>NC_088319.1:7728771-12728771 GCF_910592395.1 Lineus longissimus | reverse complement strand
CACATGTTATTCAACACTACACATTTCCTCCAATATTACATACAACTATACTCAGATACATTTTCGAAGAAAAAAATCAAGATATAACCAATACCTTTAATTATGTTTTGAAAATGTGACATTTTCACGATATCTTGACACCAACCAATTATTTCAAATATGGAAAATTGCCATGAGTTTGGAGAATAACATACTAGGATTTCAACCTTAGGTGATGCATAGAGAAAAAAACTTATTTATTTACTTTTCACCAGAAATGTACCTGAATCAGATAACAGGGCGGGTCGTCTTACTATCAGAAACAGAGCTAACGGCTCTGATCGATACACTGGTATATATCGATTATGGCAAATGATATAAAAAAGGACGATATACATGGAGACCAATTGCGTTACTGGTGAAATGTCATGGAAGATGAACTCTGAGCACTCGCTATATCACGCTGGTGTTAAAAATAATGATACGGTAACTACATATCATATAGAGTCCTTTAAAACCATAAGAGACTACCCCACCATCTTACAATTTTGAGAAAGACAGATGCCAGAGCGATGAGATGTGGGTTGGGGAAGGTATATTGTGCTAGGCATGGTTCGTTTCATCCAGAGGTTTGAAAGAAAACAGCACCGTTGACCCACCAGGGAATGCTATACACAACATCACCATTTGCATGATAATTTTGCAAATGGAATACCAGTAATCGATTAGAAAAACTGATTTTGGGGAAGAATAACGCTTTGATACCACATAAGTAGCCCAGTTTACCAGTTACATATTACTCTCTTTGCTTAAAAGAACACTTTAACGTCGTATTGATAGTAAACCGTTGCCTAGAACCAAAAGTGCACCCGACTCGAACTAGAAACCATGTTTACTCGTCATTTCAGAAGGAAAACCATCATTTCCACGGTAACCGCTTGGTAAATTCTCACTCAGATCATTTGAAAAACGCAATTTCTAGATCTATACACAGCAGCTCATCATCACCAAAAATCGATAGCAATGCGAGCCCCTGTTATGCTTGTAGCTACAGCCGTATCCACTGTATCACCATGAGAGCTGGATGGCCAGGGTCGCAGGATTTACCCTAGCAACCGAAGAGACACCGCCATTTGCGGTTGAGTTTTCTCGTACAATTGAAAAACAGAATTTAAACTGATTCGATGTTCATTGTTTCATAACTTTCAATTTGCCTACCTTCGCATCCTGGTTTCCGCCTTTACCTCTCCGTCGCCATCTTGTAAATTCGAGATCGAGGCTGTCGGCACGTGACAAAACGATCAATGGACGCTAAATTTATGTCGTCTGTTTCGCAGTGGCTCATTGAATGGCTTTGTGATTAATTTATTGCTTCTAGATATGAGAAGGGCAGGGTCGGATGGGCATGCATTCAGACAATTTTTCCTGAGGGGAAATGAAGACTTTTTGAAACTACCAGTTTGAAACTACAGTGGGTTTTTTTTCAAAAGAAATTCAAAACCGGGAATCTAAGCTACTTTGAAAGCGGTCTACGCCCTTTGCTCTGAAAAATTTCATGCTGATGTTTAGTTTACTTCAATAACACAGTTACATACAAACATCACAATATCACTTGACTTGCAAAAGTTACTGTTCGAGGGCACCTGAGTGAATTGATTGTTTGATGGATCGTTTAAGTTGGTCATGCACCGAATGTGTTCAGTTCAGCTTTAAGCAACAAATAAAGGAAAACTACGGAGAAATCGACGTCAGCGAAATTAACCAACTCCCAGGAGTATTTGCACATTCCACAATTCCATCAATTAATTGCGCTCCAGGGAGTTACAGTCACCCCAGTCGACCCATCAATTGATTGGGCCTTCTGTGGGCTGCTGATATAACTAGGAGGAGATGGGGTATCTAGTCCCCTGGGGGGCGATGCTTATTCAGTATGTGTATGAAGGGAACGAGTCATAAAACGCTGTGATTGTAGAGGGAAAATTCTGTATCTGTCGTCTGGGCAAGTGTTGAAGTGGGCTGAATAGCAGACCCGACTATCAAACTGAGATGAGTTCTTGTCCTTTCCCAGACCGATGGAAGATCAGGGACGAACTAACAATGCAGCAGGAGTTGTGTTTATTGATCACATGAACTGAGTTGGATTGATTATGAGTTTGACCATCCAGTGTCGGGGATTCCAGAACTACCTTTAAAGTGCCCGTAGAAAATATTTAATCGCCTGGCGGCTGTCCCTGCCACAACAGGTGGTGAATGAATGATAACAAATGAAATACATGTAATATGATTATGGTTGTGGCCTTTCCATTGAGGTTGTGGTCGCGGCAGTTGATCAACTTGACATCGTAAGCTTATAATTATATTATTATTATTTGATGATATGGGGGGCATTGCTTGCCAGAAACGACGAGAAGTTGTATATAGTAGGATAGAATAGAAGTACGCTGTAGTCACAACTCGATCCGGATAAGGAACAAAGATGGTCTGCCAAGAGAACCAAGTATGTATTCGAACCATCGGCTCCGCGCTTGGAGCACTATCCTCTCTGTTCTACGCCCTCTCTGTGATCAGCATCAATCTCATCTCTGGAATGGACGGACTCGAGATCACGTGCATGCGCTCTTTTATAGGGTTGCTAGTGGCTGGTGCCTTCTGCCTGGTGAAAAAGACCAGTCTGATTGCATGGAAGAACCCATGGGTCTGGGCCATCGCCTTTGGCTACATTCTCCTTTTCAACCCATTCCTTGTGGCACTGAAAAACATCCCCGCCGGCGATGCAGTAGCCATCTTTTTCATTTATCCGATCTTCGTACAGATTCTTGCCTGTGTTTTCTTGAAGGAGCCGTTTGATTGGCTCGACATAGTGATGACACTGTTAATTATCTGCGGAGTCGTTTTTGTTGTGCAGCCGACATTTCTGAAACACCTCTTGGGTGAACCGACAATGGGTAACTCGTGTTCATCGCCCTCAAGTAGCCTCGAAAACATCACTGGCGGGGATGGAAATGCGTTCAGCAACTATACCGATGACGTCAACAGCAGTAAAGGCTACGTATTGAACAATACTCATGATGTCACTGGTTTCGCATTGTTGCATCATCGTGGAAATGTTTCAATGTCTTCTGAAGAGACTGCTGGAGTGGAAAATATCACGTTGGCTTCTATAGAAACATTCAGAGTAATACAACTGTTCGACAATAAATGTTCGCCACCTTCACCTCCGGCTACTTCCGATTTGCTGATCAACCGAATACCGCATGCGTGGGCTTGTTTTCTGGCCATGTTTTCGGCCATCGCCTCGGCTTTGATAGTCGTCATGACAAGGATGGTTAAAGACGTTCCCGTATCCACCATAACGTCGCATTCAAACGCTGTTCTGGCCATCGCCGGGATAGGACTGACTTCAGGCCTTGGAGAATGGAGCTTCCCCACTGATCCACTCCCATGGGTCTGGCTGGTAGCCGTCGCTTTTGTAACTCTGTTTGCGCAGATGCTTCAAACTCTTGCCCTAACATACGAAACTGCGGCTGTGGTATCAATTGCCAGAACCACAGAGATTCCATTTACCTATATCCTACAGCTTGCTTTTCTTAAAATATTTCCAAGTGTTTTTTCAGTTATTGGTGCTGCAATCGTAACGCTGGGAGCCATGGCATTCAGTGCAAGGAGGCTCTGGAACGATCACAAGACCTCTGATCATGAACTCACGAACGAAGTGACACCAATGTTAGACAAATCATCTCAAATATCTAAAGCTGACTCTAACCCTTAGACTTGATGACACCACATACATTCGTGCTTTCCGAAAGCTGCCTGTTATACCTGTGATGCCAGGCAAGGGTGTATGCTTGTTGCAGTTCAAATACTTATGACGTTCCTACACCTTGCGCAATAACCTGGGCTGTGTGATTGCTCTGTTTCGACAGGGTAAGGTCGTTTTCCGTATTACCGAAAACTGCCCTTCCAAGAACTAATCTGACAACAAATAACTCGCCCTGGTCATCAGACAACAACAAAAACTGGTCACTTCGTTGCATATTTACCTTGTTGTCCGACGTGTCTCGGCGCTGCTGCTTGATCCTCAAAATCGCTTTGGAAGCCAAGTTTAAAATGGAAATTTTGGACTATCTAGAATGTATTCCAACCATCGGTGTAATATTAGGCACGCTGTCATCTCTGTTTTATGCCCTTTGTGCGATCTGTATCAAGCTCATCACATCAATTGATGGACAGGAGATCACGTGCCTGCGTTCGTTTCTTGCGTTTGTTGTCATATCTGCCTACTGCCTGGTGAAGAAGAAACCACTGGTCGCTTGGAAGAACCCGTGGGTCTGGGCCATCGCGGCCTGTTTCACGCTAGATTTCAACCTATTCGCCGTGTCATTGAGGAATCTGTCCGCCGGAGACGTTGTTGCTATCTTTTTCACGTATCCAATCATCATAGGGATTCTAGGACGTGTCTTCTTGAAGGAGCGTTGTGATTGGCTGGATGGGCTGATGATGGTGGTCATCGTCTGCGGCGTTGTTTTTGCTGTGCAGCCACCATTTCTAACGAATCTTCTGACTGGTCATGCTACAGAAAGTGATTGCGGCAACGCAACTGACAATCAAGTGAGTAATTCGACCAACAACACCGCTAGTAAAGTTTACACTAATGTGACTTCGTTCAGCAACATAACAGATGACGTATACAATAGAAACGAACATGTATTCAACGGAATTTTGAACGTCACTACTCCTGCCCCAAAGGATCTCACAAGGAACGATTCGTTCTTTTTCGTGAGGATTGGTGAACGGAATATTGGCGCAAAATTTGCCAACTGCAGTTCAGATTCCGATTTCTTCATCAAACGAATCTCACGTACTTGGGCCTGTATATTGGCCTTTTTGGCGGCCATTGGATGCGCTTTTGCCGTCACGTTCACGAGGAAGGTTCCTGATGTACCCACAGCAACCATAGTATCGCATTCTAACGCCGTCTTGATCCTTTCCGGAATATGTCTAACGTCAGGGCTTGGGCAATGGCGTTTCCCAGCGGAGTTCATTCAATGGGTTTGGCTTCTCTCCGCAGCCTCTGCAACGGCGCTGGCGCAAATTCTGCAAACGCTGGCGCTCAAATACGAAACTGCGGCTTTGGTATCGATTGCGAGAACCATGCAGATTCCGTTTGCGTACATTCTGCAGATGATGTTCCTGCTGGTGGTTCCCGGAATTTTCGCCGCCATTGGCGCCACCGTCGTAACATTTATCGTATTTGCATCAGCAGCGAAAAAACTTTGGCATGAAAGGAAGAAGAAGGAACGAGGGGATGAATTGTTGTCTATGTTGGACAATCAACCGCTATAGAAGGTTGAAGGATTTTGAGACACCGAAAACGTGATGCCCGTGCCCTGAAACAAATCTTATGGAAACTGGTCGTAAGAAAAATGAACCTTTCCAAAAAATAATACTTATTCTTTGTGTTGGCATGAAACACATATGTACTAGTTCAATTCAATGGTTGGTTGGGTTTACTCTTTTAAATGACTGATCGTATGAGAAAATTTGTCCGCTTTTGAAATAAATGTACAGTGAAGTCGCCTATACATTCTCCTAAACAGAAGAGGAATTATTCAGTTGAATTATTTGTATATAAAGACAGCGTGTATTACTATAAGGAAGTATATGTACATGTATGACAGGCTCTCATCTGTGTCTGTCATTATTGCAAACCCTGTTGCGAAACCTGCCTATTTATGAAAGGAGCAAGAGCACGTCTTCACCCAACCAGTCCTGCTGCCTCCGTGTGCCGAGCGCTCGTCGAGTGGGTGGGTGCAATCGGCGTGACTGGCCGGCTGAATGAATAACATCAAGTTCACGGTACATCCCCATTAATCACCATCTCTTTACTATCCTATGTTTGTAATCAATGCACTATCAATAGATTGTGATCATAGTGATTCACCCTGATGTCCGTTCATTGAGTGTCGCTGAGAAACAACAGTAATTTTGTTATAAACCGCGTAAGCGTTGCCGAGGAATAAGAGTGTATTTCGTACTTACATTTGTCAAGTGTTAATTTTTTCTGTGACAAATTAGTGTACATTAAAAGTTTTAAAACTGGACGTATGTGATATTCTGATGTATAGATGGATATACTGAGCCCGGTTGTTCAAAAGCACCGATCACACGTTCACGTTAAGTATTCCCAAATAGGACATCTCTTTCAGTTCATCCCAAATAGTTGTTTACGTTAAGACTTTGACTGTCCACCTCCGGATATGATGGATCTTGAGATTCAGGTTTTGTTTACTCCTATACCTCATATACAAATTGAAATCTCGACCGTCCCGAGTACCAAAACAGAAGACCACAGTTTATACCAGCATGGATGTCACGTGATGCTGACCTCCATATTCAAGAAATTATTAGAGATCAGATACAGGCATGGAGATACATGTAGCTCCTGCGCAATCGCGTGACTTCGTGATCCCGTGACTCTGCAAACACTGGCCGCCATCTTGAATCATTTTGCTTTGAAAGATGGAATCGGCTGAAAGATTAGCTAACGCCTGATTGGCTGCGCTAATCTGTGTTACGCTCAATTTCTGATTAATTGTGTATGTTACGCACAGAGTTACTCTAGTGTATGATACCTAATTGGGGATTGATTGAGATGTAAAATAACCTTAATTGTCTTCTACTCCGCACTATAAAATAGAAGCAAGAAGTAATAAAATGGGGAAGCATTACAAGACGGTACCCAGGGTTTGCACTCTGATCTCAGAGACTGGGCTAAATAAACCTCGTCATATGAAAAAGATGGAATTTCCCATTGTAGAGAAATGTGTACTGTAATTGAAACCAGTTGTAAGAAAAAACGTCAAGCTGTTTGGTAATTGAAGGTGAAGGTATACTTTGGATATGAGATTCAACGTCACCTGTTGTGAAATGAAGTTACGGAACCGTGCATGGACGCCAGTTACACTCTGACTGAAGTTAATAATAAGCTAGACATGTGAAAAAATATTTAGTTCATACTTGGTTCATATCAACCGCTATATATGGAGCGATAGAACTAAAGGCACTTTCGAGCTTCGGCTATACGTCGCTATACATCGCTGGCATAAAGGAGTTAGCCTTCAGCGACGAAGTGATAATGACACGCATAATAAGACCCCCTCAGATGGTAATCCACCTGATTGCACCATTCAGTAGCAATCAGCTAAAGGAGCAGTGTGACGTTCCAATAGTGGCGGTTACCATAGTCGATGACTTCCAGGGATGAACTTGGCCATTTAGCAGGCAATCATAAAGGCAACTCACGCGCAGGGGTTTAGATGGAGCGATGTCCAAAATATACTAAAGACATATAGTACCGAAAATGTTTGTTCCGTATCAGAAACGGCAATATGATATAAGATTACGGATCTTAAGTGCTGAGCTTGATGATAATATGGGAGGATTGCTTGGACAAGTTATGGGTTTATCGGCATACTTCCGTTTGGGGCCAGAGAGGCGACGTAAGGGCAACTTGATTAAACCGACAGACTCCATTCAAAGGCTTGGAAAGAATTCCGAAGCCGAACTTGGCGCGATGACATCCGGTCGCCTATAGTCCAATAAGAAGTGTTCTTAAATTCTGCCTCTCCGGGGCAGCCAATAGGAAGGTAATGATGAGTTATCAGGGGAGACTCCCAGAAAGGTTTAATTGTTAGATATGTGACACATAATACACTGTAGCACACTGCTGATAATATACAGGATATTACACCGAGAATTACATTCTAGTGGTCGCGCTCACGAATTTCTTGCATCAGTAGCCGGAGTAATTTCAACGAGGCAGATCCCGAAACACATAGCAGCCGGTGGTGTATGACCGGTCATACACTGCTGATAATACACTGGATATCACACCGAAATACTGAAAAGTTGCACTCACGAATTTCTTGCATCAGTAGTCATTTCACGTGCACAGCACTGGACAGACAACATATTATGAGAATGTTTATATGGCGCGTCAAACTGGAAGAGAGATAACGATAACAATGATGAAGAGGACAGTTCAGGAGCAAATATAATTATCGATTACGATTGGTTGAATCGCTGCCTCAGATGTCGTCTGCTGTGCTTTTAGCACGTCCATTTAGCACTCTCCTCCAGCAGCATTTTCAAGGCGCCCTGTCGAAGCATTTAATCCGGTAGTTGATAAAGCTTGGAATCAGTGAAACCTTGGAACCAGTGATAAACCTTGGAATCAGTCCTAAAAATGCATAAAAACATGAAATAATGCCATTCGAACCTAACGTGGTTACGAATCAACATTTGGAGCTTATTCTTACATGATCAGATCGGAATTTTATGGTAATTTAGAAATCTGTCGCATATCCGATTCAATAGTCTATATTTTAAAACAACCCAGTTGTACCTCGCCTCCAGTGTACAGTACTGATCTCCCAAATATGGGAAGACAGTATAGACACGCCCACCACACACCCATAATATGGACCAATAGCGCTCCGCTTATAAATACGCCACCACCACACGGGGCCTTTTCGGTCAGACGAGTTGCTTGGGAAGTTGGGGGCCTGTCATGCATTATGCATGGATAAGGTTGACGACTATGTCTAGGCCTAATTGTCTATGATTGACTGATATTTTATAACAAACGATGAATAAAAGAAGCCTAGTCATGTATGTTTATTACCGAAGTTTGCGGATGAAAAATTTCCTTCGCCGTGAGCGATTTCTTACATCTTCCAGTACGCATCGAGGGATGCAGAGATCTTTGTGACGTCACCAGTTCTAAGCGGGTTGTTTTATTCACGTGTGTGTGTTTGTCCTATGATCTCGTGCATCTAGTACCGAGCATAATACTTTATCGTCTATGGAATACAAAACAATCATAAAAACTAATTTTTGCTTCCATTGAAGAGAAATAAAATATTTTAACGACCACAGCGCGTTGCCAATTGATGACGTCATCCTCCACATTAAAAATGTTGGCTTCTGAACTAACTGGCAAATTGCTATAATAAAGTCAGCTGGGACGAGACTGTCAGTTGGGAGGGTATAAATCGTGGAAGGAACGCACCCGATTTCCCGCGCTATTTGCACAGTGATTCCATGGTTTACATTGAATATTCCAAGGTTTATCAGTGTTTCCAAGGTTTCACTAATTCCATACTTTATCAACTACCATTTAATCCTGCTTCACCGGTGCAGTTTTCAGATTCGAACCGTAGTCACAATTTAGCTTTTCGAGTTGTCAAGAACTGTTCATATCCTAAAACAGATCGGTCTGGTGCCGCAATACTGCTGCCACTGCCGAGTATTCCAATTCCTGTAACCTCTTTTTTCTTGTCTATAATAAACCTGATATTAAAAGCGGTACCAACTTGCCCTGGCGCCACGATTCCCCGCAAGCATCCTCTCTGGGATTCGATCAATGACCGACTGAATGGAAATGGCACGCACACACTAAATCTTGCTGGTACTGATCGCTATCGGTCAGCAGCTAAATACCTCAGAGAAAATAGGCGATTATTAAATGGATATTCCGAATAGCTGAGAAGTGAGAGACTAATGGACTACAAGTACATTTGGAGAACAAAGGAAAACCGTGCATGTAGTGCTGATTTCTTATGTTCTGACACAACCCTTGACGAGACTTCAAAATCTCGCGTGACACTTCAAACTACGGAGTGCCTCAACTCTTTCCCAATAGAGAAAGAATTGAAATCGAGCAGACCCTTCCTTTTTGTTCCTTGAATGAAATGAACGAGGCCACTCTGCCATAAAACTTGTTTAATTCGCAATTGAGATGTAATTATTACTCAGTCTCTCTGATGACGCTTCCTTTCACGAGAGATTGATTCTGTGTAAATGTCGGCAGCAAATTAATGTGTCTCAAAATATTGCGTGGTTGTATAACTTGTTTGGAGGAAACAGAGAATGTCATATTCTGTGGGGAAAGGACGAGCTCAAAGACCGGAGGGGATAGTTGCTTCTAAGGGGATATGATCGTCAAACGAAATCAACAAGGGGATCTCAGGATAAGGAGGAAAAACACGTTTTTATAGAATTAGTGGCAGAAGAGGACAGTGGGCACATTAAACAGAGTTTGAACTGGACCAGTTGTCTCGAAAAAAACATGTGTTTCTAAAATTAGTCGCTGGTGATTTCCGAAGAATTTGACACTCAACCAACTGAGATACTACAAGTCAAAAAGTGAGACTTTGTTCTGGGACACCCGATATACATGTTCATCGTTATGTCGACTGCTTGCGGCCTTCGAGAACACAAATGAAACTGATAAATAACACGCCTGTTCGGTATGAGTGATTCGAATATCCAGATTCATGTCTGATCTGAACCACCTTCCTATCTAACCGTTGCTCGGAGCATAAAATGCTCACTTATCATTCCACTGGTTGCTTCGGCAACATACCAAAGCAGTTCACCTTTCGAATGATATGTTCAAGTGGTAACGCTATTAGTATGAAATCGGTTAAGGGGCTGGAAGATCGAATTAACTTGTTGGGGCTCAGTAAAATAGAAATGTACTTATATACAATGCCGTAATGCAGTAAGTATGCGTGCATCTTCGCTGAAACTGGGTGTGCATAGTATATGTATATCATACTGTCAACACAACGGCAATGTCGAAATTCATGTCAACGAAGTCTTTATCCAATTCAACTACAAATGTCAAATTTTTCACAAGCTTCCACAGTTTCCGCAGTTTCTGCAGTTTCCCCGGACTCCGCTAAATCCCCATGGCCGCTGAGACGAGACGTCTTAGTATTCTCCACCACCCGAGCTGGCGCAAGTCAATTGTATATAAGAGCCATTCAACAAATTAGGCTGATAGACCGCAATGATCAATAGGTTGTATCGTGAATACATAGCTAATTCTGTAAAAGTGGTAATATTAATCCAATGCCATTACTCTCATGAAATATGTTTCGAGTGTAAACCAAAAATATCTGTATACAAGGGCTACTCAATCCAGTATATAAAACCATCCCAGAAAAAAACAGTCTGAATAAAAAATGCCATATCAAAAATTGATTACCGATCTGTAAAAGTGGTGATATCAACCTAATGGGATAACACCCTTCAGATCCAAGGAGTAATGGCAACTTCTGTTATGATGGTATTATCTAATGCAATTTCCCTCCTCGAATTCCCGTAGCTCTATTTTTCGAATTCCGTCCATCCAATTCGCACTACACACCCAGTTCGCAAGAAAGCAAACAGAAATTATTGCAGCCCTTTATGAATTATAGAATAAGAGGCTTTTCTATTAGCCGGCTATAGTCCGATTTCATCTTGCTATGTCATGAGTGAGAATATGAGATGCGGTCAGGGAGATTTATAGTATTGAATCAAATAACACAGAGTTGATTATGTTTGGTACTTGGGTAAAATTTGTGTTGGTATAAATTCTGTTATTTCGCGATGATGATGATGATGATGCTGCTGTAGTGAGGTCAAGGTCAAATTCCGAAACTGGGTCAAAGCGGCATGCTTGTTTCCCTTTTCGAGTGATAGTGTAGTGAGGTCAAGGTCATTACTCACAACGGCATGTCGCTGTGGTCGAAACACAGAGTTTCTTAGAATCTTTCTGGTGCTGTGCAAAACAGCGTTTGAATAGTAGCGAAGAAGGCTTGTATGAAGTCTCCATTCGATTCAAAAGAATCTTGATAACTTTTTATTGATGATTATAAATCTTCAGCATTTCCTTCCTCAAATCAGTAAAAGGAGTTTGCGTGGAGCAATATGTGGTACATTTCGAACGACTCCTTGAATAAATATCTTAATTCTTTTAGCTGTATGTATTTATTAAATTTAGGCTATCTTCATCAACGTCAACTGGAAATAGTGCACTGAGTGCGTGACTGTCTAAAGAAGGAAACAATCGATTCTATATGGACGCCAAATGCATGTGTGGACATCCAAAATATTATTCTTGGCCCGAACAAGGAGTACATCTCATGCCCCGAGTTCAGTTAGGCGCCGCAAAGAGTCACCATGGCAACGTGACAACACCATTGACAACTTGGACGGTTGCCAAGCAATCAGCGGCTTCCGGCGCAAACATGTAATATGTAGTGTCATGTGATCATTCAAGAATATTGACAAGTTGTTGTCTTGAGATGATCGACGGTTCTCCTTGAGATCATTAACCATGCCGTGTAGATGTAGAACACGTAATTAACCCTGTGTGCACACTGATAAAATTTTAATCTTCTGGCAAAAGTCGCTTTGATAAGGACAGGTCCGAGAACGGGCGTGGTATTTTGACAATGGGTGGATATATCGCGTTGTCTGTTGTCAGAAATCCAATGAAATAGTGTGTATTTATGTCTGGTAAACCGAAAAATAATACATAATACAAAATAATCTACTTGATATGATGACGTCAATCTGAGAGATTCCATAAGGTTTATTTGTTCCGTCCCATTAATCAGATTGACATGCTCGCTGTGCAATTATTATGACGTAACCCAGAGGAATACATGATGCCATGGATGCTTGTAGCTTTATTGCTTTGATTTCACCAGTTGAGGCACAATCAAAGCAACTGGTATTGAGGAAAGTGGTGTGTTGCTTTCTTCCGCGGCGTACAACATAACGATATGCGGAAGCTTCCAATCGATCCATGGCATTTTCAAGTGTAACGCAAATATTTATTGAAATATCTCCTGGTACTTGGATGACGGCATGAAGTGAAGTTGATGAGCGAGTGCATTGATAGTCAGGCCATGAACAGATGAAGAAACTCAAAGATTTTTTGTGTATATACTGGTATTTGGGATTGGTGAAAACACAAATCTATAATTATCTCTGTCATGGCGTCAAGCAATTAAGATATGATCTCTTTGCAACATCGCCATTTGTCGACTTGCAATTTCAGCAAACGCGGCCTTGATCAAAACTCAGCACCTTTGATGAATAACCCCTTTGACCTGATGATAACCTTTGTATGATGATTCATGTAGCCGACCAAGCATTTTGTTTTAGCCTAATCCTCGATGTGGCATTTACAACCATATTGTCTGCAACATACGGTTGCGTAGTACGATGGCAAGAGTGCAGATGGTAGGCCATGGTCCAGGGGTCAACAGATTCTAGAATATCAGTCCAAAAGCAATAGGCTTTTTGGGAGATTTTCTCAGTGTCGGATCGTCCACCCCGAGTCGTCACTGGAGCGTCAGCCTATTCAGATCTGCTCTCAAAAAAGTGCAAACGTGATTAACTGTCATCCCATCTTCAATTTGCCTAGTCATCAGAGAAGCCAATTTCTTCTCCATCCGCGGTCTATACGAACCACTCCTCAATCTCACCGTGTCTTTTCGTTATAAGTCCAGCGTGCAGGTGGGCTTAACGCCAACAAAATTTCTACGCCAAGTGAATTAGCGTTCTTTGGAACACCCACACAGTCATGCAGGACAGGTTGGTAGTCCAATATTGAGGAACAATTTTGTTATACCGACAATCTTACCGCTTCTCATCATATTGTTCATGTACAATGGAGAGATGTGCTTGGTCCGCCGGGTTTGTCAAGAATGCCTTTTTAACTCGGTTTTTACAGCAATGTTCAAATCATTGCCACTCGCTCATCTTCATTTTCTTCAGATAAGCTGCTCAGTTGATCAAGGAAAGCTATTTTGTATTTTTAAAGAAATATTTCATCTTTCGCTTCTCATTCACGGGTGATAAGCCTGGGGACGGGCACGCTTATGGCCATTCTGAATGATCTCAGAAGTACTCCATTCGTAGCTCTCATCCTGGCACCAGTTGTTTTCAATATACTCCGCCTCACGTATATGACGTGGGAGTATCAAAAACCAGAGCCTCATGATGCCTAGCTCCCAGTTCAAAACTTCAGGGTTAAATGGTTTATGGCTTTGGCGATTTGTTATCTCAAATGTTCCGCTGTTAAATCGTATTAGAGGAAGCCGTTGGAAACACCTCAACAACACATTGTTCCCGTTGAGGCAATTGCCATGGAAATGGGTCGGCTAGACAGTCAAATTACTGATCAGCGAAGCAATATATTTCCGCAAGAGTTGCCCGACAAGTCTTACCGAGTACGTCTGCCACCAAACCTGGCAAATATATTACATCTATAAAGATACAGATATGTACGAATTCAAATTAAATCGGCCCCCAATATGATTGAATGTCTGCAACCAAACCTGGCAAAGGTATTTGTTCAACACTGGTATACTGATTCAATCGCCCCCTTCTATAATTAAGCCAATTACTTTTAATTGCCCCATAACATTTACAGCAGAAGGAATGCATCAGGTGGCTGACTGCCTTTAACCATTGATATGTAGAAAGGGTAGCCGAGTGAGCTGATTTCATGTCTACGAATCGACCAAAAATCTTATCACTCCAAAACAGCAAAAGTGACATTCTATTAAACGATGATATCAAATAACTTTCCCCCTCCCCCTCCCCAACCATACACGCGCACGCCTTGCCCAAACTACCCCCCCCCCCCCCAAAGAAACAACAACAACAACCTGTGGCCCAAACAAGGCCCAAACAACGCCCAAACAAGGCCCAAACAAGTAGCAACGAAACTCAAAACTCCAAAGAACAACTACATGTAACTATATATGAATATGCATTAAACAACTACATGTAGATATCGTACTATCACAACTCAGGATCAACAAATTGCTCCAGATACGCACATTCTTCTACAATTTTTCATCAGTATACTATATATCGTATGACAGTGAATAGCATCATTCTTCACGTTCACCGTATATCGCCAAACATTGATTGATCAAAGATTCTCACAACAAATAGAGTAGAAATTGATGTACCTACCTGTCGATCAGCGTTCATTCAAGGTATTCACCACGTCCTACTCCACCAGACTATCCCACCAGCCGTTTGAAGAATAAGACCGGTTGGGATCGATGCTTCGGGGAACTGGTGAACGGCCCAATAGAAAGCGCTGCGGAATAGCTATCAGAGAATGAGCTAGCTCATACCGAAGACAGATCCACGTCCTCTTGCTCAGACGATCCCACCAGCCGTTTGAAGATTGAGACCGGTTGGGATCGATGCTCCGTGGAACTCAGTGGGAAACGGCCCAATAGAAAGCGCTGCGGAATTGCTATCTGAGTATGAGCCTGCTCATACCAAAGACAGTATAACATCCTCTTTCTCCCTCACCAAGCGATCCCACCAGCCGTTTGAAGAATGAGACCGGTTGGGATCGATGGTTCAATTCGGGAACTGGGTGGGAAACGGCCCAATAGAAAGCGCTGCGGAATAGCTATCAGAGAATGAGCTTGTCCTCCTCCACCAAGCCATGCAGGTCACCCCCGCCACCCGTTTGAAGCATGAGACTGGTTGGGATCGATGCTTCGGGGAACTGGTGAGCGGCCCAATAGAAAGCGCTGCAGAATAGCTACTGGTACAGAGTATGAGTCTGCCCATACCAAACACAGTATCATATCCTAGAATAAAACTGTTTTCATATTGAGCTTAGCTAGCTTTTTAGTCTTGGGGGCAAATGACTCTCCTTGACTGGTTGCTATTACCGGCTGTCGAGCCCAGACTACTCCAACATAGACGACTGACTAAAATCATAAATCTTTGCACAATTATTAAGAACGAACACAGTTTACAAATTTTTGTTTATTTTCGGACGCCGGAAATTACAAAAAGTAGTTGACGATGCAGTCATCAGAGATTTGCCAAAGTGATTAATTTCTTCGCGTGAGATTGTCTCTTACAAGGATAACGGAGTGGCTTATAGTCAGACAAGAAACGTTCAGTCATCGCAATCGAATTAACCATTACAACTCGGGAAGTGTTAAATCCCAACGGACTATACTTCACTTCAAGGACTTCACTTCGACTGTGACAATTAACTAGAGGCAACAGGGAGTGCGTCGACTCCCACCGACGAAATCCTTCTCCAAGCAGAGCGAAGAACATTATCTCTTCTAGCACAGACTTCCATTACAACACGCCATCACAGGTGCTTGAAACTATCGATCATACCCAAATCAATTTTGACCTTTGAAAGCAGTTATACTGAAAGGCACTGGCCAAGCCTCATACTCTCGACCTTCCGATCGGTCAAAAGTCGGTAGACTCCGTGAGCAGCCCATTGTTTCATCCTAATTGGGTCTCCTTATATGGTGAGGAACGAGGCCGGTCCACTGCGCGTCCGGAGTATACAAGTCGGAAGCTTTTCCGTTGTACCGCTGCGTTTCATTCGATGCAGGAGTTAAAGCCACGTCGTTCACTTTGTAATCCAGTCGTCAGGATACGGAGTCGAGTAAAGAGGGGTCCTGTAAGGAGGAATCTTCGTACTAATCTTCCTTCCGCCATGCTTTCCGTGCTGGCCGATAGAGGGCAATACTGTTTTGTCATGTGACCTATCCTCTGCGCCCTTCAATTCTGCCACACCTTTACTCAAGGTCAACGATTCTCCAAGATCTACGGAGCGGCCGTAGCTTCCGAAGGAAGCCCCCAAATCTTCGAGAGGCCCTTTGTTCGCCAATAGCATCTTTCTATCAGACTTTGTATCTGCTGGTTTATGTTGTGCGAAGAACGTTGATTCTTTTGAAGTAATCATATTACTTTCACTTTTCCGTCGGCCTGCCAATATGGACCTGAGTTCCCTCTTGGCAGCGGAGTCCGTACTTGTTCTGTTGACAATGACATCACTGCGTCTCCGACTGTCTTGGAGTAGGCGAGACCGAATGGCCTTCTGACTTTTTGGATCAACGGCGTTCAGGCGCTCCTCGATTTCAGCCTTGACTAAACTCGGTGAAAACCCCAACGAAAATATCTTCGATTCGAGACGTATTCTTCGGTTATGTTCAGCGACACTTTGAGCATCTTCGGAAACACTTCGTTCACTTTCAGAGACAGGACTCATGTTCGGGTCTTTCCGAGCGATAGTTCGGAAAGTTTCTACCCTGAGTTCGTTCTTCAAAATGTCCTGATATACTTCCCTCTCCCGTAAATGGCATTTCACGCGCCCTATAATTTTGTCATGGGTGATTTCTGCCTGTTTGGCGTTCCTCGTCACCCCGACGGTGTATCTGTGGAGCCGGTGGTTTTCGATGTCGGAGAACTTCTTGGTGCTCTGCCGCTGCTCTAGGGACAAACTGGTAACCTCGTTCAGGATGGAACCTTTGTGGATGGGGATGAGGTACATGTTCTGTTGGACCTTTTTGTTGTACATCTGCGGCATGATGCTGCAATGAAGATACAAGAAATGAAACTGATATAGTAGTCGTTGGATTCTTGCTTGTTGCTTGTTCAGTTTTACGGCACGGCTGCTGGCAACAACCAGCCCTGTAAATCTGCACTTTTTTCTACCTTCCAGGCACGGCACCATGACGAATATGAAAACATCCAATAAAATCGTAGGCTTAAGCAATTTTTATATCCTGATTAAAGATATTTAAATATGGCCACCATCAAGTCACACCATGATTGCTGGTCTTCCTTTCTCAGATAGTGTGGAAAGGGACGTTCAACTTTGGTCGAAAAGAAAATTACACCTACCTTGTTGGCGTTTCACTGTCTGTGAAATCTAAACGAGTCTCCTTTCTGGCAAGCTTTGCTGGCCGATAGTTAAGAAAGAACTTATTGTTAATTTGAAAATCCTGGTGGGAGAAACAAGTCGATTCGGGCATTTATTGATAAGTGGAAGGCCGAAAGTAAGTTCAACAATAAACTTCAGCCTGTTCATAAAAACATGCACGATTCACAGCGATACAATAATACAGTAGCTATTATACTTGTACTGTTATACGATTGAAATGGCCATCAACGTTTGACGTCATATTTATTATTATTTGCCCAAAATGAAATAAAGCGTCACTCCAATAAGCCACTGGACTATGATTTGCTCTTATCAAAATAATATTTTTCCGTGAAAAAAATCTGTTGGTTTTCTTTTCATAGCTAAATGTATTTGTTCCTCTTTGAACGGCGTTTTGAGTATTATTGTTCCATTTGAATTCTGAGGTGTGTTCTTAGGATGTGTGTTTAAGAATTAACGGTCTCTGCCTTGACTTTGGGAATGTTCGACTAGTTTAATCGAATGAACTCAAGTCGTGAAGCTCAAGTTTCAAACAAATTTTGTATGAACGCTCAAAAAACAGAGCATCTTTGGTTTATTTATTTACCAAAATATTTTTGCGCATTGACCATTCCTTGATCGAAATATGATGAAACAGCAATAGCGCTTAAAAAGAGTGTGTATAATTCTTTTGAAAAATATGCAAAGTGGAGTAAGCAAAGTGGAACATGTGTGGAAAAGGAGGTGACCGTATTTGACAAGTTACAGTAGCTTAGATGAGTAAAAGGAGAAATGTGAATGCCTACTCACAAAGAAGGCAGAGTAACCTCAAGGCCCACAGTTCACCGCCTGAATTCCCTGAAGTATGTCTTGTTTCACGGTCCTTCCTGTACGTCTTATACCCAGAATCTCTTGGAGAGTCTCAACGAGGGGTGCGCTGACGCATAAACGATTCCTGAATCGACTGGCTGGAGCTGTAGATTTCAGATTTTAGAGAGAGGACGCGTAGCAGGATGGGCCAGGCATGCCAGGGAGCATTAGAAGAGAGACATGATGCATGGGTCTTGGCACGTATACGCATCTGTGGCGTGTTTGTATCCATATGGTGAGGAGTCCCTGGTCTAATCCAGTGGGATCAGCTGTTGAGGTTTCCTATTGATTTATAATGGCGTTTAAAATAACACACTTATAAACTGGATTAGGTGGGATAAGCTTTTATATATCGTTCTGTTACCTAGAGCCAAGGGAACCCTAGCAAATATCATCCTGAGGGGCACAGTAGAAGGCAACCGAAGACGCTGTCGACCAAATAAGATTGTGATGGACAACGTAAAGGAATGGACGGGAAAAGGGACCGAAGCGCTCATCCGCCTCGCAGAGGATAGACGTCAAATACGGTGCCATGTAGTCAACTGTACAGGGTCGCCCCAAAGGCAGCATGGCTACGAAACAAATAGAAACATAGATAGACAGATGCTATCTGTTGGTGGACTCCCTGGGCCTCCCTGCCTTGCTTGAATTACTATTTTTCAGCACGTGAGTGTGTTAGCAATAATCTAAAAGGAACAGGATCAGCCCATTGAAATAGGCTCTGATCCACTCTCGTAGAGACAGGACGGGCCAAGCTGAACAATCAGTCCACTTGTCCTTGTCACAACTTTGCTTTTTTAGGTACAAGCTGCGACTTGAATTTCAAATTGTGCCTTGTCCTCATCTCAATTTCACCGCAGCAGTCCTTGGTGGCACATTCAAATCAACATGTACACCTCCGATTACATCCATACTTGACCAGACAACCAAGGACTGCCACCTCAGTAGTAAAAGACCAAAAACGCAGCTACTCGAACACAATAAGAGGAGTTAGTTGTGCCAACACCAATGCCAGCATCTCAATCAAAAAACAAAGCGCAAAACATGAATCTAAATTTGCTGGATAATTTCTTTATTAGAAATGACACACGGTGGAAATGATGAGCGATAGAGAAAAAACACCCCTCTGATAAGATTATACATTTAACAAAGTCAAAAATAGCTCTGCATCAACAGCTTGTAAATTTCACTTAAATTATAAAAAATCAAAAATATTCTAAAATCATGTCAATAACTTAGCTACCCTTCATAAAGTCTATATATTCAAAAACATTGTGAGAGAGTTCTTGTAAAATGCCCTTTGTGTATATTCTAAATGTATAATACATCGTAACAAAATCCTGCGTGGAGAAGAGAGTGTCCGCGAGAGCGAAACCCATCGTGGACGGAATGAATCCTCGACCGTATTCGAAAAACCAGGTCCCGGCAGAAAACTGGACAGCAGTAGCTTCACCCCAGACGTGGACGATGGTATCACCTGAAAAGACGGGAGTTGAATTGAGAATGGCTCATACCAGCATCTAAAAGCACAAAGAGAAACTTTTACATCGAGATGGACCAGTTCGTATCCCAGGTTGTCTTCATGCATGGAAAGGGAAATTTCATTGACATCTACCACTAGAGTTCAAAGCAGATGAGAAATCTAGCATTCCTACAAATTTCTAGGAAGTCAAACGTCATCTCTGGCACTCAAAACCGGGATGGATTTGTCGACGACTTTTCATTTCTCCCATATGGCAAGGTTATGATCACTTCCTAACAAATATTGAACATACCCGGTTTATGAACGGTGCTTTTTATTTCACCCTCCTTCCACTGGCGAAATTCCCCTGTCAGGACTGTATCAGATATATTTGCCCAATAACGACCTGAAAATAACAACTGAAAACTGTTTCTTTTTTCAATATTATCAGATATGTCAAAAATCACAAAAAGGTCTGGTCCTCACATTACCAGAGGACATCTCGATTCCTTCCAAGGAACTGCTGCTTCGTACTAACTTATAATTTACATAGCTGCATTTCAACGGCGGGTAATTTCAGGGCATGGTTGGCTAATCCGAATCGGAAAGTTACCTTGGCAAATGAACTCAGTATTTTTGGCAACACAAACCTGAGTGTCCACTGGTATCCACCGCCGTCCCGAAGAACAGGACATATTCTGTGAGCGAGGCATGCAGCAAACACATGCTGCCCATCCATCCACCAGCATTGACGAAGATCCACTGAAGGTCACTGTTGGGCAGGATGTGACCGGGGAACTTCTGTCGCAGCTCTTTCAGGATTAGTTTGTAAGCGACTGCTGGGTCTTTGCCTGGAAGAATAGCGATTTAATTACTGTCGGGGGTTATTATTGTTAGGAGGGTATTGTTAGCTTTTTGCCATCCTCGATTACCAGAGTCAGTCATTCATATGCTCCTCCCCTTGCACAAGACTCATAGACAATTCCGAAAAAGTTGGTTTGCGCTGAGCAGTCATCCGTCTCACCAGGAAGAAACACTTACTATAGCTTGTGCATTAACCAACCCCCAGGTCTCAGGCTGGAATATGGGTACACATAATACATGAATGGCGTTCATAACATAGGGAGTGCAAAAAGACAAATATTTCATAATTGAAGATGGCCAAAATTAGCCTCTCTGCTCCTGCCTATAGTCCCCCTTTAACAGTGTACTGTACATGTCACATGACATCTGAAACAGTGTATCCCCTTGTCTTACCAACATATTTCTTGGCCATTGCATGAATTTCATCCTGATCGAAGAGGTAATCTTTGTAGGTTAACCAACTATGAATAAGCAAACAAAGTATGGCCCCATAAAAAGCAAGTTTAAACACCGTACGAAGCATTTTTGGCTGCGATTTTTAGTTGTTATTTGCGATTTGTACCATTCCTGGAAAAACTGAATGAGGGAGGTTTACTCTGCATGACGTCACTTGGGTGATCTTTCAATCTTGACACGAGAGGCGCTGATTTCGTCGCTACAGGGATTCATACTGGAGATAAAACATTCAGTATGGACACTTTTGGTTGTGGTTATCTTAGGGAGGGATTCATACTGGAGAGAAACCATTTAGTGGGAACTTTCGTGATTGTGGTCATCCGAGAGAGGGATTCACACTGGAGATAAACCATTCAGTAAGGAAACTTTTAGCTGTGGTTATCTGAGGGAGGGATTCATACTTGAGATAAACCATTCAGTATGCATATGGACACTTTTGGCTGTGTTTATCTGAGGGAGGGATTCATACTTGAGAAAAACCATTCAGTATGGACACTCGGTGGTTATCTGAGGGAGGGATTCATACTGGAGATAAACCATTCAGTGTGGACACTTTTGGCTGTGGTTATCTGAGGGAGGGATTCATACTTGAGATAAACCATTCAGTATGGACACTCGGTGGTTATCTGAGGGAGGGATTCATACTGGAGATAAACCATTCAGTATGGCGACTTCTGGTTGTGGTTATCTGAGGGAGGGATTCATACTGGAGATAAACAATTCAGTATGGATACTTTTGATTGTGGTTATCTTTAGGGAGGGATTCATACTGGAGATATCCTGAGGAAATCAGGGGATTCGGGGAATCAGGTACTGGAGATAAACCATTTAGTGGGGACTTTTTGTGATTGTGGTCATCTGAGGGAGGGGTTCATACCAGAGATGAACCATTAAATGTGGACTCGTGAGATTTTGAGGCAAATACTGAAATAGGGCTAATCAGGGCTTGGTATAAGAGAACAGACTTGCCCCGGATCACATCTACTCTCCCATTTGTACTTTCCCGGGGGCGAATTCTTTTTCCTGAACCTTTCGGGCAGTACAGTGTACATTTGTACACAGGTTCTCAGCCAATCAGAATCCGATAAATCTGAAGAAAGCACCACATTGTCTAGTGAAGTGCGTTGAAAACAATCAGTCTTGAAAAAACACATTGCACGAAATGATAAATTTTGACTACTGTATGCAAAGCAGCAGGAATGGCTATTCTACTTGTGTCATTTGAACCCATTTTGCTTGTATAGTTTTGTTTGTATTTTATACTGTGTAGTAGAACTTATAACAATAGATATTTCTGTAAAATTATGCTTCAAATAACGCTGTTCTCAGCATACAGTATCGAAATATACTGGAGGAAGACCATACACATGAGGCAGTATCGAAAGACAAGTCTCATTGCAGAGAAACATATTCGCACTGGAGGAAGACCATTCACATGAGACAAGTCTCATTGTATATTCACACTCAATATGATATCTGAAGGACTATCCCTTGGATCTTGGAGATGGGCTATTGTTATTGTCCTTTCTGTAGGTAGGCCGATGTTGCAGAAAGCATAACACAAATATCTAAAATCTAAATAACAAGGGAAAAGAAAAGCATTAATTTTTTTTCCTGAACCTTTCGGGCAGTACATTGTACATTTGTACAAGGACTTTCAGCCAATCAGATTTCGACAAATACATGACGTCAGACGTCTCAGAAACATTAGGGTATACACCTTTCCAGAAATGAGGCGCTGAGTGTCCGAAATAGTGATGTCATAAGGGGAAACTAGGCCTTATGGTGTGGGGACAAAGGAGATAGTCATGGTTGACCAACACACTTCAATGCCTTTGATGACGGAAAAGGGGGAAAAGGTTAGTTCCAATACAAGCCACCAATTTTGGGAAGCATGTGTAGTAGAGCGCTCGTCAGAAATGGCAGAATACGATGTTCGATCGCGAGTTCTAATCCGGTTGTGGACAACATTTTTCTTTTTCTTTTTTACTTCATATTTTATTTTTATAATGCGTTTCTTTTCCCTTGTTATTTAGATTTTAGATATTTGAGTTATGCTGTCTGCAACATAGGCCTACCTACAGAAAGGACAATAACAATAGCCCATCTCCAAGATCCAAGGGATAGTCCTTCAGATATCATTGTCTCACGTGAATGGTCTTCCTCCATTAATTTTCAAATTCAAATTCAAAATAAGTTTATTTACCGTAAATCATGTAATGATACATAATGAATAGGCGAAGTCAAATAAACTTGTACAGGTGCGAAAACTACACTATTGTGCAGACAAATACATGAAGTAGAACATAATGCAAAATGGATACTTTTAAAAAATTTTAAAATTTTAAAATTTTAAAACCTAAAATTTTAAATTTTAAAATAACAATGACATTCTTGGTTTTAAGGGACTGGTTACATTACGAATTACGAATTACGAATATGCTTCTCTGCAATGAGACTTGTCTTTCGATACTGCCTCATGTGTATGGTCTTCCTCCAGTATATTTTGATACTGTATGCTGACAACAGCGTTATTTGAAGCATCATTTTACAGAAATGTCTATTGATATAATTTCAAGTTCTACTACACAGTATAAAATACAAACAAAACTATACAAGCAAAATGGGTTCAAATGACACAAGTAGAATAGCCATCCCTGCTGTTCAAGTTCAAGACTGATTGTTTTCAACTTGTGTATAAAGATCATACTAGCTCATACGAGTCACTTCTCGCAGAGGACGCTTCGGTCTCCCTACATCTACGCAGACAGAGAACTATTGCTGAAGAAGTGTACAAAATCCTAGAAAAACAAAGACCCTCCTACTTGTTGAACCTCATAAAAGAAAAAGAAATCTCGCACAACCTTCGTAGTAATAATGTGCAGATCAATCATTTTAACAGTATATCATATGGTAAAAATAGTTTTATTTATGAAGCCTCACGGATTTGGAATGACCTGCCAAACCATATCCGTGAGGCCAATAATTTTACCATTTTTCGTAAACTTTTATTAACTTGGAAGGGTGATAAATGTAAATGTGCTATGTGTGCTTTTTAAACTGTGTTTGTACTATTGCCTTTTAGAGACATAACCCTGTAGGGCTATTGTTTTACTATTTGTAAATTAATCTTGTGATAACTCTGTATTATTTATTCTTTTGTTATTTTAATCATGTTAGATATCGGTTGAAGAGCCCACCACAGCTCACGTTTTTTATGTATTCCCATACCGATGAAAAATAAAGTTTATCTTATCTTATCTTATCTTTTAACGCACTTCACTAGACAATGTGGTGCTTTCTTCAGATTTATCGGATTCTGATTGGCTGAGAACCTGTGTACAAATGTACACTGTACTGCCCGAAAGGTTCAGGAAAAAAAATCGCTTCCGGGGTACTTGCTCAATCCCCCAACAAAAAGTCCAAGGGAGCGAAACGACTGGGAGCGAAAAGTTCAGGGAGCGAAACAACCGCAGTTCTATGTTCTCACACAGCACGGCGCCACTAGATGGTCCAAAATTGGCAAGTTATCACATCTCGGCTACTGCACTTTCTTCCAATTTCGACGCAATTTTGGCATCAAATATAGTATCTGCCTGGATTATTGGCTGCTCAACCGATTTTCTGATATTTTGAGTTCAAGTCGGATACGAATTTATGCCACAAATGGTTTTAAATGGTAAGTGGGCACCCAAAATGATGACAGTTTTGAACAAGGGGTTTTGCCCCGGTTGTCCACTGTCCAAATGCATGCAGAATGCACTACTGTGTTGTGTACATTTTGTAGTGTATATGGCCTTGTTTACATTATGCATGATACGATGGGATCACCGGATCACCTAACATTATCAAATTCATAAACTCATGTTGCAGGCACTTAAAATTTGGTTAGGTTAGTGTGAGGAGTATATTTAGACTTTTAACGTCGATAACGATTTTCGACAAAGGCAAATGTACACTCGGAATTCGTCAAAACAGAAATCCTGAAGCCAACTTCCGACAAATTCCAAAAGCTGTGACTGTGACCCTTTTTTCCAGGTACACCGTCCAAACAATTTTTGTCGAAATCGCCCATTCTATTTATTAATAAATTCCATCAATTTATGCATGGTGAAAACGGGAGCCAAGGTAGGCCATAAATATAACGCAGGCCACCGCTGCCCTGGCAGCCAGTGCCCTCCTGGTACGGTTGACTGTCAATTACAATCAATTCTAAGACTAACTTGCTTGATTCTCATTAGTAGTACTACTAGTAGATAGGTGTCCTGAATAGACAACATGGGTCAATGACAATGAGTGAATGACGGTCAATGTAGGCCGAGGTCAGATGTCCAATTTCGGACGAAATGAAGATTCTAAAGAGGATGAATCCTGCCCAGTGCTCAAATATAAAATGTTTCAACATTTCATCCAGTTGCCAAACTTGTAGTATACAATGTATGGTAAAATTAGGCTCTCAGTTGTATAAAATAGAACACTGACGAATTCCACCCGAAATGATGATGACACGCAATTAGCCGTTTGTCGGTTAATTGCCCCAATATGGGTAATAAATTCTCGATAATTTGATGGGAAATAGTTCTGTTGTTTTGATGAGCGATTCATTTTGAGGTGCGGATGCTCTGAATTCTCACGAGATCAGATTCATTGCCGAAGTAGCGCATGGTCATGATGACTTACAGATTTGCCCGATGTCATCAGTAGGCCTGTCAGTCAAAGCACGGTACGAAGCCATGCTATACAAGCCATTTCGGCAAAGAGGGCCACTCCTGACCACCATAGGGCTACCCAACCATGATCGATTTTATAGTTGCGCAGTAGAGAGGTTCTACTGTATAAGAAAAACGTCTGAGCAGGTAAACAGTGGTGCTAATAGCAGATCTGCAGGTATAAGTCAGATGCATACTACCTCTAGTCAACTGCACTGCTTACAGGTACATGTAGTGATTCAGCCAACCATCATGGCTATTCCCATTTTACCTGACCGGTTTGTGGACACATGTGCCAGGAATATAACTGTACCTTCAAGGACCCTATAGCAACAGTTATAAATACACCTATGGAACCGCAGACCGGGCAATATCCGCCAGTTTCCTCCTGGCTGCCATGCAACAGAATTTGTGATATTTGGTGAGGGAATGTTGATGAACTCATGGAAATGGTGCCTTTTGGTTTGGACCAGAATGTAAAACATGTAGTCATACCTTCCGTTCCCGAGATTGTATCGACAACAAACAGCTGAAAGACAACCATTACCACCAGGGTGCTGTTTTATCAAATCAAACCTTGTATCTTGTCTCTTGATTGTCCGCTCATCAAAAAAGTGATACCAGTGCATTTCCAAGTTCTTCAAATGATTGTAGTCCCTAGTGTGTCTCGATTCTCTTAGGTCGGCAGTGCAGATCTTGTCTTTATCCCTACGATGATCCCTTCCATTAGGAAAGGGTCCATGTCTTGGCCAAGTCATGATGACGACGATGACATTCCTTGGCAAAGAATTTGAATATTATTCGTGGCTGTCATAGAGCTGGTTCAATGATGGCAACAGAGCGATTTCTCGGCCGATATGATTGAAAGATGTTCCATATTTGCTGAGTTGGTGTGGCAGCTACGTGGCACCATCATGCCTCCAAGAATGTTGGGGTCTTGGCCTCAAGGTTGCAACACTGAGAGGAATTTCTTTGAAGTTCTTTTAGAGATATGGTCCTAGCTTCAGGTGTGGTTGTTCCAGCAAGAAAACACATGTATGTAGCTATCAGTTTGGCAATCTCTAAAGTTGAAATTGGTGGACCAGTGTTGAGATTTATTTTTAGTTTACATGTAAACACTGATTGAAAAGGAAATGTTGTACAGCATACCACATCAGAGGAATTCTTGTCTACTGTTTCGATCGATGTGGTTGGCCTTGTTCCTTTACAATTCATGCAATTTGGAATTTTCCTAGAGCCTACATTTATGTATGCAGGCTCCAACAAACTCAATGACAAAAATGAAAACCGACATATGCTGAGAATGAATCAGTTCATATTTAGGGTGGGAGTCAGAGATCTGGAGCCCTTCCCATCAATCGTCCCTGGAAAATTTGTCCCCGAGGAAAATTCGTCCCCGGATAATTCGTCCTCGAGGATAATTCGTCCCTGGAAAATTCGTCCCTGAGGAAAATTTTGTCCCCAGAATATTTGTCCCTGGAAAATATGTCCCCTAGGATAATTCGTCCCAGGGAAATTCGTGCCCGAGGATAAAACGTACCCGGAAAATTAAACAAAAGTTGAAAGTTTCTGACATTACTTTCTAGTAGTAACTACTACTTACTACTTTCGACTTTTCACATTCAGTGTTATATCTCTAGTTACTACCCTACTAGCTAGTTACCTACTCCACTCTTTTCATAGTAGGAAGAGGTAGGCAGGCGAAATAATTTATTTTTTTACAAATAAGTATTTTTACTGGTCAGAATGAAAGAAAAACTCTAAATTCTTCAATAAAATATTTCGCCTGCCTACCTCTACCTATGAAAATAGTGGGGTAGGTAACTAGCTAGTAGGGTAGTAAAGAGAGATGTTACACTGAAAGAGAAAAATCGAAAGTAGTAGTTATTACTACAGTCCATTCGACAAGACTTAGAGTCTTGGAAAGTAAAATCAGAAACTTTCAAAATTTTCTGGGGACGAATTATCCTCGGGGACAAATTTTCCAGGGACGAATTATCCTCGGGGACAAATTTTCCGGGGACGAACTATCCTCGGGGACGAATTATCCTCGGGGACGAATTTTCCAGGGACGAATTTTCCTTGGGGACGAATTATCCGGGGACGAATTTGCAGGGACGAATTTTCCGGGGACGAATTATCCGGGGACGAATTTTCCTGTAACCATAAATGTAACAGTCAGCGCTGATCAGAATATGAATTTGTTTCAGCTGATATCACTGACAACTGACTCATGCTGAGCGCTCCCAGACCCAGGCCTGATATAGAAATCAGAGAGAGAAAAAAGTGTTTTTTTCATGACATGGAGTACGCTGTATGCTTCCATGTTCAAGGTGGAAGGCAATGGCCAATGTCTAGTGTAACACATTTCAATGCAGGGGTAACTTCATGGTCTTTGGTGACCCCATACTTCCCTTGAGGCCTGTCCTGGTAGTTTCAGATGGAGGCTCAGGACGAGGAATAGAAATTTTTTGTAGGTATCTCCATGGACATTGATGAGACCAGTTCCCTTGAGACCAGTTGCTGTCAAATGTTACATGTAAGAGGGACTATCACTACTTCTCCCCAAATCTTGTCCTCAGTTACCCCTCAGCTCTGATTGAGGTAGGGGTACTGGAAGTTGGCCCTTCTATGCCGGAGGGGCGGTATTCAATCATAAAGTATTGCCAAGACTTGGACATGACCAGTTAGCCCCTTACATGTATTTCCCCATCGTCAGATAATGCGGCATATCCTCGCATTACAATTTAGTTGGTGTCGGAATGGATAGACAATATGGTGTGTGCTCTATGATCTTCAATCAGGTGTATAGTTTTTAAATTGCCGTGATCGTCCTCCGAGATGTCTAGAAATCCACTGATCCATCAACTCGATAATTGCCCTGTCAATTATCCAAAGTGGATTCTCCATGTTAGGTGATGCAACATCAAAATTATAACGTCATTGGGACTAACCGTTCTGCAATGGGCGATAGATCGGTGAACTGAAAAGTGCCTTGCGTCATTTCCTGGGCTTTTGAATGAAGAGTGTTTTCCGGTATAAAAAAATTTCGAGGACAAACCTAATGTGACAGTACATTGGAGGTGTTACGATCTTCATGATCTTCCGGTCGTCTTTTGGGATTGGGCAAAGTGAGGAAAAACAGCAGGAGGGTAATGGTGAAAAGGGACGCACCAGAACGCAATTGTTGTCAGCTTGACGAAAATGTGGACAGAAAAAGTAACTCCGAGTGTAGAAAACTGAGATTCAGCTGTCTCCTACTAACAGAATCTAGACAGCCGGCCAATGGTCACACTACCAGCTTGACTTATTGTTAGATAAGTGACATTGTTGACTGGATAAGTATGCGTCCATCATCACATCCATGGGGGGCTATGTGGTCGAATCTGAATCTGATTTGTGGTCGCCTTGGTAACCGCCTCTCTGATTGGTGACCACATTGGAAACCTTCGCTTGTACATGTACATGTATAGGGACTGAGCGGTTATGCATGAAAAGTAGATACAAATGCAAATGAATTCCGCGCCTGCCTTCACAGGCTTTTCTGTTCGCATATAAAATCTGATAATGCTTTGATTTCCAAATTGACATTTATGTAGCTCCCAAAACTGGGACATATCATTTGCACTGAAGAATTCATCCAGAATCACCTAATTGCCTAGTGAAATGGCATTGGCTGATGTGTTGTCAATTAGTTACTAAATCATTCCATTGTCTATCAATTAGAGTAAAAGTTTGTTCCAATGATGCCTAATCTGCTTGCCACAGATCATGGTGTAACACAGCAGGTTCTCACGAAAGTGCCAAACTTTGTTGAGACTGATGCTGATATATGAGTGACTATTCTCCCATGGCAGGCGTTTGGGTCATCTTTTTGCCCCTCCACCTGCGATCAGTAGAAGCCTGCCAATGAGCGACAAAACATCTCTCATTGGCAGTTATAACAGGTACTTTCTGGGTTTGATTAGATATCAGGTGCTGCGATCACCAATTCTTGCACAGCTGCGATGACCACCGTAAATGAGAAATTTTTGTTGTGATCATGACAGCGGGTCACAGACACAGTACAACAACACTGCTAAAATGTTATAGAGTGTCAGTGAATGCAACACTAGTCTTCTGGCAGGAAGTTTTAAAGTTTTATTTCGGCACCTTGCCTTATCCTGAAACTTGGCAAGTTCTCCAATGTCAAGGGCCCTAGCACTCTCATATTCCACTTGGCAGTTGAGTTGGGACATTTTGATAGCCATACACTTCGAAGTAAAATAAGTTTGCCAAATCTCCGGGTAGCCTATGTGACTCGTGAGACCTTTCCGGGTTTGTGATGTACGTACCTGGGAATTCTAAGTCTGGTGTTGATGTGATTACAATGGTTATTCTAGGTCTAAATCTTTGATCAATAGCTTGAATTCCTGGGCTTTATTGGCTGGTGATAATTCATGCATGCCAAACGAGCGGTCAACTGCAACATGTTCACCTTGTAACTTGATAGTTGTGTTGAAGATAAATATCTTTTTGTCACCAGATCGCTGACGCTCGACAAAAGCTGAACTGTTGGCCTTTGTCTGTCTTGAGGCTTTGTTGGACAATTGACCAAGTGAAGGGCCTGGAAAGCCTTCCCAGAAAATGCAAGAACATTTCTCAACGTATAAGCATCTTCCTACAAAAAAATGATTAGGATAAAAAACGATTTGATACTGGACAGCTCTGCTGTCATCCACTTTTCTGTTCTTAGACTGTGTTTTCAAGTTTGTACATGCACCCGTCCTCCCTCCAGCTATTAAAAATCTATTCAAAATGACCCACTCAAATCTTTTTTGAGCCTTTTCTTCTCTGCCTGGTAATGTTTTGATGTGATATTCATAGATTTCTAGTCGTTCACAAAGCCGCCTTCGAGATGTGCTCGTAGGAGGATGTAAGTCTTGGTCGTTCATAGGAGTGTCAAATTTAGAGGAAAATCATGAGAATTGCATCTAGGTCTGTGCATTGAAATTGAAGTGATCTTTGGTATGATGTCAGTGTCCTACATACACTAAACGTCAAATATCTTTGGCCAGGTAGAGTAGTGATATTTTGACCTTTGATTTCAATTTCAATCTGATTTAGCATACTCTGTGTTCCGTCTTGGACAGAAGGGGTTTGTGAGCGTTTTTCAGGCCAATATGGATACGGTTTAGGGAATGGGAGTCCATCTCAAGGGGTTGGGCCTTCTGCTTGCCCTTCTGCTTGCCCTGTTGTACTTCTATGCACCTGGAACCTCAAAAACGTACATGAAGGGTATGGTCGCTTGCTCTTCAGAACAAGTAGAAGTTGAGGAAACCGAATCACTGAAAAAGATGCTTCAAGTTTCCTGTTGTAGCGCATTGTATTCAAACCAGTTGTGGAATTTTCATGTCCAACTTCAGTTCTGTTGGGCGGGTGCGTTGTGTGAATGTGTTCCAGTAGTACATCAGGTGCTTTGTATTTCAATATTTCATGAAACCGGATGCCTGTTCTGCTTGAGTAATTGACACATTTATTACTCAGTCATTTCCTTTTCAATCATTAACCTTGTGATATAAAAAGATTTGTAGAAAACTAAAAAATGTTCTACTGTAGTAATCATACATGACTGACACACACATGCAAATGGCAGGTTTTGTTCCATAGATAGCAATCCCTCATCCATACATGCCATAGGCAGGCGTCACTTCAATAATTGCCAGTCAGCTCAAAAAGTCATCCAAAATGGGTATTGCCATACAAATGTAGGTCTACAAATATAATGTGTTAGGCCATCGCAATTATCTATACACTATGCCAAAATAATTACTTCAAAAAATGTTGATTAGCACGTTCGGACTAGATCAGCCAATTTCGAAATTATCGCGGGAAACAAATCAACTGAATTCATTGAAACAATCTGCTACATAGAATTATCAATGAGGGGAAAATGGGAACATTTTAAACTTTTTATGAGTCAATTTGTTTGACTTATGACCACTTGCCTCGGTCATTTCCGGGGAGAGTTCTCGAGTGCGATGAAACGAACAGTATAGCAAACTATTTTATTTGCTTGGTCCAGATAAAAGTAAATATATCACTCTTGAGATGTTCGAGTTTCCTCTTGCAAATTTGCATGTTCACTTTTATTTGGGGTGAGTGAGATTATGCTAAAATTCGGCAGGTTTTTAGTACAGGGCTTAATACTGGTAACTAAAAGATTCTGTGGGATCCTGTCCCCGAAGTCGTGAGTTCTTTCCTTTCGCATGGGTATTTCTTTTCTAGGTTATGGCCTGCTCCATCATCATTCAATGCATTTATAATTAGGCGTGGAATTCGGTGTGTCGTTGTGGAATTCTGGGTGGGAACCTGCCCCTTTGTCTTACATTACATTAGAAATGCTAATTTAATCGTCAGTGAAGGGTCGAGTTTCTTATCCTGCTTGTGAAATAGAAGTTTACAAAAATACATCAGATTGGTTTGCTACTACCTAGTCATTTATGGCGGCAATGGGCTTTAAAAAATGGCGATTCACATGTTGAGCAACCAGTAGGGGAACCAAGCAGGGACCTCATATGATTTCCAATGACACCGTGTTCTCCTAGCCTCGGGCAAGCACTTGACCATGTTGATCATGTTTTTACAATGAGAAGTTTACTGTTCCTTGCTTTCCCAGTGATCATATCCCATTCAACTTCAGCTTCACCCAAGGTATGTGGTAAAAAAATCCAGTCTGGATAGAAAACTTTTTTCAAGAGCAAGTCAGAGTCCTTGAAGTGCATGTTTCCTCTGAAGTGGTCCACATGATTTATTGTGCTGGTGACATTAAACACTCAGCCATGAACTTGATTTATAAAGAAAATGTACGCTAGTACCATTTTAGGGCAAAATCATACTTCTGTAACCCCTCATATTGATAATGGGTGATATGAATAAAGACTAGCAAATGCTTTTATCTAAAACTCCATGTACATTTACACTAGACCTTTCTGTACAAAATTGAAGTAAAAGCATTTGCTAGACTTTATTTATATATGCCATTCTCTTAAAATTCTTACCCCAATGTCGGTTGTATAGTTGCAAAGTTGTTGGATGGCAGAAGTCCAGCAGCAAATTGGTATTGATGAAAATTTGTCATCACCTGCCACAAGGTATCATGCCTCAGTTTATAGGCTTTGGATGCAGAATCAAACATTCACTGATATACTTGGCCAGCAGATCTCATGCTCAGCAGCAAAAAAGTTGTGCATCCGGAATTTTCTAAAATTCATTTACTAATCATTCCTTTGTGTCTGTTTCTTTGCAGAATGAACTCCATCCAGGATGTAATTGACCAAAAGGATACTGGTTCTTAGCATCAGGTGAGAAATACTTCTATTTGAAGAGGAAGCACAAAGAAACATTGGCCACAGTTATGCTCTTGGAGACTATCTGGGCAGAAAGCTTCTTAATTAGATTTGACAGCATTCCACGGACTTGTGCTGATGGTTGAACAACAAGACCCTGGTGTTCCTCTCATCAGGGTGTTCTCCACTCAATATTCTTTTGGTTTAGTGGTAAGCGCCAATACCAACACTGACATGACTGAGTGAGTGAGTGAGTGAGGAATTAAGATGTTGCCAAGACACAGATAGTGCTATAAGTAACTAAGAGTTTATTCGATTCCAAGAGCCTAAGAGGGTTCATAATCTCGGAGTTCTAAGGTTTGTAACGAAGACAATTTTACAAGTCTAAATTCTAAAGACAACTCCTTGAGACATGAACACCCACAAGTATGGCTTCATTGCAAATATCTCTCAGCTAATATATATGCCAATCCAGGAGTTCATAGGCCACTCTAAGCAAAAAGGTGACAAGAAAAACATTTTCAGAAAGTATTAGGAAAGGAATGTCAGTGGGCAGGGGTCAGGACGACACTGGACGAGTGAGCGAACATCCGTGTAGAACTACCAACAATTCTTGTAAATTGCTCTTAGTCAAATGTGCTTTAGGAAGCCAGAATTATTCCAAAACTCAATATTTTGAATTAAGTTGCTTTAGGAAGCCAGAATTATTCCAAAACTCAATATTTTGAATTAAGTTCTTTTTGTGACAAGAAAATATTATGTGTTTCTTTTGTAGGAATCTTTTCACGAAGCCAAGAAATTACTCCTGATTCTTCTGTTAGAAGATTTCCATTGTTATTTTTGCATATTATGTCTCAATCTAATGTCTTTGAATGCGATTCTCTTGTTCTTCTGTATAAGCAGTTAAAGAGGTTGAATAGCGCCTCCAGAAGCAAGCAACAGCGCCACCCGTAGCAGAAATAAGAACTGCTTAGTGACGTCATGGTTTCCATATACGGCATCTCATTTGCATATTTTTACAACCTTATTTATTACGAGTTATAAATATGCCAGTAGCACGTGGATCATGCCGGGCGGCGCTGTCAAGTGTTTCCACTATGGGTTACATAATCAGTTACAAAGAGGCCAGTGTTCTAGTAAATGAAGTTAGCAATGATAGCGAAAGAATGTTAGTGTATGTTACGCAGTCAATAGCGATAGTAGTGAGTTGGAGAGAGGAGAAAATGGAAAATGGAGAGAATAGTAGTATGGATTTCGAGTCCCAAGAAGAAACTTTGCAAAGTTTTCATCAAACTGATAATCATATTCCTTCCTTCTCTGTCTCCAACAATTAAAAGTTGCTGCAGTCAATCTGATGCGTTTATCCGCGAGCGAATCGACGAGACGAAGCATTTTTCAAGCATCCGAATGGTTCCTTACAGATCCGCAAGGGGCGCGTTACCGAAAATGTTGCAAAAATCAATAACGTGATCGTAAATATTGTCATATTTTTCAAAATGAGAGTAAGTAAATGATACGCAGACGGTAAACCAATGAAAGGCCAGTATCTATTGAACCTTACAAGTGATTTGGGGGCCTTGAAACTCCTTATATTTATCAATGAAACCTTATTCCCGCCTAAGGTTTTGACCGGGCCGTCCAAAACTCCCCATTTTTTGACGGGCCATTCCCTTTAATCTTCTGTGAATCTTGAACAACAGTGATGTTGTTGTTGACATCCCTGACTGCTTTCTATCTAGGTCATCCCTCCCCTGGGTAATCAATGGTGACATTTATGTGGCAATAATGAATTGAAAACATCTGCGAAGCACTCCCATCTAGGCATACCCCACTGTACTCAAATGGACTGCTGCATCAGATTTTATGATATCACTGCCCCATTTTGATTTAGTGATGTGATGGGTTGTCCAGAAGCCACATCCATTCAACTTCGTAGCTTGGTCTGGTTTGAAAGTTGTGGATACTTTTTTGTGGACAGGAACTCGGTTAGGAGAAACACAAGAGAAAGATGGTGAAGGTGAAGAAACTGGAGGAGCAAGAGGTAAGCCAAATGACACGGAACGGAAATCATGACTTAACACCCAGTCTGAACAGGATGCCTATGTCGTTTTTTCATCTTCTTCAACGTTTGGTCCTCTTGATGGAATGTCTTCAGTCCTGAGGTTGGCATGTGTTGAGGTCATCTTCCACTGGCAAAGAAGTGCGTTTATATGGTGCTTGTTTTAGCTGGCATTCCCAATGTCCAACAACAAGATTCATTGCAAGCTCAGCCGTAAGCTCAGCTGCTGCTTTCCGGCAACTGCGCCCAAACAAACCAATGGCATGGGTATTGCCTCTTGAATACTGCCTGTCCTACATCCACCATGTCTGTCTCTCTTTGAAGGTGACCTCGCCTTTCAGTCTTTCTTCAGGTCAATACCCTGCACATCCGGTGTCTTCTCCAACAACATGCAACTTGACGATGATGTACAGAATTCTTGGTGCTAATTGAGGTTGGGGTTATTGATAAATAGCAAGTTTCATTCAATTATAATCACAATATCCACCAGTTGCAAATGGGACAGCAATAAATACTTGAATCATTCAGCAGTGTGTAATTCACGGCATGTTTTAGAAAGTTAGTTTTGCCTTGTGTTTCTTTTCTGTACCATCCTATTTTGGTTCATGGCCTGCTTCCGACCATCTATTGTGTATGGTAGAGCATCTATGGCATTTGGTACCACATGTACATCTATGGTAGTACTTCATCTATGGTATATGGTACAACGGGAGCAAATACTTCTAACTTTTTCTTGCAAGAGGTTTCCTATGTTTCGTTCAGCTATAAACAGCGACTTGATGATTAGGTGGTTCGCTCTCTCTGGAATCTATCCATCTTGTTGCTTGACGCAGACAAGGTGAACTTTTTCTCCTCATTCAAGAAAAGAGTACAAGTCTTGCTCAATCAGCGCAGATACAAATCAACAGATGCTGAGAGGTTTACTGGCAAAGTTTTCAAAAAGAAAAAAATCAAATACTGTTCTCAAGGAGAAACGCTAGGGTATATATAGTAGATCAGTGGGAAGTGGTGTTGCCACCAAAACTCAATCAAATCACGCATGGCATTTTCATCTTCCACCAAAATGTTTTGAATATGTCCCAACCTCTCTTTTATCCTGTGACTAGGCCGATGTCAAAGTGCGTCATCCCCTCATAAGGTTTATAAACACCAGATAAGAGTGAGACAAGGGACCTGCTGATGACGGTCGAATTGTTAGTGCGAGCTGAGCCCTTGGACTTGGTCGAGTAGGACACTCATTTTGGAAGGTAGAGTGGCCTGCCATTGCACTTTCAGCCACACGTCCTCCCTTTGCCTATCTCAGGGCATCAAGTCTTTAGCGATAATGATGACTGCAGGACAGGCAGTCCATTATCCAGCAGCGGGCTCAATCTGCGCACTCGTCCATCTGGAAGCCTGTTTGTAAAAGGCTACTCCAACCAATGCACATGTATATCATTTTCACCCACCGGTATGGGCGGTTATTACCGCAAATAAAGACAAACCAAAGCAAAGACACTTGTGTAGCATATCAAGGACACGTAGATTGATACTCCTGGGCGGTTATTACCGCAAATAAAGACAAACCAAAGCAAAGACACTTGTGTAGCATATCAAGGACATGTAGATTGATACTCCTGTGTGTGCCACATCAAAGACATCTGGACCATACACCACGTCAAAGATAACGATGCGAAGTCAACAGGCGGCGCCACTGTAGATTGCTGGCGGCCGTACGCTGCCTGTTGACGTTGTTGTTATTTGCCACCTCTCTCCTATGGCAAGCCGTTTGCTTCAAAAAGTCGAAATGATTTTTTTTTCTAGTCGAAATAATTTTTTTCTAGTCAAGATATTTTTTTTCATGTCAAGAAAAAAAATTTGAAATTAAATTTTTTTTTTCAAGTCGAGATATTTATTTTTCTTCTCATTTAACTTATTGAAGTTGAATCAATTAATAAAAATTTCACTGCGAGAAAAAAATGATTATAAAAATAAAAATAGTCGCTTATATCAACAAAAACCTATAGTTGTCGAAATCGTTTTTACTTGTCCCAAGACGGTGGCGCCGCCTGTTGACTTCGCATCGTTATCTTTGATGTGGTGTATGGTCCAGATGTCTTTGATGTGGCACACATAGGAGTATCAATCTACGTGTCCTTGATATGCTACACAAGTGTCTTTGCTTTGGTTTGTCTTTATTTGCGGTAATAACCGCCCAGGAGTATCAATCTACGTGTCCTTGATATGCTACACAAGTGTCTTTGCTTTGGTTTGTCTTTATTTGCGGTAATAACCGCCCAGGAGTATCAATCTACGTGTCCTTGATATGCTACACAGGTGTCTTTGCTTTGGTTTGTCTTTATTTGCGGTAATAACCGCCCATACACCGGCTCGAAATATATGCATAAAGTGGTTTGACACAGATGATGAGAGAGTGAGTCATGCAAATCTGTTCATTTATTTTAGTCTAGATCAATAACGCTGAATGCCATGTCAATAACACATGTATGTTAGTCTAGATGAGCCAGCATCAGCTGGGAATTAACCCTGCATGTTGTGCATAAATTGGTGAAAAGTCTCTTTTAAAATCATAAACAGGTGGTCGGTTAATCAACCAACTTGAAAAAACAAATAATTTGAAACCACTGGGAATTAATTTGGTATGGCTTGCATAAATGCAAAATCTGAAAAAAGTCTTCAGATCTTCAAAACTGTTTGGGAGTTGGCCCGACTGCAATTTCGAATAGGGCTTTTTAAAAACATTTCCAGAAGCCAGAAATAATATTGACAAAAAACGGTAGTTATTCTATCATAACAACATATAGCCTTCCCGAAGGAAATGAACAATCCGATGAATGCCCAGTGAGAAAAATGATGACCATGAAATAGGCCTGAGCTTATCAAAGTCTGGTAAATGTTATCGTTGTATTCAAAATGTTATCGTAACATTCTCAGATGGGCAAAGATACCTGATACTCATTCCTAGATATCATTGGATGTTAGCCTATCTGTCAACAACATGTAACTGGTTATCTTGGTGTATTCCTTCAATCTTCATCCGGATCCGGGCAACCCTTCGGGGGGGGGGGGGGGGGGAGCATCACAACAGGACTTGCAGCAGCGACTAAACACACAATAAATGAGTCCAGAAATAGTTTCTGGTTCTCAAGTGATTTCAAATATTGAACTAGTTCTCTGCAGGCTGGAGGGCATGAACCCCTAACTCGACCCACACTGTCGCAGCTACAATGTATTGGAATCTCATCGCCGTTATATTTGAGCACCGCACACAACTATTAGAATCTCACTTGTCGATGTGCACTTACAATGTGTTATCTGGTAAATAATTTCTGCATTTTATTGCTACTTTGAAAATACTAAGTGGACTGTTTATTGGAATTCTGTAGCTACAATGTAGGCTGCTATTTTCTGAGGTGTTGAAAGAATATCACATTGAAATGTTAACACATCATTTGAATGAGAAGAGTGAAAGTTTCATTTTCGCTTCCATTGAGTTGAGGGGGTGGGGGCTTCTTTCAATATACCTGGGACCAGCACATCAGATCTCATAGGGCTACCTGACACACTATATTGTCAACCGTAAAGAGAAAACAAAGCTAATGTGGTTCGCTCTTGTCACCTGTGCATAGGGGTCTCTGGCAAACATTAGTTTTAGAATATTGTAGTAAAACATTGTAGGTCAAGATGGGTGAAGCCAGAGTGAACGCAGAAATCGTTTCTCCTTCTCACGTTATGAATTGGCACTGTTGCTCTGATTCCCCACAGATCTGAATCAAACCCGTCATCATTACTGTCAGTTGTTTCACCATCATTTCTTGCCAACCTCAAATTCAATTTCTTGTTGCATCTTGATCCTAAACTATTGCCATGGTTACCACATTACTCCTCCATCAGCAACATCATTATAGGCCCTCGGGAACTGTAGAAGGTTGGGACTGGTGCAAATTCAATCAAAGGCACCGTTTGAAATAGCTAATTTGATGTGTCAGTGTTTGGTCTTCCAGTCTTCTTCAGTGGTAGGGAGGGAGTTTATAACAGCCTTTAATGAGAGCCCCTGCTGGCTCAAAATGAAGAAGTCGTAGTTTCCACTCTTGGCAGGATCACCTCAGAGTCTGATTCGTTTTAGCATCAGTGAGCTGGACATTTAACATAGCATTGCTTTAGACTTAAAATGTGATTTCCAAGCCAGGTTCCAGGGGCCTGTACTCAATGCCTACCATCCTGCTCATTGCCTTCTTGTCACTGTTTCGTACCACTTCTGTCTGTCTTGGCCTCTCCATCCAAATCATTCCACTCAATCCATTGGACTTTTATCGCAGCATCCGTGGGTCTTCACCAGCTCCATTACTGTCTGGTTGTACCAGGGTCGACCATCTTTTCTTGACCAATCCTTTCTCACAGAACCTCTCCAATTCTGTCATCCAACACATCCAAAGTTGGACAACTCTAGGCTGTCATATCATGATATGACATGTAATCATCTACACATACCAGGTAACCCAAGTATCTGGAGGGTTAAATGGCGTATTTTGGCTTTGCTCGAATTCTCGATGAGATTATTATTCCCTCTATGAAACCAATCTGACGCCTATAACACATGGTGCATACTTTGATAATATAATCTGCTAGCGGTGGAGAAGGGGAATTTGGTTGCTATGATACGTGTAGACACGAGCCGTTTCTAGGCAGCTAAAGTACATTCCCCGTTCAATATGGCCGACTGTCTGCCTGGAGTGGAGGAAAATGTCACGTTTCTGACCTTTCCAATAATTTTATCGATGTCCGTGTTGTCTTTTGAAAATAAATGTTAAGGTATCACTGTATAATTATATAAGTATTACAGTCTCAAAGCACATAACATCTGGTCCTAATCCCAATCCAGAAACGTTTCTATCTGTGAAAACCATTTGGCCATTTCCAGGTTGAGATGCAGAGCACTGGCTGACCTTCAAGATCACAAGTCAGGCACACTGGGTCATTCAACTTTGCCATCAAGCTGGGCGTCACTCTAATCTCCAGATCTTGAGATTGGAAATAGCAATAAAATGTTGCAGTTTAGTTTACAAACGTAAGATTCTCATCCTGCTGGCCAAAGCCCAACACTACCTTCCAAGCCCCATAATAATTGAATTTCCGCTCATGGCGTAAACTGCAACCTGTGTTACCCGAACCTTGTAAAACTTAGCCACTTCATTTCAGACGCTAGCCAGGCTAGTAGTTTCAAATTCTGAAGTAGCCTATAAAGGTGATAAAACATGTCTGCAGCTACTTTCGATCCTAGGTTAGGAATAAATTGGCTGTTTGCTCATGCGGTTAGAATGTTGTTGCCTCAATTTTACACTGGCCGCAGATCCGATTTTGACTCTGAAGATAGGCCACTACAAGATGTAAAGCATGAGCACCAACCATCTTTTTTGTCAGAGTTAGTCATGCACAAGAGATAAGTTATTTTGTGCCAGTCAGTATTTGGCTGATACATGTACCGACTTCGGGTTAGAGCCATTCCAAAACTAATCTTGATAGATATATTATGTTAAAATGTAGCTGACAGTGCTTCATATCTGAATGCTGTATTTAGAATGCAAAACTTGCATGGTTCCATAGAGACGTGCAAAAGCCATGAGAGTCACAGCAGAAAAGTTTATGTTTGCTCAAAAAAACCAGTAAGTAAATTAGGGCTAGGTAGAGAAAGTGACCTGCCTGGAGTGTCATGCCCACAGTGGGGCTTGAACCAGGGGCCTCTTGACAGCTATAGGAGAGTTTGATCCACTTGTCCACAGAAGCTCCAGATTTTACTCAAATACTATGGCAGAGAGAAATACTTCTCAGGCAAAACTTCCCTGAGCTACATCAAGCTCATCAGTACTTTCCTCCAACTTAGTCATGCATGCGGAAAACTGCTCCATTCATTTGGTATGCACCCGGATCCCGCGTTGAGAACACCCACAAAATGCTGTAGGGTTGTAGGCCCCTCATCCGGTTGGTCGAGATCACGGTTATTGATGAATCGGTGCGATACATGTTTTACCTGAAATCCAGCTGGCACCAGCTGGCCAAGAATAGATCACACCTGAGCGCTACGCTCATTCACCAATCATCACAAACATTCAATCATTGATCGCTTTTTTAAGTATCTTTGCTCTAAGATCCTGGATGGTTTGTGTATCGCTTACGTTCTAATGATTATTCAGTTATTGCTATCTTTCAATAACAGATCATTCTGAAGCTGGCGATTTTCTGTTGCAATTTTGGACTCAGGCGGAACCCCAAACTCACCCCCAACAGGTTCCAAATTTAATGGCACTTGCAGGTCTTCTGGGAGTGAGGGTGTATGGCCAAAACCTTATGTGTCTTGTGACACTGAACGGTGTGGCACTGCGACCCTGGTGGAGTTCTACGAATGTTGTTACGGAAGTTGTGCTCCTGCATGCATGACCAAGCATTAAAGAAATATGTTGACCCACATTCTGCTACAGTCAAAATCATGGAAGGTGAATTCCTGCTGCTAATTTTTAAAAAGAACATAGGGCAGGGGCAGGGGAGGAACCACAGGACCTGTGAAGACCCCTTGGCTAGGCTCGGTACCATGAAGTAGTTTGGAGTCACAGTTCCATGACCTGGGACACAATACACTTCTAAAACATGATGCCCAACCTTTGGAAAAACCTAAATCTGTCGGAAGTAAAAATTTCGTGGGCAGGCTTGGGTCGAACATGTTAATCATTGTCAACATGGCACGGATCTTTAGTTGAGTGTTCTCCTTTGTAAGAGGTCAATGGCTAACCAAACAGGAAGTTACATTGTCATCAGCGGAGTGGCACATGGCTTGATGAGTTGGCCTTACAAAAATGACAGATCTTTGAAAAAGTCTAATGCTCTTCGTCAATTAAGCCTACTCGATTAGGGTTTTCTGTGTTTGTGTATGGCCACTTGAAACTCGATATAGCACCTTCGTGATTCCTCTTTGTAAAAGTCTAATATTCTTCGTAAATTAGGCGTACTTGATTGGGGATCTCTGGTATTGGTGTGTCCAAGATAAGCCGAGCCGTAGGCCCTATTTAAAAAAAGAGGGTTTACTACAGTGTGGAGGTATGTCGGGCTGGGGTTGTTAGCATTGTCTCATTGGACTTGACTCGTGTCATTGTCATGTAGTGTTCCGAAGGAGCCATTCCTTATGGTTGTTTTCGCTAGTCGTTGAGTTTTCTTGTAAGCATGGCCCTAGGCCCTGTATGAATCAATATATTGGCCTTTATTCTGGAAGACTACCTGCCCTATAAGCCTACATTGAAGAGGAACATTTGATTGCTAACGGTCCTGTTCTTAGAAAGCTCGTCCAAATGAATAACATTACTCACTCGGTATGAGAAGGTGCTGCCACCTGAGCATGTCAGATTGAACTGAAATGTGTGAATGGATGTGGATGGGAACTGCTTTACTCCAGAGTTGCCAGAGCTGCTGTGGTTGAAAAGGTTTGCCTTAGACCTGTGATGACCACAGCCCTTGCTTGGGCCAATCTGCTGCCTTCATTGACCCAAACTCGTTCTCCTGCCGAAATATAAAACCTGGCAACAAACTTGCTGAATGTGAATTGTGTTGGGTTCATCTCAGTTTCTAATCACTTGGGTATGATGATCCGTTTGCACCCAATTATTCCTGGTGTTGACACATTCATCCTCAACTTCAAGTAATAAGAACTCTACCTTTCTAACTGGCTGTAAACACTGGTATCATATCATGTAAATATCCTGCCCAGGAGTTAAACCAAGGATGTACACCTTGAAAGTGGAATGGATGATTTAAAAAGTTATCAGAAGTTCCTGGAAGGTAAGTCAATTGCCAGCAAGGAAGTGTTGATTATTATGATTCGGTCGCAGTTTTTTCGATCAAGATGTGTAAATTAGAAAAAAAGTAACTGAAGTCTTTGGTGTAAACCTGAGACTTCCTGACAAAGGTACCCTAGTGAATAAAGAGCTTGTCAATTCTGGTGATGCTTTTCACCCATTTTCTGCTGAAACTCTCTTGGTGATTTTCCCTTGGAACCAACTCTCCCTCATGATTCTTTCATTGACTCGAAAGGAAATGTCATTATTGGTGTCCTTCAAAAGACAAAGCTTTTTAAAATGTGGTCATGCCTCGCTTTTTATGCTTTTGCCCTTCCCTTACCGAGTGTCGGCTTTTCAATAGTCATTTGCCTACCCGGCAGTCACTCTCATCCCTTGCTAGGAAAGGTGAAAGCTCTGAAAGAAAGACAACTGCACAGCTTCACATTCACATAGATCTTACAACGCACAGTCAGTTACAAATGTCACTTGGTATTGTGTCTTCATCACAAAATCTAATCCTCCAATCTGATGCTCAAGCTCCTACACTTACGAGCCTCTTAATCTAATTTACTACTCCGACATCAATGCGAATGCCACCTCTGCAAATCTCATACGATCCCAGGATCCAGTGCCATCTCTGTTTCATCTTTACGCTATCCGCCTCCGCTAATCTTTGATGTAGTGTTCGCCAATAGTACTGGCGTGATCCCGTAGGATAGCTAGGGTATTTCACTCAGCCCTGGATGTCGGACATATTCAGGAATACATCCGTGATCACTTTCTCGTTGCTGTCAAAGCTCGAGATATCGCGACACAACTTGGATACATATATTTCTGTCATGTGTGTCTCTCCTTACTACATTATACCTCGGGTCCTATCAGCGGCTGGTGAATAGGCTTCTCTGCCAAAGTTGTGCTGCAGTTGTTCTTCTCTGGAAATCGTCACGACATATCAGACTTTAGCCAAATATTGAGCACTGCTTCACTCTTAATTTCTGGATTCTGCTGACTCCCTGTGTTGGAACCGGCGTCGGGGGAAAAGTAGGATATTTAGCTTTGTGGTGCGTGTTTAAGCCTTGTCAGCCTCTTTCAATTTACATTGAATTGAAGGGATTTTAAGCTCAATCATGACAGTCAATTTATGAAATCTGTGTCTACTGTCTCCAACTCATCATTGGATCTACGCAGTGGCTACTGTCAGGTGGATTCTGTGATCCTACGGTAATCAATAATACCGGTATATTGGATCTGCGCCGCCCAGCTTCATGTACACTGGATACATTACCGTGGCTTGATGTACATAGCGCGTACATTTGTTGATGTGTGTACATGTACTGCTGTGTGTTCAGTGGATGCTGTCACTGCCGGTGAGCCCTGGAGGATAGGATACCATAGAGTAGGTTTCATTTTGATTCAACACCGTCTCGTTTTATTGCTTGCTTACAATATCGTTGTGTCATTTCTCAAAAATCAGTTCTGTCTGTTCTGTATGAAACATGTTGGTGTGTGTCTGATATGTCTGATGGGAGAATGGGGTACCCCAGACTACCTCAACCCAATCGTTCGGTTGTCAATTTGCATGTAGCCTGGCCTTGTAGCCAGTAGAGGAACATAATGTATCAATGAGTGATTCTTCAGAGGAACCTCTCAGTTAAGGCACCCTTGGGACTGAGAAATGCTGTCCATAATAGAGAAATGTCCTGATTACAGAGGTCATACTAAATGAAAATGGCCAATTTGGGACCAAAAGCCAGTGTCCTTTGAGAGGGTCTCCTGCTATTAAACAGAGGTGTCACCTTGACAAAGTATTTCAGACTTGTAAAATGTTAATAATATCAAAGGGTTAATCTTGAGAATTGCATCGGTGACTGTCACCAACTTAATCACATCACCTCAAATTGGCCTCATTACTGTCTAGGACTCTTGGTAAACCACAACATTCTGCTGACATTTGAGACATCGCCAGCCAGCCTCCCTGTTGTGATAGTCAAGTATCTTAATCCTGTGGTGTTATTTTTATGGTGACATTCATCCTGATGTTTTATTTCCTCTCTGCGCTAAAAAAAGCTGACATTTATCTGACTGTGAGTGCACTTCACCTAGAATGTGTTGGGTTTGAGGGATGTGCTGCGGAAGTGACTGGTAGTGGTAGTGTATCACAGCTGTCACCATGTACATGTACATGCTGGCCATGTAGGCTGTCGTTGTGGCCTCATTACCTTAAAAGTCACCAGATATTTTGTTGTTTTGCTCTTAAAGGGTTTATGACAGGTATAGGGATGTTCTGTAACATCAATGTGCATCTCACTCCGAAAAATGTTTTGAAAGGAGTCAAAGGTTATACCAGTGTTCTCAGGTCCTTCAAATACCAGTGTAGGATTAGGGGAGAGGGGAAGGAGGTCGAACCCAACCAGACTGTTGGTCTGATTGTGATGCACGTTGATACTTATGGATCATCCCTGACTGATTATTAACCCTATTCAAAACGCGCCATCTTTTCTTCGTCACAGCGTGTATGAACCTGAGTGTGGTACTGGAAGTTAAAAGAAACAGTAAATGACCCAAATTTTTGTTTTTGTGATGTTGCAAGGTGACACAGTGACATAGCCAAAGACTTCTGATGCAGTCTCCTGTGAGTTCATCAACGAAGACTAAATTAGTTTGTTAAATAATAACCTTTCCTCTTTTTTCTGTGTCATTGCAGTGTGCAAGCAGTGAGGTAGCGCCAGGCAGGATGGGAACAGTCAAAGACCTCTACGAATTTCTCGTAGAGGCAGAGCTCCAGCATTATTACAATGCATTCAAGAATGATCTCAAGGTTAGTGTGCGGGCAGTCCTAAAGGTGGAAGCAGGATTGATTTGCTCATCCTCAGTCAGCAAAGTACAGAAGTAATAACACTGCAAACTGCCCCTCAGAAGAATCTTTTACTTTAGCTTTCATGTTATGAACAGAATCACACACCCTGCCCATGCCCAGCCCCGCCTAACAGCACCATCCTCCTCCTCAGTGACCTATTGACCCTAACCAATCTAAAAATTAAAGGAACCCTTCCAAGTCTTATCTCTGACTCCCAGTATTGCATTCTATTAGCATGAATGATCGCAGTGATGGTATCCGTTGACACTCTTCCCTCCCCCGCCGATGACCCTGATGACTAATAATGGTAATCCCTGGTGGCTTCAATGAGACACTTATACCGGGTTTGAAGCAAAGAGTGCTAAAATATGTATAACCGCAACTGACAATCTCCCTCCCTGCTGATGACTAACCGCATTCTGCTCGAGCCAGACACATTATCCAAGCAAAATTACTGATTGGCTTTTATTACTAGTTGGGACGAGACAGCCATCAATGAGGGGATTTGAGACTTTAAGAGGTGTAGCATGCCTCTACTGGTGACATCGGGTCTGGATGCCATGGAGTGCAGTCTGGACCCAGTGTTGTGTAGCTCTAGATGCTGCCCAGACAGAACAAGTTTTAGCTGGAGGAACTGACACTCTGGCTCTATGTGTGTCCCTGTAACACATCCACCAATCCAACAATGCCTTCTTTCCATGATGACCGAGTGTTTCGTGTCTTGGTTGATATGACTGAGCATGTCTCATGAATTTTGTTCCAACTTCCGTCCAATGATGTTAAACTTTTCCAATGATACTTATGGTAGGGTAGGGTGGTGGGATGAATCTGACAACACGCACTACACTCAGGGGCACCATTCACCTCCTTCGACCTGAGTTGTCAGTGCAGTGGATATGTACGTATAATGTGCTGTAAAACCTGCCAAAATATGACCTGTAACCTTTCAAATTGATCTGGCATTCCCACTCTGAACTCCTCTCCATCCCTGTTTCAGGTAACGAGTGTCGGCCAATTGAAATATGTGGAAGAAGAGGACCTGGCCGACATGGGCATGTCCAAGCCAGAGCAGCGCCGGCTCAAGAAGTTCTTCAAGAAAGAATGTCCACAGGGGGCGTTCGGAAAAATCAGAAAGGTGAGTGGGCATCGCAGAGAGTTGATGCGAATGGGTGTTGCGAAGAGTCGATGTTCGAATTGGCTGATTTTTCTGCAACACAAGAATACATCTAGTAGGAGTATCAATTCTTGCTAGTAGGTATTGATCATGTCTGCTTGAGTACTTCAGTATTGTCTATGATATGGCCAGGGTTATGTTAGTTGATATTTTGGCAGATCGTCAACTGGAACACCAATACAGTTTTGATTTGATCTTATAATAGGCTTCCTGACGACTGTTTGATTGATTGTGATTGATTGGGCATCGTTAGAACATATTATCTCTAAATAAGATCATATCTGATTCAGTGTTAACCCCTTCTGACATATGAGACTTTTATATCGTACCAAATCTAAATTAAACCATTCCTGCTCTGTCCCAAGGATGAAGTTTCACAGGGGAGGTTTTCAGTTCTTTTGCTCTGAGCGCTGTCATGTTCCTGCAAGGCAGTAAATTCAACAAGAATGAGTCAATTTCTTCTTGAAATGAATTAAACCATTGAAAGCGAACAACGTCTCTTCTACTTGAAAACAAACAATCATACCAAACAAATAACCTACTCTACTCAAGTGAAGTGAAGTCATGGTCTATCCCAATGACTCTGTCACACAAGCTAGCACGCTCTCCAATTAGCACTCTACCCCAGCGACTCTGCCACAGAATGGAATAGCTCTCCCATAAGCAGTATTGCAAGACATGCTGAAACTAATTAACTCCGCTCGCGTCAAGTGGATGAATGGTAATGCGTCTTCTCAGAGATGTACAGGATCTGAGGCAGTGGTTGGAAAAATTGATTTTGAAGATGCATGTCAGTGTTTATTGTCTCTCGGAACCCACATTATTGGTTGTGTACAATAGAGACAAGTGGTGTCCTTGAGATTGAAAATCTTGGGGGCCCTGTCTGGTGCTGAGAGTCCTTAAAATTGGTTTCAGGGAGATTGAGGCTGATAAGGTCAGCCGTTAACATTTGTAAGTCTTGGTTTCAAATTCGGCACTGACTTACTTGAGACCAGAGGCACATCACTCATGTTCAACTGCCTCTATTGTTGAGTGAGATTTTGAAAGCTGGGCCTCGTTGCACAATTGGCATAAGACACTAACACCATCATTAGCTCAACTTTGTGTCATCTCCATTAGTACATTTCATTTACAATGGTAGCGTTAGGACTGCCAATGTTGCTGCTGATACAGTTTTAGCAACCAGGCCTTGATATCCTAATTCCTGGCGTCTGCATCAGGTCCGGACTGACAATTGAACATATCAGACAAAACAGACAGCAAATCCCTCTTATCTTTGATACACCCTAGGCCAACATGGTCTTTCTGCTCATCAAGGAATTATTTAGTGCCTGGCAGTGATCCCAGACCAGTCTGGGGCTGCTCAGGCTCCTGGGACTGATCCTGGGGGCCGGCAACAATAAAGCATTTTGTCAGCTGCTGGTTCTTTATGTAAATGTATGCATCAGTTAACCTCTTTTGAGACTTATCACTGAGTGTGCTTCAGGCTTGTAGGTTGTAGAGATTGTACCTTCAACACTTTATCATGATTAGGATTATGAGCGTGGCGCTCTACCCACTATGCCACTGACTTCTGAATCCTCTTTGGCAGCAGCCACAGCTCCACGTGCCTTCCAGGAAGTGCAGAGCGCTCAGTCGATTACTACATGTGTACACACGTGTTCTTCATCAGCTGCTGAGGATGCGGATATCAGCAGGCGTTTTTCTGTATCTCTAGGCACTAACACAAGATTGCATGATGCCAGCAGACATGATACCTTTCGTGTGGTAGCAAATTTGTGCCAAAAAGGAAGTTCAGCTTGTTGCTGACTTAATGTATATTTCTCTGAGCTGGCCCCACTACTAAGATCAGTTTTGGTGACACCATTGGATCACTGACTTTCCTGGCATTTCTAGCTACAGGCAACCTTTCCTTTTCTTTTGACTTGCTGCGTGAATATGACGTTTAGTTGAGCTCGTATAAAAAGAGCTGGCATCGGATTTCCGGATTAGAGATATGTCACATACACTGACAGCTTATCTGAAGTGGAGCGCTAAACAGTCTCTTCATCAGACTGTTTTCTTGTATAGATGTCTGATTATCAGATCATTGTCACAAAGAAGTTTCATGTGACAGTTACTATCATGCTATCCTTATAGAGCATGGACTTTTTGCAAAAGTCTCTGCTATGGCCTGTCGTATGCTATGCTGTTATGCTCTGTAGTGGAATCTCGTTGTTGTTAGGGATTCTTGTGACGTATTATTGCCACCAACCTTTTGAGAAGTGTGTTACAGATGGGTTTGAGAGCTCATGAAATGGTTCCTAAAACTGATTCAAATGCTCAAGAACTCAATACATGTCCTAATATTACTTGAGCGTTTCTTCAGTAGGCGCAATGAAGTTATGTGACAAACTGACAATATTGTACGCTCCGTTTGAGGCAAAGATCCACAAGGATCATGACGCTTGGATGATGATGATGTTACATAAGATTTTATCTAGAGGGCTGTCTCCTTGGCTGAACTTCAGCTACATATATATATATTTAGTGTCTACAGCTCAAGAAATGGCATCTTGGCTTAGACTTGTTGATCAATAACTCGAAACTAACATCACGCTCGAGCCTCTTCTCTTATTTTCCAAACAATCTGCAAATGAAACTACGTCATGTGACAGTACTGTGCACTCACGACATTTTCTAAGCATCGTACCTTTATCAATCAATAAATAGATCGGCACATTTTCATGAACATGTACACAGAATCTGGTCCCTGGATGACTTGGTGTCACGGTTGTGTGGCGACCAGACTGTACTTGTTGCTATGTCTATTAACGTCACTGGAGCAGTTCGGTTTCTGGTGATAATCCTGTCTTCTGCAGACAGTTGGCATTATTCAGTATCATAGTAATGCTAAACAGAAATGCTAAATATTTCTTCCCTGTTTCAGCGTATGTCGATGCGAGTGGATGGCAAGGCGGCCATCAAGAGCTCGCCTGATCACCGTCCGGCCGTGAAGTCAAGTAAACACATCATTCCATTGGATTCCATTACGATATTGAAGAACCTTGGCGAGGGAGAGTTCGGCGTGGTGCAGCAGGGGATATGGACCAATGAGGATGGGGAGAGAGTAAGTCTAGATCTGCTCTTGGGGGCGTTATTCTCCAAGGAGTATTACTCCTCCAAGGCAGCGGGATACACGCTACAGTTAGGCGGCAGTTGGGTTCATTTGCCAGGTGACTCTTTCTTGCCAGAGGTAGAGTCCATCAGAGGTGCAGAGAATTATCACTTGGTGGGGTCATTTGTTACAAGGACCCTGTATTACTATCAGACAAACACTGACATATAGTGAGGGAGGTGATTTCGGTTGTTGAACATTTGATGATGAGTTCCACAGCAGAAGACAATTTTCTAAATTCTTATTTCTCTAAACCTCTTTCAGATACAAGTAGCAATAAAGCGTCTTAACAAAGAGAAAATGGAACCAAGTCCGGGACCAGAAACGACAAAGGAAGTGCCGTCAATGCGTACATCAGACTTTTTACGCGAAGTGACAGTCATGCACACTATCGACCACGAAAACATTGTACGAATGTTCGGAGTAGTTTTAGACAAGGACTGTCTCATGTTAGTGACTGAGCTAGCGCCCTTGCGGTCGCTATTAGAATGTTTAAAGGAACCGAACTTACGGCTGAGTTTTCCAGTGACTTCTTTGTGTGACTTTGCGCAGCAGATAGCGGACGGAATGAAGTTCCTTGAGAGTAAACGGTTGATTCATAGGGATTTAGCAGCTAGGAATGCACTAGTTTTTGCCAAGGATAGGGTGAGTAGTTAGGTTTGGTGACACCAGGTGGCAGTAGTGGTATATGTAAAGTTCAATTGTGTCGAATTGGTGTTTGATTTGTGAAATGAAAGAAGAAAGGAAAGTTGTTTTATCATAGTCCTGATAAGTTCATTGTCAATTCTGAGAATTTTGGTGATACAAATCCCAATTCTTACAATCAATGAGATGGGTCATTCCAAGATGGTTTCCAGTGTCTTTTGAGAACAATTGAGAGTGTGTCTCACACAACTGACCAGTAGATAAAATACTCAAAACTTTCTCTGTTTTCACCAAAATTTACTTTGAATTTTCATTTTCAGGTGAAAATCAGTGATTTTGGTTTATCTCGAGCATTAGGATTGGGAAAAGATTATTATCAAACAAATTTTAATGTCAATCTCAAACTTCCTATAGCCTGGTAAGTTATTTTTCTTATGCAATAACGAAATTGCGTTGCTCTAACGTCTGTATTCAGCAGGTCTAATTTGCTTGATTAACGGGCAACCTAAATTTAGAAATAGGTCCCCTAAAACTACAATCAAAGCGTTTGTCTTTGTGGATAAACAACATTTACACAAACATGACAAGTCTAAAACAAAACTAAAACATCAACTTCATGTCAGTTACAAACATGCTCATGGCAAGTGACAACGTGAATCCAAAATGGCCGCCCTAAATGGATAAAACCGACGTTAACATTTCTCGTCTTGTTACAGGTGTGCTCCAGAGTGTATCAACTACTTAAAATTCACCTCTTCAAGTGACGTCTGGGCGTTCGGCGTGACGATGTGGGAGATGTTTTCATACGGGTTCCAGCCTTGGGCGGCCATGACAGGCCAACAGATCCTCGACGCGATCGACAAACCCAACTGTCAACGATTGGAGATGCCGGACTGTTGTCCGAAGGAGTATTACAACGCCATCATGGTGAAATGTTGGGAGCATGAGCCGACGTCACGACCGAAGTTTTCTGAGTTAGTCACGTTACTGCCGCAGGTAAGATCAAAATTTCTGGACCGTCCTTTATGTAATTGGAAATACGAAATCAAACAGAAGGTTTCAAAAAGATAAACTAGATATCTGACGTATTGTCTTTATAAAGAACTATAAGTCAGCCGAATTTAAAACCAAGTTGTTTTTTCTCCTTTTGCTGTACAATCATTGCACCTTATGTTGAAACATTTCTGTCGTATGTCCCATTTCTCATCTTAATGACAGTGACACTCCTATTAATTATACCCCAACCTAAATTGGTTAAGAAATGACAAACTTGTATTGTTGTTGGCAAAGTTGTGTTATGTTGCTGTCTGGAAAAACTTTCATTGTGACATAATCATGTTTTAGAGGATTGGCTGGCCTGACAATTCGCAGACTTATAGCGCCATTCGTACATCAACTGAACAGAGAATCCGTGAATGAAATAGTCAGATTGTGTTTTTGTAACCTTTCCGAAAGTAATAGTTTTGTGGGGATTGATTGAGTATGATTGACAAGGGGAAAAGTCTAATTGGCATGTTTGGCAATTCATACAAGTCTGAAGTACGATTACCTCCTGCTCATGTCTAAAATTGGCCCCCAGCGTTACTCCTGACGTCTTCGGTGAACAACCAAAGGAAATTGTGACTCGTGATTTGACTTGCTTTCCACTGCACTTTGGGTATGAGATTCGTGTGAGGACTGACGTTTAGGAGAAATATGCCGAGTTAATGACCTGAATCCGAGGGGAAAGGATTAACTTACGTCCGGCGTCATGAACAACACAACTATGGCAAGTCCGTAGTGACGAGAAAACAAAGTTACTCATCGGAACCAGAATCGGCATAAATATTTGAAAACAAAACTTTCATAAAGAACTTGCTGGCATGTGAAGAATTTGGTTCCAAAACTTAATACTGTTAAACCAGGAAAGGTTCCCAGCTTTAAGAGTCTTGCTCCCCTCAATTTGGTTTATCATTAGGAATCGGATTCGTGGAAACAGTTTGAACTAAAACAAATTTTTGCAAACATTAGGCACCATGACAAGCTGAGGGACACAGTAAAGACTGTACATGGCCAGAACAAGCTAGCTTAGTTTAAACATTTGGGTTATAATTTCCAGTTTGTTTGTCGAATGTCCATATTTTCTTACCGGAGCCAGACGGCTATGGTTAAACTGCTTTCCTGTATAAAGAGTTAAGACAACAGTTTTCGAGTGGCTGGATTAAAAACGAAATGACAAAACAGATCTTGACGCTGGCAGCCAGCCAGTCGCAGCGTTTCAGCAATTCGAGATTTTTACAAAAACGGGCACCAAGCCTTGCAGAGTGTCCATTCACGTTTTCTCCGAACTTCGAACTAATAAACATCGCCAGTCAAAGCCGTGATTGTTTTTCTTGAAACTATACCTGACAGTTAAAGGGTTAAGAATTAATTGCGAATGATTAGCTTGGAACAATTTCTAAAGAATAACACGGCCGTCCTCTGGCGTCAATTGACTTCTGAGAGTTCAAAATGACTTTAAGCTATTTGCCCATTAATTGGATGAAATCTAAGGCCAAGGGAGAAGAATGTTGTGGTTCCTGTTGTAAAACCAGGAATATTTGAAGGAATGGGGACATGCAACACTTCGTAAAGTTCCTTTAGATGTAGCCATTAAATTTGACCTCCTGGTCGGTGTCCCCTCTGGAACAGGAAGAATACAAAAGGCAAAGTGGTAGCACCTGTATTATCCTGCATGTATGCATTGGTATGACAGGGCAGGATGACTCCACATACATGCATTTAAAGCAGAAGCAGGAAGAAATACATCTGTCTGGCCTGGCGGTGTCCATAAGTGTTCCACACCTTAGACGCTAACAGGCTAAATGTCAGGGCTATGATCGCGCCAATCGTGAAATGTTTAATAGCCCGAGGATCCCGTATAAAGACATTCTGTAGGAAATGCCCGCTATTCGTCGCTATGCCTCAATAGTCGGAAGCTATGCTAAATCGACAAATACGTCTGGAGAAATCGTGTCTGTAATATCTTGTCTCCCTTTTCTATGTTTTCACCTATATTTGTCAGGTTGCAAAATACAGGTCGGGTGATCGGGCAAATTTGAAGTGTCTTAGACAACATGTGTTATATGAGGAGAATTGGGAAAGTACTTTTGAGGAAGGTTTGGATCATGAGCAGACCATTATCCAAATCACTCGGTCAGACCACCAAAGTCGGAGGACTCCAGCCGACAGGGTGGGAAAACTCCTGCCTACAGGGTGGGAGGACTCCAGCCAACCGGGCCAGAGGACTCCAGCCGACAGGGTGGGAAGACTCCAGCCGACAGGGTGGGAGGACTCCAGCCAACATGATGTGTCAGTCCAACTTGTTTTGACCCAGTTTATAGTGCTTTTGGACTTGAAGGGTTAATCCCATTGTCTGTGAAGATTATAAGCCTAGCTTTTGTAAACCTAAAAAGTTTACTAGACAAATATCTTCCTTTTGCCATAACAAGCTCGACAATTGTTAAAAAACAAACGCGAAACCTTCCCAACTTTTCATAACAACAAGTTCTCAACGACTTCAACACGATTTGGCCCCAAGTCCAACGCACGTGACCATTCAATGAAAACCTTTTGTGATTTTCATAAACATGTTTGTGCGTAATACATATCGGGCACGAAATCATAGGAGAGATGATCTTCATTTGAAGTGAGTTGAAACCTCGCCTGATTAGGCTCAGCTTTTAGCAGTGTGCTCTCAAATCGGAACGACTTTGAAGTTCGAGTCTCTTGCTCATCATATCAGAAAGAAGAGGCATTAGGTAAACAATACAATGATAGCCCCAGTACAATTATATTCCCTTTAGTGAGATAGCAACTGAATGCGCACAGAGGCTATGATTGTACCATCTTATCTGACATTGTACCAGAGGCTTTTACAAAAAGACACTTGAAACATAAACTCAATTTTGGTCTTAAACCAAATGAAAGACAACTTTTTGTCTCAAAAGGCCCAAATCTACATGGGAGGGGAGGGCTCCAGACTTGCAATATCAGAATTGGAAGGTTTCCTATTCTGACACGCAACCGATGCCCCACCCCCCACAACCGATGCCCCCCCCCCCCAATTATATGCACTATGCACATTTGCTTGGCCTGATCATAAGACTTGCTCGGCTTTTCTTGTTCAATTACCACATTATTGATGGAAGGGTTTAGCTCGCACTTTTGTGATCGCCCTGCGACACCAATTTTCAATTTAACTAACGGTTGGTAAAGCACTCCTAGGTCGTTGGCATTGGATGATTTGGAGGGACCGTCTCAATCTAGAGCTGTCAGTATGCTAGGCAAATAAACCCAATTGGTACCAAACCGTTGTTGCAATGAACAAATACTCATAATGAGTGAATGCAGTAGATGAAGTCATTAGCCATTGTTAGCCATGACTGGCTGCTTCTGACTACTGCTAGCACTCATATACACATTCATTGATTGACATTAATTATGAGATTATCAGAATTTTGATAGAAAAGCCTGAAGGCCTATACTTGGCAAGTGTCACTCATGTGTATCTGAAAAGAAATCATTGACCAATTTATCATCAATTATTGGCGAGGAATTGTCTGACAATTGAACGATTGGCATCATGCAGCGTAATGCATATATACTGTAAACCCAGACAAGTTGCATGCCTTATTTTGGCGTTACAGATAACAGTGACAATATGTGGCCAAGAAAATGGAAGTCTGATCGAAATAACTGTTAAAGGGTTGTGAAAAACACTAAGTGAAATGTACACCAAACTTATTATTCGCGAAATCCGTAAAAATAAAATGCCAACAAAAAGTGTGTGGTTTAGAGTAGAACTTGGACGGCCGGGTCATATCGTATCATAAAGGATTCCTTGTATCACACATATTTTTTTCTTGCAATTATTTAATATTTCTTGTTAAACGAGTTCTTTGATTGTGTTGATACAAGGTTCATTCAATACTCTTATTATATCAATTCTTCATAAATCTATTCAAATAGTAGTCAAACGTATTGTCGTTCTCAGTTTGTGCTACTCAACTCGCGTGGTTCTTAGGATGTGTTTGTACAAGATTTATGCCATAAATATATCAATTCTTGATATTTCTATCCACGCGTAATTCCCCTTAATCTTGTGGTTCTCACTTGGTGATGTTTTTGGAGCCTCTTCCCGGATATGTGCTGCTTATCTTTCTTGCGAATAACAACACTCAGGCTTACATGAACGCGTAAACAATACCACAAGAGGTACACCGTCGAGATTGGCATAGGGCCAGGTAATCACGGCCCGGATCAGGCCTATTGTAAAAACCGTGATAAGCACACAGGGTGCCTGACAGGATCAGAGCTCCTGGAAGAACGACTCAGAAATCAGTTCATAGGAAGACCCAGTGAGGAAAGGACATAGATCTTATTTAGTGGAGTCGTTGAGAAGTTTTATTCGGATCTGTTGGGAGAATATAACTGGTGGAACATACATGCATATGCTCGAGGCGAATTATGAACTGTCTTATTTATATCTCAGTGTGACCTTTCAAGCTGGAAGGACTTGAAGAGCTTTCTCTTGGAAGGGTGCTGTGAAATTAAAAACCTGGAGCAATATCATTTAAAAATCATTCTATAGGGTAACAAGAGGCTCTCTTTCCATTGGACTTATTGCGGGTAATTCAGAGTAATTTTGTGGATGTAATAGTATCTATCAGGAGTTCAGATGCGGACATTCAAGATGGTGCGTCGAACCATCTTTATGTGTTTGTTCGATGACACTTATCTTATGGTAGGTCTAAATGCAGATTATTATTGTCTCGTTTGAAAGCTTTTTAATTCTTAATTTTCCCAGTTTCTTTTCATTCTAGTTTTGTTTACTTTTATCAAAAGCCAGGGAAAAACTGGAATATTAACGCTTAAGAGTCTATTCTATGAGCTGAGATGTTTAATCGAGAGTTTTTTGTGTCCTTCCAGATCAAGCCAGAACAAGTGAAGGCAATCAAAGATTCCCCTCCAAACCTGAGTTCTAAAGATTACCTCGAGTACAAGGCCCACGACATTATCACAGTGCTAGATAAAAGGTAAGCAGAGTAGGAAACTGGAAGAATGGTGGTGACATCCCTCAAAATAGGGCAGCAGACTGCAAACACCCCTGCTACCTGCAAACACCTTCCAACCCACAGGAAATACCCCTTCAAAACACTAATCCGTACTTTGGGGAAGTGCAATTCTTAACCCGTTCTCATATTTCCCTCACCCTTTCGCCAACAGACATTTCTATCTCTATGCCGAGCATATTGGCTTCCCAATTACACTTCCTTCCCCTACCCCCAGAAAACATTTCATATTCATCAAAAGTCATATTTGAATTTCAAATGTGTGCATCATGCCAATCCCAATACGACACACAAAGAGTCAAATCTACATTTGGAGTACAAACATACTGATAAAGAAACCATCGGATCTATTGACTATCAAGTCTAAATCTTCCCCGACACAAAGGGTATGCGACTATTTATCAAAGTCAATCGCAGCTGCTTTGTGAGAATCAATCTAGATATGAGTTATCACGAGGTATCATGGCAGACGATAAAGGAAATCTTTGACAGATTCATACATTGACACATACCAGACAAAATAGGTGTCCCACAAGCTGTGTATGCAAGAATGCAGGAAACCGCAGATGTTCATGTAGGTATCTCTTAAATCAAAATTAATCACAGAATATTGAATGAGAAGTGACCTTTGTTGTTAGAAGACATGAGAAGAGCCGACAGACCACACATGAAATGTGACCCGCTCTACCAAAACTAGGCGCTTGTCGCATCTGAACTTGACAGGTTGATACGGACTTGTTGTTCATTTCTCTATTGTAGACCTTTTGTGAAATGTGACCAAATCAGTTTGTAATAGATTTCACAAAAGGTCTACAATAGGGAAATGAACAACAAGTCCGTATCAACCTGTCAAGTTCAGATGCGACAAGCGCCTAGTTTTGGTAGAGCGAGTCACAAATGTGTCTTGACTTAAAGGGTGTTCTGGCTGTCATCATATCTTACGTTGAATTGATACCACCGTTCTGTATTGACATGTCTGTGAGTTTTCCAAACAATGCTCTCGTGTCAATAAATGTATGTTCTTACAACTTGGAGGGGGGGGGATTTGAAATCTTCGCTTGGCTACCGATGTCATGGACATCACCATCACCCCTGGATTTAGGGAGAAACAAGGTCACTCTTCGGATAGCCCTGCCAACTGACCGCCCCCATGAACCAGTCATTATCGGCTAAAAACCCTGTTGAGGATAATTTCATAATTTATATTTGTAAAATAAACAGCTCTTGTTTGAGTTTAACCCTGGGAGCTAAGCGTAGGGATTGACGCTAGGTTCGACTAGCTCTGCTAAGCTTGCAGTTGGCATAAATCCCTTGACATGGCCTCAGACCAAGGGTCACCCTGACGTTTTATAGTTTTAAACTCGATGACTCTGATTAGCATTATGGGTACTTAGGAAAAGCTTTCGATCACGATAACTTAGCTCGTGATCTTGCGTGGCAGGCTCAGAGCTTCAACAGTATTTTGGGGGACTTGGGCATGCGCTTTGATGTCCTTATCTAAGAGTGTGAGCTGCTCCGTTGTCACTGTGCCTTCGTCGCTTAAATGACCAATGACATTATTACTGGCATTGTCAGGAAGCTGTCTCCTGCCCAGTCACCTTCCATTCTACAGAAGTAGTGAAAATTTAGAGTCTGACTGAATTTTCATGCCATTCTTATTTCAATCCCAACTGGAATCTAGCCATAATCATCAGCAATTGTCTTTGTGCTGGCTGATATGCATGATGACGTGATGCACGGACCTATTTAATTCGCCAAATCTTGGTTATTTTTAGCCGCTAAGGACCTGAATGGAATAATACTTATGTTTTTCTCCAATTTGTTTGTTAAATCGTTGATCTCTCCAACCTTGTTGATAAGGTTCCAACCTGTCTTGATCCACTCTATCTCGTTATAAAAATTCTATCAATAGGGCACAAGTGCGTACCCTGGGGTGCCACACTCAATGAAAACACAGCGGGTCACTTTTCAAAATCTCAATTATAATCGCAGAAGTAGCTTTTGAAGTCGTATTAGACTTATTAAGTGTTCTCGTGCAGGGGTATAGTGAGTAATAAAGGCCTTTTGTGTCAAAATGAGGCCTTGTCAAAGTCGGGGGTGGGCTGATACGGATTTATAACAACGGCAATTTGGAAAATTGTCAAGTTTATTTGGGGTACCGCGTGCCAAGCGTTTTATATTCATTGAAGCTTCATGCTTCATTTGCCAATTATGAATCATGTTAAATGAACTGTTTACTGAAGTGCAAGATGGTCATATTCATCCACCTTGCATCAGATTTGTAGAAACGATCCAGTCATCAAACATTTGTGACTCGCTCTACCAAAACTAGGCGCTTGTCGCATCTGAACTTGACAGGTTGATACGGACTTGTTGTTCATTTCCCTATTGTAGACCTTTTGTGAAATCTATTACAAACTGATTTGGTCACATTTCACAAAAGGTCTACAATAGTAGTAGTCTACAAGTCTCAAGTTCAGATGCGACAAGCGCCTAGTTTTGGTAGAGCGGGTCACATTTGTCCGAACTTGAAGGATGAGCAGAAAATCATATTCATTGTCAGATGAAAGTCAGAAAACCTGATCTGCTGGCCAGGGGACAATTAGTTGGTTTTGCACAAGTCAGGTATTAAAAAAAACCTGAAACATGACAATCCCTTGTGAGATTTTAAGACTGAAATAGTTATATTCCGGTGCAAATGGCTTAATCATAGTGTTATTGAAATAGATTATAGATTTAAAAGTTGTCACCTTGAATAAAAGCGGAGGTGATTCAGACAACAGAAATAGTGACTGAAGGTGTGGGTGGCCAGACAGATTAAAGGATCACCCCATGATTTATGTGTTCCACTTTTCTAGGCCGCAGAACAACCCCGAGTTATACCGAGGATGCCTCATCACAAACGGAAAGACCGGGTTGTTCAACCCGGGAGACGTCGTACCCTACGCCGAGATGAAACACATGAGTCCCGTCTACCGCAAAACTAAGATTAACCGAAAAGGTGAGGCAATCGAATATAGGGGGCGCTGCTGTTTATCTTATTCCCGTAGAGAGCTTCTACTAATGGACACTCATCTCCTCTCTTACGCTAGCAGCACCACTCTTAACATCTGAACTTTCTAATCCTGGGTTCCAATTGTGTACTGCCCGCCCTTGGTGTATTGAAAAGTGCCTCGGGTGATTTTATACTGGAAAGCCACTGAGGATGGTCTATCTCTTGATCTTGTTTTAAAGTTGAAGTGTAATTCCTGGTAAAAAGTCTAACATTGATTCTTTTTCTGGGGCTTTCACAAAAACGCAATTAATTAAACTATAGTATTTCATTTTGTAGTTTCTTGACAGTCCAATGCATGTCTCTGGTATTCATTGCTAAGGACTTTTTTGCTGCGAAACAGAATTTGTTGCCAAGACAAACTCAACCTAAAAATGCCCTTTCTGCATGTTAACCAAGATAAAAAACAGAACAGCATGATTTTGAACTTGCATGACCATAAAGACAGTTCAAGAATGCTCCAAAAGTAAAAATTTTCCATCACCAAAAGTGACACTACAGTTATACAGGGTGTTGAGTTAAAAGAAGTTAAAAATTGCTGTTGGTTATTTTTTCTTCAAATTTTGTTCTCATTTTTTAGTCTGCACCCTGGATTTTATGGAAAAAGGTAAAAGCTTCGTGAATGTGGCTTTCGGTGTTCATGTAAATTTTGGAGAGACGAGATACTTGTGCATAAGAAATGAAATGTGGTATGGGGTTTGTCCGAAATTCATGCTGTATAATCTATTGCATGGTTGACCAAGTATTCGAATGTGCTGAAATTTGATGGTGTGCGTTTGCACCTTGTTGCCTGAATTGGGCCGGGTCAAGGCATAGCTCCTCCCCTTCCCAGGTCCAAGATTCTTGCTTGCTGCTATCCTGTAGTATCGTCTAGTCCTCCTCCATCTGTGCATGAGCTGTCAGTCTCCAAGCATCCTAGCATCCTTCCATCTTCTATTCGCCTACTTGATAAGTATTTTAGCTCAAGATTTTGAGCATGGTGCAGCTGCTGCGACCTCCGATAATTGCATGCGACTCAAAGATAATCACTTTTATTGCATTGGAGATCGCAGGGGCCTGGAAGTCCGTATCAAAACCAGAAATTACTGGTTTTTCCTGCAAACAAGAGATCATTTTGTCACACGTAGCAGCGACTTAAATCACTTCTTTGTGTGGTGCTTTTAGTCATAGACAAATTGACATGTTTTTCCCATTCCCACGGACACACGTCTGAAAGGCATTCCTCTCATGATCAAATCGAAATCTCATTCAAAAACAAAAAAAAATAACAAGAGAAACACTTGTCAGGAGGTAAAGAAATATAAAGAAAAACTTGACATTCTGTTGTTTTTTGCTATAAACTGTTTGGGAGTGTTGGAAGACTTAACGGTAAATTGTAGTGACAGGATAATTTGAGATTGTTTAGAAAAAGACATTACAGGTGTGAAAATATTTTGCCGAATTTACAGGGTTATTTGTATGACTGTCATTGTGGGGAGAAAAAAACTTCTCGATTGGACAGGATCGTTTAGCGAACAGATCGACAGGGTTGCTCAAGATTTTGCTTAATCCATACAAAGTCCACACTTGTAATCATGCTGAGCTGGTGTTGTTCCCAAAGTTTGTAAAAAGTTGGCGATTTCTGTTTGAAGATTTTTCAATTGGTATAAAGGAGCTTTTCTGAACTAGACAGAAAAAATGCAAGGTCATATTATAGATCAATGCCTTTTCCAGCAAAGGTCATCTTTTAGTAATGAGCAGTGATGTGGTCAGAGCAATTAAAGTTTTAAAAAATAACACTTAAAAGCTACCTGTAGTGAAATAAATACATGTTGTATTATCATATGTTGAATTTTTTCATCTGAACGCCTCTTGCAAAAACCCTTAATCATAGGCTGTCCCCTGGGTCACTTTAGATGTTGCAATCCATTCTTATTTCGCCGCTTTGAGCCTTTTCACGCCAATGCACCGTTAACCACAAGCTTTTAGATTTCATTCAGAAAATCGCTGACAATTATAAACATTTGACACAGCTGGTAAAACACGAACAGCGACCAAAAAGGTTTTATACATAATCGCTTTGTCGCGCGTTTTAATTCGGCGTGATTAAATACACTTTTTTGTTCGGCTGAAATTATCGTGTGACGAAATAAAAAAGCCCAGAGGTAACGGCATGGTCATCTTACTGAGAGTTCACTAAGAATTGTGAAAACTTTAATTCGGCATTTAAATATACAGTTTGATTACAGCCCAAAGGATCATAGCTTTTGTTTGGAAAAGTTTGATTTCTGGCGATTTAATACATGTTTTCATTCAAGCTTGAGTGTGGCCAGTTAAGAAATTTCGCCCAGGGGTATAAGGTCATCACCAGAGCCATTTTAAGGTTGTCAGTGAAAACTTTAATTCAGATTGAATAATTTTTAGTTTTGAACTCAGTTGGTTAACGTCATCGTCACCTAACTCCAATAAAAGTTTAAATCGGGTCATATGGCTGGCTGTTAAGCCTGGCGTTATGCTGTGAAAAACAGTTTTTGTTTAAATTGAATTGGAAGAAGGTAAAACTACAAAAACTAGAGCCTTTGTCCATGATGTTGGATCAGGTGTTAATGTAGATTCAAGCCGAGGCGTTATATCATAAAGCACAACTTTTCATTTGAAGTCGAGAAATTATACTTTTAATTCAAATAAAACATACAATAGTCGAGTTTACCGGTGACCCCCCTGGTGTGTGTCAGGATGGAAAACATCAGGCCTTGGTGCGCCTTATTTGAACTCAAAGTCGTAGGTGCTTTTAACTTTGATTGATTGTGATATGATGCTTGCCTTTTCCTTCCACTCACTCTAGTATGTTCATCCCTCCCATCCACATCAAACAAACTCATTTTCATTTCATGTCATCGTGTTGTTTTTTCCCCAATTTTTTACCGAGAGAATATATATTTGTGTATTTTCAGCTAGCCGATTCAGTAAGTAGCTTATGCTGAAAAATTCATGAAATGTTCTGGAGCAAATGTTTAGCGTATAAACATGTTATTGCTGCTGCTAAAGCTGAGCGCACACGGACAACAAAATGACAGCGAAACTGAAAACATTTGTCTTTGTCGTGTTTGTTTCAATCACCCGCACACGGGAGACAAAATGACACGGTCACGTCACAGGTCACGTCAAAATCAAGGGGTAACCATGGTTGCGCCATACGTCACACCCCCGCTTGGTTGGTATCACATGACGCTGAACGTCATCGTGATTGGCTAATGACGATGATGACGTAAAAAAATGTTTTACGTTTCGTTGCAGTCACCCGCAAACGGGCGACGTTTTGACGAAAAACATTTTGACTCGGTCAAAAATATATTGCATGTTTAATATTCGAAAACTGTTTCAAAAACAAATGTTTTCGAAAAACATTTGTTTTTGTCGCCCGCAGACGGGCAACAAATTGTGAAAAAATATTCGAAAACAAATGTTTTCAGGTTTTTTTGTCATTTTGTTGCCCGTGTGCGCTTAGCTTAACATTTCAGATTGCTTGTTTGAAACAAAGGAATGCACTGCTTTCATACTCATAGCTATAAATTTGAAACTGCCATTTTTGCAAAATCTTTAAAAAATGATAAAACACAGCAAAAATCGTCTATCTTTTTTTCATTTGCTTCAGTTCCTGCAGAAGTTGCATGGCTTTTCCGTTGAGAAACTGCTAAAAACAATAATGCTCCAATCTGCAGCCTTTTAGCAGTTAATGGCAGCTGCACTGTTTCTTCTGTATTCCCCAATTTTCCATCTCCAGAGGCTGAGTTACCCCTAAGTTGCCAATTTTGTTCTTTTCTTTAATGTCTCGAAATTATCAGTTTTGCATGCTTCTATCAAATTATGTTGTAAAAGATACCAATAATGATTTGTTAGTGTTTCATGCTTTTATTTATTAGTCAGTGTTAGTAGAACTACATCCGTTTTAGTTACAATACAGTTTTACTCTTTGAAACACCCTCATGCATATACGACTACTTTATCCTAACACTCATCATCTGTTACCATCCTCCACCAAAAAATTCATCATCCATTCATAATTTACGGTAAATATCCAGAGCAAGTTAAAATGTCATTCATCTTTCCACATTGCGACAAAGGCCATCAGTCCTACACCATCTTGTTTCACTCAATACAACCCACACCACTCACCTAATATCATCATTAAACATAACAGGTTTTAAACTTTCAGAAAAAAATCATCACAATTCATTTAATAGTGGACACTTTTTAACGAAGTTGCGTCTTCTATTTCCAGAGTCGATGAGAAAGTCCACACTTCGAGGTCCCAAGATCAGCGCTGACATGATCAGTGGTCCACAGAATGACCTCCGACACACCGGCCATATCGGATACGATGGCGCAATGTTCGGTGATATCTCGTTCATTGGGGACGAATACACGAAGCTTCCAGTCAAAGTCTCTTGTAAGTGTGTGTCCTTGGGTTTGACGCTCTACTTGCTTCTCTCCACCCAGGTGCAGAAAGGTATCCAGCTGGCAGACGTGGCAAAAATGTTTGTCAGTCCTGAGCGCTGAATACCTGCAGCTTGGACATGTGATACTCCCCGGGGAATCGAGCTTGAATCCGGAACGTACAGGCCAATAGCTAGGGTAACAATGCGAAGGAAATTGAGCAGTGAAAGTGCATTGGATTCAGCACTTTAGATGTCTCATTATCATTATTATTGTTTTCTTCTTACAGCACGTTCCCCAAATCACATGAACGGCTCATCTGCCTCCCTATCGCGAAATGAACAAAACTCGGTGGGGACGCCGTCACCAGTCCATGTCAGCCATTCAGATATGGCCTTGTTTAAGTCTGCCTCATCAGTTGGTGGAGGGTCAGATCGAGGCAGTGATGAGGGTTCAAGGTAAGGTCACGGTCAAGGTCATTTGCAACAGTCAAGGACATTTGCCATGGTGATGATCGAGCAGATGACAGATTGACAGTAGCCTATTGGCAGCCTGTCTGTGGATGTTTCCCCACGTCAGACCAAGCTGCCTCATCTCCTCTTCTACATGGTGCCAGGTCTCTTTTGGATGGCTTCCATTCCTTTTCCCCTTGGCTGTCCAATGAAAGGAGGGGTGCCATGCTGGTGCTGTTCCTTGTGCTCAGTTTGGCTCTGTTAATGTCAGGAGTCTGAATAAACAAGAGAACTTCGAATGTCTATGATGACATCTTCGTGGGCTGCCTTCAATTTGTTAATCATTTCATTTGATTTCTGACCACCAGGTGGAGTGACACATTGACAGACGTCAGTAGCATGGCCAGCGTCTCAACGTTCACGGAATCACAGACGGACACAGACACGCTGGACGGACGACGGACGCCACAGTACGAAGAAGTCGATGAAGACGATGATTTCAATTTCAAAATGCCTGACTTTGACTTCAAAATGCCAGATATGTCGGTAAGGCAGAATAGATTTGAATTTTTTATTGGCGTTTGAATATTCTTTTCATATCGTATCACACGATCCTGTGAGAAATGTTTGTGTATTTGAAGTTTTCGGAACTTTGTTTGCGCCTGCAAGAACTTGGAGGTGGTTGTAAACTTCTGTTTCATTTGAACTTTAACCCTTGATGAGGATCTAACCTGCCATGATTCAAATATTGTATGTGTGTCTTTTTCAGTCTGACTTTGATCTAGGCCCATCGCTCATGGACGAAGTATTCAAAGCCTTATCCGACAATACTTCCAACGACCGCCAGGAGAGGGCGCTCAAAGCAAAGGAAAAATCGCCTTCATTGGAATTCGACGACGTTGCTAATGGACGGAGTTCGGGTCCGACGTCTCCCACCAAACACACAGCGCCCCCTAATGGTGAGAAACATGAGACTAGACTGAAGAAATTCAAACATAAGTTGGTATGTGTTGTAAACGCAATATTCCGTTAAGTAGTGGTTCACCCCACCCGTGTGTTAGTGCCCCCTATTAACAAGAGAGGGAGTCATTTTGTTCACCTGTCGCAGCCCTGGGCACCCACTGTCAAAAAAACTTGCCTCGAGGAAAGAAAGTTTTTGAAATCGAATTTGGGACAATTTCTTTTTTAGCCATATTTCATAAAAATTTCACTTTCACTACCGCTTTGGTGGAAATTTTTAAATCATTTTGCTTTTATTCGAGTTTTTCTTTCTACTAAGTATTCTCAAGTGGTGTTGGCTTAAAATATTCCAAATCTTTTTCAATCTTCTTAAGTTATAATTGACTTGACCTCAATAACAAATGACAAAGAATTAAAAGATCTAAGTACAAATCATATGAAAGAAAGTGGTTCATTAAAAAAAAAGTTCTTAGATTGCCCAGGGTTGCCATAGCGATGCCACGTTTCTCAAGGGTTGCACTGATCGTGTTGTCACCTCTTGTCGTTGTCATTGTTTACATCCGATCCCGCTTCATCTTGCCGATGTATCCCTCCTTGCGCTAGCCTCCTGTTTGTTTTCGGTCATCAACCCAGCTTCGATTGTCCCTCGGTTCTGAGTTTTCGTCTGTAGGCTTATGGTCAATATTGTAATAGTGCCCAGTGATTTCCTCTTTACAAAAGATAACTGTGATTTGAAGTAAGAGGATATACTTTAAGTTTCCATTCATTAATACGTTTCAAAATATGTTAAAGTTCTTCAAGAATTTGCATTTATCCCCTCCCCTTTGAGCTGGTTATCGGAGTCTCATGGACTTCATGAAGGAACTACGCCATCGCCATCTTCAGGGCAAGGCTGGAACTGGACAAGAAAAGGTCTTTTCAGTTCCTGCCTTGCCCTGAAGATGGCGATGGCGTAGTTCTTTCATGACGTCATTGAAAGTCGCCGTCTTCAGGTCTTTTCAGTTCCTACCTTGCCCAGAAGATGGCGGTGGCGTAGTTCTTTCATGAAGTCCATGAGACTCCGATAACCAGCTTAAAGAGGGGGGGTTTGGGCCATGTAGATCTACGTGGTTCGGCGCTGAAGGTGGTGGCCAGATTTGATGATGACCATCTTTGCAAAATGCCCAAGCTTAGGCTCAAGGACACAGAGAATAAACTGCTTCGATTAGAAGGAGCTCTTCTGCCTTAGGCCGTAGTGTTTCCACAATACAAGTGTTCCATCCAGTGATCCGTACATATCAGAGCAACACTGAGGTGTTCCCAACTTCTGACCTGCCAGTTTGAGCCCTCTCCTATCACCAGCACTACAGGCCCCTCTATCTGACGTGGACTCTCTATATTTCAAGGTTAACGTGTGGATGCCACAGGCCGCCATCCTTTACGAACAGGTACTGCTGTTGTGACATTGTAACAGTGGTTTCAATTCACCACCTCTTGTCTCATAGTCTTGTTGTTTTCAAGCCTGTTGTATAGGTACAGTGATGTTGTCATCTGGTTACAGAAACAGTACAGTGGAACCTCTCTATTACGGACACACTCTCTATTAAGGACACCCTTTCTGCTAGAGGACACTGCTTTTGGTCCCAAATTGGTTGTTTCAGGCCCAAAGTCTTGAGTTACCATGGTGACTGTGGTCTGAGTTACCATAGTAACTGTGTCAACAAGTCAGTGCAATCCCTTATAGAAATGCATGGTGGATGGAAACATGTTCTGATCTAACATTGTATAAAGTGACGCTGTATCATACAAGCTTATAGACTAATAGCAGTAAACCTTACCAACTGATAGTCTGCATGATGGAACACCCACCGGTGCATGGCAACCTCGGGAAGCAAAAGAAAATTTGCCAGCCATTTTTGATTTTGGGGCATTTCTTCAATAGGGTTGTCATAGCTATGAGCTACGTGATTGGACCGAGGTTGTCTTTGCACCGGGTTGTCTACAATATTTCAATTTTTTGCAATCTAGTTGTTTTTCCAAACTTCGTTCCGCGCAGATATTCTTTTACTTTGTACAATTTTAACTTGGGGAAAATAGTTTCAGAAATCTGTTGGATCGAAATGGTGGGAACATATTTGAAAACATTTACCCCAAACCTAATTGCATGTGTTTGACATTGATGAATGCTATTTATAGAGCATGGATATGAAAAAAGACTGACATTGCATTCAGAGATCAAAATCTGTATTAAAAAAATTGGCAGAATTTTTTTCTTATATAAATCTAGCTTCTTGAATTTTTTCTCCCGCGTTTAGTCGACTTAAGTGGAGTTAAATATTGTGAGTAAATTTCACCCGTTCATACTTTTGAGGACCGAGAGGCATTTAATTGAAAGCAAGAAGATTACTTTTGAGAAATGACAAAAAAAATCGATGCAGTGATATGACTGAAATACTTAAAAGAAGTTTTAAAATGACTACTGTGAGTGAATTTTTGGATTTCCTAGTTTTCAGACATCATACTAGGTGTCCCCTCCAGTCCTCAAAAGATCATTCTCCGTGTCGCACCCGATGTAGAACATTACACTGAGTTATAACATCAAAAAGTTTGCAAAGAAAGATCCTCTATGCAGTTATAAGAAACAAGTCTGTGAACATCTACAAGAAGATGCATTACAGATGTGTGTCTTATTGCCAAAACCGTGATTGAATGTTCTGCTGGAGTACCTTTTTTGTGACTTTTCTGCTGTTATAATCCAATGTGACGTGGTTTCATTTACACTGTTTCTTATCTATTGGTGTTAGCACTCTGAAGATGTAAAAAATTCTTGAGGATGAAATTATTTTTTATAAAATGTTCTTTGGTTTAGATTGAAAAGACTTTTAAGTTTTTGTTTAAGACCTTTCCCTTCGCCATGTCTCTCTATGTTTTCTGATTGCAATTTTTTGTGTGTGTTTATGGATTTTCATCTTTGGCATGTGTTTGTCAACTCTTAGGTGTATGCAAATTTGATCTCAATGAATCTAAAGGTAGATATTAATTTTTTTAACTGAGTGCCGATCAAAAATTCTCAATTTTTGATTGGATTGAAACCATCTTCGTGCATTTAGTTTCTTGATAATCTTACGTTTGTGTGAAAAGAAAATTGTCATTTTCCTGTAAAGAACGAAAAGAGAGGGGACAATCCTCTGGCCAATTTGTATGAGACTTGATTAATTTAAGAACTCGTTCTTTCCAGCTGTTTTAGTTCAAGATTTGTTTAATTTTCAGGCTGCATATTCGTCAAACAAGTTGCCAGTTTCAAAATGCTCCATACCTCTCGATTGGATTCCAGAAAACTGATAATAGGCTACAGATTATTATTTTCCATAATTTCTTGTTGTATGTTCTAATCAACTTCCCTCTCTTACAGGAAATTAAGTCAGCAGCAAGAAACGAAAGTAAAAATGGAGGAATTTCAAATTCAATGAAACCCATGTCAGCATCAGAAGAACGTGAAATAGACAATGCCATAGCTTTAGCCAATGAATTTGCTGCATTAAATGCCGCGGACACAATTGTAAGTACGTCACCGCACAGCCGTACGGACTCGGAGAGCGGTTGTGAATCGCCTCGATCCAAACTACCGTTCAAACTACCCACGTTACGTCGGAGTCCAAAACCTGAGAAGCCATCTTTCTCGGATGAGATGGCGAACATTTCAGACGCGAGTGAGGAGTTAAATACCCCTGAAGCCCAGGAGGCGTACAATCTTTTAGTTGCTCGAGGTTCGGGCGGTTCAGGACCGAAATGTGAGAGTCCGAGTCGGCGAGAACGACCAAAACATTATCGCCAACAGCGTGTGAAACGCCAAATGGAGTGTGAGAAACGTCTTTCTGATTCGGATGCGGATAGCCGCAGTACATCATCGTCCGAGGGGCGTGGTCGAAATTCTTTGATATTGCGCAAGGAGGGAATCAGTGAGCCCGAATCGGATGGCAGTAGTCATAATATCAGTAAGGAACGTAGCCCCTGCAGCTCGATACCTGAGATCAGTACGTTTAGTTACGAGCGCAGCCCTGTTTCATCGATAGCTGAGATTAGTAAAGACCGGAGCCCGGTCAGTTCTGGTGCTGAGGATAAACCGGAATGCCCGGTGATTCCGCCTAAGCCGACGCCAAGCCCTACAAATGCTCAAAATATGAAAACTAGTCCTTTTACGTCCGAGGGTAAAAGCTTCATTTCTGCCCCTATGGAAATAGGTACGCTCGAACGAAAACGTATCGGGAATGTCGAATTAAAAAGTATCGAACATGTTCAAGCATCAAGTAGGATATCATTATCTAATGCCCAACCACTTGTGAAGCCTCTCACGCGGCGCCCAGCACCGGACCCAAAACAGGAATCTGGGGAGCCGGCAGAAGTTGACACTAATCCGTTACGGCGGCTGCGATCGGGAAATGCTGTACCGGTGTTCCGTGCAACAGCCCGTACTGCGGGTGCACGGAAATTCTCCTGCCCTGACGACAACGCGTCGTCGTTCGCAATGACGCGACGAAAAGTTTCGCTACCGACCAGTCGGGATGAGGGTATTGGTGCTGTAGACGGAGGAAAGAGCCCAAATGCGGAGGAAACATCTGGAGTCGATCCTCCTCCATTACCGCCTCGGGATCGATCACGGCCGACGACACTCAACACCAAGCCACGACAGAGGAAATACCCGCTCGTCATTGACCAGAGCGTCGCAACTTCCACTTATCAAAACGCGTGTCCTAATGGCCGCAGTGCGCGCACATCCGATGAGGATAATTTTGCAAGCGCACCGGAGGATGCGAAGGAAAATGGAGACACAAACGGAAACTCAACGAAAACTGGATACACAATGCTCGCTAACTGTACAGCGGAACAATTAGGATTTCTGGATGACCTTGACCCATTCTGGAGTCAGAAGGTGACCTTTGATGGATCAAATGACCTTGAGGAGACGGATGGTATGCCGAAGATGACTGCCAAGTATAAGATGCCGGACAGCAATGTGAGCTATGAAGATCTGCTCGACTTTGCTCTGGATAAAGGAGATTCTAAGTAAGTATCAGAGTAAATAATCGAAAATTTGAATTAGCCGAACTCGAAACTGCGGTTATTGGCCTAACCCTTAGAGTAAGAGCGGATGCAGGCGGTAATGCAAGTGGTATCTGTACCAGTTCTGCCACTTGGGACTTGCAGTGCATGTCATAGTGTCTGCTCTTCTCATGCAAGTGTTCCATTATGTTTCAGGGAGCAGACGTCGGCTTGTGATGAAGTTCGGCTGATGCAACGGGTGCTATCGAAAGAGGTAAGCGTACAAAAGAGGGCAGAAATTATAGGTCTTAACATCACTTGTAATTCACCTCATTTCACTTCATACACATTTCTTCTTCTCTAATCTTTCCCCGAAGATATATGGAAACACAAAGTCATCTCCTCTGAAAGATTTAATGATATTCAGAACCTACAAACGTTAAGTGACGATTTCATCTTCGACAAGGAATCAATTCCTGTTTCTCAACTCCTGTACTCCTCCATGGCAACTCCTGCCCCCATTCTCAGGTGTAGATGATACCGAACCCGATGACCAGGCCTCACATCATCCAAAAAATATCAGTAAAAGCTTTGCCTACTGTGCCCGCTAAATGTTGCCCCCATCCCAATAGGGTACCAGCAAAACTTTGCCAACCCACTACAGGTGCTGGCTGTCACTGGAGTGTTGCACTGTTGCAGAAACTCCACGTCAATTTTGTCCGAGTTCGGTTGTCATTTTGACGGATACCCCAATGAAAGTCAGTTCCACCTATTGGGATGTGGATACTCTTTTTATGTCTATATATCGTCAAGTTTTGACCACAAACTGTTAAACGTATCCTTCGAGTCACCTTGCACCGCTAATCAACATTGGTTAATCCTTTGTCTCACTCATAGCGTAAAAAATAAACAAGTTTTAATGTTGTAAGTTTATGCCGATGGTTTTTTTCATCTTTCGAACCTGCATGAGGCCAGACACTGCATGCAGTTCATCCTACAATCGATCGGACCCTTGAGTTCATTTTGGTTGATTTTTGGAAAATTTTGAAAAATGTCCCAGGTGAAAGCGCATCTGACAGAAATAGTTCCATGAGAATACATTCACTCAGAGGAATGGTCACATGATTTGGTTTTGAAAATATTTTGATATTTTAAAATTCTGTGCGAGTGTGTTGTAGGATGAACTGGGATTATTCAAAGTAGACCCACACAAACTACCTACTCTCTTGTAGCACTTGGATGGACTGGAAACTAAATCATTCCTCCGGTTTCTGGATGATGTTTAGTTAATAGGTAGAGGTCAATTTCTCTCAAAGGTGCATAAGCGGCACTCTAGAGGTCAGACATTGTACTTTAGTTTAGTTTTATTGGAAAGACAGAAAAAATCTGGAGATAAGTTAGAAAAGCTGTTGTGACAAGTTCAACCTCAGCTTCCATTAACTTTGATTGAAATTGACAAGTGTTGCTATTAATCCAGTGTGCAGTGACGTTGCAGGTGTTTTTAGTTGGGTCATTTGCATAGTCTCGCTCAAGTCATGAGTACAACTCCGAATTGTTTGAGACGATGTCCGAGTTGCTTTGGTGCCTCTTAGAAATAGGCCTTCCGTTTTATTATTTTGCCGGTTTTTCTGGTATTTTTTTCTTCATTATTTGTTAGGGATGTCCTCTATCTGTTGTTTGTGTCTGGTTGATCCTAGCTGCTTCTGGCGAACTTTTCACAGCTGAAGTAATGACAAGTAAACTACATGTGTATGATTGCGGCAATGAAGTCTATATATCTTCTCAAATGAGTGATTTTGTCTAAAAAATACTTTGCGCACTTTCGAGCATTGTAGATCTTATGTTGCGTGTGCTACTTTCAGATGAATCTTGATCAAGAAGCATCTGGGATCAACCTTCATGTTCATACTTCATCACTCTTTGTGTTGTGTATTTCTATAGTAACGAAATTGTTTCTCATTAACCAAATCAGTGTTCTCCACATAAATTTTAATGGAGGGGGTTGTTTTCCACTCAAATTGATTCACACTCATCAAAGGCACCTTCAATAAAACACTGAGGATCAATTCAGTGTTCCCTGCTTGGCAACTTGTTGGAAGTTTCTCGTACAGACAAAGAAACCCTCCCCTGGAGAACACTACAATATAGTAGTATAGTAGTAGTTCTTAATGTGTGGGTTGGTTAACTATTTCAGGCCCAGTAGACCCCCAGTCCTGTAGTATGGTGATTAGACTGATACCTATTGGTGATTAAGGTTCTTTAGCTGTGGTGGTGTACGCACTAGAGGCTCCGTTAGAACAGATACACGCCATATCTCTTAGTTGCGAGAGAAATGATTTGGGGTACAGCATGGTGCTCCAATTTACTTGTGCACACTTTACTGTCCTCTACACACTTCTGAACTCACTCAAAAAGCTGAACGTGGTAAAAATGACTAAATTGGTGAATACTTCTTATGCAGCTCATTGGCTACATAATCAACTACCGGTACCTGAGGAGAACTCGAAACTGCTAACATTTATCAGTTGAAGCTTATTCCCGCCTTAGGTTTTAACCGGGCCGATCAAAACTCCCCATTTTTATAAGCGTTTTGGCTATAGGTTTCCTTTAACTGGCACTTGTGTCGTTTCTTCTACACTCACACCTGTTTTGTACAGCATAACCTAGTGTCACCCTACACTCATACTGACAGCTTCCAACTTGAACTAACTTATTTTTTTATGCGTTTTGAATTTTTGCATGGTTGATATAACCAAACTGAACTTCGTCCCACAGAGAATTTCATTGTCGTTGGAAAGTCCCCCTTTAATCGCCAAAACATGACAGTGCTGCAAATTTTCTTTCAACTGCTTTTAAATCAACATTTCTGAACAAATTAACAGAATCTGCACCAACTTTGCTACCATATTCTATTTTAACTATTGAAATCTGTTCCATAAAATGTCTTTCACTTTTATACCAAAATGATGTCACTTCAAAATTATAAAACGAAATTGAAAAAGTTACATTCATTTTTGAAAACACGTAATAGTTGTCTGTCCCATGTGTGTGTTCCGTCATTGATGTAAATTCAGTACTAGTATCAGTAAAAAGAACATCATCATCGCAAAATCACATCCCAGCTGTCCTCATCACATTTGCCCACCGAATTCAATAAGAAGTTTGCAATTTTCTTTCGTGACAATTCAGCCCAGGGCCCTGAATGAGCATTTTCAGAAAGTTGAACAAATTTGTACATGCGCTGTGATTGTGAACATCATTCACCCAATAGTTGTCACTGTTATACACTCAAAACTCATGCAAGTTTATTTATCATTTCAGGTTACCATCGGCGACTGTCTAAACGCGCTGGACGAGACGCGCTGGGATGTCCACAATGCAATAAAATACGTCAAACTACGCCAAGTGCTGAGTTTGCAATGCGGTGACATTGACGTTTGTAAGGAGGCGCTCCTGAGGAGTAACTGGGACGTCGCCAAGGCTGCCAACTTTATGATTGAGCACCCGTTGACGAGTCCAGAATGTGTCGATGTGTAGTCGAGCTCGATGTGTGTCGGTCTTTCGTCATGGTGCATTTGAATCGAATCTGCTTTATATTAGCTCGAGGACATTCTAGAAATCTTATCAAAGTCTGTTGTATGGTTGTGACCACGAATTCTATTGTAAGGTATTTTTAAATGATTTGAAATAAATCTCACCTTAAAATATTGGCACCGTCATAACCATGTTGAATGTGAAAATTGGAATTAATAGATTTTTCATCCGAATTTCACGACTTGTTCTGAATACATTTTAAAGTACCCTAATTGCTCATTAAAGTTTTCCTTATCCAACTTGTATTTTATGAATACATCAACATACAAATTTCACATCATGTTAAGAAAATCAGACTGCAATGATTTTGTGATGTCTTCATCGGTCCAGCATCTGTTATCTACTGTTTCCATGGTCACCGTGGCTAGGTTGCTGTGGCGTTGTCATAGCAACATCATTGCTATGGTTACCACTTTGTTGATCTTTGATCCTCTGTCTTCTGCTGCTGTTGTTAGGGAAGAATAATAGGGGCAGCTCAGTTGGTGATTCAACCCAATCTTGCCAGCAGAAGTCTCACAAATTCAAACAAGCATGGACTTGTTCAAATCCAGTTTGAGAGTTTGACCTTGAACATACCCTTGGCCTTGAACTTGCTCCAAATATTTTGAAATTGATGGAGAGACCTCTGGTGGCAGTTGGTAAAGACTTGATGCATTTTCGCTGTTGGTGCATAATCGTTTATGCAGTTTGGAGAGTACTGTTGATATTGTTTAGGACTAATGTCCTTGGTGATATTGTTACTCAGTGTCAAGGTCACTTTGAAGGGTCAAGGTTAAAAATTTGTGTTGTAGAAAAAAAAATATGGAGGGCTTTGTGCATTATGTACCCATGTAAAAAGATATATTAAACTTTTGAGCAAATCTTAAATTACAATCGCTTTTTTCGAGAAAGTGTTGCTTCTTTTGAAAAAATATTTAGTACATGTTTGCTGTTTTGCAAGTGGAACAACTGATCTTGTTCAAAATGTTGGCATTACTTTTTTTTCGGGTGTTATCAAGTGATCCAAGGGATCACTTGTTAGTCTGCTGAACTTCTTGGAGAAGGTGTCTCACAAACGGATCACATAAGCATCAGATTGGTTGACAGTCTTGTTTCAAGTAAAACTGTTATTGGATGTAGTCGATCCACAATCACCACAACCTTTCTAATTCTTGTTGGGTCCCAAAATCATATTTAACTTTTGACAAACTCGGTCAAGTGGTTTGTGTTTGACAGCCCGAAAGGCTGTGAGCATTTACTTCTGACAGCGACAATAGGTACAAAGCTTTATTTCTTTTTCTCCACTTTTATTATTGCATCATGTGCTGACTAGGGTACGAACATGGGGACATTCAACCTTTCTGATTGGTCAATGCAGGAAACTGACTTTTCTGAGAAAGGAAATTTTAAAGACAGTCGTACATTGTCGACTCTGTACAGCTTCTAGTTGATAGTTTCAGCCAAAAACGCATTAGTTCGGTTCTGTTAATATTTTCATGTTTTGTGTATAAAATGTAATATAACTCTCATGTAAACTTTAATACTGCCAAATCGTTATTGACATTCTTTGTTAAAACACATTATTGTTTCAAAGAAATTGTCTCATTCTACAGGATGGGCCAAAAAGATCATATTTTGACTAAATCATGTGTGGTTAGACTCAAACATGTGAAGGTAGCAGCCCTGTGAGGATAGATTGCCAGGTTCTGTCTGGATCAGTATCACTTCACAGAATTACATTTTTGGACCAGTATACATGTTGTCAAAAATTGGGTCAGCTACGTATGATTTTGGTAAAATCTACTCAGAAGACTTTTTGTTACACCCTGTATAATGCCCTGTACCCAGCGATCATTGTTAATATTTTCACAGTTGCATAAGATGATAGAACCGGTTGCAATTGGGGTAAAATCAATGTCGGCCTGGGATTTTCAGCTAAGGGCAGGCCTCTCATGTTCAGTTTTGGTTACGAATGTCAACCAGGGACATTCAGTTGGGGGAAGAGTCCTGTCACAATCACAGACCATTCACAGTCCGGGAGTTTGATTTCAATTTTTTTGATTTTCCCTTCAGACTTTTCAGCTTCTCTTTGAGGTCAGATAGCATTATGCTTCTTTCATTGCTTCATGTTCGTCTCCTCATAATTTGACCACTGTTTAGATAATTTGACCACAAGTCTAACGCACACTCTCATGCCCTTTTTCATGACATCAATTTTTAGTTAAGACGTCATTCAGGCCATCATGGCGTATTTTCTGAGCTATGTTTTTCCTTGGGCGCAGCGCTCTCACATCAAACTGTCTAAACTGGTCCAAGGTAACTTTTTAGAGGGAAAATACAATTATGATAAGGGCTTCAGTTGGGTGATTAATATATTGGTGACTGTATAAGAAATAAGGTTTTCTCATCATGTGCAATTATTTCTTGATAAAGTTGAGATTTTTGACTTTCCTTGTATAAAAACATGTATAAGCTTATGATTAACACTAATGCCCAGTAGAACATTGTATACTGTACACAGCCTCACTTCATGATAACATTTGAGAAGAAGTTTTGCAGCTCTGAATAATGTGCATTCAAGTTCAGTTGTTTTTTCCCTGGGCACTCTCTCAACCCTGGAGGCTGATGCTATTTTCTGGCCAACTCTGAGGTGTTCTCTGTATTTTCCAGTCAGGTACAACATGAATGCACAGCTCTGCTGAAATCTTTTTGTTTTTACCGAATGGAGATTAGTTTGGTCCTCGAAATATTCAATTCATTATGAGACGAAATCTTCTCGACCTATATGATACAAACTATGAAGTGTTAACAGTACGACAGTGTCTACTACTAAAGTCAATTATTAATAGCATTAGTAACTAACAATTAAATTTGACTTCACAGCAAGGCCAACTTTTACCTGTAATAGGCCCTGGTGTCAGATGCAGCTCAACCAGCATATTGGTGTTGACATACATGTAGCTGAGTTGATCTGTGGGTGTAAAGAGAACATTATACAGGTTGACCCAATAAAAATGGCCCCAAAAAATCGATGCACGTACCATTACAAATGAAAACATTCCTACTGGGACACCCTGTAGAATTGGTCTGGTGGTCTTGTTGTGAAGCCAACTCTTTTATTAATTGACACGTAATTAATTACGACTTATTTACTCGAACGAGATCATCATTATCAGATTGTGGTCATGTCTAATAAAATTCAGTCCACAGATTCAGTCCAACAGTCTCTTCGTTGTTGCAACTTCCCAAAAATTCAGACAAAGTCACACCCTGCCGCTACAGGATACCTGGGTAATACCTAGGCACCAAGGCCTGTGACCAACCAAGTGGTCCATACCCCTGCCAAATCCCCAATATTCCTCAGACAAAGTCACAACCTGCAGCTGTAGGATACCTGGGTAATACCAAGGCACCAAGGCCTGTGACCAACCAAGTGGTCCATACCCCAGTCAAATCCCCAATATTCCTCGGACAAAGTCACAACCTGCAGCTGTAGGATACCTGGGTAATACCAAGGCACCAAGGCCTGTGACCAACCAAGTGGTCCATACCCCAGCCAAAGCCCCAATATTCCTCAGACAAAGTCACAACCTGCAGCTGTAGGATACCTGGGTAATACCAAGGCACCAAGGCCTGTGACCAACCAAGTGGTCCATACCCCAGCCAAAGCCCCAATATTCCTCAGACAAAGTCACAACCTGCAGCTGTAAGATACCTGGGTAATACCAAGGCACCAAGCCCTGTGACCAACCAAGTGGTCCATACCTCAGCCAAAGCCCCAATATTCCTCAGACAAAGTCACAACCTGCAGCTGTAGGATACCTGGGTAATACCATGGCACCAAGCCCTGTGACCAACCAAGTGGTCCATACCTCAGCCAAAGCCCCAATATTCCTCAGACAAAGTCACAACCTGCAGCTGTAGGATACCTGGGTAATACCAAGGCACCAAGCCCTGTGACCAACCAAGTGGTCCATACCTCAGCCAACGCCCCAATATTCCTCAGACAAAGTCACAACCTGCCGCTACAGGATACCTGGGTAATACCAAGGCACCAAGGCCTGTGACCAACCAAGTGGTCCACACCCCAGCCAAAGCGCCAATATTCCTCAGACAAAGTCACAACCTGCAGCTGTAGGATACCTGGGTAATACCAAGGCACCAAGGCCTGTGACCAACCAAGTGGTCCATACCCCAGCCAAAGCCCCAATATTCCTCAGACAAAGTCACAACCTGCAGCTGTAGGATACCTGGGTAATACCAAGGCACCAAGCCCTGTGACCAACCAAGTGGTCCATACCTCAGCCAACGCCCCAATATTCCTCAGACAAAGTCACACCCTGCCGCTACAGGATACCTGGGTAATACCAAGGCACCAAGGCCTGTGACCAACCAAGTGGTCCATACCCCAGCCAAAGCCCCAATATTCCTCAGACAAAGTCACAACCTGCAGCTGTAGGATACCTGGGTAATACCATGGCACCAAGGCCTGTGACCAACCAAGTGGTCCATACCCCAGCCAACGCCCCAATATTCCTCAGACAAAGTCACACCCTGCCGCTACAGGATACCTGGGTAATACCAAGGCACCAAGGCCTGTGACCAACCAAGTGGTCCATACCCCAGCCAAAGCCCCAATATTCCTCAGACAAAGTCACACCCTGCCGCTACAGGATACCTGGGTAATACCAAGGCACCAAGGCCTGTGACCAACCAAGTGGTCCATACCTCAGCCAAAGCCCCAATATTCCTCAGACAAAGTCACACCCTGCCGCTACAGGATACCTGGGTAATACCAAGGCACCAAGGCCTGTGACCAACCAAGTGGTCCATACCTCAGCCAAAGCGCCAATATTCCTCAGACAAAGTCACACCCTGCCGCTACAGGATACCTGGGTAATACCAAGGCACCAAGGCCTGTGACCAACCAAGTGGTCCACACCCCAGCCAAAGCGCCAATATTCCTCAGACAAAGTCACAACCTGCAGCTGTAGGATACCTGGGTAAATACCAAGGCACCAAGGCCTGTGACCAACCAAGTGGTCCATACCTCAGCCAAAGCCCCAATATTCCTCAGACAAAGTCACAACCTGCAGCTGTAGGATACCTGGGTAATACCAAGGCACCAAGGCCTGTGACCAACCAAGTGGTCCATACCTCAGCCAAAGCCCCAATATTCCTCAGACAAAGTCACAACCTGCAGCTACAGGATACCTGGGTAATACCAGGGAACCAAGGCCTGTGACCAACCAAGTGGTCCACACCCCAGCCAACGCCCCAATATTCCTCAGACAAAGTCGCAACCTGCAGCTACAGGATACCTGGGTAATACCAAGGCACCAAGGCCTGTGACCAACCAAGTGGTCCATACCTCAGCCAAAGCCCCAATATTCCTCAGACAAAGTCGCAACCTGCAGCTACAGGATACCTGGGTAATACCAAGGCACCAAGGCCTGTGACCAACCAAGTGGTCCATACCTCAGCCAAAGCCCCAATATTCCTCAGACAAAGTCACAACCTTGAGCTGTAGGATACCTGGGTAATACCAAGGCGCCAAGGCCTGTGACCAACCAAGTGGTCCATACCCCAGCCAAAGCCCCAATATTCCTCAGACAATGTCACAACCTGCAGCTGTAGGATACCTGGGTAATACCAAGGCACCAAGGCCTGTGACCAACCAAGTGGTCCATACCCCAGCCAAAGCCCCAATAATCCTCAGACAAAGTCACAACCTGCAGCTGCAGGATACCTGGGTAATACCAAGGCACCAAGGCCTGTGACCAACCAAGTGGTCCACACCCCAGCCAACGCCCCAATATTCCTCAGACAAAGTCACACCCTGCCGCTACAGGATACCTGGGTAATACCAAGGCACCAAGGCCTGTGACCAACCAAGTGGTCCATACCCCAGCCAAAGCCCCAATATTCCTCAGACAAAGTCACAACCTGCAGCTGTAGGATACCTGGGTAATACCATGGCACCAAGGCCTGTGACCAACCAAGTGGTCCATACCCCAGCCAACGCCCCAATATTCCTCAGACAAAGTCACACCCTGCCGCTACAGGATACCTGGGTAATACCAAGGCACCAAGGCCTGTGACCAACCAAGTGGTCCATACCCCAGCCAAAGCCCCAATATTCCTCAGACAAAGTCACAACCTGCAGCTACAGGATACCTGGGTAATACCAAGGCACCAAGGCCTGTGACCAAGTGGTCCATACCCCAGCCAAAGCCCCAATATTCCTCAGACAAAGTCACAACCTGCAGCTGTAGGATACCTGGGTGATACCAAGGCACCAAGGCCTGTGACCAACCAAGTGGTCCATACCCCAGCCAAAGCCCCAATATTCCTCAGATAAAGTCGCAACCTGCAGCTGCAGGATACCTGGGTAATACCAAGGCACCAAGCCCTGTAACCAACCAAGTGGTCCATACCCCAGCCAAAGTCCCAATATTCCTCAGACAAAGTCACAACCTGCAGCTGTAGGATACCTGGGTAATACCAAGGCACCAAGCCCTGTAACCAACCAAGTGGTCCATACCCCAGCCAACTCCCCAATATTCCTCAGACAAAGTCACAACCTGCAGCTGTAGGATACCTGGGTAATACCAAGGCACCAAGGCCTGTGACCAACCAAGTGGTCCATACCCCAGCCAAAGCCCCAATATTCCTCAGACAAAGTCACACCCTGCAGCTGTAGGATACCTGGGTAATACCAAGGCACCAAGGCCTGTGACCAACCAAGTGGTCCATACCCCCGCCAAAGCCCCAATATTCCTCAGACAAAGTCACAACCTGCAGCTGTAGGATACCTGGGTAATACCAAGGCACCAAGGCCTGTGACCAACCAAGTGGTCCATACCCCAGCCAAATCCCCAATATTCCTCAGACAAAGTCACAACCTGCAGCTGTAGGATACCTGGGTAATACCAAGGCACCAAGGCCTGTGACCAACCAAGTACACAATCTCCAACATCTGGCATGGTCTGGTTGTCGAGGCCATGATACTCGAACAGAAACAATTGAACTACCTGATCACATCTACTCCCCAACACCCCAAAAAGACCTGTTCCTATGTAGTTTATCCCCCTGACAGTGAGTAATTAGTAAAACCCTTTGGCAACTATTAGTAAAAATATGACTGCTGATTGTTCGTAAGGAGAAAATGTTGTGACACAGGAAAGGTTCACCGTTGGCCACCTGTGACCGGTCCTGATGCCTCCCCAATGAGATGATTCATTCATTTCACCTGATAAAGAAGGCGCAATTCGTCCATAAACGCCACCTGCTTCATGAACGCCACCTGCTGCCCCGGTCTTCAGGCGAATAGACATGATAGAGAAAGCTCCCTGGTCTGGTGGTGACTCTTCAAGGGGAGACATCATATTTTTCATTCGTCAAGATAGTCAGGATGTGACGTTGTCTTTATGGTCGATCGAGTTGTGAATGTCCTTAATGGTACATTGAGAAAGCAGCTCCATCAATTACTGTAGGCCCTGGTGCTGGTGGCCCCGTTGTCTCTATGGCAAGCTGGTGACTGTCTTCAATGGTGACTGTCTTCAATTGAGAAAGCAGCTTTTTACTGTAGGACGTAGCGTTGACCCCGCAATACATATGACTTTGTCTCAATGTTTACGTTTTGCCATAAAGACAACGCAACAACCTGGCTCTCACGCACAACTCAGGGTGTCATAGAAAATGATGTGTAGACCATCGAGGATCAGACATGAAGAAGACATCGGTACAAGCTAGCTCTGTCGCATCATGAGGACAGCTGGTGCCTTAATTATTTATCTTACAGCTCAACTCAAGGAGTGACGGCACTTTATAGAAGGATGTCCCTTTCTTTTAGTGCGAAGACCCCCTCGATATTTCGCGTCGCATCATGTGGAAGCTTGAAATTATGATACGATCCCATGGGGCTTTTTTATGATACCTGTAAATTTTCTGACATCCCATCATATTTCTTCCCAGGCGCATCGCATTGGCAGGTGGAAACCACCACGTGAAAAGGGAGACAGATTATGGACCACGATTGCGGACCTCCAGAGCAATCTTCTCAAGGTAGATAATCTTTGAAAGGTTGACTTGAAATCTCACAAGTCTGACAGCTGGGGCATTTGAAAATTAAATCCATCTGCTCCTTTGCAAAAAAGATTGCGGGAGAGATAGGTTGTGACAATGTCTCCATGTGTGGCCCTTCGCTACAAGGCCTTATAAATCCTTTTCTGAGACATAAAAGCAAGGCATATTACAGCAGTGTAGTGGCTGCGTATATCCGTGGTTGTGACTATGTCTTCATGTCGGGCCTTTGGTTTAGAAGGCTTTACAGAACATTTTCTGGACCACTCGAAGAAGGACGATGAAAGCTGAGCTGAACAAAAGATTGCAACATTACAAATGTATGTCAAACGGCCTTCATACGGCCAACTGATGTGTGAGCTAGGTTGTGACAATATGTCGACCAAGTCGTATTGCAACTGAGTCATGGTGATGACTCTGATAACAACTTCGTTATTTCTTTAATTGCACCAGGCCAAATATCATTGTAAAGATACAGGTGGAATATCTACGAATATGAAACGGGAGTCGGATGCGTGCACAATCTTTCTAATTTCGGCAATCAACCTGGCGGACGCACCCGAATCCCTTGAAATATGGGCATCGGCCGTTTTTTGGTCCTCAGCGTCAGCCCCTCAAAAACACATAGGCGTCTTAGTGCGCGTGCATATATATTCATAACTTGGGTGTCAGAACGTACAGGACTCAATGTCATATGGAGTATGAATATCCAGATTCAGGTTGTGATATTGGGTGATATGAATAAAGGCTAGCAAATGCTTTTACTTCAATTTTGTACAGAAAGGCCAAGTGTAAATGTACATGGAGTTTTAGATAAAAGCATTTACTACTCTTTATTCATATCACACATTGTCTCGATCGAGACGTTTTATGTTGTACATAGTCAAGTTTGGGCTGAAGTATTGTCGTCCTTTTTAATTGGTCACTTTACGTCTTGTGTGCAAAACATCATGGAGGATTGTGCCGTTTTGACAGGGGGTATGAGCATACAGTCCTAAATGACCACACCAATGTATATTCCTGTCCTGTAGCAGCTGGAAATGACAAATGGACTGCTGTAGTTTCATCACTGGTTGTGACTTTGTCCCATGCAGGAAATATAGATCACTTTAAAGGTTGTTGTGGACGCCAATAGCTTGGACATCACTCCTGGACTATCCTAGCAGGTTGTGACTTTAAAGGTCGTTGTGGACACCAATGGCTTGGACATCACTCCTGGACTATCCCAGCAGGTTGTGACTTTGTCCCAGGAAATATAGTTGCGCATGACCGGAACTATGACGTCCATTCTCCAAGCGTCGTCAATGGTGATCATCGTCGCCAAGTCTCACTCGATCTGCTGACTTTGTGAGAATTTCAGATTGCTTGAGTTCTCGTTAGGGAGTTTTTCCCGAATGTACGTAATGATGACGTGCCCCGTTAACAGGGCGTAACATCTATTTTAAAATGCGTTTCCAATGTGATTGCATGAGGACAACCCGTTTGTGTCGTATAACACTTGAAACGCCCGATTTCCCTGATTCGCTAGGATGTTAAATCGGGCATTGGGCCGGACAATCACGGAACCCCAAATATTATGCATTTCTTCCTGAATAATTCTGACCGTGACCATTCTCCCGTGAAAGACAGTTGCTTACGCTACACAAAAATATTTAAAAAAATCAAAGGTCAACCATTGAACTTTTGAGATATGTTGAATTTTGCACAAATCAGCGAAAAACGCACCAACTGGCACTGGACGGCATTTCAACACGGGACCGACGCACATCCCAAGTTCAGTGTACACATACGTCGGCAACAACAGTAAAATGCGTAGTTTCTTGTTAGCCGCCTATTCAGTAGCGCTCTTGGTTTCAGAAACTCCAAATAACATGTCTTTGCCAAAAAATCTGCTAATTCAACATTGACATACTGTGAGGACAAAGAAATCAATGATTATTTAGGAACTATGGTTACGGGTTGGCCGCGCAGGAATACCAAAAAATCCCTAATGAGACCTGACGTCTGTGGGATGATCGCGTGGGATGACGGCATCGTTGAGTGGTGCTAAAATGTGGATTCCGAATACGAATCAGGCAAGCCACTCTCCTGCAATCATAATGATGTTAGAGGAACCCACAGTGGCCATCAAAAACCAAAAGAGGTTCTTGTCCGAAGAACAGAATCCTGGTCAAGGACTAAACTATAAGTGCACTTTTCAGGCGGGGAGGGGGGGGGGCAGTCGGTTGTGACATTCCCCGGCACTGCCCTTTCTTTGAGGTTAGGGTTAGAGACAAAGTCACAACCTGTGCCAGTGGTCAACACTCTAGCCCTTGAGGGAGATTGACTGGGACAATGTCACAAGCAACCAGTGTCAGACTGGTAGTCATTGAGCAAGGTGCAATGGTCCAGGATCCCCATCACACCAGTTTGATATGCCAAAAAGGGAGGGGGTAACTAGGCAAAAGATTGCTCCTTATATCCGGGAACAACAGCTCTGAATTCACCAAGGCACTCTTCTCAGGTTGTACGCAATCTGCAAATGTCTGTATGCTGCTTGTATTGGGAGTACATGTATTTCCTAAAGGGAACTCCCAGTGTGTCATCACCGCTGTCTCCATGTACATCTACATTTTTTTTTTTAACATGTTTTGGAATCAAATTCATCTCATAACGAAAGAGAAGTGGAAGGAGAGGTCAACACCTTTGATCTCAGCCGCTCAACCCAATTGAAGAAAACAAACGACTCGTTGAAACCTTACAAGTTTTATTTACATCCGTTCATCAGGTTCAAAGATTTATCAGTTTTCTACCAGGGCGTGTTGATTATCTATGATTACAGTACAAACCACCCTGGCTGTCGCTATCTTTTATTCTCCTCAACAAATGCCATGAGCATTCAGACACTGCAGCACATTTCTTTGCAAACTGCTTCACAATAGGAAAGTTGCTATACAGGTTTTAGCGACAGTTTTTATTTTTTGGTGAGTTTCCACCCTTTTTGGCAAGGTTGCTATGCCAGCACCACAGCAACATCATAGCAACCCTACCATGGTTGCTATGACATCACCATGACAACAATGTGTCAATGGCAACACCATAGCCACCATACCAAAACACTCCAAGAGCATTTTAACAATCAAACTTCAATGATACATATTCAATGCATGAAAATTGGTCACAAAGACACATGATAAAGACAAAACATGCATGTATCAACAGAAACAGTACAAAAACAGAAGTACTGTTCAACTTATACAATACGGGCTGGTTCTTATCAAATTACATCATATGTACCCAATTATAATATTTGGTGAAAAAATTACTGAAGGTTTATATCGGAATACAATGTAGGCAGTTGAATATGTGATGTGATTTTAGCCATGATCCTTCTAATTTAGCTAGGACGAACACGGATAAAGGAAAATAACTGCGAACTAAATAGCACCACTGGATTTTTGCTAATTCTCTGTGGCGTCCAACCAACACAAATGGGACAGATGCAGGAGACGACGAACGAACATGGTCACCATCTGCAGGACGTTTCCATGGTAACCAACAGATGCATGTGCAGACAGACGTAAATTCGTTAGATTTCACAAAAGGTCTACAATAGGGAAATGAACAACAAGTCCGTATCAACCTGTCGAGTTCAGATGCGACAAGCGCCTAGTTTTGGTAGAGCGGGTCACATATTATAGTTGAAATATGACGAATGCACTGCACTAACTCTCTGTGCAATTTATGAGTACTTCTCTGGTGCAAAGTCAAGTCATCACCGGTTCTATGGAACCAGCTACCTTCCAACATCAGGCTTGCTGGTTCCATAGACATTTTCAAAACTCTCCTGAAACAACACCTTTTCAGGGAGTGTTTTGCTTTGTAAAGCGCCTGAGAATTTAAGTTTTTCTTTTAATTCAGGCGCTATAGAAATTGTTATATTCATTCATTCATTCATTTCATTCAAAATACTTTTCCCAACTCCACTTTTTCGTAAAAAGTCTGGACACATGACTGTCTGGCCACCATGGAAAATACACCTTGCGCACCATATTCAAAACCAACCTAGACTATATGTTTTAGTGAATACATACAATAAAATTTCACATTTTAGCTTATTTTTTCTTTTCTTGAACGTTTTCTTCTAAAAATTCTACTATTTTTTTTCGTGAACACCAACTATTCACCTGGATAAGGGCTGAAGGACACTCCTTACAGTGAGGCACTGAGAGTTACACAGAATTAACCGTAACTTAGAATTTATTGAGATTATACAAACTTCGTATACTTCATGCTTAAAAACCCTCACCAGCTGCAATATTTTAATTAGAAAAAAAAAACATCGACCCTAAAAGTTATCCCCTATTAAAAAGACTGCCACAGGATTTTAAAATCTCTGACAATGACCTTGAAAAATATGACTACGGTCAAGTGCTACACTGCCCGAATCCAGGGTATAGATGACGCTAAATGTGCCAATTAGCAATTTTTACAGCCAGCGCATGAGTGACTTTTATGAATATTTCAAAACGTACAACCGACTTTCTATATTTCAAAAACAGGGCGTCCCAAAAACATTGCAACTTCAATTAGTACATTTTTTAGGCCCCTGCCAATAGAACTGGACCAACTGCACAACCCACCAACCAAAAGATAATTTTCATCTCTGTAATTCTGAAAGCACTGAAGACGATGTCACCAATCTTTTTAATTTTTTGCCACCTCTCATTAGACAGCTGGCGAATTTTTTTGTAGACAAAAACAAAGAACATTTTAAACTTATTCAGTTCTTCATCTACTTTTTTAAAGCTGGAATTGAATGAAAATCTGCTTCAGTGCTGTATGTGGCATGTTTCACTTCCACGTTTTTCCGTACAAACAATGCAATGATTTGTTAAGTGAAGAAAATACCAGTTTTGTAGACGCATGTACCAACAAGCTGCCAATTCGCTGGTCAACAAACTGAACAGCCTTGAATAACTAGGATGAACTTTTTTTCAGCCAAGATGTTATCCTTGCCAGAACCTTTCCAATAGCATGCTTCGCTTTAAACAAAAGTGACACTTTCTCCACAAATTTTCGTGAGTAAACTGCTATGCTTTTTAAACGCCCTATTGATATTTACATCAAATAAATAATAAACTGGTCAAAATCAGTCAACAATAACAATAGTTCTCTAAATCAAATGAAAAAAATAAACAAAATTACTTGGCGGTGAAGAAATAGGCCCACACATGCCAGATCCTTCAAGGACTTTGTTAATTTCCCAAACCTATAGACATTGACAGATTTGTCCACTCAAGTTAATGGTGCTGATGTCAAAACAAACAGCTCCCGACAGTGGCAATTTGCATTTCTCCAAACATGACAAATATATCATAATCACATGCATGAATGCGCCAGCCAAATTTCTTCCCTTCGCCCGTTGTTTATCCTACAAATAAACTAGATAACAGTGCACAGCTGTACAGCTAGACATGTCAGTTTGAACAAACACATTTACAACCGCATGACCACCTGCTACTGTAGCCAAAATGAGAACCAAAATAAGAGAGAAATCTGTTTGTCCTTCCCAATTTTGAGGTTCTTTACATCAACCTACCACCTGGAAAATCTTTCTCCAGGCGCTGTCTGGTGTCAAACCTTTTTCCGGCAGGCAGCGACTGGTTCAACCAGCTGGTATCAGAGTTCATGTGCAGCATCGTCACTCATTATACATGCATCATCGTCATCATCATCATCATATTCATTACAAAACACAATATTCAAAATACAGTCAGAGTTCTTGCGGCCAAGCTTCTGAAAATATTCCCTCATGAAATTTGTTGAACATGACTGAAGCATCGTTCTAAAACTGGCCTATCTTTGGGACCATCGAGGAGATTTCAAGGGCTACCAACATTTTCCTCACCCACTATCAGAACCCAGGCATTTTCAAAGTATAATAATAATGAAATTGTAATAGAACTACCGTACCCACACTTAACATCAATGGTACCAGCCTTTTTCATCAACATACATATGTGAAATATTCAGGAACTGTCTGCTTTTAAACATATGTGGCAGAACAGTTTCATACATGTACTTGGCTGAGAATTCCTATCTCTGGCAAATAAAATTATACTCGAGGCAAAACTGCAACTTTCTAAATATGCTACAGCAATAAGCCACGTCGGGCCTTACCTCTGACTTGAGGTGTTGAATTGGATGCAGCAGCCACCTGTGGGCAGAGGGCACCGGGCCGAGTTGCTCATTCGGTGTAGGAGGCAAATGTCAGCATTGTAACTCAACTAAGCGTTAAATCCTTCAGTAAATTTCATTTACAATAGTAGTTTTAGGACTTAATGCCAACATTACAGCTAAGGACGACTGAGCAACCGGGCCAAGGTAAACTGGAAACAGACTTCTGTTGTTTTGACCAGCACTCTCCCAAAAGCGACGTTTGGACAGGGGCTACCACTTCCATACCTCACAGCCACAGCAGGCCATGCCAGTTGCTGTTTAACAGCTGCACGTCCAATGGATTAAATATCTCAACAGGGTTTAACACTTTACACAGCCAAATAGAATAGAAGACAAATATAGATGCACACGAACAGTTGAGACTATCAAACTGTAACAGAGTTACAATCCCCCACCCTGGTTGACAGAGATTTGCACTGTTGACGAGAAATCTTTACGAGACAATTGCCATATTTTTATACTTTGGTAAATTCGCCATTCCTGGGAAGTTGGCAACAATGCATCATATAAAGGCTTTAGAACCAAAACATACAATAGGTTTCAAGCCTTTGCACTAGTTAATTTTTCAATTGCAGCTAGCCTAATATATCCGTCATTCTCGCTCTGTAAATTGCAAATAAGGATATTGTGGTATAGCATTTCCAAAAAAGAAATCATTCGGCAATTCAGACTTGATGATTGCATACTCCAACCATATGCTAGTGATCGACTTTGACAACAACAACAGTAAGAGCAAAATCTCGCATCAACCTGAACAAACATGAAACTATTACAGCATATAATCTCGAAGACAAACAAAAATCTTATTTCAATGACAGCTCACAGTTTAGTGAATGATGATGGATCCACATGTAATGATCTTATCAACCAACGCTGACCCCAAGCAAACACCTCATACCCCCAACGACCATCCAAACAGCTTTTTTTTTCAAGTCACCTTTTAGGCCATAGCCCAAGTTCAAGCAGGTCCCTCTTAATCTGAATCAAACTGACTATCTCAATGACACTGGTCGAAGCACTGGCCTGTTTAGCCTAACTTAAGCTTCAAGGGAAATGCTCAGAACTTCTTTTCCCAAGTTGATAACATGACCAAAGTAAGTTTTCACATGTTAACAACTAGTTGATCAATATTTTTAATAGAGAATCACTTTTACCTCAAAATACAAGCGGCACCAAAAAATTACCCTATATTTTTCAAGACTTCCGTGTGGCTGGCCCTTTGGGAGACAAGGCAAAGCAATGTGTATGACAACCCACTTCATACATATATACACAGCATGATGTACACAGCCCAACAACTGCCATGTGTTTATTGAACATCTTATCGGGCTCCTAAGATCACTCCTACAAACTCAGCAGTCTTGAGAAAACTGACAGCCATCCATTGTGACTATCAGATGTTAAGTTAAATATTGGAACAATACAGAGATTCTCTAAGACGACAGCAAGTATTCATTGCTCCGGCGTTGAGGGAGTCACGTATTCTGACCATAGCAAGAAAGACAAGAATTCCCCTACTTCCACACACCAGAAGCCACTGTAAGACTTGGAACTTTCAAGTCTCAACAGGTTAAATTTGTTCCCAAGGAACGAGGCCACGTATGAAACAAGGATTCAGCATGATTAATAACACCCCATCATTCAAGAACGACAAAGACTCAATTTTCCCCGATAACTTCTCAAAACAACCGTGCAGAAATCATCTTAGGAGCCCAGACTGACAATTTATATATCTTTATATAAAATATCATTATCTAACACTAGATCACAAATGCTAACTGTCATCGCCCCCGGTTTCTTCAGCTTCTTTGAGCCACGTGAAGAACTGAACCACAGATTTCTTAGCGACACCCTTGCCCTCCTGCTCGGCAGGGTCGGTTGACGTCTCCCATGTGTAAAATGCATCTTCTGAAATGATGTCCTCATCGTACAACGTGTCGAAGAACATCTGCATTAGACCTGGAAAATGCGATTTCATAATATGTACAATTCAATAATAATTGCCAAAAGCATTTACGGTACCATCATGAAGTGCTGATCAAGAATGACTGGACCGCCGCAATGAATATTGATGTTCTGTTCCCAAGGTCTTTCAGAATGTGTCGCTCAATGAAGTCTCAGTTGTAACGAATCCACATGGTATTTAAGACAGGGATAACAAACATCATCATTGACTTCAACTCTACCAAAAATTTTCAAAAATCTGGTCACATTCCCCAGTTCAACGGAGTACCTTTGGCCAGAATGATATGATAAACATTAGACCTACCTGGAGGATGCTCTAAACTATTGACTAATGCCTGTAATGCATAGAGAGCTTGCAATTCTAAATCAGCTTGATGGTCTAAATACTTCTGTAACACCACAGAGCGCTTCTTCAGCAATGTATCATCGAGTTTTGAAGTCGCACCAGATCCTGAAATCAAAGTCGCTCGAAATTTTAAGGAGGACTAAATACATACTGCTGCTACCCTCAGTAGGCATGACCAAATTATGCTTTTTACCGAGTTGGACAACGGCACCAAAGTTTTGAATTGATTTAGGGCAACTCTTAACTATTTCCTAAACATTTTATGGAAGTCTCAGTTGTATTGTGTCCACATGGTAGTTAAGACAGGGATAACAAAAATCATCCTCGACTTCCAATCTGCTCCTGTAGGATCTCTGGTACTATCAGGTACAGAGAATATCGCTTCCAAGTCTCTGAAGACTTCAGAAGAGCCAGGAGTTTTCTTTCCTTGAAATCCACACCAGTACAACCAGAGATACAAATCTGGGTTGTCCCCGGCCGGCCTGCGTGGTACTGGTAGGCCATGAGGCTCCTAACATTTTTGGATCAGTTTTTGAAGAGTTATTTACCTTCAATGGCACTGGCACACACTTCTGTCATCAAGGCACGGATAAATTTGGCTTCCTTTGCTTTTGCCTCCCCCACATTGGCCTGAAAGTGAAAGAGAGAGAACATGGAGAATTCCTAAATTCACACTATATTGATAATGTCGCAACACAGTCAAGATTCCTTTCGGATAGAATTCTTAGCAAGTTGTATCAGATAGGGGCGAAAATAGTCTTCCTTGGATAAATCCTACGATGAACTATACAATCATCATTTACAACTCTTGTGAGAACACGTCGTGTTTTGTCACCAGTGAAGTACATTGCCACAACATGGGGATGGATTTGAATACAAGACTTTTTACAAGAGGACCTCGTACTTAGCAATTTGCTGGTGCTAACACTTAGCATTTCACTTTTCTAGAGTCACCATACTTCACAAGTTCGAATACTTTGCAAATTCCACCGTTTGACTACACTTTATATCATCATTATGTTGTGGTATCCTAAGTTCTGAACAACCCTGTTGAGGCATGGTCCACATGAACAAGCTCTTTTACCTCTATCCAGTCAAACACCTCTTCATTGTCAGCACTCTTTTTTGATAATAACTCTTGAAGCTGGTCCATTATGTTCTCTATAGACAACGACCGTGTTACGTGCTGCTCGCGGGAGGCAACGGTGAATTCTAATTTCTGAAAGTACCACAGAAACAACTTGTTATATGGAGTATGGAGTTTCAGTTTCAGTTTCAGTTTAAGTTTCAGTTTCGTTTCTGTTTCGTTTCAGTCGGCATGCACGTTCTGCATATCTTATGCAGGGAAAGATTGATGAGATTATCACTCACTCGTGTAATTTGACATTCAGTGTCATCGATAAGATAGCAGCTGCACATAGCACACATAAAGTTTTAGTTTTGGGTTTATAGTCTGATATCAACTACGATATGGGTTATCTCATTAACACCGGTCTTTAAAACCTTTCAGTGGACCTCAGATGAGCTACCAGCGTTACAATCTGAGCAATTCTGACTGTTACCCATTTATACACATTTGGGTGCAGAGAGGCAAGTAAGACAAAGAGCCCTGCCAATAGTCTCATGCCACACACATCCATTCTGAAGTCTCAGTTGTACGATGTCCACACGAGTGTTAAGACAGGGATAACAAAAATCATCATCGACTTCCAATCTGCTCCAGAAAACAACCTCTTCCACGAAATACTGATTGAACTTGTATGAGTTTTTGGAACAATTCACAGCATTTAAACTTACATTATCTTGAAGGAACTTCTCTAAGTCATCTGAAGGAGCTAAGAAATCGGTCCACTGCAGCTTCGATTGTCGCCACAGTTCACCTACTTTTATATGACCCTGGAATCAAGAAAAAGCCGATTAGGAAATGGCATCTGCTTACATTCGGTGCAGCACAATGTACTGTTATTTCCGATTTTGCAGAACAATGTATCAAGTCTCAGTTGTAAGATGTCCACATTGTATTTAAGACAGGGATAACAAACATCATCATTGACTTCTGTGACCTAATACACCCACAGGCCAACTGGTTATACCAGAAGCATCGAAAGCATATTAGCTAAACAACCAATTCGATATGATAAAATAGAAAATTTCTTTAGTGTTGAATTCGCAAATAACACAAGTGAATATTGTTTAGTGAACACAACAACACTACTTCAGATTTCAGAGGCCCAGAAAATGTAGCTACAGTTTCAGGCATAGCCCCATATCACAGCCCAACAGACTACAAACAAAATGGACTTATTAACCGCCGGTCACTTACTAGTCTATGGCTGGCGTCGTGTAATATGGCAGCTACTAACACGCCGGCTTTACGGCCGTGGAGCGGCTTGCAGGCATCTTTGAGGAAGACCATTGGGACGCTACCGTCGTGGACCATGGGGCCGATCAATTCCCCAAAATACGCCCAGATTTTGGGGATGTCGATTTCCATGTCTTCAGCATATTCTAACACTTCATTTAATCTGAAAGAAATTTATGGATACGTTGTTAGCATTATAACACATACCCACAGCTGAACCTTGCTACACAGCTCAGACACCATTGTCAGAACACTCCTGCTCAAGATAGATTTAGGACTAAACTGGCAATTCCTATTATGTTTACCACATTTGAAATCAGGCCCACGTCACGATTCTTAAGAACAAGGGTGTCCAGAAGAAGAAGTTTTACAGTACTGAATGTATTTCAAATCCCAGAAGAACTTCACTCCAATTCGGAACCTATTTCTTTTATTGTTTTCCAAGCAATTTTAAGTTGTATCAGATAGGGGCGAAAATAGTCTTCCTCGGATTAAACCTACGATGAACTATACAATCATCATTTACAACTCTTCTAGAACAAGCATCATTAAAGAAAGCCCATCCATCAAAACAGACTCCTCTCCGGTAAACGGCCAAATTTTCGCAGATTTCAGTCCCTCCATCAATTTTGTGATTGGAGGCCCACAAGAGCCATGCCTACTCACCCTTTGAGGTAATCAGCGACAGTGATCAGACCACCTTTGACGACGTCATGAAGAAGATGGCCAGCCTGCTGCCTTGCCTTCTCAGATCTCTCCAACACGTGGTTTATCGTTGCCGTCACGAACACATGAATGTTCTTCTGCTCCTCTAGTTCTGAGATACACAACATAGCTTCCTGAAATGGTAGAGATTATGCATTTTAAGACTCAAATAGAACAGAATTGGACAAGAATGACTGATATGCAAGTTTTATCCGAGGCCAGCTGAGATTTACGAGTTGTATCAGATAGGGGCGAAGGGTGTCTTCAATGGAATTTCCTCTGCTGAACTATACAATCATCACTCATAATTCAACTATCTCCTTTGGTGATTTTAATTTTGTGGGTTCCCTTGAATGGCGATGTATCAAATGACAACGTGCTTGCCATGTCAAGTCCATACGCTAATCAGAACCTGCCACACGCACCTGATCAGAGAAGAGAGCAAACAACTTTTCATATACCTTGATGTCCTGTAAATGTAGATATTCATCAATAATAGCCTTAGCCTTCTTCTCCATATTCTCATCAGACAATTGAACGACGGCAGGTTTCTGTCGCTCGGGTTCGCGCTGTCCCTCGATCGGTTCAATGTCGTCCCGGTTTTCTCGTGATCGGCTCCCCTCGCGGCTGCCGCCTTGTCGACCCGTAGAACCCTGTCGAGACTGAGCAAGACTCCTGAAATGAAAAGTTCAAGGTTTAGTCTGACAATGATGCACTTATTATGAAACTTCTTTTGTACAAGGTCATATTTGGTAATACTATGCTATGGATTTCGTGTAGGAACGCCATAATGGACTGCAAATGACAACTGCAACCACCCCCACCCCCCACATGACATCACAGAGTGAAGTGCTTTTGAACTGATGTTGGATTCCAACAGAAGTTGCTCCTCCGCTTGAAGTCTCAGTCTGAATGATGTCCACATGAGAGTTAAGACAGGGATAACAAACATCATCATTGACTTCGAAAAGACAAAACACAACTTTTATCCCTTGAATTCATGGATCATTTTTGTGAATGAATGAGTTTTTTAACTACATGTACTGGTAGTTGCAGCACATCATACTTCCTAGATGTGACTCCATCAAGTCAATCCCAAGGTAACCAAACAAAAGTGGAAATTTTCTGGTTTACAGTTAGGGAATCAACACTACAAGGAATGGGAAGCATATATACAAGGACAGGACTTGTGTTTGTGTTAGTAGGTGTCATCAACTCTTGCCTCACACACTGGTGCTACTGGTTAACAGGTTCAAACCAATCTCCCCAACACCAACAATCACCAATTACTTTGTTCAACAGAATAGTGAAAATTTTAGTTACCAGCTATTAATATTAACAGATCAAACCACAAAGATGGTGCTGGCTGCCATCTCAATTTTTATTCACTATTTGCTGTTTTGATGCACAAATTGGGGTGAGTAGGTCACTCAGAGATCATGGCACTTCCGAATCCCCCATTTGGCTTTGACATTTTGGACAAGCATAACTGAGTCTCATTCTATCCGTAGCATGAGCATGTTTCAGAACAACACGGCCCTGAAATGACTGGAGGCAAATCCACCCATAGGAATCTGGGATGTTCATGCAAGACATCTTCTGGTTAAGCCAAAACCAACAGCATGAAAAGGAAACCAGTGTGATTTTGAAGGCAGATTTGAAAAGTTGTTCTCATCCACTTCTCAGGACCTGGCTTTTTCTTACAATGCTGTGGGATTCGTCTGAATTCACCAAACCCATTCCACCTCCAACACATCTGACCGTTCTCCTGATGATGCATGTTTGGCAGACCAAGGAGAACAGTTTGGATTTTTTAAACAAATGTACATAATGGACAAAACCCCAACATTTGCCATCAAGCAAAACTTCTCTTTTACAGTCACCACAGCGCCCAATCGATTGACTGCATGAGAGTAGGGAAAAGATTTCCGGAAACAACAGACCAGGTGAATGTTTCGTGTCCGGTGAAATCGCGTGGTACAAGGATCGCATGACACCCCTCTAAGATTTATTTGGAAAATATTCGGACGAGTCTATTGCAGGTCGTAACCTGTATATTCATTCGTTTCGGCACTGTGGTCACGATTGCATGTCAAAACGCAAAATTTTGCCATGTTAGTTTTTCAGTAAATGCTTATTTTTCTCCATTTTTCTTTTGTTTCTACAAGTTTTGTTTTCTGTTTTTCAATCCTACCTTCCATCTTTCATGACCCTGAAAAAGTTGGCGAAATAAAAATAAAATAAAGTAGCCGAAAAGACAAAATGCCGCATTATATGTTTGTGAGTGAATATTTCTTTTTGAATAATAAGATAGCGTCCTGGTCAGGTTTTTGGCCAAATGGAACATATAGCACATACATATTCAACAGAAACACAAAGCGATGCAAATAAATGTGATCCAACTTGGAAATATTCGTATTTGTTGTGATAATTTTGAGCACTTTCTTCGTCAAATTTGGAGTGCAAGAAACGATACAAGCTTTACATGAACGATCATATAACAAAACACACAAGGTGATTATAATCAATACCAATTTTTTTATCAATACATGTTTCGCTATGTATTCAAATTAAAAATTAACGAAGCAAGCATAATGAAAAGCAGGCTTTATTAAGGTAATAATTGCGTTTAAATGATGCACTTAATTGCAACAAAATTAGTGAAGCAAAGCTAACTGCAGAGGCACAACAAACAGTAAGACTCATTAAATGCGATACGAAGTTATTGACAAAGATCCCTTGAGAAATGGCGGCACTTTTTTTAATAACCACTAGGAACATCTCATCAGGTGCAGGTCTTGTTTTTCCTGTCAAAATAACCTATCAACAGACATCCTACAGGTTTTAAGAAAATGCTTCCTTTCCTTGGGGTCTCCATGTCCCACACTCACCTAACAGCAGCGATAGCCTGCTCCCTCTCCAACTCCTGCGACATTCTCGTATTCTTGCCTCGGTCGTGGCGTCCGGGCGTCCCTTGCTGCTGGCGACTTCTACTGTCAGGCCTGGGACCAAGACCTCGTCCAGCACCTCTCCCCCTGGAATCATAGCCACCATCAGCTTGGCTTAGGGCACTGAACCTACAGGGAGACAACACGGACACATCCAGAAGGCGTGCGGGCATGCAGAGTTATGACAACAAAGCCACTACGACAGCAGCGAGACAAAATGGAGGTTGGAAACTAGATAAACATGCTATCCTGTCAAGACTCTTGCTTTCTCATCCTACAACAAATTTTGTCGGAAAATTCTTGATCCATTCTTCAATGATGTCCCTATCAGTTTTTAACTATAAAGAATAAGCATGGTATGCCCCGAATAGATACTTAATTTTGAAAATGTATTGCTCTACGGAGAAAAAACTGAAACCTTTCAAAAACTGGAAATGTCTCATCAATTATATCTCTGAATTTTTTAACTCTTGCGCATCAAGGTTATTTACGATTTATACAGGTAGACATTTATGGTTTTGTCCCATCGAGGAAAAGCAGCAATCAGTCTTGAAAGGACCAAGGGTAGCAGTTGTGAAGTCAAGAGGATGTAACAGGCATTATGATTGGACGCCACTGAACAATCTATTAGTATCAACCAATCAAAATGATCACTACATCTATGACAATAAGATTTCTTGCAATGAGAGGTTTAAAACAACTGCTCCCCTTTTTAAAATGCACATTTGATACAAATTAAAACTGAAACCACAAAAAGGTTTTAAATTTTGAAATGGGAGTTGGAGAAAAGAGCACCACGGTTATGATCCCAAACGAGACCCCTGCCAGGTTTAGATAGCTCCACTACACATCCAAAGGGAAAACCTGTGTTAATCTGAAGACCTAAAGCTAGGCATGATGCAGTGGTGTGAAGAGGTTCCGATAGTAAAATGCCATTCACCACTGGGGCAATTTTCAGATATTCTGGGTTAATGCATCTTACTAGTGGCATGCTACTCAGTCTGAGTCTACCCAGCAACTCAGTAGTATAGTTTCAGGGAAATAAATGACCAAGGGACAGGTTCGAACTATAGGATGCAAAATATAGGAGACAGGGTTTTAAGTTCATTTCTGCACATTTTCAAATTTACCCCAAATTGTTCTTAACTTAGAACCCTAGCAGATTAGAAGTCACGGGATAACAACACCAAGAGACTAATGAATAAAGGAAATAAGGGGTTATATCAGGTTCGGAGGAGAAATTAGAAAAGATCCATTCAGATTGTACATAAATTTTGCATGTTTTGTCCACTACCTGGAGTGTCACGGCACTATACTTGTAATAAATTCCAGATGGATTCAAGAGTTTTCAAAGATAATTTACCTTTTAATTGAGACCCAAGTACTTTAATCAGATCCAAGACAGAAAGACAACTGAACAATGCTGTTAATATAAAATCGAGTACAGGAAGCAAGCTTCACTTTGCGCAAGCTTTAAGAGGCTAAGTGGGTCAGGTTAGGGTGCCTTCTTCACTCACAGTTCAACACCACACATTCACACTTCACAACACACACGGCACAATATCTTAGCACACAACAGGGACTACTTAAGTCCCATGTTGATGGGAATCCTCTTACAGTGTTTGCTGGGTGCATCAGCCCAAGTCGCTACACTACGTCGTCAAGAGCTTCAAATGACACTTTTTGTTGAAAATCACCAAGGAGATGGCATTTTTTTTCACTTGCGCAGCTGAACAGCGCCCGCTAACAGTGATTATATTGGAAATCTTCCAACAGCCTTGCTGATGTCATTTACTGAGAAATCATCAAAATAGACAAAACCCAAGCTGGCATCCAATGGATATGTATCTGTAACTTCGACAAGCGTAGCCTCAACTTATTGGCTAGACAACATGATGACATAATGCAACAACTCAACAAAAGAGGCTCTGCTCGGCAGAAATCAGCCTGATGTGCAGTCAGGCAACTTCAGTTTTGTCCAGAACCTAGTAAATTCAAGCCATGTTGTAGGCTTAGAAACCTCGGCTTGTGCACCTTAAACACTGTGAGGAGAGTGCAGGGTTACTCAAGTGACTAGAATAGGAACAACACCATTCACAAGGGATTCAATCACTTCAAACCTAACATAAGATAAGATCAGACAGCTGTATCAGATAGGGGCGAAAATTGGATCGACATCTTTATTCAGATGAACTATTCAATCATCATTTACAGCGTTTCAATTCTAGAATGCCTTGAATCAGTGAATCATCTTCACCATATTAACCCCAAAGGGTGTGATCCTCTGCACTCGGGCCAAGGCTAAGGGATTGTCCCTTTGAAATGATTGAAGACATACCAAGGTATATTGGAACATCATTTATCTTGTTATAGCAAGTTATGAATTAAATTTTTTGATGTGCACAAACAGGGCTCTCAAACTACTAGAGCAGCCAAGCTGAACAAGGAGGGTCAGAAACCCACGTAGCTGCATTGTCACGAGTTTTTCGCAGCGTAATCTCTACGAATGAGACATTCAGCGACAGGCCGAGTTGGCGAGATGTTACTTGTTAGAAAGTACTGCAGACCTTGAGTGGTTCCCCCTACAAGCCATTTCTATGATTACCACAGCACCCGCAGACTGACCTGTTACTTGGCGTAGACGGACGTGGTTCAGATGAATCTCCTCCCGAAGACTGGTTCTGTTGCATTTTGGAACCGCCGCTGCTACCCCGTCCCCAGGAGAACCCAGGTCGACCTCCAGGACCTAACTGGATGCTGTTTTCATCTACTGAAGGCTGAAAGCAGTCAACGAAATGATGTTTGAATACAACGCTTTAGAATCAGGACTAATTTACCTAAATTTATCAATTTTAGGAAAATCGATAAGAACTTCAATACCAATACCGGTAATTCTTTTTAGCTTTAGTCAAGAGCTACATGTGTGGTGTGTCTGATTCCAAATTAGGCTGTACTCAGAATTCAGATTCTTTTTCCAAGATGCCTGGCATCCAAGGCCCATCGAGAAGTATCTGTTTGAAAAGCTTTTTGCCTACCTTGCTGAGTTTCATCTTGGTAGGATCAATGGTATTTTTGGCGCTAACTGTCTTCCATCCATCTTCAGATTGATTCTGAGCAGGACCAAAGTTAGGGGCGGCTTGACCACGGCCTGAAATACAAGTATTTTCAATCAACATGAACACTTTTATGAGATTAGAAACCTTTAATTTATTTGAATAAGACTTTCCAACATAAATTGTCAAAGATTGAGTTGTATCAGATAGGGGCGAAAGGCTGTCTTCAATGGAAACATCCTCTGCTGAACTATACAATCATCATTTACAACAGCAGAGCACATAAACCATAACCACTAAAGTCCTCCTTGCAATCTGAGAGAGTTAATACGCATTAGTCTTTCTACTTACCTCCACCAGGTGGCCCTCTCTTCTTCGCCGAGACAGGTTGAGGGTTCAAGGCGTGTTGTGCTATTAAGAACTGCTCCTCTTGGCGCTCTCGCTGAACTTCTTGATGGATCTGGTCTATCGTCTTTGGCTTATTGTCGTCACGTCTTGGCACCCAATTACTCTGAAAACAGACCATCGACAGTGAATTTCACAATATTAAAATTCGAAGTTCAAGCAAATTTTGTACAAGCAAAACGATGCCCTTCCTGCACCTCAGTTGGTATCAAAACAATTGATGCGCTTTCCCCTTTAAAAGTCAAGCCTCACCTGGAGTGAATAAGCTGAAGAAATCTGTATAATTGTCACCTTTTCAAGTCTCAGCAGGAAACGTCTCCACACATTAGGGTTAAGACAGGGATAACTACCATCACGGACTTGGATAATCTGGCCAAGAAGCGACAAAATGAACAGGTCTGGGGTTATTTTATTCCCAGTTCTCTGTTCTACTTACTGATCGCAATTCTATCACGTCTTGAATCATGAAACGAACTCTAGCTGATGTCCGTTTCTGTTTGACGATCTTGTCCATCTGTTGGAAGTACTGATCTATCCGGGGCTAGAATGATTAGAGGTGCGTTAATGAGCCGTTAAAGGAAACAGAGAACATTATGACAATTAAGGATACAATAAAACTGTTGATTTCTACATTGGAACAACAAGTAAGCCCGGTCTCAAAAGAGCCAGGCTTGAACTTTTGATAGCTTTGTCCAAAATTTAATGCAACAAAACTGTACTTTTATCACAAAGAACAAACAGAATCCTACTGCTGTCTCAATCACAAGTACAAGAGTTGTATCAGATAGGGGCGAAAGTTGTCTTCAATAGAAACATCCTCTGCTGAACTATACAATCATCATTTACAACTCATCCAGATGGTATTCACACTTCCAACAATGTCAGTGCACAGGAAATGGTCATGTGCAAGGTTAAGTTGAAAGGTGGGCTACAGTATTGTTTATGTAAGAGAAATTTCACACTCTGGATCTAAACTTCACCGTTCTATCTCGTTTCTATTATAGCATTATCTGGCCTTGTTCTTTTTCAAGTGCAAAACTACCAAAAGGAAAGTGCTCAAAATGGTTATCACGTGCAGTTTTCAAAATTTGAAGTTCAAAAGAAAACAGGGCGAGGATATTTTTATTTTGCTTTTATTTCACTCTCGGCCCTGTGTCGTCAAAAAATTCAAATTTCAATTTTTCGGGGAAGAAATTTTTTTCTCTAAAATTATCAGTACCTTAGGTTGCCTTACCTTAGCTTTGTCGTGGTCGATGTCTTTGCCGATCGTCGTTAGGAGGCGGCACAAGCACTCTAGGTTATCTTCGTCGTTTGAGCGCAGTAGCTTTACGAGGCAGTCATGCATGATGTGTTCTGTCAACATCTTTAGTTTGAATAATTCACCAATAAACCTGAAGGGAGACAATTCAGATGATGTGAACATTCGATTCCAACAATTTTATTTTTTCTCCATTTTGCCTACAACTTTTTCGACAGTGAAATGGGAACCAATCCATCTCATATCTATTGTCACTTTTTAGTGTCTACACTGTCATCAACCTCCATATCACTATGCCATCTCTACTCTGTAAGCATAATCAATGGGGAGTCTTTCTTAGGTAGTGATGGCTGTCAAATATTTCTAAACTGGCTCCAAATTCCCGGTATATAAATAGTTTACTAATAGGAGGAAGATGTGACCTAAGAACAATTGGCATTCCTTGATAACTCTGTACGTCAAGTAATTTTGGAGTGAATCTGGTAACACCACTTCAACAATACAAGATCGATGACAACAAGAATGGCTGCATAATTTTTTAATTTGAGACCTCAAACTTCACTTACCTAATATTACCTAGTGATCTCCGTTTCGATTTGGCAGCTTCATAATTCAATTCTAGCGTCAATACCTTCTTCCTGTCCTCTGAATCGGCCTCATCGATGGCCTTCTGTCTGGTTGCCAGATCCAACTCGTTGGCTTTATCCTTTTCAAACTCTTTCTGACAGCGTGTGAGCAGGAACTTTCTGAATAACACGGTATCACCTAGTTTACCACTACTTGGGGACTTGGCCGGCACTTTTACCTGAAAAGAAAGGAATGGTACCCCACTTCAAAAGAATGAAGGACTTAAGGCGGTCAAAACATTACTTCGTCTAAGCCTGGTCAAATAAGTTCATTGTCCAGTCAGTCTTGAATGTAACAAGTTCTTAATAATCTCAAAAGCAATTTAAGTCTCAGCAATAACGTCTCCACAGAATAGGGTTAAGACAGGGATAACTGACATCATTGACTTGGATAATTAGCCCAATTAATACCATTTGGCCCATTTTAGAAAACTACATCAGCCTGATCTATTTTGACTTGTCCAATGTTCAACATTCAAAGTAATATGGCTGTGCTTGCTTTTCAAAAGAAAGCAGGGAAAAAACGAATTAACATTTAGTAAATACTTTTAACATGCTCGTCTACTTACGATCATCATGTGTTTGCACATGTGAGCATAGGGTACACTGAAGTTGGGTTCATCGATGGCCTGAAATGAAACAACAGAAGATATAGCACAATTGCAATGACACCATTTTATGCACTGAAACTTAATCACAACCTATTCATCTTTTGACTAGACAGAGAACCCACAACACAGATACTCTGGTACAAACCATGTGAATGTCCGGGATACTATTTCTCTCACTTTTCAACAACAGACCTTGACAGCGCAAATCAGACCCGAAGCAGGCAGTCAGACATAAATAAGATCACCCTACCTTCTCAAATATAAGGTCAATAACTCCTTTGAGCTTCTCCTCAGTATCGATCTGTAGTTCCAGGATCTGGTTCATAAGTACTTGGAATTTCTGCGGTGTCAGCTTGTTGAGGATGGCACGAACAGCCTTGTAGACCTCCTGGAATTAGAAATAGATGTCATTTTTAGGAATGAATAAGATAAAGAAAATCTGTTCCCAGTAAGGTCCAATGATTGGCATGGAACCTTCTCCTAATGAATAACCAGTTCTTGCAAATAAGTTAGCGAGCAGTTTTTGAGTTGTATCAGATAGGGGCGAAAGTTGTCTTCAATAGAAACATCCTCTGCTGAACTATACAATCATCATTTACAACTCGCTCAATGCCTGACAAGTAGGGTGTTGAAGAGTAAGTGCCAAAGTATTCTAGCCAATCTACGTACCTGTTCAGCCTGTTCTTCAGGAGTCAGTGCAACATCTGCGGTTTTTGTGGATGGTTTCCAGGCATTCTCAGCGTGGTGGAGTTCAATTTGATGGGCGAGCGGCAACTCTAGGATGATCTTCTTGGGTTCTTTACGGCCCTGTTCCGAGCCACGGCGTCCGCTACCACCCATGCGGCCTCGGTCATCACGACCACTGCCGCCACCACCACTACCTCCGCTCTGGAAACAAAATATTCAATAGCAGATCAAACAAATTGAAGGGGTAGGAATCCCTTGACTTTGCGAAGTTTTAAAAATCTAGGTCACAAGTTGCATCAGATAGGGGCGAAAGTTGTCTTCAATGGAAACATCCTCTGCTGAACTATACAATCATCACTACAACTTGCAGGCCATTCCAACTTCATGCTGTATCCTGTACTCATAGTCTTCATTCCAAGAAGGAGAACACATACAACAGGTCTCGAGAGTCTCTTTCATGAACCTCAAAGGATATCTTTGAGGAACGTTTAGTTATGTAGCTTGCCCCAGAGGGTCAAGTCAGTAGCGGAAGTGTCTCAAGCCACGATCAAAATGAAAGAGTGGCATTTTCCAACGTACCATTCGTCCAGGGATTGACGATTTGATGAATCCAGGTGTGAAGTCTGGCTGGGATCCAGGCTTGATTAACGGTGATCTGCCACCGGTGTCGCCCATCTGTCGCGGCCGGTCTAGGATTACATCAGGGAGTTTGGGGAGTCCGTCGGGTTTTGACTTTGAACCCGTCGTGAACTGCAGGCTGAGGAGGAAATCTCTATCGTAGTGCATCTTGGCTTCTGGACTGAGAGGACTGAACGTTTCTGGAAGGAAAACACAACATCCTAAAATAATCTCTTATCATAGTCAGTGCATTCAAACCGGTGGTGAATATAGCCTGGGTTAACCGAGTTTAAAATGCAGGAGACCTTTAACAGAACCGGCCTGTTCAAAGAGCATGTCCTTTCCAGTTTTGTTCAAGACTCTTTCCTGACGTCAAGGAACCTCGAAAGAACTAAGCCAAAGACTTGTTCAGGTTCTTCTTATGTCACGGATCCTTTGAGATCCTTTTAGAATTGACCGGTTCCAAATGCAACCGCATGAATTCTGGTGTAAACTCTTTCCAAATGCTCGATTCCCACCTCAAAAGAACTGACAAGGTCTCTTCACCTACTAAAGGTTGTGATATTGTCTCGAACCAGAGGTGCCACCTACCTTCCTTATAATCATAGTCCGTAGACTTATCTTTCTTTGGCATCCCAATCTTGCTATTTGTCTCAGGAACATCGTGTGACTTCACGTCGTTTTTCTCATTCTTCTCCTGCACCTTCGCCTCGTTTGATTCCTCGACGTTTATCTCGACCGTCAACGCTGGTTTATCTTTCAGTTTCTGGTCGACGTTGTTGACTTCTGTCACTGGTGCTGGTGTGGGTTCCGGGACCACAACGGGAACAGGCTTAGCCGTGGCCGCCTCCTCCACGAACAGGTCCATGTCCGTGCCCTCCTTCGTCTTGCCTTTCTCATTGAGATCTTTTTTGTGTCTCTTAGATTTACTCTTTGCTGAAAGACATGAAATATGCGTACAATTAGCATGGTGTTTCATTTTAACTACAAGCATAAGCTGTCTTTGTTTCAAGAGCATGATAAAACTTTATAGTCAGACGAAGCAGAATTTGGCATTCTCTTCGAGTCAAACTGCTGAGACCTGAAAATAAATTGGAAATTGAGACAAAAGGCGAATGTGACCCAAAAGGTGAATGTGACCCATGGTTATCAAAGTTTATAGTACTATATTTTTATCCATCTCAAATTGCAGAATATAGGTTCCTTACAAGAATAGAATGTGACAGATCTGACAAAGACAACAGAAGGCATCGAATAATCTGAAGTTCAGAATTTCGCAGTGACGTTTCGAGGCAAGAGCCGACCCTGCTCTGTCGTGCTTCTACTTTGGGCAAGATTCTACCAGAGACTACCAGACCCTCTCGAAGTGGAGAACAGGACTTAAGAATGGCGCAAACAAAACACTTGTAAAGTGATGAGTCAATCAAGCATTCTGACTGTTGCTTTTCTCCTCCACTACAGTAAAGATACTATTGTTAGAATCACTCATGGCCAACTTCTAGGAACCATCTGGACCCTACATCAATACCTCACTTGGAGACCTATGGTTATGTACATCAAGGTAGCATGAAAACGTATTCAGAACTGGAGCCAAGAAGTCAGAACAGTCAGGAACTCAATGGTAAGATGTATCTCCGTACTTAACAGTCTGACGCAGACACAGGTAACATGCCTAGTTTTCAGTAGGTTATCAAGACGACAAAAACGGTAACTATAAACAAGAGCTAGAATGACTAACCGGATACCAGACATTCTTGTAGTTTTCATGAACTGCCAAAAGTGAGGCAGATTAACCTCATGACATTTCCACAGCAGGATTTTTGTATTTAGGCCTAGTATAAAAGTAAGGATACCATGGTGACTGTCACTGTCTCTAGTCCATGGGCAATTCACGAAAATAGAAGATTTGCCAACACTTAGCCTCAATACATTACTCTCGGCCTATCTTTTAACTAGCTGGCATAGATGATATGAAGTATACAATGCAACTGCAGCACAGAATACCCTGAACACAATATAAGAACACTTACAACAACAAAAGTAGGTTCCCTAACCTAGCACACTGAGCTCAATATGAGATGTTAGGCCTAGTGTAGGTAGATAGGCCAAGAACTACCTTGGTAGGGCCTTGTACACAGTATATTCCCTCCAGATAGCCTCCTATCTCTTTCTAACCTTACAAACAGTAGGTCTACACCAATGCAACTCAAGTCAAAGGCCTATGAATTTCATCAATGCCAGTTAACACAGTGCACAGGTAGACTTGTTTCTTTTTAGTACTTCAGGCAAAAACAATGGGCTTACTCTATTCACTGTGATTACAGAGATGCTGTTTACCAACAACTCCTACTCTTGACTTCAGCTTTAAGTTCACCCTAGCAACAAAGGGGAGACTTGTCGACACCATTTGACAGAAAAATACTATTCTTTACATGTATATTCAAACTGTAGGCCTACTGTCGTGACTTTGCTATTTACTCACACTAAAATTCAAAGGCCAGCACTTTGTCAGCTCACCAAAATCAGCCAATGGCCTAATTATCCACATGATGGACTCAATCGGAGGTATTATGCTAGGCTTTTTGGTTCGCTCTTTGGTGTGTTTACCACACCAGTGTGTGGCAAGATTGGGTTGTCTGTACATACATAACATGTACATTTTCAAAGACAACACCAAACCCGAACAAGATCAAAAGCATTCACACAACCAGCATCCGGAGTCTCAATAGCTTATTTTGTTTATCTGGGATTGTTTTCAAAGTTCTTTGGAGACCTGTGATTGCTCAGCCTTCATTCAATCAGTCATGCTAGATTATCAATTGGCCATCCTAACATTACTGGGGTACCTAATCAGTATGCTTATTACGCCTCCAGAGAAGATATCAAATCTTGCAGGAGCCACGGTATGCATAAATGTACATGTACGCAGTGTTCACTTAGACAGCTGCACACTTGGCATACATTACAACAGTATGTGCAACAGTACATTGTCGACCACTTCATTACACCAAATGACACAGAATTCTTCAGTATAATACTGGCATCAATCTGCTGGCTGAAGTACCCAGCTGAGAAGAACAGACTACTTTACTCAATCAATATATTGCAACATATTGTGACTAGTCAAATTGTGATTTCTGATTTTGATGACTTTCTATAAATTCTGGAATACACAACAGTCAAGATGGAAAAATTCAAATGTGGTCTGAATTTTCCCAGTTTCATCATCTCTCAACTCAGTGTCGACATATTGGAAGAACTTCGTTTGGGTGATGACCAGTCACTAGAATCAGAGTCGTGCGTTTCACCTGGAACAAAGGGTCACAGTGGCTAATGGCATTGTCCGAAGTCGGCTTAGGTCTTCTCACCTGTTCCGAGTGTGAGATTCATCTTGGTCGGAAAAGGCCTATTCCACCCAACAGAAGACGCAGACACTACTGACTACTGTACATTACTTCTACATTCATGGCATAAACATCCACACTTTACAAATGAATATGCATGCAATAAACTACGACACAGTCAGGCTAATAGCTGTGCAACCAGGACACAGAATTGCATACATATGCAATTTTAAACATAAAATAGGACAGACTGGGCCGGCATTTTTTTAAAGATTGCGTTGGGAGTAGAAGAACTTGGGATAGGCCTAAAATATTTATTGGGCAGCGAGGCCTAGGCTCAGTCTATGCAAATATAACATAGAAGATAAAACAAAGCACTTAGAAATGGAAGAGTATGAACAGGCCTGTACACGAGTACAGCAGGTTACACAATCGAGAAGACTGTATGCCTAACACATGTGGTAGATTCTCTAAAACCCGGTACATATACTAGGCCTATGTTGCCAATACACTGCAAAGCACCTCAGCTGAACCTTGTCCTTTATTACCTTTTCTCCACTGTGACATGGTATACTGTAACCTTGTAATACTTGAATAACTCCTATTAGACTCTAAAATCGATAAACATCATCTACACAAATCCATGATTCGCAAAACTTTTTAGAAAACTTTTCTGGAAGTTCTCCAGACTGTCTAGTAGAATCTAATGGCTACCTATGTATCCACCCTATGCACACAGCTCTACACTATTGCTGTCTGCTATGCATATGCATTGAAGTGTATGACCTTTGCAATAACCTTTGAGTGTCATGTGACCAGTTCAAGCATGGGCTTATTTGGAATGGGGGACCATCTCAGCAGAGTTGCTGTAGGACAAAATGATATTTAAGTTTCAATGAAATTTTGCAAATTGGGTTAAATATTCTTCTAATTGCAAGACTGAAGATGATAAGGCCAGAACATCTGTTGAAATACAAACAAATGATACTGCAACAAAGAATGATACATTCGGTTCGGAGAGTGAATCTGATTCTGAATATGAATGCAGAGTAGCGTTTGAACTAGAGATCCGAAAATCACACAGATATGAATATCTTTGAAATGAGTATTTCTTGAGATCGATCTTAAAGGATACCACACAAGACAAAGGGCAATCTGCGAAATATACACCTTTCCAGAAATGGGGCGCTGAGTGTCCGAAATAGTGATGTCATAAAGGGAAACTAGGCCTTATGGTGGAGGGACAAAGGAGATAGTCATGGTTGACCAACACACTTGAATGCCTTTAATGACGGACAAGGGGGAAAAAGTTAGTTCCAATGCAAGCCACCAATTTCGGGAAGCATGTATAAAGAAATGAATAAGATACTGACCTTCAGCTGAAGCTGTCTCTTCTTCCGTAACCACTGGCACTTTCTCCACAGGTTCGACAGGTTCGGGCGTCTTCTCCACCACTGCTGCTGGTTTTTCATCAATTTTAGATTCACTTACGACCTCGCTAGGTTCACTAATCTTAGGAGTCCTTTCTACATGTACATCTTTATCACTGTGACTCGTGTCCGTTTTCACTGCCTCCTCGGCGACCGTTTCCGGTGTTTCTACCGCAGCAGGAACGACAACACTAGGTGCTGGTTCAGGTATAGAGTTCACATCCTGTTTCTCTTGATTAGATTTAGAATCCAGTTCAGAATTCACATCAGTTTCTACCTGCGGCGTTTCCTCGCCCAATTGTTCAGATTCAGGTTTTGTCACAGTTGGTTGAGGTTGTACAGGTCTCAGCGTATCGGAATTCAATGTAGCGGCGACTTGCGATGCGAACTGTGCCGCGATGTTACTCTGCGCCAGTGGCGATGGTGATTGTGGCGGTGCAGATTCTTCAGCCTGAGACTGCAACGGAGGAGAATTTGATATGACAAACGTAGAATGGAATTGGAAAAGATGGGATGCATGAAAGTTCATGCAGTTCAGTCACTGAGAATGAGACACTTCTGAAGTTTTTATCAAAATGTAATATGTCGCCATACACTTTTCATATGCGACATGAAGAACAAACAAGTCATTACCAATGAGCAGGCTACATCCAATTCATGCGGTCACTTTTCACTCTCACATATTTTCCAGCCCAGGTCAGTTAGTTAACTCGTGACAAGTGAAACATAACAATTGACAACATGAATCCTATATAAATCTGGCCTAAGGAGCAGACTCAGTGGCAGAGGGGCTACCATGCATGTTCGTACTACTAAAAGACAGTGCATTGTAACCTTGAACAATGGTAAAGGTTCTTCCCTCATCTGCACCACAACGTAAGCGCATTTTGTTTGGGAGACAAACTGTGTAACAGACATATTTTGAATGTGCAGAGCTCAAAAATCAATGCTGGGCAGACTGCATTCAATGATGGGCTCGGAACTCGGAACATTTGTAAAGTCAGGCCGGATAGCACTTTTTGAAATCTAGGAGAGAATAGTCGCAACAAGTAACCAGGTATCGCAATTCTCATGCATTATTAGTATATTTTTTAAGGACATGCTAAGCTAAAATGATTGTATTAGATAGATTTCAAATCTATTGACCTTCAACAAAAAAGACGCAAAAATAGAATAGGAAGTAATGTGTGCCGAAACAACTCTACCATTTGGCGTGTTTTAGGAAGCTACATGTACCGGGGGAATTGCCAAATAAGAATAAATAAAGTCTTCATTCTCTTGCTGGTACCAGATATGTTATAGTGAAACATATGGATATGGGATGAAAGCAGACAATGGGTTGTGGTCATTGTTGCCGAGACCCACAAGTACAGGGTTGCAGAGGCAATAAATCCAGTTTTATTCAATGCGTAACCTCTGTTTCACCAATTTCTGTGTTTATGTTCTCCCGGCCATTTTCACTGGTACAGAGGTTGTTAGGACATGCTCGAGATGTGAGGGATGCACTGTTAGAAATGCAAAGTTATAGAATATGAAAAAGAGGAAAACCGATGGTAGGAAATTTTAGACCCAAACTACGAGAAAATCACTTCAAGCAGTTTAGGATCTCAACTTGGATATAACCACCCAAAATTATCATGTTGGAATGTGCCACACAATGCACCCATCACCATGGAAACAATGAAATGGTTGGATGAGAGACATCCTCGACGTTGAATGGGCTTACCAGTTCAGAAGACTCTTCGTCTTCAGCTTGTTGTGCCTTTATAATAGAAGAGGGTTGGTCAATTCATGGAGCACTCCCACTCTGAAAGCCCCCCCCAACAATACTGACCAGTGGCGACACCAATAGCTATCGCCACACACTAAAAATACTGTGGGGCTAAAGTAAGTTAAGTAATCAGTAAGTTAGTCTAACGGTTGGCAGGTCCGTTTTTCTCACAAATCCCGCTTCTGGTGGATAATGTACCTTGAACAATCCCTCAAACAAGTTCTACCCAATATAAACACCATACAGAACAGAGATACAACACTAAATGATTACTGCGACATCAATATCATTTGCTACGACCGGCCAGCAACTTACCACGACTGGTGTGGCTCTGGCACTCGACGGGCCTGATGACAATGGAGGCGTGCCCGTCTTGGCACTCTTGGCCGAACCTAATAAATCATCTGTCACATCTTGTCCAGAGTTGGGATCTGTGATCCTGATCACTTTTCTCTCCCGCGCCGGAGGAGCGTAGTTACTCGATGCAGATGGCGGTCGGTTTGGCTGGGCACCCATGTGGTATTGTGGTTGACCTTGAGGGCTGTAGTATGTTACTAGAAAGACAGATAACAATTTCCTCAAAAAATTCAAATTTCACTGATTCAAATTGTACATATCTACAAAGATAGGGAAGCAATGCATGGACGAATATGAGTCGATTGATTCACATCGAACACAATGTTTCTGGCCGGCCATTCTTGTCTCGTGTCAGTTTCCAACTCGGCCGCTGGAGATCTGTTCACTAACGGCAATTAGACCCACCAAGCTCTCCAGGAAAGAAACATTCTGCTATTTACCTGGTCCTTGTGTTTGATAAGTTTGCCCAACCGGTGGCTGCATGTTTAATTGATTCGGCTGAGATGTGTTGATATACTGCTGTGGCATGTTCGGCCGAGGACCGGTCTGGTACTGTAATGGAAATGTTCAAATAAAATGAAAACATGTACAACAAATATCAAAATAGAGGGAAAACGTCAAAACAGGTACCTCATCTAATGTTCTAAAAGGCAGGTTTTTTTGAAGCAGTCTTTCCGAAAATTCTTGCATGATCTTTTCTTGAGTTGACTGAAAAACGTATTTGGCACAAAGAAGATTTTGTCCAACACTGAAGAAAAAAAAGCTTTAGTTCTTGCTGAAAACAGTCAGGAAAAAAATTGAGCTGTGAAACTGAACTCGAAATTATTCCTTGCATTGTACTAAACAGTGAGAGTAAGTGGATCATAAGTTATTTTGTTGCCATCCAAAATAAGAACTAACATGTTTGCTTCTCTGCCAACAATGAGGAGTTCCATTTCTAATTTCTTCAAAATTCAACACCGACAATGACATGATGATGAAAATTATAGGTCAGGGACAAATGTCAATCACTCCATGCCAATTCCACGCAAGAAAGAAACCTGTACTCAGCTCGGAGCCAGAGACTATTACACAAAGGAGTCGCTGTGGTTTAGTGGCTCGGACACTCGACTACAGTCAAGAGGTCCCTGGTTTGATTCCTCCGGGCGGCGTGAGATATCAGGCTTTTAACCCCAAACTATTTAAACTTTAGGAAGACAATGTACACCCAACCTGCCTATGTCATGCAATACACATTGCACACAGATTGTAAACCTTGGCATAGACAGATTGCAGAACATTTGTCCCTTCCTTTAGCAGACAATACAAGAACCACAATATTAATTTTGCATGCTCTGAATGAGGACTAGCAAGACCTGAAGGAAATATTCCGCTGCTCTAAACATCAAAGTCTGGATTTGTAAGCAAAGGGCTAAACATGCCAAAGCGTGTTGTACTTTTTTCCGAAAGCAAGACATCAGGATATATGGCCATGCCCATGCACCTCAGTGAACTGAGCAAAGGATAATTTTTAAAATACGGACATATGATGACAACAAGAACTTAGGGCACCTCAATAAACAGACTTGATACTTCCACCAAATAAAATCATTTTTTATGCACGACTTTATGAATACATCGTAAAATAAATAAGTTCCTATCCATTTCGCAAACAAGAAGGAATGAGACAACATAACAGAAGGACATCCCAGTACTGCACAACTGGCTATCAGGAATGAAGCAAAAGCATCATGCAGGAAGCAGGAATAGGAGATATCCTGCAGTTTGGATAGGTCAGCCCTGAATGTGCTCTTCTGGCAGACTGCCATTCTGCTACTGCATTACTTGAAATAGACATGTTGAGCCAGAATCAACTCACAGCGGGAAATAGCCCTCCCTACTTGGCTAAGTTAGTGCCTTACATTATCAAGAGTAGAACTAAAAGTCATTCGTATACAGCGACATGCACAAGTTGTCACCCTAATTGAAAACTACAGGATTACTTGGGTTCAAGCTTTTCAACAGACCAATTTTGCGCTGTTGGTTCCGATTCCTACTTAACAGTGCAACAGTGCAAAATCACAGCAGCTCAAAAGCCTGGTCACAAATGTTTCTTTCTACACCACGAGGTACTGTTTTCACTTGGATGTAGCAACTAGCATACCAACTCTTTAGTCTGAAGGGCAAAACCGCCCAAAAGAACAGCGTGAACATTCCAGGACGCTTTTAATACATGTAGCAGCAGTTTTGTTTGGTAATAGGAAACAGTGGACGACACAACCAAGGAACATTGGTGGGTCGACTCTGGGGGGTGAACAGGTGAACAGAAGAGATCACATTTCATTCCCAACAGAATAAGAAAACATCCACACTTTGGTAAGACTCACAACACAAGCATTAGTCAGACACAGAAACACAACATACTCTGATCACACATCTCACACGATGAATGGAACGTACTTGTATGGTTCATGCAAAAACTCAGATTCTCGGTTATATAGGATTTTACCAATTTTACCCAGAATTCAAACAGACTCAAATAATAATAATTAGTGGTGAAGAACTCTTAAAACATTCCAAGCAATTTGAATCATTCGTGACACTGAACTAGTGCCCTGAACTTATGTTGACCTCAAAATAAACCAAGCTTCTTTATCTCCCCTCCCATCAAGACACAACATCTTGCGTCAACAAAATTACATGACATAGCTGTAAAGCATTAAGTCCATCTAGTCACATTCCTGCAGCAGACAACAGTAGCACGTATGAATCGGCTAAACGGCAGTGCCGTACACATTACTACGGAAGCTGGCTCGGCAGCTTCTTCCCCCAATAGAGTTGGTGACCGCATTGTATTTTGTATTACAAGTACCCACACATAATGAACAGACAGTGACACAAATACTACACTATTTGCATAGGAAATACATGCACGTTTTGACTTCACCAACCACTGAGAGGGACACACATTCATACTCTCGATGTACCATGAAAGATCATCACAAGACTTCGACCATGAGGTAATGCAAGAATGTAAGCAACCGAGAGACAGAATTTTCGCTTGATGAAAAATGGTCTGTCTTGACTTACGATTATGGTTGCCCCCCCAGACATAGTCATCATGTCCTCACCCATGTACTGGCCTGGGGAAGCCTGCATGGTAAAGAGAAGGAAGAGACTGTCAACAGAACTTGGCGAGAACACATGCACTGGGTCATCAGGGCCTTGGGTCTGAATGAAGTAGTCAGGAGCCTCATACGACTGGCACCACCAGTCGGCAGGGACATTCGTCGCAAATACACTGACATAATTGGACAAAAACAGAGCCTATCCATATCATTCAACCCATATTTTTTCACTGAAGCCCTTTCCAGTTCTTTTTCATTGACCCCCCCCCCCCGCCGAATCCCTTCTAGTACTCATGGACAAGCAGGCACTCTGGGGGCTTTCGTGACATGTACTAGTACCCCTACCTTTGGTCTTCCTGCACCTCAACTGGGTTTGGATGGAACACATACTTCAGGATCAGACAGTGTATGAATCTCGTACCCAATTGATTTACATTTACAATATTTTGATCACAGTCGGTTTCAGACTGCATACATATGCAGCAGCATCCCGACTTCCCACATGCAAGCGCAACCACAATACATTTGTATATAACCACCTGCAAGTGCTCCAGTCGGTGGCTCAGCTGACTCTGAATAGCTACCAATTTCCTAGCTTCGAAACCCAAACAATCGAACATATCGGAACAGATCAAGGTCACATCACTCAAGACTTTTAGGCACAAGACTGCATGTCAATAAAACAGACCAATTCAATATTAGAAAATCGGATAGACAACTTGAAAAACAGGAGTTGCCATGTGCAAATAAAGTGATGTCATAAAAGGAAGATACTTCTACATCTTCCAAACTCTGACAATACATGGGGGAAGCGAGACATTGGGGGTAAAGAGCCTCGCGGAGAGAAATTGAAACTCCTAGTCCTACAATGAGCAAGGGGAAAATATTTTAAAACAAAACTTCTACAAACTGTTAAGGGCTATACAGATTCTACTCAACCATCAGAAATGACTCTCACCTGCATCGGTAGACTGCCCTGCATCATCATTGTAGCTTGTGGCTGGCCGATATAGCCTCCCGTTTGAGAAATAACCAAATTCGTCTGAGGATACGGGTACATGGTCGGCGGCTGTCCTCCTTGGCCGGCACTCATTCGCACATGGCGCTGCGTCTGCTGTGGAATACCCTGTGGCTGTGTTGGTCTGGTGGGTGGGTAGAACGGAGGCTGAATGAAAAAGATAATTCATTGATGATGCAATAACAATAAGGCACTATAAAACAGTTTGGCAACACCTGAATAATTGGCAAATCTTCAAAAGTTGCCAATTTCGCAACTCAGCCCTGGACCATAATGCATTATTTGGAGAAATCTAAATTATAATTCAAAATGACAACGATGTTACACCTTTTGTGAAAAGACTAGAGACTGTTTTGGTAATTTCAGAAGTTTTTCAGTTTTCCAGAACTGCACTTTGATTCTAAGACAAACAGGTTCATCAATAAAGACATTCTCAAGTCGCAGCACAAATATTCCCACATCATATGGTAATAAGACAGAGATAACTACCACCATTGACTAAACTCCACCCAACAATAATCTTTTTAAACTACAATTATAACACTGAGAAAGATTTAACTATTCATTGCACTTCAAGCAAGAGATATCTCTTTCTAGAGCATTGTGTTCCTACCGTTCTCGGGTTAGGTTGATGATACATCATCTGTTGACTCGGACCCTGCCCCGGATTTGGGACAGTTGTACTCATAGGCTGTTTGCTCATGTCATGGGGATTGCCACCGCGCGGCACAGCTGGGAACTGAAAGTAAACATTCAAATGTAAGAAAGCAATTGAGAAGGGCTGCAGAGACAAGAGTTTATTAGACCATTCAATTTGACTGTCTTACGTTTGCGAAGATCAGACCAATCAGCTAGATTTCACTGCGATTTTATGGCAATATAGACATTTTTCTTTCTTCGAATTCATCAAAGGAGTTTGTCTAACAAATTGAGTCAGACGGCCTGTTAGATATCTGCGAAGGGTTGGATGACTCCTGACATACACGGGTGGAATATGACGGTAGTAGAATCTCCTCTCACCTGTTTCTGACTCTGAGCGTAATAAGGCTGATTCGGCTGTCTTACTTGTTGGTACTCCTCCTGCCCTGCAATTTTAAAAATAAATTCATTTTCTGAACCATACGCGTTTCAAAATCAGGTTTTGTACCAACAAAACAATAATTTTGAATGACAGAATTAGTCGTGAAACTGGAAGTGCCCACGAAACTTAGCAGTGCTCAGTTGACAGCAAAGATAGCATTATTACAAAATCTTGATCGAGTGGCCAGAAAAGCCTGCAGGAGAAGTCCTTCCGATCATAAACATGATAAAGAAGGATTGAAAATGTCCAGAGAACTCAAATTAGCATTGTCCCGAGTCAATACAAGAACTTAGTACATGAACTATAGCTAATTACTTACGATACTGCTGCTGTATCGGTGGGGTATGGCCTTGTGGGTAGTACCTGGCGCTGAGGTCAAGGAAGTAACATACAAAACATGTACATATCTGTCCATATTTTTGCCAAGATTGCAACTTAGGACAACTTCTTCAATTCAAATCAAATCAAGAATAGAACTGATTACATTCCAGTTAATTTGCTTTGAACCTTCAGTCATTCATTTGAAGTATAATTGATAATAAGATGTACAGATAAACCAGTGTTTATTTACAGACAAATACTATGTACCTGCAATGAATGGGTTGAGGCCTTCTGATTCACAGTTGACATAATCAGTATTGTTAGCACACTTTTTTCGGTCGAAAATCAAGATATGACCTACTTTTAGTTTATTCTGAAGAGCTGGCCAAAAGGTCAGAAGTGAAACACTGCAAATAAAAGCCACCATTCATATGCATGTGTACATGTAGGGGCTACCCAAACAGGTTCAAAGCCACTTGTGGAGAAGGCTCAGACTCTAGTGTTACACTCCAGACTGAATAGTGTTACACTCGAGCTTAAGACTGTGTTACACTCGAGCTGTGTTAGCTCCTCATTTATTTCAGTTCAGCATCCGCATCAGCCAAGAAGATAAGATGACACAGAACAAGTAAACAGCTAAAGAATTAGCAAAATGCTGTTCATCATTTCAGTATATAAACCATTCGACACGTCAGAAATTACCAGAATGCCTTACGGAATTCCTGACAACAAGTAGTCCGGATCCTGTTGGTAGGATGTCAACTGGCTACCTGCCAGACCACTTCCATGTTTTTTTTTCATACAAATAAACTGGCTTGTCGAGCAGGCGTCTTAAAAATTTCTTCCTTTTGGCCTCATTACAATTTCATCTTTTATAGGAATATAAACATCACCAATGTAACTGACCATGGCACTCCTGATGTAAGAAGAGAAAACCATAGGTCGACAGTGACCAGTACATTTTGTATCAACCGGTCAATTTTTCTCATAGGTTTTACAAATACAATATAGTCTCTACGTAAGTATTGTTGCTTTGTTTCTTAACTTCAGAGTCAGATACATGATCGGGGTTGCAGCTGCTTGATCTGGATACCACATCTCTCTGTAGGTAGGACTTCGTTGTCTCTGTTGCAAATTGTCATCCATTTTGACATAAATTGACTTTATAGAACACTCACAGAAATTAAGAATTGTTTCACTTCACCCACTCGAGCACCATCTCAGCTCAGCAGCAGTATGATGACAAATCTTTAGTTGGCAGCTCTTTTCACTCTTTAAGACACTAAATAGCTATAGTTTGCATGTTGAGAAATCTTGCATATTGCTCTTATTTTTCACAATTTCTTCTGCACTTTCTTTAAACCTACCTCAAATGAATCCTTACATCCTTTCCCACCGTTTTTATCCATTCAAGAATTCATTCTGACCACTAACGCTACAGAAAAAGGCTGAAGGTTACAGTGATACACAAAGGATATTCCTACACAGAATTGCACGGTGTGTTTGGCGCCATCACTCAAGTTAAGTGACAGTTTAATGAAGTATCATAGCTCAACAAGTCAAAGGGCGTCGTAAAGTGACACACCATGTCTGGCATGAACATCTTCCATGGGGAACATATACCATCATCATACATGATACAATGCAGGGAGCATTCAGGATTAGAGTGAAGAGTTTTGAATGGATCAAAATGACGGGACATGATGTAAAGATGACGTTATTATGAGGTACTGGTACAGTCCAAATCACAAATGACATCCGTCCTGCTTCGCGTCAGTGGCGCACAACGTATGCGCGAGTTCAACGCCAAGTTCCGCGTCCCTGACGCACCATCTTTCTGTTTCACGTATATTACACACGACCTACGCAATGGGTAGCTAATGACGCGAATTTAGGGATGACAATTGTGATTTGGACTGTTAGTGTTTGTAATGTATTAGGCGGTTTATAATGAAAATCCAAGAGAAAAAGGTTCTTTTCCAGATATACCGGTACCACCTTGGGTTGGCCAAACAAACTATCTTTACAATAGATCTTCAAGGTAAATGACACCAGACAATGGCTCGAGTGGCCTTGTCTGTCGTCATTGACCGTAAAAACTTATCGTAAAGGTAGTTTGTTTTGCCGTCCGTAGGGCTAGGTGGTAGGCATATTCAGAAAAGGGCCTGTGGTGAAAATGAGAGCGTTATCGGACACAAAATTCCCATAAGAAATGAAACCCCAAAAATCACGCCAAGGAAGAATCCTAAAACCATCAAAGAACAGAAATCGGCATGAATACACCCAGTTTTTTCATCACAAACATGGATTCCCCCACCCTGCAATACATATGGTGCAATGCACTGGCAATGTACAGGCATGCACCAAACCTGGTCACATGAAGAGCAGCCATTGAAATCTGTGAATCATGTGTTTTGACCGGCATGTTACGAGAGTGCTAAAATAAACACTAGACGTCACAACACAACGATATGCTGTCCAGTCGACAGTTAAGTGTCTGGGGCATAAGATAACAGCTTCTAGAGGTGTATTTCGGCACAGAAGCGGCAGAAAATCGCCCAAACCTCGTGTCCACGTCACGTCTCCATATTGAAGTTTACGAAATTTGCGCAGGCATGCGTTGGTGGACGGACACGGGGAGCAGAACCGGCGTCTGTTTGGCCGGTATTGCGAAATTTGGGATGGAAAATGTTAGACCAGGGGCTTGGAACTGAGCAAAGGATACGGTTGTTGCGGTCTGGTTCCCTGTTGCTGGGGATGTACTGGCGCTGACGGCGAAACTGAGTGGTGTGTCCCCTTCTGTACACTCATTTCAACGTGAATAGGGAGTGATTGGAGTCCTTAGAAAGGACCTTTATCGGAGCTTGTTTCCAAGCTATATCTCCTGGAAAATACAAAAATCTCACCTTATATGGATAGTTAAAACATTCAATTTTCAATAAAAATACATTTTGGGTAAATAAAATGTATGGTTATTGTAGGATGGGAGAAGATTCTAAAGATAAATTTAATCATGGCTACCTTGGGTCTGCAAGGAGATTAACTCGGGAATCTTCGGAATTGCCAGCTTCGGCAATTTCCGGCAAAGCGAGGGTGAAAGGTCAATGGTGTTGTTGGGATAATATTCACTCGATAAAATATTAACCTCGCATAAACCAGGAGGTCCTGTATCGTAATAATCTACTTACTGATCCACATTTTTATATTGAAACAATAATTGCAATTCATAACTTCCTTGACGGCAGCATATGCTTGCCTTTACTCCCATTTTTATTATCCGAAGTACACGGTGTAGCAGTAGAAATAGTCCGATTCAATAATCTGTGGGAGGGGCCATCTCAAGAGTTGAGAAGGGTAGACTCCACGGGCAGTCCATTGCGTCATCCTGATTGCGTCCGGAGTGTAGAAAAGGGTGGGTGTCACAAAATTTTTAGAATGATGTTTTATACTATTGTCTATTGACTATTTAATGCACGGGCTTGTGTGTCGAGATGATATGATAGGCCTATACACGATTTAAAAATGAAAAATGATAGTAAAGGCAAGCAGATGCTGCCGGCAAGGATGTTATGAATTGCAATTATTGTTTCAAAGTAAAAATGTGGACCAGTAAAAATATTATTACGATACAGGACCTCCTGGTCAATATTTTATCGAAGGACTATGTGAGGTCAATATTTTATCGAAGGACTATTATCCCAACAACACCATTGACCTTTCGGTAGAGGCTAATTCCCCAAAGCGCCAGGGACCTTCATTGATATTGAACCTCGACCTTGACCTTTCATCACTTCTGGGGTTCAGTTACCACATGACTATGGTTCAGTTTCATAATTATATACCATAAAACTATGATATGCAGCCACTATGCAAGGCATGCATGTCTCATGTTGATTATACAACACAAGAAAATATATTTCTCAGTAGAGATTAGCTAAATAACCCCATGAAGAATGATTTAATTCCAATTATCAAAATATCCGCGCCATCTGAGGTGCGCATTTGGAACTGAAATATCCCTGCCACCAGTACTGTAGTCTTTCTGGCTGTCCTGGCTGCTCCACCGTGCTGACAACATGATGAGAGAGATGAGACAGTCACAGCCAGGCCAAATCAGTCTTGGCTGCTCTGCCAAGTTGTCAACATGGTCAGAGAGATGAGGCAGTCTCAGCCAGGCCGAATCAGTCCTGGCTGCTCCACCGTGTTGACAATATGATGAGAGAGATGAGACAGTTACAGCCAGGCCATATCTGTCTTGTTGGCTGCTCTGCCAAGTTGTCAACATAGTGAGAGAGATGAGAAAATCACAGCCAGGCCGAATCAGTCCTGGCTGCTCCACCGTGTTGGCAACATGTTGAGAGAGATGAGACAGTCACAGCCAGGCCACATCTGTCTTGTTGGCTGCTCTACCAAGTTGTCAGCATGATGAGAGAGATGGGATGGTCACAGCCAGGACAAATCAGTCCTGGCTGCTCCACCGTGTTGACAATATGGTGAGAGAGATGAGACGGTCACAGCCATTCCAAATAAGTCTTTGCTGCTCCAACGTGTTGGCAACATGGTGAGAGAGATGAGACAGTCTGCCAAGTTGTCAACATGGTGAGAGAGATGAGACAGTCACAGCCAGGCTGAATCAGTCCTGGCTGCTCCAACGTGTTGGCAACATGATAAGAGAGATGAGACAGTCACAGCCAGGCCACATCAGTCCTGGCTGCTCTGCCTAGTTGTCAACATGAGGAGAGAGATGAGACGGTCACAGCCAGGCGGAATCAGTCCTGGTTGCTCCACCGTGTTGACAATACGATGAGAGAGATGAGACGGTCACAGCCATTCCAAATCAGGCTTTGCTGCTCCACCGTGTTGGCAACATGATGAGAGCGACGAGACAGTCACAGCCAGGCCACATCTGTCTTGTTGGCTGCTCTGCCAAGTTGTCAACATGGTGAGAGAGATGAGACAGTCACAGCCAGGCCGAATTAGTCCTGGCTGCTCCACCGTGTTGGCAACATCACGAGAGAGACGAGACAGTCACAGCCAGGCCACATCTGTCTATCCCATTTTACTGCTCAGAACTGAATATGTTAGGGGAAATAGTGTCGTCGACGGGCTTGTAATGTCTAGTTCTACCTCTGTGTTGGGTGAACAACTTCCTGAAAATGCCACTCAAAAAACTTATCAAAATCGTTATGACGATGTCTCCATGAGATAGCCTTATATCACAGACCAAATCTGAGGCAGACCGACTGATCATTGGACAACTGAATCTCCACTCCGATAGATTTTGAATATTACATCAAATGAAGACAAGGCACGTCTCAACTTTATTCTGAGATGACAATATGATTATTTTAATACTCTTGCCCTTGGAATAAAATTGAGGATGTTTTCAAAAAACATTCTGCCATGTCACTTAAGAGTCTTCTCTAGTATGTCTTTCAACAGACTAAAAACATGCCTCTGTTAGTTGTGAAGACTGGTCCTGGTTAGATTGCGAAAGAGTTGAATATTGTCCCTGGTTGTGATATTTTCTAAATTGCACTAGTCATTTCAGGTCTGTGACTATAAAGATTGTTATGATCTCTCTGTTGTAAAGACATCTTTGGTTAGATTATGACCATGATTCCCTTGCATAGATGCCATTCTCTCTTTACCAATCAGATTATTGAGTCCTGGTGTGCAGACATATTTGGTTGACAATGACTCCCATTGCATAGAATTCCTTCTTGCTCAGTAAAACCCTTCAAATTGTTGGGTCCTGGCCTGTTTATTACTTGTGAAGACTGTGTTTGGTAAGGTTGTGACTATGTCTTTCATTGCATACATGCTCCTCAGAATGCTGAGACCCCTCTGCTGGTTGTGAAGACAGTCTAAGGTGTCATTTGGACCATGTCATGTGTTGTGCAATGGAGCCAAACGAGTCAACACTGTAAGGATATTCCGTGGACTGAAGAAGTTCCTCTGCTGGGTGTACAGCTTGTCTCTTGTTAGCCGCTGATGTTACATTTGCAGTCGTCCCAAGAGTGTTGCTCTTTCGTTCCCCATTCCATGGATAGCCCCAAGACTCAGTAACTTCATTTCCTTGTCCTCTTTAGATAATAGAACAGCTTAGACACTGCAATACTGAAAAAGAAAAAAGTAGCAGAATCATTTTGTCGTCTGCACGCTGAAAGTCCGTTTTATTGTCACAAGGATGCATCTGGATTTTCCAGGTGAGGTTTTCATATTGCTCTCTAACTTGCATTGGCCGTGAAGATGGCCACAATGACTGGGGAGAGGTAGAAATGTTTGATCTGAAAAACAGATACTCGATGATATCAATTTCCTAAGGCAAATTGCAAGTCTGTTTGAGACAGTGTAGCCTCCATCCGTGTTTGTCTGTTTGGGACAAATCTATCCGTATTCACTTGCAGTGTTTGTCTGTTTCAGACAGTGTGGCATCTGTCTGTGTTTGCAGTGTTTATTGTGATGATTATAACTCTGAAGGTGTTGAAAAACTAGAAGCTTGAAAAAAGGAATATTCTTTGTGCAAAAGTAACGAAAAAGATCAGATTTCAAAAGCTCGGTTCAGTAGTGACTTTACAGTCGTTCTGTAGCTATACGTACAGGTAGAATAATCTCAACATTGGAGACCAGGGTATCTCTGTCTTTTTCCGAAAATGTTTTGCCCTCCAAAGCTCCAAGGTGGTCCAAGTAGCTTGTGGCCCATCTGGCAATGCAGCTACGTTCCGGGAGTTTTCCCGTGGGGTCTGTATCAAGCCCTGAATAGAAAAATGTCTTTGATAGATTGAAATTGAGTGAGTGGGTCATCGGAAGGGATGCCATTCAATGAAGAAGACAACATTCTAAATTGTAGAATTTAGCACCGAGTTCCCGGCTGAGTTTGTCGATCGCCACATTGACTTAATGTCATCATAGATCGTGCGACCCGCCAAAACGAGAGATTTAGTCGCATGGTCATGTGATACACTGATAGTATCGCGGCGATGAGGGACCAAAATATCGCTTTTATGCAGATGAAACCGGCACTCGCAGGGTTCTATATCGAATGTCGCAGCGATGGCCACTTCTTGTCACGGCGACAAACCTCGCGTTCAGTTTCGGATCGCTTCTTCATTTGGCACGTTTCGCAACCCCAATAAGAAGAGCTACAGACGATGGAGTACAAAGTATGTGAATTCATTTCATTGCCGACGGTTTATACGATTTCCCCTTTTCCGTACCGCTAAGTATGATAGCTGCTTTACGATTGTCGCGTGACTGAACTCGCACTGGACTTGATGACGAAATCACTCACGGACACATCTTTGTACTTCGTCGTTCTCGTAAAGGTTGCGAAACCTGCCTATTGTCAAACCCACCGACAAAACTATAAGCAAGATGGATCCCGATATCCCAAGCGGCATACGTCATTCCGGCCCATTCGTAGTCAATGAACATCATGCGTCCTGCAAAATATGAAGCAAAATGTATGACGAGATACTCTGGGTTAGTAGTGTGGTTGAGACTAAGAACGTAAACACGAACTTGCACACACCATCATATACACACACCCATACGTTTCGATTTCAGTGCACTTTGATGCCATCTCACGCGCGCTAGGTTGCAGTCTTCTCTGTCTCCCGCGGTGTGACGTATCTGAGTGTCGCTCAACCTGACAACGCGCTTCCCTTCGAAAGTAAATACCCAAGCTTGATCTTTATTTACCTGTTTCTGGTAGGAAGATCAAATTAGTCATACTGAGGTCATTGTGACCAAACACAATCGGCATCTCCAGTTTCTTCAATGTTTTCTCAATTTCAGTCACCTCCAATTCTAGGTTCGGGAGAGAGGGAAAGCTCTCCTTGAACCTGAAACAACAAGAGTGCCACCAGTCAGATGTTCCGTGGAGGTCACGATTGTCTTAAATGGACAATTTGTGCATGAGATATGTTGGTTTTTTCAAGCAGGACCTTGACTTCTCCAAACAGGATAATTGCAAAATCGTTGAACTGCAATAAATTATGCACTAGGTTGTAACCAGAGGCCTGTCTGACATTCAAATGCCATGCCCAAAAGTGCAACACTGACGAAATTCATTACCATAGATCAGCATTAGTGTGAAACTACAAGTTGCGGCGCGCATGGTGGCAAGCCCTAAAAAGGGGGAATTATCCTCATGGCCGAGTAAATCCCAGGCTCAAGTTGTCCCTTTAAATGTGAACTTTGCATTTACAACGATGTCGTTATCTCAACGTAGCTGTACAGCTGTACGTGAAGACTTGTGGTGCTTTTGATAGCCGCTCCTAGGATAAGAACCAATCAACCGGCAGCCGTCTTCGCTGGTACGGACATGTCCGAATACATGGAAGAAGTGGCTGAACTGGCGCCCAGAACAAGTTGAGGCAAGAGGGCAAGAGGCAGCGAGATGGCGCGGCAGTTTGTCTTGGTGAAAATTTGATGAAAGCTGCCATGACAGAAGACCAGATTGGTGCATGCGGCTCCATGTCAGGACGCACCACCGCCGATAAATCGGCATGAGCTGGTGAGTCCCTCTCACTTGATGGCTTAAAACCACCATGTTGCAGTTAAAAGGAACCTGGAGCGAAACGCTTATAAAAATGGGGAGTTAGTTAGGAAGAAAGGAAGCTATACTGCCTACATGTTATCTCTTTGCTCATCTTCGAATCCTTTGGGCCAGGACTTCAACAGTTTCCGCATGTGAACAACTGGTGTCGGTGATTGGTCGAATTCGATGTGGTTGGCTTCGGCGAGGTTGGTTGAACAGTGCCAGCGCGCCATCTCATTGGAGATTGAGCTGAAGGGACAAGAACGCTACTGAGAGATCCCGTGAGCCAGTGTATGGGCGGTTATTACCACAAAAAAAGGACGAGCATACGAAAACAAGGACAGACCATAACGAAGACGTTATGAAGTAAAACGAAGACATTATGTACTAAAACGAAGATGTTGAAAAGTGAAACGAAGACATTGTATCTTTAAAAAGCAATAACAAAAATACGGTACGCGAGCGCCATCTGTTGTCTTCGTGTTGTATGATGTCTCCGCGTCGTGTCGACGTCTTCGTGTTGTGTTGATGTCTTCGTGTCGTGTTGATGTCCTTATTTTGACATGTTTGAAAGATACGATGTCATGTTGGTCTTAAGCATGGTGTATGGATGTCCTTGTTTTTAGAGATACAATGTCTTCGTTTCACTTTTCAAAATCTTTGTTTTAGTACATAATGTCTTCGATTTACTTCATAACGTCTTCGTTATGGTCTGTCCTTGTTTTCGTCTGCTCGTCCTTTTTTGTGGTAATAACCGCCCATACCAATGTCCTTCGCATGTTCGCTTGGTGTTTCCAATCGTAGCGGTATATATAATAGAGAGGATAAGATCCCAATACGCCTACGCAAACGTAGCAAAGTATAGCGACATGTAAGATTAAGTGGTATACCAATTGCAATTATTATTAAAGCCCCAGTACATTATAGCCCATATATATACCATATACACTGTCGAAACATAAGCTGGTAGTACTTAGATGTTATCATGAGCAGAGCCGTATCAGGCCCGGTATCATGGCCACAGAACCCGTATCAGCTAGAGGGCGACGCCTGGCGTTAGAAATAGGATTTATATCTAGTTGGACCAATAACAGTACGGCATACTTCTTCTGACGTACTTGATCATATATTCCTCCTTGAAATCCTGACTTCCCCACGAGTACAACTTTCCCTCCACATAATCATAGCACACACCATTGACAAAGAAACACCTCACTTTTGGCGCCAATCCGCTCGCAGACAATAGACAGATGGCTTTGCGTTCGTGGGCCCGGTCACGTGGAAGCAGGACGTCAGCTTCACCAAAAATACGGACAACCCAACCAGGTTCTTCTTGTGTCTTCAGGTTTTTACAGAGCACGAGGTGGTTGACCATACCGCCACCTAGCGACTGAAATGACAAGGCGACGTCAGTATCAGGGTACGGACGTTCATCCAGTTATGGATCAAGACCGTACCGCCATCTAACGACTAGATTCTAACGAACATTAAAGTCCTCAGAGGCCCATGGAATACATTACGTATAGGAGATAGGCCCACCGGTTTCAGCACAGTTCCTACACCTCTCTAATACAACCTCTCTACGTATACATGTACCTTGATTTGCAAGTCCGTCTCTTCCAAGCACGGCATGAGCTCTTTCAGAAGAGCTTTCGCTCCCTCCTCAATGCGGTTTGGATCTATCCTCATCATGATGCTGGCGACCTCGGAACACCCCTTTGATGTCGCCATCATGGAAGTTCCTATTCGGATTTCTTGTCAACTTTCGTGAAATATCGACTTTGTATCGCAAACGCTTAGGGTAATTATTCTCACCTAATATGATTAAGAGTAGGTCATCAGTTATCTTGTCTCTGTCGACACTCCATTTAAATCATGCTCATATTTACTGTCCGTGACCTACATGTACATGTACAGTCTTTTGAAATAATTAGAAATCAATAAAAACATGGAATCGTTTTTTAACAGAACTTTTCAAGTTCTATTTCAATGTTCAAATTTCAGACTTGTGAACTAACGGATCGGAGTATAGGCCTTTAAAATGATGAAGCGGATTCCTTACATGGAGTATACGCGACGGCAAGTGGTCCATAGTATCCGACTGGTTGTGACTTTGTCCTCACCAAGACCGATTTCGGACTGATGAATGTATCAAACCCATGGAGTATCTTGCTCTCTGAGTGCATCGCAGTCGTGTTTCAATCACGGCCTGTTGGGCTCACCAGGCTAACCAATCTCATCAATCTGTCCACAGATATGGTGTGATCAAGTATCAGAAACTGATCGATGTCTCGACCATCTCCGAACAGAAATGAGGCAAAAGGCTCTCTCGGTGGCAAAATGACACTTGTTGATTTTTTCGGCAACATTCACGGTCAAAAACACATATTTGGTTACTCGGGTTACTCGTGCCCCCCCCCCCCTCCTAGCTCACCCACGCTGCAAGAACGTACTTTTATGGAATAGGCCTATTCGAATAGACGGACAAGAATTGACCTCAATAATTTTATTTAGTTCTTTTTTAATCTGAAAATCCAATAGGTGGTCTGCACTGTCGATCTCGACACACGGAGTCTGCCTAGGGCGTCTCTGTACAATACATTGTATCCTGTACATGAGTATTCTGTGTTCTACTGCATGCGGTTCATTTCTATAGATCGATTGTTAGGCGATCAAAAGAACTAGATTTATACGCTTGGCAAACCTTGTACGCTTGGACCGTTAAACGTCACGTGACTCTGAAACGACCAGAGCTCTATCTCCATGACGCAGAATCAATTGATAATATTATTTTGTTACGCGAGGTCTATCAATGCGAATCGGGTACTTTTCCGGCTATACATTACCCCATCGGAATTGAAATTTGCACTTGTCCACCATTAACAACAAATAATTCAGCTTCATTGAAATGTTCTTCCTGTTGGTATAGCAGGGTCTTCTTATCACGCGACAATGCAGTGTACGGACCTGCGTGGTGCCTGAAATACAGACTGATGACGTTGTGAGAAGGCTAAAATTGAACGTCTGCTCCTCAAGTCCGATCGTTTTCATGACTTTTCGGCGAAGACCAAGGCGCAATAATCTTACTGCTATCGTAAGGATCGGTCAGATCAGTCAAATCTTCCTTGACCACCACGGAACGTACTACCCAGTCTCCAACTTTTAGCCTCTCCACCATGGTTCCATTAACTATAACCCTGTGGACAAAATGCACCTGGTCTCGCATTGCCCGACACTCAACCGAAATACTCTTCCGAAATTCCTCCAACTTATGATTGTAGCTCGATGATCTGCATTGTTTTAGGTCACTAAAAGTTACTTTGATCATGGACAGGGAACTCTTTGGCGCTGGGAACCAGTGAGTCTCAAAAGGACGCATATGCAGCGGAAAAATATCCGACTTTTTATATTTTAGATGCATGAACGGTTCTGTGACGTCCCACAGATGCGTTGCATTTTCGACGTAGTATTGTATATCTAAAAATGGCCAGCCCCACTCATACCCTGATGTATTTACCGAAAACCTTGAGAAAAGTTTCGTCCGACCGGCGGCGTTCACTAGATGGTAATCTGGTTCCAACTTACTCAGTGACGAAATTACTTCCATTTTCTGTGATTGGTGAACGAATACGTCTACGTCATCATCCCATGGTATGATGCCATGGTGTCGCCAGCTGCCTAGCAACGAGCCGCTATAGAGGAACCAGGGAATGTTGCTTTTGGACATTTCGAGATCGAAAACTAACAAGAGGTCAACAGCAATGTCTCGTTCGGCTGCCGTCATTCCTTGGGAGTACATTATCCTCCTTTGTTCCTCTAAACTACATATAAAGTGAAACTCAGAACATGTTAAACTACAGCGTAATAGTGCACATAGCAAACAGAGCAACGTACATGTACACAGTAACAGTAACGTAACCACCGGGAATTTGAAAATCAGTTTCATTTTTTGTTTTATCCGTCGTCTGTCGAAATTTTGAACACAGCCAGCGGTACTGCTACGCTGCCGAGGTAGCCGATTTGCGTCGGCCTGAAGATATAGAGGACGTAGAGCTTGACTCGGCGATCGTTCCCTTATCCACTGCGACCGGAATTTGACGGACTGGACTCGTTCACGACATGTCCATGAACCTCCTTCACCGTAAGTCCTACTTTCCCTGTGGTGTCGCCAAAGTTTCTACGCAAAGTTTGATTCTTGATAGGAGGCGAAAAGTCTCTCGATTAATATGGCTTTCCTACTTCTGTCTATGCTCTCAATCGGCACAAGTTTGTAAAACGCTTTAACGTTCCGATTTCCTCAAAAATAGACACAACTGTTAATCCAGAGAAGCTGGCACAACCTTTATGTCAAATTATGAGTGTATCGACTCCGACTCCATGTCTTTACTTCTTCTCCACACCTCGTATGAAGATGTCCTCTGCGTGGTGTCGTCAAAGTTTCTACTCCAGTGCCGTTTATACCGGTGTTGATTCAGGTACTGATCAAAATATAAAGTCCCAATGGCCCCGTAAAATAGAATGCAAACATATCATTTGGTTCTCTGCTAGTGAAGCGATTGAAATCGCGGGCAGCAGCGATCTAAATAACCCGTTTGTCCTCCAATTGTTCCGGAAAATTTTGTTCAGGCGCATATAGCGCACAATTCATTTTCTTATTATAGTGATGACGCCTCACACTCCTCCCCGGTAGCTGGCTTGTGGAAACAGATGTGTCATCAAAGCACGACCATATTTTAAATTCACGATCGATCAGCATGTGTTTTACCTCTATACCGTAGCATACAGACCGTCAGTGCAGACCTTTCCATCACCTGGGTGGTTTTGAATTCCATTTTCTGACTAGAACAGTCAAGCTAGGATCCCCGGCTAAACGGCCAGTTTACGCCGATTCGGACAAGAAATAGTTTTACCAAAACTCCCGAAACGTCAAAGTGAACACCTATCCCATTGTTCGGTCTCCTGATACATGTAACGGTGATGAATTAGGCGTTATCGTTTGCGTTACGGGGGCTATGCGAAAACTCCCTATTACCTCGTATATAGGTCTACCGTGCACGGCGTAGGTTTCACGGAACCAGCTGATCGATCTGTCCACACGTGTACCATACACGTGTAGAGTAAGGTGTGGCAACATGTGTTATACCAATTGACAGATAAAACTAGGAAGTATAAATGTATAAGTGTATGATGTATGAATATTACGAGATTCTGGTCAGTCAAGAAAGACGATGTCAGGAACACTGCCTACAGCTTAATTGAATAGCACACCAGGGACATTGTCACAGCTTGAGAACTAGAGTATCAGGAGAATTCTAGTATTTCACTAGTGTCGACATCCTGAAGGGAAGAGATTTTCATATATGGAAATTGTCACAGCTTGATAGGGACATCGTCACAGCCTAAAGAACTAGTGTATCACGGACAGTACTAGTGTCCGTCTGAACTGAAGTGATAACATATCGGGGACATTTTCGCATCGGGATATCACAGACGTCACAGCTTGAAGTTTTCGTGTATCAGGGGCTGTGTCAGATCCGGAAGGACCATCATCAAGGGTATCATAACAGAGAAGTGTGATATACCAGGGGCCGGGTCACAAGCTAAGGAAAATGTACCAAGTAGACCATGGGCAATGCCAGTGCCTTATGGAACAGCATATCAGGGGTTAGGATGTCACCTGAGGGAAGCACATCAGGAGATGTGCCACATCATGCAGAGGCAGCACTTCTTGGCTTGACACCAGCTAAGGCATCCTGAGGAAATTACGGGTTAACGTTTCCTCTCCAGCCCTGCACACAAACAGGGCCGGCCGTCCCGTCCAGTTGTGACACTGGACGGACAGCATACAGAGACAGATAGAGAGGCGGAGTATCAGGGCAAGGTCACAACCTGAAGATGATTGGAGATATGAATAAAGAGTAGAAGATGCTTTTATCTATAACTCCTTGTACATTTACACGAGGGCTTTTTGAATAGTTTTTATTCATATATCACCCATTGTATCAGGGACTGCGTCACAACCCAAAGGAGCAGCATTATTTTTAGGGGCCGTGCTATAACCAGAATGGGCAGCCTCGCAGGTCAGGACCATGTCAGAACCAGACAGCAACATTCGAAGGAAAAGATCACAATCTACTGACAGGGTCATCGTCTCATCCTCTCAAAGCACATACTTGATCAGTGTCACAACCAGAAGAGGTATGACCAGGGACAGTGTCACAACCAGAAGTGGTATGACCAGGGACAGTGTCACAACCAGAGGAGGTATGACCAGGGACAGTGTCACAACCAGAGGAGGTATGACCAGGGACAGTGCCACAACCAGAAGAGGTATGACCAGGGACAGTGTCACAACCAGAAGAGGTATGACCAGGGACAGCGTCACAACCAGATATAGTAGGACAGCTATACTGGCTTCCTGATTTTCGGGCATTCCTCTCCCAAGCTTTGATCCACAGCACTAAAAGAAATGCAGACTCCCTTCTTCTTTCACATATATTATCTATTTATTAAGCAAAGATCTTGTACAGCTGCAGACATGTGAAAAAAGGTACAAGCATTCGTATTAGAAAAGGAAGGCATTGATTAAGAAAATATACACTAAAGTTTGGATCAAAACAATCTGTCCATTATGCAGGGTGAGCGGAAAAAAAACCCCGATTTAGTTTGAAGACTTTTGAGGGTATTGGGGCCCTCCTCCAGACAAAAATCATAAATCTAAGGACCAGAATCCTGGCATCTGGGAATAACCATGGTCTTTCAAGGATGTCAAAAAGTAAACTTTTGAAAAGTGTTTTTTGGGACACCCCATACACTCCCCCAAGCCCACACCCCTGCTCTGTGTCACTGCCTTTCATTATTTTGATATGGCTACTGAAGTAAGCTGACTATTGAAACCAGAAGCTGGTAGAGTTTAATGCTATTTAGAGAACATAGATGAAAAAATGACAATGTCATCAGGAAATTCAATATTAACTCTAACAATCGAACTTATGAAAATTTAACCCTTGACAATCAAGCTTAGACTGTTTTGAACCAATTTCAACTAAGAGCACATAGATAAATCACAAAACCTATCTGATTATGCAACAGATACATGTAATATAAGGTTAACACACTTTAATCAGACAACAAGAAGTCAACCTTATCAGCTGAATTAACTCACAAGATTCTGCCATGACGAAAATTGTAGTACTTTGTCAAATAAGGAGTACAGCAATGTATGCTTGTGGAAGTCAAGAAACTATTTACACAAATACTGAAATATCAATGAACAGCATCACAAATTTGACCACAAAGAACGAAAAGTCAACAATGCTGTTGTGTAGACAATGCTGTTGTGTAGACAATGCTGTTGTGTAGACAATGCTGTTGTGTAGACAATGCTGTTGTGTAGACAATGCTGCTGTGCAGACAATTCTGTTGTGTAGACAATGCTGCTGTGTAGACAATGCTGTTGTGTAGACAATGCTGTTGTGTAGACAATGCTGTTGTGTAGACAATGCTGCTGTGTAGACAATGCTGTTGTGTAGACAATGTTGTTGTGTAGACAATGCCGTTTTGTAGACAGCTTTACAAATACTGTCTCATCAAATTCATGTGCACGATTACTGCACTACGGCATTGTGTAGGATTGCATTTCTATTTTCCTGGACCACCAGTAATTACAAATGGCGTACCCCTTAATGTCATTGTTTCAAGGTGTGTTTATTAGATAGGAGCATACAACATCACTGACTACTGTACAAGCTTCATAACATGGACTATAATAGCTCAGGACTCACAACGCTACACAATGTTACTGTACAATCACTATTAAATTACTCACACAAAAGTGAAACAAATTTACAAGATTACTATCAAAAAGAAGCTACTGTACAAAAAGACATCCCTCAGGGGGAACGGGTCACTTTCCAATGTGTACCAAATTACCCGATTGGCCGAGAAACTGACACATTCATATTTCCTCCAATCAGGAGACTTTTTACAAATCCAATATTGATTAAACCAGGAATTGATAAAGACTTGTCTTTATTTATTCTTGATTACCAAGAATTGACAATGAATAGTCTTTATTGATTCTTGATTAAGCAGGAAATCAGATGTAAAGGCTCACACTATGTACAATACATACAAGGCTATACTGTTACTTGGTAACTGGTTTCAGGTTAACCTTAAGATTGAGAAGACTGGGGTCGGGTAAGTCAAAGATACACATAAAATTTATTTCGACAGACATTATGCCAGGCGCAGTGATTATTATCACAGAGTAGCTGCAATTTTTCTCAGCTAAAGCAGGTTTTTTGCACAGAAAAATGGCAGCGTGTGCCGAGGCTTGACTAATTTTGGAAGAGAGTTAGATAAATTTTTGCGCCTCCCAGTCTCCAAATCCTAATCTTTCAAACAACAATGTTGATTATACAGACGAACATTTCACACTGCTACGATGAAGCAATCTCAAGACCTACCAACAGAACAAACCAAATCATCATCATAGCAAAAACTGGCACAAAAATATACCACACGATCTATTAGTTGTTGGCAAATTCATCAAAATACAATTCTTACAAGCCAAATTGGGCACATTCATGTAGTATATAGGTCCTTCATTGAAAATGTAAAGATATGCGAAAAACTGACAATACAACACAATAACTGTAAAATTGTGAAGTAGAAGAAATGATATAAATTAGCCACTGTTCAGTGAATATCAAAGAACTACAACATTTGCTGAGACAGTACAGGGCGAGTCAATAAAAAGGTAATCAAGAGGTAAATGGTTATTACGTCTAGGATAATCATATTTAAAAAAAATTATAGTCGAGTCATGATGTAAAAGCTATAACTCATCCACTGACTTATTGATAACAATGCTCTGACCATGCATCGCTTAGCACAATGATAACAGAATAATTATCCTGGACGTATTAACCCTTTACTTTTGGATTACTTTTTTATTGACCCACCCTGTATATTCGAAACAATATACTATACTGGCCTTTTCGTTTTTAACTACAAAGGAAGATTTCACGATATATCACAATGAAAATTCTTTGATTGGCTGATTTTGTTTCAATGGCTTTCCCCAGTCACCCAGTCGGCATGGAACCCAATCACCCGACCGTGCTAAAATGGCAAACGGCTTTCCAGTAACGATAGACAGACTACCAAATCTTTTGTGACTGGTGAAATTGAGAGGTGTGAAATAGAATTGCCTAAAATCGGAAATTTTACATCCCTGTGTTGCTTGGACTACTCTTCCAGCTACATAGTTTACAGTTGTTATCAAACATGTTCAGAGCTACTGAAATTAACCTGCCTATGTTAGCTTTACAACAGTGATTGAATCGTTAGCAACGGCAACAGCGATAGATATACAAGGATTGCTACGTTTTACCAATTAGGCTAAATATAAATGCATTAGTATCAATGTAATAGTGCACCACACAGAAGTTATTGGACCCTCTAAATTGATCGAACAATTTCATTTAACATACGTACATTTACGATTGTCTTAGAGACGCTCTATAAAGCTACATCAAGGCAGTGAGCACCAGAGTCCAATAAGTGACAAGTTGGTCAAAAATGAAAAGGGCATGTAGCAACGTCAGACACTGAACATTGTTTCGTCAGACACTGAACATTGTTTTCTGGCAGAGGCTCATTGATGTAGTTTCATCCATTTCCTCATAGATGGCAGCACTCCACTTTTCTTTTACGTTGTGTGGACCCAGGCCTATTCCATTTTTCTCAAAACTTGAATGTTGCTCAGTGGACTCTGGTTCTCACCCGAGTGGAAAGTTTGAGAAGTGTCGACTATGTACTACTACTAGGTGTAAGACAAAGTTTTAACCTCTTACTAAAGAGGGCGTCAATAGGATTAGGATGGTGTATGTTGTCGAAGGACTAAGATGCATATACACAGGACCAATTTATCAGCAACCACCTGTGCAGAAAAGGGCGTGGGGTTAAGACTTGGTCATCTCCTGCACTATTAACTCTTTCAGTGCCCAGAATTTTACTATTTCTCGCATTGAAAAATTCTCCAAACATCATTTCAGAATTTTACAGGACATCTTCATTGGCAAGTTTAAAACAGATTTATTTAAAACACCTCGTTGAAATCTGTCAAAAAAATTCTCAGTATTTTTCCACCCACAATTTCAAAACAGATTAATTCTCTTGGTAATTGGTTTGCGACACATGTGGCATGTCTTCAGTGGCATGGCACAGATCGAGCACGCGCTGTGTCCGCACAGGAACGCAACGTTTCGCTTGTTCTCAAGACAAATCGAGCAGTTGATCGTATCTTCCATATCCTGCATTTGTTTCTGTAGTTCCTGTATGGTGGCGTTGTTTTCTTGGTCAACAGGGCGCTGACGATCAATGAACTTGTTTTCTGAAAGCAATGAAAAAAATAACTTCACATCAGACTGGAGAATGAGAAAGATCTTTAATACAAACGTTATTGGTTGCCATAGATGGGGATGAAAATACCACGAAAAAAAAAAATACCACGAAAATATCAGTCATGGTCGGAGTGATGTTTTGAATGAATGGATCAAAACAGTGAGACATGGCACAAAGATGTATATGAGGTAGGTTTAAGAAAATTCCAAGAAAACTTGAGAGTGATAAACTGATATGCAACATTTCTCAAAATCTAGGAGCAGACTACAGTATTTACCTCGGTCAATCTTGCTAACGATAATCTCCTGACAGACGAGGCATTTCTTCATCTTGATGCAGCAGTCACTGCAGACGATCTTATGATTGCACGGCTCAAACTTGACTGTGGCGATGTCATCGCAGCAAACCATACAGTCGACTTTTTCCTCCTCTTCTTCTTCTTCGACACTGAAACAATACGTGAAACCAGCGACTGAGATTTTGTTTGATTCAAGATGACAAGGCATGTCACTGCCAATCAATTATGGTCTGACAATTTGGCAGACATTTCTTACTCTTCCTAACAAATAAAGAGTACTTTTACCACAACAAGGAGTAAATCTACATTGACTAGATGTTTCATTGACCTCTGGAGCAATAAACAAATTAGTACCAACCTTGGCGAGGAGAATTTCTGTATCAGATCTACAATCTTTCCATCCGTCACCAAGTCCAGCGCCGCCTTGCCCTGCTTGTTCTTATGACTAAGCGATGCCCCCTTCTGGGCAAGGAAAGCGGCAATAATGGCGCTGGTCGGGCCTTCCTGTTCCGATAAGCCAAGCTGGTTCCTCATCTCCGCAACGGCTGGGGAGTCCTCGCCCTCATTTGGCAAGATTTGTCGCATCAACGCCAGGTGGAGGCACGTATCGCCATCTTCGTCTTCTAGTGCTATGTTGGCTCCTGAAATAACATGTACATATATGTAGCTCATTGTTATATGAAGTACGAAGTACATTTTTTCTAGTAAATGCACATACCTTGCATTCAAAGTAACAATAATCAAAACTTACCTCTCGACACAAGCAAGTAACAGTAGAGTGACAAATACAATTATTTAATCAAAACTTACCTCTGGACACAAGCAACTCCACTATGGCCGCATGACCCTGGGACGCGGATAGCAAAAGCGGCGTCTGCTGTCGATTGTTCTTAATTTCAATGTCGGCGCCCCCCTTCTCTAGCAAGATGTCGGCGACGTCACAATGGCCATTGAGAGAGGCGAGGTGTAGAGCACCAAAACCATCTTCCTTCTTGATGTCCACTAGGTGGGGACACTTGGCAAGAATATTCTCTGTTGCGCTGGAAAATTATCATATTGATTTAAAACAGACTTTCAAACAAACCAAGATTATTCTCTTTGTAACTTGTACACATGAATCTGGCGAGTCATGAAATAAGAATAAAAGAAAATTCAAAGAAAACTAATTTTGAATGTGGGTTGCCAGCTGTCACAACTGACTTCTTACTTCTCGGGCCAAGTAGGGACTGTGACAGATTGTACTTACTGGCTATTTCCTTTCAATGCTGCATGATGCAGGCAGTTGAAGCCGCGTTTATTCTTCAGGCTGAAGTCAACTCCAGGATGATTGGCCAACACTTCCACAATTTCCTTGTTGTCCTTGCCGATGGCATCGTGTAAGGCAGTATCTCCATAGGAATCCTAGAAATTTGGAGGAATGAGAATACATTGTAGTTATAACAATTTGAGTAATTGTTATATTTGTCTTGACCCCAGTTCGAAATAAGCGTGGGACTATCATTTCATCATGTTGGGAGGGGCAATCCTTTGATTACATAGCAGGGGAGGGGGATTCAAAAATAGAATGCAAGGACACTGCCCCGTACATACAGCCCCAGTTTTTATTTGAGCTCTTCACTGTTGTCATTCTCACTTTTTTTTTCAATATTTTAAGCACACTTCTATTTATCTACACTTTCGAGTCTACCGTCAACTATCCACAATCTGTTGAAGCTGGATGGAGTTTTGGGAGAAGAAGACAAATATGAAGAAGAAAAAGAACTCACTAACCTGAATATTAACATCACATTTATGCTTGAGTAAGACTTTAACACATTTGACGTGTTGCTTGTTGACGGCCACATGGAGCGTACTACAACCTCCATTGTTTAAGGCATTGATTTGACTGCCTTTTGACAGTAACAGTTCAGTGACTTCAGGCTGGTTCCTGAAAATGACCGAAAATGGATTTGAGACAAAATGTCAAATGAAGATGAACAAGTGATGAGTTCTATTCTAATGCAAAAGTCGCCAAAAGCCATTTTAAAAATTTGAGATACTATGGTAAAATGAAGCTGACAGGTTCCCTAGATCTGAATGCCAAAGCGTTTCTATGAAACCAGCCAAATTCTACAGAAATACAAGTAACATGACATCACTTTTGGTGCAAGTAGTTAAAGTTTTGCACCAAGCCAGTCATTCTTGTGAAGTTAGTAGGCCTGTACAGTTGACTCAGAGCTGAGATATTTAGCTGACTTTTGGATCTTTGAAGCAATTCCACCAATGGGTACTTTCTTTCATTTCTTCTTTTGTTTAATCCGGGTAATTATTTGCTCATTTACTATTAATCAAGCTACTTGTATTGTAGGAGGAAACCAGGGCACCCGAGGGTAAGCAGATGTGATTTACCCTCTCTATCGCATATACGCCTGCAAAGTCAGTCTGGGAATGGAACTCAGGACCTCATGGGTGACAGGCACCAATGTTTCAACTATGCCAAATCGACAGTCCTTTAACGAGAGTGTGTATTACTGCTGACTCACCCAAATGCAGAATAATGTAGAGCTGTATCCCCATCTTCATCCTGGCACTCGAGGTTCGCCCCGGCGTTCACCAACATCTTGACTAACTCTATGTGTCCTTGGTGACTAGCAACTTGCAACGCCGTCTTACCCGAACTTTTCTGGTCAATCTGCAAAAATTACCGAACCAGAGAGGTGAAATATCAATTGATGTTATTCATTACAATCCTAGAAAAAGATACTTTTTTTGTTCTTCAGCGTTCACAGTTTTTGAGATATACATGAAACAGTTAGTCTATTTTTGGTAATCAAGTCGTCTGTCCTAGAGAGTTCCCCCACAGAGTAATGTTATATCCCCAATGCCTGGTGAGAAGATAGTCTGTACCCCATATCAAGTATGGATTAAATCTATTCTTGCCCATATGCATAGAGCTTGCACTTGAATCAGAAGGAGCTACCGTACTAACAGGGCTTGAAAATTTGACCTTCCATTTAAGAGACTTGGCCATCCAGATCGATTTTTTCAGCATCATACCTTATCTGGGTGTTTTGTGACTATCTCCTTGACCATCGGTAGGTGTCCCTGCGCAGCTTCCCGCACCAAGATGTCTGGACCGGTGAGATTCTGTAACTCCATGATCTTCTGGAATATTGCGCTGATTGGTGCTGCATGAAATGATAAGATAATAGTATATTAGAAAGCATGAAATCTCCCCGGGTGTTTCATGGTCGTGAATTTTGCAAATTAACACAATTTGGGAAAATCAAAATCTTAAAGACTTTTTGGTTGGAAAAAAACAAAATAAAAACTTAAATATCTAATTTTTTTTGGTAATTTTCATGACTCGCAAAAATAAAAAAAGACAAGAAAAATTTACGGTTTACAGTATAAAGTAAGTTAGGATCTTTTTTTGGGGGGTGGGGGGGGGGGGCCAATCAAATGCCATCGTCAAATGCAGTGTCTTTAATAGAGAGGTATCTGCTAATGGTGGTTCCCCTCTACTCACATGCATCCTCCCTCTTCTGGACGCCACTCTTGTTGACGTCTTGCGTCACCTGCAAGACAAGATGGCAGCAGGCGGGATTGAACGTCCAGGTCTGAGATGCCACCGAAACGCGAAGATCCCCGTCAGCGTACACCTTCAACACTTTACCGGTCTGGCCGAGAGCCTGAAAAAACAATCAAGAATGAGTAAAACTTTGTGTAATGCATACAAATATTCCAAAAATGCAGCTGAAAGCTTGAGGAAGCTGATGACTTATATTTTCCTTAGATTATGTCATGTTAGGCTGACAATAGCGCACTACCAAAGACACCAAATCATATCATGAATGCATAACTTACAGCCTTCATCTGATCTGTCCATTCGCCGTGATCTTTTTGCTGACTCTTGACTTGGGGAAGATTGTCTGAGATTTTCACGATATCACCAACCGCAAACTGCTGCACCTGAAACCACATGAAAAATTAATGTGAGAAACTTGAAGGTTGCTGAAACTGAAAGGCCATCTGAATGAGAGATGGGGCATCGTCAGCTGACTCATGAGTTCCACAAAATATTGACACTACTACCTGCACAATTGCAGAGGTGAAACTAATGGTCACTTTTACCTCACTCATGTTTTTACTGCTCTCTAACAAGGACACCTTAGGTACAGACAACTACTGTCCTAAGGGATTTGTCCTGTTTACAAAAGTTAGATTGAGTGGAAACGACCAATTTTGTGTCCTTAAAATAAGTTCAAGGAGAGAGCATGTGCACCTTGCAATTAAGTTTCTGCAAACGGAGGTTTCTACTGCAATTACCTTAGTCAAGGCACCGGCGTGAAATGTCCATCGGTTGGCACATCCTTCGTACTGCACTCGCACGTCACCTCTTTCAGTTATCCGATGAACTGTACCAACTCGACCAATGTACTGGAAGAGAAAGAAGACACTTTTAACATGATCGTAAAACCAAACAAGGGAAGTGAATCTTCGATAAGCCCAAATGCCTAATGGCTCCGAGGTGCGAGGTATATACCAGTAAAATTTCTCGAAGATTCCTCATTTTACATTGCAACCTTTGTCATTATCAGTGAACAGGACAAACAAACTTACATCTGCCATTTTCGGATTCCATCCCCCGTGACCTTCCTGCATGGCCTTCAATATGACGATGTCAAGGTCAACACGCACTTTGTCGCCGACCTTGAATTCACAATGGGCGGAGTTAGACGCTGGCGGTTCAACTGATTCTCCCAACACAGGTAAATGGTCGCGGTAGTAAGTCCCTCCGACTCCATCCGAGATATATTTAATGTCCACTTTCCCCTTGTGTCCGAGTCGGTAAACATTGGTCATTCCCGCCTGCCATGCAACGCAAGCAACACTTCGACCTGATTCTGTATCCCAGCCTCGAATATCGAGCACCTTCCCATATTTCCCATCTGTACCTTGAGGGGAAAATAACTTTTAGTTCACCAATCAACAGTAAATATTCCTCAATGGTAAAACATCCCTTTATCTTCAATGGCTCCTCTGGTCTTGACTGGTCCATATATTTTGTATTTTATAAGTGAGAAATAGCAAGATAGAAAGTGCTTCTTTTGTGTTTTTAAAGTATGGTTTTCACATTGGTACTGGTATATGCATCAATTAAAGCAAATATATGGATGAAGAATCTTTTAAATTATGGTTTTGTGAACATACACAATGTAGGGCCACCAAATTAAAGACATTTTACAGTATATGGATTATAGAACCAAAAACCTGGCTTCTAACTGCTGATGTCACAGAAACATCTCAACAATGCACTCCTACTCACCATCCTGTATTCCCCAATCCCAGTCTGGCCCTCGGACAACTTTAGCACCAGTAAATATACCCTTGGCTGTGATCTTTACTGACCCATTACGCTTTGGCACCTTCACCCTGTAAATGCATTGAACACGTTGTAATTCATCTGAAACTTCCAAGTCATCAGTAACTAAAAAGACTTACTCTGCCAGAATCAGACTAATCTTGACGAAGAACAGGCCCATTTACAGCAAAAAAATAACAACTATTCTCAGCCATTTTTAACAGGCTTTTTGTGTGCAGTGCCATATGGATGATTTCGACAAAATTTGTTTGGGCACTGACCAGTCATCCTTTTCACCTGGTACAAAAGGTCACAGTGAGTTATGACATTGTCCGAAGTAGGCTTAGGCCTTTTGACATAATCTGCACATTTATTTTGTCAGGGCCCTTGTTTGTTTTTGTCGAAATTATCCATTCTTCTGAAACGGAGTATGAACCTAAACTTACCCTGGTATCCCAGGATAATCAATTCTGAGAAATGAATGATTGGTTTCATGTTTATCAGCCATGTAGCACTGAGAGCAGAGGTCGTAATCCTTGCATTTAAGACACGTCCACCTCATTCCCATTACATCCTGCTTCTTGCATGCATCACAGACAATATTTTGGTGGCGAACACCTGAAGAGGGGAAAAATGAAAGTGTCAGAATACATGCAGCTGGAAGCAAACTTTTGATAGAGTGGATTTTTAAACTGAATTAAAATGTTTTTAATTGAACAAGTAACCAGTGATATGATTGTGACACTTTGATAGTGAATACAAGTACATGTATTGCTGTTAAAATTCTGGAACATTCCAGGTCGAAGAGAGCCTCCAGATACATTGAGTCCCATCATAAGCAATCATTGAATCAAAGGTTTTGATAGCAGTAGGAATCTTACCAATAGGAGCATTATCAAAAATCCTCAGGTCATAAGACCCTTGGTAACCAACTCTGTAGTTCGTCCTTGATCCTGAATCCCACTGCACCACTACAGTTTTATCAGGAGAGGTTGTGCTGCCCGGTTTCCCAATCTCTACCACTGTTCCAACATGTCCTTCTCCGTCGTCTTGGTAACTCCACTTCCAGTCTGGACCACGCACACATCGGAGCCCAACCTCCATTCCACCCCTCTTCATTGAAACCACACGCTGGTCCCTGAAAGTATTAGAGAATTGAGTGCTCAACATTCTTAAGACTTCATGAGTATGATGCTAGTGCCCAAGTGGGACAGATTTCCGGGACAGATCGGTATTGCCATTTCCGTGGTCAAGCTGCCGTAGTAGTAGTTGAGTCGGCATGCCGTTTGTTTTTTGAGTTATTTAGCAGACATGCCGAGATCCCTTCATAGTGACTGGAGGGCCAGGTCTATAAACACTACGTAGCACATACAAAAATCAGAAATGGTCATGAATTTCATGTGAGAAGACACCATCATCATCATCGATGACATCATCATCGATGACATCATCATCAGACCGAGTGACAGCGAGGGTCGAAAACTACACACATGCCCTCATAAGGCTTTACTTGGGCTAGCAAACGCACACATTGGTCTAAAAATATGCCCGACAATGGGCCGAACAAAAGACCAGTAATGTAGAAAGCCAAAACAAACTTGGTGTGAAGGGGGTCCATGATCCATGCAATACATTTGTAATGCATTTCGTGCACTGCGCGTGCATTCATTCAATGATTCATTTTTTAGTTGAAGATGTGAACTTCTTGCCACAACTTTCACTTTCCAGCCCAAATCATCGTCATAAAGTGGCAACACCCATGGCAGGGCAATTACTCTAGCTTACTGTCTGCCTTGAAATAAACTCTTTAGAAGATTCCTAATATCAAAAAACAACAATTTGCGAAGTTATTTGGATACAGAGGACAACCATTTTGTTGCGATTTGTTACATCCTCGATCGGCACATCGAGGGATGTCGGAGTAACAGGTGATGCCACCATTTAGTACACAACGCGGGAAATACAAATGCGCACGTGCGGACGGCGATGACTCTTGACTATGACGGCTATGATGTGGATTCATACTGGTGATGAACCATTGAATGGGTGATCATGTGAGGGATGTTGATTCATACTGTAATAAACCATTCAATGCAATGGGAACTCGAGTTAATGTGGTCATCTGAGGGATGTGGATTCATACTGGTGCGGCCATGATAAACCATTGAATGGGTGATCGTGAGTGATGTGAATTCATACTGGTGATAAACCATTGAATGGGTGATCATGTGAGTGATGTGGATTCATAGTGGTGATAAACCATTCAATGCAATGGGAACTCAAGTTAATGTGGTCATTTGAGGGATGTGGATTCACACTGGTAATAAACCATTCAATGTGAACTCAAGTTAATGTGGTAATTTGAGGGGTGTGGATTCATACTGGTGATAAACCATACAATGTGAACTCAAGTTAATGTGGTCATCTGAGGGATGTGGATTCATGCAGGAGACAAACAATTCAATGTGATCGCAAATTATATCAGTCAGCCAAGGAATGATGGATTCATGCTAGAGTTCAACTATTCAATGTGAACTCATGGTTTATCTCCAATATCAATTCATCCCTGAGATGATCACATTAACTTGAGGTTCCATAATAAATCAGGTGTACGACACAGTTTTGGTTTCGCTTAAGCATGGAGGTATTATTAATAATACCTCCATGGCTTAAGATAAGGCTACATTCTCATTGTCTCTGTGTCTCTTGATTATATCATTTTCCGGTCCCAACCACCAACTACTCGCCATCATTGACATTGTCTGCTAGCCAACTGCTTCTTCGGTCAACTGCCATGATGGCATTTCCTAACTATATAAACCAACTACTGCTTTTAGCGTTATTCCAATGTTAGTGCCATCACACTCACAGACGAGACAGTCAGTAGTCACAGCCAGGCCGAATCAGTCCAGGCTGCTCTGGACACCGTGTTGCCAACATGGGCAGATATGAATGAAGTCTGGCAAATGCTTTTACTTCAATTTTGTATACAAAGACCAAGAGTAATGTGTACGGAGATTTAGATAAAAGCATTTGCTAGTCTTTATTCATATCACCCATGGTGATAGAGATGAGACGGTCACAGCCAGGCCTTATTCGTGCCCATTCGTATTTCCCGCGTTATTATGCACACCAACATTGCGAGTGCATAATATGAACTAATGGTGGCGTTACTTGCTAAATTAGTAAATTGGGAGAAGAACTCCAACATTTCGAGGATGTGACAAATCGCGTTTTGGGAAGTGAACGTGTAATTTTTGTATGAATTTTTGGAAGGAAGGGCACCATAAACGACCAATCAAACGCCAATTAAGAGTAAAATCTGAAAAATCAACAACTCAGTCAGCAGTCCAGAGAATAATGGATCTTCTGATAATTGCATTAACTATATTGACATTGTTCAGTGATGTGTTTTCGACGTGTCAGTGGCCAAGTATGAAAGATGCTGCAACAAGTTCTGCCATCAAAAGACTGCAACCTCTCATGAACAAAACGTTAGTGCATTTCATAGGCTACATAGCAGGAATAGTACATGATGCAGCATATTATCTTTCCGGTTAACCATGTCTTGTAGTCCTGCCTTGAGTTGTCCTAAGAAGACATTATTTTATGCTCATGATTCATGACTCAGTCTGTGTAACCACCATGTATTGTAACTCAACTCAGTGTCAGACGATGAATAGAGGCTCTTAAACCAGGCGGTGGAAGCCCAGTTTGGCCACAACAAACAAACAAGCAGCAATCAAAAGAACGCATGGTCGCACACCACATGTTCTTTTGTTTGTTGTGTCCATATTTAGGTTTGATTTGGCCAGCAGTGGCTTCCTCCGCCGAACCTGGTGTAAAAGGGTCCTTTGTTCATACCACTAGCAGTCCGGTCTGTGGTAGTGTGTCCGGACAGAAGTGGCGGTCGGAGTCAAATGTCATAGCCAAAATCCAAAACTACTGCAAACCGCAAAATATCTGTGGCCATTTATTTCACAGTTTTGGGAATTTAAAATTGCAACGTCTTTTGTGTACTGGGCATTATGACAAACGTGTTATCATAATTTTAGTTAAATCTTCTTTGCTACCATCTATTTGATTATCTGTAAGAGCTAAAATGAATACCGTACACCCATATTGAACGATTTTGCTATTTGAAAATGATATGGCTGACAAAAAATTAGAGGCCTGCCTCACTGGCAATTTAAAAAACAAACATTTTCTTCCAGGTTTACAACTCGAGACAGTGGGAAGTATTCTTATAAAATAGGAATATGTGTGCCAGCACTGCCAGCACTGCCAGGAATGCCAAAGGCAGGCGTCATCCAGACGAAACTCGCCAGTCCTGACACTGACAAGAAAGTTGTCGGATTGATATCGAATGCTAAAGTAATGGCGGGAAGTAAGTATGAAAAGAGGAAAGAAATCGTCTTCTTCTTCTGCGTTCGTAAGTCATTTGAATATTTCGGTGCAACTCATTCAGCGTACTGTATAGGACCCGATTTTTATTCAACACCAAATTGGCTGGTCTCTTCCAACTCCATGGCTGGAATTTGATATTGAGTCTCCTAGATGTCTTGCAAACCAATGGCAATGCTGACAAGCAACACTTACAATTTCAAAGTGTTTCTCCTAGACTGGTGTCCAACCAAGGCTAAGCAGGCCAGTCTTCCCCGTGAAATCTTGTTCAAAGTAGGGCACATTTATAGAGACTGAATACAACTGGGATGAAGATGACCGTTGTTGTGTTATTTCAATGCTCCAGTTCCGTTTATTTTTGAGTCCTTTGTTTTTTACAGCTAATTGGATTCTCTTGGAATACATGGGAGGAGAAAAGTATAAAGACCATTGTAATCAAGAACCAAGGAGGGCATCAATAATGATCACCTGTGATCCTAAACAAACTTCGGTAATTAGTCACCACCTAGAGTCGTAGTCGTCCGGCAGTAAGCTCCTTTTTTAGCCAGGAATACTTAGATTTGACCCTAACTTAAACATTACCCAAAGGCTCACACCCAGGTGGACAGTGAATGAGATGTAACTTATTGAAACACTGCCACTGGTTGATATAGAATTATGCCTGTAATATGTTTGTGTTTCAGGTTGATGCACGAGTGGTTGAAGAGAATACCAACAAGAAGGACGAATGTTACTACCTGTTTGAGATAGATCATCCAGCTATATGTCAAAATCAATCCTTTGTTCTACCTGGTGGTCTTAGTATTGGCTCTATTGTTGTTATTATGTAAGTATCAACCATGTTGTTAAGCCAAAGCCTACATTCACATGCAGCGATCGGGAAAACTGATACGCACACCATAACATGCGAGCATGCATACATTATGACTATTGGCACCGCCTGGTATCAGATATAGTTAGACCAACAGTAAATGTATATGAACTAATGACGTACCCCTTTAAAGAAGGTGCCATCTGGGTTGATCAAAACCATGTCAGCTTTAACGGAGTCATTAGTCTTAACTTGAAGAATTTTTTCCATTACCTGAAAGAGATAACTATGACAATACTATAACACAACTGTCAGGGATGACATGAATTTTGTGCTTTTGAATAACAGAGCCTTTGCCAGTAACTCTTTATTGTCCTATACATGTCACGTTCTTTCTGTCTTTTTCTTACAGATTTATTGTCGTGTTAGGTTTATATTTCCTTGTTGGTTTCCTGTACCAGCGATTTGTCGCCGGAGCCAAGGGCTGGGAACAGATGCCTCATCTCAGGTTCTGGCAGGACTTTGGAAATTTACAGGCAGTAAGTATCTTCTTCCTCTTCTTCTTAGCATTCGAAAGTTTTAGAGATGAGATAAAATCAGCAGTTGTCTTGTAGGTGCTCATTATCTTCTCGTGCGTTTTGTGTTGGTCATCTGCCCTCCTATGTTGTTGTGCAGGGAAGTCAAGGCAGTCCTATAGTATGCGCACTGAAATTTGTTTGGCACTCGGTGCTGTCTCTGCCACATCAAGTCATTTCGAGTGTGCTCGTAGACCACAGTGTCCAGTTCTGAGCCGATAAGAGATTGCTGCCCCCTTGCTCTCTAAGAGTTTGATATCATTCTACTTACAGTTGTATCTACCTTGTCCCTGCCTCTAAACACTGCAATCGTTTCACCTCAGTAGTGTCTTTGCTTTTCTATATGAGACTTGGGGGCATTTTCTCCTGTTTCTCTGTGGAACCTCCCTTAGTGGACACCTCTCTATTAAGGACATCCTCTCTATTAAGGACACTAGTTTTGGTCCCGAATTGGTTGTTTCCTTTCAATTTGACCTCTCTAATCAGGACACCTCTCTATCAAGGAAAGCACTTGTCAGTTGCGAGGGTGTCCCTAATAGAGAGGTTCCACTGTAGTTGAAAAGTAGTGCTTAATAAGTTAAACGTACCCCTCTGACGCTTGCGATTACCATTACTATATAAAACACGCGCTAGCACTGGGTAGGATTTTGCACTACATGCAAAACCTACCTGTATATCTCCTTTATCTTGGAGAGTTCAGAGCTAACTGAGGTATCAATAGTCCATGTCGTCAGAAAAACATTTCTCAATGTAAACTTTTGCATTCCGCTTCAGGATGGTTGTGAGTTGATCTGTCGCAGTGGTTCGGCGTCGAGGACAGCCCCGAGGATGTACAAGGGCATTGGTGACGATCAGCTGGCGGACGACGATGACGACAAGGACGATCACTTACTACCGATGTAAACGAGCACCATGATCATATTTTATAAATTAACACATTGTATTATAAAGTAACATTCATGGGAAGCGTGAAAGAGTGTGTGGTTTTTTGATAGTCATAACTCTGCTGTGGCAGTATGAATTTATCCTTAAGGGGAAGATAGGCAGGAGGGATGGGGCCAAATTATTAATCTCCAGGCCAACACCGGAGACTCTTATGCACTGTGGGAACTGTAAACGGTTAAAGGTTTTTGTGACCGGCAGACATTTTGGTGCAGATTTTACTGAGACGTATGAGGAATGTTGCCAATAAGTTCTCCTTCTTGCATTGTTTTAGCAGGGGAGTACCCCAAGGCACTCGCGCAGTGGGCATAGAAGGTATGCATACACATTTGTGGGTTAAACAGGTTACTATTTTCCAGAGCCAAAGAAAAATACAGTATACTTGAACGGTATAGGACTTTAAAGGTTGCGCCGTTTGTAATTACTGGTTGTCCAGGAAAATAGAAATGCAGTAATACACAATGCCATAGTGCAGTTATTATGCATACGAATTTGTTGAAATTTTGTATTTATGGAATTTGAATATCTGTCTACACAATGGCAAGGTTGAATTTTATATCTAGAACGTATTAACGCAATTGGAAATTTCAATGACAAATTTCAAATCTTGAACGAGCGGCGTAGGCCTTCATTTTTGCGTAATCAGTAAGACTAAGAGTGCTACAATCCAAGGCTACAATCTTTATTATTCCAGATAGCATGAATTAATAAAGCCACCTTTTGACAGAGTTTGGTACCTAGGGCTAGTTATGGTACTGTAGTATTCATTGGTTCCACATTCTTAGTCTTTTATCAATTGCAGATAGCCGATGCCGCCATTTTAGATGGTAACATGTGGTCGTTGAGAGCAAAACATTTGCGTCTCGTAGCCTAGTACCATTAGTTCCTGCATGGTGGCGTATTTGCAACACAGGAGCCTAATTCCAACTAGCTATTTTTTTATCTTCGACAGAATTTTGTCATGGCACAATCTTTTCTTGTAACGAACTGATGGTTCTTGGATGTTGAATTCGGTGGGACAAAAATTGCTAACTGTAAATATTTCATACAGATAAATGTACGTGGAGATTGTTTGGAACTAAAAACAGCAGTAAATATATGTTAACATACAGTGTACCGGTACCCGTTTAATCCAGGAGAGTCAATGCTACGGGTTTTGAGTAATTTTGCATTTGGGTAGTTTTCAGATAGGTTTCTGTTTCAGAGTTTTCGTAGCTCTAGCAATAGTACAGGGTGTTTATAAAAATAATTTGGTTGCGTGGTTGAATAAAGTTTCATCTCAAATGAGATCGGCCTACTTAAACAATAACAAAATCTCTTATCCTTTGTTCACAAATATATTCATTTACATGTAGTTAAGAATAATTGGCCTATATCATTTAAACAAAACATGTTCTACTTTGCAACTGTGCCATGTTTTTATAGACACCCAGTAGTTGTAATGAATCCGATTTGTCTCAATCAAGTTGCCTTGCAGTTAGATTTTGCTCAGGAGTGAACCGTAGAAAATGTAGACTTAGTTTCTGACCTCTTTTGATCACGTTGGCCAAGGAAGAACACTCCCCAATCTTTAAAGGAAGGTTATAGGCAGTAGCCAGGAAGATCAGATTTAAAGTTACTAGAAGTCACAGATAGGGGTCTCTCCCATCTTGGAGTACATTGAAACTATTAATACTTGTACAAAAAAATGCAGTTGAACTACCCTTAGTGAACACCTCTGTACATGTGTGTTATGGGGCAGAGGTAGTGCAGTAGAAGAGAGTCTGCCTCATGATCAAGAGGTCGTGGGTTGGACTCCCGGCCAAGTCACTGCTCGGTTCCCCTACTGGTCGAGTTCAAAAAGAGTAGAGTTCAAAAGCCAGCATGTATGCAAAGCAGCATGACGTCTGGATAAAAGCTGTCATTATCATATAAAGTGATACATATTATTATTATAAAATCATTATTGGTAAGGAACTTTTGTTAAGGATTGAACATAGGCACCATCATTTTGGCTAAAACTTGACAAGCAATTAGAACTCCTTCAAAATGAGTTTTAGAGCAAATTGTGGTGCCTACGGTCAACGCTAAAATCATCGCACGTATGAGGATTTTCACAAACTTTCCATCGAATGTGGTGACACCCTGTACATAAGAAATCATAACGTTGGAATATTTGTTTGCATAGACTGAGAACAAGCCTATCATCATTCCATTTCTCTTTAAGTACTTTGTTGGGTTTTCCTAAGAAAATAAACTAAACTTTATGAACAGTTATTCTGTTTCGTTTTTTGCTGTTCCTTGTTCGGACAGTTATGTTTCTCAGTCACCCATCCACCGATTGAATTCTAGTCATCGATGTTGTGTAACATTAGTTAGGGGGCCCAATGCACCAAGCATTACTCCATAAAGGAAATTCCACCACAGAGCGGATGGACGTCACTTCTAGGGTGTATGTTAAATCACCCCCACCTACGAACAAGGCCAGCTGCTATTGCCATCCCATTGCATCAATGTCCATAACCTCTTGGTAAATACCTTGTGGGAAGTTCACATGTCCCATCTAGGTCTAGATAGTCTTCCCAATGTTCTTCACCAGGCCATTTGTCAGGGTGTCCCACCCTCCCTTGGCAGCTTACACCCTACCTTGGAAGCCACCCTACCTTGCTCCAGAATTTCCCATAGGGTTTCTATAGGGCCAGGGCCACCCAGCCCTGTGTTGCACACAGGCAAAACTTCTTGAATATCAAGGGTACCACCCTACCTTGAGGAAACCCCAAGTTTCTCAGGAGAGTTTTTACCAAATATCCACTCATAAGGACAGAAGGCTGGGATGGGACCACTTTAGTTCTAACATCCCGTCTTGGACAGTTAGACCTCAGGCTTTGCCACAAGTGGGGCTAAGACGGGACAATACACCAACTCCGCTCCCAGGTAAAATTGCTCGGCCAAGGGTTGGGCAGACCATCCAACTGCATAGTATCAATAAGAGCCATTTTAGTGCAGCTTATTGAATGGGAAGAATATGCACAGGGATGGGATTAGGAATCTTCTCTCCCAGATGGTGACTAAGTACAGAGTTCCCCACTGCACAGGAAATTTGAGATCATGAAGTTGGAAGAACCTAGACGCAATATCGAAAAGTACAAAAAATCGGCTTTATTCAAGAATCGTCATCTATTTTGAAATGAAATGAAAAGCTTTCAGGTGATGTCTTCCAGCTAAAAGGTGCATTGTCATTCAAAACGTCTTTTTGCGGTTTGGGTCCAGTTTCACTGATCATAGACATGGCGTTAACACCTTTGCTCAGACCAGCAACTGATTGGTCACCGTCACAAGTCACATCATGTCCGCGGACGGCATGAATTGGACAATCCATCCCAGACGTATCTGCACTAGACTGTTCATTGTCTTTATCGCCAACAGGAAAGTTAAACTTGAACTCTTGAACACTGCCATTGTAAGAAGTTCCTTTTCCAACGCCAGAATCCTGATGAGAAATCTGGGTTGAGGATTCTTTCGGACACAGGTCTCCCTCCCCAGAATCCGAAGCATCAAATCCAAAATTGAAATCTTCCTGAGATGCTTTGAATGTGAACCCTGGTTCTATCTCAGCCACAGAGTGTGGCTCTTTTATTTCCTGTTGTGGTTTTGTTGCCTTTTTGATGAACGTGCATCGTTGTTTTTGTCGATCCGATACTGTTTTGACACTTGCCTTTTTATCTGAAAAGAATAAGATATGAATAATAGACAGCCCATTGGTTATTAGAAATTAGAATGACAAAATCTGAACTCTGCAACGACAATTATTGTAAAAGGTATCATTGCAGCTTCATTTCATTCCTAAACAAAGGATGCCAATGGGCTAAGGCAAAAAAGGCTGGGATATATTTTTTGGTGAAAAATTTCTGAATTTTCAGAAGAAGCATTTAGTGGAACCTCGGTCTTTTGAAAAGTCTAAAATCTGCCTAAAATCGGAAATTTCAGATCCCAGTTAAACTTACGTATCCCAAACTTTTTCTCTTCCTCCTTCATCTTGGCTCTGTAGTCTCCAAACGTACTTCTCATCACCTGTCGTTTCTTTACAAGCGGTCCATTGGGATTTTTCAAGATCTTCAAGATGCGGACGCTCTCAGCAGCTGTTGGGAATAGAATCATAATGATTATTTTGTGTAATGGTATTTTCTCCGCCCATTGTTCTCCACTTGGGTTTAAAGGGACAACTTGGGTGTTCGCTTTTACCAGGCCTCGGAATAATATACCAGCTTGCCACCATGCGGTGCCACATACAACTCAGGCTCCCAGCTCACATGATCCATGAAAGTAAAAAGATGGGTTTTTTTTAAAACAAACCTTGTTTTGCATCAACATGTTTATTTGCAAGGCGAAGCTGGATCTGCTGTATGCACCAGTAAAGCTCTCTCTCAAAGTCATCCTGGGAAACCTAAAAATAGAAGACACATTCCGATTGAGCACAAGCAGCCACATAAATGATAATTAAATAGGCCTAGTTTGGGGTTCCTCTACTTCCTACAAATGTGGACTTGGATTACCAACACCAATTTTCATCCACAGTAACTCACTTCAGCACTTGAAGACTGAGATACAATAGGAACGGGTCGTTGTTTGCCCCCTCTCTGCTTTCTTTGCTTAGACATCGAAATCGAGTGGTCTTCCATGCAAAACTGGATTATTACCACTTCTGCGCTCCTTATTTTCATTGAGCTTTCAGTTTTTCTCCAGAATTTCTCTTTGTTTAGTTTATCATTTGATCGCCAGGTGTCCATTTTTATATTTTACCACTTCTGCGCTCCATATTTTCATTGAGCTTTCAGTTTTTCGCCAGAATTTCCCTTTGTTTAGTTCATCATTTGATCGTCAGGTGTCAATTTTTATATTTTTGGAAAATAAAAACGAACAAAACACACTATTTCTGTTGCAATAAGTGGTTTATATATATATTTGAAGCTCAACATTTGTTGAGTGTAATACAGGGATGATACAGATCTTAATGTTTATCACTCGTAATTATATGTAAGTTCATGAAATCAGTTTTTGTGCGGCGCAAAGAACGTATCATTTCTATTCTAAGACAGAGTATACATAGGTTGTCGTTTATCGGACGGCATATTGTGAAAAGCCCTGTTGTGTGAAGATTGCTGGGAATTGCTTTGTTGGCCTAGTTAACTTAGAAGCATTTGTATTTCATCTGTACATCTGTCATTTTCACTGCATTTGTCCTGCCTCCTGCTCCTGTCCTGGGACTACAAACGTATATCTGTTTATCTCGTCTCAATGTCGGACGTCTGTTTCAGATGTTGTCGTGTATCATTCGATGTCGGATTCTGCTTTGTCCAACCACAGCTCTCTAGAGCACGGTGAGCTAGACCCCAGCCCTGACGTTCGTGTCGTTGAGGTGGCCAGTAGCGTGATGCAGAGCACGAAGAAAAGAGCAACAGACTTTGATAGTGGAGAGGATGATTCTTTGACAATCAAACCCCCACCACCGCACGCTAAGAAAGAAAAGAAACATAAAATGAAGCATCACAAGGAGGAGAGGAGACGTGATCGTGATGACAAGAGAGGCGACAGATATAAATCGGGTGAGAAAATAGCAGATTTGGTGGAGGGGTCATCCCAAACTTGCTGACTTCTGTCCCTTTTTCGTCTCTTCAAACACCTTACGTTGCTTTAATTTACAAAGTGTGTAGCCAGATAGCTACAGAAGTCAAAAACACACAAAAGGTATGAAGAAAGAAATATTTTGGCACAAAACTGCTGGGGTCAGCAGCCTGCAGTTTTCTGGTGCCTCCTGGTTCCTTATAGAAGTTGGAAAGTCCTGCACGTATATTCGTTTTCCATTGCAGATGGTCATCGGGAGAAGGAAAGGAACAAGGAGCGTGTACGCCAAGAGAAAGAGCGGGAGATGATGCTCAAGGAACAAGAGAGACTTCGCGAGAGAGATGTGAGCAAACTCGCCAAGGAGGCTCGAAGGCGTGAGCAGTCGCGCATAGAAAGGTATGGGGATGGTCCCTCGCATTAAAGTGGTGGGCCTTCGTTAATGCTGGTGGTCCAAGAAAATGGAAATGGAATTATACACAATGCCGTCTTGCAGTTATTATGCATGAAACTAACTCATATCAACTTTGTTTTAGGGAGAGACTTGAGGAAGTAGAGCGCCAAAAGCGTCGAGAGCGCCACCTGCGGGCGGAGAGACAAAAAGAAGAAGAGCGCCGACAACGCCAGCTAGAAGCGACATGGCGAGAAGAACAGAGACGCCGAGAAATGGAAAAGCGTCGTCCTCAAGAACAACATAGGAGTCGGAGTCCACAGATGCGGGAACGACCCGAGAAAAGACGCAAACAGCAGAGGACGCCTGAAGGTTTGTAAGCGGTTTTGTATTCAACACGAAAATGCCCATTCCCAAACTTAAAAAATCCCAAGTCCGAAGCCATTCCAATGGGCTATTATGGCCGTCAGGACTGAAGTTTGCAAAACAACAAAGTAAGACCAAAATTCGATGAAAATGATATCTCGATTGCTCTTGAAGTTGGTGCCTTTACAACACGCCCAAGAGAATGATGACTGAACCCTGAATATCTTTCTTCTTCACCAGAGAGAGCCTCCTTCCCTCCAGAGCCCATTGAGAGCCCCCCACCTGACAGTGACGAGGCCCACGAGGAGTACTTGGAAGAAGTTGAGATGGAGCCATCGGAGGTGGAAGAAAGTCCTGAGCATAGCGTGAGTGAGGAGTCGGCGTCTGAAAGTGAGGAGAGCGAAGAGTCTGCCAGCGACTCAGGTGATACCGCGACTTCAGGTAATAGCATGGGAGGGAGGTTTGCGCAAATCCTCAAATTTGCCTTCTTTGTTCGGTCACCAGCTCCAAATTCACATCGATCAAATTCTCGTAAGACTATTCAAAAATTTGTCATCTTGCAAAAAAATGTCAATGGCTGAGAGCTTACTGACAGTGCAGACGCAAACTACTGCTTACTGTCAAATCTTTTCCTGGACCCTGAAATTCAGAAACTTGAACACTAAGGTAATTTCTAAGCTCAAGAAGAAGAATTTTCTGGTTTGTGCCAGGATTTATAAGCAAGTGTTGTCTGTTCCAGCATCGGGAAGTGAAAGTTCAGGCGCTGAAGACCATGGGGAAGAGGAAGATAAAAGTCATGGTAGGTTCAATTCACTAACCTTAAGGCCCCTTATTAGGCGGAGAGCAATGATTTTTCAGGGCGCCTCTCCCCAAAGAGCAAATACCTCCCCTGCTTCTAATTAAGTTTAGCTCTCAGATGCCAGGAAAGGCGTATTTGGTGTCCAACCTTTCAGAAATTTCTGGATCCACTACTGTGTGTTTCCTATTACAACAACCATTAGTGTTCCTTGAAAATTGGAATAGTGAGATTAGAAATATGGAAATGAAGGATCTGAAATTATTCAATATTGTTTTGTATGTTCCTTAATTGAAACTGTGTGAAGAATCCAAACTCAACAAAAATTTGGATTTCACTTTCAGCTCCACAGCATCACATCAAATCGAAGTTTGAAAATGAAAGTGATGATGAGGCAGAAGACGTCAGGTTACCTCCGATGGAAGAATCAGAGCATGAATATATCGAGGAGACCCCGCCAGCGTCACCAGTCGAGCTAAAGGAGGAACTACCAGTCTATCTGCCGGCCATCGAAGGCTGCCGGAACGTGGACGAGTTCAACTGCTTGAATCGGATAGAAGAAGGCACATACGGTGTGGTGTACAGGGCGAAGGATAAAAAAACAAGTAAGGACTGTTCTGACTTGTCAAATTTCAGACGTGGCTATGGTTCTTTGGATCAAGGGAGGAACAAGAGATGACAGCCAGGTTGGTTATAGACATAGGCTTGAGTAGGCAAAAGTGTCATTGCCGTCAACTTTTCAAATGGTTTTTTACCCTGCCAGCTGACGTACAGGGTAAATGTAAGATTTTGGCAGCCTCCATGGACTCGGTTACTGTATTTGAATTGGTCTTGGTTCAAAGCCCTCCTCATTTTCGTTCCAGATGAAATCGTCGCTTTAAAGAGACTGAAAATGGAGAAGGAAAAGGAAGGGTTCCCGATCACATCGTTACGGGAAATCAACACGTTACTGAAAGCGCAGCATATAAACATTGTGACAGTACGGGAAATAGTCGTTGGTAGCAACATGGATAAGATTTACATCGTCATGGACTACGTTGAACATGATCTCAAGTCGCTGATCGAGACAATGAAGAATCCCTTCTTAGTTGGTGAGTATAAAATATATATATAATGATGCTTATATAGGGCAGTATCCAGACAATTGTCCGCTCAATGCACTTTACAATGGAAAACCCCAACTCATCCAAAGGCCTCCCGAAAGAGGTGGGTTTTCAGAAGGACTCTGAATGAGCTAAGGTTGTCGCACAATCTCAGTCGCTCGGGTATAGCATTCCAGAGCTGTGGGGCTGCGAGAGAGAAAGCCCGGTCACCGTATGATGGTACAACCGGCTTTGGACTCGCCCGCAGATTGACACACACCCTTACCTCATAATTGAAAGAATACAGAGGGTGGAGATGCAATGTTTTTGCATTGAACTTGAAGGTATTTGGCTTGTCTGTCTCGTGACGTACTGCTCTTTACTAAAATCATGTTTTAAAATTTTCCAGGTGAAGTGAAAACGCTCATGGCACAGCTACTCAGCGCAGTGGTCCATCTCCATGACAACTGGATCCTCCATCGTGACCTCAAGACATCCAACCTTCTCCTCAGTCACAAGGGTATCCTAAAAGTGGGCGACTTTGGCCTGGCGCGGGAGTACGGGTCACCGCTGAAGCAGTACACACCAGTTGTCGTGACGCTTTGGTACCGAGCACCAGAACTCCTCTTGGGTACAAAGGTAAGTTATTTAGGGAACACCATCTGTTACGAAAAGTTCTCAAAATCACTCACTTTTCATTTGGCAATGGGGGGGTTCTTTACTCTTTTCTCATGCGAAAAAAGTGAAGAGGCCCCTATCGTCAAATTTCACTGTGCGGTGAGTCCATATTTTCAGGTTTAAGAATGACTATTTCATTGATTTTTTCCAGGAATATTCCTGTCCCATTGACTTGTGGTCCGTCGGATGTATTTTTGCCGAGTTCCTCCTGATGAAGCCACTGTTCCCTGGGAAGTCAGAAATCGACCAACTGAACCGGATATTCAAGGTAAGCTTAACCCTTTGAAGTCTGATCTCGAACAGCGTACCCATCTAAGGTGTTCAGGAACAAATTTGTTGGTTTTAACATCCAGAAAACACATTTAAAGGGGAAAGTTTCTTTCATTTGTGCAGCCAAGTTCCAGGCTAGCCTTGGAGGAATTGAAAGCCCAAGCCAATCTGGTCAGAGAGGATGCAAATATGTCTGCACAGTTCTTAGCTTAGCATGTGTTACTGTTTCAGGACCTCGGCACCCCCAATGAGCGAATCTGGCCAGGAGTCGGCGAGCTGCCTGGGATGAAGAAATGCTCCTTCACAGAGTATCCATACAATCAACTGAGGAACAAGTTTGGCTCGTTTTTCTCCGATCTCGGGTGGGATCTATTAAACAGGTTGGTCGAGAGATTTTCATCAGCTTTCTTTCCCTTTGAGGCCATTCACAATCCAAGGTCCTTAAGCACCCAGCCCCTTTAGTGAAAATCGGTTTTTTTATGAACATTTCTCAAAAGAATCACTCTGTTTTTCAGATTTCTTACGTACAATCCTGCCAAAAGAGTTACAGGAGAAGAAGCCCTTAAACATGATTACTTCAAGGAGGCGCCCCTCCCTGTCCAGCCGCACATGTTCCCAACATGGCCAGCCAAGAGTGAACAGGCACCCAGGAAACATGGCAACAGTCCTAAACCTCCATCGGGCGGGAAAGCCTACTCAAAGTTATTGGTGAGTATTGGGCGTAAAGTGTATGGGGGGGGGGGGGTCTGAGACATTGTTTACTTCGAAACTCCTATCTGTAAAGTCAGGAGCCAGGCAAGATGGCAGTTGGATTCTTGAAAAAGATAACAAAGAACTGAAACAACGTATTTAACAATGTTGTAGAGTTGTTTTTTCCTCATAATAGGGAAGAGAAGGCAGTTTGTGCCCAATATTTATTAACTAGCTGGCCGCTAACTGACTGGCTGCATCGGAATGAGCTAAAACAGCATAGCTCTAAAAATAATACCTGTTTTGCGTACCTCAGAAATATTTCACTTAGTAGGATTTTATGGCTCTTGTGTGACAATGACAATTTTTAGAATGATTGACAAACAAAGTATTTTTTCTTTTCTAGGAAGAAGAAATGCAAGGAGGCGGGCTTGGGTTTCATATGGGGGGAACATCAAAAGGCGTGTCTGCATGCGGACCAGGGTTCAGCCTCAAGTTCTAACTTACCTGAAGGCACGCTTGGCTTTCATATGGGGGAACATCGAAAGGCGTGTCTGCATGAGTACCTGTGTTCAGCCTCAAGTTCTAACTTGCAAGGAGACAGGCTCCTTATGTAGCAAATCTTGGATTTGGTTTCAGTTAAAAAGGTTATGCGATGCATTTATATACTGTACACAGAAGCACAATTCGAAATTATATGTCCACAATTCGAATAAAGGTTTTCATAAAAGATTTATTATTTTCGTTTCTGTTGATGGTTGTTCAGGCAGCCTAGTTTTACCTTGGAACTGGTGCATGAGGGGAAAAGGTGGTACCTGTCCAGTGTCCCTTTATGAAAAAAGCCCTAACCAGATTCCAATTTCAGCACAGTTGTCTGGCCCTCTTGAATTTTCCCAAATCCCTCTAGAGTAAGGCTGTACGATCCAAAAAATCCCTGCCATCTTTGGTCTACCACAATCTTTTGAATGAGACATATAACCGAGGCTCCCGATGTGTCTGGTGTCTATGCCAGGGTAGACTAAAGATCTTATCAAGTGAGAAACATGAGTAGCTTTCATGGACTCCACCTCGGGCCAAAGTCGGAGTCACGAGGCCAATAAACACTGTTGGGCGCCTAAACCGTAGTGGCACGCAAAAACGCTCATCCCGCCTTGGAGGAGAAATATTCCTTGGAGAAAATCACCTCCAAGGGCAGAGCCAACGCTGGCGAAGAAGGTCCATCCCAGCTCCCTGAAAAACACCCTGAACAGAGGCAGTGCCAAGGCTCCTAAATTAGCCCAATTAGTCCAGCTGCTGAGCTCCCAAAAAGGCAAGAAGGGGAAAGCATGAAATTTGGCAGGCCCCTAGGGATCAGTTATCGATTAAGACCCTAATTTTTTACGCCTCCTAGCGGTCGCCATCTTGGAATCCAATATGGCCGCCATTTTTGGCCCATTTCCTGCAATATTTCGGAATCTATTGCACGTACGGGTATAATTTTGACGGCTTATCCTAGGTTTTCAGGTATGACGAATTCAACGGAACCAATGAAAATGCCGTAATATGGCCGCCATACTGGATTCCAAGATGGCCGCCACCATGAGGGCCTATAATTATTTGTCACCCCATATATACATACTGGTTATCGATGGAGAAATGAAATTTGGCATATAAGTGACTGGACCCCTAAGGATCACTAATCGATTAAGACCCCAACGTGAAACACCCCCTAGTGGCAGCCATCTTGAATTTCAAAATGGCCGCCATATTTTGGGCTTTCTCCCTGAATATCTCTGACACTATTGCAGGTAGAGGTATAATTTCAGGACTTACCCTAGGTTTTCAGGTATGACGAATCGAATGGAACCAACGAAAATTTCATAAAATGGCCACCATATTGGATTTCAAGATGGCCGCCATGTTTGCGTTTTTCTTGAATATCTCAAATACTAAGGGTGAGACACACTTGATTTTTGTGGCATACCCTAGGTTTTTGGGTGTGACGAATCCAGTGGACCCACTGAAAATTCCGTAAAATTTCCGCCATCTTGGATTTCAAGATGGCCGCCATAATTACGGTTTTTTAAAAATGTATCTAATACTATGGCAGATACAGGCTTCATTTTTGTAGCATACCCCAGGTTTTCGGGTATGATGAATCCAATGGACCCATTGAAAATTTCGTAAAATGGCCGCCATCTTGGATTTCAAGATGGCCGCCATGATTTCGCTTTTGATATCTCTAATACTATGGCAGATGCAGGCTTCATTTTTGTGGCATGCCCCAGGTATATATAAGCATCGCCCATCGAAGCTGGTGCTTTAATTGACCAAGATTTGTAAATAATTTCGTCTTTACCCCAGCCCACCTATAGATTGTACCAGTATAACTTTAAAGAATTGCTAATACAATAAAAGGAACGTGGCGATATGTAAAGGTGAAAGACTGTTGGTGATCTTTTTTGTGTTTGATCGGCCGGCATTTGTTCGGCAGGAGAATCATCGTTAGGTCCAGTTGTCACAACATTATTATTTGAAAGAAGATGACGATAGATTGTAAACAGGCCTTGCATGTAATGACAATGAGATCAAACTTAATGGGTGACCAAACATTTGCCGTTTCACGTCTTAAAGACCCTGAACTATTTTGCCTCCTAAATCGTATAGGCCTACTATATGCATTAAATCATATGATATACCTGTATTTGTCATATAATATATTTGGTGAGGTGTAGAGCTATATTCCACTGCCTATGTTTGTATATAGTAGATTTGTTAGAAGGGTAGCAAGAACTATACTGCTGATTTCATCACTGTGTTGTCTGTTGCTGTACATAATATTAAAGGAGTAAGCGGATTATCCCTTCAATTTATTTGTTCTTCTCCTGTTTCATGAGTAGAATTTGGTGATGAAACTATAAATATAATATATTTGGTGAGCTGTAGAGCTATATTCCACTGCCTACGTTTGTATATACATTGTAGTTTAATAGTAGATTTGTTAGAAGGGTAGCAAGAACTACTGCTGACTTCATCACTGTGTTGTCAGTTGCTGTACATAATATTAAAGGTGTTTGATCGGCCGGCATTTGTTCGGCAGGAGAATCATCGTTAGGTCCAGTTGTCACAACATTATTATTTGAAAGAAGATGACGATAGATTGTAAACAGGCCTTGCATGTAATGACAATGAGATCAAACTTAAGTGTCAGGAGTGAGCGGATTATCCCTTCAATTTATTTGTTCTTCTCCTGTTTCATGAGTAGAATTTGGTGATGAAACTATGACTGTGTTGTGGAAGGTGGTGACTGGGCAGCTGACAGTATGGAACGCTGTTGATTAGCCACCTACTCCTTTGAGCGGGCGGTTCTGAGCTGCATCAGACAATCAACTATTTCCACTTACGCCATCTACAACTACATTTGTATAGAGGCTGTCAGTCACTTTGACATTGACGATGCATGCTGTAAATATCAAGTAGTTTCTTTCATGAAATAAACATCCAAGAGTTGAATTCCGAGTTGTTTGTTTCTGGTGTGCAACAGACACTTCTTGCGGTGACGGTGTAGAAGTTTAAAATGTCGGCCTGGATAGAATGTCCGGGGAGCGAAGGATTCTCTTAGCTTTGGCGGGAATGGCCTCCACAGATAGAACCATATCATAATCTGTCAGAATACAATAGGACTGGGCACGTTTTCCATGAGTACGGTTTCCTCCTCTACACCGTAGGCCTACGGCCTTGGCCGAAATGGTAAATACACAATGTACGTCATTGTCAGTTCAAGTCAGTGTGTGTGATTTTGACAATATGCAGGTTTCGGCAGCTATACGACTGACGAAATACGAAGTGCAAGGATCAATGGAGTAATCTAGTCCTAAGGTAATTCATTAATGCGACACTCGTAAATCATCTTTTGTCCTATGTTGTACAGGAGGAATCGGCAAATTTTTTGAAAATCGCCAATGAAATGCATTTACAAACTTTGCCCTTCGCAGCTCTTCGTAAGGCTTGCGAAATCTTGTACGTGTATATATTTCTATGGCCATAAAGCTCCGTTCATGTGCATGTTATGCAATGGCCCAGACCACCTTTGACAATACCATCCAATTGGTCTAATGACATAACAATACAAGTTGGCGCTTAGCCGCCGGCCTGTCTTTCGCGGGGTAGAGGAATAGTGCCCGGATGGTGTGTCGACAAATGTATTGTATTTTGTTATGATCGGTCTCGGTTGATTTGAACGCAAGTCAGTTGGCGTGTGAGTGAACTGCGCAGAACATCGCTAAAAAACTTTTTCCGATTTCAAAGGTAAAATTCCCTTCAACATTTCGGAAATCAAGTTAAAAGAGCTGCAGCAGAAGGTAGGGCCCAGTATCTATGATTGATAATTGTTTGAATTGGTTTCAACAGGTTTTTATTGCTGTAAAAGTCATGCAGTGGAGCCGAGAATGAACTGCGCAGTTAGAAATTTCAGTCGCAAATTCACGGTAAGGCAGGACTTATGTGCATAACTGGAAGGCTTTTGACCTCCAAACCTTGTCATATGATTTTTCAAAAATGCTTTAAATTTAAAAAATCATTCATTTGGCTCCACTATCCCGACTGTGGTGTAGCACCCGACTGTAACTGGCATGAATAGGGAATACGCTGGTTGTGGATGTCAGATCGTGGTTCCTTGACAATTGCAAACAATTTCACTGGACGTAACCCACGCGGCGACACCAAGGACCGCTGGCTGATCTATTGATATGTTCGTAGTAGGGTGTCAAAGTCGGGGAGACGAAGAGCCACTCGTCTCTTGTAGGGGGTTCATTGAAAGTGTTTGCATTTGTTAGCCTATAAACACAAGATTTTAATCCTTCAGTCCCGTGTTTGGCGGAGAAACTAATCTTACAGAAGGCCCAGTCATATTTCGTCATTGACGGTATCTCTGGGAGGCCCTGTGTGCCGTTGATCCAATATTCATTGAGGCAGTTGGAGAGACTTCTTGTCTAAACAGTACCATTCTGCCCTCTCTAAGGCATACAGTAGTAACTAATTAATCAACTGCGAAATGATCGCAGATTGAATACAGTGAGTTAATCATTCAAACAATATCAAATGTAACCATGATGATACTTTTTACTGGGTGACCCTTGCCTGTGGGATGTTTGATCCAACATACTTTGAAGCGGTTGGCGATCATTCTAGTCTATTGTTTGCAAGCATAGCGCCTCTTGTGATTTAAAGGTAAGGAGGCATGACCAAAAGCGGTCAGCATGTTATTGCCAGGCAAGTAGATTCGATAATTCTATTCAAACTTGGATTGTAATTGGTGTCGTATCAAAGGGAAGCTTTCACTGTGGTCAAAGCACTGAGAGTCTCCCTCCGAAGTAAGTTTAGTAGGGCAGGACTTATGTGCATGACTGGAAGGCTTTTGACCTCCAAACCTTGTCATATGATTTTTCAAAAATGCTTTAAATTTAAAAAATCATTCATTTGGCTCCACTATCCCGACTGTGGTGTCGCACCCGACTGTAACTGGCATGAATAGGGAATACGCTGGTTATGGATGTCAGATCGTGGTTCCTTGACAATTGCAAACAATTTCACTGGACGTAACCCACGCGGCGACACCAAGGACCGCTGGCTGATCTATTGATATGTTCGTAGTAGGGTGTCAAAGTCGGGGAGACGAAGAGCCACTCGTCTCTTGTAGGGGGTTCATTGAAAGTGTTTGCATTTGTTAGCCTATAAACACAAGATTTTAATCCTTCAGTCCCGTGTTTGGCGGAGAAACTAATCTTACAGAAGGCCCAGTCATATTTCGTCATTGACGGTATCTCTGGGAGGCCCTGTGTGCCGTTGATCCAATATTCAATGAGGCTGTTGGAGAGACTTCTTGTCTAAACAGTACCATTCCGCCCCCTCCAAGGCATACAATGGTAACTTATAAACACAATATTTTAATCCCTGTTTCGGGTGTCTTTGAGAGAGCTGATCATACACAATTCCCAACCTACTCGTCAGCCAGCTGCAGATTCCGTGGGTCGAACGTGTTACTGTGATGTTTTCGAAGAGATACTTGTGGCTGTTGGAGATACTTCTTGTCTAAACAGTACCATTCTGCCCTCTCTAAGGCATACAGTGGTAACTAATTAATCAACTGCGAAATGATCGCAGATTGAATACAGTGAGTAAATCATTCAAACAATATCAAATGTAACCATGATGATACTTTTTACTGGGTGACCCATGCCTGTGGGATGTTTGATCCAACATACTTTGAAGCGGTTGGCGATCAGTCTAGTCTATTGTTTGCTAGCATAGCGCCTCTTGTGATTTAAAGGGAAGGATGCATACCAAAAGCGGTCAGCATGTTATTGCCAAGGAAGATTCGGTAATTCTATTCAAAATTGGATTGTGATTGGCTAACTGAAACTTTGGCCTTGTTGGAAAGTATGGTAAGGAAATCTTGATTTTTATAAACATTGCCCTGAAACCCACCTTAACCTTGTTCTCTCCAATAATTTCAGAGGCTTAGTCCAAGAATGAGTCCGATCCACGAGATATGAGAGGACGAATGGTTGTCAGTCTTCCGTGGCAGTGCCCAGCAGTCCAGTGGCAGTGCCCAGCAGTCCTAGGCTAGCAGCTCAAACCGGTAGGAATAGGTAGAATCCGTACATAGAAAACAACTTCTGCTAGAATGAGAAAAAGTCCCCCTGATGCAGTTAATGGTATTTCGCCGTGCAAGCAAAAGAAACAGCTAGCCAAATGAGAAACACGGGTGTCTAGTGATGGTCTGTTCGATAGACTCATCAGGCTAATAAATGCAATCCGTGTACAATCATTGGGCCACGCAAATAACGTACTGCAGAACAAATTCACATATTAGATAGGGAGACTCATCGTTGGGGCATACCAAATACAAATGACGATTGAATAATTGTTTCTATTCTCCCAAATCTGCAAGTCTGCTCCCAGTTGCGCTAGAATAAGTTTTGAACTAACACTCCATAACCCTTATATCGATATATTTTCTCTCATCTTCAGAGGGATGGACCGACTCCCTTCCCGCGGCTGAATCCGGCATCCTCCCATCGATATATACAAGCCACCTGTCCTACTTCTACCGGCATCGTGACTAGTCCTCCATGGTGACGAACAGTAACTCTGGACCTAGAGTGCCTATAAATCTGGATGTATAGATGTAACAGAAATGAACAAGGATAGAGTATTCCGTAGGGAGTTTTCGCGAAAGAGTAGGGACAATCCAGGATGAATGAGTGTACATGTAACAGTTTTAAATACCTTAAGATATAGTGTTCTGGGGACTGATGAATATATTATGCGCATTAATCTCTCTACACCAACCAACAGGGAAGGACTTGTTGCCAGAGGGACATTTCCTACTACTTCACGGGAATAGAAATCCTACCTAACTGTAGCGCCACCTGTTCCAACATGTGGTTCCCACGTACAGATTGTTGTTAGTATATCTTTTTGTAAAACCTTTTCATGATATTTGACCAATATATCAGGACGTTGAATATCTGAATTTGTCCTAAACATATCAAATAAAGAATGATAGTTTCACAATCAGTGTTGTTCTTTGTACTACCGTCAGAAGGGTCTATTCTACGTCTTTCCCGGGTGATAACGCCTTTCAAAAACCAATGGGCAACAGCAGCGTCCCTGTGGCGTGTTGGGTACTTTTTCTGAGACACCGCATAAGGGAATGTACACAAATCTAGCCCGTCAACTGTCACAACCAGCGACACTAGTGACAGTGACCAACCAGCTGATGACATCCTGTAAACCCGACCTCTCTCACAGGGTCGTGCAGTCTCTATTTGTCCCCAATGCATTTCACTCGTCATGAACTAGTTTTGGGGGCGTAAGCTTCCGGTGACCTCACCATGTTGACAACTTGGCAGAGCAGCCAGGTCCAATTCAGTCTGGTTGTGTGTGTCTCATCTCTCTCACCGCATGGACAGGGCAGTGGAGCTGCCAGGTCCAATCTGGTCTGCTTGTGTGTGTCTCATCTCTCTCACCGCATGGACAGGACAGTGGAGCTACCAGGTCCAATTTGATCTGGTTGTGTCTGTCTCATCTATCTCTCCGCATGGACAGGACAGTGGATCTGCCAGGTCTAATTTGATATGGTTGTGTCTGTCTCATCTCTCTCACCGCATGGACAGGACAGTGGAACTGCCATGTCCGATTTGGTCTGCTTGTGTCTGTCTCACCTCTCTCACCGGATGGACAGGACGGTGGAGCAGCCAGGTCCAATTCAGTCTGGTTGTGTCTGTCTCACCTCTCTCACCGCATGGACAGGACAGCGGAGCAGCCAGGTCCAATTCAGTCTGGTTGTGTCTGTCTCACCTCTCTCACCGCATGGACAGGACAGCGGAGCAGCCAGGTCCAATTCAGTCTGGTTGTGTCTGTCTCACCTCTCTCACCGCATGGACAGGACAGCGGAGCAGCCAGGTCCAATTCAGCCTGGTTGTGTCTGTCTCACCTCTCTCACCGCATGGACAGGACAGCGGAGCAGCCAGGTCCAATTCAGTCTGGTTGTGTCTGTCTCACCTCTCTCACCGCATGGACAGGACAGCGGAGCAGCCAGGTCCAATTCAGTCTGGTTGTGTCTGTCTCATCTCTCTCACCGCATGGACAGGACAGTGGATCTGCCAGGTCCAATTTGATCTGGTTATGTCTGTCTCACCTCTCTCACCGCATGGACAGGACAGCGGAGCAGCCAGGTCCAATTCAGTCTGGTTGTGTCTGTCTCATCTCTCTCACCGCATGGACAGGACAGTGGATCTGCCAGGTCCAATTTGATCTGGTTATGTCTGTCTCACCTCTCTCACCGCATGGACAGGACAGCGGAGCAGCCAGGTCCAATTCAGTCTGGTTGTGTCTGTCTCACCTCTCTCACCGCATGGACAGGACAGCGGAGCAGCCAGGTCCAATTTGATCTGGTTGTGTCCGTCTCATCTCTCTCACCGCATGGACAGGACACTGGAGCTGCCAGGTCCGATTTGATCTGGTTGTGTCTGTCTCATCTCTCTCACCGCATGGACAGGACAGCGGAGCAGCCAGGTCCAATTCAGTCTTGTTGTGTCTGTCTCATCTCTCTCACCGCATGGACAGGACAGCGGAGCAGCCAGGTCCAATTCAGTCTGGTTGTGTCTGTCTCATCTCTCTCACCGCATGGACAGGACAGCGGAGCAGCCAGGTCCAATTCAGTCTTGTTGTGTCTGTCTCATCTCTCTCACCGCATGGACAGGACAGCGGAGCAGCCAGGTCCAATTCAGTCTTGTTGTGTCTGTCTCATCTCTCTCACCGCATGCACAGGCAGTGGAGCTGCCAGGTCAGATTTTGTCTGCTTGTGTCTGTCTCATCTCTCTCATCGTATGGACAGGACAGCGGAGCAGCCAGGTTCAATTCAGTCTGGTTGTGTCTGTCTCATCTATCTCACCGCATGGACAGGACAGCGGAGCAGCCAGGTCCAATTCAGTCTGGTTGTGTCTGTCTCATCTCTCTCACCGGATTGACAGGACAGCGGAGCAGCCAGGTCCAATTCAGTCTGGTTGTGTCTGTCTCATCTCTCTCTCCGCATGGACAGGACAGTGGAGCTGCCAGGTCCAATCTGGTCTGCTTGTGTCTGTCTAACCTCTCTCACCGCATGGACAGGACAGCGGAGCAGCCAGGTCCAATTCAGTCTGGTTGTGTCTGTCTCATCTCTCTCACCGCATGGACAGGACAGTGGAGCTGCCAGGTCCAATCTGGTCTGCTTGTGTCTGTCTCACCTCTCTCACCGTCTTGGTCCGATAACAATGACTTCACCTTCAGCACTGAAAATCTGTGAATGATTTTCTTCATCAAGGTTCTTAACTTCCAGTGCCGTCTTCTAGTGTGAAATTGTTGGCTTCCATGGGAATGGAGGGCAATTTTATTGGGTCTGGCTTGTGAAAAAGACAAGTCTATTTCTCTATAATGTACTTTTATTCAAAATAATGTAGTAAAGAAGTATTTACAAAATTCATTTATAAATCAGGGAATTAATGTTCGAATCTGGCATCAGCATCAGTGAAAATGTCTTGACCATTCAGAGGTCGAGTCTGAGATGAAAGACCATTTCGAAGGAGGTTTTATCTTGGTCATTCAGAAACTGACTCCATGACCGGCGCGGGAGATAATTTCAAAGGAAGTTTTGGTTAGACTCGATAACACTTCACTAAACCTTTTTCACAGACTGCAAGATCCCTTGATAAACAGTTATAATATTGGACGGAAATCTGACTCATATTTACATTAAGATGACTTCTCCACAATTTATCACAGAAAATTGTCACTTTTCATAGGAGTTGATAAACGATTTTTAAAACAACTATGTAATTGCCAGTCTTAGTCTGCCTGAATGGACTTTCAGGTTATTCAATTGTGATGAAGTTTGCTGGCTTTCAGATTTTTTCTGACTCCTGCCAGTGCTTTCTTGGGGAAAAAGTCCTCATTTTGAACCACACTGTATAGTACTGTGAATAATCCAGAGGTAGTTAATACGTTAATCACTCCACAATTTCTTCCGTGTCTGATGCTATCTCTTCCTGTGCCTGAAAAAGGAAAGTTACACAGAATTAGAGAGATCCTTTTGACGAACATACAAGCAACTATAATCGTAGGTACAGGCTTTTCCTTTTAAGGGGTGTGATCGCACTTCTGCCCCTAACATATTCTGTGGGAGAGCGGTTTTCCACACCCAATGTTATAGGAACATTCTTCAGTTTGTGAAGAACCGGTACATTGTGATATGGAGAGTGGTGTTAGTCCTCCAAATCAAACTCATGTGACTGAAAAACAGCTCTCTGGCTGTTTTCAATTGTGTCAGCCTGCGGTGGCTGCGATTTAAATCGCTTGTTTATGCGATGCTTTACCTCTGCTGCTAACTCCTCTGCCCTCCTCTGCTCGTAAATCTCCTCTGCCTCCTGTCTCTCATCATCATTGTACTCATCCTTGTCGAGTCGCTCCAGCTTCCTTAACGCAATCAGCGTCTCCATCCTGTAGTCATCCTCATCGGCGATGGGGTTGTCCGCTAGGACCAACGCCCGCAGTTTGGGAAGTGGCTGCAGTTTCTTGGTCTCCTTCATATCGGTCAAGTTATTTCCCCTGCAAAAGTTCAAAAAATTTAAGATAACATGCCATCGAGGTCAAAAGTAGTTGTTTTGAGCACCAAGATGGCTCCAATGGCAGATTTGTACTGAAGTTTGACTCGGTTGACTTGAAATCGAGTCGAAATTTCCAATGTGACGCCATTCTGTAGTCGTCCACATTCATTCTCCTCTCTCCTACAGAGGAGCACGAAAAATAGGAAACTTCACTCCACAGCTGTAGTTTGTTTTCTAAACAATACGTGGCACAACATCACTCGAGTCGCTGTTTGTACCATTTAATGCACTGTTGGCCTGAGTCAATCAAATTTCATTTCACAAATCTAACATCAACAGACTTGTGGCGTCAGCTGTCACTCCCAAGAGGTGATAATCCACCAATAAACTGGCATCATCGTTATATTACATTTGCACTGTAAAAAGCACAAGCAATAAAAGTATGGAAAATCTTTAGTTTTGTTTTTCAACTTCAAGGCCAATTATTGTAACTGCTGGTTACAATGATTTATATGCAGCTACAATAATTCATATTAGGGATGAGGAATTTAATCTAGGCATAAGATTTTCTCATCCTTTAATACATACCTCAGGTTAATGTACTGTAAATTTTTCAACTCGTCTGTAAAACCGTCAAGATTTTCCAACTGGTTGTCACGGAGATGGAGGGTTGTCAAATGTTCAAGACCGTGCAAACCTTCAATTTTTTTGATGGTATTTTGTCCCTGAAATTATAAAACAGTGGTAAGTGGTATACAAATAGGAAGAAATATAGGAGCCCTGTCCAATGTTTTGGGATAAATTTAGTATTTCATGGATCAATGTCAATTCTATTGAAAAATTAAAATTCTGCAGATCAGTTACGTCAGAAAAAATCAATTCTGGAGGGTTAACCACATTCCCACAACAGCTGCAGTAAAACGTGCTCATTCTAATTGGATACTTCAAAAAATCAACAAATGTGAGAATTTTAAAGAAAAATCACACAGCACACAACATTGGGCGATCACCCACTTCAATGTTCAAGAGATGTGCTCCTAAAATTTCAACATTATATGACAAACATGTGTGAACGACAAATTTATTCGAATAATTATCGCAACAGCACATGTGCGGCGGAGCCAATCAATAGTCTTCAAGTATGAATGCGTATTTTGATGGGACACCAAATCGATGAACAGCAAAATATGCTAAATTTGAAATTATAAGAATCCATAACATATTGCAACATGCTCTACAGAAAAAACACTTGAATTCACTGTTTTGCTAGAATTGAATTTGTAAGATAAGATACAATGTACATGTACTAGGGAGAATATCCAGAGTAAGTGTCTCCATATATCTGTTGTAGCTTTTAATAGTTAGGAGTTGCTTTTATTTTTAAACTTGTGAATTAGTTTTGTGGAATGCATCGGCATACATGGGTCGTAGGTTCAAAAGTTTTAGGCACACACAGGTAGCAAGAAGATTTCTTACCAAGAATAAGTTTCTAAGATTTGGTAAAGTGATTCCTGCTGTTGATTCCAATTTGTTTCCTCGCAGTTCTAGGGTGTGGAGACGACTTAATAGGACGGGATCCAAGCCGGAAACCTCATGGATGTCATTGACTGGAAGAGAGTTAGGAACAATCAGAAATATTTCTAGATAATTTTAGGTTATTTCAGAGAAAGATATTTCTTTTATGGTATGCAAATATCATGATAAAATCATTTTTGTTCACAAATGCATTTTAACTTATAGTTAGGTAAGTGTACACTTGCACTTCTCTTTCGGCTGTAAACCATTCAGCCTTAAAACCACTAAATAAGGACGAAACCAAACATTTTAGTGACCCTCGACAGCGTCCTATACTTACAAGATATACTAAGCTGCTCTAATAACGGATGATTAACCCCTTCCGTCGATGTAATTCGGTTGTGATTGAAACTTGCCGACTGTAGATATGGCAACTCGTCGAGTTTGGCGCTCGTCAGCATATTCTGGTCGGCTTTGAGGGTCAACAGATGCGTCAAACAGTTCAGAGAACTGATGTCTTTGAGATTGTTCCGTGTTAGCTCAATGTAGCGGAGGTGAATAAATTGGGTCAAGATTTTGATATCAGTGATTTCCCTGAAACAAAATCATAAGAGATAATTTCAAAGATTTTTGCACCCAGTTTTCAACTTCTAATTCAATCTCTCTCAGCGGCGCTTAAAAATTATTAGATAAGAGCTGCACTGCTATTCTTTAGTGTTATCACAGTGAGAGAAAGTTCTGTATATCAGATCACATATGGCTATGGGCCCATTTATGTTTAGCTGGCCATTCCCCCAAAGGACCACACTGGCAAATGGACTGGAGGCCACCATTTAAATCGTGTGGCGAGGTGCGTCATCGACAAGCAGCTACTCGGCGACTCTTTCTTAGCTTTTATACAAGGTACGTGTATATGACATCATCAATATTTGTGATACCAACCTATCTTTCACATCAAGTTTGACATAGGCGTGGGCTAAACCATCTCCAATCTTACACAGAAGTGAAATGCAGTCTCTGATCATCTCCATTGACAGAAGAATCTCTGGAATTTTCTACAAAGAAAAGTTATCAAAAATTTAGAAAAGGTGGACATGACTGTGTCACATGTGGACGCTGTAAAAGTGTTCAGTGTCAGAAGGTAAATCGTACAGATAGGCCTGTATGTAAAGTTAAACTCTGAAAAGAGTGACATGACAGCCTATCGGGTATGCAGTTGAACTTGAAGATGAAACACGGCAGACAACATAGCCTAGGCCTACAGTGGCACTGACCCTGTCACTGTGCATGTGTGACAGCCATGATGAACGACAGCCTATCGATCGTACATGTTGCAGCTCCCAACGGTCATGGCTGAAGCTAAATCTCTAAGCTGATTGATAATCAATGCTCACTAGAAAGCAGAAAATATAACACAATAACTTTATCAACAGGACCAACAACATAAACATGCCTCCTCTTCCTCCTCTTCTCCCTCTTCTTTTTCCTCTTTTTCTTCCTCATCTCCCTCCTCAGGATTTTCCTCCTCTTCAGCCTGTGCGTCCTCTTCCTCTGCACCTCCCTCGTCACCTACTTCCTCTTCCTCACCACCTTCGAAGGTTTCTTCCTCTTGATCAGACATTTTGAGGAATTTAAACTGATCAGAAATAGCCGAAATCAACAAAAATGTATACACATCAACATGCACTGGCAGGTGCCCGTCACAACTGTTTACAATATGGCGTCCGTTGCCTAGGAAATGGTCCAAAAAGTTTGTCTTCGTTTTTATGTTTCTGAACCAATCTACATTAAAACATTAACTCAAATCGCTATAAGAAGATTTTAGACGAAGACAGGTGCAAGAACTAAGGTTAAAGAGGTTAATTGACGAAGTAGAACGCAGCTTTGCAGGTCCGCAAAAACCACACGATCCCATCTCGTCGAGAACGAGATTGAGCGAGACTTGCTAACTAAAGCGAAGACCGTGCAGACAGCTGAAGGTAAAACTCCTCTTTTTCTCGACTTTTCTTTCTCTATTGTCGATTTCCTATCTTATCACCAAATTAAATGCCTTCGTCAATATATAAGTTATCTTTTGATACAATTGCTAACGATTTTGATGCAGTATTGACTGAAATATAGGCGTTTGAACTTAGCACAGGTCGAGCGCAGAGACTTAACAAGTTTTCTGTCGAAAAATACACTTTTGTCCCAAAAATGTAAATGCCGGTTATTTGGTGTTCTGGCACCAAATTACACCGTTTAAACGGCGTTTTTGATAGCGTACCCTTGTGAGTTGTTACGTGCTGTCGTATATATTTTATATACATTCTAACATAGCACTTTTATTAGCGTCGGAATTTGGGTCATTCTGATATGTTTCGATTCGTCACTTAACTTTTAACAAAGTGTCACTTGGGAGAATTTGGAGTTTGTGAGCTGATGAACGATAGGGTTTATAGAGTATGTGAATAACTGAATGTATTTATACTCATATAGCATTGCGTTGACTGTTTTTGTTCTCTTATTTGCATAGCAGAACATGTGTTAAAAGTACTGTATTATGATACTCCACAGAGTGATAGTGATATTGAATGAAGTTACCATGGTAACTGGTTGAAGTAACTGGGTTAGGTTTGGATGGTTTTTTTAACTGTTTTCTGCATTTCTCATTTAAACCTTGGTTATGGGCCTTAAGTTTAGCCTTAATTTTGTTTTTGTGAATTACAGAATGTATGTTTAGAAAGGCCTATTCAACTCTGAGCACGGGCACATGAAAATGAGAGCTGAATAGCCCCCCCCCCTCGATCTATGCCCCCCTCACCCAAATCGTCCAAAAACACCCCAGTACAGAGATGTAGAATGATTATGATTTATGATGATGATAATAATGATATTTGTTTTACGAATTAGACAGTACTTGTACATTTGTCAGTCGATTGGGGAGGGCTAGGGGGGTCTATTGAGCTTAATTCACATGCCTGTGCTCTGGTCCTTCCTGCCCAAGTCCAGTGGTCGTGAGATGATAGCATCCCCCCCCCCCTCCCTCTGAGTGACAGTCTAAGTCAGTGCCTCGTGCTCGGAGTGCAGCTGAGTTACCCTAGCCCATTTGTGTAGTATCACTATCAGCAAGTATGGATTACTTGCTATCAGTGAGGGCTTTGGCTGTTGGATCAATCAAATTAGGAACTTCAAATCTGTCCTCGTTCCCAAAAAGATTTTACATATTAATAATAAATACATTTCACCAATTCCCTGCAAAATCATATTTCAATGCTCCTGTAGACATATTGTACCCCTTATATTAAGTGCATTTCTGAATATTATTGATTATGATATTTTCCTAGCGAGTTGTTGAAATTGTGCTTGTTTCCATGGTAACGTTCATATTGTATCAGCTGCAATCTCTAATATTATTTGTTTGCGAAAACAATGGGCCCAGTTGCTACATGGCATAATAATAATCCCAGACTATCACATCTGTGGCCGTGGGACCTTAATAACTCAGTTCATAACTCGCCGGCCTGATATCTTTCTGTATTTACAGAAAGATATCAGTTCATGAGTTGCCCTATAGGTGGCACGACTGAAGGAAGGAGGTTCCGCCACCTAGGAGTGAGGTGACGAACTAAAATAGCGGCAACTGCATTGAATATTATTGTGTCTAAAGTCAGTACATGTATATTCAGTTATCGTCAACTATTTCTGCAGGAACTTTATTTTCATATTCACTATGTGGTGTTATTATGATCACCTTTGCTTTTTCTTTTGTTCGTTCTTGGTCATGCTTTGTCCATTTCTGGCAAAGTAAGTATTTCAGAAGACTTTGGACTTTGAAGTTTCAGATGAAGTTTAAGTGACGCTTTACTCAATTTTTGCATTTTCTCTGGGAAATCACCAGAAATATGAGTCAGAGTGCCACTTTCTTGTGGAAAAAACATGATTGTTGGATATAAAAATTTGATGGGAAAGGTTGGGATATATCAATGGAAATGTTACATTCTAAACATGTCAAATACACTTTATCGAAACAATAACAATATTTTGAAGTACCTTGGTCTCTAAAATCCATAGCCTGACATGAGTTGTTCAGGCTTGTCTAAAAAACTACAGCACTGGCATTGATATTGGAAAGCGTATTAAAAGTAGGCCAAATTGTCTTATCACATAATTTTGTTAGAAAAATTTGGCAATTTGTACAAAGATCACTTTTTATCAAAAATCAGATATTATTCATTGTCACAAGCATATTTCCAGTTCTGTTGACTTTCCCGAAAAACCATTATTGTGTCCTATATGAGCTGGCAAGATTTTACGTGTCAGATTTGTGGGCATTCTGCCTAAAACCTGTTTTAACTTTGTCAGTGTTTGTTAAGAATGTTGCCGGTTACCATGCCAACAAGATATGTGTTGTGGCCAAGAGTCAATAGATTTAATTCAGGCCATTTTAACGACCTAAATATTAGTCTAGGCTCTTGTCACAGTCTAGAACCAATTCTTTTGTCTTGTACTTATGACTATGATATGAAAAACAACTTTTGTCCTATTTCGTGAAATTTCTATATTGGCTGGGTCAGGTATATTATTTTCTCACCAAATAAAATTTTTGCTTATTTCTCATTGCATACACGCTGATGCAAGTCTTTTAGGCAGTGCTATCCCAAAAGTAGCAGAGTTGATTAGTTCTCAACATAACCATGTAAATCAGTGACTTGAAATACATTTTGACCAGTTTAGTGCCCTTGGTCCACACCCATTTTCAGGGCTGTTTCAAACTTTTGGTCCGGGGGGTGGGGCTGGGAGGTGGGGGCGGCTGCAGATGGAATTGAGGTTTATCCGCTAACAATATTTACACGTACTGTATGTAATACGCTAATTCACTTCAAGGGTGTATTCACTCGGTTTTAGCAAAAAACAGTTTCCCACAAAGTTCTAAAAAGGTTATTTATTCTGTAAATGGGTTAATTCTAATTTGTAAAATGTCTACATTTCCATTTTAATATAAACTTTGTCCTCTGGTGATAAATGTTTGACCTCTCGAAATATGTCAGTTTACTTTGGAAAACACTGATAAATTGCATGCCGGTTATCAATGCCCGTAATTATTTAGACCCGTTTAAATATGCTCAAAATTTCTGTGCTTTTGTTATCAGAAATTAAATTGTGTTCTTTTATGAGAAATTAGACATAATTGTTTCAAAGGTTTAGATTATGCTGGTAGTGGTATGATAAATGATCATCAAGATTTGTAGGCCCTATTGTTTGTGCGTATCAAAACGCATGACTAAAATTGCTGACATTGTTTTTTGCCAATTTTTTTTTTCTTTTTAGAAAGATAAGATTGAACAAATGTCTGCTAATTTGTCTAGTTCAGTTTGTCTTTATCCTAATGTGATGAGAGCACGCAGAACCTGATGGTGTTTTTTCAAAATTCCCTTACACCTCTTATCTTGTTGATGCCCTTGGGCAGAAATTTATGAAATTATTCTCTCCACTTTTATCAACATGGGAGAAGTAATTTGGCAACGGGTTGCAGTTTTGTGGGGTTTTTTTAGGGCTAAACAACACAATGCCAAAATTTAAATTCATTAAGCAATTGGAAATTTTTTAATTCAATTACAAATTACAAATTACAAATTTTCAACGGACGGTATATGGCCTTTAAGGATTTGAATTGCAGTTTTTTCTCAAAAGTGCACATTTTTTTAATGCAAGTGTCAAGTTTTATGAGCATCATCAATGAAAAACCTGTAATTGGATCAAATCATGGAACATGGCACATAGATAAAGATACAATAAATATGGACATTGTTACTTTGGTGATAGTGATGTCACCAGAAATAAACATCGCTAGCCACACTGTCAATGGCTTGTTGCCAAGTGAAATCTATTGGCTTGTCGTTTTGGTATCAATCTTACCAGATCTATAATGTTTATCATGTTATTTGGGCATAACAAAGTTTATTGCACAGCAGAACCTCTCTTAAAGGGACACCCTCGGGACTGACAAGTGCTCTCCTTGTTGTCCCCTAGAGTTTAGTCGTTATTAGAGAGGTCAATTCGAATCGGAACGATAACTTTGGGACCAAAGCTAGTGTCCTGAATAGAGAGATGTCCGCTATAAAGGGGGTTCCACTGTATTTCTTTGGGCCGCTTACACATTTGGGCCAGACGTTGGTCTTTGAAAATTTTTTTGGCAAAATTGAATCAATGTTAACAGGTGAGTGAAAGGAATGGTATAAAAAGTATTACAAATATTTGACCTTGGTCAGACCTGGAGCTAAATTCTTTGAAAAGTCAATTTTCAGGTCTAGAAGTGAGTGAAAAATGTGTATTGGTAATCTTTCGGCATTTATCGGAAAGTACACACTAAGTCCGAGACTTATCTTCTTTCATAACTCTTCAAACTTTTAAAAGCGCAAAACAAGTTACCTGTAAATAAAGTGTGTATGTAAACCTTTAACTATTTAGTTATAAGACTTGGTTGCCTAGAAAATGCAGGCATTAAGTTCAAAGAAATGCAAAGGTTTAGACATGTTGGAGTCATGTAAGAAGTGCGATAAATTTCTTCGGTCAGAAATGGCTGGACATGAATTTTCCACAAGGTTAAAGGAAATTTTTAAGTGCTTAGCATCGTACTAAATACATGAAGAACTTCTTCTTTGAATGATGATACTATTGATAGCATTCAAAACATGCTAACTTCAAGGTAAGCTAATTACTAGAAAGTGTGAGTGACAGAAATCAAGATGAAATATGTCAGAAGTTGCTTTACTTGGTATAAAGTTGATTCAAAGTTTGATCATTCCAAAAAGGTGTGCTCGATTGCTTTCATTGGTAAAGTGTTTCAGCAGAGGTTGTTCCTTTACATCATTCCAAGAAACGCTTTCCAAGTTGCTTTCATTGGTAAAGTATTTCAGGGGATGTTGTTCCTTTACATACTTCCAAGGAAGGTATTCCAAGTTGCTTTCCTTGGGAAACTGTTTCAGATGTCTCTTCTTTAGATCATTTCTAGAAATGCATTCTAAGTTTGATCTTTCTTCGTTTTGAAAAGATGGTGGTGTCGATGAAAATTTGTTTGAATTTTTTCTGTTCAATGTATGTCCCATTATAAAAAACTTAGTTATGCGCAAGATTATTCGATAAATGCGCTATTTCAGTACGGTCTCTGACAACCACTATAAAATATGGCAAATTATCTAAAATTTTGATTCAATAGGCTATACGGTATTCTTTGAGGCACTCAATAGTATAATAGGCCCATATATATTCATGTATATACAGGCCTGTTGATATATATGAGTTGAAAGTTGCATTTGTGATAAAATTGTGTGGGCCCTTAAAGAAGTATGCCGTTCTAATTTATTATTGGCTCAGGAAAATAGAAATGCCATTATACAAAATGCTGTAGTGTAGTTATTATGCACGCAAATTTGCTGAAACTTGGTATTTATAGTATTTGTATATCTGGCTACACAACGGCAAACACAACTAGAAACATTTTCAAATCTAATTATAAATTTTACCATAGTTGCATTGGCCTTTAATGAATTCTAAAGTGGTGCTGTTAAGTTTAATATGTTCACCCATGTTCACGTAGGTTTTTATTGCTTGGGAATAGGAGATATTAAAGAAAGTGTCAGTGCTAGAACTTGTCATATTTCTGAGGAATATGGTACATTTATGTTATATAGTGTTTTTGTTAGAAATCTAAAAAGGTTGGGCAGAAAAAAGGCACAGCCTGTGAATCTTTCATCAAAATACTCTGTCAACTTGAGAAGGAGTGTGCAGTATGAATGGAATTGCCCAGATCTATGCACTCCTCAGTTTCTAAAATTGGAATTTTCGAAATAATTGTAATCGTTGAACGGAATTGGAATTCGTTGGGTACCAATTACCTCATGCACCTGCCATCATTTATGCATCGAGACCAGCCTACATAAATGGCAGCAGTGTCTCGAGCAATTTTGTCGAAAACAATTTTTGGCGCTAATTTGATGTGCGATGGAATTGTGTGCATTCTGGTAACAATGACAACAGGTTTTAGATGATGTGCTTGTGTTTTCAATTGAAACTTGAGGGTTCGCAGAAGTGGTGCATTAATTTGATGAAATGGGGAAATCAATTTGACATAAGTTCATCTTGCAAAAGTTCTCATGACATTTGTTTTGGAGAATCTGGTGTTTCTGAAGTTAGATTGATATTTTTTTCTAGTTCGTCTGAGGTAATAACTGTACCAGTAATAATACTATTGGCAGTGTTCATTGTCTTATCTTATCGCTTCAAAATCGTAAGCATTACCCAGCTTATCCAGAAACCTTCCTGGAGAACCAAGGGCAGCCACAATCTAGCGCACACAATGACACTTCTGGCCAGTTGAAAACGTGGGGGGAACGGGTATTGAACACGGGACCTCCCGATCACAAGGCCTACCCACAACCACGCTGTGGCACCACGCTCCGAAACATTTTGGATGAAATCTGGGACTGATGCTGTTACCAGTAGAGATTTTCTCATTTATTTGCAAATAACAATTAGTATTGATTTTCCAAAGCATTTCCACCAAGTCAGATGACCATCATCAAGATGTTAGATCAAAGAGGTAATTGACATAAATCTCGCAAGAATAGATTAACTCTTTACCAAGAAGACCTTTTAAGTGTCAATCAGATAGAAGTAGAGAATTTTCTGAAAGAGTTAACACATTTCACTCACCCAGAATGACCCGTATCACATTGGAAATGACAAGCCAGTAATTTCTCACCGACATATTTTTGACAAATTAGCCTTTTGTCCCAAAACTGGAAAGTGGAAATCAAGCCATTCAGGAAATTGATATTTCACGAGACAATCTTGCTGATAATGAAATTCCGCTTTTGATTTCGGAATGTCTGCATGGGTACCTGTCTACACCATAACAAGAGTTTGTGAGCATTCGCGAGTGAGGTGTAAAGAGGTAACTTAGTTACTGCGAGGGTCAAGATTCTTTCTTGGTCTTTCAGCAGGTTTTCAAAGACCCCCCCCCCAGTCCTTTATAGCAGACATCTTGCTGTCACACTGAGTCAGAGTTAGAGTTCTGGTTTCTCAATTTGTGCCGGACTATTTTTCAGACGATAACCTTGAGTGAAGTATTCATAAATTTTCTGTCTTATGAAATCTTTGGTGACACATTTCTGTTCTAATTCTAGATTTTGGCCAAAAAAATTTATTTTTATTTGCAACTGAAGTGTTTTGTCTATAATGTTGGCCTACAGTAGAACTTCCCTTAGCGGACACCTCTCTATAAAAGACAACCTCTATAATAAGTGTGTTAGGTTTGGTCCCAGATTGGTGGTTTCCATTTAACTTGACCTATCTAATCAAGACACCTCTCTATTATGGACAGCATTGGTCAGTCTTGAGGGCCGTCCTTAATAGAGAGGTTCTACTGTGTATTGCCATTCATAATCGAGACATCAAAAGTGCCTGTAGACCTCGATCACGGTGAAAGTTTTCTAATCTTAATCATTGTGTCTCCAAGGAAATTTGGAGTGGGTTGTTTTTCAGAATTTGGACTTTAAACGAGAGTATGCAGTTCAAGTCTTCAGTTAGTCCTGGACTTTGACATGAACTTTCATAGAACTGTAAATTGGAGAACAGAATGGAAAACGGCAATTTTTTCAACCAAATGTAGAATATTTTCCTGATTATCAAATTTCCACCCGCTAATTAAAGAACAAATGAAAGATATCTTTGTTATTTTAGTTGTGGTCGACTTTTAGGCCTATAGAATAAAATAGAAACTCGACCTGTTACCTATAGTTACCAGGACTTTTTACTCCAGGCTGTTAAATATCAAAATCTGTTTTCGCCATTTCTTGATGGAGGATGATTTGATGTGTTTTTTTGCGGTTTTGTTTTCCAGGTAAAGTGATTCAATCAATAATGAGACTAATTTGCTCTCGAATTCATGAGAAATTTTTTTCTGATGATTTAGGTATTTTGTTATCTTCATGAAAATGTTGTGGGCCTGCTTGTTCAAAATAAGTTTTTTCACTAACATGTTAAGTCTAATGGGCTTAACTGAAGGAGGTAATGCTAAGTTAATTTAATGCCAGCGTTAGGGACAATTACCTTTACATCTGTCGCTTTGTGAGCATTTCACCGTAATTAAGGAAATCCAGCTTGATGATTTTAAAGGTAATTCCATGGCATATCTTCTATCTATCTCAACAAAAGCTCCACATTACATTGATTTTTAGTTGGTATTCAGATCAAAATTCTGATCAAAATATATATGCCACTTATTTCAACAGTTTATTTCAAGTGACATACCCCGTTTCATTTTGTATACATTTTGGGGCATTTTCGCTGATATGAATGCATTTGGCCTACTTTCATGAATATTTGCCATGTTCGTATAATTTGTTATGATGCATTTTGTGCTAAATAGGCATTTTTATCAAGAATTATTGTAGGTTGTTAGGAGAGTTAATAATGTGCATTATATGGTCAAGTTCTAAAAGGCAAAATGTTGAAACATTCTTCTTTCCCAGGACTGATTGGCTCGGCTTTTGGGAAGGCCTGCCTGATTCTCGGCAATCTGAGGAACCAATCCGGCGGGGTGAATGTGCCGATTGCCAGAATGTAATCACTGAACCCTCTTAAGTGGTCCATCCTTGGGGTCTGAGTGGTTTGTTATTGAGCAAACACTCTAGGAGAAAAAGAACCCTGATCTTACTCATGTTCTATGGCGACAATGTCCTGATAGGCCTTCGCTATACACCTTATTACAGCTATATCATGCATCTCTAAACTTGAACATGTAGAGTAGAACCTCTCTATCGAGGACACCCTCGGGAATGACAAGTGTTGTCCTCAGTAGAGAGGTGTCCTGATTAGAGAGGTCAAATTGAATGGATACAACCAATTTGGGACCAAAATTAGTCTCGTCAATAGAGAGGTTGTCCTTAATAGAGATGTGTCCGCTAAGGGAGGTTCCACTGTAATTGTTAATCTAAGACAACAGACAATCTGGTGCCTGCTACCTTCAGACGGGATGGGGATGTAATCTTGCGATAAAGTAAAGGTTTCCATGGCAACCAGCCTGTTTCAGGAACTGGCAAATATCAAACTCAGAAATTGACTTGCTGCTGAAGAGATATACCCACTCTGAAGTGGATCTATAGTGTTCTCCATCAAAGTCATTTTCGTCGGGTTGCGTGACCAGTTCGAAATGCTATGTGGAATTAATGCTTTGCTCTTAGAATGATTTTGAAGGGCTTTAATGTTAGGCATTACATTGATGAGACATTTCAGATGTTTAAAGGATTTCCGTTTTTTCCCTACTAAAAAGGGCGTAATTTGAGCGCAGAAATGAAAAAATCAAACTGTGCGAAACAAGTTAGGGTCTGAAAGAGTTAATTTGACAGCAGAATGGAAAGCTCTGTGCCTCAGCTCTCTCCGTACAACTTTGAATTTTGGAAATCAGACAAAAAATAATCATTTTAGAGACATATCAATTAGGCTTTCCATGATATATGTAAATCAATTAAAAATTAGGATTTAAAGTGCCTCGAATATTTGAGGACCCTCAAGATTTGAAGAATGGCAACTTCAAACAAATTCTGAAAAGCTCGTGATCTGTAAAATGACAAGTACATGCCATCCAATTATAGATCATAAAGCTAAGTAAATTGCACATTCATGAATATGCGTCTTTTAAAATAAAAATTCATGTACATGCCAAAAACTTAACCAAAATTCATTAGCTTTAGTGTTCTTCTTTGGCATATGGCAATCGACGAAAGTTCTAATGATTCACACATTTGAAATGTTCACGATCATGATGTATGTCACTATGCACCCTTTTCAACATTGTTGGAAAAATACGTAATTATTTGAAACTCTGCTGTAAATGCCACATGTTGATCTGACTGTGCACAAAACTAGTGAAGATCTTTTAGATACAGTTGAACCTCCCTTTTAGCTGACTCTTTTATTTAAAGGACACCCTCTCTATAAAGGACACTAGTTTGGTTTGGTTGTTTCCATTCAATTTGACCTCTCTTATTAGGACACCTCTCTATTAAGGACAGCACTTGTCAGTCCAATGGGTGTCCTTGATAGAGAGGTTCTCCTGTCCATTATATTTCATACTAAGTTGTAGGGGATTTTACGTACAAAGTGCACCTTGCTGCTGATTGTTACCGCAATCACCTTGAAATAAAGACGCCGCAAACCCCACCCGTGTCATGGTATAAAAATGTCCTTGATAGAGAGGTTCCAAGTTAACATCACCTGTATCTCCAAAGCAATTGTATTTCAAAGGGTTAAAGACCATTCCTCAACATTTTCTAAGCGTAAAATGAGTTAATTCTCCATTAGTTGCGTACATCGGTTTTCATCATCTTTTAGAAATTTTCTCCAGCAGTTTAAATGCTCCCATTATAAAAGATAAAGTATAGATATCTGCTCTTATCATTGGTTGCCATGGCAATGCGAATTCATGTATTTGTATGAAATTGTAGGAGACCCATCTCAGTGTAGGCATCATGGATTTTTTCTTAATTTTCGTATGTTTCTGTTTTGAAGATAATTTATCTGATGTAAAATAAGGTGGCCTTAGACATGGCTTATGATATTCTTAGTTCACGGTCTGTTGCGGTGAAACCTCTCTGTTAAGGACACTCTTGGTTGTTTTCCATTCAACTTGACCTCTGTAATCAGGACACCTCTCTATTAGAGGCAGCACTTGTCACTCCCGAGCTTATCCTTAATAGTGGTGTTCTACTGTACTTATTATTTACACAAGTTGAAATATTCAAATTCAAAAACAAATTCGAAATTATCAACGAACGGTATAGGCCTTATAGCTGGCACTTTCTGACCAGAAACAGGTGTAGAGCTAACGAGAAAAGTACTCCACTTTCGCCCAAAACACACAATCTTGATACTTTTGGCATCAGATGAATATGGTATTGAGAATTCAATAAATTGTTGATCATTTCTCTCATCCAATGTTTGTCCCGCATCCCGGTAAAATATATAAGGAAGCCTGTCCTCAATACAACCCAAGAATTTCAGCCCATCCCATCATTTCGAAAGTGAAAACACTGTGGCTCACAGTACTTTTATTTCACTGCCAGTACATATACAGTGGAACCTCCCTTAGCAGACACCTCTCTGTTAAGAACACTAGTTTTGGTACCGAACTGGTTGGTTCCATTCAATTTTAACTCTCTTATCAGGACACCTCTGGATTAAGGACAGTGCTAGTCGGTCCCGAGGGTGTCCTTAATAGAGAGGTTCTACTGTAGTGTATATAATAGTTGTGAAATGAAAGTAGGCCTAACATTTTCCAGTTCAATTTTCACGATATTGATCAGACACAGTTCCAAATTCAATTTCATGAAGAGCATACCTCCTTGATCTAAGGTTCTGAGTGTCTGCTTAATATCTAATGCATGTTTGTATATGTATATATATATAGAACTGAGGGAGAATCGGATAACATATTCTGCTCGATTATATTGTTTTTGCAAAATATATAGATACCTACAAGATGCGTTTTGATACCTTAGTAAAAGTCGGTTAAATTGTTCTGCCTCTCCTTTTGCCAGATGTTTAAGTTTGCCAGAATAACTCTGGATTTCTAAAGTCTATCGACTCAGAATTGGTTACAATATAAATATCTGGCGATCGGTTGCCTGGCAACTCACTGAATTTGAGGTAAATGATAACAGTTGTGCTGGAGTTGATGAGTCTGATCTTGGTTTCTTGATGTTGAAGGAATTTTAGGGATACTGTGAAACCCTTTATTTTTGCGGTCCTATATGTTTGTAAAAACATCATTTTCAGATTTTTACTCCATTTATATCCACGATCGGATGTATTTTCCAATGATGGCGACATTTTAAAGTGATCGAGGATCCATCTCAAGTGCTATAGAGCAGACAAGTGATTAAAATCGCAGCGACTTACAATTCAAATCACATGCGACGATAATCACTCATTTTATGGTCATTGCAGGTCGCAGTTACCTGTGAGTCAAATCAAACCGAGCGATTACCGATTTTGCCCGCAGACAAGAGAGCCTTTTGTTGCACATGGCTGCAATTATAATCGCGGGTAGCTGTGATTTTAACGCTTGTTGGCATGGCGAAATTGAAGAGAGGGGTGCTGAAAGTTCAAGGCATGCTTCAAAGAACTTAGGTGCTGATCCCCCTAGCGCAATATTAGCACCCCTGGGTGCGACTCCAACAGACTATACCTTGTTCACCTCAGTTGATTCAACAGGTTTTCTGCCGGCCACCTCCCGGATTCCCCTTCATTAGCGTAGTCAACGAATCATTAGCTCCGCTAGCAGAAGGAATCCTCTTAACCAGATACTAATTAATCAAGCTCGTTAGCTCAACATATATACCAAGGGAAACGTGATTTTCCCAATGCTGGCAATCCTCATCTCCCATTACTGGAAAACCTGGCAAAATAAGCTGAACAAACAATAATAAGAAGATTTAGGAACGGGAATAAAAAAGTAACTTGTTAAGATATTAGTGATAGTTTCTTGAAACAGGATATGGAATACTTCAGGCTTACTTCACACCTTTTACCTGGATAAATTTGAGATTCATTTCGAGGCGAATTGTATTTTTAGCGCTAAATATGATAATTCCGGGGCATGTTGGCGGTATATATGTTATTATATTCCTGACGGAATATTTGCCAGCCAGGTGCATAAATAAAATTACACCTTGGTAAAATCAATCTCAGATCATTAACTTGTTCATTGGTACAACTTCAGTTGGAAAGATATCATCTTGTATCCCTGTTAAACCTAAAAATATTTTTAAGGAGTTTTATCTCTTTTTTTCATGTCACTATGTACAAGTACATGTACAATATAGGTTTGTGATAGTCATCGCAGTTGGGTCGATCTGCGACTCGATACCAAACCGCGGGGTTGCAGACATGAGATATTTGGTCACACAAAGCAGTAATTATAAGTTGCTGCAATTGAAATCACTCATCTGCGTGCAACTATAGGATATCTTTTCCTATAACCAAGTTTGATTTGGCAAGATCGACGAGAATCCCTTCAAAGGTTTTTTCAAAGACTCCTCAAAAGGGTCAAATTATGAAAAATATCACAACTTTCTCATGAAAGTGTGAAAAATTCCATGGCCTTGAAATCCTGGCAACGGGCGTGCACCAATCGTTCGATAACCAATCCATTTGTTGTGTACTTAATCAGCGGTCTGCTCAACGAGTCAAATACTGTAGAAAATACCATTGAAGGTGTTGTAGAGAAAACAATCTTTAGACATGCATAACCAGCGAGATCCCTTGGCAACAACATCAAAATAATACAATTTATTATTTATTTAGATTTGCATGTATAGGAGTTGTTAACGCTGTGTTCCCCAGCGTGGAGACATATCCTAGAGGGTGGGGAATAGATTTTGGTCGGTTTTTGTGCGGGTATTTTTGTCTCTTTAGGGACAGTTTCCCTCTGCTTTTTTTCAAATTTTAGCCTTTCACCAAAAAATGTATTTCAATTTCATGTATTAAAGCGTGTAGCTTCTGGCTGAGGTGTCCTTCAGCAAATCATTGGAGGGATTTTTGGTTTTTTTCCCCGTTTTGAAAAGACTTTATTTAACAGCAGAAATGGAGATATCTATATACCTCCGCTCCCCGTAGAATTTTGAATATTTGAATTCGGACAAAAATAAATCATTTTAGAGGCATTTTGCAAGTTAGGGCAATTCCAAGGACAGCACTTTTAAACATGAAAAAAAATCATGTTTTGCTGTGGGCATTTTCACAATCTCACCTTCCTATTATCATCTATCCTATCTCATTAAAACATCAGCCGCCCTAATAACGACTCATGGCAAAAGTCCCAACACCAATGACAATCCATCTTTAATCCGCTTTTAGTGAAAAACGGGCAAATTTATGTGGAAAGCTGAAATTGTGCGTTGAGCGTGACTCTTCGTTATTGAATTTCTGTATCCATAGCTTTACATTAATGTACTTCTCAATTAAGCAGCGCTAATTTTATTGGCCAGCAATCACAGATTATTCTATGCATTATTGAGAGAATTCTCTTCGGACTCTTCTTAGTAGTTTCCATGCAAACGCACAAACACGCGGGAGCTGTGCGTAGCCTGGCGGGACATATACAAGGATTTTTCAATGCTTGTTGATCGGTTCAGATGCAGCAGTTCCATTAGACATTTTTTGGATTCGCATTGGAATTTTGAATTGTGCTATTTCTTAAAGGTGCAGTGCACCCGTTTAAATTTGACAGTTATTATTTGAAATTCAAAGTGATGGAACAGTTTCGTTCTAAACAGATTCTTTTCTGCTTATCGTCAAAAATCGGCTGATCTGGAGTGAAGATTTCCCAAACCAGTGTCCTCATCAGAGAGGGTGTCCTTAGTAGAGAGGTGTCCACTAAGAGAGGTTCCACTTTAGTTTCATTATTTCATGTTTTGTCCCTTTTTCTGCAGGCACGGCAAAATGGAAGTGGTCGGCATTGGAACCTGGCAAGTGTCATCGTCGTCAAATTAGTTGTCGTATTCCGTATCATGTTGTTGGTCTACGTTGATGTATTTCAGGTTCTTGAGTATTTACCACATGTGCATATCGATGTTGCTTCTACCCAAGACCAATTATGTTGTGATGGTTCTTTATTGTCTTCTGTGTATCACGGCGGCTTTTACATACCACAACGCAAGGCGATTATGGCGTGACAATCCTTTTGGTCAAATGGATCCTGTCTTCTTTCGAAGAGGGCAAAGGAGTTTTTTTTACCATGGCCTATCGAGATAAGCCCATTAAAGAGTTTAATCATTTAAAAATATCATTTTCTGAGTATCGTTATCAGACAGATACAAATTTGACTTGAGATGATTAGAAATCACTTATTGACTCATATCGAGTCCTATCAGTCTCCTATATTCTGATTTTATGGACTTATCAATCTTTGGTGTGATTTATTATGAGTTGAAAACTAGGTGAATATGATCCTTTTGACTGTCCAGACCTTTGCACTAATAATTTTCATGGTAATATTCCAAAATCTGATATACTTAACTATAGTATTTTTTTTGTCCCATTTATGCCTTGAATCGTTGTATAAATCACTTTTGTGCGATAAATATATTTAACCGTATAGTATAGGCCTAGACATTGTATTTCGTTATGGCAACCACTAAATGTCCCACGTAAATCTTAATTGTGCATTTTGTATATACTGTTCGGTGGTCTGTGGTATTATTTACATATTTTGGTGTTATATATATTCTGTGCAGTTTTATAGAATTTTGTTATGGACTGAGTCACTCAATCTGACTTGACATTCGTGAGATCTTGTATGTGAGTTCCTTGGAGGGTAATATTTTGTGAGGTCTGTTAGATTTTCGTTGTTGTCTATTTTGTAGAATTTAATGATTGATGGCACAATATAGGCTGTGCCATATCACTTTCACCAGTTGCCAATATAGGTAAGGTGATACAATTATAGCCCTGGTACAATTATAGCCTTTGTGTGTATAAATGTATGTCGCAAGTGGTTTTGTCACTCCAGGGTGGCCCAGAAAACTTTCTCCCTCACACAATGGATACACAATAGAATTCTATTGTGCAAGGGAAATGTTTCTGGGACACCCTGTAGTGTATAATTGTACCACTTTACCTTAGGCCTACTTCATGGAGAGTCACAGATTCAAAGTGATTGTAGTTCCTGGTCATTTTCTTCCCTGTTTGGTTCCCTGCAAGGAAAGGATCTTTTGAATGACCCTGGTATGTGAAGTAGGTATCCAGTGAGAGTGATACTCCCTAAATCTAAAAACACAAGACGTCCGTCATACCAGGGTCATTCACATGCTCCTCACCTGGTTGGATAAGGTGTTTTGCCCAAGAGTACAACTCCTACTCATACTAATGAGCCATTGACAGAGCTTTAGGCATGATTTCCTGAAAAACCACAAAATTTACACTCCATTTCCACATTTCGTCATTTTGACTCGGACCAAGGCAATATTTTTCTCATTTTCTGCGAAAACGTCAGAATCTTTGTGTATAGAACAGGTGGAACTTGTATCCTACAAGTATATGTGATCATTTATCAATGTCTCGGAACTTCTACCTTGAAATGGGAAACTTTTTAAGCAGTGATTTTGTGGCAGACATGTTCATTCTGTTGTTTAGGGTAAGGCCAAGGCAAGAAGTTGACTGTTTCACATCCTCTGTCTCAATATTTTGAGTTGGCCTAATTGTTAGTCTGTCTTGATTGAGTCTCTTTCCAGAAAGCAGCATGGACAATTGTCCTAATCCTATATGGACCAATGCTGTCCTTAATAGAGAGGTGTACTGATTACAGGAGATGAATGAAAATGACAGATTTGGAACCAAAATGATTGTCCTTAATAGAGAGTGTGGCTTTTAAGAGAGGTGTCCGCTAAGAGAGATTCTGCTTTTTGTATATAAGTACATGAGATGTGTAAAATTTAAGTGGATTCATCACATTTCTTAGAATGTTTTACACTGAAATGGAATAGGGGGCCATGGGGTGACATTAATTGTCGGAATGGCTCAAATATGCTCACCAGAAATTTGAGATTGTTTACCATAAAAAGAAGGCTGTGAAAACTAGATTAATGGGAAATAGTGAAATTCTTTTTCCTCAAGGAAATGTTAAGAATTGCATATACTTATGCATATAGATTTGTAAAGAGTTTGTCCGACATAATGCCGTGTGCTAGAATTTCTGAACGTATTAGAAACTTTGAGTCACTCGCCTAGTATAGTTTGTGCGAGAATGTTTAAAAAAATTTTTTTACAAAAAAGGACTTTCTCAGAAATATTAGTGTGTGTCATGATAAGAAAGAGTGCTGTGTGCTGTAGGTGTTTAACTAGTCTTAGTCAGAGGATGTGAACCATCCTTGTATATATATACATGACCAAATTTTACAAATTATTTCTCAATATCTCAATATTAGGCTGTAGTGACGTTCTCTCATTGTTTCAGTTGATACTTTAAAGGTCACTAATGAGGCCTATTTCTTGCATAGGCTTTAACCAGTGCCTCCTAGAAAGGATTTTAAGGGTTGATCATAGGTACCACCATTTTGGCGAGAACTTAAAATCGTTAAGAAATGAGAACTCCTTCAAAACGAAGTGAATGCCAATTTCAAGGGCGGGAGTCACTTCATTCAAGAAATACTGTGTCAAGTTGAGGGACGCTAGTGAATATTTTACGTGTACTAGACCAAGGTTTGACAGAGGCAGCTCAACTGGCTCCATAGCCTCGACACAGTAAACTGCCTCTCTAAAAATCTGGTTTCTTGAAAGATTGCAAGAAATCTGTTAACGTTTCGGAGCACTTTTGGAAGTTCTACTTTCATGTGAAATCTGCAAAACATGATGAAATGTCTGAATGTTGGTATTTGTGGCATTCGCGCCCTGACAGAACACGGGCAATAACATGAAAATGCTCTCATAAATTAGCCTGTTTTCGCCATACTCCTGAGAATTCCTCAAGGTAACACGGCAAGTTCCCATCGTGAGATATCTTTGAACAATGTACCATCAAAATACTTCGTAAATGCCTCAATTTCCTGAAAAGGCCAAACTAAATGATTTTTTGGGTTGGCAGCCATGTTACCATAAGGTTTTTACAAGGAACTTTATATATTTGTCTCAAATAAGAGGACGGTAGATAACTGGGAAGATTAGCAACATGACTGGGGCTGTTTTTGTTGCAGGAAAACATGGTGCCTGTCACCTCTGAGGTCCCAGGTTCGATTCCCCGACTACCCCTGTATACTCATGTAATAGAGAGAGCAACTCTCTTCAGCAGTGTAGGTTTCCTCCTACTGTTCAAATTGCCCAGACATTGTCTAAAGAGCCAATTCATGAATAATCCAGGACTTATCAAAACGGGAACTTTGTTTCGTGTGGTTTTATACATTTGGAGAAAAATTTTGTGAATCATTCAGTAATGCGATAACAGGAAACTTTCCGTCATTATCGAAAAATTTCACCCAGACCCACACCATGATAACAAATTACCATTGTGTTAATAAAACTCTCAGAACAATTGAATTCTAAATGATTACATATAGCATATTTGGGTCAGGATATAGAAAACCACAAACTTGTGTTTGTGAACTTTAAACAAATGACTTTTGGCAGTAAACAGGTCGTTTTCTAATTCTCGTTGATAAAAAGGTCAGAAATTTATGGCGTGCCCTATATGGTTGACATTGTGTAGAGAATAATCAGAAAATCAAAGAAATTTGTTTTCGGATCTTATCTACGCGACTTCTGATTAAAGGATCAACCCAGTGATAACTGATATTCATATTTTGTTATGATATTTTGGAATTTTATGTGTTAACCTTTGGGTAGGTAGAACTAAAGACCAATTGGAAAATGTCTTTAACCCTTGTTTATTGCTATACTCCTTTTCACAAGAAAATGGCAAAACCAACCTAAAATGGCTGGGAAAAGTTGTCAGTATTACTTCTTATGGTCTGTTCTTGGATTTTGGCAAAGTAACTATTTTCATATACTTCAGACTTTGAAGTTTCAAAAGAAATATGACATTTTGTTCAAATGTTTCACTTTCTGTTGGAGCGTAGATTATAATTTGAAGTTACAGTAGAACCTCTCTATCAAGGACACCCTCGGGGCTGACAAGTGATGTCCTTTATAGAGAGGTGTCGTGATTGATGCTGGAAATTTCAAAAATAGAGGGGTTAATTTTTGTATAGTGCGTGAGGATGGAAAAACGCCATCCCAGTTTCCGTATCTGAGAAAACAACCTGAAACGGCCAAGAAAATTACCCGACATGTTCGAAATAATTCAGCGCAAAATCTTTAACGAGGTTAATTGTTCTAATTATAAAATCATTTACATCGCGGCATATTTTCCTCATTAAAGTTATTTTCTTTTCATATAAATCTGTCCAAGATTTCTTTGCGAAAACACGAATTCCAGACCACATTTTGTATATTATGTATTTATAATGCCGACAATAAGGCTATTCTTATTTTGCATTAACCCTTTAAGAGTAGTTTTCAAAAAGGTAGAGCAGCAACATTTAAAATGTCTGTAGCATGTAGGTCTTTGCAAAAATGTTTAAAGTTAACGTGACCAGTATCTTTATTAAGGACACTAGTTTTGGTCCCAATTTGTTGTTTCCATTCAATTTTACCTCTCTAATCAGGACACCTCTCTATTAAGGACAGCACTTGTCTGTCCCGAGTGTGTCCTTATTAGAGAGGTTCTACTGTATTTGCTATAGCAATTATAATCATTTCAACATGCCATGGAGACATACATATAAAACTGTGCAGCAGGCTCTTGATCTACCTGGCTCAAGAAATGATATTGAAGAAACCGAATCGTTAGGTGTGAAAGTATATTTTGTAATCTAATGCCCGAGATTCTAAAATGTGCTCTCGGTAAAACGGCTGTTAATGCATATTATGCATATGTAATTTCATATAAAAGTCTGAATTCCTTGGTATCTGATGCACCAGGTATAGAAGGTTTCAAAATGTTGTATTTGCAAAACATGTTTATTTATGTCTGTGTATTTATGAAGATCTTGATCAGATTGGTTCGTTTGTCAAGCAATTACGGTAAGCCTATCTCATTTATCTGCTGGATTGTTGAGGCTTGCACATTTTCTGAAATCATGGGTAGGCCTATTCTACGGTTACCAGGGGGTTAGTTGGGCTGGTTACCAGGGGGTTAGTTGGGCTTGTTTCTCCGTCTGTCTTATGTTTATACAGTGGAACCTCCCACCTTAGCGGACACCTCTCTATTAAGGACAACCTCTCAATTAAGGACACTAGGTTTGGTCCAAAACTGGTTGTTTCCATTCAATTTGACCTCTCTAATAAACACCTCTCTATTAAGGACAGCAGGGTGTCCTTAATAGAGAGGTTCTACTGTATATGATCTTTCATTTTCTCCATTCGTGAGTATCGTCATATTTCCCTATTTTTCGATCTGAAGCCCATTTTAGGCTCTTTAGGCTATAGCCTGAGCTGCGAGTGGCTTATCAGTTGAGCTTATCCTTGATTCCACAGCATTAGGCAACCCGACGAAATGTGAAGGCCGAAGTTTTCCCTTGACCTTCGAATTAACTATATTTCAAATGCCTATCAACAGATATTAATAATTGCATTCATGTAGAAGTAAGAATTACCAAGGCTTATGGAGGATATTAATAAATGAACAGTAATATGGCAGAAAAATCATATATGCCTGGTTAAACATACAACGTTTTGTAACTATTGCATGTTACGTCACACCCTGTAGAATTATGAAAATAACTGCATTTTCTATAATTCTGGCCTCATAATATTTAAACATTTCTGAGATGTAACATTTTTGTAAAAACGAATTGCGCAGCAATTTGTTATAGATTAATCATTTTGTGCTGGTGCTGGTGCAGATGTGTGGAATTCATAAATATGCCCTGTTTTTTGTTGAATTCAGTATTCTCTTCCCAAACTGTGTTCCTCTAAGGTTGTACTGGGATTTAATTGTACCACCATACCTTACCATACATTGAATCATCTTTCAGGAAGGAGTTGTCAAGACTGTCAGTGATAGAATCTTCTCACTTAAGATTTCTGTTCCAGAAGGGAATAGTTAGAAAAATTTGAAAAAAACTTATTTTTTTCTCAAAAAATATTTACGATATTAGTTTTGGTTTATCTTTTCAGAACACACAAACTATGAATGTATAAACTGAACAAAAGGTCGAAGAAATCCTACTATAGGTGTCGCCAGGGACCAAGTCAGACAGAATGGCCAAGGTCGGCTTGCTCAACGCAATATGCGCCAAGCTAAAGACGGACGTCAATGAGCTTGGCACTGAGGCTTTGGTGCAAAATTCCAGTGGCAGCAAAAATGGCCAGGATACGCCATATTCCTCCTATCGAAGCAGTCCGGGGACAGGTCAAGAGCTGTCAAATCATGCCTCATTAGATTTGTCAACGCACGGAACACCGGTGCAAGACTCGCAGGATTCGCCGCGTAAGAACCGGCGCAAGGCAGCGGCGCCGCGATGTTTGAAATCGTACGAGGAGGAAACGTACCAAAAAGACGAACTGGAGGAATTCGAGGCGAATAACAAGGATGTCGATTTTGCGGCGTACACTGGCGATTTGGACGAGAATAGTAACAAGTTAGACGATGAGGATGACGGTGAAAGGTTTGTTGACGGTTCCGACGGTTTCAACGGAAGTGAACCGTTCCGTAATGATCTGAGCGATGATGAGGATGAAGATGGATTCTATGCAAGGGATGATTCCGATGTTGACCAATATCCCGATCTTTCGCCCGACGAGAACTCCAGCGACGAAAACGATTCCAAACCACAAACGAGCAAAGCTAACACTGATGACTTTGGCGCTATCGATCTATCAGTTCAGAAAAGCCGACTGAAAAAAACAAGAAGCCCGTCGCCTGCGCAGAAAGTACGGAACCATGTTCACGTCCCAGTCAATTTGAAAGGGGAGCGCCACCTATCTGGGAGTATTGGGAAGAACTCTGGTGAGGCTGCCGATTTGAAGGACTATGCAGAAAGTACCATGAACGAGTTGTTGAGTATGTATGGCCTGTCCGAGGATTCTGGGGCCATTGCAAAGAACGTCCCGCTGCAGAATTTCTCATCCGGGCGGATTTTGGAGCGACATGTTGGCAGTCTTCATAACGGACGTCCCGTGAACCGCCCTGAAGCAGAAGGACGCAGTGCCCACCTCTATGCAAAATATGCTGAAAGTCTGTCCAAGGGATCCAGTGCTGAAGGTGAGTTTTTGAAGCTTTCTGAATGACACGAAACATTCATGACACTGAGACAGTGGACCCACCCTTTTCCCCTTATCACCAATAGCACCAATAGACGATTTCAAACAAATGGCCACAAATACTCGCGGCATGTTGGTTTAGATGAGAATTTCTGATCGATTCATGACCAAATTGATGAAGCGATGATTTAACGTCAATAATAACGACCGATTTAACATTCTTGTTTTTACACCCGCGGTTAATGCACTCCGATTAGCTCTTAGAGCCAGGTGGCCTATAATGCATCATGGATAATTTTGTTTATTCTAGAATCCATGGTTACGGGTTCCATTTCCTATATTACTGAATCGCATTTGTGGATGCTGTCGCTGAAAAGATTAACATATTTGCGGGATTTTAATATTTTCCGCCTTTCACCCTAACGCAATAGCGGCTCCAACTCATGGCGTAAACACAATCAGTTACTATGGCAACCTTTTCTTTGATTTCAATTAAATTGATATGGGCCATAAACAGATTGGGTGTTTTAATCTGTCGGCGTGGCAACTGGTCTCCGGCCATCATCAACTGGTTAGGTGGTGTATTTTGATATGGTTTAGGCTGTTCCCACAAAATCGTGTCCCCTCGGTTGTGAAGAAATAGTTATACACAATGCCATTGTGCAGTTATTACGCATGCAAATTTGTTGAAACTTGGTATCTATAGTATTTGTACATCTGTCTACACAATGGCATTGTTGAAATTTACCTTCAGTTCATATTTACAAATCACAAATTTTCAAATTCAAATTCAAATGCGAGTTCAATTTTTAATTTTTGATCGAACCGAGTTGGCCTTTAAAATCTCCTGTGGAATTTCATTCTCATTTACCGTGACAACTACCGTTGACGTAATGTCATATTGTAATCAATATCATCAACTAGGGATGCTGAACAAAGTTGTGAACAGCTTGATGGATTTCAACATTTTCTATCAATTAATGCAAAATTCACATTACTGAGTTATTTGTGACGTTAGCGCCGAGAGAACAATGGGCTGAGGGCGCATACTCGCCGGCCGTATCCTAGATACTTCGGAATTGACATGGTCTGATGAACCGGGATCGCACGCTAAATGAGAATAGGCCAAGCCAAGTAACAAGTTGTTTCTTTTACTAACTTTGAGAGCCGTTTGTGGATCGTTACCAAACCTGTCACGCTGCGTTTGATAGGCCTCAGGAATGTCCTTTCAAAACTCAATGATCTCAGCATGTTACTCTAACTTCTTTGCAATATTGAAAAACTTTAACTGATATAAGTGTTGGTATGAACTCAAGAAATCTTACCCTTCTAATAAGCCTTATCTTGAGATATATAGGTCTATGCCTGAGTTGGAATTGCTCTGTTTACAATAGTGGTTCGCTCGGAGAAGTTGAGGAAGAAGTTTCCTTCCACTATTGTCACTTGATTCTCACTGGGTCTGCTACCCAAGAAATAAAACCCACTTTGGCCTGAACGAGGAAATGTTTCTCGTTTCTATGGAGTTTCCTGCGGGACTTTGATTCATCGCCTACCGTCCCGAGGCTTTTACATCAGTGTTGCATTAAAGCGTGAGTTCTGTCTACATTTGTGCGAAACTATGGCGATGCCATTAGGTAAAATCATCAAGGTTTATTGGGACGTTTACGTCAGGTTGTGTATTATTGTAAGGGGTAAATATAGAGACGTGGATGCTGAATTTGAGGAAGTTACAACAAAGGAGACGAAGTTTGTGTAAAAATAACAAAATTATCACGTTCTTGACATTTCTATTATATATCAAATTCAAATCTACCATTAAAGACGGACGACGCTCATTGTGGTTTTCTCACGGACCTGCTGTGCTGGAAGCCATTTTTGTTGGAGAAAAAACGAATATATCGCATGCCCAAGTTGTCCCTTTAAGTGTCCTTTAAAAGGGTTACACCCTTCGTAATTACTTATGGTCCAGGAAAGTAGAATTGCAGTTATATACAATGCTGTAGTGCAGTTATTATGCATATAAATATGTGCTGAAACTTAACGAATGGCGTTGACCTTTAAGATAATGCATCTTGGTGTGGGCTGTGTAAATAAAACCCACTATGCTCCCTCTAAGTTTAAAGGGGATAGGAGGTGAGCCAAACACTTGACCTATGATGAAATCACACCAAACCATTCTTATCATGTATTGCAGGCAAGACTTGGTTATCATTTCTGTTCTTCTCAAATTGGTCTGTTTGCAGACTAATATAAGTCACAACCAGATGGCCAGGATAGGATCACTTTAATTGCAGAGTCCAGGAAGAGATCACTTTAATTGCAGAATCTATGTAAACAAATGTTGTTGATAATGAGTAAACATGAAATCTGACGGCATTTTTCATTCTTTGATAAAATTATGCTCTTCAAGATACAAAGACTGAATCCTGTCCGCCAACAATATGTTATATTTGTGCGTCTTCTGCGGCAAATAAATAGGGAGAAATTACCCAGGATTCAAGTGGTGGCTAATTAATTTGATGCGAAAAGTTGGCCCGCCGCCACTCTGTCTTTAATACACTCGCTATCAGAGTCAGCGCAGTAATTCTGCGTTTTATCATGAAATATTTCCCGCTAATGTGCTGGCAATCAAAATTAACTTTCTCGCCAATTTATACATTAACGAAATGCCGTGGAACGTGGCATGAAGCCTTTATTGTTTCGCTAATAATAAACAGGAATATTGCCGTGAAACGCTCCTTTATTGAATTGCAAACTGTTGCCATGGAAACGTGTGGAGTATTTTTGTCCCAGTTTGATTTTGGTAGCAATAAGTGAAAATGTTATTGATTGGGGTTGGAACGATGCGGGGATCATTTAGATATCAGCGCGGACCACTTATACGCTGAAGCTATTTTCTTGCGAAATTTTAATCGCTTTTCTATTGGTTGTCACGGCAACGCTAAGCTCCAGACCAGGTACAGCTTCTGGGACGCAAAACCTCTTTCCTGAGATTAGCTCCTAGTTAATTCATCGTATTTTCTATTGTCTTGAATAATTCACTCGCGAGATAATAACCACGGAAAACTCACATGTGAGCGTCTTGGCGTCTGTGGGGCACTTTCATGACTTGGGCATTGTCCGTAACAACAAGAATCACTCATAATTAAATCACCGTGGTTACAAACAAAAACAGAACATACACACATATCATGCCAAATAATAAATCTATGTATAAATAATAAAGTGCGTGTCGACGAATTTTCTCCAAGCAGACTAGCTGAGAAGTACTCAAAATGCTTGAACAAAGAAATTATCGTTGTATAATTAGGCCATTGTGGGTTGTCCAAACATTCTTCGTTGCCACGGTTCAAGTAAAGACAACTTTGGGTCGTTTCTAAGGTTTGGGAGAATTTATTATTAGAGTACTTGCACATATTAGCATAATACTTGTACTTTGGTTGTGTTTTGATCCTGGTCTTTTGCAAATTTAATGCCATGTGGTGGTATTTCAGTGTTATGTTTTTTGTTGAATTAGTGGGGCACTATTTGGTGTAAAATAGGAAATGTTGACCAAAACAGATTAACCCATTCAATTACTGGATCTTTGCATACATGTCAAGCTAGGCTAGGCCTATATAGGTTACATAATTTAGCTTAAAAAATGTGTGTTTTCCTAAAATATTTAAAAAAATTTAAGTTGTGCAAGACTTGTTTGAATTCAGTACATGACCAAAAACAGTCGTTGGGCTAATTATCAATTATACACAGGAAAGAGTGATTAATCAAAATGCCAGAAATTCCATCACATTTATTTCATATCACAGAGATAATTTCATAAACAGACCCATTTTGTCGACCAAATGCATTATATTTAAGATATTTGATATATCTTTCATGACGGCTGAACAGAACGTGACCCTGACTTTATTCTTTGCCATTTAATCCGATCATCTAAAATATCATTGGCAGAACGACAACTGTCTAAGTGGGCTATATGTGGCATTAGTTCTATCAATTTCAATGACCCACCATTCATATTTTCCAGCTCCCAGACCTACCTCGAATCACCCGCCTCATGTCCGCAAACATGACGATTATGAGAGGGATACTGATACGCCCCCTAGTGCTGATGCCAGTAACCATACCGCTCATTCCAAGACGGGAGCGAATGTCACCAATAGCCCAGGTAAATAACTTATCACGAAATTGACTACAGTGGGACCTCCATTAGCGGACACCTCTCTAATGCGGACACCTTTCTCTCAATATTTATATAATGCATCCCATAATTCATTTTTCAGGTAGTGGAAAGTTTGTTGAAAGTGCTGCGTACATTCGAGCGTGCTTCAACAAAGATATAGCGCCGTCTTCCGAGGCCAAGTCCCCTGCTGAATCACTCTCCGGAAAGCTGCTCCCTGACTATGCAAAGTACATTAAGAGGTGAGATATTAGAAATAACTTTGAGAAACTTGACAGTTCACTGCCATTTTCCCAAAAAAGATCATCATCTTTTTGACTTGCCGTGTTTCTGAGCGGGAAAGTAGGACTGACTTGACGCTTGAGTTGAAGATTCGGATCTTGGTGCGAGTGGAGTACATACTCCCTTGAGCTCGAGGCTCTGTTTAACCATGTCCTTGAAATCCCGCTTGCTAGAGTCAACAAATGTTTGCTCATCTTTGTTACAGGTTCAACGGTTTTGAGGACTGTAAGGGCACCCACTGCCAGGACATGATGTACCGTGAGCACTACCACTGCATGGACTGCAGCTTCAAAGTCTTCATCAAGAAGGAGGAGATGATACGCCATTTTAAGTGGCACAAGAAACGAGACGAGTCACTCCAACACGGCTTCATGCGCTACAGCCCGCTCGACGACTGTGAGGACCGATTCGGGGAATGCACGCATAATAAGAAGCAGACGCACTATCATTGTTTACAGGTGAGTAACCATGGTAACTGTACTAGGGATTGACAGGAGAATACATTTTATCTAACAGATCACGAGGTAAAACCAACCTAAGTCCTCAGTATTCCTTAAAATCATTATTCCATGTTATGATGAAAAAATCTTTTGATGGAAAATTGTATCTTTCCAGTCCGGTTGTAACAAGGTCTATATCAGCACCTCTGATGTCCAGATGCATGCCAACTACCATCGCAAGGATTCGGCGATTATTCAGGAGGGTTTCCAACGATTCCGCGCCACCGAGGATTGTGGGACAACAAAATGTCAGTTCTATGGGCAGCGTACAACACATTTTCATTGCCGGCGCCATGGATGTGAATTTACTTTCAAGAACAAGGCTGATATGGGTAAGAAGATTTTAGTTTTTTCCCCACCTAAGACTGGCTTTATTTGATAGCAGAAATGTAAAGATCGATGCTTCAGCTCCCTGCAGAACTCTTGGTGAACAAAGACCACACCGCTGCAAGTGAGAAACATGAGCAGCTTGCGTGGACTCTACCTCTGGCCGAGGTCAGAGTCATAAAGGCCAGTAAACCAATTTGGTGCCGAACCATAGTCGCATCCTGCCTTGGGACGAGAATACTCCTGTGAGAATTAGACCTCTAAGTGCAGGGCGGAAGCTGAAGAAGAAGACGCTTGGTGTAAAATCCATATATTTTATTTTCACCTGCAGTGGCGCCGCCAGCCCTTGTGTGGTAGTCTGTGAAACTAACAAGGACTCAAACTACATTTTCAGCTGTTTTTGACTTCAAATGATACCGAGCCTTGTCGTTGCTTTCAGAAAAACATAAAACGTACCACCAGAAAGACGAGGTCCTGAGCAAAGATGGCTTTAAAAAGTTCATGAAATACGAACATTGCAGCTACAGTGGATGTAAATACAGCAAAATCAGCAATCACATACACTGTATTCGAACAGGTAAGGAGGAGTTTATGTCCTTGGACAAGGAGCTTTTACCCTTATTTGTTGGTGAACTTCGAATTTTCAAAATCCGACCAAAAATTGGGATATTATAGGCATATTTTGCAAGTAGAGCAGCTCTAAGGACAACCGTTCCGGAATTCATTTGAAAATGTAATTCCAAATTAGGTTAAAGTTCCAGGATGCGAGTCAGTTGATAAAAAATGCAAAGAATATTCTCTCCAACTCTTATTTTTTCTACCTTGTTCAAAAAGTTGTGTCAATAAAAGATTTGAAATGCAATTTTCAGGTTGCAACTACGTCCTCCATTCAACGGGTCAGCTCTATTCCCACAAACGGAAACACGAACGCCGCGACTTTGAATTTGCCTACAAACGTTTCAAGCAGGAGAGCGGCGATGACAAGGGTTGTTCCTCAAACGATGGTAGCTCCATCGGGGCGCCGAGTGGTGCACCAAGCCCTGCGCCGTCGACTCAGGTGCGCCCGATTGCTCCGCGACAGGCGCTGAACCCCCAGCTCCCACATGGACTAGTGCTTCCACCGGCCCTTTCTTTGCCACAGCAGCAGGCTATGTTCAGCCACGCTCAAAAAGCGCTCATGACCGCCATCAGTCTCCAAAGTCAGGGCGGGAAACCCATCGGCAGCGGGCAAGAAAAACCCAACGATCCAGAATACATGGATTTAGAAGATTTGAAAAACTTTGATACGAAAGTCATAAACTCTGGTACCTCAACGCCGGATTCTTTATCCCCGCCTCCAGTCGTGCATCCTGCTCATCCACATTCCAAATTCACCCTAACTGCTGAAATGCGTCGGCAGCAGCTTCAGTCCGCCTTTGCCCGATACGCATCCGTCCTAAAAAATGCCGAGTTAAATGATTCCCTGAGTCTTCCGATACCCAATTTTATGGCAAATCAGCGGTCTGAAGATGCTGCGTCGCATACTGTTACCCGAGAGGATGGTCACGCTGAAGCCGACAGTGATACGCACACCGTAACTCACAGTGATGCTCCTGCTGAAACCCGCGGTGATGCACATACCGTAACCAGCAGCGATGCACATACCGTTTCCCGCGGTGATGTGGTAATAAAGGAGGAACGTGAGAGTCCCGTACCGGAGGCGTTGCAAGTGAAACAGGAATCTGACGAGATGCCGCAGATGCCACTTTGTGGTGAACAGGTGTTACTAAATCGACCGCTGCCAAAGATTATGGAGAAGAAGGAGAGGGACGAATCGTGGAAAAAATATTTGATCAGGTGAGTCTTTCATAGTGACCAAGCGGTGTTATTCTTCTTCTGATTTTAAATGCTCTCGCTAAATGCGGAAACCATATTTGCTACCATTTTGATTGTAGCAACGTAAGTGCTACACTCGTTCATGCACTCACAAAATGGAGGCCAATACCAACACTCTCTTCCCAATGATCCAAGTTAAAGTCCGAGGCCTTGTGTCACCATGTGCCAACTGCAACCCAGGTCGTGACTGGAATTGTGTCCGATTCAGATCAGATTCTTAGTCAATAAGCTCTTTTTCACAAACAAGGTTTATACAGAGCTTGATAGAAATATTAAAAATTGTGCAGGCACAGCGTGACGCAAGCGTGAAATTGTTCCGGCAGCGAAAGGGTAAAATTTTGGTCTGTTTTATCGCAGGTACACTGCCAATGATCCTTGCCGTGCTCGATGCTCAATGTTGTATAAAGATCACTACCACTGCAACGTGGAGGGTTGTGACGTCATGTTCTACACCAAGGAACGTGTTCGTGAACACGCAAGGTTGGTGCGAATCTTTCTTCTGGATTCTTGATATTTCCGTCTTCAGGTCCTGGTTCTTCAAAACAGATTTAGTCACTAACAATCTTCGAGGCTGCCAGACTGTGGAACTCGTTTGACTCTTCAGTGCGTGAGAGTGGTTCTGTGGCCAGATTCAAAACAGGGCTGAAGACCCTGCTCTTTAAAGTGTACTTCTTGTGAAAGCGTCTGTGAGCAGGACACTTGGAATAGGTGCTCAACACGACACTATTTACTTACCTACGTACTTACCTAGTTCTTACTTACTTACTGAAATGATCTTGTTGTCGCTTTCAGGCTTCATGACCAGGATGAGAAAGTCACCGAGTTGACATTCCACACGACCTCGGCCGATCATCCGTGCTGTGTTGAAGGCTGCAGCATCGAAGGACAGAAACACTTTCATTGTTTGTGGGTAAGTACGCTGGAACCTCCCGAAGCAGACACCTCTCTATCACCTTACTTATCACGATAATATCATTTTAGCTCTGCCCCTGAAATGTTGTGACAAATTCAAGAACGAAGCCTCATGGCCTTATAATACCTGTCTAAATTCTTTCAGCCTGAATGCGACCACGTCATCCGTATGACGGAACCTCCACTGACCCGCCTGAAGCATCACAGATACCATGAACAACAACGAACCAGCGACAACCTCAAATGGCGCATGGAGCGCACAGCGCCGTCCAATGATGGACTCCTCAGGCGGAAACGCGGACGCCCGCCAAAATATCCCAAGGACGAAATCCCACTGGTGCCGAAAGTAAACGTAACAGAGAATGCGATATTCGAAACGAGTACTCCAGTCAGTGTCAAGATAACGCGGGAAATGTTCTTGTTAAGTTCAACAAAGATCGTGAATGGATTCAAAATGTTTGAAGCCGGATTCCCGTGTCCGGATCAACTGTGTAAGCATTTCATGAAGGAACATTATCACTGTGTGCGACCGCGTTGTCATCATGTGACAAATTCGCCGGACGTTATGAACCTCCACGCGCAAGAGTTCCATAATTATGTGTCGATCATGGAAGGATTTGAATTCTTCGACCGTGACGTGAATTGTCGGCGTCCGCACTGTCAGCACAATAAGACCAATCGCCATTTTCACTGTGTTCGACCGCGTTGCGATTACTCATTCGTCCGCCATAGCACGATGTTTCAGCACGACAAGAAACATCATGTAGAATACAAAGCGCCGAAACCAGCGGAAGAACCGGAACAATCCCCGACGTCGACACTGGAGGATTTGAAGTCTAAAACGATCATCAAGGCGTCGGGAACATTCTACCCAATGTCTACCATTCCTCTTCACAAACCCATCGCACCGAAATCTTCCTCAGGTATTCCGCAGCCAGTCCCGATCAAGATGGAGCCGTCCCTGATGCGCCCCGTTGCCAGCATTCCTCCTTTTATAACCACCCAGTCGTCTGCCAATTCAACGTTCTTTGTTCCAATGGCATCAGCAGAGTCCATGATGAGCCTCGTCAGCATGCCTACTGCCCTACCGATTTTCACCGCGCCCATCATGGCGTTTCCTCCCGCGAGCGTGGCGACGCCCGTCATCCGCCCACCGAGCACGCCTACCTCAACCGCAGCATCAGGAGAGATAACGCTACAACAAGCGAGCGCAGCTGCAGAGGCCCTCAAGGACTTAGAGTCCTTGAACCAAGACTCAAACGGAAACGGCACCCTGGAGTCCGGTCATGACCCGAATAATCCCCTTGCTGGTCAGAAATCGCTCCCCCTGACTGTCCTGTTACAGCAGAAGACAGCACACGCACCTCACATGGAAAGCTGGCACAGCCTTCGATCAAAAATGCATTACATCTTAAACCAGAACTGTGGCCGCCCTTTCTGTAAGTTGAAGAAACGTGACCATTATCATTGTTTTGATTGTAATCAAGCGTTCTCTGATCCAGAACGGCTCAAAACTCACGTCGGGCGCCATGGGATAAAATTTGAACGAAATAAACATCCAAAAATGATGGTAAAATCACCGGGATCGTCGCGCACTGGGGCTTTAGATGACGAGGACAGTTCATCCCATGCTTCAGATTTGAATTCGTCGCTGAATCTGAACGGCGAGGAATTTTCAAACATGATGGCACACGCTCAAAAGGATGTCCCGGAAATTGGGAATAATGATATGGATATTGATAACGAGGCTACGAATGACGCCGTGGACGGTAACTATGGCAACTTAGAAATTGATTTGGATAGTTCGTCGGAGATGAACAGTTGGATGGAGGATTCTAATTCGCGTCGCTCGAGTCGTAAGAGAAACTCAACACGTGGTCAGGAGGATGGCGTGGATGCGGATGCGGTTATTGTCAAACAACGCCGCGTGACGAGTCCGCGTGTCTATAAGGATGAACCTGTACCGGATGGTTACACGCGATACTGGGCACACGAGGATTGCGGGCGACGGGGCTGCTCGTATCGCCAGAGTACGACGCACTTCCATTGTCGGCGGAAGAGTTGCGGGTTTGGAATATGCAGCAGAATCCGTATTGAACAACACACGTTACGTCACCAGCGTATCGATAAAATAACTGGGGACGACTTTGAACAATATCGCGCAAACCTCGAATGTGGGTTTCAAAAATGCTTGTATTCGAACCAAGCGACGCATTTTCATTGTTTGAAGTGTTCATTCACGTGCACGGACACGATCAAGGTCACCACGCACCGTAAACAACACAACAAGAAGGACTTCTTCATCTCTCAGGGGTTCCAGAAATATTCACAGAGTCAGAATTGTAAACAGAACTGCAAGCATAATCAGCGGCAGACGCATTATCATTGCATCGTCTGCGGCTCGCCAGTGGTCGGGCAATCGCAGATGGCGCCGCATAGACTGAAACACGCCGGATTGGGGCGCTTTCAGTTGGTGAATGTGACAGACTCTGTTGCGGCGAAAGCAAAGGGCGGAAAGTCTTCTTCGGCTGCTGTCTCTTAATAATTCTTTGGAATATATTCATTGACATTTTTCATCAAATATTTCTTGAATTATCACTCAATTTCAGACTGTTTTGCAGTTTAGGCAGACGGTCAGTTTGTCGTCTGCTGCAGTCTGTCAATTTCCTCTTGCCTGGCTTGTTAGCCTTGCTGAACAGTTTGATGAAATTCACATTGAAATTTATGGAAATGAATAACCTAAAATATTGTTTGAGGAGTAGTGAAATGCATCAAGAATATTTAGGGAAAAATCACCGAATAATAATCACTTGAACATTTGAATAGAATCCACTGGAATGTCAAGTTCACCAAAGTATTTAGCTAAATCACCAAGCTTTGAGTTTCAATCTATATATAAGTCTTTTTATATCAATTTCTTTCACCAGTATGAAGTCCTTTATTTTGTGCGAGATTTATTTCATTATCAAGCAATTTATACCCTGTTTATTTAAGAGTTTGATGTATTCCGATAACTTGGGGAAATTTTGATGAAGATGTCAAAATGGTTGAAATATTAAAGGGATTTTGAAGCAGAAGTGTCGCAAGATAATGCTGGGTCGTTCCTAATGATTGTTCCTGTAGGTACAATAGCGCAGAATGCCTCAAAAACTTGCATAGTTGACACTTTATCAAAATTTCCCATGAGCGTTAATTTCATTTCATGACCAAACAAAACCAGTTATGTAAATAGACCACTTGTACAGCTTCTACCGATATGTTGATTTTTATACTATAGCCATATTAAGGGTCAGGTAATATTTATATTACTAGGTAATGTTTATGTTACTAGGTGATGTTTTATTACATTACTAGGTAATGTTTACATTACTGCACATATATTTTGCCATATTAAAAGCCGTCATTTAAGAAAATCGTTTCAGTTGTAAACCAGGGTTTTTCCCCAAACAAACTGCTTCAATTAATTTACTTAAGTCATGCTAGATTTAAGAAAATGAAAGTTTAATGTGACTGAACTGAATTTATGAAAACTAAAGTCTGTTGTGACTGAACTGAATTTAAGAAAATGAAGGTTTAATGTGACTGAATTTAAGAAAATGAAAGTCTGATGTAACTGAACTGAACTTTGTGGGATTTTGTCAAACTTGGGTTTAATTGTCAACTTTCTTTCTACTGCTGTCCTCATCTAAGTTCTTCCCAAAATAGTCCCAGGTGTGGGCCACTCCCAATAACATGTAGAGCATTCCCGTAATAAAATTAGATGCCCTCCTCCAAAATTTTCTTTGGGCAGGGTTGGCTCTCAACTCAATATCGATTATGATTGTTGTACAGTCCAAATCACAAATGACATCCTTTCTGCTTCGCGTCAGTGGCATGCAACATACGCACGAGTTGTTTGTCAATGACGCACTTATCTCTCTGTTTCGTGTATATAACACACGACTGATGCACGCCATACGTGCAGGGTAGCACGTCAATGACACGAATTTAGGGATGACCATTGTGATTTGGACTGTATGGAGGTTGTCAGGTCTCTATGTTTTCTACCAAGGGTTTTCTAACTGCTGTTTTTAACCGTGTCTGTAAATTATCGATTATGCATCACATAATGCTGCTGTTGACGAGCTTAAAAGTAAAATCCGCCCATAAATAGAAGTGCATGGTGGAGGAAAAAAGTGTTTGTGTCTGAAATTTATGCTTTGAAACTCCTGAAGATATTCAGGTGCCCCTAGCCCTGGAGAATTATGCATTTAGCATGTTTAGGCTAGCCTGTATATTGACCAATAGCTCCTTTAAAGTTTGGCATTGACCAATACCCCCTTTAAAGTTTGGCATTGTGAGTTTTGAGTTAATCTGCTGATCTGCAAACAAAGTGTCATTGCCGTTTTGATTCGCTAAGTTTCTTCCCAGTCCTGCTCTCCACCACCACTTCTGAAATCTTATGCAATAAGACCCTGTTGTTATTCATATTTAATATATCACATTATGAGACTGCTTTCTTGTATCATAGGGTGTTCCAGAAAACTTTAAGCAAGAATTTGTTTCAGTCTGGCCTGTGCTTAATTTTGGTCTAAACTAATATTTTTATTGTTAATTTGAATAATTATCATTTATCTAAAGTTGAAGCTGAGAAATTGAATACAAATTTGGTGAAAAAATAATGAAATTGAAATGCCATACCTACAAAACTTTGAAAGGATAACTGTTTATGACTTTCAAAGCAAAGGCACAATACTGGGCCATGACGCCTACAAATTTATTTGATGTTGATGACTTATTTCGAATTAAAAGTAAAATTAGTCTTTTTAAAAGCTTTTCTGCTACACCCTGTGCAAAATATCTGCTATAATATTTGTCGCTTGGTGTATTTTTTCTACGGTTGTCGTTTTTAATCTTCCTTGCGGTTCACAAATGAAATTTACTGCTGTAGGTCCTTCTTCTGCTGATGTGTTTCTTCAAAATTACATTTTTGTTGTTTTTTATAATCTTCAGCAAACTTTATGCCTGCTAAAATTTCAGAATGGTTCCTAGCTCTGATGTATTGCACTATTCTTTTTTGGCTGTATTTTACATTAAACTGTATTTGGGTGAAAAATACTATACTGTAATTTGACTGTACATGTATTTGGGTGAAATGTACTGTATTTTACATCGCACTGTATTTGAGTGAAATGTACTGTATTTCATATAGTACTGTATTTGGGTGAAATATACTGTACTTTATTTACTGAATTTGGGTAAAATGTACTGTATTTCACATAGCTCTGCACTTGGGTGAAATATACTGTACTTTATTTACTGTATTTGAGTGAAATGTACTGTATTTCATATAGTACTGTATTTGGGTGAAATATACTGTACTTTATTTACTGTATTTGAGTGAAATGTACTGTATTTCATACAGTACTGTTCTTGAGTGTTTTACCAATATTGAACCAAATTTCACCTCTCCTATGCATGTCTAAGGTATAGATTATTTGCTATAAAGTTTGAGCAGCGGACTAAGATTTTATGATCAAACATCTGCAATGTCAAGGTGTTTCGGCATTGAAAAGATGATGCCATATCTTTTAGTTTTTTTCCCTCCAAGGGAAGTAAGATAGTCAGAAAGGTTGTAAGGGTTTAACTGGTACTCAAGCAAGGTAGCAAAAGATGGTGAGGTTCACTATCCCGTGCCGAGAATCTATTCACCAACAATGCCAAGTGTTTGTGTGCGACATCATCACCAGTGTTAGGGCAGGCCTCCCCGTTTTCTCAAAAGCGGATACCATGAATCAGGCTGGAGAAGCCGGTGTCTCCATCCCAAACGAATAAGGATTTAATTGACCAGTTGCGGTAAAAAGTCTTTTGGCATGTCATGACAGCTTGATGAACAGGCCGTAATATGCCACTTAAAAGTTTGTTGATGCACTGAAAACCTTAAAAAAACGTCAATCATTGCTGGATCTCTGTCGTGAATGCTAAACCATCCGATAACGAGGACCATTCTTGGTGAATTGGTTCTTGGACCAGATGGGAAACCTCACTAGTAACTGAAGGTGTCTGCAGAATGATGGGCTGAGGTTGGTTAAACTGTCAGTCATTTAGTTGGAAGTACGTGTAGTTTGGCAAAGAGCATTGCCAAGCTTTGCAACAATGCATAGAAACTATTTATTTTAATTATAATTATAATTTATTGTCTTCTAGAAGATTTTCCCTGTAATTGTCTTTATGTCCTAATGTGACTAAAAATAAATTGGACGAAATTATCTGAATAAGCCAAATGTTCCATGAAATATGTTATAGGTGGGGTCATCTTTCTCAGCAAAATTAACCCAAAAAGGGAGGAAATTGAATAATGATATGAAGTGTCCAGATATTATCGCTACATTAGCTGCGCTTACACCACGAAATATTGGTGGACCAATTGCACTTACACCACCACATTGCCGCGACAAATTGGTTCGGCAATCCATTGCCGATACAAATTGCCGAGCGAATTTGTCCCACCAAGCTTGATGGTCCAAATTCGCCCGGCTTGTTAAAAGCTCGGCTTTGTCGTGGTGTAAGCGCAAATGGATCGGCAATTAGCTAGTTAGATGGTTCGGCTCCAGGCGGCGCTTTCGAAATGGCGCTTTCTGCCAAGGCTTTCCGCGTTCTGCTTATTGTTTGCGCGCCATCTGTAGCCGGATTTTATAACTAGCTGCAGCGCTGGTGTAAGCGCTTGGTGGATTTTCGATGGTGCGGCATTGGTTCCCGAACCAAGATTGGTGGTCCATTTTCAGGTGGTGTAAGTGCGGCTATTGTATATCAGATTCACTTGAAATCATATCCAATTGTTTGAATTTTATTTCAAATCATTAAGAACATGTTTAAAAAGCTTCATTAAAACTATTTCTTTTGAAGTATAGTTTAATAGAATAATATACTCTTTGTGCCAAATATCTATTCTAAGTTTGTATAAAATCAGTCATGTCAGTAGGATACATCGAAATTCTGTACCCTGTTGAATGAGCTGCCTGATAATCTTTTTCATTTCTTGCCTTCGTTTAGTGGCTAAATGTAAACCAAAAGCAATAGTGGTCCAAGGTATGAACCTTGGGGCACACCACACTGCAATACTTAAGCACTTGACCTGCTTTGCTATGGATTGTGACCTTTACATAAGAGCAGTTGGAAACAGTGTCAGGTCATTGAAAGATTGTTTAAAGGGGTATGACGTTTGTTATTACTGCTGGTGCAGAAAAATAGAAGGCATACACAATGCCGTAGTGTAGTTATTATGCATACAAATTTGCTGAAACTTGGTATTTACAGTATTTGTTTATCTGTCTTCACAATGGTAATGCTAAAACATCATACTTAGTCTGTATTTGAGCAACAGCGTAGGCCTTTATTAAACCCAAGTTCATCCTGGTTGCAGAAATTATGTACATTCTATAATGTATAGGACACATGCATGTCAGTATACAGGGTGTAACAGAAAACTTGGGTAATAAAGATGATTAGCATGTTTTGTATGTATTTAGTTCTATAGCATTTATTGTCTTTCGTCAGTTTTAGCTCGCATGGGTGAGCTTATGTCATCACATCTTGTCCGTCATCTGTTGGTCCGTCCGTCGTCCGTCAACAATAGGGGCACATTTATTGGGTCTAGAAAGTTGAAACTTTGATGTGAGGATATCTTATGACAACATGACTCGACACCAAAAAAACCATCACAATTTGACCTACTTCCTATATGGAGACACCTATTGGGCATCTGTACAAGTTGACCCAATTTAGGTCAATTGTGACCTAGTTTATCAAGTTCACAGAGGTCAAACTCTAAAAGTGTCATTGAACCTCCATAATGTATGTCATTAATTTGCATCTGCAACTAAATGATTCCCAGGTGAGCAAAATCTCCCCAGGACATTTCTTTTTTTAAAGATCTTGGTAACAGATGGAAAGCACATGAAAAGCTTTTATTGACTTTGTCGAACTATACCATTGGTCTTCTAGATATGCTGATGGGATTTTAAAGATGTGAGAATCTGGTGACATTTTTGTTGCATATAAAGTTAGTGAGGTAGTTGTTGGAGCCCGGGGCTAATATTCAGGAGGTTGTGGGCTCTTTTCCGACTGTTTTTTCTTCGTATCCTTAAGCAAGACACTTTGAAACACTACCTGAAAAAGGGATATCATGAAATATTGATTACTGCCTGTATGTTTGATTTCCCTTGTTATCCCCAGGTGTGATTATTGTTAGGTTCCATTAATGCTACCTGTTTCTACTAACTTATCTATTGTAATTTATAAAACTTTTTTCAAAAACTTTTTGTGTTTATTTCTGTTAATTCATAAGCCTATAGCTGTTCTCAGTTGTAGTCCTCACAAGTGCCTGCTGATTTTGGGAAGTGGAAGTTCCCAGTTTAGGACACCGAAACTTTGTTCCATTGAGTAGAAAAAAATGGAGAGAAAGTCATATTTAGCCTAAAAAAACCAACAAATTCTACTGAGATTTCCAGGAGTAAGCACTGCTGCTGTCCTCCTGCTTCCTCCCTGCCAGGAACTGCTAAATGAATCCCCAGGTGCCACTGCGTCGAACACAAGCGAGATATTTCAGTTCTGACAAACGATATGGCAGCACTTCAATGGCAAACTCATGCCTGGTGTAAAAGTTGATTTAGTCTCCCTGTTTTAAAAGTCCTGCACTATTATTTGCTGATCCTTCAGTGACTTCTAGGTCAAGACTTGATACTGTGACTGCCCAAAAGAATCTGTTGGGTGGTAGATCCCTGTCCCTGCATTTCTGAAATCTGTGGAGACTGTCCCAGGGGAGGATGTGTCATGTGAGATTGTGACTGTCTTCAAGTGAAAAACTGACTTATGCCCCTCCAAAAGCACCAATAGATGATAATGATGATGATGATGAATATTGACACCAGGTAGTCAATTTTCTTTGAAGCGATACGGTACCAGAGACTTTCTTGGGCGATACGTATTAGCATAGATGTACCCTCCAGAATGGTCCTCGCAAGTGGTTCAATATGCTACGCTCCGGAAGCAGTGGACAGTCTGCTGTCATCTTTCTTTCTTGCATCCCATTCCTGTCGTAACTGGCCTAAAATAGACCTTTTGCTCTCTGTGTCATCTCATTTCGGACAACACCCCGCTCATAGTCACACCCATCTTTCTTCCTCCCGTCTTCACAGCCGTCCCCATGTCGTCTCCGTCTCATCTCAATCTTCAAGACTTCATGAAAGCCTTCTTTCGTCTTAATCTCATCTTATCTCTGGCATCCCGCCTGCTGTCTTCGCAGCCTTCCACTCTCGTCTGTGTCATTGTAAAGATACAGGTGGAATGTCAATACGAATAAGAAATGGGAGAGGGAGTCGGAAGGGTGCACAATCTTTCTACTTTCGGCAAATCATCCCGGCGGACGCACCCGAATCCGCTGGAATATGGGTATTGGCCGGCCCCAGCGTTAGCCCCTCAAATATACACTGAACTTGGGATGTGCGTCGGGCCCGTGTTGAAATGCCGTCCAGTGCCAGTTGGTGCGTTTTTTGCTGATTTGTGCAAAATTCAACATATCTCAAAAGTTCAATGGTTGACCTGCGATTTTTAAAAATATTTTTGTGTAGCGTAAGCAACTGTCTTTCACGGGAGAATGGTCACTGTAAGAATTATTCAGGAAGAAATGCATAATATTTGGGGTTTTCCGTGATTGTCCGGCCCAATTAGCAATATTGCCATGGCATTTGGGATAGTGAACAGAGCCAGGAGCAAATGCGACGCTTATGATTTATTTAAAGAAATAAAATGCCCGATTTAACATCCTGCAGAATAAGGGGAATCGGAGGTTTCCATTGATAGACGACACAAATGGGTTGTCCCTCATGCAATCACATTGGAAACGCATTTTAAAATAGATGTTACGTCCTGTTTAAACGGGCACGTCATCATAACGTACATTCGGGAAAAACTCCCTAACGAGACATCAATCAATCTGAAATTCTCACAAAGTCAGCAGATCGAGTGAGACTTGGCATCGATAATCACCGTTGACGACGCTTGGAGAATGGACGTCATAGTTCCGGTCATGCGCAAAGAGGTTCTCGTCTGCCACGTGGCCAAAATTCTTTTGGCGGGGGCTTGAACATTTCTCCTCAAAAAACTTTGATTTTACGTTTCTTTTCGCAAGTAAATACTTTTTGGGCGGTAAGTTGATAGATAAGATATCATAGCTCAAACATACATAGATTTTGATCTGCTTCTTTCACTTTTGATGCAGTATTTCATGATTTTTGTGCAGTGCGCACAAATTGTCGTGGCGCCCGAATTTTTGACAAATGGGCGTTCATTTCCTCCAAAAAAAGTGTCGAGTAGGAGTTCCAGCATCCTGGTCGAGTTGCCTTATTCAGATATTTGTCTTCTATGCGTATTTCTATGTCTGTTAAACTAGATTTTATAAATAATTTGAGCGTTTTTTCGATTGAAAAACGTGCACAAAAACGGAATACAATGTCTCAGTGCCTGCTGACCATGTGCTATGCCATGTGCATTGTGCGTGCATTGGACTGGGTGTTGAGTTCAGAAGTGTGTGAATTTAAGAGGAGGTAGTGAGATTTAAAGTTTACGCTGACCCTTTCGTGTCGATATGGATTTATCATTTAGAACAAAAAATCTAATGAAAATTGTGATCCTTTTCAGCACCTCGTCAACGTAATGATGATCGAGACAGGAAAATAGTGCAGCTGATCAAAGACCTGGTATAGCACCGTGGTCCTACTGGTTAAGAAATCTAGGCTAGTTCACGACCGAGGGTTGCAGGTCCCGTACCATGGCCAACTTCTCACCAAGATCTGCTGACCCCTGAGGCAACACCATTCGGACTGGAGATCAGAGGACAGCAACAAAGGAAGGACATGTTGCTTCTCGTAGGGGTAATACAGTACCACTGTATACAATGACCCCATTTTTTGTTGGATTCATTTTCACTGAGGGGTGATCAATAATGAGAATTTCAGGCCAGTCTGATTTTCACCAGTTGAGAGGGTGATTACCTGACAGTTATGTGGAGTTCCCCCAAAACTGTTAACTCTTTTATTCCATTTGTAAATTAGCGTTGCTTGTTATGCATAATATTTTTTGGGCCAATCAAGATAAAATTCATAGGGCCTTTTGTCCTTGGCAAGAATTGAAGTTGTGAGAAAAAACACTGATCATTTGTGAAATTTGTTGTAAATTTGTGTTGCTTCTTTTGTCCTTGTGAAATGTAGGTGAGAAGTTCTCAGAAATTCGCATTAACTTTAGACTGTATCACCCAAGTTTCAACTTTGTAGTTCCAGCTCTGGATGTAATTGAGAAATTAGTGCCTTTTTTTCATTTGTAGTTATTAGAATAAAAAGTGTACGATATTGTCATTTGGTTTGCTTAAGTGTATGTCATAACATTGCAGGATTGGAGCTGCAAAATAAATGAAATTATAAGGCTTCATTTCAAACCAAATGCTTTGCAAGGACAGCATTGTCTATGCGTCCCTGTCGGAGTTGACAGTCAAAGATATAATTTCTGTGACTGGCTGGCGCTCCAGAGAAACTCGACCTAGGGAATACTGTGAGTTTTGCCTTGCAATATTAGATGTTGAGTGCCCAAAAAATGTATGCTCCACCCCTGAATTGGTTATGAATAGGTGTTTCTTATGGCTTTGCCATAGGCCTGATAATTTCAGTGGTCTGCCAAAGTGATCTGTATTGCCTTGGACAAAGTCACAACCTGCTAGGATAGTCCAGGAGTGATGTCCAAGCCATTGGTGTCCACAACAACCTTTAAAGTCGCAACCTGCTAGGATAGTCCAGGAGTGATGTCAAAGCCATTGGTGTCCACAACAACCTTTAAAGTGATCTATATTACCTGGGACAAAGTCACAACCTGCTAGGATAGTCCAGGAGTGATGTCCAAGCTATTGGACAACAACCTTTAAAGTGATCTATATTTCCTGCATGGGACAAAGTCACAACCAGTGATGAAACTACAGCAGTCCATTTGTCATTTCCAGCTGCTACAGGACCGGAATATACATTGGCGTGGTCATTTAGGACTCTCTTATCGACATGTATGCTCATTCTTCACACCCCCTGTCAAAACGGCACAATCTTCCATGATGTTTTGCACACAAGACGAAAAGTGACCAATTAAAGAAGACGACAATGACTATGTACAACATAAAACGTCTCGATTGATACAATATCACAACCTGAATCTGGATATTCATACTCCATGTGACATTGAGTCCTGTACGTTCTGACACCCAAGTTATGAATATATATGCATGCGCACTAAGACGCCTAGTGGTCTGTACTGCTACAGGCCCACATTGCTTCAATATCACAATATCACAACCTATGCCAAGAGGTCAATCCTAGTAGCAGCAGGTCGATTTCAGTCCTTCGCCTCGTTCAAATCTCATACGGCCACCTGATGTATGAGCTAGGTGTAGAAGTTTAAAATGTCCTAGGAAAGAATGCCCGGGAAACAAAGTATTCTATTATGCGCTTCAATCTCTGAGCTATTGACGGTCAGGGTCTCTATAGAACCATATTGCAGAATACAATAGGGCCGGACACTTTTTCCAGGGGGGCATTTGTTGCTGTTACACCGGCCTACAATCGGCAAGAAAACGTGGTGACATCGGCTGTTGAGTATCACCTCTTTCTATCCGTCAAGAGCAACAATCCATTAAAAATCAAAATAATTTACATGGGTATTTGAGGGGCTGACGCTGGGGATAAAAAAACGGCCGATGCCCAGGTTGATTTGCCGAAAGATTGTGCACCCTTCCGACTCCCACTCCCATTTCTTATTCGTAGATATTCCACCTGTATCTTTACAATGATATTTGGCCTCGTGCAATTAAAGACATAAATAAGTTATCAGAGTCATCACCATGACTCAGTCAACATATTGTCACAACCTAGCTCACACATCAGTTGGCCGTAAACCTTTGTTTCTTAGCAGCCGCACAACGCCGGCCGGCGCTATCAAAAGCGGCCGCAAATGGTTTTTCTCATGTTCGGATTTACGTATGTGTCGTGTGATAACCCAACCATTCGATCAGAGCAACAACTTCTTTTCTTTCCCCTGTGGTTAGTGACTTTCTGTACCCAAAACTAGGCACACCGCCACGACACCAGTAGTACAGTAAACACGAAAAATGGTCTTTCTCCCGTATGAATATCCACAGACGCGCACGAGGCTTAGTTTGTGATGTTGTCGTTCGTTGGCGGTTTCGTGAAGACCAGTGGACAATTGTTTTTGACTGTTGGTACATGCTGGCAAGGACAGCATCGCTTAGTCTATCCTGTGACCTGTTGTCCGACTCATAAACCGATAGCTCATATGACACACCATCTTGGCCCTCAGTGCATTGGCATTGCTCAGCTTCCAGACAACGCGCGACGGCGGAGGCTTATACGGAGGCAATACCGCTGGAACTTCAGTATAAGGACACACTGAGCTTACGATGACCTCCCCCCCAGCGAGAGCGCTGCTATTCTTTATGACAGTTTTCCATTTGCTGCCACCACACAGGTAGAGTTACACGCAACTCAGACGGTGACAGGTGGAAAAATGAATGGTGCTCCCGGCCATCAATTTTTTTTTCAAGTGATGACAACTGCAATCTTGTTCCATACTGACTGGAGAAAACATGGCATCCCCTTCCCAAATTGTATCCCTCGCCTTGAGACACACCTGTCTCTAATGTGGTTTGGGACAAATTCTTCCCAGAGGCAATGGTCATCATGTCTGATCGAGGCAGTTGTCTACAGGAAGAATCTTTTCAAATCGCATGAGAAACAAGTTTCTCAAGGAGAGGGGTATAAATTGGGAAGGGAATGCCGTGTTTACTGGGGAAGATTGTCCTTCAGTCTGTTTGGGAAGATGTCAGCAGGAAGAATCGTCTCAAATCATATGAGAGACGAGTTTCTCAAGGTGATAGGTACAATTTGGGAAGGGGATGGTGCGTTTCCTTGAGAAGATTGTCCTTCATTCTATTTGGGAAGTTGTCTGCAGGAAGAATCTTCCCAAATCATATGAGAGATAAGTTTCTCAAGGTGATAGGTACAATATGGTAAGGGGATGCCATGTTTCCTAGAGGCTTCTCTCTTCGAAGAATCTGTCCCCAAATGACATGGACTGCTGTCACAAGGCAATGGGTAAAGTTCGGTAATGGGAGACAGACCATCTTTCCTTAAGCAATTGTCAGTATGTCTGTTAGAGATTGTAATATCTTAGAAAGATTTGCCTGTAGGAAAAATCTCCCCAAATCACATGAGAGACAGGTTTCTCAAGGTGATAGGTACAATTTGGTAAGGGGATGCCATGTTTCCTGGAGGCTTCTCTCTTCAAAAAATCTGTCCCCAAATGACATAGGCTGCTGTCACAAGGCAATGGGTAAAGTTCGGTAATGGGAGACAGACCATCTTTCCTTAAGCAATTGTCAGTATGTCTGTTAGAGATTGTAATATCTGAGAAAGATTTGCCTGTAGGAAAAATCTCCCCAAATCACATGAGAGACAGGTTCCTCAAGGTGATGGGTACAATTTGGCAAGGGGATGCCATGTTTCTTAGAGGCTTGTCTCTTTAAAGAATCTGTCCCCAAATGACATAGACTGCTATCTAAAGGCAATGGGTACAGTTCGGGTGGGAGACCATGTTCCCTGGAGGCGATTGTCCATATGTCTGTTAGAGACAATCGTCTCTGAGCATGATTCCAGCTAGGAAGAGACGGATGAAACCACTACTGTCGGAGGGACATGAAGGGCTACTGCAAATGAAGAAAAGATCTGAGAGTACATTCCATTTCCATTTTATTGCATTAGACAGTTGGAAGGATATAATTAGCATACATACACACATAATACAAAAATGTACATTAGACAAACACACATGAGACAACTTCAAACTCCCTTGTTTTTGCAGAACGAATACTTGTTACAAAATTATTTATCCCTCCTGAAGACTGATTGAGCCAATTTGCTATGATGGAACCTAATGTGTTTCTAAAAGGCCTGTTGACAATTGAGAGGGCCTGCTGATAATCATTTCATTGAGAAAACAATACAAAATGTATTACCACTTCTCCTCATACATACAATTAAGTAAATAAATATCACAGTGGGTTTGGATACAATTATTTACACTCTCTTTATGATACACCATCCGTTTATACACTTTATAGTCCATTCATTGGGACTCTAGTTGGAGCTTCCAAACCGAACTACAGGACTATACGGTTAAGGATTGTCAGTTAAAGCCTAATGGTCATTTTGGGGGTCACTCAGATGGGCCATTTTGATTCAGGGTATTTCTCATTCATACCTTGCACCTGAGGAGGTGGACACAATTACAGTTTAACAATAAGAAGATTTCGCTACAAATGGTAGAGAAATAAACCGTACAGAGCAGAAAATGTCTGAATCAATGCACTTTTGTGACGTCATCAGATATCCATCTATCAAGGTAGGATCAGGATTTGGATCCCAGTCCGACATAAACTGACTCATTTTGCACTAATACATCCCAGCCCCGTCTGCCTCGTCACCAACAGCCACTGAGACATCTTCCGTAATAAAGCGAAGGACTTTCTTCATGACTTGACCCTCCTCCTCCATCTCACTCCAATCTGTTGGCCCGGGGTTGTTGAACTTCTTCCCGAGAACACTCCAGAGCGCTTGGCGGAGGTTCTGGAAATAGATAAGAAGGGTCTCATTGGTTTATCTCGACCAGGTTGAGTACCTGCACTGCTGTTGTCCTTCTTCTTTATGGTCAGTTAAGGTTGTCATAAAAGTTTGCAATATTTCTTTTGTTTAAGGAATTGATATTGAACTGGAGGTATTGGTTGTCTCACCAAAACTGCAAGGGTGCATGGAGATGAAATGTAGGCCAGGCGAAGCCCATGTTTTGGCCAACATTTTAGCTCCATCTGAGAACTCTGAAAATGTGAAGTACCAGCTTGTGATTTGATTATGAAATTAACCCCACCCAGTCCAAATCGGCTCAGGGTTGTTGTCACCCTCATGTGATAACTCACCTGTAATTCCAAGGCTTTCTCTACAGTCGTTTCAAACTGGGTCCAATTATCGACCGCCATATTGATATTTTCGTCTTTGGTGCGACTCTTGATCTGTAGATCTCTTCCAAAGAATATCAGCGGGTTAAGCGAGATACCGGTGGAGTCAAAAATGAAGATCTGAAATCGCAAAGGATGAAAATCGAACATCATTTCAGCAAGCTCAACGGACACCTAGCCAAAATGGTGCAAGTGAGAGTTGATTAAGCCCTTTCACTGCAGCAGCCATTAAATTTGTATTTTAGAGGGCATGACGTGCTATGCTCGTCACCCGCACGTTATGGGACCATGTACATGACATGCTATGCAGGTTTACCAGTTGATATTTGTGCAATCTCGGCAACAACATTTGCAAAAAGATTATAAAGTCATCTCTATGCAAAAAAAAACTCGAAAAGAACTCAAAATCCCACTGAAAATACGAACCTTAGAAGTTTTCATCATCTCGAAATAAACTATGAAAGGTTCTGGAATTGGCTGGTCACAATTAACAGACTTTTTAGCCAATTTAACTTCTTCTCCATATGTTATGACTTTATAGTAATGCGCCCTGAAACAGATAGGAACTAGAATTACTTTATTAGAGCAAAGAGTACAGTGGAACCTTCCTTAGCGGACACCTCTCTTTAAGCTATTAAGGACACCCTCTCTATTTAGGACCGTGTGTTGGTCCCAAATTGGTTGTTCTCATTCAATTTGACTGACCTCTCTCATCAGGACTTCTCCCTATTAAGGACAGTACAGGTCAATCCCGAGGGTGTCCTTGATAGGGAGGTTCTACTGTAGTAAGATATCCAACAGAACATACCCTAATGCCTCAACCCTCCTCTGAGTGTTTATTAACCCCACATTTGGGTACAAGCCAACACAGAGGACAGCTCGTAGAAGATTCTCGTTCTCCATGTTGACATTTGCGTCTTCGTCTTCTGCTGAATTAATGAAGCCTTGTTCAACCAGAATGTCTGCAAACTGGGTCCGCCGTTTCTTCAGCTCCTGTGAAGGGAAATGAGGCTTCATAAAACCACGGAAAATACCAGAGTTGCGTAACGCTTATATGGTGCATGAAGAAGTTGAAAATACTGCGCTCAGTCGCACCTGATACCCCTTGGACAAAGACTTAGTTGAGGTCCCAAATTTGTTTTTTCTATTCAATTTAACCTCTTTAAACAGGACATATATAAATCTATTGCACTTGTCAGTGCCGAAGATATCCTTAATAGAGAGGTTCTATTCTAATTCATTAAAGTATAACTCACTGCAGGTTGATAAATTAGAGGTCATAGATCTTCCGAGGACACTCTAAGAACCTCACCTTCAAGATGTTCGGCGAAAGAAAGAATTCCTTGCAGAAATCCTTTGAATTTCCATGCCGCTTGGCTTCACACCATCCGTTATACGCGTTGATAAACATCAGGTGGTCACTGTGGGTTCCTCGGGCTAGAATTCGCTTCTTTTTGTCAGCTTCAAGTCTCTGATCTTCCGCCTTTTAAAGGGACAATATAGGTATTGAGAAACTATGATGTAACATGCCATAGCCAGGCAGGTAAAAGTTAGGTTTTTAAGTCGCCACGTCGCCCTAAAAAATCTGCCAACCTGGTACGCAGGATCTGTTCCGAAGCATTGCTAATGCTCCTATGTACTGAATAAAACATCACTGTCCTGGATTACTTCACTAGCATGTGTATTGAGAGCTAGCAATACTGATACATAGCTGGCCTCTTTTCGCCGGAATTCTGGTCATTTGTGTCTTTTTGGGATAGCATTCCATCCGTGTTGAGGGGTGGAATCAGTTAGCAAGGCGTAAACAAGGCATTGTATATGTGACCCACCACGACAAAATGAGTCGCATGTCGCACAGAAGATGAGCCTTAAATGACACCAGGAAATAATAGAAGAAATTGATGTACTCATATTTCACAAAAGGCAGACAACAGTGAAATGAACAACCAGTCCGTCTCAACCTGTCAAGCTCGGAGCGACATGCGACTCATTTTGTCATGGTGGGTCATATATATTTTAATGCTTTTGAAGGCCATTTCGGCCGTGAGAACGTGATATGAATTTGGTGCAGCAGCGGCTCCCTGAGTGGGACCTCACAAACAACTGAGTCCCATGATTTCCAGCAGGTGCATCCTGACTTACCTTTGGCATGTAACATGGCGACTTATAGTCAATACATGCTGCCACTGTAAGGATCGGATCAAGACAACAGAACACTGCTGCAAATACGATCATCTTGCTTATCTGCGGGTTGACAGGCATTTGAGCCAATTGAGTGCCCAGAGGGGTGAGCTTTTCGTCACCTTCAAAAGCATTCTGAAAGGTTGAGAATTTTTAATGTTAGTTTCGGTTGTGTGAGTTTAATAACGCTGGGACCAGAGTCCAGTATAAGATGATGATTTTACTGTGGGTGTGCTCGAAACGAACAGGGACGTCCCCCAATTCAATACACAAGGGTTCATCCTAAAGCTTAGTGAACACAAGGGTAGGATCAAGGGACACAGCAGACTGGGCGCAGAACCAATGTCGAGGAAAACTGTGGGGAACATAGCATGAACTCGAAATGACAAGCCACTTCATCTCGGCCACAGGACTGTAGCTAATAGTTGAGGCAGGTTGAACACAGCAGAAGAAGAAGTAGAACAGATGGAGGAACGAAGAGAATGCGGTACAGATAACTTACCAATTGGAAGAGGAGCTCGATAGACTTCTCAACTGTGCTGCGTGGAGGTGCCTTCATTGCATTGTCTAGGAATGGGATGATCTTGTCGTCGGGCCTCAATAACTGAAATATTACAAAAATGTTCAATTTACTATTTGATAAAGGTAAATGCAACCATTTGCAGAAATGATGGAAGCAAAATCTAACAAGTGTGTTTTTGCCAACATATGAGGCCGTGAATAAGGGGGTCCACTACCTTTATCTGTAAGCACAATTCCTCCAATCGGATTCGCAGGATCTCTGGCTCATGGTACTCTTTGAGTCGTTTATGCTCAAAACTCGTAAACAGGTAGTAGCAAACACCAGGCCTTAGTCTGAAATCCATGAAAGGAAATAATGAAATGAACTAGTGTAGGCCATCAGCCAAATCCCAACTGTTGTATTCATGACAACATTTTGGGGGCAACGTGACATACTCTTATGATGAATTAGATGATAACATCACAAAATTATTAAGTTCTCACAAGAATAGTTGCATATGTTAACCGGAATTACTGACTTTGATCACAAGATGCATTGCCAAGTGCAATTATATAAGTTCATCACATCACTCCTAGGTGGCTGAACCAAGTGGCAAGCAGGGGTACTATCCTCATGCACCAAATCCCATGCCCAAGTTGTCCCTTTAAGATATATGTATGCAAAGCCCCCTTTAAGATACATGTAAAAACATGGCATTAAATTATGTTATCATGTACTAATTTTACATTTCCTACCTTCCTGCCCGCCCCTTTCTCTGCCGGCAGTTAGCGAGGCAGTTCGGTACCGTCCTCAACTCGGAGAGATTCCGTCGAACTTCATACATTTTCAAGTTCACTTTGCCACAGTCAATGACGTACACAATATCATCTATTGTAAGACTGAAATTAAATCATAAATTCATAATTGGTACTTATTTACGCACTCAGAAATTTTCTAATTCAATCTTTTGAAAAAATGTCCTCTAATGAAAATAAAGTCCTTCAATGAAAATAAATTTCTCTAATGATAAAACGTCCTCTAAGCTTCCATGAAATTCTCACGTTATACCTGGTTTCTGCCACGTTGGTCGCAATGACAACTTTCCGCACTCCCTCCGCTGGACATTCAAAGGCCTTCTGGAGATCCTCAGTGGACATCAATCCACTATGCATAAGGTGAAAAACAAAACAATCCGATTTGAACAGCTGTTCTTTCATCATCATGTCCTGGAGCTCAGCCATTGGACCCCAACCGGGCATAAAGACGAGGATCGCGCCATCGCCCTGCGTCTGGGAGATGTATCTGATGAGTTCCTTGACGAGATGAAGAGCGATATCGTTGCTACTTGAAAGCTCATCGACAATCCTTTTTGTCGTATCAGAATATCTGGAACGGTAAGATTCTTGGCGTCAAAATCAGCCTGGACGCAAGAAAAATACTAACGAAAAGGATGATATAAGGAACAACTCAATAGAATGATAGCTTAAAAATGCATGTTTTCTTTCTTTGTCATTGAGAGTGGGTGGCAAGTCATAGTTCAGTCCTTCACAGTCGCAATGTGGACAGGCTGAAATGATTCAACTCTAATTTCTCCACCACTGCGCTCTGTTTGAAGCCCGGCAGGGAACGACCCGGCCAGAGGATCAAAATGACAAGTAGGAACCATCGGGGACTGAGGAAGAGACATCCTCTTGCAAACAGGGCCTACGACATGACCCCTCCTTACAGGAGGGTTTTGAACCCATGACCTCCTCAGTCAAAGGTTCGGCAATAAAGCTGTGACACACCGCAACAGATCTAGCACTTACTTGACTGGGTCGAGACTGTGTAGCCAAGCTTCAAATGCCCGCCGTTCAGGTTTGCGTGGGGCAGGTCTATATTCTGTACGATGGTTGTAGCTGGAAGCAAGAATCAATTGATAATAGTACAACTAAAACAAGAGGCCAAAGGGCTCAGCTGAAATACATAAATAAAAAACTCCAGGCCGCATGATAGACAGCAGCTGACAATACACTGTCCAGGTAGCAATTTTTGACAACATCCAAAACAGTTACAAGATAACTTTATTTCTAATCACCGGTAGTACTTGTATATTCATTCAGCCTATACTTTTTATTTGGCTCGTGGCTTTCCTGGCACTTGGATCTTAGAGTCTTGGCTCTGGCTTGGGCTCTCATGGCTCATGGCTCATGATGGCTCTTGGCTCTCAGATTAGGGTATCCCTAGGCTATATAAGTAACCTACCTGATCATCTCCACCACATCCTCCAAGTTGTATTCCTGGACAGGGTAGATTCTCCCAGGTATCTCCAACATAGGACAGTTATCTGAAAAAAGAGGAAAGAAGGGTGTTTGGAAGGCTGTGTCGTGTGAAATTGAAATGACCAATTTAAGACCAAAGCAGTACGTGTCCTTAGTAGAGAGGGTCTCCTTAGCAGAGAGGTATCAGCTAAGATAGGTTTCACTGCACTACTTTTGGTAATGTGGTAGATTTTCTAGAGTGTTTACACTAGAAATTGGTGGTTTCGCTTCGAATTGACCTCTCTAATCAGGAGACCTCTCTATCAAGTACTTGTCAGTCCCAAGGGGGTTCTTAATAGAGAGGTACTACTGTACTCACTGTAATACTGAGAAAATAGTTCTGCTCTCAGTGTTGCGCTCATTAAGATGAGTTTCATGTTCTCTCGGTGCGGTAGAATTTCCTTCATGATAATCAGCAGCAGTTCAGAGTTGATATCACGCTCGTGAATTTCGTCTAGAATGAGGTGAGACACCCTGTCCAGGTACCTGAAAAGATGATTATAGAAGTATTGTTAAGTGGGGTGATAGTGGTCCTGGGGTGAAATTGCCCCGCCTCCCAGATTATATTACTCAGGTTATACTATGATCATTTTAGGCCTCTGAGTAATCTTTTAACACCTTATTGAACAGTGATTCATTTGAAATAGAAAATTTACCTTGTATGATTCAAGCTGTAGGTTGAAAAATGTATGGGGCCGCTTTACCCCACTTTGGGCCAATGTCAGCCTCTTACAGTATACTTTGAATTTCTATTACTTTTCAACTGACCTGTCAATTGCTGGAGGGGTTTTGCTTGTGGCAATTTCTCTGTGGTGGGGTCCACCGTATCAACTTACTTGTCAGATTCTAGTCTTTTTAGCATGATTCCAGTTGTACAGAACAGGATGGACCCATTCTCTCTGGGTTTTTCACTGCAATAAACAACTAAATTAGGATAAAAAGGTTAAGTTCAGTTAACGTGATATACAAAAAAATATCAATTTTAAATATATTTCATGTTCAGAGCAAGGACACTATTAGCTCTATAAACAATATTGGGCAGTTGTAATGTAAGAAGGAGGAAACTGACGACCCTGGAGGGAACATAGTACGCTGTCAAAGAGAGTCTCCCTCTATATCACATGAGCATGCCAGGACCGACCGAGAATCGGACCTGTGACCTCAGACGGGACAGGTGCTTACGTTTCAACTACGCCACTCCGACAGACAAAATCTGATAATACTCACGCCTCAAGCCTTATTTGGTATCCAACACTGCTGTTATCTCCACCACATCTTTCTGCTCTTTCCTCAGCAACGCGGTGCGCTAACTGAAACAGATAATGAAATCGAGTCGCTTACCAACTACTAAAGGGCCTCTAAAGTATTCTTCATATTGTTCTGGCCAACCCAAAGGTACTTAGTTGAATTTGGGAATGTGACCAGATCACATTCACCTAACGATCCTTGAGGGTAGGCCGCACCAATGCTGCAGAGTAATACTCTGTTTCACATATCTAGACTTCTCTTTGTTTGGTTTGACTGTTCCGCATACAGACCTTCTGCAACCCTGTCGTTCCCGCTATTAGCCAATATTCTACCCCTGACTTAGAAACAGAGTATAGTTCTTTCAAGATGTCGACTAAAGCCGGTCAACTAAAGACACTATCTGCCCAGGGCTATGAATGATACAATTGGGGATGGACTCGCTTTACTTGTGTGCCTCATGGCGTCAGATACTGATACCCTATCTCAATACTCACATTTATGGTGCTAATCCGTCTCGGCTGGGTACACACAATACGGCAGTGTGACCCCATACCATTCATGATGTAATCATCAAGGATAAACTGAGGCACCTGAGTACTTTTCCCACAGCCCGTCTCCCCGCTGATCACCACAACCTGGTTCTTCCTGGCTGCTATCGTGCCACAGATGAGCTGGAATAAGGATGGGGGAGCACAATTTACACCAAAGCCCAAATCATAGCAATTTTCCTTTTTTTAACATTGAGTTGCGAGCCGAGATCAAATAGGATATTATCAGCTCTATAAATGTAATGTACATGAAAGTAGGAGGAAACCGGACACCCAAGAGGAAACCAACCCTGTTGAAGAGAGTCATCATAAGTGTACTATCTTTTACATCTGGTAACAGTCACAGTTTTGTATATAAATTATTTAGGGAAATCAAATGAGGGGCACCAATCCCCCCAAATAGGGGGTACCAATCACCCCAAAAGGGGCACCAATCCCCGTAACTAGGGGCAGCAATACCCCCCCCCCCCAAAGAAATCATAGAAATCAAAACAGGCAATGAGCTGACCAAGCAGAATTTACCTTTGCATTATCATAAACTGGTAGTTTTTTTCTAATTTCCTGCATTTTCTGGTAATGTTCATTGTTTTGTTTCTCTTCCAACTCGCGTCTGAATCGGTCGTCTTTGTCTTCAGTTGGCGGCGGGGGCGAGGCATTCAAATTTAATCTTCGCATTGTTTCTTGAACTGAAAAAGTGAATCGGACGTGACCATGGCAGCAACATTAGGAAAATCGCACCCGTTCCTGTAGGGCTAAAATAAGAGGCAAGATTGACCTTTGTACAAGTCGAATGAAGGCTATACCAGTCTGCATTAGACTGAAATGGTTTTGTTTCCCCTAATTTGAGATTAAGGTTTGACCAATAATGACCATGAAAACCTATGGCAATTACAACGCCTTCGAAACGAAGTGATTGCCCATTTAACACTTAAAACCTGGGAGGCTGTTCTTGGGCAAACAAAACAACAAACTCCCACCCTTGAAATTGGCATTCACTTCATTTTGAAGGAGCTCTAATTGCTTCAGAATTTCAAGTTCTAGCCCAAATGGTGGTGCCTGTGCACAGTGCCTATAGATTATCAATAGTTGCCCACCGGCCAAAGCACTTTAATGAAAAAGTGCTTAAAAATATGTAAATTGCAATTAAGTGCCTCAAAGTACTTACCATGTCGTCGCTGAGCCATCTTTTTCCTCTTTGTATCTAGAAATGTTACAACATAAAGCTTTTGAAATCAAGAGCAGAACCAAATCACAGAATGATTTCTTGGAAATGGGGGATTCCCCATGTTTGAATAAATTATGCTAATGAGGCCACCATTCATAGGGTGCACCGTATACAAAATGCTCTAGCGCAGTTATCATGCATACAAATTTGCTGAAACTTGGTATGGATAGTATTTTCATGTCGAGACAATTGTTGCCATTGTTGAATTTTGCCGTTGTGGAGACAGCTATACAATTACAGTAGAACCTCTCTATTAAGGACAGCCCAGTGGTGTCCTTAATAGAGAAGTGTCATGATTAGGGAGGTCAAAATGAATGGAAACGACCAATTTGGGACCAAAACTGTTGTCCTTGATAGAGAGGTGGTCCATAATAGAGAGGTGTCCACTGAGGGAGGTTCCACTCAGGCTGTAGTCTGTGAGGAAATATTTATTGGCTCTTTCCCTCAGGTGTTTTTATTCACCCAAAGCTTCACAATCTTGAAGAAAAGATTAGTTAAAAAACACTACTTTACAGTAATTATAACACTGATTTATTTGAAGATGTTAAAGGGGGACTATAGGCAGGAGCAGAGGGGCTTATTTGGCTATCTTCAGGTGACTAATATACACAGTGAGGGCCCTGGGTCACGTCTGATTTAGCACTAAATGTATTCCTCGTACAAGCGAGAATCATTTCGACGTCCTGTGCGATGTGAGAGACTCCTAATGGTGACTTTGTGTAACTTTATATTGCCTGCCTAGCTGCTGCCTATATTGTCCCTTTAAAATGTTGAAAAACACCATTTCTACATGAACTACGTGACTACAAGTGTATAGGAAATCATATGAGAACTACAGTCCAAATCACAATTGACATCCATCTTTCCTGCTTCGCGTAAGTAACTTGTAATCTATGTGCCAGTGACGGACCAGTGACGCACCAGTGGCAGGCTTATCTCTCAATAGTTCGCGCAGCGCGTCAATGGCGACATTATAGACGTGATGAAAATGGACAGTACTTTTCAAAGTGAGACCACACACTACTTAAATCCACACTTTACAGTAAACATTCGCCAATACCTTTACAGTAACACATTCACATTAGCACATTCACAGTAATATGTCATAGTAAAAAAAAAAATGCTACAACTCATTAACAGTAATACCTTAACAGTAATACCTTAACAGTAAGACCTTTACAGTAATACATTTACAGTAATACCTTTACAGTAATACCTTTACAGTAAGACTTAAGGAATCTAATTTAATACTTGCTAACACTAGATCGGAAGAAAATGGATAAAAATTATGGTTTTAAAATATGCTACAACTACTCCTTAACAGTAAGACCTTTACAGTAATACTGGTACAATAATACCAGTACAGTAATGCCTTTACAGTAATACTGGTGAGACCAACAGCAAAGATAAAATGTTGGATCCTAAAAATCAACACTCCATGGCAGAGACATTATAAATTCAAATCCATGCTTTGACCTAAGTATAGTCCAAGTCAAAGTTCGTTTCCAAGATTCTTTGGTTATTGTCCATCATTTTTGAAGTAATCGACAACATATTCCATGACCTTTCCTTCTGTATGTTTTTGCGACCAATTAGTGGGGGCCGGATTCTCAAATTTCTTTCTTAGAACCTTGGAAAAATCTTTACAGATATCCTGAAAATAGACCACAGTATTTATTATTCCTACTTTAGACCAACATACCATAGAACCTCTCTCTTAATGACACCCTCAGGACTGACAAGTGCTGTCCTCAATAGAGGGGTGTCCTGGCTAGAGAGGTCTAACTGAATGAAAACAATCTATTTGAGACCAAAACTAGTGTCCTTGATAAAGAGGTTGTCCGTAATAGAATGGCAATGTTGAAATCTTTATTTAGTATGTACATGTATTTACGCAATTGGAAATTTTCAAATTCAATTGCAAATTTTCAAATTTTTAAAAACAGCATGGGCCTTTAAAAGCAATCAATTCTGTGTACAACATACCTTATGACCATAATGCCCTTCCCTATTTTTTCGAAAGAAGTGCCATGGTACTGAGGAGATTGCTGTGACGTCATGAATGTACACCTAGGGAAGAAAGAGTTTTGATTGGTGAAAATTGCGAGTTGCAAAAACACATTTACACCAACCCTCTTACTACTGTTAACCCTGGAAATTTTCGTGACACTTGAATGAGGAAAATTTGCTCGAAAAATCGTGAAAATGAAACACTTGCAAAAATTTCAGGGTTTACAGTAGAGGAACACCTTTTCCCTTCACTCTCGACTCAATATTTTAGAAGAAGACAGGACTTTTGGCCGGGGCCAAAGTAGTGGAGAATCAATCGCTGAAGATCTGCAGCAAACAGCTGATTTTGCTACGACTTGAGGATATGACATTGTTGCTACGACTTGAGGATATGACATTGTTGCTACGACTTGAGGATATGACATTGTTGCTACGACTTGAGGATATGACCTTGTTGCTACGACTTGAGGATATGACATTGTTGCTATGACTTGAGGATATGACATTGTTGCTACGACTTGAGGATATGACATTGTATGATGGTTACGTAAATCTGACTGCAAATTACTTCCTAACTGAATGGTTTCTTCCAAGCCCCCTCCCCACACACACACGCACACACTCCAGTGTCTTCATTGTATTTCACTGAGATATGCCCACCAGGCTCACCACTCAACTCACCTTAGTAGTCTCCAATTTCAGGTAGTACACAACATAACCATAATTTTCATAGATTGGTTTCTGGAAGTTGACCGATTTCGGGTGGATATATACTTTCTCATCTTGGGATCTGATATAATAATCATATTGGCTGAAATAAGAATAAAACAACAATTTAAGAGATGGCCAACAAAAATACAGAATTCTGTCAAAGGCTTACCTGTTCAGATATACTAGTGCCCCCCCCCCCCCCCACACACGCACACACACACAAAAAGAAAATCACCAGCTCACAAATTCTCATGTTGTAGGGACCGTCGGTGACGTCACGTACCTCCACATTTTGTCCGTCCCCAGGTCCACTACCCGGGAACCAGGCACTGCCTGCCACTACTCCACATTTAAAGAGGTACGCCATTCGTAATTACTGATGGTCCACGCAAATTGAAATACAGTTATTCCCAATGCTGTAGTGCAGTTATTATGCATGCAAATTTGCTGAAATTTGCTGAAACTTGGTAACTATAGTATTTGTACATGTATATCTGTCTTCAAAACGGCAATGCCGACATTTATAATGAGTTTGTATTTACACAATTGGAAATTTTCAAATTCAAATACAACTTTCCAATTTTTAACAAACAAGTACATGTAGGCCTTTAAAGTCAACATTATTAGACTCACCCAGTGTGTTCATTGACTTTATCCACAACAATTGGTCCGATATTCGGATGAAGACTAGCAGAAAGAACGGCCCTGACAACATTTAACTCATCACTATTCCTGTTGGCATCATGATCGGAAGGAGACTTGCTTCCAATAAATCCAAGTTTGAAAAGACTTTCTGCCAATTGCTGGCGTTTTTTGTTCACTTGCTGCAAAAGAACAACTAAGATATACTGTGGAACCTTCCTCAGCGGACACCTCTCTATTAAGGACAGCATTTGTCAATCCCGAAGGTGTCCTTGATAGAGAGGTTCTACTGTATATCTTGTCATCAACTAACATGGCATGCAGTGTTTTTTTTCATCTCTCTTGCAATAAATTGTAGAATGCAAGTGGACATCAACATAGTTAGTTACCAAACGACTCCGTGGTGTACAGTCCTAATCACAACTGACATCCCTTAAATCACCACTGATGCGTAACCCAGCACGTAGGTCACGCTTAATATACATGAAACATAGAGCGATAAGCGTGTCACTGACATGCAACTCGCACATACATTGCACATAACTGACACGAAGCCGAAGGGATGTCAATTGGGACTTGGACTGTAACTGGCAGTTTTTCGTGCCTGTACTCTGCCTTTAACTCACCCACATAGAATAATTGGAGATGAAGTTATCTTGACAATATTCCTTTTTTTCCTTATTTCTCCCCGCATTGACCCATCCATTATAACCATTGACCCACATGAGATGATCGCTGCTAGTGCCGTCTGCCATGATAAGCCTTTGGGCATCAGCTTCACTTCTCTTGTCCTGTAGAACATAAAATGTAGGTTCTCATATGTGACCCACCACGACAAAATGAGTCGCATGGCGCTCCGAGCTTGACAGGTTGAGACAGACTGGTTGTTCATTTCACTGTTGTCTGCCTTTTGTGAAATCTGAGAACATCAATTTCTTCTATTATTTCCTGGTGTGATTTTAGGCTCATCTTCTGTGCGACATGCGACTCATTCTGTCGTGGTGGGTCACATATAGCGCTTAATACTGCAAAACTGTACAGTCTCATTCCCCAAGCCTAATCCAGAAACCAAGGGGTGCATAAAGTGCACTTCTTCGGCCATTTTAGGTCAGTTGAAAGTACCGAGTGGCCCTGGGCAATCAAAATCAAGATTCAAATCACAAAACAGCCTCTTTTCCACAGGACTGCACTTTCGTCGATTGATGACCTTTTTTTGGGCCATGATCCGGGATTGTAAATGCATTTTGTGGAATATTTTTCATACCAGACCAAGTTTAAAGTGTGCATACTACAATCACTTGGAGACCACCAATATTTCGAAAATCATCACCGCGGTTGGCAAAAGTTTGAACAATATTTCCAGATTGTGAATCTGGCTATGCATCCGCATGACTAAATAAGTATTCCTTGGGTACAGCTTGGTTACCTTAGTTATAGAAAACTTTCCGGTAACTTACTAATGGGGCAACAAAGGGCGCCTTGTCTTCAAAGCAGGCTGCAATGGTCAAGATGGGGTCCAGGCAGCAGAATAACGCTCCATAGATCAACAGCTTGCCGATACGCACATCGACTGGGAGGCTTCCCAGATGGACGCCAAGGGGGGTCAACTCCTCGTCTTCATCTAAAGCATCCTAAAAGAAATGAAAACTTTTGATGAGGGCGTACGCCATTTGTTAAAAATTTGAAATTTAATATTGAATTTTTTTAAATTGTGTAAAGCAAGGACATCCTTGAGACTGACAAGTTCATCCTTGATTGAGAGGTGTCCTGACTAAAATGAGGTAAAATTCAATGGGAACAACCATTTTGGGCCCAAAACTGGTGTCCTCAAAAGAGAGGGTGTCTGTAATAGAGAGGCGTCTGCTGAGGAAGGTTCCATTGAACTATATTCCAATACCAAGTTACGGTAGGACCAGGCCTCTGGGGAGAGGTAAGGAAGGCTAAAAAGGGCTAACAGTTTCTTACCAATTGCTTAAGAAACTCAATAGATCTGAGTATAGATTCTTTAGAAGGTCTATCCATTGCTCTCTTGAACAATGACATGATACTACTTCGTCCCAACAACTGAAAAGAAGCACAAACATAAATAGTATAAGTAAGAGAAACTTTGATAGCTCTATTGGTAAAGAGGTGAACCGGTAATCCAAGGTTCTCTGGTTCAATCTCAAGGCAACTTGATTTTTGTGTATATTTCATTCAGTGTTTAGAAAGGGTCATCCTAAACAGCCACCAGCTTGTTCAACGTTTAAAGTCATCAGAATAAAATTGGAATGTCATGAATGAAATAAGCAGGCCATTCCCTGAAAATTTCATAGCATTCAAGTGTTAAGATTTTAAAGGGGTTGTCTAAAATTACAATCGTCAACCACCCCAGTGTTGGCCATCTTGCAAGGATTCGACTTGGAGGAGATTGATTAAAAGTCTTCCCAAGTTACTGGTCACTTGTGATTCTAGGCAACAACATCCGTATCTTGCACCCAAATTCCCAAAGTATATACTGAAACCTGAATCGTAGTGGCACACAAAAACGGTGGAAAAAATCACCTCTATACAGGGCAAACACTGAGGAAGAAGAATACTGAATTCTGTATGTTCTTTCCTAACTCTCACCTTAATTCTAATACACGCATCTTCGAGTCTTGATCGAAGGATCTCTGGCTTGTGATACTGAACAAGCTTCTTCTCCTGGTGTGCAGTGTACATATGGTAACACTCCCCCGCGCAAACCCTGCAAACCAAAGCAAAATGAACCAATATCTGACAATAGCCTCTTGTGGACTCCACACCTCCGGCAAAAAATCGGTCAATGTTATGACACCAATAATGACAACAATCACACAACTGACCGCAGAAGTTGGAACCAATTTTCTTTAAATTGGCACACAGTTCATAATCACTGCTGGTCCATGAAAATAGCAATGCAGTTCTACACAATGCTGCAATGCATTTATCATGATGTTTATAGTATTTGTATATCAGTCTACAAAACTGCCTTATCAGTACAATTCAAAATGTTCAAATTCAAATGCAAATTTCAATCTTTTTGCAAACGGTGTAGGCCTTAAAATGTCATTACCTGCCAGCCCTGCCCCTCCTCTGAGTAGAGTTGGCCTTGCTGCTTGACACTGTTTGCAAAGAACACATATTCTTTCTCGGGTCAAAATAGGAGAGTTTGGATTTTCCGCTGTCGATGACATACACCACATCTTCTATGGTGATGCTGAAATATTCGTGAAAAAAATAGATTACAGTAGAACCTCTCTATCAAGGACTACCTTGAGACTGACAAGTGCTGTCCTTAATAGAGAGGTGTCCTGATTAGAGAGGTCAAATTGAATGGAAACACCCACTTTGGACCAAAACTAGTGTCCTTAACAGAGAGGTGTCCGCAAAGAAAGGTTCTACTGTACATGTTAATATCTAGATGCAGGGGACAAACTCTCAATCGCTATCTGTGTTCAGGTTGACCCTTTCATTATGTCGTGCACAGCACGTCATGCCACATCACCCATAGTGTGGATGACTTGCATAGCACGTCATGCCAATATATACCAACAACTTTTCAATAACACACGAACGCAATCAGAAAACATCAGTTTGATCCGGTGAAACAGATGGTGATATTTGCCCGTTCAGATCAAGAATAGGCCACGGTAAAGCACTGCTCACTAGATTGTAGTCAAGGTGCCATTGCCATCAGTCACTTGCTGGCATATTCTTGGCAGCAGTGTTTTGATTTAGACTTCAAAATCTCCTTTAAGAGAGATGAAACTAACACTACTCACCCAGTTTCGGCAACATTTGTAGAAATGATAATTTTACGGACCCCTTCTTCGGGACGCACCATGACCAAGTCCTGTTCTTCTCTAGGCATCATCGAGCCATGGAGTTGAAGAATCAGAAAAGCATCCGATCGGAAGAGTTGCCGTGACATCAACGTATCGTAGAGTTTTGAGATGTCGTCCCATCCCGGCATAAAGACAAGGATCGCCCCTTTCTCGCTGTTTTCTCTGTCCTTTTCGGTCGCGATGTATCGAATTACCGCAGCCATAAGATCACAATCAATGTGATTACAGTTGAATGAGTTCAATAACACATCTTTAGTGGAGCGAGCATACCTTAAAATGGAATGAGACTATTTTGAGGGGGTGCGCAGTCAAAATCCTCACTCAGGAAAATAAAACTGCAGTTATAAACAATGCTGTAGTTCAGTTATTATGCATGCAATTTCGATGAAACTTGGTATGTATAGTATTTGTATATCTATCAGCACAATTAACGTACAGTACTGTTGAAATTCATATTCAGTACGTATTGGAACTGGAAATTTTCAAATTCAATTACAAATTTTTAATTTTTCACAAACGGGGTCGGCCTTTGACAGTTGAAAGATTCAAAAGGGCCTGTCAGACTTTGAGCAGAAAATGTGCTTGAACAATGGCACATCCTCATGATATGTGACCCATCACAGCAAAACCAGGCGCATGTCGCTCTGAGCTTGACAGGTTGAGACGGACTGTCTGTTCATTTCTCTATTGTTTGCCTTTTGTGAAATATGAGCACATCAATTACTTCCATTATCTCCTGGTGTCATTTAGGCTCATCTTCTGTGCGACAAGCGCCTGGTTTTGCTGTGACGGGTCACATATAAGTTCATGACATGATTGAGGTATAATACATATATTTTCTCAATTTCTGGTTTTGCAGATTACAGAAGAACTCTTTTAGTTTTTCTTTTCTAAAGATATTACTTTGCTCTTTTTATTGCCTTTATTTTAAGGCTTGAATCATGGAATGGTTCCAAAGTTCTTGTAATGGACTTACTTGTCTGGAAGTCTCCTCACCCAACGCTCAAAATCAAAGAACTCTCTTGATCGAGGCTTAGGCCAAGTTTTCTTGGGTTTATATCTGTAAAGAGATACAAATAGAAAAAGGTGTCTTTACAAAATATCTTTTATTAGGCCAAATTCTTCATTTTGTGTATTCTAGCATGACATTTTAATAAGTTTAAATAAATTTTAGTAAGTTGTAACATCCTGGAAGTTTGACATGTTCGATGTATAAAACTTAGTTAAAGGGGTCATGCTGTTTGTAATTAATGGCGGTCCAGAAAGTAGAAATGCAGTGATACACAATGCCGTAGTGCAGTTATCATGAATATGAATTTGCTGAAACTTTGTATTTATAGTATTTATACATCTGTATACTCAACGGCAATGCTGACATTTATATTGAGTAGGTGTTATGCAACTGGAAATTTTAAAATTCAATTATAAATTTCAAATGTTTAAAGAATGGCTTTTAACCCTTAAAACGTCGAATTTCCCAGGATTTCTCAGAAGGGGGTGCATGTCTTCATCCCCAGACGAACTGTCTCCACGAGGGCCCCCATCAATAGCCCCATCACTATGCAAACGACTGCAGAAGATCATTTACGAAGTATTGGAATAAGACGGATTCCCTTGGAGCCGTTGTCTGTTGGGCTGCAATCGTCTGCGCGCGAAATTTAAAAACTGCGCCTAAAAGCGCGGTTGGCTGTTTGAGGGTTGAGAGGATTAAAACACATACTTGGTTAACTCAATAGCATCCTCGAGAAAGAACTTCTTCACCGGAAATGTCCGACCAGGGATTTCAAGCGTCGGGCAATGACCTTAATGGAAAATAAAATTATTATTAAAAACATTTATAGCGCTTAACGTTGTTAAAACTTCTAAGCGCTTTACAATTTATAATAAAACAATAAAACATTAATACATGATATAATAAAAGTCATTACTAAAGAAAACGTGCAAGTGGGATTTTAAAAAAAAAAGGATTCAAAAGAATTTCTTAAAAATATGAGTTTTTAGTGCAGTTTTAAAACGACCCAGGGTACTCTGGCCACGAACACTATTTGGAAGCTCATTCCATAGCCTTGGTCCCACCACTGCGAATGCAGAGGAGCCTATCACCCGGTTTGTGCGGACTTCCTTACAATGTCAGTCAAGGCACTTCCTTTTATAATAGATTCATCCTTTTATAGGTGCATAATTTAATTATCGCAGAAGGCCCCAGACCCTGCTTAGTCCATCCCGAGGTTAGAGCCTTTTACTAAATGTCGTCAATGTACCCCATCATTTCGGGCTGCAGTAGTGAAGTGGTTAAGTGTCTAAAGCATACTAACCACAATATCTTGAGAAACGCTGTGCATTCATTGTTGCACTCATGAGGATTAGCTTCAAGTTGGGTCGTTTTGGAAGAATATATTTCACGATAGTCAGCAGGAAATCAGTGTCAAGATCGCGCTCATGAACTTCATCGAGGACAATATGGGAGACGTCTTTCAGTAGACTGAATCAGAAGAAGGAATGGTATTACAGCAGGGGAAGACATGTCCTCATGACAGAGATCAAATTCAATGGAAACGACAAATTTGGGACCAAATGCCGTGTCCTTGAGGTGTCAGCTTAGGGAGATTCTACTATAGCTAAAAAATGCAGTGAAAAATAGGCAAATGTCAATTACATGTAAAGCTCACAAGGCAAAATCTTACGGAATCACTCTGTAGATGAATTTTATATTGCTTAATAAAGTTGACCATGGCAAAATGAATCTTATCTGAATCGACTAAACTTACGGATTCGACTCCAGAATTTTGAGGACAATTCCAGTAGTACAGAACAGAATGGATCCAGTTTTTCTTGGTCTTTCACTGAAAAACAGACAAATGGTATTAAAGGAACAACTTAGGCATGGGTTTTGCCTGGCCAGGAGGATAATACCCCGGCTTGCCACTATGAGCCGCCACTTGCAGTGTCACACTAATACTGATCTCTGGTAATGATATATCTGCAAGTGTTGCGAGGCAGTTTTGGATATGACTTGTGAATTTCAGGCAGGCACTGTTCCAGTGCATTGTTTCTTTCAGTTCAATGATTTTTCGATTATCCTGTTTGGAGAAGTCATGAAAGCCTCATTCAAAGAAATTAAAAAACCCGGGAAAACTAATTCCAAGAAACCCATGCCAATCGACCTGCAGACAAACTTAAAGGGAACTGAAACCGCCAAGCCAGTTCGTATGACCTCGTTTTCATTTCCCGCATATCGGGTGATCAGAACGAGGCATGAATGAAACATGGCGCCTAGCTGTCAATCATTGAGTGACGTCACTACTATGGAATTTACTACGAAAACTCATGAATGAAAGATCGCATGACTCACATGATTCTCACATGATTCTCAATGATAACAAATTGAACTGCGCATGCTCGGGCACTGGGGGCGGAGCTACAAATCTGAACTCGAATAGGAAGTTGGAAGTTTGACTTTCTCGGCCGGTGAAAGTCGAAAAGTTGAATAAATCGCTCGGCGGTTCCAGTTCCCTTTAAGGCAAAGTTAAAACTTACGCCTCGAGGCCAATCTGGTATCCAACACTGCTTTCATTTCCACCAGCAACTTCCGCCCTTTCGTCAGCAACGCGCTGGGCAACCTGCAGTAGAGTAAAAGTAAACAAGGAGTTACAGGCATTACTGCCGGAGTAAAAGCTGCCATTTTGTTATACAGATATCAGGATATCGAATAGAGGCCAGATCTGCTAATGAGGCATAGTTCAGAATTCCTTTGTTTCTCTGTATTCTTTGGGACACAAACATACATACACTATACCAATCCTGATGGCCAACAGTGGTTCAGGCGTAGGCCTCGTAAATAGGACGTCCTGAAGTTTCAGCCCTGTTGGTAGCACTTTTTGATGCGCCCACTAAGAGGTGTCCACTAAGGGAGGGGCTCAGAATCTGTTGAGATACTTACAGACACGGCACTTATCCTCCTGGGCTGGGTGCAGATGATATGACACTGCGACCCCTGACCTTTCCTGATAAATTCATCCAAGATAAACTGTGGCACTTGGGTAGTTTTTCCGCATCCTGTTTCCCCACTTATCACGGTCACTTGATTGGCGGCAACGGTCTCACAAATACGCTGAAGAAAAAAAAAGACATGGATGTGATGTCAGTTACGTCATAAAAAAAGCAATGATAATATTGAGGTTTTATATAGCGCTTTTCACTGTATTATCTATTGTCTCAAAGCGCTTTACAATCACGAATATTATTACCCAACCTATCCAGAAACCTTTGTGGAGAACCAAGGGCAGCCACACTCTAGCGCACGCAAGGACATTTCAGGCCAGTTGACAGTTACGAAGTGGCACTGGCCAGGTATCGAACCAGTGACCTCCCGATCACAAGGCCGACGCTCAACCGTTGTGTCACCGCACTTCAGGATCAAGACATCACTTGAACACGTGCTCTCATTATTTACACAAGGTACTTGTGCCGTTGCAAAAATGGCATTTATTCCGTTTATTTTTTATCCGAATTCAAAAAAACAAGTGTTGAGGTGAGAGATAATTTCCTTTGCAAGCCAAACATATCTGTACTTTTGTATCCTTACATTATTCAAGGGCTTCAAATCTCAATCATATGCTCAGCAATCTGCGCTCACTGTTCTTACTGGATTTCACCTTTCTCAGCTATAAGCAATGAGCCTAGAAAGGAGAAAGCCAGGAAGAACAGATAGCCCCGATTGCTGCGCTGACAATCAGTGCAGCCTCCATTGAAATAAGTTGGGGAGGAGGGCCAGTGTCATGCCCTCCGGCCAAAGATCTAGTCTTTTGGCTAATAATAAATTAATAATAATAATAAATTATTATTTGTAAAGCGCCTGTATCACTTGATACAAATGTTCACCGGCGCTGGTGAGCTCTATTGAAAAGGAGGGTCTTGAGTTCTTTGCGAAAGGTTGAGACATCCGATGTAGCTCTCAGGGTGGGGGAAAGAGAGTTCCACAGTTGAGGTGCTAAAGTGGCGAATGCTCGACCTCCAAATGTTTTCAATCTATATTTTGGGTTACAAAGCTCAAAACCCATCAAAGGCAATCACACCACCATTAAGGACTGCATGATCATTGATTGTGGCGCTTGCTCAAGGAGAGTATTCGTACCTCTGTGTAACTATGAGCAGGCAAATTCCTCCGAACCTCCTGCATCTTTTGGAAAGAATCATCAGTTTGTTTCTCCTGGAATTCCTGCTGATATTTTCTATCGAGGTTTGGCTGACGTCTCAGGCAATCATCAACAGTCTCCCCGTCATCTATAAAAGGATTATCGGATGAACAAGTTTTTGCAAGTAACGATTTGAATACAGCAGAACCTTTCTATTAAGGACACCCTTAGGACTGAAGACTGCTGTCCTTAATAGAGAGTTGTCCTGATCAGAGATGTCAAATTGAATGGAAACAACCAATTTGATTCTTCATTCTGGTACTGTGGCCACTAATGCAAGCAATGACCTTTTGTTGTGTCAATCTTTCTTCCTTGCCCAAGATAAAATCACAAAGTTAATTACATCAATCGGTGTCCAATTGTAGTAGCACACAACAAACGCTCATAGGGACATTAATATCAATTTACCTGATGAATCATCGGAGATGTCTGACCATTCGTCATCAGACTCAGACTCTTCATCACTGATATCAGATTCCTCTGAATCTGCAGGCTGATAGCGCCGAAATCCGAATCCCGGTCCTTCCCCTTGTTGCTGTCTTCTCTGATAACCGGTATCCTCATCACTCTCTTCATCATAGCCACCAGTGGGCCGGGTGAAATTCCTAAATCCCCCAAATGATTGGCTGGAACCACCAGCTTGGGCACCCTTGGGTCTGCTGGAACCACCATTGGGTCTGCTGGAACCACCAGCTTGGGCACCATTGGGTCTGCTGGAACCACCAGCTTGGGCACCATTGGGTCTGCTGGAACCACCAGGTTGGGCACCATTGGGTCTGCTGGAACCACCAGCTTGGGTACCATTGGGTCTGCTGGAACCACCATTGGGTCTGCTGGAACCACCAGGTTGGGCACCATTGGGTCTGCTGGAACCACCAGCTTGGGTACCATTGGGTCTGCTGGAACCACCAGCTTGGGTACCATTGGGTCTGCTGGAACCACCAGCTTGGGTACCATTGGGTCTGCTAGAACCACCAGCTTGGGCACGATTTGGTCGGCTGGAACTGCCTGGTGGTCTACTTGAACTACCAGCTTCGGATTTACCCCTTTTCTTCTGTTCCATTAAAGCATCGTACGCAGCACGAAGCTGTTGGAACTTTTCCGTGGCACTGCTTGACTTGTTTTTGTCTGGATGCCATTTTTTCGCCAGTTTTCTGAAAGCTTTCTTGATCTCTTCTACTGAGGCTCCTTGGTTGAGCCCAAGCGTTTTGTAATGATCTGTCATGATGTCTGTAATGAAATCATTTACAGTTGTCATTCAAGGCCAGTGCTGATTGTTGAAAATAAGATATTTGTAATCGAATCTGAAAATTCCAATAACGTCAATTTGTGCTGAATATGAATTCAAATATTGCCATTGTGTAGACAGATATTCAAACACTATCCATACCAAGTTTCAGCAAGGTTGGATGCATGATAACTGCACAAGGCATTGTTAATAACTAAATTTCTATTTTGCTGACCCACGAAAAAATACAAAACGCATACCCCTTAATAATTTGAATTTTTTTTATGAATATTCAGCACACACAATTTAACAGGACCACAGGGCGAGTTTCAAAAAGTGAATTCTGCCAGAGGTGAAAGGTTTCACACACATACAACCTGCTGTTGGAGATTAATCCCCAGTTTCTTGATGCGACCTGTAACAGTGTATACGAGAACATGAATTTTGCAATACCAGATGGGGAAACTCCTCACATGTTTTTTACTGGCAACACCATCAGGAACCCCGTTGAATAGAATGCCAACGGATATTGCAACACTTAATTGATTTCTGCTCCAGATGGGGAAATACCAAAAAATACCAAAAAATATACGGAGGCTTCGAAGACATCTACAGCTTCATAACAATGGGCCCGAACTTCCTAACTACAAGAGACAAAAAATATATATTTTGCCATTCAACAATTACACTAAAATAGATTTAAAACGTCTTGTCTCGATGAAAAGAGTTGTTGGGTCAGCAGAAATCAATTAAGTGTTGCAATATCCGTTGGCATTCTATTCAACGGGGTTCCTGATGGGGTTGCCAGTCAAAAACATGTGAGGGATTTCCCCATCTGGTATTGCAAAATTCATGTTCTCATTAAGCTTTCCTTGAATCCGCTTCAAAGCACAATCAGACCCCTTACCAAAATGGTCAATTTGATTTAAAGGTCAATGTCATTGGTGTTCATTGTATTTTCTTGTGGCCCAGGTGAAAAGAAATAAACAATGCTGTAGCGCAGTTATTATTATGCATACAAATTCGCTGAAACTCGGCATTTATAGTATTTGCATACCGGGCTACACAACGGCATTGCTGAAATTTATATTCAGTCCATATCACACATACAATTGGAAGTTTTGAAATTTCAGTTCAATTATCAAATTTATTGAAGAGAGTAGGCCCTTACAATACAAATGAAAGTACATGTAGGCCTAATACATAAAACAGAAGATTGGGAAAGGAAATAGATTTCATCACAATCTGAATAAAATCAATTCAATGAATCACACTAGCACTTTCATTTTGATTCTTGATTCTAAATTGAAAGTTTCAGAATCAAATGCGTCCATTCCCAAATCAGCTAACTATAATATGGAATTTTCCAACTTAAAAATATTAATATCATATCTACATATATTTCCCCCCTGAAATATTCATTTCCAACAAGAAGCTAAAAATTCAGAAAAAATCCTACCTTGTGACAGTAATCCTCCCATCCTAGTGTCTCGAAAATAAATATGTCCCAGCTTTTATAGGAATAATACCTGGTTGCAAACGAAACACACAAACTTCGGATTCACTGAAACTGGACTGTATTGTTAACAAGAACCAACTGTGAAAGAGAAAAACCCCAGGTCAAGTTTCCAGACGGTCATGCCCCACCCCTTTACTAAGGACATCACATCCCCACCCCTTTACTAAGGACATCACATTTTATGTTTTTCAAGTCGTCATCGTTTCTGGGCAATTATTGGCCATACTTGACCTTTGACATCTTCCAAAAACAATACGTTGTAACCTGCCTTAGCGAACACCTCTCTAATAAGGACACCCTCTCTATCAAGGACACTAGTTTTTGTCCCAAGTTGGTAGTTTTCATTCAATTCGACCTCTCTTATTAGGACACCTCTCTATTAAGGACACTAGTTTTGGTCCCAAGTTGGTAGTTTCATTCAATTTGACCGCTCTTATCAGGACACCTCTCTATCCCGAGAGTGTCCTTAACAGGGAGGTTTTACAGCAATTGCAACCATGTTGCAAAGATCTATCGATGGGTCCATCCATGGGCCCAACAATGATCCACGCATGGAGAATTTTGCCTGTGTATAAATCACTTGATTTCATTCTATGATACACATCCAGGACAAATTTTACAATGAAAAAGAAAATGTGGTTGTGGTGGCCTATATCGTTTTTTTTATTGATTATTTTGCGTGGGTAGTCAGCTGATACAATAAGAATCTATAAACACACAAACGAAATCATCACATCACAATCGTATTCAGCTGAATCCAAAAAACAAATAAGTTTCAATAAGTCTTTTTAACTCGCATATTTATGATAGTTAGAAACCATAATTTAGTCATATAAAATATAAATTACGGTTGACCACTGCTAAGAACACATACTGGGTGTACCAAAACGAACCAGTACACATCATCACAACAATACTGCATCAACGCTAGTAAGCTGGTTTTGGTGCATAAATTTACATAAGTCTATTATACATCAGATAGGCCTTTTTACAGGCGCCCGTCAAGGGGCTAAACAGTGTCCGCACAGTTTATAAGCAAGCCGTGATAATAAATTAATCATATATACATGTACACAACATATTTTGTTTGACCTTAAAACTCAGCATATTTTGTTTGACCTTAGAACTCAAAGTTTGAGAGAATTTTCGGGGACTCATGGCCTCCTTAGCCTTTGCTGGAGACGGAAAGCTCTGAACAACAAACCCAGGTAGACAAAGCTCATCAGCCATGGATGGCAAGACATCTGGGAGACTACAAAATGAAACTCAGTCAATGAAGACAGAAAGCTCCAGCCCATTTGTCTTGATTTGCTCCCAACGAATTCTGCAGTGTCCTTTGATTTAACAAATGAATACAGTTTCTCCATTATAACCTAAATTGAATATTGTAAACCACTCAATTTGCACAGGCGTTTAAATTGCGTGTTTCTTTGCGAAAAACAACTTCTCAAAAGTTTATAATACTTTTCTTTGCTGGAAAATAATGCTCGAGAAATCTTCAAGCTAACTTCGTATAAATTTCATATACAGATCAAAGGTTTCATCGCCCAGGAAATGTTCCTATACCATCACTATCCACTGATGGCAACTGAGGCATCTTGCGTGATCTTTTCCAAAAATGTATTCATCACAAAGCCCTCGTTTTCATCATCGGCCCAGTCCGTAGGGCACGGATTCTCAAACTTCTTCTTTAAAACTTCCCACAAGTCTCTACGGAGAGTCTGAAATAGAAAGGCCACCAAAGCGTCAACTTAGTGCCTCCCGGTTTACTCCATCGCAGATTGCATCCTAGCTCATGCGGTAATTTTTTCAAACTTTCCCACATATTTTTGCTTAAAACATTAGTTTTAATGAGATTTTAACTGGCGGAGACTTCATGTTGAAGCAATAAAACATTCCTTGAGGACACTTTCCATGATTTTGGAGAAGTTTGCACGCACTTTTTGTGACAAATTTTGATGTTTTTCACAGCATGTCTGCCGGATCGGTGCATTTAGGGTATATGATGAATGGATGGATGGAAAGCTTTGCCAGTATAAAGATGTGTGTCGACTGATCAAGTATTTAGTTGCGTTACCTCAATCTCTCTGGCCGTTGCCACAGTCGTCTTAAACTTGACCAAGCTGTCGACGGCCACATCAATGTTCCTGTTGGAATCCATATTACTGAGTTTCAGATCTTCACCGAAGTAGATCAGAGGGTTTAGAGAGATGCCAGTGGAATCAAAGATGTACAGCTAGAAAAGTGGAATTGATTATATTACGAGAGATGCCGCTGGAATCAAAGATGAACAGCTAGAAAAGTGGAATTGATTATATTAGGTCGAACTTACAACATACCTGTTTATTTTGAAACTGTTTTAGTTTGAATATTCTTGCACCATAGCAGAGTGACAGTAGTTTTATTTGCCAGGTTGGTTCTGTGTTTTTGGGTCCAGTTGTTGCAGCCTTAGGTTGTGACTACCGGCTACACCTCATCATACCTCAGCTTTTTACCGTCCCTAGGTACACTACCAGGGAACTATCATGCTCAAATGAATGCAATTTTTTTAAAGAACAATCATTTCTGAAGACTTAGGGAACTTTTTGTGCCACAGTGGAACCTCCCTTAGCGGACACCTCTCTATCAATGTCACCCTCTCTCTTAAGGACACAAATTTTAGTCGAAAATTGGTACTTTCCATTCAATATTAGATTTTGTGGCCAGTTCCCCTGACATACACCCACCTTTTTTGTCTTCATCTTTTGGAAGTAGACAATGTAGTCGAATGGAATGGGCTGCGCACAGTTCACCGACTTGACATGAAGCTCAACTTCCTCGTCACCAGTGTCGATAGTGTAGTAGTGTTGCCTAAATGGGAAAACACCAAATGAGAATTTTTCGTTAAATGGTTGACTATTGGCACCACCATTTTTGGCTCTGAGAAACAAGTAGAAATCCTTCAAAATGAAGTGAATGCCAATTTAAGATATAAGAGCCTGGTTGATACCAATAATGAAAGGTGGAGCTTACTTTTATCCAGTCAAAACTATCCATCAATACTATTATGATGAAGCTAATCGTCCCCGAGTGCGTTTGGTATGTTTAGAGTGACCAAGTGCTGCGGAATTGATATTAGGCCATGGGAATGATTAATCCTGTTTACCGTCCGAGAGATTTAAAAAGATGATGAGGCTTTTTTTCATTTTTCATTATTCATTATCGGTTTACAGTCTGATTTACTGGTCAAAACATGCGATTCAGCAAGTTCCAGTAAATGGAAATCAGGTCGGTCATCAACATGAGGCATTGAAAAAATGTCATTATTATGATGAAGAGCCTACCCTGCCAAGTTTTTATTGTGTTTTTCAATCATTTAAGGTAAAGATGAACCACTGGAAAGATTATTTAAATAAAAAATGATGGCAACAATAAAATAAATAGATTTTTTTTAAAATAATGAAAATATTTCATGTTCGTTCAGAACCCATGCGGGAGGTGGACGGTAAACAGGATTAATAATTCCCATGGCCTTGAGGAGGGCATGACATGCACGTCACATACACAATATGGGTCTATGTGCATGACAGGCTATGCACATCAACCACAGTTAAAGGATTATCAATGATTGCCAGTAATAGAACTCACCCAAGACCTGGAATCAATAACCTTTTTGTTTTGATGATCCCGACGTTAGGATAAAGTCCCGCACAAACGACGGCACGGAGTAGCTTCGTGTTAGAGGAGTTCTTGTTGGCGTCCCTGTCTGAAGGCTGATCGGTTGAGATGAAACCGATTTCGTTGAGAATTTGGGCAAATTGTTCTCGGCGTTTCTTCAGCTCCTGCAGTGATGAAATTATCAAAATCTCAACAAAATTTCAAAACTCTGGGAGAAAAGTAGGAGATCAGTGGCAGAGTGGTTACAGCGCTGGGCTTGTGACCAGGAGGTCGTAGCTTACCCGTAATGTATCCGAGGAGAGAAAGTACTTGTACAGATAGCTGTCGAGGTCGCTGCGGCCACAAACTTTTGCCTTCTGCCAGCCTCTAATAGCATTACTGAACATCAGGTGGTCACTGCACGTCCCCTCCGCCAACTCTCGTTTCATTGTGTCAGCCCTCAGCTTAGCCTCCTTTTTCTGGAAAACATTTTAAGGCATAATTCAATACTAAATTTAAACACTTTAACTCAGTATCGCGGCAGATTTCTTCATGAAAATGTCCCTGTTGTATAAACATAAAGGGAGATTGGTGACACAGTGAGTGGAGTGTCAGAAGGTTGCGGGTTCGCATCTCGTAAGGACACGGCTGTGTCATCTTAGTCTCCTTCAACAGGGCACTTCACCCCACTTGCCTATCTATACCAATGAATCAATGGGCACTGTATTAGAGGCAGTATCTATCTGGCCTATACCTGAAGATGTGCTATCAGGTACACTGCGTTCATGATCAGATATTCTATTCATAAACCCCACTCAGTAAACTCGGGGCAGCAAGAAGTGGTTACATAATTAAGCAGCTTCTAATTTTGTATCGAACCTTGGGAGAACCAGGTATATCCATGCAATACAATCCTCAAGCTTGGTGCTCCTAGGATGTATGGGTAGATAGGGAGATCAGTACTGCTACAAAGACCCTTTCGGTCTTAACTCTCCTCAACAAACGTTCTACAAAAGTCGCTCAGATAACCTACTGGGGGCGTAGTGAAGGGAACCTTGTGGTCCAAACACGCAGCCACGCTCAGGATAGGTTCCAGACATCCGAAAATGGCAGCAAACAGGAGCATCTTGCCGATGTGAGGGTCGACTGGCATTCGGGCTAACTGGACGCCGAGTGGGGTCAACTCTCCGTAGACATCCAATGCTTTCTGAAAAGAAGGGGAAACTTTAGAGAATCTGAGATTAGTAGAATAGAATCTATAAAGTGTTTTTCGGATTTATCTGGTACTTGGCTGACCTCTTGTCATTAAACTATTATAGCTTGATCACAAATAGTAATGTTACACACAGCCCTGGGCAGTCGGAATCATAGTTGACAGCCTTCAGTTGACACCGTGAAAGAACATTGGGTTGGCCCACCCTAAGGATAATCTAGTGTTTTCCATCACCACTATCCTTTGGAAAGTGTAATCTGGTCACATTTCTGAGTTCAACTAAGTACCTTGGCCAGAATGACATAAAAAACACTTTACCTGTCACTGGGCCTACTGGGCCTGTGTGAATCTGCCATCTGTGAATGTGGTTTCTCTGAACAGACCCCAGAACACATCCTGGAAGAATGTCCTTTGATTACCAATCAAAGGGAGGCCTGGCCAGAGTCCACACCTCTCCAAGAAAAGCTGTTGGGAACAAAAGGCAGATTTGCGTCACACAGCCACGTTCTTGAGGACCAACAGTGTGAAAGTTTGACCAGTCGTACGCAAAGAAGACTTGGCCTACATCAGATCAAACACAATGTGAGCTCACCAGATTTCTCAGATGTCTAATGGAGCGCTCTATCGCATCAACAGCCGGCTTCTCCATGGCTTGGTCGAAGAAATCCATGATTTTCTCATGTCGCAAGAGCTGGAAAACATAATCAAAACTAACACAATCTTTAATAGTTGATGCGTATAGCCTTTCAAAGATGGTAAATGCTGGCATAATATGAATTCCATGCATGCATTGGCCGGATCAAAGGACAGCAAAAAGAACTTGGGAGTACGATTTGTCAACTCAGGTCCTGAACCGGCCGACCGGCAGATCTCCAACTGTTCTTTATACAGTAGAACTTCTGTTAGCAGACACCTCTCTATTAAGGACACTAGTTTTGGTCTCAAATTGGGTCTTTCCGTTCAACTCGACCTCTCTAATCAGGACCCCTCTCTATGAAGGACAACACTCGCCAGTCCTGAGGGTGTCCTTAATAGAGAGGGGCTACTGCAATTGAAACCAGGCCCAGGTGTAAGCTCATTGTATAAGCTCCGCCAAAGGTGAGCTTAAAATAACACATCCGATGCTATCATAGAAGTTGCTTGGTGCCCACCTTGATCTGGAGACAGAGGTCTCCCAGCCTCGTCCTCAACATCTCTGGCTTATGTTGCTCGACCAGTCTCTCCTTCTGATGGCGGGTATACAAGTGGTAGCAATGGCCCGCCCTTACTCTGAAATGTCCAAAGGTTGCAATAGACTACTCTTAAGGGATACACTGTTCCTCATTACTGGTTGTCCACGAAAATAGAAATGGAATTATACACAATGCCAATATCATGCATACCAATTTGCTGAAACTTGTATTTATTATATTTATTATATTTGTTCCCCAATGGTAATGCTGAAATATATCTAGTTCATATTTACACAATTTTGAAATTCTACTTCAAATTTCGCAAGGGTCGCAACATCGTCGGGAGTAAAACGTAAGATAGTTGCGGAGGATTGAAAATTATGCAACCTCACCTCCCAGCCCTTCCCCGCCTCTGTTTGGAGTTTGCCACACTATTCCAGTGGTCGTCTAGTGTCGAGATATTCTTCCTCGCGTCATAATTCTTGATCTTCAACTTACCACAGTCGATGACGTAGACCACGTCGTCAATAGTAATGCTGAAATTTGTGTGCAGAATGACGATTCAGAATATTTTTAATAAAACTGGGCCCGGGTGTTAAAAATAGGTTAAGCCACCAATGCTGGCGTCACCTTGGAGTTGTCTCTTAGAATTTATTGATTAGTGCATGTATGGTCAGGGCGCATCATGATATATCCGGATACGTCCGGACATATCCGGACATATCTGTTGTTTTATCATTTCCATGACATCCTTTTCATCAGCATCTGCAGCATTAAGGAGTTTTTCAACCAAAACTGAGCCTTCCCTTAACACGCCATTTTACATCCAATGATTTCGATGTTTCCTTTGCTGCACGCTTTTCAATTTTTGCCACGTACCTCGTCTCCGCGACATTCGTAGACAGCACAATCTTCCTCACCCCTGGGGACGGGGTTAGGAACACCTGTTGCTGCTCCTCCATGGACATCATGCCGCCGTGGAGCGGTAAAATAAGGAATCGATCCGTCTGGAAGTAATAGTGCGACAACAACTTATCGAGGAGCTGGGTGATTTGGTCCCAGCCGGTTAGAAACACCAAGATGGCACCTTCTTCTTTCAAGCAGATGATTCGGATCAACGAGACAATGATATCTAGGTCGATCATGTTGTTGTTGTACATTGCTGCCAGTGTCTCCTTGGTTTGATACGAATAGCTGAAAATTGAGATAACGTGACTGTAAGTTGAAAGAGCAGGACTCAAACGTCAAGGGCAGTGGATTCACATTATCGAAGGACTCGAATTTTTAAACCATTGCCAAATTTGACCTTGAAAGCATAAATAGAAATGCTGTATACACAAGGCCATAGTGGATTTATCATGCATATGAATCGGCTGAAGCTCGGTACTTATACAGTATTTGTATAGCCATCTCCACAATCGCATTGTCATAATTTATATCTGTTACAAATTTACAGAATTTGAAATTTTCAAATTCAATAACAGATTTCAAATATTTAGCGAATGGCGTGGGCCTTTAAGTGAACTGGCATTGTAAAGAGACGTAAGAATGACTGATTTACCTTGTTGAGTTAAGCCACGACTGGAACTGTGTCTTATGGGGTCCTCCACGACCACGGAAGGTGCGACTTGGCCGGTACCTGAATAGACACATATAAGAGTCACAGTTGACTGTGAAGAGCCAGGAATTTTAGTTCCTTGAAAGCCACGCCGGTTCATCCAGAAATACAATCCTGGGTTCTCCCGGGGATCAAACCCGGGCCCTATTGTGAGGTAGCCAGCAGTTTTAACCACTAGGCTATGAGGCTCATTCCAAATTCACTCCAAAAGATGAGATCTTTTCCCATCTCATCCACAGGTTTGGGTTGTATTCCTGGTAATGCCGTGTCCAAATTTATGATATTTACTTACGATGTCATTTCCACAACATCTTCGAGGTAATGCTCTTCAACAGGATGGAGGAATCCAGGGATTTTGAACACTGGACAGCCACCTAAAATAGAGACATTTGTTGAAGATTTGGCAATATGAGAGCAGAATATGATGCCTCCATCTATCATAAATGGAACTAAGTCAAAAATTAGCTGCATTTTCACCAATCCTTAGAGCAACCTCATAGCACAGTGGTTAACACTATTGGCTACCAGGCAATAGGGCTGAAAGAACCCAAGATTGTATGCCTGGATGAACCGGTGCAGCTTTCAAGGAAATAATATGCCTGGCTCTTTACAGTCCTAAAAACAAAGGTCCCTCGTATCTGGTGTCTATACCAGGGCAAGCAAAGGACCCCACCAAGTGGGAAACAGGTGTTGCTTGCATGGACTCTATATCTGGCCAAAGACAGATTCACTAGGCCAATGAACCTAATTGGCACCTAACAGTAGTGGCACACATAAAACGATGCAGACATTTTCCCAGGCCTCCTCCAGGCACCACTGCTTGATAAGTTGGAGTGCCTGGCTTGAAAACACAAGATTTAGATAAGATTCTCAGCAAGCTGGGGAATAGCTTCTCGAATAACTATTTTCATGGACTCTACATCTGGTCGAAGAGAGTTCAATAGATAACAAAGAGAATCACATCAAGTTAAATACATGTACAGTCAGATCCGAGTCCTACTCTTAACGGGAAGAAGAGGAGGAAGAGGAGGAGGAAGAGGAAGAGGAGGAAGAGAAAGAAGAAGAATACCCCTTTCTATGGGAATGACACTGGGCTGAATACAAACCATAGTATCTGGAAAACTTCTCCGCATTCAATGTGGCGCTCATGAGAATAAGCTTGAGGTCTGGCCGCTGGGCCAAGATGCCCTTCAGAATGACGAGAAGGAACTCAGAATGGATGTCCCTCTCGTGTATCTCATCGAGTATGATGTGGGAGACAGTTTTCAGGAGGCTGGAAAGTACATGAAACCAACATAATTACAAATTGTAGTAAGGTATAACTACAATAGGACCTCACTATTAACCCTTTCACTTCTGCAGGGTTTTTGAAGTGTACTGTACCCCTGGCCTGCACCCACTCTAGACCAGGCGGCCTAGATTCCAACTTGGCTTTGGAAAAGTTTCATTGAAAAGTAGCTTGAATTATCCAATCTTAAGGACGAGGTGTGCATGGAGTTGCAGTGCTTAAAGACTTATAGGGATTGTGGTTGAATGACATAATTTGAGGGAAATTTTGCAGTACGCATTACTGCGGGACAAAGTTTTACCAGGTAGCTCGGGTCCAAACTTCACAACAGTTGGCAGCATCTATCCATTAAGAATAAACTTACGGGTCGGACTCCATCCATTTGAGTACTATTCCTGTAGTACAGTACAATATTGACCCCTTTTCCCTTGGCCTCTCACTGAAATTGAATAAACGTCTTGCTTCAAATCTCTATTTAGGTAGAAGATAGACTAACAGAATTCTTAGATGTGGTTAAAATCTAATAAAACCAAAAACATATTTATCTTCAAAGTTTGTAATGCATTTTGATTTCACAAACATGCAAGTATTACTTCAAAGTTTGAAGTTTGAATTATACGATTTTGAATATGCTAATATTGACATACTCACCTCTCCATTCGAATTTGATATCCAACAGTACTATCTGCGCCACCCATTCTTTCAGATCGCTCCACTGCAACACGATGCGCCACCTAAAGCAGAGTCATGACTTTTTATATCTAAATTTGTTAATTCTAATCAATGAGCAAAAAGAGTTCCTGAAGTATGGTATATGCATATCTGTCGACACGACGGCAATGTCATTGAAATTCATATTCATTACATTTTTTCGCAACTAAAACTTTTCAAATTCAATCACAAATTTCAAATTTTCAACGAACGGCGTACACCTTTAAGAAGACAATGTGCAGCAGATTGGTTACGCACAGACATCGCACTGATCCTCCGCGGTTGAGTGCAGACGATACGGCACCTTGACCCCTGACCTCTGGTGATGTAATCATCCAGGATGAACTGGGGAACCTGCGTAGTTTTACCGCAACCCGTCTCCCCGCTGATGACAGTCACTTGGCTATGCCTGGAATACTCTATACTCTCGCAAATAGCCTGGAAGAGAATGAGAAGAAAACAAGTCAGCTCAAATACTCAATTTTACTTGACTTAAAGGGTAACTCGTGTCAAATTTCACCATATAATGTTTTAGCTGTTTTTGACAAATGACTACGTCACTTTCTCATAAATCGGTAAGGTTTTCGAATCGAATTGCACATTTTCTAGAAATTGATGGTTTAATCCCGCCGGATGGCTCGCTTCGATGCCGTTTTCGTTGATGACGTCACAACATGAACATTTTCGCGGTCGCGGTGGTTTACATTCAGCGATTTTATAATAAATCTAATCAAAAATGGAAAATTTGAGCTTTACATTTGTGATCAACAAATAAAAACGGACGTATTTCCACAAAGTTGTAAATCACATCATAGTATCACTTTAAACCATATTACAAGGTGGAGTATATGTGGCCAGCAAGATCTTTCCCTTCCTCCTGTCCTGCTAGGGTACAGTTCATCCCCATCGTCCTGGCCTAATTTTCTGTTGACCATCGCCATGTCGTCCTTGGCCTGCCGGGACCCCGTCCGCCTTGCAGATTCCACCTGAAATAACCTACCTTTGCTTCTTTGAAGACTGGCAACTTCTGCCTCTCTCTCTGCATCTCTTGATAGAAGTCATTTGTCTGCTTCTCATAGAACTCCCTCTTAAACCTCTCGTCCAGGGCCGGGTCTGATGTAATACCCTGCCGTGCATTTCCAGCTGAAAGTAATAATAAGACTCGAGAAATCGTTAATAGGGTACGCCGTTCGTAATTACTGTGGTTGTCCAGGAAAATAGAAAAGCAGTTTAAACACAATGCTGTAGTGCAGTTATTATGCATACAAATTTGCTGAAACTTGGTATTTATAGTATTTGTATATCTGTCTACACAACGGAAATGTTGACATTTTAATTTTAGTACGCTTTTATGCAATTGGGATTTTCAAATTCAAGTACAAATTTCAAATTTTGAACCAACGGCGTACGCCTTTAAGAGGCATGGCTCCTAAACTTGCTTTCTGCATGACTGTGTGGGTCTACCCCTTGTTCTCTTGAAATCCTAGGCAAAAGTGAGAGTGCTGTCTAGCAAAGCAGTGTAACAGTGAAAATTGTCCCACACAAGAAAACTACCACATATCAGAAGACCTTATCACTCTCTCCGAACAGTTACTTCCAATGAAAACCTAACAGAAGGGGTTAACTCACCATTAAGTGACATTTTGTCCTTTCAGTCACTTGGCCTCAACCGAAATATTGATATGTCACGATACCAGAAGTGACACTGTTCAAATACCAACATCGAAACTATAGGAAATAATTCTTGCAAAACTTGGCAAGGAAATGATTCGGTGAATCCCCATTCATGGTTTTGTCGTCTTTCTCACAGTGGAACCCCCCTTAGTGGACACCTCTCTAATGAGGACACCCTCTCTATTAATGACGCTAGTTTTGGTCCATAAATGGTTGTTGTCGTTCAGTTTGACCTTTCTAATCAGGACAACTCTCTATTAAGGACCGTACTTGTCAGTCCCGAGGGAGTCCTTAATAGAGAGGTCCACTGTACACGATTTACAGATCTTTCTATTGATCTGTATACAACAGAACCTCCATAACAGGACACCTCTGCTAGGAAACGCGGAACATATTGGTCCTCAACTATTCATGCCCATGCTATCCTTAAAGGTGGTATAGGCAGTAGCTAGGTAGGCAAGATAAAGTTACACCGAATTGCCAATAGGGGTCTCTCTCCAATATCACAGTATATCGAAACTGTTCCCACTTGCATCAGGAATATATTTGTTGCTAAAAAAAAACTTAACCCAGTCCCATAACTGTGCTTAGTCAAATGAAGACCACCAATTTGACCCCTTGCTCCATCCAGCGTATAGTCCCCCTTTAAGGTGTCCCTAATAAGAGGTTTTCACAGCGCTACATGTACAGGTACCCTTGTAATTGTACACTCCCAATTGATCAACAGTATGTTTTCTGAATCTCTTCTAGTGACGAGGACACCTTCCTCGAACAACTTCGTATGACACACATAATAACCACTATATTTCCCCTTGAAGAAGCTACAGGGTGTCTCGAATGGCATACACCTTCAATATCTCTGTTCGGTCGCCAGAATTGTTTCATTTGACAAGAAAAAATGTCTCACCTGAGGTGACCCAGCTTCTCAATGTTACATAGGTTCCTCTCCTTCATTTCAATCGAAAAGTTCTTCTACATCTTGGAAAGGGAGTGGGATGGTTACATACACTTCTCCTTTTAAGGGGGGGACTTTCAATTCCATTGTAACCACCTATTGTATGGTACGAGGGCAAAAGGTATCTCTTGGAACGGCGTTTCTCCTATTTCTCGCCTATTTCTCCTACAGGGGGGTAGGGGGGGGGGAGGAGACTTGTATCCGCCATGACCATCTCCGATGTGGTCGCTTCTGTGTCTTAGAAGACATCAAGGAGCAGTTATAGGGGGGAAAGATCCTCTCAAATCTTTCTCCTGGGGGGGGGGGGGGGGTGTGACGGTCTCTTTTGTGTCCAAGAGGAGCTTAAAGGGACAGCGAGAGGGAAAGCACCTCTTGGAACGTGTTTAAAGGAGTAATGGAGCGGCCTTATCCCTCAGATCTTTCTCCTTTAGGGGGTGAGACATTTGAATCTGCTATGACCTCCTTTGGTGTGATGGTCCCTTTTGTGTCCGGGGGAGCTTTTAAAAAGGGGCAGAGAGAGGGGAAAGAATCTCTTGGAACGGGCTTAAAGGAGTCATGGCAAGGCGTTTTTGCTCGCCGATTCCTTTTTTAAGGGGAAATGAGATATTTGCATCTGCCATTACCTCCTATGGTGTGGCAGCCTCCTGCGAGTCATAGCAGAGCAGAACGGGCACTGAAGGGGGATGGAAACTTCCTTTGCATCCTTTGGTGTTGCCGTCTTCAGTATAATGGGCGGGGGGGGGGGATAATCAAGGAAAAGGTAAATCTAAATGCGCTTCACAAATCACTGAAAATCTCCTTAGTAAATTTTGATCCTGATATCATTCAGACTAAGATTTCTACGTATCACGGTAAGTAATCCAAATTGTAAAGTGATAAAATCCAATATTCCATTATTCGTGTTGATTTCCCAGCAGAACAATCTGATTCCAAGTTGTCCTTTTTCCATCACTGAAACAGTATCTGAAGGGATTCATTCCGCAGGCATTGGGTTCAGATTTGAGATACACAGGAATATAGTGTGTCCTAGCATCAGGCATCAGGTTCAGATTTGAGACACACAGGAATGTAGTGTGTCCAAGCTAGAGGCAAGACAACCTATGCAAATCCTGGTGTTAAATCTCAATCATCATCACCCGATTTTAATCTCAAATCTTAATCTCTCCTCTATAAATCTATAAATCTTCTCCAATTTTTTAATCTTTCCGATTCTATACTTTTTCTTCCACTTCTTAAAATCTTTAATTCTAAATGTCTTCTTCTTCCAATCTCTCAAGTTCTTAATCTCTCGAAGCCTAAATCTTATCAAAGTCATTGACAAGCACAATAAGAAAACAATGAATATCAGTACCAGGTGTTTTATTTACTGGGAAGACAAAAGAATGGTACATGAAGTTGACACCAGGGGGCACCCAAATTATACGATAGATGGAAATCTTGTGATAAAAACACCTGGTTAGAAAGAAACAGAATTTGATTAAAACTGTTTAACATTTTTAATTAAAACGTCGCTCAAAACTAAAATCGCATATAAGTAAAATTCACCTCAGATGTAAACGGTGAAAAATATTCTTTAATTGTTTTAGGAATTTTTAGATAAACGATCGGCCAAAAATGTCACAGACCTTGAATTTTGTTTTGTTTCTTTCAAATTTTCTACATTTTTTTCTCATGACCTTTCCAAATTTTTTGGAAAGTATTTTAACATGCATAAACACGAGACATTTTCAAGGTAGGCCCTTTTCGACTAACACCAAAGTTTGTAAAGACAGACAACTAATCCGAAAATATCGTCTATGTCTTTTTAATCTCAATTTTGCCAAAAACCCATCTAGAGTAATAGGTTTTGACTTCACCAGAAATAATTTCTCCAAGCTTTCCACAGACTTTAGTCATGGCTGGAGAAATCTCGCTCAAGTCATCGGCCAATCTCGAAAGGGTACATTTACTGAAGGGTTTGAGTTTGCCAAAGGAAAAAGTTTAGTCCAGAACGGAACCAGTGTTGAAATTACAGATACAAGTGGGAAATTTTTTGAACTTGGCACAAACTTGATATCTAGTTTCTAATTTATAGTAATCTCTTAAGATGATAGTAAGTAAGATAATGAAAGTCTGATTATCGTGTAATAGGCCCAAGAGTTCGGCAGAATCTTTTTATGCCGGATAGTATGGTATAGTATCGACTTCTGTTGTGAGCTAGTGCGGATATAGGGTGCACACCAAGATGTCCATTTTTGCAGCTGCAATTTAGTATTAGAGATTGGTTTTGGCCCCCATCAATTTGTTACAATCCTAAAAGTTGGAAGAAACCTGGCATATTTGCCAGGTTGATAAAATTGTAATCGCTTTTTTTCAGTAAAACTTTTGCATCAGATTTATATAAAAGAAAACTAAAATGCACCGATTCGGATTGCGTTTAAACTCTTGGACCCCTACAAGATTACACATGAAAGAACTACTTCTGCCCCCTGGTGTATGTTAAAAGCATTAAGTTACAGCTGAAATGACAACTAGAGTTCGATTGGCTCAAAATTTACTGCAAAAACCTGCTCAATAATGTCGTGCACTTAACAAATTGAGAAAGTTATTTTAGCAAATTTATGAGTCTACCAAATATTGTTTCGCACAAATTGTTTATTAATTATTGTTATTATTATTATTACAATAACAAGACAAGTTATCAATGTAAATGAACGCGATGATCACCTGATCTGTACGGTAAATCACAAAATGAAATTTTCACAATATTTTAGATTTTTTGTTGTTTTTTGCTACTCTCTCATGGACATGAGACATTCTACGCACGTTACTTACTATAAATAAAAAATTCTCAACACTATTCTGGTGCAGACATTAGAAGTCACAATACAGACACATCTCTCAAGTATACAGGTATAAATTTCTACAATTTTTCAAAACACTTTCAACTTCAATTTTAACACACAATGCATTTTAATAAACCAAGAAAAAAAATCGAGAGGATTTTTTTAGAATAAAGTCGCAAAATTTGCTAAGTAAATTATTTTCCTTTTATTAAATGAACGCTAAAAAAAATTCCTCCCAATGTATGTTTTCGTTCATGCAAAAATAAAAATTTGTAAGAATGCCAGTTCTGATAATCAGGAGAAAAAAATCAATTATATACATTTCGGTCATCCATGATTATAGTTGCCATTTATTAGATTTAACAATTTTGAATCCCATCACCCCTGCAGTCAATTAAACTCTCCCAACATCGCAACAGTTCAATACCAACTTCAATACATTGGTAGAGTTCAATTTGGATTTCAGGGGGTAATCGAGAAGAAATATTTCTGGTTCTTGGGCATTTCCTAACTTTAAAATCACAAGTTCGCGTAAGTTCTACTTCGGAATCTTCAGATTTGAAGCGAGTGGTACGATTTTCATAACCTTTGCTGAAAAAGACGTGGAATACATCCGACTTCCGAAAAGTGGTGAAATCCTGAAATATCGTGCACTTTTAAGACAGAACATTTACACAAACAAAGTAATAGAAAGAAGATGCACATGCAATGTTTTTTCGAAAGAATCGCATTTTATTTGAAAATCGTACAAATGTCAAATCAGCGCCATCTGCTTTTGATATTCGTGACTAATAGTCTATCAGCGCAGTGGGAATATTCATGCAAGTAGGAAACTTCGATGGAAGAACGAGTTCAGCCCAAGAGCCCGAAATACTTCTTTGGTGGTGAAAATTCATGTACACAACAAAGCTCAAATTCAACTCCTTTGGACACTTTTTAACAGAAATGACGACAAAGTTGCCTCGATGAGAGCAGCACTGCCCCACCATGATGACAAGGTCAACATACCCTGACATTACGACGACTGTCAAGTTACCCAAACAGTTTTATGAGACACACTGTATGAAAGGCTAGGCGATGTAAGACAAATTACCAACCAATCTAAGCATATCCAGTTCATAGTAAGTTGGGGTGGTTCATTGTACATTGTTGCGTACAATATACCAGTGGATTTGTTCAACTTATGATGATCTGGACAGTGAATACATTGAATACAATTGTTAATGCATTATAGGGAATGGAAATTCGTGCTCATAACAGGCCAATATTTCAAAAGAATTTTTCAATCTGATCACGTTAAATGATTTTTTGCATCACAGCAGTTATTGACAATCTTCATGAGATAGCAGGAGATCAGAAAGGGTAATCGATTCAGAAACTATTCATAGTAAAATCTATAAAACGTGCACAAACTTGACAAATGTGACCTTGGTCTTTTTTTCTTGATATTTAGATGTGGCAGATAGGGTTAAGAATTGTTTTGTTTGATATAAGCGAGAATAATGTTGCTGCAAAACGAAATGGGCCTGTTTTGGGCAAAAGATATAATACTTTACAACAAAATATTTCAAGAATATGGTGACATACACTAAAATACAAATGATCGTACATATCGTACCAACCCATTTCGTACATTTGGTAAGATTTCATGTGAATCGGCATAAGAATAATTCGGCCTTAAAATACATCAGAATGGCATGATACATTAATTTGAATATGCAGCGTATGAACTTTGAGATGTTGTTTGTATGAGCGTTGACTGTCCATAGAAGTGTCAATCTAAAAAGGTTCTGATTGACGTTACATCAGAATCTTCAAAGCAAAAGAAAGAAATTTTCGAAAGGCACCTTTTTTTAGGATTTTTGTTTTATGGTGGAGAAAAGTTGTCCAGTTTCTGAAAACCTGTCTGTTTTACTGTATGGAATCGAAAGACATTTAAATTTGCCTCCCTACTTACGATAATAAAGTACAAATATATCAACCAATGTTAAAAACACCAATTCTAGATAATACAATGAAGCTGTGTTAACTGATCAACAACTGCAATCTAATTAATTAATAATCGCACACTAAAATTTACTAACATGATTTCACACAAGGACTTGATAACTCATTAAAGTTTTTCCATCAAAGAGTTAACCAAAGGTTAGAATATCTCCACAGATTTACGCAACTATGATTGAACATTTTATACAATCCTTTGGTATCATGGTCACCGCCAAATTAGCGAATTTTTAATTAACCAAATAATAATTACAATACATCAATAAAAGTGATCCGTCCCATTATACATATATTTTTCTGTTATCTTATGCCCCTTGTCCCCCTAAAAACATTTTTTATCACAATTTACAACTTTGTGGTTTAAATGCATCATTTTGAGTGAAAATACTCTTGTAGAAATATGAAAGAAATAACTACCCAATTTCAAAATTTTATCATTTTATCATTTCAATACAACATTTGACCCACCTCTTCATAATGGAATCTCCAAGCCGGAATTAATGGGATAAACCAACTTTTAGAAATGGGGACATAGTAGGCAATGGATACAGTCAACTGATTTTCACTTTCCCAATGCAGACTAAATCGATGAAGTTTATTTTGCCCCTTTGATGATAAAATCATCACAAAACAACCAGTGCAGGTTTCCACAAATTACTTTTTACACACCGGACTTCCGATCCTAAATGAATCTCTTCCCAGTTAAAAGATTTTCATGAACCCACATGAACTGAGTGTATGAGAAGAAAGTGAAAAATAAACACAGGGCGAACAAAATATTCGCCAAAAAATACGAGTTTCAGGCACAAAATCAAAATTTCACCAAAACATCAAACATTTGTTATCAATTTGGGGTAATTTTTAACAATTTTTTTAATCGTAATATAGTTATTCAAATTCTGTAACTTTTTGGATAAATTCCGTTTTTCGACACTTTTTTCAAAATATCGTCACTTCATGAGAGTTCAACCGTAACACTACTCGACCCACGTGAAAATATACAGTGCATGAAGATTACAAGAAATATAAATCATCGAGTCTCCCGTTCGTGACTGTTATTACTAATTAATTAAAACAAGCTTTAACGATCATTGTGATTAAGAACGCACCACAAGTGCACTAATGGACCCCTAAGAGATTCCTGATCAACACCCAAAATTCCCACGAGAGTTTATCTCAGGGGAATTCTGGGTGCACTCCACCTGCTTTTTCGTAATATTTACAACCTGCTTTAGTTCTGTTGCCCGGACGTCCGGATATGAAAATCGCATAATTATCATAATTTATACAGATTCTATATCTCACGAGGCTGAGCTGTTGGCACCAAGTTGGCATTTTTACACAATGTGATTGAATTGTTCCAAGACAGCAGCATAATAGCATGCAAAAGTGTCAATATATAAAGTTTATTTTACTTTTATAGCAGTTTAAAGCCTTCTAGATGAAAAGTGAGGTCATGAAGATCGTAGCACAAGATGTCGAAGTTCAAAAAGCTAGTTGGTTAGCTCCGTTTTCAGGTTTTTAATTGCGATAGCATCTTATCTCATCACAGGAAGTTTGAATTCAACGGGAGATATCTGGAGCGCATGCATGTAGGCCAGCACCTCGAATGTATAATTCACCTCAAACTTGCCAGAAGTACTGCATAAAACTCTACAGAGAATGCACATAAGATTACGACAATCTGACATGAACTTAGAGTCTGTTTCATCTCAAAGTCATCACCTCCTGTACATATTCCCATATAGAATGTACACACGGTCTCGGCAAACTTGGCCCCGAAGCAAAGCCTATATCGTCAATTACACAAGTTTATGCACAAGATATAAAAATTGTTCTTTAATCCTAATCTCTTCCAATAGACTGTGCTCACTGACAGAACTTGCAGATGGAGTAAAAATGTCACAATGTCTCAAAACGAGTGCTTTCTGCGCTCATTTTACACGTTTTGTTTCGCTCAAAACGTCAATGTTGAGTCGTCCCATTCTAACTGGCTGTCCTTGACCTTCTCCGCCTCGTCTTCTGAACTTTCGATGTCGTCATGGTAACTTGAACCGTCGTCATCCTCGCTGTCACTATCGTCACGGAGTGCAAGGGACTCCGTGGCAAATTCGTCAAAATTCTGTAAAAAAATCGAAAAAGATCATTTAATAGGCATTCATAAACTTGCCAGGGATGTTACAGTGTTCAATCCCTACAATAAGATGTAGCAACTACAGGGTGGCCCAGAATTATGTTCCACTGCACAATAGCATTTTGTGTATCCATTGTGTGAGGGAAAATAATTCTGGGCCACCCTGTAGACCTTGCGATGTCAGCTGGGTTTCACCATGAGCTTAGATCTCTTTTTCCATCGTATCAAAATGCCACTTCAGCATATCAAGAAAGAAACTTGTTTTACTTCAACAATGTTACACTTATTTAACAAACTCCAACTTACACTCATGCCCGCTCCCATGCCCATATCATCCGATTCCATCGGGTTGACCGTGATGGTCAACGCCGAGTTGTCCCATTCCATTTCTTGTTTCTCGTCAACCTGCAGGACCTGCACACGCTTGTGGAACGTCCGGATCCGGATGACGCCAAGGATGATCATGAAGATGAGGAAGCCAACACACACGACGATGATGATGAACATGCCTACACCTGCGAGAGAAGATTATAAGTTTGATTGTCGACAAGGATTTTCACCTGCGAGAGAAGATTATAAGTTTGATTGTCGACAAGGATTTTCACCTGCGAGAGAAGATTATAAGTTTGATTGTCAACAATGATTTTCACCTGCGAGAGAAGATTATAAGTTTGATTGTCAACAAGGATTTTCACCTGCGAGAGAAGATTATAAGTTTGATTGTCGACAAGGATTTTCACCTGCGAGAGAAGATTATAAGTTTGATTGTCGACAAGGATTTTCACCATGTTGGTCTCTATTAAGGACACTAATTTTGGTCCCAAATTGGGTGTTTCCATTCAAATCAACCTCTGTAATCAGGACAGCTCTCCATTAGGGACAGCATTTGTCAGTCCCGATGTTGTCCTTAATAGAGAGGTTTTACTGTAATTATAATCTGTTCACCTTGTATCGCTATATTGGTTAGAGAAATCAGATGTGGGCAAAGGTCACATCACTCATTCAACCTTCTCTTCTTCTCAGGCACTTAATAAACCAAAGTGGAGGAAATCTGCCTCAAAAATAAAACTGGCTACTTACTTGTTCCCTGTACAGCATTAGTTCCAACGCGCTCACCGGTGCTACCCGTATTTTTGTTAGTATCGTAAGCCTTGTAGTTGGGGAGGTGGTTGGCCTGGTTGTTCGCTTGGGCATGGTCTGCATGGGTGTGGGCCTCGGGCAGTGAGTGGATCACCTCAACCTGTTGGAGAAGAGATAAACATTGGTATCATCATCATCATTTCATTATGGTACATGTAGTTCTACACGAGGAGAAGTAGTTAAAGAAATCAAGCGCCCATTTTCAAAAGAAATCTCTTCCGAAACAAAAACTCTTACTTGCAAAAATATACTTAGTTTTGGTCGGATTTCAAGAGTTTAAAGTTCTGCAGGGAGCTGGGGCAGAGCTCTTCTCATACCTGCTTACCTTTAAAATGTTTTCAGGAGGAGAAAAAACAGACATCTTCTAAAAATCACCTCACTTACCGTGACTTCAAAGTCGTTGCTAACAAATCGACCGTTCAATTCCGAGCAGGTCAGCGTAAACGACCGCTTGGTCATGGCTGCTGGATTCCTGTTCAAGTAGTGCACCTCGCGCAGGACTGTCTCGTAATTGATCATCTTATCGGCGCCAGTGATAACGATTCCGCTCTTGCTGACGGACGCTTCAAGTCCCATGGCGTGGATGGCATTCTCGGGTACATTCAGTTTCTCGTCGGCGGACATTGGCGGGAATGTTTTCACGACGCAGGAATCGAGCTTGTATTCTTGCTTGTGGTCTTCGGCTGTCTGTGGCTGCGGAGGTTCTGGAAGGATATCATCAGGTTAGCGAGCAATTAAAGATGGTAATCCATCTTTTGAATAATTCATAAGATGCTGTGAAATTGTTGATTGTCTCTCCAGAAACATCATGCAAGGTCATTGAGTTGAGGGACTTTTGTTGGAGAGATGATGATAAAACTGTCATCGGAGATCTTGCCGATGGCACAAGCAGAATTGGAAACTTCAATGCCAAACACAATGATGGTTAATGATTTCCACAAAATTTATACGAGGACCTCATTTTGAAACGCTTTCGATTTCAGGTAGGCCTCATGGCCTTGTCAGGAATGAATGAAGAGAACCAACTTCCTGCAGGCACATAGTCAGCACCACAACAACCCCACCAAAGGAACTGTTACTCCTTGCCACTCACCAGCATTTGCAAACACCTTGCTCTTGAACAAATACGACGCGAATCTCTCTGCCGTCTTTTCCTTCGTCTCCTTCTCATTCTCCGCGCCCATAGAGGTCATGATGATCAAGTCGGGGAAGATCTGCTGGCCGATCTTTTCGAGTTCTTCCTCCTTCTTTGCCAACGTCTTGATGCCGCCGATCGTGATCTTGGGAGTCTGGCCGTCGAGGACCTGGATGTAGCTGTTTACGTCGGGTACCTTGATAACGCCGCTGTTCTTGCACCTGACGAGGGAAATAGTTGTTAAAAAATCTTGCTAAAGTTTTGCGGCAGGCCCTATTTTCATAAGGGTTGACCATAGGCACCACCATTTTGCCTTGAGCTAGAAAACATAGAGCAATTAGAACTTTTTCAAATTCTGAAAATACTTACTTGATGTTCGTCGTGATCTTGAGGTTTCGTCTACCAGGTGTTGGGAACGTGCGGAAATTGATGTAGCCAACTTGCGACAAGATGCGCTGCACCTCCGTGATATTGTGTCCGTTGATGCTGATCTGGGTCATCTCGCTGTTGTAGGAAATCGACATACCACCGTCCATCAGGTAGACGGCGTGGAAGTCCAGTTTCTCCTTGCAGTTATTCAGGCACTTGATGACGCGGTCGCTCTCCGTTTTGCCACGGAGGATCGAGAGGCCGGCCATGTAGCCCTTGAAGTGCTGGCTGAGTGTCTTTTCCCCGCCTGTGAGAAGGAAGAGATGGGATTCATGAATACTATTGATACGTGTATACAACCGGCAACAGGACATCAACAAAAGCTGACCCATGCAAATCATTGCTCCAGTGATTATTCTCAACTAATTCAATTGGAACCGCACAATGTTAACTTGTTTTCACAGGGCTACTTCAAGAGGCAAAATACAGCTGTATTCTTGTCAAGACACAACTGATCAAACGAAAAGTCACAAAACTATGGCAATATAGAGCTACTGATGTCAATTCCCATCCTGTCCATTCTCTCTCATTAGCTCTGACGACCAACAAATTCTAACATGGACAATGGCCACCACCAATTCCTAAAACCAACCCCTTTTTGACAAGATTGAAAATGCAATGGTAGATTCAAGGTTCTAGTTTCAGAAGTTTCACAGATTTGTAGATGAATTCATGCAAAGATACTTGTATGATTTCACGTATTTCAAAGGTGAATGCTCACCCTGCCAGCAGGCACCAACAACAAGCTTGGTGAAGTGAATTTCCTTGGTCTTGTGGAGTGGCCAGTCGTCGATGATCTCGGGGTTCCGCTTGGTCTCGATGAACGGGCTGCCGTCGATGTAGAGGCGGATCTGCGGGAAATCGACGCTGATGGCGTAGTGATGCCACTCGTTGTCGCAGATCTCTGGAATCCTCCAGCGCCATTCGGCGGGCTTGAAGATGTTCAGGTGACCCTTGCTGTACTCTTGGCGCAGGAGGAACACCAGACGGCAGTTGTGGACGAACACGGAGTAATGATGGCGATTCATCTCTGGAAAGAGTAGGCAGACAGAAGTGTAACTTTTGCAAATGAAATCTCAGTTGAAGAAAGTATAATGTGTTTCAGGTGAAGACCTCACAAGAACAGGTCTTGGACCGGAATCTAAATGTCTCAAAATTACAATTTACCTATCGTTCGACCAAGAGCCAATTCATCTTGACAACATACAAGTTGCAAAGATATCCCTTGAAGAGAGATTCAAATGCGTCAACGAATTTTCAAGGAGAGAGCCTGCATAACCTGCAAGTGAACTGACCATTTGAAAAGGAATTGTCCAACGTCTGGATGAACCCGTAACTGCCATTCCAGAACCAATTCTAAATTCTTGATCTGCTAATGTTACCATGTGCCCCATGAATCAAGATTCCAAGACTGATGACAGATTTAACTTCAAATTCAACCTACCTTCACCGTCGGCATTACACATAATGTGCTCCTTCTCTCCGCGCTTCGTATCCTCGACATTCTGCTCATGCTTCAGCCACGCCATGACGGTGAAGTGACTGCCCATCGTGTGGTTGATCTTGCCGTCGGGAATCTGCACCGCATTGGTCTTCCCGTCGAACGCGTAGATCTGGTCGCTCTCCTTGCCGTCGTCGTGGGGGAGGTCTTTGGTCCAGGAGGAGAAGAGATCGGGGGTAGGCAACAGATCCACACTGCCTGCACTTGCTCCTAAGCGAAAGAAACTCACTGATAGGGAGATACATCATGACAAACCGGGCACATTTCATGGCGAGAGAAACGCTACTGGGTCAGTCATTTTTATCTGCTTCATTTTCAGAACTAAAACGGCCTGGTGAAATAGTCACAGAATATAGAGAAAAGAACACCTTTCTATATAATTTTCGCATCCAAGTGGAGAATAGGAATGAAAGGGAATCAGAGACTGTAATCATCTGTTCCTATATTCCATTCATGAGGGGTTTTTCCTTTCCAGATTTAGTATACGAGTATTAAAGATCAAGAACTTATTAAGACTAGACTCGATCGGTTCTTGGTAGAATGGAGATTCGAAACAATAGCAGCTCAGCAGCACGAATTTCTATACAAGGTGAATGGCGGTGCTTTCGGAGGAGGAAGGGATTCTGGTCCAATGTACATCAGCTGAACAATGCACACTATCAAGAATGAATAAAGACTAGTCTTTATTTGTTCTTGACTATATATACGTACAGCAACTTTGACTTTTTACAAGGGAGATCTATTACACCAGGCCTTCGGTTCATTGTGTCATTTTGGTCACCAAGTTAAGTTAAGGTTAGCTTTTTAAGAAGATACTTCATTGAGGAAGATGGTGTTATATACTATCAGAAACCGATAGCAAGTGGAAGGGTAAAGTGGTACAATTATAGCCTTGACAACATAGAAAACAGCTGGCAGTACACATCAATGCACACATAGGCTATAATTGTATCACCTTACCTTACTAAGTAGTGTTAAATCTAATGTTTTTTAAAATGCAAAAATCTTTCTACGTTTTGTGATCTTGCTTTTCAGGAAGGTTTTTCAAGGAAAGGACAAACCCTATCGTGTCAACATTATTTCCAATCGGGGATAAACAATATGCTAAAATACTCAATGAACAATGAAACGCACTTCAAACATATACAAGTGAGGTGATTGTGCACGACCAGCCCATATTATTTCCGTACGCCTTAATCATATTTGCCCAACTTGCATTCTGTGTTCCATCAAATATTAAAGAGGGCTTCCTGCTAACCGATGTCAAATTGAATGGAAACAACCAATTTCGGACCAAAACTAGTGTCCATATTAGAGAGGGAGTCCTGTTAACAGAGGTGCCCTCTAATAGAGGTTCTATTGTCCTATTCAAGATGGAATTGAACAAACGGCACTAACGGCCGGATCTCATGCAAACAACACTCTGTAACACCAAACCGTAATTTCTTTTACTAAAGTTTTTCTAAACCGTAACTCATTTACGCAATCAAGTACATCCAATACACATTTATCATAATCGCTTTCTAAATTGGCTAGCTGCAGTTTTATTTGTTTTGTGTCGACTAGGGACTTATCATCAATCTCCCATGGCGTTATATTTGTTTTTGCCTCTGCATGCTTTTAGAGCGATTCATGTAACCACTGAGCTGGAACTCTTGGTTTGAAATTCTTGACAGCATCTCTCCATTTGCTGACTTTTAAAGTTTTTTCTCTCATCAATATCAGGCAATATTCATGCTACAGATCTAGGAGCACTTTGCCAATGCAAGAACGGCTTATGGTGCCGTCAAGGAGACACAATAATGAGAAAGGTAGTGACATCTTTGAACAGTTAAAAGAATCTGGATCGCATTCTTCTACAGTCCATCATGTAGTATAGACAGTTAGAAACTCATCAATTTGAAAATCAAATGTATGTGTACGGTTGTATTTTAAATAATTGTGTTGAAAAATACAGAAAAACATTTAGATTTTATAAGTGAATCTGAGAATATAAGTGTGAACTGAAAATCTAGCAAAAAATTGAAATGTGGTAGTAATGAAATTAGGAATAAATCGAAATGAGTTTGAAATGAGGAATGCATGCATGTTATTTCTAACCGATAATGATTATGACAGAGCTAGTGTACATGATGTTGCGATGAAGATGCGTTTTCATGCTTTCTAATATGCAATGTGTAATGCCATCTACATATCAAATAATTCCCACTCATTTTCTCGTGTAATTATTTTGCACTGTATGAAATTACGTTGATTTCTAATCAAGAACTTAACGATTGTCACCGCATTCACACTCATTTGCATGAAGTTGCTCTCAATAACTTCTTGTGATTTTTCCAAAAAATCAGTCGTCTATGAACTCAGACGTCAATTGTAAAAATCAAAAGTCCATTAGCTAAGCAATGCAGAGACTATCATGCATTTTTCTAATTTTTCACTTCCTATACAATTCTTTCATGCAGAATTCTACTTTCATTTTGCTGTAGTTTCTACTTTCTAACGCCCATTTTAGAAGTGGCAATTACCATGCATCATGCCGACTTATGATTGAGCAGGATTCCAATCATTTCCATTCACTTACCATTATCACCTAAATCTTCTGCAATTTTGAAAGTGACACAAAAATGATCGTTACTTCACAAAAGTGGAGCGCTAGTTCTGGGAGGAAATCAATTTTATGACGAGAACGGAGCATAAAATTTTATCGCATTTTTTCAGATCAGCCAATTTCTTGTCAAATGCTTTTTAACCATGTTCTTTCACAAATTTATAGGGAACAGGCGTACACTAATACTCCTTTTTTCCCTCCTTAACTTGACAAATAACAACCGAATAAACAAAGTCAGTTGCTTGAAAAAACTGTAGGAGAATGCAACTTGAGTACTCGCCCAGCATCAATCACAATTAAAATTGTCTTACTAAATTTCCATGATCTAGAGGTATTGGAGAGAGAATACCAGTAATTGATATGAAATGTTATCTCCCGACATCAGATATTTCATCATCAAACGAGGCGAAAGTACACATTATGTTTTAAATTGCTCGTGAGCTGGATGTAATGATTGGACTAAAAACATCAGGTAAATTCACTGTCACGTTTCTGACATTGCGTCCTAATTGTCAATTTATACTGCTCATGACATGTCAATCTTTTCTTTTCCATTTCCTGAACTGCGGGGCATAATTCACTACGCATCACATGACCTATCATGTGATGCAAATTCTAAAAGTTCTAGGTCATAGGATATATTGATGTTTGCCATGGAAAAAATGTTTGTTTGCCATGGAAGTGTTAGGCCTTGTTTTGATCACGGCGGTCCTTGGTACTGTCTGCAGCATCACAACCAAGGACCCCCAGGGGACATTTGATGGCAAAACCTTCACTGTGAGCCTTTTTTAAATAGAAATTAATACCTTGGAGTGGGTCCTCGGCAAATCCCATCAAACGTCAACATATCATTCAGATTTTTTGATTTTTTGGGCCAACAAAAAACAGACAACGTTGTGTGACTTCACCACAATGCAATGTTTACAATACCACAAGTGTGAACTAGTGAATGTGACAGTAAAATCTCCATCCAAAAAATCGCCATGATTTTGTCCCAATTTGACGTCCCAAAAGTACGTTATATTTGTTCATGCACTCACGACTTCTACTTTACAAAACATTTTATATTCCACCCATGTTTTTTTCTCCAACTCGTTTTTGCAGGTACAAAAACAGAATTTTAGCTAAGTTTGGTGTGCGCGCAGTTGGCATTTGAAAATGATGAAAAAATTGTCAAAATATGTGAAGTTCATTTTGAAATAGTTTGCCAGTTCTAAATGTACATGTGCAGACCAATCAAGTGAATATTTTGTCGATCTGCAACTACTTTCACAGTCTGAAGGGGCATTTTTTTCGCATTCAATGCATGCCTTGTTGTTACAACCATTTTGGAGAACTCCAACCATTTTAGCAAACCAAAGTGGTTCAGTAGCCAATGCAAAATCGTTGTAACGTGACTGAGCCTGAACTGACTGATTTAAAAAATTTGTCGGGTTTTTGAGATCAATGAATGAAGAAACGGCCCTGACAAACTCAAATCAGAAATGAACTTCAAGCTAATAATGAGAAAGGAACTCATAATTGTAAAATAAACTTATCGTTTGTTTGTTAGTGTGAATTGTTAGTTGAAGTGACCAAGATGACGCGATAATGTACAACATTTGGACGGGACCAAGATGCCTTGGCACGGGTGAAATGCTGAAGCAAATAAAGACGACAAACCGTGTAGACAGAAACACATATTGGGGCAGAATTATTTTTGATAGCCAATGGTATTTGATTGCTTCACTTGACCAGAAAGGGATGTGACATCATCTAAAGTCATCTGAAATGCCGAGTGTCCGAAGGTGGCAAGTTTTCAGCTCAGACAGGACATTCCAGAAGCCACCATGCCCTCCCCCATCCAATGACAGCCTGTTGCTGTCCAAGAGGGAATACTCTCAAGGCTAAAGATTGGCAACAAGGTTGTGCTACACAAGCATATATCCCAAGCATCAATAGACGTTTTTAGCTTAGGCGGGAGATCTAACAAGCTGGTTGTGTCACACAACCAGGCCTAAGGCATCCAAAGACAGCCTGTCATTGTCCAAGACGGAATACTCCCAAGGTGAAAGATTGACAGCAAGGTTGTGTCAAGTTTGTGCACACAACCAAGACCCTGGGTGTCTGCAGACACTCAGTTCCTGAAGATGACGCTATCCATCCGGGACTGTATTCAGTGGGCTGGGTTAAACAAGTTGATTTGAACAAATGTTCCCATCAACTACGATATATTGAAGCAACTTTAGGCATACTTGTTAGGCAGGATCAATTCTACCGTGGCTATCAAAATTATATTCTGCTACAATATGAAAATGGTGGCATTTCAAGAAATCACAACTCCTCTTAATTGAAATGGATTTTTCCTATCAATCGTTCCAGATAAGTATTTTTTTGTGAGACAGTTGAGGACATGCAGTTAATGGAAAGACATGTCCTTGTGGTGTTTATTCAATGGGTCATGCAGTCATGATATTAGTGCTGCTGTTAAAATCACGCTGTTGTCTTGCGGGGGGCATTCATCTTCACTTCATATATCTGTCCATATAGTCATCATCGTCATCATATAGTTTTCCCCAAGTCAATTTTAAGAACCACAGTCAGTATTCAAATTCTCAAAAACTTCTCAATCAACTGGGCTGTAGTGGGGGTACTAACTCAGCAAATCGTGGTTCATTGCCTTGGAGGGGTGACTAAAAGAAATTGAGCACATCAGTCTGGGCTTAAGTCCAAATCATTTTCAAATTTTTCCCAATTCTCTGTAAATATTGAAGAGTTTGACTTTCCCCCTGAAATGCCACCATGACGTTCTCCAAGTCGTATGCACTCACCACAAAGCTTCCTCTGTGACTTGATCGAGTAGGTATCGCGATCGCATCCCTTGCCGATATGCTTCGTCGTCAGGAAAACGGACGAGGACACTCGCTCCGGCTCGCATGGGACTTCACATTTGTCGAATTTGGCGTGCTCGGCAAAAGCGTTGCGGCCGGATCGAGGCTCGTATTCAATCCTGTTTGGGATACCTGAAAGACAATAGCACAATCTAATATATCTCTTCTTTTTCTTACTCCATGATTGCTCCTGAGTGCTAGTTGCGTGCAACTACAGTTGGGCACTAGTTAGGGATATCAGCCGAAACAATGACTCTCTCTCTCTTCAGCAAGGATGATGTTCATTAGAAGCTAGTCATATTTCTCCCCACTTGGATTGGGTTCGTTTCAGATTGTGACATTCATATCATGAGTTCACTAAACACCTAAACGTCTCATTAATCAAGACATCACTGCCGGAGTTAAAGTGATCAGTCTATTGGTTTACGATGACAAGGTGAACTACACCTGATATCATGTGATGAAGATCCAGTTTCCTTCGGCATCGCCTAAGCTCTTGAAATGGACCGACTGCCAATAAATATGTGACTGATCACAGCAAAAGCTGACGCATGTCACACAGCAGATGAGCCTGCCAGAAAATAATGGAAGAAATTGATGAACTCTGATTTCACAGAAGGCAGACAACAGTGAAAACAAAAACCAGTCTGTCTCAACCTGCCAAGCTCAGAACGACATGCGTCTGGTTTTGCTGTGACGGGTCACATGTGTCGAACATGACCTTACCCTTCCAACCCAAGTCACACTTCTTGTAAACCTGGATATTGACCATGACCGGCTTCGACGTCCGATTTTGACAATCGATCGCCTCGACAGCGAGAATGTGATTGTGTTGCTCATCGTATTTCAAGTCTTCTCCTTCTGCCAGGCGGATGTTTCCTGCAAATATAAATACGAGAAGATGTGAATCGTTTGAAGAAGTCTACAATGGAATTAGTACTCAACACTTAGCCACATTTGTCCAAAATCTTCACACACCTTGGGGAGGCACATCAAGGAGAGCAGGCAGGAGGCTACCAGTGCCAAATTTTCAACTCAATGCATATATTTTTCGCTTTCTCTTCAACGTCAAATCCTCTTGACGTCAACAACAGGATCGCTTATTATCATTTTCACAGTTCTAATTCAGTGGAACCTCTCTAGAAGGACCCCTCGAGACCGGCAAAGGCTGTCTTGATTAGGGAGGTCAAATGGATTGGAAACAACCTATTTGGGACCAAAACTAGGATCCGTAATAGAGAGGGTGTCCTTAATAGGCAGGTGTCCACTAAGGGAGGTTCCACTGAACATGTAATTGATTAGTTTGAGAGGCTGAACAACAAAGCTAACACGCATAGAAAGCCTCCCATTTCTTTTTCACTCTGATGGATATCATACGCAGGTTCGCATATCAACCAACGAGAAAATCAAAATGTCAAGCAAAAACTGCCAATACCGTTGCCAGGGATAATGGGAAACTACGCATCTCTCCATCTCGCTTTGACGGATGTGACTAGCAAAGCGACAGCATCATCCACTAGTCCGATGTCACCTTCCATTGTCACCGGTCGCCAGGCAACCGGCGTTATAATAGAATCGAGATCAAGCCATATAGGTACTCTACCAAGCGCAGTATTATCGTCAATGCCTTATAAGGTCGTGAAAGGAATAATCGCCATCCGCTCACGGTTTGTCCCCAAATTCGCCAATTGATGCCCCGATCGTGAAATTTTTCAAGCTCTGGTAGATTTCTGTAAAATTGCTTAGATTGTTGATCAAGTTAGAAAGTTATGAGAGAAGAATAGCCATGTCAGAAAGATTTCCTGGCTCGAGGCCAAATGGTATCCAGGTAGTGGTGGTCTCTGGTGGTGGAATATGGAACTGCAATAATCAAACTTCCAGATGGTAATTCCGAACCTTTTCGTGCGACATTGGGGGGGGGGGGGGGGGGGCAGTCAGTCAGTCAAAAGCAACCTTTTATATGTACGTGACGGGGCAAAGTCAGAAAAGGTGAAACTTTTGAAATCATCAGAAACATATGAATAGTTTATCAACTACCAACTATCAAAGTGAAATAATGGAAAGATGGCATGCAATCTGAACTACAGTTGAACTTCCCTCTATCCACTGAACTTTTCTGGCATCTATTGATGGACAACAATGGCCGGGTCATCTTTGGTTTACAATGGACAATTGTCAAGATTGTCAAGTGCCACAGAATAAGCACGGAATTAGTTGTCCAAACACCAGAGACAGATGGCACAAGACATTATTTGTGTTTTGATAAGATATAAGATGAATTGAGAACTTTAAAAAACCGACATCTTCCACACAGTTCGATTTAATGCAGCCAACCTATTTTTGAGACCGGTTGTTTCTATTTAAAACAGGAATGGCTCTCACGAAATGGGATTCCCATATTTCAGCCTGTTCGGATGTAGGCCTAAAATGATAGCAGATATAGGCTGTCTATTTGCACTTCCGTCTCGCCCACAAAAAAACCTGGACATTTTCATGTTTGTCTTGTGCAGATTTTCAGTCAAATATTTCAACAGTATTTCAAAGAATGGTGCCAATTGGCCCACTGGAAGTCTTACATGACCCACCAGTCATGATATGTCCTACTTAACGTATATGGTAGTGCCCCCCCCCCCCAAAAAATGAAGGAGGTGCATTTCCAAGCCATATGAAAATTACAAGATCATACTCTATGAAGAGGCCACAGCTCACTTGATGGTGTGATCGACGAAGCCGTGCTTTGAAAATGTCACCCAGCGACAACAATATGACAGACGGAATGAGACTTGTCTCAGCAAACTCATCAGCGCTCAAGATGGGTTTTCAGTGGCGAGAATATGAAAGAATATGATATGTTCATGGCAGCGGATATCACTATTATTGTGGCAGACTGAGATCTCAGATTCTCCGCCTTATTGGTTCAGGTAAAGTTCACAAGGTGAACAGAGAAAAGACACCAAGCTGAGTTGTTAGAAGCAGCAGTGAAACAAGAGGTCCGAGGGCCTGGCACTCAGCTGACACTCTACACATAGTCACAAGCATTTTTTCATATCCCAATAGGTCAGCATTGGATATTTCCCTAGTCTTGAGCAGCGCATGGAGCTTCTACTCCATTTACCACTGCCACCATGGTAACTACCTCATTACAATGAAATGAATCATAACGCTATGACACAGCTCTTACGAAGACCCAGCGAGGAAACCTCGTCATTGAGCACATCAGCATCCACCATTTTTATCGGCAATCGATGGCCACTGCTGGCCGTGGAACAATCCTGGTATCTTCGCTCCCTGAACGCACCATGCTTCTTCCTGATTGGTTGAATTATCACAGTGTCTGTTGCCGGCAATCGCTGCGTGTGCGTCAAGAATATTCGAAATCAAAGTCGAGGCAATTAGGGTAATTACCAGACAACAGTGAGCAACTTTGATCAGGCTGATGGCCTAATACGATATGATTAGTCCTTGTTGTCACCAATGTTTCTGTTCAAGTCTACCAAGAGTAGTTGAATCCACAGGCCATCGAACCCTGGAACTTCCCCCAACCCTGGAGCTATACTTGAATATCATGCACCCACCACATGTCATACATCTGTATGACGAATGAGAGTTTTGTGAATCATGGGATGTTTTCCAACGGAAACATCAATAACTGGTGGTTATATGGCCAACTCTACAACAACATGGTCTCCATTGATGGAGCTGTAGTTGTGATGATGATGATATTCTGCCCTCTGTATATAGCGAAATGCTTTCTATCAAGCCATCCCAAATGCATGAGAAGAGAAGTTTCCATCACAGCTGCATCTCATCAGGGACTGAAGGTCTACCCAGAGCTAATTAACTCTTGCTTTTTTGGGGGGGAGCAGGAACAAAGCCCATTACTTGACAACCATGGACTGTCAGAGTGGTGCAGTGGAAACGTCAGCGACTGACACATCTGAGGTTCGATTCCTAGTCAGTCCACATACTCATGTGATAGAGAGGGCAACTCTCTGCAACAGGGTAGGTTTCCTCTGGGGTCTCTGGTTTCCTCCTACTACAATACATTACATTACTCGTTCCCAATATTGTTTATAGAGCCAATAATGCCCTAGTGCCCCATCTCCCAACTCAATTTTACTTCTTCAAGGAGTCTGACACTCTACAACTATGCTAAGGCACTCTCAGTTCCCTTAGAAAAGGAGTCCGTACTTGACCGAACTAAAATATACGCTCGACTACTACACGACCGTTTTCCCGGTTATGATGCTCTCAGTCATGGAGTGCCACATCCAGCCTGTAAATACGCTTACATGTTCAGTTGTCAGATCCTACAGCGTCTCAAAATGTAATATCAATATTTACCCCGCAATACCAGCGGCGCACAAAGGGGCCCCCAGTACCAATCAGGTCATACCCAATCTCTTAATGTCACATCCGATTGTCTGGCCCTCAACCTCACATACAGCGCTCAAGACTTCCTACCGGAAATAATGATCGACTGTCAGAAACAGTTATTCGTACTTCTGCGTATAAATATCTGTTTTTGGCACTAAATGAATTCTAGAGTGGTCACATTTGTCATATCTTATGCGCACAAGATTAGTTCTGTATCAGGCGGCCATTGCTCGAATTTATATGCGAGAAAATATTCCGAGTAGGCTAAAGGAGATTGATATGCAATCTCCAGTGTCGCAGGTCAATTTCTATGCATAATCAAACACATGCTGTCATCTACTAGTGTTAAGGAGATTGGTCGTATCTTTTGGCACTCTCCAATATCAAGGTTTCACGTTCTGCATCGGTTTCGACTCATAACACTATAATTCATTTGTTGGAGATTTGCCCTGTCAGCTAACACTACCCAATAATATTGTATTCATATTTGGAAATGAAGACGAAGTTTTCAATTTCAGCTCATTTTTTGTCAACGATTTAAAGATTCCGAGTATGATAACGAGTGAATGTTTTTTGTTGAGATTTTCTTCTGCCAAGTACTAGTGGCGAGCTTTAAAATCAGAAGCACACTTGAATAGTCAGAACGTTATAAGCATATAGTTTGCACAAAAGTCTACAATTCGACTGCAACGGGTTTTTAGAAGAATGTGCAACAACTAAAAATACGTGGTCAGACATCCGGATTGGGTTCTTCAAACTCGGAAGTTAATTATAACCTGGCTATTATCAAGATTTGGGTATTTTCATGCCCGGCATTCAACCATAAAAATAGCTTTTGTCATCATTATGGTCGGAATTTCTCACAGTAGACAACTGGCACTGAGAAATTTTCACCGATATTATCACGGCAGAGGTTTTACTATTTGGGGATGTGTGACGGCACTTTTGACCCCATTTCGAGTCAGAAAAATGTCAGCAAACCAATTTGAAACCCTGAACCAAATATACACAAGCATGACAAGTAATTTTGGACTGCTGATGAAAGCATTATTTTATCATTAGTAACATGAAATAGGGGACACTGACATTGAAATTGACAATTATCATAAAATAGGCGAATACTTGCACCAATTTCTATCCTTTTGTGACAAATATACCCTGAATATTGAGACATGCGGCACGTGTTTCCTTGTCCTCTGTTCGATCATTACGAGGACAACAATAATCCTACATTAAATAGATAGCGCTCACAATACAAGACCTTCCACCCGCCTTTTAAGCCAAAAATAAACAACTTCGCGACATTTACATGGTTTCCGCACCTCTCAAATTCATCTCTCAGAATAGATGTTCCTCATCAAAGACTCACTGTCTTCGTGATGAAGGAGATTGCATCTCCAGCAATGACGCGTGATTTTAGTGTTAGCACCCCTCTGTTTGATTAACCATATCAGATGGATTAAGGTCAGCATGCTTAGCCAATTTCTACCCACATTTTTGGTTCTTTCACATGATCCCTGTCAGCCCAACCCCTTCTGATTGAACGCTTCTTTGTCTGACCTTTCCCCAAAGGCCCATCCCCACATAAACTGTGACGCTGCATGGAGTCAAACCAACAATTTCTTGACAGTGAAACTATCACTCTGTGAACTGCCCCATCCTCTCTTTGGACTTCATGACTTTGGTTGTCAAGACTCAGCAAGCACGGTCCCATGACTTGTCAGAGCAAAACGAGGCAGATGTCACACAGAGGATGAGCCTAAATGATAATAAGAGATAATGAAGAAATAGATGAGCACTGATTTATAACAGGAGACAGACGACTGTGAAATGAACAACCAGTCCGTCTCAACCTACCAAGCTCAGAGCGACATTGCGTCGTTGACATCACACGTAGCCAAGAAAGGGTTAAAACCTCTGACATCATAACATACTCTAATGAGGTTTCCTAATTGATTAAGTTGTGCTAAAATCGAATATTGCTCCGTCGTTGTGCAATGTTTGAGCAATCCATTACCATGAATCAGGCCCCGTCAAACACCGGATAGATATTGGCGGCAAATTGCCACAACCAGCATGGAACAAACAGGTTTTTAAACTACACGGATTAAAAACTTATTCTTTATGATCTAGTATACTAATTGAATGGTATTTTTGGTGCCATTTTGATGGGGAGGTTTCCCGAAAAACCTCAGTAAGCAGATTTGTATCCCTAAGGAACGTTTCCTGATGATTATGTCCTATCGCGTTCTGTCACTTCAGACAATCTTTGTTAATTTTATCACAAAAACGTGTCTTAAAGTGAATGAAAGGTTTCTGAATTCAATTTAAAAAGGATTATTTTGGCCGGAAATAGGGGAAGCGTGTAGGCTTGTATACAAACGTAGGCACTTTGAAACCAATAAAGCATAGATAGATCAGCCGATTCGATAAAGACTATTTGCATGTACCCAATCCGTCTAGCCAGGAAGGTTTTGTCACGCAAGGGCATGTCTAATCATGCTTGGGGCCTTTGAGGAAAATCTAACAGAGTTAACTCGGCCCATTAAAGTCTTCCGCTTATTGACTGGAATTGCATGTCTCTTATTGGTTTCTCGACCAAAATCTCCGAACTAAATCACTGAAACTGAAATTTCGTGACGACTTTCTGAAGAGCACATGCAATTCAAGGAAATTTTCAACTCGATGGAAGCCATATTGAAAAACTTGATAAGTCACCATATAGAGGCAACTGATTTCCCTTAAACTTCTCATACACAAGAAATCTGTGCGCAAACCTCAACAAATCCCACTGGGCTCATTGCCTTTTAACTCAATATCTTATATTTCAAAAGATAATCCAACAATTTGCAAAGTCAATCATACTCTGTTCTGTACGATCAATCCACCACCAACGATTGGAAATTACCAATGTCCGGTCTTTCCTGTGAGTCAGACACTGCGTAAGGATTCTGTCCATATTTCCCACACATTGACATCATAACTCTTCCCTCAAAGGGAATCCCCGTCAATCGTGTACTATTTTAAGCTTCTGACGGTATTCCCCAGTGATATGACGTAAAATTGGGTAAAATTTCCCGGAGGATCTACGTATTGTTCAGTCCGATTGATTTAGTTATCGGAATCCAATAGAGTATTGATCATATATCTGCTTACAGGGCGTTATTCACTAGCGATGATCGATAGATATACATACGGTAAGGTGAAGAAAATGGTTGCAAGTTGAACGCACTTGCTTCAGTGTACAAATAGATTAAACTTATTATGCTATTTCTTTGTCTGACCTGACCCCAAGGGCCAATATCCACATATAATGCGAGCTTTGAACTTATTCTGGCAGTCACTTCCATTGACAATTTACTCTCAGATACTTCAAGTTCAACTCCCTCCCAAATACATGCAGTAAGGGGATGTAAAGGTTGAGGATGGCCTCGTCTATACATCCATCTTTGCGTGCGTTATAGGGGGCGCTGGGTGTCCCCTGCAGACTCCAATTGATTACCAACATCTCAAGCTATCTGATCAATAGTATAAATCAATGCCGCTAATGGTATTAGCATTTAGCTCCAATATAGATTCAGCGAGAGGGCATGAAAGTGACAGAGAACTGGGTAGTAGCCCGTTAGTGGCATAGCAGGATATTGAAGAGCTACATCCGGACTCAAAGACACCAACTGAAGAAAGAATGATTATGGTATCGCAACAGACTTAGCAGGTGGATTCAAAATGGCGGATATCTGGCTACTATGCTTCCTTTATTAGCACACGACACATTAACTAAGAATATGGTAGGAACCCACTTGGACTAATTTAGGTCATTGATCGGTGAGACTGTATATCTTTCACTGTCAGTGTTATTCTGAAATGCCTGAAGCCTTACAAAACCTTCGTAAACCACCCATATAGCGTTTTCTACCTTCATAGAAAAGAACTCCGTTTAAAAGGTATAAAAGAACATACGGGTACAAAGCAGATTTGCAGGATTAATAAAACATGATGGGCTCCTTAGAATTCTTCATTCAATCAATATAGATCGTGTTGATAAACCAGCAAAGAACAGGCTAGGTACAAATCCTTTCCCAACTAGGTGGCCAAGCGTCAAGCAGAGGAAGAAGCTACCTTAGATGTGATTACCAGGTTACTGTTGACTTCAACATCGCCAATTTGATCTAATTACATGGCCGCGTGGAAACTCAGATGAACTCTACTCTTGGTAGAGCATTTTCTTGCCGGTGTGCGCCAAACCTCAAACTACCTTAATAATGAACCTACCTTGGTTGTCGACCTCGAAAGGAACATTTGGCGTTATAACTTTGTAGCTGCAGATCTTGTTCTGTTCGGCCGTCCTCGTCTCTGATGCAGTCACCTTGAGGAGGGGTTCCGCATGAGGGCCCTCCTCAATTTTAGCGAAATATGACTCTCTTTCCCACGATGGCCGCGCTACTTCCAGTACCCTGATGTGAACGCGTGCACTGAAATTGAAAGGACGAAAATTCGGTGAACAATTTTGGACAGATTTCTATTTTCGAAACAAGACACCACAATCTCGTTCGTAAATATAAACAATTCTGATACTTTGCACACAGCAATTGACAATCAAAAACCTCTTAGAGACAGAAAGTGGCCAGAACAATGCAAAGAACAATATGAATAACTTGTGTAACTCTTGTAACTGTTTATATCGGTACAAGTAAAAGTCTACATAAGACGTGAACCAAACAAATAAGAAAATTGCAGAAGTGCTGATAAAAGTCTGTAATTGTTTACTGCAACAGACTTTTTTTCACCAAAGACGCACGCTATACACCCCCATATTCAATTAATTGCAATAACGAAAACAGCGCCTAGCATCACTTCCTGCTTGGCACGCAACAATGGCTCCTTCGAAGCGTCATTAGCGCAAATAATCCAATTAGTTACTCGCAGAAGAAAAATGGCGGCGAGAAAAAATGCTATTTGGAGCGTTATCGATCAGCCAAGTGGATTGATCATCCGGCTTCGTTCATCAAACGAAAGCTGAATGATGGACTAGGATGTTGGCATGCTGCAAGGTTTTTTTGGGTTGCAGGGACGTCCCATGGCGGATGGTTGGGTATAAAATGTGACTTACCTGTCTGACTGCAGTTCGGGAGATCCGCAATCGTATGCTACTATACTGAAGGCATAGTTTTGCCGTTTTTCAAAATCTAATTTTTCTTTGGGATTCAAAACTAAGTACGCTTCACCGCTGGTGTGATTTTTCAACTCCACTCCAAACGGAATATGTTGGTCATCCAACCGGAATAATTTGTATCCACAAATAAACTCTGAAAAGACAAAGAAAGAACGTCTGATACGTTTTCGAGGATGATTACTGCAGAAGATTGTTAGCCCTTAAACACCCCCCCCCCCCACAAACCAGCAACATAGCAGTCTTCTTCAGGATGGCCAGGAGTGGCCATAAGTTAAGAGTTACATTGACTCCCTTTAATTTCTCTGATTTCTCCGGCCCAAAATGGCCACAGATTACACCCCGAAATCTTTATCAAACACTACAATCTCTGAGGCTACATGTACTTGAGCATCTGATTCAAACTTTGGAACGCATGATTGTTTTTGTTAGGTATTGATTTGTTTCAATTTGAAAATCACCTTTGACCTAACGCCTCAGGTGCAAATGAATTATGACAAATGATCGAGTGTTTTATCAAGATACATTTGGACTTTATTGGTACACCTGCCTGGTCCAATGTACAACATGTTTAGTCAATGACTAATAACTATTATTATCTCCCCTAAAAAACCAATCGCCTCCATGCTTTGATAAACTATGAGTCATATGATAACACCAACACAAACTTCGTCGAGAGAGGCAAATGTTCACTGATTTTCTACTTGTGAATCTTTGTACAATTACAATGCTAGAATTCAACTTTGCTCGGGCAGAAGTCCAATGATGAGGCGAGCAATTTTGAAATCAATATCGTTTCACTCATTCGAACCCCATAAAATACCTGTAGTTGTAAATTACCGAAGGACTTGCATTGCAACCTGCAAAATGATGCAGCCCCACCTTTTGCTCAAAAGTTGTCATCATATCTTCAGTACGAAAGGGCGACACACATTGCTGTGGAGGTTGGGGAATTTCATACTTACTTGCCCCTCCTAATTTATCACTATCGCTGGCAAAAAGTGGTGGGCTTAACGTCACCGTTTCCTGATTTTCTGAAATGACGCCATGATACGTCTGGACAGCTTCTCCGTTATTTATTAGCACTGGTGAGAAGGCGTTAGGTTCTGCAAAGAGAGGAGGCAAGAAAGCAATTAATAAGAGATTTGTGAGCATTCGAAAAGGCGTCTGTATGGGGAAATCGTTTTTCAATTCTAAAATGATTTAGCGGGGAACAAAACATGCAATGACTGCAATTTGAGCGTCATGCACAAAACGTAACATGTGCGCAAAGTGTAAACATCCAACTTGGGACCAAAACTAGTGTCCTTAATAGAAAGGTTGTCCCTTATAGAGAGGTGTCTGCTAAAGCCAAGGGAGGTTCCACTGTATATCATAACCATTGTGTGTTTTCTTCCGTTTTTCTATAAATATTTCTTCGGGAAGTGAGATCAAAAGGGATCCACTTTTAGCCAACGCATATACGCGGAAGGGATGTGAACTTTGAAATTTCTACTGCAGATGATACCAGAACCCCAATATTGGAAATTTCTTCAGATATTGCAGATCCAAAAGTCTTCAAAATGAATTCAAAGAGACTTTCATAGAAGGTGTTAAAAGAAAAATATTTCAGCTTTGTTTTTGAACCGAGAACTGTCCTCATGGTTGCGGCTAGGCAGTATATGGGAAGATGAAGAGATTTTTTTTTCAAACTGACATTTTCCACCTTTTCACATCATTACAAAAGGTGTCTTCTGCAACTCCGCGCAATAGAAACTCATCACAACAACATCTGCGCAAACCATTCTGAACGCACGCAATTAAATGAAGAAATAATTCATCTTTGAGAGTGATAACTCATTTATTTCTAATAAAGTTCTTCAATTGCAAAGAAAGCTTTCCATGCCAAAACCAATAACTAGACCATTACCAAACAATCCAGGAAAACTGAGAATCGCAGCGAGGAAAACCCGCAAGTAATCACATTCAGACGCTGCATTATTTTGCCAACAATGGCACAAACATCACGAAAAACATCGGCAACATCCTGGTATTTTCCTGGGAAAGGTCGTAGCGGGAATAACAGATGCATGACAGGATGTAACGACACCCTTGTTTTAAGCCCACACACTTCTCTCAGGATACCAGAAATAACATGCACGAATCTCAACTGAAACTGACCATTGCTGATGAATAGACCTCTAATTTCAAAACCTCTTCCAGAACGCGCCAACTTCCACAAGGGAGTCGTAAACGCGAGGTTTACCGGTACAAGACTCGAAGGACCAGAAACGGTATCACAGCGTATGTAGCTAACGTGCAGCCATATTGATTTTGCGCGGAATGAATTAGCGCGAAGACTGGCAAGAGAACTAGTCATCTTGTATGGATATGGCTTGGCAAGCTGTGTTGGTTAACCCTTAGTTGCAGGGCTGATGTAGGGAGAGAAGTAATGGTGAAGTCTTAGGCTCCAATTGCCCAGCAACTAAAGACGTGTTTTATGTAATTAGGTATTGAATGTCTCATTTTACCACTGTCTGCCAGGGAGTTTCGCTTGGTTGTACAAATAACAACATCTAATGTCAATGATTGAAAATTACAAGCAAGGCTAAAAATCTATATGTAACTGCAAATGACAGTTGCATCTGTATTCACTAACACTATTCCAGCAGATCACAATGCCAGAAAGTCGGTACCAAAGGCATTCCACCAGTCTGGCTTGGCTGGGAACCCCAGATACAATATGTAGCTTTTGAGACAGCTTTGTGGACATTTTGGGCCCTAAATGCCAAAGACCATTTTACAATTCTTTGCAAATGTGCTTTTTATGTGTTTCTTATTGTAATGATTCCACAGAACATCAGGTAGGTCAACTGAGGAGACGACTCTCATAAAATCATCACAAAAGAGTCTGTGTAAAGTGATCCAAACAGACCATAAACAGCTCACCAGACGATTTTATATAACTTTTCTAAAGGTGAAAAACCTGTCCCAAAACATCTCCTGTTAAATGTCAGAAAGGCATCCTGTGGCATGACAAAGACATCCTGTCCCAAACAAAGAGATGTATCCGTCTGCCGGCATCTTGTCCTCAAGCAATCTGTGAGTGCCCGAGATGAGCAGTCAAGCACACCTCGTCAAATCGTGCGACTATTCGAGGTATTGAATGAACTGCGCAGTAAATTTCTCGTTTCCGTCCCCAAAATATGAAAGGTAAGGAAGCAGACGTGAAGATGTACTTGACCCAGTACGAAAATGTAGTTTGAGTCATGTTGAGTGGACTTGTGCTTTGCGTATAACAATTTGCTTGAACATGGGCAGGAGCAGTCCTCGGGCAAACTTTTCTTGAGTTTGCCCCATCAGTTCCCATTTAAGCAAGAGCTTCAAATCAGTATGCAGTAAAAACGTTTAGAACAAGGCACATGGCCTTCCTTCACTCTCCTTCAAATGTCTGTCATCACAAAACAAGAACTGCCTCGAGGCCCTTTACACAATTGCCCCACGGGCCAATCGCTGGTTCAGTGGTCGCCATGATGGTTAAAAATTGGCACTGAAGGAGGAGGCTACATGTAGTTCCCTCAATGGACGATGCAGACTTGCTTGAAACCGTCTCAGTATGTAAGTGTAACGGCTTTGGCAGAAACCGGCTGAGATCAAAAAGCAATATGCCTTGTCACAAGAATGAAGAAGTTACTCCGATGCTTTGTGAAAAGACAGTCGACCTGACATCGAACGAATCTAATTTCCCTTCCGTAAACGAAGGCAATTGGTGGTCACTGATCATTACTGATGCTTGGACTGCCACAAGGAGCAAACTTCGTGTGATGAATGTCACAAAGGATGACCATGACCGCAAGCAGTCGTCTGACGGTAACGGCATGATTGCTTTCAATTTATTCTTACTGGATGGCTAAGAAGAGGTAGATTGAAGGGCAACAAGGTTAGGATTTATACAGAGCGTCGCGAAACGCAAGGTCAAACTTGAAATTGGTTGATGGGGGTGTTGAACATGTACCGTCAGGTTGTTCACATACATAAAATCTCAGACACCAAGAGGCATAGGGCACTCAGTTTCAATATCTTTTTATCCCCACTCCAGCAGAAAACAGCAAAAGTCCAGGTATGCAAGAAAAAACGAAAATTGCAGGAGCTAAAGAAGAACCTCCTTATTAAGGTCATCCTCCGGACTGATAAGTTCTCTCCTCAATAGAGAGGTGTCCAGATAAGAGAGGTCAATATGAGAGGAATCGAACTAATTAGTGACCAGAACTGGTGTCCTGATTAGAGCACGTAAACCCTCTGCGGGAGTGATCCATAACTCCCCTGGCTCAACCTAAATTCATGAATGACGTCAGTCACTCCCGCTAAGCTCCCGTGAGAAACCCCACAGGAGAGAATCATATCTCCAGTACACATTTCTTCTCACGCCCCCAGATCATACTCTTCAACTAAAGAGTTCAACCCCGTCTAAATTCAACTGAAGCAAATCAGGTCGAAGAGAAAATCACCGACGACGAGAGCAAAGCGGTGGACCAAATAATAGAATGAGATCGGAATAATCCGTCACCAAATGAGACCGCTAAAACATGCAGAATCTGATATGGACATAATGCGGTATGCAGACGTCCCGAAGACCATCAATATTCCGTGAAGGTTTCTGTCTTGGCAGAGATATGATACGGCGGTACAGCAAGCTTGCACTGGTTGATTTGGCTCCAAGTTTGATGGCTGATAAACGGAGAGGTGTGGGAATACCAATCATTTGCAAATAATGCCGGATCGAACTGTCATCAATCTGATTCTCTCAGCAGATGACCTTTTTATAAATGTCTGCTACCAGTCTTCTAGAACAGATTATTTTTTTCATTATGACACTAACAGTGAATGTGATTTTCAACCTTACTGCACAATTTGCCTCTTTCCAGATGAGCGCGTCTTGCGGTGGAGATTTCGAATTTTTCTCAGTTTATGGGGTCAGGGTCTGTACCAACTAGTACCGGCTTGCTTTACTCACAGCTAATATTCCCTCATTTCTTTATCCTCTATCAGCCTAGACTACCATCCATGTAGGTCATGATTACATCTCCCTTTGCTAGTTGTCTACATCCAATTTGTAACTCAAGAAATTGGAGAATTCCCAGTGAGTACACCAACAGAAGGTCAGTGATGAGTCAACTCAAAGAGAATCCACCAGGTTCTTTTTTGATAGCAAAGCACTTTTTATCAGTTAGGATGCAATCTTTATCATTGGCCAATTAAACTGATCTGGTGGGAGAAAAACCCTGGAGTTTCACCAAGTTGGATGTGACATGGCAAACCCAAAGAGGGCCACGAGCACTTTTGCGATAGCTTTTAAGATTCTGTTCAATTTCTTTCCACCACAACATCCTTAGGGGTTTGCTCTGGAAGGATAACATCACCTGAATACTGACCATTACAGACTCAATGGAACGCCAGCTTGCCCGGATTTTTAAAATCATAATGCCAAACAGCAGATTCTGAGACCCATGTGGATCGACAACATGAAACCACTGAATATTTGGTGTGTTTCTGTTCCGAACGGGCCTCTCTCGGGGCCAGGTGAATAAATTCAGTCTTGGCAATTCAAGGGCAGACACAGTCTAGATAGTCTGGAAGATTTATACAATTTCCCAGGCAAAAGGCCAGCTAATGAAGTACTTTCTGAACACACTGTTGCAATTTGACTGAAGAGATCAAAATGCCAGGCAACGTTCCCCACCATATAATTGCCAAATTACCAAATAACGCCAAAGGCTTTTAGGAGAGCAACATAATTTCAAAGCAAGAATACCGGTACTCCGTTCCTCATTTGCTCCAAGGTTACTCAGAAGTAACACTGACTTTCACGAACAGAAGAACCAATCGCAGGCAAACCACTGCTGCAAGCGGAATTCATCGCCTCATTTCCCCGACCACTCACTCAGACATTGCAGTAGATCCAATCATCTTTTCGTTGCCTATGGGCTCACATGGTCAGAACAGGTGGATCTGAGCCCGGCATAACTAAATCAAAGTATCGAGATAATAGCTTCAGCCTTCCTGGCGAGAGGGCTTTTTGCCAAAAACACTCATTAGGAGTTGCGAGGAAACCCTTGGGTTCTTTATAAACCAGAGATCATTTCAACTAACGTTTGCCAGAATGCCAATTCATTTTGCGTAGATTTTCAAAGGTTTTCCAATAGGAATGGATTGCATCGTAGCTTCTGCTGCTCTAGAAGTTGGCTTGATATGTAAACAACAGGATTTTGGCAAATACTGGGTGAGGATTATAAAGGATAGACAAGATGGAGTCTCCGGATGAATCGAATAGCAGATTCTAGCTTGGCGAGTGGGAGATGGAAGTGATCTTAAGTTTTTGTAGCAATATAAGCCGCTGAAAGCTGCATGGAAATGAAAACCGTTGATGGATGCCAGGAAGAACCACTCAAAAGTTCCATGACTAGACCACTGTTTGCAATCAGCAAAGCTGCTTGGGGATTTGAAAGTTCTCTGCAAACGAAAACTGTTGATGGAGCCAAGGGAAGACTCAATCCAATTCCTCCCAGCATTTCGAGATGAGGATGCTGTTAGAAACCGCCATGCTTTAGTACGATGGGATTTGCAAGTACTACGATCTGCTGCTGAAACCTTGGTCTTGGAATGCCACTTTCCTTCAATGCACCAAACAAATCTGGAAAGGTTAATTTTTGCAATCAGCCATGCTGGCTTCTGCATATTCACCTGTGTGCGGATGACTGGTGCAATGAATCCAACTCCCATACGATTTCTCAGTCAGTAGATAGAGAACTTTTTTGAATAGCGCACATTTTTCTGTTAGCAAGAGCATGCTGCAGCAATGTGGAGTTGTTGCAGGAAGCAATTGGGATGCGTGCGAGGATGAAGGCTTATATGAAACAGACAAAGCAACACACTCTGTCCTTGACCTTAGCTCATTCGGCCGTGTCCAAGAAGGAAATCTGCTGACCAAAATTGTCAACAGACAATTTTTACAAGGGATCATACAACTCTTGTGAAAGATTTGACATTTTCCGATTTTGTTGGAAGGTTTTTAAAAAATTATATTCCAGTTGCCGTTTGTCAAACATTTCCAGTTTATATAGCTCTGCAGTTAGCTTTTATTTTCTGGGTACTGATGTCAAGATCTTTGATGATTTTTCATCAAGTTAATTCTACCCATCAAAGGGTTCGTTCAACCAAGAAATTCACTGCGCAATACATTGTTTTTATACTGACAATATGCCTTCGATTTTCAGCACTAGCGAACTTGTATTTGTGCAATACGCAAGCGCAAAGACAACAAGCCATCAGGACTTCGTACAATTACCGTGTTGACGAAAATAGATGCTGCGTTCAGATAGCTCTCAACGCATCAGGTTGGTTGACGTGATATTTCTCATAGCCATGACAACGGTAGCCTACATCATCTTTGATGTCTAAATGGCAACATCCAGGCTAACTATTGATCTAACGGGGCTAAGGTTTCCCATGCTAACAATACCGCTACATGGTAAAGAGCAGTGACGGGCATGTGACGCTGTGAATGTTTATGTATATTCTGTATACCGGATGTCGTTAAGGCTCATTTAATGGCGTGCGAAAACAAAAATAGAACATGATACAAACGACATTTTTAGAAGCCTGGAGGAATACAGAATGTATTTTGCAAATAATGATTTATATTTCAAACCAAGGCCCTTGGGTGTTGTCAGAAATCTGAATACAGATTTCAAACTATGAGGGTAGAATTTCGAAATGTTTGTTTTGCAGGGAACTCTTTCATATTCATGTTTGTTGAGCATATTGTTGATGTTTATTTGAAAACATCTCAACGAAGTTCCGTTGAAGGTTGAAATTTCCTTTTTTAGCCACAATATCACCATAAAATATATATCAGACCCCACACGTCTATATTGGCAATCATTGCAAAAGACTTTTTATCTTTCATTGTCCAAATTAGAAGTCGTCAGTTTTTAGCAAAACAATTACATGCACCGTACCTCAAACCACAATCAAGAGAAAATTCCGATGGCTATTACATGTATTAACCAACCTACATGTACATGTAAAAAGTACCCAATGAACAGAACTACACCCCAAAAATACGAATTTCGAGCAATTTGCGATCATGAGATCGCGAGAACATGCATAACAATAATTGAGAACATATAATTCATTTGTAATTGGGCCAATTGGCAAATTATTCCAAAGTTTTTGTCAATTCTGTGTCATTACGCGTGTCATTATGTCTGAAATCACCCAAGATCGAAGTTCTCCTATTGTTGGCTGCATTGAACTTTAGCACATGTACAGGTAATATATATTGCTCAATGGGAAACATCCTGGTACTCACCATTAATGGCGGATATAATTTGGAACAATGGGGCGAATACAATTTATCTATTGATTAACTTTGGCTTTCGATATTTTCAACGGCTTGAGTAAAGACCAAATACAAACATAGTGTCAATGCACTTTAAGGACCATTGGTATTATCAAGGGCAATATTACCCGGCCAGCTGTAGTATACCCAGTCACCTCCTATTCTACATAAGTAGTTTCCATCAACAAATTGCATAAAAAAGGAAAAATTCTAAATCTGACTGAATTATCTCGCTTCTCTTAGTCTTATGTTGACTCTGATTCGCCCCGAGTTAGCTCTACATAGATCGGATGCATCTTTTCAAAAATTTCTGCGCCAATCTCGGCGGGCATGTTGGCAACAATTTGTTGAAGAGGTCTTCATTTGGAATAGAGCACTTCGCTATATTGTGTGTCAATCATGTCATTGTCACCATGTACTTCATCCGGCCATGTCTGAGACGGAGAAAAAGCTCAGATAAGCGTTCTTTGAATATTTTGTCTGGTTTACAGTGACAAGTAAGTATAATCCAGGCACGCAGAGTGTTACTTCTTCCGATACTTTAGCCAAGAAACAGGCCAATTACATGTACTTCAAAAACAATTTGTCATTAGAAGTGATGTTTGCAGGACAGCCACTACATCATACCTTTTTCTCTTACAAAAAAAGTATTTCTCATTTAACCGAACATTTTGAAATGGCTCTACCTTTTAACCTTTGTGATTGTTTGTTGCTTCATTAAAACATTAGTTACAAGTTTGAGTATCGGTATGACTGGACTAAAGACTTTTAATTACCAAACATTACCAAATATCGCAGACATTTGCTATTTTGTGAGTTTGCACTATCACCAGCCATGAGACGGAAGAGATAGACAGCAGGTTACCATGGCAACGCACTCCCTATCCATGCGCTACATAATTTAGAAGACAAAATGCCATACATGTCTCAAGTATCAGTGACAATGACGCGTTTAACTAGAAAATGTGCTGTACTTATTAGGAAATTTCACCTGCCTCATCTTTTAGTGGAATTACGGTGTATGGAATGAATGTACATGTATAGCATAAGCCATTAATCATCGGAATTGCCAACACACTGGATTTTCATTACATCAAACTGGTGTAACTGTAAAACATGAATAATACTCCCAAACTACTGATCACTAATGAATTGAATTGATGTTTTTTTCTTGAAAGCTCAAGGTACCTTTTATACATGTACCAATGCAATTTTCTCAATTCCCAATTGACAACATTTGCGCGTGCTTATTTTGTTCAAGACAAGGCAGAGATCAGAGAGAGCCAACCAAGGGAAACTGATTACTGAACGCCTGGAGTACCACTAAGAAGATTACATGCAGTCATGTACATTGTAACAGAATAGATCACAATGTTGTGATGGTTGATTTTTTACATGGAAAGACAAAAAGATAACAAGCAAGGAATCCATACAGAGCAAACATTTGTCACATTAATATTCTATTTTCTGAGCTAGAACTAATCTCCACGCCCACTTACCACAGTGATTTTACTAATTTTCGGAACTACACGACATGTCATGATCTTCATGGAACAAAAATAGCACTTCACAACAAATTTGCATAAAACACACCATAACTTTTATCCAGGATGTGTTGAGGTGTAAAGCAAAGAAAGTTGTCAGAAGTGTGTACTCTGTCATGTCAACAAGTCCGGGATAAGGGCAGGCAGTACTCACGACAACACTCCTTTTCAAAAATAATCATAAGCTGGCCTACACACATTGTACAGGACACAGACATAGATCCACAAACAATGAGCTTTAGAACTTAGAATTGGACTACTTCTGGTCCAAACAGATAGGTCTCTGCAAAACATGTTTCACAGCTCATCCTTAACATCAAGAATTATTACCCCTAATTAAGTTTTGACTCACATTCACAAGGTTTATTGTACCCGGTAGTGTTTGATCAATTCAACTGAACACACACAGAACAGTCCACAACACTTACATCATGAACCATACATTGAAGAATAGATGGACACACCACAATACAGGACTTAACTGCCTCAATATCATCACTGCCCTGGCTGAGGATGGACTGAAGACCCATGACAGAAATCTTAGGTGGTTGTGAATATACCAATGGTAACTCATGAGCTGGTTGTGACATCTCAATCTGCTTGGTTGTGACAGGACAGGTTTTCATCAGTGGATCAGTTGGAATAGATATTTTTTCCTCCATCCATCAGATCTAACTATGCTTCTAGTTCTAAGGTCTAAGGAGTAGCCGAATTTGCCAGCATGGATGAAGACTTTGCTGACAAATTATTTTTGACATGTTGCTGCCAGATTTGTTCCCTGGTTAAGGGTTTTCTGATCTTCGAGCAGCAGAATGTTTCCCTACTTATTTCCATCACCATTACAGTGATTCATCCATTTCGTTAATCTGGCTTGAGTTGGGAGTTTTCCTCATCCTGTTTAACTTTAGTTTCACTTCCATTCACGGATTTCTTCGGACTTTTTTGGACAAGCTCAAAGTCAAAAGTTCTTCATAAAATGCGAGACGAACTTGTGATGACCTTAAACATCATGATATAGACATGTCTGAACAGATTAATTCCCAAGTACTTGTAAAACCTTTCACATCCATTCTCCCATCTCCATACACAGCATCCACAGCAACAAGAACTCCAAAATTTTCCTTCAATCCTAACCATTTCCGGCTCACTAAAACACTGTTTAAACGAAACAGAGATCGACAAAACTGAAAGAATCAATTTATATCAAAACAAGGCACATATTGCGAGATAACTGACCCACAAGAGAGGAAAGGAGGGTTTTGGAAGGGTCTGTATCCGGGTTGGCAAAACTGACAGACAGAAATTTCACAACACTGCTTTGCTTGCACTGTCTTCAGACATAGATTTTCATGATTTCGTGGTTACTCACCCGATGTGGTTGAAACAAGGCTTAGACACACGGCACCCACAAGGGTGGCACACCACCAAGAGGAATACATCCTTAGGAATATTCACATGTGTATTTACAGTTTGTATAAGTCTAGGAAGGAACGAAAAACGGTACGAATAGTCCGACTTCACAGAGTAAATGATTCAAAATGGCTTCTTCTTGTTGATTACTTGGGATGGACGTAATTGAGTCACGTGGTTTTCTGCCATTCTTGTGTTTGGTTTGTCTCCCACTTAAAAATCATGTGTAACTATTGAAGTAGGAATTTTGTCATGAACCATGAGAAAATAATTAACTCCATATCGTACTGATTAATAATTAACTTTAGCTGTACATTATTTCAATTATATTTTTTGAGCTTACTAATTGTCTCAGTGATATATTTTTCATCGGATTAGGAGGACAACCAATTATTGGATGACCGGAACCATCCAAAGGACGCGATTTGTTACATCCTCGATGTACACATGGAGAGATGTCGGAGTTCTTCTAGTAATAACAGGTGACGCCACCGTTAGGTCACGAGTTCCTATACGCGGGAAATACGAATGCGCATGTGTGGCCTTCACAGCTTTAGATTTTTTTTTTAAAGGGATGGCCCTCTGTAGGATTTGTGTAGGGGGGGGGGGGGGGGTGTTCCCACCTTGGGCTTCTGTTAGCCAGGATTCATACTGGTGATAAACCATTCAATGGAGACTCGGATGAATGCATGTGATCATCTGAGGAATCAGATATGGATTCATACTGGTGATAAACAATGCAAACTCAAGTGACCGTGAGGACGAGTCCTGGTAACCACCCTAATACTCCTTTAGCGTTTCTATCACCTACATAGTGCCAATGTATTGCAGGGCCTATGGAAAGTAGTATTATCAGACCTTTTTGTGTCTTGGAAGCACCCCAGAGCTCTTGTGCATTTTGAAACCATGGTTTAGACCTAGACTCTTGCAGCAGCCTGATTTGGTCATCCTGTTTATCTTCCTATCTGGGCTGTCCTTGTTGTCCCAAATAAATGCAGGGAAACTGGTGTCTATGGTGGAGTCAGAGGGAGGCTGTGACTGAGGTCATGGATCAATGATGAGAGAGCTATGATTGTGACTTCTCTGTCTGTGGGTTATCTGTAGTTGTGCCATTGTTTAAAGTACGCCTCTCAACCGGCTTGAGCCTGTCGACACAATATATGTAAGGATGTACAGTAGTGCCGTTTCTGTCCTTTGTCTTTGGTTATCACAGCGGACATGCGCGTCACAAGCATACCCTGCTTTACACACAGCAAGAACAGTCAAATGGTGACGTCATTTAGGGTGCAGTAAGGGCACATTTTGATGCCAGTGGAATACCCAGTATGAAAACAGCTCGAGTGTTGTGTGGTATTGAACTACCCAGCATAACAAAGATTATGATCAATGGAGCCTTCTCCTTGGGGTGCAAAGGTCAGTACGCTTGTAGTCCAACACAGTGGTTATGGTCGTTGCAACCTTTTGCATAATCCACTAGGTAAGATGACTAAGGGGTGACTGAAACTGACAACACCAAAAGTGTGTCATTTCGAACTTCCATTCGGGTGCAAGACATAGGAAGCAGTTTATTTGACCTATTTTTAAGTCAAAATCAGGTAAGCACGACGGCTCCGGTGAAAAGTTTCAATGAGAGGCGAGTCAATAAGAAAAACACTGTCTCTCTTTCAAAAAACCTTTATTGTTGTACATTCCAAGGAAGACACATGACGAATTGGAACATCGTGTAGGAGGAAACCCGCATTCCGGGAGAAAACCTACGCAATCGGAGGGAGTCGCCATCTCCATCACACAGGTGACAGGTGCTTATGTTTAAAATGAGTACATGTACATACATTGCACATTATTTTTTTGCTGCACCACTCCGAAAGCCCAATACAAGAAGAGGACCCGGAGATAGGACAGTAGCACTATCCCTTTAAGACATGGTCAACTTCTTTACAAGATATCACAAAGAAACACTGATAAGTGTCCTTGCAACACAATGCTAAATTGAGATCAAACACAATAGACTCAACTACTCCACCACAATGGTTTGAGTTAGCACTAAACCTCTTCATGCATTCATCATGTTTATATATACATGACTAGCTATTGTTTGTTAGCTGACAATAGGTTTGGTCACTGCTGTTGATTTGCAGGACCCAATTTGAATAACAAAAGAACCACATTTCTCATGGTCACTGGACAGAGCTGGCTGCAAATTAGCATTACAAAAGGAGCAGTTCTGACATGTTATTTGCATGACAAAAGAGGTGACCTTGACATGGCAAAGATTAAAAGTTGGGTTTGCCATACTTTTTGCCAAGTCATGGAGTCTATAGATCTCATTTATTTAGACATTTTACCAAATATTTAGTTTACATACAGGATTTACAAATACATTCATACAGGAACGTCTAAAAGTTGACGTTTTTAAATTACACTTTTCTCGATCAATTCAGTATTAAATCCAAAATTGTCATGACGACAGGTACCATTTTGCTCCCGTATTATCCAAGAGATGTACTCATGGAGAACATCATCATCAACAATTTGGGTCCCTGGTAAGCCGTAACAAAACATGCATGCATGCCACCATTGTCGAATGACAGGCTTTGACAACGGCTCACTGTGTGATCACTCGGGAAGGATCAGTCTTTTAATTTTCAATAAAACAGTGAGAGTTTATCCAACTGTTTTAGTTCAATTGGAAAGATGTTTGGTATTTCAAGAAAGAGGAAATTCAAATTCAACTTATCACTGTTGGTCAGTTGTCTCAAGCATGAAGGTACATGTACTGAGCAACTAATCCAGCCGGTATGATATAGGGTCCAGGGCATCGGAGCCCAGGCCATGTCAGTTGATTCTGTGGTACTGATGAGATCGAGAAACAGCATGAAAGGCCTACGGTTCCATCAGACACATGTGTTCTTGTTTCGTGGGGTCAGCGAAACAAGAACACATGGACCCCATGTCTAAAGTGATGGATATAATCAAATGAATATCTGATGAATTCGGTGATTTTTTAAGTAGAAAAGTTTGCCTGAAAGAATTTCAGGGTCCTGATATGCCCAAGGCGACTGTTGGCTCCTCTTGTAGCCACAAACAACCCCCCCCCTAAATTGTTCTTCCTTCTTACATTAAGCACAAAATTTTGCTTTAAAATTATTTTGTTTGGGTTTTGGCATGCCTTATTGGCTCCCTTGTTAGCTAGAAACAGCCCAACCACCCATAATGATAATTTCAATTCCTTCATTGGATAAAGGTGTAAAATTTTGAACCATGGTGTTTATAAGTCATGGTCATAACCAAGCATAGATTAAAAGAATCTATGCTTGTCATTAGCAAGGTAAATATTTACCTTCCCACCATCAGAAAAATTAAAATTTTCGTTAAATCACCTTTCAATCAGATATTTTGATAAAAAGATAAGGCCTGCGGTGACAAAATACAATCTAACCGTCGTACTGTTACTTGACGGCGATGGGAGAAAGGTTGGGATGTGCTGGGTCAACAACATCCTTCTCCCTCCTGTGGGATGGCTCATCATGCTGAAAAGAAAAAGACAACATGAAATTAAGGTTGTACATGTTAGGAGCACATGCAAAGTTGTCAAGGGGCCATTGTGCTCACTGTATAGATATCTATCTCTGAAACCTTCGTTCAGGACTCTAACTCTTAGTGCTGCTTTGGATTAGGAAGAGACACAAATCTGTGTACCTCCTTGACATGCGTGATGTCATTACAATGACTAATTCTATCCTTAGAAAATGAGCAGTTTAAGTTCTCAGTTTCAGAGGGAGGTAACGAACTGTAGAATTGGAGAAGGTTTATCCAAGTCATTTTTGGGATTTCGGCATTGATACAGAGCTGGAGGTTTTGGTTGTCTCACCAAAACTGTGAGGGTGGAGCTAAAATGTAGACCAAAATCGAGGCGGAGCTGAGGTTTAACTCCACCCGCGCGGTTTCGGTTAGACAATCAATACCGACGTTGCACCAACTCAAGTTGCCTAACCTCTGAACTCAAAACAAGGCTTCGCTTGCGCATGCTGCATTTACAATGTCAAGTGCGGTTCATTCTAAATCCAGGTGTTTTAGAATACTAGTCACAATACGATTTTCATCAGAATTGCACAGATGATAGTTTTAACCAATTCCTTATATTGTACATTTTTGTAGTGCGGAAAAAGATGTTGACCACCAAATACTGCTTAAGTAAAACATTACACACTTTTACATCTATCTGTACTGAATGCATATACCTTTCTTGTGAGATTTACACTTTTTAAAGGTTCATATTTCATGGAATAATGGCACTTTACTCCAGGAAGTATAATGCCCCTCCATGTGACCATCAAATTCATCAAGATTTAGCTCGAATTTTGTAAGTTCAGAAATGTTTTAACTGCATGGAGTTTGATTGATGGTCATTTGAATAAACCACATGTCACTGTTCTGAATGAAGTGATTGAGTTAATACTTGCAACCAGTTATGATAAATTCCTTGCCAAGATATGATGGAACCATTTCAGGGAAGTTGACTGAGGTCACCGAATAACCTACAGCGGCTTAGGCTTCCAGCATTACTCTAGTTTGGTTGATCTAAGACCAGTTCTGAATAATCAGAATTTTTATGGACATGGTTATTCGACACCATAATACATGTTCAACTTGGAACCGAGTTGGCCATTGGCCATTACGTCACTGTTCCAGCTTGGCCTTTGTTTTGATTTAGTAATAATTTTCGAATTGAAAAAAATTTTCGAATTGAGACCCTTTGCCTGTTTGCTTTGCCTCCTTATTGCTGTCCCGCTGCCACAATGCATGACGTTCTTACAAGAAAAGGCAGTACATAATGGGCAATGTGCAGAGAGTAAGAAAAAATTCAGGTAGGCCTACTGTGAATACAATGAGGCTGTTCCTTTGCCCTCCCATCAGTCCCTAATCTAGAAGTACGACTGTTTTCATGTTTTCAAAGCATTTTCCTTGTAAAAACCATATTTCTGAATGATGGAATCATATGGAAGAACAAGCTAATACATCTGGAGAATGTAAACAGATAAGGTTACGAACATTCTTTATTGTCTAGTTCTTTTTGCAACATTTTATTGTTTTACAAATTAAGATTGGTCCAAACTATCATCACCGTGAGTTTGATGAAAATCGCACTGTAATTGGTGTCGCAAAAACAGCGTTGGAAAATTTTTCCTCAACAAAGCGCTCACGATCTCTAAATCAGGCCATCAAGGACATTTGAAAAACTGAAAATTATTTGTTTATATTACCGTGTGATGGCATCCTTCCGAAGGTATGAGATAGGCTGTCCTATGGTGGCTGCAGGATCATGTCAGGGCTCTATGTCCGTAGCTTTCCCTAAGTCCAGAGAGTCCTTTCGGAGTTGGATTGTCATTATAGTCCATCAGAAGATTGTCATTATAGTCTATTAGAATGACGGCCATTTAAGTGTTCAATCCATCCCCACAGCAAACACGTTCCCTTCCTGATCTTAGCGAAGGTTCCCCTTGAATTGGTCTGTCAAGGCATCGTTTGCTGAACTGTGGTTCGTCACTCCTGCACATATCCCTCAGCGCAACCATTTGATCCTCTGAATCCACTCGACCCTCGGTCGTCTGCCCGTATCTGTGAGCGACTGGAAAACAAAATTTAAGGTTACTCCATTGTTCTACCATAATTAATGCACTTGTGCCATGAGGGCCTTTCATTCAGTTTCATCAAATTCACCAAAGTAGTTTAAAATGAGAAGTCTGTAATTTGAAATTTCCAATTGCACAAATATACTTTACTACTTTACCATATATGCGTTAGATTCTTTCATCATCAAAAATCTTTGAGAGTCACATCTACCATAGCACGAATTGTAGATCTTGGTTGAGTGGTTGGGTCTTCTCGACAGCCATCATCTCAATCTGCAGAGGGCTAGATAACAGGAAAAATACATTCAAGGACCTGTCTTAAAATAAATAGATTGAAACCAAAAGATTTTTTCTTTTCATTTGGGTTAGATGGTTGTCACTTCAAGTGTCAGGTTTCGTTTTCATAGACTTTCTGGCTTCACCTTTATCTCGCCTTTCAGGGAAACTTATATGATACCGTGGCGTCCGTCGTCGTCATCGTGCCTATCTTTATATGTTTTCCCAACATATTTCAAAGTTCTGCTTTGAGAGAATGATGCTCATATGAGAGCTTATTGTGAAGGGTGCAGGTTCAGAGATATGAAAACGATTTTTTTTTCTCCTTAACTGCTGGTTTCAGGACAGTTATGAAGTTTGTTTCATGAGTAGATATAATATCAACCACGACTAAGTGATGCTGACCCTCTAGACTGCAACATCGTCTTTTTTGTCCCTTGTCCTTGTGTCCCTTGTCCTCGAGTCCCTTGTCCTTATTTCCCTCGACTTTGCAGCCCTTGTACAATGTTGGTTCGAGCTGCCTAAAAAGAATCATATTTTTTGTTGAGGGGTTTATCTAATTTCTGAGTGTTTCTACTGCATGCTGCGTTCAGACTGAATCCGATTTAAAACTGTTTTCCATTGAGCACTCTCCGGAATACGAATTGGCTGCACCAATTTCGAAACGGCTGCACCACACTTGGCCTAATGCATATGCAAACCTATGCAATTCGATTTGAAAAGTGCAACTCTTGCCGCGTATTGTAGTAAAGTGCCTTTCGCAGATGAATGTGCCTGCCCTTTGTTGTAATTAGTAGATAATCAAGACAGGAACAAGCTAGTGTGCATGCCCCCTGCCAATAGACTTGTTTTAATACGTATTAACGCCTACACCACAAGTTTCAATGAGAATCAGTAAATGCATTTAAATAAAGCACATTCGATTGTATTCTGGAACCAAATTGGTTGAAGCGGTTTCAAAACAGTATGAACAGAATTGAGTGTAGCACCCCAATACATATAAAAGTTGAAATTGTACGTCAGATTGATAATTTTTTCTGAGTTATTTCAACATCTTTGTAATGTTTCTTTTAATCCAGACGTAACTGAGGACTAAGTGATGCTTACCATGTATGGCTCCAACATTGGCAGCAACATATCCTTGGGTCCTTCCAGTGTCTTCTTGGCTGACAAGCTGGAGGCCGGCTCTCCTTCTTCATCGCCGTCTTGTCAATTTCAGGGGGTGTATATTTTTAGCTTTGTGAAGCACAAGGAGGTTAAGAACACTGTTGTTATCCAAAGAGCCCAATGTCTCTGTCATTAGCACTAAACTGGTTTAGCACAAGTACCACACGGACACGCCTGACATTTCGTTCGACGAAATTCCGCAGGCTAACAACAGGTCTTAACCCCAGTCATTCCATCACCCTCGAGATCAGGTAGGGGGACGCCGGCCGGCTATTGCGTACTATTGTTAACATTCGTACGACTAATCCCATCAACACTCTACAACAGGCGATATTGTGAATGACTAGCGACACGCAACCGTTTATTGCCCCCATCAATCAACCACAATGACTCAAGGGGAACATGTACCTTGAACCTAAGTCCATGTCATCACCGTTGAAACATAGATGAGGACCGTGGAACAAAGTGGCAAGCATGCCTGGGACTCAGCCACCGTGCTTTGGACATGAGATGAGTTAGACTCAAGTCGCCAGTCACGATAACCAAATACACCAAGCGTATAGCTTGAATCGAACCCGATCTATCATCGTCATTGGTCACCTGGCCTGGCCTGGACAACTGAAAGCTGAATGAGTTAAAATAGATGATAAGCAGGAACCAAAAGAATAACAACTATAATAGCTAGAAAACTACGATAGCTAGATCTACGATAACTACTCTAACAACTAGAATAACAACAATAGCTACAAAATGAGCAAGTCTGTGATCAGACACACTTCCAACTCTCACAACAGTCACCATAGCCACCCCCCACCCCCCACACGACCTCCCGCACCCTTTTTCTATCCCGTCTCAAACACACACTCACACACGCACCCGCACACATCATATACTGTGGTTACGACTTTTGAACATCCATGAATTGCTGATGGAGGCATCACTGTCAATCTTTATAACATGTTCAAAACTTTGGGTACATTGTAGCAGTGGCTTTATTTGTGTTTTTTATAAAAAAATATTTTTGGGATAAAAAATTGCAAAATGTAGACCGAGATAGTTTTGAATCCTTGATCTCTCAGGAAAGTGCACATGAAAAGGTCCTTGCAATTTGGATAAAGAATTATGTGATTTGTGATATTCTTAAAGTTTCAGTATTAGTTCATGTACCTCATTGATAAGGCTTGGTCTATGACAAGTGTTTGACTTGCTTATTGGTTTGTTATATCTTTCACTAGTCATACTTACAATATTCAACTCTCAGTGTGTGGCTTCAATCAGTTTTCACCACGTGATTTTGCTTTGAAACTGAAGCGCTGGATGCAGGCAAATCTGCAATAAGCTTTGTAAGTTATGTCTTTAGCTTGCTAGGAGATTGCTAGGAGATTGCTAGGAGATTGCTAGGAGATTGCTAACTAAGAGTGACACATTTGGTTGTTTTACAATTTTATTCTAATAACAGTAAAAAATATTTGACAGTGGCAACTCAATCAACAATTTGGGCAAGTTGTTACTTGATGCATACCCTTCATCCAATCATCTGTGGTTCATCCAAAAATCTTCGGTTGCAATTGCGGACAATGTTTGTGGTATCTGTAATGATGAATTGAAACAAATGGATAACGCACTATTACAGCAATTCTGGTGTTTTTAGTCATGAAATTACTGCCTAAATAAGATGTTGAAAAACATCATTTTTAGTCATGAATTAGGTTTCTTTCATAGAATTGATGGACTTTATTCCTTTTATTTATACAAAGTTGCCATTCTTACGACTTGCAATAACAAGGATTTATACAATTTTGGGAATTAGGGAGTTGAGATTGGAGTTGGGGAAGGGTTTGGGTTAGTGCTTGGAGGAGGGTTAGGGTCTGGGTTAGGTTTAGGCAAAACACAAAAGTGAATATGACTGTCGTAAGAATAGCCAGTAGTTTGTATGTAAAATCCAATGGGACCATCATAACAACAGCTGCAGCCTTGTACTTATGTTAACAATGTGAGCAAAACTCGTGATCAACCCAAAACTAACAACCAATGAGATGGCATCATCGCTTCAAATATGGCCTCCTGATTTAGTGACTCGACTGTACTCTCCAGTTCTTTTGCGCAAAAGCACGCAATTCTCATATCTTTTGTCATTTGACAGTGGCACCTCTCAACCAATCGGAAAGTCAGAATCTTATATACCTACATGTAACCCTTCACCTTGCAAACCATACCAGCGAGAATCTTTCATTGCAATTGCGGACAAGGTGTGCGTCATCTGTAATGATAAATTGTAAATGTATAGTTCCAAATTCCTTAAGTTGAGAGCATTTTTTTTTTCATTTTTAGCTTAGGTGACTTATAGTAGAATAGCTATTCGAGTGGTGTCTAGCTGTTAATCCCTCCGGTTGGTGTTATTAAGGGCCTCTATGGTATAAGTATTACCCGGAGGACATTGTCACCTCTGGACCGCATGACCTCCAAAAACAGAATCTTGTATGATTTGTGGCATTTGATAGGATTCTGGTGTAAGAAGTTTAAAGGTTCTTGGAGGTAGATTCTTTCTCTGTATTGAATGATACCTGCATATTGGATCATACGAGCTCAATCAACAGAATTAATTTTTCCCGCTAAAAAATACAAGGGGAAAATACAAAGACAAGTTGCCCTCTTCAAAAATCCATTCGGCCTACAAAAATAAAACACGAATAACATCAAGATTCAGTTAGACAGAAGGTGATATACCCACCTTGTAGAAGATTTGTGCTAAACACAAGTAATTTTGCTATTTCATATGTTGAAATAAGTCAAAATTCGAGCAAAACCATGTGCTCCTGGCTGCAATGAATGTTCAGCCTGCACTACACAGTCAAAGGCAAAGCAAGCATTGGAAAGCATAAAGTGTGACAGGTAGTGGTTTTATGTATAACACTCCCACACATTCTTTCAAAGTTGGCATTGTCTTTTGTCACTCCAAACAATCAAACAAAGGTGTCAGATGGCTAAGGCTAAGGCTATTCAAGTTGGTAATGTGATTGGCCATGGAACAAATCAGTGACAAGTTTGATTTGGGAGGGATGAATTCAGAAATAGTATAGGGTGTTAATCAATAGTGTTGCTAGTTGTAATGTTAAATATTTTTTCATAATTGGTTTTTTTCCTAAAACAGTTTCGTCCAATAAAAACCAAAAGGAAGATATGATGCAAACCTGATTGATGCTAAAGTGAAATATCAATATCAATGCTATTTAACCATTTATTCTTCTAAATATCACAAAATGACAACTTGGACATGTTCTCAAATATCAACATTTTTTGAAAATTTTCTTGATGACACAGAAGACAATGTCAGTCTGAGTACTGAACCAAGATTTGGGGTGAAAACATCAAAGTCTAGTTGATCAAGAGGGAATATCATTTTTGTGATATTTTGAAGAATTACTGCCAAACCAGCATTGATATAAAAATTGTGCTTTAACACCTATCAGATTATGTATCTATCATCAATTTCTCGCATTTTCAGCATTATATAACCCACAGTTTGTGGATGCAGACCACTTTAAAAATACCTTGTACCTAGGTCTTACAGGCTTTTCAGTCCTATACATTCATGCTCATTGATGGTCACATGAGCCATGGATCCAAGGCCCCTTTTTGAGTTTGATGGCAGAATTTTGCAAAAATTAGCCAAATATTTGAAAAAACATGAAGCGGTTGGAATTTTGAGCTGATTTTTGCATGCAGCATCTGTACAACATCAACAACTACATTGGTAGTGTTTTATTGGTTCTGACATGACCAGATATCAATTATAACAATATATCATTTTGTGTCATTTTTGGATGGCTTTTCAGGGCAAACACGAGCGACGCTAAGATGCTGAAAATTTTAGGAACGTAATGGTAGAAACATAGCCTTAAATAGGAGACAGAAATGAGCGACAACATGTGAATTATTTCCGTCAAATCTCATTCATTGGTCTCAAGTATACAGGCTGGAAAATGATATAATCAAGAGACACAGAGACAATGAGAATTTAACCTTAACTTAAGCGAAACCCAAACTGTGTCATACACCTGATTTATTATGGGAACTCAAGTTAATGTGATCATCTCAGGGATGAATTGATATTGGAGATAAACCAGAGTTCACATTGAATAGTTGAACTCTAGCATGAATCCATCTGATTACTGAAATAATTTGCTATCACATTGAATGGTTTATCTCCTGTATGAATCCACATCCCTCAGATGACCACATTAACTTGAGTTCACATTGAATGGTTAATCACCAGTATGAATCTATATCCCTCAGATGAACACATTAACTTGAGTTCCCATTGAATTGTTTTTCCCCAGTATGAATCCATGTCCCTCAGATGACCACATTAACTTGACTTCCCATCGAATGGTTAATCACCAGTATGAATCCATATCCCTCAGATGAACACATTAACTTGACTTCCCATTGAATGGTTAATCACCAGTATGAATCCATATCCCTCAGATGAACACATTAACTTCAGTTCCCACTGAATTGTTTTTCACCAGTATGAATCCATATCTCTCAGATGACCACATTAACTTGAGTTCCCACTGAATGGGTAATCACCAGTATGAATCCATATCTCTCATATGAACACATTAACTCGAGTTCCCATTGGATTGTTTTTCACCAATATGAATCCTTTATCTCTCAGATGACCGCACTTACTACTAGAGTTAGCATTGAATGGTTTATCACCAGTATGAATCCATATCCCTCAGATGATCTCATTAACTTCCTATTGGATGGTTTATCAACTGTATATACCCATATCTCTCATTAACTTGAGTTCACATTGAATAGTTTATCACCGAGTATGGCTTCTGCCAAACAGAAGCCCAAGGGCGGCTGCTAGCCCCCCCCCCGCGGCGGGGCCCAGGTCCCCTTCTTTAAAAGCAACAAATCCTAAGGAGGGGCATCCCTTTTTTAAATAAATGTAATCTAAAATCCTCCTAAGACTCATCCCGACAATATGAGGCCGTTTCACTCGATACATACTTACTGCGTAATAAAGGAGAAGTCGTGTATCTGCAAGGGCCGCTATATCTAATCAGCGATAGCAGGTCATGTGATCTTTGATATTTCGCGGTTCAAATGGTAAAAAATAGCGACTTCGTTTTTCCCGGTGTTTTGAAAAGGGTTTCTTAAAGGGGGACTATAGGTAGGAGCTGGTAAGAGCCGCGGTAGTGTCATTGATGATAAACCATGTCTTCGAGGATAGATTTTAGGACATAGTCCATTGAGACAGTAAATACCACAGAGCCCAAAAAAGTATGAGGAAGATGAATATAAAGGGCACTTAGACTTGGGCCTCTATCCTTCCCATCGGCCGCCTGGTCACATTATAGGTTCAGTATGTTTCAAACATGAAAGCGGGTTGAGGATTACTCCGAAGTAATCTTCGCTATCGAGCTCGTTCATTTGGCTCTGGGTGTAACAGAATTTGTTATCTCGCCAGGTCTGGTTGTGACAATATCTGCACTCTCATCAGGTCTGGTTGTGCCAGCATCTCCTGTCTATCAGGTCTGGTTGTGACAGCATATGATGTATTTATTATCAGGTCTGGTTGTAGCAGCATGTTATGGTATGGTTGCGGCAGTATCTGCTGCCTCTTCAGGTGTGGTGTTCTGATTTCATGCAATCCCTTTATTAACACCTTCACAGCCGAACCACTTAGATCTACGTGGCCCAAATCCCCCTCCCCCATTTGAGCTGGTTATCGGAGTCTCATGGACTTCATGAAAGAACTACGCCATCGCCATCTTCAGGGCAAGATAGGAACTGAAAATACCGTTTGGTCTCTTCAGTTCCTCCCTTGCCCTGAAGATGGCGATGGCGTAGTTCTTTCATGAAGTCCATGAGACTCCGATAAAGCGGATCGAGGCTAATTCGTATTTCCCACGTTATGAACTACTAGTGGCGTCACCTGTTATTTCTAGAAGAACTGCGACATTCCTCGAAGTGTACATTGAGGATGTAACAAATCGCATGGTGAAGGATAACAAATGTTGTTATTTTTTTGGTGCAATTCTACACCCAATATTTCTCTCTTTTCCAATAAATCACTAATGCACAAAGTGTATATCAATTAAATACTAGACATTGCTCATAAATAACAAAAGATCATAACTTTTACTGGTTTACGATCGCCGAAAACTGCTTGTTTAACAAACAAAGTCTTACATACAAGTTTAGTTAATTATAGTAAGAGTAAGACCACCAAATCATGATGTTCAGTGTTGATAAAATAACAAAGTTTTCCGACAGTAAAAGGCAGTTTGGTATTTCCGACAGGACATCATGTTGGATATGACGTGGTGGATTTTGAAATCGGCAGAGCCAGACCCAATATCGCTGTGTAGTTTGCAAGAGGCGATCATCAGGAAAGAGCTCTTCTGCCTTTTTACTCTCGGAAAACTTTGTTATTTTATCAACACTGAACATCATGTAAAATGTCTTTCTTTTCAGTTGATGTGATTTCTAATTCTGTAAAGATGTCGCCACCTTCACCAAGCATGGTCATGAAGATTCTACCATTGTCGTTACTTCTTCTCTTTGGACTTGGAGTTAGTTATTCCAGTGCTATACCAAATATCGAATCACCAGGTGACGAACTGATGCTCTTCCTCTTCAATGACACTTCTTGTCCGACAGAATGTGTCTGCAATAACACACTCCAGTCCATTTACTGTAAAGAGGGCTACCGAGTCCATTTTGCATCCTTCGTCGAAGACATTTCAAAAGTGGTGCAGAATTTGACGGTGGTTGGAGCGTGGTTTCCCAATATCCCAGGATATTTGAACAAACTTCATTCCTTACAACACTTGGCTTTCCCCGAATGCAGAATAGAAACAATCAATGAGACAGCTTTTACTAACATGACCAACTTGGTTGAACTGAATTTGAGCGGAAATTTGTTGCATTCATTGGACGAGAGAGTATTTAGTAACCTATCATCATTGCAGGTGTTGGACTTGAGTCATAATTTAATCGACCGACTTCCAGAGAAAGTTTTCAAATTGCTCATTTCACTTAAAGTCCTGAATATCAGGAGCAACAGAATTCAGTACTTTGCTTCCAAGACATTCCATAATCTTCGTAATCTTAACTATTTGGATATAAGTTTTAATCAGCTTCACTTCCTTGAGTCCAAATCACTCCAGAAATGTTCCAAATTGCAGTACTTACTTTTGGGATCAAATTCGCTCCGCTCTCTGCACGAGGACACTCTTTTCAATCTCACCAAACTTCGTGATATCGAACTTGACAACAACCCATGGGTCTGTAGCTGCAGTTTGCAATGGCTAGCTACAGAGCTCAATTCCACGTCGTCCGATCGAATTTACAAGAACCCTCACGATATCAAATGTCAATCCCCATTGAGGCTAAAAGCTCAACAAGTCCGCATGATTACCTTGGCAAACATGGAGTGCACCGAACCTGATATTTTGTCCGCAACGGAAAGCCAGGCTGTGATATATCAGGATCATATGGTGTTACGCTGCAACGTGTCTGGCTACCCGAGACCGTCCGTTTACTGGATAACACCCCTGGGCGAGTACGTTGCTCACGAATCTCAACGTGAATGGATCAACCTGGAAACAGATGCACTGGTCACTTTCAACGGCATGCCCACGTTCAACGAGGCAAGAGCAACGCCACTAGAAGACGGCTCACTTTACCTCAGTAACTTCCGTAGATATTTCGCCGGCAGCTTCCAGTGCATCGCCGTCAACCCAGTTGGCAACACAAACTTTTCGATAACAGTTAACATTACGAGTAGGATGCCCCAGATTCAGGTTATGTGTTTTATTGTCGGTTTCAGCTCAATGGGGCTCGGGATTATAATGGGGTTGATTGGCGGTTGCATCCGTCTGCTCGTCGACTACCTCTCGAGGGAAGATGAAAAGGAGAGCGAAGTTACGGAAGTGGAAGAAGAGGAGAAATTCTCTTCCATGGAGTCGATTTCACCTGCTCATTCGCCGAAACGATGGCCACGGCACTCGCCAGGTGGCTCACCGACGAAACCTTACCCGTACTACACAGATGATGAGTATGATTCGGATGAAGGGCATGGTAAGGATACGTTTACGAATGATCTGAAGGATATGAAAGAGACCCTGGATGAGATGCATGTACGTCTGCGACGAGGCATGCAGCATACGACAGAGAAGATGCGCACTCGCATGAAAGTGCAAACCGTCCAATTGAAAGAGTCGACCAGCCATTACATGCATACGATACGCGATTCCAGCGCCCATACGGCGCACAGAATGCGCGCCGGTATGGCAATGAGTCTTGAGCAAATGAAATCTGGCGTACAATCAATCAAAGAATTTTGCGGTACTGGCGACATGTCTCACACCGTATCTACGGTTTCTGTTTCGACAGATGTCGATTCGCAGGAGATGACAACTGTTGTCAAAAATATCACTTACGTTTAATCGTAACTGAAGGAAATGCTTGTCTTACAATGTAAATTGTGTCATCTAGTGATGAATTTCTAAACTGCTTTACACCAAGTGAAACATGGCTTGCTGCATGTACATTGTAGTTACCCAAGATGTTATTCGTGTTGATGTTAAGACATGTGCTGGTCACAATATCATATGATATGAGAGACTTATCTGGTTGTTTCACTTAGCTTTGAAGTGTTGACATGGTCTTCCTCTTCATAACATTCCATTATCTCAGATACGCCACATATCAGAGAAGTAAACTGACAAGAGTTGAACGTGTATAGTAGTTTATGTATAGTTGGTGTAGATAAAGTATTTGGTAGGATGGGTCTAGTTAGATAACTTGTTGTTGTGTCTCACCACCTACAAGGATGTGGGCTATTTCATTCTTTTGATATGTTTTATAATCCCCATGGCAGAATAACATAATTTATAACATAACACAAATTGTACGACCAGAAACTACCCGGCAATTGGTCCTGTCGATAGGTTTTGGCAAATCATAACTTTGGGGGCATTTCAGTCCTTGCCTTCATCATCATATGTTTATGGCAATTGTTGCCGGTTTTAGCCGCATATAGAACTGAAAATTGTGCACTTAATCTAAAAATGGTGCACTCGATGCTAGTTTAGAAGCACGCTATATATTATGTAAGTTGCTATCAGTATTACGTCACCATAGTTATTCCAGTCTGTTAAAGACGAAAGGCGCAGTACTGTACCCCAGGTTGACCTGGATGATAAGAAGATACACATGTCTTCGGTATAAGTTGGTGATCATTCTTTACTGTTCAAATTCAAAATGTATTTGGTTTTATTGTTTTTGCATCAAATTCTCTATTCTGTCTGATTTGTTGTGGGAAACCGGTTATTATTATTATCATACTCTCCTTACTTCGCTTTCAAATTGTGGATTATCTTCTGCCTTATATAATGTTATTTTTCCATATCAAATCCATTCCTACTAAACTGTGATCAATTTAACCCTCTGTTGTACATATCCAAGGTTATTTTCTTATTGCACCAGTGTATTCTATTTTGAAAAAATAAAACCTATGAAATACAAAAATGTTTTGTTTATCATGTTTATATTATGTTTTGTTGGGTATTGGCGTAAAACCCTAATTGATGCCTGCAACACTATATAAGGTAATTACACGCTCCTTCCTGGCTGCCGAAAGCCACTTTGTTCTATGAGAGGTTGCCGTGGTGATTGTCTCGTCTCCAGGAAACACTCCCGGGGAGTTTGGCATTTTCTGGCGAAGAAAATATGGATGATACAAGACTATCGCATTTACGATATACCGTATTGAGGAAGTTCTTGAAAGCTTTTGTATTAACTCTTTTATGGTGGAAGAGAAATAAGTTCCTAGTATGTTGAAGATATCCACCTAAATGGTTTAGGTTCCTCCTCTTACTCTGGAACAACTAATGGTTAAAGGACTACAGTGCTAATGGCTAAAGACTAGTTAAAGGACTAATAGTCCTAATGGTTAAAGACGGTTAAAGGACTATAGGCCTAATTGCAATGAATGAGTGTTTTTTACATGAAAGTCGTGGCTTTGCTGATGAAAGTTGAAGATAAACCCCTTCACGGCACAAAAAAAGGGCGAATGAAAGTGACTGATGAGAACCGTGAAATCAAATTTCATTTGCCTCACCAGGGCACAAGTATCTGTGGACATGCAGACAACGTGGGACTTTCTTAGCAGTTCAGATTTGTAGGAACACTTCAGGCATCCACACAATCACAGAGTCAGGGAACAAACACTTCAAAAGTATTTTGAACAGGTCTCAAGAATGACGAAACTGTCAACACTGACCCAATTCACTTGAGGTTTTGTTCCCCATGATTGTCAAAGATTGTCATCACTTGATGATCCTTTGTCACTCTTAGCATGACAGAAGAATCCACTTTCACCTGTGAGGCGAGTTAGGTAATGTGGCTTGCCCAATGCCCAAGGATATAGAGATCAAACTGCTTATTTGATTTCAGACAGTTAAAACTGACACCTTCCTGACGTTGAACTCTGAAATTCTTATGTTTGATGGAAGAGTTGCTTAAGGGTCCACGTCATTGACTACAATGTAAATCTCTTCAAACGAAAATACAGTGGAGCCTCCCTTAGCGGACACCTCTCTATTGAGGACACCCTCTCTAATAAGAGCGGTATAGCTTTGCTCCCAAATTGGTTGTTTCCCTTCAATTTGATATCACTAATCAGCACACCTCTCTAGTAAGGACAGCACTTCTCAGTCCCGAGGCTGTCATCAATTGAGAGATTCTTCTGTATCAAGTACATTGTACCCCATGAATATGTGAAATGTACATGCTAAAGGGTTAATGTCATTGTCCACACTGTACAATATTATACTTCTTAACAAAAGTACTTGGTAGCCACTATGCATGTGGAATGTACATGCTAAAGGTTTTATGTTATTGACTGCACTGTATGTACATCTCTTTCAACAAAGGTACATTGTACCACATGTACATGTGGAATGTACATGTAGCCATGTATCATACTATTGTTTACATGTCTCTGAATATTGACCCAAACAGTGTTTTGACGGACATAAGGGGTCAAGCAAGTATGATGCATCCGGAAAAACAGACATCAAAGCCAAGTCTGGAAGACACCGGAACAAAACCTTGACCATAAATGGCATCTTCTCTCAATACTTTGAAAGAAACTTGTACGAATCATCTCGTTTCCATGGCAACCTTACGTATCAACGAAGATACGTCCATAGATGGTTGCAGCATACCTGATTATGACGTCAAAGGTAAAAGATCAGACACTGATGCTAATGTTTACAAAGACCGGCTTTAGTCATTGCCACGAGACGACTGGGCGCTTTGTCAGATTACAAACAATATCGTTCAAAGGATTGCATGAAAGCCGGCACTGAAGATGATTGGAAAAACTAAGACAGGGCGACAGGTGGGCCTACTGTTGACCAAATATGGGTTATGGGGGATTATCAAACAGTATTGGGGATATAGAATACTATTGAAATGTCAGACTTGCAAGTTAAACATTAAAGGATCGTAAGAAAGAAATTGATTGTTTTGAAGAAAGTTGAACAAATTAGGACAGCGTACATTTGAGCATTGTGGTTCACTGGAGGGAACAAAAGTCGAAGTAACCGACGATTACCCATGCCACAATGACACGATTCAGAGAATAAAGTAACAGTAGGCGTGTCTTGAGAGATTGTTTGGCCGACGCTCACTCCCAGATGAAATCTCGGCCTTTTTTGTATTTCCGATAAAGAAACAGGAATGCGAAACGTTCTCAGCGAAGCAGTTCTTAGAAAGGATAGTAAACGCTCACTTTTCCTCATGACTACCAGCAGCACAAAAAAAACTAAACTTTTCATTCCAAAACAGCTAGCATTTATTGTAAGACAAACATCAATTAAATAATAACAATATGTTTAACCAATTTACAAACAATGAGATGAAAAAGTAATGAAAGCATATTCAATTCTTTGAAAACGTAGAAACGAAAATATTCACTGGATTCACTAGATGCAAGGACTCTCCCCAAGGTGAACACAGTGAAGAGTCATTTTTTGCCTTCATTGACAAACCTTGCATCACCAATGGGATCCTTGAAACTGTCATCATGTGAGCTGATTACTTGGCCAGATTACATAACATTTTCCACTGCATTACCGACTTGTAAAAGAGGTCATCCTAAATACTGATATTTACTACGATGAGCATGGCCAAATAAGAAGTTTTTACTCATGATTGGATCCCTTTTAAAGGGGTATACCATTTGTAATTACTGGTGACTCAAGAAAATAGAACTTCAGTTATACCCAGTGCCACAGCGCAATTATCATGAATACAACTATGCTGAATCTTAAGCTGAAAATTATAATTTTTGTATATCTATCTACAAAACAGCATTGTTGAAATTGATTTTCAATACCTATTTACCCGATTTGAAATTTTCTAATTCAGTTGCAAATTTCAAATTTTTTGGCGAACGTTGTAGGCCTGTAATATTGAAAGTTCAAGCCGGAAGCTCAAGAAACATCAAAAATCAATTTGAGACCATAAATTCAAAGGGTCCATCATTTTGTAAACATCAAATGCATATTCTCAGAGGTAGTTGAAAAGCATCAACTTAGCACATACATGTACATGTAAATGTCATTTTCATCTAATAGATGGCAGCACATATTTGTGTATAAGCAGTGTTATCAAGAAAGTTCAAATTGCTTCATCCTCTATTCCATAGCTTACAACCCACTCCACCTGGCCTGTGTTAAAGGTCTAATGGCATTACTGAGGGCAATATCACCAAGCTGTCAGCTACCCAGTCACCTTCTACCCAACAATAGCAGCGAATCCCACACAAAATGGAAAATTCAAAACCGGATTTGAAATTATCACATCATGTGGGGGCCATTTTGGAACTTTTGAATACACACAGTATACAGTTACATAAGCGTATATTTTGACCACTTATACTTATATCGGAGTTATGACGATTGTTTCCAGTTCAAGCTGTGAAAGGGCAAGAGTACATCAAAGCACATATGAGTAGTAACTCTATAGGAACTAGCACTATACCGTATGGGAATATGGGACAGCATCTTCGAGTCACATGTCTGGTCAATGACGAAGCTTCAAGTTGGAAGTAAAAGCTTCGGGTTAAGTTTTCCAACTGGTAGTGAATGAACAGTTTTTAACTTTGTTCCACCATATTTCTTTATTGAAATAATTTTTTTGGTGGAAACAAAGACTAGAATCCTGGTTTCACAGTGACAAGTGATGAGATGATATCCTACTTAAACACTTCTTTTTTTAGTTGATGAACAGTTTAAATTTGTTCAGGACTCGAACATTCTATCACATTTCTTCATTGAAATCTATTTTTGTTGGATCCATTGCGCCTGTTTATAGATTTGAATACTAGTTTCACAGTGACCCTAGAGCATATGTTATGATATCTCAAAATGGTTGCATCGGTTGATGGAATCTTGTACATCTGAAATCTTCTTGTGGAGACACAGAAAGTGTTTGGCAGCCATTTTCATTGTCAATCACCAACTCTTCTTATAACCGCTGGTAGAAGTAAATATAGGCCAAATCCTTCGGAGGATGTTCCGATAGGGCTACGTTCTCGTCGTTGAATATCGTCCAGCGGCCATCTTTGAGGATATGGCAGACGTAATGGCCGCACTGCGTGGACATCCCCATGTGAGAGATGAAAGCGACTAATTTGTATTCTGAAAGGAAAGGAAAAGTAACATTTTACTACATGGTCTAAGGAGCAGATGATCAGGAATGTGACAGTGCCCCCGTGTTCTCCGCAAGGCCTTTTGTCGGGGCTTACTACCCTCCCTTGGAAGAGCCACCCTACCTTGCTCTCGAATTTTGTAAAGGGTTTCTATAGGGCCACCCTACCTTGACTTCCTGGCCACCCTACCTTGTGTGGCACACAATATCAAGGGTACCACCCTACCTTGACAAAACCCTGTGGAGAACCCTGTCAGCCAAGAGCAAAAGAAATTGAAGTTTCTTTCATGAGAAAATGCTGTCCCCTGAACTGCCCTAACATTTTAAAAGGAGAAAAAACATAAATCCTCCAAAAATCAGAAATGTCGCATCCCAGGATTAATCTCTTCCACTTTCAAGTTCCCATGCATGAACTGGGCAATTGAAACTAGGCCACAATCGAACCAACTCACTCGTATTTCCATCCCTGTACTGCGGCCCAGCAGCCTCGCCGCTCCCGGTGTCCATGGGCTCATTGGCGTGGCTGAAGATCCAATCGGCAGCCCGTTCCAGGTTGTTGTCGGTCGCCTTGAGAGCCCTAATCGTCTGCTCGCGTGTAAATCCCATGGACATGAGCATGATGATGTGTTCTTCGTTGGCAGTGAAGCCAGCTGAAGATTGTTCTTTGCTTGGTATCACAAATGGTGCAGCAAAATCTGGAAGGAGAAGTTGGTATGTTAAGGGTTGACCATAGTTTCCACCATTTTGGCTAGAACTTGAAAACCCTCGAAAATGAATGCGCATTTATAACCTGGGAGGCTGTTCTCTGAAAACAAAGAACAGCTTCCCACCCTTGAAACCAGACAACACCTTCCCAAAACTTACCCGAAAATAGATCAGAGAATCAATTTCTTACCTGCATCTTCCATGTGTTCCATCACCCATTGCATAGCGATCTCGACCCCAGCATTCTTGGTCATATAGACAGCCTTTTTACAAGCCTCGGCCGGGAAGCCCATGTCAGACAGCTGTTGCACTGCTATTGGATCTATCTGGACAGCTGAAAAATCAAAAAAGTTTTTTCAAGCATGAAGGCATTGTATAGCGTCTCGACTCAAGAAGTCACATACAGCCTTTTTACAAGCCTCGATACAACTCTTTTGCAACTGGGAAACCCGTGTGATTGTGACACCATATTTGATTGGCAAATCATGTTCAGATGACTAAATGGACCGATGGAGCTCGAGTTGAAATTCGCCTAAAAATATGAAAAATGTGCTATTATTTGTAACTCTTAAATTACCAGAAGAAGCCAATATCACTTCACACAAAACCTAAACCATTTCGAAGTCAAAGTCTTCTTTACCAACGAGGCACCAAGATTATTCCAACTCACCCGGTACATCTCCCCCAGGTTCCGGTAGATCCTCCTCCCCTGTCTGTTTGCCCGCACCCTTCATATTCCCAAAGTCAACCTCGTCTGGCATGTCCATAGACACATCTGAAAGGGAAACACAAAATAAGAACGTTTTCAAAATGTTTCATCTTATTCTCTTCAAGTATGCCCAAAATGTAGAAAGCCGTTTACCAATACAGTTGAACCTCCCTTAGCGGACACCTCTGTATAAAGGACACCCTTTCAATTAAGGACACTTGTTTTGTCCCAAAATTGGTTGTTGCCTTTTAATTCGACCTCTCTAATCATGACAAACCTCTCTATCAAGGACAGCACTTGCCTGTCCCAAGGGTGTCCTTAATAGAGAGGTTTTACTATATATTTCAACAGCAAATGCAACATTTAGTCATCTTTTCGTGCCATTACCTAATTTCTTTGGAGTCCAGTCATCGCCTATCGTGAACTTCTTTAGTTGGATAATCAGGTAATCGGGGAAAGTGGAGATTCTTGTACGTCTGAAAATGAAAGAAAACGATACTGAACGAGGGGAGGAGCATGCAGATGACCCAGATTTAAGTACACAAAAAAGACCCACTTGCACCAGCATATCTCCTGTCTTTCTCTCACAGAAAATAGACGTAAGCAAAACATGACTACTATTGAATTATTTTGGTGAAGATCTTTGACAAACTCCTGTCCAACTTTTGCGATTTTTTTTCTGCAGAGATTATGGGCTTGTCTTTGATGAAATCAGACCAGTAGCTTCACACATCAGCCCATAAGGACTGAAGACGCCTATAGGATTTCATCTATAAAGGACTTACTTGCTAGCAACAGATCTCGATTCTAATGCCGTACTATAAAAGTCGTCGACAACCTCGTCCGCCAGGAATGCATCAATACAGTTCTTCAACGAGATCTTGGGTCGCACAATCTCCTTAGGGTCACTGGAAAAAGGACAGCACAGTTCTTGGCATCAATCCCTTAAAACTTGAAATGAACAAACATACTCTGTAGAAATCGGCAGTATAATGCAATATCAAACATATCTGGTTTGGCTGACTGTACTTCTTTGCGTCATTACCAGACTTGTGCCATTCATGACGTCGTGAGTGATCAGGGCTGGTTAGGTACCGTGCAAACGGCTTGATATAGTCGACCTCATTCAACCAATTAGACTAATCGAATGGCACAGAAATACTCACACTGCATGTCCAGATTCTTGGAGAAGTTTCTTCTTTGCCTCATACTTGGCAACCTCATCTGAAATAGTTGGGAGATGACTTATAAAGAATCCGTCATGGAAGTTAAAAGGAGCCGCTTCATCTCCACCAAAGGACTGAAGTAATAGCTTGGGCAGGTTGAACGCAGAAAGAAGAAAGGTAATTTTTCTCATTTTTCAGAATGTCCGACAATTATTTCAAATTCCTACACTTAGTGGCTTATCAAAATTGAAAAGTGCTTACCCATATTAGTAGCCACATCCATGGGGATTGGCAGAGCCAGTATATTCTCTTCTCGGTTGGAATATTTCACCTTTTTCGACTGTATACATTGGATTCTTTCTTCGATTTGGAACTTGAAACAATCACACGGATTCAGCTGGTCTCGGCTGCTCCGCTGAAACCGAAGTCAAGTATTTTTTTAGATACAACCGAAAACACAATGAAGTAATATGTTCTAGATATTGAAATGACAAGCATCTCCACCCTCACCTCAATCAGATTGAACATATGAAGAATGAACTCCTGCGCGTCCTGTTGGCGCTTGGTTGAAAACTCCGCATGGCCACGCCCGATTAGCGTCTTGAACATTTGTGGATGGATTCCCTGGTCGGGCTGTGGATCTCCCGCTCCCTCTGGTGGTGGGTGGGAGTAATCACCCGACAGGAGCCCGTTGCCCAGTTTGGCCCTGTGAGAAGAAGTAAGTGTTGACTGTTAGACTGGATGCAAGTTCTTGATAATCATAATAATACACTGTGCGCTGCAGCATGGATTTCATTTCATAATCTGCATCAAATCATTCCAAGAACTTGAAATACTAAAGTTCACTTACATTTGCACAGTAAAATCTCCCGACGGATTACCAGCAGCATTCCTGAAGATCTGTTGCACATTGTCAACATATCTGAAAAGGAAATTGTTTTGTAAAAAGCTATCCAGAAGAAGTGTTTAGAAGAAATTCTTCTAGCTGGCAAAATAATGAGTTACACACAAAACAAGAGTGACCCCTTGAAAACACAACTTAAACCTTTTTGCTCGGCAGCCATTTTTCGACCAGCACTTTTATCTGAATTGGCGAAGGATCTTTAAAAGTGTTGCCATCTTTTATATAATATTTGATTTACCCTTACCTTCTTCTAAAGTCTGGAAATGAGAACAGGACTTGCATAACAGAGTTCATGTAACAGCTGTTACCGAGGTTCTTCATGCCGGTAAACCCTGGACCATAAACTGGAGCAAGTTTACTATTCGACTCCTGGATGATGTCCCACTCGCCGACCTTTTGGTTCAAGTCTATCTCGAGTTCGACCATGGTCTTGTCAGTCTGAAACATAAATGATAAGGATTAAATTTAAGTTATGACTTAGTGGTTAACACTGTTGGCTAACACAAATCATGGCCTGCCCTAGTGCTAAACACTGCTGACTAATACAAATCATTAGGCCTAGTGGTTAACACTGCTGGCTAACACAAATCATGGCCTGCCTAGTGGTAAACACTGCTGGCTAATACAAATCATTAGGCCTAGTGGTTAACACTGCTGGCTAACACAAATCATGGCCTGCCTAGTGGTAAACACTGCTGGCTAATACAAATCATTAGGCCTAGTGGTTAACACTGCTGGCTGATACAAATCATTAGGCCTAGTGGTAAACACTGCTGGCTGATACAAATCATCACGGCCTAGTGCAGTGCTAAACACTGCTGGCTAATACAAATCATTAGGCCTAGTGGTAAACACTGCTGGCTAATACAAATCATTAGGCCTAGTAGTAAACACTGCTGGCTAATACAAATCATCATGGCCTAGTGGTTAACACTGCTGGCTAACACAAACTATCATGGCCTAGTGGTTAACACTGCTGGATAACACAAACCATTAGGCCTAGTGGTAAGCACTGCTGGCTAACACAAACCATTAGGCCTAGTGGTAAAAACTGCTGACTACCACGCAGGAGGGCCCCGGTTTGATCATGGGGAGAATCCAGGGTTGTATTTCTAGATGAAAAAATTGCCAAGATCAGCCGAGGTACCTTTTCCATCTTCATCATGTTGATGCCAAAATGAGCAAGATGTTTTGCTAGATGCGGGTCTTCGACCATCTCATCTTCATCATATGAATACACATCTGGAAAAAGAAACAAACAAGTAGATATCTTCAGTTTCTTTTGCGTTAACACATTGGAAATGTTTACTGAGCGAGCATTCAGAAGTGGGGGAATCTAAAATAAGTCTCATTTTCCCATTGCAAGACCTGTGATCAGTATCAAACCGTTTTACCGGCGGACAAGAGATCTGCTTGTTGCACATAGCAGCAGCGATTATAATCGCAGCCAGGTAGAAGCAATTCAATTTCAAGTCGCTCGTTCACGCGACACTTTAGACTCAGTGATGCCAGATGAACTGTCTTTTCCAAATGAGCAGACGACAAATTTTCCAAGCATAACAAGAAGGATGTCTTACCAGCACCATTCGGAGTAATAGTTCCAAGTTTCACCACCAGGGGATAACGCGTCTGATGGAAATACTCAATAGCATGGTTGTTCCCACCAGTCCCATCGAAGTATTTCCTACCGCAGAGGATCGTGCCATCAGACAAGTTTGCCCACAGATTGTCCCTCTTATCACACATCGAACATTTCCAACCCGATGTTGGGATCTTTATGCCATTGTCAAGTTGTACCAAATTGTCTGCATGCCTGAAAACACAATAGCAAACACTGAAAGTTTTCTTCTGGCATATGATGGCTTACAGAAAATGATAATAATGAGACTTAAAACTGGTTTCAGTTGCTCAGAGCACTTCACATTCTGACCCCTAGCTATCGGCCTGTAAATTTGTGATTCAAGCTCGCCTCATTGGGATTATCACTGGTGCAAGCTGTAGCTATACAGCACTCAGGACTAACATTCATATTTTGCCATCTCTACAAAGTACATACTACTAAGTGGAGAGAAGCAAGTCAGGACAAGTGCCTTGCCAAAGGACGCAAACAGTAGTAATGCTTCCAAGAGTTAAACTCCAAATAAAACTATCAAAAACAGCAATTATACGTAGTTTCTGACACTTGACCAATGAACATGACTCCAAATAAACAGACAGACTTACTTGGACTTGTTTATCTTCTCCCCCTCCCAAGTTCCCGCCATTGCTGCGAGTTCTTCCGCTCTTGCCGCCGATTCGGCCGTAATGATCCCTTCGGCAGACTGCCTGACTGGTTCAGGCAGATTCGGATCAGTGAGCTCGATCTTTTGGAACTGCGGCAGAATGAAGATGGAATTGTGGTACTCAAACTCATATTTCTTTTCATCGACCGCAAATCCACCTTCAACACCTGTAGATGGAAAGCAACATATTACTTTGTTAGAATCATCAGATGGTCGTCTTACATTACACTTATGAATGGTCTTCACCTGGGTAACTCCCAACAGGCCTTGTGTTGAGACAGGTGAAATTCGACCATGCCACACAATGTAATTTGCAAACAGGGGTAAGGCCTACACTTTATACTGTAGAACCTCTCTATTAAGAACACCCTCGGGACTGACAAGTACTGTCCTTGATTGAAGGGTGTCCTTATTAGAGAGGTGTCAGCTATGGGTGGTTCTACTGTATATTCCAAAAACTTCACAAAAGAGGATACCTTTTAGCAAGTTTGCTTACCGATTGCCATTTTGGTTGGTTTCTTTTTTGGAGGATCATCTTCAGCCGGTGGGGCCTGAAAAATCAACAGAACAAACATTACGATTGACTATGACCAAGATAAGTGCATGTAATACAAATATTGCTGATCTATCAATGTGTAACTTCAAAATATCTTCCAACTAAAGTGTAACAAATTTCAAAGAGGGCTATTGCAGAATCACCATTCACCAAGAACTGAGTAAATCACCCAAGGATATTTCATGACAGCAAGTTTAATGAAAAAATACACTATTGAGACTGACTTTATCTGAATCATCAGCAATGTCATTATCAAATTCCTTCGGAAAGACTGATTTTACCTCTCTTTTTATGGTCCTCAGGTGCAGGAAGACAGCATTATTGGTCTTCTCATAATACTGGAGCACATGCTTTCGGCCGTAACCAAGGAAACGGTTCATACACACATACAGACCAGTCTCACTTTCCTGGAACAAACAAGAGTTTATCAGTAATGATATGACAAAAAATGCCAAGTACACATCCATTGGGGACTTGCGAGTGTGGCCCGACCACCCCTCTCCAATGGCAATAAAGGAGCTTGCGAGCCGATACATGTTGCATGGTTGGTTTGAAAATAGGCCTCAAACAAAAGACTGAGTGATGTGGAGAGCCAAAAAACAATCTGGTGCAAACGCCAAGCGGGTAGGTGGCGTAGCATAGCCATAGCCTAGCCGGGGGCGTACGTCGTTAGTGTCAGTCAGGTCCTGTCGAGTCGTTGGTACAATACAAGGTGGGTTTGTCGGTTCAGACATCTTGAAAACTTTGGTTTTAAACTGCTGGAACACTTTGAAATAAAATAACACAGATATATTGGTAAAAATATGTAAAAGGAAATAATCTGCTATCTCATTCTAAAATGTACATCAACACACTGTACATTTGCCTGTATATTTTCTCATGTTAACAATGCCGGTACCCTAATTGGCCAATATTTGCAAGATTTACGGTACATATCGCGCACAAAACCAGGTATGCCCAAGGACAACATACCGGGCTATCAAATGAGAGGGCACATTCATCTTTGTAAACTTTATCGACTCCTGTAGGAGTGCGAATTTTGGCCAAAATTTCGGGTTGTTGCAAGGAGGCTGCCATCTTGGACAATGACGCGATTTGATTGGCTGGAAGGTTCGATCACGTGATCCAATACTTTGAAAGAAGCCAGTTCATTGGCTGAAGCGGGAACTTTAATTTATTTGTCTCGCACCTTGTTTTGTGTGTGACCGTTTTGTCAATTTATTTGCCAGAAAGTTGCCATTTCCCGATTTAAAAGGTGATTATACTATTTATTCTTATCATTTTAATTACCTCAAGAGCTTGAAGAACTTATAAAAAGCTGAATAATATGTACCATCGACTGTTTTCAAGTGAGGTATTCATAAATTGATAACAACACTCAACGACAACACTACTTTGCAGCAATCATGCAATAGGCCTACTGCCAATAGTCAGCATCATCATCATTTGTCTTGTTTTTCTCTATACCCAACAACCACAGTAGTGTGAAATTTAAGTCAAAACCTGCATCGCATCAGTGCTCTTTCGAATTTGTGACTGAACAATTCTCTTTCAGCAACTGTAACCATGGGTGCCATGAACACTCACCTCCTCGGAGAATACTTTGACGGAATCACATCCAACACGCCGCTGAAATCCGATTATGATCACCACAAAGTCCTGGCGGTAGATCCGCGTTCTCCCACTTCTGAGATTACCAGGACCCCGATTCAGGTTGACAAGACGCCCGCCCCTGCTGCTCCATCACTCATTGATCCTCGATCTCCATCTTGTGGAATCTGCCGAACTCCGCTTTACCAAGAAATTCAAGAAGGTATGATTTCATGGCGATTCCGATTGGCAACATTCTAAAGTCCGTCAATGGGTAATAACAACCTGCAATACGCTGTCATAAAGATTATTATTATTATTATTAAAAACATTTTTATACCGCTTAACGTTGTTAAAACTTCTAAGCGCTTTACAATTTATGATAAAACATAACATTAATACATGATAGAATAAAAGTCATTACTAAAAAAAAAAGATGTTTGTTGTTACCCACTGGCTGACTTTCAAATGTTGTCTATTGTGAAATTGTTTGTGCACCTTTTATGGATGATTAATGACCAGTGCAGCAAACTATTAAAACTGTCGCAAATGCAGAATTTAGTCTACACCTAATGGGAAAGAAACAAGGTCAGAAACTTTTGACTTAGAGCAACTTGCCTGGTTAACTGATTCTCTAATTACTGCGTTTCATTTCCTCAATTATACACTTCCATTCCAGAGACAACGGTAAAACAATTGAACGGTTCCTACCTCCCACTCGATCTGGACCAGGACACCACCGATGACTTCTCCGACTACCTGGACCTCAGCGACCCAACCACCCACTTACACTCCACAGCATCCGGCCCAAGTTTGCTCAGTGCATCCGATGACCTGGACATCGAGGAGGAGAGCGAGGGGGAGCATGAGTTGCAGCGATCAATTTCCGACCCTGAGTTGTCCACGGATCAGATCTGTCTTATTGACAGAAGGCAGTCGGGTAAGTTTGACTGCTCAGGATTGATACTCACTATGAGCTAGCAGCTAAATTGGCATGTGCCTTGGTTGGTTGTCCAAAAATTCATGTTGAAACATTTTCTGTGCCATTATATTTCTCATGAAGTGGGTGGAACGAGACTAGAGGAGAAAACGACCCAGCTACATTATTCTAATGAAGGTTTTTATCATTGCAGAATCTGGTCTTGAATTCAACATGAAGTCCTTCCACCAAAGCTTCAGAAAGAAGGCGAAAAAAATGGTGTCTAAAATATCTCCAAACAAATCCAAATCGACGAGTTCACCTAGCGTCTATCAACCAACTAAGCCAAGGAGGAGTCTAGGAGACATCACGTCTCTCCGATCACCTCTTGCCACGAAAAATGTTGATGTCAATTCCCCTCTTTCGATCGTGCAGCGTAAACAAGCCAGCAAGCTCAACGTGTTTCGCAGACATTCGACTCCGGACGGGAAGCAGGGATTTGCCAAGAAATATAGCATGATGTCATTGGACGATAAGGAGAATCTTCCATTTGAAAGTTAAGACTATTCATTGAACATTTGATAAGGAGAATCTCCCGTTTGAAAGTTAGGGCTGCCCGGTTGAACATTTATTGAGGAGAATCTCGTGTTTGAAAGTTGAGACTGTCCGTGGCCCATTTGATACGGAGAATCTCCGAAAGTTAGGACTATCCATCAAATATTTGAATACTTTGTGAAATGAACTGCACACTTAGTGCCTCTTTCCAGTTTGCATTTATCAGAACTTGGAAAAACCTTGTTATAAATCATGAATCTTGTTAGGCTATGCCATTACTGTAGTCGGTCATGTATATTTTCTATCTTGTATGTATGAAGTTGAAACTTATTTCTCATGAATGAGTGGGTTGAATGTTTTGAATGTTGATACTTTGCTTGAGGGACAACAAATTTTCAACCCGAAAGGAAAAAGAATGCTTGTACTATATATGCACGCCAATAACAGTTAGTTTGGGGAACATTTTAGATGTTTATAACAGCCTGTATTTTTTCATTCGGGCATTGTTTGTGTGATAGAGTTCGTATTTATTTTCTACTGATGGTCTTGTCAATTGAGAACATTTAGGGAGGGGGTTGCAAAATTTGTGAAAAGTGGAAGGTGTGAATGTTTGTAAAAAGTGCTATGAATGAACCTGCAGAAATCCCAAAATCTAAAAATGTTCTGGACCATTTTAGGCTTTCTTTGTGAGATGGAGTGTAAGCGTTATTGAAGTCAGTAAATTCCATGAACAATACTGGCATTAGCATTAAAGGTTTCATTACTTTAGTGGGCTTCATTTTATCAACCCAATATGAAAAACTGGAAACCCAAAATATCCTTTTTAGATCAGGACGTATTTTTATTTTGAACATTTTCAAATGCAGAGACAAGTGCATCTTCAGCACTGTGTCTTGGCCTACTCCCTTGAAGAGGTTATGATATTACAAGAAAGACTAACGACTGGAGTCATATCACCAAGAGTTGTCTTTATGACGTCTTGGTATCACCAATGAATAAAGCCCGGCTCCTGTGCATATATATTCTTGCATGCTGTGAAAGCATAGGAGTACTTCGTTAGTTGTTCACTGGTAAATTTTCTTGTTGAATGGTTACAAATGAAATGTAGTGAACTCTTGTACAAATCTAATAAACTTATTGCTGTTGAAAATAGCATTTTGGCCTTGTCTTTGTCAACACTTTCACTGCCAAGTTTCACGACCACAACCCAATTTCAGACCCGAGCACTTCCCTCCCAATGGCATTAACTAAGTCAGTTCCTTCATCACCCTGAAGATGGCGTTTGTGTTGTTTTAATGTTGAAACCTTCAGAGTTTCACGACCAAACACCCAATTTCAGACCCCAGCACTTCCCTCCCAATGGCATTAACTAAGTCAGTTCCTTCAGCACCCTGAAGATGGCGTTTGTGTTGTTTTAATGTTGAAGCCTTCAGAGTTTCACGACCAAACACCCAATTTCAGACCCGAGCACTTCCCTCCCAATGGCATTAACTAAGTCAGTTCCTTCATCACCCTGAAGATGGCGTTTGTGTTGTTTCAACGTTGAAGCCTTCAGAGAACTATAAAATCAGAGGCTGGAGGGGTATTCCTGGTCGAAAAAGAGGTGTAGAGCGACATCAGATGGCCCTGAAAGTGTCAGTTACAAGTTTGATCTATACACGATGTATGTCCGAAGACATATCAACACATTGTGAATTTTATCGCCATTTACATCACAACGTAAATTCCCGACAAAATGTTGGCAATAATATGCACAATGTCCCGATGATGTGAGAATAATATGATGTCTGACATTACTACATCACCAAGGAACAAGTGATCTTGACTTTTACTGTAAAATTTAATGCATAGTGTGTACAAATTTGAAAATGATTTCCAAACAGCAAATCCTCCCTCCCAGAGTCCTCACAATAGTCCCAGCTACAATATCAACATGACAAAAACTGCAGTAGTGGTTCAGTTGGCTCAATACTAGCCATGACTTGATTAAAAATAGCAGGGGCTAGCTTTACCCCATTTTTGATAATGTATCCCCAGTCATCAGAATTTTCTAGCATGCACATCAGTTTTCTGAAGTTCTTTTACTCATCTATCTCAACTTTTTCCTTCTCTTCAATTTCGTTAAGTTTCTGCACACTTACAAACTCAAATCCATGAATAACTATCAAAGCAATAGAAAACATGAGTCCAAAAACTTCAATCCATATCCTTGCCGCGGCAAATTTATAATTTGGCGGGACCCTCCATGCTACAACGTCGACAGCCCCACAGTCACCGAAACCATCCCTGTAGGTACAAAATAAATACATCCGATCAAATCCTAAACTGATGCAATAAGCAACAGCAAGACCACAAGCGAATAATATTGCGATGACGATTCCTGTATAAGCGTGATAAACTGGGAACCGACAGTCATATTTACAATGGACTAGAGTCGTTGCCCCGTAAACTCCAAAACACAAAGCGAGACCACCGCCCCAGAGTCCAATGGCGGTGTTAAAAACGTACGGTTGAAAGACAAACGAAATCGCACCAATGACCATAATGAATGCCGCGATAATTCCAGCAGCTATCGATAACAAATCCAGTCTTTTGCGATATTTTTGACCCTGATTGAAGTTCGCAATGTCACTGTAAGCCGACTCGGCCATGGAGTGAGTTCTAGGGCTATGACACGGGGAGGTATCGATATCCACTGGGTGTATTGACCCCCGCTCCCCCGTCACTCGAATCTCCGGCACTTTTGCTCGATCGACAAAACGTGGCGAATCGGCATCCGTGTATTCCGTCCTTAGCGGAGTGTCATTTGGGTACAATGGCGCAAGTTTTCCCTGTGGGGTTTTTACGCCAATGGTAATGACAGGGAGTTCCATTGCTTCGTCATCTGCTTCCCGACCATAATTCTCGGCGTCTGCCTGATCAGAATTTTCAGAAGTGTTGTCGTCTATTCCAATACCGACATGGTTCTCCATTGTAGGCTCCATGACAGACCGTCTCCGCTGTACTTCACACGGTACCCTATGACATCACCTGAAAGTAAAATAGGGAGAAGTAAATATAAATAAAATATCCTAGTCATGCTAACAGGTAGATGGATCACTGCTGCACTTCCACGAAAAACAGACTTGGGATGCACTTCATTCCCAACTCTTCAAACTATTCTTTGGAGGATACTAAAACCAAGCTTCACTGTAGTGACTCAATGCTACGTGACAGTGTCACAATCAAGTAAGATATCATGATTGTGACATTGTCTCTCGAATCCATCCGAACGGTCAGACCGAGATGGTGTTTATTTGATATGCTAAAACACCTACATGTATACAAAATAGAACCCAGACCCAAAGCAAAGAACTACAAAACTATTGCTGAAGACCCTACACCTACCGACCTCATCAAAACAAACACCTACATGTATACAAAACAGAACCCAGACCCAAAGCAAAGAACTACAAAACTATTGCTGAAGACCCTACACCTACCGTCCCTCATCAAAACAAACACCTACATGTATACAAAATAGAACCCAGACCCAAAGCAAAGAACTACAAAACTATTGCTGAAGACCCTACACCTACCGACCTCATCAACACTTTTGCAGGAAGAAATATCACAAGATGAAGTCATAGAATCCAATCAAAAGTGAGTTTGTTATCCCTGCACGAAGACAAAAGCTGATCCTACTTATACAGATAGAATCGACCGCATCAATATTATCCGCAATGATTTATCATTATCGAGCACGGATGTCCCCGGGAGCATAAAATCCAAATGACCTCACGCCCACTCGAAGTATGGAAAGTACCGAAGCACATCTGGGTAAATACCAGCAGCCCTTATCCTATCTGTTACCACATTACTCAACACGGATTCATTAAAGCTAGCTTGCACGCTTTGTACAAATCGGAAATCGCTCAGTTCCAGAAGGATGTACAAATTAATTTTTTCGTTTCATAGATGAAGTATTTGTTAAGGAGAAGCATATTTAATTTTGAGTTGCATGAACAAGCCGATTCAGATGCTACTCCTTGTACTGTATGGCGAGTATTGCATCTTTTTTTGGGGGGGGGGGGAGGGGGTCAGAAGTGGGGACTCATAGGACCAATGCAAGCAAGCAAATACAACATGCGATATAAATCGCAGATGGCAGCGATTTAAATCACTTGTGTGCAGACACTTTAGCCAAGTTTGCCTTCACAACATGAATGTGACCAGATGAGATTACTATAACTGTGCCTTTTTGTGGTTACAAATAATCGCTTAAATATATGGCTGTTAAAAAAAAACTTTTGAAAATCTATCGTGAATTAGAATCAGAAACAAAGAATACTTTTTGCTTGTCGAACCCTGAAGATAATCCATATAACAATTGCATGGAATATAAACCCAGTAATCAAGCTGCACCTAACAATAGAAGTTGAGGATGCTATATGTTGCAATCGGATCTAAAATCAATTTTAAAATAGCATCATCAGATTTATCGATTCCATTTCAGTATCGTAAAGTGAAGTTACGTAGGCTTTCAAATCAGTTTAAATCTGTTCAAGCGCAGCAAAAATTTACAAGGCGAGCAAAAGTTTTGCATGCAGGCTTCAATTTGAAATTAAAGATGAGGAATGATGGAAAAATAGAATTCTTTGTTCCCCGGATGTTCTACCCTGGACATTCAAACTTTGACACTGGTATGCAAAATCTGAATTTGGACAAGTTTGCTTTAAAACTTTATACCAGCCAGCAAGTAGTGCAAGTGATATACAGTAATTGCTATTAAAGGGGTACGCCGTTTATAATTACTGGTGGTCCAGGAAAATAGAAATGCAGTTATACAAAATGCCACAACACATTGCAGTTATTCTGCATAATGTACAAATTTGCAGAAACTTGGTATTTGTAGAATTTGTCTTCGCTACAGCAATGAAATTTACATTCGGAACATATGTACGCAATTGGACAGTTTTAAATTCAAATTCACAAATTTCAAATTTCTAACAAACCCGGCATAGACCTTTGAATTTTTAGACCAACCAACAAGTGGCACATGATTGATAGTAATGACCAGTAATTCAGCTAAAATTACAGAACTTCATCAGTAATTCTGCACCGCAGTGAACTCCTCAGCTGGAGTTTTTCACCCTTCATGATACAGCTTTAAATCAAACATATATACGTGTACATGCGGACAGCCTTATCATTGGGTCATTATTCCAACCCCACAACATGTGGGTCGAGTTTCATAATCTTACACAATGAACTGGTTATTATCATTGACTGTTTTTTTCGAAAAGGCAGAAATTTTCCCAGGCACCAATACTTGAAAAGTTGGAGCGCCTGCTTTGAAAGCACAATATTTAGATAAGTTTCTCGACAAGCTGGGGAACCGATAATAAACGTTGTGCATACTGTCTTAATTGTTAAGGGGCACTCATGCTTTTTACTTCAGTATGTTTGTTTCTTCAGTTTCCGACAGCTTTGTAATAACGACCTGAATAATGCCATTGATCCTTTAATTATTCTGACACAGGTCCTTTAATTTTCCAATTGGTGACACACAACGCGGTACCTTCACGGCATTCATCAACCCAGATTAACGAGGCAGCAGATGAGGCAGAAAATGTCAATTAAGAAGTCAATATGACAGACGCGAATTGATATTTAGGTGTGGTACATCACTTGCATCATCCCATACAAAATATTCATATGCAGTCGATGATTATGCATTTTTCTTTAGCTTGGAGGGTTCCTCTAAGGAATTCTAATGAGATAATTGATTTCCTAATTGAAAATATTAACCCCTTTAGGAGCTACACATTAATCTTTTTCCAGGGCAGAACAACCATTGCAAGTTAATTCGGAACAAATTCTCTAGGCCTAAAAATTATACAAAGAAAGTATAGAGATGCACTCACCTTAATACAAAATATCCAACTGCTGTCGTATAATAATTAGTCAATAGCTGTGTGTTCGCCGGCTTCCCGTCAAAAATTATGTTGTAGGCCATGTGTAGCAACCTTTAGTGACTCCGCAACAGAAAGGGCAACATTAAAGGGCTCAACATACATAACGATTACGACCCCATGCCCTTGGCGAGTCAACTAATCAGACTTCTTAGCTTACGATAAACACACTACGACTGTTCACAATACAGTTGATTTTGCAAGTAAACTTTTGGTAGAAATATTATACAGAAACCAGCGGTGGATTATTGTGAATAACAAATCGGCTTAATCCTGTGTAACTTTTCTTTGAACCCCGAGGTTATAAAAAGGGCTAGCAAGAGCCTTGAACTAAATTCGCTAAAAGTAAGCACACTTCGTTCAGGAGTTTACCATGATATTCCTTCTGTCTCTGAGCAGAATTCTTGGAAAGGGATGCATTTCTTTTTAGGTTAGATTTGTTTAGTTTTTAAAGCTGATGCACTATGAGATCCACTACCTGTGGTACTCAAGGAGTGAATGACAGGTTAACTGTACTATGTCTCCTTTTATAAGCGACATTAGTTAAGTGCAAGTCCCAAGTGTTCACACACGACCCAAACATAGTGACCCATACCAATTCATAATTTAGAAGTTCACTGGCGGGTCAATGACCTTTAACAAATAGTTGGGTCACTTAGATATGTCTAAATGGCTTCCAGTAAAACAAAAAACAAAACACTTTTGAATAAAAAACATGTTTATTCTTTCTAGACAAAAGGATCACCCTGTGGAGAAATCGTTTCCCAACTTGGTGAGAATCATGGGGGGGTCATCCATCTTACCAAACTGGTCTGAAACTGGTTGATACCCTGGAGAGTTAAAGGTGCACTATTAACATTTATAATATTTGAGAAATAACCATTACTTATGATAAAGCTTGCCCATAACTTAAAGGCCTACTGAATGCCATTGGTAAAAAAAATTGAAATTTTATAATTGAATTTGAAAATTTCCAAATGCAAGTTCACCTTTAACGAACGCTGTTTGTCATATTTTTGAAATATGTAATTGAATTTGAAAATTTCCAAATGCCAGTTCACCTTGAATGAAATAAACTTATGTTCATTCTAAATACATATTCGGTTCTTTTACTTGTCACTTTCAAATGAATACACACACGATTGGGAGACCTGCCTCGTTGTACAGGATTCTCGACAAGATGGGAAACTGATTTTTGAAGTGACAGACTTTGCGTGCTCTTCTTAAAATATTTAACAGGAACAAGACTAATAACTTACAATTTACCATTCAATGCATCTACAAAAGTTATCGAAAGTCACCAATTTACCACAGAGCCGGCATATCAGATCAAGGACAGGGATGCCATTCTTAAAACAACCAGAGAATCGAAAAGTCAGAAGCCCCGATTCTGCTTTCACCACCCGGTGATATACTTCACTAGTTCCAGTAAACCAAGAAATTGAAAACATGCGGCCTCAGTAATTATGTTTGCACAATACATTTCTGCAATGTCTCTGATGAGAGAAACTATGGTAATTGTCCTCATTCAGGATGGGTAAATGGGATTGGTGGAAAATGTGCATAAAATATGAGAATACTCTAGATTCACTTCTATAATGTCAGTATATTTTGTGAAATCTGGGTACATCAATTTCTTCCATTATCTCCTGGTGTCATTTATCAAACAGCGCTTGAATTGTAGCTCCTGCAATTATAATCACTGCTCTGTGCGATGAAAGGATCTCTCTTCTGCTGGTGAAAAACAAACCAGCGCAAAAATTTAGCAGTTTGGAGTAGCCATGTAGAAAGACAATGCTGGAGGCAAGAAATGAATATCTGTCATTGACCTTATAGAAATGAATCTAGAGTTTTATCTAAAGTGTCAACTCGACATGCATTTCATGCAATATTTGATGTGGATTCAACATTCTACTGTACAATTTGTGGAAATTTTATTTACATGTACAACAGTCATGACCATGACAGGTTTGGCATAAATGATTGCAATTTGGAACAGTTTGTGAGGGAAAGATGACTTCAATGCAACTTTGCAAAGAGCTTCTCTTTATAAAGCAGGGAGCAACAAAAAAGGTTCATCAAACTTGACAACTCGTGGGAATTCTCTAACTCTCCAACTATGAAAAGATAAACAAGAAATTAAACTATGGTGACTCCATTTTGCCAATCTTTGGAACAACAGAACTCTATCGAACACCAAAAATAGGACGAGATATTGTTCAGAGGCCATGCGCACCAAAGGTGACAATGTCCTCCGAGAAACACTTTGACCATTTTGTGGATTTTGGATGATTTCTGGTGTTTCTTTATAGATTGGGAAAATGTAGTCATTATAGTTTCACCCTAAAACTGTGATTTTCTGATTGAAAATATTTTGTGAGAATTTTGACGCATAAGAACTGAGGCAAGCGTGGAAGACACTTTGATATCACCCAAAGTTTGAGAAATGAAAAGAATGAAATGAGAAATGCGAGTCAATTTTGAGTTCAACTTATTTATGAATTTGTGCTTTTCAGAAAGACAAAGAAATACTATTGAATTCATTATTGTGATAAAATGACAGAAAGCTGTACAACTATCAGGAAGCACCGATTCCACAGCGCCCATTCCTAGTTTTTAATTTGATCTTAATTCTTGATTAATATAGCATTTTAACGACAAGTCTTTATTGATTCTTGGTTTATCCACTATGTCACCATCAAAGCCAAAATACTATTTCAGCTTTCAACATGCATCAATCAAGATTGAACGAATAGTAACTTTACAAATAGTGTCACTGGGTGGGTAGAGTAGGCCCACCGAAAATCCATTCCTTGAAAATCCTTTTTCCGTTACGCACTTGGCAAATTCTGTGAATAAATGCTAAAAACCAAAAAAGATACCTCAAAATCCGCTTCTTAAATTTGAAAACACCAAAGTTTTGTTTTATTAAAGGCCCATTCCGGGTCTGGAAAGGCAAATAACCAGGCAATTTTCCACATTATGGATATTCAGAGGCAAATACCCAGCCAATTTATCACATTATGGATATTCAGAGGCAAATAACCCACCAATTTTCCACATTATGGATATTCAGAGGCAAATAACCAGCCAATTTTCCACATTATGGATATTCAGAGGCAAATAACCCGCCAATTTTTCACATTATGGATATTCAGAGGCAAATACCCAGCCAATTTTCCACATTATGGATATCCCTAGTATGGGGCAACAGCAGTATGATTTCTATGACATCACAGACTAAAAAGATTATAATCGGGAAGATTTCACACAACTGGAGACAGGTACATAATAACAAATGGTTGTTCTGACAGTGAGGTCCTCTGGCTAATATGTTATCTAGACATCATGCAAACATTGTTTGAACCACTCTTCTCTTACTGGCCACACCTAATAATAATATCAATGGAAACATAAAGAGGAATTGTATACACTAGATTCACTGATACAAGACCGGTTCTGGATATTGAATTAAGCTAGATATTATGCACAAGGTTGTTTGAAGCCATTTAACATACGATATGAATAGACAATGGATTGACAACAAAAAAAAAGACTGAAGGTGATGATGTCATGTATTGACTTGGCCTTTTTTCAATTTCAGAGTAATTAATCAACAGGTCTTGGGTCGGTGAAACTAGAGTATTTGTTGTGGCTTCTAGTTCATTGTATAACAGCCATGTACATGATTATAAATACTTTTCACATACCGGTACATAACAGACCTTCACGAATTCCTTAACATCTCTTCAAACATTCCAAATGACGATTTCCAAATATACTCTGTACGGGTATTCGAAAACGCTGTCCAGTGATCCAGCTTTTTCGAATACCCACTCTGTACAGCACATTTAATATAAATGCCACGCCGTGAAAATAGCATAGAAAATTCAAATTCTGATATGGCTTTCAAATACAGTAAGCGGTCGAAAAACTTTCATAGAAATTTGCATACTAGTTTCTACAAAATAATCTATAATCAAATTCAAGGCCACAAATTTTCTCAGTATGCATAACAAACTTTCCTCCTAAACACCTTCCGGGCCCAAATCCCCCCCTCTTTGAGCTGGTTATCGGAGCCTCATTGACTTCATGAAAGAACTACGCCATCGCCATCTTCAGGGCAAGGCTGGAACTGAAAAGGGCAAGGTAGGAACTGAAAAGACCAAACGGTCTTTTCAGTTCTAACCGTACCCTGAAGATGGCGATGGCGTAGTTCAGAACTTTAAATGACTTCATGAAAGAACTACGCCATCGCCATTTTCAGAGCAAGGTAGGAACTGAAGAGACCAAACGGTATATTCAGTACCTACCTTGCCCTGAAGATGGCGATGGCATAGTTCTTTCATGAAGTCCATGAGACTCCGATAACCAGCTCGAAGGGGGAATTTGGGCCACGTAGATCTAAGTGGTTCGGCACTGAAGGTGTTAATAAATGTGGTGCTTTACCAATACCAGCAGCGTCTCGAAGTTCCTATATCTTATTGTAAAGTCCGTATCTTCTGATATATATCTCATGATTACAAAATCAAGACTACTTTTATTTATGTTGGACTGACCGTGTGACTGTGACCCCCCCCTCCATCTCACATTTATTCCCTTCCTTATGACATTATCACTATGAACAGTATTAAATAGTTGGATGTCATTGTTTACAAATGACGTCATTCTGACATCCATCCATCCATCTATCATATGACCAGTGTTTCAATAAGAATAAAGCACCAAATCGTAGATTGTTTTTGGCAACCTCACACTCAATAATGATGAGGCCCTAATTACTAACAAATGAAATTCAAAGTCCCACCATCTCAAATCCACACTGATCAACAACTTCAAATAGATGGCAGCAGGCCCTTTTCCAAGGATCCAATGCACTGAGGCCTTCGATTTCATGTGTGGCACTATTATGCACTGCTATACACTCCCACCCCACCATCCCAAAACAATTTCATTCGACTTTACTAAAATGATATCTGGACATCCTAACGGTGAAGTAATGAACAAAATAGTGTCGAGCTGGGTGCTGCATGAATGAAACCGGGGTGGACCCAGGAGTTATTTCTCCAAAAAAAGTTTCCGATGTGTTCCAAAGTTATGATCAATTTCAAAGATTTTCATGAATGAGGGGTGTGTACATCTGGTGCACGTCCCCCCCCCCTTAGATCTGTGCCTGAAAACATCATCTAGGCACACAAGCATGTTCCTTGAAAACACTTCACAACCCAAATGTTGAGATCAGTTAATGTTGTACAGAAGTTCTATTACTGAACTCCATTCTAAAAGATTTGAAGGAAAGCATATCTGCATATTTGCGGGCGTTTTCTTTTTGCAGATTTTGTGAATAACTGAGATATGTCAAAATAAAACCAAAATATTTTTTCATTGGAAAAACCAAAAGAAATTTGGAATCCAAACAAATCACAAATCACAAAATGTTACTTCTTTTGGGAATTTTCATGAATCGTTATGAAATGAATTGTCATACAAGGACATTAAGAGCTATTGCTCGTCTGAATCCTTGTATTTCTTCCGATTTAATCGCTGCGGATCGTCAGACGCCATGTTCGTGAAATCTCGGAAGACTTCATTGAACGTTTCATCACCTGAAAATTAGAAAGAAACATTTAATCAGTCAAGTGTGCAGAGATGCCAGTGAGCTAGGGCAAAATGTATGGAACCTTTTTCTTGTAAAAATGTTGTCTTTTGATCAGCACCCACTTGTACAATATCGGGTCTAAAATGTTTATTTTTGGTCCAATTTTGAAAATCCCCCACCCTAACATTGTTTACAACCAACATTTCTTCAAAAACTTTCTCGCCCAGACTTTAGATTTCGAGAAAATGAGTGAGGTGAATGTCGTCTGCTTACGTACCGGGCGTGCCGTACATGCAGTCGGTCTCCTTCATCTCTTCATTCAATTTGGCAAGGCGTAGCAACGTCACAATATCAGCATTGGCAGAACTCACAGCTATCTTCAAGGGATCCTGAAACGAAGGATATATAAATTGGTAAAATGGAGGCTGGCTGAAACCATTAAAGGAATACACCGTTTGTAATTGTTTTGAAATTTGTAATTGAATTTGAAACATTCCAATAGCGCAAATAGAAACTGAACATAAATTTCAACATAACCGTTGTGAAGACAGATATACTAATCCTATTTGCACCAAGTTTCAGTAAATTAGTACGCATAATAACTGCATCACGTTATTGTGTATTACTGCATTTCTATTTGCTTGGACCATCAGTCCGGCTCCTGGATCTGCCCCTGATTTCAGTGGGAGAATGGAAGTGAGTGCACCTGGCAGAACCGAAGCCTACTTACATTGCCGTCAGCATCAACTGCATGCTGGTTAGCATTCCTCTTCAAAAACTGGCACACCTGTCCCGTGTGTCCCATCAGGGTAGCGTGGTGGAGAGGCGTCTGTCCACGCCCATCCTTTGTATCCACTTTAGCACCATTTAGCATAAGATATTCACTAGCCGCTAACGACCCCTGGAGGCAGAGGAGAAAGTATGACATTAAACACTACGGTTACTCATTGAGGACTGGCTTAGGAGGCCTAGACTGACACTTGTACAGCTAAGTGTTAAAAAACTGGGCAAACTTTTTCTGGCCAAAGACCGAGGCGCTTGCCCAATAAACCCAATTGTTTTCTAACTGTAGAGAGACCTCTAGTGTTGAAATTAGAACTACATGTATAAATACTTACACTCCGTACAGCCATGATAAGTGGCGTCTTTCCCCCATCATTCTCATTCACCCAATTACATTTTGCACCGTTTGCCACAGCCTCTAACATGACAGGAAGATTGCGAACGTCTGCCGCCTTATAGAGCAGACGGTCTGGATCGAGTGTGCTAACATCTTCCAGTGACGTGACGGATTTGGAATCCGGGTCAACATCTGATGCCGAGTCTTCTGAACTGAGATCTATACCTGGAAAGATCGAAGAAAAATTGCGTAAACAGGTGATTTAAATCGCAATGATCGCTGCTAGGTGTGACAAAAGGATCAAACTGTTTCAAAACAACCCATTTGGGACCAAACCACTGTCCTCAGTAGAGAAGGTGTGCTGCTAAGAGAGGTGTCCACTTAGGGAGGTTCCATTATACTTACTTCGTGCAATAGCGTCATCGTTTTGTATCCCGCCCCCAAACACGATGACATCTTGAGTGCTGCCCCCTAGGCCACTGTCCTGGCTGGCTCCTGAAAGGACAAATAAAACACGGCTGAAAACAGGCTTGATGTCAACATTCTGATTTTATCACAAGTCATGTATTTGTTATTGTTGACTTTGGCAGATTGGAATGCACTCTCCCGGCCTGTATTTCTTTGATGCACTGCATATTCATCCATTTGCTTTTGAATGCACTGTTCATGCATGCATTTGCTTTTGAATGCACTGTAGGCCTACATTCATATATGTGACCCGCTCTACCAAAACTAGGCGCTTGTCGCATCTGAACTTGACAGGTTGATACGGACTTGTTGTTCATTTCCCTATTGTAGACCTTTGGTGAAATGTAACCAAATCAGTTTGTAATAGATTTCACAAAAGGTCTACAATAGGGAAATGAACAACAAGTCCGTATCAACCTGTCAAGTTCAGATGCGACAAGCGCCTAGTTTTGGTAGAGCGAGTCACATATTTGCTTTGGAATACACTGTCCATGCATGTGTTTGCTTTTGAATGCACTGTCCATGCATGTACTTGCTTTTGAATGCACTGTATATTCATGTATTTGCTTTTGAATGCACTGTCCATGCTTGTACTTGCTTTTGAATGCACTGTATATTCATGTATTAGCTTTTGAATACACTGTCCGTGTATGTATTTGCTTTTGAATACACTGTCCATGCATGTATTAGCTTTTGAATACACTGTCCGTGCATGTATTTGCTTTTGAATGCACTGTCCATACATGTATTTGCTTTTGAATGCACTGTGTACCTTGTACTACGCTCAAAGTATCCTTCCCCTTGCTAGGCACTGTCAATTCTGTTGAATCCTTATCTGGTGTTGGCGTCTTTCCTTTCCACAACCGCCGCTTCCGCCTAGAGACGCTCCAGTGTTTTGCCGACCCTGTCTGCTCCGTACCCTTATCTGGTAGCGTCTGAAGAAATGCTTTCGTTAAGTATTTTGCCTTAATCCAAGCTTCGCGTATATCTCTGAAAGGACAAGGGTGCCGAAATGATGAGTGCGATGACAGGTGTAGTGGTTACGACATGCTACTTTATAGACTGCGGCCTAATTAAAGCGGTAATTTGTGACAACATTTCAGGGGCAAAGTAAAAATGTTTTTGCTGTCAAATTAAGGACTTTTTAGGAGGAAAAAAGATCCTCCAAAAATCAGAAATCTCTTCCCCGGTTTCTAACTCACCTATTACATTGAGGCGAAGCTCGTTTGGCTATGCTCTCGTCCACGTGTGCTTCATAAATGCTATTCACTACATCATTCCCTAACTCGGCCATCACCTTGAGCTGTTCGGGCTCCCAGGCGTCCAAGGTCAATGATCTCACCTTGGATTTGTGGACACCAAAACTCCTGTAATATTAGAAGTAAATGTTGGAGTTCTGGTATTAAGTCCGCTGGGATCTCATCCTTGGTAGTTCTGATAGCCAATAGCCTGGCTGGGTTGTTCAAAACTCTTTTACCTTTAACGACATCTTCTGTACAGCGTTGCGCACCACCTTGCATGTCTGTCGTAGATTTTCTCTGGTCAAGTGGCCATCCCATGGACACAAAGCTAGAGAAATGCACTATCCTGTTATCAGAGGGCGTAGCAATAAAACAGCTTACCGATGAATCCCCGAGCATTCTATACATAACGTTATCCCGAGGTTCATACTCGACCACCTCGGATCGGTCGCTCCACAATCGCAGCATTTCTCGTTGCCAGGGATACCGGTGATCTGTTGTATCCTGAAACGAAACAGTCTAAAATGTTATTTCAAGTTGGCAACATGAAATATATGCTCCTTGAATTGAATGATCAAGTTTTTTTCCATCGACAACTGCTCAAGAAAAGGATGACTTTATGCAGGATATGCTCCCCATGCTAAATGCACCTGTCTCAAAATGGTATGTCAAGTTGACAACTCGAAATAAAAACAAACTCTAACACTCTAAAACTATTCATTTGTTCTTCCAATCATCAATCTGAAGCAGTTCGCATGAGAGACTTTGCACATTCTGCAGTTGGTAAAGTTTATTTTCATCGGCACCAACAAGCAAGCTGTTACAATAATTCAGTCTCGATAAGACATTTGATTGGACAAGTACCTTTGTTGCGATGTCAAGCATTGCGGTGCAAATCATCTTGAACTAAACTCTTTCTTCCACTGGAAGCCAGTCTTGATATGTTGGAAGCTCAAAACTTCCTTTGAACAACCAGGGCCCGAAACAAGACTCCCTTAACCATTTATAAGCATAGACCCCACAAGCTACTTTATGAAGCTACATCTAGTTCGCTGAAGCGCTAGACGAACATGTGATTTTTATCACTGCGACCTGCGATGAAGCCATGACAACATGACAATTGTCGGTGAAATGTGGTTGCTGATCTGTACTTACACTATATCTAATGTTTTCATGGCTCTGTTACAAGTCGCAGCGACTAAGATTGCATGTTTTAGGGGGCCTCTTGCCAAAGAGAAACCCGTAAAGAACCGCAAAAGCAAATTTGATTGGAAAAAATGAAACTTTTGTAATCTGCCAAAATAGAAATTTTGAATTTTTCTTCAAAAGAGGAAGTTTACAGAAGAGTTTTACTGACGACAACATCTGAATGAAAAACTCTGTAAAACGCTAAAAGTCTAAAACCACCACGAAGATTACGCAGAGATGTGAGAAGAAGAGACAGCATCCGAACCCAAGGAAGGAGAGGATAGGACATCTCAGCGGATGGAAAAAAATCGGATAGTTTATATCACCTCTGGACGTCATATGTCTTCATAATCTCCATCTCTACTGCATACCTTGCCTTCACTGGGTTAGGTAGCCTCTGTGGTGGAGTGTCCGGGGCTGTTTCGAGACTAGCTGAGCTCGGACTCTGGACTGGAGTGGTGCGTGGTGATCGGTCCTCCTGAAGAACAAAGAAAGACAAAGCTATTACTGGTTTTAAACCATTGAACTTACAAAAGTGACGTCACAAGATTGTATATAACGTCATAATGACCTCTGCTGTAGCGAGGTGAGTTTTGGGGCAGCGCATCTTTTGGAACCTGGAATGGAATTAGATAGGACCTACCTCTTCTTTTGTATTAGGTTGGTGGGAGGCGTCCCTGTAGGCCTTGGAGACGCCTGCTTGTATTGCTTCAATCCATGCCTGGCACTCGCTCTCTGAGTCCGCCTGTAGCATATGACTTCTGCAATGGATATAGAAAAATAATACTGATAATAACGCTTTTCACTGTATTATCTACTGTCTCAAAGTGCTTTACAATTGCAAACATTACTACCCAGCCTATTCAGAAACCTTTCTGGAGAACCAATGTATAGTAGAACCTCTCTATAAGGGTACCCTTGGAAATGCTGCCTTTAATACAGAGGTGTCCTGATTAGAGAAGTTGAATTGAGTAGAAACAGCCCTTTGGGACCAAAATCCTTGCCTCGAACAATGTAATCGAGACTCCAGGGAACGCAAGAACATAAATCCCAAACACATCAGAACCATGACTCCTCGTACCTTGTCGGTGAGACCACTTCGAAGCACGCCCTTTTGTCAACCTCGTAAGCAGGTTTGACATTACACAGTCTGAGATCGTCCTCCATTGTCGTCAACGTATCCTTCGTTCGTTTCCTGTAGACTAGTTGGTTGTCATGGATCATGAACCACCGTCTGCAATTCGAAGATGAAATTATCGTTTGCTCCAAGATGTTGAGAAGTGCTGCATATCGCTCTCATTTTCACAATTGCTGTAGGATTTTCATTAAACCTACCTCAAATGAATCAGAGTATCCTGTACTGCTGTTTTAATCCATTCAAAGATTCATTCCGCCCACAACCGCTCCAAAAAACGGCCAAACGTTACTGCACAGGAAATGTTACCACACAATGTTTGAACAAGAGTTTGCTGCCATTCTATTTTGTTATGATTATAATGCCGTACACTCCAAATCACAATTGACATCCCTTAAGTCGCGTCAGTAGCGCACATCAAGACTTACCTGACCCACGTTTTGAATGCATTGCTGGTCCTCTTGAAGAGGTAACCCTCCATCTTGATATCGCCATGATCGTTGACCGTGTGTGAGACTGACTGGTTTAGATCCTGAAACGACACGAATATGGAAATTATGAGCTATGATATCAAATGTTAAGACGGTGAAATCTGTCAGACTGAAAGATGAATTCTGATGTTTCAAATCATATTAGTTTTTGGTTCATTAAATGCCAAATTATACAAGACCATCTGAATGATATGGATGGAGAATGTGTAGCTGGCTTTTTCGTCTGGGAAGGGGAAGGGCAAAGGGCAACTGTCTGTCCAAAATCACGGTCAAAACACATTTGACTACTTAGGAGTTTGCTGCCTCTCTCCCACTAGCCATGCCCCTGCCAAAGATCACCTACTTCATTACTTGAAGCATAGTCCGAATCATCCCAAATATAAAGAGACAACTGGGGCACTCTGAAGAAACCCTTGCTCTGCCTCAAAAATTCAATCCTATCCATGGCAGTTAGCGAACACTGACTGTCAAACACAAAATCTGAATAACTCTTCCACAAACGCATACATAATAAGCCTCGGAACAGCCCTTTTGTTTATATTTAGCACACAGACACCAAATTTTCTGATTCTTGACACAAAAGCTGACGAATCTACGTCAATTGCCAATCGTTTAGACTGAATATGCACAATGACTGATTAGGTATCTCCTCTTTTGGATGTGACCGGGCCACATTGATGAGAATTAGCGAGTTCTGGTTTAATTTGTTGTCGAACCTCTCCAATAGGACGAAACAGATAGAACCCCGACAGAACAACATCCAGTTTACAGAGGATAAAGTTTATCGATGCTATTTTTAGTCAGTACCAATCATTGGCTGCAGAGTTGGACCATCTGGCAGTCTAATGTTAGACATGTCACAGGGTAGACTCTGGAACAAGATCTTGGAACGTAGTCCCTACAATTCCATTCGTCGTCACCAATTTAAACAAAACACACATCTACTGATGTTGCAGCCAAAAAGCATCTTGACCAACAAGGTTGTCACATCTTGTCATCTTAACCCCGGCTACGTTTAAAGGCAGTTTAGACCATGAGGTTCAGGATGCCAAAAAAGAGGCAACTAATTTTGTCCACAGCAGTACCACCATAGGGTCTTTACAGATATACAACATCACCATGAAACAGACAGGACAGTCAATATTTTCTATTCCAAATATTGGTAGATGGTCTCCAACCCAAGTTGTCACTGATTACCATTTGCGTTTACAGACTAATTATTCATTTATTCTAATTATGCTATGACATGTATGAGCAATTAGTCGACCAGTGTTTTAGTGCGGCATTTGACCTGACTCGAGAACCTAGAGAATACCTCTATGTTGTGACACTACATGTACAACCACTGATTTGAATGTAGAGCCTCTAAAGCCCTGGCATTGGCTGCCAGTCAAGAGCCTGTCTTGCTCCTAATTTACAAGGCTAGGAAGAGAGTAAAGCAAGTAAACTATATGAATGCTGACAAAAGGTGGTTTTGTGATACATTGCGTAAATTCTGGCCTAGTTCTCTGGTAACGTGGGTGGGAACAGAAAAAAATCCGAGGTTAGTCACATAACCATCGGCACCCGCTTTGACCTAGAATAATTTGATCACATGACAGCGATGACGCACGTTTTTGACTTACCCAGATTGAATCAGGTCCGATCCGGTTATATTTGACCTTGCCCGTCAAACGGAGAGTCAAGGCAACTTTCTCCCACTTCAAGCTGGGGTAGCACAAGGTATCCATGTGACACGCTTTAAAGCCGCTGTTTATGTGCATAAGGCTTGCAAAGTTCCCAAAATCTCACAACTGAATGGTCTACGATGTTAGGAATCCATTCTCATCATTTCTGAAACACCGTGGCACCGTAAAGAAATAGTCCCTTTCCTTCTTCACAGCAAAACAACTCGTCGTCACAGATCGGGAAACGTTGAATTTACTACTCAATATGTTCTTACAGTGAACTACAAGTGTGTCCAAGTTTGTTTTGTTAAGGTTCATATTGTCCGGATATTGGTACACCCTGTAGTTTCAATACACTGACATCATGTAATTTGGACACTCCAACACCTTTGCCGCCCGATCCCTGCTGATACTCCAAAACTGTTGTCAAATTGCGAATAGGCCTATAATAAGTCCGCCGAGAACATGTTTTGACAAACAATGAAATATAAACATGTACTCAATATCAAAATACGATCGATAGTGCTTAAGTCCAGCACTGTGTGATAACCAAAGGCGAGACGCCATAAAATCCTCTAGCGATACAAGGAAGATATGTAATATCTAAAAACCCGAGATAAAACAGTTACAATCACAACCCATATATATCTTAACAAGAAGTACATGTACATTTATGTGCAGCTAGGGCTATTCTGATGATATTCCTTAAAGAACAATCGAACCGGGCAAAGTCTTGAGGGCAATTTGGTAATTTATTGAAATGTTTTGCGGTTAATCAATAGGCCTATGTTTTATTCAACTTCATCTGGGTCAAGGGGCTGAGCCGAGACTTGCCACATGACAAGATAAGCTTCTGTTAAAAACATATTAACTGAATCAATGATATTAACCGAGATAACTCAGGACACCCCATGTTCCATTCCCATTCCCATGACCAGAGGTTGAGTCCGTGCAAGCACCACATGTTTCTTACATGGTGGTTTTTTTTGCTTGCCCCAGAATAGAGACTGAGACAAGGAGCCTCGGTTATACGTCTCGCTCAAAGGACGAAGCAATTTTCGGTTGAGTGTTTTGCTCAAGGATGCAAGGCAAAACAGTGGTGAGGGGCGAAAGCACAACCTCCTGATTATGAGCCAAGTGCCTGGTTGCTTCATCGACATTAGCGGTAATGAGTGTGTTAAGTCCTAACTCATTGTCAATTGATCAACCAGATATCGTATAGAGTAAATTTTTTACTAACACTTTAAAGGGTAACTCGTGTCAAATTTCACCATATAATGTTTTAGCTGTTTTTGACAAATAACTACGTCACTTTCTCATAAATCGGTAAGGTTTTCGAATCGAAATGCACATTTTCCAGAAATTGATGGTTTAATCCCGCCCGGACGGCTCGCTTCGATGCCGTTTTCGTTGATGACGTCACAACATGAACATTTTAGCGGTCGCGGTGGTTTACATTCAGCGATTTTATGATAAATCTTATCATAAATGGAAAATTTGAGCTTTACATTTGTGATCAACATTTAAAAACGGACGTATTTCCGCAAAGTTGTAAATCACATCATAGTATCACTTTAAACAAACTCGAAATCAAATTGACACAAGCCACGAGTCATGGAAACTTTACACCATATTGCCAAATTTAGCTTATTTCCCTCGCTAAATTTAGTCATGGAAAAACCTTATTCAAATTAGAATGGATAAGTTTACAACACAGGTTGGAGTTCAGTTTACACGGGATTTTTTTCTCCAAACCAAAAATTGATACAAGAACAATGGGTTATTAATGGAGAATTTGTAAGTTTAGAATGTCAGTTGATCTGCTTTACGAGGGGAGAGACTAATATACTTAGTTCAGAGAAAGAAATGGGCAGCTATTGAGCAGAAAACATTGCCGACAGCACAAGTAAAACAAACTTTTTCAACAATTTGAGAAAACCGTCCAAGTGGAATTTACAGGCATTGAACTCCTGTTGAACCAGCCCTTGTAAGGATCAACCATTTCGTATCTCACAAATCACATCGTCGGGTATCATCGCATGAAGCACAAGGACAACAGATTCCAAAACCTTCGAGGACTATCCAAATATATCATGGAGTGAGTAAATTTTTCAATGGACACAGGACTTTCTGATGAGAAACGATCTTCATGATGATATACCAAAATTTTGGGTTATTTCATTTTCGTTTTACTGAGACTTGTGTTGAACTCATCAATTCTTCCACTATCTTATTTTCAACCTACATTCTTCGCAATCAACAGCTTATACCAAGAATTGATAAAGATGAGGTTTTACTAATTCTTGGTTATACTATTGATACAGCAGCACTATCCTTTATGAAAATATGTCGAACACAAAAGTCATAAATTTTCCATGTGAGGAAAAACTGATCTGATGACGAAAGGTAGGACTCGCTTCAAACCAAGCTCAACATTCCAAGTTTCCTATTCTGTATATCTCTCAGCTACGACCGTGGCCTGGTTCAAAACTTACGAGATATGACCTCATACGCGTTTAAACCAACAGCCAACAGTCTTTCATCGGACAACGGTCTGTCTATCTACGATATTTTCGGCTACATACAAGGAGGCTTCGTAGCAGTGGTTATTTTAGCCGGTTTGATGGGTAATATTCTTTCCCTTGTTATCTTTGCCCGAGCTCCGGTAAAAGATGATCCAACGGTGCAATACTTCACATGGGTGACGCTAGGAGATGCCGGTGTGCTAATTTTCTTCGCCCTACCCGATTGGCTCCGCTACGGAATGGCCTACATCATACCCGGTGTGTCTTTCAATCTGTACGGTCCATCAGACTTCATGTGCAAGTCGATCCGGTTTTGCTACTACACATGCGCGACCCTCTCGTCACTTTGTTTGGTTAGCTTCACCTTCGAGAGAGCCGTCTTCGTTTGGTTCCCGCTAAAACGTACCCTCATAACGGGTCACAAAAGAAAAATCGCAATCTTCATTATCGCCTTGGTGAGCCTCTTGACGAATATCCACGTCGCAGTTCTCATGAAAAATTTCAAAGAGGTAACCGGGTCGAACTGCTATTATGAAACGGATTTAGTCGAGTTTGCCATCGACGGTCTTCGCTACGTGACCATACCGTGCGTTCTCATCTTGGTCTTCAACGCTCTGATCATCGTCGGTTTGATTCGGGCCCAAAATGAGCGGAAGCTGGTAGCAGCATCGTCAGCAACAGCTCCGGAGACAAAATCAAACGCGGTTCTGATCAATCTCATTCTTATATCACTGTTCTATGTCCTGTTCAACACTCCCCGCGCCATCATGTGGACCTTATTCGGATGGTTTAAAACACAAGGGGCTGATCCATCCTACTTAGCAATGCTCTTTCTGACGGCGAAATTTTGTCAGTTGTTCTGGCTCCTGAATTATTGTACTAATTTTGTGATATACTGCATGTCACTGAAGTTTTATCGAGAGGAATTGGCAAAGCTTTTCAAGTGTTGCACTAAACTGAACAGTAAATAGTCACCACTTAAGTCTCATTGAACTCTACAAGAACAGTAACCCGTATGCCAAATCCAGAAGGGGCTGAAAGGATAGTTTAGTTGATGATTTGCCTCCTAGGTGGCAGGATTGAAGAAAGCAGGTTTGGCCATCTAGGAATCAATAGGTGAACTAAAATCTACTGCTCTTTATCACCGAATATTCTCATGATTAAAGTCATCATATCTAGTTAACGTTGATCAAATTTCACTGGAAAGTTTGCTCTATATGAAGTCAGCACCTAACTACGTACTATGCTAGGAGCATTTTTACTCTGGCGACAAAATGCTGTCATGAAAGACAGCCGTTGGGCTTTGGCCTACAGCCTACAAGGTAATTTTTAGAAAAGGTCATCCTGGCTTAACATGGGTTAAGTCTTGTGCCATTATAGACTTGTGATAGATGGTGCGGACGCTAATCCATGAAACGTCAAGATGCAGCTCACGATATCTCAATGTACCTCACTTAGAGCAGCTGAAGTATTCGAAAAGTTTCACAAGGTGAAATTTGTTTATGTCGCCAATTCTGAATGACTCTACTAAATCGCACTGCAGACAAGTGGTTTTTATTGCAGCAGCGTGTGATTATTATTGCTGCAATGTGTGATAAAGAATCGCTTGTCTGTGTGTGAAATTTATCGTCACTTTGATCTGCAATAAAAGTCAAACAATAATGATATTTATCTCACGGGAGCTTCCAATGACTGTGCAGACAGGCGATTTTTGTCGTGTGCGATAAGTACACCGCTGCAATAAAAATTGCTAATTTGTGGTGTACTTATCAGCAAACAATTTTACAGTGATTCCTGAAACACCATGGATGAAAGGTTGCTGGGTATTTAGTTCAACAAATAAGCATTTGATGGCAGCACTGAGAAATGTCAGATATTTCACGTAACCACCTCCTGAACACAATGATATGTGATGCTTTGAAGAGAATAAATATGGCTGAGCCTCTCTATCAAGGACACCCTTGGGACTGACAAGTGCTGTCCTTCATTACCTTCCACTATAGGATACATAATACTCTTTTTATTCAAATTCTTGCCAGAAAATAAAATCGGTGAAATATAGATACAAATTGGATGAAGGTTTATCTTAGATACTCGTCTTGTTTTGATAAGGTGACACAGATACCAACCTGGGTTTACATAATTTCTTTACCAACAATTTGACATTTCGGTTTCATCAAGCCAGGCACATTAGATATCACAGCTGATAGAGTTTTTCTCCTGCATTCTGGAAAAGACCGGAAAAACTGTGATAAGATAACTGATGCAAAATAAAATCCATGTTATACAGACACTTTTTAATACATCTACTTTAAAGATAGGAAGGTTTGCCTAAGGCACTTTAATTACTTATGATAAAGACGACCTGGATACCAGGTCTGGTATACACAACATTTTCACTCTGTATGGCGGGAAAAATGATAACTGCCGATGTACAGGTTCCCTTTTTCATAAGAACTCTTGAAAAGATAATCAGTTGACTATCACTATTGGACCAGTGATGATTATGTTTGACAAGGCAGTGGCATTAAATCAATGTTTTATTATGGTTTATAAGACGTCTTTTCATTATAATTCACCAACATGGCATTCACCACATTCCATTGTTTTAAGATATTGTTATCATTAGCATTGTTATTTCATGGGTGACTCAACCAACAAGATATCAACAAGAAAGGAATTCTTTTACTTCCTCTAAGCCTCTCACAATAAGCGGGGGTGGCAGAAACTAATAGTTCCAGACTAAACATGGCTTTGTGTTACTCCCCCGCTTAACTTTGGTATGTCTTTTTGAAGGGATACACTGTTCATCTTTACTGGAGGCTCAGGAAAATAGACATGCAGTTATAAACAACGATGTATGGCAAATATCATGCATGCAAATTCGCTGATGTTTTTGTAACAGTATTTGTATATAACAGCAGTGAAAGTCATATTCAGTTCACCTGATACCAAATTGGAAATTTTCAAATTCAATTACAAAGGATAAGGGTGTGTATGATGTCATTTTAAGAATGGCGGGCATAACCGATTGTCTCATTTTATCATCTACTGCCATCTGTTAGACAATCGGGTACCGATCTAGCAAACTTCACATTAAACAAACGGTAAACCAGGTAATTTTCACAATGTCATAAGTGTGTGAATTTGCTCATTTTTCATTTGTCTTGGACTAAATTCTGTGGGTTCGCTGCCGGAATTTAATAGGTTTAATGGTTAATGCATTAAAAACATGTCAGAGTTGAAATTGTTGGCAAGATTTATGTTTCCGTTTGCCCCCAAATTGCAAGAGAAAAAAATGGTCACAAACTGTTTACAGCACAATGAACATTGCACAAGAAAAGAATTACACCACTGCCTTTTGTCTCTCAAAGATTCTGCAGAACTTTCGCCCAGAACCAAGAGTTTTTTCTCCAGAGAATTTATTCACCTGGTTCTGGAATGTCTGAATGAGAAAAAGTGTTTTTTCTCACCTTAACATAATCAGCCAACGAAACTAAATATCGGAAACTTTGCAGCAAGTGAGAATAAATGATATTTCGGACGTCCAAAAACCACTGTAATGAATGTCTGCATTAATTCCTCAAGACCTGGCTGCTCTAAAAGATGAAACCACAGCGCCAGTTATAACTGACATCCATTAGCCTACCCAACATCAACTGCTACCGGAATGGTACTCTACCAGACTTTGTTGGCGACCTGTGTTCCACTTGTAGTAACAGGGTTAAACTTAAGTAAGTATATCTCAAATGAATTTCAAAGATTTTTTGAAAAAATCCACGAGTTGTGGACCAAGGATACGCCTACACTTCTCAGTGCAAGAAACAGCTGGTTGAATCATATGCCAATCAGCCCATGGTGACAACCTTGCCCAGAATCTCGTTCCATAACAATGCACATTCCAAGGGGTCAAATAGTTTGAAAGACTTGAGCCTTGGAGTATGGGTTCAACTGTAGATATCAGGAGTGGACTCACTTGAAAAATGAGCTCAGGATAGACCACGCTACTTCAAATTCTGATAGCTTTTTGACCAATTTGAGTTTTCTGAGAATCAACATGGACATGGAACATAATAGGGTAAATGTTTCCCCAACTGGTTTAAGAGGAGAAATCTTTTTCCAAGTGCAGTAGCAGCGAGATAAAATGGGACGAAGGTCATCTTGAAATGACAACAAGAGAGGGTGATGGGAATGAAATAGCCAGGGACCATTGTGCTCGCTTGTGGCCAAAAGCATGCCTATTGAGAGTTTGGTTAGTGTCGCCATACCAGACCAGCCCTTGGTTCCAAGATCACACCAAGCCTCTGGGTGCAGTCTCCCTTTCCCAAACTTTCCCGCCGCTGTGATTCTAGATTTGTGAGTTTACCTATAAATTGCAGTGTCATTTCAAAGTCATTACTTCAAGGGTTTGCAAACACTTGACTTCAGAGTCAAGAAGTTCGGTCAATTTGATGTTGACTCAATTACTATGAACTAGTCATAATTGACAGGATCTCAGGATGAGTGGTATTTGACCACAGTTATAAAGTATTAGAGATAAAAATTGAATAAAGTTGATCTTTTCATCAAACAGTTAAACTCTTTTTACCTTGACGTGATAGAATCGTTCACAAAATTCTTCCTCACTCTATAGAGTTTTATTTGTATACATATATATTTCCTTCCTTTCAAAGTTGGCGATTCATGAGGAACTGATTCTTTGGGGCGTTTCATGTACAAGATCTGCTTCATCACCTTGAAATTTGCTCAGGTGCAAGATCTTTGCAATGATGTGCATTTGTCGCAGGGGGCCCCCTTTGTTCGTCCACTTTGATGTCATTATTCATATATCAGATTACACACGCCCATTTATGCCATCGACAATCTACTAGGCCGGCAAAAATGTGGTCAAATAATGACATCCGTCGCCAATTATCCAAAATCTCAACCAATTGTGTGTCTTGATCCTCCCAGTCGTCAATATTTCTAACCTAAGTGTTATAATGAATGAATAAACAAATATCCTGCAGACTTGGAAATTCTGCCCAAACACAAAATTATCAATGCCGCCTTTTTGTGGAGATAGGCCTGCCTAATTCAATTATCCATGGGAGTCCCATCTTATCGAATTCAAAACATTTTGCACCTATGACCTTTCAGGCATTGGAACCATATCGCTATGAATATTATCTTATGAATGAAGATCTCTTCAACAGATTTTTCAGACATTGGCCCAGCGTAAAGTTCATTCAACGCAAAACAAGCTCGATCACCCGGGACAGAACACGCATTCAATACGGCGGGACCATTTCCGGAATCAAAATCGCGCTTGAAAAGTCCATTCAGAAGAACACGCATACGTAGGCCTCAATATTTCGCAAAAAGAAAAAATTGCAAAAGGTTTCACAAAGGATTCACACTCGAGACCACGTTTGCTGTGTTAAATGAAACGACAGGGTAAACAATCCGCTATATTTGAATATAGTCGGATTTAGGTCAAGTCTGATTCAAGAAGATGGTTTTTTTCCGACGGTACCCTCCAATCCTGGACATTTTCTAGGCCTGGATAAATGTAGCACCGTAAATACGGAAATATTCCCAACCATCGTGAAAATACAACTTTTGCATACCGGGTACATGTACTTTAAACTTTTTGAGTTTTGAGACCTACGTTACTTTAACTTCAATAAGGTTTTCCTTTTCGTGGCCATATTCTTTCGTGATTTGATGTAAAAGTGAAAAAAATTCCACGGGAATATCTCTGAGTTTACTATATATTGTCGTCTGATGAAAAAAGAGTGTCAAGAACGTAAAAAACTTTGCAGTCAGGTAGTTCGAATATGTTGAAGTAATACTTAAATTTTTCAGCAAATACACTTCACTGCAGCTGAATTGCTGAAATGGGAAACGTTACCATGAAGACCGACTTTGAAAACGATCACACTGAGAGAAACGATCGTTTTGAGTGTCAATGTTAACCCTTTTGCTGCGGATGACGTGCATAGAACGTCATGTACATCGCCCAATGACGTGCTGATAACGTGCATACCACGTCATAGCCAATTAAAATTTTCTAATAGCAAGCCGGGAACAAATGCAAAAAAATATCAATCAAATAATTTTGTTTTATCAATAAGAAATATAAATAGATTGGGTCACTTGTGAATGGGAACATGAAATTGTACTAAAACAATTATGACAGACTTAAAACATCTGAAGTCTCCATAGGGGGTTCACTCCCCACTGCTTTGCAGGAAATCAGGATTGTCTGCTAATTGCATCAACATTTTTATATCGAAAATGCGTTTTTTACGGCATTGTTATAAACTCATTGCAGGCCTTGTACATGTAGGCGTAGGGAAAAGACACAACATTGTACTTTCACAACTGGGTTCGTTTTCCATCTTGATAGAGGAAGCTAGGATTGTGTGTGAATTGTGGGAGGCATTTTTTTACAGATTTTTTGCAGATCACTAAGTGCATTAACCTCAAGAGAATGATATTCTGAATGTAGGGCAGGAAATGCTTCACAAAGATATACCACAAAAGTCGGGCCTGTTAATATGATTTTGAATAATCTAATTATAATGCGACAATGTCACAATATCGTGAATGGAACATGTCTCAATGAGGTCTGTCCGACTTTGTAAGTGCTTGTTAAAGGAATGCACTACTGCGGTAGACAAGTTAGCGTGGACTCAAAACGAGGCTGAGACATATTGTAACCTGGTTTTTCAAACACAGGTCTCCCTCCCCTGGGTTTGATCTGAATGAATGGAGCGGGCACACTCAGGTGAGAGGCACTGAGTGAGATAGTGAATGCTCCTCAGGACAGGGGAAAGCGGGCCAGAGAGGAAAAAGTGGGCAGGCAAAAAGTGGGCAGGCCGATATCAGACCCCTCAGTGGGTTGAGAGGAAGTCCGGGAATTTCCTTTGCATGTGGCCCTGCAGGAAATTGACGTCTGCTAGCGTGGGAGTGTATGTTTTTGTTTTCCTGCCGAGTGTTTTGGTTTAGTGCCATCACATCAGTAGGCCTGTATTGATGTGACACAGATTTTGGATAGTTTGGCATTGTCTTGCCGAGGTTGCCATCATCTGATTGTCTTTCAAACTCGGATCTATTCTGGGATAGCTGATCTCCTTTCTCTAATTAAAGAGGCATAATTACCAAGTAAGTAAAGTTTTCACCCCATTGAATACACGAAGGTCCCACAACTGCACTTTATTCTGGACTGGGCTGCAGGGATCCTTCTGTCCATTTTGTTTTTACTATTTCTGTCAGCCTATACTGTTGCTTGTTCCTGGAGAAATTCTTGTTTTAAAACGTACCATAAATTCTAATCGACTAGGGCAATTAGGACTGCTATCAATATCAACTGGGCATAGAAACAAATCTAATTTAACCAACTTGCGATGAGTTCTTTTGTTTTGAGATAGTATGTAAGGTTATTTTTATTTGAAACTGATTTCTATCAATTCAAATTGGCCATGTTGGATGACTATGAGATTCGGTTTTTGGCATAACATGCAAACATTCATTTAGGAATAGACTTTGCATATACAAAATTGCTCAACCTCAAAACTCTCGAACTGATCGAAAACACCTGGATTCTGCTTTAGACTTTTCTAGTCCCCTCCAAAAGTTTACCCAAGACGTCCATTTTTTCAAAAATAATTTCACCAATGTGAAGCATATCATTCCCTTCCTTCAATCTTAAAAGAATAAAGCGGAACCTCCCTAAGCGGCAACCTCTCAGTTAAGGACACTCTTTCTATTAATGACACTAGTTTTGGACCCAAATTTGTAGTTTCCATTCAATTTTACCTCTCTTATCAGGACACCTCTCTATAAAGAACAGCACTTTTCAGTCCCAAGGGTGTTTTTAAATGAGTGGTTCTACTGTACTCTGTACTCGATGAAAAACTAGACTTTTCAGTACCCTTCAAAAGTGTGCCAAGACGTTTTATAATATAACATGTAGACTTCCAACAGATTTCAAGCACTCCTTTCGAAGCCGAGACTACCGACTTTGGAACTAGGTCAGGTCTATTTATTAAAATATAATGACATTCTTAATAAATTGACAAGAACTGCAGTTATCCTAAGCAACAGGTCTATAAGTTGAAGTTAAATGTCTTTAAATTGGTCAATTTTGAATTTCTGCCAAGGTTGTTAGTAAACGAACATAGCATTGGACGTTCACTATGGTATTTAAGTTTCAATTTCATTGTTTATTTTTCATTTCCCATGCCTTGCCTTTAACACTGAAGAGAGTAATGACTCTGGCAGGTGTCTTGGTCCTTCTCCCCTCTAGCATCTGAAGTAGATACCTGATTGTGCCTTGTGTGACCTGGCCCCTCCCTGCAAACATGTCTAACCAATACCAGTCGGCCTACTCTTCAGCAAGAAATACCATACTTTATCTCACATAATAAAACAACTCTAAACACTGAAATAAAGATAAAGAAGCAAAATGCCATGGAATCCGAGAGAGAGGAGCCAACAAAACTGTTCAACCTGTACCAGATAAACTCAACCTTTTCCTGATGATTCTGAGCCATCCCCACACATCTCGTGATGAAGTTACACCGAGCCATTCGTGTATCAATTTTGTCGTTGTTTTCATGAAGCCCTGGATTAAGTGGCAAGAACTGAGGAAGAACAGATTTAAGTCCATGGATCTTCAAGTATAAAGTAACAATGGGCACATGATGCCCACTGCTACTTGGGGGAAGCCAGTTATCAAAACCACACTTCTGCTTAATACCATTTTTTTCGTCTGCATCTTTAAACAGACAGTCCTGATGCAATGGACTCTCAAAAACCACTCATAAGGTCAAGCATCATACAAACATCAAGATTCGACCAGTTCTGTTGCTTTGCATTACTTTGGGTAGAGAGTGGAGGGACCCCTTCTTGGCTAAGTTCTTCTTCAGCATTTCCCTCACCACTTGGAGGTGTTTTCTCCATGGAGTAGTCCTCTTCCAAGGCAGGAGGAGCGTTTTTTAGGCACTACTATAGTCAGGCGCCAACTGGGTTTCTTGGCCTAGGGTCTTCAGAGTCAATCATAAGCTTCTCATGTTTCTCACTAGGTGGGGTCCTTTGCTTGCCCTTGCATAGGAACATCCGTTTCACATATCATTTGAAGGACTGTGAAGAGCCAGGCATTCTAGTTCCTTGAAAGTCAAGCTTGTACATCTAGAAACACAATCCTCGGGATCGAACCCAGGCAATACTGGCGGTAGCAGTGTTAACCACTTGACTACTAGGCTCTACTCAGTAGAGCTCTGCCTCTGTGCATGATTGCAAATAGGTAATGATGGCATAAAGGTAATAACAACAGACTACCACCAAAATATTTTGTCTTGAACACAGTTAATGAGAAGCTGGTAGAAGCTTACAACGTCAGCATTCTAAAATCTCTGTGAAAACACCCAAGAGATATGTCGATGGTATTCAGTATGCATCTCTTCTGTGGTATGTAGCGATAGGCTAACCAAAACAACCACTGGCATTGCTACTGGAGTTGCAAAACATAGTCTGATGATACATCGGCAGCAACACTTTAATATTCCCACAGAATAATAACTTTTCTCTCGCAACCTTTGGATAAGTGTCCTGAGAAAATCGAGAGTCTTTATTGCTTCTCAGGCCCGGCACAATAGCCTCTCAATGGCCGAGGTATACAAATGTTTATGAATTACCGTATCTTGTAGGGACAATGTGTCTAGGCACAAAACATTTATCATCCTTAAAATTTACCTTCTCATTTCTGGGACAAAAGTCATCTGAAGTATTCAAAGGTTAAAATACACTGATGCCCGGAACTTCTTTCAAGTTTGTTTGTTATTTTTTTCGAATATCTGTCTGGCGAATGTAAAGATGCCATTAAACAGCAACATGATCACCGCAAAGAAAAGTTACACAAGTGAAAAGATACAGGTCGTTTACAGCTTTTACTCTTTTCAACATCTGTCTTGGGGAATTACAGACTATAGGTAAGCAGAAAAACATGGGTATCTCTCGAACAAAAAATATATACAGTTATAAAACTGATGAGAAAAAGAGTATTGGCTTTAGAAATATTAGATAACCCGCGCCCCAAAATGAACGCAGGTAGCATTTTGGCTAAAAGTGTTCCATTGCTTGTAAGATACCTGCAACGTTGAAGTCGTAGATCTTTCAGCTGCCATATCATGCCAAATCATTTGACACTTTAATGAGGAAATAGCCTCTAACAATGTCTAATGAGTACAACTTTTATAGTTAAATTTTAGACATAATTGATGCAAGGACGCATTAAATAAAAGCCACTTGGTCATTTTTTCATGTTCTGACTTCAGTTTTTTACCCAATCAAGCTATTTTCAATGTTTTCTTTTGATTCTTTTTCTAAACTTACTACAGGTAATTGGTCTTCGTACTAGTTTTGACCTTTTTTCGGCCTGTGATGGCAATCTCATAATGACATATGGTCATGTAGTTTATATGCAAATGCACAGAAGTCTATGAAAATCCTCATGATAAAATCATATATTTCATGCTGACAAAGACAGTTCATTGAACTCTAGTCTAAATCATTCTTCTCTTTCTACACTTTCAAAATCAGACAATTCAAAATGACAGCCTTCTTAAAGGGGTACGCCCTTTGTATATACTGGTGTTCCAGGAAAATAGAAACGCAGTTTAATTCGGCAATGCAGTTATTACGCATACAAATTTGCTGAAACTTGGTATGTAAAGTATTTGTTTATCAGTCTACACAACGGCATTCTTGAAATTCATATTCAGTTTGGATAAACACAAATTTGAAAATTTCAAATTTAATTACAAATTTCAAACTTTTAATTAACAACAACCTTTAAGGGAGGCCCAAACTTTGGTGACATATAAACCATTTTAAGAAAGAACTACCGTTGTGTTCACATAATGTTATAAATGCATAACAGGAAGAAATAAATCTTTAATCGAAGAACACGTCATTGTAAATTGGTCCTATTGGCGATGTCTGGCAAAATAATTTCACAATCAAGTAATGGTAAAAGAAGCTTTTGATAGGGTAGCTTTTGAAAAAGTTTGAGATAGCGCTTTGTACGAAATCACGAAACAGGAACTGAGGGCATAGGGTCTATACCAGAGGGCATCGGGTCTATACCAGAGGGCATGGGGTCTATACCAGAGGGCATGACACATTAACCCTTTAAGCATGTTAAAAGTTAAACACAAAAAAAACTATAGCCCAACGTTTACAAAGATAGGTGGCAAGGTGTGTGAATGCGCGATAAAGGATGAACTAAACTTGATCATATATGAAAGACCTACAAGATTGCCTAGGAAAACACAGTTTCGGGAAAATTACTCAACAAATCTGCAATGTGACTGAAACAAAAGAAGACCAACCATCAAAGAAGCTGTCAAAAAATTATGAGACAGAGCCATAAATCATCAGAAGGTTTTTAACAGAGAGTACATCAGGACACCGGAAAACGTTTTAAAAATTCCTTTGAAGAATCACCGGGACGTTTCACACAAAGTCACGTCTCAAATCAGGCCATCAGTGTGAGCAAGATAGTACTGCAACTAAAATTCTAATCGCGCAGTTAAAATTTCACCAATTAAGTTAATGTTGATTGGAGAGAAAAACAACTGTGGCAGGGTCCCTTTGATAAAATCTTTCAAGTACAGAAAGAGGTCAAGAATCTCACCTGAGGAGTCGAGTTGGCAGGACAAAGTGGTAATGTCATTTGGGTTTAGCAATTTTGTAGGTTTCCAATTTATTGTCTCTCATTGTGATCCATGTCCCTAGAATACATTTGTGACCCGTCACAACAAAACCTGGCGTGTGTCACGCAAAAAGATGAGCCCAAATGACACACAAGGAGATAGTGGAAGAAAAGGCAGACTATTCTGAAATAAACAACCATTCCATCTCCACCTGCCAAACTCAGAGCAACATGAATCTGGTTTCACTGTAATGGGTCACATTTTCTCCATCATTGCATTCCCTCCATCAAGAAATCCCCTTTGTCAATAGTTTAAATCTATTTTGGATTATGAATATTTGTTTCTTTTGTACTTTCAGGTAAAAGATCAGGATCTGAGGGACAGGGATTATTGCATTTTGGATTTACTGAAATCTACCTTGGATTATCACTACATCCATGGATTAAAGGATTACAACCTCAATTGGTGCTAAAGCAGATTCCTTTAAAAATCAAACTCAAAATGGATTAATTCTCATGAGGATTCAAAAAGGAATATCGTGAGTTTGGAAAAATGTGGATTTTAGGATTATTGCTGGCTTTCGTAGCCAAAACGACATCGCAAGATGCACCAGGAGCCGATATAGCTCTACGCGATGATAGTCGCGAGGTGTACTGCCCTATGCACTGTTTCTGTGATATGGAATATGCGCATTGTGGTACCGGTGGGTTCACGACCTTCCCTGTAAACCTTGATATGAAAATTAAACATATCCAGCTCCAAAATAACCGAATTCGTAATCTACGGTATGAGGAATTGCGTTATTATAAAACGGCGGAAAGTATCAATTTGCATGGCAATCAAATTGAAAGAATAGAGCGTGGTGCTTTCAACGGACTCACAAATTTAAAAAAGTTAAATCTCGGCCGAAATCGTCTGAGACGTATTGATAAGACGACATTCGAGGGGTTAGATAATCTCGAAATTCTCAACCTTGAAGGCAACGAAATTGATGACTTATCATTGGCCTTACGACCTCTAAGAAAGCTTCGCATTCTCCGGGCAGGTTCTAACAAAATCACCGCTTTACGCGAAGAGAATTTCGAACATACTCCAGGGTTACACCGTCTTAATGTAAGTTTTAATGAAATAAGTTACATGGATCGGGATGCCTTGAAACCTATGCCATATCTACGCTATCTGATTTTGAGCAACAACCCGTTAGGGGATGCCGCGTCCAATCTGAACCTCAATAACAACCGCTGGATTCACTTTGTCGATTTGACCAATACGCAGATGACATCGATGATTAAGAATCTGCCACCAACCACCACTGATGTCCGCCTCCAAAATAACCAAATACAGCGCCTCAACCGTGACGACTTCACTAACGCCACCTCCCTGGACATGTTGATACTGAACGACAACGTCTTACGTGATATCGAGCCAGGAGCGCTCGATCATTTAGCGCGCCTCCGTGAGCTCTGGTTGGCCAGAAATCGTCTACAACGTTTCCCCCGCCTACCACACAACGTCCGCGCAGTCCATCTCGACCACAACGACATCCGCCAAATTCAATCGCGTGATTTAGAACCGTCTCCAAACCTCGAATTTCTATACTTACAAAAGAATAACATTCGTCGGATCGCGAGTCAAAGTTTCAAAGATATGGGACACCTCCATTCGTTAATTTTACGTGGGAATCAACTGGACGAATTGGAATCTTACACATTTGTCAACCTCACCAACCTGGATTTTGTAGACCTCTCGATCAACCCGATTAGGCAGGTCGACCGTGCGAGTTTCTCGAAGCTGGATAATCTACGGCGACTGACGATGTCACGATTTGATCAGCCGACGGTGGCGAGGAATTTGGACATGCTGCAGGAGATGAAACGTTTGCAGATTCTCGACATGAGCCAAAGCCCCGGATTGGCCAACAGCTTCGCACAGTCGGACGTCATCCTACCAGAGGTAATTATCTCGATGCTCTAGTTTCACCAATCTAAGACCGTTTTTGGAACATTTCATAACAAGGTTCTATTGATGCATGGATGTATCTTGAACATGACACAACTTACCCTCCCACTGATCAATCTTACCTGAATATACTAACAGCATTGACCGCCAACAAGCGTACTACCTAAGTTATGATTGCAATTGCATTGAGTATTCAGAAACGGTCTTAGATCAGTGAGAGTAGAGTATATTCAGAATCAGCTACCTCCATGAATCACTAAGAAATTCATGAAGCAAGATGAACAAGATAAAGAATATGTTTAGTCTCAAATGTCTGGTCAGGTCAATAAAAACAGAGGACCTCATCAGTTGAGGCGTAAAAACCAGTCATATTTCCTTACTATTTGTAGATCGAAGATTGCCTGTGATTAGAAAATCTGGTGTATCAGTATAAGGTCTACCTGTTGGGCTGCAGTTTATATAGGATTCATGCTGTTACGGTACACTTGTCACAAGCATTTGTTAAGTCGACTGGACACGACCTGATGGTGATTGTGACACGTGAATCATATGTAACCCACTCTCTTGAATGACTTGTTCGTTCTTCCCGTCATTCATGATAAGTGAAAACAGTTATGCCAAGTGAACTGACATAGGCTTGAAAATACCACCGGAGGGTGAAAAGTGACACCATGAATCATATGCAGCCTCCTCTTTATCACCAAAATTTGGTATGGAAATATTTAGGAAGATGATACAGATCATATATCACGGAAAGACTACATAGGTAAAGGTAGAGGTGCCTTCAGAGTCTAAAATATTTCTCCCATTCATCGCAAGAATTTTGTGCCATGTTTTTAGTCGGGCATCAAATGCAGGATTCGCAAACGAAATAACACAGCACAGCCATTAGGTTTTTAGATGATGTAGGCCCTATGGCTACAACATTGATGTCAAAACAAAAGCTTGTTACCCAGGAAAGATCAACACCAGCATTCAGACGCAAGAAACCCACACAAAGAATCATTCCTTCTTGCTTTTATGTTAAAGGAGCACAAATTTGAACGTTTGAGTCAAGTTGTGGAAAGTGGGGACCTCATCAACCAACCACGTCAGAATCACTGGGCAATCACTAGTTTTCTAATCCTGCAACAGGTTAGATGGCGCTGTAGATTTAACAAAGTTAAAGACCATTTTTGGACGGACGGACGACACAGATATTCAACCAAAGGAGATCCCTTTACTTTCAGCGGCACCACTCACACTTCCACATTTTGCATCTGGTTACGTATGAGCATGAATGACCATCCCTTAGTTACGGCTCGGTTATTTATAAATGCACATGCTTAAAAAGATGCAAAAAATGGACATTTTGTTACATGTTGATTCAAAGGCCTCAAAGAAACATGGACACTAGTTTCGTACAGATGAAAGTACAGCTTTGTGTGTAATTTTTTTCTTTTGCTGTCACTATGTGGTGCATCTGTTTTCTTCCTGAAAGCAGATGTTAGTAACAATACCAAAGTGTGAGAGAATGTTTCCCATAAAACACTTTTTATGGTAAATTCAAAACAAGAGACCTCCACTTACAGAGCTCACAAAGCTTATTTAAAAAGGCAGCTCTACTTCTCTGGCCTGGAAAGTTAACCAACTATAGAATATAACCCTATTTTTATGACCAGCACCATCTTTGAGGCAATTTTTCTTGCTGATTTTCAAGACTTTGGTGGAGCCCTGCCCTTCCAGTCATCATACCTCTAAATGCACACAGTGCATCCTGTGCTTCAGATCAAAGGCACCTGTCTGACAGCGAATAACGTTTAAGATAGACACTGCAGCACCTGTCCAACAGGGAATATAGCTTAATTCTGGACACCAGTGGTTGACTAGCATCCATCAAAGTTAAGGAACAGTCATTAGTGCTCAGCATCAACTTCGTGAAACTTTTAACAAGATTGTGTAAATTATGTTGTACCAGAGAAAACCAGAGCCCCTGGACATGCAGTGATACATCCAACTTCAATTTATCAATGTCTATTATTACCTTATAGTTAACAATAAGTATCTGACAGCAGGAAGTAAGTTTTTCTACCAAGTGTTTACACTTTCCTCTCTGTTCACAGCATGTACAAAGTGCTGATAATATAGGTCATTCTGGATTGACTTTTGCCTTATTCATTTTTTTATAGACCAACAGTTTGCCCAAGTCTTTGTTGACATTCAATGCTGAAAGCAGTTTGAATTTGAGAGCCCGAGAATGATTTGGACTTTCAAAAATATTTAATCCGGAAACTTATTTAAACACATAGGTCATCCAGCCGTGTTCCAACCAAACTTTGCTTCCATTACTCCTTCCGGTACAAAATTAGAATACATGGCAGACATTTTTGCAAATATTTCCGGAAAGACCTAGTTGAAAAAGATGCAACATGTTATAGACAAAAAAGCTCTCGTTTAACTACAGAAAATAATAGTCTAGCATGCTCTTGAACATGATACCAATTATTTCACAGCAGACAGAGACTTCTTCTGCAGGAAGTCTTGCAGAGATTTGATCCCCAAAACGCGTGCCCTCCTGGTTATTTTGAAACCAATACGTCTTTTCTTTGTTGCAACTGATATGTTGAGAAGGTGCGCGAGGCACTCCGTAAAGTCAAGGTCGAAAGAACTTGATATCCTAAAACAATTCTAACTTCTTCAAAATGTAGTGAATGCCCATTCTGGACAATCCACAATATTCTGACTCCAGACAAATTAACGAAGCTCAAAAGAAAGCCCGAACAGCTTGTCCAATGATTTTCTGGGGTTCTCAAAATCTCATGTATTGTAATTTGGAAGACCTTTCAACATGAGTGGAACCTAAATTAGAACCTACATTTTTTCATAAGAAAAGTTAATCGAATCAATCAAGACAGACTTACCAACCATAAAATGTTAACAAAAGACTTTGAGACTCACCTGTAACGAAAAAGTTGAAGGATATAAATTACAAGAAGATTACGAAGTTTCAGGAAAAAATCTGGTAAATGGTTTCACCTTTTTACAACTGAGAGAGTGAAAAGATACATATGCTGACATATTGCTGCCATAGCCTGAAAATGAAAAAACCACGAAAAGTTGATCTACGAAATCACAAAAACTCATCCAGTAAGATGCGAAACTATGTTGTTTATCTAGTCTTTCTCATTAATTGTAGGATAAAATTAAAAGATTTTTTATTGGCCATAGCAAATCTCAAACGTTTTTCTCTCATTTTTCGTTTTTTTTTGGATCCAGTGCTTAAAAACAGCATCATCAATAGCTCGGAAAAGGTCTTTATTCCAAGAAATTTACACCAGCTTCCGAGTATAGTACAGAAGCTAGAACAGATTTTACCACACCCCATAGTAACCGTTTAAAATTTTGATTTCATTTACATTTTTTAGGTGCGAGATCTTAACCTGATGTACAGCGACCTGGTCACCCTGCCCCAAGACTTCCCCAGACGTTTACCAAACATCAACCTCATCAAGTTAGCAGGTAACAAGTACCATTGCAACCGATCACTTACATGGATGCCGGCATGGCTGCGGAGGAAACCATCAATGTTTTTTGCGCGCCACTTAATCACGTGCGCAACACCATTGGCGTTGAAAGACAGACCAATATTTTCTGTCCCGATGTCAGAATTTAGAAAAGTTGTTGGTCCACCAGATTATGAGGAGTGGAGGCGACTACCGACCTGCAAGGACTGCCCATGTGATGAGAACGGCGTCCCTATTGTGGTACCGATACGTCGACCTTTACCCACAAGAGGGCCAGATTTCCCGACGGGTGATGTTCTAGTTGGTGGAGATCAGCCACCGACCAGAGAAAGTATGGTTGGGCCAGATGGTCGTGTGATTGTAGACAGTAATGTCAGAGACCACAATAACAAACCAGACTCTGGCAGTCGTATTGAGGAGAAAGATGAAAATGGTTTGCCACAAACCACAAAATTCCCTCCAACCAAAGATGATGAGGTTGATCCTGATAAGTGGCCAGATAAAGATGGTGAGGACTTCACAGACACAAACCGAAAAGATGAGGACAATCTTGACCTGGATAATGTAGAGCCTACTACAGCACCAATGACTACCACAAGAACTGCAGTAGTGCCGGTGGTACCAAAAACGACTGCAGCACCAACTACAACAACAAGTCAACCTACTACAACTATCACTACCACTACTCCAGAGCCAACTACGACTACTACAGAACCTACCGCAACTCCTACAGTGCTCAGTACAACTACTTCAGAGCCTACCACAACTACTCCAGAACCCACCACCACTACTCCAGAGCCAACAACCACGACAACAGCTGCAACTACCACAACTCCAATGACTACAACGGAAAAGATGACCACAACTACTACTATGGCGCCAACGACTACCACAGAACCAACAACTACTCCAATGCCGACAACTACCACTCCTGAACCAACGACTACCACAACTGAAGCTACAACAACTACCACCATGATGACAACAACAACTGAAGATCCGAAATTGCATATTAGTATCCTTCTCGGCGGTTACAAGATTGATAGAGAGGTCATTGAAACAATGCTGATCAAAATGGGACGCTCTTTAGCAGCATTCCGAACTGGTCTGTGGCGAGTTTATGTCTTTGGCACCAAGGGGAATTGTAGTTCTTTACCAGAAGATCGCGTCAATGCAACGGAGAGACAAATCATCGAGGTGATGTCAAATGAAGCTGGTACGAGTCCTGATGTCATGAGTAGAGTTCTCGTGAAGGTTTTCAAGGTCAGGAAGCAGGTAGATGACAAACACATTGGGATAGAAATCATGGAACACATGTTGCAGGAAATGGCAAAGAAGATGAACGTGAATCGTGAAGAGCTCATCCAGATTCTGCTGAATATCTTCATGCGAACGATGCAATGCGGGACCATAACTGACCCTGGTCAGTCACCAGAGGCTCTAATTGATGATGCGAGCAGACGGCTGGGACTTTCAAGCGACATTGTGCAGGGGATCGTCTGGCGTCTCTTCACAACTGGATTGGACTACATGATGAAAGAGCCCGAAGAGAACCGCATTTCCTACATGATGCAGATATATCCTTCAGTGAAGTACATGGTGCGGGCACTTGCATTCCGCTCTGGTGTTGCATCGCATACTTTCAGGACCCGTCTCTTCACTTTTGCACAACAGCGAAACTTTACCAAGAATTCATACTGCCCTTTGAAAGACTTTGCGAAAGAGTTAGACATTCCAGACAAGCAGATGTCACAAGTCCTGAGAGAGATTTTCTACACAGGAATGGACCCAGCTACGGTTGTGGGGACGTCGCTGTATCTACATGGCAGCCCTGTGATGCATTACACGATATACGGCATGGCCCAGGAGCTTGCCATCCCTTTGAGGATGCTGCGACATAAACTGTGGCAGATCTTCCACACAACTGCTTGCAACACGGACGACAGAAAATACCTAGAATCAGTCAAACTTTTGGACAGGCTCTCCCGTGAACTGTACATCAACAAAACCGATATCCTCAACCTTGTTCGCGCAACATTTCTGACAGGAGTTTACAATGTCTATATGGAGCCAACCAACATGACTGTGATTTCCCGCTACCTGAAGCCATTATATGTCTTCACCGTCCAAGGCATGGCCGATAACTTGGACATGAAAGTCAGGCATATGAGGGAGATTTTCTGGAATTCTCTCATTGCTGACTCAGACGTCACAACTGAGGATTTGGCTGCGCAGTTTGATATTCCTGTTGACATGTTTCTAGACCTCTTGAAATGGATGTTCAGGCCAGAGGTTCGTCCATCCATGGCAGGCAAGAATCTCCCCACAGTAAATCGGATGGCGAAAGAATTGTACATACCTGAGAAAACTTACATTGGATACATCACAGAGTTATTCGAGGGGGTGCATTATGAGGCTGACATTGGCAGGGTCCGTACAAAAGTGACAGAACTGGCCAAGGAGCTCTATATTCCGGAGATCGACCTCCATGCGATACTGAGGATGCTGTACCAGTTGGGCAATACAGAGACAATTGCCCGGGCTGCTGGTTTCCATTACGTCACCATGCCACATCTGAACCTAACATACCCAGAGATGAAAGGAGTCTTGAGGACCATGCTTTACATTCTCTACCGTGACTTCACACAAATTCAGGATTACATCGTAAACGGGCGGACGACCACTACAACAACTGTGGAACCGCCGCCAGAAGAGCCTCCAATTGGACCAAAGTGGAATCTCACCTTATTACAAGAGTTGGCAGCCGAGTTACAAATCCCGGAGGTCATTTTCAAGAGGACCCTGAAGGACCTCCTACGAAAAATAATCAGCAATCCAGACCGAGATGCACATCAGAGCTTCCTGACCAGCGTTGCCAGTAGCCTGTACATTCCTACAAAAATATTGTCTGCAACTTTGCGGAAGCTGTACACCAACACCCCACGGATGACCAATCAGTACATGACAGTATACATCGAACAGAATCTCCCCAATATCGGGATGTCTGGCTTCAACACGAGTATCGCCCTCATACGATTGCAGAAGGCACTCCAAGTCCGGGACCAACCGTCCTTTGGCATTGATATCATGAGTTTGATTAGGAGGCCGCAACACATCAAGAGAAGATTACTAGAACCTGCGCTGACGAAACTTTTACATAAAGTTGATGCCTCGAAGGCGCAGGATGAAACCAAACAGATCATAAGGAACATGGCCCAGGAATTCAGAATTCCTTTTACTACCTTCACGAGCATCTTGCGAGAACTCTTATCGTTTTACGACTTTCCCAGCATTGAGAACACCACTGATTACATTTACGCAAACTTCATTAACCTGACAATAGGATCATTGGAGACAAGGAATGCGTTGTCAAAGGTTGCTGCAGCCGTTTTAGACCTTGAAAAGAAACAAGACATTGTCAAAATTGAGGAAACAAATCCACTCAAGTCAGAGTCAGACACTGTAAATGGAAAAATTTTAGAAGGAAAACCAACTACCGAGACTCAAGTGAAGCAGATTGGTTTTTTCATCGAGGACAAAGAATATAAATATTCACTCAAGGAATTGGATCTATTGTTTGGGGCAAAGAAGATACCTCTGTCAAAGCAACAGCGTACTTTAAATGTAGTTCTCCAAACAGCCTATGAGAATGGTAAGGAGAATATCACTGGCGAGACTAAAGTCTTTGTGAATGGAAATGAAGTAAAGTTGGACGAAGCGAAACTGAAGCGTTTGCTAAATGTACTGGGAATATCTATCGATGGGACGGGTGACGATGAGATGACACCCGCTTTACTCAGGCAGCTAATCATTGCCGCATACTCCCTGAAGGCCCCTGAAGGAGACAAAGAGGGGACAGGAACATCTGTCTTTGGTCGGGGAGATTCAGATGCCAAACCAGACGCCTATGTCCGCATCAACAACCAGGACTACCTCCTTCCAGAAGATTTCATAGAGAGAATCTACGACTCCTTCACTCTGCCAGAAAATGCAATCCGCAACCTGAATCTGAAATTCAAGACGAAAGGTGGATCACTGTATGAGGGAACTGGACAAACAGTTGTTTATGTCAATGATAAATATGTTCCTATCACTGCAGAGGAGCTGAAAAATATCCGAGATGTCTACGGTTTCACCACGAAACCAATGTTTCTTCGGCTGACAGACGAATTAGTCATGAAACTTTACGAAATAGCCATAGGGCCAGACAGTCTGACAGACAATCAGCCAAGTCCGACGAACACCACCATAACCATCAATTCAAGAAGATACCCTCTTAGCCCAGAACAAATCTACAACATCTTTGGCACAAGGTATATACCTGAGTCAACAATGGACCTAAACCTTCGTTTTCATCCTTCTGGCACTATGGTCTATGTCAATGGCAGGGAAGCCGTCTTGAGTGACCGCGATAGAATGTTACTCCAACTCATATTTGGTGACGACACCATCTTTGACCCAATGGTTGCAAGTGAGCAACTTCCGACCAAACTTTTGAAGAAGCTGTTCGAAGCGGCAGTCAGGGCTCATCCAATTGCCACAGCAAAGCCAACCATTGCTGGGAACATGATCTTCTACATCAACGGTAACAAATATGAACTCCCACAAAATGACGTGACAAGTCTGTTTGGTGCCCGAGAGATCCCCAGCCCAAACCAACGTGTTCTTGAGCTGAACTTTCTACCGCTGAGCAAAAATCTGGGCAACAATGACATCAAAGTGTTGATCAATGGAAATGAGATGCCGCTATCTCAAGACAGGCTGCAGGAAATAAAGAGAGTTGTAATGGCTGATTCAACAGACAATATGACCCCCACACTGCTAAAGCTGCTCATTAGGTATGCCTTCAGTCTTAATGAAGCAGAGAGTGGAGATGCCAATAAGTCTATTACAATTTTGGGCCAGTATTACCTGTTGCCTCAAGGTGTCATACGGAGAATATTTGGGTCGCCGATGATTCCTGATACTGCCCCTAAGACATTAGATTTGAAATTCAGAACTAGAGGTGGGTCTCTTCAAGCAGGCACTGGTACAACAACAGTCACTATCAATGGAAAATGGGTCAGTTTGACAACGGATGAGTTAGGCGAAATCAGGGATGTCTCTGCTTACTCCAAGAATCCACAAAATACGAAGTATGCAAAGTTATCAGATGCATTAGTTGTAAAGTTGTATGAGACAGCCATGTCTCCTGAACAAGATGGGAATTTCATCACGATAAATGGAGAGAGGTACCAACTTACACCAAATGAAGTCAGAGAAATCTTTGACACAGACTCTGTCCCCCTGTCTGCTCGCCGAGGCCTGAACTTGAGATTTGTTGACGAAGACACAGCACCCACAGGTAATGTGATGGTGTTTGTTAACGATCAACTGGCAAGACTTTCAGATGTTGAAATCTTGTTGCTAAGGGCAGTCTACAACTGGGGCCCGAGCACTGATCAGGAGAACCCAACTGATATCCCTCCAACCTACATCATCAAGAAACTTTTCCAAACTCTTTCCACAGCCGTTCCACTGACGACGCAAGAACCACAGATAGTATTTCTGGTGAACGAGAAACCATTTGCGTTGATGCAATCAGAGGTTGCAAGGTTGTTTGCTAAGAGCCCAATACCGACACAGCATGAACGCACGCTGGAAGTGGGCTTCAGAGACGAAGCGGGCAGTCCCGTTGTTTACATCAATGGAAATAAAGGGTGGCTATTACCAGCAGAGCGGACTATAGTTCGCCAGGACCTTGGGCTGGACAAAGATGGTAGCAGGACTCAAGATATGCCGAAACCGATTCTAAAGAAACTGATCCGAATTGCCTTTTCTCTTCAAGAGGTAGAAGAAAAGGTAGATAAAGTGGAAGTGGATCAACCTACCAAAGAATCAGAAGATTCTGGCACGGCCAGTCGATTTATTTTCATTAATAAGAGACGTTACCGTATCCCTGCAGGCACCATTCAAAGAATCTTTGGCAACACCATGATTCCTCCAGATGTCAACCGAACATTGGAATTAAAGTTTAAAACCACAGGTGGCTCTTTCTATGATGGTACAGGGCAGACCACCGTCACTGTCAATGACAACCCCATCCAATTGTCCCGTTATGAACTCAGCCAGATCCGCGATGCATACTACTTCTTAACAAATCCTCTCCCTCCAGAGTTGGTTGTCCGGCTGTTTGAGATTGCATTTGGTAAAGAAGAAGTTGTAATTGAGAAGCCAAAGGCACCCAAGCCTTATATCGTCATCAATGGAATAGTGTATGAACTGACCCCAGATGAAGTGCAGACTCTATTCGGTACAGGGGACCTGCCTCCACTGGCCTACCGGAGCCTTAGCCTGACGTTCAAAAGTGGTGACTTTGGCCCATCTAAGGTTATTGTCAATAATACAGAAACAAACTTATCTGGAGCTGATGTCATGATTCTCAATGCATTATTTGGGCATGGAGTGGCACAACCCAGTGCGGACAAACCCCCAACATATCTATTAGAGGCGTTATTTCAATCCCTTGCACAGATATCAATTGTGCCACCAAAAACCCAAGTAGTACCGGAGAAAAAGGTCTTTTTCTGGATAAACGAAAGGGAATATTGGTTGCCAGAGAGAGAAACATTGCAGATATTTGGTAACAGGAGTATTCCTACTGAAAACAAGAGATATTTGGGGGTAACTTTCAGAGCTGATGGGCATGACAGAAATGCAGTTTATATCAATGGGACCAGGGGTGTGTTACCCCCAATGTATTTGAACAAACTGCGGGCAATCCTTGGCCTAGACCACGAGGGAACACCAAGCCCTATCATGACAAGGCCTCTACTGGTGAACCTAGTGCAAATAGCTTTTGGTCTCCAAGTCACTGGCACTGGTGGTGGAACTGGTACAGGTGATAGTTCTAGTCCGAGTGCTGGGTCTACAACGTTCACAAGGGAAGATGGTAGGGCAGATATGGACCAAAACTATGTTACAGTTAGAGGCAAGCGGTACCTATTACCAACAAAAACCGTGAGGCGGATCTTTGGATCTCACACCATTCCTCGGGCAGCGAGCAGAATCTTGGCGCTTAGGTTCAAAACAGTCGGTGGCACTTTCACTGAGGGAACTGGTACAACTACATTCACAGTCAACAATAGGCCCATTCAATTGACTGGAGATGAGCTACAGCAGCTGAGAGATGTGTACGGCTACTCAAATAACCCGCAATACACTCAGCTTACCACAGATCTGGTCGCAAAACTATTTGAGGCTGGTTTAGTTGATGATACAACTGGTCCAAATAAACCAAACCCACCAACAGAGAGTGACAGAGGTACAAGAATTATCATGATCCGTGGCCAGGAATACCTCATTCCTGTTCCAGTAATCCAAAGAGTTTTTGGCTCTAGCTCTATCCCTGCTGCAGGAAGCAAATCGTTAGCATTGAAATTTAAAACTGTCGGAGGCATCTTCTCTGCAGGTACTGGTCAAACCACAGTTCGAGTAAATGACAAACCAATCAACTTGAGTTCTTACGAATTGAATCAGATCAGGGATGTATTTGGATACTCTCAGACCCCACAGTACACAAGGTTATCATCCGAATTGGCAGTTAAATTATTTGAAGTAGGGTATGGTAGGGCTGACAGTACATCAGGTTCAGGACAAGAATTTCAGGGTTTGATCATCAATGGACAAAAATTGCTACTCACCCCACAAGAGAGGAAAGAACTATTTGGAACAAATACTTTGCCTGCGTTACAGTACAGAACACTGAGCTTGGTGTTCGAAAAGCCAGATAGCGGATTTGGCATATCGAAAGTTTTCGTAAACGGTTCTGCTACTGTTATCACAGGGGCTGATGTTTTGATCCTAGAAGCACTGTATGGACGAGAAACCACACACAGTACAGGGGATGGCCTTGCTCAGGAGAAACCACCAATTTATCTCCTGAAGATGCTATTCGAGTCAGTCAGGTCACGACAACCGATATCAACTGCGGCCAAACCTAAGGTACCTGAGGAACAAGTGATTTTCTGGGTAGCCGACAAAGAGTACGGGCTTCCAAAGAGTGTGATTCTGCGGATGTTCGAAAATAGAGGTATACCATCAGCAGGGCAGAGGTACCTTGAAGTTTCCTTCAGAGACGGGCAAGATGGAAAGGTTACCGTCAATGGAAATGAAGGCGATTTAGAACCAGGGATCCATAATCGCTTGCGAGCAATTTTGGGGCTGGCCCATCATCAGATTGATGGTTCAGAAAAGGCAGTGATGACTGACCAGTTGCTTAGAAGGCTTGTCATAATTGCATTTTCACTCCCAGATACTGCGGGCACTGGAGACATAGTTACCACAGCAGCTGGAGGCCACAGCACTGGGAGAATATCAACAGCAGCATCGAATAATGAAATAGAGATTCACGGCCAGAGGTACACCTTGTCATCTGATGCTGTCAACAGATTTTATGGGCAGTCAACATTACCAGCCAGTGCCCCAAGGAATCTGACAATGAAATTCACAACAGTAGGTGGTTCATTTGAACATGGGACAGGGCGTTCATTTGGAACTGTAAATCGCCTCAATATCCACCTGACCAAGTTAGAAATAAATGAGATCAGAGATGTATGGGGGTATACTACGAACCCAAGGTATACCAAGCTGACCCCTGGGCTTGTAGAGAAGATATATGAAGTTGTTGTGGACAAAAATTGGAGGTCACATACTGGTGGCGTTGTTGTGAAACAGCCTGATTATTATAATGGTAGCTTAGGAGGAGAAGGGGCAAAGACATTCACTAAAGAAGTGACAGGAGTAGGGGGTCAAACCTTCGCAAGGGAGGACCCAATAAAAGGTGAAGATTCCCTGACTGGTGAGGATTCCATCACTGGCGAGGACTCCATCACCGGTGGCACTGACAGAGGTGATCAGGGAACTGGTGGCAGTGACAGTAGAGGTCAGGGAACTGGTAGCACTGACAGCGAAGGCCAGGGAACTGATGGCACTGACAGAGATGGTCAGGGAACTGGCACTGACAGAGGTAGTCAGGGAACTGGTGGCATTGACAGTAGAGGCCAGGGCACTGATAGTGACAGAGGAGGGCAGGGAACTGGTGGCACTGACAGTAGAGGCCAGGGCAATGGCACTAGAGACCAGGGAACTGGTGGCAATGGTAGTAGAGGCCAGGGCACTGACAGAAAAGGCCAGGAAACTGGTGGTGCTAACATACATACTCAGGGAACTGGAGGTGAGAGGACTGATGGTACTGGCAGAGGCGGAACTAGTCAAGGTGGAACCCAAGATAGGGCAGGCCACTATATCACAATACATGGCCAGGAGTACCGCCTACCAGTAAGCACAATCCAGAAGCTCTTTGGCTCATCATCATTACCAAAGACAGCCAGAAAAGCTATTGAATTGAGATTCAAAACAACAGGTGGGTCATTCTATGATGCTACTGGGCAGACTACAGTCACTGTGAACACAAAGCCTCTGCAGCTCACAGCAAATGAACTCTTACAAATCAGAGATGTTTACGGATTCTCTAAAAACCCACAACATGATCGCATGTCCACAGAATTGGTGTCAAAGATATTTGAGACAGCCATTTTGGATGTGATTTCAGGCGTAGAGGCAACCGTCACCAATGAAAACTTTACGAAAGGACGTCAGGACAGATTCATTTCGATTCACGGTAAACGGTACTTGCTGCCTGTGGACACAGTCCAGAGAATATATGGCCAGTCCACATTACCTGAAACTGCCATCAGAAACCTTCAAGTAGACTACAACACTGTAGGTGGTTCCTTCTATGAAGGCACAGGGACAACAACAATCTCCGTCAATGGGAAACCAGTTGCTCTGAATGCCCATGAAATGGACAGGATCAGGCGCACGGATGGGTTCAGTGCAACTCCGGAGTTTGAGAGGCTGTCCCCAGAAATAGTGGTGAAGCTTTATGATACAGCTTTGTCTGGTGTCAATGTTGGACCCCAGGAAGGAAGAGCTGATCGGGAACCAGGTGTGGCAATATTCAAGATCAACGGCAAGCCTTATAACATAACCCAGGCAGACTACAATGCTATTTTTGGAGATCAAGGCCTACCAGCCGGCACCCAGAAGGCCCTTACTTTCTTGGTAAAATACACCAGCTCTCCAAGAGATGATCTGATAAAGAAAACTGTCTATGTCAATGGCAAGAAAGTTGACTTCACGGAAACTGAACTCGAGGACTTTCTGTCAACCTACAAGCAAGATGGAGAAGTCATTGGGTCTCGAATGCCTATATATCTTGTAAGGAAAGTCATTGCAGCAGCATACGACAGACAATTAGCCCCTCAGATGAATACAATGCAACGATCATTCCTAATAAACGGACGCAGTTATGAATTAACTTTAAGAGACATCACTTCGATATTTGGAGTGCAAGGCATACCCCGCGGCACTGATCAATCCGTTCGGTTGACTTTCCTTGGGACTAACCAGGTCACCATCAACGGATACGAGGCTAACCTTTCAAATGATGAGTACCAAGAACTGAAAGATTCGTCTCTAAGGAACTATGACCTAGCACAGTCCCTAGTCCACAAAATCATCCGTATAGCCTACGGATTCTCCAGAGGAAATACCGGAGTCTTCTCATTCCAGATCAATGGTCAGAGTTATAATGTCAGCAGGCAACAACTCAGGACTCTCTATGGTTCAGATACAGTTCCGAGCCAAAGGGTGTTGCAGGTTACATGGAAGCGAGAGCAGGACAGCGCGAATGCTGTTATTTTCATCAATGGAGAAAGGACAGAGATTCCATCTCATTATATTCAAGCATTGATAGATTCATCCAAGAAGCCAATGCCAACTGATCTCCTTCATTTGATTCTCAAGAAAGCTTATGCCCTTTGGATGAGAACTTCAGCAGGAGGTGGCACAGGGCTAGCTCCGCAGAGTACAACTTTCACAGTCAATGGAAGGCAGTACACTCTAACACCTGTGGAGCTCCAAGCTCTGTTCCAAGATGAACAAATCCCTGCTGGTGATAACATCATCTCCGTGTTAACTAGCTCAGAGGCAACAAAGACAGACAGTGGTTGGATGACTAAGTACAAGGGCGAGATTGATGGCACAGTGATTGATCTGCAGAAACAGGATGTCGACAAACTCAGAGGAAAGTCAGAGATTTCAAAGCCCCTATTGATGAGAATTCTGAGGGCAGCTTATAAGTTAACTGGAACTACAGGAGCAGGATCATCAGGATCGAGTTCAAGTGGTGTTATGGCTGGACCTACCATCACAGGGTCTACTGTCTTCACATCTGAGACCAGGGATGCCGACTGGCCAATTTTTTACATCAATGGCAGATCTTATAATCTCACATATGACGAGGTTGAGAACATATTCGGAGTAGCTGGCTTACCAGCTGCTGATCGAAGGAGACTTCTTGTCTCTTACAAGACATCTTCAAGTTGGTTAAATGGCAGCCTCAGTGTCGAAACATCAGTCTTCATCAATGGCAAGAAGGTGGCATTCACAGAAGAAGATATCGACTTCCTCAGAAATTCAACTGACAACCTCCCAAGACCATTGCTAACGACTTTATTGAAGGGTGCATTTGCTGAACGAAATGACAGTGGATCAAATGATACAGGAACAGGGTCATCCAGAACGGGAACTGGGTCATCCAGTAGTACAGGAACAGGGTCAACCGTGTTCACATCTGACACAAGAGACTCTACAGCTCCAACATTCATCCTAAATGGCAGGTCGTACATGTTAGAACCTGAGGAGGTAGAGAGGATCTTTGGTATCTCTGGTCCACCGGTTGCTGGAAAGAGAACACTTCTGATGACATTCAAGACAACCACAGCTCAAACAGGCAACACTTTCAAGACAGAAACCAGAGCATACGTCAATGGTAGGAAACTCTTTCTCACCGAAACACAGATGTCAAGTCTCAGAAGTTCTGGAAGAGCAGATATTCCAAGGAGTCTTCTCCATATTCTCTTAAGTACTGCCTTTCGGGTGACTGATGATACAGCAGCTGGCCAGAGATCCTCTGGTGAGACATCTTCAATGAAGCCAAAGTCTCAACCATCTGTTTACATCAATGGCAGCTTCAATGTCAATGGAAGGCAGTATGAACTCACCACAGACGAGGTTGAGTCAATATTTGGGGTAGCGGGGCTCCCAGGTCCAGAGCAGAGGATGATGCACTTCAGTTTCAGGACGTCAACAGTTAAGACTGAAACTGGCTTGTACAGGTCACAGACTTTTGTCTATGTGAATGGGAAGAAACTGAATCTCAACGAACAACAAGTTCAACAGATGAGAGATTCTAGCACTAGAGATATCTCAAAGACCTTATTTCATCTCATATTGAGGACAGCATTTGTACAGAGAGCACCAGAAATGGAGCCTGGATCAAGTCATATGTCAGGGTCTACATCTGGAAAGGTTGATTCTTCCACCACATTCAACATCAACGGCACACCCTACGAGCTCAGTGCAACTGAAGTGGTGCAAGTGTTTGGCGAGGCCGGTGCACCAATGGAAAGAACACTGCAGATAGCGTTCAAGACATCCTCCATGCAGACAGGCACTGGCTTCAGTAGTGTGACATCCATTTATGTCAATGGAAAGAAAGCAAACCTGACCCCAGAGCAAGTCCAGGAAATCAAAAATACTGGTACTCAGACAATCTCTAGAACAGCAGTCTATACCCTACTGAGGACAGCTTATGACGATGATAGTCATGCCGAAGTACCTGAAGTCTCCACAACTGTGAGTACCACACTCACTGGACCTGCAGAAGTGACCAGCTTCCATATCGGTGGGCGCTCCTATGATTTAACTGCCCAAGAAGTCACGTCCATCTTTGGTGATACTGACATTCCACCTGAGAATGATAGGAGTATCAGAGTTTCATTTAGGACGTCAACTGCTAAAGTTGGGGACAGCTATATCACAACAACATCAGCGTATGCAAATGGCAAGAAGTTGACCTTGTCGGCTCAAGAGGTCAAACAGCTGAAGAATGCAGGGTATCACGATATCAGTAGACGTTTGCTCAGAATCATAATAAGGACTGCCTTTGATCTGCATGTAACTGATACAGATACATTAAGGGTTTACACAACTAAACGCAGTGTCATAGCAGGGACCACAAGATTTTATCTCGGAGGTCGTGGATATGATCTAACCAGCCAAGAAGTCAGTTCCATCTTCGGCGAGTCTGGCCCACCTCAGAAAAGTGACCGGACTGTTGCTTTGACCTTCAGGATGACATCTTCACAGACAGATGAAGGATCAAGCCATGAAACTAAAGTACTTGTCAATGGAAATCAAGCTGATCTGACAGGTGACCAAGTAGAACAGATGAGGAATGCTCGAGGTCACGATATTTCACGCAGCTTGCTCCTGACCATACTCCGAACAGCCTACGCCACGACGCCCCAATTAATTTCAACAGTCATGCCTGCCAGGACAATTACTTTCTATGTCAACAACAGGCCTTATGATCTCACAGAAAAGGAACAGGATATTATATTTGGAGATGCTGATGTTCCACCCCATGAGCAGCGACAAGTTCTAATCACCTTCAGGAGTAAGTCCAGGCTATCGTGGGCTGGTTGGAAAACTACAACCACTGTCTCTGTCAATGGGAAGGAGATCGACCTGGGTGACGAAGAGGTGACTGCTATGAAGGCTTCAGCTGTGACAGATCTGTCACGCGATCTACTGATGAAGATTTTACGTTCAGCTTATGCCACTGGGACGTCAGGATTTGAACAACTGGCAGCAAATCTGATCATTTACAACATCAATGGGCAAGACTACCAAGTAAGTCTTGCCGACTACAGACGCATCTTTGGCCGGGCCAAGAGGCGCCCTGAGGATAGGCAAAATATCATTATGACGTTTAGGACAGGTGTTGAGATTGTTGGAGATGGTTGGGGCGTGGTTAATAACGTCTATCTCAATGACAAGAAAGGTAATTTCACAGAACAGCAGGTTCAAGAACTGAAAGAGTCAGGCCAAAACAATAAGAAGATAGCACATGACTTGGTTTTGTTGATTATCAAATCTGCTTTTGGAGAGGTGCAGGTCGGACACAAGAAGAGTGGGCAGGTCAGCAAAGGGATGACGTATTTCAACATCAATGGAAAACAAGTAGGTTTCTCAAGCGAAGAGATGCAGAGAATTTTCGATGCATCTGGGCCACCACCTGTTATGCAGCGCACCGTTCAGATGTCTTTCCGGAGTAGGGCCGTGCAAAATGGTAAAGAATGGAGAACTGAAACAACTGTGATGATCAATGGACAAGAAGCCAATTTTACACCAGATGAGAAGAATATTTTGAGGTCGACCAATACACAAGATTCCTACGAATCACTCCCCCGTGATTTGCTCCTCAAGATTTTGAAGTTTGCCTTCAATGGGCAAGTCGCAGTTAAGCAGACGACACCTGCAATGGTGCACTTTGGGAAAACAAAGGGAACTGAGGCGGCTATCCAGATCGAGAGTAAGGAGATTTCAGTCAGCCATGACGAACTCAGCAAGGTCTTGGGAGCAGCTTTCTCCCCAGCTTCCCGGAGCTCCATGGAGATCAAATTCGGTGATGGGAAAGATTCGTCTGAAGGTGAGGCACCAGATGTCTCGGTTTTTGTCAACGGACAGAAAATTTACTTAACGCCAGAAGAAACGAGAGAAATCGCTGAGTATTATGATAGAAATGGGTCTCGCGATGCAGCGAAGATGTATAAGGAAAGGTTGCCAGGCAGCAAACCGACATCTGGCCGAACGCTTTCACCGCAGCTGATACAGAAGATCATTGACGCAACGTCAGACAGCCGGAGCGCAGAAGATGGCGGCAAGGGTATGGCGATTGAAGAAGGTGCCAACGTACACAGCACAGGCTCCAGGCAGAAGAAACCAAGTTCCCTACTCGAACATATCAGACGAGGCGGAGCTGAAAATGGTCAAAGTTATAAATCCTCAACATCAAGGCCTACGAATATGCAGCCTTCACATCCAGACGATTATGCAGTATCTGACTACCTGAAGGACCAACCAAGGAAGGATGGCGACGACAGAGGGGGAGAGGTGAATGATCAGCTCAAAAAAGATGAAGAAGTTTGGAAGATGATGGACAGGATGTTCAAGTTTTGAAGGATTTTCCAAGGAAGATTCCGGTCGGACTTTTATGGTTGACTGAAGTTGAATTCATCTCAAGTTTGACTAAAGTGCGTACATGTACATCTTTTAACAGAACTGTACATGAAATGTACACAGGATTCAGGCAAATTTGAGATGAAATAAATTTTGGTCCATATTTGATTCTAGGCAGACGATACAGTGTTGTAGTGGGCAGAACTGTCTCAAGAAATCAGTTACGATTGAACCTGAAGAAATATATTTGAAGAAGACTTTGAATAAGAATTAAGTTTGGACAATAAAAAAACCCCAATATTAGAACAAATTCTACTAACATTATTTGATGATAACAAAAGGAAGATTACTGAAATTCTATCCAACTGCAACACTTTCTTCAAATATTTTTCTTAAGAGTTCAATCCTCTCACTGCTTGAGAGACTTGGAATGACATCGCTGCTTTTTGAGACAATGTGGACTATAAATTCAAAATAATTTTTCTGAAATTTCAAAAGGAAGTTCAAGGGATGAGTGATAACCAGTGAGGAGAGAAAGTCAAAGTGGCCAGTAACTTTATACGTTGTGGTCAGCCCAACTTGTTTCAAGGCCAATGAGGGATAATGTCTTGGGGGTTGGTGAGCCGGGCCGAAGAAGTGAAAATAGACCCTTTCATCAAAACACGGTGGGATGGTCATACGTGCCATAACATATCTGTTTATGCCATAATCTGACAAGATCTTTCTCAAGCGACATAAGTATGGCATACTATCATTGAAAATGATAGAATCAAAAGGAATTCAATATTTTAGTAAGACATTAGATTTATTAGTGTGACCTTATTTACGCTGCAAGAAGCTTGCTTGTCATATCAGTGCCATAACAAAATAGACAGTATATTTGTTGGTAAAATTAACAAACGATGCACAAAATGGTTAAAGGGACAACTTGGGTATGAGATATGTTTGTTTTTCATAAAAAATGGCTTCCAGCAGGACCATGACTTTTTGAAAAAACATTGCACTAGAATGGAATGTAACACAGGTCTGCCTGATATTCACAAGCCATGTTCAAAACTGCCTCGCAACACTGGCAGCTATTATTACCAGAGATCAGTATTAGTGTGAGACTACAAGTGGCGGCACATGGTGGCAAGCCGGGGTATTTTCCTCCTGGCCAGGCAAAACCCATGCCTAAGTTGTTCCTTTAAAACGAAGTGTTTATCGGCATCTTCCATTGTGTTCATGATTTCAGCCTCATAAAAATCTTCACGTACATGCCAAGGTGAAAAAACTACCTTCACAGTTGATAATAATTTTCTTTATCAAATGCAATTATGTTAGAAAACGCTACAAGCACGGCAAGAGACTTGTATGTGTGAGCACCAATCTACGTATCAATGTCATTATACTCCTTGAGGGCTTTGAATCTGAAGTTGGAACAAAATTTACGGATTGTGCAGTCGTGGCAGTTTGAAGAAAATAGGCTAATATCTATCTATGCAATAATTTCAAAGCAGCTTCGCACCAGGTATATTATCAATTACTATAAGTTTGGATCTCGACGAACAACAACACAGCTACATATCGCTGACATAGCTGTTATACAGTACTGGTCACATTTGACAAACCCTACTTCTGGTATACCGCGTGCAACCAATGTCTGGCTTGAGCGCAAATATTTGCACTAGATTATCATCATGAACATCCAAACTCAAGTCTCAGTTCAGATTTGAGGTCTTTTCTGACGTGACGTTATGTCATGCAACAATGACAATTGATTTTTAATTTTGAATAATCTTATGGAATTAGAAGTGCTAATAATTACCTAGCCAGTATAAAAAGTTTTCATGTGGTCTGTAGTGTTGGCTATGGATGACCTCTACGGCAACAAGAAAGTCATGTCAGTTGTAACCAGTACTGTACACTAGCACTAGTCCAAGTAAGAATGGGAAACACCTTCGATATATACCTGTTGTATTTCTAAAGCTTTTGCTTAAGTATAAATGGTACAAGTATTGTAACAGGTTCATTTTATAGAAAAAAAATCAAAAGTTTTAATATTGTGAAAAAAGCTTATACCAAGTATCTAAAAGTAGTTTGTACAATTTGTAAGGGAATATCTCCATGCTTTTAGCAAAAATTTATACTGGACAAAGTAAGACAAATAAATTTCTTTTCTTTGTAAATTGTTTTTCTTTTATTTCAAGACATGCAGTTGAAGGGACAACGGCCCTCTTTTGCCAGAGTAGTAGAAACACAAACGGTTGGAAGAATGTTTGTGTACATTTTTGGATGCATCAAACTTGCCTTCTACATAAACTTTGCAGCTAATCAACAGTGATGACAAAAGTTAGCTGCTCAATCAGCTCAATACTACAATCTGAGCAACTTTTGAGTGGTACCAATTTATACAGGTCAGACAAAGGCACATGCCTAGAGTCTCATGCCGACAACTAGTACCTCTTGACCACTAGTCAAGTCTGAGCCACTACACCACAGTGACTCCTAGCGCTCTGTAACATCTTGTACTAAAGCAGTTAACTTGTAAAACTCTTCCACCACTTAAAAAAAACTCACGATGAAAACAGATAGGCTGAACAATCAGGTGGAACTTAGCACAAGAAGTGAATCTTCAACAAGTGCACTTACACATCCTCGAGAAATCAAGGTTATTTCTGGATGTCATTTTTTCTGCAGAGAAACTTACAACCTGGCCAACTCCAGACACAAGTATATCTACGAGAGCTTTAATCAGTAGAGATTAGAAGCACTTCGTTAATAAAAAAAGTAGTAACGAATCACACAGCGAGTTGGTCAAGATCAGGTACACCTCGTAATGGGAAACCGAACACCAAAAGAGTGCACTCAGACAGAGCAAACGAGATGCTGGGAAATCCAAGCTGATTTTTCAACTTTGGCGTGTTTTTTCAAAGATAACTTCCTTCAGACGCATCAACGAGACACAGATATCGCTAAGATTACTAATTAGTCAGGCAAAGAACATCTCCACTCATAAGGAGACTGAGTGGTTCAAGGGCCTAGTATACCTATTCTCACTTCTCTCTGATAAAGACAATATACAGTTAGTAGAACCTCTCTATCAAGGACACCCCCGGGACTGACAAGTGCTGCCCTTAATAGAGAGGTGTACTGATCAGAGAGGTCAAATTAAATAGAAACAACTGCATTGGGATCAAAACTTGTGTCCTTAATACGGAGGTTGTCCTTAATAGAGAGGTGTCTGCTAAGGGAGGTGCCACTGTACCAGCAGTTAAATATAGAAACAAGCTAACTTTATCAATGGACACAGTTACCCGATCAAAAGTTACAAAGTGCCTGTATTGAAGGCAGTGCTTGAATGCATCAGTCAGAAAAAACCTCATTCATGAAAATCTATGTACAGTCGTGGAATACAAGATGTACAGATTTATTTGCGTACCAAACATTCAGCCTTCTGGAATTAGAGACTTCTGATGGTTACACTAATGCATAGACAATGGCCGTCATGGAACATCAACGGGCACTCATGTATACCACATCATACGTGAGAACAAGGCGGAAAAAATTCTGAGGAAGGCTGGAACAAGGTACATGATGTTTACCCTGTCTGCAAGAATGTTAGGAAACCAATGCCGGGCAAATGATAATGTTTAGACAGCAAGTTAACGCTTTGGGCAACCAATAAATCAGAGAAACCGTCTTAACCCTTCCCCTGCGTCAGCCATTTATCGTCCAGCGCCATCCTGTGTTGACAGCGGGTATCAATACTAAACAATCAAGCTTTCTATTAGCTGATCGTCGAAGCTTTTTCAAAAGTGTCCAAAAAAATTCGTAGAAATTGGTGCTGTTGTTTTTGCAGAGAAGCCATCAACTGCTCTTAAGCCAACTAATAGGAAAATAATCCCACCAGGTGAGTTGCTTTGAAAAATGATCTTTTAGATTTATAAATATTTGGCGATACAATATCTCACACATCATCTGGTAAAAACCTTTATTCTGGCAGAGCAGTTTTTGCCCTCGAGGTGATCGGCTGATCAGAAAGAGGTTGCCCTGAACCTGTGTCGATGGTGTGGTCAGGGGCCACTGTATAGTACTGCAACCTTTCTTGGAATGTTGAAAGTTTGATAAAGTCATTATTGTTGGGATTCTTATAAGGCTTGAAGCAAAACCATTGTCCAGTACAACAGGCCGGATAGCAAGCAGGTAGTTGAACACTGAGACTTGTGTTACACCACTATTACAAGGCTTTGAGGCTTCTGGATGCAACAGAATTTTCAGTCAGCAGCAGATCAAGTAAAAATCTGGCTCCACTTAACTTTTAGTAAAAACGTCAGACCGATGACTGAATGAGATGAACTACTTTGCAAAAAACACGAACATTATGAAAACATGATGAAGCCCCAGCGCTGTAATATGGCAGACCGTTTACATCTCAGGAAAATTTACAGATATTGTGTTAACAGCAGCAGGTTGGTTTGACTTTCAAGTCTCACATCACTACACATCTGAACTCTTCCTGCAGTTTCAGAGAAACAGTGATGTCATCTGTTGGTTACCTGGTAAACTACAAACTTGAAGACTTATCGTGTCTGCTTTTAGATTAGAACATGCGCAAGTTATAAGAATCTGTGCTAAGTGCTGCCATCTTTCATATGAGGTGATCTTGAATCCTCCATTTTATCTCAATGAAGTCAAGATTTGTGACAACTTACCCGATCTTGAACCAAATGGTGCCGTTCTTCCATTCCCTTCTCTGTCTGGACCGACTGTGCCTGTAACTCTTTCAACTGAAGAAAAAGGAACGAAATCAAGTGCTCGGCATAAGAGAAGTTGTGCACCCTTCCGACACCCACTCTGACTTCATCTCAGTGGTTGAATTAAAGTTATTAACTGATAAATTTCATTTCATTTTATTCCCAAACATTTTCATTTTGATATTCTACCCACGAGATCTATAGCCCCCGTTCAGAGGAACTTTGCCTGCAAAAGGCCTTGGATTGCAAAATCCACCTTCTGCTGCCTTAAACTGTGTTACAGACACAACATGGCACCCAGGAAAAGCCCCAATTTTGAAACAAAACTGCCTGGATGACTTGCAAATTACACCTCACTCCACTGAATGGGATGTGGATTGAAGCTGCTCACTCCTGGTGCCTGTCTGCCGAAACCCACGACCTCCTGATTATGAGCCTGGTGCTTTTACCACTATGTCACTGATCTCCTCTAATTCAACTCACCTGCATATTTGTTGATTTGAGATGAGGGTCATGGTCAAGATAGAGGTCATGACCTTGGTGGAAGAACGTTTTATGAGCATTCACATAGCCGAGCATCTGAAAAATTGAAGCAGCATGTTTTACAAAACGGGTACAACTTGTCAATATCACGGGAGACCGCCTCTCTCCAACGTTCAAGTATGGTAGGTAGCGTCTGCTAAGATGCGGGGAGAGATGAAAAACGTTTGCCTTTTTTATTCTTCAAACTATTTTTGAATGCTCCGTAACTTACTGTATCCAGTGCATTGAATCTCTTCTTGGATTGGAGGACGTTGATCTGAAGAAGAAAAGAAATTATTTGCAACATGTCGCTTCAGCATGGCTAAAAACAGAGGGAAACGCTAACTGATCATGTTGGTTGGCCAGCAAGTAGAGACCTCTGTTGACAGGGAGAGTAACTTCTATTGTCTTATTCAAACAGATTCCTATGATTTCAAGTGCAATGTTTATTGCAGTTTTGTGGGCTTTCAGCAATCCTGTTAGGAGAAGTCACGGCAAAACTGGAAGACATTTTCGTTCGAAAAACCCAACATGTCCATGCCCAGCTTCTCCCTTAGAAGCTTTCAAAGAAGATGGTAACAAGCAAAGATCTGGAGATCCGAATGCCTTCAACCATAACATCCAAACAAGTCGTGTGTCAAACAACTAGAATCGATGAAGAAAAGTCGAACAAACCTGGAACACGTAATCCAGAGACGTGTGAGCGAAACATGACCTCATCGCCGTGAGGACATTCTTGGTCTCCTCACATTCCTGTAACTTCGACTTGGGGACTGACGAGTGTTTGATCAGGGCTTGGTCCATGTCGTCCGAGATCTTCTCAAAATGCTTCCTCGATTCTTTGACTTTCTTGATATCACTGAAAATGGAATGACAGCGTTAGTAAATGCCAAATTTTGTAGGGGTTCCATTCAGAAACTCGCGAATGACTTAATGATGAATCGATAGCTTTGATAACGACATTGGCAGGGGAAGGGTATTGTCTTGCTCGTACGAAATTTGCTTTACAAGCTGTTCGCTATGTACCATAGCCCGTAAAGCCAAAGACCTTTCATCTCTGTTATCAGGACAAAGATAGAAGAAAAACAATTTAAGTATCCACTTACCTTTTAATGAATGAGTTGATATTTTTCCCCAACGATTTTTGCGTCTGCTCCAGAAGAATCTGCAGGAATGAAACAAGATATGAAAGAGTAGTCGAAAACTGAAAGTAAGAGGTTAGGAACTGGCACTCTGAATGAAAGACGGTCTACTTGGGGATGAGATTTGGCGTCCTAAGTCCCTCTTATGCCATTCGTGGTCGCCAAATTGAAATACAGTCCGGATGGCTAACACTCTGCTCTAGAGGATTGTGATGATGTCAAATACAGAGCTGAAATACAGTCTGGATGGCTAATACTCTGCTCTAGAGGATTGTGATGATGTCAAATACAGAGCTGAAATACAGTCCGGATGGCTAACACTCTGCTCTAGAGGATTGTGATGATGTCAAATACAGAGCTGAAATACAGTCCGGATGGCTAATACTCTGCTCTAGAGGATTGAGATGATGTCAAATACAGAGCTGAAATACAGTCTGGATGGCTAATACTCTGCTCTAGAGGATTGTGATGATGTCAAATACAGAGCTGAAATACAGTCCGGATGGCTAACACTCGGCTCTAGAGGATTGTGATGATGTCAAATACAGAGCTGAAATACAGTCCGGATGGCTAATACTCTGCTCTAGAGGATTGAGATGATGTCAAATACAGAGCTGAAATACAGTCTGGATGGCTAATACTCTGCTCTAGAGGATTGTGATGATGTCAAATACAGAGCTGAAATACAGTCCGGATGGCTAACACTCTGCTCTAGAGGATTGTGATGATGTCAAATACAGAGCTGAAATACAGTCCGGATGGCTAACACTCTGCTCTAGAGGATTGTGATGATGTCAAATACAGAGCTGAAATACAGTCCGGATGGCTAATACTCAGCTCTAGAGGATTGTGATGATGTCAAATACAGAGCTGAAATACAGTCCGGATGGCTAATACTCAGCTCTAGAGGATTGTGATGATGTCAAATACAGAGCTGAAATACAGTCCGGATGGCTAATACTCTGCTCTAGAGGATTGTGATGATGTCAAATACAGAGCTGAAATACAGTCCGGATGGCTAATACTCTGCTCTAGAGGATTGTGATGATGTCAAATACAGAGCTGAAATACAGTCCGGATGGCTAATACTCTGCTCTAGAGGATTGTGATGATGTCAAATACAGAGCTGAAATACAGTCTGGATGGCTAACACTCTGCTCTAGAGGATTGTGATGATGTCAAATACAGAGCTGAAATACAGTCCGGATGGCTAATACTCTGCTCTAGAGGATTGTGATGATGTCAAATACAGAGCTGAAATACAGTCTGGATGGCTAACACTCTGCTCTAGAGGATTGTGATGATGTCAAATACAGAGCTGTTTAACACTGACCAAACCAAATCCCGCTCCCCCCAAACACACCAGACAAGTGGCCACACATTCATGAGTTCTAAATACTATGCCAACACCACTTCTCGGACAATTCCAAGTCTTTCATATCATTCCAGATCTTGTTGTCGCCTTTGCCTATGAACCCATGACCCTCTAGACTGGGATAGGCTGTAGCCAAACACTAACAACGACTGGCAGGGAATCCCACATCAAAAATTCAAATTAACAAACTTTTGAATAAAGAATAATTTTTTACTTACGGCATTGTAATTATGAATCTCTGTGAGTACCTGTGCAAATCTTTGAAGAACAGTCTGAAATTTGAAATAGAACTTATGCATTTACTATCTGACTTTCTTTAAAAGTCACACGGCTATTGAAATCAAGCTATCATATGGTTATTTGAGCTTGCGCTACTACCTGATGTCACATGCCTCATGGTTTTCAGCGCAAACGAGCGATTTATGTCACCGCAATCTGCGACAGAGCCAAAACAATATTATGAGTTATTGCAATCTAACCAATCACTTCATTTTGGAGTTCTAATTACTCTAGGATATCAAGTTCAAGACAAATTGGTGATATCCCTTAACAATACAAGTAATGCCAGCTGAGTCACCTAGTAAACTTGTTACAATATATTGTGCAAGATGCGTTTCCCATGATGTTGCCACTGACATCATGTTCGATTTAAGTTTGCAACAGGTAAATAAATTATAGAAGAGAACCACATGGGCTACTTGGAAAGATGAAAATATTTCCCGAAGAAAAAAAGTGCCGGACAGGTAACAACCAACAGGAAGAGAGTGTGTGTGGTTACGGCAGTTCAGAGTCAAACTGGTCTTTGAATATGCTCAATGTTTTATACTGTAAACCACCCAATTTTTGCAGCGGTTTATTTTCAGACAAGCTGCTGTACATATTTTCTTTTTCTGTGTTTTCAGAAGGTATGGAGCAGCTTGCTTTACTATTTCTCCGTCCCCATTCTTTAAACCTTGATACTCACCGAGACCAAATCATCACTCTTGAAGTAGTCACCCAGATCTTGGATTCCCCTGATCAAATTTCTGGAAGGAAACAAAATAGTTTTGTCAATTTATACAAAACGCTTGCTGAGGGACGTTCTCTTTCTTCTGCATAAGATTTTACAAAACCATCATATCCTCAGGCCGTTCGCCACAACAAAATCCGCTGCAAGTCTTCAGCAGTAAATTCCCCACAGCTTGCTCCTCAGACTTTGGCTCTGACAAAAAGTCCTGTCTTCTTTTCATCAAGGGACAATAATCCAACAGACCTTGAACTTTTGGTGGCAAAGTCCGCAATCGCAGAAAGCAGACTTAGTCAATGATTACGGTAACCATTTAACATACTGCAGAGCTCTCATTTTTGCTGCAATTGGATTAACAATCAGCCTCCAATACGACTCCATTGATAGGAGGAAAAGGGATAAGGGTAGGGGCCAAACTTTATCAGTACCGAGTTTTCCCATTTCCAGGACCCCATCCCATGGAAGTCCACCTATTGATTTCCGATTCTGATGATATAGTCAAAATGAAAGTAAAGTGAAATGTGCTTCTGGCTAATTTTATCATGTCATGCTCTCAACTACAAATCACCATTACAGTGACAACTGCACCAATTAATTTTCAAACCAGGAAGTCAAAACCATTTTCACGTCCGCACAACTTACTTGTTGGCATTGTTGTAGATTTTGCCAGACTCTGTAGTGGTATGACACAGCTTCACGATCTGCAAACAAAGACGAAGTACAGTCCAAATCACAACTGACATCCCTAAATTCGCGTCTCTAGCGCATCATTGACACACAACCCATCACGTCGGTCGCACGTAGGTTGCGTGTAATTTACGCGAAATGTAGAGATAAGCGTGTCACTGGTGCGTCATTGACGTGCAACTCGGCGTGCAACTTGCGCAACGTTGCACATCACTGACGTTAAAAATTTGAAATTAGTAATTGAATTTGAAAATTTCCTATTGCCTCAATACGTCCTCCAGCAATGCCATTGTGTACACAGATATTCAAATACTAAAAACCAAGTTTCAGCAAATTCGTATGCATAATAACTGCACTACAGCATTGTGTATAACTGCATTTCTATTTTCCTGCACCAGCAGTAATTATTAACGGCATACCCCAGAGATTATTTAAGTCTAGTCAGGTCTTCCATTTATTTTCCCAGGCCTGCGCTATAAAATAGTAGGACACATCTCTTCGATAATTAAAAAGTTTTGTTTTGTACATGTAGTAAGCAACAACCACAACAATGCGTGATGAAACTTTTTCACCGAGATCTTTATCGAATTATTGATACATCAAGACCACATTATCACATTAACCGCATTTATTGTTTGACCGAGATGAGTGGCTGGGAGTTTGATTGTAGGTGAGAAGAACGGCAGTTGTAATCGGCCAGTTCTCGTCTAGACTAATCTAACATTGGCATTGATGAGACTAGCCGCATGCACACCACCTGAAAATGGACCACCAATCTTGGTTCGCGAACCAATGCCGCACCATCGAAAATCCACCACGCGCGTACACCAGCGCTGCAGCTAGTTATAAAATCCGGCAACAGATGGCGCGCAAACAATAAGCAGAAAGCGCCATTTCGAAAGCGCCGCCTGTCGCCGAACCATCTAACTAGCTAATTGCCGATCCATTAGCGCGTACACCACGACAAAGCCGAGCTTTTAACAAGCCGGGCGAATTTGGACCATCAAGCTTGATGGGACAAATTCCCTGGCAATTTGTATCGGCAATGGATTGCCGAACCAATTTGCCGCGGCAATGTGGTGGTGTACGTGCAATTGGTCCACCAATATTTCGTGGTGTACGCGCAGCAAGTATCATGGTACCATCTTTTGAGAGTAAAAGCTTTGGGTTAAGTGTCTGATAATGGCAGTAGAGGTTATGATACATTTTGACACTTTAACATTGATCTATCCTAAAAACCTTTCAGCAGAACTCAGATAAGTTGCACCCTGACCATAAAGCTCTGACGCTCAGTAGTGGAACTTTCCCGAACAGCCGACTTTGTTACCGAAAATGAACTGACTTTTAGCAAGCATCGCAAAAGTTCCAAACGCAGAAGGATACCTCCGTCATCACGACAGTTTACCTGCCATGTTTACTCACCTTATCTAGTCTTATTTCTAATTTGTCAATATCATCCTCAGCATCCTCTAACGAGGCCCTGGAAAGATACAAGATGGTGTCTGATGTCAACGACTGTTTACAAATACTATTGGCTGTTATCATATCAATATCCAGGCATTGGAGAGAGCAAGTCCAGTTTGATGGGCAGGAAACTATGGAATATATCTGTCTACTACTGGTCTACAATACGGAATTGTTCAGCGCCTATGACGCAGCTGAAAGGGGTGTAAAGTGAAGCAGGTAATTGTCAGCGCCTGCCCACAGTAAGGGCTTTAAAATATCACCAGCCATGGGCATGGTTGTGCATATCCTTTTTTGGGGAGGGGAGGGACCCCCCCCCCCGACTCCCCCCTCCCCAACAGGAGCAAGACAAGGAGTCAAAAGTCAAAAGAAGAAACTGTCTGGAATGCAAACACACAATTGACGAAGCAATACACAAACAAACAGCACAAAGCATTATTTACCTTGAAAGATTAACACTAATTGAATAATTGCAATTTACCACCACATTACTGTAAATTGAGCTGTCAAACTAATCAAAAATCCATTCATTAGTCCAAAGTGCAGTCATTGCAGTTACTAGAGCGATAGCAATACCCACCCATTTTCACACTCGTAAAAACTTCATCATTATTGTTGTGATCGTTAAATTTTTGGTACATGGTACGGGAATCCAGGAATGGATTATGTTTACAACGAATCACTGAGGTTGTCCATTAATTAAAATTTTTCACATACGTTTTTTTAATTATTTGCCACTCTTAAGGTAATAAATGATATTGTGTCCAGTAGGTGGAGAGCTTCGCAGAGAGCTTGTCAGGGCTGGCACCAAATTACTTTCAGTTTCTTCCTCCAATACATGTACATCAGCTGAGTGGCAGAGACATGGGCCTCTTGTTTCAATTTTAAAAAACAGTATCACCAGACTGACCAGTTCAGACACTATCCTTCCCTCTCAACTAAACAAATGTAACAAATAGCTAGCACATGGACATGTTTAGGTGGTTCTGCTTCAGCTAGAAGAGCTATTAGCGCTTACTGTGGTAGCCTGTTCTCGATCGAAGCAACGATTGAAGCAACATCGCTCAAGATAATTACCTAAACTTTATAAGTTGTCGAGTCTGAGCTGGCAGGGATTGAAGGATGGGGCTTGCGAAATTTAGATTGGATACCAAAATGCTGTTGTTGAGCTAGAAATGCAAAAGCAGTGGGTCTCTGACTCTGGTGCAGTTATTTCATTGAAAGTTGCCAAAGAGCTTAGGCAGAAAGTCGGACATATTTTGGTAAAAATCTCGTCCTTTGATCAGAGCTCACATGCACAAAATGCCTATTTGGTCCAGTTTTTATGATGTCTGCTTACAACAGTGTCGATTCAGACTACTGGAGAGATGGCATGTATGCCTTGCAGTTTCCAAATTCACTTCCAGACTTCAGACATTTGATTGCAATCATAACGTCTGCTCATAGTTATGCAAGCAGCTGGAAAGATGGTCCGTTCCAGTACCCAAATCACACCCTGGTCACCCAACAAGGGTTAATTGACGAGTTGGGCAAACACATCACTCTATCAACATCAGCTTTTTGGTTGGATGATAGAATTGAATGGTGTCCAGTCTAGATATAGATTGAGCAAATCCCGAACAAACAAAACCATGGCACTCATGCAGTTATTTGATGGATGTTATAAATAAAGTATGATATGATTGATACATGCAAATGCAGTACCTGAAACCTCATCACTGTATGTCGGTATCAGTACTCCAGAATGTCTGTGGGAACTTTTAACACTTTCCTACACATCTAATGCTTAGCAGATAAATTCTAATGTTTTTTTCAATTCATTTGTTCTTTTTTCATGTCAAGTTAAGAAAGAAATGCAAGATTGTTTAAAGCTAGAGTTCGCTGGGCAACTTCCCAGCCACCAAAAACTTTCCCTGGTAAGGTTATGATTAATCTGAGCATTTCTGACCGGTACCCATTTATACACCTGGGTGCAGAGAGGCAAGTAAGACAGAGAGACCAGCCTACAGTCTCACGCCAACAGTGGGGATCGAACCCGGGACCTCTTGACCGCTGGTCGAGAGTCCAAGCCACTACACCACAGCGGCTCCTTAGTCATTGGAGGCATGACAATAACAACATAGCATGCACTGATAATAAGAGGAAGTTTCCTCTTTGCCGTAAGGTCATCTTATTAATAACACATAGTACATACATTGTATTATACGACCATATTATACATGTACCTATTATTACACATACTCTAAATTCACTGATCTAAGACAAGTTGTCTGATTGATTACTAAGAAATCAAAAACAGCGCCCAGGCTGGAACCATGCTGATCTACCGGCATTGTGCTTAAGACTTTAGAGCTGACTCACACCGCCAGTAGGCCGGCATGAGCCAGAATATGACGTCATGACCATTTAACATCTCGGTGTCACAGCTCATTGTTTATCAAAATTGAACATGCTGAATGGGACTGAACAACTATGATGATACACAATAGTTAGTTGGAACCCATGTCATATTCAGAACAGGTCTTAGACCAGTGAAACTAGAGTATGTATCTCAATGACATGAATGAGATGTAGGTTGACTTTCGTGCCCCAAATGCATTGTACAGGAACCCAATTTGATGCATAACATTAACAACCATAAATGTGCTCAGTCCAGGAAATCTTGCCTGGTATCAAATTATTCCTTTATTAACTTGAGGACTAAATTGGAGGAATCAAATTCTATGTTTGACAATTCCCACTGAGCAAAACTAGCCAAAGCCAATCAACTCTTGATAGTAATTGTACTTTACTTCATAAGCTTTCAGTTTTACCCCCTCCTACTGGTGTGTAAGTGTCTATGTCACAAACATCAAGATATTTACTCTAAGTCTCCATCATCAGCAGGTCAAAGACGCAAGACAATGGCTGTGGAGCTATTGTCATCGGAAGCATGCAAGTGCTAGTAATTGACCTTTCCGTAGAAGTTTGTTTGGGCACTGACCATCTGCTCACTGGGTCAGCTGAGGCATTGGCGTATTCTGAGTGTGCGCATTTGTTTTTTATGGCTCCGATTCATCTCGGTCGAAAAGGCCAATGTTGACTGCTCATGGCCGGCCGGTGATATCTCCGTATTCCAAAAAATCTAAATTCTACTAATTATAATAATAATTATGAGACTCATATAGCGCTAAATCCAACTGGTTTCAGTCGCTCAAAGCGCTTCACATTATTACCCCTAGGTATTGGCCTGTACATTCTTGGTTCAAGCTCTAAACCCTGGGAGTATTACAGGTCCAAGACGGCAGCTATACAGCGCTCAGGACTAACATTCATAGTGTGCCAACTCTGCCAGCTAGGTACCCATTTACTCCCAGGTGGAGAGAAGCGAGTAGGGTTAAGTGCCTTCCTCAAAGACACAAAAACGAAACAGCAGTGACCCTTCCGAGAATGGAACCCACGACCTCCTGATTATGAGCCCGGTGCTCTAACCACTACGCCACTGAGCTTCCCCAATTATTCTTCCACTGATCTTCCCCATTATACTACAATCAAGATGTACAGACCGGGGGAGCTGGCTGTACGTACCCATAAGTCTTTGCGGTAGTCTCGCGCGTACCGGATATAACCCATAAAGCTTTTCTCCTTCAGAGAAATACTGCGTTGCGCTCAAGTGCCTTATAAGGCTGTGAACAAAATTAACGTTCGACCAATGAGAAAGCCACATTACCCTGCATACGAGGTTGGACGCGTGATCACTAAATGACAAGTTAAAATAGAATCAGACCACATGTTTCTATATGTCAGAATGCTGCCGTTTGCGCTGTAGTACACGTGTGTTGTCCAAATTTTCGATGTCAAGCAAGTTTAAGGCCAACCTCGTGTCCACCAGACTAATGCATAATTGGCAGTTGAGCGCAACGCAGTATTTCTCTGAAGGAGAAAAGCTTGATAGGTTATATCCGGTACGCGCGAGACTACCGCAAAACTTATGGGTACGTACAGCCAGCTCCCCCGGTCTGTACATCTTGATTGTCGTATTCTTCCATCAGGCCTAAACCTATTGCCGTGGGCCTACATTTGAATATAACAACAGACAGAACATGCGTTATTCACTTGTTGTTACGCATGGACTCTAGCCGATGACTCATCCACATGGTTTTGAGTTTCTCAGGCAGTATACCATGCACATATGCATGCATGCATGCAATTCAGTGTATTTTGTGTATGTTGAAGAACTCGGCTCACCTAAATCGAGGAGAATCCTTCAAACATTCACCAAAATCAATGTTTGGCCTCATGATTGTTGACGTCAACTGTTTACAAATTCAATTTAGATTATCCCTATCATCAAATCATAACAATATTCGCCGTAACTCCGCCAAAAAATAGGAAAGTTTGACTGCAAAACTGTCACAAAAATCAACAGGAGTCCATGTTGGAATCTCGCACGAAAGTTCCCGGATGACTAATTTTGCTTCCGGGTTTCCCCAAAACCAGCCGACTTGTTTCCATGGTAATTGCCGTCACAGGTTATATCCAATCCACATTAGCAGTCATGTGATCTTCGAGATTTTGTAAACAAACGCACGTGCGCAGTTCAAATGGTGAACATTTTCCCGTCGTTTTGAAAAGGGTTTCTTAAAGGGGGACTACACACTATTATAGCCGGGGTGAATTAAGGCTGTGAATGTCTTCCGGAAAATTGTGGGATGCTAGCTTAGACCAAGATCAGACTAAGATTATACTAAGGGCACTCAGACTGGGGCCTCATCCTTCCTTCCTATCCTGAGATCATCAGGGGTTAATCGTAATAATGTTCGCTTGGCTCTGGGTGTATCAGCATTTGTTATCTCGCCAGGTCGAGTTGTGACAGTGTTTGTAATCTCATCAGGTTTGGTTAAGGGTTTTGGTGAAGAATCTATGTCGTCAGAGGAGCAACATTTATTTCTATGAACCCACGGGATAAAACAGAAAAATAAATCTGATTGCTTTTTATTGTAAGACACTGTATACAATTCTACTCTCGCTTCCAGGATGTTTTCATGGCCTGGAAATAAGGTTGACTCGGGTAGGTGTAAACTGTGGACGAAAGTGTGGACGAAAGTGTGGACAGCGGCCCTCTAAGTTTGGTGGGGTGGCATTTCTTTGTCTTTCAACATATTTAAAAGAAATTGCAGTATATTATGCATTATAATCTTTTTAATTGGTCAGCGAAAGAAAAAAAGAAAAAAATTATTTTGATGGGTAATTTTGATCAATGAGTGGACGGGCTTTTTTGCCCCTTTTTTGAAGGTTTTCGAAGTGGCCTTTGGCTTTGTAGACGGGGAAATGTGAGGTCTAGTGTCCAAATGTGGACTAATTATCAAAGAATTTGTTGAAACTGTGATGTTTCTAACTAGTCCAAATAATATTCTTTCACAAAAACTACTTTTATTTGAATGACAATGACAATATCATTCAGTTGTAGGCAAAAATAGTTGGCCCTCTCTCCGACCAACTTTCGTTGATCCAAGATGGCGGCACCACTGTGAAGCCCTGTTGAACATGTTGAAAGGTTACTGTAAATCAGTCAGGAGCTATACTAGTCAGTTTCACTGAGACAAGTCATACTGTAAAACAGATCAAAATAATTTTTTTTTCTTTTTTTCTTTCGCTGACCCTTAAAAAGACTATAATGCATAATATACTGCAATTTCTTTTAAATATATTGAAAGACAAAGAAATGCCAGCCCACCAAACTTAGAGGGCCGCTGTCCACACTTTCGTCCACACTTTCGTCCACAGTTTACACCTACCCGGTTGACTATGTTTACTTCCTTATGTCAGAAATACCTTCAATAAAATCACCTGTATTTCAGATCAGACGTTGTTGTCACCTACAAAGCTGGTGATATGACAATCTTTGATATCAGTAAGTGTAGTTAAACACCTTTTTATAACTTTCTCTAGTGTCTTTAATCCTTTTAGAGCTTGTATTTGTAAACAAAACTGTATTTTCAACTCAACATTTACATTGCCTTGGTCGGAGTGTGATTGAAGACCATTAATACCATAGCTGTATTATAGTGAATTGTGTTCAAGCTTTGTGTGTCTACTGCACACACTCGGAGCACAATCATAAGAGTATACATCATCATGATCATAAAAGAGGTAGAGGCACCATCATTTCGGCTGGAACTTGAAATCCTATCCTATTCGGTATTCCTAAAGCAATCAAAACTTCATCAAATGATTAAGTGACCTAGGACTAGGAGGCTGTTCTCTGCCTGGAAAACAAAGAACAGACTCGCACCATGCTCAACCCTTTAATGGTTAATGAATTTGAATAAACTATTATAAACTTAATTCACATTCAGGTTGACACCTTCACGCGACTACCATGTCTGCTCAGAACTCTCCTTCGCCAAAGCGTCTCTCGAAAAAGAAGAGCTTCGTCAAGAAAATCATTCCAAAATTTCTTCGTCGTTCTCACAAACATTCCGGTGGTAACCAGGCACAACAAAGATCCTTCGTGGTCGAGGACGATGACAGTAACGGGGAAAATTGGGACGAGGATGACGATGTTTTTGATTCAGGAACACCTACACATCATCGGGAAACTAAAGTTTTGAGAGGTAAGTTGATTGTGTTGTTTGTGTCATCCCAACTGTCTTTGACATAAAGTTCACAGTTTGTCAATCCTGAGGGTGTCCGTAATTGAAATGTTCTACTGTATGATGCAGATTTAAAGTTCCAACAGTATGATATTGATTTTCTGTTTCTTGTTCTTTCAGTTCACGTTTCACCAACATACCTGAACAGGGCGGGGCAACAAATAGGCCACGTAGCCACCAGCAAAATTGACGACACGTCCACGAACTCTGCGGAAATAACTGCAAGTCATCAGCATGCTGTCGGGGACCAAAGAAAGAGACTTGAACCTCAAGCCAAGCCAAAATGCCTCATTCCAACTGCACCAGTTCTTGAGGAGGTTCCAGTCGAATTGACCCCTGCGCAAGGTCATGGCGAAACTCAGTTGATCTCTGGACAGGGTCAAGGTGAAACTCACTTGACATCTGGACACGGTCATGAAGAATTTCAAGGCCAATCCATTGTTGGCACAATACAAGTAAAACTAGCCCCAGAAGACTTCGATACTGGTGGTGATTATGCAAATCTCATACAGAGGTTAGCGCCAGATAGAACTGCTGAAGAAACAGACTCAAATTCAAATAGAATCTATGACTTTCCGATGTTCAGTGACGTATCGTTGATACGTAATCCTGATTCAGTGGACAGTTCAGGATCACTTGATGATCGTGTGACACCAGAAAGAACCCAGAAAAAACACGATATCAAACCAGTATCGATGGGATGGGGTATGGTAGTGTGGAACGAAGTCGCGCATGACTTCGCTTCCGACCGTTCACAAATTGAGGACATGTTGTTAAGTTCAACAATGAAGGATGCCCTGAAGTATCGATATTCTGTCGAAGAGAATGGATGGGGGATGGTGTACAGCCCAGATGATCTCTTGCTGAATTGGAGTATCAACCCTATCAGTGATATATTTAGTAAGTGAACTCATGCCAGGCAAACACGCTGAAATTTTTTGCACAGCCAGTCACGTTGTGATGCACAAAGTACATGTCGGCATGACGTCATAATGTGACCTGATGGCATCACATCTGCACTGTTGCTTTGGTTGAGGAAGCGATTTAAAGATGTCGATTTCATTATATCAGTTAACCCCGCAAACAGAGGTGACCTCAATCAACTGTTCTTAGACATTCAGAACAAATAGATAGCAAAGCTGATTAGGGCCTTGCATTTTAGGCCTGAGACATGTTGTCGATTTTGTCAATTTGGCCAGATTGACAAAGAATCAACGCCAGCTACTGGGATGCTGATACTTTAATACCTTTACGTTATTTCCAGGTGCATTCTGGGATCTATCCTCCATCATTCTAGTCTCCTTTGTCTTCTTGATAATGGGGACAGCTGTTTCCATAGTAACAGTTTGGCAAACAGTATTGATGGTGATCAATGGTATTTTATCAGTATCAAAATGGGCGTCCTCCGTCGGGCAAGGAAAAAAACGAACAAGGCCTTATGTGGCCCCAATCAGACTGCCATCGTCTGCATCTTTACAAATTGAGAATCCCTTCAAAAAAATGTATGGTAAGTTGGAAAGTAAAACGTTTGTAATGGCATTTCTCGATATGACATTTCAACAACTTGTTGGCATTTTTAGCTCAGCTGACAAAGTCAGCGGAGCTAGTCAAATAGCTATTCGATTGGTGTCCGTCCTTCCACCCATCCTGCCATCCTTCCATCCATCCATCCATCTGTAGGCAAAGTTGGGCATTTTGTAATCATACAACCGAAGCACTTCAAATCTAGTCTTGCTTATAAACACCGCAGAAAATGTTACTTACGGAAAAAAATTTGGGCGATTCGACTCAAATTCAGCTCCCCAGGGGACAAAATGCGTAAATGAAAAAACAATTTTTTGACGCTCTATTCCAGCAGATAAAAGCTCGAAATAAAGTTGAAAAGGTCTTCATGATACAGAAGTTTTGATATAAAATAGATTAGTGTGGATTTATATCACCAGTTGGCGGTAGTGAGCAAAACTGTTGTTTGACCCCGGATGACCCCGCTTTAAATTTCCCGCCGGTTACCTGGAGTACTATCATCAAGAAAATGGCGGTGACCTTTTTATTTCTACCGGAGCGATGATTTTGTAAGTGACAAATTTTCTTTTTTAAGCCTTTACGGAAACGTATTTTGGTACGAAACTTCACACGTTTATAGAAAAGATCAACGAGAATGTGTTCAAATGCCCTCATAACGATGAGTTCAACAGAATTTGGTCAAAACAACCTTCGAATGGAGTCAACTTTCATTGCGAAATTGAAGCGACGACATCATTATTTATCGTAATTTATGCAGATCTGAGTCCAGCTGATGGGCGATGTTTTGATTTGTGTTCAAACTATTGGAAACTTCGGAAATTAGTTCTATTAGTTCTACTATTCCGTAGGAGTATATTATAGCCATTGATGTTGACAGCTAAAAGCACGAAAACTTTGTTCAGGTTTCTCGTCCAATCACGTGACCTCTCCAACACTCGATAATGCACTCTTTTCGTCCACGTTTTAGGCCAATCTTCGGCCTGAACATGAAATCTAATAAGCGCAGTACTTAAATCAGATGTTTCTCTCGCCTTGAAAACATTCCTGGGTAAAATCCATTGAGATTAGCCGAGTTAATCCACTTTTTCCGTGCCTAAAATCTCTGCCGCTGAATTCTATAAATAGAAACTATTAACATCGCGGCAGTGTGGTTCCCATTGTGCGCCCTCCCACTTCACACCATGTCAGGAACTTTTACGGAGAGAGAGGGCGTGCGGTAAGAAGAATGGCCAAAATGACGTCACGTTTTCCTGGCAATGTCTCTTTAATTGCCAGACCAGTCAAGCATTGGGAAAGCATCTTTAATTCAGACAACGTTAGAACTCGAAAAACGAATATGTTAATTTGCAAAATTAAAAGCAGATTTCACCACTAACCAGCCAAATCGGAATACGACGGCACAAAATGTTCTCGCTTTCCTCCTGCTAAAAAACCTTGTTCCCGCACTCCTATTTTAATTTATCCCAAGGAATATGATATGATCTGTTTTCACTTTTTTGTAATTAAATGGTATTCATATAATGAGATCAATAGTAGTGTCCGTGTCAGATCCCATCATGGAGGTATAAATAATTATTTATACCTCCATGATCCCATCGTTCAACTAGTCTTCTCTCCCCAGGTGCCTCACACGGACCTTCACGTACTCAAGACCAACTCTTACAATATCGCCCTCAAAACAACCCTGGAGTCATGAATTCACAGGTGCTCCTGTGAAATCTCAGTTCTAGTTTATTCATCAAACTTTATCGAGGGTTACCCGGTTATCGAATCGAATGGATGTGTCGATCGTCGGGGCGGATTGATATGTGGTTAGGTTGTGCGTCCAAGGCGATTACTAATAGGTCATTCAGTTAGTTTGAGAAAGATCATGATCATGAAGATGCGTGTTGTGTTATCATAACTGGAAAATAAGTTGAAGTTATTATTAGTACTACGATTCTTACATGAGTAAAAAGTAGACGTTTTAAGCAACACAATAATGTTACTCCCATTTTTTCTGTAAAGCTATACTGAACTAGGGATATCTTCCGTTGCCTCCTGTAATATTTACATACCATGGCTGATTAGTTCAATCATATTTCATCCAACTGGCAGCTCTGCATTGGAAATTTTAGTGGTATAACGTGTTCTCTTGACCTTCAAACAGTAGTATAAAGCCGATATTTACTACTTTATACCCTCAGTCCTATGTTATTAGGTCATATCCAGCTGAGCGCCAGGCCCTTGGGCCTCTTGTTTGGGAGACAACTTTGGAAGTCCTCATTCTCTTTTACTTTCAAAAGCCGTCATCATTACAACATCATCAACGATGGCATTGATAATGCCTTTGCCAAGGAAGCTCCTGCTAACTGCTTAATTCTCACAAGTGTTTAAGATAAACATCTTGAAGAGTAATTTTATGATTGGAAAACTGAAAGAAATTATGTCATACGCATCCTCTTAGTCCCAGAAGGCTGCAAATCTGCATGAAAAAACATGTTTTTCGGAGAGAAGCAAACTGCCCCTTTCCTTCCCGTCTCAAGCAGCCTTGCTTTACTAATAATCATCTTCAATCTCTTTCAGAAGTCCTCTTGAAACCGCTTGGAGCTATCTTCTTTATCTTCTTGGTACCGTTCGTCCTCGTCGATGGATTACTACAGAAAGCCAAAAGAAATAGGGGAGGAAACCCTGTCACAGTCAGTCGGTCTGGTCCCATGAACTTTTTCAGACATATGACTATGATAAGACTACCCCACCTTCCAAACTTGAATTGGACTGCAAGAAGTGGGAGGATGTCGGCACCTGTTCGAATGCGAATGGGGTCAGTTTGGGGCAGTCATTCAGGTGGTTCAAGATCTTGTAACTGCAAGTGCAGGGGCGGAAGGGGCAAATGTACGATTTCTTGATAACGTTAGGAAGGAACCTTATTCATTGTTGTATATTTTGCATGCCAGTGCAACACACTAGATCAGACACCACGGATCATGTGCTCCAGAACAGCCGACTCTGGGACACCAAGAGACTTACCACATGGCCATATGGTGCATCAATGGAGACAAAGGTCTGGGGATCAGGGGGGAACAAGGGACTGTAGTCCCTTGTTGGAATATTGTTGGGTGTCCCATGTAACATCACCAATGGTGGTGAAGTCCTTGTGATAATGTATGTCCTTTACACATATCATTTTAAAACTAGAATATTTGTTTATACATAGTATGTATTCCTCTCTGAAGTATATGTAAATAGTATATCTTTATTCGATGATCTCTTAGTTAGACGCTTGGTCAGGAGAGGGTTTCCTTACTTAACTTGCTTAGACCTGCAATAGTACCATTTTAACGTGATACATGGATGTATTGTTACCCATACACACACAAGTGTGCATTGTAGACTGCGGACTAACCGATATCAGGCGGAGTTTGGTGAGCTAATTTGAAGGTGGCAAATTTTAATGGAATTAACTGAATTATACAGTTCCATTGCAACAGGTCATATATTTTTTGCTCCGTGTTAGTCAAGCTTGTCCATTATAGTTTATACAATATGCATGCGGTCTACCGGAGCTCAGACCGTTGCCCGAGTCTTTCTGTGGCATGCTTCAGCTCAGCTGGGTGACTCTCGGGTCTATCGCTCAATGAAAGAGTTGAAATACTGTGATATTCTAATTCCTTCCATGATGTTGTTCCACTCTACCGGTGATTTTGCGAGAGGCTCATGTGTTTCATAAATATATCTATGGTTAATACTGTAAACTCAGTCAGGAACTGTCACGCCTTTAAATTTGAACGGCCATTTCAAGTACAGAAGAAAACAACTGCCAGTGTAACAATTTAACTCTTTGTATTGAGGTTTATTCCTTAAACCATACATAAAACCAAAAGCTGTTTTCTCTGAGAAATAAAATAAAAATCAATGACCTGAAACTGTATTGCCACTTATTTTCCGGTAATGATATGATATGAATGCATCAGCTGAAGAATAATAATAAGATTCCAATTCTGTTGGTAATCCAACATTTTCAAGTTAAAGAAATGTCTTTTTTGGCAATTAACCATACTATTCTATTCGTTTCTTTTCCAACCTGGTTACAGTCTGTTTCAAGTCTGTGATGATAAGGTCAATGTCCTCCTTTGTTGTGTACCTCCCAACACTCAATCGGAGAGCGTTCGATGCAATTTCTCTCGGAATTCCAATGGCCAGAAGGATGTGAGATGGCTGGTCCTGAGCATGACACGCAGATCCCACACTTGCTTGCAAATTACGTACGTTTGCTAGAACAGTGCCACCTGAAAAAAACCAATCATTCAGGGATGAGGTATTTCCAATAAAGGAGGAATTCTGTTTTTTCCTCTCATAAAAACACTTTATTTGACAACAGAAATTAAAAGATGCCATCTGCTCCTCAGAAACTGGGATACATGTGTATTCCTTAGAGAAGCTTGATACCATGGTGAAAACTCTTGACTTTGTAAGCATGATGTCAACCCACGGAACGTGAAGACCATTAGACCACCAGAGCAAAACCACTTCATACCTTTTAAATTACATCCTAATAACGAAACGTTACACGTATTCGGCAGTCTCGAACTTCCTTCGAATTTCCCATTGAAGTGTACCATAGCACCAAAGGTTTTCTGGAACAGTCCAAGAAATGATAGGATAAAGATTTATAGTGAAGTCATCAAGTATCAAGTCTCTGGTATAAATCGAAAGAGTACTGTCTCTGAAGGGCCGTGTTCTGCTGATTGAGATCCATATTCAAATTTGAGAGCTCTGGTCCTTGGCAAACTTGGAACTTAAATGTCCCAATGTCATGAACATGAGTTGGATGGTGGATTCTGGTTTTAAAAAGTTTGTTGATGATAGTGTCACCCCTAATGAAAGAGACAGACAGCCTTGGCTTAAGCGAAAAGAATCAATCAGTCACTCATGAGAAGCGGGATGCAAATAACCCATTAAGCATGCCTCTGATTAATCAAAACATTTGGGCAGTTTTGGAAGCAGAAAGACGACCATCTTTGCAATAATATTCCTTGTCTTCTCAACCAGCACTTTGGCTAATCTTAAGCTCAATCATACCTGTAACCTTTCCTCCAGGTAATCCCTTATCGTTTCCATGCGTGAGGAATATGTATCAAGATTTTTTACAACCAGTTGAGCAGCCTGAAAATGGTTATTCGATTTTGATTAAACACCCTAGAGAAGCTATTCCCCAGCTTGCTGAGAATCTTATCCAAATCTTGCGTATTCAAGGCAGGCACTCCAACTTACCAAGCAGTGGTGCCTGGAAGAGGCCTTGGAAAATGTCTGCATCGTTTTATGCGTGCCACAACCGTTAGGTGCCAATTAGGTTCATTGGCCTAGTGAATCTGTCTTTGGCCAGATATAGAGTCCACGCAAGCAACACCTGTTTCCCACTTGGTGGAGCACAAACACCAGATACAAGGAACTTTGGTTTTAAGTCTCATTCGAAGGACTGATCTCATACCTTTCCTAATCCCGCAATCATGCCAGTGTTCTCCGTCCCCGGCCTAAAGTTTCTCTCCTGACCGCCACCAAAGAACATGGGGTGTAGAGGTGTCTCCGTGGCCGGGCCCCTTACATAGAGAGCACCAATCCTTGGTCCATAAAACTGCATGGAGAGAGGGAAAATACAAAATGATGACAAGTACAGAAGTAAAGCAAAAGTGGAATTGTAGCTTGATAAATTTTTTTAGACATTCTGACAATACACAGTTGCCAATTTTCAGGGCTCTATGAATTCAAGTGGCAATTTTCATTCCGTCTTTTCATTTCAATCATCAGCACATCAGTTTTGAATCACAAGAAGTTCGATGAGCCAATGTTTCTTCTCATCAAAGACTCCATTTGCCCCTAAAATGTGGCATGGTTTTAAACACTGACAATTAAACCAGTTTAGGAGACACTGTCACAGATTGCAGCTCCAGGGTAAAGGCCTTGTGAACACCTTTCTCCACAACTTATGATAACAATGCCATAGTTTACCTTGTGGCCAACTATTGTCAAATAATCGACGCCTAAAACGTCCACGTCTACTGGTATCTTGCCAAGAGATTGTGCTGCATCCGTATGTAGAAAAATTCGAGTAGGTGCATTTTTTTGTCTTTTCATAGATCGCACTCTTTCACAAATTTCTGCAATGGGCTGAAAAATATTGAAGAAAGATATTCGTTTTTCATACCTTTTTTCATCTTAATTAGTTCTCCTCAGCTTTTCCTGCATGCCTACAGTTAAAAGCACTGTTGTTGGGGTTGTGAATGTTAGCCTCCTGATTTTAAGGAACCTCCTCCCACAAGTGGGTAACATGTGGCTGCTCCAATGTCCAATAAATTCTGATTTCCTTAGAATTGGTCAGAAAATTTCCTCAATGAAATTAATTTTGGTATCAAGCCCTTCATTCTCTGCTGACCTGTATGAATGAATTAATGAATGAAATTATCTTTTATATAGCGCCTTTCCCACTGAATACAATGTTCAAAAGCGCTCACGCTCCAAAATGCTCACGGAAGAGAAGAGTTTTCAAGTTTTTTTTCGGAAAGTGTTGGAGTCAGTTTCTTTCCTAAGGTTGATGATGCCAGTTTTATCATTGGGTGATGAAACCCCTTCATTCACTGACCTGTATGATTCCAGTTTCATTATTCGCCGACATAATGGTGATCAGACAAGTGGAGACATCTGGTGCCTGGCGTATGTGACTTATCACGTCCTCAACCACAACACGACCAGTTAGTTTTGAAGCCTGCACAACTGATAATTCTGGAACAGAAAACATTGTTTAAAGAACCTATCTATCTACCTATCTATCTATCTTGAGCCCGGTTGTTCAAAATTCTTTTTGTCATTTACCGGTATAGGTAAGTCCATAAGACTTAACACCAACTAAAGTTAATGCCAGCGTTAGTAACCAATCTTGTTTTGAACAACCAGGCCTAAGAGTACAATCAATTTTCCTGTCCATTCCTTTACATCGCCCATCTAAATCTTCTTTGGTCAACTGTGTCTACGACTTTCGATTGCCTTGTACTGTTAAAAGGATTAAGTTAGGTTTTTTAAATACTTCAATATGTTTGTTCTTCTCCTGGTCAATTTTTAAAATAATTTTTTCTGAAAGTTTTCCGACGTCTTTCAAATTTGCTTTCAACAAACAAACATGTTCACATGCCTATCTTTCCTTCCTCCTTCAATTTCTCCAGGACCAATTTCACCGAGTCGTGCTCCAGGTTGGAGGTGATGATGTGAGGGGAAACAGAACATCTGCTGCCATCGGCATAAACGTGGTGCCCCCAGAAGTTTTTTAAGGCAGAGTGGATAACTAAATTATTGGCCTGAAACAAAATTGAAAATGCTTTTGCTGGGGGCAGCCAATGAAAGGTCTTGAACCCTTGTAGCACCAGCACAATCTTGTGCTATTTAAACCATGGACACAAATTATACTGCACAGTAGAGCTTACTTTCATCTGAATTGGCAAAACTATTCAAAAATGTCCCCATCTATATATACCATTAGGATGAAACTTATGATCCCCAAGTGCGTTTGGCATGTTTAAAGCAGGTGCAAGTAAGTACCTAGTAGGGCATGACGTGCTTTGCAGTTTACTCGCTGTGACGAATTCTATTACAGTTTTCTATTACAGCTGATTTCAAGAAATAGGAATACATATTATTTACCTCTGTCCCCCCAGATGTAAAGATGATATCTGAAAGACATGGATACTAAAACTTAAAGTACCACAATTATCATAAAATACCATATGCGACAAGTTTAAAGGTAATCCAAACCAGTCTCTAGCACCAGTTAATTATCAGTAGTAGGGGAGTTCTGTATCTGTGTATCTGCACTGCAAATGTTCCACTATGAGTGACATACACCAGATGAAGTGATGACATCATTCCAGTGGGAATTTCGTCTCAACTCTGTTTGTAGAGTTTGGTGGTGTGATGGCCTTGTGAGCTGTAGGCCTGGGGTTTGAACCCAGGTTGGATCTCCTTTTTCCTTGGTTGCATATACTAAAATCATATATCATCGTCCCTATCAAACTTCTTACAGGCAATCTGTCAGCAAGAGAAAGAATGACCTCCATACCTGTATCCCTCCCTCCAACCATATCTGCAACATGGCTTCTAGCATCTTGAATAAGTAACTTCGCCTTTTTCCCTAATAAAAAAATGAAAAAACATTTAACCTTTTCAGACAAAAAAGGAAGCATTTTTTTAACATTCGTGAGCTCGCTGACTATGAATGATACATGTATCATTAGAGATTGGAGACACATGAATCAAATTATGCTGCATGATCTGTCTGGATGGACATGTCTTCCAACTGTTGAGGCATTGGTGTTGTCTGAAATTTACCAAAAAATGCATGGAATCTTGCGTATGTTTAGGTGGGCTCTTCTAGTCTTCATTGCAAAGTCATTGTGGCAACCTTTGTAATTAGGATTTTGTTTCTACTTGATTCAAACACTTGGACTCAAAGCCGGTGGCCAGTTTCGAACCCCACAATCGGAGTGAGACTTAAGGCAGGACTCATTTTCTACCTTAACCTTGCCTTACTCCACCCAGCGCCAGCAGGTGAACAAATGAGCACTGGTCAGAAATGATCAGGTTGTTGTACTGTTCGAGTAGCCTTTCTGAGTTAAGTGCCTTGGTTTCAGGGAAAATGTGAAATCAGACGATAACCTCAAACATCGTTGATATTAGACGATATATTAGGAGCTTCAAAATTAACTTTATTCAGCCCAAAGGAGACCAACCTTCCTCATAAGCACTACTCGGATTCCCCCACGCTGTTTCCAAGGCATCCTGAATAGTCTCTAAAACTTCCCCCTCCAGCGGTGTGGTGGCATTGTAGTCGAGATAAACTCTGCAATGAGAGAAAAAACCTAAAGGTTGAAAGCGCTTCACACTCTAGATAAATAGAAAAAATGGGCGAGGGCGAGGATGACTGTCTCAGTGTCACTGTCAAAGTTAAACAACTGAGGCATATAGAATTTTTATTGTATCACTTTGTCATGCTCAGTCTGCTGCTCATGACATGGTAACCCAAGCATATTTTGTAAATTGTCCAGGCCTAACTTATCAATATATGCAACCAATAGTGCAAAACTGCCATAAGGTTAATTGTGAAAGGCTAGCACTAGCAGACAGCTTTATGGTAGTTTCTCCTCTTGCCGCTAGGCGTCACCTCATAACATAACTAAATCATCCGGGATTCAAACGCTTCCAGCATGGAAAGCTGAGCTTAACTTGACATAACGGTGATTTCAATCGAAGCTTTACGTCAGCCGAAAGCATCAAAATCAATTCAGATGTTATTTGGAATGCAGACAATGCTAAATAGGGTCATTTACCGGCGCATTTTCGAAACTTTCTCATCACTTGCCTCCATGTTTTTTTAGTAGCGCGTTCGATTTCTTGGGTGTATTCGACTCCCTGTTCGCCACCGTTCTGGAACGGACCGAGAACAGGCGAACAAGTTCCCGAATCTCGAACGGGTAAGTACTGTTGTCATAGCTACCCTACCGGAACCACGGGAAAACCCCGGCCGGCAAGTTATTTTCGACAATGAACAAGGCGCGATAAAACCGATTTTTCGTCTTACGTCTCGTCGACTATGTTAAATATTTAATTCGTACAAGTTGTAGAGCGGGTTAAAGCTGTTCAAGACATTGTTTTATTGTTGAAATCGCACAAAAAATAACGTAAAAAGCAGACGAATTGTCCTTGTCCGCCATCTTTGTTCTTGGTAGGAACGGTTCGCGAACGCGTTCGACTCCTTCGAGAACACCGTTCTTGGTTCGAATTCAACCTAGGAAACGACTGGATACCGTTTTTAGTGCTGCCATCTGCCGGCTTGTGGTGAAACCGACAAAAGTGGGAATCCCGATTATTTTTTTAGTGTCTAAAAGATGAAAATGTGATGCAACGTGTAGGGAGCCTACTTCATTGTTTGATTCATCCAATTTTTGGCTGTCTTCTGTACATGAAGTGAACTGGAGAATATTTGCTTTCATGCAATAGTTTGTTGAGTGTTGCTCGAACTTAGGCTACTCTATTTCATGATTTATAAAAAAACTGAGTCTATGTTGTGACTTGTGTATTGTGTACTTATGGTATTGGTATGAATGATGTTGTGTAGTGTGTGAAGCAGAGCAACACAACACTGCATCATGACTCATGTCACATCAGTGCATGCATGCAGTACACTTTCACCGTCTACTATGGCTTTTTTATTATCTGATATAAATAGGTCGTCGGGACAGACAAGAGCCTGAAATTCAAGCTCTATGAAAACTGTAGTGTTGTTTTAAACAATACAATGCCCAACAAAGAAGTTTGTCCACTAGATTCGCTGATCTTTTATTAATAAAGATACAAATTAAAGTATCATCTTTGTTCACGTTTCACAATTTCATTGACAGCTGATGACGAAATGAAAAATTGATGATGGAGCCATATAGGACCACTTGAGTGAGTCTCAATACTGGCCTAGTCTGCAGTCGCACGGTCACCCTATAAATGGTCAATTCTCCACAACCAGAGAAACGGCATGTAATGGAGTCATTCAAAGAATTCGATGGTAAGTAGGCCTACCCCAGGCCTGCTCTCTGAGGTATCTGTCGTGATATACATTTCATGGTCATGGTGAAAGATCAGTTTCTCCACAATGATTCAAAGAATCTTTGAGTTTCACCGAATCCATCATAGGCTACATGGTCGTGGTGAAAGATCAGTTTCTCCACAATGATTCAAGGAATCTTTGAGTTTCACCGAATCCATCATAGGCTACATGGTCGTGGTGAAAGATCAGTTTCTCCACAATGATTCAAGGAATCTTTGAGTTTCACCGAATCCATCATAGGCTACATGGTCGTGGTGAAAGATCAGTTTCTCCACAATGATTCAAGTTGAGTTTCACTGAATCCATCATAGGCTACATTGTTTCAAGATCCCTTGTAGTCATAGCCACGCCATAGACAATTTTGAAACATGGAGTTCACTTCGAGTATGACTGGTCGAAAGCTTCTCTTAGATGGGTCTGCATATGGCTTGGCTGGAGGTAGGGAGTCTTAGGAGTGTAAACTGAGGAGAAAACACTTTTGTAAAGAAAAAATTAGGCTCCAAGGGGGCAATTTGACTGGGGGGGGGAGGGGTGGAATTGTCCTAGAACCCCTTTAGACAGGAAATGAAAAGGTACATTTTCTCGTCTCAAAGGCTGGTTGTGAAAAATCCCGTTTTGACTTTTGATCTCCCTTGCATGATCTCCGTAGTCATCTCAATAAAAATGTCCTCCATTTGACTTTGCAGAGACAGACTGGAATTCGGAGATAAATGGTGATTACACCTCCATTGACAGCGAGGATGAGGTTGGACGAGTTGTTGCCACCAGGATGATGGAGCGTCCACAGGTTCCCAATCATCTCCTCATGGTGGCGCTACTGGAGCACATTTGCTCTCTCTATGTGAAGGACAAGAAACTTCGGAAGGAACTTTTTAACTGTAAGTTATTCAGGTGACAAAATTCCTTTCTAGCGTCCATTGAGAAAAGGTGCAACAAACTAGTCCCCTGTTGATATTTATCTCGATAAAATAATGACACTTGACATACATGTACGATGAAAGTTGCTCTTCTACCTAAATTGTATTCAGGTTTATTTTAAAATATCCCACAAGTAATTGGGTTAGGCGAGAAAAAACTCCTTGTATCCAAGTGAATCTGGCCTCAATCGAGCGACGTTGAAATTGTTGCGTCACTCCACAGTCTGTTGAGTGGCGTTAGGTGCACACGATCGCAGCAAATCCTGACGTGCGTTTTCTACGCGTGATCATGACATCAGAATGACATCATTTTGTATACGAAGATATGCATCCTTTTTCTTTCAGTGATATGTGGCAAGTTGTCCGATCTCAATGCCATGTCGCCGCTGACCTACATGGATGAGTTCAGTAACATCAGAGAGCAGTACAGGAACTCATTTGCGGGCATGATGAATGCAGCGATGAAGGTTATCGAGACGAGTACAACATTTGGGATTTCATTCTTTGAGGCGAAAAATGTTGGGAACTTCTTTAATCAAAGGTGAGTTGCCATAAAATGTTTTGTTTTGATTTGTCTTGATATTTGATTTGATTTGATACGTCATGTACTGGAGCCCCTGTGGTCTAGTGGCTTTTGTCTCTAGGCTAGGAGTGGAGAGGTCCCTGGTTCAAACCCTGCGTGAGACTTTGGACAGGTCTCTTTGTCTGGCATGCCAATATCCTAGCTGTATGAAGGGGGTTCTGGTCAGAAGTGCTCTAGTAGTAGTACTGACTGAGTTTTACTGAAAAGCTTTTGGAGGGCTAAATTCCTTCTTTGCTTCTTGGGGAGAGGCACTTTATAATATCGTTGCTCTTCGAGGAATAGGCACCTCTTGTGTCGCCCCTAAATCCGCCACTGCAGTGGAAGGGCGAATGAAATTGCCTGCTGCCATGACAGTGGATATCACACAATAAACCAATTTTAATGTTCAATCACAGTCAACATTTTCTGGAAAGGATATGGAAAACCCAGTATTTTGAATTAATTGTATCATCTTTCTTGTATTGCAGGGACATTCAGAGACCACCAATTGTAATTCCGCATGATATGCTCACCATGAAGAGTACACGCTACGAGACAGAGTTCACTGAAATCTGCACTCTAGGAAAGGGAGGATTTGGGAATGTTTTCCGGGTATGTGTCTGGTGATTTCTCCTGCACGGTTTGAAATTCTGAAAGTGATTTTTTTACCAGAAAGGGTTACTATAACCTAATTGGTGGTAGCTCTTATTTAGGTCTTGTGATAGTCTTCTCTGAATTGTGAGTAAAGTTTAATATCATATTTCTTTTTTTCCAGGTCCGGCACAAATTAGACGGGTGTGAATACGCTGTGAAGATAATCAGATTCAGAAATTCGAATCCTGATGTCTGTGTGAAGGTATGTAGGGAATCCAGAAAACAGGAATACAAGGGGCGCTACATGAGTTACCAAATATTCCAGTGTATCCAGTTTCCTCCTACTTGCGATACAATCGCCCAATACTGTTTATAGAGCTTTCAGAGGCATACTTTGCATGTAATTTCCGCATGAAAAGTTATCTGTTTTTTTCGCTCCTGGCACTGCCACATCCCTGTAAGGATGATTATTCGTTCTGGTGTGATTTATTACCTCTTATTCTCTCCTCTTCAGATTGTGAGAGAGGTAAAAGTATTGGCTAGGCTTAGCCATGATAACATCGTCCGCTACAATAACGCCTGGGTTGAGGACAATCCTAGGACAGCACCATCCTTGGCAACAAATCATGAATATCCGGCACTCGAATACAATCAAAGGTGAGCCAAACCAGGGTAGAAATAGAAGAAATCTGAAGTTAAAATGTAGTAGGCTGCTTTGAGGCAGCTTGGAAATAGATCGAGGAGGAAAACAGACAATGGAGACCGGTTGCTTAGCCAGCACCACCTTGCGGGATGCCCATATCCAATTGAGTATCATTGGATTGGCTTATCCAGATCGATTTCACGAATTTTATACACTATAGATAGTCATCTACGACTGGAAAAATCCATCATACCCATTATGTCAGCCAACGCTGCCTAACAGGATGCTGATGTCCCTGTAATTGTCTTTTGGATGACATAACCCTGGTCTGAGTCTCCCTGGTATCCCTTTGATCATTGTTCAAGCCCTGATCTGGTATCCTTAAATCCTTTCTTTTTTCTTAACCATTTTTTTTGACAGACTCTCGGGTCATCCACTCTGTACAAGGGGCAGCTTTGTATGAGAGTTGACCATGATTGTTACCTTCCGATTTTGCTATAGTTTTGTGAAGTTCAAAGGCAGCCCGATTACATGTATATGAAATATGAAAATGTGTATGTTTCCTTTTCCAGCGTAGGGAAGGAAGCCACCGAAGATGAACAAGGGGAAGACAGCATCCTTTTCGATACTGCAGCATCCGGATTGCGCCAGTACGTCGATACACCAAAAATATTTGAACTCAAATCACGAACCAGTATGGAAGTTGGATGGGATAGCGATGAATCTTTGTCAGACCTCGCATCAGTCAAGGGCGGTGCTGCAGCAGGCGGCAGCAATACAGGCGAGGCTTCCTCTATAGGTGGCACCTCCAACTTGAGCGGTTCTTTCAAAAAGCTGCCAATAGATGACATCAGTGACCCAGATATCCAACCAAAGCCACATATTCCGCTGAAGCGTAAGGGGAGTGATAAATCTAAGGAGGATAGTAAAAAACAATACAGTGAGACTATCGTGAAGGCTAGGCGTTCGAGGCACCGCAGTGGGGAAAAACCCACGGGACTTGGAGATCCACCGTTCACGTCCAAACACGACCTAGTGCAACGCTCCCTATCTGTTAACGGCTACGGAGGAACACATGGAAGATCAGATTCCACGTCGCCACGGCAAGTCTCGTCTACTCAGCAAGATGGGGAGTGTAGGAAATGTTCGAGGAAATTTTGGGTGCGCCGGAGTATCAGTTATGATCCGGTGGTGTGCGACATGTGTGACGATCACTACATGGAGGTTGAAAGAGACTTTAATCAAAAGTATCCTTTCGTAAGTATCGAGTGCACAGCCCCAGATTTTTTCATTCCGTTCGCTAAACTGGGTTTGAAATAACAAGTGAAAGAAGTCCTTTGTGGAAGCGTGATTGAAAAACAGTAATTTTGGCTCTATGAGGGACTTGATATACAAGACATCTAGTGCTTTCTGCTTTTTACTGCACCGTCAGAATGTACTACAAAATGTGAGCTGACCGTGTTATCTACATATGATGTTACCTTCTATTTTGTGATTGGCACCTTTGGATTTTGTTGTTGAAAGGATTTTTCTATGTCTTCTTCAGGCGGGTAAGATTCATCTGTTTATTCAGATGGAGCTTTGTGAGCTGACGTTGAAGGATTGGATGGACGCAAGGAATCTACAGGCAGTGAACCTGACTGGTGAAGGTACATGTCTGAATACCTTGCTCTTTATTTGATTAGGTAAAAGGGTTTGGGTTAGGAATCTTGAAAAAAGCATTTGTATGAGTTTTATGTCTCATTCAAATGACTGTTAAGAGCCGGGAATTCTAGTTCCTTGAAAGCCACGCCGGTTCATCCAGAAATAAAACCCAGGATTGAAACTGGGTCCTATTGCATGGTAGCCAGCAGTGTCAACCAATAGGCTATGTGGCTCCTCAGTAGGTTGGTATGATGCATTGTGGAAGGAGAGTTGTACTACAAAATGGGCTTCCTCAGTGTCATCTTTGGGCAGTTTTATAAATTGCTGGTTATAGTTTTCAACCCCCTGTTGGTCTCTCACATCTTCAGGACTTTAATAGCACTGCCAGTGGCAACAATCACTCTGATTTTAATCTTTTAGATCGCTACAATGTTGTGAGTGAACCAGACAACATGAAGATTATCCGTCAGGTATTGGAAGGCCTTGCCTACATACATCGACAAGATGTCATTCACAGAGATATCAAGGTTTGTTTAGTGATGTTGATTATGCGGGAAGCTACGTCAGAATATGCTGTTGATGGCCATCTGTAAATCTCATGAACCCATCCCGCAAGACCAACCTTCTCAAGATTCCAAACACCTGGTGATAGCCACTTGAGATTTTCATGCGCAGTAATGATTAAATGCATCACAAACTACTTGGCCTAGATATCTCTTATAGGTTGACCCTTGTTATAGTTGTTATTATAAAGTATATTGTTTTGTAGAGCACTTTCCGGCGAAGGCACTTAAAGTTATTATTTCTTACTGTGCATTATCTCCACTGGTCAATGGTGCTTCCTAGCCTGGGAAATTTCCTGAGAGGTGATGGAAACACACCTCCTTTTTCACCTATTTGTCTGAAAACCCCTTTGAGTGATGGGTTTTGCAGGCTTTTTAGCTTTAGACTCTATCACATCACTGTCTCTTTCCAACCATCTGCTTTTATATTTCATTTCTGTATGGTGTAGTAAGTGATATCTTTTTTCAGCCAAGAAACATCTTCGTGAACAGCTCCAACCTTCAAGTCAAGATTGGCGACTTTGGCTTGGCATGTGACCTTTGGACCGCTAGCCGAGATGACACATATGCCGATGCAGGCCATGGAGGCCACACACAGAAAGTCGGGACAAGCATGTACGCAGCACCAGAGCAGCTGAAAGGTTCAAATTATGGCTCAAAAGTAAGAAATTGTCTCTATAAGGTAGTAAACTACCCGGTAGCTTTTGGCTAATCAACTGTTCCATCAGAAGAGCTACCAGCGGGGCTAGAATCTTCGACCTTATATTCACAAGGTTGATGCCTTCACCATTAGGCCAGCAGGCTCTCATGCGTGTCTGAAGATGTTTAAAACCTTGAGGGACAAGATTTCTGAATCATTTGGTTGCTATCCTCAAATGACAAAATTCAAACAGGTCTTTCAGCTGAAATTCGACGCATGATGCTTGAAATTTAACCTTTGAATCTTTCAGAGTGATCTCTACAGCCTTGGTGTGGTGCTATATGAGCTCTTCCAGCCATACAACACTGGAATGGAGCGTGTGGAATCTCTGAAAGATTGTCGCAGGGGGGAATTCTGCGCGATCTTCCAAAGAAAATGGCCGACTCAGACGCAGTGTGTGACGGATATGATGGCTGTTGACCATGACAGTCGTCCAACGGCAGAAGAGCTGCTTGAAGGCAACATGTCCAAGACAGAGAGTCCGGGGCAAATGGAGAAGAAGGATGAAAATGTATGTCTGCTTTGATCATTTGAAGAATTAGGACTTTATTTACATGAAGCTGTATTTAGATTTTGATATCTGGTGTAAAATACAGAGTAAAGAAGCTTACCCATCTTTGAGCTTGCCCTTATTTTTTCTAAAAGGCCATTGTCATTCTCGATGTTCTCTGGTCAAGCCTTGACGCTTTATAGTGTCCAGCGCCGACTTGGTTGATTTTACTTCCATGCCAACTTCATAGTCCCTCTTTCATTAAGACTCCAGCCCAACCTCACTGCGATCGTTCTCATAAACTTGACCCCTTGTGACTCCTTGCTAAATGCATAGGGGATCTGAAGACAGATTTGGGGAAGCCCTTCGATGTTGGGACACTGATGCGTTCCATGTTCTGAGTGAAATGTACCTGTAAAGATTTTTTCTCTCGGATTCAGAGAAGAAGATAATCCTTAATAATTCACATACCATATTTTATTCACAGCCCAGCCCTCAAGCTTGTGCCAGCCAGGAACCGATGGCAATGGAGGAGACTGAATGGTTGCGTAGTGAAGTAAAGGAAAAAGATCGCATCATTCGTCAACAAAAACAGCTGATAAGTGACAAGGATGCTCTTCTACAAGACCAGAGTCAACTTCTAGAGGAAAAAGATAGCGAAATAGCTGCGCTGAGGCTGCAGCTGCTAGATTTGCAGCCATTGGATGATTGACAGCTGATGGACTTAGTTTAATTATTAGCTAGCAACTAGTCGAATTTTAGATGTACTATACCAAGTAACACACTGCCACAGATATTCCAGTTTTCCTTCGAGTACAGCTTTAGATCTTACAGAGGGCCTCATTGAATTGACAGAATGAGCAGAATATGATGGAATCACATTCTATGTTTTAGTGTCTTGGGGCCTGGGAAATGTCAGCTTTAGAAACTATAGTCATAGTTCCACCTATCATAAAACCCCGTGTTTTTTCAAAACCCGTGTCTTCGCCGTGTGTCAAAAATCCCGGGGCGCACTGACACCTATCAGTGGTGTTAGAAAATGGTTAATAGCCCCAGCGACATGTGCGCTGTAGGAAGGGAGCTCTCCTGTGTTTCTTTCCCGTTGGAGGGAAATTTCGCATGCGCAATACCGAGGCAACTACACCGCGCCATCTGTCGCCGGATCTTAGAACTTGCAATTGCCGTGTCTATTCAGATTCCATCTATCAAAAAACCTGTGTTGAACACGGGTCTAAATTAGCCCCGATTAGCCCCATCGAGCTCGATAGGGCTAATAGACATGGGGATTTGACACACGGGTCTATTTAGACACGGCAATTCATAGGTGTAAGCACAAAAGACACGGGGGGGGGGTTTGATAGGTGGAAGTACGACTTATGGTTGTATTGGAAATTTCAGAATCTTACACCTTTGCTACATGTAGGGTAGCTATTTATTGGTGCTTTAATTTATCAATTTGCATACAATCATCACAATCATGATCATTACTGGTATTAGATAAGGACCATGAAACTCTCACTCATGCAAATGCATGGTCAAATATTATTTGATATTTTCTTAAAAAACACAGGTTTTGTTAGTTTCACTATGAGGAGTAATTTTGAACATATTTTGGGTGGATTATTTATAATAAATGTGTGGATAAAACATTTTTTGTTGCTTCCTAATAATTTTCAAAAAATGTAATCCCTCTGTCTAAATATACAGACACCTACTATATATATTGACTCCCCCTCTATTTAGGACACTAGTTTTGGACCCAAATTGGTTGTTTCCATTCAACTTGACCTCTCTAATCAAGACAACTCTTTATTAAGGACAGCTCTTGTCGGTCCCAAGAGCATTCTTAATAGAGAAGTTCTGTACCCCAAAAGCAAATTTTTGGCCGGTGAAATGGTTCCTTCTGCTTGTTCCTTTCCTTCAATGTGGCAGTGAAGAGCCAATTGTGACCCCTGTTGAATTCGAAAGATCAGCCTCACCTCACCAAGTGAGAAACATGAGTAGCTTGTGATGACTCTTCCTCTAGCCGATGACTAAATCACCAGGCCAATAAACCCAACTGGTCCCCAGCTGTAAAAATGCTCGTCCCCTTTGAGGAGGCATACTCCCTGGAGAATAACACCCAGTGAAGAGTGAATGTTCAAGAAGAAGTAATTCATAACAACCACCAAGGTTCCCCTGTTGTTCTTAGAAGCCTGGATCTGTCAATACAAATCGGAAGTATCTCACAACCATTCCGCAATAGTCACAACCAAAGGACAGTGGTATGGAACATCCAGCCGGCAGAGAAAAACGCCTCACCTCATCCAGCTGGTTATATATGCGCCATTCGTGAGGGACCGGCATGTGCTGCCGGCTTGTGTTCGGACCAAGAAGCGAGGCAGACATGCTTTGGGCCGTCAGGTGCTGCCTTGATCCATTCAGCTGGATGCATTCTGGAGAGGTTTAGAGACACTAAGACAACGCGTTTTACCCTGGTTCAGGAGGTCATATTCATCAGAAGAAATGTTGAACTTGAATAAGCAGGTCCAGGCTGAAAACGCAACAAGTAAAAAGGTTTCACTAGAGAGGTTTAGGAACTCCGAACGAAGCGTCCCCGAGTCTTATCTGAGTACACTCATTCGCAGCGGTTACAATGGCAAAGACTTGCGTTTGAACGCCGTGGAGAGGTCAAGACAATGAACGAAACGTCCTCACGGTCATTAGAGAGGCTTAGATACGAGCAAGCTGAAGCTGTTAGGGAACATTAAGAGAAACGATTAACAGCCACCTCAGTCTAAACGTATACAATAATCAGAATTTGAAATTAAGTCACAAAGGCTGCACATTGTGACAACTACACTCTGGACGCAGTAGACCGGCCTCCTCCCTCCCCTATGCGACAGTATGAGTAGGATGGCGAATTGGACTGCCCCGGGAGTCTGTGTGACAACAAGCATCCTTAGTCGATATAAATCGCATGCGAACTTGTATTATATCAAAAGACAACCACCACGCTCCAAATGAGTGGGCTCGATGCGGCGGACAATGAATTTATCACAATATTATAAGTCACCACGAACTTCCGTCAGTTCCGACAGCAGACGACATGTACCCTGGTCACGTGACCAAAAGATGAAGAGCGCGATGCGTCTAAATTGCGTGAGAGCGTCTCCAATTGACAGCAGACTGAGTAGATTTCCGTGTTCGGGAGCCGAGAAGACACGCTCTTGTCAGGTTTTGTTTACGTTCCACGTTTATTGGATGATATTGCGATTTTGATGCATGACCGTCGTGGTCGTTTTATTGATACGGTCGTGCCATGAAGGTGGTTTGGTTGGTTCGGTATGGAGATGGGTTGTCACCCAAGTTGACTCATGATTGCTGTTGTGTGGATCTTGGCGTAATGTCATTGTTAGGTTTGATGGAGAAGTTGTCCCATGACAGGCAATGTTGTCATACAAACGAAGTCGGCCCTAGGACAAAACAAAAACATAAAAACCAAGCTTTAATTTTTCAACGGTTGAAAAGAAAATTCAAAGTCGGGTGGACGGATAAAGACGTCTTGTCTTGCATTTCGCCACTGAAATTCTGGCGTATAAAGCCGTCTTGCTTTGTATTTAGTTATCGCACGATCCGCTGGTCACGCCAATTTTACTTGTCGCAGGGTGGTCTACGCGCCACCCGGGTACGTCTAATACGCAAGCGAAAACTCGCGACAGACCCGAACTACGGTTGGTGTTCCAAAGCTATCAGTGTATTCTATTGACCAATGCCCTTTTCCCCCTTGAGTATAGGTTAAACCAGTTTTTGGAACATATCTAAGATATTTGCCGACATTCACAAAAGACCCATTTAGTTCACTCAGTATTCTCTTCCCAGCCTCGCTTCTGTCGTAAAAGAGAGTACGGTCCCTGGATGTGTTTCTGATAGCTTGTGATTTCGCGTCGATCCTTAGATTTGGGTCATTGAATTAGATGACAAATTGCGCCATTTCTCCCTTCAACTCGTAAAACCCAACTCCAAATGTATCATGGATGATAGAAGCAGATCAGAATGCTGGGACCTGACTTGGATATCATATTCGGCTCATCATCGTTGATTGCTGGTGGGCGGAACCAAAGCCCAGCGCTCTTCAACACGGCGGTAAAACAACAGTCGGATCTGCTCATTTTGCTGAGTTTGTCATTCTGTGCGAGTTTGGATGGATGATGCCTTTGGTAGAGGAGTCTCATCAATCTCAAAACCCCGAGCACATCCGGACCACCTTGTCCATATGACGTCCTGACGCTTGCCTTGAGAGTAGTAGCCCCGTCCCCAAAAGTATGATGTATCATTCAGTAGTACGTATCGACATATCAAGCGCACTTTATTGACTATGGGGCCGAGGTGGGTGTACCATCTCATTCAGTCTCTGCGCACATCCTCAGATGACAGCTAGCAGTTGATTCATGGCCTTCGCAGCGCGTTCCAGACGATTTAACCGAGAATAAAACCTGGCAGATTGAGACTAAATTGGAACGATTCGCCGTAAAGTGCCGAGGCAGAGATATAAATTAGTAAAAATTGCCATTGATTGAATTTTACGCGCCAATGAACCCGCCGACGTGATTCTTCTTCTTATCAATAAACTGATACTTTAGAAGCAGACGATCACAGTCGGATTCATCATAAGTGAAATAGCGTTGTCTGCCGACTTACCCTTGTCGGTTCCACTTGTACATCGTTATTAAGCTTTCTCGTAAAATGTATTGGTTAATTTGATCAACGTAACCTGACACGAAATTGACGTCCGTGTCAACCAATTATTCAGTCTTCTACTAGGATGTATGATAGGTCTGTGTCAAGTTAAACCGGGCCGCGCTCACGGATTCGGTTATTAAAGGGACAACTTTGGCGTGGTATCAGGAGGTTCATGACGCTGCTAGCACCATGCGCCGCCACTTGCCGTATAACACTAATGCTGATCTCTAATATGATTTCCGCGAGTGTTGCGAGGCAGTTTTGGACATAGCTTGTGAATTTCAGACAGGCCATGGTTACACTTCTTCCTAGTTTAGTGCATTGTTTATTGCAGTTCAATGATTTTTCAATTTCCCTGTTTAGAGAAGTTACGGTCCTGCAACAACATATCTTATGTCCAAGTTGTCCCTTTAACTGACGATTGGATTCCCAGCGATGTTGAGTAACGATCTCTCGTCCTGGCAAGTTATTGACCATAAGAAAGGCTATTAGCGCTGGTGTCTTATCCCCAGCGCTGAGATAATCCTAACGGGGGTAATCAAGGGGTAATGGGGCAGAGTTACTGCACGAAGATGATCCGCGGAACGTAAGGAACGCACCCTGGTCGTAAACAGTATCTTAGGTGTCCCTTGATGAGGCTGAAGGCTGACAATGCCGTAATCGTGTCGCCTGTGTCTTCTTGGAAATGTGACAGAGCATTTGATCAGCATTCTATTGATTCATCGGCTTGCCGAAGATGTCGGAATAGAGAGATTAGACAAAATATACACCAAAATTGGAGACGCTAAACCTTACTAATGTCTCAGTATTCGTTTATGTACTAATCCATAAATACCGCCATACCCATCACTTCCACCCAGGTCAAGTCGCGATGTCTGATTTAACATAGAAATGTCATAAAAAGCTATTAAGTGATGTCCTCTATCACTCATCCTCCAGCATTGATCCGCGTATCTTGTCAGCAAAAGACCCCGCAAATCAAGTTACATGGTATCAAGTCACTCCGATCAATTGTGACTGCGTCAGCAAAATCTATCAAGGCAATTGGCGCGATTAGAGACCGACATCTGTCCTCATCAATTCCATATTGATGTCAATAAAAGTGTTGTCAAGATGAGATTCGTTTTATCTTGTCTGTTAGTGCATCACTTTCCTCGCTTATCTTGGCTAATAGAGCGGCAATGCCCTAAGAGGACTTGCTGTCACTGTGTTATATGCGGCGGCGATGAGTAGAAGAAAATGTGCTTTTTATCTCCGCGCGCAATCAGCAATCGGCTTCTGCTCGCATTCAGCCTGCAGTGCATTCAGCCCTATCTCCACATAGCCGTTTGCGGCGTTACATACGGTCACGCAGTTGAAATAAAGTGTAACCTGTTTTTCCTTAAAAATGGTACTATCTACATGCTCATAACTTTTTCCGTACCGAGGGAGCGACGCTTTCACAGCCAAATATACCTATCGTAGCCTGTCAAACCATGAAACGTTATGCATGATAATTGGACTGAAACTTCAACATTTTGCTAAAACGTATAGCGTCTTCAAATCGCGCTGGGCATCTAATTGAAATGATTTCAGAGGAAAGTGAACATTTTTCTTTTAGATAAGAACCAACACAATAATTTGAAACCATAAAATGTTGTATAAAAGCCGTAAAGTTGATATACAACGTGGAGAAGCAATGAGGTTCCGTCTGGATGGGGGCTCCTGCGCCGTAGGCCTGTACGTCGTCGAACATATCGCGGTTGTTTTTCATTTGTGTTGGAAGTGCGCAAAGAAGCAAAAAAGATCTGGTGATCAGCCAAGGCCAATGATGCCAATTTGACAAACAGAATGGCGCTGACTCAACAGTGTGGATCGAGTCCAAGAAGCGGCGAGTCAGTTTTATTTCGCCAAGGTGGATCGAGTGTCCTCTGTGGCTAACTGACTCACTGATAGCTCTGAGAGGACAGTTCATGGCACGAATTGACACTTAATCATGTTCTTCCCTGAGAGGATTATTCAGTTCTTTCGATTGATTTATCAAAGACTATTACATGTTTTAACCACTGAGTGGCAGCAGCCCAAGTGCCGAGATTAGACAGATTATTGACCTCTCACAAAAGTAAAAGCTGATTTTCATGTTTTTTTTGTCTAAGGGTTGACCACAGCACCACCATTTGGCTAGAACTTGATATCCTATAGCAATGGGAACTCCTTCCAAACGAAGTGAATGCCCTTATAACACCTGTGAGTCTGTTCTCTGGAAAACAAAGAACTGACTCTGACCCTTGAAATTGGCATTCACTTCATTTTGAAAGAGTTCTTATATCTTCAGGATTTCAAGTTAACCATAAAAAATTATCATTTACTGTCACATGTTGGGAAACTAGTGATATTAAACGCTATCTTCTACGAAAAAAATTCCTTTTGTTACCACTTCTCCTTTTTGGCACGTGAAGTGAAGTTTGGCGCCGGAAGAGATGCCATTTGGCAATCCGATTTGGGTCGAACGGCTGGGGACCGGGACAACGCAAATCAGGATGAGGAGAGCAATTCATGCTTTTATCGGATTTTATTTGCCGGCAACGAAAAAGTAGTTCCTTGCACAACAATGGCCAGCATTGTCATCAGACGACAGTCAGGGGTTTGTCCGTGATTCGTAACCATCGATTCGGATTTCCAATGGATGGGTTAAAAGTCGCCGGTTTCCGTTTTATCTCGTAATTGCCAATTGGAATATCATCTGACCGGGATCAATTCCGATGGTATGTCCCACCATTTGAGGGGAGGATCTGTGCGAACAGAAAAGCCCCTGATTAGCATTCATGACCCTGCGTTAGTATCTTTGCTGCGGGACAGTCGTCACGCAGACGTCACATTCCTAATGGATGATACTATAATCCGCAATTTTATGCGGCGTCTGCGCGTGCGATCGATGACGAAAACTCATACAGTACATGTACTCTAGAGAACGGATGGCAACTTTTGGGTTGATTCCGATGAGCGTGCCGCTTCATACACTCCGGACGCCGATGTGGACCGGCTTCGTCTCTCACTCCAAAGTCTATGAGACAGTATGAATAGAATGACGAAATGGACTGCCGCGAGAGTCGAGCCTCTTCGAGGCCCACTGAAGCCACTGCGTCCAAAGTGTCTAGTTGTTGTCGAGTCGTCTGCTCTTTGTATAAGTATTGATGCACCCGTTCAACCCTCGTCAAACAAGTTTGGAAGTTTATTTATAACGATCTAGTGTCCAGGCATGTCGGGCTACCCCCACAGAGAACTTGCGGGAAATTGTCACCAGGACAGTTAGATTATTCAAAAAGGCACCGCTTAGCTTCCCATAGCGAAGGATCAGCTCCGAGAAGTGAAGATTATCCTATCTTACGTAGTCCTTTCTCTTCAAAACGGAATTTTAAACATTTTTGAATGGAGTGGTTAATGGAAGAGGATCAGCGGTGTTTGCGAGTGAGCTGTTGGGACGCAATGTTGAGACACTCGGAGACGTGTCTTGAGTCCCTTGGAGACAGACATGCATGACAAGACAGCAAGGGTCAACGCGTTCTCCGAAACAAACTACATGTAGCTGTTTCAACTTTACTGAAAGTAATATAACGGTCTTTCCGTGAATTTGCACAACCATCGCCTATTGGATAAGCTGCAGGATACACGGGTCGGACAATAAATATCAATACAGATTTATAACAAAAATTGAGATGGCACGCGAATCATCTTGAAAATGATCATTTGAACAGCCTGTTATCTGTCCGTCATTCTGTTCCAATATTTGATCACATGCCGCAGAATTGAATAAACTAACATCGGACGCGCGTCGCATGGATTTTATGGTGTCACGTGAGCGTCCTTGTTGACAATTAAATCGTCTGCCTATTTTGGTTGCTCATCACTCGGATGTAAGTCAGTGCTCATCACATGTAGACAGATGCGCATGTCATCTACTTTGGTAGATGGTTGTCAAAAAAGGAGGGTAGAGTTTTGAATGTATTAGCGAGGTTAAGATGCAATAACGTATGTAGGAACGCACCTTCAGTGTTATAACATTAGGTGGCTTCGACTTGTGACGAATTCTACTGCATGTTGCCTTCCCAAGTCAGAATCACTTCAGCATGATATGGAAGGAGGTTTCCTGTTTTAAACGAAGATGTCACAATATCTTCGCAGGCACACCCACTGCATTTGGCGTGTCATCATCACCGTATTTTCGGAAATGTTCGGGAATTTCCGGAGGCTTGAGAATAACGCCGAAATCGCTGTAGAGTTGTGCCAATTAGTTTACCGCCCAACCCAATGGATTTCCGTGACCATCTTCCACGACCTCCCATGCCTCGACCTTTCGTTCATGCATGATGAAAGGGAAATTACTTATGACCATTACTAATCAAACAATCATTGTGGTAACACTTACAGTTATACCACTTCAATTCCTGAAAGCAGCTGCCCAGCGCCGGTCATCAAGGACTCTCGCCTAATTTAACGCATTGTTTGTTAATTAGGACCATTGGTGACCGAAAAGGGACAAAAAGGGTCATGCATTGTTGACTGTCGGTGTCGCGGGGCACGCGTGTCTGGCAATAATAACAGTTTCTTTCTTTTGTTGTGGTTGTTGCCCCCTTTGTTGTGGTATTGTTGTCAAATGTTTTATTGTCCCCTTGATTGGAGAGGTGCAAAAGATATTATTTTTAATCCTATGATTATGAGGGCCTTTGTCTGCTAATTTACCATTTAGGTATTTCCCCGAGGTTTTACGAGGCGGACTGCGGATGGGGGGGGGGGGGGGCTGATCTGAGTGGGGAGCCTATATGCGTTTAAAGCGGGGGTTCGAAAAAGTCTCCGATGCACCATACTCATCATCTCAACCTATAACGCTAAGGGTGGTCGCCGAAGATATTCAAAGTTATGATTTGGTTATAATTGAGCGCTTTTTCAGATGAAGTTACAATTGAGCGATTCTTCGGATGAAGTTGTGATTGGGGTACGTCTACAGAAGAAGTTGTGATTGAGCGCTTCTTCAGATGAACTTATGATTGAGCGCTTTTTCAGATGAGGTTATAATTGCGTTATGAATGCACATAATATGGTCCTGAAGAAGCAAGATTATTGATCAACACGTTTGGATTAGAAATTCTGAGACTAAACCTCTCTATTGCAACGGGAAAACCGTATCAATGCAGAATGCCAATACAATCTAATAACCGAATGTAACATTCAGTATCTTGTATTCAGATGATGGAGACATTCTCTATCTGAAGCACCTCCCAGCCCCCTCCCCCCCGCCCCAACTGCTTTTTTAGGGGCTTATTCACCTGTCTGGTAGAATGAGAGTTTTATGACAATACCAATTTGGACGCACCCGTCGCATAATAAAGCACCCGATAGTTTTCACACAGGTCTTTGTCCCATGTACCAGAGTCAGGTGTTTGCCTGCTTTATTTGAGATCTCTAAGCTCATTGCATCATTGTTACGTCATCCGTATTGACCAACAATATTGATTCTCCAAGCAGACGACATTATGCAAAACTGGGCAAAAATGAAAAAGCTCTCAATAAAATGTAACAAATTCCAAGAGAATATTGTGATATGTTATCATAGGTATCAAAAACAGAAATAGGACCACCGAAATATCAAATTATATGGTTAGAAAAAGAATAAAATGGATCAAATGCCAATTTAAGTTTTGTAGTGTTGCGCCAAATTCGTTTGCAACAGAACGCATGCGCACTAGCCAATTCAGGTATGCATGTTGACACAACTAATTTTATGTGCCAGAGGTCCGACTACCTGGAACTCTAGTCAATTTTCCTCACAAAGATGCGCTCTAAACAAAAGGCTAGAAAAGTGACCCAAGGTAGGAGGACTAAGATAACTTCTTGTGTGAAAAATCTGTCAACTTTTGCGATGTTCCTTTACAGAAATTGTCACTTTTGAAGCAAGAAATCGACGTGAAAGGTTTAGTGCCCCAACTATTGCTTCAGCAGCGCGTGTCCATTAGTTGCCATCTATCTCATAGTCATATGCTTCGAAAGTGAAAATCTTGCCCCATATTCCTAAAAAGTTCAAGTATTTCGAGAATACTTATCTATATTTGAGTGTACGATGTAAGTGTACAGTATTTGCTTGCTGCAATGTTAAGCAAAATACTACAGAAAACATAACGGGATAGGGAATGAGACCCCTTATATCAGTATATACGATACACTTTTGATACTAGGTAGACGGCTATACATGGTTTAGACATGTGCCAAGGCCAGGGGAGAGCCTATCGGAAAAGCACTGTTATTGAGGGCCTATCGGAAAATTACTGTTAATTTGCTAGGCTAGCTTGCTTGGACATATAATAACTTTTTCAGGAAAGAAAACTTATTTCAGATTAAGGTGATAGGTATTCCCTTTTGCAATTCAGGCCCTTTTTGGTCTGAAAGTGGCACAGTTGACCTAGAAATTTCAAGTTGCAGGAGTGAGTGAGTTAGTGGTCTGAAAATATAGTGAAACCTCCCTTAGTGGCACCTCTCTATTAAGGACACCCTCTCTATTGAGGACAGTAGTTTTGGACCACAATTGGTTGTTTCCATTCAATTTTACTTCCTAATCAGGACACCTCTCTGTCAAGGACAGTATTGGTTCTTATGGAAAAATTGGGTTTTTTCCCAAGAAAATATGAGTACAGTGGAACCTCCCATAGCGGACACCTCTCTATTAAGGACAACCTCTCTATTGAGGACAACCTCTCTATTAAGGACACTTGTTTTGGTCCCAAATTGGTTGTTTCCATTCAATTTTACCTCCCTAATCAGGACACCTCTCTATCAAGGACAGTATTTGGAGAGGTTCTGTATACATGTATGTGTCTAAAATAATTGTTCTTGTAGCAGGTTTAGTAGCCCCTGTTCCTCCCCAAACATTCTAAAGCTAGTTCTGTAGAAATTTATCTCGATTTTTTAAAATTTATGCAAGAAAATTTGAGTACAGTGGAACCTCCCTTAGCGGACACCTCTCTATTAAGGACAACCTCTCTATTAAGGACACTTGTTTTGTCCCAAATTGGTTGTTTCCATTCAATTTGACCTCTCTAATCAGGACACCTCTCTATTTAGGGGAGCTCTTGTCAGTCCCCAATTTGACCTCAGGACAATCAGAAAACCTCTCAATTAAGGACAGTATTTGTCAGTCTCAAGGGTGTCCTTAATAGAGATGTACCACTGTTATGTGTATTGTTGATAATTTCAGAAAGTTTATTAATATTTCAAATATTTTATAATCATTTTGTCATAGCATTTTTTTTCTCAGTATCTTTGGCACTGAAATACCCCCCCCCCCCCCCCCCCCCCCCCCAGTGAAAGATAGGATGTCCAATAGTAAAACCTCTGTTAGCAGGACAACCCCTCTATTACGTACAGTGATTTTGGTCCCCTATTGGTCATTTCAATACGTATGACCTATGTAATCAGGACACCTCGCTATTGAGGACAGTCCCCAGTCCTTCCTGGAGAGGTTCTACTCTATGTGGATAATGGACAGTTTGCTGAAAAGTTTGTCCCAGCAACTTTGTATCAAACAGTGATTTGTTGTTGATGTGTAGGTGCTGGTGATTCGCAGCATGCATTGATGAACTTCAAACTGTGATTTGATATGGTGTATTCGTGGACCATATGTTGGCCCATCGGGCACCTGTTGGCGGGGAGCTCCTGATGAGATGGCCACGTCATGTGACAATGCTTTGTGCGGACGCCTCCGACATCAGTCGGGAATTTGAGTCGTTCGATAAATTATATCGAAAATCAGAACTGTGTCCACTTCACACATGCAGTGTGAATGATAAAGTTGATGACATGGCAAATATAGGCCTATATTTTGGAAGCTGGGCGGTATCCGGGTGAAAGACATTGTAATTTTTGGTGAAAATGTTTTTGATTTATTTTTTATCCATTATGAATAAAAATATGAATAAAAAGAGAATTTGTGATTAACTGTTGCTGTGTGCGACAAAGGATCTCATGTCTGCAGGTAAAACTGGTAATCGCTGGGGTTCATATTGACCTGCTCAGCTGCGACCTGCAATGAACCTCCCTTAGCGGACACCTCTCTATTAAGGACAACCTCTCTATTAAGGACACTTGTTTTGGTCCGAAATTGGTTGCTTCCATTCAATTTGACCTCTCCAGTCAGGACACATCTCTATCAAGGACAGCTCTTGTCAGTCCCATGGGTCACCTTAATAGAGAGGTTCTACTGTACAAGTTTTACGATATGTCATTACTTTGTCAAAATGGTGGTTTCTTTTCGCATTACTTGTTATGTAACTACAGGATCTACAGAACTTGATGGTTCAATATCTGGACACATGTTTTTGTGTGCAGCTGTATCTGTATTTCATTGATTGGGAAATTCATTAATTGGTTTCACTCCCTCTTTGGAACTGGGCCTTAAAACCTCTATTGCTCTTATCATCACCTTAATTCATAGAAAATCAAGGTGCAATTTAGATGTTGAATGCTTCACCTTTGAGTGACGTGGAGGATGTACTTTAAAATTTTCAAAATTCTTCATGATATTTTGAAATCTGTAGGAGGTGTCATAAAGCAAGACAAAGTGTGCTCCTGCTATCAATAATTTATCCAGAGCTTTTAAATGTTCGAATATGATGCTTTTGTAATTTCAAGTGATGCTAAAACAGAAATTGAAGTTTGCGCCTTACTCATTGCTTCCAATGGTCAAACTTTAGACAGTTCGCCTCTAATTGTCACTTGTATCACTAAGGTGTACTTAAGGTCTGAATAATTAATCTGAAGGGTTTAGATTCTGTCTAAAAACGCTTTGAAATTTCGAGAGATTTTAATGCAGGTGTTGTATTTTGCTTTAAGTTTCTCTGAGATGTTGATATCAACAAGACTTGTTTAAAAATGCAATGAATGCTTATGAGAGGTTTAGAGGTGAACATGCTATTGTTCTCTGTAGCAACCCAGATTTTGGATTTGTTTTGGGGGGGGATTCAATCTGTACTTTAAGTTGTTGGTATTCGATGTCATAGTGATTACAGATATTGAGATTGAAATTGAAATTGGGGTTTTCTGACAAGGAATCTTTGGCTCTGGGGATCAGAAGGGGTATGGGTGACTTAATGTACTCGATGACCCTTGTCTATTGATTTTACCTAAATCAGTGGCCAAAGAAACCACCGTCAAAATGTATTGAGAAGACAAATAGCTCTTTGAGAGACACCAGTATGTGAATTCACTGCATAGGTTAAGCCAGAGACACCATAATGGGCATGCACTATAGGCACTTTCCCTACCCAGGGTATCATGACAGTTACTTAGGCCTAAAGACATATAGCGACTTAGTACCGTTAATCCAAGTCTTTTGCTTTGAGTCAATTCGGATTATTGGCCCATTGGAGCATTAGCGCAGAGTGCTTGGACAGGAATCAAGACAATCGGTGAAAAGTCCAGAAGAATAGAGTCTATGACCATTGATAGATATGATGTAAACCCGGGCCTATGAGAATTTTTTTGACGTTATGACTGTTATGTGCTTGTATTTGCAATATAAATTGCTCGAATGTATTTTGGGGATTTAGCGGCCATCTTGGTGATCGCAGAAAAGGGACAGTCTTTACATTGAAGAGTGGGTGTGTTTTTTTGGTGTAGTGGGAAAAAGTTAATTTCCAGATAAAATACCGTTTTTAATAATAAATCTTAAGAGTGTGTGCCTCCTTCTGTAGGGAGGAGACTTGAGGATTGACTTTAATACACTGCCAGTAAGGCGGCATGGTCTTTTGCTTAAAGTTGAGTTTGGCAGGTTTCTTTCCTATATCTATATCCATCACATTGACAACTTTTCAAGGGCATCAGCCGTGAATATCCTGTGCAGCTATTTTGTTTATTACACCCTCAACAAGACACTTACGAAAATGAATGTGGGTCACACTTTTGAGAAGACAACTTTGAGAAATAAGAGATGTACTTTGGTTATCACAGTGCCCTGTCACAGTTTCGACAAAACTGACAAAATGCCCTTGTGATGTCAGAAAGAACTTGACATAAACTTGTCTATTCATTGATGAGCTGGCGAGATGTTGTTGATCCTGTGTAGGGCTACCGTGTCTAAGGAAGGCGGGGGTTATCACACTTTAATCTAGTCAGGGTTTCTTCCTGAATATATGGAAGGGCAGGGTCCAGGGAGTTTGGAAGTTAGCAATGAAAAGGGCAGGGTGAACTGAGAAATAGGGTAGGATAAGTGCTCTGAAGAAAGGCAGGGAGAACATATTCATGTATCTTGGCAAAGGACAAAATGGGGACTTTGATTAGTCTCCTGGCGGCAGTTTGTATTAGGAATGATAACTGTAAGCTGCCATTGGACTAACTGAATTTTGGAATCCGCCGAAATGAACAATTTTTTTTCTGAAATTTCCGCAAATCACAAAACTAAAAAGAGGTGTGAAAATGTTGCGGTTTAAAGTACTACTGTTCTTGAATATCACCGACGTTTTGTCAAAATTTAAAATGTTATAAAATTTTGAAAAGAAAGAGAGGTGATTGACTTAGGTAGAATATTCTCAGGTGGTGAGTTCATTGTCTCATGAATGTTTAATCCCTTTTGTTAAACAGTATCAATTAAGTCCCCAAAAGGGTTCATAGATTAGTCCGTGACAAGAAAGGGCCTAAGAAAATACAGTTAATCCTTCTAACACATTGATTAAGAGATATTTTTGTGCCCTCTAAGACCCTCACCATTATAATTGTGGTTTGGACTGTCCTGACTTGTATAAATATAAGTTGTCATGTAGGTCGAGGGCTTAGGCCTAGAAAGTCATCGCAAACGTGCATTACGTCTTTTCATAAAATAAAAATGTTGCCGTTATATCCGTGTATATGTCTTGAGGGGTTGCCCAGTGCATGTGATTGATTATGAGTTTTTCTGGCGATGTAATGAAGCGTCCAGCATAGAATCGAAATGACTAGGAATGTTTTTTTTGCTCGGCTTTTCAATCTGGGACGTGTTTAATTCCATTTTTACAAAGATTTTAGGCCCTAATCTGGACATATTTCCATACGGTTGTTGACTGAGCTTTTAATGCCATTCATGGATGTTGTCTGCAAAATGTCAATTTGTAGCAAAATTTTCCATTTTGAACATGCCATTTTTAAACGCGCTCCAGGTGACACATGCCCACAAGTAATTTATGGTATGTATCAAAAATACAAAAAGCTATGAAAGTGAATTAGCCCTGGATATAAAAAACTTTCCCTTTTACAAGTTTGGACAGACAGATATTATAGCCCTGAAGATAGGACAGTGTTTGCTTTAGAAGTAGAATCACTTGACTTAACAAGCCAATTGGGGGAGAAAATTGAACAAAATTGAGGGCCAATGTTGTTTTACTAAGTGGAATCAATGTAAACAAAGCCAAAAACAACCATAAGAATTTGAAGATTTGGCAATTTTAGGCCATTCCAGTCGAAATGTTGGTTGTTGTGATTCTGATCCCATTCACTCGCTTCTGACAGCAAACTAGCCCCCCAGCTTGACCACCAAGGTTTTTGCACCTTATGAAGATACAAAATATGTGACTCGCTCAACCAAAACTAGGCGCTTGTCGCATCTGAACTTGACAGGTTGATACGGACTTGTTGTTCATTTCCCTATTGTAGACCTTTTGTGAAATCTATTACAAACTGATTTGGTTACATTTCACCAAAGGTCTACAATAGGGAAATGAACAACAAGTCCGTATCAACCTGTCAAGTTCAGATGCGACAAGCGCCTAGTTTTGGTAGAGCGAGTCACATATACCCTGGCCACAGTTAAAGAGTATAAGACCATGATGATCAGGGGGACTTACCCCATGATAAAGCCCTCTCGTTTGCTCATTTCTTTAGGATGTAAAATTGGGTACTTTTGATTGAACAGTCCTCCAGACTTTTAAGTTAAACTCCACTTTCTTGCTTATGGAAATCCCTCTACAGGCACGGATCCAAGGGTGAGAATTGCAAAACAAATCAACTGCACCTATTCTGTGATATTTCGGACAAGAAACAAAACAAAGGCCTCACTTGTCTGATGACTTTATTGATGACAATTTGAAGTGATTGAACCAATTTTAAGAAGTCACAAAAGCGCAATAAAAACTTTGATGAGACCTCAAGATGACTTGTAGCATTAAGTCTCGCCAGACAGGCTAGGGCGAGGACCAATGTCACAGCCCTGTCCAAACATGGCCTGTCCGTCTTACCTAATTCATACCCGCATATAAAAATCACCACACACTCATGATACTAACTGTCCCATTGACAATGGCCCAACAGACAAAACCTAGAAAAACATTGGGAAAAACTTATGCAATATGGTATGTAGACTTAGCTAGTAAAACAGTCCTTAGATACACAAGAAGGGACAGAGAGCTATCCCGGCCCTATTTGAGCAATTGTCCCCGATGTTTCAGTAAATTAGTTCAGTCATTTCGGCCACGACACCTTTCAAAATATTGTGATAGTGTTTGTTCTATGTAACTGGGGGAGTTTATTGGCTCTTGTTTGCATTTGTCGTGAATTGTCTGTTAGCTAGGCACTAATTTCTAAGTCCTCAAATATCGTGTGACATGAAGAATGAACAGGTCATTCCAAAAGACCCAGCTACATATGATTAAGAATGTCATCTTTCACCTGTCCTGTTTTCAAGCCTAAGTCAGTTAACTTGTGATTAGAAAAACATGACAGTTGATAACATGAATCCTGTAAAAGAATAACTCTGGCCAAAGGGGTACAAGCCGACATGGGAAAGAGCTCAGAGATCACTTGAAAAATTTTGGCAATAGTGCAGTGCCTTATCAACAGGTGGCAGCACAAACTATCTTCTTCTTCATCCCGTTTCCTTCGAGATTTCTGTCTCTCTTTAAAAATGTCACACGATCACATGACGAAGCTCATTCAAGTAAAACAATATCTGAATCAGTTTATGAATGAATACGATCTGTTACTACAATTAATGGCGCTTGATTGAGGGCATCCGCCAACTTTGTCCTCGGTCATCTGATCCCGACAACCACTTTAGGAGACAGTTTTACAAGTAGAAACTTCCTTCTAACCACGCGGCCAACGATGTCTGGATAAGCAATTTTCACTTCACCCTTAGCATATGAAATCCCGTATGGTTTCTCGTCAGGGATATACGGGTGTTCTTGGTAGCGTTAGCTGAAATGGAATTCATACAACAGGAAGAAAAGACGGATACTGAAAAATCCAAAGTATCTAAAAAGATTGTTAATCTCAAATTTCATCTGAAAATTGTTGGGGTTAGTGGGATTGCCCCCATTGAGACGCGGATGCCTTCAGTATCACTATCCAAGCACCAAATCATTGCGCAAGTTCAACGAGTTAACTGGTTAATTAAATGATGCCATGTTGCATTTAATTGGATTTTAAGTGTCCATGACGATCGTATGACGGATGTCAGTATTTTTTAGTGATTGTCGGTTGCGATTAAGATTTCCTCATCCTTAAAGTAAAAAGTATTCCTGAATGATACATAGTGATTTGCTTTGGAATCAAGTCCAGATACGATTTTGGGTTCTCTGGCTTAATTGAAATTCCTGATTTTTCCTGAAAATTTCCTCCTTATCGTAAAACTTCATCATACCTATTGATTTGAAACCAAATACCTGTTTGATATTTTTTGCAACGGTTCAGCATTTTTCGCTAGAACATAACATTTCTCCATTCGCTCAACTTGATTGGTGACTGCTCACTACAATATGGAGATACGGAAGATACGCCATGATGCGGCAACAAAAATCCTCGTCAATCAATCCCAGCATGCATCGTTGATCACACGCTCGGTTATCAGTTCCGTAGTGCAACGATTCAACCCCCGCGTTAATTCTCATCCATTAGATACGGGGAAACCCAGATACGTTTGAGATTTATCAAATTCTGCACTGTCGACGATAATTTATCATCTTTTCCACATCTTCTTCAATTTATCACACAGGATTTCGTGTCCTATGAACTCCCGCTATTTGAAAGCTCAGATAAACCACAGCGTTAATGCGCCCCCCTGGGATAGCCCATCTATCTTCCAACGGATGTCGAAGCGTTGTACGCAAACTTTTTTAGCGTCAATGGCAGCGCATTCTGTTGCCGTGGTATCCGACAACAAAACAAGATGTCATCGAATCGCTACTCAATTATCTGCGGAATCAAAGTCGTAAATATTCGTCAGCGTAACGTTTCGATTTGTTTTGTTTGTTGCAGAATGTTTGAGAACGAAGTGCGCTGCATGGTCATCAATTAGAATCTCGTAACTTCATTAATTTAGTCGTTAGATATGATAGATGGGAGTTTGGGGCAACATTTTGGCTTCCCAATTTAATGAGGCTACACTACTGTGAACTCTTTATTTTCAAAAGCCTAATATTTTTTTCTTAAGTCAGAATGAGGGTCAAAATGTGAACATTAATATTTTCAATGCATTTCTAGGTACTTTAGGCCTTAAGTTTCACCCGTTGGATCTGTCCGAATTTAATGAAACTGGTAGGCCAGTAATGTTTAAGTAAAGATCTATATTTTGTATCAACAAACATTCATCGCTGCAAATCTGGGTTATTAGTCCACGAAAATGAAATTCAGTGGTTTACAGTAATGTGTTAAGTGGAGAAAGCTTTCACTTTCCCGGTGATTCTGAAAAGTGAAAGGTATGTTTTCCTCCTCTTTTTGTCAAATTAGTTTGGTACATATACATGTACGTGTACTTAACCTTTTCTGAAGCTTTGTAACTCAAAAGAAAAGAAGCTGGTTAGAACCAATGTCATCCTCTTCAACTATAGGAGCCTTCGTCACTGCCGATATAAAACGAAAGCAATATCACTATTACGCAGTTGTTACCAGGGATGCCACCTGCGTGACCATCCACCGTTTAATTATCACAAACCGTCGCTAAATTACGATGACAAACTGTCTATATTAAGAGCGGGCATAGCTACAAAAGTTCTCATCAACGTTAACGCACCCGCGCAAACGTCTCCTCGAGAATTTCCGTTTCATTTGGCGGACGTCGATTCCTGTCTTGTCCATTAGCAGACGATTAACAAAAGATGCGGTAGTTTGTGACATCACCATTTTGCGTGTTTAACGTGGCGCGTTTGGAGTGTGCGATTAAGAGACTCCTTCATGTGACTCGTGGTGTTTACCCGTTCTTCTCTCTGGTAGCATTTCGCAATAAAATAGGTGAAATGGTCCGGGAGAAAATCGTGAACAATATCGTCGATTGCGGACATCCCTATCTGCAATCAATTTCAGTGTTGTTCTCATTTTCGTGGACCGGAGGCCTTTCCTGGTCTTCCCAACCCAGCTGGGGTTTTGCACATAGTCCTAGAGCTCAGTGAAAGTCATTTGTCTTCAGATGTTGCCATCGGTGGGTTGGGGTTTTCATTGTGATGTTGCATAATGGTAACTTTCATTAGTATTGTTAGGAATTAGAATAATTGATACCTTTCAAAAAGTATACCGGTGCCTAATATGCCTTTGTTGCAAAGCCAAAATGAAATTTAACAATGGAAATGTACTCTTATGTGAGAGGCTGCTATTGTTGGGATAGCAGGCTTCCAATGGAGTAATGATTACATAATGGAGGAGAAGCATGAGTGAGCTCAACCCTGTATTTGCTTCTTATGTTCCCCTCCCCTGCAACAACATCATCTCATCCCTGGCTTGCTTCCACAAGCAGTTATCATCTTTCATATCGCATGATGATGATACTAAAGAGCTGGACTCATGATGTGACGATTCAAGACCTCATTGACAAGAGTAGCATCATATCATTGATCCATGGTACAATTGTATCCTTCCTATCCTCATCCGCCCCACAACCTCTAAGATAAGTCACTTTTGAACTTGAGCTCCAAACCGTTACAATCACCAGATTGCGTGATCATGCTACCGAAGACGTGATCATCAAACGACGGTTCAAAACCGCTGTGACAAGAGCGCGGACAAGAGTAGCATCACATCATTGATCTGTCAGTTGTCTAGATTAGCGGTTAACGAGGCAAGCAATTGTCTAATTGGTTGCCCACGGCGATGGTTAGGATGCTGGAGATAAGAGGGATGAGTCGTATTGTCACTGTCATGATCTGCTTATTGACGATAAATGATGATTGAGACTTTTTGTCTTCGGAGATGTTTCGTCATTTACGCTAAGAACTCGAGACGATTAACCTTTTGGCCTGGTGAGAAATCATATTTATTACTCATGATAGACTAATTTTAACCCTTTGCTATTCTGGATTCTAGAGCTGTGTGGTCTCTGTGGATCAGGCTGCACTCCTCGTAAAATATCCATCTCTGCTTCCCTTTTGGATTCTAACGTCTTGCAGTCATGCGACCCCCTCGAGATTGCAGTCAACCAGTGGTCTAATCTGCAATGGCCCCCTCGATAAAGATCCAAATATCACCACCATTGTCGCAGAAGAATGCGGCGTTATTATCGTGCAGTTCGGTAATGATCATTACCCATCATGCACCAGGTGGACGTGATTGAAACGTCGAGAATCAATGCCGTCCATGCCAATTTTCGATTTAACAGTTACAAATTACCCATAATTAAGTTTTGGTCCTACGCAAACTTCGACCAGCTGCTTCTACCAGAAACATTAGATAAGAGTTGATATCTCATTGGACGATGGACCACTCAAGGGTAAACTGACCCTGATTGGACGAGATTTGACAAATTTAGTAACAAAGGGTGGTTTTAGTGTTTGAATGGGTTTGCTATTTGTAATTTTGATAAATTGGTAAAAGCAGCTGATTTTAGGGCTCCTGGGGTCAGATTTGTTTGGCTGTATAAAAAATGTCAACATTTGCCAACCGCTTGGGGCAGTTTCCATGGAAACGTTTTTCGGCAAAATAGTCATCCTTGATTTGTGTGAAACATATTTTATGAAAGGATTTACTCAAGTTTCACCTATCTAAGACCGGTTGATTAATTTCTTAAAAATGCAACAAAAGCCAAGCAGAAGCATGACGCATGACCACTGGACAAGTTGATGTCATCAGACTATTGTCTATCCAAATTTTACACATTGAATGGCATCCGACGACTATGCGCTTATTTTGGGACGGCTTGAATATTAAAAATGTCTGTTTAGAAATGATGAATCCAGTTAATCAGTTTGGTAATTCAGAAGGCTTGTGAAACAGTTAATTTCTAGTGTATTGCCTGAAGGAAACCTAATGACACAACTTTGAGTGAAGATCCTGTTTGTTTTTTTCACTCAAAACTGTCGTAATTCGAGGAGCGGAACGCATCTCAATGACATCCGATGTTTTGAATGAGAGACAATGCTACTCATCGGTTTGTCAATTGACCACTTATGAAATCTGCACTAATTAAGTGAAAAGAATATAGGACAGGACTTTACAGAGTATTTAATTGACAGATATTTAACGATGTGTAATTAGAGTTTTTGTTCAACAGATGAATTAGTTGATGAGTTGGCGTGTCATCATTTGGAGAAGAGTTGTATCTATTGTCACTATCTTTATTATTATCTTTTTCACTATAATTGCCATTGCTATCAGAGTCGGAATGGTTTAGATGACTAAAGGCTGTTTGAATAAAATAGGGCAGCCAGTTTTTGGCCACTTTAAGAATCTTTTCAAAATAAATTTCTACTTTTATTTCACCAATTTTTCTGAAACTAGTCGGCAATAGCGAATGTTGATCCTTTCGATGTGGGTTAATCATAAACACCCTAAAACTGATTTTCTGCCCTTCAGACAATAATTTCATCAAATGAAACCACAATGTTCAGACGCCTCCCCCTTCCGGGATGTGCGTCCATCAGAGTCCTAGCGTTCCCACCGAGACCCCCTGAGGCCCGGGAAGTCTTCAAGATGCTCCGTCAACCCCTGAAGAGGCTGGTCCATCAAATTTGTCAGAATCTTACTTTCTAAATACAGCAAGCTAAATGGGATGTCTTTATTAGTTTTGATAGCGATTGTCAGAGTCACCGGAAATGGGGTTATTTTGATCGGATTTCATTGTCGAATTGCGATAATGAATTGATGGGTTTGGATAGATTTCTTTTGATGATTCCACACCTTATAAAGATGATTTTGCGACTCCCTCATCAAATTAATGTCCCCTTTCTAACTTCTTGATAAAAGTGTTTGCCCAAAGCAATCTCGCTTTAAATTGGAATTTGCAAATGGCAATGCTCTCTTCTAAACATGCTCTCTTTTCTGACCAACGTTGTGTCCTTAAAAGAGAGGTTGTCTTTATTAGAGATGTGTCCACTAAGGGAGGTTCCACTGTATAGGTTGTTTCACCAAACACCACTTGGGTGGGGCTGTCACTTAACCCAAGTTATGCTTATAATTTGAAACTAAAAGGGATGTTTGCTTGGCCTTAAAGATGAGAGCAAAGCAGTCCTCATTCACATCAGTAATGTTTAATTGTGACAATGTGATAATTTATCGAACAAAGATAGTAGATTCACAAAGACGCTTGCTCCTCCATCAAGAAAAATATCAAAGATGAAATTTGTGTGATTCGACGGACAATAGATGTCTGTTTGCGTCTTTTGAAGAGCTGAGGTCGGACAAAGGGAGAATATGCCGGAAAATTGGGCCATCCAAGATTCTGCTGATGACAAGGCAAACAACGATAACTTAATTAGTGATGTCTTGTTTCGGTGAATTCGCTTCATCTTTTCATATGAATCTTTTTTTCTGGTGATCTTTCCGCGCGCGTTTCATCTGCTAGACATCTCACAGTAGGATACTATCAGTGTCTGATTACCCCATAATTTCTCCGTCTTTTCACATAAATGATCAGTTAATACCCGCAGATACCATGTTATTATTTTGGCCTTTTTTGGATGAAAATTACACCAAGGGCTCACTTCATGGCATCAACATTGTTTCTTTAGTCTGAGGAGTGCACTTTTTGCGGCCCCACCTACCGCCCTCAAAGTGACCCAGCGCGGCCTCCCTAAAAAACGATCCAGGCAGCTTCTATCGTGTCCGATTTCAACACCCGTCACCTGTTTTCCAACCCGGTAGCCTTTAATTATGAGATAATAAGTTCTTGATGATCTTTTGAACCTTGTTAGGGTAAATCAAGATTGTGATTTAAAAGGATGGCCAGAGTTGGTCTTTCAATGACCCCTCCCTCGCTGTGGGATATGTCCTTTGCCTTCAAGTTACATTGACAATTATCAATTGACAACAATCCTTCCCTGGACATGACAATCCTCTCCTTTTGTTCTCAAGGAATATGATTTCGGCCAATTTGAGTTCGGTCCGGTTTCAAGATTACGTACACTTGGATTGGCAACTACATCTGAAGATTTTCATTCACATTGTGCAGAGAGGTTGTGTCAGATGTATTTTAGAAGATGACCCTCAGAAGTAATCGTTCTTTTCTTTGGCGAGTTTCAGTGTCAACTGTTCCTTCTTCAGACCTCTCTCTGCACTTGGAGGTGTAAATTCTCCAGGGGTATTCCTCCTCCAAGGTGGGATGAGAGTTTTTTAAGTGCCATCACGGTCAGGCACCAATGGATGTATTGGCTTAGTGAGGCCTTCTTTGGCCAGAGTGTCAACTGATTGATGAAATGTTGCTGTGAGCACTAGTAAAACATTGAAAGATTTGGTGGCAAAATGCCATTCTGAAATACTTATTGAATATGTTAGGAAATACCCGACCCTCTTTGTATGAAAAAATCCGTTGGATGGCATCTTGTGCTGAGTTTTGCATCTCGTTTCAATCACCTTGTCACAAGCAATGACAATGAGAAAAAAGTCTTTTCATTTTCAAGAAAGAAACCCTATGATCCCAGAAAAGTGATGTCTGAGTGTCGTCTGCTGATTTCAAAGTGTCTTCTGCTCAGGTTCAAAGTACGTCTGCTGCGCTTCATCTTCTCTCTGTTGCATCTCATTAGCTCTCTAATCAGCTCCATCCTATCATCAGTCGAGGCCCCCGAAGGCTTTCCGTGAGGACAAAAAGATCGCGCTCCCCTGCGAGTCGGGCAAAAATATTCTCAGATCCTCCCCTATTTGGTGATCTTTTGTCAAAGTTCCGTTGCCTCTTCCGAAGTTACGAAAGAACAACGTGATTTACCCGAGATGCTTTGTGTCCCGATCATCTCCTTTTCAGGGTTGATAATGAAAATTTGCGGATTACGCACGTTTGCATCAGCGAATCTCGAAGAAGACAGTCCCAAGTCCTGTCGTTTGAGACTTTTGTGCGTGCACCTTACGCTCGACTGAGCTCCAATGCTCTGGACATCTGGAATGCGATGGGAGGGACTGAACACCGCAGGGTCCCCGTGATTTTTGATAGGCAACTAGTTATTGTGCGTAACGCAAGGCCGCGGCGGCGTACTCTGGGTCGTACGCCTCATGACTCTTGCTCACCTAATGAGTTGTGATACAACGTAGGTCTGGCAAAGATGAGATTCATCAAAGGGGAGACGCTCTATTGTCTGTTGGAAAACCTCACCCCTCCTTGCTCACCACGCGTACTAACTTTGTCTCTATGTGACCCCAAACGTGATTTTGATCTGCGTGCCTGCTCTCTGCTCTTAGCTCAGGTGGGGGTTACCCTTTCGGACCAGATCTAGAGACGACCTCAGCTATGCTCAATGTGAGTGTGGTCTTGTCTCAATGAATGAGAGCACTCGGCACAAGCCATATCTCGAAGTGACCCCTAACAACTACAAGTGACCCCAAATATCTCCAAGTGACCCCAAACATCTCCAAGTGACCCCAAACATCTCCAAGTGACCCCAAACATCTCCAAGTGACCCCAAACATCTCCAAGTGATCCCAAACATCTCCAAGTGACCCCAAACATCTCCAAGTGACCCTAAACATCTCCAAGTGACCCCAAACATCTCCAAGTGACCCCAAACATCTCCACTGACCCTAAACATCTCCAAGTGACCCCAAACATCTCCAAGTGACTCAAAACATCTCCAAGTGACCCCAAACATCTCCAAGTGACCCCAAACATCTCCAATTGACCCCAAACATCTCCAAGTGACCCCAAACATCTCCAAGTGACCCCAAACATCTCCAAGTGACCCCAAACATCTCCAAGTGACCCCAAACATCTCCAAGTGACCCCAAACATCTCCAAGTGACGCCAAACATCTCTAAGTGACCCCAGACATCTCCAAGTGACCCCAAACATCTCCAAGTGACCCCAAACATCTCAAAGTGACCCCAAACATCTCTAAGTGACCTCAAACATCTTAAAGTGACCCCAGACATCTCCAAGTGGCCCCAGACATCTTCAAGTGGCCCCAACCATCTCCAAGTGACCCCAAACATCTCCAAGTGACCCCAAACATCTCCAAATGACCCAAAACATCTCCAAGTGACTCCAAACATCCAAACATATCTCCAAATGACCTCAAAGATCTCCAAGTGAACCAATTGATGTGGTCCAATACCTTCAGCTGCACCTTGGCTTGTACCTTTTAGCTCCACCCTTGTGGTATGTGGTGAGACCCTTTTGAACAAAAACATAAGATTTCTTATATCTGAAGTTACAATTTCTTAGTCTTTATGAATTCTTGATATTGGCAACATAAAGACTTCATAACTTTCCCCGGTCAATGAGTGACACCTTAGAAAACTCTTTTCAGTTAGATAATCTGGCCTTGAGCCCTCCTTGTGGTGTGTTATTGGGGCCCTTGACATTTGTTCCATACAGACTTCATAGCTTTCCCAACTCAACGAGAGACACATCAAGAAATCTCATTTCCAGTTGGATTGTCCGTCCTTCAATAATACATGAACCGGGAGACAGGAATCTATAAGCAATTTGACAGGTACACAATTAGACGCGGATGTTCTAGATAACCGATACGAAAAGTGATGAGAGAGTTCCTCAACCTGTGGGAATCCCCCGCGTGTTCGCAGAAAAGATCCATCGTGGATACGACATATGAACGGACTCCGTCAACAAAATCTTTACCGAATTCATTGTCCGATGATTGCGTTGGAGCGACGATTGTTATGGCGTATTATTATAACAATAATGAGGTGAAACATCATTGAAACATCATCGAGTTGTCGCATCATCTATTCAGCATCGTATCTCCTCTTCCCTCTGAAGATCGTCCCAATTAGAACGGAATATAAATTATTCAGCGACGGAATATTTTCAATTGGACGGTCGGTAATGAGGCATCGCACACTTCTGAATCCTCTGAATGTCTGACATTTGGCGGGCGAGTGTTAGATGACACAGCATCCTGTGAAAAGTTTTCAAATCATGAATATTTGAATACGTTACGTGGACGAGTTGAATGCAACAGTGTTATGTTTTCTTTCCGAAGTGACAGGCGCACTCATCTTGTTTTGAAACTTCCAGGCTAATTAGCTAATTAACCCTTTGCGTTTTGGCTGAATGGTTGTCTCACCAATCACCAGGACGGTGGAGCTAGAATGCAGCCAAAACCCAAGCAGCAGGCGAGGTTTTGGCATAATGACAGCTGCACCCAAGGTGTGTTTCGTGAGAACCCAATTCCGACAGTGACATATCAATTTCTATTCTAGAACACCTCAAATTAGATACTGAAATGTGATTTTGAATGCCTTTTGAGTGCTTACATATACATTAATTACATTTCTTCTTTCCACAGAATCCAATTTTCACAATGTTTCGCTCGGTTTCACCAGCTAAGTGAGACCTTAAGGTCAGTAAGTGCATTCTCGGCATGCCCCCTAATCACCGCATGTTCGTAAGCCAAGGGCGCATCTTTATATTAGCAGCTATGTTGATGAAACCTTCGCTGCTTGTTTGTTTATATCATTGAGTAAATTGAGCCAGTTTATGTTGAATGTTACTTTTGTGCCACACACAAGATTGGGGGCAACTGATTTTGTAGTTCTTGGGATTTTCATTGGTGAAAATGTATGTCGAAATAAATGCGTGCATGTTGTTGTTTTGCATGGCTTCAACTAGAATGTTGTCTTGTCTGTTCTGTTATGTGCCATGGGCTGTTGGAGTGGTGCGCCCGTCACCTCGATTTGATTCCTGGTCAGTTCCGGTACACTGACTTTGACAGTGTAGGTTTCCTCCTGGGTCCCTGTTTTTCTCCTACTTTCATTACAACTGCCTGCCCAATGTTGTATATAGAGCATATTATGTCCGAGTTGATGCTCAGCTCTCAACTCAATTTTTTTCACGTCACAAGTTTCAAAAGCGATCCGAGGAAGATCTCACCAGGGTAAAACCGCCGACGAATCATCAGTCAATTGGCACTAGGGGTTATTTGGTGCGGTTATCTGTTTGCAATCGCCAAGGCAACCACGTGGTCAAGGAGATAGATCGCCACGGTGACCGCGGATGTATTTTTCTAATTATCTCAATAAGAGAATCCCGGGAAGTGTTATTATTTCCTAGGTAGCGCATCCGTTGAAACTTGTTTTTGCGTAGAGATGTCCAGGATGGTACCCGTGGATAAGATTCTTGTGAAAAAATTAATAATCTGACCACACGCAGGAATAAGTAATAATCTGACCACATCCAGGAATCGGTGTGATCTAGGCAATGATTGGTGTCATATCGGCGGTGAGAGAGTGGATTATGTTATCAGAGAATCACCAGGCAGGTATCCGGGCAGATGAGCGATGTCTGTTCTGGTGTTGTGTTCTGTAGGGATGCTTTCCTGAAAAACGAAGGGAAGGAAGCCGGTGGTGAGCGTTGGTTGCTTCCTAGGCTATTTTTCACCCAGAGGTACTCTACCAGAGACGATTCTGTTTCCTGGATGGGTTCAGGCCACAATGCTCCAGGGTGGTAGCTAGAAAGGGCAGAGGCAGGGCCAGATGTCTCTCAAGGGTCAAGAAAATCAAGAAAGTTGTAGATATTGGGGTGCGAATATGCCTCAGAAGTGTGGTCTTACATGTATGACCTCATATTTCTTCTTCTTCTTAGTCTGCATTTGGAATATTGTTGAGATGCACGCCAGACAGTCAGTCCGATTTCGGTAACAAGGTCGGCTGTCCAAGAGAGTTCCACTAAAATGAGCCCCAGAACTTCAGGGTCAGGGTGGTGTCCTTTGGTCAGTATTTTTCTCTATTAATCACAAGGGAGTTCTGGTACAATTTCTAACTCTTTGAGGATCTTTGGATAAAGCACCATACACCTGTCTTTTGGCACTTCTATTTACTAATCCCTTCAAATATCACTGCATAATGTATAACGGGACAAGGGACCAAGCAACCCAGATCCAGGTGCAAGGGCATTGTAAAAACAAGAGAGAATGACAACATTCATCGAGATGCTGATAAAATATTCATGGAGCAACGCTATAATATTCTAAGGAAAGACTGGTTGTTGTTTTTGGGCATCCAAGTTCTGGACATTCTGTCTGGTGGCTGCATCCCCTTGATGGAGGGGATATTGGGGATTCCTGTCCCAAAGTCCCATTATAAAAAAGGCCATAATCTGGTCCCGATAACGAGAGTGCCCTTATTAGAGAGGTTCTGCTGTTATTAATTTAGGATAACCTTGACTTTTCACTATAAAAATTACTTAAATTAACTTTATTTTATGATCAACAGTCAAATTTGCCCCAAACCATGCTCCTGGTTACTTTAAGCAAGCCCCCAAGGGACTTCACTATGATATAATTAGTTGGGCTACCAGCCCGAGGGTTGGACTTTCATCTAGGGGACCTTGAAGGGGATTCGGTAAAAAATAGCCAAGGGGACACTTACGTTGTGAAAATTATGTAAGCTGAGATACTGTTGCATAATTTCTTGGGAGAAAATTGGTGGAAGTGCCATCAGTGTTGGGTGGTAACTGTTCAGTGTGCATCTCGGAGCAATACATGTGATGTGTCACAGCAAAGCCAGGCACATGTCGCACAGAAGATGACGCTAAATGACACCAGGAGATAATGTAAGAAATTGATGTGCTCAGATTTAACTTAAGGCAGACAACAGTGAAGTGAACAACCAGTCCGTCTCACCCAGCCAAGCTCAGAGCGACATGCGCCTGATTTTGCTCTGACGGGTCACATATTTAGAAGAAGCTTTGCGTTATGTGCACAGCAAATCTGCAAAACTGATTCAAAACTAATGACCTAACCAAACAAAGGCGCTTCACACAGTCTAAAAACTGATATAAAACTTAATTTTTCATCAGTGACAAGAGGTCACTCGAACAATGCGTCAAAATAATAACGAGGGCCATTTTTTGTCAAATTTCTGACAATGGTTCATCGTTTGATCACCTGTTTGGGGTGAGATCCATACCAAACCTATCGAAATGTAAACACTTGAGCAAGATTTGAGTTGAAAAGCTTTAGTTTGCCTGAATATGGCATTTGTGAAGTTAGAAGTGCTATTGTGTGTGACCATAAATTTGGCAGAAAAACTCTTATTGATAAGAGTACATAGATACATAATCACATTAAGTTTGGTTGCAATCTGATCATTAGTTTTGGAGTAATAGGACTTTGTTTAATTTTCAAGATGACCGCCTGGCCACGGTATTGTATAAGCTCCCCAGAGGTGAGCTAATAATTCGATTGATGCTAAAGCGAATTATCGATATCAACGCTAATTAACCATTTATTCGTCTAAATATCACGAAATGACAACTTAGACATGTTCTCAAAATATCAACATTTTTTGAAAATTTTCTTGATGACACGAAAGACAATGCCAGTCTGAGTACTGAACCAAGATTTGGGGTGAAAACATCAAAGTCTAGTTGAAGGAGAGGGAATATCGTTTTCGGGATATTTTGAAGAATTACTGCCAAACCAGCGTTGATATAAAAATTTCCTTTCGCTCTGACAGCATTCTTTGATGTTTCCAACTTGACGCCCCTCTAAAGAATACCCTACCAGGCCAGTGCTGACCCCTATACCCACCCTTCCCTCCAGATGCTTTCTCCGTAAAACGTCTGCCAATATTTGTTTACTCCCAAGCCGATCCATCTTTTGCCGCATCAATAAATCATGTGACATGACAGTTGTGGTAGATGATAATCGAAGATCGTACTTTTTACTCCCATGATGCCAGATGACGGCAGATGATATTGAGTTGCGACGTGACAGGAGACACCTCGAAGATAAATATCTGTGTGTGATTTGACCCTTCGTTTGCTTCTCATGTTTGCATATCTCGTACAATATACACAAATTTATTGGCGAAATCATCGATTTTACAGTCGCATCTGATAGTATTTACTTATGAATTGTACATGTACAAAGGTAATTGTATTACAATTCCCAAGTTGGTAAATTTTAAAATGCCAATTGAGATTTTTCTGCATGTGAGTTTTTTAGTGTTACTGTTAAAATTAGTTTGAAATTGAAATTTAAAGAGAAAACGTTGAGCTAATGCTCCCCTGATGTCAGATTCTGTGATGTCAACACAAAATTAAGTCCTCAATTTTGGACATTGACCGATCATCCAATTTCAAAGGAGTTTTGAGACATGTTTATAGGTAAAATTGTGTCGGAGGAAGCTAGCTGCCTTTAACACCGTGCTCATTTGCATGTGCAATAACACGTTAAATAATCTCGTACAAACAAACGGATGCGCAGATGTTGATTCAACTAAAATCTTGTCCGTATGAGACAAATGCCATGTAAACACAAACCGTTCGCCGTATTTGCTAGTAATTGATCAAAGATGACATCGACAAATGAAGCATCGAAATCACCATCGCTCGTCGTGGAAATCATCGTACTTTGGCGTAACTGGTAATGCATCCTGGGTAAAACAGATGGCAATTGAGAGGGATTAGATGTAAGATTCACACGTTTTGGCCGTTTTGTTTATTTTACGTTCTGGTGTCACGTCCAGCTGGTTGAAATGATGAATTAGAACTCAAATATTATTCATTTGGGAAGGGCGGGATGAGAAATCAGATATCACAATTCTGCATCTGATGATCACGTTGTCTCCAATTGCAGCTTGTGACGTCAATCGGTGACCTTGACACTGCTGACATCGCCAGAGAAGTGTGCACGTAAGAATAAAGTCATAGTTGACTTAACCACACTTTTCTGGTATCATTACTGCACCTAAGACAAAGTTCTCCACAATGTTGGTCAATGATGTAAATTTGCCGTTCAACTCAAGAATTAGTAAAAACTGCTCTTTATCAATTCTTGATCAACTAGATTAAAATGTGTTAAAATGAACAAAAGGTTTCAAAAATCCATACTTCTATTCATTTGCCTTCCTCATCAAAAGCAAACAAACTTTGACTCTGACCTCCATCGCTTCTCTTTTAACCATATTGCTTTGTGTCACCTGCTATCAACAAAGGCAAATGGTACAAAACATCAATTGGTTTCCAGTTTATAAAGAGGTGGCTTCGCTGTAATCGATTGATTTTGGTGTCAAATCAAATGATAGAGGTTACGTTTTAAGATTCAATTTCAATTTTTTTTCACTGAGGACCCATGCTGATAATTATGGTGTTTTGAAGTTTCACCACTGGTGGTGTTATGAACTTGTAACCTGTGGTTCAGTACTTTGTACTTTGAGTTCATGTGAAATCGTGGCGTACTACAGAATGTCTTGAATACTGAGTATTGTTGCCGTTAGCAGAGGGAGCCACTAGCATGAGGAGAAGGAAAAGAGTACCTCGGCTATGGAAAGGTAAAAGGGCTACGCCGTTCTTTAAAAATTTGAAATTTGTTATCAAAGTTGAAAATTTCCATTGCTTAAATATGAACAGAATATGAACATTATACCATTATATAAAGCCAAGTTTAAGCAAATTTGCATGCATACTTTGCATGGCCCTCAACCTAAATTAATATATCATTTTCATCTGACAATGGTGTGTGCATTCTGGAAGAAACATTGGTGATTTCAGTTTTGTGGAGGGGATGATAACTTTTGTCCCCAAACTGTGCCCTCACTGACCTCACAGACAGCCGGCAGCTTATGTTTTGATTTCACTTCAGCCAAATGCTTGGTGTCTGTTTGTCTTCATTTAAGGGTCCTTGGGCCCTGTGGACCTTCCCTCTCTGTCCACACTTGTCGGTATTTGTCTCCTTTTTGTGACCCTTCTCGACCCGCCCTGACAAGTGGTTGAAATATATCCACTTCAAGTTGAATGAAAATGCAAGTACATTAATTCCCCCTATACGTATCTATAGTTAGCTTAGGGTGGACATTGTCCCCAATGAGTGTTATCTCTCCAAGCAGATAGTTTTGACGGTGGTTTAGCAATGTTTGCTGGGTCATTGTTTTGTTTGTTTTACAGGAAGACACTGATTACAAGCCCAAGGGTTTTCGGCACCTTCTGTGTGTGGAATCTTTGAAAAAGCGCTCGTAATATTTGTTTTGGTAAAAGTGGAGGAGTCACGCTAATTTTGTCAATTTGATCAAAATATTTTGTGAGGGTCTTTGTTTTTGTTGTGTTTGGAAGGCAACAGGAAGCAATAGCCTGGGCGCTAAGAGGTTTTTTCCTTGGAATCTTTGAATAAATTTGCGTGATCTTGACAATTGTGGCTCTAAATTTGCAGGTTTGATCAAACAATTTTTAATAATTGTTTCTTGGGACTTGTTGCCTGACCTTTAGACCACTGGAAGGAAAACCCTTGCCTCTTTCCTAAAAGTGGCTGTCGAGAACCATAATATGAAATTTCATCGGCCTTATATTGCGGTGTCCTTATTACCGATGTTATTTTTCAGTATAAAAAACTCCCCCCCCCCCGAAAAACAATGATTCAAGAATTCTTTCATATTTTGATAAAGTCTAAATGTGCTGAGATTTCTTGTCAGCAGTCCCTCAGTATCTGAAGTCCTTTTGTTCAAATCAGCATCCAAGCGTTTGCTCAAGTCAGAGATAAATCATCGTCAGGGACAAGTGGCGCTTGAAACCTGCTAACAAAGACGTCTGGTTCTCCAACTGCCCGAAAGAAAAAACAATCTCACAAAATTTAAATTTCAAACTAAATTTTTTGAAATGAATCACTGAGTTGAACATGTTGAATGACGACAAATGGTGTAACAAGAGTCGCAATGTTTTCCCAAGGTCATCTCTAACGACATCCTTTTGTGGTCATGTGACCTGGGCGAATAAATTACGTATGTCCCAACAACGGATTCGAAACGTAAATTTGAGCTTCTACACATTAACGTTAATTGCCAATTGAAGACGGACAATGCGCCTTTAAAGATGCTGCGGTCGGCGTGAGTTGCACCGATAATCTCACGTCTTCACCCGTGCCGAAAAATTTGCATAAAAATCTCCGAAGACGCAATAATTAGAATATGCGGTGAATTCGCTAACGCGCTAATAGACTACCCGATCCATAAATTAACTCTACGATAACCAATAACGTATTGCTAGCGTAATTTACATTTAAAACGTATCCAATTTAATTCTGTTGAATTAAACGAGCGTTGTAAAATATCGCGGCACACGACAGCCAGGTGCATGTTTTGTAAATGCGATCTTCAATGGCCAACATCGAATTTCACACGTGAATGCTTTGGCAAATATCTGAGAATCTCGCGAAGAATGGCGTAGGACAAACTGTTGTTCTCTTACCACTCGCACTTATTTTTTCGTTGCCGTGATTTCTATGCGCGACGTCACGCGGCACAAAAGTGCTTGGGAAAGTCTCGGACAAGACAGTAATTATCCAACAAGTAGAGAGGGATAAGTTTCATCGTTGCTGCCGTCAAGAGTATCACTTTTGCGATTTTGTTGAAAAAATAGACAGAGGAAGGAACACATTGTCTGGAAGTGTTTTTTTGTGAGAAATGAGCAAATAAATATGTCTTCTATTCGTCATTTGTCAGGCAGAGAAAAAATGCATTGTCTGGAAATTTTTTCCTTCTTTTTCACAAAAGGAGGAAATGACTGTACAGTAGAACCTCTCTATTAAGGACACCTTCGGGACTGACAAGTGCTGTCCTTAATAGAGAGGTGTCCTGATTAGAGAGGTCAAATTGAATAGAAAATACCAATTTGGGACCAAAACTAGTGTCCTCAATAGAGAGGTTGTCCTTAATAGAGAGGTGTCCGCTAAGGGAGGTTCCACTGTATTTCTGCCTTTTGTGCGAGTTCTCAAAATTTCACTTTCAATGTTAAAAAGCGATGAGGAAAGGAAGAATTTGCTGAGAAATTTGAAGACAAATTGATTTTCCTTGAAAAATTAAACCCACACATGCAATTTCAGCGCCTCTGAGGGTCATTCAATTTAAAAAAGTCTGTAATCTCACGAGGAAAATAGTGCGTTAGAAGGTTCATGGAGGACTTGGAGAAATAATCTTGAGAATAACGTCAATTTTTTTTCAAATTGGCAGAAAGTATGAGTGGCCAGCAGGGTTGGCCCCCTCTTGGATCTGCCCCTTATTGGTGTAATGGAAGTGACAGAGAGAATATCCTTGGATCTGCTTGGTGAAATATTATGAAGACCACCCAGTTTGAGTACATAACATGACATGGACTTGTCACAGTAAAGTTGTTTAAAGGACATCTTTCTTAGATCATTACCTCGGCTGTTTTCCTATCAGCTCAACGCACAACCTTGGGGTAAATCTTCCCAGGAAAAACTATTGTTTGACCAAAAAGCATTGGGAAATATTGACTTTGTCTGTTAGACCCTCACGCTTGAAGAAAAGATTAACACAATTTGCGCAATTCTATAAAATAGCGTAAATGGTTTAGAAATTGTGTGTCTAGTCTGTTGGTTGCTTCAATATTTGCGGAATTTTTGTAAAATATACTGAGCGTCTCAAGAAAATGTGTTGATTTCTTAGAAAGCTATTGCCAATACCAATACTGATACACACAATATGATGTGTAGACCTATGTAACTTAACCCTCATCAAATACAAACGAAGTAACCCTTTAAGATAGGACTTTTGTACGTTTTTGAGGGCAACTTATTTCTTCCCTTTTCAGTGTCCCACCATCGATTACTCAGATTTGTCCGAGCCGTATCTCAATAAACGCCGATCGTACGTCGTCATGTCCGTACCAGCGCACTCCATCCACCAATATTTTCATTCTGCTCCATGATTCACCTATAATCAATCAATACGCGTCTAATTAGCGAGTCTTGGGTTCAGGTAAACTCCATGTTGTCATATTTCATTGCGTAAGACCAAAGAATATTGACATTGGGACCGTGATGTTTTTCCAGCGCTATTTGCGCACCAGATAATAGAAATGTCTGAATCTATGCACGTTATGTAACTTCTGCATTGCCCTTTCAAATGTTCGGAATGAAGCAGGTGGATCTAGAGCGGTATGACATTGCTCACTCTGGTGTTTTGTTTTCTCATTTGCCTGAATAGATAATGATATTGCTGGCCAAAGAGTTGGTGAGTGTGTTCAATTGTCAGTCACATAAGTGTTACACTAAGACCGTAGGCTAAATCCAAAAAGTTGCTTAGTTTTTGATTTCTGACAACGTTCAGGGGGAAGAGTAAAAATGCTCTTATCATGATCTGCATACTGAAGAAGAAATGCTTTTAGTTCGTTAGTTGCCTCCTAGGTGGCAAGGCTGAAGGAAACAGGTTCAGCCTCCTAGGAGTGAAATGATGAACTAACTTTAAGTATTCTTAGTATCCGATATTGCAGTGATTAAAATCAGCTTGCAACTATTTTTGTGGTAACTTCATGACTCTTATGGATGGCCCTGTAGGTTGGGGCATCATTGCTGGGAATGCTGGAACCCTTCATGTCAAAACTGAAAGTGTGTCATTTCATGTCACCAAATTTCTCGTATTTGCCAGTTGTTTCGTTTTCATAGAAAATGCGATAATCACACCAGTTGACAATATCATTTGAATGAGGAAAGACTATGTGTGATTCCTTTATCTACCCACCTGACATATCCCCATAAATATTATCAAAGTTATCAACTCTAGAAAACCTTTCGGCAATGCAACCGTTACATAAGTTGACATGGGTGTGCTAGTCTACAAAGGCCAGCTATGTCATTATCTATTCAGGCAAAATATGAAAATAAAACACAAGGGGGAATATTTTGACACCTGACAGTATTCCATGAATTATAAACACTATCTCGAAAACTTACATAAGTTTGGGAAGGTTTGTCCAACTCAGTTGTGTCATTATCTATTCAGGAATGATATCCAAATAAAACACAAGTTGGAGTTATTTTGTCACCTGACTATTTTCCAAGTGATCAATTGAATGCCTCTTGGGCAGAGCAAAAGTTGCATAACTTGGATCAAGAGTTTTATGAAAGGCCAACCTACAGTAGATCCTCTCTATTAAAGACACCCTTGGGACTGACAGACCATTGTCCTTAATAGAGAGGGTCGCCACTATACTTCAAAATCCTGCAAAGTTACAAACTGGTACTGTTAACTGCTAGATTTTTGCACTGCTTTATATTTTGGGGATTGCAAATTTCTTTAAAAAATCCAAATTTTTTGTTGAATCGATGTTATATTCCTGAAATTCCTGAAAAAAGTTAACCTGTTTTAGACAACCAGGTCCTAAAGGGTTAACTTACGACAGCTTTGTCATCCCCCACCACCAACGAACTGGTAAAGAACAAACATGGCTGTCCCGTGTGATGCTGGTCGATGAAGTGCCGTCGCGCTAACCAAATATGGCGGACGTCCATCTAACGATTGATACGCTGCCATCTACAGCCATCGATGATTACCCAGCATCGTAAAACTCTGTATTATTGCCCAGAGGACAAACAGACGCAAACACTGCAAAGATGATAGTGCGACTTGCAACAGATTCTGTAAACATTACCGCGGCCATGTTCCATCAATACGGTCGCTAACATCAATTATTAAAAGCTCAAACACAGAAATTAATTTTCTTCATCAAATAACCGAAATTTATGATTCTGGTGTCATTAGATGCGAGCGTAAGATGGATAGCACGAGATAAGGGACAATGGAGGGAGGGAAAATATTAGATAAATTTGTCGGTTGTGGAGTACATAGTTGACAGATGGCGACAGGACGATGCTTGGTTACGGCGTATTTTCAAATTGTACGATGTCGGGGTCTAAGATGGATGGCCGAGGAAAGATAAGGAGCCATTCATAAAATATGAAACATATCTGCGTCATATTGTCTATTATCAAGAATTAATGAAGACTGTTACAGATAGGGCTAATGAATGGGGTGGCGCTGCATGATGCGTGGATTAAATTCATTTATTGTATTTGATTTGGCCACTAGAGGGTGTGTTGGGTTTGTTCAGGGTCTAATTCATTACATGATTCATTACATTCATGTTACAGTAGAACCTCTCTATTAAGGCCGACCTCAGGACTGATACGTGCTGTCCTTAATAGTGAGTATTTGTAAATCTGACTACACAATTGCTTTGTTGAAATTTTATATCCAGTATGTATTTACACAATTTCAAATTCAATTATAAATTTCCTAATTTAAGGGACATTGTAGGCCTTTGATACTGTCAAAAACACATTTTGGAGTTTCGTATGCCATCAAAATATCACTATGAACAGACGGGTCGACAATCCAAATCATGTCGGTGAAGTTAACAATCCTCGAACATCATGTTACAAAGAGGTCATCCATTATCTCGGATGTATACGGTTAACCTAGATATATCTTCTTGATTAAATTTCTATGATTCGGATAATTAACCGGCGATTAATTGCTGCGGTCTGTCATGGGTAAAACCAGATTGAGACCACTCAAATCCACTCCAATGATCTGACGACTCAAAAACGATTCGGAAACTGAAAGCAACGGTAAATTAATTGACAGCGCGTATTCACCGCATCTCGTTGAGAGATCCCGATTCCTGGTATAACTCGGCGAAGAGGAGCTCGACTCTGAAATCAATCCCTTTGTGAGATTTCCAAATTTTCTCCCAAATCATATTCAGAATGACAAGAATACAATTTAGACTAATTTGGCGAACTTGGCAGCACTTGTCAGAGAACGATAGGTTGGGGTACCCTAATTGGGGAGATGGTACATCCAGAAAGCACTTGTGGTCATTGAACGATATCTGGATCTTTTTCAATGATATTTACGAATGTTTGTTATTGTTGAGATGTGCAATTAGCAATATTGAATATATTCCAACATAACTGACTTTAGACATCAGTGTAATTGTACTGTATTTGTGTGTGTTCATTTGGTGTACTTGCTTGAAAAAAACTCGAATGATATCCAAATTTGGTCTCATCGTATTCAAACTTGCTTTGACTAAACAGCTTTGAACACACCAATAGCACTAATTCCTGGAACCCTGGATTTATTCAGGGCATGAGCTTGGTCGGAGGTGCTGAGTGAAAGGCTCAGAAGTTCAGGATGGATCCAGTCTGGAGTAGAAGAAATAAAGTCCTAGAATGTATTCGTTCATTTATCAGCTAAATTACATCACGTGTAGCTACCATGAACAATAAGTTACAAATTAACTTGAAAACGTCCAACTTTTCTCCATGAGAAAATTTCAAACAGTATCAACCTGTCAAGACACTTGCTTGATTCTTGTAATGGGACTTGTCATCAGAAGAGGTGTATTTTACACCCTCATATAGGTAGTTCAAGGGTCCTTCCTTAGTGGACACGTTCCGTGCGAACGGGTCATCAAAAATTCATCTAAAGGCCTGGTGGAAGTTGGTACTGGAAATCTCTAAAACTCTGCCGAGTTCATCAAGATTGGCTCAGAAGTATTCTTTTAAGTCTCGACGACACTTCATTTTGATTTGCCCATTGTTTAAATTTTAATTCAAACACTTTGCGAAGTTACGCTGGATGCTTCAAGACGCGTTTTAAACACTTCCGTCATACCTGATAGTCCACACTTTTCACCTCTTGAGAGGTTTTAAAAGTGTGCAGACTTCTGAATGGCCAATTGACGGAGAGTGTAAAGTTATCACACCGTTCGTTAAAACATCCGAGTTTTTACTTTAATTTTCAGCTGACATCCGTTCTTTTCATCTACAATTGGATAAAGCTGCAAAAGTTATTTAGAAATCCTCTTCAGTTTTCTTTAATTGTGAATTCATACGTTAAAATTTTAACATTTGTATTCAAAGGAGTTGAGTTTCCCATCTTATGTTGCTTATGTTTTAATTTGAATAATTGTGTTTTACAATGTAGCAACCGGTTGATGGGCTGATGCCAACTTGAATAATGTATAACTGTGTTTTGTTTTTATTTCAAAAACAAATGTGCAGATTTCAGATGAATAATTTCGTAAGAATGGGGAAAAACTTGCCAGGAAGACGAATTTCTGAATTTTGCTTCAAGAAAAACAAGAAAATGCAGATATATCTTCTGCATTTAGATTTTAAGTAACCATCATAACCTCAGCTAGTGGGATGCAACAAAATCATAGTCAGATGATAGCATTTGTGACACTGGCAACCAGCATGAAGTTGATAGCCACAAAAACACAGTTTCTTGTCTAACCCAGCTTATATTTCTTCCCTTTGTCTTTTCAGAATCGGAGTCAGATGGCGATGATTTCAGCCACTCTGGTCAGCTGACCATCGATATTGGCGACCATTTTGAAGTCAATCATGAGTCGCCAGTATTCGACGCGTCAGAACATGAAATATCGCCGGATATTCCGCAAAATCAGGAGAGCCAACCACCTGTGTACATTCCCGAAGACATTCCCGTCCCGAAAGACTTTGAGTTGCGAGAGTCGCAGGTTTATAATGGCCTTGGTGTGTGGTCGCGTGTCGCTGTCTCTGCAGGGATGAAATTTGGACCGTTTGTGGGAGCTTTCAGAAGTGAAGTTTCTGATCCGACTAGTGCTTGGGAGGTAAACAAACGTGGAAGAATTTGATTTTTTTGTTGTGCTGTGTTTTAGTTGTTATCGGGTGCATATTTGTGTTGGTAAAAAAACCTTTAATGGGTTTTCAGAAGCTGAAAACCTTCATTTCTAGGAGTGTACACATTTAACTTCTGAGGGCCTTTTAATATTACCAACATATCTCGGGTCTCTTCAACATAAAGTTAATTTTACGACACTTTCTAAACGTTATTTTTTACCTCAGAATGTTTCATAAAGAGAATGAACAACTTACAGTCTAAATCACACTTGACATCCCTTGATTCGTGTCAGAGGTTGCCCATAACTGACGCCAAGCAGAAAGGATGTCAATTGTGACTCTGATTGTATATTCTTATAATATGCACTTGGGAACGTGCAGATGGCCTTTTGGTTGTTGTCGAAAATTACAGGTATCATATTCAGATGTCGTTTGCTTCCAGCAGAGTGACATGGCCACGATATTTGCCAAAGACACTCCCCATGAATAATTAATCCACAGATATTAAGATTTTTACTCTTGTACACCGCGCAAAAAAAGTCTCCTCTTCAGAAAAGATGAATGCTTGAAAATTGGATCCGGTTACGTGTTACGGATGTGTATGCAGAATTTTCATACTTGAGGCCAAAAAATCGAAAGGGCAGCAAAGATTATTGGTACAGACGATTCACCGGGTGTTTTCGATGACAATTCAGGTGTCCGAGGCGATTAATATTTCATCGTTTTCCCTCCATCTTTTGTTCGAAGAAAAAGAGCAACTTTTGATGCTGTATCAATACCAGTTCAAGTGTCATGGCGACAGAGATTAGGTTGCCTCGAGTGTCCATCTTGGCGTTTTATACCAGAAATCTGATTGTTGGATGGACACAGATCTTCGATAACACGCTGGTAACAATGTCTTGATGGCCACTTTTATGTTGGTGTGTTCATATCATGACGCCCGGTGTCAGTCTACCGATTTCTTGTCGAGGGGTCTTTTGTTTGGGGGTGTGTGGAGGGTGCTTTGGGATGGAGTGTGGATTCATGAAATGTGTAGAGGCAGATGTCGGTGATAATGAAAGAGAACAAAAATGGGGATAATTAGGATAGAGATATATTCAGAACTTCATCAGGATGCTCTGTTCATGTTTATGTTTTGTGTTTACCATAAAAAACAGGAGAGGTTTAGCAGAGGGATGAATTGCCACTGTTTGACGGCAGCGGCAGCGCTGGCTTTTCTTTGGTATCCTTCCACAGCTAATGACTAAACATTCCTCAATCTGTCTTTGGAGGAGGGGGGGATGAATATGAATGAATATGAATACAAAAACGGTCAAAGAAACCTCTGCACTTTGCATCAAACGGAACTCAGAGGTTGCAAAGATGACGGTTCTCTATAACTTCGTAATCAAGTTCCTTATCCAGCATCTTTTCGCAAAGCAAGATCTTTCAAAACGAAAAGTTTTCTTGAAGCATCAAAAAATATTGAAGACAGATTAAGTCAAATTATAAAGAAGGTAACTTTCTCACAATTTGTATTCAAAGTTCATCAGTTTCCATTTTATAAATGTCTCATCCCCGGAGGGGCCGACGCATTTGTTCAACGTCGCTAAAAACACGGTTGTTATATTTAATCCGGTATCTGTTCCTCATCAGTATTCACCGATGAACATCAAGCATCACTTTGTGGTGCCGCCTGGGACTTTCTGTGGCGCCACCTGGGACTAGTTCATCACAGAGCTCGGAGCGAAAGTGTCAGTTTGAATAGAACGCTTGCCCTTATAATTTCCTGAACATAAGAATGGATATGTTCACTTCAAAAGGTCAACCGTGCTTAAATTCTTCATAAGAAGAAGACATAATCTCGCTAGAGATTTTGATAATGAGGTTGCCAATTTCACTAATATTTCAACAAAAATTAAAGATCGTTTCTGCACATATTACACTTCCATTTACGTTCTTGTTAAGCTGATGTAATGTTTCTATGAAATGTCTTCCATGTTTGATAAGCTGTGATTGAAGCTTTTGAGATTGATGGTAACTTTTCGAAAAGATGGTGATTATGCAGCGTTTTGTGTCAGGGTACAAAGAAGGTGTCATCAAAGCCAAGATTTATCATCAGTTAATCTTGTTGAATCATATTTTACTGATAATTTTATCGATGAATTTTGAAAGTCTCTCATGATATAAAGAGTCGTGGATGACAATAGAGGAGGTGTTTTGATTCATACAGCCCCTATCACAATACTTGACTTGCCAATCTCAGCTCGACGCCGAACTGCAGCGCCACTCGCGGACAAAGATAGAACAACTCGACATTTTTTTCACCGGTTTTCTTGCTGCACATGCGTACCAGCGTCATCTTTTGTTGATTTCCGCTGGTACGCATGCGCAGCGAGAAAACCGGTGAAAAAAATGTCGAGTTGTTCTATCTTTGTCCGCGAGTGGCGCTGCAGTTCGGCGTCGAGCTGAGTTTGGCAAGTCAAGTATTGACATTCCAAAATTCGCTCATGTTATGCACAATATACATGTAACCTGTGTGAATTGACGTAACCTTGAACCTACATGCGCCTTTTGCACAGTAGCATACCTTCATGGCGAAATGCATGCATGGAGCTCATGTCTCTGTTGTGGACGGCTAACGCAGAGGATATGTCAATTGTGACTGGGACTGTGTATGTTTTCTTAATCATTTTCTTAGGTCGTTTATTGTAGAAGACTCAAAGGGGCGTATTCACAAACGAAATTGATCAGCACCCTAATCTCATTGATATTGTTAACAATGTCTATTCTCCTTATGAATTTCTTGATGAAGTTTGCAAACTTTTCATATCAAAAGGAGTTTTATACAAGATTGAGGATAATAGCAAGAGAGAGGGTGTCTTAGAAGACAAAGTTTATCTCTCATCCCTGGTGTAATGTTGTACGGTGTAAGGATTTTGATTGAAAAGAACTTGGTTGAAATAACAAATGCTTCCCATGAATAAAGAATTGTCGACTCAAGACAAGGATGTCTTTGACAAAAAGGTGAGACTATGCTTTAGTCTTAAAATTGTATGTAACTTTCTTCGTTCCATAATAGGAGCTTGCGACAAAGCTATGAAAAAGTAGTATCTGGACCCCAATGGGTTACATCTAGTTCTCTTTGAGAAAATGTATCTGGACTACTGAAAGTCCCCCCCCCCCCCTGTATCTTATGGACAACTGGAACTTGTGATCAGAAATCTTACCACAGATGCCAATGGGTTGCATCTCGCACAGAAAAACTGTGCAGCTGATGTTCCCAGGTGTCTGCACCCCAGTGGGTTACATTCGTTTCAGAGATCCTGAAAGCCCCCCTGATGGGTTACATCTGTGTTAATACTCAGTCGTGTAACTGTCTCTAAATTCCTGGCTGTTTTTCATTTGTCAACAACCATGGGAAGATAAGAATCATCTTTTTCCACAGTTTTTTTCCTTGAAATTGGAGTCTGGGAACAAACAAGTGGTTGTGTTGTTAACTCATTGGAACCTTGTTGGTCTGACGGAAAATTACTGAATTGCACGGGTGAATTTCTGGTGCGTTCCAAAATTTCCGTGGTAAAATTTAAATATTTTCATGAATAAGGAGGGGGGTGCATCCCCCTGTCCAGAGAAGCACAGAACAGACTGTTCTGTGGCATCAAAAGTACATAGGTAAGCATCTTATCTTATCAGAAAAAGTATCTGAGGAAAGATAATATACAGAAGCCTAAAAAGTCGTGGGACACTACTTGGTCTGTTACCAAGGCAAAACACCACATTGTCTCAGAATCAACAGGTCGCCAGTGACCTCCGTGCCCTCGGATGATTCCCATTACACGAAATTAATAGCGATCTTGTCTTGCATCTGGTAAGAATCTCATGTCATGTGACCTCTGGGGAAAAAAGACAGTTTTTGCTTTGCTGAATGTCTGTTGTTTCTTGGGGATGAAGTCAGAAGTTGATGTCTTAAAGAGACTTCCTTGTTGACTCTTTATAGGATCTTAGGGTAGAGAATACAAGGCACTACCCCCCTTATATAGAAAAAAGGATCTGAGGAATATCAGATGAAGATTTGTCTTTTTTTTAGTTAAGATAAAAAGCAGCATGGTTCTTATTCGTCCTTATTCTTAGTTATTTGCAGAATGTGCGAAATTAAAATGCATGTGCAAATTTGGTTATTTACGGTACTAACCCTACAATACTGGTTCATGAACTACCCACCTACCCCCCCCCCCCCCCCCAACGATCTTTTAAAGATTCCATGACAGGTCACTTGTCTCAGTAACAGGCTGGCTGAACATAACTCGCCACTTGTGAAGATCCCTCAGCAGATCACTGCCCCAGACATGAGTAGCGCAGACTTTAACTTCTCACTGAGATAAGATTTGGGATAACTCCAATTTTGTGGTTCACTTTCTGAAAGTGATTGAAAAATAACAATAAGAAAGTGTGGTGAACTAGTGACATGACCCCCTGATGATGCGGGGAAGATTCCCATGACAGATCGCTGTATCTCAGTGTCAACAGTCTGGTGTTCATCAACGTTTTTCTGGTCAGGGCTGTATCATCACGCCAGGAACCTTGGCTCCAGGGAAGGTTGATTTGAGAACTTGAAAAATATTACGGTTCCTGTGTCTTGTCTTGCATTAAAGAAATTAAAAAGTTGTTTTCCGTCTGAACCCTTCATGAAATCATGGCGGAGGGGCACTTTTTATTTTGAATGTTTTTTTACGGTAGATATCGGAGTTGACACCAAGGGGAAATGTGTGTGTACCATGATCTGAGGACATATGTCCCCCTGGCAAAACACACTAGAATAAAGGAAACCCCCAAGCCATGATTTATATAATAAGAAAACATACTTGTATAATGCAAGTGTTGCCAACATGAGTTTCGCATGCGTTATCTGATGTAAAAGAGACTGACTTTTATCCCCTAGCTGCTGCCTATAGGCCCCCTTTAACTGTAGCCTATTCAAGCGTGCTACTTTTTCTGCTACTACAGATGGTTCGAGAGACAGGATGGGGCTTGCCATCAAGTGTCCCCTGACAACGAGCTTGATGTCTCTCGCTGTTGTTCATTTCCTCATATTTCTGTCTTCCCTGCGAGAGTTAATTGGCCACTTTGGTGCTGGCATCATTTCATAATTTGGTTTTGTCTGCGCTGATTATCTGTAGCAGAAGAGGCTGTGAGAACGTCAGCTTCATTTGTCTGTTGTCATGTGTTGTTTCTGTCTTTAATATAATAGTTAGTTATTTACTTAGTTACAATGATGATGTGGATGTCTGCTATTTTCTGTTGTATCTCATTTTTTTCTAGTAAATATTTGAAATTTTGAGAAAATTTCTATGGCATTTCCTGCATTTCACAACTATCTCCTGCATTTCCCTACTTATGATCTACAAAAAAGTTTGAAAGACAACTTATAATTACAACAGACTTGGTTTATCTTTCTCTCTTTCCGTTTGTAAATAATCATTCACGATGGGTTACGATCCTGGGCAGCCATTGTTCTGTGGGAAGGAGGGGAACCGAGTGCGTAACTTGAGTTGGGGTGCTGCATTCTGATAATTTTGATGAGGACCACTTGAAAGTAATTCTGTGATGAGTTCTCCACGTGTTATATGCATGACTCCTCATCATATGTCCATTATCTGTCTTTTTAACAAACTAAGTTGTGATGTTGAGAATGAAGTAAAAAAGCCGAGTTCAAGCTCTTTATGATCAAATCAACAAGACAGAGGGTGGCATCAAGTTGGTAAAGATAACAGAGTCTGTCCAGGATGCGTCACTTAACCGCAATGATAATAAACAGAGGCCTTAATATCCATTTAATGATATTGTACTCTCCGATATATTTTGGTACAGTATAAAGTGAACCGCATCTCAAATGCGTAAGGTTCTGTGAAGAGTTTATACGCACTGAGAAATAAAGTTTGGTCAGAAATGCTCAGATTGCAGCCCTGAATAAGCTGCTCATCTGAGTTCTAGGATAGACACCTCTACTGCAGTTGATCAGACTATGATCTCAAGTTTTAACTTTTGGGTCAGGAGCAGGTTTTGGACATGTCTTGCAAATGTCAGGGAGACCGATGGTTACAATCCTTTGTACTAAAGTGTTTTTGCAAATTTGAATTTGTCAAAAATCCTGTTTCGAGAAGACACGGCCCTGTAGGAAGACATTTTTGCATGAAAAACCAAAATTTCTCATTCCCCTCTTGCCCCTTTAACAGAGAGCCATTTTCACACCAAAAAAGGCAAAACTTCTGACATATCTCAAGTGGTAAAACAAATAAAACAGTGTAAACATCTAACTTGACACCTAAATGGGAAAAAGCGTATTTGCTATCTTTACTTCGGAGTATCAAAGTACTGCTTATCCTGTTATCAGAATAAAGGTGGCATATCAAATTGGTGTCTCTGACCTCTTGTCTTAAAGCTACGTTTAAATTGTTATTGAAGTTCCAATGGGTCACAATCCCACCTAGTAAAAGCTTTATCCAACATTGGTGGTATCTGATCCTATACAAAGATGAAAACCAGAGGTCCGAAAGCCGAGTTGAAGTCTATCTTTTAAAAAAGTGTCAAAGAAATCAAAACTTGATAGGTTTGGAAGTTGTCAGTGAAGAGCAAAAAAATACCGAAAAAACGTATAGCTATCTGTGTTTTGATCTGTCAAAGTTGCCTTATCTGGTTGGATGTCTCATTACAGATGGCCTCTCCCACACCCTAGTTGAAAGGCCTCAATGCCACCTTGGGCGATTTCCTATTGAAATTATCTTAGAGCGATTTACTTGATGCAAGTAAGGCTACGCCCTTGTCTCTTCTATGTATCACAGGGTGTGTTAAGAGGGGAGGGCCACATTAAGGGTCTCCATGTTTCTCATACAGATTTGGGCCCATTTGGGACAAAATGTAGTGTTCTGCCCCCTCTCCCAGGAGCCTACTGTCCCCAAAAGGCCCTGCATTTGGTGGAAGGAAAATGAGATAAGACTTGCTTCCACTTGATGATGGAGCTGATTGACTGACATGAAACAGAATTTTACAATGGCCTCCCACGTAGAAACAACCAAAAATGTATTACTTCAAATTTGAAGTTACATGTGTTTGATACAACTTACGTGCCGTAAAATTCTGATGACAAATATGTTGGCTAACTCATATGACCACGCAACATAAAGCTGATAAAAGGGCAATCCCTGGACACTTCAAACCATCCTGCCCCAATTGCAGCTAGGTGATGGGTGCGGTATCCAACCCAAGTGTCATTTCACCGCCAGAAATGAAAAGGTTACTGCTTGCTCAACTCAACTTGTCAGTTGGATGATGCAGTTGGGTCCTTGTGATCCCATTGAGAAATGGTCATATCTTTTTGGGATGGGAATTAAAGTGATTAGGATCTATGTCAAGTCATCTTGACACACGGCTTTGAGATGCCACTGTCCCTACAAAGGAGTATGCCGTTGGTAATTGAAGTGCCATTCAGTCATCCCAGTGCCTGTCTTTTTTTCCTTCCCTTTGAAAAAGGCCCAAGAATTAATTGAGTGGTAGAGTGTATAATTTGAAATTTCTGTTCTGAATATGTGTTCAACATTCATTCATCATAATTTGTATGTTCTTCTTTTCGTTTCAGGTAAGCTTAAGCGTTGAAATCTATGGCTCCTTGAAATAATTAGGTAGAGTATTGTCATTAGTTGGGGGGGGGGGGGGCAAGTAGCTTTGTAGTGTTTGGTTAGTGATCTCACGAAATTTAATTTTCTTGGTGCAATTTACTGGGTACAGAAAGTCATCTAAATTACTTTGTTGATGAATTTTTGAATGAGTTTCTTTTTAAAACATATTCTTCTTTAGAAATAATGTTATTGTCAATATATTGAGTGTATACCCACAACATATGAGGTCGTTTGCTGATTTTGAAAATTGTTAAGTTATTAAAATGTTAACGAGAGTCTGTAATGAGTTGTTGAAGTATCTAATTGTATCCTTGTTACCATCCTGACAACAAGCACTCATCTTCTTGTGGTTGTGCTAAAATATGGCACAAACAAAAAACGTACCTGATGGTGCGTCTAAAAACAGGAAGCTACGTGCATGAAGAGTAAAGAAATACATCCTTTTTGGCTCGCCGTAGGGGAGTCTGTACAATACTGCATTGTCCAGCGTTCGTCGTCATCCATCATCCGTTGTCCGTATTCTGTTTCAAAAACAGTGGCACGTTTCTTACTGCTAGGGCAATGAATTTGAAAATTGTACCCTTGTTACCATCCTGACAACAAGCACTCATCTTCTTGTGGTTGTGCTAAAATATGGCACAAATAAAAACGTACCTGATGGTGCGTCTAAAAACAGGAAGCTACGTGTATGAAGAGTAAAGAAATACATCCTTTTTGGCTCACCGTAGGGGAGTCTATACAATACTGCAGTGTCCAGCGTTCGTCGTCGTCATCGTCAGTCTTTTGTCGTCCGTGGTCGTCGTCTGTGGTCCGCCGTCCGTCGTCCGTGGTCGTCCATATCCTGTTTCAAAAACAGTGGCATGTTTCTTAACCACAAGGGCTATGAACTTTGTGCACCTGACCCCCCAGGTCAGGTGACCTCTGACACCGACTTTCGGTCCGATCTAATTCTCGACTCGATTCCTCCATGGCAGTGACTCCGTCTTCGGCCAGAGTTTGGGTCCACGCAAGCTACTCATGTTTCTCAATAGGTGGGGTCTTTAACCTGCCTTGGCATAGATACCAGATACAAGAAACCTCGGTTTTAAGTCTCATTCAAAGGACTGACAGTGAACACTCAAATCGCATGATTCCCAACGTGAATCAGATCCATTCTGGGCCATCTTGAGTATTTGTTTACCACTTGAGAGGCTCGACAGATCACGGTTGTGCCGTGAGATAATTATTTAAAAATATGCCCAAGGAGATGTAGGAACTGGGTTAACAGGGGGCATCACTGGGAACGTAGTCATGAAGGAGACTTCTTCAGTACTTTCTTGTCCTCATTGGAAACCTACACACCATTTATAACCTGATTTGCAGACACCAGTAGGGATTTCAATTCCAATTTTTGGTGGATTTCCGACTTTTTACTGTTACGAAATGCTCAATTTGACAGCTGGTATGGGAAGATCTCTTTCTGGTTTTTCTGTAGATCTTCGAATTTTCAAAATCAGACCAAAAATGAGTATTTTAGAGGCACCTAGTCAGTGCTGATCAAAGGGGAAGAATTGAACCAAAAATAAATATCAGACTTTTTGCTTCAGCTCATTGGCATCCCTGCACTAGCCCTTCTTTGTGGTTGGCATGAATAAGCAGAAAATTGGCGGGGCTGATAACATTTCTTTGGTGAATTTCGTTTTGGAGGTGTAAGATGATGTGGGAACTTTTCCAGGACAACCAAGACTACAGGTCAACTTAAAAGTCTATGTCACCATATTTCAATGGTTCATTTCAATAATGAATTTGGGTTAACAGCACATGCAGACAGTGAATCCATCACTTAGCATTGTTAAAATGACATCTTCTAAATCTGAATATGCTAAACCATAAGAGGTGTGAATCTTAAGCATTTTGAGACCATCGAGAGTACTCATATATATATGCTCCTCGTGGAATTTTTCCGACCTATTCACATCAAAGGAGCAAACATTCTCACGATGAGCAAAGTGCTGATGCCTTCTGAGTTTTGTAATGTCTGTTTTTGCGGCCTGAATTCGGGACAGGCGAACTGTTTTGAGATTGGTCAAAATCGCTGTCAACTGCTTTATCTTTGTTTGACAAGGCTTCAGGACACCGAACCAGCTCTTAATGTCATTTTTATCCCATAAATAGCATGAATATTAAGCATTGTTAAAGATGTATTGTATCGTCATATATATTTGACCCGTCACAGCAAAACCAGGCGCATGTCGCACAGAAGATGAGCCTAAATGAAACCAGGAAATAATGGAGAATCGATGTACTCATATTTTACAAAAGGCAGTGGAACAGTGAAATGAAGAACCAGTTCATCTCAACCAGCAAAGCTCAGAGCGACATGTGCCGTGTTTGGCTCCAAACAATCTATATTGGCCTGTCAATCACTATCATGTCTAATGTAAAAAACTAGTTAAAATTCTTTTGAATTAGTTCAAATTGGTCAGTTACCTTTCACTTCTTCAAGATACAGCTGCTAATGCGACATAACCTTACCCCAAAACATGAAAAATATGAGGCGCATTGGGTTCAAATGGCGTTTACTAACTGGAGCGAATCATGCATTGATTTATGAGCAAGTGAGGAGAAAACCTCACAATGAATCACATATTACACAATGGTGAACATCAAACATTTCGCTACCCTTTCTGCTCTCATAATCCCATATCATCTGCTTGCCCCTGATACCCTTTCCTGTGGCCCTTTCCCTTACATAAACCCTCAAAAAGTATCATAATGGGACTTAATAACATAAGAAATTCTTCCTATTCTATTGAAGCAATTTCAATGACCTCAATTCATCTTCCTGTTGCTAAATATCTATGTAAATCAGTTTGGCCCTTTTGCCCCCTGATTGCCCTTTTTCCTATCCAAGTAACAAAAATTACAAATAACAAATTGCTCCGTTTAAGTAGTTTTGCTCCGAAGGGTTCAAAAGAGGGTCAGTGACTTTGTTACAAGTTTTGAGTTGATGACTGATGGCACCCGTATTGAGATCCAGAACGCCTAAAGGCGGCTTGAAAGTTGTTTTTTAATGCGGAATTTTTCGAGCGAATCTGACACCATGTCGCATCTGGGGTGATCTTATGGTGCCCGGAATTGCGGGCGGGCGGATTATCTAATATTACAATGAAAGGGTTGAACTAGACACCCCATCAAAAGGGCACGAATCTTGGTTCACTCTATTAATTTTATCGGGAGGAGTTTCCTCCCCGAGTAAATGACACCTATAAAGAACGAGACTGATGATGTCACCAGTGTTTCATTGTTGCTGTGGAAGATATCTCCAGTGACAAAATGTCGTCTTTTTGAAAAGGTGGCTCTGGCTTTGTGTCTTCGGTGTTAAAAGTACAAATAGATTATGAAAAATAGATCATTATCACCTTTACAGGGGAAGTACCAGAGTCCCTTCGGCATTGTTGGGTAACAATATCGTCAGGTGAATGGGATGAGGAGATTGGAATTTTTGAAAGAAATATTGAAGCATTTTGCATCCTATCTGTATGGTAACCAAATATGAGAAAATACATTGTGTTGTAAAAAAAAGAATGAATGCCTTGGGTGCAGTGGTTAGGCCTTCAATAAAACAATAAGGTTCATCAGTGGAAGTACTTGACGATAAAATACATAAGATACGTATCATTTGCTGTAAACCCAGAAATATTCACGCTCATTATATAATTGGATTTTCTTTTTCACACCATACATTCTCACAATTATCTGTAGACAGGAGAAATGCCCAAAAAAAGGCACCTGACTATTTCCAACTTGGCCCTCTCATTTTTTAAATTTTTTAAATTTTCATCTTAGCCTATGCAATAGATTCATCTAAAAAGGCTAAACATTGTGCTTCAATGGCCATGACCTACTTTCCAAGCTCACAGGGCTGAACAGATGTCCGCTCTGTGCAGGTAAGCATGGTGGTACGGTGCTAAAGCACATTTTCACTATTTTTTGTATTCAAATTAAAAATTGATCTGAACAAAATTGTTCAGATCAATTTTTGCACCTTTCCTCACTCAGCCTCGTCAGCCAGTTTCCTGGATTGGGTAACCCAACTCAGGTTCTGGCTGACAAGGTTCAGTAAGGTCAGGCCCTGGGTCAATCACTAGGTCTTTGACAACCATGACAGCCAAAGGGCTTAACACAACAACACTAGTGAGTCCCGGCATTGTTCTCAGAACTATGGTTCTTTTGTTTTAATATATTACAGGATTTGCATCCTTATTTTGGTTTCGAATTTGAAGTAACCATAATCTTACAGCATGCCCCAAAAATTAACCAGTACTTAGTTTTGCGTGAAATTTTCTGTGGTTACGTAATAATACAAATTGCTATTTCTGATATTTTTCGATTTTCACCCAACGCATGTTGAGCATTTGCAAAATTTCTGAGATCAGGGGGCAGTCAGGCTTTCGATCAATGACTAGGTCAGAGACAACTCCGGCTCCTAAAAACCTTGCCTGCCATTGCATCTTTGTCTATAAATGACCAATATTCCTCAAGACAGATCAACAAATCTAGCTGCTACAGCACACCTGAACTCACTGACCCCCCTCATGAAGACATTAACAGGGTCCACCGGGCTATCCCTACGTGCCAAGAGCGATGAAATCACGGCACCATTGTCGCTAAGATAGCACTAATAGACACGGGAATAATCGTTAATAAAGCGTCTTGATTGAAGTGGTGAATCCCACGAGAGGGGTTGGACGACCGCGGTGAATGCGATATTTGTGATGCAACAATGATGATATGATAACACAATCAATTAATGACAAGAGATAATTGACACTGAATCATCTCTGACACTTGATTGGCTGTCCTGGGAGTTGAGCACTCCCAGAGATGGGTTCGCTGTTTCCACTATTGCACGCACCCAATGATGAAAGAGAATAAAATGTGTTGGATTGTTCTAATTCTACTGATGTGGGTTGTGGCCTATATTTTGCATCTTGCACCCTTAATTTACTAAATGCAGTGGAGCCTGTCTTAGCAGGACACCCTCTCTATTATGGACACTAGTTTTGGTCCCAAACTTGTCATTTCCATTCAAATTGACCTCTGTACTCATGACACCTCTTTATTAAGGACAGCTTGTGTCAGTCCCATGGGTGTCCTTGATAGAGAGCCTCCACTGTCGCAATAAGACCCCATTTGTTGCTGAATATTCATCACAAGTTCAATGAGCAAGGCCTATCTGTTGTTTAATTTACTGTAACCTTGATCAGGAGCTGCCTTTGCTTGAAAGTTAGAATTAACATTTTGTCATTCTGTAATGGAAAGTTATTTTTACAGAATAGGTGCCTCCTCCCATTAATTCATACAAAAGTATTCCTCAAACAGATCACAACTATATATATTTGCCATGAACAGTGCCAGAACTGTTAACTCTTGATCTGCAAAGTCACGATAATTTTGTTGCGATGTTGTCATAACGGAGTATAGTCAAGTGACAGAGGGGGACATCCTCCCTTAATGGCCGTATCATCATGAGAAGAGGATGTATACATATCTGATATCATGTCAATTAAGTAGCGTCTAAATGGGCTTCCGTGCTATCTGCACAAAAATGCACTTACGCTTGCGATAAATGCCAAGGCAAAATTGTAAATTTGTTGTTTCTTGGGCAGTGACACTGTTGTTGGTGTAGTGGTTGATAATAGAGGGCGAGACTTTGACTGAGAGTTAGTTGGTTCAAGCAAATCCTACATGCCAAAAATGTGTTGTTTCGCGGGCAGTGACGCTGTGTTGGTGTAGTGGTTAGAGTGTGAGGCTTTTGATTTAGAGTTAGTAGGCTCAAGCCCCTCCGAGCGACTTGGTCGTTCCATTTAAGAGCAGGATGGATATTGGTTTTTGGTTTTACTGGTGCTTGGTTTTACTTGAGCCTCAAACTTGTTGTGAAGAGCCCGGAATTTTAGGTCCGTCGTAGTCACGCCAGTTCATCTAGAAATACAATCCTAGGTGGCCAGCAGTGTTAACCACTTGGCTCCTCATGTTGCCAAAGAATTTAAAACCCCTAGCCTAACCAAACAAAACTTGGCCACAGCAAATTAACAGATATGAATAATTATGAGTATCTCGTTTCTCTATGTTGTTCATCTCTTGTGATTGTCTTTGACTGGTGTTAATGGTCTCCTCCAAATATGTTATCACAGGACTGTCCATCAACTGTCATAATGGACTTCCGTTTCAGCAACTAATGTGGCTATCTGTGGACTGACTTGGAATAAGGAGCCTATGGGCTGTTTGAAAGCAATGTAGTGGTGGTTTGATGTGATATTGAGGGGGAGATCTACACTATGGTCCTTTGCAAACATGTTGTTGACTGTCCATCTACTGTTATAATGGACTACCGTATCAGCAACTGATATCGCTATCTGTGGACTGGCCTCAAATAAGGAGTCTATAGTCTGTTTGAAAGCAATGCAGTGATATCAAGGGGGTGATCAACATATTGTCATTTGTGAACTTGTCAATGACGTGTAAAAGTCATTTTAGATTGTATCCTAGAATGAGCGTTCATTTTTTGGGTCATCCCTGAGGGAACTTAGTTATCTAGCCAGCTGGGACATCAAGCAATAGGGTTATCGTGATGAAGACTGCAGGAAGTCCTCTATTAGGTTTGTTAAAATGATGTCGATTTCAATTTACAGAGACAATATTGTCTATCCTGGAGTTGAAAAACAAATGGAAAGTTTCTGATGACTTTTACGAACTGTCTGTATGGATGCAACTCAATGAAAACCATGAGTGTTGGCCTGCCTATGGCAAGACAGAATAAGGACATATATTGTGAAATTTGAGCAGAAGCTAAGTCATGGTTGACATCATCCCTTGGCCCTGGCCTTGGCCCTCGAAAACACCTGATCAATAAGAGAAAAGGACATTAATTCATTGTTAATTAATACAATCCATACTTGATTATGTTTATGTTGAGAGTTGACCTGGATTAAAGAAAGGAACAAATTGATAAACTCTATGCAAGTGCACATTCACAAGTGCATTGTCTCTTGTTCCAGGGACATTTGACACAATGTGAGACATTGTCACAACGTAAGACATTGTCACAACGTAAGACATTGTCACAACGTGAGACATTGTCACAACATGCACTTGTGTTTATATCAATATTGCACAACAATGATATTAATCAATTGTTATTATTAATCAATTAATGATCAGGTGAGTAGAATATTCTATTGCACCCGGAAGGGTGGCTCAGCACTTGGTGACCACCACAAATCTTGTTATGTAATTAGGGTAGTTGAGACAGTAGGTCCTGAATAGACTTTTATTCAGAAACTCGCTTATGACTTGATGATTCAATACAGACTGAGGCACGGGAAGAGCATTGTATTGCTCGTACCAAATTATAGATTAGAGATTCTTTAATCCATATTTGCTCATACTGCATGTACTGCGGTCAAAACCAAAATGTTATGGGTTGGAGAACTTTGATATACAACAATTAATCACGAGATCACGGTGTATTCTCCCACGTAGCTCCCAGTGTGATTGGATTAGCAAGATGGGGTTGGGAGTATCACCATTCCTCATGGTTAACTTCAGGTTGTTGCCAATGAGTTATTGGCCCTTAATTGTGTTTACACTACAAATTAGGATCATACTATGCTGTCCCCTATTTCAGCTGACCTGCCCAACATTTCCATTCATTATGCAACAAAGTGACATGTCTTTAATAATATACCGTTTCCCAAAACATCTGTCTTCTCCCACCCATGCCAACAGGCTTACCCCTGAGCCCCCCAATACCTCACAGCTTGCAGTACTCCCTTCTTTATCTCCCCAAGGGCCCCTAAGGGGCTAAAAACAACAAAATCATACTCTCTTGTGTCATTAAGGACCTATTTACAGCTAATTCTCCTCTGAATGTTGCTTATTGTTTATTCATTAAATTGTTGGGTCATTTTCCACCTGTCCCAAGTTGCATTATCAATAACCCTTTAACAGGATTATGCTAAGGGACAAAGACTTGTAGCCCTCTTGGACTATGGTGTCATAGCTAATCTAGTTAGCATTAGTACAAAGAATCATCATGGGTAACAACAAAGTAAATAGGCCTAAGAGAAGAATGTGTTTTATACTAGCTATTGTTTAGAAAGACTAGGATAGCACTTAGTTCTAATTCTGAATTGCAGATTTTTGTAATAAAATTTGCTCTTAAGTTATAAACATCATTTTGCCCCCCCCCAATAATCGTAAGATGATTGGCAGTGGGCCTGATTCCATGTTCCAGTCCAAACTTAATGATCCCAAAATGTGTAAATCATCTAATGTTGCCACCATAATGATGAAGGATTAGAAAGGTTGGGTTCCCAAAATACATAGATTTTGATATTTTGCCCTTCAACAGAAAGTGCAGTCGACAGTATCATAATCTAGAAGGTTTCAGTTCTGCGTATAACTTCTTCAATTTTGTCATTTGAATAGCGTTATGTCACAATCTCTAAAAGATGTTGAATATGTAAATAAATGGGTTTAGATCTTATTAACTTTCCCGTCATGTACCCGTCGCAGAGTTCAAGATGGCGGCAGATGTGACGACAATGATGCAATCTTTGGTAATCCGTCCCAGGTGACAGCGAGGACGGATCACAATGGCACCCGTCACCTCAAGGTCTCCGACTGACGGGTGGAGGGATGCGATAAAATTGATAACATTTTCCACCTCCTTTGACTGGAGAGTGATGTTTTAGGACGCGATAATGACCCTTCTGTATATTCTGCCTTTTCATACAGATTTTCATTTGGTATAGGACCTTGGAAAGTTTAGAATGACGCAGCACTCCAAAAATGAGCAATTTTTTACCCTGACCTGTGCGGTAGCCATGACAACATGATGCTTGTACTCAATTTAACCAATTTAGAGCGGCTGCTTTCCAATCACAATCGTCTTGTTATCATGACTTCGTATCAGGTTTTAGTGACCTCAACTCTTCTGTGGAGTTAGGCCTTGTCTTGTCTGCAATTACTGCAAGGCATTTCGTTCACATAATGAATAAAATGAATTTAAAGCATCTCTGTAGGAGAATATTTGCGGTAGGCCTATGCGTTCCCAGGTAAACTAGCCTTGAAAAATTCCGGCGACTGATTCATACCATCCCTGGACTGGCCCACCTCTGCCTTTGGAGTCAATGTGTACTTCAGAGTTCAGCTGCAGGGGTTTTTCCTCAAGATGATGGCAATCGGTGACCATTGCTTAACTTTCTGATGTCTACAACATACAAGCTCATTAGAAAATTATTGATGAGTAATAATACCAATACTGGGAAAAAATTAAATATGTGAAGCTAATTCAAGTACGGACTAAATGATAACACTAAAACCAAGTCTGTGACGACATATATAAGTAACAAGGACATACAGTGTGTCCAAATACTACTCTCACAACCTGCAAAGAGGCTTATATCAATATTGTTCTACAGTTATTCAAAAAGGCTGTTTATCCTATAATCTGCAATGCGAGGCAAGTCCTTATGAGAGTTCGTTGACACTGTTACATGAAGCGTTGACACCCCCTTGGTAATAGTATTGACCCTGCGGTTTATTGTGTGTTCTTTGTGAAGAATATAACAGTATTTGTATGTCCGTTCTCTTTGTGGTTGGGAAGAAATTGGCCAGGGGGCAGCATGTGTACCTGCTTTAACCCTTCTCGATTGAGTGCTGGGGTGATAGACAATTACCGTAGTAACTTTACTCATGACTACTATATGGGACAACATTATCAGGACCATTTAGCCTGGATAATTAGCCCTCCCCAAGACCATTTACCATTTACCCTTTACACTTTACCACAGTCAGATTCCCTTAGACAATTTTAGTGTAAGGATGATTGCCTCACTCTATGATGGGTAGTGGCCTCTCAATAATGCGGGCCAGATGTAACTCTCAAAAGCAAGGCAGGCTTCAGTTGGCTTCCAGATTATCTCAAGGACCAATGACAGATGACGAGCAAGTTATGCACCCTGCCGATACTAACTAACAACTGTACATTAAGTCCCTATCCAGATTGGACCCAAATCCTCTAGACCATGCAAAGGGACAGCCATATCCAAGGAATCCAGGGTCAGTAGGGACAAGCGTAGCAGGGATGGTAGCCGCATTTCATGGGGGTGTTATCCAATTTGCATCCAACTTCTGACATCTTTATCACCATTTAGTATTTTCCACAATGAAGAGAGGCTAAACATGTTCATCACAACCCCATCCCAGAACAAACAAATCATGTTGACAAATTCCCCGCTGTAACAATTTCAAGGAAATTACATCTGGCACGAGGAAAAAGATACAAAAAGTTCAAATCTGATAGTATATAATTCCGAACTGGGCGCAGGCGATAACTCCCATTTTTTACACCACATTACCCCTCAATTATATTTTTTGTGCTGTACCCAATTTTTTGCGATCCCTACCCTCGGATTCTGAAAAGACGCAGGGACGACCATATTCCATCCCTTCCTTCCCAGATATCACTGATCACTTCCGCTTCATTACCTGCCATTATTTTTTTGAGCGCTGCCCGCAACTTTTTTGTCGTTGTTCCCTTTCAATTTCTGTGGGGCGCTCTAGGGCGGAGATCAGCTATCATCCCTGACCTCTTAGTCGAACTTGACAGATTTGACGCTCACGCTACGTTAACCAGCAATTTTCATTCGAGGGAAATTTCCGCATGTTTTTTATCCACAAAGGGAACTCCCTAAATTTACAAAGCAGCCTCTTCCTCAGCTTAGCCTTGGCCTGTTTTAACCCAAAGATAGAGCACTTTTTGATTCACCGAATTAACTCCTAATACACCCTGGTTGGACCCAGGTGTTTTTTTGTAATTTTTTCCCTTTCATTTTCATTTTGGACCCAAATACTGCACATTGCCTGGTGACCGTGCGTAATCACTTTTTTAGCTCCCAAGGAGTGACAGAGATGGACAAGAGGTGCCCAGTATGGGGTCCTAACAAAAGGGTACAGTCTTTCTCATGTGACCCCAAAATCCTCAGCACTTCCTTAAAAATATGGCCTACTGTATAGCATTATGCAATCTGCATCTTGTGATGAAGGTGCACAAGAAATGCCTAGCGTGGGGTCCTAACAAGGCACCGTCTTTCGTGCATGTCCCCAAAATCCTCCGTGCATCCTTAAAAGTATTGAATACTTGTACCATTGATATGTCCATGATGAAAAATAGCATTAACTAATCTGCACCTAGGGGTCCTACGAGATTAAAAACTGTTGAATAAAGCCATAATCTTTCGACAATACCAGCAACAGTCAGCAACTATCTGTGAAAACGTGGACTTTGGAGGGTGTCTGAATGTATCGAATAAAGATTTGTTCATGACTAAAACCTGTTGCATCCCTTTCGAAACTACAATTGCTCATCAACGAAACTGAATGGGACTTAATGTGATTACACTTGCCTTTCGGTACCTTTGAACTATTGGCTTCTTAAAGGCTTCCCCTGCTGTTCATATCATAATGGCAGGATTCCAAGGGGCATGGTGCTTGGTGCATGACCCCAAAGGACATCTCTTTCTGAATGCAGTCAACGCATCATACTTGCTTTTCCCTGTGGTTCCTTTCTCTTGCTTTCCAGGAGGGGCTTTAAAGAGGCATGCCCCTAGAAAAAGCACATCCCTTTCTGGAACACAATAGCTCATTTAAAGTGATCCAAAGAGGTGACTTGTTCATCCTTACTGATCCTACACACTCGCGTTTGGTTCTTCACAAAACAATAATAAACCGATAGAAAACATAATCAAAGTCTTCTTCACAGGGGAGCATGTTTATGGTCAACTTTAAAAAGGTACTTCAATCTTCCTGTCCTTGTTGACCTACTCATCCTAAGAATTTTGAGTTTAGCAACTTAGTCCACAATTTCTTTCTATTTTTGCCGTTCCTGTCAGCCGGTCCTTTGATAACTGTACAGGAACTTATCTTCAGGGGGGACTGCTCATTTAACCACAGGCACGAAGATTTTGGCTAGAACTTGAAATCTAAACAGTAAGGACTCTTTCAAAACGAAGCGAATGCCAATTTCAAGGGTTGGAGTCAGTCTTTGTTTTCCAGAGAACATCCTCTGACTCTTGAAAGTGGCATTCACTCATTTTGACGGAGTTCTGATTGCTCTAGGATTACAGGTTCTAGCCGAAATAGTGGTGCCTATGGTCAACCCTTAAATTTGTTAAAAAAAGTTCCTGTCGATATTGATAAAATTCTTCAAATAAGCAAAAAGTGACCTTGGTGTGCCGAGTATCTTCAACGTGTTCAAGAACCCTGCAGTACCTTTCATTGATTTGTTGCCGCAAAGGATTCTAAACACTGCCACGAAGGATGATCCTAAACCCAGACGTGCGTTTCAGCGCAGGGGGTCGATCATTTCATTAAGACTCAAAAAGCACTGTTACTGTCCTTATTGACCCAATGGTTCACTGCCACAATCATCTGGAGAGAAGAGATTGTTCCCAGGGGGCCAATTTTTTCATTAATGTTATCCCCATGTGTCCTGTCCGTAGTGACCCTGATTTCTAGACACCAGGACAATTGGATCTCCTCAAAAAAAGAAAGAAAATCCTCAAATCATTGGTGCAGAATTTGTTTTGAAACATTCAGGAATCACACAAATGCCCTGCAAGCCTTTGTCACCAATTAAACCCTTTCCCTTCTTTGAGAAAGATAAGGGCTTTATCCGGTCTCTCACTTTGTCAAGTGTGGTTGTCATTGTCCGCAAATTGTCTGATTGCCCTGTTGTGAAAGGACAATTCGAAAGTTGCCCCCTTTTTCGTAATCCTGTGTTCTGGTGATGCAACGGTCAATCATCATCTTTTGTTGACCACCTGTTTCTCTGTCAAAGCTTCATTGGGTAACTGTCCTTCCTGACCCGTTGAGGGGACCCTACCCCTGTCTCTCTCACGGTTGGGGCCATGACTGCCCCCAGCACCCCGAAGGGAACGTTCCCTCAGTCAACAGATGCTCGCCTAATCAACTCTCATTCAGGGTTATATCCTTCACCTTACAAAAGAAGAGAAAAGCTAATTAACAGGACACAAATACTGGACTGGATGTTTTGACTATGGCTTACTGGAAATCCTGGAAAAATGACACTGGACAATTCTGACAACAATTAAAAAGATTTAAGTGTGCTATTTATTGATAATCCAGTAGCCTTGCCCTGTATAAAAAATGACTCTCTCTCAGATAATTGTTGAGATATTCCTGAAGCAAAAGTCTCTGCACCTTGCAGCTGCAATAAAGCATTGTGTAACGGTATTTTAGATAACAATAAGACAGATCAGTGTTGAGCATTTAGGTTTAATTTGTTGAAAAATTGGGTAACGGGTTTGTTGCCAGCCAGTGGATCAGATAATGGATGTTTGTGAGAAAGTTCTCTTAAAAGGAAATCCTTTAAGGAACCCGAGGACAGTAAAGGGTAATTTGAAACAACAATTAGACATAAATTGGTTGACATTCCGCACTCTGTGTTGACATTGATGTTTAAAAACATTGGGTGAGGTTTTCCTTCTAGAAATAGATAATCTAGGGTTTTATGTGAAGTGTACTGGAGATAATCCAATCTTAAATAGGACAATTAACTGGTCATCTGAACTTATTAGATTGGTCAAGTGCACTTTGTAACTGTTTTGACAAAGCGAGATAATGAGAGTTCTATTCAAATGAGGGTTTTTTCTCATCAAAGACAACATGAAAAGGGTAGTCATGAAAAGGATAGTCAGATAGGTAACTTCACCCAGTATTGACTTTAGTATTTAACTTTCTGAAAGAAACTGCACCTCATGACTGAGTTTTTGTTGATGAAAATTACACCTCATTGAATGATGACTGGCACTTCCTTTCATTTTGACTAATATTGTAAAATTGGTTCCTCAGTTGAGCTGTGGGATGATAACTGCTTTCAGTTGCAGTGGCCGCAGGGTATGACAAAAACTTATTACTTGCACTCAGGTTGTTGGTACTACACTGATTGCTAAGGAATGTGATCCAATTTGAAGACAATACATAGATAATTAACCCAAGCATCAAAAAAGAGGGGAAAGCTGCTTTGATAAGGACAATAGATCATGAACCATTGACCGCCGAAATCCAATGAAATGCTATGTCTATACCAGACTGACCATATTGGTAATGATCCATAAAACTGACAAACTGTCTTTTGATGTTTGGACTCTATATCATTGTTTATGCAATTGATAACCCTAGACACAAATGATCCAACTTGAAGACAATATACCAGTAATCCAATTCGAAGACAATACACCAATGATCCAATTAGAAGACAATACAGATGATTTTAAGACTCACATCATAGAGAGATGAAAAAGTATTCATGATGACTCAATTGGGCATCAACAATTGATCACTATAATCCAATGAAACACCATTTCTAACAGATTGCCAAGACATGGATCTAACCGATGTCTGCCATAATGAAATCACTCCCAACAGATAAATCCATTTGTTATGTCCTATCTTTGCCAAATTTATAGATAATTTATGTGATTAGTTCATTCTCTTGTGGCTATTTGATGTGAATAGGGCAATCAAGATGGCACCTGTCTGGTAGCTTGCTTAGTTTTTCCCTTCGATGAACTGACCAAGGTCTGACAATTTCTGTCTGGTCATGGGATGTGACATTTTCCAAAGCAGAGATATTCAAGCATATTCTCGGCCAGAATTAGCTTCCAATTTGACTGACACATGGTAAATATGGAGAACCGCTCCCAAACAAAATAAGGAAATTGCTGAATAACATGGTTATTAAATATCAAGCTTATTGACCGTGGCCTCAGTGTAGGAAATCTTCAAACCAACGCGTAGGTCCTAAGACAGGCAGGAAATATGCGTAGAACATCCCCGCTCAGAACCGTAGCCCGAGTATCGTTTGATTAAAAAACCACTCAAGGGCGCTAGGCTATTCTGTGGGATCGTTATCACTGTTGACTCAGCGTAAATTAGCGATCATGTCTCTTCTTGTCTAAATAACGTAAGGACGTTGTTTCCTCTGCGGGCCGAGCAACATGTCGTTTATGTCATCGTAGGATACAGATGGTGGCCTCTTCAGTAAATTGCCTTCTTTCTGTGTCAATATGGCAGACGTCTTTGGGAAGCAGACGCGAGGAAGTGTCTTATTTGGACGCAGATCGTTTCTTGACCAACAGAAATGCTGCAGGTTTTCGATAGGTTGTGGTACTTTGTCACGTGATAGTGCTGATGGATGTAAATGAGATTAACAGATGCAGATTTCAGTGAATATCAAAGATGGTTGAAGCAGGTTTTGAATGCCTCGGATGAAAGGGCATATCAGTGAAGTCAAAACCTCATTGAGTGGAAACAGATGAGGAACTGGCTCCATGGCTTTTTGCTTAAGGAATTGATACCAAGTGGCAAAAATTTGTCATCTCACCAAACACTGCTTGGATGGAGCCAAATTGTCCGCCAAAACCATGGCGACTGCCAAGATTTTGGCAAAATGGCAGCACATAGCGGATTGTACACTGTGTGTCCTTGTAATCAAGGTGTTAAATTGCATTTTAGATTCATCTTCGCAGCTTTTGAAGAAAATCAAAACCTCTAGTTTGGTACATTCTTGGATACATTTATATCTGTTACTTTAAATGTTTGTTTCAAATACTAGCTGATTCGCAATTGCTATATTCAACAGTAATCACAAAGAGTTAATCTACTCTAAAATGACATGTTTATCTAATCCATGTTCTGTAAGATTGGAACAGCTTGAACTAGTTTGCTGATGAGTACTAACCTCATCTCATACAACCCTGCTGCCTGTCTTTTATTTAACTTTGACAATATTCACCGTCATTTGAAGATCCGTTCTTGGAATGGATATGGCTGTTACATTCATCGATTGCACCCATGAGATGTTGGTGACGACTATCATATTGAGGGTTCATCAATAGCTTGATCAGTTTTGTGATGCAATAAATGCAGAAATGAAAGCTTGTTGAGCAACCCAAACCTGTCCGAAAGGTACTAGCATGGATGATGTTCTGAAATCGTTGAGGGGATTCTGGGAGCACCAAATGCTCAAGAGGAGTAAGACCCGGACATCAGCTTAGGGACGCAATTAGTATATTTTCAAGGCTATACGTTGTTGAAAAGTTGTTTCTGTTCCTTTTCAATTGATAAGAGTAAGAGCGTTGCACTCTGCTTTTCAAAAATAGCTTTCTTGTATTGGAAAATTGATGTTGAGAATTCTAATGAATGAATTTCTCAGTTCCATAATTCGGTTGAAAATGAATTTGATATAAAACGTGGGAATGCCAAGTCCTCCCAGCAAAGCTCTCCAGCCTGATCGGTTCATAAATCCCGCACGGTAAATAATCATCAGATATGTTGATGACACTTTACGTCAAGGCGCATCATCCGTCGATGACAGTCCGTGCATCTTCACCACGAATCTCAAGCACTTCATCTAGTCTCGAGTATCCTTCATGAGATGAACCTATTATCTCGATGACATTTTTGTTTCATTTCATAGAATCGAATGCAGGTTTAATTCGATGATCCTTGGCATTTGTTTGTTTGGTTGAGACCACATCTACTTGGGCGGAGTCGGTATTGCTAATGTACTGTCATATGCAATAAATGTATGCGTGAATGTGGTAGGCTTAGGGTGAGATGAAACATGGTTATCATGCTTTTAAGCATGTTAAAGGAAATGCACCAAGAATTGTGTATGAAATATGGGGAGTTTTGAACAGCTCGGCAAAAACCGAACATGGATAAGTTCTCATTTATAACTCGATACAGTTTTAAGGACACAACTGAAGCAGTGTTAATGGGTGTCCGCTTTCTCAACGCTGCAAGCAAAAGCATGAAATATCACTTGGTAATACTGATGGCACAGACCGTCATCAGGGACCTCCCATAGGGTACGCATGGCAATACTTTAGATTATTGACAGAGAGAGACATCATGCTTTATAATTACTACTCAAAATCCTCCATCAACGAAGACAAATACTTACGATTGTCTCAAAATTTGTTCTAGGTTTGCGAGCGGTCATTAGATGTGTAGCCCCCTCGTCATTATATGAGCAAATGTGAAATTAAGTGAGTTAATAATGTATAGGACCATGGAGGAAATAACCGATAAATTTACCAAGTACACCCAGTAAGAATAACAGTTGTCTGTCCGGGAGGATATTAGCTTCTTTCGATCGCTTCAAGTTGTGGACACAAGTTATCAAAACTTTGGGAAGAGTTGGTTATCGACTTGTAATGAGTCTTGGAATATATTAAATGGTTCAATCCCATGGCCATTCCAAACATTCTTATTTGACAACAGAGAATTTTTGTACCCATGTTTATGTCGAACTTACAAATTTAAGGGAATAGTAATTTACGCATGTCAGAAAGAGTTATTTCTCTGTTTCAAATTCACGGAATCGGTCTGAAAAATACCCAATCAGCGCCGCGTTCTAATCATGATTGCCTTGGCGTACACGCGTTGAGTAAATCCCACTGTCAACTGTCATTTGAACATGTCACATGGCTAGAACTGTCCCGCAGTTAATTTACCCTGAGGTTCTGTCATTGTCACTGTATAAACTTGATAAGAAATTATCTTCATCAAATATCTTTAACACTAATTGGCTGGCGCAAATTTAATTTCTCCGATGTATTTTGTAACCAATATTAGCAAACTTTGCGCGGAATACCGCCTGTATTTGGCAGCTGGGGAATTCTTAATATGATTTGTACACAGATCTTGACGGCTAATTATGAGGATCTATCTGATCTGCGTGGTGTTTATCCGACATATTTATTTGGCTGTATTCCGTAGCAATAATCGCTGTGGCAAACAGGCGGGAATTGCCGCCTTTACCACTGTTTGTGTTGCTTTGCGAGGGGAGGATTGGGAGAAGGATGACTGACAAACAAAGTCTGCAGGTTTATCATCACTGCAGTTACATCTCAGTCGAAAAAATATGCAGACTTCCTGACTTGACAGAAATTCAGAAGCTGAAGTTGGTGTCACTGTAGAATTGTGCAGGAGTTAATGTCCATGTCCCCCATAGCAGGGGTTAACATTTCAAGTGATTCCCATGACATCCGAATGATCATTATGCTCATAATGTCCAGCATCCTGGCCCCTTGCTGTCACTATCATGTCACCAAGCCCAATTTCTTCCCATCATGCGGGTCTAATATAATTTTGATTGGTGTGGGTGATGGTCATCCTGTTCATCATAATAGTCTCGATCTTGGTGTCATACTTATTTCTCAAAATACTTTTGAGCAGTACCATGCCTGGGAGGAAAATTATCATATTGTAGAAGAACGCAGACCTACTCTGAAGTGGTGTGAAAAATGGTCCTGAGTTGAAAATTGCTGCACAGCCAAAAATCTTGGCCATACTATTATAAGTTATCTTTACCATCTTTTGGACAAGGATTCAGTTGAAATTGAACATTAACCATGTATGGGTCAAGCTGTTGGATGGAAAATGTATGGGGCAACTTCACCCCACTTTGGGCCACTTTCACCCCATTTTATTGTACCGTACTGATTTAATGAGGTGTACCCAGCTGTTAGGAAAGCACACGCTGTCCTCACACTGATGAATTTGTTTAAGAAGAAGTGCGGAACCAAAGTACACTTGAGTTGTTGTGGTTCGTGGTGACATCTCAAATATGATAATAACATCCACTTGTCTGCGTCCAATATCATCATTTGTCTTGTTAAATATTAATGGCATTATTTAATTTGCAATGTGAACAAATATATCTTGGTTCGAAAGTATATTTTGTAGCTGAAATCCCCTCTCCAACGATATAAGTTAGTAATTATCATTTTCCACCTTCTCCCGTCCATTGATTTAATTCTCCATCTGAACAAATCAGATGAAATGGATGCAATACTGAGGTATATTTCTGCAATTTAGTGGTTGATAAATAGTCGAAGTGTTCTTCAGTCTCTATTGTTACTATTTGCTAACAAACATCAAGGTTTCAGTCCTACTGATTTGAAAAAATATCCAATGTTAGAATTTGATCACCGAGCAGACGCGCAATGCCAGGCACACATACATATCTGACGGATGACACTCACATAGTAAAGGGTGCGTCATATTTTTCCCACAAGGTCAAAATTACCCTTGAATTGTCATCAAAATGTACCAACATGGTTCAAAATTAGGCCGTTTTGAAAGTAAACGAGAACAAATACATTTTGTGAGCAGCGGGCATTTCACAGGGGGTGAATCACATCGCGAAAACATGCCACGAACACTTCGGGTTGATATTGAACAATGGTTTTCACTCTTGATTCAAAATTATCGACTTCTGTGTCACGTCTTCATGAAAATCTGATCGAACTTGTGCCCTCTTCTCACTGTCAAGTATATATTCAACAGATGGGAGGCGAATCGCTAATTTGGATATGGAAAGCATCATTGAATAGGTTTTGGTTACTTACTATTCAGACCCCCTTAGACAGTGGCATATGTGATGTTTCCTTTCAAGTGGCCTGATTTCAATGGGACGGTCCCCTCGTTGACAATTGCAGAGATTTGCAGTCGGGTACTAAAACATATGACGCTATTGTGATTGGGACAAAACGAATATGTTGTGATGAATGCGTCCAATGTGAAGTGTTAGAAATATTCTGATGGTTCGTGTTGTGATAAATGTTGGGTTGCATGACTCTAGGTAAAAAAAGGCAATGGTGAAAACACAGCGGTTAAAAAGGCTTGGTAAGGAAAACAACAGGTAAAAGGTAACAGGTGAATAGACAACAGGTAAAAAAGGCAGCACCATCCAGGCAAAATCAGGTAAAAAATTCAATGGAAGAAAGACAGCCATCTCAGTAAAAAGGCAACTGGTAAAAAGGACAACCATTTAGGAAAAAACTACTTTTCTCATGTGCCCCTCCTACTTTATTTGCATAACATCGTTCAAATTGACCATGAGTTTTGGAGAGTGATCCTGAATGACACCACTGCCAGTTTTATGGGTATAAGATGGATTTGAAAACTTTTGATTTTATTTTGATCGCAATCACATCGGAGGGTTAATGAAATGAGCAATCTTGTCTAATCAATGATGATTAAGCAAGGAAGTGTTTATTATTTGTGTCGGAGTTTGATCTAGGTGTCTGCGAGGTTAAACATAATGCGTAGAATAATAACAAGTTTATTCACAAACTTACTCGCATAATCATTAATCGAATTAGCACGGGGAATTTTCTGCAAACTGCAGATGACCTCTGATTCGAAAGGCCTTATAAAGAATACGCGGATATTGCTATCCATTTGTTACCCGCGTTTTAGATAGACGAACTAATTGACACAAATTGCGAAAATTACCACTGACTGACATGTTCCCGCAAACAATCATCTCGGGCCATTTTCACACTTTTTTGTCTCAGCAAGTTGATTTACTAGTAATGGAAATAAAAACAATATTGAACCATAATAGGACAATTTATTAAACGGGATAATATGATAATTAGGGCGGCCATCGAGAACTTCCTGCATGACGTCGAATCTCCGCCGTCATTTGCCAAAATCGTTCCGAGTGTCCGCAATTATTATCTGTCATTATCAGTTATACTGATCTAATTATTTCAGGAAAATCGTCCAATTTGCGGGAAAATCTTTCAACTAATCAGTGCGCAGGGCATCGGTGATTGCCGGGATCAAATTGTGTCGCCCCAAATACATGTCCCGGTCCATCAAAGTAAATTTACTTTTGTCGTATTTATGCTAATGAGCGTATATGTTGAATTTTGATTGGACTATTATTTGGCCGATGATTGCCTAGGTATTGATCTGATGCAAAGTCATTTGTGCGGGACAGAGGTTGTGTGCAGAAAAAAACGCATGTCAGGTCTGATTGACGGGCGGTGTTTTCGATATTCGAAACTTTTGACTCCGGTGTCACGAAATCGACAGAGAAAGTCAACCCAGGTTTATTCCCTCACCTCATCAATATAATCTTGCTCGTAACTTCATGTTACGAAAGCGCACTTTCTTGAACATGTCCACAGTTTTCAGGTATTTGTAGCCCAAGGTGTTGGAACTCAAAGTCACATCAACTCTGCTTCTTTAGTCCTGAGATTTTGAGAGACGTTTTTTCGAGAAATGACTCTCAACCAAATAGTTTTTGGTGACAATTGATCCAAAGAACATATTAAGGGGTTAACAAGATTCAAATTTTGAAAACGCTATTAGGTTAATTTGATGATCGTGGTTCTGATGGTATGATTGTGACATACATCGAGGAAATTACGAGGTAAATTGGTCCGTAGGTCTCATTGTCAATTATGCCTGCCATTATTTTATGAATGAGATTTGAGTATGAGAATTATACTCCAGGCAAAGAAGCTGGGAGTCCTGCTGTAACTGATGATGTTTTGATAAAAGCGAATTTTGTAGGAGCAATACAATGACCTTGCCCGCGCCTTCTCAGACGGTATCAAAGCAATTGTTGATCATCAAGTCGTATGTGAGTTTCTGAATGGAACCCTATTACAGGCACTATTGTCTAGATGTTCATCAGGCCGAATCTAGCTTACTGCTCTGTGCCAGACTTTTAAACAGGAAATGACAAGGTACTTTTTCACCGTCCAAGGAAATGTAAAGGCTGAATCGCTGGTGCGAAATCACCTTTAACATCAACACATACAGGTTGTGACAAACATTATTACTCACAGACTCGCAAAATGCTACTTGAAAAAAGTGATAAGAATATGTAAAATTGATACCGTTGCGTGTTATGAACTAAAACAAAGCTTTAAGCTCGTATTAAAATGTAATCCTTTATCGTTTACGTGATATATTATATCCTATTGAATGAGATTTTATGATATTGAGATAAACAAATTTGCATGATTGAAACAATATGTAAAAGATATCAAATGAAAGATGTAAAATGATGAACACGAAATTCACCTATTCATCAAGCAATTATGTCCTGATAAAGTTTTAGAATTGCCTAAAGGGTTTATTAGAGATCAGATGAAAAAGATTTCATGTCATTTCAAGTTCATTCAAAAATTCAAGATAAAATTTAAATCTTCAAGGACTGATATCGGAGCTGCTGTAGACTAGCAGCTCGAGTCTTGGCTACAGTTAAGAGATCCCTAATTCAGCCACCACAGTTGGCATGAGACCGAGGCAGATCTCTTTGTCTTACGTGCCTTACTTGCCTTAGTCCACCAGTTGAATCGTATGCCCAGTACTAGCCAACGCATGGCAGGAGACGGCAAGGCCCAACTGAGGTCCTGGCCGAGGATCGGGTTAGCCTGAGGAAGCTTGACGACTGACGATGATGATGATGACTCCACCCTTGGGTATAATTGGATACTGGTCAGAAACGCTCTAATTGTATTGGCTGAGTATGCGCTCTGCTGCAGGTTTCAGGGTAGACTGGGGTTAAAGTGTGACTTCGGATGGCCACCTTTATCATAGCTGATATCAGGCAATTCTAGTTAACTAATCTGCGACGAACTCTTAAACATGAAAAGAGGAGGGAAATATTCTTGGCTGGTGAAAATGTTAGAAGTAGGACTGTGGTAGTACGAAATCAACTGTGCCTAGTAGTGAATCAGATAAAAAATGAATATCCTGTATGTAGCAGTGCCATTCAACTTGAAAACAATTAAAAGTACATTTCATTGTTTCCAAGTGTAATGCATATTGCATTCATTTATTCTGGAACAGCTCATATCAAAAGACAATGAATTCCAGTTAACCAATTTGTAAATTGATATTGTAAATTCGTATCATGAATGAAGTTACGAGGTCACAAAAAATCGTGAAGATCATACCGGAAACGTGGATGGCACTTGATGTCATGACACAATGAGATTCCACCAATTATATGCACCCATTATGTCATCTGATGCTTTTTGCTTCCATCCCGACCCGACATTGCATGATTCGCAACTTTTGACCTATTTAACGAGAATCTACGACATTGTGTTTAATATGTCTGGTTTGCTGAAGAAGTACCATTGAGTTTGTAAATTGTTAAAATCATGGTAGGTCACATTTACTAATTTGAGAGAGTATCATTCTATTGTCATTCGAATATCACATATTGGCCATTTGTGCGACTGAGCACTCAGGCGGACTTGACTTCATTTAGCCCTGTCAGAGTTGCCCATTTCGGTCCCCCAAAGAGGTAAATTAGCCAATTTGTCATGTTTAGTAAACAGAGCAAGAAGTATTTTAGTTTTTAATTAGGTGAGTAGGTTGCTCATTCATTTATCTCTTGTTTGTGGTGTGTTTCATTGAATCTGTACATCAAACTGATGAGACAGATGATACGTTTTAATAACACTTTGACATGTGTGATACGAGACAAAAAATCCATAGAGAACTTTCCATGTAAAAGTTCATTGGTTGGTCCTGGTTGGTTTGTGGTTGATGGTTTTCTTGAGAGGCGAAACAGACAGGAAAGTGATGTCTTCAGAAGGGTCCCTTGTGCGAAATATGAGGCAAAATATTGCAAGTGCAGGATGGAGGAACACAGTGTGATGTACTCGAGCACTGTTAACGAGAAAGGTTCTGGATAGTCTCTGCCAAAATCAGGTTGAAAAATCAGCAAAAGGATTCGTGATGATGGACTGAAGTATGATGGACAGGAAGCTATTCCATCTTCGCCTTTCAAGGCATCTATCAAAATGGCCGCATAAGACAAGTATGAGCGGTAAATGGCCACTCCAAATCTCGTGGACGAGACGACCAGCATCCTGAACCAGTGCTGGGCGCACTCTAGCTATTATCTGCGACTAACCTGCCATGTTTATGAGGAGGTAGAGCTTCTAACACCATTCTTGACCCATCTAGGGCAATACTGAAGCAGTCAAAGTTCCTTGTCAAGACAAGCAGGTTCTACGCCAGCTTCTCGTATCTTCTTGAGAGAGTTGATGCCTTGAACATGGTTGAGAATGATGAATACACAGCGTTACTTTTTTCAACTGCCTGGTTGATCATCACATAGCTCCTGTATTGTTGTTGTTGATAACCAAATCGAAGGAGACCAAGCCTCTCTGCTCGTTCTTCAACCCAGTTTGAACATAATTTGTGACAACAACCCACACTCACTATCAAGTGTTTTATCAACTCTTGAGACACAAAAAGCAAGAATAAACTATGGTGGTCAGAATGCCTTTAACCAAGTTCCTGACATTCCCATCATATTGGTAACTATTCCTGTACCCACTTCTGTGGGATGGTCACTCCGAATAGGATGTCCACATCGCACCGTCCATTTGGCTGACAGCACGATATTTACTCAGCTCTTACAGGATGGCTTTACTGTCAGCTAAATGTACAGTTTTATCATGGCATTTGTCATACTATCATTCTTCAGTTATTGGGCTTTTCCTTATTCTTGTCACTGGTTAGCGAGTGGTTGATTTGTAGTCATTGTAAATGTTAGAAAAAAACAACTTCATCAGAAATGCTACAATCTCCTCTACCCAAGCCAGGCCAGCTCAGACATCAGCATTGATTTCATTCTTCAGACCACATGTTGCCCTCATCAAGTTCATCAGTAATATTTCAAGTGGTATCATACATCTCATGCGATGACACATGGCTTGATTAAATTCTTCAATATTTCAAGTATAACGGTCAGATATTAGAAGTCAGTTCCATAGCCTGCACCTTGCCAGAGGTGACACAGAAATCTGAGTATGTTTTGGTTTTGTCAGTTGATGACACTCAAATTGAAATTCATTGTGAAAATACCCTAGTTTCTAATCTTCAAGACACATGTTGATATGGTTGAGTACATCAGCAATACTTCAAGCAGTATCAACAAATTGAATGGATGAACAAAACCAATCATTAATTTTGGAACAGAGTTACTCAGATGTTTCTCTCACAAACACATGGCTTGGTCAATGTCTTTCATCATTTTAAAGGGGTGTGCCGTTCGTTATTACTGGAGGTCGAGGAAAATAGAAAGGCAGTTACACAATGCTTAAGTGCAGTTATGCATACAAATTAGATGAAACTTGGTATTTAAAGTATTTCTGTCTGCACAACAGCAATGCTTAGATTTATATTTCATATTTACGCTATGGGAAAGTTTCAAATTTGACTGCAAATTGTTTTTCTTTTCTGGATGGCACAGGCCTCTAAGTACATCCTGAAGCCCATATGTCACCAAAAGTGATGCTGAAATCTGTACGGTTTGGCTTTGTCAGTGACGTGGATGACACTCAAATTGGCATTGATTTTGAAAACACCCTCATGAACACATGTTCATATTTTCAAGTCTATTCGGCTTTGTCAAACAGTATGATGAAAAACTCTTCATTGTCTGGCCAGATGATGTGGTCTGAATACTCAAAGTTTAGAGGGTCCTTTTTCCTACATTGAGGAGAGAATATCGTAGTTTGTGACTTCATCTATAGGTGGCGATGACAGTATCCACCTAAAGTTGTAAGCAAATGTTGTGTAATGAATCCACCTTTAATTCATTCAAGCCGCCGGGCGTGACGTATCTAGTATCTGTCTAAACAACGGCAATGCCGAAATTTATATTTATTACATATCACCATATTTACATTTTTTGAAATTTTCAAATTCAATTACAAATTTCAGATATTTAACGAACAGCGTAGGCCTTTGATATGATATCTAATACAAAAGGTTGAAAATGTCAGTTCATCTTTAAATATTGAGCTCTGATTCGTCGACTAATGAAAAGGGTACACAATTAAAATCAAATATCATCCACTTCATTCAAGACATATTAACCAATAGTCTGCAGGACTCTTTCGTGCGGGTGTAAATATCGACACAGATTTTGTCAACAGACTTCTCAAAGACATATGCTGAAAGTCTGGCCCTAGCAAATATTATCAGACAATGTGATAAACGACTCTTCAATTGTTGTTGCCAGATGATGAAGTCAGAAAATTCAATATTTCAGCACTGAGGAAATGAATATGGATCTGGATATTTTGAACCATGGACGTTCCAGTTAATAGTATTGTGGTTGTCACTTATGGCAACACATGAATAATATGCTTTGCTCCGTAAAGGGTTGAACGTAATATGCTTTAAGAACAGCCGTTAACCAGTTATTATTGTCGGTGTTGCTGATTTCTACGGCTGTGTGGCAAAGTTTTGTTAAAGTCAAAAATGAAAGTTTTCAAATTCATCTAGAAATTTCTCCAAAAGTGTGGAGGGGGAAATAACAGTTTAAAATACTGGTTCTAGCAAGTTAGAAAAAATAATAATATGGCCTACTTCAGATATTTTGGCGTTCACACACTTCACGCTGCATCATTATCATCATCATCATTGAAGCATTTGTATTCTTTTAGATATTTGCTATTGTAATAGGTTCAATAAGTCACGGACTTGAAACGATAAACTCTCGTGCATTGATCGCTAGATCATTAGATAAAGACAGTGCCTTCAGGCAGTGTCTCGCGAATCCTGCCGGGGAAACCTCTTATACACCGCACTTGTTAATGAACGCGATTTTTCGACCCGAGAAAGGATGCGATAACTGCGTCGACAGGATATTACCAAGGTAGCGAAGAACTGACGCGCTATTGATGAAGCGCTAACAAGATCAGCGACATATCCTAGCGCGTCATCACTGCCAAGATCAAGATGCGATTCTCCGCGGGTTGTCCGAGTAAATACGTGCGCGGACACGAAAATAACAGGTACGGCTAGTCGCGGATGAAAAGAGCAAGGATGGAAACTTGTTCGACATGGTGATAGCGCGGCTGGATCCTCGCCTGATGTGGAGTATCTTAGATGCTGGCGACGATGGCGTGAGAGCGCTGGAAAATGATGTAATTGGTCGTAATAAACGGCAGGTATGCTGTCGACCACAATGGCGACTTTCTTTAATCATCCTCGGGACATGTCATAATTTCATTCAAAGCTTTTTGTCTCGTTGGAGGTTTTTTTCGCTTGAGGAAAATTCTATAATTATTTCAATGTCTTTTTATGAATATTTTGGCGATGGACAAAGGGGACTCGCACAGGATAGCCATACATCTTGAGCACTTGTCCTTCTCGCAGCTGTACAGAAAATCTTAAAATCGAACCACTGCCATTTACGTGCTATTTAATCGGGTAACATTTCCCATCACGTCATTATTATAAAGAGTTACAAATTCCTTTCAATAGACTCATTAACTGATCTAGTCTTAATCATTTCTCCAATAGTGCGCAAAAAGATTTCTAAGCAAGGCTCAGCGATGCAACGCATCACACTGTCTGGTCTGTCGGATGCGTGTCCATATCACCCAGGCGGCCCACAGGCGCCTAGTTTGAAAGAAGAATTAGCGTGACGGTCGGTTTCCCATGGACAAACATTTTGATTGGAAATTGTCCGATTTCACTTTTGTCCAGAAATATTGCGGCTGATGAACACGAATACAGATTAGCGATTCGTCAGCTCATCGCAGCCTCCTTTTCAATTAGGTTGTCATCTTTGCGTTGAACTGACAGATCATCACTGATCGGCTTTCCGGAGTTTCATGGAAGATTTTCATTAGCGTTCAAAACAGTGTCACTTTATTGGTGAAATCACATTTTGCATGCAACGGTGTGCGGCCATCCAAGTACAGCATGGACATGAACATTAGATAATTCTTCATCTTCTACAGGGTTTGCTCTGCACTTGGAGGTGTTAAATTGACAAAGTATGCCTCCTCAAAGGCAGGTTGAGCGTTTTTGCACCAGTTCTATTCATCCAGAAATACAATCACGGGTTATCCCTGGGGTGGAATCTGGGCCCTATTGCATGTTAGCCAGCAGTTTTAACCACTAGGCTATGACTGAGGCTCTAACGGATATCCATCATGAGAGTGCGACCTCTGTAGGTAGGACTTTGACGAATGTATCGGAAGGAACTGGAGATCAGGCACTTCACTACCACAAATGGGCAGTCAGGATGCTTTGTTCTGATCAGCTACCGAATCATTAGCAGGAACGCAAAATTTCAGATTTAAGGCCAATTTCAGACATTTCCTCTTCCTGAATCTAATGGTCAATTTGACAGGTGCGATGGAAAGAGCTGCGTCTCACCTTTGTAAGGATCTTTGAATTTTCAAAATTGGCCAAGAAATAAGTATTTGAGAGGCATTTCATTCACAAGCGTGATCAAAGGGAAAGATTTTTATGATAATTTTTTTTCCATACTTCTTGCTTCAGCTCATTTGCATCCCTGCAGAAGGGCGTCCAAGGCAAGACTAGCCTGCGGTCTTGCTTTGTGAGCTATCCGCACACAAACAATGGCTTCGAGTGTGATAACCAGCCAGTCGAAGCTGACATAAGACTCAAGGCAATTTGACAAAAACATCTGCAATTTTGGACGGTGAATGGACAAACACGGGCATGTGAAATTCATGACCCACGGCTTTCCTTGAGTTGGAGAAACCTTGAAAGGGCATTAGCAATGGATCAGATTTAGGATTAGACTCAAGTTGAAGTCATCTTTTGTTTAGATTTGAAAATTGACCAAATAATCTAATTGAAATTATCTTTGTTTGGATAAGCTTATTGTCATAATTTTCTCTGATTATGGCACTGTGGCAAAATGTAAGCTTATATTTTCATAGTTATAGGCTGAAATATCCTGCTTGAGTTATGCAACTTTTAAAAAAAATAAAAGATTTACTAAGATAATCCTTCATACTTTTTCAACACCTTCAAATTCAAACCCTAAAATCGTCTAGAACATATCTCCACTTCTCCCATAGACATTACATGGAAACACCACTCGGGGAACATATTCTTTACTTGGTGTCATTTCCCCCTTAGTCATGTTAGTAGTCCTTTACACAACCTAAGGGAATCTTTTGAAAACTTCTGAAGCGGCTCAATTTACTGTCGGGAGTGAGCTGGAGGACAATACTCCGATTGATGCTGCAACGTTACGCCACTCCATTTGTCTTATCTGCTGGAGGCATCCTCCAGGGATCGCGTCAAAAGGTCACGAAATTTCGTATTTTACCCAGCGGGGCCTGAAGACTTGTATCTAAGAGCATTTCCTGGATCCACCGAATTACACTGGTCCATTTGTCTCACGCGCCTTGTGACAGCTATTGACGTAACGGTTGTAAGTCATCTCATTTAAGATCCCATTCAAGTTTTCTCGGGACGAAATGCAAATCGTCTCGGGCGTTTTGCGGCACGGCTCTCGTCACGCGAACTGTTAGGCAACCTTATTGTCCGTCATCACACGTTTGAATTTTAACGCAGAGATACTTTTCGCCCATGGCATTTTTTGGTCAATCATTTCTAATGATCTTTGGTTTTTTGTGACACATGGACTCTTTTGTCAACGATTTTTTTCCTCTTCGTGATGATTAGCTTGACATTTTCTTAGCATATTCATGGACATGATCGGTTAGCATTTCCCGTTGGCTCGGGAGAGATAATGGTTTGGTTCCATTGTGGTCGTCATAACGCGTACCCTGAGCATGAATCTAGCTATTAATAAGTTTTTCACTTGTCAGAAGCTGATCAACAAGATAGATAAAAAGCATATCGATATTTTTTGTTGGTTATACAAAGATGGCAGTAATCCGAGAGGCAGAGAGCCTTCCAGGACCGATCCACAATTTTCCTTGTTCAAAAGTTCAATCTTTTTCTGTTGCCCCTCCTCAAGACCTGCTGAACCGACTAACCTTCAGGTTTCAGATCTGCACCCCAAGCCAACTAGACCATGCCAACCCACCAAGCCCTCAGCTGTTGCCACCGGCCCGGCCATCCACGCTCACAAATCCTTCCAATATCCCTCATCACAACTCTATGTCGTCAGTAATCTAGTCACACAAGACCGTTAAAAGTCATCGCTGCCACCAAAAAGAATGATGAAATCGACAGCTCACCATATTGAGCCGAGAACTAATAAGATTTTTGCAATTGTTAAAGCCCCTGAACGACTATCTAGCAAATGGAGCGCGAGTAACTGTCAGTGCGTCGAGATTTCACAATTGTCCTCCATAGTGATTACTTCTATCAAACGTGAGTGCGCTGATTCGTGGTGACAACTTTGACATTCGGCGCGATTAAATGGACAGAGAAATCAAACAGATTCTTAATCACGAGTTCATAACACTTTACGACGACTATAACGCCTCAGCTAAGCGAGACTACGCGCAGAATTGGATATTCACCGCGCCAGATTTTTCACATCTCAATTGAATGTGACTGATAAATACTGTGATCCCTCGTGATGTGATTTGGTCCTCGGAGACCGCTGAGCTAACACTTCATTGGTCGCAGTTGTCAGTTTTATTGCGAAGGGGTGTCTCAAGTCAATTAGGGGCCGCGATATTCGCGTTATTCGTATCAGGAAGAAAGCAATCGTCATTGGACGCATTCAGTAGACGTGATTTCTTAATGGACAGGTCACGGATGGAAACGAATGATAACTGCGCGCTGACGTCTTTATGTGCGCTGATCTGTGGAAAACATCTTTATTAGAAGTTTGCTAGGGGGATATCGAGGCCCTGGGGAGACTGCGGATGCTGGATTAGGATGCAGTGAGTGACTGCTCTGATCTTGCCTGAGTGAAGTGGCAATGATTGTTTGTTGGAAGGGGAATGAAATGATGGAGGTTTTGAGAAATGGTGAGATTTGTGATTGGTTGCTGTGTATTCCCCAAACAAATAATCCAAGTCTTAGAAACCAAACGTATTTCTTTGATTTGAAGAGGAACGTTTTTGATCTGCTACAAAACTTGTTTTGATTACTGGTTCAATTTTCATATCATCGTTGATATGGTGTAATTGTATACTGCAGAGAGAATGAAATGCAAGTTTTTATGAAGTGCTTCTATATAGCACAACTACTGTGGTATCTCAAAGCGCTTTAAATTTATTTCCAAGCCTCGTATCCAGAAACCTTTCTGAAGAAACCAAAAAGAGCACATTCCACACCACACTTGGCTAGGGCAGTTGAAGGTATGGAGTGTCTCAGGCTGAGCCTCTTACCCACAAACTTCTTATCACAAGCTTCCTGCAACTTGAATTTATTTCTAACCACATCAAATTCTTTTGAATAAGCTTACCTATCAATTTATAATAGGAATCATCAAACTGTTTTCCAAAGATACAACACTTCCCTTCCTTGAAGACTAGATAGAAACTGTCAAAAAAATATCACAAAGTTTCACCTCATCCTTTTCGGTTATGAAGCGAAACTTGTTTCATGGAATTTCAACTTCCTATTTCAATCCACTCTCCTGCTCTTCATTGATAAGGGCTCTCCCATCAATAGGGAAGATAGTCTATTCATTAAAAGTTGTTGCAGTGTCATCATCAAAAAGCCTCACACTGCCACTGCCACATCAACTTAAAATCTTAATTTGAAGTTCACCATATATTTCTGTCTTAAAGTGATAAGGGGCCTACCATCACCAGAAAATATTACTCATCAAAGCTAGCTTTCTGCATCATCTGCAAAATGACATTGTCAAATCAAGGTCGGAATCTTGTCTGGCAAGGTAATTCCCTGAATTTCAATTTTGAACTTTAATCTGCCCCAATAAGGGTCTGATCATCTGGTGGTCCTGTCCCCTGATGATAAGGACTGCACCATCACGAAGACTGTCTTCATCATCAAACCGAAGTTTCGATGGCATATCATCTCATAAACATAATCCTAAGAAACGAATCGCAGAATTTGAAGAATTTCTGATTTTAATTGAGTTATAAATCTGTGTAATTGAGTCACAAATTCTATGAAGGGGTTAAGTCCGGCTGTTTCCGTCCAGATAAGACACCCCCTGCCTGATCTTTTGTTTGAAGACTAGATGAAGACATGTAATACCGGATTATGTGACAAACAAGATGGAGAAATATGGAGTCTGTGTCGTTCCAAGCGTACTGAAACTTCCGGTGTAAAAATGTACAGTCTCCTGTACAGTTTGTGTGCTCGATTTAGCAAAGTTTTGTTGAAACAAGGTTGAAGTTGGTTTCATAACAAGCTCACTACAATTTCTGTAGATTTGTTTGTGTAGTTTTGGGCGTTTCTCTGTATAGTTTTGGCGTTTTGTATTGAAACCAGTTCAGAAATCACATCAGAAACTGTCAATGAATTGACGGGAATCAATGCTCGACCGCTGAGCATGTCAGCATCGGACTCTTGTCATCCAAAGATCGATGCCGTGACGAATCACAAAAGAGACGCGGCTATTCAAATTGACAGCAGCAAAAGCGGAGTCCCGCTGTTTTCTCGTGATTTTAATAATTAAACAATACGATTGGAAGATAAGGACCATGATGCCGTGACGATTCCTCGCTAACGGATGCTGCGTGAAGATGCATGGGCAACAGCCACTCCGACAGATAATTCAACAATATCAAGTGTCTGCGATGAATTGTTAATTCTCGTTTGGACGGTTATCATCCGCTATTCCACCATTGTGAAATGAAAGAAGAATCGGTCGACGCACTCGAGATTGGCCGACGTGTGCCAAGGCGTCCTACGACACGTCCTCACAAACGAACTAATCCTCATTCTCTGAGTAAATTGTTATGACTCAATTAGCAAGCGTGAAAGACGCACCTAGTTTGCTGCCTTCGCCCCTCCGGGCATAGCCTTTAGCGACTGCTCCAACTCTCCAGGACTGCCACCGTGTGTTTTGTCTCATTCTTGTCAATGACATAATGTGATAGATTCACACGGTGTCGAAAATGTTTGGCTGTTATAATTTCATGTTCTTCAGCGGTAGCTGTGACCAATGCACAGTATTAAATGGGCCAAAACATTTTACCAGCTTTTCTGCACGTGTACATATAGTGCATCTATAGGAACCTCTGTGCATTAGTTCACTTTTCATTTGTGATAGAAACATACAAAATAAAAACATGGTTGAAAAGTATTGAAGTGTGATTTAGATATACATTGGAACATCCCTTAGTCGGCACTTCTGTAAGAACCTCTGTTCTAAGGACACTGGTTTTGACCGGAGGTGGCCTTTTCTTTGATTTGACCTCTTTGTTTAGGATACCTCTCAATTAAGGACAGCACTTTTCAGTTGGAAGAGTGTCCTTAATGGAGAGGTTACTGTACTTTTAACTATTGTTTAAGACAAAACAATGGTATTTGAATTTGAATATTTCACAATCTCCCGGACATCAGTGACAAACCTCAGGCTGATTGCTCTTACATGACATCAGTATTGTAATGAGAATCTTGATTAAACCTCAACATGGATTTGTCATGGCAGAATCGCATTCAAATACAGCTTCCCGGCCTCAAGGTTTGATCCGACGTCAGATTCGAGTTGACTGATTGTAGGAGAGTATGTCTGAGTTGGCGTCTTATCCTGTTTCATCCAGTTTTATCCATCGCACCAACTTGCAGTAATAACCTCTTGTTTTTCTTGCGTGTTTGTCGATGAGGTTAGCAATCGGAGGGCATGATTGATGACAAAATCTTCGCCAGTCGATGCGTAGTACCTGAGATACGACGCAGCGTACATCATTAATATCAGCTCGCAAATGCGATTCGTCTTGCTAATGATGAGTTTACGTGTACGGTTCGTGCTGCGGTACGGTCCTCCGCAGCCTAATGCATCTTGGTCTGTATCATAGCGTATAATCACAATTCTAATTGTCCATATTCCAGCATGATAATTAATTTTTAATTGCGCGGCCAACTGCAGAATGATGTATTAAGATCACGAAGCCATTTTTCGCATTGTCTGACCACAATATCATGGTGCTCGTTAGAATTTTACGAGACTAATCCTGCATTATGATGGCATAAATATCGCAATGCATTTGTATTAAGATTCCCCTAAACCCCAGGGATGTCTACTGGTCGCTGATTAATTTGAATTTCAAGAGCGCGTTAATGAGATATCTGTATATAAAAGTCAGGTGTATTTTATAACTTTGAGGGGAGATAGATCAACATGCAACGGCATGCCATATTACGATATTATGCTCTTTTGCTTTGAGTCATCGATGATGAATTAAAACGATGTGCTGGAATTGATGCAGGAGCTTATTTTGTGTTTTGAGGACATTTAATCAAATTGGATCCAATTTCAATCAAACGGTCAAAGACCTGATCACAAATTTTTCATTTTATCATGGCTTTGAGTGTAATTCATTTGAATTTATGTGCAATTTTGTTTTCCTGGATTTCAAAAGATTGTTGCTTAAGGAGCAAATGTGAATAAACAAATGTGTCATTGAGGGGGGGGGGGTTGGCTCCACTTTTCTCTTTCAACAGAATACCAAATATTGCTAAAAGAGCTATAATGGAGTCCCAGTTAACACTCACTATCATAAGCTTACACCAAGAATTAACAAAGACTAGTCTTTCTTGCCGCGGTCATTTGCTGCATTTTTTATAGGACAAACTGTGGATAAAGAAAAAACTGCCTGTCTTTCGTTATCAATCTTTTATCACCATGTTGCCTTTAGCAATCATCGACTTATCCTGCAATATTTCAGAAAAAAATGTCTTTGACACAAATACTGATGGATTGTCTTCCATCTTTAAGATGCTTGCGGAACTCCATAGGCAAATATGAAAACAGCGGATTAGGAGTCTGATTTTCAATCTTACTTGGGCTAAAATATCTGTAGAATTGCTGTACTGGTGTACAGTCTATTTCATTGTAGTGGAGAGACCTATGGTCTGCATTTACCAAGGGGTGTAGACCAACCATATTTCTGTTTTGTTTAGTAGGATATCTCAAACATGTCCGAAGGAAAATGTTATTCCTATTTCATGGGTTGTTTGGAGTTTAAGATGTTGGTCCAATGAACTGTTCTTGGGTATTAATTTATACTTCTGACCTTAGGCAAGTCACATTATTGTTGCCTCCTCCCAAGGACGATTTAGACATGCTGTAGACAAGGCAATCAATTGATAGAATTTTAAAAAACAAAAACACGGGTGTTAGACAAATGGAAGCACATTTATAGAGACAGGGTCTATTGAGGGCAGTTCTTATAGAATTCGTCGACGCAATTGGGAAATAATATTCAAATCAGTACAGATAGATTTAAGCAGTAGCCAACCTTCTTGTCCCCAGTCAGACTAGACTCTGGTCATTTGTTGATTTATGACTAATTACCAACAAATTAATAAGAGACAATCAGCAAAAAGATAATTCTGTAACGTTTATTTTCTGTCGGATTTGAATGTGGCGGCGAAGCGTGGTCAAAATCGGCCCTTGGCGACAGATTGGATGACCCGATTGATGTCACATGATAGAGAGCCAATTAACCTAATTAATTGTTTGCAATTAAGTTTCAATTAATTGTCTTTTGAATGAGATGGGCTAAAATATCTATAGAATTGCTGTATTGGTGTACAGTCTTATTTCGTTGTAGTTGAGAGAGCTGTAGTCTGCGTTTACCAAGGGATGTAGACCAATCATATTTCTGTTTTATTTAGTAGGATATCTCAAACATGTCCAAAGGAAAATGTGGTTCCTATTTCATGGGTTGTTTGGAGTTTAAGATGTTGGTCCAGTGAACTGTTCCTGGGTCTCTTTCGCTTTTGACCTTATTTTGTTTGCCACAGTTGTTATCAAAGTCAATGTAGATCAGACCATTGACCCTAAATGGTACCCAACCGTCTTGGTATGCAAAAAACAAAGGAATTCCTCCAACTCTTTGGGGAGCATACAGTGAGAGGGTCTCGTGAGTGCAGTTCTCTCTGAATTTGCCAGCATCATTGGGAAATTATGATATAAAAAAATCGAGACTGATGCTAAAGATTAAAACAGTAGCCAACCTTCTTGTCCCCAGTCAGACTAGACTCTGGTCATTTGTCGATTTATGACGAATTACCAAGAAATAAATTAGAGACAATGGGCAAAAAAATGATTCTGTAATGTTTATTTTCTGTCGGATGTGAATTTGCCCACCGTACCTTGTGGCGGCGAAGCGTGGTCACAATCGGCCCTTGGCGACAGTGAGGATGGCCTGATTGATGTCACATGGTACATAGCCAATTAACCTAATTAATTGTTTGCAATTAAGTGTCAATTAATTGTCATTTGAATGACATGTAGCGACATATTCGATTTGTGGAATTGGTGCAATTTTTTGTGTGGTCGTTTGACCCAGATCGTTCAGGGTACGTAACATTTTGAACTATCAATTATCAATTATCATAGCAGATACTGGAGAAATCATCGGGTAAAAAATTGAATATGAGACCTTTCCACTGGTATCTTTAAAACAAGTAAAAAGTCACCCACTGGCTGTCTGCCGAGAATTTCCATTTACGACAGACCTCAACTTGTTTTAAACAAAAGGCTGCAAGGACAGTGTTAAGCGAATTCCTACAAGCTATACAATGCCCTTCCTGCACATCAGTCAGTATATATCAGAGCAATTATACTTCATTATCAAGTCATGCGCAAGTTTCTGAATGAAACCCTATTTCGGGCCATATTGTTTGCATTTTCATCAGGCCAAATCTTGCTAACTGATCTGTGCCAGACTTTTGAACAGGAAATGAGAATGTACTTTTTCACGGCCCGAGAAAATGGAAAAAGTAGGCTGAATCGCTGGTGGTGCGAAATCTACTTTAAGGTTGCATCGGCATTATTGAACTCAGGTTATAGGATATGATTTGCCTGATGGTATTTCCAAGTTCATCTTGATGGCATTGCCTCCCGGATGTTTTGAACTGTCTGTATCAGAAAAATCTAGCTATGTAGGCCTACAGATGGTATATACAGTGTAACCACCCTAAGTTTAAACTTAGTATATTACAGATCTCAAATTTTTAACAAACAGCTTAGGCCTTAATTGGTGCAGGAGTGTGAACAGTGAGGCTTTGACGTTGAAAGTCCTCTGACATCGATTTTGGTGCAAAACAAAAGAGTTTATGAATCTGCTACATTCAGTGATGCCATTAAACATAGTTATGAAGTACATGTTGATCTGATTTCAATTTGTTAGGTTAACATCCGGGAGAACAAAATATACAATTAAAACAAGTAGAAAAAAGTTATCCTCCGTGATATATATCGACATATTAAATAGCAGCCTAGTGTTAAAAGGGCTCATCGCAAAATAGTCTTTGGTCCACGCTATTTCAGTTGTCATTTAAACCACTTGTGGTTATGTGAAGGATGGTGAAAGTGGTGAAATCAAAGCGAAAATAATGTGAAAAACTAAAAAAGTGCTGGTTTCCAGTTGGAAAGTTAACATCCGGTGATGCTTATTGATATATCTAATTGCCACTTCATACTAAAAGGGCTCGTAGCAATTTGGTCTTTGGTCTTCCCTCGTACAGTCGTCAGAGAAACGCACTTATGTTTATCAATTGCGCTGGGAGTGCCTGGGACCAAAGATGAGTTTCCTGCAATTTACCGACGCGAATAACACTCGACTGCACAACACATTCCCGACAGTTTAAAATGTATTTCCGTTTGAAATTTCAATACGTTGTCACGGTACTCCAGGTGAAAATGTTTTGCTATCAGTGTTTAGAATCAGCACTTCATGCCGTCAATGATTACACTAACAACTCATTTTCACTTATTCATTGTCAATGAATATTATATTTTCAAAGTGCTTACATCCGATGTAACCCTGTACAGTTGCATGGCTCACATCCGATGTAACACTGTAGTTATTCAGACAGTCAGGGCCCCCCCTCCAAGTTTAAAACCTCTTGCGTTTCAACCACATAAGTAAGTGTACTGAAATTTTTTTTTGGTTATTTTTGGTACCATTTTTCCTGGTTACTCAGAACTCTCCTAAACAAGTCTAGTAGATACTCGATATCCTGAGTTTTACAAAATGGCAAAATTGATAAATTTTCCCAGCCATTTTCAGCTTGTTTCGCATGCAGTGCCATTTTTTCGTGAAATGGAGTATAGGCATCATCTCTCTGATACATTAGATATGTCATGAAAAATATGTTGTTTTTCCACCTTTTCATAGAATATCCTGTTCATCAGCTTCCAACCAAGGATCAGGCATAAACATCTAGAACATCAGAAGAATCTAGCCAAACATCCCAAGTGGAATAATCAGACATACTCAATCTGTAACTTCTGCCTCGTAAACACCAAGAGCGAATCGTAACAGTTTGTGGCGTAGCTATGAAAGGGTTCTTTCAGCCATTTTACCGTCTGTTGACAGATGCTCATTTTTCTCATATCAACTCATTCCAAGTGCGTTGTCACTCGTCTAATGGGTGAAAAACCTGTGTTTGTAGATAACATTAAACACAGTGAGAGCTCTTCACTGGGGCCATCTCAGATTTCAGTTTGTACATTTCATCATAGCAATGGTACATGTGGTACCGAGAATAATTAAGACTAAGAATTTGAAATTTCAGACTGGTCAAAAAAATTCTTTAGTTAGAAGGGCAGTTACGGAACTCAGTCTTATTTCATTGTTATAATGGAAAAATATAATTAGGACAAACAAAATGATACCTCCTTTAGCTCCCAAAGATAAAGGAGACATATATAGGGCGTTTTTCCCAAGTGTTAAATCCTATGTAGTGCTCTTGGGTATTCACATATTGAAGAAATACAGACGTTTTGAGAAGCTACACATTTAGCGTGATTTTCGAGATGGCCCCTTTACTAATTGATAGAAGAGTCGAGTAAGTCTTCTTTAATCTCGAGTGATTCCAATCAGTCTGGCTGATATGAGGAGGCAGCGCTCGAACCTGGATGATGCCGCTGCTTCCCTGAATCGAGGCTTTGTCCGCAGAGACACTATGAAGAGGACGAGATGATATCTCTTAAGAGTTTGCTCCAACCCAAGCTGGCCGAAATACCTTTACACTTTCGTGCACATACCTGTTTATACGCTCAGGTGATTTTTGTATACCTACATGGACACATCTCTGCCTGAAGATGACGTTTTATTGCGATGTTTGTTGATTCCATCTGTTAGGTTAATTTTTACATCTTGAGATACTTGTCTGCAGTTGCAAATCATTTTTGTGGTGTTTTTTCCACTCTGGCTAATGGGTTATAGAACGATTTTAATATTTTGCAAGTGGATGGTATTTGGCTCAGGAAGATGCTGATGTGTGGTTAGTTTGGAAACATTTGCCTAATGCTGCTCTCAAGGTTAAGTCCAGACCCCCCCCCTCTTCCTCAGGCACTCACTTCTAAGTCGACACTTTCTCAGATGTTTCTTTTTAAGTTACTAAAACTTAAATGCTCAAGCACTGTGGAAATAACAATGGTGCGAGATTTGAAAATTGTTGAATAACACATAAATGTTATTGATAAAATAATAAGGAGTTGTCAGATATCTATGGGAAAATGTGCCGCATCGCAGAAGCGGTAGTTGCTGGGACCAAACTAAATCTTACATCTAGTCCAATGTCAATGCCAATATCAACCATACACGCAATGTACTCTGTCTTCAAGTAAATATATGCTGAATTTTAGTCACCAGGGGTGAATCAGACTTCTGGTTACAGAATACCTAAGCGCCACATCCAATTTCAAGGACTTCAAAATGGTATTAAAATTCACAACGAGATCCTCGAAACGAACCATCTTCCAAAAGATTTACTCGTTTTTAGGCCACCTTCCCAACATATCACATTCAAACTCCACTCCTGAATAAAACTTGTGGTTTTGTGGATGTACTGTAAGACCACATTGTCTGACAAGTACTGTTAAAAAAGGAGTTTATTTACATCTATGTCAGTTTAAGGATCGTGGTCGATGAACCGCTTCAAGGGCTATTCATACGAACCTGGTATTTCTGTTATGAAGATGGCCCCAAGGATGCTTGACACAGCTCCCTTAGACACATTGGGTGGAGGACTAAGTGAAGAGGGTGAACTATCTCCTTCACATTTCCACTTACAAAGAGAGACATTAGAGATTTACAGATTTTAATTTTGGAAGCAAAATGCAAACTCTGGACTCCTTAAAGTTCTGTTGCAAGAAAGTCAGATTTATAGAACATTGTAAAGGTATTATCTTGAAGAGGATGACTACCCAAGTTTTATTTTCATAAGTTCTGCATTAACTGCCCAGTTATACAAATTTTGTTTACATAAAGGCCCATGCTTTTGGTGCTGTTTCCTAACTTATTCTAGTAGCATTCCTTCACATAGGTGAGAGGATATCCCACCCCAACCCTCAAACCAACCAGGTCAACAACACCCATCAACAAACATTACCAAAATGTATATATTTATTGAAACTTAGATTAAGTTTCCATTCGTCATCTACATTGGGTCAACAATGTCTTTTCGCTGAGAGTCATCATCACAAATTCTCTCACACCGACGATTGTGAATCATTGCTGTCACCGACACGGACATGTGAGGCCAAAGGTTTGTCAATAAGCCTTGAAGGACCCTTAACATAACTATTACAGCTTGAACAGATACCACGAGGATGGCTCTGAGGGTACACAAATGTCAAAATACTTATAACAATGTTTGAATATCAATTACATGTTATGGCAATTTTGAACATTTAGATCTATTTTTATATACTCGTCCAAGGTGAAGGTCCTTGATAATTTCATCTCACATTTCAGAGGAATTGTGTCCAAAATGGTGCATTCTGTTTTATACGGCGTACGTGTTTTTGAAGACCTTTGAAGGGAATTTAGAATAACACTTGAAGAAGATTTTTGACAAACTTGGTTACATGAAGTGGCTGAAACTGATGGAAGGATATGACCTTCAAACATCCAAGGTCATTGCCGCTTGACCTCCGTAGTAGCTCAAGTACTGTTAAGAAATGTTATCAGATACTCAAGCAATTTCAAAAGGCAGAATTTGGAAGCTATCGTTTCTCACAGATAATGCAAAAAAAGATTTTTTCTCAAATCGGTTTCAGATATCAGGCAATTCAGTTTTGTTGCACTTTCACAGAAGAGAACCATTCACATCAACATCAAGATTATTAAAAAACGCATCCTGGCAATCGGCCTCGGCCTTACAGCTCTTAAGGAGGAATTCAAGCCATTCTAATGTACTATTTAGGATCAAAGGATCTATTTGGTGACCAGGATCAACACTGATAGAGGACGAACTTCATCACAGAAGTTGAACTGTCTATCTTGCCAGAAGTAACTTTCTACTGGCAAATTTCCGGTAAAAAGAGACGAAACTTCCAACTAAACTCTTGTTGGAGTCATCAAATATTTACCAGTACTGACAGTTTCAAGTATGCCCCAGCAGAGATGTCAATTGGGGAGTAGTAAGGCAGACAAGATGGTAACCTCTGTCAAGGATCCGTCAGAACTTGCCCAAGGAAGAATTGAGCTGGGTCTGGCTTGTGGCTGGGCAGACAACAGCTCGTTCATGGTTTGCGTTTTTTGAAGAACACGCAACGAACTGTCATGGTGAATAGCATGAGAAATTTAGAACATGAACTCCTAGAAATAAACAGTAATCGCAAGAGACGTGGATATAAAAGGCACGCAAATACCTCTGGGTTTTACAGTATGAGTATTCTTATTGGAAAAATAGAAAGACAAAGTAAAAGGGGCAAAGCCAATCGTATCATTTAAATAGGCTACATTGAATGTATGTTTAAAAGCTCACTGGAGATAAGACTGTTTCATGTGCACTTGATGAATGAAACACATTTGTTCTATCTCCAATCACACACCACTCATGACCTCCTTCGGACAACATCTCGGGGCATCTGTCAGGCTAGAAAAGTCACATGATATGGACTTGACAACGCTATCTAGCTTTCTATGCACTCGTGGATGGGAGGAGTAAGTGAGGTTGTTGTCGAGCCCTACAACCTCTACGACATCTTGGAGAGGAGCACCACTCCAAAACATCACTCCTAGATAAATCTGTCAACAAAGTGGAAACGAAAAATTAATTTTGGAGGACGGCATGGAGATAGCAAAAGTGGACCATCTGTATCACTTTGAGGCCATATGGTTACATGGAGAGCAGATGCAGGATAAGTCAGCAGAAAAGATGATATTCTGCTCTGATTGGATAAAATATGAGGTGGAATCTTGAATTAATGTGAGGACAAGATGTGATATGATGGATGTCCAGGTTTGAATTTTGCAAAAGGGCCAAGAAGATTTGAAAGCAAGAACAAAGGGTAAAATGGATTGACAACAGTTTTGTAATTCATATCAACTTAACAACCAAAATTTATAAGCGATATCCCTAACAGGGAGTTCATCTCAACAGACCTCAATGCTTGTTGAAAAAGATGGAACTCTCGATCATCTTGTTTTAAACCAGTAGCAGGCCTAAGGGCAGTCTCCAAGAAGACAATGACTGCATGCGACTAAAGAAATTCTTGACAAACGACCAAACCTACCTCTGAATATTGCACCTCTCTCAAGACAATATGGACTAAAATAATAAAAGCCTCTTGAAAATGAGAGCATCTCGGCATTTTTGCTAGCCAGGAGTCCACCCCCGGGCTAACACAATCTCTACTTTAGCACGTCGGATAGGCTGCCCTTGGCGGAAATATCTCTCATTGCAAAATAAAGAGTCTACAGTCGATGATGATTACTGTGGTCGATTAAAATAATGAAAGCCTCTTGAAAATGAAGGCATCCTCTTGATAATGCCAGCAGTGGCCCCCAGGCTGGCAGTGGTACATCCCCAGGCCCTCTCATTTGAGACACGAGCAGCAACCCTTCGGCATTCACAAGATGCCTGCCAGGACTTTTATTGCTTGTTTGACTATTGCTGCAGTGGGGGATGGTGGGGGGAGGGGGTTGTAAAGATGCTATAGAGACCCGGTAAGATACATTCAATTGATGTTCTTTTCGCCTATTAATCTGTAAGTGTACATGTAGTTATTGCTGAGACCATGGGCAAACGATATCTTTCTGAAGTTCTCGAAAACAATTAAAGTGTGGGTTTGGAAGCCCGAATGATCATCATTCACAGATATGATAAACACACTGCGATATCAGCATCCTGTTTTTGAATTTGGACGAACAATGCCCCCATCCCAGCAGCAAGTATAACATAAATTGACTCACAATCAGATATGGTAGTCACCGAGTTCGTCAAAGACGGGCAAATGAAATAGAATGCTGATAAAATTCGTTATTAACCTGTTCGAATATCTGTGGGATGGCCCTGTTAATGTAAATGTACCCAATGCCTTCTTATCCTATGATGAGAAAGGAATGCATTCGTACAACAATTAGTTTCTGCATATTCCCTCGTTCATTCCAACAATTCAAACTGCCCAGAATGATAGCCAACTCCACTTTCAAATGACCCACCCCTTCACTCCAGGGTGGTAACGTGTTGACATTACATTTTGACGATATTTTGAACATATTAACGATGACAGTTGACAAGACAATTGGCCTTTTGTGATCTTATCTGTGTCATCTGTAGACACTTGGACTGACACAAGCACCTCTGGGCCACTCCAGGAGTTGTTTGGCTGGGTTGGCTGGGTTGGCTAATGTAGCCTGACCTCGGGATCGGGGCATGCGGGTGGCATGAACTTAGGGTGGGAGCAGGGGGTGGCTATCATATATGCTATCTGTGGACACTTGGACTGACACAATCTGGGCCACTCCAGGAGTTGTTTGGCTGGGTTGGCTAAGGTAGCCTGACCTCGGGATCGGGGCATGCGGGTGGCATGAACTTGGGGTGGGAGCAGGGGAGGCTATCATATATGCTATCTGTGGACACTTGGACTGACACAATCTGGGCCACTCCAGGAGTTGTTTGGCTGGGTTGGCTATAAGGTAGCCTGACCTCGGGATCGGGGCATGCGGGTGGCATGAACTTGGGGTGGGAGCAGGGGGTGGCTATCATATATGCTATCTGTGGACACTTGGACTGACACAATCTGGGCCACTCCAGGAGTTGTTTGGCTGGGTTGGCTATAAGGTAGCCTGACCTCGGGATCGGGGCATGCGGGTGGCATGAACTTGGGGTGGGAGCAGGGGGTGGCTATCATATATGCTATCTGTGGACACTTGGACCGACACAAGCACTGCTGGACCACTTCAGGGGTTGTTTTGCTCAGTTGGCCTGAGGTGCATGGCCTGACCTCACAGACAGGCAAGTATCATAAACCTGGACGAACTAGGAAGATGGCACAAGCAGCATTGTAGTAACCCTCTGTTGCTAGGATTATGATAGTGTGGTTTGCCTTGTGTTGCCTGGCTCCAGCTCGGAGACCTTACTTGATGATGATTATGATGAGAATGGCAAGACTATGCCTCTGAACAGTAGCCCATCAAATGATGCAGGATACAGCCTTCTTAGATTCAAGGTTAATCTTAAAGTGTCAATCTTAATATCCTCTACTAGGATGTACTACAGGAACATGCTTATCAGCATCAACAAAATATTCATATCTCAAATTACGTTTCGTATGATTGTTGTCTTTTTCAGGAGAATCCCGGAACTCAATGACATACACTAGGTGGGGGTCTGACATTGGACCCCCATCTCAAACAAATTAGATATTATGAATATTGTAATCGCTGTTGCTAGGAATACAGGAACTGGTTTATAAACTTCCTCAGTGAGAGGTCTGGTCCTGGATTGTCACCCAGAAACAGACCAATCGTTTGAGTAATATCTATTGGGATTAGCTTCAGTTTCTGCCATTGGTGGCGCCAGTGGAATGGCAGGATCTTTGAATTTCTCTAGATGCTCTGGGCCCCATTTCTCATTCTTAACAGACACCTTTTATTTATTATTCGGAGTATTATGCTAATTTATGATATAGTACATACCATTCAAAGGTTTCAGACATCATAATTTCCATATAATACTGGTTAAAATTTTTTCTAAAGCTGTCAACATGGTCTAAAAATGTCGACATTTTTTTCTCGTTTCAGGTAAGAAGTTAAATTTTTTGGAGTTCATTCTCTTCCAACCAGCCAGTGTGCATGCCCGGAGTAGATTGGCAACGTTTCTGGAGGTTGCATCCAACTGCTGGTGGTGAAACTAATGTTTGGCTGTCTGTGAGATATCGTAGATGAGTGACGTCAAACTCCGGAGATCGCCCCTTGGTGTCATTAATTGCGACTGTTCATTTCCCACCCGATACTACAAAAGATGACCAACTAAACCAAGAGTTGATTATCTTAACCGGCAAGAAACCGTAGGAATGCTCAGCATCTTATCGCCAGCGACGCATTTAAAGAATGTCATCTATTTGCGGCAAGACTCCTGAATTGTCATGATTGTTTTGAAGCCGTACAGGGCGGCCACAATTGATGAAATGGTGTTGTTACTGTATGTCATCTTTGCTTGCCATTCTTGCTTGATTAGATTGATTGGTGCCCTTACAATGATCGGTTTACACCCCCTGAAAAGCTGTTCTAATTTCGGACACACCCGTCCCTTGATGAAATGGCAATATCAGAGTTTCGATGCTGTGTTCAATCTTTGTTTGTCCTGCCAGCTTGATTAGATAATGATGTCTCACGATTGATGCCCTTATAATGATCGGTTTACACCCCTTGTAGGGCTTGCGTGTTTGTTGCTCTTATGACCATTCCTTTCAGCAGCTGTTCTGATCTTAAACGCACTCCCTCTGTTAAAAGGGGGACATACATTTCAAAAGCCAAACTAATGGGGCCGCACTGCTTTGAATGCTTTCTTGTAGCCATCTTGCATCGTGTTACCGGCCACTGTTTCTTCGGCCATTGCTGACATCGTTCTGTAGTCTGCTTCCTGATAAGCTTACATGATTTGTCCAAAGTGTGCATCTTACACGCCGGCTTCATTTAGTTTGAAAAGGTCTTTACACAGTCGAGCCTTCTTACGCAGACACCTCTCTAAGGACACCCTCTCTAATAAGGACATTAGTTTTGATCCATTGGTTGTTTCAAGTCATTTTGACCACTCTATTCAGGACACCTCTCTATTAAGGACTTGTCAGTCCCGAGGGTGTCCTTGATAGAGAGGTTCTATAGAACAAGTGGTCTGTGTTTGCTTAAAATTAACATAGTAAGACTGATCTATATATTCTCGACGGGAGGTTCATTTCTATAAATAGCGCATATTGTCCCGTATCTATTGCAATTAGAGATGCCTCTGCTATCACCAGACTCTGGATTCGTAAAGAATTTCTACCATCTCATTCATAATAGGATGATATTCGAATGTGTGCGGACATCTTTTTCACATTTTCCTGCAAGGATATATTTTTGAAATATCTGTGGTCGTTCTGCAGATTTACTCTGATAACCGTTGAATATGAGTTAAGAGGTAAGAGCCGTTTTGAAGTGTCTTGTATGGTTTTCTGTGAGGAGCGTCATAGCCTAGTGGTTAACACTGCTTGCTGTCACGCAAAAGGGCCCGGATTCGATCCCGGGAGAACCGGGATTGGGATAATCTCAAGTCTGATGAGCTGTTCGTGGCTCAGGCTATAGCCCAGCAGACTTTAACTTTTAACGTAGAGGTTAAGCCATGCTTTAGAATAGCTCTTTCAAAAAGCTTTCAGCCAAGTTTCAAATGAGGACACTTGGGCAACATTCATGTTGTCAGTGAATTGGAAATACGGTCATGAAGGGTATGGTGTAATCTTTAGCATGATAAGAATTGAACCGCAGCTTAATCAAAAAGCTCCCAGCCAAGTTTCATATGAGGACAGTTGGGGCAACATCTTGTTGTCAGTAATGCAATTAGTATGGTCAAGAATGTTATGTAGTAATCATAATAAGAATTGAATGGTAGCTGAACATGCTGAATCAAAGAACTTTCCGCTAAGTTTCGAATTAGGACATTTGGGCAACATCTTTGTTGTCAGTGATGCAAGTATGGTCATGACTTTTATGGTCCAGTCCAAAGCATGATAAGAATTGATTGTAGTTGCGAACACAATCTATTAGTATGCTCATCTCTGTAGACCCTGGACCCTAACTGGAACCCTTATGCAAAGAGGGTTCCCGGCAATTAATCTGGTCAGACAAATAGGCTGATTGGTGTGGTCCAATCATCATTGCGGCTCCCCTGAGGAACCCGCACTCTTGATCAGATCAGATATTTGGGGTCAGTTTCAGGAGCAAATAATTGTGATGAGATGTTGGCTCGTTAGTCACCCTGGAGAATCAATTCCCCAGATTGCCGAGAATCTTATCAGGCCTTCCAGTTTGCCGAGCATGCCTGTCCTGGGAAAGTCTATTCAATTACATGTAAGTTCGAAAAACTGTGATGTTGGGGTCTTCCAATGAAATATTGTTTTGTTCATCTGGTGATAAGGTTCTTCAAGCATGATTTGCATCAAATAATATAGAGAAAAATGCACTGCTGGTTTGTCCTATGGAAAGCGAAAGCCCTTCTATTGAGCAAATATTTGGGATGGTTTTGATGGAAAATTCTGATGAAATGTCCGGTTGCTATTATAAGTGGATGTTTCGTAGTTAGTAGATACTGATAGTCCCCAGGCAATTGTAATTCGGCTAAACTCCCCATAATTTTGATGTCATCATTTGGAGACTCATCAGAGAGCATGATGCTGCATAAACTATAGAAAATTTTGCTTTGGTTTCCATCAATATGACAGCTATCCTCAGATGACACTAGAATAGATTTGATAGACAACAGATTACCAAATTGACCACTTGACAAACACAGAATGATACACAGATTGCATTAATTCAAAGCCATGCTCCTTCAAAAATATCTGGCACGTTTTTTCCAATCAATTTTGAGATGGATATACAGAGAGGACAGGGTTCATTTCATGTTACTTGAGCCAAGAAACATCTGAAAAACCTTGTAGTGAAAGTATAGAAGTTTTGGTTTTCGATACACTGAGGCGGAGCGTGATATAGTTTGGGAACATTTTGCTCGATGGTGCTCAAAATGTCATGATTGTTTTGATGAGCTTTATTATCTGTCATTTATTTCGGGCAAATAAATGAAAGTCGGCAAAACTTGATGTGATTTTCGGAAAATTGTCATATTGTTTGTTGTCATTAGCTAGTTATCACCAAACATGTCAGATTGTGCAAACATGGAGAGATACTTTTGTATTGGTGCTGATTATGCTCTTCATTTTTCTTGGCTTTTGATGGAAGTCGTGATAATTTGGAGATAAACTTGTCTAAAGCAAAAAGCGCAAACAAGCGATTTAAATCGATTTGACCTGTAGTCATAATCGCTGCTGTGTGCGACGAAAGATCTCTTGTGTGTGAGTAAAACTGGTAAACGCTAGGTTTGTTATTGATTTCAGGCCGCAGCGATCGCTGAATCTTGTTGCAGGTTGCTATACAAAGTTACAGAAATGAGAACCCTTGCACTTTTGATGGGCTAAACCATGTTGCAGTTAAGTAAAGTAAATCTAGATGTCACTCATGTTATATATCACTCACATTTCATCATCATCATCATCATTATCATCATCATCATCGTCATCATCTTCATCATCTATTGCCTTCTTATAATTACCGTCAAAAATTACTTTAATAATTAAGCTATCATGAGTTTATTAGAAATAAATATGATAGTCGTTATAATCGCTTTTGGGTGCGAAAGAGGTTAAAGTTTAATGTAATTATGGTCACTGTTTGGGTTGATTGCGAAAATAAATGAGGTCCTGGGAAACGATGGCCATCAAAATAGATAACTGACTGTTGATGACACCAATTGAAAAAGTTAAAAAAGTCATGATAGTGCTGAATTGAGTTCCGAGCAAAGTCCAACTTTGATCTAGGTCAAAAATATTCAGTTTTTGAGGCCACGCATAAGTTTGGGCCCCTAGCTTTACTTTGTGACCATCTTTTAGAATTCCTCCACCCGTATTTGAATTGTCTTAAGATTTTGCTCACTGGCCAGTCAATATTCTCTGCAAGATACTACATCTGTAAGCAGAATTGCGGTAGCTCTTTTTGGCTCACCGTAGGGGAGTCTATACAATACCGCAGTGTCCGTCGTCCGTCGTCGTCCGTCGTCGTCGTCGTCGTCGTCGTCGTCGTCGTCGTCGTCGTCGTCGTCGTCGTCGTCGTCGTCGTCGTCGTCGTCCGTCGTATCCTAGTTCAAAAACAGTGGCACGTTTCTTAACCACTAGGCCTATGAACTTAAAACTTTGTACACATGACCCCCTAGGTCAGATGACCCGTGACACTAAATTTCTGTCCGATCTGATTCTCTACTTGGCCACCAGGGGGCCAAATGTGGATATCTAAAAACTGTGATATCTCGCTTATTAGTGACTTGTTTTCGATGAAACTTTTGTTGTAGGTACTCATAGTAAATATACATCTTATATCATACGGGTTTTTAATTTGACCTACTTTTCAAGGTCACAGAGGTCATATGGCGTAAATTGGCCGTTAGAGTGTAAACTATGGCACGTTTCTTAACCACTAAAGCTATGAACTTGAAACTTGGTACATATAACCCCCTATATCACATAGCCTCTGGTGCTGAATTTCAGTTTGATCTGATTCTCAACTTTGCCACCAGGGGGCCAAAAGTGGAAATCTAAAAAGTGTGATATCTCGCTTATAAGTGACTTGTTTTCGATAAAATTTTTATGGTAGGTACCCTTAGGAAGAATACATCACATATCTTACGGGTTTTCAATTTGACCTACTTTTCAAGGTCACAGAGGTCATATGGCGTAAATTGGCCGTTAGAGTGTAAACTATGGCACGTTTCTTAACCACTAAAGCTATGAACTTGAAACTTGGTACATATAACCCCCTATATCACATAGCCTCTGGTGTTGAATTTCAGTTTGATCTGATTCTCAACTTTGCCACCAGGGGGCCAAAAGTGGAAATCTAAAAAGTGTGATATCTCGCTTATAAGTGACTTGTTTTCGATTAAATTTTTATGGTAGGTACCCTTAGGAAGAATACATCACATATCTTACGGGTTTTCAATTTGACCTACTTTTCAAGGTCACAGAGGTCATATGGCGTAAATTGGCCGTTAGAGTGTAAACTATGGCACGTTTCTTAACCAGTAAAGCTATGAACTTGAAACTTGGTGCATATAACCCCCTACATCAGATAACCTCTGATGCCAAATTTTGGCTCGATCTGATTCTTTATTCGGCCACCAGGGGGCCATAATGGAAAAAGTAAGAAGTGCAATATCTTGCTTATTTTTAGTGATTCGTTTTCAATAACATTTTTATGGTAGGTTCTCCTAGCAAGGATACATCACATATCATATGAGTTTTTGATCTGACCTGCTTTTCAAGGTCACAGAGGTCAAATGGCGTAAATTTGTCGTTTGATTGTAACTATGGCACGTTTCTTAACCACTAAAGCTTTGAACTTGAAATTTGATACACATGACTCCCTACGTCATGTAACCTCGGACACCGAATTTCGATCTGATCTGGTACTCAACTCGGCCACCAGGAGGCCAAAACTAAAATAGGTAAAAAGTGCAATATCTCGTTTATTATTGACTTGTTTTTGATGATATTCTTATGGTACTTACTCCAAGCAACGATACATCACATGTCATACCGACTTTGGTTTAACCTATATACTATACATGTACAATGTTTCTTAATCTGGATGAATTACAAAGCACCAAATATCTATACGGTGAGCACAATGGCCCCTGGCCGTTTCATTTCAGTGTCAATCATGAATGGTAGTTTTGGGCTACCCTGACTAGCACCCCTACAATATTAACTGTATCAAACATTGATCAATTCTAGATTCACTTGGATACAAGGAGTTTTTCTTGCCTATTTCATGACTTTGCAGGATATTTTATGAACCTGAATACGATTTTGCTTGAAGATTCCTTGGAGAATGCGCGCAATGCAACGGCGAATGTTTGTGACGTCATCAGATAACCATCTATCGCTGGTGAGGATTGAGATATTGTGCAACAACAGCAAACTTTGTCACAAATTTGCGTGCCATTAAAGGTCCTGGGAATGGGACCACACCATATTATCATCTCGAATTAGACAGCTTTCATTTTGTATAATGTGTACGATGCTCTCCAAAAAAATCTCTGAAATGACTGTCATCACACTCAAAAGTCACTATGTTCGAATGCCATCAAGTCGAAGGTGACCAGTGTATCATCATAGGTCCTGGGAACGCGATGACACCCTATTATCATAAAAATAGTAACTTTCTCTTTTTTTGCTACTCGTTCGATTGGCTGATTCTAAAAAATCCTGCCAATTTGTTGTTTACATAAAACATGTACTCTAGTCTCACCGATCCAAGACCAATACCTGATAATCAATATAAGCTAGATCTTCTTCTTAGCGGTCTATTTTCTTTAAATGCTATACTACAGAACCAGGCCTATGTCTCTAATAAACCTGGCCGTCATTTCTTGTTCCTCCCTTGATTCCAGAGCTACACCATATGGCCATGTGGCCTAATTTAAGCTAGATATTTTTCAAATAGTCGTTTGATTCCTTTCATCGTGTTCAACTTTGCTGAAAACATGTTTGTGAAACCAACTTAAATGATGTTCATGACGTCATGTTCCAGCTTGCCCTCTGTGGCGATTACGTATCAATCAATCAACCGGTCTTAAATAGGTGAAACTGGAGTATTTTTGTGTTTGTCAATATGCCATAAAAAAACTAGGTGGCCACAGAGCCATCATGGGTCCTGGGAAAGTGATGAGACTGTATTATTATAACTATCTGTCGTTAAGGCAACTGTCATTGCCGAGATTTAAAAAATGTACCAATTGATTATTTTTACTCCAAATTGCTGTCTCGTCATTGTCATCGCGATTGAGAGGTTACCGTTGACCGCCATAGGTCCTGGGAAAGTGATGACACCATATTAAAATCACCATCTTTCAATTAGTTGTCTGTGTGTATTTTGTATTTTGGATGACACCGTATTATTTTTCAATTAACTATCTCTTATTGTCTGATCTATTGTAATTGACGTGTGATTATAGATTGTCATTTGATGACTGTTTCAAATGGCACAGTAGGCCTACTATGAGAATATGCAGAGCGTTGTCCTACAGTTCTGGGCCCAATTGTTCGAAACAAATGTTGTCACTAAAGTTGGCGTTAAGAGTTGACCAAAGGCACCACCATTTTGACTAGAACTTGAAATCCTAAAGTAATTAGAACTCCTTCAAAATGAGTGAATGCCAATTTCAAGGGTGGGAGTTAGTTGTCTGAAAACAAAGAACTGACTCCCACCCTTGAAATTCACATTCACTTTGTTTTGAAAGAGTCCTAATTGCTTTAGGATTTCAAGTTCTAGCCAAAATCTTGGTGCCTATGGTCAACCCTTAACGTCAGTGTTTTCTTAACAACTGGGGCTGACTTGTTTTCCCATCAGATTTGCCTCGGATTTCAGAGATTTGATGATTTCAGAGATTTGGTGGGTCATTGGTTCAGTTCCTTTATGGGATGGTTCGCTTACAACTTGAGCAAGTCATCAGGCCCACTTGCAAAGATGGAAACGAAGCTTTATGTGACCTTAAAGGTGTAAGACAAGAGAAAAGTGGACAGGAGGACAGGAGTCTACAAAGTTTGACAGAAAGTTTCAAACACATCAATTTCTAGGACAGTTGGTTCAAATGACCCAGACAGATTTCAGATTTGGTAATTTATGGCCAAGATAATAGAAAAGAATCCTCAATGAATTCTGCTCCCTAATTGACCACTGTCGGATTCCACACATGCCGCGAAGCCAATTTCATTTGATTAGACGAATGGGCCGATTTTGTTGGGTGTCGGATATCAACAAAGTTTAAACTATCCCAGAATGTGGACAAGAACAAATGCCTTGTCCCAGACAATTCCTTCCTTAAGTAAGCGTTGATATAGACAAATTTTTTAATTTGGCAAGCCGTGATGACAGAAACCCCTGATGACTTCCGCGGGCTAATTGGCGGGTGCCGTATTCCGAACATGTGCCAAAGTCGTATTGGGCCTGATTACTCTGAAGACATCTAACACTGTTAGCGCCTTCGAGAAGCGCATTGATTGTGGTGGCTAAATAACCAATGATGATTGTATTGTCTTAAGAGGATAATATGCGTCTACTATCCTGATAGTATTAGTTGAGGACGGTCATTCGCGCTGATCAGGATATTGATACGAGCGTTGTTTCGTTTGGCAAGTGTAAACGCAATTGATGATAGTGACGATAGATCTGTCTCATCAGGCTCGAGGTCAAGCTGTTGTGGCGAGGAGTGGCGGTTACGTCTACCCCCTGATAGGATAAGTTGAGGACATTCATTCGCGCTGATGAAGGTATTGATACAAATGTTGTGCCTCCGCGCTTCCCTTGAGATAGCTGCACTCACTGGCAGAAGACGGCGTCAGTGTAAGGCTGATAAACCCAATTGACGCCATATCTGTGGGACACAAAATTAAAATTTCGTCATTCAAAAAGAACATGGTGATAAATCTCTACTAAGAAAGAGCATCCACTGGCCTTTTATTATCTGCGCGTAAGAACCATCATCTTAACCAATCTCCGCACAGATAAACCATCCCCTGACCTCCTATCATCTCCCGGCTAAAAGATGCTTAACTCCCAGCTGTGGCGATGGAATAAAAATCAGTTGGATGCCGGCACATCTATCATGAGACATTGTCGCGGACCATTGATACTGATGCCATGTCACATGACAACAGCGGGCAGCGAGCAAGATTCATCAGTGATAATCTTCCAATCTTATCTATTTCTATTTCTTATTTAACCCATTGTTGGTGTTTTTTGGCATGATTTGTTTGGAATGTGAGGTTTGCTTTTAGTATTGCATTTGGTATTTCTGTAATGCACCCTATAACTACCGAGACAGGCCACTTTCAATCCCTTTGACTCCCAGATATCTGTGGCCTGGCTAGAGTATTTCTCTCAACTTGAAATTGAAGGTTAGGTTTGCTGATAATTGTTACATAAGTCATTACTATTTCACAAGAACCATGAGAGACGGTTGCTCTTGTCTTTCATCAGAAAGTCTTATGTAAGGCTGTATCCTAAAATACCTGCTGGCTGTTCAAAATCTTTTAAAGATTGGCATATCTTCTCAGAGATGTCAAATCTGTATTTTTGACCCTCTTCAGAGGCAAGATGTCCTGTGCAGATCATGGACACCAGACACTTAGAAACTTCCATCAGTTAATGACAGACCCTAAAATACACTTTATTGAGATATCTCTCTCCAAAAATATACCCTGATTACTCAATGCACTTCTCCTTATGTCTGTTTCAGCAGGAGCTTATCCAGCTGCTTCCTGCCTCAGACACAAGATGGTCCCCATCTCTCATCCCTTTAAGTATCGTGATGATAGGTTGATCTTGAAACTCATCAGATTTCTCCAAGAATATCCTTGTGATTGCCTAATGCCTTATCTAGTTAACAGGTATCTGTCTTCTTTCACCTTTAATTGCTGTTTCTTAAAGGATGAGTCAAAACACCTGTCCAGGAAAAGATACTTAAAGGGGTTACCCGTTCGTTTTACTTGTGGCACACTGGCCCGTTTGCCTCACTGGCCAGTTTTCCAGAATTGTCTCTGAGCACAAAACCCATTTGGCTGAGGTTGGCCATCGTCCCCAAAGACCATCTAATCTTGCAGATGCTCCAGTTCGAATGCATGAGACAGGACGATATCCATTTGTAGCGATATCACCGTCGCCCAATTTCTTGCACGACAGGCGGGAAATCTACGATCAATCCGTCTCTCGGCGGACTACAGGTGATGATCGTTGATTGCCCCATCTATTATCTCCTAATGATAGGACTGATTGTTTCAGATAATAGGCTACCCAGATGAGATAAGGCCACAGGAAAGAAATGATGTTTTTCTTGGTCGATTGCACCTTTTCAGCCGCAGGGCAAATCTTTAACTTGTTGGTGTTTTGGCTACAGTGTGTATTTTTCGGTTTGCCTGGCCAAATACTGGAAAATGAGAGTGTACTGTTTGATTCAGATAATTGGCTACCTGAAAAACAACATTTTCTACCCCTTGTTGATTGTGCTTCTTCAGCCCAAGGCCCACGGAATATCTTTTTATTTGTCAGGCCGTGTCAAGTGCATTGGTTACATTCTTTCACTAGAGATGCTTGACGTGTTAATCAAGGCCGAGTACAAACACTGAATTAACCAAATATGGTCTTGGTACTCAGATGATAAGACGAGATTACAGCGCAATGAAAAGATCCTGTCATCTTTGTGTATATATGAGACCATGATATTGAGCAATGAGCTTTTCTCAGTGCAATTACTACAGGATAGAAAGCACATTCGTTTCAAACACTGAATTAGCCAAGGATGGCCTAATACGGTAGCCATATGATAGGACCAGATCACAGTGCGATGATATGATGAGCTCTTACCAGTACAGTTCCTACAGGATGGAATAAAATCACATGTTTCAAACACTGAATTAGCCCAGGATGGCCTAATAGGGTAGCCAGATGATAAGACCAGATCACAACGTGGTGATAAGATCCAGTGATCCATGTATCGTACAATCGGCGGGAATAGCCCCCTTGGGAAATGAAGGGACATCGCCGAACGCTCATCACACTTTCGCATCGTTTCGTTTTGTTCAGTTATTAAGACTTTATGACGGATCCTCGCGACTGTTTCACTCCAACTTGAAATAACGTCCTGTACAGTTGCAGATGACAGGCACTGTCAGTGCATTGAGATTTTCTGTCTTGTTTCACTGGAACTGGTGGAAGACATTCGCGATCATTTGATTCTGATGGGTGCATAGAAAATATGGAACCTGCGGGCAGCGGGCGTTGTTTTGATGGCGATGCATGAGAACGACTGATTATTCCGAATTACTCCTAAGCAATGAGCGTGCGGCCGGAATGCGAAATTCGGCCATTTGTCTTAGGTTAGTGCCTCTGAAGATTGTCCGTCGACAGGTTTGAGTCAGGATGGCTTGGTTGGTTATTGGCGTTAAGTGGCCAATCGTCAGTGTCTTATTGCATCAGTGGCTTCTGAGGGGATAGGATACCGTCTTGTGGCACAGGTAATCATGTTTCCTGATTTTGGTATTTTTGTGCAGATTTTCTTGTTTTTGTACTTAAAGGGAAGTTTGCACATTCAATCCGCTGGTCGTGCAAAAGTCCCTTTTAAATTCATTTCTCTTTCTTTGTCTTTTCACCGACAAGTATTTGGCTGTTACTGTTGTCCAATACTGTATAGATCCATGGAAAAAATGTACATGAATATTAATCAGTTTCCGTTTACACGAGAAAACAGAGACTGCATTCAGATTCGATTGGATCTCATCGGGTCTTTTTCTTGCCGTGTAAATGGCCCTTATATCTGGTTGGCCACTTGCTGATTAGATTAGATGACCCAAGATTGCTTTGCGATCCAAGGTTAATTAGCCCTTTGAAAATAATGGGTAATGTTTCTTTTTTCATGTTTCATGCTTTCAATCTTGGTATACAGGTGGGTGGGATGGGGTATCATAAATTGGTATCAGGGTTCTTCACCAGTAAGGTAAAGCATTTCAATCTGGGGCAGCGGTAGCGCAGTGGAAATAATTTTCAAAAGCTATGGTCAAAATTGGCTATAATTATTTGTAAATCTCTCACTTCAGATAATTTAGAATTTAGAATATTTGGAAAATGCATTTCTCAGATAATTGGGGTCAAAATGGGTTTTGCAAGTGCGGTTACTTCTCTAAGCAACAGCTGGTGTTTGGTGAAGGAGTATAGGCTGCAGATGGTCATACGAATGGTTAATGTCATGGGTACCCATTACATCACAGCAGGGAGGAAGAAAATCACTATTTTTTAGATATATTCTTTTCTGTTAATAGCCGTTATCGGACCAGTTTGACTTGGTTAACAAAAGAGGTCCGCCGGGCATTTTGTAAGGTCCAAGAATCCCTGCGGTGTTGTGTAAGCAATATTGTACATATCGTCTTTAAGACGTTGGTTAAAGAAATATCAATGTTTTAATGAGAAACTAATTAGAGGTTTTGTTTGGGGTTCTGCTCCTTCAAAGAAAAATGTCAATATTTCTAAGTAATGTCTTAAGTTATGAAATCCCATGGTGGAATTTTGTTACTTGGTGACATATTTTTTGTGTTTATTCAGACCTTTTTGGGTAGAAAAACCATATTTGATATCACTGATTATGTCGAAGTCCAAGGACCCTTAATTAAGAACTTGTTGATTAGGCATTATCAACTAATTATAAAGGAGAAGGTTTTCCATTGTAGCGGTTCCCTTTGGGCGAAATTCTATGAAACCATAATTTGTTAACAAAACGTCCCAAATGCAATATCACACTTTTGATCTAAACAAGGAAGGTCCTTGGTATAGAAAGGTAATTAAAAAAGTGTTACCTAATCGTACAGATTTTAGAAAAAAGAGGAAAACAATACATTTGATGGGGATTGACCTTAATAACTAATCATGCATCAAAAAGTCTTCTATAAGAGTTATGTTTGCCCAAAACAAAGAATTCAGACATATTTTTCACTTTTACTCAGCTGATGATAGAATATTATTTGATGAAGAAAAAACCGTATCGTACTTTATTGATTAGAGGACAAAATATCATTTGCTGATTGGTTCAGCCATCTGTGCTAAAGTCAGTTTGACACAAAGGAAGCAAAAATATAACTTTTTGAAGCTCCATTTTGACCCTCTCAAATCAGTGACATTTGATTTGGGGAATGTGTTAGTTGTAAATAGTCCTAAAATATCCTTGGCTGCTATTTTTAATTGCAGATTTTATCAGATGGGAATGATGGTGTTTTTCATCTTCAGATGGTGTATTGTTGTCAAAAGTATTTGGCACTATCCAGTTAATTGTAGGCCTACTTGGTACTACGCCTGAAGGTAGGCCTGCAGAAATGAGTACAAGCATAGTAGTATTGTAAAATGACTCTTAAAAAATTAATGACCACATGATATTTTCCAAGTTTCACCTGCAGGAATTCCATGAAAGTCCATCTCCAGTAATTGAAATATCTTAACCTGTTCAAATTAAGTCTTTGACAACAGTAATTAGTTAAGTTGATGAGATGATTGGAGGTTTTTGTCTCCAATTACTTTGTGATTAGCGTATTGTCAGTTCCAGATGGCTGGAGGGTGATATGTTACCTGGTTGAACCTGTCATGGCGGGAATCGCCTTACTCGGGCGGGTAATTAGGGCTGTGCTAGCAAGTGCTGGCACCCCCTGGTAAAACTTCATCGGAGCAACTTGATTGGTGCAGAGATGTGGTAACTTTCCGGCAGTGGAGGACCCACAAACCCGAAAAAGAGGGGCACTGCATTTCTCATCAAATTCCTGGTGTATTCCAAAATTCATGGTCAATTTCAAAGATATATGATGAACTGGGGAGGGGGGGGGGGTAGGCTGGGCTAACCCACTCTTAATCAAAAAAATCCCTTCAAATTGACCATCAGATTTTGGGAATTAATGTAAAATCACCCGGAGGGAAGAATCTCTTCCCCGAAACCATAGCTGTTTGAGGAGTTCAGATGTAAGAGTCACGGCAGAAAAGTTGCATTTACTCGAAAAAACAGAAGTGGATGTAGTGGCTTTAAAATTGCACCTGAACTGTTCATTTGAAAGAGAGGGAGCATGTTCGACTGGTGAAATCGCCTCGTCAGAATAATCTTCCAAGTGAACTGGATCTTTCCTTTGTTTTGTTAGGTTTCGTCAGCATTTCATCAACCTGTCCTGGGCGATCTGATAGTCGCTAATTATTGTTAAACATTCCCTGTCACAGACACCTAACAGGTGAAATGTTTACCCTTGCATACCCGCTCATGTACCAGCAGCTATTTCAAGGAAGAACAAATCCAAAATTTCTGTTGAAGCTCAAGATGAACTTGTTTCTTAGATGAAGATGTTGACCATGTTGGCAACAGTGACGTCATACTAAGTAAAGAGAAAGACATAATACATCATGATTACTGACGGCGGGGCCCTTACTGCATGCTGTCCTGAGATTTTCGGAAAGAAGCAAAGCATGGTGACCATATTTATTGAGAAAAGTAAGAACAACATTGAAGAAAACATTTCGACAAACCATTAACTAAACCAAACGCCACCCATGGTTTGAAGACCTGTTATCATTCTATTGCTATTGTCTGCGAAAGGGTTCAATTTCATCCCAGATACTGCTATACCCAAAGTTTGTGTTGTCCAATTGGTGAAATAACCATTATAACTGCTGTCCTGTGAATCTCAGAAAGAAGCGAATGGCAACATGGTAGCAATAACTGAGAAACGTTAAAACAACTTTGAAGAATAACATTTAGTCAGTCAAACCATTAACTAAACCAAACGCCACCCATGGTTTGAAGACCTGTTATCATTCTGTCGCTATTGTCTGTGAAAGTGTTCAATTTCATTGCGAGTCTTCGCTTTCATGGGAAAAACACCAACTGGCGTCTTCATCAGCGACTTTGGACGTTAATGATGGCGCGTTGGGAGTGGAGAGACTTCCCACTCGGATTGGGTGACCACGAGGGAAGTGGTCAAATTAACTCATCTCCTTGTTGTAATGAGTATGAAATGGTGGGGTGTCCTGAACGGTGTAATTAGCAATCGCTTGGGACATTCTTTAACATGTTTAACAAAATGTTGACAGACATCCTGGCTGTTCGACAGGTATTTGCTGGGAATGTTTTACTCAATGGGACCGACAAACTAGCTCATTTTGAGACGAATACTTCCTAGATATTAGCATAGATCCTGAAGCAGTCACTTCTAACATACTTGAGTGTACACTCTAAGAAAAGGTCTTTAAACTGCTGAAAATATTTTAATGGTGTTTCAGCTGCACCCCACAGTATACATTGTTACTGACCCCAGTTGTACCTCATCTGACAACTGGATTTACCTGTGGTAGTGGTAGCCTAAAGATAAGCTAACTCATAAGGCCTGTGCAGTATTGCAAACCCAAGACTGTAAACATACAACTTGGCTCTTGAACTAGGCCAAAGCTTTTTAATTTCCGGAAAAAGTTTAAATGTGCAAGTTCTTGGACCTTTTTCACCTTCAGTCTTACATCACTGATGACCTTTCCAAAATCATTAATTAGTTACAATACATTTTTTACCACTGATTGTTGCTTTTTGCTGGTGCCATGTTTCGGCTGGCGTTCTGAGACGAGGGTGTCTCCAATATAGCCATTTGTGGTAAGATTGTTTGCCCTTGATGATAACATTTGACAATAAGTGGGTAGACTTATCGTAACATAGGTCTGTGTCATTCTAACTTGGCAATATTAGTAGTGCATTTGTCTACGGTTAACATTGAAAATGTACAGGGGATTCTGGCCTCATTAGCTAGAGAAACTTCTTGTCCATGGATGACAAGTGTTCTAGATCAAATACTATCAAGTAAAACTTTAACATGGCTTAAATCAGTGCGAGGTCAGAATTCAAATTTCCTTTGAAAGTGGTGACTAATTTGCTAATTAATAAACCTATTTAAATTAGAACCTATTAGACCTTGGCCTGTTCCAAAGTGTTGGAAAATGTTAGGCCATTCGATAGCTAATTCCTTTGACTTAAAGATTTTTAATTGACATGATGTGGATAACGAAACTTGGTGAATATACTGTCATATTATGTAGATTTTCTTTATGATATCGACCTCTTTGAGATAGTCATCTCAACATTCCATTCATAAAGATCAAGCTATTTAGAATCTCTCAAGTATGAAAATAGTATTTTAGGTTAGATGGATATACGGTTACACAACACGAGTGGTTGTCGATTTCTTAAGTCAAGGATGCATCAGTTAATGAAATAATTTGATCATGGTGTATTGGAAGGTTTTTTTAAACATTCCATTCATAAATTCAAGCTATTTGTAAGAACAAAGATAGTATTTGGGTTAGATGGGTATTCAGTTACACAAGTATGAATGGATCTGAGGTTTTAAAAAGCTTACGCCGTTTGTTAGATATTTGAATCTGTAATTGAATTTGAAACTTTCAAATTGTGTTAATACATTTCATATATAAATTTCATCAATTCTGTTGTGTAGACAGATGTACAAATACCATAGATGCCAAGTTTCAGCAAATTTTCATGCATAATAACTGCACTACAGCATTGTGTATAACTGAATTTCTATTTTCCTGGACCACCAGTATACAAACGGTGTACCCCTTTAACTTCTGCTGTTCTACAACCTCTGCTGTCCTACATGTAGTTCTATCATCAACATCAATACTGTGTTAATGAAAGAATTCAGCCTTAAGTTACTCCAGTTATTTTGATATTGCGATAAGATAGTTTATTTTGGAGTACGGATGTGGGGGTGTCTCTTCAACTATGTATCTTTGATGTCTGACATAAGGCTAAGGTCATTGTCTGCTACTTTTGATGGGTGAACCCTTTAAAGGAAGCCTATCACAAAATGCTTTTGAATATTGGGAGTTTTGAATGGCCCGGTGAAAAACAAAGTAATTTAGTTTGTCAACAAGCTTGTGGTACAAATGTGTGGGAGGGTACTTTTCTGTTTTTGATGGAGATCAAGTCCAAGGTCTGATTAAGTTAAGTCCGTGTTTGAACATTGAAATGTGGGGTGAAATGTATGGAGGTAAAAATGTCCGAGGTCGAATAAATCACCACTTTCTTGTTAGAAGATGTGTCATGCTGTTGGTGTATGTTGTCAGAGTTGAATCCGACAAAGTTTAAAAAAAGCGATAAACAAAATTGTTGCCAACATTTTTAACAGTGACCATTGTTGTAAGGTAAAAGTTGGATATAAGAATCAACCTCTAAAGGAAGTTTTATGTATGATGTTGTTGCCGACATGAAATCCATAGGTGAGTTATCATATCTGAAACTTGTATCTTAAGAAGGAGAGGAAATTAACCAACATTTGAATGGCCAATAGTTGACTTAAGAGCGCCCAACCAAGTAATGAACCTATGTAACCAATGTTAAAGTAAGGACTGCTGGCACTCTTGAACCAGGTATGATGTTGGAAACTGGTATCTGTGGAATCTCTTAGAAGTGTCCATGGCTGACCAAGCAAGAAATTAAGGGTTAAGCATCGATATCACCATTTTGGCTAGAACCTGAAATTCTAAAGCAATTAGAACTCTATCAAAATGAAGTGAATGCCAATTTCAAGGGTGGAGTCTGTTCTTTGTTTTCAAGAGAACAGACTTCCTGGTTTTTAATTGGCATTCACTTAGTTTTGAAGGAGTTCTGATTGCTGTAGGATTTCACCATCTAGCAAAAATGGTGATGCCCATGGTCAACCCTAAAATGGACACAAAAACAGTCAGACAATCTTCAACATGGAAAGGGAAATTACTTCTAAGAAGCTCCCAACAATTAACTTCCACTGAAATGGGGAAAGGAAATTGTAGCTATCGTCATTAGTAACCCTATTTGCTTAAGTGTTTTTTTCTCGAATTCAAATTTGGCCTCTCAGGTATCTGAGGAAATCAGAAAGGATATTCAACAATGTTTCAGATGTCCGAGCTATCATCAAACCCATTCAGCCAAGAAATTAAATTCATTTACCTGTAATTTAGATCAGATTGGTTCTCTTTGGCATGATATTGCCGTGATGGAAAGGAAATCACATAGGAAGTTGGTGAAACTTCAATTGGCATGATGACCCAACCTTTCCTCAGCCCACTGGACCAAGTAATGACACTTTTTTGCTCTTGTCAGCTTTTGATACTTGTTTCTGGGGGCTTTTGTTGTTGTCGAGATTGCAAAATGTTTCCTTAGCTTTGGGCCTACCCAACCCGACAATTGACTTTTAAGTTTTAAGGGGGGATGCGCGTCCCATCGGGCCGCGTCCTAAATCTGCCTACATCATAATGCATAAGGATTTCATTGGTTTCTAGTCTTTGAATGCACGCGATGAGCATTTTGTTTTAAGAAAGTCAAGGTAACCTCGTTTTTTGCTCACTGTCAAAGCAGGTGTCGTGATGTAGGCACTACGCAGGCCTCCGGTCTTCGTTTTTTAGAGGTTTTGGAATTTGAAGATATCCTCGGTTATGGCCATCTCTGTTCAAAGCAGGTGTCATAATAATGATGGAGGCCCAACCCAGGCCTTCGGTCTTTGTCTTCTGAAAGGTTTTGGGAAATCAAAATAACTTCAGTTTTCGGCATCTCTGTTCAAAGCAGGTGTCATGACATAGGCCTGCTGGTCTTTGTCATTTTACTCAAATGAGAATTGACTAGTATCACACCTAGCTGATGTAATGTAATCCGAATTTCAGAACTTTTACTTGTCATCATTTTGACCCATGACTATAAGGCATTGAATATCACCTCTTATCAGTAGGAATTAAATTGAAATGTAATACTTGGAATCACAATTTTGTGTGAGGTGTGAGCGAAAGCCAGTCACACCTTGGTTCAGTGCACCAGACTTGTCACAAATATCACTGAACCAAGAAATGATCAAAGTGGACTGTGTCACGTAATAGCTTTGAAGGTGGTGCGTTTATCGAGGAAGGTGTTCCTAGGAAATTTGAAGGTGAAGTCTAACTGATTATCTTGGCATTGTTTAGACTAGCATTCTACACCAACAGGTAGTTGTTGTGGTTGAACAACTCAATTCTGAGAATTCGGCAAGAGTTTCTTTTTCTGATGGTTTGAGTCAATTTCAATTATTTTGGATTTTAACGTTTTCCTTTCTGGTACTTTATAAGTCAAATTATTGGTATCATAATGCAATTTCCTTCCAATGCCAAATGTTACTAAAAAAATTTGGATCTTGCATTTGAGTGTTTTTGGGTGAGAAGGTTTTCGGAGATTCTGAAAAACGTCTAAAGGGGTTATTTACTTTGCTGAAAAACCTCCATAAGGTCTGTATTTGTGCGTGTAAAAAAGCAATTTTAAAAAGGTTTTTCAAAAGCAAAAAACCCTTCTTTTCTAAGTGTGCATGCACTGAGTGAAAGCTTCCAGACTAATCTGTATATAAAATGTTGAGGATTTTCTAACTGTACAGCTTTTGTGATCAGATTCTGATTTTTTTTGGCGTGACAATGCTCATATCAGGCAGAGTCACTTAAAAAAGTACAACATCTCTGACGTTGAACAGACATAGAATAATTTGTTACACCCGTGTCACCGGTGATGACCTAGACAGATTGACCTCCCATCAAAAATGAAGTAAAAACCAATGTTTATAAACAGTAGGCTGGCTACCCAAGATGTGTGAACTCGTAAACAGTTGATTCAATGCTCGAGATTAGTTTGTCTTTTTTGTGGAGGACTTTTAAGCAATGCACACACCTCAGACAAAACGAGGAAAAACGTTGTTTTGTGTCGTTTTGTCTGTCATGTGCTGGTGACGAAAACAAAGGAATTTCTTTCTCGGGTGTAAAATATACTTTCACCGAAAATTGTTCTGGTGGTCTGACACATCATTTGCTGCAAACCCATCACAGGGCACGAAGATAAAAAACGTTAGCCCAACTGACACTGCTAATCACAGAAAAGAAGGTATTCCACGTCAATACTTGAATGTATTGAAGTGGAATACCTTCTATTCTTGTATGAGTGTTGTCTGTTTGGGCTGACGTTTTGATCTTCATTTGCCGCTGAGCCAATGTCACGACACCAACTCAGCCAGAACTGAAACACCGTCCCAAGGGCCACCTGTCCCCATAGAATTGAGCCAAATATCCCCATCTTCGAAGACCTGTTTTCCCTAGGGTCTCCGTTGGGGTCTGGGCTCAAATCTTTTGCATCTTTGGTTCAGAAAGCTATCAATTATGGACAGACAGGTCAACTTGGCTCGCTCAGCCAAATCCAAACTGTGACAAATGGAATGATGTGTAGATATCTCTGTCTCAAGATAGTTCACACTTGACGTTGATGGCTTAGTTTGCCCCGTGTGTTCAGGGGATTATAACATCAGCAATGATGCGGGACAAATCAGTGTTTGGTGCTGATAGGATTGGTGTAGCTGGGGAGATGTGTTCAAACATCTGTGGAAGGGGAGGGGGTAAGGTAAGATGGTGCAATTATAGCCCTGGAATATATTTACAATCCTAGACTATGGCCCAAAAAAGGTCATCAATTCACTGTATATGAAACCCAGCAAAACCAGGCTCTGAGCTTGGCAGGTTGAGAAAGACTGGTTGTTCATTTCATTTTTGTCTGCCTTTTGTGAAATCTGATAACATCAATTGCTTCCCTTATTTCCTGGTGTCATTTAGACTCATCTTCTCCGTGACATATGCCTGGTTTTGCTGTAACGGGGCATATGTTGGCTACAGATAATTTGATATGCGAGTCTGATGAGCATCCAGATATGTTCTGCTCAAAGAAAGCCAATTTGTCCTGTTCCCTTCGAAACAAGCTCAATAGCCAAATAGCAGAAATCATGACAGTCACAAAGTATTCACCAATCTTCACTGAATAAAAAAAACGTCAATATGTCCATTTGAGATATGTTTCCACCCGGAACTCAGTTTGGTTCCGATGCAATCAACGCGCGATGTCGTCATAGATCAGATGGCCGCCATTAAAGGTGATCATGAGGCCCAGCGGTCTTCGCCCAATCTCCTCTAAAGAGACACTCCATTCTCCGACCCTGATGAATCCTGTCACCGCCTCTGACCTCTTGCGTGATTTATAACGGTCATTTAGCCAGATTTGCAGGTGGAGATCGTATATTGGGCAATGTCCATCTAATATATCTCCACGATGGTTAGATCTCCGCTGGCCAGATGAGATGGTCATTTAGGGAGCAAGATAGAACAGGATGGCATTATGACTTGTATCAAGAAGTGCAGACTATCGATTTTCAAACCGAAGTCATGATTGAGCCAGTATGGTCTGTGCGCATGGTCTGGATTTGGGTAATGACGCCTGCCTGATATTGGTGGTTTGGAGGCCTTCATGGAGTGCGCCACATTATTTGGCATTGCCGCCTGGGTATTGGATTGATATCTATGAGGATCTGACTTGTGCGAGACCCGGCCCGAGCAGACAATTGCCAAACAAGTACAATGTCAATCAATCTAGATGGCACTGACCCCTCCCCCAGCCTCCTTCACGTCTGTGAGATCAAATAAACCACCAAACCCTTGTCAATTCCAGTGAGAGCCAACCCCGTTCACCTTCCCACAATGGGAAGCAAAATCACCCACCATTACGCCGCAAATCAAGTCTCACCAATTAATTGCAATATATTGAGTTTCTCACTATCCAAAACAAATTGTCATAATTCGCGTAAACGGCCGATTTGCCACCCTTCCCCCATCTCCTAACACCTTCCCTTTCAACTTTTATGAAATGATTAGCGATAATGCCTATTAATATTCAAATTAGTGTAATGGACTCGTCATCTGGTGTGATTTTGATGGGTAACAATCCTGACCTGATTTCGTATCGTCCATTGTTAACCCTTTGTGAATTGAGGGTACAAGTCTGGCTGATCATGAGACAAAATGCAGAATTTGTCCCACTTCCCATTGAAGGATGCAGTTGGAAGAGGAAATAAGCAATCTTTCTGCATCATTCAATTAATAAGGTATAACTATGTCATTTGAACTTAATTGTTGCAAATTTGATAATGATACCACCAGAAATATTGTCACTAAATTGTGCGATGCGATAGACCACCATATTGGTAAAACATTTGAACTAGTGTTTAAACCTTTTTACCTCAACTTGTGTGAAAATGATTGACTTTCCTCTGTATATAGGCATAAAATTTAAATTGAGTTTGAATGACCAAATTTGTTGAACAAAATGAATATCTCTTTTCATGCAGATTTATACTCATGCGTATACATCAAATTCGCCAAGTAAGCATGATAAATCTGTTGGTGTTGGGCAGTCGATTGCTCATCCTACAATCACAGCGCCTCTAAGAGTCTTTCTAACGATTGTAGTGTCATAATTAGTGCATCGTTAGTGTAAACATAACGAGACAAAAATCAAGATGAGATGCTAATTGGTGTAGTTCTATGGTTAGGTGACAATTAGCTGTAAATAGCATCACTTCTTGTCATGTATCCCTCAATATCGCACAACATTGTTGTAGATTTTAGCGTAATTGCGATCGTTATGGTGTCAGAAAGTCTCGTCAATCGCGCCGAGTCTCGCTCAAACGGTACTTATTATCTCATTGGCTCATCTTTCAAGGATGAGTGCGAGTCGATTGCGCTATTTTGTCTGTCGATTGCGCTATTGAGAATAGTGTTGTCGTAATGGTGTTATTGGCAGATCCTGAGGGGGATTATAGCGATGACGAGCTAATTAAACAAGACAATTGTCATTCCGATGGCTTCATATGTCTCTCTTGACGTGATCACTTATTCCTGATTGGCACTGTGTTGTATTGGTTGTAGTTCGATTCTTTGCTTGGACTAAATAATATTTGTATGATAAGGTAAACTGGTACAGTTATAGCCTCTGTTGGCAATGATGTGTACTAGCTCTTTTCAGGGTTTCTTTTACGTATCCTCATGGAAGTTTAGGGTTGAAAGTGAAGAGTGTCGCATAAGCCAAAGCTGGCTGGCTCTTTCAGTAGGGGTGACACTGTAATAAACAATTGTTTTTTTATGGTACAATTATGATTGCTTGAATAGGAAGTGCCCCAGGACAATCCATTCATAGATGGTCGGATACGGTTTGGCTTGTTTATGCAAATAGCTCGATTATGCTTTGGATATTTTGATTTCAGAGGTCAGACGTTGCAAAAAGCGATGCAGTTTGGTTCACATACGGAAAACATAATTAGACCAAATCACAGGGAAATAATTAATCTAATTGATATAGTCGTTACACACTCGTAATTTATAGCTGCCTGGGATAGTTTGGAAGCTGCAGATGGAAAGTGAGCCTCATCTCCTGTTTATGGAGGCTGAAGTTACTACTGTAGGTAAAGGCCTACGCCCTGAAATTTGTAATTGAATTTGAAAAAATATGATAGCATAAATATGTATTAAGTATAAATTTCATCATAGCCATTGTGTAGAAAGATATCATATACTAAAAATACCAGATTTCAGCAAATTTGTATGCAAAATAACTGCACTACGGCATTGTGTATAACAGCATTTCTATTTTCATGGACCACTTGTAATTACGAACGGCATACCCCCTTTAGCGTAATCTAATCACCTTGTAACAATATGCCACCGTCTCAGAATATCTGCAATCGACTACGTACCAATTCGGATTTTCCTGCAACTCGAACACACCAGTCATTTCACCTCTTGACAGGCACCACTAACGGTCTTACCAATAATGACTGCTTTGTGTTAGAAACCCATTGAACTGCTCAAACACACCTCGCTCCCCTTGTAAAGTGGTCAGCACCGTCAACTTACGCTGTTACATTATCAACATTAAATGTGCGACGGCTAAATGATCGCTGCCGACGACGGTTCATTAGCGTGTTGTAGATTTCACTTGCAGTTGTATATTTCACTTCTTCAGGGCTTTCGATATACTCGCGTATGTTTTGTGAAAGCGTTGAGTCGTGGCGTTCAGAGCACGGGAGTTTCATCGATACATTCATTGGCCATCGCTCAATTATTAAGAAATTTGATAACAGAACACATTACGTCCTTATTTAATCTGTGGTGCGACAAATTAACAGATGTTTGAAGAATTTCATTGACAACTTCACAAATAGCGCTATCAAACCTTTGGTGTGATTTGCGAGCTTTTAGAATTGCTAAAATAGCGGAAAGAATTTGCTCACTTTTGAAAAGATTTGACTTTTAAAGTGACAGTACGTTATAGGATTCGGACAGATGACCAGGTGATTGTGACTGGTTCTATGGTCGATCCCAAGTGGAGTCTTCTCAATTTTTTCATACTGTTTTGGAAGTTTGTTGGGCGTTCAGCGTTTCACTTTTGGTAAAGTTGCCAATATTTCTTCACGCGGAACTGACTATATTCACCATTTCGTGCCAGGCCTCTAAATAATTGACAGACAATCAAATTACGGAGTTTCAACACGACAAGGACCAGGTGGACTGTTGACTAGTTCTCTATCATCCGATTGCGAAATGTTTTCATATTTGCCTCCACCATGTGCCCCACCACCGCCACCACCCTATTCTGTAAGTAACATTTATTTCAAATAATTTTATTTTTTTTGTCTTTTTCATTTAACCTTTAGTTTGTAATTATAATGTGTACAAGAAATTTTTTATTGCTTTTAATTTTTTATTGCTTTAAAAGTTTTATTGCTTTTTAATTTTCGGGTGCTTGCATGATATTGTGTGATAGAGTACTGAAGCCTTTTGCATGGTCTGTGAATATTTGTGACCTTCTTTGCTAAAAGTAGGTGCTTGTCGCAAATGAAAAAAAAGGTGAAAAGTGAAGAAATAACAATTTTTCTCAAAATTTTGTTTTCTTCAGAGAAATGATTGTACAAGTCTCAGAAGCTTTTTTCGCACATAACAGAAACTATAATCACAGGCCCCAGCAAGTTAAATCGCTCATTTGCGCGACAGTTTAGCTGTCACCTATTTAAAAACCGAGGGAGTTATTTTAAAGGTGTCATAATCGTTAATCTTCAGGAAAAGTATAATTAAGTGAAAATCACTGACATTATTTCATAATCCTACCTAAAGAGAAGTATATTTTTGGTCTACAGGATTTTACGAGATAATTGCTCATTGCTCAGCAGCTCATATGTATGCAGAGTATCTATAGACGCTGTGTTTCATAATATTTTGGCTAAAGGGCCCAAGTCCCTTAGCAATCAACTAGTTTAACCCTTAGGCTCGTAATGGTTAAACAATTGTTCCTAAAATTCACCGCATCTCATATTTTACTATGCTACAGCCAGCCTCTTTGACATTTGATCCGAACCTGCATCAACCTGTAACCTTTCAAGCTCAGATACAAAGGGTTTGATTAACCTGTGTATCAAACGGTCTCATATCAGATCAAGTTTGCTTGATGTGAGTTTTGTTATCAGTATAGCGCTCTAGTTTCAGGCTTAAAATACAGGTTACCCTCGTGGCTGGCTGCCCTTAATAGAGAGGCTGCCCTTAATAGAGAGGCTGCCCTTAATAGAGAGGCTGCCCTTAATAGAGAGGCTGCCCTTAATAGAGAGGCTGCCCTTAATAGAGAGGCTGCCCTTAATAGAGAGGCTATCTTTTGATAGAGAGGTGTTTGTTAAGGGAGGTTCCACTGTAGCTCAGAAAATAGGTCTTGACTACAAAATTGACTCAGACAAATTTGACGTCACGTCACGAAAGTCACACAATGCAGAATTTCGTCTGAGATCCGGGTGACCTGTAACTGTTCTGTCAAGAGTGCGAAGGGCCATTTGAATTGTAATAAAATGAGATGTGCACACCCTTTTCCAGATATTCATTGCTCCTGAAAATGGACAGGTTTGCCAGATATGAAGTTCACACACTAACAAAATTTGGCAACTGCTGAAACCAGAACTTAACTATGTTTTGTTGATAAGTGTAAAGACTGACTTGATCAATATTGCCAGTCATGGACTTGTCTTCTGAAAAATGGCGGTGAGAGATCAGTTGAAATGAATGGGGTCTTAATCACCAAAAGATGGCAGTGGTCCAGTCCAATGCAGTTAAACTCCAGCCCATGTCAATTTCAACCTCAAAAAGCTCAGTATTGAACCGCTGGAGCAAAGATGAAGCTACATTCAAATTATCCAAAATCAAATTTTCCATCTTGCAAGAAGCTGTGAATTGAAATCAATATGATTTTAATGTCTCTAGCAGTCAAAAGATCAAAATCAGAATTATCAAAGTTTTGTAAAAAAATTACCAGATATGTTTAAATTAAAGCTGAATTTAATGGAAGAAAAAAGAAATTCATCTCCTTAGGAAATTAGCTTGACATTGGGGTCGGTGGTGGAGTCATAACCAGATGAGAAAAATCGTCAATAATTTTCTGAGAAATCTTTTTTTTAGTTTGTCCTCGGGCATTGACATCATTCACTCGAAAGTCAAATATTTTAAGTGTCTTTAATGTTTGACTTGTTTTTCTCCAGTTCATTATCGAAGGAGTTTTGAGCAATCGGGGTATCACGCGTCACATGGTGATCATCGCGAGAGTTTGCACACATGAAAGGCCGAAAACGCAAATCTTAATTCGTGATTTGAGAAATTCATCAACTGACACTGGCGGTGGCATTTTGGAATCGATAGTTCAATTTCGACGTAAAACAACATCAGAAGGTGTCATGTCAAAATTTGTCAATAAAATTTGTTTAAAGATTTCAATAGTTTTTCAGAATGGTGTTAAACTTATCGATACTCTAAAGCTTTCAAGTCATCGGTGTTCAACGGACGGGAAATTTCCTCGTGAAAGATCTTGATGACTCGAGGGCGCTTGACTTGGGCGATTCACCTGCGATGCTCGAGGACGAATATTGCCAGCCGCCATTGATTAAAACTGTCACTTTCACCTGACCGTTGCTGCTCAAATTTGTCCATGCGGGTGACAAATGTTCGAAAATCGATGACGGCAAACGGTTATCTTGAAATCCGCTTGTCTGGACTCAGTATCTGTTGGCCAAATATGACTTTGATTCTGAAGTGGAATTCAGTTGGCTGTGTTATTGTACAGGGCACTGAGTATAAATGTACTGAATGTTTGGTCAGGTTAGAAGGAATGGAAATTGGTGTAGGTTTTAAGTTGAGCTTACCTGACTTTGGTGTGTATGTAAAATGTAGATGATGTGCATGAATATAGATGAAATTGTAGACTTAGGGCGGACAAGGTTGAATTCGTGTCTAGTTGGTTGGGATCAATTGACAAGTTGACGTTATATTTACTTGCAATATCATAACTCCCACCCCTCTACCCGTTGTTTCTTCATGAAAACATATTGATTAGTTCTAATAGCAAGGTTTGCTATTGTTTCAATACAGGAGAAGTTATTGAAGATTGTTTGATTCATTGATGATGTAGAATAGTGACCTTGCTATTTGGACCTTGAAGTAGAGCTGACTCACCTATTTGTATGGAAGTAGTGGAATGGGTCACAAATTTCCACCAACCTTACTAAGAAACAAGTCATGTGAAATGGATATGATTGATGAGATGCTTGGCAACTTTGGCTCTTCCTTCAGCATCATTGGTGAACCAGAATTGTTCTGGCATCAACCCATTCACTGCCAAGACATATTTGACAAACTCAAAATGTGAAAAAAACTCCTACGGGTTACCTTATACTCTATTGCAAAGATATTCATTGGAGAGCTTTCACCGAGTGCTTTCAAATGAATACCTGTGTGACATGGTTTCAATAATATTTCCGAATTTTAAACATTTTCTACCTAAATCACCACGTGTAGTAAAAGCCTTAAAAGTGCCTGTATCTTTGAAACCTCCTGGTATTGGGGCAAGTTGGAATGGCATCTTGAACAGTTTTTGTGACTCATACTCAAAGGGTTACCAGCTCTCTGCCTCTTACCTTACCCATGATGCCAGTTTGTCACGACAGATCAGTGGCTGTGGCATTCCCTGCCATGAACTGTGCTCCTTGTTCTGTCGAGTAGCCACCATTACACGGCGCGGCCGATCTTAACATCACTCAATTATAGCGATAATTCGCATAATTACTCTTTAAACCTTGGTTATAACTGTGGTCGGTGAAGACAAAGTGTTTGTGACAAAATTCCCTGGAGGCAAGCCTCTTCATTGCAGAAGGTGGAATGAAAAGTGAAATCAAAAGTTGGTAAAAATTCTCAGCAGCTATAAAAAAGGGTCAGCAAGGCTGGTATCCGGTGGGGGGGGGGGGGGGCAATCCTGGCCCACCTCTCTACTTCCAGAATAACCTTGAAATTGACCATGAAATTTCATCTTTTACAAAGAAAATTTGAATCACGAAGTTTTGAAAAATGAGGGCCAGGTGCCCTCTTTTCACAGGGTCTTTGATTTGCCCCTGGGAATCAATAAAAAACCAGCATATTCTTGTTTTTGTAGTAAACTTTTGGCTAGGTGCTTTGTATATTGCCAAATGAAGTCTTAATTAGATATATCAAGCAAGCAAATCTTTAACTATAAAGATTTCTCAGTTTTATCAACTCTATCAACTAGTTAATTATTCAACTCTATCAACTAGTTAATTATGTATATTGGCAAATGAAGACTTAATTAGATATCTCAAACATATGGAGAAATGTTATAATCGACTGCATAAAATTGGGACTTGAACCATCAGCGCCTAATGGACTAACCGTAAGATAATTCAACCGTGGACCAACTCCTAATCAAGATGCGTCCGCCTCAATACCTGGCGTGTTTTCATCAACGCGGAAAATATCATTCATCTTCTCTCATTGTTGGCGGACATTTGCGACGCGGTACGCTGTCAGCGACGCTATTCACCGCAATTTTATGATTTTCATCACTTGCAATAGAAATAATGGACGCCATCACATTCATCATGTTGGGAATTCGCGACTTTTCATATCCTCTCTCTTAATCAAGTGATGAGCGACAGTCGCTGAAATTTACGAAAGGCGCTCGAGAAAATTAGCGCGGTAATTTATGTCCAATCTTTATCAATTTGACGTTTGGTCTCGCGATGAATGGCGACATGCAATATCGCAGTATACCCAATACGCGCAAAGATGAGTTAGGTGACATTGATGAACTTTAAATGAGCTGGATGACCAATAATAATGGCAACTTTGTTACCTTGTGTCGAACTGGGGTTTGACGGCTGACTCGCGAGGTCATCTCGAGTTGTACGGTTGAATGCGGGCCAAGATTACGAGACACTATTCAAAGAAGACTTACTACTCTTCTGTATATTCCCTTCCCTTATGGTGAGATTTCTGTGAGATATGCTGTAAAGTACCTATTGAACTTCTAATATCACGATGCGATATTAGGAAGAATATCACAATGCGTTATTAGGAAGAAAACATTGATGGATATTGACAATCAAATATTACTTCAAATTTTGATTGGCATGGCGCGGGGTCATGTTACCGGAAGACGGCACCTTGTCCAAGATGGCGGGGCATTTACTGCGATGATCTCGGCGACACAAGTAGTCCTTACTTCCTCCACTTGCGCTGTTTATTGGATTTTTTCGAAAAATGATCACTCTTTGTTTACCAAGGTGACAGATTTGAGAATATTAGGTTGTAATTCAAGTCTTAGGGGATGTCGCCCCGGTGTTGATGATGATCGAAGATGTCCTTTTCTTGATCTCGGGGTTGAAGTGGTGTGTCAATGACTCGTGCAATATCAGGTGAAAGAAATTGTATTTGAGGGTAGTAATGCTGAGAGAAATATGAAAAAGGATAGCCTTGAAAGAACGTTGATGTGGAGGATATGAGTGGAGATCTTGTTCACCCTGGAGAATCAGTTCCCCAGATTGCCAAGAATCTTATCTTAATCCTGACTTTACAAGGGAGGCTTCCAGTTTACCCAGCAGCTGGCCATGGATGGTGCCTCGAAAACTGTTAGCATGACAAGAAAAACGGCCAAAATAACGGCTGAAATAACTTGTGTCCATCTGGTAGCATGGGCAATATGACATTATATATACGCTAAACCTTGAGGAAAAGTAACATCCATATTATTCTGTAGTGCAAGTGGTTACAAAATTTCTCTTAGTTTTTCAAATCAAAAAATATATTTTTGTGATTTTTTATTCGTGAATCCGATAAAATTGTTTTGACCTTATCATCCATTGTCTCAAATTTACCAATTTCACTCCTGTTTCAATATTTTCGTCTTATTTCCTGCGGATATTTGTTTTATGCATCGCTTTCGATGAACTCCGATGAAAAAAGGTCATTTATATCAATATCAGTGATTGCAATTATTTAATCAACCTTCCGTAATTTCTCGGAGGGCCCGTTAATTACAACGAACCCTTTCAACGTCACGTGCGACCGATATTTTTCATACATTTCGAAAAAGTCATAATCATTCAATGCAACTCTGATAGCAGGGCAGGCGAATTTATGGACAACTTCATAATGAGTTTTTTTGTTACAACCTCACAATTACGCTATGAAGATTTTTGCGTTTCATTCTCGGACAATTGAACAGACTTTAAGACCGATATCGTGACATATGGTGTAAATAATTTAGGAGGCTGAAGAAACAATTGAAATGTCAAATTTGTTAACTCGGTAGGAAGGTGAGAATCCATTTGAGTTTTTTTAGTGCGTTTCTCTTGTTGTGCAACCAGGTGTAGAGTGTGAGGGCGGTCAACATTAAGTCAAGTGGTTTTGATAGTGTTTAATTTTGACGTTTAATCAGTGCATAAAATACCAATCAAATTAGAGGATGTCTGTTGTACTTGGTGATTGTGATTCGCAAAAATCTTTGTTTTGTTTAGATTGACTTGGTAATCTATGACAACAGAACTGTCAGTTTTGGCCTTACTCGGGAAAGTATTTTCCTCTTCTTTAACTGCTGCATTCAGCCTACCTAGGCATCATTTCTTTGTTGTTTGCGTGCGCACCCCGGTAGACGCCATTATGACCGGTGCACTCCGTCTTCGGTCAGGTATTTTGGAGTTTCTGTCTTCTAGTCTGATTGCCATTTCCGGCTGATGAGCCTAGACTACTCGATTTGATTTCAGAGTTTTCTCTCCAAGAACTGGTTGTCTACCAGGGCTGAGAAGGCCAGTCTCCCCCTGGGGAAAGTATTTTGACCCATCAGCTTTAATGGGAGCAACACGCAGCAAAATTTAACGGACTGCTAACCAGAAAATTGTCTTGGCCTTAATGAGAGTAAGAATGAGGAAACAGAAAACAAGTAATTGTTTCTTCCTAATTATGTTTGAACATTTCTTGATTGGAATTTGGAAATTTCTGACAAGTTAACAACGAAAACCATATGGTCCTACTCAAAAGGGTTCAGAGGGAAAATAAGGCTTTTGTTACGATCTAGAACTGATGTGTCCCAATGGACCTAGGAGTCGATGCGACGATGGGGAAAATTGTCTTCGTAATCAACCGCTGGAGTTGGTTATGTGAGCGAGACTATGTCATGTGTGTGAGACTCAATACCGGAATGAGATAAGAGGCATCCAAGCTGAATTATCTTAACTTAAAGACGGGACAACTTTCTTGTAATGAATTGAAGATGGCGTCCTTTCACGAGAAAATAATATATATTTTATTACTGTCAGGTTGAAAGTGACCTATTCATTGAAATGATTGGTTTATATATGACTTGATGGAATTTCCTTATTAAATACAGTGGAACCTCCTTTAGCAGACACTGCTCTATCGAGGACACCCTCTGTATTAAGGACACTTCATTGGTCCCAAATTGGTCATCCAATTTTTTCAGAAATTTTTGTGAATCGCAATACCGAAGAAGCGCAAATTGCTTTTGGTTTACAGCATTGCCTCTGAATTATTATTAACTGAATAGGGTTATGCTACTCGGCTGATGCTCATACTCCTGCATCTTGTCTTGAGCACCATCTGGGCTGAATTCAGACAATCTTCTCATCTCAATTCCGTAAATATTTTATCAACCTCTGATGACGAACCTTGGCGTTAAAAGCGCGTCCGATCCGATATCCAACCCCGCAGCTTAAGTGGTTTATAATAGATAGATTACCCTCGTTGGCAGAGTGACATGTGATTTAGAGAAATAGCCGCTTGTCATCGTCTTATTAAATCTTAATATCGCATGTCGGCCATATTGGGCAATATTGAGACGTCCGCGTATTAAGTTACCGTGACGATCGTCGAACCTGTTCATTTCCCATAAAGATCCCCTTCAAGGATTAGTGCAAACAACGATGGAAAATGAGCACTGAAGTACCGAGCGCTCTTATAAGATATTAAACGCGACAAGTAGGGATCCCAGCGTCGATTGGATCTAAGATGAGGCCCCTCCGCATGTCAACTTGTTGACTTGAGGAGAAAATCCAAAAACCGAGTGGTCAGTTTCGTGATTTACTCGCCTCCATTTCACGAAGTAATAATTGCCGAGGACCCTGGGTAATAATCGCGGGACATTTCGAGAACACCGCGATGTCAACAATATGGAAGATGTAATGGCTACTTGCTGACAGGTGGCCCAGTCTCAGTCACTTTAGTGGACATTAGGGCTGGGAAGTAATCGAAAGAGCAGACAGCCAGTTTCGTCTGACGTCCTAGATGATGGTGTTTCATAGCTATTAGCGATGTCAGCGCGCAGCGGGGAAAGCACTTCCTCAAAAGGCTAACGGAGTGGCACAGTGGAAATATCGCCGCCTGTCATCTCTGAGGTCCTAGGTTCGATTCCGGGTCAGTCCCGGTACACTCATGTGATAGAGAGGGCAATGCTCTTCGACAGCGTAAGTTTTTCTCCCGGTCTCCAGTTTCCTCCTACTTGCATTACAATCGTCCAATATTGAATTGGGCTGGAATTAGAGTATATCAATGATTTTTTACGCCCCCGACGGCATTCGCCAGTGCCGCATAAAATATTTACAACACCGAGATGAGATGGTCGGTCGAGTTCTGCGCGGATGGTCCTCATGATGCGGGGATATAAGTTGAGAATCGGTCCGCTGGATGATAATCCCATCGCAGGCTCCTCCGTTCTGTTGAGATGGGCCGATCAGAATGTCTATTATTCTCCTGACTCGTGAAAAGCAGATAAGTGTCTTGTCCAAGGATGTGGCCAAGTCCTATGAACAGCCACAGTGAGGGATCCCGGTACCAGTCAAGGAAATGGGAGGTTCCTGCGAGGAAATTGTGGCCTACCGTAAAAATGTATTGAATCTTATATGGCATCTTGGGAGTATCATGAGTTAATTTACTGTCTTTGTCTGATATTTAATTAGTGTCTCAGAGTAGGTGATTCTTTTTAAGGAAGGATGTGGGAATGGTTGTGATTGATTGATTGAACTAAAAAAGATTATAAGATTTTTTTACATCTTTATTGGATGAGTTTGGATTTTGAATTTTGTAGTTGGCTATTCATCTTCTTCCCTTACGCTTCCATCCTTTTTGATGGGTTGAGAGTTCACTGGATGATTGTAGAAAATGTCTGTCAATGTAAGTCCTGCAGGACTGGAGATGATACACCCGATGATAGACCCTACATCCAAGTTATAAAGAGGGCAAAATATTCTAAAGTTTTGTTGAAAATCATAAGTATTATAATCAGTATACCAGCATCCGCGTACCCTATTGGATTTGGGTCCACTACAGGCCACTGTCCACCTACATACCCTGGCATAGACACTAGGTGGCAAGAGACCCTGACATTATTCTCATCCGACAGACCCTCATTACTTGATCTCATATTGAGTCTCAAATTTGTTGTGAAGAGAAAAGCAATTATGGTTCATCCAGAAATATAATCCTGGGATCAAACCCGGGCCCTATTGCTTGGTAGCCAGCAGGGTTAGCCATTTGCCTATGAGGCTCTTCTTGAATATCATCAGGAAAAAGTCAACTATTGGTGTTAAGTGACTGAGGCATCTGAAGTTTTTTAATGCAATTATCTTTTCATAAACTAATTAAATAAAAAAGTATTTGACCCTAACATTATATTCTAAAAGCTAATTGCCAAGTTTCACTTAAGCTGTTCATAAGATAAATTAAGTAAATTTTCTAATTATGTCTTTTTGAATTGTATTATGCTAATTTAATTCGATGATAGATTGGGCAGTTTAATTAGTGTCAATTATCTGCGGGATCGTTTCAGATTTGATTAATCTGAGTGTTAAATTGGGACTGGATAATAAAAACTGGATAAAGGATTGCTTGTGGATGGACTTCAGGCTTTTGAGGGAGGGCCATCGGCTAGAAAGGAAGAAGGATTCTTTGTTCAACCCTTCCTTGGCTTATACAAATTTAAAAAACAAATATCAAGTAAACTTAGTTTCGGGTGCAAACAATGAGGAAGACAGTGGACTAATCAGTGGCATAGGGAGATGGTCACTGATGTGTTAGGCCTGGGTCATAGCTTTGACTCTCGGAAGGGCCACAACTGTTCTTTGCTGTGCAAGACCTTTGACCTAGTTTGTCTCTTCCAACATGACTAAATGGGTTCCTCGCTGTTTCAGTGGGTTCCTAGCTGTTAAGATGGGTTCCTAGGTGTCAAATGGGTTCTGAGTTGTCAAATGGGTTCCTAGCTTCAAATGGGTTCCTAGCTTTCAAATGGGTTCCTAGCTGTCAAATTGGTTCCTAGCTGTCAAAATGGCTGAGAAAATTCCAGAGATTAAGTTATTGACATAAATTGAAGTTAAAACTTTTGGATTTGCCATTTTGTAATAAATGAAGTGCTTTAAATTGCATTGAATTCAGCATCAAACTGTAGGGAGCTTAAGATATTAGAGACATTTTGATTCCAATAAATTATCTAAAATAATTCTCTCCTTGTGTTTTTATCAAATCGTCAACCAGCGTGCAGAATTCAATCCAAGATTATTCAACTTGATGAATTAAACCGCGCAATGTCGATCTCGAATTTCACTTTTGATGCGATTTCATGGCATGCTGTCCAACATTAGCGCCATTCATGCTAAGTGTCACGTATAGAAATCATAGTCATCAAGAACGAAAGTCTCACAATACTCTGCATGTGGTAAATGCAAAAATGGTTCGACCTGTCTCATTAGACAAACTTGATGCGTTTCTGATCGAGATATTACTTGATCAGTCCACGCTACAAAAACCTGTAGGTTCACCTACTCGTCCTGTATAAGTGGCATATCGATCCTGGTCAACTTTTCTTGAAATCGGTGACCTGCTCACCTGATAATCACCACTCTACGCTGATGAATCTAAATTTATTAAGAATCTTAAATGGAATAGCGATGTCAGTTGTTGGGTCGGCGGCAAAGATGCTTATTGGCGTGTATTCATCATGACGTAGAATCCATGCTAACTTTGACATAAATTTAAAAACACTCTCTGTACGACGTGTACAGTAATATCAGTTCTTATCACATGAAACTGACTTTGGTGAATAGAGACATTATTGATAGCTAAAATTCATTATTTTTCGGTCTCACTCGTATTTAATACACAGACAAATTAATCATCATCAATCGCGATAGGCAAGCGTATCGTTTTATCAATTGCGAGCTTCATTTCAACCGTGTCTTCTCCTTTGATTGGCTGTTCCAAAGTATCTCTGAGACGCTGAATCGCTTTAATAAACGTCAACAGCGATGCGAATTTGAATGTGAAGTATGCAAGATGGTTACGATTCATGATGTCGGCCATTTTTCATTGTGGCAGAGTATGGTATTAGCATGCTTATTGGCGTATAATTTATGTATCGTATTGTAGTGATACCTGTGGGGGAATTAAAAGTGATGTGTGTGAAGTGTGGCGTTGTTGGATCTGGCATGTCAAGACCAGGGCTAGCGTTGTGGTGATAGGCACGTTTATTGGTGTCACTGGTTCTCTTGCCTTAAAGGTTGTGGTTAGCACTACGACACACCATCAATGTTCATTTGCCCTTCCCAGTTTAGGCCTAATGACCCCTATGAAAGCTGTTTCGTGGGGGTCGATGTTACCAAGATTTCCCCTGATTACCCTTTGATAAGACTGTAGAACTATGGAAACTCAGGCCTAGATGTGAAGGGGCTTTGTTCGAAGACAATAGACTGTGTATTGGACTTGGCCTGAATTCTTTTTACTGTGGGTAAGGGGCTAAATCCAACAGACATGCCATGGTCCAATCAGCTTGAAGAAACCTGGAGAGCCTGCAGGTCACAGGGAACTATAGGGGCCATAACTCTCCAATGACTGTGTTATAATGACGTTATGACATTGTCTGTTAAAATATAATACTACAGTACTGGAGAATTGAGACGTTTCTCAGAACTGATGAGCAGATGACTTCTGGAGAACTATTCTGGCACAAACTCAAAGTGATTTTTCCTTTCCATTTTATGGGTCGATCATTGTTAAAAAATGTTGGTACATTCTAAAAAATGATTTCACGCCGCAGAGCATAGTACTGATGCGCACTTTTAGTCAAGTGATCCTTTGAATGATGAAGATTTATGCCATTAATGGACAAAGGAGTGTATTAGCAGTTTGGGAAATTTTTGGTGAGAAGAATTGAAATAATTTCTTTGAAATTTTGAATTATGGTTCTCGTGCATGTTGTCCAAAGTACAACAGATACTATAAACACCAATAATTTTGCAGGTGTTATATTTTCGCGGATTTCAAATAACCTAGATTTACAAAGATGAAAATCACAAAAAATATCACTAAGAAAACCGATTAAAAGTTTGTAATTTGCTTAAATTTAAACTGAAAATTTGTTTTGAAGCAATTTTCAGGAAGCACTAAAATAAATAGGTGCACATATTAGGCTGTTTACAGTACCGAAGTTACTGATGTCGGTCAAAATTAACAATGCGGTCATTTGTATTCTTTGAGCGTGAATAAAAGAGCAAATGCCACAGCTGGAATATTAGGTGTTGCAAATAAAAAATTGTTCGATTTCAAACAAAACGTTTCCAAAGAATTCATCTAGAACAGAGTTATACCAGTATTTTTACTGATTCGCATTTTGAATGATGATTTATTGTTTGTTTGTTTTGTGGTGTCATCTTTGTCATAAAATATACGGGTACCAGCACTCTTGAAAAAAGCTGATTAAAAAAGGAAAAACGTTTTGTACCCAGACAAAACGTTTCAATGAAAGTGACTTCAATATTTTTGTAGAGGTCAATGAAAGTTGTTCCATGGACTAATTCAATGATAAACTTTAGAGACCTGTTGCAGGGTGTTGCAACAGAGCCCTGTTGTACAGGGTGTATAATGAAAGTTTGAAGATTTTTTTTGTGAATAAATTTGGTTTCTGTAGATTCGAGGGAGAACATTTAATCTGATCGCGTCAATTTATTTTGTGTTGGGAGTCATAACGGCGAGGTTCCTTTCGATTAATAATTGGTGCATTTCAATGATCAAAATGGCCAGCATGGCAGCCATCTTTGACTTCTGAATGGTGACGGCAGATTTTGACCGTGATAAAAAAATAGATTCAAAGACTGATATCATTGAGTAAGTTTTTTATGGTCTCAAAACCACCTGTTGGTTGATGGATTGGGAAATTTCTTTGCTATTTTTGTTGTTCCTGTGAGAATATTTATTCCTAAATTTGAGGGCGGAGTTTGAAAATATGTTTGATTCATAGAGGGAAATGTATTCCGCCGACCCAAAATCAGTTGTTCGAAATCATTATTATGCCCATTTCAACTTTGTTGAGGGTTTCTGTGTCATTTTTTTTCAGTTTAACTTATGAAATTTTGAAGTGGGTTGTGTCTTGCTGTACACAGTATTTTCAAATAATCAATCTTCATTTGAGCTCGAATAATTATGATGATCAGAAGTGCTGTTGAGTCTATCAGTTCTTTTTCTATTGAAATAATTATTCTTTTGAAACCTTGAAGGGATAGTGATAATTCCTATCACTTGAATAAGACCGTGTCAAAAGTCACGTTCCACTCCCTGATCCAACAATTGAAGATATTGAAGAAGACCAATTTGGTTGCACTCCGGTGAAGAAGTGACATTTCAAGATGATCGCCGGTACACTGGTCATTAAAAATCTACTCGAGGGGAAAAAATCATAAAAAGGTATCAAGTCGGTATATTCTTTTCGACCCTGGGGCATTTATGCGAGAACATAAAGAACATAATTTGGGTTTTAGATCAACCAAATAAAAAGCTTGAAGAAGACCACAGAGCAAATTTAGGAAACCAAAGGCACTATTTTTTTAAGTCAGAGGGAGACATTAGAGATTTTATCGAATGCCCCCAGTTGAATAGGATTCATGATAACAAAGGTCATGATCGTGAACTCAGGGCATTCTTTTCATGGAGCGCACCACTCTGCCTCGCACTCGTCACCTCGCGTTCCCTAAGTAGTCCTCTTGGCCGTTCTCCCCAGAAGACAAAGCTGACGTCGCGCGCTCTTAAAGCAACAATTAATTCCTTTCCGCTCGCCACTTCACACTGCGGTCGTCTTGGTAACAAACGAAGATATTAATTCAAACTGATACGGCGATGTTCTGATGTCGGTATTGCACGTCAGCGAATCGTGGGAAACCACACCCGGAGACAACATCGTAAAATGACAAGAATAATGCGTCGACTTCTGCTAATATCATCTTTTGAAAGCTTGGCAAATATCATTATGGGATAGTGAAATATTTATACGGCGTATAACAAGCATTCTATCTCGTAATCGCAGACTTCCTTCTTGTGGTGCGTGTACTAATTCAAACCGACCAATTAATAACCATCTTAGAGATATACACCGAGAATTTTTCCGGTCGTTATCTCGGAAACAATACAAGATGCTTAAGCTAACTCCCATAATTCACCGGGACGTTAGCGCGAATTGCCACGCTAAGATGTGTAAGACATGGTAATTAGCCCGAATAAACACTGACGTCTGTCTCTATTATGACGACACATCAACCAATCTCGTATATTGGTTCGGCTAATTCGCAACGTAAATCGTACCGGCCAAATCATCGTTAATCAGGGAGTGATTTGTTTCAAGTATCTTAACTGCAGTCTTCGTTTTATACAGACCCATTAACCTTTTCTCATCGTGTAGCTATATTCTACTAGTCCGATTATTTCCCATTACTTGCAATCGATTGCTTTGCTGGATTCCCTTGTTTTTACAAACTCATTAGATGTCCATCACTTGGTTGTAGTCAATTTCGTATTTTATAAATTCATATTATTGATTTCACTTTTCTGACTCTCCTTGCATCAATCAACATTTAAGCATTACGGATTTACCCCAGCTTAGGCCCGAAGCGCAGCAAGAAGACACGCCACCTTTTGTTCACAGTGTTGGACGTGGAATTGGGGAATACTGATAAGCTGGGGTGCCACTGGACATGCAGAATTACCTTTTGTTTCAGAAAGTGCTAAATTGATTAATTCATCCAAAAAATGAAAACAAACTTTTGAAGAGAAAAATTCATAAAATGGTGTTTGGATTTGAGCTCAGGATATTTCCTCACTTAAGAACTTCTGATCCTCCATGATGAATGATGATTTCATCCCGTATAAAAAATCACGACATCCACTCCTGTCGAAAATATTGTTTTTAATCCTTCTCTGTTTAAAATACTCAGCAAAACTGATGACAGTTGCAGGCGTATTTTATTGAAAATCACACGTGCAGAACTGATGACCGAAATTCAAAAACAGAATTTGACGTCAAGTGGAATCATTGCTATTGATATCTCAAATAACCTGTTATTTTCACAAGAAATCTTGTCCTCAAATCTGAAAGCCTCTGAGAGCGTGTTTTTCTTGCGATAGAAAGCCAACGAGCGGAACTCACTTGGGCGAGGTTCTCGTGAGCAAGGATTCGTAAACATCAAAAGGCAATTATCACAGATTAAGATATAACAAAAACATTGTCATTGTCTTTGGGGGTTGTGCGTGCGTATCTGGGCAGAGCGATAGAATTATTGTAAGAACATTATGAATAAATGTTGAATGGGGTAAGTTCTCGAGCTTTTGAATAAATGATGAATATCCTGATTACGAGACGGCCATTCAGGGTGTTCAAAAGGTCGTGACGTCCCTCGGTAAAGTTCTTTCTCTGGGATGGCGAAATCAACATTGAGACTCAGCGGGAGGATTCTGTGGCCTGTCACTGGACCATCTGAATAAACTATAGAGTTCCTGGGAAGTGTGCGGGCCATTGAAAGCGTCTTATTGTAGCAAGTGAAAATGTTAGAGTCGTTATGAATTGGAGAAGGTGGCTCAATTTGATTGGACTTGACAACAGGTACCTCGTGCTCTTCTTTTTGGTGGTTATCAACGGTAAATCACCAAGGGACGGACCTATGGTGTTAGAAAGGGGGAGGGGGAATTAAATTTGATAAAATTGTTCTCTTTCATTGTCTTTGTAGGTAAGTTCAAGTTTATCATCTTCTGTGAAGGTAGGTCCAGCAATTATTATTAATGAAATCTGCGAAAATAGGACAGTTAACAGTAACCTAGTAACTGCTGCGGCATTCAAGACAACCAATGTCTCCACTTCAGATGCTTCCCAAGTCCTCGCCTAATGTCGAAAATGATACTAAACCTGACAAACCTAATGTGCCCCTCCGTCATAATTCACAAACTTAATGGAGCGATCCCGTGAGTTCCTGCGCCAAATAACGCTGGCAGAGAAATCAACACGAAGAGGAGAGATGGAGTCTCCCAGTTGTAGTTTAATGTCCACGCTCAATTGCCTTGCTGATGATGCTCAAGTTTATGCTCAGAATAAACGTCTGATTCCAAACTCGCTTGCTTTGACTGAGACTGTGCTTAGAATATAACTTGATTGTGTGAACAGCATTGGCCTTGGACTAGAAGTTCGACTGGGACGGTCCAACTACATTTGTCCTTAGAATAGGCACCTTTCGGCAGCAGATGATTCTGGAATAGTGGTATTGCAAGTAATGCAGGTGGCGTTTTACAGGCATTTAATGCCAAGGTTTCATAGCAGAATGTTTCCTACTCCTAGACCGATTGCCTGCCAAGGCAAAGGAAGCCAGTCCCCTCATCAGCAAGAGATGCAATGGCCTTATTCTCTTCTGGTTTGACAAACCTTCTACATCAAAACTCCATTTCAAAAGGTGGGGTTCTCCCTTCCCCCCTCCCTCGTCAAGAATCCTCGATATGACCCCGCTGCAAAAGGGCTGCTCACTCCTACCTGCTCTCATTAAAGCGGGCAGGTCTTTTAAAAAAAGTGAAAATACTGAAAAAAATGTTTGTCCATATAAAATTGATTGATATGCTCTTTTTTAGCCACTATTGTGATGGCGCATGACTATAATGATGCCTTTCAACTTGTCACATGAATTCCAGCGCAGCCAAGCCTTTTGTTAAAGGGACAATCTCACGGTAATTGACAAACTAGTTGGTGAGAAAACTCGATAACAGTTAATGGGAAAATGAACATATATTTGCGGAATTATCCCAGCCTCAAAAGGTTGATCCATTCCTACAGACATAAAATATGAGCATGTGTCGGAAAATGATTTTTGATAAGCATTGATCACAATAGCGATGTGATGTTTGACAAAAGCTGTGCGATGTATTCACAAAACGGTGATAATGAAATGTCGCAGGTGTTGGGGTATGAGACAAGTGTTGCAGATGACGTTTACATCGTCAACTTTCATCAGGCAGTGGTGATTCGTTCCATAAGGCGAACCAATGACCTCCTGATTATGAGCACATTTCAAGAACTCTGGACAGTCGAATGACTCATATAAATCTATTTGTCTTACTGAATATCAAATTGCATGTGTTGGTGGTTTTCAGCAAAAAATTATCAGTTGAAATGAATTCTATGCTGAAAAGCCTCATGCTACCTGTATTTTCCTTTGTAAGTTGTAATTTCATATCTTTTATATCAGTTTATGTTTGGGATGTATGAAAGGTATTTGGTGACACATTTAACATCACATCTGTCTATAAGCCAATTGTTGTTAATGATAACCAAAGCCATTTGATGTTAGATGACTTAATTTCTTTGCATTCAATTGAAAAAAGAACTTTATGCTTATGATGATTGGTCGATATCTGGATGCCGCAGCAGGCTACATGCTTTCGGGGACAGCTGTTTTTATCGCATTTATCATGACATGATGTTAAAAAATGATTTTGCTATCTAACCTACAATTTCCTTCTCTCAAAGGCAAGAACTTGGCACAGTTGGTCGAAACAAAAAAAAAAAAAATTTGCATTTTCACATTCAAATTGACCATGCGAGCTTATATTTAAATATTTTTGCAAATACTATCATATAAAAAGTTGAACTCTTCCCTTTGTCTTTCATTCATGGACAGTATTTTCACATGGAAAATGTTTGCATTTTTTTGGCCATGGGCAGCATTCCCCCAATGTTTTGCAATTCATCAAAAGCATAAGTCAGTGTAGAATTTGAAGAGGTTGTGAGAATTAGAGGTTTTGGCACCAAGCTGGATAATCAAGGACATAGCCACAGGAATGTCTCATAACAAAACACCCAACTCCTGCTGGTGAAGAAAGTCTTTATCAAGAACATCTTACTATAGCCACTGATGTCACCTGAAACCTATTGACGTCTAAATGTGAGTGTAGCTTTAACGACATCGCATCAGCGTCTCGATTAGCCCTATCCAGGTGGCTGATGGGTAATCATGATCGATCGCATCAAAGACCAGAATCCCTTAAACTACTTCCTGAATTGTCTTAACTATCTCTTGAATAAGGCAATTTCTCGCGAACTTCCACGATGATGGCCTCTAATTACGGTAGCGTCACTCGGAAAACGTCGTAGTCGTCTTTTAACTAGACGCCATGTTCATTTACATTGCAATGTCGTTCATCGTGATCGTCTGTAATTATTATCTCATTGGACCGAAATGTTACGGGTCTTTAAGTCTGAAGACAGCAAGTTGAAAAGCTACAGAGACAGTTTGAGCGCTCTGACAACCAGTGAACATATTGAGTTGAGAGCTGAGCGTCAACGAGGACATTATCAGCTCTGTAGATAAATTGGCGATTGTAATGTAAGTAGGAGGAAACCGGAGACCCCGGAAGAAACCAACGCTGTCGAAGAGAGTCGCCCTCTTTATCACATGAGTGTGTCAGGACCGACCGGGAATCAAACCTCGTACCTCTAGGTGACAGGCGCTGATGTTTGAGCACTGCTGACAACTGGTCTCGCACTGCCTTGTGAGTCCCCGTAATTGATTTAAGCAAAGACTTCTGGGAATCGTACGTTGATTTAGCGATTCCGCGCTCATCGCTCAAACAATAACGCAGATTGTTAAGGGATTTATGAACATTCGCCCGATGATAAGGAATATGCCGCCCTTGTATATCCATCAATTCAAACTTGGTCACCTCTGATGAACACCGGGTGTAAATTAGCCGAGGGAATACGACCTCATCTAACGTCAGTTTCGAGGGACGGCGCGAATTATGGTGATCAAATCTGAGCAGCGCAGTCCTGATTTCTCACCCCCCTGATTCATTCATCAATAGACATCAGTAAACTCGAACAAAACCGACATTTGGAGCTTTCCCCGTGGTAGATGCTCTGCATCCCAGCGGCGTTTTGTGATTTGCAAACAATGTCGGAATGATTATGATCCACGTTAGTTATCTGATCGTGTTTTGACCGATTGATTCCTCGTCCCGCGTTGGGAGAATTAACGCTAGTCACATCGCGATCGCGCCCAAGGCAATTCCATCTTTTACATGCAACAATTGCTGCAAATCAGAAAGATCGCGATTAATTCTCCAAAGTTTTGGTTTGGCGGAGAGTTAGGGGCATCAGGGATTGCATCCTCCCAAGAGCCGCCACAACATCCAATCCATAATTTAGATATGACATCTGAACAATCGGTCTTGCGTTCTTCAGAGGCATTTGGGCGGTAATTGCTTCGTGCCGCTAGTGATGGAACGCAATGGAACGTTAGCTAATACTGTCTTACACTGCCAAGCTTGCTAATAACTCGATTGCCTTTTCACCCAGCTCATGTCAGGGCCATTATAAAAGCCCCGACATCAGTATAATGACCTGGCTGATTAGGTCAATCAAGATGTTAGGTATTCCGCCATAAAGATGAGTGTCTCACCTGAACAATATCGGTCTATGACAGTTCTAATTTACCACGTTTGGGAAAGAGAGCCTGTACTCGATTATTATTTTGAAGTTAAGCTTTAAGAACAACTTTCCTGGCGTATTCCATCAGAGCTTCGATTTCTGGCATTTCTCTCTTCGTCAGCTCTCGCTCCTCGGTTACAAAATGACTACTCAAGTCCATTATGACACCCTCCTCAAGCCCTCGCCCTTCACCTGTGGCACAACAATCCATGAACAATATAATATTCTCTTCCATCAGAGCTTTGATCTTGCTTCCACCTGGCTGACCATATTTGCCGGAAGTTGCCTCCGCGTTGCCATCTTCTTCATTATGTATGCTGACTACACACCTGAGGGTCACGCGGTTGCGAGAACATGTGTCTCAGGAGCTAAATTAGCTCGCAATTATGGCCTAGATTATGAGTGGGTGCGATGTCTCCACTGAATGTTGCTGCATGACCTTCTAAGACATTTTGATCAATTAATTTCAAAGTGGCAAATGTTGGCAAATCCGAGTATGGTTTTTAGCTCACCTCTTAGCAGAGGTGAGCTTATCCCATACCGTGGCGTCCGTCGTCCGTCGTCGTCGTCGTCGTCGTCGTCGTCGTCCGTCGTCCGTTAGCAGGGCACGTTTCGTAACTGTTAGAGCTATTGAGTTGAAACTTGGTACACATGTACCCTTATGTAATGACACCTTGGAGACCAAGTTTCGGTCCGATTCGTTTCATGGTTTGGCCTCCAGGGGGCCAAATGTTAAAAGTGAAAATATGCAATATCTCCCTTAATAGTAGTCGGGAAATTTTGAAAAAAATATGGTAGGTACTTCTAGCAAAGGTGCATCATATATCCTCCGGGTTTTTGATTTGACCTCCTTTTCAAGGTCACAGAGGTCAAATGGTGTAAATTGGCCGTTAGGATGTAACGATGGCACATTTCTAAACTGCAATGACTATTGATACCAAATTTGGTACACATTTACCCCTTAGTCAGGTGATCTCAGGGACCAAAGTTTGGTCCAATATGATTCACCACTTGACCACCAGGGGGCAAAATCTAAAAACCTTAAAAATGTGATTATTCCTTAACTTCTTGCCCGATTGCCAACAATTTTATATCATGGGTACATCTAACCACCATACAGTATATGTCACACAGGTTTTCAATTTAACCTTCTTGTCAAGGTCACAGAGGTCAAATGGCATAAATTCGCCGTCAGGCCGTAACTATGGCACGTTTCTTAACTGCAATGACTATTGATCACAAATTAAGTACACATGTACCCCTTGGTCAGGTGATCTCAGGTACTGAAGTTTGGTGCGATCTGATTTGCCGTTTGGCCTTCAGGGAGGGGGCCAAATCCTAAATTCTTCAAAATGCCATTATTCCTAGTAATGACTTGCCCGATTGGCACCAATTTTATATCATAGGTAGATCTAATTCTAACAACCATTCAATGTGTCACCTGGGTCTTCTTTGATTTGACCTACTTTTCAAGGTCACAGAGGTCGAATGTACTGTAAATTGGCCATTTTGGGGAAATTGTAATTGCTTGGACCTACATCAAACCTAACATTACATGACACAATACCATGCTCTTTATCCATCTTTCCTCCACATGAGGTGAGCACAATGGCCCTGGCCATTTCATTGAGTTTTTAGAAACGAATAGAGTCTCTGGCGAGCATGGTTGCTCGAACATGTGACTGGCCAGCAAAATCAGCAAATGTAGACACAAGGCAAGCATGGCTTTTAGAGTTGTTGGAGTTTTAATAGGAGATATGCCACTTTCGTTCAACGTCCGAGGATGAAATTGACACTGACAGGACTGCTTTTGTTCTTGCGCTTAATGGTCCAAATAGTAGAATGTTCAGTTCAAAGGGTCCAACGATTCTTATCTCCAATTCTAGCGAAGTGGAAAATTGGTCCCTCAAATTCAAGTGGATGGCTGTGGGAACCTCCAGGCTGGTTACGAGCTGCGATATTTGTCCTCGACAATGACGTTTGGCCAATTCGCCTCCTAACTGTGTGAAAGTTTGTTGTGTGATGAATAGCAGGTGGCATGCTGCGGCGATCTTGATGATGGTTAAACATTTGCTCAGCCAGTCGTAATTCCTTGACCAAAAGCAGCGTCGGTGGCCATTTTCGCTGAAGATGGTATCATTCTGGGTGGATCAGTTCCGACATTGAATGATTTCATGAGTATGGTACCATTTGGATCTTCATTGGCTGATTTCTTTTCAAATGGCTTCCTGGTTTTGGTGATGAAACTGTGAAGTAACTTATATCATCTTATCATCGTAGATAGCATGATTTAAAGAGTGAGTTAAGTCATATAATTGGAACAACTTGTGTTCGGCATCAGATCATACTCAAGCAGAAAAGTTAAAATCATACTCTAATGATACTGATATGGCCATAGCGAGTATATATCACATTTAACTCTCCAATGCTGCTGACCAGTAATAATCTGGAAGTCAGAATGAGGAGTGTAAAAGTTGTGTGGCAGCAGTGGTTAGAATTTACCAGTGTTGTAACTTTTTGTTTTGGTCGACTTACGAGACCACCAAATTCATCGCTGTTGGTGACAGAATCTGTGTTTAGAATGATTTAATTTCTCTCGGCTCCTCTTGTTAATGATTTAGGCCATCAATATTGTCGGTTTCCTCTGCCTTCAACGCTTATCACAGACATTCGGTCAGCGTCTTTGTTCAGTCAGATACGCACCACTCCCAGATCGCAGGCGAAGACCCATAACTCATCGCCCGTGACATATCACTCCGCAAACGCGATTATCTCCTAAAATTATATTGATGGTTTCATCGAAAATGCAAATGATTGGGAACAAACGCAAACACTAATTTAAGTCATGTCCACCTCGGTTTGATCTAAGTCGTTGTGTATTACCTGTGTTTTCATGTGCGAAATGTACGAGATCTTTTAGTCTTAGTTTGATTGAAATCGACACCGATACTAATTAGCATTGAGGACAATGTAAACATCTCGGAATCGCTTGCATGTTGGTTTGCGATGAATGTAAACAGATAACGACTGATGTGGCGCATCTCGATTAACGTCATTGCCGGCAGGATCGACAGCCAAATATTCTTAGCGGTGAGATGAACAAATATTGTAAAAGCCGCAATGTTTTCTTACTCATTATTTGTCTTTATTGGATGAGTAAAACATCAAATTGTAATCTCTGAATCGATTTATGGCCGTGCGTAGTCAGGTAGCAGTTGGAGAGTATGACTTATCCTTTCTTGTGTCTGTAATATTGGTACACCGAGGTATTGAAGTGAGATGATGAATCGATTCTTGGTCTTCCTCATTGCTCACTCTGCACTGGAGATGTTAATTTACAGGGCGTATTCCTCCTCCAAGGAAAAATTAGCGGTTTTGCGTGCCATTACGGTTAGGTGCCAATTGGGTGTATTTGCCTTGTGACTCCGTCTTTCGCCAGGCTCATGTTCATCAACACGACAACTTCCTATTCTCATGTTCAATTCCTTAAAATTCTAAACTTTGCCGATTGTGACTTTAAGTCGCCATCTTGCCGCTGCCATGACGGTACGTCGCTGAGAAGCCAACCAACGCTAGATTGATTATCTTACAGTCCCCACCTACTCACTCTATAATTGATCACTAACCAAACAGAAACACCGTCCTCGTAATCATCGCGCTGTCCGCGATCAATCCAGCGTTATTGTGAGAAACCCTACGGACGGCCCGTTTATCATGTTTCACCGCGTCGATAGGAATACCCGTCTAAACGGGATGGTAACTTAATTTTTGGCGCGTTAATCTTCCGAAGACATATTTGTGGTCGATCGCTTGGAAGGTGAGATTGGATTGGTGTCATTATAGACAGTTGCGGCGTTGCCTTTCGTTGGCTTCTGTCGTCTCGTGTTCTATGTTTCATTACCGGATGACTTTCAAACAATGCGACTCATAATCGATGGTTTATGAGCAGTTCAACGACGGTGCCAGCAAAGTCTTGCGAAATTCTAACTCGTGGTTGACTTTCCTGTTTTCAACCAATATCTCACAAAAGGTTAATAAAAACTTTTGTGTTTTAACCCAAGATATATGTCTTTGAAACATATTTTCTTCTGTGGGTTAAAAGTACATAGTAATCAATTTAAAGGCCAACGCTTTTGATAAAATTTGTAATTGAATTGAAAATCTACAATTGTGCTAATAAGTAATAAATATAAATTTCAGCATTGGTGTTGTGTAGATAGATATACAAATACTATCAATACCAAGTTTCATCAAATTTGTATGCATAATAACTGCACGACGGCATTGTGTATAACTGCACTTCTATCTTCCAGAACCACCAATAATTACAAGTGGCAGACCCCTTTAAGCCTTCAACACAAATTGTCACACCATCCTAGTGATCTAGCAACAGATCATAATAATTGAGCCATCTCAAAGAAATGCCCGATGAGCATGATATGGTGACACGCAAACAACTGATCAGATCACCCCACCATCGAATTCGACGCAGATCAGATAATTTCACCCTAACTTTGACACAGTTTGATGCACAGTCGTGTGCACTGACTCACATGTAGGTGTAAATCTAATAACTTGGGTCGAAGTTGAAAATACTGTATGCGCATCACAGTATCAGCAGTGTATGACCGCTGATAGTATCAACATACAAATAACTGATCACACAACAATAATTTTACCCCAAAACTACCATGATATGATATCTTTTCATGTGAACTTAAGAATGTGAAACTTCGATAACTCAGACTGAGCGAGATTTACAAAGAACACACGCATCCAAGAACTCTTTACCGACCCATGGGATTAAGATAGCGTCTTAATTAGATCACAATGTCATTAATTAATAATACCAGGTCTCTATCGTGATTGTCCCCTGAGAATATGATGGGTGATTTTCAATGAATTATCTTTGCGATGTCGGCATGTCATTATATGGTAGCCTCTTTTATTAACGCTTTGTGAGAGAATGGTTGAAAATAGGTTAGTCAGACACAAGTCATGGCACACTGCTCATAAACCATCTTTAATAACTCTGGTTGTTTGAAGAGTCATTATAGGTCGTTAAAATTCATAATTTGAGTTATTTTGATCAATGGATGAAAAAACAATAGCCCTATACTAGTTTTGGTACACACAATGCATGATAGGGCCTGCTCTAAGTGCAGGATTTAATTTGTGGCATCTACCCACAGCGAGAATCATGAATGTGAATTGTGGTCAGCAATGATAAGGTTTAAACCTGATTATTATGGACATGCGTGATCCTGTAAAAATTTTGATTGAGAATATCGACTGGTTTCGTTATTTCTTTCCTGAATAAATTAAATATCCTTTTTACCATTCATTAGCCTCAGGTCAATAACCCGATTTGAATGAAACTTGATCTGAAATTGATAGTTGGTTATACCATCATGATTCTTTATCTATTTCCTGTAGGTGTGATTTTACCTCAAATTTCCTCCAGAACCCAAAATGGCGTCTAAATATACATTCGATTAATACGATTTTGATTACTGGGTGATTTCCTGTCTGTGCTCCCCGCGATTATCACCATGACATCTCGAGTCCAGCGTTCTTTTAACATCGTTCAAAATGGCTTACAACTCTTCAAAGCAGCGCACGACAATGTGTAATGATCCATAACGTCGTATAAAACGACAGCTCAATCTCGTGGCTTCCGAGCGCTGGCTGCCATCCTGGCTATTCAAACCCACTCAACCTTTGCACGCAGCAATAGAATCGGGCAGGAAAACAAGATTTTCATCTTTCGGACTTTATTGCCTGAATTCGTCTATAAGTTTATCAGTATGGCAAAGACATGCAAAACAATGGCGGATGTTTTATTGCGATTGGTCGTCGATCAGACGAGATGCATTAGTCGTGTTAACGGAAGGAAGAGAATACGCCATTATGAAGTTGCGACTTTTGTCGTTCGTTGGCTTCGTATAAAATCTGAATGAAGATTCTAAAGTCGCGATACACAAAGGGTCAGAGATTGGCAAATTATCAATGAATATTGTGGATCTTTTACGCCTCGTGTTTCGACACATTTGAATATTGAAATTTCGTTTACAAAAGGATGCGGATATGCTCCTTGGATCGTCTGAACTATGCTGTCGTCATACTAGTCTTAATATGTTCGTCGCAAACAATGCCATGCACACCGCTAAAACCGTGAAGGGAAGCCAATGTCCGGTTGTGCGGCTTTTGAATTTCTGTAACTTCTGCGCTATGAATCGTGGAGAATGGGTCATTATCGCTAAACAATGACGACCAGAGGTCTGTGATGGCCGCTGTCAGTGGTCATCCAGATCGCCAAGCCGCGTTTAATGAAGTGGAAGAAACCACCTTGGCATACGGATGTCGTCTGCTCCTGAGGATGGACATCACAGGCCATAGGTCTAATCTCATGGCCGGGTCTCAGGTCTAATCTTCCCTTTGAGAGAGAAATCTTGTCAGACGGACAACTGCATAGTTTTTCCTTTGAGGGTGAAAACAAAATGGCTATAGTGTCAATGAAATGGTTGAATGAAACGTCTGCCCACACTCAGGATGTCATAGGTCATAGGTCTAATTTTTCACAGAATTTCAAATTGATACGCGCAAGCTGATCAAGATGAAAGAATTAAGGGATCATGTAGTCATTAATGACAAATTCAAAACTGGTTAGAGTTGGTTACAGTAAACAATGTTACATTTTAGTGTCTTTCGCGAAGGCCTATTGAGCTTGCAAAACATGGATTAAAAAATTCCTAAAATTCAGGATGGTTATTTGCATTTAACATTCAACAGTTTTATTGAATCTAATATTAGTGTGTTGATTCACTTGCCAAAAAGCTATGCATTTTATGATTACTACAACATATTTGGTGTCAGCAACAAAGGATCTGACTAGACGCAGTCATCATGAAATATAAACGGTCCGGTGTTTAAGCATCTACTATTCATTTGCAGCCTCCCCACTGAGAGCTCCCATTCATGAAACGCTACTAAGAATCTCATGAATTTCAAATCCTGAAAGGTCGTGCTCCGTCGAAGTGCCCCTCTCGACACTAACAATAAGCATCGCATCAAAACAATAACATCGCCACAATACTTAATGAAGCAATCGAATCGCATTCACCAATCTGAGTAATTTCAATTTTTATTGGATTGAAATTGTATATGGAGTGCGCTGCGCTAACCGGCGCTATCGACCAATCATAATCTAGCGTAATTACGTCGTAGACAATGGCAGTACTAGTCTAGAGTAATAATTGCAAAAGTAGTCGGCCTGTAACGCTTTGGTGAGTTGTTTCTTCAACCTTTACTGGCTTTAAAAGCCTATGCTCTTCATAAAAGATTTGAAATTTGTAATTGAATTAAGCATGTTGAATTGCGTATAAATACGTACTGCTGATAAATTTCAACATTACCGTTGTGTAGACAGATATACAAATATTATACATGCCAAGTTTCAGTGAAGTTGCATGCATAATAACGGCACTACGACTTAACTGCACTTGTATTTTCCTGGACCACCAGTAATTACAAACGGCGTACCCCTTTAAGAACCAGAAAAGATAACACACTTAACAATCAGGAAACTCATTACATGAAAACAACCAACAGATGACAAAATTCCCCGAGTGCAAACAGACGCTAACCACCAAGTGATCAGCGCTAACCAATCCGATGAAGTCCGCTAACTTTACCTAATAAACTCGTTCAAACACCATCCCATCCGTTGGTTGAGTTTATCTCTTATCGTTAATCCCAGTCTTGACTCACCATTGACATGGAAATTAGGCGCTCTAGCCGCCATTCCAGTTGTTGAACTCACCCGGAGGATTCCAAGTTGAAGACAAACCCAAGATGCTGTTTGTTGTCAGAGAGTACTTCTCAGTGGCTGTGATCAACTGTACAATCTTGACAAGTTAATTCGGATCAGAAAATGTGGCTTGAATTCGTCTGATTTTAGTATCACTGGCCTATTTTAGATGAGTCACCTTTCATCCTGTGTGAAGCTGGTCAACAACAAATTTGCTCTGTCAGCAAAATTTCTACCTAACAAGTGTATTTACACAATGTGAAATTTTCTAATTACATGTACAAACTTAAAAAATTAAACGAATTCTTCGGCCACGTCACCAATGATAGAAAGAGATTCTTGGTGATATTCCTAAGTTCTTTGAACTAGGAGCAAATATCATCCTTTTCACCTCCTGCAAGATTTCCACTTTCTTCCTCTCAACGGATTCTTAAAAAAATGCTGTCCTGCGAAAGCAAATCCGGGGAAACAGTTCACTGCAAAATCTGTGCAAAAAATAGTGTCGACACTCGAAATGGGCCAGATTACGACATCTTGACGAGCCAGCTTCCGCTTTCTTCGCTACAGATTCCTTCCCACAAAGAAAGGATGCTTACCAACGAACACTTTGTTTATCTTATCTTTTCTTCGCCGGAAAGCGAATGTGCACCTTTTGTTGCCAGCTTGTCAGAAAAGTGATGATGGTTAAGGTTTCGCCGTAAAATGGCCGCGAGGAAATAAAAAGAGGAAGATAAAGCGTAATTTTGGGTAATTTGATGATTGTGCGCCATTTTATGACATCGCGGCTTTATCATGCGCTGCGGCAGGTGTGAATACTGCCCAGGGTGGGTGAGGGGGTCGAAGGAAGGGGTATGTTCTACTCCGGAGCGTCTGCAACATCTCTTAATCTGAAAGTGTCTTGCCATGTTTTTTTGTCGCCGTAAATTGGGCGATGGTCCTGTGATTGATGTGCTGCGAACGTCTTGCAGGTGTTGCTGAAGAATGGTGAACTCGCAACTTGGGTGAACTGCGATCTGATTGGTCGGAATTGGCTACGTATTGTTTGTGGATTTTTTGGCAGTGATTTCCTCTCTGGGGTTCTATTTGCACTTAATGAAGCGTAGCTTAACTGGTTTCATAATGTGCCCCTATTGTTTGGGGAAGTTTGTGAACTTTCTTCCGTGCTGTCCCACCCGCAATAGACCGATCCTGCGTGCCTCAGGACCCGAAGAAAATCACCGCATTTTAGTGTCATAGATGGTTTCGCCACGCATCTACCCATTGTTGCGTTTTCACTCACAGAGCAGGAATAAAAGGACCGCAAATATTCGGCGATGATTTACTGACTGTGGGGTTGATAATAGCGCTCTATTGAAAAACGTGTAGAATCTGAAGTCGGGCACTCGTACAATGCGCAATGATAAAAGAATTACCGAAGATTTTGCAAGACGCTTTTCGCCAACAATGGCTGAACATTAGGGTACGATCGCAAAGTATTCGGCTCGTGGGAGAATAATGATAAAACGTCTTCGTCTTTGTGTGTACATCACCGAAGATTTCAAACCCGGAAATTCCCAGGATGATGTTTTAGATAATGCTGCAATACAATTATTGTTCATGGTAGTTTTGGTTCGGTTCTCTGCGAGTTTATTTTGCAGCCAATCATCCGTGATTATTCGACTGGTGATAGGGTACCGCCAGATTTAGTGACTGAAGTGGTTTCATTTGCCGATTTCAGGAGTTGTGGCATGGTGATTGGGGTTCAAGGTTAATCGTAACAAAGGAGAGCCTCCCCCAAGGAGGGGTGGCATTAAGATGGCGAAGAAAGGAGAATTTGGCTTGTTGCTCTGATGTAATGATAACAAGACATTATAAAGTGATGAATATTCATCAGTGTTACCAAACAAGACTGCACCTCTTCAAATATCGTCTTAAATGAATGAAACTAGAGTATGCAGTCTCAGTTAAGATGTATGAAAACATAAAAATTTGTCTTGACACATTTGGCAGTCTTAGTCAAAAAGTTATTTGTTCTATCAGCAAAAGGATAATAATGATGATAAAAGAATATGTATAGCTCAGCTTTTAATTAAATTGTCAGCAGTGCAAAATTGTCTGTCAATATGATTTTGTGACTAATTCGATCTTAATGGATGGTCAGATTTGATGATGAGAAAGGGTTAAAATTGATACAACTTTAAATGGTTTTTGACAGAGTGATGAACGGAGATGCAATCCATTATCATTTACCAGCCAATCCAAACTCCATTACCAACAGCTGTCGTCACCATCGCCGCGATTTCATCTTCAATCGCTGGTGGTATCAACTTGATAAAGATCGCAACATGATGTCATCATTCTGTCATTAACTCATCTTCGCGCATAAAGAAGATCGTGGCATCTCCGCTCTTGAAAAACGGCCATCATTACGTCTTCATTATCTCGTGACATGTCATCACAATTCGCAACACCTTTCACGCTTTTAACACAGCGTATTCTTTAGGCGTCGTTAATTTCCTGCGAACGTAGCGAAAATTAAACGACGGAAATTAGAGCAGGACCGGGGATCCGCGTAGCTTGGAGGGACACTTTAACATCAGAATTATATCTAATTTTGCCCGTTTGATGTGGGCCTGTATCGCTTTGGCGTCGTGTCAAGTCCGTCACCCCTCCTGTCATCTTGCGGTCTAAATTTGTGCGAATCGCATCGTCATTAACAACCACATCCGTCCCCGAGACAATCGGCGCGCATTTCTGAACATCTTAAGGAATCAAATAATTACCCTGTTTTGTTTCTTGAAATATTGATACAGGGACCTATTGTTCTTCTTAAGATGCTGAATCGCATCCTAAGGTCCCTAATCCCTGGGTTCCAGACACCTGGATTGGGTCTGCTTCACCCATACTGGCCATGTGTCGCAATGTAAGTTCTCCTGAATACATTGCAGGATGTACACCAGCTAAGGTCAAATCAGTGTGATGTCAACAGTTTCGTATCAATCAAAAGTTGATTATAACTTTCTGTACATATCATATGCAGTATTGTGCGTCAATGTACTGCAGGATCAAGTTAACTTGGGGTGAAATAGAAGTGACTTTTCTTCACCAAGTACCCTTTCACTACAAGGAATGGAAAAACCTAATGGACTGAAAATAATCGGAAAATGGAGATGCACAAAATATCTCATCTTTGGCGCACGTCATGGACTTTCTCGCCGTGATAAATCACAGGTTCCATCCTGTACGATGCCACAAAGACAATCTCGCGTATGGTGACACTCATTTGCATACTAGCGTAACTGTTCTAATAAATGTGGGGACGTTCCTCTCGACAGTTAATGACTCAATTAGGCTGTTGTGTGACCGTTGCCGCTGGATTAAATGTTTCGACTGATGCTGGTTTGGTTAAGATTTATGAGTAATCAAATGATGATTTGGATTTGATCTTCATCTTCTGGTGCCTTTGAAGGAGAAGTACATGTGTTGCGCAGACTCTGAAGTCATATGTTACTGTAGTCTCACCGATCTAACACTGATTAGTTTTTACGGAATTGAAACTAAGGTTATGCCGGAACATGGTGTGATGACCACCAGGAAAATTGGTGTCACCTATCTATAGTCTATTGCAATAACTTGCTGAATGGAATCTGTTGAAAGTTCTCTACAACTGCCGAGTTTGCTCATCTGGAGAATTTCATCACCATCAAGAAAATCTGCAACAAAAAGTCTTCTGTCCCTTTCCCTATGGAAAGATTCCTCGTTCTTGAAGCCTCAGTTCAATTTGGGTCATGGTACCCTAGCTATTGTCCCAGACTCCGATAGTGTGAGTGCAGCCCAGTGAACAAAAACGGCTTTGATGTCGCAGATAGCGTAACACGACACATAAATTTCTGTAATCTTCCGCGAAGACAATAGACTGAAGACACTCTGAGGGCTTTCTGCGACGGGACAAGAGGTTTTTGCAAATTCTAAACTTTATTAATAATAAACGAAACGATGAATGCGTGGAGCTAATTTTTGCCGTGCCAGTGGTTTTCAATTGCGGAATACGCCTGTGGGTTAAATGCAACAATTATAGCCAATCAGAAGAGTTTTTGGTTTGGCGTGCACCCGGCGCACGGGGCTGACGCATCTTGTCTTTATGGCGCGTCATCGCGACTTTTGACAAGTTTGTGTTATTATAATCTTTAGCGCAAGATTACCGTACTCGGTGGCTTTTGGTGTTTACTTGAGAATGAGGCTGCGAGGTCGCGATTACGAGGAAAGATAACACGGAAGTGGTGACTCTTTTTGCGAGTAGTTTGACGGATTTGTTGACTTTTTGCCCGATGACATTTGGATTATTGACTTTTGAAAAAGTGGATAAAAGTTGTAACTCTTGGATTTGTGTAACAGGTAGGGATTTCTGTGCCATTTATCGATTGCCTTTGTGCAGATTGGGTTATTTGGACAGTGTGGCTTGGCTGGTTTGTGTATCTATTCTATAGGGCCAAAGTGATCCAGTAGAATCTGAAGAATTTGTGGAAACTCAGACGAAACATCTGAAAAACAGTATGAGAATATATTGATGTCAAATGTATGATAAATATTTGTAATATTCCATAAGTATCAAATTGTTCGCTGTTATAATTATGAACTTAACTAAGAATTGTACTGGAATCTTATTACAAACGTACATGCACATGTACACGAAACTGAATAAGATAAACTAAGAATATTATAAGAGTCTTATCAGGATATTCAACCTGGATAAAAAAGATTGATACCCTGTGATATTGACTCTTGTTCAACAGTGCGGGACATTCCTACTTCACCTACAACTCTGCATTGCATGGTCGGGGTCCTTGCTAATGAAGGTCATCTTCAACTTCAAATCTGCACGTTTTGTATTCAAAATGAATTGAATCCATTCAGATAAATGTTCGGAAAAAATTAATTGTGTTTTGGTTAAAAAAAGTTATACCGATGGTTATTTTTCAATTGAATCAACAGGTTTTCATTCAAAACGTTTTGTATTGACAATTCCCACTTAAATCTTTTACAACAAAATTAAGCAATGAAGAATACGTTTTTGTGCTTCGGTTAAAAAACTCGATAAGATACCCAGTGATTTTCGTAATTTCCTCTACAGATCTGGGTGCTGGTACGCCTCTGCGATTCTTATACGCTAGGTAGGGGGTCTCCAATCGCGAAGGTCACAACGGGATTGCACATTTGAATAATGGTGAAGGGTTCACCAATAGTTTCCATGATGAACAGTTGGATAACATCATTTGATGCGGGTGAATACAGTGGTGGGTGGTAGTGTGCCGCGTTGTTCTGTATTATCCTCCAACGCAGCTTCCGTCTTTCACATTTCCTCATTCTTATCTCCATTCTCTAAAGAGCTCTGCATAATCGCCTCGAAAAGAAAACTGGCTTTATTTTTCGCAATACTCTTAAGAATCGAGTTTAGTTTTCCGCCCGATTTACATGTCAAATTACAAAAGTTGGATCTTATCTTTAAGGCGTTGATGTTCGTTGTAACACTTATGACATTGTTGCATTTGTATTTTCTCTTAAAGGCGCAGTATCATCTTACATTACCTGCAATTAAAGGTGACGACAAAAGTTTTAAAAATCCATTGTATTGTAAGCCTCCATCTTAGAGATTTTCATCCCTTTCTTGACTCTCGTAACTAAAGAACATAATCGTTTGTGCCGATTGTCATCGAATTTGACCCTCAGTTTTCATCCGAAGTTTCTTTCATAATTTGAATTGCAAAAATAATGACGGAATTAGAAGTTGCTAGAATAGTGGAGAGGATGTTTTATTGTGATTACGGATGGGAAATGATGCTGTGTTGCTTTGCGCATGGGCTATTCTGGGTGTTGCATCCAGTTAAAAGAAATTTGGCTATTGAGATTATCCTATAGTGGGTCTACACTCTAGCGTTAAAATGGAGTATCCTGAATATGAAGAATTCCGCACTGAAACTTGGCAACAGTTTGTTTACCTGTTTTCAAACTTTATATGAAGTGGTCAAACCTATCAATCTAATAAAGAATTGCTGGAAAACCAAGTCACGAGATGCATCTATATCCTGGATTTTGTTGACATAACAACAATATAGGGATCTTATAAAAAGCTACTGCACCGAGTTTTCTTGAAATGCGGTTAAAATTGTCGAAGTACACATTGAAAGCCCTGTTGCTTCAGTCATTTGACAACACACTTTATCTATATTGCATTTTTCACCAGAAAACAAAACACCACAAAAATTTTGAAATTACGGTAGGGTTGTCCTTGAGAATCAAACATAGCCAAAAGCCCACCAGATTACGGGGCAGAGGTGCACACTTGGAACACACTCACTGCAGAAGTAGGCCGCAACCAACCACTGGTTCTCCAAGTGAGAATAGTCAAGTGAAATTTTTTGGCACATCCTGTAAAGAACTTGAGGATTTTTGGCAGATAGAGGTTAGAAAATTGTAAATCTTCAAACCGCCTGGGTTCAAGTATGTTTTGCAACTCAAAGAGTGATTTGGCATTTCCGGCGTTTCCTTTGCCTTTCCTGTTTACGCCGTAAATATTGCGGTTATCGGAATGGTCAAGTTATTCCGCTGAAGGCTCACTTATGAGATGTTTTGGATCAGAAACTTCGGCTTTTTTCACCGGAATATCAACGATAGGGATTTTACGTTTAAGGTAGTGAAGCAAATTTCAAGATGTTTAGGCATTTTGCTTTTCAAGTGTCCTTATTGTGGTGCTCCGGTTTGTCTCTTTTTCAGCCGTTTTATTAATTTCAGCCTTTCATACTGACAGTTATAAGTTGTTAGTATCAAATTTGGTGGAATAATTCTTTGAAATTTCCTTTTTTTTAGTTTTCTGCCCGCAGGGGTAAATTTGTTGGAAAAGTTTGTTTTTTGACATCTAATGAACCGGATAAAAAATCCCAAGATTTAGACCTTTTACCTTGTCTTGCTGTCAGTCTGATCTTGACATTTCCTTAAAAGCTTTATGCTGATTTTATTGACAGTTCACAGTTTTGTTGAAACTTAATAAGCAGAATTGAGAAGTTCCGCTTTCTGTGAAAAATTTGGTATAGGCCTACTTGGGGGAATGGCAAGTCCGCTAAGTTAGGGGCCTCCGCTTAACCTAGCTGTCAATCTAGCTGTCAAACTTGTTGTATAGTATCAATGGTTCTTGGTATATACTATTCTTCCACCTGGGCATGTTGCTCTTGGATTTTTCAAAATCCAGTCAAAAAAACTTTTAAAAATCATAGTCCTGTAGTTCGCAACTGTCAATCATGTTATAATTGAATCCAACTTAACTTCAGCAAAGAGTGGTGTACATCTGGCATCACGACATTCATAATAAGTTAGTCAAAGTTAGCTGAAACTGGATTTTGCAAAAAAAAAGAACAGCCAGAAGCCACTCGATATCAAAATCAAATCAAACCCTCATCACCTTTGTCAACTCTCAAATCAACCCCAGATCAAACAGTTTAACCTATTATCAAGCCCGACTTTGAAATCTAAGAGATAGCGCTCAAAACAAAGGGCGGCTGGGTAAAAATGAGAACGTGAGTGCGTGAAAGGGCGCAATTTTTCGTTAGGGGTGTTTGATATCAGTAAAGAAGATTCGACGTGATCAGGTTTATCATGTTTTGTGCCCGGTGTTTTGTGAATGTGATATAAAATTTGATATTTAATTCATAGTTTGACACCTTTTTGAGTAACTCGAATGTTTGACATGGCGCTCTACAAAACACTTTTTTTGAGACTTTAAAATATTTAATTCCAACAATTTTTCATTCAAAGTGTAATTTTTTAGCAAAGGCCTGCTTTGAAAACTTGACATAGGAATCAGAAAGATGAAATTTTGGCAAATCTATTTTGGCAAATCTATGACTAAATATTGCATTTTCTGCCAACATTTAATGGCTAATGCATTACAGTGCTTCTGTACATAATCAGCCAGCATTTACTTTTATCTGGAACTTGTTGGGAAGCAGGCAAATCCGTTAGCTTGGTGTTCAAAAGGATGTATGGGGTGAGGAATACTACCTCTAATTAAATGTTGCCAAGGGGATGTTTTAGTTACTGTCGTCGAGGGTTAGAGTGCAGGCCTGTTTACCTGCATGCAGTGATATTTGGAACCATTCTGTTTCCCCCAAAAAAATAACAACCAGGCGAAATTATCAATTGTCAAATTTAAAAGACATTCTGGTTTAATCGAAATCTATCACTGTATCTTTTACACTCCGCTTCCGTATCAAACTGTCCTGACTCTTAGCAACAGGCAGTTAGAAATGCACTCCAGCCTTACCCATTGTTTACCATGACACAATAACGCACAATAACTGACGCTTTCCGTAACTCCATCCAACGATTTTGAATCGGCGACTATCACATGGCGTATTGTTAAGTGAAACCATCGCCAAGCATCTCTGATTCACAAACTGATAGCTAGTTACACGAGAATAATAAACGGTTACTCGATATTTTTGATTGTCGGGTGATCAAATGATGCTGCCGTTTGGATGATTACCCAGGGTTCAAATGAGCGTCGAACGATTTTGTTGCCAACGTTGGGATGCGGTGGGAAAAATTGATGATGTCACTTCCATCAGTCCTGACCACGAATGATAGAAAATCTGTTTAACTGTTAGGTCAGGATGGACCAGAGATTTCAAAGGGAATCGAATCAGTCCTACTGCAATGAGGGAACCTCTCTGTGAAGGACAGCATTTGTCAGTCCAAAGGGTGTCCTTAATAGAGAGGTTCTGCTGTAATTTGATGTAATCTGAAGAGAAACTGTTGATAGAATGCTCCCTGTCAGTTCAGGTAGTTTTCCTGCTTCTTTCTTGGTAACTTACGAGGGAAATCCTGGACGGAAGCTCCGCATATTGAGTATCTCACCCTCGGAAGTCGTCCAACTGTTGTCATTTTCGGTTCCCATAGAACACTTGAAACCTTTACCGAGATATCATATCGTTGATTCTCCACTAATAGGCAAATTAAAGTTCCAATTGTCGCGTATCAATTATGAATTCCCTGGTGTCGAGTTCGATGCAGGAATGCCCCTCTGGACAGGGGACGTTTTCACTTCCTTCTTGAGTATTGGACTCCGCCTTCCCGATGTTGTGAGGTTGAAATTTCGCTTAATGTAGCCCGTTTGCTTGCTAGGTTTACGCTAGTCGAAAAACTTTTACTCCGGAGTGTGTCCTTCAAGATGCCACTTTAACCTTATTGAGCAAGATTCTGAGAAGGATCACTACCCATCCGACACAAATAATGAATTTTAGATAAAGAGACAATACACCTCGAGGAGACCCCCACAGAAAGCTATAACACGTCAACCTTTTTGAAATGGTGATTTGAAAAAAAAGGATTCAAATTGCCTGTTATGAAGAGTGGAAACATCGTTTTAAGTGCTTCAAAGTTAATTTATTTCGGTTTGGAAGGTTGTAAATTTTTTTTGTCTTCTGTGAAAATTTTTGAGATGAGGGTGCTTAAAGTCTCTCTGTTGAGTTGTATGCCTTTGTTCCTCACTCTTGCCACAGACAACGATGACAACCGCATTTTGAAGATTTAGGTCAAGATTGTCAAAATTGTCGAAAGCCATTATCTACGTGACCTTGACTCAAATTTCGATGATGCTGGGGTCGTCTGTCGCGACCCTTCGGGGAATCTTTTTGCTCTCGTCATATTTGAGGACCGTTATTTTAAATTTTCGGAAGCAAGGGGGTTGTTGGGACAGTCTGAATACAACCAATTATTGACTCTGCGTACTGGGCAAGTTTCAGAAGTGAATCTAAAATATTTGTGTTGGCCAAATTTAGGTGATGAAAACTTTTGAAAAACACCCCACTGTGCTTTTGTACTTTTCATCAAATTCAAAGAATGATGAACTTAAAGATAATCTTCTTTCTGTCAAATTTTAACTTGTTTGATGACAGTTATTCAATCTTAATTGGTTTGAGTGCCAATGAATTTGTAATAATATTTAATTCTATGATAATTTTCTTCAGATTATATCAATTTAATGAAACAGCTTGATGATGCTTACTGTGAATTTGAATCCAATTCAAGTGAAATTAATGTAATTTTAAAAATTGAGGAAATTTGTTAAACATCAAAATAAACGACATTAAATGAAATTCATTAAAATTCAATTGAATTTGCAGAAATTGTGATTTAAATAATTGTAATTTGAATATCTAAATTTAAATGAGGTAGAAAACAAATTCCTACCAATGCAGACAAAGCTTGCAAAGAGATGAATCTCTGGTAGACGCCTCGGTGCACAGAATTAAAAATGACATTTGGAAGTCAAGCACAATGACGACATTTCTCAAATCCACCCACAGATGAATCGTAAACCGAGAAAAGACGAACAAAATATTTCAAATTTGAATGTTCAATTCGTGGATTTTGCGTATTAGGTTTCGTTTGCTTTGTCACCTGTTTTGACGATGTCTCGTGGCGGCGATTGTCCCGCTGACAACTATGACCATCAAATCCCGATCTCTTCATTTAGAGAAATTAGCCCCCTCTCTCCAGCTGCTTTGGCAGATGCCCTTTTGTGCGAGGGTATGAGGCGCACCGCGAGAATCCCTCGAAGAGGTCCAAAGACCCTCGCTTGCTCTCCACACCAAGGCCGAAGAAATATGTCAGGCGCTCAGTCTGATATTCACAATATTAAGGACCCGTAGAGAACCCTTTAGGACGTATCTTGATATCATTATAAAGGGTTTAAAGAGGGTATAGCTTTGGGGTTTGAGACCCTTGTCCGTGACGAACAATCTTGGACCCTCTTTGGGCCACTTGTTGCATTTGTTTGAAATTCGGCCCCTGCCGTTTGTAGCGGTTTGTCGAGACGAAGATACATTGTATCCTGCAAGTTGATATTCTCGAACCAAGGATGCGACATTGTGTCTTGAAATGGGATATTTTGTTTTCCATCAGTCTGAACTTGAGGCTGAATCGTTGAGAATGCTGTGTCATGTTTCGTCTGTGGAGGTGTGGTTTGGTCGAATTGATGGTGGGGACCATTTGGTTTTACCCGTATTTGGCCGCAGAAAGTAGGTCATGTTTCTTTTGGGTAGATGTTGCTTCCCTTCATTCTGGGTTAAGGTGATATCGGCATTTACTTGCCCTGGTAAAAACACTCAGGTACGAGGGACCACGGCTTTTAGTCCTATTCAACAGACTTCTCATGTTGTGCTGTGAAGAGCCTGGAATTTAAGTTCCTTGAGAGCCATGCTGGTTCATCGCGGACATACAATCCTGTATTGTCCCCAGATCGAACCCGGCCATTGTTGGGACTCTCATTATAGGCATGAGGACTGTTAAAATACTGTCACTTCTTTGCTAAAATCCCTTTGGTGTTCTTGTTGACGCAACATCATCAGCAGTAATACATCAAAGGTAACATGGATGACTTGTTCTCCTCCCGTCACTTGAGCATTGTTGCAATTATCAGATGTGAGAAACTGATAAGAGGAGAACCTAAGAATGACACCTTGAAGAATCTCCCATTCATCTTGTCTTACATTCACTGATGCAATGAAAACTTACGTTCTGAAAACCAGGCCATGGCTGCGTACCTTCCGTTACTTGGGCATTGTTACAATTATAAGATGTGAGAAACTGATAAGAGTAGAATCTAAGGATGACACCTTGAAGAAGCTTCCATTCATCTCGTCCAACGTTAGATGATGTCACAAACTGGTTCTGTTAAACCGGCCCGTTGACCCAAACACCAAGGGGGCATCGCTTCATTCAACTCCTGGTGTAGTGGCCTTGTCAAACATTACTCAATGTCATGTAAACATTGTAGCATCGCAAGTGGACAAACAGGCGCTTCTATCTGGTGTGAAATCTTCTATCTTGTCCCGACATCCGTGTGACCACTTCACAACTTGCATAGAATGGCCGCAACACTCTCACAGAAAGCGCAGGCTATGCGGAAGTTGTATTTGAATTGAATCGGTGATCCGTGCCGCGCCATGTCATCTTTATGAATGATGCCGCCTCGCACTTCTCGATGCTCTATTCGGCAGGAAGTGGTTTGGCAATTCTGCGGTGACAGCACCGCTGGAAGATGGCAACACGTTACAAGCGCTAATGCTGACTTCGTTTTTCAAGATGATTTTTTTGCTTTCGGCATTATTGTCAAATCTTCCTTTTCGATTCCTGTGGTCAGGCGTCAGCTCTTTTGAAGATTATTGTGTTAAGTGGGCCAAAAGGATCCCAATAAAGAATGAAGAGCTGGGCTTGTTTGTTTAAAACAAATTTCGTCACTAAACACTGGGGTTAACTTACCTTGGCGTTATCTCTAAGATTTAAAATACTAAGTTATGCCAGTGTTAGTGACAAACTTGTTGGAACCCCTGGGGTCTGCTCTGCATTATATCAAGAGATGGATCCCTTCTTCCTTCCTTGCTCAGGACCCTCAGTGACTTAGTCGGCACATGGCGGGGCTTTCATCAGGGTCCTCCACTCCAGTCTGCTACCAGCATTCCAGCTGGCTGACTCCCATGTTAGATCATTCTCTGGTAGTTCCTTTTTTCATGGCCTCTCTCCAGGTTTCCTTCTACCTGCCCCTGATTCTTCCTCATCTGATGAAGAAACTTACAATGATTCAGAAATTGCTCTTATCGTTTCTCAACAGACAATACCCCACCTCCTATCAAAGTAAACATGTGATTACGTATTGAAGTTTCTGAAACAAATCTGAATAGAATTCTTGAGGTCCTTGCATGGAGACGCCATTATGTTTCTTCACCAAAGAAGATTTAACCTTGACTCTCTTAGAGTGCTCATCATTGCCTTAGATGACAGCAGCGGGTCCTCCCCCATCAATCCTAACGTACAATTTGTGGATCTTTGAATGTGGCCTGAACCCGGAACCTACCCAGTGTTGTCAGGGCCATTGAAGCGTGATGCGTTGTGTTATGGGGCAAGGAAGTGTTGCAGTCATTGGGTGAGAATTTAACCTTGAAGATGTAAGAATTCTTCTTCAGCATTGTCATCATTGTCAGACAGTTGTAGGATCTATCTTGAAAAGTTGCAGTGTCAGGACAGGTAAACGTTCCTTTCATTGGATGAGAATTTCACTTTGAATCTTCTCATCATAATAATCTTCTGATAATATTGGGTCCCCCTATCAGACCAAACATACAATTTGCTCATTTCTGAATAAGACAGGAATACAGAACCAGCTCACTGTTGGTTAAGCCCACCATGTTCGAGCAGAAAGATGCCAAAATCTACCCTCATCAGATGAGAATTCAACCTTGACTTCGTAAGAGAACGCACATCATCTCGGACCAGACAATGCCAATGAGCATCTAATCTGTCTCCCTGCGTGTTTGCTGACACCCTCCGTCCTCCCGACACCTGGCCGTCCCAAGGGCCAGTCTCTGCCGCATCCCTCAATCTTGTCATATCAGCTGCAGGTCTTGCAACCAAGGCATATTCACACAGACAAAATCAGACATTTCCGATTAGTCTTTTTGTTGGCGTCGACAATGATCGCAAGTCGCATTCAACGGTGACCTAGATTATCGTCTTCGGTTCGCCTCCTCCATTCATCGCCACGAGAGTCACTAATTCTTCATTAAGTCATATTGCGCTCCCATTGTCATCTGCCAAAAACTCGAGGGATCTTTTCCGTAATTTGAGACAAGGCGAAATGAGATTGTTTTCTGTGCGTTATGCACTGTGACCTTGCCAATGTCGTTTTTGAGGATCTCTCGAGGTTTGATCGTTTCCCAGGAATTCACTGCAGACAAGCAACAGCCCTCCAGTCAAACGGTCTCGAAAATATCTAAATTTGTTTTGTCTTTTTTAGTCTGCGGTCCTAATTGAAGATGTAACTATGACGATAGGAGTATCCCTGAGGCCAAATTAAGAACTTTTGAAAGTTTTTTTGTCTTTCACTTTCTGGTGTGGCCCAAACGTTTTTGTCTTTTCACTTTCTTGATGGTTCGATCTATTGTCTTCATCTTTCGCTTTTTTGGTGGCCTTGTTCGGACCAGTGAGAGGGGGGCCAAATGAAATTTGATTAGAATCTCTGACCTCTGATTTCACAGGCTACGGACTTCTCAAATATCAAAAAAGATCTTGTCCTTTCTATGTTGTGAGGGGACAGATTTCAACTTTGATGCATGGGAACCCACCCTGAAGCTGATCGATGAATGTCCTTTTCAAGGTCCTTTGCTCAATGTCTGCGGTGTGCTTGTAGCTTATTGGTAAAAATACATTTTCGGACATGATCCCGATGAAAATTTGGTACATTACCGGTTCTTCTTGACAATACTTTACCAAAACTTACGCCCAAATTTGTTTTCTTCTCTTCAGCTTATCGATGAATGTCCTTTTCATCGTCATTCTGTCTGCGGTGTGCTTGTAGCTTATTGGTAAAAATACATTTTCAGACATGATCACGGTAAAAATTCAGTACATTACCGGTTCTTCTTGATAATATTTTACCAAAACTTACGCCCAAATTTGTCGTTGTCTCTTCAGCTGATCGATGAATGCGGACGAGTAAAGGGCTGGGTTGACGCACGAGAACCTGGCAGCGGTAACTGGCTCAAGTACGTTCGCGGCACCCAGGAACGACAGCAACAAAACATGATGGCTGTACAAGTCGAAGACCAGGTACGATCTATTTTCAAAGTCGATATTTTGGGGCGTTTTTGATATATCGCAGAAAAATCTATTTGTTACCCAAAATGGTATCTGACACAAATGGTCATGCACAGGAGAAAAATCATGATGTCACCATTCTCCCGTAGCAGCACTACCCATCACATCAGCCGCTAGCAATTCCCTCCAGTGGCAAAAACTTCCATCTAAAGTGTAGCGAGCTATGCCAGAAGGGCGTATTAACTAGCTATTAACCTCGGGTCCCCTCCTTACCATCCAATATTAACGGAGACATCACCGATGTTTGAACGTTTTATAAATTTCATCACATTGCACGGGCTGACGTAATTGATTTTTCCTGCCTCCATAAAAGTGTCAAAACAAATTTGGTCGTCAATTCATTGCGTTAATCGCTAGGGTATCTGTGGCTAAGACTGTGCTAACATCTCCGTATGCTAGGCTGTGCTAACTTTTGTCCTCACCCGATATTTTTCACAGCCAATACCATCTGTTTCAACATGATAGGGCAATTTTGATCTTCGGAGTTATCCGTTGCCTTGGTCTGGTTGTGTGATGTAAAAAGGGTTTGTGGCTGTTTGGATTGCCAATGCTAGGTATCCAGATCAGCAGGGGGAGACAAGAATTTCAAGAAGAAAGGGTACGAGTAAAATATTAAGAGCACTTTTGTGAATTTTTGATGTAAATGGCATGGTTGAAGTTCAGACTGAGTAAAATTTTTATAATTTCTTGTTGTCAAGGCAGCATCCTCAATTTGTCTTAACTGATAGGGAAGAAATCACCATATATTGTATCCCATCTCTTGCATCACACTTTGCACAGACACATGTAGAAAATGATAGACTAAATGTCAATTACCTCTAAATGCACCTTATAGGTGAGGTCACTTCTTGGAACAGCCTAACCATATTAGGAAATTTCATTAGGAATTCAATTATCTCCGTGATCTTTTGATTTGTGTAAAAAAATGCAATTTGCGGTCAGAGTGATCTTGGCTCGGAGCGATTCTGTGCTCGTTCCGTTAAAAGCCACTTGTCGTTTGCGAAAGTTTCTTCGGGTGATTCCGCGGCTTTTAACCAATCAGATGAGGGCTTTTAGAGATCAGCCGAAAGTCGTTGACGATAATTCGTCGGAGCAGATCGTAAGTGATGATCTTTCGGAAAGCTTTCCTCGACTAAAATGATTATCTTTTACGCAGTCGAGGGGATTAACCACTGTCTTGTGTCTCAGTTAACCCTTTTAAGTTTGGCAACTCCTGCCACTCTAGTTAAGTGCCTTGTCGAAGGAGTAATGAAAAAGATTGAGAGCATTACTTGAGTTAGAGGTACTGTGCCACGGGGAAACATACCATCTGTGGGGGGAGGGAGTCAGATCTCTGCGTAAAAAAAATGCATTTTCCAATAATATCCGGGGGAGCTCTAGGGGGATGGCCACAGTAAGCATTGGCGAGAGCGACGTAATTTGGTGGATCCAAATTTTAAGTTCGTGTTTGATGGTGCATTTGCAAAAATTGCGAAAATAAAAGCTTGATTTCAGGGTTTACAGTTTCATATATTTTGGCGTTGAAACGTTTCAGATTGTCGAAGTTAACTTGAGATTGATCAAACAGAAACACAGAGAGAGATATAAACGAGCGACATTAATCAGATATCGAGCAAAAGGCATCGGTGCATGAAGTTGGAACCGCGTAGCGTAAAAATCTCAGATAATGTCCAGATTTTATTGAAAACCAGCGTTATCTATGGACGCGCTAATTGGCTGGATCGAAAATGTGAAATATCGGCCGGAACTTTGGAATGAAATCATCGAGCCAGAGATAAGATAATGCACGGAGCAATATCCGATGTTTGCGTAGCGGGTAGTTGATGTTTTACGATAGATGGATGGGGGTGGTGAAATAACATGACTTGTTTACAATTCTATTAACCCTTTTTTTTCTTCTGTGTTGGATTTGTCTTCTTGTGAGCATTTCCTTGCATGCCACTACGGCTGACCACCAAGTGGTGTTATTGATTACAAATCTTGAATACAATTTTCGTGTATTTTTTACTCCTAGTCATTTGAGGGGGGCCGGAAAAGGACTGTTTTCCTCAGAATACCAGGTTTTCATTATCAGATTTCCCTATGTCGCCCACCTGGCCATTGGGCAGGAATACTAATAGTAGTTAAGGAAATCTAAATGAATTTATCTCTTAGTTTAATGATAATCAAATGATGTGTGTTAGGATGACAGATGTCCCAATATTCTCACAAAGGTTAATAACCTGACTATCCCAGGCCTTCAGGTTCCCAAGCCTTTCCTGTCAGTTGGCTCACTTCTCAGGGCCTAGGCCACAGATGCTTTTTTCAGTTTTGAGAGTTAAAAACCATCAAGCACAGCTTATCTGCTTTGAAATATGTAATAGTTCAATTGGTATGGGTCTTATGTCACCATCATATCACTGATAATAATGATAAAAACTTTGTCCTCTCAACATTTAGAAATGATCAACTAATATTGTGTTTTGATGTTGTTCTAAAAAGTTATCAGTATTAGTTGATAATAGTAGGAGCCTCATAGCCTGTTGGTTAACACTTCTGTCTACCACGCGATAGGGCCCATGTTCAATCCTCGGGAGAACCTAGGATTGTATTTCTGGATGAACCGGCATGGCCTTCAAGGAGTGAAATGGCTGGCTCTTCACAGATGAGATTCTTTGTATCTGGTGTCTGTGACTATGCCAGGGCAAGCATAACGCTCCACCAAATGAGGAACAATGGCTACCCCTGCTTGCACCACCGGGCCCTGTATTCGTCTTGTCTGTCAAGCAGATTATTCTATCATTTCTGAAGATACACTCTTAGAAGGTTAATCCACTCATCAATCAACCTGACGAAAACATCGCATTCATAGCCGAAAACATCGCATTCATGGCCAAAAATATCGCATTCATGGCCGTAACAGTCTCCACGATGTTACAGCGTAATAATCTTCATAGGATACGCCAATATCATCATCATAACACGACAACACTGTACGTTGTCACAGTTAACGAGAAGTTGCAATGGCTGTGGCATTATGGGAAGAAATTCGCAACCATCACGCAGCGTCCTTTAGCAGATGTGATGGAGGAATTTTATGGGATCATAATTATGCGTCCATCATCGACAAGTGGAGATGCTATTTTTGGTCAAGATTGCCACCGCCTAACCTTTCCATGACCATATGACGAAGATATACGTTTTAGTGGTAAAATTGCCCCCCCCCCTTCCTTCTAAGGTGTGAAGAAGATCAATGGAACATATCATTCACTTGATTTTTATGATGTTCGAAGACCAGACATGTGTCTGTGCTGTCACAAAATGGCAAGAGTCTAGATTAAAAACAGTTGATATTACAATAATTTGAATGACAGAGAAAAATCGGCACTTTTCTTCTCTTTCACATCTGATATCAGTTTGAAATAATGACCACTTGATTCCTGTCCTAACTCCACTACACCACCAGAATGACAAATACCATTGTCGGCGTTCTCATTATAACATACTAGTGCATAAAACTTATTATCTCAGCCACACCATTGTCGCCGGTGGAATTTCTAAACAATCGGTTAATCCACCAACTTCCGATTGCCCCCATCTCCGTTGAGTGATGAGCGCTGTATCACCTCTCATCTTCCCACTGATGACACGTTGTTATATTCAAATGCTCGCCTGGGACCGCGTAAATTGTTCATCAGGCGTCGCCGAGAAAGGAACGTCTTATTAACGCGGGGTCCCTAGAGGGGTCATCAGCGGAGGATTACATGATATAAACACGTATTATCCTTCGAAATCTTGGAAGACAATGCCCACGTTGTGATTCCACATCCTGTTGTGTCAATTTCTGTTGTCAAGATTCTGCGAGGAGACGTTATCAGATTCTATAAGAAGCGTATCTCCTTCCGCAACTGATGACATTTTGACAATTGTATATGTCACTTTTGTCGTTGTTGTATCGCGGTGATGAAAAAAGATGGCGGTCGGTATCGTTACTGCGATTTGATTGGATGATTTAGTGGTAAAACTAGGAGCCAATTTACTGCTTCCCTGCTGTGGTGGCATGGTGTTTATGGTTTGTGTGTTCGTTGGCTTGGGATGGTAAGATGTTGACAGGTGTAGTAAAGGCGTACACCGTTTGTAATTACTGGTTGTCCAGGAAAATAGAAATGCAGTTATACACAATGCTGTAGTGCAGTTATTAGCCATACATATTTGCTTAAACTTGGTATTCATAGTATTTGTGTATCCATAAGGTCAATACCACCTCTTCATGAGGTCAATATCATCCCGTTGTGAGGTCAAAAATGAGTTCAAGGACAAGATATGAATCAAATAAATCTGTTTTGATAAACTCTAAACATATAATTTCCTTATCATCAATCCAAACACCATTTCATTATCATCCCATACCCCTTTCAAATTGATAAGGGAGCCATATTCCAACCTAAGGGTCAATCCCACATGACAAGATAGAGTGTGACATCTCCAATAAGGATGTGAGGAAGGGGCAGTCATGAAGAGGGTGGGAAAGGGCCGCAAACCCCTTGCACCGTTTGTCAGGATAAATTATGCACAATTAATCGGGATCCACCCACAAGAGACAAGATAATATCATTATCTTTCATCAATAATGGTCTTCTGCCAAGCTCCATTCTTTGGTTTATGTTGTGGTGTCTTTAATAGCTGTTGGTTTTATTGTCTTGGGTGTGTGTGACTAAATAGCTAAAATCAAGGACACACAGGACCCTTGTTCCATTGTGTCTGATCACAGACAGTGGTCGAGCCCCTCCCAGCATGACAAGATAATGTCATCTTCAATCGGGAACCTTGAATTAGGATGCCTTGTGTGTCTGTGTCCCTTTCTTTGTGAGGGGTAAGGGGTTCATTTAAAGGATACCGCTGGTTGATTCAAGGACTGTAGTTCAAACAGTCAATCTGTTTTCTTTCTGAAGATGAATTCTGTCCCAAGGACAAGATAAATGTCAAGGAATGATAAATTTCAGTTTCAATTATATTTGTTATTGTGTCTCATCCTCTGTGTTCGCTTGCTGTGGGTTCATTTTCAGGCGTATTAAGAGGTTATTGAATTCAAGGACAGTAAAAGACGACCCAAAGACATTAGGTATTGTTTGAAAGCATCTTCTTTTAATCAATGTTATAGGGAAGATTTAAACCCCTCCCACAAGACGGGATAGTGCCATCTCCAATGAGGATGGTGAACTAGGTAATAGCAGTAACCATCAACCTTCTTTCAGCATTCCTGTTTCCCTTTGGAGGAATGTGTTTCAGAATTTCTTTCACTTCTAATCCTTTTGAATAAGTCAGTTCTCCTTGTAGTTTCATCTCTGATGATTCAGGAGCCTTTTTAATAGAATAGTGGAAAACACTGCTGGCTACCATACAGTAGGCCTGGATTTGATACTTAGGATGTATTTTTGGATTAGTCGTCATGGCTTTCAACGAACTGAAGTTCTTTCAAGGAATTGAACTTCCTTGCTCTTCACAGTCCTTCCAATAAGTGGTTATAAAACAGCTTCCTCGTATCAGGTGTCTATGCCTGGGCAAGCAAAAGACCCAACCAAGTCAATCACGAGTTAAGCTTACGATTGACACCTTTCACAATTCAAAAAATGAGCCGCCCTCAATTATTATAAAAAGTGCCATTGTTGGGATATCCGCATATTTCGGGAGAAAATAGGACCATTGAACAGATATCAAAGTGGAGGCCTTGACCAAGTCCGTATGCAACCTGTCTCTTTTCTTGTTAGCTAATTGTTGGATCGTTGTGATTGAAACACTTGAACAGGCGTGTATCTTCTTGCCAAGGGTGAGCTAAACCTTTTGCAGGCCCTCCACAAAGGAATTTTATGGGAGATGAGACCTGGACTGAATGCGATGTATTGTAGGGTGAGTTATGGGGTTGTCTTTGAATTTGTTGTTAAGTGGAAGGTCACTGTCACTGAAGGGATATTACATTAGGGGGTCATTTCTAAGGGTTGATAGTGGAAGTTTTATCATTGTTATTACAAGGTCGAAACTTCCTTTTGAGCGAGAGGATGATAATTTCAGGTTTTTATGACATGAAAACAAGATTGGTGTCTTTTGAGCATTAGGGATGCCAAAGTGGGCTCTCAGGGGAGGGAAATTTAGGTCCCTTTGGCTATCATGGGAATGCTATTTTGAGAAGGAAAGAACCTAGACCACAACTTGGTGATATTGTGTTTTAGAATGGAAGAAAGGAAGAGGGCATAATGCGTCAGTTGCAAGGTCATGAGAGACCCATTAATTCTAAGGCCATTTTAAAGTAACACATAGGATACTAAAAAGAAAACTGTCAGATGTTCTTTTGGGCTGCTGACATTTGTCTAGATGGATTGGGTTGGTTGACGATTTGTTCATAATATTGTGTTAGCTCATTGTATCTGTGAGAGGCCTTGAATTCATGTTTCAACTCATTACCTTAAACATATCGAACAGTAGCAAAATTGCAGTAAAAACAGTAGCCAAATAAAAAGCTTTCACTTTTACGCTTGGCAACTAGGTCACCGAGTTATTGACAACACAAATGATTATGATACACAAGAAAGTCCCTTCTTTTATTCAAATCATGACGTAATGTTTAGGTTTGGTGGGTTCAAATACGCCGAGTACACACCGGTGCAGGCCTCACAACACCGTATGATACCTAGGCCTACTAAACCCACAACAGCCAGACTTTTGTAGAACCACAAATAAGATTTACATGTCCTCAAAAACAAGGACAGATAAAATAATTCCCACAGGAGAGAGCGAGTGCACAAATCATCCAATGATCCCAAAGTAAACATTAGACCCTTCAGAAAAATAACCAAGCAAATGAAAATACTTCAATCTATAGAAAGGGTGATCAAAGTGACAAAGACACATCGAGAATAAATATGAAAAAGGGTCGAGCAAGTCATCAACTATTATGGAAGAGGGCCAAAGCAAATTGGGAATGTTTTCGTACCCTTTTCACGAAGGGAAGTCAACAGGTGCAAGGGTCTCGGATCAAAGGTATTGGGCCCTGGGGGCATTGTGGACCCTTCATTGAGGGGTACGGAATAACAGTCCTTACACAATGCTGAGTATGATATGTTTTGTTAGGGGGGCTTTAGGGGACACTGGACAACACCCCTGGAATTCTGTGCACCTGACCGAAAATAAAACAGGTGTATTCATTCATTATTTGTGATGGGAGTGCAACTGTTTTACCAGATGGTCAATCCACCATTGCATTTGTCAGGTTCCTGAGTTTCTATGTAAAAAACCGGATATCTATGGAGATATAATCAAATATCAAAATGTTACCTATGTGGGTATCTTGTCCTTCATACCCCCTTCCGCTGTCCCTGGTGATATGTACTAATTGAAGGTATGCCCCCTGCCCTGGAACCTGATTTTTCGGTCGAGTGATTCCCATGTTTTAGATTTTACACCTGTTAAATTTCCCTCCTTTGAGTTGTTGGGTGCATTTCAAAATTGCAATGCATCACTAATTGGTCAGAATGCTACGTGAGCAAGGTTCAAAATGGCTATCTGGCTCTTTTCCGCCAGAAATATTATGTGCCCTCTCAAGAATGTATTGACGCATTATGGTAATTGGCTATCATTGACCCTCAGAACTAATTCCCATTCATCGAATTTGCAGGATGTGAGGCACCGCACTCTAAGACCCCTAATCATACTATGTATCTTTTGGCCCTTAAACCCCTGAGACCCTTAAGGATGACACCCCATAATGAGAGGATGTCCCTGATCTAAAGGTGTGTCCATGTCCCCTTAGAAATTAATCGCACAATACCAATTAGCCAGATTTTCACAGATTTTCCTATCTTTACGGCCCTTATTGTCAGATTTAAACCCCTTTTTGTTGCCCTTATTGTGTGATAACAGGGATGGGGCAGAATGATAGTGGATCTACTTATTCTACCAGATGATCTTGTCCCCAATTAGTCACATTGAAGAGGGTGGCTATTCAGTCGCACTTATCTCTGTCCAGGGACATATAAGGCCAAGGGGTGCAGGTGGAAAACTACCCCCCCCCCCCCAGACAGGGGCGGATCCAGGATCCAGATAAAGAGGATGCTCGCACTGCATTTCTCATTAACATTTTTGACATAGTTTCATGGTCAAATTCAAAGATTTTCATAAATCAGAAGGGAGGCTGGTGCTTGGTGTAGGTAAGTTATTGCCAGCTCCCTCTGATGACATTTTAGGGAAAGAGGGATAGAACTATAAAAAACTGAACAAATTGAAGTCTATTTTTGACATCTCTAGCACAGTTACATGTACTTGTACCCCGGATGGCATATTGTGTCCTCATGCCATAAGCTTAATTCTGGTTAGGGAGATATTGCGCAATTATCATCAAAAGCTAATCCTGCAATTGAAAAAGTTGTATTCACGATACCACTTCCCCAGTTACTGCGAGCACTAAAATCCCCCTCAAAACATAATAAAGCAAGTTGACATATTGTACAGTTACGAAAAGCCGGATTAAAAAATCCTCACAGCAAATTTCGCACAGAAATATCAAGAGATCGCCACAATTCCTGATACAACTTGCCCAACTACAGTTCATGTCAACATTAAAATCCCTGAAACTATTGTATCCAGCTAGATGACATTATTTGAGAGACATTGTACAGTTACGTAAACACAGATTATGTTTTCTGTGGCTATTTCTATGGCGCACGCCAAGTGTACCCAATGGCTGGCTCAATCGTTCTGAGAGAGCCCGACTGGAAGGTCTCCTACCATTGTTCAGAGACCAACCCACCACTGTGACGTTTGCCTAACCTAATCAGCGAGGTCATGTGACCGTTTGATTGACAGCGGCCTCGGGTTGAGATTGTGCCACTTTTGAGTGCAGGTAGATAGTTGGTTAGTCTGATTGTGGTTCTGTTCCGAAGAGGTTGATGCGAGGCTCGAGGACAGTTTGAGATTGTAGAATCAAGGATTATCTCTAATTGGACTTGTTGAAATTTTCCGATGCGGATTTTCATTTGACTTTTGGATAGTAAAATTCGCCGCTCACACACGGACTGAAATTTGGAGGGTTTCTTTGCCGTAAAATTTGGATAATTTATTAAATCATTAATGTTAGAGGTAGGTTATGTTGTTATTATGATCATTAGAAGCTTCCTGGTTAAGGGATTAGTTGGGGGGGGGGAGCTGAGGGCATGGGTATTGGTTGTTCAGCTGCATTTTTGCAAATTTTGAAAAATCAGTTTATCTGCTCTGTCTTCTGAAAACATTCCTGAATATATTGTTGCATTTTATATTTTGATTGATAAAATCTATCGCGAGGTTTTGCTATATAAAAAGGCTACATGAAGCTATGGTTTAGTCAATATCAATTGCAATGGGTTTGACTATTTGCATTCTAGTGCTCTGAAGTTTTCATGCTTGCATTTCTTGTGATAACGCTTTCTACACTGATCTCTTTGCCAATTCATTACTGTCACAAGTAAATTGCTGAATCCAATTAGGCCTAAATTCATATTTAGAATCACCTTTTAAATAAGTATCTTATCTGTTGACTACTGTCATTAAACTTCCTTAGGCACTTTTTTCCATTGATCATTGATGGTGAAAGTAATTACATCATTGAAGACTTAATGTACTTCGATCCAAAATTAATCCTAATAATTTTGATGTTATAAAAAGGCTTAATAATTAGTTAATTAGGATTACATGTAGGCCCCATTTCCTTCTTACATGTTTCCAAGTACATGGTGCCGTCTGAAGAAAATCAACAAAATGTAATTTATATTTCTAATTCCATCATTAGAGATAAGAATAAGAAAGAATATAATTTACAATTTATGAAACGGAGTTGATAATTCAGGAGATGTTTTATCTGAATTAAGTCTCTTCACTGAATCTAACTGGGCCATCATTGCTTGCATTTCAATTGAAGTGCGTGTTTATTTACTGATACCCGTTCAGATTATTTATTTCATCATAAGAGATATATATTTGTAAGTATAATTACAAGTTTTTCTCGATCTTCAAGAACACAAGATAAAATTAAGAAAACAAGACACGATATTTCACCACTTCAGGCCTTGTTTCAACCTGGCTTGTTGATTTCAGTTCAAATTAAAACATTCACTCTTGGATTTTGTTTGTCATTTACGCTACTGACAACATATGAATTCACCTTGAGCCACAAACTGCTGCAAAAATCTGGTCAAGCTGTCTTAAACTTTGACATACCTGATGGCGTTTCAAGACAATCCGTAATTTTTCTGTAAATTTCCTTAAAATATTTTATTGTTATATATATCTTCAGTGCCCATGGTAGTTGGCCTTCGGTATCTTATTTCAATCATAATATTCAGTGAAATGTCTGGAGTATCCGACCGCATTAGCTTAAATCATTTGTCTTGTTTCATCCTCTAATTTTCTATCACAAAGTGAGTTATTTCCTAAAAAATTCAGCCTTAGGACATACTAGGGACGGACAAATTCTGTCCTTATAAGGGAGTTGTCCTAATTACAGAGGTAAAATTGTACAGAAATGACCAAATTTCAGACCAAAATCACTGTGCCTAATAGATAGGGTGTCCTGCGAGGAGAGGTGTCCGCTATCAGGGAGGTTCAACTGCACACATATTTAGGCTACTAAACTTTATCAAAAAATTGCTCCCTACTTATCGCCACCTCTCCTCATTGCTGCAACGTATGAATTGATAAAATACTGATCCACCCACTAATCTAAAACCACTATCTTGTCCCTCCTCGATGAATAATTAATGTACCATCTTTAATCGAGAATGGATACGTTAAGGTAGCCTCGTCCACAGTTAGAACAAAAAGTTCATCAATTCTGAATTATTCAGTAATATTACTGTTGGATTTGATTCTTGATGAAGGCCACTTTAACATATTTAAAAATACCATCATATTTTGTTTGTGTAATCAGTTATTTGCTCATTTCGTGGTTTATAATATCTATTTGGTGAGACAATTTTATAAATTTACTTGTTATGGCAATTTTAGACACGATTTTGGGAGAACTAATCAAGGTTTCTCATTCGGTTTAAAACTGTTGGTGAGGAATATGTTTAAAAATGGTCAAAATCATCAAAAATCTACCCCTGATTTATGCACACTTGGCAGGGTGAAGCCCGCCAAATACCAGTGCTGTCACCTGTCCGTAGGAATCAGAACTGAAATCTCCTGCCTGAATTGGCTTGGTGACACCATGCTGTGACGCACAGTTACGATAATCTGCCTTTTCTAAAGCACTTAAAGCCAAATGAATAGGAACACAATGGGCATGAACAGGACAACTGTATGTTTTGGCTGTAATTGCCTGATAGTTCACAGCAAATCTTTGTATGCTTGTTAAAAGCCCCTCTTGGGAATTGTCACTTTGTGGGATGTTACAAAAAAGGACACAGTAATCAAGCCCTTTCTTGGTGTGACAATAGAATTTACTAGTATAAGGGGTTTATTTAGGGGGTTATGGTATTTTTTTACTGCTAATCTTCAGATCTGTCCTGGTATCTAAGGCCCTGGTTGGTTGAGACAAAAACAGCAAGAGATAAAATCGGGTAGGAGTGATTTGTCAAAGACGAAACTGGATTTAAAGTTTTTGACCATTGTCTCCGAGATTGTCTCAAAGAGGGGCAAATCCGCCCCTTAATATTTTGAACCTGTGGTGTCACCAAGTGCAATATAGGTAATAAGATTTGGAAAATTTAGGCGAAGTTTGTACAGGGTGACATGCATCATTGTACACCAAATCCTGGCCTTGTTAGGTCGAAGTTCAACATTTTAAAGATTATCATAACAGTTCATTACTGACTTGTATTTATTATGAAAGAAAATCTCCTGTTCTTAAACAGTTTTAAACATGTTTTCGTCCCAATTAACAGGGGATTCCAACTGCCCTCGGGGATATTTAAGCAGCTCATTTGCTTCATTTTATTTTTCTTGTCAAATCTTTTTTATTCTTTGGAAAATTTTGTCAAAGCGAGTCCTGTGACTTCTTGTACTAATGGATTAGCATCAATATTTTGAAAGACATTTTCAGGCCAAGTTGACCTGAAAATGTTGCATTGTTTATTTGGGTTAGTTCATGTTTTAAAGCTCTTGTTATGCTGAAAATTATTTGAAAATTTCTTTCAAGCCCGATTGAACAGAACCAGACCTATAGGCTCGTGTGCAGTAACTATGAAAAACTTTAGTCAAGTTAACATGGCTTTTTCTTATTATCTGAATATGACGCGTGTAATTTAGCAATTGGCGATGCTAGAAATATTCTTGAACGATAATCATTATGAAAATAAAATCGTTTTTGAATATGTTTTTATCCAATATGGTCTCACTAATCTGGCTTATGAGATGGTGTTTTCGCATGATCCTCTAGTCTTCCGGGGATTATGTGCCTTAATCTGATCAGTTAGTTTTCGCAAAGTCAGTTTTGAATTTCTCATAGGCCTTCTGATTGCAAAGGTTGTCAAGCGGAAATTCTCGGTAGGCTTTGTGTTCTTGCGGTATACCTTCCCTTGTGTCAGCAAAGGCTTACCCGTCATAATTGGAAAGTGGTCGATTTCGATTTCGTTGTGCCTGTCAGGATTAAAAATTCTCCAAAATGTGGGTGTAGGCCTACCAAATGATTCCACCTCCTCTTGAATTCAAAAATCATCTTTGACACCAATACATTTGCTTTCATTCCCATATAATTTTGAGGCCGATATTAAGTTTTGTGCTACAAGGGGTTAACAACAGGAAGTCGCCGCTTGGATGAGAAATGAAGAAGATCTCACGTTATGTCACAAACGACTTTCAAAATAAACCAAACGTGGAACCTTGAAACTGATTTAGATCGCCAACCAGGAGTTGTAAAATCGACCAAAAGGATGATAACTCTTACAATCGTTTATTATTAGCGCATTATCGCGATCGTTTTATTGCAACAAACGATGACATCTTTAGATCACGCCATTACGCAACGTTACCGAAGGTGTATCTCACGCCCACGACTTTTGGAATGCCTGTCCCATTCAATTTCCTGTGGAAAGGTTTATAACGCTATTCCCACACCACGAGAAACTGTTGCCAGTCGGATCAAAGGCGTTTGTGGCGCTGGCCACGGACGACAATGGCGTAAACTTCCTGTACCTGGCTTCGTCCCCCGCCCATCCCAGCATGACGATCACTCATGTTTAATCGCTATCTATTTTCATCCGGCGGAAAAGAGACGAACACCGCCGTGTGAAAGCACGACACCCAAGTCACACCCCTGATTACACCCGCGAGAGATGAGCCGCATTTGAATACCATTATCTGCCAAAAATACTTCAGAAAATACAGGATGACACCGCAGTGGTGTCATCGGACAACGCTATCTCCAATTATAACCGCTGGCGAGATTCAAACGCAAACACTCTGCGACAATGGCGTGTAATTTTCGCCGATCACAGGTCTTTAAGTATCGTTCAGATTTATCGCGATTTGCTGGAATGTCATAATCCAATCGCTACGAGGACAATCGTTGGTGTCATCCTATCTTTGTGTACGCATCTCCGAGGCGGAATTTGCGAAATTACGCCGCGTGTTATCTTAGGATCTGTTGACACGCTTAGCGATGTTTTTATTGTATAAAGTTACGCTGGGAGTTCCTCCGCAGATAAGAAGATAGGATACGTGTGGAGATATTAATGAAAACATCGCAGACATATTTGACATTTTGCAAAAGGATGGGTCCCTGATATTGTATCTCTTAAAGGCGTACGCCGTTCTTATTAAATTAAAGTAAAATAGATATGCAGTTATACACAATGTCATGGGGGAGTTATCGTGCATGCAACTTCACTGAAACTTGGCATGTATAGTATTTGCGTATCTGTGTACAAAACGGCAGCATTGATATGACCCACAGTATTTACACAATTGGAAATTTTCAAATTCAATTACAAACTTTTAATTTCTAATGAACAGTGGAGGCCTTTAACAGGTCTGGTGAATTCTTCAGGGGTTGTTTGACCTGTTGATGTACTAGACAGATTATTGAGAGATAATTTCTTATCTTAGTCAATGCAAAGTGATGATTTGATTGTTTTGGTAAGGAAACATAGACAATATTGTCTCATCTTCAAGGAATTTCTGAGTTCAGGCTAAATTTGCTATTACATGGTATTAATGCAAGTATCAATTCGTTTCTTGTACCCCCCCTCCTCAAGGGTAGTTAAGCTATCACCACTAATCTTTGCCGATGCTTGAGTAGTATTTATTTTTCCTTTAGTGAAAATTTGGCGAAGCTGGAAAGAATAAGGATGCTAATGTGTCGATGTCTTGTCGAACATACAGCCTTACCCAGTAAAATTAGTCCGGTTACTTTATATGATGGTGATAACTGATATATTGTTGATGGTGATGTCTTGACGAAAGAAAAAGTAGCATTGGTGAAAAAAGGGTGATGCTTGAGCCTTAAGATGTCGTTATAGGGTGATAAGGTGTCGTACCCTTGAGGAGGGGGGTACAAGACACGAATTGATACTTGCATAACCACTTGTTGCCCAAATCACAGTGAGTTCTGTACTGAGGCCTAAGAGGCCTAAAGGCAGAGGTGAATGATGACACTTTAAGGTTTTAGATTAAGTAAGGTGTGTCAGGCCTGCTGTGGGGTCAAGTGCAATGCTACAGCACAATTAATCACTCGTACCTATAGCGTAAAGATTGTAACTTTATGACCGGCAAAATTTTATTGAATCTGTGTTAACTTATAAGCCTCAGATTTGAAATGTAATTTTATAGAACTTCTAATGACCAGTCCAACAATACCCCCATATTTATCACAATTAGATTTAATTCTGTCATATCATGGGTGAAATATTCGGTGTCCGTCTCCATGAACATCTGTTGTTCCTATAATAAGAGACGATTTCAAGTGGTCACAACGCCACCGTTGCCGGTCTTTAACCCTCTCATGACCACGGTGGTTGTGATTAAAGCGATCTCCGAGAGTGTGGTATCCAGGGTTCTATCCTGTCCGGGGTCCCTTTCTTGGTTTGGTGACTGTTTCCAATTGGGAGTTATAATCTTTATTACGACTCCCTGTTTCCATCTTGTTCTGCTCCGGTGTCCGAGAAGGAAATCGGGCCACACCTCTATTTGAAATACATGTAAGCTTTTTAGCTTTTCACAAAACAATCATAAGTTAATCAGTTGAATTGTTGGTGAAATTCTCAAGAGATTGTTGGATTTTTTTCATTGAATATAAACCACTACAGTTTTAACAGTTACCCAGAGACAATCATCAGTAGGGGTATGTCCTCCACCTGTTTTGCCCCTCATTGTCTTAACTACTCAAGAGGCCCTTGTGATGATAGCACTCCCCCAGGGAATTGTCTCTATGCTGTTTGCATCACGGGGACAGAATACTCCCAAAAAGACAGAGTACTTTGGAGGGTCCCCCACTGTCCCTAAGCCTGTCCTCATAAGGGTCTCCAGGCTAAATATGTTTGGCACCATAATCAATTGTCGTCCAAACATTGATACCTCTTCTTCAAAAAGCATAAAGCATTAATTGATAATCCAGTTAAATCTCCAGTTAATTACCAAAAAGTGACAGTTTTGGTCTAGCTAATTAGATTATCTCCACTAATTAAGCATTGTTCCAATTAGTCACACTCTTTAATCTACTCCCTTTGTTCATGAATTGTTACTGTGTCCCAAATGACACTAAAAATCTTTTCTGAGATAAAATCGTTTCATGGTCCATTGGTGTCAATTAGTTCACCCGAACTAGGCCTAGAATTACACACAATATACACAGTAATGCACTGTAAGTCCAATCAATGGTCTGTAACTGTTTCATCTCACCTTAACTAGACAAATCTGTGTACAATTTCCAAGAGACTGCAGTGTTGTTTTTGTGGTAAACACGTCCATTTGTTTTCGTGGTAAACACGTCCAATTTGTTGTCTCAGAGACCCCCTGAGTAATTAGGGTGTTGTCCAGAGTTCCGTTATCCTAACTGTTGTCCACTGGCTGAGGGGTGATTACGTACTCATGCTGTGAAAGGATTTATACCAAGATCCTTGGCTTTTTTTGTCATAATCTCTTTGGGACCTGCTCTGTCAAGTCAAAATTCATCTCGTGTCAGCACATCTGCTGTTTTTGGACCCTACACAAGTTGTGATCTGCATTTGGAACTATATTTTGGACTTCACTCTTGTCTTTTAGACACTTTTGTAGATTTTTCTTGGAATTTATGATACGATTTCACAATGGAGAACAATGATGCTAGGCTCACTGACATTATCAAAAATGTAAGTTTTATTTCTATTTGATTTTTTCCCAATATCCATACCTGACTGTCCCTATTCAGTTTTGTTCTTGGGGTGTATATTTGTGTTGGCTGAAAAACTCCTAAACAAGACAAAACCACTGCAGTCTGACTCTTTTGCATACCTTACCATTTTGAAAACCTCATGGACAGTATTCTCTTCCATTTTATTTTTCAGCATTTCAGTGAATGGTTGCTGGAGAACTGGTTCCCCCTTCCATATATTGTCATGAGGGAAATCCCACAAGAACACAAATCGATCACATTTCGTCCAAAACTTGAATTTTTTTGTCCGAAACTTACATTTTCTGTCCCTCCCCTCGTTCCAGGTATATTACAAAGCTTTAAAGGACATCGCTCCTGGCGACGAGATGTTACTTTACGCCAAAGATGCGGTCTACCTCGAGAATGAATTGGAGGCAATGCAAGGCTTAGACGATGGTGAGTTGTTGATTTCATTTCCATATTTTATTGTTTTGACAATTTGTCAGGACGAGGCCTCTTGTAATCCAAAGATTCTTGATATCCCTTGGGAATCTTGATAAGCAGAATTCTCAGTTCTCAACTATTTTAAAAACTTCCACAGTTTTGGAGAATTATTAATGATATGATAATCTGGATAAAGTGATGATCAGCCAAAAAAACTCAAGGCCACGACCTTGACGATTAAAATCTCAGCAAGAAAACAATTTTCTAAAAAAGCAAAAAGTGTCTTAAAAGGTGGCATTTTATGAGGTGGTAATCCCTGTCTCTGAAAAAACTTGACCCGACAAGGGGCGACCTTGTCAAAGTTCAAACCAATTGATAATTTTGACAATCGTAATCCTGTTTGAAACGTGGCCCTGTAAAAAAAGTTTGCTGCACTTTTTCGAAAAAACTGACACTTAAAAAACTCAATTTTTTGCAAAGGCCACAACCTTGCCGAAAGTTCAAAAAGTATATTTGAGGTCGCATCGGGCGCACAAAGGCTTGAAGCGACATAGCAAACAATGACGCATTTCAAGGCCACGTTGCACAATACCTCGGACCGAGCGCTTAACTCTGATCACTCCTTGAGAAATTCTTTATTCATAACTTTTATTTATCTTGATAATCTGGCCGTATCTTGGCTTTGTTATCATTAACTGAGTAAACGACCCTAGGAGGAATTGTACCCCAGTGTGGAAGATGGCTTAAAGCTATCAAAATACAAATTACGTTTTGAATATCAAATTTTTCATAAATTATTTGACTTTGTTCAATTTTGAGAACCAGCTGCTGACGTTGGTTAGGGGGGTAGGTTGTCGGTTTATTTTAGATGGTAAATGTTTTTAATTTCAACCCATAATTAGGGCGGGAATGTTAACTATAAATTACGTTTGAATGTCATTGAGGTTTGGAAGATTTGGAACACTTTGGGTAAAATATTTGTAAAACGACCGAAGATCAGGGGGACCAATTATTTCTTTCAGTATTTTAATGTATCACTCTAAAGTCTATTACTATTTGTTACAAATGCAGAAAACTTTAAAAATATTTGTCATCAGAACTTCACGGCGCAAAATTTCAATCGGAGGCAATTCTCAAATTTTATTTTATTTTTGCTTTGAAAATCGAGTGTTTAGCCTCAGATTCACAACGTCGGAATTATAAAATATGGAAAATGAACATTCTCACCAAAGTGAAATTATCTCCCGTCAACTTGGCTGTTTATTTTCATCGGTTTCGATTGTGGGAATCGCGGTTGGGATACCAAACGACAACAACGACACAAGTATCTTAATTGCGTTGACTAAATCATCGCACAAAGCGGCAAAGGTGCCAACAAGAAAATAGCCGAGAATCATAAACGTGGGGAACTCGAATCAGAACACTTTACCATTGTATGCTAATGTCACTGTCAATGTCGCGATGGTTGATGGACCGTGCATCCCGACGCAAATAACTTTGTCTTCTCTATCTACGGAGAGTTCCCGCGGGCAGGTTTGATTAAAACATGTCACAGGAGTGCGGTACGATAATAGCGCTCATTATTTAAACGAAGTGAGTCGGGCATTGACATGATTTTGGCCTGTTGAGGCGCGGGGATGAGCCAGGAGCAAAGGTGCCGATACTTGAGATAGGGGAATGCGGCATTCTTCCGGGTTTGTCGCGTAAGATTCGGGGTACCGAGACAGCTGTGGAACCTGGAGAGAAATTTCAGAATTGTTTGCGTCGGCGTTTTGCGATTGTTAGAAAAATTACGTTAATATTTTCGGGGCGTTTCTCAAAAGTGCATCTTGTGGCGCAATTTTAAATATGCTTTTGTGCGTTGTTGTGTAAAGTTAGATGAGCCCTCATAATATCTCGGTAACCATGTGATATCATGTTGTGGTTGGGGGGCGGAGATGCTCAAGGATGGGAAGAACGTCGCATCTTTCGTGGGCCCATGACTGCTGGGAAGCAACCTTGGAAAGATTTGTGGTTTTGATTGAAAAAAGCTTCAGGACAGGCAATTTTCCGCCACCAAGAAATTTTACAATAATTTTGACAGTATGTCGTGAAAGTGAATTTGCTCAGAGGAAGCCGGTTTCTCCCATCTCAGAATTTTAGTACTTAACAACAGAAATAAGAAGACATAAACTGGGCTCACATCACTTGTTAAAATTTCAATTTTCGGTACATAAAATTTACTCAAATTACTTATGGGTTACCAATAAAAGAAAGAAAAAGAATTTGCATTTAAGGACCCTTTGTGTTTGAATTGAACTTGACGTGTAGTCCTTTACCAGAAATATGTACTTGTAATTGATTACTAGGTCTTTGGATGACATCCGACCACTGTCAATTTCATCCTAAACATACTATTAAGATTAGTGAAGATCCACCTGGAGAATGTTTGGTCGTGCAGGCTGAAGAATACACATACATGGTCTTATCTTATTGTTAACCTTGTCAATTTCATTGCATAAAGTGCAACAAGTCCTATTAACATTTTGGAGATCCACCCTTTGATCATTCAACTGTGGTGTATAAAGTAAGACCAACCCAGGACACAAATCAGCTGACTCAACGTGACACTTCAGTTGAAGGTTCGGTCAGTCAAGGGAATTCTGTCAGGCTGTGGGGTTTGTGATCTTACTCTATTTGGGCAAGTTTCAGAATGGAAAGTTTGGGTATGAATTCGGCTAAAGTGAAGAAATATCCATACAAGTTGTCGGCTAAACTTTAGAATCCCCGATCGGAAATGACGTAGTTTGATCGCATTCAACTATAAATCCATTGAACAGTGGTGCTTGGTTAGTCAACCGATGACCTTTTTTTGGGGTGTGATCGGGGATTGTAAACTCGTTCCCAGCCTAGTTAGGTGCAGATCTTCATACATTGTCCTTATTCCATTTGGCAAAGTCATTGACGTTCTGCCTTTTTTCTCTCTCCAGAAGAGAAACGCTATCCCTGCGGTGACTGTGGTGAGGTCTTCCGCTCAAAGGTGGCACTCCGACGACACGAGACGTACGTCTGCAAGAACAGTAATGCAATCTTCACCAAACTGAACCGAGAATTCAAGGAAAATAACCAGCTGGAAAATCAGATGAATACCTCTGTAAAGGAGTCTATCACAGATGAAGGGTAGGTACCAATCAAATGATCAACCAATCAGTCTTGTCAATCAATTAATCAATCAAATAAGCAAATAATCTATCTGTCAATTAATCATCGACCGACAAACTAAAAATGATTACATACACTAGTGACACCAGTCCTTATTGTTGGGAACTAAAAGTTTAGCTTGGACACCTGATGGCTCAGCATAAATTTGATAGTTGACGCTCATGCATCAAACTTTTCCTAATGGCTATTAAAGTTTTAAGGTTTTGAGCTACATGGCTGTAAAGTAAATGCACTGAGAAAAAGTTGTTGTACAACGTATCCAAATAAACAGTATTTCTCACGTCGTAATATTATCAAAAGATTAAAAAGAAAAAATGGACAATTTTCATTTATTATTTATTCAGGTCGATGTCTGACAGCAGTATAAGCCAGGATGCCGCCTGGAAAGCTAGTATTATGCGCAATTCAACTATCGTAAGTATTGAATTGTGTCTCAATTAGAATTTGGAACCTCACCTCAATGCTATCAAGGACACTCTATCTATCATGGAGTTTGGTCCAAGATTTGTTGTTTCCATTCAATTTGACCTCTCTTATCAGGACACCTCTCTAATCAAGGAAGAGAGAAATCGACTTAGATGGTCAAGATCATTGTCATAAGACAAATAGACTTTACTTTCATGTTCCTAAAAAATCTTATAAGAAGTTTTTCCGTTTCTCACGTCTTCGACCTGCTTTCTCTCTTCAGGGTCCAGATGGATTCAGGCGTTTCCCCTGCGAGAACTGTGATAAAGTCTTCACCGACCCCAGCAATCTGCAGCGCCACATACGCGCCCAGCATATCGGCGCCCGATCGCACGCCTGCGCCGACTGCGGAAAGACATTCGCGACCTCTAGCGGCCTGAAACAACACCAACACATCCATAGCAGCGTCAAGCCATTCCAGTGCGAAGTCTGCCTAAAGGCCTATACACAATTCTCCAATCTCTGCCGCCATAAACGAATGCACGCTGATTGCCGCCAGCAGATCAAGTGCAAGGATTGCGGGCAAGCGTTCTCCACTGTGACGTCGCTGAGCAAGCATAAACGATTCTGCGAAGGAGCCTTAAGGAATGGATCCCGTCCTGCTTACCCCATTCCAGGCCTCCCCCAGAGGCCTCCAGTCAGCGCTGGTCTACCCCCGACATCACAAGGATCTGGATTGCCGGCAGCTTATATGAACTTGTACCGTGCTCGACCGCCGTTCCCATTCTACCCTCCAATGGCGGCCGGCTACCCATCATTCCCTCCTGGTCATCCGTTAGCTGCAATGCAAATGGCTGCTCTCCAGAATGCGTCGCACCAGGGGAAGTCACCTGACATCCTTGGGATGTCACCGTCAAAAAGTGAACGCGATAGCTCAGAAGCGTCCATTTCAAGTCATTCCGATGGTGAGATGCAGGGCCTCTCTGATGTCGAGTCCGAAATCAAGTACGATAGGCACGCACCAGCTAGTCTGTCACCGAAGATGCCCCTGCCACTCAAAGTCGAGCCGAAGACACCCACCACTGCCTTCAGGAGTGAAATCAACACAAGTACACCAATTGGGTCCATGATTCCAGTCCAGAAGACGCCTTCTTCTGGTTCGTCATTCGGGGACCAACCGTTTGACCTGAGCAGTAGCAGCAAGTCTAAAGATGATATGCCGTTCGATCTGTCGAAAACGAGTTCCAAGTCCAGCTCACCGAGTCCTGATGAACCGCTAGATCTGTCGCACAAGTACAAAGTTGAAACAAAGGCGGCTCACAAGACTCACGTGTTTGGTGAAGAGCAACAGAAAGCACCGCAGGAGAAACTACACTACGCCTACCCCATTCCAAGCCCGATGACCCTTGACCCGATGTACCGTGTCAGCGCGATGGACAAGACCAAGATGCAGCAGACATTCCAGGATGCCGCCAAGCAGATGATGTCACTTCCACGCTTCCATATGCCGACGCCCGGATTCCCGTTTGGCGGCGTGAACATGAACATGGGCATGATGTCGCCCGACGCCCAGCAGAAAGGTTTCTCGCCCATGATGAAACTCGCCAAGCCCATGGAGCCATTCCGATTCTCTCCGAACCAAGCCAACAAACTCAAGGAACGTTACTCTTGCAAATTCTGCGGAAAGATCTTCCCGCGCTCGGCCAACCTGACGCGGCACCTCCGCACGCACACCGGCGAACAACCCTACAAATGCAAATACTGCGAACGCTCATTCTCGATATCGTCAAACCTCCAGCGTCACGTCCGAAACATTCACAACAAAGAAAAGCCGTTCAAATGCCCGCTATGCGATCGCTGCTTCGGCCAACAGACCAACTTGGATCGCCATCTCAAGAAACACGAGTCAGACGGACCAAACGTCATCGACTCACCGACCAATGAAATCGAAGACAAGGATGACTCTTACTACGACGACATTCACAACTTCATCGATAATAAAAGCAAGGAGACGAAAGATTACGGGAAAATCGACGCCAATTTTTCCCTGACGGGAAGGATTGAGACTGTCATGGACGCCGCAAGCGATAAATCTGACGAGTTAGAGGACATTGATGATGACATTGTGGATGATGCCGAACTCGTTCTCCCACTAGTCAAACGCCAAAAACTAGACAATAACAACGAAGAAAAATTATCCAATCACAACGATTCGCTCGTATCTAATGGCTACCATGATGATGATAGCGAACATGATCAGAAACCGTTCCTTCCGTACGATTCAGCTCCAGTTGCGTGCAACTCCTAGAGAACCTCAGACTCTGTAAATATTCTAATATTTATGCATAGCCAAAGTTCATATCGATTTGAATTTGCTGCAAGATTCAGTACACTTTGTGTACAACTTCATCTAAATGTACCGAGTACTTTCGGCAAAGTTAAATTGGACTGGACTCTTATTATTTCTATGACTTGAACAGCAGTGTGCCAGAGGGAGTAACCTGTCTACCCTTTGCCACAAAAATGCCAAAGTCGGCCAGTTCATTTCCTCAATGGTGGACTTCTCCATTCTTGTTGCAGAGGGGAGACAGTAAGGGCAACGTAGAAAGAAGTATCCAAGTTCTGTGTGTCATGAGATGTTTGGATTTTGTTTTAAGTGTTTCAAGGGTGGTATGAAGATTTTTCCTGACAATGTGTTGTGTGCTGGTGAATTTTTTAATCCTGTTCGACAATATCCTAAAAAAAGGTGAAGCTGATTTCCGTGATTTACAATTTAAATATTTAAATCTGCCAGGTTGTTGCATTTTCATGCTTGAACTTGTCAATTCTACGGTGCCTTGTAATGAACCGAAGGTTTGTTCTGGTACCTTGACGGCAGGCTAATATAAAAAGTGTTTTTGAATCTTATAATAATCAACATTTTTGGTGTGTCTAGTTTTGAAAGTAGAATTTAGCATTTGGAATTACCCCGGCATAAATAGATAGTAAAAATTGTGTGGATTTTGTGAGTTTTTGGAACACTTATAAAAAATGGAATGATGGTCACAGTGTTGCGCAAAATGTCTAATATATGTATTATTTTAGCAAGTTAGCTACTGAATTTGTAAATTCACCAATACCACTGTATCATAAAGTGTAAATTTGCATGAAAATGAAAGAATACAAAAATGTATTTTTTGAGATATAATATTCGAGACGTATGTTATCAGGATGGCATAGGATTTAACCTTTGACCTCTGGTGTTTGCGCACTGATAGCAACTCATGCACATTGTTCTAACCGAATGCCACTTCGCATTTACATTTCCCAATGTAAAAATTAACCTGGCACCCCTAAAATATGAAAATGGACTGCACTGGAACTGAAACTGTCAAATGTACGGTGTAAGCCATTATTCCAGGGGTGTCAGATATTGAACTTGCTTTGTAAATTTATGTTATTGAGTTTGCCTCAAGGTGGCACTGCCAACTTTGCAATAATTTGGAAGAAAATGATCTGAATTTTGTACAGGAGTTTACAAATCAAAATAACACGCTAGTCAAGCCAAATGTTTACACAGGGACAGGGTTAACGTGGTTTTTCTGGACCAATTCTCGTTCTGTCTCGTTCTAAAGTCATTTGTATCAGTATTTTGAGGTTAGGTCAAGGTCAAGCTTGAGGAAGGTTGAAAATTTGAAGTTTCGAACTGCGATTTTCATCTTCGATTATCAATGGGTTATCTTGCAATGTTCAGTTCCTTTAGAATGTGCAATCCTCAGCCTTTTAAACGACACTCTCTTTACTTCTGTTGCAAGAAGTCTTCTGTTGTTGCAAGCAGCACCGAACCTCTGCCTCTATTAAAGATCTTGAAGAAATTGTCCCTTACAGTCCCGAATCAACTCCTGGAATGAAAGAGTGAGCTAGATTGAAAACAAACGGTTGATAAGTTAAAACAGTTTGTATTCAGTAGGTCAAGTTAAACTACATTTGTATTTGGCAATAATCTAAAAGGTCATCATGTTTTGGACAAATTTCTTCAGGATCTGAACTCAAGTCATAATACTTTCTCGTTGAAAAATACTGCCTGGAACAGTATTGACCTCATACTCATTTAATTTTTGATAGAGCTTTAAGTTATTTTTCTGTAGATATACTCGGTCAGGTTCTGGCCATTCACATGTTTATACCGTATTTATATTTTCTATGTATTTTCGTTGGTGGGCCCAATATTTTTCACATCTATAAGAAATGAAATGAACAGCAATTCGGATCACACACAATGCCATTCAAATAAAAGTAGACGTCACCTTTTTCCTGCTTTAATTGAGGTTGCTATGTATTTTGGATGTTCATCGGACTATAAAACTATGTATATTTGGCAGGAAGCAGGCGACATCCTCTTTTATTGTCACAGATTCCCAATTCTAAAAGTTCTAGCATTTTGTCATTCTACAATAATAGAGCTATGATCTCATTATACAGGGTGTCAAAAAAGTGGATATCACTTCATTTTGGAATGACGTCTGCTTTAATTTTTTATAAGATAGCTCCAGCATTTATCACCACGCTCATATTTTGAGAATCTCATAACGGCCCACCTCAAGTATCTGTCTTATTTATTTGCAAAGTTTGTCGGTTTCACCCGATTCGACAAAACTTATAATGCATTATAAAAACCCTGTGTAGATGCATTACATGTTTTGTCTAGTTGGGATGAATCTAAACTCTCTGTAGCCAGTGGTCTATTGTCCAACACGCACAGTCAGAAAAACCATTCATTCAAAATATTTTCAGTTAAAACTCCCCCAAAATATTAGTTTCGGTTAGAAATGGTGTTAAAATATTTCCGAGATATTTTTCTGAGAATTTTTTGAATTTATGTTATTTTCACAAAATTGTTACACAAAAAATTCCTGTACGGTTTATTCCTTGTACATAACTATGTCTATGACAGTAATATCTGGTTTGGAGTGCAAGCGACTGGGTTGTCCGCCGGCCAGGTGGTCTGAAAACATAGGTAACAAAATTACCTGCTCATCTAATTGCAAAACATTGAGAAATTCTTAAATTTTCTGATGTTTTTGTACCAAGCGAAAGTGTTTCTCTCGTAAAGTAAACATCACTTTGGAAAAGTTTGAGTGGTTTTTGGAACCGTGTTTTCAGTTCACCAGCCTCGTAACCAGTCTTGATTTTACATGTAATCCGTTTGCTGTGATGATGTGCATTTGTAGTGTAGTAAGATTTGCATTTGTAGCTATTTATGAAAAGAAACGATTGTATAGAGGAATATTTTCCTGAAAGATTTCCTGACTACTGAACATGTCTCTGGTCTTGTTTACCCAAATATAAACCATTTATTTGAACTCTGGAAATTCATCCTTAGTGTTTACCTCAAGTTTATTTAGGCAATATGCCTAATTTGACTTATTGGAGGCGGTGTACCTAAGTTTATGTGACTAATTTAAGGCAGGGTCCTATAATTGTCCATGCCCTATAAACAGTTAACCCTGGAATCGCTTTCCACAGCTCCGTACCCAAAATCATATTCGTTGAACAATGGGAAGTATTTTCCCTATCATCAAGAATATAAAAACCATAACACCAGGGACATTCCCCCTGTTGAATTTTAACCCCATTATGCCCAAATCAACCATGGAAATATTCTCCTAAAATCTATATCAACTCTTACTTAATACTGAAGGATACTATCCTCTATTTAGTTACTTAACTTGCTTCTTTTGTACCCAATGCTTTTCGGACTGCACAACTAAATTGGGAAATAACCAAAAATTGGCTTTGCAGCGTTGCCAATGATATGTGCCATTTAACTGACGATCTCAAATTAGGTTATATTTTCAATCACATATATTTTGCGAAATTCCTTTCCCGAAAATGCTGTGTATCACTATCTTTTACGCATTTAAACTCTATTTAATCATGTGACAAAAAGTGTACCCATGATGCATTGGGATATAATGAGATTGCATCAGGTACGTTGGCATGTGATGAAAGGAATTTTGACGGGTATCTACATTTACTCATGTCAAGTTAAAATAGATCTGACGAATCTGACTATAGAGTGTCTAAAAAAACTAACACAAATTTTTAAGATCGACATTCCTTGGGCATTTTCCTGTCAAAAGTTACTTCCTTTACTCTTTTACACTGAATTGAACTAGATCTGATTGTCTAACATTTCTGCAGATGTGGGTGTCTTTTTTTTAAACACCTAGTAGTCATGATATTTTCTGAAAAGATCTGAATCTTTCATCAAGCTTGATAAAATGAATTGATGGAGTATGTTTTCAAATTCAAAAACCTCCAAATGTTTCAATGTTAAAATTTCGGATATTCTTGTATTTGGCGTTGATTAATTATGAGAAATCATTTCGTCTGTTTCTGGGGGGAACACTTGGAAGAACGATCTCATTCTCGAGAACACCAATTAACCATTTCTGAAAATTACACCCCAAAGTTATCATCCTGTGGTTGAGAAAATGACCTCAATTGTCGCAGGGGTTGGCCTTGATGTGTCTGTTTTCTAAGGGATGCCTTTCTAAAAGGTGAACGTCCCTTCTCTAACTTGTCGCGGGTCCATCAATGACAATTTGTGGGTTGGCCCGGCCTGGAAGTTCTTGTAGGCGACGCCTCCTTTGATAGCAGTTTCCTCTGTGCTATTAGTGGGGCATCTAAGAAAATATGGGCTGAATATAAACAGATAAATCATAGTCTGTTCCAAATTTGTTTTGTCGGAATTCTGTGTGCATTTTTGATGGGTACTGTGTATGAATGCACTCTCAACTTTGCAACAGTTAAGATGAAGTATATCCTTAAGTTGGCTCAAGCTAAGTTTGAGTACATTTTGTGCAGATATTTGCACTAAATTTAAAGGATGAGTACTGTTTCTATGAAACCGACCTGATTTTGGTTCAATTTGACTTATCCATACATTCCATGCAGATCACTGCACACAAAAGCACACAAGTCTTCATTCAAGTTAGAGTGAAATTGGCCATGGAATCATCATCATAGGGCTCTATGCCTCATCAATTCCGACACTTAACCGGAAATTCCCACACAGCTCTCGGACCCCACGGCCGGAGGTGTGCAAACCATGACAGCATCAAATTAAATGCTAATAAGATGAATTTGAAATTCAATTGGCTCCAGAGATAGCGATCCTATCCTATTTCGAATATTTTGTCACGGCCCGTGGGCCTTCCCGTTAATTAAACCTGGACCCAATAAATAATAGGCACCTCTGACTTATCAAAACCTCAGAGAGATAAGATCAGTTTGTATGCTCCACAATTGAGAGAGTTTTGAATTTGACATGGGTCAAGTTGATGACTTTTGGGGATTTTTTTCCGAAATGTTAGACGTTTCTCTTGAGATTGTTTTGAAGTTTCTTTCCCATGCGAGCAGACGCCAAATTCTTGTAAAGCAGACGATTGGAGTAAAAATATATCTGATGAAACTTATTGGTCGTATTTTGCAGTGGGATCTTGAAGAAATGATTGCTCGAAGATTTAAAGTCCTTGAACGTGTTTTTCACGAAACAAGTGTTGCGTTGTGTTAAAATAATCTGTTGGAAGCAAACTTTTGATTTTTGGTTCATTTTGACTAGTCTAAGTACACTTCCTGGGGGAATCTTTTTAAAATGGCCATGATAAACTTGAAATCAAATTACAGTCATTAGCCTTCACCTTTTCTCTCAGATGTTATGTTTTGTTGATAATGTCTAGCAAAACCTTTTCTTCTTCTGTCAATCGAACTTTGGGGTCTATATCCCAACTACATAGCATTGTTTAATCCCTTTCTCTGTCTGATAAGGGTCGCATTATCCCAGTATTTTTTATAGAAATTGTTCAAAATCAAAATATGTGTTTCTGTTCTGTCTTGTTTGTGTATTGCTGGCTTGTAGATATGACATTTCTAAAATTGAGTTCCGAATTTAGCTTTGTTTGAAATGAAATAAACAAGATAATTTAAAATTGAATATCATATTTCTGTTCTTATTTCGCTTTCTTTCGAATGACAAAACCATCGAGGACTATAACCCAGACCCCCTTCCCCTGGGTTAACCCCTCGGTCAATTCAAAACAGACGTGGCTAAGCCAAGGAAAACTGTCCTCCTTTCCTGTCGGGTTTTTCTCAGTCATTTGTGGTCCTGGGGTCTATTCTGACTGTTTCGTGACTGGAAGGTTCAAACATCTACACTGTGCTGCCTTGCTACTGTTAAACCCCTCAGGAGACATCACCACTGATACCATGAAGTTCCCACTGTAAAACCCACCAGGAGATGTCATGACTTCTACTATAGACAACACAGTAGGTGATACCATGTCATTTACACTGTACTGCCTTACTACTGTTAAACCCCTCAGGAGAAATCACCACTGATACCATGAAGTTCCCACTGTAAAACCAACCAGGAGATGTCATGACTTCTACCATAGAAAACACAGTAGGTGATACCATGAAGTTCCCATAACCCCATAGCCCCCCCCGGGAGATCAGTGGCATAGTGGTTAGAGCGCCTGGCTCATTACCTGGAGGTCTGGCCCTTTCACAACAGTCACATCCCAACAGTTCCTAATGTCCTTGGTCTCTCGATATCAGATCCGACGAACACTCTTGTGAGGACAGTCTCATCCAAGTTGTGACTCCTTCCAAAAGACGCTGGTCCCCAATATGAGAGGTGACCAGGTCTCCGAGCGAATACAAGGACACCCGTCCTTCAGACAACAACACAGCCTAGAGATACAGACCTGTCCCTTAAGAATGGACGACACATGCCACAGGCGAGCAGATGCACATTCTTGAGAGAAAGATACCAACCATTCCCTATAGTAAACCGCCTTCTCTTCCCATACTTGGCAGGCGGCCGTGAAGACAGTAGGAGGACAGACGGCTGAGAATCCGAGAGGAGAGATGTCTGAGTTGAGATGATACAGAGACAGAAGACCATCGTTTAGTCGAGAGGAATGTGATTAAACAGAAACGGCAGAGGACGGCTGTGAAGACGGGAGGAGGACAGACGGCTGAGAACCCGAGAAAAGAGATGTCAGAGTTGAGATGAGACAAAGACAGAAGACCATCGTTCAGTCGAGAGGAATGTGATTAAACGGAGAAGGCAGAAGACGGCTGAGAAGACGAGAGAAGGACAGACGGCTGAGAATCCGAGAGGAGAGATGTCAGAGTTGAAATGAGACAAAGACAGAAGACCATCGTTCAGTCGAGAGGAATGTGATTAAACGGAGAAGGTAGAGGACGGCTGAGAAGACCGGAGAAGGACAGACGGCTGAGAATCCGAGAGGAGAGATGTCAGAGTTGAAATGAGACAAAGACAGAAGACCATCGTTCAGTCGAGAGGAATGTGATTAAACGGAGAAGGCAGAGGACGGCTGAGAAGACGAGAGAAGGACAGACGGCTGAGAATCCGAGAGGAGAGATGTCAGAGTTGAAATGAGACAAAGACATAAGACCATCGTTTAGTCGAGAGGAATGAGATTAAACAGAGACAGGGAGCAGGACAGACGGCTAAGAATCTGAGAGGAGAGATGTCCGAAATGAGATGAGACAAAGACGTAAGAGACACTCTTGAAGACGAGCGAATTGGGATGAGGCATAGAAGACAGAGGTCTGCGTTAAAGAGGTGTGGAGGACAGATGGTTGTGAATATGGGGGGGGGGGGATCGAGATGCCAGAGACGACTTCAGTTGGAGACGCAAGAAGGGATCCCTACTCAAGTATGGGTAGAGATTGAGGCCAACTATAGATCTGAATGCCAAGGGAATAGTTTGAGCTTTTCGCTGTCTCTGTCTCAACTCAACTCTGACATATCTGCTCTCGTATTCTCAGCCGTCTGTCCTCCTCCCGTCTTCACAGCCGTCCGCCAAGTATGGGTAGAGATGGAGGCTAACTATAGATCTGAATGCCAAGGGAATGGTTTGTGCCTTTCTCTGTCTCTGTCTCAAGTCAACTCTGACATATCTCCTCTCGGATTCTCAGCCGTCTGTTCTCTACCCGTCTTCACAGCCGTCCGCCAAGTATGGGTAGGGATGGAGGCTAACTATGGATCTGAATGCCAAGGGAATAGTTTGTATCTTTCTCTCAAGATTGTGCATCTGCTCACCTGTGACATGTGCCGTCCGTACTAAAGGGACAGGACTGTATCCCAATGCTGTGCTGATGTCTGAAGGACGGGTGTCCTTGTATTCGCTCGGAGACCTGGTCACCTCTCATATTGGGGACCAGCGTCTTTTGGAAGGAGTCACAACTTGGATGAGACTGTCCTCACAGGAGTGTTCGTCGGATCTGATATCGAGAGACCAAGGACATTAGGAACTGTTGGGATGTGACTGTTGTGAAAAGGCCAGACCTCCAGGCAATGAGCCAGGCGCTCTAACCACTATGCCACTCATCGATGTCTCCTCCTCCCGTCTTCACAGCCGTCCTTTGCCGTTACCGTGCATTCAACCTTTCCCCACTGTCTTGGCCAATTTCTCTTGTCTACAGGATGGTCATTCGTATAGCAGTTTCATCTCAACTCTGGCATCTGTCTCCATGTATTCACAACAATCGTTCTTCCTCCCGTCTTCACAACCGTCTTCTTTTGTCTCTGTCGTATGCATCCAAATCCACAAGGTCTTCTTTCCTCTCTGTCTCATCTCACCTCGTACATGACGGTGATCAAACAGAGATGGCAGAGGACGGCTGTGAAGACGAGAGGAGGAGAGACGGCTGAGAATCCGAGGGAGAGATGTCAGTGTTGAGATGAGACAAAGACAGAAGACCATCGTTTAGTCGAGAGGAATGTGATTAAACAGAGACGGCAGAGGACGGCTGTGAAGGCGGGAGGAGGACAAGCGGCTAAGAATCCGAGAGGAGAGATATCCGAAATGAAATGAGACAAAGACGTAAGAGACACTCTTGAAGACGAGCGAATTGGGATGAGGCATAGAAGACAGAGGTCTGCTTTAAAGAGGTGTGGAGGAACGATGGTTGTGAATATGGTAGGGGATCGAGATGCCAGAGATGACTTCAATTGGAGACGCAGGAAGACTTCCATGTGAAGAGAATGTGACGAAACACTGAGGAACGAAGACAACTGCGGACAGGGGAGGCAGAGCGATGGCTGTGAATACGAGAGGAGAGATGCCGGTGTAGAAGTAGAAAATGTTCCAGTACTAAAGGAACAGGGTTATATATATTATCTCTTCCCATACTTGGGTAGGGATCCATACCCAAGTATGGGTAGAGATGGAGGCTAAGTATAGATCTGAATGCCAAGGGAATAGATCGTATCTTTCTCTCAAGAATGTGCATCTGCTCGCCTGTGACATGTGCCGTCCGTACCAAAGGGGCAGGACTGTATCCCAAGGCCATGCTGTTGTCTGAAGGATGGGTGTCCTTGTATTCCCTCCGAGACCCGGTTACCTCTCATATTGGGGACCAGCGTCTTTTTGAAGGAGTCACAACTTGGATGAGACTGTCCTCACAGGAGTGTTCGTCGGATCTAGTATCGAGAGACCAAGGACATTAGGAACTGTTGGGATGTGACTGTTGGGAAAGGGCCAGACCTCCAGGTAATGAGCCAGGCGCTCTAACCACTATGCCACTCATCGATGTCTCCTCCTCCCGTCTTCACAGCCGTCCTTTGCCGTTACCGTGCATTCAACCTTTCCCCACTGTCTTGGCCAATTTCTCTTGTGGTGGAGGATGGTCATTCGTATAGCAGTTTCATCTCAACTCTGGCATCTGTCTCCATGTATTCACAACAATCGTTCTTCCTCCCGTCTTCACAATCGTCTTCTTTTGTCTCTGTCGTATGCATCCAAATCCACAAGGTCTTCTTTCCTCTCTGTCTCATCTCACCTCGCACATGACAGTAGGAGGACAGACGGCTGAGAATCCGAGAGAAGAGATGTCAGTGTTGAGATGAGACAGATACAGAAGACCATCGTTCAGTCGAGAGGAATGTGATTAAACAGAGACGGATGAGGACCGCTGTGAAAACGAGAGGAGGACAGTCGGCTAAGAAGTCGAGAGGAGAGATGTCCGAAATGAGATGTGAAAAAGACATGATTTCGGACATCTCTCCTCTTGAATTCCCAGCCGTCTGTCCTCCTACCGTCATGTCCAAGTTGAGATGAGACAGAGAGGAAAGAAGACCTTGAAACCGAGTGGATTTGGGTGCGACAAAGACAACAGAAGACGGCTGTGAAGACGGGGGAAAAGCGATGGTTGTGAATACATGAGGACAGATGCCAGAGTTGAGATGCTCTACGAGTGACCATCTTGTAGACGAGAGAAATTGGACAAGACAAGAGGTAATGCACGGCGACGGCTAAGGACGGCTGTGAAGACGGGGGAGGAAACATGGCTCTGAATACGAAAGGAGAGATGTCCGAGTTGAGCGGTCTTCTGTCGTCTCTGTCATCCCATACCTCTCGTCTTCATGGTAGGCTCCTTTCGTCTCCGTCACAAGTCGTCTCCAAAATCTCTCTCTAATAGAATTTAAAGCCATCTTTACTCCTCCCGTCTTCACAGCCGTCCCTGTCGTCTCCTTCTCATCACATTCCTTCCGTCTTCATGATTATCCTCTTTCGTCTCCGTCTCATCTCAACCCGGACATCTCCCTTCTCATATTCACAGCCATCGTTCTTTCTTCCTTCCGTCGTCACACCCATACTCTACTGTCTCCATGTCATGCATCCATTCCTGTTGTATCTGTGATAACCTATTTTCGTCTCCATTTCAACTCATTTCGGACATCTGTCCTCTGATATTCATTACCATCTTGTCCCCCCGTCGTTCGAGCAGCCGGCCTCATTATTTTCTACCTCATCACATTTTAATCACCTGACAGTCTTATGTCGTCACCTATCATCTCATCTCCAACATCCCTCCTCACAATTTCACATCCACCTTTCTCCCCCCTGCCATTCGTTGTCATCTCTGTCTCTTCCCATTCTTTTCGTCGTCATGATAATCTTGTGTTTTCTTGCCTCTCTTCAGACTGTCTTGAAGAAGAGAGGAATGGGAGGTATGTGGCAGAAACGGCAGAGGACGGCTGTGAAGACGGGAGGCCGAAGGACAAAAGACTCTCGTGAATACAACAGAAATAGGATGCATGAGACAAAGACGACAGAGGACAGTTTCGAAGGTGGTGGAAAGAATGACGGCTGTGATTAAGACAGGAGATACGTCTTCTTTCGTATCCGTCTCATCTCATTTCGGACAACAGTCCGCTCGTTTTCAGAGCCATCTCCCCTGTCTTCACAGCCACCTCCCCCTTTACTATCTCGGCCACATTTGTCCCTTTCCTCTCGTCGTCATGACAGGCTTCTGTCGTCTCCGTCTCTTCTCCTCTCATACATCTCTCTTCTCGTCTTCGAAGCCATCTTTTCTCCTCCCGTATAACACCTGCTTTGTTATCTTACTGTCTCATGCTATTCCTCTCGTCTTTAATATGATCTTCCTTCTTCTCTGTCTTATCTCATCACTAGCATATCTCCTCTAGTATTCACAGCTATCTTTCGTCCTCCCACATTTATAGCTAGTCGTCATCTACTGTCTCCGCCTCATGCATCCCATTCTAGTCGTATTTAAGACAGTTTTTTTTCGTCTCCGTCTCATTTCATTTCGAACATCATTCGTATACTCGTCTTTTCTCCTCTCGCTTCAAAGCCGTCTGCTGCCGTCTAGGTATCGTCACGTCCCTCTAGTATTCAACATCGCCTTCGTCTCATCTAATCTCGAACGTACATCTCTCCTCTAGTATTCACACCCATCTTTCCTCCTGCTGCATTGACAGCCGTCCTCTGTCGTCTTTGTCTCGTCACAATACTACTAACTCGTCACACCTCTCCCACCCCCTTTGTCTTCGTCTCACCCGTGGGAGATCTTATATATTCAATGCCATTTTCTTCCTCCCTTCTTCGCATCCGTCCTCGTGCTCAGTGATATGTCTCGTCGCATTCTCATAACATGACAGTCTTCTTTCGTCTCCGTCTCAACTTATTTCTGACAACTGTCTTCTCATATTCACAGCCATCTTTCCTCTTCCTGTATCGACAGCCGTCCTCTGTCATCTCTGTCTCGTCACATCCCTTTCATCCCATTTGTCTTCGTCTCATCAGTGGGAGACCTCATATTCAATGTCAATTCTTTCCTCCTTTCTTCGCATCCGACCGCGTGCATTACGGTCCCATCACATTCGCATCAAATCAGAGTCTTCTCTCGTCTCCGTCTCAACCCATCTCATACATCTCTCCTCTCGCTTTTACAGCTATCCTTCCTCCTCCCGTCTTCGAAGCCCACCTCTTCCATCTGTGCCGCATACCTGCCATTCCTCTCGTCTTCATGACTGTCTTCTTTCGTCCGCATTTCATCTCATCTAAGCCATCACTCTTCTCGTCTTCACAGCCATTATTTCCTCCTCCCACCTTTTCAGCCGTCCTCTGCCGTCTCATCCCATTCCTCTCGTCGTCATGAAACTATGCTCTCGTCGTCGTCTCATCACACCTCGGACATCTCTCATCTAGGATTCATAGCCACCTTTCTTCCGTTCGTCTTTACTCCTGTCCTCAAAGCCATCCTTCTCGCGCTACCTTTGTCCCATGCATCCATTCCCCTCATCTTCACGATAGTCTTCTTCCGTCTCCGTCTCATCTCATCACTGGCATATCTCCTTTCTACAGTCTTATTTCGTCTCAATCTGATCTCATCTCTGCATGTTTCGTTCACATTCACAACCGTCTTTCCCCAACCGTCTTCACAGCCACCCTTTTTCGACCGTGAAGCCGGAAGGAGGAGATATACTTATCTTAAATATGTCTTTTCCAGTAGAAGCCCGGAGATGCCCGATCTGTACCCCTGGCACATCAAACTGGGCACGCTCCCGCTATGTTTTCTCAACGTACATCACCGTCCCAGACGATAGACTGTTTCCTTTACCACGCTGAAGACACCACGAGCCGTTATTCGACAGGGTCTCGAGTTCACTTGAATGTGACATAAAACGTTACGTCATATACAGGGCATCTCTCACTGGTGTAACATTTTTAATGTTCCTCTTAGTGTTTTCGTCAATAGACGACGACCATGAAAAGGAATTTAAAGAGAAATGCGTCATTCCTTTATCTGTAACCCACTAGGGTTCACCATCTTGGGCATGCCCCGATCTGTACATAGGGTACATCATCCAGGGCAAGCTCTTAATCTGCACCCTGGGTACATCATCTTGGGCATGTCCCCGATCTGTACATAGGGCACATTATCCTAGACAACATCCCAATCTGCACCCTTGGTACATCATCCTGGGCAAGCTCCCGATCTGCAACCTTGAACACATTATCCTGGGCAAGCACCCGATCAGACACTGGGTACATCACTCCGGGCTGGTCCCCGATCTGCACCCTTGGTACTTTAAGCTAGGCAAGCCCCCGACCACCCTCCCCGCTTATGATCGGAACTCTTGTCATTGTAACATCGATAGTTGATATGCTTGAGTATCATGTCTGCTTGGAGCATGGCTCGCAATCCCTACCCATGTATGGGTAAATCACGGGCTGCCGTGTCCGTCTGTGACTGCACATACCAACTGTCGTATCGAGTGTCCCTATAGCCGGGACAGGTTGTGACAATCGGGTTGACACTGTCTCTCTTCTGATTGTTGTCAATTCCCTGGAATTCTATCATTCACTGACCGTGGCATGATGCCATGGTATCAACTGAAGAATGAGTCATATCATAGTCCTCGAAAAATGTGTCTCGGAATGGAAGTAACACGGACTAGAATATGATAATGATATACGAATGCGACAATGAGATTTACTGGCAGTCCGGCAACATATTGTGCTGCCCTCTGTCTTAAAAGTGTCCAACTAATCGGCAATGGTGTCGGCCAGGTTTGTAGTTCACTCCAAGAGCAGACCTGCGCATCCTCGAAAACCAGGGTCAGTCGTATGCTCCTCCCCTCGCACATGTTACTGAGCTCGGTCGTTAGTGCCAAGTGTTGACCTGAAGTTCTGGATGGCACCAGTGTAATGAGATTCTGTCGCCGGGAGAAAAGCTTTTCGCGCGATTTCAATTTAAGGTTTTAAACCTTTATATCCGCGGTAAATTTAGCTGGGAGCTGTTCATGTCACCCCCCCCCGGATTGCTTCATCACGGCAGATCCAATGACCACAGTTTAGTTGAACCGTAGTTTAAAGGATAACTCGTGTCAAATTTCACCATATAATGTTTTAGCTGATTTTGACAAATGACTACGTCACTTTCTCATAAATCGGTAAGGTTTTCGAATAGAAATGCACATTTTCGAGAAATTGATGGTTTAATCCCGCCGGACGGCTCGCTTCGATGCCGTTTTCGTTGATGACGTCACAACAATGTTGACAAGAACATTTTCGCGGTCGCGGTGGTTTACATTTAGCGATTTTACAATAAATATAATCAAAAATGGAAAATTTGAGCTTTACATTTGTAATCAACAATTAAAAACGGACATATTTCCGCAAAGTTGTAAATCACACCATAGTACTATAGAGCTGATGGCCGAGTAGATGTACCCGCGATATATAATCACTGCAACGTGCGACTCAAGGATCTCTCGTCTCACTGCAAATGAGCGATTATCGACGAATTTGATTTTAATCGCATGTCGCAGCGATTAAATTGCACGTTTGAAGGGCGCTTTGCGGAAAATGCCAAACAGGTTTGGGGCAACAGACTTCACAACTTGACTGAATCAGCCCATTAGTTTCTGCAGATAATGTTTTTTTTTATTAAAAAGGAATTACCAATCCCATATAATACAGAATCTCACAGCGTATCTCCTGTATTTTATACTGCCTCCGATGAGGTCTAAAGTGACTGTCTAAATCGATAAACTTTGATTACGTAATCATGAAGTTAAACGAGCCTTTCGGTGAGATGGTTCACAAAGCGACTGATAAAGAATTATAATTATGCATATTGCGTTTGTTTTGAGTGTCTCGGTTTCATTTTCATTACTGCCCCTGTATAGCCAGCATATGAATCAATTTTGATAACGTAACTCTTCGACTAAACAAGCCTTTCGGCGGAAATGTTCAAATATTGATTGCAGCAATAGCCCATCGATCAACAGATCATTGTGTTTTGCCAAAATCAACATGAAACCAACTCTTTGCAAACGTCCTTGGCATCTCGTCTGTATTTTACACCACCCCCTATGCAGTATAAATAAAAGTTGATAGCATAATTAAATAACCAAACATCGAATACGAAAAATCCTTGTACAGCATAACGAAGATTCCAGTAGGTGTCATCCATGTTGTAAATCCAACCTATTTCCGGTATGTCTATCAATAAAATATAAAGTCGAAACGGTAGTGACGACACGACGTACGCGCAGCTGACGAAAATGAGCATGCGCGTTAAGTGCTGTTCCTCTTTCCGGTTCCCTTGACCTTGGCCTTCGCTCATCTTGGCTCTTTTCTCCGAAGCTGATTTGACTGCAATTATGATGATAACGTTGCTCCCAAATATGATAATGAATGGGAAAACTGTCCCTAAAAGTGTTTGTGATAAAGAGGCGAAGATTTCTACTGCTTTATTATTTGGAACGTCGAATAATAATGCCTCAGCTCCTGAAAGGGAAACTATTATGATAAACTGCTCAGGGCCAGGTTGCTTGAAGCAAGTTATGTGTCATTATTAAACTTAGCGTTAAAGGGCCAACTTGGACATAAGATATGTTGGTTTTTTTGTACAAAAACGGCTTCCAGCAGGACCACAACTTCTCCAAACCGATTAATGAAAACTCGTTAAACTGCAATAAAAAATGCACTAGAACGGGGTGTAACCTTAGGCCTGCCTGAAATTCAGAAGCCATGCCCAAAACTGCCTTCCAACACTGGTGATAATCGTTATCCGAGAACGGCATCAGTGTAATACTACTAGTGGCGGCGCATGGTGTCAAATTGGTACATTATCCTCCTGGCCAGGTAAATCACACGCCCAAGTTGTCCCAGTCTGTTAAGCCCATTAGATTTAACGCTAAGTTAAAGTTAAAGTTAAATGCAAAGTAAGTGAAAACCTGTTTTGAACAACAGGTCCTGGGTTATTTCCGCTTAGCGGCCGTGTTGTCACTAAAGCGCCAAGTTAGCGAAAACTTGTTTTCAACAACGGGGTCCTGGGTTATTTCTGCCAAGCAGCAATGTTGTCACTGAAACGCCTTGCAGACAAGCGGTTTTTGTTGCAGCGAATTAAGATCATCAACGCTGGCAACAAAAACCTCTCATTTGCGGCGACCATTGCAGGTACCTGTAACGAAAATCTGTCAGTGCTGCTACCTGCGATAAAATAAACCTAGCTTCTTCGTCTTCTGCGTTCGGAATTTTTGAGATGCACGCTGTGGCAGTCTCGAAGTCGGCTGTAATGTTGGGCAGCCGGCGGCATAGTAAGTTGATCGGCTTGAGTTGACACCGTTAAAGAGCATTTGTTTGGCCTCCCCTAAGGATAATTTAGTGTTGAGCAACACCACTATCTTCTGGTAAATGTCATCTGGTCACATTCCGGAGTTTAACTAAGTACCTTTGGCCAGAACGATATGAAAAACACTAATATACCACGATTTTACCTGAAACGGGGTCCTTAACATAAACCATCACAAAAGGAAGCTGGAAGTTAAAGATGATGCCGAAAATGGCAGTGATGATGACGGTCTTGATGGCCCTGGAGGTGGTGCAGATTCGCGGGGCAGCCATTGGGAACCTCACCGCAATCAGACGGTCAACGCTCATCTCAGCCAGGAAAAACCCCGAGAGCATGGCACACGTGAAATAAATGTACACATGGCATCTGCAAAGAATACAAGAAAACGATATTTGGATTTTAGGCTTATTTGTAATTGTAAGTGCTTCTACAGTCCAAGTCACAATTGACACCCCTCCTGCTTCGCGTAAGTGGCGCGCAACTCCGGGCTGAATCAGCGCTAGGCTGTTGAAAACCACGTCGTTAAATTAAAACGTGAAATTCTTTAAAAGGATTAACGGGAAAATAACGCTTTTTAGGATACCTAACGTAACCGTTAGGGATTACGTGAATTGCTTTTGAACAACGGATCCAAGCAATGTGCATGTTTCGAAAGTTGGACCAACGATTCCATCGCGTACGTACGCCCCAAGTAATGGCCGTCGTACATTGTTAGTCCGCCACGTGCCGACACATGCCCCAGCACATCCTCCTTGCGCAGTGATAGTAGTGTGATGAGGCAGTATCCTCCAAATTTGCTTGAATATTATCGCTGCTTTGGAGAATGGCCCCAGCAGTGGCTGATCAGCGCCACCCGTGGCGGCTAATGGTATTAGCCTTTGTACATGCGTGTACGGCGGCCAATACTTGGGTTGTAAGTTTGTTGCTTGTCTTGATACCTCGGCCTGCAACAGATTATATACTTGCTTATGAATGATATCCCTCCTGTAGACAATCTGTGCACCAATATCAGTATATAGCAATGGAAGCCCGATAGCCTGCTGGATGAGTACGAGCATATCCGCCACGGCCATTGCCTTCATGTAGATGCACGGGGACAGCGCCCGGTTGTGCTTTCTATTTGCCACGAAGATGGATAGAACATTTCCGGGAACGCCTAACACCACTGGCACGATCCAAAAATATTGCGTCAGGAAAACGAAGAAGGTTATGAGAAATTGGTAGTCTGGTGTTTCGCTGGGCGTGTCACCCGCGCGTGTCACGGAGAATGTTGAGCTCGAATCGTTCTCCATCGGGGCAAGTCTGAAACACATTTTAATACGGTGATCCACCGAGTTTCGGATGCCTTTAAAATACCTTTATAAAGCTGGCCCGTCATTTTCATGGTATAGGCCGGAGTGAACATAAATGCCGATGGTCTAGGCCGTAAATCAACGCCAATTTATGGACTAGGCCGTATATCAATCAATCCCAGGCCAGAAATTATGGCGTAGACCATAATTTAGTCAATCACTAGCCAGGAATAACGGTCTAAACCGTAAATCGACCAATCATCGGCCAGGAAACAATGGCCTAGCACATAAATCAGCCAATCGGAATACAGGAATATCAACGCGAAAACTCACTGCAACAATATTCACGGGGAAGCGCCGAGATGGAAAGTGTGTCCTCGTAAAATGTTGATGTGCTCTTTTCGCTTGAACGTATGAGGAGAGTGATCGAGGGGAACGCACTGGTTGTCGGTGGATCACCCTGCGTATGGCATTAGTGAGGTTTCGCTATCCTGTTCCGAGAACGAAGAATTACCTTATCTCTGGGCTACGCATTCATGCGTTGACGTGTAGAAGTCCTCTCTCACCTTTGAAATCTGGATGGAGTCCAAATTACTGCAACTAATACAGCGTCACTCGAGCGGCCATGAATGAACTTTAGTATTAACTCAGATTTCGGCTCAACGTTTCCGCGGCCGCTCCTTGTTGTATGAGAAGGCGTATAGTGTAATGTGATCGCAGATGCCGATAAAAAACAGAAATTTTGAGAGGAGTAGTGTTCCAGGCTGGAATAACGTTACCTATTTTTCTCTTTGTATGCATGTTGATAAAGCGAATGTATGTTGGTGCAACCACTTCATGCAGTCTTTAAAGTAGGTATCAGGTAACTGTGTTTCAAACGCGGCAAATGTCTGTTCTGCATCCTTAAACTCGTTAAAGAGATCTACCGGTCTTCTACTTGTGATTTTGTCTTCATAAGACCGATTTGTGATCACCCCCGGCAAATATTGGTTTCCTCGCCCGACACAGTGTGATATTGAATTGGTTGTACTCCGGCGGATTTGTGGTCGGCAAAAAGCCGTTATTTTACAAAACAAGCCTGCCGGCGACGATAACAGTTGTTCACATTGGCAAGATGGCAGCTTGGTCTGACCTGGGGAAACATCACCAGACAGGCTGCCGACCGAACTGGGTCGAGACTGAAGATTGAAGCCTTATGTGCCTTGGCATGAAGAGGACTAAGTGAGTTACAAAATAAGCCTACCGGCGACACTGGTTCACATTGACTACAAGCTTATATTAACTGTTTAGAAACAGCACGAGATCAACCCTCTACAAACTTCCTTCGCATCCTCCCGGTACTTCTTCCCTCCCCCGATACAATACAAATAAAAGTTAATCGCATAATTAAAAAACCAAATAATCATGACGGAAAAAGATTCGACCTGATAGCGAAGTTTCCAATAGGTTTCATCCATCTTGTAAACCTCACCAATCGCTGGGATGTCCATCAAAAGATGATAGAGCCGATACGGCAATGTCGTCACCATGTACGCCATACTGACGAATACGAGCATGCGCGTCAAGTGTTGTTCGTCCTTCCGGTTCTCATGACCTTGACCTGTGATGTTCATCTTTGTCCGTTTCGTTGATGCTCTTTTGACGGTGATGATGATGACGATGTTGCATCCCAAGATGACGAAAAATGGAATTACCGTCCCCAGAAGCAGTTGGGACAAAGTTGCGAAGATTTCCAAGGCGGGATGGGCCGGGACGTGAAACATCAGAAGCTCGGTTCCTAGGATAAGAGATTATCACTTGCGGGTTAAACTACATGCAGGCTCGTTGATGCATTCATATCTCCAATGCATAACAGTACCATTATGGAGATCACACAAGACAGGTGACATCGTGGATATGAGCATACAATGTACACTCAGGTTTTTTTGGAGCGCTTGAAACCTTTTATTGTTTTTCAGCCAACACAAATACATGCATGTATGTATCCGGTAGAGGTTTTTAAGGAAAATGGAAAACCCTTTAAGGTTTCGTACCCGGTGAAAAATCTAAAAGGATATTAAATTTTCCTGAAAAATATCTAAGGAGTGCATTGTATTGGCTGAAAAACCCTGAAAGGTCATTCAGAAGCTCAAAAACCTTTAATTTCAAGAGTGTAACACGGACAAGTTAGGCCATTGACAATGCAATCTAAGGTATAGTATCACCAGTAGGCCTACCTCTCTGTATCAAAAAGGGACGTCAGATGGCACATTATTATCAAAACTGCAATAAATAGCTGTGATGAAATGAACAAGATGTCTTCCTGCCAAATCTGGAATTTACGAAAGGTAGTTTCTTTCCCCTCCATGATCATTCCATGATCGCCGCCATCGACGGAAAAAGTTAACAGAATTTTGTCTTTATTTGTGATTTGAATAAAGTTCTTTCAATGCAGATTTTGAGTCAATCTAGCGGTAACAAAATCTTAAACGCATTTTGATTTTTAGCCGATCGCGCGGCATAAAGAAGCTTAAATGAGTATGAAATCACCTGTTGCAGGGTCTCTGACATAAACCAGTACAAATGGGAGCTGTAGGTTAAAGATGACCACAAGGACAGTAGTGATGGCCACTGTCTTTACGGCCCTGGAGGTGGTACAGAGCCTTGCGGTAGCCATCGGGAACCTCACCGCAATCAGACGGTCAATGCTCATCTCGACCAGGAAAATCCCCGATAGCATGGCACTCGCCAACATCATGTAAACATGATATCTGCAAGAAAACGGAAACGTAGTTATTGGAAATTTCATAATTGGCCGGGCACAAGCGGTGCCCCCACTGGAACTGCCGGAACTGGTATGTGGCAACAGGCAAGTTCGGGAGCGGCGCGCGTAGCAACGGCATTTTCGAAGGGCTTATGTAACGTATGTGCGAGGTGGACTACCAGCGTCTACGAGGCTATAACGTCTATGGCGTCGTGAGCAATGATATCTGATCTGGTCTAGTCTGGTCGGGTTTGATTTGGTCCCGTGTAAACAGCCCTTTAGTTAGTCTTGAAAATAAAAGAATTTGAGGCTCTGAAAAATCGTTTTGAGTTTTTCAGTCAAATGAAATATGCGCCCCCAGAGGATTTTGAGAGAAATGACAAACCCCTGAATTCTTTTCAGTTCCTTGAAAACTGCTGCGGGGTGCATAGTTGTGTTGGCTGAAAAACCGCTATAAGGTTTTTCAGAAGCTCAAAAACCCTTACTTTTAGAGTGTACCGTGACCGCAGTGGCTTTTAGCTAAAACGCTCAACATAGCACATCCTTGTCAGTTGCGATACTTACTTAAAGAACACATCTCTAATATGGACGACATTCTGTCCTTCTTCCCAGTACATAATTGGAAGGCCAACGGCTTGTGAGAGGAGTTCCACAGTGTCCGCCACTGCCATTGCCTTCATGTAGATGCACGGCGACAGAGCCCTATTGTGCTTCCTATTGGCCACCAGGATGGATATGATATTCCCGGGAACACCAATCAAAACCGGCACCATCCAAATATAGCGGGTCACGATCTTTGCCAGTGTGACCAGAAAAATTATTGCTGGCGTTCCGGCGGTCTGATCCAGATATTTTACTGAAATATTGCTTTGCATTGCGCTTGCTTCAGCAAAATGGCGTCCTATGCGAGAATGTTATAAAGTACACATCATTCCGTAATAAAGAGGATTGGCATCTGATCGGAAACACAATTAACAAGCGCTCTCTAAGTAAGAAATGAGTGACTTCCTTACGACTATCAGAAATATAACTTTTCTTACACCGTTGGATTTGATTTCTGTTAGAAACAAAGTCCGCTCGCAGACAGGACAACCTTCACGACGGTAGGTCGGTGTGTGTTTAAAATTGTACAGACAAGCACCTATGCCGCAAAGTGCATTCGTTCCTGCATTCGTCTGATGAGCGCCGTATCTGCACCGACACAATAGAGAGTTTCCGCAAATCCTCAGCAACGTCGTCGCGAACGCCTATATCCCTTTGTTCGACATAGTTATCAAGAGATCGAACAATGGGAGAGGCGTTCACGTTGGCGTTTCGGGGATTTTCGAAAACACCCTGATGCTTATGTACCCAGTGTCATTGCCACCATCGGAAAGAAGGATTTTGCTTGTCCGGCCCAAGGCGTGGCAACCGTGGGCATCACAAATGGATACATTTGCTGGCCATCCGTCACTTGCCTCAACCCGTAATTTCGGATTTCCAGTCAGCTGGGTATTGGCCAATCAGAAAGCACCTATCATTATAGTATATTCCGAATGCTAATTGTTTGGCGCCGAAAACACGGCCGTGATTGGACACAGGGCACCTGACTTGCCAATACCTGCTAGGAAGTCCTAAAGAGAGGCTTGAGGGAAATAGCAAACAGGTGCATAACCCGCTGCCGTATCCTTGTTCGTACCGACCGCCAGTTGATTGAAAGAAACACTGAAACAAGCCTTGCGTCGATGAAATTAACAAGCTTCGCGGCGACAAATTCCTTAAGGCATTTAAAAGGAACTGAATCTTCATATTGATTTGATATTCCGTCATGTTTTGAAACCATGGCACCAAGAACCATTAATGTATCGCCTATCGCGGATGTTGACCATGACGGTCTTTGATAACTATCATTAGTTGCAGCTGGCGAGTGAGGGGACGAGCTAAATCGAGCCTACTTCGAACCTCACGAGGCGTGCATCCTTTGATCTTACTATATGTTTTATATAGCTGTATCAAAATATCAGCAATGTATTTAGATTCCTGCATTATATAAAGCTTTTTACATACATTGTGTTCTGTACATAATTATCACACTGTATGTCTCAATTATGAACAATAGCGCGTAACCCACATTCTGGTAGATCCGGTTCTGTTCTACTACATCGTTTCTAGTCACAACCGGTTAAGAATAGAAAAGGTGCGAAATGATTTTATAGAACAAAACCGGATCTACCTGAACGTAGATTACGCGCCAGAAAGCACACCTGGAAAAGCCGCATGAAGTTTTTTCTTTGCTGTTTTCAATAGTCGGGGGGGGGGGGGGGGGCGCTGATATCCCTTGAGCATTTCTCAAAATATGCAAATTAAGGCCGCCATTACTGAAATTCGTTTAATTGGCTATAACTCGATGAATATGCATCATAACAAAACAAAAGTGGTGTCTTCAACTAGGTTATCAGGGTGTACAAACATTATGAGCCCATCGTTGTTTTATTCAAATCTGTTGAACTTATGCAAATTAGGCAGATTAGGTCGACCATAACGAAAATATGTTTTTTTGCAAACTTTCCGGAGATATGTTGGCTAATGTTACAAAATATGTTATCATGGTCTAGCTCTCAGATAAGTCCATAGCTGTTGCGATCATATGCATTGCATAAGACTGAGATATGCAAATTAGATGCGGCCATCACCGAACTTCCGTTTTTCTACAATATCTCCTGAAGTATCCATGATAATATTACAAAGTAAGTGTTTATACTCAGGTATTAAATAATGGTCTATCATTCGCCTTAAACCACTTTTACGCGATTGCATGCGTTCCTTACACTGAAATATGCGTGTCAATTTGACATCCAGTGGTTATCCGTATTATTCAATGGATATTCAAATGATTCATTGCATATTTATTGATGTCTAGTTTTTTCACTAATAGCACATGTACAGCTCCAGGCCTCAACACCAGACAAGAAAGTCAGCCTTAGTGCTGCTATTGATTTCCCTACTATAGTCCATTCATATAAATGTTATGTCGTTTCGGGTTCTGGAGGGCGGCTACTGGTCAGATTCCTTTAGAGATTGGTATTTATTTGTCTTCACCTCAAAACAAAAAAGGATCTTTTCATTTCAGTAATCATGATAACGAAATAAATGTTTTGTGTATGCATTTGTGTACATTGACGTAGTGCGTTGAATTCGGACATTTTCCGCTCAGTACGGTTTATTTCTTTACCAATCTCGAGGAAATGTTCAGATTATTATTTTTTTGTGTCAATCGACTCATGTGCCAAGAGTGAATGTGAAATAGCAAGAAACAAAATATGGCCTATTTAGGGGATCCGCCAAATGACCATTGTACTTCGCTGAAGAATTTTTTCATTTCTGAACTGAAAATTCTGAACCCCTAAAACCCTGTTTGGGTTTGAGCAAAGAATCAATAAAAAAACAAACTTTAAAGAAATCCGACCAGTAGTCCGCCCTCCAAAGCCCCAAAACGATGCGTACACAATATTTACGAATGGACTATAGTATTGAGAGAGGCTGCAGATACGTGCCGACTATCATTTGATAACGCCACATGAAGCTTTATAGCAGTTGCAAAGTCACGCAAAGGACGCGAGTCGAAGTCACTTTCATTCTAACCAAGGACTGTAAGGATTTATAAATAACTTTCAGCCGAGACTAAATTTGATCTCCAGGTAAGTAAAGTGGGTTTGTATTCACTGGAAATAACGGAGTTTGGATTTCATAAAACTGATTTCTTGAATTCGAATGAGACTCACCGTTGAGGTTTTGGTTTTGAGGTTTTTCGAAATACATAAACTTTCATTTTCATTCGAGGTTACATTGTCTTCCAAGCGTACAGATTCACTTTAAAGGCCTCACATGAACGCCACAAGAGTATAGAAACAAACATTGCCGCTGAGGTTAACCAGACATGTCAACGTAATGAAATTGAACTATCGAATATAACTTTATAGTAGTGTACGCATCAGCAGCGTCGGATTAAAACGTGCAATTGGAAAATTGAAAAATCTCAGATTAAGTTTCAAATTTCAAAGTGGGGTAGGCATTCCAAGTTTTCAAAGGTAAATGGTTAATAGTGGTACAAGTTCCGAGAGCTAACGAAGAATATTTAACTAGCTACTGTTTTAGATAGACTATCACTTAGTTCTAATTCTGAATATAGGGGGCTTTTTAATAGATATTCCCCGCAAACAAAAATTAATCACGCTAATTAACAATTAAAGTTTTTGAAAAATATTAAAAGGCTTTCAGTGCCCTGCGTGACCACAGTCTTTCAATAATCATTTATTGAAGAACTCTGACGTGACCAATTAAGAAAAATGAGAATGTATTTTGATTTGCATAGTTTTTTTTCCTTTTACAAAACTCGAAGTAGCTCAGTTGTCATAGCAAGTAAGAAAAGACCAAGGTAATATTTTGTTTGTACTGGTTTTGCCTACAACCACATTGCTTATGGGTCAATTGCAACTGAGCGCCTTGCGATTACAGGGGATCGCCGTTCGTCATTACTTGTCAGTGGTCCAGGAAAATAGAAATGCGGTTATGCATATTATCGTACATATCTATTCGTTCATTCTTCTCTAATCTCAACCTGATACCACAGACGTGTATACGTCTATACACATGTATCGCATTGTGTAAATCACATCTGGTTCGATAAGAAAATGGATTAAGTCCGATTGAACACGCAAGAAGGTGTCATCATTTTCTTTCTTTTGTCACTAATTCCAACCCTATAATCGTCTTAAGGGTGTGGTCTGTTGAAGAAAATAATTTCAGTGATTAATTGGTAAGAGAAGAAGACAGTTCGTGAAATGTTATTGGCACAAAGACAGTACGGCTTCCAGATATACATGACGGGTATCTTTTTAGGGCCCTGTCGATTTTGGCGCATGGCCTGATCACATATTCAATATGGCTGCCAAGTAAGTGGCCATCTTTGATTTCGCATCGTGGAGGAGACAAGACCACAATTGATTTTTTAAGCCTTTTAGCAGTTGAATTGTCAATGTTTGACCGCGACGCATTAAATACTGCGTGGGGTTGTGAATCTGAAATTTTGTTATGATATTCAGGACAGTCGGGCAAGTAAATGGTAAAAAATAAACTGGTAGTTGACCACGGAAATTTTTTGATAATCGACAAATTAGACAGACATTTATATTGCCACTCTTTTCAGCCAACTGGCAGAAAAATCTCAAAACACGCCCCCTATTACCAAATTAGCAAAATTCGGAATTAATTTTTTCATCAAATAATTTCTTAATATCTGTAGACTTGCCACAACATATATTTTTTCAATACCTCTCCAAATATGTACTCGAGAGTTAAAAACATGCACTCGTCTAATTGATAGGCCTCGACCCTCCAACCTATGAATATTCATTAGTGGTCTTGTCTCGGAGTACCAACAAGTCGCATAGGAGAAAATGTAAATATTTCATCCACGCTCGGTGCACTTCGTCAATACAATGCCAGACATAGGTTCCCAAATGATGTCAGTTGATTCCCTTGGTTGCTGGGATCTGTGGATTTAGTCGCAGTTATGACGAATTTGGTCGGTGAGGCAAGCCTAAATTACGGGCACTCAGCGTCTGTAAAAGTACATTGTATCGATTAGTATTTACACACGGTAGACTTCCTCGGCTTGTGATGAAATAACTGTCACAAACCAACCATTATTTTGCTCTGTCTGCTAATCAAATGTCAAAAACCAAGCTGCATTAAATGTGCATAGTCATGTTATTCAAATATAACAATATTGCGAATTGATATTTACAATGACATTGATCAGCCTTGTGGGATGACGGCGATGGCCATTTTAAAAATGAAATCAATTTCAAACCCTGGAGGTAAAACACAACATGGGCGACTCCGTATAGATATCAAATTACGTTTTACATTATTTTTTTGGTCCCGCTGTTAAAACATTCAGGCCTGGCCCAATATATGCAAGGTCTATTGCTTTTGTGACTATTTTTATTTATGTTTTCTATTTACGTGCAATTTAATAAAATCGTTAAATATCCGGCTTTGATCCAATAAAACTGAATTGATAGAAAATCTATAACGTGTGCGGATTAAAATAAAAGCTCATATCAATTTTGCCCCTTAATGCTACGGCATCATTACACGCCCTTCAAAGCTTTGAAGTGTAGCGTGTCGGTGCTCGCCTGGGACGCGGCAGGCGGAATTGTTCCACGCGTTCTCGCCCATTTTCAGAGCGTTCAATTGATACGACCGTATTGACACAACCGTATTGCGTGGGGAATGTCTTTTATTCTGACCCGAGTCAGATGACGGTTTAGCCTGCAATCTGGACCTTATGTATTTTTGACGCATTACCTTTCAATATCCTTCCCAAGTCCTGCTGGGGGAGGATGTATTGGGGTCATTCTAATCTCATGCGTACAACCATCTTGGCTAGAACCTGAAATCCTAAAGCAATCAGAACTCATTGGAAATGAAGTGAATGCCAACTTCAAGGGTGGGAGTCAATTCTTTGTTTCCAAGGGAACAGACTCCCACCCCCGAAAATGACATTCACTGCGTTTTGAAGGAGTTCTGATTGGTTTACGAACTAAACTTCTAGCTAAAATGGCGATGTCTATGATGAAGCCTTGATATGTACCGCAATTTTATCCTGTGCAACCAGTAAAGTCAAATATGAGTCTTTCATGAATGAAAGATCTATTGAATCGGTTCAGTATTCATTACATATTGAACTATCAATCGTTCAGCAATATTGGGCGTAACAACATACAAAAATAGATTTTCATGGACAAAAATAGCATTACCACACTTTGTGTGTTTACTGGACTTCTCCATTGTCGTTATCTTTCGCATATTCAGTAATTATTCGGTTACTTCTGATTGCAGATTAAAGACAGTATTTTCGTCATTGTCTATCTAGTCTTCTACCGTATTTGCTTACATCACGTACACGAGATAACATGTAACCTGTACTGTCCGTGTTTTTGTATCAACCGTAAGGGCCGTTTGGACTCTTTGACGAAATGATGGTCTTGAACATTGACGAAAATAATTTCATCAACAACAAAGGCAACGTCGAGACAGAGAAATCAAAGGAAACGGAGACTAGAACTAGCCTTTTAGCTGCCTGGTTTGCTGTTTGACAAAATGTCGATAGACGATAGCAATATAGCTTGACTGTTTCTGATTTTTATCTTCTTCCTCTTTGACGCAATCCTCCTTTGTCACGAGAAGATCGAAAGTTTAACAAGTCAAACGCAGCTATACCCTGCACCTGATACTTTTCAGTTACACCCTTTGTAACTTGTATACCTTTCTTTATATGTGTACTCCGTGAAAAATTTTCAATAACTGTTTGATAAATTGAGATGAGGATGGTACTTAAAGGGTACGCCCTCTGTATTAAATCGTAGTTCAGGAAAATAGAAAAGCAGTTATCCACAATGCCGTAGAGCACATCAGGCTTGCAATTTCGCTAAAACTATAGGTATTCATAGTACGGTATGTGTTATGTATATCTGTCTGCACAAGGGCAGTGTTGAAATTCCAGGATGTACCAAGTGCCAGGATGTATCAAATAAATGCCAGGATGTACCAAATGTCAGGGAGTTTCTGACAGTCATTGAGTGAAGAAGGTTCTCGGCTGCTGATCAACCGGGTTCGCAAAGCCCCCGAAACGCCAACGCGAACGCCTGGCCCATTGTTTGGCATCGTGACATGGAAGTTGAACAATGGGATAGGCGTTCACGTGGGCGTTTCGGGGGCTTTTGGAAAACTCCCTAACTTCTGATAGTTGTCCGTCCTCTGGCCTACGTAATTACGGTGAACTATAAACACAAGTTTCGAGTTTACCAGTGACACAGACTATGCAATAGTGTGCGCATAAACACGAAGAAGCAAACTGAAAATAACAGAATGACTAAGTCACCTTCAAATTAACTAAGTAAAATCAATGCATGATCATGTTCATTCAAAATAGTGTATATATATCAGACTAACTGTAAACATTCAAGAGTAATCAATTTTAGGCATCATCTTTCAGAATTGACTCGGGAAAATCTAATAAATATACACAAATCCTGGTGCAGTGGACAGTCTTGTAGGACCCCAGACTCGGCAGTAGTCGAATCTGCGGGTGTGAAGGGCGCCGCTGCTCGGTTCGGCAACAACTCATCGTTCGAGAATCCTTGCCTATAACCAATCACTGCCTTCCACACACCTCACACTGACTTTCTCTAATGATTCATTTACAAAGTGGCGAGAAGGCATTGCAAGTAATTAGAATCATACTGTCGTAGATCACTTATCTTACAAGGCATTATCGTGATTCTCCCAGGTAGACATCTATACATTGATTATTAGTGATTCAAGTATCTTCCAGAATCCTCATCGATGATGCAGCATGGTAGTTATAATTGAGTGAGTGGCGTATCGTACGAACGGCGGCACAGAGTGGATGAGTAGCCTATTCTGAAAAAATTGGCGTTGACGGCACTAGTCAATGTGGATGAGTGACCTACCGTGAACCGGCTATCGCGAAAAAAGTGGCGGTGGGTGGCGCATGGATCAGAACCGGATAATGGGTTGGGCCACTACAAATTCGAGTGCTTCATCGCACTAAATCTGCATCTGTTTCTGCAGAGAGTTCAACTGCTTTTCAGCTTTTCCAATGTCGTCTGCCAGAGTGCAAAGTTATGTTCCCGGATATCCCCGAACGGTTCAAATAAAGACTGCAGAATATAACATGGTCGTTTGCTTCTTTTTCAGAAAGAGAAATGTCATAGATATTTTTGACCAGACTTGCCGAACTAATGTTATAGAACCGTGCCGACGAATTCAAAACTGGATGCGGCATCTTCGGCAAGTGATAATGGATACAACTCTGACGCAAAAATATCAGAACAATGTTCGTCTCCGATGACCGCTTCAAGGGCATGGAAACATTAAATATGGGAAATTTAGTTTACAGTGACACACCAGAAAATTCGACCCTCGAAAGTTGGACCACCAATTTTTACGAGCTGGAATGGGAAAAGGAGTTGGATTTAGCGGCCACCTTCATCGGTTTGGATGTTCTCTTCGTGGCCCTGATCTTGGTTGGGAATGGATCAGTCTTCTTCATATTAGTGAGGGTGAGACGTCTTCACACGATCACTAATTACTACATCGCGTCTCTGTGTGTGTCAGGTAAGATAATAGAGAGGTTCAGATTGTGGCTTGGACTACCAATTCTTTCGCACCGAAGCACGATGTATGTCTTCGAAGTTAGTAATTATGAGTTCGTTTTTAGAAATGATGACCCGATGTCAGTATTAAAACAACAATTACAATGTCATCCTGGGTAATGAGTTCCCCAACTCGTCCAGAAGCCTATCGTATCTCGTGTATTTAAGGCCAGGCTTTTCCGCTGACCAAGCAGTCTGCCCTCGATAGTACCTTGGAAAGTGTGTGCAACACAAAACCCCAGCCAAAGAGAGAGTTTATTTCTGGCAACTTGGACAATATCACATGATATCAAAAACGTATTTCTTGTGATGCACTAAATTTCTGGGTTAATCGACAAGCGAGTTACACTGTAGACTCATATGCAGTCCATTTCCTCATCCACTGTGTAGTTCTTCTGTAGTTCACTAACATGCACGCACAAAATCAGTTCATGATTGCATACTTTGCAATTGGTTCGCTCTTGCCGGCCGTTATAAAACGCGGATTTCCGCGGAACTCACAAATCCTTCCCAAACCCGACCATAAAATATCTTGATCATTATATTATACAAAATAACAACATAAATCATAAATTGGAGGGAAGAACTAGCTGAAATATGCATATATAATCGGTCAAATTTGATTCCTTAGGTGCGCCGTTCCGTTTGACTCGTCATACGGCGCCGGCGAGAAGACTAAACGTGACGATTGGCGAGTTAGCGAACATGTCATTAAAGGGGTACGCCGTTCGTTCAAATATGCTGATCTTTGGTTTGAATATTGATTAGTGTTTCTGATACACCTTGATTTAGTGTCTTACCACTTGAGCCTTGACATCATGGGTGACGTCAAAGCTTTAGCAGCCAATCAGATAAAAGTAAGTGCGACTTGCCAAATTATTTGGCAGCCAATCAGATGGATTGGAGCTGCCACATTTCCCTTTTTATTGCTTTGAATGACTTAAAAAATCATGTGATATTTTTTCAGATATATGTGTTGGTATCTTTGCCGTACCTATGGAGATTCTTGCCTATTACAATGAAGAATTCATGTCAAGTGCCTTGTGCCAAGGACTCCAGTACTTCGTCCACGTTTCCCTTGCTGCCAATATTTACTGCTTGATACTAATAGCACTAGACAGGTGAGGGAGCATACATATCAAAATCATGTCGAAGTCAAAAAGTGACATGTCGATCTTCCGGCATATAATTTATCCTTCAAATGAGAGAGACTTTAGGATTGACGTTCACCGTCGGTAAGTCGGCATGAACAGAGAAGTAGTGCGTACAGCGAGTTTATTGCGCCTCGGGGTACAGTGGGGCGGAAAGTACTCGTGAGAGGTTTCAGAGTTTGTTCACGTACGTAAGGCCCCTAATGGAGGCTTGTTTTGAAGTTACTTGTCTCTTCAATTTCAACCATTTCTCTTGCAGACATCGCAACATAGTCAAGCCGTTTCTACCAAAACTTCGCTTCCGTCAGTGCATTGTCAACATCCTGTTGGTGTGGTTTGTCTCCATCGTACAGGGATGGAGCGCTGTCGTCCTCTACCGTGTAGAGGTCAGAGAACACGTCTACCATGGGCAACTGGTAATGCGGCACGAATGCACAATCGCCGAGGATCAGGGAGAGACGTATTTATTTGTGATATGGTTCAACTTTCTGACGATTTATGTTATTCCGTTAGGAATTATCACAGGGTTGTATTCGAAGATATTCTCGGCATTTTACCTATCGCGCGTGCGTGTTGGGACAACGGCGCAGGGAAATGATCAGCGGAGAAAGCGAGTAGTACGCATGCTCGCAAGTATAGTTATGGTGCTTGCCGTTTGCCAGTTCCCGCTTCACGTCTGGAAAATCTATGTTTTCGCGGGAGGCGGAGCATTCGAAGGATATCTGGTCTTACGTCAGGTTTTTGGTGTAATTTCCTTTTCAAATTCGTGGTTAAATGTAGTGATTTACGTGTCTTTAAACGAAGGTTTTCGTAGGGCGTACAGAGATATATTTGGGTGCAGACGACCAAGTGGTGTAGACGAAGAGAGATCGCGATGGGTATCGGGCATTCCCTCGGCTTCCAGCTTCCGTCCCTCTATAAATTCTGTCATGTTCCCTTCGCCTAAAAACGCCGACGGAAGTTCGGGGAGTAAGTCGTCTGTTTCGGCTTTTAGCAGGAATCTTTCCGTTCATAGCCATGTCAGCAACCACAGTCACTTGTCGGTTAACAGTTTAAACCGTCAGAACCACAATAATCTATCAGTTTCGACGGCAGAACTCCCAAATGGTCATTTGGATTCAAGCGTATGACCAGGGCCTCAGCGCTTCTTTCCACAGATCATTGCCTGCTAACTGCTTCTAGTGAGTTTCCGCATCGCTCACGAACAACGATAACGAATTACGAATTCTTTATAAACGAACAGAATACACAGGATTCATCTCCGTAAATCATATTTCGTGAGTGATGCAGAAATTCGGTTTGAACACCAACCAAAAGCGGTTATGGTTGCCTATGACCACTGCCAACAGAACAAGGCACGGTGCTTCATGCTGTGGCTTGCATAGGCCTGATATGAGTTTCTGCCGGCGTTTGACTGGTTTTCATATTTGGGTGTTGAAGAAGGGAATTGCTGTACACGGAGATAACCACTTAAGTTCCTATTCCTCAGAGTTCACAACCAGTACATGTATATGCCTTTTAGCTGCCTTTTATTGAAATAAGTGATTACAAAATGACTTTGTCTCATTGTTTTCTCATTTGCTCCGTAGTAGTTAACTATTCCCGTATTCTTACCGTGGGCCAAAGGAAGCATACTGGCCCAGAAAGTCAGTAGAATACGGCTATTCTTCATCATATCAAGAACGTATCTGGCTTTTTGGTCTTCGTACTCTCCGGAGGGGATGACACTTTTCGTATTTTTTCGGCCAAAGGGTCGAAAACACATCCTTGGGTGACCACTGGGGGTGCATTTGCCCCCTTCCCCGCTAGCTACTCCCATGGTACTAAAATATTGAAAAACTAGGCGAGTTTGTCAAAACCTTGGCTTGAGATGTAACTGCGCCGCCATCTATGTTTGTTGTAGAAAAATTCAGCAGCCCCAAAAAGCCGGTGTAAAATCTGTGGTTGTTCCCCACATTTCAGTGTTTCTATACAATAGACAGCCAGAGAGATCATGAATTTTCAATATGGAACACAGAAAAACACGCCAGTCTATCTCTCAGCGTTCCCAAACAATGACGAGGGGAAACACTCAGAAAAGGACCCCCCCCCAAAAAAAATATTACACCGGCTACGATCCCTCCTGAGATCAGGCTTGTTTTACTCCAACGTCATATCGACAGGCGTAGTCTATTGAAGACCACTGGTTCCCATCAAGTTCGGTCGACGATCCTCGATGGAATTGGCAGTGGTAAATGGTTGGGCAAAGGTTTCATAGATGGAACTAAATGGCAAGCCAGTCTTGCGATTGATTTTTCGCTCTATTACAAGCCATGATTACAAATTTAATGCTACTCGAGACTATAGGTTGCCCTATTTGTTCATTGCGGAGAAAAACGAGATCCAGGGGGGTCGTGGTTGGTGTGAGGTGATTATAGGGGGCATCTTGGACTAACATGCGACCATATATATCCCTGTCTATCACTACCGTAACCAGCATTTATACTTCATCAGCAGGATAATTAAGCCAGGCGCAGCTCCACCGTGCCCCGGTCCAGAAGGAAATAACCACGGGAAATAACTATTAAAACCTTGTCGATATGAACTGCCAAAGATTTCCTCTCCTTCGATGATTGCTGTTTGCAGAGCCTGATTGGAAATTATTGGTGCAGTGATCGCAGGGCGAAACTTTTGCTTGCTGCTTAATTGATCATTGAGCTCCCGAGCTCCCGAGCTCGTGCTGGGTGTTTTTCAAAACATGGCACACTTTCAGTGCTAAAAATCTGGCTGAGCCGTCGAAAATTTGGAGTTTACAGGCAGAATATACAAGGCAGTGCTAGTGGTCAAATTGGTGGTCTTCATGTGAATATTGCACAGTTCGGGAACTTGGCTGTGATTGATTCAGTGATTAATGTTTTCCTCGCACTAGCCTGAATAATCTCGAAGCACTGTTAGATAGGAGAGACAACTATTGGCGAGGTTATGTAACTCTATCTCGCCTACCTAGCTCCTGCCGCTGCCTAGAATCTCCCTTTAACTGTCTCGTGTTGATTCCTACCAACTTCTGAATGAAAGGAGAAGATGAGTTGAGGATAGCATGTGTCACTTCTATGTACATGAAGTTTAATCTAACGAAAGGAAGAAATAAGTCATGATTTACCAATGGAATGTATATTACATGTAGGCCTACAGTGTACAGGTACATGTATGTACTACTACAATTCAATATTTTTCAACATATGTTTCTATCAACATATTATGATAGTCGTAAATTTTTATATGATACAAATGGCAGTCTGCAGGTCTTATAACGATCTTTTTATTCCATTTGGATTTCGGCACAATATATTTCTTCAATCCTAACTTCTGTCTTTCCTCCTTATGGCAAAATAACTCCAAGTTTTTGACAACATTTTTCAAATGTTCGACTTCATCAACAAAATCGTCATCTTGTTCTTTGATTGAATCAAGGAATTTTGATTGTAAATATTCATAAAATATATAATCTGCCGAACTCCAAGATTTATGCAGTTCTCGTAGTTTCTCGTTACCGGCGAGATGTTGTTGAAAATTTTTATTTTTGTGAAAATGTGTCATGAGAATGGATTTGAAATCCCAACACAGCAGCCTCCTCATCAAAACCACGGATTCATAAAGATTTTCATACGTCATTATGAGATCAAACTGTTTGAATATATCACTGGCAAATCGACGGATAGTCTCAATATCTGTGACGTCATGATCAGGGTAACCAAATTCGGTCAAAAGGAAGTTTTTGAAATATCTGTTTCCATGAAATCTCAAAAGAGGGCGCGCATACTTCATAGGGTCCTGGAGATAAGTCAGTATCGTGACGTTTGCTTTCGAATTCGGCAGATTACCTAAATGAAAAAAATCAAATGCAGACCAGAATTGCGTCAAAGGGTCCCGAATAATTCCAATTTTCAACGTATGTCTGGGCATTATTTCATTGACTGCGGACCTGTTGTAGGTTGTATGAAGCGCGATGATGTTGATTTTTCGGCCATCTTTGTATTTGAACACGTGGCGCGGATTCAGAGGTGCAGGCCAGCCGATGTGATACTTGTCCTTGAGACCAGCTGAGGGCAAAGCTAGGGTAAGACTATGTTGGACGGCATAACGAGTGAGGAGGGTGGCGACAGTGGTAGAGGCACACTTGTGGGTCTTCAGAAAGTAGATATTCTTCACGCGGCCCCGGCAATTTTCGATATCATAATGATTTGTATCTCTGAAAGTATAAAGCGGCATTTATATAATATGTATCATGTTACAATATGATCTAAATTAAATCCTCAGTGGTTTAAAACATCTACTCGTTACAATTACAATCTGATAATCGACCGCTGATTTGATTTTTTCGACAACAGCAGTGTTGCTAACCTGGGCTCAGATGGCGAACGCGCTTGAAAACTCTATAATGATGTTATCGACTTGATTGCCTGTATTGAGTATTCCCCTGGCTAGCGGGAAACAAAAGCTGCAACGCAAACGGGGATGGTGGATGCGTACGACACTGGGCATCGATAGATGCCTTTCAAAGTATTTAAAGTCTATTTGAATTACAACCCCTTGTCGCTTTTTGAACTTTTGGTATGGTTTTTGTTGTTAGAGCACCTCTCCCAAAAACTGAAAAGCGCTTGTTTCGTGCGGAATCGCATTCAGAACGCCGACATGTAGTTGTCAGTCGATTGTCAAAGCTGACTCTGTCAAAAGTGAAAATCTACCTTCTTGCACTAAACGGTTAAACTCGGGAACGTAATAAGTTTCGGAATGGGTTTAGATTCTAGGTTTTTTACCCTCCAGCAAGTTGAGGAGCTACCTACAACCAATATATTCTGATGTGTGCAAAGTTTAACCCAGGCCTCCCAATTCAGCCCTTCAGAAAACACGACGTTGACAGGAATTGCCAAAGATACTGCAGCATCCATCGCGGTTTGGGTTGAAAGCGGAATTCGGGTTCATTTGGGAGCAACAAAAAGCGTCAATGACGAACACATTGAAAAAGGGCCATGTCTTTGATTTACAAAGCTGTTATAATTGAGTGGATTTGTGATATCCTGATCTAAGAGCCTCTGAAAAAAAGCTACAGCTTTCTCTATCATCGGATCAATATACCCAGTTAGGTTATTGGTACTTAAAAAGATGACACTTTGATGTGAAACCTTTTGATCTTTGCGTATGATTGGATTGCCATGGGTTCTTTCTTTAGAGAACTGGCGTACAATTAGCCTCGGCAACATTCCTTATCAGAAACTAATGGATGAACTACTGATCTGCAATCACCGATTTTAAACCTACTGACCCACTTGCCCATCAGTCTGTAATTTTGACGACACTGATTTCTTGGTGCGTGGTGTTCAATGCTTGTCATAGTGCTGTGCCATTTCGGTTACTCTTAAGACTCCTCCGAGCGCCTCACGGAATTATGCAAGGCCTGAATTCTTTTGACAGGAAGTCGGGGGCAAAATAGCTTAAATTTCCCAATTTTACCTTGGAGTGGATTGTGCTGCCCTGGAGCGTTGTCGGGAGAGTTGGCCCATGGTTATTTGCTGGCCCGCGCTTGGCGCGACGGAGAGGTGAATCCTGGACATACGCAGACCGAAAAGCACGCACCCAAGGAATCCGAGGTATTTTGAGGTAGATTTCAAGCGTTTTAGTACAGCCATCTCGTCTTTTCAATAGACTGCTATTCTTCTATAAAACGATCTCTGGAACGATAGGAATTGAAAGAAATATAAAATTTCATTGAAAATACTTTTGATATTTGTACAGCGACTTAGAGGCAAGAAATGTCGCCCTGTTTAAAAAAATGAAAACCACTTCCGATGTTAATGTGGACAAATACACAAATACACAATTACATACATTTATCATCACATACAGTTCTCAGACGATTTCCGCGCAGTTTCCGCAGATTCCTCACTTTCTGCAGATTCCTCCTTTTCCGAAGATTCCGCTAAATCGCCATGCCGCTTGTGGGTTTCATGCTAATGTTTAGCTTCAAGATACCATATTTGTCTTGTTAACTGTCAATGGGATAGTTTGTACGAAAGATATACAATGCCTTTATCTAAGATACTAATCAAAACGTGATGACAAAGCCTGAATGATGCGTGAGAGAATAAGCTTCTGGCCTAGGAATTGACCTTTTTAGTGTACAAATAATGTTTGGTGCGAGCAAACTTCGTGGCAACTGAAATGTCAATCAGTAATATACTAAAAGCAACATTTCTTGTCATTGTGCTGATGACAACCCCTAATACTGGGAACCAAACAATAGTTTATTTTCAACTAAATACACAACCATGAGCATCACAATTACTGTTAACAGTTAGTGAGCTTTCTGTTTCTCTGCCGGTGTCACATCCGTAGTGGTTTATACCTACATTTTATCATTTTACATGTAAACTGGTACATGTAGTTCCGCTTGCACCAACTGTGAAATTAGTAAAAATAGTAGTAAAACTAACCATTTATTAGTCAAAACTAACCATCAAAATGGGTAAGAATTGCTACTTATATTGTTAAAACAGCTAATTTTACAGTCGCTGTGATAAGAACCTACCAAAGTAGTGAAAAATTACTACCAAAAAGTTATTTTTGCGAATCAATTTTAAAGGGACTACTTAGGCGTGGGATTTACTTGACCAGGAGGGTAGTTCCCCTCCTTGACACCATGCGTCGCCACTCGTAGTATACCAATGCTGATCTCTAATAACGATTTTCGCCAGTGTTACGAGGCAGTTTTGGACATAGCTTGTGAATTTCAGGCAGTCCTCGTGGTTACACTGTTTATTGCAGTTCAACGATTTTTCAATGATCCTGTTTGGTGACGTTGTGGTCCTGCTGGAAGCCATTTTTGTATACAAAAACAAAAACATCACAAGTTGTCAATTTAGGAGTGGCAGTCTCGAGGCAACGACGGTGTCACATTCAAATTTTTTGCTCCCTTGGGATGCCAGCACGACTATGAAACCACATTGTGGGAATATACTACAAGCCTTTACAGAACCTTGAGTTTGGACCGACAGCATTTCCCCGCAACAAATTGTTTATTATTTATATTTGGACCATTAGCAATCTGGAAGCAAATCATATTACTTTGCAAGATAGATAAACCTGCCTACTGAAACCGATTAACTCCAGTGAAATATTCAACGCTTTTAAAGGCCGACCCCTTTCGTTCAAAATTTTAAATTTGTAATTAAATTTGAAAATTTATAAACACGTAATAAATGTAAATGTCAGCATTGCCGTTGTGGAGTCAGATATACAAATACTATTTATATCAAGTTTCGGCAAATATAACTGCACTACGGCATTGTGTATAACTGCATTTCTATTTTCCTTGGCCAGCCACCAGTGGTTACGAACTGCTTACCCCATTGAACTGGTGCACGAAATGATAACGCAGCTAAAGTCGAGTATAGTTTAAGTACACACTCATTTAATGGCGACAGTGTATGTGAGAATGAATTTCGAGTTTCCACGCTATTCAGATGAGATGAAGCTGGCGTGATATTGCATGGGCAAGCGCTGGTGTGTGTACGATATTTCGATAATTCATAGGCTTGTCGGGAACAACCCCTCTTCAATCCTGAGCCTCAGGCCAACACTCGGCACCGAGCTTGTGCGAGAGGAGGGGGCGACTATGACTGACTCTGGTTTTCGAGGATGTCCCTCTTCAGGTGCTTTTGCTTGTCTATCAGACAGGGCTGATATTGGGTATAATTTCAATGTTTTGAGGTCGATAGCAAAAGAGAAAATTAATGTGGCAGTGCCAGCTAGTGGAGTAGGCTCATGATGTACACCTACCTTGTGGTCGTTTTCAGCTTCCCCCTTCTTCCTAATACCAAATTTAAGTTTCAAAACATTGTTTGTTATCCTCTGCCCCTGCACTCTAGTTCGATTCGGTGAACATTCTTTGTTCGTGTTTGGTGATTCTCCTCTGTTCGAGTTTGGTGAAATGCTATGCCATTGCACATTTACCATATAACCCGATCTATCTCTCCATTTCTTTTCATATAACATTCCACAGAAACCAATATGATTTACATGTACCTTTTACACGCGCATAGATTATGAATTATTAGTAAAGGTTGACAAGGGCAGTTGTCACTTCTCCTGGTATTCTTCACCGCTGGTCGTTCGAACTAAGCGATTGCGCGGCAACATATGGGAGAGCGGTGATTGGTTTTATGGGAAGAATGAAAAGTACAAAATAAATGACTCTAAATTGACACAATCTCCGAGCGGCGACTTCAATTGCAGAACAGCACGTTATTATGATGCTGCCCACTCTTCAGAGAAAACTCTGCAGAAGGGTGCGTATCTACATGTAAGTTCCCCTGGTTCTATATGTTCCCTGCGTCCCGTGTTTCCTTGGTCCGATGTTTCCTAAAGTGTGTTTTGGTCTGCCGTTTTCTCATGAGCCAACGTTTGATCACGGATGCAGTGCTATACACCCATGGCTTAACCAAAGGAGAATCAGTAACTTGTTTGAGAGAACCGGGCCCTGATCAACCTTAAGTTCGCCACTGCGACGATACTTCTATATACCGGGATTTGCCTCCTCCTTTACGAAGTTGAGCCTAATGAGCTGATATCAATGCGTTGTTTGAAGTCATTCTTCCAGCAGTTTGCCCGAAGCTGATATTATCGGTACAAGGGTTGTCGTCTTGGGTTAAGGACTATTTATCGATGGGGCTCCTCTCATCATGAGGCGAGATCGATGACTTGTTGGCGTGACGGAAATAGATCGATTGTTCGCCCATCTGATCACGGCGATGCCGATGTTCGTTGCCTGATCTCATGAAGTTGCAAGCCATGTGGCTGCTGGAGTCAACGCGCTGTGCTCCCAAAGCACAACAAAAGGATCCTCGTCAATGGATTCAGCAACCGATATTTACATGTCAGTGTCATGGCAGTCGTGTCCTTCAAATCCTGGTCTGTTCTAATCCTTTTCTGGAGTTGGTGCACCCAGAGGGTTTCAAATATTAATTGAAAGCAAATGCTAGCTATCCTTTCATTGGGAGATTAGGTAGGGCCCTGCTGCTGTCATCGAACCGGCCATAGTCGGATCGGGAAGACTTTAGCATCATCGTCCAGGCTTTCCGAAAACCTGGAGATGTTTGGACTATATATATAGGCACAAGTGGACGACGAGACCAAATCGATACACCAAGTGAGACCCAGGGGTGTGAGCCTGCCCACCTGTCCTAGTCCGGGGTATTAACAGAAGCGGGGTCATTGATCGGTCTCCGGCCGAAGCGGATCGATACCTGCCCAATCCTGTTCACTTGTAACTCCGCGGGACTGTCATAACTGATCAAGTCAGCTATCATTGTCCTCGCGTGTTTCCAGCAATTCCCATGTCATCGCAAGCAACATTGGCATCATTGACATCAAGTTGATCATGCGAGGTGCTGGGGTAGCATGAATTGCAAACATATTCATTTCCTGGCGATAGAACAGTAATCGGGGTTACCATGTGGCCATCACAATGGGCATTGCCCATTTGCATTCCGGTGGAGCTTTTAATGATTAGTGCGTATTTATTCAATTGAAATAGAGTCCGATCCGCTGTATAGTGGGACGGGCAAGACCGGCGGTCGAGCGCGCATTATGACAAAGTTGTGGAGAGGTCGAAGGCGACATCACGACAATGGAAGATTGACCTGTCTGGTCTCAGCCGTAAGCACGCACATTGGCCGACAGAGAAATTGGCCAATAAAACCCCTGTGCTTGTGTTATTGTACAATCGCATTGAACAACCTGCGCGAAGTTTTAAATGAAATGGCCAGGGCCATTGTGCTCACCTCATGTGGAGGAAAGATGGATAAAGAGCATGGTATTGTGTCATGTAGTGTTAGGTTTGATGTAGGTCCAAGCAATTACAATTTCCCCAAAATGGCCAATTTACAGTACATTCGACCTCTGTGACCTTGAAAAGTAGGTCAAATCAAAGAAGACCCGGGTGACACATTGAATGGTTGTTAGAATTAGATGTACCTATGATATAAAATTGGTGCCAATCGGGCAAGTCATTACTAGGAATAATGGCATTTTGAAGAATTTAGGATTTGGCCCCCTCCCTGGAGGCCAAACGGCAAATCAGATCGGACCAAACTTCGGTACCTGAGATCACCTGACCAAGGGGTCCATGTGTACTTAATTTGTGATCAATAGTCATTGCAGTTAAGAAACGTGCCATAGTTACGGCCTGACGGCGAATTTATGCCATTTGACCTCTGTGACCTTGACAAGAAGGTCAAATTAAAAACCTGTGTGACATATACTGTATGGTGGTTAGATGTACCCATGATATCAAATTGGTGGCAATCGGGCAAGAAGTTAAGGAATAATCACATTTTTAAGGTTTTTGGATTTTGCCCCCTGGTGGTCAAGTGGTGAATCATATTGGACCAAACTTTGTTCCCTGAGATCACCTGACTAAGGGGTAAATGTGTACCAAATTTGGTATCAATAGTCATTGCAGTTTAGAAACGTGCCATCGTTACATCCTAACGGCCAATTTACACCATTTGACCTCTGTGACCTTGAAAAGGAGGTCAAATCAAAAACCCGGAGGATATATGATGCACCTTTGCTAGAAGTACCTACCATATTTTTTTCAAAATTTCCCGACTACTATTAAGGGAGATATTGCATATTTTTACTTTTAACGTTTGGCCCCCTGGTGGCCAAACCATGAAACGAATCGGACCGAAACTTGGTCTCCAAGGTGTCATTACATAAGGGTACATGTGTACCAAGTTTCAACTCAATAGCTCTAACAGTTACGAAACGTGCCCTGCTAACGGACGACGGACGACGACGACGACGACGACGACGACGACGACGACGACGACGACGACGACGGACGACGGACGCCACGGTATGGGATAAGCTCACCTCTGCTAAGAGGTGAGCTAAAAATGAAGCATTTCCTCTCAGTTACTGGACTTTTGATACACGAAGCACTAAACAACATTTTTTTCTCTCAAAAATAATAGTCCTTTCGATAATTCTGCCTCACTTGATGAGCAGAGGAGAATAAAAATAACCACTAAATCATCTGAATTAATGGGTAAATAGCCAAACGTGAAAAATCAATTTGGTTCTATGAGTCTGAGCACAGAAATTGCATCAATACGCAAGTTTTATAGAAAAATGGCAGGGGTAATTTCCGTGTCCAGCAGAGTTGTGGTCTTGGTAGAATACAGTGTCATTCTATCTGCAGTCCATGCCAGATTAATTTAAGGGGACAACTTGGCCGTGGAATTTACCAAGCCAGAAGGATAGTACCCCTCCTTCCCACCACACGCCGCCACTATATAGTATTACACTTTTAATGCTAAACCGCGGGCAAAAAATGCGGACTATGCACCAACTTTTAGCAAAAAACGAGGCTCTACATAAGAGGCCACTTTTTCGTTTACGGAACCCTCATTGCCGCAATTTCGTCTGAGCGAAGGTATATCGTGCCGTTTCCGGGGCTGGTAAAAGCAGGTAAAATTGGTACACCGGTAAGTAGCAAAAGTACCCATTATATGGGTCAATAAAAGAAGGTGGTGCGTGCTGCTTCTTGCATCAAGTATGACCATGGAACCTTATCAATATGATCTACCTTTGATTGGTGAATATTGACCCAACACGTATGATATCTGACATAATGCATATTGATCAAGCTATTTTAATTCCATTTATTCCTCCGAGCATGACTCGGCCATTTCCTCCTTAATAAATTGCATCAACTATGAATGGCCCGGCATCGTGCTGACAGAATATCGTAGAATATCATAGAATATGGTCAATTCATGACATGGGACATCATTAGGCACGATTCTGAGTAGTTTGGCCGTTGACAGGTATCAAGCTAAGACACCCCGTGTCACCGCGAAGAACTGAGGAATTAGCAGGACGAAAATATTGAATTGACCGGTAAGCTCGGCGATATTGGATCTACCAAGAATAAGTAAGAGTGAGAATATGCAACTATACGTATTGATCTCATAATCCGGAACATAGTTCTACTTGTTGACGGTAGAGGGCATGAAAAAGAGAAATCGGCTCCCATTGAAATGAACTGCCAATTTAATTGGTCGTCAGGTAAGTTGCATGATATTGGATTTATCAAGAATACGTTAGATTGAGAATATGCAACTATAGGCATATTTGATAATCCATCGAAAAGTTCTAGTTTCTGACGACAGGGGGCCTGAAACCAGGACTGAAGAAACCTATGTTGTCGAAGACAGTCACCCTCTCTATCACGTGCAACGGGACCGACCCGACCGGGAATCGAACCCGGGATCTCAGAGGTGACCGGCGCTGATGTTGCCTCTGCTCCATTCCGACAGCTGGGCATGTTTTTTTTCTCGAACATCAACCCCCGATTTTCTCAGAATGGGGATGCTGAAGCATTTTTAACAAGCAACAGCCCACGGAAAAGCGCTTGCTAACTAAGACTTAACTCGGCAACTGCTCGTAACTGGTGAACCAAATAGGCTCCCAGTGATATTCTGCCAGTTAGTCATCGCTCATTCTGTCATTCAGAGCGACGATATACTCAACGGACATTTACGACGCATTTTATATTCATTGAGCAGATGACATACAAGTCTTGTAAATTGTGGCTTTCCCTTGTTAGCGATTTTGCTCTACTTATTTGATGGGGATGAAATAAAAAATTATTTCCACATTACTGGAATTAAATGGACCTATCCCCGCGACAGGTTTGAATTACTCAAAAATACATACCGTCATATTTATAAAATTTATGTGGGTATAGAATCAAACGCCTTCTGCTCTGTTTGTGAGCAACGGTGACTGGCAAAGGACATCACATGATTTAAAAAAATAATTTGACGGCTGGCCGGGTATACTTCAACTCGCCGTGCCATACTAATAATTCCACATTTTAATATGCTCCCATCAGTAAAATCTTCGAGTACTCTAAGGTAAGATGGGCCGTCTGGCCTTGGCACACGAATTGCGTGTGCCTGAGACTGACGGCCATCTTATTCAAACCGAGAATTAATTATCATTATCTCATAAGCCTCCTTACGCTGGCGAATCATATAATTTGGTGACACGTGATACGTGTATATATTTTGGACTGAGTCGACTTATATAATGATTGATAAAGCATGCCGGTGTAACTTGTAAATTGTGTCTCATAAGCCTTCATAAGCTCACTATAGTGTATAGGTGCCACTTATAACACATACAAATCAACAAATACATATAAGAGCAGAAACGTTTGAAAATGTTTTAGAAAAATGTTTTTGTAAACTGTGATACAGATGTGTACAACATTTGCGAAGAAACGAAATGTCATTCGAATCCATTTTCAAATCATGCAAACTTCGTCAAAACAAGATAAAACGAGATCGGAATGATCGAAATGATCACGAGATCATCAATTGTGTTCCGTGCCCACTCGAGCTTAGAACTTTAAAGATGTCAGTCACGAAAAGTATACCATACCGTCGACAAATCCGCCGCTAAATGGTCGTGTAAGCATAAACCTGGCGAAGGGATTCCAACCTTGATTCACAAAAACTTCTCTACAACAAAAACTGCAGAAGGGAATCGGTCGATCTTTGTATCAATCTTCTTCTAGAAAGATTCCCACTGATAATCAATGGCTTTAACCCCCTGGTAGTCGAAGTATCCGGTTGCGTTTTTTCTGGACCACCCTGTATATGCAAAGTTTCAGCGAATTCGTATGCACAATGCACTACGTCTAGTAATTAAGAACGGCGTATCCCTTTAAGTAGCGTTCTTTCATATTTCAGTGGTCATTTTTAATTCGAGTGAATAAGTACACGTATGTACAAAGAATGGAATAAACCAATTCTGAGTGACACGATAAAGTTTCATCAAGCGCTTGTCAAAGTTCCCGACAGCAATAGACCCTATTTGTTTTTAAATTTTAGGTTAAAGAAAGTTGAATGTCTTTTGGTTGATTAATGATTGATAAGGAATGAACGAAATAATCAATGAAACTCACCGAAAGCCAGTGAAGGTTCGATAAAAGCCAACAGATCCAGTATGTATCAGAGAATTGTTTATCCGAAGTAACTGAGTTATGATCTTCGGGCGTCTGCTGCAGAACTTTATTCGCTGACGTTCATCGCATTCAGAGTTGAAAGCCAGATCACATCAAGTGTTCACTCAGCGCTCTCCGGCAGTCATTGAGCACCATTATTTATAACCTCTGCTTAAATGGCGAATGAAGCGACTGCGTTGCCACTTTAGAAGCGGCGCAGCAGATATAGTGCGGTGCTTTATTTGGTTTGGAGTTGTCAGAATTGGGAATGCTGATACATTATTGATGGGCTTTGTTTGTCCCACTCTATGTTCAACAAAACTGAGGTTTGTTTCGCGAAATGTTCAGTAAACCAAACACACTGCAAACACAGGTACAGAAATGAACAGTCACATGATCAAAGATGGCGTCCAAAGACTGCAGAGCTGTGTCATTTCGATATTTATAAGTACGGAAACTCAGGTAAAGTTACTGCTGGACCATTAAGATGGGTTTACATCACATTCGAAGATAACCTTTCAGGTCTGGTCTGTTGATATAAGCGCGCTAAGCCCAGTTGGAAAGCCACGCGAGCTGCTGAGAGCAGCCTTTGCGATTACGGCCAATCGCCTCCCGCGCTAAACAGCTGTTTAACCCCTGTGCTAAACATAGTATGATGCCCTTAATCCCTTTTTTTTCTAGTGTACATGTACAACCCTGCTGGTACAATGTATATACTGACATCATCAAATTTGTGGGGGTATGGGCAACATAACACATTTAGAAGTGTTTCGGCCAAATCATGGTCAAAAACACATTTTATTTTGATCTTGCCCCTGCCGCCCTCTTGTACCACCCTCGACACGACTTTAGTAGTGTATCTGCCAAAACATAGTTATTGCGCAATAATCTCATCGGGCAGAAATTGCGCAGATTTTTATGAGTTTTCGGAAAATTGCAAAAGAAATAATAACCGAGAGATTGGGAGAAGGAAACAAAACGCCTACTCTCTTTCAAAGCCAGCTAAAAACCGCCAACTTAATAGACTCCACAGCCAAGTCCCATATTTTTGTTTAACAAAATCACAAAAGGTGAAATTAAATTTCTATTTTTAAGTAAAGATTGTGAAGATCAAAGACGACCCCATGTAAATTTTATTTCCGATTTCTTGTGCTATTTCTTAGATACAGAAGTCTGGTTCCCAGTTTGCCTTTCGCCGTGGTACTCTTTTTCACTTTTTGAAACGATTTTGAGTTATTGTGGAGGCACATGTTTCATGCACGCAGATCCCTGTAGAAAGTATAAGACGTAAGGATTTTGTTTATTAGAGTGCCATCCCCAAGGGCAATGCAGATTTGGCTATTAGACAAAGTGTCTTATCGATGTCTGTTAGGAAAAGGGCAATTTATTATCCCTTGGAGCCGAATGCCATCCCGACCGCGGCATATACATCATACAGAACCTGTCTACACTCTGGACGCAGTGGACCAGTTTCGTCCTTTCGCCCAGACGACCATGTACATGATGTACCAGGATGACGAAATGGACTGCCTCGGGAGTCTAAATGTGTCATGTTCAAACTCAGTTTGTGCCTTGCTATTAAAAGAAACGCTGCTCTCACTACGCAAGCGTGACCATAGGCCTAGATAGATAAAACCAACAATTCATTTAGAAGAAAGAATTCATTGAGGACTACTGTACGTTTGACTATATCGTCAGACACAAGGGGTCTTTCGGCTTTTTTATTTTACGCCCCAGTGCTCACCCAAACACCCAATGTCTTGGTTTTGCGATCTACATGTTACGATCTACATCTACATGCGATATACAACTGAAGCGGATCACCAGAAGAACACTAGCTAAATACGCCTGATGAGACGTTGACTTTAATTTAACCAGCTACAGGATTTTTTAATCTACACGTCATTTATAGACAAATACAAATGTATAACTAAACTAATTACAAGCCAAATTCTTGAACCTTGAACCGGGGAACTGGTATTAGAATCAAAAAGAAATGGCGAGATATCTTGAAGCTTCAAGGGTTAAATTTCATCTTGAAACTTCAACGGTTAAATTTCAAATGATGTGCTCATTAGAGTTGCGGATCCAGAAATTTGAGCAAGGGAGCACAGACCGAGGGAGGGTCCTGTGGCCCTCTCCCAGAATACGCGTTTTTCAGGTATCTGATGCTTCTTGTGGAGAGGTGCACAGATGGGGGGGGGGGGCACGCGCACCTCTTGTCATAAATGAACATATCAATTCGTGACTCTCAACACTTTCAGCGCCATCCGCTGTATTTCTACGTCACTTTTTCGGCAACCCCTTCCACTAAAAATCTCTCAGTAAAGGCTTCAACATTAAAACAACACAAACGCCACCTTCAGGGTAATGAAGGAACTGACTCCATTAAACGGCGTCGATTCCTTCATCTCCCTGAAGATGGCGACTCCGTTTAAACGGAGTCAGTTCCTTCATTACCCTGAAGATGGCGTTTGTGTTGTTAATGCCTTGAAGACAGTTGTTTCGGGTTTCTCTCCATTGCAGAACCTTATTGACCTATCTCTGTCCGATAGATTTTTTCCAAGGGGTCTGAAAAGGGGTCTGAAACCTCAGCACTGAAACTGTTGACACCGTTCGATGAGACAAGATGAGATGGTGTTTTTATTTACTTTCGAGGTAGCTTGCAACTGTAAATGAACAATAAACTGGTAGGCCTACAGTCCAAATCACAATTGACATCCTTAAATTCACGTCAATGGCGATCATTGATGCGCTACCCAGCGCATGTTGCGCGTAATGCACGTGAAAACATAGAGATAAGCGTGTCATGGGTGCAACATTCATTGGCTTGAAACTTGCGGGCACCTGACGCGTAACTGATGCGAAACAGGAAGGATGTCAATTGTGATTTGGGGGACCGCAAAAACTTCTTATCATGGATATTGACTCTGTCAAAGACTGGATTTGATTTGTTACATCTGAAGGAAGTTTAATAGTGACTCCATGATTACATTGTGGATGTACAGACACTACTCCAACACTACTATATATAAAAAAGATCGAACTTCTATAATATACCTGCCAGCCAACTGAGTTGCCCTCTAAATATGATTCCTGCTAGATATCTACAAAACCCATCACCACGGATATACCACATAGTTTTCTGAAGTGAAACAGCCTAAAACACATTTCATATAGACTGTTTGTCATAAATATGTTAGGCCGTTGGACCATCCACTAATTGACTAAATAAAAAAAACACAACTTTTGCATAGAAATAGAATACACAAACAATGACAGGACGGACCAAGAAATGTTTGTTTTTGTCATGAACACACAGGGGCAATGTCAGACTCTGGGATAAAATATTGACCAGAAGGCAGAAGAACAATTTTCATGAGGAAACACTCTTCTTCGACCTGCCCTAACTTGCAAAATACAAAAAAATGTATGCCTCTAAAATCAATTATTTTTCAAATATTGAAAATTCGAAGTTGTACGTAGAGCTCAGGCATAGATATTTCGATTTCTGCTGTCAAATTACGCCCCTCTTAGGAGAGGAACAAACGGAAGTCCTCAAAAATTGAGCAGACAGACAAGAAAATCAAGGCATGATGGAAGGCCTGCTTGGTTCTCGACATTAGCTTGGGAATTGGCAAGGTAGGGTGGTGAGTTGCCAAGGTAGGTTGGGACGTTCGGACAAATGGCCTTGGTGAGTGGTTTTTTAAAACTTGCATACATTTTAAAGCATTCAAATAGTTCCCTGGTAGCAAACCTGGGGATGGAAGAAGCCAAGCTTCATGATGTAGCCGCTGGTTACTACCTGAGTGAGATTATAGCCCTCAAGTGGTGCCGACTGCGATTCCAGTAAAAGCCTCTGATAAAATGATAATAACTTTCACAGGATTTCAACACTTTTAAACAAAATGCTAGCTGAATTTCAGTGCAAATCAAAAAAAAAGTTTGAAAACACTGTCCAAGAATTGTTTTTCAAATAACTGGCTTAAAGTATGCTTCAACAGCATTACGCGTATATCATTTAAAAACAAGAGGCTCAAGGGCCTGGCACTCAGCTGAAATACACAGGTAAGATGTACAAAAATGGAAAGTACCTGGAAGGTCTCTTTCAGCCTCAACCACCAGCCAAAACAACAGAAAAAAAGAAGTATTATACAAGTGAAATTTGAAGTGCCTAGGTCTTACAGTTACAAAACATGCCCCATCTTGACAGATTGAGGGACAGACACTATTCTGAGTAGTTATTTTACTTGGTCTGCTGACTTTCGTGTTTTAGCCATACATGTAGCTCAATTCTGATGAATTTGTTACCGCACAGTCTTTGGAAACCGAACATGAACGTTTTCTATACCATGTAGATGCTATCTAGTCAGTTTTGGTGCATCTGTTTCGCCACTAGGCCTATTACACATATTATAGGCCTTGTGGCCTTCATATAGCTTAACAGCGTCCACACAGTATCAGAATACACAGCAGTCTAAGCAGGGCAGAATTGAATGCTGACAATTCTCTTTAAAGCAAATTCACTTTCAAATATAAAACGCACAAATTATAGAAAAATATATCACTAATGAAGCTACAGATATCTAAAAATGGACAGAAGAAGGAAATGTCATGATGCTCGAATCAGTGACGAGGGTAGGCGGCCCTATTTTTTATAAATATTTACAAATCAGCAGGGAAATGTCATTCCAGCAACCTATATACACAGGAGATTTCTTCAGGAAACAAGACCTTCACCTCAACTATTTTACACCATTATGTTCAATCTATATAAAAACACATTTTTTGGCAATAACATAACTCACTGTCCGAGCTTCTTTCTACAAACATACTGAACATTATGCCGACACAGCCCCAACAAATCCATCTTCACCCAATGCATGCAAAATGACGTATAATATTTACAGAGATTATACTAAAATGTCCAGTATGGACCTAATAAATTACAACCTTGGTTACATTCTAGTCTACAAAGTCAAAGGAATTCCTTCAGCCAAGTAAACAGATATTACACGAACAACACTGTGGTTGATTTATTACATCATGATATTTTTCGAATCAATAAGTCATTTTGAGTACGAGTTTGAAAGCGATATTCAAATGGACTCATACGACCGCATGACACTTATATATCAACTGTGACGAAAAAATGTTCAGGTGGTTTGGATATGTCACCTGTGAAAAGGGGAGGTCTTGAAGATCAGGGACATAATTTATTATGATGATGATGATGAAAATTTGACACAATTCGACACGTGTCCCAACTTGATGAAGTCCATTCTGAAATCTTGGCTTTCCTGTCCGTCTAAAAATTTCGGTTGTTGTTGTTCTGCTTCTGCTCAAAGAACATAAAATCCTGAAATAACAAAAATGGGGGAAGCTTTAGTTAAAGCGAACTGGAACCGCCAAGCCAGTTCGTATGACCTCGTTTTCATTTCCCGCGTATCGGGTGATCAGAACGAGGCATGAAGGAAACATGGCGCCTAGCTGTCAATCAATCAGTGACGTCACTACTATGGAATTTACTACGAAAATTCATGAATGAAAGATCGCATGACTCACGTGATTCTCACATGATTCTCAATAATAACAAATTGAACTGCGCATGCTCGGGCACTGGGCGGAGCTACAAATCTGAACTCGAATAGGAAGTTGGAAGTTTGACTTTCTCGGGCGGTGAAAGTCGAAAAGTTGAATAAATCGCTCGGCGGTTCCAGTTCGCTTTAAAAAAAACCCCGAAACAAACAACAAGGACAGCGATACAGCTTCAGCGTTCTCCACAGGGTTTTCTCAAGATACAGTGGTACCCTTGATATTCAAGAAGTTTTGCCAGTGTAACACAAGATAGGGCGGCCAACCGTTTAAGGTAGGGTGTCCCTTAAGAAACTCTTTACAGAATTCTAGAGCAAGGTAGGGTGACTCTTCCAAGGTAAGGTGGTAAGATGCCAAGGTATTGGCAGGGTGGGCCGCGCTGAGCTTGAAGATACCTTGACTTGGTAAAAATATTTTAAAGAGTTTAACTTAAGCGTCTAAAAACCGACATTCTCCTAGACATGGATAGAAAAGAGGCAACAACCATCTTTCCTCTTAGGACAGACCACTGCTCATTTACAATCTACCTCAAGTGGTTGAAAATGGCCGAGTCTCGCAACACATCTTTCACCAATCCAAGACTGAATACTTACAATCAAGAACACCGCCCCGAGCAGTGTGGCCTTCATTTTCACATCAAGATCCATGGGGACTAAAAACCAAAAAGAAGCACATAAATTATTTCGGCTTTGATGATTGAAAATGTACTGGGACTGGTCCATGCTATCACAAGGCATCCATTTATAACAAAACATCACAACTGGAATCTTTCATCTAGGTCAACTGGGACACTGCTTTTCTTTGGACTGTTGATCAAAAATCAATCAATCATACTACACAACTTTCGAATGAATAAATAAATGAATGTAAGATCCTACACAGGGCTCTAAAATGTACAACATTTTCAAACTGCTTTACATTTATTCCCAAGTCTAAGCTAAAACCTTTCAGTAGAACTCGGATAAGCTTCCCAACTGGCCTCCAACCTGAGTATTTCTGACCAGCACTCAATTATGCACCTTGGTGGGGTTTGATAGGCCAACAAGGGCTAGGCAAGGAGACCTGCCAAGAGATCGCATCAGAAATCTAACTAGAATTGTCAGTTGAGTCTGCAGGCATACTCTGAAGTCTCCGCCACGGCGTTCTGAATGCGCATGTGCAGTCAGTGCGAACATCGTCTTGGTTCCCTCGGCTGTTCCTAGGAGGCGTGCTATTCCTGCCCTCTAGGAACAGCCGAGGGAACCAAGACGTGCGAGTAACGTTCCGAGTGCTCATTGCCGCAAAAACAATCTACGAAACTACAATGTATTCCGTGCTCAAAGTGCTCGAATAACGACGTACTGCCGACGTGGACTTGGAATAATAAATGAACTCGCCGTACGTAAGAGCAGAATATTTTATCAATGTGCGGTTTTCTCGAAACTTCGTGTCAAATCTTGACAAAATTGCGACAATTGAAATCCACCCACAAGCACTACAACGTGTACACACGCATAGGCACATCGGCGCCCTAGGCCGAGGTTGATTTTGCCGAGAAAGTTTCCTAGCTAACCCAAGAGTCTCCTCTCACGGCCACTACGTGCCGTGGCGGAGACTAATTATTGAACGGAGTAGGCCTCTAATGCGTACTGTTACTGCTCTTTCACTCTCGAGATCGTTACACTACAGAGACACCATCAACTTACAGTTAACTCCAAAGTTGTCAGCATCAGTGAAGTATTCCCGGACAAGACCTGACCACTGCTTGCTGATCTTTCCCACTTTATTTTCCTTGTTGTCGGCAGTGGACACCTGGAATGAAAGAAATGCTTTACATTTGATCCTCAGTCTCAGCTGAAACTTTTCAGTAGCAGTCAGATGAGTCAGCGCAACAACCTGAGCACTTCCAACTGGTACCCATTTAAAGACAAATGACCAGCCAAGAGTCTCACCCGGACAGTGGAGATTGAACCAGGGGACCTCGTGACTGTTAGTAAGAGATCCAAGCCATTACACCGCTGCGACGCCTCAAAGTACTTACATCAAAGTCCTGGTCCTGTTGACAGCATGGTCCCTGGATGATACACACAGGCCCTGTGATCTCTAGTATAGTATCTCTGTTCGTGTTCTGAACCACGTAGCAAGGAGCCAAGCAACTCTGTCTGAAAAGGTACAAAGAGCAACAACTTAAGAGCGGATGACAGACAATCGACAAGCAGAATTACACTCTGATACCAAGCCCGATTGTTAGAAAGCATGTTAGCTGATGACATTGTGATGACATGCTCATTGGGCAATAACTTCTGACAGCCACAAGCTTGTAAGCGAGATTGAACTTCAGCAGGATTTGTGTGAGCGTATTTCAGAAATGATCCAACGCCAGCTATAGGAGGATGAGTTACCTGTACAGTATAACCTCAGGACATTTTCGGGACTGACAAGTGCTGTCCTTTATAGAGAGGTGTCCTTTATAGAGAGGTCAAAATGAATCCAAATAACTAATTCAGAACCAAAACTAGTGTTCTTAATAGAGAGGTGTCCGCTAAGCGAGGTACAACACTACCTACTGTTGTTTTATGTAGCCAACGGTTTCACCCTGGGGTGCCTGGACCTCAACCTCCATCGCACAGCAATCTGAACCGGCGCAGCAATTAACACCAGCACAGCATTTGAACTCCCTCTGGACACTGATCACCTCCTGCAAATTGAAATCATCAAAATTTTAAATTAACCTTCCTTAACACCATCACGGCCCGTGTTTCACCCCGAAGCAAGCATTCTGAAGCAAGATTAGGCCACATGTTTTTTATTTCTTGGTTTACGGGAAGAGCTTTTAAAAATGTATGGTCGGGTGATCGAAATAAAATTAAAAATAAAAATAACCCAAATAGCTATATATGATCGGAAGAAATAAAATTACCCAAATACTGCTGGAATTACAGTTCACTTTTTTTCAGAACAAGGCGCAATGTCTTAGTTGGGGCTATTTCCCTCATCTAGATGGCTGATAAGTTGTGAAAGTGCACAAACATTGGTTATCACGCTGCTCTATACAGTGGATTTTATTTTTATTTCTCATTATTTTATCTAATTATGATGGGTCGGGCCTTCGAGCCTTGTGAACACTGTGTGTGTCGGAAAATGGGAGCATACAGTATTAAACGTATGCGGCCTTACATTTCCAATGTTGTCTGTGATATGCATGGTGAATCCTCTCTGTGGTCCGCAACATTGACGCATACAGGCATCAGACTCTGCAAGAGATGACAAGATCGCGATTATTACTATAGCTGATACTACAAAACAATATGGGAAGTTGGCTACTTATTCCCTCTCCCTTATTCCCAAGCTTTTGATTCTACCAACAACATACCTTCAGCAGAAAAATATATCTGCTGACAAATACTATTCTTAATCTGATATTTATTCTTGCTTTCCCAACCTGTTATGGCAGAAACGAATTAATCAATGAGGTAGGCATTAGATCAATAAATCATGATAGTGTACTCGTACATACCCTCTTGAGCAAAATACACCTGCTGGCCCAAACTATTTTTGACTTGATATTTGTTCTTCGTTTCCCAACCAGTCATAGCTGAAATTGATTGACAAATGAAATGATTAAATGATTAAAACCTTGGGTGCCCAATGACGTAGATCTACGTCATAAAAGCCCAACCGTTTTGTGCCAATGACGTAGATATAAGTCACCAGACAGGGTCTCATCGACTGTGGCAATCATCTCTTCAAAATGATGTAAACTACACAAACTCCATCTAAAGGACTAATCCTGAACCGACAGCATTTCTTTACCGTTCTGTGGTAGCCAGCAGTGTCAACAACCACTGGGCTATGCAGCGCCTCATATTTGACACATGCACAGTCAAAAAATGGTCAGCATTTTGACACACTTTTGCACCAAAGAGACAAATTTAAAGCAATTTCGGAGCCCCTGTTTTGCAGGAAGTGCTCTAATTACCCGGGTCAAGCCGTACAAACTTTCCACAACCCTTTGGAACTTTAACAACTCCTATGGGACCAAAGTTATAAGTTTGATTCAATTAATGTGATCAGGTATATGACTATTGACTGTATAATGAATGTAGGGCCTATTTGAGTTCAAGCGGGTGTTTTATAAGGCTTAACCATAGGCACAATTCCACTGTTTTGGCTAGAACTTGAAATCCTGAAGCAATTCGAACTCGTTCAAAACGAAGTAAATACCACTGTCAAGGGTGCAAGCCATTTCTTTGTTTTCCAGCAAACCGATTACCATCCTTGAAATGGGCATTATCTTCATTTTGATGGCCAGGGAAGTGATCAACCTATGCACTATGTGAGTTATTCAAGTGCAGCGGGCAACCAAAGATAAATTTGCTGTAGCTACAGTCATCGATGAAGAGGGAAGGGGCATTGTTTTACCTTCCAATAGCTCTAACTGCTGACGGCCCCAACACTGATCAACCTATGTGAGGTATTGAGTTCAAAGGGAACCCATAATTGCTGTGGTTCAACAATAACTGCACTAACAAACAGACACAGTCTGGGGGAGATTTTACCTTCCAAGAGCTCTACCTGCTGATGGACAAGCAACTGATCAACCTGCGTGAGGTACTCGAGTCCAGGGGGACAGCCGGGAATGGACTGTGGCTTCTGCATCCACTGCTGCTGCTGAGGGGCCCCTTGCATCGGCATTCCTGAAAGTATGCATGAAGAAATCTGATTAGACTGATCTAATCGGATTAGACTGATCTTTGTGTCCTCAAGGTTTTTGTTGCCTTGATCATTTCTCTAAGTACTTTGTTCCTTACTTAGTTACAGCAATACATACTAAAGCTAGGCGCACACAGAGGAATAGTGCCCAGCCTTATTTGGCACAGCCATATTCTGGGTGGGTCCAGTTGCTTGCACCACGAATTATGCAACTCTTACTGAGTACCGACATGAGGGATGACTAGACGCTTGTGGCTCAGCTGTTCTGCTGTAATTCAATCTACAATAGGTCATTTTGAATAGGCAGAAGCACTGGACTGGTTTGTTGACACAGGGCAAAGACACAGGTCTTTAAAAATAGACACAAAGATAATTGACAGAGGCAAATACACAACTCAGATTCCAATCGAACAGGAAATTATGAAGAACAAAACGCAGGATATCAAGGAAGATATGGTAAAGACAGTGTGAGAAATAGCTACTTGAAAATGTTAAACAAAGCTTGTAAATGATGTTAATGACTGAACCACAAGCTGAAATACGATGAGAATTTAAACAATTATTATTAATAACCTAAGTTTAATATTTGCTATACAATGTTACCATTACTGCTGGATTCCTTGCTGTTGGATGAGCCCAAGTCCTAAAATGTGACGTTCATCTTTTACAACTGGCAGTACAACTACAGTGCTATGATGTTGTGTTGACGACACCATGTAACTTGAACAACAATCAGTGTACTCAATCCTGTATCCAATAGTTCCATGACGTTTTTTATAACCATAACCTATTACAGATTGTTATTCTAAAAAGTCATTGTAATATTATCTATTTCAGTTTGGCTGGTTTGGTTAGACAAGCAGTGATTTATTTGTTCTGTTTTTTCCAATAAAGCTGACATTGCCAACATTCATGAAAACCTCATCGCAGTCACATCAGGAACTACAGAAGCGCAATGGACCATATAGAGATAGCACTTTTGTAATCCATCATTGCAGTTTTGTATAGCTAATGAGCTAAGTCAGACTGAACAAATATACCAGCAAGATTTATTAATTGTTAGTGACAGGCAAATCACGACCTACAAGTACAATAGACTACCTTGGCCGGGGACCTGGTAGGCTTGCCCTGAAAATTGTACCAGAAATTTGTCAGTACACTTCCAAGAAATTCTGAAAATTCACAGAGGTGCATTTGATTGCGCGAGAAGTAACGGTTTTAGTTATGAATTGCAAGTAAAATATTCAAGAAGTACGGTCGCTGGGAAAGGACATCACATTCACATGGTAATTTTTTTAACCTGAAAAAAATTAATTCCTGAAATGTCTCGATTGATGGACTGTTGATCTCTATCACCAAAGATAGATAAGTCGATCGCCCGAGATGATATTTCGATGCACTGAGACACTTAAAGTCCATCGATCGAGATATATATATCAGGAAATTTCGTTTTCATGTAAAATTTAGTGATGTCCTTTCCCAGTCACCGTGAAGAGTGACCACAATGAATGATATAAACATAATGAAATTAAAAATAAATCATAATGACATAAACAATAAAAGTAAAACATTGAGAATACATGTATTCTTGAAGAATTTCTACCTTGTTGCTGAGGTGGCATTCCACCTTGATTGTAAACCATTCCTGCAAGGGAGTGAAACAGGGTTTGCAATTTTTTGTTTGAGGGAACAACTCTGCCTCATCGCATAGACGGGCTGAACAGAATGTGATAAAACTATAAACAAACATTTTAAACTAGAGAGAGTTGTAGTGAGGGATAATGCTGGACTGACATTGATGATATGTGACTCGCTCTACCAAAACTAGGCGCTTGTCGCATCTGAACTTGACAGGTTGATACGGACTTGTTGTTCATTTCCCTATTGTAGACCTTTTGTGAAATGTGACCAAATCAGTTTGTAATAGATTTCACAAAAGGTCTACAATAGGGAAATGAACAACAAGTCCGTATCAACCTGTCGAGTTCAGATGCGACAAGCGCCTAGTTTTGGTAGAGCGAGTCACATATGTGACCCGTCACAGCAAAACCAGGCGCATGTCGCTCTGAGCTTGGCAGGTTGAGACGGACTGTTTGTTCATTTCTCTATTTTCTGCCTTTTGTGAAATATGAGCACATCAATTTCTTCCATTATCTCCTGGCGTCATTTAGGCTCATCTTCTGTGCGACATGCACCTAGTTTTGCTGTGATGGGTCACATATATGAAAAAAACATTTTTTCCCCTGCTAAAATGTGTGATTGTACCGACATGCAAAGATAAGCCATCAGGCTAGTGAAAACAAGGGGTTAAATACATAACGGTACAAGTAATTAGCGGAATGACTGTAAAAGTTATATCAATAATTACACCATACACATGGGAATCCTTTCACAGAATTGACAACGCTAAACTATTTGATGTAACAGCATATTACATCAGGATTGCACAAGCGTATGAGAATGAACTGATGATATGATGAAACAGGATACTGTTGGATTGCCAACACAAGGTCTGTGCAAAGATATTATTCATTCAATTATTGGACGGTTGGACGCTGATGGGAAACTGCCCACCAGACCAGTCCTGCATTACATTATGCAGATTATAGCGTTTGCGTTATAAATGCTATCTATCGCAACACGAAGGACACAACTTCTACAACTTCCTGCAAGCCAAAGGAACATTAAGCTGCAGCAACGACATTGCGACCATTTAGAACTGAGATAAATGTACCTTGGGGTGGCATGCCCATTGGGGCACCTTGCATGGGCATTCCTGAAACAAAACAATATCAATCATGAAATACTTCACAAACGACCTGTAGACTAGGAGTGCACTACACTTTAAAACTGTTATTTAAGGCCCTTATAAGTTGACATGTTCTACCAACATGAAGATCAGAGATTTCAGCACATCTGACGCCATGATAGCCTGCTGACTGTGGCTAAGTTTAAGGTCCATCTATACCCACGCAAAAACCATTTGACATTTTTACAACACGAGCCCACCAGAGTGCGTTTTGAAATATCATGCGCAAATCAGCGGACCATTGAAAACCAAGGCCTATAACATTTCAGGGTTGCGGTTCGGCATCAATAAAAGATCCTCGATCACTAACTCTGCCAAAAATCGGCAAGCAGAGTCTAGGCAATTATGATTCATTATGTTGCACTCCGATGGGTAGCTTTGAATGTGCTTGACAATACATGTTTTCCGAAACTGGTGGCTTGCATTGGAACTAACTTTTTCCCCCTTGTCTGTCATTTAAAAAGGCATTCAAGTGTGTTGGGTCAACCATGACTATCTCCTTTGTCCCTCCACCATAAGGCCTAGTTTCTCCTTATGACATCACTATTTCGGACACTCAGCGCCCCATTTCTGGAAAGGTGTATAAATCGACCTTAAGAAAAGGTGCCCCATTTCTGGAAAGGTGTATAGATCGACCTTTAGAAAAGGAAGTTCAGGTTTGGCCAAACACACCCTAAGTTTTGTGTACATAGTGTATTGGGAGAGGCCTGAATGCCAAGTTGAATGGCCTACAATCATATCAATTACCCAGGCAGACCGTCTCTCCTTCCTACTAAGCTAAGCTGAGCTAAGTTAAGCTAAGTATGAAGTTTATATAATAGGCATTGGAAAGGATTGATCTGGCTGAATACTGGGTCATACAGTCATCATTTTCATTGAGGTCGAGGAACAAAACTTTGCATGGAACGTCCAGCTAGTACAGCTGACTACAAGTTTTTATCATTTTATTGATCCAAAGTTGCAGCTGGTATCTGCTGTACTGGACTACACGATAAAACGCATGAAAAATCAATTGTTCACAAGCAATTTATGTAGATTGTAAATTTATCTAAATGAGCTGGGGCCCTCACGACCCGAATAGGGACATCGGCACACCTGAACAGGGATGTGTACATGTTGCTGTCGGAATCTTCAAAGCAATAAAATTTGGTGGTGCAATGAATGAGGGACTTTATTGCCAATAGGTGGCAGTTATATTAAGCCTTCCAATTCAATATGCAACATCTATGGATGAAATTGACTTGTTTCTCATGCACTTGGGAGAATGGACCTGCAATCTTAAAAACACTTGTAACTTTGATATGTTCTACATCATAATGTTCCTTTTGAAAAAAAATAATGCATGAAAAAAGCAGTTTTCGGAAAAGAGAGAAATGGATTGAGACAATGATGGGATTTCGGATCAGATTTGAATCCTGGCTTGCCTTGAGTTGCAGTCTGCAGGTCCAGCGGTGTGTGGAAACGCCCTGGCACTCTGCAATTCATCCCCAAATGGGTTTTGAGAGAGCATGCTGAAGACAATGCACTGGGCCAGGACTCCTGCACCAAACCATGGTGCAAAGCAACCAAACTCAAAAGCAAACACTAAGAAGAAGGCACTTTAGTTGTCAATTTAGGGAGCTGACATTTTATATACCTGGGGCTGTTCAATTTTGAAAAGAATGGAATTTTAAAAAGACGACTCACCTGGTCCTCCCTGTACGTACTGTCCTTGAGGAGGCTGCCCATACTGTGGTTGCCCATACTGCGGCTGCCCATACGGTTGCTGCGGCTGCCCATACCCTGGTTGCGGCTGCGCATACCCAACTTGAGGCTGGCCCTGCATACCAGGCTGGGGCTGTTGATTGTAACCAGGGTAGCCAGGGGGACCCTGAGGTCCTGGTTGTTGAGTGGCAGGAGGTTGTTGTTGATCAGCCATTTTTAATTAGGATGATCTGAAAAGAACGGATTGGTGCCATTTAAAATCTAGAATCTGGCCCACAGAGGAGGTAGAGAAAGACTGTATGACTTGAGTTGCAACGTGTATTTTATGTGCGTTTGTAAATGGTGTGAACCGAGGACAGTAGTCGGATTTACGACACTTCCGTCGCAAATATGATGATCGATGGTACGGTTTGAGAAAACTCATGCGTAACAGATTTGTTAACCTATTATATATAAAGCCTATCCCCTCACTGTGTTGCACTCCACATCATGCATAATCAATAATCAGTTGGCCTTTAAATTAGCATAATCAATCAGCGCTTTCGTCATCTTTGATTTCCTGTCGGCGAAACGTCACAAGTCCAACCTTTGTACGCAGGATCAGTGATGCAAATTTTTCATTGGCGGATCGTTAATTTTGTTCACGGAGCAACTGCAGAATACCCGGGACACTGCTATTGATAGGAATGTGTACATAATGTACAGAGGGACAGAGTGTACATAATTTACAGAGCTGCTACTGTCCCGGCTATTCTGCAGTTAGGCCAAATATATAAACCGAGGATGTCCTCGGTCAAATAAAAGTTTCAAGAACTCGATGGCACCTTTTTTTCTGAGACACCCTATGCCTATAATGTGGCAGTTGGGCGTAGTGTAAATTGCGACAAGAAAAAAATTCCATTCGAAATTATCATCTTACGGGTTTCCTAATAACGGATCACTATTAAGAAAACATCTAAAAGAAATCATACATACTTGTACAGTTACCTGATATGATAATGTAGCCAAACACTCCGTGAATATTAGGAGAAAGAGAGTGATTTGTGAGTAAAAATGCCAAGCCTTTTTTCACAATATTTACACTGTCTGACTGTTGAGTGTGATACTGACCAATTCCGCCTGGGCCGGAGAGACGAAAATCGGCGCGGTAAAGACAGGAGGTGATTGATAGTCGTTCCTTTAGAATGAGTTTTCAAAGGTGACAAATGGATATGCCATAAGTTACTACACTGTGCAATTGAAGTACAGTGGGCCCTCCCATAGCGGACACCTACTAATAAACACACTAGTTTTGGTCCCAAATTGGTGGTCTCCCTGCAATTTTACCTCTCTAATCAGGACACCTCTATATTAAGGAGAGCACTTGTCAGTCCCAAGGGTATCCTTTTCTAGAGGTTCTACTCTGCAGGCGAATTGTCTGCCTCAGGAGTTCAGCACAGAGATATCTGCATCTCAACATCACAATCTCAAATTTCCTGTCACAGGCGGTTAGTGGTTTGGCGGTTCCGTGAAATTTTTAAATACAACAAAAAGACGACAAAATCACAGATTGGGTGACAAAGATTTATTGACTGCACTAAGACAATGACTTTATAAATAAATACACTCATGATGAAATACAAGTCTTCTTCACACTAATCATAACAATTTATCATAGCTTCAAACTGGAGTCAACCCAAAGAGATTGAAAAATAACATGGTTTTTGCTCTTTCTTCATGAATATCACTAAGTCTCCATTTTGTTGCCTGTATCTGGTCAAAGAGGTTTTACATGTACATACTGTCGTCCAATCCTACGAGAGCCTTCTTAATAGAATGACTGGTGTACACGACTAAGTCAAACCTTGTTGCATAGAAACATTTTGAAGTCATCACCTTAAAGTTGACGCAGTGTTTATTTAACAGGGACAGTGCTCCAGTATAGCAGGTATGTCATGTCATATGGAGAACCTAGACAAAGGATCAGAAGAATTTTCTTACTTGAGAAGATTAATTGAGCGTTATCCACATCACACAGCAGATAAAAGTGACAGTCTTTTCTTGATTAATCTACAAGCTTCAATGTTACATTCGTTTTTTCCCCCGACAATGGCACAATGACTCAAACAAACAGTTCCATTAGCCTGTACTATCGTTCTAGTAATCCCAAAGACAACTTCTTAGCATTTTCAATTCATTCCAAAAACATTGGTATGACAGCCCCTCACAAGAGGCCTACCATGCTACCATTTAAGTACGTCCGTTCAATTATTTTAGCATAGATAATTTAGAATCAAAAGAGGGTATTTTAGTGTTAACAAGAACTTCACAAAGTGCCCCCCTCCCTCCCTCCCTCCAGGATTATTAGCTGCTATAATGACAGAGACCAGGGCTATTGCAAACAGTAAAAGAATAGTTTACTCTAGGGATGGTTATATACAAGATGGTTTGTGTCCGAAATCAAACGCCATGGTATCACAAATGTTATCACTCCCAGCACCAGAAAACACACTCTTCAATTAGTTTCAACCAATTTTCAGCCAAACAACATCAAATATCTTGAAATGAGCTCGACTAGTTGTAGTGCCAATATATCAACAGATTACAAAGTTTTTTTAGTTTTTACTGCTAATTTTCATAATATCGCTTTAGGCGTACAAACAATGCAAATGAAACTTAAAACTTTCCACATTTCCCATGTGCTGGGCACGTTATTCTTGCATCTAATTAATAGACAGTAATTAACAAACCATCCATTCTTTTCAGTTTCATTATCACTCAAATAGTTACAAAACTGATAATATGTTCCAGAATATTTGCTATGCGCAGGCTTTTGTGTAACTAACACAGGCAGAACTCCTACATTAGAGTTCGAAAATACGACAATGTTCTAAAATTACCACATGTACGAAAAAGCTTCAATACGACTATGTAAGTCTTCTTTGCCTGGTGCTAGGGGGTGCCGTTTGATTTATCCTTTGAATGTGTACAGCAATTTCTTGATTTCACCAATAGCCTTGCCAGGATTCAGGCCCTGAAGAATAGAAGACGAAATCAGCTGAAGCAAAGGAGAGAAACAGAGAGGGGTTCTCCATCACCCTCACCGGGGTGGATCACAATCGAGGACAGCCAACTTCGGGCTGTCTGAGTGGTGAAGTTGCAACATCCGCGCCTGTCACCTCGGAGGTTCAATTCCGGGTCGGTTCTGTTACACTCATGTGATAGAGAGAGCAACCCTGTTCGATAGTCTAGCTTTTTTCAGGGGGCTCCGGTTTCCTCCTACTCACATTACAATCGCACGAAATTGTTTACAGAGCTACTAATGTCCAAGTTGACACTCAGCTCTCAACTCAATACTGTTACAGCTAACTTTGTTACCAAAAACAGACTGCACCTCACAGAAGAGGAGGAGAGAAGTTCTCAAATGATTTGAACATGTTTTGGCACTCGGGAAAGAATAGAGCAAGACAGGAAAAAATTCTGCAGAAAACGCCACGTACCTTCGGACACGTTTTAGTGCAGTTCATGATAGTGTGACACCTAAAGACAGAGAATTTATCCTCCATCTGTTCCAGTCTCTCCTTGGTTGTCTCATCTCGGGAGTCGATCATCCAGCGGTAGGCCTGCATCAGGACGGCGGGACCCATGTAACGGTCGCCGCTCCACCAGTAGCTCGGGCAGGACGTGCTGCAGCAGGCGCACAGGATGCACTCGTAGAGGCCGTCCTTGAATGAAGAAGCTAACAATTAAGTTTCAAGAAACATTCTCACTTGATTTGGGTGGGTCTTAATGCTGCTAATGTTTCTCACTTGGTGGGGTCTTTTACTTGACCTGGCATAGACACCAGATGCAAGGAACCTTTTTTTTGTCTCAATCAAAGGACTGTGAAGAGCCAAGAATTTTAGTTCCTTGAAAGCCACGCCGGTTCATCCGATATACAATCCTGGGTTCCCGAGATTGAACCCGGCTCATTTTGCATGGAGGCCAGCAGTGATAACGGAACTACTTGGCTATAAAACTCCTTTGGAATCTCGGTCCGAACTTACTAATTTCTTCCTGTCTTCAGGACTCTGTAGATGGGAAACCTTGCCATAGTCCTCCTCCTTCATGTCTTTACGTCGCAGGTAAGGTTCAATGGCTCGGTACTGGGCATAGAAGTTGGCCATGTCCTAAAACATGAAAGAACTGGTGGTAAGAAATTTGGCTCCTAACGATAGCTAACATGTTACTTCTCACAGCTATTGCCATTGGATAACGAATAAAAATGGACACTAAGTAAAGTACCAGGACTTTCAAGTAATCAGTACAGAAACCTACCGGGACAAGATCTTTGATAACATACATGTGCGGTAGAGGGTAGACTTTGGAGGTTTTGCCCAGGTTCTCGTCAATTGGACTGAAAAAGCGAGAGTTCTATTTAGAATATTTGCACACACTTCTTAGATCATCATCATCTCACCTGGTCAGAACGTAGACAGTCGCTCCAAAGCGCAGGGGCTCTGTGTTGGCGATCTCTAGGACAGCCAACTTCTGTACTGGAAATGGACTGACTGTCTAGCGTGCATCTCAAAACTTCAAAATGCAAAAGCGGAGGACACCTCGAGCAACCTAACCCAAGGTTTAAGCTCAATTCAAAAACAGATCACGGCCTCACAATAGCACAATGGTGACTTATAAGTTCACTCTCCCTATGACAGGAAGTATGTGACTTATTAGTTTACTTTGACTGTACATATTCTATCGACTGTGGATCGGATAACGGAGATAATTAGAGACTAGTTTAGTTGTAATTGTATATACGCAAATATCTCGGACATAGACATGCTTGTGTTTTTAAGGAAACCGTGATGAAAGCTTAGGGCCTAAGTTCCAGCGAATCGAGGAAGCAGAACTTTTATTGTAACTTTTTACACCACAAACCACACCTGTGCTGAGCGCGAGAACCATAAACCAGCGAGTAAAACTGACAGATATCAACAGGACCCTAGGTCCTACGATATTAACCTGATGATGATGATGATGATGATGATGACTGAGAAGGCCTTTGGTTGTTAGCCTAGCCGATGGTGACAAAACCGAGAGAAAACTTACGCAAGACAAGCTAAGGTGTTGGTGCCGTTTATATTCATGGAGCACGATCCGCAAATTCCTTCACGACATGATCGTCGAAATGTCAAGGTCGGGTCGATTTCTGTCTTTATCTTGATGAGGGCATCCAACACCATTGGACCACACCTGAAGGAGAAAACATTCCATCATGACAATCGGGAAGCAGGGGTTTTAGATAAACTTCTTCCTCGTTTTGCTGTGTCGAGTCACCTTACAATGATAGTATTCATTGATAAATCATTAACTTTTCCAACTTACTGGTTGAGATCAACTTGATAAGTGTCCATATGCGGTTTGTCACCAGGCTTGTCTGGATTCTGTAAAGAGATCAAAACAACTGAAGAAACAATTAAATACAACAGTTTGACAGAATTTTTTCAATCTGAATGAGACATATTCAATACCAGTGAGAGGGCAAGGGTTGATAAGAAAATTCACCAAAGTTTTTACTTAAGATAGGAGACTACTTTCAACATTCACACTTACGAATCTGTATACTTTGAAACTTTTCATTCTCGGCTGCACTTGTGTAGCAGCAGCGGCGGCAGCCATCCCCCGCACCTGAAATGAGGGAGATCATACAATTTTCTATTGACACCTCGAATAGATCCCAGTCTGCACAATATAGACTCTGTGGTTAGCTTTAGTCAGGCCCTGGCCTGGGGCTGGGCCTGGGTTGAAGATTCATTAATACTTCCCAGTTCCACCAAGTACAGTGAGCTACTACTTTCTCGAAGCTTGAGATATCCCAGCAATGATCCTGGTGGGTAGGATCTAGCACTGACAATTTCAAACAGTCATCCAAGACAGGTGAAAGCATTTAGAAAGTCCTCAATGTCACTTAACTTTAGCCCTCTCCCAAAAGAGGGCAGCACCACACGGTCAGAGTAGTGTTATAAAACAATCTGGTTTATTGCATGATCTCACAAGTTTTAAGCAATAATTTGGGTATAGCATTGAAGACAGTTTGATTTTCTGTCTTCCTACCATATTCTGGCACCGCATGACCAGTAACCTGCCAAATAACAGTGATGACATTCCTCCACAAAAATTACATTACGCAAGGTCAAATTTGAGGACGCCAGAACATAAACACAGCACTGACAGAGTTTACGTACGATCAATGATTTTCCGAAAACGCAGGAGATGCTCAACTAGTGGTTGTATTATAACTAAACACCATAACATGAATTTTATTCTACCTATGTCAACCTTTCTATATTTACCTGCGAAAGCATAAATAATGCCTTCTTTGCGGGAGAAAACTTCACCAAACTTGCTGGGCTCGCCATCTTGAAACTTCTGATCGCGCATGCGCGGGCCTGTTGAGCAAAGATGGCGCGGGACGATTGAATCTTCGCAAAATTTATCCGAAATTATCACCTTGATTCTCGATTTTTCAGAGATTTGCGGTACGACAGCTTCACTCTTATAATCGTGTAATGAATCATAGATTATGACTGTGTATAGATCAACCATAATGTTTTAAACGTTACTGAGAAAATGACCTTCGAAGTTGCTGCAAATATTTGTGAAAAATCCACCGTCAGGTGCTGCCATCTGTGATTTCTACAGGGTGGCCCAGAATACAAGCTTCGCAAACATACGTAAATTCAGTCACAGTTAACAGTGACAGATTAAATTTTGCTGGCTCATTTCTAAAAGTAGATGGTCTGTCCGCCAGCAGCTTGGTTAGGTTACCGTTAGCTAGTCTGTTAGTGTTAGTCCAAGGAGAATTACTCAATGTATACCCATTACTGGATTACTGTAATCCACGTACTAATCTATCTTTGCAGCTTAAAATATGGCTTCCTTCCTCTCCTGCCCAATGGGACAAGGCCCAGGACACTCTCCGCCTAGCGAAGGTTTCAGTCCGATGCCAGACTTCAGCCTTGACATCACAACGGAATCCTTCCTTGAAGCCGACTATGGCCACAAGAAATTGCCAGAGTCGGAGGATTCCCCAGTCTCGATGATCCCACAACCAAGTTTTCCAAAAGTTTCTCCACCACTTTTAACCCCTGATCCCGATCTTTGCCTGACACCGGACAAACCGGAACGGCAACCCATTGTCCGCGTTGAGAAAAATAAACATGTGCGGTTTGATGTGCCCGCTTCAGAGAGTGGTATGTCTGTGTCATCAGTAGCAACAGAATCATCAGATAATACTGACGAGAATAAAGAAAATTCAGCTGAAGACTTGAACCCAGATGAGGGTAGCAAAGTGTACCGCTATGTCCAAAGTAAAACAAAGGAAATTCCAGAATTCAAGCAGCTCGTCGACAATAATGAAAACTTTGTGAAAACAGACAAAGACAGCGTGCATATTTTTGCGAAATTAAAGCCTAAAAAAATTGACTCTAATAATAATGCTGCGACTGTTCCGAAAGTTCTCCAGAGTGATTTTGAGGAACCTCCAGCCCCCAGGCAACGATTACCTCCAGAAAGTGCCAAAGTGTATTTTCCGCGGCCGTTGCCCAAGATCACCCAGCCTGGAGTTGTGACGGCGGAGGAGCATATCTTTCAGCGGCCGGAGTTTCACAGTACGCTAAAAGTGAACCAGGAGATGAGGCAGTTGAAAGTCGCCTCGCTGGACGTCGTGAAAGCTGTTGAGGACAAGTTGGACGGGTCGCCTAATACAAGAAATCAGTTCAAGGAGAAAGTAAGTTGGAGTTGTTATCCCTTCTTGCCAAAGGAACTTGCTAAGTACAAGTCCATGCTACACAGTCAGAGCAGTGTAAACTGCTAAATTTCCATGTTTTATCATTGTGGATTGCCAAATAATGTTATTTGATTCGAAAAACTGAAAGAAACTTTGTAATCCCCCAAATAAAGAGTCATGAAATGTTGTTTTTGACTTATCTTATCACGACACCTCTCAGGACAGCACTTTCGACTTGTCAATTTTGAGCCGCAGTGCTGGAGTTGGTTCAGTATCAAGCTTTATGGGCAGTGACCAGTATCAGAAGATTGATATCATTTGTTAATTCCGAGATATATTAATATTTTAAATTTCATTCGTCTTTTAGGTCACTGCAAGAGTAAACCCTGTGAAGCCGCAGTTCCAGTCACTGGAGTGTACAGATGTAGAGCGGGTCGCTGACATCATCAAACAAGCCGAAATCCAACGCAAAAATCTCATCAAGGGACCCAACTTGGAGAGCACAAGGATACAGGTAAGGAAATCTATTCCATTTCAGTGTTTTCCACTAAAAAATACAATGTACAATGGAACCTCCCTTAGCGGACACCTCTCTAATAAGGACACCCTCTCTACTAAGGACACTGCATTTAGTCCCTAATTGGTCACATCCATTGGAATTGACCTCGGCAATCAGGGCACATCTCTATTAGGTACAGCAATTAAGACAACAAATATAGTCACCTCTATCTTCTATTTCTTCATTTGCCAGGATTCTCGCTTCCCCGAACCAAACATCATGGATCTGTTCACCCCTGACCTCCAGGTCGAGACCTGCAGCTACAACATCGACTCCCTGCCTAAATTCACGGAACCGCTTCAAACAGCCCCAGACAACACTGCCTTTGAACTTTATAGACACCTACGGATATGGCATGATCTACCTTGAGGGTAGAGTTTAGAATGCCAGGCTAGGGTACTGCCTTTGAACTTTATAGACACCTACGGATATGGCATGATCTACCTTGAGAATAGAGTTTAGAATGCCAGGCTAGGATACTGCCTTTGAACTTAATAGACATTTACGGATATGGCAGGATCTGCCTTTCCAGACAATACTGCCTTTGACATTTACACTACGGATATGGCCGGATCTACATTTACGGATATGGCCGGATTTCAAGCAGTTTGATATTTTTTGCTGTTATATTTTGTTATCTGTATACCAAGAGACATTACTGCTGGTCAGTATACTATGGCTTGTTGTACATGTAGAGATCTGTGTGATCAAAATAAGTTTAGAATCTTCTATTCACAGATGAATACAAGTTGCCCCTTCGCCATTATTTCATTATGAAGTTTAGTTATCTGATTTGGTATAGAGGCTGCACATACTAATACTCATGTACATGTTCATACATGGGGTGATATGAATAAAGACTAGCAAATGCTTTTATCTAAAACTCCATGTACATTTACACTAGGCCTTTCTGTGCAAAATTGAAGTAAAAGCATTTGCTAGTCTTTATGCATATCACCCATGTGATCTTTTGCATAAACATGTAATGTAAATAAATTTTGCTTGTATGAAATGTACTCCGGGAGAGGAAATAGACCAATAATACTGCTATTAAATAGAAATCGTGTTCTTTCATTATTCCGTCTTCTTCATCAGTCTTCGCTCTTCAGTTGGAGGTGTTATTCACCAAGGAGCACTCATCCTCGGGATGAGAGTTTTTACGTGCCTCTACAGTTAGGTGCCAATTGGGTTTATTGGCCTAGTGACACAGTCCATGCCAACTACTCATGTTTCTCACTCGATGGGGTCGTTTGCTTGCCATTACACATCCTGAGATTGAGGGACATGAGACGCAGGTTGATTCTGTCCTCGGATTGTGACTAGCTTCAATTACGTAAAATGGGTACCATACAGTCCTGTCAAGAAAAGGGCCATGGCCATGACATCAACTTGACCTTCCTGGAAAACCCCCCTCTGATGTGACATAAAAATTGAACAAAACAACTTTTTCTAGCGATGAGATAATCTTTACAATTATTATTTATATCATTCGATAACAGAATATTTACAATGCAATTTATAACACAAATTACAAAAAATTATCAGCATGATTTTCCTGAGGAAATGAATATTGAATTGTCATGACAGTTGACAAGCATACATAGCTATATTGTGGAATCGACCACGCGATGTTAGATTTTGTGGTTAGTAATTACGGTACTGGTGGTCCAGGAAAATAGAAATGCAGTTATACACAATGCCGTAGTTCAGTTATTATTCAGCATTGTGTGTAAATGCATTTCTATTTTCCTGAGACTCCCGAAAAACAAACGGCATATCCCTTTAAGGACACCCTCAGGACAGACAAATGCTATTCTTGATAGAGAGGTGTCCTGCTGTGAGAGGTTCCACTTGAATACTTTTTAACATAAACAATTCAAAAACTGAACTTTTCCAGACACCATGTGGAAGGAACGTGAGATTTCCATCCTTAGATAATGCTTGAATGCATTACTGACCTTTTCAACTACATTGTAGATAACTCTCTAAAGCCTCAAGATTAAAAGCACCCTTACCATAATAGCATAAATAATCTAACAATATACATGTAGCACTTAAAAACGCATCTTACCTCAAATAAGAATTGTGACCTGGACAGAGAGAAGACCAAAAATAAACCTGAGAATCCATTCTAATCGTAAAAATGTATTCATTATGCGATGTCAATTTTTTTTAAAAATCAACAAAAATTAAAAAAGAATGTCCAAGCAATAAATTTACATGTAGCTGTGTCATGCTTGTTACAACATATTTGAGCAAAGCAGTATAGGTTTAACATATTTGTTACACAGGTACTTTCGGAATTTCGGCACATCACTTGTCTAGTTTAAATTGGTTCTTCTCACATTTTTTTTCTCCGAACAGAAGTCTGATGACCATCGCAAACAGGCAGTTTTGTTACATGGAATCATGATCGCAAGTTATACGATTTGAATCCATTGTTTAAGGGGCTCATCAAAAAAGTCTCTATCTTTGAATGTTGAAGTATTCTTCAGGTTTTCTTTTAACTGGAGCAGTTCAATTGAGTGTCCTTGTTCCAACAGCTACTTGCTTGCTTGTTTCACTTGTGAACCAGCTACTGCCAAAACCTTAGCTCCAGAACCTGAAAAAAAGATTAGAGATTCCATATTAGGCAAAGGTCAGATGTAGTTTATTCAAGGGAGACTATGAGCATGGGCCAAGGTAACATGAAGTTGCCAATAGGAGTCTCCCCTATCTCACATTACATCAAATCTTTTCACGCAGAATGAGGAATATAATTATTGCTAAATCGAACACAACCCTGGCCCCTAACTGCGCATACTATACAAATTTGACTACCTCGCTCCTGCCTCTAGTCCCCCTTAAAGAGATTGAGAGAATTTTCTGCGGACGACATCTTATCTTTTGTTGGATTAAACTGTAGAGTGTCCAGAATTTGTGCTTCAGCCCGTCCAGAGAATGTATAAAGGCTCTTCCAGCAAGGAATTAAAAACAAAAAAATTGGGAAAAATCTTTTCAGGTGACAAAAATCAACATAGATAGGAAAGGAAACCTACCTAAATCGCCTGTAACTTTTTCAAATTGTTTGAGACTGGCACTGGAATTATTCTGTAAGAAGGCTATCTCCGTTGGTGTGAGCTCCTCCCCTAATTTCTTCAGGGCAGTTAAGATCTCTACTGTTTGTTGCGTCGCGGTTTCTTTCGGCATTTTCCCTATTTTTGCATCTCTTTCGATCTGAAATTTTAATAACAATTGGAATGTTTTATAATAGAAAAAGTTGAATTCACTAAATTGTTTTTTAATGAAGTATATATGTGACTCGCTCTACCAAAACTAGGCGCTTGTCGCATCTGAACTCGACAGGTTGATACGGACTTGTTGTTCATTTCCCTATTGTAGACCTTTTGTGAAATCTATTACAAACTGATTTGGTCACATTTCACAAAAGGTCTACAATAGGGAAATGAACAACAAGTCCGTATCAACCTGTCAAGTTCAGATGCGACAAGCGCCTAGTTTTGGTAGAGCGGGTCACATATTTGCCCGAAGCACAAAACTTAATATGGGGCTGTGACACCAAGACACCAAGGAGCACACGTTCTTAGCAACTCTCGGCCGATTCCAGTAAAAAACAAGCATTTTTTCATCGGACATACCTCTGATAATCTTTGTCTCAGTTGTCCTGGTTGTTTCTTGGCAAACAGTCGAATAACTTCTGGTGTTTTAAAGGCGTCACTAATGGCAGCTTGAATGGCCTGCAAGGAATGATGTGACGTGAGTTAGATAGTACGCAGAAACTGATGGTGGCAATGGCTCACTGCTGATGGGACTCGTACCTCACGGACAAATTCCAATGTTTATTCTTTGATGGCCCGTCAAAAAATCACAATGGATTCTATGAATTGATCAATGATGGTCCATGGAAGATATGACCATGGCTTCCATCATGGATCTATGATGGGGATTCTCCATCATCTATCCATGGATGGTACGCTGATAAATCGCCGCAATAGATCCATCCACGGGCACTTTAGCCTGTGTACTACGACCGGCTGAAACCCCTTCAACAGCAGCCAGCAACAGGCTCCAACAAAATTATCAGACTCGGTACTAAGCCCGCACTTACCAGTTGCATGGCATTTAATTCATCAACTAAACTAAGATTTCCCCCCCGCATCCGACTCAATGATTCGTCAAACTCCTTCAGCTGTTCGACAGTTTCATTCTTGGTTTCTTCATACTCATCATCGTCCAGTTCTTCTCTGAAATGGAAACAATGAATTTTAATTCTTTTTTCAGATGTTGCAACAGATCAGCAACCACGCCCCAGGACAGGTGTAAGTATGAGAGTTGTCAGTACAGTAGAACCTCTCTATTATCAAGGACACCCTCGGGACTGACAAGTGGTGTCCTTAATAGAGAGGTGTCCTGATTAGAGAGGTCAAATTGAATGGAAACAACCAATTTGGGAACTACATTGTACTAAATTTAGACCCACCTGCATTCCTCGAGATCTTGCAACTGATTGACAAGACGCTCTAACTGCTCTTCGAGGTTCTGTTGCAGTTTGTCATTCTCCGACTTCCCCCTAGATGCCATTGCTTGATGGTTTCTGTAATGGTCAATACTGGGTGGTAAAATAAGTCTAAACTTTAGATTCTAATTCTAATTCTAATTTAGACCCTTTTCTCTAAGGTCTCGCAGATGCTTGATATCCAGAATTTCACAAATAGGCGGCCGATATCCTGAAATTCGGGTATGCTAGCCTATACTCATGTTCCCGGTTTATTTTTAAAACTCAGCTTATTTTGTAACCTGGCTATTAACTGGAGGTATAGGCAGATGCTATAGCTATACAAGTCTTACTCTTCGTCTTCATTCACACCACTCACCATGGCATAGATGGCATAGGCCTATGCGAGACTGAGAGAGCAAAAACAAGACATCCAAAAACACCCTTTATTCACACCGTGGCATTTTTGAGATTGTTCTCTATCCTGAATGTCACTTTTGAGCTATTCCAGCTTCCCAAATTAGACCATTTCTCACAATGACATGACTGATTAACTGATTGAAACCATGTCTGATTGGGTTCATTGGAAGTGTGTACATTTTACATGCATTTGTGACAAGACAAAATCTTATAAAAATCTGTCCTTCAAACAACTGCTGCACAAACAGTAATTAGCCATATTTTACTAATGTATTCATCATTTTCAGAATCTGATGACAAAACTACATAAGACCATCAACATCTTACAAATTTCCAAGCGGCCAGTTTAGTGCTTTTCGGTGTTTTATTCACCTTTTCCTTGAAATCTGTCTGGACTTTAACTCTGACTGGTACCACGATGCCGGTGTATACTCTTGACATTACATTCGTTTTAAGGGACCGCGCACCAGTCAAGGCCAGAACGAGGCCAAAAGATGGAAGCCAAATTTTCGTGACCCTGGTTGCTGTGAAAACCCCAAAAAGATCATGAGTTCTAGACGGTAATAAAAACACTTCACATTCACATTTACCATTTTTTAAAAGGTGCATAGTTGGCCTTTACTCCTGCCAAGTTTGGTACAATTACGACCTATGATCGCTGAGTATTTTGCTTGTGAAGAAGTGCAATTTTTGTGACCGCAAAGTTGGGTTGCGTATTTTTTGTGTACATTTTGCACACAATACCGTAGTGTATGATGTATTTACTACATTCCAAGCATTTCGCTCCTAAACCTTCTTTTGTAGGGCAAAAAGGTTTATTCCTGTTTGGTTACTTCTTCCTGCTTTTGTTGTTCCTGTTAGCGTCAGAGCACATAGCAGAACATCGCCATGTCAGAGTCTTCTGTGTATTATCCGTTATCGGCAATGACGGCATCGCCACATTTTAATCGCCACTTCTGCGTTATAACTTAGCCTATACATGTATATCAGATCACCATTTATATATCGTCTTCACACAGCAAGTTGGAGGGTTAATTCAATATCCACATGGGGGGTGGGGTCATGAGATAAATTTTTAAATGAGGGTCTGTTGGATGAGATGGAAAACCCTGGGCCTGGTTCTTTGTATCTTGAGTAGGGCAAGAATCCACAAAGGTGGAAAGTAGTCAATAGCGGACCCCATACCATTACATAATGCCGGTAATGATGATGATGAAAAATTTGATTGATTAGTACTGAGACACATTCCAATCATCTCAAACATCTGAATTCTTTCTTGAAGAGATTAAAATGAATAAAAAAGATCATTTGATAAGACCCTGCTCAATGTCCTTCCCGCGGAAAGCATAAAATTGCTTTGTTACCAATGTTCCAGGACTTTTTTGTAGCATTTCAAACCCTATTTCGTAAATTGGCATCGTAACAAAAGATAGTAATTCAAAAGCTGGTCGGCCATGTAAATGTTTGATGCTCAAGCATTGCTTATTATAAAATTCATCCCCAGGCCTGTTCCGATGAAAATTATGGGAAGAAAAAAAGTAGGCCAATATTATCATAATCATATTTCTGAGTAATAAAAGCTGACGCATTTGGAAAAAAAATTCATGGAAATTCTATTGTGACGGAAGTAAACATGATTTGGGTCAGATCAATTTGATAGATTGTGATCTGATACTTTTTGTCCTCTTGTTTATGCAATACAGCGTCTATGACATTGGTGTTACTATTAGGTTTTTGTTTTTCAAATAATTTGCTGATAGTGAGTGATATGACAATGATATGATTCTGGTTGGTGATTTATGAAGGCCTCGATATCTGTTGTTCTGAAAGGCCATCAGGTTTAGTTGCACAACAAACATTAATCATGGCATACAATAAGTACCATAATACAAGGCCACAAAAGTTTATTAACTGTTTGTCGAAACAGATATTTAAAACACTGATAACGTATCTATCAGCTTACAGTGCTGTATTTTAAAGACAGCACTTGTCAGTCCCGAGGATGTCCTTAATAGAGAGGTTTACATTCATTTGTTTTTCAGATGGTTTCATCCAAACATCACAGGCCCAGAGGCCGAGGGTCTGCTCATGGACCGGGGCTTCGATGGAAGTTTTCTCGCCCGTCGAAGCAGATCAAATCCCGGCGATTTCACGCTATCGGTCCGCCGCAAAGGTGAAGTGACCCACATCAAGATACAGAATACTGGTGACTGTTATGACCTGTACGCTGGAGAAAAGTTTGCAACGTTGACTGAGCTTGTGCAATTTTATATAGAAAATCAAGGCCAGTTGAGGGAGAAAAATGGTGAGGTCATCGAATTGCGGTACCCATTGAATTCTGCTGATCCAACCACGGAAAGGTTAGTACGTCTGTAATCGCTGCTAACGGTATTCATGAAGATTGTTAGTACTAGAATTGAAAACATACATATTGAAAAATGCTAACAACACAATCTGCCTGTCCGTTTTGGTGACGGCATATATACTGCGTGAAATACAGGCATGAAATTTAAATCGAACTCAAAATGCTGAGCCTAGATGTTGCATGAAATTGATTACTAATGTCGTGATGCCTTGGATATGACTCCGAGGTCCTGGGCATCAAAATCCTGGGTGTATGCCAACAGCTTATGAAAATATCAAATTAAAAAAGGAATTTGTATCAGCTAATACAAATTGTCCCAGACTCATCTGCCCTGCACAGATGCCATTGCTTAATTAATCATGGCTGACGTATTATATATTTCTACTTTTCAGATGGTTTCATGGGCATATATCGGGGAAAGAGGCAGAGCGTTATCTCATGGAGAAGGGTAAAAATGGTAGCTACTTAGTACGGGAGAGTCAGAGCAAGCCGGGGGACTTTGTGTTATCCGTACGGTGTGAGGATAAGGTCACACATGTTATGATAAGATATGAGGTGTGTAAAACAAAGGAATTTCAATTTCAAGAATTTTTGCTGCCTCAAAATATCTCTGTTTTGAGTCGCTTTGTGTGATAGGTCAACAATGCAGATATTATGAGACATTTCCAATACTCTGGCATTTTCCCTCCTAAATTTGACAGCATAGCCATTATGTAATTTCCCTAGTTGACAAGAGAGTTAGAAAGATCAGGCCCTCAGCTTTCTGTGGGACTTTGAATTTTCAAAATCTCACAAAAATAACCATTAATACATGATTTAGAGTCTTATTTTGCAAGGGATTTGAACCAACGACCTTTTGATCAGAAGTCCTGCAATCTCTATTTGGTTATTTCAGGATAATTCCTATGACATAGGGGGCGGCGAACAGTTTGAGACTTTGTCCGACCTTGTTGAACATTACAAGAAGAATCCCATGGTTGAACGATCCGGGATCGTGCTTCATCTCAAGACGCCATTCAATGCAACGAGAATCAGCGCGTCTGGCATAGACTCCCGAGTGAAGGAGTTACAGAAAGAAAACGGGACGGCCACAAGCACAGGGAAGGCTGGATTCTGGGAAGAATTTGAGGTACTTTCACTGGCTTTTAGTTGGACCCTTGAAGACACTCTATGAGCTCATATATTCTCGACAGGACTAATAGTTTGGTCAATATCAAAAGTATTCTAGGGAGATGTTCTCAGGAACGGCTGTTGTCATTATCAATCGCTCTGCTTTGATTTCCAAATGAGTTTAAATCAATTACAGTAGAACCTCTCTTAGCAGACACCTCTCTATCAAGGACCACCTCTCTATTAAGGACACTAGCTTTGGTCCCAAATTGGTTGTTTTCATTCAATTGGACCTCTCTAATTGGGACACCTCTCTATTAAGGACAGCACTTGTCAGTCCCAAGGGTGTCCATAATAGAGAGGTTCTACTGTACAAGGTCGTAATTTGTATTCAAATAATTGTTTCGTTTCACATACAGCAACTGCAAACGCAAGAGTGCAAACATTTATACAGTCGGAAGGAGGGACGAAAACCTGAAAATAAAAACAAAAATCGATATAAAAATATACTTCCATGTAAGTACGATTGGCAAAGAGAACATAGCCTATAGTGGTTACCACTGCGGGCTACCACGCAATAGGGCTCGAGTTTGATCCCGGTAGAACCCAGGATTTGTATTCTGGATGAACTGGCGTGGATTTAGAACTAAAACTCCTGGCTGCTCACAGTCCTTCGAATGAGGCTTAAAACCGAGGTTCCTTGTATCTGGTGTCTGTGCCAGGGCAAGTAAGAGACCCCCCAAGTGAGAAACATGAGTAGCTTGCATGGGCTTTCCCCTCCTTGGTCGAATAGCCCCTGGGGATAATGATCGAATGATGACCGCGTCCCGGTATATCAAAGGAAGAAATAGCAACAGTAATCTGGTTACTATCATCATTATGGTGATAGCAAATACATGTCAACTGATTTCGTAACTAATCACTTAGTGAATGATGGAATTTCCCCCCCTCGACGTTCGGTCATAAAGTGATTCTACCTCTCATTCCAGTTGATCACACGCGTGTTGTTTTGAGAGATCACGGTCTGCCGGCCAATGATCAAAGTGGTGCTGATTACATAAATGGCAATTATATTACAGTAAGTACATGTAAAATGGCAATTATATTACAGTATAAAGTAATGTACATGTATGCCAGCGGCCAAAGTGGTGATGTTTACATAAATGGCAATTATATTACAGTAAGTACATGTAAAATGGCAATTATATTACAGTATAAGGTAATGTACATGTATGCCAGCGATCAAAGCGGTGATGTTTACGTGAATGGCAATTATATTACAGTAAGTACATGTAAAATGGCAATTATATTACAGTATAAGGTAATGTACATGTATACCAGCGATCAAAGCGGTGATGTTTACGTGAATGGCAATTATATTACAGTAAACAGAAAAAGCAACTTTTTTAACGAGTTCATTTTTGCTTTTTAGCACGAAGAAGATGTGCTGAATGACCCGAAGAAAACGTACATAGCAACGCAGGGCTGCCTCGCTTCAACAGTATGTGATTTCTGGCGAATGATTTGGCAGGAGAATTCGAGAGTGATAGTCATGACAACTAAGGAAGTGGAAAGAGGGAAGGTAAGTGAAGACATTGGATGCTGATTATATCATTCTTCAGACGGAGTTTAAAGTCAAATTACAATCGGGGATGAGAGTTTTCCGATTTTTTGACAAAATCTGTTTATTCCCTCACCTGAAAATGGCTTAATCTGACAAAGAAATGGATCTAGGCCTTGGGTCTCTGTAGAACTTTGAACAACTCTGCTCATTTCCTTACAGAATAAGTGCGCTCGGTACTGGCCGGATGATCGACAGTCAAAAGAGTACGAGGCGTACGGATACAAGTTAATCGTCAAGTCAGTAAAGGAAACTCATACACCAGATTACACTCTCCGGGAGTTTGACCTCACCAAAAGAGAGGTAGGAATTCAGAATTCTGGGAAGGGGGGAGACTGGCTCCTTTAGCCCTGGTAGGCGAGGAGAAGAACTCTCACACAAACTGCTGAGACATTTTTCTTCATTGGCTGAAGTACTTGCACAAAGCCAAATGTGACCCGCTCTACCAAAACCAGGCGCTTGTCGCATCTGAACTTGATAGGTTGATACGGACTTGTTGTTCATTTCCCTATTGTAGACCTTTTGTGAAATGTGACCAAATCAGTTGGTAATCGATTTCACAAAAGGTCTACAATAGGGAAATGAACAACAAGTCCGTATCAACCTGTCGAGTTCAGATGCGACAAGCGCCTAGTTTTGGTAGAGCGAGTCACAAATGTGCAAAATCAGAAAACATAATACAGAATACAAGCTAGAAACATTACCTGGACACGTGGCTACCATTCTTACTACCCGACCTTGGTTTCCCCCGACCTGTGCCAGGGGGATAGAAGCATTATGTTTCTTCCAATAGTACCTATTTCCTATTCATTTCTAGGGCAACACTTCCGAGACGAGAACTGTGTTCCACTTTCACTTCACCGTGTGGCCCGACCACGGTGTCCCATCAGACCCTGGCTGTGTTCTAAACTTCCTCCATGAAATCAACGTCAAGCAGGACTCAATGCCCGGTGCAGGCCCTGTCATTGTCCACTGCAGTGCCGGCATTGGACGTACAGGAACTTTTATTGTGATAGATATGATTATAAATTCGATAAGACAGTTAGGTAAGGCTTAGTATTTAGTCCTGGTAATGTCTTAGTCGTTTCATTTCTCCATCTTCTGCCTATTATTAGTCAGTCTAACACAACAATAAGAGGAACGTTAAAAATGTTACACCACTCAATGGAGTTCACAGGGTTTCCAAGAATGACATATCTTGTGACCTCTGACCTCATTTGGCTTCACGAGGTGGCCGAGTTGTAATAGCTCTTGAGAATGCCTCTGATTCTGAATGACTTGATCTTGAGACTTTTGACCTGTAACAAGATACCGGTACTTTCATAGGAATTCAATAAAAAAATATTCATTTTGTGTGATAAACTAGAAAGTCCAAAAACGGTCGAGTTCAGGTTTAGTAAATGGAAGAATTAGAAGAAAGTGATTTATTGCTTATTCACATATTGTGTTACAGGTCTAGACTGTGAAATTGACATACAGAAAACCATCCAAATGGTCCGGTCACAGAGATCTGGGATGGTTCAGACAGAAACACAGTATATATTTGTTTATAAAGCTGTCCAGCATTACATTGATACTGTGTCAAAGAGAATGGCTGAAGAACAGGTAGGTTTTCAACTTGAACAAATTCAAAACCTTTAACTGGACCTCATTGAATCTGCCTTGTCAAATTTGATAGAGCGTGAATCTGAGAAGATAGGTGGCTTTCTCAATTGGATAAGCACCATCATTTTGGCTAGAACTTGAAATCCTAAAGCAATTGGAACAAAATGGTGGTACCTAAGGTCAACAGTGGTACCTATGGTCAACCGTTTAAGTGACCTTCTTCCTATATTCTTGTTGTGACTTGGTGGATCCGTGTTCGTTACAGCAAGCTTATTCTTTGCCTCGATTTAAATATATGTTCTAAGATCGGCCTTACTTCTTAAATTTCAGAAATACCAAAAAACTGGCCGAGAATACCTGAATATTAAGTATTCTTCCGAGGCGCTAGGTGGCGGGGAACTGCACCGAGCTCTCAAGTCCGTCGCTAACGCTAATGCTGCTGCACCCACATTGTCAACGCCAACACTGGCGCAATCTGCTGCTAGCCAGAGACATAAAACGCATCATAAAGAGCTTCCAAAGTAAGTGGTTATTTTAGTCAAAATTCATTAAAAGTAAACAAAGCCCTGGCTTGACGCATCGGTATTTTGAAGGGAGAGTGAGGAAAGTTATGTGGCACGTGAAAGAGGCACATCCTGCTTTGGTGTAGGAATACTCGATGGAGAAAAAAACCTCCAAGTGCAGAGCTAACACTGAAGAAAAAGAAAAAGAAGAATTAGAAAGGAAAGTTTGTTGATGTCTTTTCAGTTGTTTACGATTTTACGAAATCTTCCAATGATCTGTTTTTCAGATTACCTGATGACCATACTGCCTCTCTGTCAGGGCAACGCGAGCCGCAACTTTACGAAAACATCGAAATTCTCAAGCCACCTCCGCGGCCGAAGAAGATGGAGGGCCATTGACAGTAACTTTTTCTTGCCACTTTGTGGTAAACGATGGGTTTTATTCGTTAAGATTTGAAAACAGGAGTGCATTCGCGAGAGGAATATTTGGAAAGGTCTTGCTGTAAGCTGCAAAGTTTTTGCAATTTGCGATAACTTTTGTCAAAATTTCGGATTTTCTTTCAATCTTTCTTTCTTAACCATTAAAAACCAGAGTTAATCTCAGAAGGCATCTTCACAAAACCGTTGCCATTTATTAGCTATTTTATTGTAATTTACCAGTTCGCATTTACATAGGTGTTACTCTATGTAAACGCAGGCTGAACAACTATGTAAATGCGGGCTGAGGGGATTATTTATTATGTCAGTGGCAGCCACAAGATGGGAGTGATGCGGGAGTGATTACACCAACAATGTTTTGGACAACTCTCGTGATCATCCTTGTTTCTAGTTGAATTGCTGTTGTGTCACTCCCGTAAAATGCTATCACAGGAGTGAACTGATCACTCTAATGCGAATTTCTTTTGACTGCCACTGTTGTCTATTGCCTTTACTGGGTGTCAAGACATTTTTTACCAGGTGACTTGGAATGAAGTATTTGGATTTCATCGTGTATGAGCTGTACAAATGACCTCCCGATACATTTGTGGTCAGACTGAACTATTTGTGAAAAGCCTAACTGGTGATGTAAATAAACCCGGAACTGCATGCATTGACAAAAGATTTTTTAGTTGGTGAATTGGTTATACGTTTATTGTTCGTCTACGGTTACCTGGTTTAAACTCTGGTTTAAAGTCATCAAAGTGAAATTCGGTGGTCATAAACAAAAAAGTATACAATAATCTAAAGTATTTCCTGAAATTTCAGGATATTAGTTATAAGGTAAAGGAGTTGTTGTCTAAAATCTCGGCCAGTATTCGCTTGGGGAACCTTATCATTTCCTCAAAGGTAAATCCAAGATGGCTGCAGGCTTGTGGAAGCTTGTACATTTTGGGGAACAGCTCCCTCATCTTATATGCAAATGTTATGAATTGATCAGGAAATGTTGATAAATGTCATGCTTATTTTGTTCATGACCATGAGATTTCATTTCAATGACTTTAAGCCTGTCGGAAGCTGATGGACACTGTTTAGGATGACCCTTTTTCAAGTGCATTCTTGACACTGATATTTCATTGCATAATCATGATTAATGGAACTAAGAAATATGGAAATCGGTGGCATAGTGGATATAAAACCCTGGGTCATAATCAGGAGATCATTGAGTTCAACTCGCAGAAGGTTCTCACATTTTCTTCTCGGGAGTCCTTGAGCAAGTCACCTGTCCTTTCATTGCTTCATCTTTGAATGTGGCATAAAAGCGAGGTATCTTTAGGGCATAGCTGCTGCCAGCTCCAGGGCAACCTGAAGACCCCATCCATGGGTACGAGGGGTGGAAATCCTCTGCCTGGCTGAAGACAATTGACCTGATCAAAACCCAATCGGAGCCCACATGTAGTGGCATACTAAAATGTTCACTAGTCCTGACATTGTAAATGTAATACTCCTAGCACACATTATCCAGGCCAGACCTGGTGGTTTCATAAAGGGTCGATGCCACTATACTACAGGGTGGCCCAGAAAACTTCCCTCACACAATAAAATTCTATCGCGTATCCATTGTGTGAGGGAAAGATATTCTGGGCCACCCTATATATCTGCACATTACGTTTTGAGTAGTGTGTTTTTGATGTGTGTGATGCTCGGGGTTAACCATTTTAACACCTTCCAAGTTCTGGTCTTCAGGAAATATGATTGCATTTGCTGTCTGTTCATTTGCATAAATTATAATATGCTAATTGGTATTTTTAGAGGTTACACTGCATTTATGCCAATTATGTACAATGTATCTAATGATTTAAAAACCATGGGTTATAGGCTGTGGCCAAAATCCCAAAAGGGGCTTTTTAAATCTGTGACAACATTTCGGGGGCAGCCTGAAGTTCCTATTATCATGATAAGTACAAAGGTGCTTATTTTACATTAAACAAAAGTTCCCGCAAAAATTCTTACTCCTAAACCAGATAAATTGACATTACCAACCAAACAATCCTGTCAATTGAGCTCAGTGAAAGAAATATTTTTAGTTCACAATCATATCCTGGTGGCAGCGCTGAATGGTGCAAATTTGGCCACCTAGGAGGCAGTCATATAACTAAAATAATTGGAGTTTGTACAATCATGGAGGTATAATAACCTCCATGGTACAATGTATGGGCTATTCTTGTGATTAAATTCGGTATATCTGGTTTATGTGCACTTATTCTTGTGGTAACTTTCTTATTATGTGATGTGATCACCTCATTCATCATGACAAAACCATTTTCACTCACTCCTGGAAATGTTACCACGAAAGACAGATTTTTGGATGTGCCCCATGGCACATTAAATTATTGTCTTTCCTTCATTTGGTTCAACTAGAAGTGCCTTATTCAGACACTTGTTTGGAGATTATTAATTCAGAAACCAGCCGAAAGTCAAAGCGCTACCAAATAACTAGAACCTTCGGTGTTTATGAGTTCTGCTTTTCTCACTAAAATCCTTTTTTTATCGAGGGGATTTCAGGAGTAGCGCTCTGCACTTATGATACAGCGATCACCGGTTAACCGGATATCAGAGAAAATTCATCATTGTATTTTGCGATAGCAATGTTTTTGGCAATAGAGTTGTGACGTCAAATTTATCAATATCATGACGTCATTGTTGTTGTCATGATGACTTTCTGAGCTTTTTTAGTCCGAGTGCCGAGCGCTATTTGATATTTTTTTGTAAAATCCATCCAGTCCCACGTTTTATAGTCAAGGGTGACATGAATAATGATATAAATGTTTTGTATATTTGTTGTATAGTATAATAGTCGAAGATATTTTGTTAAATCCTACATGGGTAGGGTCTGAATTGCGTTCTCATACAATGTACATTAGCTGTGGGCGGGTTGCCAATCCCCTAAAGCTTCTCGTGAACAAAAGATCTATTTTGCAGTGCTCTGCAATAATTATCGCAAGCTACATACGAAATTCTCTTGTTTGTAGCAACCAAAAAGAAATTGTTGTCGCTGCAACTTACAATGAATATTAAACTCAGCAATGACATTATTTCCCGCAGACATATTGCCATCTTTTTGACACACAGTGCAGTGATAATTATTGCAGGTTGCAGCAAAACAACTCTAGTCTGCGTGGCACTTTAAGGCTGCAATGCGGTTGCCTTCCATTTATGTTGTGGCGATGATATCAATCGAGCTTGTCAACAAGTTTTGTGCACATGCTGAAAGTTAAGCATGTATTAATGAACCATGTATTGATGATACAAAAGTAATGTCCGACATGTATATCACAGGGTTCCCCAGAGGGTTTTCTCAAGGCAGGGTGGTACCATTGATATACAAGGAGTTTTGCCAGTAGGGTAGTCTGCAATTTAAGGTAGGGTGGCCCTTTAGAAACCCTTTACAAAGTTTTAGAGCGAGATAGGGTGGCTATTGCAAGGTACAGTCCAAATCACAATTGTCATCCCGAAATTCGCCTCATTGACACTCTACCCAGCATGTTGGTCGTGCAAAAGTCGAGTGGTGGTCGCTCGTAATTTACACGAAACATAGAGAGATAAGCGTGTCATTGGCGGGCAACTTGGCACGTAACTTGCGCGTATGTTGCCTGTCTATGATGCGATGCAGGATGGAGGTCAGTTGTGATTTGGACTGTAGGGTGGTAAGCTGCCAAGTTAGGGTGGACTGCCCTGACAAAAGTCCTTGTGGAGTCCTTGAATAGACTTAGACTGGAGATCGTTGCATTTGTTTACTTCTACCTACACAAAAGTCCTTGTGGAGAACACTGATATCGGCGCTTCCCATGGAAAACTGCTTTGAAAAGCCAGATGTTTGGTTTATGAAATGGTCTTTGAAGGATACTCTGTTCGTTCACAAATTTGAAAATTGATCTGTGTAAATACGCACTGTAAATAAATTTCAACAATGCCATGGTGTAGACAGTGAGCTGTAGGGTGCAGAATTCGGAAATATTTCAGACTATTGATTTGATATCGAATGAGGGTGGGTATTAACCCTCGTGTCACCAGATCATTACCTCATTTAGGCAAAGGACTAACAGTTTTGATAATATTATCTGGAGCATATACATTGTGATAAAGTGACTTGTCCAAGAACTGAGGTGTTACATGGCTGTTGCAATAGGTACCTAGTATTATAAAGCTGTTCTATTTAGCTTTGGGAGTCTTGATTAGAAAGTAGTTACCACAATCGAGCGACTTGATCTAAAGTATCGAAGTCTGCATTGTGAAGTACATGTAGTTAGTACAGAGCCACTTACATGCACATGTAAATGTTGGAGTCTGCATTGGGATGTAGTTTGTACAGAGCCACTTAAATGTAAGTGTGAAAGTCTGCATTTGGATGTAGTTTGTACAGAGCCACTTACATGTAAGTGTGAAAGTCTGCATTGGGATGTAGTTTGTACAGAGCCACTACCATGTAAGTGTGAAAGTCTGCATTGGGATGTAGTTTGTACAGAGCCACTTACATGTAAGTGTGAAAGTCTGCATTGGGATGTAGTTTGTACAGAGCCACTTACATGTAAGTGTGAAAGTCTGCATTGGGATGTAGTTTGTACAGAGCCACTTCCATGTAAGTGTGAAAGTCTGCATTGGGATGTAGTTTGTACAGAGCCACTTCCATGTAAGTGTGAAAGTCTGCATTGGGATGTAGTTTGTACAGAGCCACTTACATGTAAGTGTGAAAGTCTGCATTGGGATGTAGTTTGTACAGAGCCACTTACATGTAAGTGTGAAAGTCTGCATTGGGATGTAGTTTGTACAGAGCCACTTCCATGTAAGTGTGAAAGTCTGCATTGGGATGAAGTTTGTACAGAGCCACTTCCATGTAAGTGTGGAAGTCTGCATTGGGATGTAGTTTGTACAGAGCAACTTCCATGTAAGTGTGGAAGTCTGCAGTGTCCTTTTCAGACATACAGCATATATATATTGAATGTATAAATATATATTTTTGTGTTGGACAGCTACATGTAATCATGAAGTTAATTTATGTCGCATGTTGGAGGAAGGGAGATGTAGATGTATTAGGTTCAAATCTTTGCCAGGCCATTGCCCAGGTTCAGAACTGTGGTGTCATTATAATGAGGCCAGGACTGTAATGCAACAGTAAATTTTGAAGCTACTGGTCTGGAGTATCCCATTTTTGTTTTCAGTCAGGGAAAATGGTAAACATGATCATCAATGATCATCGAATAGACAGTCAGGCCACGCACTGTTTCTGGACAAATTCTCTAACCTAAATGACGTCATGTTTTCCTCAGTAATATAAAGAATTTAAGAATTTTTGGTTCTGTAACAGTTAAAAAGAGACAGTGCTATTTTATACGAAGAGAGGAGATGTTGATGGATGAAGTGTACATTTTATTACATACATGTACATAGGATTGAAATATACATGTAACAATAAACACTGCAGTATAAATTCACATATGTTTTACGTTTTATATGAAAGTTTTCAAGTTCAATAAATTGATAGGTGTCCTGATAAGAGAGGTCAAATTGAATGAAAACAACCAAATTGGGACCAGAACTAGTGTCCTTAAGGGAGAGGTTCCTCAGTATAGAGGTACATGTACCTCCTTAACAGTTCATGTACCTCCTCAACACAAAGTTTACAAAGGTTCATATAAACTTAAGTTGCGAATGTATACATGTGGTTGAGGTTATAAGCAGCAACTAAAACAACTGTCAAAGTCCACCAACAGCGATATTGGCTTCAAAGTTGGACAAGACAGAAAACCAAGCTGTCTTCTTTAATTTTCATAGCCTGATGTTACGCAGCCCTCTCCTCTTCTCACAGAAATCTAAGGTAAATGAATGAATGTGTTGAGATTATAAGCATCAACTAAAACGTCTTTCACTGTGCAGATCCTTTCACAAAAGGGATCTTCCCATCAACAGCTGTCAAGGCAAGACAGGTGGGTTGGCCAATCTGTCCTCTCACAGAAACCCTAGGGCGTGAATGAATAGATGTGCACTTGGTTGAGATTATAAGCTGCAACTAAAATGTCTTCATTTCCATCACCGTCCAAGTCCTTAACGTAAAGATCACCAACAGTTGTCTTGGCCTCGAAAAGTGGTATGGGGTCGTAATGCCATTCTGCCGAGTCGTTGCTTCGTGGGACGAGAATATAGACGAAACCACCGTCATCTCCAGAGAGCAGGAAGGACATCTTGTTTGAAGCATCATAGGACCTGAAATATAAGATCAAAGACGAAATTATTGAGAAATGTTTGAGCAACCATTTCGTCAGGTTGTCCAAGAGTGATTTAGCGATCTCAAAACATTGCGGGTCAAGATGTCCGTCTAAGGACTGAAACTACCGCACAAAAATCATCTACGAAAACTGGACCTGCTTGTGTGAAGCTGGCATCTGTGAATGTGGTTTCTCCCAAACGCCAGAACACATCCTGGAGGAATGCCCTCTGATTACCAACCGAGGAGAGGCCTGGCCGAAATCCACATCTCTCCAAGGAAAGCTATGGGGAACAGAGGTAGATTTTCGTCTCACTGCCACGTTCTTGAGGACCAACGGTGTAAATGTTGGTAACCAGTCGAACGCAAGGAGAAGAAGAATTCCCCAATCGGCCTGAATGATTCCTGACTCACCATTTTTTGAGGACCTTGGCTGTGGTCTTCATCGACAAGGGGTAGATGAAACCGGGGCTACCCCGACCTGGCATCGGGATGACTTCGGGTTGGGCCTTGAAGCCATGACACAGCTCATGTCGTATGAATGCACCACTCCTGAAGTCGATGATGACAAGGTTTGATGAAGATGTTCCGTTTCTGATGACACGTTTTGTCAAGGGCTGCGGATGGTTATACCTTTGTACGTTACATCTGTTTGCAGATGTCTCACGGTACTTAAAAAGGGGGACTATAGGCAAGAGCAGTACGGAACACACTGCACAAACTACAATTGATGTTGCCCAGCAAAGATTGCAGGTGACTTCATCATGTGGACAAGGCATACTGTCCCCGCCCGACAAACTTTGTTCCAAGGTTGGGCTGTCTTTTGTTGCAAAGAAGTACAATACATGTAGTCCCTACATGTATGTCGATAAATTCAGGAACCCTTGATATCTATGATACATGGAAAGTCATCCATACCTAAAATCATGTGGCATTTCAAAGACAATGACACTGCCATTCTTCGCATCGTTCAAGGAAACCAATACGTCATTTCTGCCGTCTCCGTTGACGTCCAAGTATTTCAGGGCGAACGGACTCGTCGTCTCTTCGCTTATCACTCTGGAGTGGATCTGGAGTAAGATAAAGCGGGTGTCAGTCAAGACTTGGTCTTGTGCTGCGCCCAACCGCATGTGTGCCAACATGGATGGAACTATCTCAGTTATATGGATGTTGCCCACACGGATATTTCCCTCTGGCCATTGATAAGATGGTAAATACAGTTTAAAGGGACAACTTGGGCGTGGGATTTATCTGGCAAGGAGGATAATACCCTGCTTCCCACCATGCGTCGGAAAACGGAATGCTCTACCCTGTCGCTTCAATTAATTACCTACCTTGGTGGCGTCCAACCAGTCCTCTCCCTCCGTCCAAGTAATCACAATCGACTTGGAGAAAAACACTGCAGCCAGAATGACGTCATAAGTCACATTCTTCACCGTGATCTTTTCATTTTGGATGAAAACGTCACCACCATTGTTGATCACGTGTTCCTGCCACTTTGGCGCCTCGAACCAGACAAGTTGCTTGCTTGAACCTCCAACTAAGGAAAAATATATTATAAAGGAGTTCGCATGTAAATCAAAATTGATGGTCCAGGCTGGCGGCTAAGCTCCTACATCCACGTTCACTTTGCCTATTTGTTTCTAAACTTGTCTATATCATTCCCAATGCATGTGCTTTCCTGGTGTAGGCTATGGAACTTACGCGATCATAACAAAAAAGGTCACAGTGCGAAGACCATCAAATAGAGATTAAAGTTGGTAATTCATTAACATGGGTTCAGCGTTGACCACAGGAGCCACCATTTTGGCTAGAACTTGAAATACTAAAGCAATTAGAACGCCTTGAAAATGGGAGGATGTTCTCTTGAAAACTGAGATAGACTCCCATTCTTGAAATTGGCATTAGTTTGTTTTGGAAGAGTTCTTATAGCTTCTTGACAAAATGGTATTCCACAGTGGCATGGTATCTGTTCGAGTTACTTGCAAGTTTTAATCTGGGCACGCGCAGTGAGGACGTCCAACTTCCCATCCGAGTTCATGTCCTTCCAGATGATCTCGTGATAGAACCAGGGGCCTCCGGTGCTCAGGGCGGTGAGGACCAACGGTTCTGTCGTAGGGTCGGACTCCGCGTCGTAGAGGAAGATTCCGCCGTCCGTGTGGAGGGGAACGAGGAAGCCACTGGCTACGGCAAGAGTTGGGCGAGATGCCACGCTTGCTGAAACGAAATATGCAACTGAGATAACTCTCACATTATACTTGAGAAATCCAAATCTGATTAACTTTGTGGGCCTCTTAACATATTTAGGGGCACACGGCCCAAATCCCCCCTCTTTGAGCTGATTATTGGAGTCAAATGGACTTTACCGATGAACTGAAAAGACCAAAGCGCTAAATATCAAAATAAAGCTGTTTGCAGACCCCGGGAATTTCATTGGGGAGTCAGGGAATATTGGATAGGGGGTCATTTTGGTCATTTTTGGTCATTTTTCAACAAAACAATAAAACAGAGTAAAGGAGTGTAGCTAACATAACTGTATTGATTCAAGAAGACCTTGTCTTGGGAGAAAATACTGCAAAAGACCTTATGCAGCTATTTCTTGTACTTTTTTTCTGGGGGTCTGAAGTGGGGGTGTTTGGGGGGGGGGGGGGGTTGTAACACCGGCGCTGAAAGTGTTAAAGGGACAAATTCGGTGTTGGGTTTACCTGGCGAGGAAGATGATACCTCTGCATGTCACCATGCGCCGACACTTTGAATTAGATTACAATTGTATCACTTACCTGGTACAACGCTGACATTGTTCGGCCAAATTGTCTTCTCCACTAAAAACTGCCAATTTGCTTTACCCATTATGTCATAGAGGCAATAAACCGACCCATGACCGAGAATGCTATCGGGGAAACTGGTCAAAAGTAGGGAGGATTCCGTGCAATACGGGACGTCCCCTTTCGATATCTCACTGAAGACGCTCGGCCTGCTCACGTTGAAGACGCCGACATGTTTGACTGCAGCGAAGTTTGTGGAAAACCCGCTAGCAGATGATAGGAATACTGTTACGATGGCAACAAATAACAACATGTTGGTTTGTTGTGCGTCCGTCCTCGTTGAAATCAAAATAGATTTTGAGATTATCTTGGGGTGTTGTAAAATCTCAAATGGCGTGACCTACGTGTTTATGAGCACCTGACGGGTTATCTATTAGGCTATTGTTGAATTTAGGGATCCAAATTTCAAATGTTCAGGGCAGTGTTGAATAATAAGTGATATTATATGAAGCGTAATGCTTATGAAAAGCGTGACTAATCCTTACGAAACTAGGAAATAATCCCGCGTTGAAACACAAGAATGATACGCGCTTGAAATAGGTTCCCAAATTTTCACACGGCCCCAGTGAGAAGTAGAAGCCGCGTATCGGTCACTTTTCGAACTGACATAATGTCCCAGCTGGTGCCCGGCTAGCAGTTACTCACTTCCCTCTGCTAACCGGTGCCCCCCCCCCCCCCCCCCCCCCGCCCCGTCAGCATGAGCTCGGGATATATATGCAAAGAAATCACACGAATGAAATTATTCATTTAAATCACACTGAATTTTACTTTCTTATTGCATTTATTCACCAAGATTCCATACACTCATGAGTATGCTTCTCCACAGTGGTGACACCAACCGGTAGGTGGACAAATTCAAATTCAAATTCAAATTAGTTTATTAATCAAGAGGCCCGGAGGGCAAAGGTACACATGGTACAATAGAAATACAATGATTTTGATTGAAAGTACATAAGACATACAAAGGATACATGACAAAAGTAACAATATAAAGTCTACTACCGGGGTCAAACCTGGAGTAGATACTAGTAAGCCCCCCTTTAGGAGGGGCTCTTAAGATACACGTGTGTGTGGGAGTATATACTGATTTGATGAGAAATAAAGAGAGTAAATATTGTATATCCTACAAACAATTTTTTTTGGTATTTTTCTGAATTAACTCCGTTGAGTTTACCGATTTCTCCGCGATCTTCCGGTGGTGGTTGCTATCCCATTTGTTGAAATTAATTGAAATTAATTTAAATCTTCATGGGAATTCGCTACATCATATGCCTAAGAAATTGGCCAATTATATTAATATTTTTATTAGAGAAATATCCGTCCTAAATAATGACAGAAAAGGGTGGTTTATTTCAATTTTGTGTCGACATGATCGAGGTCACGTGACATAAAAACAAAACAATCGCACACACCCGTCCAAAAAAGGCACTTTAAGAAAAACAAATACGTTTTTCCAGCTTAAAACCACACTGACGACTAAGTTATATTGGTCTTCTGCCCAAATCTGAAGTATCAAAATGAATCACAAACTAGAACTAGCTCTATTTAGCAAAAGTTGCGTGAAAAATTCGGGTGAGCGACATTCTGCACCCTAGCGGCCAATAATTAAACTACTTTCAGCCGTCTGCTCCGGTCTCGTTAGGGAGTTTTTCCCAAATGTACGCGATGATGACGTGCCCCATTAACAGGACGTAACATCTATTTTAAAATGCGTTTCCAAAGTGAATGCCTGAGGACAATCCATTTGTGTCGTATATCACTGGAAACGCCCGATTCCCGTGAATAAGGACAATCACAATGTATTACATTACCAAAACAAAAATGTGTCGGAAGGAACTATATGGATGGTCCCATCGCACCCCCCCCCCCCTCCAGCAGTATGACACAGAAGGGCTAGTTGACTGTCCACCGGGGGGGTTTGGGGGGAGCTTCCCCCCAACGCACTGGTAAAAACCTATGTCGACGGAGGGGGGTTTGGGGGGTGTCCCCCTATTGTAACAGCTGTAGTTGTTAGAGCTTGCACTTAACATATGCTCGTAGGGGGGTTCGGGGGAGCTCCCCCGACCTAAAGGGGGGCTCACTAAGTCCTTGACTTTACATATTAGGTGGGAGAGAGGAGGTCCTTATTTTATGCGATCAGAAAAGCATTACTTCCCGTCCCACCCACGTCTTAAAATTCATACTCCGCCGCAGTGATAGTAGTCGACATGTAATGAAGCGCTCCTCGAATATCATGTCTGCTTTGGAGACTGCCCAAAATATATTCGTGCTGATCACTAAGAAACCTCCATCATGCAGGCGTTTTATTGGACGTCGTCACATTCTGCGTCGCGAATAATTTCCTAATGAAGTAAACTTGCATAACGGCGGTGCCGAGCGTTGCTAAAGACAGCGCCAGAGACCAATTAGTTACAGCTTCGTTTATCTTTTTGGCTCTGTTATAGTCCGTGATTTCGTATACTCTTCCCTTCATTCGATTCCTTGTTATTTTTCGGAGATGGTCTTCAACTTTGTACAAGGACACCTAAAAGTGAACAGCGGGAAGTCTATGAGCGCATTTTCCCGTCAGTCACCACAGCGGGACAGCTACACGTACGCTCTGCCCCAGAGGCTGGGGTTTGGTTATCAAAATTACTCGATAAATCGCGGTTGGTTCATGATATTGGAAGTGTCATCGAAAGACACTATCAATCAGTACCGCACCTGCATGTAATTTAACAATATCTTGGGCCGAGCGTGAGTTTTTCCCGAGCGCATACTCGCGAGGGAAAAGGCCCTAGTGGAATTGGCATACGTAGAAAAAATCCGCGAAAATAAAAACGCTCCCGAAAATTTAGCGGGTGACAGTAAGAAAGAGCCACTGATACATACACTAATATTTTTAGTTCCTTCCTCAATCTTCGCCCGGTCCTCTTTCTCGTTATCCTCCCACTTCTTATTGGCGTTGGTGACGATGTAGAGCAGGGCAATCACTTTCTTCTGCCAGACGCTGTGACGGTTGCTGAAGCAGATCCTATGAACGCCTGCAACAGTTATAGACGTTTAGATTGAATAGGCCGTGGGCCAATTTTGAGATCCCAAGCCAGACAGTCAGTCCGTTTTCTATCAAAAGGTCGACTGTCTTATAGAGAGTTTCGCCCTAGAGCTTTGTGGTCAGGTTGTTATCCTTTTGCCAGCCTCTCTATTCTTCACTTAATTTGCGAGTGAACACCTGCAACATGGGTTTTGAATGTATGGCATTCTTGCTAAGGACGAAAACGAAACATCCACAACTGCTCTTTCCTCTCCCGAACTAGACAGATCGCTTCCCTCCATAGCCAAATCCCTGGCCGCGCGAGCCCTATTTCGACCGTATCGAACCTGATCGACTATTGGTAAAAGTAAGTTCGGCGACGGCCGCGTACCTGATCTTTTCGTGACTATAATCTCTTCTTCACTCCTCTTCGGGTATAGGGTTTCTGGGTCCGGGGATGCGAGGACTTGCTTCCCTTCAGCGTCCCTGATCGTCAGCTCTATACCGACTTCAGTTTGGGTGACGACCTGTGATGGAGTCAAGATTACAAAGCTCGAGAACAGAGAACGAGGTAATTTTTTCTCTGGTGATGTCATCAAGTCATGTTGATCGTTTCTATAATTACATGGAGTTCTATAGGCAAACCAGACAATAATTTCCTCAGGATGGGGGCGAACCTACCTCATACATGACATAGATGGACCCGCCAGTCCTCACGTCCTGGTAGTAACACTCCTGCCTCCTGCCGGGGATCTCAAAGGTGAACTGCCATTCGTCTCCATCGTCTGACCAGTCATCATTAGACACACTCGAGGAGCTCATAGTTTCGAACGCCAGAAATATCCAGAGGAACCATATACATGATGTTCGCCACGTCGCCATGTTTCATCGAAAATCAGCGTCATGCGTTTTGTTGAATTGTGCTTTGGTGTAAGTATAAATTTTGTCACAGATGGCGTGTTTTAGGTAACTTGGGACCCTGTTTGCTAGTGTTAGTCTAAAATAACAGATTAGAGGGGAAATATCTGGCACAGCCTGTAGTGGCGCACATAATGTGCAAAATAATGAGGACAGCCGGGACATCAATCGTCACCTGCGCCAAAATCATGTCATACACAGCAGCGGTGTTGCCATGGAGGTTAAGAAATCAGTCCATGGAAGTAAACTTGACCTGCTGTTGGAATGATATCCATCTGATACGTTTGTCGCAAATTGATATTGTGTAATGTATACTTCGTTGACCACAATGTCCAATCGAAACAATTGGTTTAGGAAATGCTATCATTCTAGAATGGTTGAGTCGCATGAGACAAAATTCATAGTCACCTTGGAATTTATGTGATGCCTGAGTTAGATTTCTTATTGGTGCATGGCTACAGAGGCCAATTACCAATTTTGTTTTCCAGCGACACTTTCTTCATCAACGTTCGGATTGGCGGCATATTGGGGAGTTTTCGCAGCGCGCCCCGCATCGTCCTCGTGAACGCCTCTCCCATACGTTGACCTTCGTTATCAGGAGGTCAAACAGAGAGATAGGCATTCACGTTCGCGTTTTGGGGAATTTGCGAATTTGCCGCCAAAAAAAATGAAAGAAAAACACCACACTTCGGCACATCCAAGATTTTATTAATAAAAATCAAAATATAAAACTCAAAAGCAACGTAAAGAACCACTATTAAGCCCTCGGCTTGTCCGTCGGCGTGACGTTTTTTGTCGTGAAGAGCCTCCTGACAAAAAATGCTTGGAAGCCAGATGTACACGCGATTACAACACACGCCAGGATGGACCAATACTGGATGAAGTTGTTATTCCCGATGACGAGGTACCAGTCTGCGACCAAGTGCTTGCGGCTGCCTGCCTGGTAGCGCAACATCTTGTTGATCGATTTGTCAACTTTTTGGATGGAAACCTGGAAGGAGGATAATACACAAATTAGTTTTGGTGTCATGTAGTATCAGCGGAGTTGCCTTTTTTTAAAAATATATCTTTTGTCTCAAGTCCGACAGAGCCTGAAAATGCCCCTCGAGACCCACAAGGTAGGTGTATTGTTTCAACCACCGCAAATCTGCCAAAACAGCAAGTTTTCTCCGGTGAGGAGGTGGAGTGCGACATTTCAATGGAAACGACCACCAGTTAAGTAAACAGCGTAACCATATAAGGATATACTCACAGAAAAATTTCCTATATGCATTTCCAGATTCTCCACATCTTTGGCGTACTTTTCCCAATCCTTCACGGAGTAGGTGACCAAGTAAAAATAGACCAGCTTTGTCGAGAAGCGGCTAAAACTATTGTCTATACAGAATTCGTAAACACCTGTAAAATATAAACAGTAATTCTGTCAGTCATAGGACACTTCAGAACTTTTGTCCCGGATATGACGATGTACGGTTAGCGCATAACTGACCAATCGGTACTGCAGAACCGGCAAACGGGCTAAATCATGCATAATCGGATGATAACGTATAAGTTGGACTTGCTAAACCTCACTAATGATCATAAAAGTACCCACCTTCTATATCTATGTTTCTTTCCGACTGTCCCTCGTTTTTCCACTGATGGCTCTCTATCACTAGGCCGTTCGGATCCTTGATGATGCAGTCGACATTTCGGTCAGCACCACGGAGGACCTGGAAAGAGCAACACGAACAACTAAATTTGTAAGAAACGATATGATGCACTGTTAACTCGGCGCGGAGTCATTATGTTTCTTTCTAACTTGATTATAAGGATCCTTGATACAACGTTTAAGTCATCACGGAGTACCTGAAAGAACAACCGTCAAAAGTTGAAAGACATAACACTGTAAACTCGGTCAGGAGTTGTCACTTGGCCATTGGGTTCATTGAGTAGATTCAGACACCCCTATTACATGTATGTTGTCATGGTTCAGTGTATATCGGATACATCTGCAGACCTTGTATTCCAAAGGGTAATAGATATATATGAAGAATGGGAATCAATAGACTGATGCGGGCCTGAACACATGCATGCATGTATCCGGGACAACTGGACCTGTTTGCTTCTGCATGATGTTATCACGCAGCTGTCAAGATTTAATTGAATTATTACCCATGGAAAAATCAATGGTGGCTGATCAGATCGTTCGGCGTGATCGTCAGTGTGTTGACATTGGATCATGATTTCGTCTCCAATTAGCAAACACAGTCATTATAGTGGACTCGTCAATAAACCCACGTTCGGTTCCTTCAATGGGATGAAAACATTCCTGTGGCAAGTAATTAATTTTTGGAAGTGACTATACTTGGCAAGCCCGGCGGCTTACCAAACAGCGACTTTTTCTTGTCCTGAATGGAGAGCCGAACTCATTAATATTAAAGTAAAGTCTCCAGCTCGCCAAACAGGGTAGATTTTTTACCTGTTTGGCAAGCCCGGCTGGCCGAACAGGGTGGCTTTTTAGTGCTGTTTGGCAAGCGGCTCTCCAAACAGGACAAAAAAAGATGCCTGTTCGGCGAGCGGCTTGCCAAATAGACCCGGCCTTAATTTTTACTGTGCCGACATGTCTAAGCCGGTCGAAGGGCGCCTGCATCCTGACTATGATTGATTTTACCTGTAAAAAGGCCTATGTGTTGCAGATGAACCTAAATCGGCGTAAACGCGTCGGCACAGTATATTTTATACAGGCAGCCCATGGATATAGCAGACCATAATAACAATCTACCACAGCTCACAGCAGCAGGCATAATATGCCAATGAATTCACCAATAATTTGATAATTGTACTCCGCGTTGACCTATTTTCATCAACTTATTTATACATTTTGTATAAAACATGTCGTTTTTAAAAAGGAGATGATATTGTTAAACAGAAACTTATCCGCCTTTTTCAACCCTCTTTGAACTTACACTCATGATGTATATATCTGCCAGACACTCATGATATATAGCAGGGCCGTCAACCCGCCGTAATATAAAAATGCTAAATACTTTGCTGTTTACCCATAACCAGGCTATGCTAATTCTTTTCATTCATGAAATTAATCATGTTGATATCGGCCAAACATATGGTCAGGGATCTATAGGCCTATAACTCACCTCAAAAGACACATGCAATTCGGATCCCTTCTTAATTTTTTGGTAGAAGCACTGATCTCCGCCTGCAGCTATCTCAATTTTGAATTCATGTTGTGCGCCTGGAAGCCCGTCAAAATCGAATTCACCATCATCTACTCCCAATATGTTTTCGGAAAACGTAAATTCAGCAAGTAACAATACAACATTGAGGACTAGAAGCACAGCCGGCCACGCCGCCATCTTGTACACGTAATGCTGCGGCGAGTCCCCGACCATCATGCACCCGAGCAGTAATTTACATTCATCCATTCACCATGAATATTACAATTTATTCGGATCGATAATCTGTCATAATTTGTCGCCAAAGCGCATGCGTGCGCTATCGCACAGATGGCATGTTCGAGAGATAAGTGCACCTGTTCTTTTTCTGCGGTTACCTTGGTGACGGATAGGCCTATGCGGCCCGTATAAAAGCATTTTAGTTAATTGTCTACGTCTATGAATTAACCCGCTGAATCAGCCGGAATCTAAACCCTCGTACACAATTATCCAGAGCAGTGACCTTATGAGAAGATGAGCAGCTGTTATGTGCTATAAGACTCCTATGCAGTCCATTTAGTCATCCTGATCGTTACTCCTCAATACAGGCGACAGGACGAGGCCGGTCCACTGCGTCCGGAGTGTATGCTGTAAGGTCTACGTTTCACTTTCGACCCCGACGACGGGAAATAATCGAAGTAACATCCACAGCCGCAGCTGTCAGCGCGAAATTTTAGAAGCGTTTTTAAAAACAAAAATGAGGATGCAAGAAGATTGGAAGACACTAATCGAAAAATTTCTGGGGGAAATTTAGGATAAGACCACCAGTCCCCCTTTACGGTCATAAAGACATCAATGTTGAAACCATAATTTTTCTTGGCCGATTTTGAGATTACCGTCCCTGCAGGGACAAGTGAATCGACAGGTGTGTCGGGGTGGGGGGGGGGGGGTTCCTTCCCTAGCAATATTATATACATGTACATACATATGTTATCAAGTAACTTCCGCAAAACAGAGGGAGACAGGCCAATGCATAAACAAATAGTTCGCGCTGAATGAAATGCACGTTGCAAATTGCGCGCTTTTTCATACAAAACGTTTCATCCAAAACAAATTACAACTCGTATGACGGTGGCTGGGAAAGGACATCGAAAAAAAAAATTCTCGGCGGGACGACTTTCGGGGGGACAACTTATTATGTCGGGGGGACGACTTAGTAAGTCGGGGGGACGACTTTTTATCTCGGGGGACGACTTATTATCTCGGGGGGACGACTTATTATCTCGGGAGGACGACTTAGTAAGTCGGGGGGACGACTTATGAAAGCGAGGGCGAGGCCTGGCTGTGACTGTCTCATTTCTCTCACCATGTAGACAACTTGGTAGAGCAGCCAAGACTGATTTGGCCTGGCTGTGACTGTCTCATCACTCTCATCATGTTGTCAACACGGTGGAGCAGCCAGGACTGATTTGGCCTGGCTGTGACTTCCTCATCGCTCTCACCATGTTGACAACTTAATAATAATATTGCCCTACTGCCTTTTGTTTACAACGTAGTTGACAATAATTATAGTAAGAGAGATGAGACAGTCACAGCCAGGCCAAATCAGTCTTGGCTGCTCTGCGAAGTTGTCAACATGGTGAGAGCGATGAGGAAGTCACATCCAGGCCAAATCAGTCCTGGCTGCTATGCCAAGTTGTCTACATGGTGAGAGAGATGAGACAGTCACAGCCAGGCCTCGCCCTCGCTTTCATAAGTCGTCCCCCCGACTTAATAAGTCGTCCCCCGACATAATAAGTCGTGCCCCCGAGATAATAAGTTGTCCCGCCGAGAATTTTTTTTTTTTCGATGTCCTTTCCCAGCCACCGTAACAACTTTGGCCAGGGAATGCACAACGAGACAATACTAGTACAGTCGCGCGCAAAGCAAAATTGTTTTACAAGACAGTTTCAAGCAGGTGCCAGGGGAGTGTTGCGCGAGAATGCATAGAATATTCTCGTCTGCTTGCAAAAAGACAAAATTGCCAACATGGCTTCCGAATATGAAGACCAGTTCAAAATATTGAAAATGATCCATAAAGACCTCTTAGCGGGCGATCCTCAAATAATTGGGGTATTTGTGGGAATGGCAGTTGTCATCATAACAATTTGTAAGCAAAGTTTATTGCACCTAACCTCAGAAAATCTCGGGAATTTGACTATATTTCTGCCCATATGGTAAAAAGTGTGTACATGCGCGGTGTACGCGTGTATTGTATAGGATGGATACAATGTACATGTATAGACACACGTCATGTGTACAAAAGCAAACCGATTTATGTTGTTCTTGTTTTAAGCAAAGTTTATTGCATCTAACCTCAGAAAATCTCGGGAATTTGACTATATTTCTGCCCATTTGGTAAAAAGTGTGTACATGCGCGGTGTACGCGTGTATTGTATAGACCGGATACAATGTACATGTATAGACACACGTCATGTGTACAAAAGCAAACCGATTTATGTTGTTCTTGTTTTAAGCAAAGTTTATTGCATCTAACCTCAGAAAATCTCGGGAATTTGACTATATTTCTGCCCATTTGGTAAAAAGTGTGTACATGCGCGGTGTACGCGTGTATTGTATAGGCCGGATACAATGTACATGTATAGACACACGTCATGTGTACAAAATCAAACCGATTTATGTTGTTCTTGTTTCATTCCATGTGTACAGTCCCAATCACAATTGACATCCCTTAATTTCACGTCATCTGCTTCATTGCAGATGCGTTAACCAGCGCGTAGGTTGCGCGTGCTGTGATTGGCATGGCGCGTAGGTCATGCATATTATGATCCTTTCTCATTTCAGTATACTTCCTTCTATGTGGAAGGAAGAACAAAAGAAACGGTGTTCTCCTTGTTGGATTATGTGACTCGGGAAAAACACTACTTTGGAGCAGGGTGAGTTGGTCTCAATTGCAAGTAAAACAGGCCTTTATAGCTATTTTTAGCGCTTGTTTCAAGCATGTTTTTTTTTGGGGGGGGGAACCCAGCCTAATTTGCCTGGGAGTGACAAGGCCTGTTCATTGCTCCAGTTATTATGATGTAATGAAATCACCCTGACTTACCTTTCAGCTTGTCAATAAGAAATTCGTCAACTCCCACACTTCGATAAGAGACAACTGTGGCATCTACAAGATCCCTGACCATTCAAAGACACTGAGGCTCTTCGACCTCCCGGGACACGAGAGAACGAGAAGTAAATTCATTGACAGTTATAAAGATAATGCAAGGTTAGTTTGTTGTTTCTAAACTTTTGTAATCACAGAGCAACGTTTGGCATACAATTGAAAATGATTAATCTATTATTCATAACCATTAAGTGCAAATTACAAATACAAATGACCATTAACATCTTTTACCAGAACTTTCCAATTCATTTTTTCAGAGGAGTCATTTTTGTTGTGGACAGCACGACGATTCAGAAGGAAATCAAGGATGCAGCCGAGTAAGAATTAGCATGAATTGTTAAAGACTAGTCTTTATTGATTCCTGGTATTATTAGTATCATGAAGTTTAAAATTGTAATCTCATCTATGTGTATGTCACCGTTGCAGTACATTGACATCATCTAGATGCACTCGAACAAAATTGTGTGATGGTGCTTATCAATTTGGTTCATCAGGTTTTGTAAAATGTGAGCAACGACACGGTTTGTAAATTATCAGGCAGTACTGGGCCTTATTCACCATTTTGATGCGGGGGGGGGGAGGTGCAGGGGGGAGGTGCGCACCACTTTTCATCCCAAAAGGGCCCAAATCTGCCTGAAAAATGTTCTCTCAACATGAACTCTAAAGTTGGACAGCGTCTTGGAATGTTGAAATTCTACAATTTAAAACAAATGCTTACGTATCTATTTCAGATTTCTGTACAACATCCTAAGTGATGGTGTGTTCTCCTACAATGCTCCACCAGTGCTTGTGGCCTGCAACAAACATGACCAAACATTTGCCAAGAGTTCCAAAGTCGTCCAAGATCAACTTGAAAAGGAAATGTAAGACCACCACTCTCACTGTAGTCGTAGTTCCACCTATCATAAAACCCCGTGTTTTTTCAAGACCCGTGTCTTCGCCGTGTGTCAAAAAACCCGGGGCGCACTTACACCTATCAGTGGTGTTAGATAATGGTTAATAGCCCCGGCGACAGGTGCGCTGTAGGTAGGGAGCTCTCCTGTGTTTCTTTCCCGTTGGAGGGGAATTTCGCGTGCGCAATACCGAGGCAACTACACCGCGCCATCTGTCGCCGAGTCTTAGAACTTGCAATTGCCGGGGCTATTCAGATTCCACCTATCAAAAAACCCGTGTTGAACACGGGTCTAAATTAGCCCCCGATTAGCCCCATCGAGCTCGATGGGGCTAATAGACACAAGGATTTGACACACGGGTCTATTTAGACACGGCAATTCATAGGTGTTTCATAAGTTATTTAGATTGGGTATTTTTCAATGAAATACTTCTGAGCCAAGTTGGGTTCCAGGTCATCTTGTCTATAGGTAGCTATACACCGCCAGAACCTGTGGTAGCAAAAGGGCTAACCATGTCAGTAATTACCATGGCAAAACAGAGACAGCTCATTTGCCCTCGGACAACACTCGGTTGGGAGCATATGCTATGCTTTGTGTAACTCTGTTTACCCTTCATTCATTTCAGGAACACCCTCCGTGTGACCAGATCAGCCCAACTAGAGTCCACTGAAGGAACTGGCAACAACAACACTTTCCTTGGAAAGCGCAACAAAGATTTTGAATTTGGCGACCTTCGGCCTTTCAAGGTAGAGTTTGTTGAATGCAGCGGGCGAGGCCAGAAGGACGAAAATGAAGAAGACTTGGAAGGAATTAAAAATTGGCTCAATAAAATTGCATAAATTGTTTTTTAAAAATGTTTGAATGTTGATGAAAGAAGTTCTGGAGTGATGTTTGATGTTTGTAAGGGTTCAACCTTAGCTTTAAAGGGGACTATACATCAGGACTGGAGATAACCCCCAAAGAGTGTGTTTTGAAGCATAAACTTGGCCCAGGACCCTTACATTTGAAACTGTAAGAAAGTCTGGCTCGGGTCCTGATACATGTACATGTTTTTTTCACCTGGCTTCAGGCCAACTGCCATCTTATGTTGCCTCGCATCTTTTACCTGGGTGGCTATTTTTGATGTGTGTTCTCCATCTGACGTCATGAAAAAGATCTCTCCCACCTGGAACCCAGCTCTGTCGTGACAAGACCTCTTTCATGACATTGTTCCGCCATGAAGTCCTGAATGCATGTACAGGTTGAGTGAGATTGTGTTTCTCCGAAAGGCTTATAGGTGTCTTCACTGTCACACAAATACATGTGCCCATTCATAGGTGCCTGTATGACCATCCCTGTTAGGAGTACAAGTTTATAAGAAAAATTACACTGCCAGAAAGATTTGTGATACGACATGTAGTACATTAAGTAGATGGCAAAAGTCCTCATTCATATTTTGTCAAGTTGGTGTCGTCTTCTCATATCAAAATAAATCTGCACGTCATGCTATTCTTTTGCTGGGGTATTCCATTGATGTGTGTTGTTATTTCTCTCAGAGTTTGTAAGGTAACCTGACGCGCATGAATTAAATTCCACATGTTATCTAATCTACATTTCATGGTATTCTTTGAGGTGGAGGGAGGGAGGGACGGAGGAAAACACCCTTGTACACCCGGGCAGCTGAAACAGTGGTCCTTTAAACCGGAAGGGACATTACCCAATAGCCCCAGATGGATAATTGCCCATCCCGTCTTTTATTCAACTTCCTACAGTCACAGACTGTGGTCTCAATCTGTAGGCTGGGTGAGCTGAGGGGTTGTCCTAAGTCTTGGGCGCTCTGCCAAGTCCTGCTATAAGGCTGGATAGTAGCTGTGTTTTCAAACAGAGCAATAAATGACCAGTCAAATATCCTGAGGTCCTCTGTTCCAGAACATGTCCAATCAACAACCTGGCTTCTGAAATGCATATTTTCATGGCCCAATATATTTCATATTGGCATTAAGATCGATATATACCACTGCGTCGGGAGTGTAGTGTTATCAGTAGCCCATGATATATAGTCTGCTGATCCGCTGTGTAGTGGGACGGGCCAGTCCGGTCTAGGTTAATATCGGGAGAACTTTCGTTTCACCGACTCCACTACTGCCAATTATGAGTGTTACGGTGAAGATTTCAGCTGAAAGAACCCAGGCCGATTTGTATAGCCTCGCTTTGGTAAAGATCTGCACCAGGTGTTTGTTCGACTGTTGTCATGGTTACCGATAGATTTCAAATACAGGAAGAGCCCTGCACTTACTGTGAGTGAAGGTGGATTATCAACAAGAAAGTCAAGGTACGTCTCCAAATTCTCTTTTTCTTGTCGGGGGCGTGTACAGGGGTTTGATCCCCCTGCAAATGAGACATCATGACAATGTTCTACCAGGCGTAAAGCTTGTGCGGATATTTTACGGCTGAAATACTGGGAAAAATACAGATTAAAAAAACCTTTTCAACATTGTGAGGGCGAGACCACCTCGCGATCGCTCCTGCCCTTCACGATTTTGACGTTTTACGCGCGAAGTTAAACCCCTCCATTTGCTAAGAATCCTGGACACGATCGGATGTTAGACTTAGGATCACCAATTGTAAGTGACAAAACCTGTCTTGAACAAACGGGCCCAGAAAGAAATATTTGCGTTGTTCGATCGTTCTTGATAGTTGCTAGCCTTATCCGTTCGTTCACAAAATTAGAATTTGAACATTTCTAATTGTGTAACGTACGTATCAATATGTACAGATCGCTATATGGTAAATGTATTTTATTTTCATTATTACGGATATATCCCAGTATAACTTACAAGATTTGACGAGCAGTCTTGCGATGTCAAAGACATAGCTGTGTGTCAAAGACCCTCGGAATGGGACAATACACACTTTGACCATTTCCACGTGCACTTGGCCGGTAGGTGGTTAAGGTAACAGAATCGTCCCATCTTCCTGAGAACGCCGGACCGCAATCAATAGCAGCTAGTGAATTCTTTGCTGGTAATATGAGTTGTAGTTTCGTAAATTACATTGCGTTAATTAGATGAGTGAGAAAGGATTCGATCGATCCTATTAGGTGAAACTCGCATTTCAATAGTACAATAATTAGTTACGCCGCTATATAAATTTTAAGAAAATATACGTAATATATGGTAGATATTTTTGATTAAGGTTTGGCAGTTATAAAATCTACAACGAAATCTACATGTATAAAGGAATGTTTTGTTTTCAAATCAGTAGCTCACATTGTGGATGGATTTTTGGATTGGTGTAATGTATTTCGTTACCCCTTATGCATATGATCGAAATATTTATCGTTATTTGATATTATCTTCATGTTGCTACACATCAAAGGGGGACTATAGGCAGGTGCAGCGGGGTTGAATTGACCATCTTCTTGTGGCTTATATGCACAGTAATGGCACTGGGTCATGTTTGATTTGGCAGAAAATATATTCTTCGTACACTTTGGAATTGTCTTGTGTATTATGGGGTTGGAGAGACCCCTAGTGGTAACTTTGTATACCTTTAACTTGCCTACCTAGCTGCTGCCTATAGTGTCCCTTTAAAGAGGAAAACCGTTCGTGTTCATTGTATTTACTAGTGGCGCAGGAAAATTAAAAGACTCAATGCCGCTGTGCATTTAATATACATGCAAATTCGCTGAAACTGCAGTATTTCGAGACGCCTTCAATGGAACTAATCTGAAGAACGATTTCACACTGATGGACTACTTGAGATCGCTAAATCACTCACCCAGTGGATCCGATAGTGGTGACACAAACGCATGTATGATGTAGGTAAGGATGCACCATCTTTTGGAAGCTTAAAGATAGATATTTCTTTTTGGTATAAGTATGAAGGCCAATCAGTTATCAAGTCTGTGTTGTTATGTGACCATGGTTACTATGAATTCTTTTTCTTCCAGAACAACAGCCTCAGAATGCCTAACAACAAAGTCACACCAGTCGAAGACGATAGCAGTCACGACAGCAGTCAAGAAAGCAGTGACGAATGGACAGATTCGGACGCCAACTCGGAATGCACAAACCGGACTGCCAGCATTGCCGACGACAGCTTATTCACCCATGACAAGATAGTCAAGATCATCCGCGAAAAATTTTGTAATGTAGACCCCGTGTCGAGCATTGGGAGGAAGCTGCAGATAGCTAAGGTTGTTTCTGTTCCTCTGTTGCCAATGGTTGTCCTTGTCATACAGACTGCGATTACGATCTACGGAGTCGTGTTTGCCAAGGAGGAGTTGGGCTTGGCCGTACATCAGCTGAACGAGGCGGACATCTATAACCGGTTGACTTCGAGCTTTGCGCGGGAGCGTATGGATAATCTTTTATATCTAACGACGAATAAAGTGAACAGGGCGCAGTTGACAGAAAACTTCATCCAAACGGATAAAGATTTGGCCCGAGCGAACCAACCATGGGAGCCGGTCACATACGGTAACAAAACGTACACGGACAAGGAACATTTTCATGTTTATCTTTGGACGTATCGCGCCGATACGTGGTTACGGAGGTATGGGGATCATGTACTGACAATTATCAATTTCTATCACGCGGCTGGTGCGAGTTTTAGTAAAACGGTTATACGGCTTTCTCTTGAGAATCACCACGAAAATATTTGGCGGAAATTAGTTTCTAGGAGTTATATTTTGCGCGCGATTGAGGATGTCAGCATGATGCAGACCTTGGGGCGGGATATTTTGTTACATGCAAGGTTTCATTTTGAGGAGTACATTGAGTATATAGAGTACGAAGAGTTATGGCGTGTGCACGTCACCTTGTCCAGGCGATACTCCGACGAGTTCAACAAGCTTTACAATAAAGGGTTCCTGAAGAACACTAGCGGAATCGCGGACAGAGTGGACGAAATAAGCGAGCAGATTTTATTGAAAAACACGTCATTTTCCGGCCAAGGTATCGCCGAGGAATGGGAAGTAATCACAAGGTATATTGGAGATACTTTAGTTTCTATTGCAGACATCATAAAGAATGAAACATTGTCAGCGGTCGCGAGTGAGCTGAAAAACTCCGATACTGAAGTCGTCGCTTTAGGTTGCGTTTTGGCGTTCGTGGTTATTCTCTTGCCGATCGTGACTCTGATTGCCTACAGCATGGTTGCGACGATCACTGAGTTCTCCATGGATCTCATTCACCATAGCGAAGAGTTGCTAGAGGAGAAGAGGCAGACGGAAGCCATCTTACACCGGATGTTACCCGAGACGATTGCTAAGCAATTAAAGAAACGGAAAACCGTGGATGCTGAAGTGTTCGAAGGTGTGACCATCTTTTTCAGCGACGTGGTCGGATTCACTGCGATCTCTTCGCAAAGTACACCCATGCAAGTACGTCATAAAGGTCTCATTCCACAATAGCGAGGTTTCGCAAATTTCACGAATTCCCAGCAGATTACGAATTGCAAATCTTTATTCATCTGACAAATTAACGATACACATTTTGTTTTCCTAGCTGATTCCTCTTAGAAGGATCATCAGAAATGTCAAATTAGTTTACCAAGCCATGAAATGTCTTAGACGCAGCGAATTCTGAATTCGTGGTGACGAATCACCTACATGTATCGTTACGAATTTGTTTACACTGTCGCAGCGTCTGTTATTTTCAACAGGCGCAAAGCTGGACATAAGTATGCATGTCCGCCACCTAGTTTGACTGAAGCCGAGGATACAACTGACTGCTAAATGGAACCTGGGTTACTTCAGAACTAAAAGTTCGTAAATCGTAATTCTTTCGTGAGATTTGCGAAACCTCGCTCTTGTCTTTTCACGTTGCGTGTCACTCATAGCCACATTTCATGTCTAACTTCGACGTAATGTTTATTTTTCAGGTGGTAGACTTTTTAAACAAGCTCTATCAGTTTTTCGACAATGTTTTAGAGCGATATGATGTTTATAAAGTAGAAACAATAGGCGACGCGTATATGGTGGCCAGTGGTGTCCCGCGAAGAAATGGTGAGTTTGTTTTCATGGCGGGATCCGGAGATATTAGGGAGGTTTCGCGAAGCCCTCGAGACGTTAATGTGAACGCCTATCCCATTATTGATCGACATAGTTATCATGAGGTCGAACAATTATATAGGCGCTTGTGTTCACGTTGAGGTTTCGGAGACTTTGCAAAAACTGCCAATTTGAAGGATATGATCATTTCGCCTTAAAATACCACATGTATAATGTACACTTGTTAGTTCTTTTCTGTTTCTGATAGGTGACTCTGCCAGTATTTTGAAGGCCTATTCCATTCGTTCAAATTTTTGAAAATTGTGAATACATGCTGAACATACATTCAAAAATGCCGTTGAGTATACGGGTATACCAAGTACTATAAATGACAAGTTTAAGCGAATTTGCGTGATTAGTAACTGCACTACGGTTTTTTTCCTGATGACCTGAGCCACAAGAAAACATAATAAACACGATTGGAGCAGGCCTTTAAAGACGAGTTGTTATTTACCGTTTTATTCCAGGTGATCGGCATGCGAATGAAATAGCTTCCATCTCTCTGGATCTGAGGGACGGCATAGAAAGAATGCAAATACCGCACATGGTCACGCATAAGTTACAGTTGAGGATAGGACTACATTCTGGTAAGTTGCCTGCCATATGAGCTTTTGCTATCCGGGCCGTTTATATCGAGAACTGATCCATCCCCATGCAGGTGCGTACCTCAAACGATACCCGGTGGCCTTGATTCAGAATGATATTCAGAACGGCAATTTTGTGGGACATACATATAGTTATGGTCAATGCACTCTTGCACTTTCTATGCATTCTTGATGAAAGCCTGGCGGTTTCGCAAGGTCGCATAGCGAATGTACATGTACACTCCGGACGTAGTGGACCGGCCTCGTCTTGTCGCCCCGGGCGATCAGGATGACAAAATGGACTGCATCGGAGTCTAAGCGGATGATGCAGGGTGGCTACAATTAAAGTACGAATGTAAATTACATGTAATTTTTACCGAAGATTTTTTCTCAAAATCTCCGTGACTTCCATTTTCTCAAAATCTCCGAGACTTCCATTTGCTCCTAAAACTTACACTCCGGACGCAGTGGACCGGCCTCGTCCATCACCATAAGGAGATCCCATGAGGATGACGCAATGGACTACCCAGGAATCTATACTCAAACTAAGCATAAAAGATAATTTACTGCATGGTGTCGCGTAAATGAATTACCAATTCAAAGGGCTTCATGACCACTGACCCTCGTATTTTGTTCTTCGGATTTCGTGCGGATGGCGGAACCTGCCTATTAACCACAAAAAGGACAAAGAAATTGAAAGACAGGTGAAACCGCTACGCAAACTCTATCCATAAACTGCTGCGCAAAAACCACCATTTGGTTAATTCACGGCCGTCTTTTCTTAATTGCTAGGAGTTCCTGGTTAAGGTAAATAATTCCGTACCTGCTACCGATTCGGTTGATCGAGAGGGTCGTTAATGCAATCGGTATGCAGATGCATCCATTGATGTGCATCGTAAACAGACAGAATGGAGTTGTCATGGAAACGTGACAAACATTCCGATCACCGGATTCAAGGATGGGCGGGATATTGCTCTGGTGACGCAAATATTGCGTGATTTATTGCCTGGGCGATTAATTTGGTGTGGGTGTTCTATGGTACCAAATGCTCGTCCCAATCCCATCATACGTTTACATACCTCTCAGTGCGGACACAATTATTTAGTCAAATCTGACAGGGTTATGTCATGTCAGCGTCTGTAAAATATTTATTGAAAGACTCTGGTCATGTTAAGAACTGGCGAAGTCGGTCTCCATTGAACTTTATATCTCGGTAGATTTGACAGCACAGTCGATTGGCGGCACTTACTGTATTTTTTTCACTACAAGTCAAAATGAAATACTCTTACATAAAAATGTATTTCTCCTCTAAATTGCTGGGTCCACCAAACCCCATGCATATTCATAGATGTTTTAACTGAATGGTGGTATCGTCTCAAGAATGAGTTCATGCCTACAAACCCGGGCAAGGACATCACTGCGCAAACCTACTGAGCTTCTATAAAACAGGTCGGACTCGGACCATTCCCTACGGAGAAACTACTCCCGTCCACTGCCTGCGGCAACGCGCTCTTGATAAGGTCAAGTGGCCGAGGACAAACGCAAAGGACTGATTGCGGCTGCGGGTGTTCCGTAGCTGCATTTATCACGGGTTTATGCAATAGACTGGGAGACCGGATGCCCGTCAATTTACTGCCCAGTACCTTACATGTATGTCGTGATGAATACCTTGTTGCGCTAAATTAAAGGAAATAATAAGGCTATTCCTTAAAGGCCTACCGTTCGTCAATTATTTGAAATTTGTAATTGAAAGTGAAAATTTCCAAATGCGTTAATACGTACCAAATAATACTTTCAGCATTGCCGTCGTGTAGACCGATATACAAATACTATAAATATCAGGTTTCAGCAAATTTGTATGCATAGTAACTGCACTTCGGCATTGCATCAGTGGCAGGGTCTGGTGGTCATTGCCCCCGCGTATCTCATAAACCGACGTCTGTTTACTGATGGGGGTTCATCTCATACGGGACCACCAGTAATTACGAACGGCGTACCCCTTTAAGACCATTTCAATCCCCGTGCTACCTGAAGAGAGCGAGTCTTCTTCAGAAACTGATCATTATCAATGCGCAATCTTGTGCGGAGGCAGTTCTGATCAATATGATTTAATCAAGATGGCCGCCACGGTCGATGCCGGAAAAAAGATCCACATATTGCCTCTATGGCTAATTATTACAGGCACGCTGTGCACAATGCAACTGCTCATCATGTATTAACATGTGTACTAAATAAAAACTATTCTAGCTTGTAACTGTGTCATGTTTTCATGAACACCCTATATGATATTGCCTGCGGAATAAATAAGTGGACTTCGAAAAGGCCTCTTGAGGGCTGCACGGATTCTGACCATTTGTTGTTGGGCGATCACAAAAATCAGGCAGACACCAAGACCCGGTTGTTCAAAGCTTGTTAGTTTAGAGACTGATAATAAAACTCAGCGGTACCCTTGGGGTGCCGCTTAAACTTGGCGGAACCCCATGGAAGAGCCCTTGAGGTGGTGGCACAGCGGGACAAACTTGGCGGCACGCTATATACGGCACGCAAGATACATGTACATGTAACGGTGGTTAAGCAGCGGCCAAGCCACCGTTAGCAGATGGCCGAGCTTTGAACAACCGGGCTCAAAATCATAAAATGCTAATTCAGAAGAAGTGTAACGTATTTTACAACGATAATAAATAGGAACTTAAAGCATTCCGTCAACTTATCTGGGGGACTGGAGAGTGCATTGCTCGCGAACTATGATTAAAGTTCAAAACCATGTGGTAAAAAGAGAATTGGTGCAGCTTTTCGGATTGTCTCATCTGCCTATCTGTTCACTTTAACTGCAGGACCTTGTGTAGCTGGGGTTGTTGGCAACAAGATGCCACGGTACTGTCTGTTCGGCCATACCGTCCAAATTGCTTCCAAGATGGAGTCGACAGGCGTAGGTAGGTGGCTCGCTCGCTGGCAAGCGAAATCACTTTGGTGGTAGGCCTAATGTGATTGCCGAAATAAATTTAGGAAAGTGAACTCTAATGTCACCGATATAAGACCGGTTCCGAATATCAAATAAGCTAGTTATCAAGCTCATAGTCATTCAGTGCCTTTAATTACATGTCTGCCGGCCAAAGAGGATTTCCTTTATGGCCTGGTGTTGGCCCGATGTCCCCAGAACCGGGACAACTTTGAGCGCGGGACCTCATCTATAGGACGGGTGACCGACGCGTATGATGCCATGGTAGAGGAAGCGTCTAGGACACCTTGTAGTTCGATGTCCACAGTTGTGTTTCGAATTCGAATTTCAGGTACATCTGCGGTTGCATTCCGTTCTTGTGCCTTGTTAATTGCAGTCAAGTTATTTACTTGATGATCGTGTTCGGAGTAGTCGCGGCCCAGCTGGTAGGCGTTTTTGTATGAAAAAACAATATTTACCACCCCAAATTGTCCCTTAATTATGAGAATAAGGTTTTTTGTCATCATCCATAACGAGTTCGCTATTCTTTGCAGCTCAGAAAATTCAAATCACCTTAGCGTGTAAAGAAAGGCTCGACAAGTTGGCTGGTCACGTGTATATCACAGAAAGGCGTGACGTCATTCAATTGGAGGTAAGTCGACATGTTTCTGGCATCGGTGGCGAATGAACCATCTGATTCTTTTGACTGAGTTACGTTTAAAGACAGTGATTAATTATATGTTGTTCCTCCTCGCAGGGGATTGGAGAGGTGGAGCGGTACTTCCTAATCGGTCGCCGAGACACGATGGAAGCCATGGATAACCGGCAACAACAACCAAAAGAATCAAAAACTAACCAGAAGGACAAACAGTCATCGGACGGTGTAGGGACTTGACACGAGCACGCTGGGCCCAGCACTCCGGGCCCTTCACGCAGGACCTGGTTCCGAGCCATTTCACGCACAAAATTGCTCAACGACGCAACCCGGCGGTGGCGCTTCATACGCGTGCGGGCGACAGTCGCCAGCGCGGGTAGGCGCTTTTTCTCCATGATCCGGAGACTATCTAGTTTTCACTTACCGACGTTATTCTCCCCTGTTCGGGCGTCTCAAGCATCACAAGTTGGAGAGAGTCTACCGCCTTCGCCAGATGGCGAAATCTCAACACTCAGTTAATTTGTCTTAATTCTACTAGTACCTACTCTTCTGGCAGACCGGGAGGTTTGCAGCCTAACTTCTGGTGTTGCCGGCAGCGTCATGATATTTAAACAACTTAAAAAATCAAGAAATAACATGTTTGAATCTTCCATGTATCTTTTTATTCAACAGAAACAACAAAGCACACAGAATATTCATGCATATTCTCTCTGCCAGCATTAGCCTCCATGTTGTATCAGTCACTGAGCATTATACACTGCGCGATATACACTGCGATTGTTCAATGTAATAGGAGTCAAAATGGCCGGGGCCATATAGTTTCGTTCTCACTTGTCTTTAGGGGTAAAATTACAAAAACCTATGTCATTTAGAATTAAAATGTTTCAACCAAAAAGTTTTTAAAGCATCATTTTAACCATATCACAAACTTGCATGTGACTAGAGATCCTAAACGTCCTAAAATAATGAAATGGCCTACTTAAGTGGTCGTGGCCATTCGGAGGCAATGGCGGCCAATTCAAGCAGGTACAGAACCACGTCGTCATTATTTTATATGGTCCTGCGGAAGGAAGATGGTTCTGTTGGTGCAGAGAAGCGTCGGTTCACGCGGGAAAATGTGCATAACGTATAAAACTATCAATGGATGATGACATGAGTAAAAACAGCAATATCTATCGTTACTACGTGTACGTGTGCCTATTATCTATAAGTTTTTGTGCGATAAATGTTCAGTAATTCCCATGCAGTCATGGTGGATGGTAGTTGGTGGAATATTTAAGATCAGCTATAAAAGGGAGTTCTCCCCGACATAAAGCCTGAGGGGGTGCACTAGGTCGGTGACTTTGCATGTTAACGTTATAACTTTGCCCGTTATTGGCGTTGCCATTGGTTTCATCCGAAAAGATGGCCTGAACTTTCAGAACTACAAGTAGTTGAAAATTGCAATGCCGACAAATGCAGTAGAACCTCTCTATTGGGACTTTGGACTGACAAAGGCTTTCCTTGATAGGGAGGTGTGCTGATTATAGAGGATGTCAGAATTAATGAAGAGACAACCAATTTGGGACCAAAATAAGTGTCCTTAATAGAGAGGTGTACGCTTAAGGAGATTCCACTGTAGTACTTTTTTATCTGGATGCCCCTCGGTGAAATCGATACTGCCAGCAGGTACTGGTATTGTGTCTTAAGATTTTCCTGTTTTGTTGCAATGATCTGTACTATTTCGTCAAGGTGCACACAGCTACATCCATGTGTCATACCTACAGTGTACATGATACACCTTCTTCATTTAAACACCAGTGACCACTGAGGCAAAAAGGGCGACCATGGTTGCACCTGTGAAATAGATGCTCATGGCTGCAGGCCCGTGCAATAGAGCAGCCGATCTCGTAAGAAATAGTCCTACTTTTGTGTAGCCCTCAACCTTTACGCTTCCAAATTCTGTCACCGTGGACACGGTGACAGTATATATTGTGTAAGGTTGTAACCTAGTTAAAACACTGGACGGGTTAGCCACGTCCTTCGAGGGAACAGAAGCTGTTGCACCTTCCGTGGCTGGCGAGATGACGACCTTGTAGGAGGTAAAGCTGTCTGATGGTTCTGTGGGTTTCGCCCAAGTGATGGTGGCGGCATTGCTTGTTATATCCGAGGCCACGATCACTATTCTCGAGCCGAGGAGCGGGCCTGAAAATATCATGATGAAATTGAGAGGCGCTAGGGCGTACTCGGGGCCGGGAGGATTTCGCGGGATGTGAACGACCGCCACGTCCTGGGCAATTCTTTGGAAAATATCGTTATCTAGTACAGTCGACTCGCAAACACCCGATCCAAGCATATGGACTTGTTTCGTAACGCTCTGAGCTCAGTTATGTATATCCCAGGGGTGTTAATGGTCAAGAGAAAATGCGGCCACTACAGCCTCCTCACGGACCCCCTTGCTGGTGGGTATGTTGGCTCTATGCGCTCCGATCGAGAGCTATGTGTTCTATGTGTCCGAGTTTTAGGTATGGTTGGCAACCTTAAAACCCTATCATCTTCACCCTCAAGCCGTGAACTCTTCGAAGCCGCTCCGACGAACGGGATACCTCTGGTAGTTCAGGGCCCGGTTGTTTAAAGTCTGATTACTTTGGCGACTCCTAAATTTTAGTGACCGCTACTTAACTGAGTGGAACCCTAGGGGTGCCGCTAAAACTTGGCGAAACCCCACTGGGCACTAGAGTCATTGTGATTTCACTGATTTAGTGGTGGTATTGTGGCAGCTAAGCTTAACGGTGTAAACTTTGTGGCACGCTAAGGTAAAATAACGGTGATTTAGCGGCCGCTAAGCCACCGTTAGCAGATAGCAACGGTTTGAACAACCGGGTCCAGAGGTCAAACCCCGGGACACATATTGAGCTTGGGACGCATAAACTGCTGGATGAAAATGAGTCTCGAATGTAATATCCGGTAATTAGATACTTACCCCCAGCTTTTACGGCCACGGGCTCGGAGAGGTCACTGTTGTCTGCCACGCCAGAGGATGCTATTACCTTACACGTGTACACCCCGTTATCCGTCCAGTGAGCGAACGATTTCTTGAGTAAATTGGTTGATGTTGTCTGGAGAAGGACTCCATCTTTCAACCATTGATATTCTTTTATACCCGCTTCCGACTGTACACACGTGAAGGACATTGAATCGCTCATTCGTAAGTAGAGAAAGTTGCCTGTTGATCCGTCAAGTCCAGATCCTGATGTGCTCAAGGTTGGTTTAGCGAGTTTAGCTGCGAAATAACAATGGAATCGTAGTTTCACCCTTTCAAAACGATGTGAATGCCAATTTCAAGGGTGGGAGTCGGTTCTTTGTTTTCCAGAGAACTGACTCTCACCATTTAAATTGGCATTCACCTCACAATTGTTGGAGGATTTCAAGTTTTCGCCAAAATGGTGGTGCCTGTGGTCAACTCTTAAAGGAGGTACACCGTTCGTAATTACTTGTGGTCCAGTTTTAAATAGAAATCCACTAATACACAATGCCGTATTGCAGTTATTATGCATACGAATTTGTTTAAACTTGGTATTCATAGTATTTGTATATCAGTCTACACAATGGCAATGTTGAAATTTATATTTTTTACGTATTTCTGCAATTGGACATTTTTTATTCCCCAATATTCAGTTACAAATTCAAAATTTTTAACGAACGGCGTATGCCTTTAATTCTTTGAATGATTTGCACGCGTACAACCATACTCCATGCGCAGTGACAGTAGTGTGATGAGGCGCCGTCCTACTCTGCTTGAATATTATCGCTGCTACTCTGAATAGTACACCCTGTTTAGAAAGAAGTTCCTCCGCCACTGCGTCAAAGAGGTCCTCCTGATTACACGGCCACCTCACGTGATTTCAGAAATTCGTAAAATGCGAAAGCTAAAAAGATTTATGGAATGGCTATCACATACATTCTAAACCATCAGAGTGTAACGGAGTCCGGGTCGTAGGAGTGGATCACAGGCTTGAGTGTCAATATGTATCACACAGGTCAACAGCTTACCCGCTTCGATGTCAACCAGTGTCAGAAGAGCAATAATGTGGAAGATAGTAGACATCACCATATCATTTGCGGCAGAATCTGTCATGAATAAAGCAAACTCGTTCCTGTTCTGTGTTCCAAATTTTGTCTCATTCAGACACGTCACTGACGCTTCTTGAGTCGTCAGAATAGACATACCAATTGGAGATCCATATACAGTGGAACCTCCCTTAGCGGACACTTCGCTAAAAAGGATGTCCATTTTATTAAAGATGCTTGTTTTGGTCCCAAGTTGGTTGTCTAACTTGATTTTGACCTCTCTGTCTCTATGGAGAACGCATTTGTCAGTCCAAAGAGTGTCGTTAATAGAGAGGTTCTACTGTACAGCGTAAATGCCATAAAAGACACATTTTGGTCTGCAATAAAGACGTTTGAATTCTCTCTTCATGAAGATGTAAATCAAATAAGGCTATAGTCCATGTTCAAGTTGAGCCAAAGGCTTGTGGAATATTGTAAAGAGACTGTCGTTTGAAATGACACAAAACATTGATATGTGCAGTAAAATATTCTATTGTGAAAAGGTCGCAATCGTGTTGTTAGACATGTGCTATTTACAAAATGTTCCAATATTCTATGCGTTATAGTCCGGGTGGTTTCCATAAAGGGACAACTTGGGCGTGGTATTTACCTGGCCACCATGTACCGTCACTTCTAGTGTCACGTATATAATAAAGATTTTTGCCAGTGTTGCTAGGCAGGTTTGGACAGGACGTGTGAATTTCAGGCAGGACAATGGTTCCACCCCATTTTAGCGCATCTTTGTTCAATGCAGTTCAATATTTTTTTCTCCAATTATCCTGTTTGGAGAAGTCACGGTACTGCCGGAAGCCAATTTTGTATGTAACATCAACACATATCATGCCCAAGTTGTCCCTTTAAAGCAGTAGAAACGACGAATAGGCCGTGGTCCACTTACATTTTATATCATTAATTGTTCATCGATCCGTGTCCGACAAAGCTCACATGAAGATTTTATTCAAAGATGAATCGCCGTTTGAATACCGCAACATTTATGCATGTTAAAATGTACAATTTATCCACGATCTGTGATTCTAACATTTTGGCTAATATTTATGGTACACGCTATCATTACGGTGGCTAAAGGTATCGGTTTTCCTAATAAAATACGTGCTTACCTGGAGAGGAAATGACGACACAAAAGAAACATACAAAAGATTAGTTCGAGCCATTTTGAGGGGCGTAAGGACCGCATTTATTATGTTTATCCGATTGTACCCCTCCAACACTGTAATGGGAGGGGCACCCCCTAGGCACCCCCTAAAAGCACCACCCACTACCCATGCACTACCCACTACACACCCACTACCCAGTACCTTTGGGGCCATATCACTGTGCAGCCCATATCTCGGGATTGCTTGTACTCGCCCCCTTTACTTCCATTGTTTACCGGTAGTTAATCGCCGCTGGACCAAATGTTAAGCCTACCTCAGAGGTTTCTAGGCTTATCTCTGCCTATGACTAGATGACTATTCACATAATATAACATGAGAAGTTTACTGGTTTTAGGTAGGTCTGCAGTATTACAGTGTGAAATAATTCTGCTCCCGAAAAATCGGTAACCAAATGCCGATAGTATCCCGTTTTGGTGTGATTTGATCAGACTTCGACGTGATTTGGTTCATTCAAGCTAAACCGTGATTGTACTATTAATCCTGCTTTTAAGTGATTCGCCAATCACGTTTTTGTGTGAATTACACAATCATGTTTTTATGTGATATAAGCAGTCAGGATAAAGCGTGACAAAGGAACAATGACCGCCACGACTGTATCAGAGTCCAGAGTTTGGTGTAGTATGTATTTGTTATGTGTTTGGACATTGGTGGTGGACGTTTGCAATAAAAAAGAGTTACGCTTACATTATTTGTTGTTATCGTGCTGTGGATTTCTAAAAATCAGTAATGTTTGCACGGGTAGACACCCGGGTAGACCGTTGCACAGTGTATAGTAGTGGGACGGGCAGCAACATCCAGTCGAGAAGGGTAGCAATAAAACACGGAATATGGCCCGGAACGAGAGGTACTGGCCGGGTAGTGGGTGGGCAGTGGGTAGCGCTTTTAGGGGGTGCCAATGGGAGGGCCTTGTTTCGATTGTGTTGCAAAGGTAAACCAATACCTTTACCCACAGTGATAAATCGTTCGTGCTCAGAGTGGGACACACAGGTGTCACACAGCTACAGTTCCACTTGCCCTACTTTTAAAATTCTCCATTCAAATGCCAGCGACGACCGAGGCAAACAGGGCGACCATACCTGCACTTGTGATGTAGATGTTCATGGTTACGGGGAGGTGCAACATGGCAGCCGCCCGCGTAACAAACAACGCAGATTTTGAATAGCCCTCAACCTTTACACTTCCGATTTCGGTCTCAGTGGATACTGTAACTGTGTACACCGTGTGAGATTGAAGGTTCGTTAAAGCACAGGATGGGTTTGTCGCATCCTTCGTGGGAACGATAATGATCGCCCCTTTTGTGTCTGGCTTTAAGACGACTTTGTAAATGGCAAAGCTGTCTGATGGTTCTGTGGGTTTCTTCCAAGTGATAGTGGCCCCACGGCTGGTTATGTCCAGGGGATTGATCTCGAGTTCCGATCCAAGGACTGGGCCTGAAAAGATATGTTGGGCGTAAATTAGAAAAGCGAAGGCGAAGTCCGGCGCGGCCATGATGGTCGTGTTAGGCCAAATGACCGACCTCGAAAATCCTTGTTTGAAAATCAAGAATTTAATCCCCTGAGGAAATTAGGTGATCGAGCATTTTGTATTTATATCACCCATGTGGTTGAGGAGGGGTTCCATTCTCAAAATATCTCTTGGCATGGGGGTTTTCCGTCTAAAAATGACATGGCGCTGCGGGGGGGGGGGGGGCTACAAGAAAACAGGGTGGCTATATGACATAACATGGCTTAACAATATGGTGGTCAATGCGACCCAGTTAGCGTCGGCGTCAGGACCAAATGCAAACATTTGTTTTGATACTTGCCCCCAGCTTTTACGACCACAGGATTTGAGGGCATACTGTCTACCGCCATGACTTCCGTTGTTATACACGTGTATGATCCGTTATCACTCCAAGCGAATATCTTGTTGAATTCACTGGCCGTGGTTGTATTCAAAACGACTCCGTCTTTCAACCATTTGTATCCTATGGACACGACACCGGGTGCATTTGTGCAACTGAAGGACACCGTGCTTGTTATTTGTATATAGAGAAGACTGCTTGTCGATCCAGCCAATGCAGCAGGTACGGTCGCAGCCAAGGTTGGTGTGGTGGATGCACCTGAAAATAAAATCGGACAACGTCATTTCGGCGACCACAGCCAGTCGGTAGTCAAATTTGTATGGTGTAAACGCCGTGCCGATAACTGTGGTCCAGGAAAGTGTAAGCTACGATAGCAAAAATCATGTTAGCTCTTTGCAGCCCGATAAAAAGGAATGTGACTTACCACAGAAAGAGCTGCTGAATCTTTGAATAAATTTGAAACTAATTGGGTCAATTGAAGGAAGTTAACTTTATCGGCCGGAAGCCAGCCGTTCGTGGATTTTTTGTATCTGTTGAAGGCTTGGCGAAAACAGGACTCGCAAATGTTATGAATGACAAGGCGACAGTTACGTTACCGGCGTATATGTATGTATGAAATGTCCCAGGATATGTCCGGGGAACAAAGGATTTGATGCGCTTTCAATCTCTGAGATATAGACGGTTGTTTTCTCTACAGATTCATATACACAGTACCATAATCAGCCAAAATACAGTCGGGCCGGATACTTTTCCAGTGGGGGCATTTTCGACTACTACACCAAGCTTCACAGGAAACTTTGTAATTCCATCGAGTCACAAACATTTATCGAAATTTTTATAAAATATGCAAATGACAAGAAACGGCTACAGAAATGGATACAACCACTTACCCGCTTCTATGCCAGCCAGAGCCGCGAGAAGAGCAATGAGTCGGAAAGTTGAGGAAGTCATCATCATTCTCCACTGAATCTGATTTCTTTTAAACTTCGAAACCCAAATCCGTTCCAGAGTTCCAAAGGTAGTCTCAATGATATCAACGAATAGGCCTACTGCTCATAAATTTCAAAAGATGGTTGCCTTTCAAAAAGGGTATTGAACTTTCAGTTCGTAAACGTGTCCAGGACAAGAATTCATATCTCATCGTCATTTCTCTAACGTCAAAAAATTGTTTGAATTTTTTTTCTCAGATATTAAGGGCATTGTCGTCAGATGTCATTCAACGGGTGATATAAAATAAAGACTGGGAATACTTTTTTTCAAAAACTCCACGTACATTTACACTAGGCCTTTCTGTACAAAATTGAAGTTAAAGCATTTGCTAGTATTTATTCATATCACCCATTATCGAGATGGCAATAGGTGCTGGTCCCTGTCAAAAATTGCGTGGTCTAGCATTCAGCTACCGACTTTAGGAACGAATTATTAGTATCGAAGTCCATTCAGCTGTTTTCCGATCATTGCCTCGGTGAGCTGGCTATCATTCGTGTTCCATAGTCTGGCGCTAAATTCGACTGGGTACTCATTGACAATGAATATTCCTTACGTAAACGCCAAAGACAAAAATTCGTAACTCATCGTGGCATCAAGTCATGTTCTTTTGTACAAAATGACACTCTTGGAAACTCTTGATAGATGAGCATATTTTTAACAGGTCTCCTTCTATACTTCATACCTATTTTTCAAAATGCCAGATGAATAATTATCAGGACGTTACAAAACCTTTCATTTTGCAAAGGTAGAATGGCATGGCATTGAAATCTCGTGTTATTTGGCTGATCCGTGACCGACAAAGGGACCGCTCATAAATTACATATTGTACATTGACTAGGTTCAGAAGCGCGAGCAGCCCCTTGATGGGCCTTACAGCTGTGAGAGAGCACTTTCACCCCATCAGGCCCCCGCTGATATCTGCTGTACCAAGACTCTCCCAAAATAGATTAGTCTATAGGCTATACATGTATGCTTCGCGCCAAAGCCACAATACATGTAGATCTCTTGTTGTGTGCAAAGTGTTTAGAAATATTTGCATATGTGAAGATGGTGGATCACATGGTCACATGCAAAGCATGAACTGGTCAGAGGCGTTGTTTCTCTCAGTTAAAAATGAATAAAGCAACTAAAATTAACATGAAATGGGAGAATAAATAGCATGAGTAGCTACCTGAACAATTTACACTGATATTTGTTTCGCAATTTGGTTTTATTTCGGTATATTTCCGCACTGTTGACTCATGAAATGCCCCCATATGCTAATGAGAATGCCTGTTGACTTTTGACAATCTACCTTATGATGATAACCGTGGTCTTATATGGAAGCAACAAAAAATGCAATTTCTCAATAATCGCTCCAGAATTCCAAAATTAAAGCCCGCAAAGACAAAGGCCTACTCTGAATTAATCTCGTCTTTCAGGAGAAGTTTTGTTGTCGATCTAAACTGACGGAGGAGTTAGATCACAAACTATTACACCTTACGTACATTATAGAAGTGATTTCAGGTCGATCAGAGTCTTTCATTTATTGAAAGACTCTTGTTCAACATACATTGTACTTCAATTAAAAATCTTTCATCAATGACTGGTTATGGCGATGCTAGACTTTATCGTGGGAATTTCATGACTCGCTCTGGTGTTTCAGAATAGATTATTTGACAATTTTTATTTCTTCTTTCTCCGTCATCATTTACATTTTGACACGCAAGGAATATCATAAAAACAACGCAAACTTAGGCGATTACAATGCATGTATCTTTAATGGATTTAAAAATGTCCCAGGCATCGTAAAAATTATTGAGTAAATTACATGTATTTACAATATTAATACCGTAATTTATATCTATGTAAAACACTGGAACATGATTTGTTATTACCCGTATTTGTATTTACAGGCTTGTTGTCTGCCAAAATTCTGAAAAAAAACATATAAAAGACGAGATAAAGGTAGTGTAAGGAAAGTGGCAAACATAACCACCATACTGAACCACAGGCGAGATTCAGTAAAAATCGCAGCGATAGCGGTGAGGTCAGAACTGCTGTCCGGATCGGTCTGCAGTTGGACACGCCCTGCATGCTCAACCATTGACAACCATGAGACAGCCTTGACGTTTCAGTCCTTTTTCAGGCTTACTCTTGTGGTTTGGGCTCAAATTTACCCATCGTGCTGAAAAAGCTAATTCGCGGGTTAAAAGCCGTAAAAAATCCCCCCTCTATCTTCAGACCCCCCAAACCCTGAAATTATCAGCGTACAACGAAAATGTTTTTCAGGGTGTGACAGGCCAGGATAGGTATATCTGGCTGTGAAAAGCGTTTCCCGTGGTGTGTCTCGGAAAAAGCATGTAGATACATGTAGTACTGATTTATGTTGAAAACGGTTTAAAACTTTATTACAGGTGCGTGACGACGAACTAGGAAGGCCTGTTCAGTATTGTCACCAAGTCATGTGCTAATTCATTTCAGTTCGTGACTCCCGTAAATCATCTTTTTTTTAACGAGGAATGCGATTCATTTTTCAAAAAGTGGTCGAAAAAGTACATTACGTAGGCGTCGTTCGTAGCTCTTCGTGAGGGCTGCCTAATATTCTACGCGGCCAAAGCGACCCTTCGCTTCTTAGAAAATGATCACCCCTGGGAAAACCTGGTCATAATATATACGAAGATTAGACAAATGATGGCCATTAATTCCCTCCTAGCCATATGTCTCTTTAGCAAGTCGCCAAGACAGGCAAAGTGGCCCCTCAATCAGCAATTTCATCATATTATTATGTTGGCGTACGCATGTACGTGTACATGTACATGTAGTTTGTCGGACTTATTGTTGTTCTAGAATATCAGTCATCACACGGGGTGCGCCGTTCGTTCACATATATTTACTGTTGGTCCAACTAAATCTGGTTCATATTTCTAACGCCAGGCGACGCCAATAGTCAATCATAATGCATGCTTCATGCATGCATACTCGTGCATTGCTTGTATACAATTGATGCGTACAAGTTGGAATATGTTTGATTGTCAAGTAAAATATAAACAAAGTCTTCTAATCTTTAATTCTCGTAAAGTAGGCAAGTTGGTGTAACTTTACCTGAAAATCTGGGTAGTTCATTCCACCGACAAGATTGCGGCTGTACAGTTCATCTCTCCATAACCCACTAGGAAGATGAATATCACGTGATGTGGCCCCCTGGTCGAGAATGGGCGCGACCAAGATGTCGTCACCCAAAAGAAACTCAGAATCAATCGTCTGCGCGAGTTGGTCGTTTGGTGCCACCCACCAAAGCGGTCGAATGATTGGTGCACCAGTTCTCGTAGCTTCTTGCGCAAGCGAGATTATCGTAGGTGAATATTTTATATGCAAATCCACCATCTTTTTACAAATATTTATAACCTCTTGATCGTATAACCAAGGCGTGATAGAAAATTGCAATGAAGGTAAAAAGGCGTTCAATTCCACCCAGCGAATGTACAGTTCTCGGTCCGGGTATACGTTTCCAGAAAGAGACCCCGAGTCATAGGCGTTTCCACCAATCATGTCAGGAAGAACGAAAGGGTAACCTAAAAGGCCGAAGGTCAGGGCATCAGGGATGATAGTTTTCAAGCCATTTTCGTAACCCCAGTTGGAATCTTTATCCATCATGCGTACGAATATTGGCAAATGTTGAGAATGCGCGCCGACCCTGACTTCCTGGTGTCTCACAGACGGGTCAGCGTCGTATGCGAGTTCCGCGTACAAAGTGGCATAGATGTCTGGGTTGAGGTATTCCTTCTGAAATTTGAATCCAAACGGCAACCAACTTCTTTCGCCAGCGTCAAATTTGAACGAATTGACGCCATAATCTGACGTAAGATTACGCAGATCTTCTCTGAACCAATCAACAGCCTTCTTATTCGTGACGTCAAGAAGCCCACCAATCCCGTCCCACCACACTGACAACCCAGGTGCCCCTAAATCGTTCTTCACCCAGTAACCTTCCTCAACACCGTGGATGAACGCGTCCGATAAGAGGTTCGCGAAGGGGTGCACCCAAACCGTCACTCGGAATCCCATGGATTTAAGTTGCGTGATCATTCCTTTTGCATCCGGAAATTTGGACGGGTTAAAGCGCCAATCACCGTAATGTGGCGTCCAATCATCATCGATCTCCAGTTGTGAGTGTGTAAAATTATTCGCGCGAATTTTCCGGGCGAATTCCAACACCATTGATTGGTTGATGTTCTTTTTGAACTGTGCCCAAGTCGACCATATTGGATGTGTAAACATCCGGGTATCTGGAATATTGGTTGGTTTTTTAAAGAAATTGTTTATCATATATAAATGCAAAGATTTAAGATCGTCACCGTGACAAATTGAGTAAGTTAGATATGGGTATGTGTTGTTGATGTTTCTATACAAAGATCCTTCGAATCTCCCCGCCAGGCAGAGCTGCCCGTCATTGCTCGCGTTAATGCTTACAAACAACGGCACATCCACCGGAGATGCGATGGCAAACCCAGCAGAGGAAAGCCAGTATCGCTCCAAAACGCCACCATAATCATCTTTAAATGAATCTCCCGCTATAAACATCTCCAACTTATGATTCCACTTCTCAATCGGCCAATACTGTTTCCTAATCTGTGCCCCGCCATACCAGTGGCTACCGTTCAGCGAATAGCAATCGCGGATTTCCGTGACGTCACGCGCGTAACTTAACCACGACATCGTATAACAGTTCCCGTCAGCAGAATCTGTGACCTTTAACCTCGCCTTGTTTGGCCAATACATGCAATGTGAATCCTGACCGCTGTGACATTTCGTTGATGTTGCCGTGACTGGAAGGCCGATTCCCAGTTGGCCGTGGCCGACCGTTGTTCCATTAGCGCTCTTGATGTCCACGGACCTGTCCTTCTTTATGGTGTAGTGCTTCCCCATCATTGCACCGAAGTCAGTGTGCTGGTAGTACATGGTGTTCGTGGAAAGGACGATAAAGTTGACCATGAAACCAATGGCAACTGCCGCGCCGAAGACCAGGAGCAGCGCGAGGGCGGAGAGGAGCCTCCGGCCCACTGACATGGCAGTCGTCTGAAACGAAACGAAGGTGATAATCGGTAAATAAAAAAGTACATGTATATTCAAGTATATTCAAGTATGTTCAAGTCTTTTCTTTATACCTATTATCTCTCATTGGGAAGAAGTAAGTCCTGAAAACGAATTTTACGAGATTTACACTAGTCACTGGGTCTGCAAAGATCACTGTTCACTTTTATCACAACACGTAGTATCACTCGAGAGCAAATGATAGAGGGAGGTTGTGCACCTTCTGAACCCAACATGATGCAGCTATTTAGTGATATGTTTCTGACAAACCCTGTAGAATAATACATATCATTTCTCAAGCTATGCATTGCATGACGAACATGACTGAACACAAATTACACTCGGTTTTTCTGCAGACCCATGATAAGCAAATTTCAATCTGAATACAGTTACTTTTTATTCAGTTTATTGCTCTGACTAGAATTGTTGATGATCTGTGTTTCTACGAAGGCGAATGCATCAGCAGAAGCGAAAAAGAAGAAACAGGATGAAAAAATATTTGGTTGGTTTTAGTAGGAGGTCAAGGCAACTTCAAGCGCTGGGCAATAATTTTGCGAATCGGTAGGGGCCAGAGATGTGTAGTCTCTCCAAGGGGTTCAGAATATCAAACGAACAATATGGCGAAGATTCTCAGCCACAGTTCAAGATGTATTACCTAACAGCTTCGGTCCTTGTCCCGTTTACATTTTGAACTGGGGCTGAGAATCTTCGCCATTTTGTTCGTTTGATATTCTGAACCCCTTGTCCCTTTACCGAATAAACGTATGAAGGCCCAGAGCTGGCGCAAAGGGCTATCAAATAATGGGCTCTTCAATAACGCATCGAAATGGAGTCGCTGGCCCACAGTATTGTATGAAATACATGTATCACAATCTGATGAACCTCAAACTTTTGGAATTCCGCATCCTCCTCGCGCATGACTGTAACCCTTGATGACGTCGTCCCGCCCCTGCTTGAGTTGGCCGCCATTGCCTCCAGTGGCGAAGCTATTGCTTCAAATGGCAAAGCTATTACTTCAAATGGCGGACATTCGGGTATTTATTAATACAAGGTGCATCTAGTCACGCGTGGCCTTTTGACACATATATTTCTTTATTTCCTCCTCGCTACAAGATTAAAACAGCCCAAAATTTTGTTAAAATATGCCATTTTTCATTGTAATTTTATGCCCAGAAGACGAATCACATGCCCGTGGCTACTTTCCGTGCAATTAAAATCACGATTACGCATTTTATATGGTACAATGGCTGAACAACATGGAAGCTAATAGTGGCAGAGATAATATGCATTAATATCATGTCTGCTTGGAGATTGGCAGTTCCGCTATCCTCCATGCCAAGGTTGATCAAAATAAGCACACTTCAAGGAAACAGAACAACCGTTCCGGCAAAATGGACACACATCGGGACGTTCGAGGAGCATTGTCTATTCTGCGTTCGATAAACATTAATAACAGTGACACAGCGATAGGAGTGTGTGAATGGAGCGTCAGCTGATTTTCAGCGAGACCACATGTCTGTTTCATTGTACACAACATCGAGATCTTTTTAATTTGCGAAGGTTTTCATGAAGCCATGCAATGCAGTGAGAGTCGATCGACAAGTTCATCCATTCACGAGAGATATAGGAATTACGCTCGAATGGTGTAGAGCGGATTGGAGGGGCGACGATGAGAGTTTGAGCGGGTGGAATCGGCTACAGCGCATGCGTTCAACTCAAAGCAATCGTCCATTCAGGCCCATTAACATAATCTTCAACGACTTCTCCATTGCTAGGTGGTCCGGAGGGCGGAAGTGCGTCACGGCCATGATGGAGTTGAAAAAGTATAGGTCAAAATACTTAAACACAGTCTGGACCTATTTCACTGAGGAAAATAGAATTTGATGGTATGATATCAACAAAATAAAGCTTTAAGTTAATCTCAGTATCCGGTAATTCAAGACCCAGTTGCATATGCTCATAGGGCACACCCTGGTGTAACCAGTGGTTTTCAACATACTCCGCCTATCGATATTTTCAGGAGTGAAAGTCAATCTCGGGATACATAAGGCAGGGTACCCGCGTGTATGGGGGTTCTTCAATATTCTCCGCCTCTCAATATTTTAAACGTACAATCATTTTTTGTATATGACGTATTATGACCCACAGCCTGCTTAAAAAAACCACGCGCCTTCCCGAGATGTTTTGTGATATTTGGATTGTCGCTCTGGTTCCGACCTTACGTCAGGAATTAGCGGAGCGCACAATGACTTGGGACCAGGCTGGACGTAGGAGTAAAAAAGCCGTGACTCTTAGGAAGATGACAGGGTATCATAAGTTGCACCAAGTAAAAAACCCAGATCAGCCCACACAAAACCTTGACGCCTCGGTCAAATTGTTCACATCGACCAATTCAACACGTGTAACTATAGCTATCCTCTGCGACCACCACCGAGACAGTCATTACTTCAGAATTGATTTGTTCCGCAGAAATATAATTACTGGAGAGATAATCACGTCCAGGGAATGGGCAGCCGAGAGATGGGTGAATTCCTGTCGGAAATGGGCATTGCAATGGAGCAGGAAGTGAAAAAAACAATGTTGAACAAGTGGCAGTCGCATAGTCCTTTCTCTTAGATTCTTCTACGAGATGATTTTAGTCTTTCGTACGTTCACGGGGGGGGGGGGGGAGAGGGTATGTTTACAGCAGCCCAAACCCTCAGTTTCACTATCCTAATCTAGCTCTTATGGTTTTAAACCCCCTTTGAAGAACAGAGCAGGGCAAACAAGGGACTTCACGAGAGATAACGGCCATTAGAAGTACCCGGCAGAAACTGTTTCGATAACAATTGCGCCCAGTTGCTCAATCGACGTAATGCCAGTGTCAGCATGCGCACAAAGCAAACTTCGTGTGAGCAATAGATGATGTAACCCAGACTCAAGGGGTCTGGCACCCGGAGCGGTAATAGCTAAATCAATAGAATCAATGAGAATTCGTTTCGATTTGGTTAAATGATTGGTACGAAAAAATACATTATGAGTGGTAATCGGTGATGAGAAAACATTGGTTTAAGTCCGCGTCTGCGGTTTGGGTTATGGCCACTGCGCCAATGGACTTACAGTGGTTGCATTATTGTTTTCATCCAGATTGAATAATCATACAATAACAGTTGCTTTATTTGCATATTGTAATATGCTCTGATACTTTATACTACATGTAATTGCAGTGTGTATTTTATGCTTGTTTATATTTTATGCTAGTTTTGTTTTCTAAAGAGATTCTTTTTCACTTTTGTCAAGATTGTTATAAAACCTAAGGTAAGAAGTGGATTGCCTGAGATCTCATCTGTTGACTAGATTAGAGGTTGATGAATTCGTTCTCCGATAACCATGCCATCTGTCCGAAAATAGATATCTAATTGATATATTACAGTTATCTATTTTCCATTTGCGGTATACATATTTATCACAATGCCACAACTTCTCATATATAAAAGTATTTCCAATAATGGCCTCATTTAACCCCGCGGTATTCAACCCAAACTATTCGGCATTCACATCACGTCGCTGACGTCTGGTTAAGTTGATTTCTGGGTCGCATCCTTGCCCTGCGAGATGCGCGGAAATGTCAATGGCATGCCGCCAATATACACATGCCTTTTTCATATCCAACGCTTGTCACGTTGAGGGGTCCTCGCGGACCGTGGAGTCGGAGCGACGTCCGACAACAACACTCAAGGGAAGGTTCTGGTGTGAATATATTCATGAATTGTTTTGGGCCATTTGGGATTCCTTGAGATGTCCAGCGGTTTTCTTCTCGTAGCAGCATTCATGGGCTGTATTGCCTGGTTAGTTGATAAGAGAATAAATTATTCTTTTCATTCCTTAACGTTTTTTTTTCATTTCTTATTCTGCACGAGTTTTGAGCTGTGTTGAGCAACCTTTAACGGTTTTTTGGCCAACTCAAATATGCACCCCAAAGAGGCTTCTTGGTAAAATTAAAAATTCCCCAAATGGTTTTCAGATTGTAAAAATCCTCTCAGGGCTTTTTACTTGCCTGAAAAACCGCTAAGGGGTACATATTAGCAAAGTCATCAACCTTTTAAGCCGGAATACCTTTTCAGAAGCACAAAAACCTTTATTTCTAAGAATGTGGCGGCGGGTAAACTGTGTTGATTTGAGTTTCTTCGCGGAAGTGCTTTCACAATATATTTTCTAAGAATATATCATCTAAGAATGTGTGATATTTATGTAACGAAATTAACACTGCAATCGATATGGGGGCCGTACATAGGGATTCTCTTCGCCAGCAATTGCCACTTGATGACGTCATTAGTGTGCTATTGTATCCGACCCCAGTATGCGACTCGCAGTATATGCCTAGGTAGGATTCGAGAGGACGATGATCAAGAGTGCATGGTAAAGATGAATTTTACGACTCTGAGTGACTCAGTGTGAGTCGCCTTTGAGATCTGACGACATATTCTTACCGAAGAATCTACAAGTTTTTTTTATTTCCGATTTTTAAGGTAGGTATTGCATTGTCGCTGGGGAGTTTATCTGACGAAAAAGTACAAAAAAACCCCAACAACCGTGGTCAATTCAAATAGATAACTAGCGAAAGCTCAAATTATGCGAGTTGAGCATTCAAAAGTGAGCTGACAGCTTTATTTCATTAGCCACTGACCAAGAGGACAGTGTATAATGGGCCCATGATCTGACCACCGGACTCGATACTGCGGTTAATGTCCAAAACAGAGGCTCGTGGTCAAAAGATCAATAATGCAGTTATTTGGGTCGTACGAGACCATTAGTACACAGTATACTAGTAATTTTCTGATAGTGAACGCATAACATTATTAACTGTCCCATTACAATGGTGTAATCAGATTACAATGACAAAAGTTCTGGGCAGCTATATCGTGTGTATGTACAAGTATACAGTTACATTCAGTTACATTTTTATTTCATACAAGCTTCAGATCGCCATGATGTTGAATTCGTTGAGAATTTGTGTGGCTGTCACTTTGATGGAGGACCTGCCAGCAATAAATTACAGTTGTTTAAAAAAAACCGTTGCCTTGGTTGGTTCTCACTCTTTTTTATGGAATCTATGTTTTAATTACATTGTGCCAGCTTAGAAAGGTGAGGAATCTGTAAGCACTTCTGCCAATAAATTTTACTTATAATTTTCAAATCAATAAAATCATCAATTATGATATTGTTGGGCAGTTATGGATTGACAGGGAGGATCGAGGATGGGACTCTTTTTCTGTCCTGTCCTATAGTAGTGGCTGCCATGGGAGAGTTCGGCACACTCTTGACGCTATTAGAAAACTTACAAAAAGTTTGTGGCACCAACGATGTCAGCAATGGCGGATTTGCACTGAAGTTCGAGTCGATTCTCTTGGAGTCAAGTCTGCATACTTCGCTTATCGTATTGATATAGCTCACTGTGATTTAGTGGGAGAAATTGGTTGTGGTATTTATGTGACAAGGAGGATAATGCGCCTATTCGCCTCTTTTGTCCTGTAGTGAGTATACAGTGTATGTACCTGATGTCAATTTGGGTGTTCGTAATGCAATATTCAATAACTTATCAGACTTGTGTATTTTAAACTCAAAACAATGAGCTACAGTTGTTTAATTTTGAAGGGTCATTTTCCTACTGTAGAAACTAAAGGAGTCTGTGATCATTTAATTCATATATCTATAAGGAATGAGGGACTATCTCGCCAAAAGGTGGCACTCGTTAGACATGTATATACATGTATTTAGCAGGCCCATACAATCCGGAACCGTTTGTAGATAACCACACGGGCTTAGCTATACCGGGAGTGATGGCATGTTAGAGATAGCGTGGAGCGACCCCCTTCTCTCCTCGACATTTGCGTTCGTTTGCCCCTTACCTCACACCTAAGAGAAATTCAGGCGGAGCCAAATACTATTAACCTAGGCCTAACAGTCGCCTCACCCCCGCCCCTCCTGGCTATACGCCAATGTACAACACGCATCAACAGCAACATCGGCACTTACCATTTTTGTATTGTATCCAATATATCAGAATGTTTTAGTCCTTAGTGAATATGTACCAGCGTGACTCTATTGTTTCATTGTAATTCTATTCTAGCAGACAATAATCATGCCATCATATCAACACATCAGAACAGAACCTTATCAACACGAATTTAGTAACACATGATTGCCGAAATAAGTGGCCCGCGCATGCGTGGTTCTTATCAGTCGGAGGTCGCCTTCGCGCCAATCAAAATGACCGCAAATCTGATTTCGGTTTGAGATATTGGCTATTACTTGTATGAGGTTTTATCGAACTTAGGGCCGCAGGCATTGACGGAATTAGATCCGTATACGGGCAGAATGGTCAGCCAGAGTAGGTGAATGAATGATTGAGCTCGTCAGCTGGTGGTTCTAGTGCAAGAAATTATTTGGTTTGACCAAGCAGCATGCGGGGGCGGGATTGCTGGAATTTCCCGACTGACTCACTAACTGCTTGACGCGGCTGATGACTGCAGATCCGTCGGTGACTGTAAAGTAAATCCGTTTTGTTTACTGTAATATTTCTCAAGAGTTATTCTCCGAAAGTGCTTGGGTAGAGTTCGACATCCAGCTCAAAGAAAACGACAAATTTTCCGCACGTGGGTCCGGTTGAAACAGCCCTTATCGCTTTTGATGATTCGGTTAACACAGATGACAAACTGACACTGCAAACCACACAATCCAACAGTTTCGGTAACTTACTACTCGTACAAGTTTAGTTCCAACCATTTAGAGTTAGACACGGCCACAGGTGGAAACGAACCCATTTGGATTCAAAGCCAGCATACATTGTACATTGCCTAAAACTTGGAATACTCCTGAATCTATTGTTGTACACGTAATTCATGTACAGTAACATTAAATCCCAAGAGTCAAAAACTGCAGCTTGTAAAATATTGAGACCAAAATGCGCCTCTAAAAAGACCAAAATGACTCGCTGTATATCGACACAATCCTTTAACTGTCCGCCGGAGTCGCTCATCCTCTGATTATTTCAATTCTCAGATGTATGGTATCGATCGACAGCGCTGAACAAATATTATGTTGAAGCTTCATTTGTCATTTGGGTACAACTGTATACGTCCCGTTAATAGAATTACGTGACTGTCTAGTCGGGTTAATAATATCACGAATAAGCAAACACTTTCGCATATGCAAACGTCTTTACATGTACAAGTAAATGCCGTTTGTTACTGAGAAGAGAGGCCAGGTTAGCATGTACAGGGTCAAGTCCGTCATATTTCATTTGGATCCATAATTCGGTCATAACCGTCTGAGATTTTTCGTCAAATTCCGTTATCCGAAAAATCCCGTCAAATTCCTACTAAGTCCATAATACATACTCATCCAGCTATACAGGAGCAACAGGTGACGATCTATCGTCTACCAACAGCGGGCACATACCTTTAAAACAGAATAGGCTTAAGAAAGTCCAGACCTGCCCCCTAATCGTGAATACTGGCAAGACCAGCTCTGGGGTTTTGCGGTGGCGAAACTCGAGGACAGCCAACTTCGTTACCGAAAAGTGACTGACTGTATAGCATGCATCAAATACATGTAACGTGCAGTGTCAGCCTACTGTATATTCTGTCCCAGGCGTTTTTTCTCCTTTAGAACCGTTTGTCACCACTGTGCTATCTTGTCATCCAACATGCGTGGTCAATCCGCCAATAATATACATGTACACTAAAACAGAGACAGCTTGGCATTATCGTAGCTGGGCTGTTGGTTGTCACAACTTTACACTGGATTACTTCATTCAGAGGCATCTGTTGCGGCACCTGGGACACCAGCGTTAATCGCACTAAAGAACAATCCATACTACTCCTACACAAGTTGTGCATATAAGAAAAATCGTGTGTGCAGGATTGGCGGCTCAGAAATAATAGAAAGGTTAATTTCTCTTGGGATTGGTCTACCTCGGAGTGAATGATGATGAATGTGATTATTCAGTTTTGGCGTCGGGCTGATGCTGATATAACCGTACTGTGGATTTTGCAGCATTCCCCATAGCTAAAGGACTGCCCCCCCCCCATCCTCGGCGTCTCTATAGTATTAGATTTGGCCCTGGTACCATTCACCTCAGAATAATAATGAATATGTTTTGAATGTCAGGTTCTAAACGACGCGAAAAAGTCTTAACTGATAGTTTTTTTTGCCGGAGTTGTCTGTTCCATTTATAGATTACACCAATTTGCATGTTCGTTGTTATGCACTGCAGTTTGAATTTAAAAACAAAACATGATCGAAAATCGACGACCATACTCGATCTGTTATGTACGTTGTGACAGACTACCTTTTTGCGTTAGTGCAGAACTCAGCGCAGACTGTGACTATATATTGCGATAGCCATGGAAGAAAATACGACAGTGCCACCGCGGGGCGCCGTGGCACCAGATGTTGTGCTGAAAACATTACATGTTGAATGGCACTCGATAGACAATCAGAGTGAGTGGTTTATCTCACTCATACAATTATGGTGCTTGGGAAGATAATGACAATCTGATCTGGACGTAAGGTGGCGCTTCGGCGGTGGAGTAGCGCCGACTTGCTACGGTTGAAGATCGGGATGCCCTCATTTAACGTTACATTTGGCACTGCACGTTTACATGTATTTGATGCATGCTATACAGTCAGTCCATTTTCGCCAACGAAGTTGGCTGTCCTCGAGTTTCGCCACCGCAAAACCCCAGAGCTGGTCTTGCCAGTATTCACGATTAGGGGGCAGGTCTGGATTTTCTTAAGCCTATTCTGTTTTGAAGGTATGTGCCCGCTGTTGGTAGACGATAGATCGTCACCTGTTGCTTCCTGTATAGCTGGATGAGTATGTATTATGGACTATGTAGGCTTTGAAACATGTCATGACATGACAAGAGGGTGCAAAGTGACACCGTGAATCCTATGTAGCCTACTCTTTGGAAATGACCTGTTCGAAGTTGTACATTCCAGTGACGTATAAACGATGTAAACTGAGCCGAAGCCTCCTGTAGGTACTAGCCCAATCGAGCCAAATCCATCTTCACAGCCATGGCCGTCCTTGTTTTTTTCGGCGCGTCATCTCTGAGATTGTTATGGTAGAGAAGTTATGGAACAACGAACGACTTTTTTACATAATGGTTTAATGAATAAATCTCAATAGGCACAGAGCAATATACTGACGCATTATAACATTTACACTATGTACATACATGTGCGTAATAATATGACAATGCCATCAAAGAGTACCATCATCAAGTACATGTATTGTCATTATCAGAAATCCACCAACATATAAAACCGGTGACAGACCGATAAAGGGCTGACCATAGGCACCATCATTTTGGACTTGAAATCCTGAAGCAATTAGACTTTAGAACTCTTTTAAAATGAAGAGAATGTCCATTTAAAACATGGGAGGCTGTTCTCAGGAAAACAACGAACTGACTACCACCCTTGTAATTGGCGTTCACTTTGTTTTGAGAGAGTTTTAAAGATGGTCCAGCACATTTTATCCGCTGCGATCGATCATACAAATTTTAATAAATGTGAAATACACGTATTTCAGCCGTACGACTGTAATAGTGAGGTTTCGCAACCACCCGTTCAGGCCCTACGACGACGTTTATCTATTGTGTGAGTTTACCTGAACAATAGATAGATGTCGTGGAGCAAAGCTTTATACATTTTTTTGTACGCTACAAACATCATCAATATAATTGCGTTCATAGACGTACAGCCTATGTACATTTTATATTGTATTTATGTACAGTTATTCATGAGTTAAAATGCAAAACTGGTAAGAGAAACAGCAGCTATTCTGGTTAATATGCCGGTAGATGTCGTGGCTCATGCCTCGTTCCTGAAGATTATGTTGGCAAAGCCCCGAAACCCAAATGCACCCGCCAACACTTATCCATTGTTCACAAAGAATAAGATTGTTCGGGGGGGGGGGGGCTTTGTACAAATCTGAAAATGTCTATATCCAATGCACTACGTCAATATGCACACATAGATACAAAAAAATCTTTTGTTGCCATGGTTAGTAAAATTTTAAAAAATGTGTTCGGTTTCGAACCCGAGATTAATAAAACTAAACTTTAAAGAAATCCTCTCACTGGATCCGCCGCGACAACCATGAGCAATTAAATACACAGGTGGATGATGCAAAAATGCCCTCCAATCTAATTATAAGGATTATAATTGGAGTAAAGCATCTTGGCGTTATCGACTTCGTTAAATAAAGTTCAACATAAATTGTGCCTTTAAGGGTTGACCATAGACCATCTTAGACTAGAACTTGAAATCATATAGCAATCAGAACTCCTTCAAAGGGAAGGGAAGGGTGCCTATGGTCAAGGGTGCCTAATGGTCAACCCTTAACGTTGGCGCTATGAGGTATCAAAAGCGTACACATTGACACATCCAGTATAAGTTTTTTTTGATTGTCATCTGAACTACAGACAAGCACCTCTCAGACATACTAGAGGAAATGCAATACATATACCTTAAATTTTGTACTTTTAAAATACTTGCAAGGACCCGCTTGTTAAAAACCACTTAAGAGTTGACCATATAGGCACCACCATTTTTGCTTCCATCGTTCAAACTGACATGAAGTGTGTTGTGAAAGAGTTCTGATGACTCGCAGATTTCCAATTCTAGCCAAAATGGTGATGCTTTTGGTCAACCTTGAAGTCACAAACTTTGGGTTAACTTTAACTATAGGTGCTATCACATTCAAGATATTTGATAGACATTTCATATCCAAGTGTGAATATTCATTATAGTCATCTTCTTCAGTAAAGCCTGTTAGAATTTGTATTTAATGCCGAGTTACAGCTAACGCCAAGCTACTGACCCACCTTGGTTTGAACAGCGGGTGTAGAAGTAGAAAATGTCACCCTGGAAAAAGTGTCTGGTTCTATTGTATGCTGACGGATTATGGTATATGGTTCTATAGCCATGACCGCCAATAGCTCAGAAAGCCCTGATAGAACCTTTTGTTCCATAGACATTCTGTCCTGGTACATTTCAAAATTCTACAACAAGTCCAGATTCTACTTTTAGGACGGAAACGATATGACTGAGGACACTCTGAAATAGTCGTGACATTACTTCAAGTGAAATACCTTTTTAAAGACACCTAAAAATCCTGTTTTTTCTGAGTTTGTCGCCTCCTCAACAGGAGGCGCTGATACACGTTTTTCCCACTTTTCACTGACTGCATCACCATCTATCCTTAACGTAAAGTTTTCCTTTTCGCCTGTTTCCTCGTTTTCACAAGCGTCCTTGTCATTCGAACTTTCAAGTGAACCACTATCTAGTGGAATCATTTCGAACGTAGACTTGAAAGAATAGTTGCTTAATATGCTTTGTGGGCCAGATGCTTCGCAAGCAGTCATGTAAGATGTGTTGCTAAATTGTCGTTGTGGTCCAGCAGTGGACTTGAAAGATACGGTGCTAAATAAACTCTGAGGTCCAGACGGTTCGTAATACTCGTCAGATTCGTTGCTAAATTGTCTTTGGGGTCCAGCAGCGGACTTGAAAGAAACGGTGCTAAATAAACTCTGAGGTCCAGACGATTCGAAAAACTCGTCAGATTCGGTGCTAAACTGTCTTTCAGGCCCAGCAATCTTCGCCGCCTCATCATTCTTAGCATTCTCAGTAATCTCCTTCGAAAGCAATTGCGCTGAGCTCTCATCCGGAGATTGACTTGTTGCTGATATATCCCCCGTGCAATTGCCACTTTCAACATCACCGGCCACTTTTTTAGTCATCTTACATCTGTACCATGCCACAACAACGGCGACAATTGTCACGAGAACAAGAATTATAATAGAAGCCAATACTATTTTTCCTGTCGTATTTATCCCACCAGGACTGTTGTTCTTCGAGTCGTTTTGTAACGTGTCATTATTTTGACCACTGTCATTTCGGTTGCCCGCTTGTTTATCAGAATCGGCTCCATTTCTTGTCTTGCAGGGACGCTTGTTCTTCAATACCTTCGTGATATTCTGAAAACAAATTGAGTTTCATACATTAAATGTTTCTAAAAACTTCTGACCCGAGTATTTAAAAGACCACAAAACAGCTAAACGCAGAAGTTCGGCATTCACTACCGTGACACAGTCGAACAGCTAGTATCTTAATTTCGTCACTCCCTTTATCAAGCAAGCAGAAGAACCAGTATAGGGTTGCATTTCCACTGATATTTGGAATTCAAGCCATTTAACAGTGTTCCTCGTGCCCTTTTGTCATCCCTTTGTCTTGCTGAAGCTGAATCTAGATGCGGTGGCCCATACATATGCATTTTTCTGATCAATGGATTAATTTCAGCCAAATGCACTCTTTACAAATAGTTTGCCTTCGGCATTCATCAGCGTAGTGGCTAATTCCCAAAGATTGTGGCCTGTAAACGAATCGCAATGTGAGTCCATGCAGAGAGCACAGGCGTTTGACATTGCAATACAACATCGTCCTTTTTTCGAATACCATTTAATTTGACTTGTAACATGCTAGGATCGTCTTGGCAACTGTTACCAGTGGCGAAGCTTGGAGATGTGTGTGTATTTACCTTTTTGTCTAGTTTTGCACCACCACCGTTAGAGATGGCGATGGCATCATTATTGTCCACGGCGATCTTGCCCTCCGCTGAGGCAACTTCGTCCTGGAAACAAAATGGAGGATATTGAAAAAGTCTGAAGTGTAGATAAGGATCAGCGGAAATTTTCATATGAGAAACATGCATTTAGTGGATATTTCATTATCAACCACTTCTGTACATGTACATGCATTTGAAACGAGTTATGAGTTACGAGAAATTTATAAGTGACTATAAGTGTTCAGTCAAAGTACTTTGCTGCCGATCGGAGGACGGAAGATTGATGTAACATCTCAATATGATTTCTGTCAGATTTAACCCGATTGAATAGATGGTATTCGTGATGTAAACAAGACCCAACCACTAATCTATTTATTTAGACACTTGAGAGTTTGTTTGTAAATGACCAGCAGCAGTATCTGACCAGTAATCTGATGTGTGCAAGACGCGAAAGCCAGCTGGCAGACGTACGTAGATAGTGATAGCCCGTACATGTGGTCGAAGCAGCTGCCTTGGAAATTTTAGGTTTCGAGGTTGAATATGCGTGTTTCCTTTTTCAATCGTTTGAAAAAGGAGTGTACTCGCCAAGACGTTGTTGGTTGTACGAAGTACAAAATCCATACTTGGTTGTACGGGAAATAGTTCAGTTTGTTCAAATTCCACGAGATGACGTGGCGATAGGGGTGCCATGGCTGCGTGAAAGGCTCGGGTGGCCTGAACATCGGTGCCGACTGCACCAAGAAAGAGAGTTTCAATTGTAAGAGGCGTAAAATGTAACCATAGCATGTCTGACGATTCCAGGTAACACGCTTAGCTACATTTGCCTATGTAAAACATCAGACTTACCTCGACACAATCCACTGAGGGATTATTTTCGATGTTGTTCGGCAGGTTTCCGGGTACAATGCCGGACGTGTTAGCATCGCCAGGTATCAAGATCGAATCGTCCTCGAAATATTCAGAACTCGGATAATCATAATTTGAATCTGATGTGTCGTTTGCGGGAGGTTTGACGGCTTTATCGGCACCGATGTCAGCGTGTTGCGATAGGGAAGACGGCAGGCAGTTTAAACATGAAAAAATCTGAAAAGATGCAGAGAATTTCTGATAAATATGAAGTATAATGAGGTCATATTCATTGGACGACATTCGACGAAAATGTGGCTGAAATCAGAAATATCTACATATGTCGGAATGGAAAGCTTGAGCGTTGACAAGTCACCACGACTTTGGGTAGAACTTGAACTCTAAAAGCAACTAGAACTTCAAAATGATGTGAGTGCAAATTTCAAGGGTGGGTGTCTCTTCTCTGGAAAACAAAGAACTAACTCCCATCCTTTTAATTAGTATTCACTTCGTTTTGAAGTAGTTCTAATAACTTTAGACTTTCAAGTTCTAGCCAAAATGGTGGTGCCTATGGTCGCATGTATATCGCAGTGCTTTGTCTGAAAACGTATCTTGTTTTGTTGTAGTTATTTTGTGCCAATAATTTGATAGAATGTAGTCATATGATGTGCAATTGGATTCATCAATATTCGTCAGCTATTATCAACACTGGTGTAGATTTGGTACAGTGAAGGTTTAATACATAGCGGTGGATAAAAAGCCATTATCTAGTAAATAATGTCCAGGTCTATCAGGTTTGGTGATGTGCCAATCTGCTGCCAGAAGTCTACATTTACATGTATACATGTATACCTAAATTTCTCTGGCTGATATCAAATCAGCATTCAAAGGATATCATGGGCCATGACTTAATTTCATTTTCAGGGGAGATCGTGTGTTTTCTCTAATTTGCAGCGATTTTGCAAGGCCTTGTTGGTGTATATGGGGAAGTAATCACTCGTACCCTGAATTAGATACGAACACGTCTTCAGGCATCAATCAGACAAGCCAATGCTGGTATGGAATCCCAAAATTGATCAGTGGACAAAACCGCATTGTAGAATATATCCAGTTTTCAAATATCTTTAATTTTGCTGGGAGAAACCTGACGTCTATAGATACATACACTGTGACGCTCCGCTGTGATTTTACTCATGGGGCCTTTTGTTGCCAACTCTGCAAACACGATAGAGATTCGTAGCAACCTGAGATTTGCTATCGAACTGTGCGAAATGTCTACGACGGCGATTCGGTACCCTGGCGAAGCCCAAAACTTTTGAGTCCGCAGGATAACATCGTTTTCCCATCAAGTTCATAATGAAAAGGGTTTAATTCCAGCGTTCAGAATCTATTTATAATGTGTCTTTAAACTCGAAGCGTTGGTCAAACGATGGTTAATCTTTCGTGGCGGTTTTGTCAGAGATGATGGGATTGGCTGTGTGACATGCTGTCATCTTGTGGGTGGGATTTATTATGATTCTAAGATAATCATCAATCACAAACGGAGGATTTTTGAGGGTCCATCAAAAATACTTTGTATTCAATCTCTCTCCCAGTTAATGGGTTGACAGTTAGCATGAAGAATGCCAAGGTCACCAGGATGCGAACACGTTCTCGGGTGTTGATATGATTGGATTGGTTATACTGATTCCCTGATGCCCTCAACAAGTTCTGCTTCCACACACTTAAAAATTCATTAGAAAAAACGACTACATATAATTTGGTAATTGCTGTTGAACCAACTGTGAAATTACTAAAAACTAACCATAAATTAGGTGTTCCGGCTAAAGTACCATCAAATTGATAAAAAATTACTTATTTGATAGTTAGAACAACTAATTTCACAGTCGGTGCAATGGCAACTACCAGAGCAGTCAAATTACCATGGCCTAACTTCTTTTCGACTAGTTTCATAACAGGTATGTTTAAGCTGTAACTATAATGACTGGTGACACGCGGTTTAAACAGACTATGTAGTACGGCGGTTCAAGGGTTCGAGCGTTCACTCTTAAAATTCCGGCAATATCAAAACAACAGCTTTTGTGCCTCTGCCACCCAGGCCCGACACCAGGTGCATGAAAGATTTAAACGTGATTGCTCATGATACCTTGGTTGTTAACGTGACCCAGGGTTCACCTCGACATCGTTTCCAGGTCCTTGAATTTCGTATCTTTACATGCAGCATCCAATGCAAGAGAGACCAGTTTCGTGGTCCGTTTGGCGAGGTTGTTGGCACATCCTCCGTTTAATAACACCAGCTTGCATTAGCCCGTGAGATGTTTGGACATTAGCCATGCTTCAATGAGATCGAGAAAGAATGGGCATCCAGCTGGGAAAATACATTTTCCGGAAACACACAATTAGTGCTTCCTAGGAATTTGGGAGTATGTGTGGAAAGTGCAACATCTGTAATGCAAAACCTCGAAGTCTTTGGTTCGAGTATCATTGGTTCGAACGGCCATTCAGATATTTTTAAACATAAAGTATAAAGCATTTCGTACAATGTTAAGAGAAGTATAACACAGCGTTATTGAACTTTGGTTTAAAAAGTACCATGAAGTACAAATCACTTCTTATTTCAGATAGAACCCGCCGTCTCAAAGGTGGGCCTATGTAGAAACACGACGGTAAGGGGGCTTAACCCTAGACTTGACCTCAACTAAATAAGTAGTTTCAGGAGGGAAAAAGACTAAGGGTCCCTGAATTATTTTTTGAAGAGGGAAATAGCCTTTTTGACCCCATGCAAAATCAGAATTAGACGTCTATTACGTAATGCCATAATTTGCTTTAAGGTTCTTTTTGCAAAAACATTTTCGAGGAGCATATTCCGTCGTGGCTATCCATAGCATGACTCCAGTCAAATATACTAAGTAGGACTGCTACAAACTATAGGCGTAAAAAACATGATTCACGTTTAAAATTGATAATACTAAACTTCTTTTGATGAGAATCTGAATGATAGTTTTGATGCAAATTAATTTTAAAAGTGTAGTATAATTATTTTGACACCTAGTACTTCTATATGTATCTTATAGCAATTTCCCTTTAAATACTTGTATAAAAAATGTGTAGTCCTTTTATCTTGTCAAAATGTTGTTTTTTAAAAGTCAGACAGGGTTTGTGTAAGTTCACCACTGTTTGCCTGCCAATTATTGTTGAATTCTAACGGTTTGTATAATCATCCATTTTATGTGTTACGGTATTAATGGCTTGAGTGGCTAAACATAACATTTTATTATGGCAATAAATTCCACTTCAAGCGGCCAAGTCCATAAAAACTTAGCAGTCACTGTTTTTGAGAGTTCTTATCCATTTCGTGATCGATTTTATACAACAAGAATTTTGATCAAGCTTTTGCAAATATTTCAATAATAGTACATGTATAATTTGTGGTTCTCAGACTTTTTTAAGCCTCGAGGTAGCAGACTCGACGACTTTATTTAACTCGAATTGTTTATTTAAGATTAGTCGTATACTCAATGGAGATTTGTCTATCTGTTACTGCAGTTTACGTGTTTTTGTCCTCGCTGCGTGCACAGGAATGTGACCGAATTCTGACGCCGTTCGTCAAATTTGTAATTGAATTTGAAGAATTTCGTATATACAAATTAAATTTAAATCTCGAGATTGCCGCAGTGTAGACAGATGTACACATACTATACAGTATATACAGAGTTTCAGCGTATTCGTATGCATAACAACTGCACTACGGCATTTTGTATAACTGCATTTCTATTTTCCTGGAGCAACAGTAATTACGAACAGCGTACGCCTTTGAATGTTCACCGGCGGTATTTGGATGTCAAATATCGACTAGAATATGTTAGTGCTAGAAAGATAAAGTTCATATGAATGCATTTTTTTCCATTTCGAAGGAATCGTGAATTGTTTTGTTGAACCAATTCCTTGCCGAGTTATCAGTTGACACGTTCAAGTGGAGGCGTATATTTCCAAGAACTGATCTCGTGACTTTTTGGCTCAGCGTAGGGGAGTCTATACAACACTGCTGTCTCCGTCGTCCGTCGTCGTCGTCCATCGTCGTCGTCGTTGTCTGTATCCTGTTTCAAAAACAGTGGCTCGTTTCTTAACCGCTAGAGCTATGAACTTGAAACTTTGTACACAGGACCCCCCCCCCCCACCACCCCCCCCCCCCCCCCAGGTCAGTTGACCTCTGACAATGAATTTCGGTCCGATCTGAACACATTTGAGACAATTTAGCGGGGCCCTAAATTATATTTATTTGGCTGCGAAATTCCTAAACCACAGATACTAATCTGACTCCAAATGGCAAATAAACGTCCTATTATAAGATCACAACTGCCGTGCAAATTAAACTTTATCAGTGGTCAGAAGTCAAAATCATCAAAGCATGCAAATAAAGGAGGATTTCATAAATGGGGTTAAATGATTCGATTTGGAAGGAACATTGTATAAGTTGCACTCTCTAAATATTTGCAGTACGTAATATGAGTGGACAAGGAAAATATATGACTTTTTTAATTGTTTAAACTTGAGGTGAGATGAATAATAGCCTGTATAGTTTGAATTGAACATTTTGTTTACGTATGTCATTGCAGGGGATTTAAAGTTCACATGTCGAAAGCACAACAAATGAACTTATCATCACCTAGTGATAGGTTATTTTAGATTCAGAACCATGTTTTGTTTATATGATCAGTTGGTCTTATTTTGAATCGAAATGCCTCAATCACATTACAGGAATAGCGGGTATAAGTTCAAAGCTCAGCTCGGTAAACACCTCGAGAGTAACTCATAATAACGAATCAAAACCCTTCCATGCTTGATAACTGCACGACAGCACTGTGTATATCTGCTTTACTTTTTTGCTGGACAACCATACAGTAATTACTAACTCCTTTAAGAAAGCCGTTTATGGCACTATGAATAAGACAAAAAATCTAACAGAGAATAAAAATTCTGTCCCATTGCGTGGAAAAATCCTTTAAGTCGTCCATCGACTTATCAGGGTCAGAAGGTCGGTTTCTAAACGCAGCTCCTACCCCAGGCGAGCCACCTTTATAAACATAAGTGTCTCATTCCTGGACCCACTTTCTTTACATAACAGTTCAGGTGTTGTCTAGGGTATACGAAAGACCAGCATGCCCTCGACTATTCTGGTCATCAATCATTTCAATTACTGGGATGAATATGATAAACGCTTCAAATACTGTAGGGCCTACTGCTTTTTTGCAACTTTTTATTGTGGCGATAAAAAAAGTTCTTTCACGATAATTCTCGGTTTTTCCCTACCACCCATTTTTTCTTCTGATTTTCTTTTCGCGAATCTCAGTTCTTCGCGAAATCCGTGTTCAGCGTGTAAGTTGTTGTAACCAACCTGCCCCTGAGATCGCCAGAGTAAGATTATAACCAGTCACCTTCCTCCATCCCGTGCATACGCCGGCGTATTGATAGTAGCGTGGTGATGAGGCGGTCCTAATATGCTTGAGTGCATCCCGTGATCAAGTGGATAGTTCGATAAAGTTAAACCTCAGAAATGCTCCCTTATGTGCACGAGCAGTTCTAAAGATCACAATCACAAAAAGGGTATTTTAAGATGTAACTTAACGGAAAATCACAATGATTTTTTTCTATAAATAATTTCAATCTAATTGTGAAAAGTTAGGTAATATCAATAAGGGTGCATTTGTGAGAATTCGCTAAGGGAGATTTAGGCTATAAAGGGGACTGATAAAGATTGCTTCAAACCTTAAATCGTGTTGCAAATGCATGTAGTAGGCATGTTCCTGTGGAAAACACACATAAACCCATTAAAACGTTATAACACCCTGATGGCTACTTCCCCATGTTTACCTTTTGATATCAAGATGTCCACGACCGCAGTGGAATGACAACGAGAGACAAGACCACTAATGAATATTCATAGGTTGGAGGGTCGAGGCCTATCAATTAGACGAGTGCATGTTTTTAACTCTCAAGTACATATTTGGAGAGGTATTGAAAAAATATTTGTTGTGGCAAGTCTACAGATATAAAGAAATTATTTGATGAAAAAATTAATTTCAAATTTTGCTAATTGGGTGATAGGGGGCGTGTTTTGAGTTTTTTCTGCCAGTTGGCTGAAAAGAGTGGAAATATCAAAGTCTGTCTAATTTGTCGATTATCAAAAAATTTCCGTGGTCAATCACCATTTTATTTTTCACCATTTACTTGCCCGACTGTCCGGAATAACATAATCTAAATTTCAGATTCACAACACCACGCGTTCTTTTATGCGTCGCGGTCAAACATTGACAATTTAACTGCTAAAAGGCTTAAAAAATCAATTGTGGTTTTGTCTCACGATATGAGAATCGATATGTGATGAGGTCCGCCAGTGACCCGTGTGCTTTGGCCTAAAAGCCAGGATGAGTGATTTATGTCTTAGAGTAAAGGTTTACATAGGCTATACTATCAGGTCTAACATCAATTCACATCTTTTAGGAGATAAGGCAGCAGATAGACGATATGATAGAGAATGCACTCGTCAATTTTAAAAATACCAGGACAAAAATTTAGCCCAAGCCTGCTTCCAAGACATTGTACGACACTTTTATAGACGGTCACGTTGAAGTTTTAAAGATATTTTCAAGCAGCATTTCGTCAACTTTTACGCGGAGCCATACGTATATTTCTTTATGACATTATGTTTTATGGCCGTAGTCACATATGACTCACAAAAATGGCAAAATGAATATATATTTTTTATCACTTAGATGTCATTCACAAAGAATAATTCTCCCAAAAGATGAAAGTGTACATACAATGTAAATTCATTGTAAAATGTAAATGTTTCAATGAATTTACACATTGTATAGCATATTTTGATTGATTTGGTCCAGATAAAACAGACTAGTAACCTTGACCTCCAAGCACATGACAGGCTCTTTCAAAACGAGCCTCCGGCTGTGGCAGATTGATACATGGTTGTTTTGTCAGATGACGAAGGCGCCATGGCTTCCAGCTAGAACGTTTTAATCAATTAAGTCTTCAGACAACCCCAGTCTGCCGGACATAACGTCCTTTTATAGCTGGGTTTATGAACCCAGCTCACTCCTGATCACACACACACACAGTCATGTTTTGCGCTGTTGTTGTGATATTTTACGCGGTATTTTTGGCTCAATTCCATCTCTTCCACCATGCTAAAAATACCACGCATAGGCCTACATCCACACACAAGGCCTAATATTGTTGCTCTTTAGGTCTGCTATGCATAGGCAAACTAACAGAGAAATTCGTTTTGCAGGTTTGACCTATATCACAAAATGATATATTTCAATAGAATATCCCGGGGAGTAAACTTATAGATCACGTAAAATCTATGACCTAATGCCCAGATATCTTTTTGTAGTTCCCCTTAGGATAAACCATAGGCACCACCATTTTGGCTAGAACTTGAAATCCTACAGCAATTCGAGCTTTTTCAAGGGTGGATGTCTGTTTTCTGGAAAACAAGAACTGACATTCACTTCATTTTGGAAAAAGTTCTAATTGCGCTTTACGATTCAGTTCTAGCCGAAATGGTCATGGCAATGGTCAATCCCTAATGCCACAAGTCAAATTTACTCCCAAAGGCCATTGCAACTCTTCTGAAGAAATAAAACGTATTAGAAAGTAAAATACTCAATAGACAGTGTCTTATTTGACAAGAAGGTTTTCAAACCCAAGTGTCGATTATTTCCTGGATTTTAATCGATCATTGGAAAACCCCTCACATCAAATCGATAAAAATGTACTTACGAAAAGCACCAATAAATCCAATCTCGACATGATTTTGATAAAAATCCGCTCAGCCCTAGGTCTTTGTCAGATAAAATATCCTGGTTCTCCTTTTGTTTCGATCAGTTAATGTTTCTGGAAGTGAAACGACCGGCTAGATGGCGACCACCCTCAACACTTATCTGCGATATGATTGGAGACCCTACTCGAACGCCATGGTTTTAAAGCGCTGGGCTTTCCCGTTCGTGAAACTTCAGTGATCATCCGCCGACTGGGGAAGCCCATCTGTTCTAGCTATATATTGAAACTTGATGTTGACACTCGTGACGTCATTGTAGACCGAAGAGCGGCGCTGATTGGTAACTCTTCCGAAATAGTTTTGGGTAAATAAACAACGTAAAATGTAAAATAATGTAATCTGACGGACAGAGGCCTAATGACAGGATAGAAGCCTTTAATTGATCATATTTATATTTTTTCTCCATTTCCCGAGACTCCCGGGTCAGTCCATTGCGTCATCCTAATTGAATCTCCTTATGGTGAGGGACGAGGCCGGTCCACTGCACCTGGAGTGTATCATGCACGGTATATTGCAACATGGAAATACACCTCTCCCTATCCAACATTTACTACAGTAACGTTCCCTATTGTGAAATAATAGTGGGAAACTCCAAATCGTGCTGCTGTTGCGGCGATGGAATATATCGATTAGTTTTACCAGTGGAATTTACAGTACAATATTCTCCCAGAGCGGGCCGTAGAGTCATTTCAAAGAATACTCAATACTCACACAAAGATTGAGTTTGTTTTAGAAGAGACAGAAAGGCCCAGAACGCCTAAGTTTCAACAGGTTGTGTGAACTTGTTCGCATCACAACCAGTGTAGCTAGCCGTCAGTTTTAAAAAGGCTATAGATATACAATTCAATTTATTCAATTCAATTTATTTCATCTTGTTAATGCCCATGGGGCTGTTACAGATATATATGAATAGAAGACATGCAATGATACAAAGCAGTGAAAGGTATATACAAATTAATAGGGGTACATATCATAAATATAAGCAGCAATGCGAACAAAGGCAGGGGTGGAAATACAGGTTAAGAGATATTTAAATTTGTCGATGTCGGGTAGATTTACAAAGCTTGTATCAACTGTAGAAATATATTTAAACATTGCTTCCCGAATGACGGAGTGCTGTGTGCAAACAATTAAAAAATGAAATTCATCTTCGACGTCATCTCCTTTGCAAAATTGCACACATGTACATGCATTACGGTACTTATCTACACCTTGCAAATTGATGAATCAGAACCCCCCAATTATGAAAGTGGGGTTCCCCCAAATACGCGCTGCTTGATTTGGTGATGAATTATAATGAAATGTGATAGGAACATTTAGGCCAACAGATTGCTTTATGAGCAGGTATGGAGTTAGGATTTCCTTCTGTGCAAGCGAGAGTATGTAGTCGAGTCATAATCAGTTTTTTTGTGATCAGTATTACATATTTTTCAACTCTTAACAAATAGTACTTTACTCTATGAAATTTATGTTTGGGTAATTTAGACGGTAGCTTAGGGTTTGAAATTGCCTTCAGCATCAAATGCTTGCCCATTTCGCCATTTTTCTCTTACATGCAAGTCATAGGCCTACGCATGATCACAGACCTCTTCGAAAAGTTGTAAAGTATATACCACAAATAAATGCACTACCAGTCATGTGAGTCAGTGCCCACGGTCCTCTATTGAAACCATGCTATACATGCTTCCCGAAATTGGTGGCTTGCATTGGAACTAACTTTTTCCCCCTTGTCCGTCATTACAGGCATTCAGGTGTGTTGGTCAACCATGACTATCTCCTTTGTCCCTCCACCATAAGGCCTAGTTTCCCCTTATGACATCACTATTTCGGACACTCAGCGCCCCATTTCTGGAAAGGTTGTATAATATTTGGCAAACTCGTTATGCCCATCACCGTCTCGATTGGTCTTTGGATTCTATTTGCACTCTGCGTAATAAACCAATTTATTTTGATACAAATGTGATGTATACATGCGCCAGTAATTTGATTGTGTACTGGCGTGTGTATACAAACTGTTCACAGAAGGGAGTTTTCGCAAAGCCGACGAGAACGTTTATCCAATTTTTTTACTTATTATTTTTTAACTTATTATTCCGAAACGGCCTTTCGGGTGAAACTATTATATTTAGGATTTAAAGAAATCCGATCAGTAGTTCGCCCTCCAGAGCCCCAAACGATGCACACATAACATCATATGTACATGTACTTTGTGAACACTGCAACATTTCGATTTCGTCGTGTGCTCACTTAAGAGGTTAGTGGGCCACCTCTCATTCCGCAACGGGGAAGTTTATTCAGGCTGCACTGTGTAAACATTGCTGAATCATACTTGTATAATATATAGCAAAAACCAAATTATTATCTTTTTTGCGTTTATCATGAATAGTGGCCAATTGTAGAATAGTAGAACATCTCGTTTGACAGGATTGAAGACACCCTTTGAGACTGACAAAGGCTGTCCTTATCAGGAAGGTTTCTTGATTACGGAGTATATCGAAACACTGACAACCCATAATGTTCAGGTTTTACAATTGTTAGGGAGTTCGCAAAGCCCCCGAAACGTCTACGTGAGCGCCTATCCGATCCCATTGTTCAACTTCCTGATCACGATGCCGATGAATGATAGGCGGTTTCGGGGGGGGGGGGGGGGGGGGTGCTAATTTGTTATACGAGCCGCCGAAAGAAGTCACGATAGAAACGTCGAAATGTTTGGTGGACGGCCTTCAAAGTGGGTTGAAAGGTACTCCTTTTGTTGCGGCCCGTAACAGGTATGAAATGAAAGAAAACACACAAAAGGTTTGTTGTTGTTGTTGTTTTTTTGGGGGGTGGATGAAGGCCGGCAGGTGAAGTACGAAGTATGTAATATATCTACTTATATTTAATCGACTACGGTTTTTCAGGTATTCCCAGATTCCTTGTACGAAGTATTGAAGCCGCTTCGTGTCGCGTTAATGCACATGCAAAGGACTTAATGACACTAATGGCAATAACTTTGTAAGGGTTGCGAAACCTGTCTATTATACTTGCTTCTGATTACGGCGATTTTTTTCGTCATAGGGGTGTATAACACAATCATGCCGGTGGATTTTGTTCATTGCATCCTTCCCCTTTCTCAGAAAGAGTATAATTATGGGACCAAACTTGTTGCTTCCTGATCATGCCCTGTGACCAGGACGAACGGTCTGCAGTAGGCGCGCCGCGCGGACCTCGCCTACTCTCTGTGACTATACCAGATATAAAGTCATTTTTGACAAGAAGTCAACAATGGGAACCCGGTACAATGTTTTCAGATGTAAAACGTTTTTTTTGCTTTTGCTCGGAAGCACCAAGACTTTCCCCACTATGTACCTGCATGAGCTGCTGCAACAAGATGATTACACTATTTCTCTTATACAGTGATAGAGTGGAACCTCCCTAGCGCACGCCTCTCTTGACACTAGTTTTGGTCCCAATGTGTTTGTCTTCATTCAATTTGTAAAGTATATACCAAAAATAAATGCACTACCAGTCATGTGATCAGTGCCCACGGTCCTCTATTGAAACCATGCTATAATATTTGGCAAACTCGTTATGCCCATCACCGTCTCTTTTGATTCTACTTTTCACTCTGCGAAATAAACCAATTTATTTTGATACAAATGTGATATATGCACGCGCTAGTGATTTGCTTGTGTACTGGCAAACTCTCCATTGAGACCATCTCGATGCCAGACAACATTCTACCAGGCGTGCGTGATGAAACGGGAATCCCCATTTCAAACCCACGCAATGTCGGCAGGTCTTTTAGAATGCATCAAGATTGATCTCGCTGTCTAGCATTTCATGGAAATACTAAAGTGTTTCCCGGGCGAATTTCCCTCCCAGAAATTCCAATCGTGAGTGGACCAGGGGGAGGTCAAGCATCCACATTATAGAAATGAAACTGGTACCGATATAAGGAAGCTGCTGTTGCTAAGTATATATTTTCCAAATTTTATTTTCAGAAAAAATCCCCAAATCACGGGTTGAGAAATACATTATGGACTCCAAGCACACCTTACTGCCCCGACAGATGTTCGTATAGCATATTGATTGTGTAAAATGAATACAATTGGAGGGGCTTGTCTTTTGTCCTTCTCAGGTTGAAATACCTCGCAATGAAGTCAAATTTGTCAGATTCCTTTGACTTAGGATACAGAGCTAGGAACAGAAGGACGATCGTAGTTGCGGGACGTCCTGTTGGTCATCTTGAAGCTTCTTGGTTTAACATTCACCAAAATCTGATGTGCTCATTGAGCAGATCGATTGATGAATGGGTCAGTATGCCTGTTCTGTGGTGTCATAGTATCGACATCTAGCGAGAGAAAGATAACCAATAAATAGTTCGTCTTCAAAGCAACTGTAACAACATATTCCGTCCCAAAAGGAACATTTTGGGGCGGGCGAAAGTCTTAATTCATGTAATTTTTTTCTTCTTTAAACTTATGAACTGGTAAATGTTGCTCGCATGGTCACGGACAGGGCTATAGTACATAATTCCCGCGAAATCAGTACTGGGGTTGTGGTCGTGTGTTGTGGTTGGGTGGGTGAGGAATGCCCCTTGTTATTCTCGGGTTGGCAACACCACGTTTTCAAATAAGATATGTCGGATTTCATTTTTATGGATTCCTTCGGGCTGTAAAAATACTTGCAGCATTTCTATAGTTCCTCTCAGTTGCTTGGCATAGTATCGAGCGACCGCTAGTGAGGAACACATCAAGCAACAACTGGTATCAAAATAAGCTGTATTTATTAACAATGAACAAAATGACTGGTAAGCTTACATTTTATGGCATACTAAACTAATACTGGTGACGAGCATGACAAATGTTAAAGAAATGGACGGCTTTTTACTGCAATTTATTCTTCTTCTGGTTCACCAGTAAACTATTTTTGAACGTGTTTGATGCTATTCTAATTTTGTTTCAGCTCTTAGATATCAGTAAAATGCGTTATTCGTTTTTTTAGTAGGCACTAGTCCTGGCGCGAAAATTTCACTGGCGCGACAGTGTGGAATTGAAGGTGACAGCCGACAGCTTGCAATGGTCATTTAAAGCTAGAACAGGGTGCACTTTGTTGTAAAAATTGTAGGCCCCATCTTTGCCTACGTCAGTGGCATAGTTGTGCAGCGTAAAATGTGATTTCATGATTTGAAATTTTTCATGTCGCAGCGACATTATGTGCTCATATGTAATTTCGTCCCTGCGATCCAGTGGTAACGAGTTATTAGAAATATTTTCTAATGACATTTACTTAATATCAAGAATAATGTTTGAGTTCATCGTGGGACCTATCATTTTTAAGTGAGTGTGAAATACTTGCATTGAATGAAATATATACTGTACTTGAATGGCAGTGCTATCTATGAACGTATATGTTCATAATAATGCGATATGTAACAAGCAAACGAAATACGAAATACGAAATCAAAAGGAAAGGAACGAACGGCACACTAGTCATTAATTCCTTTTTGTTGCAAATATATAAACAAATCATTTCAGTGTAAGACGAGCAAGATGTGTGGTTACATGGCTGTCATAGAATGAATTGACCTTGTTTTTATTTCTCTAAAACCCCCTATGACGTTACAAAGGCTTTAAGAGCGAATACACTCGCGCTTTATAAAATAATGAGTCCATGAGAATGTCTTTTGATGGAGACCAAAATTCATTACAACTTTTTAGTAACTTAATTAAAACTATGATACCGCGATCCATGCTCTATGCTACGGAGTCTCATCATTTCGTGGGTGTTTCCATAGGTACATGAAGATGAAACGGACCTGCCCCTGCTCACATATCCGAGCTCCTCCCATCCTGTGACTCCGGGCGATCCCTGAGGTCCGAAGACAAATGTCTCCTGAGGATCCCCAGGTATTGCCTGGAGACGTACGGTGGCAGGAGCTTCCTTGTACAGGCGGCCAGACTTTGGAATGAGCTCAGCATTGAGATTAAAAAGGCTAATGTTGCTATTTTCAGGTGCGGGCTAAAACCCATCTGTTCAGACGATATTTTGAAACACCGCAGTAGAGCAAAATTTGGATTTTGCGGTATATAAATGTAAATGTCATTCATTCATTCAAGATTCTAGCCGAACTGACAGCTCTCACAAAATTATAGTATTATGAGATTATTTCATGAGTGTTGTCGCGACAGTTGGGTTGAAGTTTGATCTTCATGTGCGTGTGGTATTTCTTGGAGAAATTATGAGCTGAAAATACCACAGCGTAAAGTTCTTACACTATTCTTTGAAAAATAACACGTATCTTCACTGAAGCTAAGACTTAAAGTTCAAATATGGCATACATGCGTCACGTGACCGACCCTCTTGCCACCTGTCGGCGTTGGCGCTGTATCATCGTCTTCCAATGGTACTGTGACAAACCTAAGTTTGGAGTCGGAATACAAACTCTTACTATCAGCGTCCTCGCCAAGTCCTGCTGGAGTCTTCAGTGCTGCTTCGTTGTCCAGAAGTTTCGAGTAAAAATCATCATGCTCCACATTCTGGAGAATCATAGGTGAGAGAGAGTGACAACTAGCGTCACTTCGTACAACGAGCTTGTCCGACTTTGAATCAACGTATACAGTCTTGTCATTGAGCAAATTCTCTGGCATCTGATCGACGATGTTAGGCGCGTAAAAGTTACCCTTTGAGCAGAAGCGTTGGTTTGGGGGCTGGCCCTTTGAACGGGCATCTTCGAAAGCTTCCCAGCGGTTGTGGACACCAGTTAGCTGAACACGACCAGCTCCACTTCGCTCTCCGCCAATGGTCTTCGCCGGCTTTCGGAATGTGCAGTACAAGATAAGTGCAAGTGATGCGATAACGAGGCATGCGACAAGGACGATCGCGGCGGGCAAGACAGCAGTCATGATGATGTCATTTCCGGCGTCATCTTCGCTTGGGTTTCTGCCAGGGAATGACGCAATTGTAGGGACAAAATTGTCTCCGGACGTCGATGTATCATTATGTAGCCGACTGTCAATGTCAGGTTGCCGCAATATTGTTTTTATTTTCTTGTACAAGTGATAGGTGTCCTCGTCAGGGCTTGGCTTAAGTTTTGATTCGGTATGTACAGCTCGCGCAGGTTCGTCATTCGTACCAGTTTCATGATTCTTCGGCAGAGAATCGGAGGCCTTGACCTTTGATGCAACAGTCGACTGAGAAACCTTAGCAATTGGTTCAGTACCAGTCGAAACCCTATCGGCAAACGTCCGAACCTCAGCAGGCTCCGTATCAAGTGGAACCCGTTCGGAAAATGTCGGGTGTTGTTCGGAATTAGAGTTTTCTAGATCGGCAATTGTCGTTTCGAAATCAAACTTCTGCGGCCCAAGTTCGTAAAGGTCCGGTGCGACCACGACATCGCCCCTCTGGGGGTACGTCTGCCCAGCATATTCTTCGTCCAGTCTTCTGTCGAATTCGAATTGGCTGAGGAGATCTTCCGTGGTGTCTGCTGGCTTGTTTGGCTCTGTCGTGGCAAAAGCCTGCAAGTATAAGAAAGGTTGAACGCAATGAGACTAAAGTTGCCAATATTGAAAATTACATTTTTTGATGATGTTTATAGTGTATCGACGTTCAGCACATGTTCATGATATTAACATGCATATACCGGAACACGGATGTACATCCGTGACCTGAATGAGTGATATGGTGTGCGTATTCTTCGTTGTAATAGAAATTCTTTAAAATCTGTGGTTAAGGGTTGACCATTGGCCCCACCATTTTGGCCTGAATTTGAAACTCTAAAGTAATTAAAACTCTTTCAAAAGAAAATGAGTGCCAATTTCAAGGGTAGGAGTCAGTTCTTTGTTTTCCAGAGAAGAGCCTCCCATTTTTTAAATGGACATTCGCTTTGGAGGTGCTCTGATTTCTATAGGATTTCAAGTTCTCGCCAAAATGGTAGTTCCTACGGTCAACCCTTAATTGAAGTTTTGATCATCGACTAAGATAGCAAATGTACGTCGTATGGTTGAGTGTGGAGAATTTCTGACTGGCCTTTCCCAGAGTGCATTGACTGATGATTGATTTGTACTTATAATCGAGGCCATTCTTTGTTGCCAAATCTGGAACTGAAAGTTTACGCGAGTCGAAACTGAAGGTGTTCTCAAGTCTTGAAACTCTTGATCGGAATCGATAAAAAATTAAAACCTGAAAGTAAGGCTTAGCCCGATTTCAAAACCAAAACAAACTTCTTTTAATTCCAAATTGGCTTACCTATTTCGAAATCGGTCATTGGCCATTGTGATACATTGATGACATCCTGGTATAACGAATGTCAGAGTCGTATAGTAATTTCCCCTTTCTCGCTAAGTTACTGTAACGTATGATTCTAGGTACATGGATAAAGCCAATTATAATCCAGGATGCTGACCAAGCATAGACGGTTATTTTCAAGAATACGTTTATATCTAGGGTTTTGTTATTCAGTGTTCTTCAACTAATCATCAAAGGCCGACCTAATCCGTTTGTAAAAAAATGAATTTTGTAATCAAAATTTGAAAATTTCCAGTTGTGAAATTGCATACTGACTATAAATATAATTTAACAATAGGTCAGGTCAAGTCTCGGGGTTTGGAAAGTGTCAAGTTTTGGTGTTGGTGCAGTGTTGGTGAAGCAGGCCTACCTCACCTCAACAATGCCATTGTGTAGAACAGACGTGGAAATACTATATAAACAATGATTCAGCGAGGCATCGTGTATAACTGCATTTCTTTTTGGCGTTTATGGGTGACCATATTTAAAAAAAATCTTGACTGGTCAGACTTACATACAAGCAATATTTTCTTTGTTGTTTTCAATGTATAAATAATTCATCTAATATCATTTTTGGGAACCCCGCAGAGACTTTGATGCAGCGAAAGAAATTAAGTTGCTGTAATAAGACCGATAACGCTCTTCATAAAGTATCAAATCTAAACAAAATAATGACGTGTTTACATTATTGCAAGATAAATAGGAAGTAAGAATAAAAATATCAGCTCCATCAATTTTGTAGCCAATGGGCGACGAGAAAAACTTAGGCCTACCAAGAACTTATACAATGTAATGACTTCATGCACTCCTAATATCGAGTTGTATACTAATTGCTAATAATAGTATGATTGTTATCACGAGGGGAGGTCAAGTGAAAAAACAATATTATGAAATCTCGAGACGGTCATTTGGCTATGATACATGTCGTGATAATTTCTCGCATGACTCTTTCAATGTTGCTAAACATTGCTTTCATATTGCCAAGGTGTTAAATCTCTCGAAGTTGCTATCTCTGAAGGAGACACGATTTTATTTGAGAGATAATGGGGCCGTGCTCAATTTATACAGTCGCTGAATAACAATAATTATCATTGACCACATAAAGGTAGATTCCAATGTTGGCGATTTCTTTCCATATCCGAGGTTCTATTACGCTCATAGACCGTGGGGTCGTTGCGTTTGTTGTCACTTATAAGCTGTGGCTGACCCACGCTAGGCATCAGTGATAGTCTTTCAGCCAACGAATAGCAAATAACAACAAAGCTCTAAAAATAACCTCCCAACCATCCACTTTTATGATGTGGCCGCCAAATGAGGAGGAAAGTAAGGTAGACCTTACCGAAAAAGGACCTACTGCCCCCCTCCTCCCCCATAATTACGATCCACTGCCTGGGCGAGAATTAAAATGGTAAAAATTATACTTACAAACGATATGGACGATAGCACCAATATTGAGAAGACCAATCTCTGTGTCATCTTAGAAAAGAGTTCGTTTAAGCAGCCAAAAAGCGAGAGTTCAAAAAATCTTGTGTTGAGCCACGAAAGATCCTAAATTATCTGACAAATTGTTCTATAGCACGTTAATATTCTACATGTAATCTCCACAATGAATACGTCTTGAGTTAGTCAGCAAACGCATGAGTAATGTAAACTTCAAATTTGGTACTGCCTTTTATCGCTATTTCAAAATGACGTCAGTTTCATTCTAAATATACATTACAGGGGAATCCCATTTTATGCCTTCAGATGACCCCATTATTCAGTGTATCAATATCGATCATCCAATGATATTGTGATAACATGAACTTGACAGCAAAACTGGGTCAATTGCCGGATAGTTCTGTTGTGTGAAACAACCTGCTTTCGAAATAGGGAATGGAACTCGAACAGTCCGGTATTACGCACGTTCTCTGAAAGATGAGCAATGTTAATACTTTGAGGTTCAAGATGGCTCTGTGTAAATGCTGTTCTAGGCCTACCTTCCGGTTGCGGCCTGCCCGTTTGTTGTTCAACGAGAATTTTGCGCACTTTTCACATCACTGCGGACCAATTCTGTTGCCTCTAGCCGAATTATCAGTTAGTTGACCTAGATTAATTGATCCCACTGGCAACCTGGAGTGAAAAAACACGAGGTAAACATTGTAAAAAAACCATGACAAACTCCCTTTGTAAACAAACCCTTGCCTAACAGTCGGTACATTTGTGAAGTAAAGCAAAAGGTACATGACTTTCATGGTCATGTCGTATGTTGATTTCATCTGTCATATGATTGAATCCATGAGTTTATCCCTTGTCTTTCACCCGAGTACAGTTTGCCTTTTCCCGACCCAGAGTATTCCTAACATCTTCGTCAAAGTAGACATCAACAACAGCCACGGATAACGATTGGAAAAAAACGTAACTCCGAACGCTGTCTTCAAAGAAATACTGCAATTTTCAATTCTACCACACTACCACAGGCCATGACACATTGGGTGATATGAATAAAGACTAGCAAATGCTCTTACTTCAGTTTTCAACAGAAAGGCCTTGTGTAAATGTACATAGAATCTTGGATAAAAGCATTTGCTAGTCTTTATTCATATCGCCCATTGACTAGTAATTGTACGGCCAATAGTTCTTCGCAGCTCCGTGTGGAGCGCGGGTATTTGCTGTTACATGCCATGTTATTACGTATACAGTTCTTTGATTATTGTACCTATATGGAATTTTGCGGAAACAGAGAACCAGTTGAGAATTTTTTCTTTGGTTCTCAATGGAAACACAAAAAAGCTTGTATCTAAGCTGTAATAATAATTATCGTTTGTTCTCGATTTCTTCGTTTCTCTGTTTCTCTGTTTATTAATACCCAACCGAGGCGTAGCGGTTTGGGTGAGACAATCAATACCTCAAGTTCTGTATCAACACTTCAAATTAAAAATCGAATAATTTAGTTTTTAAATGCTTTTGAAATACTTTGCTGGTTGGTATTTCTAGAAGATATCTTGATACAACGTAATAGGTTTATAATGATAAAGCTGTCCTGAACAATAGATAAATCAGTTGTTTTGGAGTTCTACATGTATGTCAAATTAATGGCACAATTTGCGCTTATTTCTACTATAATTGCCTAAGTTGTGGAGATTGTTGTTCGGGTTGTGTTGTCAGAATAGGAAGATGTAATAACGAGTTCCCATTTTTTAAGCCAAAATATATAATTCTCATTATAGTGAATTATGTCATGAAGATCATTTATCATTCATGTCTATTTACCATTTATTCTAAAAAACATGGTTTCAGAAAAAACGGCACTAAATCAACGGCTACAGTATGTCAGTATATACAAAAGAAGCTGGATTCCAGCTACCATAAGAATATTGTTTGCAGCGACATCGCTTTAAAACTGAACGCCACCGGAGATGATCGTTCCTATGATCACAAGAGCTTCCCGAGGTAGGGCCTTGATCAGGGTTGAAATTCGCGACATCTAAAGGATTGTCGCAGGAACTAAGAAAAACGCACACACTCGATTGGACCCCATCGTGGTTGGACGTGTAAGCGGGTACATGAGATAGAGACCACAGTCGGTTAGGAATCGGGGCGGACCGATCGAATCCGAATGCGGTTTTTGGGTGTCCGTCAGTCTAAACGTATTTTGCCCTCCATCGTCCGTCGTCGTCGTCGTCGTCGTCGTCTGTATCCTGTTTTAAAAACAGTGACACGTTTCCGAACCGCCCGAGCTGTGAACTCGAAACTTTGTACACAGGACACCCCAGGTCAGGACTGTGACATCTGACAATGAATTTCGGTCCGATCTGATGACTTGGCCACCAGGGGGCCAGGAAACCTAAAAAGTGTGATATCTCTCTTATGAGTGACTCGTTTTCGATAACATTTTTATGGTACGTTCTCCTAGTAAGGATACATCAAATATCATACAGATATAAAATCCCTGAGGTTTTTGATTTGACCTAATATTCAAGGTCACAGAGGTCAAACGGTGTGAATTGGCCGTTTGAGTGTAACTGTGGCACGTTTCTTAACCGCTGAAGCTATGAACTTAAAATTTGGTACACATGACTCCCTATGTCATGTAACCCCGTACACCGAATTTCGATCTGATCTGATTCTTGACTTGGACATTAGGAGGCAAACATTAAAAAAGGTAAAAAGTGCAATATCTCGCTTATTAGTGACTTGTTTTCAATGATATTTTTATGGTAGGTTCTCCAAGCAACGATACATCACATGTCATACCGACTTTGGTTTGACCTATATACTACACCTGTAGAGTGTTTCTTAACCAGGAAGAATTCCTTACCACCAAATATCTATACGGTAAGCACGATGGCTCCTGGCCGTTTCATTTTCAGAAAGAATTCTTGCAACTTAATTCAAATTTCCCTCCATTGCGGAAGGTAGACTCCATTATTCCCATGCAATTCACGATATATCCCATTTCAACCGGTGCCCGCTTCATGGATGCCCGCTTCATGGATAATTTGGTAGTGAGTGAAAATGGCTGTTCTCCACCAGATGTGTGAATGGATATATATATCAAACAGGATAAACACCGGAACTCGTCTAGCAAAAGCTGCCGCATCCTTGTATATTTTCAATCACCTCAGCGTAGGCGCGGCACCATGCAGACCAATCAACTTTTGATTTTGATTGGTTGCATCGGCTCATCCGAGTTCGTTGACATTGTGTGTTCCACTACTCATTTGGTATCTTACACAACATTGTTCATCTAACTGACTGCAGGGAGCGGTGCCAGTCTTTCGGACCGCAGCTAACAGTGTCTTGGGCAGTCACCACCATTTTATGCTCTATTATGTACTCAAGAGTCACTTATCTGTGAAAAAAATGTCAGCAGAAAAAGGTAAGTGTACCCAGAGTCTTTTAAATAGAGTCGGGCAAATTGTACCAGGATAACTCAATAGTACCGATTCATGTAACTGGCTGAGACTTGAGTGAAGCGTTTGTCCGATCAGAATTTTGATAACTTGTTTCATGTGAAGTACATGATTGGTGAATATGAAATTATCGCTCTTGTTCTCAGTATTTGCTGTTTGTGTATGACAAGGAAATTCCCATCCAGAAGTATAGCAGGAAGGGTTGGGCGTTTGTGGTTTCTGAGTGTGAGGTGGTATAGTGGTGTCTGTTGACTGAGCTTTTTACCGGGTTAAAAAAATGCCTACTGCCCATGTGCAGTCGAGGCATTGTAGGATGTCTTACTGGGTAAAGACAGTATATACCTCGGACCCACTGTCCCTACTGACCTGTTCCATCCACTCTCAGGGAATTGTGGTTGACGTGCACTGCGTCGTTATTCAAGTTGAGGAATGCCGAGGAGAGCAGTTCGGTGGATGCAGATTTAGTCTAATCCAAAAACAGTCTAAAGTTCATACCAAATCCAGGCAAAACAAGGGTGTCTATCCTGAAACACGGCAGTAACTTTTAGCCCATTCAGCACTATGAATAAGACCATTCGCCCAGTTTATGAGATCGTTTCCTCGCTTCAGCTTTACCAACAGGTGCTGTTGTGCGACAAATGACCGAAGATGACGTCCCAGATATGATCAACACTGGAGATGCAGAGGGCTGGTACATCCGATATCACGACGTCCTTGCACAGTACATGATTTCTCCTGAGGGATGCTTTATCGCAGAGCTCAATTGAGAAAACATTGGTAAATAGAATTCTGACTCTGAATTATCAACATGAAGATGCAATTAGAAAGAAGGACAATGAGATGTCTCATACCTCAAGTAAGATTCCATGAATACGATTGGCTGATGCCCGTTACGTGACCGTGTGGTATTCGCTATGTTGCCCGCTCCAGCCGTTCGACATTTTGCCATGTCTCTCATCAGGGTCACAGTTGTCGGATCTTCGTATTGAAAGTATGTTCCAATCCAAAAACACTTATTTGACAACATGTACGAATTTGTCAATAGTTGGAAGTGCGTCTGACCCGAGCAAAAACCTAGTCCGAATATGTTGCAAATACGGTTTCTGTAATTATGACGAAAACCGTTTGAAATATTCGTAGTCTAATTGTGAATAGAGTGGATGCGAACACGGAAGCAACAGATCAGAGAGTAGATAGCTATGAGAGAGTCTGGACAAAAGGTACTGTTGAAGGAGGAAATAAGTCGGATTGCAAGAACTAACTTTGTGAAAATATTGTACCGGTGTGACAGCGGATATAGTCCCCCTGGAGTCATAGTCCGGTAGCATTGTATTTGACCAATTAAGCAGCATGATCTATTGTACCGCTAACCCTAACCAAAACATTTAGCAATGCGGGCTATTGTTACACGGACTATCAGCCCTAGGACTACTATCCCCGCCACACCGGCAGAATATATCATGTATAATTAGGTTGTACAAGGTTAGTTCAGTGAAGTTGTTCATCTGCACAGTGCACAACACATGTATCACACGAATTTCTGTTCTTTTTGTACGAAATTAATAAATCCATATTAAACCGAGAGCAACACTAACGGAATTTTGGCAGTTTTTGACGCTCGTAATTTTTTGCCCAACAAACACCTCTCAGTTAAATTTCAACAGAGCAGTATGATGTATGCATGAATATAGCAGGTGTGTAGGAACAAACTGAAAGTTGATGGAGCCGGGTCAAAATAACTAGAAATTTTAAAATCATGCATGCAAACGCAAGTTTATAAAGGGGGTATGAGGGTCCTTCCCACGACCCCCAAAATGCCCCTTCTGGATCGGCCTGTAATAACCCTTAAATTTCAAGGATTTTGTTAATTAGTGTGAACCACACATTTTCAGCATGTCGCCAGACACCTGACAGATAGATGGCCAGGGTCAAGACACAAGTACCCCATAATCCTTTTAGAGGTCATGAGCATAAAAAGACTATTCGCCGTTTTGATGGAATGCATCCTTTTCAGGTTTCTGCATGTGTGTAAACTGGGGCGACACGCAGGCATTTTTGGGGATGTTCGTGGTGAGGAAGTACTTGAGGGGACAGGGCATAGGTATGGAGTCAAAACTTCTTCTTTTCAGCGCTGAGAGTAAATTGAGCACATCACAACAGAGATTTTTGTTGGAGTTACCCATATCATAATTCGTCGATGATTTCACAAAGTGGTTAATCAGCAAACTTTTCATTTTGAGAAAACTCAACTCAAAAATTCCGTATAGTTTGAATGACTCTGTGCATTACATATGAAAGAATATAATGGCACGAAATGCATAAAAAGATGGTAAATCGTTATAGAATTGACATTGGCTTTGAATATCACCATGATAATACTCTCGTTGATAATAATAGATGTGTAAGTTGACATGGCTTGTGCAACAAATTGGTGTATTATCTGTCGTTTCTTTCCTAGGTTCCGCACTATTTAAACGCTGCTGGGCGTTTAAGGGGAACAGGAACACGGGATTATCTTCTCCGGTGGAAATGGTTGAAGTATACAAGAGGCTAGGCCTCACGGAAATCGGCAAGTGGAGGCTTGTGGTGTACGATGGAAAAATAGACTCTTCTAAAATAAAGGCAAAATAGTTATCCAAGGGACTTGACATTATCCCGTATGAAGAAACCTTTTTTCGAGATATTGTCGATTACGACACTGCGCTGAACACCGTAGGATCTCGGGAGAGGTTCATCAGGTTGTGCCTAGAGAAACCAAGCACGATGTGTTACGTTGCTCGGGACAACGGTCGAGTGATTGGTTATGGAATCATCCAACCTTCGATTCATGGTTACCGCATTGCACTACTTTATTGTGACTCGCCGAACGCAGCAATGGCCCCTTTGAAGAAGCTTATAGAGGCTCTTCCTGAGGAGACGCCTGTTGTTGTGTTCTTTGCTCCAGACTGTAACGCGACTGAACTCGCAAAAGAGTTTGACATGAAAACATATTGGGGTCCTTTGCAGAGACTGTTTACAAAATATGACCTGTTGAAAATTAATCCTGAGAAAATATTTCTGACTTTTGAATGCGAGACATGTTTCATTTGAGGAAAATCAAATGAAACAGTCTGTGTCATTTAGCGATGAAACCTGTTGAGTATTTGAAACGTATTTGTGTATTGAAATTATTAAAACAATTGTAAGGTTGCTTACGCGAATGCTTGTCGCTTTGAGCAATATATGAATAGGTGCGAATGGCAAACCTCAAGCATGCTAGCATGCCAGTGTGTCTGAAAATAGAAGTACATGCATATATCTATATGGTACGGCGAGCGATATATATATTTTTGGTTCTATGCATAGTTTCTTTCAAATATTCAAGTTGGATGAATACAGAATGGCTGTCCGTTGGCAGCAGATATCAACATAGATGCTAGTACAACTTTGAACTACAGAATGGCCGCCCATTATTTTATTGCCTGTAATATTGGAATTACGAACGAAATCTTCGAACTACAAAGCAATCAATCAACGTTGCATAATATCAAGAGTTGAATAATAAAGACTATAATTCTTGATGATATATCAACGCATGGCTAATTATTCTTACGCATGAGGAATACACACATCATGGTTTTTGTATATATTAACTTCAGAAGGTCAGATAAGGCTATAATATACTGAAGTTTGTTTTGATTTATTAAGATAGTGCAGTCTTTATCATTCCATGTATGTTGCCTTACATACATTTTACAAACGCACACACAATCTAAAGTACTGGTACTAGGTAACGACTTTGACTTGTCCTTTTACGCCAGTGCGGGCCCTGCGACATATAAGGACAGCACAGTTTTAAAGGACATCCTAGACACCAGGAACAGCTACAAAAGCCATGATGACAAGAATGTTCTTGCCGACATTCCTCATTCTTAGCTTCGTCTCTCTCACCAGGGCAGACAACACCCAGACCAACATCGTTTTTATCGTTGCTGATGATTTAGGTAAGTAACCTCTATATTTACCACTCTACCCTCTACTGCGTTTAGATTTCAGCTCCCAAAATACCCTCGTACGTAATGTAGTTTGATGAATCATTGAAACATCTGTGAAAATTGCATGCCTATGTCTCCAGAAGGGTTTAATTCCACCGTGAAAGAAATTCCGTATGACAAAATGCACTGTGGAATTTCCGCCATGAGGGAATTTCGAAACGTCGAGAGCCGGTGCGACATACATTCTTACCGAGGGACACCGCCTGGCCTGGGATCTAACATTCCAGAGGCAGCTGACATCTCAATTGTGATGGTGATACTGGTATATAGTAGGCCGCTAAATCTATCAACAATTATTGAACAATAGGGCCGGAATTGATTCATACACTTATCAAAATGGATAAGCATCCGTTCATTGTTGATTTTTTTGATAGAGTTTTACCCTCATAGGTTGGAATGATGTTAGCTGGACCAACCCAGACATCATCTCGCCGAATCTCGAGAGAATGGCCAGGGCGGGAATCATCCTCAACCAGAGTTATGTCATGCCAGTGTGTTCACCGTAAGTATGTAATAAAAGTGATGTATTGTTTATTACATGTATACATGTAGAACCAACAGTTCATTTGGGATAGAACGTATATGTTGAGATACCAAACGCGTTATCGTGTCATGAAAGGTTTTATGGCAGTCAACAGAGCACCCAACTTAGATTTTCTTCTCGCCTGGCTTCGATATATACCGTGGTTATTACGGTATACAAAGTCAACCGTACACAGGATTTTAAAAAGATGAACGCCAGCCGATTTCGACAACGGATAATTTCTCATGTTTGTTACGTTTAAGATCGAGAAGCTGTTTTATGTCTGGAAGATTTCCGTACCACACGGGCATGCAGGTTAGTGAAACATCACAAAATAGGGAGGTTAATGGGGGGGGGGGGGGGGACGACAGACAGAAGCTATACTTGTCAAATTGTTTGTGTTTATGTGGCTAATATGCGCAGTTATGGGACTGAGTTATGGTTTATTTAGCGATGCCGTTACTTTCAATATACTGTTAGATAGGAGACACCCCTGTTGGCGATTTTGTGTAACTTTATATTGCCTACCTGGCTGCTGCCTGAAGTCTCCTTTTAAGGGAGTTTACGAGAACGAGAGCGACTTGAACGTCAAATTGCCGTGGTTTGGTCTAAGTTTTATTTTGAAATTATTTGACGAAATTATCAACATCATGAACTCCAATGAATCCATCTATTCATATCTGAACATTTAAATGTTAATCTCCTCGGAATAGGATTTTAGTTGGGGTTCGGTTGCTCAGTCATCGTGGGAAGTACTATTCTAATTGAAATTTACTGATGGAGATAACGCTTAGGTTAGCTTAATGCAAGCGTTTGTTTCTAACGCCGATTGAGCAAATGGACCCCTAACGCGCATACTGCTCTCAAATTTCAGTACGGTGTCATCAATTCGAAACAGCCGTATGGTCTTCCACTGAATCTTACCACCTTGCCCTCACTGCTGAAGGATGCTGGATACGCAACACATATTGTTGGAAAGTGGCACCAAGGATTCTGTAGCTGGGCCTACACTCCCACCTATCGCGGGTTCGACTCCTTTTATGGATATTACAATGCGGCGGAGGACTACTATCAACATTCTATCCCACTGGAACGTAAGTTGGCCTGTTCCTCTTCCGGCATCTTCCCTTAAAGTAACGTGTTTTTGTTGCCGATGAAGAAGTTTGCAGTGACCTAATATAGAATGTCCGGGGAACAAACGATTCTCTTACCCTCTTTAATCACTGACGGCAATGGTCTCCACAGCGTCACATACTACATTGTATAGTCCGTCAGAACTCGATGGGAGCCATTACTTCGCTGCACTGAGAGGTGAAAGGTGAAAAGATACAATGATGACCGGTTTGTTTCATCCTACAAACAAAATGTACCCAATGTACACAATGCACCAAGCAATCTTTCCGCTCTTCAGCCCTTCCGCACACCACTGTGGGTACCGACTTTCGAGACGACAAATTGCCAGTGAAGAACGAAAATGGATCTTATTCAACGGTAGGTCAAAACAATTTTTCAATTTAACTTTTATCGTGGGGTGCGGGGTTTTCTTGCAGATAGATGGCGATTTTTGGGACATATATAGTGGCCCACAGCTCCCCCTTCCACTGACGCCAAAAAGTGAAATACGGCCTGAGGCCCGCTTGTTCAAAACAAACTTTTTCACTAAAGCCCGCAGCACACTAGCCGCCAACTTCGGCGTTCACAGGCGTTTTTTTGCCGCAAGAGTCCTGAACGCCTGAACTCTTCTTGTCACCAAAGTTGGCGGCTAGTGGATAGTGCTAGTTAGATTTAACGCCACACACGATCCTGGGCCATACAGTACTGCGCGTTAGTATTAACTCTTCTCAGTCCGTTCTCTTTATTTCAGTATCTTTACACAGAGAGAGTTGAACGGATCATCCGTCAACACAACACTAGCCAGCCATTGTTTCTTTATCTGCCTTACCAAAGTGTCCATGAACCCCTAGAAGTTCCGAAGAAATATGAAGAAATGTATGCAAACATCAAAGACGACAACAGAAGAATATTTTCAGGTGAGTTATATATCGGTTAAAAGTCGAAGGTTGGCTTGGGTCACCGCGTGACCCGAGAGAGCTCTGTCCCAACCGGCGCCTTTCGAAACGGGCGGTGGCTTTGATGTTGAAACCATACGTACCGCATAGTTGCCTGGCACTTTATTGAAAGACTCTGAGTCAAGGCGTGACCCGAGAGAGCTCCATCCCAATGCGCGTCTTTTGAAGCGGGCGGTGGCTTTGATGTTGAAACCATACGTTCCCTAGTTGCCTGGCTCTTTATTGAAAGACTCTGAATCAGAGCGTGACACGAGAGGGCGGTGGCTTTAGTGTTGAAACTTTACGTTGCCTGACTCTTTATCGAAAGACTGGTAATATATGATTGAGAGCTTCGCACCGCCATCTATTTCATTTGCCTTTGCTTCTGCTGCAGGAATGGTGACCAGCATGGATGACTCCGTTGGGTATGTCATGGCGGCTTTGGAGGACAGGGGCATGATGGACAGTACGCTTGTCATCTTCACCTCTGATGTTAGTTCTAATTGCGTGTACTAGTAACGTATCACTCCGCTGCACTCGGACAGGAGTGTCCAGTTCGATTAATAAGTAACCTACTAATCACCTACATGTACTGGTATACGATATTAAAGATGTCCTGCAAAATATCATTAAAGAGTACGAAAGTGCCCAGCTCCCGTACCTAGAATTAATCCGCCCTGTGGCTCATGGACGGATTAAGGTTTGTGGCTAAAGAAACATTATATACAAATCTTGGAAAAGTACGCTTGATTAATCTTTGGTAAAAACATATATGTGATTTATAGCTTAGCGTCAACTAGGAAATTATCAACAAATAACAATATTGGGCGATTGTAATGTGAGTCATGTGTAAGTAGGCGGAAACCGGAGATCCCGGACTTCCTACCATTCATAATAATTATACGTCTAAAATCCCTAGTCTCGCTTTCACCAGCTATAGATCTACAATTTTTGTAGTCATGGAGATTTCGTGAATCTTGTCTTCAGAATGGAGGGCAGTATCGAAGAGGTGGCAACAACTTCCCTCTTCGTGGGAACAAGGGTACGCTCTGGGAAGGAGGAACTCGAATCCCTGCTTTCGTCTACGGGAATCTGTTGAAGAAATCAAGGTTTACTTATACGGGGTAGGTTTACGCACGAAAAAGTCATAAAAACCAGATTGATCTTGATCAACCAGGTCTATCCATATTCTTGTTATAATTAGTGTGATCAAAATGACACACCCTTGCAGACACATCCTTTTTAGACACGTCCGTGTGATGTGTTTCCCAGTCTGACCTCTGTGTGCTGTGAATGCAAAATGCAGTACAAGGTAGGCTAACCCTTCCCTTTAAATCCTGGAGCATTTTTATGTGTTTCCCCGTATATCACAGGACCATTTCATAATTTTTTACTCACAAGGACCCCCAGAAGGACCCCTGTAGAAGCCAGACACTAAATATCCATAATAAAAATCAATGGATCCTTTACCGACCGAAAACCGGCATTTGCTTCATTGCTTAAGTAAAGATGGTGATGGTGATGGGTAGGTACGCACTGGTTTGCGGTTAGCGGCCAGTTATATATATCGACGAAGTCCAGCGGTAGGTTTGCGGCCAGTTAGGACCTAAAGGGATTAAATCTCACCCCCCCCCTCCACAAACTATGCTCATATAATCCTTGAAGTAAGGTACATTTTTTCCTGAGTGTTGTAAAAAGGTACGGTCTACCTCCTGGTCCTTCAATAACAGACTCGGTCAGCGAACTGTAAAAAATTCTGTTATGGGAAGGCGGATCATTCTTTTGATCACTGGGTTGCCTTCAGAAGCATACCGTGTAGTAATTTCAGACGACAAAGTCACAGCCAAAAGACTGGACAAGACACATCTAAGCACTCAGTTGGGCGTCACTAAAATCAAAGTCAGCGTCGCTTCAACAGTATTATAGAGGAAAACAAAGTTTTTTAAAGAGAGTGGGGTTTTGATGGTCTGAAGAAATGCGAAAAGTCCACGGAGGCCATTGTATTGTTCATCAACTTATACATTTTAGGATGATGCATGCAGTGGACTGGTATCCAACAATCGTCGAAGTAGCTAAGGCAAAGCTTCCCGATTACGACATCGACGGGACCAGTTTATGGCAGGCGTTGAATGCCAACCAGTCATCGCCGAGAAATTCATTTGTTTACAATTTGAATGTTAAAGGGCGGGACAAGGCGCAAGCGGGAATAAGGTATGATCATCACGCTGTTCATACTCGAGTGTCACCGATCTTAGCTGCTAAGAAGACGACACAAAGCCCAAGACAAACCATGAAATGATAGTCGCAAAACTTGGTGTAGGCAACCCATTGTCTATTAAAAACACAAAATACGCCTATTTTTCTGATTTGAAACGTTCTACAGTGCAATAATGATGGATATAAGGAAACCAGTTGATTTGCTGGTGAACTATTAATTTCTTGCGTTGTGGAGACGAATGCATAGTATAACACGATACAGGCCGATATACCGTCGTTGTGAGGACTTGGGATTGATGTTCACCGCCGGTATGTCGGCATGAACATGATACGCAACTATTTTAGTTGGATTATCGTGGGTGTGAATAGCCATGGTGTGTAGGAGAGTTTGAGAAGGGAGCTAAGTGCGTTTGCCGATTTCAACAGTCGCCGTCTTCTACCAAATACTACAATCCTTTAGTAGGAATGCAGAAGAAGTGAAAGGAATACTTGCTCAGTTGCCTCACATGTCACTTAATACACAGTAGAGTCTGGTTCACACCGCCTCAAATAGTCAATCATGATCACTTAATCATAAATTTTTTTTCCAGAGTTGGTGATTGGAAGCTTCTCGTTGGTGACCCAGGGCCTGCCGCTAACGATAACGGGTGGTACCCGCCACCTGCAGTCACGGAACATAAGCCCTTCGACCCGGAGGGAGAAGCCTACGAAGAAAACGAAATCAGGATTATGACGGACATGATGGACGAACATATGAAAGTATCAAGTGTTCGGAGGGAATCCCGGCCAAAGAAAATACCAAAGTATCAACTCTACAACATCAGAGGTATGTATACGAATAACCAAAATAAGCGTCAGTACATGAGAAATTCAGGCAAAATCTGGCACTTAAAAAGAGTGAGCGGGTTTTCACTTCAGTATGCTTGTTTTTCTGTTTCATTAAACTTTTTTTCTGAAAGTTTTAACGTCTTTCAAATTTTTAGTTTTTAGGCGGTTGAAAAGCCTGTCATTCGTAAATTTTGGCATTCGCAATTAATTCCTGGTGCGAAAAATCTTATCCGCCACGTGCGTACACGCCGAGTTCGAGTTTACCCCGCTATCAAGACGCAATGTCATTTCCATTGTAGTAGCAGTTACGGGCTAATCAAGCGCCAACAGCGTGACGTCATCGTGTAGATTTTCGTCTCAATTTCACGCATCGATAACCATCCTGAATTACCGGGTTTGGGGGTTATACAGCAGTCAACCATCACTAAAACTTTTAGCCTATTTCATGGGGTTCAACAATTTTGACTGCCTGACTTTCTCATGCAATGACTCTTTAAAGCGTTACACCAAGTCAACTTGATAAAAGGCTAGTTGCCAAAAAGCTAGCGGCCGAGTGTTGTGGTAATCATACAGTTGCACTGTATTTGCCGATCCAGAGTATCTGATATATAGTGATAGGCAAAAGTGATTAGAGATTTGTTTCAAATACTTTTCATGATAATGATGACTGTGGTTAACTTTCTTCCAGATGACCCAACGGAACACCACGATTTGTCACAACAATTCACAGTCGTGTTGGCCCAGATGATAGCCTTCTATGAAAAGTTGGCCGAGACGGAGACCGAGGCAATGGATCCCCCGGAGGTAGAAGGATCCGATCCAAAATACTGGGGCGGGATGTGGAGCCCAGGATGGTGCTGACCCAGGCTTTATTTAGATGACTATAGGGCCGTTTTCACGGGACCCAACCGATCTAAAGCGATCAGGATCGATCTGGATCGGTTTAGATTGGTCTGATCAAAGTACGAGAAAAATACGAGATTTTGGGTTTATAATGTGAACCGCGAATCTACTCCTTTTAACTCCTATTTGCACAAACAAGTGCTCCAAGCAACTGCTTTAATTCATCACGAAATATCTTCAGCGAACTTGCGTAAATTAGAAAGTTGAAACAGTAATTGATCATTGAAAAAGACGTGCAGAACAATGCTACCATAACTAAAACTTGTACCTCTTCGGAAGTCCATCCGATATATACGCCAAGTAGGAAATTGAAATAATCGGCGATGCCCCAGGCGATTATATAAGGTAGAGTAGTAATTAGGTACAGTAAGCTCACGAAAAGAAGGCTGATGAGACTATTGGCGTCAGCCTTATTCACGAGTGCCTTTGCCGATGCTCTACGGGCAGACCACACCCCTATGATTATTAGAACGTTCAGCACAAGTATCGCTACGCAAGGAAACATGAATGGAACGATGTGCTCATTGACTTGAATCAGTAGGTACCTCTCTACGTTTGTGAACTCTGGGATGTCGAAGAAACACCAGAGGATCTCGGTACCAGACAAATGGGTAACTTTAAAATAAGCTAAGATGGGGATGTTCACGACAAGCATTGTTAACATCATCAAGCAAATTGCAAGTCGACGTCTCCGTTTCGTCATGAGAATATGTGTATTGAGCGGGAACCACACTCCGAGACATCTTTCTAGGGAGAACAATACTATGAGGTAAGACGATGTGCATGAGCTGACGCGGTATTGGTAGCGGAAGACCTTGCACACGGCTTGCGCTCCGATCGAAAATGGAGATTCGAAGAAGAAGTTCCCGGTGCTGATGCCGAGTATGCCGCTGACAACCCATGAGTACGTCCCGTAGATTAACGTAGACAAGTCCGCGGCTGCCAGAGGGGCGAGATAACTCACCGTAACCTGATCCTTTCTGCGAATTCTCCAGAAAATAACGATTGACAGAGTGTTTCCAACGAGGCCCAGGATGATGACCACACCCATGATGTACTTGTTGGTAAACTCTGTCAAATGACTTATGATTTGAAACAGGGAGGATAGTTTCTCTGGTGGCAGGGTGGTTGGGCTTGAAAGTCGCATCTCTTCCATGGTCACCTGCAGTCCAGTTTGTGTGAACCTACCGCGCTACCTCAGTTCGATGTTTGATTGACTACTGTGTGGTTTGTTAAATCTACTTCAGCACTTCCACCATAGGGGTCCTTTATGTCAGGTCTACAGGAGAAAGAGCTGTTGCCTGTGACAATAAATACTTGTATACGCAGGTTATTTTTGAAAACTTCCTGGTCTTCGAGGGAAATCGTACGAGGATTAACGCCGAGCAGATCGGAGCAGTCATCGGAGTATGGAGATGAATCCAGCCCTGGTTGACGCTATTGAAACACATCATGATAATACGTCTCTAAATCTGGCAATTCCATTTTATGGTTTTATATTCGTTTCAATTTTACATCTTCTATTTGCGTACTCTTTGAAGTGATTGCTTTAGTTGTGATGTAACTTGATGGAAGGCGTTATACCTGCAATGCAGCAATACAGCAACTTTCTGCATGGCAAATATTCAGTTACGGCAGGCGAAGCAGGTCAGTGTTTCTGATAAAAAAAAAATCCTCATAAAAAAATCAACTTAAAAAGAAGGTTAGTACATGCAACCATGCTCTTGCCTAATGCTGGAAGTAATGATTTTCTTACGTGTTAATGAGTTACGTTCTCTTATCCTTACCATAAGCCTATTTGCGCGTTTAGACTGTACAGGATATGGAGAGATAAAGCAAAAAAGAATGGCCAACTTTGATTCCATCGCACGCCGCTGCGTACCATTCAAGTCAGCGCTGCGTGAGTCGTCGAGTCAACCATGCTCAGTTGGAGATCGTCGCCGCAAAAGGTGATATCGACGAAGCGATTAATAGCTGTGAAATTGCTTTGGATATCGCAATCGGGTAAAATGTTACGTTCATGAGATTTTTGATACTAGCTTTTTTGGGGGAATGTAAACTTGAGGTGCAAGGAAAGAGGGAATCATACTTTGTACGGACTGATGGATTTTACGCCGAACATCGTCGGTTGCATTTTAGTTCGAGGTGGATGAGATAATCAGGTGAAGTTTCGCATATTGAAGGCTAACTATTTTGCTAAATTCAAAATCATAGTCCAACCATTGCTTACTGGCTACGAGTGGACATAATTCTGTTTATAGCATTTTCGGGCCTCTTTGGTCTTTTTGTGCTGCTAATGAGTTCTCAGTGGTTTTTGAGAGCAGCTTTTTATTGTTCTGGTTGACTTTCTGGTGATACGCTGAGGATAGTTTCGGGACAGAAAGGCTAAGTGATTGACAGATTGGAGTCTCGTAACATGTAGGCAAAGTGATTGACATATTGGAGTCTCGTACCAGACAGGCTATGTGATTGACGGATCGGAGTCGACACATCCACTATCGTTTTAGTTAAAAAATTAAATCTCGAAATTGGTTTGACTCCTTCCATTACTGATGACTTCTTCTGGCAGCCGGTAGCCTGTTAATGGTAGCTGAGAGAACTGGTAATTACCTGGTGAGTTTATCGCCACGGCGAACCATTATAATAAAAGGTGTCCTAGTGAGGCGCGCAGAAAGATTTTCGCTTGGAAAACTATATTGATTCCTTGCCAAACTGCTTGACTGCTCCGTTCGACGGGACCAGAGTCGCTCCACCCTACGGCAGTCGGTCGGCTCGCTTTTAATGCAAAGTGGCCTTCCTATCAACTAACTGGTTAAGTTATCTTGTGGGTGGAGTATTAGCGCATTGGATACCTAAGTTTCGCATCAGGCTAAATGAAAAAAAAATCTTACAGATAGTTTATGAGAATTTTGGTTGAGATCATAACCGCGATAGACTTTTACAAATTGCAATAAGCAGTATTTGTGGACGTACGCTCGATATATCGGCAGGCAGACTCCTGTCACTCGCTCAAAACAAGTGTATCACAGGGATATTTATTTGATTTCTTGGATAGCTCTCGCCGTTGGCAGAAAACCTCTTGACTCGCTGGTTGGATACAATGATTTGATCGAAGTGGTAAACTAGAACTCCGTGGGATTAGGGTAAGTCTGGACAATATTTTCTACCATTGCATGCAGGTTAAGAGTATGAAGGTATTTGTTGATTTCGGCACTTACATGTTTATCACAACTTCTTCTGTTATTGTTTAACCGTCAGCTGACGAATGGCTCCTCGTTGCAAAAGCGGAAACAGCAGATTCTGAGGACTGAGCCAAAGGCATCGCCGTTTTGGCTAGAACTTGAACTCCTGAAGCAATTACTTCGCATTGCTACCAGAATTACGTTGGTACATCTATACGAGAATGTCGCTAAATATTAACAGTTTGTGACAAGGCTACACTGAAGAGATGAGCCGCAATGCTGTTGGTTTTTGAAAGGGTTTTATTGTGAACGGTTGCTTGGAATTGCATATTTATATTATTTACATCTTAAAGGGAGACCATCAGGTTGGTGATCTACAGATGACCAGTACTTGCAATTAGGGAAAAAGATTTGTTTCGACTGAGTGACAATAGGATTTCAATACTAAACGCTGAGATATGATCATCATAAAGCCACCTATTGGCCAACTTGCTCAACCTGCTATGGCCCATACTCTCAATTTAATCTTGCCTCTTCCACAAGCCTCCCTTTGATAAAGACACCTCTAGCATTTCACAGTCGCCGATCCTTGAACGGACACCAAGCAACCGTGATTGATGTCATGACTCCGTCATCGCGAGCGAAGCTCTGATCCTTGGTAAACCGCATAGATCAAGTCAGCTTTCCGAATCGAAAGACGCCCTAAGATCATTTTTGATCCATGATTTAATGCTACAATTTGACTGCATACTCTAAATTTTGGGTCCAACATTTATATATAAATCAATCTGACAAGTTCCAACATTCATAACGAGTGTCTCCGCCAGATAAAATAGTTATGGTTATTCATAAAGCGAATTGCTATCAAAATCAACATGGATGATAAACTGATGTGCGTGCCGTTACGTCACAGTGCCATGAATATTTTAGAGCGGTTTGCTCCGTCCGCACAAATGTAGACACTGCAATTGAGAAAACAAATCCAGCATTTGCCGCAGACGTAAATTGGAAAATTCAAAAGAAATGAACATTTGTCTATTTATGATTAACGACAGCGATAAAAATACCTTGTACATGTATTTCCTTTTCGTCCCCACGTTTCGTTCATAATGTCTTGCAATAAAATTGTTTTATCGTTTCCGCTGATTTCATCACTATAATTTTTCATAACTGATGATTACGGCGCTCCGGGGTCGTTGACACTATGCGTTAGTGTCATCATGATGAAAGGCGGGTTTCGCAACCCCTACGACCGATGACTACACAGGGTCTGTCAGGTCATCCAGCTATGTGCTAATTCATAACACGACACTCGAAAGTATTCTTCTACTCTTTATAGTTGAATGAGGAATCGGGGGAACTTTCGAAAGAAGTGGTCGATAAAGTACGTATACGAGTGTTCGAAAAAACTGGATCACTGGTCCAGGACTGCTGGATTGACTGGACTGTGACTCATGGATCACCACCGCCTGGATGGATTGCCCTATTCCCTTACCTACACCGCCATGTTCTTCAAGTGCACACACTGGCATTGCATACATGGATTATGTACATACTTCGTTCTTCGTCGCTTCTCGCAAGGCGTGCGAATCCTTCATGATAGCAATGCACTGGGGCCGCAGAGAGAGCACCTGCGCTTGGTCGCTTGTCAGGAAGTCTTTCCCGTGTTGGGAGGATAGACTAAAGCGACCGATTAACAGCGCCGGGAAATCTGCAAGACTCTCGGGCGCTGCTAAGTGCATTTATCTAAGAATGTTATCTTCGTTTGTGGTTGGGAAAGTGATGGTCAAATCTCTAAAATTTGCATGCAAGACAAGACTTCTTTTCAATGATGTCAACTACTAGTAATCCCCCCCCCCCCATCATTCGCAACATCGTTTTCAGCCATGTTTGAGGGCAGAACACTGATTTTTCACGGCTGACTTCGCTGTATCAAATGCTTTCACGGCCATTTGGACTTCCTTTCCTTTGTCTATCCCTCCAGCATGGTGCGTAGGTGATGACGTCAGGTGAAACCACTCCTGGTGGAAGAGATACGTCTGAACAATAATTCTGCAAGATATTGATAGCAATTGAAAAGGATACTATGCATCTTTGTAGTTATTGCAGAGTAAAGAGTGGACCGTTTTTTATATAATTAGACAGTATGATCTTGCTACCACCATTTTAACGAAACACGATCACATATTGTCTACCACACCAGCGAATTCGGTTGTTTGCTTACATCACGCCACTGTTATCGGATCTTTTATTTGCAAATTGTACTCTTTGGTGGAGGCAGACATTTGAGAAGCAGATAGCAATCCGCCTGTAATTAGAGAATGCACTTTTGCCTAGTTGAGGTGGCAAGGACAACAATAATGCAATTAAATTGGCGCCCGTGCACATGCCAAGATTAGCTTGACAACAATTGCATCTTGAAACTCTTGTATAGGATTTGTGGAGTAAGTGGCAGTGTTGGTTTGCAGAAGTACCGACTATCCCATTTCTTTGTCCTTCCAAGAACGTTGGACGATTACTTAGGGTCTTATGATAATGGCATACAAAGATCTAAAGCCAAAGGTCTCATCTGCAAATCTTAGAAGCTTCTCAGTCCGAAAATAGGTTGTAGAGCTGTAATCCCTAAGTATACGGTATCACTAATGTGTGTATCCGATTATCGGATGGGAGATATCCAACTACCTAAACCCAGTGTAGTCTTTTATCCAAATCTTGGTATCACTGGTTCGTTGGGGGCAAAACTGAGTGCCGCTGGAAGAAGGGAGACAGCAAGTATAAATCGGATATTAAGTATGCTTAAACCATCCAGCTACACACCTAGGACCCATTTTTTTGCAGTTAAAAGAATTCAGGCCAAGCCCTAGACACGGTCTATTGTCTTGAAACAAAGCCCGTTTGCACCTAGGCCAAAATTCGCATTGTTCTTATCTCTTATCACAGGGTTATCGGGGCAAATCTTGATAAAATCAACCCCCTCGAAACTACTTTCATGATGGTCGATAAAGGTCAAAACTGGCAAGGGCAAGTACACGTAATGGCATTCATATGTGTGTTTGGTGAAAAGACTGAACGATTTGGGAGAAATGGAGTTATGATTGCACCATCAAATCTCATTCAGTGCAAATCGGCAAGATAAGGATTAATTGTGATGTCTTTCCATACAACAACAATGGCTATAGTGCTTTGTTGAAGTACCTGGGAGCAGTTCTATATATTTTCACATCCAACGTAATGTACTTTTGTGGAAAATGTGAAGGGGGATGGAGCAAAGACTCTTTAATATGTGGCTTGGACATATTGGGGTAAAATGTATTCGGAATCGATGTATTGCTCTACTCATACTTGCATCAGCCGAATTGACAATTATCCGAATTCTAACTTAGTCTGACGCTATTCTCCCTAACCATTCGACAAAGATTCCACTGCTTTGCCATCGGCTTCAATTGGCTTCTATTTGTTGGTTGATAGTAGGGTAATAATCTTATATCCCTTCTCAGACGGCGCGTGGGTAGGGGTGTATGTTTTCAAAGAATAAATGTAAAAACTTGAGTTCCTGGGTAAGTCGTGGGGCTTCCTTTTTCCTCTAACAGACATAGCCCCTGGGCACGATGTGAAATATGGCTACACGGAGTACGTTTATGAAGTGTACTTTACTAAGCATGAATGAATAATGATAATTCAACGTGAACCCTTTGATGGTAGAACGATAGATCTACGTTTAGGAGCAAAATACCCCTTTTGAAAGTTTTTACGAGGAAGGATCAATGGATTATACATTCACTTGATTTAGGTGAGGGGTTTTAACGAGACGTGTGTGTATGCTGTCACTAAGTGAATCTATAGAGTCTGGCAATTTGCCAGTGAGTGATAGACGAAAACTTGGATTTGAACATCATTCGGTAAAACGGCTGCAGCTCAAAACTTAACTGTTGTTAAGTATCGCGACAAGCCCAATCCCAAAGATCTACATAAGGGCGGTGATTTTTACTTTGAAATATCTTGTCTCGTTTAAGAGAAAGAGGTCTTCAAATTTGGCGTTGCCAACCAAATGTGACTCGAACAGTTAACTATTCAAGTTCACACCACCAAGACGGGCCACCTTCGGTAGGTGTGACTGCGCGCAAGAAGCGGACTAGTTGGCCGTGTTTTGAATCTATCCCCGACTAAATGTTTGGTTGGTGTCTTGCCTGTCTGCAGCATTGTTTGCGAAATATGTAGTTTTTTATGTGCAAGAAGTACCCCCTCCCGACACCTCTAGCGCTCGGGTATTAACTAGCTCTGGACTTGTATGCAATGAAGATATTTTATTCGGACGGAAGGCAACTCATCGCAAAGAACGCCTGAATGTTCAGCGGTAATGGCCCCATAGTGATACTTTTTACATCGATTCTCTTTCAAAATCTAGGCATGCCTGTTCCCTGTGTCTACATTATGCACACATATTGCCAAACGATTAGAATTCGTCTGGTGCGCTCCTTAGAATCACATGGGAGTTTCGACAAACTTTCCGCTCCTGGTTGGTTTATTTGCTCACGACATCTATAAACACGGCTCCTCTCCGGCCAGTGGTTGCTTGTCCCGGGGGATCTATCGTTCGTAGATTGATACTGAGTGACGGATGACTGTTGGAAGTCTATGTCGCGCCAGCTCTACATTTGTGTATTTGATAACTTCGTCAGCAATTGCAAATCTACATTGGGGATGGCTGTCTTTGTTCCCCGGATCCTATGTTTTCCCTATACGATAAACGACCACATTTATGGTTGGTAAAAATGAACGTACTGCGGAAAATTACAGGGATGATGTCGCGCCATCGTTGCAGATAGAGGCTAACCTACATCATGGTTTAGTTCAGCAAAGTTCAAGTTAGTGCAGGCGTTTTCCTACCCACCGCGTTACTGAGAAGTTAACCTCAATTTATCAATATCTCCTGCATGATTATCTCTCATCGCGACCGTCACGAATTGGTAATCGTTTTATCAAGTTCTTGGCCGTGGTTGATCAAATTTCTCGCCAGCAACCGATGTGTGAAATGTACGGACATTGTCACCATGATATGGTATTAGTTCACTCCGCAATGATTTGATAAAGCTCACAATTGAATAAAGTAAAGCCCGTATCATATATTTATATTTGTTCAACTTCTGTCAGCTGATACTATCTTATCGCTGACTTGATATATTATTGAGCGAACCAATAGTTGTAATGATCAGGAGGAGAAGAGAGAATCGATGACTCTAGTCTGGCGCCTAGTTCACAATACCTTAAAGCCCCATTAGCGCAAATTGCATCATGATGGTCACTTTTATACGAGCAGGGCATCAGAAAGATACACTGAACGATCTTGGTTAATGGCAATAAGCAATGTTGTAGGTCCTTCTTTTATCCTGTCTTTTACTAATAGGGCAGCCTCAATTTAATGAAATGCTGGGATTCCTTTAGCCGACCCAAATACGGGATTTGCGATGCGAGGGTCGGCATCTGAAACGTGGAAACTGCCGCAAACGGGCTTCGCCCATTAAATAAGAAAAACCGCAATCATTTCCTTCACTATGTTCCATTTTGATACAGGTACCAGCACATTGTAATACATCTAGGAATAACATATACTTGAATATGAAAGCTTGCTCAAAGTTCCCAACAATTTTGTATTTGTCATCACATTTTCAAATAGTGTACAAATCTAGTCGTCGAGGCTTACGTGTCGCTCTACAAAGACCTACGCCGTTCGATAAGTATTTGAAATTTGTAGATGAAATTGAAAATTTGAAATTGTGTATTCATAAGTACTGAGTATAAATTTCAACACTGGCGCTGTGTAGACAGTTATACCAAGTTTCAGCAAATCCGTATTCATAATAACTGCATTACGTCATTGTATATAACTGTATTTATATTTTTCTGAACCAGCAGTAATGTCGAACGGCGTACGTCTTTAAGGGAAATAGCAAGACCTGTTCAAACTGTCGGGGCGTTGATGAAATGATATTAAAAAGTCTGCCAATCAAAAACAAATCAAAATAATACTCTACTTCCGTCGCATGCCTGTTTCTTTGATGTCTGAAAGTGGATAATTAAATCATAACTGTTGATTGAGGTTTTAATTACTGACAAAGGCTAGGTGGTAAAAACGCAATAATTCAATGCCGATTAATAACGTTGAATTAATGGAGTTTATATTCTCAATTCTTAAACATCTCGATTACAATGGACCATATTTTACACTGTGTAATGCACTATGCACCTACTGTGCCTCGTTTTTTGCGGCAGTAAGTCACTAAGTTCCACTGTACCTGGTGTCTCGTCGGAACGCCTGATCAAAAGGGCGACTAAGGCTAAACTGTCAGCCTCCTCAACCTTTGTAAACAGTACTACCACGCTGTGGATTAAAAGAAATGCGAAAAGAAAGAAATTTGCTGCAGGTCGAATGCACTGTGACTTTCCGCCTGGTGGCGACTTCAACATTTGACATTTCACGTCAGAGCAATTATTTTAAATCCCTAAGGGTATGGTCGTTTCATAGTCTAGATCTTCTGTGTGACATTTCATACCTTACGCGTTTTCCCCTGTGCCTCGCAGTTAAAGGCATTTCGGCCGAGCCTAATGCACGGTCTATTGTCTAAAAACCAAGCCTGCTCACACCTCGGCCTAAATTCCCATTGTTCTACAGTCTTGTCAAAGGGCTATCAGGGCGAATCTTGAAAACATCCATCCCGCGAAATAGCTTTCATGGGGGTTCGATAGGCCTAGACCGCAGGGGTTTATAAACGTATTGTAGTCAAACAGGGATAATGAAATAAGCCAAGAAAATACCCTCGACGTACAACATCATCCTTTCTTTGGATGGCGTTAGTGAGGTTTCATTTATAATATAAATGGTCGGGTTGGTTAGTCAAATGTTAGTGGCTTGTAGCAAGAGACGAATATTTCATAACCGAATGTACTGATATCAAGAGTTTTCTTCAACAATACTGAAGGGTTTGCCTTAAAAAAATGTATGTTTCTTTCTTGATGAAATCGGCCATTTTGGCGTGGATTCATTGATGCCATGACTAGGGGTAGGCCTTTCGTACTTATTGGTGGTCCTGGGAAATAAAAAAGCACTTTTACAATGCCGTTGTACAGTTATTATGCATACGAATTTGCTGAAACTTGGCAGTATTTGTATATCCGTCTACACAACGGCAGTTGTTGGTATTTATATTCAGCCCGTATTTACACAATTTGAATCTTTCAAATTCAATTACAATTTTTAAATATTTAACGAACGGTGTTGGCCTTTAAAACACCTTCGGCGAACTCGACAGGTTGATACGGACTTGTTGTTCATTTCCCTATTGTAGACCTTTTGTGAAATCTATTACAAACTGATTTGGTCACATTTCACAAAAGGTCTACAATAAGGAAATGAACAACAAGTCCGTATCAACCTGTCAAGTTCAGATGCGACAAGCGCCTAGTTTTGGTAGAGCGGATCACAAATGTACTCTGTTCTCCTCAGCATCACTGTCTGTGAATTAGGCCTGATTGGGCTGTTGTATCTTGTAACTGCCATATAGAATAATGTATATCACAGTAACTGTTGTATAGTCAGTCGTACAGTAATGATAGAAAATCCATGATTAAGAAAATCATACATTTGCCAAGTTCATTTCTATAAAACATGGAGATCTTCATTTGGTAGTCTAAGCAAGCTACTCCTCGCCCCTTGGCTTTGTTTCTTCGCCGTGATATGTCGAAGAGTTTATAAATTATTTAGTGCTGTATTAAGGAATCTAGCCAAGGGCTATTTGAAGCAGTGGCGAATTTTACAGTCTGGCAAATTTCCCAACGAAAAGTGCGTCGAGCCTGACAAATCCGAAAAACTTGACAATCGACACCGCCATCGATAGGAACTTCATAATTGGCATCGTTAAATGAAGAAATGCTGGTGTACCAGTAATCAGTGTCCCCAGGAAAATGTGTCTTATCATATTTTTCGATGGCGGATTGGCTACATGCGATAGGAAGATGAACGTTGATAAAAGAATGCACGGTTTTTCCCTCCGACATTTTTTATGGCGTGAGGACGTCCGTCGTTTCCAAATCCAGCCTGTCAAGGTGTCAAGATAGGAGCGGCGTAACAGGCGAGGGCGAAGCTACGTAGCACCATTAACAGCGCTTGGCCTGAATTGAGGGAGGTATGTTATGGTCTAAGAGCTCTCAGAAACAGTCGCCCAAGAGTTGGTCCTTCTGGTGTACCAACATTCGTACTCGGAATATTTCACTTTCGACGGCGCAGGTTTCCGGCAATCCTACTGTCAGGTCCTGCTATGCGGGTTTCATCCAATCCTACTATCGGTTCCTACGCAGGTTTCATCCAATCCTACTATCGGTTCCTACGCAGGTTTCATCCAATCCTACTATCGGTTCCTACGCAGGTTTCATCCAATCCTACTATCGGTTCCTACGCAGGTTTCATCCAATCCTGCCATCGCCCCCTTCTGTCATGCATACCTTAACTCCGATTAATTCCATTTCATCAACCAGATCATCCTTCATCTATGAGCGACAGGACAAGGCCGATTCACTGCGTCCTGAGTGTATGAATACCCTGATAAACATCGCACGCGGTATATGTACACTCTCGTTAGTACATTTTGTATAGCTTACACATTATAAATATGTCACCTGTCAATTTGTCGGGTCTTTTACCGCTCGAAGCTCAAATAATCAATTTGCATTTATATGATCTTTTGATATTGTCGAGGCTGTCACAGATGTATCCGAACTTTGATGAGAGGTAATTTCATATTGACTTTGCGCATTCCGTGTACACCTTTTGCAGGACTGGTTAACTCTTTAACAAAAAACCTTTATTCCGAAGTAGAAAATGTCCCCTCGGACAAAGTGTCCGCGCCTATTGTTTTTCGACGGATTTTTGTAAATGGTTCTATAGTGGCCATTAACGTCGATACCTCAGAGACTAAAGTGCATGACAGAACCATTTCTTCCCGTGATATTCTATTCTCGGACATTCTATCATTGGGCATTACAAACTGCACCAGTCTCCATCGACTGCGTTATAATGACGTCGTGTGTTAAGGACTACAGCAGAATCGAGGCGTTCCGGAGAATGTTGAGCTGTTCACTTCGGAAATTTGATACAAACTGTTTCTTTCTCCATTTTATGGGTAAAATCAAATGTTGAAAGTTGTTAGTCCTAAGCGTAGAGCATACTAATGTAAAACTATAGTAAGCTTACTCTCTTCAAGGCTTTGATTCGCAACGACTAATGGTCCGCATCCGTCATCACGTTTTCAATTCGTTTAACAGCCCACTTAAAGTTGGAGATTTTCAGTCTCGAATTGTGTTTTACAAAATCGAAACTTAAGCCAGCTAATACCTTATCAATCCGAAGATGAAGATATGTACCGAATCGGAAATGACGTCGTAATCCCTATGTTGTGTTGATGGATGATTGACAAGCCAGTGCCACTTACGTTTTCCAATTAAATCAAGAGCCACCTCGGCGTTTTTCCCAGCTTACTCTCACTTAAAGCCACTCTTGGAAAAGTTTGAATTGTCTATTGATCGAGTAACCCTGACAGATCCCTCTCTACCGCAAAACATCGTCTCGATGATTTAACAAAGTGACCAGTCTGCATTTTTTCTGAAATTAAGATAATAGCACCATCTGAGTTCTAATAGCCATGTCTATACTTACACACCAATTATCATTAACTCTTTAATTACTATCTATTCAAGCATTTCTTGTCATTATACTCTTTCATATGTAATGCAAAGAGTCATTCGAACTGTCAAAATCTTTGAGTGGCGTTTTCTCAAAATGAAACGTGACGGGGTCTGATTGTAATGCAGGTGGCAAAATGTGAAACAAAAAATAAAAAATCTGTTCTCGGGGTGACCGTCAAAATCGGACGAGAAATCCCCCTTGCATGGTGTCTAACACGTTTAGAACTCAGATTATCTAAATCCGTCGGGTTTAAACAAGGATGTAGCGTAATTGAAAATGTTTTTGGTTGACTTGACAGGGGAGATATGAGTATAAGATGAAGCTTCATCGATGGTCTTCTTTTCGTAATTGGCTATGTTTTTTTTTCTCATTTGTTCGTCATGATTGTCTTACAGCCTGCCCTGAAAATGCAACAACACCCCGAATCGATCAAGCACTGATATAAAATTGTAACTTATAGGTTTACCAAAGGTACCATCACTTTGGCTCGAACTTCAAATTCTAAAGAAATAAGAACTCCTTCAAAATGAAGTGAGTGCCAATTTAAAACCTGTTGTTCTCTGTAAAACAGAGAACAAACTTCCACCCTTGAAATTGGCATTAACTACGCTTTGAAGGAGCTCTAATTGCTTTAGGCAAGTTCTAGAAATGGACCCTTAATGCAGTATTTTCCCTTTATCTGCATTGCTTCCCTGTGTGACACGCCTTGAGTTCGCCGCTGAATCATTTTTAACATCACGTAACCAATATAGTATCGGGCCAGCAAATAGTAATTACGTAGCTTCATCTGTCCGGAATGCAAAAAAAGTAACGTATTTGGTGATTGTTTGCTGTGCCTGATTATGCCTATTGAGATTCAGGAGCTCGTCAACAAGTAGCCATGTGGTTATATCTCGGGGGGGAAATGAGAGAGGTTTGCCTTTTATCATGTTGGAACTGTGGTATGAAGTGATATGGGGGTGTCTATAAGCCAATGTTGCATTACGTTTTTCTACGGCTCTACATCCGTTGTTTTTTAAAGAGCCACAAGAAAAGCCCTCATGGACTTGCTGAAAGCCATGTTATATCTCCCTCAAAAACTTATGATCCCTGTGTCTAACGCCGGTCTGTTTATTCCTTAATGGCGCAAGCTTTCTTACCTCCAGCGCCAGGTTGTTCCAGAAAGTCTTGTCACTGACGCTGGCGTTAACTTATATAACTTGGCGTTAAGTCTAAAGGTTTTAACTGGAGGAGATAACACCAAATTTTCGCCAAGTTTCCGCATATTTCGCTAAATCGCCAAGGCCTTAGATTTATCTGTTGGAGACCAGCAGAGTGTGCAATAAAAACGTTTCTCTCGCCTCAGTCCGTGGTCGAGAAAGATTGTGGAAAATCTCCTGATATTCTGCTGGCTTATTTGCAATCGAGTATGGTGTCCTTGGTTTTTATCGGCTAAGGCGATTAGCCAAAGCTGGTCGCGAAGATATTATGTACCAAATGACCATGTTGCAGCGAATATGGCCGGTGAAGTAATTATTTAACACAATCTTCTGGAAAAAGGCGTATTGGTTCAGAAAAAGTGTTTTTTGGGTACTGCTGCGCAAAAACTACTGGGTCAATTTCTTCAAAGTTAGATTTTTCTTCGATCCTAATTTGGGACCAAATACAATTTCCAGGTGGGAGATTTGCAAATGAGTAAAGGATTTTTCATTGGAGCCCTTTGACGACTTTTGGGGGCCGGAGGGGGGAGAGGCCGGGACAGAGGCCGAGGAATAGCCTGAATACTAAAGCGCCTCGCAAAGAGACGATTTTTGTAGCTGCAACCCGTTATCATAGTCAAATGAATGAAACCAACATATTGCTAATCTTCTTAGAAACACAAAAAATGCTGTAAGTTTCTCAGCTTAAAGGTTTCCCACTACATGTTCACGATCTTTATATAATCTGCTTAAAGGGAAAAAACCGAACAAAATAGCATCTAGTGATAATGGCTTTTCCCTTGTAACGGTAACTTGAACTACTTGCCATTTAATCATATATGATATGTGGCGTTCTTTTCAAGGAAAACCACGATCATTAGATATCTAGTTTTATAATAGTTTATTCATGGTTTACAACAAGAAGAATGCATGTACCTTGCCAAAAGAAAAGTCAGTCTCAAAACACCCACACATCCAAGCATTGATAATTAGAGACGTGTATTTCTGAAAAGAATGGTTAAAAGTGAAAGCATCTCGAATTTGATGTCAACAAAATGATGAAAGGAACACACGTTTTTCTTAACTGATATGGCGATGTGGCATATTGGCTTAGCATTCGAGGTAAAATCTGGGTGGCGACCAAATATTCATGTATTCGAATTGACCACTTGTTTCGTCCTTTCCACTCCATAGCACGTATTCTTTTAGACTTACCAATACCTCAAAACCCTCAAAACCTCAAAACCCTTTTTTCTAAGGGTGTGGGGTATATTCAGATCCATTTTTGATGGGGGGATTGCTATACCGTGCCTCGCTCATCCAAAAGCCAACGGACGAAAGCTCAAGGGAGGATATCCAAAATTAACCAAATGATGAGATCATCCGAACTTTAACATCACTCCCCTGATCGAGCGACACGTTAATGAAAGTAGACCGTGTGCATCATGCCGTGGTGTTGCCTTGAACTTGATGATAAAGGGCGATCATACCCTTGATTAATTCGAGGACTGGGGACCTGCTTCATGTTCACAAGGGTCTGTTATATATATTCCGATTTGATATTGCCAATTTTCCGGAACCCTATTACATTTCAAGAATAATCTGCTCATACCAAAGTACCTCGAGGCGAAACAAAATATACACACTACTTCTCTAATGCATTGATTGCAATATGACACGCCTTCATTGAAGTCAAGGAAGGTTACCATCAATCATTTTCGTACATGGCACAAACCTGATACGATGACTTCTCTATTTAATGTATGATACTAAGGCTGACACGAGCTCATTTGAAACGCTTACAAGTGTCAAATTGTCGAATTATTGTTATTAATGATGTTTGATGCTCCTAAAACCAGTAAATCGTTCATCTTAATCGGTCTTCATTTGTCGCAATCTCGATTTGATGAAATTACGGCCATTTTCTTTTGACTTGTTTGAATGAATAAGACGTCTAAGGTTTCTTACGATAAACTACGAAGCGGTATATTCCGAATGATCGCTAATCTGACGTAGATTCTACATTTATATTTGATGCATTGGCAGAAGCTACAGGGTCAATTCGTCAATGATTTGGAAGGGGATCGCTTTCCATACATGAAATTTGACCTGGATATCGAAGCAAATCGCGGCCAATGTGGACACTAGACAAAATCACGTGACGTACTAATTACCTATTTGTTCGTTTACTCAGCGGTATTTGCAATTTCACTGATGGAAAGTCATCCCCTTCTGAATATGTGACATGTTCTAGTGGGCCATTTAGACGCCTTCTCGTTTGCTCTTGCGAGCGTACAATGCTACCATGGACGCCAACTGGTATTTCTTTGCTGGGTCCCAAAGTTTGATGTGAAAGAACCAAATTTTGAAGTAATCTTACTAGTTTGTGCTCAGTATAACCCAAGAGGACAGTGACATTTTTTCTATGATCAGACTTTGGCTAGTTAATCCGTCCGTCTTCGGCAGAGCAAAAGTAGTCAAACAGAACATTATTGTTGTATTTCCAATTTGGATTTTGCCTGGCTTCACATTAAAACTTGGTTATGGGGTTGAAAGGGGACTGGCCATTCGTCGGAAATGATTTGTTAAATATTGGTCCACTTGGTAGCGCTCGCGGCACTAACACTCCGCTTTATTAGTTCCATCGGTTATTTGGTTGGTACATATAGATACCCGATGCTGCGCGGTTGCCGTCCCTTTGGTGATTCATTCGCTCCTACGAACTATCGTATGAGCCCGTCACCTTAAGCGCTTGTTTACGCGACTTCTCCAAACACAGACTTATCGATGTCTTCAGAAGCATGTCTGATTAGGTTGTTCCACCCATGGCTGTCCTGACCTGTCATTATGGCCAATCTGGTATATATCAATTATTCCTTCGAGATGTCTCGTAGTGCAGCTCACTGGTCCGTTTGCCATATTGCTAACTGTAGCTTTGAATGACAGTTGAAAACATGGGGGTGTAATTTGGTCACGCGCTCTGTCTGCTGAAACGACAGGTGCGCATTGGCCTATGTTGAAAAGTTGACAATAAACATAAGAAAGTGCAATTGGTACATTTTTTCCAAATCTTTAAAGATGTTGTCTAGAAATTTAAACGAACGGAATACTCCTCGACAACGCTGTTGTGTACATCGATATAAAAAACCCTGCAAAGTTTCACCACGCTGATAAGTTAAATGACTGCTATACTGCCGCAGGATAGGTAGGTTTTGGCATCCACACGAACGACGAAGTGCAAACTGTACGAAGGTCTGTTGTGTCATTCAATTCTCTCCTTTGATGATAACACGGCACTCGTAAATGATCTTTAAGTTGTAGCGGGTAGAATTTCAAAACCAGTCATCGATGGAAGAAATGGATAAACTCCGTACGTCGTCGTTAGCTTTTCGTAAGGCTTGCACAACCTACCAAACTAAACCTGAACTGATAAAAATTTGAATCACGATGTGACGAGACGTTATAATTCAAGACACACTCTATGACTGTGTATCGCATCAAGGCAACGTGTTTGAGTTAATGCTGGTGAAAAAACACACATCCTGATACTCACGCAAAGCAGGATATGATTCAAGTAAGTCAACGTGAATATTTCAATATTTCACACATCCGACATTATAGGAAATTTATGTTGCGTCGAACAGCCAGCTTAGCGCAGTAATGACCCTGGGCTAATTGCGCAATGATGAAGACGTCATTTCAACTTTAATTACGATCTCGTTTTAATGAAATTTTATTGATCACTCCGGCTAATCTGATCTCCATATATTGCCATCCACCAAGCTTGATAGAGCAAGTATTTATATACACCCAATGAATAATGTTCTCTAAAGTCTCATAAAAGCGTTACCAACTGCAGACAAAAATTATATACCGTAATTTAAATGATTGTATTCGATTCTACAAGGAAGATGTATAACACATTTATTCCCCATTCGGCCTGTTAGTATTTTGATGGGATGATTTTATATGACATGCAATGATTGCTGTTTATGCCGATTCAAAAGTAAACAAAGCTTTCTTATCGGTCTTTGTATTCGAGAGAGCTTTTTTCAGCCGTATGACTCAATCACAACACGTTAATTCCGTCTTGTCGGTTAAGGCCGTATCAACCCCATGGAAGCTGTCTCGTGGAGGTCGACGTAATCAAGATTTCCCCTGATAACCCATGTTGATAAGACAGTAGAATAAAGGGCATGTTAGTTTGAACAGTATAGATTAGTGATGGTTGCCTAATTTCCACCATTAGTTTCCATAAAGATCGACACAAATACAATTTATGACCGTAAACCACAACAGTTTTACGGCAGTTTTATATGTGTGAAGAATCGCTAAGAATACTTTGATTGGAGAAACCAAAGAAATTTCGTGATGAGCCAAAATACAAAATTGTGTGAAATATTTTTCAGAAATCTTCGGCAATCCAAATATCAAAAAGACGGTATTTGGCATTAAGCAGCAGTGATGGCAATATCAAACGTGATATACGGACAGGAGGCCTGATTTCATACATGAGCAGATCGAATCATCAATCAGCGACAATAATATCACGGTTTGCAAATCAACTAGTCAAGATGGTAATATCAGCCTTTCCGTCCTCTTGGGTGAGCTTTCATAATACACCACGGGGAAATATACAAGTTATTGTGTACAGAGAGTTTGACGGCCCTTGACGGCTCGAAGGATGGATCGAGCGCGAAGTTATTGAATATGTTTACCTATTCGTCATGATCGCGGATAGAAATGATGGAACTAGAATACCAACGGCTCTTTTTCTACACAAGCTTCTCATGTTTTGCACTTACAATAATAATAATAATGGTAATAGTGAGTTCTTATAGTGCTTTTCACTGTATTATCTACTATCTCAAAGCGCTTTACAATCGCAAACTTATTCCAACCTATCCAAAAACATGTCTGGAGAACCAAGGACCATGAAGAGCCAGGAATTTTATTCTTTCCCAGAAAGCCACGTGCGTGTGACACCTGTGGTGGTTTCCCATATTTCATTGTTTCTTAATACACGTATAAAACAATGACGCTTAACTTGTTGACGTCAACGAGAGAAAAGAAATCACCTCGTCCTCGTCCTTGTTTTCGTATCAAAATCTGAACCACTCCTCTATTACTGGTCAAACAGGACCCCGTTGATCAGGATATCATCACACGTCATTGGGCCTTACATGGTATTGGCAGTGCGACTCATTGGTTTCGCCTGCTTCCATTGGGTTGTCCTTTGGTCTGCTTGGTTAACCAACCAACGAGCCCAATGTATTATTTTCGGCTGACAGCTTAGCTGACCAACAACCTTTTTCCCGTTTCTATTGCTTGGAGAGCTCTTTTCTATCTGGTACTTGCGCAGTCTAGCTCATATCAATGTCAATACCTGTACACTGTACTTCATACGATTTCTTACAAACAAATACAAAAAAGGCCGGGTCTATTTGGCAAGCCGCTCGCCGAACACGCATCTTTTTTTGTCCTGTTTGGAGAGCCGCTTGCCAAACAGCACTAAAAAGCCACCCTGTTCGGCCAGTCGGGCTTGCCAAACAGGTAAAAAATCTACCCTGTTTGGCAAGCTGGAGACTTTACTTTAATATTAATGAGTTCGGCTCTCCATTCAGGACAAGAAAAAGTCGCTGTTTAGTAAGCCGTGCTTGCCAAGTAGTCACTTTCTACAAAAAATCCAATGCCTTTTTAGCATTGCACGTCGAACATTTGCATGAGACTTTACTAGACGGGGGTAAACAAACTCTCAGTCTGTACCCAAATTCACTGTAGGTTCAGGTGAACTACATACATACAAATGCATTTCGACGAGAGGAGAAAACACAGATGACAGGCAGTAGCTTCCTCCGTGACAGTAATCTCTTTATCCTATCCTAACCATGTTCTGATGCGGAAATTATCGCCAGATTGAAGGACTATTGATGGACAAAGACAAGATAAACTCTCATCAGTGTGGTCATCCCGTCTATTATGGTCACTTATTGCGCAAATCTCTGCTCATTCCGCGCTTTGATCGCCAAGCTGTTTTTCTGAACGGTGGGTGTCCGGCGTATGTACTCCGGCATCTCGCTATATTCCTTTAGAGGCCTTTAGAATCAACACCACGGTTGGCGAAAAAATCGGAACCATTTCCTGATTTTGTATCCGGTTACGCATACGTACAGAATATAAATGTCGACAATGCCGTTGTGGAAATGGGTATATAATACAAATACCATAATTACAGAGTTTTACGTAAATTCCTATGCGTATTAACTGCACTACGACATTGCGTAACAATATTTTTATTTTCCTTGACCACCAGTAATTACATGAACATGTACATGTAGGACCAGTGTAAAAGGTATAGACATCCTAGGAATGCAGGACCCCATACAATAGCTGTGGATTGTCAACGAATTTGGTTAATGGTTTGGTTAGGGTTAGCTACATAATCTTCAACAAAGGAACTCGGCGACTCTATTCACTTTAACAAAAGGACCGGACTTAGATTCCGGGATGACTTGTATTTCTTTCACACCGGCGTTCCTTTTTCAGTAAAAAAGGCAGTAAAGACGATACTTGCTTGTAACGGCCATTTTTGCAACTGATCTATTGAATGATGTCTGTCAGGCATGAAATTTATACCATATACATACGGCTTTTGCCAAGAAAATTGAGTCCACTGGGTGGTAACAAGAAACCCAATTATTTGTTAATTGAACAAATTCGCCCAAATCCACCCACGTCTAGACTGGCGGTAGTAAGGTCTCAGGTTTCATTACCAAAGGTCGTCTTACCATGCAGACGACACTGGCGAAGTCTTGCAACGGAGACAAGAATTGACTTTCCCTAATGTCATGATTATCAGATTACAGCCACAGGGCAAGACATGGTTGTATATCATTTCAGGTTTAAAATGCTTATTTGGCTCGTTCTGTTTGGCTTGTTTCATTTAGTTCCTTTACCAATGAAGGTGCCACACGAAATGGTATATCCAATGTGTTTCATTAACACGACTTTCGGCCTTATAGCATTCCGCGAAGTTACTATGTATAGCACACAAGGTCATTTGAATAAGATATTGATGACGTTTTAGTCACGTGACAGTCGGACATCGACACTTATTTCTACGCATTTGAGCTTATTTCAAAGTCAATTATCTTTGACCCTGCATTGTTTTTAGCATGAATGATACCATAGAGTCAGAGAGAGAAATATTCAGAACAATTATGTAGTATTTCCAACACTCGGACATGTGCCAGATTGAATCTAACTGCCCTAGTTAGAAAGCCTGAATCCATTACGAAAGCGCATGTTTGTCCGACATTACCTGTAATTCAGCGATGGGGAAATAGAGGGCAGGAGCTGCAGTGACGTCATCTTCGCGGAATGCTATTCCGTGCCAATCATTTTTGGCAAAGTTCCAGTTGGCTACAGACAGCAATCTAGCGAATCTGGGTATCATGAGAATCGTATTTCCATGTTTCCCCGCCGGATAGCCGCACTGAAAGTTAATTTCAATATTATCCCATCTCCCATCTTTCAGCTCAGTCAATCGTCGGTATATCCGATTGAATACCGATGTCAAATTGCTTAAATGTTCTGCTCTGTGCAGTCTCATTCCAGTCGGAATGTAACGCGATCACTACAGTTTTTCCTTTTTCGTCGATATCTTTAGATTTCACGTCATTAGAAGGAAAAAACACACTGCCATCACTGGTACAAGTAAAAAAATCAAAGATATGTTTTCAGCAATGAGAAATGAAAAAAGCGTTGTTGATCAAAACTTAGTTTCTCATGTCATCAAGCAGTTTCAACAGATTCGTTTTTACAAACTGCATTAATTTGACTCAAAAAGAATATTGAGATTGCATAAGAGAAAGGGGGTATCGATGTGGCACTTGTGTTTAGTGCAGTGACGCATGCAATTAGTGTTGTTTAGTGCAGTGACGCATGCAGTTAGTGTTGTTTGACAGTAATTAATGACATCGGATGTCAGGAAACTGTTTTGAAGTGCTATATAGTTGGCATTTTGAAAGATGAGTAAATTCAATGGAAATCAGTCGTAATATATGGCATTTCCCACAACAGCTGTGATGTTTTGAAACCCTGTTGGGCATCTATAAAAGTGGAAATATACGGCCACCACAAAACCTTAAGTAAAATTCCCGAGCTGTTTCAGTTACTTTCTTAGCAGCTTCAAAGTCGAGTGCAATTTTACCCAAGATGAACTTACTTCAGTAGTCAATATGTCCGTCATGTCATACTTAAACTAGATTATTATTTTCATTTATTTTCATCCTGAATTTACGATCGTTCATCTATTCTTTATATCTATATTCATTCCGCCACATTGCTCCAGTAGGATGCTTCGTCTTGTCTGTGTGCAATTACAAATATCAAGTCAATCGTGATCTATCATAATTCATCGCCTCGAAAAACAGTAATGACTACACACGAAACAACACTCAAACAAAATCAATGCCCATAGCGCAAACATTTCCCGAAACCACGTTAAATCAAGCATGGTGCGGTATATAATTTAATTTTTCTTCTCCATTTCCCGTGTTCAGGACTGCAAAATAGATTAACTACTTATTGGGTTTTTAAAATCCAATATCCTTTCTAATTGCTCTTACGAATGGCGTATAAACTGACAGATTGTGGATACGTGCATCTATTGAAAATGACGTTTCAGTCCGAGGGATATAAGATGTATCAGAAGTATTCCACATGTATGTTAGTGGCTATAAAAAGATGAATATAGCCAGAAACACACTTTGAAAGAACATGCACCAACTAATTAGAAAGTTCAAAATAATAAAAGAAATCGGCATGAAAGACTGCGCACAACACGTAGCTGTCACCGATAAACCGATTAACATAATGGCGTCAATCGAATTTCATTCAATGACGGACATGTGCCCCAGGGGTACTAGTATGTTGATTTAATTCAGCTTATCTTTGGCACGGAGCTAATCATTTCGATCAAAGCACATCTCAATGGTAAGCGTGATTTCTATTGATGGGGAATTGATGCTGTTTGAAAGAGATACGTGATGTCATGCTTTCATTGTGTGGTCGGTGGAAGGTGAGGGCTTCTTCGGCAATTATGGTAATGACTTCCGTATTTTAGGGTGTGATGTCTCTATGGGAAGGGAAGTCAGCTTTGGGGCTGAATTGGCTTTCCATTTTCCTCTTCTCAACGTAGTATACTGTGGTTGACTATGCCATCTCGCAAATTTTCAAAATTGGATAGAATGGCTTTGATACACAATGACTTAAGGTGTCTGGCAAAGCTCTCAAGTATTTACTAAATATGCACCGTCGTCAAAAGAGTGATTCCGTGGGGAAGATACGCAGTAATTCACACCGTGGTTGACATCCTGTCGAATGTCCATGTTGCCTTCGAAAGGATGGAATGAGTTTGATACATATTGATTTGAAATGTTTAGCAATACCGGTGTACCGTCTTCAAGAAAGCCATTCTCTGTGTGGGATATATGATTGACAATTAGAAACACAGTATTGCGGTTGATATCATGTCAAATTTAACTAAAGTGTCTTTGAAAGGATGGAATGACTTTGATACACAACGAAAATATTGCCGTTAATGACATGCTGTCGAATTTCCATTGTTAGTGCCTTACAATAGGATGGTTTTAGTGTCACAATCGGGTTGTTTTGACCTAAAACCAATGGCAAGCCGAAAATTGGCCCGCAAACTGGATTACCGCTGATGGATACAAACCTTTTTGTTCATCATAAAGATGATGTCAAAGAAAATAAACTGATGGTAGATAAGTGAATTACAAGGCAACTGCTGCTTTTATATTCTGCCAATATTACTATAAAGAGCCACGGCTAACTATTAAATTAGGTAAGACATGCTAGGGTCTAGGGAATTCGGCCCATTAAGGTTAAAGTGAAATAGGAAAAGTAGTATTTTGAAGGTTAGTGGAATACTGCTGTTGGGGAGATCAATTATTCAGTTCAGGTTATATCTCTCTCTCTCTTGGGACCCTTCGTGCCCTAGGTGGCACATGGGGCGTTCCCCAGGGTCCTCCACTCAAGTCTGTTGGCTGCTCGCTGTCTGGCTGCCTCCCACGTTAGGCCCTTCTCTTGAAGTTCCTTTGCCATGGAACGCCGCCAGGTCTCTCTTGGTCTGCCAGGTCATATAGCCCAGTCTAAACAAAGACCTTATTTGACGGCGCGAGGCGGAAGGAGGCCGCATTATGCATTTTAATCGGAAAAAAGAAAGACCGGATCAAGGGTAGACGATAGGCACCATTATTTTGACTTGAACTTGAATGCCAACTTCAAGGGTGGGAGTGTGTTCTCTAGAAAACAAAGATCTGACTCCCGCCCTTGAAATTAGCATTGATTGAAGTGCGGTAGCGGTATTGTATATGCTGGTAAATTGTGCGAGATTCGCTTTGAACTAAAGAAAATGTATGTGCGGAGCGAACGCAACGAACATCTGCAGCCGCCTGGAGGCATTGGCAAAGAACTCCCCTGTCAACGAGGATAATTGTTTACAGACACGTTTTTTTATTCTGTGTTGTACAATCTTCTTGTTAAGGCTGGGGGCCAGCCGTAAAAGGAGGCTCGAGCACAGCCTGATATTCAGGTCCAGTCATTGTCGCCAGGCCGCGAGCCATTTTCCACGCGATTCCCTGCATTCAAGCATTACCAACTTTACCAGTTGATTACGCCGCCGCAACATGGATCACTGGTTGGCAAATTCATTTCCACGAACTAATCGTTCAATGCAACTGCACATGGTGTCGTCTCTATGTTTTATCACCAAATATACATGACAATATCGTGTTGCAATGAATACTCTAGTAGGCCGTGTTGACATAAAGCATGTGATTGGACCCAAAGGACATTATTAACTAAAATGATTTGCCTGGCAATATTGGTCAATAGAAATCTCCAGCACCTGGCGTCAATGAAGTCCAAAATCAGTTCTGAGATTTTCCACAGAGCGTGGAAGTTCACCACCGCTCTCAATGACCTTTCCAGAGCGAGCCTTTTGTAGCAATAATTCTTCCTATTAAATGGAAGTGGACTTTTTTCTCTAGGACTAAGTACGTGTAGTTCCGCAAATAGTTCCCCAGTTCTACAACAAACTGATCTCCCATTTCGTACACTACGCCACGGTGTCTCTACGCCTACGACGTGCGTGCGATATTCGTTTACGGTTTCAGAGCGAACAACATCAATAATGCTCTATCGCGCTTTTTAGGGACTGAACGTTCTACAGAGAGCCTTAACAATATTTCATTCTAATCAAAATTGACGAGACAGCCTTTTCTTCTGAATTTAGAGGCTTACCGTTTCGCCACCAAAGGAGTTGTGCTCCTAAAGCCGTAATCTACACCTCTGTGTCTCGTGTGGTACGTCGTTGGTCGAACAGATCGTTGGTGCTCATAAAGCTTTGACATTATAATTGCAGACTCTATTAGAGAGGTTGCACCCCTTAAGGAACCCCACTCAGACATCATGTTCAAGAGCTTCGATTGATCTCTAAACCGAAGAGCGTTTTCAAATCGATAAACAACTTTCTTCAACAGCCTAAAGGAATATTTCACATCCAAACTTGGTCTTCAAATTCTAAATTAACTAAATAAACCGAGACTAACTCTATGTAAGGACTTTGAGTTCGACTAAAAATTTTATACCGAACTTCTGGTAATGACAATGTTTAGTCTGTTTGATTTTTATCGACGCTACTAGCTGCTGACACCATTCTAATTTCGTTCATGAAAAGATCCCATAACATTGAGAACAGGTTGTGAGTGCTACCTGACTTGTCTCTTATCAAGGACACCCATTGGACCGACCACTGCTGTCCCTTATATGGCGTGTATTCAAATAAAGCTTCTCAGCTGTTTTGACTAAACTTCCAATCGAGGTAATCGACGGATTGATTTGAACTGCGGCAGAAGTTAAAAGTACCCTGGATAAAACCACGTTAACATCAATTCGATCAGGTATGACGTGTGACTCGGGGCTTTTGTATAAATTGTTTTACCAAGCGATCTCGACGGCTGATGAAACAATCTTTATGTGCATTTTATACCCCTGCCATCCTGTTGAATATACAGCTGGCTGGGTGTACGTTTCATATTTTTACCTCAGGTCTCATCACAGAGAAAAAAATCATCTCACAATGAGATTAATTGCATGATGCTTAATTTTGAAAATGCATTTGAATTCATTATAAGACGGGCGTTGTTTCATTTAGTGACACAAAGACTGATTTAAATAGCCTAGGCATGAGAAGACAATTTTGAGAGACAGTTTGGAAACGCGTTTCAACTCACTATGAGACAGGAAAGTGTATCAAATCGAGAACTGTTTCAGCTTTTAACCAAAAGGTCAGGTTTCGAATTGAAATTTTTATCGCCCTGGATGATTTTCTCACTCTGTCTATAGCGAAATATCCCTTTCTGTTTTTTTCTTCAAACTGAGCAATCCATCGATAACATACTCGCTATAGAGTGTCTGCAACGCGTAATATCACCATGGCATGATCTATTTTGGCATTTGTCTCTATCAAAATCGCATTGACTCCAAAGCGATTACACGATTAAAAACAATAAAGTAGATTGGTCCACAACCATTGCACAATCAAATGTCATCCATTATTCAGCTGTAAAAAGGTAGACAGGAAAGTGTAGCTGAAATAACAATTTACCAGCCATCCATATCGAGTTTAATGGTTTCTATACACTCTTTTAAAGTCAGGAGTATTGGCCCGGTACATGTAGGTCATTGACATTACAAATTGCAAATTACAAAATCAATTTCGTTATATCATAATATTTTTATAGCGTTGTATATGTAGCTTTACCGTTTATAACAAGTGGTTGAGATTGATTCTATCCCGTCGATTATACAGCAAAAGCCATAGCAATAAACATCACACTTATAAGCAATACTCGTATGATATGATGAATACAATTTCGTTCAAACGTTCTGCCTATTGATTTAAATGCCTTGGAGAAGTCGTGGCATTATTTGAATTAATAATTACCTGCGCTGGTCCCATTCGAGGAAACGACCACTTGGCCTTATACTGGTAATATTATGCGAGGTTTCAAATCTTTTCGATCTGATACCAAAAGTAGTCATGCACTTGAAAATACGTATAGTCTTACGGTAACTAATTGGGAGTCAGCGAAGAGGTTTTTGAGCTGCTGAGTGAATAAACTGTTAGGGGTTTGCATCAAGCAACACAAAAAAGCATTATCCAGAGGTCTTTCAGAGCACAAACAAATCCCTAAATGTCATGGAGTATGTGAAAAATCGAAAAGGGTTTTCCATTTCACTGAAAAACCTCCACGGGGTGCGTATTAGTGTTGGCGGAAAACCCTTTTTTTTAAAGCTCAAACACCTTTATTCTTAAGAGTGAACTTCCAAGATGGCGAATGACTTCGCACGACAGATGAACGTATCGCGGAGGTGTAGGGAAACATCATCACCTAATAGATGCTAGCTGTTGTTAACGAGCAAAGCCTTAAAAGGTCGTTTGGATGTTTTACGAGAGTGCTCAGTCATGTCAGTTCGTTCTCATTTGCATTTGGCATTCTAGTCATTCTGTGATCCCTTTTAATCCAACGAAACACATCGATTACCATCGATTTTTTATCACCTTTATGCGAAAGTTGCATCAATTCACCCATTTCTTGCATTTAAAAGATCCGATCTGCTTGTCCTGTATCCATTTAAAGTGACGTAAATCTTGGATCATTCTTTTAAATCGGCAATCTTTCCGGAGTGTTGTTTTTGTTGAACAAACAATTCTTACGCGATTGTCTCAAAACTCTTCAGCATGCAGCGAACAGTAGTTGCTCGACTTGCTTCGGTCAATGTTCAGTTTCACACAGGACTCCGCCGATGATGCTATTGCGGATGTTAAGTAAGTACGTCTGCCTTGCTCACTCATACATGTCGTAAAACCACGTTCTCCAAATAATTTGATGTCGGGGTGTAGCTAGCTTTTTGGAGGTGGGAGGGGGGGGGCAGAATGGCTGTTTTCGGCCAAAAGCCTGGTCGAAAATAGGTTTATTTGGGTGACTTCTGCTCCCTCCTCCCGCAGCTTTGCCGATAGAAGTCGTCTGTACGCTGTACAATAATCTTACTGATGAGGGTGATGCGACCCTTGTTGCTGTTAATATTGCACGTTATTCATCAATAAGACATGCCAGTTCAAAGTTAGCAAGCTCACGCGATCTGAGAGAATGCTTCCGACCCTTGGTAGACTTGGTTATTATTGTATCAATTGTGATGCGGGTGTGATGTTATTAAGATTGCATGTCCTTCATCGATAATACACGACAGTTCAAAGGTTAGCCAGCGCACGCGATTCGAGGGAATGCTTCCGACCCTCGGCGGCCTTATTGTATTAATTGTGAACCATGCGAATTCCCTGGTGTAAGGTTGTGGCCAACGAAACATGAGATGTCATGATAAAATTTATATGAATTCATTACAGTATGTGGCTACATGTAGTTTTTGAGAGAAAGGCCGTTGATTTTTGTTTTCAGGATTGTATCCCGCACGCTACACTAATAACGGGTTTTTCAGCTCCTGATTTTTTCAGGGTTTTTCACCCTACACGAATATAGGCCCCTACACCCACCCCCTAAAAATGTTTCTTGTCACGAGTGATGCAGCATGGGGTGATATTTCACCAATTCTATGTCAATATAGTCCACTTACGTGTTAAATCATGCAAATTATTGATAAAATTGAACGATGTACGTCGATGACATATAAGAGATAATTGTTCAAACAAGATCAATAATTACACACCCAGGCTAATCATACGATTATCGATGGAATGCTGATTTTGATACAGGTTGCGTGCAGCATGCGGAATAGGGGTCGCAGCGTCCAATCTGGCCCCTATACATTTAAATCCGCAGGGGCACTGTACTGGAAAAAAGCGGTTCCCCCAATAAGAGGACGTAATTTCATCCCTTGCAGAGCATTGTTGAATGAGACTGTTTTGGGCGAGGTCATCGGTGTTGATAGTATGGACATCGTCACGCAAATGTGTTCAACATACAATTCAGGTACTGCAATCTCCCCAACATTTTTGCCGGATGCCATTTCCACGCCCACTGACCATTCTGCACTTGACTCTAAACATGCTAAACAAGACTTCTCCATGAAATCTGGTATTAATTGATTATTGGTGGTAAAGGATTCCCTAAGGGCAGGAAGGTTACATGAACACGCCGGCTGGCGCATCGCGTGCCCGAGAAATCGCACTCTTTCAACCGCGATTCTTCAAACCAGCTACCAAGCGCACTACTTCGCCCCTTAAACGGCAACTGTGCTACAGAAATGACCCTGGCCATGCTGAATGCATTCCTGACCTAAACCTTAATGCCACAATATAAAGGTGAACGTGTGTTTATTCTCAAATGCCGTGAGTTGCCTACAATGACTGATGGCCGCATTCGTTGGCATTCTCGCAAAAAGAAACGAGCGCTCCGGGACTAGGATAAGGCGTTTTGCCAAAACTAACTGAATTGCACTAATAAATTGGATGTTAACGCACGATTAGTACTTTCGGGTAGAGAGTGAATGGCACTTTCGGGATCTACTATTGTAAGAGCTATTGCGTATAATTCACGAGCGCATCTAAATGGGCGTCTGACTTAATGCATCAAATTTCTTAAAGTTCACGTGAAGTAGCGGGAGGAAGTAAAATGGGATAACACACAGCTCCTGCAAAACACTTCGGAATAGAATCCTCGTTGCAGGAACACTGCTGGCTACCACGCTATACGGTCCGGGTTCGATTCCGAGGAGACCGAGGATTGTAGTCCTGGATGTCCCGGCGTGGCTTTTAAGGAACTACAATTCCTGGCTCTTCACAACGTAATACTCGAGAGTCTGTCGGATGGGACGAGAAGCCGTAATCCCTTGTACCCGAGTGTTTACGCCAAGGCAAGTAAGTTGACAGTAGCCTTTTGTGGACTCCATACCTCCGGAAAAATCCAATAGGGTTCCCGTGACAAAGCCGGTAGTGATATGATGATACGAAAATGAACTTACAGTTCTAGCTTTGCCTTCAATGCTTGTTGGATCATGATTCCCACTTTTTAGGTAATAATTCCAACAATAAAGGCAAAAAGTGTAGGCAGTGTAGGCAGTGTCTGTAAATCAAATAACATAAGCAAAAAATACACACAAGAAACGAAACAAATGCCAGAACGACGATCCCTCGGTATCTCTGTTGGCCACGAGCAGAAAAAGCCCCCATTGCATCTGATTGGTCTTCGAAAAACAACAACATGCGGCTGTCGGCTAAATTGGAAGGCGGATATTGCTTTCGAAAGCGCCGTAATCATATTATTCGATTGACTGTGATTTGTTGCAATAAGAAAATGAGTCGATTGACAAAAAAGCTATGCATGTCCTTCCTCGGCGTGGGATTGTGACTTTCCGCTGTGTGGACGACGCTCTTCAAATTGATACGTTTTTGTCGTAATTTCATACTACTCTCGTACTGGTAGTTCCAATTGCAGCGACCATGAAATTAGTTGTTTTAACTGCAGTATCGAAATAGTAATTCTTAACCATTTTAGTGGGTTTTTAATACTTTTTTTTAGCTAGAACAACTAATTAATGGCATATGAATTCGCAACTTTTTTACTCATCACATAGTTGGTGCAATAGGAATTACAAGATTTATTTTACTTATAAATTTTAAGAGTGGAGTGGGTCGGAAAATGAGAAATGAGATGACGTCGTGAATTTTTCGTAGGCCACACTTTGGAAATTGCCTGGTCGTTCTGAAAGCGATACGTTACGAGTGACACGCAAACGAAACCCTGCCTTAAGTGAAGATAAAAACACATCACACAAAATATTGAGAAAAATCATTTCAAAGTAGCTATTAAGGAAATTACTGTTGTTTCCCTGTGAATTCTATCTGAGTCTAACAGCACACTCGCACCTTCAGGCTGCCGCCTTCAATAATGAAAGCTATCAATCTCACGCTCTCCGGTGAAATAAACAACCCCGAGCGAATCCAAAACCAACCCAAGGCGAGTGAAAGGCGGAAATTGTCAGTGGCTGATGTGAAAATATTATTGGACTCGCCGTTCGCTGTGATGGTTCTCGATCATATCACTTGTGAAATTTGCCTCCGGTCTAATGGCAATCGACGATAATTAGACAGTGTGCTTTAAAGACAACGTTCATCCTTTTGAAATTTAAAATTTGAAATTTGAAATTCAATTTTCTCAACCATATTCATAAATACGTACTAGTTCTGTAAATATACGTTCTACATACATGTATACTTTTTTGATGGATGTTAAAAACCCTACCGATGCCACATTTCATCGCGCAGGCTTGTGCAATCACTAATTGGCATTGAGTTTTTCATTCTGTAAAAACGCATTACTTGCGTTGATCGATGTTAAAACCCTATCGATGCCACATTCCACACGATAACCATGCTGATCCTTATTCTTCAGCCATGCACAGCCATATAAAAAACAAACCTCATTTAGAAATAACCGAATTGACTTTCATCGCATTTGATATTGATATCTGGCCACAAAAGTCGCTGCTAATAATATATGACATCTGTATAAAACCGAGTGACCAACATGCAGGCTGCCTGTGGCAAAAAGCGCGATGACCGGAGTAGCCCAGCTATCGGCTTTATTGCGGCCAGTCTGGGCTATCAGATATCCCCAAGAGGTTCTTCCGCAGCAATATGACTTCGATATGACCGGTTTTTTCTCCATAAAGACTTTATTTGCAAGATAATACGGAGATATATACATGTAGGGTCTGCAGAGCCATGGATTGTTGCGTCATTTTTTATTCACATATTTTTCATTAGGTCGATTTTTTCAGGAAGTTTCTTTTTAGGAGAGCAATATACTTGTAGAAGAAATTTTGTTCAGCCATGCTGGATGAACAGAAAAAAGAACGCAATCACAAAAGACCATGACATCATACCATTCACATTCGGCTTACTGGACTTTGCGCAACGAAACGAAACGAGCGAAATGGGGGAGCGACCATTATGTTTTACCCCGGGCAGTGCTTCATAAGTTGGTGATCTCTAGCCTGAAAATTGGTTCGGACCTCGATCAAAGAAGGTACGACAAACAATTAATTAATCAAACCCTTATGAGGTTCATTCATTTGAAGTAGAGAGGGTAACGTACATTGTATACACAAATCAAACACACACGCAGTGCTTGCATGCATTGCAGAGAACGACTTTTGAGTGATGACCCATACCCACCCAGGCAGCTGAGACACATGTCTTCTTGAACATGCCTACCGATTTTTACTAAATAAAAGCATAACTTCACTTCACACTTTTCGGGGTTGAAAATGTACTCACGTAAATTACCAAAATTACATGCCAAATTCGCACATGAACTGTTATTTCTCAAAGCTTGGAAGCTCAAATGTCTGAATGTAATCTATGCGCGTAATGTATATTCTCAGCAAGCGAATAGTTGTGACCGTCGGTTTTTGATACGAATCGTTTCCTGTATGGCCGTTACAAGCCGTTGTCTGAATATGATGTGAACCTGTTTACCGTTCAATGCTGCTCCCTGTGACGCTGTACCCGCAAATGTTCAATGAAAAAAATGCTGATAATGACTTACACGGCTTGTTCGCATCGTAAACATAGTGGTACCCGGGTTAACTGTCTTTGCGTTTGGCCTAATTTTACAACGATTACTCCCCGTGTAACTACGATCTAGGATGGACAGGTTGTGTATAATGAATAGGAAAAGTCACCTAGGGACCGAATACTTTTTTGGCGAAATATTGCGCAAAGTCCAGTAAGCCTTCACATTCTGCCCTCAAACTTGACTGACCGTGAAAACACTCTTTACTGAAATCGCTGCAAGCTGTACGACCAATCAGCTTTTGGTGACAGTGAAGATAAATGTGTACTGGCGGCTATTAAACGAACCTGTCACCACCTATGAATTATTTAGAACTTGTAATGGACTCAATATTTTAGTATCTTGGCAAATTAGTATGATTTGAGTCTGAACATCACCTTGCTTAATTCAGTCCTACAGGGAATTTGGCTCAACATTTATGACAGTTCTCAGGGTGTATATACTTTTAACACGCGCCATTTGAACGAATATTATCAGTTGATTGACAATGTTAACATGAAACAGTCGTTTACCATGCAGCTGGTTTATTTGATTAATTCATTTAGCAATATCGACTTTCATTCAGATGAACGATAAGGGTTGGAAAAGTGTTGGTCGATAATAAGGTAATGTCGTTGAATGCAGGATCGTAGTGTCATAGTAATACTGATGATTTGTATCGTTTCGACTATTCAAAGGAAAGGTGAATGATAGCTATAGGGAGAAGCTAGGAAGGCAAGATAAAGATACACCAAGTCGCCAATAGGAGTCTCTCCCATCTCACAGGACCTCAATCTATTCACGCTTGCACTAGGAATATACTTAGTGCTGAAACTAACGGCTTATTATAAACCGCGAGATGCGGAATGTGAAATCGCCAGATGCCAACCTCGGTGAGAGTACCATGCGCCACATGATGTATTGCAAATATGGAATCTGAAAAGGCGAACAATCATGAGACCGAGGATGTAGTAGGGAGCTATCCTTGTTTTGATTGGCCCATTGAAATAGACTCCGCTGTGCGATGTGTGGAATTTAACCTAATAGCATTCCGCGAAGATGACGTCACTGCAGCTGCTGCCCTCTATTTCCCCATCGCTGAATTACAGGCAATGTCGGACAAACATGCGGTTTCGTAATGGATTCAGGCTTTCTAACTAGGGCAGTTAGATTCAATCTGGCACATGTCCGAGTGTTGGAAATACTACATAATTGTTCTGAATATTTCTTTCTCTGACTCTATGGTATCATTCATGCTAAAAACAATGCAGGGTCAAAGATAATTGACTTTGAAATAAACTCAAATGCGTAGAAATAAGTGTCGATGTCCGACTGTCACGTGACTAAAACGTCATCAATATCTTGTGCAAATGACCTTGTGAGCTATAAATAGTATACCTACCCAGGCGGTCATTGGTTACGATACCAAGACCGCTCCGATCAAAACGAGGCGTAATGTATTTTGTATTAGAAACAATGATATATTGTGACTAAGGCCTTTTAGAATATCGGTCAATCAAGTGTATGGTGACCTGTGCCGCCAGGCGTAACGGGAAAATAATCTTGATACGCGCAGCATTCTGAACCTTGTGGTATTATACTCACAGTATATCTTGATAAATTGCAAAAATCTTGGTCAAGATGAACATGCAGTTGCATGTAGCCTTTGTATTGTCTTAAGGCCCTAGTATCATTGAGTGGAGAAGTGGACAGCAGCATCAGAAATGGTGATTGATTGTCATTGTCCAGGGAAGTAGAAAATCTTGTGGCAGAAAATAATTAGTATTCATCTCGCGATTTCGCGATTTCTCATCTGGCGGTTTATAATAAGACGAATCTAACATGACCAGGTGCCGTTACTGCGCATATAAGTCACCTTAAGATGGCCAATTTACCCCCCCCCCCCCCTGCTCTTTCCTATGGACCCCCTTTAAAGGGGATAATGTATGTGATGAACATGTTTAAAGATACCGAACACCGAACATACGTAATATTTGTTCGCAAGAACTAGCTAAATAACCCTGTCTTCGCGATCAATAATGCTTATTTGGTTTCATTGAAACGCGGTGTTGTCTGTGACTAAAAAACAGCTGGTGCTGCTGCTTTACTCGGCCACTTTGGTGTTCTGCTGTTTCAATAGCACTCCGCGAAGATGACGTCACTGCAGCTGCTGCCCTCTATTTTCCCATCGCTGAATTACAGGCAATGTCGGACAAACATGCGGTTTCGTAATGGATTCAGGCTTTCTAACTAGGGCAGTTAGATTCAATCTGGCACATGTCCGAGTGTTGGAAATACTACATAATTGTTCTGAATATTTCTTTCTCTGACTCTATGGTATCATTCATGCTAAAACAATGCAGGGTCAAAGATAATTGACTTTGAAATAAGCTCAAATGCGTAGAAATAAATGTCGATGTCCGACTGTCACGTGACTAAAACGTCATCAATATCTTATGCAAATGACCTTGTGAGCTATAAATAGTAACTTCGCGGAATGCTATTTGCTAATTATTAGGTTCTGCTAATAAGGATGAATGGTTCACCATCGCAGGATATTAACCTTTGCCATTAGAAATCGGTCGTCAGCATCAGATGATACAATGTACTATTATACCATTTGAGAAATTCTGCAAAGGTTAAATGCTACCACTTTTGCTGGTCAGGTTACTGAAATGTCATTATGAGACCAGTACATGACCTGTTAGGCCACTTGTATTTATCCAAGATTTATCCTACAAGTAACCATCCCCGGCTAAAAATAGCAGCATCACTCTCTTCGCTCACCAAACACTCTCCAATGTACTTTAGTGGAGTCAGTGGAGTCAAGATGACTGCGTAGAAATAAATGTCGATGTCCGACTGTCACGTGACTAAAACGTCATCAATATCTTATGCAAATGACCTTGTGAGCTATAAATAGTAACTTCGCGGAATGCTATTTGCTAATTATTAGGTTCTGCTAATAAGGATGAATGGTTCACCATCGCAGGATATTAACCTTTGCCATTAGAAATCGGTCGTCAGCATCAGATGATACAATGTACTATTATACCATTTGAGAAATTCTGCAAAGGTTAAATGCTACCACTTTTGCTGGTCAGGTTACTGAAATGTCATTATGAGACCAGTACATGAACAGTTAGGCCTCCTGTATTTATCCAATATTTATCCTACAAGTAACCATCCCCGGCTAAAAATAGCAGCATCACTCTCTTCGCTCACCAAACACTCTCCAATGTTCTTTAGTTGAGTCAGTGGAGTCAAGATGACTGCCAAGAGACTTCCGCGTCTCGGACCAGGGACTCTTGAAAGCACATGTGGTATAAATCGGAACTGCGGCGACCGAGCCTATATTCGTCGACTCCGGTTTACAAAGCCCGCTGCCCAAGTAAACGGCAAGACTAATGATTACTCTGATCAAGTAATCTCTTGTTGAGTTTGGTTGATGACTCCGGCAATGAAACACAAAACTCTTAAACACAACTTTGTACTTTCCTTGTTTTAAAACATCAAGCACTCTTCCAATATCATTCTACTTCGTCCTTCAACACTTGAGCACTATAGTTAATCAAATGCACCCCACACACCAACGTTTAAGTCGCTGCGCCACCTGCGATCGTTGTTGTGCACGCGACACAAATCGATATGTGTGATGGTAATCGTAAGACCTGCGATAAAAATCGGTGATGACGCAGCGACCGGCAATCAATATCAAACCTAGGGACAGCTTTTACCCACAAACGAGCGATCAATTTGTGGCACTAACAGCGATTAGAATCGTCGGTCGCAGCGATTAAAATCGTTCGTTTGCGCGACGCTTAAGCACCACCTTGATAGAATAATTCTCAAGGGTGCCTCGCGATTAAGTATAACTCCAGTGTTCCGTTCCAATGTTCCTCTGCAATGATGGTCATGTCTATATTAATTTATTGAAGTTAATCCCATGGCATTTGCGGTCATCATTTCATATAAATTCAATATAAACCACACTTACGTCAACGGTCCTGTGGGGCTTTGCAAGGACTTTATAGAATTGTCTATCGATGTTTTGTTATATTGGCGTAGACCCAGATCAATGTTGCGTTGCTATTGTGGCTGACGCCTTTTGCTGTGTTTTATGTCTAAATTACTTGTTGGGGCCAATAAATTTCCTACCTCGAAACAACCCATCGACACAACTCGTGTTATATACATATCGGTTTGCTTGGATTCGATTCCAACAACAACAGGATAACACATCACCAAGCATTTACTGTCATATGCGCTGGATGAGTAAAGCGAATCCCACGGTCAAATATCAACCTGGGCGTAAAAAGTCGTGTGGGCTTTGCAAGGACGTTATGGCATGATATATGTTGCAATATTCAATAAAAATATATTTCATGCAATATTGATTTTTGTTCATTCATCGTTTCATTTTTGATGCAATGTTACACTTTTTTATGCAATGTTGAAATTTCCATTCAATGTGTCATGTGTGTTTATATTTGATGCAATGTTACATTTCTTTATGCAATGTTTACTCGATAATTGTTCATTCAATATTTCGTATTTTATGCAATAATTCACTTTTTTTTCATGCAATAATGTTCAAATTGTCATTCGATAGTTGCCCTGATAATTGATCATTCAAAGTTTCGTATTCGATTCAATGTTTCACTTTTTTATGCAATAACGATTTCTAAATTTCATAAAATGATCATGTAATATTTGGCAATTATTCATTCAATGTTTGCGGAAACCATTTCATTCAATATTTTGCGAAAATATTTATGCGAAAACTGCATTGTGGGTAATATTAGAAACGCGGAGGCTGATTGGCTAATCTCGTGACGGGGAATAAGACAGACGTACCAAAAGCTCCATTGTTGTGTACATGCTGTCAATGGCGGTATGAATGAGACCAAACCATACAATTGTGATTGTCGTGACAGGAAGAGATGTTTGTAAGGGTCAGCCGAAATGTTGATGGCACCGATGCGCGGTGCGGCTGCCCTTGTTGAAGAGCAATGACGTTTTTGTGATGCCAGATTTTCACAAATTATTGAAAGAAAAAGGTTGCGCCAACATTGAATGAATAATTGCCAAATATTGCATGAAAATTTAATTGTAATTGCATGAAGAAAATTGAAAACATTGCATCAAATATGAAACTTTGAATGCATTTTTATCGAATGAAAATTTGAACATTAGGCTACATGAAAAAAGTAACATTGCATCAAAAATAAAACGATGAATGAACAATTATCCGGGCAATTATCAAATGAAAATTTGAACATTGAATGAAAAAAGTGAAACATTGGATCAAATATGAAACATTGAATGAACAATTATCGAGTAAACATTGCATCAAATATAAACACACATTGAATGGAAATTTTAACATTGCATAAAGTGTAACATTGCATCAAAAATGAAACGATGAATGAACAAAACTCAATATTGCATGAAAAATATTTTTATTGAATATTGCAACATATATCATGCCATAGGACGTGCCATAGCTTGTTCTATTGTCGTTATAGCGCATGATCTCAAATTGAATGATGGCTTTTGATACGACGCCTCCATCTCGATTACATGATGTCCTTGCGGTCGTCATATTGTGTCTGCCTTACTTAAGGAGAGAGTAAATAATTGCGAGGACACCATATAGATTGTTCCTTTGTCCTTGTGATAGCGCGACAGTGAGCTTATCGACCGATTGTGATTGCAGCCCCATTGATGATACGTCGACGTTGTGTTGGGCGCCCTTGCGATAATGTGTTGTGTCCACGATAATTACTAGTGGGGTTGAACTTGTCCCTCAGCGAAGTGTATAATTCATTTCTTGTCTCAATAGCCGAGATGAAAAGCCAAGCAAGAGTGAAATATTGATTTTTGGACTTTGTACAATCTTATACAGTACTTTTGTATAATAGATCCGTGATGTTACATATGCCGCTTATTTTCGCCAGTGTGATGATCTTAAACAAATTCTCTGGTATCATCCTCATCCTCATCAACTGGTCCGGCGTTCGAATTCCCTACAGTGGTGATTACATTGTACTAATTTCTGATTCATTTCCTAGAAATTCTTCGCAGATAATTGGTTTCATCGAAGTGACACCAGTCCAAAGGGAAATAATTTATCGACGTCATATCCGTTAAAGGCCTACGCTGTTCGTTAGATATTTATAAATTTGTAATTTAATTTGAGTATTTTAAATACACACTAAATATAAATTTCGACAATCCCGTTGTGTTGACATATATACATTATATGTACCGAGTTTCAGCAAGTCCGTATGCATAGTAAATGCACTACATGTACGGCATTGTGTATAACTGCATTTTTATTTTCCTGGACCACCAGTAGATACGAACGATCCTTTAACTCCAATATATGTATTTTTGATTTAATTATTGAGAGGCTATGCGAATGCTGAGTGGAATCACTCCGGATCGAGTCGTATTTTGTCAATTCAACCTAGCACTCTATCTCATGATAATAGTGTTACGCACCGAATTAGGAAAATTACCAAACTCTCTCCATTTAGAGGCAGAGCATTTGTTCGAGGTGAAGTATGGCGTACGGATAGTTGATTAAGTTAATGATTTACGAGTCGGTTACCACATGTTGCGATGACTGTACGTGTGGTAGACTCAAAGGTCGCGATAGTGAAGAGATATCCAATAAGGCCACAGAGAGATGACGTCATGGTTCTCGTCCCACCACCCTCGCTTAAGTTTAACATTATTCTAAATCCTAAACGAAGTTTCCTTTACAGTCGGGTAATGACGTACATTTCTTTTTGATTTGATCACCCGGTATGTACATGTAAGTCATTTGTCATATCACGTTTCACGATTCATACGTGAACAGACGGTTTGAACGATCCATTTCCAGACTACACAATGTGTCACGTCGAACGCAATCTTGTTAACATTTCACATAAATCGTGAAACAAGATGACTTCTCTTTTTTGCCATTCACCAAAAAACCCCAGATGATGTGAGGTTCGGCAAACACATCTTCTGACACAATACCCAACGGTGATATCAAAGTTTGTTTGAACAATTCTAATCAAAAACCCAATGGTGATATCAAAGTTAGAATATTTGAACAATTCCATCTAATCTAAAATCGCTCTCTAAAACTCACGCCTTTGAATTTCAAAGCACCCCCTCTTAAAAAATAAACTTAGTGGCAATTGACAATGCATAACTGTGTATAATATAAGACATCACATTTGCACCGCATTGGACGCCTAAGGTCTGTTGACGAATCGCCGCTCAGTTATCCTTCAAAGTACCGTTCCGTAATGATATTATGTTTATTCAGTTGTTTTCTCTATCGAGAGATTACCGTTGTTATGCCACACAATGATGTGATTTTAATACGTTTTTGATTAAAGCCGACTTTGATAAGTGCGGTGTTGCGGCGTTCTCGTAAAAAAAACCTTCAAGGATAGAGCGGAAATTCTAAGCGATTGACTTTAACATCAACGAGTTGAATCGGATTTTATTGCCTCTTGTTTTGCGCGACAAAGCAATTCGAGGACTGTGCGATGAAGCCTTAAAGGTGCTCTGTGCTAGAGATTGCATCAAATAGCATTCTTGTTAGATTGACAATTGACGTAACGCATCGGTCCAAAACAATTGCGTCGAGAAGAAGCCATGTGATGACTCGAATGCTGTTCAATCTTGTTGCGTGAAACAAATGCAACTCGAGGAATCTGCGGTGAAACCTGAAACCTGCTTTGTACTGTTAAAAGATCGACAAGACTGCCTTGCATTAACTAGCATTCTTGCGGGATTGACCATGGAGAAGAGAAACCATGCGATAACTTGAATGTTGTTCACTTTTTAAGCATTGAAGGGTTTAACCGGACTTGTAGGTGGTGCACACGTATGGCTTTCCACATTATATGCGTATGCGTTCAATGCTTAGGCGGATTCGCATTGATGGAGCATAGCGTGAATAATGTCGCAAAACAAGACAAAGATCGACTGATGTGCTCCATCTCAGGGATATTTTCTAAATACAACGCCGACTAAATACACACAGCTAAAAATGGATGCTTCCCCTATAATGTCATGGATGTTCAAATAGCGGTGCCAGCTCGAGTTTCTGATTGTCTGTTACGCCATTGTCTTCGCTTGTTCCGAGGAATATTGAATTATTCGATACGTCTCAAGGCTGTTATCAGGGTGGATATTGCTTGTATCAAGTTAAGTTACAAAGAAAAACGTCATATATTGTGTTTTCCTTGAAGAAGACGTGGTTAAATGCAAATGTATTAATTTTGCGATTTGTTTCACTTCCATGAATCCTGCGAACATCATATTTCGTTTGAGTCAGCATCACACGCAACTGATATGCCAGTGGTATATGCAATTTTGCCCGTTTCTAACACACGCACAGGAATTAGATTACTTCACGTTCGATCAGCTTGAAGATACTTTAGGTCCATCTTTACTAGATATTCCCTCAAAGAAAACCGATATGATAGCACCGGGTAAGTACACTTTGAGTTAGCCAATTGCTTAAAAGTATGTTTCGCCAAGTTAATTAAGCGCGAACGGCTGCTAGAGCACGGTACTTAATCTACAGCTGCTAGTGTAACACTTGAAGCGAAGTTGGGCAGAATGTCTTAATTCACTTGTAGAACATTCCAGTAACTATGTGGACCGCAGCCGAAGCTGTGGAATTTGATTCCGGAATATTTTTAAGACATGGACAAGAACAGCTTTGTGTCAGATTTGAAGACATTACATTTTCTTGGACACGTTAGGTGTGTCTAGAGTAGCTCAGTGACTGAGTTAGCGCTATGTAAGACTTGAACATTATATTAACTCATGTCTATCGAATTTCTGGTGCGGTTCTTGATGATAACAATGAGGTCTATTTGCGAACGTATCACATTACGAGTTTTCCCCATTTCCTCACAATTGAAAGAATTCAGGTCCAACCCAAAACACAACCATTGTGTCTTTCGAAAAGCTCGCTTGCGCCTCGTCCTAAATTCCCATTTTTCAACGGTCTAATCAAAGAATTATCAGCGGAAACCTTGAGAATAGCGACCCCACGAATCAGCTTTCAAGGTGGTTGATAGGTCGAAACCAGCAAGAGCAAATAAAAAAGTAGTTCAGGCCGATTTGTATGCGTTTTTCGCCAGTCCTAAAATCTCCTCCAAGATAGAAAACAACTTTCGACCAAGAGCTGACGCAGAAAGCCGATTAAATCAGCATGGTTTGTTTCTTTGCCCTATGTTTTGTCAGTTGAGGCACGATTTCTAATACCGCAAGTAACGCTTGATTGTACGTGTGCTACCGCACATTTCCTTTTCCTATCAGTAATTGATCAGATGAACGGACATTGCCCAATTTTTTGTCCTCGATGGTCTTGCTAGATTGTTCAACTCGTCACCGCTCCGAAGATTGCTGATTCGCGGACGATATACGAGTCCAGAATTATATCGTTGACATTAGAATAAGTGGGTGAGGCGAGGGCGAGGGATATGAGGATTTAGTTGGGTTACGATTGACCAGAGAATGTGGGCCACTTTTCAAGAGGAACACGTCAGAATGAGAACCCGAAACCATCTAGGTCAAGATTTCTCCTAACCCACTAATTACTTACTTTTATTATTGCAAATCGCAAAAAACTAAGTCTAAGATATTAAAAATTAACATTTTCGGGCTTTTATTTTGGCGAATTAAGAAATAATTTATTTTTGTGATTTTTCTTTGGCCCTGTGGTAACTTTACCATCTCATCATGATAGAATATGCTTGGTCTCTGAGACAATACTGCATCCATGACGTCAGTTGTAAGCACCAGTGACCAATAATATGAACATGTCGTGATTGCGGGGATAGTTCATCAAGGCAGAATGATTTGATCAGTTGTCTTGATTGGGATCGCCTCTCCATGGGAATAATCCTTCCGCTGTGCCGTAAGGGTAATGATCAGTATATCGGTAACTAAGTACTATTAGATCAGCAGATAAAACAGGATGGAAGATCATAATCTGTCGATTGTTTGACTTGCGAGAACGATCTGATTACAAGGCCAACGTAAGCTTATCATTTCACACGATGAAGGTGAGGCAGGTCGACCTTGATTAGGTAACCCTCAGACATGATCACTGTCCCCCGTCGAATTTTGACAAAAATGCTGTTATGACAACAATAGGTTGTCTCATACAGCTAATAGTAGCCATTACCATTGAATGGGTGGCTGAATAACCATGTCAGAATTTGGCTTCTCGTTCTAGAGATGCTGTAGTATCTTGATTCCACATTCTTGTCCTGTCAATGTATCAAGTCTCGATTCTTGTCGACAGTGGGAATTCGATATAAATACTTGCACACATATCATTCACGGGTGTCTACAAAACCAAGACCCAAGACCCAAGACCCAAGACCTACAAAACCAAGACCCCCATCTACAAAACCAAGACCTACAAAACCAAGACCCCCACCTACAAAACCAAGACCTACAAAACCAAGACCCCCATCTACAAAACCAAGACCTACAAAACCAAGACCCCATCTACATCTCTCCTTTTTTCAGCAGGAAGTTGCAATTTATCAATCAAACAGAAGCTCCTATATAAACAAGCTCTTTGATGCTTTGTACTCAGATTCTGTTCTGAACATTTAACACTGGTTAAGCTTTTCCAAGAAAATAAGGATCTCGGGGTAAGGATATAATACAAAAGCTAAAATACCTTAAATAGTCCTCTCGAGGGTATTCGTGATAATATAGCCTAGCTTTCTAAAGGGTTAGGGTGAATGAAAAAAAAGAACAATGTAATTACTTCTTGGGCAGGTACTATGGTACCAGGTACTAGTTTGGAGTAGGTTTGTTGATGGTTCTTGGTTTTGTAGATCTTGGTTTTGTAGGTGGGGGTCTTGGTTTTGTAGGTCTTGGTTTTGTAGATGGGGGTCTTGGTTTTGTAGGTCTTGGGTCTTGGGTCTTGGGTCTTGGTTTTGTAGACACCCTATCATTCACTTGCAAATGACAGCAGCAGCCTTTCCATACCTACTGACAATGGGCGAACAGCGTATTGGAGAATGTGGTAAACTCAGAAGTAATAAAGGCATGGTCTTAGGGGATTTGTAGAGGACGAGCCTTGTTCGAATTGATAGCTTGACGCTTTGGAAGGAAGCCAGTGGATTAGCAGATACAGCACTATTCGATTGCCGATACTGTTGATGTTGAGTCGATCTTATTGATGGCTTAGAACAGATGAACGGAAGCTGGGGACCCATTTGCGACTAAACAACCCAATTCCGTAAGTGTTATTTTTCACGATGCACGCAGGTAACACCTGCCAATATTTGCACTGTATCTCCGAGGCAAACGATGCCTTAAAGTGTTCCTCTCCCGCCTGCTTTGAAAGATTCTGCGCCCAACTACTTCTGCTAGCCAAAACAACTCCATGCTATCATAGTAAAATAATACGTATTCAAATTTCAGAGCGCTTTTCTGTGATATCAAGACATTTTCTTTTAAAGCTTATGTTGGGATAATCATTATTCCAATCACCAAAGAAAACTCTCAAGGGTAGAAATCCTTTTATCATACATAATCTAATAGTTGCAAGTCGCAGCCATAAAACTTGCCCATTTGCGGGCGCTTATATTGCAAACATTCTTCATCAGTCCAACATAAGATGGTGTTAATGAAATTCATGGTTCAATGTTTTGATTGGCAAGTTGAATTGATGTTTTAATCCGAAGGGAAATATTACTCGCCGTGAACGGAAAACCTAGGGATTTGAAATTGCCATCAATCAATCAAATTGTTTCATCTTTGACTGTACGAACAATATTAACAGTGGTAACCTCACACGATCACTTCAATGAAAACCAGTAATTCATTCAAGTGGTTTTGATAAAAGTGATTGTATCCCGGGTTGCTGATTGTGATGACTGATTTGAAAGGAACTTATACAAAAAACCAACATCATGGAAGTTCTCTTCAAGGTTAAGATATCAGTGGAATATACCACTTTCACAGCCGGCAAAGAAATGGCATGGGATGATATCATAAAAGTTGGAAATGATTTGTGTGTGTTACTCTTTCGTAGTAGCATCGAAAAGTTCCAAGACTTATTTAGCATTGATCACAATCCAGTGTTATTTGCCCGCCCTCTCAATCCATCCTTCTCAGGCGTGTTACACAAGATAAAGCTAATTGTGCTGCTGCAAAGCCCAGACTTTATAGATCAGCAATCTAACAACGAGTCGGCGAGCGGAATAGCAATGCCTTTGAACGTAGTTAGTATTGACCATATGGTCTGTCCAATGTTGATAGCCCCGGTGGTCAATATATCAACATGCACAAGGGGCGTAGAAGCTACCAGAAAGCTTCTCGAAGTTAACGTCACCCATCTTTATCACCGGGTAACATGACAAATTGTATCTCGTCTCCGGGGTAATTTATGAAAGTCAGGGATTTTTCCATATTCAGTTGAGTGCAACTCGTCATGTCTTATTCTAGATACTTTGAATCGTAGATGTTATCAGGTATAATGTGAAATGCATATGGACACTGATCAGCCCCGCAATGACAGAAATGCATTGCTGGGTTTTCGATTATTATCTGTCTCAACAGAAAAGGCGATATTTGGTTCTAATGGACAGTAGCCTGTTTTCCTCATCCTCGCGGAAGTTCTTTCTAAATCAACAGATACAATCTATCTGGACTGTGATAATACGTGATATTTCGCCTCCGGATAATAAAAAAAACATGAAGAATTCTTCTGGATTCCTTAGCGAGATTCAAGGAGAAATAAGTGCAACGCATCATGTCATATTATTGGTCAAACCTTTGATGCCGTATACCAAGCAGTGGTTATAGCTGATCCGTAATGACAGAAATGATTGATTGCTGGGCCTTCATTGGTTTTTACAAAGGTTACACATCATTTACAACTCCCACTCCGACTTCAACCTTGGGAGTAAATTACTGTTTTTTAAGGACATTCAATGAACTGATCTGACTAGCGTTTTCACATTTTTAGTGGGTTTTCGCAAAGCCCCCGAAACGCCAACGCGAACGCCAGTCCCACTGTTCGACATCATGATCAGAAGCTTGTACAATGGGATAGGTGTTGGCGATACGGGCGCTTTGCGAAAACTCACTTTGATGATGCAGAGTTATGTTTTAATGTTTTAATTGTTTACTTCATTTTCAAAGTCAACTAACGAAGATGATGATCGAGGATTCTTCGACAAGCTGACCCCGCGATGGCACGCTTCTTCATGTTGCCATCAACAAACACGACTGGGCATTGCCCGAGGTTTATTCTCTGTACTGGTTCGATTGCCATCCGACAGCCGAGTCTTCATCAAAAGGGTCCTGATATTGATTACCCGTCCGTGAGTGGTCCAGCCAGTCGGACGTAGATCCTTATCCCGCATCTCAAAGTAGATTATCGACGATTGTCGTTCATGGGTACTTGCTTTGTCGATAACCAGCTTAACTTATGCCTGTGATCTTCTGTAACCGTCTCACGCCTCAGGGCATGGCACGTTTCTTGGATTGGTGTTAGAGACGCTTTCAGAGTCACGTCGCGGTCAACCTTATATCCCCCCCCCCTCCCCTTCACAAACACACACGTTCACATCGCGACAAACACGCAGGGGGTCGAGGTAAAGTGAATTTCCGTCCAATTTTGATGTCAGTGAAGGCTCATTTTTCGATCAACAGAAATGTGCAGCACGTAGAGGTTCTTCGGTGAAATTTAGACAAGCTATTGGTTTTTCAAACTCTGACAAACCTTTTCAAACTTCCACGGGCAGGGGTGCTTATTTGTGTTGACTGAAAAACCTTCTAATGTTTTTCAAGAGCTCAACAACTTTTATTTCTAAGAGTGTACAGCTGCAGTTAAAAAGCAGTGCTGTTCCAATCTTCTTTATAAACTCTTTAATGTTTATACTCTTTGTATTTGAAAGATGCTTACACGTAGGCGACTGTTATAAAAGTTGGTCTGGCAAACTGATAAACAGACTATTTCCTTTGCGTTGTACTTTATGATGTTCAGTTTGTAAACAGGACGATAAAAGATCGTATTCAGACATGAGACAATAATATTGTGACTGTGTCATTTGTGAGTTGTCAGGGAAGTCAGAGAGATGGTATTTCGACATTTCCTGGTTGTTGCACTGAATGAATCGAACCGATTTTGACATTTATCGTCCCTTTCATATTGCAGAGTCACACTGCAGGCTATTAGACTTGGGCCGATGATTTATACATAAAAATGTTAAGTAAGCCAAAAGCCGTATTAGTCACTAAGCCAACTAATCGTCTAATGTGGTAATATATAGCTTTATCTCGATATAGATGGTTGACATTTAGGAGAAACAGTTGAATTGTTCCGTAATTGTTTTTATTGCATGCTTAAGGTACTTTGCTCTCTTTCTCTGGAAACCTCGAAGACATGTCTACGAGATGTGAAAATATTATTGAAAAGTTTGCTTGGTTATTGCTCGGTTCTATTCAAAGGATAGAAACCTTATTTTGGGCGAGCTAACTGGTATGTGCGGACTTTTAAACGGAACATTTTTTCGGGCGGTGAAAATGTAAAAGTACGCTGAATCGCTGGTCGTGAACCCCCTTTTTATTACTGGTATAAATGTCAGTGAACCTAACAATAATATGGCGACGCCGTGCAAAATGATGCAAATAATTAATGGAGTTAGTAAGACGGGACGGAAAGAAAGGCATACCCATACTCCCCTGACCTTCTCACTGACTTGCGCAGTCATTGACTTGACAGATTTAGTTGCAGTAGACAATGGTATTAGAGTGATCACTGCATGCCACTTTTTCTCCGAATCCGGCTTCACATTACGGGCGAAAATTCGAAGAAAGTGACTTAGAACTGTAAGGTAATAAATATTAGGCTTTGGTGAGGTAATCCGGGTCGGCCTAAAACTTGCCCAATCTCGTATCGTACTTTCCATCTTACAACTGAATGTGTGAGCGCTAAAGAAGACAAAGCCAGGTGGTCCGGCGTGGGGTGAGACATGCCTAGTACGTCCGGGTGCGACCGATTAGGACTAGGTCGCCTTATGATATTGTTGGTCTTTAGCCTAAGACGCCCTTAAACAAAGGATGTAGAACTTATTCGTCAAGGGGACTATTTAAGGTTAACATTATCACCAGTGCTAAGCTTCTATACGACCCATCATTTCCGAGCATCAGATCTAACACTTTAGGTACGAATACTCAGAAATCGACCTTCCAATAATCGGATATGTCCATTTACTTAATATACTTACATACCTATTTGATATACAAATGTATCAGTCAAACCCTTGGCTAATAAAAGCTATCCTGGATTGAGATTGTCGTGTCATTTTTATATCTGAAGGGATCCAATTATTGAGTGCGTTAAAAGTCCATGTTGGGCCATCTGATCGTGGTCAATAATCATGATATGCTTTGTGATAACCGATCATGAAATTCATTGCCTGAAATCTAAAACTTGATACGGTTAGCAATTATGCCCGCATACTTCATGTTGTGAACTTGAAGCTTCCTGTACACTATTATCATGGAAGCTTTTTTATCCAGTCTCAGGATTTTGACCGCCGTTTTTGTGAATCCCGAATACACCCGGCCCGAAATATTTCTTCTTCAATCATGACAATTGGCTCACTTTTCCTCGGCTGTATCACACATCAACAGAATTGTCTCTAATGATTCAAGAGGGATTTGCTTCCTGAGAGCGGCTTGTATCGAATTCGATAGTCCTAATGGCTTATATCAGCCGAGTCGCTCCCGTTACTTGTTTGCATGAGATAAACATTAGGGACTCGTTGAATCTTGAGGAGACCTGCTTGGGACAACAGAAGGAACGAAATCAAGCCTAATCATCCTGCTAAAGACCTTTTTGGAAGTCAATACTCGCTAAATCCTGATCACCAGACAGCTAGTAAGAGCTAGGCTGGGCGAAATGGGAATTGAGTTTAACATTTGAATATCAGGTAACCTGTACAATGCACGTGGGTTCCACGAAAAGTACAACGGCAATGGCTGTTTAGAAGAACAAGCTTACCACACATAATCCGCTTAATACAAACAACTTTCCCCTTTTACACGTTAGTAGAAGGGTTTTTTTTATCTTTAAGAAAATTCGATACTTTCTCAGAGAAACCCAAGAGGTATGCCAAGTTCCAATCAACTGTTCAACGTAAAATACCAGACCGGGCATCGATGCAAGGTTGGTTTGGGAATCCCTTTACTACCTAGGTACGGATCTTATCAACAGCGCCTGAATGAGAGCCCCAACTACATCGTGTCAGACAAACATGGATAACTGTGTACACAACATCGAATTGTAGTTTTTTTGGATAGTGGTACGGTGGACCTCTATATCAACCACTAAAAGCTATCATTACTGCTATATGTAATTTAGCCAGTGTGTCAGTATGTAGCCCATTAAAATAGGCTTCGATCTGCTACTACGCCGGCCTAGAGTGTCAGCCACGAAGTTTCTCTTCCTATAAGTAGACCCCCAGCGATGCGATTAATGTACAACAGAATTTGAAAAAGAGCACATTTTCTGGTGATTATTGGGGATTTGACCCTAACGAGAGTTGAGAAGCAGAAAATTTCGTATTTGGCCTGCGTAGCTCAAACTTCCTGAACTGTCAATTAGGCAAGGGGGCATCAGCTGTAGGCTAAAGGGCGGAAATTGGCAATGAATTGTCGAGGTGGTGGAGAATGTTCTGATCATCTTCAGGAAATGTCGAGGCAATATTATGCAGTGCATAAGAAGTGTCGATTTGTGTTCAGGTGAATTATATAGGTGCATAATTTTTGCTCGTGCAGAATGCAAAGGTGTACAATGCACATGCTGCACTGCAGAAAAGGGATTTTGCGATTTATTGGTGACGAGCTTGACCTCGTAGGTTTTTGTCGCTCGTCAATAGCATTCCGCGATAATGAGGTCACTGCAGCTGCTGCCCTCTATTTCTCCATCGCTGAATTACAGACAATGTCGGACAAACATGCGCTTTCGTAATGGATTCAGGCTTTCTAACTAGGGCAGTTAGATTCAATCTGGCACATGTCCGAGTGTTGGAAATACTACATAATTGTTCTGAATATTTCTCTCTCTGACTCTATGGTATCATTCATGCTAAAAACAATGCAGGGTCAAAGATAATTGACTTTGAAATAAGCTCAAATGCGTAGAAATAAGTGTCGATGTCCGACTGTCACGTGACTAAAACGTCATCAATATCTTATTCAAATGACCTTGTGAGCTATAAATAGTAACTTCGCGGAATGCTATTCAAACTGTAAATTTAAGGGGAGTACATTTATATACCACGAGAATCAGGATGTGTTTGGGTAAGAGTCAGTCAAAATCACCGACTGTTATCTCGGCCCATACCATACACTTCACTGAAAAATAATGATAGTGGTGTAACATGTTTGGTTGTTTCCAATATTTCAGTATTTCCCAACAATAGACAGCTGGAGTTACCATGAAAAAAGAGCATAGAAAAACGTGTCACTCTATCCTTGAGCGTTTTCAAACAACATGGGCAATTACTCGGAAAGGGAAGTACATAAAAAACATACACCGGGTACGATAGATCGCGCCTCCTATCGCCGTTTCAAAGAACCTGACACAAAATGTCATCGCCGGCTCTGCCCCCACTACACTTCAAACCCACGGTCAATCCTCTAGTACCTTCTACGTTTGACTGGACCACATTTCTCACATTTCAAACTAAAATTAGTTTTGGTCTTTTCCATTTGTGACATTTCCACGGCTTTCTTTGTTGCGTTTTGGTAGAAATGGGAAAGTCGAGATGGGATCAGACTGATTGGTGGGCGTCTCACTTAGTAAATATTGTCTTCCTTTTGATAAACCATGTCGCTGAAACCTGACCGAAAAACAGTGATTTCATGAAAAGCCTTTTTACAAGCTTTACCATCTCTTTGATGTTACAATCAACTTTGTGACTCCGCCGCGGGATTCCTTGGTCAACATTAAGCAATTGCAAGAGTAAATTTCCAAAGAAGTAGCGCCTCCATCTCAAAAATACACTGAAGAGAACAATATCAGTCGACATCATGTTTTCCGGAACAAGTAAACAGCTTTCGGACCAGATATGGTATTGTGGTTCGATGATAAGTATAGAACTGCATTAAAGGTACACGAATTCGTTCTAGTTTGGTCTTTTTCCTCTCCAACAAAAAATATTTTGTGGTAGTGTCTCAAACCAACTCTCAAAGAAATCTCCAACCTCTCCAAATGTGCCGACGACTATTGATGTGCGCGGCACTCATGCACTTTCCTTAAATCAAAGAGCTGCTCACGGAAAGAGGCTTGCTATCCGTGAGAACATGCAATATGCGTTGATGCGGCTGTAAGGACCAAGGTTATTCTCAGGCACGCCAGGGGCTATTTATTGTGATACTTCTTTGTTAGTGAATCGACCATGCTTGTTTCTAGGAATACATAGAGAGATGTAATCAACGCTTTTGGCAATCGAGTGTCATGGACGCGGGATCATATTGTAAAATATCATATCGGTGATAGCTATAAGGAGCCGATTGACCTTGGACTCGTGTAACGTGTGATTGAGTACATTAGTAAATCGATGAATTAATCAGATCAAAACGGAATATCCTTGCAAGCACGGATCAAAAGATGCGAGAAGGAAACAGGTGACAAAGTTTGTCGTCGCCTGTCCGTTTCGGGATGAATCCTTTCGACATGAGCACTTCATCTATGTACAAATGCACATGTATGTGCACATACTAGTATACATTTGCTTTTTTGTACTATCAGACTCACTTGCTGAATTGAATCTTAGCAAAAAAGTGTTTTTATCTTAGATCTAAGAGGCAAGGTTGTTGTGTTTTTTGCGGATGGTTAGGCACTCCAGCTGGCCTGGTCGCATCTCGATAGCAATTGCCGACAGAAGAAAAGGCATCACATGGGGAGGGGGCATTTCAATCTTTCTATCTTTGATACACTACTTATGATTTGCTCTGCGTGTATCATGTAGGAGCCAGTTTTCGCGGGTCTTATCACTAAGTGCAGATTTACTAGCTTCCAGCGATTCCATACACGCAAAAGCTTATTTATTACGAAATTTGAGATCAATAACGAAATATCTGGGGTGCTGCGTGGATGTTTTAAGCGTGAATTAATCTTGAAATCGCTCACTGAAAGATCGATGCAGACCAAAACAAATCCGAAGCGGCTCCCCCATTTTCGCGGGTATTGCGCATGCGCGACTGATTGTTGTGTTTCTGTGTCGTGCATGATCCTAGGTATTGACCCAGTGTTTTGAACGTAATTAGAGAATTGCTTGCCTGTTTAGGATGCATTTTGGGCGCTTTCTTTGCGGAACGAAATGAAAATCAAAAATCAGAAAATTTCTTCTCTGGAAACGAAGTGACGCGCGAGAAAACGGGAAAAAACGGGTTTTCGCGAAATTGGGGATGACTCGAAATTGGGGAGCAGCACCATACCTATCGATTAGACTCAGTCTGTGTTTGTTTTCATCCTCCGAAGCTCGGGAAGCCAGAGACTTTTACAAGGCAAATCAATTACACCACTATGTAAAATGAAGGTCATGATATTTGGACATGGTACTTGTGTGTACATGACATCCTCAGGGAGCTTGCTTAATTTTCCAGCAAATAGATGCATGGCAAGGTTTTTTGTGGCATTTAAATTTTCCTTGAACAGATGGCGAAGGACTGCATATCAGCATTAGGAGACAAGACCACCATTGATAATTCATAGTTTGGAGAATAGGGACGAGTATATTCTTAACTAAAAGCAGTATTCAAAAGATGTTTGCTGTGGCAAGTCTACAAATATAAACAAAATATGAAAAAAAGATGGGTTGATATTTCCCTCCTTAGATATCAAGGAATGGTATTTTTTACTGGTTAACCATGACTAATAAATTTAGAAAAAGTGATAGCTTTGGATGTCATCTCTTGTCACTTTGTTATCAGAAAATTACAAAACTAAATTGTGTACCTTGTTTCCCGATCCTATTAGGTATTTCCTCCTGCCAACGCAGAACTTTCTATGGAGAACAGTTTTCAAAGCTGTTTCCCAAGGGCTGCATGTAACATTGCTAAAAAAAGATGATTGATAGAAGACGGAATAAGGAGAAGCCCTTCATTAAGTATGTAGCTCCTGGCACCCGTATGCAAATAATTGCCTTTAAAACGGGCATCAACAATTTTTATTACCAAGAGACGAGCTGAGACTGATGTTTTTAACCCGATCGTAATCAGTAATCGGTCCCAAGTACAACATTTACTTTATGTGCCGTTAAGCTGTCTAATGCAAAGGCCGTTCAGTGTTTTATGTCTGCATTTGTATTGATTAACAGACCATCAAGTCAGCTAGGGCTCATTGAACCAACCTCAACATCATCAAAAAATATTTCATCTTTGGGCAGATATAAAATAATAAGACACGTATCGGGCATCACGTTTAAATTACCTGCCTTTGCCGGTAAGGCCTATCGATCACCCTGGAGTTGTTTCGTGGGGGTCGATGTCATCATGATCTGCCCTGATAACCCTTTGATAAGACTGTGGAATAAAGGGATTAGGTCTCAGGTTTTGGCGAGCTTTTCTTTAAGACAACAGACCTTGTAGTGGGCTCGGCCTGAATTCTTTTAACTGGAGGTAAACCGAAGCAAAATAACGCAATCGGCTTGTTTCGTCAAGAAGCGGTTAGGAGGGATCGATTTCAGCGAACAATCCCGTTGGACATGTTGGACGTACGAGCGTATAAATTTCAGATGTCATTCATTAATGTATGTCACTGTACATATCAATTGTCTTCAATCTCCTGGCCTCGCCATCGGTAATGGTCGCTCAGTGATATTTGCACCGTTTACTAGCGTACTTTTGCTCCGCAGCAAATGCCGGGTACATGTATCCTCTCATTGGGAGATTGCGTCTTTAGTTAAATAAGTTTGGTTACAAGTTGATAGGAAGATTGAAATGAGGTTTTCTCGTTGCGCTAATGTCTTTGGTGATCACTGTGACCCACTTAGCATGCTTAGAGGATGCCAAGGATAACTGAAGCAAACGCTGATTCTTATTGGACTCAATCGCCGAAGTCGTACCTGAGTAGATAATTGCATTCCAATCAGTCTCATTCAAAACCGAGCAGTAGGTTACAAATGGCAACAAGCTCATCAACAAATTCTATTTGCTCGAACAAAATGGAACTTTGGACTCGGAATTCAATTTGTTTCTGGTTTGGGTGAATTCGATATGGTTTGTCTGACAATGTTTATGTTCGAGTGTCCGTCTTTTTCGTATTGCTTTTTGATACTTTATTACGATTGTTGTTGTTGTCGTCGTTGTCACCACCGAATCCGATATCAGTTGTTGTTTTTCTTGTTGTTGTTCCACCGTTTACCGATATGAACATAAACAATGTACATCAAACAGTGTCACATTACAATTCGGAGATCGGGAAGCCACAACCTATATACAGTGCCAATGAGTTCCTTGATGACATTCCCAAATTAGGCTGACAACAATACATATAATTGCCCTTGTCTATTTCTAATATATATTTGCTTCTGATGAAAGAAAAGCCAGAAGACAACTGCGGCATAAATTGACACTTTGTCATGTCAATTTCTTGTAATTTGCTTTAACCCCAAGCTGTGTTTTCTATATTTGCTCAATACATTGCTAATTTAGTCACGTGCTAGTTGAGATCAGTACTCTTATTCTAGCTAATGAGCTAGGATGGGGCCTCCGGCGATACTGAGGTGTCACGTTAGGGCAAAGGTTGATGCGTGTTGTTGGGTAGTCAGGCTTTAATTTGAGGCATAAATATGAATACATATATAAGGTTAATTAAGACTCTTATAAGAATGGTATGCCGTCAAATTGTCGCTTTTCTTTCATCAAATAATGGTTAATTTTCAGAGTCACCAGGGACCAAGGACAGGTTGTTTATCAATCATATTGTGTAGACACTGGCCACCCAAGAACATTAATCGTGACATTGCTCTCTCGTTTCTCGTTTCAGAACTCAAAACGCTGACAACGCCTGCAGAGACGCCTTGCAATTTCCAAGAGAACGAACAGGTTGATGAGAAACTTCCAAGAATCATCTCCTGTGTTGGCTAAGTTGAGTTACGAGGAAATTATAAGCTGTTTCGACATTACTGCCATTTTTTTGTTCTTGAACGGAGGAAAAACAATGATACTGCTCTAAAAACTTGATTGTGCGACACACACTATGATTGAAACGAAAACACAATGGCATATCACGTTCGCCTGTCACAGCCAAATTAGTCCGAAAGCGACGTTCGACAGAATGATTTCTTTCGCGAAGCACTGCACTAGCAAGTAGGATTGATCTGATCCGGAGTAATGTCACATGTTGGATAGTGAGTATCATAAAGTACCGGTACGCGTGTTGAAGGATTATCAGTAGTGACAACATTTCATGAAGGATAAATATAAAGCCAATTCGCATGTAAGGGATACATCTCGATATAGTGATCTACTGGATGCGAGGTTAAATGGAATATCACATGCAACAACCTCAAAACCAGTTACAAATTCAGCTTCAATATGGATAACTGTTCATTCAACGACACCGCCCTGACGATGTTCACAAAAGATGCGTTGATATTCCCTCACCACGACATCAGGAGTACGCAATACTACATGTGTGGAATTTGTCTCACGTTCATTGCCTACATGGGGATAGTACTAAACTGTGTAAGCATTGCTGTCTTTGCGCGAGACAGGCCAACAAAAACGACATCGGTGTTTCTGCTTCAAGCGCTAGCCATTGCTGACAGCATTTATTTGATCATGATTTTCTTCCGTTACCCATTACCCATTCTCTTAGTATATAACAATAAGGATTGTACGTTTGGTCCCTATACCAGATTCCTGGCACAAAATCTACAATACCTACGTATTCCTCTACGTAGTACTGGCATCGTTGCAATATGGATGGTCGGGGTTGTGACGCTAGATCGGTACATTGCCATCTATTACACCTTAAAGGCAACCAAGCTTTGCCGGATTAAGACAGTGCTGCTGGAAATATGCGCAGTGGTGAGTTACGCAACTATTTATAGTATTAGTAAATATGTTGTTCTGGATATCTATAACAAGAAACGAATAATATGGATATTCTGGACTTGGGATGCATTTAACACTTTGACGCCAGTTTTAGTTGTGTTCATTTTAAACTTCCGCATATGGCGTTCTTTGATTATTGCCAATAGATGGCGCAAAGAGACTAGAGTGTTTTCTATAAAACATAAATCAACATCGCGCAATAGCAGTGACGAGAACATCAACCTGACGACAAGGTTGACGGAAGATCGTTCAATTAACGGCAATCAATTCATGAAAGTGCGGAGTCACACTAAGAAACTCAGTGATACGTCGTCCCATCATTCTCATCATTCCCATCATTCTCATAAAGAAAAGAAGTTCCATGACACCAGTCACAGCGATATTACTGCGCGCCTCATTGCAGTGGCGACAACTTATTTAATCTGCGAAAGTCCCATGTTGATACTGTCAGTGTATATAATCCTAAACTCGTGGTTCAGCATTGAAATGGACAAGCGGACTGCGCACATACTATTTTTGATCGCGCATGCGCTTCAGTGTATCAACTCCTCAATAAATTTCTTCCTGTACTTTTTCTCTGGAAGGAAATTCCGCAAAAATCTTGAAGAGTTGATGCAATGTTGCAGGCAGAGGCGGAAACATTCCAGAACGTCACTGATCAGGCTGTCTTACGCTAACAATGTATATAGAACATGCAATTCTGAAATGTCAGGGATATATTGATGAGACCTGTTACATGATATTTCACCACCGTTTCGAATCTGAGAAGTGAGCCCGGATCGACGCCTCCCTGATCTTTGGTGCCTGGTGCTTTTGATCAAGTCGACCTTTTTGAATCAATGCCCTGATAAGCAGTTCTCCAGGAAAAGGTTGCACAATTGGATGATTAGGAAAATTTCCTGTAAGGGGCAACGATCAGTTTTATCAGTTTGACCCTTAATCTGAAATAAAGTCGCAAGACAATTCGAGCTGACATTCGACAATTTTGGTTGCTAAAACAATAGCCGTCTCAGAACTTGTAGCTGGGTCTTCATTTTTTCTTGATCAGAAATATGTAGCAGCACGACAATTCGAAGTGACATTCGACAATTTTGGTAGCACAAAGAATAGCAGTTGTCTTACAAAAGGCCGTCGCTGCAACAGTGCCGACTTATTGGCGGTGAATATCCGATATACGCACAACGACGGTGGATCGGCATGTCACTGCAATAGCAACATATATGGTACCGTATAAAGTGTGCATGATTTAGTAATGTCACTCTTCATCAGTGACTCCATTTTTAGCTCACCTCTTAGCAGAGGTGAGCTTATCCCATACCGTGGCGTCCGTCGTCCGTCGTCGTCGTCCGTCGTCCGTTAGCAGGGCACGTTTCGTAACTGTTAGAGCTATTGAGTTGAAACTTGGTACACATGTACCCTTATGTAATGACACCTTGGAGACCAAGTTTCGGTCCGATTCGTTTCATGGTTTGGCCACCAGCGGGCCAAACGTTAAAAGGGAAAATATGCAATATCTCCCTTAATAGTAGTCGGGAAATTTTGAAAAAAATGTGGTAGGTACTTCTAGCAAAGGTGCATCATATATCCTCCGGGTTTTTGATTTGACCTCCTTTTCAAGGTCACAGAGGTCAAAGTTTGCTGATTCACTGAACGGCGCATGTTTCCTATCTATTTTAGCGAGAAGGTTTTAAACCAGTGTGGACATGTATCTGGGGATTCTCTATTCCACCCCTAAAATTTCGGCCGTTCGGACATCAAATATGGCCGCCAGGCAGCCATCTTGAAAAATAAACACAGTACTATTACTCCGAAACTAATGATCGGATTGCAACCAAATTTGATCTGGATGTATATCTATGTACTCTCTACTAAATCCTTTTTTTTTATTAAATGTGATAGCCAATATGGGTGCCAGGCGGGCATCTTGAAAAATTCTTAGTTTGGCCACCCGGGGCCAAATTTAATGTCCAAAGTTAAAATGTTTGATTGCTCGTTTAATAGTGATCTGATTTTCATAACATTTTTATGGTAGGTACTCCTAGCAAGGATACATTTCATAAATGTGGGTTTTTGATTTGACCTACTTTTCAAGGTCACAGAGGTCAACATTTTCCTATCGCCCCGCCATTTTACAATGACGGCACGTTTTGTCACTGCTTTAGCTACAGATCCCTAACTTGGTACGAATGTACCCCATTACTCTTAGACTAAACTGCAGTCTTTTTCTGATTCTCAGTTTGGCCAGCAGGGCCCCAAATGTTAATAGTGGACTCTCCCCTAAGGGTGCCTTGAAATGCTGCTAAGTGGGATGTCATAGTCTAAGCCTAGGCAAATGCAGGATTAATTAACCTCTACAGAGCCCTAGGAATTTCAGATGATGGTTGTTTCTTGTACTAGACACAAGCAAACAACATACTTATCCTATTCCTAAGCATTTCCATAATGGGTCATCTGTAAACCAAAGGACTTTTTTTAAAAAGGTGTGTTAATGCTGATGACTTGTTGCATGGAATTGCTTATTTGTTCTTTTGGTAGGCATGCCTTGCATGTTTTGCTGCTTCAAGCTTTTGTTCTGCTGCTGTTTTAACGATTACTGGTCAGATCACAAAATTGTCTACTCTGCTTTGTCATACCTGTAGTCACCTCAATTAAATTCAACTTACGCATTATTTTATCTCACATGTAATTTCATTGTAAAACATTACGTCATTTCTTTCTTACATTTAAAACTATGCTAATGCTTCATCCATCTTCCCTTCACACGAGGTGAGCACAATGGCCCTGGCCATTTCATTATAAAAGAAATACACCACTGAAGTAAGATTCACGACCGTGGAAGAGAGTTTGGGGTTCAGTCATTTTTGACTGTACTTGTAATTACATAACTTATGAGTTCTTCTGTTTTGTAGAAGATGTATCACAAGGCTCCATGGTACATATGACACTGTGCGCCCTACTATCAAATAATGTACATTGTATTATGAAATAAATAAAGTCTTACTAATTAACGTGACTAATTGTTTGTCAAAATGTTATTTATTCCTCAATCATGGAGCCAATAGTTTTTTCCCCAGGGCAATTGATTTCCTGGGTCTTATAGAAAGAACATAAGACAATTAACAACGCTGTGGGATTCAATACACCTACTTTTAATGTTACGTAATCACGATGAGTACACATGAAATTGATATTTTGATAAGGTAGCAATGTTCCCTTCGAATAAACATATTTTACACCGTTTTCAAAATACCTATTTACATAATTTACAAATAAATCAAAATTTCACAATATATTTGAAATATGCATGCTCCCCCGCGCAACTTATCGGCAGTCTTTATTCCTTGAAATGTAAGAATAACGCCTAAGGTAATTAGGTCAGACATCTTACAAAATTAGCTTCAACATTTTCTCCCAAAATCAGATGAGCTAAAAACTAGCTTATACTCTTACTACAAGAAAGTAAATAATTATATGTCAACAGATATAATTAGGGTATGAAGAACTACTTACACGCTCTTGGTTACTAGTGTCAAAGTGAAATTTAGAGGGTATATGAGAGACCTCAAGGAGTTCTGTTCTGTTCTGATTTAGGATTTCCAGGTGTAGCCAAAATGGTTGTGCCGGTGGTCAACCCTTATCTAGAATGTAGGCCTATAGCTGACCGACCAGTACAACATCAAAATGGCCAATGCGTTTGCCCCACCCCCTTTTCTTCTAGGTCCTACCATTATGATTATTAGACTGCATTGTACAACAACATACATATCTATTTACATAAGTTTACATTTACAAGACAACACACAACAATAGAATACTTCAATGTATCAAAATGTCGATATATTAAGCGTAAGTACATCAAAATCCAAATCTATGATCGTTTTTAGCACAATATCCTACATGTATTTTTTAGATCAGGAATGTTATAATCAGGCAAACGGCGACGTCATCTATACTATTCTTTCATTATGTAGGCCACGAATTACGTGCCAAGTCAATACTCGGGTAGAAAACGTACTTTTTGGCTGATGAAGTTTTTTTAAAATAGATAATGAAGCTAAAAGAATCAGGCTTTTCCCTCTGGTGATTAGTCAAACTCCTGCTATGTTAGCTTGGTTATCTATTATCTGTTTGTCCAACGTATTTCTCACAATAGGCAGGTTTCGCAAAAGGCGAGTTTCGACAACTTGCGAAGTGCTAGTGTCTGTGGTGTCATGAAGTCCTGTTCCAAGTCATGCGACACTCGTATATTATCCTGTGCACGTGTTTGTAGGAGGAATCAGGAACATCTTTTAAAAAATCGTGAATAAAGTACATTTCCATAATTCGTATTTGACGTTTGTTGCTTTCGGAAGGCTTGCAAAACTCTGAGTGACGTCACGAAACGTCAGAACGAGTAAGTTCCCGACATCATATAATATAATGTGACGCCATGCTTGAAACAAGAGCGCGGGCAGCGCTCGTTGAAATTGAAAACGTCTACAAGATTAATGGTACTAAATATAACGCCAAGCCAATCGGTACTACATAAATAAGCCAATATAGGTCGGATGTATTACATATATTTTCATCGCTCCCCTTTGATATGGTCAATCATCATCTTGATCCCTTGCAACTAATTGTTTGGTCTGACTTCGACTATTTTCCCAAATGTTTGACAATTCTGGTGCTGACGATAGGGGGCAGGGCGCTTTTTTATGTCAGCCATTTGTAGCAGTTTACCAAACTATCAAACCAACCCACACAACAACATCATCGACGAAAAAAGCGGAGCGCCGCGCACAAACATCTCCTGTGGGCTGCCCTTGCAGTGTCCCTTTTTGCTCACTCAAGCTTTGCCATCATTATATTGTTGGCCAATACCCCCATGCGTCGAACAATTTGACTGTTTGACATCAGTGCTGTCGTGGACAGTCTGTTTTAATAGGGGGTATTCGAAGAAGCTGGATCACTGGACTCTTGGATTTACAGGATTGTGATTCACGGATCACCACTGCCTGGATGGATTGGCGAATTCCCAAATTGCTAACGTTTCCCGTTTGCGTGAATTATTATGTACTTGAATCGGGGCAGTCGATTAGACAGATGTGATGATGACATCATGAGGCTGAGTAGTGCAACATGCACAATAGGCATAAACCTAAATTACAGCAAGCAAGTGCCAGCTGCAATCCAGGCGGTGGTGATCCATGAGTCACAATCGAGCAGTCCAGTGATCCAGTTTTTTTAATACCCCTGTTCAGCTTCATGAATAGCTTCATAAAAATCATATCGTTAGAATTAAATTGCCAGTCCCAGTGCTACCCGTATCAATTTCAATGCTAAAAGTATAATTCCAACAAAACATTATTTTGTTAGATTTCATTGGCGACACACAATATCCACAAATTCCATTCAGTATAAAAATAAGAATTGTTTCATTTTACACTTTTCCTTTTCGTAGCTCTACTAGCAACACGGTTCCAGTATCCACTCGAGTCCCGCCACTTTGTGAGGCAACGAGAGCCATCCATCGAATAACTTGCTCACCAAACTGCGCACTTGTTATTCGGGTTCATCTTGGATCCGACAGGGCACTTGTAGGCTTCGGCAAACTCTTGCGAATTAGAAACGGAGCCGATGACTCTGAAAAAGGTTGAATCATTTCATAAGCAAAGGAAGAACAGAAACACTCTTTAATGAAAGACTTAAGAAAAATACTTCTGTATTCTTTATATTCCAGTTTTAAAAATATTAATGAAATTTCACATTGTTGTGTATTTATTGAAGTTTCGACAAAGTGCCGATCATAACGATATGCTCACTGACGTAGAAAACGTTTACAAATGTATTGATGAATTATTTGCTTTTCAAGTACCGGTGTATATTTAATCAAGTGACTTTATTAATTCTTGCCAATACGATACGAAGCAAACCCATGCAGTTATGCTTGATACAGTCATGCAATGTAACATCAAAACTGGCTCTATGCGCTTAAAGGGCACGATCAATAAATAGACCAATGAATACCAGTAAAGCCACCTACAAAACAGATATTGAACTAGATATATATGTTTCTTGTAACACTTGGGAGGTTGAAATAAGCAAAGTCCCAGGGAGCGAAATGACCGAAACCAGGGGGCGAAACATTGTAAGCATAATGACTGTACTTCTTTCTTTTTCCAGGTGGCTCTAGTTTTTCATAGATCTTGTCGTTTAAGCACATGAAAGCACACAGTCACACAAAACCACGCATGATGGAGAAGCTAAAAGATGATAGACATATACAATGGCATGTTGGTTTTCGCCGTGCATCACACGAGTTGGCTTTGCATGTCGAGAACCAACGAGATAAAATGGTTACGAGGAAATTTAACTATAGGCTACTGAAGGCGATTTTATGTTTGTCAAGATCGGCTTCTCACAAAAAGAAGTGCATGTATATCATTCTTATACATATACTCTAACCAATTACAACGAATATGATAGTAAAGAGATTATCTGTTCCTTCAACCATGCTACTAACAATTTATTGATGATTTTTAATTTTGCGTTGAAACTGATGACTAGTTCACTCTTTGCATGCTCTATGTTGAGCCAAGACACTACATATTCAGTATCCAGCTATAGGCATTTTGTTGTTTTTAGAAAGTGTATCTAACTTCTAAGTTGTTTCCTACTGCATTCAGAAAATGAAATTGATTGACAACGGCTTTGCGTGTGTTATCCATTATTCAAGGCTATGAACCGCCTTCCCTAGTCACGATTTCCGCCGGACCATTACTTTTCCATACATGTTCCATTCTCACTACTCATTTTAGAAAAACTACTTCCAGTTCAAGTGTTACAGGCAGACAAATCACGTGTGAGCACAATTGATACGTAAAGGAACAGTGAAAATTGAACTAAATATTACTAACAGTCATGCTCATACACGAATAACTAAACTTAACGTTCTTGAAATGCAAATTATATATTGTTTGGTCAGTTTGTTAGCCAGAGAAGAGCAACTCCGTCACAATAAATAAATAGTAAATAAATGATAACAATAAAAATAAAAATAAAAGCTTTAGTAGGAAACAACATTTAACATCCTCGACAACTTTAATCTATACCTAAACCGACCAACACTGTGCCGGCCCGTCCGTATAACGGTCACGTAATTCGGCGGACGACGATGCCCGCACCATATCTGGTGAATAGAGGGTTAATGATAACATGAGCGTGAAAAAGAAATATACATCTTTAAAGGCATGCTCTGTTCGCTGAAAAATTTGAAAATTCAATGTGAATTTGAAATTGTCTGAACGTGTATATTCGTACAGAATATAAATTTTTTACGCTTCTTTCGCTTTTTCACCGCGCCCATTCGAATAAACGGCAATATGGATCGAAAATCTTGCATGTGGATGGTGCCCATAAGGATAGTCGCTATCATCATGAATGTATTGAAAACAACTGAAGTCATATCAAAATCCTTTCACGCATTTTTAAAACAGCATAATCCATTGATGGAATTTACACTGTGAACCATATTGCATGGGTCGAAAGTTCTTGCAAAATGTCGGTAATTGTGCCTTGTGGCGGCTATCATGCATGTGTACGTCCCTTTTGTCCATTGGTCTTCTAATGATTGGGTTATTGATAAAGACAGACTAGTAAACCAAAGCGCATTTTGATGGTATTGCTCGGAAATAAATACTTAAATTCGTGACGATACACACCATCCATATGGGCACCATCCTTATTGGAGAGTTGTGGCACACTCGCCAGGTTAAGTGTTAATGGCAATCCCGCACCTAAGCATGATATCATATTTTGCATAAAAACTGTCAAAATGTATAAATATACAGAATCATCGTGTCGATATTGTTGACCAAGTGGCCGACCGCCAGTCGCGATTTTGGTATCGGCCCAACAACCAGGAAGCGCTGAATATCGATAATGCAACGCATTCAGCAGAACCCGGGTCCCCTCTCAACCAACAAATATTGATCGATGACGATAGTAAGACCACAGATAGCGTGTTCGATTACAAGTGCGACCCTCGCACGAGAGCGTTCGCCGGGGTCAATTCATACTGGGGCTGCATTTGGAGGAGCGGGATCCGGTGCTTACCCTAGCACGGCGCCAGTAATCGAATACGCTAAAAGTGTGTTGCCGTATGTTTTGTACGTTAGTTTGCATGTCACAGCTTATGTTCCGAAAACTTGAGTATACCTGAACATCCCCGGGCTGTGCCGGCCCGTTCGTATTCGATTAATAAAACTTGCTTTCCGTCGTGATCCACACCAGACCTAAATGAAATTGAGTTGTTGACAAAGGTTTTATTAATAATGACTCAAAAATCAAACTCTTTAAACTGAAAAGATGATTGCCAGAGGATGGGGATGTATGGTCTGGTATATGTCTGCATGCAATGCACTGTTTGCTAGCACGGTTTGAATATGTTGTGGCTCCGTGCACGTGCAAGTGTATAGGTGGAGATGCCGGGATGGGGGGGGGGGGGGGGGGGGGTAGGTTGACTTCTGCCTGGGAAGATGTATAGCCTTGACATTCTCCACACATTGTTCCCAGCTTTTCAGTTGGAATTTAATCAAACACATGACTGTAAAAGGAATTGGTAATCAAACTTTATTTAAAAAATATGAGGTTTCCCTTTTTAGCCTTCAGAGTGTTGCGCTCTATAAAGTAAGAAGTTAAACGACGTGGGCGACTCATGTATAGCTGTTTGACGAGACATATCGCCATAAAAGGTAGGTTGACTTCTCAGATCGCAGGAAAGGCAAAGATTTCACTAACAGTGACACTACACGGAGAAGCCACTTCGTAACGGCGCTAAGCAGCTTATGCAAAAACGTTTTTTTTCTTCTGTTGCTAAAGGTATTGATACCTACATACGGTAACTATAAATAGTATTGGTTCTCTCAGAAGACACTCGGGTGGAGAGGATGCCAAAATGGAGAAGTCTCCCCGAGGTTTTGGGCTAATTAGCATATTCGATCGAGCGCTGTTTGCCGAGAAAAATCCAATACCGACGGTGGTCGATAAGGTATTAATTTCTATTCTAAAACACCTCAGCTAAACACTGAAATTGGACTTCAACAGATTTTTGGCCGCTTCTAGATTTTAGTTCAACCGAAGCGGTTATTGGTGTAACACTAAAACTGTTGTAGCAAACACGAGACGCAGCGTAAAATGAAAAGAAAAGTATACGTGTGCTACATTATAACCTAACCTACATTGACCGAGTGTTTTTGAATAGTGTACCTCTGCATGCTGGGGCTGTGCCTATCCCCTTTCAGCATTGCAATCATCGATTTGGGCCTTGTAATCGAGCAGAAATCCTTACAAAAATGACGACGTGTGTAAATAGATTGTACTAACAATGTTGGTTGGGGTTGGAATCCAATATAGAATATGAACCGGAGAAGCTGGGATTCCTTCTTGCTAACTGTCTTACAAGTCGATGACTCTCTGAAAAGGGTTGGCGTGTACAGGTGGGGGGTGGGGATAAATGGGTTGAGAGTAAGGCATCTGAAAAGGTTGGAAATGTGCATTTACCTATTTTATACCCAAGGCTTAAACTATCACCGTATCAAGTGAGTTGACAGACACGGACACAAACATGATAAAGGGATCGAAGCGAAGAGGGAATGTGGGAATGTGGATATGATGGAAATTTGGAAACAGTGACCGGGCGTGATACCTAAATCGGTTAATGCTGTGGACGCCAGTCAATATTTTGATGATTGCGCTGGCCGGACGTCGATCACCACACGAGAGCTGGACAGGAAATCAATGCAAAAAGTTATCACAGGGTAGTAGAGGTTGAATGGGTTGACAGTAGGGCATATGATAAGGTTTGAAACGCGTTGGCCGATTTGAGCATTTACCTATTTCATACCCAAGGCTTACCCATCACCGTATCAAATCAGTTGACAAACACGGACACAAACATTATTGAGGGATCGAGGCGAAGTGGGAATGTGGGAATGATGGAAATTTGGAAACAGTGACCGGGCGTGATACCTAAATCGGTTAATGCTGTGTACGCCAGTCAATATTTTGTTCATTGCGCTGGCCGGACGTCTATCACCACACCAGATCTGGACAGGAAATCAATGCAAAAATGTTATATATATTACAGGCCATCATTCTTGAACTAAGTCGAAAGGGCATTTTTTATCACCATAACAAATTCTGTCGTAATTTGCTATACAATGTAAGTTATTTTTTAGCCGATAATAAATATTTACTTCAGAAACATTTGCTAGATTTTAATTAGTTCATGTTCCTTAAAATTAACCAAAAACACATTTTTTTTCTCTCAAATGAACGTTTCTGGGACGCCCTTGATATTTGCTCATCATGATCTGCATATAAGCTAGAGATGTGAGGAAAATCGACTGATCTTACCTGAGCGAAATTTAGGAAAAATAACTGATTATTTTCTAAATTGATTCCCGGTAATTTTGGCTCTTCGTGGCCTTGGGAGACCACCCACTCCCGATATGCCTGAAAAAAAGGAAAGAAATATTTCAATTTTGGAAGAAGATGCACATACTGCCGCTTATTCTGGTTGCAGCAGTTGTGTGCAGTATGTACATATATTTCGCGGAATCGGCGAAACTTTCAATGTTATCGTCGAAAAAATGCATTTACCTTACTGTTTAGTTTGAGTGGCCCAAAGTGGGGGAAATTGAACCATCTTTTTTCCACTTTTCCACTTTAACCAGACCTGGTATTATTGTCTATTTTAACCGAATCACTATAGAAAAAATGTCTTAGGATACCTTATAGGCTTGCTTTAATCCACCATTGTCCGCTATATTTTCACCTTGGGTTTGAACGCCATTTAACTGCAAGAGAAAACAAAAACATAAGAGAAATGCCTGGCTCTTTCTCTTTGAAACAATCACACAACTCCATCTGATCTCGAGTTGGTCAAATCATTTCAAATATTTTGCAAATGCTCTAGTTTCACCGGTCTGGGACCGAACTCTGAACAAAAGCCAAGTCGCTCAATACAGAAGTGGAAATTTCGTACCGGTGTAATGTTTTTGAGTGTTTCTGTTTTTGAGTGTTTCCCCTCATTGTTTGGGAACGCTCAAAAATAGATTGACGATTATTTCTGTGTATCCCCCCTATTGAAAAGTCGTGGTCTCTCTAGCTGCCTATTGTTTGGAAACACTGACACATGGGAAACAACCACAGATGTTACACCGGGTATGAAGTATTGACATTTTGAACTTACATTCATATTGACCTCGGCTACTGTATAATTGCCATACTGGTCTATAATACACTGTGCTTTGTTTTTAAAGGCGTCTACGACACTTGACCCCCACCACTGCTTAAGGTTGCCATCTTTGTCGAACTGGCGCCCTGTAAACGAACATAAAGGAAGTGATATGACTTGCAAATAACGCCAGTGAAATGAGAACATACATTAACCAAAATATCGGAGATAACAATGCCGTTACTTTACTAATAAATATCAACCTCGGTCTAAATGATGCATTGCATCTATTTCAACTAAAGTCAAATCGACATCTGCAAGAACAAGTGCTAGTACACTGCCTTAATGATCTTGATATCAGCCACAACCAATCGACTTGGTACCGATTGCCTCGTTGTTGGAATAGACAAAGAAGAAAAAGTAACAAGCGTGTAATAGGCTTACAAACAATTCCGTCAGCGAGAGTATGAAAGCGGAGATGCACATACCTCTTGTTAAGTTAGAACTTCGAAACGTTAGGATAGAAATCTAACATGTTTAAGTGGGATGCAATGAAGGTTCCCTAAACCCTGGTTGGAGGGGGGCGGGGGTGTTGGGGGAGGGGGGGGGGGGGGTCAGGTTAAATCAAACATGTACATAGGTAAAGGCATGGTAAGGAATCGCTGGGAAGGTTCTGTCACGCAGCAACATTGTGTATCGATTCAACAACTCAGGTGTGGCAGTTAAATCGATGTCAATATTAAAATGAATATTGCATACACACTGACACTAAATATATGAATATCAACAACCACTATGATTTATTACAACTTTCTACAAACTATTCGATCGGTTACACGTCACCCTAATTAATATGCTCTTACTACAGCTGCCAAAGAGCACATCAGGCAGGGCCGAAATTCCGCTGAGATTCTTGTAAATTTCTTTGCTTAAGATCGTATTCTTTGATAAAATCCTAAATCAGAATCTATATGAATCCTCAGAATCTCACAATAATTTTGTATAACAATGACTATACAAGGAACTAAAAAAGTCCCTGAAATAGAGTTTTTTTCCGTCCTGGAAGGTTATGCAAAATGACCAGTAAGGACAGGTTACGCCAGCGAATATCTTTAAGGGTTGGCCATGGGCATCTCCATTTTGGCTAGATCCTGAGCAATCAGAAGTCTCAAAAAGACGTGAATGCTAAGACGTGAATTCAAGGGTTGGAGTCAGTTTCATTTTATTCCGGAGAACAGTCTCCCATTCTTGAAATTGGCATTCGCATCTTTATAAAGGAATTCTAATTGCTTGAAGATTTCAAGCTCTAGCCAAAATGACGTTGCCTGGTCAACCCTAAGACATCTTGTCGAAACATGCATACCACTATCACACTACCTGCTCTGTTATCATATACTCAGCGGGCCATGCATAACAACAAATGGTACACCAATGCCATGCAAACGACATTTCGGTTGTTTCCAACTCGTTCAAAATCAGTGTGCTGGACATAAGATTTCAACAATGAACGATGCAATTGTTGTTAAATACTTTGACCTGTTGGGAACATGAAGTTAGCAACATATAAGACGTCATTGTACATGTAAGATGACCAGATAATTCAACACTAGAAAAGCGTTGATCCCCTTGGTTAATTTTAGCAGGAACAAAGCTGGCGAGATACTCCACTAGGCAAAGTTTCATCGGCAGCATCAGTGAATTCATCATCATTTAACAATGTCCTTTTAAACGATCAGCTATATTCGGGCGTGGTTTGGTTTCAAGGGCCTTTCACCAGTTTTCCTTGTTCGACAATATAATTTCGAGAAGTACCCATGCAGATTGAAGTACCCGGATCTCCACGCAATTAGGTAAATGCGGTAGACATATAAGCCAGTACATATTGTCAGGTTGTTATAGAACGAAAAAGAAACATGGATATCAGTGGATAACCACAATGTGTTTCTGCGGGTGAAGGTATCGACCAACTGGCCAATTATATTGTCACATGGCCGATATCTACCGTGCGGACTACGTCTATTTGCCCTTATCTGTTTAGGCCTAACGACCACCACGAAAGCAGTTTCGTGGGGGGAGATGTAATCAAGATTTGGGCTGATAACCCTTGCGAGGTGATGGGGAGATAACGTAATGGGCTCCGGATGAATTGGGTAATTGGTCTGAATTTTCACCGCTGCCACGAAACTTTACCTAAGCGAACGTCAAACATTTGGATTAAAGCCGTGCAAATCTATGACAGTGTATGTACCTTGATCATCGAAGCCATGTGTAATCTCATGGCCTATTACCATACCTATCCCTCCGTAGTTAAGACTCCTAAATGTAAAGACTTTAGGCGTTAATTTCCGAACAACTGGTCATGATGGCCACTGCTGGGTAGGTTGGGTTCCGTTGGCCGATTGTACACTCCTTTTAGGGTTTTTCGGCCAACAAGAATATATGCACCCCTTAGAGGTTTTCAGAGTGATAGATACATCTTGATGTTTTATGCTTGTGAAAAACCCAAACAGGGCTTTCATTGCCCTTCAGGCCTCTTTTAAGGGGTGTAAATTTGTGTTGGCTGAAAAAATCTTCACAGGTTTTACCAAAGCTCAAACACCTTTCTTTCTAAGAGTGTACCTCAAAATCAAAGGTGAAAAAGAAATGAAAGCAGACGATTTCAGCATGAAGAAGTCGGTCTTCACAAGGAAGATGTATTTTTCTCAAATGAAGAAGACTCTTATAACATTTTATGTATAAAGATTCCGATATTGACCAAGAGAAGGTCGGCACTTACGTAAGCAAGCGTATGTTTTTATTTGTTTTTCTTGCGCTTAAGTAAGGACCATTTAGACCAAAGGTTCTCATGAAAGCCAGAGGAAACAGATGCAATTGATTTTTGCTGTTTGTTTTCATTTCGCTCGTCAAGTATTTTCAATTTAGGTGCGAATCCCTCCCTAGCTAGGTGACCTACTGGGTGTAATATTTTGGAAAAATGCTGAAATTGTCTTTCTTGGTGCTTTCCTGCTAATATTTGGTGTGGCTATACAACTAACCGACAAGCGGTCGTCGCAGTGTAAAGAGTGTGACGGCTAGGATAAAAGATGACGTGCACCTCTAATCTAACAGTCAAGAGTAAAGGGATAGATAAATAAGCCAAGTTGCTGAGAACATACAAATCAAACCTGGAGCAAATTCTTTTTGGAGTGCGCAATTCTGCCAAAGGCTATTGACAGTATTGGCAGTGTTGGAGCTATTTGGTCAAAACGTTGTTCTTGAAAGATCTTTTGGCTGGTGCTGTATATCATTTATAATATTATATACATATGTACATGGGCTATGGTAAATTAATTTGTTTAGTAAACTACTTATCATGTTACTGGCTTTGGATGAAAATGTCCAAAAATGTATAACAATTTCATTGATGAATCCCTTAGTTCTGTTTTTGGTCGTTTTGCCCAGTATTGTGAATGGACGACCGAAAGCTATTATCATAGCGATTTTTTTTTCAAGAGGCGCAGCTTTTTTCAAATACAATTGTACTTCGCAAAGCCTACCTCTGTTACCAGGTCGTCCTCTTTGGACATCTTATTTGCCCTAGAGATACACGTGGAATTCTCACACTGGTATACGACGGCGATTAGTTATGAAAAAATATTAACATTATTTTTTGAAGGAAACAATCAAATTGCCATCGTTCAGTTATTGCTCATAAAGCGTTGTTCATTCCTGTTATAATTGTTTCAAATTTATTCATTATAGGCATTCTTTTTCTTTTACAATATACTATTTCTCTTCTAAGTCCGCATCTTGATAACTTTGCTCCAGGTTTTTCTTGTAAATTCCCCATAGTCTCTCGTTACGAACCTTCGTCATCAAAGCCATGGGTAATCTCATGGCCTACTACCACTCCTATTCCACCGTAATTCAAAAACCTGTGTAAATCATGCAAAATGCGATAACCTTAGCCATTTTTTATATGTACTCTAGCGTTTTAAACGGCAACAACCGCTGTTACATATTGTAAAAAACAAAATTTTGCCAGCCGTTTTTATTTTGCAATTATTATAATTTTCATTAAAATGTTAGCGATGTACAGAAACGAACAGGCGAGAGAATTTTATTATCCATTTACAGAATTATTTAACTGTCAATGCGAATTGATCAGTGGAATCTTTATTTTGCAAGTGAAGTTACTAGGTTTCACAGTATAATAACCAAGAATCAGTATATATCAATTGATATTTTCATGTTTAGGTTTTATGCAGTGGCACATGAAATAACTTCACATTTAATCTTCTAAAGATGCTGATTCCGGGCCGATGGCTTGTTACAAATGGCATACATGGAAAACCTGAATTAGTAAATTTAGAATATTTGATGTGCTGCAGCGAAAATCATTTTCTACACGTACACTAGATAACATGTCTATTAACAATTCACGTCGAAATCCCGATGAAAAGTTAAGATCTTAACTACTGTATTGTATCAAGTGTCAACAATTCTGTATAGAAGACAAAAACATGACCCTGGTAAAAAAATCACTTACTTTGGGTTCGTTGGACTAAAGAATGGGGGCTGCAGTATTCCTGCAGGGAACACTGAAACAGACATGATTTAAGAATATATATGCTGCATAGAGGGCCCACCCCTCCTAAAATATGTGTTTTGCTCTCTATCAGCATTAGTAGAGTGGCCTTATCATCTCCTCAGACCCTTCAGGCGCTCTCCGCAGCGGCCTGTCCACGATGGTCCGTCAAATCAGCATTGTTCTCTGGCCCACTTTAGCCTCGCACTGTCCGAACCAACTTTCCAGTACAATCTAACCCAAACTCCGCCAACGAGCTGCTTTCTATGGTAAAACTGATCGAGAAGCGTACGACTTCCCTTTTGTTACACGATACTCTCTACTGGCAGCATCCAACTGTTCAACATGTCCAATGGTCTCCTTCAGATACCCCGTTGTACTAAAACAGTGCCAGAGTCGATTTGTGCAAATGACTATAATATAGGCCTAATGTACAAATGAATGAATGAATCAATATTGGCATTTGTAACTTTGCACGTTAAGGGCTTCAACATTGATACGGGTGTCCTATTGAGGTAGTGCTGTGTATCTCATGAACTTTATAACAAATCGGATGAACATATCTAAACATCGCTCGAGTGGGTATAAAGGTGGTACACGAACATCTGGTAGAATCTAATTTTCGAACTTACTGATTTGGTTCCTAGATGAACTGTAAAATGCGTTCACCACAGCAGGATATGACGACCACTTAGTCTTATCTACATCTTCCTTTATCAGCTCCAGATTTTTGATGGCACTAACTTTTAAATTCTCCAGGACATTTTCAAAATAGAGATTTGGGTAGAAGGTGAGCTGCAAAATGAAAATTGAAATTGAAAATTTGAAATGTCCGTGGATAGAATAACCGGGAACGAAGAATTCTACTTTGATAATCTTCGAGCTGTATTGACATTCGGCGTGCCATAATCCGTCCTCGAGGGCCGGGCACTTTTCCAGGGGACATCTTCCACTTCTACGCCGGCAATAAAGAAATACATGTATGACTTTTGAAAAATCCCGGGTTACTTAGGCGCTAAGGCTAAGTCAAGTTAGCAAAACGTATAGTTGAAAAACGCGAAAGACACCCATAAGAGAAACCATCATGTACTTAATATAGACAAGATTTCAACTTTTCAAGCAATCGGGATTTATGCATGGAGCTTTACCTCTTCATATTTCTCATCCAGTGCTGTATTGTTCAGAATGAACTCTGGGTAACCAATCTTCTCGCTAATGGCGTCCGCCTTCTCCTTGGCTGCCCTTTTCGTGACGTTATCCATCCAGGTGTTGACAGTGAGAAAGTCATTGAAGGCTTTTCTGATGTTGTGGATCATATCTTCGGCCTGTAAAACAGAGTATTTTTTTAGTCGAGGATATCAATGTTTTTTTAATAAACTAAACAGATGCACTGACATGAAATTGAACATCGTCACATAGTTTTTTGTTTTTTTCTTTGTACATTTAATTAGCAATCAAGCAGAACTTTGTTGGCTCCGATCAGAGCTTTGAAGGGTTAAAGAGGAAATCAAGTAAACTAGGGTGTTTTTTTGTTAAATCACGATCACAAAACGCCCGCTGTTTTGGTACCGAAAGAAAATGTACTTGATTTTACTTAGAGAATTTGATTGATGCTTACATGGGATTTTGCCGTGTCGTCAAAATATTCTTCAACGAACAGCCGCCCCACTGACCATCCCAGTCGATCCTGTACGTAGGACACGCACGTCCGCCATCGTGGCCGCTCAACCCCTGAACCGAATATAACCTGAACACAGAACGATATGTTAAGAAGATTAATAGAACTTTTAGGAACTTTGGAAGAATGGCAGATTCAAAAATCATGATACACAGGTAAACTATTGGCAAACTTGTAACATGTCCAAAAATGTCTGAAATTCAGCAGACCCTCAAACATTCAGATCACACGCAGTTTGTTCGCAGGAATAGATTGAATGGTATGACGAAAAAAGGGAACACAGTCTTGAGTCTGATATAAAAATGTTTAGAGTGGTGTAAACCGTGTGAGAGATGTTATTCAAGCAAGTCGAGGTGAAATTCCAACTCCGTTCCGAAATGATCCGACGAGCCTATTATTATACTTTAATGACCCCACAGTGCAAAAACTGAGCTTGAGCCACCTTTTTGGTAAACAAATGTTTAACAAAAACTAACTTTATTTGGACTTACCTTGTTATATTGGTTTGTTAGTTCCCTGTACTTCAACGGTAAGTTACTAACTCTGTACTGGGTGATTCTCCATACAAGATATGTTGCTAATGTTCTGAAACAAAAGTCAATAGACAGTAAGCAGTGGCGGATCGAGGAATTCAGGAAAGGCGGCGCTATCGCTGGATAAGGATAAGTAGATTCTCGAATACTCGAACAGACGGGACCTGTGGTGTTTACCAATATTGGGACGGGGGTGCTGGGCCTGTAACGTATCTGACCTCATAAACATATAAAATTCACAATCGAGCATTACCTTTTATTTGTCTTTTGAACAAGTTCTACTAGATTTTTCAGATAGGCCGGGGCGTGGACGACCAGTAGATCATCTGCAGTCAACGTCACGTTGATCTCTTTGAAAAAGCTATTGAGGTAGAGCAACCAATCAAACTGGAAGGAAATGAATTGTATGGTAAAGTTTGGGCTTCTGTTGCGAAAAACACGTCTTGTAGGACAATTTACCGCCTACCGCCTCCCGAGGAGGGGGTGAATTTACCGAAACCCTCTACAGAATGTATGTGTTGGCCGAAAAACCAATCCCATGGTTCTTCAAAAGCTCAAAAACCTTAATTTCTCAGAAAGAACTCGTCTAGAATCGTCGCGTTCCCTAGCTTCTAATTGTTTACACTCAGACTTACCCCTGAGACATTTTGTGAGAGTTGGCGAACAGTCATCTTGTGATAATTAGCCTCCGAATCGCGTCGCTGGTCTTCCGGTATCGTGATCTGAAACGAGTTAGAAATGAATAGCGATATGTATATAAAGTTGGAAAATGAATAAGATAACGTATTGAAAGTTGGGAAATGAGTAGGATTACGTATCAAAACTTGGAAATAAATAGGACAACGTATTCAAAGATAGCAAATGAGCAGGATTACGTATCAAAACTTGGTAATAAATAGGACAACGTATTCAAAGATAGAAAATGAACAGGATTACGTATCAAAACTTGGAAATAAATAGGACAACGTATTCAAAGATAGGAAATGAGCAGGATTACGTATCAAAACTTGGTAATGAATAGGATAACGTTTTCAAAGATAAGAAAAGGAACAGGATTACGTATTAAATCACTGTACATACACTGTGTTACAAGGACCATATATGTAACCGATAGACAAAGATGTCGATAGACCGCTGTTGCATGGAAGCAAAAATATGTGACTACATTGTATGTAGTTAAGATAGAGAACAACCGAGCAAAAAGGACTTTACTTTTGAGCATTATTGAGAACCGTTTAGGGTTTTTAGTCAACACAAACATTGGTAATGACAAACCCTTTAAACCGTTGTAACAAGCTCAAAACCGTTTTATTGTTTTTCAATGAAAAACTTTGATTACCACTGCTTACGTGGTGCATAATTTGAGTTGGCTGAAAAAAACCCAAACGGTTTTTTTCAAAAGCTCATAAACCTTTAATTTTTAAGAGTGTACAAAGTACATGTACATGTACTTGTAAAACTAAATAACCATGCAGTATTTTACCTACATTTGCTAATTCTATTTCGAAGTCGATCATCTTTGATATTTCCTGCTCGGCGAACGCCTTCTCAGCTCCAAAAGCTATGGCCACTCCTGTGGCCAAAGTCTGATATGCTTGTAACATCGTGTCATTTTTACCTTTCAGGTAATAGTCCCTATTTGGCATAGCTAGCGATGCCTGGTCGAGCTGTGGATGAAGAAGGTATCGGTTTTTCAACAAATTTTCAGGGTAATAGTACACAGGCCAAAGTATCCATGCATGCATCTATGATCATCAAAGTTGTTAGGTAATCCATCACCTATCCGTGGATGGATCTCCGTGGATGGATCTACCATGGCCCATCAGTGGATAGCTGATGGAAGACCAGTTGTAAATTGTGGTTTGTGATAATCATCAACGTTCCATCCATTGACCTCCGTGGATGGAACGTCCATGGATCATCATAGATCCATGGACGACGGAGACTTTTGCCTGTGTACCTGGACTGAATTTCTGGGGAGAGACAAAAAAATGGTCAAAGGTCAATGAACGCCAGGGTCAAAATTGATACGCCGGAATATTTCGTAAGGCAGATTTCGCAAAGCTTACGAAGTACAAAGTTCGGTGGTCTGATGTCGTCAATACTTCCGCGAAATACAAAGGAACGAATGGGAACACAGTCACTATAATCATGATATACATGTACTGTCTTCCGCTTAAGGATGCAACTGGCGACGCATCAAGTCGCCCAACTGGCAAAATGTCTAGGCTCATGCAATTGTTTTTTCACCTATGCTATCCAACTGAAAGGTTAATGACCTTCGGCCCGGACCACGCAGGCTCACCCAAGTGATGAAGGAGACTGTACCTCCTGGCGATGCTCTCGGGATCGCTATCTTGACTCTGCAGATTGGCGTGAGGGGGATAATGCCCGATTAGCCCCTCACCATCATCACCCTAATGCTCTTTAGGGTAACTATCCCTATAATTAATGGTGTCATTACTTAGACCTATTTATTGATTCTACCAAACAGCCGTAAGGGGCATTGGTATTTCGGTCCGCGTTAGCAATACTATTGATTTTTTTTCAAAGAGAAAAGTAAGAGTTATCGGGTATTTTTTATCAGTCACCAATGTTCTTTGATATTGCTTCTTGGGGAGTCGATGTTGCCATATTATAGTCTACGCTCTTACATGTAGTAATAAACGTCCAAAGTTCCAACAACTATCCGCTTACTTAAGCAACAATTTATAAAACTGTTAGAACTTACTTTTATTAACTTGCCGTGCTTGGGCATGATTACAGTGGTTACTTGCGTACCTCAAGTTTTCTGATCCTCATTAAAATGCCATTTTTTTATGAGATCGATAATCACCCCTAAACCAGTTGATCAAAAGTATTTAAGGTGTGTAATTGTGTAACAGAAATTGAACCGCCTATGGCATCGAACTTTCGAAATTATTTTTCAATGGTCTTATTTGATTGATAGACATGGATGAGTGGTCTCACCTGGTTGATATATTTATCCGACTGTTTGTCATCTGGTGACACCAAATGATTAATCAGAAGCCTGTTGTTGTACAGACGAAGCTTGACCAACATCTGAACCAAGTCGAACTTGGAGTCGTCCCAGGTCTTGTTCAACACTGGCCAGCCACCCAGCTCATTGAGCAAGGGCCACATTGGAGTCAGGTCTCGTTCGTCTATCAAGGCTGAATGGGACAGAGTTTTATTATTGTTTCAGGTGGATGATGCATTAGGCAGCAGTAACAAAAAGCTATACGGTAAATTCAAAATAGACGCCGGTATCACGTATTCGTACCGCTGTTACGTATGGTATTTGCACGTCTTGCACATGAAATCTCGCCCATGCGTGATATTTGATAGTGACAATGATTTACATGCAAACGTAACTTGATTAGAAGTATCATTTTCATTTCACCTATCAATATACGTATATTCAATAAGGATACTTAACACTGGCGTGAATTTGAAACTTACCAAAAGTATCCAATAGCTTCATCAAGAACTCATGACCATGAAACCTTTGTTCGTCGACATGCCTTTATACCGCTTAGCTCTATATACTGTAACTTCTACTTCACCTAACGTTTCAGCATACGATTGCTTTACTGTGACTAACCGGGCCAAACTATCAGAGAAAAAACAACTATTTGCAGAGAACCTGTAGAGCAGTTATAATGAAAGGCTTCTATCTAAAAAAATACATGATAGTGCATTTTAAGGAAGAACTTACATTCATTTACGCACGAGGTGTAAAGATGCTTCGATTTGACCACCGACGCGGGATGGGATGGCTTGACGGGCTTCTCCAAGAGCCCCCTAATCTGAACCTGCAGCTCGTCCCGCAAGACGCTGAACGTGTTGATGCTGTACTGGTCCTCGGGAATGATGTTCTTCTTAATCCAGTTACCGCAGGCGTACTCGTAGAAATCATCACAGGGGTCTGCCTTCCGGTTCATCCCTTCCATGAGACGGGCAGCTGAAAGTTTAGACGATTTTGACAGTTCAGCAAGCAAAATACTCTCTGTTACTCTGGCTACACTTTAAAATGTTACACACCGTTAGATGGCGTGTCTGCCCAAATCAGGTGGCGCCTAAATTAGGGTGGGGGTCAAAATAACCAATGTGGTACGGTATAAGTGCCTCCACTGGTAATGTTATCCAAAACTACTGTTTTCTTCAAACGGGAATGAAAATTTATCATGATTCTTTAGACGCCATCTTGGTGCACGATCACCTCCTGTCCTCCTGCCAACAGTGAGTGTTATACGACTACCGCGCGAGTGTATACTCCAGAAGTGTTGCATATTTGTTGAAATAAATCTAATCAAGTTTAAATAAAAGCAACTCGAAGCCAAATTGTTTGAAACCCGAAAGATTGCAATGGTAATTTAGTTTGACTTACACGCAACAACACAATCAGCAGAATAACACACTTGTCCATTCTTCTGGGGGCTTCCTGAGGGACCTGCTAAGACAAATACCATACGTTCTACTTAATCAAGTCTTTATTTCTTAATAGCAAAACTTTAAAAAGCATCATCCAACGTTTTATGATAGTAAGTGGTATTACAAGTTAACATCAAAGTTACACAAGGAAGCCGCCAAGAGTGTTTTCACGGTCAGCCATGTTGGAGGGCAGAACAATGATATGTCATGCCTGACTTAACTGAATCAAATGCTGTCATGGTCTTTTGGGCTTGCTTCCTTTTGTCAGTCCCTCCAACATAGCCGGTGATGTCGTCACGTTAAAACACTCTATTCTGATCTTGATCGAATCCATTGACTTCTTCATGCAAAAATAGCGATTACAGGCCTAGAGGCTAAGGATGGCCAATAAAATTGACACCAAACTCATCCTGGTTTGATCCTTAGGCCACAAAGCGTACTAGCGTGTGCACGGCGTTTTCCTAATGCTAGTACTGCTCGTCATCATAGCACCACAGCATGGCTTAATATAAATACAAACCTTCATCAATGCACCGAATTGGACTTCCAAGTGATAACACAATTACATTAGAGAACACAAGAAGCATGAAAAGATGTTTCTTGACCAGAAAGTCACATGCGAAGCCCATTGCACCACAGGTTTTTGTACTCCAAAAGCGATGTACGGCAGGCGCCCTTTCCCTTCGAATTCAGTGGCCAAAATGAATGTAAGACATTCCATTGTAACTGTACGCAACTTTGTATCATTATCCCAATCTATTACATATTAACCTCAATCTAACGTCGTGTTAACACATTTCTTAAAAGTTAAAGATGTAACACCAAGGAGACATGATGGACAATTGTTGTACTATGACCTAAAATATGAGCTAACGAAGTTAAAGATCATTCGATTACTTGTCCGTGGCCTAATTTCACGGCACCGATTTTCAAGCGGTACGTCATCGTTTGTTTAGGTCATTTTAATTGACTTGCCTTGTCCGCCTTTGTCTTGAGTTACCAGTATAATCAGGAGGGCTACGGCTACCACAAACATCAAGAAAAACAGGGCGAACAAGCCCAGCTCTAGGCCAGTCCGCCGCTTGAACCATCCTCGTTTCCGTGAGTTTTGGCTGACAAGGAAGATTTGAAATCATGATTGAAAGCACATTAAGGGTTAGCATTAGGACACAGGAATGACATACATGTACATGAATGGATTCAGTAAAATTTCAAAAACTTACATAAAAATCTTATTTGTCAACATGATCAACGATAATATATACTATCTAAGATCCATTCATCAAGTTCAACTGCATTGAGAGAGGTGAATTGATAATGTGTAAAATGTACTTGGTACGTGTGTTACTTAAAGTTGTACGAGTATGATAGTGTTGGAATGATAACATTATAGTACCCACATCTATTCACATTGACAGAACCGCGAGAAAAAGAAGTTTTGCAGTACAGCTTTTATTGAAATACGCAAGATGTGTTAATTATAGGTTAATTGCTCCCAAATCCTGTCTGAGAAAATGTTAATTTTATTAGACATGTGTTAAGCGAAAACAAAGCAAACATGATGATTTAATTACGAATGTGGCTATTTTTTACACGCGACCTGTCATGTACATGCAATTCCTTTATACCACACTGACTATTTTACGTTAAATCTTATTTTTAGTGTTGATCCCTTGACCGAAACCCGAACTACATGACCATAAACAATCCGAACACTCTTATCTTATTCATTATCACTAAAACGACTCAAATGCTAAAAGTCATGTAGTTAATGTAGTTTATGTAGTTAACCAGTTGAGTTATTGATACAAGGTAAAGTAGTGCTATTTTTACAGTGGTTATACCAGAAAAATTACGGGCATTTGATTTTTAACGCAACGCCATATACTATAGTTTATAATTATGATAAGATTCTTAGTTAAGATCCAACATAGTTTCGTGTAACTACGTAAGTGTACAGTTTTCACAAGATTAGTGTAAGATTCCTTGTTAAGATCTTAACTAAGAAGCTACTAAAATATATTTTTAAAGAATTTGAACGTTGTGCATGTGCAGTAAACTGAGTACATCTTACTAGTCTTTATATTGGGATTTACGACCTGGGCAGCAGTTAAACAGATTTTTAAAGACTTGTTGCCTGTCAATTACAACGATGTTTATCGTCGTCTCCTCTTGTGTATGGAGGTAGGGTAATGCTTTCTCAGCAAGGAAAAAGCTACAAAGGTGCCTGTAGCAAAAAGGCCTCTGCAAAAACCCACTTTATCTAAGTGCACCAGGTGAGATGTACATTTAGTTCGCTTTGAGTTCGGTTTGTACGAGATAAGTGTCGGAGTTTTGGCGTAACTTGAGAACCGGCGAACTCATAGATACTCGACATGTTTCAAAAAATAAACTGTTACGTCTTACAAGAAAACACGTTACGGTAAGTACGCGCTGGGCAATTCTGAAAGCAAACAGAGACAATTAAATCGGTATGATCCATTCGCGCCCAATTGTCTAAATGAAAGTTTACGTTTCTTAAAAATCACCATTTTTCTTCAATAATGACCGACAATATGCATTATTGTAAGTATCGGTATCGAAGCCTTAAAAGTGAACTACATTACCTGACGATACAATGAAGCCAATCACATTTCCCCATACAAATGTTGGTAGACTCATACGTATACAATGGTGTTGGATGAGACTAACCAGGACTAGAGAATACTATATAGTAACAAACCCCATAAATCTGCCCGTTTCAATCTCATACCACTCGGAACAATATACAATTTTCTGCCAGGGCATCGGTAATTGACTCTGTAGGCCTGGATATCTCTTGAAACATGAGATTTTTCAATCATCTTTCCATTTTCCGAAAAAAAATCATACCAAAGATTCGAATATTGTCCAGTGATTCAAAAGTCCCATTCGAGATATCAAGTGGTATTCTGTATTGTATATGAGAATAGCTGAAGAGCAATGTGGTGTGTTCGAGCAAATAACCAAATAACACAAATAGTAGCAAGCGCTATAGCGCATTCGTCAAATCATTAAGGGTTGGCGATAGGTGCTAGGTACCACCATTTCGGCTACAACCTGAAATCCAAAATCAATTATGATTCCTTCAAAACGAAGTGAATGCCAATTTCATGAGTGGGAGTCTGTTCTTTGTTTTTCCGAGAACAGCCCCCCAGGTTTAAAATCGGTATTCACTTTATTTAGAAGGAGTTCTAATTGGTTTTGGATTTCAGATTCTAGCCAAAATGGTGGTACCTACTGCCAACCTATAACCGTGTGCTTGTGTAAACAAACTCCACGTCTTTTGGATCAACACTGGTTTTATAATGAATTCTATTGACGAAATAGAATTGGAGCGGATATGTTTGATTGATAAATACGATGTGGTGTTTATATTGAAAAGTGGCTTCTGTCACGTCGTCGGTCTATTATCATATAGTTAGGACAACTAGTAACTAGGTCAGCCAGCAGAAATATTAGACGTGATGATATTTACTATTTTCAAACCAGATTACTAAAATTTTTCTGTCAACTCTCATTACAAGATAAAAAAGAATTACGTTGTTGGCAATATTACAAGCATACAATTTCCGATCTTCTAAGAGGGCTTTTTCGCCTCAAAGAAACCTTTGATGTCGGAATGATTATAATAATTAGTGATTGTTCGCTGCAGGGGTAATTACACTGCACATTCCGATACTCCCACGAGCCTCGTGCCAGTTCCAAAACAATGAATTGTTCGCGAGATCATCTGTCAGTGATAGGCTGGATCTGAATGCTGGCTGCATTCTCGCCGGCGCAGAAGACTGTACGGAGTTAGAAATTACTTTCAATGGCGAGGCGTGGAGTGTATGTGGTGTGGCTATAGGTCTCACAGCTCCACGATGGTGATACAAATACAAATGTTCGTATACCGATTACAACCCACAAAAGTATAGTATCGTCGAAATCCTTTTTGGCTGGCGAAAGGAACTCGGTGAAAGGCAGTTACAAATGATAGATATAGATTTGACACATCAGCGCTACGTGACATACTTTAATATGAATAATGAGAGTTCGTGTTCAGCATGCAGTCTTCATTTATTTTGCGGTTAAGATGTCATGGACAGTGATGGCGGTGTAATGCAAGAATAAGAGAAGATGGCGGAAAGGGCTCATACCTTTGTCTTACATCACAAAAGTACCCCGCCTACAAACGTTGGTCAGATTTTTTCAGAGGATAACAGTGAACCAGGTCATGAAGAATATGGAGTGGCAATAAAGGTGCGCAAATATTGCATTTATCATCGACTCTTGCAAATCTAATAATCTTGGAGTCCCAAGTGCCAATCCGTCCTTTTTCTCAACCAAAAAAATCGACTCAAGCAAATATTGTCCAGTGCACGCTGTTTTTTTATTGGCGATCACTTACATGTATATAGCAGGTCCTGAATTGTACTCCTCATTTGGTTTGGTTGGCCTTCAAAAATTTCGATCTATTTATGGATGTACCACCCAAAATGCTGTAACATGTGTCATAACCAAGTAGAGTCTCGGTGGAGTAAGCAAACCCTCTGCACTCTAATGCCTGTAAACACCTGCGCGTAAAGACAGTATACATGCACGTACAATTTGCCTGTAGCAAGGCAAGCGAAACAATCTCATTTACAAAATAAATACTGTTGATACCATACCAGCGGACAAACATAGCGATATCAACGCACAAAGTCTCTTCTAGATAGATTAATAAACGCCTGTGACACCGGAGAGATACGTCTCATCCTTTTATCGCCACTGGCTGGGGCGTCCAGGCGGAAACCTCTTGAGACCAATCTCAAGCCACAAACGGCGAGGCAATATGAGAACTGCCGTGGCCAGTGATGCGCACGGTTGAACGCCGCATCCTTATTATAATACTTCGCACGGTAATGTTTGGACTGGCTGATGAATTTTGAGTTGTTTATTCTGACCGGCTATGTTCTCTCACCTTGGAAATATTATTAATCGGTGAGTTGTCGCGCCTTCGGCAGAATTCGCGCCCTTGCTTGGCGACTGATGGGGAACCGCAAGTATCTCTAGCCGCGTGCACGTTGCTTGTCGGAGTGTTTTGCTCGGAACTCTTAAATAGTTTCCTTGTGAGAAACGCCAATTATAGTAGGCGTGTGTGCCGCCAAGACCTAATAACCAAGTTCTTGAAAAATTCAAACATGCATAAAGGCACGATACGTATTGGGAAATAATTCGTCCGTATCGGCGCATGTCCGTATGGGCGCGGCACATGTGCAGGAGGGTTCAAGTGTCTCGTCTTCAACTATCACAAGAAGACCTAGTATTTCCCGAAACTTTGGTACTATTCAAACTCTTTTGACCACATATTCTGCCCGAAAACAGATGAAAACACATTAGAAACAATCAAAATGTTCAATCACGGACCGAAAAAAAGGTTTAAAAGACTTACCCCGACGTCAAGGTACAGGTACTATCCCCAGGGAACGCGAACTCAATCTTATCACTGGACGACATTTTGGATATGCGCGAAAACAGGACTTAGGCAAAACCTGTATACATGATATAACTCAGTCCCTACCAACAACCCGAGACGTGATAATTTCAAAGGATCCTTCAAGAATGTTTTAGAGGTTTTGATGTCTTCGTGAGGACACTTCTATCGATGTGAGTGATACTTTATAACGCGACAGTTATTTTAACTTATTGGCGTCCATCAATGGATTCTTGTTTACATAGCCGATTCAGCGGGTTCCTTCACCTCGAAAATTCACTTACAATGCGATCTTTTGAACAAATTTCAAAATCGTCGCCACTGTCGTACAATGACATGCGGATTGAAAATCACCTCACGCTTTGATTTGCATTCGTAAGCAGATCAAAGTTTTAGAATTAGGTCAGTACACAAACCTGCTGACTTGAAAATTAATCACATACATAATTAGATGAATGCATGATTTGTTGTTGATATTATCTATTTGTGAATATAGACCCTAGCGTCTAATCGCAAGGTTATTTCAAAAATCTTTAGCATTATTTATGACCCCTGTCCCTTGTCATAGGGTTAACACTATTTGCCCGATCTTTATTATTGCAGATGTTAGAAAAAATCCTTTATTCCGGCAGTCCATTTTTCGATTGGAGTGTTTGCTCCTTTTGTCCACGAAAGGTATGAGAGCTGATAGACTCTTGAAAACTGCATACATGAATATATGATATCGATACCAGACACGGTGCAAAAATGTCATTCATTGAGTTGAAGACGGCTTGACGTATTGCTCCTTTAAGTTCGACACAGTTTTTTTGCTCACCCGATATAATCGAAAGGCGCAACTGATTTGAAGGAGGAAAACTTTTGACCAAAAATAGCCACTGATCTTCCGCTGGTATCATCATGTCAAATTGAATAACCCTAATCAAAACAAAATCAGGGCAAGGAATACTGACGTACACTCGAGCATGTACATGTACATGAGTAAATGCCATTGGTAAATTCGATTTCTATAATTCGAAGGTAAACTAGCGCGCAATCATCTCTCAACAAACTGGTTTATTCAAGGAGGTGAAAGTGTCAAGCAAGAATTTGACTCTGATTATGCTTTAGCAAGACTGCAGTGTCGTCTGTCGTTTTGGTTATTGGTGAATGTGCTGCAGAGGTTGATATTGATGTGTTCCAGTTTACAGTCTAAAAGTTAAAATCGTACCTCGTCTCATACCAGTGCCTTGCTCGTCGACTCTCAAAGCGGCGCATTAGTTCTTGCCTATTTTTGCGCTTATACATGTAGCTCAGACCAATTTCAAATGAACTCAAATCAGTGGCACCGTGTGACAGAGGTAACCAAAAGCATATATCGCTGCATGAACCGCACAAATATGCCGTTTCCGTGACTTAGGGTGGTTGAGATTCTATACGTATCGAAAGATACCCATTCATGCGCTCTTTGAGGGTTCTATCATATAATATATCGCTACGCCATTGTGATCAGGCTCAGCGGTATGCACATGTGTACTGTGCAGAACTTGTTTGGGCAAACTATCGCAATCATGTGGACAAACCAACCTTAGCAGTAAACCTCGTCCGCAGATCACGATATTGCAATGTTCATCACACAGAACATCAACTAATGAATTCTGCTCTATTATAAGAAATTATCATTATTTCATTAACAAATATCCTCCGCTATCTGATTTATTTCGTTTTAATGAAGAGTTACCAACCCCAAAGTTTGATATATATATTCCAGTAAGCTGTAGTTTGTCTGTTATGATAGTTGTTATGTAGGTTATATATACCGGGATATAATAAAGTTACTCTAAACCGATTATTTCATAGTATTAGATAGTGATTACACCAACAATTACACAGGAAATCATTCAGGTTGTAAGCAACAAAATAACAGTTAGTTTTTTTTCGTGGTCCGCATACTACACACAGTGAACATGTATCATTTTAGATGCGCCTTTTTAGAGCTGTGACAGGTTAAGTATGGTGAATTGGTACAATAATTATACCCAAGTACAATTCATCACCTTCTGATAGCTTGATACCTATGGCCTTTTTTCCTGAACAAAAATAAACGAGGATTATTTACAAAATATGGCATATATACAGGGTGCTGACACGTGCGTTGGTCGGTGCGTTCAGATATTCGGGAATTTGGGCCATGGCGATTGAGCGGAATCTGCGGAAACTGTGGGAATTGAACGAAAACAGTATGAGAATATCGATAATTATAAATATTTGTAATATTCGCCACGTTTTGTCGCTTTCAAGGAATGGTTCGAGCCTGGATAAATGCAGCAAGCAATTTTTTCATGTATGTTGGGGCGAATCAAAAAGTTATTCTCATACATTTTTGGGATGTTTCTGCCCAGTTTTCGCAGATTCCGCTCTATCGCTATGGTCGGGAAATTGGCGAAACTCCAACTCAAGATATCACATACCTTTCCATAATTGGTGTCATAGTATTTATGCTCGCATTTGTGCTGGGGATAAAGGGTGAGTTGGTGATCAGTGAAAATGAACGATTCTTCAGTCAAGGCTGAAAATAGGACGTAAAACCGGACCGATAATGCCTGAGAAATTCGTCAAGGTACATGTATAGCACAAATGCCGAGATGGTAGACTAAAAGTAAAGAAACTTTGCCATTAATTAGTACCGAGAAATTCCTGCTCTGTGAGGGAGGCCCCAAACTACAGTAGTTCGTTTATTTCCTTTCACGCCCACATTTTCATTATAAAATACAGTACCTACACAATGCAAGGAATCTATAATGTACAACACGATGCAATATAGCCAGCGAGTACTCTTAAGTATCAAAATGCCTATCAGGTTATTAACAGGATAATGCGTAGCAATTACTACAAAACGAACGGCCCAGGTTTAATTTAATTTCCACTTTGGGTCACCGGCTATACAAGAAACAAGCGTTCAACTTCCGTTGCAGTCACACACAGGAAATAGTTGACATGCTCTTAAAGATAACTTTGATATTTCAAATTTTCGGAACAGCGATGCCATGCACTCTGCAGCAGGTGGGCACTGATAGAACGAACGAACTTTTCGAGAGTAAGTGGCCTTGTGACAACCCATGATAATCCTGCGTTGACCTTGACCTTTGACGATGACCTTCACCTTTTTGAACGCGATGCTATAACAATGTTAGTAGGTTTGGAATTGTTTAGGCGAATTAAGTAGGGGAGAATTGATGATAGGGTTATGCATATACTCTACAAACATCGTCGCCGAATATTTGGCCTCAAAATACTAAGTGCAATAATGACATATTGTTTTCACGATGAATGGCTTCTTGCAATTCGTAAATTGTGCTTCTTGCAATGCGACTAGTGTTCAGTATAACAATATTGATGAAACAGGGTGAAATGAATCGGTTCCTTTCTAGAATGGCACTCAGAGAAGTCATTTATGATGCATATAACAGAATTGATAGGCACATGCTTCACATGTCTTGACACCATGACCTTCTTAATTCGTCATTTGTACGGAGAGTACTACAATGTAAGTCAAGTTTTGCAAGACTTATGTGCGAACGAGAAAGTTCGAAGTATGTACTTCTATTTCCCTATTTCCTACAAAGACTAAGTACAGTAGAACATCCCTTGGCGGACACCTCTCTATTAAGGACAATTTGACCTCTCTAATCATGGCACCTCTCTATGAAGGACAGCGCTTGTCACTTCTGAGGGTGTCCCTAATAGACAGATTCTACTGTATATAAAAAATGGTATCAGAGTGTGGCCTTTATAAATTAGCACATGACTTGGTAACACCACAGACCTTCGTACGGATTGCAAAAAATGCCCAGTATACATGTACATATTATGTATATAAAATTTCTTGTTCAAGTGTTTACAAAATATCGGCTTACCCTGCAATCTCTACAGTGCTACTGTTCGTGTCGTTGTCGAATTCCGTCCTGTATTTGCCCTCCATCTTGATCGAAGTCTTAGTCCGCTCATCTAGTTGTAACCAAAGTGTGCCAGTCTACATAGGTCAGATCCTATAAGAGGAAAAAATTGATTTGAAAAGTTTAATTGGAAAGCAGAAAACCCATTATCGTTTTGGGTCTAATTTAGAAGAAGTTTTCTCTCCCAAGTCATTAAATGGTCATAAACCTTAGAAATTGTTGATTGGAGCCTAATTTCATTTGTAATACAGTTCCGTCTTGTGGTATTTTAAATCTACTACATACGACCACCAACGTAAATACCCCAACCCCAATGGTTATTCCGACCATCCCTGTTACAGCATTTGCCTGGTAATTGCAATGATGTAGCAGTAAAAAGGTCTCCATCAATCAAAGGAAAATGAAATGTAAGTTCTTATAAAGGGCTTTGTACAGTACAATATACTGTCTCGAAGCGCTTTACATTCATTCCCAGCCTAATCCAGAAACTGCTTCGTAGAAACCAAGAAATGCACATACTGCGATGTACATTTAGCGCTCTACAGGCAGATGAGAGTATCAAGTGGTATTGACCGAGCTTTGAACCCTCCACCTTCTGATCGCAAGTCGGACGTCCTTCAACTGTGACACTACGTTAAGTTCACTAATTGAAATAACGAACTCTCGGAAGTCACGTTCGATCGTCGTCTTAGTCACAATACGCTGGTTTCGCAACCCGTACGAATTCCGAAGGTAAGTCGTGTCAACATGTCATGTGCTAATTAATTTGATTAAGTGACACTCGTAATTACTTAGCAATACTTACATGTAAACCAAGAGCCGGAAGCCAAAATTTAATGGACATTTTTTAGCAGTGTGAGTACGAAAGATTTGAAGCTTGGAATATGATGGGGAGGATGTGGGACCCGCAAACAATCATTCTTAAGTTCCATCTTCTGTACCAGTCCTGGTTGAATCGTTGTATACTTTGAGTGGCCCCACCCAGGATTGGTACATGTACATAAGATGGAACTTAAGAATGGCTGATTGTGGGTCCCACCATCTCCCTAGCATATTCCCAGCCGCAAACCTATTATACTCACAGTGCTAAACTAATCTCCGTGGGCTTCCGGCCTGATGTCGTTGTGCAAGAAACCGGGATATAAAAAACCTCGTCAATAATGTACGTTTACACAGTAATTCGTCGTTCGTGATCTTCGTAAGGGTTTCGAAACCTGCCTCATAGAACAACCTTGTATTATACTACATCCGTCTGTATCCGACATGAATCCATTTAAAACACAGCTAGCGATTTTAAAGAGATTTAACAATATCGCATTCACGGGCGCTGGGTCCTAATCCGACGCCTTTGATATGAATACCTTGCGCCCAGGCAACAGCGGCGCTTCCATTGATCCTCTCGCCAATATATCGAAAAGAATAATACGTTTGACTTGACTTTCTATGAGTTCATGTTTGACTTCACTTTACAATGTACCTAGTGAATCGGTAGACAAGCTGGCGGTGTCTCTAACGCTGTTGACACTGACTGTTTGAAGGGACAACTTGATAATGACCGAATGGGACAGATTGTGGTGTAAAGAAGGCGAAAAAGGAACATGTATCTTTGACATATCCTGATATCATTAATTGTTAGAATATTTGGCTTACCTTCAAAATGGCCTGCGACCCTGCTAAAGTACAACCGGATTCTTTGACTGCACTACTGACTTCCGTCAGGTGTTTTAAAACACTCAACGCCCAATTGGGTTTACACTGACTTAATCACCTGTCATTTATCCATATCAACCAGTTTACTACCTAGATTTTATGTTAATTTTAAGTCCTGATTGAGAAACATCTTCTCATGCCGTATTCAACTGGCACAAATCTTTCAATTGCATTCTCCAGTGGATTGTGTGGGTTCAAGAATGCCCACGAGGCTTTTATTTACAAACAGAATGGTTGTATAACGTTAGCTTGAATGAACATGATGAGACCCTTCGAATTGAAACAGTCTCTTGGGATTTACTAAAAATATTCGATCAAAATGCTCCACCCATAACGTAAGCTTACTCATTGTTGAGAAGGACCTTGAGACTGTTAAAAAAACCACAGTTGTAAGGGCACATGTTAAGCGGTAAGAGAATGAAATCTTCTCTGGTTTAGTTAAGAACCCCTTACTCACAACTTTGGTACACATCAGTCTTTATTGGCTACTCTAAAGATTTAGACCGGTTTTTTTTTTCATTTACCACTCGACCACTTAGTACGTCAGTCTTAAAACGTCAATGTTCGAAGGCTCAACAAAACCTGATAATTATGGCAGTTTGATCACGTTTAAGATATAATCTTCTTCAAGTGCCTCAAGATTTTCATAATGTCCCATTCGTTCTACCCAATTTCCCTTTAGCGGGACAAAAAGTCCAATGGTTAAAGCGAGAAAAGGAAACCTATTCACACGATGTGACTTCACATTACGGGACGCTTCTCTATAATTTCCAAGTTTTACAAACTGCTTTTAGTACTTAGGTTAGTTCCATATATAATTTGTTCTTGCCTAAAACGAAAAGAATAAGAGTAAAATTAGCCTTCATTCAATGGCTGCATATGTGAAGTGCTCCGAACGAAATTCAGACTTTCCTTCTTGTAATTTTCATGTTTTCTAAACTACTTCAGTTTGGGGTATGAAAGAAGAATGCGGCAGGTGTCCACTTAGACCTCTACACTAGTCTAAGCGTTTGATAATTATCTTAATGAGACCATCAGGTCCAAACTCATTGCTAAGTGGTCATGTTTTGCTCGCACTTTGCATGCTCTGGTCAGCTTGGCTGTCATGGCTGTGCGCCACTGCACAACCATCCTGAGGAAATCAGGGGTTTGGTTCTCCGGCCCCGTACACACAAACTCCTGAGACGTTTCCTCTCATTGGCTTAATTGTGTACATGGCGCCAAATGATTTGCGCCTTATCAGAGCATGGCTGGCATTCGATTCGAGGAATTTCATCAACATAGTAGCAACCGCTTTCCCTGAACACGCGACTGAATCCACTACCAACTTAAAAGAACCGGCAGTTGTTTTCTGAACCTGATGTACACCTGGTTTAGTAATTTAAAAAAGTGCGAATTGCAAAGAGACCTGCCGCGAGCCTCACGCCGATAGTGAGCGTCGAACAAGGGACCTCGTGACCGCTAAACATCCTTCATTCCCTTAGCGTAAAACAAGGACAGGCGGACGAGTAGGGCAGAGACATGTATTCATCCACGACCGGAAGTTTGGTCACATAGAGCTTATCAAAATGTCAAGTTGTGGTAAATACATGGCTGGGATGGAACAAAGTGGAATTAATTCTCAATCTGTGGTTGATACTTAATCTACAGAGTCAGGCCATCACAAAAATATGCTTTTTGAAAATATATTTAAGAAAATGTGGTCTCACTGGTCAGTTTAGAACTTGTATTTTGACAGGGCCATATCAATGCGCCAGTGACGTTTTGATGGATATGGTGTACGGAAATCTTTTTTTCTCAGGCAATCGGTATTGGAATGTTTTTAAACTTTATTGTGCTATTGGCAAAGGGTTCTTCTTGACACATATAAAATTTTGTGCAGATTGATTGGTCCAAGGCGTACTTTTTTTACCAAAACTTATGCACAACAATCTACACGTAATGTACACCGGTTTTAATAGACGGCTCTGGCCTAGTAGGAATGCTATAAAAGATGTTTAACAACTGATTGGTAGAAAATAAGACGTGATTTTGGAGTGCTCTCTAAACACTAGGTTAATTAGTGACGATCCTATCAAAACCCCGATGTCTTCTAGAATGACGGAATATTTGAACTAGCCTGGGAAAGTCACTATTTTTGCTGAGAGCCGTCTAGCTATCTCTGGTATCTGGGAAAGTGTCAAGAACGGAATGTTGGATTTGGGTAGATCTCGACTTTTAAAAGAACTTTATCTGGTCCGTGATTTTCATTAACAAATGTTAACAAAACGTAGTGTGAATAAAACGATTATTCAACAATGGTAGGGAGATCGTTAACCTAGGTATGGCAATGGAGTCCTCCATATTTTCTGATGCAGTAGTCATAAGGTAATTGACGCCCAATCGAAGTGGAACGTAACAACAACTTACATCGAAGAGAAAAAGAAGCTAACAGAGTACGCTGGAGATCGAATTCTTGTTTATGTTCTGTTGCTGTTTTTTTAATTTCTACTGAAAGCGGAGGCGCATCCCTAATTGCTAACAATTTGAAACCTGCTACGGAATCCCTGTTGGCCCATCATTCCTTTCCGCAACAAAAGACTGATTATAAATCATACATTTCTTAAACAATTGATAATCACAGCAGGCGGATCTCAAATTTGAGTTGTGTTATGAAAGATAACAGATTCGCGTTCATTTGGCGCGACACTTTTGAGAAAAAAATTGGGAAGCATTGGTTTTCTATTACTTGCACAAGAAAATTCACTTATCATTTTTTGAATTTTTTTGATGAGGCAGAGTATGAAGTTCGTGAGTGTGTTTTGGAAATTAATGTGTTAAACAAATTTAACAGACAAGCAAACTTTGATCAGAATGGACTTGGAATAGACAGTATTTCCATATTGAATACATGTATCTTACATATTGTGTTTCACATTTCCTGCTAGACAAGACATATTTTTTTACATATTTTTTTTAAATCACCTTACCAAGTAAACAAAGTCTGTGTGAATGCCATAGGCATTACGCATACACACGCCTTGGGGTTTAAATTTTTGATAAAACGGGTTCTCCGTCATGATTTCTCTTTTTCGTGAAATCTTCCCAGAAATGAGTATTGACTTAACCTGTATTTAGTTTTTTTCAAGAGCCTGGGAATAAATCAAACGAGATTAAAAAACCCAGACAACTCTTATTGAATTTTTCATTGAAGTATTTTTGAAAGTTAACCAAATATTGACCAAATTTGCAAGTATCAGACCTCCGCAAAACACGATTGTTTGACATTCTAAGGACATTTTCGGATGCTGGCGCTGGTATGTTTACATACAACAAAACCACATTTGGTGAAATCAACATCATGCTCATGTCACCATAATGGTGAAACGCATACATAAGTATACCGTCATATAATAGAAAACGCGTAGGGAGATGATACCGCTATCTTTAAAGAAGGTCATGACAAAATGGAAAACGTTGAATTACAGTGGAACCTCCCTTAGCGGACACCTCTCTATCAAGGACAACCTCCCTATTATTTAAAGGACACTAGTTTTGGTCCCAAATTGGTTTGTTTACATTCAATTTGACCTCTCTGACCAGAACACCTCTCTATTAAGGACTTCACTTTACAGTCCCGAGGGTGTCCTTAATAGTGAGGTTCTACTGTAGTTGTGTTTGGATCTGTCAACTGTACGTGTGCAACAATTTGCAAAACAGCACTTGTGAACTTATCTTGAACTTGGTGATTAATTAATTCGGTTTCAGTCATGAACGTGACATTGATTTCGCATTAGTTTGATTGAGACAATTAGAGTAGGTAGGCCTATAGTGCACTAGCACCTGATGCATGAGCTGGACCGACTTTTAAAAAAGCAACACGTCCGGATGTTCGGTCCATGATTTTAAATCATGTATCAATTTGTTTAGCTTTTTTTCCATTGTCAGAATGCCTGTAAAACGTTTTCATATATCTATATAATATCAAGAGGGATTGGCAGTTCGTAATTACATGTACTGGTGTTTCAGAAAAATAGAAACGCAGTCATACACCACGTTGTAGTGAAGTCATTGTGCATTCGAATTTGCTGAAACACGGGATGTGTGGCGATGTGACAACGCCAGCAAATTTATATTAATCTAAACGGCTTCAATACTTGACTTGCCAAACTCAGAAATGCAGCGCCACTCGCGGACAAAGATAGAACAACTCGACATTTTTTTCACCGGTTTTCGCTGCGCATGCGTACCAGCCGTCATCTTTCGCGGCGACGGACGAGAAAAACAACTGTTCTACACGCAGTGAAAGCAAATTCACACAGGTAAACTGGTTATAACTGTGGTACGTCTGTTTCTTAACACGTAATAGTTATCAGATTGCTAAATTATCTTAAATCATGAGCCTTAAAGAACTTTTTGAACTCTCAAAAACTTACACAAAACAAGTTCAGATTGCCGCCATTATTAGTTTCCGGATGGCTGGTACGCATGCGCAGCGAAAACCGGTGAAAAAAATGTCGAGTTGTTCTTTCTTTGTCCGCGAGTGGCGCTGCATTTCTGAGTTTGGCAAGTCCAGTATTGTGACTGGTCTTTCCTTGAACCTTGTGAATCGCTATAAGGACGCGTCACATTGCCCAGCCGTCAACTGACGTCGCGCCACAAATCATCTCGCACGGGGAAATATTATACAGACCGTATCGAGGTCGGGTTCAATGATAAACTGAGAGACAGCCCAGTGGCGAAGTTGGCAGGGGACCAGGGCTTATTTATAAAATCGGTGCCAATTGACATTTTATTAGATTAATCACGCGATGACACCTTCCGAGAGTTATTTGAAGCGTCACCGAGAAGGCCTGATTAGTATATTCAAAAATAATAATCAGCTTTGCATCGGCTTCTTCTGAAATGTCATCTGGTATGACCCGACCCCCTACCATGTGTTGGTCTTATCATTGGAATGAACCATGATTGTCAAAGGCTGATTTTAAAAAATGGTCAACTTGACATTGTCTAGATTATTATTGACAATCTTCTACAGAGATGTCAGATTGACGTCATATTATTTTGATACAAGTAACTCATTTCTCTCCTAATCAAGTGTTCGCTGTTGCCGTTATGAAACAGGGCAAAGAGAATGCGAGAACTCCAAGTGTGTGACGATCGCCGGAAGGCCTATCCTCGCGGTACAGGTGTAGCCAAGTGTTCTACTGCAAGACTACTGAACCTGTTCATTGCATTACGTTTCTTTGCCGCTGCCATTGAGGCTTATCGACCTCCATGAAAGCTGTTTTATGGGGTCGAAGTTATCAAGATTCGCCCTGATAGCATTCTGATAAGACAATAAAACAATGGTTTTTAAGCCAACATGTAGGTGCGAGCGGACTTTGAAATCTTACTGCGACGTATTAGGGCAATATACATGTGACGTAATGTGTATTACTCAAGTAGGTCTGGTAATGAGGACTGATTCCTCTAAATCGGTTTCCCGCTAGAGTCAATGCGTGGCAAAGCTACACTTGGCTCCAGCGAGTATTTGGTAATTCAAATTACCCGTTAGAGCAGCTGGGTGCTACAGGAGTGCTCTTCCGCCCTCAAGGCCGATGCCCTCTCAAACGCCCTTTCGGAATCACTCTCTATCAATATACTTCCGCATCGAATGGAGAGGGTTAGCATACATTATAGGTTAATGCACTACCGAATCTGCATTTACTATTAGTTCTCGTGATTACTGTATAATAGTAAAACAATGTGATTCCCATGCACCGAATAAAGTACGACCCGTGTATGTGATTCGGTATGATTAATTTACGCTTTAATCAAAGCGACCCATTATCTCAAAGTTCCTAGTAGGCCTAATCGTACATTTGCAACTCTTGAATGGGGTCGACAGCATTTCTTTCCTCGATGTTGTGGCGCCTAATACGATATAACCTGGTTAGAACGGTTTCATATGATGTTTACGTTAAGACATAACAGATAAATTCTTAATTGACCATCGTAAATGTCAACGGATTTCGAATCATGGTACAGCCATCAGTTTCATTCGCCGTCACCGACAGCACGAAGCAACGGGCTTCAGTGTAACATAAGTGATTGTCCCCATAGTTGAGTCATTCCGCATTGTGGTGAACTAAGCACGCAGGGGCTTAAAGTTTGAAATGAGTACGTTATACCTATTCTCGGACAAAGAAAGATTGAAAACGAAGATGATATCTTTCTTGATGGGGACAGCAGTAAGCCAAGCATAGGTTGTCTGATATCTTACACTTACCGATGAACGGGCGCGAGCAAGTTAAAAGAAGTTTCTAATCCTTAATACGGAAAATGATGCTGTTATTGTACAATAATCCAGCTTTTTTCACAAAACTCCTTGCTAATAACAACACTTCCTACAGTCAATCCTCTCAAACACAATGTGAAAATAGGCCCTTCAGGTAAGACAAGTCATATGACACGAGGACAGCCCGCGGACGCTTCCCATGTCGCTGGTTAGGTAGGTCGGGGTGATCGCTTCCAGGAAAGTCAAGGATACTTTAAGCGTTCTGGGCAATTTGAGGGCACGCAAGCAACCCCAAGACCAGCGATGCCGATCAGCGTACAACTCGTCAACGGTCTTGCACAAATGAACAGTTTTATATTGGCTCGTATGAGATAATGGTATTTGGATCGATGCGTTGACTTATTGACTAGGTCATGATCAACCTGAAATGGGGTTTTGACATAATTAGAAAATACGTCAGGTACATTAAGGTGTCATGCGGTGACATCATCATGATAGTTGCCAGGGTAAAATCCAAGGTCATTTAAAGGGAACTTACCCCTGCCTTTTGGTTCTGACTTTTCCTCTAAAGACCAATTTGGGACAAATGAAAATTATCATTAAAGACAATGGAATCTCTTTCGGTGCCACTTCGGTGATGACAAGGACGAATCGGCATGTCTTTCCATCACAGCAGTGGTCATTGTGCTCAGCTCTACATGTATTGCTGAAGAAACAGGAAGTTGTTGGTTCCATTTTCACAGCCAAGGAAAATACACTTTTACCAGCGGAATATTTCATTTGGGGACTAAGACCCTTTAGCCTAGCAAAGTGGATGACAATGCAACACTTGAGAATAAAGGGTAAATAGTATACATCATCGTTCGGGAATGCCGTGATGATAACCAAAGCGCCTATTTATTTCTTTTAATAATCAGAGGCAATAATAGATAAGAGATCGCACATTGTCATTCATTTGTACTAATCGAACCCAGACCTGGCATGATATGAACTACTATGAGAATATTTTATGAGTATATCAACTTCATGTGGCGAGATCCAGGTGTCCGATTGTTTGTGTACGTATATCGTTGGTTGAGTTATCAAACCACCATGTGCATAAAAAGATGTGTTCCTAGAGCATATTTGTAGGCCGGCAATGGCCCATGCGAGGACTGGAAAAAGACAGAAAGTCAAGATACATTTAAACCCGTCCACCTCCTCTCGGGCGCACTTCGTTTTCTATTTGACAAGTTTCGCGACCCTTACGATCGATTAAGAGCGAAGAACGACGTGGTACGAAGTATGCAAAAAAAGTATATTAGACAGACCTTTATAGTGTCAAGAAATAACCATATCGGACAAGGATCTATCGAGAATCATCAGCATTTAGGAAATTAATGGCATAATGATGGGCCATTGACAGCCATTTAAAGACGATTGGAACCCATCACTTCGACTCGCCTTCAAAACTGTCACTCGTAACCAAATTGTTGAGTCAATAAAGGAGCAATCGCACCTGATGCTCAGGAGGAAATAAGGGCAGCGAGAAGAAAGTAGTCCCAAGTGTCTTATTGTCCTTGGGCGGGAATGAATCATGACCAATGAACACCGAGTTAGTCCGGCGCAGAGCGATTACGGTTCAAGTGTAAGGGTATAGTCAAGCTGTAGACAATGTTTGAGAGAGAATGGGGAGGACGTGACGGTGACCTTTGACATCTTTTATTATGCATCCTCAGGATTGGTCTGAAGTCGCATATGAGTGGATGTAGATTTCTCAAAGTTCTTGCGGTTGAATAGAAAAACCATGAGTTTTCAAAAGGGGAAACAGAGAGAGCATGTCATTCCTGTGTTCTAATGCACTCGGCCTAAAGTACAGAAGGGAGGCAGTCGGAAAAAAAAACAGCAGTGCACTTGTCGCAGCAAGTCTCGTGACACCACATCCTTAAAATGCTTTTCCTAATCGAACCCGCCCTACGGGTATATCTCGATTTTGAACATTTCTTTGGCGAATGTGTGTCTTCCTTTTAAGCTTACGTTTTTAAAATCCATCGCAAATTATCGGCGAAAGAACAATGCATATTCAACACGATATTGCACTTAGCTGCATTCAGCATTATGGCAATATGAACAGTGGTTTTTTTGTGATATTCGGAAGGAGCAAGCGATCCAAACGAATAAGCGAAAGTTGAAACACGTCTCAACGGCCAATCTAATCTAATCTTGTTCTGTAATTTATACATTCACGATGCCCTAAAGCCAGAAAACGAAGGTTGAATATCCTTACCTGATATCACCTTTACAGGTATGTCAAAAAGTCCCATCCACACCATAATAGCAAACTCTTTATAGAGGCATGATCTCGGAGTCTTGTTTGTCAAGATGACCCGATGTAAGTCAAGGGAGTGATACTTTTAAAGTCAAATTATAAGACAATGCGCTTACCTTTATAAAATGCGTCTCTCCTATTCTATTCTTATATGACCAAAGAACAATCGATATAATTGCGAGCACGATCAGGTTATCAAGGTGTACATGGTTATGAATATCGACCACTTTCATTATTCAAAAGTTAGGTAACTTATCAGCCCAAACATGTTGATTAAGATAAGACAATAGGCCTACCTGTCGAGGAGACTGATACCAGGTGATAAGTTTAACCCGAAGTGACATTTTTGTTCAGTCGAGTCAAGGCAAGGCCTACTTTCAATTATATATATCGCTTGCCAGGGGCAGAAGGCCCTCTGTGAGGATGACACTTTTTGAATTGTTTTGGCTAAAATCAGTTGAAAACACATTTTTCGGTTGCCTGGGGAGTGGAGGGGATTTGCCCGAAATAGAAGGACCATCGAAATTATTTGGTGACACAGTGTGTGGTCCATGATATCAGTTTCAGGATACGGACATGCACAATGTTCGTGAATCATACACTTAACAGATTTCGTTGGCAGAAGGCATACATTTTATGGTTGGTGATGATTGCCGAGCAAGAGGCGAAAAAACAAATTGATCCTGGTTTAGGCCTACCTTTGGCGTTGACATTGCTCCATCCTCATCGGTTTCTGGTGAAGTTTGTATATGGCACAAAACCGTTTATGACTCATTTCGTTATTTGCCCCTAACCTCGCAGTTCAAAGAATTCTTGCCAAGCCCAATACGACACGGTGTATTGTCTTCAAACGAAGTCCGCTCGTACCTAGGCTTAAATTCAAATTATAATGGGAATTTCGGATGACTTTTCAAAGGGTTATCAGGGCGAATTCCAATTATTTATCAAAGGGTTATCAGGGCAAATCATCGACCCCGACGAGACAGCTTTCACGGGGCTCAATAGGCCTCATCCGGCAAGTGCAAATTAACGCAATGCAAGTTTAAAAAAATCACGTGCATGTATCACCTTTGGCTTGGACATCGCTCCACAAATCAAATCAAATATGACATTTCTAAAGCGCCCAAATTTGGTGAAAAATTTCACCAACTCTCAGGCGCCTTTGAAATACACTCGAAAAAGGTGTGCTTTTAGCATTGTTCTAAAAGCTGCCTTTGACTCCGCAAGTCTAATGTGTGTGGGCAGCCCACTGCATAGGAGTAGCGCCGCCTTGTAGAAGGATCTGTCACACCTTGGGAGTTGGCTGGAGTAAGCCAATGATCATAATCGGATGAGCAATCATGCTGTATTGCCGAATGCCGCAGTCGGATGCAATGATGTCAATACATTATTCACAGCATTTGGTAAACTCACGAGGGTAACCCTCAGTCCCTACTCGGTAATTTCCATATCTTCACCGAACATTTACAAAAGCGCAAACGAGAATTCTGATACGCAGTTTCAGTAACTGACGGAAAAATGATGATTGGTTTCTAGGAGTCACAATGGAATGGTGTGATCAAAAGAAGCTAATTTCTGTTATTGAATTCTTTATCTCACGGATTAGCATTTTACCCAATTAACTTTTTTCACAGTCAGCAAAGACTCCGACGAAGGTTGAGTTAGATCGATGAAGAATTTTGTGCTATAAATTCTGAAGCTTGTTGCAAACCGGTATGAGTGAACCACTTCGACGCGTTCATAGCGAAATAAAGTAGAACCTCTCTATCAAGGTCACCTTTTGGACTGACCTAATCTGGCTGGCCCGTGGATATAAAATAAGACCAAAAGATGACAAAGACTATGGTTTTTTTAGTACTTGTGATTACCAACGTTACCTCTCTGTTGAACTTCTTTTTCAATTTATCATCATAAAACCTTTCGGACTATGAACGTCGACGGCTGTAAAACAAAGTCGAAGGCGTCGTTAGCCTACAATCCTGAACCACATGGTCTACAACCCCCTTTAAATGAAGTTTAAAGATAAGATGCAAAAACGTTGGTAATCAGGAAGCACGAGCTGACTTAGAGATTTTAAACAGCCTAGATAAACTGCGGCAAAACTTCCGATTGGAGACGAAATACGCAACAAAATTTGCAGCCGAATCCACAACGATTAACAACAAACCAACTTTTCGGCCATAGTTTTTAAAGGGACCATCTGCAGAGAGCTTGACGCCCGCTATTTCTGACAGCCTGTCAAGGCAGGCCGGGGTCTCGCATATTGTAAACAATGTAGCAACTGATAGCACCATGGCTGTTGCTTGGAATTGGCTGCTGTCTGCTCCCTTGGATTTTGATTGGCTTGACCCCATCGCCATTTTAGCTCTGTTTCGACTCGCTCTTTTCAAAGTGATGATCAATGCTATATTAAGTATATAGATTAGAAGAAGAGGCCCGACTGCTACGAAGGCGGTGTAATGAATGATGTCATGGGACTTGTACCAGGCTGCAAGATGAATAAAGGGCTCGATCAATCCCGTGCAATGGTTGATTTCTGGAGAAAGATAAATCGACCAATACCGTGGAACGGAACAGAAAATAGAAATTACAACAATACCCGCTACGACCTTACTTATGTTTTCTTTAGAACAATGGGTCCTTGCCCAGAAAGGGAACAATATATTCAAAAATCTTTCAAACGCTATCAAGACGACCAACCAGTTTCTGGTCTGCAAAGCGCTGAAGTAAAATGGCTGCGACACATACTGTATCATTGGACCGATGTCGAAGTCCCAAATGGCAAATATAACATCAGGTTTTGTAAGATAAATCAACATATGCCGTATGAAAAAATAAACGACACATATAACCAGAAAGAAAATGTCATTTCCGGCGATGATACGCAGGACAAACACTGATGTAGACGAACTGCGCATGTCACGCATGCGTAATACGATCAGGTTGATGATGTTCAGGGCGATGCCGATGAAAGCTACGGGAGTTATGGCATACATGTACAAGTAAAACACGTCCGCGTAAACTGCTCTGTGAACGCATTTTCCCGTTGCAACTTGGGTAGCCTCCAAATTGTAGCCTTTTGCCTCCACCTGATTTAGTTTTGCTGCCGACATTGTTGACATTCAATGATGGCACAACTCTCCAAAAATCAAATGCAGCTGAATTGTCTATCGAGAGCAGATTCGTTTCCGACCTGACAGGGATCAGTCTGCAATTGGCATTGAATTTAACGACTTTACAGATCCCGGTGACCTAGTTGTCGAGGCGTCCGCCTCGTGAACGGAAAGCCGAAGGTTCGAGGCCCGCTTGTAACCTCTTTCCGATGCAGCCGCCAGCTACAGTTAGACATATGTAGGATACAAACTGCCTTCTCGTCAAACACCTTGCATGAGAGATAGGAGTTAGAAGTATAGACTGTCTCATAAGCCAAAGCTGGTTGGCCCTTTTATAGGCGTGACACTGATAATAGACAAAAACTATTACTGAAATAGAATTCCACTCGCTGATATTCTTAACTGACGAATTCGCAACCATACTCGAAAAATACCTCTTCTTAATCCTGCCGAACGTGGTGGCCACTATATGTGTATACGCTATCGTCCCAACATTGATGAAAATCATGTCGGCGGATCACGTCATCAGGACCTCTCTTTCCCTTGCGCAGCAATGCTAGAGTTACTAAATTCCAGAACAACTACTTGTACTCATGATCAGCCTAGTAATCTTCGTCGGATACTGCCGTGCATAAGTTATCACTGTAAAATAATGTTGTTGTTTTAGCGACACAGGAATGCTCACACTCACCGAGATCGTCACATAACGTGAGCGATATCAGCGGGCGAACGTATCCACGTCCACCTTGTACTGATGTATGCGGGAATTGTGTGTTGGCCTTAGTTTTCGTCAAGGTCTTCAACGCCCGTAGTCTCGTCTTACAGAGCCGGAACATTGAGGTTCGGGGTGCTTGCTGAAGAACTGTCACGCACTGCCTACACTATGTGGCCATGTGTTAAATACAATATTGAGCCCGATGATGTCCATCTGATACTCCAAATCAGCCCAATTTACCGAGGCGAAGAGAGACACAATGCCTCGGGCATATCCTGATCTTGCATATTCAATATATAAATACAAGAACTGGGCAAAAAAAACGTGCCGGGATCTACATTGTGTAATCGCTATAGCCATCAGTGCTGAGAATACATTTTTTAAACTACACGCTGGTTACATGTATGATCGTATTACGGCGGCTCTTACATGAATGACTTGCATTATTTTTCCACACTTTACATATTTTGTTTAAATTTTTTGTTTAAGATTTTCGTTTTTCTTCAATTTCCACCAGTTGAGAAAAGTGTCCACCCGTAAAACGTTTCCACGCCGAAAATATCATTTCCATATAACCCCGACTAACAAAGGAAATGAAAGAATGCTATGTCTTAAAAGGGTCAGACCCTATATGCAGCCCAAAACAAGTTCAATGCTCTTTCAAACTGCCTTCTTCCTAGATCCCTACAGCAGTAACAAAATGCCTGCTTGCCGGAGTGCCATATTAGAAGTTTAATCAAAGTGGTGAATAGCAATACATTGAACGTTTTTTTATCTTTAGTGACAAAGTTCATTTTCTCGATATATACATAATGGCCTGATCATGCCAACATGCCTGTTAATCACGACTTTATTCAATAGGATATAACATTTAGTGCTGTGACAAGATGATTGCAATCTGAGTTTAAAAAGTCTTATAAGTTTAATAGCCTTATGTATCAATGTCCCAACAATTACACGTAAACCTGGTTGGCCATGACCCGTTAACTATCTATAAAGTCCTTGGTTCGAACCCCACAGCCGGCGTAAGATTTGATACGCCGGTCTCTTTCTCTAAAGTTTGCAACACACCCACTGACCGCCAACTAAGGCTTTCGCAGGAGTTATTTGCCGCCACTGCCTGTACGCCAAAAAAAATCCTAGTGAGCGGTCACCGAAGTCAAGAATTGGCGGCAGATCGATAGACAGGTCGCCAACTCCACTGCAGACCATTTTGATTCCAGACTCAAGTGAACGCCTGTTCTTCGAAATATGTAAAGTACATAAAAATACCGGATTAGCATGTATGGGCCGCCGTACGGGTACACGATATATCAGCGTCAGCTTTTTAAAGTTTTTTTTTCTCTAAGATTATAACGAGCTTTTCGTCGGCAGCTACACAGTGACAGATCATATTATGCGATCGAATTTCAAGCAATAATCTCCCGACAGTAATTATGAGAAGACAGTGAGGCGACGAGTAGTCGGATTCCTAAGGGAATCCATCGGATGATTAGCTAGTTGTGTTTGGTGTCACCATAGACCGTTTTTTATTTCGCCTATAAAACATACGACTGGGGTAAAATGATGCGCACTGTAAACTCGGCCGGGTCTTCTTCTGTCGAGTAGTTCGAGCTGAACGATGCGTTATTTTACCCCCAACAGAACTCAAGCATAGTCCAATACACGGTCTGTATTGTCTGTTGTCTTAAAACAAAGCCCGTTCGCACCCAGGCCTAAGTTTCCATTATTCTACTCTCATATCACAGGGTTTTCGGGGCAAATCTTGATAACATCGACCCCCAAGAAATAGCCTACATGGGGATCGATAGGCAAGACCGGCAAGGACAAATGAACGTAAATGAATGTCGTTGAATGCGTTTGTCTCCAATAAGACGCCTGGGGGCAGAGGCCATTCGTCTTCGGTCGTACCCCGGATCGGAATACCTAGCCTTTCATTGCAAACCTTCTGGAGCATTGGTCTAGAACCGATAAAAATGAACTCTGTCTTAAGATCATTGATGAGGAGCTCGTTCTCGATCATCCACGCACGGACATCAGCTACACATGCTTCCGTTTCGCACACAGCTCTCTGCTGGTTAGTCGATGCCAAAGGACGGAAAGACATATAGAGCTGATTGTCGTCTGAATAGCCATGTGCATCTGGCAAGTGACGTGAAATGATGTGATAAAGCCTTGACATAATAGAACAAAAAGAGGATGGGTCCAAGGCAACTGCCCTGTGGAACACCACAATGGAGTGAAAAATGCTTATATTTGCTACCATTGATGACGACACACTGCTCTCTATTAGAGAGATAAGATTTCAGCCACTCAAGGCAAAGGCCAGTGACGCCAAAATCTGTCTCCATGGTTTGAAGCAATATGTCTACATCAACCGTATCAAACGCGGCACTTAGATCTAGCAAGACTAGCAAGCAGACTTCCTGATTGTCCCTTTTCATAAGAATGTCACTTTGAACCTTCAGAAGAGCAGTCTCTGTCGAGTGGTTCTTGCGGTATGCGGACTGGACTGCTGGTAGTGGGGCAGAGTTATCACTGTGGACCATTAGCTGGTCAACTACTACCCTCTCAACAAGCTTAGACACAAATGCTAAGTTGCTAACCGGCCTAAAGTTGGAAAAGGTCCGATCAAGTCCTGCTTTCTTTAACAAAGGCGATACCTAATCTGGCTGGCCCGTGGATAAAAAATATTAAACAAACCTTACATGTTACCAAAAGATGATAAAGACTAGGGTTTTTTTAGTACTTGTGATTACCAACGTTACCTCTCTGTTGAACTTCTTTTTCAATTTATCATCATAAAACCTTTCGGACTATGAACGTCGACGGCTATACAACAAAGTCGAAGGCGTCGTTAGCCTACAATCCTGAACCACATGGTCTACAACCCCTTTAAATGAAGTTTAAAGATAAGATAGGATGAAAAAACGTTGGTAATCAATGATGCTAGCCTACATATATATGTCAAGTAAAAGTGGCTTAGAATTTATTTCTTGTACTTTCTTTGTATCAACCACCAATTTACACGTTGCTTCAGGCCCATTAAATTCACCTGACTTTTTCGTGAATTAACCAAATATAAAGCTACCGGTATTTTACCGCTTGTATTAGGAATTCGAATCAACAACCAACACTATCTTCTAAATCAATGGGTTCTCAATTCTAAGGAAGGAATTTATGAAGGGAGGTGTATGCTCAAAAACTTTGAGAATCTCCCTGAACGGAGCGCGAGGGGTCGGAAATGCTCATGATCTAGCGCGGAGTAGCTCCTCTCAATTCTACTAAATGGTGTCAGGAAGCACGAGCTTACTTAGAGATTTTAAACAGCCTAGATAAACTGCGGCGAAACTTCCGATTGGAGACGAAATACGCAACAAAATTCGCAGCCGAATCCACAACGATTAACAACAAACCAACTTTTCTGCCATAGTTATAAAAGGGATCATCTGCAGAGAGCTGGACGCCCGCTATTCCTGACAGCCTGTCAAGGCAGGCCGGGGTCTCGCATATTGTAAACAATGTAGCAACTGATAGCACCATGGCTGTTGCTTGTGATTGGCTGCTGTCTGCTCCCTTGGTTTTTGATTGGCTTGACCCCGCCGCCATTTTAGCTCTGTTTCGACTCGCCCTTTTCAAAGTGATGATCAATGCTATATTAAGTATATAGATTAGAAGAAGAGGCCCGACTGCTACGAAGGCGGTGTAATGAATGATGTCATGGGACTTGTACCAGGCTGCAAGATGAATAAAGGGCTCGATCAATCCCGTGCAATGGTTGATTTCTGGAGAAAGATAAATCGACCAATACCGTGGAACGGAACAGAAAATAGAAATTACAACAATACCCGCTACGAGCTTACTTATGTTTTCTTTAGAACAATGGGTCCTTGCCCAGAAAGGGAACAATATATTCAAAAATCTTTCAAACGCTATCAAGACGACCAACCAGTTTCTGGTCTGCAAAGCGCTGAAGTAAAATGGCAGCGACACATACTGTATCATTGGACCGATGTCGAAGTCCCAAATGGCAAATATAACATCAGGTTTTGTAAGATAGATCAACATATGCCGTATGAAAAAATAAACGACACATATAACCAGAAAGAAAATGTCATTTCCGGCGATGATACGCAGGACGAACACAGATGTAGACGAACTGCGCATGTCACGCATGCGTAATACGATCAGGTTGATAATGTTCAGGGCGATGCCGATGAAAGCTACGGGAGTTATGGCATACATGTACAAGTAAAACACGTCCGCGTAAACTGCTCTGTGAACGCATTTTCCCGTTGCAACTTGGGTAGCCTCCAAATCGTAGCCTTTTGCCCCCACCTGATTTAGTTTTGCTGCCGACATTGTTGACATTCAATGATGGCGCAACTCTCCAAAAATCAAATGCAGCTGAATTGTCTATCGAGAGCAGATTCGTTTCCGACCTGACAGGCATCAGTCTGCAATTGGCATTGAATTTAACGACTTTACAGATCCCGGTGACCTAGTTGTCGAGGGGTAACCGGAAAAACGCCGACCGACCGACCGACCAACCGACCGACTGACCCGCCAACCTACTCATAAGTCAATGTGATATATCTAATCCACGATAGCAGGTCATGTGAAATGAAATTGTAAACAAGCGCACGTGCGCTGGTCAAATGACAACAAATGCATGTTGCGCGTTGCAGTTCATGCATTGCATCGGTCGAGACACTCGAGTAGAAAAACTAGGCTACAGTGCATATATTAGGCCCAAATCATGATTTTATATCCACCGACCATGTAGACAAAGCATATCTTTAGAGTATCGTTATCAGTTCCTTACCGCGTGGGCTCGTTTTCCCGGTATAATTGACTGGAGATGCTGCTGTCAGACACGTCGGACTCCATCACGTCCATTGCGCTGGGCACTACACAGATACATGTGCTATAGAGAGGCGAAAGAGATACTGCGTATGACGGTAGGTTGGCAGCTCAGTCGGTCAGTCCGTCGGTCGTTCGGTCGGCGTTTTTCCGGTTACCTTGTCGAGGCGTCCGCCTCGTGAACGGAAAGCCGAAGGTTCGAGACCCGCTTGTAACCTCTTTCCGATGCAGCCGCCAGCTACAGTTAGACATATGTAGGATACAAACTGCCTTCTCGTCAAACACCTTGCATGAGAGATAGGAGTTAGAAGTATAGACTGTCTCATAAGCCAAAGCTGGTTGGCCCTTTTATAGGCGTGACACTGATAATAGACAAAAACTATTACTGAAATAGAATTTCACTCGCTGATATTCTTAACTGACGAATTCGCAACTATACTCGAAAATACCTCTTCTTAATCCTGCCGAACGTGGTGGCCACTATATGTGTATACGCTATCGTCCCAACATTGATGAAAATCATGTCGGCGGATCACGTCATCAGGACCTCTCTTTCCCTTGCGCAGCAATGCTAGAGTTACTAAATTCCAGAACAACTACTTGTACTCATGATCAGCCTAGTAATCTTCGTCGGATACTACCGTGCATAAGTTATCACTGTAAAATAATGTTGTTGTTTTAGCGACACAGGAATGCTCACACTCACCGAGATCGTCACATAACGTGAGCGATATCAGCGGGCGAACGTATCCACGTCCACCTTGTACTGATGTATGCGGGAATTGTGTGTTGGCCTTAGTTTTCGTCAAGGTCTTCAACGCCCGTAGTCTCGTCTTACAGAGCCGGAACATTGAGGTTCGGGGTGCTTGCTGAAGAACTGTCACGCACTGCCTACACTATGTGGCCATGTGTTAAATACAATATTGAGCCCGATGATGTCCATCTGATACTCCAAATCAGCCCAATTTACCGAGGCGAAGAGAGACACAATGCCTCGGGCATATCCTGATCTTGCATATTCAATATATAAATACAAGAACTGGGCAAAAAAACGTGCCGGGATCTACATTGTGTAATCGCTGTAGCCATCAGTGCTGAGAATACATTTTTTAAACTACACGCTGGTTACATGTATGATCGTATTACGGCGGCTCTTACATGAATGACTTGCATTATTTTCCCACACTTTACATATTTTGTTTTAATTTTTTGTTTAAGATTTTCGTTTTTCTTCAATTTCCACCAGTTGAGAAAAGTGTCCACCCGTAAAACGTTTCCACGCCGAAAATATCATTTCCATATAACCCCGACTAACAAAGGAAATGAAAGAATGCAATATCTTAAAAGGGTCAGACCCTATATGCAGCCCAAAACAAGTTCAATGCTCTTTCAAACTGCCTTCTTCCTAGATCCCTACAGCAGTAACAAAATGCCTGCTTGCCGGAGTGCCATATTAGAAGTTTAATCAAAGTGGTGAATAGCAATACATATACATTGAACGTTTTTTTATCTTTAGTGGCAAAGTTCATTTTCTCGATATATACGTAATGGCCTGATCGTGCCAACATGCCTGTTAATCACGACTTTATTCGATCTGATATAACATTTAGTGCTGTGACAAGATGATTGCAATCTGAGTTTAAAAAGCCTTATAAGTTTAATAGCCTTATGTATCAATGTCCCAACAATTACACTTAAACCTGGTTGGCCATGACCCGTTGACTATCAATAAAGTCCTTGGTTCGAACCCCACAGTCGGCGTAAGATTTGATATGCCGGTCTCTTTCTCTAAAGTTTGCAACACACCCACGGACCGCCAACTAAGGCTTTCGCAGGAGTTATTTGCCGCCACTGCCTGTACGCCAGAAAAAATCCCCAGTGAGCGGTCACCGAAGTCAAGAATTGGCGGCAGATCGATAGACAGGTCGCCAACTCCACTGCAGACCATTTTGATTCCAGACTCAAGTGAACGCCTGTTCTTCGAAATATGTAAAGTACATAAAAATACCGGATTAGCATGTATGGGCCGCCGTACGACTACATGATATATCAGCGTCCGCTTTTTAAAGTTTTTTTCTCTAAGATTATAACGAGCTTTTCGTCGGCAGCTACACAGTGACAGATCATGTTATGCGATCGAATTTCCAGCAATAATCTCACGACAGTAATTATGAGAAGACAGTGAGGCGACGAGTAGTCGGATTCCTAAGGGAAGCCGTCGGATGATTAGCTAGTTGTGTTTGGTGTCACCATAGATCGTTTTTATTTCGCCTATAAAACATACGACTGGGGTAAAATGAAACGCACTGTAAACTCGGCCGGGTCTTCTTCTGTCGAGTAGTTCGAGCTGAACGATACGTTATTTTACCCCCAAGAGAACTCAAGCATCGTCTAAAACACGGTCTGTCTTGTCTGTTGTCTTAAAACAAAGCCCGTTCGCACCCAGGCCTAAGTTTCCATTACTCTACTCTCATATCACAGGGTTATCGGGGCAAGTCTTGATAACATCGACCCCCAAGAAACAGCCTACATGGGATCTATAGGCAAGACCGGCAAGGGCAAAAAGCGTAAATGAATGTCGTTGAATGTGTTTGTCTCCGATAAGACGCCTGGGGGCAGAGGCCATCCGTCTTCGGTCGTGCCCCGGATCGGAATACCTAGCCTTTCATTGCAAACCGGCATAATAATCCTATTGAACCTTAACTAATAAGACCTCACTTTTATTGCAAAAGGCAAAAAAGGGCGGTTACTCAAAAATACCTTAGGTTGATTTAAGGGGATTTCGCATCTGAATCTTACTGATGAAGAGTTGGTAAACGTAGACCCACAAACCAAATGGCCGATAAGTGAAAAAACAGGACATGTTGAAATGGTATTGCTTCCCTAGTCCATCTGTTTCTGATAGTACTCATCAGCAACAATACCAGTAATTTAACAGGTGAATGCGTGTGGCCTTTGGCTCGTACGCACTTACGGAACTTTATCATTCCATTTTATCGTGTAATATTTCCTTGGACAAGTTGGACATGAGCGGATAAGATAACAGCGTCATTTTCCGACTACTAAAAGTATAATATCGATTTTATTACTTAAAAGTCTATTAGTTGGTACGCTTTGTGACATGCCGCAGAGCTGGATGATAACTGCGTAGTGTACTACTTTGAAGCTTGGACAGTTTTATTGTCATACTCATTGATATAGAGCAAAAGGAGATATGCAAAGTTTTGGTCAAGTCATAATTTGAGATAACATTTCGACCACTGGAAAACATGCTATATTTTGAGGTGCTGGAATCTGATTTGTGATGTAGCTGACCTTGCAATCGCTTTACCCTTGTTTATCGTATCTCTACCCCCTCTTTCGCAATAGGCAGGTTTAGCAACCCTTGCAAACGACGACGTGCGAAGGTAGTGTCGTCGTGAAATTGTTGCTGCGAAACCTGGCTATCATTCTATGGTGTGGAGGAAGATGCATGCTTTTGCTGTACGGGGTTACGTTTTTCAAAGCTCACTGACCTTTCTAATGAATGAACACCTTTGACGGAAATGCTTTAATTCTACTTCGGCATCGCTAAACTGCTTCAGCCAGTCGACAGTATTACAGTCAGCTTTTACGATGCGTGCTTCGAAGAAATGATATAGATTTTCTATATATTTGACGACTCTCGATGTATTTGTTTCGTAACTCAATTAAAGAATAAGCTAACCATTTGTATGCAAACATCTTGAAGGTCTGATGGTCTCCTATTCTCCTTTGAGCGTGTCGCAAAATGAAATTACTTTCCGGCTTACGAAACAAAGACAAAGGAACGAAAGACGCGTGATTTTACAGCATGCTGCTTTCAAAGGCAGTTGCATTAGCATGATTTATCATGTAATTATTGCGGAAAAAAGAGAAACACATGCTAACTTTGGGTGTTAAACAACATGTTAGCATCCCTGAGAAAAAAAATATGGTGCGCTTACCCGATTTCCATTTTAGAGTGTATATCCATTCAGATTTGTAGCCAGTAAATGTTGTCATACACGCCTCACGACTTTCCAAGTCTTACCGTCATGCCTGGATAGAGCTCCGATGCGACTGAATAATCTGATAATCCTTAACCAGCGCTGTCGTAGGTCTCGCGAAGCCCTCCGAGATGTTCGACCGAAGCCTGTCGCCGACTGGAAGTATATACACTTGAGATCGAGCGAGCTTATACGAAGAGCGCAAAAAGGCCACCTTAGATTGGTGAAGCCTCACTCTGCAAAGACATTTTCCGGGCGAGCGGGCAAGGAATAGTAAGTCGCGTGTGTGAAGCTACTAAGGAAGATACGGCGGTAGAGAGGTAACCAAGCGTCGAATCCGGGCGGCTGGGCTCATCCATTCTATGCATCACTAACTGGCTTGTGGCGAACTCGAGGTCTTCCATAATTGATCGCAACATGCAAGCAAAGGGAAAAAGAATGAACCGCAAACGGTATCCCCCAATGGCAAGATAGCGTCAGGCATGCCTGTTATCACTGACATTACGGCTTGAATTAACGTGACCTTGTGTCATCACGTCGCCTCCTGGAATGGTCCTGAAACTGATGCATGGTTCTTGCAGCCGCTTCCTACCATTGGGAAATATGGTAACGAGATATCATACCAACAATGGGCCATGTCAATGCCGACATTCCCGTCCAAGTTAGAGACGTTTGCAAATCTGATTTACCATTTGGCTGCTGTGGCCGATCTGAGTTGGGAATCGTCATGGCTGGGTCATAATCCAATAAGGGTGCGCATTCATTTGATTATCGTTCAAGCCCGGCCCTTTCAATAACAAACCGTTCTATGAATTTCTAATTTTTTTCATACACTTGCCAAATCGATGTCAGCGTTTGAACGCAAGTCTTTTCTCACATCCCATCTGCTTCATTTGAAACCCAAACGCGGCGCTAATCACAACGAAGTAGCAGTATTTACTTTATCTAGGACTTTTGCTAAAAATGTCCGCGCTTTTTTCGTACAACTATAGTACAGAAGATGATTTACCAGTGTTGCATAACTGAAATAGCACAGGACTTGACGTTGTTCGTAGGGTTGCAAAACCTGCCTATTATCATCAGATAGATGGACGTTTACATAAACATGCAAGAACTTGCGACATTTGATATCTCCTTGCTGAAAGATGACGAAATTTGGCTCACCGATGTTACCTGTTTATATCACTCCTAGTTACGCTTTTTCTCTGAAGATGGCAATGAAGGATTCCAGTCAAAATAAAGTAAGCCTGGATGGATTTCTGCATTTGCTTCAGCAAATGTGCTACTGAATGACATACGGCTGAATTGATAGGCCCGGTTATTCAAACAAGTTTTGTCACTGACGCTTGAGTCGAAGAGGCTTAACGGAGGGAGAGAACGGTGAGGTAATGCCTACGATAGTGACAAAATTTGTCTTGAACAACCAGGGTCTGGTTTCACAAGCCTTAAAAAAGCTACGGCTACGAACTACAAAGTATGTAGGTGTATTCATAGTCGTATATTTTCCCCATTCTTCGTACAACTACGCACAGACTATGATTCACAAGTAACGCTTGGTTGAACTAGCACTGGACTTGATGACAACCTTTCGTATCAGTACTTCGTTGTTCGCAAGGGTACAACGAAACTTGCCTATCATCGAGAATAAAGATTGAACAAGTGATTTATTGATGGTTTTAGTCATAATGCAACATTCGAACATGCAGAATACAAATACATGTATACAGGAGTTCAAGCACTGGTTGGTAATTTCTCGTATTGTAGCACAGTTCATTTGAACTTAAAATATTTATTTGCGACAGAACACATTGTCCTCTAGTTTCAGTTTAGTGCAGAAGGCTCTGCACACGTTTACTTTGTGGATCTTAATTTCAGAGAGAACTTAGACTACCTATCCTCGATCCGGGATCGAGGAAACCAGTATCTGACCAGGTACAATTACGGAGCTTGCCCATGTTTGGTGAGAGAATGTTATAGGCCGTCCATAAAGGCTGCGTTCACGCCTTTGTTTGTTCAAAGTATAGGCACGCACGATATCTTGTTTACACGTACACTCATCTGGTGTCATTCAGCCAATATCCTTCTTGATATCATTTTTGTGTGTGTCAATTTAATGCTGTGTTTGCCAATGAATAAGTTGTAGGCATAAAGGCTACCTACGGTTCAAACCTCTATTATCCACCTAACACAGACATCATTAAAGGGGGCACATGAACTAAGACTAATTCTTGGAGGAATGCTTTTCTTGACAACTTAAACGTACTCTGGTATCTATGATTGAACATTATTTTAAAGGCAAATGTTGACAGAGAAAAAAAAACAGCTTAGAAGTAAATATATGATAAGGTTACAAGGTGCAAAGTTTCAGCCAAATGCTTTCGCACAAAATGATCTCTCGATCATCAATTATTTATTGTTTTGACATCTGCAACCTGATAGTTGGCTATTAAATTAAAGACTGCACTGTTTTACTACATGGATGCAGAGATACGTTCATTCAGCATCACAATTTGTCCACACTTATTGCGTTATTTTGCTGCTTACCTGAAGTTAAAAGAATTCAAGCCAAACCTAATGTACGGTATTTTTCTTCAAACTAAGCCCGCGTACTCTTGGGCCTAAATTCCAACTGTTCTATTGTCTTACCAAAGGATCATCAGGGCAAATCTTGATATCATCGACTCGCACGAAACAGTTCTCATGGTGGTCGATAGGCCTTAACCGTCAGTTAAACGTATTGCTACTACGCACCAAGTTACGTTAAATATGTAAGGCTGACGAACAACAAAATAACAGTCGAAAGCAGCCACCAGAAGTCTGTTGCAGGCCGGTCAACCCCGTTGCACATGTGGCCATCGCAGCAGTTGACGGTCTGGGTGATGTTCGTGCCCTTGAACACTTTGTTCTTCTGACAGCTGGCACCTGACGGGAGACATCTGCGGACGACGAAGTCACCCCTGTTGTTCGTCTGGACGTTGATTTTCTGTAAGTACAGTGGAATGAGACCTTTCAAACTGTACGTTAATATGACACATAGCATGCACGACGTTAACAGTCATGACATCATCATTAGACTTACGAAATTCCCGGGAGGGAATAAAAGCTTTCTCTGTGGTATAAATATGCTTTCAAACCTGCGATATTTTTGCAGTGAAAAACCCGTTTAACGTTTCGTCGATTATTCTCACTTGCAAAAAATGACTCTCTGTCAAGTGATGGTATTGTGCTCCAAGCTTTACCAGCTTTACCAGTACTTGGCTCATATGTCGCCGCTTTCCACCACTACAGATATGGACAAGAGGAGTCTTAGGCCCGGGAAAAACTATACCCACCTGACACTTGCTCGTAGGGCACTTAGCAACCGGTAGATATCCCTCAAACTTGACCCAGTTACCCTTCAGCGTCTTTCGCTCATGTCTGAATGGATCTGCGCAGAGTGTCTGTACGCTGATGCTGGCGACTTCCCCCGGCAGATTCACCTCCAACACGTCACCGTCCATGCTAAATGTGTTATAGCTACATGAATAACACTCGTAAGACTTGAATTGAGGAATGACGGACAACTCGGCTGAAAAAAACAGAGGTTGATTGTTTCCCGTTCGATAAAGCGGTAAGGATGACAGCAAATGCTTCTGAGAATAGCGATTGTTTTTTGAAACAGCAAATTATGAAGATGCTTGTCTTGTGGCCATTGGCGAATGCAGGAGCAGGCCCCGGTCGTAGCTGGCATTTTGTTCACATGGGCAAATCAACTCTTGGCCTTGGTGAGTCAAGAATCGGCCACATCTGCACGTAAAAACACGTTTTTTAAGGGTTTTGTTTTTTGGAGGAAGGTCAATTTTCCCACTTCCCCTTCATTTACGGCCCTCAGGAGACGAAGGTCAACAGGTATAGACTATATGTACCATGACACATGATTTCCGTCGCTGTAAGAGGTAAATTTTGACAGCGTCATGGACATGGGCCGCTACCATTAGTCAGCTTGAGAACATCATGTCCGCATCGCTTTGGGCCATTGATCAAAAATTGTGGACGGGATTGTCGTTTGTGCTCAAAAGCCCAAAATGATGAGGCCATTTAATGCTGACAGCGACTATACATACATACAGCTAGATATTTCCAATACATATCTGTTCCTTACCTTTGATAAATGCAAATAGCGCAATAAAAGTCATAATGAGGAGATTGTCCTTATAATGTCCTTGATGAGCCATTGCGTATACATGTATTTGGTAAATATCCCAAATCAAAAGTGGGTATATCCGACAGTTTTCGTTTACAAGGAATCCGTTAGGCTAAATAATTTAAACTAAATGGCCGAAACAAATTCATTTTCTCCTTCAGAATCCTGAGTCACTTTTAATCCATGGGAATGCCAAAACTGCTGGTCCTATAATTCTATAGCCTGAAAATGGGTATGCCTTGTTCGTTCTTCTCGTCCTTCTAAATAACTAGACATAAGATCCGGCTAATTAACACTTGAATTTATTGCACATATGTGCCATGTATATTGCCGAATTCCAAAGGCCCTATACAGCAGTGCAGAAATATTCGCGTATACAATGCATTACATATACTAGTTTAAAATTCGGAATGCAACCATGTGCCCTCAAGAGCACTTCACTATCATACGTTCGAAATCAACAATTGACAATACCATAAAGGCATATGCTTACTTTGGAATCGCATGCACAGCAATATCAATAGTGTGTCCTGTATAATGCCTACGATAAATCATAAATAATCTACGCCCATTCCGATTGCATCATCAATTCGTAATATGCTGCTGAAATGATGGGTTGATCAGCACGGAAAAATTTACGATGTCGCTGGATGCTGAACGCAGGCAAACTAATAACTAAATCATTTTGTGGTACCGTACTTTATTGGCTAAGTGACATAGACAACAGAGAGATAACACTCGTACACTTTCTAAAAAGCAGAGGGAAGCACATTTTGCCGTTTGCCTCGCATTAAGAGGATTTTACGCCGCGAGCCCATTTGGGTAATATTGTCCTTAATAATAGGCCTACCAATGGTTCTTTAAGATGGCCTTAAAAATTATTTGGGGTTCGTTGCACTTGGGCAATATCAGTCATATACAGTATGTATAAATAGGCCAGACTTAGATTTTATTATGATAAAGATGTGCTCCCGCATACAGTGCTAGTTAATTAACGCCTATTAAAAATTGTAACATGACAATCATGACTGCGATAATTTTCACATGCCCATATAGGTTATTTCCGTTGTTGCATTTTCGGGAGTTACATATCCGACATTCCAGCTCTTTTGAGTTGGTCGGGCATCTCGTGTTGGCTGGAACGCATGTCCTCTGCGCAACTTGTAGACCGAATTTCTTGATAAGGATTTTCTGAAACAAACCATGCGGATATGAAGCGATTTTATCAATCATTCATTCAAAGATTTCCTGACAAAAAACGCCACCGTTGGTCAAATTGACCAGCCTAAATGTTTACATTGTCTAAAGTAATACACGCAAAATTCAATAAGTAATAGACAGTTTTCAATGGGAAACCACCTCTTTTTCCTTACATTACTTATAGTGACAACTAATCGCCTCATCAATTTTCAGAGGAGTTACTCAATGTTAAACTTCTCGATTAAAGAACAAAAAAACATTGTTCTAGACGTTGACAGGTCTTTTCCCCCTAAAGCCGACTTTCCATGCGCTCGGTGGGGATGTCGAATGAACGAGATTACTCTTTCTAAACGTTGTGTCATCTTTATACATACCATGCATGCACCGTCCTGTGACGTACATGTCCTCACATTTTGGCTCTCAGGACGTAACGGTTCGTAACAGAACTTCGTATTCCTTACCGTAGCTGGTATATCGACCCGGGGTAGTTTCTCTGCGCCTGTGACCTTCATGTAGGGTATCTGGAGGCCTGTGATGGGCTTGTTGTCCCTGATGACAGATACGTAGGCGCATTCATAACAATCTACTGGCTTTGGTCGAGTTGTGAATTGGAAGGGTACGTCAGAACCGCCATCTGCAAACAAGAGTATCAACGAATCTCTTCCCTCCCTGGCGGCCTTAGCACGATGCGCCGGTGTAGAACTTCAAGATGTTCTAGGAGAGAATATCCGGGGAACAATCAAAGTATTCTATCATGCGCTTTTAATCTCTAAGGTATTGACAGTCATGGCATTTAGAACCATCCGTGAGAATACAATAGGGCCGGACACTTTTTTCAAGGTGACATTTCCTACTTCTACACCGGCTCGATCGAACTTCACCGACTTCCAGTTATACGATATTAAAGTGATCTACTCGAGCTTATAGATCACAGTCATCACAAGCCAAGTTTATTTGTGACTCACTCTACCAAAACTAGGCGCTTGTCGCATCTGAACTCGACAGGTTGATACGGACTTGTTGTTCATTTCCCTATTGTAGACCTTTTGTGAAATCTATTACAAACTGATTTGGTCACATTTCACAAAAGGTCTACAATAGGGAAATGAACAACAAGTCCGTATCAACCTGTCAAGTTCAGATGCGACAAGCGCCTAGTTTTGGTAGAGCGGGTCACATTTGTCCTTTTCCAGATTTTACAGGGGCGGAAAGACATTCAAACAGTAAACGCGATCGACCGCGTATCTTGTCTCATCAAATTCTGACGTGTCTCATTAAAAAGCTAAACAAAATTAGAATCAAATTCGTTGTGTTGTGAATGTACATAGCAGATTTAATTGTCTAATGAGCCAATGCTGGTGATGAAAACCTTTGAAAAATGCCTGGCTCGGCTGATAGGATGATACCACGTTCTTACGTTTAGTTATATGGTGACATGCCTTGGCGGATAGGGTGAAGCCACGGACCTATGTTTCAGTATGGTGTCATGCCTCGGGTGATAGGCTGAACCCACGACGGACATATGTTCATGTATGGTGAGATACCTCGGCTGAAAGGGTAAAGCCACGGACCTATGTTTCAGTATGGTGTCATGCCTCGGCTGATAGGCTGAACCCACGACGGACATATGTTCATGTATGGTGAGATAGGCCTACATCGGCTGATAGGATGAAGCCACGGACCCATTTTTAGGTACATGTATATGGTGACATGCCTTGGCGGATAGGGTGAAGCCACGGACCTATGTTTAGGTATATGGTGACATGCCTTGGCGGATAGGGTGAAGCCACGGACATTTGCTTAGGTATAATATGGTAGCAAGCCATGGTGAAGCCGATCATTGTCTTTCTGTCCTGTGCAATGGAGAATTAGTAAATCTTACCTGAAAACTGTATCCAAAATACAAAAATCATGACACAAATAATAACATCCATTTTAGCAGTTCAATCGAAGTCCATATGCTGCATGACCGTCGGAATGGCGAACTGACTAATCACGATTTGATCGATAGCTATGGTGGTTCCTATCTACCGACACTAATCTTTGGGATAATTTCAGTTAATTGCCAATGTTTAATTAATAGCGTATGAGATGATAGATCCATCAAATATTATGTTTGGTTCAATGGATTCCGCGATATTATCGAAAGACTTGGAGGTTGTTTTTTTTTTTATTACAGTGATGCTGATATTGTTATGAACATTTTTGGCCATGGAAAAGTTGCCAGAAAATGACCAGTTTTGTCCCTTTGGACAGTCCCCTGGATGGTACTGAGGTTCGTCAAGGGGGCAAAAAACTATGCCATGCTATAGTGCTCAGACTGCTAGACCTTATTTTTGTTACCGATGTTGACATGATTTGATCACATGAACTTTTTGACCACCACTTCGGGCATTTTGAGACAAGACCACTAATGAATATTCATAGGTTGGAGGGTCGAGGCCTATCAATTAGACGAGTGCATGTTTTTTACTCTCAAGTACATATTTGGAGAGGTATTGAAAAAATATTTGCTGTGGCAAGTCTACAGATATAAAGAAATTATTTGATGAAAAAATTAATTTCGAATTTTGCTAATTGGGTAATAGGGGGCGTGTTTTGAGTTTTTTCTGCCAGTTGGCTGAAAACAGTGGAAATATCAAAGTCTGTCTAATTTGTCGATTATAAAAAAATTTCCGTGGTCAATCACCAATTTCCATCGCACCAGTTACTCGCAAGACTAACCCGTATATCATATCCGAATTTCAGTTTCACTACTTGACGCGTTCTTTGATGCGTCGCGGTCAAACATTGACAATTTAACTGCTAAAAGGCTTAAAAAATCAATTGTGGTCTTGTCTCTTTTAAGGGTCCCGTGTTTGAGATTGGGATGGTGTGCAACATTTTTGATATCAGCATCGCCGTCTTTACCCACAAGCAACTTTAATCTTATCACCCGCCAATTTGTCAAACGGAATTTCATATAAATTGTTGATACATATCGATACATGTATGCTATTGCGTGCTCGATATGATGTAAGCAAGTAATTCGGATCGGTGGGGAGATTTTTTATGAAAGCCAGTAATAAAAACAAACGAGTGATTCCTTATTTTGTTAATGTTTATTTCGGACAACCCCCGCCATCCCTTATACTGACCAATATAAAAAAACCATGTGTGGACAATGCTTTGAACGATTCTATTAATGAGAAACCTTTTAAGCTTTCTCATGATTCAATTATTAATCTATACATGTCCTGTTTTTGTGGTGTCTATCATGTCTTAACAATAACATTATTAATCCATTCAATCATTTCCGATGCATGGGATCACTCTCTTATTTGAGAATCAAATTGAAATTTAAAAGATCGGCAAAGATATATGCTTTGCATATTGTACTGTCGTACATGTACTGTATATGCACGCTCAGCCTATGGACACTTTGTGCTGTTTATACATTATATTACATGTACATAACATGTACCAACGTCCCGTTTCGATGAACAGTTGAAAAAATTGTCATGGAAATTAAAAAATTAAAACACCCATCAACTGCTTGAAGAAGGCACTGTAATTGGTAAAACTGACTTTGAAATGGGCTAATCTAGCTACGTATACATCTCTTCTGTCAACTGGCGAGATGCACAGTCAAATTAGAGTGATAAAAGTCCAATTCGCCGCTTTCCTCAAGCAACAATGTGGGACTTTTTGACAGGTATAGACCAATTAAAAGAGAGCTGTCATGCTTGTTCGGCACAGACATCACGGCCATTATCTCATACGCGGTTTTGATTGGTCAAAACCTGTCACTGACAGCAAGTCCTACATAATTTCCGCTTGAGGAAAGTGGCGAATGCGTGTATCTTCTAACGTCTGTACCGAGGGCTTGTTGGTATCAGTACATCCTTGTTCATTACGTACAGTACGGTACGAGTTGAGCTGGTTGGTGACCGCCTGGCGAAGTCTGAAATATTCTTTCTCGAAGTGGCGTTTTCATCTCACCACACTCGACACTTCTTCTCTGGGTTCATTGGTGAGCCAACCGGGCAGTTAAATGCTGCGGCAAATTCAGGCATGTTGGATACCGTACCAATAACGCTGGAAATACAAATGTTCTCTATTTTGGGCTTATTTGATGATGAAAATGAAAAACAACTCTCTGCAAAACTTGATAATGTGATAGTGTTTTTTTTACTATAGCATACTACATACTACATACATACGTACATGTACGTTAAGTTGTTAGTCATGACGTAAGAGTTAACCTGCTTTTGAGTAGGTCTCTCCGAAAAATTTTCTTGACGTGAGAAATATGTGCGACATAGGGTTTTGTCTGGTGAAATCCTTATTGCAATTAAAAGCAGATGGGGTGCTGAAATCAGTTCTGATAGCTCACCGGTATCTATTAGGACTATGTCGCCAGTTTGTTATAGCCATCAAGAAGGATTCCGGACGTTCTTTGCTGCATCTTATCTGGAATTAAATAATATGTACTAGTAGTGTGTGTGTAGTTCATGATTACAATATCTATATGCATTATTCGCGTTAGGACACGACTCAGGGGTACCTGTGGATGGGAACAACCCTTTTCCAGGCGGGAGCCGAGTTCAAAAAGGATATGTAGAACAAGGTATTGGCCGAGCTACAAGGAGTAGCCCGTTACAATAGGCTTCCACAGTTTCACTTTTTCTTACACAGGCACATTCAGGTAATGGATTAAGGTACAGGACGAAAGTGACCAAGGACGATCGTTTTAGTAAGTGTTCAATAAGAATATTTTCTTGTACACACCATTGTTTTCGGGCAGGATGTTCCTTTCCACCCGCTTTCGCTCATGACCTTACCTGGGCGAAGTTGACGAAAAATAATTGATTCCCTGAGAGGTCGACACCGGGTAATCTTGGTTCCTCGCTACCCCTCGAGGACACGTAATTTCTGTATGCCTGAAAGATGACGAAATTATTTTAAAGGATTACGCAGTTTGTTTACCTTCGTAGTTGTTTCCGTGAAAATGACACACGCCCCTCACGTTCACTCACCCTGAAAGCCTCCATTAGACCGCCATTGTCTGCGATATTCTCCCCCTGGGTGTTGATGCCATTAAGCTACGGAAAGAAAAGGAGGAACTAATGACATTAAAATGAGAAATGGGAATTAGAGTCACACGGACCTTAAGCTCAAGTTTGGCATCATTCGTTAAAAAAATTCATTCAGTAAGTAACTCTTAATATCAACTCACCGTCATATTAACCTCCTCTACTTTATAACTAGAATACTGATCAATGATGCATTGGGCTTTCTTCTTGAAGTTCTCAACCGCCGAAGGTGTCCACCAGGGAACCAAATTACCATCTTTATCTGTTTGACGACCTGTTGTAGAGAAACGGGTGATGGTGCACCACATTTACGAACGATGAAGTACGAAGTATGTAGATGTATATCTTATCGACAATTTTATGTGAAAACGTGAAATTTCCTTTATTCGTTCGATGACTTACGAGTGTCGGGGAAATGAATTCTAACAGGACTTGAAAACACAACAGACTGTCTTGACTTTCGTCATAGTTCATCGTTCACACGGATTGCGAAACCTGCCGACTGACGAACAAATTTTAATTTGACGAATCGACAATACATCGACGATGTGTACAAACTGAGGCGTGAATTCGAGCTCGTACCTTCATCGTCAAATCCATGAGTTATTTCATGTCCCATCATTAAACCCACGCCACCGTAGTTGAGGTATCTGAAATAGAGAGTAGGCTTCTAACATAATGTTTCGGAATCATGTTTTGCGGGATTTAACTTTATATTTAGATTTTACGAAATTATTTTAGAACAAGAGGCTACTTTCCTCATTTATCGAAGTATGCCCTCAAGCAAAAGTTAACCGTAAATACTTGCATACTCCATTGTGATAAATATCCTGAATAAACGAAATGATCGAGAGGTAAATATCTTCAATGTACAGTACGTGATATGTCTGCAGCATTGTAAATATGCACAATATCTTCAATGTACAGTACGTGATATGTCTGCAGCATTGTAAATATGCACAATATCTTCAATGTACAGTACGTGATATGTCTGCAGCATTGTAAATATGCACAATATCTTCAATGTACAGTACGTGATATGTCTGCAGCATTGTAAATATGCACAATATACATGTAGAACGAACACTCACTTGGGATATTCTAGATGAAAATATGGTGGCTGGAGGATACCAGCCGGAAACACTGAAAAGGATGAATGGGGTGTTCGTTATTTCTTATGGCGTTGAATTATGGTACTAGTTTACCTCTGTGTAAAACCAGTCAATGAAGAAAGAAATCAACATTTTATTGCTTCGAAAACAATTTTTAAAACGTAACAAAAGTGATTACAAAAATGGATTTGGGCCTCACAACAAAAAAACGGGCCATGGCATGACTGCTGAAACATAACAACAACGTACTTATCTGATTTGAGTTTGGAAAATAATATGCATTCACTGCTGATGGATGAACAAAAGGCCATCTGAAGAAAACAAATTAACATTTGTTAAAGTGATCTTTTCGAACGGAAGAAATAGCAAGTGTGAGTTTCCCCATACAAACAGTGATTTGAGGTCAAAGATCTGAGTCAAACATGTTAAAGTACTTTAACGAAAAGCAAGTCGAAGAAAGTCGTGCTTAGGATCGATAGCTTATTGAGTTCTCTAACAACATTTTATTCCTACAACAAGGAGTTAAGAATGCCTCAACCTATCTTGATTAATTAAATTCCTTGATTTTTACCAAAAAAGTGGAAGGTGAGAAAATACCTCAGAACCTACTCTGATTTGTCCACCTTTTCCTGTATCTCTGCTATGTTATTCTTTGCATACACACTCTTGATAGCGATATTTGTTTCGAAATATTTGTTGGTGATCACCACTATCTGAAAAAGACCGATTCTGCGGAATGATACGAAAAAAATACAGCGCCGCACTTTCACTGCGACTTCCATGTATGTAATGCTGATTCGACACGAATGCACTGTGCGTGTTGTAGAGAAGAAGGGTAACCTGATCATAAAGCAAGGTTGGCAATAACAATTCAGGCCGTCATTCAATTACTTTCTATAGAGCGATTTCATTGGTCACCCGTTTATGAATGTGCGTCTGACGGATTTCCCGCCCTATTTGGTCGGCAGTGAAAGGAGGAGACTCGGGGGTGATGTTCACCAACGGTATTAAGTCGACATGGCAAAATACCTACATCTTCGTATTTTTCATCCAGAGCCGTATCATTCATAATGAAATCAGGGTAGGCTACCCTTGGCAACAGGACAGCTGCCTGAAATTAAATAATGCAAAAATATCATGAATTTGAAATTTCATTTTGAATTGACGGCACCAATATTTATAAAGGTAAGACAAAAATACATCTTCCTTTAAACACAATACGAGGCAAGTATGTCGACGTGTCATCAAGTGATTTGCTATGCCACATAGTCGACACTCATCTTATATATATACCTGTTGCACAGGAAATCAGAGAATTTTAAAAAAGTCGTCGACATTTACATACGTCGTACTTGGTCGTTTATGAACACTGCAAGACCTCTCTATTTTCTCTACCCCCTCTTGCATTACGACGACGAGTTGATAAATACGAGTAAAATTTCCTCTGCCCCCCCCCCCCCCCCCCATGACTATAGTAGTCAAAATACTAAACCTTTTCCTTCGCGGCCTTTTTAGTGACGTCGTCCATCCAATCATTTTCATCAAGAAATTCGTTGAATGCCGCTCGGATGTTTTCTATCATTTCTTCTGCCTAATAAAACCAAACAGGAGCAGAAAAATGCATAATCATCAGTGAAGAGCTAGATATCGATTTCCTTTCATTTCGCCTGTCGAAAGGATGTTGAGTGTTTGTTGTTGCAAGATCCTATTCACCAATAGCATTCCGCGATAATGACGTCACTGCAGCTGCTGCCCTCTATTTCCCCATCGCTGAATTACAGGCAATGTCGGACAAACATGCGCTTTCGTAATGGATTCAGGCTTTCTAACTAGGGCAGTTAGATTCAATCTGGCACATGTCCGAGTGTTGGAAATACTACATAATTGTTCTGAATATTTCTCTCTCTGACTCTATGGTATCATTCATGCTAAAAACAATGCAGGGTCAAAGATAATTGACTTTGAAATAAGCTAAAATGCGTAGAAATAAGTGTCGATGTCCGACTGTCACGTGACTAAAACGTCATCAATATCTTATTCAAATGACCTTGTGAGCTATAAATAGTAACGTCGCGGAATGCTATTCCCGTAGGCAAAACTGACTGAAACTGGGTCTCCCAGATATATGGTCCTGTGTAGAATTGGTTAATTTCTGGTGACTGCCGAATTTAGCCCTTTTGAATGAATCGGCACTGGTATCTCCCCAGCTTTCGGAAATCCTTGATTTATCATCCATAATCAAAAGAATTATATATCGATGGCTCAAAGAAGATTTCTCACGACTAACGTTTCGGCCTACTTTGTACATTTTCTCGGGCTGTGAAAATGAACCTTCTAATTTCCTGTATAAAAGTCTGGCGCCGATCAGTAAGCTAGACTCGGCCAGCCTGATGAACATGTCATATTGTAGACAATAGGGCCTAATGGGGTTCCATTCACAAAACTCGCGTATGAATTGATAATGCACCAATTGCCACAGCGTTGATACCGACTGAGGCGCCCGTGAGGTCATTGTATTGCTCCGACGACGTTCGCTTTAAAGTGTCTGGCGTCTCATATTCAACACCAAATAGGAGGAAGAAATTGTAATCAGCATTCCCCTACAAAATAATATGAGACTTTCAGAATTTTTTGTTACTTACAAGGCCTTTTGCCTTCTCATCAAATTTCTTCTGGACGAATATCCGGCCAACAGCACCACCCAGGTACTTTTCGGTGTAACCGGCGCAAACCTCCCACCGTGCCCTTTCTCCGCTAGAACCAGTAATTTCCTTTGAACAAAAAAAGCAAGAATGAAAGAATTAAAAGAAAAAGAAAGTACTTCTCCACAGATTTTTGCCAAATACATGCACAGGTTTATTTTGAAAGTTTCACACTCGCAAAGTGACGCAATTAAAAAAAAGTCAGTAACTCACTAGTGCCGCCATCTTGGATATCGGCATCCTGAGATTCAGGGTTTCGATAATCCTACGTCATATTTACTGCATCACCAGTTCAAACTGTAAGTCTTATTCAGGCCTATTAAGTGCCGCCTTTTAGAATAAAACGGTTTATTTTACCAAATTAACAAAGTATGATCTTTGTAAATAAATTCTTACACTCTATGGTGTGTTTAAGGTGATTTTATGGAGAACTATAAATGTCGCGTAGGGCAGCATTCATTTTCGCCTGCTTTAATAACACGTTGGTGATGCGATAGCCTCTTTGCAAATCGAAAAATTGTTTCCTATTCTATATCCGCGGTAATGCTTTTCAATATAGTGGCAACTTACTAGTACTAGAAGTGTTCACGTTGTAGGAAACTAAATCAGTGCCTCTAGCGTCAAGTGCGAAAGTTTACAAAACTGCAATATTTGCCTCCTGTTACCTTCTTGTAAGCACTTAATGGCTTCTTGTATTCTTTCGGCAGTCGGTCCATATTTCCCTTTACTCGCCTCCAAACAATGTAATTTGCCACAGTTCTGGAAAGGAGAAACAATATATGACGTGACATAATGTGCCTTCAGACTCTGTCACGGAGCGATTTTCAAAAAGTGAATGGCTTCAGACACTTATATTTCCACTTCAGTGAACAAGGTGAATAATTTGTTCAAACACCTACATGTATATAACCATACACTGGTAGGAGGCTTTTTCCGACTTCTTAATGGTTTCTCCTACTTTTCCTAGTTTATCCGACATGAGTCCGACATTGTCCGCTTTTCCCTAAAAGGTCAGATTTCTAGAAAACCTGTGAAAAATACGAGGGCTTTCCAAAATAGTTCTCGATCACAAAGAGCAATCCACCACCCCCTCAGATAAATAAATTTGGTGTTAAGAATAGATACCTCAGCTTTCTATCATTAACCATCGTAAAATAATGTTAAATTTCTTCAAACTTGGCATTTAAATGCTTATTAGCTTTGGCCAAATTGAGGTGATGACTACTTTTGAAAAACGCCCCAAGGGAGCCATCACGGCGATAATTTCTAAATCGAAAGTTTAGCAAAAAGGCAGGCCGAACCAACAAGAAAGGAACGAGATAAGTTGAAGAAATATTCGAAACGGATCAGACTGCAAAACTTCAAAGGATTTTATTACATCTCAGGTAATCAATTGTTTTCAATTGAGCAATGGAAGAAGAACGTGTATGGAGAAGGCGGAATATGGAATCATACCAACCAGCTCTGATGTTACCAAAATTACATCTGGCAAACACTAGGGCCCTCTGTAGGTGCCATCCTATTCTATGGCGAGAGGTGGTTATATTTGTCATGGCGAGGAATATTACAGGACTCGCTAAAAATGATGGCATCTAGAATTTTTTAACTTGATGAGAAGGTCTCTTTCCATCGAGCCGAGTGACCGCACAGCGCGAGTGAAAATGGATGAATGAAAGGAAATTTGGCCGTAAAACTTAGGAAGTGACTATTTGGCAAGCCCGGCTTACCAAACAGCGACTTTTTCTTGTCCTGAATGGAGAGCCGAACTCATTAATATTAAAGTAAAGTCTCCAGCTCGCCAAACAGGGTAGATTTTTTACCTGTTTGGCAAGCCCGGCTGGCCGAACAGGGTGGCTTTTTAGTGCTGTTTGGCATGCGGCTCTCCAAACAGGACAAAAAAAGATGCCTGTTCGGCGAGCGGCTTGCCAAATAGACCCGGCCTAAAACTTATGCAATGTACCTTTTAGGTGTATAGTTTATCAATTTGAACATAGCTGTGAGATATGCTGGTTTCCTAACTATAACGAGGTCTGTGTCATTCGAGGTGATGTTTGCAAACGCGAATACTCCCGTCATGTATCTTCCCCAATCAAACTGAAAGTAAAACAAGACATAATTCGTATCCATGCACACGACGAGTTTCGATATAGCCCTCAGCACTCACACATAATGTGGTATTGAGGCATTCTAAAACACCTTGATTGCAATGTTGTGTGTAAACTGGACCTCATTAATTCGCGCCAAAGTACCGTACCGTGTTGGAATTGATGGAACTCGGCCACGACCGAAGAGAGGTTTCAGTATGCTTTGTGCAGACAATTTGTTGATTTTCTATGTATAAACAGAACTGAGAATACATCATCTCTGAACTAGAATAGATCAGAGGTCAAAGGGCCTTAGGTTTGGGCCCAGGTTTTAGCCCCCCCCCCTCCGGTTTTGATTTTGGTACAGAGACACGCTAGTATGGTGTCAATTCGTTAAGTAATAATGCGTATGTTAGGGGAAATAAAACCAATCATTGATCAACAAGCCCTGATAAAAGTTACACCACCAATTGATGATTTCAAGCATACGCACCTCTGAGTATTTTTCTCTGAGCTCTTTCACTGTCATTTTATTGTACATTTTCTCCAAGTCCCTCTCGTCTTCCTGTCGGGTTTTAATCTTTGAAACAAAAGTAACACAAGTGTTTTTTTATATAGAATGCTAACATAAGACCACAAGAACACACTTTTCAAATTTTTGATGAGACTTCAGCATCTTGTTTATCTACAAGAGATAGACACTTACAACAATGATATAGTCGAGGTCATGCCATTGCTTTCACAACTGAAGGACTGTTACACTTGCAGGGCCGATTGTGGTAGCGATGTACGTATTCCTCACATCAGTCCGATTATGGTTCAAACTAGTAGTCAAAGCTCGTCTTAAAAAGGTTGAATATATAGATATTAACTACCGTAACGATACTATAATTATAGGTTATCATCAAACTTTACACCAGTCTTTGACCCCGTTCTGTCCTTTCAGTAGATGACCCCGAATGAGCAGCTCAACCAGCGCAAGAATCTGTAGTGAGCATTTCTGACCGGTACCGATTTATACAAAAGGGTGGAGTAAAGCCTGTAGATAAAACCGACCTGCCTAGAGTCTCACGCCGATATTGGGGATCGAACGAGGGATCTCTCGACTCAGAGTCCGAGCCACTACTAACTCCTTAGCTCCTTAAATTACCTTTGCTAATTCAATCTCCAAGTCCACCATTTTCTCGATCTCCTCATTCGCTTGACTTGGATCTGCCCCGAGCAAGATTGCCATGGCGGTGGCATACTTCTCATATGACTTTAAAGAAGCGTCGTCTCTTCCATTGAGGTAGTAATCTCGGCTTGGCATGCCAAGGCCAGCCTCCCCTATCTTACGAAAAAGAAGACAAATGACGAGCAAAAGACGCTACCAGATGAGCAACATGACAAGCTGGAGTTGACTCTACCAGTCCTATGGCCAAAGACGGAGTCACCAGGCTAATAAACGCAAATGGCGCATAAACCGTAGTGGCACGCAAAAAAATGGCCTCGTGCATAATAACTTCATTGCTATTTTCCAGAGCCACCACTAAATACAAAAGGTGTCGAACCCCTTTGATGTAGCCTTAAGTTAGAATTGAAGTCAGTGCCAGAAGAATAACCGCAACTTCTCTGGATTTTCCCGCACCGAGACCCAACCCACCTACCGTGTTTATGTGAGAGTCGGACTGCTTTTCATCAAGTTTGACCCGCGTCCAGAAGAGGGTATCAACGCCTTGTGTCCTTGACTTGATCATCAGGTCCACCAAGTCAAAATCCTCCTCGCGCCAGGTTTTGTTGATAACGGGCCAACCACCAAAGTAGGAAAGGTGATCCATCAGAGGTGCTATTCCACGGGCTTCCGTTTGGGCTGAAATAAAAAAACCATGTTCGGAACAGATGTTTTAGAAACGGCCCCTCCGGCCGAAAGGTGTTCTATTTTGATCGAATCAAATGCCGGAGTCAAGCGACCTTTTCGATCTCCCATCTATCATTTTGCCGGACAATCATATCAACGAGCCATGACAAAGGGAAAACTACATATCGGGTGTTATCATGATATGTTCCCCCACGGCTAGTTTTCATCTTTGGTGTGGCAGGGCTATATACACGTAAGTCACTTGCAAATCTCTCAAACACTGCAATCATAAAACCTGACGGGGGAGTTCCAGGTATATAGTGCATGATGTAATGCATGACATTGTCATATTAGAGGGGCTATACTAGGGAAACGATTTAGGGTGCTTGGGCACTTGATGGACGTCTCTTCAAGAATCTATTCGAACTTGCGAGTGTAATACATGAGTGTTGGCCAGAGGAGACGAGAGGCGAGAAAGTTTGATATTCAAAAACAGTTGAAACTATTTCTAAACTTGAATTTATTTGCTTACTTCCATTCAGGCATTCTTTGTAAAGATCTTTTGCCTTCGCAACCGCCAATGGATCTGTTGCGTAAACGGGTTCCTCCAACGACGCTCGAACAATCGCTCTCACCTCTTTCCGAAGAACACCGAAGCTGGTCGTTCGGGAATCTTCGCTAGGTATTCGGTGATTCCGATTCCACTGGCCGCACGCGAATTTAAAAAAGTTGTCGCATGGTGATACATCTCGATCGATACCGTTGATAATTCTTGACGCTGGAACCAACAGTATAGGTCAATACGTAATCTTTCGTATGAGTGATTTACCAATGTACCGAATATTTAAGTTTAAAGTTACATTTCAATCTGCTTTATATTGAGGACTTCGTGGCAGTTTCTGTGCTGAGAGTGCAGAAGGCCCCGTTCTCGGCCACATTGAAACAGGGGAATCAGGGAAACAGTGGATTCGGAGGACCTGGGATCGGTCTGCAGGCGATATCAATGACGTCATATAAATATGGAACCAGAGACACCGTTTACCGAAATAATGCACGAGTGATAGCTAGCTTGCCACTGACGTTGTAAACAATTCGATAGCTTAAGACTTCACTCCCTACCTGCATTTATACACCCCTCTGAATAACAAATATCACCTTGCCTGTTTGTTGTTGATGCTGAGGGAAAAAGAAAGGTTTTATCAGTAATGCAGGGTTATTAGGACAGATATACATGAGGAACACACGACATCTGTGTGTCACAAGTACCAGTGTTGCTCACATCAAGTTTATTGCGATCAGCCTAATTATGCGAACGACATCTTTGAGAGAAGTGCAGCAGCGGCATCCCGCCTAACTCACTACAACAGGAAGTCCACCCGGCCATTACCAGCCGGAAAAAGCTCGCTGTCCGTCTTGTTTTGCCAGGAGAGCTCGCTATAAGCATGCCGTCAGCAGGGTGCCAAGGCGTCACCAAGGCCGTCGCCAAGGCCGTCACCAAGTACACCAGCTCCAAGAAAGCTGCCAAAACACATTGTTTGGCAAACCGACTCAAACGTCCTTCAATTAGATATTGCATACACTGTGAATCCGTTAAGAATGTCCGTCTATTTGCGCAAAATTTGCTGAGGACCATCCCATGAACAGTGATATGACTTGAAAATCAGTGGCGTCTGCCAGTAATCAGTTGTTACACATGATATCAGATTGCCTCACAGCTTTGCTGGATTGCTAACCAAGTGTAGCTAAAAATATCATTGCATTATTTTTATTTTATTTATTTATTCGTACACGTAGTTAGCACAATTGAAAAAAAAACAAGTGGAATTTCGTGCAGCGTGTGTTTATACATTATATAGGCCAATACGTAATCTTCTATCCATTATCCCCAAAATTATTGAAATTTGATCGCAATTTAAACATTATTTGTCAATTTTTTGTGATTGAGTGCCTTTTACCGCTGACAAACTTACCTATAACTATAACTGCAATGATAAGTACGAGTATGAGAAAGGCTGCCAATGTGATGAATACGATTAACTTCTTTTCCAAACTGCTCCGTCGTTTCCAACAACGTTTCTCATTCTTCACCTTGTCGTATCTGAAATCGGAGCGTAATCTGGTTATAGTTCGAACTAACGTTTAAGGGGTACGCTAGTTAAAGCATTTCAGTTGTCTGATTTACCGTCCTGTAAACATGGTAAATTTATTACATGCATGTACATGTATATTCTTTCTCCTGAAAGGGAGGTTTTAATGAATAATTAAAATAGGCAGATGAATACTGCCTGTAATATACTGCCGGTACCACGCAATACTAGGCTGGCGTGTAAATATTAACCAGGTTACCAGAAGAAGAGAAGCATGCGATAGCACAATGAAAAAAACTAAAATTCTTTATGGAATAGATAACATCACACACACAATCTATGTAAACAAGCCACTCAGAGCATTTTGAATTGTTCATCAATAGTCTAATGATTCCTAAGAATGCCGACTTACATTGAATCGACCTCCATCGTTCACCTCGGGATATAGTATCACAAAGCGTTGGGAAAATAAATGGAGAGGCTTCGACAGTAAATGGAGAGGTTTAGATCACACCTTGCTACGTTTGCAGTTCCGAACAGCATCGCAGAAGTCATTTGTTTGAATAGCATTCCGCGATAATGAGGTCACTGCAGCTGCTGCCCTCTATTTCCCCATCGCTGAATTACAGGCAATGTCGGACAAACATGCGCTTTCGTAATGGATTCAGGCTTTCTAACTAGGGCAGTTAGATTCAATCTGGCACATGTCCGAGTATTGGAAATACTACATTATTGTTCTGAATATTTCTCTCTCTGACTCTATGGTATCATTCATGCTAAAAACAATGCAGGGTCAAAGATAATTGACTTTGAAATAAGCTAAAATGCGTAGAAATAAGTGTCGATGTCCGACTGTCACGTGACTAAAACGTCATCAATATCTTATTCAAATGACCTTGTGAGCTATAAATAGTAACGTCGCGGAATGCTTTTGTAATATAGCCTATACACTATTTATGTCACTTTGCAGAAGAAAAAGAGGAATCTCCTTAAGTGTCGTATGTAGGCCTATATATACTATGCTAATCCATGTCATTTGTCCTAAACATTAAGTACCGCAAACCAGATTCACCACTAATTTGCGCTTTTCATCTGAATTAGGGATGAGCTAGTGACCTTGACTAGGCATCAATTGATAATTATACCCAACATCATGAGCGCAACTACAATTTATTAATGCATTATAGAATTGCCAGTATTGTTGCCCATCTACACATTAGCCTAATTCTATTGAATTTGTATCCGTGCGGCAATCAAAAGGGCCTATTAAATCCAAAAATACCGTTAATTTATAGCGCCTGACACAAAACTGCGTACACCGAGCGACCAATTTATGATTATTTGTGCCACAAATACAGTGGAGGAATATACTATTATGTTGGTATCCAGTAACTATCCAATTAGGCCATAACCATTAACTTCCATGAAACTCTTCTTGCTCTCATGGAAATTGGTGATCGACAATACACAACTACGAACGGAGACTGCATGATCACCGACATGTATTTGTGTTTGCCGATTTGGGCCCAATCGACCCCGTTGAAAGCTGTCTCGTGGAGGTCGATGTTATGAAGGTTTGCGCCGATAACCCTTTGATAAGACAGCAGAACAATGGGAATTTGGGCCTAGGTGCGAGCGGGCTTTGTTTGAAGACAACAGACCATGGGCTAGCTCTACCGCTCTGCATTTCAGACTACAAACCAAAAAAATATAACACGTTTTAAAGTGTGGAAAAAGAGCATTGAAGGTATATTACAACGTGGGAAGCTTCTTGAGATCTCTCTGCGAGAAATCTCTGGAGACTCGATATAGCTCGGGTACCTGGTCTGTTAAACACCAACAGTCAACATTCTTACACGCCTTTAAAGATTAAGGTTATTGGAGATCAGTGGATTTTTTTCAGATCTTGGGAATCTATCGTGTCCAACTTCACAAATAACATAAATTTTCTAAGCTTTTAACGTGAGGCTTTGTATGTGACCCGGTTACAGCTCTCCCTATTTCATTCTCAGGCCAGTTGGGCCATGGGGACTACTACCATTGGTCCTTCTTTTCCATCCTCGCTTACACATACCTTACTTGTCAAAAGAGTAATACTGTACAATCATGCACTTCTGACTCCAAGCAATTATGGCCATCTAAACTTTGAGAGAGTTTACGTAGGCCCAACTTCAAAGGATTGTGTCAGTGGTAGTTATATAGGCAATCTCTTCTACCCCCGGAAATGTTTACATGGACAAGCTCCAAAGGAGGTGCATTCACCATTGACCACTTCAAAGACCACATAAATCGGCTGTGCCCCAAGGATGTGCATTAGTCACTTCAGAGCAATTAAGACCTGAATCTTTATTAGCTCAAGAAAGCCACATGGATCTTTCGTATCTCAGGGAGTATTACTTGGGCTTGACTTCAAAGGATGTGTATAAATTGGTCACTTCAAAACAGCATAGGCCCGAGTTCAAAATGATGCGCATTGGTCTCGGCACTTAAAATCCATTAAGGCTACTTGAAGACTTTGTACCTCAGGGAGTGTTTACATAGGCCCGACTTGAATGTCTACTCTGTCATATCGATAGGTTTCTGTCGCCCTAATTCCCTGATGAAATAACGATTATTGTTACGTTGCTCTGTGCATCAACTTGACAAAGTCAACAGCAACACATCACAAACAAAAGCCTGACAGCAACAATTTCCGCCAGTCAGCCGCGGGTGCTGCGTGCCTGAGCCAACAAAAGCCCAGTATCAAAGCTTTCGAAGTCCGCGGGGCTGGAGTCCATCTCCCAGCCGGGGCATGCTGAACAAAACTCGGACTCACCCACTGCCAATGCCACTGTCTTGGTCAAGCCCCTTCGGAAGGCCATCACCTTTGTCTCGATAATCCACCGGCCCGTCCATCCTGGGCCTGCTGCTACCAATATCAAAAGCAGCTGCGAAGTAGAATCTTTTCAGGCCAAATGAAATTTTCCGCCCGCTGCCTGGCCGCAAGCGCTCTTTATGAATTTAACGGACCAGCAGTCCGAGCCCCCTGATCCTTTCGCTAACAGACACACAGTTTTGGCCAGGACTGTTGCATTCAATAAAAATTACACTCCAGACGCAGTGGACCGGTCTCGTTCCTCAGAAGGAGAGCCAATTAGGATGATGCAATGGACTGCCCCGGGAGTCTAATGTGTCCGCGCAGCTCTCGGGTACTTTCTTCAATTGACAATGATGGACAGATCGTAGGAATAGCATAAATGAACAATACAATTGGAGAGTAATGGAGCGCTACCTGTCTGCGGGTTGCCACACTTGAATAGAAACACCCGGGTTATCTATGTTATGTATTACCGTACAACGCATATGCTGTTTTCATTGAGAACCCAGAGTTTTCTTTCACTTGGCCTCATTAAGGCCTAAAACCTGTTTTCTTCATCTCGATTCGAGGAGGTGAAAAAGTTCATTACGAAACTGTTGTATTATTGCTAATTAAATTATAATTTATTGTATAAACATTTAGTATATAGTAAATACCAGCAGTTATTTAGAGGCTGTATTCATCTGGTTTATGGTGGATGTTAGCCGTTATCTTCCACAAATTCTGGTTTTAGAAATGTATGCGACCATTTTGGTAATTTTCACACTGGTGATTTTGGGCCAAACCTATTTTTTCGCACGCGGGCTGATTTGGCTGAGTTCACTCTAGTTCATTTGGCGTTTATACGAGAGCGCCGCCTATCTTTAATTGATTCAACTGTACGGAAGTAAACAATATGGCGATTTGATAGCAGAAGCATTTTTTTACTCTCAAAACGTCTGATATTTCGTCTCTGGTGCGTTAACTCTCCATAATCAGTTAATAGGTCCAATGATTGTAAAGAAATTGATGTTTTGAGGAATGGCAGTGGTTGGAAATGTGGAACATGACGGTTTGAAAGGGGTGTTTTGTTGAAGAATCTTCGCGTTTCTCACTTTCTATGCTATATTATATAGGCCTATATTATATAGTATATAGGCCTTCAACAAAATGCAAGGTGACGGTCCAGTTTGCACCATGCAACATCAATAGTTAAGTTGGTCAAATTGCACTGCATGCTACATGACATGCACACACCAGGCTTAGGCTATTGGTGTATCAATTTTCCCAATTGCTACATGTTTCAACTCTCTGTGGAACTTGCAATTTGGACTAAAAAATATTGGAGCATAAAAAATATCATATTATAAAAATATAATGCATGATATTGCATTTTGGTGCAAGTAAGTACTGATCAAAGGACAAGATTTTACAAGAAAAATACTAGGCCTAGTAAAAACTGTTTGCCTTGGCTGATTGGCACCTCTGATCAATCAGATCATGACACAACCACCTAACAGTGATTAATCTTTGGTCGAATGATTATTAGCCTACTGTGTGACGTAATTCTGATAAAGGCTCTCTTAGTCCTACATGAAATAATTTTCTTTGGTCTATTGATTGAATGTTGCTCCATGGTACTAGAACATTTATGCTAGATACTAGGTAGGCCTACCTCATTTATATAGTGCCAGTTTGATTACATCGTAACAAGTACCTGGAGCATCATCAGCTTTTACATAAGCTTTTACTTAAGCCTTCTGTCTTGATTCATAAAACTGTAATAATAATCAATACAGATGTTGGTGTCATTCAGATTTTTCAACTGACGCGCGTCCATTCGAAGACACATATTTGTAATGCCAAAATGAACGCCAAAAGAAAGAAGCAAGCCACCTACATCACAATAGCCTTTTTCTTCCTACTTGGAGGAATAGAATATGGTAGGTTGATAGGTTAAATTGCAGAGACAGTCTAAAGGTCTGTTGTGAGTACTGGTACATTTTTATCAGGAATAGCCATGTGGTTCTGTTAACTGTTAATTATAAAAGAACGTAAGAGGTCCCCACTGTATGCATTACACTGGCACTGCTAGTGCTACACACTGTCAAGCTCCTCACTGGGTATTCCCAGTGACTGATGTAAAGGGTGTACAACAGCATAGGCCTTCCAGCTCGGGCATTTTCCAGTTCATTTTCATCACAAATGACAATTATTAAAGATTTTTTTATCGATACGTGCAAATGACGTAAATGGTAAACACAATTCTGCATGTAGGTCTGTGATTTTGATAAAATGGAAACGGTATATACACAATTCTACATTGTAGGTATGATTTGATAAAATGGTAAAAAAATCTTAATGATTTTTGGAGGGTACATAAACGTATCCCCAACTTCTGTTTTTTTTCTTAATTTTCAACTTCTCTGAGAGTACGTAACACGTAAAATTTTCAAACTCGTGATTTCAGCCATCATCATGCCAACACTCTGGCTGTACCTGAGCGAGCGATTCGATGCCCAGCCATACTTCCTTGGCATTGTCATGTCTGCATTCAGCTTCATGGGACTTTTCAGTGGACCAATCATGGGGAGGCAAGTTCCATACAATGTGCATTCCTCAGGATCAATGCTGGAGTTACTTACTTACTTAAAGTTATAATATGATGTGATTAACAACTTTGCGGAAATACGTCCGTTTTTAATTGTTGATCACAAATGTAAAGCTCAAATTTTCCATTTTTGATTAGATTTGTTATAAAATCGCTGAATGTGAACCACCGCGACGACGAAAATGTTCATGTTGTGATGTCATCAACGAAAACGGCATCGTCCCGGCGGGATTATACCATCAATTTCTAGAAAATGTGCATTTCGATTCGAAAACCTTACCGATTTATGAGAAAGTGACGTAGTCATTTGTCAAAAACAGCTAAAACATATGGTGAAATTTGACACGAGTTACCATAGGCACCACCATTTTGGCTACTTGAAACTTGAAATCTTAAAGCAATTGAGCAAAGACGTCATGGGAAATGAAGTGAATGCCAAGTTCAATGGTGGGAACAGTTTCTCGATCGCTACATGTTGGATTAAGGCTATCTGTCCTCTGCTGTGTTTGTCGTATGAGAATATTACAAGGAATGTGAATTGTTTTAATTATTGCAAGTCTGCTAAAGACGGAAAGTTTTCTCTGGTGCCGGCAGGGCAGTGGCTTGTGTCATTTTCATTGAAACGAAACGACCACCAAAGTAATCAAACAGCGTAGGCCTGGAGGAAAAATACACTGTTTTTACACTCTAAAATAGGGATGTAGACAAATCAATCAATTTTGTTTCAGGATGTCGGACAAGACTGGAAAAACTAAATACCTCATCCTTTTTGCCAACCTGTGGGAGATCGGAGGGAATGTCATGTATTGGATGGGTTTCAACAAATGGTTCATCTTGGGTAGTCGACTAATAGCTGGTGAGAATTTGAATTTTTTTAAGTTTTAAAAAGGTCCGCCGTTTGGTGTTACTGGTGATTCAGGAAAGTAGAAGTGCTATAATGCATGATGCCTTAGCACAGTTATCAGGCAAAAAATGGTCATCAATTGACGAAATTAGTGACATTGTTCAATGGATTTATAGTTGAATCGATCAAACGACATAATTTCCGATCAGGGATTGTAAATTTTAAATTATACGTAATACTTTCAGGTGTGGGGACTGGTGTTGGTGCTAGCATAATCGCTCAGGTTTCTCTGGCCACCACTCCTGAGGAGAGGACGGGCGTCTTATCTATCCTTATGCTTTGTAGGCAAGTTGGCCTGCTTTTTGGTAAGTTTAATATGTTATTCATAATGAGGGCTAAACCATCTCGAGAGGTCTACACCCAGGCACTGATATACCAATACTATACGTGTTACACATATTTCTGTCTATGAGAATGAGTAAAAAAATTACACTCCTTAAAAGCCTCATTATTTTCTTGTATTGCAATAAATACAATGTCTTTTCATGTCTACTTATGCTGCAACTCCTTCTGCATTTTTTGGTACCAGATACACCTCATATTATTTCATGCAGCGATCTAAGGAGTGCAGGTGAAATCTTCCCAACAGATGGGTGTTGGGAACAAAAAAAGGCATCCAAAATTGGTCCTTGCCCAAATTACAATACATCCATTTCATCAGTGTAAAACGTAAAGCACTTGTCTCATTTTGATTCTTGTACTTTTTAGGTCCAGCTTTTAACCTTTTTCTGCGGTATTGTGATTTTAAAATTGGATCCTTTGTGGTTGATGCCTATACAGTTCCCGGGGTGAGTAAAATTACAGTGCATGATCATGTTGGCATTGGTGCTAAAGTTTGCCTCGTTTTTGAAAGAGACGTTAAACCAAGTCTGTAAAACCAGGTTTGACCTCTCTCATCAGGTTTGACCTCTCTAATCAGGATACCTCTCTAATCAGGATACCTCTCTAATCAGGACACCTCTTGATTAAGGACAGCACTTGTCAGGCGTCAGCACTTGTCTCGAGGGCGTCCTTAATAGAGAGGTTCTACTGTATGTCTATTCTTTCCCATTCCAGCTCTTCATGGCGATGTTGTGGGGCTTGCACGAGATAATGGTAATATGCCTCTACTTCGAATTGAAAGAACTACAAGAGCAGGAACAGATCAATACTCATATAAAATACAGCAACAGCGATACAACAATCGCTAACCTAGGCAGCGACTATTCCTCACTTTCGACGATCGCAGGGCAAAGCGCCACGCCATCACAATCTGTCACAACGACTGGAGAAAATAGTGACTCCTCGCGCTCAAATTTAACAATATCTGGTGCTCATTTACAAAATCGGGACAGAAATTTACCGCCGCCTTTTTTAGATTCGCCAACCAGGCAGCAAATTGGATCGGATTATATGCAACAAGGGGATGTTTCATCGGGGGCTATTCAGACGATTGACTGCAAAGTTGGCAGGGAAGTTTTCCAACAGACAGATCCACCAGTATTAAAAGTGGTGGGTGACGGTTTTGAGGATTCCGATTCCGGTCATCCTGACTACCTTAGTAGATCTGCGTCAAAAACGAACGACATGATTGAAACGGCCGAACGGTATATGACCGTCAACACGACAGGCGACGCGAACCGTGCTAATGGTCTTATACAAAATACTGACAGTCCATTGTCACGACCTCATAGCCATTCGCATACAGCGATCTCTACTTATAGTGTGGAAACTATAAAACCATTGGGAAGATGCAGTCAATATATTAATGGTAAGGCTACTGACCATTCTATAAATTCATTGACGGGCCATCAAAAAATTTACATCAGAATTCTAAAGACTGTTACTCAAATGGGTTTGAACTTTGCTGCATACGTTCATTTCTATCAGATCCACTGTCAATGGGCCTATGACGGAACTCCGATCTCTTGAACATCCACAGGCCATCAGTGGATCTACCATTGGCCATCATAGAATCTATGATGGGATCCCAGTGTAATCATCATAGATCCACCCATAGGCCCATCAATGGTCATGCATAGACACTTTTGCTTGTGTACAAATACTAAGTTTCAGCAAATTCGCATGCTTAACTGCACTACAGCACTTTGTATAACTGCATTTCTATTTTCCTTGACCAGTTATTACGAATGTCATACTCCTTCAAATGATAAAAAAATCTTGGTGTTGGAAAATATGCAAATTAAATTTGAATCGCTTTAATTTCAGAATACATGAGAGAAGAAATAGTTGTGATCCTGTTTGCGGTGTTTGCGAGCTTGTTCAATCAGACGGGTTTAGAGGCATTGGTGACTCCACTGACACAGCGATTCCTCAATTGGAAGGAGCTCGAGAATAGTATGATGTACCTGATCGCAGGAGCTGAGGTATGCCGATTGGGGGAATATAGAGTTGTTTCACGTGTCCCAAGTTACATGTTATTTTACGCCAGCGTTGTCAGTGACAAAGTTCGCTTTGAACACCCTGGCCCTGACCTCCTTCTTTTGGATGTTACAGGTGTGTTTGGTGTTCCTGATTGTGCGCTGGCTGAGTAAGTGTTTGACGGACTGTACTCTCATACTCGGAGGATTTATCGTAGAGGTCGTAGCTGTGTCCTGGCTGCTATGGTTCATGCCGAACGCTCAACCGAGTAAGTCATCATCATCATCATCATCATCATCATCATCACCATCATTACCATCATTTCAGTTTTGTGCCGCAAGTCTTTGTTTGAAGTTTTCTTTGTCCGAATTCAGACTGCGTGACTAAATTTAGAAACCTTAAGAAACTTGAAATACATTGACATGCATGTCTATTTGAGGACGTGGCGAAATAAGAGTGCCTGTGCATTTTTATGTGTTGCAAGCACAACAGGTCATTTCTCAAACTTCCAACCGTACTCGTCAGTTACAGCCATTGTTTTGATAAACATTCAGAGCAACTTACATTTAGATAAGAAATTTTCGGCGGGATGAGAGATGTTTCCATAATCCAAATGCCTGTTTGTGTAGTAGGTTTCCGCATTTAGAAACCGTGGCAAAGTTGTCCCTCATGACTTTAAAATTGCCCATTTTCTTATTTTCAGACTCCCAGAGTAACTTGGCTCCATTTATCGTTGGTGTGTTCCTTGATTGTTTTGGTCTGCCCTTTATCTTCACTTGTAGTATATCACTGTACTCAAAGGTCACGAGTAAGGAAACACAGGGTAAGGATTATAAAGCATTAGCTTGACAAAGTTGGACTACAAATACCAAGTTTCAGTGACTAGCTATGACTTGGCCATGAAATTTTGTACTTTGGAAACCTTGACCAGAATTCCTAACTTTCTCCATCTTCAGGTTTCAGCCACGGTTTGCGACGCAGCGTGACAGGCCTTGCCACGATAGCCGGGCCACTTTGGTGTGGTTCCCTTGTCAACAATTTGTTCCTCTGTTTGGGTGGGACTCTTGGTTGCATGGTGGTTGCATTGGTAAGAAAAGAAAACTTTTGAATTGTTCCTTAAAGTGATACTAGGATATGATTTACAACTTTGCGGAAATACGTCCGTTTTTAATTGTTGATCACTAATGTAAAGCTCAAATTTTCCATTTTTGATTAGATTTATTATAAAATCGCTGAATGTAAACCACCGCGACGGCGAAAATGTTCATGTTGTGACGTCATCAACGAAAACGGCATCGAAGCGAGCCGTCCGGGCAGGATTAACCCTCACCGAAAAGCAGTGTGATATCAGTCAGGATTCAGTCAGGTTGCAGTGTTACCTCACATTTTTATGGCAGTGTTGAAATCAGTGGAAAGCAGTCATAGGGAGTGTTTTTCAGTCACGCAATACCAAAGCATACAGATATACAGCAATCAAAAATAGAGGTTAGGGAGTCATAAGCAGTGGTAAGACAGTCAAAATCAGTGGTAAGGCAGTCAAAAGCAGTGCTCATTTAAATATTTAGGCTGACTGATTTCCACTGCTTTTGACACTGAAAATGACTCCCCACTATGCATCATGCACAGGGCTGGCAGTGGGGTTCAGTGTTAATTTAAATATTTCGCAGCACACTGAATCCACACTGAAACACCACTGATTTTGACTGCCATTTCCAAAACCTCTTGGAGGCAGCAGTCATTTTCAGTGTTAATATGAATAATTTATTTAATGGCATGCAGGCACGGATGCCGAGAAAGGTTTGGGGGACGTGACCCCCCTGTGCTGATGACAACCAAAGAAATTGTTCGAAAAAGCAAAAACTTCTAGCGAACTGTTACTTTTGCTGTCCTATTTTAGACGGTGTGTTTGCGTCCAATATGGCAGTGATGACGTCATCTGCACAAATAGAGGACATCGCCATTGTATGATGACGTGACACAGTAAAAAGATGACAAATTCACGTCCTTGACCTACGTCAGTGTAAACTTTGTCATAATGACAGTGGTCAGATGGGGTTACTAGACAATTGAAACGACACATGGCACATAGCTACTGTCAGTGATGTCAGGGATTGAAGCTAGATCAAATTGACCTCCAAATAAAGTAACTGCACGCAGCCTGTAGAATAATGATCTACTGATTGATGTGTATTGAGCTCCCATGCAGATAATTTGCAGTGTATGCATACATTACAATTAACACCTATAGGGCCTACAGTAGATGCATGAAGATACATGCAGATATCTTGCAGTGTATGCATGCATTACAACACCTATATGCTATAGGGCCTATACAGCCTTCTTGATTTGCTGAAAATACAACTTCAGTGTCTGTCGAGATTACCCTTTTTGCATTCATTTGGCTCCTTATGTGTTCCAATTCAAACTGACTAAAACTCCCCTCTTCTCATGTTGAAATTCGGGTAAATATCGAGAAATATGAAGAGGTACCATGATTTCTTGAATGTTTGACTATCAAATTCAAACTTACTAGCTTCCTGTCTCAGGTTGCATTATGGGTGATATTTAACACTGAATTTGACTGCAATTACCACTGCTTTACACTGCCATCAAGTCTTAATCTCACCAGTCATAAAGCAGTGGTTTTCAGTCATGTTGAAAATGCCACGCGTTTCGATCAGAGTTGGAGAAGTGGAAATCAGTGGTCTTTCAGTCATAGGCAGTGTTTTTGAAATACGTCGTTCATAATGATATGCAAGTGGCAGTGCTTTGCAGTGGTCTTTCAGTCAAAATCAGTGGTTTTAAAACATTAAGAAAAAATGATATGCCTAAGACAGTCATATGCAGTGGGGGTTTCAGTCAAAAGCAGTGTGATGCAGTCATTTTCAGTGCACTGCCTTTCGGTGAGGGAAACCATCAATTTCTAGAAAATGTGCATTTCGATTCGAAAACCTTACCGATTTATGAGAAAGTGATGTAGTCATTTGTCAAAAACATCTAAAACATTATATGGTGAAATTTGACACGAGTTACCCTTTAAATCTCAAAGCGCCTCATCACTGACATTGACGTTGTTACTTTCAAACTGATATTGCAGTATCTCCGTCTTTTCTTACACACAAAAACCGAGATACAACATCTATTTGAAAGTCTTTGGTGTCATGACATCACTACAATTTAGCGGGGTATATAGGCTCCTCATCTGCATAAGCACATCGCTTCAGCTTAACTGTGGAAAACAAGTGTGGATCAGATCAAGCTTGAACCAAGACTCCTGGGCCGGTTCTCACAGGGATTAAACCTGGACCTTAGGAGTGCTTAGCAGGGCAGTAGCAGTGCTTTAAGTTGTATGTAAGGTCCATAGAAGGGCCTTGTGTAGAGTCTGAGGCCGACTTTGCTCGTAGAGGTGGCTGGCCATGACTCGGCAAGGTGGAAGATACTCGTAGATGTCGTTACTGATTTCGAAAGGTGAAACAATGAAAGAGAACAAATCTGGTTGTATCGCTAAGCCATCAAAGTTCTCACAATTCCTTTTGATATTTCAGCTGCTCACCGTGTTATCGTTCCGCCACATGAGACGGCTAGAGTTACGAAACCAAGAAGAAGAGGCTGAAGCCCGTGCAGAAGCAGAAGAGAAAAAAAGGGACAATTCTGAACGCCAACCGCTACTTCTGTGATAGTGTCCTGGGGAGAGTTGGTGAACAATGGGATGTCGTCAGCCCTTGGAAGGGTCGATTGCTACTTGTGATAGTTCTTTTGGGAGGGTTTTGTGAACAATAGGGTGTTTTGGCATTTAGCGAAAGGGCGAAAGTTGAAAATTCTAAGCGTCTACTGCTACTGATGTGATAATATCAAAGCACAGCCCAATGAATCAAGGGTAAGTAAGGGGTTAAAAGATTGTAAAATGTCCATGTTGGGTTTGGTAGAAGAAGACGGAGTTATCAAAAGGGACAGAAAGGTAAAAAAAACTTCAGAATTTTTATCACCTCACAAGTTCGCCACCCTGTACATCAATGCACTACAAATGTTCAAGGTGAGGTGAACTTGGAAGTGGAAGTTTGCTACCTATCAGTCTCTCCGAGACCTCTTTGGATTTCTTGCCGCTTCCTCTGCCTGAATCCTTTTACAATGTTTTGACCCCTTATACTGACACTTGATTCAGTGGCCTGTGGTGAAAGTTTATCGATAGAATTTTGTTAGCAATGTTTTTGCAGCATTCCATGTGAGTCTAGTGTCATACAGGGTGAGCCAAAATAAATTGTATCCTAAGGTAAAAGGTTGATACGTCCAGGATCATTCTTGACTCACCCTGTAGTAGTTTGCAGTATTTGATTGATTGAACATGAGAGTGGGACTATTATTAGAATTTAATCAATGTTTAATTTTGATGAAATGACTGTAGATGACTTCAGTAGTTGTATGTACAGCCTGTTTAATCAGGAACAATCTCTCCTTAAATCTCCTTAAATCTCCTGCCTTTCTGAGTCATTGCCACCTCTCTGAGCACATCCAGCCTCACACTAAAGGCCACCTCTAACCAAGGCCCTTGTTTGGACACAAACTAGAACCTTTCTATGAAGGACACAAATGGAACTGGCAAATGCTCTCCTTGATAGAGAGGTGTCCTGATTACAGAGGTCAAATTGTACAAAAATTATCCATTCGGGGCCAAAATCACTGTCCCTAATAGAAGGGTGTCCTGATCACTGAATCCTGAACTGTGCTGATATCTTATGTGGTGTAAATATTATCATTATTTATAATTGTTCTGTTCTTATTTGTGGCAATATGCCCTATATGGGTATTAAGAAAATGATAGCATTTATAATCTCAGGCAGGGTATAATTTGTTGAGTATCCTGTCAGAAGCTATGAAAATATCAAAAGTAAAATGATTTACATGTATCATTTTTTAGTACAAATAAAGAAAATCTATATGGGTAGAAAGAAAATGATAGCATTTATAATCTCGGACAAGGTATAATTTGTTGAGTATCCTGTCGGAAGCCCTGAAAATATCAAAAATAAAATAATTTACTTGTATTATTTTTTAGTACAAATAAAGAAAATCTTGGTAGTATAATCTTTTATTGTCCTTTTTCTTGTAACCTGTGGATCGATACTAAGAGATTATATGGCGATGCAAATTGTATCAATAATAGTCTCTATGAACATGGCATGGCATATAGTCCTGATTGTCCCTTTGGTTGTGACATTGTCTCTCTTGATGTGTCTCATCTAGCCCAAATAACTCTAAATGCCATTGGGCAGGCAGGTTGCATAGATGGTAGAGATTGGAAGCAGGTACTGACGACCAAACGGAACATGTCTCATCAGACACTTGTAAACAACCAAACACTTGGGAATCTGTCCAGCTGACCAATGTCGCATTTGATTGTGCCGATGCAATACCTACGTTTTGGTGTCTCCTCCAGTCTTGTGACCAGCAATACACCATATGTCCTCTCGTGTTGTGACTAGCACAACATGTCCTTGAGTTTGAGACGACTGTCTCCAAACAGGACGAGGGAAAACTCCAAGGTTGTGACTGTCTCTTAACAGGTTGTGTCGCATGACAACCAATTTACAATCGGGAACAGGAACATCCTCGAACACCAGAATCGGTCGTATACTCCTCCTCTCGCACACGTCACCAGCTTTGTCACTGGTGCCGAGTAGTGTTGTGCTGGAGTTCAGGGTGGGACAGGTACATGTAGGGCGCTTACCAGATCCTGTTTTAAACCGCTGCAATAAGAGGAAAATGCTGATGGCAAGGTCTCGGTAATATGGTTCCATCCTCCTCTACGGCTGTGAAAGCGTGGTCGTCTCCGGATGTGTCTATCATGCCCGTCAATATCATGATTGTTAGTAGGCTTGAAGGTCGCAAAAATATGGATTGTTGTCTCTGTGCACACGTCTCGTCTCATTGTCCTGATATGTAGTGACATACATGGATTGTCTGTATGGTCTCTCAGGTCGTCTCTGGATGTGTCTTGCATGTATTGTCTCAGTGCAATCATGGTCACTGAATTAAAAGTCTCACGAAAGTTAAAGTTAAGTTAGAGTTGCAATTACTCGTATGGTCTATCGATGCGACAAAGTCAAGTCGTCTTCGGGTGTGTGTGCCATGCGCCTCAATATCATGATTGTCACTGGCCTTTGAGGTCGCCATGGTTTCACCAACCGTCCCATCGGTCGCATAGGTTGCGACATACTCGGGCTTGCTTGTATGGTCTTTCAAATCGTCGCTGGGTGTCTGGCGAGGCTTGTTTTAATGCAATGTTCACCGGATTAAAGGTCTCAACAACTTGGTTTGTAGTCTTTATGGACACGTCTCGTCAGTGTGAGACTCTCAATCCAACCAGGTTAAAATCGTCTCCTGGTATGTCTATTGGGTGATATGAATAAGGACCAGCAAATGCTTTTACTTCAATTTTGTACAGAAAGGCCTTGTGTAAATGTACATGGAGTTTTAGATAAAAGCATTTGCTAGTCTTTATTCATATCACCCAATGTCATGATTGTCACTGGACTTGGAAGTTATCAATAACATGGTTTGTTTTCTCCATGGACACTAACCGTCTCATTAGTTTCCTAGGTTGTGACATACTTGGAGTTGAATGTGTATGGCGCGTCTTGTCTCAATGCCATGGCCACTGGATTAAACGTCTCAACAACATAGTTTGTAGTCAATATGGACACATTCATCTGGTCGGTCTCTGAGGATGTGACATACTTATCGCTGTTGCGCGGTCCTGCAATGCAAACAACTCAAAGTCACCTCTTGATTGTGTCTTCATGCGCCTCATTGTCATGATTGTCACTGGATTCGAAGGTCTCACCCAAATATAATTTGTTGTATCTATTAACACGTCTCGTCTCATGGGAATCCTTTGGTTGTGACACACAATCAATTGTTTACATGGGCTGTGCGACGTGTTTGGTCGCAATATATTCCCTCGATTTTCTTGAGTAATGTGTGGCTAAACAGTCTATGTCTCACCTGGTGATACATATGCCAGCTCGTACCGTTTGCTACAACCTAAAGCCGTCCTGGATCACAGGGAGATAATGTTACTAAGATACGCTTCATCAAGGATGAATAAAGACTAATAGTCTTGCATATATGGCCACTGAAGTCGTCTCTGGATGTGTCTGGCGTGTTGATGTGTCTTCTCTGTGGAGTTGTATCTGGATGTGTCTTGTCTCAATGCCATTGTCAATGGATTCGAGGTCTTACCATGGTCTTAGTATATGTACACGATTCTTCTGATTAGTGTCTTAGGTTGTGACATACTGACAATCAGGTGCATGGTCTGCTAATGAAACCCAGTCATCTCAATGCCATTGTCAATGGATTCGAAGGTCTTACCATGGTCGTAGTCTATGAAGACGTTTCGTCTGATTCGTCTCTTAGGTTGTGACATACTGACAATCGCATGTATGGTCTGTCAATGCAACCCCGTCAATTTCACCTATCTTGATGTGACTGTCATGCCTCGTCTCAGTGTTATATGGTCACTGGTTTTGGTCTCTCTATGAGATCCTTGTCCCGCCTCATTGATCTCTTTCATTCTGACATACGATCTATTGCGTACATGGTCTGCAGGTGGTGATCTAATTGGTCGCAGCATGTCCCTGAACTGTCTCGAGCAACTCCTCATGACTACACCAGTCCAGTTGTCGCCAAGGGGAAACTGCGTCGTATTGACCGTTTGCATACAACAGAGTACCGCCTGCAGCCGCATGGAGATCCTGTAAGATACCCTTTATGAAATACATGTATAGATAAAACCTAATCTTTATTATCCATGCTTTCATCACCCCCCTCCCCCGAAGACTGGAGGTGCCATGTCGCGATGTTTTAGAGACAGCCCGCAATCTTTACCCTTCTCAACCCGACGCCTAGATATCTGGTTATCTTGAAGTAGCTTAGCTTCCATGGGTATATTCAGCTGCTTCAAGAAGGCTACTTGAGTTTTCAAGGGTACTCTGGCCTGTCTTCAAGTGCAGGCCAGCAAGAAGTTCATGTACAGATTCCGCTACTTGGGTTGACAAGTACTAGGGCACTTTGGCGAAGTGTAGACGACGAGTGGACAGAAGCTCTGCCTGTGGCAGAAGGGTCCTGATGCTGTTCCAGGCGCATGATTTACCACATTCAGCTGCTTCAAGAAGACTAGACTTCAGTTGTCAAGTACTCGGGTACTCGGGCCTGCCCTCAAGTGTAGGCTTCTATGAGATAGGAAGTTTGTCTCAGGTATACATGGGGTACCTCAGGTACATGAGCTACTTCAAGAAGGCCGCTTGAGTCGTCAAGTAGGGTGCCTGGGCCTGTCTCCAAGAACACACTAAAAAGGAACCTCTCGACGGAAGAACCTGATGTTGTATCAGGTGCATGATGATGCTCAGGTAAATTAGCTACCTCGGGTACATTATAAGCTTCTTCAAGTAGACAGGCTGCTTGAGTTGGCAAGTAGGCTACGTGGGCAGAGAGACAGCAGCTCCGTCAGCGAAAGAAAGTCCTGATGTCCCGGGTACAGGAGGTGCATAGCTTCAGGTGCACGAGCTACTTAGGCTACATGGGTTGCTACTTGGGCCTGTGTTCAAGTGGGTATTCAATGAAATTGACTATCTGCCAGTGGCTGAGGGCATGCACTGATGCATTCTGACAATATCAGGCCATTTCACTCGATACATACTTACTCCCACGGAAACATTATTAAGAAGAAGTCGAGTTGTAGGCCCTGTTTACAAGAGGATGGCACTGATGTTGTCCCAGGTAAGGTCCCTCAGGTACATGAGCTACTTTAATTGGTCAACTACAGTTGCCCAGTAGGGCAATGCGGCCTTTCTTCAAGTGTAAAGTGCTACAGAAGCTCTACCAGAGGCGGAAGGCTCCTGATACTACCCCTGGCCAGGCAACTTTGAAATGGTTGAAGATCCAAGCAGCAGTCTCAATGGAATCTTAAAGACACTCAAAACAAAGCCGGTTATTCTTTTGGTTCCGGTACGGTACATTGTACCAAACCTGGCTACAAATAGGGGGCTTAAGTGTCTGTCTCTGGTTGTGGCCATGGTCTTTATAGTCGCAATGAAATCCGTCATTATTCTAGTCATTGGTCTCTGGTTGTTACCCGGGTTGTAACATCCGGTCAACAGGAACTTACGGCGACATCATGAGGAAGATCACTATGAGTGAATAAAGATATTCAGTGGAACCTCCGATAGCGGACACCTCTGTATTATGCACGACGACTTCTCTTTGTTAAGGACAAAGTTATTGGTTCCAGATAGGTCTTTTCTATACGATTTGACTTCAGTAGTCAGGAAACCTCTTTATTAGGGACAGCACTTGTCAGTCGCAAGGATGTGCTTAGTAGAGATATGTAGCGATATGATCTTCCCTCCAGCTGTGAGGATGATTGTGGTCGGTCAAGAATAAAACGGATATCCTGCAGACGCCTCGACAGGATGTTTGTTGGTTACAAGCTGTCGGGGGATATGTAGCCTGGAGTACCCTGGTCGGCCTTCGGATGATCGGCTGATAGCTTGCGGCTGAAGGAACCGCATATTCTTCTTACACTTAGCGTTCAATTTGCATGTGATGGCTGTACTACAGAACCAGGCCTATGTCTCAAATAAACATGGCTCTCGTCTCTTGTTCCTCGCTTAGTCCCCATTGATGCACCGTGTCGCCATGTGGCCAATCTCTCGGTGTCCCAGAGTTGGCGCACAGTTCTGGGGCACATGCTCTGTCATCTCAATGATCAGATGACGTGTTGCACTGAATCCTTCTGGACTCGGTCATGTTCATCAGCGAAATAACGAAGCTAAATATCATTTGTAATGTAATGATATGTACATTATCTTTTTATTCCTTTATTGGTATTGACAAAATGTATTTATTGCAACTTGACATCATTCATTGAAACGAAATATACTTTTTACATACGATATACAATATTAGACTGTACAATAAGTAGGTGAAATTTAAAGGCAATGAACGTTACAAAACTGATAAAGCATTAGGCCTTCATAATTAATGTGAAGAAAAACATTGAAATTTAAAAACATAACAAACGGAAGTCGTTGTTCAAACAATCTTAGCTGGCGGTATATCAAATCTGGAGAATATATTTCATTGTAAAGATTGGGTTGGCTGTATGGGTGGAGTGGATTCATTCTCATGTCGCAAACACTCAGTTCATGGGACACCACAAAATTCATGCAGTCACTCGATCTTCTTTCAGGCTACATGGTCACAACTGAATCTGAACTCGTCATGAGCCGTCTCCATTTGATAGCTAGACTTCTCACCATCACCTTAAACGTCGCGACTCCATCTTGAAGCTTCAAGTTACATTCTTGTATAAAGATGGTTCATTGACGAATTCAAACAATCGGCGAGAGCTGAGCTCGAAAAGAGCAGATCAATTCGTGAATGTCAAACTGTCCAAGCCCTGACCAAGTCTATGTGGTTACAGTGACCATAGCAGATTCTTTCGTGCTATCACCCGGACTACTTTATCACACATACATCATACACTAGACACAGTCGCCTCTTCACAGCAGCCAAACATCCAATACAATGTACATTCGCAATCAAGCTGAGGGTGGGGGACTGTACCGCGCCCATCGGATGTCCCAAATATGGGTTGAAACTCTCCAATGGTTAAAAAAATAATTGAAGCTTTATGAATATTTATTTCTTTAATTTCTTAACAGCATATATTCGATGGGTGAGCATCAACACTTTCAACCATGACGCACGTCTGGAGTTCGTGTAAAATTTCGATAATTGTTGCTTTGTGTCTTTTGTCCCGTGCGTTGGTCGTTTAACAGTCGGTTGATGAGGCTGACAAGCAAACCAAAGCGCGCGTTGATGGTATTGCTCGGAAAATTTACAAAAAAACACCATCCATATGGGCAACATCCAGGGAAAGTTTCCATCCGTATTCGTGGGCGCGGCACAGAAACAATCAACCATCTTCCATCACAAACAAACCGACAGACATACATGTATCCACGCGCACACGTGTTACGCACAACTGCAATTCGGCCATCCTTGCTTTCTCACTCGCACACCGCTATCTACATACACGCGCGCGCACCCACACACTGGCACTTATAAAGGACGCCTTTCTCTTGAGTCAGGAAATGGGTTTAGTTTCGTTCAGCGATAAACATGTTCCAGGTGCAAGCGTTTAGTTTCAATGTACATAATATAGGGCTATAGGAGAGACCTCTATGGTCGATTTCGTGTAAATTAATCTAATGCCAACTTCGCTGCGTCCTATAGCCCCCTTTAAGAAATACCCTTCAATCTAATTCAGTCCTACAGAGGACATGTTGTTCTTCTAATATAAATGCACTTCGAAATAACGCTCTTTGAACAGATTTGCAGTTTTATCTATTTATTCTCCGGCCTAGAACCGACCGGTTGAGTCCTAAGAATTGATTTTTTTAAAATTATGTTTATGCTGCCCACTGAGAAGTAAGCGCGACTTTACCGCTGGTACCATTGGTCACATATCATCGGGCACAGCATTAAAACATTTGCAATCAAGTAAATGATACCTCGAGTTCAAAATGTGCGTGGCGGAAAAACGATAAAAACGAAATGGCCAACAAACCTAATTACAAAAACAATAGTATTGTGTTACTCGTGTAAAACGTTTACTGCCTAGCGCTCTCTAAGAGCACTTACGCGTTTCGTTGTTTTGTAAAAATCAGTCAATGTTGATTTCATATTCTCGGGAAGTGGTCTCAAATTACTCGAGTAAATTGATCAATATGGAGATCTATCACGTGACCATGCGTTAACTAAACAGCTTGTTGATTAGAAGTCAATAAAAGCACTGAATAATTATGGAAATTCCTGACAGAAGGGGAATCTTCTGTTTGTAATCCGTAAGGAAGTGAGTTTCATCCCCTTTCTCCTCACCGACACAATACAATATATCAACTCTGCCACATTGGCGAACATTGCACGTGTATTGCACGTTTGATATACACAAATGTACGCAGCCTAAATGTGACAACTTACTATACATATTCGAGTAAACTGTAATGTGAAATGTAAATCCTGTTTGATATTAAAAAATGTGAATATTTACTCCTATTTTGAGCAGATTAAAACTGCTCGAGGGTCAAAATTACCACGCTTTACATCATCGTCTGCACATAAAATTGCCACTCATCGATCAGTGATCACACAGCAATTGTCCATATACGCTACGAAAATAGTGCGCATAAAACCACAAAAAACGTATAAACACTTCATTTTCAGGGGAAATATTTCGAATGTCGACTCGAAATGCAATATGACAACCTTTTTTGAACTTTTGGAATAAAAAAGGCAGAAAATGTCCAAAAGTTCCTGGAATGATCGATTTCAGCTCATTCAGATTCAGTGGCGGCCAATCAAAGCAGTGATACACACTTACTGCTGTTACTGCGAGGAGTATATTCACTTAATTCAGTTTGGGGATTGAAAGGTACGGTGTCTTGTACATAATGTGATAATAATAACACGACTACCAGAAAAAGAAGAAATATGTGGTATTAAAAGAACCAGGAAAAAGAAAAAGAAAAAAATCATTTGAAAAAAAGTTTGTTATATATCTCATGAGGATAAGACTATATACATTATATAAATGCACACTCTAAAACGAAATCGAACCGGATCAAGAAAACCTTAACAATTGTATTATCAGGCTTTTCGGTTTCTTGATTTTATCTCGGACGATTAGAAACCAGTCATATGCTCACAAGAAAGACATTACTACCGCATGACTGTGGTATACAAAACGCAATGCCACATCAGCTGTAAAAAAACCCGCACAAGGCTATATTACGGAGCGGGCCATTCCACTCTCGATTGAAGTTCCGTCCAGCGTGCATGTCGACCAAACGAAATATGTTCAGTTCAATAATAGCAAGGTTTCGCAACCATTCTGTAATATAGCTGTGTACGCTTGTGCATTTTTAGTAAAATTCGCTACTACACGCCTAATACAACACAATCGGCAACAAACATAGTTGCACCCATTCGATTTGTCCACTATTTTCCCTGGACAACGGCATCAGGCTGACAATCAATTTACACGAATGCTTTTGACTCGCGGTGTGAAAGGAAGCTAGACCCCTCGTTGAAAGTCGAGGCAACAAGGATATATCAAGTCGTGGCATCTCCTGTCAGGCCGTGCATTTATCCATCACCGAAAAATGGTAGGATAACATTTCAGCAGGGGACCTAAAGTTACTTTCACAGCAAGCTACATGGAGAATAAATTATCTTTCTTTGCAATCAAGTGATCAACAGATAATACCAGGGTGCTCTCATCAAGCAGCTTAGCCACCTTCTAACATTCCCAACTTCTGCGATCTAAGACAAGATGGCGTAGCTTAATCACCAGCTGTGTAAAAATTGTTCAACGTTGGGCATTTCATCACCATGAACACTCCGTATTCCCATCGAAAGTACCGTTAGTATTCCAGGTAGGCATTGATGGCTTATGGCTATTCTGACCGTGCTGCCAGGCCTGAAGGTTGACCGGCAATAGGCACCACCATTTTGGCGAAAACTTGAAATTCTAAAGCAATTAGAACTCTTTCAAAACGAAGTGAATGCCAATTTCAAGGACGGGAGTGTCCGTTGTTTTCCAGAAGACAGCCTCCCAGGTTTTAAATAGGCATTCACCTCATTTTGAAGAAATACTTATTGCTTTATGATTAAGTTCTAGCCAAAATGCTGGTACTTACAGTCAACCCTGAATCAAAAGCTATACCACGGACTTCTATACGTCTGTGGCCATACCAAAGGCTGTGGCCCGCAGATGGGCAAGCAATATGTGTTCCCATCAAACATATGGGCCTTCTTTGCTCATAGAAATCTGTTTCATTTAGATATAGGAGTATACGGTATGTGACAAATCAATCATTGTGGAGTACAATAATGTATATATATATATACAATGTCTCAAAGAAAAAAGAGCTATATGAAATTATGATCATAACAGTTAAGTATTCTAATTACACTTTAAATGACGTGGTGGAAGAGAAAATGTGCCAGCTATGAAATACTTGGGTGCCACCTACCATATAGAAATCAATGCGCATATAGCTAACGTAATGTAGTTCTTCCGTTTTTCTTTTTTGTGCTCCGATTACCAAATATCAGAGAGCCACCTTGAGGTATTTCAAAGAAGACACGTTTTCTCAGTTCATGTACATGTGTCGTTTAAGTAATCAAAAATCAGTCACCAGTGACCTTTTAAAAAAGCAACATCGTCAAAGTGCGCATGCGGGGTGAAGCTAGACTTATCCTGAGAGATTCCGGCACCCTCTTCACATGCGGTGTACATCTGTACGTGCATCAGTCATAAGCATTTGATTAGGCACTTAACGTTGCTTGTTGTGTGGTTAGATATTGAGCATGCATTTGTCAACAACAGTCACGAAGGATACGGAGCATGGGTCCCGCAAAAATTGGAATTGATTCCGCTCGCCCGACTGCTCGATGCCATGTTTGATTTTGTTAGTTTTGTGGTTCGTAGTACCTTCACTACATTTAGCCATCAGCTCCAAACATCAGCAGCCTTCTTAGTTGAAGGCCTAAAGTTCATGGAACTCACAAGAGTGGAAGTCAAAGAGCTTGCAGCTGACTCCACGTTTCCATATCAACCAAGCTTCTTCCCGGTGGCTATACGTTCAATATCCATATTGATGAGAGGACACAAATAGCCCCTGGATCGAGGTTGACACAGACAAAATCTGAAGACGTTCCAGCGGAAACTTTTCAATAATCACATGTCAGTACGCCATAGTCTTATACAAGTTCACTACGGAGCACTACGCCATACTTGTCGTCGCCGTATTAGTTTTGTAGTACGCATTTTTCTTCTTGCGACCGCAGCAGAAGAACTCGAATAACGCTGCTTTTAGGGCGTCTCTAAATGTCTTTCCTATCAGAATATATATGAAGAAATTGATAAAGGAGTTAAAGACCGAGAACACAGTTGAAGAGAGCGATAGTTCATAATGGTACGACGTCTCCCCGAAAACTCGCATGAAGATCTCCACGGCGGTGGGAATCTCGCACAGAACGAATGTGGTCGCCAGGACCACCAAGACAACAGTTGCTGTGGACGAAGCTTCGTCCTTCCGCTTGCCCATGCGCTTTTTTGACCTCCTGAGTGCGATTATCATCCGGGTATCCATCAGCGTGACGAGCAGCATGGGCAAGACGACGTTTATGAAGCTATCGGCCATATTATAAGTCATATCATACGCACCACTAGTATTATGTATAATTATGTGATCGTGACAAGTTTCGTTGCCTATCACCTCAATGCTGAACATAAAGAAGTTGTGGAAATTGAAGGCCATGACGTATAGAAACATAGTGACAACTGCGATAAAGGCTGGTTTGATTTGGCAGAATTTGATGGCACGTGTCGGATGGTACACAGCAATGTAGCGATCAGCCGAGACAAGCACGACCATCCAGACTGCAAGATCAGATGCGATCCCCGTAAAATTTTTAATCACAAAAAAATTATGATAGAATATTACATCCCACTGGCGCGACGCGCCGAACACTTCGTACCACGTCCGCAGCGAGTATTCCACGAACACCATCAGCATGAAGAAAGTGTCTGCCCCTGCTAACGTTTGCAGAAGGAAAGTGTGCGAAGAGAGCTTCTTGACTCTTGAGAAACCAAGGATTGTCAATATGTTGAGTGGAACACCAACGAGTGTGAAAAATGTTATCATTATACCGTAAACCACAAAATCCTCTACTATAATAGTATTTTGGATGCCCGTGTCTAATATATTTCCACAGGGGTTTCCACCAGTGCTGTTCGTCTTGAACATGGTGGAGTTCTCCATCTCGTTTAGAGAGTATAACACAGCTCCCGTGTCCGCCATCTTGGATATATTAAGTACCACGTGATCTAAGTCACGGACCATCGGGTACAGAAGTCCAAAGAAGTAGAAGCGTTACGCGAATATTCGCATATATCAGTCCATCTGAAAAGCCACGTAATTCGCATGAGAATCCTAAACGCCAACACTTCACTTCTTTAGTTCGATAGTTTGCTTTCCACTCCGTACAATACCATGTCTTTTGTGTTGCATCTGAAACACACGTAGAATTGTGTTAGAAATACAGAAAATACAGAAAATAGAAAGGGATACCGTCCATGTCATCTGAAAAATCGTTCTCCTAACAATTCCCTAAAACAGTTTGATTGAAATATAAAATGGGTCGACGAAAACCTCGAAGGAAGAGAAGTCCTTATTTGACCTTGGACAGCAGCTGCAAGCGTTCGATCAAATCCTGAGGTATCATCATACTGTCGAATTCAGGTACATAAAGTACAGTCCTGATCATGTTGCTAAGGTCTCCATGCTCATGATGCGTGTGGTACTGCACACACAGGGCTGCTAATAATGACATCCTATCTACCCTATCATCAGGAGCGGCGGAAACTTAAATGGCGATGTCGGCACCAGAACACATTTCCTATGCATTCTTTCTTACGTGTAAAAATTACATTTCTGAAGGAGCTGACCATGGGCGATGACTGCTCGGAGATGACTGATGCTTCCACGTGTTTGATAGCTATTATGTTTAGGAAAACATTTGGGAAACAGCTGCACGTGGTACAACACCGGCCCTCTTGACGGAAGCGTACTTATCGTCTCGGAAGAAATGGCGGCCAATCTGTTAGAAACCAAATGCCCATTGAGACAATTATTATTTATGACTTGCTAACAGGTATTTTATACCTGCTGACTAGACATGAAAAGTAGCTGAGAACCGTAGATCTTTGTTATCAACAGAGGCCTTTTGATAGCCATTACTTTTGCTACATTTAGGGGAAGTAAACATGAAGTGGCCATGTGTTCCTCTTCTATGGCAATGGGCCTCAAAATATTATGACCATTGTCAAAAAATGGTGGTTCAGAGAATCGACATGCTCCAATTATACACTAAGCTTTTATCAAGCCGGTGAGAATATTATACATGTACATTTTGTCTCGCAATAATTCTTCGCCCCCCCCCCCCCCCCCCCCACACACACACACGCACACGCACACACTGCTGATTACATTTCAAGTATTCAGTTAAGAAAAATAGAGAGAAAAATTACCCTTACGATCGTTCAGAGGGATTCGTTCGGTGATATTCTCAAAGTCATATAGCGCTTAAGGGTTCACAATGTTTCTAGTCAGTTCTAATCATAATTTTATTCATGCTTTAGATGTATACTGATGTACACTTTAAGTCATCCAGGCGATTTATCATTTACACTCGAAAATTCAATCTGTTCCCATCACTGCACGCGAATATACCGGAGATTGTTCTTCAGTAAATTCGAATCCCGTGAAGAGATTAAACTTTCTCGTGTTATGGAATCGTGAGCTTCCTTCATACTTGATGCACAGCTGTGCCAATAAAACAGAACAGTTCAGAAACGCCTCATCGTCTGCGAATGAGGAAAATGTTTTCTTGAAAACATAAACAACATCAATCAACGGATTATGTTTGAACATACAGAATGAAGCCAACAGAAATAGCTGTTGTGCTTATCAGGGGCGGCCCAAGCTTCTATTATCACATGCAAAGTTCGAAAAACAACGTTCTTCAAATTCTCGTCTGTACGTCAGGAAATGGCTTCAGCAGGATGAAGTCTCGTAATGTAGCCTACCGACGCAAACTTTAAGAACATTGAGTTTTGCTTTTGAAAATAGAACCCGTTTGGACTATTTGTAACCAGCAAACTGATGAACCTACTCGTATCAGAGACTGACATCAGATACAGTTTCAGTTGAGAATCCTCAATCCCATACAGTATAGATAAAAACAGGGTCACAATTCCCCTGATACCTTGAATCGAATGAGGGTTACGATACCTAATCTCTGGCCTGTAATTACTTGACCTGACCCTGACCGGACCCTCAAATAGCAGCTATCATTTCGTGATGTCCAACCGGCCTACTACATATTCCAAAATAGGCCCATTTGACAAGGGTACTGTCTAAATAGCCAATCAGAGGCTGCGGCTCAAAGAATTGGGTCAAGAGACACACAGACAATGGGATGCGATCGAGAAAGTTTTCGATTTTCCGACTTCTTGCAATTCTATCTATAGTTCACTGACAAATGTATCATCGGACGCTGGAATTCGAAATATGATTTTATGAAGGTATGGACTTTACTCGGAGATGATCATTCCGTGGTGTCGTGCCTTTTTATTGTCGTGTCGCGTGCGTCTTCGATGGTGTTCGCACCGGACCCTCAAATAGCAGCTATCATTTCGTGATGTCCAACCGGCCTACTACATATTCCAAAATAGGCCCATTTGACAAGGGTACTGTCTAAATAGCCAATCAGAGGCTGCGGCTCAAAGAATTGGGTCAAGAGACACACAGACAATGGGATGCGATCGAGAAAGTTTTCGATTTTCCGACTTCTTGCAATTCTATCTATAGTTCACTGACAAATGTATCATCGGACGCTGGAATTCGAAATATGATTTTATGAAGGTATGGACTTTACTCGGAGATGATCATTCCGTGGTGTCGTGCCTTTTTATTGTCGTGTCGCGTGCGTCTTCGATGGTGTTCGCACCCCTTGATTTTGATCGCCTTGCGCCCCGGGGCATCACGTGAGTACCGTACATTGTACGTAATATTTCGCCGTTCATAAATGTCTTTATTAATTTGGACCGCATGAAATTAGTTCGCCGTGTGTTGATTCTGTGGCTGTTCAGACAAGTTGGAAACTTGACAGTCAGGTCTGCAGCACGTTCGTGGAGCCAAGAACAGGTGGCAGCATGGGACGGATTCATCATCGTAAGTAAATTACAGTCATCATATTTTATAGTCCCTTATGTTTGGCTGAATCGAACGCCAATACAGGTACTTTAATCAAAAGTTAGTGAGCCGAAAACACAATGTCATGGGCTTTACTTGGCCTTTCTCAGAGAGAAATTCTACCCTTGAAGTTTGTAAACAAATTGAATTATAGGTGGAATCCGTTTACTTCAGCTCGTTGATCACTCTCTGCAATGCAACCTAAAGTCTCAGTATTTGATTAGAAGAAATGAACAACCTACATGTGTATGTCTACTTCAAGGAAAACGAACAAAAAATCGTAGACTGGTTGGCTGCGGTTAAAAGCTAAAATGAAACTACAGGAATGGACGATCGCCTGTAACTTAGAGACTCTGGTAGAATGAAATTAACGTGATGTAGAAAGTTCTGATCGACAAACCGGTGAGCCTAATGCCTATGCAGAAGACAAAGTAGAATGCATCTTCTGTGACGCATTAATAAAAGCACAAGTGTGACGTCACTTGTACTCTTGTTTTTCGCTCGAATCACTGACGGAATCCGTTAGTATTCATGGCGCGGACATAAAGTGTACATTGTACATATTCATGATGTACGTGTCAAACTATATCTTTGGTCATTGCTGATAAATGAAAATATTTTATTAAGCTTCAAATATCAATAAGTTTTTCCTTTCATACATGTACCGAGACTTGCATTTGTCTCGTTTGCATACTGACACCAGTAAACAATTAAAACATTTTCCATCTGCCATTTTATGTTTCTCCCGCAGATTGAAGCATGCATATATGAATATGAAGTATCATCGTCCGTGAATGCATCCTTGTAGCAATATATCTCAGGAACATCGAGAAATGAAACGGAAATTTGGCCTTTTGTTGTCTGTGTTCGAGCAGATGGTTGCTGTTTTTGCATAAAGGAAACATTTCTGATATCATATTCAAAATGTTCTTTATCATTTGTAATACACGTGAGGATTATTGGATGAACGAATTGTTATCAAAACTGATCCGTTACGTTCAAAATGGAGTTTTTAGCTCACATGGTGAGCTTATGTCGTCAAGTCTTGTCGGTCCGTCCAACCGTCCGTCCGTCGTCCGTCAACAATAGGGGCACGATTGCTCAGGTAGAATGCATCTTCAGTGACGCATTACATAAAAGCACAAGTGTGACGTCACTTCTTTATCATTTGTAATACACGTGAGGATTATTGGATAAACGAATTGTTATCAAAACTGATCCGTTACGTTCAAAATGGAGTTTTTAGCTCGCATGGTTGAGCTTATGTCGTCAAGTCTTGTCCGTCCGTCCGTCGGTCCGTCGTCCGTCAAAATAGGGGCACGTTTGCTCAGGTAGAATGCATCTTCAGTGACGCATTACCTAAAAGCACAAGTGTGACGTCACTTCTTTATCATTTGTAATACACGTGAGGATTATTGGATAAACGAATTGTTATCAAAACTGATCCGTTACGTTCAAAATGGAGTTTTTAGCTCACATGGTTGAGCTTATGTCGTCAAGTCTTGTCCGTCCGTCCGTCGGTCCGTCGTCCGTCAAAATAGGGGCACGTTTGCTCAGGTAGAATGCATCTTCAGTGACGCATTACATAAAAGCACAAGTGTGACGTCACTTCTTTATCATTTGTAATACACGTGAGGATTATTGGATAAACAAATTGTTGTCAAAACTGTAATCCTTTACGTTCAAAATGGAGTTTTTAGCTCACATGTTGAGCTAATGTCGTCAAGTCTTGTCCGTCCGTCCAACCGTCCGTCCGTCGTCCGTCAACAATAGAGGCACGTTTGCTCAAGTAGAATGCTTCTTCAGTGACGCATTAAATAAAAGCACAAGTGTGACGTCACTTCTTTATCATTGTAATACACGTGAGGATTATTGGATGAACAAATTGTTATCAAAACTGTAATCCGTTACGTTCAAATTGGAGTTTTTAGCTCACATGGTTGAGCTTTATGTCGTCAAGTCTTGTCCGTCCGTCCAACCGACCGTCCGTCGTCCGTCAACAATAGGGGCACGTTTGCTCAGGTAGAATGCATCTTCTATGACGCATTACATAAAAGCACAAGTGTGACGTCTTTTCTTTATCATTTGTAATACACGTGAGGATTATTGGATAAACGAATTGTCATCAAAACTCTGTAATTCGATACGTTCAAAATGGAGTTATTTTGAAGGATGTATTTTTATTAGTTTCATTGATCTAAGACTACTTCATCAATCACAACAAATTAAGACACAACTGCCAAACCGAAGCAGGACGTAATGATCATAACTTCAGACCTTCTGTTGAAAAATACCTAGGTGAGCAAATATTTACTCGCCTAACTTTTATTTTCATAGCCTAGGCGCGTAATTCTTGAAAGTCGCTGTTTGCGACTTGTGCCCGGCGGCCATGATTGATAATAATGAGATCACGGATTCCCATGCTAGGAGCGATTCCATTGGTTGGCCTTCCGAGTGACCCCCGATATTGACCAATGGCTTGCACTGTTACAGTCTGTGATGTAGTTACAAAAATATGCCTATCGGCGGCGCTGCAGTCGGGATATCCAGGTGCGCGAATTTTAAAACTTTTTTAAGAGCAGTTCCATGCGTGGCCAAAATGACAATTTGGCCGTGGCAAAGGCGCGCAAGCGCAAATGCGCGCCTTTCAACAGAAGGTCTGCATAACCACTGGTCAAGTCTCCAACCCATTGTCTATCCAAATTGAATACTAACGTTAGTATGTTAAGGAAGGCATCGAAAGACCATAAACTCATTTCTGGGCATGGCTTTGATATACAGAAACGGTCTTTAGATCAATAGAACTGGAGTATTTTCAAGATACTAATGTTTGCAATCTGTGCATGCATCAAATTACCCCGTGTAGTCGGTTTTTATATATGATATTATTGGAAAGTTCAAAGCCTAGTTTTTTGCAATATATTTAGCTGTCACACTTCCATATTAGAAACGTTCTTTTATCGGCGGATGATATTCCATTTTATGAGAGGTTTGCTCAATGAATATCTAGACGCCATTCTCTATCAATGTGACTTGAAACAACGAGTTACAACAAAGCTTTCGCTCCAAGTAGGAATGTAGGTCAATAAGGTTCCTCTTCAAATAATAAAGGTTTTTGAGCTTTTGAAAAACCTCAAAAATTCAACACAAATGCACCCTGCAGAGGATTTTCAGGGTCATGAAAAACACTTCGAGATTTTTCGCAACGGAGTGCATATTTGTGTTTGCTGATAGGAATACGCAAAAAGGTTTTTGAAAACGCCCAGGCCCCTTATGCTTGAAAGAAGGAGACATGGCGAATCTATAACTGTTTATTGCGCCAAAACTATCATCAACCTTGATGAACCCCCTACAATTTTCTGAACCCAGACATTAATGAAATACACATTACCTCAGTTTATCTTTTATGAAAATCAAAAAACTCCAGGATCTCTCCACTCACCGATATATGTATGAAGGATTTGACTAAGATTCTAACATTTTCGGCATGAACAACATCGTTGTGTCGTCTTACTGAAAATACAGAAAGAATGTGTCATGAGCATTGGCAGACAAAACGAAGAGAAACAAAAAAAAATATTACCTGCCCTTGCTGATAATTGTCCCATCGACTCCCATGAAATTGTTTCGAGGGGGGTCGATGTTATCAAGATTTGAACCTTTATAAGACTGTAGAACAATGGGAATTTAGGCCCTGGTGCGTGTTAGCTTCGTTTAAAGACAATAGACCGTGTATTGGGCTATGCCTGAATTCTTTTGACTGTGAGGTATTAAGAGATAAAAAGCGTTAATGGCAGAGGTGAAATTGACAGGGCTACGGCTTGGTAACCTTGGTTACTTATCAAAGCACATGTGTAATAATTGGATGCAAAATCTTGAAATGTTGTTCCCAATTCTGCCTATTCAAACCCTTCATGCATTAACGCTACATTAATATACATTAACATGTTTAATGTCAGCAATGACATGTCATTCGCTGTTTGCAACCAGTACAGGATGGAATTTGGATTTCTATTTCATAACGGGGAACAATAATTATGGTCATTTGAATGACACTTGATGGAGGGTTGAAAGTGAATGCTAGCCCCGGGAAACCAGGGCGCCTCAGAAACAAGAAGACATCTAAGATGTGAATGTAACTTAAGATATACTCATTACACATAGAGGATGAAATAAAGACCCTAATAATTAGCTAATAATGACACATTAGTCTTCTTGTTACGAGAGTATGGTTATTATGAAGAAGTAATTCTGCACTCCAGGTGGTATAGGTATGAAATTACTTTCAATGAGAAGGAATTTGAAGTCTGTTTTCGTCTAAAGTAAGAACGCCTCGATAAAAGTGTGTTGTTATCGTTTCATGACTTTGAGAAAGGTCAAACAATAGGTTCCACAAAACTTGTTGACCAAAGTTCGTGAAAGTTTGAACATAAATTTGACTTTAAGAGAGGGGCTACGGGTCAAATTGGTATTCAGTAGAGGCAGTCAGTACAGACAGTCAGAATTCGATACTTCTAAGTTCATATTCATATTGGGTATTGAAGCTTGCTGCTTCACTTTCCATGTCGGCAGGTAGGCCTACATGTAAACTTATAAAACGACCTGATATAATGGACATTGTCTCGGCGCAATGATATCACATGTCAATGTGATTATCGGGTAAAGGGGCGCGACGCAAGACTATGTTAGAAGTACAAAAGTTCGATAACAAATATAGAATTCCATATGTATATCGATTTTACATCCATTTTCCCACTCCTAATAGGCGTCGGGTATCACTTCAGGTTTTATAAACCGAAAAAGGCAAGTCGACTTTATGTATCCTGCATATGCTATTGCTATTTTGATGAACGTTGAGACATTTCCTCCGATACAGCGCGGCTATTTTAATCAAGACTTTGAGAGATAGAAGTAAACAAAAGGATTAACCTATCTATAAAGCATCATGTCCATTTTCAAAGCATTTTACTGAAATATCATACGCCGTTTCTTAAATAGAAATCTGTCATATACTAAATTTGAAAATTACCAAATGCGTAAATCAGAAGAGAATATATAAATGAGCATTATCGTTACGTATAGACATATTGTACGGTAAGTTGTGGTTCTATATATTCTTAGAATTTTATTTCTGATATATGTCATAGTGATCATACAGCCAAGAAAAATGTCCACATTCTATTTTGTACACTTTCTCGATGACCTGAACTTCTCTTCTAATTTTCGTGCATCTATGTATACCACTTTAAAGCCAGGTAGGCCTTTTTACTGAATAACCCGATATACCCCAGTACAATCTGACGTAAATATTATAGTCTAACCAACGCTTTAATAGCGTATTCAAAGTCGATATTTCCTCCATTATAAAAGACAGAACTGAAAACAATATCGAAGTCACATTCAACATTGTTCAAACCCACACATTTTAAAATTCGATAAAATCCACTTTTCGAGAGATGAAGCAAATTGATTTTTTTTTCAATCTCTATGCCACCGTTTAAAATGCCTAGATTGGTTTTCACGCTACGAAATTAAATCATTTTGCGGACGTTTCACTTAAATTTGCTCTTTTGCATGAGTGTACATGGATAGGTGACACAGAGAGATTGTAGTTTAACAAAAATAATGCAGCGGATAGATTGCAATTTTATGCTGACTTCATCCAGCAGCTGCGTAGTGAAATGATCGATCACGTACTAAGTTAGATTTCGTACTGCTCAAAGGCGCGGCTTAATAAACGAATGCATTGCATCTTAGAGAGTGAATGCATCCCTTGTCACAGCGCTAGAAACCTCCATTACTTGAAAAAAATTCTAAACCATACCATACCGGTCCCCTGTCAAAGTACACAAAAAGCGCGACAGTGGCGACCATGTTGAATAGCGGACTACATTGCCCCTGACCCTAGGTCAGTTGATTTGCATATATGTATCGTTCTTAAAAGGTTTATAGATTTCTCTCCATTATTCAATACCTTTCACGCATGTAGATGATGATTACGAGAGAATACCATAAATATGATTGAAAATACCGCAAAGTTTATACACCTTTCCAGAAATGGGGCGCTGAGTGTCCGAAGTAGTGATGTCATAAGGGGAAACTAGGCCTTATGGTGGAGGGACAAAGGAGATAGTCATGGTTGACCAACACACTTGAATGCCTTTGATGACGGAGAAGGGGAAAACAATTAGTTCCAATGCAAGCATGTACAGAGGACCGTTTTTGATGTTTAAGAATGAATCTAGTACTATCGGTATAGGAAAATGCTTTACGGGCTTTGCCCAGGTCATGCAGTCAATCTTCGGTCTACCACCGGAACAACTATATTGTATATACCCTACATGTACGTTATGTGCCGTACTGTATGTGTGGTTGATGTCAGGTTCAAGGTAAAAACCTGATGCCTCAATAATATAAGCTAGAGATTTTTGATAAGATAAGTTTAGAAAGAGCCTCAGTCTCGCAAAAGAACTAAAAAACCTATGTTTACCGGCTGTTTATCAGACAGTTCAACTCAACGCACTAGGAACATGGTAGTAAAGTGGAAAACCACTTTTTAAAGATATGTGAATAAACGACGCGAATGAAGCCATTTCAAAGCTTCAGCTGGGCACGCGTGAAAGAAACTACGCTTGCTAGCTCTTTTTCCTGATGCCAGTTTACGTTTTATGGCGTATTCCCGGCCGGCTTAAGAACATTTATAGGTTGCTTAGTGTTTTGCTCAAAAGAATAATCTGGGTTGAACTTTGTCAACATTTTTTTTGCAAAGGAACCGAGATTTGATCGAAATCATAACCTGCAAGTGCAACGAGCAGTCTTTTCAGATTGCGTGGTCTTTGTTCACAGGACCCCTTCCTTACGGGATTGCCGCGTAACACAACTCAAACCTCCTTATAGGTTAGCATAAGGGTCATTTCATTACCACAATGGCAATCGAATGACCATTACTGGCTCACGGAACGGCCTGCTTGACCAAGGAGATCATCGTTCTCGGACAATGATATCATTTCTGACGGCCTTTCCACTCTGTTCGCTTGCCGGCTATTAGGCTTGGATGCTGGGTCGTGGCAGTTCAGAATGGTTGGATGACAATGGCAGATTCGACTATTTGGCTATTAGTCATCAGGTCACAAGTTTGGAACGGTCGGATCAAATCAGGTATTTTGTGAGGGTAGTGACCAGACTACCGAACTGGAGGTATTGGTTGTCTCACTAAAACCGCGAGGGTGGAGCTAAAATGCGGACCAAAACCGAGACGGAGCTGAGGTTTTGGCCAGCATTTCAGTTCACCCGAGCAGTTTTGGTGAGACAATCGATACCGACGACATTGAGGTATCAATTTCTGTTTTAACACAATCTCAAGTTAAACGACGAATGATGTGGTTTAAAATACGTTTTGAATTCCATATTTTGCACCATCCCAATCGGTTTTTGTTGCCTAACCTTTATAGCCGTGGCTTCGTTGGCGCGTAGAGCATTTACACGGGAGATTGCGGTTCATTTCTAAATCCAGGTATTTTGGAAGATCTTGTAGAATTTTGTTATCATGTGGTGAAACTATCATGATTGCAATGTTTTCTAATTGTACCAGATGAACAGATATGCTCAGTGAATAATGACCCAAACAATGTTTTACCTGTATTCCTTGTAAACAGTACTAAATGTATTGTTGTAGCCTCGCATACCATAGAGGTATCTATCCTTAGAGCCGCTATGAACTGTGTTAGTTACTCGTTCCGTGAAAAAAATAATCTCACACATAAACATATAATTGTGTAAAGAGTTGTGCAAGACAGACCTTAGGTATGTATTTATTTGCTGCATAAAAAGACACTGTGTACAGCATCACCTAAAATGACGCCATGGATATTTTGAACGAATAATACGGCCTTCTTTCAAGGCTGCATTGAATCATTTGCGTATCATCATGGTAGCATTTGTTCCGACCCGGTTCCCATCGGTTAATACTTAACCTGGGGACGAGATTGGCAAATCCAGGATCAACCCAAATACCAAAAATGGAGAAAAAAATTCCAGTCCAGGCTCCATTAAATTCGAACGGCCTTAAAGCTGTTATCTTCAACTGGCCTCGTGGCTTAGTTGGTTAAAGTGCCTGTCTAGTAAACAGGAGATCATGAGTTCGAATCTCGTCGAGGCCTTTTTATTCCTTATTGTTAGATATTGTCAGTCGTGTTGACGCACATTATCTATTCACATGATTCAAGCCTTGTATCCTGTGGCGTTGCAAGTAACATGGCCCATTTTTTATCACCAAAATATTAATGTCTGTCAGATTTAATTGCCCTTTTTTGATTTGTTATTCTGAATGTCAGACACATACCACATTATCTGGCAGCTACACTGAAATCGCGACAGCTGAACAATAAGATCAATAGCGCTTGCATATCACGACCGCTGGTTATCCAGGTTTAATTGCACTGGTAACATAAAATTCCTAATTAGGTCAGCGTTGGCCTTTCAACTTATCGGGCATAAATCACCGCTCTATTTAGGCCTGCGGCTTTTCTTCAATGTCCCACACACTCTACCCACAGTAGGCATGGTCAAAGCATTTTAATGTGTGAAGCAAACCCAATGACCCAATTTCATCCGCGCAATCTGATTGGCTCTTTCGAACGTCAGCATTTCAACATGTGCGAGGATCAGAACTATTCGTGTGAGGGCGATATTTTGTGGAAAAAAATCGGTCACATTGTCATTGAAATGGAAGGGGTTAATGATAAGCAGAAGTGGAAAAATAGTGAAAGGAATCACGCCGCATGTGTTCCCCTTCCCCGCGTATCATTACTTGCCCAGAGTGGTTTTGCGGTAACTTTCGTCGATTTGACAACAACTGGAAAGTGGCGGTGTTACATCTCTCAGTGTTTCTCCCATTTTTCTCCTATTCACGGATAATGGTACTACTATCCGAACAACATCCATTCAAGGTCTCGTCTATATGGGGGGAAAACTCACGAACAGAAACACTCACAGATCACGGCATTGTCCAAAGCCCTACACCTATCATACAATGCTCAGTCACATCGAGTAAGCTTTGTTTGAAATCTATTGAAAGCAACGGGCAGGAAATTAAGTTTAGTCATTATAACAGTTCACTCGGTTACTGGGCCACGTCCCGAGTTGGCTCCGAAACCCCACTAGTCATCAAATCAAATGCAACTTACAATTATATCTTTTTGAGCAATTTTAGTTAAAGGTCATGAGAAACATGGCAAAAGCAATTGTCTGATGGCAAAAGTAAATGTTAGGTAAGAGGAGATGGATAGTGACGGCAGATATGGCGAAGGGTGATACATGCAGTTAGATGGCGACGACTCAAAGCTGAAGGTTATGCAAGAATGTTGGTTAAACGGTGAAAACAGATGGATATATCTTTGCAGACGGGGCATATCGTTCGTTGAATAACGAAAGCAGTTCTGGCTAGATTGTGAGAGGATATGGTTCGATCGCAAAAAAGCATATGGTTTGATCGGGAAAGAATATCGCTTGATCGGGAAAGCATATGGCTTGATCGCGAAAAGCATATGGCTTAATCATGAAAGGAGATGGCTTGATCGCGAAAGGAGATGGCTTGATCTCGAAAGCATATGGCTTGATCGCGAAAGCATATGACTTGATTATGAAAGGAGATGGCTTGATCGCGATTGGTCATATCGCGGGCTATCAAAGGTGACTGATGGCGAGTAACCTAATGCACGTGTTGTACGAGTACGGATAGGATAGGCCTCAGAATTTGGAGTTCCGAATCATGGAGGACCCGGTATGTATATATGGTCAATCACGGAGACATAGTGACGATCGACGCTGATCTGCGCGACCAGAATGACCACAGAGAGAAGAGAAGCATTCTGATAAAGCTACACCTACCTTTCGTTAAAACAAAAGAATTAGGAAAGGCTAGCCACATACGTGTACCAGATCTGTCCCGTACGTTTCCTGAACAGCAACTGGAAGCAGGAATGAGGTGAACACGATATGTTGTTGTTTGTCGCGGTGGCCTAGTTACGATATCAGTTGCAAGCCATCATGATGTGTCATTCAGGCCAGCCACCTTGCATTTTCTCATTTCTCTGACGTCATTCAATCTGTATCAAGGGATATCTTTTTTATAATCTATTAAATACCTGTACGCTCTTACAATTAATACATATCAGTAACTACTCAAAATTAAGATTCCTTTTTTGCTAATAAATTTTAAGACTGCATCTGAACCGATGGGTTTGTCGAGATGACTCGTCCATGTAACTTTCTGGACGTGCACATGCTCTATGAGAACTTCTGCCTGTGGTGCTTAAGCAGGAAATGGCAAGGTGAAGTCTTTAAGGCATTTTGAACAACTTTCGCCCCTGTACACCGTACTGGTCCATTGCCTTTCGGCCAGATAATTAGGCGAAACCTGCCTAATGTGGCGGGAAAGCTTGAAGTATTGTTTACCTTGGATAGTCTACTGATGATTAATGACAAACTGGTCACTCGAAATCTCCTTCAAAATTCCATCGGCAAAGCCAGGCTCGTCTGAGAAGTTTCGCTAATGCATCAAACTGTGTTTGACCAACAGAACAGGTTGTTGGTGGGTTTGGGGGGTAAATGAGTACACACCATTACTCAACGACAGCGGCAGCACACCAGCAGACTCTGAAATTATGCCAAACTCCCCGCAAACCCTTCAGATCTACCATCACAAATCAAGAGTAACCACTTTGCAAACGGACAACGATAAGTTGTATTGACAGAGATCTCAAAACCGACCACAAGACAAATACAAATCTCTAGCTTAATGTAAATCGCATTACGTGGCGCTGGAGCATGTTGACGAAGGTGAGACAGAAGGAGCGTACTTCCTGGAGCAGTCCAGAAATCAAATTTGATCGGATCAGAGACATACTTCGGCAAACATTTGTGATTTCCGGAAGGTGGTTTATTGGGAATTCGATTCTTTCTACGCTTTAGATTAGTTTGGCCAAATTATCATTGCGTCTGGTGGTATCATCTGATCAAATAGCCAAACAGGAGGGTGGGGGCTGATAGAGAGCCAATGAAGGGTGTCTGACTTCTGGCAAAGCGGCGAAACCACACGATTATAAGAGCGCCTTAGCTTACGACATGGAAAATGGGTGGGTAAACCTTACGGACGCATTACGTACTAAGTACGAGGGCAGGTTTACGTTTGTACTTCATCGTCGATTTTCTTGAAAATATGCCCGATTCCTCCAAAAACAGACTATAAAAGTATATAATTTACGAGTGTCACTTGATTTGCACAGGATAAGAAACCTGCCTAATTAGATTTGGTGCCGTAAAGGATACCGTGGGCGACCACTGATAATGAAAGAAAAGTTGGCCTCAACTACCTAAAATTACTTTCCATCGCCTTCGCTAATGTAATACCGCTACATCATATACGAGAGGGCCGAGGAGTATCTGATGATAGAGCTAGAGCTTCCGCTGATAGCACCATGATTAACCACAGCAACTGATCTATTTAATGGACAGCAATTAATATGACGAATATTCCGCCTTCGATGACGTTGAACTCACATTGAACCCTTTCACTCTAGAGCCAAGAAGATTCAGCCAACTCTAAAGATACTTTTTCCATTTGTCAAGGACTGGATTATGCATGAAGATTGCAGTGATATATGATACAGATAGGCTACGGAGTTGATTACACCCGAAGTCGCTAGGTAGGAGTGGCCAGAAGTGAACCTTTCTCCTTTCGATATGAGCTTTCCGGCACGAGGCTTTTCGCTCGACGACACTCAAAGCCGAAGGATAGGTCGGAGGGAGTGGAAGTAGGCCTAATCCATTCTCCTCGAAAGTGAAATTTGCCTCACAAAACCATATCGCATGGGGTTAAGGAAAGTCCTTACCAATACTAAGAAGAAATTCTTCGGACAACCCGGATAGAATTCAGATTGAAAGCAATCTGAATTCTATCCGGGTAAAAGTAACATTGCCCATGCTGACTCGCTTTGACTGATTCTGAGGAACATCAAACACCAGACGATATTTCATACTGAAATATGTATGTAGGAATGCACTGAGAAGTCGGCGGCCGTGACGGAGGCCCAAGTTTATAGGTCTTGAAAAACCACTACGTGAGCAACCCCATATCTTACTTTCACCACTTTTACGTGTAATTGATAGTAATCAAGTCAGTTCATCACGATGAGTTATCCATTGTCAAAATATGTCAGAGAAGATGCCAAGCCCGTCTCAGAGAAGGAGCTTATCTATGATATGCTTGATACTCGTACAGCTGGTGAATCACACTTATTAAGATGATAGATGGTGAGAGAGTTCTAAGTAGCAACCCGTGTATCATCAATGGTTTCTCCACCTGACATGTTTGATGAATTAACTAGGGGATCTACGAAATAAACCAGAGGTGAATACAAGTTCAAGGAGCGAGCTGTACATTGTATTTGCAGCGGTACACTGTTGCAGTATGACATGGTCGTTAGATAGGCACAGTTGCCTGTATAGGACTCAACAGGACTTTAATGTGGATGCGTGCTGCCCGTGCGTGAAAGAAGGATACTACATGTATACATTAGTATAATACACTATCAAGTTATCTCATTCCGATGAGGATCCCCGCAATATACACCAACATGCATTGTAAAGGAATTCTGATTATAAACAGGTTTTGGTTGAGGGTAAAAACGAAGTAATATGTTTTTTTCTAAAGGGTATGGATCTAGCGAGCGCTTGAGGCCCTTTTATCAAAAGTATAGAAAGTGAAAATGAAATTGGCTGAAGGAGATAGCGGTTCGTTGATGCAATAGTTTGAGCTAACCCTGCCAATTGTCTCTAACGCCGATTCAGTATCAGCATGGGCCCTGGTCAGGTCTCCATACAAACTGCACAGCTGGAATGGATAAGCAGTCAAAAAGATTGCTTCCCGAATCAAAGATTGTCTAAATGAACTCGCAAGGTGATAAAACCATTTCGACATCATGAACCTGCGACATTAATCATCTAAACGCATCGAGAATCCGTGATCAGCGAAGATCCTAATGATATTGGCGTATGATAGAATGGTTGGTAATTCAAGCTGACACTGACCGTGTAACCAGTAGATTCGCAAAGAGAGATTTGACAAGTATGAGGCAGGTGAAGGGAGTACGCCATCCAAACCAATGGTGATATCAATATAGGCAGGCCCCATCGAATTGACGGAACGGACGGTATGAATGGAATATGATGGATAATAAAATCATACCTAAAACTGTCGCATAATATGATGTTTTCGACTTCAAGGGAGGACGAGCGCGGGGATAATAAAGTATTCATGTGGAGAGGGCGCCAGAGACATCCCTAAATGGCACAAAGTGTTGGTAAATTCTTGTTCGCATGATAAGTGTATGCTAGAGCTGTCCTCTAAAGAGTACCTCTATATATCATTTTTGTCGGTCCGGCATTATCTTCCGCCTCATCTTCAAATTTTGGCGATGATTAAGGTAGCATGATTTTATCCCACTCCATCATATCCCGTCCATTCTGTCATATCCCGTTCAATCATATCCCATTAATTCCCGGTCATTCCATCTCGTCAATTCGATGAGGCCAAGATAGTAAAATGAAATGGTACCTCACTTGCCCACGGGATCGCCAGACAAGACCAAAGGCGATCAAAGAAACACGACGGGCAACCAGCGAACGTGATCGCCGGGTGGCGGGAGCTACTGATATTATACCAATTGTTATGCGTAGGCCAGTAGTGCTCGACCGTTTGATTTCCCTTGGGTGACAAATCACATAGGGACACCGAGAAAGTCATTCAAAGCGCACATCACACGCCACGGGATGTTATGAGATGCCGATTACGAAACCAACACGGGTCGCATTATCACCGATAGAGAGTAAACCTTTATAAATAGTGGGGCGATCAATCAGAATATGATAGGGAAGTGGTTTGGGGCCACAGCGATGGAATAACAATACGATACATTTGGTCTCGGGGCGGGCAAGTTTGAGGAGCAACGGGTCATTAATGTGTTACTTTCACGAACTGTTTCTTGTTGCAAAAATAACCAACATTTGGCAGCAAAGAGTAGGTATGTTATAAAATGTGTCTGCTCTAATTAGAGACAAACAAAAGAGAATGAAACTAATGCAAATGTCCTACTTATCCTAGAGTGTCTAATTACACAGACGGATAAGCTATTCCAATGTTCTGGTGTAATTATCAACTAGCACTGTTTACAATGCCCTGGTGGAAAACACGACATCCACTGATTTGGCAACGTCATGATACAGTGGGTCAAAACGCATCTTGACTTCCAAGTCTAGTTATCGCTCCCCGTAGTCGGAGCCCAGTTCGGAGTCGGATATGAGACTGCGCCCCAGGAATTGTCTAAACACAAGAGTCATGATGATCGCGAAATGCCACAGCCTCGCCATTCTCCGCTAGAATCGCATTGGCGGACAAAATCGAAAGTTGCCACCACCCTATACACTAGTAACATACGTTTCTCAAGTTTGACCCACATAGTTATATCGTGGTAACTGTGGGTCTGTCAGAATCATTTACAAACAACGTCTCGAGTTTGTGGTCTTAAGTATGCCGCAATTAACCGACAAGGAGTATTGCGGTTCTGGGAGTAAACATTTTTGAAAAAGCCTCTATCTTATTCGCGATATGATCACCCGATAACACTGAATCACGAAATCAACTGATCAGAATTCCCCCGTCGAGAAATGAAATAAAGAGGTTTCGCAGCACTAACAGGAACGTATAACGTTTGCAATAGGGTTTCAACTTCAAGGTATGTACGTGCGCAAGCGTTTCTTCCAATAGTCTCAAATGGTTAACGCAGCCCAATCTTCAATACTTTATCTGTTCGATCTTTTTCATATGAATTACGGCGAACTTGAAGAAGCTAATTACGCACTAATTACCAATGCGCAATTTAATTAGGCGATATCAAATGAATGAGCCTCAAGAGAGCTGTCATACAATTTAGTTTCAATTGCCGAATCATCAATCTTGTTCTTTTTTGAAGGAGAGATCCGAATGAATCTTTCAAATCATGCAGTTACACATCTGGGTATCGTTGCGACACTTCGCAAAGCGATGACTCAACCACTTTGGCGAATCAAATTCAACCGTCTGCCAACCATTTAGGGAACTTCAAATCGAATATAATGGCGACCTAACGATTTGGTGACTCAAATAGAGCGATTTTTGGGGGTCCGTCAGTCATTGTTTCCTTGTGGGGCACGTTAATGGGAAAATCAACTTCAGCGAGAATGGTGATAATTTTGGTCCTGTGCTATCTTGCACTTACCATTTTTACGAGATGTATATGGCTGCACCGACCAACGACATTAGATGGAGGTATTTTTCTTCAGGTTTGAGGTGATTTACACCAAGTAAATATTTTCCCGACATAATTTGATTTACCTCGATATTGTCGGAAAACCGGCGCATAGATAAAATGACATGCGCAAAACGCATTCATCATGCTTAATGCCACTATATTGTGAGAAGACACGGCAAGTCAAATAGTCGTTAACTCTTTTTCTACCACAACCGGTATATACGGGTCCGAATACTGCGCACAACTGGCCCGCAGTAAATCCGTACTACTAAATTTTCCCCAAGTTCTATTCTATCATTCAGTGACATTCCCTAAAAGTCTTTGGTTGGTTATACACCTGCAGATGGAAACAATTCATACCACGTCCCTACGATTTGGTTTATCTACAATCATGAAATGAATTCACTTTTCCTAGGCCATGTTGGGATCTAGGCAGTCCGGTTTATACGGGGTGCTGGCGAGGGTACAGTACACTTCAAAAATGCTGCAGCCGGGTAGTGAAACGGTTCATGTGATGACTTTTTGACGAAAACTGTTTTGAACAGTTTTTTTCATGTCTCATACATCTTGATTATTGATGGCATCATATGTCATATTGATATATAAAAAATTATAAAACGGATTTGCCATATTCGATAACCGCGTCGGAAGCTATAACTAATGTTCGTCACTTAGCATCCTAGGAATGGCATCAATCTCAGTCAGTTGATAAACTACCAGCAATAAATCACCCAGACGGAGATAAATTGTGCAATAATTAATGGCATGCAATTTGTGTTGTTAGCATTATCGAGAAGTTTTGCAAGCAAAGGTGGTATTTTGCGCGATTTGAGCTCAGGCCGCTTAGGTCACACACAACGCACTCATGCGACTTGGCGCGTTCCGAGTTCGGGTCGCTTACATATAGGCCTACATGGGTCACAGACGACTTAATTACGTCACGAGTTCAGTTCTGCAGTTTGTTGTTTGGAGGTCAAACTTTCAATAAAAATTAACATTGCTCTCCGAGACATTAGGGAGTAGACCCCCCTTATTCAAAAGGAAGAACATGTGCTTTTCAAGCGCCGCGCAAACAAGCGATAATGATCTCTAAACTGTGGGGTAAATCCGGCGATCGGTGGATTTATTGTTGATCGCAAGTCGCATTGATTGCCTATTTAATTCGTTATTGCTTGTACCTTCGATAACAACCGCAAAAGAGCAGTTATCTTCGCATGCGAATCGAATAGCAGACAGCAGCGCTTTAAATTTCTCTTTTGCGAAATTCCTGCGATTTAAATCGACGTTTGCAACAATAATGCAACTCGTTTGCGTTTGTCGTCGCCAGTCGGTGAACCCAGCGTTGACCTATTTTACTCACAGACGGGAAACCTTTTTGTCGCACAGAATAGCGATTATTATCGCAGGCAGCTGAGACGGGTACTGTGCGTATATTATACGACACCGAGACACGCTGATTAGACATGATTGCAGGAAAACTCCCTGTTGAGCAACGAGTTCGATGTTCGCTATAAATCACAACATTGAACAATGAACGTTGTTCAATTTCTTTTGCTGTGTGCTGCTCCTGTAGCATTTGTCGAGATGATCTAAAGCGATGCAGTACCACCTTCACCGAGCACAACAGGTGTTCAAGCGGAAATATCACCGCAAAAGTGATAAATTTTCACCAGTATATCGAAGAAGGAAGCAATTATTTCGTAGCCGAGGGGAAAAACCGATAGAAGATGCAAAGTTGCGGCAGATAGCAGGCGAGGGCCAGGATGTCACAATGAAACCTATTTGGAATACGCATTAGCCAGATACCGATATTTGAAGGGTCCATGGCCAGCGGTAAGAACATATGTCATGTTTGCCTTCGATTATTTGCACAAGGTCACACTGACATACGGAAGGAAGATGCACCTGTAAGCTCAGCTGTAAGGAAAAATCGAAAGTCAAAGATCAAACGATGACTTAGGGTTCTTTATATGGATGTATTCCCTATAGGAGATGTTTAGAGCAAAAGAAAACTTTAACAATTCGCGACGAGGAGATAGAATGAACGCGTCAGAGTGATTACAGATCGAATTCTATGTAGCTGAATAAGCCGGTGTAGGAGAAGAAAATGTCCCCTGGAAAAAGCGTCCGGCCCTATAGTATTCCGACGGCTTATGGTATGTGGTTCAATAGAGCCAATGACCGTCAGTAGCTTAGAGATTAAAGCGCATAATACAATCCTTTGTTCCATTGGCATTCTATCCGTTGATGTGAAGGTAAGCATCAGAAGGGAGGAAAAATAGTCTTAAAATCCCAAGGTGCACGGTGTGATTCAGGTTTTTAAATTCCTCCGTCATATGCAAAGAATATCTGAAGTCGGGGTGTATTGAAAACTCCTGGTTATACGAGGATGGAAATTTAAAGGTTTATAGGGGTGTCTATAAACCGAAGACCAAAGACCGAAGACCGAAGATCGAAGATGGAAGACCCCCCAAAACTATAAAACGAAGATCCCCCCAACTATAAAAGGAAGACCCTGATGTCAACTATAAAACGAAGATCCCCCAACTATAAAAGGAAGACCCTAATGTCAACTATAAAACGAAGATCCCCCCATCTATAAAAGGAAGACCCTGATGGTTTTCATTCTCATGTTCAGTTACTGCACAGTTTGTTTTCATTTTCGGTCCATGCTACATTAATGATTTGAGAAAGTAAGTGTACCGGGTACTACACCAGTCGTGTCTAGCCTTAGCAGCTTAGTGGCACAGTTTACATAAGGCGGGGAGCCCCGTACCTGTTACCATGCAGCCGTGCTCCAATATGACCTAGTTTCTCACTGTACTCATCATAGCCAGCCCTCAGCTTCGTCCAGAAGCTGTTTCTATGTGCATGTGTGTGTATGATCTGATCTCCTATGTCACTACGCCGCACTCAGGCTAGCTTGCTTGTTGAAATACAGATGCTCAGTCACGTGTTATGACGTGCAAGTCTGCAGTAACTGAACTTGAGGGTCTAAAACCACCAGGGTCTTCCTTTTATAGATGGGGGGATCTTCGTTTTATAGTTGACATTAGGGTCTTCCTTTTATAGTTGGGGGGGATCTTCGTTTTATAGTTGACATCAGGGTCTTCCTTTTATAGTTGGGGGGATCTTCGTTTTATAGTTGACATTAGGGTCTTCCTTTTATAGTTGGGGGGATCTTCGTTTTATAGTTGACATCAGGGTCTTCCTTTTATAGTTGGGGGGATCTTCGTTTTATAGTTGACATCAGGGTCTTCCTTTTATAGTTGGGGGGATCTTCGTTTTATAGTTTTGGGGGGGTCTTCCATCTTCGATCTTCGGTCTTCGGTCTTTGGTCTTCGGTTTATAGACACCCGGTTTATAGCAATGTCAAAGTCTTGCGGATAAAAATGTGCAACGATGTGGATTGGGATAACGCTGATGATATGGCTGATCCGGCTACTGCCCCGGGCGTCTCCGAAAATGTGTTTTTCATGCAGGTGGTGTTCTCCACCCCGACATCATCCCTGTGAGCCTATTGACTCCCCCTCCAGGACCAAAAAGTTAAAAAACGGCCCTTTGGACTTTCAGTTCATGCACGGGTTAACCGTAATCAAGCAAAAAGGAGAAGCAATGCAAACGAGCAGATATTAGGCCATCATGTCACAATAGAGGCTGATTAGAATTGGAGCGCAATCAAACTGTCACGATAGCGAAGTTGAGACGTTTAGGAAAACGAGTCATGCTGCCCGACCGCTGCGCCCATTTCGTTATTGAGTGCAGTGATTACTGGGTCTGGAGTGGCGCTATTTAACGTAAGAATCAGCCAACATAGAATTAACGGCTAATACCAATGATCAATATATGTTTGGAGGTACCAATATTCGTTTCGATATTTGCGAACATTCACTTCAAATAATCTGTTTTGGCTACATCAGTTCAATGATGTTGGCGATCTCATTTGCCAAAGGGCCTTTTTTCCTCATGATGCCAGTTTGCTTATAGCAGAGAAAGACGAAAAGATAGATAAATAACTACAAGAACAGTAACATCCACGATTATTCTTTGGTGAAATAATATCAAAAACAACTTCTAAGAATTCAAACTTTTTTTCTCTGGACGTTATTGAAAATGCCGGATACCGACCCAACTTTGCCTCCTGCAGATTAAGACTTTCAATTACTTCGCCCCAACCATGTCAATATTGAGCACGAAGGGAGTACATTCCGATAAGTTATGGACCAAAATTATATCATCAGGTTATGAATTTCATATTGATATTAAATAAATTTGAAAATAGTCGACAGGCCATCCACATTAAGTGTTAATTAAACCAAGTCGCCTTTGACTAATAACTAATATTTCATGATATCAGTTGTGATTTATTTTATTTTGGGCGCGAGGAATTCCCATATAAATTCCAAGTAGAACTGCTTCAGCATGCACAAAGCTTCAAAGTGTATCAGTGCTTTAGCGGCTTGAAGGAACCTGCTAACTCAGCAGCATACCAAGGAAAAAATGCGGAAATTAAGTCAACATTTTTCGAGCGGATAATATTTGACCATGCCATCACGGATTTAATAACGTTTTCATCAGCGACTAATTTCGTATCCATTTTTTCTCGAGAATTGGCCGGTAAAGGTATGTCGGTTTGATGATAATTCATTGAAAGAGGGGCATTAAGCTCTACTCGATTGGTCAATCTTTTCTCATGCAGGCATAGAAAGAAATCCTTGCCCTCGGGAAACGGGCTCATGATACAAACAGAACAAGAATTTCATCTTCATGATTGTGCACCTTTAACCTAACGTCATGTCTTTATGGCCATCAACCGAAGCCGTTGTCTAATGCATTTTTTCAAAGAGGGCTCTGAATGCTCTTGCACAGCGAGTCAGAGAAAATACCCTCTTCAATCAGAAGATAATGTTTTGCGTCTACGGAAGTAGTAAACGGAAACACGTGACTCGACTACGGCAACCAGTAAACCACACAGACTCAAACCATGACCACATCATTTTCAAAACCACAACCAGCTTTTCGCGATTTAGTCGTGAAGGCAACCCGGGCTACAATGCCCTTTGCATAAAATAATCCTTCTTTCCAATTAAACGAAAAAGCGAAAAAGCAAGAGAGCATCGTCTTTTTATTTCGAATCAAAGAAAGCGATGGTTACGTCCTTTCATATCGTTATCTGAAGAAATCATGTAAAACACTAACCACTCTCAAATAATTCAAATGCCGAGCAATAAGATTACGTTTCTTTACCATTCACTGATATAAATCGCTAATTTGATTATCAATGCAGGAAGTTACGGATTGAAGATGATTTTCATTTCTATATTCGTTGTAGTGGAAAGATTTTTTATCAAAGAATGACGAATCAATTTTTTTTCCTCAGATTTCTGCAAAAAAGATTTTTCTTCATTTAACGTTATTTTGCAAACTACATGCAAAAGCACCGTGCTTGAGTTTACAAAATCTACTAATGAATCCATAAAATCTCGAGTATGATAACAGTGGAACCTCCCTTAGCGGACACCTCCCTGTTATGGATAACTTTTCTATAAAGGACACTAGTTTAGGCCCCAGATTGGTTGTTTCCATTAAATTTGACCTCTCTAATCAGAACACCTCTCTATTTTCGACAGCACTTGTCTGTCCCGAGAGTGTCTTTGATGTGAAGTTCTACTGTATTGCGCAGCGAGAATGGGAACTTTGCAGATGAATCAAACTAACATGACTGGATGTTTACTCTCTGAGGCGATGTCCGCTGTTTGGAATGGAACACAAACCACAGTCCGGAATCCGTTCTACTTTTTTGACTCTGCAGACACGTGTTGACAGTTTATTAATTGGGTTGAGCAGAGCAAGCATGGTAAATAATGCAAGAAGAGGGAGAGAGAGACATTTTGGCAGGTATGGGAGCAGTTTTGATGCCATTGCTAAGCTGACGGCTGATGGCTGATGGCTAATAGTTTTTTTGTTTCTCGTTCAATTCGAATCTGTCGTAACGAGGTACTGACCTTTGCCTCGTAATCATACTTCCTTTTTAAGGAAACGCCAAACACGCGTTTCTTGAGTTTGTGCTGCTATAATTCTGAGGAAATAATCGGTTATTCCAACCACGATGACGTCATAAGTGCCATTGTACAATATAACATTGGAAATAAGCAAGGGAAAGCCTCGTGAAAGAATTTACCCGTTATTCCAACCGTCATGACGTCATAATGGCCATCGCACAATATTATAACACGGGGATTTTGCAAAGATTTCTTTACCTGACAATAATTTCTAGTATTGAACTTTCCATTGCTCGTGGTGCAATATTCATGTACTCTCATATGTAGAGAAATGTTATTCACCACAATAATTACACATAGTTCATACTGATTTCGAATAGCATTCCGCGAAGATGACGTCACTGCAGCTGCTGCCCTCTATTTCCTCATCGCTGAATTACAGGCAATGTCGGACAAACATGCGGTTTCGTAATGGATTCAGGCTTTCTAACTAGGGCAGTTAGATTCAATCTGGCACATGTCCGAGTGTTGGAAATACCACATAATTGTTCTGAATATTTCTCTCTCTGACTCTATGGTATCATTCATGCTAAAAACAATGCAGGGTCAAAGATAATTGACTTTGAAATAAGCTCAAATGCGTAGAAATAAGTGTCGATGTCCGACTGTCACGTGACTAAAACGTCATCAATATCTTATGCAAATGACCTTGTGAGCTATAAATAGTAACTTCGCGGAATGCTATTACACTAGTGTATATGGATGTAACACCGAGATGCTTCAAACCTCGTATTGCTTGGAATAGTTTAGGATTTGTATTCTCGGAGTTGAAACTCCACAAATGACACGAGCCCATGGTCTTTGTTCCGCTATACCTATACTTTCGATGACGACTGCGCTAAGCACAAACACAGCAAAACTTACCAAAAGTACTCCTTTCACGCTTATTCCATCATGCAGAATCTGCAAAGATAGAGCAAAGAATGCTCAGAATAATGTGAGGTATTTCCTGCAGAAGTTACGGCTGAATTCTTAATTTCCTGTTGACATATTCTGAAGCGGGAGAACCGTCTCAGAAGTTAGAAATTGGGCCACAATTACGTTGTTTCGTTCTTAAAATAGCGGAACATTACCGATCGTGATAGTGAGTGACTGCGTTATAATACCCAGGTCAGCATTCAAAGGTCTGTTTTCCTCTCTATCCCGCAACAACACAACTGGTGACTTTCTGTCAGCATTTCGATCATATATATCATTGAGATTCCTGATGAATTCAGTCCGGTTGGCGTTCAGTCTACTCATTTATTACATGTACCTTTGATACTCTTCAGACCCAGCGACGTGTTCGAAAAGAAGATACATGTTCCACATGTTTTCTATTTGTTTAGTTTAATTTGTTAATTCGTTTCAATTTCTTTCAATTTGTTCAAGTAATTTATTTTTAAGGAAGACTACTAATGGATTTGGAATTGCGTGCTGAGATTCAGGTTTTTCATTCCTACCTCATACACAACCTATTGCGAGGTGGAGTATATTGAAAACCACTGGTTGCGCGAGGGTGAGGCAAGACCACCACTGGTTTTTTAAGCCTTTTAGCAGTTCAATTGACAATGTTTGACCGCGACGCATCAAATACTGCGTGGGGTTGTGAATCTGAAATTTTGATATGATATTCCGGACAGTCGGACAAGTAAATGGTGAAAAGTAAACTGGTAGTTGACCACGGAAATTTTTTGATAATCGACAAATTGGACAGACAACTGAGAAAGTCTGTCATGTTAATTACTCAAAGATGCAGGGACATTAGTAGAATGTCCAATTAAGTATATTGTACATTGCTTTGTCTGTATTCAGTGTAATGTTCTTTTCTGTATCTTCTTAACTTGCTTACTGTTTCAAATTGTACTAGATTTCCTCAGTACGAATAAACATATATATATATATATTGATATTTCCACTCTTTTCAGCCAACTGGCAGAAAAATCTCAAAACACGCCCCCTATTACCAAATTAGCAAAATTCGAAATTAATTTTTTCATCAAATAATTTCTTTATATCTGTAGACTTGCCACAGCAAATATTTTTTCAATACCTCTCCAAATATGTACTTGAGAGTTAAAAACATGCACTCGTCTTATTGATAGGCCTCGACTATGAATATTCATTGGTGGTATTGTCTCGGGTGCAGAAGGAACTACGAACGGGCCATCGTGATCGGGTATCGGCAAACTTGGGTCGACCTCACGATACCTGTGCCTTATTGCAGTGCGTTGGAGGAGTGTCAGCTCTATATCGATATATCATTCAATTAGGCTGATGGGAGAGTGATATTGCACTCTTGACCTTTAATTATACCATAAAGAGTTACAGTTCGCCTACGCCGTTCGGTACATATTTGAAGTTTGTAATTGAATTTGAAAATTCTAAATTATGTAAATACTTCCTGAATATGGATTTTAAAAAAGCCGTTGTGTAGGCAGATATATAAATACCAGAAACAACAAGTTTCAGCAAATTTGCATGCATAATAACTGCACTACAGCATTGTGTATAATGGCATTTCTATTTTCCTGGACAACGAGTAAACACGAACGACGTACCCCTTTAAGAAGCGGTATAAATCACGGACAGGTAGTCAACTAATATCTACTATCTCTCGCAATCAAGGTAAACTGAACGCTTGTAAAACAAAGGTAATTGTTTTGTAAAAAAAACATTGAGTGATTTCAGCATTAATCCGTTGTGCAATATACAGGGTGGTCCAAAAACATCCTTGTCCTCTCCTGGGAACCAGATTTTGAACGGGGAATCGATATCACTCAACCTCGTTCCCAGATAAAAAATCGCCCCTTTTGAGAATTCGTTTCAAGGCCACCCTATAGATCGATCGGAAGATAGAAAGGCGACGCCAACTGTATTTATTCTCGTAAATTGTGTCAATAGTTCTTGAAAGTGTAATAACCGAAAGAACATATTTGAATAATGTATTAATCGAACGCCTGGAATATCATTGAAATTTGAGAGCTCGCAACAGCTTACAGCTGGAATGATTCAACAAATCAAGAAGTTTTTATGTAAAATTTGAAATCATTCGGCAGACTTGCAATAATGAGTTATATGGTAACGGGTTTCTGCATTAATTTCGCATGGGAGTGCTGAAGTAGTGTGCTCATTTGGTGTCAGAGGTCGTGTCGAGAAAAAGGTGTGTCTGAATTAGTCATATATATATCGAGTGTCCCAAAAAACCTCATACATTTTACTTGCGATATTTCGTTTGTTTGCCCTTTAGGCATGTATGGACCTTAATGCGGGTCGGTGTAACCATAATCTTGCACTGATGATCATTGGGATTAGTTGTTAACTTTGTGTAACTTGGGATGCCTAAAAAAATATCGAACTGGACGCCAACCCAGTGTCCGACTGAAAATGCGCATTATACTAGTATCAAGATAGACCTCATGTTTCTTCATTATTCAGAAATGACCTTAGATAGGTGAAACTAGAGTATTCTAATGTCATTGGTCAAATGGAAGAAATACATTGAACACATGTTCAAATATTTGCATCAGCCCCGGGTAACACGACTCTCCAATAATCACCACTATAAAACCTATCTTGTTTTTCCCAGTATACTTCATACATATGGTAAGTGTGATATGGTTTAAACTGCATCGTTCAATAATTCGTATCGGTAAACAGCAATTATTTGAATCTTCTGGCCATTTCAAACAACATAAGTGGAGAAATCAAATAGTAATTAATTGCCAACTCCTACTTGACAAATTCAAACAATTATCATTAAAAGTTATTCTGTTCTTTAGCACTCGATCTGCACCTGGAGATGTTATTCTCCAGGGAGTATTCCTCCTCCAAGGCAGGATGAACGTATTTACCTGCCACTACGATTAGGCCCCAATTGGAATATTGCCTCAAGTTACTCCAACCTGAGGTAGGTTCCATAAACCGCTGCATCGCTCACTTGGCAGTTGTGCAAGCCCTTACGGAATTGATCTTCGAACGGCGAAGTACGAAGCATATGCGTGCAATTTTATTGTCGATATTTTGAAAATTCCATCAATTTCAATCCTCCTGCAACTACAAAGAATAACGATTTGTGGGGCGTCGCGTGAATGAATTTCCGCAGGACTTGATAACACCACCGAATTTCATCGTTAAAACGTATTGCAAAACTATCAAAAATGTTAGAAAGGAACTGATTACTCGAGAGCACATTGCTTTGTTTTCAATAATAGCTGAAAAAAAATGTGTTCGGAGGGCAAAATAATCATGTCGATCATGTGACAGAAATGTAAATCTACCAAACAAAGGCTTTGGATGAAAAGTTTGGAAACAAATGCCCAGTTCCACTAACACATCCCACGCATCAAGTAGGCGTCTTCGGTGTAATTCGTTTGCCTCGACAAGAGCACGACATGAAAAACTGTTCTTCATTCGCCGGCCTTACCACCTTACAAGATTAGCTTACTCTCCTAGCAAAAAGGTTTATTTTTTGTTGCTATTGTGAATGTTATGATAAAAGCGGTAGGGTAAGGGTCTTATTTCATCTCCGGGCTGAATGCCGGTCTGTTTGGATGAGAAAAAAGCAACAGGCTGTTATCACTAAGTACTGATCATATAAAGTTTTGAGATAGGCTAATGGCCAGACAGCAGCGCACGTCCTACACGCCTGTCTTGTCTCATGAAAGAGGATATAGACAGCGATTCTTGCCCGCAGACACGATGTCGAGGAGTAACACTGACTTCTCTACTTATTCAGGACAGCTACAGAAACCTATTCAGATGTGTTCAAGTTATCATCTAGAAATACAAATCAGCGAATCCACGTCGAGTGCAATTCGCTGCTGAATCTACCTGTGTTTTCAAATACCGGCATGTTGTTGTCGTCTGCTAGCGCTGTGGTAACCATAGTGGACAGTGCAGTGCCTTGCTGACACTGTCCGAATCCCCACACTGCCCTGCAGATTTGATTTCAAACCCTGGCTACGACAGCTGTTATGACCGTGGTGTTGTTTATACGTCACCTGGCCGGCTCACAAGGTTGACAAATGAAATCAGTGCTGGCGTAAAGTTCAACAGGCTATGTAGAGTTTTCAGAGAAGTCGGTCAGTTAGCAGCTGGACAATGGTCCAAGTAATCCAATAGTCCAAATAATTTGATGAACACGTCAGGCGGAGGAGAGCTGACACCTGTTTTCCGTGGTTTGTAAACAAATGGCGACACGTTCCAACCGCTTTGATGATGTTGTTGATTCGTCACCTGGATGCTCAAGGTCGATAAATATTTATCCGGCTAAAAGTTTTTCAGGTTATATTGGATTTTCAAAGAAGTCAGATAAATTAGTTGTCATGACCGATTACTTTTAAATAACCTGACTGCGAAAAACTTGAAAGGCGCAAAACCATTGGGATAAACAGGAAAAGGAATGAGATTGGTATTCAATAGAGTCGGTTTAACAGTTAAATCCTTTTATCAGAAATTTTGTGATTGAATTTATCGTGCTCTTTCTTCTTAGATTGTTTGCCAATCCCGAATAACGCGTCGATGATTTCATAAAATGACCAATCAGAAAATTTTTCATTCGGGAAATTCCGTATGGTTTGAGAATGACTCTGTGCATTACATATGAAACAGTATAACGGCACGAAATGCATAAAAATATGGTAAATCGTTATAGAATTGACATTGGCTTTGAATATCACCATGATAATTGGTGTGTACATGTAAGTAGACATGGCTAGTACAACTCAGATGGCGCTGTTATCTCAATTTCAGAAAAATTGCAGACTGGTCACAGTGTGTGAAATCATCGACGAACGTATCCCAGATAAAGAAAACTGACGTATAGGTTTTGTTTAAGAAATTACCTTGAAACCAATTATGCAGAAAGGAGAAATGAATTATTTGTGAGGGAAGTGAAATCCTTTAATGGAAAAATAGAATGCGCTGGCGCCGGCCAAGACTCGTTCTGATTTAGACAGCCACGCTGCCCAGAGCGCACAAGGTGCAAACAGACGCGAGAAAGAGATCGGGAAGATATTTTCAAGAAACTGCACCATGTTTTTCTCTCTTTACCTTTGTTAATTACTGACAGTCTTACGTACCTGTATATCATATAGAAACTGGGAGCTAGGGGAATGTCAGTGAGTTACTTCAAAAGATATGTACATGTAGGTGATGTTAACACTTCTTAATTGATACTTGCCCCAGTCAGTAGAAAAATCCTTGAACCCGAATTTTAAAGTAATGCAACTTACATTTTCATTCGACTTTGATATGGTACAAATATCCGAACAGCAAAATTTACTCCAATTCATCCAGGATAAAAAATTATCCAAGGTTTAAGTGTATCAGTAATATATCCCAGTGTCCGATTATCATATGGTATGTCGCGGAAGTTCCTCGGATAGAAACACAACAATCTTAAGTAGACTTTATCGAAGTAAACATGAGAATCTCAAAATATATTCATATGCATGTCACCATATCATGAAATACAAGGACATAACAAGATGATTCGTCCGTCCAGAACCAATGCTACAGACTAGTTACAAACAGGGCAAATTAGTGATATAACTATTACCAGTTCGAAACTTTCCCGCTGTACCGTAGATCAGATGCCTCTTCTGAAGTAAACTATTGCGATGTCAGTGGCGTCAGTCCCCTGGCGGAAACGATTAGCAAGAAATATCTTCCACAACAAGTTAAAATTCGAAAGGGGAGAGAGGTTAAACTATTCCGATTCGTATGACACGCGTGAAGTTCAATGTTGCGGAGTATAAGCAGATGGTATTTTAGTACCGTCCAACCACCTGAGCGCAAAATGAACGACTTGACAGCCGACAAATGCAAACTGGTGTTCTAAAGAATTAATTGGCCCTCTATCTCATCTGACGAGGCCAATTGGCTTGTCAACATTGGACTGTTTCTATAGACTCGTATTGTTGCGGCGAATCCCGGATTCTAACTTCGGCCATGGGAGAGAAATTCGTAGCCAAACACTTTGATTCAGAATATCCTAATGCCAAACAGGGTAGTCTCACCAATTACGAACTTTGAATTACAATATCCTGATACCAAACAAATGTTTCACCAATTATACTAACACCATCCCGTATCGAACACACCAACCACGATCCTCCATCGAACTTTCCGCCACGAGGGAAAAACACGGAATGGGATTGGATACGGCGATGCGGCTCAAAGCAGCCAGTGTTCTCCGTCTGATCCGGACAAGCATCTGACGCTGCGCGCTGCACCAACTGCAATGCAAGCTGCGATTGCTATGGCTACTGAAAGCTCCGCACGCTGTGGAGTTTGAACAAATTATACATCCAACAATATCTGGATCCGTCAAGTAAGAAATACCAATAGTTCGTAATCTATCGATATTTAGCAAATGCGGAGGCATACTTTGTCGTGATGCGAGATGTCACTGGCACCTGTGCTATTTTGACGGCGTGTTACGGGGTCGTTTCAGTCATGATGATTATTTTGGCTGGGAAATGCATGGTTTTGACAAACTATGGCCGCATCATGTCAGCGGAAAATACAAGGTGCTTGTGAAGCTGTTTTCCATTTCGACATTCCGTTTCATGTAAAAACACACGGTGCTGACAGCTTAATGTAAAATACTGCACAGACTGTCATAAATTACCTGACATACCAAACCACAAACGGTCATCCAATTAGAAAATTTGGTGAAATATTTATTGTTTCCCTGTTTCTCGCGCAAGATCTAGCAAAAGTAATCTGCTGATAGTTAAGCCCAATTCGATTGGAGAATATCGGTAGTTCACTGTTTTAAACTGGTGGACGGGCCTGGCTCTTTTAAGGCTTTCGAATCTCAGTGCCATTCGAAAAAGCTGTATTTCGTACCGTTTGTGGAGAATAATAAACACTTCAATTCATGACGTCTTATAGATCGGCAACTGACCGAAAATATATTGATTTGTTGTCTTATATCAATAAATGAAACCAGGGACAATACAACATATCCGATACTTCACGTTCTGTCTGTGTCAGCTATCATTTTATTTTCTCTCAGATGTTTCTGCATGTTAGCGCACTAAATATTATGCCCTTAACTTCAAGGTTAACAAACTCCACATTGAAGTACCCCAAACCATGTTGTGATGCATGCTTGATGCACCAGTCCATGCATGTGCATTTCACTGCGCAAATATTGTGAATATTAGCCTTTGCTTGGTTGCTTGGAATAAACGCGTTTTCCGTACCCACGGTCGACTTAAATGTGTGCCATCGATAACAGTTCCTGGCTAAGGTGAATGCATCCATCTTGTCTCCAAATTGACTGCCTTGCGAAGTCTTAAATCAACCTTTTCAATTGCCACTTCGTGATTTATTTAGTTGTGGTTTGCTCGTTCCACCAGAAGATTTTAATCATCGGTTTGATCGATTCAAAGCGTTTTAAGAAATTTCACTCGTTAAGATGACTAATAGTTGAAATATAATACTAGCGAACACATCATGTTACAGAAGGGTTCTATCAATGACACATAATTCAGATTTCTTTATAAAGATTTCAGATTTCTTTGTAAATTAGTGAACGTCTTTGTTTACATGACGACGTCATTCTGATGCCACGTATAACTATTCCCTGTACTTTTGTGCACCATCAGCGCGCAAGACACCATCCAAAAGAGTATGTACCAGGTACACTCTAATTATCCCCAAGTCTTTCTTAAAACATTCAACCCACACGTAGAAGTATCGTGAGCATGGTCTACCTCAAACAATGCTCTCATCAGGAGTTCACATACTTCTTTCGCGCTTGCCCTAACTCGAAACAGTCGATTGAACAAGAAAACAGGTACCGTGTGCAATCTGTCAAACTTAAATCGTCTTCATACTGTGAGTTCCCTTATCCCGAAGGCGTCCGAGGTCGATTTTAATTTCATTGGCGGGTGGCTTTCAGTTTCAAGGTACGGGTGAAGTCATTGAAGCACTGGTTTCCATTAAACCACAAACTGTTAAAAGAAGATTACTGCTACAGTCTGTGATTAAACATTGTAGAAGGTTATCCACCTTGCATATTTTGGATGGTTGGTTTTCGAAAAATATTGTTTTAGGTTTTTGCATTGCATGCACGTGTATCTGCAATCGTAAACATCATCCAAAATTATTTTTATCAGAGTAAAATTAGTTCCTAGTAAGCCGAAAAGAGTTGATTCAATGCATAATGTGCATGTTCTATACAAAATAACTGTTCCTGGTCTGATCGAAATTCTTTGCCTCGGGGATCGAAATACGCTTAGTATCATTACTATGCTCTGGTACCACGGTGACAATCATTATGATGGTGGCAAATCGTCCCACCAATTTAATTGGTAAAAAAAATTTGGTGTCACACAAATTGCCAGAAAAAATTAGATTGTCCAAAACAATGGCAACTTTTAAAAAAACTTTTAAGACGCACCTTTTTAACCTATATTTCCACTAGATAGTGTTTTATTCAATGTGTTTTATGGTTAAATTGTTTTATATCTATGTATGTATTGTAAAACGGCGCTGACAATTTGATTTAAAGCGGCGCTATATAAATAATTTTGTTACTATTATTATAGAAATATGCACGGTCAACACTCGAACTCCTCCTGCACAGGGAGTGGGCAATTTTCATGAATATTTTAAAGACTATCATGTCAAGGTTTGTATTCAGCTGTAGCAACGTTATTCGTCATTATGTTTACCTGGAAGACCGAATCAAAAGCCACCAACTTGACGTTAACTCATACCTGGCGTTATCTTCTTCAGCAGGGGCGTAGTTAGCAGGGCGGGGGAGAATCCATCAAACAAGTCCTCGAAAGTGAAATTTTGACCATGATTTTGGTCCCAAAAATTATATAAGTGTCATTTTGTCCTCCCCTTTCCGAGAGCCTTCTGTCCTCCATCCCCTCGACCAAAACAAAAGGCTAGTTACGCCTCTGCTCAATTCATTTAGACACGAGCTAATGACTAACTTGTTTTGAACAAACCGGGCCCAGATAAAAAATTTGCAGTTTATCGCTGAAGTACATACATGAGTATAAATGCTTCCATGACTATCGAAACCAATAGTTTTAAAGCAACAAGGAAGCAAGGTCACTATATTTCAAGGCCGACATTGTAGAAATAACACCCTATACTACTGCAAATGACCCCGCAGTTTTCCTTAAAATGATATGTTGAATAAAACCCCATGTGATAACGTCAACCATCAAGAATGCATATAAATTTGAGGATCGGCATGTAGGTTCGACTGAGTGATCATGAAGTGTTTAAAACCGAGAGTCAACACGAGAAGATCCAAAGTCACTTAACACTTTTAGCAACAAGTGCGAAAATCCATTAAAACTATAACATTTGGTATCTTCATTATCTTATAGTACCGCTGAAGAGCGCTGGCTTACTTCATTCATGTTTGTTATCAATATCTCATGTTATTTGTTTTCAACAAACTTCCTTTCGTTATTTTTTATGGACAAATTTAAGTAAGTTATAAGTTAAAGGAAGCCTACAGCGAAACAGTTATACAAATGGGGAGTTCTGGATGGCCCAGTAAAAACCTACTGTGGGAATTATAACCTTTCGTCCATTGATCTAAGCAGTTTCGAAGACACCAGAGTGTGGCACAGTGCTCAACTTTATATCATTCCAATAACATCATAACCATTTCCCTTTATTCAAAACGTTGTGTATCAAACAATTCTAAGCAGACCGTCAATTAAGATCCCGGTTGGCGTTAAACATTCTATAGTATTTGTTACATAATATTTCATTATGTTATTTTCACCGCACTTTTGCTGGAATATAGGGTACCGCCATTTCGGAAAGAACTTGAAATCCTAAAACATTTAAAACTCCTTCGAAACGAATATTGCTTTAGCATTTCATGATCAGCCAAAATGGTGATGCCTTTTTGGTAAACCCATATAGTTAACGCCAATTAGTAACAATTAGCAACTCGATTCGAACTACCAGGACCTGTTACAGCAAGGTATTCTTCTGTTAAATTACTCTTGAACTTCAGGCCTACTTGATCATGTTAATTGTTCGTTTCCATCAGACCAAGAACTTGATACCGATGGTGCTTTGCTAACAAGATCCTGTTTACCTGTTCGATCCAGCAGAACCTGTAGACATCTGGTTGAAAGTTACTCAAGGTTAACACTTTTCACCTACGAAGGAATTTCTCAGTAATGGGTTTAAATCATGTTCTGTTGATAGAAAGTAGACATTCTCTAAATAAAAGCGTGCCAGCGCCCGTTTGATGTGTGAAGGGCTATGCAAGATGCCCTGGTTTGACATGAATCTGTTACGCTTCATCTGCAAAAGTAAAAGAAGAAGGGTAACGTGGGTCATGAAAGCTGAACTGAATATCATAGAGAATATCGTTGAGCATCGTCAATGACACCAAAAAAAATCATCAGAAAGCAATTGTACCTTGTCATTTCATTGCTCAAAAGATCACCAGATAAACTTGTCCCCGTGACATTCTTACACTAGAAGGAGGCTCTTTCCGACTTACTAACGCTTTCTCCAGCTTTTTCCTGATTCATCCGACATTGTCCGACTTTTCTCCAACTCTGTTCAAAAAGTGGGATTTCACGAAAACCTGTGAAGAGTACTAGGGCTTCCCAAAATAGGCCACTAAAGACAAAGGCCTTAGATGAATGGGGTTAATGAAGTGTGATGCTCTGAGTGACCCAAAGCGTGATTGCTAATTAGCTCGTCTCCTTGGACCATGTGCATTCACACATGAATGCATATCACACATGAATGCATCTCACACATGAATGCATTTCACACATGAATGCATTTCACACATGAATGCATCTCACACATGAATGCATTTCACACATGAATGCATCTCACACATGAATGCATCTCACACATGAATGCATATGGGTTGGCCCCCTCCATGTTCAAGCAGGGAACAGTTGAGAAACCGTTAATAAGTCGGAAAAAAGCTCCTACTAGTGTTAATAGTCATCATCATCAATATCATCACGGTGTCTTATCACTACTCTGATTTTGTCAATTGTTGTTGGATGATTTTTTGGGTTTGATATTCAGTGACCGATTTCCATACCACGCCAGCCAAGCGAAGTGAGAAACGTGCGGTCAAAAGTTTTTCTGACAAGGTTTTTAATCAACTCTGGTCGGTATATGGTGCATACCTCTTACATACAACTGGCGTTGACACTATTTCAACTAGATAGCGATCTACTCCACATTTCTCATAAATTATTCATACAAGTATGAAGGCCTGAAGACTTTCCGTCTGCCGTGAGACATTTTGTCAATAACTCGAGCAAATTCTTCCTTCCCTTTCACCCTTCAATGTCTAGGTAGGCTTGAACCAATGTTCATACCAAACGACAGCAGTGTAGAGTACGGGTAACACAGAACGTCCATTCAGGTTCAAAATGGTCAAATGTGGTAAGTCAAACGAGTGTCTGGTATCAGCCAAATCATAAAGTTCTGACAAGTTCCGTCACAATATTCTTTGCATATCTGCAATTAAAACATTTCTTTAATGCCATTCGGCGTTACTCAGAACGACATTTACACGTTTGGCTTCAATCTAGTTAGATTCTTATCAAATCCACCACTAATTGCAACAGATACGAAACCTTTTTGAATGTCTTCAAGTCGCTTCCCTTGATGATATACCAAAAGTGCACGCGAAAACGGAAATACCAAACTTGAATGCAGAAAAAGAGCTCGGTCAGCTTCAGGCGGGACTCACCAATCTGCTGTGTGCGCCGATCGATAGATACCCCCATCGAAAACAGCTGCCTAAAAGCACCACCGGAGCGTGTGTGCTGGATTGTGTTTGGCACAAAAAGTGTTCCTTTTGGCGATTTAGCTGGGTTTTTTTCTTTAATATATTGCCGCTCTCCTATATCAATACGAGCCCAGATATTCGTGTTATTTCGGAAGTTTGTTTATTTTAGCAAAAACTGTTAGCTGCTAAAAAAGACAAGGAACGGTTACTTCTTTTCCTTTAAGGTAATTTCAGGCGATTTTTTACATATCTTTCAAACTGCTTAAACAGTTGAGCCTATACCTTACTATAATTATCTGCTCTCCCTCCTTTGAATGAAACAACTAATCACAGGCAGAATGACAACTTTTTGATACCTAGAATATATACTGAAATAATAAGTATGTTCACAATGAAAAAACATTGACATGGGCGTATAAAAGATTTAGTGAGAAGGAAATGACCCGCTTACCTGGAACAAGGACACCAGAACTAGTTCGTCTGTCATGGGATTTTTTTCTTCGGACTGAATTCTCGGCTCCTTTCACCGATAGAAGACCGGTTGATTTATTACCACAAAATCTAAAGAAAAGGTCAATAGACAGAACATGACGGCGTGACCAGTGGACTATTAGGCGTCGCCAACAACCCTATCCAAAATAAACATGTTGAGTGGCATTGGACGACAATGTGCTTATTATTCAGCTTGAATTGAATATTCAGAAGCGGTCTTGGATGGATGAAACTACATTTAGAGTAATTTCAATTCCAAACAAAAATACTTATCCCAACTCGCTCACGGACAGCCTTTCCATCCCTTTGTGCGTCACTCTTGCCAACACAAAAGTGTGATAGCCAATGTAGTGTGGATACCACGCATTCAGAGAAATAGTAAAGCATGTAAATAGATGCATTGACAAGCATGAAATGTGTGTACATTCCATTGACAATACAATTAAAAATCATTGCAGTCACCGATGGATGATGGGACCACCCGTGGGCTGGGCACGTTGTTTGACAAGTATCTACTATTGGTGTAGTCCATGAAGCTATTCCTAAATAGCTATAGTTGTTTCACATCAATTACTTATGACAACTATATATCAGATTTTGAAGGCGAAAAAGAAAGCCCCTACAGTGTTGAAAGAACTGATAGTACCCATCAATGCACATTGAGACTATGAGTACTAGGCCAGAGTCCTCTATTAAAACATGTGTACATTACGTGTACATTGTTGTGCATAGGTTTTGGTAAAAAAAGTACTCATTGGACCAATCAATCTGCACAAAATTTTATATGTGTCAAGAAGAACCCTTTGCCAATAGCATAATAAAGTTTTTAAAAATTCCAATACCGATTGCCTGAGAAAAAGAGATTTCCGTACACCATATCCATCAAAACGTCACTGGCGCATTGATATGGCCCTGTCAAAGTACAAGTTCTAAACTGACCAGTGAGACCACATTTTCTTAAATATATTATCAAAAAGCATATTTCTGTGATGGCCTGACTCTGTAGATTAAGAATCAACCACAGATTGAGAATTAATTCCACTTTGGTCCATCCCAGCCATGTATTTACCACAACTTGACATTTTGATAAGCTCTATGTGACTTCCGGTCGTGGATGAATACAGGTCTCTGCCCTACACCGGGGCTATGATTCGTATCACCTTACCTTACCTCTAGTCTATTCTTATTGGTATATGCAGTCTTTAAATAATAAAGCCGAAACATTAATCTTGAATACTATATTCAACTTTTTCGATATGTTGCATTACAAACATTTTCGATGAAATTACATAAAGTGGTCTAGTTAAGTATAGTTAGTAATTGAATGTCTGAAAACCACCCATCAATCACGCTGTTACTCTCGCAAAGAAAGTGGAATCCCGACTAAGTGGAATTACGGATCAATGCAATTAGCAAATCTTGAAAATGTTCGACATGATAAAAGAGTTCTAACAAAACAGTGCTAAAAATAATGAATATTATGATAGATGATTCATTAATCTTCAGCATTTTGTTCCCGAAAAAAAATACAACTCGTAATCATGATTGATAAATTTCAGAGTTTAGGGTGACTATTGAGCACAAACTTTGACAGAACTCGCACCACATTACAAAACTTCACCAAAACAACTTTAACTCAACCAAATACTAGTACACGTACTGCATTCATCACATGTTTCTTTGGAAATAAAACATTTACTTGTGTAACATTACTTAATGATCTTTAAATCCATGGACGATGCCCCCCCCCCAATTTTTTTTCTTCAAAAATCAATGCGAAATTGTAGTGGGGTTATAATTACGCCACATCAACCTATCTATAATTAGCTAACAGAATCATTAAACTGATTAATACGTCGAGTGTACTGACGTCCAATTTGTTAAATTACACTTAATGGTAACTAATTTGCACGATGATTAATTTCGGGATGGGTTATAAGATTTCAAAACCCAGGCGATTCATATTTCCTTGAATTTGATATTAATTTTCGTGCTAATGGGCTCAGTATTAGAACATCCGCAGCAGGTTTCGTCTTGTTTAGAACGATAAAAATCCATGGGCTCTCACTCTCTTAATCAGTATTCTTCTCTCCTAATAATTAAAGTAACTCTAACTTTGTACAATGTAGATCTAGTTGGTGTAAATGTTGGCATTAACAATCAGGATGCCTCAACGATCATTTGCCTCAACTATTTTCACCTGTTCGAGTTTGGTTTCAAGTGCATCTTTGTCCCATTGATCGTTCCTGCCTGTTTAAATGTGTCGTAGCCCAACACTTCAATGGGAAAGCAGGACCTAACGCAATGAGTAGACATTTCGAAATAGAAACGACCGCCGGAGTGTAGGAGTGCGTAACTGTTGCTATTAGTGGCCACAACAGTTAATTAGAAGCAATAAATATTGGTCTGCCCCACACCTTCTGCTATTACCAGAAAGTCTACCTGATCAGACATTCTTTTTTTCCACCCGAATCAGTTAATAGGAGGGCATTGCTTACATAACAAGGTAGCATCTATTTTTATTTTGAACCAGGTAAGATCACACAGATGTGTCGGGTTATGGGACACATGAATACTACGCTATTATACATTTTTGATACTACCTCTGATCAACTGCTGGTGGCAAAATATCAGCATGAAATACATAGCTAGTCAGCCCAACCAAATCAGTACAGCACAAGCTGATTGGACATTATTTTCAACTGGACCACACTGCGAAGAAAAGTATGCATTTGAAGATACAAATGGGAAAAGAGGAGACTTACCATCAAAACCAGTCGATGATACGTGCGACATGATAGAACTGCTTGTTTATGCCCAAGACGGTCAGGAAGTCGCCGAGTGTGTCATAATTGCGGAATCGAACCAAATGCACATTACAAACAAACCATACATCTCATCATCCACAACTTTTTCTGACATTCTTTGCCCCAGATACATCAATTAACAAACAATTCAAGCCTACGTAATTCCAGCTGTAGCAAACTAGTACATAAATTGATATTGGGTCTATTATCTTTTCAGACGTGTCACTAACACAAATAACATTTCTTTCATATATCAAAGCCAGACAAACGAGTGTACAAAAAAGGGAACACATCACAATCACCAAGCCCACACAGATGTTGGGGACACTTTGATTGTCATATAATTTAATATTTGATCATGAAAAATGAGACAACCATCAGTAGTTATACTAATAATAGTATCAATATTAAGTCCTAATATTTTGACAAGAGGGTTTTTCCAGGTTTCTCTGCTCAAAGCGCTTTTTGGGTAACATTTTTACCCTAGACTCCATTGAAATCAATCAGGGGCAACCATAATGTGCTTATTGAACTCAACCACTAGGGGAACCAAGCCGTGACTCGACCGGAAGTCGAACCAGCGATAACATTGAAGCCACATTTACATTGTGACCGTGTCTCCCTGATAGGGGCTTGACACAATAGCATTCCGCGAAGATGACGTCACTGCAGCTGCTGCCCTCTATTTCCCCATCGCTGAATTACAGGCAATGTCAGACAAACATGCGGTTTCGTAATGGATTCAGGCTTTCTAACTTGGGCAGTAAGATTCAATCTGGCACATGTCCGAAATACTACATAATTGTTCTGAATATTTCTCTCTCTGACTCTATGGTATCATTCATGTTAAAAACAATGCAGGATCAAAGATAATTGACTTTGAAATAAGCTCAAATGCGTAGAAATAAGTGTCGATGTCCGACTGTCACGTGACTAAAACGTCATCAATATCTTATGCAAATGACCTTGTGAGCTATAAATAGTAACGTCGCGGAATGATATTAATCATTAACATCGGAAATTGGGCGTGGCCATGATCTGTATCCTGGCTGACATCTGCCTCAGACGTGAGAACTCAAAAACTGATTAGTGAAATGGGAAATCCGAAAGACCTTCTGCCCCAGTTAAAGAGTGAGCACATTATCCCTGGGATCGGACGAGGTCATGATAGGCAGCGAGGCCATTGTTTCGTGTTGCAGATATGTCAACATACGAGAGTCCAAAATGATTATTCGCTGAATATTTTGAGATTGGAGAGACCTCTATTTGCGACTTTGTGTAACTTTATCTTGCCTACCTAGCTCTCAGTTTGAAATGCACATCGGCTCGTATGGTCACCTAATGTATATGCAGAGAAAAATCGAGCGTGACAGATGTCTGACGAGAATACAATGAGATTCCAACCGTGCTACTATCGAACGACTGGACTGGCAATCACAATGCACTCTATATCAATCAGTTAGTCTTTGGAGTCATTTGTAAGGCAACAATATCGATGGGTATCATAATATGATTATTGATCAAAGCACGGGACTATCTTCGATATGCAGCACAGACGATGCCGTGCAAGTATTTTTAAATCCCTGGCATGATTTATGACACGTTGCCTAACAATTAAGGATGTTAGGATGATAAATAGTTATAAATGCACTGTGGGCTTTGTGATATACATTGTCGTAATTTGTTCCTAAAGGGATAGGGCATTGGATTTACCTGGTTACTGGGATGCTACCATGAGCCGCCGCTTGTGGTATCAACTAAAGCTGACCTCTCAATGATTTTTGCCAGTATAGCATTCCGCGACGTTACTATTTATAGCTCACAAGGTCATTTGAATAAGATATTGATGACGTTTTAGTCACGTGACAGTCGGACATCGACACTTATTTCTACGCATTTGAGCTTATTTCAAAGTCAATTATCTTTGACCCTGCATTTTTTTAGCATGAATGATACCATAGAGTCAGAGAGAGAAATATTCAGAACAATTATGTAGTATTTCCAACACTCGGACATGTGCCAGATTGAATCTAACTGCCCTAGTTAGAAAGCCTGAATCCATTACGAAACCGCATGTTTGTCCGACATTGCCTGTAATTCAGCGATGGGGAAATAGAGGGCAGCAGCTGCAGTGACCTCATTATCGCGGAATGCTATTGCGAGGTAGTCTTCGACAGGGCATGTGATTTTCATGCATGCCAATGGTAATCTCCTTTTCCAGTGCATTGTTTATTGCCGTTTAACGATTCCTCAAATATGCTGTTTGGAGAAATCACTGTCATGCTAGAATTCATTTTTGTATGAAAAACCAACATATTTCCTGCCCAAGTTGTCCCTAGGCAGAAATGTCGGCATCGGTTGTGGGCTTACTGGACTTTGCGCAATATTTCGCCAAAAAAGTATTCTACACAACGGTCCCTAGGTGACTTTTCCTATTCATAATACACAGCCTGTCCATCCTAGATCGTGGTAACATCGGGTGTAATCGTTGTAAAATTAGGCCAAACGCAAAGACAGTTTACCCGAATACCACTATGTTTACGATGCGAACAAGCCGTGTAAGTCATTATCCAGCATTTTTTTCATTGAACATTTGCGGGTACAGCGTCACAGGGAGCAGCATTGAACGGTAAACAGGTTCACACCATATTCAGACAACGGCTTGTAACGGCCATACAGGAAGCGATTCGTATCAAATACCGACGATCACAACTATTCGCTTGCTGAGAGTATACATTACGCGCATACATTACATTCAGACATTTGGGCTTCCAAGCTTTGAGAAATAACAGGTCATGTGCGAATTTGGCATGTAATTTTGGTAATTTACGTGAGTACATTTTCAACCCCGAAAAGTGTGATGAAGTTATGCTTTTATTTAGTAAAAATCGGTAGGCATGTCCAACAAGACATGTGTTTCAGCTGCCTGGGTGGGTGTGGGTCATCACTCAAAAGTCGTTCTCTGCAATGCATGCAAGCACTGCGTGTGTGTTTGATTTGTGTATACAATGTACGTTACCCTCTCTACTTCAAATGAATGAACCTCATAAGGGTTTGATTAATTAATTTTTTGTCGTACCTTCTTCGATCGAGGTCCGAACAAATGTTCAGGCTAGAGTACCGGGGTAAAACATAATGGTCGCTCCCCCATTTCGCTCGTTTCGTTTCGTTGCGCAAAGTCCAGGAAGCCTCTGTTGTGAACAAGAATATTTCGTCAGCTGACAATTACCATGATTACTAATGAATCTGAGAGAAAGCTACTTAGTGTTATTCTGTGATATTCCTTCATGTATTTCATATCACTGATGTCGACTTCCATATGGTTAATGAGTAATCTTCAGGCACGTCAGGAAATGTGACCATTCGAAAATTCATTACGAAAAGCTAGTTTTTCACTGACGAGCTCCTGTACTGAGCATAAACAAATTTTGTTTTTGAGATTCTCTCATATCGCCATGTACTGATTTGATTGGACAAGGTCCGGTTGACAACTTATGGTTCATATTCACGCAAATTTCGTGAAAATTCTGCGAAAGTCCTAAATTCTCTGTGAATACCGTGGGTTGGTAGCCATTACTGAACATAGGAAAAAACAACTTTCCGATGAGAATGTGCCTGACATGGTTTAATTACCGATTTAGACTTGTCCATTGCGAGCTACACGTAAATGGACCCATTAGGCGGTAATTATCGGCCATTTTATTACTTTTTCTCCAAAAGGTTTATGTAGTTCCATGGTGTAATTACTTACATCAGTGTAACGATGGCATAAATGGTAAATAGAGATTTATGAAAATGATCTATGCTCACAGACATAGCGTCACCATGTGAAGTCTCATACTGTAGAACCACCAAATCTGCGCAGCCGTTTCGTTTTGCAAATCATCTCAATTCGCCAAAAATAAAATCGCAGAAAAAAAATGTGATTGGAAAAGTGTAAGAAATTTCGTAATCAGACAAATAAAAAGATTGTAAAAAAATAGGAAAGGCCCGATATTGATGGTTTACAGAAATAAGGCTTTTTTCCTCTTTATTGCGGTGAATCGCGTGATTTTTTAGATACAAATCGCCAATACGTAAAATTAAAAATTTAATATAAAAAATCACTTAGGCAACAAAGAATTTCTACTAATCGCTTGTGGTTATAGTAACTTAGAGCTGAAATGGATAATCCTTCTTAATTCACCTTCTTTAAATCAAGATAGATTGTGACTACGCCTTTTTATCAATGGACATCAGTTAACGTGGAACATCAACACAGCTAAACCAACAAAAAATGAAAAATGTGCCGAGCTTATTCGATTAATCAAATTCTCTCCATCAGCATCAACAGCTCTGAATACATAGACACTGCGATAAGTGACGATAAAGGTTGGAATAGTATTTGATTAAGGCAAATGGACGGGACAAACACTACAGAAAACCTATTTATTTTACTTACCTGCTTTAAACCATTTTGTCAACGTGCAGATCAAATACAATGGTGTAAGAAAATAGTTTGAATAATGCGCTGATGGCCCCACTGGTTACCCTTTTTTTACTAATCTTGCGTGAATAATAAAAGTCTATGCCGGGAGGTCCGCACTCGCAGGGCGATTGGATCTTCAGGCTTATCTGTGGCGGGGCCAAAACTTTGGAACCAATTACCAGATGTTTTAAAATCCATAGCTAACATCAAAACTTTTAAGTCACACTTAAAAACATATCTTTTTAGGAAGCACTTTTTCGGTGACAATGCACTCTAGAATGTTTTATAGTCATCTTGTCTCTAATTGACTTACCTATGTCTTATGGTCTCAGTTTTATCTATTATTGTTTTACAGCAAAATTATTGTATGCATTGATTTTTTTTTTTTGTAAAGCGCCTTGAAGTGTTTTACAAAAGGCGCTATATAAATTGTTTTAATAATAATAAAAATTAATAATAATAATAATAACTTTAATGCGGATCAATAGGCAAAAGCAAGGCGCATAAACCTTAGCCATTGATAATCAAAAACATATAGCTAATGGTTTTCTTGGCAAAATCTTGATATCAGCGACCATCACGAAACAGCCTTATGATGATCAATAGGCCCAAACGGTCAAAGGTGAAACGTCGTATTCATATCAACACGAGAGGGTTATACGAAAAACTAGATTAATACACTTTGAAGTAAATTCTGCGCGGAATCACTATTAACATTTCATAAAATGACAAAAATCTAATCGCCTATATTAAATTCCACAAATAAATAATCGCCAGACGCTTTGATGTAAAAATGTCGACATTCATGAGTGAAATCTAATTATTTCGATTAAATATTAATAAACGCGATGTCAAGCTAAGCGTTACATCACGAATACAACACCAATGAAATATGACATTCATTTTCCCCCAAGATTAATTTGGTGCCGAAAAACATCATTTCGTGACGTTTTATGATCGCCTTTTAATTTTTGTCAGTTTCAATTAGGGAATGAATGACGTGGCCTGAGGATGATAACAAAGCGGCTGCGGAATATGCATAGGAGTTGGTTATTATAATATCGGGTAAATATCCTTTTTCAAGGATGAGGGTAGTTGATTCTTTGATAATTGATGAATAATTGATAACTTTTTATCATAAACAAGCCATGATTACCCTTTTTAAGAAGAATTTAGAACAAAAGAATTTTAGGTCCAGGCTGGTGCAATTAGGCCTTGTCTAAAGAAAATAGACTATGTATGATGGGCTAGGCCTGAGTTCTAACTGCAATGTTGGACCAAAATAACGTTTTGAAACACATTAATTCAGAGTGTCCCTTAAATGATATACCAAAAATTAGGGGGTTGTCAAGGGCCGGGACATTGACATATCAATACAAAGGTGCACCGGAATTTTGAAGTGGTACGGCTGAATGAATTATAATAAAAGTCACAACAAGACCTTTACTGATGTATCACTTTCGACAAGGAAGTGTTCGTTACGGATATATCGCTTTCGAGAAGGAAGGACGCCGGGTTACTTGCAATTAACTCAAATAACTGCCTTGATTTATTGACGTGATATCCGAGTGACGAGGCAGTGGCGGAAATGTGTTCCCTCTACTCAGTTCGCTGAACTGTGAAGGCGGGCCGTTAAATGTATTATTGGGGTCATTCACCCACCAACAGCCACCCGACTTCGTCTCCGAGAATTATAGTGTTTTTGAGATAGATTTGGCTAGGGTCCTTGGCTGACCTCTTGTCACTAAACGGTGATCGCGTGATCAGAAGAAGTAATGTTCCACAGCACTGGGCAGCCGGTGACATATAGCTAACCGCCTGTTGATTATTTGACACCGAGAAAGAGCATAATTGGTTAGACCTACCCTAAAGTAATCTACGTGCTGTGCAATACCACTATCTTTTTGCAAATGCGATCTGGTCACATTCCTGAGTTCAACTAAGTACATTTGGCCAGAACGATATGAAAAACAGTTTATCTGGTGAGATAGTATATTGAATTTAAATGGTGAATGTTTTTATACTGATATACCACCTGCAGCTGAATAATAATAATTGAAATTCCAAATTTGACCAGTGCATCAAACGGAAATAACGAAATCGTTATTCAAATCGACTTCATTATTTCCACTTTATGCAGAGGCCCAATCCGGAACTTGAATGGTACACGTTCTTTATCGATGAGTAAACATTCCTCAGTTTAGTTGAGTCGAAGTTGCCATTAGACAATCACAGAAATTAACTCTCAAAGTTAAAGTCAGAGTGAGAGTCGTGGATGATGCGCAACCTCTGTTTCACTGTCAAGTTGTCGGCTGCCCAGTCACATTCCGAACTGTAGCATAGAAAATCTGAAAAGCGACGGATTTATTAGGTTTGCCCGAGTTTTTTACCGAGTGAGTGATCCGCTTACTCCTTTGAAACTCATAGCTGTCTACGGAACCAACCACTAAAAGGAGTTACAACAGTTATTCCATCAACCAAAACATGCTCATATGGCGAAGTGTTTCAATACCCATTAACATGATTTGTGAAAGCAGCTTCAATTCTAATAATGTCCAGAAACAACTTAGCGCTGTCGTATACTTACATTTCGCTGAAATGATTTGTACTTGAGACGCGATCAGAAGATATTGACATATCAAACCGCAATTGGCTTCGTTATACTGTTTATACCTTGGCAATAGTGAGTGTTTTTAAAGATTTTGCTGCTAATCAATGCTAGTTGGCGGAAATGGGTCGAAATGATAATTTCTCGCCAGACAGTCCTGATTGTCGTAGGCCTATCCAAATTCCAGATTGAGAACCACAAGCATATCGAGGACAAACACTGTCAGATTGTTATAATCTGCTGAAAGGAATAGAAATTTCGACGAGTATTGGGTCGATGACCTCGTATGGTCATGATGGTATACTTATCAGAATGTCTCTATAAGATGCACCAAACAACTTTTAAGCCAAAATTGACGTTAAACCGTAATCAAGCAAAAGCTGTCCTCTAAGAATACGACACAATCAAACATGTCAAATAGCAATTGTGACGTTACGCGATACTTAGGTGACATCAATTTACACTTCGATGAAACCATTGCATTAGTCTACGGAGTCCCATGGGACTGAAAGATTTTAGTTGTAATGTTCTTCGGCCTCATTATGGTGAGTATGAAAACCTTCAGGAAATCCCTTGAGATGAAACCTTATGTCCTACATTTTTTATGGAGCTAGTTACTTATCTTAATGCTGATTATTAAGACACCCGAATACTGTGATTAGCGAGGTTGCACTGACCCCGAACTCCCACTCCGACTTTATCGCCGAGGTAGAATGACAGTTATCTAAAGTGATATATAATCGTAAATTATTTGATCAACGTTTTCCTATTATAATTTGATATTTTACCTGCATCTACAACAATACTTACATTCTAAATTGGATCCGTCTATAGGATGGATATGACGAAGTCGTCGTCCAAGTCGTAAGCCATCACCAGGACTTGCAAAAATACTTCATTATTTCCACCTCATCCACAGGTCAGATTCGGAATTTGAAATAGTTTAGTGCTGGTACACGTAGTTGCTGTAGGGAGTTTTCGGAAAGCCTCCGAAACACCAACACGAACATCTATCTCATTGTTCGACCTCACGATAACGATGTCGAACAATGGGATAGACGTTCGCGTGGACGTTCTTGCGAAAACTCCCTAATGCGAAATCGTTCGTCAGTTCAGTTGATTCGACGTTGCCATTCACTCTCAGAGTTGAAGTCGGAGGTGGAGTCGTAAAGGATGCACAACCTTACTGAACATTAAACTGGATGTTAAAATGCGTGTACTTACTTGGCTGTTTTCCATGTTGGTTCAATCTGAAAATAAAACATGATTGAAAGCATTAGCAGTGTACTTTAAGAGCACGAGTTCCTTTTAACTCGTAGTTCTTCACGTTGTTTACAAACTTTCTCGTCGGGCTGTATGACAAAGCATTGTAACTGGGCTTGCCGATGTTCAGAATACAAAGCATTTTTGTTTCTTTGCCTCAACCTGGCTGAGACAGTCAACCGTTATTCATCCTTCAGGAGAGCTATTGGATACATATGCTTTTAACCTGCCAGTTTCCGTATCAAGGCTGCATCAATGATCAAAGACAAAGGTTGCCTTAGAGATTGATTCAGAAACCTATAGTCATTGATGTCGATATTAAGATCATATACATATTGTAACTTGTCTCTTTGGCAATGTCTGACCTTTTCGAGGTTGTCTTATTCTTTGGAATGGGAACACAATGAGGCCAGGAATGGTGCCCCTAATCTCGGAGGCGATGACAGTATTCTATGTGTCACTTGGGCGATAAACATCAGTCACATTGCAGAATCAATCAATTCCCAAGCTTGCCGAGAATTCTAACGAACGGCCTTGGGCTTTGATATTAGTTGCCATGAATTACAACTTGTAATCCTGGTAGTATGAGGCTTAATAAACACATGTAAAAGTGCAAAAGAAAACAAGAATTAAATGAAGTTGACAGTGTATTTAATCTGGAGCGAATAGAATCTACGGTATCATCTGCCCCCACTACCCCATTATGAGAATCATATCACAAAAGGCAATAGAGCATCCAGACCAGAAACCTTATGACAAAAGTAACGGCTCGTTTATGCCTTTGGTTAGAGTAAGCCTGTATGTGCGAGTCCCCAAGCTCCAAGGCTTTTATGTTGTTAGCCACATCGCCCCCTTGAGAATGGCCACACACATCGATCTGTAAGAAACCCATAAAGTGATATTTATCGAATTGATTACCTTGTGATACTAGTCGTAAGGCGTGTACTTTTAGGAAAATGGTTGGATATTATATCGGGCAGTTTGAAATCACAGGGCATTGGCCTATCGACATGTCCGGTCAGTAAATGTGGTATCGGTACTCTATAGACGTTGTACGTCTCCATCATTGAATCATTGATGACCGATGGTAAAATCTACGATGATCCATTTTCGGCACAGCTTCATTGACGGAAACTTTTGCCTGTCGAGTACAATTCTGTGCTTTCTGGAAATTTAACCAATAAAGTCTTCATCGATATACATGTGTACAAGTACATGTTCTATCCTTCATTACCAACCGTGGGCTGTTACAAAAATTCGTCAGCTACATAGGAGAAGTTTCTATTTCGTATCATCGCATTTTGTCGTTGCTTGGAACAAAAGGGATGAACAAAGAACAGTGTACTTTCCACATGAGAAGGTTCAAATACTTTAAGACTGTACTTTTGGATTACGAAGGTAGGATCAAAGTGCATTACGTATATGGCAATATTGACCAATCAAAACATTTAACAGCCACTGTTTGAAAGAGTGGACAGCTGTGAAAACGACACGGGTGCAGAGCCAGTAAACACGGTCTCCAATAAAGGACAAAATTATTTTATTCGTATAATATGTGATTTCGCTCATGCATAACTATTCGTGGTGATTTCCTCTGCAGTTGTTCAGGCAGGCAGCAGGGGTAACAACCGTCACCCCTTCCATTTGCCAAATGAACAGCGAATACGAAGACTGAAGAAAGTTATGCCTGAGCGATATCGCCTACGAACAAAAATTTTTTGTCTTAAATCGGACACCGTGGTAAATGATATATATGTAGAACAAGCCCCAAACAACAGATGAAACCCGAACACTGTAAAAGGTTCAAATCCTCTCAGGAGGCTCAATTATTTGTTGTTTTCTCCCTGTTTTGCCGTAGATCACTCGCTACCCCAAGCAAAAATATGAACTCAGATCTCCGTTCAAGGCCCTTGGTCAAATTAGGAGACATGATCATCTGTTTTCTCCCCAGTTTCGCCCACCAGCTGTACTTTTCTCTACCGTGTAGTAGTGGCGATAGGGCCAATAAATATCAGAATTAGCCGACCTTTCATCTTAGAAGGTCTCAAAGGGGGCGATTGTGCGTGGAAAGACGAGGGGTAATTTGCCCAGGCTATTTCATGCAAGATTTCAAAGGCTGGTGACCCGTTTTCGATATTGCGGGGCGATGCTCTTGCGCGTGGCCTGCGACAAAAAATTAATTGGTAGAAAATGGGACGTTGGATCGAGATGAATATGGAAAATAAAAGCTTTGGAAAAAAAGCATGGCCAAAATTGCAGATGTTTATAAATTTACGTTTCATTTGTACAATAAGCATTTAGCTCAACTTTGAATTACGGAAAAAACCCAACTCAAACACGATAATCATAGTTTAAACATTATTGTAAACCGCCAAATATTGCGCTTTTTTATGATATATAGGCGAAAAAATCTGAAAAAAATTCTTATTTTTAAATCTTTGAAAAAAGAATTCTCACTCTTTTTTTGCGGAACCATGTTATTGGTGAAATCCCCAAAAATAAATTCCCGCACAAATTCCGCTAGATCCATCATCTACAAACTGAACAATTGAATGGCATTGAACAATCATGTGTATATAACAAGCTTGAAGTGAATATAACGAACCGGTCTTAGATAAGTGAAACCAGAGTATATCCACTTGCCATTTCGTGAAAAATTGCCCGAGATTGGCTCATTATTTCTTTTCTTTCATGCCGCATCAGTGACATAACGCACAGCACACATTATCTGTCCACAGCACTTAATCAAAAGAGGTTGGATGGACTAAGAATTACCTGAGGATAACATTAGTGTCAGTGCGTATTAGTGCGACTTTGTTGCATTAATGGGGAATATGCCTTCTTGCAGTGACAATTGTGTCGGTTTGGAAGCGGGTGCCAGTCGATTAAGAACAAAATTGATGGCTGTTGGTTTCACACCAGTTATATATTGTATTAATCTTGGTTATTTGTATCTTATGAGAAGTTTCGTAGAATCCTAATGGTTATGTAATCCCGGGCATTAGGACAATGCAATGCTTACTTGATTAAATTGAGTGACATATGCACCCTTTGGACCCGTATTAAGATGGCATTTGCTCTAAATGAACACTTAACGTTCTATCATTAAGTACTTTTGATTCTCTTTCTGTGTACAAAATTAAGCATTAGTTCCAAATGAGCACTAAAATGATGCACTATAAAGTGTTGTTGATTTCTCTTTCAGCGTATTAGTAATTAGCTAACGACTATCTAATCCAGATAGGTGAATGCAAAACAAGGTGACATTTATGCATTCTCAATCTCAAATCGCCAGCCCTTTTCTGGTAACGAATGCTCGCGTTTGTATCAGTTTGGCCTGTTTACCTTTGAAGCTGGTCCCTGATGCTGGTTCCGGATATAGCCAAAGAACTCCTCTTTCAGGAATGTTCTGGGCGTCAGGATGTGGTTTGTCGGTCATTGGATCGGTGCTGCAGCCGGAACTTTTGTCTTCTCCAATTCGAAACCGATGGTTCAGATGATGTCAAAGTCAGCATTGGACGGTTCGGAGGTGAAATATGATGATCTTTTCCGGTGACATATGATTTTTAGGGTCTTATATCTCATACTGGTGTTTCCTAAAAGTGTATGATTCTATCTCGCCAGTAACTAAGTTAGTGGTCGATTAGGGTTTCAATCCCGGTTCCCGGGGATATTTTTTAAACATTAAAATGGTCATGTTTCTCTCAGTTGACGTTACTGAAAATCATCTCAATGCCACGGACGAAAACAAATGGCAAAAATCCAATTTTCGGTGTAAGTGTTCGACGATATGGAAAGGCAATTGCCATGGAAACAGATCAACCAAATTGTGTAAGTTAAACCTAAAGAGACGGTGCATGCAACCCGAATTACAGGTATAAATTGATCTTGAAAGAACATTTATTTGATATCAAAGTGATAGCTCCTTGGAATCCTTGTCGCGTGACATTGTTTTTAATTTTGGCCTGGAGCGCTAGGCGTCAAAGAATTAGGAGAAGTGCATCTGAGGTTAGTGACATTGTGGTAGAGGCCAGCAAGTACACAATTTATTTTGTATTATTTTATCCAGAATGGTACTTCAACATACATTCTTTGTTTGATTTTAAAACAAATAGAGGTAAATTTTGTGCGTCTGTCAAACATTTTTATGATTTCTGTACAATCGTTTAAACCAAGCTTTGATTTGCCCTGTGCAGCCCTGCTCATGATGGTCAGTATGTTAAAACCTGGCTGTAGTTGTCACATTGCATAAAAATCTCTCGTTATCTCAATGCCGCATGTCCATTGCCAACATTATGCACACGACATTACACTGCGCGTTACATTTTTAATTAACGACTTAATCGACTGGAATCTCATTCAATTGCCACTGAAACTGCTCTCATCATTCACGACTTTCCGCCATAAACAATAATACGCAAAATGGAAAAATCCGGCAGAATACAAACACTTCTTTAACAGAGAAAATCCTGCAATATTTCACTGCTGGGTGGCATTCCCGATTGCAACTTGTACCGAGAATCTGTGGTAATCTGCGTGATTTATGAACCAGGGTGCAGACACTTCATTCATCATAATGACTTCAATAGCCCGGAGGCTCTTTAAGCTAATTCATTTGATTTACTGAAGGAGTCATTTTTACAGAATTATTGTGCTATTCCACTAGATTTTCAGCAATATCATAAACCATGGACATTTGACAAAGTATTTCTCAATTTGATGATTTTATGCAGTGAGAGTCTGTGACCTTTTCATTTGACAATGACCTTGCGTTTATTTGCCCATGTCAGCTTAGGCTTGTCGATCACCATTAAACATGTTTCGTGGGGGTCGATGTTAACAATATTTGCTCTGATAACCTTTTGATAAGACTGTCGAACAATTGAATTTAAGGCCCATGTGCCAGCGGGGTTTGTTAAAAGAAAATAAACCGTGTATTGAGCTAGGCCTAAATTATTCTCACCGAGGGGTAAGAGAGGGGGGGGGTGTAATGGGTTTAGGTAGCGGTGCAGTTGTTGTTTTGAGGTACTGACGGAGTATGCCAACGCTGAAGTACTCCACTTCAATCTTTCGCAAGATAGCTACCAGCAGCAAGCCTACCCTAGGCACAACCTTGATTTAAGATACAAAACGGCTGCCTTCACTGTCGGTAAAAGGCACCAGAAATGTGTGTCTCTTGGTCGACAAGATAGAAAACCCTAGTAACCCAGTAAACGGAACCAGACATATTTGTCTTTAGATCGACAACATAGAAAACAAGTAAAGATAACGTTAATAAAACAATTGAAATATCTTAATTCCAAACTGTTTGATGTTTTATTCATTCTGTTTAGATACAAATTGCAACTTAGGCATAAAGAAGAAACAAAAATGAGAGTCGCAGAATAAATTGAGAAACAAACAGCTTGAATTTAATTCACTGTTTATCGCCTCTGTATTGTCGATTGGTTTCTCTAAAGAAGGACATCAATTTTGCGCGAATGTCTCAGTGCGGTGTCAGCGCAATTAATGCAATTTTGAATGTTAAGAAAAATCGCATCATCACCTTGAAATTCGATCAGCAGCGCAGTTCAGTCCTAGTGAAACCTTAGAAAAAGGGAAAGTGCGATTAATTAAGAGGAGGTAGAAACGTTATTTTTTGTTGCACGCAGCAAATAAAGCAATTTATTTCAATCACGAAATCCGTGTTCGAATAAAAAGAAACCTACCAATCGTTTCGTTGCTATTTGTCTCTGTTACAGGTGAGTTGACCGATTCTGCTCTTGTCGGGAAGAACCGAAAACAGACCGAATCGGCAAAGCGATCGTAAGAAGAGTGAATGCAAGACCCTTTGGGGTCAAAATGGGCGGTCACTAGACCAATGTCAAATATGGATGACATCTGTTTCAAACATTTTGGAAGCAGCAGGCATGACCCACAGGTCTCCGGCGGCTGTCAACAAAATTACCAGAGTCTGATCAGAAGTCAATTGGATTTAGCCTTTATCACGGACAACTTTTTTAGTTTTTACCAAGTTGCCAGTGCCACGAATGCAGGGCAGACCTACTGGGAATGGAAGTCCAAATAATGATGCTAGAACAATATAATTTCAAGAGGAGGGGAAACCAATTTCAATTTTATAATCATGGTTATATGTATAATGTAATGTACCCTTATAATGAGACAGTCGGCAGTGTCAACTTCTTGATAAGCGGTTGTGGTTTGTAAGCGGTTGTGGTTTGGCAAATCAGGTTACCCCACTCGGGTGAAGCTGCCATTGGCCCTTAACCTGAAATGTTCTTTTTTTCAACGGTTTTAGCGAATTGCAATTATAAAGTCAAATCTCGTGATCAACTCAAAGTGGTCACGGAACCGATATCTAAAACATGGCTGACATCTGTTTCAGACAATTGGGAGCAACAGGGATGACAGGTTTCTGGTGTCTGTCAAACAATTGAAAACACTGCCACAGTTCTTGATATAATATCGGATACAGAGAAAAACATAAACATATCGTTACTTCGACCAAAACAATTTTCCGTTCGCTGCACCCAAGTTCGCATTTCATATCACACAAGTAACCGCTTACGACAAGGAAAATTTCGCTAAGGATGAAAAGAACAACTGACAGCGCAATCAGCAAGATTAAAGGCTTCTTCTTTTATGATGAAAGGAATTTTTTTCAATGCACAGGTAAACATGCAATGGTGTCGCGATCAATGTGATTGGGTTGGGTCGATTGGATTAGAAATGCCCCGTGTGCTTTGATCTAAAAGGGATATTGCTGATCATTAGCGGCCTGCGGCGAGTGTAGTGGGTGCCGTAGTGGAAATGATCAGAGGAAAATATGCCCACGACCGCGCATCCCCGTCAATGAGAGAAAAAAACGTTGTTGGAGGTGTAAACGGGCCCACAAGATTGAGACCAACTCCAGTTAGGAATCGGGGCGGATCCGATCGAATCTGATTGCGGTTTTTGGGTACAAGTCTAAACGGCCTAAATGTATCAATCATATGATCTTGCCCGGGGTAGTTTGTGAGGGTGTTTACAACCCCAAAACATGGCTGCACTGTTACGGTACGAGGTATATCCATCAGTGACATCATGCAAGCCTTGGGTTTGAAGTTGGAAATTCGTAGAAACGATCAGAAAATTGAAATTATTTTTCTCTTGAAATGATTGATCTAATTACATGATTCAGACTTTCACTCCTAGTCACGTTATACGTCTGCGCTGTATTCATGGCAAACCCGACCTCGTATAGAAACTTAAAACTGTCTATGATAGGCCGGAATCCAATTGATGCCTTGTCATCAGATCCTGTTCAATTGTTTGACAGACACCAGAAACCTGTCATCCCTATTGCTCCCAAATGTCTGAAACAGATGTCAGCCATGTTTTAAATATCGGTTCCGTGACCACTTTAAGTTGATCACGAGATTTGACTTTCTGATTGCGATTCGCTAAAACCGTTGAAAAAAAGAACATTTCAGGTTAAGGGCCAATGGCAGCTTCACCCGAGTGGGGTAACCTGATTTGTCAAACCACAACCGCTTAATTCAAAAAGAGGCATTTGCATTTGCATTTTACACTGTTCAAACTGCTGTTCATTAAACATCAAGGTGTTTGAGAATGACTTATTAAGACCACTGGGTTAGATTACGTCCTATCCCATTGGCTTGCGTCTCTGCTTATGGTCTGCATTTTCGGTCTATGATCGGCTTTGATGAGACAGCGAAGGACCACTGGCTCGGTATTAAAACGCTTATAGGTAAATAAGTCTTGTCTCCACTTTCTGACCCGAATTCTAATCTGAAGCAATGAAATTATATTATTGACTCTCATTACTGTACACAAAGTTCCGAGATAATAAGAAAAAAAATCAGCCAATGACGGGGTATCCATCACATCATGCAAGACTAGTGTTCAAAGTAGACCAACACGCGTTCAACCCATCTTAGCAAAGTACATTTACTTTGGCAGACGAGAGATCGCGTTTACTATTCAATATAGAAATCGTTCTCGTTCAAGCCTGTTTTGACGGAGGTACGATCGAATTGTACTGGAAGTTCTAGCACTTGTGAAAGCCTGTTCAGCATGTAAGAGGTTAGCACCAAATAATTGGTGATTTGACGGGGATTAAAGACCGAAACTAGAGTTGCTGTGTTGTAGTGCAGCTGACTTACATAAAACTCGTCTGCATCGCCTCTTAATGAAATCTCCGCTCAGTTGTTCAAAACTTCTTTTGACACTAACGATGAGGAACTCGGCGTTAAGTCTGAAAGCCTAACTGAAGGAGATACTGCCAAATTAGTCAACTTTAGAGTGCCCGACAAAATTTGTTTTCAACAAACAAGCCCGAGTCGATGAGTACATACATTGGCTGAAAGTGTAACGATTGAAGGTTAAGCGAGGATAGTTACTACAGAAAATGTTCTGTGAAAAGAGAAGGTCAACTCTTTAAATGCTTTACCATTCTGGTAGTGCCGAGCGGGACATCCATTTCACGTTAATCTGCCTGAATATTTGTTTCTCATTTGGACATCGAGTCCACACGTATAGCCTGGACAATGGATGTCCTAATGATACTGGAAATGATATGGACAGGAAAAACATATACATGTAATGGACGTCCCGCAAAATTGCATTGAGTGTGTATAATTCGGTTCAGTGCCAAAAAATGAATTTAAAAAACAGACAAAACGAGGCTACTGGCTTTTTAGTGCGACTGCCTCTGCATAATTGCAATTTTCCCGTTCAAAGCCTGCGATCACCATACAAATGATCAAAAAAGGCGAAACTCAGTCATGCCGACCAGAGTTAATTGGCGGAGGACCAATTTTTCATCCACCCTAATGTGTAAAAACGGAAAATCAGACAAATGGCGCAATGACTAACATCACGTGACCACCAACCATAACCGTCAGCTCGAGTGCATCTTCCTGATTTACTGCCGTCTGTGTTTTATGCCCACCCAATGGCGCCAGGCTAAGCTTGTTGATCCGATATGACGTTTATAGCAAATATATATTTCACCAAGAACGATTTATCAGTCAAGACTGTACGTCTACTATGACAAATGAGTGAAAGAGGGGCGGGATATACTTTAACATCATTTCTAAACGATCAGCGGTGATCGGGTCGACAATACGCATGCAAATGGATTGGTGACTTCTAAAATCGGATTCTACGTTATGTATTGATATAATTCAATTTAGCAGAATGCAGTGTATCGTTATGTACATACGTATTACGAAATGTCATTTGTTTCACCTCTGTTGCATGGTGACTTCTGGTTGACTTAATGATGCGTTTTGAAAATTAGCACTTAACAGGTCCATCGCACACACCCGTAACTTACTTATATACCTGATGCAGTCATTATGCATATTGAACCACTTTTAGTCCACAATTCATGATCATCTCAAACATCTGGCAATTTGACTCTCGTTAATCTTCTTTCAGTTAACGTCAACATAGGTTCGCAAATTGAATCAGGTGTTATTTGACCCGCTATGAAATATGCATTAATCATGTCTAAAAAGTAGAAATGTGCAAGTTTGTGTAGAATTTGATTTATTTCTACGTGATAAACTATAGCACCGAAATCGTAAGGTATATTGATGTGTTGTCTCAAGCCAGCGTAACGGCGTTGTTAAAGGGGTATGCCGTTCGTAATTACTGGTGGTCCAGGAAAATAGAAATGCAGTTCAACAAACACACTGCGGTGGTTCAGTAATCATGCATGCAATTTTGCTAACACCGCTGTTTCCGTGTCGTTGTCTTATTGAGAAAGGCACTCAATTCGACTTGATTTTCTCAATTCAGGCGTAAATGAAAGGGGGTCTAGCTGGTAGGGATGGCAAAAATACGAATATTGGTCCGTAGCTGCAGCTTGGATCTGCAGTTCTCCCAGATAACGGAGCTGGAGTCATGAATGTGGTGGCCAATGGCTGGGGACAATGAGATAAAGCGCTTTGAGTGACAGAAACAATCGCAGCGAATATATCTCATCGGAAAATCTATCATGGTTTTTTTGCTTTTGCCCAAACAAACCACATATGTCTGCATGCTTCAACAGCAAGATCTAATCTGTTCTAGGTCAGTCCTTGCTTCGACCAGCGATGTTCAATGCACCTTTTCATTTCCCATGTTACCGATAATCAGAGATGACCAGCGACTGATCAGATGAAAAACTGGCAAATCACGCCACAATTTTTTTAAGAATCATGCCGTGCAATTTCGCTGATTAGCCACGTCGAATGCGGGTTGTTTATCGGTTATTCCGGCCCAGATGAAAAAAATTGCAATTTAAAGCACAATTCTAGGGTCATCGATTGGAACCGATCCCGTGGTACTTACATACCAAATGTGATTAAGTTTATTTTCCCTGCCGATTTACGCTTATAGACCCCGATGAAAAGTGTTTCGTGGGGGTTGATATCATCAAGACTTGCCCAGATAACCCTTTGATAAGACAGTAAAAACGCGTATTTAGGCCTAGGTGCGCGCGGGTGTTGTTTAAAGACAATAGACCGTGTATCATCCTGAAATCTTTTAATTGCGCGAATGAGGCAAGATAAGGTAATGTTGAGGAAAGTCGAATAGACACTTCACTACTCATCAGTGCATACGTACAAAATGTAGCGATAGGCAAATCAAGTGGAGCTTTTCAATGAAAGGCTGCGGGACCAGGTGAATCTTCGTCGCGATCAGTATAGGCCAGTATTTGATCAATAACAACGGTTTTGTGAAATAACAATCAAAATGAAAGTTCACTCGAACAATGCATCATCAATAAGAATTTGAGTAAACTTTAGGACAGGTTAATGGTCCTGTATCGACAAGCTGTCGAATGATAGCGTGCCTGTGGGACGCCATGATGGGAAATAGCGTGTTGTTGGGACGTCTCGAAGGGAACTTTTCACTGACGATCTGAAAGAAGGTAGACTTCAACATCATGTGATTGAAGAGTGACATTTCTGTTCACGATAATTTGTTAAAAGGTAGTTTTTAATGATTTTCAAATAACAGCACTTAGTACTCTCAATGTCGCGTGAACGAATTCATCTTAGTCAGGATGACATTTTAAGGCCACGAATACTTGTAAATTGCAGTTTAAGGATTCCAGTGACAAAAGTGATTAGCTTGAGAAAGATCCGCTCTAAAGCTGCCTATTGATTGGTTTTTCATTGACGACCTTTTCAAGAAGGGCTGTGAATATAATACAAAAGGCACGTGAACATAAGCAGCAACAACAAGGCCCCATTAAACACGCCAAAAGACGAGCACTGAGGTGATTTCTTTTCTAATTTGAGGTACATAGGGAATTGTGTAGTAGGTATATCGAGCTAAGTAATCGTAATCCGTAGACAGCTCATCTTAATCTTCAACATTACCTATATGTACATATGTACACTCTACAAAAGCTAACAAAGACAGAAAAATGAGTTGTTCTCCTATGAGGCCAAGACAGTCTTACCTGTTAACTGTTACCAAATATGGACTATACTTGATGTTAGATACTTGATAAAGACTTCTTCTTCCTTTCCATCAACATGCAAAACTGATAATTCTGTGAAACAGAAAATACCTTTCAAGCATGAAACGATGGAAGAAACGAAACAAAGCTTTTCGTCAGAAAATCATCAGGTGTGCTTGTTTTAAAGATCTGTTTTTCGAAAAGCTAGAGGCAGCTTCAGACTGCTAAGATTCTCTTTTTTGGAGAAGCCTTTTTGTGATGGGCTTATTTACATTAATTAAGTTGACATTCAACTGTTTTAGGTTTCGGAGCTAAAAAAAAGGAAATGGTGCTTTGTGATGAAATATTCTACTTTTAGACATGTGTGCCGCCATTTTTGTATAAATATTCACTGGTCCCGACACGGATGCTTTGATCACTTTCACATTTACAACTAATTATTGTTTTCCTCAAAGGAATAGCTCAATCAGCATTCAAAAGATTCATAAAAATCTCCGCTGAGTTGGAGGAAATGATTCATAGCAATGAATAAAATGGTTTTCAACATTGAATTGAGAACTTGCTTTACGGGGCCACTGCCAAGTGGTAGGCCTCTCTTCAGGTCAAATCTTCAAACATTCTGATGACGAGGTATAATAACTTCAAAGCACCGCCCTTTTCGAGAAGTGATAATCATAGCTTGTTTCTCGATGACCAGTTCCTTGTCAAAGGCCTATTGTCTGCCGGCCAGAACTTCAACCATTCAGGGGTAACCAGCTACTGCTTCAAAGCACAGCCCTTGTCAAACAATTTCAGGTCGAAGGTTTCTCTCCCCCAGCCCAGGTCAAAACTTCAAACATTCAGAGGTAATCAGCGTACTGCTTCAAGCACAGACATTTTGACCAGTTTTCACGTCGAAGGCCTCTCTCCAGGCCAGCAATTCATACTGCTCAAGTAACCTCGTGTGAGAGCCCGACAACCTGCTTTGCGTATATCAATCGAGAAATTATCGACCATCGGTCTTCTCATCAGTAAACCAAGCCGAACCGAGCAAATCTATATCCCCAAGTTCAAAGTTGTGGTGGCTTTGAAGCTAAGCCGTTTGGATAAACATGTTTACCTTAGCGCTGTGACATCGAACAGCTTTCAAAGAAGCCCAACTCGATCTTGATATAGTCGATCATGTGGAAACCGGAAAATTATACCTTTGAACCCACAGGCTAAAGGGGATTTGTCAGAAATTCGGACACGGTGTCTATGAGAAGGAAGTTTGGTCCACTTTATCTTATGGTACATGTAGATTCTTATGGATTTAGTTCCTGATAGTTTTTCACTGTCGCAACGTTTCGAAATGCTTCGCAAGTCGCTCTGCCATGTCTGCGGGTTAAGCGAAAGGGTTAAGCTTATGTGATGAATTCGATTCAATTGTTGGATGAAGACCGATGTATTTGACATATTTCTACAATAAACTGACAGCGTTTCGAATCTGCATAATGGCTTCTCCATTGAGCTTTGAATTGAAGACTTAACCCCATTAATAAACATCAACTCAATCAATTTTAGCAAAACCACCCCAGGCAATCATCATTAATACCACTCCAGAGAAGATGATTAGTCGAAAAAGCACTTTCTATTAGTGTTCGTCGCGTCGGAGGTTGGGATGTAGGCATGTTACACGGACACTGATAATTGACTCCATGAACAACGTCCATGTCTAGCTTAACTGATTCCTTTCGTTCCTCAGAGAGCAACTGTACTCCTCCGACGTCCGGCATAGTTAACCTTCTCATGTTACTGTCAAGAATAACTCATGGTCTCAACATCCCATCGCTTTGGTTCCTGTCATGAAAATCAACCCCGTATAGTCCTAAGCTCACTCCAGCGTTGTCAGATCCGGGAAATCTCCCCTGGTTTGTCGTCCGGCTTTTGTTCTCTCCGCAACCAGCTCCAATATCCCGATAGGATACTTTACTAAAGACTTATTCAGTTCCGCATGTTCGATATGAGATTCCTGTAAGATTCTTAGCTAAGTTCTTAACTGACAATATTACAAAAATCTTGAAGAATCTTTTCTAAGAATCTTATCTGGAAATTCTACCTTGGTCCTTTTAATAATTGGTACGAATTCATGCATAGGTCAGCATTTTCTCTTGTCTCTTTCCACCCTTACTCTGTAACGCTATTATAGCATAGAATATGTAAATTAGTATGCCTATACATGTAGTTGAAAATGCAACTGAAGCAGGTTCAAAGAACAATATTTACACAAACAGCATATTTTACTGCAGAGTGACGTCAATCAAACTTGCAACAAATTTTGTATGCTGTTAATATTGAAATGAAGTGCTATGCTTCTTCAATTTTTCAAATCCATTTGTTCTCCTCCTTATTCTCGAAACCTGTCGCCCTGTTTCCTGAATGGTGCTTGTCAACTCGATCTGAGAGCCGAGTAACATTTGAAACCCGAGTTTTGATGCAAAAAGGAAAAAATGTTTTAATGCTCTTCAAACAGTTTGAAATCAAAGCCCTGCTTACATCACTTTAAACGATTTTTCAGTGTTATCTCCAATTTAAGTGGTATTTAATGAGAAGAATACGAGACTGGCCTAGGGCAATATTGGGGTAATGGCAAATAGATAAAACTCCCGTTGTAGCTGGCGCATTTCGCTGATTAAAGGCTCAGGGCCAAGTTATTCAAAGCAAGTTTTTTTCACTAACGCTGGCATTAACTTTACTTGGCTTTAAGTCTAAAGGAGTTAACTGAAGGAGATAACGCCAAGCTAAGTTAACGCTGGTGACAAAAGTTGTTTTCCACAACAATAATCAATTTCCTGCGTTGATGATTTGTGTGTCGATATGAATTTTATACTATTTGATAATCCATTAAAACGATATATCACATTTATACACAGTAGTACTTTAGATCAATTCGATCGATCCAAGAACCGTCCGTTGAACTGAACTCAGTAAAGTACCCTATGTGCTTGCCCGGTGTAGAAGTTTGAAATGTCCTAATGATAGAATGTCCGGGTAACAAAAGATTCCATTATGAGCTTATTCTCTGAGGTATATTGACGGACAAGACATCTTTAGAACCATAATTATCACAATTCGCCAGAATAGGGCTGAACACTTTAGCCATGGGGACATTTTCTACTTCTACATCGGTGTGACCCTTCAGTTATACCCTTCGAAAGAAGTCTATCACCGGGCTAAAAATGGAACTTACCTTATACGAACCATCACCTTCGTTTCTCGCGCAATAATTCAGGGCGAGAAAAATCACGTCTCCCCCGGCGATAAACCCTAGTTGACAGACGATTAGCCTGTTAAGTGAATACATACAGACATAATAACGTCGCTAATGGCTGTCTTTATGTGCCAATTTGCCGCGATACCATCAATTCGCACCCGGGGAAATGGATAGTTTGGAGAAAGTAACGCTTTGAATGGAAGCTCGCTCCGCGATGAAAGATGGCAGTTATTTCTCTACAGACAGATATGATCAGATTGGTGACAAGAATGAAGTGTGTAGTAGTTAACTTAATGACTTTCAGAGCAGTTACTGTCAATCGTGGCATTGGTAGATCTACAGTTGATGTTTTCCAAATCTACTATTGGTACAAGAGCTTGTGAAGATATTGCGTAAGCTGTTTCTAAACGTGTTCCGTTTGTTGACGGTGATGAAGTGTAGCGATTAAAATAATCATATAGACATGTTTTTTCTAACGGCAGCAGTTAGATCGGTTGATGTTTCCGAATCAACTTTGTAGGTACACTGAGTTTGTCGTAAAGATGTGACGAAAGTTCATTCTAAATATTGTGTGCGATAGAATGGCCATAATGTAAAATTAACCTATTTTGTTTGGGCAGTTTTGCAACTTTGATTTGGAGAAATATTTCCAATGTCAATGCACTGCATAACCTGCACGACTGATATTGGTATGCGCTCTTTTAATAATCGGCCATTAAACTGACTGTTAAGTGCCACGGAAAACTAGATTCAGAATTGACTTGCCTGGAAATTTGTCTTTTCTATTGCAGTCTAAAGTAGGATTTAAATCATTTTAATTGTGTATCACGACAAATATGCCATGGGCAATTTTGAGGAAAGGGAGACTTGATTAGTAGTGCGGCTGCATGACAAACACATTAATTTTGAACAGTGTTGACTAAAACACGACGATTGTCTTCCAACGATTAACGAGATTAACATTCTCAGTGTTCGCGTGCATGTCTAGGGTATTTCTTTTTTCAGCATTTCAGTCCTAGTGAACCTTTCCACATGTTTCAGATGTTTTTGATCTTTCCGATGCGAAGACAGGATGCAGCGATTTCGCATGATGTATCAAAAGTTAATTGTATGAAGCAACATACACTCTTAGAAATAAAGGCTATGACGTTTTTTTGGCCTTGCCACACTATGCATCCCTTAGAGGCTTTTTACAATCTCAAAACCGTTTTTGTTTATTTTACCAACAAACCTCCAAAACGTGCATATTTGTTTTTGCCGATATAAACCCCATTGACGGTTAGACGCTCAAAAACCTTTATTTCTAAGAGTGTATCCTTTCATAAGTCAGCGTAAACCTCAGTTTCCATTAGGTGCTCCTCCTCATCAACGTGATCTACAAGTGTTGGTTATTTTTCGGGGCTTTCGTCTCTCAGATTACGTGACATATAATATACAGGTAGGCCTACCGCTATTGGACATATTCCCGCCATGCAGCGATGCACTGATACCGCCAAAGCCTAGTAAATGATGAAGTCACGGAAACCTCTCAACCCTTCAGCTATGCACAACTCCCGCAAGAAAAGCCCGCCAAGAAAAAGTGATTAATCTCGTTCAAAACAAATCTTGCCATACGATACCACCCTTGAAATCTATCTTCGGGCGAGGGGTTTTGATAATTCGAGATTTTGATTAGCGTTCAGAGGAAAGAACAAATACAGCGTGATAAAACTGCATCTGATATTCTTTGAGTCCGCCGTTTTGCTATCCAGAAGCTGATCACGAAATCATCGCGTATTTACCCAAAATCGTCTGAATATTATAGATGACAAGAACAAGGTCGGTGTTTTCGAAAAAAAGGTCACGGCCGGAATCAAATGTTAAGAAACTTGCCAACAGATTTAAATGTTATCTGAAATATGTCACTTTACATCGGAAGATTGGAATGTAATTTGTTAGTCGAGGTGACATTGATACACACGAGTTCCAAGGTCATGATATTGAAATCACTCGGGAATACACAGTTGCGTAGACGCGTTCATAATTATTAAGTCGTTAGAGGTGCATATGACAGAGAAAGTAGTGCTTTCTTAGATTCATAATCACAGTCGAGAGTGAAGGCGATACTTATGGGTTGACCATCGGCATCACAATTTTGGCTAGAACTTAGTCCTAAAGCAATTAGAACATTTTCCAAATGAATTGAATGCCCATTTAAAACATGGGAAGCTGTCTTCTGGAAAACAAAGAACAGATTCCCGCCCTTGAAGTTGGCATTCACTTCGTTTTGAAAGAGTTTTAATTTGATTGAAGATATCAAGTTTCAGCTAAAATAGTGGTGCCTACGGTCAACCCTCAAGGCTTAATTGAACATTCGTCTTGCTTCTCATCCGACCTGAGGAAGGCTGTCAAAGTGTCGTACTAACCACTAGAAACTGATCTGACATCGGTCTGCTCCCGGTACGCTCACCCAAAACGGGTTCAAGTTTGCACCCTCCCTTCAACTGCACACAAATGTCCACGCAATAATGCAGTCTCCCTTGTAAAGTCTTTTGTTCCGCGACTGTCGTGCATACATCGAATTTATACGAAAACCCCCTATAGCATTTTTATAAGGTCGGCATTGAAAATTCCTTTCACAGCCTCCCGGCAATCTGCCACAAGTTTCATATAATACAAATGGCGGCGGGTTCCGATAGTTGATTCATGAATAAATTTGGGTCAATCGGAGTTAAGTTTCCGCACATTTCAGCTTCATTTGTTTTGTTGATTGTTTCCGTCAGTCGTCGTGAGAAATAGCGAGAAATCGACAATTCCCTAAAGGGTTTTGAATATTTTCACCTTTTAACCTTAACATGTAACTAGATGACAGCCTTGTACAGGTCGTGAGGGGAACGACTGGGAGGAGAATATATTACCCCGGCCGACACATGGACCAAATTGCGCATCGTTGAAATACTGAACACAAAACTTTTAGTGTTGTTTGCTTGCCACTGTAACTTAACGCGGGCGGGTCATGTAAACATGACATATATACCGGTACTTTCAAGTGTATCGAGGTCCCCCAGTGGCACCACGAGGTCCTCTGCTCATGAATATACATTGCCTGTCGACCACTTGCCAGAGCTTGAGTAGCGGCTCAATGGTCACCAGTGTTGCTGAGGCTCGCCCGAGGGATGGGTTGTCACTAGGTACGAGTCTAGCTTCCGAGAGACAAGGGTATTGTGTTGCTGGTGTATCGGCGGTATCGGATTCAGCCTACTGACAGCGTGCAGAGCTATTAATTACTGCCCCGGTTATTTTTCCTTCACGTCCATAAATAGTATCCACCAAATCACCTACCCTTAAGGTAAACCGTATACTCTGGCGTACTATTTCAGCCGAGTATGACATCTGACTGAAAAAATAAAATATCCTTCTGAAGTGACTACATGTAGCACTAGTTGGTTTCCGACATGCAAACAAAGCAGCCTACACTGAACCGTTGGTTTTTACCATTTTATGTTTTGTTACGCCAAATTGCGCCGGTCATACACCCTATGTTATGGGAATTGGTAGTTCTTTAAGGACAAAGTATCTTTACCTCATTTTGGAGTTTCCATGTCTGATGATAGAACAACCTGCAAATAAAATGCAAGGGGAGCAAGATCAGTTCAGGTTTTTATCTTCAAACTGAAACACGCTATATTAAACCAAAAGCCAGGATCGCAGAAATGTTTTTTAAGGTACATGTGATGACGTCAACTCTTGGGTGAAAAACTCTTGCAGGCCCGTAGCTGGACTTTGGGTTGGGGGCGGAAGGGGTTAGACTTAGAGCATCTCTGTTGTCCTCCGCCAGTCAGAAAATCTGCCAAAATCTGCATGAAGAACAATGTTTTGGGTGACTCTTGGGACCCGCCCGCTCTATTTAGGGCCTGATATCGCCTCTTAATATCGCCCCCTACAAGCCTTTACTAATCACATAATAACCTGACCTTTTTTGGTCATCACCACGCGGGGAACCTTTCAGGCATGTTTTGTCAATTAAACCATGTTTTGAAACAACTCGCCAATTGAAGAAATATCAATTCTCAGAAAAAAATACACTCTCTACCACAAACACGCTAACAGTAAACAAAAGACCAAATGTAAATCGACCGAATCAACTATCTGCAAGAACATCGTGTTTCTGTAACAGTTATTGCGCTGCGTGGAAAACATCTGGTTCAATATCCGGGTTCAATCACTCGAGATGAAAAATACACCTCCTGCAACCTCTAGATTTCTAAAGGCTGAAGAACACTTATTTGAAATCTTTTATGCGTATCTCATTCAAAGTTTGATGAATAAAATATTTGTATTTGTTAAGAAGTTTTATTTATTTGAACCGAAAAAAAACACGAGCGCAGATCAAACGCAGTTGTTAATTTTTTTGTCTTACATGTACATGTACATTGTGCTTTCGCTTGGTTCTCTAGTGCTTCGAGAAAAAAAAAACATCCCCGATCAGAAGATGAATAACCCAAAGATTATTTAAGATATATACATCAAAGGGCTTTACCCTGATAATCCCATTACGTATTGTCTAGGTCTATTGGTACTAAACAATCATCATAACTGCTCTTCAATTCTGCTCACTGTGAAGATGGTGAACTAAAAAACTGGCTATACCTGCAGGTCACTTATGGAGAAAGTATAAAACGCTCGAGCAATTCTGGTCAAGAAGTTCACTACTCGACGACTATGCCAAGAGGAAAGATAATGATTTTGAAACGAGTGAGAAATGAAAAAAGGAACATGGCAGAGTGCATTTCTAAGCTGGATTTGCTTTCTTTCTTTATTTTATTTCGTGGAAGTAAAGATTACCACGCCATTTGGCTGGATTATGTGAGGAAGAAATCAAGTTGGAGCTTAGTTCAAGCGCCGTGAAATCGAGAGAAAGTAAACAAAAAGAAAGAACCTTTGGTTGGTCAGCAGGGGATATTACTAAGCTGATGATCCTGAGGTTTCCTTGTTCTCGACAGCAAGAAACATCTTGCTATGTTTGATATTGAATGGATACGCCATTCGTAATTTCTGATGGTCCAGGAAACAGGAGTTATACACAATGCCGTAGCGCAGTTATCATGCATACAACTCATTATGGTGTATATCGGTCTACACATCGGCAATGTTGAAATTTATTTTCAGTATGTTTTTACGCAATTTGAAGTTTTCAAATTCAATTACAAATTTCAAATTTTTACGAACGGCGTAAGCCTTTAATGTATTTCTGTCTCTCACAGAGTTTGAGGATTGAGATAAAACGGATGGAGTTCTTCGAAGTATTTTTCGCCGGTAAAAAGGTTAATGGCTTGTCCTCCTTATCCATACTTTACAAAGTCACTTTCATCAATTAGTCCTCGAGGACGAGCTACGATCAACATGGGGAAACCCTCGTGGTGCAATTAAGCAGTGTTTGAGCAGTGACCTATAAGTGAACAACTGCAAGCTTTGTAAGGCTTCATCCAGTCTGCCACGATATCAAACCTTAGAGTAACCTTCCATCGCTAATTCGCCGAGCGCTTTAACTGCCCCTGGATAAACTAATACTAATAGTCATCGCCATCGCAGTTCAAATCGTGGTAATATTCACCAAGGGACTTCTTGTCTGGGAAAATTTCCCTAATATTTCATCTCAAACTATCTTTATTGTCACTCGACCAACAGGCGATATTATCCTGGGGCAAAGGGGAATAGCTCAAGAAATGATTTGACACGTGTGACATTTTATTCTCCACGGGACCGACTACTGTTACACATGTCTAAACGGAATGCATGCGGGGGTACATTTGATCAAACTCAATTTAAACGGACGTGTTCGTACAGTCGCCGAGCAATTTTTGCAGCAAATTAGATGACGGTGTTCTTTAATAAACATTGTATCGCGTTCTTTATTCTTTAATTATTTTTCTGAAACTGAAAATTAAAATGACAACAAGGCGTTGTAGGCCTTTCGCTGTGGTCAGTAGGCTAGGAACCAGTTTAAGAAAGACTCAACGGAGCATTTTCAATAGAGGATAATATTAAAAGGCCACGAATGGATCAGGCTTTAAAAGCAAACCCACGCGGATAACCACTTTCAATTGCTGTAAGAGTATGATTTCTATAGTATGATCCGACCAACTCGCCTTGTAGCAATATCGTCACGCCCATTAAGTTTGAGCATAATAACCATAAATTTGAAGAAAAAAATGGAAGATTTGACAGAAAGGTTTGGATTTGAAGAGTGCAGTACTTCGATGGTTGTGTAACGATGCTTGTGCAATTACATCTCCGAAAATCTGAATCAATAATCTAAATTATAGATGAATTATATATGATGCAGCACTATCAGGAGATGAAGAATATGGAGTTACAGCAAAAAAATTCTCAAATAACTAGTTGTTGTTGTTGTTGTTGTTGCAGATAATTAGCTTTAATATGCGATAACACAATCAATACTCTACCTGACATAATATCAAGTTAAAGTGTACGCCGCCACTACTGAATTGTAATCGACTCCCCTTTCAAAGAGACCATGTCACAGTTAGATGGCTGAAATGAACTTGGATATAGCACCAAATTAGGAGATTATTCAAACACGGTAAGCCTACTGCATGGAAGGTAATGCTAAGTAAAAAACATCGTTGTTATCCAAGTCAAGTAGATGAAAAGTTTTAAAAGGGTGTCACATCAAGTACACTCGATTACTCATGTGCATTAAGAGGGCTGCGGCGTTTCCTAACTTCAGTTGACAGGTAACTGCTGAATAAACACAATTTTACTATGAGATTAAAGTAGCATTTAAAAGCGCCTGTTGGAAAGAATGAATAATTAAAGAGAATGCATCGCGCTTTCGACTAGCTCGTTCTTGACAAAAGCCAACCCTCGTGGATTTTGACAGTCAGTTCAGTCATAAATCCCCTTACTGTTTCTATATGTTTTCTTTCGACATAATATGATTTATTCCCTTTTGTTAATCATTCTTAATAAAAAGCACTGCATTTAATTAACAGCACCACAAGAATATTGAATAATGGCGCTATCTGTCTTCTGAACAGGAAATGCAATGAATAATGAAGTAACACTCATCTTCGATCATCAACCTATCCCATCAATAGCTTTAATAACACTTACGATATCTAATGCATGATGTTTTCTCCTAAATTTCGTATATGATTACTACATGAGATGCAATTGGTACCTTTTAACGTCTAACTATACACCACTCCAGTACTGGTCCCATTATAGAGATATCCGTCTGGTGTAAGGAATTAAAAACATCCCATTCGATCGATGTGGCGGACGAGACATAGCTGAGACATAATAATTTATTCTCAGAACATTCTTTATCGGAGTCGTCCATTTTCTTTCAACTGAATATATCCGCCATTTATCTTGGAAATACATGTATTAAGCTAAACATCCCCAGCCAGTATCGGAAAACATACTAGTATACTTTATAATTGTAAGGCGGCTGCCAATCGGACAGTCATGAAGAAAAAAAAAATTCCTGTCTTTTTTCCTAGCTGAAAGTCTACTTCGAATTAAACAATTTTTGTGGTTAAAAAAATTTTCCTCACATATTCTTTTCTCCATTTCCTTGCCTAGCGTCCTTATTTCTGCACACTAATTGTCAGGTTTACTGACATTTTGTTTTGTTTTTCCGATCACACAACTTTTGCAATAAAAGAAAGAAATTTCGTTCCCGCGCACACATTTTTCTTTTCCCGACTTTTTACTTGCGGTATTGAGACTTAAAGCTGGACTGCAAGATGAACCTTTCCAGCAGCCGAGTTAGAAGCTGTGGTAGGCAAGACGGGCCCAAGTTATGATAGACCCCATATCGGAGGGATGCGCCCCTAGTTTCCAACTGAAACCAACAACGATCATGCAGCGTTAATATTGTGACGTCACACCTTGGCCTCTGTTGAGATACGAGTATGCGCGCGCAGCCAACGGTAATGACGTCAGAATGACTTCATTTTGTAAACAAAGATAGGCTATCCATCTATAGCGCTATCTGAACGTTAGAAAAAAAAGACTTTAATTAGATTTGTTCTTCACCACAAATTCTCTCTCTAGAGACATTGTGCATTTAACAATAAAGAAAATTACAAAGAAACTGGCTGGTGATAATCGTAATTGGAATCTTACCCGATGATCTATCTGGGGATATGGAGTGAACAAGGGATGGCTGTTGTGATTACCGATGGCAGAAAATGTAAGTAATACGCCAGCTTGACTCTGCTCTTTGCTGTTGTTTAATGAATTAGTACTGAGCAAGGAATTATGTCCTTTTGGTGGAATAGTCAAGACCACTCCGGTAGACCGGAAATGCAGATATTGATGAGAAGTAAGTTCATGCGTTTCGTGACTTTGTATATACAGGGTGAATCTGCGATAAAAGAAAGATTCTTGCTCCAACTTTCCTATACGTGCTATAGCTTTTCCTTGAACTGTATACATTTGGAATTATGGTAAGTTTTGACCGGTATCGTTTTTTTAAGATTCACCCTGTAGTATTCTACTGGTATGTTTGGCCATAATCTGCATTCTGATTGTCATTGAGCTTGTATATAATAAACTGCTTAACGTGCTACACAATCCTGCGACTCAGATATTCCCTAAGTGGTGGTATTCTATGTTCCATTATTGGTCTTGCCATTATCTTTAAATGTCCACCGGAATATTGATGCACGTTTCGCCGCTTTCCTGTCTTTCAAGGTCCCTTTCAGAGGCGGTGACATCGATTATTGGGCTAGTTGTCATCAACAACCCAGATGGCCATTTACAGCCATATGGAATGACCCTTAGAATTGATTCGCACTGGGTGAAGAGACTTGAAAATGTAATAGTTTTTTTTTCTCTCAGAATGAAAAGATAAAAACTTTCAATTTGGAAAAAGCAAATTTACAATACCTTTTGTCGACAAAAACGAAAAAAAGGTTCGACCGCTTTTTATGAAAGTCAATTCATTGATGGATATGATGGATATAAATCAATGCACTGTCACTGGCAAAAACACAAAAAGGTATTCAAAGAATGTCAACCACCAGAGGCACCTGATACATTTTGTTTTAACGATTGCTATTCGCTACTATTGGTACACTGCCGTAACACAGCGCATGCGCATTACGTTCCCTGCATCCGTTCTGAATTTCTGTCCTCCACCAATGACGTAGAGATAGAAGTTGATAGCATGGTTCATCTGCGTGAACAGTGCACTACTCCACCCTATGATACTCACGCTCAGGAGCCCATAGGCGTCGCTGTAGTCGAACGCACCATAAACTGCGGGAATTGCAAAGGAAATCTCGTATGCTGCATACGGCAAGCAGCATATTATAAAAGCTGTGGAAACCAACAAAAGCATTCTGGTCAAATGCTTGTTTTCTACGTCTCTAGATCTATCCACCTCACTGCGTTCGTCCTGGTTAAGCTTTCTCCTATCAGAGACGGCGCGCCGGACTGTCTTGAGGATCAGAATGTTTGATATGAGTATGACAGAAAACGGAATAACCCCCATGACTGATGAGTGGTAAACTGCAACGATCACCTCTACCCACGGATGTGATTTAAAATCCATAACGATATCCTCAAAGTTTCCTCCAAAAAAGCGGAGTTTGTAGGTGAAAAATACATTGATATCAGCAACTGTCGCCACAGAGGTAATCGCAATCATGATCATCTTCGCATGAGATGCAGTACACGTTGTTCTCGCTTTTAAAGGAAAGATTATTGCGAATGCGCGGTCTGCGGTCATAGCAGCAAGAGACAGCCTTGACGATGTACCACTGACAAATGCCAAGAAGTGAGCTACTCTGAAAAAGACTATAATTGGTCAGAAGCAATTGCAAAGTTGGAAAGTAATGTACAAAAGGCCTTGTTTTGCCAATCATTAATCGTTCCTCACATTTCTGTCATCTCTCGCACTTAAGCGCTGAACTATACGCCATCTCCAACTGTTTAATGCGAGTTGTTTGTGAGATGGTATAAATGTTAGGAACGATAAATATTGACTGGTAAAAACAGGGCTTTGAAACAAATTTGGAGTGCTGGCATGGGCCCTTTTGTACCACCCATATCTCATCTACGCCTGTCATTGGGTCATTGAAGGAAGGGTCAAGCAATGGTTCGGTCACTTTACCGTCAGGTTCCTGTATACGCACCGAATCACTGCCCCATAGTGTGTGAATTCTAAACCATTGAAGAATGGGACGAATGCCGTATAGTTCAACAAGAAAATGGAGTCGAAGACAGCTAGAGCTGACATATACGTGCACGTGCTTATGTGTCTGTATTCCTTCTTCATCGTTATAGAGACGGATATGACGTTTCCAAATAGCCCAACGATAGCTACAAAGACTGGGGCCCATTTTTTGACGATGTCGAGGGTCACTCGCAAGAACGGATACGGCTCGCCCACCGTCGGCGAGACGTCCATAGGGGTGACCCACACAGTCAATATTGGTACCGCTATGATACTGTGATTCTCCATTATGTGAGAACGCTTATTTGTTAAATTGTACCGAACGCAGCCAGTGGACGAGGTGATATGACTGCTGGCCGTATATAGTCATTGGTTATCGCGTGCATGTATAATGAATAGTTCTTTAAGTTATCGCCTTGTCCGTTGCATATTAAGTCAATCGGCCTTCGCAGTTCATTTGGCCCTGAAAGCATCAAAATACACCAACCAACTACATTCAATAGTATGTTGTTTGATGTATTAGGCAGCCCTGCTGTCACATTTGGCTTTTCCGGAAAGACGTCGGAAGTTTTCGGGGTTTTCCGGTAGCCAAACGGATGCGTCGATTAGACCTATTTACTCCCCGCAGTGCATGATTGTGGCTATAGCTCGCATAAAGTTATGATATGGTAAGTAGTTCAGAATTTCCTACGTTTCAGGCTAGCGTATAGATATGAACAATTTTGACTTCGATTAATTAGAACAAACGCCACTTAGACGAAATCTTACTTTCTGTGACCACGCCGACCGCTCCAGTCGAAAATGCGATTGGAACGTTTCCAAAAAGGTAGTATCAGTAGCGGAGGAATAGGATTCTTGGTGGATAAGTATGGCGGATCCTTTTAAACAGGAGAAAATAACCTGTAAAAAATCAATCCTGACAAAACTCGTAACCACTGCTGCGGAGGGTAATACTGTCACGGTGTGGATCACGAATGTACTCCAGAAACCAGGTTGCGTATATGAGATGCAAATACATGTACTTGTGTAGCAAATAATGAAAAAAGACCCCTTTAACATCGCGATTGATGTTTGAAGTTTGGACCACACGTTCAGCTTAACTGACTTTAACACTCATCCGCGAATAGAAATTCCACCTCGCATCCTCTCTTTATTACCAATCCATACTAGCCACCGGCATCCGGAATAAAATAGTCCTCTCTCCTTCTCTGCAATTTTTTACAAACTCCAACACCGTTTAACCATCTTGATGACCAGGAGACAAAGACGGACATGAGCTTGCGACAACTATGACGCTCTTTAGACGAAGTACTTACTTGATCGATATGTATAATTGCTCGCTGGTCTATTGTAGTAGCGGCCATGTTAATAACACAAAGAAGTTATGTGAGAACTAGGAATATCAAATGTCTGATTATTATATCTTATTGTTGATCATGTGGCGTTTTCGCAGTGTAAAAACGACGAGCGTTGAATATCACCCGTAAGTCCGTTGAACACATTCTTTTGTTACGAAAGGGTTTTTCAATGCGAATCCGCTATTTTTCAATCGGCTACACCCCAACGGCATTTAAATACGGTAAACGTCGCTGTCCTTTTAGGCCGCTGTGCGAAAACTACTCGGCCGATTTCTTTGAAGAGATAGATGTAAATATCTCTGTCACGCCATTATCGACAAGCCTTCTCTCTCCAGATAGTGCCTACTAGAATTCAATTCCTACAGATGTCAGAGTTTCACAAACAAATTGAGACATCGTGTATCTTGGAAGAGAAGAAATGCCAATAATGTTTATTTCGTAAAGGTCTATAGTGACGTTAGTGGCCATATTTGCGTGGGAAGTTATAGAGTGCCGGACAACTTATGCTGAGATTCAAAGCGTTTTGTTGTCCAAGACTTTGACATAAAGACATGAAAGAAATATGAGATTTATAAAGTCCATTATTGGTGCGTATGTTCTTCATGAACAGTATGGTTGAAACATTGAACGTGCCTTTACTAAAAGCGGTATATCTATGAGTGATATTTGTAACGTGAGAGGTAAGAATATCGGACAATTTGCCTCGTTTTCTGGAGAATCGGCTCGAAATTTAGTATATATCCGCCTTCTGCGTCATTCCATTTTTGAGGTGCCCCCACTTGTTTTAATCGCACTTTGAGTCATATTGTGGTAATTTGGTTTGTAAAGGCCAGTTCCGCCCACAACACTCGAAACAGCAAACGAAGCACGAAGCCATACAGGAATAGTCTAAGTGGTTCGACAAAACATCGTTTGACGACAATTTTCAAAATTGCTTTTCTGTTTACACGTCACACGATCTAAAAATTACAAACCATGAAACTTCTTCGATTTACGAAAATGTTTTCACAGACAAATATCAATTGATATATAAAAAATACAAATACGGAAAACCAGGACCAAACAGTCGCACTGCTTGAACGAATATAGAAAACCGATTAAAATATCATGTTTATCGATGTAGAGACATCTAAAACATAACACCGAATGATTCGTTACAAGTTCGATATAACTGCTCGTCACTTTGATGTTTCGAAATAAAATGAGCTGAGCATGATTATGGGATCTATGATCACGCAACATTCATGATTTAAGTGGTTGACTGAAATAAACAGCGGTACAGCTATTGATTGAATACTCGAAAACACCTTGGTTACACTGTTTCAGTTTTATGATATGAAGCCTCGTTTTTACCACATAGGGTTTGATCAAAACAACCATAAACTCTTGGATATGTATAAAACACGTTCTCGGTGGATGTGCCTAAAATATACTTCAAGTCAAATTTGAAAATTTCTAATTGTGTAAATAGGTATACGCACTGAATACAAAATTCAACAATACGATGTGTGTAGACAGATATAAAAATACAATTAAAAAAGTTTCATCGACTTTGCATACATAGTAACAACACTATTGCATTGTTTATTTTAATATTCCCGAGCCACCAGTAAATTCAAATAGTCACGAATGGCGTACCCCTTTAACCAGATAAAAAACTTCGCCAAACATGATGCAATGAAAACTTCACCAACAATAATCGCTTCATTTCGAATGATTGTTTTAAGGCCGATTGTTGAGTTTCCATTAAGTGTAACCACAAACACTACTTTGCCTAGCTGATATCGCCATTGGGAATAACGCGCTTCGTGAACTATCTACTAAAATAGCATCATATCGACGCACAAAGTCCTCATCAATGAGCGCAAGTCTCCATTGAAACCAATCGTTTTACACGCCGCCATAAACAAATCGATGACTCCCCGCTACTACAGTCATTAATCTTGTTTAAATACGGATCGAGTGGATTTTATCGACAAGAAGTAGCACTTCCTGAGTCGTTGCGTCAATGCAATAGCACTCGATTGCACCGAGAGCTCAATAACCTAACATCCTTGAGATATTGCGGCTATATACCGATCACCAGAATGGCAGCTATTTCCATAAATGTTGATAGATCTCTTTCATTCAACTACAGAACAAACGATGCGTAGTGCCGGAATTTGTTTGTCTCGTGTCGGCGAGAGAGTGAATCGGCAATCTGCATAACTGTTGGCGGGATGGTCTTGCGAGGTTTCAGTTGCTTAGGATTTTGCCGTTAACTTCGGGGAGCTGCGGTGGTATAGTCGCTCGGGTCTCTGACTAGCGGCCTCTGGTCTCTGGTTCAATCCTCACTGTCGGCGTGAGACTCTAGACAGGTACCATGTCTCACTCCACACAGGTTGGAAATGCTCGCGCAGCACTGACTGAGCAGCTGATCTTAGTTCTACTGATAGGTTCAGGATAGATCGGCATTGTGTAGTTCGATGATAACCGTTGTTAATATCAAACTATGAACCCACTACAAACGATAAAAATGAGTGTTTCGAGAGATTAGAGAATCTATTTGATAGTATTTGATAGTATATTCTCGTGGAATTTTTGCTCATAGAATAAACGTATTTTCCTAAGATATCTCAATGAAATTCGTCCTTGCTCTTTCTGTGTACCAGGCACTGATTGGTGGTAAAGTGAACAAGATAATGAGACGGTAGGAAATAAAATATATACCGCCTACGATCTCTTACTAGCGTGCGTTCAATTCAAAAGAAAAAAGGATTACGTTAACCTTGAGCGGGAATGAACGTATGCAACGTATGCATTGAAAAAGTGTCGCGTGTGACAGTGTGCATCTGTTAGCAATGTCGAAAGCCGAGATGAAGCAGGATCTCTTGAGAATCACGTAGAACATGCTTTACTTATCATCCAACGGAGTAAATACATACCAGGTGGCATCAAACCCTGTGCGATTTGCATGCAATTGAGGCAATTTTATCCATCACTGAGTTTCAGTCAGACACTTTAATTCCACCCTCGAAGTACTCCACAATGTATGCACATTATAATGGATATCAAATTTCACCCGATGATACGATTAGTTTTCAATACAACTGTCACGTTCTCATATCAATTCATCTCTCCATTCTCAAGGAGAGCACAACTGTGTCTTTCTCATGCTAATATTTGATCTATACGGCGAGAGAGGGTGGGGAATTTTCAATTTGTTATTGGTGGCTCTCAAAGGAAATTCCCGTTCTCTACTTTTTACAAAATTCTTCCATCCAAACTATTTTTTTCATCGACAGAGCAGATTGACGAGAATGTACACACTGCTAATAAAATGATAATGCATTAGCCAGGTAATTTGGCGACATCGAGCGGCTCATCAATTTTTCTCAGACGCTCCGATGAAAGTAATACCCGAAGGTGTAATGGATAAGACAGTTCTTCGAATCATCGCGTTCGTTGTGGGTTGACCCTGATGATTTCAGGGTTTGGACGGTTTGAAGTTTTTGGGGTCATTTTGGACCAGTTTTTACCCATGGATCGATTTTTTCGGCCGCGACGGGTTAATTTGACCCTGAGACCACAATATTTAGACAGCTGAACGGACACTTCATTATTCCTTTTATACAAAAAAACCACAATTCATAAAAAAATATGTATTCATAATGGAAGACACATCCATACTGGTGACTGAGACTATGTTCCAGAAAAATTCAAATACTGTTTTTTTGTTTTTAATAAAACCTAGCCTTGCGCACTGAATTACTAGTATGTAACCTAGGGACGAGAAACAACCGACCACTGAGTGCCAAATACCATCACAAAGTCGTACACGATTTTGGTATAAGGCAGAATTAAAAACAATAGCATTCCGCGAAGTTACTATTTATAGCTCACAAGGTCATTTGCATAAGATACTGATGACGTTTTAGTCACGTGACAGTCGGACATCGACACTTATTTCTACGCATTTGAGCTTATTTCAAAGTCAATTATCTTTGACCCTGCATTGTTTTTAGCATAAATGATACCATAGAGTCAGAGAGAGAAATATTCAGAACAATTATGTAGTATTTCCAACACTCGGACATGTGCCAGATTGAATCTCACTGCCCTAGTTAGAAAGCCTGAATCCATTACGAAACCGCATATTTGTCCGACATTGTCTGTAATTCAGCGATGGGGAAATAGAGGGCAGCAGCTGCAGTGACCTCATCTTCGCGGAATGCTATTACGCAAACACTAAATAAAACACTTCAGAGGTTGCCCAGACTGATGAGAACTTTTCACAAAGAACGTCGACATCATGATCAACAGGTCTCAACCTTCATAATTATGCTATAAAACATATTCCTCTCCAGCGAATAATGTCAACACAAATTCTCATGTACATGTATATCGTTTTACATTAAGACATCATCGAGCGGAAGCTACGAGATCATTCGAAACATTAACATGCCTTCAGGAAACGTCGCAACCGGTACATGCAGATTTAATTAACACATTCATCAGTATTTCTAGTACTGAAAAAAACTCTTGCAACGAACATCTCTCATATTGCAAAATATTCGGTCGTTTCTTTTTTATTCTCGTGTTTTTCCCATTGGGTGTGTGGTAACATGGCCGCCTCAGACTGTCACCTGACGAACAAGTTGCGAAAAAAAGGAATACAACATATACGACTGATCTTATGAAAAAAAGAAGTTGTGAAAAAGGAAAAAAATGTCGAAGAACATGAGAAGACAGCCCCTTTGTTTAAGGGACAACTTTGGCGTGGAATTTACCTGACCAGGGGATAATACCCCTACTTGCCACCATGCGCCGCCACGTGTAGTATCACACTCATGCTGATCTTTAATAAAGACTTTCGTCAGTGTTTGCGAGGCAATTTTGGATATGGCTTGGGAATTTCAGACAGGCCTATGGTTCCACGCCGTTCTAATGCTGATTGTTTATTGCAGTTCAATGTTTTTTTCAATTCTGTTTGGAGGAGTTACGCCCAAGAGGCGCCCCGATCTGAAGTTAAAGCTTAACCAGCTACCGGTATTAAACAACTCATCATGGAACAAGTGAAGCCCCCTGAAATCAACGAAACTATGATGTGTTGACACTAAGCTAGTAAGACACTCAAATAAAACCACCTGTCATACCCGCCTATAGCAACGCAAAATTAATCACTGTGTCAGCCTTTAACAACAAACTGAATGCAGTTCTGAGCGAAATTTCTTCATAAAAATTCTCATCAATCAACTTTTATTGAAAAAATATGACATTGTTTGTTCAGCGAATGGTTTCAATGAAGTATTTTCAAGAAAACGTTGCCTGGTCATCGATCGAGTACAACTGAAATTGATTTTTCTCGGTAAAATTTGAACTATAAATTGACAGAGCAAATGTTGTTCTCAGACGTAGCTGATCTAACAGACAATTAATCTGAAAATTCCTAGATGAGAAGATACTTGAACATGGAATAAAAGATGCTTTATAATCGCTATCTTCCTACCGATGTTAGAACTCTTTGCCGCAGAAAGGCAGATTATGTAGACTTTAAATCCGACTGAGCACGCAAATTCAATTTTAAGCGCAAGTTTGCATTTCCCTGGACAAAAAGCTGAAATTCATTTTAAATTTAGCAAAAATGGCGTCTCAAACAGAACCCTCCCACTTGCCAGCGGATAAACTGCATTAAACACACAGCATGAAGCTGTGAAAGTAAATCCGTAAATTGGCAAAAACATGAAATTCGGTTGTAGTTTTCCGGCATCAAACATTCAAATTATTGATCTATACGTGTGAGCAAATTCGGATTAATGGTACGGTACCATTTGGCTTCCGCGGTATTAAATGGAGGTGCCACCGCGGAAATTCTTGGTGAAATGTCTTCCTTTTCTGCCAGCATTAGTTGCTATCTTCGCTAACGCCGATGCACAAGATGATTATGAGGGGTGAATGTGTGGGAATCAGTGTATTGTGGACATTCCATTTAGGCCTATTGACCCCCACGTAAGCTGTTTCGTCGGGTTGATGCCATCAACATTTCCTTGATGAGACAATACCAGCATTGAATATTCATAGGTTGGAGGGTCGAGGCCTATCAATTAGACGAGTGCATGTTTTTAACTCTCAAGTACATATTTGGAGAGGTATTGAAAAAATATTTGCTGTGGCAAGTCTACAGATATAAAGAAATTATTTGATGAAAAAATTAATTTCGAATGTTGCTAATTTGGTAATAGGGGGCGTGTTTTGAGATTTTTCTGCCAGTTGGCTGAAAAGAGTGGAAATATCAATGTCTGTCTAATTTGTCGATTATAAAAAAAATTCCGTGGTCAACTACCAGTTTACTTTTCACCATTTACTTGCCCGACTGTCCGGAATATCATATCAACATTTCAGATTCACAACCCCACGCAGTATTTGATGCGTCGCGGTCAAACATTGACAATTGAACTGCTAAACGGCTTAAAAAATCAGTGGCGGTGTTGCCTCTGATCAACACTTCGCTAAGAGAGTAAAACAATTTAGGCCTAGGTACGAGCGGGCTTTATTGGACAATATACCGTGTATTTGTCTCGGCCTGAATTTTTCAACTGTGAGGTATTAGGGCCAAAATAACATCATGGACGAGTTTCGTTCATGCGCCAGGACGTGTATTTTTCAACAATCGTGATGTGTTCTGGTTTAAGATTTTATGTTCAACAATTTCACTACGGTACTATAATGTTTTTTAACACCAATTGAAATAAAAAATGTGTTAAATAAACCAGAGCAAGTATCATTCATAAAAAAACACAATGTAAAAATAATAAAATATACAAAATGAATTGATATAACAATACATAATTCATATCTATATTGCAGCGAAGAAGTTCTTTCGCGAAATTTCGCTTCGAGGAGAAAAGAATAGTATATGCGCCTGCACCATGTTTAGAATCTAAGGTTGTTTATTGTGCAGGGAAGGTTAATCCAAACTCTACAAGAAGATGTCTTTGGGGGATAAAGCACTCCGCAAAGCAGGCGCTGGAACAATTCTTTTCTCGAACCTTTTCAATCTCCAGTCATCGTTTAAAGTGCATGTTCCATTAATGGCAATACAGCATGTGTATTTCTTATGGGAGGGGGGGGGGTTGTCTCAGGATAATAGTTGCACTATATTTATAGTTTACAGATTATGTGCAAAAAAATATTTTAAGGGGGTACGCGGTTCGTATTTAATCGTGGGTAAAGAATAGAAATGCATTTTTTTGATGTAACACTTGGTATATATAGTATTTGTGTATTTTTCTACACAACGGCAATGTCAATTTTTTTTATATTCCGATTGTTTTACGCAATTGGAAATTTTCAAATTCAATTACAAATTCAAAATTCTTAAAAATGGCCCAGGCAAAACACAGTAACCGACATGTTCGATGGAGAAACCACCGTAAATATTAAGTTTGAAGCAGTGTGTTAGACTATATGAATTGAGAACAGCTTGTTCTTTCCATTTCAGTTTAAAAAAACTTTCTATAATGTGACGTGTTGATCATTGAAGCCGCACGTGGTTATAAACACACTTGCATGACAGTGTCTTTCGTCCTCCTTTATTAATTAATATCGATAACGTAAGTTACATTTTGACGTTTTCCACCAATCACAACGATTGCTTCCATTCAGCACGGACCATATAACGATGATTGCGCTGCAACAGAAACGTGCCTGGGTAATTAAAGAGCAATTACATGCAGGGTAAACACATACCGCGATACCATAAAAGCGGGGCTGGATTAGTATTAATTACAAGTTTTACGTCATTCGGCCACAAAGTGCATTGTATGAGAAATTGATACATTTTGGATAGGATGCTGAACCAATGGGTAAGCGGGTCAGTGACCTCTCGGTAGACACACAGTAAACGATAAGGCTTATTAGGTCATGGCTCATTGTGTATGAAAGTGACGACGCAAATGTTAAAAGCGAATTTCGTATGAGCGATGCAGTGCCTTTCCAACGCCTCAGTTGGCATCAATCATCAAGTTATACGCGAGTTTCTGATTGGATCCCCTTTGCAGAACCTATTGTCCACATCCTCATCAGGCCGAATCTAGCTCACTGATTTGCCCAGACCTTTAAACAAGAAATGAGGAAAGTGTAGATTTTCTCGGGCGGTGGATATGTAAAAAAATAGGCTACAAAGTTCCTTAAAAAGGGCATTCTCGTGCACCTAGCCAAAGATAGAATCAGAGAGATCACCAAGGCAGATCGAGCCTTCTTTTTAGTTGAGTAAGTGCTATTTAAACGACGCGTTTTGGTACTGGTTACTAACTTCTTATGCTTTCTTATGTGGCAAAGATATTACAGACACCTATGTTTATACTTAAATGTAGTTTGTATAATAATTATACACTTAACACTAGACTACACATAATTTTTTTGCGCTTACGTATCACTTCACTAATCGTTCTGTGTGGGCAGACATTGCGTGCAATCAAGAATAAAATTCATTAAATTTTAATTATTTCTACGCAGCACTTCCTCGCTTGCTTTTAGCACGACGAAAGAAAAAACACCTATACCAATATCAGGAGACTAGATGTAATGGTTGACATTTCTACACTTTTCCACTCAACTGTATGTTTTGGTTTTTTTACCTTTAGCATCACCAAAAACATTTGCAAAGGGAATGGGTTGAGCAATACTGAGATTCAGCTTAATCTTGACTGTCGGATCAAAACTGTTCACGGAAGGCGTCGCGGTACCGCGTACAAAAGTTTCGAAAAATAGATAAGCTACATCTTAAAAGGAAGATATTCGTGATTAAAAGGGCCTAACCGATTCATTATTAACATATCCATTATTGGAACCGTATGAGATCCTTCATCAAAGTGTTATAAGTATTTGAGACTACAAAAGCGAAGTTGTCCATCCAATAAATTGCAGACATTTCAAACAGTCTACAAGGTGCCTTCATCAAAGTAAGTTGAGCCCTTGGAAAATGATGAAGCCTTAACTTAAAATACACAAGCATTTCGATATCAATATCTCCATCTTTGGGAATGACTATCCCTTATAAATGTGTTTTAGTAAACCAATAACGAAGACAGTTAAATTCCCCTTGATCTTGTACAAACTGTGAACCTGAGAGATAGACACCCATGGGCGCTTCGGAACTACGGCGATGTTTACTGGAATTGCGGTTTGTAATGTCAGCATCTAATTGCGGTTCATTTGATGTGATTTTGGATAATCGCCGGGGAGTTCCGAAGGGGTGTAAAAGGGCGTTTATGTTGACACCGGAGTCTTACTCAAAGGTTTCCGCGTTCAGTGGCTATTGATAACTTTGCAAGGATGTTAGGTTAATGGTTCTCGGTGGTTGGAAGTCATTTTAAAAGTTCGGATTCATCAACAAACATGTTCAAAGTGATGAAATGTACTGGCGAGGTCGTCCGATTCAAAGTTTGATCATGAGGTTCGTCAAGTCGAACTAGGACAGGTTTTCCTTAATACTAGGACGAGTTGAAGTGTTGCACTTGATATATATGAAGGAACGTTATCCTACAGTGTATTTATACGAAATGAAAATAGGTTTTGTCCATCTCTGTCCGGTTGTTCTAAAGATTTCTTTTTCTCGCTAAAGCGCCCGTTAAGTATCAGGGCTTAACCGAGGGATATGATGCCAAGTAAAGTTAACGCTAGCGTTTTACAAAATTTGTTTTTAACAACAAGAACCCGTTATCAGGATAATCATCATTTTTAGCACTTAACGTCAGAATCGTGTTACGTGCACCTACCATTCCTTTTCGACAAATATGCAAGGACGTGGAAGTGGCATTGAAATAATCGTTCCTAACAAACACCTTCCTACCGGTGCCTCTGGAATATTTGGTTTACTAATGAAACATACGAAACCTGCGGCAGATTTATTTCAACGTTGTCGTAAACATGCTGACACGCTACACCCGCAACATAACCTGACTTGCCTGGAAGGAAACTGGGCACTTATTCGTCGCGAAATCGGAACTTTCTCAATACAATCAGGAAACCTTAGCCTGTTAGAGGGAATATTACAAAGAGGGCGACGAATTACCATCTTGTTCGGATGACACCATAGACATGGAGAGGTATTGTCGCCAAGCATGCCAAAGGAAATGGCGGAAATGATTAGCGACATTGCCTGACCGCAATGTGTCTATTTTCAATCGTTTCAGATTCCTCAACGCCTAGTCCGATGTTTGCAAATAAGATATCTATATGAGCTCTCAAAAACCTTAGAATCGCCGTCGATTTAGGTTGTTAACAGGTCCCCTTTCACAGTCTTTGGAATATTGCGTGCAAATATTCCATTAACAATTCGGAGTGATCTCGGGATGTACCCCAAGAAGTATCAATGATGTAATTCAAGTAAAATATCCACATGTTCAGAAGATGTTCCCTGTAATTGACGGTTGGTTCCCTTCATCCACGTCACATAGCCTCCAGGATGTCGCATCCCATACGAAATCAAGTCGTCCATAGCCATAAGCAATAGCAGCCTTAATCAGACGCGTATGCAGTACAAAAGAGGATATTGATAATTACCAAAGTTGTGAATGCTATTAGCTCATTTCTTGTCCGGGACGACCCCGCCGGAAGAACAGGCAAGCTACTTAAGTGCTAAATGGCTTAGGGATCGTGAGAGCTTTCGGAGAAAGGGATAGCACACGTAAAATCCGGCGAAGGACAGTAGCGGTGATTGGAAGAACTAAACATCGTACTGTATAAGTAACTAAAATTGTCCTGGATTTTTTTTCTCGGTCGAAGTATATACATATTCCATAGATGAAAAACCACGCAGTAACCTGTAGGTCACAAGCCCTCTCCTGCCTATACTGTAACCGTTTTGATCAACATCTGACACCTGCCAGCACAGGTCATGGCACGCTTCAACGGAATCTGCGGAAACTGGGCGGAAACAGCCTAAAACAGTATGCTAGAATGTACTTAAATTGGCACTTCCTCGAACACCACGCTCGCATATATATTTCATCCTCTGCATAATGTCATTAAGCCTAACGCAATTATCAATATCCTTAATCCAAATTGATAGCACCAGGCGACCCTACTTTCGAAGAGACTGTCAATCCTTTAAGGGCATTGACCCCAGCACTGTAAATCTCCTTGGGGATCTATGGTGAGTAATGAAATGGCTTTTATGGTGATTACTGTCATTAAGAAAATTAATTCTGCATAGAATAATAATGATGTGACCACGGGCCAAGGACTATCTATCGGAAGGTGATGTTGCAAACGCGTTATTGCTATATGAAGCGGACACGACTGGGGTTGCTGATGATGGTGGCTCTACTATGGTAGAGTCTTATGTATGTAGGAATGTACGTGTATAAGCACGCACACTCGAATATTGGTGTCAATGGTGTAAGTAGCCAGATAGAGCGTGGGTGGAGTAGAGATTATTGTCGAACACTATAATCTTAGGCAATTGGAAACTATTGCCATGCACATAATTGTCATGGAGGGAATACATGACTGATTTTCCATGGGAACTGTTTGTACTTCTACCTTATATACTGTAGCTCTTTTCAACCAGAAACATCCGACACCTGTCATCAGGACAGGCCGCGGCGATTTAGCGTAATCTCTGGAAACTGCGGAAACAGCCTAAAACAGTATGAGAATATCGATATTAAATGTGTAATAAACATTTTGTAATATTCCATATGTATCAAATTGTTTAAACCGCGGCAGTTATAGGAAAAAAACATGCATGAAAAAATGGTGTGCATTTTTGGCTCACCGTAAGGGGAGTCTATACGATAGCGCTGTGTCCGTCGGCGGCGGCGTCGTCGTCGTCGTCGTCGTCCGTCGTATCCTGTTTCAGAAACAGTGGCACGTTTCTTAACCGCTAGGGCTATGAACTTGAAACTTTGTACACAGCACCCCTGGGTCAGGTGACCTCTGACATTGAATTTCGGTCCGATCTGATTCTCAACTTGGCCACCAGGGGGCCAAATGTCGACATCTAAAAAGTGTGATATCTCGACTATTAGTGACTTGTTTTCGATGAAACTTTTGTTGTAGGTACTAATAGCAAATATACATCTTATTTCGTACGGGTTTTTAATTTGACCTACTTTTCAAGGTCACAGAGGTCGTTAGAGTGTAAACTATGGCACGTTTCTTAACCACTAAAGCTATGAACTTGAAACTTGGTACATATAACCCCCTATATCACATAACCTCTGGTGCTGAATTTCAGTTTGATCTGATTCTCAACTTTGCCACCAGGGGGCCAAAAGTGGAAATCTAAAAAGTGTGATATCTCGCTTATAAGTGACTTGTTTTCGATAAAATTTTAATGGTAGGTACTCTTTGGAAGAATACATCACATATCTTACGGGTTTTCAATTTGACTTACTTTTCAAGGTCACAGAGGTCATATGGCGTAAATTGGCCGTTAGAATGTAAACTATGGCACGTTTCTTAACCAGTAAAGCTATGAACTTGAAACTTGTTGCATATAACCCCCTACATCAGATAACCTCTGATGCCGAATTTTGGCCCGATCTGATTCTTTATTCGGCCACCCGGGGCTATAATGGAAAAAGTAAGAAGTGCAATATCTTGCTTATTTTTAGTGATTCGTTTTCAATAACATTTTTATGGTAGGTTCTCCTAGCAAGGATACATCACATATCATATGAGTTTTTGATCTGACCTGCTTTTCAAGGTCACAGAGGCCAAATGGCGTAAATTGGTCGTTTGATTGTAACTATGGCACGCTTCTTAACCACTAAAGCTTTGAACTTGAAATTTGATACACATGACTCCCTACGTCATGTAACCTCGGACACCGAATTTCGATCTGATCTGGTACTCAACTCAGCCACCAGGAGGCCAAAACTAAAATAGGTAAAAAGTGCAATATCTTGTTTATTAGTGACTTGTTTTTGATGATATTCTTATAGTACTTACTCCAAGCAACGATACATCACATGTCATACCGACTTTGGTTTGACCTATATACTGTACATGTACAATGTTTCTTAATCTGGATGAATTCCAAAGCACCAAATATCTATACGGTGAGCACAATGGCCCCTGGTCGTTTCATTGGAAACTAGTAGCCATGAGAAAATGATCTGCATTTTTTCTCGAATCACCTCCACATCGGCCGTGGTGGGGAGAAGACAATAATGGCCAATTTAACAAATATTTATTACCTAATATCGTTATTCACAAGCTGTTATAGGCTGTCTTAGCCCAGATTCCGCAGATACCGCAGTTCTCGCAGATTCTGCTTTATCGCCATGACCGCCTGGACATGGAAAAACACTCCTAAGTGTCCTAGTACCATGCACATGTCTACCTATTCCATCCATTACATACTGACAAGAGAAGGCTTTGTTCTCCTTTTTTCCCGAAATATAAAAAAGGGATGGAATCTGACAAGGTAAGCGTAAAATACTTGCTATGCACCGAGAGCACATGAAAAAAATCAACAAACTGCAAACAAGGGAGTGTTCGCTTTTTATATGTCTTCACCTTACAAGAATACTGCATTCGCAGTGTAGACAAACGGAGCCTTACGACTGAATAAATCCGTCTGGTGGAATCGTCTATGTGTCTGTTAGTAAGACGATGCCTTCTCTTGATGGTTTTTACGTATGGTCTTGTCGATGTGGTACGTAACCAAGACTGCTTCTTTTCATGTATTAAGTGCATGCAATTGTAGCAGAAGTTCCTTGATATGTTTAAAGGCGGAGTGTAACCAAGGTATTTTCGAACCTTTATCTTAACATTATCGTAACGCATATTTGGTTAAAGATATTCAGTACAAGTAAAGCAATGGTATATAAATACTGATGGACTTGGAAGGTGTTAGGAGTCGATTTTTCGGCCTCTTGTAAGATGGCAAGGTGAGGTTAGCCCTCAAGTCACTTAGAGATAGACCTGATAGAGTAATACTAGGCTTTTTACAAGTAACTTGTATTGTCCATTTTTTTCCATAATCAAAAGCACATCTTTAAAAAAAATCCTTTTAATCCATGGCAAAGCGATAGGGCGCTGCATTCTTGAAACTACGTAGTTCAGAGCAAAACGCAGTTAAGTCAGAAATGGTCACGTCAAACAAAAAAAAATCTTCCAAGAGAGAGAAGTTTGAAAAAGAAATTTTGTGAACATGGTCGGCAACATTGTACTTCGCGGCACTATGTTGGATGATGATATTAGCTAAAAGGTATGGATGAGTGCAACTTGTTTTATCACAGAATTCGAGTCATCTAATATTTCCACCTCGATAGCAACGAAAGGTTAGCATTTCTTAAGGTAGAGAAACAAGTACCAGAAGTACTCTTTTGAAAAACATCTATCAGTTTTTCGGTTAATACAAACAAGGACCCCCCCCCCCCCCCCCGACAGAGGGCATTCAACCACCTTTTGGTTTTTGCTGATAAGTATGACAGAAGTTTTTCCGGTAAAACCGTGGTTGACCGAATCTCAAGCATCGCCGCTCGGGATTGCGATGTGCAGTAGTCCGGAGCCCCGTCATTTGACAACAACAATAACCAAGGATAACAACTTCTATCAGATCATCCACTTGGTTGACATCAAAGTTACAACATTACTTAGTGGGTTTGAAAGTGATTACCGAGTGATTCCCTTGGTAGAGGCTCCAGCGGGAGCGCCAACCAGCCGGCTGGACTTGGCTGGACACAGATACATCCTGGGGCAACCCACTCTACCTGATTTTCCAGAAGCATTGACATCAAAGATATGCCCACTCTCAGGGAAAGTGATATTTGGCGTACACTTCCGATCAGTTGGTTTTGCTCTTTGATCTAATGAATCATCAAATATAGGCTAGCTTCCATTCTAACCTTTTTATCAAATACATTTACCGGATTGTTGGGAATGTTGCTTGGGTGAACCTGTTGGGGTAAACACTCTTGGCATGGCTTTCTAACAGTCGGGGACATTGGCAACATTAAATTGATTGCGATTATCGTCTCTACTGATTATTCACTTGATCATTTTTAAAACCTTTCGTAAGTTTATATTTCCATCGATGGTATTACCTGTCAATTCAAGCTTATAGTTAGAATACTAAAATCTTGCGTGATGAAACTGGCTCGAACTTGTCGGTACATCTTTGAAGACAGTTTTTATTACCGTACTATGCCTAGCATTATATCTCCACTCACGCACAACCGGACCAATTCCTTTCGGAAAGTCTTGATGCATGATTCATAATCATAATTATTTGTACCAGTTTAGTTTGTGAGAATAAAGTAAGTCTAAGAATGAAATTCATGAAGCACAAGTCGTAATCCCAATCCAGTGAAACGAATTCTACTTTACGATCCCCGCATTATTCGACAAGCTTCTCCTCTACTTTTAATCTGTGAAATATTGATTGCTCGTGTCAAAGCAATGGCAAATCACCTGTGCCAAGTGTACCTGCGAAGAATCAAGCAATCATTTCTGATTCGAGAGCAGGTGCAAAAGTCCATCTGTCTCATCTTGGAGGATTTGTCGCTGAATGTTTCTGCTGATTTAGAACTATGGCTGTGTCTCGAAAATGTAGGGCACCCATTGTGGGTCATAATAGCAGTGCAGTGCAGCCGCACGATTTGTCTATATCGGCCTGCATTCCTAAAAAATCATTCTTGGTTTTGAACTATACAGGGTGTTTAAAAAAAGGAAACCGAGATTAATTTATTAAATTCTTGAACATGGCTGAATATTTTGGAAATTGGCAACCACCATTTATTATCTGATGATGTCCTCTTTCTTATGACACCAAGAAAACCAATTTACTGTCACAGATGACTGAGCACAAAGCAGTTAGAGAGAACAATCAAGATAGATTCATCAGATTGCCTTGAACGGTCAGAAAGTTATCTCAATCAGTACTCTTGATTATCTCCGCATGAGCTACGCTTTTAAAGCAAGATGGTGCATCGACGAAAGAAACAACAAAGGTGTCAATTGAACAGAACAGATTTGACAATAATCTAATCAGAATATCAGCCCCAGTTTTCTCTTTCTTGATGTTGACATTGCCACGTTCACATTGAGATATCGGAACTGCAACCACGACGAACAAAATTCCAATGGATGTGTCAGCAACTGTCGAAGGCTGTATGTGACATGGAAACATTTCGCGCTTCATTACGCGGCCATTGTCAACAAATTGACAAGTCAATTCGACCATGCATTCACAAGGTGGAAAATTGAACTAATCTGATAAGAGCCGGATTGAGTCCACGGGCAAAGACGATGACATGAAACTTTTAATGTCAATGCTATGTCACATCGCTTCGTGAGATTAGTGGCTGTGAAATGAATGAAAGATGCCGCTCGAGTGGAAGCGAGGCTGGTGCCTCGATCAAGGGGAGTGACCTTGTTATTTGTGGACTTTGATTTAACATATGTGACGCTTTATCAGTGATGGCATGCTGATACAGCCATTACTTAATTCGACCAATTCTACACAACTATCTCCTTGTTTATACGAACGGGTCATTTATATCGATATAGGTCCATTTATATCGATATAGGTCCATCAAAATTGAAGATTATTAATAACCAGCTGCCGACAGGGTCCCATCCTGAACATCGTTGTCTTATACTTTCTTTAAACGTAGCCGCGGGCAAACACCTTGGCAGTCGAGCCGGGTACTATCAGTATATATTGGAAATGTAGTTGGGTCTGTATTGGAGCAGTTATTTGTATGACTGCTTACAGGCCAATTGTTTACATCCAATGACATTTCATGACAAATGACTGGAAACTCACCATCAAAAATGCATTGGTCGAGAGTTTTGGCATTAAGGGAAGTAGCAATGCCCCTAAGCACCGGGAAGGATATGATTTAACATTGCTTTCATAAATCAACGCGAATGTATCATGACATTGATAAGTTCGTCAACTTTTTAGCCAGTGTCATTTTGTAGGTTGGTGGAATACACAGAATATATTCAGACTAAGTAATTGCTTAATTTTAAATACATAGGCAAATAGTGTTTTAAATGAGGACCGATTGGCAATGTATTGGCAAGGTACTGACAAACTTCACGAACAATTATTTTGTGTGTTTTAATAATAACGTGATGTTAAATGGGTATGTCGTTTATGCATACATCAAACAAATCTGCTTCTGGCGGGTAGCTTAAGAAGGTCATTCAATTTCCAACCACAGACAACCGTATAATCCAACAAGAAAATTTTTCAAGCCTTTGTGTAAAATAAGCCATCTCAATTTAATGCAGGCCTAAATGTAAAACGCCAATGGGCAGACGGTATTTGAAAATTAATTTCAACAAGACAGGGCAATTTTCTATTGTTCAGTGTTGTTGTAGTGATATTTCTCAGTGAAAAAAATACTCTACCCACATATTTCGAGAGGGATGATGCTTTTAGTTAATATGATAGTCATTTCTACTATGATGTCTTACCCCAATCCAATATGTGTATTAATTCTAGAATATTGTATTTTTCGTTGATATGCTACTACTTATTGGAATCTGAATGTCAGTGTACCAAACTTTCCCTTAATTTGAAATAGTCGGGAAAATACCTACTCGCCTATCTTCATTTTAGTTTGAATCAACTTCAATTAGCGCTAATGCATTTCTATTTTTTACTCTTGGTTGAAAACAAATAATTGTTAACTGAACCAAAAGGTCAAGAAACCTTAGCCTCCATGAATTTGTTATATATTGTAAAGAGCAAAAAGGGCAACAACCTTTAGCTCCAGAATTAAGTAGTGCGATGGTCCTGTAGTAAACGCCACAGAAATGACACGAATGCTTCAAGACCATTATGCCTTAGCTTGGAAACGGATTTCCCTTTTAATGACAGTTCTTGTTCTGTTTCATTTAGCACGATAATTCTGTCATATATTTTCTCATTGTTTCTAGTTTACGCGCTTGATGATGGAAACTACTGCTGTGAAAGAGTGAACGGTGACTGGGAAACACTGGCGGTTCGGTGATAATGCCCTAAATCATTTGTAAATAATGACATTGATCCTTGGCTTTTCCGGCGTCGGACAATTTCTGCTTTGCCTCTAGTCGGTTTGGTAATGCTGCCTCCTAAATAACTCCACTGGTCCATTAATACAAATCAGTCGACTTTCTTTCTCGTATTATCATAAATGAGTTTCGTTTTAAAATGGTAACAAAATGATAGCTACATAAATTTCGCTTCTAAAAGATTATGTTCACAAATTCGTACATATATAAGGACGTTGATAAGGTGCTGTTCTCATCCTCTCTATTAACGTTCGTGTATGTTCGCATATGGCCGGCACAGACGATTTTCAAAGAAAAACGGTGAAAGGAAGATCTTGTGTTATAGACACCGAGCTGATGAAAAAAAGTGTTTTCCTTATGCCGAGAGCACAAGAGATGAATGTCTAGCATATCATGTTGCAGACGTCTTAAAAATCCAATGTACGTATATTGAAAGAAAAGCAAACTTTTTGTTATGTTTTTGGCATAAGTGCCGGCTTAATGCGAATATACATGTACACCAATATGGATGCAAACTCTCGTATATAAAAAGTGCCGATGGGGATTTTTCGTGTTTTATAATTTTTGTGGCATGTTCAAAAAGGTTCAAAAAGGTTCATAACGTTATCAATGTCCTATCATCTATTTCTTTATATCATTTATATCATATTCCGTTTTTTATATTTTTATTTATTTGAAGAGTATCGCAGTGAGGCAATATTCAGCTGTTGCAATACTCCGAAAGCATGTAAACTGAGCGAGTAGCAGGGGCGTAGCTATAGCTTTTTGGTCTTTGGGAGGGGAGGGGAGGGGAATAACACTTCTTGAAATCTCGAAAATCTGGGTCAAAATATGTACATGTAGAGATGTTTTCGGTGACTCCTTGGAAGACATGGATGATGATTATAAAAAAGCCCCCGCCTCCCCCCCCCAAAAAACTTTACTTTTTTACTTTACTCCGAAATCTTAATAAGGTTATTGATGAATCACAAGATCCATTATATGGGCACTATCCATACGAGAGGTATTCCGTCCGTATTGGCGCATATCCGCATAGGCGCAGTTGAGGCATCAGTAGCGTTGCGTCTTAAGTCACGACACAATGGCACAAAACAAATAGCTCGATTTTTTATTAATAAATATACCTTAAGACCACTTCAACACGATATTGTAGAAATTGTGTGCATTTAGCTTGAGCTTGGACCCCTAATCGGATTTTTATCACTTCGAAGAGTAATTTCTTTATCAGAGCGGAAGACAATTTCCTGACAGAGACTTCCTCGGAGCTTATATTTCAATGGGATGCATAACTAAAGACAAGAAAAACCTTTGAGTTCATGTTACATGGAAACATTATGTAGGAAAATCACAAAGAAGGCAGATAGCAAGGAAACACCGAATGATCACGACTTCTTTCGAAGTAGCCCGCGTCAATTTTCAACACTAATCAAGATAAAGAACATTTCTTACAAAGTAGGCCGAAAGATACAGGCTGTATTTTTGCCAATTTTTGCTTAATTTCTTCTGATCTTCGTGCCGTATTTATTTTCTCTTGGAATACCATCTGCCTTTGTAGTTAATGTCCGTTTGAACTCAACACAGAAAGCATTAGATACTCCTTTATCTATTGTAAGTGTATAGCTTTGAAATAGGGGCATATGACAGTCACGAAGTACAGACGTGGAAGACACTGATCAAGGAAGTCAGAAAAACAGATCTTTTATCAATATATAGATCTCAATAGACTGCATCATCCGTCTAATAATAGTCTATAAGGATGGTGCAAGCGGAAAATTTGTAGTAAATTCTTTGAAGAAACTGAAGAGCTGAAAACCCGTTGAGATGTTTATGTACCAAATCACCCACTATAGCCTGAATAACTACTGTCTAGTAATGATATCGCTACTTTCTTAATTGATTATTGAAAAGGCCTTTTTTGTCTTTGTGAAACATCGTGTAACTTGAGATGGGTACTATCTAAAACAAACCTTAATACGCAAAGCCCAATTGAGCTTTGTTGTTTTGTAAGGGAGTATCATATTTTGACGTTTTGAGTTCAGTTATTTCTTGTGAGGTAGACATTCCTGCTTTTGCGTCATCATTATTACGAGAATTGTTTCCTTGTTTCTTTTTTCCTTTTTTCCTTTTGGCAATAACGCTAACACTGTTTAACATCCAAATTGTCACACATCTTAGTGCTATATTACTAGTTAAAACATGTCGGCATCGTAGTCCTGGGATGTAAATGTTTAATGTAAGTAAATCCAACAGCACAATTAGCCGTAGTCTCGAAAAGTAAGCGATATTTTTAGGGTTTATCATTTGGCGATGACTCAATATCTTCCCGGGGAATGAAGCGTTAATAGGATGCAAATCACCACTTAAGACTGCATTCATTAAACGTAAATGGCACAAAAATCATCTTGAAAGGATATGATCATTACAAATAATTGCACTACAGATAATAGTAATCAAGCGCAATGAATATACATTTCCGTCATAGCGTCAACTCCATCCATTTATCATCATAACGGATTAATGTAATCTACAAAGTCTACGTCACCCACGTTAAGTGTACAATTTTAGATTTCAGATAAGCAAAGTAGAGAATGTCGAGGTAAGAACTGAAAGGCATTTGTGTGAAAGAGCCAGTCTCGGTAAAGCAAATTGATATACCCTTGCGTAAAACTAAAACAATTATGGGCCTCCATTGTTGCACCCAAGGTTTATTTGCCCTTGCTGGTTTATGCCCAAGGACTGCCATGGAAACTGTTTAGTGGGGGTCGCTGTTATCAAGATTAGCCCTGAGAACGCTTTGATAAGACAGAAGAACGATGGTAATTAAGGCCCGCATGAAAGTGGGCTTTGTAAAAAGACAATAGACAGTGTATTTTGGGCTAGGCCTGATTTCTATTAACTGCCAGATAAGGGGCAAAATAACGTGATATCAACCCTACATTTATCATCCCGGACGATACTTTTTCCACTTCAATTTCTCTCCAACTAGATGGGCAATATTTGACACCTCATACTCCTCCAAGTACTAGTAGTACCTGGTGTCATTACTGAGTGGATGAACAACTTCAATCTGTAATATAAAGCTCCCCCGGCGAAACGTATTGATGCGTCCATTCCGCCCTTGATGAATTACAAAACGGGTATCAAGGCAGGGATCAACCAACTGGAAGGCCGGCTGTTATACAAATGCAGTCTAACGTGGTCATGCAGAACGACAACCAGACTGCGCAGCCATGGTTCTTGGTATAGATTCGTCGCCAAGAGCCTTGTCAGCTTGGCACGGATCGGGCGCCAACAGTGGAGGTAAACACTGGGGTTCAAGGAATTGGTTCAGCTGGAATGCGCGCCTCTGGCTCTAATATTAAGATCAGCGATGTGTTTATAGTCTAGATCAGCCCCTGGATAGACAGGTGGCCGTCACGAACATCTGGGGCTGGAGCATCACGGATTGAGACGCAAAATCTTCACCCTTAACAATTTTGTGATTCAGTAGGGGGTGAAATATATATTCGGCATCAAAAGTGAAAGAGAAAAAGGTCCCACAAGGGTATGTCCTATTCCCCTCTATAATATCGTGCATCTAAAACCAGTAGCCACAAAGTTTGCTCTGACATTACTGTCGATAGCTCGTCTTATCAAACTTCAATTAAAGGTCTGAGTGGGCGGCTTTTTCCTTCGATATGATCGTTTAACTCGTTAGACATTTTTGTTCTTAAAATGTTTCACGTTTTTAGCTCACCTCTTAGCAGAGGTGAGCTTATCCCATACCGTGGCGTCCGTCGTCCGTCGTCGTCGTCGTCGTCGTCGTCGTCGTCGTCGTCGTCCGTCGTCCGTTAGCAGGGCACGTTTCGTAACTGTTAGAGCTATTGAGTTGAAACTTGGTACACATGTACCCTTATGTAATGACACCTTGGAGACCAAGTTTCGGTCCGATTCGTTTCATGGTTTGGCCACCAGGGGGCCAAACGTTAAAAGTGAAAATATGCAATATCTCCCTTAATAGTAGTCGGGAAATTTTGAAAAAAATATGGTAGGTACTTCTAGCAAAGGTGCATCATATATCCTCCGGGTTTTTGATTTGACCTCCTTTTCAAGGTCACAGAGGTCAAATGGTGTAAATTGGCCGTTAGGATGTAACAATGGCACGTTTCTAAACTGCAATGACTATTGATACCAAATTTGGTACACATTTACCCCTTAGTCAGGTGATCTCAGGGACCGAAGTTTGGTCCAATATGATTCACCACTTGACCACCAGGGGGCAAAATCCAAAAACCTTAAAAATGTGATTATTCCTTAACTTCTTGCCCGATTGCCACCAATTTGATATCATGGGTACATCTAACCACCATACAGTATATGTCACACAGGTTTTTAATTTGACCTTCTTGTCAAGGTCACAGAGGTCAAATGGCATAAATTCGCCGTCAGGCCGTAACTATGGCACGTTTCTTAACTGCAATGACTATTGATCACAAATTAAGTACACATGTACCCCTTGGTCAGGTGATCTCAGGTACCGAAGTTTGGTGCGATCTGATTTGCCGTTTGGCCTCCAGGGAGGGGGCCAAATCCTAAATTCTTCAAAATGCCATTATTCCTAGTAATGACTTGCCCGATTGGCACCAATTTTATATCATAGGTACATCTAATTCTAACAACCATTCAATGTGTCACCCGGGTCTTCTTTGATTTGACCTACTTTTCAAGGTCACAGAGGTCGAATGTACTGTAAATTGGCCATTTTGGGGAAATGTAATTGCTTGATCCTACATCAAACCTAACACTACATGACACAATACCATGCTCTTTATCCATCTTTCCTCCACATGAGGTGAGCACAATGGCCCTGGCCATTTCATTTCAATTTGGCTTCAATTCAGATCGAGGAAAAAACGCATTTTTAGCATGAAGAAGCCACAGGGATGTATTTGTCTTTTTTGTTCTAGTTTTTTTTTAAGAATCCACAACTCCCGTCGCGGAAAACGCCTCCCGGGTGCACGCCGAGGTTGGACCACCCTGACATCGTTCGACGCTTAGGCAATAGTGTGGTAGTGTTATCGGGGTATCAAGCACCATAACCATTCCGTCGCGATGCTGGTCGTCGCCTCCTGCATCGACCTCCTTAAATAACAAATCGATTAACGAAATATCTTGATCGGTATCCAAGCGTCACTGACTTGGATCAAGGAAAATAGAACCTCCTTGCATTGACTGAGTACTAGAAGTACCAGCGTTAAGACGGCATCCCAAGATATCCCTCGTATTGCCCCTAGGCATGATGAATAACGCAAATTCCCACCAAACTCGGCCGCAACCATGAACCTGCCAAACGAGACTAATGTTATTTGGTCGTTTTCTCTTCGAGGACGTGAAAAAACTTAATTGGTAGTTCCAGGTTGGTGTTTGTCTTTCCCGAGGGATTTTCCGTGAAGCCCTGTAATTATGGCAGTGCGGATTGGCTGTGAGCTGGCAATAAGGCACGCTATTACTGGTGTCGTATGATGTGACAGTCATCGTCGAAGCTAACGGATAGTGTCGCTATCAGAGGAGTGTTGCTTGATATTCTGATAAGTTGGAGAGCTATGCTACCTGCTTATACTGGTTAGCATGGATAACATAGTCAACTCCGTCTAGGTTTTGGCGGAGAGATGACTCATCCAGCAACGTAGCCTTCCATAATGTAATAATGCATTACCTAATGCACTAGGAGAACCTCTACCTGCGGTCCTGAAGGAGTGAATGACATGCGATCTGTGCACAGTCTCGTTGTACTGTGGAGGTCCAGTCTTCATACCCTCATTGATCAACCTAAATTAAAATCAACCTTTTAAACTCATACTTTAACTCAACTGAAAAAACGAACTTATGCTTTAACTTGAAACATAACCCTCGAAAATCAATTGAACGAAACAATGAAACCTGTTTATTTCCTATCATATTAATAAAGCCATTAGTCTATAATGATATCCTGATTTTTATTGGCGGCCGTTGTTTTTCACAGAAGATTTTAACACCCCATATCAATTCCAGAAATCGAATGAGAAACCTGCAAATTCGTAGGCCAAGCGGAGTAGCAATATTTAATTTTTACTCACCAGTCAACCAGTGCGTTAATCCCCTGCACTTTAACATCTCCGCCTTAAGCGCTTGAAGAGAAAGACCCTGCGCGAAGCCGCGTGTCATCCATTTATCTCAAGTCATGAAGATGTTGTGCCTAAGGAACGTGAGGTTCTCCAGGGTCAAGTAATCTAATGTACAGCGCCGTGACAATGACTTAATATATTGCAAACATAACGGTACTGTTTTGACGGTAAATGCCATAGATCTAATAACTGGGAATAATATGATCATGGCTGTTGATAGAATGATTGGATAAAACGAAGAATATGTCCTTTCGTCAGGTTCCTTGGGGATTACGAGGCGGGGATGGGTATCATGCACTCTCTCCGTGCGCTAATGAAAGATGAATGGCCGTTTGGTCATATTCTCTAGATCAAATTGATATCCCTGACCGAGGACGAGAACCATTGTTTATGACGAGAGAAGGTAAAGATTTTTCAAAAGTTCGTTCTGTCGTGATACTTTCTTACCGATTACAACGTTGTCGCTGGTTTCGGTCCGATATGTACTACATTCGTACGTTGATGATTGGTTCGGCCCGATAAACATTTTTACGTTGATGATGGGTTCGGCCCGATAACAATTTCTACGTTGACGATGGGTTCAGACCGATACCAATTTCTCCTTTAACGATGAGTTCGGACCGATACCAATTTCTACGCTGATGATGGGTTCGGCCCGATAACAATTTCTACGTTAACGATGGGTTCGGTCCGATACCAGTTTCTACGTTAACGACGGGTTCGGACCGATTCCGATTTCTCCGTTAACGATGGGTTCGGACCAATACCAATTTCTTCGTTAACGATGGGTTCGGACCGATTCCAATTTCCTCGTTAACGATGGGTTCAGACCGATACCAATTTCTTCGTTAACGATGGGTTCGGACTGATACCAATTTCTCTGTTAACGACGGGTTCGGACCGATACCAATTTCTCCGTTAACGATGGGTTCGGGCCGATACTAATTTCTACGTTAACGATGGGTTCGGACCGATACCAATTTCTACGTTGACGATGGGTTCGGAACGTTACCAATTTTTCCGTTAACGATGCGTTCGAGCCGATAATAATTTCTTCGTTAACGATGGGTTCGGACCGATACCAATTTCTCTGTTAACGACGGGTTCGGACCGATACCAATTACTCCGTTTTTAACGTTAAACGATGGGTTCGGGCCGATACCAATTTCTACGTTAACGATGGGTTCGGACCGATACCAATTTCTACGTTGACGATGGGTTCGGAACGTTACCAATTTTTCCGTTAACGATGCGTTCGGGCCGATACTAATTTCTACGTTAACGATGGGTTCGGACCGATACCAATTTCTACGTTAACGATGGGTTTGGAACGTTACCAATTTTTCCGTTAACGATGCGTTCGAGCCGATACTAATTTCTTCGTTAACGATGGGTTCGGACCGATACCAATTTCTCTGTTAACGACGGGTTCGGACCGATACCAATTTCTCCGTTATTAACGTTAAACGATGGGTTCGGGCCGATACCAATTTCTACGTTAACGATGGGTTCGGACCGATACCAATTTCTACGTTGACGATGGGTTCGGAACGATACCAATTTCTCCGTTAACGATGGGTTCGGACCGATACCAATTTCTACGTTGACTTGACGATGGGTTCGGAACGATACCAATTTCTACGTTGACGATGGGGTTCAGAACGACACCAATTTCTCCGTTAACGACGGGTTCAGACCGATACCAGTTTCTACTTTGATGATGTGTTCGGACCGATATCAAGTTTTGTGTTAAGGATTGGTTCGGTCCGATACCAATATTTACATTAACGGAGGGTTCGGACCGATACCAGTTTCTACGTTGATGATGGGTTCGGACCGGTACTCTTCGATTAATTCAATGTAAGCTTCGTAAAAGTTGAGGCTATTAGCATGTGTTTACTCTAGTGCATTATTCTATCAGATTTTCACATGCCAAGCTTTTAAGGTTGAACGTTAAGCTATGAAGTATGAGAGTTTAATCTGACATATCAACAAAAGGTATTGGTTTATCGTCCGATTTTACACTTTTAACCCGGGTCGATTTTGAATCTTTCAGAGCTACCCATTTAGAGCTACAACCGTGGTACTTCCAACAGGTACCAATTTATATACATATACGTGGGCCACAAAAAAGAGTACAATACTAAAAATGATTTTGTGAAAAACGAACAGAAACTGCAAATTAGATATTTGTCACCTTTTACTACATGTATATATAGAGCTTTGCGACATTGCCCCAAAAGCTTGATCTTCTGCGAAACGAAGATATAAAGATATAGATATAAAGAAACTTCCAATTACCGACCCGCAAATATAAATCGGGTTAAGAAAGTCTTAGGAGTGGACAACAAGTGAGCTACTAACGATTAATGAAGACTTTCTCATTTCTCCTTCATTGAAATCGTACCCCCAATTTCTTCATTTCGCTTTTTACACCATGTTTTTTGTCATCTTCCCCACACAATTTCCGGACGAATGTCTAACTGAACAAGAACAGGTAATCTAGTTACATGAATCGAGGATGAATGAGATACAGTTAAACTAAGCTGGATGCCGCAAGGAGGGATGGTGCAAGTACATGCCCGTCCTTCATGTCAGGTATGCACCCAATTTAAGGACTCTCATCGTTATGTTAGAACATCAATTGTTGCTTTTAACAACAATCTTTTTGCAAATCGACATTACCTGGTAATCGCTACATTATGGGAGCTTTTTTGTTGCAATTACTTAATCATGTTAAAACGGCATCGCTAATAGGTTCTTTTCTCCTACAGATGCAATGATTCTTTTAATTTGTACTTTTATGTTTTCTTGTTATTCTCCACAGAACCCAGTTGGAGCACCGTCAAAATCACAATATAAGACCACTTAACGGGCAATCAATCACGAACAACTAGTAAGATATTCGATAGTTCAATTTTTATATTTCGCAGTAATAAACAAAACTAAGGTTACAGTTAGGTAACCTTAGCCCGGTGTTGTTCAATAAGTTTAAGTCACTAACTCAGCTTTATCTTTAAAGCGAAATTCGAACGAGCAAGATAATAATGCCCTTCCCGCACCCCAGTCGTTACAAAATTATTGGTGCACCATCAAGTAAAACGCGAGTTTCTGAATGGAACCCTATTGCGGGCCCCAATGTCAACGTGATTATCGCCAACTGATCTGCCCCGGACATTTAAACAGGAAATGAGAAGGCTCGTTTTCGCCGCCCGAGAAAATGTAAAAAGAAGGCTGAATTGCTGGTCGTGCGGAATCTCCTTTAACTCGGCGTTATCTTTTGCATAGACTCCCAGATGTAAGCCCGGACGCACCCGCTGGAAGTCGCGGGAATTAGTTTTTTTGTGAGGGCCCACGAGAGCCGTTACTACACCAAATTCATATCACTTTCTCACGGCCGAAATGGACTTCAAAATCGTTAAAATACACGAAACCTTGTTTATGTTTTAATTATTAACCAATTCAACCCCTCACGGGCAGCACGGATGCATGCTGTCCCAAAACCGAAACGACTATGACCAAAATCCCGATGAATACACGGTCGAATACAGGCCTCCTATGTAACGCTTTGCACTAGCTCTCAATACATGCACTAGTGAATGATGTTTTATTCTGTACATGCCAACATCGGAGCATTAGGAATGCTTCGGAGCAGGCCCTGTGTACTAGGTTCGCGGAGATTTGAAATGGGTTTGCTGGAAGGGGCGACATCTTGCGTTTCAAGAGCTAACTTTAACTGGCCGGGTTACGGCATAGTTTGCCAATGCCTATATTGTCCCTTTAACGCTGAGTCAATGTTAACGCAAAGTTGGTGACTGAACTTGGCCCTGGTATCCTCCAAACTCATACTGATGAAAATCAGGTGGCACCTTTTTCATGCTGATTGCATTCATCGGAAGAATTAATGCAGCCCAGAGGAGACTGGGGTGGAATATAAGATCGATGGCTTAACGAAGGCATTGCCGCTGGCGATAACAAAACACAGTGGTACTTTCTGTGTTTGTTCAGATGCTGCGCCGAATTGTCATTATCGCTTTTCTAGAGATAGGAACAACAAACATGAAAACAGGCATGTTGATTGCAGAGGGTTAGTTTTTAATAAGACAGATTATACCAATTCCCTAGCAGCTTGTCGAGGATCAGGCAGGCCTCGCAACATGCAGTGCTGGCCTGCACTGGGAAAGGAGTGTTACAAAATCTGTGTTGTGAACATTTTTCAGTGGAATAACGTTGTTTTCATTTGGTAACAAGATTTTTAAATGATTTGCATCCGGTTTGTCATGTCGATAGCAAACAAATTGCGAAGTATGCATAGAATGATTTTGTATGTACGTGTACTATAGTTTTATGCATAGAATGATTTTGTATATACGTGCACCACTGGTTAAATTGCCTCCAAATTTGATGCATATGGTGTCATACCGTCCAGACAAGCTACTCAATGGACGCAGGTTATTTCAGTGGACTAACCGATGAGGGCACATTTTGGCCGTTTTTCCTGCTATGGAGACGTTTTCCCAGGCGTCATTTAGGGTGGTCTGCTCGGTAAGTGGGAAGCCAGGTGAAATCATCCATCTGATACTTATACAAGTCCGCTAAATCATTTTGTATGTCCACGTGATATCATGATAGTCCTCCGTCACTCTAGCAATTAATCACCACTTACCTAATCGTCTCTCTTCCGGTCTCGACTTCAGTACCTAACCAGGTATAACCAAGAATCATAAAATTTTCGCTGATTATTGCTATGAGCGATTTTCCGCCTGGCAATCTGGTGGTCATTTTCTACGGCCCATGCCAGGTTAAGCTGGTCGTAATTACTTATGCACTTAGAAGGGAGATGTGCGCATTGTTGAACAAGGGATGCACGTAAGCGGACATTGAGACGTGCTCTAGTGTCGTTTATCATGTGATGATGGCAATGGTGGACATCATGTCTGTATTTTGGTTATGATTAAGTGGATTAAGAGTCCAGTTATCGCAGCTGTCGGATGACCTATATATTGGCATCATTTGGCTAACCGTACCCTATCGTCCAAGCATGCATTTATCACTAAGAATCGAACCCATGGGAGCGGCCTAACTTGTACGCTGATGGGCGTCTCAACATGGGTATCAGAGAGGTTACCCATTGCTTTGGCATCCACTCCGACGCTTCTTTAGACGCCTGTAATTCACTCTCAAACTTTGATAGGGAATTACAGTCCTCTAGTGACAATTTCGATTAAAATGAAATGATGAACGTTTTCCCATAAGTAAATTAGGGAGTTTTCGCAAATCCCGCTATACGCCAATGTGAACGCCTATCTCATTTTAAGATCTCCTAAATAACGATGTCGAACAATGGGATATATGTATAATGTTTATTTCCTCCTTTACAAAGAAGATCCTGTTTTCCAAACACAAACTACAAAATCAGAAAAGGGAAAACTAAAAAAGACAAAATTATAGAAGGTAATACAAAAAAGACTTAATAAATGTACAGAACTACTGATTCAAAGTCAAACAAAGGCATAGGCCAGCGTCCGCGTATCGGGGGGTTTTGCGTAAACTCCCTATTGATAAATTGATCTATGTGTACCAGCACAATTCCGGGTCAAACCTTTGCATAACGCGGAAATGATGGTGGTGATGGTCGACTTGGATAACGACTTTTTGTATCCGTCTTAATACACAAGTACAGTTTTAGATTTAACATGCGATGATGCAGATGGAATATCAACATGAAAACGTCAATTGAATCGCATCGAATATATCACTGGGTCATGTAATTCAACCTGGTAGATGAAATCGGAGTGGGAATCGGTAAGATACGCAACCTCTCTACATTACGGTATCGCCCCAAATTGTCCGCTGTGAATTTGCGTAGTCTTTCATGACAAGCGATAATTTTGTACGTGTCAAGCCGCCGTGGTCAAGCCGCAACCATGCTCAAAGGATCTGGCAGTGGTCAGAGGTTAATACATCACATTACCACGCGTCTCATAGCCAGAGACCAACCAAAGGTTCCTATCAAGGGCACTGTCAAGCTTCCATTGAGTGGTCACATTAAAGATAAGTAGGGAGGCGATCAGTGCTATCGAGGGAATGCTGCAATATCGATGAAGCCGAATTTGTCGTTTATAGCGCGATAGGACCAAGATATCACACTATTATCATAGCGGTCTCCTCTCTGCATCGGGGGTGGTTGAGTCAGGGAATTATCAAAGGTCTCGGCCGTCGGCTATCAGGAGAATGCAGCTTGTGGTCAGCTTGTTTGGTATAGCATTGAACTTCAAGCGACTTTGGTGTGGGATTTGCCCATCCAGGAGGCCACCTCTGCTTGCCACTATACACCGCCTTCTGTAGTATCATACTGATGCTGAACTCGAACAATGATTCTTGCAGTGCTGCGAGGTGGTTTCGGAAGAGGCTTGTACATTTCAGGCGAAGTGCACTGTTTAATGTAATTTAATTTTCAATAATCCTGTTTGGAAAGCGCTTCGACGTCTCCGCCTGTTTTTATTTCCCGTTTGTGTGCCGGTGTCATGTACGTCGGAAAACACCCCCTCACCCAAAAGCAACCGTTTCAAAATGTTTCTAACAAAGGTCTTTGGAGACAGAGCAAGCTGCATCGTGGCCATAGCATTGCCCATTACAATTATAGATCGAGATAGAAGTAAGAAAGTAGTTACGGAACGGGCACTGCAAAATGTCGATGATCATGTTGGAGCAAATATGATATGAGGACATTCAACCTCATTCAGATTCTCCAGCATCCTCAGCACAGCGGCACATAAGTTAGCTTGGGTTGTTTGGCTTGCTAAACAGCCAGTGGCGTTGGATGTGGCCAGAACGTGAAGGATGTGGTAAACATCGCATTAGTAAGAATACGTGCTGTGGATGAGCAACATCGCGGAAAGACACTCGAGAGATCCATGCGATTCTCGAGTAACGTACTCGAAGAAGAAATACGGATTGCAGCCATATTCGTTGTACAGGCCTACGCAGCAAATCACGAGGCGTAGAAACAAGAAGATTATTTGGCCGACTATTCCAGGTTGGGTAAAGGTATCGGTTTGCCTAAGAAAAATCCGTGCTTACCTGGAGAGGAAATGACGGTAGGAAAGAAACAGACAAAAGATTAGTTCATTTTGAGAGGCGTAAGGCCCACATATATTATTTTTATCCGAGTATACTCCTCCAACACTAATGAGAGGGCTTTGTCTCTATTGTGTTACAAAGGTAAACCAATACCTTCACCCCAAAAGAGGTTTTTCAGAGAAAAGAAAACCCCAAAAGGTTTTTGAGCTTGTGAAAACCAGGCGGGGTTTTCATTTCATTGAAAACCCTCTTGTTTTAAGAGTGTATTCAAACAAGAATATCTCGTTCGAAATGTGCCTCTTTAGAAAAGTTGTCAAAACACAATCATGAAAAGCATCTGCATCTGCAAACACTAAATATCCTGCCGACAATAAACTTACAGGAACCTGGTGACCTAACTAGGCAACCTTTAGAATGATGATACCACTTGTAGCTTTGTGGCTTCTCATCAAACAAGATCAACGACACAAAACCCACCAAACAGAAAACATAAAAAAGACCAGACATATGAAAAAGCAGGAGAAAAAACTTAGAAAGTAGTTACTGCGAAGGTAGAAACGATCACAAATATATTGTGTCAACAGAAAAAAATATCACTGAGGACATTTTGACTTAGGGCATGTTGGTTGCAAGGTCTGAGGTAAATATCACACGCAGACTGCGTGCGTCAGATCTATATATTAAATGGATCTCATGCCTTTCGAGCATGCTGAGGTAAACATTTGCTTAAGGGTCTCTCTTTGACGAGGATGTTTTAGATTGGTGACTCGAGCTACTCCTTTGATGCTCGCAAACTTGTCGTTTCTCGTTAATCTGTTAACACAGAGTCTTTAGTGGAAAAGGCAACGGCATTTCCTGCCATTTGGCGCGGGATTAAATGTGAAAGTACGGTCGACTGATGGTATAGGTCAAAATTCTTGTCGTGTAAAATTACCCTGAAAGTAATCATAAAAGGCCGATTCGTGCTCAACACAAGAAAAAGTCAGCAAACGCTCTATGACATAATGACATTTTAGCGTGAACTGTGGAGAGGTTCCGATTTCGTTCTGAGAACGAGCACGAGAATGCGGTGGCATTTTGATGACGGATATGGCGTTATCTGTTGTCAGAAATGCAATGGAACTTTGTGTCTACAAAACTATCAACTCGATTTGATGACGCCAACCCTATAAAAAATCACCATTTTCTCGACGCGTTCTCGTTTTCGGATGGAAATCTAAAAACATCTTTAGTGTCATGCTACTGTGATATACATCTATGACTATGTGGTACTTTATATTTAGGCCATTCTGGCTATATTGCCTGGAGCATAAGATTTATAAATAAATGCTTTTTTTAACATGTTTTCTTTCCTTCATCATTCCTATTATGATACTACCGATACTGCTAATAATTTCAGTCAGTTGGTGTCAACCACCTGACAGTAAGCCATCTGAAAGAAGTGATACCATCAGAGCAATTCCCCTATCGCTCGGTAATCATATGTTCGTACACAAAGCTGCTGATACGCGTTAACAACAATGAAATAAGTGTTAACGCAACACGAAGTCAATATAAGATCCACCAAAACATCTCCCTAACACGCCTTAAGTGCCTGAAGACAAAGTGACACTAATCAGTAAGACACGTTAACATGATACCATGATAAGTTGAGTAAGCCAACTGTTCTTTCTACTCGCAAAAATACCTGATCATTTTCCTAAGTGGTTTTCGTTGATTGACATAAGAACGGGATGTTTCCTTGGCATGATTAATACTCTTTTAGAGCAGGCTATGTATCATGCTCTGTAATACAAGTAAATGATTCTGAAGAAAGCTAGAGGACGCCAGTGAATGCAGCTCTAGAAGGACACAGTCATTTTATCGTCAGCGCCGTTCATCCACCCAGTTACAGCGCTGGACGCTGTTAAGCTTCCAACTCCCCCTTCGGACATGGTGATGACGCGACCTCGAGTCGCTTAGCGACACCCAGCGTCTTTGCACCGAGATACAACCCAGAGCTCGCATCGCGTTGGAAGGTATCCCGATATACAGTACGCGACGGTCACCACTCCAGTTGATTACAGCACTGAACGCTGATTGATTTCTAGGTATGGGGCCAACGCGCCAACCAGCCATAAAAGCCAAACGAAATCTTCCCCACCGGCTGGTTTAGCCGTGCCATGTATGTAAATGGGCGTAAACAAAGTCATCAGTGACCAGGTGATCATGTGGCTCACAGCTATTGCCTGACATCCCATATTTCTTGGTGGAGGTAATTCAGACGTCAACAAAGTCATATCTTTTCATTTTCTTGGACATGTTGGACACTTGTTTATCTCACGATTAAGGTCGCCCGAGAAGCAATTACTGGGCGATGATTAAAGTATACCCCACTGCTTTTCAATGACTGTACCGGAACAAATGTAAAAAGGTAGATTGATCCCATTTAAATCTGCGACACTTCTTATAATGACCCCAGAACATTTAATCAGAATGTCCGCGGCGTTCCCAGGAAACGCCTGAGCCATTACCCTGGGTGACTCCGGCGGATCAGGTACAAAACTTTTCAGTCATGTCTCCCAGACAATCTTCGTTTTAATCGCAATATCCGAATGATGCCTAAGCCACGAAAGGACCAATACTTTTCTCATCGTGATCCCAATGATCATGTACAATACTCTTATGTTGGAGATACCCTTCGAAAATCCTTATCAGAGCCCGGTACTTTATGCTATCATACAAGTACAGGTTAAACAAAGGAGGTATATTTGGTTCCTCTAAGGTCTATTGTAATCCTCAAACGGCTTTTCCTAAGATGGCTACAAGACGCTCTCACTCTGATCCAAGCCCGACTGGAAGTCATTGATAACCGGATACATGTACATGTACGTGTGTGATGGGAAGAGTTCAGCGTTATCAAAATTACAGTGTAGTCATAGATGTTTGACTGTCAGTTTCTAATAACTAACCCTGACCAACAAGCCTACACTGACTGACATTTATCCTGACCCTAACACTAAGTCAAACTCTATAGATTATTTAGGCTGAAAGGGTGGATGTCGTCCTGGGTGCCGACAAATGGTACCCAGGTTCGAGATCGACTGGACAATAAGCACCCTGGGTGCCATTACACTAGACAAACAGCACCCAGCTACTTTTTGCCTGGCTTACGGATCTTAGGGACGAGGACGTTTCTTGCAATCTCGTTTTATCTCGCGCCGTGGTAATTGCGGCTTTAGCAGTGCGCGAAATAAAAAGAACAGATAAACAGAAAAAAACGCGTTTAGGCCTATAGGTTCTTTATCTCTTTCCCCTTAGAGACGAATATCCCGTTTGAATAAGATGGAATTGATGAAAGAAAGGTTTTTAGAGCGCGGTATACGATGATCGTGACACGTGACCTCCGTGAGCGTGGGGCCAACCTCGTTGTAGGTGTAGAAAAGTGTAGAAGAAGAAGCTGGGTGCTGTTTGTCTAGTGTAATGGCACCCAGGGTGCTTATTGTCCAGTCGATCTCGAACCTGGGTACCATTTGTCGGCACCCAGGACGACATCCACCCTTTCAGCATTATTTAGCCTCTGTCTGCAACGATGGTCCGTCATCATCATTGTCCGTAGCGGGTTCTCTTCACCAACCAGATATGTCGTTTATCGTGTGGGGGAACATGTTGTATGACTCGAGGCGCATGGCCCAGGGAACATAGGGTCCGAGGAACGTAGGACCTGGGGAACATGAAACCCGAGGAACATAGAGATGACCTCATTGTGTTTCATGATATAACGGTCCAACTACACACTCATCACAAATACAAACGTTCACACATACTGACCAAAGACATCACATAACAAATAAAACACACAAGTACATCCATCTAACTTTTAAAAAGTCCAGCTACATAATTACGCCCATGAGTATCAAACTTGAATTTACCCATTGTTTTCACTGATTCAAACTACCGCCTTCCAACCACCATTAAACATATCAACCACATATATGCGTGCATAAAACTCCTAATGTCTCTTCTGACTTAACGAATCGGGCCCCAAAGATCAGACGCAACGGCTCGTCAGACCCGTGGGCCCGGAACCACACAACCTTGACTGAATGATTAATATGTCCTGTCTTTTTTCGGCCTTTTCTCAGCTTTTTCTACTTCTGTGACGTGTTCGAAACTTAATGATTATTTGATATCTTGCTTAGAAAAACTGCTGAATACGTATCAGTGGAAAGGTCTCAAATGTCAGTGAGCGATGCACATAGAAAAACAATTCTGTTCAGTTGTGCTGTGAGATAAAAGGACAAGGCGATTATGACATTCAGGATGTATTTTTTTGTTTTTAAGTGGGTCTTATTTGGGTGCTGGCGGTACCGTGGTGGCATGACACTTATTTCATCGCCGATTCAGATGTATGCTTGATAAAAGAGGATCCTACACTTTGTTAAAAAATACACCCGGGATCAGGAAAAGATACCGACTGGACTCGCTGATGCAGCAGAACTTAATGTGCCGTACGATCGCAACCGTTGTGGTAGACTAACCATGCTTTACATTGCGGAAAGGCTGCAGATTGCGTTGTCTGTCTTGATATGAGAAACGATGTGGTCCTATCAGCAGGTACTGTTCAGCATCTGGATTTTTTCGTGTCAGTGAATGAGAAATACCCAGATAGACAAACTTCGCCTTTTTCGATTATTGAGACTTAAAAACATTTCTTTTAAAGAATGACCTGACCTGTTGATTCTGTTTGTCTGTATTACACGTAATGTGATGCTTGCAAATTGTCCGTAAAGCTTTGGGTTTACAGATGGAAATAGATGAATAGATCTAAAAAAGTGAAGCTACAACTTTCTTTTTTAGTCTTTTGAGAGGAAGAGGGAGTTTAAGAGATACAAATGAAAGGAAATGACAAACCCTTTAAAGGTTCCATTTCTTTTTTTCCCCATGCCTATTTAGGCCTATCGACTCCCAAGCTATTGCGTGGGGTCGATATTGCCCAGGTGCAAGCGGGCTTTGTTTCTGGACAACAGACGTGTATTGGGCTATAGGCCAGAATTCGTTTAACTGCACAGTAAGACACGGAAGAGGCAAACAAATTAAATGTTAACCTATGCTCCCTTATCCTGGGTAACTGGCCAAAGCCTGGAATACATTCGATGAAACGTAGATACAACAACAATCACAAATACCAGTAGTTTCTCTTTGACAATAAAAACCCCATCACGAGCAGCTTATGTACTTCCATCACGGAAATCTGGACAAACCGTGTCTTTCTCTAGAGCCCCTAATGGTAAGTAAGTGGCCCATTTAGGCTGGCCCACACCGCATACAAATCACCTTATCATAAAGGCAGCGAACATGGCTTCGGGAGAATAGAGTGGCTTCTATATTCGTTTCGGTGATGAAGTATGCTCTGTGTGTTCTATCTTCGGAGCTGATAGAATGGAGGATGCGTATAGATACAGATAATCGCCTGGCTAGACATTCTCGGGCACGCTCACCGAGTCTTTCTCGATTCGTCATATGAGACAATAACTAAGAAAAAAAAAGTGATTTATTTTGTCAGGAATATCGTGTCAACGTGGACATGAGACATGAATAAAGATAACAAAAAGATCAAAACGACTATCAGTCATGCCCTTTTTATACGCCCGCTCCGGAGCGTATTATGGTATGGCGCTGGGTGTCCGTCTGTCCGTCTGTCCGTTAACTTTTCATTGTCCGCGCGATTACTGAAATTCTACATCATGTATAGTCACCTAACCTGGTTTGCAGGGCACTATTATAGGCCCCAAGAAGCCTCTTGACTTGGAGGTCAAAAGGTCAAAGTTCAAGGTCACGAAGACCTGTTTCCATTTTCCGCTTACCTGCTTCTTCACACACTTTTCACCCTGACCAACAACCCTTTACTCTTATGGCGGGCGTATAATGTGCTCGCTCTGCGTAGCTGTTGTTTGTATCGATCATAGGTTGCAGCTATTCTACATCCCGTTATCGTTAAGTGTGTCGTATACTACACTGACAATTTTACGCCACTTCAGTTTCATGTCCTTGTCCAAACCCAAAACCTTGCCGGCATTACCTTAACTCGACCTGATCCCAATACAAGGCCTCACTTTTGTAGTCTAAGTCCTAATTGCTAAAACGCCTTAGGTATCAATAAGAAAGTCACGTAAAATAGCCACTTTCGTTATTGCCAACAATGACTCGGCTACTCTAGCTTTTTCTTGAAGTGTACATACAATATTGGTTGATCTATTCGTTGTGACATTGAAGGAGGCGAGAAAGATTCAAAGAGTCCCTATTCAGTCTCAACCTTCGTCCGCAACACAAAGAAACAACTTTTAAAAGAATCGCAATGATTGTTGCGTGTTAACACAGCTATGTGGACCATATTTTGTGATATTTGTAATAATAGTCACGTAAAGATGAACAAAATTATATTTTTCTGCCCAAATATCAGGTCTCCAGACCGATTCTTGGCACCCCCACTCCTGGTACATATTGGATTCTCTCAGGCGGTCCTCTTCACCGGTCCAATCCTTCTGATTTTCAACCATAGCAAGCGGACATAAAATACCTCATGTTTACGTTATAACAATGTGAATTCAACAGATGTAACCGACATGACAGACATTGTTTGAATAACAGATTAGGTGAAATATCGGATCGGAATCTCGGAGACGTGACTCGACTTAGTGATCAAATCAGTTTATAGTTGGGTTATCTTCTTGGACTGAAGAGCAGCTGTGTTTCTTTTCAGCTCTTTGATCGGTTAAAGAAACGAATGTGGGATTGAGTACAGGATGTTTTTGCAGCAGGATTTTCTGGTCGCAGGCCGTGCATATTTCATCAGGCGTCAGGACTCCAATGAAACGCCCGCAAGTTTTTTTGTGGGGGTGGGAAGATACTATGTCAAGCACTTTGGGCAATGCGTGTGACGCGTGAATGCCAATATCAGAATTTGTTGATTGTAACCTGCGTGATTCTTTCGTGATTCGTTTTAGAAGTACATGTATATTCAGTACGATATCTTCTAGGATACAATTATCTCTTTTCAGAATATTATGCATATACTAGGAAATAATCAAGGGCGAAGATTAACGAAGAAACATGAAGACATTTTGACGAAATCAAATTTGTTTGAAGGACAACGATTAGCACATTATAAAAAAAAAATAGCCACGTAATTTTCTTAGTAAAGGTAAAGTAATGACATTTTTCAAGGGCACGTAGAGTAGCACTAAAAAATCGCCTAATTTCTGCTTCCGTACTAAATTAAAGGCTCGTTTTTAGTAAGCCTTTCATGAAATGAAAAAGAAATGTTTCCACTGGGTGCAGTTTGGTTCCTTGCACCTTATTTAGAGGGAGGCATTCAATAGTCACTATTTCCTAATAGCTTTGCACTTTCACGGCATTTGAGAAACTAAATTTTCGTCTTATACCCCATAATGCTCCGTTCTGCCTTTAGATGCTTTTAAAAGATCACGCTTCATTTTTCCTCAAAGACCTTGTTTAAAGTCACGCGGGTTTATTTTCATAAAATGGAAAACGTTGTTCAAAGTGGATGATCTTTCATTTTATGCATTTAAATTTCAATTAAGGAAAATTTAACCTACTTAGGAAATGGTATTTAAAGGTTAATCTGGGAGAATATGCGTCATTTCTGTCAGAGGATTACTTAAAATCTGTCATGCTGATACCGGTGTATTTCTCCAAGGAAGTCTTAATTTTTAACGAAATCGTCCTCTCAAACGAATGACGTAAGATTTCCGCTTTACCACTGAGAACCGGTACCCAATTTATAACAGAACGAGTCTTGATCTCCATATGCCGATTCGAATCATCCTACGAATCGGTGGCCCGCCTCGACCGCCGGGAATGAATGTGTACTACAGTTAGTTTGGGTTCTTGGGACTTAGTCCATCAGTCCCGTCCCTCAGGTAGACCATCTAAAGGGTCAGTCGAAATCGCCTAACTTTTGCACTTATTATCTTTGGAACGAACTCATTCTGGCAACATCGTGCCATGTAACACATGACTCAGACTGGGCTTATCTGACGGCAAGAAACAAGATATACGTTGATATTCAGAACGGACATATCGACCTAATGACAAAACATGTCTTACCTTTTTTCACGATCGAGCTATATCCGTTGCATCCAAGCCTGCAAGTAGAAATATTAGTAAACATGCATAAGCCTTTTTATGAAGAAGATACTGTTCGATGTCTACCATGTTGCTCTATTTGACCTACATGTATGTTTCCGAAACCGGCGACGTGTCTGGAGTAGCTTTATCTGCATGCTCCCAGAGAGGATGGTGACTTTTGAGATAAACCATCCAATTTCTCGATGGAAAGATTCGATCTGACATTCATCGAGATAGAGCATATAGTGAATGTAATTGGAATGTCGTGACCAATGTAATGTAATCTAAAAATGTGCAATTAAGAGCAATTCCCTATGCGCTGGGGCGAAAACGCCCCTTCACAAGATAGAACTTTGCTGAATTGGACAAAGATGGGTCGTAAACTCAATTCTGCCACCTGCCTGTTTCGCATCACCTACGAATGACGAATACGAGAACTTCGAAGACCTGTCGTATCACGAAGTCCAGTGCTAATTCATTCACTTGACTCTTGTTAAACATCTTCTGTACGGATAGCTGTACGAGGAACCGGGCAATTTTTTTAAAAAACGTCGTCTATAAAGTACATTTACATACTTTACCGACTTCGACGTTCTTCGTAAGGCTGGCGAAACTTGGCGCCCAATAACGAATTTTATTCGCCTCATACCCATTTCGAGCAGATTTCATCGGAGTAAACAAGTGCCGACAAACGCCTGGTGGACACGCAACGCCAGTGTTGCGGTCGAATAAAATCCTCCAAACACAAAAAGGAAAAAGAGCAACATGGATGATAAATTACTACAACTGTTTTGCTGCTTATTTCACATGCAGCCAGGACAAATCCATATGACCCGTGGTCATTCAGAGCCATTACTACACGGACATTGACATTATCTATGGCGGCCAGGGGTAGGAAAAACAAACAATTCCGCCGGCGACAGAGACTTTTTTATGATGTTTTCGACCGCGGGTATTGTCACATTTGGCTAGGTTAGCGTGCATCAGTTACATGTAACTTAATGTTTCTTCTCGTCGCCTATATACATTACAGTCAAAATCACAATCGGCATCCCTTCTGCAGCGGATTAACGGATGTCATGTGACTTGGACTGTAAGTACAGCTTATCTCGACGTATGTGTACACAGAATTTGGGATTTTGCGTCGGCCGTGGGTCTAAGTGCCGTTCAGTGCCATTTGATGCGTTTTGCGCCGATTTCGTGCAAAATTGAATATTTCAAAAAACTAAATGGATGACCCTCGATTTTTTTTGTGTAGCTTTAGTAACTGTCTTTCATGGAAGAATGGTCGCTGTAGAAAATGTTGTGGTTTTTCGTCATTGTCCGGTCCGTTTGGCAATACTTTCACTTGGGTTGAAGAACAGAGCTTGGAACCAATGCGACGCTTCTTATGGCACGATTTTTGTTTAAGGAATTGAACCCGAGGCGGAGGACCTTGGTTGAGTTACCAAGACACTCTCGGGTGGAGCTAAAATACAGTCCAAACCCGAGCCGACAGGCGAGGGTTTGGACGAAATTTTAGCTCCACCCGAGAGTGTCTTGGTAACTCAACCAAGGTCCGAAGCCGAGGGTTCAATTTCTATTCTAAAATACCTCAAAATTAAAAAGATAGGCCACGAAAATAACTTGAATATGTGCGAATTTGGCAAATTCCATCCATCGCCGGCCCGGCCGGAGCGCCGGTAGCGCCGTTGTTTACATTATGTTAGCGCGCATAGGAAGTCCGCATCGGCTCGCTCAAGTGATGCTAAAATCCGCGCAAATGGGCTATTTGGAGCGTTTTTCTCGGCAAATATGTGTAGTGCTCATTAAAAAACTTAGGGTGGTTGATGCTTCCTTGACTGATTTGTGTTTGAAGCAATGTTTTGAGAGCCTCAAACTTCTGAAGTGAGGTGAAATTCCTTTGACGTGACGTGTGCATGGTTTCCACATTTTAGTGCAACCCGAGGGAACTTTGGTAGAGCATCTTGGTTGCGTGTCCAAAACACTCCGCTCTCAGAACGAGGCTTATGCATTTTCCATTTAAAAGTTGACTTTACGGTACCAAGGTATTTTAGAATTTAAAATACAAAAATAAAATACCAGATTCAACATCCCGTAGAAAGAAGGGAATTATGCGTTTTCAGTGAATGAGTGATATTGGTTATCCGTATGCAGACACATTGGAAACGCATGTAAAATCTCCTCCCCAAGGCAGAAAAAAGCCGAGGTACGTGACGTACCCGACGGTCACCGCCTGGACTGATGGCGTGACGTCACATATCAGGACGTTGATCGGGTACCTGCGGACGTTACGCTGTGACGTCATTCAACCCATCAACAGAGACAATCTGTGTTGGTTTGCCATGCTGGCGGACATTACGACACGTGGGAAATACAGCAATCTCTTGAGCTGGCTTCAATATGAAGCCAGACCGATGCTGCGCCCCGTCTTGAAATTGAATTTCCCTTTTTGACCAGAGAAATTAAGGATAAACGACACAATTTTTCTCATGTACTTATGTCATTTTTCAAGGTAGGCCTATGTGGTATTTTGTTTTATTTTCACACGCAATTTGAGGATGCAAATAAATGATATCAATTGGTCGATTTACAGCTCACCGGACAAAAGTAGCCTATTTTCGTTTTGACAAGTTTAACGGCCTTTCACCCAACACCAAGCGCGTTTTAGACAGCGTTGGGAGTTTGGGAAGTTCAAACTGGCTCAGTAATTTGATCAGATTTGAGCCCTTTGTTTGATCAGATAAGATGGCCGGCGGGTGTTGTTTTTTTTCTTCAGAATTAGTCGGCAGACGATCCTGCAAATTGCTATTGAAGAAGTGAAAAAAAGAGGAAGAAAAGTCCGGCTGTATAAAGATTTACAGAGGCCACGAACGTCAATAGCTTAAAAATTCTTGCGAACGTTACGAAGTCTCATACTCTGCACCATTAATAATTAATTTTAATCTCAACATTTATTTTCAGATATCAAAATGTCTATGCTTCTCACTCGAGAAACATCACCACAATAGTTATATACTCATCACGGAAGTACACTGATGCATTTGCAAGTACCAGATGTGGCCCCCTGGCCGATACATGCAGGCAAGAGTAAGTACCCTCAAATAACAGGAACTTTTTAACGTTATGAAAGTAAAAAAGATCCCTAACCATATCACCAAAGTACCACAAAGACACCTTAACATGCACCACAAATGCCCTACGATGCATTACAAGTACGCGATACACTTATTTTTAGAAAAAACACACACATTTTTGGACATAGGATATATCATGAAAATGTATATCTGCCAGTGAGTGCTTTTCAAAATATTCCAAAAAACCTTTGCATTACCCGTGACAAATAAATTTTTTTGGTACATGCGTATTTTAATTATGCATTCAAAGTCACTGAGGTTTGTCGTTTGACCTTGTTTCAAAACTAAAATGTGTAAATTGTAAATGAAATAAAAAATGAACAGAGTGGACCCCAAGGTATGTACCACTAGCCATTATGATACCAATCATGGTTCCTTATTTCTTTCCAGGCCTCTCCGGGTCAAGCCTTAACAGCTTAGCTTGGGACAGTTACTCGCCCGGGTTTTTATTCGATCGCCATGTCCGTTTAGTTCCACAACTCATGGAGCCCGTCCTCGTCCATAGCACTGACTCAATTTCTACCAACGACATCGATGGCCAGACCAGTACCTGCTACCACGACTGCGTAGATTACGGGTGTAATGAATTGGGGAACGGATGCCTTGAAGCCTGCGAAAGCTCTTATGAATCTGATCAGGAAACTGTCTTCGAAAGTGTCCAATCGACGCTGTATTACAGTATCAATGGCTCAAGTAGCCAGACAGATTTCTGCCCGTTAAAAATGAATTCCAGCAAAACAAAGAAAAATAGCGAAAAGCATATATTATCGGTTATTAGGACGAAGTCGTGTCGGAAGTGGCATGGCCGATTGGGATCGGGTTACATTGACTATGAACATATAGACTTTCTACGAACACTTCAATCTTGGAAAAATGCTGAAGGGGGTATGACCGTTCCACGTTTTGAGAACCAGATTAGCCAGCGCGCAGAATGGAATGGCGACAGCAAGACACAACCGAAGTCTGCCTCGGGAGGAGTGCAAGGTGGCGACGGTTATGCCAAGACCGGAACATGTATTCCCACTACAAAGGAACAGGAGCATGTTAATCGCAGGAACACATGGGTATCTGACGAACCTGATAAGATAGTTGTGTGCAGGACTTTGAAAAACCAGGACACCAAGAGTGTAAATACGCAAAGGGAACCAACAGGTGCGCCCTTTGGACCAAAACCAAACGAAGTTCATGCCCCGACCATATCGGAAGTTGCGAAAATCCCCGCCGTTTCACCAAAGCAAAGTTTTATGGACTGGTTAAATGCGGTTGATGATATTCCTTTTGATGACGGTCAGGCGAATTTGCCCGAAAGAAATTTGTCTGGTACGTCATCCAGCTCGAGTTGCTCCTTGCAACCACTTGACCAGATTACTGACAAGTACACCCCTCTCTACCCGGTGTTCCGCATTAGTAGTAGCTCGGTTACTCCAGCGCTCAATGACGTTGGTCAAGACATAACAATCGGAACATTTCAAAAAGCACAGCATTGTAAATCCATTGATGATAGAAACCCTTCCATCACGCATAGTGAAGATGCCATTCATCCGTTATCTCAAACCGTAAGTGAGATAATTATTAGACCTAATCCTTTAAATGAATTAGAAGGGGCCTGCACAAACCAGTCCATTACACTAAGTCGGTCATTTTGCGATGCCGCCACGTCTACAGAATTACGTGATTCCAGGAGCCAGGACGTCGTTTATTGTGGAGTTACCAGTATCGGTACTGGCATTAGCAGCTTTGATGATTTACTGCTAGAACATGTTGAAATGTGTGTGCCAAATGTAGAGCGGGTCTGTTCACAGTCAGATGGCCATCATGTTGATCACGCTGTCGAGCAAAATGGGGTACCGAGCGACGTCAACCGAGCACAAGATGTCATGCCCTGGAGAGAAGACAAACTTAGAAGCAGTGACAACAATGCTGACCATAACGTGGCTCAAGCTGACAGCAGACGAAGTAATGATTGCTTCGCTAATCAGAAAACTACTACAGATGGCAAAATGACTATAGAGCGAGGCAAGAGTAAAGCAAATGAATTGCACAAAACCAGCAACGTCGACAAAGGTATGAATCGTAGCGATGAAGTAAAGAAAGCGTTTCTTTCTGAAACCGGTGGTCTCGGCTGTAGTCATGTTAATGATGGCGAGATCCCGATTACTTGGCCCTGTGGTGTGGGAAAAGCAGAAGTAGTGCGGCGGAAAAAGGATGCCATAGAAGAATGGCGAATGGAAAAGTACATGTCGAAGATCCAGAATAAACAGCTATGTGCGTGTGCAGATTGTGCAGCATTCTCTTGGGGATTTGTACAGGGAATCGTTGAAGAGGCCAAACTTGAAGTGGAAGGAGAACTGCGGGCGACGCAATGCGCTGTCAAGTCAGGTGTCCTGCACAACGAAAACGATGCACCAGCCATGACACATTTAGGAGATGATGTCAAGATTGATAGAAGCTTAACAACTGAAACTACGTCAGTACTTCCGAGTCGAACTTCGGATCGCAAATATCTTCGGGCGGTTAATTCAGACACGGTGAAGTATCGCCTGTACGCCGGCCCAGATGCAAGGAGGTATCAGAGTTACACAGACCAAACCATCTTATCACCTATTGCAGCTGGAATAGCCTCTCTCGTGATTGTTCAGGCACAAAGAGAACTCGGACTTGAATACGGCGAACGTTTGGGAGAAACGACAATCCCATTCGCTATTGCGAATTCAACTGCAGATAAAGATGCCAACGTGAGGGTGACTGAAAACAAACTGGCCAAGAATAATACCAAAGACAAACATGGAAATGATGGAGAACACTTGTCATGTGAAACTGCTGAAATAACAACGCCTATGACTGATTCAAGTGCTAATTGTCACATCGATGATGCTCATCATACTATAAAGTCAATATCTAAAGAGGCTGGGGGTATTGTTCGTACCGTAATAAATAGATCGAAGGAGTTCCTGGGACTTGACTTGAATGTGAACACTATTGACAGCACGAATGACCCTGCAATGGATGCTTACATACTCCAAGGGCTGAAGGATTTGGACAAAGATTCATCTTCCATTCGAGAATCTGAAGGCGAAAGTGGAGCAGGGTCAGAGATTTGCCTGCGCCGTAATGCATCAAGAATAGCTTCCTATATTCTCAAGAGGTCAGCATGGGAGGTATCGCATTTGACAAGCTGTGCAAGAACTACACCAGATACGCACTCTGAAATAAAGGTAGCCAGGAGTGAAGGAGAGATGAAGGTCAGCAAGGTTCCGAGAGGCAATGAAGGGGATAGTCTAGCGGATAGCAACCAAGAATCAGGTCTTATGGCGGACGAATCCGTCTTTTCCATTTCGTCCGAATCCAATATCTCAGGTAGTTGTTCATTGGATAGTTTCAGTTCAAGTCTCAGTCATGCCGCCGTTACCGATAGTGGGAATGAGGAGAAAGCAAGATCTTTGAGTGCCACTGGTTATCATAAAGACTTTTCTCTGAAAGCTGGAACGAAATCTACTGCAGATATCTTAGAATTCGCTGACAAAATGAGTAAAGAAATTCTACGCAGCGTGATTTATGAAAATTTTGGAGATAGAAAGGATTTGAATCCCGAACTAGCCCGAAAAACAGGTTGTTTTCCACAAAAACACACTGGAGGCAATAACTTAAACAAACATAAGAACATCGAATCGTACGCCGGTGTGCTAGCTGATGGAATAGTAGAGTCAGCATTACTTCAGCACATGGGTATAAAGGCTGGACGGAGAGATGCCGAACCAGAGACGTGCACGAGTGCCCTGTGTCAAACGGTGGATAAGGTTAACAAGTCTGGAGAATTTATGTTGCGGGCGCCTCAGGACGTAGAGGAAATGAAAAGAATGTCCACTAGTATCGGACCACATCGTAGTTTGGACATGACGAAAAAAGCCACTGCTCTATACGGTGAGCCACTTATCCAAACTTGTCATAGTGACGATAACACCACCATGAAGACCAGCAAATCACAAATTCCAGACACCAACCGTCAGGAGGACCCCTTGTACAGCATTCCAAGTGCGGCATCCGAGGACTTGGAACTTACGACAACTTCGATGAAAATTTCATCCGATCATGAAATTAACCCTTGCCAGCACCTTGGTCCATGCAGTGACTCATTATGTAGCTGCACTTTAAGTGCTAGTAGGAGTTGTTCGAGTTCTCTATCATCTCTTAATAGCCAATTAAGGGATGAAATTAGACTTTTGGTTGAAACATTTAAGGACGATAAAAGCCTAAGTGAGGAAGATTTTCAAGAATACTACACTCTAATGACAAGTTGCAGTTCCATTTTTAGTGATCTCGAGCCTGTCTCATCACTACACACCACCGTGGCTGCCTCAACGCAAGACAGTATCTGTATTAGTCCATCGATTTCTTCGCACAGTGGTTTATCAAGTATGAACAATTTTAAAAGAATTGGCTCAATTTCCCCATCATCGATGGAAGAATCTTCGCACAGTGGTTTATCAAGCATGGACAATTTTAAAAGAATTGGCTCACGTTTCCCCTCATCAATGGAAGAAAGAACAAAAGACGAAATCAGTTTGTTAGCAGAGTCTTTGATGCCAGGAAGAAGTACAACAAGCCACAAAACGCAGACGGCATCCATCCTAAAGACCAGCCATACGGAGGATAATACTCTCAAAAATGAGTCTCCAGGCTCAAAAACCATTCAGAAGGCAAAAACTCACGACAAGGAGTCACCAGTCTCAAAGACCATCCAGGAGGCCGAAACTCTAGGCATGGAGTCACCAGTCTCAAAGACCATCCAGGAGGCCGAAACTCTAGGCATGGAGTCACCAGTCTCGAAGACCATCCAGGAGGCCAAACCTCTACGCAGGGGGTCACCAGTCTCAAAGACCATCCAAGAGGCCAAACCTCTACGCAGGGAGTCACCAGTCTCAAAGACCATCCAGGAGGCCGAAACTCTAGGCATGGAGTCACCAGTCTCAAAGACCACCCAGGAGGCCGAAACTCTCCGCATGGATTCACCAGTCTCAAAGACTATCCAGAATGCCAAAACGCTAGGCATGGAGTCACCGGTCTCAACGGTCAACCACGAGGAAGACAGTAATCTCAGCAGGGAGTCATTAGTCTCCGAAACCACTGCCCTGGAGAAGGACAACACTCTTAGGAAGGAGTCACAAGTCTTAGAAACCCGTACCCAGGAGGAGGACAATACCCTGGGCAGAAGGTCCTCAGTCTCAAAGCCCACTTGCGTGAAGGACAATACTCTTGGCAGGAAGTCACTAGTCTTCGAAACCACTACCCAGGAGAAGGACAATACTTTTGGCAGGGATTCGCCAGTCACAGAGACCAGCCACGGGGAGGACAACACTTTTGGCCGGGAGGAATCAATCATAAAGACCAGTAACGGGGTGGATGCTCTCAAAAGCGAGGCATCATTCTCAAAGACCAATCGACTGGATATGGACAGGGACGGACAACCCACGAAAATTGAATTTGAAAAAGACATCCCTCGGAACCTTCAGTTGCCTCCAACTCGTAACGGTTATGAGGACATCCCTCCGGGAAGTAAATTCCTAATCCCTCAAAGCAGTTGCGAGGACAATACTCGGGCCAATAAATCACTTACCGCGGTCTGCAATAGTAAGTATATGGTCCGAGATACCAGCCTTGAGGAACACAGACGACAAGCAACACAGCTGGTTCAAGAGCTTCGTATAAATGAAGAAAACAGTGAGTCAATCTCCCGAAAACCAGGTGATAGCAATCATGATGGGTGCTCATCGAATAGAGTCCATTCTCGCCAGCCGATCTGGTCTTATAGTGATTCATCTTTGTTGAGTGACTCCTTTGGAGGAAGTGGTTCGGATTCCGTCTCGTCACTAGATGACGAGCTGAAAGACGAAATAAGACGTGTTTCAGACATGCTGGATAACGAAAGATGCCCTAGTGACGCAACTGTATTGTCCGTTCTAAGTACTGCAAGCTCCTGTTCTCTGATTAGTGATTCCAATCAACGTTCTGCGAAGGACTGGAATGGTATAGAAATCAGCACTTCAGTTCAAGAGGATTCGAAGGAACAGGGCACGATTAAGGTGGCATTTGACCTTTCTATGACTGGTAAAGGAAGCACCGATTATTCAGCTGTCATCTCTACAAACATTGAAAGCAGTGACATCAATGAAGACACAAACACTACAATGACGCAGACATCTTCTTCAGAGACTTATCCATCATTGTGCTTGATCAAATCAAGCCAATCGTTGGACTTGAAGAACTTCGATGGCGAGGTTTCACTCGATGGGAACGACAATGAGGCAAAGCGTCGAATACAAGAACTGGATAACACTTCAGAGTTGGCCGGTACATGTAAGCCGAAAACGAATACAAAAAGGGGGTCCAAACAAATCAGATCAAACTATTCCGTCCCTCCCGATAAGAGATGCACATCAGAAAAAAGAAAGGTGGAAGTAAGAAGGCTGAAAGAAAGCACTTCAACAAGAAGCTCTACAGTGGTGAAAAAAGTCGATCAAAATACTCCGACAGCCTCACTCACGAGTTCAGGAAAGTATGCGCAAAGCTCTTCGAAAAGCGAATCTATAGGCATAAAAGGAACAGGGCCTAGTATTTCGAAATGCCGTCCAAGGAATGTAAAGATGGCTGCGTCAAAGCCTTTAATAACCAGACTGATAAGTGCAAGAACCGTTTTGCCACGTACTCTAAAAACGAGACCCATCATTGTAGAAAAAGCTCTCGCAAAGGCTTCCGAAACTAAGTCTGTGGGTGTAAAAAAAGCTGTAACAACCACACCGGAATCCCAAATCTATGTTGGCAAAGACTCTCCGGTGCAATTTTCACATGCTAGTTGTGCACAAGTGACTCTGCAAACTCCGGAAAAGAAGGAAAAGGTTACGAGGGAAGTGCCACGCGAGCAAGTATCAAAGGAAAAGGGCTGGAAAGGTACACCAGCTGCGAGCCCTTGTGGTAGCAGAGAAGGACAAACCAGTTTGCACAGTTTTCGTGCCGCGAGAGCTGAGGTGGCGAATTTCGCTTCGCAAGGCAACAGAAAGCTTGTTAGGGGCGTGGGAAGGATTGGCCAAATCCATGAAAACAGTACTGGAATATCTTTCCGGGAAGCAAGGGCCGAGATGGCAAATTTCTCAACCCGGATCAGAGATAAAGGTGCACCAGGCTTGAGGGTGAGAAATGTTGGGACTGAAGGAATCAAATTGGGCGCAAAAGCGACACCGGCAAAAACAGCTAACGCGACAGACCGGACCCGACTTCGCAACGTTCCTTTTGTAAAGAAACCATCACGAGACGATATGTTAGGTGTGCAAGCGGATGAATGCTCTCCAAGACGACCCGGCGCTGAAGGAATCACATTGGTTGCAAATACAACAACGCCAAGAGCAGCCAATGCGACGGTCAGACCCAGACTTCGTAACATTCCGTTCGTCAAGCAACCATCACAAGAAAGTATGTCAGGTGCGCCCGAGGTTAAGTGCTCTACTCCAGGACGACCCAAATTAAAAAACCGTTTCGCGAAATTAATGACATCAAAATAAGGATGAGAAAAAACTGCGAATTCCGATTAGACAGTGTCGGAAGGTTTTTGACCATGGAAACCATATTCGTGAACCCTGGTCATGTTGTGTCAATAGCCATTGTCTAAAATGTTGTATTGATCGTACGAAATTCACTTTAACACGACCATCAATGCACCAGAAATCACGCTGATAGCGTAGCGGTGGCATGTCTGAGCTTCTGTAACCAATAATAAAGTTTCTCGATATGACCTGTATGGTTTATTGAAAGACCGCGACAAGCTCCCAACGGTGATTACCATGTCCAAACGATCCATCACGTCCGCCGTTAACAGTCAACAACATCCTATCTCAATGTCAAACACAAAACCCCGGTCATTGATAAGCCAGACCATCCATCAATTAGGAAGAAGAGATTACATTGTATTCAATTAACGATCAATTTCCGTTGTTTGACTGGGAGCTCCGCAAGTATTGTCCCGATTATCCTTCGAGGTGTTGGGCCATGATTGGACATTTATATCTTATGAGCACTGGCCAAGGATAGAATGCATTAGCAAATTGTGCACTCAGTACTCGGCGGGGGACTTGATATCAACGTGCATCTTTAGTGCACAGGTGGTGACCGTTGGCTACGCCACGTCTGTGGCGTAGCAACAGGTCTCCAAGTTGGGGATTTCTCACTTGTTACATGAAAATGAGATACATGAGGTTAAGTGAGAGCTATTGGAAAAAAGTGTTAACCTCGTGACCCAGGAATCAATAAAGGATATCTGCATTTTTTTTCGCGACAGTCGGGTTTATTTACAAACAGACTGTAATCAAAACGTCTTTGAAGAAAACTCATTACTCAGCCATTGAGGACATCGTCTCAATACTGATCTCCCGATGATAGACGCGGCCTACTGCCGCGATACTCGCAAATTGACCAGTAAATCAAGCGGACAGGCGACAGGACCAGTTCGGGGATCATGTCTGCCTTACTCGTCTTCAACTTGCTTGACCCGAAGCAAAGAGATCAACAGGAATCGAAGGAAAACTTGATAGATTGGTAGTGGGTCAAGTTATAACTGAAATTGTGATCTCGGTTAGGATATAGGCTATACGCAGCCTCATCATTAGAGACTTTCAGCAACGTCTAATCTCCTACCCGTGCAACGTATTCCTACCAATTTTGCGTACGACGTCGTCAGGGTGTGTAGTATTGATCATGATACCATGTCCTCAGCTGGTGCACCGCGTGATCATACGGATGTTTGATAAAATCAGCATTCTCTTCGACTCCTTTTCGGTCCATTGCCGGCCGCCCAATAAGATGAATCAAATATGAAACTGATTGACTCCTAGATGCTTACTTTAGTATATATCTTGGTTTAAGTTGGAGGTATTGGTTGTCTCACCGAACCCAGCGGGGTTGGGGCTAAAAGGTAGGGAAAAACCGATGCAACAGCGAGGTTTTTGGTGAATAAAAGGCTCAACCCGTTACAGGATAAAAAATCTAGAATAGTTTTCCTACTTCAGCTGAACGTGGTCATTGATTCGAAATGGAGGACGACACAGATGCCTGAAACTTACTGCAACTGTGACCCAATATCGTTATCCGTTGAACTGATAACGCAATAAGTTATCTGTTCAAAAGGAACCAATTTTGGTCAAATCGTACCTTGTTGATTCCAACATGGTCATTGTTCAATATTGGGGATACTGAGTTTGAATTTGTGTTATCATTACTTGCGAATACCAGGTAGCCGTCGGTTGATCTTGCTGAGCTCACCTCGGCTCATGATCACCAGACTGGAATCAGTGAAGTGTACTTGAATGCACTGCAGATTGATGGTAAATGACGTGAATCGGGTGAGAGAATGGAACAGTGGATATTCGGATAATGTGACGATATCATAGCCGAGGCAGGGGTGCCTCATAACACCAACTAATCCTGCTGACAGGTCTTTCTCTGACTTCTAATCAGCTCGCTAGACTGGAATCAATGAGGTGTAATTGAATATAGCACTGATTGATGGAAACTGACAAGAATCTGGTAAGAAAGTGGAACTGTAGCTCAGTTGATATTCGGATTAATTGATTACTCCATCCGCAGCCTTATAAGGTCAGTTTCGCTTTCATAAATTATTGCCTTTTTTCTATATCGTATGGGGCGTCATAATTTGAATTCAATAAAGTAAGTGTACGTGTTATCATGTAGATATCAAAAGGAAGATAGTTTATCCACACGTGCCATAAGCGCCTAAAGAAAGACAGCTTATACACGAACTCATACTTGTCTTGACAAGGTATGATCAGGTCCAACTTTATGAAATGAAAAATTGAACTCTTTGAGGCGCTGTTCGTTGAATATCTGAAATTTGTATTTGAATGTAAATACTTAATAAATATGAATTTCAACACTGTCGTTGTGTAGACAGAAATACACAAACTGAAAACCAATGTTCAGCAAATTCTCATGCATGATAACTGCACTACGGCATAGTTTAAAACTGCTTTTTTTCCGGGACCACCAGTAATTACGAAGGTCCTTTCCCTTGAAATCGGCGGATACCAGTATATTGATATTCGCCTTAACGAGTCCCTGGACAGTCAATGTAGACTCTTTCACTCAGCTTCAATTTACTGAAGCCTGGAATCAATAACCTGCGTAAAATCGGAACGAAACACAACTTCTCGATTGAACTGACTTAGTTAGTGTTCACCTTGAACCCGCAACAACAAACAAGGTCTGATAAAATCGAATATAGGTGAACTTATTGACTCTAAGATGTAGGAACTTCAGCGACAAATTGTTCTTGAGTGGATCACGTCAAGGTTAAAAGAATTTATTGAGGATGAGAGGAGATGATATTGCCGAGAAGTTCTTGAAGCCATGCATGGATAGAGGTAGAATGTGATCCTTGATAGCTGGTGATGACTGGGGTTAGGCTCAGCGCACAGCATGAGTGTATTGTAGGCATGTAGGACTACAGGTGGGCGGGTAAGTGGCTGAAGTAGTGAATGGGATCGTTTACGTAAAATCGAAAATACAACTTCTCGCTCACAGTTGACACGACTGGAGTTTATCTTCAATAAACAAACTCAGTACTACGAACTGATAGAATATAATCATAATACAACATCTGGTTGATTCCCAGAAGTACTCGAAGTGTACATGATAGTACGGCAAATTGATATCGACTGGATTATGTCGGACTTAGGGACATTTTATTAAAGTGCGAATGAAATCATTCATATATTCTGGTAGCGGGCGTGGGATTTCGCCATGAACCTCTTGCTTCTGGGTTAGAACGGGGACAGCTCTCCCTGAAAGCTTTAAAGGAGCGGTGTGAGAAAGTACCATGTGTGCTAAGCACTTGGAGCAAGTCGAGATGACAGCGGACATGACGGAGTTGCCAAGGTAGGTATGGTTGCGGTTGAAGGAGATAGAGGACTGTATCTAAGCCATGTGCAAAGGAATGCTACAGGATGATAATGTCGCTTGGTCAAAGGTAATTTTTGACACATTTATGAAGTTCTGAACAATAACATGAGTTCTTTGACGCCAGTAGATTCAGATTTTACACTGATTTAGCAATGAGAAATTATTTGAAAGACTTGTTTAACCAGGATGATTTAGACAATCAAGCACTGGGCCTTGTGATTGTGTAATGGGTCAGTTGATTGAGGTAAAAAGCCTACTCAAGATGGCCAGACTGTCTTTACGGGAGTACTCTGTCAGTTCTGCGTTAGTTTCCTCAGAACACTCAAACCAACAGAGGACGGCTTTGATTGGTAGATATTGATTAACAACTTCAAATGACCAATCAAATGACAGCTTTCCTAATGATTTGGAACCATGCGCATGTGTAGCAGTGGGACCTATGAAAAAAGTGTCCAGTGAGGAGTGTACACTGAGCCCTTCTTTTTAATATCTATACTTTAGAGTGAGGGACAGCTATTGGAGTTTAAGGGGGTATAGGCCTTAGGCGCTTTGAACTCAATCAACTGATCTATCACAAAGCCCTGTGAGTTGAGGACCTTTTCCAGCAGATACCGAATTACTTGTATTTCGTTCTTGTAATTCGTGAAGTTGATGACTTGACGATCATAATATTAGGATTGTGTTGAGTTACTAATTGCATGCTCGTTGCAACCATGTAATTACGCTCCGTGGTGCAACTGATGAAACTTGCGACATCAGATAGTAACCATAGCTAGTTATGTTGATTACATCGATTTTCGCGTTGATTTGTGTTTGATATATACGAGTACAAAGTCATTTAAATTACTCAAGTTAATCGGCATGTGCCTGACATCAGAAACCAAAGGCGTTTTAATGGATTAGGAAGGAAACGCTCCCGGCAATCTACACTCCTTGTGAAAGTGAGCAACGTGAACCAAAATCCGGGATGTCCTTAACTCCCGTATGACATAACACTTCGAGATATTAAATATGCAACTCATGGCTTAGATGTCAAGTGAGATAACTTGAGTGTTAACAACTTGTTCCACTTTTAATACCCTTTCTGACTTCTCATATCACGAGGAGATACGCCAATGTCAGAATAAATCTATTCCGCGGTGCCTTGAATGGTATATTTGACAGGAAAAGTCTCAAGAAATTCGTCAGTCCGCCCAACCGGAAAAGAAAACCGCCACGAGATTATCAATAGATTAGCCTTGCTCGCTGAGGTGCCAAAATCGATCACAATTTGGTCATATTGTGCCCATTCAGGCGACAGAGTGTAGCCTGTACATGGTCCCATATATCATGCAAATCGTCCCACAGGGACAACGCGTACTTAAGCTTCTTTGGCCAAGAGGTACAACAACCTAAGCAGTATGAAAAGCGTGTGCCACAAACTCCGCTATATCAATTTGAGGTGGTTTGATAAAAATATCGGGCGTCCCGGCCAATGATACCAGTAATGTTATTTGGCAGTTATTATAACGTGTGGGGCGTTTATCCTGTGGTAATGCAACTTAGAAGGCGTCTAGACATTAATCTTTCTACATTTACATGTATTAGTGGTATAATACCAAGATATACCTACCAAGTTTTAGCAGAGTTGCATGCAGGTCTGCAGCATTGTGTATTTAACTACATTTATTTCTATTTTCCTGACCAACGATTAGATACGATGGGTGTACCTGCCACTGAAGCCAGCAAGGTTCGAAAAAGCATTACAAATGGCATGTGGTTTTTAACACCATAGCTGAAAATATCATTTTCTATACCGCAAAAAGAAAGCAGAACAAGTAACAGTCGAAAACCAAAAGCATACCCTTTGGGATATTAAGGCTAGGTTAAACACTGTCCTTGGGATTGAAATGCGCAAAAAGCAATGAAACATAAAATTTCCTCTTCTTCAGTCAGTCAACATAGAAATAGTATCACCAATTTTCCTGACCTAGTTATCGAACTAGAGAATGACATACTATAAAAAGGCAAATTCCAATTCTGTTGCGCGCATAAAAATCTGCTCCCTGGGAGAAAATCATCTTGGACATTTTTCATCAATATTTCCACGCCGTGTTCCCCTGCATAGTTCATCGCACTTAATTATTTTCTTTGTCGACTAAATCATCGCATAAAGATTTCATTGGTTAAATCCCCCGGCATTTCTCCCCATTTAGTATCATATAGTGTGTTATTATGCCATTGATGTGACGTTAAGGAGACAGGGAACATTGGAGTAGGCAGCTAAAAGATCGCATGAAAGACGGTAGATACCTTGGTAAGGATTTAACCCTTTGTTGTCTGAAATTTGCTGTGTTTGAGGAATGGCTGCAAACGAACATTAGAGACCATCTAGAAAACGATCGTGTAGCGTGTACGTGTCGCTGGATCGTTATCCTGACAACTTTGAACAGACTATCTACACCAGTTCTATGCGTTCTACATCTACCAAGTCAAGGCAATTACTAAAGGGGTATGCCGTTCGTAATTACTGGTGGTCCAGGAAAATAAAAATATACACAATGCCGTAGTGTAGTTTTTATGCACACAAATTTGTTAAAATTTGGCATTTGTATATCTGTCAACACAACGACAATGATGAAATGTATAAAGTACGTATTTATCCAAGTAGATATTCAAATTCAAATTCAATTATAATTTCAAATTTCTAACGAAAGACGTTACCCTTTGTTGTCATGATGTACGACTTAAAAGTATTTATGTACGTCACCGTGTCATGATGCATTCATCGTATATTTACCCATGCAGTGACTGCGCTTTATCTTTACGCACAGGAGGCACGTACGAGGATACAAAGTATGCTGTGCTTCTTATGCGCATGTACCATACGATGGGGATGAAAAAAAATCCGCAATTGAATGAACAATGCGTAATATTGCCTAAATTTTCTCTTTCTCGGGGAACTGCAGTTTCATCCCAAATTGTATTGCTCTTGTCTTCAGATTATGTGACTGGCTTTCAATTTACTAGATATTTTTCCTGATTCAGTCTTACAAAGGCTGCATGAAGGTAATATCATTACGCTGCTTCTTTCCAATATCGCCACCGATCTCCAGGGGATTAAAAGCCTGCCAATTCTGTCTACAGATCCCGTATCATGTTCGCAAACTTGTCGTGTTTGGATGCAAGATCGAATTAGCTATCTGTTTGCAACAATGTGAAGGAAGGCGACCGCTGCCGGCATCGCTCAACTGATGCAGAAACAATTCTGTCATCGTGTTTTTTATTGGTTATTCAGCATTCAACTTACATGCAGTTACCTGGACAGACATCAGAGTGACTTTGGTAAAACAAGATATACTGTTTCATAGATATGATAGTTCCAAGAATGTTGCAAAGGACTATAAAGCCGAGCTGCCCGGGTCCAACCCATCACTGCATTCACCGTTTACACTTTTACTCGAACGTTCATATCGTGAACTGCACTAAGTTTTTATTTCTAGGAAAGAGCCTTTGTTTGATTAAATTGTCATTGAAGGCCCTATACACTCCCTAAAAGGACTTTGAAGCAGCGCTGGTGTCGGCAGTAGTCAAGACTTTGCATCCGGTTACGCATGCGTAAATATCCCTTGGTTACGGTTTGGTCATATTGATTAATTGTCAATGCGCATGTAAAACGTACATCAACACGTAAACTAGCGCAACCTGACAACTATAAAATATCTCTTTTCCAACTGATTCACCTAACAACTGATTAGCGGTGGCATACTTTACACTGTACTTGTACTTCTTCTTCTGCTGCGCCAACTATCGGAGAATCTGGTGCAGCATCATTCCAGAATCCGCTTATCCATCTTTTATCACACTTGTCATGTTTAGATGCCAGATTGCGTTAACTCTGATTTGCTCGCGATATGAAAGAAATGATCGGTCGGCAATGCCAAACAACTGGCGCAGAAACAACACGAACTCGCCGATAACTTCTGCCTCCGTGATCGCATGTTTCGTGCAATAGTCAACATGGTGTATTCGGTCAAGTGAGTTAATAAATCGTGCAGACTGGGAATCAAGGGTACTCACCCCGACGGATATCAGATTTTGTCGCCGGTGTTTGCCGAGGACTGAATAGCAATCATCAAAGGTTATCCTTTGAAAGCCAAAGACCAGTGTTTTGGTGTGGCCGCTGTGGGCTTCATGCAGTCCTGAGTGCCATGAAATATTGAGGCGCATAAGTCTTGTCCTTTGCTCTTCCTGAAGATACTACACGGCAATTTTTTGGCATCGCTACACTCCGGACGAAGTGGACCGGCCTCGTTCCTCACCATAAGGAGACCCAACTAGGATGGATGACGCAATGGACTGCCCAGGGAGTCTAGCCATCTTGTGATGAATATGGATTTTATTATGGGCCTACCGAAGTGAAATTCAAAGGTCTTTAATGTCTTCTCTTTAAACAGAATACAATATCACAGTCTACTCAACGTTATGTCAAGAATTGATAAAGACTACTCGATATAAACTCTTGTTTATGTCATGTTTGTATCGTACATGCAGGCCGTTCGTAAAAAAGTGTAATGCATTATTTATTTTGTTATTAAATGTCCTAGTGTGTAAATACGTATTAAGTGTACATTAGATTTCAGCTTGCAGTAGTGTAGAAAAACAAATACATGTACTATAAATATTAAGTTTCAGCAAATTCGTATGCATAATAACTGCAGTACGGCATTATGTGTATACTGTATTTCTATTGTCCTGGAGCGCATCAGTAAATACAAGCGGCGTACCCTACATTTGTAAAACATCTTTGTTTTTTAAAAAATGGTGTGCCATTATGTGACCTTTGTATAATAGCATGCAGATAATATTGCGACCGCAATTGCCAATTCAGTAACACAAACAGACATCTGACAGCTTCAGTGCATGCTATCTGATATTGACAGCAGCCTTTTGTCTTGGTAACTTATTGCTTTCGCACGACAAGCGACAGGTTCAGCCTAGTGAGAGACTGAAGATTCTTTCTCGCATGTTAGTGTCGGTGCGGACAATAGGTAGTCATGATAGGTGGTCATTGGCTTGCCGGCAATCGCAGTGATCTAGATAACCGAGTGATCTGCGTGTTTACTGAAATGAATGCTAAATGTCTTACTTTTGCGCCCCTGTTATTGTTAAAGGGAGACTATAGGTAGGAGCCGGGTAGGCAGGACAGAGTCACTCAAAGTCGACAATAGGTGGCTCTCCTTTCTGACAGTACATCGAACTATTTTGGCTCGTACGAGGAAAAAAATTATCACTGGATCAAACACAACCAAGTCCCCGAACTAAGCATACTCATCACGTGTGGACCACCAATTAAACCCCCAGGCTCCTGCCCACAGTCCCCCTTTAAACATGATCGTTTGTATCCCGTAGTTGGCATAACTAATTTTCTGGAAATGGAAGACATTTTGCACCAGGCGTCCTTGATTATTATTATTGCTCCAGACTGCGATGGTATTTTTCTGAGTGGAATATGATATGTAATGCGACGCCTTTGGCTTCTTCTGATACTGTATAGTAATCGGTTTGAACCACAACTAAGAAGTGGTGCAAGCCGAGTGCTAAACTGGTGGCACTTCATTTCAGTTCCAGGGGAAACTATTCAGGCGAAATATTTCTCCGGAAAATGCGTGGGTTAGATGTCTAAAGCCGAGTGGTTTCTCGGTTACTTCAACTTCCGTAATAAAGAGACTCACGGTGAATAGCTTCTTCCTGGTATGGAGAGAAAGTTTACATCTCCAGTTAGAATGATCTGGTTACGAAAGGTTTCTCGTTCGGTTATTATTTCGTATATGGTTTCTATAATCTCGCCAAGCGAAATTGAAGGAGAAACATATTCGTATGTCATAAACGTCTCCACAAGGCTGGTCTAGGTAGCTGTGTCGAAGCTATTTAGCCGGTTAACACAGCGAGTTTTAATAACTGGAAAGTCACAAAAAAAGTTAAGCTATTGACGATATATGCAGCATTATAGACTGACTAATAAAATAACAACCTCAAACTGAAGGAAATGTATTGGCAAAACTTTGTTTCATTTGGTTTTTGTGTTTCCTGTACATTTCCATGTACATTTCCCTCTACATTTCCCTGTCCATCAATGAAAAAGCAGTACATGTAAATGCCTCTTCAATATCCTTGTCTAGGCAAAATAACAGCAAACATAATAATTATACATGTCTTTAGACGGATACTACTCAACAGGGTGGCCCAGAAAACCTTTTCCTTGCACAGTATAGAATTCTATTGTGTTTCCATTGTGCAAGGGAGAAAGTTTTCTGGGCCACCCTGTATCAAAATCACATTTTGATAATAAAAAGTGATGGTACAATGTAGAGTATTTTGAAATGAATATCAACCCATTTGTAAGTTTAGCTTCTAATTTGAACATACAAAACATAACGCATGACTCCACGTCTACGATCATTTTGTCATGTTCACTTGATAGCTCCGTTTTACCCCTCTATGAGGCAAAATGCTATTACAGCGTAGGCAATATCTTAAAGTACGAACTCCCATTTACTAGAGACGCAACATAATTAAATCAAGCTCTTATGTCTGGTAGCTTTTTGATCAAATTAAAAGATTAAATACTCAGAATATGAGATGAAAACTACATGTTCTTTTTATAAAAAATCTCATTTGTGTATAACTTTGATCTGTAGGTGAAAAGAAAATACACCATTGTGTCATCCTGCTGTGATAATTATAGAGGAATGTATATATAGCCTTCAAGAAGTTTGTTCGTGCATTTTGGATTCCTGAACAAGGAAATTATCCATAGAGTATCAAAGTGGAAGCCAAGGAAGGCACTTCCACTTGAAAGACATCCACCGATAGTGCAAAGCGCTTTGAGCATGTTGTACATTATAAAGCGCTGTATAAGAAATTGAAAACAAATTTCATCTGCGAGTTGATTTGGAAAAACCTTTTCGGACCTGGTGCTTTTAGATTCCAGGATTCCAGCAACTCCCGAAGATGGATCAATCCAAAAATGTGTTTTTGTAGAATTCCCATTTCAAAAACCACCGCTACTGCCCCCGCACCGGTATCCACACACTTTAAAGCCCTAGCCCGTTAAGAATTTGAAATTTGTACCTAAATTTGAATTTGTAAATTAAAATCAAAAATTGGGTCAATACGTCCTTGATTTACAGATGCATGTACCAAGTTTCAGCAAATTCATATGCATAACAACTACACTACGGCATTGTGTATAACTAAATTTTATTTTCCTAGGCCACCAGTAACTACGAACGACGTACTAATTGACGCAATTCACTCAAAAATACATCACAACCTTTTGATTTTGCCAGAGTTTTTCAATTGAAAGACTCTGGTTTTGCTGAATGCAAGAGTCGAATCACCACGATTCTTTACCCCAAATCTGATCACAGCACGAATACAGCAGCGGAATGAAAATCGTTTTTAAATAGACGTCTTTACAAACTTTATCACCAATACATCGTAGCTGTCGAAAAGGGAATATCATTTTCTGAATCGAATCATACAAAAGAAATGAGACGGAAATATTTCCCAGCGAACGCTTCTATGTTACGTGATCACCACTGCGCCACTCCTTCGATTGTCTTCGCGTTTTCAATTATGATTTTTTACTAAGTGTCACGTCTGGAGAAAACCACATGATGGATCTAATCATTGGTTTTGAGGCACTGCATAGATCAGATCTCCAGTCTTTTTCCCGTCCAAAGGAATGGAACGGAAAAACGACCGAAGAGCTGATCCGCCTCGCAAAGGAAAGACAACTATGGTGCCACTTAGTCAACTGATTATATCTCGCCTTACACATTTTTGATCAGAGTATAGATCATGAGGTAGATGATTGCCGGAAGCCCCCCCCCCGCATGTTAAAAGAACATTGGCAATATATTAGATCAGCGACATCATCTTGATGTGCCTCATGAACGTCTGCTGAAAATATCCTACCCGCTGACTCTCCGAAGTGTTATTTCGTAGTGAATGAATCCATTCTTCAAAAAAGCGTTTTTGACTCGTTTGAGGGTCAGGGATGTGAAACAGCAAAAAAATAAGGCATCTTTTAAAAATATGTCTTCGCTCCTTAAAGGACGGGCAAAAGACTGGGAATTCCTTGAGTTCTGTTCTGAACACCAAAATCTGCGAAGAACATATACATGTATAGTGGTTTCCCATCTTAAGGTTAACTACTACATACTTCATTCACTCATTGCAGTACAGTATGCGGTCGAGGTTTATTGTCGAGGTTTATTGTCGAGGTTGGCAGATTGACAGGACTGCGATACTTTGCCCAAAGAACTCATTTACACCTGCACTTACCGCTAACCTGATAGCAATGGCGTAGTGATGGATGAAATAGATCCTTCAGCAGCGTGGAATCTTTTTTGGGGGTTCGATGAAAATTACGTGAATATTTTGATTCATGAAAAGAACATTCTTGTGGATTTTTGTAAACGCCAATTTTAATTACCTCTGGCCGCTTGTAGTTGCAGCATAAAAGCACCTCTGTCACACAGCACCACAGTATCTTCGCGAGTGGAGATTGATATGTGAAATTGCCAAGAGTTCTCACCGCGAAATAGCGAGTCGTGTCACTGTTTTGAGTGGCGAATGTCATCCCCTGTGAACATTTCCGCGAGACAAATCAAAAGTGGTCTAGACGCATATTTGTCGTATAAAAGGGCAGCCACACAATGGCTTGAGGCATGATTGTTAATTAACAATAGACAGACATTTGCGTATCTGTTCATCCGCGAGAACTTCCCCAGGTCATTAATGTCTGACATTTCATTGGGTGGTGGCATTCATTTCAGTGCTGCGGAGCCGTATTGGTTTTCTTCTGCTGGCTAAGTTATTTTGTTTAAAGATGAACTGACATTTTCAAGGTTTTGTAATATGGTATCGATCGTGATAACCAAGGGTAACATTTAAAAATGTCACAGACGTTACATGACATTACATGAAATGATGATGCCGTGTTGATAACAATGAAGATTAATATAAGAGCATGACATATCTGATGTACAGTCCTGAAGAATACACGGTAGTGTCGCAAGCTCGACTCATCAAAATCAAAGTTGATCGAAATAAATTGTGTAATGTTCCTCTTTCCATTTAGGTTATTACGTCACGCTTTTTTTCTGTATCCTTCCCCGTATCCTCCCAGAGAGTCTGTATCCTCCCCGAGGCTTTACGAAGATACACGAAATGTCCCATCCGTCGATTCTCCAGGGATAGTCTATTAACGAATTCGTCCGTCACGACCAGCCAACCGCGACAAGAACAGATATCCGATGGTCATATTGGCCTTGGGGTTCCAATATTGCTCTATCCACTGCGTACAAGCGCGTCATAAGAAGACGCTACTATCAACAGGAAGGACATTCAAATGGCCCTATACTTAGTCGTGGTCAAGCATCTCGAATATGGCGTAAAAGAAAGCTCCCACCTGTCGACCCTCCAGGGAAACTTTAACCTAATCGGCCCTCATGACCAGGATACCGCGACACCAACAGATATCCGATGGTCATATTGGCCTTGGGATTCCAATATCTACTGACCGGCTCCGGCCATTGAACTTCGATACAAATGTTATTTGACCATGTTAGTAGTAAACTACTTGATCGAAGGAGCGGCCTCTGCCAAAGAAATGAGTTCAGCCGGGGCCAAGTGGAGTTGCGTTTGTAGAGGTCAGCAATGCAAAAATGCATTGCGGATAGGTTAAACGATGTGTTAAGTTCTTAACTTTTGACCCTGGCTTTGAATCCTAGTCCTGAATGGTAGAGGTCAATCATGCATGAAATTCGCCAACCAAGATCGTGAGGGGTGATCAATGATCACGTGGCGTGGCCCTATCACCTGACCCGGCCTGCAAGATTTGCATCAAACGGTAAACAAGACGGACATATGTTATTTTCATAAGCGGCCGATGCTTTGGTCATGGCCTTGGGGTACATTTGCCGACGAACCAAGCCCAAACACCGCATTCCTTTCGAGCTTGGCACCACACGGAGTTTGGTCACCCACAAACTTACGCTATGGGTGACCAACGAAATGAGAGTGCCAGATCGATTTTGAAGATGATACAACAAGGAACATCTGGCGATTAATGGATTAAGTATACAGTGTGGAAATCGAGTAATTGTTTCGGACGAGGACACATATTGATCAATTTACTGGGAACAATGTCATGTGGACGCATTACATGTATTTGCCCTTGCCGGTTTAGGTCTATCGTAAGTTGTTTTGTTGGGTCAATGTTATCATGGTCTGCCCAGTTAACCCTTCGATAAGACTGTAGAATAATGGAAATTTAGGCCTAGGTGCGGGCGGGCATTGTTCAGAGACAATAGACTAGACTGTGTATTGGGCTCGGCCCGAATTTTTTAACAACGCGGGAATGAGCAAAAGAGCGTATCATGCCACTGCCGTGGCACGAGAGTACAAATTAAATTAAAGGTAGGCCAAAACAGCAGTAAGGTTACAATTATATACATGAAGATTTCTTTCTATAACTGTCACCAATATACCCTGGTATAGGGAAACAATTCGGAATGTGTTTATTTCTTCACAGGTAAAAAATAGATTTGAGAGGCCGTCATCTCGCCGAAAGGTTGGGTCAAACTCCGCATGCGTATTTTCTCTCTCAAGCTCAGTGCAAATGAGTAGTTTGGTCCCCGCTTAAAGCATTTTGCGCTCAAGGTTCGGCAACGAAATCGAGCGCCGATCGATCAGGAATAGATGCTGACTATTGACAGGTGACCAATAATTTTGGCAGGGCAGTGCCCTTGTACGACACCTCGGGCCAACATTACTGAACCCCTCATTCGCCCACGAGCTTGACGCGATGCGCAGTTTGGCCTCCGCAGCTTTGAGCCAAGGAGTGAACAAAAAATTGAGAGACAATTGATTATACGAAGCTGCTGAATGATGTGATCGGTACAAACTTTTGCCGGCAACACCGCATTCTCACTAGAGCTCTTCACACAGTCTCCGCAAGCCTTTTGTGCTGAGGGTGGGAAACGAAATTGAGCGCAGATCGATTAAGATGCTGCTGAGACAACACGAAACATCTGGATATTAATCGATTAAGTATACGATGTGGCAATCGATTTTCAGACGAGAACAGAGATACAAGTAGGCCAATAACCGATTTCGATAAATGAATACCATCGTTCTGGTTTCGCCTATTGGTGGCGCTTTGAGTACTAGTAATATTTTCTGGGAGGCAGATTTTTCAATCAAAAGCAGCAAAACGCAACGACAGCATATTTTCTAAAACAAGGATGTCACGCTGCTACGGCCATGTAACTACTTTCACGGAAAGTATGCATCTCTGCATCGTTCCCATATATTGCTAGGTCTATGAAAATGGCCCAAACCAAGAAAATGAACTTGATTAGTTCTGAAATATAACTAATTGTATATTAATAATTGCACCTACCTTGAGCGCCCCACTGGTCTGTTCGGCCTAACGCTTGCTGCACGTAATCCGCAAATCTTACAATGTCTATCGATGCTTGAAGATCGGGAGTCCGTCTATAAAGATAAAGAAATTAATTTTGTTACGCTTTATCGATACGAACAGCATAGTCTTATCCGATGGCTAGACTGAAAGATGTTATCTAGACATCTGCTTCCGGCTGCCAATGTGCCATAATAATACATAATAGGCAGTTTTCGCATCCCTAGGAAAAGCCAAGAACGGAATACGAAGGTGTATGGTGTCATCGGGTCCAGCGCGTATTCCTTCACGCGACACTTATAAATCGGCCATTACCATATTTTGCTCCTACCTTGCCTTTAAAAGAATTCAGGCCGAGCCCATTACACGGTCTATTGTTCTACTGTCCAGGGTTTCCGCCTGGAATTTACGTTAGAGGGGGCACAATCCGGTAAAAAAAAAAAAAAAAAATTTGGCTCGATGCCCGGAGAATGCGTTTTCCGAGCATTTCAGAGCCAAAAACTCACGTGCAAAAACACCGGTTTTCCTACATGAATTTTTGAAAATCGGCAAAAGAATACATAGCTAGTGATAAATATATGTCGTTGAAATGTTATGAAAATACAGCTGATGAATTCCCCCTCAAGTAGTCTGTTTGATACTGTCTGACACATCCCTGATGTTGTCAGTAACTGATGAGGACATTATAGTGATTCACACCTTATTATCTCTTTCATTTAGCTTAAAAAAGAGATATTTTGAAATCATTACTCAGCAAAGTTGAGAGGGGGGCAAGCCCCCCTCAACTTTGCTGAGGGGGGGGGGCTAGTGCCCCCCTTGCCCGCCCTCTGGCAGAAACCCTGCTGTCTCATCAAAGGATTATCAGGGCAAATCTTGGTAATATCGACCCCCACGAAACGGCTTTCATCGAAGTCGATAGACCTATACGGGCATTGGCAAACAAATGTACGCGTTTACACTTCGTAGCACGAGGAATTCGGAAACTTATCAAAAACAGTCGACAATTAAATGCTACAAACTAAATTTACTAACTTCGCAATTTGTCGTTCGTAGCACTTCGTGAGAGTTGCGAAACCAGTCTAATATCTGTATAAAAACAACGGAGACAACGACCAACTTAATATGTTTAATAATATCCGTTTTCTATGAAGAGTCTGAAAACTCAAAAGAAATTATCTGGCATAATGCTTTATCTTGATTATCGAAGAGTACAGGTCGTTATAAAACTAATGAAATAAGATATTAGAAGATATTAGAAGATATTAGAATATTTGCTTCCGACTGACACTAAAATTCAGACAATAAAAGAGGACTCCGCCCTTTGTACTCTACCAATTTTCTACTGAGTAAATTGCCAGTCATTTTCCAGATCTGACCTCTGACGAGAAAGAAATTACCAACCTGGTGATGACTTATCACGTTCATCGGAGAACGTTGCATGATGTCTATTATTCAACGATTTTGTCTGGACATCTGTTCGATAATAAGAAGAATAAAAGTACACTATTAGAAATAAAGGTTTTTGAGCTGAGCTACTGAGGAACCTTTAACGGTGTACCCCTGTTTATGATGCGTCATCCGGTGGGCGATCCCCAATCCTTTCCTGAAATCAACGCTTAACATTCAGACAGTGTACGTTAACACTGAAGTTTCGCGTTGACACAGGACCTAACCCCTAATCCGCTAGCGATGTTTGTATCTCATTGGCATGACAATGTAAATGTTTCAAACGGATACGCCGGATATCCGCCTGGTCACTGTTTCCGGTTCGATTCCGGCTATGTTTGCGACCTCAAGTTTGGCACGGAATACAAAGTATCTGTTATTTTCCTTCAACGCTAACCATATCTCGAAGCGGAAATGTTCTTTCGTGCAAAGAAGGTTAAACGTCATTGATTCGCAATAGGGTATCGCAAAGACGCGAAAGTGGACCATCGCTATGACCCATTGCCATTGAAAGTTGTTTACATGACAAATTTTCCGCTTGGCGCACGTGATAGTATCTCGTGCACTATCCCAAAATTCCATGCACTTCTCCCCCCCCCCGCCTCCCGTTTCGGAGCTACATGTAGAAAATAGCTTTCTTGTCCCAAATATTTGGACAAAAGGACAACGATAACAAAACCATGACAACGAAAAACAACGAAGAAATGCCGACGACGCTCAGTACATTTCTTCGAATCTTAAACAATGGACACAAAAATGGGGCTGCTACTTGTTTGAATGCATTGATTTCAAGCCAACATCCCTAGACTATATCTCGATTGTCACACAATGGAAGATATATCATCGCCCCGGATAAAGAAATACCAGCTAGACACCATGAGACGGCAATAGGAGTTGGAAAGGTTGGCAATTATTTGCTTTTGCTGAATGGGTGATTGGTGGTGGTATTTTCCTTGTTGATCTGGCTGGCTAGATCCATATTCCAAATGGTTTACTTTGTTGGTCGTTACCATAAAAAATACACACGCCACTGCCGTGCCGCTACCGTAGATAATATGCTATTTTTGACAGATTTGCGATATTTGAAACAATAAGCATACCTTCATGACCTATTGGTATTTTCATGACAAACCCAGTGTACACATACATGTAGCCTTAATTACCACGCAACGATCGGGAAATATCATACAGACACCAGCCGCCGACAATGTTGGACTGCACACTTTGAGCCCGAGAATTCAGGATCGGAACAAAATCTCCTACATTTGTCCTAAGCAAAGGATAAGTACTCTTCCTAAAATCGCGGACTCGTATTAAAATAGTTATATAGTCATCACTTTATTTTCATCATATACTTATAGACAACATGAATATTTGCGTGTCACCACTAAATTACACTGACCAATTGATAAAAGTTGTCACTGTGCGGTGAAATGTGCCAATTTTCGTGTGATACCGGTAGCCCTTGTACTTTAGGACCGTAAGGAAATTATCCAAGGCATCTGAAAGGTCGCTCCTCAGAATTCACCTGAACCAAAGAACCTGAACGCCCAAAACCAAGTATGGAAAAAAGACACTTCCCCAGGGAGCGTTAGTTAATAGAGAAATCAGAAACGTTTCATTTGGAAGCGTGTTACTTGAACCGTTGTAGTCTGAAGATGTCGCCGCGGCCGGGAAGTATCGTTTTGTAGTCGTTGAAGGAGTCTGCTTTCCCTCATACCGGTGGTCTTCTGACTTCTTAAAGAATCTGTTTCTGCCCGCTGTTCATCCACCTTTCGAGGGTGATGGGTTACTCCACAAGAAGTTAGCCGACCTACAGGCGATGAACATCAGTCCTAAAGCCACCTCCTTTCAATCTTTCAGTCTTTTCCTTTCGTTAAGAATGGATAATACGCAGAACGCCGGCAGATCTACTCAATCAGTGCGACATATTCTGTATGGTGCAGCCAAGAGTTCCTACAAATGATCTATTTTACTTGTAAAACGATAACATAGAAACGGGCAAATGAATTTGAAAGGGAAAGGGTATTGCTTCTTGAAATTACAGACAATATGGCTTATAGGCACATGAAACTTCCCCCGGTAAATGTCTTTGAAGATCTGTCTCCTCGCCCACGCCAAAAGCCATCTAACTCATACTCCGCATTGTGGGTCTACGGGTTTCACTGGGCAAAATTAATCAGTGAGGGCTGTTCCAGCGTTATTAACGATGCGACATTCACTCACTGGCGGGTACTTGTGCCAAAAGATGCCTGAAGCGGACTGGAATGACACCACGTGGGTGTAAGTTGGAAAATGTTCTGTCCAGGTCCAAGAACATAGAAATCGAGCATTCAGAGCGGAACTTCCTTGAAACATATCATAGGAGCAATCTGAACGCTCTGCCTTTAGATGTACCAAGAAACTATTGCCATGAATGCACTTAATACTTGAAAAGGAGCAGTCTTGGTTATGTACCACGTTTGTTGCTCATCCAGCCGTAATAACCTTTAAAAGGAAGCATCTGGTTACTTACAGATACATTTGGGCGATTCCATCATACGGATTTACTCATTGGTGAGGCTACGCAGCACTTATGTATAGATTCCCGTACATCGGGTGAAATTGGCCCTGGAGTGAATTTGCCCAAATTTCCAAAATCTTATCTGGTTTAAACTGATAAGTTTAACCCATTGAGTTATCTCATAATATCTTGATTTACAGCGATTCATGCAGTTGAAATAGATAATTTACCATGCATTGTTTAACCTGTAGAGTGGAAAATGCATTGGACAACTTCGCCCCACTTTGGGCTAATGTCACCCCGTATAACGGTACCTCTCTGAAAATATCCTTACAGAACCAGTGTTTCATGAAGACAAGGGAGGCAACTAAAGCTACAATTACTTCTTTGAGACCTTTGAATCAACATATCGATCGGCAAAAAGCGGTACAATATTTCCAGATGTTGCACTCTCCAAGAGCAAGGCACCTGCAATAAAATGCCTAAGTCATTAACCAATCAAGATCCTGTATCCAGCTCAATATGTAGATGTGCCTATCTCGGTTATGTGAGTTAGGCAATTTAACACACACACAAAGTAAAATTGCCTAACTCAGAAAATATTATGAGTTAGGCATTTATTATACCAAAACGCCAAGATGGCGGACGGTCGTAGGAGGTTGACGTTCATCCGATTACGCATGTGCATCGATACGTATCCAAGATAACCAAGCCGTAACCAACAAGATACTTATTTATGCGCATGCGTATCCGATTGCAAATTTGCGAACTTCTGCCGACCGCAGTTTTGCTTCTAATGTCCCCGATGAGTATTCGGAAATGCACACGTATCGCTTTTGGATACGTGTATGAAGGTACACGTAGTAATCTGCTACGGGCAACATCATCGAATCAATATTTCATAAACCACATTTGTTTGGTGTTCTTCTATTAGAAGTATTGGAGAAAAAAATTATTAGAAAAAAGATTCGAGAACGGACTAATATGCTTTTTGCACAGTCTGGTAATAGCCTACTTATAGGTAGCCAGAAAATCATTTTCATAGCCATGTTATGTATTGTTTGATGTATGAACCACTTCAGGTCACCCTTTCTTTGATGTCTGAGTCCCACTGAGAAGTGCCGCTATCTTCTACTAATGACGGCCATTAATGCATTGTTTGAACGGTAATGCATATCCGAGATCGTGACGCTTATGCCATGCCGTTATTTACAGCATGCCTCCGGGTGCGGTTTTTACCCCCAAGTGGTCGTCTGTGCTAGCAGTAATGAAGAAAATCTGCTTGGGATGCACCGGTGCATGCACAACGGCTGAGTGTGGTGATCGGGAGGTCCCGGCGGGTTCGATGCCCGGCCGGTGCCAACTGGCCTGAATTGTCCGTGCGTGTGCTAGATTGTGGCTGTCATCGGTTATCCAGAAATGTTCCTGGCTGGGTAATAATGTGTGCGATGGTCAAGCGCTTTGAGACAGGAGATGTACAGTTAGCAGCGCTATATAAAACTCACTATCTTCATTATCATGGAAAGAGAATTTCGGTAGGCCAGAGCTATGCCTCGTTCTGGTCACGACCAAGTCCACCCGTGACACCTTCGGCATGCCAACAAGTGCATTCTGTAATAGTCCGATGATAAGTGAAACGTGAACTACATTTAGGGACAATCTCAGAAAGACCAAAGTCGTCTTGAGGATTCAAGCCTGATAGCTGGTGGCATGATCAAAGATAGCCTGTAAGGGAATTTTAGTCAATCAAGGTGCTAAGTCATTACGAGGTATGCGGCGATTCCGGTTTTCCTGAAAGGTCCGTCATTTACATGGAGGTGATGATGCAATTTGTATAGCTAAATTGTCATCCATGTCAAAGTTCGTTCGGAGCGAGTGCAGTCATTTAAATGTTTTCAGGCGGACTCTTGTTCGATTAGCTTACAAAATACAATGTATGTCATCACCTCTTCACCTTCGCCACTCATTTGATTTCTTCAATGGTTCTTCAACATGACATCTTACGGAAGATAACTTCACTCATTATCGCCAATTGCTCTTTCATTTCGGGTTTAAAACGCTTATTTTGCTCGTTTAGTTTGGCTTGTTTCATTTCGCATGTTTCAATATTTACATACATGTACTACCATTCTGTATAAACACCCACGAACACTAAAATCTGGTGTGGCGTGACTGGTTGTACCTAGCAACGATCTCGCCAGGTAATTTGATTACCTATTGTCTGTAATTGCTAATTGTGCCGAGAGTGCAACTAATCTCGCCAAGGATGAGTGGAAGTAGCCTTAATGACACCAGAAATAATTAGCTTTAGCGGTGTTGGCTTTGCGAATGCAGCATCACCGCAAACGGTAAATGTGTTTTTGCACTGGTCAAGTTGGTTATTTCTGTCTCGACTGTTGTGTGCGACCACGCCAGTAATCAAACCCGACAGACGCGGATCCTAACCGTTGCAGTATTTACCCGAAGACAACTTCTCGCAAATCCCCTTAATCTTCTTCATCCCCTGTCCTTATATATCGTATTGGTGATATACTATGTTAAAGTACCGCGACAAATACTTAAGTCAAGGTGGAAAGCTGATAACACGATTTATTGAGGCGCTGTGTGATTTGTGGCTTTGCCCTCCGACACCCAAGGTGACCTAACATTTGTTAGGATACAGTGGAGATAAATATGATGACTTACGAGTGTTTGACCAGCCGCTTTGATAGATATAGTCGCTCTTGTGTGGCTGCTTTACGTGATGCGGCATCTTAATGAAGATAAACCACGAAATACTATGCACAGTAAGAATACAACTGATCTGAACAGTGTGCATTATGGTGTTGACCATGATCTCCCAAAAGGTTCACGATATAACGAATAACGAACCTGTATAACTGTAAAAACAGCACTGCCACAACAGTACATACATCTGGGGAGGGGAAGCATGTGGGAAGGAGGTTCTGCCATATGCTACCTATATCCAAAGAACCTCCATCTTGCGTTATTTATACTCTTGACACTACACAATGATTTCAGTTGGGTTTTTTTAGTGTTTGAGCATCAGTCATTTCATGATGTTGGCCTAGTCCTGGCCGAATTCTTTCATGCTCACTTAGTGAATACGAAGAAAATACAATCTTTTCAATCTGATTTGGAATCGAGACTGATCCAATACCGTGGTCGGCGGTCTCCGTTAGATGTCCAGGGAGTAGGGCTGTTATTTAGCAATATGACCCAGTAATGGACGGATTGGAGAGATATTCAAGTAAAATCGATAAAACTCCATTAAAGCCACTAATCCGGGATGAGTGAAAATACAGGAAGGGACACAGTCACCGTGGACGCATCGACCCGCTGGCCTGGAGCGGCGTCTATGGCGCGGGGCTGCGGTGATATCTAATTTGGTTAGTAAAATACCATTTAAATACGAGAAGAGCCACATCAGTGAAATAGGAACGGCCTTGGAACCTCCTGAAGCGAGCGAATCAGAGCTTGTCCAGGCATGCGTAATGTCCTGACCTCTAAACAAGGACATGTCTCATTAAACAGTAAGGTCTTCGTTAGTAACGGCTCTCAAGAAACACACACACCCGAAGTCATATTTGCGTTTGCATTCTATGTACGTGTATTGCCAATAGCTGCAGCAGAAATGTCTAAAAGCATCTCACACGGAAGCCAACTGCAAGTATAGACCTTAAATTGGCTGAATCCTTTATAGCGGTAACGAGCATTTCCCCTTCTATTCACTTTTTATCCATTAAAAAAGGGTCTATATTAATTTTTCATCCCTGAGGCCGATATCAACCAAAGACATATCTTAAAATTTACCTAGAGCCGTACTCATCCAAAAATGCAGCAAAACTCGTTATGATAGAATTGAGTTTGATGAGGCCATTTAATATATTTTGAAAGCTGTAATAATCTAACAGTAACCTTGCAGCTTTTTATAGGACACGATACATGAGATGGCATTATAAAAGACAATCTAATCGCATTGCCTGGAGTCAACCAATGGGTATACACAAAGGGCCTCGAGAATCAACATTTCTTAACTCTGGGCAAATGTTACCCACTAAACCTTCGCGGATTACCCAAAAATTGTGAAAAACTCAGTGATTTAGAGTTCTATTCGGCATATGAATCCGAGGGAACCTTGCATTTTCAGTCACACCAGTGAGTCATCTGTACTCTCACGAATTCATGCCAATTTACCGGTGAGCGACAATCCTAAAACCGACGCACCGACGCACAACGCTGACAGACCGGCATCCGCTAAATAGCCAAACTATTCAGTCCCCGATCTTCGTTCTGTCAACATCAGGCTATTAAATAGGGGCACCTCTTTAATCAAGGTTATAAGTACTAAGTTTATCTCATCGAACCCTTAACAAAGATTGTTAGCCTCGAGCAACAATTAGTCGGCGGTTACTGCTACATTAGCCGAATGATCAATAGACCATCAGATGCAACCTGATAGCGCCTGAATTCGATATAGGCTATCACATTAACGGGCAGGGGCGCCGATAATGTTATGTATTTACTTCGATATCTGAACCGATATCATTGAGCGCGGGGTCGTTCACGAGCAGGTGTAATGTCAACGTAAATGGAAATCCTCCCATACTCATACTTTGGGTTTATTTTTCCAATGTAAATATGTTTACAGCAGGTGAGTAAACTTCACACATTTATTAATACATTTAGCATTTGAAATGTCATTAATCCTTTGAACCATATTACGATATGGCAATAATCAGCTGTTTTTCCTCATACAGAAGAACCTCTCTATTATGGATACCTGTACAAGTACAAGAAAAGCACGGTCCTTAATAGAGAGATGTCCTGATTAGAGAGTTCAAATTAAATGGAAACAACCAACCTGGGCCAAAACTAGTGTCCTTAATAGAGAGGATATCCTCATTAGAGAGGTGTCCACTAAGAGAGGTTCTTCTGTATTTACGAAATGAGCCCAAAAAACAAAACAGACAGCTTTCTGTGGAAAACAGGAGGAAAATATGATAAAAATGACATATGCCAATTTCACATGGATGAGGGGCATTGCCAACCGGGAACAACTCGATAGTTTTGCACAAAAAAACACAAGATCGCGTTCTTTTTAAAAATGTGTCTCAACAAAGACTCTAATGATAGCTGGTAAATTCAACAATAGACTACTTTATTTTAGAGTTTGATACGTCTAATTACACTGAACACATGAAAAGACGGCGCATTTCTCAAGTATCCTTTTTCACGTACTCTTGTTCAATCCTTTTTCACATAAATCTTGTCATCAGAGATTATAAGTACACGTGTTTATGTGTTTAATAACACTTTTCAATACATTTCAAAGACGAAATGAAAAACATATTTGATTCATCAAAGGGCGAAATAATACCTCGCAGTTTTAATGATGGTATGCCTGTTGTTGACATAAGCTTCTTTTCACGTTTCATGACAGGATTCACCCCCCCCCCCCCCCTTCTAAAAAATAAGAACGTACAAGTATACTGTACTTCGACCGTTTTCCCTACTCCCATTGCCCAATTACAGTAAAATTGCTGAAGAAAACACTTCTCCCAAGTCGGCTACCATTTTGTCCGCTATTTGACAAGTCATTCCAAAGATTGATGGAGAGTAAATTTGATAATAATCGCAGACATGTCAAAAATAATATTCTCTTTTTGGAGTGACGGCAATGAACGACGTGTCGGCGACATTTAGGATCACACATCAGCGTTAATATCACATAAAAATTGCCCGTGTCAAACTATTACTTAATTCCCATATAAGCTCGTTTTCAAATTTCGGTGGAAATCGCTCCAAGCCATCTCAAAGGAACGACGGAACGTTGTGGCGTGAAGTCAAGAAGAAGAGCACTTTTTAACGAGGGAGTTTTCTCAAACCCCCGAAACTCCAACGAGAACGCGTATCTATTTGTTTGTCCTCCTGATAACTGAGGCGAACAATGGTACAGGCGTTCACGTGGACGTTTGGGGGGGGGGGCTTTGCGAAAACATACTTGTATATCTTATACCTTGATGCTCAAAAGAACAACTAAGGGGAGAAGTAGAGCACGGTTTTTGGGCAGGTTTGAGTGGATGAACATGTAGGATTAAGGAATAAAAATAGCGAGACTGGGGACACCCTTATTGTACTGTTATCTTCCACACAGAAACATTGAACTGCCTTCAAACGTATAAAATCACGCCAATAATATCGATATTTCCAAATCCAGCCTGATCCCCTGATGAAAGTCTTGTCAATAATATTCAGTCACGTTATAATCCACTAGTCATCAAATGGTCCACTGGGTATTCGAGGAGAGTCTGAGAGCTCTATGATGACGTGTGTTTAAAGGGGTACGCCTTTCGTAATTTCTGGTGGTGTAGGAAAATAGAAATGCAGTTATACACAATGCCGTAGTGCAGTTATTATGCATACGAATTTGCTTAAACTTGGTATAATAGTAATATGTATATCTGTCTACACAATTGCAATGCTGAAATTTGTATTTAGTAGGTATTTACGCAATTGAAACTTCAAATTCAATTACAAATTTAAATGTTCTAACAAACGAACCAGATTTATGAAGGCACATACAGGTCGATCAGAGATATTTTTCTATCAACGTTCTCGTTCTTCGATAAAAAAGTGAGAAAGGTCACGTTATGCTGTCAATGTAAAAAAACAGCTAATGACAACTATAGGTTTTACCATTATGAATATATGATTTCAGATTGATTTTAAGTTCATTACTTCTAAAAATATACATTAACAGCTAAATAAACAGGGGCAATTATCGAAAATCGGCAAAAAACTGAATCTAGACTTTTCGATCCAGGGTAGTTCCTTCACTCTGTCCTCAAGCATGAAATTTTGTTAAAGTAAAAAATTTGAAATTTGAAATTGAATTTGAAAATGTCCAAATGCGTAAATACGCAGGTACCCTATTGAGCAGATGATTGACACCCGATTGTTATGTCCACACAATCTCACAAAATGGTTGATGACGTCTAGGCAATGGTATTGGGAAAAGGATATTCAAGCAGACGAACTCAAGACTAAGTCTTAGCGCATTTGAACCAGCCTCAAATCATGTCAACTCGGCCTGTGTGTACATGTATCAATCGCGACCTTCATAATGTGCTTACTGAGCTCTGTCAGTCACTAGCTTTTGATGTGTGAGGATTGATTTCGTTGATGCACCAGGGACCCATCAAGTTCCCTCTGCTGTTCTATTACCATAGCCTTGATAGCCACCCGCTATTGCTAAAGCTTAATCGATAATGGAAGGTAGCTGTATGTGAGGGGAACTGGTTTTGATAACAGACTATTCGTTTATTCAGTTACCTCATCGTTTTTTACCCTGGTGCGTGAAAATCTGGACGAATTCCTTTAAACTTTGTTTTTTAATGATCTGTGCATCGCGACCCAACAGAATGTGCAGTGATCGGCAATGTTACTGCAGAAAGAATCCTCCAATGAGGCCAAATGGACTTTTTGGGGTCCCAAGATATTTTGTTTCTGGATATCCCTCATTCAGATTTGACACGTTTGCCGATTTAAATAAAGACGATGGAAATGATAATTCGGATGAAAATAATGACTTGGACATATCATCCAGATTGGTCAAGAAAAAACCGTACAGAGCGGAACATTGGATTTTTTTGGAATGGCTTCCACCAAATAGTGTCTTTCGCCACATGCATGCCATACAGCTCTTGGTCTCGCTCTCTCGGAGTAACTGCATGGCCCTTCGCTGGTCAGGGGAGTCATATACTTTAATTCCTTGCGAATAAGAACCGATCCTGGCCACCAGTGAGGCCTAACTTGTCCCGCCCACGACATGTGAGTAGGCGTGCTTGATTTGACTACATGAATAGGCTTCGGGAATTGACATAAAGGGGAATTCTTTATCGATGTCGTTGACTTGTGGTCAAATCCCACCATGTTAACCCTTAGTATACCATAATGGGAAAGATGGTTACACACTGTTTCAATTTTATGCTCGGCAGGGTGACGTCGGTGAAGGAATTTTGAATGCATTTTAACCTCTAAGAAAAAAGCAAGTTTTGCGGATGCCTGCAAGAAACAAGATTTGATGTGGTCATTTAATGGCAAAATGAACACTTCTACAGGGTAGCCCAAAAAAGGTAATGGCATGAGACGGCTTCAAGAAGCCTGCAGGTCCTGTTATTCATCAGGGTCCTCGACAAGGTCTTCCTCTGGCAGGTTGAAAAATTCTAGTCCCTCATCGACGTCCCCAGCAGGTTGTTCGAGATCTTCTGCCCCAACCAGTGGAACCCCACGCCCAATACCAGCAGCATGAAATGAATTTTGCACCACCTGTTCGGGTACTTCCTGCCATGCGTCTCGGACAAGGCGTGTCACTTCTAAAATTGAAATCCTTGGACAATTTCCATCCGGCGTCGTGTGTTCCTGTTTCCACAATCTCCATAGCAGCCGAAGACGGACTTTGAAGCTGTGGATGACAGAAACATCCAAGGGCTGCGCAATGGGGGTACAACCTGGTGGAATAAACTCAATAACACCGCCATTCTCAATGATGAGAAGGGCAACTTCTTCTGTAAGATGCACACGGCAGCGATCCCATATGAGAAGGAAAGGTAGATACCCGTCTTCCTGGTCGTCCTGGTCCTGATGCATGAAGGGGATGAACACCTCTCCGAGGTAATCTAACATAACATTTGCTCTCATCCACCCCGTTGGTGATTGTGCCACGACTACATCTTCAGGCAGATTGTCTTGAAGCTCTTGCCATGCGGCTGCAGTTGGACGTCTGAAGGTGATGTGCGGGGGTAATTTTCCCCCTGCCATTGTGACTGCTAAAGTGACGGTACATCCCAGCCTAGGATTGCCCCACGAAGATTTGATATCAATCTGCGTTGCCCCTGTTCGGTTGTAGGTATAACTGCCATGGTTGTCAAAAAGGGTGAAAACCTCGTCTACATTTGCCACTTGATAATCTTCATAATGTTCATGCTGTTCATGCACGCTTTCCCTAAATGCAGCTACTAGGGCGTCAGCATTATCTGGCACCTGTCGGCTGTCCTTGGTCTTCCTTCTAAGGGAGATGCTGAACCTTTTCTTAAACCCTGATAACCAGCCATTTGATGCTGTAAAGTGAGATTTCCGTGGGTAATCGTTCAATATACGGGTCTGTTCTGCAATAGCCAATCCAACCCACCACTGTTGATACAGTTCCCTCGATGCATCTTTGATGTTGTGATGTGATATCGCCATTCCCAGGGCACGCCTCTCATCGAGCCAATCAGCTAGGTCTGCCTCCATCTCTTCGTATAGGCCTAAAAGATAACAGTTCATTTTACTCTGTCAGCAAATCACTAAATTTGTTCTTTGCCACATTCCATGCAAAAATGCATCCTTCAGTTTCCCTTCACTTTAGCTGTACCCTTAATGTTCAGGGGGCTTTGCCATGGTTCCCTAGACTTACCAGTGCCACGTTCTCTCCACGCTAATTCTGAACCCTTGGCTTTTGACGATGCTCTATGATGATGAATGTCATCCTCACTCATTAACCATTTCATCATTGTAGATTTTGGCAAACGGTTTGTGATGGCATGGAAGTCAGCGAGAAGCTTTACTTTTTCGCGCAGAGTGTAGCGCCTGCGTCTTCTAGGATGTTCAGCCATAGTGCAGACAGACAATCCCAGAATTACCCTTCCTTTTATTCTCATCCTGGTCCACATAACCATTTCAGCATTTCAGTAACTAACATGTCTCATTGCATCACAGAAGAAACCACAGATTGTGTCACGCAATAACTGGTGCTAGGCCTGGTCTCGCCTATATGCACATGAATGGCAAGGGCGGCTGTCGTATGCATTATGACATTGGTGGATCTGCCCAGACAAAAATGGCCGCTGGTTCTTATTCGCAAGGTATTAAAGTATGTGTTGCATGTATGGAGCGATCGTAACCAGTAAGATGACTGTCACTATGATGTAGAATCAACAACAATGGTGCAGTACTCTTTAGGAGGAATATTGCTCTAAACCACTTCAGTTTCCCTCTGTGCATCAGTGGCCTTAGTTCTGTACATTTAGATAAATAGAATCTCCATTCATTAAAAACACACAGCACACTCGTACCTTTATACTAAAGTTAATCCAGGGAATTACTCCAGCATTCCATACGTTTCTCCACGATTTCCCTAAGGGCTGTACGTTTATGTAACGTCAGTCGCCTTTTAGATAAGCAGACCACCGATACTTAACAGTATATTAAATCATCCTTGTGACGACTGTAAATTTCTATAAACACTGTTCCACAAGTTGATACCTTTTTGCACAGGACATCATTTTGAGGACGAGATATTTGACGCCAAACATGTTCTCATTAATTCTGACATTAGTCCGTGGAATAGTTCGAAGAACTCACTACTGACAGTAACTCTATATCAAATTTCCCACATGAGTGCTATATCTATGTGACAAAATACTTCGAATACTCATCATAACCCAGACTGACACAGTAAATCACCCTGGCGTCAACTGCGAGGCAAGGCTAAGACGACAAGCTATAGAACCGAGAACAAATCACGGTTTATTGACATGATTCATCATCAACTTATTGATCAATCCATGGATTGATGAAGATGTCTGGTGAGCCAAAGAAACAACTGAGGTAAGAAAAGTTACCAACGCTACGGAATAAGTCAAAGAATATTTTAAACCGTCAACTAAAAGGGCTTCAATGATATTTTATCACTTTGGTGCCTTCTGCGTTAAAGACAAGATTATAACTAATAAATAAATGGATAGCATTTTATAATGAAATGGATTGTAAACCCCAACCATGATACTTTAACCAAACTACGTTTTGCCCGAGGAATGTTCGACTGTGGGGAATAATTCAACCATATACCGTCCGTTCTTGAAACTCTGATAAAAAAACCTTCAAATGAAAAGTATTACACAACGATAAATCTCTGTGGCGACTTCTTTGCTAAATCCAAAGCCCAGACGAAACCTCATACAAAGATTGCAATCGTGGTGAACCTGTATGTTTTAGCAGTATTTCATTTCGGCGACATGTTATTGATCCGTCTATCACATGCGTTTAGTGACATGAGTGCAGTGTCTCCCACGAAGTGATAGTCACACATCTGATGGAGTTTTATGTCACTCAAAAGTATAAGCATGTACAATAAACCATACTGTGTCGAAGGGAAGCCGGTTGGGATGTCTATACCTCGCGCATACAATGTAGTAGACCTATTACAGGTGAAGCTAGGTATTTTGTACAGACATTCCTTAACCGGCCTTAAAATGCGTCGACACGCTATATAAAGGATCAAAATTATCTCTAGGTGAAATTGGAGAAATGTTGTCCTGTATACTTATTTGAAACAAACTCAGCACTCTACTAAGTATATCAATCGACGCCCGAATTTTGAATTCTTTTCAAAAATGTCGGTGTTTGCTTTCATTTAGCTATTTTCTGATAACATACATTCTGTTTCTATTCATTCTCGTAGATGTTCAGTTTTCGTGGCCAGAAGTCAGAAGCTACGCCCTCCTCTGTCGCGGGCAGTTGCGCTGAAAGGGTGGATGTCGTCCTGGGTGCCGACTACCCAGGTTCGAGATCGACTGGACAATAAGCACCCTGGGTACCATTACACAAGACAAACAGCACCCAGCTTCTTTTTGCCTGGCTTACGGATCTTAGGGACGAGGACGTTTCTTGCAATCTCGTTTTATCTCGCGCCGTGGTACTTGCGACATTAGCACTGCGCGAAATAAAAAGAACAGATAAACAGAAAAAACGCGTTTAGGCGTAAAGGTCTTTGAAAGCACATTTCGGATGATTTATTCAGAAAAGGTATGTAGGAGGGATATATTCAGAGAATGAAAAATTGTGTGATGGCAAAATGAATGGATTTGCTGCGTATTCATCTTGCAAAATGATGGTTATCGTGACACGTGACCTCCGTGAGCGTGGGGCCAACCTCGGTTGTAGGTATAGAAAAGTGTAGAAGAAGAAGCTGGGTGCTGTTTTTCTAGTGTAATGGCACCCAGGGTGCTCATTGTCCAGTCGATCTCGAACATTGGTACCATTTGTCGGCACCCAGGACGACATCCACCCTTTCAGCGGCAGTTGCCTTGATAAACACGTTTAATGAGCGTTGTTCATAGCACCTTAATAAGAGTTGTCTACAGTTTTCTTAGCTTCGTTAGGACTCAAAATAAAGGCAGTCCAGCCAACTAAAACTGCACATGCTAATCTCACCATCCGAAAATATGAAATGAATTGTTTTGACATTTTATAATTTTTCAGAATGCCAGGTGTCATTTTCTTTGGGAATATAACATACAATAATAAAGGCAATAATATCAAAACAACATGATTCACTTCGCCGTTTTTATCTCTAAACTTTGACGATTTCCGCTTTGGAAAATGCCAGTACTTCCTTCCATAAGATCGGTCCAGAAAATGACTGTATATGTCCGTTATCTCCAATTCTGCGACGATTGCCTCCACAAACATTCGATCATCTCCTTCAAATATTGTTCCTAGCCTTGATATTTTTGTAACATGCACAATGCTATCGCTTCTGAGAACTTCTCGGATAAAGTGATATCTGTCTGTAAAACCCCAAGTAGTTTGACGTAGATCGTTAATCTTGATTTTTTGTAACATTCCCGCAATCATCTCTTCTGAGAACATATACAAGTAAAACCCCTCTCTGAGTAAAAGTGGATCCAAAGGACGCTAAGTCATTTTCGTACACTGTACCAAGCTGGTTTAACCTTGAAAATCATGACATTGATCATATATTGGATCATCTTCTACGTGTATTAGTGCTAAACCTTGATATGTTAGTAGTATGTGGGTGACTATGGGACGAATTGACCTTTTGACCTAGTTTCGTGTGTCTTAAGTACATTGTTAACACACGATACTAGGTCAAAAGGTCAATTCTTACCAAAGTAACCCAAATACTTCTTATAGGGCCTATTTCATAACAAATTGAATTCATCTTTAGAGATATTATGCCAACAGATTTTGGAGTAAATTAACATATGAAATGAACAATATCGCTTTCAATCAGTGGAACAGTTTATAACCTTGAAAACCGTGATGTTTCATTTCAAAACCATACATGACATAAACGAAGCTATCCAAATATCCCTGAAGACATCTTGTAAGAACGATCTTAATAAATGGATGAAAAATAAGTACCACCGAGTATTCTGAAGATTCTTCAGTGCCCCAGAGATTTCACTTGGCCTCAAACTATACTTACCGTTTTATCGCATATATCCCTTGTGCGTTCTCTGGTTGCTTAAATCTGCATGTGTTTTGTATTCACAGTTCGGACATTTTTTCGAATCTACTCCTTACTAAGTAAAGTATCAATCTAACCGTATCCCGAGGAAATCAGGGATTAATATTCACTTCTCATCGGGCCCTGGTGAAGAAGCGAACATTAATTCCCCTGATTTCCTGAAGATGTTCTAACCGCAGCAATAGGTTCAGTGATTTCAGCATTATTTTGAACTGAATTGTGATTTCTGATCGGACCTATCCTGATGACGCAGAAAGTCCAAGTGTGATCGGTTCATGGTGTGTTTGTAGGGGGGGGGGGAGGGGGATTGTGCCTGTGAATTCTTGGTTTTAGTGAAAAACACTATGCATCTTATAAAAGAAGCAGCAACTATCTCTAGATGTTCACTTCTGTCATTGTCTCGGCAGCCATTTATGAGAAAGAGGTTCAGACGTTGATCCGAGAACAACAACGAAAACGAGTTGATTTTTTTCTCTGGTTGACGTCTTCAAGAAGTGTTCATTTGTTTTGTATTATTGTTTCTAGGCATAGCAGACACTGAAGACATGCAGTTTCATGCAATTCTGATAACAGGCAACCCGGAATATGTTGTCAAAATGTCATCTCGTTCTCGTTTTCGAATCAAAAGCGGGACCTTTCTAATTGCCGTAACTCTGATGCATCGTTAATCATGTTTGTATAAAACCATAGACAGGCTAAGTCTTCATTTTCGAATGAATGCATGGAACTAAATCGGATTTCAATTAATACTTTCTCTACGTTATTAGATATATTGATATTTTCATAAGAAGTAATTAGTCATGCTTAATTTGACATGATTTTGATGCGGATTTGATTGGTTAACACATGTGGTGATTCTACTGACAATAATGTACTATGAAATCAGATTTGGCTTACAATTCCTCATAATTAAATTTCGTACGGATGATGAAATTTTAATGAAGATCTACAATCTTATTCATTACACTTTAGAGGCAGCTGTAGCATGCATTTATAATCGGGGCAAGAACTGTATATACATGTACCTCCAAGACTTTGTGCCAACTTAGCGATGTATATCTCTTTCTATCTCTGGGTTCATTCCGTTTCCTAGGTCAATTCGATGAGCCCCTCAAGCTGAGTGCTAGCATGGAACGGTGAGGATAAAACTCTGAAAAGCCCTGTCATGCATAAATACTGCGGGAATGTTGGTTATTTGGTTTGAAAATGTCAATTTCTTTTATGATTTTGAACAATATCAACTAACAGTAGCAGGTCGATTTTGAAACTCCTTTTATAGATTTTACGGGGGCAGAAAGATATTTTCCCGCAGGCAGTGAACATTTCAGGCAGGCCTAAGGTTACAAACCATTCTAGTGCATTGTTTATTGCAGTTCAAAGAGTTTTCATTAATCCTGAATGGAGAATGTGAGGTCCTGCTGGAAGCCGTTTTTGTCAACAAAATAAAATTCTTGTGCCCAAGTTGACCCTTTAATTAATGTACATGGAACGAGAAATCGTTACATTTTATTCAGTATCAAACGCAAAAAATAAGAAGCTATTGGTATAAAAACTTCAGGTTGAAATCGAAGGATGAGATTGAAATGACCAGAATGCTTTTACGTACCAATTTTCCACTGAGAGCATTAGATAGCAGAATTTTAAATGCACTTAAAACATCCAAATGTCTCCACAAATATTTCGATTTATCAAGTGTTTTCATCTCCGTATTGACATCTCAAGGAAATTTGAATCGATCTGTCATAATCGATGATGGCGCGGGCTGTGACGAGGGATTTTGGTGCTCAGAGGGCGATAAGATTGAATTTGAGAAATTAAAGGAGCAAAAGTTTAGACATTGTGACTGTGGCTGTATGTTGACTTTCGACCTTCCTTGTCCAAGCGGCAAGGTTTTGGAGTGAGCTTGGTGTTGACGTTCAAAAGCTAAGACTGTTGACGCTCTTGAACCGCATTTAAACAAATATTTTGGATTTTGCGTTATATAAATGAACTTTCATTCATTCATTCAATCATTCATATTTCTTTCTCAATTTCTTCCAGCTAGATGCAACACCAGTCAACGAAAAAGAATCACCCATGCTGATTTACTTAATTACCCTTCTTCGTAAATCCGACTACAGATTTAAATGCACTATTACTTAAACTACTGTTTATCACAACAGATTCATCTAATACCGCCGCTCAGACATTCTGTCATTAAATATTTAGAGCCGTAATAGCAGCAGAAAACCTGACATGGTTTCCAGTCAAACGGAATTTGCTATGAAGAGTATATAGTGTGGAACACGAGAAACTGTACAGTGGATAATCTTTGTGGGCAAAGAGTCGATTACTCGTTTCTCCTTTACGGTGATCTTTTACTTAATAGTGTATAACCTCCGAATTGTAAGGGCACTCCCTGTGACACACAAGGCGATTTGAGTTAATGAGTAAATGTAAGTTCTTATGTAGTGCTTTTACATGTAATGTACAGCATTCTCAAAGTGCTTTTAAACATTTATTCTCAAACTGAAAATCTGTCAGTAGGATTCAGATGAGCAGCTCAATTAGAGCTACAACTTTTGAGCAATTCCGACTGGCACCAATTTGAAGACCTGGTTGGAGTTAGGTAGGTAGGCAAAGAGACCTGCCTAATGTCTCAGGCTGACGATGGCGTTCGAACCAGGGGCCTCATACCAGCTAGCCAGAGACCCGAGCTACTACACCACCCCAGTGATGATTTGGAGGATAGGTTACTGATCGAGGAAGGCTTTAGCTCTGTCGATTTTGACATTTTATCAACTCACTTAGAATCGTTTGAAGATGACGAATTGCTCTCAAGGGACCAAATGCGATCGCTGGCCTTCCACGACTGAGCAGCTGCGGGCATGGAGCACAATCCCATGACACACAAGCCGTTCATTTCAGCAAGTCAATCATGTCATCAGAGGATCTGCCAACTAATAAATTTCGTAGTATTTGTTTGTTTTTTGTTTGAGAACTAGATCTTCTAGAAACGTCGAAAGACAATTCGAGCGTCAAAGAAAACTGCCAAGAAAATTCAGCAATATGTCACCATATGATTTATTGCCCGGGGCCGGATATCATCAACCATTCATCATTTCAAGCAATGACATCTTCCATAAGCGTTTACCTATAATGGCCTGAGGCATGAGTAAAAACATTTTACGCAAGTATTCTGCTGTCTTTTTCTTATCAACTTAATTTTCCTATCAACAAAAACGAAATTCAGCAACATGTCACTATGATTTATTGCCGAACATCAGATCGACCATTCATAATTTAAAGCAATGACATCTTCCATAAGCATTTACCTATAATTGCCTGAGGCGGGTGTAGCATTTTACGTAAATATTTCGCTGTCTTGTTCTTATCAACTTAAATCTTCTGATTAACAACAAATTAATTTTACAACATGTCACTATGATTTATTGCTCAACATCTGATCAACCATTCATTATTTCAAGCAATGCCATCGTCCATAAGTGTTCACCTATAATTGCCTGAGGCGGTAGTTGCATTTTGCGCAAATATCCTGCTGTCTTTTCATGACTTTGAAATTATATTGATTACAGATCGAATCATCCAATTATTCCCCCTTACATAATTTTGCCCATCTACACTTAAGTTATTGGTAAAAAAACAATTTCAGAGGACTTTGGTAAAAACAAATAATCCCATAGTTCCAATTGCACCGACGATGATATTAGTAAAAAAATATTAGTGAAACTAACCAAATTAGTTATTCTGGCTCAAAAAAAGTTGTTAAAAATTAAAAATTTAAATTTCGATATTTACTATTTCAATACTTTCACTGTCAGTGCAACAGGAACTACCAGAGTAGTAAAAATTACCAGAAAGTATTTATTGTTACTTATCAATTTTGAGAGAGAATGGAAACTAATTGCGTTCTCTGTGAACTATTCATACTACATGTAGCTTACCTTTTTATGATATAAAAAATATTTATAACTATACATTTGCGAACAGCATGATATATTACAGCACCGAAGAATAATGACACGAAAATTGTACAGCTTGTAATAAAATACACGATTGCGTATGATTTACCTCGTCAATTCATCATTCTCTCTCCGGGAATCGACGCAGAGATCTGCTCTAACAACCCTAAGAAACCCTGGTACTTATACTCATTACATTCTGATTAATGGCCATTCGAAAGCAACATCAAGAATATCTAAGATGTTGATAATCAGTATCAGTCTGTTAGACTAAAGAGGCAATAACATATGCAACATAGCGCTATTAAATAACGCTACAATGTATGCCGATTATATTTCTATAGCAAAAACTGGAGTCAGTGTCAATAACAGAATTCTTTGCAGTCTTTTAACGTTGAGCATAATGGTCGTTCTCGAGTAACTTCCACCTGTCGTTTGTGGTACCCTAGTAGTAAATAGGTTTAACAACTTTAAGCTACTCTCATACATCCAAGAAAACGAGCTCCATAATGGCATGTTTTTCAGTTGAAGTAGATGATGATCTGTAATACACTAGGGGTGACGGAGCTAGTGGCGCCGAGTAAAAATCAGCGCCTGGTCATGTTTTTAACGTTACTTTTTCTTCTATCAAGATAATTGACTGAATATATTACACCTGTTTCAACTCGTGTCTATTTGTTTTTAATGTTACTTCTTATTCTATCAAGATAATTGTCTGATATAACACCTGTTTAACACTGTGTCTATTTGTAGTTCAGGCTACACAACGGCACTGTTGAAATTTATGCGGTACGTATTTACACAATTGGTACTTTTCCAATTCAGTTTCAAAATCTGAAGGAATGGCGTTTGCTTTTAGATAAGACTACGGCCAACATTCTACCCACGGTGACTACATGCCAAAGAATATTCGGACAACATCTTAGCAAGACCATTAATGGCAAAGAGGTGCTATATGGAAGAAATACAGAATAACCTCTCTACTGTGGACACCTGTGGGACTGACAAGTGCTGCCCTTAATAGAGATGTGTCCTAATAAAAGAGGTCGAATTGAAAGAAAACAACCGATCTGGGCCAAAACTAGTGTCCTTAAAAGAGAGGGAGTCCTTAATATTGAGGTGTCGACTAAAGGAGGTTCTACTGTACTATGAATTGATCATTATGGAGACTGGTGGTAGACAAAAGGGGCATGTCGGGGAATACACACAAGTATTAAAAGCATCATTTGCCTAAGCAAAAGAGAGTTCCTGTGGTTACAGTGACTTGCCATTGGGGGAATGGACACCTTTTTCAGACTATGGTTTGAGAATCGCCCGCACAACAGTGTAAACATATGCCTGAACGTTATATAGTGTTTAGAAATCTACATGCACATACATTCTTAGAATATATTAGTAAAAGTACTCGTCTGGTGTTTCCCATTGCACTAACTGTGAAATAAGTAAAGACAGTAGCAACATTTAACCATCAACTAGTAAAGAATAAACATTGAAATGGCTGAAAATTGCAATAATTTTGATAGTCGAAACAACTAACTTCACGGTTTGTGGAATAGGAACCACGAGAGTAGTAAAATGTTACTATAAAATAAAGTTATTCTTTACTAAATTAATTTTAAGAGTGGACAGGATAATCGCATCAATTCGCTAGAAGTGAATATTGAATAAAAGATAGATACCGATAGGGAAAAATTTTTTATTTTGTTCCCAAGGGTTTTGCCAACACCATTGCATACATGTAAGATTCAATGTCTCCAACTGATCTATACACAAAACATGTCCGACTTTAATAGTCATTAGAGGCACTTCTACTTGAGCTATATTCGAAGGACGCCCTTTAATTAAAGGACCTTAGAGACACGCTTGATTTCTGGCAATCAGAGTGATAAATGTTGGATCGTGATACGAATGTCCAGTAGAATAACTAAGAAAGTAAACATGAGTTTTCATCATATATACAGAAAAATTCACTAACATTACGTTTTTGGTCGTTTACCTCGCAGTTAAAAGAATTCATGCCTTGGCAAATGCGTGGTCTGTTGTCTTTAAACAAAGCCCACTCACACCTAGGCCTAAATATTAATTACTCTGCTGTCTTAACAAGGCAAATTTTGATGGTTTACAGTACAAAAGTGCCGTACAAATTACAATGACATATCGCTCTGGGTATTCTATTTCTTGATAGTGTGATATCTAATTCATCAACTGTTTAAAATTCATGATGCGGCTGCTACGTTAATAGCCTAGGTTGGAGACTGAAGTGAAAGCATCTTGACAGATTGGGCTATTATAGTTCAAAAAGAATTGCAATGGGAGAGTTTATGATACTGATATTTATTTGGAATGTGTTTCTAATTGGTCTTGTGTGGTTTAAAGAGGATATATCTCTTCGAGAAACGAGAATTGAATCGAATGTAATTAGAATATTACTTACAAAGGACGTGAGGTGAATATGGCATTGAATAGGTTTCTGTGGGCTGTCGGAGTGGCGCAATAAGTGACGCTCAGCTGTCAACTCAATATCCGACCACAAAAACTAAGTTGAGAATAACGGCATTAGCCAGAAACATTTGGGCAGTATAAGAAATGGATAACTCTGCACGACCACATAGACCCATACGGGTAGACGGTAGACCAGCCAGACTCGTCCCACAAAAGGCAAGATATCCAAGTATACTCAAGCTTGGCGGGCTATACTACACTATAGGTAAACAGTAGCTTAATTTGCCCACTATCTTGTTTTATGGGGAAACCACCACCATCCATCAACCAAATATAACACACCAGATCTTTGAATCGCGTGATCATGCAATATCTTTTTGGAGAAAAGGCCGCAAAATGATGTTGATTTCTCGATTTATCAGTAATAGTATATGGTCCGTTTGTTATGAAATGATTGCCGGTAGATAGTTTGCCCAGGAGACAAATACAAGAGGCGTTGATATGATTACTGATACAGCAATAGCGGAAAGTCCGTGACTTTATGATGTGGACTATTATAGATACGACGATATCATAAAATGTACGCATTACTGGGATGCATATTACTTATCATGGATGCCAGAGTGCGTGGTCTAATTACGTCAATAATCTCTCACATGCACTCAGGGTGGTCATCCATATTATCTACAGGTGAATATTTTGAAGAATACAACGGATACTTGCTCCTTTTTCCCCCCCCCCCCCCGACACCACAACCACCACCACCACCAAGCTTAAACGAGTATTTGTCGCTAACCCTCCCACCCCAACCGCCAGAGTACACTGTTTATTGATAATCGTGGACGACCCTATACACGGTTTCTAGAGTATGCCGAGGCATTTGAATGCGTATTTCTCCAAAATGGTTGGGTAAGCTCAGAATTGCCACGATGGGAGTGTTGTTTTCTGCACATACGCAAACTCACAGCATCTGCCTCGAGTAAAATGCAAGGTGACAAAAATTATTGAGCTTTGAATATCTCGCAAACGCGAGAATGGCTAGGAAACGCGAGAACGACACGTGTTCCGGTTTCTGAGTATCGGCCGCCATTTTGTAAAACTCAGGATATCGACAATCAGCAAGACCTGGTTAGATCATCGGGTTTCTATCAGAAGCAAGTTCACGGAAACGGGAAATCAATATTTCCATCATTCCAGCGAATGCATGTTTAAAAAACCTCATCACGACCCTGGATCAGAATATTTGTTTTTACCAACTTCCATAACATCTCAATAGTCTGAATCTCGAGTTCGCAATTACTTCACATTTTTCGAAATTGGAAGCTAGATGAAGCCATTTCGCATCGAGATGCACATTTTGTACAGCTTCATTCCGCGGAACCTATAGCAATTGATGCAATATTGATTACAATATGAAATTGAGTCAATGTTTTAGCGCAGGTGTTACAATGTTCGTTAAGCTCAAATGAAACAGCACTTTACGATCGCGCTTCTGATGTAATTTACAATTGTGCGATGAAATTTTGACGACCTCTCTTTAAACTTGTATGCCTATGCAACAAATAGTATTTGAGTAATACGTGTAAAGGCAAAACGGAAAGGTTCGTTTGACGTCAGAGTGTTGGTGATAGACGGCATAGCAATAATAATGACACCTGACGTTACGACTTCTTTCCGATTGTGCCTCGAGTTAGGTAATCACGAGTAGCACTAAGTTTCTTTGGGGAGAGGCACCCTAAAAATTCATCGAAAAGAGGAAAATGCGCCACATGCCCCACACCCATCCCCGCTTCCCCCTCCTCAAATCCACCGCTGGATATAATGTCTTTTATTCCTGGATATGCACACACTGACAACCTACGATTGAATTTAATATAATTAAATGCATCCGACTGACAGGCAGTGATTCAGTTTAAGTTTCAAATTAGCCTCAAATGATCGATTCTAACTCAATATGTTAACTGTAGGACAGGATCGTCTCTGGTCTACATTAGGTTATTACAACAAGGACGCTCCGTGCGACTCGGATACATGACAAGATGGCAATGCGTGTACATGTAGATATAATCACGGCGTGCCTTTTCCGAGCCGCTGGGCATAGTACATCAAAAGCGAGGGGACATGCCGAGAATTTACTGTTTATCATCAAAAGTGCAGTTCTCCCAGTCTTCAAGTTCCTCAAGCCCCACCCCTGGAGGACGCTTCAGAACCACCACCAGCTGCTTCCAGAACAGGTCCTGCTTAGCCACGTAGTCACTCCACGTGATATGAGTCTTAAGTGCGTATGACCACTTGCATTGTTCCGATGAAGTATGCAGGGGGACACGTCACTCAGTTTGACTAATATCAAAACATCTCGATCATCATAGAACAACTTGTACTCCGCTACACTCAGCTCCAGTTGGCACCATTGAGACTTGGCGGCAAAGTCGTCGCTCAGGATCAGAAGGGTTTTTCGGCTCCTGTCGATGCATTTGACAATGCTGTCGGTGATGAACTGCCCAATGGTGAAGTCCCGGTTGTGGAGGCAGATCCTGTAGCCAGCATCATCTTCGATTTACGACACAAACACGTCCCACTTGAACTTCGCCCTTCGATTGAGCGGTAGCCCCGCCATCTTGCCCTGATTAGCATAAATCCGTACCTGAGTGAAATAATGAAACCGAAGACGAGTGAGAGAGTCGAAGCGCAGCCTGGCACATACCAACAATACATTTCATAGTTATTATATGCATTGGACGTTCTATTATTCTGCCTAAGTCCCCCAGTCTTCTCATCACGGATAACACTCACCAATACCATGATGCGACCATTACTTCAGTAATGACTCCCAGGAAGGATGAGGAGGCATAAGTACAGGTATTTAGTATCCTTTCTCCGAATCGCCCGAGCGGTAATCCCCACCAATGTCATCAAGACAATAGCGAATCTCCATTGTTGACGGAAAAGTCATCAGGTACGCATATCCAAGTAAGTCGATTGGATTGCTTTTCACTAATGTAGTGAGTATTAGTTTTTTAACGACCCAAAAACTTATGAGCGGAGTTAAGGGTTTGGCTGGAACTAGAAACCCTAATGCAGTAAGAACTCTTTCAAAACAAAGTGAATGCGAATTTCAAGGTCGATCCAAAATGGTGGTGCCTATGGTCGACCCTTAATGTCGCAAGTGGCTACTTATGGATCCATTCGTGTTTGGCTGGCCATTTCCGAAAAAATCCTCTTATTTTCCATCAGGGGAACCTTTACGGATCCGCATGCGCATTTCTACCGCCGGCACGAATACGTCCTCACTACATACTGAACAAGAACAGTATCAACCTAGCATTGTACCTGATGATCTCATTTTATCTATAATCATCCCTGTAATGTCAACTACACACTCTCATAATCCTTGCAGTGTACTTTGAACGGATATAAAGGTCTCTTGATCATTCTTCAGCAATAAACAACGCGTTAATTAGCTGTTCTTGTTTAACCCCAAGATTTAGATAGTTCATGACCTCGTCAATAAGAAACCAACGACGTGGCTGATTTTGAAAGAGACTGGGGACTTATTTGCCCCATCCTGAGATCAGTTTTCTTTTTACTCCTACGTCGAAATGTCGACAGGCGTAGTATATTGAAAACCACTGGCTATGCCAGGATGTAAATTTTCATGCACTGACGCGCTAGGAGACGCGTCATGTCTTTGGACCATGCGATGATGTCCATGTCATCGTCGATTATTATCCCAATGTTGACCTCTTAGCCCTGGGAGACTTTCATTCCAATCTTGATCGATGATCATCGTGCACAAGATCCCCATATGTATCCACCAAAATCGCACTATTATTGGGAGACTGGATGGACTGCAGGTACCGGGAATGTAAGCAGTGCGGTTTTTTCGGCCAGTGTTCCTGCGGGTGGCTTCTGTCCTAAGTCGGCGAGTTTCAGCATATCAACAAATCTCTTCCGCATGACGTTGTTTTGAACAACCAGGCCCAGAACGTGTTTAATAAAAGTTGTTTCCAGTCACCCAGAGGATTTCAACTTTAATTTCAATCAGGCAAATTATGTCGTACCTTTTAAACAGTTCATTATCGCTGAACATGCTGAATAAACCCGGTTGCTACACCAGTCAACACGGGAAATGAAATATCGCACAGCTTGGAATACACCTGGATGCTACAAATAAAGGAAATTTGATTAGAAATTCGTAATGAAAAGAAAAATTCCTGAGATCAGATAAAAAATTATATTCTAATGACTGATTTTAATTGATTCATGATATCTTTCAATGTCTGTTCCGTCGTTTATGATTGGGGTTTCAGTGCGCAAGTGTAGTTTAGAAACCTTTAATTGGGTTTCAATAGCTGTGATTGACGGTTAATTAACGTATCGCTGAATAGAGATGTTATCGCAACCTGTTGGAGTTGTTGGAGACGAAGGCTGATCGGAATGCACGATCTAGGTTGCGAAAAATAGCAACCACGAACAAATGAGATATAAAGCAGGTTTGGCAACCCTACGAACGAGGAACTACGAAGATGCGTGATGTAATCAGGTTCTTCGGGCTTTTTTCAGCTTGCGACACTCGACCTCACAAATCATCTTACATTTAGTTGCAATCGCCTTATGTCATCTTATGTTTAGTTGTAGGAGGAATCTCCTAATGTACCATATCCAATAACTTGCCAGTCTTCCAGAAACAACGATAGCGCAAAATACAATGTACATATCGAAACTGTCTTACAAAGACTCGAGTTACTGTTGCATATCTGTCACATGAAAGACACGAGTAATAGCCGAGCAATGATGCCACATTTTGTGGACTTAAGAAATGCTCGGGAAGAGCGTAGGAAGAACGCTGCACCATCTGGCAAATATCATAATAACGTTAACCAATCCGCAAACATCAAAACTGATAGTAAAAAAAAGCAAGGTAATCTGATCGATTCGTTCCAACGTCATCTGATATTCGTTCCACGTTTTATATCCACCTCTCCACGTGTGACGCCCGTGGTGGGCGGATATAAAAAACTGAAAGCTATTTATCGGATTGTGCGGAGTGTCGAATCAGATAACCGACATTATTAACTCTTTGACTGCCAAAGGACGTCGTTCGACGTTTTTGCTATAAATCACTTGACTGCCAAAGGACGTCGATCAACGTTTTTTTAGTTCAAGGTCTTATAGCAGATGGCGTGGCGATTTGAGCTCATAGAATCAATGTATGACTCATGTGGCATCAAGCAGACGATCGAAAATATCTGGCAGTGAAAGAGTTAAGTGCGGGATATCATCTCCTGCCTTTGAATGCCATCCTCGAGGCGGATGTCTCACGAAAGCTTGAGCATGATGACACCCATTTTTTACCTTTTCCGAAATCCTCAGGTCACGTGGGTGAATGGATTATGTAGTACAAGGATAGATCAAAAGCTAACTAGGTCATGAGAGGAGTGGATTATGTAGTACTAGGCCCAACACACGATTTTATCATGTGTTCAATAGAATTACTAGGTTGTATTCCCTGAAGAACAGGGCCCGGTGGTTCAAAACAAGCGTTATCACAACGTTATCGTTAACTTTGGCGTGAAGCCTAAAAATTAGGTAACGTCAAGTTAAGTTAACGCCAGCTGAAGTGACAAGACCTGTTTGGAACAAGCAGGCCCTGTTGTCTATACAAGACCGGTGCCATAGTTGACGTACAATTCATTCCTTATGCACCACAGGTAGGGATTTTCATTTCGTATGTTATTCAGTAAGATTAATTCTATAAAGTTAACAGAGAGATAACTGTGTTCGTATGACCTTATGTCATTTTAGATAAAATTCCCTCTGATTGGATAAAGAATACATGTACTTAAGCTAATTCAAAGAAACTGGCATTCTTAGCCGTATCGTCTACATTTCACATTAAATTGAAATTTTACGTAATCCTGTTATCATTCCGCAGTTTCCTAATGCATATGGATATTTTTGATAAGGATTCCTTACGTAAATCAAACAGGTGTTTTAATGCATCCGTTTTAATACCACTGCAGTTCTTTACAAAGCCAATGCATTATATCTAGTACATTTACATTCCCCTTTACACCGTAAAAGCTTTCAGTTCCACTTTTAAGACGTTATTCATGTCACCTTTTGTTTGAAGAAATATCCTGTGCATTCCAAAGGTAAACTACACACTAATGTACAGGCGAAAGAATCTTTTCTATATGGAACAAACCAAATCTCATCCCAGGGTAAATATTCGCGCAAGCATCTTCGTCTTCAAAAAGAAACAGCCAATTAAAGAACAGTTCTTGATTCGGATGACTTCAAGAGGTAATCAACTCCACATTCTTTGCGAGACTTCTGCTTTGACATATAAATCAACCGGGTCTTCGAAAAAGGATCACTTTGAAATGATGTCGTCCTCAAACTCGTCACAAAGGTGAACCGACTCTTGCCAATAGTCTTGTCGCTGTGCAGCCAAACCCCTTGTGGCGATATTGAATAGAGGACTGCTGGCGCACAAAACTCAAGACAAGAATAGTTTGGTATTTGGAATAGTCAAGAACCTGTCATTTGAGAGATAATGCTTTGGGAAAATATTCGAAACCCGAATGAATAGTCTGGATATGTTTGCCAATGTGATCATGTTTCCGAGAAATAGCAAATGTAATATAAAAGGGGTACGCCGTTCGAAATTGCTGGTGGTCCATGAAAATAAAAATGCAGTTACGCATAGTGCAGTAGTGCAGTTATTATGCATACGAATTAGCTGAAGCCGGGTATCTATAGTGTTTGTATATCTCTCTACACAATGCTAAAATTTATTTTGGAACGTATTTCATACACAATTGCAAATTTTGCAATTCAATTCAATTATCAATTTCAATTTTTTTACGAACGGCGTAGGCCATTAAGAATACAAAAATATGCATGTTGATATCAAACTGGTTGTGATCTTTTCTTATATCAAGCATGTAATTCCATGGTGTCTGTATCATAGTTAATCATGAAAATGGCTTTATCAGGAGGGAAAATGTTCAAAAATATCTCCAAATGCTTGTCGGGTTTCTGACTATAGGGATGAAAATCACGATGGGTTGCGTCGGTTTACCTTCAACAAAAATGAGTTTACCTTGAGAGGAAATGGCGACACCCGGTTTGATGATACGGATTCCGTCCGATCCCGATTTCAATAGATGTATGGTGTCTAATTGTTATTTGGTGTCAATATTTTTCTATTGTCCATTTGTAGATTTGCCCACATCGTTGGGCTCTGGAGCGCGAAATACTGGTTGGATTTATTTGATGTTCATCAGTCGTTGTTACAGAAATTGTATTCGAGAATGTTTCAGTTCTTTCTCTAGGTTTCGGTTTCCAACTGCAGCAGAAGCAGATCCTTATGTATCCACCATAACAGATGTTTACCTCGGGTAATATTCTCTACCAGTTTCTTAAAAGTCAGTTTACACCTTTCAGAGCAGCGGCAACTCTTTTGGGCTTAAGACTAAAGCTCTGTCAGCTTTGTGTGCCAATTATCAGGGGACGCGCTCTCTAAAAGTACATTTTTGTAATTAAAAATAATCTAGTAGAAAATTTATGCAGAGCGGTAGGAACAAATAATGCGCTGATGTCACAATGCCATCAAGCCGCGTCGAAATAAATCATCACGAACTCATGGAAAATGGAATTTGCATCACAATAAAGAATATTTAAATCCAATCTCCTGGTAGATTTTAAGCTGATTACTATAAAGTGACGCGAGAGCACTCCCAATGCATAATACACGTCGAATGGAAGATGATATATTGTATTTCGAGCAGCTGCGGCCACGTGTAAATGGTTTTAGGTGGAGATCTTAGAAGCGACGCAAGATGTTTATGACATAGAATACATTATATATAGCTGAACGCAATCAAACTATGTCATTTCCGATCGGTGACTGTAAATTTTAAGCAGACAGTTTTAGACACTCTGTTAAAATAATTAATGATTATGAAAAGTACATGTACACGTGGTCAGTAGTGACTACTGGCTCCTTTAACTATCCTGCTTTGGGAAGTTACTTGTTTGAAAGAGTAAAAGTGTCAGTTAGATCTACACGCCAAAAGAACAACAAGTTTACGATATGGATGTGCTGTACATGTATGGGCTATACGCACCAACCTAAAAAATCACATTGCAGCGATCAAACTCACCTTCCCGTCGCCGTAACCATGCGTGATCGAATATATCACTCCACTGAAAAGAGACATACCCCACATCCATACTTCTCCAAAAGGCTACATTTTTTATCTCTATTCGCAGATTCAATTTTCCTAATTTTATTTCGAAACCATCTGATTTCATTTTGTGAAATCGCTCAGGAAGATTTCACTATTGTCAGAAGCAGAATATTCTTTAGTCCCTAATAAGCTCAGACAATAGATTTAATCCGTGCATGATTTAAAGAGTCATGCAAGTGGATAGCGTTTAGAATCGTTCGGAATGCAGTTAGCCGGTGTCGGAGACATTCCATCAAGATAACTGATCATGTTTCCCTGCCGAAATATTGCCGCTTGAAATATATCGGACAATCATCACAGAGTAAGTATTATGGCCGGGTCTATTTGGCAAGCGGGTCGCCGAACAGGCATCTTTTTGCCCTGCTTGGAGAGCCGCTTGCCAAACAGCACTAAAAATCAACTCTGTTCGGCAAGCCGGGCTTGCCAAACAGGGCAAAAATACTACCCTCTTTGGCGAGCGGGAGAGGTTACAACATGTTGGCCAATCAGAGAGCAGTGACGTCATATTCGAATTTATATGCGCATATTTAACAATGGCCGAATTCCCGCTCTCGATTCAATTTCTGTTACTAAACTCGGGTTTTGGTCAATAATCCATAGAGAAGCATGTACATGTACATGACTGTATGGATTTACAAAAAAAGTCATAAACGTGATTTAACTGATAAGCATGTTAAACGCATTAGTGTGCATTTCTAAAGGCGTTTCACTGTAACTCCAGTGTTGCTGACCGTGTTGCCACGAATGATAATGAGCTTCTGAATGGTTGAATATGCATGAGTTCGGCTCTCCATCTAGGGCAGCAAAAAGGCGCTGTTTGGTAAGCCGGGCTTGCCAAATAGTCACTTCCAAGTATTATACATTTGAATTGCACTGTCTTTCAATTGTAGTCAGAGTGTGAATTCAAAATCACCCAGAAACTTCTGAGCGGAGGTCGCATTTGGCTATTGGCCGTAAAAACCGTAAATTTAATTGGTGATGGGTTTACATGTACCTCTAAACCATATGCTTGTGTAGAGCCCAGATCGAGATTGCAAATAAACGGGTTGTTTGAGTGTTCTATGCGACTGGGCAACTTGTGAAGCACGCATTTGATCACGTCAGCGAGCAGCTCGTTACTTTAAGACCGATCAACAACACAGCATTTTGTATTACCTAAAATCCCCATGTATTCAGCAAAATACCCAATAAGTGCTTTTCAAACTGACATGAACTTCTAATCCAATAACCATGAAAGCTCTTCGACAACCAATCCTTCAACACGTATCTATAACACAATCCAATTACATTTTTCTCCCTGGTTCGAGGCTATTGCTCGGTATTGCTCGGTGTCATGACAAATGGGCGCCATCTTCCCCCAAGGCTAAATATAATTGAAATCTCTTCACCACAGTGGAATCAAATCAAATTCGATTTTGTATTTTTCAGAAAAATTGATATTTTCTTGCATCGTCTTGGGGGTCGGGCTTTCTTTCAAGTCTTCAGGACATGGATGGAGTTATGCTCAGAAACTGCAGCCTCCCAGGAGAGTGCGAACACGGGGGTCATCTGTCATCTGAGGAGCACTTGAGCAACCTGGCGACGAATGAAATATCCAGTACAGACGATGTCAAGTATTTTATTTGTCGCAAATAAGTTGATTCGCACAACAGAAAGAAACTGTCAAACTAAAACTCGTAAATGCTTTATTCTTAATGAATTTAAGCGCATCGCAAAAAATAAAACAGCGAAACTTTTGTGGTCTACAGTACCTAACCTGGTAATTGCATACAGGAGCGCTCTAAAAGACAATTAAATGCCCCCAAAACATTGTCAATCTTAATAACCAGAATTGCTACGAGAACAGCTGTCTTTGATCTTCCGAGCAGAAGAACGAACGCTTAAAAGATACGTTAGTCCTTGAAACGTCTACAAGAACTCGTCATCGAGAACTCCTTTTCATTGGCAAAGCTAGGATTGTCAGCGTGCAATGCAAAATTGACACGGTGCCTCTCTCATCTGAGATCTTGGTTTCAATTACTGGTTTGTGTACCTGTTCTGTAGCTAGCGTTTATATTGTAAAGCTTGTGTATAGCTTTTGTTTGATAGCACGTATACATGTTGCTACATTTTATCAAATTTGTGAAAATCGTAAAAGTGACCATCAATTTGTTCCACGTGACGGAACGTCTGCAGACTACTATTGATTTAATATAAAGGCTGATCTGCAACCTGTCTCTGCCATGATCGATTTGGAAAAAACTTTATGTTGAAGTTAATGCTCAATGAAGTGCCAATCATCCCCATCATTAGTTTGTGTCAATGGTGATCTATTCAATAATTGACGAGACTGATTGATCGAGTGTGCTTTCACTGGCTTCATTTGCTATCTTATCAATTGAACATTGACGGTTTGATCGTCAATGACATTTTTATGGCTCGAAAAGTGTTGAAGTATTTCGTCGCAAATTGCCGATGTTTGTCAAGGGAGGAGGACCGGGGCAGCAGCTAGTGTCATCCTACTGGTGGTCGTGCGTTCGAATCCCTCCCGCAGTTGGAAGGATAAGTGAGTGATCAGTAGCACAGCTTATTATAAACCGCGAGATGCGGAATGCGAAATCGCGAGATGCCAACCTCGGTGAGAGTACCATGCGCCACAGGATGTATTGCAAATATGGAACCTGAAAAGGTGAACATTCATGAGACCGAGGCTGTCGTATCCTTGTTTTGATTGGCCCATTGAAATAATGTGTGGAATTTAACCTTATTTGCAACCTAGTTTCGATTGTCAGACTATCCCGCGCTATTTTTAGGGATGACCAGACGTTCACCAGGTGCATGTCCTGTGTTATCGGTCAATCTATGGTGACTTGTGTGTGGAATTTAACCTAATTTACAGCCCAGTTCGATTGTCAGACTATCCCGCGCTATTTTTAGGGATGTCCAGACGTTCACCAGGTGCATGCCCTGTGTTATCGGTGAATCTTGTGTTTGGTGACTTGTGCCGCCAGGCGTAACGTGAAAATAATCTTGATACATGCAGCATCCTGAACCTCGTGGTATTATACTCACAGTATATCTTTATAAGTTGCAAAAACATTTGTGGTCAAGATGAACATGCAGTTGCATGTAACCTTAGTATTGTCTTCGGCTCTACTATCATTGAAGTGAGAAGTGGACAGCAGCGTTAGAAATGTCATGGTCCAGGGAAGTAGAAAATCTTGCGGCCGTTATTACGCATGCAGATTCGGTAAAACTTTATTTTCATTGTACATATATTGGTGTAGTTGTCTACACAACGGCACTGTCGCCAATTATATTCAGTACATACATATTCTTTTTGTTATCTGTACAACGGAAAGTAGTACGAATAAACATATATATATATATATTGCATGTAACACGTTTAGAAAGTTTCAAATTCCTTTTCAATTTTCAAATATTTGAATGAAAGAAGTTGACCTTTATTGACAAAGCTATACGTTCTCTGGCGTACTGTTGAACACAACACGCGAGTCACATTGGAAAAGAAGCTGACTCTAACACGAAATCAATTGAAACTTTGAGCTTGAGATGGATTATTGTTAATAATGTAACCTCAACCTGGCCTAAAATTTGGCGTTTGATGTTGTACATTAACCTCTTTGTTAACTTCTGTAGTAGCACTTAGACCTAAATCCTGGGATTAAATCTAGCTTCTCGCGTGACAAGGCAAGATTGAAGTGCCAACTCGCTATTTCCAGAAGAGCCGCAACCGCCGCAGAAAGAAGTAGTTTTCCTTTGATGCATTTTTCGACATTGTCCGTTTGACATTTCATTTTCAAAGATAAAATGGGAAAAAGTGATACGGGATCGGAGCGGCTTACTGTAAAAATTTAAAACTTTATAAAACATTAACCAAGTTGATAAATATGTTTCCCTGTTTTTGGCGAATGGAAGCCACCGTCATGATAATAAGGTTGCGCAAAATAATCATGTGTGTCGAAATGACGACTTAAGAGATCGGATATTAATGTAAAATAACAAGATTTATATGGTTCTTGAAAATGAATGCCAGGCTCTATCAGAATGATATTACCTTGCGGTGATTTACCTGATAGCCTCGATATCCGTGAGGTAGCATAAATAGCAGGTCATATTCCACTCAAAAAATGTATTGCAGCTAACTTGATGCGCACACCATTCTCTCGAGATGGACGAGCTTCATCAGAGTGGGAAACTTTTCGTGCAAGAGCATGAAACTAGCGTGTTTTATTGTACCAGGCTAGGATCATATTACTCGGAGAAGCGGGAGAAAGCTTTCTTGAATTGGGCATTCCCAAGGGGTAATCAGGATACAACCACACTGTTCATGTTACTGTTGAATAAATCATGCTGGGGTCGTTTATCCGACAGCTGATGCCCAGATAAAGGCCAGAGAGTTTTAAAAATACTTTTTCTGATCTTATCAGAGCTTTGAATTATCTGACTGTTGATGTCTCGCTATTGAATGATTTCAGATGATTAAATCACCCGATCAGTAATCGCCACGCCGGTGAAGAAGATTGAAATGTCCTAGGATAGAACGTCCGGGGAACAACGGATTCTACTGTGCGCTTTAAATCACTGAGGTATTGACAGTCGTTGCATCTATTGAGCATACTCCATTATCTGTCAGAATCGGGCAGGACACTTTTTCAGGGGGACATTTTCTACTTCAACATGTTCGACTTAGATACTCAGGTAACCCAGTCTTTGGACCGCAAAATACTCGCTCGAATCCCGATAATGTGGCACACAACGAATTTTGGATCGAATAAGGATACAAAATATATTCGCTACAGAAATCGGCCAGTTTCTAACAGAATATTCAATATCTAACAAGATTCCTTTGGGAGTGCATTTTACGAAAAAATCTTGATATGGACCAAATCTGAAATTTGCTTGCGAACTTTTAATTTTTTATCAGAGCAAATAGTCAGAAAATCTGGTCCGATTCTCATCATTTGCAATAAAACTCAACTATGATTAGGTCGAAGAAAAAATCCTTTGAGATGTCATTTAGTCTTCAAGCACATGGTATAATGGTCTGTCGGATATTTAGAAGCATTAATGGAGGATGAATATGGCCTTCTGTATATGGATTAGCAAAAACTCCATAAACACACTCCACTCGGTTCGCCATAAAATACTGCATGGCGGCCTTTAGCGAAGTCAATACCAAGGTTGCATTGGCAAGCTTTCAAGTTCCAGTAGAAAAATTCTATGTTTAAGTCAAAAACCGCCTCAATGAGCTTGTGGTTACCGGTATGCTAAGCCGCTTTTTACCTAGATTAAATTGTGTTATATTCAGTTCTTATCTTTTACTTCCCTGCTGACAAAATTCGATATTTCATTTGAAGAAAAAAGTCAGCAGCGCCCGACTCAATAGACGTGTAGGTTTATCCGTTTTGCTTTTTCAGTTGATTAGTTGAACATCTTCAATGTTGTATTCCTGCGAGTTTTAATTAAAACGATAACAATGGACAAACGATGGATAATAAGTGTACAATACTTCTTTTCTCAATATGACGATACCAACTGCATCTCTTCGAGAGCAAAAATATACACTCCAAGGAAGTTTTTGAGCTTTTGAAAATTCATTAAAGCTTTTTCGGCCATGACAAATATGCACCACGTAGAGGTTTTTGGAAAAAATAAAAAAACTTATGGATTTTGAGATCGTGAAAACCTCTGACGGTTCTTCACTTCGCTGAAAAACCTCTTACATTTCTATGGGGTGCATATTTGTTTTTTTAGTCAAAAACCCATTAATGGTTTTTCGACGAAAGCTCAATAGTTCTCCATAACACTGATACACAATATTAGAAGACAATAAGTAGCTGTTCACTTTTTCTAGACTCAGACATGTTTATATACGATACCCCTGGCAACCCTTCACCAGACGTCTCTCTACAACTGGCAATATCCCTCGCAGTAAAATAACAACGGTTCATCACATAAGCTCGCCTTATCCCTTTAATTTGCTGGTACCAATCTCAAAGACATCGCACAAATCAGTCATGGGTTGATTTTATTGAAATCCTAGCTGTTTGAACATGTTTTTTCTGCGCTTCTGTAAGGACACGGATTTGTTGACGATGCACTCTCTGTTGACTCAGGAGCTCTTTCTCTGGGAACGTCAACACGGCGTTGGAGCTATGTGTACACTGTACGGCACTGCATTGCCATAATGTCTCTCGTACCCAATATGTCATAGAGACAATAATAAAAGTCGCCTTAAAAACATTCAGTAGTCATCAATAAGCTTTAAGGAATTGGCTATAAGAAAAACGAATCATCAGTTACGATGTGTATTTTGTGAACCGTGTTGTGCAGTTTGTCATGTAACTTCCCAATTGGGAAATGCTTATGAGGAGGTCGGATAACCAGCGGCTGATAGTATTCTGACTGCGTTGGCTGGCTGTGTAAAAATGATGATTCGATAATTTGTTTGCATTAGACCTACATCGTGCACATGTACGTGGTATCAAGAATAAGTAATGGCTCTAGTCTTAATGGACTCTGGGGGACTTTATCTTCCTTCACACCGGTACCATATGACAAAACCTGTTTGGACGAATAGGGGAAAAAATACCTGTCAAACATGTCCCAGCTCTTCTATCATTAGAAGGAGAAGAATGAAAGAATATCGTGACAAACAATCACAAACAAAAGGTATCATCCATTATGATGTGTATTTTCTGAAGCGTATGGTTCGGTTTGTCATGTTGACTGCCCAATTGGGAAATGTAATAGGAGGGGTATCGCCAGTGGCTGGTGGCTTGATTGCGATGGCACGGTAAAAAACGATGATTCAGTTTTTGTCTGCCAGCAATCTTGAATTGGCGACACAGATAGATAATGAATTTAGTATGCACAGGGGCACGATACAAATGTACCACGTTGTCTTGTATGCCCATCATCGAAGATCACAACTTTTAGTGTCCAACCAAACGAGTAAATGACAATGTGATAAATCCATCATCTTTTAAAATCGTGGTGTTGAATTTATAGCCTTGATGTTCAAAGTCGCAACCGTACACACTCACCGCATTCGCGGCCACTGTGGACAATGGTATTTCCATAGAGTAGGAAAAAAGAATGAACTGCAGACTAAAACCTTGACATCAGCCTCACGGCCATCACATTTGTAAACACATGCTGGAAAATGATGACCTTCGACATGCCCCTTGGCTATCGTATAGTGTCCTGATTATGATTCCGTTGTGGAAAAAATGTGATTCAATTCGGACACTGGCGGTGTGTGGGGATTGGGAACAAATTGCATTATTTGTGATTTGCCTTCAAAGGGTAACTGGATATAGCATATGTAATTCGATATTGGAAAGATTAGAATATCAATGGCCTTTGGCACTTACTTGTTGATTATGACTCGCCCTAACTGTACTTGTTTTATAGATATTTCGCCATTGAACGTTGCAGGTTTGGCGCGTGTTGAAGCCGCAAAATCACATTTTAAATGAACTACAGAATGATGTAATTCTAACATCAACTGAGGGAACTGAGGTGGCACTGTTATTCACACCTTAAGCACAGTCCAGGGCCGTATTTAGAGGGGGGGCAGGGGGGGCAGCTGCCCCCCCTGTGCAATAAATGTTGAAAAAATAAATTTCAGACTGTAATAAAAAGACAAACTAATCTTAGCCATAGCTTTACCAGCATGATAGCAGCATATGGATAGCAGATGTTACTCAGGTGCAACCCTTATAATCTGACCAGTCCAGTACCCTGACCCTAGTCTTCTATGGTTATACACAATGATGCAACATTAGGTAAAGACCAGCTTGTTATTGCTTGTTAACGGTATCCTGCACAATTAAAACTATGAAAATTAACATTTTCTGTCCAAATGTGGTATTTTCGTAAAATACTTCATAAAAGTGGTCCTTTTTAGAGTAAAAATACTATTGATTCACACTTCCAAATGCCAGGAAAATGCCATTTCAGACCTTTTATTTTCAAATTTTTCTAGGGGAAGGCCCCCAGACCCCCCCCCCGTTCGGATGCGCCTGCGGCGCATGCAGATCGCCTTCGGCGATCTATCCCACTGCCCCCCTGGACAAAAAAGTTAAATACGGCCCTGGCACAGCGGGTAGAGGTACTCATAGCGCATTGGGTAATGCATTAGAAGGCTAGCCTGATCGAGGAGTAGTCTCTTTCGGGATCTACCGAAAGCCAAGCTTTTAAGGGCTATCAACAAGATACGCAACGAACCTTAATCGTGCTTTCACACTATAATGTCATGTGAAAGCTTGCCGTGTTCCATCTTGATATGCTATCATCGCTAAAAGCACTTCTATTACTTATTCAATTAAGGTTTCTCCGCGTGTGCTTTTCTCATAGACCAACAAATCACCCCATCCGACTGTGCTATAAACAATGTGAACAGATCGATGCATACACTGATATGTGATGAAGAAAGAAGGTACCATTTATTCATGGGTTGTCGATCTGGATATGCCATGTGCTAAGCACTGAAGATGCAGTTCTTTTTATCACCTATCTGGCAAGTTGAGCACAGGCATTTCTTCCTCCGGTGGACTCACGTTCGTTGTCCTTCCCGATCTGCATATCGAACTTCGGCAAATGAAGCAAATAAATTAGGAAATTAAAGCGAGAGAAGTTGTTTGTGTACTGGAGAAGATCCAGGATCCCGGTATGGGCAAACGACTTGAGATGTCCACTTGAAGACTTGGTGGATCAAGGTCTGAGAATTAAGCTGTTTTTCCCTGGTTTAGGGACTTGTCCAAACGGCATGCAGCACGTTGCAGATTGCGACGTTCATACGTATGCAGTGTTCATACCCTCTACTACCCAGCCACGTTACAGTTGTTGCATTTGGAGGGCAGGTATCAAGGGACAGTAATTCGAAATTCTACATCGCCGAATAAATTGGACAGCTAGTGTCATATGCCTGGTTGCACTGCCTTGGGTCAGTTATATACCACTTTGCCTGAGCTGACACACTGATATAACAGAGGGGCCACGGTATATCCATTAAAAGGGTGGAAGTGCATCCGGCTCCTTACCCCAAGCTAAAAATTCGCCCGAGGTCTGGGAACATCGATCAATACTGATTATAAAGCGGCACCTGCTTTCTGTCGTGTGTTCTCTGACTGGCTTCCATATCGAGGAAATGGTGATATCGGATTTGCGGTCTCGATATATACAAGTATCATATTCGATCTACCAAGGGTTAAGATTGGGCTATATTTTGTAATGCATGCTGTACATAGGGCAATGACCAGGCGTTCACTTGTTAGAGAGTCATCAAAACCAGGGTACCCTCGTTTGAGAAAGACACACCCAAGATGAAGATTATACGGAGTGTGCCAATGAAAATACCGATAAACTTTGAAAAATGACCACATCTATTCTTTGTGACACTAGGCAAATCTGGTGATTAATTTCAAAGGAGGTACCCACTGGGCAACTGCTCTTGCGAAATCATTAACAATAACAATTGCATGTATTAGGCAAGCAGTCGGTTTGCAGATGCAAGATCAGGGTCGACAAATAAAAGAAATGGTAAGTTTATAATCATCCGATTTTTATTATAGGGGAGAACGTGCGTACTCACACTTTGCTTGGCAAAATACAAACACACTTTAAGGATAGAATAACACGTCGGAGCCAGGGTTGTTCAAAGAGGCAGAACAAGAAGAGCAGAGCGTTATCTTTTTCACTCGCCGAATGGAAGTTTTGAGTTTTGATTGTAAACAACGGGCTGTTGTGGAACAATCAGGGAAGGCTTTGCAAGCTACGACGCAGGAGTAAAATAGACAATACATTCGCCCGATCGACTGCAACCGGGGACTGTGCCATGAGCCATCCCCAAGATGAGATATTTCTTATACAGCTGTCCGACAGACGATCCGAACTAACCGAGACTGGCTCCTTGTCATTAGCGCCCCCGAAAAGAAGCGTTTTAATCTTGTTTTTATAATTCGTATCTTAATATCCGATTTTATGGTACATACAATGTATATATTGTAGTCGCCTTATACAATAAATATTTTTTCGATTTAAATCTTTGCGACCTGTGATTCTGATCGCGTCAGATAAAAATCGCTCGTCTGCGGTATTCATCGCAGGTGCCTGCAACAAGTATCGGTGATCGCGGCATAAACAAGCCGAGCTATTAAAATCGCTCGTTAGCGTGGTTCTCTATTGATCTTTATTGGTGCATGCGAAGCTGTCCCAGATGGGCAACAGTCGCCGATCCCGCCGTCTGGTTTTCCTTCGCGTACCGGCATATTTACTTTATTAAACTAGGGTATTCCTGTGATTTCCCTCGAAAGAAGCCGTGACGATTGATCGTAATCACAGTATTGGCAGGTGACGTTCCAACTTTTAGCAGAGCCCCAGGTTACTTCCGCAACAAGTTTTAAATCTCGCTTGGTCACATGTATGATTGTGATGATTGACTTATATCCACAAGTGACTCGGTTACTGTGGCTTCTCATTCTCGTGTCCGTCCGGCCGATTTCGCAGTTTCCTTCCTAATGAGACAATTGACAGAATTGGTTATCCTCGTAATCTACGGAAGCCAATTGGGAGCACGTCCTGTATGATCATCGTTCTACGGAAGCCGGTTGCCATGATAATCATGTTTACCCGACGTGCCAAAAGACGGGATTCGGTTATAATGATCTCAAGGTTGTAACATGTTGGAAGCAGATGCCATTGTCAAGGACATTTTATCGAACTTGATCAAGTCAATGGCTCTCTGATAACTGTGTTAGTGGTAATAATGGAAGTCGCATGTAATCCGTTGTCACTTTGGTGGAATATGACAGGAAATCGGGTTTCTAGCAAATGGTTCCGGACACAAAGCAATATCTATTACGACGAACAAAGTAACATGATGTTCGATCGTTTTGTGGTTAGTTTATTTGCTGAGTGAAACACCGATCTATACGCGCATATAATTTTGCGAATATGGCCAAATTCTACTGAGCATCGTTCAGTTGCTCGCTTACATATTTTGGTTTTAGAAATAGCGTGTTGTTATTCATTGCCGCTCTTATGTCGCATGTTGGCATGTTTATCTGTAACCGTCTCTTAAGCACAATGACCTTTGATCTCAAATTTGGTACACATGGTCAGAGACTGAAGTTCGGTCCGATCCGAATGGAGTAAGTTGGTCCTTGGACTGTAACAATGCACGTTTCGTAACCCTATATGATAATATTTTCACGCCATATGAAAAGTAGGTCAAATTTAAAACCCGTATAAGTTTGTAGTGCATCCTTGCTATGAGTACCTCTGCATGCATGATCTACGTGTACCATAAATAATTTATCGAAAGCAAATCAGTAAGCGAGATACATGTATCACACTTTTTAAGTTTTTTTCAGATTTGGTCCCCTGGTGGCTAACTAAATAATCAGAGCAGACCGAAGTTATCTGGCCTAGGGTGGCTTGTGTACTAAGTTTCATTTTCATGGAACTGGCGTTTAAAAATGTTTCACTTTTTTTAAATAGGAAGACGGACAACGAACGCTGCGGTATTGTGTAGACTACCCGGTGTTGAGCGAAACAGAGGAATAGACGAAGGAAAGACCGCCTGATTTCCCTTGACGGTGTCCAAGCGTCAGGAAATAACCTCTCATCAAAGTGTGCAGTTTCAAAGGGAAGCCGGGCGGAACTACTCAGCGATGTGCACAAAGGAAATTCAAAGGGGAACCGGACAAAGGTCCTGCTTAGTGCTTTAAAGACTCAGACAAAGGAATGTCCATGCCCATGACCATTAGCAGTCGTACAGTTGCATTCACAAGGCATTCAAAGTAAACAGGGCAAATTAGTGTACTGCTTAGAGTCTCAGACCAAGGGATTTCTCAAAGCCTCGCCGTGCTGTTGGTATTTCAAAGCATTTTCCTTTCTTCTGACGTAGTCTTTGACAAATACTACATATCATTTCAAGAAAGAGTGTGTTATTCAAAGGGATGCATCAAGGCATCTCTGGGAGGAACTGGACAAAGTTAATCACACGCCAACTAATGCATTTTTGCCAAGACCAAGTAACTTTTGCATCGGGTATTTAGAGAAACAGTCTCTGTTCGTGACATTCGCAAACGGACAGAGCGGTCTTCAAAGAGAAACTTGACAGAGTTACTTATAGCCGCAGATTTAGGATTGTCCCTTTTGACAAGGCAGATACAAATACAGTAGTACTTCCCTTAGCGGAACCTCTCTATCAAGGAACAACCTCTACTAAGGACAATAGTTTTAGTCCCAACTTGGTTGTTTCCATTCTATTTGACTTCTCTAATCAGGACACCACTCTATTGAGAACAGCACTTTCTCAGTACAAAGGGTGTCCTTATTAGAGGGGTCCTAATGAGGTAATTCTTTTCTTAAAAAATACGCTTTGAGGTATAAACATCAAAGAGATAGTTGAGTTATTTGCGGAGGCCAATGAATGTTTTCTGCGGCAACGCCAATCACAGCCAGTAGTTGCAATTGCAGGGTATCCACAGAAGTTTTCCTATCACAAAGACGAATTCTTTGAAGATGCATCCTGCTTTCACACAAATTGTACTGGTATAATACATGAAAAAACCGCATGCATAAGTGTATATATACCCTAGTCTCAGCGATCTAAGAAAAGGGCTATGTTATGCGCTCTTGTCGGTCATATCGTAATCCGTCTAAATATAACAGGGCTGGACACTTTTTCCAAGAGGACATTTTCTACCTCTACACTGCTTCTGAATATTTAATTCAAGCTAAATATCACGCATGTGGTCGTGGGTTGGCGATACCACGGACACCAAGCTGTACAATGGTCATCACGTCATCGTCGAGCTTGATTTCGAGTTTTGATTTCGAAGTAATCAATCAACCGGTCTTAGATCGGAGTCACTAGAGCTGAAAGGGTGGATGTCGTCCTGGGTGCCGACAAATGGTACCCAGGTTCGAGATCGACTGGACAATAAGCACCCTGGGTGCCATTACACTAGACAAACAGCACCCAGCTTCTTTTCGCCTGGCTTACGGATCTTAGGAACGACGTTTCTTGCAATCTCGTTTTATCTCGCGCCGTGGTACTTGCTGCATTAGCAGTGCTCGAAATAAAAAGAACAGATAAACAAAAAAGACGCGTTTAGGCCTATAGGTCTTTGAAAGCACATTTCGGATATATCCCTCCTATATACCTTTTCTGAATAAATCATCCGAAATGTGCTTTCAAAGACCTTTAGGCGTAAACGCGTTTTTTTCTGTTTATCTGTTCTTTTTATTTCGCGCAGTGCTAATGCCACAAGTACCACGGCGCGAGATAAAGCGAGATTGCAAGAAACGTCCTCGTCCCTAAGATCTGTAAGCCAGGAAAAAAGAAGCTGGGTGCTATTTGTCTAGTGTAATGGCACCCAGGGTGCTTATTGTCCAGTCGATCTCGAACCTGGGTACCATTTGTCGGCACCCAGGACGACATCCACCCTTTCAGCGTCACTAGAGTACACAATGTACTCTCTATCTCATACTTGATCCAGCGGACTTGTAAGGTCAGTTTCGCATTCAGAAATCCCTTCTTTTTCTACATGTACCTTACGGTCGGGATCAAGTTTACCTCTCATGAATATGGAAAAATAAACAGTTTACCCATGAATAGGTGCTTCTCATGAAGTTGTAGAAAAAAGGTTGGACTTCACGAAGTCCGTTCATAGAATACTTAACATACTGGAAGCACACACTTTAAAGACAATACGTACCATTATAAGTCGGGCAACAGCTGTTTGAAGTTCATAAAAATATCATGTTACTCATTAATAATGTTTAAACATCCACTTTCCACCTGCCGGTAAAAGACTTTCGTACATATCGTACATTTTCCAGCAGTTGCCTGCATTTTCATTGTAAATTTTCGACTGAGCCTTCCATGCATTAGTAGAATTGAAATTCAATCTTTTTCATCTTGATTACATTCGTGCAACTCGAGAAAAACATGAGAATATTTCTCCCTCCTTTTAAATATTTCCTTCGAAGCTTGCTCTAATTTTCCTGTAGGCGGTTGTTTTATCAAATATTTTTACAAAGCAATTATAGTTCGTCGATTTGTTTTTCCCATTTGATTGACAGTTAAACCAGGGTGCATCGACGACCAATTAAGGTTACCAAGGAAACGGTGCATGATCACGCTTCTCTTGGTGAACATCTCGTATTTTATCAAAGTTCTGGGAAATTGTGAAAAAGATAACGAAATCTTGTAATAGATGATTTTATAAGTTTCAATGCAGTCCATATCTTGCCCATTAGAACTACAGAAGTAACTAAGAAGGTAAGGAGTTCGGGCAGTAGATACATGTACACAGTTTTTACGGTAAACCCAAGCGATGCATTTCAATTAATAGGTAGGCTTTCAATAATAGGCAGGTTAAGCAAGTCTTGCGAAGAGCTTCCAAGGACGAAGTACGAATTATAAAAATGTAATTAATCGATTCTTTTTATCATAATTTCATATTCCTTGTAAAACCCAGGGTAAGAAGCTGCGAAAGGAGTATACTAACAGTGCAGAATAGCGTGGTATTTCCTTTGTACTGCGAATTCACGGTCCCTCGCGATCGTTACCTCCTAATGATACAGACCATAAGATATCCGACAGAGAATAAATCATACATTCTGTCAGCATGACAGTTTATCCAGTGTCCATGTCAGGGGCACCTTGAATACGCTAAATAAGCATCTCACAATAGATACGATCAGAATTCGCGATTTGTTGTGCTTACCCTGGCTGCTGTCAATAAGCCTCATGGACAAGATAGTAGCAAGATAGCCGAGGTACCACATCAGCTTTGTCAAAGCCGCTTTCTAGTAAGAGAACTGGAGAATAAGATACTAATAAGATAGCCTCGTAACAATGATACTACGATGAGACGAGAAAACCAATTCTTATTTGGCGAAAACACCGGACTGTTTTGCATGGTGTTTTCTTAGATCGACATATAAATTCTTTCTGTGCATGACTTATCCTTGGCCACCACTTTGTTTTAACGCGTTTAAAATGTATGTTGCCATCAACAAAATGACGATAACCCATGAAATTAAGGCTACCAATAGTTTCATGGGGTGCCAATCTATGTTCCCCGAGTCACATGTTCCCCAGGTCCGATGTTCCCACGTATTTGTTTGATAGAGAAACTCGGTAGATACTTTGATAGAGAAAGGTAGCTACATGTGATAACTGAAGAAGGGCCAAACAAAATAGTTGACCTATATTATCAAGTATTGATTAAGCTTTACTGTGCTTGATATCATTAAAACCAAACACTAAAAGTTATTACTCGGCGTTATGATAGCTCTTGGCATGATGGTTGTCATTATCACTGGATTTAACTGATGGACCAACCCGAAAATCCAGCCAGGCATTTCGTTCAATATATGAAAACATTTCTTTGTTTGACCCTCGTCTTTAGCAATCATGATTCCTATTGTCTAAGGTTCCTCATCAAGATACATTATCACGTTCAAGTTGACCTATCTTACAATAAAAATCTTCGATTTGTCAACACTCTTTATTAAAGCACGCATTTTTACATTCTACATTTTATCACTCCCCAAAGGGTAGGAAATGCCACCGTCTTCCACCGTAAGAGACTCCGTCTAAACAGATTAACGAGAAACGACAAGTTTGCGAGCATCAAAGGAGAAGCTCGAGTCACCAATCTAAAACATCTCCGCCAAAGAAAGCCCCTTAAGCTTATGCTTACCTCAGTGCGCTGGGAAGGCAGAAGATCAATTCATAATTGTTTCGGAAGATTGTTTCCTCTGTGTGGGACTGGATCAAAGAAAGGGCTATAAAACAACAATTTCTCTGTACAAATTACCTCTCGAGGTTAACTGCCCTCGCAATGTAAAAGTCAAAGTGTGATATTAACACCAGCGATTGCTCCCCTTTTCGAATATAACTTGCGCTGCTTTTAGTTTACGAAGATGCTGTTTAGTGCTGCTTTTTGGTTTACGACGCCCTATTTTGGCGACGGCAAAGGGTTTGTTGGTTTTTTTCGTCTCTCTTTTGGTGATATCGGATATGGTTCGTGTCGCTCATTTTTTGTACAATCAGGACGATAGCTGTATCGATCAGACGTCGGGATCATGGCTGATAAAATGTTGGCCGTACGAGTACATCAATCTGTATTGACAAAACGCCAGACGCCATTCTGACACAGCGGAAATCGTTATTTGTGGTCAGCATTTAGTCTCTTGCTACATCGAGGGGGCACATGGAGGTGAATAGGTGCATTTTCTTCCTGGTCACCTAAATCCCACACCCAAATTCTCCCTCTAAATCACAGGGAGATAGGATCTATACGATGACTTGACTCCAAGAGAATCCACTCGAACTTTAGTACAAATCCGCAATGACTGACATCATTGGTGCCAAAAACTTTATCTTTATGTATTAGTTTCTAATAGCGTCACGAATGAGCCAAAATCTCCCAGCCAATCTACTAACAGGACAGGACAGAAAAAGTGTCCCATCCTCGTCTGTCCTCCCTGTCAATCCATAACTGCCTAACAATATTATATTGTATTATATTTAATTTTTTACTGGTCGACCATATACTGTAGCTATGAATCACTTATTTTTTACAACTTGATGATTTAACATCGTCATCCGTCGAGTGAGTCATTCTTTGTAGTTTACAAAAACGTATTTTCCGATAAAACAAAATTGGTTCCATGTCAAACTAATTGCTTTTGAAACAATAGAGATTTTATCGGTTTTTCAAATTTTTTATAACATTTCATGTTTCGTTTCTAGTGACATTTTTAAGTATTTGTTGTCTTCTTTCTGTGACATTTGTGACAATGTGAGCCTGGATATGAAACCGGTTTAATTGGAGAAAAATTTATGAAATACATTTTTTTTCTCGCAGTTTCGATTTTGATGTTTTCAGCGTTAAACACATTTTTCGTGCATTTTAAAAGCGCCTTCTCCCAGGCGTGGACATGTTGTCCCTGGGGCCAACAATTTCATTTTCTACAAAAAAGAGTGCATAAACAAAGTGACAAATTCCGATACCTTAGTGGCTGGCTCAAACTATTTGAAAGGTGGTGATGGAAAAAACTGATTAAACTTCATTTGTGCTATTGATTTATAACTTCGATTTATTTCTTCGTTAAAAATTTCATTAATATACAATTTTTCTTTTGCCGTTTCTCTTTAAAGGTTTTAAGCGTTGAACACCTTTTTTCGTGTTTTTGAGAAACGCCTTCTCCCATGTATGCTCATGTTTTCCCTGGGGCCGACTACTCCATTATAAAAAAGAGTACACACATGAAATAGAGACAAGTTCCGATAGCTTAGTCGCTGGCTCAAACTATTTTAAATGTGATGGTGGGAAGATATTTTAAAAATTCATTTTGATCAACTCCCTTCTTGGTATGGAAATTTTGTTATCTGAAAGGTTTTTCAGGCGATGTGGCCATTTTTTAAATCAACCAATCAGATGACATCACACATGGCTACGCATGTTCAGGGCCAAGGTTTTTTAGACATTTAACAGCACGTTAGGACAGATTAATGATTCTTCTCTATTTCACCATATACATGTATTTGATCACATTATATGAACTGTATACACATCCCTGCAACTAAAATGAGATTTTCAGTGTAAAAAATCCTTTAATTTATTTCATCAGATTTTCCTTCCATCATGACATTTCATCAGAAAAGTCATCAAGTGCTAAAAAAGCGCCTATTCCTTACATGTAGATGCAGACTCAATTTCATTAAAACGTCAGCAGCTACAAAAAATAATGTACGCTATATCATGGAAGGAGTGCTGCGAAGCGTTTATTTGTTTTTAAATAATTCACTTAATAACTGTATCAGAAAAGAAAAGTACATTGTAAGACAAGATCTTGACAAAAGTTCAATTTGATTTGTCTTCTTAATTTGATTATGGTTCGTGTGTACGTGATAGCATGGTTGTATTTGGTGAATCAATTTTCAATCATAGATTCACCAAATAAAGGGTAATAGCCTTTTAGTGAATAACATTCTCCAAGTAGATCTATGAATATTCTCTCTGTCAACATTGGTATCCATGACATCACGTGGTTCCGGTTATGTCACCATGGTCACAGGCGTGTGATGATCTCAGAATAAATGGTAGAATAGCGATCGACCTATTATTAACAAAAAACTTTTTTGAACACGCATAAAACGAAAAGTCAATGATGTACAGTTTTTTAGGTAGTGTATAGAAATTGGTTCTGGGGATCAATTGCCTGTGATCTTCTCCAATGATCCAAAATGGCGACCTATTGGCAGTCACTGAACGACGTTGTTATGTGACTGCTGAGGAGGGCTGAGTTCACTGTTGAATGCCACCATGGAACGAATTCCGATAAAATGCTTAAAAATGCCCTGTCATGGCTGATCAGTACCGCCTGGAATGTTGGTAATTTGGTTTGCAAACATCATTTCGTGCTTTTTCTTATCTTGAATTATATTAACTGACAGAATTCAGGTCGATTTTGAAATTTATTGGAAATCTTTGTCAGATTTTACGCGGGCGAAAAGACATTCAGGCAGTTAACACACCACGCATTTTGTTTCAAATTCCGACATATGTCATGTAAACGCTAATGAAATAATTTCGAATCGTTCGAATTGTTTTAAATTCATTGATGATATTGACAAGATATAGGACTACACTTCTGGAAAATTTGATAAAAGTCCCAGCCTTTTCACACATGGTCACACAAGTGATCACAAAAGTTCGAGAATGTATCTGAAATTATCGGAGAAATTATCAGGTTTCTCATAAGACTACAGTGACCGAATCACGCAGGTCATGCTGGCGGAAATTAACGAAGGACGCGATCTGATTTCACCCCACCAGACAATTATCGGATTCCGGTAACCTGGTTGGGCCTCATCAAGGACAATGATTATTAACCTGGCCTTGCTGGGGTCATTGTCACACCTGGTTATAGCCATCGTGTTTCTTTGAATTTGAGTTTTTGTTACCGGCAGCCATTTTGGTTCAAAATTTGCCGAATCGTAGGAGGAAAATTGCCAACATGTCTCTCTCCTGCCTTGTTTTGCATTTAAGAATCCCGATATTCTCAAGAAAATGTTGCTATAGGAGGTAACTAAATAGAAGATGTTTCAAATAATCTCAAGGCCAAAGCTTTTTTCTCTTACCGTTTAAATTATTTCGAGACTATAAGACTGGAGTAAAAGATGGTGCAATGACATTCGCACTCGCATTACAATCACGAAAACTAATAGCATCCGAACATCAATCAAAACGGAATTATAGGAACATGAAATTGGCATGGAAAGTAATGATATGCATGAATGAGCTGCACAAAAAACGAAAGGTTGATCACTGCGAAGAGCCAAACAAATGCATGCAAAGTGGTGAGACAAGACGAGCATGGAAAAGGTACGGCTGTCGTGTACCGCTTCAACATTCAGTGTTCTCCGTATAGCAGTGTTTCATAAAATTGATACTGAGCTTGAGACACCATAACCTCGCAATAAAAGAACGCATTCGTGTTTTAGCGTTCCCTAAACAATGCGAGGAAACAGTCAGAACGAGAACGGTGACTAAATATCTTTAGACGGGATGAAAAATTTTAGGACTTACTATTTTGTGTAATGTATGAGTACAATGGCTTATGAATACTTAGGTAAAGTGGTACAATTATAGCTTGAGTACAATTATAGGCTCCGCAGTGTCGAAAACAGCTGACAGTACACATTTTATGCATACAGACGCTATAATTATACCAGGGTTATATTTGTACCAACTTTACCTTACATTGTACAAAAATTGTCCCAGCACAGAGCCACTGCTAAAAGAACTAGGATCAAGGCATGCTTTTCTATATAGATGCAAGCAAAACATTACGATTGATGAAATGATCGTCGTGGATCGGACCAAATAAAAACTAGCCCGCTTTGAATGGTAATTACTGCAGTAGATGATAATGCGATCACATAAGCATCAAAGCCTTAAAGACAACTTTTCCACGGCAAAGCAACACTGACAGCAATCAAAATTGGAACACTAGAGATATCAAAGCTTGAAAGAAAGAACCGATCCTTTAAAATTGGATGATGCAAAACAGTACGGAGAGCGTACATGTAGGAGGCCAGCTTCCTCCTTGCGCATGCTCTTTGAAGACGACAGAATTTGCATAAATTTATCCAAACCTGACCCAATTTATTCTGATCAATCTGATTGGCTCTCTCAAACGTAAATATTTCAACACGTGCGAGAAGTGCCGATATTTTACAAATAAATGATCTTGGAGGCCAACTTTCTATAATCAGCAAGAGGATCAAGAATATAAAGAAAGACGGCCAATCATCGGCGCTGCAGTGAAAAATGTAACATTGGTTGATGTAAAGAGGCTTACTCAAAAAATAGCTCGTCTTCTTCAGACATTACGATGTGAAGATTTTATCAAGGATCATCGCCACATCGCACAAGTCATTCATATTGTTGACACAGAAAATTATCAAGTAGATAATGCTGTGCTGTCACCAATCAACTTTTCTACATCAATAACGGGGTAAAGAATATAAAAGAAAGACGGCAAGCTCGTCTTCTTCAGGCAACGTGATGTGTAGTCCCATCAAAGATCATCGTCACATCAAACACGTCGTTAGTTGTTGATCGAAAAAGCCGTCAACACCTTGAAAGACTACTTGTTTTACATCAATAAAAATAACGGCATGGAGAATATCAAGAAAAACACGGCCAATCATTGCAAGGCAATAAAAAAATTTAACATTGATATATAAAAAGAGCCAAGATCAAGAATTAACTGGTCTTTCTGAAGCTGATGAATGTTTCATCACATATCATCGCAACATCACGTACTCAAATCGTTGACTGTTGACACAGAAAACTATAGTGATTAATTTTGCATTCTCACAACCATCAACGTTTGTAGGCCAACAGTTCTACATCAATATCAGAGATGAAAAATATAAGAAAAGACGGTCAATCTTTGCATGGCAGTGAAAAATGCAACATAGAAAAATGAAAAGAGCCTGGATAAAGAAGTACATGTACCTTGTCTTCTTCTTGCAAGGAATATAAAACGAGATGGCGAATCAAGAGCTCAACTCAAAAATGAGCTCGTCTTCTTCTGGCAAGTTGATGCGAAGACTTCATCAAGGCTCATCGCCACACCCCACAAGTTGTTAATTGCTGATCGTCACATCACATAGAAAGAATTCGTCTTCATAAATCGTAATTCGTGAGTGACGCAAAAAATAATGATGTGCGCTTGTTCACAACCACCAACGTCTTGAAGGCCAACTTTCGTGCATCAATATTGGGATAAAGAATGTAAAGGACGGCCAATCATTTCTAGGCAGTGAAAAATGTACCACTGATTGGTGTTAAAAAGCCAAACTCAGAAATTAGCTCGTCTTCTTCAGACAAGGTGATGAGAAGATTTCATCAGGGATCATCGTCAGATCAAACACGTCGTTAATTGTTGATCGAGAAACCAAGCGAGAGGTGGATGGAATCTTAGCATAACCATCAACGAATTGAAAGCAAACGTTTTTACATCGTTAACGGGATAAAGAATATATTAACGGACACCATTGCAAGGCAGTGAGAAAGAAATGTATGTCAAGAGCCCGACTCAAAATTGGCTTGTCTTCTCCTGAGAGGGTGATATGAAGGTTTGACAACAAAGATCATCGTCACGTCAAACAAGAAGAAAACGAAAACTGGTGATGTGATCTCATATCAAACCGATGAACGTCTTCATCAAGGCCAACAGTTCTACACCGTCCAATAACAAGTAAAAAAGAATATAAAGAAGACAGCCAATCATGGCGAGGGAATAAAAACAAACTGTTTGACGAACACAGACGAGATATCAGGTCATGGTTGTCGTTTACTCGGCGCGAGGTAGAGCGGTATTGGCAAATGAGCATCTCTGACCATCTGGTTATTTTCCGCGGAGATCGTTTACAGAGCTTTGCGAGCAGAAATGGCAGTCATCAAATCAATGGAAGAAGGCGGATAAGGGAAGATGGTCAATCATCACCAACACTGAGGGCGAACTTAAGAAAGCCACCATGAGAGCACACATCAGGGCGTCTTGGACAGTATGATGTTGTAGATGCGATATTAGGCACATGTTACACAACCCGTACGAACGACGAAGGTCCGTCGTGTCACCACCAAAAGAGTTAACAAAATATGTTATCAATTTCAAATAAGGAAATGGATAACAAAAAAACGGGCAATGATTGCCAGGGAAATACATGTAAGGCAAAGAGAATCCGCGAATATCCACCACAAGAAGGCCGTTAACATACCAAGGTGGCAAGAAGCCCGGTCTTCGAATCAATCAAAGCACAAGCTTTATATTTGGACGCAGAACGATGGTGCAGTGAAAGAACGGGCTTCAATTGCCGTTTCTTCTTAGGGATCGCCCTGCATCATAAAGCGATACTCAAGGGAATTCCTCCTCCAATGCTCCCATTGCAGTGTATAGTCAAGAACCCGGGCTAACTTTGCAAAGAGATTCCACCCCCAACCCCACGTCCTCAAATCAATTCATGATGAGCAGACCTCGGGCGCGGTACATTTCTATGATGCTGGCTGAGGAAGAACGGGTTCCGCGACAGTGATATGTCAGAAGCCCGTTGATCGCGAGGACGACATTAATCAAATCATTGCCTCGGAGTAAGAAATGTACAATTAATAGAGCATTGAAAGGAGGCGAAATTGTTAATGGAGAATAAGACTAGTAGCTTCTATCACTTTCTCATTGTGTTGATCGCTTTCTGAATAATTTTTCCTCAACAGTGCCGTCCGCAGTTTAGAATTGTTGTTTTTCTGAGCAGCGGGAAGAGCTAACGTGTTTTTTTATTGTTCCGTTAAATGTGTCTTATTGTTGATGAGTTTCGTCTTTTAAAATGTTGAAAATAAAAATTTAAAGTTTAAAATGATATAAGGGTCATTGTGGACATCTTTGTAGTAAATTGGCCCTTTGCTTTTGTATTATTCCAAGAATGCGAACAATTCAATTATGAATACCGCTGACACCACTAAGATGATACCAATGAAATATGGCGACCTTCACACTGTCAACTTGGCGTTTGGTCTTGGACGTTAGCGCCAAAACATCAATCAAAATGAAATACGACAATGCGTAATCGACAGAGAAAGAAGATAGAGAGCGACCAATCGTAGAGCCAGAGAGAAAGAACACTGCAATGGAAATTGCTTGCGAAGGAGAGAGAATGGATTTCTTTGAGAAATTGGGTAAATTGTTCCTTTACGCCGACATATGCGGGGGCAACATGAACAGAAGATTGGCTCGAAATTGCCGTTGGTATACAATATAAATGTACCACAAAAGGGAAGTGAGTTACTGAAGGAAAATTTGCTCTCGCAGTTTGAAGGGGATCACCATCAGCCATCTTATCGCGAGAATGAATACCTACATGGACCTACATGATCCCCATGGCGTAATGCAGTCGGCATATGAACCCAAACATACATGTACATGTAGTTCATACACGTAAAACACGTTACTCCACAGTACGTTCATTTGGGCCCATCGACCTCCATGAAAGCTATTTCGTGGGGGTCGATGTAAGATATACCCTGATAACCCTTTGATAAAACAGGAGAACAAAGGGCAGTTTGGCCTAGGTGCGAGCGGTCTTAAGGACAATAGAGCGTGTATTGGGCTAAGCCTGAATTCTTTTAAAAGCGAGGTAAGGGGCACAAGAACCTTTCCAATTGCCTCTTAAAAAGCTTTTACCAAGTCCTCTGGTTGTGCTCTGATAAAAGCCTCCCGGAAATCGCCGATTTTTAAAGACACTCCCTCATCGAATCTCTCATAAAGTTTCGCCACTTAAAATCAAAACTAAAAAAACCACTGACTCGGCAGTCGATTCGTCATCTTGTCAATGTATCAATTCAAGAAGAATCAAATGGCAATAACGCTGTCAGCGCATTCAACCAAGATGAACCCAATCGCTATAATGCGCGCACTGCGTTCAAAGAGCGCCGATTCCCCGTGCAAATCACCACATAATCATGTGCAAATGAAAAGATGAAAGCTCGGGGTGCATCACAAAGTCTTCTTTGTATGCCGAGTTCCGGACCCATTATATGAGTAGCGATCATTATTTTGCAATTATGTATAGCACACATGAGATCTGAGCAGGCGTCATCATTTAATGAGCAAAATTATGTGTTTCATAAAGTACAGAGTAGTCGATTATTGGTTTGGGAGTTGCTATAAAAAGCGTAAATACATAGTTTTTTAGTTTTATCTTACTTTGCAATAGGATTATACCAGTGACGAAACAGAGTATTGGTTTCCTTCTAAACATCACGTGACTAGTGTCAGCAAATACCTTCCGCATCGCGGCCATCTTGGATCCATAAACAACCTGTTGCAGGCACGGAATTGCATACACTGTAAGTCCGTGTTGCAGTAAATGTTGCGACAGAAATGGACAACGTTGAATTTGTTTCATAAGTACTGGGTGTCACTAAAAGGTTTTGGCAACAACTCAAAGTATATTTTGCAATACAAACTTCAAGGTTAACCAATAAACGAAATACTGCGCTCAAGAAAGGATTTCTGGTTAAGTTATGGCTGAACATTGACTCCATGAATTTGAGTAAGCCATAGGGCAAATTGCCCCAGATCTCTGCGAACTCAATATAAAATGCGTCCTTGATTATATCAATCAAACTACATGGTCTTTAACAGCCGAGGCAAGATTTAATAAAAGAGCGACTACGTGCTCGGAAAGTAGGAAAATAACGAACATTTTATTTGCCGGAGACATGACTATCTGTGTGATAGTTGATCAGAGCAGAAGAAGCGATATTATAAAAATCATATTACGTTGTGATGGGGTTTGAGTAGAAGGTTTCTTAGAGCGAATACGAGTTTACCAAGTCCTTTTTAGTTAGTTTCATAGGAATCGGCGCTGCTTACAATTCATCGCATTTTTAAGCAGAGCGATTGAGTGTCACGTAAATACTAAACCCATTTGTGATTGGTTCAATTCCGAGGTCAGTTCTGCTAATGGCGAAGCAGTTATGATACTTGAGAGCTTTTGATTGGCCAGAATACGACAGGAAGTCCTCATGAAAGGCAAATGCTGTTGGAAGAAAATGATGACAGAATGGATCGCCAACTTCTGACACTCTTTCGTGATGTCAACCGTCTTGACTTATGCGTAACTCAAGCATTAAAAACCCTTGCAACTGGTGCCAGATTATAACAGCCCTGCGGTACATGTGCAGTGATACCACGCATTGTTTTATTTAAGAACTACTTTCAACGCTGATTGTTGATGCGGCAAAGCCTTGTACGGGATGAGGAATCGGAGAAATTTTCAAAAGATTCACAATAGAATATACATTTATATATTTCGAACTTCATCGTTAGTAGTTCTTCGTAAGGGTTGCAAACCCTGCCTATTGTTGGTCAAAGGGGACGACACGAAGCATGCATATTTCTGTCCATCCTGGTACAACCACTGGTCTTCAATATACTCCGCCTTTCTATTATTTCAAATGTTTGTAATGACAATGGAGAGAAAAAAACTGTATTGAATGTTTCCTGTCTCAAGATGGCTGAAAACGACAACAAATACTGGATAGAACAGCGGATGAATATTTCATTGCTGTAAGCCAAAGGAGTTTCGACAGATGGGGGTCCAGTAGCGTGGCCAGGTTATCGATACCCCGGCTGAATTATACGCGCCCGCCATGTCCTGATCGTGGTAAACAACTTCCCGTGTCAATTTAGAAGGTCTACTGTGTCACTCTATAATCACCACTTCATTTGATATTTCCATGGAAACCTACCTCGCTGGTGGTGAGAGATTTCGGCTCCCATGTTGCTTAAGTGGGCAATACCCGAGGACAGCCATCACCATCATCTTAGGAGGTACGTTTTTGGAAATGAAAAGAAGTGGTGCTCTACAAATAAAGGCGACGGAACTCGTTCGAATTTCGAAATTTAATAAAACTAAAATATTCAAAATACAAAATGCTAAATATACAAAATTCAAAATTCAAAAAATTTAAAATCCAAATTCAAAATCAAAATTCAAAATTCAATTGTTCAATGAAATCAAGACTTGAAGAGAAAGATTTCCTGTCCCGAAAATATCATGAAACCTCATGCTTATTCTTTATAGAGAGAAAAATATGGCAATTCATGACCCTTGTAATACGCCCTTTGAGCATGTTGATGAAAAAAATGTATTGCCATTGTTTAGGAGAACGGACAGTCAGAAGCATTAAGCCATGCAACCTGCTTCTTGCCGTCATAATAAGGATGCAGCCACGGGGACATAAAAATCATGGAAGTGAAAGACAACTCATTTTGGTACAACTGGGATTAGGGAATAGTACGTTTTTGTCGTTCTCTATCTTTCTCGCACGTTAATCTTAATGCGAAAGGACAGGCGAAAATACAGTGCATATGGAAGTACGTAAAAACAAATACAGGAAAAGCAGAAAATGCAAGAAAAATAAATACATGTAGTGTTAGTTTTGATGTTGAGCAAAGTTTGTAACGGATAAAACGGATTGGACACGGGCTATCGTGGAATTTGATGGCTCATTCCTATCTACTTGTTATGTTGACTCTAAACATTTTCAACGGCTGAACGACTGTGTAGTGTGAAACCGGCTTAAATCACAATGATCTCATGATTACTCCGTAACTGTCCCTGGTGACATTATCAAAGGAACGGAAAGTTATATCAGTCAAAGGATGGAACTCCCCCGCAGATGACCGGCCTTATTATGGTTGTTTTTATCAAGTCCGTTGATAAGAATATGCTGAGCATGACGATTGGAATGCACCAAAAGCAGGACACGCCATAGCTTCAACCTGTTGGAAGTCATATTGTAATCTGAAAGTCAGTTTTTGCAAGACCACTTCAACCAGTTAGAATGTGGCTACCACAGGTCAAAGTAGATTTTCCCAGAGATGGATTGCAAGAGAAAAAGCTGTACTTCTTCAGCAAGGAAAAAGAAAGTCGCACGACCCGTCTTGTTTTCCTAACAAGACTGGCGTTGCGAAGTTTTTGCTGGCGACTTTGCGAAAAGGTCAGACCTCGCACCATGGTTTCATCATCAGTATTCACAACCGCGAGCTCCGCCAGAGACATTCGCAGTTTGCTGAATGCATGAGGCTCTCCCTTGAGATGGATGGCCTGTCGGTTGGATATGACCACCACTGCTCGTGCTTGAAAACAATAGGCCTACCAATGGGTAAAGCCAGAATTTTGCTAAGTAATAGGAACTAACCACGGCTGTCACGCGATTTACCCGCATTTCCACGAATGTGGCCCCATTGGGATCTCCGGAAGCGAGGCAGTTTCCGATGAGTTGTGACGGCCACAGCTCGGCCACTGCTCCGTGCTGATCAGTCACTTCTGGGGATGACAGCAAAACAACTATGTAAATTCAATTAACACGCAATTCTTCTTGTGTCAGGATCTCTCTCAGCAATTTCTCAAAGGAATTTGATCCTGTGTTTTTTAATTTGGTTGTGGTAGCGGCGATTTTTACCATCTTACCCCAGTACCTCCAGTCTCCACCTTGATATTAGACAATCTCTATGTAGTGTATTTGCAATCTCGTATCCCTGCTTGTTAAAATGTTGTTGGTTTTTTTTAAATGCAATGGTGACGGTCAAAGCAGATCAGAAGGATTCTTGAAAATTCTAAGATTTAATGTCAGTGAATAAAGGGTGTTACAGCTCACTTAATCTTGACATGGCCTTTTGTCATGTTCTTTTCAAACTCAAATTTTGAGAAAATAATCTCAGCGTTACATGCACAACAAAAATATGAGAATATTCTTCTAAAATTATATTCTGTACGCTTTCTATAAAATATTTGATGTCACTTAAGCTTCAACTGAACTCATTAATTTCGCATTGGCGGTGAAAAATAGTCTGAACCTAATATATTTGATATTCCTAGAAGACTTCCGATCGTGTAAGACGCCTCAGTTTAGAAAAAAAGTTTTAGAATAGAATTTATTAACTTTGGAATAGAAAATATAACTTTATTAGCCAGACAGTTGTTGGAATAAGCGGTCCTTTAACACTAATTATTGCACTACTTCTGAAAATAGCACTCTGATGAAAATGATCAGATGATGCTCAGCTTTCCAACAAATTTAATTAGCCAAATAAAAGTTGTAGTTGAGAATAAGGCGAAAGACTACCGGTATCAAAATACATTGGAACCTCCCTTAGTGGACACCTCTGTTTACAGGACGCCCTCTCTATTAGGGATACTGCCTCTGGTCCCAAGTTTGTCATTTCCACGCAATTTGACCTCTGCAGTCAGGACAACTCTCAATAAGGACAGCTATTGTCAGTATTAAGGGTGCACCGTATGAACAAAAAACTAGGTACAATAGGCCGGTTTTACATACAATCGAAGTTGTCACTTGCCATGGTTCACATGTCACATGTGACTAGTCATCAGCAAGTTCGTTGATTTACTCTGATTTGAAATCATGACATGAGACATAACCTGACGAAGGTGAGAAATGACATCGTGCACCTTAGGTAGCCAGCTTTGGTAATTTTCGTTATCAAAGTGTCACGCTAAGGCTGCGGTTATATAGAGTTCACGTTTTCACATGTGACGCGTCACTGTTCACTTTAAATGAGTAACATGAAGAACGAACAAGTCAATCCAAAAAAACGATTCACGATGCCACGTTTCACCTTAACGTCGTGTTTTCAAGCCTAAGTCAGTTAACTCGTGACTAGTGAAACATGACAAGTGACAACGTGAATCCAATGTAACTCTGGCCTTAGAAGTGACAAAGTGAACTCTATGTAAACCAAGCCACGTATACCTCCGACCTTGAAAGGTACGGTTGTTGACAATGGCCATGGCCACTGAAGCAACTTACCAAGGCGGACAATGTTGACAAAGCGAGGTGTGAAAACAAAAAATCGGACAAATGATGAGAACAATGATTATTCGAAATGGAAGTGCTGCCTGTCAAGGCCGTATTGAAATCAATGTAGTGGGTTTGTTGAAGCTGATAAAAAGCCTTGGCACATTTCTGGTTGGACAATGTGATGGGGGAGAAAAACACCATTAGGAGGAAAACGCTTCGAACTTCTTTCCCAGAACAACACGAAAAAGCAAATAAAATCAGCTGAGATATCATAAAAAATCAACATGAGATGAAATGTTGCCAAGATCGTTTATGTCTAAATTCAAATGACCTCATAAAAGTGCAGGGTAATTGTTATACCACTTATTTTTTTCGTAGATAATTATTCGCACATAATTATTCGTACATAATTATGCACTCCTAAATGATGATGCTCATACTGTAGTTTCGCACGCCTAACGTCCACTGTAGTAAGCCAGTGTATGTGTACTTTTTGGTAGGCCCACGACGGGAGTGAGTTTCTTCAGGCCTATACTTGATGGACCAGCAGCTTCAATGGCAATATAGAAGGCCTAAAAATTATCCCATTACGAGCATTGAAATTTGCGCTATGTAAAGATCTGGCTAGACGTTAGGAGTGAGAAACTAGAGTAATAGGGCCCACTCGAGAAATGCAAATGCAAAAAAAAAACACTATGATATTCAGAAGCATAAAGGACTTAATACTGTTGATCTGTTTCAATTGTCCGCCTAATGAGCGTGACTATTCGAGATGGATAATAAGTATCGTATGTATGGGACGACATAATTATACGTGCATCATTTGCGGAACCGACACCGAACTGGAGGTATTGGTTGTCTCACCTAGCACCTCGAGGGTGGGGCTGAAATGTAAGTCAAATCCGTGCCGACAGTCGAGGTTTTGGCGGAATGGCACCTCAGCCCAGAGTCGTGTTTGGAGAGACAGGCAAACTGACAGTGGGGTTTAGATTTCTATTTTAAAACACTTCGAACTAAACATTTAAATGTGGTTTTGGCTGCGTTTTCATTACTTCCATATTTTGCACCAACCCAAGCGGTTTTGGTTGTCCAACCATAGGCGCTGCCGTCAAAACGCGGCACAGTTGGCACATATAGTGGGTACACGTAATACGTACACAGTGTATGCACTGAAAACTATGGTTTATTTGTTATCAATGTGTTTTTAGAATAGAAGATCAATTCTGTATCATTAGTCGGATATCCCCATGCATCCTGCGCCGTGTGTTAAAAAACAAGCTGGAGCTGCTTCCTGCAACTGCTTTAATTGGCCGCAGCGGGACCGCGAAGAATCCTTGTCCTTTTCGAGGTAAGAATACCATTCATCATATTCTTTCGATCTGCAGACGACTTTTTCATGAAATCTCCGTACTTGGTATAAAACTAGCATGCGTGTTTCTGAGGGAATTGACTTATTTGAGGGTCAGGGGGTGAAATATAGCCAAGAACAATGTCGTTTTTTCAAAACGTATCTTCCCACTTCATGCCTGAAGTTGTTCAACGGAAAAGTCGGAGCATCAAATCCAATGACAACTACACTCCGGCTCGCGGGCGGATAAATGGCCGCAAAAATCCAAAATGGTCGCTAGCTGCAACAACGGGCCCTATCTTCAAAACACGTATGACAGTATTTAAGGCGTACGTTACAAGGGTTTTGATTTTTTTAAAGTTGAGATTTGCGTACACGTACGATTACATGTCCATTCGAGCTCCATGAACGAATATTGCAGCAAAATCATCGCATGGCAAATAATTCATTTCACGCTGAAGGCTCTCACCGTTCGTTAAAAATCTGAAATTTATAATTGAATTTGAAAAATTTCAATTGCGTATAAATACGTTCAGCATATAAATTTCAACATTTCCGTTGTGCAGAGAGATATACAAATACTACATGTACCAAGTTACAGCTAAGTTTCACGCATGAAAACTGCTCTTCGACAACTGTAGTTCTTTTTTCCTGATCCACGATTTTTATACCAATGGCGTGCCAAACATGGCGATAGTAGTCCGATTGTTTTTCGCCGGAATATCCCTCCCGAACCTAATGGCCCCTTCAGGCGACAGCACTGAGATACAAATGAATAGTCCCCTCAGGCACGTGCACTTAAGATTTAATTTTCTTCGGTGTTTCTAATTTAGGTTGTGGATCTGAGTATCCTGACGTTCCGTAAATGCATTGGGTGCGCCGCTGTGTAATCTATAGCGGTACTTCGCGTGCGGTGAAGTCAATGAACCCTCCAGCGAAATTTCCGTTAGGTTTGCTGTACGAACCTCGTTCATGTGGCTGTAATTGGAAGCTGTGGTGGATGCGCTTGTCCCCCACGTCACAGTCAGTCAAAATACTCGCCGTGTATTTATACAAGCAAATGTTGATGACACCTTAATCGTTCGTTGTGGAGAATAGGCAGGTTTCTTAATTCGTACGAACCACGAAGTACGGAGAACGAAGGTCTGTGGTATAATCAAGTACTGTGCTAGTTTATTTACGCGACACTTGTAAGTCATTTTTTATACTTATGAAGTTGTTGGAGGAATAGGGGGTATTTTAAAACAAGTTGTCGAAATGGGCATTTACGTACATGTACTTTATACTTGTTTGCAAGACTTGCGAAATCTGCCTAATCAGTGAGTATGACAGCAATTTATTTACTCTTGGAACAGCAATGATCTACCGAAAAAGAGTTAAACGCAACCTTATTCTCGGACATTTATTTCAGTGCAATATCGATGTGTTTGACAAGCACTGTACCGTATTTAATTTGTGTTTGTATTCGTAACGCATGCCGATGTAGATGGGCGTAATAGCGACTTTAGGATTGTCGCACACCGCTGATAAATCGGCCCGTCGGACTGGTGGTGACGTTCACTTGGAAAAATCCCTGATTACTAGATATCAAAAAGTGCATCAGAAAGTGCGTTGCACATGTGTATGCATCTATCTGAGTTTACGATACTGATGGACAGGAAAGTTTAGAATGGCCTCATCACCAAATTCTGAATTGCATATTCTGTCCTTGTCCGCTTTTTTAAAGGGAGTTTATAGGCAGCAGCCAAGTAGGCAAGATTCAGTTACAAAAAATCGCCGATAGGGGTCTCTCATCTCGCAGTATCGAAACTATTAACGCTTGCACCAGGAATAATATTCATCGCTTAACAAAACAAAACCTAGTCCCTTGACTGCGTATGTTAGTTACATGAAGACCAATTTCACCCATTTATCGCTGCCTAGTCCCCCTTTAAGGTCTGATTCGACCATTAGCTGTGGTGTCGCCGGCCACACATTTGATCAATCCACCAACCAATAACAATTTACGTAGGTCATTTTGGCAGGGCAAGAAGTAAATCATTCTGATTTAGTGTTCCTCTTCGTGACGACGGCGGACAGGATGGATGAGAAGTAAACAGTTTTCCGGACCTTATTGCGTGACCACTTGGGTATGAGATATGTTGGTTTTTCATACAAAATTGGCTTCCAGCAGGACCGTAACTTCTCCAAACGGGACATTTAAAAACAAACAATGAACTGCAGTAAACAATGCACTGGAACCATAGGCCGGCCTCAAATTCACAAGCCATGACCACAACCGCCTCGCAACACTGGCGAAAGTCATTATTAGAGAGCGTTATGATACAAATAGCGGCGCATGGTGGCAAGCAGTGTTATTATCTTCCTTGCCTGATAATTACCACGGACGACATGTCGTCCCTTTTACGGTATATCTCGTGTGCCTGTACCACAATTCGCTGTAATAATAACGATCATTTTGCCAATACTTGTCATATCGTTTTCATATGATCGTCTATGGATGTGAAGAGTATCCCGGGTGATGTAGCCACTTTCATATGCATGTATATGAAAGTGGCTATTACACAAATCTATGAAACATAGACGTCAAAATTGCCACTTGAAGTAAGGCTAGGAAATCTATGAAACACAGACGTCAAAAGTGCCACTGGAAGTAAGGCTAGGAAATCTATGAAACACAGACGTCAAAGTGCCACTGGAAGTAAGGCTAGGAAATCTATGAAACATAGACGTCAAAATTGCCACTTGAAGTAAGGCTAGGAAATCTATGAAACACAGACGTCAAAAGTGCCACTTGAAGTAAGGCTAGGAAATCTATGAAACACAGACGTCAAAAGTGCCACTTGAAGTAAGGCTAGGAAATCTATGAAACACAGACGTCAAAAGTGCCACTGGAAGTAAGGCCAGGAAATCTATGAAACACAGATGTCAAAAGTGCCACTGGAAGTAAGGCTAAGAAATCTATGAAACACAGACGTCAAAAGTGCCACTTGAAGTAAGGCTAGGAAATCTATACTGGAAGTAAGGCTAAGAAATCTAAGAAACACAGACGTCAAAAGTGCCACTGGAAGTAAGGCTAGGAAATCTATGAAACACAGACGTCAAAAGTGCCACTGGAAGTAAGGCTAGGAAATCTATGAAACACAGACATCAAAAGTGCCACTGGAAGTAAGGCTAGGAAATCTATGAAACACAGACATCAAAAGTGCCACTGGAAGTAAGGCCAGGAAATCTATGAAACACAGACGTCAAAAGTGCCACTCGAAGTGAGGCTAGAAAATCTATGAAGCACAGACGTCAAAAGTGCAACTGGAAGTAAGGCTAGGAAATCTATGAAACACAGACATCAAAAGTGCCACTCGAAGTAAGGCTAAGAAATAGAGATTGTTGTCGGCTCAGGTAGCCTTGAAAAGCTATTTCCCACGGGGTACTCATTTCACGGTCGACAGAACTCTCAGTTCGCTATCATAATGTAGTCACAAGTTATAACGATCGCCTTCGGCGAACAGGTGGGAGGTCTTCTACAAACAGCCAAATAAACAAGAGAGAAAATTTCAATTTCATTACTTCTGAGCTGTGTTTGTTTAAGCTGGGGGTTACAGTACGGGATCATGGTGTAATCACAGTATTTAAGTCAAGCTTCAACTTTACCATTGTGTAGACACATATACAAATACTGTAAATACCAATACAGGAACTACGTGTACTTTACAAAGGCTAACATCTTCATCCGTCTTTGTGAAAAACGAAGTAAGACTAACTTTGCGAAGCGCGGCGTAGGCAGCAATTAAGTGGAACTAGCCCCCAATGTACAAAGAGGGTTACGAAAACGTTGATACTTTCAAAGCAAAACCAAAAAGTCTCGCATAAGCTATTATGCCAGTGGAAAGAAGCACGTTGACATTTTTGAACGAGGACCAAGTTTCCATGCTATTGTGCTACTCAAGAGACTCATTATTGTTTTAATTTGAATTTTCGAATGTCGATTTATTATTTCCTTTTGCCTAATCGAACATCAAATTAATATTTCTCAACGGCCACTAAACAGGCTTGAAGGCAATTTAATATAAAATCATTGATTAAACTTAAAAGCAGTTTGATTTGAATCTATATCGAAATCCGCTATTCTTAAAGTTAAATCGATCGGTCGTTTTTGGTTTGCCCGAATATTTGTACACTTTTCAATTATTGGAATTGTCCGATCAATATTTTCAATCGACTCTTGAAGCGCATGCAATTTTTAAGTAAATCGCTCCAAATGTTGCCGGTGATTGGATCTTAAAAGTCTAATGGACTTTACTGAAGGCGGGTAGGCTGATGCAAGGGTATTCAAGGAGCCTTTCAAATAAATTTGTTTGACTCTGGTATTACCAAGTTGTTGGCTGTCCAGTCACTTCCATTCTACAGAATAACAGTTCCTACTACATGTAAGAACGAAAAAATTTAAAATTTGACTGAATAATTACCATGCTATTTCGATTTTAATCCCAACTCGACCCGAGTGAGGAATGCGAAGTGTTGCTCATTTTTCTACTGTCTAACATGTCTGTGAGTTGAAACATAATGAAAAAAAAGTGTCAGATTCTTTCTAGCAATGAAACAGGAGATGAACTAACCACTTCGTTCAAGGTAACGTCAAAATAACTTAAACCAGACCCCGTTTGCCATTAACTTAAGTTGACGTTAAGTCTGATAAAACACCAGTTTAAGTTTAACGCTAGTATAAGTGACAAAATTTGCTTTAAACAAACAGGCCCGGCGATAGTAAATACTGGTATCAGCCGATTATCCACGCGTCCAGGTTCCGTCGAAAGGAAATTGTACAAAATCTTTTATAAAACAGTAAAAATCATTCTCCAAAGTAGACATAGTACTTGTACATGTAGAACCGCCTCATCGCACTACTATTACTGCGCGGGGTGTGAGTTAACATACCCCTAAATGCATCGAACTAGTTCGTACCACCATCAAAATGAGAGTCAATATTTAATATACCGGCCAAAGGTATCAATTTTCATCCTCCAAAGCAGATATCATATTCCAGCACTCGTCTACTATTGCGTTGGAGTGCATGACGTGTATGATCAATATCATGGGGTATTGCGTGTAGTGTCTCTTTTTTCTACCAAACCGACGTTTTGCGACACTGATCCGGATCAATTGAAAGTAATTCTCATGGCATTACAAATGCTTAGTTGCACTAAAAACGAATATAGACTTGACATTTCGTAGAAAAGTCATTTTGTACCTGGCGCAAGAAACTGATGAGGTGAGCTAGAAAAAGTAACAATACAATGTTTGAATCAATGCTGTTCTGGACTTCGGATTATTTGCATCCCTTCTGACGAGTCCAAGTTGCAAACAGCAAACTGTGGTATAATTTTGGTTAAAAAAAGATATTGGAAAATGTCCCTACCTTTCTTGCTGCCAGTCTGATGATATAATCCACGAATTAAGATCCTTTTTGTCAACGTCTTTCATTAACTCCAACTATCAAAGCAACCTCTCGCTTGGTTACCCAATTGAATTCAACAGTTTATTTTGCTGGAGAAAGTGAGTCACGCGTTCTATGGTGAGACTAGGTCGAGAGAACATGATAGACAGCGAGAAGCTGCAACAACAGTGCGATATCAACGCGATTCGAGCGACATGGAGAGGACGGCGGAGACGGCTTAAGTTGATATGTGTCCCGTTGATGGCACTTCATACAGCAGTTTATGACATCGCGACTCGAGAGAGTTTGTCAGCAATAGCTTTGTATGGGTGAAAATAGTTTACACGTCTTGGTCTTTGGACTTACTGAAAACTAGCAACACGTTGGACAGTCCATGGTTCCAAAACTATAGCAACACGTCAATGGCTGGGCTGCAGACCAGCAACTCGTCTGTCTTTGAACTGTCGATGGCTGCAAAACTAGCAACACGTTTGACTTTGAACAGTCAATGGCTGAAAACTAGCAACACGTTTGTCTTTGAACAGTCAATGGCTTAAAACTAGCAACACGTTTGTCTTTGAACAGTCAATGGCTGAAAACTAGCAACACGTTTGTCTTTGAACAGTCAATGGCTGAAAACTAGCAACACGCTTTGACTTTGAACAGTCAATGGCTGAAAACTAGCAACACGTTTGTCTTTGAACAGTCCATAGCACAAAAACTGGCCGCCCGTTTCCGCACCGTTTCCCACATGAAGTGTAAAGATGAAATGTATGTAAAAGTAGATGTACAGCTGTCCTGTCTCAAAGCACTTCCCATCATTCCCCAGCCTAATCCAGAAACCTTTCTGCTGAAACCAAGAATGCACACATTGCACTACTCCTGACCATGTCGGGACGAGTTAAGTAATTGCAACCCGAAGCATAACTGAAACATGACACAAGGACGGTCGTTTTATAGTCCCACCCTTTTTGATCCGATATAAGTCAGTGAAAGTCAAAATTTTTTAGGGATCTTCATTTCAAACAAAGGCCAACAAATTCTCGGAAACACCAAAACCTTCTGATAAACAGAGTGGGTACTTTATATAGGGTGTCCAAATAAAAATGTAAGCGGCACTATTCTTCAAAGTTTATTTTTAGGCAGGCGCAACAAGTTTATTTTTGCACAGTCAACGGCTGAAAACTAGCAACACGTTTGTCTTTGAACAGTTAAAGTGACTGAAGACCAGTAACACGGTGAGAGTTGTGCAGTGAAAACATAAGCGCCTGTCACCTCTGGAGGTCCAGCATACAAATTTATGTCCAGGATTCGATTCAAGGTCGGCCCCGGTACTCTTATGTGACAGAGAGGGCGGCCCTCTTCGACAGCGTAATTTTCCTTCAGGGTCTCCGGTTTCCTTCTACTTACATTACAATCGCCCGATGTATTGTTTACAAAGCTAATCATGTCCTTGTTGACACGGAGCTCTCACCTCAATATTTTTAAAATATAGCAACGGGTTTGTCTTTGAACAGTTAAAGGCCATATATCAAGGTTTGAAAACATGCTTGATACTCATGAAATATGTTGAGGGTTAAAAAAACAAGATCCCAGACATTAAAAAAATTCTAATAATAAAGTCATTATTTAGTTATTTCAATTTTCAATTTTAAACTATTTGAATTTCCCACCACACACAACTTTAGATTAGTTCCACATGTGGCCGCTAGGGATTTTTTGATGACGTAGATCAGGTCAGTCAGAACAAAGCAAGATGGCTTCCGCATACAGTTCAGAGAGTGAGAGCAGTGAATTTAAGGATGTTTTGGTCGATACAGAAGGATATTTAAACGTTGAGCCGTACATGTTCGAGCCATTAATATCACTAGATCATAATGAGAGTGATCATTCGGACGAAAGTGATTAGAATTTGTGGTTAATCAATTTGCATGGCAGACCTGCCGATATAGCAAAGAAGACATTGATAGACGGTTGCAGATGCATAACATGTATGATTTTTGAACAGACTAATGTTGCACAATATTGTTTCGCCTCGTCAGTGTTGTATCGCCAGTTATGTCATGACGCTGAACTACTATTGAAAAGTGACGGTATTATGCACAATCATCTTGACGTGACGATATAATGCCGTGCAACGTTAGATAGGCCTAGATGTCAGATGACAATAATCTGTCATTGACAGTGGCTGTCACTGACACTGACCTGTGTCGCTGTCACCTTGCTATGGCTGGAACACAAGAAGACACTATGCGGTATCACAGGCCCCAATAGGGCCTACACATTATGTATAACAACCGACCTCGGCAGCCTCGGGCATTAAATGCAATTGACATGGTTGGAACAGCTGTTTTTAACAAGTGGCATTTAATATTCAGTTGGATGCAGATATCCGGCTTCATGTGATAATCCGTATCGATAAAGTGATCACTGCAAAGTTTGGCCGAAGGCCCAGGCTTCCAACACTCCAAACGTTTGCACTTCCGAATCCACAGCTTCCTCCTCTCTCGTTCAACTGGCTTTGGAAATTCATGAAAATGGGTCCCATCCGTCATTCGATTGTTCTTTGTGCTATCCTTGACACAATTCGGAGCCACACAATACACCATAGTGAATGAAACACATTACTTCCAGGTGTGCATAATTAATTAAGGCCCTCCTGCTTTTATGATTGCATGACATGTACAGTTAACCTGATCTACATCACAACTTTTGCTGAACCCGCCGCCTGGCTCTAACAAGCCAGTTGCTAGCCTGATTAGGTAATCAAGTTGTCAAACACATAATTGGCTATATCTTCAAAATGGATGGAGCTAATTGCATTTGGTTTTCTGTATTGTATAAAGTGTTAGGTACACTTTTGAAATCGTCTTACAGCAGAAAATGGCAAAAAACCTTGATATATGGCCTTTAATGGCTAAAAACTAGCAACGCGTTTGCCTTTCAACAGTCCATTGCTGCAAAACTAGCAACGAGTTTGTGTTTCAACAGTCCATGGCTAAAAACTAGCAACGCGTTTGCCTTTCAACAGTCCATTGCTGCAAAACTAGCAACACGTTTGCCTTTGAACAGTCCATTGCTGCAAAACGAGCAACACGTTCGTCTTTGAACAGTCAATGGCTGAAAGTTATAGAAACACGGTCGTTCGAAATTCCCTTTAAGGTATTTCTGTTACCATTCCGTATAGAAGATTAACATTTTTGTTGCATTCGGCGATCTTGCCGTATCAAAAACCCTAGCTCACGCTTCAGCTGCCACGCTTTGACATCTTGACGTCTTAAAGTGGGGCAGGCTATAAATCCCATCTCGACTCAATCATTCAATTGCTCTTATCAATTTTCCAAACGAATAGATTTAGATCATGGCGTCTCCCTGGTTGATGCGGCCTTGGCCTGATTTCAGCTAAAGTCAAGATTGAGCCATTCTACAGGCACTAAATTCACGCTTAGAAAAAGGGGTGCTATAGGGGTAGAATAGGGGTGCTATGGCACTTAGTAGAACCCCGAGGTGCTGGTTGGAACCCCAGGCAGAGGAATGGTGCATAATTGGAGCTAAAATGTAGCTAAAATGTTGTCAGTGTACACAGGGCTTAATTTTGGGACTTGAACAACAGGGGTTGAGACAAGGGGGTTGTGCCCACAGCTCGGGTGAGGTGCGTGGGGACATACATGTAGCTTAGAAGCTGCAGCCAGCGGTCTTCTGCAAAATTAACTAACTGATTCTAGTGAAATATGACGATTTGATTGTGTGGAAATAAACTTGACACCGATAAAAATCAGTAAACAATGGAAGCGTTTTTAAATTTCGAGACACATACGTTTAAACTTTTACGTCTTTTATTTCCTTGCCTATTTGCATGTTTAACATTAAATCGTTTTTTAATGGTTACACTTTGGCTCACTTAGCCAAATATCGTGGGATCTCAAAAACGAAAATGTGTCAAAATTTGCCAACGATAACAAGAAGTAATTAATCACAGTACATTTTCATCAGCAATAAGTATCTTTTTAATTTACTTTCCTAACCCGAGTTGCATTTTAACCAACTTTTTATAGGAATTTGTATTGAAATGTGTTGCTTCCCCGACATCATGGGACATGTAAGATCTATTCAGATTTGCTCATGATCGACAACATATTTAACAAGCAAGTCAGGTATATATCTTGGGATGCAGTTAACAGATTACTCTTATATGTATCCGCATCATCTAGGGGCTATCATTATGTCTATCGTCGCCAAGGGTATAATTTTTTCTTCTCGACATTCTATCTCATCCGTAAAAGGAAGCAGTGAAATCGGACGAAGGCTCATTGAAGCAGTGCACGTCACTTCGAAGGAACATTTCTGTTTTCTAATAAAATGATTCTGTTGCTCTGGGGTGATTAACAACACATCTTTCCAACACGGAGAATTAAGTTCCTGATCTCCCTACCTTTTTGCGTAAGGTACCAAATTCTGAGAATAGGGGGCTTTTAGTATTTATTTATTTCTGGTGATACATACCTACTCAGTTATACCGACAGTCCATTAAATATTCGTAGATCAGCGGACCGCCTTTTTCACCATGTGACTGTGGTAATGCTACTCACGTGGTACATATAAGCCCCGGCAACATTTTAATATTCATTTATCGGGGTCAGTTCACTGTATTGCAAATGTGGTCTGACTTAAGTATGTTCAATAGCGCGTGTCGGCGGGTTTTATGCCTCACGGATTGGCTTCAAAAGGCGATATTCAGGCTGTTTGTAATACAGGGTGTTCCAAAATAAACGTTCCAATGAACCCTGCTGGCGGTCAAGCAACAACTTGCTGATGATCATTGCTTTTATCAAAAAAATCAATAAGCTTTATGGGCATTTAGCTATGAACAGAGGGTGCATTGTTACCGGTATGCCAAGGGTAATAGAAAAAGATTGGTGGCAATTTCCTTTTCCTTGATTCATTTTGTCAGACATGAAAGACTAAAATTAAAATGTAAAGATTCATTTTTTATTCAACAGTTGATAAATCCTGAACAAACAGGTTCTCAAACAAAAACAACATTCTTACATAACAATTCCAACACATTGACATCTTAAGTCAACAAATCAACTAATTAATGTCAATCTCGTCATCAAATCCAAGTCCATCTTCTTCAAAATCGTCCATCTCCTGATTGTCTAATAGCAAATCATGGTCAGCTGCTGCTCCATCATGCATAAGCCCGGCCACGTCCCACGACCTCACGATGGCCTCACGCACTATTGCATCCCATGACCTTGAAACAATGTTCAAAACGGTTTCCAATCGAATTTTTGGACTTCCATTTGCATCCGTTTTTTTCCCACCGTTTCCATTCGTTGCGCGTTCTTGATTTGAAGGCCCGCATAACTGTACAATCCAATGGTTGCACAATCGAGGTACACCCAGGGGGAATGTACTGAGTAACGACATTAACATCAGCGGCTTGAAGTTGAAATTCTTCCTGCAGATGAACACGACAGCGATCCATTATCAATAACGAATTGTCCTCTACCTCCTCTCTTTCGATTCCATCAACAAAAGGACAGAAAACCTCATTGAGCCAGAACTTCAAAGCTTCCTGTCTAATCCATCCAGTTGGCGTTCCAATCACCTGAAAATACAGGAAACCTGGTGAACGCCTAGTGTTTTATTTTACAACACAGTGAATGTGCTTCAGAAATTGAAAGACATCAATTTTTACTGTTTTAATACATGTCTAATACACCTAGGTATACTGGGGCAAAAAATGATGACTGAGGCAACGTGCAAGACAAACTTAGACGCCTGCCGTTTAGTTGAGTGTTTAACTATAAACAGAACACATGTTTTTTTCATAATTTGTGTTTTGAAATTAAACACATCTTGAGTAAAAAACGTGTCATAAGTGTTTTGAAACTGCAACAGAAATAACATGTAAATGTGTTTTCTTTAAAAACATCCAGATTTACAGTGCAGCCAGAAAAACTGGTACATGTCTTCAGTTGTCTAACACTAAGATAAATTTACAATTGATAGTCATCGAACCAACATTTCATACTTTTATTTACAATTTTTATAGCAAAGCGGTGTTTGTCGGGATTGAAAAGAAATCAATTTTTTACCTACCCGTACATTATCAGGACAATTCTGCCGCAGTCACCGTACCAATGGGCCTTCCTGTGCAGCTTTGATGATGACAAAAGCTGGCGCTTTTTCTCCTTCTATGTTACAGCAAAGTGCGACTGTACACCCCAGCTTATGGTTCCCTCTGCTGCTCTTGATGTTAATTTGTGTTTGGCCATTTTGTAATGATTGCACACATTAAGTCATGGGCGTGGGTCACTATGTACCTACTGGTTGCACCAGCGATCGGCCAAGATCAAAACATTCACAGAAGGTCTTGGACTCCCCATACGAGACTTAGAAACTAGATTCATATCACTTTTCCAATGCACTTGACCAACTCCGATTAATGAATAGGAGCATTGCAACTTTAATGTTGGGACACCCTGTATTTCAAACAACCTGAATATCGCCTTGTAAAGCCATGGAGGTATTATTAATACCTCCATGGTAAAGCCAATCCGTGAGGCATGAAACCCGCCGACACGGCTATTGAACAGACTAAAATGTTGCCGGGGCTTATATGTACAACGTGAGTAGCATTACCACAGTCACATGGTGAAAAAGGCGGTCCGCTGATCTACGAATATTTAATGGACTGTCGGTATAACTGAGTAGGTACAGTATGTTTGATGTGTCTCATCATCACCAAAGATCAGTAAGATTTCTATTATAACAATTTTTTCTTTCTTTCTCTTACAGCTATAATGGTAGAACCACTGACAAATGGGACAGCCTACTGCGAGTCCGAGGACCACTTCAAACCCGACGAATGTATTCGTTCGTCAATCTCGGAGACTCAAGCCCGAGACTTGGCCAAACGACTCTACGGCCTCACCGTCACTAGCATTCGACAGTTCAATGGTTACCATGACAGGAATTTCTACCTGACTGTAGACCAAGATTGCAGTAATCCGCACATTGATGAGGTGTTGCCCCACGGATACGTTCTCAAAATCATTAACACGCTTGATAGTAAGACACCTGAACATTTGGGTAAGTTCTATCATACTGCTTGTTCTATCCCATTCAATATAGGGCGTTTACACGATACTAAACCAAACCAGACCCGACCAGACTAGACCTGGCACACTACAACAGGTGTAGCGGATCGGGGCCTATTTCAATGGGCTACGACAAGACCAGATCAGATCACATCGCTCACGACGTCACGTTTGCGTGGCAGACGTGACCAATCTAGGCCGATCCGAAACGATCCAGATCGGTTTGGTGCTGTGTAAATGGCCCTTATATCACATTGTTTTGAAGGATAATTTAGTTCGATCTTATACTGTTGGTAATTGTGCTTTGCCATTTATTACCATGACTTTTTCCTGTGTGTAATGGCCAATCGCTACCATGACTTCCTGGCCGTAGTGGCTAATCAGACGCCCTATGTCTTTCGCGTTTGGCGAAGGAAGCTGGATTGAGGCTTCTGCCTGACTAATAGAGACTGGAAGTCTCTTGTCGTGTGAAAGCATTCGCAACTTTCCTCAAGCAGCAGTTTCGGATTTCCTGACAGGTATTGATGACCAATCAGAAGAAAGCTATCATGCTTGTTCGGCACAGACAGCAAGGCCATGATCACATACGGCGGTTTTGATTGGTCAAAACCTGTCACCTGACAGGGAGTTCCACGTGACTTCTACTTGAGGAAAGTGGCGAATGGTTTGAAAGTGTCGAGTAGTTCTGAATATCCTATAAAGTGCGGTCGAACCATGTCCTGGATATATTGTAGCTGAGCAATGGCAGGAAGTTTGAGGTGAAATGACTGCGAGGTTTTTACTCCCGTGTAATGATTTTTCTGTGACTTTGGAGAAGACACTGCTGGATGCCAATTCTGCATGAAAAACCAACATATCTAAGCCCAAGTTGTCCCTTTAAATCGTTCGTGCGAACATCTTCTATTTTCCTCTCCAGATGCCCAATCCAGTCTTCTCCGCCATATTCATGCCAAGATGCCCGGATGTTGTCCACTTCCGGTGAAGAATGTTGACGGGAACTTCTCCTCGCTGGAAACAATATTACAAGGAGGTCAAAATGGTAAGAAAATGTTTGAGTATATGTAATAATGAAAAGAATATAATCAAATTTTCGGTTATTCTGGCCCTTATAGTTAAAAAAATTACGCCAAGCCCAATACAGGCTACATTGTCTTTATAAAACAAAGCCCGCTCGCACTCATATAGGCCAAAATGTCCATGTTCTACTGTCTTATCAAAGGGTTATCAGGGCAAATCTTGATAACATCGACCCTCATGAAAGCTTTTCATGGGTTGAACCGGCAAGGGCAACGAAACGTGATGGCACTTATCTCAATTCCAGGCACCGGCACCCAGCATATCGTTCGTCTCCTCTGTTTCATTCCCGGGGTTGTCTTCCATCAAATGCCGCAGCCAGACTATGATATTTATTACGATGCGGGCCAGTTCCTCGGCAGGCTTGACATAGCGATCAAGGTATGTCACAGACTCGATTTATTGGCCTTTTTTTATCTGAGCTATACCAAACTTGATAAATGTGAAGCCAGTATTATAAACGTTAAAGGTAACTGGTAAATTATACTGTAGCTAAGATATGGTTACTAGATCTATAGGTGTGTCCAAATGTTATCGGCAAAATACCAATTTACATGTTTTGATGAGGACGTGACTGCATACTCTAAAAACTCGGGGTACCAACAGGGTGCTACGACTTACAGAGCACCGTAAATGCTACTATGGAACCCTAAGGTGCCACCACGGCCCCCCTATGCTACCCCAAATCGTCATGGGGTGCTATGAAACAAAATTGAATGACTCGAGGTAAAATGAGGTTCCAATGCTTGGATGTTACTCCACCCATTCATCACTGTCCAGTCTGCAATTAAGTTGGCCAGAAGAAACTAGTCAAGGTAACTCGTACTGCAAGTGCATCCCTAAAGAAAGATTTCTATGGCACCCTAATGCTAGGGTGCCCTGTGGGTGGCACTAGCACCCTATAGGCCTAGTATATAGCACCCCACTTTAGGGTGCTGTATTCGCTGCCCACAGGGCACCGTAGGGTGCTATGTAAACTTCTCCTCAAGACCGAGTTTCAGGTACCATGACTTATTTCTTCTAACTAACTTGAAGATCAGACGGTGATGAATGAGTGGAGAAACAAATCAGCGTTGGGACTTCATTTTATATCTTGCTATTCAACTTTTTTTCATGGCACCCTTCTTCTCATACACACCAAAAGGTGCCATTGAAGCATCTTAGGGTGCTTTATCAGGCTGAAGCACCCTTTTTTTAGAGTTCGCACGTTTCATCTTATTATATATTTGATCAAATACATTTGTTTTTATACAAAGTATATGTATATTGATGGCCTAGTGTGGCGTTTTGTCTCTAGTCACTGTTTCGGTCCAAAAACCAAAACAACTCGGAGAACCTTAGCTGGTCCTGGAACCTGTTTTAAGAGTTTATTTCACGATTCGAGTTTTGGTAATTTTAAAGAACAAGCAATACGTAAGACAAGGAACCTGAATTGAGACGCGGGAGGCGGGGGGGGGGGGTCACGTGTTGGATCAGATTCTGGCCGAACATTGATTTTGATAAAACTTACATTCTATCGTTACATGTTCAACAATCAGATTAACTTTTTTGCAGAAAGAATGCGAAGCAGTTGAACTAGATATCTTCGTTTTCAGGATTTCTCCAGCCCTGCCTTCGAAGCTCGCTTCAACTGCTGGAGTATGTACTGGGTACCGAATTTGAAGAGGTGTACGTACGCGGTGAGGGACCCCAAAAGACGGGCATTGGCAGCGGAAGTCATTGAGGAATTTGTCGCGCAGGTCATACCAAATTATAACAAGCTTCAAAAAGGTATGGCAACACTCTTAAAGGACAACTTGCACTCCATCCGGCCTAGTGCATTGTTTAGTGTCAGTTCACTGATATTTCAATTATCCTGTTTAGAGAGGTCACGGTCCTACTGGAAGCCATATTTGTATGAAAAACCAGCATCTTATGCCCAAGTCATCCCTTTAAACAGGCAAATATTTCCCTATTATGGTTTCCGTTTCAACAAGTCAGATACATCATGATGTTCCATATTTGATTACATACTCGATTTGATACCGGCGTAGAAGTTTTATATTATGTCCTCTTTAAAAATTTATCCCTCCTTGGTGACATATTAAGTTATGTAAAGACTCAAGAACTTTTAATCCCTTATCAGAGACTAAAAGCGCATTGTATTAGAATCCTTTCTGTCCGAGACACTCTATCCTAGTACATTTAATGCTGTTACACCTGCATGACCAAAAAAAACTAGTGGTACATGTACATGTATCAATAGACACAAGAATTTACTTCATAATAAGGTCTTTATTCATTCTTGCTAGACAAACTAGTCTTTGTTAATTCTCGATTGACGGCAATTACTTTTGTTGCTGGGATTTTACTTCAGGCACAATCCATGGCGACTTTAACGAACAGAATGTCCTAGTTACGCCAAAAGACGGGATGGACAACGCAGACCCAACCACCGAAACAAAGTACAAGCATATTGGAATCATTGACTTTGGGGAAAACGCGAACGCTTGCTACGTCTTTGAAATAGGGTTATCAATGATGTATCTGTCCACCTGCAGCCGGAAGTTAGATTTCATCGAAGCCGGCGGCCATCTTCTTGCCGGATATTTGACCCATATGACCTTGAGTGACCTTGAATTTGACCTTTTGAGGACGGTTGTGGCGGCGCGTTACGCCCAGTCACTGGTGCTAGGAGAGTATTTCTACTCATTGGAGAAGAATGAGTACTGTTTGAGTACCAGCAGTGCCGGCTGGCTGCAGCTTGAGAAACTATGGGAGACGCCCAAGGAAAAAGTGATGGAGATCTGGTCCATGATTATTGAGCAGCGGAAAGATCAGCACCTGACTACTGAGCAGTAACAGGGTCGTCAGATAAGGTAAATTGGTGCAATATCCAAGCCCCAGTTCAAGTGTGGCCTCTGCGTGCAATAATGTGTAGGCCCTACTGTCAGCAATGTATCTAAGACTGAAATTGTATCAGGGCTATAATTTTACCACTTTACCTTACTGCAACATGATCAGGTCCAACATGTAGGTGCTAGCTCTAGACAAGCCATGAGATTTACAACTGGCGTCGAACAATAGGATAGGACACAAATTATTTGAGGACATCGATTCTCGTTACATGCCAAAGACTTTGGCGTTGGTTCTCTGCTCGCTCTCAGCGAACTACTGATAACTCACACGACGTAGTGAGTGTAATGGTTACGTGTATGTATAAAGTGTAAACAAAATTCATATATCCATCATGTCCATCGAATCTGAAAAAATTTGTGCAGACCCATGACAGTTCCGGTTCCGGTACAGTTTGTTGCATTCCATACGGGCCGCGCTTGCCGATCCTGCTTTCACGACGCACCGCAACCACAGTTACCATGATTCCCGTTGTTGACGCAATTATTTCATGACGTCATGAGCCATTGACCAATCACGCAAGTAGATTTATTCACACCGGCGCCACTGTCTTGAAGTGTATCTAAAAATCGTCTGCTAGAACATACAGGACAACAACGTCGGCGGAGACAGTTGTGACATTTCATTGCAGACGAAGTAAACGTCCTCTTCTTCTCGATTTACGTACTTTACTTCAAAAAGTCAGTTTAAACACTACTGCACAAATATAGAGTGGTCTTAAAGTTCCATTTGGATAGAGATTTGACGGACTGATTTGGAAATTCATTCCAACCATGCAACTGTTTCAGAAATGAGAAAAAGCTCCAGGGTGTCATGACATGCATGATGTGTCTTGCCTCTGCATTTTTGTACTCAGACATGTCAGAGGGCTCTCAACTTTCATATCATTGAAGAAATAATTCATTCCAATCTACAAGTATATCAATCACATCATTTATTTAAAAATCGTCTGCTAGGACATACAGGACGACGTCGGTGGAGACAGTTGTGACATTTCAATTTTCATTGCATAGAGATTTGACGGACTGATTTGGAAATTCATTCCAACCATGCAACTGTTTCAGAAATGAGAAAAAGCTCCTGGGTGTCATGACATGCATTATTTCACCACAAAGAGCTGCTTCTTTCAGCAGATATGAGACAGCTACCGGGGCCGGAACTATTTCTTTATGGGGCCTTATTGTTCAGCGTCTCCAAGGAATTCTATTTTTAGAGTCCAATGGGGGGGGGCTTCCCCCCAATATACTGACTAAAACCTGTCACTTTCAGAGAACGGGGGAGAGAGTGGTCTTAAAGTTCCATTTGGATAGAGATTTGACGGACTGATTTGGAAATTCATTTAAAAAACCATGCAACTGTTTCAGAAATGAGAAAAAGCTCCTGGGTGTCATGACATGCATTATTTCACCACAAAGAGCTGCTTCTTTCAGCAGATATGAGACAGCTACCGGGGCGGGAACTATTTCTTTATGGGGCCTTATTGTTCAGCGTCTCCAAGGAATTCTATTTTTAGAGTCCAATGGGGGGGGGGGGCTTCCCCCCAATGTACTGACTAAAACCTGTCACTTTCAGAGAACGGGGGAGGGGGTTTGGGGGACTCATCCCCCAATGTACTGGCTATATATGTCAGAAGGACAGTTGTGTGAGTTCACTAGAGATTGCTCTTTACATATTACAGCTGAGGTGGTATAGAAAAAAACCCTGGGAGTCTTGATGGTATACATTGGGGAAACAACAAAGTCGTTTCTTCAAGGTTACACTGCCTCGTGATATCTGGGGTCGGGTATGGTCGATGCCCTGGTGGTGCCATTGCCCGGGTTCGATGCCCTGTAAATGTCTCGATCGACGTCTTTCCAAGTGATTAAACATTTAATCAAGCATGTATGTATTTACTGCGAATGGGCACAAAGGGAATTATCTCTACATTCTCATGATCATTGTCTGATACAGAATGAAAATATTGTACCAAGTAGGAAATCTGGACGACTACATTTTGCCGATATTTGGATTGTTGGTTCGGAGGACGGAGAGACAACGCAAACAGTCATTGCAGGTGTAAGTGAAAGACCTTTTTCCAATCTGTTTTGATGTATTCCTGTAATTAGTTGTCACAAAAAAACATTTAGCTTCCAAGCGTTCAAAAAACTGAAATAAATGTTACGTCTAAATGTTATTACTTGTGAATTTCCTTTTTCTGTTGTTGCATGTCCCTTGGGCAGGGTTGTCGATGTAAAATTGACACAGCAATGGTTTATACCCCATGCCGAATTACCGGTAGTGAATGTCAGTTTTGGGTTGAGTGTCTTCCTCAAGCACATGAAGATGAAACAACATTGATCTGTCAAAGAATCGAATTCATGACCTCCCGATTACGAGCCCGGCGCTGAAACAACTGTGCCACTGGTCTCCCTATTGGTCATTGATTTAGCATGTTTAACCTTCAGATTCCAAATCAGAGTCATTAGCTCATTGAGAATACTCGAGTTGGGAGAAGATTTACAGTAACAATAGATCTGCCCGCCTACATTGAGGGTAGGAGTGCATTTTACCCCGTCTAGAAACCTCTTGAGAAAAGATCAGGGTCGAACCTGTTGTTATCAGGGTCGAACCTGTTGTTATATAACAACAGGTCCGACCCTGATCTTTTCTCAAGAGGTTTATAACAACAGGTCCCACCCTGATCTTTTCTCAAGAGGTTTCTAGACGGGGTAAATGCACTCCTACCCTCAATGTCAGCGGGCAGATAGCTATTGTTACTGTGAGGAGCAGATTTCGAGTATAATTTGTACCGTCATCGATGGGGCATCATGGTCATATAGAGGAGCTCAAGACCCGCAGAGCGCCCAGACAGTAGACTCCGGAGGAAGCCTGATCATGATTTCGTCATCCTATCTATCTTTCCTTCAGGGCTGTCACAGTTCATTGTATTACATCTCAAGATTAATCAGGCCGCCCCCTCCTTGCCTAAAGAGACATAGGAGACGGTTTAACGATCAAAGATGATGACAGTACGTCGTTGGCTCCTTGACTGAAGGTTACATAAGATCAATTATACGGCACCCTCTGCCTTAAACGATAGTATGTTAGTGAAAGAGGTGCCATAGCGCATGTCGCTGACATCTGCAATGCAAGTCTTGGTATAAGACCAACGCTAAGTTAACCACCCTATGAATGATAACTCACACAACAGTTCCGAGGCCGACAAAGGACCAGGACTCATTTTGACCCTCAAGTTTTTGATCCACTCCGCCGACCCAGACTCTGTGAGGGGAGGTAATACGGATGAGTACCTCTGATGGGCTGGGCAAAGCAGTTCAGTCCCGATTCCGTCCATCCTGATGTCTTCGGTCGCAAATCGGAGAGATCCACGGTAAGAGCGGAATAATAGAAAATCAAATATCACCAATGTAAACAAACTACCAAGAAAGTTATGTGGACGTTTTTCGACTTTTAAAACATCAAAATGCTGCTTTACGTGGAAAGTAAAGCGTTTCCCGTAAGCTTTATTGGATTAATTCACATTTTCCGTTTTCAAAATTGTGATCAGTGATTTAGAGAGCTCGAAAAGAAGGCATTACGGAGGCAATATTTTTGCCAAGATCACGATGCAATGCCCATGTCATGTGTAATGTAATGTACTGTAGGCCTACATAAAGTTGTGTGTTAAAAATGCCCACTTACTGAACAACCCAGCCACTATCACTACCCTACGGCTGTTGAAATAGATGATCATGCTGTCCATGAAGTTTGACTTATAGACTAGAGGTTCACAAAAAATCTCCTTCACTGGCTTTAATTAATTAAGGTTTAAAAGACTTTAAAGAGGCATAAGAAACAAGCCACCAGAGAGTTCTCCACAGACCTCTCAAGGTAGAGTGGTACCCTTGATATTCAAAATGGTTTGCCGGTAGGGTCGCCAGCTATTTCAGGTAGGATGACCCTCCTATATAGAAACCCTTTAAAAAGTCTAGAGGAAGGTAGGGTGGCTGCTTCCAAGGTAGGGCCGGGCTGCAAGCTGCCAAGGTAGGGTGGGCGGCCCTGACAAATGGCCTTGTCATTGCAGAGAACACTGATCTGTATCATAGTGTATGTTATGTTTTTGGCTTTTTTTTCAGTACAAGACCTTTGTAGTGCTGGTGAAGGTCGAGGATACGATTGCCAAGATCCGCGCCCACTTGCTACACATCTTGTACCAGTTTGGACGCGCTGACCACCAGTTTCGGTTGCGATTCAAGGGACAGTATCTCCGTGATGGCTACACAATTGAAGACTACAGTATCCCTGATGATGCCATCATAAAGATGGTACCAATGTCCAGGAGGTCCGACGTAAGTAGATGAAATATGACACTTCAGAAGTTGGCCCGGAAGTGGCCTCACCCTTGAGATACCCTCAGATAATCTTAGGTAATAGCCTTGAGAGTGGGTCGGTAGTTTGACCAGCAGGACAATGAAACTGTTTACAGTGCACATAGCCAAGTTCTTCACAGCCTCAGCTTGGCTTGTAAACTAAGTATATTTGAATACTTCCATTGTTCAATACCCAACACTTTTTTTGATGTTTTATATTTTAGTCGCACATCGACTTGAGATCTCTCAGCAGCAGGAGTAGCCTTGATCTTGGTGAGGGTCAGAGTCCAGAGGTCAAGGCCGCATTGGACAAGGAAATCAATATATTCACCGTCAGAGAACACCTGGTTCAGAACTTCCATGTAAGTGTAAGAAAACTCTGGATGATTGGGCTGAAGGAGCAATCAGCAAGATAGATAATAGAGGCATATATCTACCGGTACACTACACATCTTTGCGATAAAGATGTTTCACTTTGCCCTTTAGCTCAGCGACCCTCTCAGATTTGTGTCAATTTTGCTGGCAGTCCAGAGCAAATACTGGTTGATTAGAAAATAGTGCAGAAAAGGAAACCGTGGTTACTCAATTGGTAGAGCTGTGGACAGGCAATCCAAAAATCTGTGGTCCGAATCCCGATGAGTCAAGGCAACTTGATTTAGTAGAGCAGTGGACTGGCAAATCAAAGATCTGCGCTTGAATCCCAGTCAAGGCAATTTTGATTTTCTTTACTAATTTCATTCTTTAATTATAAAACGTTAACTTTTCAGACAATGAGTTTCCTGCACTTGACAATGGCGTTCCTCTCTGTCTTCTCGACTTTCTTCTACGCCATTATCTGGCTTCTTGTCATCTGGTTCGCAGGACTCTTCTGTCCACAGTACACCAGGATCAGTGGGTTCACTGGCACCAAATCTCTGTAGTAAGTAGCCCTCCTCGAATAATTTTCTCTTACCAAACTTAGTCTGCACTTTACCTCACCAGAATGCCTAGCTGTGAAGTTGGGTCATCCTACACAGCGCCAACCAGCATCCATGCCGACTTATCGGTGAATATCAGTCCTAAAGTCTGCTCCTTTCAAGGATGAAAGATGGATACACGCACTAGGCCAACGACGGTGGATCAGCATGACCAGCATCCAGTTAAGAGAAAAGTCATCAAAATAATTCAATTTGTCATGAACAAAATAAGCAGGCCATTAAAAGTAATCAAAAGTAATGAGAATCAAGATCTTGCCCGTCGTTCATTTTCAGTAAGTTCTGGTTTTGCCCAATCTATGGTATCTTGTCCCTTGGTGCAGCTGGAGTGTCCATCTGGTTAGCAGTCATTGATTGGTCAAATGTAGCGGTAAGTACTTATTCAAAAATATCTTCGAAAACATTTCCAGAAATCCGTCTTAAAAAGATTTGCCAATAACAAGATCCAATGACATCTTCTTTAAGGTTCATTCTGCACCTCTAGGTATCATTCTCCAGAGAGAATTCAGCGACTACCTATGAGAGATCTGTTGAACTGAAATTTTTTGAAAATTGTGTCTGGTATAGCTATTGAGGAGTAGTACAGATTAACACAATCTTATTCAAGGCTGGCTGTCCAACTTCCTATTCCGGCTGCAGCGTCACGACCTACTATTCCGGCATCTTCTTCATCATCGATGCACTCATTCTGCTCACCTCGAGCAGCCTATCCTGGGGCATGCTGATCAACTTCCAGACAGACGTCGGCGATATTGTGGAGAAGTTCCTCGTACAGTCGCGCGATATCGAGAAAGTTTTGCAGGCAGCCAGACATGGAAAGTAAGTGATCTTAACTTCTTGTGCAACCTACGTAAAAAGGTTCTGAGGATTTTGTTTTGTTACATGATGTACTGTTAGAAGGCAGCAACAACCACCTGTCCCAGAAAATGCCGGCAAAGGGTGGTCTATATCTGTCGAAGTAGCGAGTCCTCACATGAATCTTTTGCCCTATTCAGTGGAGCTTTGCCTGCAAACGCCCATGGAATTGCTATACCAACCTTCTGCTACATTTATCTATGCTTAAAACACGATATTGGCTAATATAGGAAATGTTTTGAAATATTGTATTTTTCAGGCTGAAGGAGAAGAGAGTTGCAGCGATTGAGCTTGCTACACTTGCCGCATCGGGAGATGACAACAAGTTCCGGATTGTGGCTGAGGGAGGGTAAGTCAGAATGCCACCGGTTCGAAAAAGAAAAAGCTACGGTAGACGTGTTTGCTTCCACTTGGAGAAAAGCTAAGACTTGGACATAATGTTGTCTGAAAAATTAGAGTTTCCCTGTCAGAAATAAGCTCTCTGCTGTAAGTAGACAATCTGCTTATTTGTGATGATCGACCAAAAGGGGTAAAATGTCATTTGGAGGATGTGGCTTAATCCACTTGTTCAAAAACCTTCAAGCTTGCTTCAAGAGAAATGCATTATGTTTTCAGCCTTGAGGTTCTGATCAATATGGCCTTGTGCCAGGATGAGGCCACACAGGAGAATGCTGTGGAGACCATTGCAGAGCTGCTTACAGTTCCTGCCATTCAGGTGAGTACAGTAGGCCCTATAGCATAAAATTTCATGAAATTATGCCCCAAATGTACCTCAGATTTGGGCCTACATGTTAGCTCCACCCTCCTAAGACCCAATTAATTCTTCAACTGCATTGTTAAAATATTTGGCTATTTGATTCAGAAAAGTTGTAAAATTGATGCTTAAACTTTCAGGATCGATTCGTGGAAATAGGAGGTATGAAGACCTTGAGTGCCGTCCTGAACTCACCCATCGAGCGCCTTGTCTATGAAGCTGCATCTGCTATCTCCTACGTGGTGTCAGAATCTGACGAAAACAAACAAGTTGTCGTTCAAGGTCATGGGTCAGTCAACAAATTTAATTTTCAAATTCTAATTTCGGTTTCAGTTTGTTAATTCTGGTTTGTGGCCCAAGGGGTTTATTCCAAATAGGAAATGCAGCCAGGTTCATAGAGTTAGTGTTCTCCATACCCTTTAAAGAAGGGGCGGCCTGCCCTCTTACCCCCAGGTGGTCCATTTTCCGCCCCCCCTTAAAAATGGCCCCCTTTTCTTTTTTTTGAAAATGACCTCCTAATATCCTTTTCGGGGAGGTCAAATGGAATGGAAACAACCAATTTGGGACCAAAACTAGTGTCCTTCATACAGAGGGTGTCCTTAACACAGAGAGGGGTCCCTTAGGGAGGCTCTACTGTACTGCAAATAAAACATAATCAGTGTATCTTGTTTCAGTCTTGAGGACATTTGTCGTGCCGTGAAAACGAGCAATCTCGCCACCCAGCGAGTTCTTGCAAGTATCCTGCTGGAGTTGGCCTTCAACGTGGAGATTCGCTCCATGATGGCGTCCATGAATTCCCCGGCCCAAGCCCTGATCCACCTATGCCACGACAACGACCCAGAGACGCAACGTTACGCACTGCAGACGCTTGAACTACTGGCGATTGAGAGTGCCGATATGATCTGTGCACAGGTTTGTACCTGTTTCTTCCTCTTCCATCCAGCAGCATTTTTGTTTCATTTAAAAGTTGATTTAAGGAATTGATACCGAACTGGAGGTATTGATCGTCTCTCCAAAACCGCAAGGGTGGAGCTAAAATGTTGACCAAAACCAAGGCGGGGCTGAGGTTTTGGCCAAAATTTTTGCACCACCCGTGTGATGTACACCACAGTGAGTGATGTACAACTCCGACAGTGTATGGAGTGACATCACGATTGACACAGCTGTTCTTGAAGAGCTTACAATAGATGCAGTTTGTGCGTTTATCAATTTCAGGATGGCTTGATGGAGGAGATGCTGGCTCTGCCCCAGACCTGTATGGATGAGAAACTGTACCTGCTGGCAGGCAAGGTTCTACTCTACTATGCTGAAAACAAAGAGGTACTTGTGCAGTCTTAAGTATCCTTTACTTTTTATCTTGGGGCCATTAGGACTTCTTCTCCTTCGGCGATCACTCTGCACTTGGAGGAGTGGAACATTCTCCAGAGAGTATTGCTCCTCCAAGAGGATGAGCGTTTTTGTGTGCCACTACAGTTAGGCGCCAATTGTGTTTATTGGCCAATTGACTCCATCTTTGGCCGGAGGTAGAGTCCATGTAATCTACTCATCAGCTTTGATTGTGTAAAAGACCACTTTATATAGATCGAAACGTCACGTTAAGATGAACAGACATGCAGATAAACATCTTTCGTTTCAGACGTGTGGTTCGTTGATTACCCAAGACAACTTGCGTTCCACCCTGTGCCTGTTTGCCAAGACCAAGGATCCGCTCCTACAGAAGGTTGTCATCAAGATCATCTTCTGTATTGTCGAGTCCAAGACGTACAGGTATAAGGCACAGGAGCTGAGTCTGGATGAAGTGCTGGTCTACTGCAGGGATCACTCTGCTGATAGAGAAACGTGGGACATGGCTGACCAAGGTAAGTGCTCGTTTACTGCAGGGATCATGCTGCCGATAGTGTGGGACAAGGTTGACCAACGTATTAAGCACTGGGATAAGTTTTCCCAGTGACAAGGGAAATGAAGAGAGATGGTAAAGGGCTTCTGTCCTGGCACCAGGGACGAAGAGGAGTAAGTAAGTACTAAAAATATACATTTTGCCTTTGCAGCCTTGCAGCTGATATCATCGGATGAAGACAGTATCGGCCCAGATCTGGCATTGACCATCGACAAGCTGAACCAGTTCAACAAAAACAGTTCGGACGGAAGCGATTCTGGAACGTCCATGAGGAAACCGGTCCCGAGCACTTCCCAGGAGTCAGACGAGGCTATTGGAAAATAGTTAAGGGTGTTTGGTTTTGTCTTAGGCATACCCCTGATGGCTTGAGATGACTGTTTATGGTTTTTCCTAGACCTAGTTGTCGAGTGGTTTAGCTGAACTGTTGTCAGTGGTTTAGCTTGCATGAGCTTTACATGTACTTTTAGCTAACCTTAAGTCTATTTAATAACACAATCACCCGGCCCCATCTCAGTTTGAAGGGACAATTCCTGAACATGTATGAAATTTCTGGAGAATGTTCTTGATTTTCTTATTTTCTAGGCTGATAACGAAAAGTATTACATATTATATAAAGTTTTGTATCATGACCAAATGTATATTATTAAATAAATAAATTTAAATCTGAAAGAATTCCGTCCATCACCAGTGTGTTTTTACTGTGACAATCAAATTCTACAAAACAAGATATGTTTTATGTCCAAAATCTAGTCGTTTTTCTGCTGATATAAAGTTTTGATGATGCTGGTACAAAACTAAATATGTTTTGTCTAAATAATCTAGTCTTATTTCTGCTGATGTAAAGTTTAAATGATGCTGGTTCGTCTAATTTTGTTTGCTTCGCCCCGAAGATGGTACATAGGCCTACATGTGGTAATCAATCGACTTCTAAAAGGTAGAGAACTAGGCCCTTAAAGTCAGTGAAGATATAGCTGTTGTTTAATCATTCCACATACTTTTCAGATTTGAAATTTATTCCTTTTTCTCGTAACTGTGCCGTGAGAAAGTCTATTGTTTTCGTTAATTAGTAACTGAGATTTTGTCAAATCGTGTATTATTCTTAGCTACCCTTTTCCTGACTGCGCTCATGAACATGTCTATGGGTTCCTGAAACTGGCAGGACCAGTTTTGCTGTCTTATTTCATAAAGTTAAGACTAGATTTGTAACTGCGACAGATAAATATATTTTAATCCTATTCTAACAATTTCTATTCTTAATCATTTATTTGATTGAACACAAGTTCATTAATGGAACCACTGGAAAGACATGAGTAGGCCAACGTCAGCTAGATTGGAGCAAGAAGAGGAACCACATATGGCGCCCAGTGATGGATGGATTTTTTTTCCCCCAATCCTGGTTGTGCCTGTCTTCCCGGAGATGCTGTTGTAGATCTTGGCCATGTGACACAGGGCACATGACCGAAAGTTGTTGAATATTAGTGGCCATTGGGTGAGGAGCCGTTCTGACTGTCTGGATTTATTGTATTGGTTGTGACTCGAGTTCTGAAAATAGGTTTACAGTGGTTGTGACAAGGACCAATCCTGATTTTTTCATGACTTATGGTGCTGCCACCTCTGCCATGAATAGTAAACTAAAATCGTAAATGCGCATGAATACATCATAATTTAAAAGTTTAAAACTTTTTCAAAACACGTTCTAAGACAAATTGAAAATTTTATTATGAGTTTTGGAGTACTCTAGTACAACTTTTATGCGAATAACTCGCGCAGATAGGATGATTGCAGTACTTATTTAAAACTACATTCATGGCGCATGGTTCTTAAATAAGTGCTCTTCGGTTTCACTTCCTGGAACTTTAAAGAGCAGCTTTTTACAAGAAGAAAACTCGATTTATAATGCCATGGAGTTGTTTATTCACTCGATTGCTCAGCAAATTACTTGGATAACATGTACAAGTTAGAGAAATAGTGCACACACGATTATTTTGTTGGTAAGCCTGTTTTTTGTAAGAAAAAGTAACTTTTTTAGAAAAAAAAAATTGCAAAAAAAGCTGTCGATGATGACAGCAAAAAATATCATCTGTCATGCACAATTTATGTCAGATGTTTCGTTTTTATGATGTCATGATGGACCTCTTAGAATGGGCTAGTAGTAGTCTTGATAGTAGGTTTACAAGACTTCTGGCCAAGGATGAGGTGTGATTCACTGCAAAATGCAAGTCGAGTCCAGACATGTTTTGCTGTGTCGCTTTAATAAATACCGTCGGAAGCCATGACGGCTATGATGATGCTAAGATATCCGCAAAAAGAAGAGCAACTTGATACCAGTATTCCACCTACATTCAAAGGCAGACAGTGACCGTCCATTGAGCAAGTTCAGTGTCTTAGTTGACTGCTGTGGACCTGAATTGACAAGCATTCATTTCAAGTATTTGAAGACCGATCCCCCCCAAGAAAAAACGATATTAGGGTGTATGACCTCACCAAAATTCTTGGGTGACCCTGGCAATGCCTAGCGGCACTGTCAAATGAATAGTTTTATCATTCATTGAGACTGAGAGGTTGTTGGGCTTACCTTGATATATTATAACTGAGTCATCCACCCACCTCGGCCTGCAATTATTGACATTGATTCATCGTTTATCACGCAGGGTCACTCTCCTCTTTGAAGAATGGGCATCAACTGTTTGTTGCTCATCACTTAAGGTCAGACTTCAAACAAATCGACGCTAGAGCCACTTTACCCTTTGTTCTGGTAATTTTTCCGTTATTTTGTCATTGAAAAAACAACTCTGTCAGAGTGAGAGGTTCTTATTCTCATTGTTCTGGTAATTTTTCCGTTGTTTTGTCATGAATGGAAAACAACATTCTTGAGCCCGAGCATCTTTGTTTTTGTTCTGCTCATTTTTCCATTGTTTTGTCATGGAAAAAGGGGCAAAGAACTGTGTTTTAAATTTAGTGTTTTCAATCTTAAAAAGTTGCTTATAAATTTTATGCAAAAGCAAACATACATGGACCAGTTGACACCAGTGATACAGGATTACCCAGCAATGTGTAATAAGCTACTTCTATGGCTACTACGAAGAAGTGACTAATACTCTCATGTCAGTGTCAAGTACTTCATATTTATAGTAATCTTATTTACATTTACTTACAGTGATTACTATTCCTATTGACCTTGGATGACTCAGGTCACAACAACTTGCATAGATTGATAGAACATCGTAAAATAAGTTGATTAGTAAAATAAGTTGATTAGTACAATAGAAATTTATCTACCCTAAATCACGACCGTGCCAAAAAATAATGCTGGACGTTTTGATAAAAAGCTTCGTTTGAATGAGTTTAATATTTTTAAAATTTTGTTTTCTTTTGTTTTGTCCAGCCTCCTTCCACATAACACATTTTTGGAAGAATTGGCTGGGTGATGGCCTCGCCCTTTCAGCCGGGACTTCAGTGCAACACTCAGCACTAATGACTTTAGAAGCTCATTCAGTCACGTCTGGGAGGTGAGGAGGATACGACTGACTTGTGTGTTGAGTATGGCCCCCTGTTGGCTAATAGTACTCCCAGAACACAATCTTACATGTCTTATGTAATTAGGCCCCCTGCAGCCATGGTGGTGATTATCCATTGCGATGCAACTAAAAAAGTCATGTTTGGATCCCAACTTATTTGAAAACCAAGGAAGAGCTGCCAAAAATAATTGTCAGTGGCAATAGATGACGAATCCATCCAGAAACATGCACCCTAAGTCAAGGCAAAATGGATACGAGAGTAAAAACTCCAGACAGCCTGAAGCTGTGGATGTAGGAATACAGCAAAGTCAACCAATACATACATGAAATATAGGATCATTGTGACTGAAGTAAAAAAAGGTCACTAGAACAATACGTACACACAAGGAACAACAATGGAGAAAACCAGACATACTGGTTTATGGGTATGAATTGAATACCAACTTTATAAATAGCTAGGTATTATCGAGTATTTGCATGTTTTTCTGTCATTATGTTTTCTGTGCAGTTCTAAAAAATGCCAGAATTATGGTTGTAATGGAAGCATTTTCATACACTGCTGATAATATAGGTTTTTTCAAATCAATTATTCATGTCATGGTCATGAATAGACATGATGTGGGCATTGACATTGGGGAAACCCAATTCAAACAGGAACATTATCAAGTATGACCTTAGAATGGTTAGTCATGATGTTGTTTATGATTGTCAGCCTTCAACACAATGGCACAACAAATAAACAGAAGCTGTGACTGAGCAACCAGGTAAAATGATTTCCTATTAGTATTACCTGTGGGGTAGAGTCAAGTCAAGCTGATCTCAAACACTGGAATTATCAGTTCATTATTGAATAGAATGTATACGGTGTATCTTTGGTAATCTTTAGGTGAACCCAACTTTAAAGGTGTCCGCCATGCGTAAAAAATTGTAATTGAGTTTGAAAACTTCCAAATTGATCTTGGTAAGTGCTGAATTTTTCAACATTGCCACTGTGAAAACTGATATACAAATACTATAATATACCAATTTTCAGCAAGATTCCATGCATGATAACTGCCCCAGACGGCGTTGTGTATACTCCAATTCTATTTCCCTAACCCACCAGTAAATAAAAATGGCGTACCCCTTTAATAAACCAACAGCTGATTGGCTACAAAGGCCATTTACCTCAGAGGGAATTGCCAAGAAATTTCTCCAACTTTCTTGTGGTACTACCAGCATTTCGTTAAGACATGTTCGAGCTACAAGAAGAGTTGGTCGTTTTTGTGTAGGTGCTGCCTTTGATCGAATTCGAGAAGGACCAGATTAGTGCAGTGCAACGTAGAATGTTGTCATTTTTTTGATAGAAGGAAATGAGACATCACGCCGGCAAAGGGAATTCATTGTGAAATTTTACCGATTATAATTTGACCCTATTGATCTTGCTGCAAATTATCAGGTCTTTCACAAAGTCGTCTCGACAGGACTACTCAGGTTTAATATCGTATCAGCGCTTTGATCGCAAATAGCATCACACGTCTCCAGGCAGTCTTTGAAGACTTGGAGATTTTTTAATTCTATTAGCCACGTTGTGACGTAAGCGTTATCGATTTGTTAAACATCGCAAATGTGAGGCCTCATTCTTGTCATTAGGATTACTGCCTTCATTGCGTTTATTGACGCGGTGACATTACTTGGTCATCTTAATTCTTGAGCGCTGGGAAGTATTCGATAACTCTGGATTTTCTTGAGACGATGTTGATTTTGAACGGAATCCAAATGTAATTGGATGGATGTATTTGTTTAGCTTCCCTGCATGTTGCGATGCTCCCTGCAGGCCAATTCAGAATCAATTCTCAGAAAATTGTTGGATTCTCATGATGAAATTGCAACAGGCGTCCGACCCATTTGGTAAGTTGTTGTATGATGTGGTCCAGTGTTCTCCGCACCCTTATAAATGACGGTCTCCTGATTCATTTTATCCACCTTAATGCAAGTATCAATTCGTGTCTTGTACCCCCCCCTCCTCAAGGGTACGACACCTTATCACCCTATAACGACATCTTAAGGCTCAAGCATCACCCTTTTTTCACCAATGCTACTTTTTCTTTCGTCAAGACATCACCATCAACAATATATCAGTTATCACCGTCATATAAAGTAACCGAACTAATTTTACTGGGTAAGGCTGTATGTTCGACAAGACATCGACACATTAGCATCCTTATTCTTTCCAGCTTCGCCAAATTTTCACTAAAGGAAAAATAAATACTACTCAAGCATCGGCAAAGATTAGTGGTGATAGCTTAACTACCCTTGAGGAGGGGGGGTACAAGAAACGAATTGATACTTGCATAAAATGCTACATTATGTCCCAAAATGCTTTAATCAAATGCTTCTGATGTCCTGGAAATCTTCAAAATAGGATCGTGCTTAAATAATCGAGAATTTAAGAACAGTTTTCTCAGTGTGCGCGTGAATGCGTTGAAAACAGAAAAGAATGTAAGATTCCCCCCCCCCCCCGAAACTCAAAGGCTTTGGAGAACACTGTGGTCATAGATTCAGGATGTCCAGATGATTGTGAAAGTTTTAAGTGTAAGTTGGACTTGGAGTATGAGATAAGATGGTACAAATAGATAGGATGCATGTGTTGTGCAATTCAAACATTGCATTGATGTTTCCTTTCAGGTCTGATCATGGCGCCCGCCTTGGTTGACGTCTTCCAGTCGGAGGTGTGGTCATTAGAACGCCCTCTATCCTCCGCTGTCATCGTCGACTGCCTCCTCCCGAATGGCATCCTTATACCATTGACCGTTCAAAGGGACACCAACCTCATGGAACTCAAAACGGTAAAGAAACGAATGACATTGACTTTTAGTCTTCTCTGCTCGCCTTCAGTTTCATGAGTAAAACTGCGCCTGTGCCTCTGTCATTTGGTACAAGTTTTTTTTGCTTTTGTTGCCTCTGCAGTCCCAGATAGGAGGAGTCCATCCATATGGACCATGGCGATAGGGCTGACCACAGGCAGTCACCATTTTGGCCAGAACTTGAAATCCTAAGGCAATTAGAACAGAGCTCTTTCAAAATGAAGTGAATGCCAATTTCAAGGATAGGAGTCAGTTCTTGTTTTCCAGAAAACAGACATCCACCGTTGAAATTGGCATTCACTTCAAGGAGTTCTATTCGCTTCAGGATTTCAGATTCTAGCCAAAATGGTGGTGCCGATACACCTTTCCAGAAATGGGGTGCTGAGTGTCCGAAATAGTGATGTCATAAGGGGAAACTAGGCCTTATGGTGGAGAGACAAAGGAGATAGTCATGGTTGACCTACACACTTGAATGCCTTTAAAGACGGACAAGGGGGAAAAAGTTAGTTTCAATGCAAGCCACCAATTTCGGGAAGCATGTATAGTTGACCTCATGATTCCTGCATTCCAATTCCATACAATGTACATAGAATCCACCGCAGACAAATATTATTTAGGCCTGCTGTAATCCTGGCTAATTACTCCCTGTAGCATCTTCGTCAGGTGGTGGTGATGCTGTAACCATCTTCAGACAGAAATTCGATGTTGCAACTTTTAAGAATCAGGCAGTATCAAGAGTATGCCCTGTGGTATTTACAAATTATCGGACAGGTTTCTATACTGTTGTATTGGTTTATGTCTGGTGGTAAAAATAGCCACAAGCTTCATCAGATTCATGTAAGAGTCTTAAAAAGAGAATAATGCCAGCTGATTCATGATAACTCAGAATTTGAGAATGTTATGTTAGTACAGTAACACTTACAGTATGCAGTTGAGAATGAGAGGCGAGAACATTTTTATCATACGATTTACTGAAAAGCCGTTTATTTTCGCCAGCCTGTCGTTTTCGTGAGTGGGGGTGCAAAGAAGTTTGGGGGGAGGGTTACAATACATGCACAACAGATGATTTTCCGGCTGGCCCATCTTTCATCGCCATGACGCTTTGGCCTGGGAGGCTGCATGGGTTCTTCCTTGTCTGACATCATGGACTGGTCTCACCGTACGCTTACGTGATATTCATAAAACTCCGCGGTATATGACTGAATTTCAAAAGATTTAGAGTTCTTTTTTCAACAGGAGAGAAAGGCATGCTATAAAAAATCCTGACAAGGTCTGAATCAATTTTTAAAAGGTGCATGTGTGGTCATAAAGAAATGAATTGCACTCATTGTTTACTTTTTAAAAATCTTAGAAGTCTGCAATTTATTCAAAGAAAATATTGCAAACCTGGTAAAATGAGTGTTTGTTTGCGATCGAAGTATCCAATTAGTACTTTTTTCTCAAATTTCAAGGTTGTGAATATCAGAAAACTGTTTCTATCAATTGATGTACACATATCATAGACATACCAAGTTTTCAGTGGAGGTTTCATTTCTTGCACACCTGGGTTAAAATCTGTCTATTTACTAGAACAATGGCAAAATGTTTGCACCCTGCAGTTTAAAAATTAACTTTCTGTATCCAACAATTAAAATGATATGCCAGTCTGCTTAAGTTTTCAAGAGCGAGTCATACATCACCATGTAGCTTCAACCAGCAGCTTAAAGGGGGACTATATGCAGGAGGAGAGGGGCTAATTTGGCCATCTTCACGTGACTAGTATACACAGTAAGGGCCGTCGGTCATGTCAGACTGAGCACTAAATATATCACTCGTACGAGTGTGAATCGTTTCGAACTATTGTGAGATGTGAGAGACCCCAATTGGCGGCTTTGTGTAACTTTCTCTTGCCTGCCTAGCTGCTGCCAATTTGTCCCTATAAGGTCACCAAGTTCTTCTCTCTCCATGTAGCTACTGTGGGTCGAGGCTGAGAAGTACCCCCTGTATACATTCCTGGGTGACATGGACTGTTACTTGTTCATGTGCGTCAACTCCGCTGCTCTCAAGGTAAGACATGTCTTGATCTCACTTCACAGGCCCACGCCATTCGTTAAAAATTTGAAATTTGTAATTGAATTGGAAAAATTTCCAATTGCGTAGATATAAATTTCACCAATGGCGTCCTGTACGCAGATATACAAATGCTATACATACCAAGTTTCAGTAAATTTGTATGCATAGTAATTACTGCACTTACACACAGTATTGTGTAAGTGCATTTCTGTTTTCCTGTCACTTAGTGTCAGCCCCAGTAGTTACGACCAGTGTGTCCATGCATGGATCTATGATAGGGAATGATCATCGATGTTACACCAAGGGACCAAGTGCAGAGTCTTTATGTTTTTAGATCCCTAATGCAGCCCAGATAGTAGGATGTCACTAGGAACGAGGTTGAATCTCCAGCAATTATTTCCCTGCCCCAAGGTTTATTTAACCTTTAGCTTAATCGAGTTACCTTCGGTGATAGACTTGATAGAAAATAACTTCGAACACGCAGCAGGAATTAGTGATTTATACGGCAAGTCTGGTTTGATTTTCTGCAGGTGCAAATAATGAAGAAAATGTAGCCTGAACTTATAACATTTAGTGCTTGTTGACAAAAATGGTTTTCATGTTTATTTCCACAAGGTGTTTGACATCTTGGACTTATGGGGACGTTTATTTTAGAAAATTTGAGACAACCAACTCTCTCTTGCTTCCTTCCCCGGTTTTTTCTCAGAGAATCTGAGTTACATCAGTAAAAAAGGGACATGTCAAAATCCCTGCTCCACTCCTGGCAAATATGAGGCACACGTGACTGCAATAAGCTTTTATCAGTAAAATTGCTTTGAAGTGACCAATTTCATGTCACTTGGCCTTTGGTGTAGGGCGTATTGTGGGTGATCCACCAGCTCCTGTCGATTTCTGCTGTGCTCCCGTCATCTTCATGTGCCCTTCAATGTCAAGAGCGTTTAAGGAACATAGGAATTTATGCAAAAACTTTGCTTGTCAGGATGACCCTTTTGCTGCTGAATCCATTTTTCATTGCATATCTTGTTGACGTATTTTGTGCTTCCAATCAACCAGGAACTAAGTTGAAAACCCCATTAGATATCAGAAAATATATCAAGGAATTCTTAGTGGCTAACATTCCTGATATTGAAATCAACAAACACTTTGGTTGAATTCCAAATGATGACTATGCTATCATGGTTGTTCAAAAGCACAAAAGTCACATTATCACTAACGTTTACATTAAGTATCATTAAGGATGTTATCTCTTTCAGTTAAACCCATTAAAATGTTCACGTTAAGTCTTAACAGGCCAAGAATTTCTAATTTATTATGGTATTTTCGTTGTTCTTGTCATCCTGGAAAATCCTGAACAATGACTTACGACAGCCTTCCAGAAATATCCAAACAGTTCTGTGATGACAGCAAAGATGACGACAAAAGAAATTCGCTGATTGGCAAATATCCAAATTGGATACGAACTGAGCAACCCCATATTGATTTATTCGACACTACACTCATGTCTCTCCTAAATCCTGATATTTAAGATAAGATTAAGATAAGGAAGGTTGTTTGCAGGATGTAGCGACCCTAAACGTAAACAATAACTCCTTCGTTGTTTGTAAAATATCAGGAGTATTTGGTGCATTTCCAGAAAATGTCTTGCCCTACCTCGCCCCCTCTTTAGAATACCTGCAGAGATTGATACGATAGTTAGCTCACTTCCAGAGAGGTGAGCTTATCTTATGGTGCAGCGTCCATCGTCGTCGTCGTCGTCCGTTAGCGGGGCACATTCTGTACATTTAAGACTACTGGAGCCATCAACTAGAAACTTAGTACATTGTTCCCCTATGAAATGACACCTTGGAGACCAAATTTTGGTTTTGTTTCTTGATTTTGCCCCCAGAAAACCGAAAACACAAAAAGTGCTCTATGTCCCTATTCACTATGAGGGCTGGGCCTGAAATCCTAAAGCAATCGATCTCCTTCAAAATGAGGTGACTGCCAGTTTCCAGGGAGGGAGTGTGTTCTTTGATTTCCAGATGGACAGTCTCCCTGGTTTTAAATGGGCATACACTTCATTTTAGAAGAGTTCTAATATTGTTTTAGGATTTCAAGTGGTTCCTATGATCAACCCCTAAATAAACACGTTTTAGAATGTTTTGTCCTGTTCAGAAATCTTTATCCTTGAGTCATTGACGACTCCACCATTCCAGTTGTTCTTTCACCAAACAATATATTATTATAGAAACTTATTATGTTGTTTACTTCCTCTTACAATGTTTCAGGAATATTGCATGATCATAATTCTATAATTCTTTTTTAAATCACCCGAAGCCTTGGCCCGAACCTGTCCTGGGACTGTTCAGAGTGAAGGCTAGTGCTCAGTCATTACTAACTTTTGGACATTCATGTGTACATGTATTTATACATTACACGTACATGTACAACCCACAAGAAATGACTTTCGTGGGGTCGGAGGAATGTACTGATGGATCTGAAGACAAAGTTTCTGGATTTGGTTCGGAAGAAGTACGATTTACCTGATTTCATCCTGAGGATAGAAATGCACTCTACACTATGCTGGTTTGCAGTATATCATGCATGCAACATTGCCGAAACTTTAGTAGCATTTGTATGGCAACAGAACAGCAATGTTGAAATTTATATTCAGTTCATTATGTTATTGCACAATTGGTCATTTTCGTATTCGATCACAAAACAAATTTCAAATTTTTAACGAACAGCTTTGGCTATTAATGGTATATACGAATGATCAATTCTCATTAGTCGACAATCTATGTGTACTACAATACCATCTTTTGTATGATGTAAATGACTTTCGCCTCAGGACACTGATGACAAAAACAATATGAGAGACATGACTAAGGCCCTTGAGCAATCTCTATAAACAGACCTAACTTGTTTCCTCATATTTTAATTGAACAATAAAAATGTTAAGGAAATACATGTATATCTGAGCTGATACATGCAATCATACGTGCATGTACTCTAGTTTCACAAGTCTAAGACCATTTCTCAATATTCAAGTCGGACATGTCAGACCCTAAAATGAGCACATGGTCCTTTGATGAAAACATTCAAGGGATTGGCGACTCCGATTTGTTAGACATGTTAGATGGTCATGACATCATGTTCTGACTTGGTTGTTTCGATTTCGTAGTAATCAATCAAATACATGTAGTCTTATATCCATGAACTTAGAGTGATTTGCCCTAATTTGCCAAGTTTTGTGCCTTTCATAGTCTACCCAGGTCAGACTTTTGCATGACCTGGGTATAGTTCATGTCGTTAATATGAACTATAAATAAATCACATCCCCAGGAAATGGGAATGATTTTGGACATGACCGGGATTTGTAAAAAGGTTGAGACGCTCAAGCTTTTCTGAGAAGTTATTTTGAAAGGCCTGGTCTTGTGATAAGTGTCTACAATTGCTTGTAGGCCGTGGGACAAATCCAAAAAGCTGTCATTTGTAACAACATTTCGGGGGGGGGAAAGTAAAAATGCTCTTATCATGATTAATCGGTAAATAACATCACATGATCATAAAGTTTCCACAAAACTATATGTACCTTCAGCCGCTTATCCTAAGACTGACACTGACAGTGTCATTGTATTACAATCGTAATAAAGTACCTATATGATAATGTCACAGTGAAGTTTTCCATCGCTGTTCATCGACAATAGCACAAACATGGTAGCTGACAGAGGGTCACTTGGGTCTACATGTAATCGAATTACAATCAACATAGCGTGATAATTCAGTCAGATTTCGAATTCTTCCATTTTATGTGCAATGTAGTGCTGGGAACTACCACTGTTGAGTTGAAGATGACTGGACAGGTGGCAGCTTTGTAATAATGCCCTTGATAATGCCATTTGCACAAAATAAAGCCGGGTGTCAAACAAATATCTATTTGCCCAAGTACTTCTGTCTAGTGTCTTTAACTTTTAATATCCTGTGATGCAAATTATCGAAATGAGATTTTGAATCAAGGGTATGAAATATATTTTGTTTGTGAAGTATGGTAGAACAATGACATTATGAAACTTGCTGCGACAAGACCAGAAGATATTTTTTCGGCAGTGTGGGAACGATCTGAATCTTTGCTCTAAATATCTCAATGGATATTTCTGAGACGAGTTCATATCAGGATGTCATTTGGAGCTGGAAGGTGAATTTTGTGTTACGGTACCTTTCTTATTAACCTTTTATGTCTGATTTCCACCTTGATATGTGCATACGAGGGACAACATGACAAAAAGAAATGGAACACTCTAGGGTAGCCGATTTTGTTACAGAAAACGACCTGACTGTCCGGCGTTCATCTAAAAAATTCCGAACGCAGAAGAAGGAGAAGATGAAGAAGAAGAAGTAAGAAGAAGAAGTGTATTGAGCTTATAAAAGCCTAAATATACTTTCATTCCAGGAAGAATTAGTGGACGAAAGCCGACGCCTCATCGATATCCAGCCATTCCATTTGATGCTCAGGGTGGTGCAGAAAAAAGGCAACCGTGGGGAGAAGCTCGTCAACTCACAGATCAGTTTTCTCATCGGAAAAGGTTGGTTGAATTTGAATTCTTGGATGGGCCTTCAAAGGACTGGACAGTGATCTTAGGCTTTTGGTCATTAAGTATTCAGCTGAAGGTACGCGGGTAGGCATAAGGAGAAAGATGCAATCGGAGGAATTGACCAAGAGGCTAGGGACCCAATCGTGCCAATTGGTAATTCAGTCAGATTTAGAATTTTTCCATTTTGTGTGGAATTGGATGATGGGAACTACTACAGTAGAATAGAAGGTGTCTTGGCAGCCCAAAGCTTGGCAGAAACAATGCCCTTAATAATGCCATCAGTCCTTTAAGGACTTTTCAGAAATACGTTGCCGTCCCATTTTCAGGTCTTCAGGAATTCGAAGGGTTAGGAGACCCCGAGGTGAACGACTTCAGAAAATCTATGAAGGAGAAATGTATGAGAATTGAAGAGGAGCGCTCACAAAAGGTACACCCTGTTTGACCCCTTCCATTCCCTTGTGTACAATACACCTCCTACACAAAAATGAGGTATAAGATTGCAGAATATACCGGATGTCCTCGTGAATACCGGTAGCCTATCCTTTCTGCACTATAAAAGTAGGACCATACATTTCGGAGGTCCACAAAAGGGTACCAGTAGGACTTAGTAGGCCCTGGTCCAGCCTTTATTGTGACTTGTCATGCACAATCTGCAAAGCGCCGCTTCCCATACCACCCTGTTTAATTACGACCAGTGCATACAATATCATTTAAATAACACTGTTCATGGAATATAAATAGCCAATTTTAATACATGCAATATATGACACCCCAAGAGGCCTCTTCAAAATGGCACCCGATACCGGTATTCACGAGGACGACCTGTATATTTTGATGATAGGTCTTATATGTAGAAGTAGATTTCAATAGAAACTCTGGTATATTGTAGCAGCTTTGTAGGGCATGTAATTGAGAATGGCGCTCCTAGGCTTGGTAGTTCAAAAGCTCAAAATGTACGTTATCCCCAACAGTTACGTAAGTATCTTTCAATGCGTTATCTTTTGCAGTTAATCCCATTAAACTTGTTCACGTCAAAACTAACGACTCCATTATCAAAAGTTGACGTGATTTTGAACAACCCAGCCCTGCTTGGGCTCTAATTCTCGGGTAGTTGTAAAACAAGAAACACAGAAACGAAACAGAAACACAGAAACACAGAAACGAAACGCAGAAACCAGTCTTGTGGCGAATTCTGGTCTGCAGACTCCATCTTGTTGCCATGGTTGTGGCCGCGAACGCGGGTGTAACTAAAACTGGTATTCAGTCGGAATGGAAGGAGGAATGCTCATTTCCCAATACCCCTTTTAGCCTCATCAACGTGTGCGCAGATTGGCAGCATCCGGCCTTGATCGTGCCAATACACTACATGTATGTACTACACGGCGTAAATAGAAAATAGTCCTTCGAATAGCGAGTCCTGTTCTTTTGTACATTCCATTGCCTGTGCACGACACTAGGCTGAACTTCCCCACTGCAACCTCATTAACATAAACAGATATTTAAAGGGACTATTTAAAGGCAGCAGCTGGGCAGGCAAGATTGAGTTACTCCAAGTCCAAGTCTAGTGCCCGCCCCCCCCCCCCCCCCACTTTACTCTATTCTAGTCGCCAAAATTGGTCTCTCACGTCTCACATAACGTCGAAATGATTCACCCATGTACTGGTACCGTACCTTGCATTTAGTGCTGCATCAGACGGGATTTGTAGGATGATCCTGGTACTTCATGTAAATTGAACACTACAAGGCAAGATGTTGCACTGCACCTTCATTTAAAATAACATGCTGTAGGAATCGAATCGAACCTACCAAAGTACTACACCACCACCTCAAAAGACTTCACCCATATCGTGCCGCTCCCTCCCCCCCCCCAAGTTGCTCCATGTATCCCCTCAACAACTCTATTGCATTCCGGCTGGCCGCAACCCACCAACCTCAGATTTTACTTTTAAACGACAATAACAACGGATTGGGCAAGGAAAGTATCACCGTGCCGCTTGATTCCAACTTTTATGAAAACCCGTTTGATTTTCGTTTCTGCGTTTCGTTTCTGCGTTTCTGTGTTTCTGTTTCGTTTCTGTGTTTCTTGTTTTACAACTACCCCTAATTCTCCACTTCAGCTCTAGTGAAGTCAATATTTCAAGCATCCTTGTCTCTTACAAAAGGTTAACCAGATAATTGAAAATTCGAGTCAAGTACTCTCTAAGATCTGTTTCATGCAATGTTTACGAGAAATACCAATACAGTACCTTATAGTTTCTGACCAGAAGACATTCTGACCAATGTGAAGGAAACTAAGCCTGGTTTTTTTTGCTTACATTCAAAAAACACACCCTTGAACCTGTGTAGGTCAAGTTTGAGTTGTGTACACTTCTAACTGACCTCCCTGAGTCAGACATGAGCATGAAAATAGGTCAAGAGGTCTACTTTGGGTACATTTCATTAACTCTTTCACTACATATCCGGTATTTACCAAGTCTGTACTCTGCCTACCATACATGTAAGACCACAGTAATCCGTAGTGCGAAATTTTCCACAAGTGCAATCGTAGAAATGTTAAAGGTCGGAGAGCAGAAGGACTAGACAAAACCCCAAATTAACTGAAGTTACATGTATCATCAATCTCAATGATATGTAAGTTCTAAATGATGTCAGAAGTCAGAAGTTGGTGTCTTCTAACAGTGATGAGAAATGCATGTTTGAAAAACTGGCCAGGGTATTGCGCAATCATTGACGTCTATTTGAAATCACAATCGGCAATGTTCGGCAATTTCCGTAACTGCATGTATGACGTGTTTGATAGTTAAGCGCTAAAGTTTTAAGGCAGCTTTACAGTACTTAACTGATCAGTTCATGACCCGATGTACCATTTCTTGTCAATCAGCCTGATATTGGCCCACATTGCTGTCCTAATTAACTAATGATCTAATCGACCCTAATTATTACCATGTGATAACTCAGATTACATTTTATCACTAACTGGACAATCTCCAAGTCAAATTGGCTTTGTGAATTATTCTAAAATATGTTGGTGTCACAAATTGTAATTTCATAGGGAAATCCAAGCCTAGCTCTTTCTGAGTGCAGGGGGTTTGGTAACTCAACTCAACTCAACTCAACTCAACAGAGGGCAACTCCTGGCCTGGCACAATCGAGGGGTCAACTATAGAGCTTCAGCTGTAGGCCTACCATTCAACCATGATGGCCCAAAAATCTACCCGAGCGCACTCCAAGAAGCCATGATGGAAAATCTGATACAGACATTTCGATCACGGCTAAATGCATTACAATGGATTTGATTACAGGAACCATTAGGATACGAATCCCTTGCATTAACGCATATCCTGCCACTCAAGGTGGATCAAATTTTCTAATCAGGATATTTCATTTTGGAGCTTGTACACGAAGTAATGGCATCTTCATTCCATTTCGTAAAGTAATTAACAGAGCATTGTCAGCGTATAACAGGTAAATCTTGAGATGAAAGTTGGACGTTCTGTATACTGGGAAATGATCGCGGCCATTTAATTTCGCAGTTTTATGAAATTGCAACATCTTCATGGGCCTACTCGTCTTTTGACAGAAGTTTAAATTATACAGTAGATCCCCTCTATTGAGGACACCCTTGGGACAGACAAAGGCTGTCCTGAATTGAGAGTTGTCCTGATTACAGAGGTCGAATTGAATGAAAAAACAACTGTAGTTTATTTTCCGCGCCCATATATTTCTGCGATTATCTGTGAAGGTGAAAAATACAAAAATAAAAGGCAGGCAAATATTTCCACGTTTACATTTACGGTGTAAATATGCAGTGATTCAAAATAAATTTCAACATTGCCATTGTGTTCAGTTCGAGAAACTGTGGAATTCCACAGCGCTGTAGAATTCCACATCTATGACGACCTCAAGATGTGGAATTCTACAACTCTTGCTTGTGAAAACTGACATCTGTTATCCGTTTGAAATGAATTGTTCATCTCTTTTCAATATCATTTTATGCATCTACAAACAGTCTATGAAAGACAAAGGCGTTATAATAGTCAACCAATTAGCCTACTTTCTCGATTTATGTCCGACATCATGGAAGTTTTGATTTTAATCGGAAAAACGCGCGATCGAAAAAGAATTTTCCGCGATCGAACGGCGTAAAAAGTTGTGTGGCCCTCTATCGGTAAAAGTAGAAATACCCGGCAAAACAAACATGGCGCCCTCGATGCGCATCTTGGATTTCAGCGACGCCAAAACGATGCGGTATTCCGCAACAGTTGTGTAATTCTGCGTCTGATCGATGTGGAATTCTACATCCAAAAGGTAAGGTAGTGGAATTCCACAGTTTCCCGAACTGTGTTGACAGATAAATGTATATACGAATGCTGTAAATAGCTAACCAAGTTTCAGCAAATTTGCATGCACAGTACATGTAACTGCACTGGGTGTGTTTCTATTTTTCTGTACCACCAGTAAATACAACAACCCGATGAATGGTGTACTATGTACCTGATAAATATATAAATGGCATACATGTACATGTACCACGGTAATATTTGATTAAAGCCACATATGCATGATACTTGAGGCAGAGCATTTATATCAAGGACCCTCCAAGTTTAATATGTCTGGGATCTCGTTCGGCACTCAGAATTAATCAAACGATTTTCACAGATTATATTAAATTTGTGTTGGCGGTAGGCCACTTGAGACAGACCTGAAATTACAATTCTTTGTTTCATTCCAGGGCTGGCACGATCAGATTCTATACTTTCATCCACCTTCCATCAACGAACACACAGTTCACTCACAAATAAACAAAGACATCTTAATCAGCGTTTATTTACCCAAACTTGGGATAAAGACGACGAAACGGATATCGACGGAGAAAAAACCTACAGATCTGATTCAAACTGTGTTAAGAAAACGGACGTTAACCACAGGAATACCGGAGGAGCCCGCGGAAAATTACTGCCTAAAAATTGTCGGAGAGGAATCGTACCTTGTTGGGGACCATAAGTTGATACATTTCACAGTAAGTTTTCATGTTTGCGATTTGGGGAAATGCTACCAATTGGAAATGTTGGTCGTCTCACCAGCGCAAGGGTATAGGGCTGAAATGTAGTCCAAAAGCGAGCTGGCAGCCGAGGTTTTGGGCAAAATCACCGTTCCATCCGTCCTACATGATTCCATTTTTGCGTCTTACATCATCAACTCTGCTGGTTTTTTCCACATCTTGTCTCATTTTCAGCATATACAGAAGCTGGTCAGTACAGACAAAATGCCGCAACTGGTGCTTAAGTCAGAGGAGGAGTTACTACAATCTTTTCCGCCGTTACTCAATTTGCCAAAAATCAAAGCGATTGACTCGTCAGCAATGGGATCGCCATTCTCCAAACATAAATATGACCCGGTGCTATTATGGAAGATCCCGAATCATTACTCGGTTTCAATCAAGTCGATATCGAATGTGAGCTGCCCTGATGATACGAAGGTGAGTATGGTGGAACCTCCCTAAGCAGACACCGCTCTATCAAGGCATCTTCTCTTTCAATGACACCATCTCTATCAAGGAAACTTGTTTTGGTACCAAATTGGTTGTTTCCATTCAATTTTTGTCACTCTTTAGGATGTCCTTAAGGCTGGGTTCACATAGAACTATACTATTCGGGTATTCGGTGCACGTTTTGACAGGGCACGCGGGTACCTGAAATCGAACAAGGAAATTTCACAATACCGGGTCACATGAGAGGGCACTATTCGAAAAGGTCGTATACCTGCGTATAGTATAGTATAGTGGGAATCGTGCGCGTTCGATTTTCGTGCAGCGTATACCACCCTGTTCAGAAGTGACCAGAGGAATTGGTATGCATTTTAATGTTATCTATCACAATTATTAAACGATTTATTGCATACTATATGATAAGTTAGAAACAATAGTACTCATTTTTACTCATTTTATTGCAATTTCTAAGTACAGGCCTTCATTACATGTTTTATTACTAATCAACTAAATGATTCTTTTAATTAACATTTAGCGAACTTGTTCCTTTCTTTGGTCTTTGTTCCTGGTCAGCTTCATCCTCGGCCAAGAGGAGAAGAGCCAAATCTTCTTCGTCTGAACTGTCCATCTGATCGGCGCCAAAAGACGGAATACCGCACGCATGCTACCCTATGTGACTCGCCGTGCCCGTATAGCGTATAGCGAATACCGAATAGCGTATATCGAATAGCGTATACCGAATACCGTATAGTTCTATGTGAACCCAGCCTAATAGAGAGGTTCTACTGTACTTTATAAGCTCATAACGCTACTTTGCCGCTCACCTGGCAGTTCAAAGATTTCAGGCCTAGTCCAATCCCCCAATGATAATGAAATAATCCAATTTCAGCTCCAACTGCGAGTGGGTATATTTCATGGCGGTGAGGCATTGGCCGACATGGACAACACAAAAGCCGCTAACCTGACAGATGGTGAAGCGCTATGGAACACTGCCGCTAACTTCAACCTCGCCCTAGCAGACTTGCCGCGGATGGCGCGACTGTCTTTTGCGCTTTATACGACCTACGATAAGAAGATGACGATAAGTGGTGGAAAAACCATGAAGTTCAAGGATGGGAAACAAAAAATTGTGAGTTTTTGATTGGGATATTTCGAGCAAGTTTCAGAGAATATGTCAGGGATGAGACGTTTCTCATTTTTGGAGGATTTCCGTATTTTTTCCTCTTAATTTGACAGCAGATATTTAAAGATCTCTTTGGCTGCCCCTACACTGATTTCCATTGGGAATAAATATTCTCTCTTTTTCACTTTCAGGACATTTTACCATTGGCATGGTTGAACACAACGATATTTGACTATAAGAACATGTTACGTACGGGACCAGCGGTATTTAACATGTGGCAATTCACAGAAGATGTAACCATGGAAGATATAGTTAACCCTATAGGTAGGTTTCTGATGGGAAGTTAACCCATTAGGTAGGGCCGAGGTCTTGAGACACACACACTCCGAGACGTTTCTTTAACAAGGGGAAGCCTGTTATTGGAGGAACGTCATTTGTTCTCATATATTTACTATTGGTCCAACTACATCTATTTCCTTTTTCCAACGCCAATAGTCAGTCATAAAGTGTGCCACGTGCATGCAAACGCGAACCCTGCGTTATCAGTTTGCAATTGGTGGGTGTATAAATTTTCCCAATCGCTGCATGTTGATTTAGCATCGCCATGTGTTCTTAGTTTGTCATTTGAGAATACTACTCTTGGGTCCCATAATTAAATTAATGAAAAACCCCACTTTGAAGAAATCAGTCCCACAGTTTTTACACAGCGGTAGACATTGGTTTCTGAAAAAGCCTACAGGCAACTTCAGAATTCTTTGAATATCACAGTGCAGGTATTAGACTGTTATTGGGCTTGGATACCAAGGAACATTCTTTGAAGTATTCCACCAGGAACGTGCAAGGAAACTGATACACCTGTATTGGCATTTAAACCCCTGGAATTCTCCATCTACACTACATCAAACGGATGGCTTATCCCGGATTAGCACATCACTCAATATTCTTATTACCAATACCATGTGTGTCATCACTGAACATGTCAGAGAAAAAAATCTGTGTCTGCTATCAGCTCTCAGCTAGCGGACACCTCTCTATTAAGGACACTATCTCTGGACCCAAATTGGTCGTTTTTATTCAATCTGACCTCTCTAATGAGGACACTTCTCTATCAAGGACAGCATTTTTCAGTAAAGTGGGTGTCCTTAATAGAGAGGTTCTACTTTATTTGTATTGTGTTTCAGGGACGGTGGAGGATAATCCCTTAAAAGAAGGAGCACCGAAACTCGAGTTAGTCTTCCATGACTACGGCATCAAACAGCCGATCAGATATCCGCCATTCTCAAAGGTGAGGGAGGTATCATGTTATGCTTCAACCCATTCTGGGTGGGTTTTTTTAGTGTCCCTCCTGTAGACGTTGCATAAGAGCAGTGTAAATCCAGGTAATGATTATCGATTACGTACCTCAACCTTTTTTCCGTCCTCAAGTACGTTAGGGAACCAGAATGCTTGAATGTAGGCAGGGTATTACAAGACCACTCATTTATAAAGACATAGTGATTTTTGCACCAATCGTATAGTTAATGTATCATATAATGTGTGAAAATTTCATGCCTATGTCTTTATCCGTATATATGTCTACAGGGATGTCAAATTTCAGATTTTAGGCAGCTTTCAGACTTTTTCCTTTTAACTAAATTCTAAATTTGATCATGGGAATGGAGAGATCTCTGTGGATCTTTTAATTTTTTTTATTGGACCAAAAATAAGCATTTTACATGTACCAGTAGAAGTATTTTTGTGCAGGTACAAGTGCTGATCAAATAACAAAACATTTCAGACTTTTTGTCTTGGCTCATTTCCATACCTGTGTCTATTTTTGAAAGTGCAGTCTCAAAATATGCACCAAAATTTACCTACATGTAATAAGCCGGGTATTATTTTCCTTTGATCAGGTGCTCGAGTGCGCTGCGGAAAACACCAACTTCAAAGACGCCATCTACGACACTGTCGAGGACGTTGTGTTCAACAATGCAGACGAACTCGACATGGAACGTCTAATACTGATTCTTGAGACTGACCCTCTCACTCCGATGTGCGAACAAGAGAAAAAACTGGTGTGGAAAATGCGCTATGAATGCCAGTACCAGTACCCACAATCCCTGCCTCGGCTTCTCACGTGTGTTCAGTGGAATAATCACAATGATGTGGCAACGGTTAGTAAACTTTCCATCCGCGGGATCGAACCCGAGGATTCTGAAAATACCGCGTGGCTTTCAAACGTTTGTGACCTCCTGATATGAGGCCAGCGCCCTAACCACTATAGCCATGATTTATGTCGACATAGAATTTTGTTGAGACTAGCTTTCGACACTACGGTTTCTTCTTTGAGGTCTGCCAGGGAAAAGTTTCACACAGCATTGAATACAAACAAGCAACTGCACTATTTTGCTTGTTTGTATTTAATGCTGTGTGAAACTTTTCCCCAGCAGACCTTGAAGAAGACACCATAGTGTCGAAAGCTAGTCTCAACAAATTTCTGTCAATCTACAAAAAATTGTGTTATTTTATACATTCTTTCTGATATTTTTCATCTTGATCGACTTGGCATCTTCCTATTCTCACTTTTTAGCTCACCTCTTAGCAGAGGTGAGCTTATCCCATACCGTGGCGTCCGTCGTCCGTCGTCGTCGTCGTCGTCGTCGTCGTCGTCGTCGTCGTCGTCGTCGTCGTCGTCGTCGTCGTCGTCGTCGTCCGTCGTCCGTTAGCAGGGCACGTTTCGTAACTGTTAGAGCTATTGAGTTGAAACTTGGTACACATGTACCCTTATGAAATGACACCTTGGAGACCAAGTTTCGGTCCGATTCGTTTCATGGTTTGGCCACCAGGGGGCCAAACGTTAAAAGTGAAAATATGCAATATCTCCCTTAATAGTAGTCGGGAAATTTTGAAAAAAATATGGTAGGTACTTCTAGCAAAGGTGCATCATATATCCTCCGGGTTTTTGATTTGACCTCCTTTTCAAGGTCACAGAGGTCAAATGGTGTAAATTGGCCGTTAGGATGTAACGATGGCACGTTTCTAAACTGCAATGACTATTGATACCAAATTTTGTACACATTTACCCCTTAGTCAGGTGATCTCAGGGATCGAAGTTTGGTCCAATATGATTCACCACTTGACCACCAGGGGGCAAAATCCAAAAACCTTAAAAATGTGATTATTCCTTAACTTCTTGCCCGATTGCCACTAATTTGATATCATGGGTACACCTAACCACCATACAGTATATGTCACACAGGTTTTTAATTTGACCTTCTTGTCAAGGTCACAGAGGTCAAATGGCATAAATTCGCCGTCAGGCCGTAACTATGACCGTTTCTTAACTGCAATGACTATTGATCACAAATTAAGCACACATGTACCCCTTGGTCAGGTGATCTCAGGTACCGAAGTTTGGTGCGATCTGATTTGCCGTTTGGCCTCCAGGGAGGGGGCCAAATCCTAAATTCTTCAAAATGCCATTATTCCTAGTAATGACTTGCCCGATTGGCACCAATTTTATATCATAGGTACATCTAATTCTAACTACCATTCAATGTGTCACCCGGGTCTTCTTTGATTTGACCTACTTTTCAAGGTCACAGAGGTCGAATGTACTGTAAATTGGCCATTTTGGGGAAATTGTAATTGCTTGGACCTACATCAAACCTAACACTACATGACACAATACCATGCTCTTAATCCATCTGTCCTCCACATGAGGTGAGCACAATGGCCCTGGCCATTTCATTATGTTTCAGATGATGGCATTACTACAGATCTGGCCCAAACTGCCCCCAGAACAAGCGCTAGAGTTGTTAGATTTCTGTTACGCAGACACATCTGTCAGGGAATTTGCTGTCGTATGTCTGAAAGAGTTAAGGTAAGAAAATACACAAAACCATACGTATTTCTGAGGTATCGGAGTACTGTACAACAAAGCTTCAACTTGTCTCGCTGACCAAAGCTTGTTTTATATGTGTGTAGTTATGTTTAATCAGTCGCAGCAAAACCAGGGGCACGTTGCCCTGAGCTGGGCAGGTTGAGACGGACTGGTTGTTCAATTCACCGTTGTCGGCCTTTTGTGAAATCTGAGTACATCTATTTCTTCTATTATCTCCTGGTGTCATTTACTTGTAGTTCGTGAAACATGCGTCTCCTTTTGCTACGACAGGTCACATTTCTCAATCTATTTTACCCCACAGTGACTCCGACCTTCTCCACTACCTTCTTCAACTCGTCCAAGCCATCAAATACGAGTCATACCTCGAATGCGAACTCGTTGAATTCCTGCTGACACGCGCACTGAATAATCGTACCATCGGACACCACCTGTTCTGGCTGTTGAGGTCGGAAATGCACGTGCCATCGGTCGCTGTTCGATTTGGTCTCATTCTTGAGGCGTACTGCCGAGGATCGACACAGCATCTTAAGGATCTCACTAAGCAGTGCGAAGCCCTGAGAAAACTTCAGTCTGTCAACCTACACATTAAGAACAATGCATCGGTGAGTCAATCGTATAAACTTTCTAACCATTTTGTCGGCTATAAATTCATGGGCAGAGGGATAACACTATTTATTATTCTATACTTGCCTTGTGCCAGCGCACCGCTTTTGAGCCCAGATAGACTAGTTGTCGATTAGTGAGTCCGTCGGCGGAACCCCAACTCTCGTCCTCTCGATTGTATCCTAGTCTATATTCTCCCTTTATTATATTTTCCAGAAAGGGAAAGAGAAGAATTTGGAAGGCATGCGGGCGTGTCTCCAACAGGATGCATACAGCGATGCCCTCTGTGGGCTACAGTCGCCACTAGATCCGTGTAATCGACTTAGACAGCTGAGGTATGCGTCATTTCAGTAATTGCTGTTGATGTTTTGCGTCTGCTGATTTGTTTTTTTCGGCTGAGAAGCTTACGAAAAAGAAGAAGTAACATATTGAAAGGAAAATCTGCCCACTCTTTTACAATCTGCTTTTCAACTGACAATGATGTGACATTTAGATCGTTTTTCGATTTCAGACATGACAAATGCAAGTTCATGGATTCCAAGATGAAGCCCCTCTGGCTGGTGTGGGAAAACCAGGATAGTATGGGCAGTGATGTCTACACGCTCTTCAAAAATGGTGATGGTATGTTCATGTAGAACTGTGTTGAAATACATTCGCCAGACATCGCTGTGGTGAAACTTCAGCTGTTGCCTGGAGTTTGGCTAACATTTCAGCTCGTCCGTGCCCTTTCCAGGACACCTAATGCCTCCAAGTTTGGTATCAACTCCTTAAAAACACTGTGGAACCGGATGTCAGTATCATCAACTCGTCTTTCCTTCTCCTTCCAGATCTTCGGCAAGATATGCTGACGTTACAAATCTTACGCATAATGGACAAACTGTGGCAAGCTGAGGGCCTTGATCTTCGGCTCATACCGTACAAATGCATATCCACTGGACCAGAAAGCGGTCTCATCGAGATAGTACTAAATTCGCAGACAATTGCCAACATCCAAAAGAAGAATGCCAATTCAGCGATTCTCTCGGTTTACGACAAAACTGCCTTGTTCAAATGGTTTAAGGATCATAATGAGAGTGACGAAAGGTAGCAAAAGAGATAGCCACGAAATTTCAAGTGCCGATTTGATCCCTCCTCCACGCTCCATGTCACTCTGGAGTTTGTGAAGTTCGGGTGCAGGGGCTTTCCACAAAATAGTAATTATGATGACAACAAAAATGATAAATGTAAACGCATGAGTAAATAAATAAATTTATAACAAGGAAGCGAACAAAAAATTTACAAAATGAAGAAAAAAATGTTTTGGAATCTCTCGGGACTCAAATGCGTGATCACTTGATCCAAGTCCAATACACTACCACTTAGAGTCTGGTCTGTCACGCTTGGTGAGAGCTTTTCTTTTATGTTTGTATTGTTCAGTTTGGAATCTCTACTGTGTTCTCAGTCTTTATTTATTCTTGCTAATACTAATTCTTCGATTTCAGACTGAATCGAGCGGTGGAGGCCTTCACCCTCTCCTGTGCCGGTTACTGTGTGGCGACTTACGTCCTCGGTATCGGAGACAGGCACAACGACAACATCATGGTCACCGAATCAGGCCAGCTCTTCCACATCGACTTTGGCCATTTCCTCGGCAACTTCAAGAGCAAGTTTGGCGTGAGACGAGAGCGTGTGCCGTTCGTCCTGACGCACGATTTTGTTTATGTCATCACGAAAGGGAAACAGAAAGTTGGAGAACAGAAGAATGAATTATTTCAAAGGTAACTTGACAAATCTTGTCAAGACTGCTCTCTGGAAGTGAGGCTTGTTCATTCTTAACTCCTACTTTGACGTAGCTCGCGTAGGCTCAAGTTCAATGGTAACCACTTCATTTCCATAGTTTGTGTTTTAGTGCTTCATGCACTCGCACCTGCAAAAGTATTCTGAACAGTACACATCTTACTTTCTTTCTTTTTTTTCCTAGGTTCCAACAGTATTGTGAACAGGCATACCTCATCCTCCGCCAGAAGGGTAACTTCCTCATCAGCTTGTTCATGATGATGTTATCAACCGGCATTCCAGAACTCACGTGTCTTGAGGACATCAAGTATATCAGGTAGGATATTAAGAGTGTTGGCATGGTTTAGTCAATCTACAGGCCTGAGACTTGATTTTAAATTTTCCTTAAATTGTATCTTTTATTTTTCAGGGATACCCTTGCTCTTACCATGGACGAAGAGAATGCCCTGAAGCATTTCCGAGCAAAGTTTGATGAGGCGTTGCGAAACAGTTGGAAGACCAGTTTGAACTGGCTCGCCCATAATATGGCACGAGACAATACGTGATGATGTTCCACAGTTAGTGATATGGACTTTTGGTTACGATGCAATCGGGGACCATTGATGACCTAAGAGATATTCTTATTCTTATATATATCTTATGTTTTTGCCCACTAGTTCATTCATGTGAACTGTACAGTATAGCGGGACCTCTCTATCTAGGGCAAACTTTGGACGGAGAGTTGTTGTCCAGAGGTCAAATACCAATTTGCGACCAAAATTTGTGTCCTTAGTAGAGAGAGTGTCCTACCTATAAAGGTGTTGCTAATAGAGGTTCCACTGTACTATCTTTGGGCAGACTTCAGTGCCACCAAATGTATTTATCAATCTGGTGTATTTTTGCACAGACGTTTTGTAAATATCTTTATATTTATGTATTTGGTCTACACCTCCATAAAAATTCCTATTTTGAGGTGTCAGTTGGTGCAAATGTAACACATACTTACTGTTTTTCTTACCATATCTCGCCAAAGGCACTTGGTCGAACCCGGGTAGGGGACCAGATCACATTTACCAATGGACAGTGGTTTTGCACAACACTACATGTAGATTAGCCTTTAAGGGTAGGCCTAACCAATGCTGTCGGCTAAAGCCGGTCAACCATGACACAGGCTGTCCAGGGCGGTGTAACATCACTATTTGTGATCACACCATAACAATTTAGTGACAGAAGGTCAGCCAAGTACCTTTGGCTAGATCTGCAGTATCTGAAAAACACTATACTGGTGTTGCATTGTGAAGTTCACCGGTTCACGTTATTATTGCAGACACTGTTTAAGATTCGAGATTTAGTTCAGCCATTTATTCAGGATAATGGGTGTTTCATAAAAATATTAAAACATTCGTTTTAGCATGTTTGGTCAGTTGCAACATTAATACTAAATGACCTTCTGAAAATTTCTTAAATTTCACTGATAGTGGCATGTTTTGTCCTTATTTGTCAATCAGTCTTTAATTTTGGTATGAATACATGTACATTGATGGGCAAAATTGAATATACTATCAAGATTTTGGTAAACCAACCAATAATAAACTTTTCATATTCATATTACAAAATCTTTCTGCTTTTCAATTGTCTATGCCTCATAAGACGCAGAATAAGACCAATAGGTTGTCAGGGTCTTCTGTCTTGATGTCTATCCCGTCTTGCAAGATCCATACTTGGATCGGAGTATGATACTTGGTACCGATGGACAGCGTGAGATGGGTAAAATCCTTCCCAGGACTTGTGCCTCTTAGGCAAACCATCCGGGTACCACCTGAAGTTCCTGACAATGCAACTGGTCTTCGCAACTCAGAAATGACCACAGTCGTCTCATGAGACAGTTGAAATCCTCCCTATCCATGTTCCTGTTAAAGCAAACCAACCAGGTACTCCCTAAAGTGCCTGACAATGCAGTTGGTCTGGAAACTATAAAATGACCACAGTCGTTTCCTACCATGAGCTGGTTGAAATTCGTCCAATGTCTTGTGCCAGTCAGGGCTACCTCCCAGGCAATACCCATAGTGACTGACAATGCAGTTGGGCTGGAAACTAAACGACCACAGTCGTCTCATGAGCTGGGTGAAATCTGTCCAATGTCTTGTGCCAGTCGGGCCTACTACCCAGGCATTACCTTAAGTGACTGACAATGCAGTTGGTCTGGATACTAAATGACCACAGTCGTCTCATGAGCTGAGTGAAATCCTCCATATCCCTGTTACCGTTAAAGCAAACCACCCAGGTACTCCCTAGAGTGACTGACAATGCAGTTGGTCTGGAAACTATAAAATGACCACAGTCGTCTCATGAGCTGGGTGAAATCCGCCCAATGTCTTGTGCCAGTCGGGCCTACTACCCAGGTGCCCAGGTTCCTGACAATGCTGTTGGTCTGTAAACTATAAAATGACCACAGTCGTCTCATGAGCTGAGTGAAATCCTCCCTATCCCTGTTACCGTTAAAGCAAACCACCCAGGTACTCCCTAGAGTGACTGACAATGCAGTTGGTCTGGAAACTATAAAATGACCACAGTCGTCTCATGAGCTGGGTGAAATCCGCCCAATGTCTTGTGCCAGTCGGGCCTACTACCCAGGTGCCCAGGTTCCTGACAATGCTGTTGGTCTGTAAACTATAAAATGACCACCAGTCGTCTCATGAGCTGGGTGAAATTCGTCCAACGTTTTGTGCCAGTCGGGCCTACCACCCAGGCACTACCCATAGTGCCTGACAATGCAGTTGGTCTGGAAACTAAGAAATGACCACAATCGCGTCTTGAGATCGTTAAAATCCTCCCTATCCCTGTTCCCATTAAAGCAAACCACCCAGGTACTCCCAAAAGTGCCTGACAATGCAGTTGGTCTGGAAACTGGGAAATGACCAGTCGTTTCCTACCATGAGCTGGTTGAAGTTCGTCCAATGTCTTGTGCCAGTGGGGCCTACCACACAGGTACTCCCCGAAGTTCCCGACAATGCAGTTGGTCTGGAAACTTTAAAATGACGACAGTCATCTCGTGAGATAGTTGAAATCCTCCCTTTCCCTGTTCCCGTTAAAGCAAACCACCCAGGTACTCCTTGAAGTGCCTGACAATGCAGTTAGTCAGGACACTAAATAACCACAGTCGTCTCATCAGCTGGGTAAAATTCCTCTTGTGCCAGTCGGGCCCACCACGCAGGTACTCCCCGAAGTTCCCGACAATGCAGTTGGTCTGGAAACTTAGAAAAGACCACAGTCGTCTTGTGAGATAGTTCCCAGGTCCCCAGGTTCCTGACAATGCAGTTGGTCTGGAAACTTTGAAATGGCCACTGTCGTCTCATGAGCTGGGTGAAATCCGTCCAATGTCTTGTGCCAGTCGGGCCTACTACCCAGGCACTACCTAAAGTACCTGACAATGCTGTTGGTCTGGAAACTAGGAAATGACCACAGTCGTCTCACGAGACTGGTGAAATCCTTCCAATATCTTGTTCGAGGTCCATCCAGGTACTACCCGATCAGCAATGCTTGCCAAAGTGAGGGTACAGCCTAATAGATGTGTCTTGCCTCTGATCGTCTGTGATGTGTCTCTACCACTCTTACTAAATATCTCTACTTCGGTAGGGATCCCATTGAGAACCACGACGATGGATGACGGACACTGCACCATATAAGGTAGCTCACCTCTCTGGAGGCGAGCTTGTGACAGGGTTGTACCTGATACAATTGTATGTACCCTAAATTGGGTAGGGAGGCAGGGAGGAGAGCACCTTAAAACAGGTTGAAAGGTGGCAGCCGATATCACCAGTGGTAGGATCAGGGATCGGTGATATAGTGGTTGAGAGCACTGGACTTAACCAGGGCTTGTAGGTTCAACTCTGGGATGAATAGGAAACAACTTAAGACTTTAACTTGAAGTATTTTTCCACATTTATTGCCAGAAACCGCCAGCCATAATACACAGAAACAGCCGGCAATCAACAAACAGCTAGCATCTTCTGAAAACAGTGAAAATCTCTAGCTAATAACATCGAAAACAATTCAGTTTGTTAACAAGTTCATTCCACCTGAACTAGTCAGAATCACCTGTGCAGTTTATCAACAGTTCTACTCTGGTCAAGTGGTGTGAAGCGAACATTGACCTTTTAGAGATTTTAAAGCTATTTCTTTCACCAACATGACGGGATCAAGTGGACAAGTTTTTCTCTTTCCATGGCTGGGTGATATGTAAGTAGGCAAATGATACCCCTGACTTTGGAGAATAACTCCTCCTAGAGCACAGCAAATTCTTTTTAAAGCATAGCAGTATTACTGAGTTTTCAGGTCCAAATCCGGCACACATTATCTCCAGTGGATACATTGTACATGAACTTCACACAAAGTTTCAAGCCTGGTGCTGAAACATTCTTTGTGGTATGCAATTTCAACAAAAATGGTCGTTTTGCATTTTTTTTGGGTCACCCTGTATTTTTTTCGATTTTGTTCAATCTTTTTAGTGCAGATCTGTTTCAAAGTGCTTTACAATAACAGTCACTATTATAGATCTTCACAGAAGCTTGACCTGTAAAGAACGAAGTGCTTTAATACCAGACATGTTCGGAACCAACCACTCTCGGATCAAACGATAAGCCCGAAATGATATGGAAGTTACAACCTCACAATAATTTACTCGTACATCAGACAATATTTTTTATACATAAAAAACAATCAAATTAAAACATATAGAATAAATGTTTATCCTTTCTCGAAAGAGTTAAAAATATTTAACTTTACTTTCATGACAAAGGCATTATCTCAGAAGAAAGTGTCTTGGTTCTTCTGTTGACCACTAGGGGGGCGGTCAACAATGCCATACGTGAGATAGTTCGACGCCCCCTTCATCTCTCTTCATGTTCGACATTTTCCAAAGCCAGATGGACTCCTTTACCAAGCTCAGGCACAGATCCAAAGGGGGAGGGGGGCGCACCAGACCCATGCCCCCCTTGTTCATGAAAGATCTTTGGAATAGACCATGCAATTTTGGAACACAACAGGATTTGATGAGAAATGCAGTGCACGCTCCCTCTTTTTCAGGCTCCTGGCTGTGTTGACCACCACCCCTAGTGGTGAATAGAAGAACTAAAGACACGATATTCTGCAGAAATGACTTGATTTGTCACGAAACGTCAAGGTAATTTTCCTAAATTTTCCTAAATGTTAAAACATATAATACAACTACAGATATGGCAAGTTTGAGAAGCAGCAGCATGACGATGAAAGCCTTTGAAGGTAGAAATCAAAACTCAAATATAGGGCCATTGGGAGATAGATACAATTCATACATATGGAGGAAAGGAAGAAAATAGGAAAAAGATTTAAAAGGTAATTTTGTACAGGCTCAAGCTATGTCAATTGGCATAGCCTGAGCATGTTCACTTCATAGACTTCTGTCTTTGACCCCAAATGCTTACCCGCCAAATCGGCCACCGACCAATTCAACCGGCCCTGGTCAAAATGGCCCACTTTTATTTTTCCTACTTCACTCCTGAAAGTCTATGCATTTTCTGTTATATTTAGTCATCCCTGACCCTGTTGGTTAAAATGCCAGAGAAGGTCACAAATGAATAGTACAGTAAAATGCTTTCACTGCAACCTCAATAAATCTTTTCATTTATGCGCCCTTCTATACAAAACTGAACGTGGCTCATTTATTCATTTATCTTATCACCAAACATAGATTAATCTACACTTGTTTTAACCAATGGACAAAGAGGAATGCCTTAAATCAATTTGAGGGTTTCGAAGTGATTTTTTTACAATGCATAACAATCAAAGGTCAACAATAAGAAAAAATACACTAAATAATATTCACAATTGGAGAAATGGCAATGGAATTCAGATATGCATACAGCAAGATTAAGTACAGAGATCATCTCAAAATGTAGCAGAAACTCTTACATACTAAGCATGAGAAACAATCTTACAGCTGATAGGACCCCAGCAAACCATTAGCTAAAGTGTTCTTCTAGATGTCTAGAAAATGTTCACATCACTCACACTTCAAACATTTTCTAAAAATTTTAACCCACCTCATATACGCATCTTTTCATCCTGTCTCACCAGTGTAATCCATTAAAAAATTCATTCCAGCCATGAAACGGCAAAAAAACACTGGAGATAACAGCTTAGGAAACCCAACAATGTACCACACAAAATTCGTAGATACGTTTTGCGCCATCTCAAATGACGTCATTCATGACGTTTCACAGCCTCCCGTTACTTTACTGCAGGCACCCCCGGTCTACTTTACACACCCTGTATCCTGCAAAAGTCATCATTTTTGGGATTGGTCGTGGTCAGAGTGACGTAACGGCAGGACAGGATGTATTAAAAGATTCATTATGAGGTAGATATGACATCCTCGTATAAACTTTATGAGACCGATATGAACAATTTCCCAACAGCTAGAAGCAGTTATTTCCCTGTTTCAAGAAAAGAGTTCCCGGAAATCTGATCAACCTGAAGAAGATATGAAACAAATCAAGTCCTTCCTCACTCCTGATATGTATCAAGACTAGAATTTCAAATAATCTAATTTCTACACATTATTATGGCATCAAATTCTATCAAAGTCTACGAATGTTAAAGCACAGCACCGGGAAGCCCACTTCATGTTTTCACGCACCGATCGGCAACAAAATATACAAACAAACCCACTTGAGCCAACACAATCCCCGTTTTGGGCGTTTAGCAGAACTTTTAACTCTTTGAGACTGTTGAACGGCATAGGTCGTTTGGAAAAATAAGGCACCAGTAACGTTAAACGACCTATGCCGTTTGCATACATTACTTTCTACACACGGTTTAGCTGTGCTCGGCACTGTCTGGAATTGATCTGAGAGACATTTACCGTCATTCTAGATTACTAACAGCTGTGTTCCAATATTTTTTCTTACTATGGTCGGGTGATGGTTGAGTGTACATTTATATATGGTGGTGATAGCTAGCAGACAATTTTCAGTCAAAATGTCAGGTCAATTCCGATTTACAGCCCATGGATGCATTAGACAATGTTTTATTATGCAGTTTGTTGGTGGGGAGTTCTAGGAACATTTTCTGTGTTGTTTTTTATGACTTTTTGTGGCTTTCTAGAAGAATCATAGTGGAATGTCTAGTTCTGCCAATTATTTCGGAATTCGGTGAGGGGTGAAAACTATATTTCTTCAAAAAAATACTGTAAATCAGGTGTTTTACCTAAATTGGAATGCTATGAAGCAAAGAACAGTATTCAGAAAGACCTTTCAGGGGATATATAATGCAAGTAGCTTTGATGATTGGTTTTATTTTTTTAATTTTTGTTGAACATAGTGTTTTTCAAGAAAAATCGCACGTTCCTGGTACTGCGACAGAAAAAAATGACGCGATCTCAAAGAGTTAAGAAATAGACAGAAAGGAAATAATGATAGGTAGCAAGAATAAATACAGACTAGTCTTATGATAAATTTTTGTAAGAATTGATGCATGCAAATACTAATCTTTATTAATGCTTGCGGAACACTGTGTTTAGTACAGAAAAACCTCTCTATTAAGAACAGCCTATGGTTCGATCTAACAGATGCTGTCCTTAATAGAGAGGCATCCTGATTACAGAGGTCTCCAATGAAGAGTTTAAAAAAACTTTTTTACAAATCCGTGACCTGGAAATTGTGTTGGGTCCCAAAATCAGATTTAAGAAAAAACGAACTTTGAAGAAATCAGCCTTTTAGTTTTTCAACAGCAGCCCAAAACAACAGTGACATTTACTTCTGAAAAAGCCTGTAGCCGTCTCCGAGGCTCGACATCAATCAACTATCATTCACATTAAAACAACAAATCCTTTGGCAAACTCCAATAAATCACATTCATTTTTAAATATCCATAATTTTTTTAATCTCTGCAAAACTGACGACCACAAAAAGTCGCAATCATTCCACCCACACCTCTGTGGCCATGTGGGATGTTTCAAGACATCCATACCTAAGTTTCAGTATCATTTTCAGAGCAATTCAATGTAAATTAATCAACACCTTTCAGCTAAATCCTTTATTCAAATCCCACCCCATCAGGTTTAAAGGGGACATTATTGCACAATACCCCAAAACCCAATTGTCCCTTCAAACAATTTCAATGCCCCTTCCCCAAATATTTACATCTCTTAACGCACGTAACATTCGGCCTCAAACAAACAACTGAAATTGCAACTATCATCATAGCACAAACAGCTATAGGTGGCAGCACTATAACTTCGTCTGTGGATCAGATGGCGTCTGCGACACCGTTTCTGCCAAGTCTATAATGCCGTCGTCCTGTTTCTGCGAGTGCGCAACGGCAATATGCAAACACTGGACCCACTGCTCCGCATTTTTCCCATCCTTCGCCTTCAGAACGAATTTCGTCTGATCGTTCGTGAAAATCTCAAATGCCTTAGGTATCTGACGCGCCCCTTTCTTCACGGCTTTGACGCTCTGAATTTTATTAACAGGTAGTGTCGCCTTTTTCTGAAAATTTATAGAAATGACTTTCAGGCTTTCATCGCTTGTATGTTAGAACATTGTAAGAGGGTGAGCTAGAAATCCTGAGGGGCCTGAAAGAGACCGAAAGGTAGAAAACGTCACAAGTTTGCCTCCTGTACATTGTGCAGTGCACTTATGTACAGGGACAAACTTGTGAAGTGATAAAATATCGATGCATGAAGGGACACTGAAGCCCACAGGTTTCATATTTGATGGTGGCGCCACCTGGCACTCTCCTCCAATTACGACTGATGATACGATACCACACTCCAAATACACAACTGACCTGATCACCTCTACTGTAAATACACTACTGACCTGATCACCTCTACTGTAAATACACTACTGACCTGATCACCTCTACTGTAAATACACTACTGACCTGATCACCTCTACTGTAAATACACTACTGACCTGATCACCTCTACTGTCAATACACTACTGACCTGATCACCTCTACTGTAAATACACTACCGACCTGATCACCTCTACTGTAAATACACTACCGACCTGATCACCCCTACTGTAAATACACTACCGACCTGATCACCTCTACTGTAAATTCACTACTGACCTGATCACCTCTGCTGTAAGTGATGTTAGCTCCTGACAGTGTGAAGTAACGCGTTTTCCATCGTTTGAAGAACTTCCAACGTCCTTTTTTCTCTTTGAGCTGACCCTAAAAAGAAATGACAGTATTTATTACCGTCATACAAGTACATTCCAGAACTGAAAAGTACATGTTTTCATGCTACAACATTAGGGACATCTAAGGCATGAGATATGATCATTGTTGGTTTATCATACAAAATTGGCTTCAAGCAGGACCATGACTTCTTCAAACAGCGTAATTCAAAAATCATTAAACTGCAAGAAATGATTCACTAGAATGGGGTGTAACTATAGGCCTGCCTTTAATTATCTCATAATTTTGAGGGCTGAATGTCAAGTCATAATGGGCTGCAAGAGCATCTGCAGCAATACACATTATAGCAAACAAATATTTACCTCAATGACAGGATGTCCGTCTTGTAAGAGCCCCGAGACCTTGTCGGGATTATTGCACAGGAAGCAGACCCATTGTTTCTGGGACACGCTGTATTCGAAGACATCGAAGAAGCGTATCGACTGTAATTCGTGAACCACAGCTTCCTGGTCCTGGAAATTACAATAACAGGAAAAGAGATTTTAAACTTTTAATCTGCATCTGGGAGACTTGGGAGCTTGTTGGAGAATCTCCCCCTCCCAACATCCTCTGAACAGAGTGCATATTTGTCTTGTCCAATTTCATATCTTTTGGTATATGCATCCGTGCAGACTCCTCCTAAGACGCCTGACAGCACTGCACTCGGTTCCAAGGGGTTAAAATCTTTCACCGAGTTTCCAGCAACATGATAATACTACCAGTAAAGTGTAAATGTAATAACTTTCAGCTGTAATATTTTAAGACAAATTTGCCAAGAGACCAATACCAATATATTGTGACTGCAGAGAACGGGAACAGATGGGAGTTTCATGTTCGTACATAATTGATGAGAGTGCCGTCGGCATGCGTTGTCACAATCAACACAATCAGTGCCTCACCAGGTTTTCCTCCAAGAAGTCATCTTAACCCTTTCAGGACTGGTGCGGAAAGAAACTGTGAATTGCCAAAAGGGTTCTTACTAATGCCTATAGGTATCAAACACACCAAATTTGGCTTTGATTCGTCGCTATCTTCTGCAGATACCACGTCCACAGAGTGACGGATTGACAGTATTTTCATGTCCCCCTTTTGCTCCACGGAGTGACGCGGTAAAAATATGTGGCCATGCGCCCCTCAAATGAAGTAGACTTTATTCTGTTTCTTTCAACTCATTTCCTTTTCAGGTAAGCACATATTTTTAAAGGCAAATGATACTTTACCAATCGTGACTTAAGAATATTATGCAAGAAAATGTTCATGGTAATCAGATGATGATGATGATGATGATGGTGGTGGTGATGATGATGGCAACGAGAATGGCAAATGTCCACCAACCTTTTGAGAAGGAAAGGAAGAGGTAACGAGTCGTGTGAACACGCCCGACGTGGCTTCCGTCTTTAACCGCTCCCACACATGCTTGATCATCGCTATGGCAGGGTCGTCTTGACTCAGAGCGTGTGCTGACTGAGCCTTGAAAAAATAACACAGGATTGTAGAGAAAATAAGCAAATAAAAACTAGTAAATATGTAGCGGTGATGAAATTGGAAAACGGTTACAAATCGGATGATGATGATGATAAAATGCACTCACCTGCTCTGACAAGAACATGAGATGAGCCCAGGTCTTGGGTAACTTTGTTCGATGCAGGAAATAGTTTCCGCTGTAGAGGCAGTGGGGGCTGCAGCCATTGCACGAATACGATAACACCATCCGCCGTTTGGACTTGCTCTCTGAAAAAAAAGGCCGATAAGATGGAGCTTGATATCAAATGCCGGAATTGAATCTAGTTCAGCTTAGGATTCCGTTCTGATTTTGTGCGTGCACTACAATGTTACTCCGTGGTTATTTTTTACCTCAAAATTTGATGCAAATGATTTCATATTGTGTATGTTACCAGGTGGGTGCATGTCATTCTCGTAAAGATCAGTACGTTGGAGCACCTGCCTTCAATACACAAGATCAAATTTTAAAGATTCCCATCCAACTGGGGAACTGATTCTCTGGGTTGAAACGAGAAGCTTTGAAACCGGAGCGGAATGCACCGTTCCCCCGAGGCAAAGAAGAAGCTAGAAAGAACAGATAGTGAACACGTTACTAGAAAATGGCCAACCTTCAACCGTGCACTTCGTCGGAATAGGCACAGTCCTGGAAACATCGGTGATGTAGGCCTTTATCTTGCCCAAGTGTTTATCACAGAAATGCTGACCAGTGTCTCGTTTTGGTTCTGTATAGTTATTATTCTGCACAGTATTGGCGCCACTGCCAGTCGATACGGGAGTCGATGGCTCTGCTGAGGTACCAACACTGGAAAAAAGATTTGCGATAGTTGAGCAAATTCAGTCAACAAACATGAATGCTTATTCTGGAACAACAAACAGTAAACTGGAAAAATTTGCACCTTATGCCATTCACAAAACTTTCTGAAAAAATATTTTAATTTCTATTTTGGTGGATTACATAGCATAGCGCAAACCAGAATCTCTGTTAAATTTTATATAAAACCTGGTTGATCTTTTGATTCTGTATCTCTTTGAAAAAGTGTCAAATACACGAAACGTCGAGAATACGTAGATCGTTGCTTGTGTTTTATTCACTATAATCTATTTTGGTGGATTACGAAATTTCCTTCAATATTTTCAACCAAAACAAAATTGCGTGTAGTGTTCATTTTTTTAATTTTGTAATTTAGGCACCTCCCCTTTAAGGACAACTATTTACAGTCCAAAGGGTGTCCTTTACAGAGAGGTTCTACTGAACTATTAAAGTGATCTTACTCTTTTGTTGGCGACTCTGTCCCAGATGTCTCTGGTGTTGCCAGCGGGACACTATCTTGTTTCGTATCGTTGCTGAGATTCACGGTGGACCCCTTGGAGTCCTGGGACTTTTCTGTCGACTTATGCAATTCTGATATTTTGAGTTCACCCTCCGTCTGACTGGCAGTTGAGATCATTTCCTTTTCATCTGTTTGACCGCTGAAATGAAAAAAGCACAAGTAGGTATTTAAAATAAAGGTCAGTTCTTACGTAGTGCTTTTATAATGTACAACATTCTCAATGTCCTTTTCTTTGGTTCCCTTGCCTAATTGCCATACTTTTGATCTGCAAAACAAGTATTTTTTCCAATTTTATCAAAAACATGGCCTTCTCCTTGTTTTTTTTCATTTTATTTTGTTTAATTTCAGCTCTGCGGTTACCTATTGACAGCTTCCATTTGTTTCAACTCGAGTATAATCAGGGCCGCGCTACTAGACACCTCCTCGTGTTGACAGATTGTGTCAATATGTGGCGCTAGTAGACCAGGGTGCGCTGTCGAGATCAGTTGAATCTGTTCCAAGATGGGCTGAATGCTGCAAACGTCGTCATTTCCAAGTTTTGAAACCATATACTCTAGCACTTCTTTTGCTAAATCCTGAAATAGATACCAAACAAAGACTCTGTATTACAGCAAACACAATGGGAAGGAATTGTTGTCAGTGAGAATGTGTTATCAGTTTGTTCCATATCATTTCCTAAAGGGGTAGCCAGAGAGCCTAAAGGGCATGTTAACCCACCTTGTCACACTCGCCAAGTGTTCCAAGTATTTTGACAATAGGTGGCAGTGTTGATGGATAGCTGTCACCGATTTCTTTCAGTTTCGTCGTGTGGAGAATGAAGCTGTTGACGTCCTTTTCGGCGAGTATCGTGAGGATCTGAACAAGCTGTGTTGCCGACGTCGTCGACGTGTTCTCAAGGAGGCTGGGGATGTGAGGCTCAATTAGCTGAAATAATAAAGACACAGACTAATTTTTGGATTTCATAGAGATTTTATTAGCTGAAAAAATATGGAAGACAGGGTGGCCATGTTGGATTTTGGGTCGGGCAAAAAATCACCTGGTCACAGGGAACCTCCCCTACACTAGGTCATCACATCACAGAAGTTTCAGGTCTGTCACTCAGTCGGTTCTCAAGTTATGCGGCGGAATGCGAAAAACCAAGATGGCATCCAGGTGGCCATCTTTGATTTGGGCTCCGCCTAAAATCAATAGGGAATCTTTGACACTTGGCCTTCATGCCACAAAAATTACAAAGTACACCAGACGAGCAGTTCTTGAGTCATTGGGCGTCATAGAGTACCGGCCCAACAAAGTTGAGCGGGGCATAATTAATTTCATCATGTACCACTTCATGAAGTGTCATCACCACTGGAGGCACTAAAAAAATAACCGCCAAACAAAGCAAACATTCTTATTTACCTCGGGATTAGACTTCGCTATGGTTACAAACAACTGGAGGAGATTGGCCAACTCAGCAGACTCACATGACGGCATCACGTTCATTAGTTCAGGAATTTTCTTCTTTATCAGATCTTTATTCTCTTCATAGATCTGTGGCAAGACTCGCACCAAACCCGGGTTACCTGTAGAAAGAAACAGACACTGATATATATTCTTGTTACCTGTGGATCAGGCAGAAGCACTGAAATATATTCTCGTCACTTCCAGAGGAGAAACAAATGACGAATTATGGAGTCTTTTCCGCAACAAAAAAGAGACCCGATGAGATCCGATTGAATCTGAATGTGGTCTAATGTGGTCGATTTCTTTGTGTTTATAGAAACCAATCAGTACACATGCAGACTAGTCCGGGTTCAAAGTGGACCATGTATCAAACTGGTTCTGTAGAGAGGGTGTCCTTAATAGAGAGGTGTCCAAAAAGGGAGGTTCAACTGTACTTTATGCAGCTCACAACCAATTAAGCTACCGGTAATTATGAAAACGCTGTAATAAACCTGATATCCTTTGTCATCACAGATCCAAATCCCAAACGGTTTTATCTAATTGGAAACCACCTGATGTGGCATACATGTACAATATAAACATGACACTGAGATGCTGACATTTACAAGTGTTATAAAAGGTCAAATGATGAAAAGAGGATTTCAAAGTCTTCGGTAGAGATAGACTAAGACTAAAGTACATGTACACGTACATGTAGAACATTGTACCAAGAATGTTGTGGGGGGGACGATCATTCTGATAATATTGTGAACTGCAAAGTTTTCCTGCCTTTTAATTTTTACAATTTACCAACATTTTGAAAACAAATGAAATGTTCACAATTTTGATTTTAGGTATTACGAAATTTCTTTCTTTTATCACAATTTTAGTTTTGCTGATTGAGATCATTTAAAAATTCGTAAAAAATTGGTTGACCATGGATATACCTTTACCAACTGTGAATAATATCATAACTGAGGTAAACTAGGCTTGATCACAATTTGTCATTGATTGAAGTCAGCCAAATGAACTTTGAAATGGTGAAGAATATGCTAAAGACCCTGTCATGTGTAACAGAGCAGACAGCGACACAGCATCTTCAGCTTACACAATCAATCGGTAACATTTGTGTGGGTGGTCGGCCTCCCAAAGGCAATGTCTGGATAACACTTAATCTGGCTAAACATGCCAATATTACCTCTAACCATGTCTACCAATGAGCACAATAGGAACGGATCAATCCGATAACGAGATGATTTACGACCCTTGGGCGTATTACGAGAGCAAATGCCAATTTGACATTTTTTGCTTCGCCTCACTGACTTGTGCGGGGAATTATTGATGGAAACTAAACAACTCCGAAATCATAAAAAGAACGAAGCAACCCAATACCGATGCCATTTTGTTTTCTCTAGAGTATATTGACTGGAGCTGCTCCAGTCAATATACTCTAGAGAAGCGCATATGAATTTACTCAAGGTACTAAGGTGGTACAACAAATTTGACATTTTTGCTTCTCCTCACTGACTTGTGCGGGGAATTATCGATGGAAACTGAACAACTCCCAAATCATAAAAAGAACGAAGCAACCCAATACAGATGCCATTTTGTTTTCTCTAGAGTATATCGACTGGAGTATATGAATTTACTCAAGGTACTAAGGTGGTACGCCTAAAGCCCCCCCCCTCCCCGCCCCCCTGGTACAATTATAGCCTCTATGTGTGGTGGAATTTTGAACACAGGGGAGCAAAAATCAACAGATCATCAAACAGACCAAATGGCTTGGGTCCATTGGACTGACCTGGTGCACCCGCATTAAACTATTCAAAGTGATGAAAATAACATTTGAAAATGAAACTTACCCAGAATAATACTGTCTAGAATACGCGGGATCTGTTCGGCAAGGAGTGACGCGTTGTCAATGACGACCAGCGACAGATAGCTGGTCAAACTGCGGCATATCTCCTTGTTGTCTTTTGGTAGGAACTTCACAGCGACTGGTAGTGCCACCTTCATGATCTCCGCCCGCGCATGATAATTCTGTAAGATAAAATAACTCCTTCAGTTCGTCTGGCATGATTAAACTTCCCAGGTGCTTCCACACCCTCAGAGCATAGGCCATTCGGTCACTGAAGTGCACAAGCTGTTACACTACAACAAGGCAACAGACTCAAAGGTAACAGGAAATTTCACTGTTACCGTGATCAAAACTTCAATAATGTTGCAAAATTTACCAAGAAAAGACATCGCAGAATATCCGAGGCGATCTTGGCATGCGGTGGGTCCTCGTCTCGCGTTGACGGAGTCAGATTCTGATCCAGACACGACTCCAGGAGATTCACCAATGCAGATACATGTTTTGATATTGACTCAGTTTCCCTGCAAGATATAAACATTAGATTGGTTAAAATGGAAAAGGATTCACATTTTGAGATCAGATAATGCTCTGAAGGAGAAAACAATTTTTTCCTGAAACATATATGAGCTCTAAAAGTGAAGAGAAATTTTCGGGATATTACTTTCTTGTGTCATTAAAATTTCACACATCAACTTCTCCAAAATGTGGCCTTTTCCGGGGAACCAGACCCAACACATTCCCCAGGCTCCTGCCTCTATAGCCTCCATTTAAATATTTGCTTCAGGCTCCTCAGATGCTGTAGTGACTTCCAGGTATCAGAGATCAATAGGACAGATTCCACAATATTTTGCTTGAGGCTATCACATCGCAAGAAACATGTTGCTGAAGTCAAATGTTCTGGCTCAGGCCGGGGAGCCCCTGTAGTGGTGATGTTGTTCCCCATTCTTTCCCGTGACATGATTGATAATCAAATGTGGCTGGGTATAAATTGATGGGAAAATAGGACACTTCTGTATCCAACGTGTCAAACATGTAGATTTGTAAACTGGAATCCCATTAAAATAATTGAATATTCATCACAGCCATCCCAGTCTTGATATTAAGCTGTCTGTCAAGTGTGGGACAAATGACTCTAATTAGCAGAGGATTCAGCTATGAGTGATCTGAAGAGGCAGCCATACCAGAGTGTAGGAGACTTATTGGTGGTTTGCAATCATCCTACATTACTTTGTATTTAAACTTACGTGAAACCAATGTGTTTTCAAACATTATATCAAATCAAAAACTTAGTTATTCCTCACTTTGAAGTAATAAGTTCTTGATAAGGGTTGACCCACACTTTGTTGGCATGGTAAAATGCAATATAGCGACGTCATCCATGATGTCAGCGTGACGAAATCCACAAATTACACCTTTTTGCCGACATCATCAGCATGGTGTACTGTGATGTCCCTAAACAAGATTTATGTTGTTTACCAGCTTCGACATCAATCTCAAACTACACTTGCGTTCTTCAAGGGACCAACATGAGTTGTACGATGTTCAGTCTGTCACCCGTACGGAAAGCCATATGGCAACATTGAACATCGCAGCAAAAATCAATCCATTGCAGTCTATTTGTCATTGATCGAAAACAAACATCTCGAACAAATGAACGCAATCAAACCAACGCAAATCATTAATCAAATCCGTTTCTGAAGTGTGCCTTCCCTGATGTTAATCCATACATCTAGGATCGATACTTTTTCTTTGCATTCTTTTCTGGGAGAGTCAGCCCGGTTCGTCTTACATGTATCAGAATCTTTCAATAAAAAGAGTCTGGTCACTAAAGAACGCGTTGTTTCAACATCAAATCCACCCCATGTTTCGAAAGATGGCATTGGGATAGAGCTCTCGGGTCACGCATTGACCAAAGCCTATTCACAGGAACTTCATCGAATTCTTTGATCAGCTCAGCTGAACATAGCCACTACAACTGCTCTGTTCAATCAAAAGCAATAAATGCCAGCTTCAAATCCAATCCAAAGATTCTGGTTATATGTATCAGTTGTCCTCCGCAATTCCACCTTGGTTCCGCAGAGTTGATCCTGCATGCTGTCAGCATTTGGCCAGATTGTTTATCTACAGGCTTCATGCAGTGGGCAGTCCTATGGTATTGCTTGGTTGGCGGATTATTTATATCTGCACTCCGGTATTTCTAGCCTATTCTACAGAATCCTCTCGTCTGAAGCTCAAACAGCTTCATGTTATTGTAAACCACCGAAATTTTACGAGCATTTTCTTTTCGTGGAATTTCACAAAAATCAGCTGCGCACTGAATTTTTTAATTTATTTCAAAACGTAAAGAAATTCACGAATGGTAGAAATTAATAGTTTCCATTATCCGGTACAACTATTTTGGCAAGCCATTTGGCCAAAATTCCCATAAAACTTGTTGTTTTCTTATCTTGTTGAGTTATGCAGCATGGCCACTGCAGATTATGATGAACATTTATCATATCCAGAGAAAGTCGTTTAATAACTATTTGGATTTTCTTGATTTATTACATCTCGATCTTCGTGTTGCTCGATTTCTTTTCTTCTACACTCAGAGGAGTATTTTCCAGAGAGTAATTCCACCTCCATCATGTCCACGGCAGGATGAGTGTTGTATGATCTCTGAAGAGGAGGACCACCAGGACAGAAGAGAGGAATCCCATGCCCACTTGTCAGCAAGAGTTGCTACTCTGTCTTATGCATGTAATCTTATTTCCTCTGAGCTCATCTTGGGTCAGACAACAGAGGTATGAGAGCCGTTATAGGAGATCTACTTCTGAACAGATTTTTTCAATAAATGCGAGTCGCGTGTACTTTTCGCTGGCGGGGTACAAATCTTCCCCCAGGTTGGAAGACGGGAGTATACCCCCTTTACGTTTGCTTCCACAGTTAAGTTCATTTTACTGTCTCAGTTGAACCTTTTTCTTAGGTTGAGAATACGAGACCAACACCTTGGCAACATTACGGCACGAGACCATGCCACTTGTCAGTAAGAGCGGCTACTCCTGTCTCATAATTTAATTTCCTCCGAGCTAATCTTGGATCAGACAACTCAGAGATGTAAGAGCCGTTAGGAGATCTACTTCTGACCAAATTTTTGTAATAAATTGGAGTCGTGTGTACCTTTAGCACAGGGTTTCTGCTAGCGGGGGAACTGGAGAAACAAATCTCATCCTTGGTTTGAAGAAGGGAGTACAAATTCCTTTTGTATGATTTTAAAGTTCGTTTTACTGTCTCCGTTGAAACTTGTTTGATTAGTGATAAGTAGGGTATTCTGGAATATATTTTGGTGATTTTGTGTGCAAAAGATATGTCGGTGGGAGTGTCTCTCCTCAAAGGCAGGATGACATTTTTTTATGCCACTATAGTTAAGGTGTCAATTGAGTTTACTGACCTGATGACTCTGGTCAGTGTCGATTTCATCCCGACACCCCCAACATACTGCACATTTATAGTAGACCTTACAGCGTGTCTTTGAAACTACTATCAATATCATCAAAAAGAAGCAATCCGACATCTATTTTTCTTCATACAGCCTACAGTACATCGTCAGAAGACAAGATAATCTTATTTGTCCCACCTACACAATTTTGTGACATAGCTACACGGACCTCATTCCAATAGATTGCATATGTGTCAGCATTTCATCCAATAGCATTAAAGGGCTCCTATACTGGCTATAGGCAGCAGCTAGGTAGGCAAGATTGCCAATAGGGGTCTCGCTCATTTCACATTACGTCTCGCTCATCTCAAATGACCCAGTGCCTTTACTCTGCATTTTAGTCACCCAAACATGGCTAATTTAACTCCCTGCTTCTGCCTATAATCCCCCTTTAACAAGAGAAACATGCCATAAACCTCCATGGTACATGAGAGGCCACAGAAGAGACGATAGATGAAGAAACATCCATGTTGGCCTGCCTCACATACAAAATAAATAGCACAGTCAACTGGCCTCACTGGATTAACAGTACTGAACGCTGTAGGAAATGATAAATGTTCATAGTCACTGGAATGGAAGCAACTGCATTAATTCAACAGAATGTGTCAGGATATTAGCGAAAATCTGATGACAGCGTTGCCTAACTAATTGGCTGTCAGATCCCTGAATGGGGGGCAGGGCAGCGGGTTAAATTGCAACTGATTTAGTTGGAAGCACATAGACAGCTACTTGTAGTGCTATACATAGTGCTAGTGCCAATATGGGTTGATCATGGGAATATCAGTATCAGTTGGATCCCTGGTGACTTTGTGATACCAATACCATGTACTGAAAAAAAAATCGACTTGTCTGCAATCCCAACGTCCCAATGGTTCGAACAAAAATCATGGTGGTTGCTTCATATTATCATACCGGTTATGGGCCACAGCAGATTCACTAATACCGGTTATGGGCCACAACAGATTCACCGGTACTGGTTATGGGCCACAACAGTTTCACTGGTACCAGTTATGGGCCACAACAGTTTCACTGGTACCGGTTATGGGCCACAACAGTTTCACTGGTACCGGTTATGGGCCACAACAGTTTCACCGGTACCGGTTATGGGCCACAACAGATTCACCGGTACCGGTTATGGACCACAACAGATTCACCGAACTGAAGCAAATGTATCAAGCTTCACTGCCTAATGAAAATTGAACAACATAAAGCAAAGACTTGCACTAATTAGCAAAGGAGCAATATGCCAATTAAAAACGACTAAATCTCCGAGAATGTCCCATCCGAAATGATCGAAGAGATATTTATGAAATGTGCAGCTTTTTTCCACATCGGATGTTTTCAACATGTTGCGATGTCTTGGGTACATTTTGTAATGCATGGAGCAATTAGTGAAGCAAATTTTGTATTGTAGTACATGTGCATGCATATAGGCAAGGATGCCAAGGAATGAAGGCTTGCATGGTAAAATGACATGCAAAAAGAGATTTTGACTTTCAACCCTTAAATTCTGACAACCACCATATCGCCACCCCTAGCTCTCACGACTACCACACCACTCCTCTCGACCCAAGTCCTCATTTATCAACACAAACTCTCTGAGACTATTACAGTATGTAGGTATTAAACGCCCATCACATAACCTGACCAGGTGACACATAACATCTGTTGCTCAATGTATCGGGAGAACTACACAAGAGCTAGTGTAACTCCAAGCAACTCCATTTTGAACATGAAACCGAACGAAATCTTTTAAACCAAGTGAATGCCAATTTCAATGGTGGGAGTCTGTTCTTTGTTTTCTAGAGAACAGCCTCCCATGTTAAGGGCATTCACTTCGTTTTTTAAAGAAGTTCCAACAGCTTTAGGGTTTCAAGTTCTAGTCAAAATTAAGGTACAGATGGTCAACGCTCACCCTTTGTACTTAAATCTACATCTGACAGGTGTGAAAGCATGCCCAGTTTGTTGAAGGAACATCAATAGTGATGAGAAAGTGTATGTATAATTTCGTCAATGATTTTTACAAGTTCGTGATGAGCTGACTTCACATGATTAATTAGCACTGCTTAAAACAGGATCCAGGAAATGGGTTCTTCTAGATTCTTCCTGGTAACATAGCAAATGTGTGTTATGTGGGGATTCTATAACATCCAACGCCCTGTTGTAATATGTAAGACACCTGTGATACCTCATTGACATTTACGTTTTTCGGTGAATTTTTATATCAACCTCCCTTACCAGACACCTCTCCACTAAGGACACCCTCTCTAGTAAGGACACTAATTTAAGTCTGAAATTGGTTGTTTCCATTCATTTTGACGTCTCTAATCAGGGCACGTCTCTATTTTAAGGACAGCATTTGTCAGTCTGTTGGGTGGCCTTGATGGAAAGGTTCTACTATATTATCACCCACGACCCCATCACTATACAATTTTCAGTTCACGTCATAGAAAAAGACACGCATTCACTTTCACAAATGGTCTCATATCATTCCCCAATTTTTATATTACCCTTTCATACCGCATTTGAATTGAATAGACCAGCAAGACCCCCAAGTGGCAGCCAAAGTAAATAGTATGCAAGATGAAATATTGATTGAAGCATCTCATTCACACTATCATCCGTCTTTATCACCATTTTTTCTTTGGAGACGTGCAGGTGTCAAGCTAATGGGTTCTACACTGTATTAGGAGGTGTGTTTTACATAAACCCCGATCAACATGCTACATTGTACATGTACTGTAAGGTAAAGTGGTACAATTTCAGCCCCAGTACAATTATAGCGGGTAGCACACATCAATGGACGCTGATGTTGTTCTGGGCTATAATAAGTGTACCACCTTAAAACTTACATGCCAGCTACGCCCCCAGTAATACCAGTAACATAAATCTTGTAAACTTCCACCGCAAAAATCTTTTTGACTTCACATGAACACATTGCTGTATACATTCTATGTACAACATAATGTTCAGTAACATGTTCTTGCAACCAGATTTTGTCGCCATACTAGCAAATCTACCCATCATGCATGTCATGCAGGCTGTTTGAAGTGGGTTATATGTTGAACTACATTGGCAGATTAGCATCAGGGGCGACATTCTTCCCTATCAACATACAGACATAATGAATGCAGTCATCCCATACTTTGTCATAGACATGGTCAACGCAGCCAGCTTGAATGTAGTGTTGCGGAACAAAGCAACTCTGAACACCTGCTGGCTACAAGATGTGTCAAGAAAGAAGATTAAAAAAAGCTGAAATGAAAATCTGAAAAATTCAAACAACTTCACAATACAGTCATTCACTGCAGGATCTCTTGAGAGCCTACTGGTAATAAAAGCCATACGCCATATGGTATACCTGAATGCCAATGCAATGATATTTTTTAATCTGTCAACTTGCATTATACCTGTAGGCTGTACGATTGCATACAATGCATTGAGAATCATTGTACCATACGATGATTCTCAATCAATGCATTGTATATCACACATGCATGGATGGGATGGGGAGAGGGGAATTGGGAATTGACATTCCCAATTAGATTGGGAATGTGAATTACCGTATTGGCAATGTTACTTTACCATATTGGCAATGTTACCGGAGCTTACTGGTAAGCGCTTGTACTCATTAAGACATTGGAACGACTTTAGAATTCCCGATCGGAAGTATAGGTCCAAGGCGCGAATGAATACCGAATAATGAATAAGTAAGTCAACATGCAACATGCTACGCGCAACCATCTCTTTTAAACCGATTCACAACTTATATAGTGCGGAGGAACATCCGATCGGTAATTCTAAAGTTTAGCCAAGACATTTTCTATCATACTCATTGCCGACAGTGAGTGAGAGACGGTTTTAACCTTTTCGTTGCGGGTGACGTGTACTGTACATCATGTACGTGCATGTCATGCCCACCATACGATACAAATTCACCAGCACATGGTCGCACCCTCTCTAAACACACCAAACACTCGGGGATAATTATAGTTTCACTCCAATAGTATAGATGGCGACACTTTTGAATAGTTTCGACCGTTCCGATAAAAGGAACCTCCAAACCATCAGATTATCTGTCCACCAAAAAAATTAAAAGACTCCCTGCAAGAAATTTCTGTAAGGTAACATGGTACAATTATGAATTGGCCCAGTACAATAGCCCCTACAGTGTAACATGGTACATTTAGTCCAGGACCCCCTGGAGTGTAAAAATCAGCTGGTACTCTTTAACAGGTTTGAAGTGCACACATCTAGGCACCAGGGCTATCATTGTACCACCTTACCTTACCGTATCTAATTTCAAGACAATGATAAAAAGTTACCTTATTGCTGATGTGACCCTCGTTATACAAATCTCGACGACGCTCTGGTCATTATCACTGTTCAGGAAGTCCTTCGTACTTGAGATCTCTTCAATCTTCTGGATGACTTCGGACAAGTCGTCTACGATATCCTTATCTTCCACCGTGAAGAGATCCCCTGCCCGCGACAGATCTCGTTGGTTCAAAACTTGAGCAAATTGTTCGTGCATTTTCAAGCTGAAAAAGAGCAGAATAAATTGCAATATGTATGTCAATTGTTATGAATGGTGGGCCTGGGCCTGTGTGAATATGCCAGTTGTGAATGTGGTTTCTCTGAACAGACGCTAGCACACATCCTGGAGGAATATCCTCTGATTACCAACCAGGGGGCAGGATAAAATTTTCTCAATGGCATCTAGGCGGCAGCTCTTCCGAGGGCAGCCTTGAATGCTTCGAGAGATGATACTTCTGCGGTGCTGGGGTCCAAGCTATTCCATTCCCGTCCTCTACTGGGAGGAAGCTCTGTCTGTAACTCCCTGGGCGACAGTGAGGGGGGGGTATTGTAAATGATGTTGTTTTCTTGTTGTACTTGACGTTCTCCTCTTGGGGGAATAGATGTTGATGGCACTGGCAGTCGAGTTAGGCCGAGGTCAGTGAGGAGACCGACAATCACAATGTGACAGCTAGAACTCTACAATACAATTTACAAAATAACACCTCAAAGACATCACAACATGCATTGTGAACCAACCTTTACTTAGTGAGCTAGCAAGATTTGACTAGTTGTCGGTGAGAGCCAGTGTGAGAAACCGAACGAAAGGTCAGAGATTCATCAGTCTCACCACTCAATCAATCCAGACTTCAAAAATGAAAAATCCTCTTCCTTGCCAAACCGATTTGGCAAAAGAAAGCGTTATTTAGCGTCCGAATCTGGCTATTAATCGGCCCGATATGATTCACTAGCCTGCTAACAAATACATGGCGACCAGTTTTTGGTGATCAACGCAGAAATTACGAGAAAATTGTGATAATTTTCACAAAATTAGCAAAATTCTGGAATAATGTCCCCTACGCAAATGACAACAAATTACTGAGGAGTTCCGAGTTTATCTTTTGAGACGAGGAGTGCCGATTTTGTTTCGACCTGCGCCATCTGTCGTCAATTGACGGTACTAAAGATCTGAGCTGTCTTCACTCAATCTGCCTTCAAAAACATCGATTTTCATCATGATATGTTGAACTAAACTTCCAGATAATAGGCTTGGTTGATCTGTATGATGTATACAGATATCTTGATTTATAACGAGTACTTTATCGCCAGTCAATTTCTCAAAATATTGCAAAAACGGTGAGTGTCCCAAAGTAAACACCATCCATAGACCATAAAATTCACATTCAAAATGGCTGGTCTGATCCATTCAATGGTCACTTCCAGGCACTGTTGAGTGGAGTGTTTAGAGTAATATGGATATCATGTACCCTGTGTGTATTATGTACGTGGTGGGTAATCGATGTGTGGACGAGTGAGTGATGATGTTACCACCGACGTACAAGAAAATAAACACCTTGACCTTCCGCTTCCCTTCCCTGGTCTCCTCAATTACTGTATTGCTTCGTTGCCAAAACCAATGATCAAAACTTTCTGTTTTTGGTCTTGAGAATGATAGTTTATAGAGTTCTCTCATCAACATCTCATATCTTCCATTCTTTCTATTCTTGCAGAATCATCCAAAGCTTGAAGAACCCAAAAGTGTAATATTACAAACTAACAGGATGTCGCAGGCTGAAGTTGATCTACGGGCAAGGACCGATATGACCAGAAACCAATGGTCAAATGTACCAGGTCCAGACGTTGGTCAGAACACAGCAGTTTCTGTATCCCAGGCGTCCCATGTCCAAGCTCAACATCAGAATGAAATGTCAGCAAGTGCAACGCCCTCAGTGCAAGGATTGGAGCAGGTCGCTCTGACTTCCCCGACAGGTAACCCAGGTACAAGTACAAGTTCGGATGAAGCACCACCACAGGCACAATCGGTTATTTATCAGTGTCAGCACTGCTCGTTGATGTTCGTGACTGAAGCCGAGATACGCGTGCATCTGCAAAGTCATCTAGCACCCAAAACATTGAAAGAAACCGATCAGAGGCAGTTGACAAAACATCCCCACGTCAAGAAAAATAAACAAATCGACAAAGAGAAACAAGCGCATGTCTTTCTGACAATGAACCCTCTGAAAAAATTCGAATGCAGATACTGTCTGGAAAGTTTCCAAGACCTCGAAGACTTGGAATCGCACAAACTTATTCATATGACCGACGAATTCGAATGTCTCACCTGTGGCAAATTTTTCTCGGCGAAAACCGCCTTAACTTTACACGAGCGTGTTCATACAGGAGAAAGACCATTCGCTTGTAAGAAATGTGGAAAAGCATTCGCACAACATCAGCATTTAGTTTACCATGAGATGTCGCATACTGGTGAGAAGCCGCACTCCTGTCTCGTTTGTGACAAAAGATTTGTCCACCAGGCGGCTCTCAATATGCACATGCGCACTCATACGGGTGAGAAACCATACGCGTGTGATCTTTGCGGGAAACGGTTCAAGCAGCGCCAGCATCTTTTGTATCATGGACAAACACACATGACGACGAAAAACTTTCATTGTGACGAATGCGGGAAAGATTTCTCGCACGCGTCCTCGTTGAAAACCCATCAGAAAATTCACGCCGGAGTCCGGCCTTTTGAGTGCAGCATCTGCAATAAGAAGTTTATACAAAAACAGCATATGTTGTATCACATGGGTATTCATACGGGTGAAAAACAATTCAAATGCAACTTGTGTGAGAAGAGCTTTGTTCATAATGCGGCATTGAAGGCGCACATGCGTAATAATCATTCGGACAGCTTTACCGATTTTACGTGTGACATTTGCCAACGTGAGTGCGCGAATTTGTCATCCTTGCAGTCCCATTTCCGACTTCACTCAGGAGAACGGCCATTTTCTTGTTCGCTTTGTGAGAAAAGCTTCACGCAGAAACAGCATTTGGAGTATCACATGGTGACGCATACAGGTTTGAAGAAGATCCAATGTCGGCTCTGCCAGAAACGTTTCATTCACAAGTCTGCGTTCAAAACGCATAATAATAATAAACATGACGGTGAAGGAACGTTTAGCGTGGATTGTCTAAAATGTGGATTAGCTTTTGATGACGAAATAATGTTGAAGACGCATCCATGTCGAAAGTTCGATGAGGAGGAGCATAATGCTTCTGAAACTGTGATATCGAATCTTGCGTCCTCAGGTCCTGAAGATTCTGAACCTGCAAGTTCTTTGTCGTTGAATACATCCAGCCAGTCTGGTGAAAGCCATTCTGAGGGCGCGCCACAGCCTTGCGGGATTATGGAAACTGATGCTTCGCTGTGTTCCGAATGTGGTAAATTCGAAAAGGACCATGTGGGTTCTCATGTCTGTGTTAACTTCTGCAAAATCAAAGAGATAACAAAATGCAAAAACCCTGAGCCCACAGAGAGTGAGGCCACTTCCAACAAGACTGAACAGACACCAGTCAAATCTGTAAGAATACAAGAACCAGAAAACTTGGACAGAAAGTCTGGGAAAAGTGTAAAGAAACTTGGAAAAAGTTCCACAAAAGCTATAAAAAGTCCTTGTGAATCAGCTTCCACCAAGAGAAGTCTAGGTAAATCAGGGGAGGTTCCACCACCGAAAGTGAAAAAGTCTCGAAAGTCGTCAAAACCCAAACAGGTTGTTCCCACATGTACTACGAGTGCCAATGTCTGTGCGGCTGACTCTGCAATGTCTTACAAGTGTCTTGACTGTGGGTCGACCTTTGTGGATGTAAGCGACCTAATCACACATGTCCATTCTCATGCTAAAAAGCCACAGGAGCCAGCACCACCCAAAAAATCTGCTGTCGATTCTGAAATTGATGATAAAAGTTCAGACTCTAATTCTATGGACAGGACGGGTGAATTCGAATGCCCTGAGTGTGAGGAAAAATTTTCTAGGATGTCTGTCCTACATGCACATTTGAGGAAGCATTCAGTTGAGCAGCCTCTTTTGGCAAGTTAAGTGCTGCTGCTCAAGATACATCATAGCTAGACCACATTCGAAAGTCGGCCATGATAACAAATGCCCAAAACATGATACACCTGTACACAATGGTACAGGTAGGACATGTATTGCGCATTTGTTATTGGAAGAGGATGAACACAGCATGCTGTGTATGCAACAGACAATAGTTTTATATTCACAGCATTTTATATTAATAGTCATTAGGCTCGTTATAAAGCCCCACCTCCGATTTTATGCTACCTGCTGTGAATCCTAGCAACATTTTCTCTTGAATACACAACATGCTGTGAATACAATGTACAGGCACGCGCATTGTCTAGAGTACACAGCAGACTTCGCCGGCTGGAGAAAATTGTTTTGGCCATATGGCACACGTGCCATCCAAAAACCGGGGCTCCATATGCCTTAGATTTACTTGGGGGTCATAGCCAGATGTAGAATGGGGTCAGAAAAATCACAACGGGACCATTTTTTCTCCAGCTGACATCATCGATGACGCGGTTATGTTAATTCGCCTCTGCTGTGCATGCAACCAACTTGTTCCTGGGTACACAGCAGTCTGCTGTGTACATAGCCACTCATTTGTTATTACTCACTAGCAGTATAACCTCTTTATTAAGGACACTCTTGGGACTGACAAATACTGTTCTTAACGGAGAGGTGTCCTGATTACAGTGGTCGATTTCAAATGGAAACGACCATTTTAGGACCATATGCAGTGCCCTTATAAAATGGTGTCCGCCAAGGGGGCTCCACTCACTGTACATAAAGTCCAATGATGGCCACTATTGTAGTTGATAGATATCATTCTATAAACCCATAACTTTTACTTTGTCACATACAGGGATAATTTCATTGAATTTAAATTTAATCAATTAAGATCAACATTGATGAAAAGACGATAGTGTGTTGAAAAGACAGATTGACTTAAATAAATAAGACTGGTGACCCAAGACAAAAAAATTGCCTTTTCACCTTTCGTCTTCGATTTCATAGTTGTCATACTGTCTGTGAGGGTTATGATTTATTCCACCACTGTATGCTTCTTATGTAGCCAGTTCTACCGCATCCTCAATGGTGTACATAATGTATGAAGTTTAAAGAGTTTGTGTTCTTTTTCATCTTATTAGCTTTTCACTCCTCAAGAATGGCAGTGGTCTTCTGTGAATGAAGACTATGGATATGAATGGCAAAAAAGATGCCATTCCGCATTCCAGGTTTGGGAATAACCAATACTTGGAAACTACTTCACACTCACACATGCAGGCCCAATAAAGCCCCCCCCCCCTCCATTTTAAATCTCTGTGCTGTTGGTTAATTGTTATGTTGCTGGACATGTTAGAAGGACTTCCTGCTCCTCCCTATACTGGAAGACAGCTCATATTTCTTGAACGCCAGCCGAAGACAGCCTGGTATCATTTGACTTGCGGTTTGCATGGAATCAGTGTGTTTAAAAATCTCGACAACCACAACGTTCACTCTTTTCCAATTTTCGGACAAAACATAAAGACGAAAAATAACGAAAATGACCTCGAATAATGGTAAGATAAAATGTTGATGTCTATTATTTCGTTTTTTATTCTCAAACATGTGTTCGTGAATACTTTGGGTGATTTTCGGGATACTGGATTGAAGATATCGTTTTGTGCAGGTGTTTGTTCATGTCCGAAAATAGAGTCTGTACAAGATATGTACATGACGCAACATGCATACATGCATAGAAAAGAATAAACCATGTCATGATGTACATGTACATGATATACTATGGTACATGACCATATTCTACAGAATGGAGGTCTGTTTCGCTGAGAAGGGCACTGTACTATGTAGGCCTATACAGTAAAAGCTCCATCCATACGAGCGATTATGACATCATTATATTATAATCGCTAATCGCTGCAATGTATGTGCGACAAAGGATATATTCCTTGGCTGCAGGTGGAACCAGTCATCACTTTGTTCGATGTTAACTAGTATTTAGGTAAGGGCCTGTGATGACCACGGCAAACGAGTGCGTAGAATATCGCTGCGATTTTAAACGCTCGTTAATAGCAGGCACTAAAAGCTATCAATTGACTTCATTGTCTTCTTCTTCTTCTTCCGGTAGAAGTGGAGTACCTCTGTTGAGTATTGTCGCACTGTCAGTTTGAGTAACATGTGAAGACCTACAAGTATAGTTCAGACAAAGACTTATCACCAATTTGTGGTAAGGGAGGGGGCTATTGGTGTTGACTTACACTACATGCACTACCTCATACCTGTCTATTGACTGGAAAAAATAAACACTTTTTACACAATGTCTAACATAATACCTGGTTGGGATCCAAACCTGACCAAATAGGCTAACATCATCTTTACAGAAACAACTTTGAATTATGAATGGGCACATGTACTATGTACCTATGGATTGTAAAAGTTGGAATGATGATAGATATAATGAAATTTTTAATTACAAAACTGTGTGACCTCTCTTTAAAAAAATAACTCGCCATATCAGACACTGGGATCAGATAAAAATAAGAATGTGGAAATGATCTGATATAAAAGATAAAAGACGACAGTAATTTTGCCTTTTTGAGGGATTTGATATACCCTTGTTACCACTGCAATATAAACTTTAACACCACAAACACACACGAAATCTGAACAAAATAGGGAGCGACTCGACAATTCACTACCATTTCCCAAAAAAGGTCATTAGCCTTGTTTTAAGTGACGAAATAAAGGGCATTTCTCATTAGAGCAAAAAAGTGTCAGTGAACTCTTCACTCGGGCCCAAAAAACGTTTTTCTTATTTATGTATATGATAAGAAAAAATTAGGTTTTTCTTCGTCTAATTATTAATCAAAGAAAATAAACAGCTTTTGATTTAGACAGAATTTTAAAGCCTACATTGTACTGTAGCCAGGGCTAAACCGTACCATTTTTTGTCATTTTATCTATTGTTTTCAAGCAAGATCCACCTTAAAAGTGTATATATTGCAGTCGGTGGTAAACCTTCTTTTCATTTTATCACACTCACACTCTCATCCTTGTAACACTTATAATATTCATCTTGAGAATCAATAATACAATCCTGCACTGCCTCATATGTTAGCCGGCAGAGGGCGACTCATGCTGCTCTGAGGCTGATTAATGTTTAACTTTCATAGTGTAATTTACAAGCTGTACCTTTTTAAAATACCCTGGGTATCGGATCATTGATACCTTGAGTGTGCATAAACCAGATCAATAATTAACTGGAAAATCTACTTTAAAACTGAAAAAAAACGTTTTCCATTCATTATTTCCCAGACCTGTACAGAAACCACAAAATTGCAATTTCCGTGGTCCCCATTCATGCCGTGTCGATTTTACAGATCATTTGCACATTATGCCACACATTTCACCTGCGAATAACAGGTGAAACTCATTCAATTGTGTCGGCTCATAACTTGCTTAATTACAAATTTGTGCGAAAGAAAAATCAATGAAAAGTCTGAACAGTGTGGCTGCACCAATTTGCGGCTCCATATCTGTGCACACACATGCTGTGGCCAGGAATCCTGCATAAATAATACTGTACTGGCTGCGTGGAGGTCCAAGAGCTCTTGAGTTATAGGTGTGAGCCGACATAGGTGTGAGCCAACTTACATGTGGAAGGCTAGAGAGGTGGAGTGCATACAGACTGGATTTCGTTTACGGAGATTTTTCAATTTAAAAAGTTGAGGTAAGTCTGCTTTTCTGTTACTTTTCAACTTTTGTTTAGTTTGGAATGGATTGATGAACATGTAACTTAGGTTAGTTGGCTCATTTCATCAAGAAAAAAACTACATGGTATGTTTACAATACAGATTTGAAGTAATATCATTCACAGACATTACTTTAATTTTGCACATGGTGTTGTGTGAAATAGAGTTTGACATTTTTGAAGTCTAAAAAAATGATGGCCTTTGCCTAAAACTATTGATGATGTTATCACTACTATTTGCATTAGATACATGTACCTTAAGTCCAATTTCCGGCAGCTGGCAATATATTTCATGCCTTTAGATGCATGAAATAATGTAGGCGGTTGCATCTTTGAAATTTTCGTCATTTATTACCCTAGGCCCAGCACCATGAATTGAAATGCTATAAATAAGTGAGAAATTCAGATTCCAAATCCTTTGTTGTGACGATAACCTCTCAAATTTAGACTTTTCAATTGCTTTGTAGCTTAGATTGTATTTTAGATGTGATGCAAGTAGCTTAGATTGTATTTTAGATGTGATGCAAGTAGCTTAGGCTTAATATAGTAGGCCTACAATGTATCTTCTTTTAGTCTTAATGTTTCTCTACATGTCTTTACAAATTTTCCGAGATAGGCCTTCATGTACTTCTGCATCAGTTCCTTTGTTCTACAACGACTGCAGATCTTGGGGCACCTTGAACATGTCGATGAGATTTTTCTCTGGGCCAGACAGCCGATGTGTTTACCTGGTGTTCAGGCGCTGTTTTTTCCTTTGTTTGTTTTTACATTAATCTTCCAGTACTAATGGACTGCTGTCTCTTAACTATCATGAATCCAGGTGTACCTTAGGTATTACAGATGTCTTTCTACTGTATAGGGGGTCATTTTGGAACATCGATAAAAGCACTTTCCCCCTTAATTTGCTGAGCGTGGATGGATTTGTGGTTGACAATCTTTTCAGCTGCTGCCTCAAATATTGCAGCTGACCAATGGTCGATGGGCCTCTTGTTTATGTAATTGCAGAGCCAGAGGTCAAAAGAGTTGGGGGGGGGGGGGGGGTTTCCCCTGTTTGTTGCCAATGTTTTCCCTTGTTTGACATAATTGGCACAATGGGAGGGTCACTTTGAAAGTCACTCGTTTTACAATAAGATTAAGAAAAGCCAAATATAGTGCCAAAAACTTTCACTTCAGACAAACTTTCGAGTTGTCTCCCACTATGTCTAAGACCTCAGAGTTGCCACAAGAAGTTTTCCCATCAATATCGTCGGTATGAAACCTGCTTCAATCCTTTTTTTCAATATGTGCAACATACCCATGTGTATGCATATTCTGAATGAGAATATTTCAAATTACAAATGTAAATTGAGTGCTTTGACTCAATGATGCTTGATAATTTGAAGCACAGCACAGTACGCGGTGTTTACGGCATACCTTTAGCGTGAGGTGTCAAGTGTGGTCACACCCTAGGGAATATTGTCTGACTTGTTCAGCAAGGTAGATGGACTACATCACAGCTCCTTTCTTGTGGAAGTATTGAGCACGTTGTTCAGACTATGGAACTTGCATGGTATAAATGTACATAAAGTTGGTAATTTTCTTGGTGAAATACAGTGTGAAACCTATTTTAGCGGACACCTCTTTAAGCAGGACACCCTCTCTATTAAGGACACTGAGTCCAGTTGTGACTGTCATCTTTGAGCCACTCTACGTGTCTTTGGCTCGGTTTCTCAAGGGTACTTTTTTGTCCAAGTGGGTGGGGGCCGGGTGAAGTAGGCTCTCAGTCTCAGGGGAGGGAGGTGTGGGGCAGGACACCATTTTTTGTCCCATAAAGGCCCAAATCTGCATGAAAACATATATGTTTTGCACTGTCTGGGTGGCCGGGGGGAGTTTCCCCGGTCCCCTAATGGTGCTAAATACGGCCCTGTTTTTGAATAGTGGTCAAGATTCGGGGTTCCGCACCCCAAAGTTGAGAGGCATGAGACTCTAGATAGGTCTCTCTGTCAACCTTGCCTTAAATACCCTACCCAGGTATAAAGTACCGGTAATAGAATTGAACAGAAATTGAAGGATATGATATCCCAAGGAAATTTAGTATTTTCTTTCTCAGTCTCAGGTAGTGGTAAAATATTTCTCCCACGCCAGACATAACTAGAAATATTTACCTGATTTATGTCAGCTATGTGTATCTCCCTATACGTGACTCATTTCTTTCTGTAAATGATTCTGACAAAAATATCAGCCAGAAATCATCAAGAAAAATACCTACAGCATGCCAGCAATATGATGTAGTTTAGATAGGTTTTATCATAGCCTTCATATACAGCTGTTGCTGACAGGTTTTTAGATGGTTGAGAGTTTATATAGATTTCATCATATCCATGCTTAGCAAATAACAGCGTGAGAAAGTGTACGCGCAGCTATAAAATAGCCATTTTCACATTTAAAAAGTAGTGGACTGGCCGAAAGTGCATGATCAGATGATTGTACCTCTCTAATATTGCTATCTCCACCAGAAAGTGGGGACATAGTTTGGGGCTTCATGCACTACCTCATGGGACTTATGAACAGAATTGAGCATTTTGAGGTGCAAAAATAATTCAGTGGGTCCGCTTAGGCCTACCTGTTACCTTTTAATGGCCATAAGACCTGATGGTACATGTATGGTGACCTTGAAAATATCATGATCACTCTTGCTATCGAATCTTGAATTTGAAATTTGAAATTTGATCAATTACAATTGACACTGCTGATGTCGCTAACATTGCACTGGTATATCTTTAGAATAATGCAGCATGCCATATGTGTTCAAAATAAGCAATAAATTTTTGAAAGGGTTAAACATAACTTATTATATTCTCAAGCTCCACCAGATGGTCCTCCCAAACAGGACATGTGTCATAAATTGATTTTGTTGCTAAACACACTGTATAGGCCTGGGCCAAGGCAGTGTGTTGAGAGTTTGAAATATATTGTCCTCGGTAATTGGTTAGAGACAGATGATATTAGCAGGTTTATTCCATGGACAAGGGAATAATTCAGGATAATAGTGGATATCTGATAATTTAACACAGACTTTTCACCTCATAGTGTATTCAACTCTATTTTTGTTCCATCTTTCAGGTTATCAACACTGGCTGCTGAAGACCGAAGAAGTATTCTCATCATCAAGTGGACAGCCACGCTCAAGTGTACCCAGATCTGAGTGGGTCAGGCATCCGGATTCCACAGCTGGATTTAGATGTAAAAAATTGGACAATGTCGGAAAATTCAGTGTCGCCAAACTTTGTTGAATTATTTGTACGCTCTGGCAAGGACGGAAAATGTTACGGGGCATGTCCATTCTGCCAGAGGATTTTTATGATACTGCTATTGAAGGCAAACGGTGATGCCCTGACCTTCAGGGTCACGACTGTTAATCCAAGCAAGACGCCGCCAGAGTTCAAGTCTATCTCAAACCGTCTGCCGACGCTGGTCCACGGCACAGAGGTCATCAAAGACAACCAGGAGATAGTTGATTACATCGACGAACATTTCCCCAAACCGTCGCTGGCGTACAACAGCCAAGCCGCCGAAGATGTCACGTTGCAGGTCTTCTCCAAGTATACGTTTTTCTTAAAAGATGTGGCACTCTCCCCCGTTGGTTTGCAGACTGAACTTCAGAAGATTAACGACTACCTGGAGTCGGTTGGAACAAAGTTCATGTGTGGGGACTACCTCACGCACCTTGACTGTATGCTTCTGCCAAAGTTACAACACATCCGCGTTGCATCGCAAGCTTACAAAGGGTACCAGTTCCCACGGGAATTCAAACATCTCTGGCGTTATCTGCACAATGCTTACCAGAGCGATATCTTCAAGAAAACGTGCCCTTCCGATCAGGAGATCATCTATCATTGGATAGACAAAGCCGACTCCGCAAAACTTCGTAAGGCTGAACAGGAGCCGAAATATGGCCAGGAGGCACCGGCGCAGTATAGCTGGGAAATACCGTCTGGATTGTCGCAGATTTAACAGGAATATTTCAGTCAATCCTTTTGTTAGTTTTCCCAATTTAAACTGGGAAGGATAGTGGTAATTATACAAGCTGCTGAATAGGATATTCAAGAAGGATTTGCTGCTGTTGATGTAAAGAGGAATATGCATGCGCTCTGAATCTTTGCATTTTGAAAGGCATTTAAATATTCTGCTTTATGGCTTAGGTATATCACTACTGATGGATTACGACATCAGATATCCTGTATGACAGCATTTTAAAGATTTTGAACAGGTTAGAAGAAAGACAACAGGAATGTTATACTGTGTGAAATCATTTTATCTACCAACATTGTGGCAATATCATCTTGTCTTTTGTGGTGAGGTGAGGACGCTGGGCATGAATTATAAGTACGCTGTGTACAAGTGTGTCATAAGCCGACCCAGCTACACCGACAGGAAGAACATTCCAGTTGCCCTATTATTTGTCAAATAAAGTGGACATGTGTTAAAACTTTTGGGGTACAGCCAATTGAAAGACGCAGCCGATTCGCATTGATTCAGAAGTACCCTGGGTAACAAGAAAGGTGCAATTGACCGTGGGGGGGTATACTCCTGGTTGTTTGTACACAGTGCAGTATGTGCAACATCTATCTGGAAATAATCGGCTGTAGGTAAAAGTACTTGTGGGATACTGTACTTTCAAATGATCGATTGGAGGTAGATGTGTTCCCAATCAAAATAGGATCAAAGTTGCGAAGCATGGACACACCCTGTGGAAGCGGCTGCAACTCCTTCAAGCATCACCCACCTCTTGGAGTCATGGCCAACCACCTCTCTGAGCAAATCCAGAAGGAAGACCGCCCATAAACAAGGTCATTGTATGGACCTTAATACACCTAACTGGCAGCTTCCTCACTATTGTGAGGCTATGCCAGGACACCAAAGGAGAGCTGTGTTCAGGTTTTGAAACCAATGTTGTATCTCTGGTTTCAACATTTGAGCTGTTAGGGTTAATACAGTTGCGCACATGGGAGAAACCGAAGCATACATTTCAACTGTAACAGCTCAAACACTGAGGCTCGGTGTCAAGATTGGTTTGAAAGCTTCGTCAACGGTCCTTACATATATGAGGGATTTGATTACAGTCCTTGGCTGGATTTCCTCGGCGAGGTGTTTGGCCATCACTCAAAGAGGTGGGAGATGCTCGGAGAGATGGCGGCTGATGCTGATTCCATGAGATAGGGCACTGGCTGTGTGACCGTGAGAACAAAGTCGTCCAACTACTTAAAGATATTTTATCTGGATTTGGTTTAAAAAGTCAAGTGGCTGAAAAGAAAAGCATTTAAAATAATGCGTGTAATCAAAGTATTTTCTGAAACAGCTCTTGACTATCATAGTAAAGGGTTTGCATACAATTGTTGAGAAGGGCTGACACAAGCGGAAAAGTTTGCCTTTGATATTTTTATTAGGTGCTAATAAGCAATACGTAGCTTTACATTGTAGTTCTCTGATAGTGTATCTATAGGACGGAAAAAGGCTGAGGTTTCTGACATCAATGGTCACAACCTTGTCATTATCCTTACTTGGTTGGGTATTAAGAAAATGGATGGAAGAAAAATGGAACATGAATAATCTAAGCAGTCTTCCTCATTGCCAGCAGAGAAGAGATGATCATAACCAAAAGTCTTATATGTTTTTAAAATACGTTATGTGCTCGTGACTTCTTTGCTTAAGTTTAGAGGTTCAACATTTTCAATCTACTTTTTTATGACACCAGAAATGCATCGCAGATATGACAAGTACTTGTATACCATGAAATGATATGGAATCAACCTTCACAAGTTAGCCAAATAAGGCTGGAAAACCAACTTACTTATGTACACTTTGGGGCGGGGGATAATTAAAAAGCGTCTACTCTATCACTGGCGAAAATGATGAAAGTGTTGAATCGCCCCTTTGGGATCATCATATACAAACAAGATATACAAAATAATCAATCATTCATACCAAAATAAACACATCGACTAGCTCACCCTCAGGTGTTAGCTCAATAAAAAAATGTCCCGCATCACCTGGCATAATTAGAATTCTGCCATGGGCCTGGACACTAGGTCCTTTGTTGATATATCAGCCACAGCAGTGCCTCCATACCAAGTACTGTACATTTCGAAGAGCTAAGTTCCATCTGAATGCGAGCTTGTGGGTACTGTTGTTTGCTGTGGTGAAATCCATGTATTTTAAGAATATGTTGTATATGGAGAGTAACACCCCCCCCCCCAGTTTTTTTTGTTTGTACAGTATTTGAAGCTGAAGCACAATGTACAGTTTTAATATAGTGCTTTGTTTTATATAGGTTTATGGGACAGAGTTTTTTTTCCATGAAATGCTTCTAAAAACACTTTCAGTTTTTTTAATATTCTACTATTCTACTCTGGTTCTGTATGAAGGTTATGTCAAAGTCAACCGTTGACACAGACAGCTGAGCTTGCTTTGTAACTAGATTCATATACCCCTCTGCAATCCGAAATATTATGTGTGTGGAATGCCATCAAATCAATGCCTTTATTCAATTTTTACAATGTAGAGAGTCATAGAATTTTATATAGGAAGTATTAGTACACATGCTTGCACATTGACCTGTATGACTTCGATGCGTTTAAAATAAAACATTGATTTCTCTGTGGGTGTTGCCCTACTCGTAAGCATCCAGCCTTTCAAAGAGAAGTCAGGAAAAAGATAAATGCTTTTGAATTTGCATACTATTTCCACTGTTGAACATTCATAGATTATGACAATGTGCATCCGATAATTCTGTTTTAGCTATTGTGTGTGGATTTGTCGACTGCTGCGAGGTGCCCTTGCAGTGTATAAAGTGTTTCCTCGAAACGTTACTCCCTCCAATGTGGCAGGTTAGCAATAAGATATAAATATGAAGTATGAATGAAAAATAAAACAGAAGATGAGGTATGGTGTGGAATTTTTGATTCGTCCATTTTGCAATAAAGCTATGCCTATCCGGTCAGCACAATTTTGTTCATACCTGACAAAATTATTGAGGTATATGTACCATGCAGTGTTTTGGGTGGTAAAATTTCCATTTACAACTTTTACTTTTTCTTTGCTGTTTTGTAGCCTAAAGTAAGCACGGCAGATTGCGACAAAAATACTAACTGATTCTGAAGTGCAGCAGGAAATGAAAAATGCTAGGCAATTCAATCAAGGCACTTGGATGAAGATGCCTTTTTGCCAAGACGGCAGATGAACTGAAAAATTCCTGGAAAGCGCAGTATTTGATATTTCTTCACTCTCATGGAGTGTTGTTTTTTTGTCTCTTCTTATTTTACCTCACTTACCCATGTTCAAGATGATGTAAAAACATCATGCCAACATACCTATAGGGGTGTATTTTGAATCACACCTCAGCTATTGCCATAGTTACTATTGCTTGTTATGTAAACTTATGAATCTGTTATAAGTATGTTACTCGGCTTAAGTTTCAATAAAGAATTTATTTAAATTCTGATACAGTTAGTTATTTGGTTTTTTTATCTGGATGTATTCTTGGACACCATGTTAACATTCCTGATATCGAGTTAAGACAGATGTTTCTGGAGGGTCGTGTCCAGATAATGCGTGGCTGTTTCCATCCCCGGGCAGTGGAGGGGGGTCACTCCCCACTAAGTGTGTAGCACATCGACTTATCAAAAAGGGCAGGTAAGGATGTCTTCTTTTTGGTCACATTGGCAAATCTTTGAAGATGCACCATCGCTCAATGTAGGCGTACAATATTCTAGGTTTGAGTTTTGATACATGATCAAAGGAAGTAAAACTTAAGGAAAGCAGCAGTAAAGGCTGTGGGTTAGGCCTGGGAATAACCCAGCAAAAGGAAGTGGCTTCCATCCCTCTCAATTTAATATGCTAAGTACCAATTCCTGTTGCCTTGGTACAGTCTCCTTCCTCTTTGTACTATGTTCATGCTGCCCTGCCAATTTCTCACGAGCAGTAGTGATGTGTTTTCCATGTGCTACAACCTTAATTACCTTTTGGTCATTAAGGTTGCAGCATTTGATTACATTCTGTGGCTGCAGTCATAGCAACCGTGGAAACCATTGAGACCCCTGGGTGCATATAGAATAAAACTTCAATTTCAAATAAAATTACTGGTAACATGGCAATGTCTTTATGATGATGACAGACATTAAAAAGTACAAAATATTTGGTTTCATTTTTAAAAATTTTAACTCACCTTGATACCAATGTTGCATACAAATAGGGCATGAGTAGTGTTGATGTTTTGTTCCAGATATAAATGGTGTAATCGAGTTTCTCGGAACGCCTCGAATGCATTAGGGCCTATATTTTAGCTCCACCCTCGCTTCCAGCCTTGATTTTTGTTCTGAGAGACCAGCCAGTGTGGTACTAATTCCTTACAGTGGTGCCTACTGGTACATAGTCTCCCCCCTCCCAAGTCAATATCAAAGAGAATTACAGGGTCGCAAAAGAAACTAATTTCTCAGAGCTGCCTCGGACCAGCAGCATCTCCTCCACGGCTCAGGCCTGGCTTCGTATCATTCTTAAAATATGCTCATCTTTGCAAGTGTATTTTAGAAATGATCCAAAGGCCTCCTGGTGCTTAATTGGGGGGGGGGGGGGATGAACACGAGCATCTATCCTTTATTCAAACATTGGGCTTGCATGTATCATGTTGAAAAATGGAGCCGCACTCATAAAAGTATTCATAATCGTAACTGTGTGCCATCCGATGGTCATAAATGTGTCTATAACCGTTAAATGCAACATTACTGCATATCATTGATATGTTTTATTATATATTATAAGGAAATGGGAGGCTGATAAAACACTGTGGCCTCTTAAAACATCGTCGGATGTCTGGCACTCATCCGCACTGCTAAACTCAATATCATCAGGCTTATCAGATATTGATGGAAAAACTGGAATTTCTCGCATTTGATTGGCTGTGACAATTATGGTAAAATTGTGCGGATCTATGTCTTGTCTACAGAAAACCCGCTCAACTGTGGCAGGGGTTAAAATGACTTCTATAGTATCTTTCAACTACTGCATAGGAGTTCGCCGGTCACTTGGCCTATCTGACCGTTCATAAGTAACTGACTGGAGTGAATGGATCAGCCAATAAATTATTTGCAAACAGTGTCATGGCAAAGTAATCAGAATGAGGTAGTGTGAGCCTATTGATCATTCAATGCAGAATCCAATAATATGACTGTTGAATTTCGATTGACCGTGCGTCGCGATGGAAAGACGGTCAATGCACAGCTATCGCTGATTAATATAGCAAAGATCGAAGTTTGTTGGCAGAGATTGTATAGATTGGTTAAAACTTGTCTCAAGGTGTTTGGAGACTGATAAATTGAAGTTGCTTTGGCAATAAAAGATATTGTGATGGACAATCTTCTTCTTTTGAGTAACCCATAGTTGGGAACAAAATGTAACTGGCCATGTCTGTGGCTTCATTTTCATATCAATCGGGACAACCAAACATTGATGAACTCCAACCTTTTCGAATACAGGACCTTCTTTGCAGTAAATGAACCAGGATGGTGAGGATTTTTCTCACCTTGAAGTTCAATATCCATATCTTCAACCCCCTCCCCCTTTATGGGCCTTGGCTAAAGTGGTACCTGTCATCCACAAAGACGGGGAAATTGCTCGCCTTCCCCACATCAGACATTTAAACATACTACACTTGAAAGGCGTTTCAAGTAGCAGTTGCCAACATTTTCAACTGCACCATTATTTTGAGTCCTATTTAATCGAACTTCACATTTGATGCAGACTTCAACTTTGAAGTGTCACTTAAAAGGCACAGTGTCCCGGTTTTTTGACATTTTCATGTTGATAGTCTGTCAAGATTGTGTTGTCCAAGCACTGTGCTGAATTGGACACTTTCCATCTCAGCTTCATGGTAGCGATTAGGATTCCCTTGTCTTTTGCCCAATGTTGATCAATTCAGTTCATCAAAAAGGGCTCATTTGCTTTAGAATTCCAGATAGCTGATCCTCACCATGCAGGACTTGGCATAAAAGGGCTACGCCTTTTGTATTGGTGCGTAAACCAGCAGTCATTGGATTGTTTTCACAGTACATCTGTCAAGAGCTGCTGTAAAATTACATGTAGTTGTTGGGCACAAATTGCACCGTGCGTGCCCGGTATAAAGAGGGGAAGCTGGCTTTAATCGAAACTTTCATTTGAAAATAGCCCTGGCCACAACAGGTGGTTTTTACAAGCCGTTCAATTACTACTCCCAGTGCAAGCAAGGCAAGTTCTGCAAATCAAATATGTTCCGATCGAATTTCGATCATGCATAATATTTGAGTGATGCATCCCAAATGTTAATACTGATATTACAGTACCATATAAAGGCATTTCATGAACATTAGATGCCCAGCCTCTTCAAGGTTGATATTACGAACATATCGTATATAAAGTGTCGAGTTGGGTTCAACGGAGAATGAGTAGGAATTACGAATAATGGCCCTCCATCATTAGTGCGTTTGATAACTGTGGCCACCCTTGGGTAAGCATCGGATCTCACACCTTGAAGCACATGCCCTGTTTGACTTGAACAGGAGCGCTTTCATGTCAGGCCCACTGCGAGGGTGGCTCACTTCGGCCTGGCATGAGATGAGGCGCGACATACCGAAAAGAATGCAGTGGCACTTGCAAGCACTGCGCTGGTAATTAGACACGCTACATGTGTTCCTGTGAAGGGCAGTTTTCGGATGCATCAGAATAAAAACATTCTGCAGTAGCTATGGAGTTCCTCTATTGAGCTGGTAGTATGAAATGATGGCCAATAGAAATTATTTCTGTAACATTGATGGACAGGAGCAAATAGAGGACTCCTCCGGAAAAAAAACCACCAAGGTCATCGTGACACCAATGATGATAGTGATGATGAAATGATATTTTAGCTGTGATCTAAAGAGGGTGTATTACAGCAGCTTTTTCACTAAACAGCATAGTTTCTTCAAAGACAATGTTTTTTCTGGTGAGGCTCAAAAAAGGTTCGGGCAAAAATGGCAAAATGCTTTCAGACAATAAAATTGTAATAGTACATTCCAACACTTGGTGAGGGCAACTAGGTCTGGTTCAAACTCTTAAAAAAGCAATTTTGTAAAATTGTGTTCATACTTGAAAAACCTGCCGTCCTCCACCACCCACTTCAGGATGCCAGCTTGTACTTTTGAAAATTTGCGGCCAGTGAGTTGCTAATTTGCATAAAGCTGACGTCGATATTGTCCCAATGGTGGTGTTGTATTTCTATAAAACCCAATTTCTATTGATTACCTAATGGAAAGGTGGTATATGTACATTGGAATGGAAGTACACAATGGTCCAAAGGATCATCTCAAAGGTTGGATAAGTTTCTGACAATTTGAAGTTGAGGTTTTATGAAAGGCTCAAAGATTCTAGTTGACATGATTTTATGTGAAATGACATAAATTTTCGTAATTTTATCCCCAAAGTGAGTACGAATCTGTGGTCGTGGCCATTTTCAGTCAGATTGCACTACAGCACGCAATTGTATTGTGTAATACAGTGACGTCACAACAATGGAGCTAATATTGGCAGAAAGAATATGCTTGAATATATTATGTCTGCTTTGAAGAATGTGTGATATCATCACAGTGTGGGGGATAAAAACCGTCATCATGTTTATTCAAATTCTTTTCGAATTCTTTTCAAATTCCTTCTTTCCAGATCATGACGCTATGGATACCTCTTCTAGTTCGACGAATGCCCACATGAACCAAGACGTCAAACCTGGTGTCTCTTTGTGCGATTTCACACTCCAACTCGAAGACTATACACCCACCGTAAGCAGAATCTCATGACAGGGCAATACGACACACTCTGTTCTATTTAACCAAACCTGCAAGGAAAATTTTGAAAAAAGTCTAGTGGTGCAAGTTCCTTTTATGACAAACATTTGCCAAAGTCTCAAAAATGTGGTAAAGGGTCCTTGAAAATATATCATTTTTCATGGTTTTAAAAGTGCAACTTCAAGACTGGTGTGAACAAATGAATCGCGTGGGAAAAGGTTTTAAGAAGTGATGCTTCTGTGTATTGACGTGATATTTTTGCCTTGTCTTCCAGATACCAGATTCTGTGTCGGCCTACTACATGAGTAAAGCCGGATTTGAAGCCAATGATCCAAGAATGTAAGATTTATTTTCTGTTGCACAATCTTTTAGATGGGAGATGGTATTCACTGGTATGATTCGAGGAGGATTTGCCAGTTTTAAAAAAGATCTCTGAAGCGCAATGTCCTGTTAACTTCAAAATTTCCTTTAAGTAGTTACCAGTCCTGATACTGTCAAATTTTGTCATTTATTTGTCAATATACAATTACAAAATGTTTGTTTTGTGAGAAATTTAGTTTGATTTTGTTGTCTCTATAATTGCAGTGTTAGATTGATATCACTTGCTGCCCAGAAGTTTATATCAGATGTCGCAAATGATGCATTACAACATTGTAAGATGAGAGGTGCTGGACAGAGCTCGAAGAAACAAGGCAAGGTATGTATGTATGTGGAATTAAAAAATTGTGATGATTATCACAAGCCACACAAGGATACCACTAAAGATTCTAGAATGGCCCATGGTAGACCCACTGATGGCCCATGGACGATCCATTGATGAGATATTCATCAAAGGCCCAATAATGACGGTGGGTCCCATAAAAATTCTTTGTAAATGTAAGCTGCAAAGTACCGAACAGTTTGAGTAACAGCCTTCAGAGTCCTGGAATGTAAGAATAACTCACCAATTCTATATAAATCCTTTGATGGCCCTTCAAAAAACCTTTAATGATTCTATCCATGGATGAATGATGGGCCCAGAGTAGATACGACCATGTGGTTGAATCCATGGATCTATGGCGATGATTCTCCTTCATCGTTCTGTGAATGGAACCACAGGTCTAATATGAAGATTCTCCAAAATGGATCTGTGGATGTCCCGAGGATTGAACTTTGATGATTAATTCCCATCGTAGATCTAGGGATGGACACTTTTGCCTGTGTAGAAGTTTGAAAAATGTCTTTAATTATTCTCATCTTCCTTTAAGGACAAGAAGTACACACTAACGATGGAAGATCTCACCCCTGCGTTGGCCGAGTACGGAATAAACGTAAAAAAGCCTCATTATTACTCATGAAGTTGCAGTCGCCGTGAAAACAATGACTTAATGATGTTATACTTGATTATTATGTCAGTAACTTTGTGGAGAAAAGACCACTCGCCCACACTTTGTCTATTTCAATTGAAAGATACTAAATGACATTGTGAGATGCCTGCTTGACATCTAGCTTGAATTGAATATTCCAGACTGATCTAAGATCGGTGAGACTAGACTAAAGACAGCAGAACACTCGTATAATGTAACAAGTGTTTGTAACAGTTTTCTGGTTGAAATTACAAGATATCCAAGTGCAGTTTCCCAGTCCAGTAATATTTACTTTAAAGGGGTACGCCGTACGTAATTACTGGTGGTCCAGGAAAAGAAAAATGCAGGTATACAAAATGCATTGGTGCAGTTATCATGCACACGAATTAGCTGAAACTCTGATAGGTCTTATTCTCTACAAGGGCATTGTTGAAACTTATATTCAGTTAATATGAACATGTACATATTTACACGATTTGAAATTTTCAAATTTGATTGCAAGTTTCAAATATTCAACAAATAGCATAGGCCTTTAGGGAGAATTTGGTCTCGCGTCTTTTACTACTGAGTGAGGATATGTGTACTTTTATTTATTCTTCCAGTGAATTTTTATTGGACAACGTGTATAAAAAGAAACAAAATAAAATCATAGTAAAATATATAAAGTGTTTGTGGCTTTCATTTTGACCTAACCTGTCTCAATATTAGACGACTCAACAAAGCCCCACTTGGAGAATAACTGTGGCACTAATAGCAATACCCTGGGGGGCTGGGAGCCCCATACAGCGGACAGGCACCTTACGGCAGGCAGGCACCGGAAGTGAACAGCCTCAATCCACTTTAGCCGGATGAGAATTATTAATATGACTGGCGACAGTGTTGCAATCACGTACAGTTCACAATTGCAACATCGTCACTGCTTTTTAATAGGCTTGCTGAATGACCATCCTAATATGCTTATTTCTTGAGCAAGCTAATAGACACTTCGGTACTGATATACAATCGAGTCTATTAACTAAAGAGTAGTGGCATCAGGAAGACTCCATCTCTAAGCAATAAACCCGCTGTCACAATCTTGCATGAAGACAAGGCCAACAGAGAAACCTTGGATCAGGGTGCTGTAACATCATCTTTGATAGACTCCGAAGGACGGTTGTTGGGGATCTGAAAAGATCGTCGCTGTTGCTTTGTTCTTAACAAGACAAGTCACTTCAACACTGCTGTAGTCTTTTCACCCAGGAGTAATGGTATTATCCAGATTCAGTCAATCACCATGCAGTTAGTCGCCACACATCAAAACGTACCGTCGCAATCTTGCATAAAGACAAGGACGACGGAGCAACTGACTGGGACAGGGGCCGCCTTACAATCTTTGAGGGTGTCCAATGGACGGTTGGGTTTACTGAACGACCATTATCATTGCCTTCTTCTTGAGCATAAGTCCAATTCACTTTGAGACTGATATAGTCTTTTCACCCAGGAGTAATGGCATCGTGCAGAGTCGGTCTCTATTGTAAAGACATAAAAACAAGGCCAACAGAGAAATCGGCCGCGACTTGGGCTTATCATCTTTGAAGGATGGACAGATGGGCTTGCTGAAAGCTTTGTTCTTGAGCACTTTGGGAGTGATGTAAAGTCTCTTCAACCAAGAGTAATGGCATCATGCATAGTCGGTCTCTATGCACCATAACTGGGCGTCACAATCTTGCATAAAGACAAGGCCGACGGAGCAACTGACTGGGACAGGGGCTGCTACACAATCTTTGAGGGTGTCCAATAGACACTTTGGCTTGCTGGGGACCATTATCCTTGCTTTGTTCTTGAGTTTAAACTCAATTCACTTTGAGACTGATATAGTCTCTTCAACCAGGAGTAATGGCATCAGGCAGAGTCGGTCTATCTGCACCATAACTGGCTGTCACAATCTTGCATAAAGACGAGGACGACGGAGCAACTGACTGGGACAGGGGCTGCTAAAGAATCTTTGAGGGTGTCCAATGGACAGTTGGGTTTGCTGGACGACCATTATCATTGCCTTCTTCTTGAGTATAAGCCCAATTCATTTTGAGACTGATATAGTCTTTTCGACCAGGAGTAATGGCATCGGGCAGAGTCGGTCTCCACTATAAAGACATAAAAACAAGGCCAACAGAGAAATCGGCTGGGACTTGGGCTTATCATCTTTGAAGGATGGACAGTTGAGCTTGCTGAAAGCTTTGTTCTTGAGCACTTTGGGAGTGATGTAAAGTATCTTCAACCAGGAGTAATGGCATCGTGCAGAGTCGGTCTCTATTGTAAAGACATGAAAAGAAGGCCAACAGAGAAATCGGCTGGGACTTGGGCTGATCATCTTTGAAGATTGGACAGTTGGGCTTGCTGAAAACTTTGTTCTTGAGCACTTTGGGAGTGATGTAAAGTCTCTTCGACCAGAAGTAATTGCATCATGCATAGTCGGTCTCTATGTACTGTAACTGGCTGTCACAATCTTGCATAAAGACAAGGACGACGGAGCAACTGACTGATACAGGGGCTGCTATACAATCATTGAGGGTGTCCAATGGACAGTTGGGTTTGCTGGAGGACCATTATCATTGCCTTCTTCTTGAGTATAAGCCCAATTCACTTTGAGACTGATATAGTCTTTTCGTCCAGGAGTAATAGCATAGCGCAGAGTCGGTCTCTATCATAAAGACATAAAAACAAGGCCAACAGAGAAATCGACTGGGACTTGGGCTTATCATCTTTGAAGGATGGACAATTGGGCTTGCTGAAAGCTTTGGTCTTGAGCACTTTGGGAGTGATGTAAAGTCTCTTCAACCAGGAGTAATGGCATCAGGCAGAGTCGGTCTATCTGCACCATAACTTGCTGTCACAATCTTGCATAAAGACAAGGACGACGGAGCAACTGATTGATACAGGGGCTGCTATACAATATTTGAGGGTGTCCAATGGACAGTTGGGTTTGCTGGAGGACCATCATCATTGCCTTCTTCTTGAGTATAAGCCCAATTCACTTTGAGACTGATATAGTCTTTTCACCCAGGAGTAATTGCATAGGGCAGAGTCGGTCTCTATTGTAAAGACATAAAAACAAGGCCAACAGAGAAATCGGCTGGGACTTGGGCTCATCATCTTTAAAGGATGGACAGTTGTGCTTGCTGAAAGCTTTGGTCTTGAGTAAGTTATTAAAGTCATTTTGGGAGTGATGTAAAGTCTCTTCAACCAGGAGTAATGGCATCAGGTAGAGTCGGTCTATCTGCACAATTACTGGCTGTCACAATCTTGCATAAAGACAAGGACGACGGAGCAACTGACTGGGACGGGCTGCTATACAATCTTTGAGGGTGTCCAATGGACAGTTGGGTTTGTTTGACGATCATTGGCATTGCCTTCTTCTTGAGTATAAACCCAATTCACTTCGAGATTGATACAGTCTTTTCGTCCAGGAGTAATCGTATAGGGCAGAGTCGGTCTCCACTATAAAGACATAAAAAAGGCCAACAGAGAAATCGACAGGGACTTGGGCTTGTCATCTTTAAAGGATGGACAGTTGAGCTTTCTGAAGTCTTTTCGTCCAGGAGTAATCGTATAGGGCAGAGTCGGTCTCCACTATCAAGACATAAAAAGGCCAACAGAGAAATCGACAGGGACTTGGGCTTATCATCTTTAAAGGATGGACAGTTGAGCTTTCTGAAGTCTTTTCGTCCAGGAGTAATCGTATAGGGCAGAGTCGGTCTCCACTATAAAGACATAAAAAGGCCAACAGAGAAATCGACAGGGACTTGGGCTTGTCATCTTTAAAGGATGGACAGTTGAGCTTTCTGAAGTCTTTTCGTCCAGGAGTAATCGTATAGGGCAGAGTCGGTCTCCACTATAAAGACATAAAAAGGCCAACAGAGAAATCGACAGGGACTTGGGCTTGTCATCTTTAAAGGATGGACAGTTGAGCTTTCTGAAGTCTTTTCGTCCAGGAGTAATCGTATAGGGCAGAGTCGGTCTCCACTATAAAGACATAAAAAGACCAACAGAGAAATCGACAGGGACTTGGGCTTATCATCTTTAAAGGATGGACAGTTGAGCTTTCTGAAAGCTTTGTTCTTGAGTAAGTTGTTAAAGTCACTTTGGGAGTGATGTAGTCTCTTCACCCAGGGCATCATGCATAGTTGGTCTCTATGCACTGTAACTGGCTGTCACAATCGTGCATAAAGACAAGGAGGGCGGAGCAACTGACTGAGACAGGGGCTGCTATACAATATTTGAGGGTGTTCAATGGACAGTTGGGTTTGCTGGAGGACCATTATCATTGCCTTCTTCTTGATTATAAGCCCAATTCCCTTCGAGACTGATATAGTCTTTTCGTCCAGGAGTAATGGCAAAGGGCAGACTCGGTCTCTATTGTAAAGACATAAAAACAAGGCCAAGAGAGAAATCGACTTGGACTTGGGCTTATCATCTTTGAAGGATGGACAGTTGGGCTTGCTGAAAGCTTTGTTTCTTGAGCACTTTGGGAGTGATGTATAAAAGTCTCTTCAAAAAGGAGTAATGGCATCAGGCAGAGTCGGTCTATCTGCACCATAACTGGCTGTCACAATCTTGCATAAAGTCAGGGACGACGGAGCAACTGACTGATACAGGGGCTGCTAAAGAATCTTTAAGGGTGTCCAATGGACAGTTGGGCTTGCTGGACGACCATTATCATTGCCTTCTTCTTGAGTATAAGCCCAATTCACTTTGAGACTGATATAGTCTTTTCGACCAGGAGTAGTGGCATCGGGCAGAGTCGGTCTCTATTATAAAGACATAAAAACAAGCCCAGCAGAGAAATCGGCTGGGACTTGGGCTCATCATCTTTAAAGGATGGACAGTTGAGCTTGCTGAAAGCTTTGGTCTTGAGTAAGTTATTAAAGTCATTTTGGGAGTGATGTAAAGTCTCTTCAACCAGGAGTAATGGCATCAGGTAGAGTCGGTCTATCTGCACAATTACTGGCTGTCACAATCTTGCATAAAGACAAGGACGACGGAGCAACTGACTGGGACGGGCTGCTATACAATCTTTGAGGGTGTCCAATGGACAGTTGGGTTTGTTTGACGATCATTGGCATTGCCTTCTTCTTGAGTATAAATCCAATTCACTTCGAGATTGATACAGTCTTTTCGTCCAGGAGTAATCGTATAGGGCAGAGTCGGTCTCCACTATAAAGACATAAAAAAGGCCAACAGAGAAATCGACAGGGACTTGGGCTTGTCATCTTTAAAGGATGGACAGTTGAGCTTTCTGAAGTCTTTTCGTCCAGGAGTAATCGTATAGGGCAGAGTCGGTCTCCACTATCAAGACATAAAAAGGCCAACAGAGAAATCGACAGGGACTTGGGCTTATCATCTTTAAAGGATGGACAGTTGAGCTTTCTGAAGTCTTTTCGTCCAGGAGTAATCGTATAGGGCAGAGTCGGTCTCCACTATAAAGACATAAAAAGGCCAACAGAGAAATCGACAGGGACTTGGGCTTGTCATCTTTAAAGGATGGACAGTTGAGCTTTCTGAAGTCTTTTCGTCCAGGAGTAATCGTATAGGGCAGAGTCGGTCTCCACTATAAAGACATAAAAAGGCCAACAGAGAAATCGACAGGGACTTGGGCTTGTCATCTTTAAAGGATGGACAGTTGAGCTTTCTGAAGTCTTTTCGTCCAGGAGTAATCGTATAGGGCAGAGTCGGTCTCCACTATAAAGACATAAAAAGACCAACAGAGAAATCGACAGGGACTTGGGCTTATCATCTTTAAAGGATGGACAGTTGAGCTTTCTGAAAGCTTTGTTCTTGAGTAAGTTGTTAAAGTCACTTTGGGAGTGATGTAGTCTCTTCACCCAGGGCATCATGCATAGTTGGTCTCTATGCACTGTAACTGGCTGTCACAATCGTGCATAAAGACAAGGAGGGCGGAGCAACTGACTGAGACAGGGGCTGCTATACAATATTTGAGGGTGTTCAATGGACAGTTGGGTTTGCTGGAGGACCATTATCATTGCCTTCTTCTTGATTATAAGCCCAATTCCCTTCGAGACTGATATAGTCTTTTCGTCCAGGAGTAATGGCAAAGGGCAGACTCGGTCTCTATTGTAAAGACATAAAAACAAGGCCAAGAGAGAAATCGACTTGGACTTGGGCTTATCATCTTTGAAGGATGGACAGTTGGGCTTGCTGAAAGCTTTGTTCTTGAGCACTTTGGGAGTGATGTAAAGTCTCTTCAACCAGGAGTAATGGCATCAGGCAGAGTCGGTCTATCTGCACCATAACTGGGTGTCACAATCTTGCATAAAGACAAGGACGACGGAGCAACTGATTGATACAGGGGCTGCTATACAATCTTTGAGGGTGTCCAATGGACAGTTGGGACCATTATCATTGCCTTCTTCTTGAGTATAAGCCCAATTCACTTCGAGACTGATATAGTCTTTTCGTCCAGGAGTAATGGCATAGGGCAGAGTCGGTCTCCACTATAAAGACATAAAAACAAGAGCAACAGAGAAATCGACTGGGACTTGGGCTTATCAGCTTTAAAGGATGGACAGTTGAGCTTGCTGAAAGCTTTGGTCTTGAGTAAGTTATTAAAGTCACTTTGGGAGTGATGTATAAGTCTCTTCAACCAGGAGTAATGGCATCAGGCAGAGTCGGTCTATCTGCATCATCAGTGGCTGTCACAATCTTGCATAAAGACAAGGAGGACGGAGCAACTGACTGATACAGGGGCTGCTATACAATATTTGAGGGTGTCCAATGGACAGTTGGGTTTGCTGGAGGACCATTATCATTGCCTTCTTCTTGAGTATAAGCCCAATTCACTTTGAGACTGATATAGTCTTTTCGTCCAGGAGTAATGACATAGGGCAGAGTCGGTCTCTATTGTAAAGACATAAAAACAAGGCCATAGAGAAATCGACTTGGACTTGGGCTTATCATCTTTGAAGGATGGACAGTTGGGCTTGCTGAAAGCTTTGTTTCTTGAGCACTTTGGGAGTGATGTATAAAAGTCTCTTCAAAAAGGAGTAATGGCATCAGGCAGAGTCGGTCTATCTGCACCATAACTGGCTGTCACAATCTTGCATAAAGTCAGGGACGACGGAGCAACTGACTGATACAGGGGCTGCTAAAGAATCTTTAAGGGTGTCCAATGGACAGTTGGGCTTGCTGGACGACCATTATCATTGCCTTCTTCTTGAGTATAAGCCCAATTCACTTTGAGACTGATATAGTCTTTTCGACCAGGAGTAGTGGCATCGGGCAGAGTCGGTCTCTATTATAAAGACATAAAAACAAGCCCAGCAGAGAAATCGACTGGGTCTTGGGCTTATCATCTTAAAAAGATGGACAGTTGGGCTTGCTGAAAGCTTTGTTCTTGAGCACTTTAACAGTGATGTAAAGTATCTTCAACCAGAAGTAATTGCATCATGCATAGTCGGTCTCTATGCACTGTAACTGGCTGTCACAATCTTGCATAAAGACAAGGACGACGGAGTAACTGACTGTGACAGGGGCTGCTAAAGAATCTTTAAGGGTGTCCAATGGACAGTTGGGCTTGCTGGACAACCATTATCATTGCCTTCTTCTTGAGTATAAGCCCAATTCACTTTGAGACTGATATAGTCTTTTCGACCAGGAGTAATGACATCGGGCAGAGTCGGTCTCCACTATAAAGACATAAAAACAAGGCCAACAGAGAAATCGGCTGGGACTTGGGCTTATCATCTTTGAAGGATGGACAGTTGAGCTTGCTGAAAGCTTTGTTCTTGAGCACTTTGGGAGTGATGTAAAGTATCTTCAACCAGGAGTAATGGCATCGTGCAGAGTCGGTCTCTATTGTAAAGACATGAAAAGAAGGCCAACAGAGAAATCGGCTGGGACCTGGGCTGATCATCTTTGAAGATTGGACAGTTGGGCTTGCTGAAAACTTTGTTCTTGAGCACTTTGGGAGTGATGTGAAGTCTCTTTGACCAGAAGTAATTGCATCATGCATAGTCGGTCTCTATGTACTGTAACTGGCTGTCACAATCTTGCATAAAGACAAGGACGACGGTGTAACTGACTGTGACAGGGGCTGCTATACAATCTTTGAGGGTGTCCAAAGGACAGTTGGGTTTGCTGGACGACCATTATCATTGCCTTCTTCTTGAGTATAAGCCCAATTCACTTCGAGACTGATATAGTCTTTTCGTCCAGGAGTAATAGCATAGCGCAGAGTCGGTCTCTATCATAAAGACATAAAAACAAGGCCAACAGAGAAATCGGCTGGGACTTGGGCTTATCATCTTTGAAGGATGGACAGTTGGGCTTGCTGAAAGCTTTGTTCTTGAGCACTTTGGGAGTGATGTAAAGTCTCTTTAACCAGGAGTAATGGCATCAGACAGAGTCGGTCTATCTCCACCATAACTGGCTGTCACAATCTTGCATAAAGACAAGGACGACGGAGCAACTGACTGATACAGGGGCTGCTATACAATCTTTGAGGGTGTCCAATGGACAGTTGGGTTTGCTGGAGGACCATTATCATTGCCTTCTTCTTGAGTATAAGCCCAATTCACTTCGAGACTGATATAGTCTTTTCGTCCAGGAGTAATGGCATAGGGCAGAGTCGGTCTCCACTATAAAGACATAAAAACAAGAGCAACAGAGAAATCGACTGGGACTTGGGCTTATCATCTTTAAAGGATGGACAGTTGAGCTTGCTGAAAGCTTTGGTCTTGAGTAAGTTATTAAAGTCATTTTGGGAGTGATGTAAAGTCTCTTCAACCAGGAGTAATGGCATCAGGTAGAGTCGGTCTATCTGCACCATAACTGGCTGTCACAATCTTGCATAAAGACAAGGACGCAGAGCAACTGACTGGGATGGGCTGCTATACAATCTTTGAGGGTGTCCAATGGACAGTTGGGTTTGTTTGACGACCATTGGCATTGCCTTCTTATTGGGTATAAACCCAATTCACTTCGAGATTGATATAGTCTTTTCGTCCAGGAGTAATCGTATAGGGCAGAGTCGGTCTCCACTATAAAGACATAAAAAAGGCCAACAGAGAAATCGACAGGGACTTGGGCTTGTCATCTTTAAAGGATGGACAGTTGAGCTTTCTGAAGTCTTTTCGTCCAGGAGTAATCGTATAGGGCAGAGTCGGTCTCCACTATAAAGACATAAAAAGGCCAATAGAGAAATCGACAGGGACTTGGGCTTATGAATGAATGAATGAATGAATTGAAAAACTTATATTGGGCGCCTTTCCGTGGTCCACCACGCTCAAGGCGCCACCCCCCCCTAAATAGTCCTCAAACAAGGTGGTTTTGAGTTGCCTCTTAAATGATGTTTCTGGTAGAGCCCTGACGGAAACAGGAAGTTTGTTCCACAGGTATGGGCCACAGCATGAGAAGCTGCGGTCACCATACCTGGACTTACTTCTTTTGATTTTAAGCGCCTTGAACGTGGTGGACCTCGTACAGCCGCTTGTCGCCACCAGCAAATCTAACAGGTACATCATCTTTAAAGGATGGACAGTTGAGCTTTCTGAAAGCTTTGTTCTTGAGTAAGTTGTTAAAGTCACTTTGGGAGTGATGTAGTCTCTTCACCCAGGGCATCATGCATAGTTGGTCTCTATGCACTGTAACTGGCTGTCACAATCTTGCATGAAGACCAGGAAGACGGAGTAACTGACTGTGACAGGGGCTGCTATACAATCTTTGAGGGTGTCCAAAGGACAGTTGGGTTTGTTTGCTGGACGACCATTATCATTGCCTTCTTCTTGATTATAAGCCCAATTCACTTTGAGACTGATATAGTTTTTTCACCCAGGAGTAATGGCATAGGGCAAAGTCGATCTCTATTGTAAAGACATGAAAACAAGACCATCAGAGAAATCGACTGGGACTTGGGCTTATCATCTTTGAAGGATGGACAGTTGAGCTTGCTGCAAGCTTTGGTCTTGAGTAAGTTATTAAAGTCATTTTGGGAGTGATGTAGTCTCTTCACCCAGGGCATCATGCATAGTTGGTCTCTATGCACTGTAACTCGCTGTCAGAATCTTGAATAAAGAATTGGACAATGGAGAAACGAACTGAGACACAGGCTGCTACATAATCTTTCAATGGTGTTCGATGGACAGTTAGGCTTGCTGAAAGTTCATTATTAGCACTTTGTTCGTGAGCAGGTCAAGTCCATCACATTATGTCATAATCTTACTGGAAGACAAGGTTTACAGAGCAGCAGACCAGGAATGATGGATCTACTGATCAAAAAGACTATAGAAAACCAATGTGTACAGATGGTAATTTTATCATGTCTCACACCATATATAATAATCATATAATGTTTTCATTATAAATATAAAAGATACATGACTCTCCTTCTCTGCTGCTAAAGACAGAAGTGTCTAGAAAATTGGATTAAAATATGAGTATGTGCACCTAACCTTATCGTTCTAACCCTAGAATTATACACCTGTGTATCTACATTCCTGTTACACTCAGTGACTAGCCATTCTGATATTTCACATTACCGCCAAATAGACTTCGATTTAATTTGATTTACACACTATATTCTACACATAAAAGATTTGATGAAAGCCAATTTAAAATGTTAGCAAAAACTCAATACTTCAGTGTAATTAGTTTTTGATATTTTTGACATTACAATGTAGGTTGAAAAACAAGGATGCTCGTGAGATTAGCTATAAAGGGGATTCGTGCCAAGCAGACTCTACCTCTGTAAACCCAATTGGCCCCTAAGTGTAGTGGCACCAGTGACGCACACAGAGTTAGCTGAAAGGTTATTCATGCTCGGTGGACTCTATTTCTGGCCAAAGACGGAGTCACTAGGCCAGACAGGTCACAGAAACCCCCTTAAAGGAGAATTAGGCTAGTGTTATACACTCCTACTTTAAATATTTTACAGACACCCGACTCATCCTTTAAATATTTCACCAGAAAATCTACATCCATGGAGCAAACGGAAGAGAATATCACAGTTGAAAGTAACAAAATGGAAAAATATCAAATAAATTTCAGAATAAAATTACAAATTTACAAATAAAATCAAATACGATGACGGGTTTTGAACATGATTTCGCATTTTCTTCAATGCCATTAACCGCAAATTTGTTACGAATCCCGTCAAGTCAATTAACTTGAGAAAGAGGATTATCAGAACATTTTTTCAGTAGGATATCCAACTATTCACAGAATATAATATCGAATCTACAAATGATGTTTTTACGAGAGTCGAAGGCCTTCACCTGTATCGTGTTCTTTGCATTTTCTTACCAAGTTTTCAGAAACTTTTCGAATATAAACTTGCTGAAACGTGGCCTTTATAGTCTTTCTACACCCTTCACCCGGCACCGATGCTAATATTCATATTCAGTATATAAAAAAATACACAACTTGAATTTTTCAAATAAAAGTTTGATTTTCAAATTTTTGAATTAATTAAGTCAGCCTTGAAGCGGTACAAAAATTTCACTGAGTATATTGAGTACTTAATGGTTGAGTATATCTTTAATTGTTCATTAGACCTAGTACATTTGACACTGTACATTAGTTGACCCAGATTGAAAAGCAAATTAGAAACTTTCAATTGACAGGCTTGAGGTATTTGAAAGAATAAGCAACTGTGCTATAAATTTACACCAGGCAGAGAATAGTTAAAAAGGTTTAAAAACACCTCGAACTTGTGCAGCTGGGAAATGTTTCACCAAAATACTGCAATCTGATGGATTTGAAACCCCTCTCTAAGCCTGAATGAGTAATACAGACGAACCTCTCTTAGCGAACACCTCTCTATAAAGGACAACCTCTTTATAAATGAAAATAGTTTTGGTCCCAAATTGGTTGTTTCAACTTAATTTGATTTGTCTAATCAGGACATCTCTCACAAAGACAACACTTGTCAGTCCAGATGGCATTCTTAACAGAGATATTGAAATGTTGTTGTGAGTCCCGAGGGTGTCTTTAATAGAGAGGTTTTACTGTAGTCATGAGCCACTTATCATGGCCTCTACTGACAGCGCTTGTCAATCCCGAGGGTGTCCTTAATAGAGAGGTTGTACTGTTGTCACGAGTCACACATCGTGGCCATTATTGTCACTACTGTCTAGAGACATTGAGTCTAAACTTAGCATGCTCTCGTGCGGCCCTGAGAAAGTCGAATTGAAACCCTGTTGATTTTTCCGCACGTTCCAGTGAAGACATTCGGCAAGTGAATTAAACCAGTCGTTGATTTGGTCCTGGAAAGATATCGATGGCACGGGATGCAACGACGTAGTTATACGAACACTGGAAGGAGAAGGAGAAATGAAAAAATAGGGTGATCACAAAAAATCATGATGTTCTATGTAATAATCATAGACTATCAATTTCTTGAAATCCACGGATATGAAATATCAGTGAAAATTTGCCAATTTACAGCGTAAATACATGTACACGTAGTGTACTCACTAACTTACATGTAATAGGAAGTGCAACAGCTGAAAGCTATAAAAAGTGCAAGGGAAGGTCTCGTTTCTGTAACTCAGTATAGCGACGGAGTGAGATTCTTGCCAATAGCCCCCAGGGGCTGCCTCCTTTGGTCTGGACCCGGGCCCAAGATCTGTCTGGCATGGTTGGACCTTTCAGGAGGCAGGGCTCCCGCCAGTGTAACCCTTTTGGGACACAGGATCACAGGTGTACCACAGCAAGGTCAGGATCCAAAACACCTGTATAGACGTGAACAGTGCCAACTGCCAAATTTTAGCAAGCCTTTTATTTTTGCGGATTTCATTTTGTTCTTTCAGAAATTTGTCCGAATCGCAAAAATAAAACGGCACAATATTTGGTGTATTTTACTGCACTCAAGAACGTACCAGTCTCCTTTCTTCAATTCCTGTCTGTTCCTGCCATCATATGAAACCCAGGCAGTGTTGCGCGCTGATTCGGATAGCGTAACCTGAAAAATTGATAAGTCATCATTATCAGTGTCCTAATTTCCACCCAAAGTCCCCGATTCTAATTCTTTAATCTTAAAACCTGGTTTAGTTTTTCGGAGGAGTATGGTGTCATGGTCTTCCATGGTCAGGAACCTGGTACAAGGAATCTTTTAGGTTCACGTTGCTTCACCTCAAAAGTTATCAATCAAAGTAGAGTCACTTTTCCAAGGGCAAAAGCTGCGAGTCAACATTAATTAAGTTAAGCCAGGTCCTACCCTCTTAACCTTTTTGCTGCAGCAGCCATTTTTCGGCAGGCCCCACCATGTGCCGACAGTGGATACCAATAATAAACAGAAGAGTCAAGTCTTAACGAAACGGTCAAGACGACCAAATGGTGGTGAATTAACATTTCAGTTGGGCGTGAAATGATGACTGCACGTCATGTCAAAGGGTTATGTAATGTACAATGTCACCCACAGCGAAAGGGTCAGGGCATATTTTTTCACTCACCTTGATTTCAACTCCAGCTGGAATGACGATGGGTCTAAATGACAAAGAATGTGGACAGATAGGAACAATCACAATCGCAGGCACGTTAGGATGTACGACAGAGGCACCAGCAGCACAGGCGTAAGCAGTGCTCCCCGTAGGTGTGGAGATGATCAAACCTAAAGAAGACAAAGCTTGAATAACTTAAATTGAGAAATGTAAGGGAGAAGAAACTTTTTATGAGTCCAAGCACCAACACAAATAGTGCAAAAAACAATGGGCTTTCATTTAACACTGCATTTTAACACTGTAATTTGTTTCTGCAGTAACAATGATTAACAACATTTCAAAGGCAAGGGTTTTTTTCATTCCAAGTGTTTTACATGAAGAGTTTTTGGAATAAAATCTATTATTGGCCACTTAATACAGAATCTATGACGGGATCTGATGTGAAACATTGTTTGTGCTCATTATCATAGATTCTACCATAGGCCATCCTGGAATCTATGATGGGATCTGATGTAAAACATCTTTTGTGATACATGTATTTATCATAGATTCTACCATAGGCCATCCTAGAATCTATGATGGGATCTGATGTAAAACATCTTTTGTGAATCTCATAGATTCTACCATAGGCCATCCTAGAATCTATGATGGGATCTGATGTAAAATATCTTTTGTGAATCTAATAGATTCTACCATAGGCCATTCTAGAATCTATGATGGGATCTGATGTAAAACATCTTTTGTGAATCTCATAGATTCTACCATAGGCCATCCTAGAATCTATGACAGAAACTTTTGCCTGTGATACAAGTCAAGCATCGAACCCGGGACCTCCTGATCACAAAGGCCACTGACGCTCAACTGTTGTGCCACTGCGCTCCACTGCAATGCCTGCTCTCATGACAGCAAAGGATCATGTAACGCAAAAGGACACTTCTAATTCATACTCAAAGCCATTTGAAGAAAAAAACTGGTTATGTCAAAAAATAAAAGTTGATATAATAAACTACATACCATCTCCCTGAACTGAGGTAATGAGTCTTTTCTCAACATATAAATCTAAGTTACAAAGGTATGCTGACTGGCCCCGGCCTATCACAACTTCATTCAACACCTGCAAGAGATTACAAGAGATGTACACTGACTGGCCCTGGCCTATTACAACTTCATTCAACACCCGAAAGAGATTCCAAGTGATGTATACTGACTGACCCTGGCCAATCACAACTTCATTCAACACCCGAAAGAGATTCCAAGAGATGTATACTGACTGGCCCTGGCCAATCACAACTTCATTCAACACCTGCAAGAGATTACAAGAGATGTACACTGACTGGCCTTGGCCTATGACAACTTCATTCAACACCTGCAAGAGATTACAAGAGATGTACACTGATGCAAAAAGTTTTTTTGGTTTTAATTGGTTTCAAAGGTGGCGTTGGAACCCTGGTCATAACACCAACAGGGTGGACCACCCAACATCGCTCTCAGTCACAGCCAAGGCCATTACCCCCCTTTTTCCAAAGTCAACTTACTGTAGTATGCTGGTGTTTCATCCCTCCTTTACTCTCGATACTGTTTATATGGTCGCAGTTGATGAACTCGGAATCTTTTTTGAACATGATACACTTTAATCGACTTCGCAATGTCAGAGTTGCATGACCTGAAGTGAAAAGATAGTAGGGAATATTGAGAACCATGCGTACTGACCAAGTCACAATTTAAGGGATGTCAATTGTGATTTGGAGTTGGACTGTATTTCTTGCAAGCACTTGGGAGTTGAACATCCAGGGCCATTGTAAATATAGTATCATGGTCTTAGGCCGTGGGCCGAATCCAAAGAGGGGCTTAGATTTTAAATTTGTGACAAAAATTTTTTGGGGCAGAGTAAAAAAGGTATTATCATGATAAAGGTGCTTTATACATGTAATGAACATGTACTTAACATGAACAAAAGTTCCTGCAAAAGTTGTTGCTCCTGAACCAAATATATTATAAATGACATTAGTACTCAGAAAATCCTGTAAACTGAGCTTAACTGAAACAATATTCTATAGGTGGCAGCACTGAACGGAGCAGATTTTGACCACCTGTGAGCCTGTAGGTGAACTAACATAACTGGTGTGTGTAGATGATATATCTGGTTCATGTGCCACAATTTTTGTGGGAATGTTTTTTTGTTTTGTGATGTGATCACCTCATTCATCATGATAAAAGCAGTTTGACACTACCCCAAAATGTTGTCACAAATGGCAGCTTTTAAAATTTAGCCCACGGCTTATTAGTGCAAAGGGTCTACAACCCCAATAAATGCTGATATAACATGGACTTACTGTAATTGGGTTCTGGGCACTGAACTCCAACATCTACATATGAACTTGCAGAAGGAGTGACAGAGTTAGAGCACTGGACTGAAGGACTTTTGCCAGGAAGACCGAAACTTGGATCCGGTACTAAAATATCCTGACATGATACTACAGCATTCGTAGTGAGTGGTGCTGCAGCATTGGAACCAAGAAGAGTAGTTCCGTGACCCACTGGTACAGTATTTAACGACTGGGGCAGTGTAGTTTTGGGGCACTGAACTCCAACCTCACACAGTGGAACTCCACAACTCTGTGGCACATCCATGATCCTCCCAAGGTCTGCAAGTCTAAACTTAAGTATCCAAAACTGCTCGGTGTCAATGTGGAGCTAGAGACCAGACTTCAGCTCATGTGCTTCAGACCAGCTCCCTGATGAAGAACAGAGAGGAATATGGCCAATGGACACCACCCTGACCACAAAGCTCTGGGGCTATGAGGTGGAACTCTCTATGACAGCCGACTTTGTACCGAAAATGGACCGACTGTTTAGAAAAAACTCAAAAATTCTGAATGCAGAAAAGCAGTATCCAAATGTTTGACATCTCCAGCAACAGATCCTTCACACCAGCTTTATAACAAAGGCCTGTGACATATCCAAGCCGCACCCCAAATCTCCCTAGTGGTTGGACTTCATTCAACTCTCCATGAAATTTTAGCAAGATGGGATGGAACACTTTACAGAAGACCTCCTATTAAATCGATGCTGTTTTCCTATTATTTCCTGAATACGAATGAATTCACTCATACTGACATGCAGGCAGGAATAAAAGTGCCCTCTTTCCATGATTGTTTTGATAATTGAAACAAAATTACCATCACATCTGCAGAAAAATTCATAAAATCATCTCCCTGAGCAGTTTTTATTTACACAGATACCTGCCATTATTCTGCACAGCGGAATTCTCCAGACCATCTGGACATAATGCCTCAGGGTAATTAATAGTACCTGTTGAGCAGTGGTTTCAAAGAATTGTCCTCCTGCGGGGCATTAATGCACATCATAATGTAACTGCTGTTTCAGGCATGGTGAAATAAATGTATAACAATACATAAGATTCTTCTCAGCACTCTGTCTTCCTCAAAAATGTCCCAAAGTCAGAATCACCTGACAACTGATTCTTACGCATTGAACGAGTCAGTTCCTTCATCACCCATTCACGTTGTTTCAACGTTGCAGCCTTAGGACATGATTTGTCAGTCCCAAGGGTGTCCTTGATAGAGAGGTTCTGCTGGAGTTTCACCTCAACGCCATCGGGGTAGCGGTCATGCCCTCAGACAACACCAAGGTGTCCGACAAAGATTTCATGACCTTTTGATTCTGAATGGCAACTTGTACCTCAGAATGGGATTCACCCTTAACTGGGTCAGCTTTTATCCCACATGCCCTACTGACTTATAAGTAAAGAATATAGGCCACATTTATAAAAGTGAACTGTTTAAAAGATCACTTATTAAAATGAACTTTGAAATATAATTACCCGAGCTATAGGCCTGTATGTTTGGCTTCTCTCCCAATTCGCTGGGAATTACTAAATGTTTGGGATGCACGTTAGAGATTCACATAATGCCATGTCGGCAAGCCAATTACCCATTTACTCCTGGGTGATGGAATGCAAGTAGGGTCAGGTGCCTTGCTCAAGGACAGAAACACAAAACAGTGCTGATCCTTTCGAGAGTTGGGCGAACAACGAAATCTCTTCTGTTTCTTCCAATAAAAAAAGTAACCTTTCAAGTAAAATCCCCCAAACCCCTCGTAATTATCAATTAATGACAACCACGGTACCTAGTTGTAACTGCAAAAATGTGTTTTTTGATAATAAAGAACCGTACCTTCAAGGACATGCGTGACTTGATCCCTGAAATCATCGAACTGAAACGGTGTGAGGAAGCCAAGAGAGCCGAGGTGAAATGCCATCACAGGTGGAACACTTTGCTGGAAAATAGAAAGAGATTGTTATGGTACAGTCCAAATCACAAGTGACATCCCTTTAATCACGTCATTTGCGCGCACTGATGCGCTACTCAGCGCGTAATATATGCGCAACATGGAGCGATAAGAGTGTCACTGGCCCATCAGTAAATAATAATACGCGCAAATGTTGCGTGAATTGATGCGACGCAGAATGGATATCAATTGTGACCTGGACTGTAAATATAAATTTTTTTGACTTGATAACTCTGGATATAATGAAAACTTTGTGGATTCAAATTGTACTCTCACAAGCTTTCGGGTCCTGTTCAACCCTTGGACAAATTGGCTGTTAGAGTGTAACTATGGCACATTTCTTAACCACTAAAGCCATGAACTTGAAATCTTGTCCATAGGGGGCGACCCACCTCAACATTCAAATGTATCAGCAAGTACATAGTATTGCAAGAAATGGCACTATCTGAATCCACGAGTACATCTATGCCAGGGCAGGTACATCCCACAAAGGTCGACAGTAGCCTTTTGTGGACACCATACCTAAAATCCAATCGGGTTGTGACGCCGGTATTAAGATGATGACGATGACGACTTACTTGGAATAAGGAGGATGCATAAAGAAGAGTTCCATCACCACCGAGACAGATAATAAAATCAATCATGTCATTCAAGTTGTCTTCACCTGGAAAATAGAATGGAAACTTTCAGGCGACGAAAGATTTTCGAAAATTTTGTTGTCCAATTTGAAATTAATGTACATTCAGTGTAACGTGTTTTTCCAGATGGATCTGGTCGAAGGTACATATACTTGGCTGACCTCGTGTCACTTAACTTTGATTGATAGTGTGATCACAAATAGAAATACGATTGATTGTTGTCAAATAATTCTTATAGCTGTTTTTTATGAAATTGTCTAATGAAAGTAGTTTTCGTCATTAACATTGGCTGTTGCACATCTCGGACAAAAATGTTGGAGAGGAAAAATAATTCCAGAGAAGTGTGGAAGAAATAGTTACATTTCGTGCCATGTTGGTGCAATTACAACAACTTCTCACTCAAGAGGGGGTCAAACGTGTCAAAAGAAATTACGCAGGATTCCGGGCAGTGCACTTGGCAGAACCGAGTGATTCACACTTTATCTTTAGTATAGAATAGTAGGGGATGATTCAACCAACGTTTTTTTCACCACAGACAGTTCTGAAGTAGGCTTTCAATTTTAAAAGGGTTGACCACAGCACCATGATTTTGGCTACTACTTGAAATCCCAAAGCAATTTGAACGCCTTCAAAATGAAGTGAATGCCAATTTCAAGGGTGTGAGTCAGTTGCTTTTTAAAAATGGGCATTCACTTTGCTTTGTAGGAGTTCTAATTTTTTAAAGGATATCAAGTTCTAGCAGAACTGGTGGTGCCTACATGTATGATTAACCTTTAATGACAGCAAAACACTTCATTTTTTCCATACTGGAAATCCCTAGTACTGATTTGGGAAAAAATTCTCAGTGACCTTTTGGCACCAACATTAAAACATCATCACACAGAGCACGCCTAAAGTTTATACAAAAATATTCATTGCATCAATGAATACGTATTCAGTGGAAATAGGATTTAAAATAAATGAACTCAGGTTCAAGAATCGTGTTTGTTGGGATAAACTACTGCCTACTTGTAATCGAGGTCTGATAAGCTCTTCCAAATGGCTAAATATGGGCGACTCTTAAAGGGGATTTCGCACGCCCAGAATATTGATAGCCTACTTTTCACATTTTTACGGCCAAAGAAAATGTAGCTTTCTATTTCCTGTTTACAAGTCCTGACAGATCATAGCTAAATTCAGCTTGATGACGCAATGGGTTTCGTTCAGAGACTCGCATATGACTTGATGCATCAACTGCTGTGAAATTGACAAAGACGCGGGAAGGTCGACGCACTGCTCGTACGTAGTTAGTTTTAACCCCTTTCAGTGCAGCTGTAATATTTTTTGTGTCCTGAATCAAAAATTTGCAACTTATTGCACCAAAATCAGCCTAAAAGTATTAGTTGCTCAGCAACCATCTGCAATATTTCTATCCTATTCTATACAGCCACTATTCTATACGGTCAATGCTTAACCATTTTTTTCAGAGCTTGAAAGACAGGAACTAAAGGAAAATCAATTGACGAGTACAAAATTAACCTCGCCATGTTCCACTGGGTGACTGAATCAGGTCCCCTACAAAAACAATATTCAAAGTTTAAGCTAAAATAAAGTTAAAATTCATCAATCCCGTTGTGTTTAATACAACACTTTGCCTTATTTAGTGTAAGCGTAGGCAGATATGGCCAGGAAATAAACAATCTGACAATAGTTTTCCAGTAAAATTCCTACAATCACTGATCACCAGACTATTACATAAATATTCACCTTTTGACCAGTTCATGAAAAAAGATCAACAAAACAGGTTGGGAAACTCTGAATTCTGGCCTAGACCACGAAAGGGGTTGATTCTGACGCACCACTGGTCAAGCAGGACGAGCCAATTCAAATACTCTAATTTCAACGATGTGAGACCGTTTTGAATATTCAAATACGGCCCCAAAATGTGACCAGCCATCGAGAAAGATTTACTTGCAAAATGCCTTCACCAACATATACCACCAGTAGGCTAGGGTGAATGCCACAAATCTCCACGAATGATTTAAACCTAATATGCCAATGTTATTATTGTTGTTATTGGCCAATGTTTTAACGAATATTTATGGCCAAAATATTATACTCATTGCCAAATAATTCAATGCCTAGGCCTATTATCAATTGATATTACGCAATGTTTTGGTCAATAAGTAACCTTAAGTCTTTAGCCACTATAAACCCAATGCCAAAGCCAGTCTTATTTTGTTATATCTGCTTTCGTACAACCCCTATATATTTTTGACTCGATAAAATCAATGACTTGAGACAACCTTTTTTAACAGAATCCTCCGTAATGAATAAAATTTCCATGAACACGAAGACAAAGGCCACAGTAACAAACTTCACCAATACTGATGTTAAATGTAGGGTAAGGTCAGGTGGTACAATGATAGCCCCGGTACAACTATAGCATCAGTGTGCATCGATGTGTAATACGAGCTCTTTTGAATACTGTAGGGGCTATAGTATAATTGTACCACTTTACCTTATATCAGGTACAGCTGTTACATGCAGTAACATGCACTACCGTGAGCGCCAACAACAGACAAGATCTCCTTGCAACTCATTTTTACAAAACTACATATCATACAAGGTATCATCTTCAAAAAGTAAGATATTTAAAATCCTCGTGCAAGAATATTAGACGCATCAACGGACTCATGTGTGACCTACCTTCCTTGAAGGTATGTAACAAGTTGACGAGATGGTTGAAGTCATCATTATCCTGTATCTGTGGCTCCTTCAATACTGACTCTTCAACGTAGACGACCATTTGTTTCTCCTGCAGAGAGAAAGTAGGCGTTGGACTGGTATGCCGTTCTAACAGTTAAGTATCAGACAGTACACTTTGAAAGGCTTGCTCCCTTGCCCTTTTCTCCCCAATGAAGAACAGGGAGGAATACTGGCCAAAGGACAACACCCTGACCACAAAGCTCTGGGGCTCTGTGGTGCAACTGTCTAGGAAAGCCGACTTCGTTACCGAAAACAGGCTGCATTGAGAAGACAATGAGTGCACAACATTTTTTTGAATATGTCATAACCTTTAAAATTAGAAGTACATAAGGGGTAAGCTGGTTATAATAACTGGTGGTCCAGGAAAAAATAAATGCAGTTATACACCATGCCTTTGTGCAGTTACTATGCATGCAAATTTGTTGAAACTTTGTATTTACAATAATATATGTTTGTGTATATCTGTCTGCACAACAGCATTTTAAAAATTCATTTTCAGTGAAAATTGACATTTTCAAATTCAATAACAAATTTCAAAGGGCATGGGCATTTAAGAATTGGTAACTCCACCACTGTCACAATGGATAACTGAGTTATATGAATTGTGATACTTGAAATAACCCTACCTGAAGGAGCCATCGTAACAAGCACCTGAAGGGCTCAAATACAGTCTCATCGAACACCTTCTTGATGACGAGAACGCTGACTGGAGGTTTGGACCAAGTAAGGCGCTGTATCCCTGGGTCGGGGATCGTCCTGGAATGGTGGAGGTGGTATGCTCATTACCCAGAGAGAAAAATACGCTAGATGAATTTATTTATATGCGATATGATATTAACCAACGCCGGTTCATCCAGGGACACAAATCTAGCTTCTTCCCGGAATGAACCCGTCTCTTTTGCATGGAGCCAGCTGTGTTAACTGCAATGCTTTGAGGCTCCTCTAAAATTGTATTCAATTGTCACATCTAAGTTGAGTGAAGAGATCCTACTTACAGTATTGAAGACGAGTTCTTCATGATCGATGCCTTTGGTCCAAAGTTACAATTTGGACTTGCCCCATATATGGAACGCTTCCTCCTGAAATGAACAATTATAGATACAGTAGAACCTCATTTAGCGGACACCTCTCTACTAAGGACAACCTCTCTATTAAGGACACTAGTTTTGGTTCTAAATTGGTCGTTGCCATTCAATTTGACCTCTCTTATCAGGACACCTCTCTTTTAAGGACAGCACTTGTCAGCCCCGAGGGTGTCCTTAATAGAGAGGTTCTACTGTACCATGAATGACAAGTTTTAGCAAAGTTGCATGTGTGATAACTTCACTAAGGCATTGTGTGTAACTACATTTCTAATATCTATTTTTCTGACCCACAAACGGCAATCCCCCTTAAAAGTTGTGACCTTGATGACAAGAGAAACACTCAGGACCTACCTATCACATGTAACATAATTTGATAAATCCTACCGATAAATTGTTCTCAACGACAATCCAAATTAAATCTGAGAAATGTGCTTCATCAAATATTCTGGACCAGACAATAGAAAATTGAATCAGATAGTTTAAGTCGTGAAGTAACTAGCTAGGTCCCGTAAAAAGATCCCATCATAACCAACAGCACAACACTCTATCCTCAGACGCATTGAACTAAACTGAACGGAACTTTACTTGTACAATAAAGGCCTATTGGGTTTACTATGGCTGTATACCATGCTAACTAACAATACTCCTAGGCCTGCATGTTACTGTCGCTTATAATCATACACGGTTCAGAGATTTTATGCACAGTTTGGGCCCATTTGTAAGTATAATGCTGTTTATGCCTTGACCTGCATGGTTATTATTATTATAATACTTGTATGGTATTTATACTTTTGATTGTATACAAATGTACTTTCATTGCCACTAATTAAAGGATTAGTAGACTCCCTCTAGTGAGGCCTTTACAAACTGATAAAACTTTATCATATTCCTAGTCCACGTGAATGTGATTTAAAAGCTGATTTTTTCAGAGAACAAATGTAAAAACTCTGCTGGCAGGGCCGTAAATAACTATTTGGTCTGGGGGGAGGGGGAGGCTGTACTTTTGAATGAGTGGAGAATATGAACTGAAATTGAATTCACACAATTTTTTTCAGGGCTCTCAATATAAAGTGTACTGCCACAGTAAGCAGCTTATTTTTGAGTCCCAAGCTGAGCAAGTTTCACTAGCAGGGGTCAAGTTAGTACCGATTTAAGTACTACTTTTTGTATATTCCCAGCTCACCTAAAAAATATAGGAATTCAGTCAGTATCATCACCGGCATCGTAACCCATTGGATTTTTGCCGGAGTCCACTATAGTTTCACCGAGTCCACTACAGTTATAGGCTATGTTCAACTATGTGGGATATTTTACTTGCCCTTGCTGCAAAGTAGGACTGCAGAAAAAAGCTACTTACGGACGACAGGCTCTTTTAAGTTTCCCATCATCATCCGACAGTGGTCTATCATCGCCGACCCTCGGCCTCATCTGTTGCAGATCAACGCCTTCCGGATACGATATTCGTCGGCGAATTTCCACGCTCTCGCTCTTGGTAATGTTGATGGGGTTTGATTGTGGTTTCTGCAGTTTTGGTACCATGATTTTACAGGATTTGAATTGGTGAGCTGGGCTACTGGTGCGAGCCACCTCCTCATCTGAGCTGTCGGAGCTCATGGTGCGTAGCTTGACTAGTACTAAAGAATATGGCGACTATGAAGTGGCAGATTCAAATCATTTTTACCGATTCAGCCCTGCAAGTGGAAAACATTTAGGTTATCAGAAATGCAACATCACATGCATTTACTCATAGCCACAAGATCGGCCCTGCCTGACTGTCTGAAGAATTCAACCACTCAGTCCACTGCCCCGCCCCGGAGAAAGGCTGTCTCGTCACTCACAAACCAAGGCTAATACAATCCGAGTAATCGTGTCCTTTTTTGGGAAATGGAAGTGAATTGTCAAGTCTCTCCCACTCCCATACCGCTGGCTCTAGACAGTCCTTTTTTTATTTAGTACACCATCACTATTCATTGTGAAATACATGAAATAGGGCCAACCATCCAAACTTGGCGTCCGACAATCGAGTACGGGGGCAAATGTCCGGAAATAGAACGTAAATGTTGTGATGGGGAGTGAAACCAGGTAATTTTACTCAAGCTTTTCAAAAGGCCATGGCAAGTTTATTTTCAGGGCACTTTAACTATAAAACCTGAGACCCGTTCAAGGCGTCTGCACGTGTTTGCAAGCCTGGTTTTTGAAATAAATAGACATATAACAAATTAAATCCCACCCTTTTTAAAAACATCCGGTAAATTTTCTATTGTGCGCATGCGTACATTTTGTTTTGCATGATGGGTTGCAAATTTTAATTAATTAATTTTTCTTAATTCAAAAAATCAGGTCGAATCCTTTCGTATTCATTCTTAATCCAAGATACTTTCTCACCAGCGAAATAAGTTTGCTCAGTAGATTTGTAAAACTGGGTGTGTCCCGGAATAGTGAAACAAAGAGTTCATAGGGGGCAGTAGTGTCTGAAATGTTTTCATTCGAAGTTTTTTTTGACATGTCATCCGATTTTCCTCTCAAAATGTTATCAAATAACAACATATTTTGATAACAACTATGTTAACTGTTTAATGAAGTACCATGGTTGCTGAAAAAGCTTTAGAAGCCGCTAAGCTCGGCGATCTGGACCTGCTAGAGTCGTTGAACTTGAGCAGGTGCCTAAATGAACAAGTGGCTGACGGTGTTGGGGCCACCTGTGTACATTATGCAGCCAGGGCTGGTAATTTAGAGGTACTTGAATACCTTGTCACTCAGTGTGGATTTCGTGGAAACAAGCGGAGTAAGATCGGTGCTACAGCGGCGCATGATGCTGCAGCCACAGGGAACTTGGAATGCCTGTCATTCATGCTGGATTTTTTAAAGACGGGATGTCAAGTTGATGATACCGATTCCACCGGTGCCACTATCTTACATTTATCGTCACGATTCGGACATTATAGCGTTGTGCGATGGATCTTGGAGAATACAGAATGTAACGCTACACAGAAGACAGCCGTCGGAGCACTGCCATTACACTTTGCTGCGGCGAGAGGAGATATCCGAATAGTTCAGTTGCTGACACGGCAAGCGCCGAGGTGAGTATCACGATTGATCATCTTTTGTGTTGTCTTCAATGCGTTCATTTTATTCATCAACATCAAAAGTTACTGGAAGAGAAAAGCTGAGGAACTCAAACAAACGACAACAAAAGCCTGGGAAAATACAGCGGCAAACAATCTTTCAAACAACCACAATTGTAAGACAGGTGATCGGAGCCTTAAGCCTAGTGGTTAACAGTAACACTGCTGGCTGCCATGCAATATGAATAGGGCCTGGGTTCAATCCCAGGGAGAACCCAAGATTTGTATTCTGGACGAACCTGCGTGGATTTTAGGAACTAAACATTCCTGGCTCTTCACAGTCCTTTGAATGAGACTTAAACCGAGATTCCTCTCCGACTCTGGTGTCTATAGGCCAGGGCAAGTACTAAATGACCCTGCGGCACCAAGTGAGACAAAATAATGAGTAGCTTGTGAATGTGATGGACTCCCCCTCTTTGGCCGTGGTAAATTTGTTGAAAAGGTTTACATATGTTATGATGTAAGAGTCATTCCACTCAAAAGTTTACCCTGCCTTAGCTGTTGTTTAGGAACACCCGAGTTTACACTTCCTGATCATGGCCCCAAAAGAGGTTATCGATTGACGAAGTAAGTGCCATTGTTAAAATGATCTGTAGTCGAGTGCGATCAAACTACGACTACGTCATTTCCGATCGGTGATTGTAAATTTTCACAGTATATCATATTTCTGAGTAAAACAAGACTCAACCATCAACATAACATTACATAGCTTGCCGACATTATGTCATGATGTTTTATTCGTCACACATACAGACGTCATCGGGCTGTTTTCTCTTTTACTACGCACACAGTAAAATAATGACCTTCTCAATACATCATGTACATGTATTGTAGTTGTAGTACCATGTTCGACGCTGAAAAAAATGTTACTAAAAGGCATCAAAATTATCAAAGTTATTGCAACATTATCCCTGTATCACTATCAGTGTATCACAGTCACTTCCTGCCTGATTCTATATTCTATTCTGAAGCCATCTGTGTGCTGAAATCTGAAAATGTATTGATTGGTATTGATTGATTGATAGATCAATCATTTACTCAATAAGATCAATTCTGACCCTCATATTTTCCCTCAATTACGCATATTAATGTTGACGTTATGACCATTAACTAAAGTCGACATGGGTTGATACATGATGAATCATGGAAGGAAATCAATGTTTCTTGTTTGATGATGTTGTGTGGCGCTAGAAGCAATCTGTCATTCATTGATTCTGACATGGGGTCAACACTTTCAGCAACAGTTTCACCTCAATTGACCAACATTTTCAGACAAAAAATCTATCGGAGGGGAACTGTGATACTGTGATGTATTTTGCAAGGGTTTGTGCAAGACCAAAGCTAGCAGAGACATTTTTACTATGGACCCGGTTTACATGTACATTTTGTGTGTTGTGTGCCACTTCTGCGTTCTAACTTTTGCTCAATTCAAAGGATTGAGCTATCAAAGAAGAGAGACTTGTCGAAGGTCACACACCATGCGTCATAAGTCAAAAGCCCAAGATGGCATTGTCCCTCATACAGTTCCACTCCAGTGATGTGCTTTTCACCCAATATCAAAATGTGCATGTAAACATACCAGATTAATAGGTAGATACATATCACTGTCATATGTTAACATTCATTGAGTGAAAGGGGAATACATGTATGCAAGTTATTTTTGTTTATTCATATATTCATATAGTGCAAGTTGGATAAAGTGTGAAAAGCAAAGATTGCTGTGGGCATGTCAGGAACAATGACAAGAATTCTGGATATTTGTGAATATGGGTCAGAATCAGAATACTAATAAGTAAAGAAATGATACGAATCACAACACATGGAATACCCAGGGCAGGGGGTGAAGCCAGTTTTGGACATTATAAGCCTCTGTCATTTTGAAGGAAATCTAATTGCTTCAAGAAAAGTTCTAGCCAAACTGGCGATATGTAAACCATGACCTTTTTGATTGAGTTCGGAAATCAACATGAAAATTTCCATTGTTTGTATGTAGAAATATGCGTCCTGTTGAGACACAGATGGTGTCCCCCAGAAACAATGGGATATCATGTTAGACACATCTGTGCTGCTCCTTTCATTGTTTACACTGCATGCTGTCATTGCAGTGGTCATTTTGCATTGCACTTCATAACATAAAATAGAATCATTCATGTCATTACGGTGCCTGTATGAAAAATTAGAATATGGTTATTATCCATTCCATTGGGAACCTTTGAACCACGTAATCATCACTACTACAGACACTACATGCACTACATCTGCCCAAAAATATTGACTCTGCCTCAAAAAAAGTTCTTCTGTCAAGTCGCTTTTTGACATCAGTGAATAGGTTACTACATGGGTGAAATATCTCCTTCTCCCTGACACGAGAGCTACATGTAACCCTATTACATAATACTGAAGAAAGTGACAGGTCTCCCTTCTTTTTGGTACTATTGGTAGTAAGTGACCAGTCTCTTTCTTTCAGTTGCTAGCGAGTAGGTGACTGGTCTCCTTCTATCTGACACTAGTGAGTAAGTCAAGTGACAGGTCTCCCGCCTTCTGACACTACATGTAGTGACAGGTCTTTTGCTTTCGGATACATAGTGACAGGTCTCCTTATTTCTGACACTAGTAACAGTCTCTCTGATACATGTGGCAGGTCTCAGTATCATTCTGACACAAGTTACAGTTCTCCTTCTTTCTGATTCTAGTGACAGGTCTCCCTCTTTCTGAAGCTGAAGCCAGTGACATGTCTCCCGCTCTCTGACGCTAGTGACAGGTCTCCTTTCTAAACTCCCGTCTGCCTGTGGCAGGTCTCCTTTCTAAACTTCCGTCTGCCTGTGGCAGGTCTCCTTTCTAAACTTCCGTCTGCCTGTGGCAGGTCTCCTTTCTAAACTTCCATCTGCCTGTGGCAGGTCTCCTTTCTAAACTCCCGTCTGCCTGTGGCAGGTCTCCTTTCTAAACTCCCGTCTGCCTGTGGCAGGTCTCCTTTCTAAACTTCCGTCTGCCTGTGGCAGGTCTCCTTTCTAAACTTCTGTCTGCCTGTGACAGGTCTCCTTTCTAAACTCCCGTCTGCCTGTGGCAGGTCTCCTTTCTAAACTTCCGTCTGCCTGTGACAGGTCTCCTTTCTAAACTCCCGTCTGCCTGTGGCAGGTCTCCTTTCTAAACTCCCGTCTGCCTGTGACAGGTCTCCTTTCTAAACTCCCGTCTGCCTGTGGCAGGTCTCCTTTCTAAACTTCCGTCTGCCTGTGGCAGGTCTCCTTCTTTCAGACACTAGTGTAGTAGTGACAGGTCCCCTTCTTTCTCTATTTTATACAGCACAGTCAACATGCAGATGAATAATGGCGTAACGTCTGCCTACCTGGCCTGTCAGGAGGGTCACCTTGATGTCCTCAAGTTCCTTGTCCTGCAGGCGGGCGCCTCAATCAAGATCCCCGCCCATGATGGTATGATGTGCATCCACTCAGCAGCACAGTCGGGAAATATTCAAATAGTCTCTTATCTGGTAAGATTATGAACCTGTTTTAACCACTTTGCTTCTAAAGTGTTCGCTAAGGAAGGGGAGGGCAGTATTGAGTACACTACAACAGTATTATCAAGAATTGATAAAGAGTAGTCTTTACTAAATCTTGGTATTATCAAAATAGATTATCCATACTTGGTATCAGGTATGTCGGCAGCAGTCACTTCCTTCAGTGAACAGTCAAGCAAGGATGGCAAGTAGTCACCTATTCTGGCAACAACTCACTTTAGACTCCCTGATTCGACTATCTTGCGACTCGGGTTCTTCCCAGACTGGTAAGAACCCAAACAGCAGCGCAGTTCTCAGAATTTTAACTCTTTCAATTCGCTACTGTGGAATTAAGAAATTTTAAAAGACTCTTGCAGTTTCAACGCATGTACATGTAGCATAGCCAATTTGCAATTGGGTGGAGTTACGCTGTTGACTTCTGAAAAAGGAGCAAGATGGGGGAAGGGGAGACAACCTGTATGTGTCTAGAAAAAACTGTATGATAGCCAACATCCACATGCTGTCAACATATGAATGATGTTTCATCATCCAGTCATTCTAGAATAGCAATGAATCGATTTTATTGATCGGAATGCAATCATGTGGATATTGATCTGTATACGCCATGCAGTCCCACCCTCTCTTTCTCATTACTCTTAACCCTTCGCTGGCATGCCATTGCAACCTAATCAAACAGCTGAGCTGAGACGGGTTTTCTTACTAGGTGGGTTTGTTTACTGGTGAAATGTTATTTTTCTCAGGTGAATGACCAGTACAGTGATCCCAATGAGCGGGACTGTGAAGGCACTACCCCGATTCACTTTGCCGCCAGCAAGGGCCACACCAAACTATTAACATGGCTGTTGCTTAATGGCGGGAAAATTCTGCTCGATAACCTGGGCGGCTCGCCCTTACATGATGCTGCAGAACACGGGCAAATGGAGGTGAGTTTTTGATTGAAAATATGAAACGCATTTTGAAATAGCATTCCGCAATAATGACGTCACTGCAGCTGCTGCCCTCTATTTCCCCATCGCTGAATTACAGGCAATGTCGGACAAACATGCGGTTTCATAATGGATTTAGGCTTTCTAACTAGGGCAGTTAGATTCAATCTGGCACATGTCCAAGTGTTGGAAATACTACATAATTGTTCTGAATATTTCTCTCTCTGACTCTATGGTATCATTCATGCTAAAAACAATGCAGGGTCAAAGATAATTGACTTTGAAATAAGCTCAGATGCGTAGAAATAAGTGTCGATGTCTGACTGTCACATGACTAAAGCGTCATCAATATCTTATTCAAATGACCTTGTGAGCTATAAATAGTAACGTCGCGGAATGCTATTGGCTCGTCTTTGGCAAAGGTTTAGCTAGTCACGAATATCCAAAAACCAACGGCCGAAAAACTGGATTTTTCTTGGTGCCCATCGTGATTTTAATAGTTACTATCAATGCATATCTGGCTTTAACACCCTATCTCCCACCTCATGTTTTGGAATATGTTTGTTTGAGTTGGACATGATTTGCTTGTAGAAAAAAGACAGATATACCAACATGTAACATCATTCTGTCCACGATACGTCATGTGCACTGACATAGGCAGTTGTCATACAGACCTGACGCAGGAAGGGACATTTTAGGGTGAGGATTTCTGTGAGTAAATATCCAAAATCTAATTCTTTCTTCAGAGTATTACCATCTTACTGGAGCACGGCTGCGATCCGTCTCTTGCTGATAACAACGGCCTGACAGCAGAAGAATTGGCCGAACACTGCCTTCATAGAGAGTGTGCCATCTTGATCAGGCAGTTCAGACCTTCTGTAAGGAACTTGTCTTGTTTATTATGTGTGACCTGTCGCAGCAAAATGGGGTGCACGTCGCACAGAAGATGAGCCTAAATGACACCAGGAGATATGGAAGAAATTGATGAACTCAGATTTCTCAAAAGGCAGACAACAGTGAAAATAATGACCAGTCCATCTCAACCTGCAAAGCTCAGAGTGACATGCGACTCGTTTTGCTGTGACGGGTTTCATATTTCAGCGTAATTGTGGAAAATCGCTGCCAGTCTTCCCTAAAGGCCGTGGGCCAAATCCAACATTGTCCAAAAAGGAGCTTAGTTTGAAGTCATGACAGCATTTTGGGGGCAGAGCAAAAATCCTCTGGTGTTAACGTGAAACGTATAGTGCTCTGTACTTCACATGTAATAAAAGATCCAGCAAAATTTAGTTGCGCCTTAACTCAATATATTGACATCAGTATTACCAGAAAATCATTTCAACTGCTCTTCAACCGACAGAAACAATTTAGTTCATGAGTTGCCTCCCAGGTGACAGGACTGAAGAAAATATATTTTGCCACCAGTGGGGAAGTTGTTCTTTTTAACCCTTTTAGTGTCAACCATGTTTTACATTTTCCTACCCCAGAATGTCAAGCATGTTTTTGAGTTTTAGCAGCTTTTAGGTAACTCTTTTATGAAGCCTTGTAGCTCAGAAGTGTTCACTTCTATCACTTTACAGTGATTGAAAAGTTTGTAGGCAATTGCCTGGAGCAAAGGATGGTACCAGTTGAATGCATATATGTCATTTCATTTTTGGGTGAAAACCATGACAATTTGTGAAAAACTCGCAAATTCTGACGATTTCTTTGAAATAATTTTCTAAAATGTACTTTAGTAATTGTTTGTAGCAGATCTCTTCTGATAATTGTTTAGTACACTATCCTGGATGAAGCTAAAGAAATTTCAACATGAATTGGTTATTTTTTGGGGTGAAAATGTGATTTTGAACTATCGTCAGAATTCGGTGTTTCCGCTGGTTTGATTTTCAGAGCGAAATTGCGGGAAATATCACTGTAGAAAGCATATGAGTATTCGGTACCAAACGATCAGATTTGATTGGCTCTTTCGAAAGGTAGATATAAAACACGGACTGGACAATGCTGAAACGATGTACATGCTGTTTTCTAACGTTATATCCCCTGTCGACCTCAGGTCGAGAGTGACACTAACGGGGTAGCTTTTCCATCTCGACCTGAGGTTGAGAGTGACACTAAAAGGGTTAAAAGAAGATACTTTTTAATGAGAAACGTAATGTCAATTTTGACCAGGTTTATTGTATTGAACCCCCAATTATATGGCATGGCTCCACCCGCTCGCCATGGAGGAATTCCTTTGGCCTAATGTCTGGCGTGTTGGCCCCAGAGTTAGAAGTAAAGTCAGCGATGAGTGCAGTGACATGATTGAATTGGATGGGTGTATGGCGCGTGTAATACATTTATTCTACCATTATGGTTGATGAAGGACAGGGTTTCCGCCAGAGGCGGGGATGGGGGGGATTCATCCCCCCTAAAATATTTCAAGGGGGGAGTATCCCCCCGTTAATTTTGAGCACTGAAGTTTGTTTTACTGTCAAATGAGTAATTTTCATGATTTGGTATGTAAAATAAGAGCATTTGGGAGCCAATTGTAGCGGTTTTAGGGCCAAAAAACGTCTCAGGTGGGGTCATTTACCCTTTTTAGCTCACCTCTTAGCAGAGGTGAGCTTATCCCATACCGTGGCGTCCGTCGTCCGTCGTCGTCGTCGTCGTCGTCGTCGTCGTCGTCGTCGTCGTCGTCCGTCGTCCGTTAGCAGGGCACGTTTCGTAACTGTTAGAGCTATTGAGTTGAAACTTGGTACACATGTACCCTTATGTAATGACACCTTGGAGACCAAGTTTCGGTCCGATTCGTTTCAAGGTTTGGCCACCAGGGGGCCAAACGTTAAAAGTGAAAATATGCAATATCTCCCTTAATAGTAGTCGGGAAATTTTGAAAAAAATATGGTAGGTACTTCTAGCAAAGGTGCATCATATATCCTCCGGGTTTTTGATTTGACCTCCTTTTCAAGGTCACAGAGGTCAAATGGTGTAAATTGGCCGTTAGGATGTAACGATGGCACGTTTCTAAACTGCAATGACTATTGATACCAAATTTGGTACACATTTACCCCTTAGTCAGGTGATCTCAGGGACCGAAGTTTGGTCCAATATGATTCACCACTTGACCACCAGGGGGCAAAATCCAAAAACCTTAAAAATGTGATTATTCCTTAACTTCTTGCCCGATTGCCACCAATTTGATATCATGGGTACATCTAACCACCATACAGTATATGTCACCCAGGTTTTTAATTTGACCTTCTTGTCAAGGTCACAGAGGTCAAATGGCGTAAATTCGCCGTCAGGCCGTAACTATGGCACGTTTCTTAACTGCAATGACTATTGATCACAAATTAAGTACACATGTACCCCTTGGTCAGATGATCTCAGGTACCGAAGTTTCGTGCGATCTGATTTGCCGTTTGGCCTCCAGGGAGGGGGCCAAATCCTAAATTCTTCAAAATGCCATTATTCCTAGTAATGACTTGCCCGATTGGCACCAATTTTATATCATAGGTACATCTAATTCTAACAACCATTCAATGTGTCACCCGGGTCTTCTTTGATTTGACCTACTTTTCAAGGTCACAGAGGTCAAATGTTATGTAAATTGGCCATTTTGGGGAAATTGTAATTGCTTGGACCTACATCAAACCTAACACTACATGACACAATACCATGCTCTTTATCCATCTTTCCTCCACATGAGGTGAGCACAATGGCCCTGGCCATTTCATTAAGAAAAGAAACACTTTTTTTGCTCCCCATCGAATTTAATCCTGGCGGAAACCCTGAAGGAAAATAAAAACTACATGTAAGATTCTAGATTTGTCAAAAATGTCAAAGTATCTAAATCACCCCATGATATTTCAGGAGCCCAACGGCCACTTGTACAACGCCACCAATCAAAATAATGGGAATGGTTACACGACTGGCGGGATGAATGGTCAAAACGGGATGAATGGTATAAATGGTGGGATGAACGGTACAGATAACGGGATGAATGGTATAAATGGTGGGATGAATGGTATAAATAACGGGATGAACGGCCATGATGGGATGAACGGTCACAGCAGGATGAACAATACCAACGGCCGGATGGACTTCGATGACGGTATGTATGAACATATTCACAGTTGTATATCATGTGGTTTTATGGCAATAGCACAGCCTCCTGAGCAGGTGCAAGCACCCCGAATGTTAAAAAACACCACTGTTTGATTTGCATTTGGAAAGTGAGACATCTTTGGTCCATTCTCGCATCGGACATGCGATGAAAGTGAGGCAAAAATGGACATTCTGAAAATCGAACATGTACTTATTTTTAATAAACGATTTTTGAGAAAAGTGGACGTATTGAAAATGCTGTTTACAGCCAGAATGTATTGTAAACACTACCGGCCCCTGGCAGAATCACAATATTTGTAGAAATTATGGGAAATTATAATTGCAAACTTTTTTGTGGCAAACTCCACTTTCTGAGAGGATCACATATCATTTCTTCTGGACAGGTTTAAATTCAGATCTAAGAAGTACACAGAGTTCCAGGAAAGGCCATTCTGATCGCAGAATTCAAGATCGTAAGACGCAGTGTTGTGCATTAGAGTCTTTAGGCACAAGGAAAATTAGATTTTCTGACGCTTCTCTTCACCGTGAATATCTGAATCACATTCAAAGTACAGTGGTACCTCTCAATTTGGACACGCTCGGGACTGACAAGAGCTGTTCTTTATCAAGAGGTTTCCTTATTACACATGTTGCAGAGGATGATTCAGATATTCATGAACCGTATTGGAGATGATTTCATATTGCTGAAACTTTCTCTAGCACAGATTACCATGGCAGTGTCAAACTTTTTAATATCACTCACGCAGTTGATCATATAACACTTTCCCTGCCCACTTGGATTTTCCAAACACACAAACGATATTGCAATATACAACAAAAAGTGGCTGCAACTGGTTGTGTCTGATCATTACCTGATTTCGTGCGTAGATTTGCCAATCAATACGTTACCATGGTAATCAGGTGATTTTGGTGTGTATTACTTTCACTGTGTTTAATTATATGGTGATGTTGGGAGGGGTCGAATTTCTTTATCGCCGAGTGGAATTTAACCAGTTGAGAGTGGTTGCTGTCATAAAATTCCATTGAAAGTTATTGATTTTGAAACTCTTGAAGTACATAGAATGTAGTATGTTAAAAATCAAATCGAAGGATTTAAGTTAGAAGATCAGTTAATGGCCTTGGTTATAAGGAGCCTCATAGCCTAGTGGTTAACACTGCTTAAGCTACCACGCAACAGGGGCCATGTTCGATCCTGGGGAGAACCCAGGATTGAATATCTGGATTAACTGGCGTGGCTTTCAAGGAACTAAAATTCCTGGCTGTTCTCAACACAGCGTACGAATATTCTGGAGTCTTTCAGATGAGACTAAGAGCCAAAAATGAAGTGAGTGCTAATTTTGTGCTAGGAAATAAGTTCTAATTGCTTTAGAATTTCAAGCTCTTACCAAAATGGTAGTGGCTGTTGTCAACCCTTATAATACCAATACCATTGTCATGCATGTATGGTGGGCAAGATGAGAATGTTAAGTGTGGGTTGTAACAATAAACTGATAGATGGAGTCACAGTAGGATGTCACTGCCCAAAACAAGTTTGATGAGGAATAGATAATACACTTTTGAAGTAGGCCAGTGTTTGTTGACTGTTCTCCTTGACTTGACATCGACAGTGTGGTTGACCCAGTGCAGTCTAAGAGCGCTTTTTTCTCTCCCAAAGAGCTCTCTTGAAAATGAATATAGTGAGATTTATAGAACTGTTGAATGTTTTCAGATGAGCCTGGGTCTTGTGTCCCAACGACCCTCATAGGTAAGCCAAGTTGGCAGATCATACTGGTGACAAAAACTAACCAAGCTCTTTATATCCTCTTGCGACTAACATTGCTTCAACTGAACTTAACAAGATGTGCAAGCTTGAAAGTATCATTGACTACGGTTATGAATTACTTTAATTGGTTACAAGAACAGATATCTGCTTGCATCTATGGCTATAACACCTAAACTGGTAGTAAGAATTGATATCTGCTCGCAACTATTGCTATAACACTTAAACCGGTAGTAAGAATTGATATATGCTCGCAACTATTGCTATAACACCTAAACCGGTAGTAAGAATTGATATCTGCTCGCAACTATTGCTATAACACCTAAACCGGTAGTAAGAATTGATATCTGCTCGCAACTATTGCTATAACACCTAAACCGGTAGTAAGAATTGATATCTGCTCGCAACTATTGCTATAACACCTAAACCGGTAGTAAGAATTGATATCTGCTCGCAACTATGACTCTAACACCTAAACTGGTAGTAAGAATTGATATCTGCTCGCAACTATTGCTTAAGGAATTGAACCCGAGGCGGAGGACCTTGGTTGATTTACCAAGACACTCGAGGGTGGAGCTAAAATACAGTCCAAGCCCGAGCCGACAGGCGAGGGTTTGGACGAAATTTTAGCTCCACCCGAGAGTGTCTTGGTAACTCAACCAAGGTCCGAAGCCGAGGGTTCAATTTCTATTCTAAAATACCTCAAACTTAAAAAGATAGGCCACGAAATAACTTGAATATGTGCGAATTTGGCAAATTCCATCCATCGCCTGCCCGGAGCGCCGGTAGCGCCGTTGTTTACATTATGTTACGGCAGCCCGTATAGGAAGTCCGGATCGGCTCGCTCAAAAAACGCTAAAATCCGCGCAAATGGGCTATTTGGAGCGTTTTTCTCAGCAAATATGTGTAGTGCTCATTAAAAAACTTCGGGTGGTTGATGCTTCCTTGGCTGATTTGTGTTTGAAGCAGTGTTTTGAGAGCCTCAAACTTCTGAAGTGAGCTGTGTGCATGGTTCCACATTTTAGTGCAACCCGAGGGAACTTTGGTAGAGCATCTTGGTTGCGTGTCCAAAACACTCCACTCTCAGAACGAGGCTTATGCATTTTCCATTTAAAAGTTGACTTTACGGTACCAAGGTATTTTAGAATATAACACCTAAACCGGTAGTAAGAATTGATATATGCTCGCAACTATTGCTATAACACCTAAACCGGTAGTAAGAATTGATATATGCTCGCAACTATGACTCTAACACCTGAACTGGTAGCAAGAATTGATATCTGCTCGCAACTACGGCTTTTAGCATTTAACTAACATGGCTAAGGCTAGAACTGGGAGCAAGAATGGCTTCACCTGAACTTAACAAAAAATGACGTGCTATAAGGCTATAACACTAGTAACTGGTAACAACTTATCTGCTTCCCACTATGACCTGGCGAACACTAGTATATAGAACTGGTACATGTAGCAGAAACGTTTGTCTGTTTGCCACTAACTTATGGCTAACACTTGAACTGGTGACTATAACTTATCTGCTTCCCAATAACATGGCTTTAACACCAGAACTGGTAACAAGAACTGTTATCTGCTTGCAACTATTAACACCAAGAGCTGCTATCTGCTTGCAACTAACATGGCTCATACCTGAATTAGAATAATATAACACCATCATTAACATTGCTAACATCTAAAACTTCTTATTTCCATCAACATGATCAAGTAACTGAAGAATGCTTCAACTGAAAAAAACGAAATTTTGTATCGACTTAGTGAGTGGGTTGTCAATCTGGCCAACCAAAAACTTAAGTCCAGACTCAATTTGCCGGGATACAAGAAATCTTTTGGTTTCTGGCATTTATGTGCTTCGTTCTAATCAGCTGATTAAATGAGTTTTATTTCTTTCCATCCCATTTATACATTACTGAGTGACGCAAATATTTTTTCTCAACAAAATTAGTTGATTTTTTGGTCTTTTTCCAGTTGAAGTTGAGGTTCATAGAACGAACACTGGTGTTGCTCCTGCCAAGAGACAGTGCTTCTCAGCGGAGACTGGCGAGACCGTGAACTACCAACAGATGTCGCAACCAACGCGCCCTGTCAGCTATCCGCCATCTACCATCTTGAGCGACACGCACAGCGATATATCATCAACTACATCGTCGCTGAGTACGTTGTCGTACCCGGACCACAGGGTGGAACATGAAAACAATATGCAAAGATCGCACTCCGACCATCATCAACGCAATTCATATCACCAGAAGGAGGAGAATTATGGCCCGCAGTCACCTTCTCAACTTGCCCCACCATCAAATCAACGAAACCGCTCTGTTCTCGGAAGATTCCCGCAGAATCAGGAAAACGGCGAATCTGGTTACGGTGCCCACTGGTCTGAACAGAGGGACCAGATGGCATATAATCAGCCTGCACCGGCCGTTGGCCTCGCCCCATCTGCAGGGCCACCTGTGCAGAATTCCTCGACGTTCGAGGATCAGATTCGTCGGCAGAGTTTGAGGGTGCAGAGCAAGAGCGTTGCGTCAGGTTATTCTGACCAGACGGATAGTGCGCATGTTCCACCGCCTCCTCCACCAATGCCACCACCGACACCACCTTCCCTGGCACCACCTGCCCCACCGGTGCCAGCAGTCGGCTCAGTTAAGGAGAATGTTGCCAAGTAAGTAGGGGCGTTGTTCCCTCAGCTTTTGTTGTTCACAATCAAGTCATGTCTCTCCATTATCAATCAATGATTATCGCAGGTCGTTTGTGCTTGCTGCTTGTAAGGATGATATGAAAATACTGTCCTTGCCTGCCTGGACCTTCATACTGAAGCCAGGATCCCCCCCCCCCCCATTGGTCTGTGGCCCCTATCACCTTCTCAAAAATATCTTCTAACACATTTAACATCATTACAGATTCTATTCACTTTGGCCTTTATACCGTCAAGTTATATTATTAGTCTCTCATTTCCATCAAATTAAACATCGCACAGACTCTATGTTAGTCTTGGGTAAGTCATTTTCTGCAAATTGAAATATTTTGGATTGGTACTTTCAGGGATTTACAATATAGGAGTAATATTATAGTGATCTACGTTTGTCAGGCTCGTTTAGTTATTTTGATGAAATAAATGTTCTTTCACCCTTTTTTATTTGCGGGAATAGAGGTGTTGGTGAAATATTTAGGTATCAAGTTTTTTCCTTGGAGAATGAAACTATATGTTGGGCCTGGTTTCGTTCCTTTGTAATTTGTGTTGTACAAGTGGATCAGGCTTACTGATGTATTCTCACTCAGTGGGTTGGGGTTAGAGGCCTAATATTACAGAAACCACCTGATATCTAGTTAGCACCTAGAGAATATCTCATCATGTTGGTTACCATGGTGAATAGAACTTTCAGAACTAATTACTATCTCGTTCAGAGACATTTTATGGTGGGCAACCAATGTAGTATGTTGACCCTTTAGAGTAGCCCTGTATGGTCATCCTCAGTAGTGGTGTGTTTTAAAGGTGTTGTAGGTCTTTTGTTCACTTCAACCTAGCCATTCGCAGGGGTCAGGTTTCCTCCTATAAGCCGCATTGATTTGAGCGCAACTAGACAAGAGGTCAAGGTCGTAGCCAGAAGGGAGGGCATGGGGGATAACACTGCCTTTAGGGTCCCCAAAAAGATGTTTTTCATGCTCATTTTCGGGGTGATGGAGGACAAAAGAGGTTTTTTGCTCCCTGTCTCACCCCACATGAGCAGCAGCTAGCTACAGCCCTGGAGGTCAGCCCTTATTTATGTTTACTATAAAATGTAGCACTTACTCTGGTTTGGCTGAATTGATGAAGCTCACCAAAGTGTTGCTGAGTTTTAACAAATTGTGCTATTTTTTCGCACTTCAGGCTTGCTCAAGCTCAAACGTGAGTTTGCTTTTGCTGGTCCCTGTCTCTCTTTTGTAGTTCTGTAACAGTGTTGTAAGTGTGTTTCGTTAAAATGATAATGGTGGGCTCCTTCTATGAACCAGTGAGGCTGCACCTGCTGCCTGTGTCTTGTCATTGTAGTTACTTGACCCCTTTCCCTGCGGGTGACGGGCATAGCACGTCATGAACATGCATGGTCCCATACCGTGCGGGTCTCTCAAAGATTGGCTGTGTTACCTTTCCAATATTTTTGGGTCTGCCACTGCACTTGGAAAAAAGCACTTGGCCTGCATTCTTCCCCTTTTACCATTGCCTGAACTCAATATCAAGTACTAGTTTAAGATCACAGAAGAGAAAAAACCCAGTGCTCATTCAAAGATTTTCATTGTGTTTGACACAGTTTGAACTATGATCTCAGACATGAATCATTGAAAGTTGTTCAAAACATATAAAGTAAAATGATGTCTGAGTAAAGGCCCTTGAATACATGTAGGCCTAAAGAACAGAGAGCGGCTATATTTTATTGCCGCTTTGTTTGATGATGAATGTACACATGTTAAAGGTCTACTCTTTTCGTTCAGTTTGAAAATTGAACTCCAAAAATAAAAATTGAGCACGTATGCACAGAATATAAATTTCAATAATGCTGTTGTATAGACAGATAACCAAATACTATAAATGCTAAGTTTTAGCTGATTGGTATGCATGGTAACTGCACTGCGGCTTCTTGTGTTCTTATTTGCCTGACCCACTGGTAAATACAATTTTCACGAACAGCGTTCCCCTTTAAGTGCTCGACTTCAAGGAGAACTTCAGCATATACTAATATTTGATATACAAACTCCTCACACTGCCACAGTATTCAATTTTTGATGAATTGGAAATTGTATGATGCTAGTACTAATATTTAATGTACATGTACATACTTCTGACACTGTGACGGTATTCAGTTTTTGAGAAATTGAAAATTATTGGTGGGAGGTTCAGCCCAATACATGTAGTCCTGCAGTTACCGATTTGAAAGTTTTAACTCAATTTGCCAATCTTCAAACTGCTTTTAAGGGAACTTGGATTATTACTGTGACATTCAATTGATTCCTTTGTTCTTTAAAAGATGGCGCACCTGTCAAAACATTTTTTGATTTCACTAATTTTGATGAAGATTCTTCCCGATGACGATGAATTACTCGTGCAGTGCTAAAGGCTTGATACAGTTGATGACAGCGCGTGTATTAAGTCATTTTGTCAAGTGCTCGGGATTTGTGTTTAGGATTTGAAAAAAATAGTCAATATCTTAATGCCGCTACATGTACATGTACACTTCCCTTGATTTGAGTTTTCTCAAAGTATTGAGGAACTTGTTACTCGTTTTCTGAAAAAATCTCGGTGAAAATTCGAGCCTTGAGTATTTGCCTGACAACTAATTGATCCCTCTGCCCTCAAGTGGTCCCGTATGTCAAACACGTTATTGGTATTTCACAACTTCGACACAGTTTTGCCCTCAACAACTTGTCAATTACATGTACCAATTACCGCAGTGCCGATGGATTACAGTTGACAAAAGTGTGTGTTATGTTCTGTGGACTATTAACTTGTGTGTTGAAGTTGAAATTGACAAGCAGGCTTGCAGTTGACGACAGTGTGAGTATAATATGTCAGTTTGATTTTGTCATATTCTGTCGACAAACTTGTGCATAGGATTTGAAATTTACAAGCTGGCTTACCGCTGACGACAGTGTGTGTAGAGTAGGTACGTGAGTTTGATTTTGTCGTATTCTGTGGACCAACTTGCGTAGGATTAGAAATCTACGAGCTGGAGTATCTTCGTCCTAGGATAGAATTTTAAAATGTTGTGGTTGTTTTGAAATTAATTTAGATTTGTGTCTGGATGTTGTACATTTATCTTAGATTTAAGGAGGGGCGAGTGTTTTGCACCTCGATATTTCTATTGATCAAAATGTATACGACTTGTGCGTTTTACCCTATGATAGGCATGCCACCTTCCCTGTTTTGTTGTACATGTACTTCCTATTGACCCTAAGCCTGGCCCTCAGCCTAGATTCGGACCTGCCCCCCTCCCCCGCCCACTCTGTAACGAATTGAAATTTAAAGAAAATAGCATATGCGAAGCTGGGGGTTGGGTGGGGTGGTGAAGAGGGGAGGGTCAGGATACACGCATTAAGAAAAAATCTTTGAAACTGACCAAGAAAAGCCCACCAGCTGAAATACACTCATTTCACTTAGTTTTGTATTTTTAGAAAACAACAATAAAATATTTGATCAGAAATATTTTTATAATCCGCTGAAATAAAAGTCATCTTTCGTTTTTCAGAAATCTTTACTGATCCCAAAATTAAGAGGGGCGAAAATTTGCTGGTTTACCATACCCAAAGCGGTAACTTTAATATTCTTCAGGTCAAAGCCGTACCAGTTTAGTGATTCCCACAAGAGCACGCCGAACAAACTCAACAGCTCGATGCAGTCGCCGTTCAAACAGCGGCCGGACAGCTTGCTGAAAGAAAAAAAGTCAAAAACGGACAGCATCATTGAGGAACTGAAGTCAGTCAACATGGTGGCATCGTTGCGCAAAGTGCAGAAGGATTCTGCCGTTGTGTTCGATAGCTCGCGAAAGAAGACGCCGACTTCACCTGGAACGTTGCCAGGCAGTCCGGTGATCTCCGGAAATGTTCCGGTAGGTTTTGGACCTATTCACTCTTGAGAATCAGTTTCCCAGATTGCCGAAAATCATACGTGTATATTAACTTGGGAATTCCAGGCCGGCTTTCCATCTTACTGAGAAACCTGCCCGGGATAGTGCTGATGATACATGTAATTGATAATTTATTTTGCAGTTAACACCGGACATGCCATTTGAAAGTTTCTTAGAGCAGGTGTCGGACAAGGACCAACGAGGCAACGAAGTTCCCGCATGGCGAAAACAGCTGCTCGCTCGTCAGATGATGGAGAAGGCCAAGAAGGAATACGAACAGAGGCAGAAGGTAGGTGTTACAGGGAAGATACATTTCTCAATTTTTGAAGGATTTACGTTTTTCTCCTCTTCAGAGGGGTTCGATTTGACAGCAGGAATTGAAATATCTGTACCTAAGCTCTCGGTAGAACTTGGAATTTTCGAAATCGGACAAAAAATATTCATTTTAGAGGAGGCATATTTGCAATTTAGGGCAGTTCAAAGGACAACATTTTCACTTGGAACTTTTTCTTCAAATTTTACCCTGGGCACTGGCCACGTCTCTGCTTTTTGATTTGCGGTCAGTACTCGGTATTAAAATAATGGACCCATTATAAGGATTCTAGATTTCGGAGTAGCAGTCGTTTTCCAAAACTATAGAAAGTCTATGGCCCAAGCGCAATTAGAGTCTCGATTTGTACAACATTTACCAGCTCTTTCCAACACTGAGTGGCTACAATTCTTGTTCCACCTTATCTCAGATATAATTGATGATCATGAAGGGCTATAATCTGATTCTTTACATTCATCAAATTGTTTTAAGATGAACTTCCCAATTGCAATGCCGCTGGTGTCTTCGATAAATTTAATTGTTTACATAATTTTTTCATCCAGAATGTAGATTACATGAGTGTTTGATCCCCAAAGTGAAACCCAAGTACGGTACATCAAGAGATAGTGTAACAAAAATTAAAATCATATTTTGCTTTTTAAACCACCTCCCCTGTGCCACCTTGGATCTCTAGGAACTTGAGGAACAAAGAAGGGTCTGCATCTATCTTCATCTTCTGATTTGCTTGGGTGCAGTTGGTTATCTGGAAGGGGTCTCGTTTCCTACATTTTCTTTATACGAAACCCTTCCCCTGCTTGTCTAGCAGTTCTATATATGCTTTTGATAATGCATGTTTTAAAGCATTTTTCTCACTAGTCAACTCTGCAGAAAATAGGGGAGGGGTCCGGGTCCGGGTCAGCCCTGCCTTAAACCCGCCCCTGGTATAGAGCAGATAATGTCCCACATGTAATTGGCACTTAGCTCTCGACTCAATATGCAAATTCCCCCTCAGAAATCAGAATTTACATCTGTCCATGATTTTGGCTGAAAATTATCAAGAAGCGTCATTTTGCCCCCTACCAGAAAGTAAGCTATGCCCCTGAATACCCTAAAGACAGTCAGGGCCATGTAGTGGGGCCATAGTTTTAGCTGGTACCATATTGATTTTATTGTCCCTTTTCACTACGTGCTTCCTTCAGCATGCATTGCTCATGTATCTTCACTTCTATTCCTACTCCTATCCATCAAATTTTTCTCCTGCCTAAAACTTTTAAAGTTTCACACATGTCTCTTGTTTCACAATGATGAAGGTATATCTTCACTACATGTCGATGTACATGTGGCTGTTTTATAATACAAGGTGCTACATGTATATGGCAAGAACAACCTTAATCAAGTTTGGCTATGACTTTTGCTTAAAGTTCTCCACACGAAATATGCGTGACTAATACAGTCCAAATCACAATTGACATCCGTCCTACGCGTCAGTGACATGCAACGCAAATTGATGGATCCATTGGGAAGAAACAGTGACACCCTTTTCTGACCTCTGGGGGAGTTGCTCCCCCCTTTGGCCCCCCTAAATACGACCAATTTCACCCTGATTTCTTCCAGATCGAAGAAGAAGAAAACAGACTGAAGAATATGCCGCAGTGGAAGCGTGATATGTTACAACGAAAGAAGGTGGAGACCGGCGAGAATAGCCCAGCATCACCTGCAGAAGTGGATGGCGCATCGGAAACAAAGTCGGTGCCAGTCACACCGACAGTTGATGATGACGGGAAGCCCATTCCACCCTGGAAACAGGAATTTATGCAGAGGCGAAAGTAATGATTGTTATTTATGTTAATTTATTTCTGTGCTGAGGGTGGTCACTGATACTGGTAGTTCTGAAAGTGTCATCAAGAGTTGGACTCAGAAATTGACAGGCAGCGTATCCATATGTTCCCTTCTGAAATTGTGTACAATAGATTGGTCACAATAGATGAGTATTGGTTTTATTATGAGAGATAGGGACCTTTTTCAGGACTCCATTTTGATATCGCAATCCAAGCAGTACGGGTTGAATATTTCGATCAAATTTTGTCATAATTCTTGTCTATGTACTGTAGAGAGAGAATACTTTGAGATTATGCAAGACTGCTATGCAGGTTTTGTTGTGATGTAATGGGATTTGAGAAGGCACAACATTCAGGAAAATACAGTTCAACAACATGGTCAGCTTGTTTAAGGCAGCACAGTTTGGTCCAATTGTGCATCTGATGAACTTCATGTGTGTGTCATCTGCTATATTTTTGTAATGTTATTTCTTTGTTTATTTTACAGAAGTAAATCTCTTGAGCCTCTGAACAGCATGTAGTACGTATGATTATGTTGTCATGGCTACAAATGTATATGAATTATGTTGTGAATTGTTGTGGTGTATAATCATGATTATATTATGTTTTTATGCTCAGGTTTCAACTCTCCCTCTATGAACAAGGAGGCCAGGTATTACTTAAGTCTGGGTATCATACCCGAGCCTGTTCAGGAATCGATCAAATAGTGATATGACTCAAGTTTACCCTGTCCGACATTTCTATAGAATCGATCGACCTGTGCCTCTCCCTTCGCCTTTAATCTAGACATTTTAAAACTGAACCACAAAAAAAATTGTCCTACATGTATCCTACAAATAGATGGGGGAGAGTTGTAATAGCGGCCTATGCTTTTAGAGGAGCAAAGGGCTAGCAAGTAAATACATGTATGCTACCAATTAAAGTGATATCTCTGTGATGTTCTAGCTTTCCTAGTTGCCTTACATACTTTATATTCTCTCACCCAAAGAGTGCATTTTCAGAAGTTTTAGGTCTTTAGTTTTGAGTGCCTTGAATCTCAAAAAGATCATTTAGAGAAATCTGCTTGATGTCGTTTGTTTTTGTGTTCATTGATGTTGTTTATGATTGTACTTTTGACATGTTTGAGATATTTTATCCTTGTGTTCATAGGGTGCACTTAAAAAATTGGTGTGTTTAATGTAACTCTACCTACCGGTTCTCATGCGACTCCATTGGCTTCCTGTTAAATACAGGATTGTTTTCAAAGTGCTTTTATTTACATATAAGGCAATACATGGAGTCGCACCTGCGTACCTGTGTGATATGGTCAGACTGAGGCACCATTCCACCTACCATCTCCGCTCTGTTATTGCTCCAACTTTGGTGGTCCCTCGCACTAAGTGCAAAACCTTTGGTGACCGTTCTTTTTACAAGTCATCACCGGTTCTATGGAACCAGCTACCTTCCAACATCAGGCTTGCTGGTTCCATAGACATTTTCAAAACTCTCCTGAAACAACACCTTTTCAGGGAGTGTTTTGCTTTGTAAAGCGCCTGAGAATTTAAGTTTTTCTTTTAATTCAGGCGCTATAGAAATTCTTATATTCATTCATTCATTCATTCATACCGATAGATAACCCCCCTCCTATAAAAATTTTGAATCGGGGGAAAGAAAAATTTCTCAAATATTTCATTTCTTCCATTGTTTTGCACTTTTTCTTCATTTTTAAGGGGTCTTTTGGGATTTCTGGAAAATATTTATTGTTGATAAGAAAAATTATTTGCCTGCCTACCTACCCCAAAGTTTCTGGACATGTATGTTACTTGCAACAAACAAGATCTTAAGGATGACCTAGATGAACTGAGACATTCCAAAAGAGATGTCGTAATAGACATCTCAAATTGTTCGTTGTCAGTCGAGACTGTGATCCTGAACTGTGGCGGTCCTATGGCGAATGAAGCATATTAAAAACTTCGGGTGTTGTCCAGATCAGACTTTTGGTTGGACAACATCTATCAGATGTTAAAAGCCTGCCAGGTGCCAATGGGTGGGGTGCATTGGAAAATTTATTTTGTGATATGGCTAAACTTTGAAAGGAACTCATAAACCTCAATGGTTAAATATGTATTCTAGATCTGATGTCTTGTATATAGGTAGCATTGTGTGATATTGAACCGGGGCGCAAGTATTTCTCTTTAGCGATTTATTCAACTTTTCGACTTTCACCGCCCGAGAAAGTCAAACTTCCAACTTCCTATTCGAGTTCAGATTTGTAGCTCCGCGCCCAGTGCCCGAGCATGCGCAGTTCAATTTGTTATTATTGAGAATCATGTGAGAATCACGTGAGTCATGCGATCTTTCATTCATGAGTTTTCGTAGTAAATTCCATAGTAGTGACGTCACTCAATGATTGACAGCTAGGCGCCATGTTTCATTCATGCCTCGTTCTGATCACCCGATACGCGGGAAATGAAAACGAGGTCATACGAACTGGCTTGGCGGTTTCAGTTCCCTTTAATTTTTATTGGGAGGATCAGTATTACATGAATTTTGAGTGATATGTAAAAATGAACCTTCTCAATTCCTGTTTCATTGACTGGCATAGCAGATCATTATTAGATAGATTCGGTCTGATGAACATGTGGACGATAGGGGCCCAAAAGGTACCATTCACAAACTCGCGTATGACTTGATGATGTATCAATTGCTATGATACCGACAGAGGCCCAGGAAAGGGTTGTTTTGCTCGTAAAAAATTTGCCTTAACTTTGGCAACTGCTGAGGTTCTGTGAGTTCTTAAACATATTTTTATAAATGTATTTCACGTTGTGTGGTATTTATACATGTACTATTATACATATATATATTCACTTTTGGTGCACCGTCCAAATAATATTAGTACCGGTATCGTAAATTTGTTAATGAACTATCATTCCATGTATATTTATGGTCCAATGTAACTAATTATACATTTTGTTGTATAATCAGTACATTTTCGTGGATTTTATTTGCTTTCTACATGTATCTTCACATATTCCACTGTGTAAATGGTTCAATTGGGCGATTATAAATTTGTTGAAAGTAACAAGATTCCATCCATGGGAGCCGAAATGAACAAAGCTTGCAAATATTTTTGTTGATTGAGAAAAATATGTTTCCCTATAATTAACTGACCTAATTTTGTTTAAAAAGGCCCTTGAACCAGTCTGTGCAAACGTGAGTTTCACGTACCTGGTTAAAGAAATGGCTGTATTATCCTCATTTCACTGTACATACATTATATGTTAGTATGTGTGATAAAAAAGCTCACTTCTATTGGTGAAACAAAAAGTATTGAGCTATCATCGGTATTTCTTTGTGTATTTTGTCATTCCATCCCTTATATAACACATGGAAATAAAAGACTGCAGACTGTGTGTTTGGGGTTTGTGTAGCTTTACCCTTTGGCAACTAAGTATGAAACTATAAGGGAGCATATTAAAGTAGGTTGAAGCCTATGGAGACAAACATTTTTTGTCTGAGCTATATTTAATAGAACAGCTATTCGAGTGCCATCTGTCCGTTGGTCCATCCATCTGTCCACATGGGCACATTTTGTATTCAATTGGGCTATTGACTGAAACTTGGGTGATGATACCTAAAGAGCCTTCTTTTTGAGGTCTAAGGGCACAAACTCTTACATTTCATTGAATGAGGCATGTTTTGTCATCATTTGTCCAATAGTATTTGGAACTGTAGAAGCATGATACAGGCATCTCAATATGTTAACAAAATCGAGGTTGAAAGTGATCTACTAATCTACTTCAGTGCCACCTCGAGGATGGCCAGGGTTGGCAAACGTTAATTTATGGATGTGACTGAACTGAACAGAAGTGACCTACTCTTGGAGATGCTCTATCAGTATTTAGATGAGTTGGTTGCTGAATGATGAAATGGAAAGAATAATAATATCCTAGGCAGTGGGATGATAAAATTGTGGTGCATCGAATCAATTATTTTTGATTGGCGGGAATGGCAATTCTACTTATAATCTTCTCACATTCCTGTTCTATCAAATTGGAATATATTTACACATGTACATGTATGTTGTTCTCTACAAATTTTGTGATAATTATTGTAGACCATCTGGCCTTTCCGCTCTGAATGACTATGTAATGTGTCTTGCATAATTTGACCAAATGACCATTTGATTAATGCAATTATCTTTAAATTTGATGTCCGAAATTAACGGAGAGGAGGGGCATGTACACGTATACCATAGAGAATGTTCCGAATGTTGTGAGAGTTGGAGTCAACTATATGCGTTTTCTTGGATTATCAAAAGCTTTTCTTTGCCTCCTTTGGGCGTTTTAGATTGTGTTTTCCTTGGTAATTTCTTCTATATCAGGCTTTCCTTGACTAAAGATATGCAAGACTCATATAACGTTTCTTCTTAAACTATTGTGTTAAGGCAATTTAGTCGTTTGATGAACGCCTGTACAAAAGGATGATTTAATACCTGTGAGGTCACGCTTTATGTACAATTCATGTTTACACATGTAACGTGTCACTGTTAAGTTTTAAAACAAGTCATCTCAAAAAATCGGGCTACATACGATTCACGGTGTCACTCTCATCCTCACGTTTTCAAGCCACTGTTAAATCGTGACAAGTGATAAGATGAATCCTACAGAACTCTGGCCTAATAGGCTGTATAACAAACATTCCTCAACCGGCTAAATTGCGTCGACACAGTTTTATGTACATGTATGATCTGTGTATATCATGACTATGGTTAAGACAACGAATAAACGTTCACTTTGATGTCTAATTATCTCTTGTGTTCCTTTGTTAGTCGAATGTTTTTGGGAGATGAATTGTCTTCAGAGGTGGGACCTCTTCTATTGGGACTGAGGTGGCACATCCTTAATAATTTTTTGGTTTGATTGGTCCATATCGGGAATCGCATCAGATTGAGGACAATGGTAAATGAGGGGCCTCCCAGCCACGAGAACCCAGATCTGTATGGCTGGCTATCCAAGTTATCTTGTTAGTGGATAATGTCAGGAGATGGGTGTTTTCCAAAAACGGACCACATATGAAAATCTGTCCCTGTCCATCTATGGTCACAACCTGTCCTCAAATATCACAACCTTATATATCGCAACAAGATGGATTTCTCCCTTGATGGTTTTTGCTGGTTCAATCATAGACTATTCAATTTATCTTGTTTAGTAGATTATGCCAGGGGATACATATGAATGCCTGGGAGAACAAATCCGTCCTTGTCCATCTAAGGTCTCTCTACCTGTTTCCAGATGACACAACCTTGTATATCAGAACAATATGGATTTTCCTTCAAGGTATTTGCAGGAGCAATCATAGGCTATCCAAGTTATCTTGTTCAGTGGATAATGCCAGGAGATACATATGAATACCTGGGAGAACAAATCTGTCCTTGTCCATCTAAGGTCACAACCTGTCCCAAGATATCACAACCTCATATATCACAACAAGATCGATTTTCCTTCAAGGTATTGGCAGGATCAATCATAGGCTATCCAAGTTATCCTGTTCAGTGGATAATGCCAGGAGAAACACATGAATACCTGGGAGAACAAATATGTCCTTGTCCATCTAAGGTCACAACCTGTCCCCAGATGTCACAACCTTAAATTTCCCAAGAAGATTGATTTCCCTTCAAGGTATTGGCTGAAGTTATCTTGTTCAGTAGATAATGTCGGAGAGAAAACGGACCACCTATGAAAACCTGCATCCTTGTCCATGTGATAGGTCACAACCCCTTCTAGTCCCCTAATAGTCGCAACCGTATTTCCCCGGAACGATTTTTGTTGGTCCAATTGCAATCTTAAACAATTCCAGTGATCTTGTCAGTAGATACTGAAAGGAGACGGGGGGGGGGGGGGGGGGGGGGCATTTGTTCCTTATATAAGCAACATTTAAGATCATTCAGCTTTGCACTCCAGACCCATCTTGCCCCTTTTGCTGTGGCAGTCATTTTTGGCCGGTGCCATCTTATGCCGACAGTGGATACCATCACTGAACAGTTAAGCTTACAGCTTTTCTCTGCACTTCATGGGGCCATGTATATGAAATGGCATGCAAAGTGTTCCAAGGAGTCACAGTGCCATGATGCACACTTCTCATCTATTGAGATTGATTACCAAGGCCGAACAATAAACAAAATCAACAAATACGTTTTAGTGAATGACTATATATAAAGTATAAATTTATTGTAAAATGTACAACAATGCTTGGTTGATACTTGTACATGTAGCACACTAACACTGGAATATTCAAAAGCATTTTATGGCACAGGTAAGTCAAAATAATTATTACCTAAATTTGGAATGTCTAAATTAAGCATTTTCATGACAAGTCGAAAAAAATCAACAGTTAAAAGTTGAAATTTTCATTTACCTTTTTGACCCATTATTCACTGGAGCAATATTCTCCAAAATTTAAAGGAGTATGCCATTTGTAATTACTGGTGGTCCCGGAAAAAAGGAAGGCCGTTTTACATGTCACAGTGCAGTAATTATGCATTTGACTTAGCGTGTATAGTACCTGTATGTCTACACAATGGTTACACAATTGGAAATTATGAATTTCACATTTTTCACAAATGTGCGCTCAGTTTCACAGACAGAGGGCCACCCCACCCACTTGTCTCCCCCCCCCCCAAACCAAAATTGTAATGTTCGTAGCACTAGTCTATTCCACACCAATAGACTTGTACATAGCTTTTACCAATGTCTCATGCCTATGGTCACGACCTGGCTGGTATGGCTTGAGATCGTTTGTGATAAAAGTCCATGCCAAGTTATTGTGAACATCTACATAAGTGTACTGTCCTCCGTGGCCATGGTGTCCAAATACTAGCTGACCCTGAAGTGAAACATGAAAATTTTATATTCGTACATTCTCCAGAGCAGACATGAGCAGACAAGCATTATTCTCTCTGCCAGTATGAGTTTCCATGTTTTGTTAGTCCCTTTACATTTACACTACAATTGCACAGTGTAATCGGTCTGAAAATGGGCATGGCTGCAGATTCATACTCACATTGGGGATGAAGTTACAAATAAAGCATGTCATATTGTTCACGATAGGGTTGGGCACCCGGCTTACCAGAGGATGTACAATTAGAATTACCCATTCTTTTTTATTGCTGGCTTAAGGACACATACCTGAGGGTTCTTCCGAGTTATCATTCCCTGAGCATAGGTCGTCTCGTGAAACAAAACTTCATCAATCCTCGTCACGCTCGTATTCTGGAACTCTTTTATAACTTTTTCTGAGACGAGCGTCCTCCCCTCAAATTTTCCTCCATTGGCGATGATTCCAAAAAGTTTTGCCAGGCCTCTTGCAGTTCCCATCCCAGTGGCTGAGGAGAGTGGGGTGGCTCTGTAATCGGGATTATTCACCTGGATGTCCTGTAGGGAAAGAGGGTGATTGAAATGGAAAATGACCCTTGCAACGCCCCAGCTGACATCATCCTGGGAGAGAACCCCTGCCAGTGAGGTATACATATCAATAACATGAATACAACCGACCCCAAAAAGTACAAGAATAAAAGTGCTTGAGTCATCTAGCAGATTCTACAGCTAGATGGGCAATAGATAGCAGCATCGTATGGTGTCCAGTGAGATTAACTTATGGCATAAATGGGAATTGTTAATAAGAAACAAAATGATTAACCCACCTGCCACCCTTGCACTGAATTCAAAGCTCTTGCAACGCTAGACTCCGGATCTGTTAGGCCTTTGATCATGGCCCGCACCATTGCCCAACTTCCACTAACTATTGCATCATAAAAGCCAACTAAGAGAGACTCATAACTGCGTGCAGCGCGATAGACTTCAGCGTTTGGAAGGCCGATGAAGAAGTCTATACCTATAATAAAACAAAGGCTATGAAATGCCAGGCTCCGTTACGTAACGCTACCAGCATTGTAATGCTACATGTACCCGCAATGGTATATTTTTATACGTGTAGTTACAAATTATCCTTGGAATGAAAATTTAGAATTAAAAAAGAAAATCCAGGCCACAGAGATATTGGAAAAATCCGGGTGCGAAAGCGTTAAATCACTTAAAATAAACAACGACTGATCAGAGGGGCATCGCTATCATTATCCAAATATAGTGGGTTGGATACCGGACGTCAACACATTGCTTGTGACCTTTGACAAGTTCCTTTACTCCACTTGCGTCATCCTCGGAACGAGACCTAAGTGAGGCAAAGATCCAATCCAAGTGGACAGTTTGGATATTTGGTAGAATCCATCGTCGTCGAAGACGCACTAACTTGGCTGGTACCAAATTAGTGGCAAACACCAAGCGTAGAGTGAGATATTGATGATGACATGGTAAAGATCCACCCCAGCAGAGCATCAAAATATGAACATGCAATGTATGTGCAATGTATGTGTAATGTTACATGTATGTGCAATGTATACGTAACGTTACATGTATGTGCAATGTATGTGCAATGTATGTGCAACGTATTACAGCACTTAGCCAACGAGGGCTACATGTAGGGTGACCAAGGTAGAACAAACCAGCAATGTTACAATCAACTGCTAAAAAACTCACCAAATGGAATAGATAGTTCGTCTCTGAAAAATTCAGCCACGCCTCTCTTCTTTGGGTCGGTGTGTCTTATGAGCTGATCGAGGTACATGCCGTGTGTAAAGCCATGGTAACCATGCTTTGTTCCTGCAGGAGGAATATGACATATCTTTCCAAAACAAGTAAAAATGAAAAATTTGCAAAAAATATTCGGCCAGATGTGAAAACAATATTTTCTCTGTGGACCGAGGTAAATGTATAAAGGAATGAAGTTTAAACTCCCGATGACCTCCATTTGCTTAATGTAGGTCGGATCGCGCTGATTTTTGGTTCCTGAGTTCATTTTGGGTTACGCCTAATTTAGCAGCGTCAACGATGTGCCTAGGCCTTGCTGTTACAAAATGCCCAAAAGTGACACGGATGGAAGGAAGGACAGACACCATTCCCTGACTTTGTCAGCTGAGCTAAAAATAAGAAATTGGTAAGTTTTGCAGTGAATTTGGTCCATCAAACAGGCCACAGAGAGAGAACCCTTTTACATTCGAGTGAGTGTGTGATTTTGTTTAGCAGAAATTTAACGTTTAGCAGCCACGATACTACTTCATATCTACCTTTGGGGAAGCTATTCGTGATTTAAAGAGGACGAACTTGCTATCTATATCTAAAGAACCTCCCTGAATTATTTCCTTCTGGATAAGCATATTTATAGATTAAGGGTCTATCACAAGAGCTGTTAGAGTATACATATGATCACAGAATTTTCAAAAATTGACAAATGCAAAGGGTTTTCTTTCTGGTATTACAAATAAGATATACATCCATCATATCTCTTTTTTTCTGACCTGGTTCCCAGCTTGGCTTTTGAGCTGCTAATGATTTTCCAACTTTGTTTGGGTTTTCTCTGAGATCACCAAGGGAGACCGGTTCATCAAGTGCATGAAGGCCTGCCTGAAATATGAAGAGAACTAAACACTGCAGCGAAAAGAATCAGAAAAAAAACCTGGTCGTTTCCATGAAAATGTCACACCGAACTGCTGTGCCAGCACCAGAGAAAACTTGCCCCGATGACGCGCAGATTTCTGATGATTGAAACAAGACATATATATATATATATATAACGAGTCTTGTATAGCGCAGTATCCGATCCATTAGGATCGCTCAAAGCGCTGCATCACTGCTAATGAAGGCTTCAGAAAAGAGGAAATGTTTCAAGGAACGTTTGAAAGGAACAATGTCTAGGCCTACCTTGTAGTCCATGCGTATGCGAAATCAACATGCAATGATCAGGAAAACTGATACATGTACCAATTGCATACAGATAACGCCAAAGCATGCATGCATGCATGTGGCATGCATTATATTACTGTCGATTCACATCGCCTGGTGTTAGAAATAGGAACCAGATATAGTTGAACCAACAGTAAATATTCGTGGATGAACGGCATCTTTAAGGCACCTATTCCATAGAGCTATACCCTATACTATACTATACGCGAACAATAGTTTCATGGTCATGCACCCTTTGTGAAGCCATTGTTCGCGTATAGTGTAGTATACCGTATACCTCTATGGGGAAGGTGCCTAATACTTACCTCATGATTAAGTAACATCCGGACAGTGATCTCTGCTTTTCCCTGCTGGGCAAATTCTGGCCAGTATTGTGATACAGGTGCATCGTAGTCAATTTGACCTCTGGAATCGAAACGAAGATCAAACCAACGGCCTCCAGGTATGAATACTACCAGTGGCTAATGCATTTCAATCGAAAACAGGGGGCTGCTTTTTCAAACTGCGCCCTTTTACAGGTTTCTAGCTGAAACACTAAAACATGAGTGGCTTTTGAAGGACTCCTTGCTCCCAGCTTCGGACTGCATGCAATGGCACCCTTTGCTCACATTCACAACAGTGAAGATGCATATGACCAACCAAACCAAAGCTATACACAGCTGCAAGTTTTCTTGTCTTTAGAATTCATCAAGAGGAGCTTCGATCATAGCCTAGTGGTTAACAACTACTGGCTGCCACATTAATAGGGCAAGGGGATCAAACTCGGGATTGTATTTCTTGGTGAATAAGTGGCTTAGGAACTAACACTCGGCACTCAACAATTCTTCGAATGTGATGTAAAATCGAGGTTCCTGGTATCTGGTGTCTTTGCATGCCAGGGCAGGTTAAAGTCCCCACCAAGTGAGAAACATGAGTAGCTTACATTGACTCTTCCTCTGGCAAAAGTCGGAGTCACTATGCCAATAAACCGAATTGGCGCCTAACCGTAGTGGAACGTAAAAAGGCTCATTCCGCATTTCGAGGAGGAATACTTCCTAGAGAATACCACCTCCAAGTGCAGAACGGATACTGAAGAAGAAGTTGTCAAGGTTCATGACTGATGCTTACCTATCCACCAGCATACCAATACAAACAGCCCCAACGGCTTTTGTTGTCGACATCACCATGGTGATCGTATTCTCTTGCCACTTGCTGCGACTCTCAACATCGGCATAACCGCCCCAAATATCGGCAACAGGTTTGCCATGATGATAGATCGCAAATGCTCCACCGATCATGCCATTGTCGATAAGGGTCCTAGAATAGAATAAAATATGAAATTATAAGAATAAATCAGAAACTACCGGTACTTATATTTCAGGGTGAACCCAGCTGCCTGATGAAAGGGTGATAAAGAAATGGCTGTAGGTATTTCCACAGTCTATTTTGTTCACGCCGTCATATTTGAACCCAGGATCTGACCAGGTTGGTATTAAGGTAGGCCTAAAGGCCAAGGGAACACAAGCAGTCTCTTAGTTGTCCATGCACCAGTCGTTTAGCTGTCTGAATGCAGGTATATCGTGATCACTCGTTGATGAGTCGTTAAGACTACGCTACACTACTACCCTACACCACTACAAACGTTATGGCGCTTTGTTTGGTTGCTCACTTGAATTCACGGCCTATTCTGAAAAACTTGCTGTCGGATCCACCTTTCATGTGTAGGGGGAGTTTAGGTTGAAATATGTTTTGCATGTATGCAATAAATACGCATGTCAACAGCACAATTGCAGCATTTTTCACAAAACCCATGATTCTGTGTTTTATGTTTTCATTGGCCTACTAAAACGTTTTTTTTGAGTGATCCTGTAGAGAAAAGTTGTACAATAAAAATAGATTGATATAATGCTTCATTATTTGTGAATTATCTTCAACACACTTTTACATAAAATGCAAATTTATACTCTTGTTTGAAATATTAGAAATATTCTTTTAGATTCCGAAGCAAAATTTGAAAGATATGTAAATTATACGTGGAATTTAATTATTTTGTTCATATACATATCAATAAATAATGACCAAATCAAGATGGCTGCGCCCTGAGAAAACGTGCCTTTTCCAAAAAAAATTCAAAACCGCGCTAGAAAGTTTAATAAAGCTCTTTTTATGATTTTGTTCCGTTGATTTGAAAGTCTTTTCAGTATAGATTAGGTAGCTATAAAAGTTAATGTGTTTTATTTCTTATTACGTCCTGTGGAATAAATTTTAAAATGTGCTCTATGCTGTGTGTACATTTGTAATGTATTTTCTTGAAATGTACACAACACGTGCATTTATGGTTTAGTTGTGCAGTTCAGGACTGTTTGCAATAGTTGACATTGTATCAGTGGTTGGAGGTGGCTGCGTGCAGCCAAAACAAACGTAGGCACATTAAACAAAAGACTAATGTAATGCGACCACACGGTCACAGACGAGACGTCACATTGCATGGACTGTTGCAGTGCACAGCGCTGGTTGTCTCCCTTTGTTGTGGCCCTCATTGATATAACAAGATGCCTGACTTCAGTTTTGTAAATTCATCTCTTCATTGTTTTCCAGCAGAGGACGTAACAACAGCATTTCATCATGCCGAGGATACTTTTCGACGAAGACAGTGACTTAGAATCCGACTTTGAAACGGAGCTTGGAACTCTCAAGGAAAAGCCGAAAAAGACTGAAAGAGGAAGTGATGATGAATTAGAAGAAAGCGATGGTAAGGAGTACTTGCATTCTCCAAGCAGATTGAAGGATGTGGACAATTTTGACAAAGACGAACCAGAGCCTAAACAAAACAAATGCGCTCTCTAAGAACACATGCCAGAAGGCCTAAACGACCTTCTGACAATGCCATAATCCAGTGTAACCCTTTGTTCCACATGACTGGTTGGCGCCAAAACACAGACTTCTACGAAAAAGTCGATTATATTGAGGCTAGAATTCCTCTTATCTTGATTTTCAGATGCCGCATCTGATGGTGGGGATCTTATCCAGGATTCGGATGATGATGCTCCAGAGGCTGTCTCCTTCACGAGCGGCCGTCAGTCCGCACTCACCGCCATGAAGTCTGCCATGGAACAGATTCAAAAAGACAAAATCTCTACAAAGGACAAACGGCGGAAGCAAGATGAACAGTACAAAAAACAGAAGGTGTGTGACAATACAGTAGAACCTCTCTATTAGGGACACCCACAGGACTTACATGTGCTGTCCTTGATAGAGAGGTGTCCTGATTTATGCATAGGTCAAGTAGGTGGGAGAGACCAATTTGGAACCCAACGCATTGTCCCTATTAGAAGAGAAGTGTCCTGCTAGGTGACTGCTGAGGAAGGTTTCTCAGTAATTTACATTGTGAAATTTATTTTGGGGACTATTCAAAATGGTGTAAAGCAGTTGCCATTGCTTGCGGAGAGGTCTCAATTATTTTCTCATTGCACAAGGTTGTTTCAGTGTCTGTTCTATATATTGGAAACTGTTTAATTGGCATTTGAGATCACTTGGGCTAGCAGTAATGCAGCATTCGATTTTCCACTTGTCCGCTTTTCAAACAGGCAAAGAGAAAATTTCTCGCTCAAACAATGCAAGTCACCATTCCAAGTTAACTTAAATGCCAATACCAGTTTGTTTCCTTACCTTTGATAGGAAGAGAAGCTGGCCTTGTTGGCCAAGAGGAAACTACCAGAAGATCTCCTGGCGTCAGTGTCTGCTTCGAGGCAGAAGATCGACTTGGAGGGGAAGAAGAAGAAGATGAAGAAGGAAAGAAAACAAGTAGAAGTTGTGGAAGAACCAGAGTTTCAGTCAGATCTAGGTGAGACAAACAAAACCAGTGTTCTCCAACCCCTGTTAGTTGCCCTACTGTTGCCGAGCCATAGTTTCATTCATACCACCAAGTGTAGATTAGATACTTGAGACCGCTGAGTCAAATTTCAAATGGGACCTTTGCCACTAAGTCAAAATATTCTACCACCAAGTCAAAATATTCTACCACCAAGTCAAAATATTCTACCACCTGGTCAAAATCTAGTTATGATTTTATAGTTTAAGGTCTGTACATGTGGTCAAAAAGCTTGTATTAAGTGTTCAATATTTGAAAATGATTTTTCAGACTCGGAACAGGAAGGATTTCGAAGTGCTGAAGATGACAACTTTATTCCTCTTGGGAGAAGGTTAGTAAACTATCAGAAAAATCCTAAAAACCGGTTTCAGATCTACCCAGAAGAGGATAAGATTATACTGGGTGAACTTTAAAAAACAAAATCAGCCCAAAATATGCAGTTAATGGAAAAAATAAAGCACATACCGGTATAATATTATAGGAATTACAAGTTTTCTTTTAACACCCACATGCCGACCCCACCTGATTCCTTTTCTCTATTTACAGTGTGTCTGGCTTCCAAGTCGTCTCTGTCAAGGAGGTCTCTAAGGCAAAAAGTTTATCTCAGGACGCAAAGAACTTTCGACAGAATAAATTATTTGGTTCAAGGGTGCCGCGAGAGTCGGGTAAGCTGTCATCAGTACTATAAAAACAGATCTCTTCCTCTGTACCAAACCCTTTTCCCTGGGGGGGTCACGCGCATAACACGTCAATTACTTGGCCCAGTGACGTGCGAATGATGTGTATAGCCCTCCTAAAATGTTAATTAACCAGCACTTGGTCGCACCCTCTCAAAGATGCCAGATGCACTGGACACTACTTTTGAGTATTCTGGAGTAAATGTATGTACAACACTTTGTCTTTCAGTCCAAGCCAAAATGGCTAAAGAAACAAAGAGAAAAGTTCAAGCCATGAGAACTCGACCACGTAGATGAGGACATCTTTGTAAAGTGTACAGCAGCCATTTTAATTTACCTGTATTTTGTAAATAAATTCCTTTACTGTAAAATTGCTCTTTTGATTACGTTGTATTTGATTACGTTGTATTTTGTATTTATTAGATGTAAGTCTGCATACTCCTGTCCCATTTCAGTTTGTATGAATGAGCTGTGATTTCTTGCTGTGTTCTCCTACCCAAAGCACAACATGCAGTCATATAATGGGGTCATTCATAATATATGTACGCATCAAGGGAGAGGGGGGGGGGGATGCCAGAGCGTACAAGATGCGTGCAGGTGGGGAGAGGGGGTCTATCCCAATGTGTATGTATGCAACCAAAGCACTGTTTTCGCGTTGAGTGCTTTTGCAGTACGTGTCGTCGATCGTTTTTTTGTGGCATATAGTCATACTGCGAACTGCAGTACTTGGTACATGATTAGAGTCCAGTTTGTAGCAAGTCAATATGCTATGTCAAGTGCTTATGTTGGGACTATCAAATATTTCCCTGCCAGGGCTATTTTTAATTAATATCCCCCAGTTTGCTGCAATTTCACTACTTTTACCAGATTTTCAATAATTTTTAGAAAAAAAACAAGACATATATCCTTGAAGCCTGTTTTATTTTCTTTGTCTCATTATCAGTTGTAATGCTTTTTTCCATGGTAGTCATTGAAACAATCACCATTGCAGAGGGGTACTTTGCAGGTTTTGCTACATGCGGTTTTTCCCGCCATTTTCACTTGATGACGTCACGAAATGCATGCGTAGAATGCATTTCGTGCTTCCATGGAAGCCCGACAGCGAAATTTTTTTCTGCAGGATACTTCTGCCACAGTGTACATCTGACAGCCAATGACAATTGGCGCGATCTTTGACGTCACACTGTTTATTTATGCATGATAATGCAAATACAATGGACGATACCGAGTCGCATGCCGAGTGCCACTTCAACTGTGAATGTGACAATAGTTCATTGTCTGACCCCAATTATGCACAACTCAAGGTTTGTGTCGTCGTGTTTAGGAATGAATTGCACAGATTCATTGTAAAATTGATGATATTATGCGTACAAAAGAGGCATCAGCTGATCTGATCGCTACATTGCAGTGCATGCATTGATTTGTGAAATTTTAAGGGGCAGTGACACTGACAGTGTTGCCAATGTTGATAATTATTAAAGGGACAGTGTATCCGATGTCTCGCGATTTGTGAAATTTTAAGGGGCAGTGACACTGACAGTGTTGCCAATGTTGATAATTATTAAAGGGACAGTGTATCCGATGTCTGCTGTTGATTTTGGTAGTTTGAACATTGTTGAAGGGCCATTGTATAAAACACATTTTGACAAGCAAACAAAATAAATTGAATGGTGGCGTCACCTATGCATATACATGCAGCAGAACTAGTTACACGGTTGACAGATAAACATTCAACCTCGGCTATTTTGCCGAGCACAGTGCGCCTTTAACAGACAAGTCCAATAAATACAGTCCACTCGACAATGAAAATACATGTTAAGATACTGCAAATAAATATATTTTAGCTAATATACTCCTCTAACCATTTGCTAACTTGTTCTTTCCAAGATTATCAGAACACGTGGCATTGTTGACATTATTGCGCCATGTGGAAAGATGATGTCAACAAAGACACGTGCTTGCCTTGAATTCTGATTGGCTGTCAGATGTACACTATGCCAGAAGTATCCTGCAGAAAAAAATTTCGCAGCCCGACACAGACCATTTCCTGATACATTACCGAGATGACATCTGGTGTTATGATGGAGAACTAACCGTTTCGTTCTGGCACGAGTTTGGCAGGAAACGGATGGGAAGTTGCGGTTGTTCTAGAACGAGTTTGGCAGGAAACAGATGGGAAGTTGCGGTCGTTAGAACGGTGGTGGCGGACCTGCCTTAAATTCTGGCGTAAAAATATACTATTTCGCTTGCAAGGTGGTTTACATGGTGGTTTTATAACGCACAACTCCTATACCTTGTAAAAGGATAGCTCAGTGATGATATGCATACAGGGGGAGGGAGATACGACCCGAGTGTACAAGGTGCGGGTGCCCAAAATTGGGTGATAAGGTGCGTGCATACTTCATTGCCATTCGTTTAACACGGACAAAAATTTCAAGATGTTTTGGTTCATTTTATTATGTAAATAATCACAAAGGTTGACTAAATTTAATTATAAAAATCTCCTAAAAACATACCAACACTCATGGCAACATTTGTGGCATTATCGAAGGCAAATTGTCCTAACTGCTAGTGCCGGGATAAGGTGGTGGAGGGTCTTCTGATGTCGATGGAATGTCCTCCAAGCCTTGACGATGGGCGGATAATCGTTCCTCTAGTATGACTCCACGTGCTGGAAGATCCTCCAGACCTGGCACGGGAGATGATGAAAATTCTTCTAGTCTGGGTCTCGGGGTTGATGCGTCTTCAAGTCTGACCCCTGATAGGAGTCGGTCTACTCTCAGCCCGGGGGCAAAGGCTGTTTTGGGGATATCCTCATAGGCTGGGGGTAGCACTGGATATTGTTGGTATGGACTTCCAGATGTCTTACGGATCGGGCACAAGGTTTCGCTGGAGGTCTCCTGTATCTCGCGTGATCTGACCGACCATGGAGTGTCCTCTTCAACTGCTATTCTATCAAGTGGGAAGGGTGAGTGAGTGACTGAAAAGATCGTAAGATTTCTTTAAAGGCCTACGCCGTTTATTTAAGATTTGAAATTGAAATTGAATTTGAAAGTTTACAATTTTTGTGCAGACAGATATTCAAATATCATAAATATCAAGTTTCAGCAAATTCGCATAATCACTACAAACGGTGTACACCTTGAAGGATTGAGGCATCTCCACAATGAGGACACATCTCCGAGTCGATTCCAAGGTGTCTCTGAGAGTTTCTATTCATACCTACCACTTGTCCTGCTATTTTCATGTCCTCTGCAGAGTCTGAGAGCCAGCCAACATGTGAAGAGGACGACGGCCATCAAGATAATGCCCCCAACTGAAGACAACATCGTGGAATAACTTTTGTCTCCACTCCTGGAAGATAAAACTTTTTAGGTCTGGGCCCAGTTGTCAGAAAGCATAAGATGTCAAGGTAAACTGATACAGTTATAGCCCTTGTAGTGCTAAAAAGAGCTGGTAGTACAAATCAATGCATAAGTTCTAGCCAAAATAGTGGTGCCCATGGTCAACCTTTAAATAAGATCATGAGGACAAGGATGCTTATATACCAGGAGGTGACATCTTTTACACACTCACTTGCATGACAGCGTATAAAGGCTTTGATAGCAGTCCCGGCAGCAGTATTGATACGTAGGGTGGCCACAGCAATAACCCTCGCACTCCCGTCCTTGAAAGGGGTCACCAAGGTAGTGGCTGCGACACCTCTCGTAAGCCAACACTGAAATATAACAATGTAAACTAACTGGGGACCATTCTGTACACTCTGGACGCAGTGGACCGACCTTGTCCTGTCGCCTGGTACGATTAGGATAACAAAAAGGACTGCCCAAGGAGTCTACCTTTCTGGTGCCTTGTATGAAATTGGTGAATCTGCCTTTGAAGCCATGTTTGGAAGTCTGTCCATACTAAAGTGGACCGGCCTCTTCCCTCGCCCGAAAAATAAACCCCATGAGACAGTACGAATAGGATGACGAGTGAAAATTGACACAATCATACTGGACTCGGTTGGTTAGATCAGTTTCGTCAATCTTGGAATGACTGAACAATCTTCGAACACTGTGAAGCACAGGACGCTGAAGCAGAGGTCAGTAAGGGTTTAACAAAGAAGAAACACAGGTACAACGACCAGGGAACACTGGTAGAAACGTCATGCTAAATAAAGTATAGAAAGAGTAACCAAAATAAGATATTGCTAGTTAAAACCCTTTCTAAAAATGCAGTGCCTTTCAAAGAATTCATAAGTACGATGTATAGAAGCAAGTATAGAATCACCCGAGGTCCCGTATATAATTAAAAACTTCTGTGGATGTTTTACTCGCCTTCTACTTAACCCTTTTTTACCATGTTTAATTCCGTTCCTGATTTCTAATTCAGTGGACTGTGGCTGAAGACAGTATCACAACCAGACTAAACCCGATGATTTTGAAAATATCTGCAGTCTACGGAGCAATCTTTGAATACTGGTACTGCTGACACTACCGTTACTTAAATCACAATCGGACTTGGGTTGGTATGTTACTGACTGTTGACCATGATTGTGTCAGTCAATCACAACCTGATAAGGCGACTTACCAGGTAGAGTTGGCCATATCAGACACAAAAAAACACAGGTTACCATCGGTGGAAAATGCAAAATGTCCATGGCTGCCGCGTGCTGATGAGGTTGTATTAGTGATCCTCAGAAATTTTTCTTCAACTCAAAATCAACTCTTGCCCAAATTCTGTGTTCACGTCTGCCAGTCTTTAGCGCTCAATAAATCACAGGAGACAACACATCTTCTTCAGCCGCTGTCGAAATCTATGTCCGTATTTCAATAATCGTAGTTTCATTGATAAAGACCCAGCTGACGACCTTGCCTTTTGCCACGCGGCTTTCGGCTTCGCCATTTTTCGTCTGTCATGAGGGGCGTGGCACAACACTACGACGTCGTGGAGAAGACAGTCGTTCGTGACGTCTCGTGCGTCCTTCATTCTCTTGTTTGTTCTGACAGCCGCGTTATGAATTATACGGATGAAAGAAATTACAGCGAAATAAAGTACTTTTTACTTCAACATTTTGTTGAGTCCGCCTGAAACTCATCCGCGTCACAAACCGGCCCGATGCTACAATGCAGAGAAAACCAGCAGAGATGTCATGCCACATGCGCGTGCGGTCTCCCACATATTTGTTTAAAGCCTAAAAGCCTCCTTTTTGCATGGATGTGGTGGGTATGGCCTATGGGTGGGGGGGGGGGGCGGGGGCAGAGGAGTTTTATGTATGATTTCTTTAATTTGGGGAATATCGGTTGAGCACGAAAACATTCCTTTTGCTGTCTTCGTCCAGACACAAAAAAACACTCAAGAATAAACTTTGAGACCCGAAGATTGTGGTCACTACGACAAAGTAGATAAAATACCCGGCTCTTGATATTCAAATAAATGACAAAAATATGAAGTTCCTATTGAAGACACACAAAATTGTATGTCCCTGTTATGTTAGATGTACTTTTTGATTTCATCGTACATAGCCAGGACCAGGGCACCACCAGTCCCACGCAAGACGTTTGAGAAGGCGCCCTTGAAGAACGCGGAGCCTCCCTCCTGCTTGAGGATCTTTCTCCAGCAGTCAAGGGTGCTCTTGTACAGAATGTCCTTGCGACCGCTCTGCATCATCATTCGCCTTCGAACAGTATCGAAGGGGTAGGACAAGACACCAGCACCCGTTGTCACAACCTGGGCGATCATCCACGCCACGAAAAAGTTAGCGTTCTTTGGGTCGGAGATAAGTAGGCCCTTCGCTGTATCGAAACCTCCGAAGTACGCTGCCCTGTAGATGATGATGCCTTGGACGGAGACGCCGAATCCACGGTAGAGACCAGTGATGCCGTCGCTTTTGGCGATAGAGGTCAGGCAATGTCCGAGTCCTCTGAACTCGCGCTGGTCAGTTCCAGTCTTTCCGATGTCTGCGGCGAGTCGAGTTCTGGCGAAGTCCAGCGGGTACACAAAGCAGAGCGATGTCGCGCCTGCCATTCCACCAGAGGCAAGATTCCCCGCGAAATACATCCAGAACTGCGTCTTTTTGTCCACACCTCCCAAGAACATCTCCTTGTACTGGTCTTTGAAGGCGAAGTTAAGAGCCTGGGTGGGGAAGTACCTGATGACATTGGCCAGGTTGCCCCTCCACAGGGAGGCGAAGCCTTGTTCCTTTGGGACGCGCACGAAGCAGTCGATGATTCCTGGCAATGAGGGATTGGTTTAGTGAGATCAAACGACATTGACCATGGCATGCGAACAGCCATAGGCCTATCCATCTGGAATTGAGCGTGCCCTAGGGCCGTTTACACGGGACCGAACCGATCAAGATCGATCCGGATCTGTTGACATTGAACAGCTTCCAGACAATGCGCGGAGGCTAACGGAGGCACCGGGCGGAGGCAATACCGTTAGAAGTTCAGTATAGATGATCTGATCTGATCTGGTCTGGTTTGGTTCCGTATGGACGGCACTAATGTATATATCCCAAGAATGTTTGCTCGAAAAATACTAGTATATACAATCCAAAAGTTGTCGGCGTCATCATAAAATCACACACGGATCGGCATTCATAATCAGTGATGAAAATAAGGTATCTCCATCGTTTGATGTTTTGGTGTCGGCGTTCTGCTCCCATTGATACCACACCCATCTCTTCGTCCTGAACCCCACGGTCTTATCATACTCCCTTCAAACTTATCCGGGGTCTTATATCTAGTCAAGATGTCATATCTTAAGACCAAACCAATCTTACCCTTGTACCGCTGGTCGACTGAAATCTGCTTGGACACATGTTGGACTTGGAGCAGTAACTTGACACGTTCGATAGGCGCCACGGCCGTCTTCGAGATACCGGCAGACACCCCTCCTACCAGGAGGTCCTTGGCAAAGCTTACGGGGTCGAATTCTTTGTGGGACATGACTTGTTTTATTCTGAGTGCCTGGACTAAGACATGTATGAAGGCCTGTATACCTATATCGACAACGAAATCAGTAACATGGTTACTGCTCGTTTTTGAATATGGTTGATGTATGGGGAGGACAAGACTGTAGATTATCTCAACCTGTCGAGGCTAGATAGTAAATTGAAATAAGAACAATGATATATCTGTGGAATGAAGGCACAGTTGCTACGCACAGTCATGGCGCGTGGTATCAATAACGTTCCGAAAATACCCGAACGCGTTCGGAGTTTTACGCCATGACGTCACAGTCGACTGCCGGAGGTCCAACGTCCGTGACTCTATGTACACAGTATGCTGTGTATACGCGTACTTCAAGTTCTGTGGAATTTTCCCATAATTTTTTAACACTCTTTATTGTTTGTTGATGGTTCTAGTGCCGTATTACAAAGGCAACGTTGTGTTGCTCCTCATACCGAAAGAGAGCTGTTTGGAAGGCGGGAAAGGATGAGAATTTGGCCCCAACTTGAAGGGAAGCGGGGAGTTCTTCCACCGCCACCGCCACCGCCATTTTTTCTCCAGCTGACGTCATTGATGACGCGGTTATGTTAATTCGCCTCTGCTGTGCATGTAACCAACTTGTTCCTGCGTACACGCTGTGTACATAGCCACTTCGTTTAAATAACCTATTTGCGTACTTTATAGTCATAATTTTATCATGCTCCCGAGGCACGCCATTCGTCATCCTACATACTCTCAACCCAGCCCTGTTCCTGTTTTAAAGTCGACGAGAGCTCGAGTGTCAGTGAGATAACTTGTTTTGAATCGGGGCTTGGTTCATTGGTTGGCGCTAATGAAAGGAGTGTCATACACATCTCTGCCTCGAAATTTCCAAGCTGAGATATATATCTCGACTGTAAAAATCGCGACCGGGATGTTAAAGACTACTGACATTGCCAATAAGCTGAAGGGTACACACTGATAATGTGTTTTTTTTTGCATTTAAAGGAGGCATAGGCAGCAACCAGGTGTGGGTAGGCGAGAGTAAGATGCACAAAATCGCCGATAGAGGTCTCTCTTATCTCACAATATGATTGAAACCGTTCACGCTTGCACCATCAATATATTTGTTGTTATCCCCAGTCCCCTAATTGTGCATATTGGCGACATAAAGACCATAAATTTGACCCCCCTCCCTCGGCTCCTGTCGACATCAAGCGGCTGATATTTTTTCCAAGACGCTCCGATAAAAGCCATACCCAGTGGTCCGATACTGACCTACGTGGTAATTCTTCAAACCCAGGTCGGGTCTGAACAGTTGCTCATTTCTCCCAAGGTCGATGAGACATTATGCACTTCGAAATTCTGAACGTCAACGTGCATGTTCTCCCATCATATATGGGGTATAGGAAGTACAGTCAGCCGCCTAACTCGACGATGCTACACTGACTGGTAACATTTTTGTAACATTTTAGCAACATGCAGTAAAAATGTTGTAAATGCATTTTCCTCTATACACATTATGCAACATTTTGCCAACATGATGTGTTGCAAACAGAATGTTGTAAAAATGTTGCTAAAATGTTAGCAGTGTACCCAGGCCTTGACTTCGCCGTCGGCAAATTATAAACTTCGTCGACAGCGATCTTTCAAAAGTAGTAGTTGTATACAAAAAAACTGTAACTCATTTCGGAAGTACAAAATATAATCGGTTTTTGGTGATACGTTTGGCGATACGCACAACATAAGGCAAAAAATAAGAATCCCTCATAATAATAATTATGAGACTTATACAGCGCCAAATCATGCTGGTTTCAGTAGCTCAAAACGCTTCACATTATTACCTCTAGCTATAATGGCCTTGACATTTCCCGTGACGATTCAAGGTCTACTCTCTGGGAGTGTTACGGATCCGAGCTGGAGCCATATACACTATGGACCGGCCTCGTTCCTCACCCTAATTTGGTCATAAGGAGACCAAATTAGGGTGATGCGATGGGCTGCCCAGGGTGTCTAGAGCCTTACAGCGTTCAGGACTAACATACATATTCCGCGATCCTCGTTGACGGGTAGGCTACCTCCTTTTCCCCTAATGTTACCTTCTTGTTGCTCATGTGGCATGCCGTAACATGAGCGGGGAATCAGCTGCTGTTACTGAGCTGCCGTAGGGATGCGTTAGGCTGCAGCAAATTAGTTCGTTTGTAACACAGCTAGCAAATAGCATCTTATGAGTACGATTCGAGAGACACTTTATTTTACGTTGTTATAAATAGCCGGAATCAAGAAGTTTATCTGGCCTGAAAGCAGCATGGAACCATCCCCTTACAGACATCCATTGCATCTTTTCTGTATTTCGCACCACCTCCAATGCAGTATAGATAAAAATTGATATAAATAGCCGGAATCAAGAAGTTTATCTGGCCTGAAAGCAGCATGGAACCATCCCCTTACAGACATCCATTGCATCTTTTCTGTATTTCGCACCACCTCCAATGCAGTATAGATAAAAATTGATTGCATAATTATAAACCCAGAGGTTAAAAACGACAAAAACTTGAACAAGATAGCGCAGATTCCAGTAGTCGTCATTCATGTTGTAATCCTGTCCTATCTCCGGTATATCCATCAGCAGATAATACAACCTGTACGGAATCGACGTCACCATGTACGCCATGCTTACAAAGATGAGCATGCGCGTCAGGTGCTTTTCCTCCTTCCGGTCACCTTGACCTTGACCTCTGCTCATTTTTGCTCTTTTTGCTGAGGCGCTTTTGACCGTGATGATGATGACGATGTTGCATCCCAAAATGATGACGAATGGTATGACTGTCCCTAAAAGCAGCTGGGATAAAGTGGCTGCAATCTCAATCGCCTTGTAATCATCCACCTGAAAGATAAGAATTTCCGTTCCTGTGGAACAAAAGAAATGTATGGCTTATAATGATCTCAGTACTAGGGCTGTAATGCATTTATCAAAAGTAGCCACCCCTTATACTGCGTTCAACTACATGTACTATCGTACACCGCGACTACGCACAAGATGGTCGATGCACGCGTGCGTGCAGCGACAGTTTACAACCAAACATCGCGCACAGTGAAGGTGTTACTTCAGCGGGATCAGTTATTTTGAGGCAAGACGGAGCACCCTAAAGGAGAAGGGACCTTTGATCGAACTTACATGGGTGTCAGGTAACAAAAACATTGGACTTAGATAGCTGATTGGAGTGCCATTATAAACACATTTTCCGTCTGGCACTGTCTGGTTAAAAAGAAAAAAACCAAGAGGCCATTCGTCATCAGAACAGGACTGTCCAACTACTAAAAGTTGAGGACGTAACAATACCAACTGTTTCGTGTTTCAGATCCGTTATTATTCTAAGTCCATCATAGACTTCAACAACATACAGTGGATATGGAATTTAGAATCTTACCCGTGAAAGGGTTCTTGTAGTAAACCACCACGAATGGTATCTGTAGGTTGAAGATAATGACAAGGACAGTCGTGATGACCACTGTCTTGATTGCCCGGGAGGTGGTACAGAGTCTCGGGGCGGCCATGGGGAACCTCACCGCAATCAGGCGGTCAACGCTCATCTCAGCCAGAAAAAACCCTGACATCATGGCAAACACGAACCCCAAATAATAATACGATCTGCAATGAAAAATGTTCTTACGACAAAAGCAGGAATCTGCAAAGAACATTGAGGAGTGATTCTGGTGACAGACAGTGAAAGTTGCAAGCTAGAGAGACAAAAAATTCGGTCACCGGATATGCATTTCTAAAAAGCAAGTACATGGGCGGTAATGAACGTGTCCACCGGATATAATACACGGAAAAGCAGCGGCAACCACAGGCATTTGAGGCAAAAAGTGCGAATTACAAAATTCAAGGGGTAGGCCTACTATCGTACCTCTTGATTAAATTTTTTTTCTGTTATTAGCACTTTTTGCCTAAATCCCTGTGGCTGCAATCTTAGAGCACCAATGTAAACTGTGATATCGATGGATCCATTTATGGACTCTGCCACAAGCCATATATTTAGGTAAACACGTTGAATAAACTGGATATGTAACTAAATCAGGAGGAAACAACTTTTAGGTAAATGCGCACATTACTTACTTGTAGAACGCATCCCTCATGTGCACCATCTTCTGGCCTGGCTCAGTGTACATAACAGTTAGACCAATAACATGCTCAATGAGTTCCAAGGTGTCGGCAACGGCCATCGCTTTCATGTAGATGCACGGCGAGAGCGCTCGGTTGTGCTTCCTATTCGCCACAAAGATAGATATGATGTTGCCAGGAACACCCAACACGACCGGGACAATCCAAACGTAGCGAGAAAGGATTCTGTAGAACAGAAGGAGGAGAGGGTACTCAAGTCGCTCGCCGGCGCCGTAGTCCAAGGTCAAAGACGAATTAGTTTCCGCACTTCCGTCGATCATATCCATTTTTGCTGAAATAAATTACCTTTCTATACTGTTTGAGCCTCTGTGAAAGCTTTTGGAGAATTTTCAGGAAAGACCAATTAAAAGTAAAATTCTCCGAAGTGGACTTCTGGTTGCATTTGCCAATCAAACCTACTTTTTTCTGCATCTCCGGAGCAGTCATCAACACTGAGCCAATCACAAGGCGTCTCGGCCGCCAACATGCAGTGGGTCGTCCCCTCACCGCCCGCATTTTTACGTATGGGAAGTCCCAAGTACCGATCAAGTGAAAGGCCCTGAAGCGGTATCGGTAATGCTGAATAATGTCAGAAGTCGAAAATTGTCCTTCTTTTCATCAAATACGCATAATGTATGAAAAAAAGGGGTGAACTCACCGTATTCGCGGAGCAAGAGTAGCTGACTCATTACGTTGATGCGAATTATACGAAAATGGTTGACCGTTATTTGATACGCGCTAGAAATGAACGCCTTCCTTAATTTTATTGCTGTATAGTTGAATGTTATCTGATAATCTGGAGTTCAGTGGCAGACAAAAACTTCAACAAAGACTAGAGTATTCTTTCACACGCTAGGAGTATTGTGTTACTACACGTTGTCTCGCCAGAAAATTACCATGTAGAAATTCATTTCACGATGGTACATGTGCATATAATCATTCTGCCATAGTGAAATCAGCCTTTACCATAAATTAGATTTTTCGAAAGGAATGCTCAGCTCACTGAGGTGACGTGGTTTTTGAGATTTTGGAAATTAGATTAGAAAAAAATCTATGTTATGTCATTACGATACACGGTGCTGGACCCACAGGTCCCTATCAAATGAAGCAATGATGGGCCGATTTCTTTTGGCTACCTTGGAATGACTTTTCTGATGAACCGAGAGGAATGGATGGCCTTCATTCCTTACGCGTACATGTATTTACCCTTACATGTATGGCCTATCGACCCCCATATGGTACTTATAGTATTTGTTTACTGTCTACACAACGGCATTGTTGAAATGTACAACCATTTACACGAACTTGAATAAATATCAATGAGAGCAACTATCAAATATTTAACAAACGGAGTAGGGCTTTAAGTATCATCGACCTTCGAGATACCGGCAGACACCCCTCCTACCAGGAGGTCCTTAACAAAGCTTACGGGGTCGAATTCTTTGTGAGACATGACTTGTTTTATTCTGAATGCCTGGACTATAAAGACATGTATGAAGGCCTGTACACCTATATCGACAACGAAATCAGTAACATGGTTACTGCTCGTTTTTGAATATGGTTGATGTATGGGGAGGACAAGAATGTAGATTATCTCAACCTGTCGAGGCTAGATAGTAAATTGAAATAAGAACAAAGATAATGGGTGATATGAATAAAGACTAGCAAATGCTTTTATCTAAATCTCCATGTACATTTACACTAGGCCTTCCTGCACAAAACCGGAGTAAAAGCATTTGCTAGTCTTTATTCATATCACCCATTATGTGGAATGAAGGCACCAGTTGCTACGCACAATCATGGCGAATGGACTCAATAACGTTCCGAAAATACCCGAACACGTTCGGCGTTTTACGCCATGATGTCACAGTCGACAGCCGGAGGTCCAACGTCCGTGACTCTTTCCCAGCTCCTTTCAGAGGATTGCTTCAAAAAGCTTTTAAATCACCTGTTTGCGTGCTTTATAGTCATAATTTTATCATGCTCCCGGGCAGGCCATTAGTCATCCTACATACTCTGCGCCCCTGTTCTAAAGTCGACGAGAGTGTCAGTGAGATAACTTGTCTTGAATCCGGGCTTGGTTGATCGGTTGGCGCTAATGAAAGAACTCTCAAAAAGGAGTATCATACACATCTCTGCCACGAAAGTTGCAAGCTGAGATATATCTCGACTGTAAAAATCGCGACCGGGATGTTGAAGATTACTGACATTGCCAATAAGCTGAAGGGTACACACTGATAATGCTTTTTTTAAATTTAAAGGAGACATAGGCAGAAGCCAGGTATAGGCAGGCGAGAGTAAGATGCACGAAATCGCCGATAGAGGTCTCTCCTATCTCACTATATATTGTCCCCTTTAACCTGTTGCTTTGTTGACTTCAAGCGACTGATAATTTTTCCAAGACGCTCCGATAAAAGCCATACCCAGTGGTCCGATACTGACCTATGTGGTAATTCTTCAAACCAAGTCGGGTCTGAACGGGTGCTCATTTCTCCCAAGGTCGATGAGACATTATGCGCTTCGAGATTCTTGAACGTCAACGTGCATGTTGTCCAATCATATATGGGGGACAGGAACTACAGTCAGCCGCTTAACTCGACGATGCTCCACTCGAAAAATCTACCTAGTCGACGAATACAAAGGTCTCGCTTTGGCCAACGTTACTTCCATTTGCACTACTTATCTCGATTTCTCTAACTCGAATCTTGGCTTCTATTGCAGAGGTGTAACATGTTTCAATCATTGGAGAAAAAGCGACAAGTGAGCTTTGAAACCCGGCACACCAGCACTCCATCAATCCGCGGAACTTTACAGGTGCACCATCCTTCCGTGGAGATAACCTAGCGAAGTGCAAGGGGTATGGCCGGTGCCACATTGTCAACATGCAGACTCCCTATGACGTTTTGCCACCAATCCTAATGGGAACAATCTATATCGAGAATGAGAAAATCACGGCCGAGTAAAGCAGGGTGTACACTGACTGGTAACATTTTTTGCAACATTTTAGCAACATGCTGTAAAAATGTTGTAAAATGCATTTTCCTATGCACATTATGCAGCATTTTGCCAACATGGTGTGTTGCAACCAGAATGTTGTAAAAATGTTGCTAAAATGTTGTCAGTGTACCCAGGCCTTGACTTCGCCGTCGGCAAATTGACTTCGTCGACAGCCATTTCTCAAAAGTAGAAAGTGGAATACAAAAAAACTGTAACTCATTTTGGAAGTAAAAAATATAATCGGTTTTTGGTGATACGTTTGGCGATACGCATAAACATAAGGCAAAACATTTAGACTTTTTCAGCGCTAAATCCTACTGGTGTCAGTCGCTCAAAGCGCTTCACATTATTGCCGCCCCTAGCGATATTGGCCTTTACATTTCCCGTGACGATTCAAGGTCTACTCTCTGGGAGTGTTACCAGCCATATGCACTATGGACCGGCCTCGTTCCTCACCCTAATTTGGTCATAAGGAGACCAAATTCGGGTGAGGAACGAGGCTGGACACTTTATTTTACGTTGTTATAATAGCCGGAGTCAAGAAGTTTATCTGGCCTGAAAGCAGCATGGAGAATACGTAGATCGTTGCTTGTGTTTTATTCACTATAATCTGAAAGCAGCATGGAACCATCCCCTTACAGACATCCATTGCATCTTTCCTGTATTTCGCACCACCTCCAATGCAGTATAGGTAAAAATTTATTGCATAATTATAAACCCAGAGGTCAAAAACGACAAAAATTTGAACAAGATGGCGCAGATTCCAGTAGTCGTCATTCATGTTGTAATCCTGTCCTATCTCCGGTATATCCATCAGCAGATAATACAACCTGTACGGAATCGACGTCACCATGTACGCCATGCTTACAAAGATGAGCATGCGCGTCAGGTGCTTTTCCTCCTTCCGGTCACCTTGACCTTGACCTCTGCTCATTTTTGCTCTTTTTGCTGAGGCGCTTTTGACCGTGATGATGATGACGATGTTGCATCCCAAAATGATGACGAATAGTATGACTGTCCCTAAAAGCAGCTGGGATAAAGTGGCTGCAATCTCAATTGCCCTGTAACCATCCACCTGAAAGATAAGAATTTCCGTTCCTGTGGAACAAAAGTAATGTATGGCTTATAATGATCTCAGTAGTAGGGCTGTGAATGTATTTATCAAAAGTACCCCCCCCCCCCCCCTATATTGCGTGCAACTACTACCGTACTCTGCGACTACGCACAAGATGGTCGATGCACGCGGGCGTGCAGTGATAGTAATACAACGACCAAACCTCGCGCACAGTGAAAGTGTTGCTTCAAAGGGATCAGTTATTTTGAAGCCAATACGGAGAACACTTAAAGAGAAGGGACCTTTGATCGAACATACATAGGTGACAGGTAGCAAAAACATTGGACTCAGATAGCTGATCGGAGTGCCATTATAAACACTTTTTCCGTCAAGAAAAAAAACCGGGAGGCCATTCGTCACCAGAACAGGACTGTCCAACTACTAATAATTGAGGACGTAACAACAACTGTTTCGTGTTTCAGATCCGTTAATGTTTAAAGTCCATGCTAGACTTCAAGAACATACAGTGGATATGGAATTTAGAATCTTACCCGTGAAAGGGTTCTTGTTATAAACCACCACGAATGGTATCTGTAGGTTGAAGATAATGACAAGGACAGTCGTGATGACCACTGTCTTGATGGCCCGAGAGGTGGTACAGAGTCTCGGGGCGCCCATGGGGAACCTCACAGCAATCAGGCGGTCAACGCTCATCTCAGCCAGGAAAAACCCTGACATGGCAAACACGTACCCCAAATAAAAATACGATCTGCAATGAAAAATGTTCTTACAAGAAAAGCAGGAATCTGCAAGGAACATTGAGGAGTGATTCTGGTAACAGACAGTGAATGTTGCAAGCTAGAGCAACAACGAATTCGGTCACCGGATATGCATTTCTTAAAAGCAAGTAAATGGGCGGTAATGAACGTGTCCACCGGATATAATACACGGAAAAGCAGCGGCAACCACAGGCATTTGAGGCAAAAAGTGCGAATTACAAAATTCAAGGGGTAGGCCTACTATCGTACCTCTTGATTAAATTTTTTTTCTGTTATTAGCACTTTTTGCCTTAATCCCTGTGGCTGCAATCTTAGAGCAACTACTCTATGCTTCAACCAATGTAAACTGTGATATCGATGGATCCATATATGGACTCTGCCACAAGCCATATATTTAGGTAAACACGTTGAATAAACTGGATATGTAACTGAATCAGGAGGAAACAACTTTTAGGTAAATGCGCACATTACTTACTTGTAGAACGCATCCCTCATGTGCACCATCTTCTGGCCTGGCTTAGTGTACATCACAGTTAGACCAATAACATGCTCAATGAGTTCCAAGGTGTCGGCAACGGCCATCGCTTCCATGTAGATGCACGGCGAGAGCGCTCGGTTGTGCTTCCTATTCGCCACAAAGATAGATATGATGTTGCCAGGAACACCCAACACGACCGGTATAATCCAAACGTAGCGAGAAAGGATTCTGTAGAACAGAAGCAGGAGAGGGTACTCTGGTTGCTCGCCGGCGCCGTAGTCCAAGATCAAGGACAAATTAGTTTCCGCACTGTCGTCAATCGAATCCATTTTTACTGTCAGAAATAAATTGCCTGTCTAGATTGTTTGAGCCTCTGCGAAAGAATTTCGAGAATTTTAAGGAAAGACCAATTAAAGGTTAAATTCTCCGATTAGTGGACTTCAGGTTGCATTTGCCAATCAAACCTGCTTATTTCTGCATCTCCGGAGCAGTCATCAACACTGAGCCAATCACAAGGCGTCTCGGCCGCCGACATGCACTGGGTCGTCCCCTCACCGCCCGCATTTTTACGTAATGGAAGTCCCAAGTACCGGTCAAGTGAATGGCCCTGAAGCGGTATCGGTAATGCTGAATAATATCAGAAGTCGAAAATTGTCCTTCACATCATCAATTACGCATAATGTATGAAAAAAATGGGTGAACTCACCGTATTCGTGGAGCAAGGGAAGCCGAACTCATTACGTTGATGCGAATTATACGAAAATGGTCGACCGTTATTTGATACAGGCTCGAAATGAACGCCTTAATTTGTTGTTTTGTTACTGGATAGTTGAGCGTCATCTGATAATCAGGCGTTCAGTGGTAAACACAACTTCAACAAAGACTAGAGTATTCTTTCACGCGCTCGGAATATTGTGTTACTACACGTTGTCTCGCCAGAAAATTAGGTTTGCAATGCGGTGTCATTATCAGAAACCGCCAAATAAAAGAATACATTTTATAGAAAAAAAGAAACACATTACACAAATATGTGTAAATTTTCACCAGATATCATGGTTTATCGATAGATAATAATCGTAGTGTATTGGAGAGGTAAAACATAGTTTACCGTGGAGAAATCCATTTCACCATGGTACATATAATCATTCCGCCATAGTGAAATCAGCCTTCACCAGAAATTAGATTTTTCGAAAAGGAATGCTCAGCTCACTAGGGTTAGTCCGATCGAACCATTAATTGACGGTTAATGTGTATAGTTATAGAGACCAAGAACATTTGTTTCCATTCTTTATTTGGATACCAACAGTAGACTGAATCTTTTATTCCCTTGACTTTTCTCATGGGGACTAAAAATCCCTCTTACACCGGCCAACAAGTCCAATAGTACTTCTTCCATCAAAACGTTCTGTACATATCCTTCGATTTCATCCTCTTGCCAGCCGCCATTACTTCCTCGACTTCATCCTCGTCCCCATCTTCTGATTCCACGTGCTGGCAGAAAAACCTCGTCCTAATATGGACAATAATTGCATCCCAAACGTGAGCCAACCTTACTGTTAGCGCCCCGCAGACGGTTTTAGGACCATTCTGAAATCAAGATTGGATGATTGATTAAACTGGATGGAGGAGGGGTGTTAAAATTTCATCATTTTCAATTTCTTTGAGCCTAATTATATACTTAGCGCGAGATTGTTGAAAGTGGTGCGCCCTTTCTACAGTCTCAAATATTCCATTTTGGGAAAATCGAAAAAAATCGCGAAAATAGTAAACACATCGAAAGTGCATTAGGACAGCCATGTTCTTTGCGTCACACTGGCCTATTAGCCATGACAACCGTAGCAGTATTCACACCAGGCCCGGTTGTTAAAAAACGTTTTGTCACTAACGTTGACATTTACTTAACTCATCTAAAGCCTAAGGGAGTAGCTGAAGGAAATAGCGCTAAGTTAAGTTAGTTGACGCCAGCGTTAGTGACGAAATTTGTTTTGAACAACCAGGTCAAGACCTGGAGATGGCAACATAGATGTAGTTCATATCAAAAAATATATCCTAAGAACTCAGTAGTCCCAAAAATAGCACTTGGCCACCTTAGCTTCTAGCATTCGCATCCTCAATAAGTTTCTGGGTTGAAGGCCTTGGCGCGCATATCCCGGATCAGGAGCTCAGAGGTATTCATCTGGCCTATCACCCCGTACTTCCTTATTAGCATCGATATGACCCATGTGCTGCTAGCAACAGATGTGCAAGTATAATGTAGGTCAGATGAATACTGCATGCCTCTCATAAACTGCTGCCTGGATTTAGAACTGACCTCCTCTGACCTGTATTTCTCGATGTCAGTAAAGGCAGCGAAGATGAATTCGCCAAACACCAGGAGGACACCGAGCCCGAACATTCCCAATCCGGTGATGAAGATTCCAGACATCTGCTCGGCGGTCATCACCAGTGATTCAGTGTCCGTTACGGTCGAGCCTAGGATAAAAAACCCCAGAGAGGAATGTTAGGATTTTGGGCAGAGACATGAAGTGTGTGTTAGGGCATACTCAATGTCAAGCCGTGGTAAGTATATGGCTGTGATGGGTGTTCATTGCTGCCATTTGCACTATGAAAAGTTACGCAAAGGCAGTCGACTCAATCGCATCACTTTTGGTATGAATGCCTTGGTTGCCTGCAGCTCGTCACAACATGCGGTTGCCCAAGGCGGCGCAAGATGTTTTGGGGATAACTTGGGCATGAGGTATGGTTTTTTTTCACACAGAGAAGGCTTCAAGCAGGACCGTGACAAGATAATTGAAAAATAATTTAATTGCAATTATCAGTGCACGAGAACTGGGTATAAAGGCGGGCCTGTCTGAAATTCACAAGCCATGTCCACTGCCTCGCAACACTGGCGTAAATCATTATAAGAGTTTAGCATTAGTGATACCACAAGCGGCGGTGCGTGGTTGCTAGCAAGGTTATCATCCACCTGGACAAATAAATTCCACCCCTAAATTGTCCCTTTAAATAGTCGTCGTCGTCGTCGTCGTCGTCGTCGTCATTAACAAAGTGCTTCGTTCTTCACGGAAGATGAAGCGATAGAAGAAGAACTATCCGAAGAGAAAAATTGCTCACTTTCACTGGTAAAACAATCACCGCTCTTGAACCAGCGTCCTTCAAGTTTTTCAATAAACCCAGTTTCCTTCATATCCAAGATGGCAGAATTCAAAATATCTAAAAAAGCGGAACCCTTTCGGGCCATGATGCCGTAGGATGATCGGTGAAAAAGATTGCCAACTAATTGCAGATCACAATCAGAATCATGATTTGCTATGTTTCTCAGAATAGGCTCGTCGTAGATGAAGGCGTACTGCGTCTTTTTGTTTCCTGAAATTGATTGAAAGAGGGTTAATTGCAGATTATGTCAGATCAGATACACTCTTAGAAATAAACGTTTTGAACTTCAAAAAATCTATAATGGTTTTTCGGCCGACACAAATGTGCATCCGATAGAAGTTTTTCAGGGAAGTAAAAAACACTTAGAGGTCACAATCTCAAAAACCATTTGGCTCATTTTTCAAAAAAACCTGTATGGAATACATATTTGTTTTGGAAGTGACTATTTGGCAAGCCCGGCTTACCAAACAGCGACTTTTTCTTGTCCTGAATGGAGAGCCGAACTCTCTGGCTAATGTGTTGTGAAGTCTCCAGCTCGCCAAACAGGGTAGATTTTTTACCTGTTTGGCAAGCCCGGCTGGCCAAACAGGGTGGCTTTTTAGTGCTGTTTGACAAGCGGCTCTCCAAACAGGACAAAAAAAGATGCCTGTTCGGCGAGCGGCTTGCCAAATAGACCCGGCCATTTGTTTTTTGACCAAAGAAAATTTAAAGGTTTTTCAACATTCAGCTCAAATACTATGAGCACATACTATAAGCACATACTTAACCACATCATCCACGTCATCATGTTTTGAGTAAATGCAATCTAGCCACGTGCCGCTACCTCGAGTATGGAAATGGACCTACCTTTAAAACCACTCTTTAATTGTCGTATGGCTTCGCTGACCGTCTTGACGTTGGTGTCGAAGTCCATCGTATGTCTGGCCATCCGGCCATAAACGTCATTAGTCGCCGTAAGAATGAAATGAGCAGTGTTCGTATCGGCGAGGGTGCCGTATTTGATTTTGTTTTGCGCTGTAAGCTCCGATAGAGTTTGAATGGCTGCAAATAGTTAAAAGATAATATTTGGATAGGAAGATTTGGGTAATAATGGTAATGACGTAAAGCAATGGCTGCGTCATATAGTATGTGTACATTCTTAGAAATAAGGGTTTATGAGCTTCTGGAAAATGTTTTTTTGGCCAAAAATATTCACCCCGTACAGGTTTTCCGGGAAAATGGAAAACTCCAAAGGTTTTTGAGGTAGTGAAAAACTGCCAAGAGTTTTTCTTTGAGCTGAAAAGCCTCCACGGGGTGTATATCTGTATAGGCCGAAAAACCAGTATAAAAGAGCTTTCAAAAGCTCAAAAACCTTTGTTTCTAAAAGTGTATATCGGAAGGGTATTTTGTTGACGAGTTAAGATTTCTCTCCTCTGTTGCCATTGGGAAAAATCGATCCATCTCCACTATGAGGAAGCTGTTGCACGCTAACCTGTATTGTCGATGTTATCAATAGCAAATTTTGTTGGCAAGTAAAACAGTAGTTGCCGCAAATGTACTCAACCATACAATAATCTTTCCATAAAGAGTCTATCCACTAAAGGAACGTATGGCTTCATTTTAAAAGCCACCGCCCGTTTCGAAAGGCGGGCGTTGGGACAGAGCTTTCTCGGGACACGCGTTGACCCAGGCCACACAACTGGAACTTTACTTGAACAAATTCTTCGATCAGCTGAACCAGAATCATTCCATTTTTATTGAAATATTCTGAGTTTACTTACAATTATCGTGCATTTGGCTGACAGTGAGAAAGGCAGCGAAGTTAGCAGTGTAGCCGGCTGTTATGAAGAAGACTACTAAATACCAGTAGTTACCGATAAGGCGCCCGGAAAACGACCGCGGCATACCTTCAATGTTCTGAAAATTGGCAGGCATGATATCAAAAAGTGAAATGGTTTTTCAGATTTTGCAAATTGGATTAGAAAAAACCTTTGCTGTGTCATTACGATACACGGTGCTGGACCAACAGGTCCCTGTCAAATGGAGCAATAATAGGCCAATTTCTTTTGGCTACCTTGGAATGACTTTTCTGATGGACCGAGAGGAATGGATGGCCTTCATTCCTAAAGCCCGCAGCACACTAGCCGCCAACTTTGGCGACAAGAAGCGTTCGGCTGATGCCTCTCGACGCCAAAGTTGGCGGCCAGTGGAGCCCGGTCAGAGCACACGGGTCCTGCCCAGAATTGGCGTCCAGTAGCGTCTTTTCCGCCACTTTAACCCATCCTGGGCCATGCAGCGCGAAATCATGTGACATCAAAATGCAAGCTGATTGGCCATAGCCTCGCCGCCGACGCCAAGTCAGGCGGCAATCCGTAGCACACCTGGCTTCTTCTTGCGTTCAAACGCGGCAACACGCGTCAAAAATCAAACATGTTAGATATTTGGCGTTTAGTTGCGGCAAGTGGCGTCAAGTCGCGTTCGCCGACGCCGTTCGTAGCAGACTAGGGATTTTTCAGGCTATCAGGACTCTTGCGGCAAAAAACGCCTGTGAACGCCGAAGTTGGCGGCTAGTGTGCCGCGGGCTTTACGCGTACAAGTATTTGTCCTTACCGGTATAGACCTAGACCCACATCTGGTACTTATGGTATTTGTATATCTATACAACGGCATTGTTGAAATGTATATCCAGTACGTATATACCCAAACTTGAATGAATATCAATGAAACTAACTTCCAAATTTCAAATATTTAGTGAACGGTGTAGGCCTTTAAGTATAATCGATCAAGATACTTACAAGTCCAACAAAAGCTGCATAACAGAACTGGAATGAGTTTCGAATATTCATGAGGTAACGGGTGTCTCTGAATCGCTTGTCCTTCCTGTCGTGGCGCTGGACGTGGACGCCATATTGTCCATAGGGGCTGAGGAACTCGATGATGTAAAGTATAAGAGTCGTTGCAAATGTTCCTGGGAAAGGAAAATTACTTTTGAATATTACTGCAAATTGATTGAAAGGTTGTGCTACATCAACTAACGGAAGCGTGGCTGAGGATGTTTAGGAAGAGCTACATGTTTTGACCCTTTATAGCAGGTTCCCGACCAGAACCATGAAGTGGCGTCATTTAAGAACTTAAAAATATCTTCGAATCGAAGGAAATAATGAGGACGTTTTGACCCGAGGACGTTATGGCATCCCGAGGACGTTTTGGCACGAGGACGTTCCACTGGTAATCCGACACCAACCTCCGAGAACCAGCAACCACAGGGCGCTATCAAATGGAGCAATGATAGGCCAGATGCCGTATTCTTCCTTCGCTTCTTCTTTCCTCATGATCACGGACAGGCCGGAGTCATAATAGGCAACGCTGAAGTCTATCACGGCGGCTCTGTTTTTGGAAATAAAGGTAGCTGCCACAGCCAAATCAGCTTTCTGAAAATAATGAAGGGGAGGGGGAAATTGTGCGGAATGGTAAAACCCTGATTGCGCATGTGGTGAATGGACCTTTGAGACTGGCCCTCGTCAGTGAATGGCGATGACGGCACGGCGCGCGGGCGACGTCAGGAAGTGTAACGTACTTTCGGGCCACCCGAAGGTATTTTTAGCTTTTGAAAAAAAAGGTTTTTACAGATATGCACCCTATCCGAGTTTCTCTCGGTAAAATGGGAAACTCCTAAAGATTTTCGAGATTATGAAAAACTTTATGTGTTTTTCACGTCGCTGAAAAAATCTCTGCGGGTGCATATTTGCGTTGTTGAAAAACCATTAAGGGCCTACGCCATTCGTTAAATATTTGAAATTTGTAATTGAGAATTTGAAAATTTCAAATTTTGTGAAAATATGTACAGAATATAAATTTTAACAATGGCTATACGATATACTATAAATACCAAGCTCCAGCTAATTCGTATGCGTAACAACTGCACTGCGGCATTGTGTATAACTGCATTTCTATTTTCCAGGACCAGCAGTAATTACGAACGGCGTACCCATTCAAAAAAAAATCTTTTTCGAAAGCCCAAAAGTGTTGTTTGTAGGAGGGTACCTTTTCCAAGAGATCGCCAACCATCCCGTTCCACTCAAGTGCGCTCCCGTTGACTGGTGTACCATACATATCGTTGCCCTGTATGTAAATATCGTAGTCAAACTGAAGACGCCTATGAAGTTCTTCGATCAGGTCTATGCAGAAACCTCCAAGTCCCCCACCATCGGCTGGGTTCTTCTTTATCACAAACGGCGGATCCTATAGAGGAAAATAGCGTGGGTTAAATAACTTCTCAAATTTTGCATGTAGGGTGCCATCTATCATACACACTTCTTTCCTCAGAAAAGGTTAAAACCATACATTAATCGCAATAAGGGCCACAGGCCAGATCCAAAAAGAGGCTTAGTTTTTGAATTCGAGAGAACATTTCGGGGCAGAATGAAAGTGTAAGATGCTAAACATGTATTTACATAAACAAAAGGTCCGCAAAAATAGTTGATCCTGATCCAGATATATTGGCATAAGTTCGCAGAAAATCATTTTGATCTAGTTTTAGTCCATGAGTTGCCTCCCAGTTGGCAGGACCGATTAAGACAGCAGGTTTCTCATGTGAAACACAAATTACGCATGTGACACACACATTACACTGCCTTCTTTTCCATATATATTCTCTTCTTTTTGTTCACTCTGAATAATCAGCCTCTTTCTCCTGCACATTCCTACCTTTTCATATAGCATACAGAAACACCTATCAATGTAATTTTCTTAAAAACACCCTTCAAATTTAACGCGATAAAGAAATGTTCATCACTTTTAAATCCGTACATTTACGCTCATTTAATTCCAACTCACCAAAACTGTGACTATTCTAAAATGTGTGCCTCTGATATTGTCACGGTGGTCACTGGGCACTCTGTCGGAAGATCCGGGGAACAAAACATGGCTGCTAGTCCAGGAAAGTCGGGGAGCATTCTCAGTCCCAGAGTCTGACCAATCAGCGACCTGCAGTTAAAAGTTAACATGGCGATTTGGTTGGGCAAATGTTATGGGCTTTCAACGAGCAAATATTATTTTCTTTCCTGTACAGCGTTCCCTCCGTTCCAATGCATTGATGACGTAGCCCACGTGTGACCGATGAAAGGATATCAAATGATTTTTTTCAACATGAAAAATATCAGTCCATCGATCGAGATAATTCAGGAACAAAATGTTACTGTTCAACACATATAACTAATGTGTTGTCCTTCCCAGTCACGGTACTCTTCATTGATGCTACAACTGTAGTTGTTTCTGACATGAGCAGAACGCGTGACTTCAATGCGACAGAAAACGACCGTTCTTACCTTAACCCAGCTTTTCTTTGCCTTCAGATTGACAACTTCAAAGTCGGCATTTTCGGGGTAGTAAAACTCATTGAATGCTATTTCAGTCGTTGCACCGGGACCTCTAGCCTGTAAAACAATTTAGAAATTCCCAAAACACATCAGTGAAGAACTTTACCACAGACTAGAAAACGTATAACGTATAACGTATGTCTGGTATAACGTAAGACAATATGCGACCGTATACTATCGCCACGTCGTGCATATCATCGCCATTCATGTCATGAGGTTAATTCCCAATGAAGAAGTAGCGATAATATGCACAACATGTGTCGTTTAACGTTAAAGAAATAAGTGGGCTTGTGGTAACCCGTATTTGAACAGTTCAATATTGTTCTAGTGCAAATGTGCGCAAAATCTATTTCGCTTATATTGCTTACAGAACAATTACATGTTGAACAATTTTTTATTGTCTTCATTACATGTATGTACATGTAAAGTATGATGATTCACGTGATAGAACTTATTCCCTTGTAAGAACTCCGTTCGATTACGCTTCCACGGAACCAAGTGCAACTTCTTACAATGCGTAGCGTGTCACTGGAATTATGATACTAAATGCATGTAGCATTGTGCTCAGGTCCTGCATTTACAAAAGTAGCGCTGTGAAATTCAATCGAATTCGTGTGATGATCATTCCGATACCAGCTAAATGAAAAAAAAGTGGCACTTTTGGCGTACCAGCTTCTTCATTGGGAATTTAAACCTCATGACATGAATGGCGATGATATGCACGACGTGGCGATAGTATACGGTCGCATATTGGCTTACGTTATACCAGACATACGTTATACGTCATACGTTTTCTAGTCTGTAGTAAAGTACTACAGACTAGAAAGTACGACAGACCAGAAAACGTATAACGTATAGCGTATGTCTGGTATAACGTAAGACAATATGCGACCGTATACTATCGCCACGTCGTGCATATCATCGCCATTCATGTCATGAGGTTAATTCCCAATGAAGAAGTGGCGATAATATGCACAACATGTGTCGTTTGACGTTAAAGAAATAAGTGGGCTTGTGGTAACCCGTATTTGAACAGTTCAATATCGTTCTAGTGCAAATGTGCACAAAATCTATTTCGCTTATATTGCTTACAGAACAATTACATGTTGAACCATTTCTTATTGTCTTCATTACATGTATGTACATGTAAAGTATGATGATTCACGTGATAGAACTTATTCCCTTGTAAGAACTCCGTTCGATGACGCTTCCACGGAACCAAGTGCAACTTCTCACAATGCGTAGCGTGTCACGGGAATTATGATACTAAATACATGTAGCATTGTGCTCAGGTCCTGCATTTACAAAAGTAGAGCTGTGAAATTCAATCGAATTCGTGTGATGATCATTCCGATACCAGCTAAATGAAAAAAAAGTGGCACTTTTGGCGTACCTCTCTCAGATACTTTATTAGCTTCTCGCCGCATTGTGATGGCGCACCAGACTCACAGGTGCAAGTCCTTTCGACGTGTTGTTCATGTATCGGGCCGTGTTTAAGAAGGGCATGCAAGGCGTAACCGATCGCCAGTATTGCATCGTAGCCATGTGCAGTGGACGCCTTAAATGGAGATCAAAAGAGACTAAGATATTTCAGTCACAGGATGTTATATTTTGGTGGCCGAAAGGCCCCAAAGTTCTTTAGCAAAGATGTTCAGAAGGATGATAAGCCGGTGTACACGTTGTACATGAATTTACACACTGCACTGCCCGGTCCTGGCAGTGCATTAACACTGCAAATGCACTGTAGAGTGGCATGTGACTTTTGATATGTAGCGTGTACATTCATGTACATCAAGTACAGGCAGGCACCCTTCGGAAATTTGTTCTTATAGCACTTTGAGGCCTTTTGGCATTGTCTAATTACCCGCGTGTCCTGTTTTCAATAACAACTACATACAAAGTTGATACAAAGTGATATTACAGACTTGAAATTCTTTCATGTTTTCAGCAATAATCATCTCAGTGAATCTTACCAGAATGTTTTGTTGTCGATCTGCGATCCTTTCGGGCATCTGAGCCACCATGGCGGCCTGAAACTCCTTGTAAAGACTGCCCTTTCCGTGCGCCGGGCGAACTCCAAGCAAACCAGTAATATTGTCAAAGTTATCCTGAAGCAAGACAAGTTAACATTTGACTACTATAAAAATTAATGGTAACTCGAATAAAATCCAATTTATTAACTGATCCACAGGCGAGTATATATATTTGGTATAAATGATAGGCCTTTCGTCTGGTAATGATTTTACTATTTGGCGTTCTTTCATACTGATTCATACACTCAAACGTCAGCCTTCGCTCTCTGCACTTGAAGGCGTTAGTATACAGGGAGGGCGGAATGTGCTTTTTTACGTGCCACTACGGTAGGTTCTAGAGTGCGTGCGCAAGGTGTCTTGCAAATTTTTGTGAAGTCATCAGATATCCCTCTTTTGAACAAAATGAATGAGCAATCTAAACAACCGACTTACTAAATGCGGAGCTCTAGCCAAACTAGTCACAATCCAAACCCATTTCGACTTGAAGATTCCCATTTCGTAAGCCTGCCTGAGTACGGGGAGCGCATGGACTGGATGGCAGTGGAGGATGACAACGGTTGTTCCTGCAGAAAAAAGAAACTCAATAGATACATGTATGTGGTTTTCATGAGTTATGGTGGATGGCATCCCATAATGCTAATCGCTATAACGCAATCCCCTTTTTGATATTTGAGGTTAGTCGTCATGACGTCATGTGTTTCGCGTGAATCTTTTATACGTCATGGTTAATCCATTAAAAAAACTGAACTCCGTCCACGACCGATATGCAACATCTCTCAAGATCATGGAGCACACTACATAAAACTATAGCATACTCTTATTCTGCGGAGCAAATTCACCTGGCCCTCTGATTGGAAGATTGCGCTAATACGCCCAATGAATGATCTATTTGAGATATGGCTACGTCATTGTCAGGCTCAACGGGACGCCCAGGTGTACGTGATTTATTGACCAAGCAACCTCGACAATAAACTTCGTCTGCGCGCACACTGCGATATTACAATCTCCAAAGGGAATGAGGGTCAAGGACTACTGAGAGATGCTTAGTACTCGCCTTTGGGTGACAACATTTGATATCCAAATACCAATCTCACAATGAGAGTACAGCTACATTTGTAGCATTTGCTCCGTGGGGCAAAATGCGCTCGTAAGCGTTACCAATGACGAGGCTTGGATGTTGATCCTGATCGTTATGTATTTTCCGAGAATAATTGTAGGCATCTTTTAACGTTAGCCTATCCGAAAGCACCTTGACCCTCAATGTATTGACATTGCTACATCGCGCGTCCAATACACGGGCGAAGGCAACGGAGGCAATACCGCTGGAAGTTCAGTACGACCCGAAAGTAGAAAGTACGCAACCTTTTGCTCTGATTTCCTGCAGTTGTTTTGTAGCGTCTATAGCAGAGGAATCACTGACAGTGTGGAATGACAACATAGTGGAGATCCTCACATCGGCCCTGGAGGCTAACTTGATGAATTCGTGGACGCCATTCAGGCCGAAGTCAGTGTCGTCAGTCAGGATAGACACTCGGTTCCACATGAAGCTGCTCACCAGGTCGATGACAGCTCGGTTCATCACATCGTCCGGCGGAGTCATCTGTAGGATGCATGTATGTAATTGCATTAAAGGCCCACACCGTTCGATAAATATTTGAAAATTTGAAAATTTCTTAAATTGTGTTAATACTTACTGAATGTAAATTTCAACAAAGCCGTTGTGTAGACTGATACACAAATACTCTAGCACAAGTTATAACGAACGGCGTTCCCCTTTAAAAAAAGACTACTGATAAAGAGCTAGGTCTCGAGATGACTCACTGTCATTCTGCTATTGCCACGTTAAAACATGGCAGGGTTGTTCATATGTTGATTTGTCATGACCTGTTGACCCTGACCATTTTAAGCTTTTTGATTCAGTGACATAAAAACCTCAGTTCGTTACTTTCCTCAAGCGAGAATTTTGGACTTCCGCTCAGAAATTGACTAATCAGAAGCCTGTATGCTCGAATATGACCATGCTTTATGCGCCGAATAAGCATGAAAGGCGTCTTCTGATAGGCGGATACCTGATCGGAAGCCCCAAACTTCCGGTTAAGGAAGGAGGCGAAAGGCGAGCTAGAGAAAGGGGTCATAAAACTGGTGTCTGAGTTTTGGAAAAGGCAACGTAACGCACCTTTAGCAAGTATGGATAGTGATTTCCAATGGAGAGTCGTGGGTCGGTGGCCCATGGAGCTATCTGAGGCACATGCAGCCCGCCACAGATCGGATGTGTGGCTCTAATTTGTGCAGACAAGACTGGGCCAATGAGGGCGATTGCATCCTGATGGATCAACGAGGACACTGGAAGGTGGAATTTAAATATACACAATACATATAAGTGTTTTTCTTATCGTTCTCGCCAAAGAACTCGGGTAAGTAACCAGATGACAGATAACCAAACAATGGTGTTGTTGCACACCAGTAGATTGTCGGCCTAACCAAGGCTCTTTCAACAAGCCGGTCAACTATATGACACCGGCTGCTAGCTCTGTGTAACATTACTCTTTGTGATCGCACTGTTACAGTTCAGTACCTTTGGCCGGATCTATCAGAAAAACACTTTACTCTTGAAGGGACAACTTGTGCATGAAGTGTGTTTGTTTTTTATGGCTTCCAGCAGGACTGTGTCTTCTCCAAACATGATACTTGATAAAACATTAAACTGCAATAAGCCATGCACTAGAAGGGGATGTAACTGTAGGCTGCTAGATTAATCATAGACCATTTAAAAAAACTGGCCTACAAAACTGGTGAAAATCATTATTAGAGATCATCATTGTGTGATATTACCTGTGGTGGTGCATAGTGGCAAGCTGGGGAATTATTCTGCTGCCGAGGTAAATCCTATGACCAAGCTGTCGCTTGACAAGCAAGCTTGGGCCGCCGACTACTTTCCACTTTAATTCGGTTGTGTATGGACTCGGTATTTGCGACTCGTAACCTTATCACGGTATATGCATATTTGATATAAAGAAGAACTATAGGTCTAAAAAGAAGTTCGTCCTCAAAGGTTTCCTTGTAGCAACTTACCCATTCTTACGCAGGCATAGTCTGACTCGTTATCTAAGTTTCTGGCTAGTCTTGATTCATTTTCGGGAAAAATCAATTCAATCTTTGCCCCAGGAAGAAGCTTATCGTCATTGTTAATTCTATCCGCTGCCAGTTGCATGGCGCTGTGATACAGCCTACCGCTGCTAGACCGGTCTTCATTCGGCGCCACCACTCCTGAAATGTCATAGTGCGAGCGAAAATTTGCTGAGAAGACAATCATGTATCGGCACACGGATCGGCGGCGCTGATTTTCACTGGGGTATGCGACAAAATGACGCCAAAACTAAATCAAAATTTAGTTCATTTCCCTGTCGCAACAATGATAAATAAAGGTAGTCGATGCCAGTAGGACTTCTACCTACCACTCCCACGCACATATTGCAACAGTGGTTTTCACTATACCCCGCCTCTCGATATTTTGTGCTGCATGTTCATTTAGGGTATTCGTGCGCTGGGTTAGTCACATGCGAATGTTTTGTTTCAATCATCGCAAATCGGCCAGAAAGACCGGGCAAGTTATCTCTGGTGGCACACGGCGGTACCGAGTGTGTTCGTAGAAACGACCACCAAGGGCGTTAACTCGATGCAAACTTACCTATTTTGTAAGTCGTGATGTTTTTTAAGCCTTTCACAACATCATTCGCATCATGCAAATGACCAAATCCTATCCAAAAAATTGAACTCCATAGACACCAAATCAGTAAAAGCGAAAATTGATCCGTATTACACATTATTTCTGATTTCGATCAAGCATTGGTCAAATCGGGGTGTCTCAGAAATAAGGGGAAGCACATTACTTATTTTAGTGGAAAGATGGGTCCATGTAAAATATCACTTCAAAAACACACCGAGATATTTGCTGGTAACATAATATTTTGTCCACATGATACTACATGTATATATATCTATACATGGGCCTAATGACGTCGTAGGAGTTGTTATGCAATGATGTTCAAATTATTGTTACGCCTGCAGTGACAGATGGGCATTCGGTCGTCATGTGGTTTCATACTAATTAACCCGTTCGTGTAATTAATAGTTTTTGATTTATAATCAAATCAGTGATAGCGCTCCCTAGGTCGAAGTTAAAGCTTTATTCGGATCATTCTCATCCATCCAATTGCAATTTCCAGGACAGTGGTGTGCTAATTACTGTAAGTAAAAAATCGATTTTTTTCTAATGCCAGTGCCTGGATATTGTAAAATGAAACTGCCAGTACATCGATGTGCACAGACACATCCAAAGAAAAAAGCTATTGCTTATGTATAAAAAATGTATAACACCTCTTGGGTCCAAAAATGAGATTAAAACATTTTTTTGGAAGAAATCGGTCCATTTGCACTCCAGCCCAGACGTGGACATATCCTTCTGAAAAGAACTGGTAATGTGTAGACCTTGTCCTACCGGAAAATGAAAACAGAAGGCCCTTCCAAAACCACCCGCAAACAGTGGCAAAAAGGAGGCCTACATTTGAAATACATGGCCATGCACCCGGTTGGCAAGTAAAAACGTCAAATGCCAATGAGAGATTTATTTTGAGAGATTTATTGCAATCTTCAACAAGGCGTTAATTACTATCAATGGCGATCTTAATCCAGTCCAAGTAAGATGTCATCCTTGTGTAAACTCCTGGGTATCTGTCGGATCCGCAGCCCTGACCAAAAGAGACGACCCCCGATATCAGCCACACTCCATTGTGATGACAGGACAGGGGACCCCCTGAATCACCCTGAAAGCAAAGATAAAAGTGCATCGATTACGTATAAAGAATAGCATACTTCGCTTTCCTCGATAGGAGGACCTTTCGCATGATCTGAGATACAAATGTAAAGATACAAATGTAAATTGAGTTTCACATTCACACGATATCAATCTTTTTATTGGAGATATCCCTTGAGGTTAAGATTGTTTTGATTGCGGTGTTTGGTGCATGTAGCAACCAAGGACCGCTAGGATTTTAAAGTCAGGACGGTTGCTTCATGCACATGTATATAATGAGCTCTAAAATACATGTCGAGCAGAAATTGATACTTCTTGGTTGTCTTAACAAGACTAGTCCGCCGAGGCTGACGAAATGAGCTGACATAGTGCATGGAACGGACCAGATGACCACACGGATAGATCTCATATTACGTGCAAAAGCCTTGCTCACGCCTCGGGTTGCGGTCAGCCTATCGATCTGCACAAGAGGACAACTGAGTAACGCATGCATATAGCACGATGTATAGCACATCAATTATTCTGAATGTGAAGGTAAAGGACGACCAATTACAGGTAAGATCGGACACTGATCAGTGAAGTCACAAACCTGACAAGCATCTTGCCCGCCACTTTCTGCGCCTGCGCACATCATATGTGACGTCACATTAACGCCGATTGATTCGTACTTTCGTCGGCACTCTGAGTTTGTTATCACTTTTATTGGGACGTGGTGCAAAACTTGGGCAAAACCTGCAGAGAGAACATAACAGAGTTACAGCAAGAGTAATGAAGATACCTATCGTGGATGCCGGTAGATCCCGCAGGAGATGATTAGACTGGTAACCACCTTTAATCCGCTAGATGTCGGTTCTGTGACTATCAGCGCAACAAACAAGAGGCATCCAAAATGTGATTAACCAGTCTTTTCCCAAAGCAGCCTGTTGTATCGACACTTTGAACTAGAAATTGACTTCTGCTGATGTGATATCAGATGCCGATTCTCGATCGAACATATCCTCGTTTAATGTCATGTGGGGTAATACGGAGCAATTTCCCAGTGATGTACATGCACATGTATGACGTGTTTCCATTTCCTCCGGCGCAGCTCTCCTTGCCCGATATGCACAGAGCGTGTCTAAAATGCGTCGGTTTGGCATTTGTCTATGATATCAAGAACAGATTAGTCCTCCCTTATTCTTTATTATATTGTGGGTTTGAAAAAACCATCTATATTATTTTCAATATTAGCTAAATAAACGCCCTGGCGCCACCTACCGCCCACTTCATAATCTATCATTCCCCATCCTGCAACATAGCACGTGTCACCCGCTTCCACCAGCTCACCCACCTCGGGGAGACATATTCGATTTATGTAGTCCGAAAAGTGGATATAGGTACTTATTTTCACGAGGGCAATATCATTGGCCTGAGTAGCAGCATCTGTAGGAGGTCAAAAATGAAGTTGAAGAGCTGAAGGTGAGAAATGCAGTTAAACATATTACTGTAGTGCAGTCATCATGCATGCAACTTTTCTCTTATGTCAGTTAGGTTGAGTTCGGCTTCGATATGCCCAGCTCAAAAAATATATATTCTACTAGCGGCAGTCTTTTTCACCTGATAAAATCATTCCTGGGTGTAATTCGCCCGGCACCGACTATTGGATACTCTATACTCGCCCCATTAGCCTTCAACATGATCAGACAATATTAAGGTTGAGAACAGCGACTTATCAAAAATCCTTATACGTATACGGTTAAAACTCTGTAGAAAGAGGACGAATTTTGTGTACATTTCTGTCCGTATCCGTAAAAGGATCCGTGATTTAAAGTCCCTGATCTCAATCTCCCTAATAACAGGCCCACCACAACCGATCTCGATGGCCCACTGGAAGCTCACTTTCCGGAGCAGCCAGTTGGCATGGTTGGTTAGCGACAAGCTACATGTATTTGAAAGTAGGGTACAAACTGCATTCTTGCCAGGCAAGTCCCATAAGCCAAGTCTTGCCCTATCACGAGAGTTGACACTGTAATAAACAAATTCTTCATACGAGGGGCGGGTACGTACCATAGTCAGGATGGGGAACTATAACCTCCACATTAGCATCAAAGGATGTTCCCTCTTCGGTGTCCACGTAGTGCTCTCCCAGACGGACAGTCCAGTGTCCTGGTCTGGACATATCGAGCCCTTTCGTTTTGCGTCTGAAATTTAACAGTCTAAATAAGTGATTTATGAATTCTCTCCTTTGGCTGAATTTCAACGGTTCAGAAATTTGGAAGGTCGAATACTGCCTACAAAGTGAGATTTGGAAATTTGCAGGTACTCATTTAATTGATGCGCTCTTCTAATTCCATTTAGTTAAATTGATTCCTCGAGAAGATCCCATTCCTTGAATAGAAAAATACTACGTTACTTCGCTAGACTAATGACAAGATAATAGATGACGTGTTTGTCTCAAGAATGGAACTTACACGACGCAATGCGCAGCTGTCACAAGCCATTGGCGGTTGATAATCGCAGCGCCACAGGCATGCATCTGGCCAAACTGCCGCATGGAAGCTAGCCAAGGCCACTGGCCTTGCAACGCAACGTCTCCGCCGACAATTCGTTTTTGGAGACTGATGATGCTCGACTTCTGACGACCACACCCTCCACGAACCCCTTTACCAGTTCCTGTGGACAAAAAGTAAAAAGACGTGTTACTTCGATTTAAAATATAAAGTACATTTTAAGGTGGTACAACTGTATCTCTAATTGTATTAATTTACCTTCTTCTATGTTTACTTCTTATCAGCACTCGAACTACATGTAACAATGAGAACATATTTAGAAGTTTTAAAACGAACTTATACCTACACAAACTCTTGTTGTGACGTTGTCCTCAAAATACCCTTTAATGGTCATTGTAAGAAACCTGACATTAGCGTACATTCGTTGTAATACATTTTCACATGTAGCCATGGAAAAGATTAATTTTTTTTACTAGATTCCTGAATTAGTCGGTCGGTTGAAATTTAGTAAACGAAGGAATTTATCAGCATCATAATCACTGTGGAAGTGTTAACAGCCCTTTGGGTCTTCAACTTAGGAAATGAGATGACACAAAATGAGTCGACTGAAAAGGCAACAAAATGGTCGGCAATATGGCGAACTAGTTTGACCAGGTCAGAGGTCATCAAAGATGGTCGCCGGCAAACACTCACCACAGCCAATCAAATCCAGCCTGATCGCAGCGCCGCCTGGTGAATACTCTATAGGATGTATCCTTACGCATGATGCTCTGCTTGGATATGGCAACATCTGTTTCGTCTTGTATCTACCATTGGTTGGACCATCAAAAACCTACCAATTTGAAAGTAAATGATATTCTCAAAATGACCATAGGCATGTATTCCTACTGGTTGGGAAGCAACCACTCAGATATTACGACATCTGAAAAGGGACACATTTTCATAAGTCGCTTACATATTCAAAACTTCAGCCCGGAGTTTCATTCAGTTATTTTCATCAGTTTGGTGTGAGCTATAATGAAAACAGTTTTAGTGATGCACTTCACCACCGTGCTACTAAACAGACCCCATGCTTCCATTAACTTGATTTTCTTGTCGAATGACCTGCCAGTGCTTTCCTAGAAATCTCATGAAGAACTAACCTTTGCATAAAAATTATCATCTGTGACGTAATAATACTGCATGCAATTCCTACTGACGCTCACACCGTATTTGGTAACCCATCTCCGGCCAGTTTCGTCACCTAACAAGACGACCCCGCACAGTATCTTTTCTGAAGGTAACTGTATCTGTAACCAAGCTCCTCGTGACTTCCTTGGAGTCCACCCCTGTCCCGATGGTCGGGCGCTGCTGGGGAGGTGCCTGAAGCTTCGCGGCTGGTGGTTGGACGTGAAGCGGGAGCGCGGGTATCTCACGGAGTTGTCAAGTCCGAGGGTTGTGCGAGTGCAATCGTCTTTTTCTGAGAAGAGATATTCATTTCACAACGAACTTGATAAACGACACGCGAATGAAGAACACAACCAGAAAAAAAAGTTAATTTGAAATCAGAGCTCGAAGGCCAAAGCCAAAACGGACCTTAGATTTGAGTTCGTGGCAACACTCGGGGCTGAATAAAAATGATCGTGATAAGTAGGGTGCTCACTTCAGAAAGTTCCCACTAAAATAGGTGCTCCTTAACCAGATATATTAACATTGGTAACCAGAAATTTCCTGTCAACTGAGCTTAAGTAAAAGAATAGTTTTAGTTCAGCAGTTAAATTCTAGGTGGCAGTACTGAACGGATCGAATATGGCCACCTAGGAGGCAGTTGCTGAAATTAGTTAACTGGAGTTTGGTTGAGATATTCTCGTGATTTCAGCCAGTACATTCGGTTAATGTGCAACTTTTTTGTGAGAACTTTTTTGTCATGTAATGTGATCACCTAATTTATTATGAATTAAGCATTTTCATTTTGCCCCGAAATGTTGTCAAATACAGTTTTTTCGATTTGGTCTAATACAAGGCCTATTAGACCAATCTCCTATTTCTTGGATTTCTGTTCGATACGATCTCTCAAGGCTTAGTGCAAACACCAGTAATTAATTCTTCCCACTTGTTCATTACATTGTGCATGGGAAAAAACATCATCTCCAACACGTCGAGTTGGTGACTAGATCGGTATGGCTATCACAACAATCCCTCAAAAACGAGTTTACTAAACTGATGCTGAGGAAGAAAGATTCAGAGTTCTAACATCACTGGTTGGGACCGCCTACATGATAAGTATGCATGGTCAGGTTCGGGGCAGTTCAGTGTGACTGGCTGGCACAGAAAGAAAGGGGACATACTTTGAAGGGTAAACAGACCACCATTGACCCATAGACACGGCTCTAAGATCGCAAGGCCTCCCCTACTCATCCAAACGAGGGATTTTTTGAGACAAGACGGGCAAATTAGACCCTTCTTCAACTGTCGAGTATTGTGCGGGACGAAATGCTCAGCAAACTTACTACATCCCAACAGTTCCAGTCGCAAGCCGGCCTTCGTGCCATGGTGTTTGGAAACCGCCAGTTCGATACACCGAGCTTCAAACACGTAATGGAAGAGGTTAGTGACGACAGTGTTTTGGTCCCGGTTGCCATGGAAGTTCTGCAAGGGAAATTAAGTACAAAATTCAGTCCCAAGCCGACGACCATACAACATACCCCACGGAGCGTGTTTTTATTTTAGTCAGCCACCTTTATTGGGAAGAATCGGCCCGAGAATTATCTGATGAGATGTTACCTTCAGATTGCCTTGTTCATTCGCAATGTAGCTGAATTCGACTTCGTTGCAATCATTAGCATAGGCGATAGTGTAGGATGAGACCCATTGCTGCGCACGTGGGTCGCCTTGCGTCTGGACGCCTGTCACGATGAACTCCGACCCCAGATCAATCTGAAATGGGGATTTCATTGTCATCAACATGAGGCCAGAGATCAGTAGTAAAATGCAATACATGTTTCCCAAGGGGTGCGTATACTTATATGACCTTCTACCTGCACGCCGGAGCCGCTGCCCCCGAATGCCCTTCCACCAAAACGTTTCAACGCGGAATTCAGAATTCAGGCCTCGCCCAATACTCGCGACGGTCTATTGTTTTTTAACAAAGCCCGCTCGCACCTATGCTCGAATTCCCATGATCGTTCTACATTGTCCAAAGGATCATCATGGCAAATCTTGATAACATCGACTCTCACGACACAGCTTCCATGGGGGTCGTTAGTCCTAGACCGGCTAGGGCAAATAGACGTTATGATAATGCATTGTAAACGACTTACGTATATCGCCTCCTCTACCGCCGCGGTCCATGCCCGTGGTCCGTGGAGAGGAACAGCCGCCGCATCACCTTCAGACGCAGTCAAAATGAAGCGTCTCTTATTCTGTGGGTACTGTAATCCTAGGGGTGCGTGGCAGTTAGTTTCTGCCACTGAAAGGAATTCAATTCAGAACTTTGATAATGGATCATGATGGTACCAAATACACATGTACTCATATTTCATCAGCCGAGAAAGAAACTTCTTGAAATTTATAGGGTTAAGATTCACACGTATACTCCCTGCGCACTGATAGTAGTGTGATGAGGCGGTACATTTCATTGAAGTTACACTACCACATTCTACTAATGATAGGTTAAATCGTTTATTTTATGACCCGCAATCGGTCGGAAGCTATAACTTTTGGGAAAAAATCAACTTTCATCTAATTTTGAAGTGTCAAAATATGAAGAAAATATGTGTGAATCGGTACTGGCTCGGTATAAGGATATAGGAATAAGTCGATCGAGAAAGCGTAAAGTATACCTTGTGTCTGCTGGAACCACCTGCGCTTGCTCCTCCCGACCGCATCTCCTGTTCCATCTTCCGCGGAAACCTTCGGCCCGGTTACAACCAAGGCCAGAAGAGGGAGAAGAGCCACAGACCAAATCATCGTCGATGCCGCCGGCAAAGCAGAGAGAGAAATCATCCAGACCGTGCCCCAATCGTGCCAATGATTGCATTGTCTCAGTTGCATGATGCCCGGCGGCGTACATAAATATCCTGGCAATTAAATAATCTCTCTGTTGACCCGACAAATAAGAGGAGGTCAATTGAATACTGAGCATGTAAAAAGAGAAAATTTCCCGAAAAATGCTAAATTACATGGGGGACATTACAGACAGTAAGTGGCACGAGTATGCACTGTAATTGAACACCATCTATCATATTATCATGTCTTTTTCGGCACTTGTCACCAATGGTTTTCAATATACATTTGTACTCCAGTATGTGTGGGCGGTTATTACCGCAAATAAAGACAAAGCAAAGCACAGACACTGTGTAGCATATCAAGGACATATAGGATTCATATATTAGTTTGTTTGCCATATCAGGGACATCTAGGGTTCATACATTAGTTTGTTTGCCGTATCAAAGACATCTGGAATGGATGGTTATTTTGTTTCATACAGCACAGATGAGAAAAAGACCACAACCTCTCTGGACCATTAACTAGACGATAATGTATATTATATAACATGTCAAAGACAACGATGCGAAGTCAACAGACGGTGACGTAGTATTATTAAAAAAACTGATTCTCAGGATGCCGATTTCCAAATGTCGGCATCTTATCAATTTTAGTGTCTGACATTTTTAGTTTAAATTTCGTCACTGTGCGAGTTTAGTAGCCCTGGGTGATAGACAGGGCGACTCCCCCCGGTAGCCTAGGTTTCCCCTGACTTTGAATAACAAATCGTCCATTTTGTTGTAATAATGTGGTTGTTGAAGCTCAGCTATATTTTATAATACAAGGAGTCAATTGAAACAGTAAAACTACTCATTACTTTCGTTTGCCATTTCCCTCATGCAGTACAATAGTTTAAAAGACCGGTGTAACAGTAACAAATGCCCGCCCCCCCCCCCCCCCCCCCCTGGAAAAAGTGTCCGGCCCTGTTGTATTCTGCAATATGGTTCTATAGAGACCCTGACCGTCAATAGCTCAGAGATTGAAGCGCATAATAGAATCCTTTGTTTCCCGGGCATTCTAGGACATTTTAAACTTCTACACCGGCATGGCCACGTCCAACTAGACCGACAGCGCAGCGAATCGGCGCCTATTTGACTGGGCTATACAATTATATGACTTCATATATGGGGCTTCCTGTCAAGTATATTAGCCTGATTAGCTGTTACTCTGATAGGAAGTCCAAAATTGCCGCTCTGAGCTGTCTGTGCGCATGTTATTGCACATCGAGTGATTGTGACTTCAAACTTCCCGCCACAATACCACACTCCAGTAGGTTGACCCGATAATGAGATGATAACATGATCACAAAGATTGATATCATTTGTATGCAAATCATCGCGATCACATGTCATGACGCACGGGGAAGCCCCCATACTTGGGGAATCCTAGTCTCTGTTCCTGTGCCGTCAATAGATTCAATGAATCTCAATAACCAGTGGATGTACATGTACGTAAGGTGATCAGGCGTACGTTCATTTAGTGATCAGACGTACGTTCATTTAGTGATCAGACGTACGTTCACAGCGCCGCACCAGGTCCAGGCTGTATAGGAGCAGACTCGCCCGTTCAGCTGTAGTTCTCCCACACGTGACAATGACAGGTAGGTAGACTGCTTTTCGTGCTTTTAAATAGGCCATCTGGTGAAGATGTGTGTGAGCTCTTATATCTACGAGCCTGTGATCGTACACAATGGGTCATGTTGAGCATATTGTGCCTTCATCAGGCATTCTCATTGCTCGACGAGTAGGGCATGAGTTTTCTTTCGCTATTGTGCCACCCGGCTTTTGGTGATATTTCCTTAGCATCCAAATGCAAAACGGTATAACAATGTCAATATCTGATTTGGAAATGGATACGCATAATTTTCCGGGGCAGCAGGGTTTAGTGGAATCTAGGAGACATATTGTCATGTAGTAGCTGACCAACAGCTAGTTGGAGACTTCTGAAGAACAGATGCTTTGCTGTCACAGTGTAAGCTCCTACCCTACCCACCGTACGTCATGAGTAACCCCCACCCCATGGCAGACTTCCTGTGTCATGTTTCATGACTACAAAAACCACATTAAAATCCCTTTGAGCATTCTTGACGAATCCAGGAATCCCCTGCGTTGATGATTGGCGAATCTTCGAAATTGTTAAAGCCATGTGATCTATTTTCATAGAATTTTTTGGCTGCGAATTTTAGAATTTATACCTCTTTGACATTTCAGACAACAACAGTGTCTGGCTTCCACATGATATAGAGGAGACATTGCGCTCACGAGGTTATGCCGAGTTTACCGAGGTCGTTGTGGAGGACCACAAGCTGATGGTCCGCTGCAATTTCTGCGACAAAAAGAGCAGTGTCAATTTGAAGTCCAGAACCTTTGGCGACTATGAAGAACATCTAAAAAGCTTTGAACATAAGAGAAATGAATATTGGCTTTCGGGGTCCACGGCTCACCCTGCTGAAGATGATAGTGTTCATGTTATAGGAAGGGAGGGAAAAAGTTACGACAATGCAGGTGAGATATTGTGTGCATGTCTGTAAGGACCAGTGTTCTTTTGTTAAAGTGATCAACGTGGTAAAAGTCGTTATTTAGACCAGCTGAACGTGGTAATTGGTGATTACTTCTTATGCAGCTCATTGGCCAGATAATCGACTCCTCGAGAGGAACTCAAAACTGCTAACATTTATCAATGGAAGATTATTCCCGCCTTAGGTTTTTACCGGACCATTCAAAACTCCCCATTTTTATAAACGTTTCGCTATAGGTTTCCTTAAAGGGAAGCTATCGAGAAACACTTATAAAAATGGGGAGTTTTGAACGGCCTGGTTAAAACCTAAGGCGGGAATAAGTTTCCTTTGTCAGATATTAGCAGTTTCAAGGTCCCCTAGGTAGTTGCTGCTGTGAGCTGTTCATTTGGCTAACACTGCATAACGTTGCATAACATTACTGGCTCCAGTCAATGAACTGCGTAAGAGGTAATCTCCAATTTAGTTATTTTTACTACGTTTAGCCAGGCGAAATAAAGACTTGGGTCACGACAGGATCTCTTTAAAGATGTTTTAAAAGTACTTTAAGGATTGGCCATAGGCACTACTGTTTTAGCTAGAACTTGAACTCATAAAGCCATTAGAACACCTTCAAAATGACGATAATGCCAATTTCGAGGATGGTAGTTTGTTCTCTGGAAAACAAAGAACTGACTCCCACCCTTGAAATTGGCACTCACTTCGTTTGGAGAGAGTTTTTAATTGCTTTAGGATTTCAAGTTCCAGCAATAAAGGTGGTGCCTATGGTCAGCCCTTAAGAGCATTAAATAATATGGCCTGCTGTCGAATGTATGCCTCCTTTCCTTCACTCTTTTTCAAATTTCCTCACCCTGCCTTGCCAATATTCGATTGGGGGTTCCAAAATAGGCCGAGCTGTTATTGGTTGACTCAAAGACAGATGATACATTGTATCAAGAATTGATAAAGACTATAGTCTTTAGAAATTCTCGAATATCTTGACACATTGGGTAAAGTGATTCTGGGTGACTGAATAAATTTTCTCAAAAATTACTTTGCGGAAAAGTTTAAGAAGCCCTAAACTGTTAATTTTAGATGAGGATGGATTCCGACAAGAGGACGCTCCCTACCAATGGCAGTACCGTAATCACATGACTGGAAACTGGACTGACTTTACAGACAGCGATACAATTGAGATGAACTTCTGTAAGGTCGAAAACGAGGAGTTCAATGTTATCATGCCAAAATCGGGCTCTGGAAGTATTTCCCCTCGGTAAGCACAAATCGTTTATTAAGCTTTACTTCAATTTGAACCTCTGAAGAAACTGTGCTCTTTAGTCCAACGAATCCCATGTGATTGGTGGCTCACGCAGGGACGTAGCTTGCCGGCCGGGGAGGGGGGGGGGGGCAGATGTCCCCGAGAAGTCACCAAAAAACACATGCAGAAGGCACCTGGCTTGAGTTCGACCCAGACATTGGATGCCCAGTATTTTGAAGTTGCAGTTTAACTTTGGCTTTTCCATATTCTGGTACTTGCCTAAAAGCATTGGTAAAAAGCAAAAGCATACAGCAGAGGTCTATGACATTCAGAGTACTCTGGGTATCCAAACTATATCCTCCGATCACCTCCCAACTCTAGCACACAAAGAGTTACAAAGTAACTCAGATGGAATTCGAACCTACGACATCGTGATCAGCATTGATGTACCACTTCCCTACCCATCTTGACCCTCAAGCTTGGATCCACTCCGCCGACCCAGACTCCGTTCAAGGGGATGTTACAGACGGAGTACCTCTGATGGTTCCGCATGTTCCCTAGCCTACAGAAACCTCACCATTTCCCTTTTACAATTTAGCATAGTTAACGCGGTACAAACAGGTTTAATTCTTGTATAGTAGGCTCGTTTATTGTTTTACAGGGCCAATACAATTGGAACAATCAACTTCGAAGATGGCAAAGCTATGCTGGTGAAGCTGCAAGATTCAAAGAAACCGATGCAGGTGCGCCGCGTCTCTTTTTCGGAGACCAAATGGAAGTGGTATTGGTTAGACGAGTATAATAGGTGGAAACAGTACGTCTCCCAGGTGAGTTAATGCGGCATCTGGCTTTCCGCAAATCAGAATATCATCAAACGGTACCTAATCGTGTGTTGTTTCTTCTTAAAGCATTTTGTCGAGCAACCCAATCTTGAAGATTTTTATGTTGGTTATGTCTTGGAACTGATGAGGGAATGCGTTATTGTTTTATTTTACAATAAATTGGTTTCAGAGTGATAAAAAGGGTAAACCAAATGCACCATTGGAAGACATAGAGGATGCATACCATGCCTCAGATGGTCACTTTGAGTTTACAGACGGTCAGAAGTATGACATAGACTTCTCCAGGATGGTGCAGAGGAGCATCAGCAATAACGCTGAGATGAAGGTTCGGCGGAGGCCGGAATTCACATTGAAAAAGGAGGCAAAGAAAGGAGGGTAGGTTTATTGTTTGGGATCTTGTTTATTCAGACGATAACACTTGGGTAACCATAGATCGTCTTAAATTAACCTGTGCATTGGACTTTGCTCCCTCAAAAAAAGATTTGGATATTGTATCGTCTGTCAACCTATGAGTCGTCAAGAGTCCTCTAAGTCCTATATTTTGGCATAGTGATCATGGTCATGATCTTGTTTCAGATTATCGAGGTTGTTTTGACATGTTTGAGGAGAGGAAACTTGTGAATCTAGACCTGATCAAGTGTTAATCAAGTACTAGCGTCGTCGTCGATATAACCATTCCTCCTCCCTCTAAATCACATAATGGACTACTAAACATCTACAATTTGCATAATTTCAATTATCTATTGAAGGCAAAGGCACCAGCAAAGTTTTTTTATTGTTGTTCCTTTCAACACAGCCAAGCTACAACCGAAACTGACCCCACAGGTGCAGGCAAAGCAATCTCAGTTAAGGAAAGTGATACCGCGAGTGGTGGAAAGGTGGAGGCCGCAGAGGGAAAGACAGACTCCTCCAACACCCCAGTCGATTGGGATATCTATGGTGTTTTCCATGTGGGAAGGCCTAAGAGTTGTGGGAAAGGGAATAGTAGTCTGATATCATCTTACATACCGGACCATTGGGATGTTAGCGAAATGGGAGATGGTGATGGCGTTCACTATGTGAACGTAGGTATCGTAGCTAAACCGCTATTACTCTCGTATCTGGCGTAGTTGTGGCGGTGAAACCTAATAAACTTAGAGATGCATATTTTACCCTCTGAAAAATTGCATATTATGTAAGAGCTCAAAACATGCTTTATGTAACAGTGAAAAGACTAGTTGTAGCCTTTCTTGCTCTCAGTTGATACTGGTGCCTAAATTTCCGTTCGTTTTCGAATCGAGTACTGTTTGCTTTTTCTTGTGATGGGCCATTGGTCAAAATTCTGTTGGTTTGAGATAATATCTTGCTCCCGACCAGTAATCAGTGAAACAGTCACTTACTTTTTATCTACATTTTGACAATGCTTCTGATATAATCGTGTTAATATGATATGATGTCCTTTATTAAATCTTTTCGTGTTTTTAATTATTTTTTTAGTTGGACAAGACATCCGCTAAAACAAGTGATGAATACCAGAAGATTGAGGCTAGGTTCAAAGCAACCATGGCAGGTAACACTGTGACGTCCATCAAGAGGGTCCAGAATTTGGAGGTATTCGACGCCTATTACAGGTAAGTCATTTATTTGATATTGGACTTGTTAGCTACGCAGCGAGCATTCAACAAGACGTATGTACCAGTTAACTTGAAGTAGCTTGATATTTACGTATTTGAAGTTTTCGAAGATACTCTTGGTAACAGTTGGCGTGTTTCATCCATTTGGACCAAGTCTTTAGGGGTACAGCCAACTTATTAACTCTACTGTACACTGGCATCGCCGATTATTACCACAGATAGAACACAGGTCTAAAGGCCTACTACTGAGCTCTCCGTAGGCCCATCCCATAAGAAGAAGGTAAGCATTAAGAACTGGCTCTTTCGTTTTGGCAGGAAGAAAATCTGGATGAAAAAGAAGAGCAAAACGGACCCGAAGGAGCTTCTTCTTTTTCATGGAACAAAAGCTGCCAACATCACCGCGATATGTGAACAGGGCTTCGACTGCAGAGTCAGTGGAACAGGATCTGGCACAGCATATGGAAGGGGGACTTACTTCGGAGCTGAAGCGAGTATGTCCGCTGGCTATACCAATAGCAAATCGATGTTCGTGTGCAAGGTTCTGGTCGGCGACTATTGCCGTGGAAATCCAAGTTTTGTCAGACCACCACAAAAAGATGCCCAGAACTTTTATGACTCTTGTGTGAACAACACTGCTAACCCTGGAATGTATATCATATTTAAACCCGAGCAGGCCTACCCAGAATATATCATTCAGTATCAATAGACGGTAGATGTGTAAAAAATGCTGTGTTTTTGTCGACACTGCGAGTATAGATCTAGCTATTCGTGACTTTTCGCAAATCCCCGAAAAGCCAACGCGAACGCCTGTCCCATTGTTCGATATCGTGATCAGGAGCTAGAACAATGGGAAAGGCGTTCGCCTTGGCGTTTTATTCCCCGATCTACTTGTGGCTTTTCCGTGGTATCTCCATAACCGCGAAATTACATCAGTCTCGTGCGCTGCTTTGAGGACCGACTGACTAGGTGATGAAGCGAAAAGAGAAGGGTCTTTATCTTGTGATATTACTGTGATCACATGACTGTACGATATAATACAATAATAATTTTCCACATTATTGTATATACTATATTGTTGTATATAATATAAACACGTACGTCTGTTGCGTAAACTTTGTTTGACTCAACTTCTTTTGAGATGCCTCAATCAATCACTATACTAATATTTATAAGTGTACAGATGCCTTTTCTGGTCGTGCAGAACTTGGTGAAAAACGTATGATTGTAACTTTCTCCTGGGACGGCGCAGGCGACTGCTTGAAAGGTAAAGTATACGTGTAGACACAGAACTGGCTACCCTCGAGTCCAGCAAAGTGTAAAACCCCTGGCAAAAATGTGTAAATCAGCAACAAAACGTGTAATTCCTGGGATTTCTGATGATTTTAGCTTGATGTTTAAACAGTTTGATTGGAGTCAAAGTGAAAAATGGTCCTAACAATGTGTAAATATAGGCCTTACAATGAGTAAAATTTCCTCCAAATGGGTAGGTAGAGTAGACTTGCGGTTACAGACAGGTCGTCATCATTGTATTTACCCATGCGCGAGTAACCGGATGTAAACAAATCCACGTGTTTTACGAATGAAGCATTTGGAGTAATAAAGTCCTTTTACTCTAAGGTTGAAATAAAATAATTCAGGCATAAATGCCCCTAATGGGGGAGTTTGTTTTTATTTTAATTTTCTACTAATTAAAAGGGGAAGGAAAATCCAAATTATTTTAAAAAGTGTGGTTCAACTAAATAACTGTAGATTGCATGATGACAAGCCAGGAGAAATCCAGTTATTTCATGGAATACCGGCATTCTGTAAATAAAAGCACGTGGAGAGCTTTAAATATCTTCAATCAAATGCACGTGACTTAATTTGTTTACATCCGGTTACTCGCGCATGCGTAAATACAATGATGACGACCTGTCTGTAACCGCATGTGGTAGAGTAGGCAGCTCTGCAGACGCCGAAAACCGTAATTTTACGACTTCCAACAGAGCCGCATTAATGCACCGATTCCCCCCCCCCCCCCCCCCGAGTAAATACTAGCCTAAAAGGCCTTCAAAATATACCAACGTACCCACCCATCTTGTGTCTCTCTGTAAATTCAATGGTTAGTAGTGAATAACGCGATATGCTCAGAGAAGGTTTCGAGATTACGCTTCGAGATTATCAAATTTCCCGCCAAATACTGGCGATGGCATTTAAAAAATTTAATGATGGCGTTGGCGTTCGAGTTTGATTATCTACCGTACTCTGATTATTGTTTTCAGAGGACCCTCATTTTATACATAAGACTGATTTAAGCATTCGATACAAAATCGATATTATGGTCGCGTGCCGAGTGACTCATGGGAAGTCTCCTTCCTTGTTGGGGAATCCCAAATTCCCGGTATCGCAGTCTCGGTGATTCAGTGAAACCAAGGCATTGGGTCTTGTTGACATGTCTAGATCTGGAACTTACCGGGTAGGTGTTTCCTTTTTTTGCTGATTTTCAGACGTGACATGAGCGCCAGGTAAATTGGCAACGTTGGCTCAACACTTCGTGCAGGCCTGGTGGGTTTGGTAGGCATCATTCCTGGTTGGGGAATCCCAAATTCCCGGTATTAGATCGCAGTCTCGGTGATTCAGTGAAACCACGGCATTGGGGTCTTGTTGACATGTCTAGATCTGGAACTTATCGGGTAGGTGTTTCCTTTTTTTGCTGCTTTTCAGACGTGACATGAGCGCCAGGTAAATTGGCAACGTTGGCGCAACCTTCGTGTCGGTCCTATATGGCACAGGAAGTTGTATTGTGCGTGTGTGTGTGTGTGTTGGGGGGGGGGGGGGGGCGCTGGCAACGAGCTAAGGGGGCTTTCGGCCCCAAGTCATCCTGGGAGGTCTTCAACTTCCTTTGGTATTGGATATTGGACAGGTATATTCGCAGGGCCACAATCCTCCCTTGATTCCGGTCAACCCCGCCTGAGCGTTGACCCGGCCAGGACGATAATGACACGTACGTAGGCCTATACTTAGTACTTTGTCACCAGAGATCGATTCACAGTGTTTGCAAGCAACCACTGTTTCCAGGGGCCATGCGGTTCCCCACTTCCGGTACGCTTAACAACCCCTGGTCGTATCTTAAAGGGGGTACGCCGTTCGTATATTACTGGTGGTCTAGGAAAATAGAAATACCTGTGCACAGTGCTGTAGTGAAGCTATGTACTATGCTGATTTGTATATCTGTCAATGTACAGACGGCAATGTTGAAATTCACATTTAGTGTGTATACATGTACGCAAATGGAAAAAAATCAAACCCAGTTGCAAATTTCACACTTTAAACGAACGGCGTAGGCCTTAAGACTGCAGTCCACTCCCTCGTGACATCGCGTTTAGATTACTGCAACTCACTTCTGGCTGGTGCTTCTGCTGCACAAATTGCACGTCTCCAGAGACTTCAAAATCGTTCTGCTAGACTGAAAACACTCAGTAGCTCCCGTGAACATATTACTCCAGTCCTGTTTAAACTACATTGGCTGCCCGTAAAGCTACGGATTGATTTTAAGCTACTCGTCCTAGCTTCAAGTGTTTGCACAACATGTCACAATTTTATCTAAAACGTGAATTTTATACTCCAACCAGATCACTACGGTCTTCAGACTCCCTGAAGCTGGCAGTACCACGCACTAGGCGTACCATTGGAGATCGTTCCTTCTCAGTTGTTGCCCCAAGGCTCTGGAACGATCTCCCTCTGGCAATGAAATCTGCCAGCTCGCTGCCAGCTTTCAGGATCGAAGAGTCTGAAGACCCACCTTTTCAATAAGGTATTAAAATACCTTTTACGTATATGGCAAGCCAGAGTGGACACAATTCGTATTTTATATCCTTATATATTGTTATTTTATGTGGATATGTATTCATATTTTATGTCCATATATATTCCGACCAATCAGAATGAATTTCTTTATATGCACAATAATTCATTTTATATACACATAAATTCCATTTTATGTCCACATAAATTCAATTTTATGTCCACATAAAATCCGATTTTATGTCCATATAAATTATTTTATGTGGAGATATATTGGTATTTTATGTCCATATAAATTAGATTATATCTACACATAAATTAGACCGGACGAATTTATCACCACATAAATTCCCATTTTATATGGACATAAAATCAGCCAATCAGAATGCCGCTTTATATGTGCTTATATATTCCACTTCCGTATTGAAAACGTCTACTTCCGTATTAGAATCGGTCACTTCCGTATTAAAATACTTTTGGCCAATGGGAACCATCGTTTCATTGGCGCGCGCAACTCCATTGTATTGTGGGCGTGCAGGGGAGTGAGCGTGGCATTGTGTTAAGTGTGCAGAGTTCAACAGTCAACCCTCTGCCTATTATCCGCTGAACAATGACTCTTCCGGCAATTTTATCGGCACAGAACGATTTGAACCGCTCACAATACAATGGAGTTGCGCGCGCCAATGAATCGATGGTTCCCATTGGCCAAAAGTATTTTAATACGGAAGTGACCGATTCTAATACGGAAGTAGAAGTTTTCAATACGGAAGTGGAATATATAAGCACATATAAAGCGGCATTCTGATTGGCTGATTTTATGTCCATATAAAATGGGAATTTATGTGGTGATAAATTCGTCCGGTCTAATTTATGTGTAGATATAATCTAATTTATATGGACATAAAATACCAATATATCTCCACATAAAATAATTTATATGGACATAAAATCGGATTTTATGTGGACATAAAATTGAATTTATGTGGACATAAAATGGAATTTATGTGTATATAAAATGAATTATTGTGCATATAAAGAAATTCATTCTGATTGGTCGGAATATATATGGACATAAAATATGAATATATATCCACATAAAATAACAATATATAAGGATATAAAATACGAATTGTGTCCACTCTGGCTTGCCATATACGTATATGGTAGGCGGGAGGGGACATAAATCAGAATATATCGGCCGATTAATTACTTGCGCCGCAAAGGCCTCCCGCGAATGATGCGCCGCAACAATGCCCCGCTCCTGAAAACACGCCGTAAAAGAATGCGCCGTAAAAATCTCGCCGCGTGACCCAATTTAAACCAATCGGGAGCCAAGGACGGTTTGAATCAGAGACATCGTAACTGCGTGGAGTATTTTCCGGCGGGTTTACGAAGTTACGATGTCTCTGATTGGTTAAAGAAGTGCGCCGCTAAAGTGTCGAAATTTGCATAAGTCCCCTGCAAATCGTGCAGAAGACTCCCGCGAAAATACCTCTGCCGCAAAATTCAAACCGTCCTTGGCTCCTGATTGGTTTAAATTGGGTCACGCGGCGAGATTTTTACGGCGCATTCTTTTGCGGCGTGTTTTTAGCGGGGCATTGTTGCGGCGCATCATTCGCGGGAGGCCTTTGCGGTGCAAGTAATTAATCGGCCGATATATTCTGATTTATGTCCCCTCCCGCCTACCATATACGTAACGTTTTTAAGTAATGTATCTAGGCCTATTTATTTTTAGGAAGTGACTACTTGGCAAGCCCGGCTTACCAAACAGCGACTTTTTCTTGTCCTGAATAGAGAGACGAACTCATTAATATTAAAGTAAGTAAAGTCTCCAGCTCGCCAAACAGGGTAGATTTTTTACCTGTTTGGCAAGCCCGGCTGGCCGAACAGGGTGGCTTTTTAGTGCTGTTTGGCAAGCGGCTCTCCAAACAGGACAAAAAGAGATGCCTGTTTGGCGAGCGGCTTGCCAAATAGACCCGGTGTAAAAGTAACCCACGACCTACCTAGCTGGAGTCCGCCGGACTCTAACTCCTGGGAATCTAAGTCCTACGGTCCTGGACGGCTAGGAGCTGGAGTCCTAGGACTTAGGTTACTAGCAACCAATGTCCTTGGACCGTGACTCCTTAGGAATGTAGGTCCAAAATCTAGTAATCTCCGTCCTAGGTGGACTTCCATTACTAGAACAAACTAGTATTCCAAGTCCTATGCAAAACTACAGTAGATTTTCAAGGAAGATACTCAAAGTGCCTGCACCTAATTTTCATTCGCAGTGAGGTGTTGCAGCTTACCGATTTTCTATGGCAATGGCTTTTACAATTTCATTCGCCTTGTACTGTACATGTATGTACATAAAGAAATCAACAAGTCATTCTGTTTAACTAGATTCTGTATTTAATGCAAGTATTCACAAGGGTTGACATAAATACTAGTATCATACCCTGCTCTTGAATTGGGCTCTCAAATCACTCTGTTTTTAACCAGAATTGATACATATTGTGGTATTGATGTGTTGACAGTGACATGAAGACTGGAACGTAGTTTATTTCTTTTCATTCTCAGACGGCCCCTCATGCCATATCTTTAAGTTCGCCCCGTTTATTGGGGATTTCAAGTGGATACCATCCTCGTTCGTTAACAAGTATCCCCCGCTCTTGGTCTTGCTCCTTATGACATACGGGCCCAGCCAAGGTAACGCAAATTTTCCCCCTTTTCGATCCGATCGTACCAAATTTTTCTTCATGACCTTAGTTCCAACGGGGATATCCTGCAACAAAAAGAAATATGAAGTTTGAGAACAGAAGTTTGCAATACATGTAAGGTGCACATATTTGTCGAAAAAGTGTACCATTAGATTTCGCGCTGGAGAGGAAAAGGCCTATGCTATGGCATGGGGTCTATATATTGATTGAATTTGAAACATCATAACCAAAATCCTACGCAGCGCATCAATAGCCTTCTCAAAAATAAGCTTCCTCCAGTCATCCGGACCTATTTTCCTAGGAAAAAAAGTCCCCAAGACCTCCTTTCCTAGGAATCTAACTCCCCCGGACCTTCTTTTCTAGGAATCCAAGTCCCAAGACCTGCTTTCCTAGGAATCCAAGTCCCCCAGACCAGCTTTCCTAGGTTCCAAGTCCCCAAGACCTGCTTTCCTCGGAATCCAAGTCCCCCAGACCAGCTTTCCTTGGAATCTAAGTCCTCAGATCTGCTCTCCTAGGAATCCAAGTCCAAACTTACCTTAAAATTGTTCTTTGCTGCTCGGCGGATGGACCGCTTCCTCGAAAGACTGCAACGAGCTGGATAGGCATGGTTCCGTAAATAGCGAAAAATAATGTGCGGGTCATGAGGTGTTCTTTCGGTTGATATCTCGGCAGGAATGAAGGCCAATACAAGTTTCCACTTGCGTTTTATAGGCCTAGGCTACACTGATGATCATGATTGAATGTTGAGTCACTCGAATGATTGTAATCGATTATGCAAGATGTAATGAAGAGAAATAAACAAAAGAAGAATAGACCGAGCGGGACTCGAACCAGCGGTTTCTGCTTACTAGGCAGGGACCATGACCACTACACTATGGGGGATTGGCTGGCAGACATCCCAAAACTTTAAATATTTGAACGCATGTTCTATTATATACCGTAGTACATGCGTATGTAATTTAAGTGGGTACGGACATTGGTTACGGGGACCTCAATTTCTGTCACTGTTGTAAAAGAAATCTAAGTCCCCCAGTAATCAAAGTCCTACCTTCCTTTTATATATATAGGAATCGTAGCCCAGGAAGGGAAGTCCGGTTAGGACAACCGTTCCCAAGGAATGGGGGCCCGTAGGGCCCCCATTCCTTGGGAACCAAGGTCCATAGGACCTTGGTTCCGGGCGGACTTGCATTTCTTTTACACCGGTGTAACATCTGTGGTTGTTCCCCATGTGTCAGTGTTTCCAAACAATAGGCAGCTAGAGAGACCACGACTTTTCAATAGGGGGGATACACAGAAAAACTTGTCAATCTACTTTTGAGCGTTCCCAAACAATGAGGGGAAACACTCACACACGGGAAACACTCACATATATTACACCTGCCTTATTTTTATCTCTGTGAGGCGCCGCGATTTATACATGAGCGGCGCCATACAAATATCGTTTTATTATTATTATTATATTATTATAAAGCTGTATGAATCAATGACGTCACTTGATATACCAGGTCATCAAATCATTAGCATACGACAACAAACATGACCCTTGAATACCATTCAACATGTTCAATTTGTAGCGACCCCATTTAAATAAGCTCCGATCCGCTGTACATCTATCCTGTAATGCAGAGGGGGACGGGCTTGTCGTTCAAAACCAGGTGGTGTTCGTCGGCTACGTCACATCAGCTTTCGACGTTATACGACATTCCGTCATGGCGCGAAATTTCTCGGTATATACACTTTTACACACGGAATTTCTTCACGATGGATTTAAACCATTTCTTCTGCAGACATAGGCATAAGGTTTTCACAGATGAATAAATGATACATAAACCACCGGCCCCTGAATCTAGTGTCAGTAAAGGGTCAAATCATTGTAAAAGGGTTCAGGTAGAAGGGGAGCAAGAAATCCAAAGAGTTCTCTGCGGATTCCTTCTCCTTCTTCTTCCTTATCCTTCATGGACATTTTACAATCTTTTAACCCCTTACTGACCCTTATTTCACTGACCTGTGCATAGGCTAAACTATATGACTGGCGAAAAAGATCCCTATGTACATGTCTTCATAAAGGAGTGGTATTGTGATACATTGCGCACATTTCAAGCGTTGAAGACCCCTCCCTGGTACCTAGAGACGGAAAAAACGTGACGCAGCCGAAAATCACAGGGATCAAAGTTCACTTTTTTTGCCAAGGCGCACCGTGCGACCGCATATCAATGATACATAGTTAACTTATCATTTATTCTCCGTGAAAATTTCATAACTATGCCTCAGGGTTCAAATCCATCGAGAAAGATTTTCTGTACCTGTATGTAAAAATGTACAGAGGAGTTTGCGGCTGTTACGGAGTCTCGGAACGACGATAACTGTTTTTTTTCCAAATAGGTCGTCCGCCTGTTAAATGTACAGCTGCATTAGGCTGTATGCTATGCTTTAGTATTTGACACCAGTAAATCAATTACGAAATTTGTTTCTATCGAACAGATAGCGACTGGCTCTGTTTGAGTAACCAGACTGGCAAAATGATTTGACACGAAATCTTGTTCCTGGATACCAAGTGCAGGTTCCTTGTTCCTGACCTTCATTTGGTATTTATTGTCATGGAAGGTATGCGGTGAGACACGTCATGTCAGTCTCGCCTCCCCCCACCTCCGACCCCTTGTACAATTGGTTAACATTTTTTCAGGGAAGCCCTGTCAAGATAGTGACCTTCTACAATGGCAAGTGCCTCCCCACTACAACCGAATATCCTTCCCGGCGACCAACTTGCTGAAGACCTGATTTATACCCTCTGTCAGGAAGTTGGTGGACGGAAATCTGCCTCAGAGTTGTTCTGGTCACTATCTGCAAGCTGGCAACAACAGTTCAAGACGGAGAAGGGCTTCACTCGATTCCTCACGCAGTACAGTGACGTGTTCTCATTTAAGCAGCAGCGCGGGACGTTCATCGTGCAACCACAGACATGTCTCGACATCTGCAAATCTTACACGACCAAGACAGGTTGTCGCGACATGAACAACTGTGGTGGTCTTCACATCTGCAAGTTCTTCATGATTGGCGGGCAATGCAGATTTCCGGATCAGAAATGCCGATTCGGACACAATTTGAAGACCAATCATAATCAAACATTGCTACAGCAGCACAGGCTTTCTTCTCTTCCGCTACCTTACGTAAGAAAGGTCTTTGAATTGAGCCGCAGCAATCTTAAGAACACTTGTCCAAAACCCTGCAAGTTCTACAACGCTGGCAAAACTGGTTGTAACCGTGGCCAGAAGTGTGCACATCTTCACGTCTGTCGGCACTTCCTGAAGAATACATGTACCTTCAACGTCCGCTGTAAACGGAGCCACAACCTGATGGAGCCCCACACTTTGTCCATCCTTCAGAGGCACGAAATCGACACAAGGCAAACCCCCAAAGACCTCCTGACCGCACTTCAGGCCATGCTGGAAGACACTGACGATGACTGTTCCTCAACTGCTTCTGGACACTCCGATCTCGGACAAGCGAATTTCCCATTCGGAGGATTGCTTCATACCTCACCAAGAGCAAACCCACTGCAAGCTCCGTGTTTTTCCCCCGCCAGCAACCTCCAGCAGATGAGGCAACTTTCCGTATCATCCATTGCTGTTGATGACGAGGAGACAGAAATATGTATGTTCTACTTACGAGGTATTACATTCTTTTAATTATAATGGTCATAATCACCCATTTCATTTTTTTATCAGCAGAATGTCGATCAGCATCAATGCATCACAACCGACCAATCTACGTGAAAGACGATGGGAAAGATTAATTTTTGGCGATAACTATGCATGGTATAATCGATTAGAATGTATCTTGTTTTTAGTGTAAAATTTTTGACTGGAGTGGTTCCTATGAAAATGATTCCGTGGGAACCCAGTTAGGGTGGAGAGGGGTTTTTTTACGTCAGGTCAGCGGCAAACAGGCGAGGTTAAGTTGCCGCCCAAACATGCCATACCTATTTCAGACTTTGACTGGAGAATGCAAGTTTCCCCTCTGTATATTTCTAACAGTAGCTTTATTTTGAAAAAACAAAGCAACTCAAGACTCATCAATTATGTTTGTAGGAAAATGTGGCTTTGGAAAGAACTGTCGCATGCACCATAAGGACAACCCATATCAATGGCAGTACTTTGATGACAACACTGAAGAATGGACGGATATGATGGACAGCGACTTGACGGAGGTCAACTACTGCAAGGTTGAGAATGACGAGTGTTTTGTCTGTATGTGGACACCAGCAACTAGAAATACCTCTTCAAGGTAAGAAGAATGGCCTCTTATCATGCTTATAGTCAAACTCACTATTCGTTAAGAGTCCAGATATTCTTTCATATCGTTGGTAGGAAGGGTTTGGCTCGTGTGTATCAAAGTCACAGCTAATGTACTGTAACAATCCGAATTATCTAGTGGCCATGACTGCATTGTGCTGCACTGAGAATGTCTTCCAATGACATTTTCTGGATAGTTAAGAGTTTACAACAGGCACCACCATTTTGGCTAGAACTTGAAATCCTCCAGCAATTAGAACATTTCAAAGCTACGTGAATGCCAATTTCAAGGGCGGGAGTATGTTGTTTGTTTTCCAGAGAACAGCCTCCTATATTTTAAAAATGGGAATTCACTTCATTTTGAAGAAGTTATAATCACTTCGGGGTATCACATTCTCGCCAAAATGGCGATACCTATATAGAGTCAACTCTGAAACATTTGAAGCTAATTGTAACCATAACCACTGAACGCCCGTTGGACTGAATGCTGTCCTTGTTAGAGTTGTAATCTGATCCCGACGATCCTTTGCATTTTCTGCTACCGTCTGAATATCAGTGTCTGCTCACATTTCACTAACCAATTTCCTTCTGGGTTATTTGATTCCATTGATAAAATATTGACTGTTTATGAAATCTTTCTATACCGGTAGGTCATTGGCCGTGAAAGTCGACTTCAGGAATGATGATGCCTTGACAGCGAATTTCCCGGATTTGAAGAGGACTATGAAAGTCCGCCGTCTCAGTACTGCCTCGTCGGTTAAGAAGCCAGCATCTTTCGCGTATGTGACCAAATGGAATTGGTATTGGTTGGATGACAGCAACAAGTGGAGACAATATGGGTCCGAGGTCAGTTGGCACATATGCAAGCTGAACTTCGGCTTGAATTTTAGATTAAAGATTTGACCATAAGCACCACTATTTTCGCTGAAATTGAAATCCTAAATCAATAAGAGCTCCTTCAAAATGAAGTGAGTGTCAATTTCAAGGGTGGGAGTCTGTTGACTTGAAATTGGCAATCACTTCGTTTAGAAAGAGTTCTTATTGCTTTAGGTATTCAAGTTCTAGCCAAAATTCTGGTGCCTATGGTCAGCCCTTAACCTTAACAGTCTTTGCCAAGCTTGTTCATTGAAGCATATAAAAGGTGAACAACCATGTTTTTTTGCTGTCTTACACCTCCCTGATGGCCCTCAAAAGAGTAAAAACGCCATTTTTTGAAATTTGAAAAATAGCCAACTTACATGTAACTCATTTTCAGAATGATAAAACGGTGAAGTCCAATGCCACTGCGGAGGACATAGAGGACGCATACCTTACTTCAACTGGTCACTTCCAATTTGATACCACGGAAGGTCAAAAATATGACCTTGACCTAACGAGGATGGTGCAGAAGAACATCCAATACGCGACGGAGAGGAAGGTTCGTCGGCGACCTGAGTTCATTGACTGGAAGGAGGAGGCAAAGAAGAGAGGGTGGGTTTGTTTTCCTCTCTAGTTGACTTGTATAGTACTGTGGAACCCCAATTAGACGACCAGTCATATGGGACCGCGGTCGGATGGTCGTGTTACCGTGGTAGTCGCGTTAGTGAGGTTGAGAATCGGGAAACGAAATTCATGATTTGGTTTTTCCGGCTAAAACAGCGTCCCGGCGGCTTGTGTGTATGCTGTGCTATAGCTACCGTATTTCCTTGGTATCGAGGTAAGGGCCACAATGCTCTGGAATGCTCTTTTGAATCAGCAAACATATCAACTCGATAGGTTCTCGAAAAAATATATAAACGCGCTTATACGTTTTACATCCTAGTGATAGTAAAATGGGTTTTGGATTTATGGTTCTGTTTACGTGACATACACAACAAAGGCATATATACATGTAACCATGACTTTTTAAAATGTTATATTCTACCCGTTTCAACACAGTCGAACAACCAGTGAGAGTTCAGACCATTCCAAAGCTGGTCCTAGGGGTCCCGCGAAGTCCGCCAAGGGAAACCTTAATACTGCCAGCGGTGGTGGAGGGGATGCTACGAGGGGAAAAGTTGATACAAAGAAGGACAAGATCCTGATGTCGTCTTACATTCCGGAGCATTGGGATATTTACGGAGCTGGCGGTGATGACGGTGTTCAGTATGTGAAAGTAGGTACTCTACCTCCGGTTGTCAAAATTTATACCATACTGGTATGGGAATAAATATACTGTATCCCTCAGTTATATGGCACTGTGTAACCCGCCAGCCATGAAGGATTTCCTTTATGGCCTAGTTCTTGGCGCGTTGGCCCCAGAGCTTGAAGCTATGCAGCGTTGAGTGCGGTCATGAACTAGATGGAAGTAAAACCTAGAAAATGAGGTGGTCAGGATAAAGCCGGTTAACTCTTCTCGAACACCAATAAAATCCATATCAACACATTTTTGGTTGTTAAGATAGTTTGTACCTTAAATCAATTGCTTCTGGAACAATGGCTCAGATCACTTACATCTCGTGGAGTTTATGGTTGAATCTTTCAACAGCGGACTGACCAATGACATTGACGAAATGTCTTGCACTATGCTTTCAGTTAGCCAAATTCGGTGAAACAGCCCAGGAATACCAGCGTATAGAAGCGAGATTCAAAGCAAGCATGCCCAGCAGTAGCATAACATCTATCAAGAGGGTCCAGAGTATGGAAGTATTCGATGCTTATGATAGGTAGGTTTGTGAATTAAGTTTCTGAAATGAGACGAAGAGGGCTGGGAATTTGAAATATCTTCATTATGCATTTGTAGTCCAGGCGATAAGCGCCATAAAACAACAAAATCTTGCAAAATGGTAAAAGCACCAAGTTTGGTACACCTACTTTATCATGTACTAAACAATTTCAGGACGGGTGACATCTGAAAAACGCCCCCTGGCGGCCGCCGCATTGAATTTCAAAATGGCCGCCGTTTTTGAGTAACTTCTGTTCTGAATTAGATACAGAGATGATTTAAACGTCTTACCTCGTGTTCTTGGGTATATATGGTAAATCAGTTATACCTAAGGGGAGTTGTAAGATAACCTTGTATAGGAGACATTCCTCAATCCCACATTCGTATAGCTGGAGACAAGCCAATTTCCACCATTCTGTAACATGCTGGCGGCTACAATGGAACAAGCTGCCAATAGGTTGCAAGGCTGATACCTTTACCCTAAGTTCAACGTGACCTGCAGATGTTGATGTATCGTGGACATCTACTACGATAACATACATGCACATTTGCCCGGAACAATTGTCTTTGTAAAAGTCTTGGCCATAAGGACCCAAAAGAGGCTTAGGCGAGGAGATTGACCTCCCTAGGATATATTTGTATAGACTCTCCTGGAAGCTCTTCAGTTGAAGCTGTACCAATCAGTATTTTTCCGTTTTCGACAGGAAGAGAACGGTGATGAAGAAAAAAGGAAAAAAGGACCCAAAAGAGCTTCTCCTCTTTCACGGAACAAAAGCGGCCAATATCAGGCCAATTTGTGAGCAGGGCTTCGACTGTCGGATCAGTGGTTCAAGAACAGGTACCATGTATGGAAAAGGGACCTACTTCGGGACTGAGGCGAATATTGCCGCGAATTACGCCGATAGCAAGTCGATGTTCGTGTGTAACGTCCTGGTTGGAGACTACTGTCAAGGGATGTCACACTATGTCCGGCCACCACCAAAAGACCCACAGAGGAGCAATGAGAACTTTTATGATTCCTGCGTGGATAACATGAGTAAACCAAAAATGTATGTCATATTTAAACCTGAGCAGACCTACCCTGAGTATATCATTGAGTACGAATAGGCTTATTAACTTACCACGCCATTAGGGCTGGTCCCTGAGTGGTCGAATTGCACAAGAGAATATCCCAACATGTAAAGCGTCGAAGATACTCTAAAGCCCGCAGCACACTAGCCGCCAACTTTGGCGACAAGAAGCGTTCGGCTGACGCCTCTCGACGCCAAAGTTGGTGGCCAGTGGATCCCGGTCAGAGCACACCTGCCCAGAATTGGCGTACAGTAGCATCTTTTCCACCACTTTAACCCATCCTGGGCCATGCAGCGCGAAATCATGTGACATCAAGACGCAAGCTGATTGGCCATAGCCTCGCCGCCGACGCCAAGTCAGGCAGCAATCCGTAGCACACCTGGCTTCTTCTTGCGTTCAAACGCGGCGACACGCGTCAAAAATCAAACATGTAAGATATTTGGCGTTTAGTTGCGGCAAGTCGCGTTCGCCGACGCCGTTCGTAGTAGACTAGGGATTTTTCAGGCGTTCAGGACTCTTGCGGCAAAAAACGCCTGTGAACGCCGAAGTTGGCGGCTAGTGTGCTACGGGCTTTAGTTCAAACTGGGCTTGAGCATCCTGGCATCAGAGGTTTTCAATATACTCCCCCTGTCGATATTACTAACCCCTGGTGAAATCCATCCCCTTCAGACTTATTGTAGCGGTAGAAAAAAATGCGCCCAATCAGAGCGCAGCGATCAAACGTTGCAGCATCGTTATGCAAGCACGCCTTTTCATTGCATGATTGCTACGATTATACACTACGATCGGCGATTGCCGTTACCAATTGCGCATCCCTACGCTGCTTATCGAATAATACAATACATGTACAAGTAGTTGGAACAGCGCAGTGGATTTTATTGCTTTTTCTCAGGGTTTTGTATGACGAAGGAGGAAAAAAGCCTGATCTCAGGATGGGGCTTGATCGAGAGGATCGGAGGGTCAGGTTCGGATCAAGATCTAGGCTGGTCTGTTTGCTGATAGACAGAATAGCTGTGTTTTAAACGTTTGGCAAATAATCTTTTAAATGAGGATCCGCTGAATGCAATGAATTGGGTTTGACTCGCTCAGGTCAAGAATGGATAATAACTAACCTGGTTTCTGCTGTCGAATGATATTCCAATAATTGGCCTGTTACTCTACTTTAACATAACGTGTTTTTACTATGTACGTCTATTCCTTACTTTGCTATATAAATAAGCAAATTGGAGTTCCTACACGCAAAATTTCCTTGGGCCTACCACCGTACTTCCAATGATGATGCCGTTTATTTAGTGACATTTGCTTCCACAAAATTTATGAAGACGTATAGACTTCTGTTCTTGCTTCCACACACATACATGTACAGACATGTAAACTAAAGTTTTTTACAATTTAAAATGTGTAATGCTTTTTTTGGCACTACATGTATTTCTGTGATCGAAGGAATGTCAATTTCAACGTTTTAACGAAGGACGTAGGACGTTGAAGAGGAGCACGGTAACTTGTTCGTTTGTGCTGTCGAGGTTTGTCTCAAAATTTCATTGTATAGTTCTTGGACGAGGAGTACAATTGGAGAGCACTGGTTGTTTTTCTCGATAACTTATATCTTGATTTTGATCTAGTCCTAACCCTTTCTAAAATCTTATGTATGACCTTTTTATAATATGTTGTTCACTATCATCACATAGCGTCTTAATGACTTGTACGCAAAACCTATTCATTTATCAAGATTACCATGCTTTGCTGCTATTTATCTGTTAGAAAGTATACTAACTGTAAAAGCGTTCATGTTATGCACTTGTAGGCGTTTATTTACCTACGAAATTGTAAGGGAAAAGCAGTCAGAGATAGGCTGCAGAATATGTGCCAAATGTGCAAAAAGTCACAAAATTAAAAAGAAAGTAACGAAACAAAATGAAATGAATAAAATGAACAAAATAAGCAAAATAAGCAAAATAAACAAAATAAATAAAATAAAATAGAACAAAATAAAATAAAATAAAATAAAATAAAATAAAATAAAATAAAATAGAATAGAATAAAAGATAAAACAAAAAATAAACAAAAAACAAAAAACAAAAAAAACGAATAAACATTAAAAAAAACACGAGTAGTCGCTAAAAGTGTAACTTATCATTCTCATTACCAGCGTCGCCTATACTCTTCTGTCGTAATGAATTGTGGACGTGAATTTGAGTCACTATTTCCGCAGGTCGTTCATCACGGAAATCAAATTGATGGGCGGGCTAGCAATGGCTAGCAATTCGATAAAACGACAGATTTTTCCTCTTCTTTAAATAAACGATAACCAGAAATCGAACATATTATTATCATTGAGATGTTTCAAGGGTCATTGGCGATACAAACTGCCCCATCTCCTTAGGGAAATATAGTATGACTACTTTGACTTGTCGATGGTTGTAATCAGTTTTGGGAAGAGGTGAAAGTAGAAACTTTACCGCCCGGCTAGACTCTTTCACCAGTCTCCTCCATTCACTCATTACAGTGACTTGTACTTGGCGGCATTTCACTCGTCATGAACTAGATTTGGGGGCGTCGGCTTCCGGTGTCCGGACACGTTTTTTTCACAAAGATGGGTAACCTCGAGCCAAGTGAAAAACCAGGAATACCACGGAGCGCTCAGTATTGACAGTGCATCCACTGTATGCACTGAAAATGTATGACTCAATCAACGAGGCCTCCTCGACCCTCCGCTGCGCGGCGGATAGGGTCGAGGTTACCTGGACTTCCGCTCGGCCCACAATTTCTATGTTGAGGGTGACCATAGGTTCCACCATTTTGGCTTGAACTTGAAATCCTAAACAGCAAATAGAACGCTTTCAAAATGAATTGAATGGCAATTTCAAGGGTGCGAATCAGTTCTTTGTCTTCCAGAGAATTTACTCCCATCCCCGCAAGTGGCATTCACTTCATTTTGAAGTTCTAATTGCTTTAGGATTAGTGAGATTGGTACAAATGTAGATTTATTTTTCTCCATGTGATGGCGCTGTCAAACTATGACGTATATGTAGCGGTAACTTTGGAATTTTCACCGAAACGCTGGTGGACGCTGACATATGTTTGGGGGAGATTTGGTGAAGTAGTATACGTTAATAGCACGCTCGTATGAGCTGGCATTCGTTGATGTGTTGGGTTTTATGTACTGATGTGCTTGCTGTCTTATTTGTAATATACAAGTAGATCTGTCACACGGTGCCGCTGAGTGGAGATTGTGTTAAATTGGCCTGCATTAGGCAGTATAATGTGTTGTTTGGAGCGTCGACTGGCGTGGCAATGCACTGGTAATATCTGCAAACATAAGTTGTTGTTTTAAAAAAAATGTAAGTCAAAGGGACAACTTGGGCGTGGGATTTTCCTTGCCAGGAGGATAATTCCCCTGCTTGACACCATGCGCCGCCACTAATTCTGATCTCTGTGGATTATTTTCGCCATTTGGACTTGGCTTGCAAATTTCAGGCAGGCCGAAGGCTACCCGCCGTTCTATTGCATTATTGTTTATTGCAGTTCAGTGATTTTTCAGTGATCCTATTTAATTGGAGAAGTTGCGGTCCTGCTGGAAGCCAGTTTTGTACGAAAAACCAACAAGTCTTATGCCAAGTTGGCCCTTTAAGCTGCATTACTTACAGCCTTGAGTAACATACACCAATGAGGCCTGTGTGTAAGGTCCTTCGGTCGCTACCTGTATTCATAGGTCAAGCAACATCACAGAATTCTTGATCTGGTGTCATTTCCATTTTTTGTTGAACAGTATCAAACAAATCGGCGAAATATTATGATTTACACCTGGCCCAGATTTGTCGAATATTCATGTCTTAATGGCAATAAATGGTACTTTTTAGGCTGCCATTAGCATTTGACTTAATTTATTTGACATTATTGTATTGTATCATTCATTGGCTCCGCCTGGCCACTACTTCGCAGGATCCCACATGATTATCAGTAAAAACAGGACAGTCAGTTGTACCGGTTGGGCTCTATCAGTAAGAAGTAGTTTTCCGTTCCAATCAAGTAAACCACTCAAAAGTTGGAATCAAATACATCACGAGAACCATCTCAACAGGTAAATAGTAAAAGCTGCAGGCCGAAGCCCCATGGCGTATGGGGCGCGAGAAATCTCTCCGAACACTAGTAGGGGGTTTTTACGGTTTCTCTTTTTCCTGATTTATCCGACAAAAGTCCGATATTGTCAGACTTTTCCCTGAAAGGTAGGATTGTGATATGCTTCGTTATGAGTTGAAAATATTTGGCTTGAGTGAATTTGCCGCTGTGTCCGGAGAAAGACACTTGACACATCCCGTTGACAATTCAAATTTGTCTTCAGCCTCCTGATATTAAGATACAGATCATGACAAGGACGCTACGCCAAACAAGCCGGGTAACGCTCCCACTTCTTCTTCTGTCTAACTGTCTGTCACTGTGAATGGTTATTATCAGGAAATAACGAATTGTGACATGAGTAGCATATATATACCGTTTATTTAAGCGTTGGTCTTGTACAATAAATGAGTAATAAATGTATATACGTGTACGCAGTGGACTGGCCTCGTCCTGTCGCCCGGTACATCGAGGGTATATCAGGATGACGAAATGGACTGGATAGGAGTTTAGCTTTTGGCGATTTGTCACCATTTACGCCCTGTGATCGGACAATAACACACAAATGAACAACGCATGTTCCTTTCCTTATTTAATCACAACACAAGTTGACGGAGATACAATTTAGGTAGAAAATTCCCGATTTCCTGCTTCTGCTCTCGTAACTTGCTGCTGCTTCCAAGGCAAATTATCCGACAGCAAGTTACGCCGCCGATGTAACAAATTTCACCATCTGAAACATCAATATACTGTAAACCCCGTTATGGCACCCACGCCCTGAAAATTATTAGACACTGGCAGGGAATGACCAGAGCGTGTGCAAATACAGTTGGTGGAGTGGTTGTGTAAATTTTCAGATGGGTATCCGAATTACAGGAGTGACGACCGTATTTAACAGAACTCGTCCTTAAATTTCAAGCTCAAAATATGATCTGGCCGCGTGAGACACTATACTGTCACTGATGAAAGTCTAGCAGTTTTGTTCTTAAGAGTGACAACATCCTGAGAAAGTGGCAGAAATCATTCCGCCACTACAATCGTCCATTTGTATGGAAACTCCACTGGGTCGGGCAAAGCAGCAACCTCCTTCTCAATGTCCTCGTCACTGATCGCGCCCAACGCCGACATGTACCTCCGTCGCAGCATGTAGCCATATTGTTCACGACTGACCTTGACCTTATACGTCCTCTCCACTGGAGAGTCCGGGGTGAACTTGTAGCCACATTTTTGAAGAACCGATTCACAAATGCGTACAGACGCTGAATAATCAAAGCTTGAATATTCACCAGTACTTTTAAGGCGTTTCGCAACGTCTTGGCTAAAAAATCCTCCGTCTCCAAATGTTATTATGACTTTTCCTCCTCTGCGCAGCTGCGACCGGATGTTTCGCCATGTCTCCTCAAGCGTTTCTAATGGTAAATGGTGAAAACTTTGATTGATGATCAACGCATCATAGGTTTTCTTAAGGCGGGAAAACTCCAGTCCGTCCAGGTTGATGCACTCTGCATTGGGGACTCTCTGTTTGACCACTTGAAGCATGTGCGGGCTTGGGTCCACAGAAGTAGATGTTTTGAAATGGTAGCCCCTTTCAAAGAGGATGCGCTGTATCCAGCCGGTTCCGCAGGCAACATCAACGAAGTCTTGGTCATTGGAGAGGCGGCCATACTGTAATGATACAAATTTGAATTACATTCTGACGTCACATTTCCAATAGCCAACCAGGTTGGAGTAATGTTCATTTGGTACAATGTAAATCGTGGTCAATGATCCTCTGCGCAAACAATTGGTCAGTCGTGTGTTTGGAACCAGTTGCGTGATGTAGCCTTTGTGTTGTCTTCGGCCCCACTCCCAATGAATGATGTTCACGGCATCATCAGAAATGGTGATTGTCATGGTCCAGTCTAGTAGAAAATCTTGGGGGAGAATATAAGGATTACTCGTCCCACGATTTCTCATCTCGCGGTTTATAATAAGCCTTTTCTGCCCCAAGATTTTCTTTACTTCACTAGACCATGACGATCAATTTCCGATGCTGCCGTAAACTTCTCCATTCAATGGCAATCTATGTGTTCAGCATTGATGATACTAGTAATGCAAAATCATACTATTCTATAGCAATCATGTTCAAGGAATTCATAACACATCTCAGACACTCAATTTAGAGAGTAGCTTCACGGCATGTATGGAATAACTTAGTATCGTATCTAGATTACCCTGAAATCCCTTTGCGAAGTAACCATTCATCGACTAAGTACCGGTAGATAGGAAAGAAAGGAAACTGAATTCTTTGATGAATTATTGACAGACGTGAAGCATAATATCTATTGAATACCTCTTCGTATAACGCACGTCCCTTTCGTTTTGTCTTGTTAAAATAGGTATCTGTCATCAGTGTTCGGTTTGTTGTGCGGATATGTATTTACTATGAACTCAATGCATGCCAACTGGTTGCTAACTGGGAATGTCCCCGTTTACGGAAGGGGGGGGGACTGGTTATGCTTTTAGTGTATGTAGGCCACAAACGAAAACACGCTACGCTTGCAATAGCCTATACATATATGAACAGTTTGTCTTTACTTTGACGACTACCATTAACTTGGATTAGTTAACTTCCTACGTCAAAAACTGCAACAGCAATCTGTTTGAGTCTTAAAGGGGTAATATAGGCAGGAGCTAGGCAGGCAAGATAAAGTTACACAAAGTCGCCAATAGGGGTCTCTCACATCTCACAGTACGTCGAAATGATTCACCTTTGTACGAGGAATATAATTATTTAGTGCTGAATCTGACATGACGGCCCTCACTGTGTATATTAATCACCTGAAGATGGCCAAATTAGCCCCTCTGCTCCTGCCTATGGTCCCCCTTTAATGACAAGATGCATTTAATTTAAGAAACATACACAAATAGACCTATCGAGGCTAGCAGGTGGAAAATTCAATCATCATTTCACCACAAAGAGCTGCTTCTGTCAGCAGGTATGAGACAGCTACCGGGGCGGGCGGGGACTATTTCTTGTGGGGCCTTGTGGTTCAGCGTTTGGTTTAGAGTCCAATGGGGGGGGGGGGCCTTCCCCCAATGTACTGGCTAAAACCTGTCACTTTCAGAGAATTTGGACCATCAAGCTTGGTGGGACAAATTCGCCCGGCAATTTGTATCGGCAATGGATTGCCGAACCAATTTGTCGCGGCAATGTGGTGGTGTACGTGCAATTGGTCCACCAATATTTCGTGGTGTTAGCGCAGCTTATTTGAGATATTGCAAGTGTAGGGTGTTTGCGCCTGTGGTCTAGTGTAGACATACACTGAAAGCAAATAACCAGGGTCCCCCCTCCGTAACCGGGGGCTTTAAGAACCAGTTGGCGTGCATTGATTACATTGGACAGTTCATTAACTTGAGGCATGACCGCCCCTAGTATGATATGCATTGATCAGGCCAAGGTCCCTTCACACTTATTGGCGAAAACTTTTCGCTGCCTGTAGCGAGGTCGTGGTAAGTTGCTGAACAGTGGGTTGGCATTGCGAATCAACGGATCACTTGTGACCTAACTTCTAATTAGTGGTTAGGCCTATGGTGTGGTTTTGTTAGGTCTATTGACGATCTCCAATAAAATAAATCGCATTAAAATAAAACCCGTATCGGCCTATCTTGAACCCTTACAGATATTGATGCAAAGGCGAATGGTACAACCATTAGACAAACTGGTATCGCCAACCCAAAGTCCATCTTCGATTCACTCATAGACAAACAATTTTGAATGGCATATAAAGACAATGCGCATAATATCGTGGCGTGCATATTCAAAAACGGTATCATCAGAACGGTCAGTCTATAGAGTACTGTAGAACGGAAAATGTTCGCCGCAGAATATCGCGAATCAAGATATTTTTTCTAATCAAATTTAAATTGTCTACTTTGACATAGAGCTCTTATAGTGAATAGTCGCTGCAGTTTGGATGGCTTATTAGAATACTCAAATCCACTGTAAACATGTCTCATCGTGTCGGGTGAATCTAGGTAAAAAAAGCAACGGAAAAAAAGACAACCGTTGCTTTTTTACCTGTTGTCTTTTTTTCCGTTGTCTTTTTTACCGGGCTTTTTTTCCGTTGTCTTTTTTCCGTTGCTTTTTTTACCGTATACCGTGTCGGGTAGGCCAATGTAGTACAAAAAAATGGGTTTAAAATACGAGTAATTATGCAACGGTCATTCAAGAGGTGTGGAATTTGTGTTTGTTAGGGGTAATAATCATACGTGCTAATTGACAAGACTTTTCTTGAAATGGACATTTTGATGTGGTGTTTGTAAAAGCCTATACCAAACTGTGATACTCAACCAAACCATACTTTTATACGGAATAAAAAATGCACTGTACATGTGGCGTAAGTGTTCCCAAACTTTTTGTGGGTAGTGTCTATTTTAGGAGATATCATATGGAAATTTCAAGTATTCATTTACTTTTGACCGGAGGTGTACACACACTTCGCGTCTGCAAAAAAACAACAACACAGAGCAAACGCCTACGTGCGTAAACCTGTTTCGAGTCAAGTTGCGAAAACACCCTTTCATTTACTTCGGTTTAAACTTGTATGATCATGCATCGCCTCAATAGACAAACCTCGATGTGACTTATTATGCAGAGACTGACCTTTTGACATGCTGTTTTACAGGAATGCAAATTCAAATCCTCAGATAACACTCTCCTAAGTTTTGTTATAGTCGTGTGATAAACATTCTAGATTATGATCATCTCATCTTTTCATTCTCTTGACACATTTGACATCACACATACTAAGCATGGTATACATATATAGCCTATATATGCCGACATTAAATTATCTTCATGTAGCAATTTGAATAAATCATCACCGCGTTCATATTCAGAAACCATAAACTTTAATACAAGTCGTGTATTTCAAAGAGTTTAATCACAACACGTGTTCATCGTTTATGGTTCGACATATTTCCTTTCTCCGCGGGGAATAATACAGTCTTTCCTCCTCGACTTGATATATTGGTCATAGAAATGACCTCTTGCCTGATCCCGAGGAACACAAACCATTCTACTGGATGTTTCAAATGAACGAAATAATAAAGATTTTTAGAACGATCTTGAAGGATGTGTTTATCAAAACAGGAGTAAACGTCCAAGGATGGAAAAATACCAAGGCACTGTTTCGAAATGATTTTGAAATCAAATCATCATGACAGCCATTTTGTCCCTACCTGTTGCTACGGATGAAGTAGGCAACGTCTGCTCAATAGCCATTTATCTGGGTCTGGTAAAAAAACAAGAGATTTCCGCTGCAGAATATTTTCGCTGCAGAATATTTTAGAGTTTGGCAGAGTTACGTGAAGCCTACCCCCCCTAATAATTGCGTCACGAGGAAGGAAACAATGGGATTCACGTCCGACGTCGTAACTGTGGGTGCGGTGCGTCATGAATGTAGGATCGGCCAACGCGCGGTCCATATGGAATGCGACAAAACTGTACCGGAACCAGAATTGTCATGGGTCTGCACAAATTTTTTCAGATTCGATGGACATGATGGATATATGCATTTTGTTTACACTTTACATACAGTGTATACGTAACCATTACACTCACTACATTGTGTGAGTTTAATAATAAGCCCTTTTTCGCACTTACTCGTAGGTTGCAAACTATTAATTCAATCAAAGTTTGTGATTTGAAATAATCATGCTACGACTCAACATGATTTGAAAATAAAAGAATGAAAACGCCAACTTTGTGTTTTTTTGAAACCATGGATTTGCGCACCATTAAAGGTATTTAAATAATTTTCGTATGTTTTCCTGGTTTTGAAAAAACGATGGTTTGATTACTAAAACTGCTGGTTTGAATACAAAAAATTGTCTAAAAAATTGGATGACAGAAGTAAAATATATTCATTTATTGTTTAAATAATGGAAATTCCCACATAGCGCCTCATACATTGTGACTGCAGAGGATCACTGACGCCTAGTAGTTGTTTGGCGAATGCACTGACCGTTGCTAAAATTGTAGTACATGTATTACAATATAGGGAGGTCAGCAATATAGTTTGACGAAACAGGACTAAAGCTTAACAAGAATAGGCAGAACCCAGGGTCGGAACGGGAAGGCGAAATAGACGAAACAGGTATAATAGTAATTAGGCGAAACAGGAATTAGGCGAAATAGGATATCGGTGAAACGGGAATTGTAGGCGAAACGGGAATACACCAGTACTCCGTCCCTATTACCATCCCTGAACCTGAACATCTACCTAATCAGGTTCTATGAAATTACCTTGGTGAGGACTTCCACGAGTTCGTCCGCAAACTGATCCCTGAAAGTTAACATCTTGTCATAATCTGCGGCGATATTGGCGTAATGGTCTTGACAAGCCATGATGGTATTCAACATACACGCCCAAGCACAGAAAATGTTGTCACTGTCCGCAGTATTCCACACCACTCCTTGACGCATTGAGTGTGAATGATTTATATCGCCAGTCACCAGACAACAGTACAAAAAGCTATAATTGAAGGTATTAAATGAAATACTTTTTATGACTTAAGCATGTTTAATATTGATTGTGCTGTATTTGGCTACATGACACGTATGATTCCAGCATATCTATACTATAATGCGCGTTGTGGCCGCTATTTAGGAGGTAATTTTTGTTTCAAAATTATGCCTTGGAAATGCGTCGAATTCTTGCAACCTTTGGCTTCGTAGGTCTGGATCATACGTAAGAGTGTCACTGAGGGTGTCATACGTCGAATATCTTCGTGGTTTTAGAATAGATAACAACTTTTCAGAGAGCACGTCGACTGGAGAGCTCCGCTCATTCTCAAAAGCATACACAAACTTCACGCATATTCTCCCTGCCACATCAGTATTAGCTTCCAGCACGTATGTAGTGCTATACAACCTGGTCCATGGTGCAGGGTATTAGCAGGGAGATTAATGATTGGCCTATTCTATTTTAGTTCTATTCGAGAAACACTGACCTGAGTGATGAGGCAAATTCTGCAGAGTGGCCTACCGGAACATGCAGTCAGGGTATCAATAAACAGTTATGCCAGGATGGACAAAATATGTACAGTGGCCAGCGCTTGCTCTTTGATTTATTCTTTACTGACTGACTATAATGCGCGTTGTGGCCGCTATTTAGGAGGTAATTTTTGTTTCAAAATTATGCCTTGGAAATGCGTCGAATTCTTGCAACCTTTGGCTTCGTAGGTCTGGATCATACGTAAGAGTGTCACTGAGGGTGTCATACGTCGAATATCTTCGTGGTTTTAGAATAGATAACAACTTTTCAGAGAGCACGTCGACTGGAGAGCTCCGCTCATTCTCAAAAGCATACACAAACTTCACGCATATTCTCCCTGTCACATCAGTATTAGCTTCCAGCACGTATGTAGTGCTATACAACCTGGTCCATGGTGCAGGGTATTAGCAGGGAGATTAATGATTGGCCTATTCTATTTTAGTTCTATTCGAGAAACACTGACCTGAGTGATGAGGCAAATTCTGCAGAGTGGCCTACCGGAACATGCAGTCAGGGTATCAATAAACAGTTATGCCAGGATGGACAAAATATGTACAGTGGCCAGCGCTTGCTCTTTGATTTATTCTTTACTGACTGATGTTGTCAGTTTGAATTGCGTTCTGCATCTCTCCATGCGCCTGGCTTTGGTCCGACAGTGGTATTGGGTACGGGAGTGGGTAGGTGATATGCCTAATATGTGAGGGCCTTATTTGGAACAGGGCCTGCTGTCACTGGTCTCAATGCATTGTGCAAAATAGCGTACTCCAATCAATCTATTGGGGGTTGCATGTAGCAGATAGCAGCAATTAAGTCCCTAAATGCAGTTCATTTCGTGTTTAACCTTTAATAAAACTTCAGTAACGTTAGAAATTTAATGTAGCTCAATCATCGTGCCCATTTAACTAATGTATATACATTTCAACTTTGCCCGCTCCATGGGTATATGCTAGTATTGACAATGCGAGGTAAAACCGAAAAGAATTGGTGAGTTTGCTATGATTCATACGGTGGCCTGTAAGGAACACATGTCTATTTGTATTGTACATTCATATTTACTTGTACAAACGCAATTTATTGCTTCTTTTAATAAATTATGATGGTATAATCAAACTTTCTATTTCTTCAACTTCTTCAACTAGCACCGCGAGGCTGGTCCATGCGTTTGTGACCTCACGGTTGGATACCAACAACGGGCTCTTTATGGCCTCCGCAGCGAGGCTTGTCACTCGAACAAGGAAATTCGACCACATTAAATCTGTTCTTATAGACTTACACTGGCTTCCCATCAGGTCGCGAATTGAGTATAAGATTTAATAATCTGCTAGAAGCAAGAAGGTAAAAAAACTAGGTACGGTGACCGCCGTTTTTCCAGCTGCGGGCCGTGCCTATGGAATAAACTGCCACCAGCCCTCAGGGCAGAGACAAGCATTGAACAGTTCAATAGTCAGTTAAAAACGCTACTTTTCGACAAGTGGAGAGGGGCGCTTTGAGCGTGGTTTAACCGCGGAAAGGCGCGATACAAATGACATTTATTATTATTATTATTGGGCCTTCCCATTATGTGGGATAAGCTAATCTCAGGCTTTAACTTGATAATTACTCTATCTCCATCATATGGATTTGTTCCTGATAGTGTTACATGTACATTTACTATGATCCTCTGGAATGGCGGGGGGGGGGGGGAACTTCACTTTGTTTATTCTGAGAAAGTTAAAAGGGCAGGCAAATGCCCCAACATATTTCATACAGGCCAGGAATTCGGAAGAGGCAGCATTGACCTGAATAAGAGATGCAGTGTTACGGGCTACTATAAAAGCTTTATTCAACAGTGCAAATTACAGAAACACTTGTTTTTTTCCAAAATGAATAGATACATGTATTACAAAATGGTCACAGTCTTAACCCATTCTCTGCATACTACATGTATTTCAAAAAATGATTCAGACGACATCCACCATCTCATATTTTATGTGTGTTTCCAAGTCTAATCTGATTAATATAATTGCCAGCTATAGGCCTACCTTAAATACCAAGTTTATTCCCAATGCTTATCAAAAAGTTTAAAATTCTTCCAATATACCATAATGCCTAATAGGCCACCGTGTAATTTTTGAAATGACTGGCGAAATAAGATGACAGGCGGAATAGACGCACACAGGGGAGGTTGAGAGTGGACAGACCGATACTTCATCCCAACAGCGTAGCGGATCGAGAGGCTATACACTCAGGCGCAAGCGGTTGAACAGCTTGTATCAATTTTAAAAAAATACATTATTTGAATATGTTAAATGCAGTATTGTATAACGAACCTCGCCTCCAGTTAAAGATGAACAGTTTATTTGATGTGGTAAACCTTATCACGTGAACAGACTTCCAACTCCGCAGAATCAACCAAGGTTTATAGCGTTGACCTCAATAATTTGCACTGTAACATGAGACGACAATCAATCATTGAACTTCATCAATTATCGTCTAGATTATATCCCATTATATTATATGGTAGTTGATAAAGCTTGGAATCAGTGAAACCATGTAACCAGTGATTAACCTTGGAATAGTCAGTACTAAACCGTGGACTCACTGTGCAAGTACCGCGTGAAATCGGGCGCGTTCCTTCCACGATTTATACCCTCCCAACTGCCAATCTCGTCCCAGTTGACTTTATTGATAGCAATTTGCCAGTAGTTCCAGAATCAACCTTTTTGTGGAGGATGACGTCATCATTGAATGCATTGGAAATGTGTTGTTGCCGTTAAAAAATAAACTTATATTTATGACGGGCCGCCATTTGCATATATCTAATTATTGCTCTTCAATGAAAGCAAAAGTAAGCTTTGTGATTGTTTTGTATTCCATATACTAAAATAAAACGTTTTTATTAGAAGAATCATTTGTATATATAATGCTCTGATAAAGCTCAGTAGATATGACAAACATGCACACGGGAATCACTAACGAAAATATCTCTACATCCCTCGATAATCGACGTGTACATGAATATGTACGAAATCGCTCACAGCGAAGGAATTTATTCACATTTTTCATCTCCAAACCCGGCTAAAACCTTCGGTAATAAACCTTCATCTACGTTTCTACGGATAGGTGCCAGCCGGTACTGCATGATGTAGTCAATCTTCTCTGTATCGCCCTGTCTGATCACACCGCTCCGTAGTTCAAATAGGCCCCGTGTGGTGGCGTAGTAAGCGGAGCGCTGATTGGTCCATAATGGGTGTGTGGTGGGCGTGTCGTGACGTGCATGCCTATATTTGGGAGATCAGTAATGTACACTGGAGGCGAGGTATGACTGGGTTGTTCTAAAATATAGATTTATTGAATCGGATATGCGACTGATTTCTAAACTACCGTCAAATTGGTCTACCATCACTGGTTTCAAGGTTTCACTGGTTCCAAGCTATTATATAGCCTCGATCCACTACGCTTGGGGACGAAATATTGGTCTAAGTATTGGTCTATCTAGACCAGTGCACTGACATCAAAGGGACGGGGCATCATCGATTTCACCGAATGGAATGGACTGGAATGTCTTGGACGTCAAACTCAATGAGCTTGGCAGTATTCACCATTGTCTAAAATGACCATTGTCTAGATGACCATTTTCCATTTCACTTTGTCTAAAATACCGTTGTCTAATTTACCTTTGTCTGAATTACCTGGAATCATTGGTATACGGTAATTTAGACAAAAGTAAATTATAGAATAAATATCAATAGTACGTACCTGAACAATTTACACTGATATTTGTTTTGCAATTTGGTTTTATATCGGTATATTTCCACAGTCTTGACTCACGAAATGCCCCCATATGCTGATGAGAACTCCTGTTGACTTTTGACAATCTAGGCCTACCTTATGATGATGACCATACCCTTATATGGAAGCAACAAAAAATGAAATTCCTCCATAATGGCTCTAGAATTCCAAAATTAAAGCCCGCCAAGACATACTCTGTATCAGTCTTGACTCTCAGGCATCCGATCTAAACTGACGGAGGAGTTCGATTACAAACGTTTACACCACTACGTCCACAGGAGTAGTGATTCCCCTTTGTGCATTGCTCAGCTTCCAGACACCGTGCGTATAATTTTTCCTTTTAATGACCAGTCTTGTAATTTGTTGATGTAAACTACTTTTGTAGAATATGAAGGGGCTGGGCAGCCGACAGCTTGGCAATATTGCCCTTGATAATACCAATGGTCCTTTAATGCATAACATGAAGTGTAGCATGACAGTCATGCAACTCTTGACAATGGGCTACTGTTACAATAACAGTACGTCATCTCCAGAGGGCACATAGAGTCACAGGAGTTCACAATATTGCTATGGCAACTTAATAAACGGAAGGTGTGGAGTCAACCTTGTGTTACCTGTAAGAGGTGGAGCATGGTTTATACAGTTGCCCCCGGGAGAATGCTCCCAAGGAGGAATAACAATTCGCGCGAAATTTGGGTGGAAAATCGGAAACCCACGCAGCGGTCCCGGGGGCTACGTTGAAACAGAGGAAAGAGAGGAAAAAAGGAACGAAAGGAAAGGGCTAATCATGTGCTCTATGAGGTCATCATTGCGTATTTAGCGTAACAGTCGGACATGATTAAAAATGCCTGCATATATGCTGTTGTGAAATTTTCCATATAACGTTTTCTTGTTTTAATGAATGGTCTGACTCTGAGTGGAATGATGTCAGGAGTTCCCAAATCTCCAAGCCTGTAACTGTCGCTAAGTGGTCAATCTGAACTCACTTACATTTTACTGATCTCTAAGTGCATTTGATGAACTATGGATATCCTTCAAAATTAGATCAACGTTCCCTCAACGTCGCAATGGGAGCTCTCTCAGGGTCGCACATGGATGCAATGCTCTGATTGGAGTGAATATTTGTTTTCTAAATACAACAACCAATGAACTCGTATTTTGCAGCACATAGGCGAAAGGGTACAGTTACATTCAAATAAAATTGCCCTGAGAAGGAGGCTGCTTGTTCGGGGATTTCCAATATTTATTTTGATGTCGCAGATATCGGCTGCTGAGCCCGAGTTTTTATTCCCCACTTTCCTCTGTTTCGACGTGGCGGGCCCTAGGTTACACGCTGTATACGTCACTCTAAATGTTTTGAGCGCTCAGATGAAACGAATCGTGACTTGATCATAACAAACATAACTCTGGGCAAAGGAAAACAAATGTAGTTGCTGCATGCGAAAATGGTTAGAAGTAATATCAAGTTACATTTAATTGATATTGCCATCAATAATCGCCTGTTTTAGCTGTAGCGTGATTCGCCTTAGCGACACCAGCTTATTTGTCATCAGGTGTTTATAGATTCATCACATGCAGTCTTTATGTAAACAATGTATTTGAATATTGCGTGTCAAATCGCGCGCAGGAACTGAACACGGGGTATTGAAAAATTATGGATTACAAAACTATAGATTGGACTGGGAAAGTCTGGACTGACAGTCATCACTCTCCACCGCCTGGAAGTAATGAACTGGTGCCCTGTCCAAGCTCATTTCCAAATGCCCCATCGGTTCTCAAAGTTGATGAAACAGGAGAATCATGGAGCCAGAAAAAGTGGCAGAATCTCTCTCCAAATGGGATTCCAATTTCTACAAGTACTTTTACTTGGATTGGCAAGAAACTAAAAGGTTTGAGAAATAGGGATTCATAAGTACTTGGATGTCGCTTAGCCAACATGTTTATCTTGCTGGCAGTGATGCTGTGTGAGGACCAAAGTTGACTACGAGTAGGCTAGCGTCTTATTCACATGCTGTGATCATGTGATACAATACATGAGTGCATTGTGTACATATGATGTATATCAAGTTAGTGGACTGTCATTCATCTGATGGCCATGTCCTGCTTGCTAGGGCAGCTAAGTGATTGGCTATAGGCCTAGGGCGCAAACCAATCAGCATGGAATCTTGCAAAAATAAACCTGTCAAACTCTGTGCAATATTAAGAGTGCATTTTTCCAACACCGGCACTAAAGTCATAGGGCCCTGAAGCCTACAGCTTTTAATGGGGACAACGGACATCATTGTGTAGGACCCACACCACTAACTATGTGACCCTTCTGCCAAGTGTTTTGTGCAAGGACCCACACCTCACACTTAGCGACCCTTCTGCTTGCCAAGTGTCTTGCCCAAAGACCCCACCTCTACTTTCGTGACCCGTCTGCCAAGTGTCTTGCCCTAGGACCCACACCTTACACGTTGTGACCTTTCTGTATGCCAAGTGCTTTACCCAAGGACCCACTCCCAACTACCACATCAGCACATGTTCCCACTCAGATATCATAATGTTGACACCACACAGGCGGTGGAGAGCGATGACTGTTAGTCCATACTTTCCCAGTCCAATCCATAGTTTTGACATCCATAGTTTTCCAATACCCCTGAACTCGGACAGTGTTTCACCAAACCTGTGATTTTCTAATGAGTCGCAGTCGAGTTCTCGTCAAAACATATGCCTCGTTAGCCAATCTGGGAAACTCCGACTCCGTTTCGCCTGACCAACTGCAATGTGATCTGCATTAATCACGGGTGAAAAGGTTTTGTTTTAAACAGTGTCATCGGAATAAATGCATTTTTTCCAACAAACAAATCAGATTGAGTTCAGCGCTCTTTTATATTATCGTATTGACTCTTTGAGAGATAAGTAATCGGATAACGAAATTTCATTTTTGTTCAATTTCCGAAAGCAAAATTAAGCGGAAGCCAGTGTTTGGAATGTGTAATTGAAACTAACGTAACTGTCTGGATGGGCAGAGCTAAGGGCTTGTCGACGACGTATTGTTTTACTCGCAACACGTTTTCGACGGCATTTAGCCAAGACTTTTATTAAAGGCATGCGCGGTAGAGGTGTCATTACAAACGATGTCGACCAAGACCCGATGTCGCCCGAGAACATTCTCTCTCCTATGATTTTGGAGATTGGATTTTAGCGGTTCGTACTGTCTGCACTATTCATTATTGTAAAAACTAACAACAGACGTCCAACGCTATTATTGAACATATACTCTCATCAGTTTATCAACCACACTTGTCACCAACATGTTTCTATTTCCCGTCATATTATTACGAAACGGCAAACCTGGACACGGCAGCACTGATTTTCTCTCATGTCGCAAAACTTCGCGTCTGCCATCTTGTCGCAGAAACAGATGATTTTTTCGGCTGTTCGGACGGCGCCACAGACCCTGGCCTATAGTCGTTGTGCTCTCACAGGGGTAAACGAATGTAGTGGCGTTTAAACGTCTATGCACATTTTGGCACATAATGATGCCTTCTTTCAGATGCAAGCGGTCTGATGACTTGAAATTAAAATAGTTCTGAGAAATCTTCATATGAACAGTGGCTTGATAGATGCGGTCAAACATGCTGAGAGACACATGTTGGGTGCCATGTTCTGTGAGGCTTAGAGTTCAAGACAGTTGATGTATGATATCCATGGGTACATAATGTCCTAACGTATCAAAAAATAGTCATCTTAAACTGAAATATACCACACATGATGTAAAATTAGTACTTTGTTGGTGCTCATTTTGCAAATCAGTGTTAAAAATCCAGGACATGACCTACTTCCTTGATGCACATTCTGTATACCCTGCACTAGTATGCATGCGTCAGTTAGGCGTTGGTGTAGTGGTTGCTATGACTAGGGCATTTTAACAATTTGTTAAGTTAGTTCATTGTAGAGTTTGAAGTGACTACTACATATACCATATTGATCATATATATCCCAAATGTCCACATAGATTAGTTAGCATAGCCCCATAGGTTTATAATATTTATGAAATTTGTCGATCTTTCACCCATGGATGGATGGAGCCCATGTGGTCAGCATGAGCTAGTAGCTAGTTAGTTGTCCAACAGACAACATGCTTGGGGTTGTTTCTTTTGGATTGCTATCCAGTCAATCACGGATGCCTCTCTAGAGTCTGACCTGCTTGCAGCGGATATGCCACTCAGCATACCAAACCGACGCCATCAGATAAGGCGGGAACTGATATCAATTACATCTTCCTGGTCTGGATCGTATAGACTGGGCGTAGGGATTTGAGCACAAGCGTGTGTGGTTTCCGGCGCGTAGATTCTTGTATCATGAAATCAATTTTAATTTCATCGGTGCGAGTAAGAAATGGCGCGACACTGATGATGGTCTAGGACAGATGGGGAGATAGCGATTAATAAACTATCTGTGACAGAGACCGCACTCGGTATTAATTTTTATTGATTATCGTATTTAGGCAATCTTTCCACCTGTGCGTCTGTCGTTTTTGCGGGTCAATATGATTAGTGATCCACCAAAGAATTCTTCATTTGGATTATCAGCTAGCGTTTACGTCCCGACGGAATACTCGTTAACAGAAGGACAAATAGAAGCGTTTATTTTGGCTTGTATCTGCATTGTTGCGACTGTTGGAAATGTGTCATTCTGGTGCGTCATCTGTTCTGACAGAACGCTCCGGACAACATCAAACGCCCTCATCCTCTGTTTGAGCATGGCAGACATCTTGGTTTCTGTTGTCAACATGCCGCTTACGATAGTGACAATTCTGAACCACGATTGGATATTCGCAGTTGGAGTGTGCATTGCCCTTGGTTTTCTTAACATGGTTACCTTTATTGCCAGCGTCATGTCGCTTGCCACAATAGGCATCAACCGCTACATCCTTGTTTGTCAGGTGACACGATTCAAAACGATCTTTACGCAAAAGAAAGTGGCGGCCATCATTACGGGTAAGTTTGGATATGTTTGTTGTTATGACTATTAGGCGTTTCTATCCTGAGAATGAATTAGGAAGGCAAATAGACGAGTTGTTGACAATGCCTTCACGCCCCGAGCAATTTCTCTTCAGTGCATGCGTAGACTTGCTGACCCACTTACACGCTCGACGAGTATCGGCGAGTGTACACTTACTTGCCAAGAAGCAGATTAATGAGGACTGACAGTTGATGACCATGAATCAAAGCTAACTTGCAGTAAATCGAATGTAATCGAATGTAATGGATATTGAGACCAATTGCCAAAGAGTAAGGTCGGGATAGGCAGTATTTGAAATACCCATGGCAGTAAATTAAAGTTTAGTTACATTGGTTTGCTCTATACGCACCGATTTTCCCCTTTCCGAACTGCTATATGTGCGGCATTTTGGTCCTTCGGACGAAACCAGAAGAATTCGGTTACTGGGCCCAGACAGGCCTACCACCCGACCTATCTTAAATCGCACGAGTATTTCAGCGAAAAAGCCAATAGCGACACTAAGTTATCATATTCTAGCAGTTGTTGCGTTTTTTACCCAGTCCTATATGCCACATTTCCCTCAATTTCAGGCGTCTGGCTCCTTGCGGCATTGCTGGCGATGCCGCCACTGGTAGGTTGGGGAAGATACGGGTACCTGCCCAACCAGTCCTTCTGCTTCTGCCAATGGCGGACCAGCGTCTCCTATACATTCTTCATGGTCATCGTATGTTTCGGCGGCCCCTGTTCCGTCATGTCGTTTTCCTACTTCAAGATATTATGCAACTACCGGAAAAGCCGACGCCGCATCAATAAACTAGATGATGTGTCGGCCGTATCAAAAACCCGAAAATCACCCGTCTTGGAACGATCGCTTGGGACTGTGGAATTCATGACCAAACAACGCGAGTCCAGGAGAAAGAAAAAGCAAGAAGAGGAACAAAGACTAACGAAATCGCTTCTCATTGTCATATTTGTCTTCGTCATCTGCTGGCTGCCATTTTGTGTGACCATGTTCTGGAGTATCTTCATGGTAGACCCTGTTCCACGTATCCCGAATGTAATCAGTCTTATTCTCGGTTTCTTCAACAGCTGCTGTAACCCTATTATCTATGGATTAATGAACCACCGGTTTCACCAAGGGTTTGTGCGCCTCTTTAGATGCAGCTGCTTTGACCGCGACTGCAGACCGAGGTTTGAAAATAGTGAGTTTAGCCTTTCAGGAATTAAGAAAGACAACAAACGTTGCGGGTAAACTCGATGCCTAGTCATAAATATCAAACCGCGCTCATCCTGATTGCGTATGACCGGAAATCTAGTTATTGATGACGTAGTTCCGTTCGTGCTTCAAATGGCCGCCATTGCTGCCGAATAGCCTCGACTAGGGCATTTTATTATTACAAGACTTTTAGGGTTTCTATAGTCAACCAAACGATTGTGTCATGGTTAAATTTTGGCTGGCCTTGTTTTATTTCAAATGATATAGATTTTTTGTAATTGTGTCCCCAAAGTTAGTACGAATTTGTGGTCGCAGCCACTTTTAGTCTGATTACACTCCGCGATCGCAATGTATAGTGTACAGTGACTTATACAACACGGAAGCTTATATATACAGGCAATATTCAATATTATACTTAAAAAAGAATCCTTAAGAAACGTTTTTTGATAAGCTGGTGGAACTCAGGAATGTCAAAAAAAATAAACCTCCAAATCAGTGAAAAATCAAAATCGGCGTAGCAGTATTAAATATCCCCCTCAGTAAGTGTCCATCCTGTTCTATGGTGACGATAATGAGGACATAGATACTTATGCCGAAGGGCGTTATGACTATTTCGATAGGAGTTATGGAATCCAAACTACCTTATTAATATAAACAACATATTCGTAATTTTTTATGCACCAAAATGTGCCTCAAAGTCAAGTGACCATTTCAATTTACAATATCCCAAGCACCTCTAGCCCCTCTGGCTTGCTGTGCTTACACTCCGGAGGCAGTGGACCGGCCTCGTCTCGTCGGTGCCCGGAAGGACAATGACGATGACGATGACGAAATGGACTGCATAGGAGTCTAGAGCTAGCTGTGCTCTGCGATATTTTAGGGTCAATTTTTGCGTAAAAAAAAATCAAGTTATATATGTGTGGTTATCAGCACAATCTTAACCTTTTGTCGATACCAACCAAAATTGGCGTTAATTTGACCCGTAGTAAAAAAGAAGCGAGAGCAAAAAATTGATGTCTTTTGTGCAGCAACAAACCGCACTGTCTTTGTCCGCGACAACTACATGTATGGTGATCTTGGCCAACAGCGGGATGACCTTAATAAATGTCTGACTCTGCTCCAAACAAATAGCCGTTTTTTGACAACTCAAAGATTCTTTTCGCAGTGTTTGCACTGGTGTGACAGTCAAGTAGGCCTCACTTGAGAACGGGTCCGGGTAAACCGTGTTATCCAAAATAAATTAATATCCTTAAATAACAATTTTTTGAAATTGTTCAGAGAATAATAGCTGGCGTGAGCATGCCTCTTGATTATATGATAAGAAATTATTATACGTTGGCTCAATCGAATGCATCTGGCCATGGGGTTTCGATACCTCTTATACTAGTATAACGCTTTTAGTGTTTTCGTTTCTTTCTGTGTGTTTGTACGCTTAAATATAATTTGACACGTTTTTCTCCGTTTCACCATATTGAAAGGTTGTGCCGCCCAACCGTTATTATTTACCGGATCATTTCTTCGCGATCAGGACCGCAAACTGTCCGACCTCCTTCCGACCCTTGTCCTTCTCCTTGAAGTATTTCTCGAGTGTCCCCGCCTCTCTCATGGCGACGATTTCATCAAGGTTCACACTGTCAGGGCACGAGAAGAGAATCGCGTCACGCTCCCTCCAGTCTTTATTCAGGGGCCCCTCAAGGTTGAAATAGTGCTCCGGGGCAAGGAACGTAGTATCCAAAGGAACGATCGTTTCAAAGTCTTCGAATCCAGCTTCTCCTAGATAGGATCTGTACTCGTCGTAATCCGTGCTCCGAATAGCTGCCCTTTTCTGTGCAATGTGCGCCAGTCCATAGTACCAACCGCCCTTGAGAACTTGGTGCGGGAAGGATATGGTCATGGCGAGGAGTCCGCCAGATCTGAGGACACGCCACGCCTCCTTCATCGCCTCAACCTGCTTCGGTCGAGACTTGGGACGCACGTCATCTGCTAACAACTTTTCGTAGTCGTAGAAGTCGAGATGATGTAGGACCATGTTCATCATGACGCAGTCAAATGCGTCATTTTCGAAAGGTATGGTGGGTAATTGACATTGTTTAAAAGTCAATTCACATTCGTGATGTTCCCGAAACTTCTCTTCAGCTTTTTTCAACATTTCCGAATTCGCATCCAAAAGTGTAAGTTTCTTAACACCCGCTTTTGCAAGCTCTACGGAGTAACTACCTGTACCGCAACCCGCGTCCAAGACTACTGTGTCTCCGATCGGCTTCCGTAGTTCCGTATGAAGTGCCCGGATAATGTGTTTCGCCCCGACAGGCCTCCGTATTTCGTCAAACTTCTGTTTTTTGATGTGGACGTTATAATCAGCGTAATGGCTCATGGTTGTTTACAATCAAGGAAAATGGGGTGCAAAATCGACTGACCCACTGAGAAGTTCACGAATATTTTCTGAGTACACACAAGACTGGTTCACAGAGCGCTGACCGAGTCACAAGCAATGTCCTACTTTGGGCCAGACGGCTTCACCAAATGGGAGAATTACTAAAATGTGGAATGACTGAATGATAAGCATGGCACGGCGATGATTGGTACTACTATCAGTAGGCGTCATCACTGCGCCGGATTGTGTAGTTTCGAGCTCCATGCGCCGATTCGAACCATGAGTAGGCCTATTGTTAGTCAGAACGAGTGATAAGACAGAGGCAGCCCTTTTGTATGGCTTACTGTATTTAGCGCAATATTACGCCTATTTAGCGCAATATTACGCCTCGGGAGCAATCATTATTTTCTGACACTAAAAAATACAATGGAACAAGGGTAGATGTCAGTTATCGTATCATCTCATAGATGGCGCGCCTATTGATCTACTATTATATACTAGTAGTAGTACATGGTGTGGTGGCGGTGACCTATAAGCTTGAATATCATGTCTGTTTTGCTTTGGGATAATAAAGATTACCTTAAAGAGACAATATAGGCAGCAAGATAAAGTTACACAAAGTCGCCAAAAGGGTTCTCTCACATCTCACGCTTGTGTAAGGAATATATTTAGTGCTGAATCGGACATGGCCCAGCGCCCTCACTGTGCAAAAGTCGCCTGAAGATGGCCAAATTAGCACCTCTGCTCCTGCCTAGGCCTATAGTCCCCCTTTAATAAGCCCCAGGGGAGTAGGCATTTACTAATGGATTAGCCTCGGTGAGAAGAGGGTGGTGAGCGGAGAAAGCCAGTGATGGATAAAGAGGGGATGGGAACGGAAAGGGAATCAGGAAATAAGGGTTGGTGGGGAGATAAGGAAGGCAATATTGATCATTTTCTAGCTCCCAGATCTATCATCAGGAGGTTGACCCCGAAATACTGAAGTGACTGAACTCATTGACATTGATTGAACAGAGCACGAAAGTGTGTCTTTCACGGAAGAAAATCGCCTATCAAACCTATCCAATCATTCCGGGGATGACACATATCAGGTTTATCAGGTCAAAATCTACTTACACCACTGAATGCAGACAAAAATCAACATTATTACGTTAACGTACGATATTCCACCCTGTGTACTGTACAGTTCGGGACGGGTGCCGATTGGCTGGTCGGGGAACTAAGTCTACCTACCACCCTGCCATCTTACGACGATTATGGAACCAAGGTAAACACAAACTCACACTCGCGAAAGTCGTCGACCTAACAGTACCCGTACTTCAGTTTTTTTGTTATTGGATTAGTAGTGTTAGTATACATCGAAAATATCGGAGCTACAGGTCCGTCCTCGAACGTTTATCCATGGTAAATCATCATGTGTATTAAACCAAATAATGAACACTCCCTAAGCGGAAGTAGTTGATCTCGTGCCCTATGTCCAATTACATGCATTTCATCGTGTTTCTCAATAGGCAGAGAAATAGGTACTACATTTTGGGTTTTCCCCCATTCATTGCGCTAAGCGTAATGATTGCGCTAAATACAGTAAGCCCTTTTGTATCACCTTATACTCCGCAAGATCTCTGGATCATATTGCTGTAAACGCTGGTAATGGTGCCATACATTAGGAATCTTGGGGTCATGTTTGACATAAATATGAGCATGCAAAATCAGGTGCCTGCCTATTTCCAACTCGGGAACATTGCCAGGCATGTCCGGAAATATCTCACTGGCTGCAACCAGCTCCTTGGTGAACGGACAGTGACGTCGAGATTGAACTACGGTAATGCACTGCTGTACGGCACCACCAACAAACTCCTGTACAAATTACAGAAAGTGCAAAACATGGCAGCCAGTATTCAGTGTCACAAGGACCCCACCTTTCGAGCACATTACGCCAGTACTGCACGAACTCCATTGGTTCCCAGTTGAAAAGCGGATAGCTTTTAAAACCTTGACTCATACCCTTGACTTATACCGTCAAATGTCTGAATGGTATGGCTCCTGCCTATCTAGCTGACATGCTAAACCCTAACACATAAGCGAGTTTTACGCTCTGCATCTGGAGTCTCCCAGCTGATTCCACCCAGGACGCCAAATATGTAAGGCGAGAGACACTTTGGACATGGGCGTTGAATAAACTGTCAAATAGACGCCCAGGGGGCTCAGCCTAGCTGAAAAGTGTACCAATTTTCTCCTATACAGTATAAGTACATGCATATCTGGTATCTTCAGAATGTAAGTCTGTGGCCGGGTATCTGCAAGGTGACGGGTGAGGCTATGAGGGCTGTGTTCTTGAGCTAGATTAGCTCCGAAGTGTACCACATGAGAATGATACTGCAGTGCACCTTACATCTTAAAGTACTACAAAAACGCACCGACGGACATTTCTAGTGGTGGGTCACCCCTGACAGAGTTATGTAATTGCCTGACCAAAGCTAGGCTAGATTAGCTGAAATCTGAACCACCTGAAACTGGTTGGAAGTTGTTCAGCACCACCAAAGGAATCATGAATGACAATTGCCAGACAATTTGTGCGGTGGGGTACCCCTGACAGACCCGCCGAAAATGCCACGCCCCCGAACAAGGCTAGACTAGCTGAAATCTGTACCACCTGAAACTGATTGGAAGTTATTCAGCACCACCGCCTGAACGAAGTGCTTTGGGATTCAAGAAAAAAAGAAAGTCACCACAAGAATGAGAAAGTTATTCTATTCCTTCGATCAAACTAACAAGAAAACCAGATCCGAATGATTGGGGTGTCTCACCGGAGGCCACAATAAACAAATTGGAAAATCGATGTACATTATGAAGTGCATGTAGATATAATTAAGGATAAAGTCGATCGGCTGATGGCGAAATAACGGGATCGGGTGCGTATGATGAATGTGTAATTATTGATGAAATTCAGCAGCGATATTTTTATGTGAACTTTGACTCGCAGCTGTGGGCATTCAAATTGACGATCGGGCTGCATGTCCCCAACTCTAATGAACACCTGAGATGATTAGTCAGACACGTTCGCCATATCTTGGAAGTATCAGTAATACTTAATAATAAGTAATATAAGTCAACTTAGTAATACCCATCCTCTCGCTCATATTCAGCAAATATCCTCGTCCGGGACAGTGATCACCATTGATACCGCCATAATATGGCGGTATCAATTATGTTGTTGCCAATTACGAATTCAATTATATAAAATAACATTTCGTACACGTAACATTTCCTACTCATCGAAAAGGGTAGACATTCTGGTACTCTATTGGAAAAGCGTCTTTATCCTTTTGGGTGTAATATAGTCGAGGACGAGTTTCATTTATTTGCACGATGTCCATCTATCAACAAACTAAGAGACGAGTATCTCACAGATATCAATTTTTATAAAGGAAGTCAGTTGTTTTCAAATATGGATTTTATTTCTACATTCAGTAGTACTAACAACAAGATTATTTTAGACACTGCTATTTTTATCTGTGAGGCCTTTGAAGAAGGGCAAACAGCTCTTCAGGAGCAATGACTATGTTTTAATAATTCATTCTGGTTTTATAATACTTTTAACAGCCATATACATGTAACAAAAATTTCAAATGTCTTTGTGTGTATTGTATTTGTCATATGTGTACTGTCGTTGTGCAATAAATTTAATTTGAATTTGAATTTTATCTCACACTCACAGGGTGGGAAATCCCCCAGACGGCCTTCCCACTTAGGAAATGCTATGCAACAATGGTGACTTTATACCAATTTAGATGATTTATTTTACTGCTCTTAATAGTTGACGACGTTGAATGTAGCAATGTTCAAGCGTCTGAGAACTTTTGTCGTCACTGTCTTCCTCATTGTAAGTCGATCTCGGTTTTCATTTTACCATCTATATCGATGTATTGATAGTACATGGAGTGTGCATTGTTGGCCCACCTTTAGGGGAGTCTATACAACAGCGCAGTGTCCGTCGTCGTCTGTATCCTGTTTCGAAAACAGTGGCACTTTTCTTAACCGCTAAAGCTATGAACCTGAAATTTTCTACACATGACTCCCTGCATCATGTAACCTCGGACATCGAATTTCGATCTGATCTGATTCCCTACTTGGCCACCAGGAGGCCAAAACTAAAAAAGGTAAAAAGTGCAATATCTCACTTATTATTGACTTGTTTTTCGATGATATTTGTATGGTAGGTACTCCAAGCAACGATACATCACATGTCCTACCGACTTTGGTTTGACCTATATAGGGAGCATCCATTAAGTACGTACGCACTGAGGGGGGAGAGGGGGGTCTATGAAATCCGTACACTATGCGTACAGGGGGGAGGGGGGTTAATGGTCTTGCGTACGTACGCAACCATTTTTTGAACAAAAAAAAAAAAAATATTATCATAATAATCTTCTCCTCTTTATTCTTATTTGGATAATCATACTTGTTCTTCACAAGATGTGTGAACTCATACGCTTCTGGGTTCGGATGTTACCCGACTACAATGTTTTAGCAATTTCCAGCACCGTTTAATTTCCCGGTAATGCGTGTCGCCGTCGGAGAAAAATTGCGCAGTCGACTTGCCAATACGATGCCAATCCGATTGTGGCGCCACAATGTAGCAAATTAGGTACTATGTCTGTTCGTCTGCTAGGGAATTCAAGGTTCTATAGGCATACGCTCCTACAGGGGGGGAGGGGGTATGAGGCAATGTGTACAAGGTGCATACAGGGGGGAGGGGGTCCTCAAAATTGGCATTTTCGTGCGTACGTACTTAATGGACGCTCCCATACTATACATGTAGCATGTTTCTTAACCAGGATGAATTCCAAACCACCAAATAAATATGCGGTGAGCACAATGGCCCCTGGCCGATTCATTGACAGAGGCTCTCCTCCATATACAGTAGAACCTCTCTATTAAGGACACCCTTGGGACTGACGAGTGCTGAGAGGGTTCCTGATTAGAGAGAGGTCAAAATGAATGGAAACAACCAATTTGGGACAAAAACTAGTGTCCTTAGTAGAGAGGTTGTCATTAATAGGGAGGTGTCCGCTAAGGCAGGTTCCACTGAACACAGTGTCTCAGAAAATTAGTTCTGATTAGGGTTCTCCACAGGGTTTTTCTTGTCCTGGCTGGCCCTCCCTGCGGCTTGATATTCCAGAAGTTTTGCCAGTGGCAAGATAGACAAAGACAAGGTTTAAGGGAGGGTGGCCAAAAATTGGGTGGCCCTATGGAAACCTTTAGAGCAAGGTGGGGTGTTAGGGTGGGCCACCCTGAAAAAGCCTTGTGGAGAACACTGCTGATTTTAAGCACTTTCCCCACAGCACAGGTTTCTTATGATAGAATCTCTTGATGGCCTGGGTTTCTAGTGTTATAATGTTGCTGTGTTAGTTGATCCTCAGCTGGGATCCTCAGTATGCAAGCACCCACAGTAACTTACAAATGGGCTACATGGCCAGATCCTGTGCAGCTGGAAAGGGGGCCCAATAAAGGGAGAGGCCTGATTTTCCTGGTAGGGCGAAGTCGAAATTTGTTGGCGCTGGAGGCGCAAGCCGGGGGTCATCTACATGTAGATAGCGCAAACATGATTTTTTGATTGGAAAACCAAAAGATATTCAAAATTCATCTAAGCGGCATGAAAAGGACCAGGGGTAGTAAGTTCCATCTGTATAAAATCTTCAAACGTGATCATTGGTAATGTTGGTGTACGTTTTTTTATAGTGTTACATCTGCAAACCCCCATTACAGGAACTCAATATCATTCATCACCTAATTTGAATAAGGCTTTGCTTTGAGGCAGCTGGACTCTCCTTTTAAAAAACTGTACGATTGATTTCCTTGCAGGTGGTCTGCGGGCTTGATGAAAAAAGTTATTACAAAACCTCTGATGGCTTGAAATGTCTGAAATGCCGCCCTGGATCCTACGTTCAGAAAGACTGCACATCTGGTGCACCACACTCAACAAACTGCAAAGCCTGTCCGGATGGAAGATTTTCTCCGGAGTGGAATAACGTGATTAGGTGCAAAGAGTGCAGCAGTTGTAACAGCCATGTCAATGAAGTGGAAGTGCTGTCTTGTAACAAGACCCATGACATCAAGTGCGGATGCTTGCCAGGACATTTTCATAAAAATGCCGATGATCTTTCCTCTTCGAAGTGCATTCCCTACCAGAGGTGTTCCAAAGGAATGGGTGTCAATCTACCAGGTAAGAATTGATCTTCGAAACAATATTCCATGCATGACATAGTACAATGTACAGTCCAAATCACAAATGACATCCTGTAAATCGAGTCATTGACGCGCTACCTAGTTTGAAGGTTGGGCGTAGGTCGAGTGTATAGTGCGTCATTGGCACGCAACTCGCGCATACGTCATGCGTCACAAACGCGAAGTAGGACGGATGTCAACTGTGATTTGGACTGTAGTAAGGACTCAAAATGTGTCAGTGTTCAATCAATGTCAGTTGCAAGAGACATCATAGTCATTCTGAAATGGTGAAATGGTGATGTTAGTGATGATGAGACCAATGTAAAAAAAATTTAAACCAAATTTTTTAGGGGAGGATGGAATAAAAATGAAATAAAAGTTGTAGACCACCCCCAAAAATATATATGTTTCGTTTGGTTTTTGTAGATGAAGCCCATCCAAGCACCAATCAATAAAAAAAGTCTCATAACCACCTGTGGCAAATTACTTATGGCTTACTAATAATAAAATTGTTATAATGCACAATGGAGAAATCAACCAGAGCAGAATGGCATTTTAAAGTTTCTACAATGTACAGTTGCTTCAAAAGCCAACGCAATGTTTATAAAAGGTTGTTACTCTATTTATATTTATTTTTTATATTCCCTCATTACTTCCAGTGCCACCTGAGAGTGATGTGACTTGTGGGTATTGTGTTGAGGGGAGCACCTTTTCAGATGTCGAGTCATACAACTCTCCATGTCAGAAATGTAAGGACTGTAGAGCGGATGGTTGGAATGTCACATCCGAATGTACAGTCAAATCAGATACTGTCTGTGATAAACCAACAAGTAAGTTTTATTTTCGATGTCTGAAGATAACTGCTGGCCGGCACTTATGTACACTCCTGAAGTCAAACAGCTTATCCGGTAGTCAATGTTAACTGATCAACAAGTCGATCGATGGGCTTCGATTTCTTGTTGCATGCTTGGGAAGAGTGGGCGAGCTGTTTGCACCAAACAGAGGTGCCTGCGATAAAATGATTGATATTTTCAAAATCACACCATCTTTAATATTCCCTGTTCATTCCATGGAATTAGGTTCACTTTGCGTTGACGCCTTGTTGAAAACAGTTTTTGTTGTTTTGTTGCAGCCGTACCGCCAACTACGCCATCTTCATCTTCAACTGCCATTACTCCTGGTAAGTGTCTGAATATATCTCCTGCAAAATATGCTAGTAGTGCCAACATTTTCTGATTATCTTGAGATGTCTTTGTGTGATCCACAGCTAGATCGTGAAAAAGATAATTATACAGTTAGTGCCTTGAAACCTTTGGTAAGTCATGGTGATGATGATGATGATGGTGATGATGAATCGTCATCATTATGTCCACAGCCATGCGACCATTTGGGTGACCCTGAGCTTTTGACGATATGGCACCATGCACTGCAGTTCTATCCTCTGCGAGGTGGTTCAGGTTTCTGGTGATAAGTCCAGTCCAGTTCTTAGTGTCATCAATCCAAGTTTGCTTTGGTCAGACAGTGTCCTGTATTAGATGGTATTTGCTAGCTTTACCTTGGACCTTCTGACATGCGCAAATATTTCTGTTTTCTCATCAAAAGCAATGGTTGCAAGCCATCAATCCGTTCCCTTTCGCTAGGTCTTCTTCTTCTCGGGGGTTAATTGCCATGCCATAACTGCCACTGGTTCTATCTTCTTTATGTAAGTGGCGAATTTGGTTAATTAGTGATGAAGAAGATCAGTGTCATCGGCAAACCTCAGATTACTGATTGTTTGACCCTAGGTTATCTCGGGTGACTCCAGTTGGACGAGTGACTCTGTCATTCTTGAGGACAATGTTGCACAGAGTTGGTGATAGAAGCTACCTTGCCTTACTCCTATTAAGGTGAGGATGCAATAGCTTAAGTCCTCTTCCACCCGGACCATGCTCATTGATGCTGCGTTCAATGCCTCTATGGACTTGATGAAGCTAAGGCTAATGTTTTTCTTCCTTAAAATTGCCCACAAACCTTCCCGGCAGAGCTGATCAAAACATTTCTTGTTATCAGTGAAGTTGTGGAACACAGGCTTGCCCAGCTGCTTGCAGTATACTTCTTGCACAATACCCGAAGGTTGAATATGTGCTGAGTCACGTTATCTCCCGTGGCGAAAAGTTAACGGCCTTGTTCCTCAGATAAGATGGCTTCTGCTTGTGGTGGCAGGCATGTGAGGATGACCTTTAGGGCTAGGAGAATCGCGCAAGGTAGTTATCAAGCTTATGGTCTGGTTATTGTTACAATTCCTCAGGTTCCCCTTATTTAGTAAGAGGTACAACAATTGATGTTATCCTTATCTTGGGTCAATCCTGTTTACACTTTACCACCAACTCTCCCCCATTCGCACAAGTTCCCGAGAGATATTGTCAATTCCTGGGGACTTGCCGTGTTTGAGACATTTCAAGTTTGTCAGGGCTGCCTCAACTTTGCCTTCTTGGATCTCAGGGTCTTCTTCAAACTGGTCTGCTGTCAGCTGGTCCTTCGGATCTTAGAGAACTAGTTCCAGCTCAGCCGAAATCTGATTGTTGAATGCAGCTTGGAGCAGTACTCATGCAATGACAAGCCGTATAATCAGAGTTCTAAATATCAGTCTTTTTTCAGGTGAAGAGAACAATAACAAGCTTGGACCTGGAGGCATTATTGGAATTGTTTTACTCGTACTGGTTATACTGGTTCTATGTACAATCGCCGTGTGGTATTACTGCAGGTGAGTATTTCATCATTGTGACTGACATTTTAATATGGCCAGCCGTTTCTGCCAATGTCCCTTAAATGTGAAAAAGACAGTACATATTATCAATAATCAAGAAGAAGAACGACTGTCGTCTTTGGCTTTATTAGGCTATAAGATCACTAGCCTTTATGAATTCTAATTTCAGTAAGGCAAAAGGCCACAATAAATGAAACATGCCTCAAAATAGCGATCAATTAGGAACATGCCAAACGTTTGTAACTTTCAATAAAAAAGGAACGCAACAAGAAATCTAGGGGCGCCCCCCTTTAAAACAGCTTGTTTTGGGTGCAGAATCAAAAACATAACGGTCATGCGATCATGGTACTTTTTAGTAATTTTGTCCATTCCGTTTTCAGAAAAACACGTCGTCAAGCTGAATCTGCAGAAGCTGGTAAGGAGTAGGAAGAATGCTACAAAATATGCACATTATATAATTCTTGGCTCACCTGAGTGGTCTGTCATTGTTGTGACAGTTTGGTGGCAATGTTTTAGTGCCATAGCTGTTGACTTGAAACTTTTTCATAGCGTTTATTTGTCCTTTATGGTTTTGGAAAGTACCCCTTGAAAGGGCCACGGGGGAACTTCTTACCAAGATTGCCCTGATGACCTTGGTAATTACTAGTCATTCAGTTTGTGTATCTTGAAAATATTTACTAACCGCTCAGGTAATAAAAGGTCAAACATTGTGCTCGGTGATGCTTTGGATGAACCAACGTTGAATTTAAAGGAAATAATTTCCCGGCACTTCACAGTACATTGATATTTGAACAAGATTTCAAAGAAAAAGTACCTATGTGCCAGGGCAGGCTAACTATTCCTTTCAGGAGGCAATGAACCTTATTTTGACTAATTAATCCTTATGGCATAGATCTGAAATGGACCACTATGCTGAAAGTCGTTGATATGATGATGAACACAAAATTTGTAGAACATCTTTGTTCATTTTCTGAAGCACATTGATATTTGAACAAGATTTCAAAGAAAAAGTACCTATGTGCCAGGGCAGGCTAACTATTCCTTTCAGGAGGTAATGAACCTTATTTTGACTAATTAATCCTTATGGCATAGATCTGAAATGGACCACTATGCTGAAAGTCGTTGATATGATGATGAACACAAAATTTGTAGAACATCTTTGTTCATTTTCTGAAGCACCCCACTCCCACCAGCCTCTAGAGTACATCTAACCTCACTGATGCTGTTTAGATTGTATGTTTTGTTGATTTTTTAGGCAACAATGCTATTGCACTGCGTAATCTGGGGGCCAATCAAGACAATGGTGTGAACCCGAATCATGAACAATATCATCCAGTTCCACAATTAAGACCTGGTAAGTGGTTCTAGTTTTCCTTTGATTTATTGAGCTTCATATCTTTAAACTATATGCCAAACAATTTGAGACTAATCTCAAAGAAAGCAGTTATTTACTGCAGTTTGCACTGTAAACAATTGAGCATCATATTGTTAATCACAGCAATTATAATGCTTATTCGGAGTCTTAAGTTAAACATGGGGTATGTTATGTACATTTGAAATGGAAAAGAATTATTTTGGTCCAAATTTTTCATTCAGAAAACCCACTGGGAATATTTTTGCTACATTTTTACAACATGCTCCTGTAAACATATGGCAATATATAAATACTGTGAAATATTTGTAAAAAAAAAGAGATTAAGGAGGGAAAATGGATGACTCGAAGGAGAAAAGTAGTGTTTTGAGTGCCACTGCATAAATTTTAGCTGTCATTGTTGAGAGGCAGAGAAAACATTGTCAAAAAACCAGATGGGAGGGAACAAGGCCTTTAAAGGGGCATCATATGGCTTATACCATGACGTGGAGTGGACGAGATTAATTAAGCACCACATGACTAATATGAGGACTTTAGGTTGTGCTAGATGATATCAATGGCCACACAAGGGTGAATTTTCAATGATTTCTGTTTGATAGCACCTGATATTATATTGTACTTTAAAAACTGGGACCTTTTTTCATAGATCACCCGATGTAATATTTTTGTCATATCCGCTATCTCAGCAGCAAGCCATGAGCGCTACATATATCTACCTGTTTAACTGTGCACTTTATCCGACGTATTATTCATCATCGGTATACTCGTTCTGCAATTGGAGTTCAAAATTATTGTCTGTTAAATATTTGTTGTTTTCGGATAGAAATTAAATTCTTTTATTGATTGAAGTTCAACCAGCAGTAATTTTTTTCTTCTCTGTGTCAGCTACAGACCAATCATAGATAGAAAAGCAAGTGATCATGTGATTCACTATATGGGCAAATGGCCAGTCTATTGTTTGGCTATGTTATCATGTAGCATTTGTTTCATAGTGGTATGTTGGTCCAACCCAAATAGAAGGAAACTCTATGTTTGGTGATGTTTGCAAACTAATGTTTGCTGGTGTAGACCAGCTTTTAAATTAGAACCTCTGGGATCGGGATGTCAAAACATTTTCAAACCATATAGTTTTATCTTGATGAAGGCTGCCATTTGCAGAAATTGATACGAAAAATTTGATAAAAATCACAGCTTACCATGTAATGTTGTACTTAATGTATATAATTTTATTTCAGAGCAGGACAATCGCCCACACGATATTTTTATATGGATCTGTGAATACCTGGGAAGTAGTTACAAAAGTTTCATCAAGATATTACCAGGTACTTTTTAGTTTTAACTGAGAATGTCTTTTTCTGTTTTCATTCAAGATGATTTCATCATTGCAAGTCATTTGTGTGAGAACTGTGCTCAACTGTTGATTGAAATAGAGCTAAAAATTGTTAACCCCTCAGCCAATAGAGACGAGAAGATCTCGACCTACTCTACAAGGTCACAGAGGTCAGATATCATAAATTGACGGTTATTCATTGGTAAGAGCCCAGGGATGAGACTCTTGCTATTTGATATCGGACAATAAGTATAAATTCATTTGTTTTAAGAATGCTCATTGCGAGTAAAGTATTCAACAGCTGTGCAGTTTCTGTGTACTTTAGAAAGGTTGTCTTATAGAACGCTAAAAATGACAAATTCTGCAAAAACATTTTCAGGAGCTGAGCTATTGACTCGTAGTGATTGGGATCAACCACGCTATGAACGTATGGATCTGAAGGACACCATTATTTACGTAAGTTTGTAGTTTTAAGTTTGGGTTTTGTACCCCTTCCTCATTTAAAATGTCATTATAATATTTCTTTCGGGGGGGGGGGGGGGGGGGTGTTTAGCAAAGGTTAACTGGAGACAAATGGCGTACGAGCTGGGGGGGATGGGGGTTGGGTATATATTTTTTATGAATCTAGGTAAAAAGGGATACATATTTTTTATGCATCTAGGTAAAAAGGGCTACGGCCGATGTGACAATGCCATTTAATGATCTTAAACAAAGCTAAAGAAGCAGGTCAAGGACAAATCTAAATGGAGTTGGCTTGACAACTTGATTCATTCATTTGGGTCAGCTGCTGATGATTTACCTGAAACAGCCCTGACTTGAATGCTTTTTTCCCAGTAAAAAATACTATCATATGATAATAGTCTTTATCAATGTCGTAAGATACCAAAATACCAAAATGCAAAAAACAATGCATCAGCATCATTTCTAGATTGACCGGTCCATACAAACATAATAATTGATATTGCTCCCAGAGATCACCAAAACTCTCTTTCTGGGTATCAAAAAGGGCATTTTAGGGCAGGTTTTTGCCCATTCTGACAGTCTCATTTTTGGGTTTGCTCTCAGATGCTCCCAAATTGCATTAAAGTGTTCTCAATTTTAAAATCTTGAACCTCCGATAGACTTTGCTGGCATCATGGGCTATCCTAAAGGCTGGTTTATTTTCAGGATCTGACCATATATCAAAAGAGCATGTTCTTTAAAAGTTTTATGGCTCTGGCAACTGCAGGAGTTGAAACTAACTGATGTGTTCTTTTTGTTTCAGTTGTTAGAGAAATGGAAGGAGAAAAATCCTCACATTCTAGATGAGAACGTACCGGCAGAATTCTCTTCGGCTGCCGCTCGCATTGGAAGGACTGACATCTGTGAAGGATTGGAACTGTTACTACCGAGTTTTGCTGTCCCCAATGCAGATGATGACGGCTTGCCGGACCAAGGATGAAAAAAGAGCTACATGAATTTTCTGATGTGAAAACCATATCATAAAGTGTCAGACCACAACAGGGGGGAATTCTTTTGTTTATAATTCAAGGTGAAAATTAAAGGTACACATGGTTGAAATTGTAAGTTATAGGTCAACAAATGTTATTCGTATTAAGATTCAGGTAAATTTTCGGACAAGGTGATTAGGTTGAGAATTTAGTGATTGCTGCTGTTAGAATAAACCATTGTAGGCCCACATGTTTCCAAAAAAAGGTGGGTCTGCACTGATAGGTGTAAGTGCGCCCCGGGTTTTTTGACACACGGCGAAGACACGGGTCTTGAAAAAACACGGGGTTTTATGATAGGTGGAACTACGACTACACACTCAAATAGACGTTTGGTGGCGCCTGTATCTCAATTGCAAATAAACATATATTGTCGTGTTTTCAGCTTTTTGTTAATAACTCAAATAGACGTTTGGTGTCGCTTTTCAAATAGACATACACTCAAATAGACGTTTGGTGGCGCTCGTATCTCAAATAAACATATATTGTCGTGTTTTCAGCTTTTTGTTAATAACCCAAATAAACGTCTATTTGAGACCATGCATTTGACCCCAAGCTGCTGCTTATAGTCCTTCTTTAGTGTTGATGGTCATCCTCTCACACATATTTTAGAACAACTCCCTATGGCTAATGATATGAGACAAGACCACTGTTTACTAATTTTTAAAGATTAACTTTTTCTGCCAGTTGGTTGAAACAGGGGAAATATCAACATCTCTCAACCTTGTCCAAATATCTTTGGGAAACATTTCAATGGATAACCACGAGTATAAACTTCACCAGTTACACGAACAACAGTCCGGGATATCGTATCCAAATTTCAGATTCACAACCACACACGGTAACTGAAGCGACACGATCAAACATGGACAAATTTAACTGAGCACTAAGCCAAAACCCCAAAGGCTTAAAAAATCAATGGTCGTGTCTCGTACCGAGAAGTGTGCTAAAATGAACCCAGACAGCGAGAAGGGTCTGTTAGCAATCAATGTATGATATTGTGTTTTTTATAACATTTGCGTATCTCCTGTGCTATTTTGTAAAGTTTAATCTCGTCATAATCTGATCATATATATCAAAGCTGTCTGTGAATGTTGTTTACTCCTGTTGAGGTTTGAGTCATTTTTATCAGTATTTAATGAGTACATACATGTATGTTAATGGCGTCCATTTAAAACATACCAGCAAAAAACATTGACATTAAGCTACTATGAGAAGATTTTTTATTCTCACTTCCTGAGATGTGCTCAATCAGGCATCTGAAAAATACTGTTGTACATGTTATTCTTTACATCTCAGCTGAAATGTGTTGAGATTGCGAGCAATGTGTCCATTTAAAACATTCCAGCAAAAAACATTGATATTAAGCTACTATGAGAAGATTTTTAATTCTCACTTCCTGAGATGTGCTCAATCAGGCATCTGAAAAATACTGTTGTGCATGTTATTCTTTACATCACAGCTGAGCTGTGTTGAGATCCACAATGTGGAATTGCGAGCAATGTGTCCATTTAAAACATTCCAGCAAAAAACAGTGATATTAAGCTACTATGAGAAGATTTTTAATTCTCACTTCCTGAGATGTGCTCAATCAGGCATCTGAAAAATACTGTTGCACATGTTATTCTTTACATCACAGCTGAGCTGTGTTGAGATCCACAATGTGGAATTGCGAGCCTGAGGAAGCCTATTCATCACAAGTAGATGAACAAAATGTGAAGGTATATTAGATAGTATTTATACATGGCCATGATAGCTACTTATCAAAATTGATTAATTCTTTTACCGTCCTTATATTGCAAAAATCAACTTTTAAAACATATCTGCATGTGTGTATGAGTACTATGACACTTTTTACAATTGTGCTGAGGAGTGCAAGGCATGGTTAGCTGGGGAAAGTGTAAATGTCACCCCGGATGATGCTGAACTATTTTCATGAACTATGTTTTTATTTTACGTAAGAAATTGAGGATATGTGATTGTACAGTGTTCAAGGAGCATAATTATTGGAATCAAAATAAACTCTTTTTTCAAATCTATGTTGTTCATTTGCAATCGATAAGCCTACAGTATCATTTTTTTCGGCCTATCGCCTACCGGCCACCAAAGGTTGTAAGGTCTAGATGTTTTTATTTCTCTTCATCAAATGAAGGTACTATAATTAAAAAATTATTTACCATTATCAAGTTGTGAGTTCTATTTATGTGTGAACTGCTGGGTCTTCGTCCCTTACCGTCCTGAGATCAGCGGACCACAGCTCAACTAACACAGTGGGGTCTGGGTTATTTCCCAATATTGAGACAACAGGAGATCCATGCGGACAGACCTAGGATCTGGTCAAAACTGCCCAATGTTCTTGGAGACCAAGTCGCAAGCATTATGATATTTTGGAACCCTTGACTGTTACTGGGCACAACCAACTGATCGTTTGGACACCGTGAAGATGAGAACACAACCATTATACCATCTAAAAAATGTTTTTGTCACTGGAGACAACACCACCACCATTAACGAACCCAGGTGGTGTGTGAGGTCCTTGTCACAACCAACATCCAAACCTGGAGACAACAGCACAATTACTCAATTTTTGAGTTTGACCTCTGTGACCTTGAAAAATCGGTTAAATCAAACACCTTGGTATTATGTCATGTAGTCACATCAGAAGTATTGACTGTAAAAATTTCATGGTTCTTGCTATCGGCGTTCATGAGATAGTTACAAAATAAGGTTTTCAAAGATGGCCGCCTGGAGTCCAGAATAAAAGTATAAAGTCAAATGGCGATGATTATTCGTGTGTCAAGTCGTGCTGTCATAAGACATCCACACACTAAGTTTCAACTTTCTAGACTCTATAGCGAGCAAACATGCCACCATTGATGACAGACGACAGACGACAGACAAGTAGGGATGAAATAAGCTCACTCAGGTGGGCTAAAAAGCCTAATATTATTTTCTAATCAGCTATGAACAAGACGAACTCATTTAGTTACTTACAATTTGCCAATTATAAGGTAGACCAATGATAAGTATATTTATCATTCTGGAACATTTTCTATATTCAGACTGAATGAGACAGAATCTCTGATTCTTCCTCGTCTGATGCTAAAGGGACAAATTTGTCAGGACCACTGCTTCCACTTCCTACTTCTGCAAAAGAAAATCTCACCTGTTCAACGGAATAGTTTATTGACATGTTTCAGCTCAGAGGTGTCATCAAAACTTCCAAGACATTCGTTAACAAATCGGAATTAATGAGATCATCTTGCCTCGAGATCTCAGGACAAACTTCCCATGTGACCATTGGCCTTGCATATGCCTGGAGTTTCATGGCGTCACTAAGGTCCTCGGAATCGATCCTGAACCTGAAGGTTGTTCACTTCGAAATTGACAGCCCTCTTCCCTATTCTTCCAGCCATGATGACCAATGTCAACCACCTGTACTGTAGGCCTACTAACTGACAGTGAGTCCTTCTTTGGTTTCTTTGACAAGATTGCCTTGAGCCTCCTCAGATCTCTTCCACAATTCCGTGAGGCATCCAGGTCACCCTTTCCAAATTTTCTCTTCCTCTCCATATTGTCGTCCCCATGTCTGTCCCTGTTCCCTTGTCTTTCTTTGGATTTTCTTTTCCCTGTCTTACTCTCAGCTTCGGAGCGGAATTTGAACTTGTATATTGTGCCTTTGTTGAGGATCAAACAGCCACAGAAACCAGTGGTCTTGATTTTGTCCAAAATGTTCTCATCACTCCAGGATGCCATCCTCATGGTTCTGAAAATGATTGATATTCAAAATTAATAAGATATAATGATCAGCTGGGGAAAGGGCCCCTGGTCCTGACTGGGACTGGCCCAAGGGGTTCATCAAGGTCCTGATCAAGCCATCAAGGCCAGGGGGGTCAATCATTAGGCCGCAAATGTTACCCCCTTGAATGAATGAAACTGATAATGCATATTCAATATTTAAAAATATTGAATATGCAAAATAATAAACAACGATCATGAATATTGTTCTTGTAGATCATGTATTTTTTAGGAAAATGCTGCACACTTTTCTCAAAATTCTGGATGTGAAGGCCTGTGGTCACATAACTTGGAATTTGCCTGATAGTGATAGCCTAGGCCTAGTCACTAGTGATGATAGGCTATAATTAATTGTGCTGAATAGTGTATTGAGTGATTACTTCTTTGACATGAAGCATACAGTGTGGCATTTTCCACTCGTCTTGACTGTCCAGAGTCCTACATATCATTGCCCGACTTGAATCATGATGCATGGATGACATTGAGTGGGATTGACATGTCCGATGTCCGACATTGAATTTGCGTGCATGTGCAGATGCATTGCCCATCCATGCATATAGGGCCTAATCCCTCGTCGCATCTTTTATCTTGCTCTTTTTTTGCTTGGCTTGGCTACTTAATTCTTCCGTATCAGACATGGGGTCTAGAATCATGGAATACCTTTTTGCATCCAGCCATGCGCTGAAAGTAAATCAGTTAATTTCCTTGCCTTTGACATGTTCTTTCTTGTGTGAAATGATTTTTAGCGGATGTCCGGTAGTTGTCCTTTGCCACGCCCTCTGAAAATTTACACTGAACATCTTTACACTGTTAATGAAGAACCAGTCAATGATTCAGTTCCATAATTTTCCGTAAGATGGCACAACGTACTTAGGGGGTCGTCTCACAAAGCTGTCTGGTGAGACCGGCTGTGTCCGTGACCGGATCGGAGCCTATTTCAATGGGCTAAGGTACTGAGAAAAATCCATCACCCGACTGAGAGTCCCGGGGACAAAGGAATCTACGCTTATCTAGAGGTATTGGATATCTCGGGTGTCAATAAAACCATACCATACCTTAATCCATCTCCATATATAGGACACACAAGTTCAACTCCCGTACGGCCGGGCTTTTGGGTAAAGGTCTATTCTCTCCATGTATCACAAGTACAAAAACCGTATACTCAGTCCGACAAATGACCATCATTATGTCTCAAGTCTAGCCTCGTGCCACACTCCCAAAAAAACGGGGCAAATTTCAAATGTGTTAAAGTTGTTTCTTCGCGTCCGTTATGAAGAGCATAGGTCGGGACTAATAATGCAACATCATTCTGTTTTAACCACCGCGCACGAGTTTATAGTTCTGCCTCTAAGCATGCCACTTGTCACATTATTACAGTATGGTAAAAGTGGTAGATCGATTCGGGTGTCGTCCCGTGATGCAATGACGTCACTCGTACACTATGACGCAACGCCGTCGATCACTAGCGTCATGGGCACCTCGCAACGCGGAACATAGAAACCAAACGACTGGACGCGACTACAGCAGTTTTGGTTTTTTCGCTGTGTTTTTAGGTTTAAAACATCGAAAAACGATTACTTTTAATTAAGAATGCCACGCTGGTTCAGAAAATCAGCGACTGCAGGGAGGGAAGTGTCCTGCTGCCTGCCGTTCATAAGACGAAAGGTGAACCATGTGGTCAAAGACCGACCAACTCCAACTCCGAGTCCGGCAGAAGAGAGGCCAAGAACTTCCAATAAGTCCAAGCGCCGCTGTGGCTTTGGGAGGCAGTGGATGGAGGATGAGATTAAAAGCGATGACACGAATGACGTAGCTACTGGAGAACCAAGCGAATTAGGACAAGAGAAAACGGACATTCTGATCATTGACCACGAGGTAGGCCTGATTGTAGCTCTATTTACAAAAAAGGAAATATTTAATGACATTCGTGTAGCTCCCATGGCCGAGCCCTCTTTTGAAGGAAAATCTTTAATGACATTTATTCGTGTAGCCCACATGGCTAAGCTGGCCTTTGAAAAAATCTTTATTGACATTCGTGTAGCACCCAATGGCCAAGTCATCATTTGAAAAAATCTTAAACAACATGCATTCGTGTAGGTCCCATGGACAAGCCCTCTTTTTGCTCCAATGGCCAAGTCGTCCTTTGATTAACACAACTTTACTGACATTTTTCGTGTAGTTCCCATGACATTCGCATACATGGGGAATAAGCCCTCTTTTGGAAAAAACGTTAATGACATTTTCGTTGCTCCACTGACCAAGCTGTCCTTTGAACAAATCTTTAATGAAATCCGTGCAGCCCCCATGGCCAAGCCCTCATTTGAAAAATTCGTGCAACTCCCGGCCATGACCAAGCCTTTTTGAATAAAACCGTTAATGACATTCGTGTAGATCCCATGGCCAAGCCCTTTTTGGAAAAAAAACCTTTGACATGTTTAACGACATTCGGAGTTACACGATATCTAATATATATTGGGGAATATTGAATGGGGGTTATTTACATTACAAGATGGTTGAGTTTAACCCCCCCCCCGCACTCTGTTTCCTGGATCCGCACATCAGACGAGCATAAAATTTAAAATATTGATATTAAGGTGCTCATAGTTTAAGGGGTATCAGAGCAAGCCCCCCCCCCCCCCCCGGTCAATTTTGCACGTACATTGCCAGCGACATTCTTTTTCTTCACCGAAAACAGGTTTGCTGCGAAACCCCCGTAGAGTTTTTCAAGGATCCGAACAGACCGAAGGCACCATTGGACCTTCAAAGGCTGCCAACAGACCTCGAAGCAGGCGATATTGAGTGGCACTTGCCCAACTACATCCCAGAGGGATACGACGACATCGATATACTCAAGGTGAACCCGCCCGAACTTCGACGGCCATCTGCACCTCTTGATCTAGAAAGGATTGCTCTATCCGATGAAAATCTGAACTTGTACACTATTTCCGAATCCGAGGAATATGGTATTATCGACGTCCTTCGAGTAGCAACACCCAGCGAGGGGACAATCACTTCACCATCACCTGGACCAAGTGTCTCGCATGACACTCCAACCACTCCCCCGGCCACCCGACGTAGCTCACTCGGACAGCGCATTGTAGGATTCTTCAGACGATTTGGAAAGAATCGTGTCTCTCGTTTATAATCGCCTTCAACGTTTCGATAATTTAGACTGAACTTTCTCATCACATAGTTTAAAATTATCATCGGTTTAATTCGCCTGCGTGGATTTAACAGTCAAGATTGGCTGATATTTGCTGAAATGTGGTCATAACGAACTCAACTCTTGCGAGACGTGTATTGATCCTAATATTGTGTGTGGAATGTGGTCATAACGAACTCAACTCTAACGAGATGTTTATTGATCCTAATATTGTGTGTGAAATGTGACCATAACGAACTCAACTCTAGCCAGGCGTGCATGAAATGATGCTACTGCAGTGTGTGGAATGTAATTGTCATGTCAGAAAGACACTGGTGACTGATGCAAGCCGTAAGATGGGAGTGTAAAACGGCCGTGCCATGACAGTTCTAATTGTTTAGCTTACAAATCATAAGCGACCGGAGCCATGCCATACCAGTGTAAAATCTCAAACCTGGAAGACATAATTGACCGAAGCCGTACCATAGAGCGTAAATAGCATCAGTGAACGAAGCCTTGCCACCTGATCGACTTTAAGCTGTCAAACCTGGAAGAACTTAGTGACCAAGGCCTTTAGTGATCGAAGCCGTACCATCAGAGTACAAACTATTGAACCGGAGCCGCACCATAAAAACGTAAACAGCATCGTGCCATTGGAGTATAAATTGTTTAACATTAGCAGAAGCCATGCCATGCTATTGTAAGCTGTTCATTGTCTGTCCTGTCATTGCCATCTCTAAATAGCCTCCTTCGCTTGTCAAGGAAATGTGCCACTCGTAAAACACTTGCCATATAATATTGTCCGTCGAAAAATTGTAATTATTTGGTGCCGCGGTATTATACCTGTCCGAATTCGTTCCATAACATGTCTCTCGCAACTCGTGTCAAATTATTGCATCGACACTCGTGCCATAATATTGCCTGTGAAGACTCGTGCCATAACATTGAATGTCGTAACTCGTGCCATGATATTGCCAGTCGTAACGTATTACATTGTTCTTCGTAACTCGTGCCATAATATTGCCTGTGAAGACTCGTGCCATAACATTGAATGTCGTAACTCGTGCCATGATATTGCCAGTCGTAACGTATTACATTGTTCTTCGTAACTCGTGCAACACCATTACCTATCGTATATATCTAATGCATTTATATAAAATGTATTGCTCGTCGTATATGTTATTCAAATCATAATGAAGTATAACTTATCGTGCCACAACATTATCCGGCATCGTGTCATAATATTGCCTATCATATCTCGTAAAATAGTATAATTTATTGCCTTAATAACTTGTGTCATAACATTACCAATCGTGACTCCTTCCATAATAATATTGAATGTCATAACTTGTGCAATAACACTGCTTGTCGTAAAATGCCATAACATTGTGTATTCTGTTGTAAACCGTCATTATTCATGTAAACTCGCATTGTCAACCTTTTTTCATGTAAACTCGCATATTCAACATTTATTATTCGTGTAAATCCGTATTGTCAACCTTCATTATTCATTTAAACGCACATTGTTAACTTTTATTATTCGTGTAAACTCGCATCTTCAGTCATTCTTATAAACTCGCGGTATCTCAGCCCACATGCATCTTTATTATTGTGTTAAGCTGTACATGTACAGACTTGAATTGTAAACTATGTATTATTATCTTTAATTCGCATAATTATCAACCTTTATAATAATTTGTTTGATTTGAAATGTCAGCCATTTTCCTTACTTTTAAAATTGCATTGTCAACCTCTAATATCGTATAATACTCACATTGTCAACATTAATATTATTTAATTCAAACTACTTGTATCTGTTAACGATCTTGTGTTATGCGGGCACATAACAAAATGCGTAGCTGGAAACAACTTTAGGTGGCAAAGACTAAGAGCAGCGCTCGCACAGTATAGTGGCAATGTCGACGTTTCTGACAGGGTGCATACACGCTTTTTGGACAGTTTAAGTGGCAATGGCAAACAACGTTTCTAAAAGTTCAGTGGCAATGGTAGACATTTCTGAAAGTTCAGTGGCGATGGCAAACAACGTTTCTAACAGTTCAGTGGCAATTGCAAACAGCGTTTCTCTGACAGTTCATTTTTGACAGTTCAGTGGCAACGGCATGTCCAAAAGTTCATGTCGCATCGGCAAGCAACGTCTAAGACAGTTAGTGACAGTTGCTACAGCATTTTGAACGGTTTACTGGCAATTGCAAGAGCAGTTGATCACAATTCAGTGGCTCTAGCTTCAACATTTCGGACAGTTCAATAGCAGAGGCAACAACGGTTCGGATTGTTCACGGTGTCAGTGGTGAATAACGGTTTAGACAGCAAAGTGGCAATGATAAATGGCTTTCTGTGCGGTTCGGTGGCAATGTGGCAAATAAAACGCTTTCGGCACATGCAGTGTAAGCGGCAAAGCACGTGCCGGCCATTCAGGCAGAGTGGAACGAAACGTTTCGGACATTCAGCGGCAGTAGTGGAAAAGAAGATTTGGCATTCGGATTACACTGCAAACTGCGTTTTGGACACTATGCGGCAACGGGAAATACCGTAGGTTACGGACGTGCAGCAGTAACGACAAACTGCATATTGTATGTTTTATCTGGTACCGGCACTAGGAATAATCCAGTGGCAAGAGACCGGATTCTGGTCACAGACACACCGATTGACGGAGTGAATCGCTTCCGTATCAAGGAATGTTTAAGGCACACGAGTTTCCAAGTGGCAGGATCAAAAACGTTTTGCTCCTCTGAACTTGAAACCACGCAGGCGACGGCGGTGGTTTTCCCCGGGTACTCCGGTTTGTCCACCGATAGAAATAAAATAAGATGAAATAATTCATTGCGTGGTTTCAGTCATTTTATGATATGGTTTTGGTTGATAAAGTAGTCAGCTGTTTAATAGCCTAAATGTGGGCTCAGGGGTCAAATTGCTATAACCGAAAAGTTGATTCACGTGTTAAAAATCATGCAAAATAACCCCCAAACTTTCATAAACCGAAACGCTGAAATTATCACGCTCAGCCCAGAATGAACATGTTATGGCTTGGAAGAACTTTTCATTAGTATGATCCATAAGACAAAAAAAACAGACAAAATTTTCTTTTGTTACGTTTTTGAATCAATGTGCTCCCCGGCTGGCCCTTTTATCCACCATGCAGTTTTGATCTGTGGGCATTTTTTCACCACTCCTACTTCTTCCTCCTTGCGCATGTGACCGGAACTCTATTTATATCTGACATTCTGAGGGCGTTCCGTATGATAATAGTATACATGTGGTATATGCTTGAACATGTCGAATATGCTATGTGTCTGCTTTAGAAAAAATTGCTCCTATTCAAAACCTACTTTAGTGACCCCATTCGACCGACAAATCGTTCAAATGGCATATTTTGTAGGTCTATCCGCGGCATTATGATCTCATATGACTGAATTATTGGCCTCATTTCATTCGATAACAATGTATATGCGGTGAGATAGTAGTCAATTCCATTCAATGCTTTAAGGACGACACTGGTGAGTAGCCAACTAAAGTTATAATCAGAATCTTTCAGTGATAATACTCATATTCATATACTGGATTTGCATCTTGGCTTCCAGCTATTGTTTTCGAGGCAGACCAAGCGGACAACTTTGGCGACAAGAAGCGTCAGCCAGCACACTAGCCGCCAACTTTGGCGACAAGAAGCGTTCGGCTGACGCCTCTCGACGCCAAAGTTGGCGGCCAGTGGATCCCGGTCAGAGCACACCTGCCCAGAATTGGCGTCCAGTAGCGTCTTTTCCGCCTCTTTAACCCATCCTGGGCCATGCAGCGCGAAATCATGTGACATCAAGACGCAAGCTGTTTGGCCATAGCCTCGCCGCCGACGCCAAGTCAGGCGGCAATCCGTAGCACACCTGGCTTCTTCTTGCGTTCAAACGCGGCGACACGCGTCAAAAATCAAACATGTTAGATATTTGGCGTTTAGTTGCGGCAAGTGGCGTCAAGTCGCGTTCGCCGACGCCGTGAACGTCGAAGTTGGCGGCTAGTGTGCTGCGGGCTGTAAGAGGTCAATTTATTGTCACACTCTGGGGCACTAGTTTGTTCGCGAGACCCAAGTGAAATTTCTTGTCCGCGATATAACGCCAGTGTTTGATGAATAGTCGGTACCTCAATGACGAACCCGTGGGTTCTGGGAAAACTTGGTGTTTACTCATGTTCAGATTTCGTCTGCATCAACAAAATGAACCCGGATGTTCGGTCTGGGCCCTACTTGTAATGCTATTCGTTCCGAGGATCACCGCTAGTCAAAAGTGCTGGCTGTATGTGAACCGCTACCTAAAAGAAATTAAATGTACTAGACCTACAGTCATTTGAAACTATAGATATCTCGACGCCAACAGAAGTTCATGAGAAAGCAAGTGTCATTTGCTAAGCGGGTAAACATCATGCGGTGGGACGCCATCCAGGCCTATCAAAGTAGTATAACCGTCCCGTCGACAATTCTGTGACTGGCAAGATAAAGGCATTCACCAGCTACAAACTAAACATTATAAAATGTCAAAATAAAGGTACATGTATATCATTCAACTGTGGTGGTTGTGCCGAGTCGAGAGACGAGTCCGGATTAGAGGAGGTAGCGTGATAAAGTCAAGTCACGAGATTTCATGCAGCATTTTATTCATATTCTATTTTCTACATAATTAGGGAAGTTCTGGCGAATGCACATTAAGGAAAGATGACGTGTCAACCTTGCCCCCCAGGGACGCACGTTAAGCCCCCATGTACAGACACTACCCCTTCATGCGTAGCCTGTATACCAGGTAGATACAATCCAGGTTGGACCAGAGCAATTGACTGTCGACCCTGTAAAAGGCACTGTCACGGGTATGATGAAATCCCAAAGAAACCCTGCAGGCGTCTTCATGACCTTCAATGTGGTTGTCGGAGTGGTTCCTGGCACTATAAGCCCAACACCAAATCTTCGAAGTGTCTTCCGCTCAGGGTGTGCGACAGTGGTTTTGGAGTGACAATTCCAGGTATGTACAGTCTTGGTAAAACTAATATCAACCCCGAAGACACGGTAAAATCGACGGACGCGGGATCAGGCGAAAAGAAACTGCGGAAGAGTTTACCAAAACTCAGGCTTCGGTAGTTCTCGGATTTTTTTAGTTTTATGCGTTTATCATTGATGAAAAGTTGTTGGTACATTCTACAAAATGTCTTCACGGCGCATCGCACAGTTAACAGAGTCATTCTGGCACAACTTGGCATTTTTTAGATAAATATGTTGGTATTTCATACAAAAAACGGCTTCCAGCAGGCCAGTGACTTCTCCAATCAAGATGAATGAAAAGCCATTGAACTGCAATAAGCAGTTAACTAGAACTAGTCGTAACCGTATGTCTGTCTGAAATTCACAAGTTATGTCCACTGCCTCGCAACACTGGCAAAATCTTTATAAGAGATCAGCATTAGTGTGATGTTTCAGTCCAATTGGCTTACTTATGTGGTTTTGAGGTTCCATTTAACCCGTCGTGGTGAAAAAGCTGATTCGCAGGTTAAAAGCCGTAAAAAATTACCCCCCCCCTTACTTCAGATCCCCAAACCCTGAAATTATAATGCATATACAACAAAAATGTCATGGTCTGACAGGCTAGGACAGGTCTGTTTGGTTGTGAAAGCGTTCCTCCCTGGTTACGGAAAAAGTTATGAGTATGTAGATTGTTCCATGTGAAAGGGAAAATGGCTTTTAAAAACTTTATTACAGGTGCGTGACCTAAAATATTTGTCTTCAGGCACTAACGTCAGTGACGTTACTTGTGGGGAGTGTATTAAGGGAGAGACATTCTCCGATGTAAGGAGCAGCTTCGCCGGATGCAAGCCGTGTACGCAATGCCAAGACCTAGGGTGGGAGGAGTTACAAGCGTGCACAACCGTGTCGGATGCTGCATGCAACATTATCACAAGTAAGTATAGTACAACGTATGTGTATATAAGGTATTGGTCAAATTATAGTACATGTAAGCATTGCCTCTTTGAAGACTGACACAACATAATATTATGCATGACTGTGCGAGTCCCCCCAAATAATTGAACTTGTACTTGAAAGGTTTTTTTTAGTAGGCCTATAAATAAACTGGGCCTTAGTCATAATTAAAGGTCGACGCTGTGCCTTGAAAATTTGAAATTTGTAATTAAATTTGAAGAAAAAATTCAATTGCATAAATAGAGAGTAAAATATGAATTTCAATATTGCCGTTGTTTAGTCTGACATCAAGTTTTATCGAAATTGCATGCATGATAACTGCATTACGGCATTGTGTATAGCTGCATCCCCCTTTAACCTCTTTAGATCTCTTTGTCTATAGAATTATGACGTGCAGTCCTATCTATTGGTCCCGTTTTCTATTCAGCGGAATCACCAAAACCAAACGAGGAAGTATCGGCAAACCCGGCTTCGAGACAACCAATACGCATATCAAATCAAACGAGTCCGAGTAAGTATAACGTCTTAAAAGCTGTATTGAAAGTAAACTTTTATTATGATGTTCGTCATAGCGTCACCGACTCTAATACAAAGAGTGATTACAGATTTCGTTGATGAGACACTCTTAAAGCCTGAATAAGCGCACGAAATCAGCTACCAACAGAACCGCAATTGCAGGAAGGGTTTAACCTGACCTTGAAAATATAGAAAAACCGTTTAATTTCTGCTCCTAGTCCTATAGCTACATTATCCGATCCGTGGAATAAAATGTTGTGCAGTCATCGGAAACTTTATATCATCATGTGCGAGTCAGATTCAACATTGCAATACATGGCGCCATGCACACAGCACTCGTCACTACTCGATACAATCTCGCTCGTTGGCCAGGCTTTGCACTGTATACATGAGCTAATAGGTCCCAGATTGACCAGTTGTGACATCTAGCTGGCTGTAACTTGCCAGGCTACAGCATGGTTCGTCAATGCCCGTGTTCTCCCTTTAACATCTTTGGCTATATAAGAGTATGATATGGTGATACGCTTCAACAGCAACTGTGTATAGGTATGGTGCCACCGGTCCGTCGATCTCGGAGTACTATGTATCAAGATGACATGTAATAGTGTACATACATAGATGTATTTACTTGCAGCTGATCAAAACACAATCATACTGTCGTCAGCAGCAGCTGTCATCATCGTACTTGTCATACTTGGAATAGTTCTTTATAGATACAGGCGTCGGATAGGAAAGCAATCTGTCAATATCAAAAGGTATGACTTAAAGCGGTACGTCGTACGAAATTACTGGTGGTCCAGGAAAATAGAAATAATACAGTTATACACATTGTCAATACACAGTGTAATTAGTATTTGTATATTTCTCAAAAAACGGCAAAATGACGCTTTTTGGACTTTTTGGGCCAAAATCACGGTCAAGACGGCGCTTATCAGATCAGAGAGTATGTAGGAATATCAGATTACCTTGGCATCAATGAAATCAGCCGATCGGTTTGCTTTATTCACTTGTGCCTCCTCTTAAAGTACGGATGATCCCACCGAATAAACGCTTTGACCATTTCAGGAAAGATGTAGAAGGGGGAGAGCACGGGTCACAAGGTGAGTGTAAAATGCCACAGTAGGAAGTTTTTGCCAATCCCCGAAACGTCGACGTAAACGCCTATCTCATCCTCTAACGGCGAACAATGAGATAGGCGTTCACGTAGACGTTTCGGGGCTTTGCGAATAGTCCCTTATGAGTTGAATGAGCGCGATGCGGAGATCTTTGAGGACGTGGTTTCATGAATCTCTATCGGTTTATTTCTCGAGACAGCTTTGCAGTTATGATATTCACCTGTCGAATAAACTAAATGTGCATAGTATTTCTTCACAAGGTTTGGCAACTTGTAAATGAAACAGGGGGTTCAGTCAGTAACAACAAGGAAAGATGGCCCTTGGTTTCTATTCACATGTCTTGGGCATGCGAATATAGACAGCGGTGATGCCGTTTTCCCTCCCCCAAGGTGTAATAACGTTTGTACTGTTTCATGAAGATACACACTAACGGCAAAACTAGCCTAAAGCGGTTTGAGACATCATGCAAATCGTAAGCGCTATTTCTTCCCACTTGCAGAACCGCTGAATCCTGGAGGAAGTCCCGAGGTTGTGGTCAAATATACTAAAGCATCTTCGAACTCGGGAAATGTTTGTAGACGGCGGTCATCAACCGTCGCACCGTCTGGGATCGATAAGATTGGGTTGGACAAGGGGCCCAGGTCGCCCTCCCTCTTAAAGATGGATAGGATGCCACCATTTCCACCAAGTAAGAAGAGAGAAGGTTGGTGTTGTTTTTATCCAATGAGTGGTCGCAGCAAAAATATAGCACACAGTTTATTAAACGTTTTCAATACTTTTTGCAATGAAATTGAACCATTCTCCATTGAAGCAGCAGTTAATTAGAAGCGGTATTATTCTTGCCATCACCCCATACATCCTCATGAGCACCAAGCTTAAGGATAGTTTTAAATAGATTACCTGGTCTCCCAAGATTCCATAAGAAAATGGCCGGGTCCATTTGGCAAGCGGCTCGCCGAACAGGCATCTTTTTTGCCCTGCTTGGAGAGCCGCTTGCCAAACAGCACTAAAAATCAACTCTGTTCGGCAAGCCGGGCTTGCCAAACAGGGCAAAAATACTACCCTCTTTGGCGAGCCGGAGAGGTTACAACATGTTGGCCAATCAGAGAGCAGTGACTGTATATTCGAATTTATATGCGCATATTTAACAATGGCCGACTTCCCGCTCTCGATTCAATTTCTGTTACTAAACTCCGGTTTTGGTCAATAATCCATGAAGAAGCATGTACATGTACATGACTGTATGGATTTACAGAAAAAGTCATAAAACGTGATTTAACTGATAAGCATGTTAAATGCATTACGTGCATTTCTAAAGGCGTTTCACTGTAACTCCAGTGTTGCTGACCGTGTTGCCACGAATGATAATGAGCTCCTGGATGGTTGAATATGCATGAGTTCGGCTCTCCATCTAGGGCAGAAAAAAGGCGCTGTTTGGTAAGCCGGTGTAACATCTGTGGTTGTTCCCCATGTGTCAGTGTTTCCAAACAATAGGCAGCTAGAGAGACCACGACTTTTCAATAGGGGGGATACACAGAAAAACTTGTCAATCTATTTTTGAGCGTTCCCAAACAATGAGGGGAAACACTCAAAAACAGAAACACTCAAAAACATTACACCGGGCTTGCCAAATAGTCACTTCCTAAGAAAATAGACGCTGCTCGATCAAGGCTGCTCGATCATGAATTAAAGCACTGCTTGGTGCACTGAGATCAACCGAGTTGGTTTATAAATAGAATATCTCATCAGGTGGACAGTGCTGCTAACAGTAGATCTGCAGGTATAGGGAGATGAATACTGCTCCGATAAAATGCAGACTGAAGTGAACAATGCAGGAATCGCACCATCCCCCACATGCACAGGGTCTTGTGATTGATTGATTGAGAGATTGACTGAGTTTGACAAAGCTTACTCGCCAAGGCTGTCTTTATCTACATATGGAAAGGAAAGGGACGACTCAATACCATCAAGTGCCATATTTAGCGTCTTTTGATGTCTTTTTTGACAGGTGTTGATTTGGTGGACATATTTATCTGGGTGGCAGCCAACCACGGTCTTGACGGGTTCCAGTCGTTCTTGCTGGCCTTGCCATCCGAGGCTGAGAACGGTCGTCTCACTAAGGCTGAAATTGAGGCTATTGAATACGAACACGGAAGAAACCTACAGACCATCATAAGGGAGGTGAGAACTTAAAGACCTACGCCGTTCGTTAAAAAATAGAAATAAGTAATTGAATTCGAATACTTCAAATTACGTAAATACTTCCTAAGTAGACACCACTGTTAACAGGACACTTTCTCTTCATCAAGGACACATATTTTTGACCAGTTAGTCACTTCCATTGAATTTGACCTCTCTTATCAGGACACCTCTCTATTAAGGATAATATTTGGCAGTCTCAAGGGTGTCCTTTCAGAGAGGTTCTATTGTTATTTTCTTTGTTTTCTGTTTCAAATCTGGGCAACAGATGTTAAAAAGCTCTTTCGCATTTTCCTCACCAGGGCCTGGAGAAATGGAGGGATAAGAATGCGGAGAAGACGGAAGACGAGGTGCTGGTGGACATTTTCGAAACATTGAGCAAGACCAATAAGTACGACCTGGCTGAACAACTCAGTGATCAGTTTGCTGATCACCCTGTAGATTAAAAAGTCGGAAGTACAGTGTACACATATGCAAGTATCAATTCGTTTCTTGTGCCCCCCCCCCCCCCCCCCCCCTCTTCAAGGGTAGTTAAGCTATCACCACTAATCTTTGCCGATGCTTGAGTAGTATTTATTTTTCCTTTAGTGAAAATATGGCGAGGCTGGAAAGAATAAGGATGCTAATGTGTCGATGTCTTGTCGAACATACAGCCTTACCCAGTAAAATTAGTCCGGTTACTTTATATGATGGTGATAACTGATATATTGTTGATGGTGATGTCTTGACGAAAGAAAAAGTAGCATTGGTGAAAAAAGGGTGATGCTTGAGCCTTAAGATGTCGTTATAGGGTGATAAGGTGTCGTACCCTTGGGGGGGGGGGGGGGGGGTACAAGACACGAATTGATACTTGCAATAATAGTGAGGTTTTATCCCGTTCCGAGAACCAATTGATTGAGAATGGTACTCATTCCCTTTCCCGTTATCTGATAAATAGTAATGAGTTTCGCAATCCTGACCAAGATCCAGCAGTGGCTGGCGTTTTTTCACGGTTTTCACTGTTGAGACCGATTGTTTTTAGTGGCGTAACACGGCCTGTTTATCCACTCACCACCTGGTTCCACGGCCTGAAGCACGGTATCCGCTTTCGAGAACAGGATGACCTCATAGAAAGAAACCTACCATTCTCGGTGAAGTGGTTCTCGGGTCGGAACGGGATAGCGAAACCACACAAAATTGGTAGAGCCTCACACTGATCGTTTTCTGTCCTGCTCTTCTTTGAAAGCATGGTGTTTTGATATTAGACGACGAAGTAAGAAGTCTGTAAATAGGCAGGTTTTGCAACCCTCACGAAAAACTACGAACGAGCAGCTACAAAGTATGTCAATGTACTTTATCGACGAAGTTTTTTTAAATTTGCACGATATCTCGTTTAGCTGAAAATAGAAGATAATTTACGAGTAAAGGAATTCACACAACCAAACAGACCTTCGTGCTTTGTACTTCGTCGTTCGTGAGGGGATACAAAACCTGCCTAATATATCTCTTTGATGATTGCATTATTGCGACTTTCTTGATTCTTCGTTTACTTATCTGGAAGCCGATTTACGAGTGTCGTGTCGATGGATTCGCGCTGGCAAAGCTGCTCACTTCGCCTTTCGTAAAGTTAACAAAACTTGCTTAATCATATACGCCCAATATTAAGTGTACAACAGAACATCCCTCTTTGTCCTTGAACATGTTGTAGTGATAATAGATATGACGGGATGTTTCAGAAAAGGTGTCAGAATACCATTACCATTGTTGTTGCATATTCGTGGTGTTTGGTGAGACAACCCATATATCCAGGGCGGTGTCTATCCCCTAAGCACTGACAGGCTACAATAAATGTACCTATTTTACCCGTATCTATTTTACCTAGTACCTATTTTACCCGTACCTAATTTACTTGTATCTATTTTACCTGTACCTATTTTACCGTACCTATTTTACCCGTACCTATTTTACCCGTACCTATTTTACTGGATACCGGTAAAAAAGGCACTGGAAAAAAAGGCACTTGAAAAAAAGGCGCTAGGAAAAAAGGCACTAGGAAAAAAAGGCACTGGAAAAAAGGCACCAGGAAATCACTATACTAGGTAAAAAAGGCACTGGAAAAAAAGGCACAAGGAAATCTCTAGGTGAAAAATTCACCTCGGCCCAAAATTCATATGGGGTGCCCCCCATGCATTTCTAAATGTGTATGTGTTTTTTTGTTAGTTTTTTTCTTTAGGTAAAAACCTGCAAACCTGCCCCAACCCGTTTTAGTTCACATGGGTGAGCTCCGGGGGTGATTTTATGTCATCATGTCGATCTTAGCGTCGTCGCTTACCTTTTGACACTCATGTGATAAACTATTGTATCTTGTAGAAATAGGTTATTGGTGAGGGAACCCTGAATCTAATTTGATTAAACTACTCGACCAAATCGGATGATCTTTGTATCATTTTTTATAAGGATTCCCTGCCTATCCAAGCTAGTTTTTCCGTACCTTTTTTTCCAGTGCCTTTTTTTCCAGTGCCTTTATTACCTACATTCATATGACACATGTATAATGAAGTTCAAAGTCAAATAGTGTCTACAAATAAACAGCATAATCTTTATTGAAAATATACCAAATATTTCTTTACAAAATGTACAAAAGAGTGTATCATACGTTATGTCATATCATTCGAATTTGGCATATATCGATATCAGATCGTTTGGAACTACAAGTACAGTACAAGAAGCACAATAGTTGTGATAACCATTAAATACCGGTAATCATTTTCTTTCTTCCTATTATTCTTTGTTTAAACTCGCCTTTTCTTCATTTTCTCGGGGCCAGTTAATCTGTGTACAGGACAAGTGGAAATATTTGTGATGTTGATTTTAAAGCAGAAGGCGACAGAAATTATAGATAGTAAATAATAAACTCAAACTCCAGGACACAAGAGGCATAAGGCATGGTTTTCATAAAGTTCATGGTGTCACTTGTAACCTGTCACCTTTCATAGAAGTCATTTTCAAAGTGCAGGCGAGTCTTCAAGCCTAAGTCAGTAAACTCGTGACACGTGAAACATGACAAGTGACAGCGTGAACCCTATATAACTCCGGCCTAAGATACACAATGTCACAGTTCATCATCATGCCATGTTTTCAGATCATGTCTTTGTCAATGCGCGAATATGTTCGTGGTTAGTGAAATGACGCTACACTCTGGACGCAGTGAACCGAACTCGTCCCTCATGAAGGAATTTTACGTATTAGGATGGCGAATGAACTGCCTTAGGAGTAATATACAATGTGACACGTACGTGACATGTGACATCGGGAATCATATGTAAAGACTTTACTAATGAGAACAATGTACTCTCTTCGCCTATTAGGAGTATGTCATCGGAAAGTTATACGAAACCAAAGAGATGAAATGTTCGATCCCAGTATGAAGGTCCCTCTCATCCCCTGAAAGCATTACAAAGCGCACGGATTCACAGTTTCAGTCAATATCTCTCTCTGCCTGAGTGCGTACTCCCCTATGTAGGCGGACAACCCTGTTCGTCACTATTGTCCACACAGTTCTGAACACTATCACATCTCGCCGACGCTGCCACGCAGTAGGTGTTGTACGGCCACGAATTCCCAACCCCTGTCTTGCACATAAACTCTGAGGCATCCTGGCACCGGTAGACGCACCCAACCTCGTCACTAGAATCCGTACAGTCCTGGACTCTGTCACAGTGGTAGGTGTTGGATATGCAGGGATCGCCATTATAAACGTCACTTCCGTTGGCACATTGGAATTCACTGGGGCTGCACGTGTAATCGCAGCCATGTTCGTCACTTCCGTCAAGGCAATGGCGTCTTCCGTCACATCTCTGGAATCATAGAATCATAACAGGGAATTTACCCGGGAGAATTAATTCTACATGAGAGAGTTTGTACGACGGTTGATTGGAATAACCAAAGAAGCCAGCAGATTTTCATTAAATTCATTCAACAAAATCGTCATTTCACAGTAAAAGGATGGGCCCAGTTTCATTGGGACGTGTTCTCGGCATGCAAGATGAAGCAGTGGCAAGTTCACAACAATAAAAGCACTTACATTGGCCATATCGATGCAAAATCCAAAATATGGATAGGACGCGATGGACCCGCTAAGGCAGGCGAACTCCCCATCATTACAGGTGTAGCTGCATCCGAACTCGTCGCTCCCGTCCGTACAATCAGGATCACGGTCGCATACGTAATCTTGGTGGACGCAGTGGGATACACCAAAAGCTGCGTGAAAAAGAAACTTTATTACGAATTTTACAGTTAGAAACTTTGAAGCGAATTACCCTAAAGATAGATTGATTCCTGGTGTAACATTTTTATCTGTGCTGTGTTTATACAATAGAGGGCTAGAGAGACCATAACCAGGGACTTGTAGAATTTCGCTTTGTCTGCCTCGTCCACTTTACTTGGAAGCCATGTTACGGATATAGTCAAGTCCTTGAAATGTCTTTTCAATATCGAAACACAGATAATTTTGTCACTCTTATTTTCTTCACAGAGAGGCAACGGTCAGAATATAAGCCCATTGAAATAGGCTCCGATCCGCTGTGGGAGTGGGCAGGGCCACGCCGGTATATCAGACGATCGGGACGTAACATAACCCCGGTGTGAAATCGTTCATACCGTGCCGATTCGTGCCATTCGCACAACGGAACTGGCTTGAAGGACAACCGTGGTCACAGTTCGCCTCGTCACTGGCGTCCTCGCAGTCATTGGCGCCGTCGCAGAGGTAGTGGTCTGGGACGCAATAGCCCTGGTAGGGGAAGATGGAAATGGAGCCATTGGTGCAAGCTGTGTAATCAGTAGGACATTGGTAGGTGCAGGCAAGCTCGTCACTACCGTCGGTACAGTCGATAGATTTGTCGCATCTGAAAACGAGGGGTTAGGTCAAGTTAAGTGCAAAGAACTACCTTGTTTTTTGCTGTAATTATTTCACCTCCCCTACCCTCAAATGAATCAAAAACGCCATTTTTTTATTTTTGAAAAATAGCCTATTTATGACTATAATTACGGATGTAAAAGTAAAATATATAGATACATGTATATCCAGCACATACATCAGAAGAAAATCAAGCTACTATTATTCAAAATCCACGACACGTGTGTACATGACGGAAGAAGGGAAATCTGGCGCATTTCGTTAATATTTTCAAAACGATATGTGTCCTACTGCTAACTACAAGGTAAGCCTAGTGATGACAGTTGGACACTTTGTTAGGTAGATGTCTGTTGGATTGGATCGACATCCACCAATAGATCTCTATTTGCACTAACGAGGCCATAAGAAAAGAAGCCACCGAGGACATAATTCGGCGTCAACGGGACAGCCGGAGGCACTAAGTTAAACCGACGACAACGGAAGCGTGATGGAGTTATCAGAAATTTGATTAGTAAGGTTGTTACCATACTAAGTGCCGATTTTCCCACTAACCTGAACGTAACGAGTCGTATGAAAACAAAGGATCCAAGGGTATTATTTTTATGATTGTATGGCTGATAAATCAGTGTAAGTAGGCCTACGTTTGATTGAGGAACTGGTCATCATATGGAAGCGTGCCGCTCCGTCAAAGAACATTGGCCTACCTCATAAAATCCCAAATACACCTTTCGCCGGTCAGTTGGTCAGTACCATTGGTACACCGGAACTGTTCGCTGTGGTTGCATGTAATGTCACATCCATCCTCGTCGGATCCGTCTTGACAGTCTTTGTATGAGTCACATCTCTCGATTGCATCGTAGCAAAAACCTGAAAACAAGATCGAAAGTTAAGATATGCTGCAGAAGTAGGTTGATAGTTGAGCTTTTAGGCTGTGGCACAAGACTGATGGGGCGTGATCAACGCATGCCACTGTGCAGGATTCTCCACTTCCACAGGGTTTTCCCGAGGTAGGGTGGTACCCTTGATATTTAAACAGTTTGTTCCAGTGTGTAACACAAGGTCGGATGGCCAGCAATTTTAGGCAGGGTCACCCTATAGGAACCCTTTACAAATTTCTAGAGCAAGGTAGAGTGGCCCATGCCCCTCCGAGGCAGGGTGGTATTCTGGTTAGGATCGGACGACCTGACACATTGCCTTTTGAAAAACACTAGGCAGCACAATCTCAGCGTTTGATTATCAACTTAAAAGCCCAATTGGGAGGTGATTGTTTAGCATACATCTTGTTTAAGGTGACATACGCAACGAATAAGATGATACGTTACCTTTGTAAGGGTATCTTGCTAGTATGCCGGTGGTGCACTTGACTTCACCCGCTTCGCACGAGTAGGTACAATTGGCTTCATCGCTCTGGTCATCACAGGTATATTCTCTGTCGCACCTATAGTGCCCGGCGATACATTGTTCTCCGTAAAAGTCCGCACCATTTACGCATCTGAATTCTGACGCCGTGCAGTTGTCTCTGGGGCAGTTCTCTTCGTCGCTGCCATCTGAACATTGCTTTGTACCGTCGCATCTATTGGCGGCAGCGATGCAATAACCGCGCCGTGAGTTGGCTGCGGTCGCGATGGCGGAATCAGTAACACACATGAATTCCTCCTTCGGGCACGAGTAGCTACAAGATGCCCCCTCGTCACTGGAATCCGAACAATCATTGTCCCTATCGCATAGATATTGCGTAGGAATACACAAATCACCACGATAATCTGTCCCGTTTACGCACTTGAATTCGTCAATTGCGCACTGAATTACTCCGCAGGACTTCTCGTCTGAACCATCAATACAATTTTTATGTCCGTCGCATTTGGCGCCGGAGGCGATGCAATAGTCTGTGAAGGGATAGGAACTCACACGCCCCGTTTCACACATGATCTGGCCAGCAGAACAAGTGAAATTACAGTTATCTTCATCACTACCATCAAGGCAGTGGCGCTGCCTGTCGCACTTATATGAGAGGTTGATACAATTTGTTCCGTATACAGACGTCCCGTTTTCGCAGCGAAATTGTGTTGGAGGACATGTTGTGGCGTCGCAGTTCATTTCATCACTTTGATCAACGCAGTCGTTTTTTCCGTCGCAGCGCCTTTGCGCACTGATGCAGTAGCCATGATACGGCCATGCCGTGACTGTCCCCGTGGCACAGGCGAACTCGAACGTCTGACAGTCGTAGGCGCACCCTTGTTCATCGCTATTATCGGTGCAGTCCTGTTGGCGATCACAGCGAAAGGATGAGAAAATACACCTTGGGAAAAGAAAGAAGATATCATTATGTAAGTGTACCTATGGAAGTCAACACAAATGTGTCAACTGATCAACAAGAGGGAACATGAATAGAAAAGGAGGGGAGGAGAAGTTAATTTTGTATGACGCATTGATGAGAGGCGGATGCGGAGCGTAAATGAAAAAGGAGACAGCCACTACGCTAATGAATAAGACGAGCATTGATTCAGACAGGCAAGGAAAATTGGGACCATTTTTGAAATTAACTGCCTATCCAAAGTAATTAGTCTGCATGTACCATTGTTACCTTTCTCCACTGTTTAAATCTGTGCCGTTCGCACACTTGAACTCATAAGACTCGCAGCTGACGTCACAGTCCTTTTCATCGCTTTCGTCTTGGCAGTCTTTCTGTCCGTCACAGCGCTCATTTATGTCTATACAGTAGCCGTTGTAGGGGTACCTGAAGGTCATAACATACAAAATACGAGTCATATATACTAATCTTCAAAATAACGGATTATAAGGAACACACCAGGAGTGTGTCCAAAAAATGTCCAATATATTAACTATAGGGACGAGTGCATTGAAACTACACTAACATTTTCCAGTTAACTACAGCCTGTTAAAAATCTTACTGCAAATTTCTGTTGCTTAACCTGCCTATTATGGACGTACCTCATGAGATGACCAATGCGACACTTGAACTGGCCAGCGCCACAGACATAGGTGCAGTTTTTCTCATCAGATTGATCACTGCAATCGATATGCCGATCACATTGATAGGAGCCTGGAACGCATTTGTCGTTGTTGACGTCTGTGCCATCAACGCAGGCAAACTGACCAACCGGGCAAAAGTCTGCGCAGTTCTGTTCATCGCTGGCGTCTAAGCAGTCTGGCGTTCCATCACATTTGTTTGTTTTCGGTATGCAGAATCCGTGATACGGGTCATAAGATATGTGATTGGTAGCACATTTGAATTCATCACTTGCGCATGTGTATACACAGTTTTCTTCGTCACTTCCGTCTACGCAGTCAATGTCACGGTCGCAATGGAATTCTCTCCGAATGCACACCGTACCAGAGTAAATGTTACTGCCATTTAGACACCGGAACTCTCCGGCTGGGCAAGTGTGGTTGCAGTTGAACTCATCGCTATGATCCAGGCATTGGGATAGTCCATCACACACCTGGGAAAAGCTGATACAGTGCCCAATGTAAGGAGCTACGGCGACGCTCCCCGAAGCGCATGAAAATTCTCCCTGGGGACACGTGTATGTACAATTTTCTTCATCGCTGTTGTCAGAACAGTCATTATCACGATCGCAAACATAATCATTCTTAATGCAGCGGTCGCCATTGTAGTTGTCTACTCCGTTGAGGCATCTGAAGAGACCAGATGAACAGCCTTTGTTTTCACAGTCTAATTCATCCGAACCGTCCTCACAGTCCGAATACCCGTCACACTCCTCGGCCGCATCAAGGCAGTAGCCAGTGTACGGGGACCTCCTAAGGCTCCTCGTGTGGCACTTGAACTGTCCTTGAGAGCACGTATAGTTACACCCCACCTCATCAGAAGAATCAGAACAATCGGGTTCCCTGTTGCAAAGATATTCCTTCCTGATACAGCGGTCGCCGTTGTGGACGCTTGTACCATTTACGCATTTGAACTCTTCCGGGGGACACGTCACGTTGCAATTCTCCTCATCCGTTGAGTCAAAGCAGTCATTGTGGCCATCACATCTCAATGAGACGTTCAGACAGAATCCAGTGTACGGCGGGATAGCGATTGTACTCGTCTCACACTTGAACTGGCCCGTCTTACAGGAGTAGTCGCAACCAATCTCATCACTTTTGTCGGTGCAGTCGGCGTCACGATCACAGCGGTAGTTCTCGAGGATACAGGCATGCCCGTTATATCTGCAGACGAAGAACATTCATTGTGTCTTTGAGTTGTATTTCACAGCTTGGTTAAACGTTCATGCTTGTAAATAAGTGTAGTATGATTTAAGTTGGAGAAATACTCTTCAGTACACATAGTTTTGGTCATTCCCATAAGCATGCAGTCAATATCAAATGCGTTATTTCCTTTCATACTAGTTTTAAGTGTGAATTGCTTTCGGTGTTCAAACACATTCAAATAGTAAATAGTAACTTAAACACTCCTACATAAACGCAGTAAACGACGACATATCGGGAATGAATTTGAGGTACTAGGTTTGATACCGAGGAAACTCAAAAAATGAATATCAGAAATCATATTCTCTCCCTTAAAACTTACTGCTGGTAAGACGACCCTACCGAACAACTATTCTACAGAGATGGCAAACCCAGACAATAAGTCACAAACTAGCACTTAGCAGGTACAAAATTCATGTTGAACATGTTGAAGTGACCTAACCCAGCCTGGCTAACGTAGCTACAATCCAACCTTGCGTCAGGAATTGGTGGAGGCGCAATGACTTGGTACTAGGCTTGACCCTACCTGTCTGTTCCATTTTGGCACCGGAAATACCCTAACGGGCAAGTTTTGTTTCCACAACTCCTTTCGTCACTTCCGTCAACGCAGTCCATGAAGCTGTCGCATTTCTCATCAGCAGACAAGCAGAATCCTCGGTAAGGATACCTAGAATTGGACAACGAAATCATGAATGATAAAAGAGTGATATTCGTACATTGTAGAATTCACATACTTGCAATGGCGCATAAAGCAGAGTTTGAAGCCTAGAAATAATACGTGATACCTATTGTATTGCACGATGTAGGCATGAGATTCGGGTCTGGATGAGTCATTAGTGAGCTATCGCAAATCCCCCGAAACGTCTGCCTGAACGCCTGTCCCGCCCATATTGTTCGAAATCGTGATCAGGAGGTCGAACGATGATTATTAAGAATAGAGCTGAATACTGGCCAAAGGACACCACCCTGACCACGAAAGCTCTGGGGCTCTGTGGTGGAACCCTCCAGGACTGACGACTTTGTAACCGAAAACGGACTGACTGTCTCGCGTGCATCTCAAAGATTCCGTACGCAGAAGTAGAAGCAGAATAACATACTTGCTAATCCTTCCAGTCTCACATTTGAACTCATTAGCCTTGCACGTGTAGTTACATCCAGCCTCGTCACTGCCATCAGTGCAGTCGTACTCCCTGTCGCAGTGGTGCTCGATCCTGATACAAACATCTCCATTCGCCACATCAGCACCAGTGAGGCACTTGAACTGGTGCGCCGCGCAGGTCTGCCCACAGCCCAATTCATCACTTCCATCAGTGCAATGTGACTGACCGTCGCAGCGGTACACGTCAGCCACGCAATGGCCGAAGTAAGGGAAGTACGATATGGTTCCATTGGTGCAGGAGAAGTTCCCATCGGGGCACGAATAGTCGCAGTCTTTTTCATCACTCTTGTCGGAACAGTCGTAGTCTCGGTCGCATTTGTACTCATCCTTGTAACAGAAGTCGCCATTGTACACGTCCGTTCCGTTCTCGCACCGGGTATGCCCGGAGTGGCAGGGTTTGAATTCGCAGAACAATTCGTCGGAGTTGTCGGTGCAGTCAGAATAGCCATCACAGTCTTCATCTGAGTCAATGCAGCGACTGGTGAACGGATAGCTAAGATAAACAATAGGCAGGAGGAATGGTTTGAGAATGACAATCAGAATAAACTGATAGTCTGTTGATGTATTAACGACAGTGAGTACATAAGCAATGGGTCGTGGAACAAATCATGGTGAAATCCCATAGTAATCTTATTCTACCTTTGTTCAGGGACTGGTTACTGATATTCAAAAGTTTGTTATGTCCAATGGCACGCTAACCTTTCATGACGGCGTCATTCAATCCAGTTAATTCAATTTAGTTTTTTACATTGAGTGCAAAGTCTCTGTTAGTGTTGACGCTGTCATAAACAGTGTGAGGTCATCTACATATGATACCAAGTAGTGAAGCACATTTCTCGGTTCGTAGCGGCTTGTGGTTACCTAGACACGGAATAGTCTGGACGTAGAACAGATGCTAAGAAGGATTAGAAGGATTATCCTCCAAACAAAAAACGTATGGGTTATCTTTTTGAGAATTGTAATCAGTTTGTACCAACCTATCTATTGTCCCGTTCACGCAGGAAAACTTTCCAGTGCCACAGTCCCTGTCGCAGCCAACTTCATCCGAGCTGTCCGTACAGTCATCATCGTCATCACAAAGGAACATATCAGGAATGCAATAGTCCCCAGTATACCAGTCTCGGCCGTTTTTGCATTTGAAATAGTTGTTTGGACAAGTGATGTCCCCGCCGCAGTCATCTTCATCTGATAAGTCCATACAATCATTGACACCATCACAGACATAGGTCTCATCAATACAATAGTCATCAAAATAAGTAGTGCTGTTTTTACACATGAAATCTCTCGGCTGTGGACATGTGTAGTTGCAATTCAACTCGTCGGAGGAGTCGCTGCAATCGCGGTACTTGTCACAGAAGTATACGTCCCGTACGCAAGAGTTGCCGTACTCGTCGATGCCACTTTTACAAGCTTTGTAACCAGTTTCACAGATAACAGGCCCGCAGTTTTCCTCATCGCTGTGGTCGGAGCAGTCCTTTTGGCCGTTGCAGAGGTTCTCTAAATCTGTGCAGTAGCCCTGGTAGGGGTAGTGAGAGATTGGCCCGTTCTTGCATTGGAATTTATTGATGGGACAAGTGTAGTTGCAACTGGCTTCATCGCTGCCGTCACTACAGTCTCGCATCTTGTCACAGACGTACGACTGGGGGATGCAGGGCGAGCCAGTATTGGTGTCACTCCCGTTCATGCATTTAAAATGGTTGGCTTCGCATGTTTTGTTACAGTCAGTTTCGTCGCTTAGGTCTGTGCAATCTGCGACGCCATCACACCAGTATTCGATGTCGACGCATGCGCTACTGGTGTATATGTCCTCACCGCTTTTGCACCTCTTGTAGTCTTTCCTGCTGCAGAGTCCGTCGCAAGCGGCTTCGTCACTTTTATCGGCACAGTCGATGTAGCCGTCACAGACTTCCCAATTCTCTATACAAAACCCGTGGTATGGGTAACTGGCGACTGTGGAGTTCAAACAGCGGAATTCCGTGTTGTTATTACACTGGTATTCGCAACCCTTTTCATCAGACTCGTCGTAACAATCGTGACTAGAGTCGCAACGGTATTCGTCCAGGACACAGCGCCCACGAGTGAACCGGTTCAAACCTGTCGTGCACGCGAATTCGCCAGCTTGGCAAGTTGCTGCAGAATCAGGGCAATTTGCTTCGTCACTTCCGCCCGTGCAGTCCCGATTGCCGTCGCATCTTCTCAACATCTGAATGCACCTGCTGTTGACCACGGGGTCGAATCCATTCAGGCATTCAAACTCCTCCTTTCCGCACTGGCCGTCGCAAGCCACTTCATCGCTCCCGTCAGAGCACTGCTCGAGTCCGTCACACCGCTGGTCCAGCTCAACACAGACCCCGGCCTTGAGCTTGGACGTCCCATTGACGCACTGAAACTGAGTGATATCGCATTGGTTGCCGCAGTCTTTTTCGTCAGAGGCGTCAAGGCAGTCGATGTGGTCGTCGCATCTTCGAGACTGTGAGATACAAATACTGGCAGCCGAGACAGTCGGCCCGTTCATACACAGGAATTCGTTTTGCTGACATTTCGCACCTGAAACAAGATCGACACAATATCAGATCGGGGCCTGCTTGTTCAAAACACCATCTCTTCGCTAGGTCCACAGACTTTCACTTAGAATTACGCAATTGGGGTGTTGAGTTACCTACCATTGCTTTCTGGGACACATGTCTGATTGCCCGTATCTGAAGGGAATGACCCACACAGGAATCGAAGACCGGTGATGGTAAGCTTCTCAATGACGCTATAGCACTTCTGGTATGTATCTGAAACCATAAAAAAAACGCTTTTTGATGTGGATCATGTTCTAGGAAGATGTCCATGACTGATAAGATGCTCAAGAAGGCAAAGAGGGGAGCTGCCTGCACAAAAAGCATTATGGAGAATTCCTATTCTGGAGACAATAGTGTTGTTGTCTGGATGGTGGCATGGGATGGACGCGGATGGCCAGAACTCCTTACTCAGGGCTGCTATATGTAGTTCTGGAGATTCTGTCGGGGTGTCGTTAACATTGGTAGACTCGGTGTTAGAGGGCAGAGGTTTCGTATGCATGAATATTTACCTAAGCAGTACTCCCGGCACGGTGGTATTTTAGTGCCACTCGGGAGGCACTCGGGGAAAGTAACGGTGCAGAAAAAATGTTCCACCTTCTCCATGCAGTCATCGCCCCAATGTTCAATGTTGGCGTAAACCTTGTCGAAGAAACTCGTGGCTTGTGCCTGTGAAAATTTGGACGATAATTTGGAATAATATTGAAGGAACAGAAGGGTGTTAGGTCATATAGTGCTTTGTACTGCACATCATTCACAAAGTGCTTTACATTTATACCATGGTCCATCTGGACACTTTTTAGTAGAACTCAGATGGACTGCTCAATCAGCATTACATAATTTCGCCCCTTACCAAAGCTGCTGTGAGAAAAGTGCCGATAAGATGAACAATACAATGTGTTTGTTCTTGATTGAACTTACTGTATTATAGTGAGCCAGATAGTTTGGAAACTGCGTGTAATTCCAATGAACGGCATGGCCACAATATCGTCTGAAGTCGTCAGGGTCCACGCATTTATCGAATGCCTCAGCGGTTGTGACAGGTTGTGGTGGCCGTGGTGTGGTGGCACGTTGAGTCGGACGTGGTCTGGACGTGGTTGTCGATCGTTTAGTGGAGACGGTAGTCAGCGCCGGCGCTGGAGTTGACCTTGGCGCGGTGGTTGATTTTATCGGTGGAGGTGATGTACCTGTCGCGTTGTAAAAGAATGCAAATTTTAATCCACATTAATACAGTTTTAAAGGGTTACTTTACTTTTTTTTCTTTTAATGGATTGGCATTTCAAAAAGTTTGGCCCACTCCCGAACAATGTTTGGAATTTGGTTGCAATACCGATAGGGGAAATTCCATCAAATTGCATATTGATAAGTAACCAAGGTATAACCAATCCTTAACCAAGGATACTGAGTCATACGCATGCGTAACCGGATGCAAGATTTGTTTGAGCTTCTGCCGATGGGATGCCGATGGCGGTGCTGCTTCAAAGTCAAGGTCGTCAATTGTCTGTGAAGTCTCTAGCACTCTGTGCCTTTTTAAATCTAAACTTAAGTATGATCGATTCAAATTTGACTGACCTGGTGTTATGCTGATAGTGTCTTTATCAATGACAAACGTATCCTGCACGGCCGGGCTACCGATGGCCATCGTGATAACATTTTCAACAATGGAAGCAGCATGGCTTGCGTCACCCTGGCCCAGGGTTTGCAACGTGTCGAGAAACTGTGTGTAGTAGGCTACATTCACGGACCCTTTGCTGTTGGGGGCAAGAAAAGATACACACATACATTTGCAATTTTTGCTGGTGCTATATAAAACCAAAAGTTTGTGTGTACTATAGTTACAGCTTTGGGGCAACATGCATTTTTGTGTGTTGAAAATGATATTGCCGGTGAAGAAGCAGAAAGTGTCTGGCCGTGTATTCTAAAAATATAGGATTGAGAGCTGAGCGTCAACAACGACATTATTAGCTCCATTATTAAACAATTATGGGCGATTGTAATGTAAGTAGGAGAAAACCTACGCTGTCGAAGAGTCGCCCATTCTTTCACACAAGTGTACCGGGAACGACGGGGAATCGAACCCGGGACCTTAGAGGTGACAGGCTGGTGTTACCGTTGCGCCACTCCGACAGCCCTGTATTCTGACGGATTATGACATATGGGTCAATGAAGGTGATGATGACTGTTAATATCCCAGAGATTATAAGCGTATCATATGAATATAATCCTTTCTTCCCCGGACTTTCTGTCTTAGGACATTTTAAATTTCTTCACCAGTCAGACGCGGTTGCCATGATATACACTAATTTCTGTTCGTGCGTTATGCGCGGACTTTCAATATTGCCCACTCCAAATCCGAACCTTACGATTTGTGAAAAAAGGCCAATATAAGGCTAGCGCCAAAAAGTAAAATATCCAATCATACCTGAAACCCACTACCACTGTCTTGTCATAGTTCCCCTTGAGCGAACTGTTTTTGTAAATCGAATCCATCTACAAAAAAGAAATGAAAAAAATCACTTAACACCACGCTATCTTACACCGTACCTAGCCCAATACACGCTCTATCTATACAAAGCCCGCTCGCACCTAGGCCTGCATTCATATTGTTCTACTGTCCTATCAAAGGATAATCATGACAAATATTTAACATCGACCCCCCCCCCACGAACAGCTTGATGAGGGTTACTAGGTTTTAGCTAGCGAATAAAAGTAATGAATATAAACTGAAGTCGGCATGCCTACTTCCCGTAATTCCTGGTTTTTGGACAAGATGATGTTTTGCATAATTGACAGAATGACGGCCCACCAATCTAGCTATTGGTTTAACATTTTCAAACTCAATTCACTCCCTGGCCGTGACAGTTAGATACCTTCCCAACAACTGTAGATTAGGCCTACACTACAGTAAAGCTTGTATACTCTGACCACGACGCGTAATGTTTGTTGTGTGTGCGTCCATGCACTTACGAATGCATGAAACTCCGCTATCAAAACATTCAATGCAGTAAAGAGGCTAATTGATACAACAATGGACATTTACGCGAACGTTGATAATTCGAAAACTCTATCGATCGTCGACACACCCGAAAATAAATTGTCTTACCATGTTCGTGAACTTGAGTTCTAAAGTTTTATATTCTGATGAAGACTTGTCGTCTAACTGTGGCGAAAAAGTTGCAAACTCTCCCCCTATAATTTTTAAGTTTCCCGATACCACTTTATTTCCTGAAAATAGATTGTTTTATATATGGTCGATAATTGCCATCTTCAGGTGATTAATCACGTCTTTTGGCCTAGCACAGTAAATCTACCGCACCGGGTCACTGGTTTGACTTACAAGGAATAAAATATTCCTCGTCCAGGCGTGATCTACGCTCTGAGAGAGTAGAGGTGGCACTTATCAGCAACAACTTCATTGGTACGTTAATTTGGCCCACCTAGCTCCTGCCTAAATCCCTTTAAATTGTCTTAAAGATGATAATAATCAGCGCGAAATGCCAAAAGATACTTCCATTAACAAATATCTTTCAGCGTTTTGCGCAGATCATCATCAAGAAGTAACCTGCGGAAATTAGTTGATGATATAACACTACACCTTTCCAGAGAATAAATGTACCATAACCTGGACACAAACTTACCATCAATGACCGATGTTGTTGTTGTGGTGGTGGTGGAAGTGGTGGTGGTGGTGGTTGTCGTTGTAGATAAACCGGTCAGCTTTTGTTGGGCCTGCTTAGAATTTGTTGCCGACGGATGAGGGATGGACACAACTTGAAAACATAGAATGTTTATAGTCATTCATGAGAAAATAGATTTTTCGGGGCCACCTTAAAAATAAAATCTGGCCAAAGTAGTTTGGCGTTTTAATTTAAACGTATTGGCTCTTCTGTCACTCATGGACACCACGCCTCCAAATGCTTAATGGTGCACAGTGAAGCACTATCAATGCATGGCAATGCATAGGCAAAGTGCATTGTAAACAAAGGAGTGAAGGATACTCTGGAACGGTTATAAACCTATCAAAACTGACGAACAATTCCTCGAAAAATATAATTTATGAAGTACATGTATCACAAAGTCAAAAGATCAACAATAGAGAATGCGAACTACTTGTTACACAAAATTATCAAGTACATCACATCTCATGTTCTCATACATTTACAGACAAAAGGATGTTGGTTACTATTTGCCCATAAAAGAAAATACACGTCATATGATATTAATGTACCGATTGAACCAAACGAAGAAGACTCACCAAAATGGATGACCAGGCCAAGAATAGTACCCCCTATCGCCAAAGTCACCAAACAAATCAACACGATTCTGGTCTTCCACGAATATCCCCAGCAAGATTTTGGTTTCCCTGTGAAGATGTTGACGTCATCTTTGGCGTCGAAACTAACAGAGCCCGAGCGGGACTTGGGCTCACTGATGCCGTCGTATAAGTTGACGTCTGTGACTTCGTCAGCTTTGAATTGGTTGTATACAGGGTTGTCGAAAGAAACCATCTGAAAAGGAAGAGAAATTGTTCTATAATATAACACTTCATCTCGATCACCAAGGTTTTTCTTCTTATAAAGATTTAAAACCCAACATGTTCTATGATATGATACCACATGTACATACTGATCACCAATGTTTTTCACCATATTAAAACCCTTCATTTACTGCGAGTATAAGACCGTGAAGTTTTTGGGTGATGCTAATGGGGTAAACGAGAAGAATATGACATGAGGCCAATTGAATGAAATAAAACTGCAAGACACCATTCTCACCGTGTTCAAGCGCCTCAGCAGAAGAGCTTGCTTTACCAGCAGAAAGAATATTCCAATGATCAAATTCTTTGCTGTTTGGGGTGGAGAAGTGCACATTTTAATGCCGATGGGGTATAGCCGATTGAGAAAATACCCGATTTGCATTGAAATACCCTGTTTCACAAAAGAACAGACGTGTAATCAATGGACTCTTCTGCCGGAACCTTGACACCAACATCTCAATGAATGAAAATGACATGACAGCGACTAGATAAACGTAAGCTACATTTATTTACACATATTTCAGATATAAAGAGGGACATCAAGCTGCATGACTCCATTCCGAGTTAAATATGACACCAACCACAAATAGATAGCGAACACGCTTTCCGTTCCTTAATTGGTTGAATCAAATAGATTGTGACCCGCTCTACCAAAACTAGGCGCTTGTCGCATCTGAACTTGACAGGTTGATACGGACTTGTTGTTCATTTCCCTATTGTAGACCTTTGGTGAAATGTAACCAAATCAGTTTGTAATAGATTTCACAAAAGGTCTACAATAGGGAAATGAACAACAAGTCCGTATCAACTTGTCAATTAGTTCAGATGCGACAAGCGCCTAGTTTTGGTAGAGCGAGTCACAATTGTTTTGGTAAATCACGAACGAAACGTTTTCTCACACCATCTGAATATCAATAGAAATGGTACATGTCATGAAAATCTTGATATTAAAGGATAAAAATGTAACATATCTAATTAAACGAAGAAAACACACAATTATATCAGATTAACTGAATAAATGAAAGTGGTACATGTATATCTACACACCTTTCCAGAAATGGGGCGCTGAGTGTCCGAAATAGTGATGTCATAAGGGGAAATTAGGCCTTATGGTGGAGGGACAAAGGAGATAGTCATGGTTGACCAACACACTTGAATGCCTTTAATGACGGACAAGGGGGAAAAAGTTACATGTAGTTCCAATGCAAGCCACCAATTTCGGGAAGCATGTATATATAACACCATCTGAATAAAGAAAATGACACAACACCGTCAGAATAAAGAAAAGTTGAATAACACAAAAAAACGGCAAATTACCTAACAATCTGAATTAAAAAAATGTTTGAACGTGGTATAATTATCCGAATAAACGAAAATGGTGTAACTGTCTCAATGAAAGAAAACGGTATAACACTGTATGGATTTAAAGAAAATGGTAATGCCACTGGTTGATGAGTCAGTTAATAGAAGAACTAAATAGAATAATTTCCTGCCATTGCCGCGGGTGCATGTTCCGGTGGATCGCTCAGCGTAGCTACATGCAATTAACCACTTTAAACGCAGATACAGGTTTGGTACTGGAGGATGGCTGCCTCTTTTGTTTTAAGGAATGAACATGATACACTGCATGCAATAAAATGAAATGTACATACTTTGACATCATCAAGTACTCTCAGAGAAGTCATCATCTGGTAATTGGGTATACAATGTATCCGTTTGAATTTGACATCATGGGGATATTACTTCTTGACAAATCATTTTGCTTTGGCACTTTGTGATATGTATTATAAGAATAGATTAATAAATTAAGACAACAATAGTGTTATCCTGTACCCGGTGAGCTTACAGACTTACTGATGAATCAATTGGGTGCATTGGGTCGAAGGCGAAAGGCGCTTATAATCATGAGATCGTCCAATGTCCAAATTGCACGCAATTCATCATTCTCAAGCAGAAAGTAAGATAGGAATTTATTCTTCATCAATTATAGTATTCCTAAAGGCCGACGTCATCCGTTGAATATTTGAAATTTGGAATTGAATTTGTGAAAATATACGTAGCCCTACTGAATGTAGATTTCAACAATGCTAATGTGTAGAGAGATATACAGTGCCAGTTGCTATGAATTCCAAGTATCAGCAAGTCGTATGCATAACAAACTGCGCTATAGCATTGTGTATGACTGCTCTGTTTTCCTGGACCACCATGCAGTAATTGACGAACGGCGGACCACTTTAACAACTATCACCGGTTAATGATTGATAGTACCGGGATTTCGATGGTACGTACCGCCTAAACGCCTGAGAAATGCACATTGGACGGAGCCATCAAGTTTGAAACATCAAGTGAGGTCAAAATTTGTTTTCATCACTCTGGTGCCCATCGGAATCGAAGTGCGATTGGTCATATCATCAAAGACAGGATCAAGGCAGACATTGCAAAAGTGTCGTAAAAGGAATGGATCGGTCGATGTTTCAGCAACATTTTTTACAGCATACCGTGATTATTACACTATATTGGACTGTATTATGGCGTACAAATATTCCAACAACATCTAATTGAGAGCTGCAAGGAATTATCCATTATCCAGTACATAAACAACACAGTTCTAACCCTTCCTTTTCGTCAACCAACCTGGCATTTTGAACCTTTTGGCCTGCCCATGTGGGCCAACATGCCCATTAAATAGAGCAAATATTAAGTCGTAGGTCCCTATGCTTGAATCATAACTTTTTTTGCTTGAACAAACGTTGGGGCATTTTTACGAGAAATCCAGTTTGTTCTAAACATAGTGCAATGGATTCCGAGCGCCTTCTTCAAGCATTAAATTAGCCAGGGCCTACGTACGTACACTCTCGGTCAAAATCGAATACCACCCAGTATACAATATACATTATCAATGCTGCATGGTAAGTCGTACATATGCACAAGGCCGTTCAAAATACAATAAATACAATAAGTGATATACACGACCAACCAATACTTTCACTCGTAGCATGCGTTACGTCACAGGAATCACGTCAAGCAGTACTTCGTCAATGTATTTTATTATTAGAGTATTTTCTCTCCTAAGTCACGGACATGGTTTGTTAGTAGCGTAAATGTCAGTTGATGCAATCAATATTCCAGAATAAATTGGTTGCATATTGACCATTGTTTTTCAGATATATTCGGACTCGTTCAGCTCACAGCAGTTTTACTGTTTGGGTGAAATCATAAATTCAATCTACAGTTTAACAAGAGGTGATACCCAACAGTCGGATAGATTACGCTCCGAAATGGTTTTTCGGACATTTTGACTTGTTCACAGACAACTTGAGATGCAGTGGGAGATGACAAGATCACTTTTTAAAAATCAACTAATCTTTAAAATCATTCCAAATCCAGGATCGATAGTCCGTGATTGACAGTAATCCGGGATACGACAGTTTCAACACAAATCGATTACCCAGCTGAAAATGAACATTATGTAGTTTACAATAAGAAACGCATCGTGGTTTTATACGTACCACATCTCCAGAAGCTGCCGCCATATTTCCAAAACAGTTTTTGTCAACTGCTCGATTCAGCACCGCGTTTCTGATCCGAACAAACAATTTCCTCAATTAGTGTATTTTGCTGGTTATAACATAATCGGCAAAATACAAGTTTTGTCGCCAAAAAGTCTAGCGAAAACCCTGTTCGGCGATTTTAGTAGGGGAAAACTGACGCATATATGAGTTGTGCACGAAACGTCAATGCCCTCGGCAATAGCCCCCGAATGTAAACACTACAGTCACAATGCACGCAAAAGGGTCCATAATCTTACGTTGTGTTTTTGTACACCTATTGGTTGACTCGTGGTCGCGTAACAAAAGGGAAATTTCTCGGATTTGTATGACATTCTGACACTGTAGGACAAAGTTATTTTTGTGCCCCGGCCTGCCCTCGGTCACTGAGCCGCTGTCGTTGAGCGTCAATGAATATATCAAGTTTTAGGGTAATTGGGTCAGGAGGGCGGGATTTCCGTCACGTTCTCCATCCTTTCGAACAAGTCAGGCACCTCCTTCGGAAATCAGGGGGTAATGTTCGCCTCTCTGGCCCTGCATACAACCACCCCATTGACTGAAGTAAGGCCCGAAGCGAAATGCACCCAATCAAAGCATTTCAACAACGCTGTCGAGGCAAAGAATCCAAACTCGCATTTTCATTGGTTGCATCTCGCAGTAAATTAACCTAGGCTTGGATATCTGAGAGCCACTTCAGTTCATAATTAGATGTACTCATCAGCCTGGACCGAGGCTGGTAGTTGAGTCATGGGTTTGATGTAACGTGTACGTCTGTACAAGGAGCGGGCCGCGTGCAGCGTTGGAGGAGAAGTGAACATAACCCCACATTTCCTTAGATCGACATATGGACATTATGTCACACCTTACAATCTTCGAAAGCCTGGGATTTGAAGGAATTTAACACACATTAGCATCAATGCATACAGTGCAAACATGCGTTTAATTTAATACTAAGCTGTACGAAGAAAAGCATACTTGCTGACAATTCCACTGCCCTTCGAAACGGAAACGAAATTAGTGTCGCTAGCATGACTGTCGTGCGTACAGTAGCCTATTTGAAAGTCGGTCAACCCGGAGTATGCCCAGGCAATACACGTGCGTGCACGGCATGGGATGCATTGTCGAGATGTATACAGAAATGTAAGTTATTACCCGCGTGCCGACTTTCGAATGTGGTTTCAATAGTCTCGCTTCCCCTTAATTCATCGCTGGCTCCCCTTGAATTTTAAGAAGGCACATTTGTCATTTAACTCTATCGTGCGCCGCCCAGGCTGCCTCGTTAACTCCACTTTTCCGTTTTGGAAAAAAGTCGTACTGCGGAATCGTACATCATCGAGTTGGGACAAATCTTGTTAGGGAAGGGGGGCACCAAACGTATTCTAGCTGAGGTCATTGGATCCGACCTCACTGGTTCTAGCAAGAATGATACCTCTTGCTTTGTGTTCATGGACTAGGCATAATTCACAACAAGACCAAATGATTAATGAGTTACATGTTCCTTTAATAGATTTCTGAGAGGCATTTATTCAATAAAATACAGACACGTTTAAATAATTATACACAACACACGCATACTAATATAATTATTCAGTATTTACATCAAAATTTTGCTAGTATTACTTATCACAGTTCCTCACTCTACCCTCCTTGAAATACTAAGGGTGATACCTACTTAACGAAAGAGGAACTAGCATGTACTATTTAGTAAGTATGTTTGACACAATATGTTCTCAGAGTTTATTTGAAGACTCTGATGTGATGTCAATTCGGATAAGTGTGTATTTCTTCATCTGTTCAGTAAGCCTGGTTTCCCTAGTGTTTCAAGAAGGGCATCAGTACATGTACGTAAATCATGCCAATTGACGTTCCTGCATATAAACTTTAAAAAATGTCACAGAGGTTGTTTTGCCGGCACATGATTACCTGCAAAGTACATTTAGTTCATGAGATGGACGGATTAAAGGAATATTTTTCAAGACAATAGGAAATAACAAGAGGTCTCAAACTGTGTAGGCCTATATCGCCCTCAATCGCTCAACAACTCTCAAGGAAACGAGAGCAAGTGGTTATAAATATCAGGCCTCGTCGAATTGACAGAACAAACGGAATGAACGATATACGATTGCACATGATAAAATCATGCCAAAAACAAGAATAGTTGCGAAGATGTTTTTGAATTGAAGGGAGGACCAACAGGAGATAGGCTACATGGTTTATGTGAGAGGGCGCCAGAGATATACACTCTCGAGTTGACACAAAAGTTTGCATTCCTGTTCACATGCTAGATGCATGCCAGAACTGCCCTCTAAAGAGTAACTCTATATTAGCATTAGTGTCGGTCCGGCATTATCTTCTGCTACTACTACATGTACCTTAAATTGGAAATTAGCATGATTTTATCACGTGCCGTTATATTCCGTTCATTCTGACAATTTGATGAGGTCGTAATACCAAGATAAAATTCTTGAAGAGTGAAATACTTTTCATAGTTTACTCTAGCAGATAATGAAGTGTAGCTATCGATAAACAACATGCTCTGGTTTTATCAGTCAAATTTTATAAAATTTTATATCACTCTACAAATTTACATTTGATTTTACCGCCGCATACATAGGTAAGATTCTTTCAAATAAATTATATGAAAGACTCTGGTTAAACTGAATGCTAGGAACTGAAAGTACCCCTCTAATATAGATTTTTGTTAAGTATTCTGAACACACACATGTAATTGCATTGTAGGGTACCCAATATCGTTGATATGATCATAGTCTTTCAAATATTTGAAACACTCTTGTATGATTAACTATATCGTATCGATTCTTGAGTAAATAATACAAGATGCAAATAAGCTTATACGACGACATCACAGTTAACTCCTAATAAGTATAAAAATAATAAAATTGTTCGTACTGAACACAGTACACATGCTAACTTGTAAACATGTGAATAGCGTTTTTTCCTCCCTTACAAACCCAATGCAATGACCGTGAAATTTTTAAAGAATCAAATCGCAAATAGTCGCAACGATTAACAGGTTTGCCAAAACATTTACGTATTAGAATTGAGACACGTCACTTGTAGAAATCATCATTTTCGGCTGAAGTTGGGTCACTTGCAAATCAGTAGCCAACACGAACACATTCGGATATAGACAAACTTCATGTCCAACAACACGCAAAACAAATTTTGAGATCATTAAAACTCGCGCTCGCAGGCCTTGACCGATTGAATGGTGTTCAAAATAGTATCGTTCTCTGATCTGAGACAGTTTCTGAACCTGGAGATACAGGTTTATGGGCGGTGGATGCCATTCTGCCTGTTCAATTTAGGTGATTAGTTTATTGAGGCTTTAGCTTGTTGACCAATAATTTACTGTGAAGAACGAAACATATCAAAAGTTGTTGAAATTGCCAAAACCCTCTAGCCCGATGAGCAGCCATCTTCGTCGCTATTGTCGGTACAATCTTGCTTCTTATCACATTTTTTCGCGTTAGGAATACATCGCCCCGTGCCGTCGATGTTTGCACCAATTTTACAGAGAAAATGTCCGGATGGACAGGAGCAGTTTGCCTCATCGCTTTTGTCGCGACAGTCGTACAACCCATTACATTTCTGTAAATGAAAAGCAATTTCAGTTCATTATTTAGTAAAACTAACTGAGTCTTCTTCTTCTTAGCGCTTTCACCGCTAATTGTATTGCGGTAAAACCGAGCGGGTCCCGTGTATCTGTTGCCTATGCCAGGGAAAGTAAAAGACTTAGCCGGAAGGTCCTGGGCATGGTCTAAAGACAACCGCCTCTTGGTATTAGCCAGCAGAACAAGAAGTTCTGAGAAAACAGGGAGAGGCATTTCTGATCAATGAACTACATGTAATTGTAGTGGATTACAAATAATCTAACATTGCCTTTATTTGCCCTTGTCGGCTTAGGCCTTCTCCATGAAACATGCTTCGTGGGGGTCGATGGTATCACGATGTGAACCCTTTGATAAGACAGTAGAACCTATAGAGTTCAGGCCTAGTGTATAGGTGCGAGCGGGCTTCGTTAAAGAAAATGTAGGAGGAAAATAACGCATTAGGCCTACCTGTGAAATTTTGACACAAAATCCTCTATATGGGGCAGTCACAATCGTGGAAGTGGCACACTTGAAATAGATAGTGGGGTCGCAGGTATAGTTACATGCCTTCTCGTCGCTACTGTCAGTGCAGTCTTCAACCCTGTCACACCTGACCTCCGCATCAATACATTCCGTAGAGTCTGAAAAAAATGATTATTGATCTGCGCTGGACATTCAAACAGGAAATGAGAAGGTTCATATTTGATCTCGGGTGGTGAAAATGTAAACATTAGGCTAAACCTGTTCGCGCGCAATCCCCTGATACTATATTGTGATTTACAACTTTGCGTAAATACGTCCGTTTTTAATTGTTGATCACAAATGTAAAGCTCAAATTTTCCATTTTTTATTAGATTTATTATAAAATCGCTGAATGTAAATCACCGCGACCGCGAAAATGTTCATGTTGTGACGTCATCAACGAAAAAGTCGTCGAAGCGAGCAGTCCGGGCCGGATTAAACCATCAATTTCTAGAAAAATGTGCATTTCGATTCGAAAACCTTACCGATTTATGAGAAAGTGACTTAGTCATTTGTCAAAAACAGCTAAAACATGGTGAAATTTGACACGAGTTACCCTTTAAGATCATACCTCCTTTCTTGGTGCCGTTGGTACACTTGAATTCAGTCGGGGCACATTTGATGCAGTCCTTTTCATCGCTTCCATCTCTACAGTCCACTTTTTTGTCACATCGCTGCGTCTTATTTACGCAGAAGCGACGCTCTCTAAGGAAGGTGCTAAAGTGGAAGGCGGTTACCGTTATTCACCCTCGTCAAATGAAAACGAATGTAATCACAGTTAGGATGTCTAAATTAAGCTCATTCGAGCAATATGAATGGATGTCTATCCCCCAAGGCTGCCTATACCCTTACACATTTGGGGGAAATTTTACACATGGCAAGGCCTGTTTACACTTTCTTCGGGCTGTTTTACATTTTAACTCAAGGCAACTTGTTTCAAAATCAAGCTAAAATCATTATAAAACTCAGGAATTACACTTTCTGTTGCTGATTTACACTTTTTTCACCAAGGGTTTACACATTGCTGGACACAAGGGTAGGTAGGCCGATCCCTCCACATTTTCTGCAACGCTGTCGCACCGCCAGAGGATCTCAAAAAAGAAGCGGACTGGCCGCAAGCTATGATTGAACCCCGCCGCCGTCTAAATCTCAGCTTAATAGATTGTAAAGACTGAAAGTTATTACACGCACCCGTGGAGAATCCGACGACCAGGAATGGAACTGACTCTTCTTTTACCATAAAATGAAACTGAGTCTGCAACTGCCTATCCGACGCATGCTAATTGTGATCTCTTCACAATATTGTCACAACTGTGCTTATTTGGTCGTTAACAAATAATATGTTTTATTAGCCTGTTTTCGATTCTGATTTTGATTCTTGAATCAGGCCGGGTGAAAACGCCTTATCATTTCTGGTCCGACAATAGGGATTTTTCGAAAAAAGCCCCCGAAAGATTTAACTTCGTTGTCAGGAGGTTAAACAATGGGATAGGCGTTCACGTTGGCGTTTTGGGGGCTTTGCAAGAACTTCCTATTAGTTTAACAAATGGTGCCACATACCTGTTAATGGCGCCACTTGTGCACATGAAGTCGTCGGAGGCGGGGCACTGATAACTGCAGTCCTTCTCGTCACTTTTATCCAGACAGTCCTCGATCCTGTCGCATTTGTGGTTCAAGTTGATGCATCGCTCCCCGTCCGCGGCGGCTAACGACTGTGCACATTTGAATTCCGTTGCATTACACGCCTTGTTGCAACCCTTTTCATCGCTTCCGTCCATACAGTGCCAGCTTCCGTCGCATCTTGTAGAGACTGGCGTACACCTTTGGTATGGCCTGTAGTTCGTCGTGCCAATCTTGCAGGTAAAGTTACCAAAGATGCACGAGGCGGTGGTGCACTCCGCCTCGTCACTGCCGTCTGTACAGTCGCGATCTCTGTCACACTTGTAGGTACTTTTGATGCACCTGGACATGGTGTAGACACTCACCCCGTTCTTACACGCCCACATGTTCGCGGGGCAGCGCCTACCGCAGTCCTTCTCGTCTGAACCATCAACACAGTCTAAAAATCCGTCACACGTTTCAGCCCTGTTGATACAGAATCCGTAAAACGGGAACCGCCTAAGTGTTCCCTGTTGGCATGCAACTTGATTTATGTTAGGACACGTGTACGTGCAGTTCCATTCGTCACTTTTGTCCGTGCAGTCTGGGTCGCGATCACATTTGTACGACAAAGGTAAACAACGATGCCCGTTATGTTTGTTTGTTGCATGTTCCCCGTTGCAGAGGAACTCTCCGGTGGGACATTTTGTCACGTTGCAAGAATTTTCATCACTCCTGTCCGCGCAGTCGAAGTAACCGTCACAGCGAGACGTAGCGTTGACACAAAAGCCTTGATACGGGGCGTATCTCAAGGAGGCCGAACCCGTCGCACACTTGAACTTTCCATCCGGGCATGCGTAAGGCGGGCAGTCCCTTTCGTCACTGCCATCTGAACAGTCTTGTTTGCGGTTGCAACGGAGATCCTTGTAAATGCAGTAGGATCCACTGGCACTGGAATCATGTAAGAAAGGCTTGGTAAAGAGAGCTGGTCGTTTATGTGAGAATGGCAACCTTTTTTTAGCTGGAACAAGTTGGAATCCATTGGTGGGAGCAGGTCAGTTCGCCATGGTAAGTGTAGACGGCGGGCCAGACAGACCAAAGTACAAGGCGATTAGGTCAAAATAAAAAAATCAATCGACATGTGACATTATTTTTTTCATACACTATAAGGGTTTAGATCACATCATCCGCACACGTTTCATCGCTCCGTTTACCACAAGTCTTCGTAGGTGCAGTCGGAATTATGTCCGTCCAGTGCATTCACTGAATACGGAAGTAGACACGATTTTGGTAGTTGTTCTGGATATGAAGAAAATGTGGACCACACTCACCCGTTCAAATATCGAGAGGTACTTACATAGCTTTACCATTTAGGCATCTGAAGTGATCCGTGGGGCACTGCTTCGCACCGCAGTCTCTTTCATCACTCCCATCTGCGCAGTCGATCTTGCCGTCACAATCCTGATTCGTGTTGAAACAGAAGCCACGCCCTGATCTGGAGGGGAGCCGTAGTCAATCAACTCAAAGAAATCGAACTGAATACAACTCAATTTTGGGCATCTCGAGTGATCTCGAATAAATGTGATTCATCTTAATTCAACCCTGATCCAACTGATTGCGATTAAACTGGTATTATATTAGTCTAAACGTCTTGCTTAAAAGGGGTTTCGCACGACCAACGTTTCGGCGAACATTTTACATTTCTCGGGCAGAGAAAATGAGCCTTCTCATTTCCTGTTGAAAAGTCTAGCGCAGATGAGCAAGCTAGACTCGACCTGATGAACATGTGGACAACAAGGCCTGCATATGGAGGTATTGTGTCCACATAGGCACATCCGCGGATCGGTACATGCGACAAGCCCAGTCAAATATAGATGTTGTCCATATGGGTGCTGTATGTCTGCCCTTGGACATGTTGGACATGCATGCAACATCTGTACTTACTTGAGAACGCCAATGTGGCATTTCACGGTGCCATTTGGGCAGACGTAATTGCAAGCCTCCTCATCACTGTTGTCAGAGCAGTCTTTCTTCTTGTCACAACGATAAACACGCTTCGTACAAACCTTTTGGTTGGCCAGGTCTGATCCATTCAGGCACTTAAACTCGTTATCGCTACACCGATGGTTACAAAGCTTTTCGTCACTGTGGTCTATACAATCCGCCCATTTGTCGCAGACGTAGTAGCCCGGGATGCAGTGACCAAATCCCACTGTCCTTGTTCCATTCTTGCATGAGAAGTACCCGGGCGAGCACGAGTACGTGCAGTTGTAGATGGGCGCCTCGTCACTCCTGTCCGTGCAGTCGAAATCGCGGTCACAGGTGTAGTCCTTGTTGATACAGAAGTCAGTGGATCCGCTGTGTTTGTTGGTGCCGTTCTTGCAGCGGAATTCAGAATCCGAGCAGTTCTTCTTTTTGCAGTCTAACTCATCGGACCCGTCGGCACAATCGTGGACTCCGTTACAGACTTTGTCCTCCGCAAGGCAGTACCCACGCCCGGGCGAGGTCATGATGCTTCCATTTTGACACTTAAACTGGCCGGTAGGGCAGCGGTAGGTGCATGCCAGCTCGTCGCTACCGTCCGTGCAGTCGCGCGTCCTGTCGCATTTATACTGTCCCCTGATACAGTAGTCGCCGTGTAACCAGTCCTTCCCATTCAAGCAGCGGAAATGTTGCGGTGGACACGGTACGGACGCACAGTTCAGCTCGTCACTTCCGTCTATACAGTCTTTGGGACCGTTGCAATGCTGATACCAATGAACACAGTAAGGGGGAACCCCAACGCGCCTTGTCACAGCAGGGCTTTTTGCGCACTCGAAACTAAAGTTACCAGAACACCTAAAAGTACAATTTAACTCATCTGATTTATCGGAGCAGTCGAACTTTTTGTCACAAAATTCATCATCCGGTATGCACTGGTTACCAATTTTATCGGTCCCGTTCCGACATCTTTTGAACTTTTCAGGACAGATAATGTTCGTACATCCTTTTTCATCACTCCCGTCTTCGCACTGCGCGATGCCATCGCACTTTTGATTTGCGAAGATGCAGTAGCCACTCATGTTACCCGACTTTGACCCCTGTTCACACATAAACTCCCCCTGGAGGCACATGTATTTACAATTCTTTTCATCGCTGCCGTCACTACACTGGTTAACTTTATCACACAGCTCGTAGCGGGTCACGCAGTCATCGCCGTTGTTAACATCAGTCCCATTCTCACATCGAAACTCGCTGAGTTTACAAGTCCGATTGCAGTTCTTTTCATCGCTGTTATCTTCACACTGTCCTATTCCGTCGCACCTGTAGAATCGCGGCAAACAGTGTGATTTCCTAGAGCTAATTGGGGATGAGTACTTAGCAGTGCCGTTCAAACATCTAAATCCGCCATTAGGACAGGTCCCATTGCAATTCAACTCATCACTAAAGTCCTCGCACTCGGCCATCCCATCGCATACCATTGTGCTATTGATGCAGTAACCGTAAAATGGATTTATTGCTAACTTTCCCGTCTTGCAGCCGAAGAAACCAGCCCTGCATGTGTAGTTACAACCTGACTCGTCGGAGCCATCATAACAATCTTTGTCCCGATCACATGCGTAAATATTCAGGAGGCAGTTTGTTCTAGTATATCTGTTGAATAAATGAATAAATGAGAGCAGGTAAGTTGATGTACAAGAGGAAGTAACGTACTGGGCTGTGGCACCACTTAACCGCTGCAGCGAAAACGAAGCGCAGTGTGAAAATGCATTACAACATTTTCTTCCTTTTCTTCCTCAGCGTTCACTTTATACTTTGAAGGAGGTGCCATGTTATTCTTCAGGTATTCTTTCTGCAAGGCGGGATGAGCGCATTTACGTGCCACTACGGTTAAGTACCAATTGGGTTAATTCGCCATTTGACTCTGTCTTCGGCCAGAGGTAAAGTCCGTTGCAACCAAGGTGTCTAAGAATCGGTCGTCAACGCAAAATCGAAAACGATCATACACACACACACACACACACACGCGTATCAACCAATGGGTTTAGGGGAATTTCTCTTTGGAATGGACTTGAATTCAAATAGAGGTTTTGTGAATATGCAGGCAGATTTTTGCGCACTCACAACAGTTGTTCACAACAGTTATCATTGAAAGTTATCTATCCCACTTCATCACGGGGTCAGCAAAAAAGCGCTTCTGCACCAAAATGACGAGCGACGAAGCGTTTTTCTAACTAAAACCTTCATCTCTCCGCGCGGTTTTAAGACTACCCGACAGAGGTATATGAGCAGTAGTCAGTACAGCGCAGTACCCTTTCATGTAGCCTACCTGTTAATGCCGCGGTCACATTTCATCTCATGTTTATGGCACTGTCTCTCCGGACAATGCTTCTCATCCGAGCCATCTGTGCAGTCCTTGATGGCGTCACAGTGGCGGGTCATGTTGATGCAATGCCCTCCTGTGATGGTGTCGGTACCCTTGGAGAGGAAATATATGTTTAATGCAAATGGGTCAATGCAGACCCGTCTCTTATTCCTTAATGCCCGCGCATTGGCGGGTCATGTTCCTGCACCGTCCAATCAAATCGTTACCACGTTTAATGGTTCGAAAGTTTAGGGATGCGCTTAGAAGCTGCTCCCAGTCCAGTGCTCCTTAACGGCACATCACCCGGGACACTCCAGGATACTGAATGGCTTTGATCATGATGTGAAGCGGCTATTTAAAAGCTAGTTTTACATGTACTTACATTTTCGCATTTGAACCAATCCTTTCCGCAGTCGCCATCACAGTCCATCTCGTCGCTGCCATCACTACAATGGTTCTTGCCGTCACAGCGCTCGGAGACCTTGATGCAGACCGAGGATGGATTCAAGATACTTCGGCTGCCATTTTTGCAACTGGAATGAACAACCAAGGTCATGTATCGTCGCGGTGGCCGATCAGCAAAGATTTAATTTTGAGTAATCGCAATCTGAATGTTTTACATTCAGAACAGGTGGCAATTGAAACACGTAGTTGGCCGGTGCTTTGAATATCTCCATATAGAAGGTTGTTTGAGATTAGACAATTAACTGGAGGTGGTGGCTTCAAAATCTTCAGCCTACACAAAGTAGCGGTTTTTCAGGGGAAAACGAAAAACGAAAAAACGAAAAACCCTTTGAGGTTTTTCACAAACTCAAAATTATTTAAGGTTTGTCATTTTCACTGAAAAACTTTTACGGCTTGCATATTTCATGTATTTGTGTTCGCTGAAACCTAAAAAGGTTTTCTGAAGCTCAAAACCCTTCATCTTCAATAGTGCATGCATTGACTGTGTTTACCTGTATTCTTCTAAAGGACAAGTTCTATTGCAGTTCTTCTCGTCTGACAGGTCTAAGCAATCGTACTGGTAGTTACAGCGCCTGTCTGCTTGGATGCACGTAGTCTTGTTGGAGACCATTGGCCCATTCATGCACATGAACTCACCTGCACTACAGTTGAACACTGAAAATGTATCGAAGTCGGTTAAAAGTTTACAGTCTTGGTAAAAGTGAGCAGAAACGGGGAAGAGTGGGTGAAACAATCATGGTAAAAGTTAGTACATATAGGCAATGTCAATGAGTAGACAACGGTGAAATCATGGATGTAGAGCACTCGGGATGTTTGGTTTTTTTGCTCTACATCCGTTGTAAAATGTAGTCTACAACAATTCGATCCTTTAGAAAGTGAGGATCGAGACGAATTTTAGCAGATAATGGTCAAAGGGGAAGGCAATAGTAAAAGTTATTAGACAGTGGAGTGCTGACAGTAAGCGTTAGGATACGATATGCTAAACTTTAGGTCACAATGATCAAAGTGAGGATATGATATGAACGGTAAAAGTGGATACAATGGAAAAGGTCAGGATACAATGGTAACAGTGAGGATATGGTAAAAATATAGATTTCGTTTTTTTAGGAGTATTCGTCGATGATTTCAGTGACAAATGAGCAAACTTTTCATCTTGAGAAAACTCCACTCAAAGATTCAGTTTGAATGACTCTGTGCATTAAGAGTATAATGGCACGAAATGCATGAATAGAGGATAAAGAGTTATAGAATCGACATGGCTTTGAATATCACTATGATAATTGGTGTACAAGTATACATGGCTAGTGCAACTCAGATGGCGCTGTTATCTCAATTTCAGAAAAATTGCACACTGGCATGGTCACTTTGAGAAATCATCGACGTATTTTGTCTACATGTATTACGCAATAACCGATATTGCAACGATTTACAGTTGTTACTAAAGGTCACTGATTAACTGTGTTATGATTTAAGATGATAAAATCATAACTTTGACTTAATTCAGCTGCAACAGCTTGATGTCGACCATCACGATGGTATCATGCACGCAAGACCTAACTCCTAGTGGCGTAATAAGAGCTTTGATTTCTCTAAGGTAAGAGTCATATGATGAGTTTAAAAATTAGGAGAAATTTTCAAAGTGAGGCCTGGAGTGTACTCACGTTGCGGTTGTCGGACGCATGTACCACCAGGGGATCTCGAGGGGTAGTTCCTGATGCATTCAGACATGAGGGAATCGAGCGCAGTGAGGCCGTAACAGAATTTGTATGTATCTGAAAGGATGAATTTTAATGATATACATGTAAGTATACCAAACTGTCAAACCTTTGCGCCCCTTTATTTTTGTGATTCAATTCACCATGTTTATTCCTTTCATGCTTTCATGCACTACTTCTTGCAAGGCAACACGCCCTGGCTATTCACGTACTTGCCATGATGACCTACCAATGCAGTACTCCTTGCAGGGCAACACGGCCTGGTCGTTTACACACTTTGGGAAGTAGACGGCACAGGCGAAGTGTACCAGGATCCTTCTGTCGCAAATAGGGCTATCATGTAGAGACATGGATTGAATCGCCTTCACCGCATCCCGAGCTACAAGCTGGAAAATTTAACAAGAAACTTGAAAAGAACTGCATTTGTGTCTTGCAAATAGATAGGTATTATAAGTATAGCAATTTTAGCAACTTGCATTGCTGCGGCGTTCACCAGTACGCCCGACGTAATTGTGATTGGAATTTCGAATCATCTGCAAGATTTTGTTAGGGTGTAGATGGTGGAATACCAGTACACACATGTATACCCTGAAGTAGAAATGTTTTGAATCCAAGGTATGTTACGCCCCCATGGGGAGTTTTGAAACCTATGTCTTTCACTGATAAATTTTATGTTACTATAGTGAGGCACTTGAACTGTTATCATGTGAGCTGACTGTCATCTTATCAAGGTTGGCGAGTAAGTGGTAGACGATGTTATCACTTAAGTAATAATATTTACAACGACCAGACAGAGAGTTTGTTGGGTGCCCTTAATACACCGTGGTCACTGACGGCTGTTGATTTAAAGGCCTAGTACTCCGTTCGTTAAAAAATCAAAATTTGTAATTTGTAATTGAATTTGAAAATTTCAATTGCGTAAATACGAACTGAATAGAAACCTCAACATTACCACTGTGTAGACAGATACTATTTGTACCAAAACTAATACATAGGGTTTATTGTTTACCCTTTCTACTATGAGCCAATAAAACATGTTACTTACGAATTTCGTCTGGTTCATTAAGTTTGGCCTTATCGTCGTCTTCCAGCCTGCCAAAGCTGAACACACCTCGTCGAAAAAGACATTTGAAACACATTTGTTCTGTGCTGCAATTGTTGTTGTCGGAGGCATAACTGTTGTTGTCGTCGTCGTTGTTGTTGTTGTGGTCGTTGGCGTTTTTGGTGCTGTTGTTTGCGTGGTAGAGGCTCTGGACGAAGTTTTTGTGGTCGTTGGCGTTTTTGCGGTTGTTTTTTGCGTGGTAAAGGCTCTCGACAAAGTTGTTGTGGTCGTTGGCGTTTTTGCGGTTGTTTTTTGCGTGGTAGAGGCTCTGGACAAAGTTGTTGTGGTCGTTGGCGTTTTTGCGGTTGTTTTTTGCGTGGTAGAGGCTCTGGACGAAGTTGTTGTGGTCGTTGGCGTTTTTGCGGCTGTTTTTTGCGTGGTAGAGGCTCTGGACAAAGTTGTTGTGACATGTGGGGTAGTGGTAGGTGCTGTGGTGAGATTCCCGCTCCTGCTCCCCAAAGGTGAGCTTAGGCCGGACAAGTTTCCTGGAGGTAAAATAAAAAATAAAAAAGGAGGCTCTTAAACATTCACTGGAGTTACACGATACAAAAGTCACTTTACTCGGCTATTTTCATTTGTTACTCATGATATTGTTGACGAAGTTTTCAAAGAAATGATAAAAATACAATAAAAAACGTTCTGATTACCTGTATAATAAAGTGCCACCACTGAAATGACCACCACTATGCCAACAGCCACTAGGGTCAGGATACCGGAAACCAGCTTGTGTGACTTAATTTTCTGCCATATAGACGCTGATTGGTCAATAAGCCGGATGTCATCCATTGAGACATCGTCCGAGTTAAATCCTGACATTTCCACCGATGCATCGTTTCCAGAGGCAGCTGGGCTGAGGCTGTAGATGGGGTTGTGAAACGCAACCTGGCGAAGTAATGTATGAGAATGATCAAACGGTACGAGTGTCATAAGCATGTTTTCAAAAATGGTCAGCTACAATGTAGGCGTACTCTGTCCCACAACACATTAAAATCATGTGTAGCCTTCATGTTAGATAAAAGTCGCTAGACTATATTGGTTGCCATCACCAACACCATCGGTTAAGACAACTATTCCTTAAATCTTTGAGACTTAAAATAGAGGGGGACCCTGGGATAGGAGGTTTCACAGTATCATCCCTGGGTATTCTAAACACATTTCACCAGCAAATAAATAAGCTACCAGTCCCAACGGTGTCCTTACATATACATGCCTATGTAAAAGTGGAACCTCCCTAAGTGGACACCTCTCTAAGCAGAACACCCTCTCTATTAGGGACAGCGAATTTTGTCCCAATTGGTAGCTTATTATATTTATGCAATTTGACTTCTGTTATCAGAACACCACTCAAGGATAGCCAAGGTATAGTGTGTTCCCAATAGGGAGGTTCTTTTGTATACGTAACCTAAGTAGGGCAATGTAGGTCATTGGCACGCGTACGGCCCAGTGAACTTTCTTGAACAATTTGAATGACCCATGGATGATAATATAATAAATGAAGAAGAAATTATGAAAATATGTGCTACATTGTGTCGATTTGTACCAGCGGTTTAGGCCGGGGCGACGATATCTCTGGACTATCCATGTACTTCCTACAGGACGGCTTGCCCCTTGTATCTGCGTATCAGACCGCTGAGATTTAAATATGTATGGCATGAAAATCAAAATCCTTCTTCGGCAGGCATGTGTATAGTTCTTAAAATACACGCACACCTAATCAAAGCCCTGTTGAATCGGCCAAGCCTGATTTTCGTGTGAACGTCTTTTTAGAAACGATTGAAAGGCCGGATGCAGTAGGATGGCAAATCAAGGAGTGATTAGTTAAAGTTGAAGTGCCCAGGACGAAAATCTTGGTATGTCAACTGGGTATATGCAATCCTGGTGGTTCACATGCTGAATACATGCCAGAGCTGCCCTCGAAACTGTAACTATCTAATATACATTGTATCATTAGTATTGGTCCATCATTATCTCCCGCTACTACTCTCGCAAGTTGGAAAACCTCTGGCGACGATTAAGCATGATTTTATCACGTTCCATCATATTCCGAACATTCGTCAATTCGATAAGGCCTGTTCTAGCCAGCGGGAGCTACCCTTGTTTTTAATACAGAGTTTCAAGCAATGTCATTGATGCCACAACCCGCCACAAGCCCCATTCTACCATATATCAAATGAAAATAGTTTCATGGTGCACTTCAGTTGTCTGTGTTTGTCATCATAGTACTTGTACTATGGACATGTTTTGACAAAAATCACAGGCATTAAACTATAGAACAGGAAGTTCGTATTGGGCACGGTTAAGTACCAAAAAAATGTAAATGGCCTTATATTTATACGCTTTTGTATTGCAATGTATTGCATTGCCTTGCATTGCATTGTATACTATTGTATTGTACAATGTATTGGATCGTACTGTCTGTAATGTACTGAATTGTGTTGTATCGTTCTTCGAATATCCTTTTTTTCTCATTTGTTAAAGGTATACGCCGTTTGTTAATTATTTGAAATTTGTATTTGTATTTGGAATGTTAAATTGTGTAAATCCGTATCAAATATAAATTTAAACAATGTAATTGCGTGAGCTTATTATAAACCGCGAGATATGGAATGCGAAATCGCGAGATGCCAACCTCGGTGAGAGTACCATCCGCCACAGAATGTATTGCAAATATTGACCTGAAAAGGCGAACATTCATGTGACCAGACTACAGTAGGGAGCTATCCTTTTTTTACTTCCACTTCGGTGCGGGATTTTTTTCATTCATGGTGAACTGTCGCAAACCAATTCCGTTCTCACCGATTGTTTTCTGTTGACATTTCAGATTCCATATTTGCCGTGAAGCTACTCTCTTAGTTCAGTGTCCGAGATGCTCGAGCGATGATTTTGCATTACTACATGTAGTATCATTAGAAAAGGTTGAACACATTAATTGACAAAACATTGGAAATCCCCGCGATTGTACGTGGCTTTACAAACGGCTTTCAGCCAATGTAGTGAAAACTAAAAATTACCCCACTGAGTCAACCCAACAAAGTATATATATCAAATTCTAGCGCCAGCTTGGACTACTGGATGCAATGCCCATCGCGGTAGAATGCAGGGTGAAAGAAGTTGATCCTCAATGTGGCCTCTTCAAAATAGCAACCAGCAGTCTCGTGTGTTGCAAGTAGCCTCTGTGTTGTCTTCGGCCCCACCAGCTGCCATTGAATGGAGAAGTTCACGGGAGCATCGGAAATGGTGATTTTCATGATCAAGTGAAATAGAAAATCTTGGGCAGAAAATAATGATTAGGCCAGAGCCCTCTATTAAACGCTGTGAATATTTCGTGTTCATTGCTGGTCATAGGTGTTGGTAAAAAAGCACCCCTAGGGCTAATCAATCCTCACCAAATTTTATATGTGTTGAAAAGAACCCTTGACCAATATCATATTTAAATTTCAATACCAAATCCATGAGAAGAAATGACTTCTGTACAGCATATCCGTCAAATCGACACGCGCATAGATACGACCCTATCAAAATATGAGTTCTAAACAGACCAGTGAGACCACATTTTCTTAAATAAGTATATTGTCAAAAAGCATAATTCTGTGATGGCCTGACTCTGTAGATTTAGAGTCGACCACAGATTGAGAATTAATATTTGCTCCATGTATTTACCACAACTTGACATTTTAATAAGCTCTATGTGACTTCCGGTCGTGGATGAATACATGTCTCTGCCCATTACTCATCTCGCGATTTCGCGATTTCTCATCTCGCGGTTTATAATAAGCCCATTGTGTAGACAGATACACAAAGACTACAAATAATAAGTTTCAGCGAATTCGTATGCATATACTACATTTCTATTTTCCTGGACCACCAGTAGACGGTGGTATATGTGGATACGAACGACGTACCCCTTTAAGTATTGCGAGACGTTGAAAAATTATCGTGTCGTCATCTGCATCAAGGATATCAATCTTACCAATAAGGTCATCATAAGCTTTTTCAGGATACCTGACCTATTTCATTCCAAAGTCGTCGATCAGTCACAAACTTCCTGTTACTATATTTAAGATGACTTTTCACACACTTACATACCGTAAGATCCCTTCTCTGAAATGAGTCAATGATTAATTAGGCCTATGACGGTCTACGTCGGCCTGTGTAACCTCTTAGTGTAAGTGTTGTATAAGAGAATATCATCGTTTTTGTACCCAAGACATAGGCCCCTCAGTACCTCGCTGAGATGATCAATGTCTATGAGCCAGAAAGGCACCTGCGGTCAGCACACGACCTATCACTTGTAGTTCCGCGTGCAAAAAGAACATACGGCGAGCGGGCATTTGGCCACTCGGCCCCCACGCTCTGGAACCGGCTGCCGACCAACATCCGGACAGCCGCGACCCTTAAGGAATTTCGCGGATTGTTGAAGACAGAGCTGTTTAGTCAGGTGTGATCTTTTTATCTGTAAAGCGCCCGTGAACGAGCATTTTGCTTGAAACGGGCGCTATAGAAATATGGTATTTACATTACATTACATTACATTACTATTTCGTTTAGACTTTGTTATTATTAATCGGATCTTCTTTAGAGTGTTTAAAAGCAAATAATTTAAGTATCCATAGTTAGAAGAGTGTTGAAAGCACTATACGCCCATTGTAAGTATGGGGTCAATATACCAGTTTTGCATTGGAATTCCTCCTCAAGTCAATGTTTGCGAACCCCAGTTGGTGCGCCAGAATATACTCATCTATTTGGTCACCAATTGTTGGCAATGTTTATAAAGCCTGGCACATATCAACACTAGTGGATATGTGAAAAATACATTCTTCTTATATTCCGGGTAGAAAATTTATAAATGGATGTCACACAAAAGAAACTACATGCTTATGATAGGAAAGTGAGCACATGCACTCGAACGTCTCATAGTTCGTCTCTTTCGTCTGCGTTTGCTCAAAGGCGTATCTGGATTGGCGCGGTGCAGGGGGTTAGCTTCATAGCACAGAACTTAAAGCCCTGTAACTCACGTTATCTTCGTCATGAAGGGTACTTCAAACTTTTCTGCGATCGTCCCAAGCGGTTATTGCCAGTTAAAGATACCGTCGGATGCGCTTGGCGTCTTTTGTAGACGCATTGTACCTCCGCGTCACACTAACTGCGCCGCGCCCTTGCAGTTTATCTTATTACATGTACTTAACACTCGCTGAGGCCGAGTGTAGTTTTCCTGCCGCAGCTACCGCAACGGAAAACCGTCCTACAGTGGAATCACGTCTTTAAAGTATTGTATATTGGCTACCCTAACTTGGTGTTGAGTAATTCCAAAAATTGCCTTAGTGAGATTTGCAATCGGAAAAATCTTTGCATACGATGAATAATTATTCCTTGCTACATACCTGATATATCAAACTTTTCTTAGGGGGAAGCTTGGTAGATTTGGTGGATATCCAAAGTTGTGTTGCCGCTATATGCATGTGATTTCTCCAGCAAAATGTAAAAAGTGTGCCTGTGCGTTACATGACCGCGTGGTTGAGTTTATAAACAGGTGCATATGTTGCCAACACACCAGTTCTCCGCTTAGAGTAACTACCCCTCTGTTTTTGCTGCTAAAGTGAACAAGAATTTGAGAAAGAACCCTCAATCCGCATGGCACACTAAACGTATCAATAGAAAATTGTAACTGTAGTCCTGCACGCATTTTTGAAATATCTTGGCGGACTGATGGGGTGAGACGTCTGTGTCTACGACTGTTTGACGAAAGAATTTAACCAAGCCTTGGGGATACTACGTATCAAACAGTCTACCCAGTGCCGTGCGAATGGGTGGAATTTTAAGATCTTTGGTCGATTGAATTTCATTGTTTGTCATTCTTCATGATACTTTTTCATTATGAACCAGCGATCACCAGGCGAACATAACAGCGTGTTGTATAGCGATCTCTAACGGTAAATGAACTACCTCTCAGATGTTCAGAACTGGGCAAGTTAATTAGGAAGAGCACCCCCTATTAAACACATGTGATTTTGAAGTCAAATCACCTTCTGTTCACATTTCAGAGCCAAAGAATGTCCACGTTTTAAGCGGCTATTGAAAACATAGTTCTCTGAGAACTAGTTTGAGAGCTTGGGGCCCTGACTGCGTGGAATACGATGAAAAGTGGCGCGTACAGTTTTATTCATTTAATGTTATGGTATTAGAAGGTAGACAATAACCACCCCATCCCACCCCTCCTTCACCCGCCTCCACCACCAGCACCACCCAAACCCAGGCACAACGCATTTCCTATTGACTTTTAAGAAGAAACGCAATGCAAATTCTGCTGCTAACTATTCGTGGCGAATGTTTGAAACATGCCGCTTTTCCGACCTGACTACAGACTGAGCTGTGTCTATGAGCATGCACGGCAAATCCAATAGTTGGACATCTTTAGATTGATATTCCAATCTTTTCGTGATATAAAAAGCTAAACTTACCATTGCAATGGATACTTATTATACCTTCATTATTCCATTCTCTTAGCTTCTTGCAATTGGAATTATATCAGAATGTAATATGTTTTGCATCATGATCATTTTTGACTGGAGCCGTGGTCATCACAACATGACTGGTGACTTCATACATGGTTCACGAGGTATTTCCTCTGAGGTCATAGATTTCAATTGTTATTTATGCACGTGGACGTGTTTTGATCAGTTTTACAGTGTGCAATACAGATTGTGCATGTTGCCCTGCAGGCACAAGAAATCGAGGCGGAAGTGAGACGTCGAATCATCATGAGATTGTGTAATTTCAAGACTGTTATCACTTCCGATATGATCATATATCTATTATATATGTGATGAAAGTCATGTCAACATGTAGATGTAACATGTATTTCAATGTGAATCTCGACCCAAAGTAATACATTTCTTTTACAATTTGGCGATTTGCCCATAAAGATAATTTCTCGATCGCATGCTGGGTGCGAGAAGGCGGTCATGCTGGTGTGATGGAGATGCCACGAGAAAGTGGTTTTGAAGTGCAATGTAAGAGGCCTCATGGCCTAGTTCGCTACCACGCAACAGGCCCGGTGTTAAAGGAATGGACGACCTAGGATGCAGGACCCCATACACTAGCTGCGTATTTTCAACGAATGTCGTTAATGGTTTGGTTCGGGTTAGCTATATAATCTTCAACAAAGGGACTCGGCGACTCTATTCACTTTAACAAAAGGACCGGACTTGTCTCACATTGGAGCCACTCGACAATTCACTGCCATGTTCAATAAACGACCCTCAGCCTCAATTCGATTGACAAAATAAGAGGCATTGATCATTGGGGCAAACAAGTGGCAGTTAATTCTCCAGTCAGGCCCGCGACTTAACAATTCGCTGCCATTTCCTCAGTGACTTTTAAACCTATGAGATATTCACAACGGACTTCGAGAAAGGTACATCGTTGTCATCTTATATCAACTTCTCACAAGAAATGCTGTGGTTAACCTTCATTCATTGGCAACCTCATTTGCGGTCGTCTATGTCTTCAGGTCAGCCGAAAATATAATGAACAAGCTACATTGTATAATACAAATTTTAAATTAATTTGAAATTTAAAAAAATCATATATACATGTACTTTACGCATACTATTATACATATAACAAAAGTTACGGTAGACCCTCTCTATTAAGGACACTCACGGGACTGACAATAAGTGCTGTCATAAATAGTGAGGTGTCCTGATTAGAGACGTAAAATTGAATTGAAACAACTACAAATGTTGTTTGGGACAAAAACTAGTGTTTTTAATAATGTTTAATAGAGTGGTGTCCGTTAAGGGAGGTTCCACTGTATTTGAAACATCTCGAGATATCCTGGTTCTCAGCGATGTGGCGTACAGGAAGACACCATAAACTGGTCGGTCACAACAAGATCTGACTTAGAATATGAAAGCAGCACTACTCACCTTGAATTGAAACAAACCCCTGGTGAAATCTAATCACTTTTTATTGTTCTTAAATAGATGATAAGAACACTGGCAAATGCTTCAAATTTTCTGAAAGAATCTCAATCTGGGCTTGGTAATTGGTATTTGTACTTACAGTATAGTAAGCACTTTTTAGGATATCTTTCGAATAGTTTTCACTTCGCTCAGGTTCTTACCACCGTTATTGGAAAGAGGAACATGACAATACTTTCTTTAAGCAACTTTGACTTTAATGAGTAGAGATTGCGCTTATTTTTTACTTTTTTATTGCTAGTTTTTGTAAGTTTTCATTTGGTCCGAAGAAAACACGGTAGTGCCACAAGCTCGACTCGTCAAAATCAAAGTTGATCGAAAAAATGGTAATGTTCCTCTTTCCAATTAATCTTCATTATGATCAACACGGCATCATCACTTATTTCTGTTCATCAAATTCCTAACCTCGATGCCTTTTTGGACTTTCTGAATGTTGACGTAAGACGCGTGACTTACCGCCGGGCCTTTCGCTGAAGCCATTTCAACGGCAACGATATTCTCAAAAATCCGTGTAGATAATCCGCTTTTCCTAATCCACTCCCGAAGACATTGATTGCGAAACAGCAATGACCACACTTTATATTGGCCTATGTCCCTGGTAGAGTCATATTGATATCCTCTGATGAACAAGCATATGACAAAGATAATTTCGCTTCGACTGCCAAATCTGGGATCACTTTGAACACCTCTCATAACTTTGTCCCAGAAAATCATTGGAGCGTGTAACGGCCAATTTGGACCTTCATTATCCAAATATCACCGACAGTGACCTAAGGCACTTTCCTGCCCGCCGAGGTTTATTTATTGGAGGCGTGTAATGTTTTGAGAAAGTACCATTCACTCGTAAAGTGCACAGCGATGTTTGATATAATGTACAACCTTTAAGGTAAAATGTACAAGATATTTCCGTTTTCCGGAGTTGGAATGGGCCTGTATCTTGTCGATGTTTCTTTATTATGATTAGCAGGGTAAGCAAAGCAAGGGAATGACCGACGATGAAATGAGTGTACTTAAAGAGGTCCTGCCTCTATGCAGACGAAAGAACATTATTAATGAAGCGTAATGTAACAAAGGCTATGGAATGTTCAACGCCAGACGGAATTAGTTGATGCATGGTCTGATGTAGATTATTTGATACAATGCAAGCTGAATGGTGATGCTATTCATGGTCTGGTGTCTTTGAAACTCCTCAGATACATGAATGACAACCTCTTCGGGCCGTTCAAAACTCCCCATTATCATAAGCGTTCCGCTGGAGAGTTCCTTTAAGAATTCAAACTACAATGTATATCTACGCATTTTAGTATCACCAATGGCGCTTTCATCAGTTTGTTACGGAACTACACAGCCCAGTGCTACGGGGTAACAATTAGAATTTGATTGTTACGAATCAAAGCTCGGCTTCAATTTGTTTCTCTATTTATTGTACGGAATATCCTGTAGCGAATAGTTTGATATCTCTGATATAATTTAAAAGGAAAATCAGGCTGTAGCGCTGATTGAGCCTTCTCAATTGAGTTCCACTGAAAGTTTTCAGGATAATGATAATGATAATAATATTGAGTTCTTACTATAAATAGCGCTTTTCCAGGTTTCCCTGCTCAAGGCGATTTTGGGTAAAAGTAATAAGTCGGATGACAATCCCTATTGTTGATACATGTACATGTTCCAGACTATCAACCCAAACTTAAATTTCAATACAGCATGAGATCAAGGGTCTACACACTTCCTTTGCATCGTTCCTATATCTAGCACCTCCCCCTATACAGTACAAATAAAAGTTGATGGCATAATTGAACATCCAAATTATCATCAGAAAAATGACTTGAACTGTATAACGCAGATTCCAGTACGTGTCCTCCATATCGTAAATGCCCCCGATTGCCGGGACATCCATTAACATAATAAACAACCGAAAAGGCAATGACGTCACGACGTATGCGCAGCTGATGAAAATCAACATCCGGGTCAAGTGCTGTTCTTGTTTCTGATGACCTTGACCTTGACCTCTTTTCATCTGCGCACGTTTTGCCGATGCAGTTTTGACAGTGATAATGATGATGATATTGCTTCCAAGGATGATGAAGAAAGGAAAGATTGTCCCCAGAAGGGTTTGGAACAAGGAGGCCAAGAGTTCGATGGTGGGGTGGCCTGGCACATCAAATATCAATAGTTCGGCCCCTGGCGAGAAGGAAACTAAAATTAGTTGCCTACACAACAGTTATGATGAAAATCATATTCAGTGCGTACAGTATTTACAAGTGGAATTTTTAACTTCAACTCCAAATTACAAATTTTTAGCGAACGTCGAAAGCTTAGAAAAAAGTACCTGTTTCGGGGTTCTTGATATAAACCATCACAAATGGTATATGGAGATTAAAGATCACTACCAAAGCAGTGGTGACGATTACTGTTCTAATAGCCCTTGATGAGGTGCAAATCCTGGGAGTGGCCATCGGAAACCGCACAGCAATCAAACGGTCTATGCTCATCTCGGTGAGAAAGAAACCCGACAGCATCGCGTAAACATACGACGCATAGTAATGGAACCTGAAAGAAAGACACGTGTTTAATTGTAGATTTAACTATAAAATATTACCAAGTACTTGTTACTTATACTTAAAATCCTCCGAATCTTATCTTTGGTTGTCTAACATTTTCGGGAATTTCGCAAATAATATTAATTCGCGAAAATGAAAATTACGAAAATCTATTTGCTCCCTCTCCTCTCACTTGTATCGAATTTTAATTCGGATTGAGCACCCTTGAGGTTTGAAAAAAATCTTCTAGCGTGGTAAACCCGAAAAAATCTAAAACAAACGGTAGGCTATACTAGCTAGAGAACGAAAGCTTAACGTAAACTTATACATGACAGGAGCACGGTCCAAGAAGCTAGTGGATATCATATAACTCCAGTTTGATATGTATAAGGTTAGTTGATGTCAAAGTTAACAGTGGCGCGAAAAGAAAATTTTAGCATAGTCACATGAAGAACACATCCCTCCAGTGTAGAATGCTTTTCCCTATCTCCCAGTGCATTATTGGCAGGCCAAGAGCATGCTCAAGAAGTACGAACGTGTCTGCTACAGCCATTGCCTTCATGTAAATACACGCGGACAAACCCCGGTTGTTCTTCCTGTTGGTCACGAGGATTGATACGATGTTTCCAGGCACGCCAACCACCACAGGGATCATCCACATGTAACAAGACAGGAGTCTGTAGAAATCGAGCAGAAAGGGATATTCTGGAGATTTGGTGATGACGTAATCTGTGGGTTGCCTAACTATTTGCAAGTTTGTTGATGTTCTGTTTTCCATATTTCAGGGCTTCGGAAGAAACGTATATATGTCTATATATTGCAGTGCTCAGTGCAGCATAATATCGCCTTCCGAAATTTTCTGAGAGGCTGTTTGGCTTCAAGTATTTAGTTGTCGCCGTTTATGCTGGATGTAACACTCGAATTGCAATACTGTTCGCCTACTCCAGCTTGAATATAAAATAGAAATGATAAAAAAAGTGGCAGTTATGTCAAATCGAGATTTGCCACAGATTAACATGATTCATTTACTCGACAAACCTAGGTTCGACACTGCGACGAGCCCTGGTTTGGAAAATACCAGGTTAACCTCACTGTGACGAGTCTAGGTTCATCGAAGTGACTTTTTGAAACACCTGCATATTTGTTGATATGCTTGGCAACTTGAATTGGTGATCGACAGACAAACATACAAACGGGTAGCCACAATCGGCGCATGGCTGGGGGACAGAGAGATAGCTAGATAGACAAATGTCTGTATTTTCGAGACTAGACGTCCAGGCTACCTCGAATGCGCCAAAGATGAGCAAAGCAAACAATTAGCTCACTTGAGTGTAGCGGTTGTGTATGATACACCTCTCCTTCCTTAACGATTTCTTCTTATTTCACAATCCTTCCGTCCAAGTCAAAGATAAACGCAGCTAACAATGCTAAATGACTTTCTGATCGTCGGTAGAAATTGCAGATAAAAATCAGATGTTTTAAAGTGCGATTCATATCGGCGACTATTCCATGTCGATCAATGATGGCGGGGACTTGGGCAGTACAACCATCAAACGACTCATAATCGTGGGTCGAAACTAGCACTGCAGTCAATACAGGGCGTTGATTATTTTTATGTACGCCTCCAGCATGTCATCTGATAACAACGTTTTCCAAATTGTGCAACTTGATAATTATGAACATTAAGAAAACACTGGTAAATGTATATTGCTGTCGACGTATGAAAAGTCTGACTCGATACGACGCAAGGCCGCCATATTATAGTTTTGAAAATTCAATTTTTTTACTTTGGACTTAAGTTGCATTTCACAAGCTTTGAACTTTTGTGACGTGTAATCACGTTTGGTGAGATCTCTTTGATTATGTATTTGTTTCCTTAAATCTGATGTCAGTCGTTAAATGTGGCCAAAGAAAGCCGTCCTCACTAGATGCTATAATGGGCATTCAACAATGTACATGTACTAGGAGTACTTAGTTAAACGATCGTCGGTAATTCGTGGGTGATAGCTACTTTTGTGGAAATTAATCAATGGCCAGTACAACCAACACTCCAAGCTATTCATGAGTCGCATTACCCGATAAAAGTCGCATTTTATCACAGGCTTATGAAACTTCCTACTTCCTCGTCATCAGATAAAGAGCCAGGTCTCGGTCTGAAGACCTCCTTTCTCTACCAATCACAAAGCAGGCCTAGATTTGAAGTGTTCGACCCATCCACATTCTCGGATGACGGACTAAGACCTTCCGACAACAAGGATATTACTCACGCATGGCCTCGACGCAAGCATCCTCAGATCGGGTGCACAAATTAATCTAAATATGTCTGCATTATTATATCATTTCCTTTAACTTATATTCAAAGTGGTAGTTTCCTTCATACCTATATATATCGAGGCGGATTCCTTGTTGGGTTACATAGGCCTACGATATTAGGCCAATGATGAAACGTATTCTAGTGGCTGTGGAGAAACTATGTTGTTGGTGATATGGAATGGCTGTCCGGTGGAGGCATCATTATACTGATGCATTTATTTGCAGGTAGGCCTAATTCGGAATTCATTTCCTCAAATTATGATATAATGATGTTCGGTTTGATTCTTATTCAGATAAACTGTGTTTCCCCGTGACTCCATCACCATGTGTTCCCGGGCTGTGTTCCCTTGAATGTTCGTGACACTGAACAATTTGGAACGATTCTCTGTGTGTCCATTATTGAAGTTCTTGATGCATACTTCTTAATACTTACATTTGTACATGCACTATGTAATCAAGATGGGAGCATAGTCAGATGCTATGGAATAATTTACAGTACTGTTAGCCATTTAAGCCCACCTTCCCGAAGCAAAATAATCCATGAAAAGTCTGTGTAGAAATCCCAAATCTATGACAAACACGGTGTCTTTCATTGCGTTTCTCGTTTTTAGCCCTTTTGGTGGGTCCATTTTTTCAAGATTGGCCTGATGACCTTTGGGATAAGCCGTTCAGTTTGTGTATCTCGGGAATATTTCCTCCCTACTAAAGAAATCAAAGATGAAATATTGTGCAGCGTCGCTTTTGGGAACGAGACAGTTTGCCAACAAATATATCTCTATCACAAATAGCTCTTTTAAATTTGGAAATAGACTTGAAATTTCTGCATGCAACCTATTCTCAGTGGATGCGACCCACGCTGAATCGTTTTACCTATGCGAGAGCCGTCTGTAATGTTTCCGGGATTGATGACACCGAACTGGGCGTCTTGGCTTTCTCATTAAGCACCGCGAGAGTGAAGCTAAACTGTAGATTTTTTGCGAAAAGACAGCTCTATCCGAGCTATGGAGCTGGACCTATGCCAATACCGACAGTGAGGTGTGAATTTTTATTCTAAAACATCTCAAATTAGATAACGAATAATGTGGTTTTAAATACCTTTGACCGCGTCCATAATTTGCACCAACCCAAGCAGTTCTGGTGGCCTAACCATAACCGCTGAATTCAAAACGAGGCTTCGTTGGCGCATAGTGCATTTACGCTGTAAAGTATGGTTCATTCTCAATCCAGGTGTCTCAGAATTTCTCCCCAATCACAGCGAGAGTGAAGCTAAACGGTAGGTTATTGGGCGAAATGACATATTTTTAACCAACCCAAGCGATTATGGTTAATTGCTTACATGTACCATAACTGCTGCCGTCAAAACGAGGCACATCAGGCGCAAACATGTGTACATTACAGTCATTATACTCAAGGTGTTTTAGATAAGTCGATCTATAATACATTTTCTTTCTTTGAAGCTGAAGCAGAAACCTGTATCTCAAAAACTACAGAAACCAGGCACTCTCCAACTGGATATGGATATATTCTCTCGAACCCTAAAGACGACAAAGCAGAATACTGGAAATATAATTCTGTTTCAAATTGTTCGTGCTACGTGAGGCTGGCCTCATCAGCTAATATATCTGCCGAGATCTTGAAGGTACACAGTCAATTAAACTTACGATGGACTCGGATATGGGATAACTACACTTACCCCTTGAAGCTTGAAAAATCGAGTACACGGGCGCATCTGAAGACACGGATCACACATCGATACTTCAGTATGGAAATCAGGCCGATTTCTCAGCCGCTGCAAGGCTCAGGAAAGTTCGAAATATATGTTGAAGGTAAGTGTTGCATTTTTTGTAAGGCATTACCCTCCCCAGATGCTCTTGTGCTTTTGTTCCCTGTATTGCACATGCCGCCGGTGCTCGAATGGAGCGATAATGAATTTGCGCGAAACTTGATGACACCAATATACTTCGTACTTCGTCGTTCGTAAGGGTCGCAAGACCAGCCTGAGATAAGTTTTGCACCAGTGACGAATGACGAACGGCGCAGGTCCGAATCCTACTTCGTCATTATGATTCGTAATTTCTGATTTCGCTGATCGACAAATGACGAAAAACGATTGAGTTTTTACTGCAGACTATCATGAGACACACGCATGAAAATTTGATCGAAGTACACCAATATTCAACTGGAATTTCTCCTATTTCCCGCGTAGTTTTACTCCCCGCACAAATATGGCGTAAGCTTACAAAAGCTACGTAATTTCCCAGAATATTTGGCCTGTGATGGCATATATAAGTGAATTCGTAAACGTGTAATCTTTTTACGAACGCCTCACGACGATTTCAGAGATATCTCGTACTCATCACGAAGTCCTAACCCAGAATGACGAGCCTCACGTCATCAAATTTGCGCTGGAATTGATGACGTCTTTCGCAATTCTTCGTTCGTCTGCTGCAAACCCTCCCTATCGACGGTTAAAAACGAACTGCACACAAGAATGCACCTTGGGAAAAACACAAACTAATTTGGTAGTTCCTATTGCGCCAACTGTGAAATTAGTAAAACCTAACCATAAAATTAGTTCTAGCTAAAATGAAAAGGCCACGGGGCATTGTGCTCATCGTGTAGATATTTGGAGGTTAATAGGAAGGTTAAGAAATATGAGCATGTGAAGTATGTAGGTAATCCAAATCGGTATGACAAGTGATGTATCCTTGCTTAGAGTACCTAACATAAAAATATTATTGAAAAAAGTCACTAATAAATGAAATACATGTACTGCAATTATTATCTTTTTTATTTTTGGCCTCCTGGTGTCCAAATCGAGAATCAGATCGGACCGAAATTCGGTGTCAGAGGTTGTATGACAAAGGGAGTCATGTGTACCAAATTGCAAGTTCATAACTTCAGCGGTTAAGAAACGTGCCACAGTTACACTCAAAAAGCCAATTCACTCTATTTGACCTCAGTGACCTTGAAAATGTAGGTCAAATCAAAAACCCGAAACAAAGTCGGTGGAATAAGGACTACCAGAGTTTGGATTGTTTACGGCCTAAGACAAAATTGCCCTTATAACGCCTTTTGAATTACAATAACGCAATATGTGATGGTTGGCCTTACTTTCCTTTACTTTCAGCCAATACATCACTGCACTTCATCTGCAGCGAGAAAGACTTGATCACAGAAAAACCAACCACACCCACCACAAGCACAGCGCCCACACCACTGGTGGACCAGGGTTTTGTGAACGTTACAATCATGGTAACCAGCATAGGAGACACAATTGTAACTAACAAGCACAACGTGAAACAAGGTAAGAATATGGAATAATCTGATGAAGCATAATTTCGAATATAAATGTCCCGATGGCCTAGTGGTCAGGGCGTCAGCCTCTTAGGGCTCTTTCCGATGCGGCTGGTCGATTATGATATAGTCGCAAGCGAGTCGAATATACATGTAGTGTATCAACTGCATTCTCGCAAGGCGCCTTATCATTTTAATTGTCTACGATGCATTTTGACCTATATTGACCAGATTGCTACCAATATCGTATTGGCATACATGTACCAACACGGTTCATGATGTACCATACGCATTTCCTACTTTCCTCCCAAGTAGCATATTAGCCCAAGTTTTACCGACTCTATTTTCTATTCCCTCCACAGAGTCTTCGATCTTAAACTTAGTCATAGGAGTTAGTTGCGGTGTCCTTGTGCTCATTGTGATCATTGTTGGGACAATCATCGCTGTCAAAAGGTAGGTACAGCACCGGGCAGACGAGCGAATTTAATTGCTGCGACCTTCAATCATGATCGCTTGCGACAAAAATAACCTAAAATAGTTGTATTCAAAGGGGAACTGACAATTTTAACGTGATGTAAGTTGATATTATAATGATTATACTAATTATAAACTGTACAATAAAACATTCACTGCGGAAGTCGCGGAATTCATAATGCATGCAAGACTGTCACCTGAGAAACAATGACGTTATACCTAGAACCAAACTGAATGTCGCTTCGTGTCAGCATGAAAGAAAAAAAAACTTCTTCCCAGACATGTAAGTCTCCCGCAAGATTTTATGGCATCTGATGTTGCAACATGAAAGAAAAAAAAACCTTCTTCCCAGACATGTAAGTCTCCCGCAAGATTTTATGGCATCTGATGTTGCCGCATTTGTCCTAGATCTATTTGTCGTAAGTAACAGAGGAGTCTGAATTAAGTTAACCATTTGAATTTCTTCCGAAAATGCGATCTGCCTATGTTTAATACGTGACTAAAAATTACCACTTTGGCATATTGGGTGTGACGTCATTTTCTCCCGCGTGACTACGTCACGCCGGACGGTTTTCATGAATTAAGAACTCCGCGTTTTCGCAGTGACATTTCATTGTACATGTATTGTTTAATATAATTATGATGACATTAACAAATAACAAAACGCTGAAATTGTCTGTTCAGTAGTACTCGCTTGCAATTTTCCTCCTAGCATTTGCAGGGGTTGCTATTGAAGGCAAGGCACTTGACTGCAAACAGAATGATGCCTTTCTTGAATTGATACCAAACTTGAGGTATTGGATGTGTTATATGGTTGTCTCACGAAACACGACGCGGGTGGGGCAAAAATGGAGACCGAAACCGAGGCGGCAGCCGAGGTTTGGGGCGAAATTTCAGCCATGATACGGACAGTGAGGTATCAATTTATATTCTAAAACACGTCAAACTAAAAAATGAAATATGATGTTGACTTCTTTTTATATTGATTATCGATTTTATGCACCAACCCATACCACTGCCGTCAAAACGAGGCACTATTAGCGTCTCGTGCAATATACACCATATACTGTGGTTAATTGTAATCAAGGTGTTTTAGAATTCATTCTATCAAAAAACCGAGCTACATCGTATTTTACATAGAAAATACTACAACGCAAATCTATTATTTTTTAATTACGTAATTGTACAGAAAGATGAGTACTCAGTCTTCCTTTGATTTCTGGTTCTTATTCTGGTATTTCGCGCTATTGACACATGTTTCTTTGTACTTGTACCTGTATTTGACGTTAGAATAAAATCATCTAGGCAGAAGCAATCTGATAAGTTCATTGGTTATGTATGAGAGCTAATTTTGTCACAAGAAGCCCTCTATTCAGAATTAGAACGAATACATCTTTAAAAATCCCTTTTCGATAAAATGAACTGAAAAGAATATACAGATCAGAAATATTTACTAACATACCATGGATATAAATTAGTTGTAGCTTACAATTTAGGAATGTTTCACATGATAAAAAAAACGCATGTATGTAATTCCAGAGCAAAACGAAAAAGTAGAAGGCGTCGAGAAAACCTGAACCAAGGAATTGAATTGACGACCAGAGAGGGTGATGCCGTCTATGCGGAGATCGCCGAAAGCAATGGGCAGGAGTCTGAGAATGACTTCGGCGACCCCGACGCAGAGAAGGGGTTCGAAATGTACGCAGAAATCTCGAGACCGGTAGGAAACGAGGTGGGCTATGCGACGGCCACCTTTCCTGACTCCGGTAAAGGTGTGCTAAAGGGCCGTGAGGGAACTGCCCTGCAGAATGAACTTCTTAACCAGATGAATCAGGAACCCATTCCGAACGATGCGGTGTATGCCAAAGTTAACAAATGCAACCAGAGAAAGGACGGTCGAAATGTTGCAATTGGTGCTACTGCTGGTAAGAAAGATGCTTTCTTGACATGTCTGGACGAAGTGGATGAAAGCGACGACTCTCAACAGAATTTGGTGTATGCGCAGGTCATAAAGAAAAAGCAACGGACAGCGCCTGCCATTGGTTCCAAAGCAGCAGCAGGGCAACCGACCTTGACAGCGATACCTTTGCTACTAACCGACGGTGCAAACCAGGCGCCAGACTCCCCAGACGAACACGCTGATCCATGTGAACAGGTATACGCTCAGGTAAACAAGAAGAAACGACAACCTGATTTGGCACCTTCCGACGTTGGTTCTTCCTACCGACCTGAGAGCTCGCTCTCTACTACGGGTGGCACTGACTCGGATGGACACTGTTACTCCAGTATAAGCGCCAATTCGCCCGGAACACCGAAGACAACCTTGCCGAATGTTAGTCAGTAACAAGCGCCTGTTGCGGTGGCTACACTGACCCAAACTACAGATCCCGTTACTGTCGAATGGGATCAAAATGGCGCTGATGTGGTAGACGCTACATCCTCGGAACCAAATTCATCAGACTACCAGTATGCCGACATCAATTCGGGCGACGCCAAAGCTGAAGTTCATTATAGGCCTGACTTGGGGAAGTCCATTGAGAATCCAGGTGGGAATGACGACGATACATATGACCATTTACAATTATCCTCAATTGCAAAGAAAATACAGACGACCCATCAAAAATGATACCAGTACATGTACAGAAAGAAGTGTGGAAGAACAAGAAACTATACTCCAGATGTACGGCGGTCAGCAACATCAATTGCACGATGATCATGGTGATGACCACTGGCAATATCCCTGTACCAAGAGAACCTGTGTTCCTGCACTGCCACGGACCGTTAACTTTTTACCCATTCTGAACTTCCGAAAGTGCCAAAAAGTGGTATTATTTAACGCAGTCAGGCTGTACCTGCTATATGTTAAAACATCAGGAGCCTGTTTCTATTCTAGAGGTTAGACAATATACGTCTACACATCCTATCACCTCTTAAAAATTGTATAAACAGCACCAAAATAGACCAGCAGAGTGTCGCAATCGGCAAAAATCTAAATATTTATTCAAGCAACAGTGGCACCAAAGGCAACGGTGGCTCAATCGCGAACGAATGATGGCAAAGTTTTGGGACATTTCGGCGGTAAAGGATATTTTTCTTCATTTTATTGACCAATTACGGTATAAAGTCTTTTCACATATCGCGACAGCATGATAAAGAGGCCTTACATGTACTACGCCACTTAACAGTCGATCGATACACTGAAAACCGTAAGAAAACGTCAGTCGCTGCTGACACACTGACTGCACACTGGTGAATCTCGAACGGGAAAGTGAAACCGATTGATAGATTCGATAACGGGAAAGGGAACGAGAACCAATCACGGTGAATTGGTGCTCGGAACGGGTAGCAAATCCATGTACCACGATATCCAAGTCATCACTTGCGAAAAAACAGATAATAAGCCAACATGATCAATGATCGACAGCTGATGCTGTTAAAATGCAAACGTATCAATTTTGTAGAGATGCATGATATCCGTTATCAATATACAAGGAATGACCTCACATTACAAAGGAATGGCTGTACATCAGTAATTTCTCACAATTTTAAGGAACTTCTACATGACTTTCAATTCGGACTTGTGGGATATCGGACTTGTGGAGGGACAAAGCTTTTTATGCCTGTTGCTTGGAGCTATAGCTCTGAGCCAAACGGCATACAGCTGTTCACTTATCAAGTCGACTATACTTGAGACATGTCGTTCACAAAAATCTCAGAAAATTATTTGCCCTGCATGTGGTATGATTTTATTGACGCTGTTGGTGGGCGGCACAGAGGCGCGTTCACAGTAGCTATTGTCGTATTCAAATATAAACTTCTATAAAAAAGAACAATATGCAAATGAAGCTAATATTACCATAAAGCAGCTTGATTGGTCACTTGACCGAAACAAGTTTGTAGCACCAGATTTGTTATAATGATCAGCATGTTGGAATCTCATCTTTTCTAATAAATACGATGGCCGATTTTTTATCCTTGTTTCATTTTTTGATAAATAGTTGCCATCAATGTCATCATCATCATCATCATCATCATCGTCGTCGTCGCCACTGTCCGGTTCTGTGTAATTAACAGCGTCTGTTGTTTTATAAACATTAGCAACAGCGCCACCTTGGCACTTTAGTTTATCGTTTACACACAGAGGGCGCTTGTAACAGTTTAGATCGGCGCCATTAGTCCATATAGAACGGAAGCAATCGAACCGCAGACCACTTGCATGCGGGCATTCGTCTTGGCACGTTCGTCCACCGTACACAGAAAACGCATCTCTGTCGTCTTCGTCATCATCGAAGGCGGTGCCCGTCCCAATATACATACCCTGAAACAGTTTGGGGGCGGCACACACACCATCTACTAACTGAACTGTTCTCGACTTCACCAACTCATACGCGTCACAAGTACACTTAAGCGGATTATCAGTTAATACTATACTCGTGAATGCTTTCGTATAACTGCATCTGTTAATGATAAAATCCAAATTTTCGATGAAGTTATGCGACAGGTCGATTAGACGCAAGTTCAAAATAGGTTCAAATGACCCCTTCTCGATAAACTTTAGCTTATTTCCTCTTAATTCTAATGTTTGAATATCAGGCACGTGTTTGAAAATGTTTGGCACTGAGGTTAAGTTACACTCATTGAAATTTAAATCCGTTATTCCCCTTGTTCCTGCAAAAGCATCGGGGTGTACGAAGTTTAAAGGGTTGCCTTCAAAGGATATTGAACGAATTGTCAAATCTTTGAAAATGTTTGCCGGTATGGTCCGCATGTAATTTTGATCCAGCAGTATCTTGTCAACAGTAAAGTTCATGTCCCATTTCGTCAGGCTGTGAAAGTTCGGGAGTATCATGTCAATGTCTCGATTCTGGCACTGGAGGTCTACGATGGCTTGCTGTTGGTCAGGCTGAACTAGTTGTACGATGGTACAGCTACAGGGCGTGGGACAGCCGTTCCTGTTCACGTTTTCCTGAGAGGAGTGGACGAGGTACAGCGTTAGGACCAACCAAATGTATCCTCGCAGCATCACGAGACGGTCAAGGATCGTCCGTTTCATGTTGGTATGTGTTGGTGATTAGCTGAAAAGAGAAATGATATCTGCTATGAAAAACCTCATTGGTGAAGCATTGTCAACTGGGTTCCCTGAAATTAAAAGCATTCTAATTTAGCTCTGTAATGCAAAGAGCAGCATGTTCAAGTAGTTGCATTTAGTATTCTAGTTCGCGGTGGAAGCATGTGTGCTTTTGCTTGACAATGGGAGTGACATTGCGTAAATACAATTAGACTAGACCACCAGTAATTACGATCGGCGTACCCCTATAACTCTCAGAAGATTTTACTTCATGATATTCAATGACAGGTTTCGTATCACCGGAAACTCGGCAAGTTTCCTCACACCAAGAGCAATCACATATTTAACTAGGTAAAGAGTGCACTTTACCAATTAACGGTAAAGAGGCAGCATCATAACATCCACCCTTGCTCAATGTTGAATACATTGTGAAGCCATATCTCATGACCAATAGGAAGCAGAGCTACTAATGGCCCACACGTTTTAAAACCTCGACCCAGGGATTGGGTTGGAACGCCCCAAGGCACGATAAAAGATGTCGCTGATCTCGCGCCAAAAGCTCTGGTGAAAATATAGTTTCACGTGTAGGTTTATAGAGAAGTTCCAGCACTTTATATAAAATCATAAGAGTTTAATTATTAAAGTAATGATGCTCTGCACTAAAATCTTATTCACGGATATATTTCTTTTCAGTTGTAGATTATCAAATCTGCGAAGAAATATAATTTGTTCCTCTGAATCCGTTAATGAAGTTTATCTTTCGCGTTGAGCCGCGAGAGTAAGTAATGGATATTGGCCTGTTACCTGTCAACCAAAATGTTTCGGAGACAACGATATTGTAATGGATGAGGCTACATATGTTGTGACGTTGAGGACTGCCTGGAGTGCTACGTCGGCTCCCCTAAAACGACGCGTGCGTTTTTAAAAATACGCTGTGGGATAACACCAAATTTGCCGTTGATATTTTCATACTACACAAAAATGGCCCATCTTGTGGAGCTCATGCGCCCGAAAATCCTGTTGTCGAGCACATCATTTTCCAATGTGAAGACCCCTTTTGGTAACGAATCTCGTTACTATTGCATTAAAATTGCCTCAGAATGCTCTTGGGTCTCTCCCGCAATGATTATGTATAGTTTGGGGAAAAATTTCTGCCTATGGCGTGGTCTCCGCATGCATCCTAGTCATGCCTTGCGTCTCCATCAGATGTCGGTTTGTCGTGATGTCTGATGGGTTTGATGAAACTCTCGAGGCCTTATTAATAACATAACATCACTCTCCAATTCACCACGATAACAAACAACGTATTTTGATAATATCCATCCTCCCTACGTGTATTCCTATTACCAGACTGTTGGAACCATTTTCAAACGCTTCTTGATTGAACTTCCTGAATTTCTGGTGTAAATAGATACTTGAGATGATCAGACACCCGCAATCTAGAACATACACATACCTTTTCGCACCTGGCGGTTCAAATGGTGATTAATATTGATGCTAGCTTCGCAGCTGGCTACAGCATAGATAGATTAGAGTAGTAAGCTAAACAAGCCGGGGGAAAACACACTATCTATGACAAAACTACTGAAAGGTTTATATTGAATTACAGGGAACCGAGATTCAGTCAATTTTCACTCCACATTCCTGTAAACCAATTTTTACGTCTCCTTGTTTTTGCAATGCGCGAAAACTACTTTAAAGAGAAACTGAAATTTTCTTACTCACGATTTTTATGTTGGTTCCATTAAATGAATATTTTAGCGTTACATTTTTTTACGAATTGAGATTATCTACGAAATCTGCGAAATGAAAACGACCGTAAGAAATGGCAGTTCGCTGGACATTTCATGACTATACTCCCGAGATCGAAGGCGTTTGCCGTGACCAGAATTGCCTGTAATTTTGTTTAAAAAATAGCTGTTTTGTAAAATTACGTTTTTGGCTCCCAGAAACATATTTCCTTTCATAACACATAACCTACAATACTTATCTTTCTGAAATTGTACTTTTGTTTTTATACGGCCGGCGTACTATCACTTTCAAACCTCAAACAATTTTGAAAACAAGTCCACTGTCCTACATTTATATGATTTGAAAGAGGCTTAGAGGATTCTGGCAAAATTAGCTGGATGTAAACAATTTCAGAGCCTTTTGGGGTATTGGCGATTACATTATAAATAAATGATCTTCCCTCGGAGCAACATATATCGTCTTACTGCTGAACACTTGCGTTTTGCTGTAACTTGAAAAAAAATATCAAAAAGGAATTAATACATGTACAATGATTTCGTGTCGCGCAATGAACATGGTAAACTTTGAGAATTCGTATACACCATCATATCAGCACAAGTATATATTGCCCATGGTTTGGTATAGCATAGATTACAACAGACATATGTCAAATTGAAGCCTGTTTGGGGGCAAGTCATTAGTTGTTAATGTCAGCCGGTTCTGTGGTGTGCCTGTTTGAAAATGGCACTATTCCGTAACTTGGTAACTATGCTTAATCTTCTGCGTGACGTCAACGGAATAGTTGATAAACCAAACACATTGTTAGTGACTAAAGTCGAAAATACTACATTTAAAAGAGAATGGAGGAACTTGTCATTGTGATATAATGCGATTAACTCACATTTCCAAAGCAACATACACGCAACACTGGCTCTCCATCCTCGTACATGTACAATACTCTCCTATAGAACATATCAGACGCCCATAGCGATTTAGCGGAATTAGCGGAACTGCGGGATATGTTGAAACTTGGCGAAAACCGTCTAAAACACAATGAGAATATGGATCCATACGTCATGCAAGTATCAAATCGCTATATTAATCAAACATGTACATGTACCAGGAGAAAACCCAACATCCATGAAAAACTGGTCTGCCTTTTTTCTTGGACATGTTGGACCATTTCCAATGACATCGGCCGTGGTGGTGGTGAGACAAAACGTGGCAAATAATACAATATTTCTGATATATTATTTAAACATCGACATTCTTATATCGTTTTTAGGCCATTTTTCGCCCAGTTTCCGCAGTTTCCGCTGTTACCACAGATTCCGCAAAATTGCCATGGCTGTTTGTAATACACATGCCTGGTCTCTTTATTTTACAAATGTACGGCTTATCTTGGCTCTTTGCTCACAGTCTGAATTTCGCACGTGTTGCATTCGGAAAGTGCTAAATCGGCGAAAGCAGACAATGGAGGGGCGATACTGATAACGCTCGATCATCAAGGCAGTTTACTTGATGATCGAAGAGTGAACATAAACAAACAATTAGTATTTGTTCCAAAACCTCAAGCATTAAAAGCGTGAAGAACGACAACCGTTCTGATTACACTTGCCCTTGCCAACTGCTGAAAACAAGGCATTAATTAAAAATAAAATACATGTACATCTATAATTTTAAAGGGGGATTAAACAGCCGCCAAAATAAAGAAAAAAAATAAGCATGTGAGATCAAAATCAATGAAATAGTCATTCTGCTGTTTGCGGAGTTGCCATTTGTCTAATCTTCTGCAGTTATGTAATCTTCAGCCGACGTTTACCTCAACACCAATTCCATGGATTCAGCCAGCCGTCGGTCCTCCTTTCATAGAAACAGCTGCTTCAAGTAACACTATTGTTGCTTCCAGCGAATGTTTTATTCAAAACGTTCAGAAACCTTTCAAATAGCAATATGGATCAGCACGAGAAACAATGAATTCCACAGCAAGATCCTAACACGACTACTAGTATTCCACAACCCTCTGTCATTTCTGGAAGAGTACCACGGTAGCAAGTTAACACGCACGGCAATTTCGACAAATCACACACCAATATGCTAACACGACAAATCGTCAAATCCCATCCCGCAGCAAGATCTCAACCGGGCCAATTCACCAAGACCGTGTCAGCAAATTCAACAGACAGCAAGTTAACACAAAGCTCTCACCCGGACCGAAGCGCACTGGATCCTTGGCGTAATGTCAGACTACTTAACGGGGAAATTTGAATCGCTCGGTTTATATATCGAGACAGCAACACTATCATGGCTCATTACATTCTAATAGAATTTATCAAATTAAGTCTCTGTAGTTCTCTTCGTGGAAATTTATTGAAATTAATTGGTCTGACCCTGCATGGCCCGTCAGAGAGAAAACGGGATTTACAGATTTAAATTCATAAGCCGTTTGGACTTATTTTTGCATAGTTTATCCCCGCATTAAAGCCAATGATGATAACTATGAAAATAAATGATTGTGCGGGAATCTTCCCAGCCAGGTCCGCAGAATTAATGGAATTGAAAAATGATTAGAGCGCCCTAAGTTGTCAGCGGTGGATGATGAAACTAATCCTCTGTCTTACGCACTAATCGAATAAGCAGAGTTAATCCGTGTTATAGACTTGGAAACTATTAATTAGTCGCTGGTGATGATGAAAGGGCTTCCGATAGGGTCTAGGAATAGACAGCATGGACAGGGTCATTCTTCACGGATTTTGCGGGATGTCCCTTGGGGCTTTGGCTAAACCAGGATGATTCATCTCCTCGCTGGATGCGAAGGGGAGAAGTTCACGCACACTCACTTTGATAGCATTTCCTGATATCATTCTCGTGAAATATCTTTCTGTTCAATAATCAAGTAGTTTTACCTTTCGAAATCTCCCGTACGTTCAAACATTTAAGATAAGCATTAGAATGCCTTTAGAACTCTATTAACTAAATTGTCCCAAGGTATGCTTATTAAAAGCTGATTTAAAAGGGTGATCAGATTTTTGATCAGATTGAAATCAACAACAAAGGCGTATTGAAGGGATTGAGGGTCGTCAATTTCTCTCTTTATTGCGTTGGTGTAAAAAAGAGAGACCTTCATCAACATCGTCATACTCCTTAAAAAGAATTTGAGATTCTGAAAGACCTTTCAGGGTTTCTCAGCCCTCACGCACGACCCTGTAGAGGTTTTTCAGAGAAATGAAAATGCCCAAAAATTGTTTTGAAATTGTGAAAAACCTTTAGGGTTGTTCATTTCGCTGAATAATATATGATCTACGGAGTGTATGGGGGTGCATAAGTGTGCAGGCTATAACACACTAAATGGTTTTTCAAAAACCCTTATTTTTAAGAGTGTGCCATGAATGAATGTTGTAACCAGTACCTACCTCTTCGAAGTGTTAATAATGCAAGAGAGTTTATATTCCTTGGAAGGTTGCATGGATGAGACTTATATTCAAATGGTACAGGTGCATCTCAACAGACATACTGCGATATGTAACATAATATACCATAGCCTTCGGTGAGCGTTATTTTCGTTTTGCAGTAAACATTTCCATCTAACTATTAAACCATTGCCAATCTGGGGAAGGAATATATCCCAATGCCCACGGGGTTAGTTAAGATCCCCATTTACAAAGTACGATCACGAAGGTTGTGGGTTAGATCAGACTATGGTTATATTAACGGCCGGTGTGTTTTCTTCAACAAAGAAAAGAGTGCGGGTTTTTTTTTCATTTGTTTCAAAAGCATAGATATGACTCACGAGACCTATATTTTACAAAGTGGCACCATAAAAATCCGACGATAGTACATAATATTCGTCATCTGAACAAAACGGCAATGTTGAAATTTATATTCTGGACGTATTTATGCGATTTGAATTCGTCAAATTTAATAAAAAAATTCCAAAAAACGAACGGCATAGGCCTTTAAAGACTGTTTCCACTAGAGCAGGAAACCGCCGCGATTTGGCGTTGCAGTGGAATTTTAAATGAAAGAAATTACAAACTGGGGCGGCAAACCGCCGCGGTTTTAAAGAAAACTGCTATTAGTGGAATCAGCCCTTTCCTCTGTAACCACTTCAAGTATATAACGGGATTTACAAATATACATTATCCTCATTATTTGGCGTAAAAGGGGACGTACAAGGCTGATCTTGTTCCCTTTGCCACGCGACAGGGAACGTCGTCCTCAACAAGAGTATTAATTGAAACACCTTTCGAGTACACACCACCCGATGCAATGCTGAATAATCGACCGAGACGCGTCACGCCAATTAGAACTCCGTTACGCAGCTTGGAGACGACCTTAAGTACTTGACCCCTGACCCGCCTCTTTCACCAGCCAAAATCGTCAGTGTCTGGCAAAGACAGACAGAACGGCAGCAGACAATATAAGTCTTGACAGATAACAAACGGGAACCATTTTATTTGGCTCAATGCAGTGATGAGACAATGCGACTTGTACTTATCGATAATATCGCTCGGACAATTTGTCTCGTGCGGTGGTCGAGAGGAAACGTATTAGCCACCACTCAGTTGTCCTTTTATTTGATTCGAGAAAACATTGGCATGGTCCCTGGCGTCAACGTGGCTATTGCATAGGATGCTTAGTTAGTATCAGTATAAAACGACTTGGCTCGAGTTTTCAGGAACATATACAGTGTGTTCTAAAATATTCCACTTATTTTTGAGAGAACAGTTTAATCATGTGTTGTACATGGTCACCTAATTCATCATGATTTGAAAGCTTTTCACTCTGTCCCTTACATGGTGTTACGAATCACAGCTTTCAGATGTTGCGGCTCGCTACCTAACAACTGTCGTCTACAATGATTACCGAGGCACCCTGCATTCAGGTTTTGCAGAGGGTTACCACTAACCAAATTCGCGGTTTCAGATATCACTTTCGAGACATAGGTGCCCGCTGGTGCATGAATGTCGGGTTTCAATAATGATATTATCAATTGAAAGCTCGCTGATTTATCATGCTGCTAGGACTATAACATAGAGGTTTTAAACCTACGACCAAATAAATCATCGCTATAGATTCATTTTATTGATACACCCAATACAACCCAGCCAGAAAAACATGACCCGTGCTCAGAGTTACGTTCACCGCGAGACCAATGCTTTCTATTGACCAGTGCTTTGTTGACGGCATTGTCATGTCGCCCAGTGGACTATGGTTTCCCTGTCATCCATCATCTTCGAGATCCAGTGTCGTCAGAGAAGAATCAGCTAACGTGTTCGGGGATCAGGGCCAAATAGGAAACCATGGTTATATTATCCTTTAAGCATCTCTTTGAGCATGTTGAGATCCCTATGCAAATAGTACTATTGTTATCGTATTTGTTTGTTAATAAACGCTCCTCGTGCTCAAAGCCACGAATATCATGCACGAAAAAACCACTCAAGTGGTTCAACCATGGCAACTGGCAGCATAGAGGCTGAGGTCTGATTCGTTGCCGCTACACGAGGTATACCAGTACACGCACACGTGCACGGTATCCGTGTACCAAGATGCAGTCCAAATCAAAATTGCCATCCCTTAATTCGAGCGAAACATAGAGTGTAAAACGCGTCACTCGTGCATCTCTCGCGGCTGGCGCGTCACTGGCGCGCAACTCGTTGCGCGTAACTGACGCTAAGCGGGAAGGATGTCAACTGTGACTTGGACTGTATGTTGTTACGGAAATTTTTACAGAAGAGAATTTTATCCTCCGTAAAAAATGCTCTATTTCACATGTACAAAAATGTAGCAACAAAGATTTCAACTAAGCGCGCATTGAAGGGCATTTTTTCAGGGCAATTTCCCTTAAAAACGCTCTTCGATACCAATATACTCAAAATTTCTTGACATTCATTTATCTGCCCCTTCCCTCTTTGTCTGTGGGAAGCAACAGTACCCTATTCGAGTAAATGTGACTATGATGGCCTGATTGCTAAGAAAAATGCATGAATTCACCGATACAGTCCATGCTGAAAGCCAGTCTCAAGAACACTCTCACCCAGCTCATTTTATGTTTGATGAATGTGCGAAGTAAATGACTAACGTATTCAAATGGCGCGATCATTCGCTGTCAAAGTCGGGAAATGGACTCGGGTTATTTCACCCAGCAGCTCTTAATGTGTTCGTCGGTACTAAATCATTGATTTGAACGCGTTCCGCCGTGGCCGTGAGGCATCTCAAACATTTCTGACGACATTATCCGTAGCCATGCTTTATTTAAGCTCTCAGAACTTTCGTCACAATTGTGATGGTTCGCCGTTCACTCTCAGAAATAAAGGTATTAAATTCTAGCTTTTGAAAAACCCAAGCATATTTTCTGGCCAGCAATATATCCACCCCGTAGAGGTTTTTCGGTAAAATGAAAAACCCTGAAGCTTCTTGAGATTCAAAAAACCTATTGATAAGGTTTTTAGTTTGGCCGAAAAATCTCTACGGGATACATTTTTGTTGCTGTAGACGAGTAAATTTCGTTTAGAAAGGATTAAAACCACCTAATTAGTAGCATATCACTAAATTAAAACATCCATCTGCCGTATTTCAAGTACCACATAGCTGCCATGCCTCTAATTAAAACCATTTATCTTACCTAACATAAACAAATTTACAGCATCGCTTAATCATCAACGCAATAACTAACTTTTAATCTGATTTTGTCGCTCTTGTTGATAGCAACTACGATACCCTTACTTTGTAAAAATTCCTTCGTTGGTTCACCGAAATTTCACTGAGATGCATTTTTTCATCAACATTTTGTAGTCTCAAAACATAATTCGTCACTGTGACGAATTACGTTTTTTGCTTTGTGACTGTCGAGTTAGGCTTTCGTCACACCACAGTGACGAATACGCCTCGTCAAATAAGATTGTGACAAAGAAAACATATGACAAATCGTTGTGTGACCAATGGCGAACTATCGATTGTCATTTTTTACAAACTCATGTACGTTATGGAACTAAAGTGGTTAAACACTTGTGGAAGAAGGACGGACTAAGACTCGGTTTAGCGAAGGAATATTCCAATATCATTCAAGTGGCATGACTAATGTTCTGATACATCAACAATACTTGATCATATTGAATGCATTTGAATATGTGACTCATTTCCTTACACTCTCAAGTACATTAACTTCTTAAAGTGAGAGATTTATTGGCAACAGCATGTCGAGAAATTCAGTCTTGCGCACTGAATGCTTACTTAAAGGAAGCCTATCGGCTGCAGCAAAGTAGGCCAGATTGAGTTACACGAAGTCGTCAGTAGGGGTCTCCTTCGACTGACAGAACTATTCACCTTTGTTCGAGGGATATTTTTGATGCTGAAACGAGCATGACGTAGCTGTATATACTGGTGTCCTGCAGATGACCTATTTGATCTCCTGTCTATGGCCCCCTCTAGTAAACCATAGTTTGTACAAAATCATGACATTAAACGTATCATTATATATTTTTGAGTGGATAGTTTCCCTATCACTGTTTTTTGCAGCTAACAATTTCTTTTCTGGGACACTCGGTATTTACGTCTACGTTCAACAACCATAGTCAATCAAAAGATTCATTGTTCATAGCCTTTCAAACTTCGAAACATCAGCAAATAAATGACTCGAATATTCTAATTTTGTCAGCTTGAAGTTCCGAAATCTGGAAATGACTCTACGGTTCTTTCAGCCGTTAACTCTAATGAGCCAGTTGGCGTGAAGAATTGATCGTACAACTGTTTCTGAACTGCCTCTGAGGAATGCGGCTTCCCTAAATGGGAGTGTAGTATTCACGAATTGAATTCGAAATTCGCATGCAATTACACTGGTGTCAGGAGGAAAAACTACTATGCAGTTAAAAAATGTGTCATTAGACGTTTTCAGAAACAGCAATGACGAAAAAATGCCTTCAGTCCGGTGTGACAGCGGATATAGTCCCCCTGGAGTCATAGTCCGGTAGCATTGTATTTGATCAATTAAGCAGCATGATCTATTGTACCGCTAACCCTAACCAAAACATTTAGCAATGCGGGCTATTGTTACACGGACTATCATCCCTAGGACTACTATCCCTTGCACACCGGTATGAAAGCACTCGCAGTTGCCTTGATAAAGTCTGGTAGTCCTGGTCATTGGTTATAACCGCACACCTAAGTCATCGAATAATTGAAGTGGTCTCGTTCTTCCTGAAGAGTCAGAGCGAGATTTTACACCAACCGATGTTGGTTAATAGAGATTAATCATATACCAGATTGAAACAAATTTACTGGGCGTTGTTCTTTTGTGTTAAAGGGTAACTCGTGTCAAATTTCACCATATAATGTTTTAGCTGTTTTTGACAATGACTACGTCACTTTCTCATAAATCGGTAAGGTTTTCGAATCGAAATGCACATTTTCTAGAAATTGATGGTTTAAACCCGCCCGGACGGCTCGCTTCGATGCCGTTTTCGTTGATGACGTCACAACATGAACATTTTCGCGGTCGCGGTGGTTAACATTCAGCGATTTTATAATAAATCTAATCAAAAATGGAAAATTTGAGCTTTACATTTGTGATCAACAATTAAAAACGGACGTATTTCCGTAAAGTTGTAAATCACATCATAGTATCACTGATACGAACACAGATATGTATGTGAAATAATGAATGTTCAACGCGGTAAACATCGATGGCATATTTTTTACATGTTTTTGCTTTCGTCATGTGGGAGGTGATTGATATGTGACCAGTTAAACGAGCGGGGAAAACTAACCGATATACAATCCGTCACTAATTTGACCTCCAATTCAAAACGGTCGCAAACATTGCGTTAATATGACGATTATTTTCTCTTGCCCGTGAAGGCCTATCGACCGCCATGAAAGCTTATCAGTGGGGTTGGTGTTATCAAGATTTCTCCTGACAACCCTTTCGTAAGACAATCATAGAACGACGGGAATTTAGACCTAGGTGCGAGCGCGCTTTGCTAAAAGACAACAGCCTATGTATTTTTGCAAGGCCTGAATTCTTCTAAGGGCGAGGTAAGGGGCAAAATAGCGTAATTAACGGCCCAAAAGGTATTCACGATAACAATGTAATAGTAGACATGTAACGCTAGAACTCAGCCAAAAACACACAGGCATTCAAACCACATCTCGAGCTTCTACATGACATCCCAAAGTGCACATCAACGAAAAAAGCGGTATGCTTTCATCACAAACCTAGGAAAAATCTGTAGAAGACATCCTTAAGGAATTCCCAAAGCACGCCGTTTTTCGCCTTTAACATTTTTTTCTGGCTGGTCGCGTCTTTTTAACGAAACGAAATCGAATTAGGAGCTTAGTGCCACACTAAAAAACATGACATCTCCAGATTCCAGACGTCGTGAATGTTTTTATTAAACGGGACAACTTTGGCGTGGGGTTTAGGTTGCGAGAGGGATTATACCTGTTCTCCCACCACGCGCCGCGGGCCGCAAGTAGCTTAACATTAAGCTGGCCCATAAATGATGTTTGCTGGTATTGCGTGGCCGTTTCGGACATGGCTTGCACTCTGGTAAGCCTACGGTATATTTCATAGTGCACTGTTTATTTTAATTTAGCGATGATTTAGTGATTCTGTTGGGAGAAGTCGCGGCCCAGCTGGAAGCCATTTTCGTATAAAAACCAACATACCTCATACCAAAGTTTTACCATCAAACGGGAAACGTATGAAAGAGTTACAGTGTGTAGGAGCTGCGAGTATGATGGGGTGAATCTGCCACCTAACAGGAACCTTTTTCTAGTATCGTCGATGAAAAATCCACGAACTAAATTCACATTACATCTATATATTGCGGTTTTCCAAGTCAACCTTGACCTTTAATACATGACCAATTACTTCAAATATATCACCAGACTAGAACATTGATTGTCTGAAAGGAATTCAATTATGAACACTTTAGATGCGAATAAAAGCAATATATATCAGGAGGAGCCTACTTGATTTGACCCTTCTTTAAACTGTATTGGTGCTTTGGTACCACAATCGATTTTCATGCCAGTCTTGGTTGGACGAATCACATGACCGACGTGTAAAGTCTCCTGAAAAAGCGTTATAAATCATATATCGGGTCAATTAGCCACTGTGGAGGATGGAGGACCTGACATTGATATACTTAGTACCAAACTCATGATATGCCGGAATGTGGAGGGTTCCCTATTTTCGCAGCGGGAATGGCCTTCGAGTTGATGGTTATTACCGGATTCCTGGTGCGTAGTCAGGGAGCAACATCTCTCATATCGCGCTTCTGTCTTTTGCGTCACTATTACCGCAGTGTTGTGTAATTGTCGATCGCCTTCTAAGCTAATAAATTGGGTCTATAAACTGGAGCCAAGTGGGCCAGGTATTGGTATACAAACTTGCCGCCAGGTGTCTATTCTGTCTTATAGTAAAGTGGTACTATTTACCCTTGTACAAGGAATATTTTGATCGATAAATCAAACTAAACCCTGTTCCCGAACTGTTCCTAAATGTATCAACTACCAATTGAACCCAGTGGCTGACCCAGTGGCGCAAGAGGCGTGCGTACACAAAACCACTAACGCTGAGATCAATGATTTTGTGGGCGCCTCTCCTCAAGAACCAAAGAACTACTCCCATGATTTGCCCTCATGATGCCGGGAACACAACATTTTTCTGTATGCGGACCTCCCAGCCCCCTCGTTTCCAAGAAAGCAGCTTCAGACCCCTCTCCCTGTGGGGCTGCGCCCGCGACTTTACCAAATTTCTACAGCCCTAGTTTATACTATCTCATGTTGCCATGGCACATGTACTATCTACCCCTGGGTATCTATACCAGAGAACCGCTATCATACAAATCGAATCATACAGTCATTTTTGTCTGATTCAGGTATGTGCTAATGCGATTGTCTGCATTCTGGAATCGATCAGGCAATTTCTCATAACGGGTACGCAAAAAAAGAACGTACCGAAAGGTAACGTTGTATATGTCAAAAACTCTAGCCTAGGCACCTTAAAGATTCCGACACTGAGAGACAAAGCTTTTGTCTGCTATGTGGAGAAATTCTTGATTTGGAACCAAAACATTATTTCCCGGAGTTTCATCTATGTAATGACGTGTGTTATTTGGGCAAGTTTTCTTCATTCTTGTGGGCATTGAATGACTCTTACCGCTAGCTACGTGAGAAATAAAATCATATGAAATTAGCTATCTTTGACATGTCCGTCGAAAATCGCTTTATTCACATGATATCACTGGAAGATGAAACATGTTGTCGAAGGCGTCACGCGCACATGGATTGTTAAATGTAAAATCACCCCAGGTAAATAAGGATACATATGTCTCTCTCGTGACCTGAAAGGGACGTAAGCACGCCATGGTCTTCAGACCAATAGATGGAGATTTTAATTTCATTTCGACGGCCTTTGAGTTCCGTAGAGTGAATACCTTGGCTGCTTGGGGCGTACGTGGTCCGAAGAAGATGACCTATGAGATGTCCGATATAAGGCTAAGGGCTCTTCTTTTGAACAAGACGCGTTATGACTAGCATATACATGTAGTGTATTAACCCTTTGTGCATTGAAAACATATATCAACTGTGAATGCTCCTCACAGAATTGCCCTTATATCCTATACTAGGTCGCGTTGCGAATTGGCGTGTACTTGGATACGCCAAGTGGCCAGGTCAAGGCTCTCACAGCCGCATCTTTGAACCAATTTGTGAGGAACCGCGGTGGTACAGTGGCTCGGCCCGGGTCTCTGACGAGCGGTTATGAGGTTTTTTTGTTCGATCCCACTTTCGGCGTGAGACTCCAGGCAATGCCGGGCTGATCTCGTCTTACATGTACTTGCCTTAATCCACCAATGTGTATTACTGGGTACTGGTCAGAGATGCTCAGGTAGTGCTGATTGTTCTGCTCATCTAAGGTCTAATGAAAGATTTCAGGGCAGACCAAGGGTTGAAGTGTTAATTCGGAGGACAACCTCTACTGGCTGTTGTTGATATCAGAATATAAACACAAAACTTTAACTTTTTTTAACATTAACTTTAAATCTGAGTTGTATTTAAAAGCACGATAATGCAAAAGGTCAGCTCCTGCCTCACGATTTAGCCCACAAAGTATATGATGATAAATGGTTGTCCTTAATGCCAAAGTCAAACCAATTCACAAATTTCTTTTTCAATAACTATATCGTTTTCGAATAAACAATCTTTTTTTCTTCTTTAACAAGACAGGACTCCATTACCAGCTGTCATTTTCTCACAAGTTATGAACCATTAACGAAGTTTATGTTGAAATTACGATTACCTGTGTTACGCATCAGCTCGTTAGTGCTTGAAGAGGTTGCTTTACTATGGGAAAAACATGAAAGATGCACAAGGAGAGCTTCAATAACGAAAATGATAGGGCGAGTAGTTTTCATGTGGGTCTGATATACTATACATTACTCCAGTATAAACTGTACTGCGCCCTTCCAGGTATGATCCGATATGGACGGAATGTCTCCTATATGGATCGTGGCCATATACAATGTACATGTAGATCTTTGTGATTTGTCATTAATCTTTGAATATTTCCGAGCTATATAACAAAATAAGATTCCGTTTGCAGCTTGTGATCATCAGCACGCTGTTAAGAAAACTCATTACTGGGACTTTGCCCCCCCCCCCCCGCCCAGATTTTCAGGAACCAGTCGATCTCATTTCGGTCGGCGCTACATAGATTTGGTTGTGGGAACAAAGCCGGAACCATTCTCAAGGAAGACAAATATTGCTTTTATCACCTCGGCAACGAAACTGGAAATCGTAGCGGTGACTGGTATCAAATTCTTTCTGTTATCCCGATGTATGGTTGTATTCGTTCGTCACAAAAATATCGAGCGTGAGCAAGGAATTTAATTAAGAGATAGCGATTTTAATCACATTATGAGACTTGTACAGTTAATTTTAATCCCATCACCATGAGGGTTGTATATATCGGTGTTTTAGGGTATGCCACAGAAATGATTAATTACCAAACACAGCGTTGTTCATAGTGAAGGCAACAACAGCTATTAGAGTGATGCTATCGCTTGTTCCAATTCCATTTTCATGAGATGTATTGCCGACGCCTACTTCCTTAGAAGTTGCATTAAAATTCGCTCTCTTGGGTATAAACACTCGTCTAAAAATGCTCTCAAATGATTTTCTCGATAAAAATACGGTTAACATTTCCTTTTGACATGCCAGCATAAGTAGTTCCCATGCAATGTTGTGTAACAAATGTCGATATGATAACTCGCTTGGAGAAATGGAATTCACAGAAATACTTATAAAGTGACGTAGTGAGGATATCTTGAAACATGAAGGGTGCAGAACTTGCTTGTGTAAGAAATATGTCAAGTAGATTTTGATATGCGATACATTTATGTACTGGTTGTTTGATATAACAGAACCTCGAGCATAGTGCGTGAATGAATTAACACAGGACTTGATGACAACCACAGACCTTCGTACTTTGCACTTCGTCGCTTGTACGGATTGCTAAACCTGCCTATTAGTGTTTCCGTCGAAGGCAGTTTACTTCGAATAAATTACATATTTCATATTTCTGTTATCATCTCTGACAGTCTCTCAATTGTCCTAGAGAAGTAATTTCCTTAGTGTTTCCGTGTGTCACTGTTTGAATACGTTGCTGGTAATATGTTTACTCTCCACGGACCAAAGAGGTCATTAATTGTGCATTCATAAAACTTGTATCTTTTTTACCTTGTGGGGCGTCATAATTTCTTTTCGATATAGGATGTTTACCAGCCATAGCTGGATACCGGTGATCTTGTTTCGCTATGCTGTGAAGGACCGGTGGCCTTTGACTCAGTTAATAAATTTGAATTTGCAGGTTGGAACCCTTGACTTGCGATTAAAAGTCTAGTCACGCAAATAAAGCAGGCAACGGAGATGAATAAATGAAATTAAAGGTTGAGTTCCAGTATAACGCTTTACAACGGATGATTCACAAAAATCTTTAAGAAAAAACGCTCTCCCGCTATATATTTGGAACGCTCGGACATTGTTAAATTGTTCAATTAGGTTCAGGTCGGGAGTTAACAGGGTCAAGATCCCAGCCTTCATCATTATCATCATCATCATCATCATCATCATCATCATCATCATTTGGGTATCGTGGCCCAGAATTGAGCCTTTGCCTTCACTCTGTAAAATGACATCGTTTTCAGCGGCAATTTATTTAGTTTTACTGTCCCTAACCAGCTCACCTAAAACATGTTTTGGGCAACAATAAATCACATTTTTGCCAGTCCACGCTTCCTTGGGTTACCCTTAATAGCATTGGGGACGAGCCATTTGAGAAGAAAAACAAGGTTACGTCTATGTCGTCTCAAACTCCGCTTTATTTTGTTACCAATGGTATTGATTTCGAAAGATGTTAATTGCACTTTGCGAGGAGGAGGCTGGCAATGGACGAGTCGGCACTTGAAAATAATAGCACTGATGCACTCTTGTCGAAACAAATGATGGTACCAATTAGGGGTTAGTCTTAGTGAAATTGATTTCAGCAATAGGATGTCATCCGAGTTGGTCCTCGAACATTAAGTAGGATTTCGAGATAGTTCTCCAGTGCAGTCATATACGAGAAGGTTCTTGCAACCATTCTTGAAAGCTTCGGCTAGCATGCGACAATGTATTAGGCGACTCGACCTAATTTACGTCATGAATGCCTGCTATTTCATCTTGTTTTGTACCATAATGTTCTAAAGTTTTCGAATAACATTCTTGGTTTTTAATCAAGGATAAGAGTGTCCTCCAAATCTTCGGCAGGAACACCAAGAGAGTGTACCGGAAGGTGAAAGTTAGAGGTTTCTTAGCAAGGTGAAAAATGCTTTTTAGTGGTTTTTCAGGATCTGAAAAACTATCAGTTTTTTTTGTTTACCCAAAACCTCTACGGGGTGCTTATTTGTGTTAGCAAAAAAACCTTTAGAAGTTTCTTCAAAAGCCCAAAACCTTTATTTCTAAGAGTGTAGTGACTGGTACCCAGCCCACAGTTTGGTTACAATCATGTCACGAGCTATTCAAACATAACGCATTTACTTTACTCCATATTCATTCGAGGTATCAATAATTCATCTACTTCAGTTGGAGAATTCACGCATCCATTACAAAATAGACAGAAAGTTGCACTGCAAGTGACATTAATGAATACGATGTACTCGCTATATGTTGCTATCTGAAGTGGTTGAGTCATGATGCTATTCAAATGATTCCCAAGTCTGTTAGATAAAATACGAAGTTTGCCAGGAGAATAAAACCTCATTGTATGCAGCTGTCATTTTTTTAAATGCCCTCAGTACTTTACAGTATGCATAAAACCTGTCTCATCAAAAAGTTTCACGTGGCGTTCGCGTTCAAGGATTATTTTATCTATCGGCACCTTTACCAGTGAACGATTGAATAACATGCGTCACTGGTGCTCGGGACGAAAAATCATGCTCATCTGTACAAGCAACATTAACTTCGAATATGCGCGCGGTAGTCGATTTTCATTTCTCAAAAGCAAACATTGTATGGAATAGATTGCACTACAGGTGCAAATGACCTCCTAGTCTGGAAACGTATTTTTGCAGCTTTCGGTTTATACCTTAAGAAAATTTAGTACCACCATTTTAGTGAATTGTAGAAGTGTCATCTCACCGAGAGGGCCTGACACTAGAATGCTGCACTCCCCACTGACAACACACACCACATTTGCAGCATTTTAAAATGCCGTTCTTCTGACGGCCGGTCAGCCATATAATATCAAGCGTGATCGGCAATTGTGCAATTTATCAATGCACACGCTACATCATACATTGACCGTCAGATCAACGGCATGTTTTAAAATTCCTGACACTTTTCCGTTCCGGCGAACAGGTAGATATTAAAGATTACTGCTGTGTGCCAATGCCATGATAGAATATAGTATTTTCTATGCAAAACAGTTGGACTTTTTATAAAATCTTTTGCAATGAAAAATATGACAACATTTTAGAACACAAAAACGAACACTGTTTATTCCCGCGCTGTCTAATCTGGTTGTAAACCGTTTGATAACTCAATCCACTGGCGAAAAAAGCCCAGACGCTCATAATCTTCCTCATCTGAATTTACTGCTTCGGGCAGAAGACATCGAACAGCCGATTTTCGCTAATGATTTCCTGATTCAGGTTACGTCGGGAAAAGAGGCAATCAGATCATGGTGGCTCATCAGATAACGTGCGAGAAGCTGCATTGCACGCTTCTATCCTCGGGCTTCTTGGCCGCGCAGGACCTTCGCGGTCAATCTAATCGGGTGTGCATTATTTTCAGGGTGGTTTCTGTACTATCGTTATCATACGCCACACTGTCCGGCAAAATAATTTTTCATTGGTAATATTCCAACTGAATTTCCAGCTGTATTGCTTTTGATAGACATACAATTATTTTCAGTCTGAGACAACTCGCAAAACGACCGTCCTTCCCTGACTGTTTGCGTCCCCTCCTTGGTCTCTATTTGCTCTGATCGCTATGGACAATCTAATAAATAAAACCAGTAAGGCATCCAAGGCCGTAGACTGCCTTCCCCGTCAGCGCCAGAGGTTAGTGCTGGTTCTCATATACTATTATATTAGGAGCAGCATTGCCTGCCTCTATGCCGGAGTATGTTCTGGCTCTTTATCATGCACAATCTAATCTATCACGACTACACGCCATAGATTATCACACAGACATGAGGGAGACATACATAATTCGTTGTCAAGCGCTGATTCGCGGCGGCTGGTAACCTAGTACCTTTTGGAGATTCTTCAGTATGAGATTTTTAACCAGCACCCTGACTGGAGGCGGTCAGAAAAAGAAGACCGTGCAGCTTTCCGTGGTGAATTGGTTTTTTTCGCGACACCGGCGTAAACCACTCTGAAATAAATGAGGTTTTCGGGAGAGACACGAATATTTTAGTGCGGTAGGGAAGAACATTGAATTGGCCCAATTCTTTGTTTTATAGGGTGGACAAGTGCACATTTTAAGGCCGACGGGATATAGCAGATTGAAAAAATACCCATTAAAAAACCCGTCTTCTCCGATGACAGTCTGGCGTGTATAAAGCACAGGTCTAATGGAGATTATATGCGATTGTTACGATGCGTTTAAATCCCGACGACATGTCTGTCTCAACCGAAGGTACTCGTAACGATGTATTGAAAAAATTGCTCTGGATGCGAAATCCAGATAACTGAACCAATTAACAACACCATAGCTGCGCTTACACCACGAAATATTGGTGGACCAATTGCACTTACACCACCACATTGCCGCGACAAATTGGTTCGGCAATCCATTGCCGATACAAATTGCCGAGCGAATTTGTCCCACCAAGCTTGATGGTCCAAATTCGCCCGGCTTGTTGAAAGCTCGGCTTTGTCGTGGTGTAAGCGCAAATGGATCGGCAATTAGCTAGTTAGATGGTTCGGCTCCAGGTGGCGTTTTCGAAATGGCGCTTTCTGCTTATTGTTTGCGCGCCATCTGTAGCCGGATTTTATAACTAGCTGCAGCGCTGGTGTAAGCGCTTGGTGGATTTTCGATGGTGCGGCATTGGTTCCCGAACCAAGATTGGTGGTCCATTTTCAGGTGGTCTAAGTGCGGCTAAGCATATGTAGGTTCGGTGCAATGCAATCGTTAATAATCAATTGCCTCTTTCCACAGTTTCGAAGCAGTTTTGAAAGAATTATTTAGGCCCCATTGGATTTATTCATCAGATCATTGTCCGCCAAAAGCAGATTTTTTGGTTATGTACAAAGTGTGTTTCATTCCATAACAATATGTGCATGTACTGCACATTAGCGATGCACTACAGACCTCAGTCTGACCTCATAAGTTATGTTATGAGGCTTGTGACATGAATGCTCCATCAGAATACTTTTAAACCATTTATTTCGAAAAACACTGGGTGATTCTGCAAATGTTAGCAAATGGTATAACTTCATCTGGCTTGACTGTATGGGTAAACCATCTGACCATCCCTGCTGGCAATGGTTTTATCAAGAATGCATTGACTAATATTAGATTAAGCTATTGAACTGGCGTTATCACTATCAGAGTCTTTCAAACTCATTGAAAGACTCTGGTGTTACACAGTAAAAAAAATTGTGTATATTATCAAAATCGGCGTTCATTAACGCCCAATACCCATTTTTAGTGTGGCACCAACGCCGAAAATCGGAATCCATTGACGCCTTACACTCATTTTTACACTACTTTTTTACTGTGATATACAGAAAAACTGAAATATTATCAATCAAGTTATAGCAAGGAATTACTATATCCAAATATGCCACAACAACTCGCTCTACCCTCCCGCGTCTGGCCGCTTTTCAACATAAAAAACAGGAGTGATTTAAAAAAAATTCAATACGGACTCATTGTTAAAGCAAGACACATTCATACAATAGTAAAGGTTTTTGATCGCAATCTGTATGCAACAGTTGGCGATACGTTTCGATCAGCCCAAATAAGGAGATATAACAAAAAAGGATAAAGGGATAAAGGTGAGCCGGTTGAATTTAAATGTAATTCGCTTGGGGGAGGTTTGAAGTAGTCACTAGATACAATGTACGCATCTTGATCACCACGGGTTTTGTATCTTATCAAGATGCACAGACCATGAGATCCTGGATGTAGATACGTGGTCAAACATATTTGCTACTGTAGATACATGGATATTGGCGTCGCCTGGCGTTAGAAATAGGAAACAGCTCTAGTTGGACCAACAGTGAACGAACGGCGAACCTCTTTAAGGCAACTCTATCGGAACATGTTCATTATATAATAAAAAGGCATGCAAGCGTACGCTATCAGAAATACGCCGCATTTATCGGCCGGCAAAAATGAGCAAGTTGCGTATCCGATAAATGTGCGGATATTAGGAGGCCTACATGTACGTAACGAAAGAAATTGCCGTAAGAAACATGCGCGGCTGCTGCAACAGATGGAATGAGAATCAATATCATGCTCAGATAAACATGCCTGAAATAATAGCTGTTCACTCACCTGGTTCTGTTCTCAATACATGTTCCAGTGAGTAACAATTGAGCCGTACCACTAAGAGAACAGGCAAACTGAGGTGCAGTATACGGAGCAGTGTCGGTCAGTTATGCTCGCCGCCTGTAAATCGTCTTAGGCCAAATTGTCAGTGAAAACGTCATGAAATGTATCCAAGAGAACGCATGAGCAAATACGGTTATCAGTGATATGTGTTCCCGAGATCAACGAATATATATATATATTTGCTATTACTATGCAGGATGAGTTGGTGGTCAGTTGTGATTTCCTACTGAGCAGAGATATCGAAGTAAAATTCGTGAAACGTATCCAAGAGTGATTGTAAGGAAAGTATGCAATGCGGATGACTCGCCCGCTGTCGGAAGTTGTTAAGAGTAAAACGGTTTTAACTTGGGCCGCCCGAAAATCATTAGCCTTGTCCAATATTAATGTAAAATGTAATGATGATCCGAATCCACAGGAAGTTAAGATCAAACTGATCGATGGTGCTGAAGATGATAGTTTTACGTTTACTGGTGTTGTTTTATATCGTAGCAAGAGAGATGCGTATCCAAGCATGATGTGTATCCAAGAAAGATATTTATATGAGTGGTTTTCATGCGTGACCAGAAGTGACACTTTGTAATTTCCGTTTAGATGGCAGGGAATCTGGTTTGTTGTGTTTTATGTAATAATTTTTTATCTCTTTGCAAAAAAGATGAAATTCCTTGAAAATGTTCAATACCTCACAGATAAAAGCTGAATTAGTTATAATATGCCTAAAGGGTTAACTACTAACCAGATTGCCACCAATCTCATATCATGGGTACATTCTAACTACCATACGGTATATATCAAATGGGTTCTTGATTTCATCTACTTTTCAACAGTTCCATGGAACAGCGAAATGCGTTCCAAATAAAATCAGAATCCATGTTCGATATCTTTGACATGGCGAGGTGATACCTTAAAGCGGTACGTTAGTGTAGGCCATCTTGCAATGTGACATGACTATTACAGCGCTTTTTTAGCAATGACCAGACGTTCACAATAGGTGCACATCCTGTTATTTTCAAATCGGCCAATCACTCTCTTTTGGCGATTTTTGATGATAGGCCTCACGTGGAAATAATTGATGTGATAATGTTCGGCCTGGCGAATGAAACACCATCATTCGAGTCCAATTCTTATCCCAGTTGTATTTGGGCGGCCAGCACCGGTCTAAAAAAACAAGGAAGGAAATGTAAGAAGTCTTCAAAAAATCAAGGACAACACCTATCGCTCAGTATAATAGTGAGAAACTTTTTTGCCATATTTCATAACAAACATTCCAGTTCTCAAAATTACAAAAATTGGTCTGTCTGCTTAATTTTGATTCATCTCCCAGATTTCGCCGGTACAGATACCAGTTGGGTCGCTACATGTTCGCCACCTGATTGTGGGGGACCCGAGACCACCTTCTTGGAAATCTTCTCCAGTTGCTAAAGAGGAGAGAAAAATAAATCAACGCCAACGGAAGACATTGGGTAATATAAATAAAGACTGAAGGTCATTTATTTAAGTCTTGCACATGAATGCCCAAAGCAAGTGTAAATTTTCGTGACATTACTTATAAGTCATACTATTACACTAACTAGGCATTTATTTTTACTTAAAAGTAAAAGCGTTTACTTTTCTTTAATTGTAAACATGTGATCAAATATAGAATTCTCCGAAAACCAGAAAATTTTATGCACTGTGCACAAGCATTCCTATTCCGCCACCACCACCACCCTTTCGTCTGAGGGCATGACAATTTTTCAGGGCGCCTCACCCCAAAAAGCCAAAAATAATTGGACTATACATACGGGTTCCGATCCTCCTCTCCTCAAGGCATCCTAACATTCTCACGAAGGTCAAAAGCCCGTCCCTCTCCACGTACTTGGAGCTGGTGTAGACCTCATTACTTTCGTTATCGTATGTTATCCCACATGTCCATCCGTCTGGAAAAAATAGCCCATTGAAATAGGAATCGATCCGCTGTATATCATGTATACCGACCCCATGTGCCCCTTGAAAAAAACCCAGTAATTCCAGCCATGGGTAATTCGCCTACTGCATAGCCCTAGACGTACATGTAGGCGCCTACTCTGTTATGTATATTCACCAAGTAACACCCGAGCGTGGAGCTGTTTTTTAGGATAGCTGTTTGGAGGATGGCTAGACTATCCGAGGCGTATGGCTGGCGCGAGTGGACAAAATTCAGAATTATGCCACGGCTTAAATAGGAATTGTGGTGCACCATAAATCAACCAATCAAAATATCGGATCTCGTGAATTATGCCGCGGCAGAATTCGGAATTATGCCACGGCATGAATAGGAATTGTGGTGTGGCATAATTCGACCAATCAGAAAGTGGCAATAGTTTTATTTATGGTGCGGCATAAATCGCACTTCCGTCCACAATTCCTATATGCCGTGGCATAATTCTGAATTCTGTCCACTCGCGCCAGCCATAGACGCGCCATTGAAGGGTTGACCAGACGTTCACCCGGTGCATTGCCCTATGTTATTTTCGAATCGGCCAATCAGCGTGCGTATGATGACTTGCGTCACGCATAAATAATTACAAAACGTAACTCTTATGGCAGGACTGCCATTAGAGCTGTGTTATGCACATCATCAGGGATCGTGTACAAAGAAAACACTGTTGGAATTGTAGAAAACATCTGAAGCTAAGGAGGTGGTCGTTCTCACCCAAATCGAAAATGTCTAATACTTTATACAAAAGTGTTAGGATTTTCATATTTAATATCTCTGATACATATTAATCAGGATTTAAATCACTGTCGGCACGGTTTTGATGAGTCACAAATACCAATATGTGTCCCTTCCTGTGGTATTTCGGCAGCGATTTACATCGATCCCATAACTCGAATCTGGCATTGTAACAATTGAATTTCCGAGGAGGTTGGAATCTTTCATATGCAATATGGTTCTTGTTCTACCGATCGCCAGGGAGAAGAAAAAAGGCAACAAGGCCTTCGCGTTATTTAACACCACCATACAAAATTTGCAAAGAATTAAGCATTAGCGATGTCGATTTGAGTTCCAGATGGTAAGGGTTACTTGAGGGAACGTAGAAAAAGAACAATAAATGAATGCGTCTCTCGGCGACTACTGGCGCCTGTTGCATTGTGGAAACCTCAATCAAACGCATTCTCGTCCAAGCGCAAACAGTGATAAAGAGGAAAAGGTGTTACCATCACTCTTCATGTTCTCTACATCGAAATAAGCGAGCGCGGAAGCTGCCAGGGTGAAAAGGATCAGAACGGCCTTCATCTTGGTTGACTTTCGATGTCAGCGTTGTTTTTCGAAGCGATATTCGTGTGTGAGTGTGCAGGGGCAGACTCTGTTACGGTGTATAAAGCCAAGCGAGGCGGGGCCATCTCATTGATCAGAAAACGCGTGACATCTCACCGATCGGTATTATATAGTTGTATTTGCTTATCTGGGGGAATCTTTAATCATGATTTGATATTCATTGGAAGCTCCCCTAACGAAGGAATGCACTGAAGACATGCAGTGAATTGGGTCCTGATTCCCGCTCGCGTTAACCAATGTCAACGAGATTTGCCTGAAGTAGGATTTTACAGCATGGAGCATGTCGACCCTAGACGCCATGTACATCGTGTACATGTAGGTGCGGGTGGGTTGCGATGCTCACAAGTTATCAAGTTGTGGATCACTGGAACAGTATGGACAGAACCTAGATTCAGTACAGAACCTATTCGATTGAGGTGACGTTCGCTTTTCAATACGTACTCTTGTAAACACACATCTCACTCCTCGAACTGTATGTCTCAGCCGAGATGAGGATTTTTCTGCTAGGTCTGGGCTATTTAGAAAGTAATATGGGTCATTCCCCCACCCCCAGATTTCGAGTCAATTGGTCCTTAAATTATTAACAAAATGTTTGTTCAAAAAGACATTTCTTTCCAAATAATTTTTTTGAGAGAACTGTACAGCGGTAGTAAAAATATTGATCAGTGCACAATGTAAAAGCTATATATATTAGTTGTCTTCTGCAAAACCCGACAATTCGCATTTTGCTAAAATCTCGTTACCTAACTTTTTACATATTTAATATTTTGTTTAAGCGACATTTCACTCCTTCTGTTCACACCAGGCTTTCACTTCCCGACACAGCCCCTCTGAAGCGTGATGCGAAACAGTGTTGAATTGCAATGTTTGAATAGTAAGCCTATAGTCAATAGAGAAACATTGCAAATACGGACTTCTGGTGACTGGATATGACTTAAATGACAGATAGTTCTGCTTTGAGACGCTCGAATTTACTGTGCAAACAGCACCACTGCCTCTGTACGTGATGAAGTGTGATAAATACATGTTTTATTCTCATAACGAAACAAAACTAGATTATGCTTAACTAACAAAGGACTTGAACATGTTACTCGTGTCACATGTCACTTCTCACGAGAACTGTTAGCTCAGTGAACTCGGTCCTTATTCCTGACCAAATATATATCATTATATTGTGCCGCACGAATATTATCCGCAACCTATTTATGTGGCGATGATGAGTTCAGTGATACGTGTCGGCCGTTGATTCGTTACCTGATGGTCGACACGGAATATAGCATAATATATTGTCCCTTGACAGGGATAGGTTAAGGGTACACTATACTTAAATACAATACGATTACAATACTTCATCACATTTTTCTCATCTACACCGGGTACAAATTTCAATATCAAATAACAAGAAGACTTGTCGTTGAGAAAAACAATGAAAATAGTTTTTTTCCTCTCCCGTATTTCGAAGACATATAATATTGTTCCTGAAAAATAGTCAAATGCATTCAGAATCTCGCCCAGGCCGGATCTTATTCTGACCGTATTGTTACATTCACGCCTGTAGAATATATCAAGCGCTACTGAGAGTGTCATGATTACTTCGGAAGTCACGGGCTACATTTTCGAAACGGCCAACGAGCGTTACCCTCTCCTCGAACTTGTCTACTATATTGTGTCGAAGTATGGTTGGATGGTTTCAGGGATATTTGGGGTGCCAGGAAACTTCATTGCCATGTTGGTAATTACTCTGGAACATAACAGGAACCTGTCGCCGTGTGTTTATATCACTGCAATGGCGGTTGCTGATAACTTGGTCCTGTTGACCAACTTTTGGTATTTCCCACTCGTGATGCTTGATCTTGGTGATGGGATTGCTAACAACAGGGAATTGATGTTTAAGTAAGTACTACTCACATTGAGAGTTCACAGGAAACATGTCTTTGAGATTCTGAAGACGAAAATAGTAACACGAGTGAAGTATTGTGATCGGGAGAGGGGCATTGGGCATTGGGATCATCTCAAACGTACCCCACCCCATCCAACATAATCATGTAAGACGAATTTAAAATGCTTATTATGGGAAGGTGACTGGGTGTCGTCAGTAACTAAGTGATGCTGTCAAAATAGTTCTTCAAACTGAAAATAATCGTACATTTCGATATTTGTGTAATGTTTTCTCTGTATATCGTATATTTATAGGTCAGTAAGTTGACAAAAAATGTTTGTAGCTGATTTTAACGTTCGAATAAGTCTTGTACTTGAAAATGTTTTTCGAATCGACCTCCAAAGAAAATTTTCTGGCGCCAATGACTTCAACAGTGGCGGATTTGCACTGAAATTCGAGTCGATTCTCTTCAAGCAACGGTTCGATGTTACGAGTTTTATTTCGCTTTCAGATTTTCCTGGTATTGTTCTTACACGGGCGGGATCACATCTGGGCTTTTTCTAACGGAGATGTCGGTTGATCGTCTGCTTGCAGTGGCCTTCCCAATGAGAGCAAGGACCATGTGCACTACGTCAAGAGCCATCAAAACAGTTACAGTTACCAGTGTTGCGATTGTCATCATCAACCTCAACTTATTCTTCACGCAGAAATTAATTACAGACGAAACAACAGGTAGTGGCACCCTTACCGGAGGCGAATTCTTTTTTCCTACGAACTTTTTGTCCTCATTTGCATATGCGCATGCGCACTCTAGTCAAACACCCACTTCGCCGCATCGCATTGACAGTGACAATGGAAGAACTCGACCGTGATAGTTTTCTCCTTGAATGCGAGCATTGTTCGCCATCCTCTATCAATAATGTTCTTTTGGCGGTAGGTTTTGGTGGCAGAGAAACCAACTGTTTGATCAATCTGTCAGTAGCCTAGGTCATTGTTATTTGATCCAAATTGCCGTAATTTACTCATCAGACTGAGCTACGTTTCCAAAGAGATTTAGCCTAGAGGCTACATACATCATGTACATGATACACATGTATTAAAGGCCATATATCTAGGTTTTTTGCCATTTTCTGCTGTAAGACGATTTCAAAAGTGTACCTAACACTTTATACAATACAGAAAACCAAATGCAATTAGCTCCATCCATTTTGAAGATAGCCAATTATGTGTTTGACAACTAGATTACCTAATCAGGCTAGCAACTGGCTTGTTAGAGCCAGGCGGCGGGTTCAGCAAAAGTTGTGATGTAGATCAGGTTATCTGTACATGTCATGCAATCATAAAAGCAGGAGGGCCTTAATTAATTATGCACACCTGGAAGTAATGTGTTTCATTCACTATGGTGTATTGTGTGGCTCCGAATTGTGTCAAGGATAGCACAAAGAACAATCGAATGACGGATGGGACCCATTTTCATGAATTTCCAAAGCCAGTTGAACGAGAGAGGAGGAAGCTGTGGATTCGGAAGTGAAACGTTTGGAGTGTTGGAAGCCTGGGCCTTCGGCCAAACTTTGCAGTGATCACTTTATCGATACGGATTATCACATGAAGCCGGATATCTGCATCCAACTGAATATTAAATACCACTTGTTAAAAACAGCTGTTCCAACCATGTCAATTGCATTTAATGCCCGAGGCTGCTGAGGTCGGTTGTTATACATAATGTGTAGGCCCTATTGGGGCCTGTGATACCGCATAGTGTCTTCTTGTGTTCCAGCCATAGCAAGGTGACAGCGACACAGGTCAGTGTCAGTGACAGCCACTGTCAATGACAGATTATTGTCATCTGACATCTAGGCCTATCTAACGTTGCACGGCATTATATCGTCACGTCAAGATGATTGTGCATAATACCGTCACTTTTCAATAGTAGTTCAGCGTCATGACATAACTGGCGATAAAACACAGACGAGGCGAAACAATATTGTGCAACATTAGTCTGTTAAAAAATCATACATGTTATGCATCTGCAACCGTCTATCAATGTCTTCTTTGCTATATCGGCAGGTCTGTCATGCAAATTGATTAACCACAAATTCTAATCACTTTCGTCCGAATGATCACTCTCATTATGATCTAGTGATATTAATGGCTCGAACATGTACGGCTCAACGTTTAAATATCCTTCTGTATCGACCAAAACATCCTCAAATTCACTGTTCTCACTCTCTGAACTGTATGCGGAAGCCATCTTGCTTTGTTCTGACTGGCCTGATCTACGTCATCAAAAAATCCCTAGCGGCCACATGTGGAACTAATCTAAAGTTGTGTGTGGTGGGAAATTCAAATAGTTTAAAATTGAAAATTGAAATAACTAAATAATGACTTTATTATTAGAATTTTTTTAATGTCTGGGATCTTGTTTTTTTAACCCTCAACATATTTCATGAGTATCAAGCATGTTTTCAAACCTTGATATATGGCCTTTAAGATCCAAGTTCTTTTCACTGTCAATGCAGCCGTGGATGTTTGACTAGAGTGCGCATGCGCGTATGCAAATGAGGACAAAAGTTTGTAGGAAAAAAATTTCGCGGCTGGAGTCTGCCAAATAAGACCTTTCTGATTTGCTCATTTCTGACGTCTGAACTGGATGGAGATAGCACTTCTGATTGGACAAATGTGACCGGAAGTAATCAAATTCCCTGTTTTTCGGAAAGCCCTGAATATTTTTTTCCGTCCAGGTCAGGCGGTATAATAAAGTTCATTAGTGGAAAGCAATAGTAGCAAGATTTTGACTGGAAGGTTGGAAGTGGTCACGAGCCTCGAACTGACCAATAATTAGCATGAGTTGCTATTTTTATCATTACAGGGAGCGAAGTATTGGTCGTGATGTTCCCAGAAGCACCAATCGTCGAGAGTCTCGTGTCCAGTTTTCAGTTGATATTCGGCACTCTGATTCCCTTCGTCATCATTCTTTGCTGCAACATCGCCATCATTGTCCTTCTGCGCCGAGCTCAAAAGTCGCGAGCAAAATTGGGAATCGAAAACAACGAAACCAAAACGGGAGCTAAAAGCGACAAGAAATTCCTAACTCGCATGCTCATTCTGGTCAGCGTTGCCTACGTGATGACGTCAATTCCGTATCGTCTGTTCACATTCGTCCTTGACCTCCCAGGTGTTGGCAACCATTACAAGCTGGATGAACCGTACTGGAGCCTGCGCTACAGTACTGAGCATTACATTTTGGGGAATCTCTGGTTCTGTAATTATGCTCTGAATTTTTATCTTTATTGTATCGGCGGCGGTCAAACATACAGACGCGATACGAAGCTTGTACTAGCATCTTTGACGTCTTGCTTACGAATGAAATTTCAAGTTCAGTGAAACAGTAACTTCTACGAGGGCCGCCAAATGTCGGATTCCTTTTTTTACGCTGATGCTACTTCCAGCAATGTATTCCTGGAGGTCACGTACCTGTAATAAAGTTTTAAGCCGTTTTCCCTTAAGAATGGTACATTTAAATGCGCATAACTTTTTCCGAAACATGATCAGAGAGGAACGCTTTCAGAGCCAAATAGACCTATCCTAGCCTGTCTTTCGTTGTACGTTATGCATGATAATTTCACGGTTTGGGGGGTCTGAAGTTAAGGGGGTGATTTTTGACGGCTTTTAACAAGCGTATCAGCTTTTTCACCACGACGGGTTTAATGGAGCCTCAAAACCACATAAGTAAGCCTATTGGACTGAAACTTCATCATTTTCGTCATTTTAAACACACCTTATTCACAATTCAAGAACAACTATATTTTAAATTGAAATTACTATTCCACTGGAATGGTGAGACCACGCATTCATATCAAACTGATCTATTTTCGTGTACATCCGCGAGCTGATTGGTTTAATACAGGTGCGTGACATGGACCTTGGACTGTTGAGCCAGGCTCGTCCCAAGAAAGAGTACGCCTCCGTTTATTCGCGAGACAAATTTGGATTGTAGCTACGTTGACCGGGGCGATCGACCACCCAAATATTACGAGACCTCACAGGGAGGCGCGTGGTTTTAATTACCAGACTGGACACGAGCCTGAGGAACAAACAACTACGAGGAGTTTGTCTCTATTAGTAAGATCATACAAGCATTTTTAAGGGATATTTCCGCCCTGGCTCTTAAGCGATAAATATACATGTACCCTATAAAGCTTAAGCTACTACGTTCTTCCCTTGAACAACAAACCTCCTTGAGGGCTATCGTTTGTTCTTATAGCCTCTCCGAAGTTTTCCGGAGGTAAAGGTTTTCACAAATGGGGGTAGCTGATTCCAAAGATAGATGCTAACTGGTAACACACGCTTATGGATGTTTGTATGAGAAATTAGTGTAGTTGTTCTTAGTTAATAAAAGACACGTTGAGCTGTCATATTCTATGTTGTTACGCAAAATTCATACTCAATGTTGTAGACTCGACCACGGTCTGGTTGCTAACAACAAATTATGTCACTAACGCTGGCGTTAACTTTACGGGGTGTTAAGTCAATGGGCTTAACCGAAGGAGATAACGCCAAGTTAAGTTAACGCCAGCGTTAGAGACAAAAATAGTTTCAAACAACCGGGCACAGGCATTTATTCTGAATAACCCGCTATAACCATGTAACTCGGTTGATTGTAAATGATAATGCTGGTGTTGTTCAGCCAGCGTGAACCTGGTAACCAAACATCTGTACATGTAAAGGGGAATGTAAGGATGGTAATTGTTTATATTGTATTAACTTTTAAAACTCGTCACAATCCCTGTCATACCGACATTTCTTTGCATGCTTGCAAAAAATACTCTTCTTACCAAATATAAGCTAGATTTTAAGATCGACCTATATTTGGCTTGTGGTGGTGGGAAAATAAACGCAAGCACCCGTGTCCTGATGCAGAGTTAACAAGATTATGATACGACGTCCAATGACTTAATCCAATGAAGGATACCCATATGCACCATGATACTCAATATAAGTTAGTTTTGTAGTTTTTGCGTCACAACATGCAAGTGAGGCGGGTTAACTAGTTCACCCGCCTCACCGATCAAATTTAACGCTTCATCACATTTTTTTCTCATCTAGATGATAAACAGGGACAATTCTCAGTTTCAAATAACTCGAAGGTTTGAAAAAACATGGAAATTAGCTTTTTTACACTCTCGCATTTCGAAGTCATTATTGTTCCTAGACAGCAATCAAATGCATTCAGCATCTCGCCTAGGCCGGATCATATTCTGATCGTATTGTTGCATTCACGAGTGTAGAACATACCAAGTGCTTCTGAGGGTGCAATGACTACTTCGGAAATCACGGGCTACATTCTCGAAACGGCCAACGAGCGTTACCCTCTCCTCCAACTTGTCTACTATATTGTGTCGAAGTATGGTTGATGGTTTCAGGGATATTTGGGGTGCCAGGAAACTTCATTGCCATGTTGGTAATTACTCTGGAACATAACAGGAACCTGTCGCCTTGTGTTTATATCACTGCAATGGTTGCATTCACGAGTGTAGAACATACCAAGTGCTTCTGAGGGTGCAATGACTACTTTGGAAATCACGGGCTACATTCTCGAAACGGCCAACGAGCGTTACCCTCTCCTCCAACTTGTCTACTATATTGTGTCGAAGTATGGTTGGATGGTTTCAGGCATATTTGGAGTGCCAGGAAACTTCATTGCCATGTTGGTTATTACTCTGGAACATAACAGGAACCTGTCGCCTTGTGTTTATATCACTGCAATGGCGGTTGCTGATAACTTGGTCCTGTTGACCAACTTTTGGTATTTCCCACTCGTGATGCTTGATCTTGGTGATGGGATTGCTAACAACAGGGAATTGATGTTTAAGTAAGTACTACACACACTGTGAGTTCACAGGAAACATGTCTTTGAGATTCTGAAGACGAAAATAGTAACACGAGTGAAGTATTGTGATCGGGAGAGGGGCATTGGGCATTGGGATCATCTCAAACGTACCCCACCCCATCCAACATAATCATGTAAGACGAATTTAAAATGCTTATTATGGGAAGGTGACTGGGTGTCGTCAGTAACTAAGTGATGCTGTCAAAATAGTTCTTCAAACTGAAAATAATCGTACATTTCGATATTTGTGTAATGTTTTCTCTGTATATCGTATATTCATAGGTCAGTAAGTTGACAAAGAATGTTTGTAGCTGATTTTAACGTTCGAATAAGTCTTGCACTTGAAAATGTTTTTCGAATCGACCTCCAAAGAAATTTTCTAGCGCCAATGACTTCAACAGTGGTGGATTTGCACTGAAATTCGAGTCGATTCTCTTCAAGCAACGGTTCGATGTTACGAGTTTTATTTCGCTTTCAGATTTTCCTGGTATTGTTCTTACACGGGCGGGATCACATCTGGGCTTTTTCTAACGGAGATGTCGGTTGATCGTCTGCTTGCAGTAGCCTTCCCAATGAGAGCAAGGACCATGTGCACTACATCAAGAGCCATCAAAACAGTTACAGTTACCAGTGTTGCGATTGTCATCATCAACCTCAACTTATTCTTCACGCAGAAATTAATTACAGACGAAACAACAGGTAGTGGCACCCTTACCGGGAGTCTGCCAAATAAAACCTTTCTGATTTGCTCATTTCTGACGTCTGAACCGGAGATGCAGAAGTTAGCACTTCTGATTGGACAAATGTGACCGGAAGTAATCAAATTCCCTGTTTTTCGGAAAGCCCTGAATATGTTTTCCGTCCAGGTCAGGTGGTATAATGAAGTTCATTAGTCGAAAGCAATACACCAATAGCAGCAAGAGTTTGACTTTGATTGGAAGGATGGAAGTGGTCACGAGCCTCGAACTGACCAATAATTAGCATGAGTTACTATTTTTATCATTACAGGGAGCGAAGTATTGGTCGTGATGTTCCCAGAAGCACCAATCGTCGAGAGTCTCGTTTCCGGTTTTCAGTTGATATTCGGCACTCTGATTCCCTTCGTCATCATTCTTTGCTGCAACATCGCCATCATTGTCCTTCTGCGCCGAGCTCAAAAGTCGCGAGCAAAATTGGGAATCGAAAACAGCGAAACCAAAACAGAAGCGAAAAGCGACAAGAAATTTCTAACGCGCATGCTCATTCTGGTCAGCGTTGCCTACGTGATAACGTCAATTCCGTACCGTCTGTTCACATTCGTCCTTGACCTCCCAGGTGTTGGCAACCATTACAAGCTGGATGAACCGTACTGGAGCCTGCGTTACAGTACCGAGCATTACATTTTGGTGAATCTCTGGTTCTGTAATTATGCTCTGAATTTTTATCTTTATTGTATCGGCGGTGGTCAAAAATACCGACGCGATACGAAGCTTGTACTAGCATCTTTGGCGTCTTGCTTACGAATGAAATCCCAAGTTCAGTGAAACAGTAACTTCTACGAGGGCCGCCAAATGTCGGAGTCCTCCTTTTACGCTGATGATACTTCCAGCAATGTATTCCTGGAGGTTACGTACCTATAATAAAGTTTTAAGCCGTTTTCCCTTTAAAATGGTATATTTAAATGCTCATAACTTTTTCCGAAACATGATCAGAGAGGAACGCTTTCAGAGCCAAATAGACCTATCCTAGCCTGTCAAACCATGAAATTGTTGTTGTACGTTATGCATGATAATTTCACGGTTTGGGGGGTCTGAAGTTAAGGCGGTGATTTTTGACGACTTTTAACAAGCGTATCAGCTTTTTCACCACGACGGGTTTAATGGAGCCTCAAAACCACATAAGTAAGCCTATTGGACTGAAACTTCATCATTTTCGTCATTTTAAACACACCTTATTCACAATTCAAGAACAACTATATTTTAAATTGAAATTACTATTCCACTGGAATGGTGAGACCACGCATTCATATCAAACTGATCGATTTTCGTGTACATCCGCGAGCTGATTGGTTTAATACAGGTGCGTGACATGGACCTTAGACTGTTGAGCCAGCCTCGTCCCAAGAAAGAGTACGCCTCCGTTTATTCGCGACACAAGGTTGGATTGTAGCTATGTTGACCGGGGCGATCGACCACCCAAATATTACGAGACCTCACAGGGAGGCGCGTGGTTTTAATTACCAGACTGGACACGAGCCTGAGGAACAAACAACTAAGAGGAGTTTGTCTCTATTAGTATGATCATACAAGCATTTTTTAAGGGATATTTCGGCCCTGGCTCTCAGGCGATAAATATACATGTACCCTATAAAGCTTAAGCTATTACGTTCTTCCCGTGAACAACAAACCTCCTTGAGGGCTATCGTTTGTTCTTATAGCCTCTCGGAAGTTTTCCGGAGGTAAAGGTTTTCACAAATGGGCGTAGCTGATTCCAAAGATAGATGCTAACTGGTAACACACGCGTAGTATGGATGTTTGTATGAGAAATTAGTGTAGTTGTTCTTAGTTAATAAAAGACACGTTGAGCTGTCATATTCTATGTTGTTAAGCAAAATTCATACTCAATGTTGTAGACTCGACCACGGCCTGGTTGTTAACAACAAATTATGTCACTAACGCTGGCGTTAACTTTACGGGGTGTTAAGTCAATGGGCTTAACCGAAGGAGATAACGCCAAGTTAAGTAAACGCTAGCGTTAGAGACAAAAATAGTTTCAAACAACCGGGCACAGGCATTTATTCTGAATAACCCGCTATAACCATGTAACTCTGTTGATTGTAAATGATAATGCTGGTGTTGTTTAGCCAGCGTGAACCTGGTAACCAAACATCTGTACATGTAAAGGGGAATGTAAGGATGGTAATTGTTAATATTGTATTAACTTTTAAAACTCGTCACAATTCCTGTCATACCGACCTTCCTTTGCATGCTTGCAAACATACTCTTCTTACCAAACATAAGCTAGATTTTAAGATCGACCTATATTTGGCTTGTGGTGGTGGAAAAATAAACGCAAGCACCCGTGTCCTGATGCAGAGTTAACAAGATTATAATAACGACGGCCAATGACTTAATCCAATGAAGGATACCCATACGCACCATGATACTCAAAATAACTTAGTTTTGTAGTTTTTGCGTCACAACATGCTAGTGGGGCGGGTTGACTCGTTCACCTGCCTCACTGATTAAATTTAACGCTTCATCACATTTTTTTCTCATCTAGATGATAAACAGCGACAATTCTCAGTTTCAAATTACTCGAAGGTTTGAAAAAGCATGGAAAATAGCTTTTTTGCACTCTCGCATTTCGAAGTCATTATTGTTCCTAGACAGCAATCAAATGCATTCAGCATCTCGCCCAAGCCGGATCATATTCAGACCGTATTGTTGCATTCACGAGTGTAGAACATATCAAGTGCTTCTGAGGGTGCAATGACTACTTCGGAAATCACGGGCTACATTCTCGAAACGGCCAACGAGCGTTACCCTCTCCTCGAACTTGTCTACAATATTGTGTCGAAGTATGGTTGGATGTTTTCAGGCATATTTGGGGTGCCAGGAAACTTCATTGCCATGTTGGTTATTACTCTGAAACATAACAGGAACCTGTCGCCGTGTGTTTATATCACTGCAATGGCGGCCGCTGATAATTTGGTCCTGTTGAACAACTTTTGGTATTTCCCACTCGTGATGCTTGATCTTGGTGACGGAATTGTTAACAACAGGGAATTAATATTAAAGTTAGTATATTCATACATTGTGAGTTCACAGGAAATACGTCTTAGAGATTCTGAAGTCGTACCCCCATCCAACCCCCACATCTGAAAGATGTATTTGGCATGATTTGCTTAATATGTGAACGTGACTGGGTGTCGTCAGTAACTAAATGATGCTGACAGAATAGTTCTTCAAATTGAAGATAATCGTACATATCGATATCTGTGCGGTCTCTATATCGTATATGTATACATGTACATGTAAGTCAGTAAGTTGATAAAGAATGTTTGTAGCTGATTTTGATAGTCTGGTTGAAAAATATTTCCAATCGAGCTCAAAGGAAGTTGCTTTTGGCGCCTATGACGTCAACAGTGGTCGATTTGCACGGAATTGCGAGTCAATTGTCTTCGATAATCAATTCGAAGTAGCTAGTGTGAATTCGCTTTCAGATTTTGCTGGTATTTTGCCTACACGGGCGGGATAACTTCCGGGCTCTTTTTAACGGAGATGTCGGCTGACCGTCTGCTTGCAGTTGCCTTCCCAATGAGAGCAAGAACCATGTGCACCACGTCCAGGGCCATGAAAATAGTCACTCTTACCGCTATCGTGATTGCCCTCTTAAACCTCAGCCTATTTTTCACGCAGAGATTAATTACAGACAAAACAACAGGTAGTGACACCCTTTCCAAAACATATATACCGTGAGTCTGCCAAATAAGACCTTTCTGATTTGCTCATTTCTGACGTCTGAAACGGAGATGCCGAAGTTAACACTTCTGATTGAACAAATTTAACTGGAAGTAAACAAATTCCCTGTTTTTCAGAAAGCCCTGAATATTTTTTCCGTCCAGGTCAGGTGGTATAATGAAGTTCATTGGTGGAAAGCATTACGCCAGTAGTAGCAAGATTGTGATTGGAAAGTTAGAATACGATGGTAATCACGGGCCTCGAACTGATCCATTAATTACATGTAGCATAAGGTATTATTTTCATCATTGCAGGGAGCGAAGTATTGGTCGTGATGTTCCCAGAAGCACCAATCGTCGAGAGTCTCGTTTCCGGTTTTCAGTTGATATTCGGCACTCTGATTCCCTTCGTCATCATTCTTTGCTGCAACATCGCCATCATTGTCCTTCTGCGCCGAGCTCAAAAGTCGCGAGCAAAATTGGGAATCGAAAACAACGAAACCAAAACGGGAGCTAAAAGCGACAAGAAATTCCTAACACGCATGCTCATTCTGGTCAGCGTTGTATACGTGATGACGTCAATTCCGTATCGTCTGTTCACATTCGTCCTTGACCTCCCAGGTGTTGGCAGCCATTACAAGCTGGATGAACCGTACTGGAGCCTGCGCTACAGTACTGAGAATTACGTTTTGGGGAATCTCTGGTTCTGTAATTATGCTCTGAATTTTTATCTTTATTGTATCGGCGGTGGTCAAAGATACAGACGCGATACGAAGCTTGTACTAGCATCTTTGACGTCTTGCTTACGAATGAAATCCCAAGTTCAGTGAAACAGTAACTTCTACGAGGGCCGCCAAATGTCGGAGTCCTCCTTTTACTCTGATGCTACTTCCAGCAATGTATTCCTGGAGGTCACGTACCTGTAATAAAGTTTTAAGCCGTTTTCCCTTTAGAATGGTACATTTAAATGCTCATAACTTTTTCCGAGACGTGATCAAAGAGGTACGCTTTCACAGCCAAATAAACCTATCCTAGCCTGTCAAACCATGAAATTTTCGTTGTACGTTATGCATGATAATTTCACGGTTTGGGGGGTCTGAAGTTAAGGGGGTGATTTTTAACGGCTTTTAACAGGCGTATCAGCTTTTTCACCTCGACGGGTTTAAGGGAGCCTCAAAACCACATAAGTAAGCCTATTGGACTGAAATTTCATCATTTTCGTCATTTTAAACACACCTCATTCACAATTCAAGAAGAACTATATTTTAAATGGAAATTACCATTTCACTGGAATGGTGAGACCACGTATTCATATCAAACTGATCTATTTTCGTCTACATCCGCGAGCTGATTGGTTTAATACAGGTGCGTGACATGGACCTTAGACTGTTGAGCCAGCCTCGTCCCAAGAAAGAGTACGCCTCCGTTTATTCGTGACACAAGGTTGGATTGCAGCTATGTTGACCGGGGCGATCGACCACCCAAATATTACGAGACCTCACAGGGAGGCGCGTGGTTTTAATTACCAGACTGGACACTGTTACAAACCGGAAAAGTAGGATTTCGTGTATGACCATGTTTATTAGCCCAAAACGATGACGTATTACACACATCATGCAAACAGCGATTATGTCACTAGAAAGCTATACAAGGCGGCTAACTTGAATTACCCAATATCATAACACCTCCCCTTTAAGTCTGAAACATCAGCTATTATCAGGAGTCTGAATAGTCTATGCATAAGAGTCCAGAAACTTAATTCAAAATTAATAATATTTCACAAAGCCGGCTGGGTACACTAATGCTGAAGCTCACTTAATATAGTATCTCAAAATGTAAACACAGAACTTGCAAGAGCCCAAATTCGCAAATGGTCAAAACTTACAAATGGCAATTAGTGGCATAAATATTAAATGACACTTGGCAAAATTACAATATGCCAAAGGGCAAAAACACAAAAACTTGAAATCACAACTGGAGTAACATATAGAGAATCAGGGTAGACTGCCCAGTTCTCTGGAATGAAACTTGGCATTATTCTGGCCAAACACTGTCTCATCCCGTTTCCAAAGTAAAAGAAACAGACAAAAAAACGTTGTGTGGAGTTTTTACACACACAAAACGCACGCACACTATCTAGAATCCTTGTGTCAGAAATACTGATTTTGAGAACACACCTTGAATCACATGTTCTATACTGATATTTGTAGTGATTGTACTAGAGGTTGAGTTTTTGAACGGGTTTGACTACACGACCCGCGCGAGTTGAAATCACTCTTCCTGCGGGTGGAACAGGGGCACTAGGGTTATTTTCAGCAACGGGAGTCATTGTCAACGAATTTCGACACGGAGAAGATGGCGGCACTTCTGACCAATTTCGACAAGGCGACGACGGTACACCCGGATTGGGTACCGATACAGATTGCAGATGTCGTCGATTTCTCCTGAGAGTTGATCCTGAATCGGTCTGAACGATAAAGGAACGAGGGGTAGACGGATGTTTGTCGATAACAGTAGCAGACGTTTTCCACGATTTTTCCTGATCAGTTTTGACTCGGACAACATTACCAGGGGCAATGTTCGGAAGAGGACGTACTCCATGCTTGCGATTGTAGTACATTTCCTGATGAGTTTTTGCACTTTCGTCGTTTTCTCGAGCTTGACCGTAAAAACTGAATTCTGGATCGGTATTCCTAGGGAGAACAGGAAGGGTTGTTTTGAGTTGGCGTCCCATTAACATTTCGGCTGGGCTAAACCCGGTCGCAGCGATGGGTGTAGCCCGATAGGCTAGTAGAGCTTTGTACGGATCGGGTTGTTTTAGAATTCTCTTTGCGATTTTTACCGCGGCCTCAGCCTCACCATTGGATTGAGCATAGGTGGGGCTGGATGTGATGTGTTCAAAACCATAGTCATTAGCAAAAGCAGCAAAATCGACGGATGAAAACTGAGGACCATTGTCCGTAACCACAGTTCTTGGTATACCCCGGCGGGCAAATATGGCTTTGATTTTGCCGATGACGACTTTGCTAGTGGTGGTTTTCCCAAGGTGGGCAATTTCGATGTATCTCGAAAAATAGTCCATCATGACAAGATAGGAGTCATGGTTGAATAATACCATTGTGAACAAATCTGCTCCGATCCTGTCCCATGGCTGGGATGGCATGGGGGTTGTAATCAGTGGTTCCCTATTTTGCTTAGGCCGATGTTCCTGGCAAAATGAGCACTTTTCTACAACGTTCTGAATGTCATTGATGAGACCAGGCCACCAGACACACGATTTTGCCCTTTCCCTGGACTTAGTCACACCCATGTGACCGTCATGGATTCGAGCTAGAATTTCCTGCTGTAATTCGGCGGGAATGGCGATCCTATTATCGTACAGCAAGAGATTATTGGCAACAGAGAGATGATTTCTCACACCATAGAAGTTTTTGAGATGCATAGGGACGTCGCTGGCTCTGTCTGGCCAGCCACTGAGCGTGAATTTCATGGCATCCGCGAAAGTTTGATCCCTTGCGCTAACTGACCTTATTTCCTCAAGTTTATTCAAAGACACATTCCAGCTGTTTTCGACCGATTCGACATAGGCGTCAATGGCGGCTTGGATTTCACATACAGTCTTGTCAACGGGGTCCACGGACAAAGGACTCCGAGACAACGCGTCGGCGATAACTAATGTCTTTCCTGGCACATGCTCAACTTTGGCATTGAATCTCATGAGGCGCATGAGTAATCTCTGGCAACGAATTAGAACTTTGTCCAAGTCTCTATCAATCATCAATGGTACTAAGGGTTTATGATCTGTCAATATTTTGAAAGTGTCAAGTCCATACAGATACTGTGAGAATTTTTCACAAGCCCACACAGAGGCTACGGCCTCCTTCTCGATTTGCGCGTATTTCTTTTCTGCGTCGGTAAGTGTCCTTGATGCGAAAGCTACAGGAGAGAGACGGTTGTTCTTTTCCTGGAGTAGGACTCCTCCGAGCCCATAACTAATGGCGTCTGCGCTAACGGTGGTAGGTAACGACGGATCGTAATATGAGAGTACTGGAGCGCTGGAGATCATTTCCTTGATTTTTTCAAATGCGGTTTGTTGGCGGTGTCCCCACGACCAGTGAGTGTCCTTTTTCAGGAGATCAGTCATCGGCTTTGCCACAGTGGACAAGTTGTTGACAGAGCGACCGAGGTACGTGATCATACCCAGAACTCTCTTGAGTTCAGTCACAGATTGCGGCGCAGCTAACTCCTGAATGGCCTTCACTTTCTCTTTCGAGGGGCAGACTCCCTCGGCGCTAAAACAGTGGCCAATGAAGTCAAGTTTGTCCATATCAAATTGGCACTTTGGTCGATTTAGTTTTAGACCCGATTTCTCTATAGTGTCAAGTACGCGTTGGAGACGTTTGTCATGCTCCTCCTGTGTGGCTGCATATATCAAAATATCATCCATCCAAATTATAACACCGTCGTGATCTTTCAGCAGATTGGCCATCTTGGTCTGAAAGATTTCTGGCGCACTAGAAATGACAAAACAGAGGCGGCGAAAACAGAACCTGCCGAAGGGTGTTATAAAGGTGGTCAATTTAGCACTATCTGGGTCAAGTGGTATGGCCCAGAAACCAGAAGAACAGTCAAGTTTCGAAAAATGTTTGGCGCCTGACAATTTTGAGATCACATCTTCAATAGACGGCAAGAAACTTTTCTCACGGACCACAGACCGGTTCAGGCGTTTTAGATCAACACAAATTCGAATACCACGGTTACCCTTTTTAACCACAGGGACCATGGGTGCACACCATTCCGTCGGTTCAGTGACACGCTGAATCACTCCCATGTTTTCCATTTTCTCTAATTGTTCCTTGACTTTTGGCAACAACGGAATTGGCACACGGCGCGCAACATTAACACTATAAGGATCTGCGTCATCCTTGATTTTTATTTTCACGGATCAGTTTTCATATTTCCCAGATCACCGAAGACATCTTGTTTGATGTCATGTACTTTGGCGCTATTGGTGACACGTATCAGTCCCATTGAAGCAGCAGCTGGTCGAGATAACAAGTTGCACCCTCCTGAAATAACGTACACTTTCAGCAAATGGCACTGATTGTCCAAGTATGTAGTGGCAGTGAACATGCCTTTGCATTCCAGTGAACCACCTACACTCTTTAGCTTGGAATCAGCCCTTTTCAAAGTAGGACTGGGTTTGAGCGAGTTGTACGTCTTTTCAGATATTACCGTGACATCGGCTCCGGAATCTATTTTGAACTGCACATTCTGCTTCAAAATTTTCAGTTTAACGTTCCATGCTGTTGAACCATCCTTGGACACTGCACCCAAGAATAATGAACTTTCGTCATCCTCAGATTCCTCATTGAAGTCGAATTCAACCTCCTTGACGTCTTTTGACAGGCAAAACTTAGCAAAATGTCCGCGACGACTACATTTATGACAGGTCACGCCAGTTGCTGGACAGCGTGACGTAGGGCCATGTGACCCACCACACCGCCCACACTTTTCGTTCCAAGTATGGGGGTTGGAGTTTTGCTTAGGATGGGGTTGGGCGCGATCTGCGTTGCGTGGACGGGGTTGGCGGCCTCGGCGACGAGCGTTAACAGCACTAACTGATGGTTCCTCACCTTTCCCGTGTTGTGATGTAACCTGGCTTTTCACCATTTCACGTTCCCTAGACAGCTGGACTGCCTGATCTAATGTCAGGTCAGCTTTAAGTTGCAAATCTCTAGATAGTTCTTTATCCTGAAGACCAACAACCAGCTTGTCTCGGATATGTTCATTACGATTTCCACCGAAATCACAGTGCTGCGAGAGTTCGTACAGATTTCGAACAAATTCTTCAATGTTTTCGCCCTGCTTCTGTTCCCTTTGGTAAAAGCGAGCCCTCTCATGAATAACATTGCGACGTGGAACGAAATGGTTGTTAAACTTCTCCAGGACAGTGTTAAAAACGAGTTCAGGATGTTCAACATCTCCGTCAGGGGCGAACACAAACGTACACAGTATCTGCTTGCTGGCCCATTGCGTACAGCAATGTATTGGTTTGTACAGCCTCCGTTTCCGCATCCAGTGCAGTTGCGACACGATATCTGAGGAATCTTTGTCGCCATTCTGGCCAGCCCTCTGGCCTAGAAAAGTCAAATGCCTCAGGTGGATGGAATTTCGGGGCCACCTAGTTTTCGTTTTTGGGTTGCAAGGCTTACGATTACCTTTACTTTTGTTGATTTTAAGCGATCTTTATCGCTGCCACCATGTTACAAACCGGAAAAGTAGGATTTCGTGTATGACCATGTTTATTAGCCCAAAACGATGACGTATTACACACATCATGCAAACAGCGATGATGTCACTAGAAAGCTATACAAGGCGGCTAACTTGAATTACCCAATATCATAACAGACACGAGCCTGAGGAACAAACAACTACGAGGAGTTTGTCTCTATTAGTATGATCATACAAGCATTTTTTAAGGGATATTTCCGCCCTGGCTCTCAAGCGATAAATATACATGTACCCTATAAAGCTTAAGCTACTACGTTCTTCCCGTGAACAACAAACCTCCTTGAGGGCTATCGTTTCTTCTTATAGCCTCTCCGAATTTGTCCGGAGGTAAAAGTTTTTACAAATGGGGGTAGCTGATTCCAAAGATAGATGCTAATTGGTAACACACGCGTAGTATATATTTTGTTTATTCCTCCTTAGATAAGAAGACAAAATTTACAGTGATTAGCATAAACGGTTAGAAATGAAAGTTAAATGACATTATGTACAAAGTGCTACATTTACTGGTTAGGGTCGTATACTATGTAGCTAGTTAGTATACCATCCAGCATTCTGCATCAATTTTCAGCATATGAATGTTATCGCTGTAGTCAAGATGATCAACTTGTTTCCCAAGAAGGGTTGCTGAGAGTTCAGAATCGTCCATGTTCCAGAGTGCGGCGTTGACAAAAACAGAACATTCATTTTCAAGTCGTTGCCAGAATAAATCTCGATTTTCGCTGAAATCGGGACAAACGCAGAAGAAATGTACATGTGGATCTGTATACGTTTTATGGCATCTGGGGCACTGTGTCGACTCGGACAGAATTGTAAGTGTGTTGAGTCTTGCGATGAAGGCAAAGTTTTTCTTAATCAAAGGATATTCTAAAGCGGCTAGCCAGATGAGTGAGGGAGAGTCCAATGATTTTTCGATTTCGAGAGTTCTGTTAAGACCGTTATTCGCACTACATTTTTCGGCAAATAAAAAGTTCTCGTGATTGATAATGGTTATTTTCGTGAGTGATTTGAGCGTATGCCCCTGCGGCAGTACAGGTAAAGAAAATGTTTCACTGCTCATAAAGCTTTCAAGAATATGGCGGAGACCATATTTGTCTAATGCAACGCATAGATGGGGAAAAAAACCTCATGTTCGTTGTTTCTCCTTTGACAGAATGCTTTATAGCGGAACTCGAACACTTGTAGCGGCAGTGAATGCTTTATAGCGGAACTCGAACACTTGTAGCGGCAGTGAATGCTCGGGCATTATGGAAAGTTGTTTGAAAAACAGGATGCACTTTTCATCTAATAAACCTCTCAAACTACATTGTCCTATCATCGCTTGTGAAATCACTGTTCGCGTGTTCCTGCTGAAGCCCTGCATTCGTTTTAAACAGAATCGATGGGCGCGTTCGAGAATGAGGAGGTCAGATTCAGACATTTGGGACCAGAGTTCACATCCATATAGGGCTCTGGGTAAACAAATGAGGCGATAGAGTTTTACGCTGCAGATCGGATTGAACGAATTGGGTTGGATTCCTGGTCCTAAGATTGACATTAGTGAGCTTTTCAGCTTTTGAGCAGCCGATATTGCAATGTTGGTTGATTTTGGATATTTGTTCAGTGTTATTCCGATGTGTACAGTAGATGTGGTTTCAGCAATGGGCATAGGCCCTAGCCACCATGTTCGAAGTTCCTTCAATCTTTTCCAATGTTGCGCAGATTCGCCAAATACAATTATTGCACATTTGTCGTAGTTGAAGTCATATCTCCATTTGAGCGAATATCGGAAACTGCACAGGAGCATGCGGTCCAATCCATATTTTGTTAGCGAAAGTACGGCTAGGTCATCCGCGTGGCACGGAGACCCGCAGTTGATTTCACCGAGGCGAGCACCTACACCAAGGTTGTCTAGATTGTCTAGCAGTTCGTTGATGTACAGTAGGTAAAGCCATGTTGAAAGTACGCCACCTTGTCTTACGCCCTGTCGAACGTTAAACCAATCAGATTGCACATTGTTTTCGACTACACAGCTTTGTATATCCGTGTAGCACGCTTTGATCAGGCTCCATAGAGGACCTTGTATACCGAACGTATGCAGTTTATATAGCAGGCCACCATGCCAAACAGTGTCAAATGCTTTGGCGGTATCTAAGAAACAAGCATAAACTTTCGAGTGTCTCTCTAGCATGTGGGCAACAGTCTCTTGCAAAACGAAGGATGTGGAAACGCAGCTTCTTCCTACTTGGTAGGCACTCTGCTGTTTATTTGGAAAGTTCATGTCATTTTCAGCTACCCACGCATTTATTCGCAAAAGTATCACGCGTTCGAGTAGCTTGTATACTGACGGCAGCAAGGTAATTGGGCGGTAACTTTGCGGGGCATTTTTGTCTTTTCCTTTGCCTTTATATAGGGTATGAATGACTCCTTGTTTGGCGGGTTTTGGAACATGAGACGTTTTAAGAATTGAATTAAACAAGGACGCAAGAAGTGTATGCAATGCATGGCCTCCGTATTTTATGTGTTCATTTGAGATGCCGTCAATTCCACACGCTTTATCATGTTTTAGCGTTTTTATCTCAGCCTTGATCTCATCAACCGTAAAAGGTTGGTCAAGAGCGGGGATATGCACGGCACTGTCGGCAGAGTCCTTTTCAATTGTTTCTAAAGTATGTTCGATATGTTCTTTGAATGTTTCATCGTATTTACCGGTCGTATCTGGCGTGAATACGTTTTCGAAATACTCGGCCCACTTTCCGCTGATGTCAGCAGAACTGTAGTAAGTTGTGCCACCAAAGCGCATTGGTGGAGGAGCTAATGGAGGCTGGCGTCGATGTCTTTTCAGCAATTTCCAGAATAAGCCTTGATCAATTTCCGCAGCAGAGCTTAGACTGTTGTAAAATTCATTCTCAAGATAAGCATCGAGTTGTCTAAGTTCTGCTCGAAATATACGTTTGTGGCGCTTGTACTCAAGACGTTCGGTAGAGTTCGGGTCACCCGACTTACCGGCTTTTAGCCACTCGTGCCTAGCAAGGCGCATGTTTTTGTGGAGAGATTTAAGACAGTTATCCCAATGAGGACGGCATCGCTTGCGGGATTTCCTTAGTGGAATGGTCGTTTCGGCGGCAATGCTCAGCGCGAGTTATATTGCAAAAGAGGGAGTCAACCTCCTTTGAGGTGGGATCTCCATTTACTTGGATGACTGAAAGTTCCTATCTGAGTACTTGGCGATAGCTTACTATTTTATCGAACTCGCCCTGAAGACAACGTCTCCATTGAAGAGTTTTTCGCGAATCTAGGACAGGATTCGAGCACAGTGTGTCTGACGCGTTGCTGGAGAGTTTTAAGATGATTGTAAACACGGGCAAATGATCCGACGTATTCAAAAGTTCCTCGTCAATTACTTTGCTACACTGTGCATTTTCGAGCATCACTGGCGAAACACAAATGTGGTCGATCAGGGTTTTGTTAGAACCCTCGAATGGATCAAACGTGTAGGCAGGTCCTGAACACAAGTTGCTAACAGGAATAGAAAGGAGGTTCAATCTGTCCAACAGAGATTGAAGAGCTCTGGTTCTTTGGCAGGATGCCACACTGGGGGTTCTTTCACCACTAATCTGAGCGTTTAGGTACCCCATTATCACTATTTCCCCGGTGGGACTGTAGAATTCGCATAGTTCGAATAGATAATCTACGTATTCCGCATAGAAGTTTGTGGGATAGTTTGAACTCGGTAGGTATGCCATATAGAAAAACACAGGCCTCTGTGAGGCGAGGGCTAGGCTGACCCCAACCACACGTTCGCTGTCTAAATTAAGCACTCGGACGAAGGGCGAAAGGCATTTTTTCCACAGGAAAGAGGTGCCACCTTTCCCGCGCCTGCATCGGTCACTTATAAAAAGGTCGTTGGCGGCTACGCCAAATGATTCGTAATTACCATTGATCGACTGTAGGAAGTCTAGAGAGTCTGGGTATAACCAGTGTTCACAGATACCGATGAGGTCGAGGTCGCGTGTACGCAGGAGGTAATCCACGTAGGATGCACCGGCCATCACGCCGCGTGCGTTCCAGCAGGTGATACGTAATCCGTTTTCTAGAATGCGTATAGTGGCCATGATTATTGTACAAAGAAACTAATCGAACCACTCACGACACAGCACACCATCAGGCCAGAGAAATACTGCTCGAGTAGCGCATGCTTATCCTCCATGTCCACAATAATCTTTGCTGATTGTGTTCCCCTGATTTTGCTTTTAATCAGACGAACCGTAGGTGATTGAATATTGCGATTTGAGAGGAACGTAACAATCGATTCGGAGGTTGAGCGAGGCGAGATGAATCCAACGAAAAGAGGTGCTCTCCTTCGACGTGGCTGCCGTACTATACACCGACAAATCCGCAGTTTTCGGTTAAGTGAGGGTCATTATGATGACCCTCTCGCATTTCTGTTGGTTTTGAAGAGCTCGTAGCTCTCTCGGTTGTGCATTGATTCGTAGAGATGATTGTCTCGATCTTCCTTGGTGGCGGGTTGGTTTGTCGGTTCGTTTTTTCCGATGACTCCCTTGCGAATTCGGATGACCTGCTTGTGTCCACAGTCACCTTGTTATCGCGATGAACTGATTCCTGCGGTTTGGGTGCTTTCGAGGTCGCAGCAACAGCATATGACTCACTCGAAAATTTCATCTTTGTAATGTCGCGTTCAACTGCGCTGAGCCTTGACCGAAGTGCAGCTGCTTCTTTCTTGACTGCTGGAAGCTCAGTGTCGTCTTTTTCTGAAAGTTTCGAAACACTCTCGGCGGTTGATTTTAGGTCCGATTTGAACAGTTTCAAGTCATTTCGCAGTTTACTCACACCTGAGTCGCGTGAGTCTTTGATTCTCTCCCAAGCAAGCTTTATTTCATTGAATTCCCCGGGCAGTTTACCAAACATGTTACACTTTTTGTCTAATGAGTTTAGACGGGACGAGAAATCAGATTTCATTTCGTTCAAGTGTATTTCAAGCTTATCGGTTCTGCTTTTTTCCCGTTCTAGAGATCTAACAAGTTTATCACATTCGTCTCTCAGAAAAGCGTTTTCTTTGGATAGGTTTAACATTTGACATACAGTGTCCTCTTTGAAGGTTTTTAGTTTGCTAAGTCCCTCGGACCGGCGCGTTTCTGAGTCGTTTTTGTCGTTCTTGGTCACGCTTAGCTCGCCTTTTAGTTTCTGACACTCTCCCTTTAAGGAATTGTTTCCTCTCGTAGATCACTGAATTGAGCTTCGCATGCTTCCCGTGGCGTTTCCAGTTTGGTGTCGAGTTCAGCGCATGCTTCCGTGATTTCGGTTTTGTCTGTGGTCAAACCGCACGTGGTATTCTCAGTAAACTCTTTCAGCTTTTTCAGCTCAGTCACGCACGATTTAGACGTGTCGGTCGAGTGAAAGCACTCTCGCTTTAGTTCTTTGAGTTGTTCCTCTAGCCTAACAATGGAATTGGTTAATCCCTCAAAAACTGGTTGACCTCCTTGTTGCCGACATACACATGTGCATGCACCCTTCGATGAAATCTGACTCTCAGACATGTTTATGCTAGTTTTGATATTAAACACATCCTTAACCTCCTCAAGAGAGCACCCATTGATAAGAGTTTGTAACAAAAAACAATCATCGGAATACTTCTTGGATTTGTCGACTTTTGTCGACTTGCGTTTTTTGAGAGCATCAGGGATCAAAATGTCGCTTCGAGCTGCTTTGGCTTTGTCGTATAGCCTATCGCGGTACGATTCGATCTAGCATGGATTCTGATCAGCAATCTCGAGAATTTTTGACACGTAGTCATCCCTTGGCAGATTAACGACATACTCATAGTTATAGAATCGACCACGCCCTGGTTGTTAACAACAAATTATGTCACTAACACTGGCGTTAACTTTACGTGGTGTTAAGTCAATGGGCTTAACCGAAGGAAATAACGCCAAGTTAAGTTAACGCCAGCGTTAGAGACAAAAATAGTTTCAAACAACCGGGCCCAGGCATTTATTCTGAATAACCCGCTATAACCATGTAACTCTGTTGATTGTAAATGATAATGCTGGTGTTGTTCAGCCAGCGTGATGCTGGTAACCAAACATCTGTACATGTAAAGGGAAATGTAAGGATGGTAATTGTATATATTGGATTAACCTTTAAAACTCGTCACAATCCCTGTCATACCGACATTTCTTTGCATGCTAGCAAAAATACTCTTCTTACCAAATATAAGCTAGATTTTAAGATCGACCTATATTTCGCTTGTAGTGGTGGGAAAATAAACGCAAGCACCCGCGTGTCCTGATGCAGAGTTAACAAGATTATAAAAAACGACGGCCAATGACTTAATCCAATGAAGGATACCCATACGCACCATGATACTCAAAATAACTAAGTTTTGTGGTTCTTGCGTCACAACATGCCAGTGAGGTGGGTTAACTCGTTCACCCGCCTCACCGATTAAATTTAACGCTTCAGTACATTTTTTCTCATCTAGATGATAAACAGGGACAATTCTCAGTTTCAAATAACACGAAGGTTTGAAAAAACTTGGAAAATAGCTTTTTTACACTCTCGCATTTCGAAGTCATTATTGTTCCTAGACAGCAATCAAATGCATTCAGCATCTCGCCCAAGCCGGATCATATTCTGACCGTATTGTTGCATTCACGAGTGTAGAACATATCAAGTGCTTCTGAGGGTGCAATGACTACTTCATAAATCACGGGCTACATTCTCGAAACGGCCAACGAGCGTTACCCTCTCCTCGAACTTGTCTACTATATTGTGTCGAAGTATGGTTGGATGGTTTCAGGCATATTTGGGGTGCCAGGAAACTTCATTGCCATGTTGGTTATTACTCTGAAACATAACAGGAACCTGTCGCCTTGTGTTTATATCACTGCAATGGCGGTTGCTGATAACTTGGTCCTGTTGACCAACTTTTGGTATTTCCCACTCGTGATGCTTGATCTTGGTGATGGGATTGCTAACAACAGGGAATTGATGTTTAAGTAAGTACTACACACACTGTGAGTTCACAGGAAACATGTCTTTGAGATTCTGAAGACGAAAATAGTAACACGAGTGAAGTATTATGATCGGGAGAGGGGCATTGGGCATTGGGATCATCTCAAACGTACCCCACCCCACCAACATAATCATGTAAGACGAATTTAAAATGCTTATTATGGGAAGGTGACTGGGTGTCGTCAGTAACTAAGTGATGCTGTCAAAATAGTTCTTCAAACTGAAAATAATCGTACATTTCGATATTTGTGTAATGTTTTCTCTGTAAATCGTATATTTATAGGTTAGTAAGTTGACAAAAATTGTTTGTAGCTGATTTTAACGTTCGAATAAGTCTTGTACTTGAAAATGTTTTTCGAATCGACCTCCAAAGAAAGTTTTCTGGCGCCAATGACTTCAACAGTGGCGGATTTGCACTGAAATTCGAGTCGATTCTCTTCAAGCAACGGTTCGATGTTACGAGTTTTATTTCGCTTTCAGATTTTCCTGGTATTGTTCTTACACGGGCGGGATCACATCTGGGCTTTTTCTAACGGAGATGTCGGTTGATCGTCTGCTTGCAGTGGCCTTCCCAATGAGAGCAAGGACCATGTGCACTACGTCAAGAGCCATCAAAACAGTTACAGTTACCAGTGTTGCGATTGTCATCATCAACCTCAACTTATTCTTCACGCAGAAATTAATTACAGACGAAACAACAGGTAGTGGCACCCTTACCGGGAGGCGAAATTTTTTTTCCTACGAATTTTTTGTCCTCATTTGCATATGCGCATGCGCACTCTAGTCAAACACCCACTTCGCCGCATCGCATTGACAGTGACAATGGAAGAACTCGACCGTGATAGTTTTCTCCTTGAATGCGAGCATTGTTCGCCATCCTCTATCAATAAAGTTCTTTTGGCGGTAGGTTTTGATGGCAGAGAAACCAACTGTTTGATCAATCTGTCAGTAGCCTAGGTCATTGTTATTTGATCCAAATTGCCGTAATTTACTCATCAGACTGAGCGACGTTTCCAAAGAGATTTAGCCTATAGGCTACATACATCATGTACATGATACACATGCATTAAGATCCAAGTTCTTTTCACTGTCAATGCGGCCGTGGATGTTTGACTAGAGTGCGCATGCGCGTATGCAAATGAGGACAAAAAGTTTGTAGGAAAAAAATTTCGCAGCTAGAGTCTGCCAAATAAGACCTTTCTGATTTGCTCATTTCTGACGTCTGAACCAGAGATGCAGAAGTTAGCACTTCTGATTGGACAAATGTGACCGGAAGTAATCAAATTCCCTGTTTTTCGGAAAGCCCTGAATATTTTTTTCCGTCCAGGTCAGGCGGTATAATGAAGTCCATTAGTGGAAAGCAATAGTAGCAAGATTTTGACTGGAATGTTGGAAGTGGTCACGAGCCTCGAACTGACCAAAAATTAGCATGAGTTGCTATTAAATTTTTATCATTACAGGGAGCGAAGTATTGGTCGTGATGTTCCCAGAAGCACCAATCGTCGAGAGTCTCGTGTCCGGTTTTCAGTTGATATTCGGCACTCTGATTCCCTTCGTCATCATTCTTTGCTGCAACATCGCCATCATTGTCCTTCTGCGCCGAGCTCAAAAGTCGCGAGCAAAATTGGGAATCGAAAACAACGAAGCCAAAACGGGAGCTAAAAGCGACAAGAAATTCCTAACTCGCATGCTCATTCTGGTCAGCGTTGCCTACGTGATGACGTCAATTCCGTATCGTCTGTTCACATTCGTCCTTGACCTCCCAGGTGTTGGCAGCCATTACAAGCTGGATGAACCGTACTGGAGCCTGCGCTACAGTACTGAGCATTACATTTTGGGGAATCTCTGGTTCTGTAATTATGCTCTGAATTTTTATCTTTATTGTATCGGCGGCGGTCAAAGATACAGACGCGATACGAAGCTTGTACTAGCATCTTTGACGTCTTGCTTACGAATGAAATCTCAAGTTCAGTGAAACAGTAACTTCTACGAGGGCCGCCAAATGTCGGAGTCCTCCTTTTACGCTGATGATACTTCCAGCAATGTATTCCTGGAGGTTACGTACCTATAATAAAGTTTTAAGCCGTTTTCCCTTTAACATGGTACATTTAAATGCTCATAACTTTTTCCGAAACATGATCAGAGAGGAACGCTTTCAGAGCCAAATAGACCTATCCTAGCCTGTCAAACCATGAAATTTTCGTTGTACGTTATGCATGATAATTTCACGGTTTGGGGGGTCTGAAATTAAGGGGATGATTTTTGACGGCTTTTAACAAGCGTATCAGCTTTTTCACCACGACGGGTTTAATGGAGCCTCAAAACCACATAAGTAAGCCTATTGGACTGAAACTTCATCATTTTCGTCATTTTAAACACACCTTATTCACAATTCAAGAACAACTATATTTTAAATTGAAATTACTATTCCACTGGAATGGTGAGACCACGCATTCATATCAAACTGATCTATTTTCGTGTACATCCGCGAGCTGATTGGTTTAATACAGGTGCGTGACATGGACCTTAGACTGTTGAGCCAGGCTCGTCCCAAGAAAGAGTACGCCTCCGTTTATTCGCGAGACAAATTTGGATTGTAGCTACGTTGACCGGGGCGATCGACCACCCAAATATTACGAGACCTCACAGGGAGGCGCGTGGTTTTAATTACCAGACTGGACACGAGCCTGAGGAACAAACAACTACGAGGAGTTTGTCTCTAGTAGTAAGATCATACAAGCATTTTCTAAGGGATATTTCCGCCCTGGCTCTCAGGCGATAAATATACATGTACCCTATAAAGCTTAAGCTACTACGTTCTTCCCGTGAACAACAAACCTCCTTGAGGGCTATCGTTTGTTCTTATAGCCTCTCCGAAGTTGTCCGGTGGTAAAAGTTTTCACAAATGGGGGTAGCTGATTCCAAAGATAGATGCTAACTGGTAACACACGCATAGTATAGATGTTTGTAAGAGAAATGAGAGTACATGTAGTTGTTCTTAGTTAATAAAAGACACGTTGAGCTGTCATATTCTATGTTCTTAAGCAAAATTCATACTCATAGTTGTAGACTCGACCACGGCCTGGTTGTTAACAACAAATTATGTCACTAACGCTGGCGTTAATTTTACGTGGTGTTAAGTCAATGGGCTTAACCGAAGGGAAACGCCAAGTTAAGTTAACGCTAGCGTTAGAGACAAAAATAGTTTCAAATAACCCGGCAAAGGCATTTATTATTCTGAATAACCCGCTATAACCATGTTACTCTGTTGATTGTAAATGATAATGCTGGTGTTGTTTAGCCAGCGTGAACCTGGTAACCAAACATCTGTACATGTAAAGGGGAATGTAAGGATGGTAATTGTATATATTGGATTAACTTTTAAAACTCGTCACAATCGCTGTCATATCGACATTTCTTTGCATGCTAGCAAACATACTCTTCTTACCAAACATAAGCTAGATTTCAAGATCGACCTATATTTGGCTTGTTTTGGTGGGAAAATAAACGCAAGCACCCGTGTCCTGATGCAGAGTTAACAAGATTATAAAAACGACGGCCAATGACTTAATCCAATGAAGGATACCCATACGCACCATGATACTCAAAATAACTTAGTTTTGTAGTTTTTGCGTCACAACATGCTCGTGGGGCGGGTTAACTCGTTCACCTGCCTCACCGATTAAATTTAACGCTTCATCACATTTTTTTCTCATCTAGATGATAAACAGCGACAATTCTCAGTTTCAAATAACTCGAAGGTTTGAAAAAGCATGGAAAATAGCTTTTTGCACTCTCGCATTTTGAAGTCATTATTGTTCCTAGGCAGCAATCAAATGCATTCAGCATCTCGCCCAAGCCGGATCATGTTCTGACCGTATTGTTGCATTCACGAGTGTAAAACATATCAAGTGCTTCTGATGGTGCAATGACTACTTCTTTGGAAATCACGGGCTACATTCTCGAGACGGCCAACGAGCGTTACCCTCTCCTCGAACTTGTCTATTATATTGTGTCGAAGTATGGTTGGATGGTTTCAGGCATATTTGGGGTGCCAGGAAACTTCATTGCCATATTGGTAATTACTCTGAAACATAACAGGAACCTGTCGCCGTGTGTTTATATCACTGCAATGGCGGCCGCTGATAACTTGGTCCTGTTGAACAACTTTTGGTATTTCCCACTCGTGATGCTTGATCTTGGTGACGGAATTGTTAACAACAGGGAATTGATGTTTAAGTTAGTATATACATACACTGTGAGTGCGCAGGAAATACGTCTTAGAGATTCTGAAGTCGTACCCCCATCCAACCCCCACATCCGAAAGACGTATTTTGCGTGATTTCTTTAATATGTGAACGTGACTGGGTGTCGTGAGTAACTAAATGATGCTGTCAGAATAGTTCTTCAAATTGAAAATAATCGTACTTTCCGATATCTGTGCGGTCTCTATATCGTATATGTATACATGTACATGTAAGTCAGTAAGTTGATAAAGAATGTGTGTAGCTGATTTGCATAGTCTGGTTGAAAAATATTTCCAATCGAGCTCAAAGGAAGTTGCTTTTGGCGCCTATGACGTCAACAGTGGTGGATTTACAAGGAATTGCGAGTCAATTGTCTTCGATAATCAATTCAAAGTAGCCAGTGTGAATTTGCTTTCAGATTTTCTTGGTATTTTGCCTACACGGGCGGGATAACATCCGGGCTCTTTTTAACGGAGATGTCGGCTGACTGTCTGCTTGCAGTTGCCTTCCCAATGAGAGCAAGAACCATGTGCACCACGTCCAGGGCCATGAAAATAGTCACTCTGACCACTGTCGTGATTGCCCTCTTAAACCTCAGCCTATTTTTCACGCAGAGATTAATTACAGACAAAACAACAGGTAGTGGCACCCTTTCCAAAACAAATTTACCGTGAGTCTGCCAAATAAGACCTTTCTGATTTGTTCATTTCTGACGTCTGAAGCGAAGATGCAGAAGTTAACACTTTTGATTGAACAAATTTGACCATAAGTATTCAAATTCCCTGTTTTTCAGAAAGCCCTGAATATTTTTTCCCTCCAGGTCAGGTGGTATAATGAAGTTCATTGGTGGAAAGAATTACGCCAATAGTAGCAAGATTTTGATTGGAAAGTTAGGTTACAATGGTAATCACGGGACTCGAACTGACCAATAATTACATGTAGCATGGGGTATAATTTTCATCATTACAGGGAGCGAAGTATTGGTCGTGATGTTCCCAGAAGCACCAATCGTTGAGAGTCTCGTTTCCGGTTTTCAGTTGATTTTCGGCACTCTGATTCCCTTCGTCATCATTCTTTGCTGCAACATCGCCATCATTGTCCTTCTGCGCCGAGCTCAAAAGTCGCGAGCAAAATTGGGAATCGAAAACAACGAAACCAAAACGGGAGCTAAAAGCGACAAGAAATTCCTAACACGCATGCTCATTCTGGTCAGCGTTGCATATGTGATGACGTCAATTCCGTATCGTCTGTTCACATTGTCCTTGACCTCCCAGGTGTTGGCAACCATTACAAGCTGGATGAACCGTACTGGAGCCTGCGCTACAGTACCGAGCATTACATTTTGGGGAATCTCTGGTTCTGTAATTATGCTCTGAATTTTTATCTTTATTGTATCGGCGGCGGTCAAAGATACAGACGCGATACGAAGCTTGTACTAGCATCTTTGACGTCTTGCTTACGAATGAAATCCCAAGTTCAGTGAAACAGTAACTTCTACGAATGCCGCCAATTGTCCGAGTCCTCCTTTTACGCTGATGCTTCTTCCAGCAATGTATTCCTGGAGGTCACGTACCTGTAATAAAGTTTTAAGTCGTTATCCCTTTAGAATGGTACATTTAAATGCTCATAATTTTTTCCGAAACGTTAACAGAGAGGAACGCTTTCACAGCCAAATAGACCTATCTTAGCCTGTCAAACCATGAAATTTTCGTTGTACGTTATGCATGATAATTTCACGGTTTGGGGGGAGGGGGGCTCTGAAGTTAAGGGGGTGATTTTTGACGGCTTTTAACAAGCGTATCAGCTTTTTCACCACGACAGGTTTAATGGAGCCTCAAAACCACATAAGTAAGCCTATTGGACTGTTCAAAACTTCATCATTTTCGTCATTTTAAACACACCTTATTCACAATTTAAGAAGAACAATATTTTAAATGGAAATTACCATTCCGCTGGAATGGTGAGACCACGCATTCATATCAAACTGATCTATTTTCGTGTACATCCGCGAGCTGATTGGTTTAATACAGGTGCGTGACCTGGACCTGCGACTGTTGAGCCAGGCTCGTCACAAGTGAGAGTACGCCTCCGTTTATTCGTGACACAAGGTTTGATTGTAGCTACGTTGACCGGGGCGATCGACCACCCAAATATTACGAGACCTCACAGGGAGGCGCGTGGTTTTAATTACCAGACTGGACACGAGCCTGAGGAACAAACAACTACGAGGAGTTTGTCTCTATTAGTATGATCATGCAAGCATTTTTTAAGGGATATTTCCGCCCTGGTTCTCAAGCGAGAAATATACATGTACCGTATAAAGCTTAAGCTACTAAGTTCTTCCCGTGAACAACAAACCTCCTTGAGGGCTATCGTTTGTTCTTATAGCCTCTTCGAAGTTGTCCGGAGGTAAATGTTTTCACAAATGGGGGTAGCTGATTCCAAAGATAGATGCTAACTGGTAACACACGCCTAGCATAGATGTTTGTATGAGAAATGAGAGTACATGTAGTTGTTCTTAGTTAATGAAAGACACGTTGAGCTGTCATATTCTATGTTGCTAAGCAAAATTCATACTCAATGTTGTAGACTCGACCACGGCCTGGTTGTTAACAACAAATTATGTCACTAACGCTGGCGTTAACTTTACGTGGTGTTAAGTCAATGGGCTTAGCCGATGGAGATAACGCCAAGTTAAGTACACGCTAGCGTTAGAGACAAAAATAGTTTCAAACAACCGGGCACAGGCATTTATTATTCTGAATAACCCGCTATAATCATGTAACTCTGTTGATTGTAAATGATAATGCTGGTGTTGTTTAGCCAGCGTGAACCTGGTAACCAAACATCTGTACATGTAAAGGGGAATGTAAGGATGGTGATTGTATATATTGGATTAACTTTTAAAACTCGTCACAATCCCTGTCATACCGACATTTCTTTGCATGCTTGCAAAAATACTCTTCTTACTAAACATCAGCTAGATTTCAAGATCGACCTATATTTGGCTTGTGGTGGTTGGAAAATAAACGCAAGCACCCGGCCGTGTCCTGACGCAGAGTTAACAATATTATAAAAACGACGGCCAATGACTTAATCCAATGAAGGATACCCATACGCACCATGATACTCAAAATAACTTAGTTTTGTAGTTTTTGCGTCACAACATGCTCGTGGGGCGGGTTGACTCGTTCACCTGCCTCACTGATTAAATTTAACGCTTCATCACATTTTTTTCTCATCTAGATGATAAACAGCGACAATTCTCAGTTTCAAATAACTCGAAGGTTTGAAAAAGCATGGAAAATAGCTTTTTTGCACTCTCGCATTTCGAAGTCATTATTGTTCCTAGGCAGCAATCAAATGCATTCAGCATCTCGCCCAAGCCGGATCATATTCTGACCGTATTGTTGCATTCACGAGTGTAGAACATATCAAGTGCTTCTGAGGGTGCAATGTCTACTTCGGAAATCACGGGCTACATTCTCGAGACGGCCAACGAGCGTTACCCTCTCCTCGAACTTGTCTACTATATTGTGTCGAAGTATGGTTGGATGGTTTCAGGCATATTTGGGGTGCCAGGAAACTTCATTGCCATGTTGGTTATTACTCTGAAACATAACAGGAACCTGTCGCCTTGTGTTTATATCACTGCAATGGCGGCCGCTGATAACTTGGTCCTGTTGAACAACTTTTGGTATTTCCCACTCGTGATGCTTGATCTTGGTGACGGAATTGTTAACAACAGGGAATTGATGTTTAAGTTAGTATATACATACACTGTGAGTTCACAGGAAATACGTCTTAAAGATTCTGAAGTCGTACACCCACCCAACCCCCACATCCGAAAGACGTATTTTGCGTGATTTCCTTAATATGTGAACGTGACTGGGTGTCGTGAGTAACTAAATGATGCTGTCAGAATAGTTCTTCAAATTGAAGATAATCGTACATTTCGATATCTGCGCGGTCTCTACATCGTATATATATACATGTACAAGAGGTCAGTAAGTTGATAAAGAATGTTTGTAGCTGATTTGCATAGTCTTGTTGAAAAATATTTCCAATCGAGCTCAAAGGAAGTTGCTTTTGGCGCCTATGACGTCAACAGTGGTGGATTTGCACGGAATTGCGAGTCAGTTCTCTTCGATAATCAATTCGAAGTAGCCAGTGTGAATTCGCTTTCAGATTTTCTTGGTATTTTGCCTACACGGGCGGGATAACATCCGGGCTCTTTTTAACGGAGATGTCGGCTGACCGTCTGCTTGCAGTTGCCTTCCCAATGAGAGCAAGAACCATGTGCACCACGTCCAGGGCCATGAAAATAGTCACTTTTACCACTGTCGTGATTGCCATCTTAAACCTCAGCCTATTTTTCACGCAGAGATTAATTACAGACAAAACAACAGGTAGTGGCACCCTTTCCAAAACAAATTTACCGTGAATCTGCCAAATAAGACCTTTCTGATTTGTTCATTTCTGACGTCTGAAGCGAAGATGCAGAAGTTAACACTTTTGATTGAACAAATTTGACCATAAGTATTCAAATTCCCTGTTTTTCAGAAAGCCCTGAATATTTTTTCCGTCCAGGTCAGGTGGTATAATGAAGTTCATTGGTGGAAAGAATTACGCCAATAGTAGCAAGATTTTGATTGGAAAGTTAGGTTACGATGGTAATCACGGGACTCGAACTGACCAATAATTACATGTAGCATGGGGTATAATTTTCATCATTACAGGGAGCGAAGTATTGGTCGTGATGTTCCCAGAAGCACCAATCGTTGAGAGTCTCGTTTCCGGTTTTCAGTTGATTTTCGGCACTCTGATTCCCTTCGTCATCATTCTTTGCTGCAACATCGCCATCATTGTCCTTCTGCGCCGAGCTCAAAAGTCGCGAGCAAAATTGGGAATCGAAAACAACAAAACCAAAACGGGAGCTAAAAGCGACAAGAAATTCCTAACACGCATGCTCATTCTGGTCAGCATTGCATACGTGGTGACGTCAATTCCGTATCGTCTGTTCACATTCGTCCTTGACCTCCCAATTGTTGGCAACCATTACAAGCTGGATGAACCGTACTGGAGCCTGCGCTACAGTACCGAGCATTACATTTTGGGGAATCTCTGGTTCTGTAATTATGCTCTGAATTTTTATCTTTATTGTATCGGCGGCGGTCAAAGATACAGACGCGATACGAAGCTTGTACTAGCATCTTTGACGTCTTGCTTACGAATGAAATCCCAAGTTCAGTGAAACAGTAACTTCTACGAATGCCGCCAATTGTCCGAGTCCTCCTTTTACGCTGATGCTTCTTCCAGCAATGTATTCCTGGAGGTCACGTACCTGTAATAAAGTTTTAAGTCGTTATCCCTTTAGAATGGTACATTTAAATGCTCATAACTTTTTCTGAAACGTGAACAGAGAGGAACGCTTTCACAGCCAAATAGACCTATCTTAGCCTGTCAAACCATGAAATTTTCGTTGTACGTTATGCATGATAATTTCACGGTTTGGGGGGAGGGGGGCTCTGAAGTTAAGGGGTTGATTTTTGACGGCTTTTAACAAGCGTATCAGCTTTTTCACCACGACGGGTTTAATGGAGCCTCAAAACCACATAAGTAAGCCTATTGGACTGTTCAAAACTTCATCATTTTCGTCATTTTAAACACACCTTATTCACAATTTAAGAAGAACAATATTTTAAATGGAAATTACCATTCCACTGGAATGGTGAGACCACGCATTCATATCAAACTGATCTATTTTCGTGTACATCCGCGAGCTGATTGGTTTAATACAGGTGCGTGACCTGGACCTGCGACTGTTGAGCCAGGCTCGTCACAAGTGAGAGTACGCCTCCGTTTATTCGTGACACAAGGTTTGATTGTAGCTACGTTGACCGGGGCGATCGACCACCCAAATATTACGAGACCTCACAGGGAGGCGCGTGGTTTTAATTACCAGACTGGACACGAGCCTGAGGAACAAACAACTACGAGGAGTTTGTCTCTATTAGTATGATCATGCAAGCATTTTTTAAGGGATATTTCCGCCCTGGTTCTCAAGCGAGAAATATACATGTACCGTATAAAGCTTAAGCTACTAAGTTCTTCCCGTGAACAACAAACCTCCTTGAGGGCTATCGTTTGTTCTTATAGCCTCTTCGAAGTTGTCCGGAGGTAAATGTTTTCACAAATGGGGGTAGCTGATTCCAAAGATAGATGCTAACTGGTAACACACGCCTAGCATAGATGTTTGTATGAGAAATGAGAGTACATGTAGTTGTTCTTAGTTAATGAAAGACACGTTGAGCTGTCATATTCTATGTTGCTAAGCAAAATTCATACTCAATGTTGTAGACTCGACCACGGCCTGGTTGTTAACAACAAATTATGTCACTAACGCTGGCGTTAACTTTACGGGGTGTTAAGTCAATGGGCTTAGCCGATGGAGATAACGCCAAGTTAAGTAAACGCTAGCGTTAGAGACAAAAATAGTTTCAAAAAACCGGGCACAGGCATTTATTATTCTGAATAACCCGCTATATCATGTAACTCTGTTGATTGTAAATGATAATGCTGGTGTTGTTTAGCCAGCGTGAACCTGGTAACCAAACATCTGTACATGTAAAGGGGAATGTAAGGATGGTAATTGTATATATTGGATTAACTTTTAAAACTCGTCACAATTCCTGTCAAACCGACATTTCTTTGCATGCTAGCAAACATACTCTTCTTACCAAACATAAGCTAGATTTCAAGATCGACCTATATTTGGCTTGTGGTGGTTGGAAAATAAACGCAAGCACCCGTGTCCTGACGTAGAGTTAACAAGATTATAAAAACGACGGCCAATGACTTAATCCAATGAAGGATACCCATACGCACCATGATACTCAAAATAACTTAGTTTTGTAGTTTTTGCGTCACAACATGCTCGTGGGGCGGGTTGACTCGTTCACCTGCCTCACTGATTAAATTTAACGCTTCATCACATTTTTTTCTCATCTAGATGATAAACAGCGACAATTCTCAGTTTCAAATAACTCGAAGGTTTGAAAAAGCATGGAAAATAGCTTTTTTGCACTCTCGCATTTCGAAGTCATTATTGTTCCTAGGCAGCAATCAAATGCATTCAGCATCTCGCCCAAGCCGGATCATATTCTGTCCGTATTGTTGCATTCACGAGTGTAGAACATATCAAGTGCTTCTGAGGGTGCAATGTCTACTTCGGAAATCACGGGCTACATTCTGGAAACGGCCAACGAGCGTTACCCTCTCCTCGAACTTGTCTACTATATTGTGTCGAAGTATGGTTGGATGGTTTCAGGCATATTTGGGGTGCCAGGAAACTTCATTGCCATGTTGGTTATTACTCTGAAACATAACAGGAACCTGTCGCCTTGTGTTTATATCACTGCAATGGCGGCCGCTGATAACTTGGTCCTGTTGAACAACTTTTGGTATTTCCCACTCGTGATGCTTGATCTTGGTGACGGAATTGTTAACAACAGGGAATTGATGTTTAAGTTAGTATATACATACACTGTGAGTTCACAGGAAATACGTCTTAAAGATTCTGAAGTCGTACACCCACCCAACCCCCACATCCGAAAGACGTATTTTGCGTGATTTCCTTAATATGTGAACGTGACTGGGTGTCGTGAGTAACTAAATGATGCTGTCAGAATAGTTCTTCAAATTGAAGATAATCGTACATTTCGATATCTGCGCGGTCTCTACATCGTATATATATACATGTACAAGAGGTCAGTAAGTTGATAAAGAATGTTTGTAGCTGATTTGCATAGTCTTGTTGAAAAATATTTCCAATCGAGCTCAAAGGAAGTTGCTTTTGGCGCCTATGACGTCAACAGTGGTGGATTTGCACGGAATTGCGAGTCAGTTCTCTTCGATAATCAATTCGAAGTAGCCAGTGTGAATTCGCTTTCAGATTTTCTTGGTATTTTGCCTACACGGGCGGGATAACATCCGGGCTCTTTTTAACGGAGATGTCGGCTGACCGTCTGCTTGCAGTTGCCTTCCCAATGAGAGCAAGAACCATGTGCACCACGTCCAGGGCCATGAAAATAGTCACTTTTACCACTGTCGTGATTGCCCTCTTAAACCTCAGCCTATTTTTCACGCAGAGATTAATTACAGACAAAACAACAGGTAGTGGCACCCTTTCCAAAACAAATTTACCGTGAGTCTGCCAAATAAGACCTTTCTGATTTGCTCATTTCTGACGTCTGAAACGGAAATGCTGAAGTTAACACTTCTGATTGAACAAATTTGACAGGAAGTAATCAAATTCCCTGTTTTTCAGAAAGCCCGGAAGATTTTTTCCCTCCATGTCAGGTGGTAAAATGAAGTTCATTGGTGGAAAGCATAACGCCAATAGTAGCAAGATTTTGATTGGAAAGTTAGATTACGATGGTAATCACGAGCCTCGAACTGACCAATAATTACATGTAGCATGGGGTATTATTTTCATCATTACAGGGAGCGAAGTATTGGTCGTGATGTTCCCAGAAGCACCAATCGTCGAGAGTCTCGTTTCCGGTTTTCAGTTGATATTCGGCACTCTGATTCCCTTCGTCATCATTCTTTGCTGCAACATCGCCATCATTGTCCTTCTGCGCCGAGCTCAAAAGTCGCGAGCAAAATTGGGAATCGAAAACAACGAAACCAAAACAGGAGCTAAAAGCGACAAGAAATTCCTAACTCGCATGCTCATTCTGGTCAGCATTGCATACGTGGTGACGTCAATTCCGCTTCGTCTGTTCACATTCGTCCTTGACCTCCAAGGTGTTAGCAACCATTACAAGCTGGATGAACCGTACTGGAGCCTGCGCTACAGTACCGAGCATTACATTTTGGCGAACCTCTGGTTCTGTAATTATGCTCTGAATTTTTATCTTTATTGTATTGGCGGTGGTCAAAGATACAGACGCGATACGAAGCTTGTATTAGCATCTTTGACGTCATGCTTACGGATGAAATCCCAAGTTCTGTGAGGGCATGACCCAGCAAGCTTTACCAAAGACATGTACCAATTTATTGTTGGAGTCCGCCTTTTACACTGATATTAAAGGAGTACGCCGTTCGTAATTACTGGTAGTCCAGAAAATGGAAATGCAGATATACACAATGCCGTAGTGCAGTTATGATGCATACGAAACTTGGTATTTATAGTATTTGTGTATCTTTCTGCACAACGGCAATGCGTGAATTTATATTAAGTATGTAATATTAAAAGTATGTGATACTGAAAAGGCGCCTACTGGTGGCCGCCATCTTAAATGTTGATATTGCCGCCACCTCGAAGACGAACTAATCCGGTTTTTGGAATAACTTGGGTTCTGATATAGCAACGATTAAAATTCAAATGGCTTTTAAACCTAAGTAATCAGGTCTGACCAATCGAAAGGTGCCATCGGCACCTGGACATATTAGTCGCTTGCAGTGCAGGAAATATACTTCCAACGCAGCGGCGACGTTCAAACGGTAGTCTTGCTTTAAGGTTAACTTCTCTGCATATCTTTTCACCAAAGCAATTTTCGGCCCTGCGAGCTCTGTCGTCGGGCAGTGAACGAATGTTCCTTATTCAGTATCTAAAATGCGTTCTGCTGTAACTCATGCAGTCCGTATTTGGACATGAAGTGTTCATGCATAATCGCACTGCATATAAAACTGAAGTAGTGTTTACAAGGCATGTGCATGTGCGCAAAGAGTATACAATTCCAATTATCCCAGAGCCGACGGATTTGAGTCAAGGAAGTGATTCCTCTGAAACTACTATTTTGCCTATACAGCTGGAAGACTATGCACGGCTATTTAGTAATTTTAGATGAAATCACAGTTTATGACAGCTGACTCAGATACCAGATACCAGAACTCGACAACTGTAATTTCGAGTGGGTCATTTCGAGTGGCCACTTCCCATAGCAAGCATTCAAAACAGTCACGACAGATAGATATTCCAAGCCCACCGCCGTAAAGCCCTCTGGCGCCAGTGATGGAATCAAGAAGAAGTGGCCATGGCGTTGACATGGTAAGTGTCAGCCATCTTGTTCTCCGCCTTGGTCATTCGGGGTAATCCTATTCCGGGCACGCGTTCGCACCACCAAGACCCTGCGGCGCCACGACAAGGTCACTCCCGACGCTTGAAGAAAGCCCGAGGTCAGCCTGTTCTGTCTTGCCCGCCCCCACTCATACTCACAAATAAAACGTTTAAAAACCCATTCGCTACTTCCGACCCTTAAACTTTAATCCGTCTATTTTTGCAAAGAAACTAATTGGATTTGAAATTAGGAAGGGCCATGAAGAGTAATGAATGGTGCTCATTAGACGCGTTGGTGTAGTTCTGTCTTAACACCATTACATAACCTGAAATGTTTGGAATATGCAATGAGCCTTCAGGTTCGTCCGTCCACAAATGACGGCTCCCTCAGGCGCATCTTGACCACCATTATTACTCCAAGAAATCATATTTTTAGATTTTCGAGAGTTGAAATGCTCAGCGAGTCTGTTGTCAATTTCTGGCAACCATGACCGATACACGTGTATCAATTTGAATCGAAACACCGAATAAGTCCTAAAAAATCATTCCATGCTAAACTGCGACTGGAGAGAATTTGTTTCTAAGAGCCTTTGGTCATTGATTGCGTAAAAAGCCAAAGGCTTGCAAAAACATGAAAATGACGTTTTGGTCGCACTCAAATCTGTAGAATTCTTCAGATCCGAAAAAGAATTTGGCAATGGCATCGCTCGTCGAAAACGAGGTTGTCTTCCAACATCCGGGTGTCCAGGAATATTGACGCCATCTTAAATCGACTGATGAAAAAGATGAGTTGACCTTCGGTATGTCAACGTATTTGACCATGTATTCCTGAAAAGAAAATCAACCTATTGAATAGGTTTGTTGGTATTCATGCGAATCTAGATCAAATTACCGCACTTTGGTAATGTTTATCACCCAACCTCCCACTGCGCCCAGTCGGCTCTTGGCGTAACATTCAATAAACCTGGTTTTGTATTTTAAGTTGGATAGAAGGGATATCATAATCGACGTTATGATGATTATGCATAGAGATTGTCAAGGTCTAAAATAACTGATTATTCCGTTACAACTTCATTCGGTTCCAAGACAGAAATGCCTAAAACCTCAACACATTTCCGCTACATTTGCAAAGGAAACCAGGAGTACTCGAATCAGACTTAATTCGGAATGGCCTCTCGGCTCAGAACAGCTCCCCGCTGCTCTGTGCGAGCGTACCCAACAATTTAACAGATTTTTCGTCGATCCAAGTACGAAGATTATTGCTGGTAACTCACTAATAAATGATTTGTATAAGCCCTTCAAGCCAGTTTAGAAGTTTAAGGAATTGAAACCGTGGTTAACTGGATATTCCAAGGTCCCCCTACTGAGTCTAAGGGTTGCCGCGTGCAAGGGGTTTAGAGGGCCAAAATCGCATTTTGACGTGATGGAATTAATTTGCATATTTAGAAGCAAAACCAGGCGGTGGGGTAAAGGGACTAAAATCTACCCATAGCCATTCGGAAGTAACCATTAAAGCATACGTTTGTTTGATTCGAGTTAAAGGAGGATAAGTGATCTGAACTTTTTATCAAAGATACGGAACAATGGTTTGAATTATAATTTAGAGCTAAGGAATAGCGGTACAACACTGGATACTCGGGACAGAACATTCGTTGTAAAAATCAACGGATCTACAGGACCATCGTCTTCTTCAAATCAGGGTTGTGTTAATTGTCGTGGTTGGTTGCGAAAGTTAGAATTGCAAAAAAAGTTTCAAGTGTTGACATCGCAGCTAACCAAATATAACATTGTCTGCGTGTTAATTGGCGTTTTTAAATCGAGAAGATTAATCTGTCGTACATGAGCATTATCTTTGGTCTTTTAATTGACCGATCCTGGATATTCATGACTATTACTGACTAGAGAGGACTGAGGAAACCATGACTGCATGTTAGGTTACATTTAGCATTTTCATCATCATTTTTCATCCCAATGCTGTGATACAATGCACCTAAAGTTGTATATAAGTGTTTTCAACATTGGAGCATTCTGATAGTTCTGTTAGGCCGACACAGAATAGGACAGATAGCTTAATGAGGTAACGACAGCAACAACAATTTGGGATAAGACACAGCTGTTTCGGCGCGTTTTATTTGGCGGGAAGCGAGGCATCTGGGATGTCCATAAACTGCTTAAAGGAGGAGAAGAGGGAAACTTGTCTATCTTTTTAAAAACTTAAAACTTGCTAAATCTGGTCAGGATCGATTTAGGTAGGCCCCGGTCCATCCACTTCTTATACTTGATTCATTCATTTGAGGAACTTACTGAGATAAAAAAGGCTTAGCTAGGCTTAGCGAAGGACGCTTTTTCATGTACATGTATGTTGTCGGCAGCAAATGACCAAAACTGATTCAAAAGACACCAGAACCGTAAAAGAAATAAACTGTTTCTGAAATTAATATTGGCAGATTATTCCTGAACTCAAGTCAACAACGAGGAAAAGTTATCATAAAACTACACCACGGGTTTATTCCAGGAGGCATTACAAATTATATCAGATCTAAAACATTGACAATTGACTCTCATTATCCTGGCAGACATGGCTGGAGTTTCATGTGCCTCGCAGCTCAAATGTGAGCCAACAGACGCCAGCGTCCACGAGGAGCATATCGATGTCTGCTCCACGCAAGATGATGAGCTGTCGTCTGAAGACGAAAGAGATGTAAAGGTTTCAGGTAGGTAATTGGTTATCTTTATCAATTTTTATTTTTCTATTTTTAAAGATATTTAGTATCTTTATCATTCATATACACATAAAGTTCGTGAGAGATTTCCGGAAGTATTACCGTGTTAGAAATGAACCATTACAAGGCGTTTTGATATTTGGGATGACCTCTGGTATACTTGGTTCAGTGTCTTGTTTGTTTCATTTTGAATTATCATTTTATCATCAAAATATTGGTATCTTAATTGTATATCATTTTTATTACGCTTAACACCCTCTAGGTAATTACAATGTAGGTGTGTTGACGATTGCACCACCAGTTCCATATTACTGACTAGCACAGTTTACTATAGCCAATGATCTTAATCTGAAGCCTTCCAATCACCTATAGCGTTCATATAAACCCTATTCCTTTCTCACTTGACACAAAGGGGTATATATGCGCATAGCATCTCGTAAGAAACTCCAATGAGCATCTATTAACAAACACAATACGCACTTAATTTCGCAGTATCAAGGCTGTATTTACCAAAACTGCCATGGATTGGGGGAAGGGGCAGGATACCATTTTTCGTCGACGAACTCCCCCCTCGCAAAATACGACCCAACGAATAAATAATAGTTTTCATCATCATCATCATCATCATCATCATCATCATCATGTCCCGCAGCTGTTAGGCCATTGGGGCGACGCTGCATGCATGACTACTTGGCACCATAGGGATCGGTCCTCTGCAAGGCGGATCAGGTCCTCTGTTCTACGTCCTGTTCAATCTTTTATGTCATCCATCCAGATCCTCTTTGGGCGCCCTCGCTTTCGCCTTCCCTCAACTGTGCCCTGCAAGATCGTATTTGCCAGGGTTCCCTTGGCTCTGGTCACATGGCCAAACCATCTCAGTTTCCTCTTCTTGGCAACTGTCAACAGGCTGTCGTGACGTCCAATGTGCTGGGTGACCAGCCCTCTGACCTGGATGTTGGTGGTGTGTGACGTGTAGTTGATGTTTAGAAGAATATTTTTTTCATAGATCGAAGTTCAGAAGAATGGCATTTACTCAGATATTAGTTAATCATCATCATGTACTTTCAGACCACGGAGAAAACGGCAATACCTCTGACAGCGAACATAGCCATTCCGGCCGATTTGACGACCACAACTTCAGCTTTTCCTCGAAGAAGCAGAGACGAAACAGGACGACTTTCTCAGCTGAACAGTTAAGAGAGCTGGAGAATGTGTTCCAGCACACGCATTACCCAGACTGTACACTCAGGGAGCAACTAGCTGAGAAAGTGGACCTAACAGAAGCACGAGTGCAGGTAAGTTAGACATGATTACCAATCGCTGTCCGACTCCGAGAACGAGAGGTGGTTCCCTTTTGGGGTTTTGCGTCGTCAACTGCGCTGGATCAGTCCACCAGCGGCTGGTCTCTGCTCGATAGCGCTCATCTCTTCTCATCCTAAATTCAGAACCTATCAGGGGCGTAGCTAGCGTTTTGGTCTTGGTGGGGCGAGAGGCTCTCTGGGGGTCAAAATGACACTTTTTGAATTTTTTCGGCCGATATCATGGTAAAAAAACGTCGGTTTTTTGGTGACTTATATGCGCCCTGCCCCCCTTCCCACGCTAGTAACGCCCATGATTTCCTAATTAACCCCCCCCCCCCGAATCTTTAAGAGCTCTGCGCAGCGCTAATGGCGAGTGATGTACTTTTTATGGCAAAAGCATTCTTTTTTTAACCTGTTGTGCATACATGTGTACATCAACTCCACTGGGGCTATAGTAACGTTTCTAACTGGTCGACCTGAACATTCGAGCGACTATTTTTTCATGATATGACTGATCATACTGGTACAAATAAATAAAGAAAATATTAAGTATAAACCAGTTGTGAGGGAACACAGAGTTTCATGGATTTTCGATTGGGTCAAACCTTCGTGCTTTTGTTACAAAAACACTCGTCCGCCAAGGCCGCCTAATCCACATCATGAGATTAATAAACCAATGCTTATTCACTTTAATGAGTAGCTTTGTCATGCGCAGGTAATTTAACAGTAATCCCGCATTTAATTGGACGCATCCCGCAGCGAATTGATTGTCACCCGTATATAATAATCCTGTGGGCCAGTTGCCCAGGAATAACTTGCCAAATTCAGTTAGAAACGATTATTTGCCCGTACTAATAAGTACAATTATCTTTTTTTTGTACTCGAATAAGCTGTAAATGAAACCAGTCAACTTTCAAAAATCAAATTCAATCACTAAAGGTGAATATCCTCTTACTTGGACAGAAATACTGGGGGTCGAGATAATGAGACTAAAATCATGAATATCTTGACGCAAATCTAGTTTAGCCCTCGTGTTCGTAACAATATAGCTTCTTAAAGTGCTGTAAGTAATGCCAAGTTGCATACCCCACCCAGCAGGTGTCCTACCACGAAAACCTCAAAGTCCAGATATTTTTAAAATAGGCTCATGATTAGTCCTGTTTGCCAAATTAACTGACTTATATTTCCACCACCGACCGAGATAAACTTCATATTTCGTTGCGAATTACAAAATCATATAAATTTAATAAGTGATATTGGAAATACATGGAAATCAAATATTTGGCAAGCTTAATATTGTTTCTACGTTAACTAGCAACATCATATAACAAGTCAATGATGAAGTCATAGTTTCAAGGGTGGGGGGGGGGGGCTTGTGATCAGGACATTTATTCTGAGAGAGAGTTCTCAAAATTCTCACTGTCTCTTAGATATAGGGCTTTCAGCCTTTGAAAATAGAAGGTTTTTGAGCGTTTGGTTTTTCGGCTGACAAAAATGATGTTTAGAAATACATGTATAAGATTTTGAGCTTTTGAAAATGTGCAACGCATAGAGGTTTTTTAGCGAAGTTGAGATCATGAAAACCCTCTAACTGTTTATTTCACTAAAAGATCTCTCAGGGGTGCATATTTGGGTAACCCAAAAAATCTTTACCGATTGAAGGGATTTTAAAAGCTTTAAAACTATTAGTTCTATGAGGTCACCCCGTAGTTGTGGTTTTTTAAGAAATTAAAAAACCTATGAGGGCTTTTCATTTCAATGAAAAAGTTGTACGAGATGTATTTGTATAGGTAAAAAAAATTCAAAAGCTAAAAGTGATGAATGCAATAATAATAGCGCAAGTCATATTAAAACAGAAGTCGTTGCCATCTATTAAAAAGCCACAGGATCCCACACAATAATGCATACATCAAGGACGTGAATATTCGTTCCGCCTCATCCAGATCCCTATTTTTGATCAGCCCGATCAGGAACAATATTATTTTGAATTGAATGGGAAAGTTAACAACTGTAAACACGTTTGAACAGTTTAGAATAACGTTTTAAAGGATTTCAATGGTCTGCGATTAGAGATTAGGGCCTCAGATGGGATGCCTCGAAAAGGGTACTGGATAATCCTTTTCGATAATCGGATTGATTTGATTTTGCCAAACTGGGGATTGCAGGAAGGTGCGGTCTTGGCGCATGCGTAGATACACTGTCTTTAAATGACATTTTATTATGATGGTCGATGGCCGATTCCTTGCTGGTGTTGTAAATAATCTTATATTATGGCTTGGCTTCTCAGTGCATATTGAGTCCAACATGGCTTAGGTGGGCTCGCACAGGTATGACAGGGTTTTTTTTTATCGGCCAGTGAATTTGAAGGCCAAGGCCAGCATCAAGTGAAAACAAATTGTAGTACACTCTTAGAATTAAAACCTTGAATGTGGTTTTTCGGTCAAAATAATCTAAAAAATGTTGTGGAGTTTTCATTTTGTCGACAAGAAAAACCTCCACGGGGTACATAGTTGCGGTGGCCGAAAATCTTTAAAGGGTTTTCAAAACCTCACAAACCTTTCTCTAAAGATGGCGAGAGGCCCCGGGTTCAATCCTTGGCATTTCCAAAGTTTCCTTTTATCCGTTTCACAGAAGATAACGATTATTGCCCATAAATAATCTCAACCTTGAGCTAAAACTTGGGCTGTATAGACCCATGTAACAATATTTTTCTCAAAAACCATTTGGGGTTTTGCATTTTACCAAAACAAATCTTCTACGGGATGCATTATAGTGTTGGCCGAAAAACCTTGAAAGATTATTCAGAAGTTAAAAAACCACCTTTATATCTAAAAGTGTGTTCCTTAATCAAACGAACGAATGTTTGAAACTGCTGCTAAGTACTTTTGAGTCACATCATTCATCAAGGACGGGACCACCCCATTCCACCCAATAATAATAATTCTCTCAATCAAATTCAATGGAACTGTGGTTGGAGCAAGTCTTTGACAGTCGCAATATAGTCGCTGGCACCTCGTTTTCAAAAACATCGTTTTGAATCAAACATGAATGGATCTCCGTCTCTTACCCCGGCCTAAACGATCTATAAAACCCTGCTTCCTGGAGATTAGGGTTATGACAAAGGATTTGGGTGATTTTGATTTGTCCGAAGAAAGGGTTGTCACACATGGTACTGTTAGTTCCCCACCCTCTAACTCTTGCTTTTAAAGATGGCCATCCAATGCCCATTCTCTCCAATTATAAATTTCACCACTTGCGGTTTTTAAGTCGGATGTCAAGTCGTCAGCAAGTCTGAGACGTCTGAAGTGCAACGACTTGTCAACGAAATCAGCATTTCGTGGGCTTCGCGCAAAATCCTGGTATTCAGAAACAGGAATACAGGATGGGATGTCCAAATCCCCCGAGTGAAGAAGTATTGTGCCTTTTAAGATGATTTTGGTAATGGGGGTATATTTTCATGAGTCAGTCCCAAAGATGGGGGTTACAAAAAATGAAAAGGCATACACAAAGGAGTAAATATATGAGGTCGTTTGAATACTGAGGTAGGGATGTACCATTACAAAACTGGTTGCACTCTTAGAAATAACGGTTTTTGAGCTCCTGACAAACCACTAATGGTTTTTTGGCCAACACAAATATGCACCCCGTCGAGGTTTTTTGTAAAACGAAAAAAACAAGAGATTTTAAAAAAACCTATGGGTTTTTCACTTCGCTGAAATACCTCAGTCTACGGTCTGCATATTGGTTTTGGCCGAAAAACTTATTAAAAGTTTTTCAAAAGTTGAAAAACCTTTAGTATGTCTATCAAAAGTGTGTGGGGCTGCTATTAACCTTGGGTTTGTCTATTGCTGGAAAACATGGCATTTCCATTAGCAATAGAGTTTTGAAATGTTTTTCTCAAATAAAACGAGATCAAGGGTATGAAATCCGAGATACCACATATTATCTTATTTTGCCCTTCAAGAATCACATGGTCATCTTGAAACTCGAGATCAAATTTTTCATGATGACCCGACTCACACATTTTAGTGGTATCTATCAAAACTTATTGGTATCCAGAGAAGTTTCATCCTTTTAACATTTATAAGTTAGGATAACAATATTTTCTCACGATTCAAACATATTGACATAGGCGCGTTGGCCTTACACGACGTATTTTCGTTCAGGAACGCGTCCGAACATAAATGTTATTACAGACTCAAGAACATGTAATACAATTAAATCCAATTGTTGTCTTAATCTAAAGACATTTTGGTAAACAAGCCCTAATGCTTCCTTTCTAATGTCATTAAAACTACTACACTAAAACCGCTTTAGAAACGCTAAACAATTCTCTTTAGTCCGTTTAGGTTTAGAGCAAAAAGTAATAGTTTTATGATATAATCGGTAATTTTAATGACCGAACTAAATCGATTTTAAAGCGAAATGCTAATTTTAGGGAAGGTGCTGTTAACCCATTCTCTCCGACTCTCAGACTGAGTGTGGATATCCGTGAAATGCTTTTGGAGTCCAGTCTAAATTCGAAATCATAACTACACACCCTCCATCTCCACACAAATCTCACTGCCCTGGATATCACGTATCATTAAGGAGCAGTTGTTTTAACTTGGGTATATTTAGTAAACACCATGGTTTATACAATCTTTCAATTTTTATGATAGATTATAAGGACTAACAGCACGTGACTTGACAGGCTGGCAATTCAGGATACTATCAGTAGTATCAGTGCGGATATATGATAGACTAAAATTTGTCTCAATTTCTGGGAAATGAACAAAATAATTTGGAAAAAAATGAATTACCAAGTTTGTTTTCAAAATTGACATTAATTTAAAATGTTCAGGTCGTAGGCCGTGAATAGGGCATCAGAGTTATCATCATGCCAAGCTTCTTGATGTTACATTTACATATTTTTGTTTCTTCCGAAAGTGTACGTAAAGGAAAGCAATTTGTTTTTGTTAACGACTGGCCCTAATTGTGCAATGAATTACATCTCGGAGTCCACAAAAAGTAAAAAAGTCAAGAAAAAAGTAACTGAAAAATTCACTTCAATATAGCAAGCAATTTCAGAAATGTCTCCTCAAGCCCTCAAGATGTGAAAACGGCAGACATATTTTTGATAAACTATAAGGTAAAGGGAGAGCATTTCCAAAATTCAAAGTTGTTAATTATGGTAGACCACTATAAATAAGTTATAACAAGGCATAATGAGATCAGAAAAAAATGACCACATTCGTATTAGTCAATTATTCATCCTAATTTGATCGATTGATAGCATTGCATATTCTGTTGTTTAACTACACGGCGTTTGTTTTTTTCGAGGTGAAACTTTTAACTTCTAACTTGCCCTTTTGTTGCAAGCTTACTTGGACCATAACCCCTTAACGCTCACCATGCAGACTATGTCCATATTAGTTCAATAAACATGGACACGACATTACTTCATCAGTTAGCATTATAATTGCATCAATGAGCTTCCCGAGAAGATTTATGAGTGATTTTTTTCTCAATATTAGACTTATGTTAAGTTCATTAACTGGTTTGATGTGCCTAATATGCCCTATTGTGCGTCCTATTTAAAATTTATGGGAAACATATTTAGAACCAAAACCCAGGGTCATGTGCCAATATCTGGTGAGATATCCCCGGTAGGTTCAAAATATTAAAGTTCCTTTGGCTAACTTGGAAGGTAACTGGGTCCTTTTGACACATACTGAAGAAGACAACGTATTGGTTACATCACGGTTTCCGGGAATTCGTGATTGGTCTCTCTACCCATTCATCCTCATACTGTGCGATGCATTATCTCCACGCAATATAGGCCTAATGTACCGTGTGATATGTCTTGTCTGCATCTCAGAGAAAAAAACAAGGAAGTGTATTTCTTATTGGAATTGAGTTATAGGGACACTTTACGTATGGCTAGAGAGACCCCCGAACAATCACAGAACACTGTGGTTACATGCAAAATCGTGTATAACGAAATGAAAATGAAAAAAAAGACGTTCACAGACAAAATGAAAAACTCCAGGCGTCCCTACCACCATTGACCACGTCAAGGATACCTGGGTTTCGCGCTTTTGTCACCGCCGTGGCAAAACTACACTTGGCACCAGCTGGTGCGCTGTTGACGTCTTTGATGATACGACTTCGCTGTGGAGTAATTTGAATTACCAAATACTCGCTGAAGATGAGTTTTGCCGCGGTTGCAACTAGAATCCTCAATCGTACTCCAATGTCCATCGATTCACTATGAAACTACTACTTTCAGATCGTATAACGAACTTAATTTAAACACTTTAGGTTTGGTTCCAAAACCGAAGAGCAAAATGGCGGAAGCAGGAGAAGTCGATGGCGAGAATGATGGAGCTCTGGCGGCAGCGAATGGAACAATTCCCAGTCTATTCACCTCCACTGAGCATGCTCAACCTCCAGCTTCCGTTTCCAAGGCCGATGTTTCCATGGCTTCCACGCTATCCACTTCCGGTGCCATCACTTCCTGGTGTGTACCCACCACCTATGAATCCGTCCGTTGCTATGGCTGCTGCTGCTAGTGAGTGTGACAAATGCGCTTAGTTTTTTTCATGATTTTGTACAGGGCAATACGGATGCATAGCCCTTTATATTTGTAATGTCCTAAGGAGGCAGAATTACTGAACGCAGCACAGCCAACAGCGGGTTTTGACTGAATTTATTAGGTTGTGTTGTTTATGTGTTGCAGCTTGTAAACCAGAGAGGGCCAGTAAGACGCAGATCATTGTTCAGATTCCGGCTTAAAGGTCAACGGTTCTAACAATATTCGTATTATGAAGTCTGTTAAGAGAGACTTGGCGGCATGCCGTCACCGGCTACACATCCCTCGCCGATCAACACACAGGATTTCTTAATTATCACCCTGACCTTAGATTAAGTCTCTTTCATATTTTCCAGGTCGTCCAATTGTGTCCGTCCCCAAAGTTAAACTGGACCCTTCGCCTGCTCGAGACTATGAGGAGAAGTACGCTTGTGGTCAAATACCTATCCCATCATCATCTGCGCGGTCGTCACCGGAAGTACTCAAGCCATCTACCCTGAGTTAGGAATTCGTACGACTCTGTTGTATTTATTTTCGTGCATTTAATTTCTGAGAAATTCTTCTCCCGATTTACCCCTGATGGGTCAAATAGAAATCACAGACATTATTCGACAGATATAATTTGTCGTTCATACCCCTGACTCGCATTTGCAACGCAGCGTGAGCATAAACTGATACAATTCAAGTGGCATTGCAGCATTCGCAACGCAGCGTGAGCATAAACCGATACAATTAAAGTGGCGTTGCAGCATTCGCAACGCAGCGTGAGCATAAACTGATACAATTCAAGTGGCATTGCAGCATTCGCAACGCAGCGTGAGCATAAACCGATACAATTCAAGTGGCGTTGCAGCATTCACAACTCAGCGTGAGCATAAACTGATACAATTCAAGTGGCATTGCAGCATTCGCAACGCAGCGTGAGCATAAACCGATACAATTCAAGTGGCGTTGCAGCATTCACAACGCAGCGTGAGCATAAACTGAAACAATTCAAGTGACATTGCAGCATTCACGACGCAGCGAGAGCATTAACTGATAACAATGCAAGTGACAATTTAGCTTTTGAAACGCCGCGTATGTTTGATGCAATGCAACTATACAGAAGCAATGCTGTGATAGGGTTGAATACACTTCGATTGGTAATTGCTGGTTTTGAATAGGTAAACTTCTATCTTGATGTTGAGGCGTTATATTCAGTCAACGCGTCAGTTGCATCTTGGCTCACCATACGCGCGCTTCCACACAATGCTACTATAACTTTCTTACGGTCTGCTGTTTGTAGCTAAATAGAATATTCTTTTCATCATTTTTATATGGTCACATAGAAGTTCTCTGGATCCGGGTACTAGTCGTTCACGATGAATGGCATGCCACTTCACAAGGAGGTTGTCTGCATGATCAAGGTGAATGGTCCCAACAACCATGAAAACGCACTCTTGTGTCGTCGGCTATATATTGGTGTAACGGTTTTGAATGTCCTGGGAAGAACGGAGTAATGGATATGCGGGTTTTTTTTAAAACGTCCCCATACAATAGGGAAGAACACTTTTGCAAATCGAACATTAAAGACAAAGATCAGTATTAGCTGTATTTTTTGGAAAAAGAATACGATAAACGTATATATACATGTCATGTACCGGTACGGTTTGTAGATGTACATGAACACTTACGGTTAATGTTTGTAAATACCATGTTCATTGCTGTTCAGGTAAGCGAACTGTAATATTACTGTTACTGTTGATATTGTAAATATGTATGATATTGTATTATATTTTTTTAATATTCGTCATTGAGCACTCCCGGCCCATTCAGCGGAGGTGAATAAATAATTATGAGTCCATAGATTATCTTTTAGATTATTATTTCTGTATGTCTTGCATTATCTATTACTCCAAAGGCCTATGCCGATCGTAAAGAATTGGAAACTGGTAACTGATATTGAATGAAAACTGTGTCCAATTAATGCGTAAGTACGTACAAAAAATAAAGTTCAGCGTTGTCGTTGTGTAGACAGGCATACAAAACTATACATACCAAGTTTTAGATATGATGCATGATAACTGCACTACGGCATTGGGTATAATTGCACTTCTATTTTCCAACCCAAACAGTAAATTCGGATGGCATGCCCCTTCAAAAGGAGGTGGTCTGCATGATCAAGGTGAGCTGATCGTGTAACACGAAGTCGTCGATTGGTCTCTCTTTTGTTTTCATCATTCATGGCCAAATGTGGCGGAGCACATCGCTCGCCAGGAATAAAGGTCACTTGATGCGCTATCATGCACTCTTAAAATTGATTAGTAAAAATAAAATTACTAATTTATGAATTACTCATTTTCCAGTTGGTGCAATAGGAACTACCAGATGAGTTGATTTTGTTGATAAGAGTTGATGAGTGTTGATGAGTGTGATGAATTTGTGAAATTACGGAAATTCGGGAAAGCAAAACACAAAACGAGCATTTGATTTCTATATTTTATTACAGAACATAGACGACAGCTATCTATTCTTAATACGAAATAAATGTACACGTGCATGCAGCTCTGAAATAGCTGTATAAGACTAAATAGTCATATGAGATCGAATTATTACGCATTGTCATCCTATCATCATCATTTTGCAAAAATAAAAAAATAGAAAGAGAGAGAGAGAACAGCCAGACCTTTGGACAGCTAAAATAAGACTTCTGGGATTTCAATAGCGGATAGCGGATCAAAAAAATGTCATTCTGTATATCATTACGAGAAAAAAACCTTTTACACCATCAAGAACAAAAATTTCAATTACATGTAAAAAACGAAGCGCAACACAACATGGAATAAAAGTACAATAACCCCTTACTCTCCACCCAGACTAGTTGTTCAAATCGAGAAGAGTGTTGTAAACTCCGTACGCCGAGTAACTTTCTAGCAGAGGTTGAGTGGAGCGAACGTAAGCATCAAACGCAGAGTAGGGCTACAAAGAACCCCTTAGAATTCAACGAAGATTGGACCGAACCACTTTACTTTCAACGTTGAGTACGTCACCTTAAACATAATTGCCTGAACTTGTCTGCGAAGTAGAGTGGAGCAAACCCCTTAACGTTGAACGCACAGTAGAGGGAGCCAACAACGAGTTTCGAATGCAAGGTACATACTTCCTTTACTTTCAAATCTGAGGGTAGACCGTCAAACGGTCTGCGGGCACAAATACGTCCCGAATTCTTAACGCTGACTGGAGTCTCCAGCGCGGGGTACAGCAAATCCCATAGAACTACGCGTATGGTGGGTGACTCAGTCATTTGACGACTTCATCCGAAGCGACCCTCAGGCTATTCGGGAATTCTACATTTCCATGATCCAAAATGATATGTCCCCGGATACAAAATTAATGGATAACTCCATAATTTGGCATTTGAAAAGCTAAGCTAGCCTTCACAAAAGTGCTCGTTTCACAATATGTATATACAGTACACTTTATAGTTTATCAATAATCATAGCCCTCCGTCAGCTGTAGGATAGGCGGAGACGACGTTCCAGTTCTGTTGATGCTATAATTCGTCGGCTGGCCTCCTAAGAGTCCCTGCTTGGGCTGGCCCAGGTTCACGATCGTCCCAGGCCGATAGATCTTGTTATTAGAAGTCTCGATGCCCATCCTGACCTCGCCCACATTATTCATGCGGGGGAGGGATCCCTCGTTACCGTTGGTAGAATGAGTTGGGCTGCCGCACAACCAGAACGTGCTCATGAGACCCTTGCCCTGTAAAATAAATCGAGGTACCAGTTATTTGTCAGAAATAAATCCTGGCCTTTGAGAGACATTTTCGGTTATCAAAGCACTTCTTATGAGGTTATATACGACTCTAGTTTCGCGCGCCCTTGGTATCAGTATTAAATCGAATTCTCTGTGCGCCTTCAGATCGCTTTAAACCTTCGTTCTGACACACGTGTTTAAGCGCAATAAAACTACTCATTGGCAAAGATCCAAAAGGATGATGATGAGGATGATGTGCTGCTGCTGCTAATAATGATGATGATGATGATGATGATGATGATGATGATGATGATGATGATGATGATGATGATGATGATGATGATGATGATGATGATGATGATGAATATTTGATTTACAACTTACCTTGATATTGACTTGTGGTTGACGGGGCTGTATGTCATATCCACCAACGACCTGAAGAAGTTCATTGAGTCGACTGCTGATGTGGATACGATTTGCTGGAAAGAAGATTTGAGGAAATGTTGCTGTCTGAGGGAAAGTGTGAACTGATTACCAGAAGTGGATATTTCAATCAGAAGGGAGGGTCTTAGGAGTCAAGGCACGAATTCAATGGGGGACGGGGCATCAGACGCATGCACCCCTCTCCGCCCCACCGACTCCATCCACACACACGCAATTCATGAAAAACATTGAAACTGACAATCCTATTGCAACACACAAGATATTACATTGCGAAATGCAGTGCGCGCCCCCTCTTTTTCCGGCGCCCGGATCCGCCCCTGGATTTGTGAGTCTGTTGGCTACAGAGGCCTTCTAATGTCAGCCCGAGTCATGTGCTGTACGTGCAGTTTCTTTAACACATATCCTTCAGTGGAGACCTACATGTCAGATGTATATAAGTGCAAGTTGTTTGGTACTGAGATAGATCTAATTAATAGAATGTGCAAAAGACCATTATATTACCAGCAAAATTACCCATGAAGCAAACAGGTTAGAATAGGATATACCTTAAATTGAAATGGCTGAAAGCTAGAATTGCAATGAAAATCTAATGCAATATCGAAGAGATAAACAAATCACTACATTTTTATGATATAATATATATTCAATAACAAGGCACTTACGTAAGCCGTTCGTTTCCATCCTGGATGCCACGTTGACCGTGTTCCCGAAGAGGCAATACCGAGGCATCTTCAGGCCGACAACACCAGCCATTACCGGACCTAGAACAGAACGAATAATAATCTTCACCACTTTCTCTAGGCAAGATTGTCCGGTAGCCTCAGGTAAATAATCTCTTTCGATTTGCTATATTCTGGAGACCGGTGAAGCAGGGTAAGTGGATTTTGATTGGTCAGTATATCATTCTGACCATCTTGAAGCTAGACGAGCAATCAAGTATTTTCAACTGACTTACCCACGTCGATCCCAATACGTAGTCGTATAGTGCCTGTTGGGCAGCCCGCGATGTGCCTGCTAGCCACGCTCAGTATGTCAAGGGAGAGGTTGGCAATCTCTGAGACGTGGGTATCGCCAATTCTGGTTGGTAGACCTGCAAAAGAAATTTAATATAATGATAGTATTGATATTGTAGATGACAACCTTGATGATGATGATTTTTTATTTCTGCCTTGAGAATGCTGAACCCCTAAGATTATGTTTGTTTTGAGCTCGGTCTCAATTCTTTCAAGAGGCAAAAAACGTGTTTTTCACGTCGCAGATTTTCGAATAGAAATGGCGAAACTTGGTAATCGATATAGAATCCTTAAGTAGATCCTGCTTTAACTTACCTGAAGCCACCATGTATGTGTCTCCGATAGTTTCCACCTTGTACACGTCGTGGCGCTCCAGGACCTCATCCAAGGTTGTGTACAGGCTGCCTAACAAGGACACGATGTCAATCGGGGCCAGTTCGGCAGAAATCGAGTTGAAACCGACGATTCCCGAGAACATAATGGAAACCTCCTTGTAATACTCAGCATTCACCGACTCGTCATTCTTTAACTGGTCCGCAACTGGTCTCGGTAGCATCTGATAGAGTAACTGGTCCGTGCGCCTCTTCTCGCGGTTTAGGTCTTTCGTTTTGTCCGCTAGGATGATAGCGTAGCGCTGCATGTCTCCTGTCGTCTGTCGGACGGAGCGCAGCAACAGCGGGAACATGCAGATGGCCAGCCCCATCATGACGCAACTGATTGCAACATTCGTGTCAGTCTCGGAAGTGTATTCGTTGATTTGATTAAAGATGAGGCTTGCTAAATCGGTCTGAATGGTAAGCAGCACCTCCTGGTAGGCGGTCATGTTACTAAACCACCATTTCTTTCCCGTATTTGCCTCGGAAATCCGCTGATAAAAGATTAGCTCTCTCATAGAAGAGATGCTGTCAATCACGTTCTGTCCGGTCGTTGTGTTAGTTCTGCTCTGCAGCACTGGTGTCACTAGTGTCGAATACTGCTGCGCCAACTGAAAGTAGGCCTTGTAGGCGTTATGCTCCTTGATGTACCATACAAATTCCGCTCTGTTCAGGAATCCGTGATTACTGAAGTACAGCTCTCCCAGCGCGCGTTCCACTCCGGCCTCGATCTTACACAAGATGATCTTTTGGTACGCTACCAGTGTCTTCCAAAGCGTTCCATGCTCCGACTTCTTCAAAGAATCGGTCAACCAGTTCATAAAGATTCTCATGGGTGACGTATAAAAGACGATCTCGCCATTCAAAGACGCCGTATTGATTCTGAGATTACTCCTGTGCTCGTCTAAGTGTTTTTTGAAGGCTTTCTTATTCTCGAATTCCGCGCGTCCTTTTTCTTTGTCAACATTCACTGGCCAGTCGGGCAAGTCCTCAAGTTCTTTATCGGTGGAGCTCCACAGTTCTGACAGCAGGGTCTGGGTGTTTGCCCCCATGTTGTTGGAGAGGTACACTACGGACATGTCCCTTTCTCTCTGAAGGAGGTGAATGAGCCAGCCAACCTGCACCGTGAAGTGGACAGTCTCGCGAGCCTGCAAGGGAAGGAGAAATATTGAGGAAAAGCGACTTGGATTCTTTTATTTGTTCTTTATAACTATGTGGCATCTGCTACATCACAAAATACTAAAACGCTGGAGTGCTATTTTAAAAGTGTTAAGGGTGCAACACATTGTGTGATATGCAAATGTGTAATATTGTTTAAAGGGACCACTTGAGCGTGAGGTATGTTGGCTTTTCGTGCAAAACCGGCTTCCAGCAGGACTGTGACTTCTCTGAACATGATAGTTGAGACACCTTTGGCGGAAATGGTCGGGCAACTGCTCTCTGCTGTACAATGGGTTTATCGCCATTTCGCCTGCAATTATTTCGCCTACAGCCACTTCGCCTACGGCCAAAAAATTCCATTTTGCCTACCTGCCATTTCGCCTATTTCCCATTTCGCCTACTTGCCATTTCGCCTACCTGCCATTTTGCCTACCCACCATTTCGCCTACTCGCCATTTCGCCTACATACAGAAATGCCATTTCACATAATTCTGAAAATATTTGTTTTAAATCCTCCATATTGATACCAGTATCAGTAAAAAATATATGTTATCAGGCCTTATACCTACCGTTGCAGGGGATTTGCAAATCCACCACGTTTATTTGGTATCTGTCAAAAATATATGTTTGGCCCCATGTAGGCCTACTGTTGCAGAGGATTGTATCCCATTTCCATTTTAGAGTCCCAATCATCATACACTAATTTGTTGTTGTTGAAGCTATAATTTGGTTGCTGGATTAATTACTGGATTAATTGGATCACTATAAAGTGTGTCACACAACATAAGCAAACTAATTAAGCCTATAAAAGGATTCACAGACAATAGGAATCTGAAGAAAATGGCTTCGGTGGTAGAAATACTTGTAAGGGGGAGATTTAAAGAGACCTTCATTGGTCACATGTATCTGGCAGATATGAGTACAGTCACTATACCACATGTGGGGCTAATGACTACAAACTTATGGATTATCAAAAAATAGGTTGACAAATAGTGCATAATGTTCCATAATTCATAGGTTTGTAGTCAATAGCGCCACCTGATGTATAGTGATCGCACTCCTATCTGCCAGGTAAATATTCGCCTCAAACCACCTCTATTCAATACAAATATCCAGAAAGTCCTACTTAAAAAAACAAAAATAGCAGTAAAAGTAGGCGAAATGGCTAGTAGGCGAAAAGGCAAGTAGGCAAAATGGCTAGTAGGCGAATTGACAAGTAGGCGAGTTGACAAGTAGGCGAAATGGCTGTAGGCGAAATGGTTATAGGCGAAATGATTGTAGGCGAAATGGCGATACACCGTACAATGATCGCTGACATGTTGCTGGCGGATTGGTATCGGACAGAGTGCTCTGTTTACTGATTCACTAAATACTCAGTGTCAACAGAATACATGTAAATTAATGCATAAAGCAACCAGGATGTTGCCACGATATGTATCGTAAAATTTCAAATACATATACATGTAGGCCTACTTGCAATAACACTTTTGTTAGTAATAGGATTTATTCAGTAAAATATCGTCACTGTTTTACCTTCACAGCAATTATAAATATGATGCTTAAACAAAGGTGCCAATCAGTTTGCTCAGATTAAATTGTGTCATGGCGTTTGAGAAAATAATAGTAGAGGTTTGCTGATTTTATCATCCCTCGCAGAGCGCGGGCTCATGGTGGTCTAGAGTTGGCACCTGCGCATTACTAATTGATGACTGTTTTTGCCGATCCAGTATTTTCGATACTGAGTATGCATTAATGGATGAATAATAAAGGATGCGACAATGACACATGGGTGATGATACATACGGCCCCACGCGTACGCGAGTCGATGTCGCGGACGTTGACGCCTACATGTTCGTTTGCGCTAACAAATCAGGGTGTTAGTATAGCGGGGTACGTTTCGCGGGTACGTGTAAATTGTACTCGTATGCATGCATGTACAATTATCAACAACGCAAGTGGAACGTGAACCCTTTTTGACAAATATCATAATTTATTTCACCCGGGATTTGACGACCCTCTTTGTTAAGGTCAGCGAGGTCAAAGTTCAAAATTTCACCATCGGGTGGTAGGTTTTGCTGTTGACTGATGCAGATGGATTTTTTAATTTGGTTTTGACACTAACTCGTTTCTGTGTTTCTTGCTTATCTTGTTTAACGAGTGCCTCGACACTTCAATGAATTTGCTGAGAGGTACTTCCGGCTGGTCACACCATCATGCCAACGTTGGGTTCCTCCTGCTCCAATGCCACCAGGCTTCATGTTCATCCTCCCATTGGAGACCATTTGAATCGTTTCTAAAACACTCTCAATACAAATGTCTTCCATGAAAGGATGTACGTGTACGTTTATAATACCTCTTTGTCCTTCGTCAGACTGAAGATCGGTCTAAATCTGTATGAAAGACAGGTTTTATCGTGACTCTTGGGAGGGCATTCGGTTTATGTTCCAACCTGGGGGAACATCGGACACCTGAGGAGCATATACATGTAGGCCTATGAGAACATCGAACTCCCACGGAGCATAGAACCCTCCGGCGTACACAGATACGAACCACTTTGTACGTACCTCAACCAAATCAAGCCTCTCCTGCGTGCCCTCCTGCAGAGAATAAATGGAGATGGCCAGTAAGGCAAGGATGGGCACTCCCGTCACCATCAGCATTTTGAACTGTTGCCGCCACTTCCCCAGCTCCGAAAAGGGCTCGTTCAGACCCCACCATACTCCTGGAAATGGCATATCAGGAATTAATGACCTATACATGAATTATCTCTACTGCACTCTTACAATCAAATACATTTTGTAGACTACAGGTAGTGAAAATAGCTATTTTATCATGTTTACAGTTTTCAACAAAACTAAATTTCCTATTGCGCTGGCTGTGAAATTAGTTGTTATAACTATCGAAATGGTATTTCCCTACTACTATTTAGCTGGAACAACTAATTAAAGATATAGGTTTCACTACAATATTACTGTAATTTCACATTTTTGGTACAACAGGAATTACCTGAGTAATTGTTTTTACTAATAAATTTCAAGAGTGCAGATTGAATCCGTTTCTGATATTAGGGGTCTAATTGTACGTTGTAATATGCCTTGGGTTTCGCCTCAGGGCTTTTTTCAAACGTGGTGATCACGAACATTTGGCCGATCTGCGGCTCAGGTCCGACTCCTTGCGCCCGAAATCGGCCTAAGGGAGTCTAATAACCTGGGAAAGCAAAATGGGGGATAAGAAAGACGTGTACCTGCATTAACCTGCTCCGCTTCCTCGTTGGCTATATTCGAAGCTGATGTTGAATGCGATGAAGTACTTAGGCGCGACATATTTCGCTGTTTCCTGGAAAAGATATCATGATAAAAATCTGCTGGCTCTAATAATGGTGTCACACTGTACAGAAAATCACGGAACCTCGATATAGCTTAACTATTTGAAGAGCAGTCGACCGCTAATCCAAAGATCTGTGGTTCGAATGCAAATTAATTTCATTCTCTCTGAACAAAAATGTGGCAACTTCACAGGATGAAGCTCAGAAGTTTTCTTTCGCATGAATTTTTGTTTTGGTTTGTTTAAAACGTGGAATTTTCAAAGTTAAAAAGGAGGTGGAGTAAGCCATCGCGTTCATTCACACAACGGCTATAAATGTAGTAAAATCTATTTTGAAATCAAAATTTATTACATGTGTATTTAAAATCCTTTTGAGGCACATAAACATGTTAGGCTTGCGTTCGATTCACAAGACCTCGTTAAGGAAATAACTTTGTAACCTGGCAAATAATTTTGACTTTTCTATGGCTTGACGTAGTCCGCCATGAAACTTCCAATTGCATAAAAATACATTTAAAATTGTTTTGATAATGCTATGCCGGGCAAAATTTATATTTAAGAAATGAAGATACCAGGGCAAACAATACGATTTGAGAGTGAAATTCAAAACTCACCTTTCCTTCTCCTTAATCGTCATTTTGCAGAGATTTTTTTAAAGCGACATCGGAAAACAGTATCAAGACGATCGCTGCGCTTGTAATTGTGCAAAGGAACAGGCCTCGCAGAAAAATTTATAGAAGTGGGAATTGTTATGAAAACGTGTGAATTACTATAGCAACGGACGCGAATGACGTTACTCTAAAGTGTGAGGGGTGACAACTAGTTTGAGCAGACGCTTTCATGTACACCGTACATACACACGTACAAATGTTCCGTAAGCGTTGTCAAAATAATTGATGTTACTTCAATAGTGGCCATGGTTTCGAATCCAGCACGCATTTACATAATTTGAAATTTTCAAATGCAATTACAAATCTCAAATATTCAACGAACGGCGTAGGCCGTTAAGGAAGACCACTGTTACTAAATTGTACGTACAGTAGTACCTCCCTTGCGGACACCTCTGCCAGGCGGACATCTCCGCATTACGGACATGTTCGTTCTAAGTCATTTGCTTTAACCAAAACCTCTGTAGGGCGGACACCTCTCTACTCCGAATTGCGGACACGGCCATGGTAACTTTTTGGTGCAATCACCTTGCAATTACGGACAGTAAACCAAAAAAGTGGCGTCCCGAGTTCATTTAGGTACTCGATTAGACCTAACAGGTGTGAAGTTTGCGTAATTGATGAACATAATTAGACACTCAGTTCAGTTAAGTACATGGTGGAGTGAATTTAATGTCCGTTGCTCTCCTAATTAAAACCGAATGTATTGTATTGTATCTTTACTGTGCATCACATTGCCCAGCTACTGTATATTGTAACATTAAGTGCAGTGCATTGAGTTGTTAGTCCCCTTGTGCTCTAATTACAAAGAATAAAGCTTGATGTGTCGCAGCTCAATCCAATTCTTCTATACAACTATAAGGATATACGCTGTCTATTATGTAGTATGTAGCGTGCGAACACAACCTCTATATACTTAGTATCAATGTTGGCAAATTAATATTACCTCCACTAGAAATGCCAATAAAGTAATTTCAAGTTCGCCTATAAATTGCATCAGCTTATTTGAAGTAGTTAATATTAAAAACAAAATGTAATATGTAATAATGTAGGCTTCACGACCGCCGTGTTCATACACATGAATATCCTTTTCGGACAATAATGGCATAACCTCTCTATTAAGGACACCTCTACATTATGGACACCAACGCCCAGTCCCATGGGTGTCCGCAATAGAGATTTTGTAAGACGATAATGATTATTATTCAAAGGACGCGATATGCAGAACATTTTGATGTTCTTACCTGCCTTGTTAAACGTTACACAATGATTTATCTGATAAGGCATGTTATCAAACAGTTTGCTTATACAACCCAGTAAAATACAATTTAGTAAACGCATTAAAAATGTCAACATGGCGAAAAGGATATTTTGGGAAAAGGCGAACGCCCCAAGTGGAACAACCGATGCGGAGGTTTCTGAACGAGACGTATTGAATTTTGATATTCGGGGCGTCAAGTTTGAACTACTGGCTGATGTTGTGGACGAATATCCTGACACTACTCTTGGGCGTCTTGCAGAACAGTATCAGCATCTGCCTGAACTGGAGAGGAACGTAGTATACGTGTTTGATAGGGACCCGAATGTTTTTAAGGCAGTCATACAATTCTACAAAACTGGTAAGCTTATATTTTTGCAGAAAACGGAATAGGTCTACTGATTTTCTCTCGAAGAAGTGGTATACTATTACATTATTCATCAGTTCAATGCAAAAATAGTGGACGACAAACTTTACAGTCAAGCTTTTTACCTAACATTACTTCAGTGCGAATGATGGTAGCACGCAGGCGACGTGGGTCCGATATCTGATCTTGAGCGTTAGCTCGTGGATTTTCATACTGACCTGATAATGGTGAAACTCAGCATAGTATGCGCGCTCCTCGGTTTCTAAAGAAAATATTTAGGGCGGGGAACCCAATGTAAAGGGTTTTGAGACTGTTTTTTACACTATGCAGCGCCATATCAATGCATTTCATTTGCATTCAAGTTGGCCGATTGAAAAAAGTTGGAACGTCCGTGGACTGCTTGCGTGGGCATAAAAAAAGTGAAGGGGCAATCGAAGTGAAGTTATTTGCCAAAGGTCTCACGCAAAGTGCCACCCCTCTGTGTCGTGTGACTCTGAAACGTGGTCGACTGGTGACACCTCCGCCATACGTTTATGCTTGTCTCATGAACTAGTTCTGTCCTTCAGGGGAACTGCACCACCCGTCTGTAGTTTGCGCCACCATCTTCAAGAGGGACATTGAGTTCTGGCGGATCACCTGCCCCGTTGCGCCCTGCTGCTCTCCGGCCTACCAGGAAGCCCACAGCAACACTGATGTGATTAGGCAATTCAAGGAGACCATCATCGACGAGAAAAACCTGTTATCAGACTACGTTTTCCATCACAATGGGAGAAGATGGAGGCCGCGACTTTGGTACTTCATGACGTACCCTTCATCGTCACTTGGCGCAAAGGTACGCTAGAGCGGTATTACTACATGACTGTGTAGATAGCGCGGTACCAGCTTCCAGTGACGTCTCTGAACCAATGAACATTAACAAGATAGCCATATTAACGGGACTACTTGGGCGTGGTATTTTGGTATTTAGGTATTTGAAGGCAGCTTGTTCACATTCCGTCAGTTCCAAAAAATGGAGAACCTTTTGTACTGAAATGTTTATGTATTTCATACACCCAAGACACATACCTTATTTTTATATTTCCTAATCTATTAAGTCCGTCAAAAGAACTACATGATACATAGTGAATAATGTAGGCATAAATGAAATACTCTGGTTCATGTAGATGTATAATCTGTTCAGGAGAAACTGCTTATTTTCAGCAATCGCCTCCAATCATAGTGCAATCTTTATACATGTAGTTTATTTTTTATTCTTATACCTTCAGGTCTATGCAGTTTTTGTCTACTTGCTCGTCGTGCTCAACATGATCCGAATTATCGTGGAGCAGAACTCACACAGCTTCTCAAGCCAGTTGCACTCCATCACCTCCAACCTAACTGATGAAGAAGACGTAACAGATCAAGAAGACACCATATTGTGCAAAGTAATCCTATCGGGATATCTCGGAACTAGTAACTTCATAATGGCCTTTAACATCGCCGATATGGTAGTTGGTGTAATATTTGCATTCGATAATTTTTTGCGTCTGATCTCTGCACCAAAGATCAAGACAGCGTTCCTCTCCTATCGAAACATCGTCGAGTGCGTCTGTCTATTCCCGTCACTAGCATTCTTTCTCTACTGGCAAGGGGTCGTTTGGCTCCAGTCATGTGACCACAGCAGTGCCACCTGGATTCCGTTGCTATGGCACCTGAAACAGCTACGTGGGCTCCAACTGTGCGTGCTATTGATACACTACATGCCGTGCCGGGTGCTGTTTTTCGTCATCAAATATAACGTAAAGCAGGGAATGATAAGCGTTTTCTTCCTGGCCGTCTTCACTTTCACGCTGACAATGGGGGCGCTAGTCCTAGTCTTTGAACGTCTGGGAAGCGGCGACTGGAAAAGTGAAGATTTCAACACAGCATTTGATGCCTATTGGTGGGTCATAATTACCATGACAACCGTAGGCTACGGCGACGTCGTACCACACTCGAGTCTCGGGAAAGTCATAGGTGTTGTATGCGCCCTATCCGGTATTCTCCTATTGGCCGTCATGGTCCCACTGATGACCAATAACTTTACCGTCGTGTTAAACTACTCCCGTGACCTTGATATTCATCCGCGGAAAGATTCGTCCAATGAGGATAAGAGGCGTAAGAGCATAGCCCCGGGGGAAACTTATAAACTAATTAAAACAAAATCTGTGTATGCTTAATTTATTAGCTCCTGCTAATCGGCTTCCTTTTATGCTATGGAGGGTGGTACTATGATGCATTCGAAGTGTTCACAAACCAGTCCAATTTGATAACAAACAGGTGTAGAAGTTTTAAATGTCCAGGGAAAAAAGGACTCATTTAGCCCTTTTATCTCTAAGCTATTGGCTGCCATGGCTTCTTTGGAACCATTTACATGTACGATAATGTGTCAGAATGGCATAGAGCCGGACACTTTTCCCACGAGGGTATTTTCCACTTCTACACTGGCGCATCTGTTACGGTCTGTATTTGACTGTGTGAGGCCACAAATGTGCTATCTGGAACTGTCGATACATTCGCTACACCGACACGCGTTTTCTTGAAAAGAATAAGCGCCTTACGGTACCTTCTACTTGAAACAGTGTAAACAATCCAATTCAAAGCTCCTTGCAAGTAAATCAAGCTCTTTGCAGTGATGGATATGTCGCTGGTCAGGCAGGCTCTTTGCACCTTTCCCAATCCTAAACGATCATGAAACCGATTAATGTAGACTGTAGTCAATATTAGTGCGCTTGAGTGTGTTATGACGAAAATGGCCACAATGGCAATGATTGCTTTAAATTTCGCAATGTTTTGGTAAGGAGTGATTGGAGTTGGCCTTCTTTCTGACCGTCGCATTACCTTGTACAGAGCGATGTAGATACCCGTGGTCAGGGTGACAACTGCGAAAGCTACCATTGAGAATAAATTCATTTTGAAGTTAATGTCTCGATTTTGCTCTAATGAGTTAGCTATGCTTTTGTGTATGGCGCCACAGGTAAATTCTGACCAAGTGGTCCGGAATACTATCAAAATTGCCACCAAAACTGCCGTCAATGCTGTGATGGCCGTAATTGCAACCACGACTGATCTCTTCAATCTGAATGGTAAATTGCTATTGACTGCGTAAAGTCGGACAGATGCAATTACAGGTACCAGTGTGAAAGTCAGAAAAGAAGAAACAACCCCAAAAAAGACTTCTATGTGGCAGAGATAAGCAGGTTTTGGCGTCCGTGCTACTATTGATACGAAATGTAAGGGAACTGTGAAAGTCATTAGCAACCAATTACCTACTGCAAGCACCGCCACCAACAAGTTAAATGAAGTCTGCAAATCCCTCTTTAGCGCGATCACTATTACTGTCACAAGATTCCCCGTGAAACCTAGAACAAAGATCATCGGTACTGTTATTAGATTGAGTATGTTCAATGAAGATCTAACGCACATATCTCCTACATCTGCAGATTGATTTGAACTGTTTATTCCATCAGGATGAGAAGTGGTATAGGAATCCATAGCAGTTCTTCCAAAATGCCAGCCAACTATTTTTCTAAAAGTGTTTGATGCTTTTCCAATTTTGTTTCAGCTCTTAGATAGTAGAAAAACGCCTTATTCGCACAAGTCCTGGCGCGAAAGACCTTTCCCGCCACGTGAGTGCACGCCGAGATCCGAGTTCACGTCGACCCGCTGTTATGTAGCCTGGTACCACTGGCCACCGTCAGACGACGCTGTTGTGTCCGTCCCGTCAATACAAAAGTCAAAATAGGTCAAACACAAAAGCGTCGTCTGACGGGTCCGTCCCGTCAATACAAAAGTCAAAATAGGTCAAACACAACAGCGTCGTCTGACGGTGGCCAGTGGTACCAGGTTAGCTATTATGACGCAACGTCATTTCCATTTATCGTCGGAGTTGCGGGGTAGCGCCACCAGTGTGACTTCGGAAAAATCGATATTCAGCACCAAGACGTCACAGGGTATAAGATCCATAGCTCCAGGAAACGCCTTACTAGTGCATCGTTCGACGTGGAAAGGGTCGACGAATGGAGAGCTAACTCGGGTCAAATTGGAGTCAACATCGGAAAAGCGTGATAATTCATTGCCAGACAGATTTTGAGTTTTTTTCCTTTTCTTTGTGCAATTTATTGATGGAAACTACTTATGTAGAACTGAACGATGGTCCTTTAAACGAGACTCAAGTCACTCCGCTATCAATCCAGTACCTTTTCGTAAGGTCCTTCCTGGTGAACGGTTTTTTACCAAAATGACACAATATTCAAGTCACCCCGCTATAATCAAATCGGTACTTCTTGGTTAGGTCGGTCCTGGTGACTAGTGTAATTTAAGTCCGCTATATTATGGTCTATATGGAATCATGTAGTCCATCAGAATACATTACGGCCGGGTACTTTTTCCAGGGGCACGTTTTCTACTTCTACACAGGTGTAATGTTTTTGAGTGTTTCTGTTTTTGAGTGTTTCCCCTCATTGTTTGGGAACGCTCAAAAATAGATTGACAAGTTTTTCTGTGTATCCCCCTATTGAAAAGTCATGGTCTCTCTAGCTGCCTATTGTTTGGAAACACTGACACATGGGAAACAACCACAGATGTTACACCGGCCGTTCCTAGTGGTTGAATGCAAAAATGTTGTTCCAGTGATAAGACAAACGCCCAACAAGATACATGTACCACTTCACATTTTCAATCTATCCCCTGAATAACAGTATGTCTCACGTGTCCAAAACCTCATCCATAATCAAAGGTTTTTATCCAACAGTTGATCAAGAGCTAATCGAATTGGGTCCCAAAGTGGTTGCGAATAACCGATCTCCATCGTGGACAACTCCACAAGGTGGTTTCAACGAAAATCAACTTGTTTATCACTGTCCTTCTCTTTCTTTAAATGCATTCAAAGTGTTACGCAATGGTATTTGCCATTGGTTTGTTCCGATTATTATTTTCTACAATGTACGCTTACGTCGGTCGTGACCCGTGATTCTTAAATTACCACAATTAATTAACTCCCTCATAGACCAATTATTCTCACTTGCGCTGATGACAAGTCGTCATAAAACCATCCTCCACTGAATAGTGTGTTTTCACGTGACGACATCACCGGCTATGTTGGAGGGACTGACAAAAGAAATCAAGCCCAAATAACCATGACAGCATTTGATTCAGTTAAGTCAGGCATGACATATCATTGTTCTGCCCTCCAACATGGCTGACCGTGAAGACACTCTATATCAGTTATACAAAAAGAAATTAACGGCCTGTGTAAATTGTACCAACTTGCAGCCTATCTCCTTGACACGGTATTGTCTACTTCAAGAGGAGTTCGCCTTTGCCTATTCATGTACCGTTAATGGAGGTCATGTTCGTGCCACTGGATTACAGTATGAGAGTGAGGGTTGTCGCTCTTGCAGGGCACCTGGGCTCCCGGTTTATTACGTTGTACATGTATTGCCTTAAGCCAGGCGAAAAAAAGAAACATCTGCTTTTGTTTTGTAAAGATATGCCTTTATTTTCGCACAACAGATCTCCTTGATTATGTAAACATGAAGCAATACATCGTCAACAACGGGTACAATAGTTAGGAAAATAGTAGGATTTCACTCAAACAAAACCTATAGTCATAGACATCGTAACCGGAATGCGTTTTTTGACAGGACAGTAGTTACTTTTCCTGATGAAAATGATGATATCAACAAAACTGCCGAGTCGCGCGCATGCACGACCGCGTCTTGGATTTTATCAATAGGAAACGCCTATCCCTTTGTTCGAGTTCCGGCCTGATCGTGATCTCGAACAATGGGACAGGCGTTCGCGTTGGCGTTTCGGGGGATTAGCAAAAACTCACTGATGACGGCTGCGTCCAAAACGCCGTCAGTTCGTGCTAAACACCACTTTTTGCAATTTTGGAGCCAACACTGAATTGCAGTTGCACGGCTCCTGCTCAATACGCGCCTAACCTGCCTACATGTATGTGTGCTGGAACGTAGCATATCTTCAGTCTTATCATTCTTGGCTCTTGTAATGGAATCAGTCGGAACGAAAGCCCGAATCCGACCACTGAAACCGTTACTTAGGCGGGAGAAAACTACACACGCCAATTCACCATCTGGAAAAATATTTACTGCACTGCAGAGCGAAAACTAAGAATTCGAAAGATGCTACCTGTAAGTCCGCATATCTGGGAATGGATGGCGGCCTCGAGAGACACACCAGAACAGACAAAGCGATAGTTTGTGTCCTTGCGCTAACATCACTGTGTGCCAAAATTACCAAGCTCAATTTCATCATGCGAACGTTCATTTTTGCGTCAACATTTTTGCTCGCCTTTTTATTGTTAACGCGGTCAGGATTAGGACCTATTCCGCTGAAGCCTTTAGAATCCGGAATGTGGCTCGCGCATAACAATCGGACAGTTAGGAAAAAGCCATATGGAAAGTTTAAGATACACGTGTCGAAAATAAAGCAACCCTGCTATTCAACCATCGATTCGTACCCGAATTCGCTACGAGTGCGTACCGAGGGCTGAATGACGAAGGTAAAAAATAAAGAGCCATTTTTGTCTCATTATCACAGAATCCTGATGGTTACAAATATAAATATTGATTTACTTTTATAAAGTAACATAGATAAGTACTAAACTAAGTTCATAAACAGGTGAAGGACATCAGTCCCACAGTGTCGCCATTAATCAAAATTCCTAGTCTAGTTCTACCACGATGCTGGGAACCTTTCAAAATGTCGATGTTGGGGCAGTTGTCATTCTTAAAACACCTTGTACAGGCATGCCTACATTTTTTTAAACATGCCAACACGTCCAATGGTGTGGTTACGGACCAGTTAAACGGCATCAATCAGCTGTCACAGACTTTATAGCACCTATTTTTTTCCAGTAGGTACAGACCAGACCTGCCGTCGGTGCATGTAGGTACCAACGCTTTTGAAAGGGGCGGTATAAGCGTAGGTATTGGTCATCCTCTTATGACCTGTCTTTGGGTAGCCCCTGCACCTTTTTTCAATGGGGTGATCTCAAATTACCCCCACATGTGTCTTTATGCTAGCACCTGCGTTGCTGTGTTGAAGCCAATACCAAAAACGCGGCGCTTACTGCCCCTAACGAATACGTTAAGAACCTGCATGGCCTATAATGCTGTACTGACTTGGATTTAACAGTGATGCTCTTCTAATTAGCCACGGACGTATTTCAATACAATAGACCGTTCTCGGCATCTAGCCAGTAACACCAAATGGTTGACACTCACCCGGACGTAATACGAGTCCGTAACTCAGTGCGTAGCTGCCAAACTCATGTACATATACTACACCTTGATCTGCCTTGCGCTATTGAACGACATCCAGCCAGATTCTACACTAATTCATACTTCTAACTTTTTATTTTGACTATTACACGACACACACGATTTTGGGGAATACATGTGGAATCATGATGGTGGCCCGTTTTATCACGTCGGATAATAAAATAATGGTGGTATCTTGCTTGTGTGGACAAGACATTGAATTGTGAAATAATTACACGTTCATGTAATGGATTCTGCCTACAAGAGCCACACAAGTCTATTATGCGCTCGATGTAGTTTTTTGGTGACCCAAACGAGGGGTGAAATATGGCAGCCATACATTTTCAAGATTTACAATGGAAAGTGAACCTTGAACAAACTCCAAACAGTTTCACATGACGTAGAGTGAACAAAACATGCTTATATCCGAAGACGTAACAAACAATAAACACATACATTTTCAGATATGAGTATTTCAGATAATTTAAATATATTGTTCCTATATTTTTCTAAAATCAACCAGATTTCTTCCGTTCATTCATTATACCGTCTGCATCGCTGACGTCATACAGGACTACTTCCTGCTCCGACGGCGGGCGCTCTGAGCTGTTACGTAAGCCGTATCCAAAATATATTAAAAATCCTGAAATAAGAAAAGGAGAGGTCATAAGAACTTGCTCCATACTCTATATCACCAAAGTCAAACAAGAACCCATGGTGTACTCACGAATCCCCCTTTTCCCTCCATTGAAACAATTCTATCCTGAGCGCCAACGTTGAGATCTATAACTGTCATTACCATCATCCCCCCCCCCCCCCCCCCCCAAAGAAATGGCTTCATTTCGCTTTTAATAATTCCATCACGCAGTGTACGATATCTCAATTGAAGGCTGGTTAAGCCTAGAGCTTACCATTCATATTTCTTGAAAACAAGGATGGTGATAACTCTTCTTAATAAACAGGGATTTCGAGATTTTGAAAAACTTCTAAAGGTTTTTCGGCCAACACAAATATGCAACCCTCAGAGGTCTTTGGGCGAAAGAAAAAAGATCTTAAGGTCTTTTTTATTGTGAAAAACCTCTTCTCCTCACCGTACGAAACTTTGGGCGTTGGGGATAAAGTGGCAACAGTTTTGGTTATTGTTGTGGTGCAAGTACCAGGACAGAACCACAACTAGCCCTACTGAAACAGAAACCAGGCTACAATGTATAACTTACCTAAAAACATCCATACAGCGAATCGTATCCACGTTGCAGTCGACAGGGACAACATCAGGTATATATCCACAACCAGCGACATAATGGGCACGAACGGTACGAAAGGGACTCTGAAGATCAATCGCTGCTTGTTCTTGGGCTGACGAACTATAAACACCACGAAAGTAATGACAACCGCCAGGAACACGCAGACGAGAAGTACAGCCCACCAGGAGGCGTTTTCAAGAAACCTTGATCCATAAATACACAAGACGCTGAGACATATGAGAACGAGGCTGATGACGATGACTGAAATGATGACAATTTTTCTCGAATGTTCTGTTGGTTCTTGATTTGCACCGCCGAAGTTGAATAAACTACTCATACTGTTCATGCTTTGGTCTGGGCCGATTCGTTGATAGGTGCTTCCAGTTGGGGGAGCCGCCTCTTCTCCTTGGTCGTAACCCTCGCGGTACCCGTCATCCTTTTTCTGCCGGATTTCTTCCTCGACCACCTCTTTCCGTTGCTCCACACTTCCTGCGTCACTGTCTTCACTGTCAGCATGCGGCAGACGACGGAAGACGCTGGTTTGTTTACTTGGCACGTATTTGATCAGGTTGAGCTTGTTCCCGACCCGAAGCAACCCGGTGCTTTCCCCAGTCGCATCTTTCTCCTTGGATTCGCCTTCTCCGAGCTCGCCGTCCGGTGTTCCCTTGTGAACGGTGTCCTTGGAGAGTCCAACATCCCCGGGCTGATATCGCAGGATCAGAACACTAACTGCAACCAAGGTGTACGCCATCAGCGTCCCAATCGACATCATTTCAACCAAACTCTCAAGTTCCAAAATCATCGCCAAGATGGCCGCCGCAAAGCCGGAAATTACCGTTGCTATGAATGGTGTCGATGTCATGTGATTTACGTTGGCAAGGAAGCGGAATATGACGCCATCTTTGGCCATGGCGTAGATGATCCGGGGCAGAGGGAAGATGGATCCCATCATGGAGGCGACTAGGCCGCACATTCCGCCGATGGCAATGACGTATTCTGCACCGTAGATACCAGTCTGAGAGAAGACCTGGAGAAAGCACGTCAGACATTTTGTTTTTATAATATGGCAATAAACAAATAAATCGTATATTACTTTCAATCTAAAACCTTCTAGATTTGAGGGCATTGATCTCTAGTTCAAAATATCCGGCAAAATTCGGATTCGGATCGAGAAGCGTCGATTCTTTTCAACCTAAGCCTAGTCGTTATTAATTCTTGATAACATTCACAATCTTACAGAGTATTTTAAGCAAACATATCACCGAAAACATGCAACTCTTTTCAAAAACCACTACTAGTACGCACCTTTGGCAGTGGAGCGGAGACAGCTAGCTCGTTATATGGCACCATGAGTGTGATGACACATGACACTCCAAAATACGCCAAGAAACAGATAATGAGCGTGGCCACGATGGCCAGGGGAATGTTTTTACTCGGTTGTTTCGCTTCCTCGCCAGATGTCGCTATCGTGTCGAAGCCGACGAAAGCGTAAAAGCAGGTGGCAGCACCAGACATTACCTGAAAAAGACGTCATGAATAGGAATAGGTAACAAGAAGTCCAGTTTTTTAAAACTGGACTTCTTGATCACAACAAAACTTTAAAACTCATTAAAATGAGTTTTAAAGTTTAAAGTTTTGTTGACCTAATTACGCTCAATCCCCATCTTGATATTCTTAAATGCCTATGCCGTTTGTTAAAGATTTGAAATTTCTAATTGAATTTAAAAATTGGTTGGATTACAAATAGGTCCAAACATTATGATGTACCACTTATAGCCAACAAAAAAATCAATGGTACATACCCCTTTGAATCCGTACGGGAAGAAATTATTCGTCCAGTTCTTTCCGTCTACGTGAAACAGGCCTATGCAGATTACGCAGCCGATGACCAATATGTTTAGAATGGTGAAGACGAAGCTCACGACTGATGACATCTAGAAAAGATGAGAACACGCAGTTTGTCGATAAGGGCGCAGCTGACTTTATCAGGTAATACTACGTCACAAGCCTTGTAGTGTACAGACAGAAAATTTTAAAAGGATTGATTTTTAAACTTTGTTTGTGGTATTAGAACCTTTGGACAATATCAAACTGAGCAGATTATCCTATTTGGATATATCTTACGTATCTGGTAAAAGTCATCAGGCAGTTTTCGGAAGGCCCATTTCGTACTTTATCGTTGGTAACCTTTTGTATGGGTTGCGAAACACGCATATTATTGTTTCGTGTTAAAAAAATGTAAACCCTTGGAATTTGGTTTGGTCTGACCGCTTACCTTAACCCCTATGGCAACAACCATGGTCGAGACAATCAGCAGCACCAGGGCGATGAAATCGGGATGTTCAGCAAGACCAGGTGCTTGCATCGGTGGCACGTGAGCCGCGATGTACCTGAAAAATCGAGATTGGTAAAGTCAGACTGTGTCTAAGTTAGCCTCAACCCTGTTATCCTAGACACCGAATATTGTCAAATATGTCCACACGAGGAATCAACTAGTTAAAATCGCGCTACACCCATCATAATATATGTTAAGCTTTTCGGCGCCCACTACCACGATTTTTGGTGAGGAGTTAAAGCTATTAATGGATCACCTGTGTCTCCAACACAATTTAGAATAAGGGGTTTGTGCTTTTCAGAAACCTTTAAGGTTTTTTTTCAGCCAACACAAATCTCCAAAGCCAGATTTCATCTTACCTCGCAACAGTGTCATTGAACAGCGTATCGAAGTACTGACTCCACGCCTTCCCGACAGATGCTGCTCCGATCATATTTTCTAGAATCATGTTCCAGCCAATGACAAATGCCCACATTTCGCCTACGCTGACGTAACTGTAGACATAGGCGGATCCCGCTTTCGGCACCCGTGCTGCAAATTCGGCGTAACAAAGTCCTGCGAAAAAGGAAGGACGATGCACATGTATTGCAAGAAGATCATACTTTTAATGCACAGAATATTTGGGATGTATAACTCGGTAGATATTATCCGTTATTCCGCAAGATCATAGGTGGTTTCTTGGAACAGGCTGGTGCCTGTTACATTGTTACTAGATATAAAGCTTGCCATTTAACAGAATACTGGCTTGATGGTTTTATCATCGGTTTTAAGAACTAAGATAATTTAACTGACCCTCCAATATGAATCGAGGTTATATGTACAGGTTAGGAAAATAACATGTTTAGCCCTGACCCGGACGATCCCCGGTTCAGATGTCACCAGGCTATCGGCCAGTATATACCAATCTTTTGTTTAGCCCATTGAAATAGGTCTGAGGCAATCTCAACGTGATAGGGTCATCTTGGGAACGAAATTGATGTGCGTGGTCCCGTGAACCTGAACATAACAAACTGAAGTAAACACCGGTTCCAGAGCCGGCCACTCCGATCTTGAGCACGGTTCGAATCGGCGCATGAATAATTGAAGTGATGGTATGTATGTTCAGTCATTCCAGGGGTTGACTGGAACTCCCACCCTTGCAAACAGATTGCTTCCAACCTGCATTTTCACATTAGCTTAATCTCGTCTGAATTGGTAGGATTTTCTCCCGGGAAATGATGACACGCGATCATGATCGTCACGGAAACGACGCCATCTTTCAAACTCGTAACAGGTATTGCAATCCATATACATATCAGTTGCGATACATAACGAATCACTCCTGGGGATGATATCTATACGCAAGGTAGGAAAGTTGACACCTTTGGGGAAACTCAGTGATCATCATTCAACCGCGGTACAGGTTTTCGTAAACAGGTTCCATGTTGCCGGTTCACAATAAAAGGCGTCACCTGAGGGCGCTATCATTTTGAACAAGTCTGGATGATACCAAAACGTTGTATTGTCATCATAACTGTTTCACGATTGATAAAGGATGAGGTGGCGGAGGCTGTAGATGCAGCTGCCTTTATCAGGTTCCCCAGAGCTTTCAATGAATAAATCAGTCTAATCAAAAGAGTTGCGTAGGAATTCAATGAATAGAAAATCAGGGTACCTCAGGTGCACTTGCTCGTAAAAAAGGCTAACTGGGGACTGTTAGAACCTTGCACATGTGTAATGGTTTGACTTAGGCTACACAAAATATTTTGAATTTAGCTACTTGTGTTTCCGAAAGATAAGCCACTGTTCAGACAAGTGTCTTCAAGGATTCTAACTTCGTTTATTGACCCATTCTTGACAGAAAAGGAGAGGTTACCATTCATGCTCTTCCATTTCAGATCGACAAGACCCTAAGCATTGTTCAGACCAGTGCCTTCAAGGATTCTGACTTCGTTTATTGACCCTTTCTTAACAGGAAAGGAGAGGTTACCATCCGTGCACTTCCATTTCAGATCGACAAGACCCTAAGCATTGTTCAGACAAGTGTCTTCAAGGACTCTAACTTCGTTTATTGACCCTTTCTTGACAGAAAAGGAGAGGTTACCATTCATTTTCTTCCATTTCAGAATGACAAGACCCTAAGCGCTCTTCAGACCAGGGCATTCAAGGATTCTGACTTCGTTTATTGACCCTTTCTTGACAGAAAAGGACAGGTGACGATTCATGCTCTTCCATTTCAGAACGACAAGACCCAAAGCACTGTTCAGACAAGTGCCTTCAAAGATTCTAACTTCGTTTATCGACCCTTTCTTGACAGAAAAGGAGAGGTTACCATTCATTTTCTTCCATTTCAGGATGACAAGACCCTAAGCGCTCTTCAGGCCAGGGCATTCAAGGATTCTGACTTCGTTTATTGAGCCTTTCTTGACAGAAAAGGAGAGGTTACCAACCATACTCTTCCATTTCAGAACGACAAGACCCTAAGCACTGTTCAGACCAGTGCCTCCCATGATTCTAACTTCGTTTATTGACCCTTTCTTGACAGAAGTACTGTTCGGACCAGTGCCTTCAAGGATTCTAACTTCGTTTTTGGTCTCTTTCTTGACAGAAAAGGAGAGGTTACCATTCATTTTCTTCCATTTTAGAACAACAAGACCCTGAACACTGTTCGGACCAATGCATTCATGTTGTTTGACTCTGTTCATTGACTATTTCTTCACAGCAAAGAGAGGTTGGCATTAATATTCTATCTACTATAGAACGACTAGACCTTCAGCAATGAAAGGACAACTGCCTTCAAGGATTCAAACTTCGTTTATTGACCCTTTCTCGACAGAAAAGGAGCAGTACCATTCATTTTCTTCCATTTCAGAATGACAAGACCCTAAGCACTGTTCAGACAAGTGCCTTCAAGGATTCTGACTTCGTTTATTGACCCTTGCTTGACAGAAAAAGGAGAGGTTACCATCCATGCACTTCCATTTCAGAATGACGAGACCCTAAGCATTGTTCAGACCAGTGCCTTCAAGGATTCTGACTTCGTTTATTGACCCTTTCGTGACAGGAAAGGAGAGGTTACCATTCATGCTCTTCCATTTCAGAACGAAAAGACCCTAAGCACTGTTCAGACCTGTGCCTTCAAGGATTCTGACTCTGTTTCTTGACCCTTTCTCGACAGAAAAGGAGAGGCTACCATTTATGCCTTTCCATTTCAGAACGACAAGACCCTAAGCACTGTTCAGACCAGTGCCTTCAAGGATTCTGACTTCGTTTATTGACCCTTTCTTGACAGAAAAGAAGAGGTTACCATCCGTGCTCTTCCATTTCAGAACGACAAGACCCTAAGCACTATTCAGACCAGTGCCTTCAAGGATTCTGACTTCGATTATTGACCCTTCCTTGACAGAAAAGGAGAAGTTACCATCCATGCTCTTCCATTTCAGAATGACGACACCCTAAGCATTGTTCAGACCAGTGCCTTCAAGGATTCTGACTTCATTTATTGACCCTTTCTTGACAGGAAAGGAGAGGTTACCATTCATGCTCTTCCATTTCAGAACGAAAAGACACTAAGCACTGTTCAGACCAGTGCCTTCAAGGATTCTGACTTCGTTTATTGACCCTTCCTTGACAGAAAAGGAGAAGTTACCATCCATGCTCTTCCATTTCAGAATGACAAGACACTAAGCGCTGTTCAGACCAGGGCCTTCAAGGATTCTGACTTCGTTTATTGACCCTTTCTTGACAGAAAAGGAGAGGTTACCATTCATGCTCTTCCATTTCAGAACGACAAGACCCTTAGCACTGTTTGGACCAATGCCTTCAAGGATTCTAACCTCGTTTATTGAACCTTTTTTGATAGAAAAGGAGAGGTTACCATTCATGCTCTTTAATTTTAGAACAACAAGACGCTAAGCACTGTTATGACCAGTGCCTTCAAGGATTCTAACTCCGTTTCTGGACTCTTTCGTGACAGAAAAGGAGAGGTTACCATTTATTTAATTCCATTTCAGAACGAAAAGAACCTAAGCACTGTTCAGACCAGTGCCTTCAAGGATTCTGACTTTGTTTATTGACCCTTTCTTGACAGAAAAGGAGAGGTTACCATCCATGCTCTTCCATTTCAGAACGAAAAGACCCTAAGCACTGTTCAGACCAGTGCCTTCAAGGATTCTGACTTCGTTTATTGACCCTTTCTTGACAGAAAAGGAGAGGTTACCATCCATGCTCTTCCATTTCAGAACGAAAAGACCCTAAGCACTGTTCAGACCAGTACCTTCAAGCATTCTGACTTCGTTTATTGACCTTTTCTTGACAGAAAGGCGAGGTTATCATTCATGCTCATCCATTTCAGATCGACAAGACCCTAAGCACTGTTCGGACCAGTACCTTCAAGGATTCTGACTTCGTTTATTGACCCTTTCTTGACAGAAAAGGAGAGGTTACCATCCGAGCTCTTCCATTTCAGAACGACAAGACCTTGAGCACTGTTCGGACCAGTACATTCAAGGATTCTGACTTCGTTTATTGACCCTTTCTTGACAGAAAAGGAGAGGTTACCATTCATGCTCTTCCATTTCAGAACGAAAAGACCCTAAGCGCTGTTCAGACCAGTGCCTTCAAGGATTCTGACTGTTTCTTGACCCTTTCTCGACAGAAAAGGAGAGGTTACCATTCATGCTCTTCCATCTCAGAACGAAAAGACCCTAAGCACTGTTCAGACCAGTGCCTTCAAGGATTCTGACTCTGTTTCTTGACCCTTTCTTGACAGAAAAGGAGAGGTTACCATTCATGCTCTTCCATTTCAGAATGACAAGACCCTAAGCACTGTTCAGACCAGTGCCTTCAAGGATTCTGACTTCGTTTATTGACCCTTTCTTGACAGAAAAGGAGAGGTTACCATCCGTGCTCTTCCATTTCAGAACGACAAGACCCTAAGCACTATTCAGACCAGTGCCTTCAAGGATTCTGACTTCGTCTATTGCCCTTCCTTGACAGAAAAGGAGAAGTTACCATCCATGCTCTTCCATTTCAGAATGACGAGACCCTAAGCATTGTTCAGACCAGTGCCTTCAAGGATTCTGACTACATTTATTGACCCTTTCTTGACAGGAAAGGAGAGGTTACCATTCATGCTCTTCCATTTCAGAACGAAAAGACCCTAAGCACTGTTCAGACCAGTGCCTTCAAGGATTCTGACTTCGCTTATTGACCCTTTCTTGACAGCAAAGGAGAGGTTACCATTCATTTTCTTCCATTTCAGAATGACAAGACCCTAAGCGCTGTTCAGACCAGGGCCTTCAAGGATTCTGACTTCGTTTATTGACCCTTTCTTGACAGAAAAGGAGAGGTTACCATTCATGCCTTTCCATTTCAGAACGACAAGACCTTAAGCACTGTTCCGACCAGTGACATCAAGGATTCTGACTTCGTTTATTGACCCTTTCTTGACAGAAAAGGAGAGGTTACCATTCATGCTCTTCCATTTCAGAACGACAAGACCCTAAGCACTGTTTGGACCAATGCCTTCAAGGATTCTAACTTCGTTTATTGAACCTTTCTCGATAGAAAAGGAGAGGTTACCATTCATGCTCTTCAATTTTAGAACAACAAGACGCTAAGCACTGTTATGACCAGTGCCTTCAAGGATTCTAACTTCGTTTCTGGACTCTTTCGTGACAGAAAAGGAGAGGTTACCATTTATTTATTTCCATTTCAGAACGAAAAGAACCTAAGCACTGTTCAGACCAGTGCCTTCAAGGATTCTGACTTTGTTTATTGACCCTTTCTTGACAGAAAAGGAGAGGTTACCATCCATGCTCTTCCATTTCAGAACGAAAAGACCCTAAGCACTGTTCAGACCAGTGCCTTCAAGGATTCTGACTTCGTTTATTGACCTTTTCTTGACAGAGAAGGAGAGGTTACCATCCTTGCTCTTCCATTTCAGAACGAAAAGACCCTAAGCACTGTTCAGACCAGTGCCTTCAAGGATTCTGACTTCGTTTATTGACCTTTTCTTGACAGAAAAGGCGAGGTTACCATTCATGCTCATCCATTTCAGATCGACAAGACCCTAAGCACTGTTCGGACCAGTACCTTCAAGGATTCTGACTTCGTTTATTGACCTTTTCTTGACAGAAAAGGAGGGGTTACCATCCGTGCTCTTCCATTTCAGAACGACAAGGCCTTGAGCACTGTTCGGACCAGTACATTCAAGGATTCTGACTTCGTTTATTGACCCTTTCTTGACAGAAAAGGAGAGGTTACCATCCATGCTCTTCCATTTCAGAACGACAAGACCCTAAGCACTGTTCCGACCAGTGCCTTCAAGGATTCTGACTTCGTTTATTGACCCTTTCTTGACAGCAAAGGAGAGGTTACCATCCGTTCTCTTCCATTTCAGAACGACAAGACCTAAGTACTGTTCGGACCAGTGCCTTCAAGGATTCTAACTTCGTTTTTGGTCTCTTTTCTTGACAGAAAAGGAGAGGTTACCATTCATTTTCTTCCATTTTAGAACAATAAGACCCTGAACACTGTTCGGACCAGTGCATTCAAGTTGTTTGACTCTGTTCACTAGCTATTTCTTGATAGGAAAGAGATTTTCGCAGTAATAGTTTCTACTATAGAACGACAAGACCTTGAGCAGTGTAAGGGCAACTGCCTTCAAGGATTCTGACTTCGTTTTTTTACCCTTTTTTGACACAAAAGGAGAGGTTACCATTGATTTCTTTCCATTTCAGAACGACAAGACCTTGAGCACTGTTAGAACCAGTGGCTTTAAGGGGTTCGATAATGTTTATTGACCCTTTCTTGACAGAAAAGGAGAGTTTACGATTCAATTTCTTCTATTCTGGATCGACAAGTCCCTAAGCAATGTTCTGACCAGTACCTTCAAGGGTTCTAACTTCGTTTATTAACCATTTCTTGACCGAAAAGGAGCAGTTACCATTCATTTTCTTCAAGACCCTGAGCACTGTTCGGACCAGTGCCTTCAAGGGAGTCGACTTTGTTTATTTTAACCTGTGTTGACAAAAAAGGAGAAATACGATTCTCATCTCAATCCAGGCGGGGCCAAAAACGTTTGGGATCAGAAATCAGGCCTACATTACACAGCCGCGTTACTGGAAACCTTTTAGTCTTATAGCAGTGAAAAACCTTGACAACTTGACCGACTAAACGCTGAAGCAAAAGAACTCCACGGATCCACCTCGGTAATGATTGTGCCCGAAATCTATGCAAATCTCGGGAAGTCACGTACGCTCATGAATTGAATATACGAGTGCACTCCATAACGTCTTCTGGCATGACAGTCGTGACTGTTCGAGGCCCCCGAAATTAATTCTCCGTGAATTGAGTATTTGCTCAATTTCTTCAGCCCTCTGCCTGAGGACATGATCAATAACGTTGGTATGGATTCCGTGTAATGTGGTTATGTTCCATCATGGCGCGCAGAATAAGAAATTTGACAGTAATCATTAGATTTGGCTCAGCTTTGTGTCAATAAAAGGCGCATGATGTGGTCAAAGGGTGCGCTTATCCTCACGTTGTTGCAACTACATGTTTCCGACGGACGCTCAACAACGATTATTTAAGGCAGAGTTTGGCCATTTTAAAAACCGGCAGAAGTCGTAAATCGTAAGATTAATCACACCACTATCAATGAACGTTAGGGGCCAGACCTCTCGGTAGAGGTTTCAGAGTTTCTTTCTCCTTTATTGGTGAGGCCTTTGCACCCGTTTTTTTCCCGACCAAGCTAAAAACGGTACTAATTTCCCCACCAGGCCTCGGGTTCTGCCTACTTTACCTCACATCAATATTTCATAAAGACACAAACAATATTGGCAGACTTTATTGATAACAAGCCAACACAACGAACCGCATAGGGAAATTAACGCGCTCTTATTAGGCCACTTAGACTTTACATCAAGATTATTTCCTCCCCGGAGCTTTCTCTATTTGTATTTTCGGGAGTAAATTCCTCCAGTGGGAATAATCAATTGGGTAGCAAGTTTTATTGCTGTTAATGCCATGGAGACGGACATATCGCGTGATAGTGTCTTATGAAGAACCAGCGCAGTGTTTCATCGGGTATTACATGTATTTTGTAGATGGTTTCACTGGTGAACACAAATCTATGGGAGAGCACATTCTTCTATGATGCGGTAAAGGGGTTCGCTTTCCTCACGTTGTCGCAAATATGTCCGACGGACCACGGCGGGGAAAGGTATTGGTTTACCTTTCTTGTAACACAATAGAAACAAGGCCCTCCCATTATACAGTGTTGGAGGGGTACCATCGGATAAAAATGATAAATGAGGGCCTTAAGCCCCTCAAAATGAACTAATATATGTTGTCTGTTTCTTTTGTGTCGCCATTTCCTCTCCAGTTAAGCACGTATTTGTCTTAGTCAAACCGATTCCTTTACCCACTGTGAATACGTAAGAATACTGAAGGGCTGGACACTTTTTCCAGGGGGACATTTATACTTCTAAAAAAATGCTAAAGTGTAAACGCCACTCACGATAACCTTTTTGGACTGACCATATCGGGGCCTGAAAATACTTTTGTAGGCCTACTGATATCTCACCTGCTAATAATGACGCTACTGCTGCCACGAGGAAAGACAGGACAATAGCCGGTCCGGCCTGCTGACGGGCTACCTGGCCTGTGATCACGTAGACACCAGCTCCTAAGGTACTCCCGACGCCTGAAAATTTAAAAATATCATTCTTTTTTATTTTAACGCATTTACACGGTTTTTTCGCCAACACAAATATGCTCCCCGTAGAGAAAAATGAAAAACCGCGACCTCAAATGGTTTTTTGGCTGTGAAATACGTCACTGAAAAACCTCTACGGGGTGCATATTGTGTTGGCCGAAAAACCATACGGTTTTACAAAGCTAAAAAATGATAATTTTTATTGACCCACCGTTACCATCTGAAATCTTCCCACCATTGAACATAATATACCAAATACACTTTATGACCAAAGCTTTTTTAAGATTCTGAAAAACCTTGTAGGATTTTTCATCCAACGCAAATATGCACCCCGTGAAAGTTTTTCAGGCAAAAACCTTTTGGGGTTTTCATTTCTCTGAAAAACATCTTCGGGTGAATATTTGTGTTGGGTGACCATGATAAACCTTATAAGGTTATACTATTTAAAAGCTTTATTTTTAGGAGACAGTGTAGAATTCCAAATGAGTTCAAATTCGAACTCGCTGCATACATTAACGCTGTTGATTCATAAGTTAGAAAGCAAGCAAAAAGTGCCCCTTGTAAATAATTCAAGCCATCTTGTGTAATTATTCCCCATCTAGTTAAACATAAGCAATTACTACTCCCAGAGTTAACCATTAGCAACGCTTATTTGGTTAATGCTACGTTCTTCATCCCCAGAGTAATGGAGTTCAGTTAGCCACTCATAATTTAGGTGCGTTCAATTTGGTTGGTTCCATGGGTCCTCTATCTTACTTCAGAGTCGACCGGGCTCCCCATACTGTTGTTGAAGATAGAATGTTGTCAGCAGTGATGGAGTTCAGTTAGCCAGGTCAAAAACCTTTATTTTCGTGAGAGTGTGCTTGCGTTTCAACACTGATCAATTGGTAGAGGGTTACGCGAGGAGTGTAAGATTCCCTTGAGGTAACCCGTACCCTTGCCCCCCTCACCCCTCTTTTGCGACGACCTTTACACCTACCTAGAGCAGTCAGCTCCACAACACCTAGACATCTCTTGAGTTCAGTAGCTTGGATGCTCTCAGTAGACAAGCTCTTGGTCCTGCTGATCCCCGACCAGAAGCCCTTGAGACAGTCCGTACACTTGGCTCCTGCAGAACTCATCTTGGCATTGCTGCAAATAAAAAGTTAGGATCTTATATCGAACTATAATCGGCAAAAATATCATTTTTCATCGTACAGGAAAACTGCGGCCATCGGGCGTACTGAAAAAAACACAATTGCAAACATACGCTTAAAGGAGTTAGCGATCTCAAAGTAAACTTCATTGGGTTATCCTGGTCATATTCTATCACCCACTTGTCAATGAAGGAGAAGACAAACATCTTTCAAGACGATTTTTATACTCGTAACGCAGAGTCTGGTGCCGTGGCCAACGCGATGTATTCAGGAAAGATCAGTTTATGCCATTCTGCAGACGACGTTTATATATGTAGGTCTTCCGACGTAAGTCTGAAGCTGACAAAGTTCCGGTCCCGTATGAATTTAATTGCATCGGATGTTAAGCTCTGCAAAAGGAGCTGGAACGTCTTAGCGGTCTTCTTTTGTTGCTTTCGAGTTACAATCGTGCGCTAAGTTTTGTAATCCAACTTATTAAAAAGGTGTGGCCTAAGGGACAAAATGACGTCATGTGGCAGGCGGTTTTTCTTCAGGAAACGGGCGCAATCTGTGAGTAAATCAGCAATTATGCTTATTCTGGCTTACATCAAAGTGTGTGGATTCGCAGCATCAAAGGACACGCAATGTTTATTTACTACTGAAAACGTTTCAAAAGCGGATTATTAAACTGCAGTTGTCTGTTGACACGTTGAGTGTGAGTGCATTGCAAATCATTTCGCTGTACCGACATATATCATATAATTATCGAAATCATTAGATGATAAATGATAGTCAACATGGTGTGTAACACTCGGGACATTCAGTTGTCGCTGTTTCATTCAGCCAAAGTGGCTAAATATCCTGCACGATGCGAATTGAATAGTTGTGTGAGGTATAAACATACTGAATTGCGAACTCCTAACGATGATGATGTTGATGATGTTTATATTGGTTATTAATGAGTGTTTTGCCATACCTATCAACATTAGATAGTATCATTCACGGTATATGTCTCGCACTAGGGCTAGAAAGTATTGAATACAATAAACATAGAAACGAGTTGTTTAACCTTCCTTTGCATGACATGTTTATGCTTGCAATACTAGAATGGAACTGGCTATTCGAACCGCCACGGTGCATGGGGCCATTGTTTCCGGTCTTATTCGCACCGTCAGAAACAACCAATGAGAGCGCTTCTTACAAATGACCCGGATCACCCGCCCTTTCCAAATCAAGAAAAAAGTATCACGCCTAGCTAGGCCCTATTGCATACAATGTTCTGTAGAGGGGATGATAGGGTGTGGGTGTGGCGAAGACCGAAACGAACATGCACATGCACCCCCCCCCCCCCCGTCCACCCTGAGAGGAGAATGCCAAACGAACTTGGACCGCCTACATTGACGCACCGTGACGGTACGGCCAATCATAACCACCGTCGTATTCACACCGTCACGGTACGAATAGCCACGGCCAACTAGAATACTAGTCGAGTATATCTCAATGCTTTATGATAACGGCATATTATCGTTTTTAGACCACCATGCCTGAATGGTGCCTTAAAAGATGAAATCGTTTTATCTCAAAATGATGAAAAACTTATTTCTGGTAGTGGTTGGTTGGCCAAGTTTCCAACCGGCCAACCTGCTAAGAGCTGTTGGTTCTTCTTCACAAGGCACCAAGGCACCAGTAATCCTCCAATATATACTCCAGGTAAAATGTGAAACATCTGGTTGCCCCTGAAAGTAGGCGGTCCCCGGCAAGAGGACATCTGCTAAGATCTAGCCCTGTTTGGCATCATAGTTTTATACAGACCTTGGCAATGCGAAAAATGACGAAAGTGTGGCAGGCTGGCCACTGGCGTACAAGTATTTAGTCAAAGTGTTGATCCATTAGCTAGGGTACTTACATGATTGGGTTACACTGTACAATAATCGACTTGGAAGAACCATTTTCGCTTGATTGCACTTGGCGAAACCGAGTGCATTGTTTCATACTTTGAGGCTATACTATCGGAGTATACATCACTGCATTATCCGTCTGACATGTCTAATCTCAAATCGAGTGCTTCACAAAGATGTGACGAAGTGACCATTTCGCCGCAACGCAGAAAATGTAAAGCGAAACGTCTCCCTTGGGGACGAAACGTTTGTACGATTATTCTATAGTTTATACTCGTCTCCAGGGACACGAAAGGTATTGATTTTCTCCTGCTAATGGCCGGTTTTCATCAGGGATGTTTATGGGAAGGTTTTATGTATGGAAGATTGAGATGCATTGTCAGACGAGTAGAGATCTGAAATTGGGTAGTGTTTACAGTATTGTGGTTATTTACTACTTCAGATATAGGCTGTCCAAACCAATAACAGCAGCCCAGTAGCAAGGAAGTAGGCATCTGGTGGTGGAATTATCCAGTTAGACCAATTGGTATTGGAAAATAGTATCCTTATGTGTCAGTCACAGTCTGTCACAGCGTAATAAATTACAATAGGATATTTGGAGAACCTTGTTACTAAGAAAAAAAGCTTGGCAGAATATTTTTCCAAGATAAACTCAAAACCTGGGTAACGAATACTCTGCATCGAACTCAGAACCAGGGTATAACGAACGCTCTTCATCCAAGGTGCTCTTCATCTAACTCGGAACCTCGGTAGCGACCGCCCTGCTTCAAACTCAGAACCAGGGTATAATGAACACTCTGCAACAAATTCAGAACCAGGGTAGCCCACGTTCTGCACCAGAACCTGGGTAAAGACCGCCCTACATCAAACTCGGAACCAGGGTAAAATGAACACTCTGCATCAAACTCACAACCTGGATAACGAACGCTGTGAGTCCTTAGTCACCGTTGCGGGATGCTTCACCTCCAAAGAAACTCACAGAACATATTAACCTCATACTAGAATACAAACCAATGAACGATATTATTCCAGTCTCTCACTGATATCTGGAGTGTTCGCAATCTCCGATATAAGGAGCACAGTCGCCAAATGATTCAACTCTACTTATGGAGATAACTCCATCACCGGAGATAATCAGTAATGGTCTTACCAATAGCTTACTCTAATCCCAAGGGTTGTTACTCTCCGCCGAAAATTGAAACTTTCGTAATACGATTCTGGACCGGAATAATTGGTGAGATCGTATTCACCAGCTCAGAAAACTACATACAGAAGTATATGTATAGTTGAGCATGTACACCTACGTACATGTAGTCTGTCACAAATATTTTGGAGGTTCCAGTCTGTATTCCTGGTGGAAATGTTTCAAATGTCCTGGGAGAGTCTCCGCGGGTCGGGTCTGCAGGACAAAATGATTACTATGCGCTGTTAATTTCAACCTCTTCATCCGAGGCCACTTGATTGGCAATTCAAAATGCCTGCACAATAACCCCTGGTAACACCCATATGTAATAGACCACGTGATCGCCGGGTTTAGAAGATGACGCAGCACGCATGATCGCGCATATGACCCGTGATAACAAAAATATTTTTCTGACAAACGAAATAAGTTTCAAATTGAGAACACGTCTCATGGTATACGCAAATACTGATGCCTGACAAACATACAAAAAATAATTCTTTGTCGCTAATTTCAATATGATATTTTGCCACCAGCAAAAGATATTACCACTATTTAAACAAATCCACGTGACTGTCGTTTAATCCTGATGACAAGTTTTTATTGCAGTTAATTCACAATAAGCGAGTGGTAAATATTTGTCAATGATATTCTAGTTTAGATAAGACTGTGCCCTACATTAGATAACGTTGTTGGACCTACTTCAACTGGTTCGTCGAGCTTTGTCACAGCCGCATCTCCAGAAAAAAGCCATCACTTTTTTTGCACTGGAAATTACCAGAAGGAAACACCATTAGAGAGTTATTTATACCCCTGCATGCAAGGGTTAATGATCACCTGTGACAGTAACGATCGACCCCGGGGCTTTCAACCATGTCGTGGTAATTACCAAACGGAAGCATTCTCTTAATAGGCCCACACCTTGCTGATGGTGATTAGCCCTTAGCCAGAATCCGCTACTTTACTCGCAAATATTCAAGCTAATCCGATAGCGAACGCCTGTTTCCATGGATACGCTGGTAACATTCCGAGACCACAAATCAGGCTAGCGGTGGTATCAAACAGTGACAAGAAAAGTGATGTAAATAGAGAAAAAGTGTGGACTAAGTAGTGACGAAGTGCAGCTTTAGTTCTGTCAAAGAATTTGGCTTAAGAAAAAAACGTCTGATTTTCTTTCAGCTGCCTCAGACGTTACTACGGATTGTTTATACGACTTGATACGCACCGCCGTCACCGGTGTAGGTGTAACGTTTCTGATTGTCCTCGTATATTTCAGAGTGTTTCCATACAATAGACTGCTAGAGAGACCCTGACTCTACAATAGGTGGAAAGTGATAAAAACATGCTAATCTGTCGTTTAGTGTTGTTAATCAGTGAGGAAAACACTCGGAATCGGATACACTCAAAAACGTTACACTGGTAAACGACCTCATCGCATGGTATTTTTACAATGACTTGGAGGAAATTCAGCAAAATGACCTGTTCATTTAATAGAGATTGGCGAAATTCCCAGGATCTTTGACTGCGTTTTTTTTTATAGAGACCACACGGCAAAGTTATGATTGAGCACAGATTTTATTGCCAATTATCTTAAACGGTAGTTTAATCAGGCGAATGAATCAATTTTAGAGCAATTAGTGGTTTGTCTGCATCACTGAACACCCATCAGCCATGTTAGTAACGGCTGACGGAGATAAGAGACGTATGATATGCGCCACGTTGAATCGTGTGCTTCAAGGGGATTTCGCACACCAAGCGTTTTAGACCACTTTTACACTTTCTCGGGCGGTGAAAATGTAACTTCCTACTTCCTCTTATGGTGCAGATATGTAGCTCCATCCCAGTAAACAATGAAATCATGTTGTTTGCTTTCAGTCATCCAGGCGTTTTTAAAATACGCTATGACGTTTAATTTGTTCACTGGATTCAAATTTACAGGATATTCTCTACAGTTTCACCATTCTCTACAATGGCTTTTTCAAATTAGGCATTACAATTAGAATCACAATTAGATGGCTCGAAAAAACTTACACGGTTTCTACATCTTATCAAGATTTTTAAATATCAGGTTAAAGGGCCCCATATATAGCCGATATCAGGTTATAGAGGGCCCCATATGCCAAAGTTTTTTTTAAAAACTTTAAAACACCTTGCTTTTAAAAAAACCTCGGCATGTGGGCCCTTTAACCTGATATCTCTTATCCAACAATACACGTCTAATACACTAACACGGATGTATAGAGCAAACATGCTCTACATCTGTGACACCACAATCAAGCAAAGTCGATTGCTTGAAACACAGTTGTGACTCGCTCCACCAAAACTAGGCGCTTGTCGCATCTGAACTCGACAGGTTGATACGGACTTGTTGTTCATTTCCCTATTGTAGACCTTTTGTGAAATCTATTACAAACTGATTTGGTCACATTTCACAAAAGGTCTACAATAGGGAAATGAACAACAAGTCCGTATCAACCTGTCAAGTTCAGATGCGACAAGCGCCTAGTTTTGGTAGAGCGGGTCACAGTTACAGAAAATGCTAATGGATCCTTCTTGTGATTCACCATACATGAAGGCCCAAACTATGCTGTACACTAAATGGTGAAATCCTTTGAAAGCAACATGGACTATCTGCTATAGAACCCACTTGACACAAATCATAAGCAATCCTCATCACAACGTAATCAACGGAACCAACATGGACCGGCCCCACTAGAGAATTCTATGCAGTGTTATTGGAAACCGACAACCAATTTATTTCCTAATAGATTTCTTGTTGTTCTGCAGCAGAGCTGTTGAAATAGCTCAATATTTATTCATAGGGCATGAGGCGACGAAGTGATCCATCACAGACGCTCACCATAAAGCAATTGTTTTTCTTCTGGAAGCGACAACGCTGAACCCACAAAATCCTGTTTGATCGCAAGGTTAAGATCAATACAAACAAACTTGAAAGAAATCCAACCTGTAGTTTGCACTCCAGAGCCCCAAGCGATGCAGACATAACCTTTACCAATCGACTATAATGACATCAGGATGTGTGACACGATGTACTGACAGTCGTCGGAATAAGATTTTCTTCAGAAACTACTCCCCTTAAGTTGTACAGTTATCTGTTAGTGAGGACACCCAAGTTTCTGAGAATTGCTGTCCTTTTCAGTCTGGTGTCCCGATTACAGAGGTTAAATTGGAAGAAAATTACAACCTTGCGACCAAAAACGGTTTCCAAGATAGAGGGGAATCCTGCTTACCCCCAGCGGTGTCCATTTAGAGAGGTTACGCTGTACATGATTCGAGCTGATAAACGCGACATCGTCTATTAGCTTCCGATCTATTACATCCTCAAATGCTCCATTGCGTCTGACACGCGCCAACAATATGATATCAGGGAAAATCGATCAAACGGGGATCGAAGAGTGATTATGTTAGCTATGGTTGGGCTAAGATCACTAGTCGTATTAGCATGTCAAGCTGGGACGCTTACATGGGTATGCAAAATTGTTAGCACAGACGCTACAGGTTTATTCAAGACGATGATACTGTAATAGTATCCATCCATGGAGCCCATAACCCAAATTCGTCAGCAAACACAATATTGACCAGCAAGGTTTTTTCATTAATCAATACCTTAAATTCTGACATTTAAAGCCACGTTATGTTCAGGATGCCATACAGCATGAAAGAGACACTTTTCCTTGGGCGACATTTAAGACTGCTTTATAATTCACCGGTCTATCAAGATCTCAACATTCTTTCAAAATACATGTAAAGGTTTTTGAACTTTTGAAAAAATTTTAGCGTTGCCTAGCGAACACAAATAGGCACCCCTTAGAGGTGTTTCAGATTATGAAAAACCTTTGAGCTTTTCATAAACTAAAAAACCTTTAATGATCTATTCTCTGAAAAAGCACAAAGGGGTGCATATTGTTGGCTAAAAAACCCTAGTTTCTTCAGAATCTCTAAAACCTTCATTTTAAGAGTGCAGACTCCTCCTTGCCACCAAATCCCACAACCTCTGCCGGTCATATATTGACACATTTCCGACATCAGACAAAGTTAGGATTATTGACCATGGTGATCAATCAAACATGGCTGAATTCCACTCAAACAAAGACGATTCCAATATGACCATATCAGGTTGGTGTATCTGATATGGCACAATAGGCACGACATGACAACGTGTTCAGACGCAGCTACCCCAAGGGCATGTCCCTTTTTATTGAGAACCCGTTTCATGGCAAGAGGGGATCAAGGGTGGAACAAGAAATGATCACGATGATCATTAGAGCCATAGGTCTGGTTCTGTATAGCCATAAAAGGAAATCGAAAGCTGAGAAGAAGACGATGACAAGAGGTTGTTTCCAAAACTGTACCAACTGCTAACTGGACTAATTAGTGATCCTGCACCACCAGCCACCAATGAAGGAAATGAAGAACTGAACAATCATGTTCTCTGATCGATCTGAAGTGGAACGCGCCAGATTCAACACGACTGTTCCGACTGTTTTACATGGGGCGATCAAACTCAGCACCAACCCGGGTCTGACTCAACAAGTGGTCTCCCCCGCCCAACACTCTCAGAAATAATGTTTTTGAGCTTTTGCAAAAACCTCTAAATATTTTTCAGCAAACACAATGCACCCAGTAGAGCTCTTCGGTAAAATGAAAAACCCAAAAATTATTTTTGAGGTTCTAAAAAAACATCTAAGCATTATTCATTCCGCTGAAAAACCTCAACGCGGTTCTTATTTGTGTTAGCCCGAAAACCTGTAAAAGTTTTCGAAAAGCTCAAAAACTTTTATTTTTAAGAGTGAATACCAGTGAATACCACTTGGGTTAATGACTAGTGAATGATGCACCTGCGTCGTTCATGGCGAAGCAGACTGTCACCAGTATGGAGGATAAATTGATACAAAACCAAATCCTTTAATCCGACTGCGTTAAACATGTACGTGCACATGAACAGTACGGTCAATTTCCAATATATCAAGCTATAACGTTTAACGATCTATCATTTGTCTCGTTCATATGCACTATCCAAAGCTGAATGCTGTTTTTTTGTCTGTGCATTAAGATTTCATCTTCCACGCTAGAGAATAGAGAAGATATCATTGCTGTGAGTGAAGGCAATGGTATATAAAACATGTTACACGCTTTCATTTCGTCTGCAACTTGGCTCAGAGTCCATCGATGATACTAAATATAAGGCTTTCTGTCAATGGTTGGGAAACGCAACCTCAATGGTCAAACGACAGCGGTTTGTAGAATGTCCGAGATGACAGGCTCCGATTGGCTAAGTTATAGTCACATGATTAACAGTCACCAACATGATATGCATATGGAAAATATGGAATAATAACTTGAATAGAGCTAACGAGTCCCAGGACGATGACCTCACCACCCCTTCTCAGTTCTTCGGGAATAGATCAAGAAGTTTCAGTGGTATAACCCATACTCTTTTGGGGGGATGTACTCCGTATTCTTGTGAAATGATGAAAATGCTTAATAACCCCTTGGCCGCTTTGTGACTATGACCGTCCGTGTTAACATGGTCACTGATTGGGTCAAACCATCCCATCCCAAGTCGTAGAGAAATATAGATGGTGAAAAGGATGGAACTTGACTTGTTGGCAATATTATTCACTCGACAACCTTTATCACTCTATGAATTATGAATGAGTCGTTAATAGGTTTAAAAACACATCTGCTTCGATGTAGGTGGTACTAACTTACGCGGCTAGGGAAATTGGTCAAGTCCCAGACGCTGTTTCTGATGAAAAATTTAGATTCATCAACACTGGGCCACTGGGGATATGGTAATTGATGGCCATACATCGCTTCGGAAAGTAGGTTGGTGAAATACACACTGAGTCTATTGCATTTACAGTTACCATTTTAATTCAAAATCATTTCGATCATTCATTGCAAAAATGATTGCGCTCTACTAACTGCATGTACTATATTCTGTGTGATGCGCGAAATTTTCTGCACTGAAAAATACTTTCGCGATATCATTTTGCGAATCATAATTATTCGCGAAATCCTCGAAAATGATATGCCCGCAAATAATTAGCGGTTCACAGTATGTGAGAAACGGTTCTGTAGTATGAGACACCATACATTATGAGTCGAGTTCAATAGTCTATGCCCAGAGGGCGCTGTAATTTAGTGACTACTAATAAACATGTTATGTTTTCATATCCGCCTTGTTTATGATCATCAACCTACGTAAATCCTCGACATGGTGTCAGAAGTGGGATTAGATGAAGAAAAACATTTATAGAACAGGTTGAACTTATTAGTATGTCAAAATCGGTTCTATTCCGATTGTAAACGGCTGACAAAAGTCCGGGCCGAAAGTAGGTCATGGGCCACATGGCGGAAAAAAAATCGTAATCGGAACGTTCGTCGCGCACGTGCTTCAAGTGACGTTGACCTCGCACAACGATTAGGAGATCTACGGAGGCCGGTACGGTTCATGCGAAATTCTAGGCGGAGTTCGGAGATTCTTGGTAGAGAATCTAGTGAACGTGCACACTTGAAGTAGTTTCTTAGGCGAGAACTAAAGTATAACCATGGCAACTGCAATGCCATATCAGGTGCAACCACCAGAGAAGTTTAACTTCAAACCAGATGACTGGCCGAAATGGAAACGACGTTTTAATAGGTTCAGGGAGGCATCTGGGCTTTCGACTAAGTCACAGGAAAACCAAGTAAATACGTTGATTTACTGTATGGGCGACGAAGCTGATGACATTTTAAACTCAATAACATTAACGGATGACGATAGGCGGTCATATGATGTCATCGTAGAAAAACTTGAGAGTTACTTTTTGCCAAAAAGGAATGTTATATTCGAGAGAGCTAAGTTTAATCAAAGGCGACAGTCAGAGACTGAGTCGGTGGATCAGTTCATAACTGATTTGTTTAGCTTAGCAGAACATTGTCAATTCGGAAACTTAAAGGATGAGTTGATCCGGGACAGAATCGTTGTTGGCATAAAGGACACTAAGCTAGCTGAGAAAATGCAGCTCAACTCTAACTTGACATTGACTAAAGCTATGACAATGGTCAGACAATGTGAAAGCGTTAAAGCACAACAAACTGTGTTAAGGGGCACTGAGCTAGGCAGCACCGCGGAAGTCGCGAAAGTAGGTGGTTCTGATAAACCTACAAGTAGTAAAGGTGGACACAAGAAACCAGGTTGGGTGAAACAGCATCAGCGAAAGGGAAACCCAGGTGGGAGAACTAAATCACAATGGAAAAACAAGGACGGGAAGTGTCATAGGTGTGGCAAGACTCCAAGTCATAGTAAACAGAATTGCCCAGCGAAGGACGCTGAGTGTCATAAATGCAAATTTACTGGTCATTATCAGAAAATGTGTAAAAACTCTAAAACTGTCAGTGAAATCCAAGAAGAAGGTATATTTCTAGGTGCAGTTAACAGTAAGTTACACAATGGCTGGGTGAGTGCCGTTAAACTTGGAAGCACCAAGGTTAATTGGAAAATAGACACTGGAGCGGAAGTCTCTTGTATCCCGTATGGCATTTACACTAGGAATAAAGCGTCGCTAGGGAAGCTACACCAGCCAGACCGGAAGCTATTCGGTGCTGGAGGGAATGAACTTCAGGTGAAGGGTGTCATTCTAACCAGGCTACAAAAACGTGATGTCAAGGTTGACTCTGTAGTCTATGTCGTTGATGGACTTAAAAATCCATTACTAGGACAACCAGCGATCCGTGCATTGAAGCTTGTGTCTGTTGTAGAATCAGTTGATAGTGAGAGTGCTGATATCAAGAACATTAAGGCCAAATACCCAAAGTTGTTTTCAGGACTGGGAAAACTTAAAGGGGACTACACCATAAAGCTAAAAGATGGTGCTGAGCCCTATGCTATTTCTGCGGCTAGACGAATTGCCATTCCACTTTTAACAAGGACCAAGACGGAACTCGAAAGGATGGCAAACATAGGGGTTGTCTCAGAGGTGAGAGAGCCAACGGATTGGTGTGCTGGCATGGTTGTAGTACCAAAATCGAACGGTTCTGTAAGAATATGTGTGGACCTGACTAAACTTAATGAAAGTGTCTGTCGTGAAAGGCATCAAATGCCATCTGTTGATTATACTTTGGCACAGTTAAAGGGTGCAAAGGTCTTTAGTAAGCTAGATGCAAATTCTGGGTTCTGGCAGATCCCATTGGATCCCGAGAGTAGAAAGCTCACAACGTTCATGACCCCATGGGGCAGGTACTGTTTCAATAGACTCCCCTATGGAATCTCATCGGGACCCGAACTCTTTCAAAAGCGAATGCAGGAAATTCTTGAAGGACTTGACGGCGTTCTAGTTGAAATTGACGACATACTTGTCTATGGTATGGATCAGCAGGAACACGATAGGAGGTTACACGCAGTGTTAAACAGACTCATGGAATCGGGAGTAACTCTGAATGGACCGAAGTGTGAGATCTCTAAGGAGAAACTGTTGTATTTAGCACACATACTTGATAGTGAAGGCATTAGGCCTGACCCAAGGAAAATCAAGGCAGTACAGGATTTTCCAGAGCCAAACAATGTGCCAGAACTCAGGAGATTTCTTGGCATGATAACCTATCTAGGGAGATTTATACCGAACTTAGCGAGTAAGACTGAACCTTTACGTTGTCTTATGAGTAAGAAAAACAGCTGGGTCTGGGAAGGTCCCCAGAAAGGAGCATTTTCAAGCTTGAAAGCAGAGCTAATATCTCCACCGTTACTTGCGCATTACGATCCGGAGAAGGAAACCATAGTCTCAGCGGATGCTTCCTCTTATGGATTAGGAGGAGTTATTCTACAGGTTCATGAGAAAGGGGTTAAAAGACCTGTAGCATATGCGTCAAGGACTTTAAATGACACTGAGAAGCGTTATGCACAAATCGAGAAAGAGGCGTTAGCGGCCACATGGGCTTGCGAGAGATTTTCGGACTATGTGCTAGGGAAAACATTCTCATTGGAGACAGATCATAAGCCTTTAGTTCCACTGCTAGGAGGAGGCAAGAGCCTCGAAATGCTGCCAGCCAGAGTGCAGAGATTCAAAATGAGACTTATGAAATACTCGTACCAAATCAAACATGTGCCGGGAAAGGAACTCTACATAGCAGATGCTCTTTCGAGGGCACCCCTTCAAAGGGAACGATCTGAGGCAGACATAAAATTTGATGCAGATGTCACTGCATACGTTTCGGCTATAACACAAAATCTGCCAGCCAGTGAAAGACGGCTGCAGCAGATTAAGGAGAAACAATCAGAGGACGAGGTTTGCCGTCAACTGTTGCAGTACTGTAGAGATGGATGGCCAGACCGTCCATTCGTTAGAGGTGCTGTAAAGCCCTTCTATCCAATCTCGGGCGAGCTTACCGTGCAAGATGGGTTACTAATGAGAGGGACTCGTATAGTCATTCCGATGAGTATGCGTTTAGAGATACTTGATAAGATCCATGAAGGCCATCAGGGAACAACTAAATGCAGGGAAAGAGCTAAACATAGCGTATGGTGGCCGGGATTGAGTACCCAATTGGAGAACCTTGTTAAAAACTGTGCGGTCTGTGCGAAAGTGAGGAGCTATAGGCACGAGCCTAACCTTCAGGGTGAATTTCCTCGCAGACCTTGGCAAGTCATAGGGACCGATCTTGCCGAACACAAAAAGCAACAGTATCTGATCGTAGTCGATTATTATTCTAGGTACATAGAGGTTGAGAAACTGTCAAGTCTCTCATCTCAGGCAGTCATTACACACTTGAAAAACATGTTTGCCAGGCATGGAATTCCGGAGAGACTGAGGAGTGATAACGGACCTCAGTATGACTCTCAGGACTTCAGATGTTTTGCCAATAAGTTTGAATTCGAACATGTGACGAGCAGCCCTTTATACCCACAAGGGAATGGAGAAGCTGAGAGAGCGGTACAAACGGTTAAAAACTTGATCAAGAAGTCAAAGGACTTCACATTAGCATTGCTAGCGTACCGTTCAACTCCATTGCAAAATGGGTACAGCCCGAGTGAACTGTTAATGGGCAGGAGATTGCGGAACACACTTCCTCAGCATCATTCGAAGTTGGAGCCAAAGTGGTCTTATGGTGACTTGAGGAAAAAGGAGGAGGAGTATAGGAGAAAAATGACTTTGAATGCTGATAAACATCACGCAGCCAGATCACTGCCACAGCTAGGCATAGGAGACACTGTGTGGATTCCTGATAAGGAGGTCACTGGTTCAATCTCAGGACATGCTGAGACTCCACGTTCTTATGTGGTGACGACACCAAAGGGAACATTTAGGAGAAATAGGCGGAGCTTATGCCAATTGGCACCGTCTTTGAATACTGATCAGGACAGTCAGGTTGCTCCAGACATTTCAGATCATTCATCTGTGAGCAATGGTGAATCAGGAACAGTTGCAGTAGAAACATCACAGAATGATACTAGTAATTCTGCAGGACAATCCACTCCGAGACCACCAGTTGTCACAACCAGATCTGGTAGAATTTCAAAGCCAGCAGTCAGACTTGATCTGTAGACTTTGTAATGAAAAGAAGTCAGGATGTTGTAATTCATAGTATTTCCATAAGAGACATTGGGTTAATATAGTTATAATAGTTATAATCTAGTTCAGAGACATTTGAGGAATCATCTCTATAGCTAAAATTTAAGTTGAGTGTTCAGTTGTTCATTGGACTTTTATAGGACTCTTTAAAGGCTGAGAAAGGGGGATGTAGTATGAGACACCATACATTATGAGTCGAGTTCAATAGTCTATGCCCAGAGGGCGCTGTAATTTAGTGACTACTAATAAACATGTTATGTTTTCATATCCGCCTTGTTTATGATCATCAACCTACGTAAATCCTCGACAGGTTCCTGATTGGTGGGCGTGTCAGAGTCACTGTCATAATATTGTATTTCGAGAAAATGGATTCGGACAGCTCAAATTCGATCATTGACACTGCTTGTTGGCCATGCCAACCTTTATTGTATCTCATCAGACCCGGAGAAGGCTACATCGTTATCAAATGCCTAATACAAAGTCGTATTCTCAACAAGGAGGGTAAGATCACTTGTCGATCCCATTGTACAATGTACTACGATATGATTTACGTGTCTCTTAGAGCAACTAAGGTTCGTGTTACAAATAGGACAACTGTAACCCCGTCATTACCAAACGAACCTAGTAACATGATTACATTAATAATGACAACTGAGAGTTACTATTGTCACAACTAAGGACTTCTGTATTTGTAATAGTGTTTCAGTACTTGGGTTGTAAGTTGGTCTTTATGTCATGTAGGTTAATTTGGAAATACGATTTGCACAGCCGACAGGCAGTTGCATATGCTGATATCGAGGACGGAGGACCAAAAACCAGGCCCACTTTCCAAAGGTTTGTCAACAGGTTGTCATCCAGGGACGTATCTTTCTCAGTAACGTCAAGAGAATCTAAATGTAAATTGTAGGGATTATTATCACTGCCATCATCAGTAAAACCTTGATATATATACCATTTTCATCCCAATAGATTTTCGTTGATCGTTCCTCGCTCAACTACCTGTTGCTTAAAGCTTCACTGATGTCAGCCCTATCATAGCATATAGGTTTTATTGTTATTAGCCCATATGCTATTTGTCAGCTTACCATTAGCGGTATTAGCTTTCTGGTCCTAATGCATTAAGTCCTGGTGATATCAAATATTAATGCTAGTCGTGATGGACTGACGTGTATTGATATGGTTTAGAGAACGAAAGAGTAGATGGCACGCGATGGTTTTGGCTATGTAGGGATAGAGACATGTGGTAGGGATGGTGACAATCATGAAATTAATGCCTTGGTGATTCTTGGCGATTCTTCTGATCCGACACAGAAACCGGCGCCTTCTAGAAAATCCGGCGGTGGTCATGTTATTTGTGGAATTGAAAGTCCTGCCTTCCCTTCCAAGAACCAGGCAGTCAGAATCATAAAATGTCGTTCTAATAAGAGGGAACCTTTCTCTCCAGGATGAAGGCGGTCTTTCTGAGCAGACAATGGATTTGCCTGGAACTTACATCAATTTCATGAGCGTGCGTCGCATCATCGTGATGCCAACCAGGATTTGTGAAAGACAACAGTGACCTACCTTGCATGATCACATCAGCAATCAAACAGGCGAATGTTCCACTGAACAATTGTTACATGTTGTAACAGTCGATATTATTCAGTTTATTCCACTTTCAAGGTAATTCACTGTCGTATCGCCCCTGTTCCACTGGAATGAATGAGCTCCTCGCCTGCGAACGTTACCACGAGCTAGCTATGATTTGTGGAAGACAATAGTGACCTACCTTGCATCAGCAGAGATAACAATCAAACAGGTCTATACTCCATTGAACAATTTGTAATTATTTAGGCTTTGGTAATTCGCTGACAGGCGTATCTCTCCTGTTCCACTGAAATGAATCCCCGCCTACGCGAAGTTGCCACGAGTTAAAATCCCGAGCACTGACCTTGGAGAATGAAGGCCAGAGCAGTATGTTCCGATGTACAGAGGTTCACAACAATTAATTAATCAGCTAGTTGATGACGATAAAATGGTACGCGTAAATATCAGTCTTCCTCATTAATGTCTCTCGCTTGTAGCAAAAGGGAGTACTGGTGCTGGTAACCTGATCCTACATGCAGGGGAAGTACTCGTATGGCCCAGGCAGCTAATCGTCAGGCGGCCAAGCACATTAGACTCTAAGCGGTATGATACACCAGATGTTTCTTGTTGACTCGAAAGGACGCCTACGTAACCCTATTGCTACCTCCTGTGTTACAGCGATACGCGATTGGTGACAAAATCACCTAATTCTGCTGGCAGCCTCAAAACACTACTTATCAAACATTGACAATGGCAAGTAACTGCCAATAGAACCTTGCTACCTTTCCCTGGCAGTTGTGGAATGCCTGTCCGTGATCTCTTTCTCCCTTCTCTGTTACCTGCTTACAGCGACACTTTGGTAACTAAAACCTCTGGCTCCGCTAGCAGCCTCATTGGGATTGACCATGCAGTGTAGGCAGCACCGCTTTGGCTAGAACTTAAAATCCTAAATGAACTAGTTCCTTCTAAATGAAGAGAAGGTCTATTTTAATCATTACATGGAAGGCTAGCTGTTGCACCCTTGAAAGTGGCATTTAATTCGCTTTGAAAGAGTTCTCTTAGCTTTGGGATTTCATGTTCTAGCAAAAATCGGTCATTGTGTCTGGGGACGACGATGTATTTACATGTATATGTACATGTGTACATATACATGTAAACATATTTTTCTTTCAGTGAAAGTATCTCGGAAAACACAAAGTGCTCCAGGGAATTGTCGAGGATCGATTTCCGATATGATTTTTTTGTCATCGGAATGTTGCTGTACATGTGTTTTGTAAACAGACAACGCTAAGGGCAAGGTTGTTTCATCTGTAATGACATGATTGAGACCCGTCATTGAAGTTTGCGATGAAAGTGATAGGTTGAATGCGAACGTACTGGAAACAGATGTGTACTTAGTGTTTTTTATGTGGCAAAATGTAAAAATAAAATTTTATGGCACTGATTGAATTTCGCAAATATATTTTCTGATTCTTCGGCCAGTGGGTGCAATAGGCCGACAAAAACTTTACGTGCATTCAGAATGATTACGACGCAATGTTCATTTAATACTTATACCGTACCCTACGCAATGGATCCACTTCGTCGTTCGTAGCTCTTCGTTAAGATTGCAAAACTGCTTGAACCGACTGCTGCCGTTGATAAGTCTTCATGAGACTAGTATGGTTTTGAATGCTTTTGCTCATGAACGCAGCAGATAAACACGTTCTTCACTGTTCTCCTCTTTTGAAAAGTCTTGATCTCTCCAGCTGTCTATTGCATGATAACACCGAAAAATGGGGAACCACCATATATGTAACTCTGGATCTCGGACATAAGACCCCAGAATTGCCGCAGTTGTTAATCTGTATCTCGGACAGAAGACCCTAAAATTGCCAAAGACATTACTCTGAATTTTGGACGGCACTAAAATTACAATTTCTCATAAGAATTGTTACGCATTTTTGTTTCCTTCTAATATATTGATGACCATATTGGGTTAAGATACATTCTTTGACGATACAATACGCGTAAACCTGTCATCTGTAGAAAACAGTTTCTGCGCGATTAAGCTGATTATATAGCGTCATTGGTTGCCATAGACGACAATGCTGAGTCAGTGCAGTTCTGTCAATTTATATTTCATCTTTGATGGATTGCTTGAAAACCTAAACATGGCAGTTCGTTTTATTGGATCCACCTGGACTCGTGACTTCCTGATTATTTTGCAGAGCTAAGTGATCTGTGCGTCATGACTTCGTGAGATATGGCAAATGTAGCTAGATGTACTTCAACCTAATCGAAGACACCGTCACTTTTCAGTCTCAAAAAGCCATCTCCCCATTTTCTCACCAGTCCGCCGTAAATTCAATTCTAGCCTCGCAATAACATCTTTACCATGCTGGAATTACCGAAAGCTCATTATGGTGAGACTTCCTGTCGTAGCATCCAATCAGAAGTGTTCTAAATTCTAAATTCTAAAGGCATTAGAAAAGAGCCCATGAGGTATTACATGGGGAGACTTCCGGTCAGCTTCGGGAATGTGTGAATGGTAGAGAATCAGAAAGTTAAACAAATCCACTGCAAATATGTTAACCCGTAGTAAAACCGTTCCAAAGCAAGGAGGTTGATTTCACTTCAAATTGCCAAAACTTCTAGAATTTTCAAACAGTAGGTTCTTATTGAACGAATTCTATCTTAAATTGACTCCAAATAGTGAACAAAATGCAATTTAAACTTGCTTAACACATCGTTTCCTCCGCTAAGAACGCTACATAAATGATATAGGTAATAGGGGCGGTGCACTTCCGAATTAAAGCCGGGAATAGTACTACCAAGATGCGACACCTTGGAAATGTCAAGAACCGCCGCAGCTCATAAAAAGCACCAGGCTGAAAATGGGTAGTTTGGCTTCTTTATCTTATTGATTAACGCGATATTAAGTCCTACCATGAAAAAATCACGCCGATTTATCGGCGTTGTTTGTCGTGCTTAGGGAGACTCAAGTAATGTCTCACACCGTTGATAAATCGGCATGAAAAAAAATGTACACTTAATGACAGTCTCTTGGTCGTGAATGCGTTGCTTCGGCAAACGTGGATTGCTCCTCGATCTGATAAGCTAATCGAAGTAAACATACAGTGTTCCAAGGGAAAGAAATTCACTTTATGGTGTGTCTCACCAGGGTATTTATTGAAAGACTGTGGTCTCACAGAAAGTGTCTTCTTTATTACCCTTGCTGAGTATGCTGTCCAATATGTATATGGAAGTAAATACTAAGGTCTTTCTCCATGTGCCATTAGTAATATTCCCATAAGGCGACACAAGATTGGATACTGGATAAGAAATATTGACAGAGATAAAGCGTCTCTTGGGTCGAGTTGGGTATTGCACACTAACCAAGGAACGAGTTATCTGCTCGATGGCATTCCATGTAGCTCTTCAGGCTGAGTAATATTCTAATTTCACTGACCTAAGACTGTCTCTGCATCAAAACGTCTATGGCTGGCGCGAGTGGACAAAATTCAGAATTATGCCACGGCATAAATAGGAATTGTGGTGCACCATAAATCAACCAATCAAAACATCGGATCTCGTGAATTATGCCGCGGCAGAATTCAGAATTATGCCACGGCATAAATAGGAATTGTGGTGTGGCATAATTAGACCAATCAGAAAGGGGCAATCGTTTTATTTATGATACATGTAGTTCATGAAGCACGCTCTAAGATCGCTGAAGCTGGAGTACATGTACCTATATTTCCCTCCAATAATGGCAAACAACATACATGTCTTACATGGCAAAGTACTTGATAATGGACAGAGTCACAACGTTTATTTGCCCTGGCCAATTTAGGCCCAGTCGAAGGCCATGAAAGATGTTTCGTTGGGTTGATGCTGTCACGATTAGCCCTGACAACTCTTTGATTAGACAGTAGAACAATGGAAATTTAGGTCTAGGTGCTAATGCGGCAAGACAATGGACTGCGCATTGGGCAGGGCCTGAATTCCTTTAACTGCAAGGCGAGTTATGGCGTCCCTACAAGACATATTTAAGTTAGATCTTTTGAAGCCAAGCTTAGAAGGTTGATTTATTACTCAGATAACCGTATATATACCAACACTCAACACCAGCGTTCTTTTACTGCCATAGTAACTATTATACTCCTACAGAATTCCGCGGTTACCTTGACGACAGAACTAACTCTGATTTCCTCCATTTGGAAACTTGTCGTTTCTGTAGGAATTTTGCGTGCACAATAATTAGGCGATTACAGTGAGCGCATATCAAGAGCATATCAAGTTACTAAGCTATCGAATCCATTTCAAGCTTTCATGAGACGATATGGTATTATAACGGTTGAAGATTCTCAAACGATGAATTATTCAAAGTTTTTGTTGGAATGAAATCAGATAAGTGCTGAAATATGAGTTGCTTTTGGAACTGGATCATTCTGCACAACGCAATGTCTATGCCTCTGTTATTGGTGCGAGATGGTATTATACCATTTACCTTTCTTTTTAAACATGTTAAAAGCAAACGGCTTCGTGTAAAGGGGATACAACTTCCTGCTCTTTTACGGGACGCTTAAGAATTAGAGGGCCCTAAGGCTGTCGCTCAAATTAGACCCTGTTGCATGCATCCCCACCTCTTTTCAAAATATAAATCCATTATTAAAACAGTTTAGCATGATTTGTCACAAAATACAGCCATGATTTGAGTTTTTTCTTAGGCTTGTCTGAAGTGCACTCCTCTGACTACACATCCCCTTCAGTTGTATTTCTTCTTGTGGATTTTCAGGTTATTAGAAATAAACATCGTCGTAGTGCGGTTATCATGCACGCCAATACGCTGAAACCTGGCATTTATAGTGTTTGTATATCAATCTATACACAACTGCAGTTTAATAGCAAATTATCAACCGGTCTTAATAGATGCATGTAATTTGGCGTGAACTCAAATTCGGGCATTTACGCATACGGAGTGAGACGAAACGCTTATCATAGATTCCCAACGCTCAGAAGAAGGACGGAAAAGTGCATTGCTCTTCGCACTTCTTAATGGCGCTGATTCTGAAATCCCAGCATGATTTTCACTTTGAAAGCAACCCGCACGATTTTCTCTTTAAAAGTAATATGCGGCACCGCGGGGAATAATAACAGACAAAACACGTTCATTCGTCTATTGGGGAAGTTGAGGGAGCGCAAGGCAAGACGGGCATGACGCAGTGGGTAAAACTAAATCGATGTTTATTCTGGAGAAAAACGAAAGATCACCGAAGATCTACACTTAAGCCCTGAGGGGACTGAGTTGGCATTCTCTGAACCCGAGAGCTGAAACAGTTTAAGTGGAATTGTACCCTGGAGACCGGCAGACGTGAGCTGCAAGAATTTGTGACGCGAATGGGAAGGAAGATGGCGTACGACCAGGAATGGCGAATGATCACTGTCATGCCGATCTATTGGCGTTTCGCGTGTAGCATCGATGTCTTCTGTTCGCAATAAAGTCGTCCCAAGTGCCTTCTTAACCTGACTGTCTTCAAATTTAAAAACAAAACCTTTGAAGCTTACTTCACCGTGAACTAAATCAGAGGAACATTCCATTCCAGATTTACCCATTATTTTTCTTGCCAATAATTTCAAATCATTTCTGCTCATTTCACCCCATACCAATTAGTCTCGCACGTATAATGGCTTAAAATATCGATTTTGTGATGTTTTCATTTCTAAGTCAGCTGGTAGTTGCAGATAAGGATGTTAACCCTTTTTTGACAAACAATCGCCGGTGCGGACCTGAGGTTTATTAAAGACAACTCTGCTTACCATGCAAATATGACCGCGAAGCTCTTATCTGAGGGATGCTCTAAAAGGGGGACCATATAGGTAGGAGCAGGGGGTCAAATTGACCATCTTCTGGTGACTAATATGCACAGTAAGGGTGCAGGGTCATATTTGATTCAGCACAAAATATATTCCTCGTGCAAGCGTAAATAGTTTTGACCTACTGTGAGATGGGAGAGACCTATTGGCGACCTTATGTAACTTTACCTTGCCTAACTACATGTAGCTACTGCCTGTTGTGTCCCTTTTGGTCACATCAGCACATTCTTTGATATTGTTTGATAAAAAGAGCCACGTCACTTGTGATATCAAATCAGATGGAACATATATATAACTATTCTTTCATTACTAAATTCATGAAATGACTTTTTTCTTATATTTTCATAAACCTGGCATACCCGGTAGCCACGTTTCCTTGGCTAGATGAATCCTCCTTCCTCCGAGGTGCCGTAGGGTTCTTTCTCATAATTGCTCCTAATTGATTCAACATCATCGAAGCAATCCATGCTGCGTTCTCGACGTATATATAATGTTCCTTACTATCGAATATTCCACCTCCTACATGGTTTCCACGGCGTTGCCATGGTTAACATTACGGTTGGTGATTAGTTTTAGCGGAAATGTTCCTTCAGGTAACGTGGCTTCTAAAAGGCAACCTCGATTCCCAGGGTTCAATGCGCGCTCCCCGACTTCCGGTGGTCTTAACTATTTTGAATAATTGATCAAGTAGTCCCCGGATGAAGAGGTGTCTAAAAGGCAACCCGAAGCCACATCATCAGGGGAATGGCTGCATTAGGGACGCTCTTCCCAGTGGTAATTTTTAATTAATTCGCTGGCTCAGTATTCCAAGGCAGAGCCAGAGAGTCAGACGCCACGACAACATCTCCAAAACGCTGCTTCGTCTTCACAGAATATTCCTAATGTGCTCAATTTTGTTTGTAAAACCTGGCAAACAAAATCGATAAGGTGTTAACTGATTATAGCTTTAGTACATCAGTGTCACCTTGCTCCGCTGGATGCGTGTCGTCTTCTCGGCATGTCTTGCCTCAAGGCAGGCCGCTAGCGTTGCTCATATCTGAGCTCAAATACAGTCGAGCATCTCTATGAACGACACCTTTGGGACTGACAAATACTGTCCTTAATTGAAAGATAACCAGGTAAAATCCAATGGAAATGGTTATATACAGTGTCTTTGATAGTGGAGAGGTGTCCGCAAGGAGAGGTACGGTTCCACTATATGATAATTTCAGACGCATCAGAGACCAAACTGCAGATACCCTGTAGGGAAGAACGTACGTTGTCAGACGCATCAGAGTCCAACCTGCATATACCCAAAAGGAAGAACGTGTGTTGTCAGACGCATCAGAGATTAACCTGCAAGTACCCCATAGGGAAGAATGTATGTTGTCAGACGCATCAGAGTCCAACCTGCATATACCCAAAAGGAAGAACGTGTGTTGTCAGACGCATCAGAGATTAACCTGCAAATACCCAATTGGGAAGAACGTATGTTGTCAGACGCATCAGAGATTAACCTGCAAATACCCAATAGGGAAGAATGTATGTTGTCAGACGCATCAGAGACCAACCTGCAAATACCCAATAGGGAAGAACGTATGTTGTCAGACGCATCAGAGATTAACCTGCAAATACCCAATTGGGAAGAACGTATGTTGTCAGACGCATCAGAGATTAACCTGCAAATACCCAATTGGGAAGAACGTATGTTGTCAGACGCATCAGAGACCAACCTGCAAATACCCAATAGGGAAGAACGTATGTTGTCAGACGCATCAGAGTCCAACCTGCAAATAACCAATAGGGATGAACGTATGTTGTCAGACGCATCAGAGACCAACCTGCAAATACCCAATAGGGAAGAACGTATGTTGTCAGACGCATCAGAGATTAACCTGCAAATCCCCAATTGGGAAGAACGTATGTTGTCAGACGCATCAGAGACCAACCTGCAAATACCCAATTGGGAAGAATGTATGTTGTCAGACGCATCAGAGACCAACCTGCAAATACCCAATAGGGAAGAACGTATGTTGTCAGACGCATCAGAGATTAACCTGCAAATCCCCAATTGGGAAGAACGTATGTTCAGACGCATCAGAGACCAACCTGCAAATACCCAATTGGGAAGAATGTATGTTGTCAGACGCATCAGAGACCAACCTGCAAATACCCAATTAGGAAGAATGTATGTTGTCAGACGCATCAGAGACCAACCTGCAAATATCCAAAAGGAAGAACGTATGTTGTCAGACGCATCAGAGACCAACCTGCAAATACCCAATAGGGAAGAACGTATGTTGTCAGACGCATCAGAGATTAACCTGCAAATACCCAATTGGGAAGAATGTATGTTGGCAGACGCATCAGAGACCAACCTGCAAATACCCAATAAAGGAAAACGTACTATGTTGTCAGACGCATTAGATTTGTATGAGCTGGGAAAAGAACTCCTTGTCTAACCTTTATATATCCTCTTCGACTATCTGAGAAACTGCTCCAATACAAATAAGTGGTTTATGAACGTCAATAAGTTTCCAAGATATCATAACATATTGATGAAGTGTTTATCGACCTCATCCTACATCAGCGCTGTTAGCAGATTATATCCAATGGGATCTTGTTCGATCCAATACATGGGGACTTATATCATATTTCCTTTTGGGAGCATATTATTGCACTAGAGAGATTTCATTTATATTTATTGAGTCGAAATCGATCTACTTCTTCTGGATGGTGAAAGGGTGGGTTTATTATTAGGGGCACTGTACACTACGTTGTAATGAGAGAGGTTGTGGTGTGTTTGATTATGTTATCAGTGTACAACGCTCCCCCCCCCCCCCGTTTACCTTGTTGGGGGTAAACAGATTTTGTCAACTAAGGGGAGGCACAGATCATACAACTACATGTACATGTAGGAGAGAATGAACTGATAGTATCCGTCTGCATAAACGTATGTCATGTATGAGTTATACCGGTATTCGCTGAAAAGGTCATGGTAACCTGGGACCTGTTTCATAAAGCCTAATAAAGTGCCTTTAGCCCTAATGCTAGGATAAAGTTACTCCTTAAAGGAAGAACGCGTTTCATAAACGTGCCTTTAAAATATCTAGGTTAATGTTACCATTAAGAGTGTTTCAGGTAGTGGTTTTATCCTGTCTTTATTTTATTCGGTTCCTTTAAACCTGAAGGTAGTCTAGAGTTCCTGAGGACTTCGTCCAGGGTAGACGTGGAATCATGTTGCGCTTAATTCAGGAACGGAATAGGCGAAATCTTCGACGAGAACGGGTATTCAGGGATCGATTGAATCCGCTGGATTCCGTGAGAGATTTATTCATCAAGAGATATCTTTTCCCGAAGAACATATGTTTTTGATTTTTGTCGTTAGCTGTGAGAGGAGTTGAAGCATCCCCCCCCCCCCCCCCCCCCCCAGTATCATTGCGTATAGCATTACGATATAACCTGGCATGAACAATCTAGTATCGGTGATATTCACCATGTGAGCATTGCGACAACATCGAGGTGTATTGGCGCTGTGTCATCAGCGTTTGCTGCATGCATTGACCAACACGTTCACTTCGAGAGGGACCTCCAGAAGGTCAAAACCAAATTTTTTGATAACACAGGTTTTCCAAGAGTAATTGGATCGCTCGATGGGACCCCTTGTCGTATACGCAAGCCTCACATCAACGAAAACGTGTATAATATCAATCGGAAAGGATACCACAGCATTAATGCCATGCTAGTTTGTGATTAGGATATGATCATAATAACTGTGTGGCACGTTTTCCAGGAGGGTCTCATGACGCCTTCGTTCTCCACAGTTCAGCCCTTGGCCAGGCGTTTGAAAACAATCCACCGAATGGTTGGATGTTGGGAGACTCAGGGTATCTTTGCAAGAGATGGCTTCTGACACCTCTTGCCAGTGCTCAAACCAGACAGGAAAGGGCATTCCAGCGGATGCAAATAAGAGCCAGATGCATCATAGAACGTTGCAACGGTCTCCTAAAGCAACGGTTCAGATGCCTCCGCAAGGAGATTCAATACACACCACAAAAGGCAAGCATTATTATTCAGTCCTGCTGCCTGCTCCACAACATTGCTGTCCGGGATAGATTGCTCTTAGTGGAGGAATCAGATGACGATGACGATGATGACGAGGACTCTGATGATGACGCAGGGGATGATGACTTTCCTCCTCGAGACGGCAATCAAATTCGCCAGCTTGTAATTGAGTTCTGAGTAGAACACCACTAAAACATCAAATCAGTATCAGTCCAATTGCGAGATAGCTGTCTCTTGGCCATCTTCCCGGCACAGAGTTAATGCATGGAAAGGAAGTTTCGTTTGTCGAAAGGACATTCATATAGTGTATAGGAACCAAAGACACTGAAATTTACACATTTTGCCACGGCCTGATCATGTATTACGAATCTCAACACAATAAATCACTCTGCGTTCAAGTTTAGTTTTTTTTCACCAATGAGGTACACCATACAATCATTTATTAATGGCAGGCCTGTTAAATTTAATGTAATGGCATAGTAAAAACGAGTTATGAAACGCTTTTTTAAATACGCAGCTTTAAATAGACGTTATATCCTTCCTTTATGGTACCTTGAAGGAAGTCTGTTAATAAGTTTTATGAAACAGGTCCCTCGTATTAAGTAAGTACTTCATTATTTAATAATTCACAAAAAATTGCATGCTAGAGGGAGAGAGTGTGAAGTATATATTATCACCCAAGTGCCAAGTTGTTTTAAAAGCAGCGGTCTATTTGTTATTGCATCCATTTACTTGAACTTTTTACCATTGGCCGGGTCACTGGTCTTCACAGCCATGCCCCGTATTCTATGTCATCCTAGGCCCCCAAGTCAGCTACCTTAGGGGCCGCGTGCGCCTTCCAGTTTTCTAGGGGAAGAGGGTCATTTTGTTTTCAAAACTAAAATCCCCGAGAAAACGAAAAATGAATAAGGAAAATGAGGTGGAATAAATCTGTCAAAAAAGTAATTTCTAACAAATTCTCCGAGAAAGGGGGTCAATGGCAAGATGGCAGATGGCAATCGCATGGAGAGGAGAGCGTTTAAGAATATTAGTAATTCGAGCACTGAGCCCCCCCCCTTAAATGTGGTGTGTGTGTGGGGGTGGGGGTGTCATCCACTTAATAGAATAGAGGATACGCCGTTTCTTTGGCATCGGTGTCGCCCCTGGACAAAAAGTGTCATTCCCTGTTGTATACCGTAATGATAACTAAATAAAGCGCGGTTCTGCCGCAACACCTCAGAGACCAAACGTGGGAAATGGAGACTCCTTTGTTCCCTGGACACACTATATCCGTAGACATATTTTTCCACCACACCGGCATGCTTCCTCGAATGGGCTTGACCGTCCATATGGCAGAATCTTTTCGCAACTGCTACGCTTGCCAGAACTATACCAAAACCAATGCCGACAACTCAAAATGATGTCGATGAAATCGAAACGACAAATGACAAATGCAAAATGCAAAAATGCTTTTAGAGACGTCTAATGCAATCAGAGCAGAGTCTTGAAGTTCTCCGCCTCCCAACCATATGGTATTGTTAGCAGGGGCGGTACCTCACACAATATTGTAACCAAACAGGAAAGAACTCAACGTGCTATCGACTTGACACTAACACAAAGTTAGACGGCGAGTTTATATTAAAGCGATTATCCCTACCTTACTGTACTGTAACAACCGACTCAATCCGATGCTGCGGGATTTAACTTTCCATGCACTAGCTGAGGCATGCTACAGCTATCTCAAGCTAATCCAGCGTTCAATACACTGAGGACAGACGCGGGAACAGAATCGCTTACGGAAACCCGCGATATTGTCCACGACCCGAGGTTAGAGAAAACGTGTTTCAGCCGAAAATGAAAAAATATCCTTCAAATTTTACTCGGACACCCAAAATGTATGGATAATTCACTGAAAGTATTCCAATTTTTGCTCCAGAAGTTTGTTATTTCCTAATGTGATTGAAGCCAGTCTACACATCTTGCAAGAATGCTCTTGATTTATTGGCTCGGGGACGAGGTCGGATCGATGGCTTCATATTCAAAGCATGTGATTGGGGTGTAACTGTAACCGTGGTCCTGGCGACTAAAATCCCGGCGACAAAAATCCTTCTTTTCTTTCTTTCTTCTAACTGATGTTTTACTCATATGGCAACAACAGCCTATAAGCCCCCGAAACGACAACGTGAACGCCTACCTCATTGTTCGACATTGTTATGAGGTTGAACAATGATATAAGCGTTCACGGGGCGGGGATTTGCAAAAACTCCTCTACGCCACTAACTAAAATGGCAATCAGTGTTCTTGGTGTACGGCATTTTTAATTCGAAAAACCCCTGGCATGGTTAATATCACACGATCACATAACATACCCATCAACCAGGCTATATTGACACTATGCCCCCCCCCCCCCGGCCGAGACCATGTGGTGTTAAATCGGAGTATATACAAACATGTCTCGGAATGCGTCTTTTGTCATGTTCTGTACATGTATCTAACTATAAAATGTTTGAGCAAGACTACTTAAAAGGCGAACATCATATCAACGACGCTGGAGTAGAACGTGACGAACTGAGTGTTATGTACGTACGATGTCATAGCCTCCACCGCCGAACGAGGAGACGGGACGAGCTGCGTCCGGACGTGTGTTCTGTTACGAGCTGAACAAAACTAGATTAAACCCGATTTGAAGCCTTGTTGTTAACTTTGAAGCAAGCAACAAACAACTGGTCGCTACAAGAAGACACAGACATAGCATGCAGGACTTTGTTCTCGTCTCAAAACCTCCCCGCCGGGCAATCGGAGGTGGGGAAGAGGTAAAGGCTTATGTCATTGTGCAGGCCGGAAGCAGCTAACTCCATCTGTTTCAATAAGGCAACACTACAAAGACAATCGTTGAACGACTCAGCACTGCAAGGCGGACACGCGTACCACTTGGTGTGACAACCCGATCAGCGTTCAGACATTGTAACAATGATATAATGAGAAGAGATTGTCATTACCAATCCGGACAGCTACGTGCTACACTGCCACCACCAGCTAGGCTAGACACTGCCATAAAGGGGACTGTGTGAAGGGCTCCAAAAGCAGGTCATCCATATTGCCTTTGCCTCCCCTTTGTTGATGGTCACCAAGACGTCATTTGCACCGGTCTTCCTGAATGCGGTTAATCTTGCAAATACAGTGGACTCGAACCTTTCTATTATGGCAAGCCTCCGAACAGAGAGTCTTTAATAGAGGTCAAATTGAATGGAAACCACCACTTTGGGACCAAAACGAGTGTCCTTGAGAGATGTCTGCCAAGGGAGGTTCCAGCCTGTCAGGAGATGGGCGCCCGTAAACGCCCGTAAAAGTTTTGCCCGGCGTGATTGATAGCGCCCGCAAAAACCCCCGTCAGCGCAATTTTTATTCAACCAATATGTTTTAAAAAGGGAGAGGGGAAGGAATGAAAACCTCTCTGGCCAACTGAACTTCCCATTTGGTACACATGTATTTCGAAATCCATCTGATCACCCGAAGTAGAACTTTGCCAGAGCATGCCGCAGACGATCCCCCCCCCCCCCCCCCCGACTTTAACATTTCATCTATCGAGAGATCGTTTCAATATGCAGCTCATATTTCAAAAATCTGCAGCTTATTTTACATCATTTTTATTCGTTTGTGTCCCAGACAGGATACTCTTTCCAATGAAATATAGTAGGAGAGCTGATTCCTTTCCACTAAGGAGATATTTACTTAAATATCAGGACTATTTGCTAACTTTCCCAGACCGCACAGTCTATCAACGATCTTTTCCCGCTAAATTGTTGCATTGGGTGGCTATTTGTAACCCTGTGAGACGGGTCAGTTTTGTCTAAAAATAGCACAGCATGGCTCTTCCCGTTGTTGAGTGCAACCCACTGTGTTTTATCAGAAACAGATGACAGTTGTTTTTCTAGAAATTGTCAAAAATCGTTCCAATTTGGAGCAGACAATTTTCCACACAGCTGCTGCTGTAGGGCCTATCTTGGGGCCAGTTTTTGATGACTTTACCTAGTTAAAGAAAGATTTTTGACTCCCTGCCCATAACCTGATACATTTATCAGATCAGTGACACCTTATTATAGGCCTAATACAATAAGACCAGAGTGAGTGGTGAGAGTGGTTTGACTTGAGGGAGACCTTATAAAAAAAAGGTTAATGTGGTTAACACATGCAGATTAACAATCACACAACACTCAAGAAGTTTCAATGGTAATCATTAAATGATAATAATCTGATTAATGATATAGAAAACTACAAAGACCAAAATGAGTGCATGTATGACAAGAAACTATTACTTTAACAGTCTTCCATGAAATATCCCTCTGGAGTGGTTTTTAGATAGCTCCCGTAAAGTACCCCACGGGAGTGACTGGAGCTCAAGTGGATATTTCTCCTGACAGGCCCTGGGAACTCTCCTCTCCTAAACTTCATGTGGTAACCACATGAAGTTTGGGAGAGGCAGTATCCAATAACAAGGCCAGAATAGCTCCGAACAAAACAATTTACTTGCATAGAAAGGATTTATTAATGTCCTCAACAGATACAAAATGTGTCAATCGTAAGTACAGAAAACGTCCTCTGGACCACATGATATATATCGATATTTTATATATATAATCTCAGAGAAAATGGCACCAAATTTTTCTGTACATGTACAGTTCTTTATATGCAAAAGTTGCATATCATGCAACAGCCCATTTTCCATGGCAATATTCTCTAGTGACATATTTTGAAAGGCCCTATTCAGACTGGAAATATTATCTATCTCTCTCTCTTTGAATTTTAACCCAGCCTTGTTCTTCTTTACAATTTGTTCCCCACAGACTACAGACATAAAGTATGACATGACTTCACTAACAATATGGCAGGATTCTGACTGGGAATGAGAATTATTCCTCTCTCTTTGTGTTCTAACCCTGTCTTCAATCTGTCCCCAACTAACAAGCATATAACAGGTGACATCGTTTGTATCTGCTGACGACACCTCCGCCATTATTGGTCCTTCTTCTCTTTGTTTTCCTCCCGGAAATGCAGGAACACAAGCGAGAAAACAAACACGCCCACCATCATCGAGAATGAGCTGGTGTAGTAAGGAAAGGCTGCCGGAATAAAGCGGGCGTACTGAGTATGCTGTAGGGGGTGTACCGACATCTGGAAGAGAGGACCGAGATCATTAGTTTGGAAGTAAGTCCAGACTGGCAGATTGTGGCTTTCTAAAAATCTGAAAGGCAATAGGCCTAGCACCAGGAATTCAACATGCTACCCAGAGCTTATACTAAGACCTCATCGTCTGACATGTACAACGTCACATCATCACAGCACGCATGCATTGAGAGATAATACAATGTACATGAGGATATGCAGCTACTTGTACAGTTACTATTCCACGAAATTATTGTCATCATAGTGACTGCGTCGGTTTGGGACAGCATGCATCTGTGTGGAAAAGTTGGATTAGTTAGCAAGGACATAGACAAGGCGTTCATTTTTTAATGATATTGAAGGCAATTTCGGGCCAGATTTTGTCTGTGAGAAAGTGACAAGTGCTTGTTGTAGAGCCAGGGGAGTAGCAACTCTTTTGGGCTCAACATGTATGAAACAATGATTCTCCATGATTTCCACTGAGCGAGTTGGCTTTACAACACCAAATATACATTAGACTGTGGACTACACTTACCTGAGTGGTGCTGAAGAGATGTGTGAATCCAATCCTACGATAGTCAACTCTGAATTGATAAACGCCATAAACGTCGGGAAGTTTGAACTTGGCTGAGAACACACCATCTGAAAAACATTAGAAATATTGTTTTTGTTAGAGCTTTTCTTTACATATCAGTAAAGAAGTTGTGTATGGGATCTGCCAATGGGGAGAGAGACACCCAAGATCCTCCTTTTGGAAACCTATAATCTCGTGGTAACAGGTTATGGTTCTAAAAAGAGGAAATCATAATTTTCCGAAAATGGAATATAATCCAACTGTGTTGTGTACGCAGAGGATGGGATCTGCCGATGAAAACAGACAGACACCGAAGATCATATACTATTTATGTATCCTCCTGTTGGAAACCTTATAACCTAAGGATAAAAAGGTTATGGTTCGGAAAAGAGGAATTCACAACTTTTTAGATAAGAAATTTATAATGAAACTGTGTTGTGTACGCAGAGGATGGGATCTGCCGATGAGGACGGACAGACACCGAAGATCATACACTGTTTATGTATCCTCCTGTTGGAAACCTTATAACCTCAGGGTAAAAAGGTTATGGTTCGGAAAAGAGGAATTCACAACTTTTTAGATAAGAAATTTATAATGAAACTGTGTTGTGTACGCAGAGGATGGGATCTGCCGATGAGGACGGACAGACACCGAAGATCATACACTATTTATGTATCCTCCTGTTGGAAACCTTATAACCTAAGGATAAACAGGTTATGGTTCGGAAAAGAGGAATTTACAACTTTTAAGATAAGAAATTTATAATGAAACTGTGTTGTGTATGCAGAGGATGGGATCTGCCGATGAGGACGGACAGACACCGAAGATCATACACTATTTATGTATCCTCCTGTTGGAAACCTTATAACCTCAGGGTACACAGGTTATGGTTCGGAAAAGAGGAATTCACAACTTTTTAGATAAGAAATTTATAATGAAACTGTGTTGTGTATGCAGAGGATGGGATCTGCCGATGAGGACAGACAGACACCGAAGATCATACACCACTGATGTATCCTCCATTAGAAGCCATGACCACACTGGTAGTTGGTCAAGGTATGGAAAAGAGGGAAAAACTTCATCGAACACTTTCGTATATTTCTAGCGGAAAACATTCTGATTTCAACATGTAGTGTACGAAGAAAGTGAAAGTTGCAGAATAGGCAACTGCCACTGAAGAACATACACGTTCATGTATCCTCTTGTGAAAAACCAGGACCATACAGAGTTGGCCGTGATATAGCAGACAAGAGGGATCTGCACTTAGAAGATGGCGAGTGAAAGGGTTATTAGACGAGTACTATTCAATGACACGCAATGTTGTGTACGCAGAGGATGGGATCTGCCGATGAGGACGGACAGACACCGAAGATCATACACCACTGATGTATCCTCCTGTTGGAAACCTTATAACCTCAGGGTAAACAGGTAATGGTTCGGAAAAGAGGAATTCACAACTTTTTGAACAAGAAATTTATAATGATACTGTGTTGTGTATGCAGAGGATGGGATCTGTCGATGAGGGCGGACAGACACCGAAGATCATACACCACTGATGTACCTCCATTAGAAGCCATGACCACACTGGTAGTTGGTCATAGTATGGAAAAGAGGACGAATGCAAACAGGTTGGAAACAGGTTATGGTTAGGAAAAGAGGAATAACAACTTTTTAAATAAAAATTTTATAATGAAACAGTGTTGTGTATGCAGAGGATGGGATCTGTCGATGAGGGCGGACAGACACCGAAGATCATACACCATTAATGTATCCTCCTGTTGGAAACCTTATGACCTCAGGGTAAACAGGTTATGGTTCGGAAAAGAGGAATGCACCACTTTTTGAATAAGAAATTTATAATGATACTGTGTTGTGTATGCAGAGGATGGGATCTGTCGATGAGGATGGACAGACACCGAAGATCATACACCACTGATGTATCCTCCTGTTGGAAACCTTATGACCTCAGGGTAAACAGGTTATGGTTCGGAAAAGAGGAATAACAATTTTCTGAATGAGAAATATAACGAAACTGTGTTGGGTATGCAGAGGATGGGATCTGTCGATGAGGACGGACAGACACCGAAGATCATACACCACTGATGTATCCTCCTGTTGGAAACCTCATAACCTCAGGGTAAACAGGTTATGGTTCGGAAAAGAGGAATAACAATTTTCTGAATGAGAAATATAATGAAACTGTGTTGTGTATGCAGAGGATGGGATCTGCTGATGGGGACGGACAGACACCGAAGATCATACACCACTGATGTATCCTCCTGTTGGAAACCTTATGACCTCAGGGCAAACAGGTTATGGTTCGGAAAAGAGGAATGCACAACTTTTTGAATAAGAAATTTATAATGATACTGTGTTGTGTATGCAGAGGATGGGATCTGCCGATGAGGGTGGACAGACACCGAAGATCATACACCACTGATGTATCCTCCATTAGAAGCCAAGACCACACTGGTAGTTGGTCATAGTATGGAAAAGAGGACAACTGCAAACAGGTTATGGTTCGGAAAAGAGGAATAACAATTTTCTGAATGAGAAATATAATGAAACTGTGTTGTGTATGCAGAGGATGGGATCAGCCGATGATGACAAACAGACACCGAAGATCATACACCACTGATGTATCCTCCGTTAGAAGCCAAGACCACACTGGTAGTTGGTCATAGTATGGAAAAGAGGACGACTGCAAACAGGTTATGGGGTACAGGGTACTATTCAATGACACGCGATGCTGTGTATGCAGAGGATGGGATCTGCCGATGAGGACGGACAGACACCGAAGATCATACACCACTGATGTATCCTCCATTAGAAGCCAAGACCACGCCGGTAAGTTGGTCATAGTATGGAAAAGAGGACGACTGCAAACAGGTTATGGGGTACAGGGTACTATTCAATGACACGCTTTTTAGATAAGAAATTTATAATGAAACTGTGTTGTGTACGCAGAGGATGGGATCTGCCGATGAGGACGGACAGACACCGAAGATCACACACCACTGATGAATCCTCCTGTTGGAAACCTCATAACCTCAGGGTAAACAGGTTATGGTTCGGAAAAGAGGAATAACAATTTTCTGAATGAGAAATATAATGAAACTGTGTTGTGTATGCAGAGGATGGGATCTGCCGATGAGGACGGACAGACACCGAAGATCATACACAACTGATGTACCCTCCTGTTGGAAACCTTATAACCTCAGGGTAAACAGGTTATGGTTCGGAATAAAGGAATTTAGCGGAGATAAATATATTAGTGTCTGCATGCATTCGAAAATTCACAGACCCCTTTGCCTCAGAGCATACCTACTGATAAATGGATGGCCCCTCAATGTGTGGACAAGTGGAAAGATGATACCTTATCAACTACATGAACTTGCTGAACCAACCACATATCAGACGGACCAAATGTTAATGTTTTTTACTCAGTGTTGTGGGCAATATGATACTTTCACTTACTTTTGCGCTTCATTGTTGTTCGTACAAAGGGGTCAATCCTGACAAGCTCCAGCTGGACATCGGTGCCATCAAACGGGACCCATTTCCCTTCCTTGATCTGTTCAATGTGGATGGTGTAATGCTAGAAACAGAAGAGAGAATAGCTGTATTACATGTCTTTGAGGAAGCAGTTATAGTAAGTAAAGTTTGTTTATTATAATGTCACCCCTGATGATAGGGCCAGCCAGCTTTGGCCCGCGAGACTCTTTACCTCCAAACTCCAATCTCTAATGCCAGGCGCCTGGCAAGAAGGCAGTTTGTGTCATATATTCAACTAGCTCCGAGTAGCTGGCAGCTGACCAACCGGCTGCATTGCCCCTCAAGCCTTTGACCTTCCATTCACGAGGCGGACGCCTTCACTACTAGGCCATTGAGATCAGGATTTTATTCCTGGCCTAGTTTTATTGGGCAATACCACAGTGGTTGAAAGTAACAGTACCAATAGCACTTGACCAAGTCACTGTACTAATACATGTAGGAGGTGATTGTTTCTATTGTGTTGCGAAGGTAAACAATGTTAGCATTCAAATGTTGCAATATGAAAAGACCATATCGATGATATTATTCAAGAGGTGGCATTACTGGTACAAGTCTCAAATACTGACAATCCCTTCATCAACACTGGATAACCTACCACATTCTCCATGACCGTGTAAGCCTGAGGGGTGTTGTTCTCCCCCTGTCTGGTATGAGACACCTTCCCGACACGAAGCACGCCCTTCTCCTTGAAGACCCACTGGGACAGGCTTGTAGCAAGATCCTGGTTACCGGAGCGCGAGAATTTGCTGCCACCGTTGGCATTCTGGACCTCAGCGGTGAAGAATTCGTCACTGAAGAACTCGAGTGATCCTATGAAAACCACTCGGGCGTTGTTACGGGCCTGGAGTGCTGAGATTAGGAGGGTGTTCTTCCCAACAGCATGAGGGTACTGGAAATAGAAAGACATGAATATTATTGCTCGTCACGAGGACACTATAAGATTTCTGTGTTGGTAGTTTTGCAATTAAGATGCAGGAAAGAGAGCAGCACATTGACAAAGCTGGATTTCCCAGATGCAGGGAACCGAGGTTTCACATCTCATATGAAAGACTGTGCAACATGACTTTAGTCATTAACTTACATCCTCAATGGTCTAGTCATTAACTTACATCGTCGATGGTCTTGTCCGGGTTGAAGGAATAAGCTGTGGAGGACGCGTGAAGGACGTTAAGGACCAGCGGGTTGTCAGAGTCAGCAGTCATGCCAACGCCCCTGAATAACAGAGGACTGACATTCCTCTTCTTACCAACAATCATGTCAGAGTCGATAAGGTTGTCTGGGTCGGCGACAATCAATGTGTGCTGGAAAATAACAGAACAGTAAATATAGCTCACTAATGCACAGCCTGGACAGAAGGACCGCTCTTTACCTTTAAAATATGATGTGATACAAAGAGTTAGTGTCACTCTTCACCACCCAAATATGATATGAAAGAAAGAGTTTTAGCGAGTCTCAACAGTTACGCTGTAGAACTAATAATCAAAACTAGATCTTCGCGTATGATTTTTATGCATCAATCTTACCTTTCCTTGGTCCGAGGTGTCATAGTTGAGATGATCAATCACTGCGGTCTTTTCCTCATCGAATTCCACACCACACTCGCTCCCAAGTTCGCGAATGGGCTCACCTAAAATGAGAAGAGTTTCTTTGAGAACAGACAATCTTTTTTTAACGGAAATTGAGACAGTGCCAACTTGATTCAAGCCTTGACCACTGACTGCCAAGTGCTAATAACCTTCAAGTTGTTGAAAAACTTACCGACAGCAGAACTAGCAGCCACAAGCACATTTCCGCCTCCATCAATGAAGTTGGTGATAGCGGCGACATCAATGGACCCGCCAAACTCTGAAATAAAACGCATGAAATAGAACACATGGAATGCAATTTCTCATTACAATACAATACAACAAGTATACATGTACAATCCTACTAGTTTGATCAAAAGACCAACTGGGGCAGGGAAACAAAATCTTCTTAGCAAACTAAAGGTGACATACTGACAATGTTCTCAGACGTTCTCAGAACAATACTTTGGCCATTTTGTGGATCTGGATGTTTCTCAGATTGCCAACTCCATGAATCTGTCAAGGTGTTTACGCTCGCAGAAAAAAGCACAGAGGACAACTCTGCATGATGATTGACCGGAGAGAGAGTAGCTTACCTTCTACAGATGGGGCGAAGATGACGAGATGGTCATACAGAAATTCACCATACTTTACGAGGGCAAGGGACGAGTCATCTGCTGTCTTGAAGGTCAGGTCAAAACCTCGATCTGAAAAACAAATTTTTAAGGTTTTAAGGGTTGACCACATAAGGGACACCTTACCAATGGCTTGAGAGGCATTGTCTGGCATCATAGACGAATTCGAAGAAGTTTGTTTTGGCAATGACCAGTCATGCATTTCACCTTTAACAAGTCAAATGGGCTAAACTTTAGAATCCCCGATCGGAAATGACGTAGTTTGATCGCATTCAACTATAAATCCATTGAACAGTGGTGCTTGGTTAGTCAACCGATGACCTTTTTTTGGGGTGTGATCGGGGATTGTAAACTCGTTCCGTCAAATGATCACCATGTCTCTAGGCATTGTCCGAATTCATCAGAACTTGTCGAGACTGAGAGAGAGTGGGACTGGGAGTAAGCCAACAAGCGAGCGAGGGACTCTGGCATGCCGTGACCCGGGTCGGGAGTCGTCATCACCACATTATAAGGATGATTCGCAATGTTTCATTATTTTTTAATAATTTATTAAGGGCAGCAAATTGGGAAATTTACTTTTTTTAGTGGTTATTTTGCTATTGCTATATATGCAGCTGCCTTAGGCTTAGCTAGACGGAGCTCGCCGCATGATGACATGGGCGAAGAAGTCAGGTGGGGCAGGTTAGGTCAAGAGCAAAGGCAAAATCTCTCATTTAATTTATGCAGCGGTCAATGTAAACCCGACACCCCCTGGTCAGGGATCGACGCTACATCGACGTCGATGTAGCGTCGATGTCTGAGCGAAGGATTTTTTTTCAAACGACGATGTCATGGCGATAAGCTGAAAAGATGTCGGTGAAAAATTGTCGACAGCCTGGACATCAGGAGAATTAGCTGTGTCGCATGCGTGGCGCATGGCTTTTTCCTTGGTGGTGAACGTCTGGCGATCAGGAATCTTGCCCGGCCAACGACGGCGTATCACCATCAGATCACCTCATTATCATAATATCACTATTACAGGCAAGATGGCGGGGATGGCCACGAATTTCCCGATACGCGTCGCCCGCCTGCCAGGCATCGACGAAGTTGTGTCACCAGTGGAACAACGTCATGTTTCATGACGTGATGTCATGGTTGCCGGCAGCGGGCAATTTTTCACAGATTTTGAGCACTGAATTGCCTTTTTTGGCGAACAACTTGGACTGGTATATGATAATCATAAAAGAACTCTCGTGTGATTTGTGTAAGTGCGCAGAACACACTTGTGATGGTCTGTGATTTCTCAGGCCGAATACCATCACTCGCGTGTTCTGCGCACTCAAAAACCTCCTCGAGTTGTTTTTGTTTTATTATTGTCTCCTTTCAAAGACTGACTTTGACAAAAAAATTAGTTGGGGCAATAGGATTGTTTTTATTGTTGTTCTCTTTAACACATTCTTTTTTTTCTGTTTTTATTAATATGGTGATATCCTGACTTACGTGTCTGTCTTCTCAATACTACAATCAAGATGTACAGACCGGGGGAGCTGGCGGTACGTACCCATAAGTCTTTGTGGTAGTCTCGCGCGTACCGGATATAACCCATCAAGCTTTTCACCTTCAGAGAAATACTGCGTTGCGCTCAAGTGCCTTATAAAAGGCTGTGAACAAAATTAACGTTCGACCAATGAGAAAGCCACATTACCCTGCATACGAGGTTGGACGCGTGATCACTTAGTGACAAGTAAAAATAGAATCAGACCACATGTTTCTATACGTCAGAATGCTGCCGTTTGCGCTGTAGTACACGTGTGTTGTCCAAATTTTCGATTTCAAGCAAGTTTAAGGCCAACCTCGTGTCCACCAGACTAATGCATAATTGGCAGTTGAGCGCAACGCAGTATTTCTCTGAAGGAGAAAAGCTTGATAGGTTATATCCGGTACGCGCGAGACTACCGCAAAGACATATGGGTACGTACCGCCAGCTCCCCCGGTCTGTATCATGTAGGAGCCAGTTTTCGCAGGTCTTATCACTAAGTGCAGATTTACTAGCTTCCAGCGATTCCATACACGCAAAAGCTTATTCATTACGAAATTTGAGATCAATAACGAAATATCTGGGGTGCTGCGTGGATGTTTTAAGCGTGAATTAATCTTGAAATCGCTCACTGAAAGATCGATGCAGACCAAAACAAATCCGAAGCGGCTCCCCCATTTTCGCCGGTATTGCGCATGCGCGACTGATTGTTGTGTTTCTGTGTAGTGTGCATGATCCTAGGTATTGACCCAGTGTTTTGAACGTAATTAGAGAATTGCTTGCCTGTTTAGGACGCATTTTGGGCGCTTTCTTTGCGGAACGAAATGAAAATAAAAAATCAGAAAATTTCTTCTCTGGAAACGAAGTGACGCGCGAGAAAACGGGAAAAAACGGGTTTTCGCGAAATTGGGGAGCAGCACCATACATCTTGATTGTAGTATGGTGAAGAACAGTCGAAGCCCTGACCTGTGCAACCAACCTAGGGTGGTGAAGTTCTGGTGCATGTCTGCACCACCCTGGGTGCAAAAGGGTCGATCCCTGGGCGCATTGAAATTTCAAAAATGGTGATAAAGTGTCGAACGCCTGACCAGGGGGGTGTCAGGGTTTACATTGACCGCTGCATTACTTCACAGTGCGCCCGCTAGGCGTCGCTGCCAAATTCTCAAAAATGGATCAGAAAATCGGCGAATTGACGGGAAATAGCTCACCTCTGAGTGATCTGAAGAAGATGGAATGTGTCTCTCTGATTGACCAATTGTGAACCAATACTAGAGTTTTGCCAGCAGCGTAAGTTGCTGCGAAAAGTGAGCAAAAGGCGAGAAAACCGGCGAGCTTCATAGCGGTGGCTGCCATCTTTAAATGCGGAGTAATGTGATGCGGCTTTGGGACCCTGACAAAAAGATATACTAATTTTTCTCAATTAATGATGCTATTCATAGCTACAGCACACATACTTCATCATCATGTCAATATTTCAGTACTTTTTATTGGGTAACATCCGTATTGCACTGAAATATATTAAAGATTATTTGTATAGAGGTTGGCTAAAAACCACCTGCTGAGTAAACCGGTCACTGACCAATCAAATTCGGCCAACGTGGGCAGGCTTTGGCAGGCTTTAGTTCAGCAAATTATCGTGTGGGGCGCTGCCAATAATTTGTCAATGCAAAAGCACCATTCCCTTGCAAAATAGACACAATTATAGTTGATCCGGAGCTAATTTACACTGTTGCCACCTCTTCTTTGCAAACACATCAAACTTGATTGTTTTGCCCAATTTGGACATATGCTGCCACCTACCCGGAAGTGTTGAACTAGGCTAACTGTTCGTGAATTATGAACTTGTTCAGGGGCTCAAATCATGCTGCATCTTACAGCAAATTCAGACCCTCTTATCCTGCCGAATTACTCAAGACCATTCTTGACTTCCTTGGGGAGAAGGTGAGCTTAATTCAGTGCTTGAAGTCGCCAAAAATTTGACCTGATTCAATCAATGTATTCCCTATACTAATACATGTAATACTAGTAATACGTGTACACGGCACTGGCAAGTGGCACTGCCTGTGACACCCTGCACGCAAGCGTGGCAGTGTACCTATGGCAACCAACTAACCACACCCTCGGTAGACTGTATTAACTGTGTTTCCTGTCAGAAATGAGGGAAGTACTTTAGTCTCTTTGTCTTAGTTAAGCAGGTTCTCTTTGATCCTAAAAAAGAACTTTAGTTCCCCTTGGCTTACCAGTAGGCATATTATCTAATAGTCCATTCTATATCTTCTGGCAGCATCCTCCTCCCTACAGACATGCAGTAGACGTTGGATGTGGAACGGGGCAGAGCACCCAGTATCTGGCGGGGTCGTTCCAGCAGGTGACGGGGGCAGACGTCAGTGAGGCGCAGATAGAAGAGGCCAATAAGAATGAGAAGATATCGAATGTGACTTACAAGTAAGTTTTTCACCAATAGAGTTCCTTAGAAGGCAGTTATATCGCAATATCTTTAGTGCCGAAACTTAAGGTTAAATTTTGCGCGCTCCTTGTGGTTTTATACTAGTACTGTAGTAGTGCAGCACACGTGATGCAGCAGAACATTTCTTAGCGGACACCTGTGTTACAATGACATTCTCGTTGGTCTATTCAGGACACCCTCTCTATTAACGACACTCGTTTTGGTCCCAAGTTGGTTGTTTCCATTTAATTTGACCACTCTTATCAGGACACCTCTCTGTTAAGGACAGCATTTGTCAGTCCTGAGAGTGTCCTTAATAGGGAGGTTCTACTGTACGTCATCTTCTTTAGGGTTGGAATGGACTCCAGCATTCCGTGTGATGATAACTCGGTTGACCTCGTCACAGCAGCACAGGCGGCCCATTGGTTCGACTTCGATAAGTTCTATGCGGAAGTGGACCGAATACTCCGACCAAATGGTTGTCTTGCTATCTATGGATACACCGTGCCAAGTATTGTTTATGGAGACAAGACAGAGGCTGCATCACAACTCTTGGCTGAGGTAGGCTGATCATCACGTGACATTAAAAAAAAGACAGCTTTCATGGCTATACTAAAATACAAGGTGTACCTAGATTCTTGAACTTGCTTTCGATAAACAGGTCTTTCATAGCGCCTCTGGGCAAGTTTCAAAATTGGAAGGGCGTCCAACACTTTTATTTTACACTTCAATGAATGATTGTGAAAATGTATTCAACAAAAATCTTTAGTGTCTGGTATTAGCTATCTATCGAGGAGTACTTCATACAATAGATTAGGCATCAATGTTTTAACCCAATCGAACCTGACAAAAGGAAATAGTTTTTGTGTCAGACCGATCGATAAATTTTGCCAGACACTTACAAACTTCTAATCATAGTTCTCACAAGAGCATTGCATCATCTCTCTCAGATTAAGTGTCTCTTATCCTATTTGAGGTTAAGAATGTTTGTATACTTTAAGTTTCCATTTATTCTTATTGTGAAATATGCTACATTTGGTGTCGGCCTAAAAGTACAGTAAAATATGGTGCCTTGACTGGAATTCAAACCACTGATCTGTGATTGAAATCCCAGTTAAAATCTTGATTTTCCTGTACTTATTTATTCTTTCTTTATATGAGCCTGCATTTTTAACCTGTTTTCCAAGAATGCCTCACTAACAACACACAATACCCCATTCAGATTGTACCAACAAGTAAAAACATCAATCTGGATATATTTTGGCCCATTTCACCTTTTAGAACCTGGTCCCTTTTGTTACAGCTCCACGAGTTCTATCACCGTGAAGGATTCTGGGATGAAAGACGCAGAATCGTTGATGACAAATTCAAGGATAAAAAAGTTGCATATCCAGATACCAAAAGGTTTGTTCAAAAACTAAAAATTCTGTGAGAATGAAAGACGTGTCTTCTTATTTGCAGTTGCGGGCAAAGTTACAGGGTGATGGTGGCTTTGCCTGGGATGAACGGCGGATGAAAAATGACAACTGTTACAGGGATCATAAAATGCCATACCCAGCGAGCCAAAGGTTTGTTGCAGCCGCTTTTGGTATTGTCCCTCCTGCGTTTTCTAATTCCAGTTCCAGAATTGGTCTCTTTTTTATTTCAGTTTCGGAGCAAATTGGAAGGCTAGACGACACACAATATAGAGCGGCACACATTGATTGATACCTGGTACAGGGATGATGAAATGCCATACCCTCTGAGCCCACCATTTGTTGAGTCCCAACTATTATTTATCAGTTTTCTAATTTCGGTCCATGGGTCGGTCTCTCTTTTTTTGCAGTTCAGGAGAAAGTTCATTTTAGGGCATGAGGGGTCAGACTATGTTAAGCGCATCACGAAAATTGACACCCGTTACAAAGATGTTGAAATGCCATACCCTTCGAGCACAAGGTTTGTCCGAGTCCCTTCTAGCTTCAGTCCCTACCCCTCTTTATTTCAGTTCCAGACAAACTTATACCGGAGAGAAGACGGGTGTGCCAGTGATGAAAGACGCTCTATTCACTATAACAGATTTAGGTGTCAAAAAGAACCATATTCTGAAAATATGAGGTTTGTTTCAAAAATCAATTACAGCAAGACAAAAACAAAAATCATATTTACAATGTCGAAGTGACCCGCATGTACTGTTAACTGCCTAATGGTGTTTTGTTTTTTGCAATATTGCAATTAACCTCAACTTGTGAAAACCAAACTCACAAGAAAATATTTTGTGATTGGAAAAACTGTAAGAAATTTTGTAATCTCCCAAAAATTTGGCAATAATTTGGTGGTTCATCTGTAAAATCAAACAGTTCTATTAGTGGTGTTGCTTTGTGTTCAAAGTTTTTCCCAATGCTTTGACCCAATACGTCCCAACCTTAGTGCTCAAGGGCTCCGTTTTCTGGCAGTAGTGTTGTGGCTCCGACTGCCCTGTTTGACCCCCACTTCAGATGTGAGGCTCTAGGCTGGTCTCTTTGTCTGACATGCCTTTGATACTCCACCCGGGTGTAAATGGGTACCGGTCAGTAATGCTCAGATGATTTGGCTGCTTATCGGAGGTCTATTGGGATTCAGCCGCAATCGGTAAAATGACCGTGAATATACAGTCATGGGAGGGAAAGAGTTAACTTTACCTTTAGCTTTTTAGCTCGTACTGCGTTTTTAAGCAATTTACATCATCAGCAGTCGGCGTTCTCGTTACGATATTTACATGAGCCTTGAAAATGTACACACCTCGCTGCTCCATCAACAAAGATATACAGTGGAACCTCCCTTAGCAGACACCTCTCTATTAAGGACACTAGGTTTGGTCCCAAATTGGTTGTTTCCATTGAATTTGACCTCTCTTATCAGGACACCTCTCTATTGAGGACAGCATTTGTCAGTCCCGAGGGTGTCTTTAATAGAGAGGTTCTACTGTATATCAGAGTACAGTTAACCTCTCTACTATGGACACCCTCGGGACTGACTAATGCAGTCCTGGAATGATAGAGAGGTGTCCTGATTAGAGAGGTCAAATTGAGTGGAAGCATCCAATTTGGAACAAAACCTAGCGTCCTTGATAGAGTGTTGTCCGATCTGTTGAGGGATCTTCCACTGTATGTCATTATAAAGTCATTTTCTTTTACAGGGTGGATTCTCTACACTTTGAATTGCCTGTGACGGTGGATTGGATCATTGGCTATCTGACGAGTTGGTCAAGTTACCAGACCTACCTGAAGAAGAACCCAACCGACTTAGATTTCCTCACACGACAATTCAAAGACAAGTAAGTTGAAGGAAAGTCCTTTCTGTAACTTATAAATCAGAATATTGTGAAGAAAGAAAAACTTTCAGTCAAACTATAGGAGAAATTTAAGCTAACAAAATTATCCTCTGTAAAGATTAAGAAAAACATTTGGTTCCAACTTATCTTCAGTCCTTTTGTTGTTTGCACTGTTCGGAGTTAAAATTCAGAACCACAGCCTTCCCCGACTTGATGACTTATTCTCATACAAACAGATATTCACATAAGCCCCACTTAAGGATGTGTACTGGTCCAAATTGAAGGGATTTACTGATAAGACCTCATAGCTCATCCCAGCCATTTTATTTGCTGAAAGTGATTGGCTGAGTTGCACCTAAAGCTCCCTTAATTCAAGGGCCAGACTTTGATGGAAAGGAATAAAAACTACATCAATTTGCTCTTGCTCTTCCAGGTTATTGACAGCCCTAGGTGACCCAGAAATGGGCAGTAACACTCCGGTGACAATGAGGTATCCAGTCTTCCTTCTGATGTCGAGAAAACCAGATGAAGGCTGAAAACAGTGCGAGCTCAGAATATATGTGTTTGGGACAATCAGGAACATTGACTTAAATTCTTGGTCAGTCATTTTTGTTTTGACCCTCCAGTAATTACAGTGGGTAATTTCACATTCCTTTCATGCCGTTACAAATTCAATACATGTAAATCGTGCTCTGAAAGTTGATTTCCGGCGTCAGCATTAAAGGCCTACGTCGTTGGTTAAAAATTCAAAATCTGCAATTGAATTTGAAAATTTCTAATGGGATGAACACATACTGATCAACATTAACATTGTGTAGACATCATACAAATACTATGAATACCAAGTTTCAGCAAATTTGCAAGCATGATAACTTCACTATGGCATTGTGTACAGCTGCATTTCTATTTTCCTGGACCACCAGTTATTACGAACAGCGTACCCCTTGAATGTTGGCGTCAAGTCCTAACGCTCCAATGTAATTTACTAAATGAGAGAAGGCCTTGAGGAGATAACTTAGTAAGTTGTCTGTAACCCTAGTTTAACAACTGTGTCCAATTGCATATCACTTCTTGAACATTGTTTCATTCCTTTTAGGAGAACTGATCACAAGGAAATAAGAGATCGATAGCCCACTCGACTGACAAATACACACACACTGACAGTAGAGGTGTGTTCATCAGTCGAGTGGGGGAGCCATTGACCTCTTACTTCCAAGTGCCTGTGAACTGATTGCCAAGATAGGGGATGGTATTGATCACATAAACAAGTCCATGATGTGTGTACCAACCAGTGTTAAACCTATATGCTAGACCTGTGTAGTTTCCTCAGGAAATATGCTGTTATTGTACGAAATGTTGGTGCTATTACATGTATTAATGGGAATAAATGATTAAAGTATAATGGACTTGACTTGTTAGTTCAGTGATTATGAATGAATATATGGAAAGCCAGCAATTGTACTCAACTTCTGTATTTTCTCAACAAAACCTTTAATATTTTGATGCCTGGCTCTCAAGGCGCTACAGATCCTTTTCTGTGACGTCCTGTATAGCAAGGAAGATTACACCATTGTTTATTTGGTCAGAACATAGATGTGATTGGTTGTGACGATGTCTTCAGGCTCTATCGACCTTTCTTCTGAGACATCCTGTATGACGAGGAAGATTGCAACAGTCTTGTGATTGTTGTGACAATGTCTTCAGGCTCTATCGACCTTTCTTCTGAGACAATCTGTATGACGAGGAAGATTGCAACAATCTTTCCATTTGGTCAGTAAAAATGTTGTGACTATGTCTTCATCCCTGGAGGCTCTACAAATCGTTTTCTGTGACATCCTTTAGAGCAAGGACTATTTTGTTACTGTTTATTTCGTCAGAACATAGATGTGTTGTGACTATGTCTTCATGCTGTGCAAGAGTCTGTCTATATGGTCGGGAAGAGATTGGTTGTGACTATGTCTTCAATACCTTTTTCTGATCTGAGACATCCTGTACAGGGCAAGGCGTATTGCATGTTGCTGTGTGAACTAATGGAATAAAGAGTGTGACTGGTTTGTCCATTTATTTGATCGGGAAGAGATTGGTTGTGACAGTGTCTCCGTGTCAGACCATAGAGGCTCTTTTCTGAGACATCCAGTTTAGCAGCGCAGATTGCAGAACTTTTCATTTCGTGGGCTAAGACTGATTGTGACGTTTCTTCAGACCCTTGAGGTCCTCGAGACCAATTTCTGTCAGGCAGAGATTATGGTTGTGAAAATGTCTCGTCCATGTCAGGCCAGAGCAGGTTCTACATCAATTGGTTGTGACAGTGTCTTCAAGCTATTGAGGCTTTAAAGACCTTTTTCTGATACATTCTGTACATGGTATGGCCTATTGCTAGTTGCTGTGTATGCTATTAAACTGGAGAGTGTGACAACGTCTTGATATCTTGTCCTCAGGGCACTAGATGTCGTTTCTATGACATCCTATATATAGCAAGAATGATAGTTACAGTATGTCCCTGGCCCTTGAGACATCCAGATTGCAACAGTCTGTTCATGTCGCCCGGGCAGAGATTGGTTCTGACAATGTCTTCATGTCAGGCCATAGGGGCTCTTTGCTAAGACATCCAGTATAGCAGAGCAGATTTCAAGAGTCTGTCCATTTGGTCGGGCAGAGGTAACTGGTTGTAAGATTGTCTTCAAGCCATCTAGGCTCTAAAGACCTTTTCTGAGTCATCCTATAAATGGCACGGGCAATTGCAAGCGGCTATGGATACTAGTGAAATGGAGAGTATGAAAACGTCTTCATGCCTTGCCCTCATAGACATGTCAATGTGACTAGTCTTCATGCCTGGCCCTTGATGCTCCAAAGGTCATTTTTGAGACATCCCGTATAAGGATGATTGCAACAGTCCGTCCATTTGGTCAGCACATAGGTATGTTGTGACTGTGTCTTCATGCCTGGCCCTTTAGGCTCCACAGATCATTTTTGAGATATCTCATATAAGGATGATTGCAACAGTCCGTCCATTTGGTCAGCACATAGATATGTTGTGACTATGTCTTTATGCCTGGCCCTTGAGGCTCCACATATCATTTTCTGTGACATCGTGTAGAGCAGGGCAAGTTGCAACCGCCTGTCCATTTGGACTGGCAGAGATTGGTTGTGACAATGTCTATGTCAGGCCCTAGGGGCTCTTTCCTGAGACATCTGGTACAGCAGGAAATATTGCAACAGTCTGTCCATTTTGGCTGGAGTGCAATTAGTTGTGACAATGTCTTCATGTCTGACCATGTGGGCTCTTTTCTGAGACATCCAGTATAGCAAGGATGATTGCGACAGTCCATCCGTTTGGTCAGCACATATATATGTTGTGACTAGGTCTTCATGCCTGGCATTTGAGGCCCCACCGATCATTTTCTGAAACATCCAATATAGCAGGGCAGGTTGCAACTTCCTGTCCATTTGGTCGGAAAGATATTGGCTGTGACAATGTCTCTCTGTCAGGCCATGCAGGCTCTTTTCTGAGACATCCAGTATAGCAGGGCAGATTGAAGCATTCTGCTCGTTTTGTGGGCAAATATTGGTCGTGACGCTGTCTCCAAGCCCTCGAGGCTCTAAAAACCTATTTTCTGAGCCATCCTGTAAAGGGCATGGCCTATAGCAGGAGTGAAATTGAGAGTGCGACAACGTCTTGATTGATGCCTTGTCCTCTAGGCTCTAATGATCCTTTTCTGAGACCTCATATAGCAAGGATGATTGCAACAGTCCGTCCATTGGGTCAGCACATATATATCTTGTGACTATGTCTTCTTGCCTGGCCCTTGAGGCTCCACATATCATTTTCTGTGACATCGTGTAGAGCAGGGCAGGTTGCAACCGCCTGTCCATTTGGTCTGGCAGAAATTGGTTGTGACAATGTCTTTATGTCAGGCCCTAGGGGGTCTTTCCTGGTACAGCAGGAAATATTGCAACAGTCTGTCCATTTTGGCTGCAGAGCAATTGGTTGTGACAATGTCTTCATGTCTGACCATGTGGGCTCTTTTCTGAGACATCCAGTATAGCAAGGAAGATTGCGACGGTCTGTCCATTTGATCAGGAAGAGATTGGTTGTGACGATGTCTCCAAGCCTTTTAGACTCTGGGACTTGTTTCTGAGACATCCTGCATATGGCATGCCATATGCTGTGTATACTAGTGAAACGGAGCATACGACAACGTCCTGATGTTTTGCTCTCAATGCACTAGAGATCCTTTTCTGTGACATCCTGTACAGTATTAAGGTGGCTACTGTTTGTCTGTGTCTTCATGCCTGACCCTTGAGATATCCAGTAGGGAAGATTGTAAAAGTATGTTCATTTTGGCCGGGGAGAGATTGGTTGTGACAATGTCTTCATGTCTGACCATAGGACCTTTTTTTCTGAGACATCCAGTATAGCAGGGCAGATTGAAGCATTCTGCTCATTTTGTTGGCCTAGATTGGTTGTGACGATGTCTCTAAGCCCTCGAGGTTCTAAAGACCTATTTTTCTGAGCCATCCTGTACAGGACATGGCCTATATACAAACTGTTGTGTATAGCAATGCAATGGAGAGTGTGACAACCTTTAAATCCTTGATGCCTTGTCCTCTAGGCTCTACTGATCCATTTCTGAGACCTCCCATATAGCAAGGATGATTGCAACAGTCTGTCCATGATGGCGAGTGTGACAACTTCTTGATGCTCTAGATTCTTTTTTGCGACATCCCGTATAGCAAGTATAAAGATTGTGACAGTCTAACACACAGCACATACATACATATGTTGTGACTATGTCTTCATGCCTGGCCCCTGGGGCTGTACAGATCCTTTTCTGTGACATCCTGTATTACAAGGAACATTTCAAGTGTCTGTCCACTTGGTCAGACAGCGATTGGTTGATACAATGTCTTCAGGCCCTTGTGGCTATAAAGACTTTTTTCTGAGACATCCTGTACTGTAAACTCAGCATACAACATTCCTCCCCTTCCTTGGGTAGGAATTGGCTCACAAGTAGAACCGGACTTGTCTACTACACTGTTTTGCCAAAACTAAGGGTGGCAAGAGGTGTCACAACCAGATAAAATGGGACCTGTCTGCCCTCCCCCTGCAGTATCTGCAGTTGAGATGAGACAACCACAACCAGCCCAAATTGGACTTGGATGGACATTTCATTGTTCAATATAAATCTTGCAAATTTGCAAGAGGCCAGGCCTGGCAAATGGCCCATTTCTTGAAAGAATTAACAATCCAAATTTTGTGAAAACTTCCTTTATTTCAATCCGTGAGTTTTGACCAATGTGTTCCATTTTACAAAGCAGTTTGCTACAAAATAGTTCTGGAATTTAGTACTGTAACCCCAGGTGACTGTTGCCTTGAGTGTTAGACTGACCAACACTCATTTACACCTTGAACCACATGGTAAATCTCCCCATTCACCTGAATTGGAATATGAATAATGATATGTGCTAACGAGAGAATTCATGCCAGTTTACTTTGCTTCTTGCTTCTTTCACAGGCAGCGTGGTCAGTTACAAACACCGACTCAATATAACTCCTTTAGAAAATAACCCAATACCTGACAAAACCACACATTTCCCACGCTCGCTGCCTTTATTGAATCAATCCAAGGGTCAAAGTCACCCAGCTTTCCAGCAAATTAATCCTATCACTGCGGCAGCCATTTTTGAGCTGGCACCACCTTGTTTTGACGAAGGACACCAATAATGACCTGTAAGGATTCAAAAGTGTCGCATTTGTACTTATCAGGCTGAAACTAATAAACCCCAGTTGCGCTTGGCATGTTTAGAGATGGTGCGACCCAGTGCTGATGAAATAATATTCGAGTAGGGTAAGACGTGCTATGCACATCACCTGCACGTCATGGGGTCGTGTACATGACGTGCTGGGTATGTCATCCGCAGCTAATGGGTAAACCAAGAAACCTTAAATACTGTTGAAATTCCTTGGCAGAATTTATCAAATATTCTTTTTTCAGTCGTGGCTGACCCACTATGCCAGCTGAGCGAGAACTGAAAACAAACGATTCTGATCCTGCACCTAGCATGGTTAACCTCCACAACTCACTCACCTCAGATAGATAGAAATATGGTTGGGCAGATGTTGTATTTACACATGATTTATCGGTCAAAACAACTACAAATGTACATGTTTCCCATTCTTAGGTGCCCTAAAAACCCAACTGGAACAAAGATCGAATCTTTGCAAAAGTGCCAAATTAGAGAGTAGACAGTCTTCCCAGTTTTGACCCAACCTGGTTTTTTGCAGACTTCATGTACATGTAGGGATATGTACCGCAGCTACATGATATGTAGCTACATGTAGATGCAGATGGACAACGTTTACTAAAAGGATATGGAGTTAACACTATTTTGTATAAGCCACGCATTATTTACAATTTTAAAAATCCACCACCAAATCGGATTCCTTGGCCTTGCAATGACATTTTTTAGAAAAATATGACCATTTTGTCATTCCCAGCCTGACATGAAAGCATACAATCTCCTGTCAATGCTGGCCAAGACTTGAAACCACTACACAGCTATGCTGACTTTTTACCAGCTCTTCCTTCAGGTGAGATGTAAGACAGCAAACGCCCACCAATCTGAAGGTAAAATATCAACTGTGTTTCCCAAAAAACCCCTTAAGGAATGAAAAAATGTCCTCATACCTAGTGCAATATTACCCAATCAAGGAAAAAGTTACTAAAATTTAGAATCTAGACTCTACTAACTCTTGAAAACACTGTTGTGCAACCAACAATCTATCACCTTGCACTTCCAAAATTTCTCACAATGTGACGTTTCCCTGAAGAATTGATATAGATGTAACAGAAACATCAACAAAAACTTGAAAAATACAAAACTGATGACAGAGATTTGGAGGTACGACACTCTGACAGAGATCACATTCTTTATAAAGTGGAACCTCCCTTAGCGGACACTTCTCTATCAAGGACAACCTCTCTATTAAGGACACTCTTTTTGGTCCCAAATTGATGTTTCCATTCAATTTGATCGTTCTTTTCAGGACACCTCTGTATTAAGGCCAGCACTTGTCAGTCTCCAGGGCGTTCTCAATAGAGAGGTTCTACTGTGCTTCCACTTTTGCTTTCCGACTGTAATGACAGCAAAAAGATACGAACCAATGGTGTAATGGTCCAACGAATCCGCTAGGGGGCACAGTTACTCGTCACCAGATTTAAACGATAAAACAGAGTAGTTTCCATTATTAACTTCAATCTTAGGTTGGTGACAGACTGGCGAGTCACTTCAGCATTTTGTATTTTTCTTTATCTGCCATACAGTCCTAATCACAAATAACATTCAGCCTGTTTTGCATCATTGACATGCAACGTACATGTGCGTTGCACGTCAATTGCGCACCAGTGAGGCAATTTTCTCTGTTTCACGTATTTTACACACGCCAACGCACTAGGCCATCTAAACGCTAGGTAGCGCATCAATGGCATGCCACTGACGCAAATTTAGAGATGGCAATTGTGATTTGGACTGTACCTCGTCATTTGACCCTTGCAGGTAAAATAAAGCAAAATGCGGACTTAACGTGCTAGTCTGTCACACCTGTTGCTGCACTAAAATTTAACTGGAAACAACAATCACTGAAAAACATCATGTTTCATTACTGTGATAACAAGATAAGGAAACAACGCAGTCATCTCTCAAACAAAATAAAGTGAACATTCTCAACATTCTATCAACAAAATCGGCTGTTTCAACAAATTCTGGAAAAGATGTTTTCGCAATATTAAGAGCTGTGAAAATAAAGACGTCGATATAGTATCACCAAATTTCACCTTGAAATTGAATGTCCAGTTTTCATTCTATGAATTCCTACTTCTTATAAATAGGCCTTCGCCAGACGGATATAAACATCGCTTGATCACGAAAATATTATGTACATTTGAGACTGATACATTTACATGTATTACATGTATGGTATACAATGTTGTATTGTGGACTCGAGCCAGTCAGTTAAGGGCACTGTTGTGATTATAACGTTCGATAAGACCCATGGCGACACTTTTATATAAAATATGTGAAACTGCAAGTATAGAATTTACACACAGTTGAGGAACCTCCCTTATTGGACACCTCTCTATTAGGGACAACCTCTCTATGAAGGACACTAAGTTTGGTCCCAAATTGGTTGTTTCCATTCAATTCGACCTCTCTAATCAGGACACTTCTGTATTAAGGACAGAACTTGTCAGTCCCAAGGTCAACCCTAATAAAGAGGTTCTACTGTATGCATTTATCCCTTCCAACACCGCAAGCATGAAATGTACAAGCAATGCCTCTCTCGGCACCAAAATACAGTCAACCAAGTTGCTCCATCACACCAAGAATTACTAAAGACTACATGTAGTCCTTATTGATTCTTGACCGCAATTGAGTTACAATCAATAATATTTCCAATGTAAATCAATAACATATAACTTGACATTGCTGTTAGAACTTCAGTGAGCAGTGACAACGTTTATCAAACAATCCTTCTACTTATTTATAGCTAGCATTAAACCATATGAATATTTCTCAAATAAAACTTTTTAATTCGGCAAATGACCGGCGACATTGATTTGAAATTTCACGTAGATCATGACTATGTAACTCTTATGGCCTCGCAATAAAATGGAGATAGGCCTATGACAGGCAAGAAAAGGACAAGGGGTGTCACAAACTAATCGTGGCGACAGTTGTACTTTTATGTGTTGCATCACATTGGACGCCATCTGTGACGTCACCAACACTCTGTGACGTCACCAACACTCTGTGATGTCACCGACACTCTGTGATGTCACCAACACTCTGTGACACCACACGAACCCTTTTTTTGTTTTGGCCTTGAACTCAAGTACTATTGTCGCACACAGATAAAACTTCCATATTTGTCATCAGAATTTTACAGCGCAAAATTGTACAAATGTAATCTACTAAATAGGGGGCTATTGTATTTGAGATTTAAGTCCAATATATTTGAAATTTTAAAGCCAACGTATTTAAATGCAAAATGATTTGAGATCAAGTTAGCTGCTATCGGTATTATAATTTTTTTCTGAATCAACACTAAAGAGGAGCGCAGACAATATATCTCTGCTTGCATGGCTGTGCAACATATTCCATAATCAGCATTTGAGTGCGAATTATTCTCAAACATTCCTCGAACGTTCTCAACACGTCAACGACAACTAATTTTTCAAACCAAAAATTGTGGAGAAAAACACCACGTGTGCAAATACACCGCAAGCAAAATATAGCTAACTACAGAGGGTTAATACAATGATAAAACTGCATTCTAATATCCAACTGGTCACATTTTATGTCCTATTAGTTATAGTTGGATGGCTCTAGGCCAACTAGCTAAATCCCCCAGTATTTTCCAGTCCACGAAACTGAAGAAAACTCCACCATTGTTCTATATGACTCCGGGAACCTTGGCATGGGACTGACTTTACTTGAGGTTTAACCTCAGTCACCAGCATTTTGGCTGGAACTTAAAATCCTAAAGCAATAAGAACTCCTTCAAAATGAAGTCAATGCAATTTTCAAGGGTGGACTGTTCTTTGCTATCCAGAAAACAGCCTCACAGGTTTTAAATGGACATTGAGTTCTAGTGTCTTTAGGAATTCAAGTTCCAGCCAAAATGGTGGTGGCTATGGTCAACCCTTATCAGCTCCAATGTCTGAAATCTCATACCATTTTTATATATAAACAGCTGACACTAGGAATCCCAATGTGACCGACCGGATTTTAAAATTTTCTGTCTCATCGCACCCTTCTATGTACTCTATCCTGTGCCTGTTCATGGAAAATGGGAGTGCTTCGATATAAAACCCTGTATGAAATGGCAACCAAAATGGTTCAGTCGGCCCAGAAAACAGAGCCTTTCGTGGTAACATATGACACAGACAGAAAACCCGTTCAAGATTTGGAGACATAACAATGTAACAATGAAATCCTAACAATATTACACCTTTCTGATGTCCTTTTTTTAATGAGCAGAGAACCTTCTTTCAGTATCAAAGAGATATACAGTGGAACCTCCCTTAGCGGACACCTCTCTATTAGGGACAACCTCTCTATTAAGGACACTAGGTTCGGCCCTAAATTGGTTGTTTCCATTCAATTTGACCTCTCTAATCAGGACACTTCTGTATTAAGGACAGGACTTGTCAGTCCCGAGGTCGTCCCTAATGGAGAGGTTCTACTGTACAAGTTTTTTTTGCACCATCACACTATAGGCCTCTTCCAACCACATTTCTAAGTTACCGAAACGATCTTACAATGTACATTAGACTAAACTACGGCAATAATCAAAATGTTAACCCCTCCAATGCTTGAACGGTCAGGCGAATACCACTCCTCATAAGACTGCATCGTCAATCCCAACCACCCCACCGGCAAGGATCCTCTCCGCTGCCTTGATGGCTATCGTCAGAATGGAGACCTGTTGCCTGACAACTTCATAGTCAGCGGGGGTCGTGGCATCGAGGATGGTGTCTGTCATGCCTGGAAACGGGCTGGAACGATACCAGTTGCGCTTGCTCGGGGCAAGAAGCAGATTTCTGAAATGGAGAAGATTTGTTTCAAGACACTTCAGGGAGCACTGGGGAGGTGAGATACGTGTAGGGCCCTGCAATTTCATAAATCAGTAAACCTTGCAAATATCAGACTTTAATGGACTGGCATTTTTTGGCGCATCTCCAACTATGACACACTCTTAACCCTTTTAGTGTCAACCATGTTTTACATTTTCCTACGTACCCCAGAATGTCAAGCATGTTTTTGGGTTTTAGCAGCTTTTAGGTAACTCTTTTATGAAACCTTGTAGCTCAGAAGTGTTCACTTCTATCACTTTACAGTAATTGAAAAGTTTGTAGGCAATTGCCTTGAGCAAAGGATGGTACCAGTTGAATGCGTATATGTCATTTCATTTTTGGGTAAAACCATGAAAAAGTGTGAAAAACGCGCAAATTCTGACGATTTCTTTGAAATAATTTTCTAAAATGTACTTTAGTAATTGTTTGTAGCAGATCTCTTCTGATAATTGTTTAGTACACTATCCTGGATGAAGCTCAAGAAATTTCAACATGAATTGGTTATTTTTTGGGGTGAAAATGTGATTTTGAACTATCGTCAGAATTCGGTACATTCACATTCATGATTTTCAGAGCGAAATTGCGGGAAATATCACTGTAGAAAGCATATGAGTATTCGGTACCTAACGATCAGATTTGATTGGCTCTTTCGAAAGGTAGATATAAAACACTGACTGGACAATGCTGAAACGATGTACATGATGTTTTCTAACGTTATATCCCCTGTCGACCTCAGGTCGAGAGTGACACTAACTTTTCCATCTCGACCTGAGGTCGAGAGTGACACTAAAAGGGTTAATATAGAACTAAACTGCTGCCCTAGGCCTGTGATTACAACAAAACGGTCTATAAAGCAACTAAGTACAGAACCGTCACTGATTTGTGAAACTACATCTGTTAGTGCTGAAAGTGTTTAAAGCAAACACCCAAAGCTGGCTAAGAGATGGGGGAGACAAAGACTAGCAAGACACAGAGGCCAACATTGCTGAAAACTTCAAAAAATTAAAATTCTGCCACTCTGAGAACTGAAGCGATTTAAGCGAACCCAAGCTGACTTTAAGGAGACGGGGGAAGCCACCTTGCAAGGCCTTGACTTACTTGAGTTGAGGTGACCCAGGGAGACCTGGCTCGTAAACAAAGGCTCTGGAGACTTGAAGTAGACGGTCGTTCACTTCTCGCAACTGGAGGACACTGGAAACGAAACATGAATTCATCGTATCCGATTAAATAGTTGACGCTTAAATCATTTAGGGTACCAGTAGGCCTAGATAGTCTGGTTCAAAAAGTAAACATATTCATCTAAATTTTGCTAAAAATCGGCGGTTTTATCCAATTCTGCTTCTGAACATATGTTTCTCTCTGAACTTCCAGGTTTCATACAGGAAAAAAAGCAGTCAATCACACATTATTTTAGTTGAGAATAAGAGATTTATACTAGCTGTTACAGTTTTCTAATCTGCCTTATACATAAAGTTACACTTTGCATTTTCTTACTACATGATCAATGCTTAATAATATAAACCGTTAAATTTTCGTGATGCTAAAACTTGGCACACTCACTTTTTTGTATCAATACGGTTGAAATGGATGAGGAAGTCCGCTGCGGATGTTTTAAATAAATCAATGGAAGAACGTAAGGAATCTGAAATAGACAAAACATATAGTTGATACACGTTGTCGGTTGGATCCAACGGCTCATCTAGTCACAAACTGACAAGTATCGCACTTGAAATAAAGTATGTAAGAAGCTTTTTCATAGGTCATCCTTTTTAGACCTGATTTTGTGTATGAGATAATCTTTCAGGTATTCCACAGATTTAGCATTGGTTTCCGTAATATCAAAGTAGTCAACAGTTAGACATGTTGGAAAAGCTGAGCATATATGTAGATGGTAATAGTTGCAGAAGGGAGATCTTAATGGACAGCACATTCCGCGCTTGATATGGCAAGGATATGTCCCCAGGATTAATGGTTACAAAAGGCCTACGCTGTTCATTAAAAATTTGAAATATGTCATCTAATTTGAAAATTTCCAATACGAAAGATGAACTGGATATAGATTTCAACATTGCCATTGTGTAGACAAATATACGCATACTATTGATACAAAGATTGAGCAATATTGCATACATAACAACTGCACTACAGCACTGTGTACTGCATTTCAATTTTCCCGACCCATGATTGAATACAAACGACCTACCCCTTTGAAGGAAAGAGAACAGATTTTTCCTGTATATAGACATACCTAAAGAGATCTGCTTGATAGCAAGGATGGCACCAAAGTGGTCCTTGACATATTTAAATGAGCTTTCCAGCACATCGACGTATGTGCGAATATCTAGGGGGAGTTTTGCTGCCTCCGCTAACTCCAGTAGGGCCTCAGCCATCACCTTGGTGTACGCCTCGTGGGCACGGAAGCCGGGATCGACAAACTTATCAATCATATCGAAGATGTCTAGCCGGGTGTGGTAGAACGGCATGGAAGGCAACAGGCCGTACTTCTGAAAGAGGAAGCATATGCTTGTGACACACTGATGATGTTGATGTTGGGTTCTTATGTAGTGTATTTCCATGGTTTCTCACTTTGTCCAGTGCACTTTTGGGACCATTTATTATCCCAGTCTGCAATGGCAGGAGTTTGGATGTCAATCTGGCAATGGCATCTAGAAAACATGAACGGACTCAACTGATCCTAACAGCCAAAAATTTGGACATATTGGAATGTTCCTGGCAATTTGACCTCTGATTACATGGGTAAGGGCACGAATGGAGACCTCAAAAGTGATGTTGGAACCCCTCAGTAACTTTCCAGCATCAAATAAACTGGTAGCATGCGAACTCACTTTTTTGTCCATCCTATAGGTTGGGTACATGGAGGGAATACCCATCGTGTGGAGAAACCCAGTCTGATCACTGCCTGCTCCGAGCGAGCGAATCCTGCAGAGAAAGGAAACAGTGTAAAATCAAAGTTGATGTGGTTACTTTCTGAATCCAAAATTAGTCTAGTTTGTGCACTCGGAGAAAGCCTAGGAACGACATCACAAGGCATGCAACTCAGGTGGAATCCGCAAGGCAGACGGTGTCCAGGCAGGCCGAGGACGACAAGGCGACGATCGACAGACCATGAGGTTAGGATGATAGGGATGAACTGGACCCAAGTTGAGAGAATTGCCCAGGACAGGGGGAAGTGGAAAAATCTTGTTGGCAACCAATGATCCACTTTGAGTAACAGGATTTAAGTCAAAAGTAGGTCAAGTGCATGTGTGGTTTTGTAACACTCAAAGCCTCATTTTACAGATGGCGAAATTTTTCACCTCACTGAGATTTTAACGGAAACTCGTCCTTATCTCAATGTGCAGCTCAACCTCCTAAATGAAGCAACATTTTGACTGGAAATCCCCCGGAATGACTTTGAACTTACTGTGGATTCTCGCTATAATCACTGTCCTTATAAGATGATAAACCCGACCACCTTTCAAACACGGTCATGTTCGGATGACCCTCATCGACACACGGCACTTTCATGGTCGAGTTGTAGATGACTTGTTTTAGAAGTGGGCTCGAGGAAGCAGCGAAGATGTAATTCCCTGGAACATGTGGAAAAGAGATGAATTTCAAGCATGAAATTACACAGCGGCAGTGTTTTAAATCATTACGGTAAAACCCTGAATTTTTCAAGAGCATTTATTTTCGCAAATGCACCATCAGACACTAACTTTAAAAGTGTGAACAGTTCAAATTGAATGCATTAACTACTGAATTTCAGCCGCAAACGCTATAGCCAGTCAGAAAATGAGCAAGTTCGTCAAATTTTAGCGCTGCGAAAATATCACGAAAAAGTGACATAGATCTACGTCGGATGGCACTGAAAGTGTTCAGTGTTTCTGATATTTACCTTTGATTGGCGAGTCCATATTCAGGTAAGCCACGGCACGATCTGTCAGCTCTTGTGCGTGTTCCTCAATCCATTCGTATGACCCGATCAGGCCAAACTCCTCTGCGTCCCAGTTGGCAAAGATGATAGTTCTTCTTGGCTGCCATTCTGAAAAGGAAAGCAACTAATGCGATAAGTAAGAAGATGAGACGTCGGTCTAGATTGGTGTTGGTAAAAACAGGCTCCAATTTGATAAGTCTTAACTCATTCGGCGCAAAGCAGAAAGGATGTCAATTGTGACTTGGAACTGTATTTCTGATAGATCTCCCATCGTTCCCAGCAGTCGTCTTACCTCCTTGTTTGTGGTATTTTCCAAATGCCGCCACCAGAGCAGAAAGTACCGCTGTCCCGCTGCCAGGGTCTTGGGCTCCGTACGACCAGGCGTCGCGATGGTTACCAATGATCACGTAACGGTCTGAAGAGAACAAAACAAGATTGCAGGGATATTTGTAGGGTAGATATCACGTACAATACCGAAAGCATTTAAACAAGTCTGACTTTGGTTAGGATTTTGAAACAACAATCACACACTTACCCGGCTCCTCACTCCCTCTGATGTAACCAATGATATTCGTTATATTCCTTCTCTCTCTGTAATTATTCACCTCCAATCTCACTTTCCTGAAAGATACAGCATAAGCAATGTTTAGTCCAGTATCCAGAAGGGCTTAGGTGAGATAATGTCAGACTGTCTGTCTGTTTTATTTTCACGCTAAGGAGCCTCATTGCCTTGTGGTTAACACTGCTGGCTACCAAGCAAAATGGCCCGGGTTTGATCACGGGGAGAACCAAGGATTGTATTTTTGACTTGCAAATTAATCCAATTGGCACCTAAAAGTAGTGGCTCATCCCGCCTTGGAGGAGCAATACTCCCTGGAGAAAATCACCTTAAAGTGCAGAGCGAAAGCTGAAGAAAACAAAGAAAATGTTCACGTCCTCGTTCGGCCCTTCTCTCTGAAAGTCTGTTCAAATATTCTGTGTTCATAAAACCAGTGCTTACCAGTCCTGGTTTGGTTCCTTGAATCCAGGTCCCATACCGTATGATACATTCATCGCACCTTTGAAATAGTTGTCTGTCGGTCCCTTCATCAGCCTGAATTTGAGGAAATAAGAAAACTGCATGAGAGGCTGATCCGAGTCACCAAATTGCACGAGATAATTTTCTCTGGGCATGAAAGCTTGAGACTGCAGGTCCATTTAGTATCTTCGGGCCAGAAATACTAAGCAAATGATGATAACAAGAGGCCCAAGGGCCTGGCGCTCAGCTGAAATATATGAACATGGAAAGTACCCGATAGATCTCTTTCAACCTCAGTTTTGTCAATATATCAGGCAAACATACCAAAGTAAAAAGACTTTTAAATGGTGACAAATATGCCACTTATTAGTCAAATCTAAGTGCCTGAGCCAGGCTGACCTTGAAAAGTAGGTCAAATAGAAAGCCCATGTGATATCATGTAAAGGAGACTTATTGTACACCAACCATAAAATTCATGTCACTCTGGATACAGCAAAGGCTTTAAAATAGAAAAAAAAACCAAGATGGCCGCCCACCAAATTATTCAAAAAAGTAAAGAAAATGTATTTACAAGTGAAAAAAGTACAAATTAAAAAAAAAAAAAAATTGACCCGAAGTGGGATTGGAACCCACAACCTTCAGAGTCATACAAGAGCGGGAAATTCAAATCAAGCTTAAACTAGGTCAACACAGATTTTGGCTCAGTAACGCCAACTGGTAGTATCAATCAAAACTACTCTTAGTAGTTTCAAGACCTACATGCATACGGTCCTTTTCAACTTTATTTCAAGCTTCTATCTGCTTGAATAAAGCGCCAAAAAATTGTTTTGTGATTTAGGCTTTTTGCCCCCTGGTGGCCAAACTGTTAATCCTGCCGGACCCACACTTGGTCTATTCAGGAGTCCTGAAGGGTCTAAATGGCTTATAGGGAAAATCTATCGCCTATCCACCATAGTTTTGAAACGTGCCTGTTTAACAGACAGACAGACAGACAGACAGACGGACATTCATTCTACCATTTACTCATATGAATAGCTCAGCTTGTCAGCTGAGCTAAAAAGGCAATTTTTGTCTCATTGACCCAAATTCTCTCATAAGGTGAAGCCATTAAGGAAGACATAACTTTTGAGTTGATCTTGTTGCACCCTTGCTTTGAAGTTGCGACGAGGGGGAATTCGAAAATAATGACGCAACAAAGGGCAAGAAAGACTCATTCTCCCCAATCAATTTTTCTCATTGTAGCGGAAAAAGTAATCAGGACGGCTGGAATAAGTCAATGGGCTTACGACATATTATTTCTGAGGATATCCCTAAAGATGGCAAGGAAAGTAACAGTGTCTCCATGATCTATTGACAGGAAATTGAACTGGATCATCAAGCACCGAGTCTTTTCTCAAAGTTGTCTCCATAAGGCCTAGTGCGGAAAAAAACCATATCTCACCTCATAAGGTTATAGGCATCACTATATCCGATTGGTTGGACTGGAATCTTGGGTAGGGCTGCATCAGACTCAGGGATGCGGTAGGCACCATCTGCAAGCAGAGAGAATAACTTGACCTTAGCAACTATCTATTACCACAATTAAAGATTTGCTATTTGATATTATTTATGGAAGTGACTATTTGGCAAGCCCGGCTTCCCAAACAGCGACTTTTTCTTGTCCTGAATGGAGAGCCGAACTCATTAATATTAAAGTAAAGTCTCCAGCTCGCCAAACAGGGTAGATTTTTTACCTGTTTGGCAAGCCCGGCTGGCCGAACAGGGTGGCTTTTTAGTGCTGTTTGGCAAGCGGCTCTCCAAACAGGAAAAAAAAGATGCCTGTTCGGCGAGCGGCTTGCCAAATAGACCCGGCCATTATTTATACAGGGTGGCCCAGGGAACAATAGAAGTCATATTGTTCACCAACTGTTCTTTGGATACCTTTTCTGGGCCACTCTGTAGAAAAGGATGAAATCATTACTCCCTACCACGCCACGATATTGGTCTTTGGGCATGATGACACCAGTTGACAGAAGTGGTTGCGAGAATTAAATATTTGTGTACCATTTTGGATGCATCCCTGTACTTTTTGACTATACTGTGGTAACCGTAAGCAACTCCTGAAACTCCTCCATTAAATTAGATCCTACATGAGATTTCGCCATCACCAGTAATTTCACCTGGTCGTGCACAACACATTCTCGTCAGAGTTAATCTACATGTACAGTAGAACCACTCTATTAAGGACACCCTCGGGACTGACAAGTGCTTTCCTTAATAGAGAGGTGTCCTGATTAGAGAGGTCAAATTGAATGGAAACAACCAATTTAGGACCAAAGCTAGTGCCCTTAATAGAGAGGTTGTCCTTTATAAAGAGGTGTCTGCTAAGAGAGGCACTACTGTAATTGTGTCTCGCATGTCCTACAAAGTGGTGATTGATGGCTCAACCAAACAATGTCATATTGATGAAAATAGCTCCAATATTACAGCGTAAAATGATGAATTGCAGTTTTGTGTGATAAGACAGATATCCACTGCAGATATTCTCCTAATTATTAACCCTTTATAAGCTTTCGCCGTTTGTTTGATTTGGTGGTCGTTTCAATGAAATTGACAAACGCCACTGCTGCACTGGCATATTTTGTAGGCAATTTCGCTCGTGCTTAAAAAATTGTGTCGACTACTGCAGCTGTTCAGGGGAATAGAAGGTGTAACAGCCTATTACGTAATCAACAGTCAACCCCACCAATAACTTGGCCAAATGTGAATGCGAGAAGCACCATAAGTTACGCATGAACAATTTCCAAATGAAACAAATGATTTTGTGTTTGAATCACCACCGTGATTACTGGGTGGCTATATACAGGTCACAAACGGGCGTCTGTAATTCAGTTCTTACCAATAGAGGGCCAATGCGGTGTAAGAGGGTCGCCCCGCCCGACCGATCGCACATTTCCTTGCTGCACCGCATCTCCCGGAATCCACCATCCATTCGGCCAAACCTCCGTCATGTCTTTCGCGTAATCGGATGGGTCTGTGTACAATATGGCACCGATGGCTCCCTGTTGTTCCACTTGTTCAATCTGGGAACGAAAAATCAAGTGAAAAGTAGGCCGTGCCGTGCGCCAAATCCTCAAAGGAGGTAGTTTTTTAATTCTTGACAATATTTCAGGGGCGGAGCAAAAATGCTATTATCATGATCAGTTAGGTGCTTACATGTACTGCATATAAAACAAAAGTTTCCGCAAAAGAGTTGCTCCCAAACCAGATATACATGTATTGACATGGCTAGAAAATCCTGTGAACTGACCTCAAGTGAAAGCAACTTTTAGTTGATAAATTGGATCCCAGGTGACAGCACTGAATGGAGCAGTTTTTGGCCACCTAGGAGACACATAATGAACTAAAACAACTGCTATTAGACTTGGATATTCTCATGATTAAAGTCAGTATATCTGCTTAACATTTGCTTAATGTGCAACAATCTTCGTTAGAACTTTTTTATCATGTGATGTGATCTCCTAATACATTATGATACATGCATTTTCACTAATAATACTGTTATGCCACTGGTTCTTTTATCACCAAAACGTCACAGGAGTCAAAGTTTGACATAGTGATTGTCATGCCTCTCACTGACAATGATATCACGAGGAAAAATAGAGCCTGATTCATTAGGAAGGTTTGCATATAATCGCAGTGTCATTCTTTTAAGCAAAAAAAGCGATAAGCTTATTGTTTTAAAAGTTTTCTCTCAAACTGCAATACCAACACACGACACATAGGAGGAAACATTCGCAAACCAAATTTCTTTTCAGTGTGATCAAGTTCTTCAAAACATGAAAGTCTTGCCATGGATACAAGCAATCATAAAAAACTGACCACTTTTTTACGATGAAGCTGTATGAATAGAAGGCAAACTACCCGTGAAAAGAGTTGGAAAGGGAAATAAATTGATACACAAAACAGTTCTTTTCTATATGCGTGTAACCAGAACTGAACAAGTGAGCTGACTCAAGTCAAACAGGCTCCCTGGAAAGACGTTTTTTTTCACTCCTCGTGTGAATTGTCACGTCTCCAATTTGAGAAATGGCTTGATGAGAAAATGTGAGGAGAAGGACCCAATGATCTTCTTAACTCACAAGTTGTCATATTCATTAGAAGCATTGCAAACAATTTTATTCTGAAGGGGAATACAATCACATGATAAAAAGAACTGGAGGCCTAATCTTGAGATGAACATAATGTTGAAGGCAAAATGGACTGAGTCTACCCAAGGTCGTCTTCAGTTGACAAAATAAGCACTACTGTTCGGTGGATTCGTAACAGCAGATTGCGACAAAACTACTTATGCAACTTTCAATCGAGGTTGGGAAGTTTAACTGGTAAAATTACAGGACAGTTGCACTATACATGCTATACCCAGATTATGGGTTTGTCAAACTAGTTGGTCTATCGCTGACACACCCTGTAGTTTGGCAAAGAGAAAACCAGATGTGAGGTAATTTTACTAATGATATTATTCGTATCATGCACAGACATTGACCACCACAAGAACCAAGATCCCTGATCCGTGATCTTGGTTTTTTGCCGCCTGCTAATTATTGATCCGAGAAAGAGGGAAAAAACGTCTTGCACTTTTTCCATCGTTTGCCAGTGGGATGACATCAAAGTGGAACACGCTGGCAATAGGACAAAATATAGCAAAGACCACTCAGTGAGCTAAGGCCATTACCAATCCTTTTTGAGGAGTTGGTTTTTGTGGCCGTGGGCCAGGTTGTTTAAAACGAATTTTGTCACTAACGCTGGCATTAACTTAACATAGCGTTACATGTATCTCCTCAGTTAAGCTAGAGGCACACAGAGCTTGTGACTGCGTGATCGCAGCTGCAAGCCGTATCCCCCAAAGTCATGCGATGACGCAATCCTCTAGACTGTTGCGATCATGTGTGACATCGACGATGCCAAATCATCACCAATGTTTCATCTCGCTCCTCGTTCCATTCTTCAACCATGTCTGTGGGCACTGCCATCTTGAAATTATGTGGTGTAACAGCAACGATTTGACTGGTCGAGAGGTACTAGATTGTCGGAAAATTCTATCAATGCGCAGGCGAGCGGCGCACACTGCTTGCGCAGCCTTGCGTCCTATGGCTGCGGCGAATACGGCTCCGACAAATATCAAATCATTTTGATCCTTGCGATTCCGACTGCGCCCCGGGACGCAAGAACTAAATGGTTGCGGTCTCTAGTGCACACAGACATTTGCGTCCTCGCAGAGCCTTGCGGCTATGATCACGCAGGCACTAAGCTCTGTGTGCACCTAGCTTTAAGCCCCTCAGAATTCAAACGCCAAGTTGAGGTCCCAGAAAAAGACTAGGTCACTCCATGATCAAGATGGACAGTTGACATCGAAAATTTAGAGGTTAGTTCTTTAACACTCAAATGCTTTGTCATTGTTTGAAGAATCTCTATTCTGACTGAATTACTTCATGGCGGATGAAATTCTTCAACGGAAAGTTAAGTTTACGCTAGCATTAGTGACAGAAATTTGCTTTGAGCAACCGGGCCCAGGTGCACAGGATAAAGGGCTTATTTCCCTTTCTTTGAAAATATTTAGTAAGTGCACCTGTTGCCTTCATTCTTTTTAACAGATTTTGGCAAGGTAATTTGACATTGTTGGTAAAATTTTCTGATATCACTCAGGAAAACGTCACTATCTTGTTGAAAGAGAACCGCTACGACGGAGCCATCACAAGTTTCATTAACAAATCATTGATAGGTCAGCTAGCATCCACATTAAAATGGCAGACCTTTCTTGTGGCTAGACACCATCTTCTTCCACCCAGGTATTCAATAAAACAATCTTCGGCCTACCCAGATCACCTAACTGCTGATCCATATCACCTGTTTCTGATCCAAGCCATGGAGAAAAAAACTTTGCTGCTTTTTTCACCATCTACCGACCATGACAATTGGCTCCCCTCAGTCATTTGTAATGCTATCCGCACTATTGTGATGACGTTTTCTGCGCAAAGCTGGGATAATGTTACATCTAAGAGGCTTTTATGACGACTGGCATTGCATGGGGAATGAATCTCGTATGTTTTTCTAAATTAAATGCATTAGTCCTTAAAGGAGTATGCTGTTCGTAACTACTGGTGGTCCAGGAAATAGAAATGCAGTTATACACAATGCCGCAGTGCAGTTATTATGCGTACATGTACTTGGAATATTTGTATATCTGTCTACACTACGACGTTGTCGAAGTTTTATAGCCAGTATGTATTTACACAATTTGAAATTTTGTTAAATTCTATAACAAATTTCAAATATTTAACGAATGGTGTAGGCCTTTAAGATGTGTTTTTTACCTTATGTCTGTTGCCTATCAACTAAAAGGGAGGCTATATAGGCAGTAACAAATCAAGCTGCTGGAAGGCGAGTAAAGGTAAGTTTTGCAAAACCCCAGATGTCACCACTTGCAGAGAAATCTAAACCTTGGGGAAGGCACTTGGCAGACATCGCATCAAAAGGTGTAAAGAATAATCGAGGTGATACTACCAACCCCTCTAGCTTAGTGAAGTGAGAAGAACAGAAGGTTGTCTGTCCTGCCCAGTTAGCCATGAAACAACCATTGGAACTCATAGTCTTTGAGAATGATTAGGTCGGAACTGAATCTGCCCTCCCAGTTTATCACCACACGACAACAACCACAACTTACCTTGTCCCCTCTGAATGTTCGTCCATACCGCATTAACACAATCTTTCCCTTCACCGTGATTTTGTTATCCTTCAGGTTCTTGAAGTCTTCCACCGTGCCATAATTAGCATAAACTAGCTCCCCCTGGAATAAAAACCAAGGTGATATAACATCAGACACAAAAAATCCACAGAGAGTCGAGACAGAAGTCTTTCCATTCAAGCTTAGCATTTAGCAAAAGGAAAAAGTCTGAAATCGCCCTAAAATTGGATATTTGACAACCCTGGTGTTGTTTTACCGAACCTGAACATCAGAAGCAATGCCACCTACCTCAACTGTCCCATTGGGAGCATATGCACTGTACGGTAGAAGAAGAGGGTTATCTTTAGCTGCCTGACTGATACTGGAGTTGAACTGGACTGTCCCATTCGCATCTATAACCGAGATCAGGTTGGGCTTCTCTCTAAAACGATAACAAAATGGAAACTTCAAGAGATTTGCTATTGGGGGGGGGGGGGGGGGGGGTGCTAGAAGTCGAGAGTTGTCCTTGAGCTGCCTGCCTGATACTGGAGTTGAACTGGACTATCCCGTTGGCCCTGGTTGGATTCATCCCTAAAAGAATAAAGATATCCAACCATTTTTGTGTTGTCCTCAAAGAAAATCATCACCATTTTACACCCTCACAAAGATAGTGTGAGACAAAGTCCCGAGATTCCGACCACATTTCACCTATCAGGCTACATTACCATTTGGCTCATTGACTAGAGCAAGGTATCAAAGGACGTGGACTGCATCAGTATTCTGAGATCAGCCTGATCAACCTCCCTCATGAATACTCCTGGTCTGGTCACCGTAATATATTCCTAACTGACCATAGTGTATTCGAAAAAGCTGGATAGCTGGACCGATGGATTTCCTGGATCTTGACTCATGGATCACCACTGCCTGGATGGATTGCTCGATTCCCATTTCCCTAACGTTTCCCACCATGTGCTTCAAGTGCACACACTGGCACTGCCAACATTGATGACCTTATCTCAGACCCTTCACAAGAGAAATCGGCGGGCTATTACCGGCAGTTCTACATGAACTACAAAGCTGACAGAAGGTTCGTATTGTAGTAGCTGAAGAACTTCCTATAAAGTCAATGTGTGAATGATTATGTATTTGAGTCGGCGCATTTGATCAGATAGTTGTGTGACAGTTGCGGGAAAGACCCAAAAAGGCCACAAAGCCTGATACATGTATAATGATGATAATGACAGCATGAGGCCAAGTATTAAAGAGGTAACAATCTATATACACCTGAATATCATATCCCATTTTCCAAACGATGCCCAATCCAGGCAGTTGTGATCCATGAATAACAATCCACTGAATCCAGCAGTCCAGTGTTCCAGCTTTTTCGATTACCCTGACCGTAGGCGTCAAAACCTACTGACCCAGCTCAATCAGCTATACCAAATGGTCTAGAGGGATATCAGCACTTGATGAGAGCGGACATTCTAACGATCCTCCCTGATGATTTATCGAGCCCGGACAATAAGAGATGCCAAAGGTTTTCTGTCAAACTCCAATCGAAGCTTGCAGTTCTAATGCTTACAACTAGACATATAAGTCTAGGTCTCTCATTGACTCTTTCACTACAGCCGAGTTTTGGACATGTCTGGTTCCCCTGGCCCACAACGGGTATAGACTGGACAGCCTGGATCCCAATTTGCACATGGCTTAGGACAACTTCCATTGTAAAATAGCTAGATAGCATTAGCCAAACTTTCGGACGAGGTCTTCATCTAATCGAGCGCAGTGTTGCCATCTCATTTTTTCAGGTGTAACTAACCAAAAATTTACTGCCCGGCCAATAGTATGCAGTACATGGACCCGGTAAATGCCGGGTTCGGCAACGGAAGTGTTGAAGCGAGAGAGCTTTTATTTGTGACTTTTGGAACATTGGAACTCATTCTGTTGGAAAATGAATACTAGTTTCCTAGCATAGAGCAATATGTGCTAAAGCAAAAACTCAACCAAATATTAGAGCAGTGACTCTCAATATATCATACAAATGGAGAAGTACTTTTATTAGTTATTCCTAGCTCCACTGATCATATCCAAAAGACATCACCGCGAAAAGTCACATTACAAAACCTGAAGGATTTCCAATAGCTGGAGGTGAGAGGCACTGGTTATGAGTGTTCATCGTGTTCCAGGATTTGTATGAGGCACAAGGGATGAGTTAACAGTGATGTGAAGAGTTGTGGTTCGATATTTGGTGACAACGAGGGAAGGGAAGACATGGTTTGTATTAGCAGTGTTACATCAGTTGTATGTAGGCACAAGGGACAAGCTAAAGATACATAGTTCTGTTGCTCCAAGTACCTATGGCGATGTAAAAAGTTGTGGCTCGATATTTGCAGTAATGAGAAAAAGGAAGATATAAGTATTCACAGTGTGTCATCATTTGTACACTTAGGCAATATAGGAAGAAGCTAAACATATTCAAGTTCTGTTACGGCAAGTTACTGATGATAGGAAGTATAGATTCCTTGTAGATGATCCTGTTGATGTAAAGGGTTGTGGTTTTGATATCGGACGACAGTGAGCAAACGGGAGATATGACAGAAAACAGTTTGAGGTATTTCCAATAACCTCTGGTGAGAAATGTAAGAGTGTACTGTAGGACTTGAAGTGGAACTGAGACAGGATGCCTACCACTCAACCGCGTCTCCGCAAAAACTAACTGGTGTCAGGATGAAATCTGCTGCAAAGGTCTTTCCAATGACTAGGGCTTGGGAAAGATACTTGTTCGTTTTGTTGAAACAGCACATGTCTGAGTGTCGTATTGATACACTCATTGCCAAGAACACAGCATAAATCTTCTGATAAGGAAGACGTTCCCAAACTGCGTTGCAAGGAGGATTTTATGAGTGTCATTCATGCAAGTCTTTGAGAAGCGGACCATGCTCCGATATTTCATAAAGACCCAGTACTGATAGTCGACCTCACGCCGTAGAGAAGTTCACACAGCTGAGAACCAATTCAAAACGCAAAACACAGTGGTGCTCAATGGCAATGACAGAAATATCAGTGAACAGGAGAGGGAGAAATCTGGGTTGCACATGTTACACCGTTTAGCTAGAACTTGAAATCCTATTAGCAGTTAGAACTCTTTCAAAGCAATGTGAAGGCCAATTTCAACGGTTTGAGTCTATTCCTCATTTTCCAAAGTAGACACTCCCATCCTTCAAATTGGCATTCACTTTATTTCGGAAGAGATTGCCTTTGGATTTCAAATTCCAGCCAAAATGGTGTTGTCTATAGTCAACCCTTTTAAGTTAAAACTTGTTTGTAGCTTAGCTGTATAAACTGATCTGGCCATGTAAAGATCAGAGCCAGGATATCAAAGTTTATTCGGACACGAATGTCAATCGTCCTAGTTAGGCAAAGCAATGAGGCTAATACTGATTCCCAGTCAAAAGGAATTGACTTGTGAGTCAGATTTAATCAAACGATCCTAGGGATAAAAATTAGTCGTGTTGGGGTAAACATATAGTGTTGATACAGAGAGAGCGGGCAGTTGCTCCATGTTTGTTCTCTGAAACTTATTGCTTTGGCAACATAAATGTGGGATTGCGAACATGATTAGGCCTACTCGAGGCAAAGGAATCACTTCCAGATTTCCTGTAAGAGTGTCACTGTATCAAAGCGACACTTCATGAGTTAAGTGACACCTTTGCACAGCACGCACGGATAAGGTTTTCGAAAGGGATACACAGATACTTGTACTTTGTACTGTCCACGTTTTCAAGAGGAATCTCATTCAGCTTTTTGTTAGACGGCAACGCTGCAAGTGAGAGTAAGAGAAAATGACCTAAATTTTCAATGCAACAAACACCTGAGATTTGCGGCCAGGTTAAAGGTCAATGCCATCCATAGAAATATTGAAATTTGTTATTGAATTTGAATTTGAAATTTTCCAATCGCGTAAATACATATTGAATATAAATTTGAACATTGCCTTTGTGTAGACAGATATTCATATACCACAAATACCAAATTCAATAACTCCAATACAACATGGTTTTTTTCTGCATTTCTATTTTCCTAGACCAACTGTAATAACAAATGGCACCCCCCCCCCCCATTAAAGGCAACTCAGGAGTACCAAAAAGTTAAACTTAGTAGTTACTTGTAGCTCCCTCCCTCTGACACTTTGATAGATGTCTCTCATTTCAGATTATGAATTCCTGACTCAACTTGCCACGTCCGACATTAGATTCTGTACGAACCATGAGGGGGTTGTAATTAAATGAGCCGCCTTTGTTCGCCGCAATGTTTACAAGACAAAGAGGCAAATAGTGGCAAAATCAATTAGTCTATGAGACAAACAGTTGCCAAATGCTGACTGGTGAAAAACGCGGTTGAATTACAAATGGTTGATAAAAAGTTAGTCGTTTGAGTTTCTCTGGTATCTGCTTGTTTGTGACTCTGTCGCTGTTGAATTGCTCCTCATATCAATTTAATATGATTATCAAAAGAAGATTTCAATCGTTAACTCTTGCACAAAATGACTGCCAGTAGATCAAGTAGTCAACTCTGACTTTATTGATGGTTGGCATCAATTTATCATTGGCACATTGCTTACCTATAAACCAACTCCACAAACAAGAGGACACAGCAAGAATGAGACGACAACCTGAACAGATTTTGAAGTAAAAGCGCATCTCCGGAGCACTTGAGCACTAACATCAAGAATTCATCAAGACAAGTCTTTGTCAATTCTTGCGGACATGTATAGTTGTGATGATTTGTATACATGCTTCCCGAAATTGGTGGCTTGCATTGGAACTAACTTTTCCCCCTTGTCCGTCATTAAAGGCATTCAAGTGTGTTGGTCAACCATGACTATCTCCTTTGTCCCTCCACCATAAGACCTAGTTTCCCCTTATGACATCACTATTTCGGACACTCAGCGCCCCATTTCTGGAAAGGTGTATAGTAGAAGAAACCAGGTCAGCCGGAGGAAACCTACACCCTTGAAGTAAGTCAACCTTTCTTTTATCCCAGGAGTACAGCAGGACTGAATGGGAATTGAACCAGGGACTTTTAGAGGTGACAAGCACTGATATTAAATTTCAACTACACCACTCCAACAACACTCCATCAAACACCAATCAAGAAAGACCTAAATCATAAACACTACACAAGAATTTCACATTCTATCCAACACGTCCCTCATCAACAAAGGGTTAAGCCAAGCCCAATCAATTTTGGTTATTTCTTTATTTCGTATATTTGATAATGCCAGCGAGGGGCCCAATGGGCATATAAGTAATGCAGAACACGTCCGACAGTCATATATTACCCTCCAGGGGCCTCGTGATATAGTATCACAAAATTAAATGGAAGAGGCGTGCGACTAGGTGAAATTTCTCTGCGGGCTTTGCAACCATTGTGACATCAATGTGGAATATACGTCTCAATGAACACTGAGCGCAAGGACTCCGGGGAAATTTGCTTTTGTCAATTTGAGTCCAATTCACCCGTTTTTGTGTTTCGTTCAATTAAAATGATTGAAAAATGTAAAATTGTAAAATGCCATCTTGACCCATCAAGTCTTTGACCTCGCAAGACTACTCCTTTGCTACGCAAGCAACAGGGAGCCCGGATGATTAGGTAAGGTGGGACACTTATAGCCAAGGTACACCTAGTCCCAGTCAGGGCTTTCAAATATTTTATGACCAAGGTGTATTTAACAATTTCGGTGTGCAAATCATCGAGCACTAGTCACGCACGAGATGCTTGGCCCGTCTGGAAAATCAATAACAAACCCAGCTTGCCATGCAATCAATTTGTATGCAGCATCATAAGCGTAATCTAACATTGCTACTTGGAAGTGCTAGGTTGCTAATTTTGTCATTGCTTTCATCAAGCAACTTTCCTATATTTGCTAGTGAGCCGAGTCCTTGTGAATGAAATTCACAGTAGCGGGGCTTATTTGAAAGGCTGTCTTATTACGAACAGCCTACCCCTTTAAAGCAAAAGTGATTACCAATGATATAAAACTCAAATAACCCTAGCGTAGGGAACGATTCTAACGAGACCAGGTCAAAATCAGGTTTACCTCTCAAAGTCTCAAGAAATTATTACTTTTATCAATGTCCTCTCCCAGACACTACCACAGGGTGCAACACATGATACCCATACAATGAGAAGAGACAGCTGATATCTTTGCCGCGGGAAATGTGAATATTTAAAATTAGTATTAAATACCGGGTATACTACTATGAAACAAGCAATTTGTAGTTATAGACTAGGCAATCACATGCTATTTAACATCATGTTTAACAGGTTTTGCTCACAACGGCTTCTATGAAACGAGCAATTTGTACTTTATACACTAGGCAATCACATGGTTTCGCTGACAACTGCTTGCGGCAATAGAGGAAATTACACAGAAAGTTTCTTCTTCTTGTGGAGTTCTCTATAGTTCTTTGTCTTGTTAATCTTTTATACCAGACAAAGTAGTGCCTGAGAATCAAACATAGTTCTCAGCATCATCTCCGCATCAATGATACGAGAAAAAAAATGTTTGCTCTGAAGTGGGATCAACCCACAACATTCAGAGTTGCAGGAGCGGGAAATTCAAATCAAGTTAAAACTAGGTCAATGCAAATATTTGCTCAGTGAAGCCAACTGGTAGTATCAATCAAAACTATTCCAATTTTGTATCAAAACCTACTTGCATGCAGACTTCCTTAACTTTATTTCAAGCCTCTATCTATTGAAATAAAGTGACAAAAAATTCTTTGTAAGTTATGCCATTAGCATGTTTAGCCCTCTAGTGAGAATAATTTAAGTCGAACCATGCTAAATTTTCTTCCTCATGGCCAGAAGTGTTAAGGTCTTACAGTTACAAAATGTGCCACATGTTGATGGATGGAGGGACAGACGTCATTCTGAAAAGTTATTTTACCAGCTCTGCTGCCTTTTGTCAACTGAGCTAAGACAATGTAAAGCCCGCAGCACACTAGCCGCCAACTTTGGCGACAAGAAGCGTTCAGCTGACGCCTCTCGACGCCGAAGTTGGCGGCCAGTGGATCCCGGTCAGAGCACACCTGCCCAGAATCGGCGTCCAGTAGCGTCTTTTCCGCCACTTTAGGCTGCCATTTTGAAATCATGTGACATCAAGACGCATACTGATTGGCCATAGCCTCGCCGCCGACGCCAATTCAGGCGGCAATCCGTAGCACACCTGGCCTCTTCTTGCGTTCAAACACGGCGACAAGCGTCAAAAATCAAACATGTTAGATATTTGGCGTTTAGTTGCGGCAAGTCGCGTTCGCCGACGCCGTTCGTAGCAGACTAGGGATTTTTCAGGCGTTCAGGACTCTTGCAGCAAAAAACGCCTGTGAACGCCGAAGTTGGCAGCTAGTGTGCTACGGACTTAAGAGCTAAAAAACAGGGTGTCATTTGCACCACTGTTGATAACAGTTCTCCTGTACCGCTGTGCTTGGTCATGTTGGATGCACACTTTTCTCTTGGGGAAAGAAAGAAAAGCTTAACAAAACAAAGACATATGACCATATATCGTTCATATTGGTATCTATAAAACAGATCCAAAGAATGTTACAAAGAAATTACCTGGTCACCTGGTAATGTCACATTGTCAAACAGCGTGTATTCCATGCATATATTGGATGTTCTTAAAAACACTCCATAGTTGCAATCGACTCAAAAACATTTGTGGCTGAGTTCACCCGAACAAAAAATCACTTTCAAAACATTCCCATACCTCCTATTTGCAAACATCTATAATGTTCTACACATTCTAAAAAAGGGAAATGACTACATGTAGATATTATGATTCAATGACAATGTCATAGTTTTAGTGTACCCATACAGAGATCACAAACTGCATGTGACTGGTGTCTGAGGCATTATCTTTCTCAAGTCACAAAGGGGACTTTTTATACCTATTTACAATTGAGCGGTAACGGTATAAAGGTGATTATACTTACGGGTCTGGGTAGGAAAGGAGCGCGTTATATGTGCTGACTTTGGTGTCATCTAGACCAGCGTTCACCCATGATTTTTTCATATCTTCCATCAACTGGTTGTTGTTTTTTATACCTGCGATATGGACGTTTTTAGAATAACTCCTGAAAGATGAACCAAGGAGAGGTGAAACTAACGAAACCAGTAACATATTGGGAGAGAAATACAATCAGCTTTAAGCTTAAAAATACCTTCAGAATGTTATACCACCGTTGTGAGAATTACGAAAGTTACCGTCAAAGTATCTCTTTAACCCGCTTGCTACGGGTGATGTGCACAGCACGTCATGTGATCACCCTATGACATGCAGGTGACGTGCATAGCACGTCATGCCCCACTAAAAGTTCAATTCACCAGCACTTGGTCACACCCTCTCTAAACACGCCATAAACGGACATAGGGAATACTAGTATAGATGGCGACACTTCTGATAGTTTCCAATTCCAATCCAATTTCTCCCATCACAGTATGCTGATTTATGCAGTGATGTGACAAACGGAAAAGTACAATTCTAATATTCATTATATTTGCAAACACAGCGTAAAACATTTTCTTTCTATCGGGATGTTGATGATACTTCTTTTTAAGAGGTTAAAAATATCATCAGTTTCATTTTTTCGATTCCTGTTAATACAGTTATGCCCATTAATAGCTAAGAATAGTTTTCTCGACCAGTTATGACCAAGGTTTAGCAGAGGTTGAAATCGTGCACACACGTTTATAAGTCAAGCATCCAAGCACCTTTTTTCTTCAACCCAATTTCTGTTAAGTTAATAACGCCAATCAACAGCTGAGAATGGTTTTCTTGACCAGTAACGACCAAAGTTCAGCAGAGGTTGAAATACAATGCACTAAAATTTCGTGTTGACTCATCACTTCATCCAGGGCATCCGCTCGTCCAATTAGCCCTATTCTCCCCAGCACATCAGCGATATTTAGCACAGAGCCCACAGCGGTGGTATTTACCGTAGAGCGTCGAGTGATGGACCAATTAGCTCACTTCTTGATGAGAGTACCAGCGCTAGAGTAGGATGACCAGGAAGCTCTGATCGATTCTGGACATTCGCCGTGACTTAGCACCGCTAATTATGGCTATATCTTGAGACTTTCAGAGTAGAAAGAGGATGGTGGATTTCTTGAAACGTTAAGAGAGGTACCCGAGCATTGGCTTCTGCAATTCGGCGTGACTTAGCACTGCTAATTATAGTTAAGAGTATCTTGAATCTTTGAGAGGACGCCAGTGCCGGGATGGAAAATGGACAGAAATGGTCCAAGTGAGGCAATTGATGGTCGGTTTCCGACATTCATCGAGACTTCCCACAGTTAATTACGACACTTTAATAGTCTGATTCGAATATCTTGAGTCCTCATAGCGACAACGAATATACATGTAAGGATGGTGAATTATTTGAAATTGACAAAGCGTAAGTCGTGACCTGAGGTCTGCACCGATATGATCCTTGTTAAGGGTTCTAATTCAAAACGCTTTGAGCCCACCCTGGGGAATCAAATCCTGAACTCCGGGCAATGCGAGCCAAATTCAGGTTCTGAGACATCTCATATTCCTAACTTCTGAATCCCTCGATAGTATCCTCGCAAGGCTCTCCCATGGCTTAGTTAAATATGATAGTATTTAACTGATGCGTGCATTCAGATATAGGGAAACTGGACCTACTATTGGTTTTTTTTAAAGCACCATATCTCTGCTAGGCCGCGACACAAAGTGAAAGATCATAAAGTAAGCAAAAGTTTTTCACTTAAATGCAGCCTATCCGCTGGAACCTAAATAAAACTTCATCACATCTTGACAGAAAGGGAGTGCTATTTTTCTAGACGCACAATCGATGGACTTGAAATTCAGGAATACGAGAAGACCCGGGACCTGAATTTAGCATGCAACAGCCGGAGTTCAGGATTTCTAGGGTGGAGCAGGAGGGACGGAAAGAAATCGACACTCATTGGGGATTCAGTGGAATACTTACTTTAATTTTTCCCTGATGTCTCCAGCATGAATATATGACAAAATATCTTCACTAACTTTGCTACTATAGTCCTGAAATGAGAAGAGAAGTATAAGATGATTAGTAAACCAGGCAGTATATTTGTGACCCACCACGGCAAAATGGGTCGCATGTCGCACAGAAGATAAGCCTAAAATGACACCAGGACATAAAAGAAGAAAAAGATACACTCAGATTTCACAAAAGGCAGACAATAGTGAAATGAACAACCAGTCCATCACAACCTCTCAAGCTGGAAGCGACATGCGACTCATTTTGCTGTGGTGGGTCACATTTTGTAAGCGCTTAATTTTATGTATGATGCTTCCCATCGCCACGCGTTAATTTAGGCTACGTGTACACTTATTTTCCCATATGAGATTACGACTAGGTAGGTATATTCTTTCAATCATTGCAAATCTGTCAAAAATGGCAAGTTTTCTCTGGTGCGTATAACTGGTAGTGGCGTATGTCATTTTGATGGAATGGCCACCAAAGAAACCTTTGACGGATGCCAATACCATCCAAATAGTAGAAAAATAGGAGAAAAATCTGATGTCCCTGAGGAAGTGTTAGGCCACCGAAAAGGGCTGCGCTTATTACACTGCAGTTGCTTAGAAAAACACTCTCAGGCTAAAAACATTCATGCATTCTTTCCCTGAATGTCTAGATAGTCGTACTTGTAGCAATTGATCATTCCTTTTCTAAACCAAACACAAGATTGCTATCAGCGACGGAGCAATTGACTTGGTCATTTAGAATCCCAATAATTGCAAGGGGTGATTTGAATACTTCCCAAACAACACCAGTTGTATGCCATTTTCTCAACTGATGACCCTTTTGTTTTAACTACCCTGCAAACAGGCAATTTTTGTTGCAGTTACATGCAATAATTATTGCCTGCAACAAATATATCTTGTTAACACTGGTCACCGCAGGTGCCGGTGACAAGAATCTGATCACTATGATCTACGATTAATACCAAGCCCAGCGAATACCTGTGTAATCTGCAGACAAGAGATATGTTTAATTGTGGCAGTGATAATTATCGCAGATCACAGCAACAAGAAATTGTCGTTTCCGGGACACTTTAAAGCCCATCAATATATCTTGCTCCGTACACATCTAGCGTCTATGTGTACTACACGACACAATTGATTATTCCTTTGGCCCAAATAGGAGATTGGTTTTGGAGGACGATCGATTCGGACATTCAGTATTCTGACGAAGCAGTATCGAGGCCTCAGTATTGTCAGGAATATCGAGGCAATTGGAATATGTACTTGTTTCTTATGCTGCTAGATCATCTTTCTGACCTAGCTGTCCATGATGTAACCCTATATTGAAGACACTATAGTGTCACTTATCTAAGACCAATTGATGAAATATGAAATCGACACAAAGATCAAACCTAAAGTCATGACCATTGTACTTGTTGGAGAACTTAGGGTCACCAACCCATTGTCTCCCAAACTGAACATGTTGAATGGCATTGAACTATAATGTGCATGATATTTAGCTTGAATTGAATGATCAGAACCAGTCCTAGATTGGTGAAACTAGAGTTTGTGGTTTGAGAAAATCCTTTCTACCTAAGAACATGAAAACACGAAACTTATAATTGCTTCTTTTACCCAAGCATCAGATTGGTTTGGGAGGACAAGTTCAAGAAATTGGAACTGCTTTGTAAGCTACGGCTCACGGCCGTTAGACAACAATGTGCCTTAACAATTTATTTGATCACATGACTCCTGTGGAATCTCCGATCTGATTGGTTGATCTGCAGACATGACGCCTTCGTGGTAATTTGCATGATTTATGAAGTAATTTCCCTTGACCAACTTTGAACGCGTCGATTATGATAATAAAAGGGAGGGACCCAAATCGGAAGTGAATAATAATTAGGTCATGTGCCAGGAATGGTTACTGCGTAATCAATTTTTGGGTACGTCGTCAACTGGCGGAGAAATTTGCTGATGCGCCAAATCCCGTGCGAGTTTCTTCGATATTTCGCCGGAAAATCAGTTTAAAACAGGTAAGATCGGTTCATATGCCAAGAATTCGTACATGGTAACGAAGAACCCATATCGAGGGACTCTTATGAACCAAGAATAGAAACTAGCAAGTCTTTATAAACGTAAACAGAATGATGAAAAGGGAAAATTATATGGTAATTTCTCATCTTGGTGGTGTATGCTACAATGTGGAACCAACTACACGGCTCGTCGATGGTGTAGCAGGAGATTTGCTTGACCAACTTTGAAAATTGCGAGCCCGGGTCTCCTGGTCGTATTCCTTATTATATACCAAGCCACTTTGGTTACTCAACCCGCCGTTGGCGCGGTGGTCGGCAGGCTATTCATAGAAACAAGACCGAGGGATTTCTCCACAAGTAAAAATTACCTAGCTAACGGCCGTGGGCTGATTCTGTGACCTACCCATCAATCACTGAAATGATACTCCACACCATTATAAGGGTTATATTTCAGATGGTTACCATCTTGACTTACATCCAATAGATTAGTGTTAGACTCGAGGATGAACGAATCTAATCTGAAACTGATGTTTTCCCAAATGAGCAGCCAAACAGTTTGGACAATGAAACTTGCAGTACATTCAAGATTCTAAAGGTGATGAAGAGCTTTGTAAAGAAAATAAAGAAATCTTCAATATTCCCTTCCAATTAAAACCCATTTCCATACGATTTATGCTTGGCTGACTAAGCCAACCCCCAAGAATCGCAAAAGCCAAGGGTTACTAGTTTACGATATATGAAACGGGGCAACAATGCTCGATACAACAGTCCTTGCTACGAAAACCAATTTCCATAAGATTTGCGCAAGCCTGAATGAACAGACCACCGGGATCCTGATACGCTGGGTCAGGGGCCAAAGCGCCATAAGATTATCTTATTCATATTTACATATCATTCTTTGGGATCATCATCGAGGTTTGAGCGATATCGCTTGCGATATTCATACGAGACGGGGCAGCGGTACTCTTGGAGTATCGAGCAGTCACAATATTTATAATCAGTGTCTATTTCATAAGATTGCGGCTCATATCTTTGATCGTTGTGAATAATGCTTTCAGTGATTATCACGCTCGTCAAACAAATTTGAGATTTGATCTGATGTTTGAGGAAAATCTGTACCGTACCATCAATTCGAAAACAGCGCAGTGGAATGATTAACAAAAGCCTCATTCTCATGGGTGAATCCATCCAGGGGCAAAGCAGAATACATTAGATATGTATTATCAAGTTATTCGTAAAATACTGCAATAAGAACTTCCAAGTTCCCAGTAATCCTAACCGACATGGCAACTGCTTAACCTAATACCGCCAACAGAATGGTGTCTGGGGCAACAACAAATAATAATCCAATACTATTGATGACAGTAACCCATTGGGACCTCCTCAGACATGCTAAAGCTGACTGATTGACTCACAGGTCTTTTGGGAATAGCAGATTAATGTAAATCTTGTATATACAACAATGTACCATGTATTATGCTATGTTTGGGTAACCACTGAACAGAGTAACTCTTGGCCACTATAGACTGAAATCGACCTAGACGAGTCAGTTTGCGGCTAGCTAAGATGGCTCCTTTGGATGGTACTTTTGATCATAATTACACCTACTTCTGCCGATTGCCCAACATCTCACTCAGACCCTCCTGCATCAGCCAAAAGTACCTCCTTAAGGGTTGACCATAGGCATTGTCATTTTGGTTAGAACTCGAAATTCTTAAGCATTTTTCAAGATTTGGAGTCTGTTCTTCGTTTTCAGGAAAAAGTCTCCCATCCTCGAAAGTGGCATTCACTTCATTTTGAACATGCTGAAAGAGTTGCTTCAGGATTTCAACTTCTAGCCAAAGTGGTGGTGCCTATCAACCCTTAAATGGCTCCTTTGGAAGGTACTTTCGATCATAATCACACTTACTTCCGCTGATTGCCCAACATATCTCAGGTAATCAGACCCGGCCATCAGACCCTCTCCCATCAGCCTAATGTGCCTCTTCAGACAAGCTTTTTTCCATCTTTGTCACTGCCTTCAATAGAACCATGACATCAATGCAAGTGTTTCCTTTAATCTTAGCCCTATTGGTTCTATAAATAATGTTGCCTTGCTTGGTTGGTATGAACCCTCGAAACCATGTCCCTCCTCACGTTTATTATATTCCTTCAGTTAACTATGGTCACCCAGCCAATTCAAATTTTACCAGTTATCTCAACTCCCTTTATCATGTTTATATCTCGGACTCTAAATTTTAAAGCTTTGCACTCTCATTCTGAAAATCCTCGTAATGTCAGAGAAACGGGAATACACCGCTGAACAATCATCCAAATAGCTGTTACAGTACCATGTCTGACTCACTGTCGACCTTGTTTTGTTCATTCCTTACAAATCAACAGGATCACGTACATCCAGTTTCCTTGGGACACGATCAACCAGGTACGATTTCAGGGCCCTCCTAATCACATTAACCTGATCTTTTATCTGCTTGTATTTACTGCCCAGGAGGAGTGTCAATATTGGATGACGACCAAGAGAAGGGATTTGGTGGCCATGGGAATGCCAGAAAAATTTAAGCCCATATATTTTACCAGACAGAGACTGATGATATCATTTTCGTTAACCCTTATCCGCTTTTCCCAATGGAATAATCACCATCTATAACTGCGTACACGCCACAGTAGACTCTACCAGCACCTGAATTGACGAGGGCTCCATCGAAACGCTTCTTGCAAATGTGGACTTGGCAACTAAATGCAACGGCCTCTACCTTTCAGGGCATCTACTTCAGGCTGTCTACCTCTTATGTGCTCAGGCTGTCATCTACCTTACATGGTGTCTAACTCAGGCTGTCAGCTACCTTTTATGGTGTCAACCTCAGGTTGTCCACCTTTCATGGAGACTTATCACACAGGCTGTGTACCTTTCATGGTGCCTTCTTCTGCCTTTCTAATTTTTAAGGTGTATACTTCAGGCTGTCTACCTTTTATTGTGTCTACCTCAGACAGTCTATCTTTCACTGTGTCTACCTCAGGCTGTCTACCTTTTATTGTGTCTACCTCAGACTGTCTACCTTTTATTGTGTCTACCTCAGGCTGTCTACCTTTTATTGTGTCTACCTCAGGCTGTCTACCTTTCATTTTATCTACCTCAGGCTGTCTACCTTTCATTTTGTCTACCTCAGGCTGTCTACCTTTCATTATGTCTACCTCAGGCTGTCTACCTTTCATTATGTCTACCTCAGGCTGACTACCTTTCATTATGTCTACCTCAGGCTGTCTACCTTTCATTATGTCTACCTCAGGCTGTCCACCTTTCATGGTGTCTACCTCTGGCTGTCTACCATAAAAGTGAATCCAACAACAATCTTGCAACGTTGATATTGTTATGTCACACCATCCTCTGTTGAGCGTCATTATGCGTACGAATAAAAGTATCGTACTGGCGTCCAAAAAGTTCTGTGTGACGTCATTTTGTGAACAAAGATATTCATCTTGACAGCTGTAACACTTGTTTCACAGAAACATCTCTCCCCTGAACTTCATCTGATACTGATCCATATCAATATATCCTATCCAACTACATGACTGTCGATTACAAGACGCCACAACTTGTAAGCCACAGCAATTCAAAACATATTGTCAATACAAACTCCAATTAATGCCTTAAAAATTGATTTTATGTCAAACTTGTTAAGATCAAACTCCGCGGTATTGAACAAATCTAACATGCCCCATTAATTTTATTTGCGTGAATTGAAAACTGGCGACATTTAAATGAAACACAGCATGTATGAGAACAGATCGCCGTGGGGTGAAAAATTCAATTGGTTCAGGCTGTTTTCATTTCCCTAATAAAACACCAGTTTAAGGAAATCTAAGATAGAATCATCATTTTTAAACTACATGCAACAGTGAAGCACAGCATAACAGCAGAAGTTAATGGAAAACCTATTGTGGTTTGTTTTGCAATGAAATGTTGGTCCATCATAAAATAAGCTGGTACATGTATGATGACTTCAAGTTTAGCCCTTGGCTATTTTTGCTGTATTCGTCTCCATCAATTATTTTACAGTATGCTCCAAATGATTAGAAAACAGCTTACTGTGAACTGTGAACTGTTTGTGATGCTCATTTCCACTGGGTATCAGACTAAATATCACATTTATTGTCAAAATTAAATGGTTTTAAACTTTTACACTTTTAAGTTTGCGTTTTGTAGTACATTTGCATGAATAAAATGCTTATGAAAATTTCACGTTTCTTATAGTTGTAGCTTCAAGTGACTGGGAAAATGGTAGTGGCATAACCATAGCAAAAACTTTTGTTTTCTCAGAATGAAACAATATCTTCATGGGATAAACTGCCTTTTAGCTCCCCGTTAAGACATTGCTCAAGCAGCCTGTCACTCAATGTCCATTAGGAGACGGAGGCTAAAGATTCTGTAAGACTTTCTTGCTGGTACTGATTGTATTGGACCATGTTCATGAATACATCATGAATGACGATAAGGTCCACGTCTTAGCAGCTAAGTTTGCTTGATTGAAAACTGCCGGCCCCTTGTGGTAATGTTACCGGTATTAGAAAATGGCTGTTGTGACGTTTTGGTGTATATTTGCGCAAGTCCTTAAAATTCTGTGCAAATGAGCAGTTTTGCTACTGCAAACTGGAATTATAATCGCTGCAACAAAACGTGGTTTAAATTCACAATCCCCGATCTCAAATGACGTAGACTGATTGCATTTAACTATAAGTACCTTGAACATGTCGAACTATGGCACTTATTTCGTCACTTGATGACCTCATTAGGGTAATGATCGGAGATTGGAATCTTGTTCCCAAAACAAACTCTCATTGGCCGGTAATACTACAAGTAGTGATCATTGGGTTTTATATCCGTCTGCGGTTACTGCAATCACAGATTCTTTTCGCAAACACCTGCGATGACCCAGTAAATGTGCACATGCGATTATGGTCCCAGTTCACAACGATTTAAATTGCTCGGCAGCAGGGCAGTTAAGGCCATTATTACATTAATGTGTCTGGCTAGTTGATCCACCTTCTTTGCAGTGATTGTGATATTGGTAACTCGCTTACCTCCCGCGACAGCACCTACTCAACAGACCATTCATCAGTCTGGAGAAGTAGAACTTGGGAGTAATGTCAACAGCAGACGATGAGATCTGTGATTTGATGAGTTGTGTCTTCTGAACCCAGATAGTTTTAAAACAGAGCAAGTATCGTGAGTGCGCGGATCAGTGGGACTATTAGAGCCATCATAATAATCCAAATAGCCTGAATTAAACTGTCTGGAACGCGTAGCTGTTGCAGTGACTGTGGTTAAGTGTTAACTCCATTTCCTCCAGAGACAAGAGTCAGCTCAATAGGGCCGGAAGACTAATAAACAGCCAATACATTCATTAGCCTGGAGAAGAACTTGGAGGGTATTGTCAAATGACCAATTAACGCTCAGACTGACTCCCATGTGAGGCCCTTTTCTCAGAGTTTCTTCTCCATGGATCTTCTCCAGGTTGCCTTCAGTCTGCCCCTCTTTCGCCGTCCTTGCGGAGTCCACGTCAATGCTGTTCTTGGCATAAGGTCAGCCGGCCCCCTGCGAAAATTTTTACCTTTAATCATTCAAACCAATTACAACTGTTCAATTACTAGTAGCCGAAACAAGTCATTTGTAAGAAAACTACATCTTTAAAATTGGAGCATCAGTATTTTTCCATCAAACCTTGTTAGCCCTTTTAAAGTGAATACCATTCTCCTATGTCAATGCCAATGTTGTCACATGAAATAACCCATTTGGAAAGACGGGTTAGTGTTTCGCTTTGATATGTGACCTTCTCTGTTAATGGCTATGCTCAAATACAGCAGACGTCTCCAATGTTAATTCAGCGCAGGTTGGAATCTGAAACATCCTAGCTATGACTCCTAACAGGGCTGGGCTTAAGACCTTTCCATTATCAGTGGTTCGTTTTTGAGTGGTTGTACGTGATATCACGTCAAAATCACGTTATATCTAAGACATCCTGTTGTTGATAGAGGAAGCTGCTGAAGTGTTCTTATCTATACCGCGATCCTGAGATTCAGGTTAGTTTTAAGTTGTAAATTGGTCCGAACCCGATAAAATTGATCTGTCGCAAAATACATTTCAATGATTTGGTTTGAGGTGCTTCAAAAAAAATATGTTAGAATAGAAATTCATGCTTCACTGTATGTGTTGGTTCAAAGAACTGATACCAAATGGAGGTACACTGGCTGCCTCACAAGCATCGTGAGGGTGGAGCTAAAATGTACATGTAGGGGAAAATTAAGGATAACCAATACTGACAGTGAGGTATCAATTCCTATTTCAAAACACCTCACATTTGATATAGTACAGGCATAATCCATCCAGAATCTGATTTTGACACATTTTATACCAACTCAAGAAGTTTGCCAAACCATAACTGTTGGTGCATAGTGCATTTACACTGCTGGTTCATTCTAAATCAGTGTTTTAGAATATCTCACACAACACCACCCAGCAGGTGGACATGCCACTTCACCCAAAGAAGATGCAAAACTTCACACAAAACCCACTTCACTTTCACTCAAAACTAATAGGCCTACAAGGTATCACTGGCTGATATTCAGCCCTAAATAACTATCGGAGGACCCAGATAAAACCTTCGTTTTGACAATTACAAATGTTATGACATTTTCTTTTCCTATAAATTATGTTACAGTGAAAAACGGGGCAGAAAAAGACAAAATATGATTGACACCTAGCCAATCTATAATAGGCCATCCTTTTGATTTTACAATCATTTAATCAAGCAATCATTGATTTTATTTCAATGTGGTTTGGCTGTGAGAGAATATCAATAATATCAGACTAGAATAACACTTGTGATATTTCTCAGAGGACAAACCCCTGCGGTGTCACTTCCTGAACAAACATTCATTTCAGTTTGGTGAATGAAGGGCTCTCCAATGTCATATACCCCCATTCAGGGCAGTGTCTGATCCTGAACAAACAAGTCATCCCTCGTCTCACTCAACCAGTATCAGTAATCGACACTGACATTGAAATTCACTTCAGTTAGCTGAATGAAGGGATCATCATTCCATCCTTGATGGTACTCTAACCTACATTCGCCCACACCGACACTGAAATTAACTTCAATTTACTGAATGAAGGGCTCATCAATGTCACATACCCCAGACTGAGATTACTCCCCACAGCAGTGTCTCCTCCTAAACAAACAAAGTCATCTCTCATCTCACTCAACCGGTATTAGTATTCGACAACATTGACACCAAACTCCACTTCAGTCCAATCAATAGCTACAGAGGTGATTAGGTCTTCTAATCTCACATCGGCAATCGATAGACCACAGCTTGCTGGAATATTTGATGAACATTAAATTCTAAGGAGGGACAATCTGGTTTTTCAAAGAAGGGCAGATCTCTCAACACCTTAAAGAAACAGCAAGGACGCACCTAAAATCTGCATCAGACGGCACACAAAATACAGAAGACAACCTTATTGATGTATTTAAACCCCACTGTTCACTGAATGCAAAAAAGTGTGTCGAACTGAAATCAGTTTTTTAAAACTCGCCCCATTGAATCTACTGCTGCGTATTTCCCTTGTTCCACAAAACAACAAATATCATTCAATGCTGGAACATCGAAATCTACTCTCGTGTAAAATTACCCACTCCTAGTTTTTCCAGCTCAATTGTTGGGAATCAATGAACCATTGAGACAGTGCAACTGCTCAATCTCTTGGCACTAAATTTTCGTCGGGGGACATTTTTAACCATTCTTTGATAAACACACTGCAAACACACAATGAAACGGATACGGATCTGAATTTCGGGAACTGAAGGACCAAGTGATTCATTCCTTTTTTCCACAGCCATGAACATTTCCAAGGCCGCATTGAATGTTGGCCTTGGGAGGGGTAGAAGGACCTCGTGGGGGGGATAGGGTGGGGCAGAACACCACTAATCATCAGAAAACAGCCCAAATCTGCACTTTAATGACTGTTGAATGCGGTCCTATTTCTACAAATCTTATCCAGGCTTTGCCCAATTTATCCGGTAAGTGGTCTGGCCCTGTGTCAATGCGCCCTCGGTGTGCATAATGACAGGATGAGAGACGCACCTGTCAGGAAATTAGAAGAGGGTCTTGGCAGGTGGGTTTTGGACATGTACTTGGAAAGGAAGGTGACAGGAAGTTGATATGGACAACACGGGTCTGGTGAAGGACGGAGTAGATATTCTATTTGAGTGGGTGATCTGTCTATCAAAGGATTGACCATCAGGTGAAGGCAATTTGGACAATATCAGCATGGCCTATAGCATGGGATGCCATTCATATCCTTCAGAGTTGGTTAAATGCAGAATATACCAGAGACTGATAAAAAGCTTCAGCAACAACAATTTTCGTTCACTCAGAATCTTGCTCTTGATGTAGTTCCTTACCAACAGTACACCAGTACCTCATGTATAGAAGTAAAGTTTGTTTCTTATAGTGTAACCCCTTATGAAAGTGCCAGCCAGCTTTGGCTTATTGAGTTCTTTAGTTTCCAACTCCTATCTCTAATGCCAGGCGCCTGGCGAGGAGGCAGTTTGTACCCTTTATTCAACTAGCTGGTGGCTAACCAACTGGCTGCATCGGAAAAACAGGTTACCAGCAGGCCTTGAACCTTCGACTTCCTTTCGGGAGGTGGATGCCTTAACTACGAGGCCATTGGGATCAGTCCAGGCATTAAAAGTTTTATGTTCCTGGGTTCTATGTTTCTCCAACACAGAAACATTCAACCTGGGGAATAAAAGATGCGGGGAACCCAGAACCCTGGAAATATAAAACTTTCTTTATATTGGGGAACAAAGCTATGCACCAACATGACCAGGAAGTAACACTGGCACTAAAAGACATAGAGACTATCAAGCTTTCCAATAGGTATGTCTGTTCAATATTAGTCTCATCTGACTGGGAAAGGACACCTGTTGCCACTTCCTCATTCCCTCTCTCCAGCATCCAGTTACAAAGGTTCAATAGCTCTGACAGAGACATTATCGGTAGCTGAATGACTGGACATCGATCAACGAGATTGGAACACCAACATAATTCCCAATAGAGATGTCCGTTGGACAAGCTTAATATTAGCCTTAATTCGCTGGGAATGGACACCGGTTGTCTTTTCCAAGTCCCCTCTCTCAAGCATCCACTTACAAAGGTTCAATAGCTCTGACAGAGAAATCATCAAGAGAACGACAGGGCGTTAGTCCCTATGACCAAAAGGTCAACATACATGTATGTTAGGTGCCACAGTAATTTCCTCTGTCTGTATCCGTTCATAGAACTTCACCTCCTCAGATTATCATGAGATAATTTTTATGGTGACATCCTTATATTGAGTGATGAAGACTTCAAGAGATTCATCACAAAATGAGATATGCACCATATCTAGCAATTTAAAGGTTTCCATACCAATATATTGCCCATTGACCTGTCTGGAAATATCAGAGCATTCAGCCAACAGTAAAACCGTTATGATCCAAAATGTCCAAAACCTTCCAATGCATGTTCAGAGCACCTTCTGATCAAGCTGCACCGATGACCCAACAATCATCGGGTGGATGTCGCCACAGATATCCGATTTCAAGCCAAACTGGCCAGTCATGGTGTCACGATCACACATTCCACCAGTCTATGAGCATCCTGAAGCATCACATTCTCCCAAGTCATGACTCGGTGACCACAATGAATTAGCCACATGATCAGTCATGCTCACACATTTCACCATTCCCATGGGTGCCATAATAGATCCAACAACTCACAGTGGTTATCAATGGTTCGACTGCTTTCTGGTCCTACAATGACTCAGTCAGTGTTCCTTTTCACTTACCGCTGATTCTCTATGAGTGATAACAGATGCTCAGTCTCATGGAAGAGAAACAGCTGCAAGAGATGGTTCAATAACCTTCCAAAGATTTGAAACCCTTTTCCAGGAGAATAACTTAAAATTGAAGAGGATTTCACACAGCCTACTCTTTAAATTTAAAAACGAACCTTCTCATTTCCTCATTTAAAAGTCGGGCCCAGATCAGTTAGCTAGGTTCAACCTGATGAACATGTGGACAATAGGGGTTCATACTGGGTTCCATTCAGAAACATGCATATGACTTGATGATCATCAATTGCTTTGATACCAACTTAGACACGACTGAGACACGGGGAAAGGCATTTTAGTGCTCATACGAAATTTGCTTTTCACCAAAAGCTTCTGAAGTTCAGCGGATGACGCAGTGTTCCAGATCAGGGATTACTAAAATCCTCTTTGGAGCAAATGATAGCCATGTTCGATCCATCATGCACCAAAAATACAACAGCTGCAAGTGATAGTTCAATTACATGTTCATGGTCTTGCCCCTTCACTGGAGAATAATTTCAACCGAACACTTCAAAGGTCCAGCAGCACTTTATGGACTATCGAGATGACTCAGTGTTCCGAAACGTGGACCGTTGATCCTCTTTCAAGATTCCAATAATCCAGTTCGATCTTTCATGCAGAGAAGGGACAACAGCTGCAAGTGATGGTTCAATTACATCAGCATTTGGACCAATCTTACCAAATGTTTTGAGAATTACTTAATCATGCAAATAAAGACACTCTGCTGGTCGATGTGCCCGCTTCTTAAGACCATCCTTAGTCATTCGAGGAGAAAATGCCAACAGCTGTCGGTCATAGCGAAGTTTTATACTAAAATATCATACAGCCCCTTGCCTGACATTTAGAGATCACCCCGAAGAAGGAGTTTCTACTCAAGCATGTCAAGTAACGTGTGCAACAGACTAATAGGATTGATGGTTAACAGACCCAGAGGTAACTAGCAGAAAATTGCACCCCATTCCCAAGTAATTTTTGCTTCAAATATTGCAGATCTCCAGCCCCTTTGAACTGTCACGCTGAAAGTAGCCAAACGCTGCCAGTTTAGAGATGGTCTGGAGTGGCTCCTCATGTAACATATGATATAAACAAGCAACCATTGATGACAAACAGAACCTCGGGGCAGATAGCAGAGTATTGCATCCTCTTCTCACTGAACATGTTGAAGTAAATCTGCAATTACACATACATGCATCGTATTTGATCAGTCTTGCTGCAACAGCTAACGACAAAGATGGCCCATTTCGATACTTCAGCTTTTTTTACAGAATCACCCTAAGCACAATTTTGAAAATTAATAAACAGTGGAAAATTGTTGATCTTTGATGATGGAGGTAAAACAGCTGCCCCCAAAATAATTCGTTATTTTCATAGACAGAAACACTTCTAGTCATAATTGAGATGAATGGCAGAAAATTGTGTCATCTAAAAAGATTGACAGAATTTAGCAGGTCGTGATGAGTTTCCACTTCAACCAACCATACAGAAAACATCCAACAGCTGTCAGGGATGGGTGATCTATCTCTTATGATTTTTCTTTTCAGAAGGATAAGGGCAAAGTTGAAAATTCTTCTTGAAGTTCGACATCCTCGTTAACACTCAACCCTTGCAGATGGCCATCAGTAGAAAGTAAGAGACACTTCGTTGGATGAGATCAAATATTCTCAAAAGGACCATTGGCATTATTAAGGGCATTACCCAGCTGTTGTCTACCCAGTCACCTCCTGTTCTACATAAGTAGTTTCCATCAACAAATTGCACAAAAGAAAAAATTCAAAATTGAATTGACTGAATTATTGTGCTTTTTTGGACCGTCGGCACAACAGTGGCATGTGTCATTTTCATTGAAACGACCACCGAAGTATACAAATTGTGTGGAGGCCTTTAATTTCCATGTTGGTTATTCCCACCGGAGGGTGCCCATATCGTATTGTCTGTGTTTCATGAACAACCTCTTGGGCTCAGGTAATCAGATCCTTGTCAAAAGGAATATGAGTCCGCATTATTGCTGACGAAAGGAATGGACATCCCTTAACATAAAACAGGCGAACATTTCCGATATAGATATTCGGTGACCAAGCATGCTAGGCAGGAGTGGCATTCAATTTTAGGATTTGTAAAGGATTTTTCATATCATTCTGGCCAAAGGAACTCAGTTGAACTCAGGAATGTTACCATATCACATTTTCCCAAACGAAAGTGGTGTTGACCAACACTAGATTATCCTCAGGGTAGACCTGACCAATGCTCTTTCATGGTGTCAACTAAAGCCAGTCAACTATGAAAACGGCTGTCCAGGGCTGTGTAACGTAACAATTTGTGATCACACAATCACAGTTTAGTGTTGAGAGGTCAGCCAAGCACCTTTGGCCAGATCTATCTGAAAAATACTTTAGTAAAGGAATGTAATGCATTTTCTAATACATTCTCAAAGAAATGTGGGTTTTTTAAGGTTTGTCTTCAATATCACACACAGTATAAGACCCGCTCCATGAGACAGCCCATTTTAATTCAAATCAAGTTAAAAGTAGGTCAACCAGATTTTTAATGACAACTAGTAGTATCAATCAAAACTATTCCAATTTTGTATCAAAACCTAATTGCATGCAGACTTCCTCAACTTTATTTCAAGCCTCTATCTATTGGAATAAAGCGACAAAAAATGTCTTTGTAATTTACGCGTTTACCCCCCTGGTGAGAAGAATTTAACTCGAATCATGCTAAATTTTGTTCTTCCTCATGGCCAGATTTGAAGTGCCTAGGTCTTATGGTTAAAAAACGTGCACCCCGGTTGACGGATGGATGTACAGACACCAAGCTGAACAGTTATTTTACCGGCTCTGATGACTGTCTTCAGCTGAGGTACTCATATCAGAGGTACTTTGTCTTGTTTTCCAGTGCTTGGTAACAAAAAAAAACACGTTATAAATCAGCTGCCACAAGGAAAGACTCAATTGCAGAATGTAAAAGTAGTCTAGTATTCTACATAGTATTCTATTCATGATGTTACCATAATAACCAGCAACGAAACCAATCATATATCAAAGCTTATGGGTCCTTGAGGACCAATTTGAAGCAATTATTGTAAATTTAAGAGGCCCAAGGCAGTATTAGATAACACACAAATATCAGTTATGCCACTTATACAGTAAGGCAAAGGACACTCAATATCTGAAGTACTTGTGAAGAATATCATTTAAAGAAAATATTTTTTCATTTTGAAACTTTGTTGAGTGCAGAGCACATACCATAAACTGCCAGGTTTTTGCAGTTCTTTTGAATTAGCGGATGTGGCAAACACATGTTAAATTGTTTTGTAAAAACAAATAACTTTTATCATACACGCAACAGCTCTAGAGAACCGCTGAGTTTATCATCAGATCGAAGTTGACTGTCTAGCGAACGAGAAGAAGAAGATCATACATGTAAGTCCTCCAATTTACGTCACGAGGAACAAAGGCATGAAACAATCCTACTTACTACTTATTAGACTTTCAGCAGTACACCACAAATTGGCCACACTTTACTGCTCTATTTGCATCCTTTTAAAGAGTCACTCAACCCCAATAGAAATCCGATTAGTGGTCTTTGAAGTTTCCAGCGATGCAGAAGACGAGTTCTGATTAGAAGTGAATGGACTAGTGCCATCAGCATCATATATGGGTCACATTTGGGGTAGGATTCATGTTAGCTTTCATTTTTAAATTTTAGGGTGACCGTGGGGTCATTGAACCAACCTGTCTGTCAAGTGTAGAAAGAACCAGATTACGTAACATATCCTATGGCATCAATCACATCACAACAGTCTCTTTGAAGGCCGATCTTTAGAGAGTTATCAAGGTCAAAGGGTTCACTGAGACGTTGAAAAGTAGGTCGTATATGGTGGTTAGATGTACCAATGATTTCAGATTGGTGGCAGTCATGCAAGTAGTAAAGATATAACCATATTTTTAAGGTTTTCAGATTTGGCCCCCTGCTGGCTAAGCAGTGAATCAGATTGAACCGAACTTCGACCCCTGAGATCACCTAACTATAGGGTACCGTACATTTGTACCAAATGTGAAACCAATGTTCACTGCAAGGCTTACAACCGATTCACACCATTTGATCTCTGTGACCTTGAGAAGTAGGTCAAATCAAAATTAGTTTGACATGTGATGTTAAACTAAAAATATTATTGAAATAAGTCACTGATAAGCAAGATATTGCACTTTTACCTTCGAGAATCATAATTGACCAAAATTCGGCGTCAGAGGTCATCTGACCAAGAGGGTCAGGTGTACCAAGTTTCAAGTCGTTACGACGAACAAGGACGAGGACGGAAGACGGACACAGAGGTATTGTATAGACTACCATAAGACGTACCAATAAAACTAGCCCCATCTCTCAGGTTTATAACCTTCTAAGAAATAAAGTAACACTATAAAAAAACTTATCTTGCAAATATTAGTTTAACAGTCTCCATAACCTTGATGCGACAACCACACTAACAGCTCAGATCGAATCCTCTTCCATCAAAAGGCGAAATGAAAATCGACTGATTGCCAAAGTCAACTCCTCTGATGATTACACTTTGAACATCTTCAAATCATTTTGTCGTCTCGATCTTGTTAGTACTGATCAGCAGACTTCGTCAGGAGCACTTCAATCAAACTAAATTCAGTTTGTCTTCAAACCCATTGCGAAAGATGATTACTAAGTTCCTGTTTTGAAAATGGTACCTTTTTATATGAGTGCGATTACAAAGATTTTTCAAAGTGAGATGACGAAGTTTGAATTCTCTTAGTGGATTTAACCATGAACCCAGTCAAATGGAGAAGTTCAAGTCTAATTCAGTTTGCTTCAACAATATTGTGCAAAATAATTACAGCATATTTCATGAGAAAATTATCATTGGTTGATACTTGGACACCTTATACAACATGGAAATAAAATGCAACCTACCTTCACTTTCGTTGCAGGACACGTGTTTGTTGGCTTAATGTATGCTTCATGAACTTGACGACGGATGAGATAGCCAACAACAACCCCTATGACAAGGAAGACTAATAATATGAGTATCTTAATAATCCAGCCTTTCCAGCCCTGGAGGCAGAGCGGATTGGACGGTTTGTCCATTTGTTTGTATTGTAAGTCCACGCGATCTGTGTCTGAGTTCCATCGCGTTAGGCCCGGGATGGAAGGCATCGCACTGCAATTAGAAGAAACGATTCAGATCAGAACGATGCCTGGATGATAGCGCATGAAGGACCAGTGAGGGAGAAAATTTTGAAAACACATAGACACGAAAAAAGAGTTGGTGCCATGATGAAAAATATGTGACCTGTCATAGCAAAACCAGGCGCATGTCGCACAGAAGATGAACCTCAATGACACCAGGAGATCATGGAAGAAATTGACAAACTCGGATTTCACAACCAGTTCATCTCAACCTGCCAAGCTTAGAGCAATATTCGCCTGATTTCCTGATTTTGCTCGGGTCACATATATCTTGTATGCAGTGGTGACAATTAGGTCCTTAGAATGATTTTTCGACTAAGGTGCTGACTGAAAAAAAAGAAAAGGAGGAGACCCAATGCAGCACTCAGCGCCGAAAATAACTACAACTTTTTCAAATTAATTTCCTTAATATGCGAAAACGTTTTTCTAATCAAAGCAATGCTGCTGATGGCTTTAAGTCGGTGATTACAAGATATATTTAACTAATAGGTAGATGTAACTGCAATATTCATTACATTAGGTGGCCAAGGGGATAGACCTACTCCCCAGATTAGATCCAGAATACACAGTGGACTTTTTAGGATGAACAACAATCATTTCTTACAAACGTAAGGCCTACTAGCAGTAAGATGTATCATTCAATTCAAAATGTTAGTCCGTCTTTTACCTCTTCTCCTCCAGGGTGGAGAGCGTAAAAGCAACACTTTTAGATTTTATCCCAGCTACATCTACACACTTTAGGCAAAGCTGACAGAATGAATTGAAGTTTCTTTTATATATTTACCATACCCTAGATCCATAAGCACAAACCCACATAAGTCAGTCCCTGATGAGATCCCTTCCGGCCACAAACACGCCAAGACCCAATCAATGCTTGTAAAAGAATTTCCATCACCAGTAACATTTTTGAAACAGTACAGGAAGCAAGTTGAACAATTTTTGTCAGACTTTAAAGGGATACATTCGTCATTACTAGTGATCCAGGAAAATAGAAATGCATTGTACACAATGCCACAGCATAGTTATAATGCATACGAATATACTAGAACTTCTTTTTTCAGTATTTGTATATCTGTCTACCCAACGGCATTGCTGAAATTTATATATTTAGTACATATTTACGTAATTGGATTGTAGTAAGCTTTGTTTCATGAGTATATCTAGTGACAAAATCCCCATATCAACACATCCAAAATTTCCTGTGCAAATCCTTGATGAAAGTTTCCACCAAGAGCGAGAGGCATTCTATAATACCCCAAGTGGTGTAGTTTCAATTAGCTCATATTGTCACCAAGACAACACCAGGCCGCAGGACAATATTTCAAATAACATCCGCCACTGGCTAACTTGGGTAGGCATTGTCAAGACACATAGTATGCACTGGCTTTTGGAACCACTGAGAGAGAATATGGGGTAGGCAACGAATTAATAGTACAGAAAGCTATAGGCCCTCCTCACAATTTCAACAATGGGCTTGACTGAAAATCTATTATAGAAGTAAAGAACAAAATTTCGAACCAGATTGATGGGGCAAAAACAGTCGCAGATCTAGAAGACAGATAACTGTTTGTTTAACCCAGAGTCCAAAAACCCCTAAGTGAGGCAATCTAAACGTTACAGGGCCAGATTGGGGACGAGATTGATGGACGGGTCCCCTGAACCTGAACAATACAAAATGAAATACACGTCGATTTCAGGCGTTTGAGGCAGGCAACTCCCGAGGATGGCTTGAAGCGGCGTATGGATAATCGAGGTTTGCAAGACAGTGTGTATGAAAAAGATGTCAATAGAAACTTACAATTCACCGGCTTCAGCAAGAGCAGACATAACCACATCTACTCTTCAGTTGACCATAAAAGCAACTTCCTTAGAACATGTAGAAAGTCGATTGTCTTACTAAGCCCCTGGTCTGACCCTAAACTTAAGTATTGGTAAGATTATTGATCGAGATGAACTCATTAATTATATAAACAGAACACTTATAGTAACCTCAACTTGGGACATATATCAATTTTGAGTATAGATAGATTCCTAAACAATTGTGTGGGACATATATCAGTCTAACCACTGAACCATTTGTAATACACTTTTGAAACAAAACAGTTTTAATTTCATCCTTAATCACACACACCTGTTTCCTAGTCAGATTTTAACCAGGCGTAGGCCTTTAAAATATTGAGATACTTGCCGTCTTAACAAGGACTGAATCCCCAGATTTTCACACAAATTTGGAAAGGGTGTGTCCAGCTGCTCAATATGCTCAAAGGAAGTTGAAGGGAAAATGACTCACCGGTAAGAGAATTAGAAAAGAAACAGCTACTACATGACAATGACGTACATATAGATAATTCAACACAGAACTACTTGCAGGGGTGTTAGGCCTAAAATTCTACAATTAGGGGCCAGTCAACTTGAGATAACTGATAACAGAAAATAGTGCAAATAAGACATTTCGTGCTGATAAAAATTGCTGACATGTTTGGGCTAGACATTTCATGCTGATAAACACTGTCGTCACATTTGGGCAACATAAAATTTCAGTCTGATCGAAATAGAGCATATTTTCAGTCAAACAATCTGGTAATATTTTTTTGGTTGTTCCAATAATATAAACATACCAAGGTCATAGACAGCCACCTTTTAAAATGTGTCGAAACCCTTCAAACTGACTTCGGGCTAAGGAGTTTCTACAGTCCAAATCACAATTGACATCCCGTAAATACGTGAAACATAGAGAGATTAACGTGTCTATGGTGCATCATTGGCGTACAACTCGTGCATACGTTGCGTATCACTGACGCGAAGCAGGAGAGATGTCACTTTTGACTTTGACTGCACGTATCCTATTGAAAAGGCTTGAATGATAAATTCTTGTTTCAATAATGTAGTGAGGCAAATGACTTCAAGCATTTTAAGATAGAACAGAATCATTCTTCATTCTACAAACTACGTATCATTTAAACACGCACCAAAGCTTTAGGGAAACATCCATTTCCCTTTGTTTTCTGTATTTCATGCGCTGTGCTTCTGCCTTATTCTTTTTCATTAGAACATTCAGCAGACACTGTTAAAGGAAATGGATGTGTCCCGAAAGCTTAGGCGAGTTTTCATATTGCGTTTTTGCTGGAACGAAGAGTCATTCCGTTCTATTATAAGATTCAACAATGCCAATGTGTTGGCAGATATACAAATACCATGTTTCAACATATTCATATGCATCATAACTGCATTTCTATTTTCCTGGACCACTATTACGAAAAAGCTTACCCCTTTAAACCAGTGTTAAAAGACATTTTATTACATAAATTGTTCGTAAATCATATTGGACATGCTTTAAATATCTGATGCTTATTTCAATTATACATCCAAAGCCTGATGCCATTTCCAAACTTCTGAAAACTTATGACATAAATTTCTCCAATAATGAGCCTCAGGGATGTCAGGTGAAACATGGACCAAGACTTCATAATTTACAAATAACGTACTGGTACGGTATGTGTTGCCTATTGTCATAAAACAGAACCCCACTGTACACTAACTCACTTAATAAAACACGTTACAATATATTCCAATTTATCATGTTTATCATGTTTATTATTCAGTGAGCAGATAGTAGAAATTGAATCACCGTCCAGGGACCATGGATGCTGTATGTTCACGGACAAACAGAAAATACCCACCATTTCAGCACAATAATCTATTGAGAGAACGACAGTCATGACTGAACACAGTGAAACGAAAATACTCAGAACCATTTTCGTTTTTTGAATTGCACCTTTTTGTACTTTAATTTGTTTTGACAACCCCATAACAGTAACTTCAATTCAATTTTCTATTCTGCTGCCATATATATTATGCTACAAAGCATTGTTGAAAATTTTGTGTGAACTTTAAAACTGTGGAACACCACGAATCAAGTACACTGCTTTACAAATAACTGTCTGTACCTAGAAGTTCAGAACACTGATTTATAAAGTGCCATACTTTATAACTAACGATACAGTGTATGTAAGTATATGAGTTTTAGTTTTTAGAGACTTAACAGCAATTGGATATTTCACTTGATAATTGATTACATGTGTTTAAAACTTATATTTAGTATCATATTAATCTTACTAAGCAATGATTTTCTCATTAAGAGATATGAATTTACCAAATTAACTTAGTTATCCTCAGCCAATCCAGCAAGTGAATAATACCAACTTTCACACAGCCCTATAATTAAAGAAATCCCCCCCAAAAAATCTAAAAACTGGCATCATAGGATGATATGATTAGACTAATCAGCATACTTAACAAACTAACTTCATTATCGAGGGAAGAAAAAAAACTGCTAATTTCATCTCTCCATATTTTTAAAATCTCATTCTTGATAACCAGCTTTAAATTCCAGTAGAAACCCATTTAATTGAATTAACTGTAGGCGTGTGTTAATTAATTTACTTAAAGTCTCTGAGGTTGTTATCTTCTCGCCTTGAACATTTTTTTAGTTTTCTTCAGAAATTCTAGTTGGCTACATGTATATAAGATTGGCAAAAAAAGGAATGCACTCAGAAAAGTTCTATATGCCACACATTACCCCAGTGTTCACTAGAATATTCATCCAGATTTAATGGAACTCAGGAACATCGTATGGCAGATAATTTACAATAGCAGAATAAAATCTTTGGGATGAATATAATATCAGCAGTGTCATTGAAAAAATTGTTCCTTTTTCACCATTTTTGTTCACCTGGAGTTTGAAGTTTGAGCCAGGACCCAACTCAGAACCGTTACATTTTTAAACCCACTATGGACAAGGAAATATTTCCAAAATTTCCAATTTTTTTCTATTTAACCCCCTCTATTTAAGATGAACCTCTGCTATCGGCAAATTGTCTACAATGAACTTTGCCTTATGCATCACAGTGCATGACTATGCATTACAGTGCATTTGATGGCAAAATGTTGCATGAATGATGAAAGAGCCAATAAGTTCGGAATTGGTAACGCTTATGTGAGGCCGAAATATGGCTCAAAATATTCGTCATACCACTGCCAAGGGTGGCAAAACCTTGAACAGTGAACATAGCGGTAAAACTATATTGTGTTTTTACACCTTAAATTTTATGATAATGACAAATATTCACCAGGTTACATTCCAAATCCATCCTTTAAATTAAATTGTGTTAGTGGCACATCACTGACGTGCTACCAGGCACATAGGTAATTATACGCACACCCTTCGCAAATGAATGAGCGATAGGTATGTCATACCACCAAACTATATTCAAGGCCCTTAGACTCATCATTTGGGATGGGCCTTCAGTCAATTATTGCAACAGCGCTCAGAGCGAACAGCCAGGCTGGATATTGCCTCTAAAAGTTTCATTATGTATATGAGGGTCCCTTTAGGCTATACATCTTATCCACGCAGGTGCTGGTTCCGGTGACCGGATGAGAGGTTCAGTATGAGAGATAACAAGGTAAACAGCATTAAAGATGAGGGAAGCAGCCACTGTTACTCCTAGGAAAGATATAAGGCCATTAATACTCGTGATAATCGATTCCCCAGCTTGCCGAGAATTGGGCAGGCCTTCAAACTTGCCCACCTGGCCTGTCCTGGGAAAGGAGAATGTTTTTTTCAGTAATGCTAGAAAAAGTGTAATATTGGCATCTTGGAAGGGGGGGGGGAGGGGGGCAGGGTAATAAGATACAGATGACTAGTGTAAGACAAACTCAAAGCCAGTCCCAACTGTGTCTTGAATCTCTGCCAAATAACCAACTTGTGAATGGATGCAGTCCTTTTCATCACCTGCCTCTGCATGTCTCCTCATCAGCTTGCCTAACAGTCAACAAAGGCGCTGTAATTCTGTACCATCTCTCCAGTTTTTGTCAAACCTCTATCATGGCTTTAAGCCAATGGACAGTTCTGCACTGCTATAAAATATCTTCGTTAAAAAGCCTGATTCTACAATCAGATAGTACATTAAGGGAGTACGCCATTTGTAATAACTGGTGGTCGAGAAAATACAGTTATCACAATGCCATAGTGCAGTTATTATACAAATGAATTTGCTGAAACTTGGTATTCATAGAATTTGTATATCTGTCTGCACAACGGCAGTGCTGACATTTATGGAAGTGACTACTTGGCAAGCCCGGCTCACCAAACAGCGACTTTTTCTTGTCCTGAATGGAGAGCCGAACTCATTAATATTAAAGTAAAGTCTCCAGCTCGCCAAACGGTAGATTTTTTACTTGTTTGGCAAGCCCGGCTGGCCGAACAGGGTGGCTTTTTAGTGCTGTTTGGCAAGCGGCTCTCCAAACAAAGATGACAAAAAAGATGCCTGTTAAGCGAGCGGCTTGCCAAATAGACCCGGCCGACATTTATATCAAGTACATATTTACGCAATGAGAACTATCAAGTTCAAGTAGAAATCTTAAGTTTTTTTACCAACAGGGAGCTCTTTAAGCAGGCTAGCATGTAATAAATGGCATGTTGGTAAAAAAAATCGATCTGTGCTGTCAGTGTTAGTCTGTCCCATGATACTCCGTCAAGTACAATTAGGCTGAAAGTCGCAACCAAGAAATTCATGCCACCAGGATTAGTCACAACCTCGCACCACTTTGGGAGTCAACAGTAATCAAGTTATCTAAATGGTCGTTTGATTCACTAATGCTTGTCTAATTTTATATGACGCATGGCACGGTCTCCGTTATAAAAACATATTGCAATGTCTAAAACTATTCTTAGGGTGTTTTTTTCTGAAGTGATGTCTTCTTGTGACAAATCTGACATTCCGTAACGAGTTTCATTGAACAGTTGAACAATCTATAGAAACAGGATAACAATATGGACTGCCCTTTCGCATGTTTCGCTGTAAACATGATATCAAATTCTGTGCAATGCTCAGCGCATGCCTACAAAGAATTCAGTGGAATATTGCAAACTTTGTGCTGCTTTTCTGACAAGGGCTTTTGCCTTCACACATAAACTTTGAGAAGATAAGTTAAGACTTTCAACAACATCGATTTCATGTTCAATGTTAATAATATGCCTTTGGGACTCCAGAATATCTGAGTCATAGCAGCTCCAATCACCAATGTAACCTAAGTACATAGTCACATGGATGCCAATATCACAACAGATTTTTCACTCACTACTGCTTTCATTCGACAGAGATTACCACAGTATCAACTGGCCATGCAAAAATACCTAATAGCCAAAAGCCACAGTGACAGCCATTTGACAAAAAAGGCAGGTGATGGAACACAGTCAGCGTGGCTGAGGTGGAGATGCATGGAATTGAGAGAAAAGAAGAAATATCTCAAGATACGCTTTGAAAATTGAGAGATATGAATGACAAGGTACAACTATTGCCTGATAGCTATCAATGTTAATTCTAGTTCTATGCACTTGTTAAAAGTAATCTGCAGATAGTTACCATGAACATGATGAAGGCTGAGCATTCGTTGTGGCAAATGACATCTAAGATTAACATATCAAGTGATATACACTATGATCAACATGCAGGATACAGAAAAGTGGGACCAAACTTTAAATTTTCTTTGAAAAAAATTTCTGTTGGCTTAAGCACTGCATTGTACTACTGATGAACTGCAGTCAAGGTGGTTCCAAGCTGGTCCATTACCCACCCCCCACCCCCTTCGTCCCATTAAACACTACAGAGAAAATGGCAAAATATGGGACCTTATATCCTTTTGGCCCTGAGGCCAGAGGAAGCGCAGCAGGCTCTGTGGGAATGGGGGGTGGGGGGGGGGGGGGGGAGAACACCACTTGTTGTCCCATAAGAGGCCAAATATACAAGGAAAACATGTTTTCGAAGATGTCTGGATAGTTTATATATATGTATTACATGCACATATACATATATTTTGTATTCAATAAAGCTAGTAAAAGAGTAAAGAAACAAATTTGGCAGGAGTTACCAATAGACATGCTACAATAGGGCAACGCGTAATAATCATTAGACAGTTTTCTCACAATGTTTCTTATTAGTCAAATGAATCCTTAGACAATTTTGTTTCAACAGAATCCAGTTAAACATCTAAATTGGAAATTCGAACAGTTGACATTTAGCAAGCTGAATTACTCTCTATCAGGTTTGCAAGTTAATTCCACTGCAATGCACACAAGTCAAATGAGGCAATCTCGTCTGGATCAGTCGTTCCGAAATCTAAATACGCATCACCCTGAGTCCATGCTGACGCCTGTACATCGATTCCCATTCTAAATCTCATAGAATTACAGCTCAAATGAATAGTGCCAGAGACTTCGATTTTAGCTTCGGCACAATTATAGAAAGGACTTCCAATCATAATGACATCTATGTGATTAAATTCAACATCTCAGAACCCGGAGACATATTCAATTTTAGAAAATCATGGTTCACATCTTCTGGAGATGATCGCTCACGGGCAATTCATTGGATTTGAAAGTTTAACTGTCTTTTATATATTACTGAACAAGTTTCAATTCGAATTCTGCTGATTTGAATTTACGTGATAATTCTTAGTGTTTAATGATGGGGAAAAAAAAACAAGGACACATTACAAGTAACATAATTGCCAAACAGACATCATTCTCTAATGAAGGGGTCACATAAAATTCTGTTCCTCATACTCTTTGGGCCCCGAATGAACACCCCACTATGCACATCCACTATTCTCCTTGACGCACAACATTGCTAGATTTGTCAGACTTCAAATAAATCAATCTCAATACGTGTAATTTTATTATTAATTTTGAGACAGGCAATGAGATTTATTGCAGCTTTACATGCTTTATGGACAACTGATATGCTACGATACGCTGAAATGATGAGCAACAGTAATGTCTAGTCAACATGTGGATACTTTAATTGAAAACTGTCAACGTAACATTCATATTTGATAGTGATAGAAAATCTATTGCTTTTTGTTGAACAAGGCACTCAGATATATTGCCGGCATGAATAAATTTGACAAAATTCTGTGGTGGTTGACAACTTTTATGAATGTTTTAATAAAAAACAAAGCTGTATACATTTAGGTATGTGTTCAGGGATTGCATACTGATGAATGCAAAATAGTGTGTTTTTTAACATTGGGATGATGGTGAGCTTCTTGAATGTGTGGTATTAGGGGTTTAGTACCCCTTGCCCAGAGGAACAAAGTTAGTTTTTTTTTGGTTCGCATTTTGACATAAACATAGTAAAGTTATGAAGAGGCTGTGAGTACGCTTATCAAATATTCCTTGGGTTATTATCATGGCTAGCAGATTGACAACCGATTGGAGAATCAGTTGACAAGAGGCATCTGGTATACGGTAAAAAAGGTACAGGAAAAATCTAGCACCTAGCATCCTACCTGGCATTTCACATTAAGATTCTCGCCAATTTCCCTAAAAAGCTTGTGTTTGGTCTTAAATCTAATAATTTGTCTGTTAAGACCTAATTGGCCAGGCACATTGTTAATTTATCATTTATCATTTAGCATTTATCAGTTAACCCTTTTGCAGAGGGAATTGTCCTAGAATCTTTACAATCATCATGATCTTGATAGCTGTGTTTTCACTATTGAAAACTATATGGGTATACTGGAAATTTGATATACCTATTTCTAAGGCCTATGCAATGCCTACGCAACAAATAAAGTTAAAGTCATGAATAGAAAAAAAGAGAATTCAAATGATTTTTTTTTTAAATTGTGTACCTTTTTTACCTATTTATGCCATTTTGTGTACCTATTTTTCCAGTACCTTTTTTCCGGTACCTTTATTTCCGGTACTTTTATTTCCTGTACCTTTTTTCCTGTACCTTTATTACCTAGATTCGAGGCATCTACATCACTTTGGCACTAGTAGATTGGAGAAACGGGAAGTGAGATATAACACGGTACTTCTATACCTAACCTGACAGCTTGATACAATCCTGCCAACTATGTACCAAGAATGTCATATCCACAAACAACAAATTGTGATCGCACTCATATTGAAGAGAAGAGAGCGTTACAACACGCACTGAATGTGTGGTCTCCCTTTTGACAAGAACGGCATACTATCACCCAAACCTTCAATCAATTCTATCCCCTGCCTACTCCTTTGATTATTATTAATTTTGCAGTGGCAACTGATGTAATTTATTGTGACTTTATGGATCGATGGTAGACATTAATCTGGTTGAGTTGATGCATGGCAGATGGGAATAAAGGCTGAAAGTGACAATAATCATCTCAGGAATTTCATATATCAGAGATACAGAATTGTTATGTTTGATATGAATATGCAGAGCACAACATTCCATGGATATTGACAATAGATGAAATTTAAAAGGGAACAATCTATCAATATCTCTATTGCTTCCTTTACTGTTACTTGCAAAATCTTCACAAGCAATTTACTTTTGCAATTTTTCACGATACATTGTCAAACGCGAAGTCAAAATATCTATGGAAAGTTCAACCCTGACGCACTAATCATTACATTTCAGCAAGAATTCATAACTGATTTTAGCCAACTTTTAGTTTTGCGGACATTTCAGGTGGCTTTAGAAATAAGAACTATAGAATTAGTTGGATCAAGAGCAAGTGAACGGGAACTAACAGCACACCCCTTTAACAATCCTTGTCAAATTCTCTGCATCTCTGGCCCTTTCCCTCCGTTCTCAACCATCCCTGCAATCACCTTCAGGCATTCTCTCCATAAACAATAATCACCTGCCGATGCTGTGCATGGTTTATCAGGTTCCAATCATCACAATTGCTTCTGGCTGTGTCGTCAGTGTGAATTTTATCCTTCATTTCACAATTCTATGATCACTATCAACACAAAATCAAACATTATCAAGACCCAATTGCACGACAAAGCTCATAAATGTGCAAAACCAAGTAGTTTTTAAAAATTTCATCACTGAAATCATGACTATTGCCAATTATCTTAATCACACATCTAGAAACCACAATAAAATCAAATCCAATTTAGCATGAAATGGGGTGAGGGTACAATCAACAACATCATTCCTTCATTACAACAACTGACTTAGTGGAGAGAATATTTTAGGATGTGGTGCTTGTGCTTGATAGTATCTTCATCACCAACTTCCCTTCAGGCCAGTTTCATCACATTCATTTTCACTCTCCTTGTCTGGACAATGCTGATTGCATTGAAACTGAATCACACTCTAACACTTATTTTCTCATGATGATAGTAGGCTTGGTGAAGTGCGGGGTGATGATAAGACCTTAATGATCAAACTCTACATCAGTGATTAATCCTGTCTAAATCTACATATTCAAGGGGTTCAGGGGTCAGCCTCAGACTGCTTATTTTGCACGCAAGGAAACACATGGTGTTCTTAATTAGCAGTCAGCAATGCATTCATTCATTCACCAAAGAATAAATCCAAGGTCACTAGCCCAAGAGACCAGTCTCAATAGAAAGCAATGCCTGGTATAAAACCAAAGTGTTTTGATGAATGACAAAGCCATGCTATGTATGACAAGAAAGGAAATACAAATACAATAGGAATAATGAACTTTTTGCAGAAGCATGGGCCATCTATTCCTGTACAAGCCTTCAATACAGTCAATTAACTTTTTTCCTCATTTGCAATCATTGTCGAAAAACAAGAAAAGAAAGTAAGAAGTTCATGTATCTTATGAGCAATCCCAACTCATCAACTTTTTCTTGATCGTCAAGATGGATCAGGAAGTCGATTAATTTGTTTGGCTACCAGGGAGGCGTGTTACTGTCATAGTGCCGTAGGGCTCTGGTGTTGATGGCATTGATCCTGCGCTCAAGCAACTGTGAATTATGAGTTATATAGAATAACTGGCGCCAAGAGGCGATGTAGAGAATAATGAGACATGCCAAAGGTTCGTGAAGAATGAAACTTGTTACTGTAAACCACAGAAAGGTTGGAAGTCTATACACTCAGAATGGGAATAACTAAACTTTCTCCAAGATTTAACGCAATTATGTCAGAGTTGGAAACAAGTCCCATCTGCAGCTTCTAGTTTACCCAGCAATGACCACAAGAAAACCGAGAGTCAACCATTGAAACCTTCATTGGCAATTGTGAGGAAGGTCTCAACTTTTTCCGAAGTTACAAACTCAACAGATGAGTGATAACACATGACAATGATGTCGGCAGTCTTCTCCTGTCGATTGCACTGTGATATAAGAATCAAAACACACATTTTTGACTGTTCTTTTTTGGTATTCTCATCGAGCAACATTAGTTCGATAGAAGTGAATGCTCAAATAACAGCTACTGCGTCAAGTGTTGGAGCAGGGCTGATTGATGTTTACACTGAGCACTTGTACCCCAGCGTTCAAATATTAGTTAACTGGTAGCTATTTGTTCCAAGAGTGTGGTGCGGATACAAATTTGCCAAGCTATTCCATACGTTTGGCAAGCGTTTTATCATCGGATTCACCCAAGTGTTATAGTTGTTTGTCGTCCTTTTTTCTTCATTTCTATGGAGACAATACAAATTTGACAGTGCAAGTACAAGGGATCGGCTTGTCTTTTGGTGGACTCACAACCACTTTCCTATGTTTTCTATAGGCACATAGTCTTCTCTATGAAGCTTCGGCAGTGCACGGTAAAATGGGTTGCAGGGAGCAGATGACCCCTTAGGGAAAGAATCGTTGAAATCTATCAAGAAAAACATTTGAGCCAAAGTACACTGTCAAAATTGTCAATGAATTGCCCTTGTATTTTTTGAAACCACATCACTTTTTGGAATTCCTGAGGCCATTCATGGACATACGATACTTGCTCTTTATTATAATGAATAGCAAGTATCCTATATCATATATATACTACTCTCCTAATTAGGAAGAGTGGTAGTCTGCTATTCACGGTGTAGATCATCAAAATTATGAATGTATGAGGTGTTGATCGGTACACGGGTAGAAGAATGAGGGCTTTGTGAAACAAAATAGAGACATATCGCAGTAACGTGCTCGAGTTTCATTACGCCGTTCTATAAAAGTTATCAAATATAACTACATATAGCATATCAAAACAATGTGTGATGTGTCACAAGTATTACTTGTGATGATGATAGAATATGAATTGGTCTATTACCTCTAACCACATACTGACCCTTGACCCCACAAACGCTAGTCATTTCTAGTGGCATGCGCCAATTAAGTGAATGTTGCAAGGACCAAGATGATATCAATATGTAATGGGTGATTGATTTTACCAGCTTGGCACTGACAGGTGGAATCTATTTAGACGGATGCAATATTCAGGATACCCAGAGGCCATCTCAGCAAGAGTTGATTTGGTAGATTTCAGGAATGTTGACAGCAACTCAATCTGGTTTTAGTGTTATCATATAACTCTCAAAAAAATCAGGATGATAAAAGTTAGATAAGAACTCTCCAGAAAGCTCCTCAGTTTGGAATCATTACATGTACCACAGAATTCTTTCTGAATGATCCTTAAGCATTCAATTACCTCCTTGTCATAAATGATGATGATACAACTGAGCTAGTGGTGCCAAATATGAAACAGAAAAAAAATGTATGTCTCAAGTGGACAGGTGATATATGTTGAGATAGGAAAAAACAGATTTTTCTTTCTTTCTTGTGGTTGCAGGAGGAAGGCTGGTTCAGAGGCCATTTAAGAGTCTGTGTCTTTTTGATGTGGCATGAGTCAGAGCAATGATGCGACCGTCAATTGTGTAATCCCTGTAACTACAGCTGATTATATCCCTTCCTCAATACCTGTTTTAAGAATGGAGGAAAAAAACATCTAATACGTGCATGCCATTGGAATTGAACAGTTCAAACGTTATTGGTAGATTTAATGCTTGAGTTATGTTGGCAAAAATCTGACTAGCCTACCAGGGCACCTCATGGGAGTTGACCAGCAGTTCAGCATCATCCTGGGGGCATTACGCAAGGGGCAAAAGTCACCAGAAACTATGTATAATGATGGTAAATGGCGGTAAATGATGGTTTTGCTGCTGATGTTACCTTAGGGATGTCCATTTACTCATTAGATATAATTATGTGATAGGAAGGGGTGTTATGGCATGCTGGTGTTAAAAGTTCAGGGTCTGATGTAATTTTCAGTCCCGAGGGAAAAAGTAGTCGGCATCAATTTGAAAATGGGATGATTCAGGTAATCCGTGCTATATGGTAGCCTATACGCAATGTGTGTGGTACCAAGTGCCCTGCAGACAGGCAATTGATTGGTTATTATTGCATGTGACCAAAATCACCTGCTTGGCGTGACCATCACAGGTGCCTGCAACAAGATTCAAACATCACCCACGATAAATATTTAACTACATGATGAACAGTTTTAGCTGCAGCCAAGCAATTTTATTAATTGAAATAAGAATTGTATGTCTTTATGGTACTGAATTCAAAGAAATGAAGAGGGTAGCCACTACTCAACCAGAAATACTGGTGGTATTAACCCCTTTTTTTCTGCAGGGCCGACCTCAAGGATTGAACACTGTTGAAGGGAGACCCCGACAGCCTTTCTTAAGGAATGAACAGGCCATGCTTATATCTGTAGAGGTTAACACAGATATAAAGAGTACACACTGTCCTCTGTAGCTGAAAAAAAAAAACCTCTTCTACACTGAGGTTGGCCACGACTTGAAATTACTTTTTTACCCGGTCAGACAAGTTTTGGCCGCCCACCATTTTGATTTGCCACTGGTTAGGTCCTTGGGGATCAAGTGGCCATACAGTTTATTAGTGACTCCCTTGGGACTGGCGTGAAGAGGTCGGAATGTCACCATAAATAAGGTCTAATGAATGACTGAGAGAGGCCCAGTTTGTTCCCTCTCTTGGGTATGGCCAGCTCTAGCTAATGATGACCAAGCTACAGGGCAAATTGTATCTCAAGGGGAGGCTGAATGGCAGCATATTTACATAACATACTGTCTGCTTGATTACAATACTATGATATAAGGTTTCATGTGGCATGAAACCTCAGGCATGTCATTTCCCATCCATGTTTGTAGACTTTGAAATATCCCAGACACTGCTGCATCTCACTTCTGGACGAGTCTCAGTTTGGAATCATCTGCAAACCAATACCCTAAGAGTCTGAATTCAGACGCAAGAGTCCAAATTAAGTGACCTCTATAAGAGAGACTAAACCACATAAACCATTGCATGAGAGGACCTCTTCCTCGGGCATGTTTTGACATCAATATTGGAGCTCGTAGTATTAAAGGAGTAGCATATTGGTCATCTCTCATATTGGTATACAACACGTTTTGATCAAACATCTTGTTAATGTTGCAAGCGCATGTCAACAAACCAGCTTTATCAAAGCCTGTTCATGAGGCCATCAACCACAAAAAAAAACTTGGCAAATATGACTTGTGACCAATTTATGTAAGAAGTCACGTAGCTATATCATCACTCAGGATCTGTGTGATCGAACATTTGTGACTATAAGATGAAGGCTTGTGGCTTGTGGCTTTCCTTATGTCACGTAGCGATCTGTCACAAGTTTCCAAGATATATCAAGGAAGTGCAAAATGTAAAACCATGATAATTTTGATGCTTTTTAATTTCAAAACAGAATCATGTGTTCTTTCACATGGTATTTTGTTTTGTAAAGATTTTAAATATTTAAACACTTGTAACAGAATATTATAGCTAAATCAATATTAATTCTGCAATGTGTACATGTAACTACAGCGCATGTCCATTGGAAACATGTCACAGGGAGAGAGTAAGTGTAGTTGACTATTTTGAAGTACATACGAATTAGGGGTCTGTTGGATGAGACTATTAACAGCTGTGGTCCCTACCCGAGTGTCAATTACCAAGGCAAGTAAACCTTCACTAAGTGGGCAGAAGCCTTAATAGTGGACTCCATTACCTTCGTTAAAAATCCATTAGGTCTACAATGCCGATGATGATGATGATGATGATGATGATGATGATGATGATGATGATGATGATGATGATGATGATGATGATGATGATGATGATGATGATGATGATGATGATGATGATGATGATGATGATGATTAAAGGATAAATATGCGTATATGCTTATGATAGACATTAGAGTAAATAACTGCCATCATGCAGAGAAATTGGTTTGAGGTCCTCAAAGGGTAAAATTTGGATATTAAGCAAACTAATACATTGCCAAAATATTGCTTTAGACAAACAAGCTTTGAAATGTACAACATTGTAGCATAATCCGTCCAGTGGGACACCAATTGTACCATGTGACATTATAATTATCCAATTCAACATCAAAATGATATCATAAATACCCATTGAGTGTGTTTAGATTAATGAGCCAAGTGCAATTTACTAATGAACTAGGGTGAAATTAATGGATGCAATGGGAAATGAACATCACAATATGATAGGCGTGTAAACATTCAATTTCGATCCATACACACATATAAATGTATGTCGAATACTGCTAAGAAGTTACATGCACTGTTCTCTACAGGGTGGCCCAGAATTATTTTCCCTCACACAATGGATGCACAATAGAATTATATTGTGCGAGGGAAAATAATTCTGGGCCACCCTGTACAGTACAAGATACCACACACACACAAACAATTCAATACTAATTGTACATGTACATTTTGTATATATCTTATATCTCTGATAGAAAATCTTGTTTTAGGCAATTCGTTTTATTTCATAATAATTTGTATTCATCTCGTAATTAACACTAACTCTTTCATGCAGTCAGAAGCTACGAATTTTGCTATTGCTGTTACTACTAACAACGCTTGCAACATAAAACACAACGCAAGCCTGGACTGAGAAACCGGCATTACAGCCATGACTCGGACTCGGAGTCGGAGAAATGCACAGATATCTTATCTTAGAATCTTACAATAATCTTGAAAAGATGCAGAGTATACAAAATGAATAACATCTTGAATAAAAATCTGACAGGAATCTTAATCTGGATTTTCAACCAAGGAAGGAAATCCCAAACCACATGGGTCAATACTAAGCCAGTCAGAGCCATCATAAAATATGCCAACATGCCAACATCACCACAACAACATAAATTTCAAGAAGACATTCATATGCCCATTTATACTAAAGATGTTTCTCACTCGGCCAAGGAAAAGGGTAAAAGTGGTGGAAGCTAGCCATGGAAACACTGCTCCGAGGAACACACACTGACTGGTAAAGCATGGTATTGTAATAGAACGGAATGCAACACCACGAGGACAGGGATGCCATTGTTCTAAGGCAAAATGCCTGAAATATATTTGTTTTAATCTTGTCCGTTGATCAGCACACACTTGCACAAAAATGCCTCTGAAATGCTCATTTTTCGGTGCAATTAAAAAATTCAAAGATCAACATTGAGTTAAGACAGACATCCAAGGCAGACATCCTTCTATTCTAGCTATCAGCTATGAATTTAGCAGATACTCATAAAAACAAATCTGAAAATGGCGAAAAATCTGAAATTTGATATCACCGTGAAGAAGACTAAATTAGACCACTCACATGCCTGTACTCCAAGATCGTAGCAATGTCATCGGTATTCCAAGCCAGCCACAGCCATCAATCCACTGAGGAGTCCAGCCTCTAACTACTCAAGCGAGCAGAGAATTGGCCAACAAAACACAGAGAGTTCAGCGACCGAATGAAATGATTACTTGCAAAGAAGTGTACTTCCAGTAGTCTGGCAACGATTCAATGTGACCATGACAATGTACCGACTACGAAGTACAGTTTAACGTCTGGCAAGACCTGGCTGTTTTCCAATTTAGCATTTATTTCGATGGTTCTGCCATTTGATTATGATTCGGACATGCCTCCGTGGCCCTTGTAGGTCAACAATGAGGTGACCTACTTATTAGGGTTTGAGAATTTAGACCATTGCTTTCCAAATCATACCAAAATTGCAAGTGTCCATTTCAACTTCTCCACCTATACCAAGCTTGAACAAGACGTTTAAATTTCCAATACCTATGATCCAAGTTTGAGCGTAGTTCCATTCAACAATTTTAGCGGGTTGGTCGCGTGTAACTCATACGTATGTCGCGCGTATTATACGCGAAACATAGTGAGATAAGCACGTCATTGGAGCGTCATTGACGTGCAACTCGTGTACATTGAGTATCAATGATGTGAAGCAGGATGGATGTCAGTTGTGATTTGGACTGTAGTGAAATTGTTAAGAAACACTGAACTGACTGAATTCCCAAAACTGATAAGTTGAATACTTTCAGGAATGAGTGCAAAGCTGAAGACAAGTGCGACTTAGAGAGACCGAGCGATCGCCCCCAGACTAAAAGAAGAGTAAAAACCAATTGGAACTTTCGGGAGCACAGCCGGAAACATTTGCACAGTGATATATTTACATGTCTGGAAATACCTTTTCATGAGTTTTCTAAAATAACCAATAGACATGAAAAGGTTAATACTTCCATTATGTCCCATTTAGTGATATCCTGGATACCACCAAATGGAGTGGTGTATCGAGCGAAATCACCAGAAAGATTTCCTCAGCTATTACTTTAGTCCATGGAACAAAGAGACGGACGGTTTAGAGAGTGGTGTTTAGCTGAGGTATATAGGCTCCAAGAATGACGTGATGTCACTTTTGGAATCTACTGCTAACATACCCCAACTGATCCCAACTAAGTCGAAAGTACATCAAATATTTACCCCGTCAAGAGCCGGGTCTGCCAAGCCCTGGTCTTTCAATGGATTTCTAAGGGGGGGAGTCGGGGTCTATTGCAGGGGCATAGCTAGAGGCAGGGGCAATGAGGTAAATGCCCAGCTCCCAACCCCAAAGACCCGAAAACCACAAAGCGAGCTACACCCCTGCATTGTAATGGATGAGGAACATCAATTTTGATTTTGAAGACTTGAGTCTGCACTGGCTGATCAAAGAATTCCTGAACATGACTCATCAGTTTAAAAAAAACTCAAGATACAGAGACCTTTGCCGATCTCAATCAAAGGACTTCATATAAATCCAGATAATGAACTAAGCTGTGAAAAATACTTTACTCAACTGATCAAAGAGATCTATGAATAGCAAATGAACAAAGTCACTTTCTTAGTGAACATACATTTGACATTCTATCAATATCAGCCTGTTATCATTTTCCTCTTGAGATTCCAAAAAAATTCCAAACAATTCAACACAAAAGATTAGCCAGACTGCATTTTCTGTAACCATACCATACACTTTGATCACATCTGGCCATATTAGTTTTACCTTTGAACCCTGATGAAACTATTCATATTGATTAAAGTTCCAATAGGCCTATGTTTAAAGTTCCTCCAAAAGGCATACATGTGCAAAATCCTTACCTAAACATTTTGCTTTAAAGTGATGCAGTTACCTCATTGTCAAACGTATCAAAGGAGATTTTTCAAGCTCAATATACTTAAGATATTGCGAAAAACATTGAATCTGGCACAAAAACGATAGGGCACCACGGACTCCCCCACCCCATCATCCATAGAAAATTCAAATACATCAGGTTATTTGTTCTGTAGCCTTGATTGTGTACAAGATAGCTGGCCGGTAGACAAACTGGATATTGCATCGGGGCCAAAATCAATAGGGCACCTCTCCCACCCCACCAAATTGGACAACAAAAAAACCAAGTCCAGCAGTCATGTCAGATGCTGGCTCTGCAGTTACAGTGGTTTGAATGCAGCTTACACAGCACCACAGCGGAGAATGTGCCCAGCTTATACAAAGCAGCGGAATATATCAATTATGACATGGACAGTACATACTGAATATAAATTTCATCAATATTGTTGTGTATACTGATAACCAAATACTATAAATGCCAAGTTTCAGAAAATTAACGTGCATAATAACCCTAAAAACGACTTTCATTTCTTTTTACCTGTACCACAGGAAAACACTAACAGGGTAGGCCTTTCAAAATTATTGCTCATAAAACTTCCGTCTCCTGCCAAATAAATATCACAAAAGGCCGTACATATCTCTCCTCAAACTTTAAAAAAAAATAAATGTCACCATCACATTTCCGTAGCAACAACAAAAATCTATCTGAATTCACCACATGCCGCCAAGAAAATAATCAAGTAATATAACAATTTTCATTTTTTGAGATTTGAAATTTCTTCCGTGAATGCATCTACTCAGGAGGACGTCGCACTCAAATAATCCGCATGAAAATTTAATTCTGCACCGTTTTTAAATTTCTTTGAAGTTTATTCTTGACGACAGAATACATTAGAACAAGTTTGTTGGAGGTTTCTGAAATGAGAGAAAGGTTTTTGCAACAGTTTTGCAATGTTTGGTGATTCTTGAAGCACTTTAACCCTTTCACTGCGGGTGACATGCATAGCACGTCATGCCCATCTTACATATCAATTCACCAGCACTTATTCGCACAATCTCTAAACGCACTCTTGGATAATTAGTTTCATCATAAAAGTATAAATTGCAAAACTTTTGAATACTTTCGACCGTTGTGATAATGGCAGCCACTGCGAAAGGGGTAAATGATGTTTTCTTTCCATGAGACTGTTGATTAATAGGATCACTCACATAATTGTAACATTAATAAGGCATGCAATTAGATGAACCTTTTTAAAATGTTGCCCAAATGAATCACACCATTTTTTGCAATATTTACTGAGCTAACGTTGAAACTACTCCGCACCGGCAATGTTGAAATTTATATTCAGAATGTTCAGTCCACATTTACCAATTGGAAATTTCCAAATTAAATTCTAAATTTGTGATATTTAACAAACGGCATACATTTATAATGGTCAGTGCATCCGAGTTGCAATTTTCTTTGGTATCAAGTCAGCCTCCAAAATCTCTGAAATCTAACGGGACCAACCTTACCTCCAGTACTTCAGTTCTTGTTGGAATTTACCAACTTTTAAAATGCTCAAGAATTCGTGAAAACGACTTCCTTCCTGAATGTTGATCAACAAGTGATCCATGCACGACCTATACTATAATCCATAAAATCTGGTGGACAGCTGATGTTCAGTGAAAAGATTACCTTCCTCTCATCTTAACTGAAAAGAAATTGACTTCGGCGACAACCTTAACAAGCCAGAGACATTAGCGATTGCGGGGCGGAGATCAACTCCCAAAACACTCAAATATTGTTTTCAACTTTTCCCAGTTCCGTCACGGAAATTGTGCAATTTCCTATGAAATTGGCAAAGCAATTGAGTTTAATACAGATTTCAATTTGGGGATGACTTGACACGAAACGCACAATTGAAGGGGACTTCGCCTGACCAGCAATTCAGCCTACTTTTTACATTTTCTTGGGTGGTGAATCGTTACTTATCATTTCCTGTTCAGAAGTCTTGCCTGGAGCAGTTTGCTTGATTCAGCCTGATGAACATGTGCACAATAGGGGCCGCAATAGGGTTCCATTCAAAAACTCTCGTAGGACTTGATGATGTATCAAACGCTTTGATACCGATCAAGGCGGGGGAAGGGCATTGTATTGCTCCTGCTTTAACCTGCACTTTAGATGACTCTGCATCAGCTCAGTTTGACTTGACCAAGTATTAGTTTGCTGTCCCCAGGAAACTGATTAGCTAATTGTTAGATGGACCAGTTTTCCACATGATTTTCTCACCAATCTCTTCCGTCTGTCTTTTATCAGAACACTATTCACTCACCCCGCCTGCCCCCAAGTCTTCAAACTATAGCTGCAATATTTTATCCCAAAGGAAAGTTAACAAGAGGCCCAAGGGCCTGGCGCTCAGCTGAGTTGTTGCTGCGTTGTTCGTATATATTACATTACTCGTCAAACTCTACTAAACTAAGGACTCAAAGCCTAAGGATATTAGCTTCTGGATGTGTAACAGTGAATTACGGTAGACTGGCGCAATCTACTTCAAGCAAGCTCCACCCTTGCAATGTGTGCGCAAACAGATAACCTAACCTATATTGGATTCTACACACAGCAACATGATTCATCCTCAGCTGTTGCCATGATGATGATGATGATGATGATCCTTTTCGCAAATTGGTCGTCTTCTGTCTTTCTTCCATACTTTAGTGCCACCGGATGTAGTCTGCCCTTGTGGAGGGAGCCTTTCAGCACAGGACACAAGAATCCATGCGAATTGAATCACATGGAGAGACTAGCCCAATCACCCGCTTTTGGCTGGGTTGAAATGGGTAAATCTCGCAGACTGGACCTTAAACTCTACTGCCGACGTGTGAGGCCGGTCTGACAGATGAGCAAGTAGGGTCCACCTAATGCAGAAGGCACCAGTTTCCCTAACTAAAAGGGTAACATTAACAAAATGCTCTACCCAACTCTATTATTGCCTTAAGGCCTGTGTACACTAGTAAAATATCAGCAACATTTTTACAACATTTCCAGTTGCAACAAATGTTGCAAAAATGTTGCGTAGTGTGTACAGAGCAAAACGCGTCTTACATTTACAACATGTTGTAAAATTGTTGTAAAATTGTTGCAAATTAAATGCAATGCAATTCTTTGTTGCATGTTGTAAAAATGTTGCAAACTCTTCAGCCAATCAGAAATAGGATTTGCGTCATGTGATCTACCTGAGGTCATGTGACTTGAACAAGAAGCAGGTATAGCAACTCTCAAGTGAGTGTCTTGCTTCGTAGGGTGATGAAACCTTTTCTAGAAGTTTCATCCTTTGCAGGAAGTTTTTGTATGACGGCTTGTCAGTCAGCCGCAACTCCTTTAACAGGCAGTGGTATGCCCCATGATCCACCCTCATTTTGATCCAGGGCCTGGTCCATATTCTCTTTGGTTATTTCGCCGCCTCTTCCGTCTCTCAACAATGACAGCTAAAATTGCTGCAGAAGCACTCAAAACACATCTTCTCTCCTTGGAATCATCCATTTTCCCTCCAAAATACCTATTTCCCTTTGTTCCCACTAAAAAGTTTGCAACAATTTACCAACGTGTTGTAAAAATGTTGCTAATTTGTTGCAATTTTGTTGCTAGTGTACACAGGGCCTTGAAGGGCTTGTTGCAAAATTGTTGTAAAAATGTTGGTAAAATGTTGCTAATATTTTACTAGTGTACACCCTGCTTAAGTCAAGTGAAACTCTTACAAACCTTAGCAGAATGCCACCATTGAAATGTTGATAGCAAGTAAAAACTTTAAACAGATAGACTTGATTTTTTTAACCAACTGCCACATGCGGTTTTCTTTATTTAGTCAATTTTGAGGTAAGTATTACAGAATGAAATACTTGAATACTAAAATAGACTGGCTCTTCTGATGATTGCACTGGTGAACACCGAAGTCGATGGGATGTGCAAAGTCATAGCTCGATCCTCTCTCTTGGTCATCTGTGATGTGGTCACCAAATATGTTCAAATGCAGCTGCAGTAGTGCAGATCATTCCTGCAAAACATGATGAGGAGATAACATTTTAATTTTGATAGATAGCTAAGCTAGCCAAGTTTTATATCAAATACAAGGCCAACAACAACTGACAAGGCGCTAGGGCCGAATGATCAAGGAAGTTCATTGAGAATGAATTGTGATAAGAGTGATGAATCGGCCCGTTTGAAGCATTGTGCTATGTACAGTGTGCATGTGTCAGTGTGTATCAGCTATCGCATTTATTGTTTGTTGACATTTCAAATCGCCGGAGTCGATCCTCAATTACACTGTTTATGTACATTGGCAACCTTACCCGATGATATCAGAACAATGTTTATTATTGTCTTGTTTATTCACATTAGTTCTGCTATGTGACAAGAGTTATTTGTTGAGTAATCCATGATTTAAAGCCGGACTTTGACATCGTTTCCCAGACCAAGCTGCATTTCGCAGATCGTTTTTCAACGATCGTCGACGAACTATTTCAAATTAATCACATCCAATTAAACAATCCAAGCCTTCCCTAATGTCATCAACATGCAATAACACAAGCAGCCAAATATTATCGCCTATGAAATTGTGCATCTAATGAGAACTTACCTCCGAATTGACAGAACGCGATCTATTCCATAGCATGGTCTCCTTACGTCTGAACTGCGCAGACTCCGAGACGTGACGTTCGCTGCACGTGGGATAACTCGCGCGAAATTTAAAATGCTCTTCTTTGGGGGTGCTCACTAAATTGCGCCAGTAACACCACCTGGTGGGAAATTCATGAACCACGCCTATTGGTAATGAAAGAGAAAGCTTTGCTCTATAAGATTAGATTTGATTCATGATCCCCAACTTAAAGAATTAGGAGAAATCAGCTGCTGGAAAGGTTTTTGGAAAATTTCGCTCGGTGCCACCTAGTGGCCAAACCGCTCATCCTGCCGGACCCACATTTGGTCTATTCAGGAGTCCTGAAGGGTCTCAACGCCTCAGAGGAAAAATCTATCGCCTATCCGCCATAGTTTTGAAACGTGCCTGTTTAACGGACAGACAGACAGACAGACAGACAGACAGACAGACAGACGGACATTCATTCTACCATTTACTCATATGAATAGCTCAGCTTGTCAGCTGAGCTAAAAATGTTAAAATATACAGGGTTCCTCTATCTGTGACAGTTTTCTATTAAAGCGATTTTATAGATCAAAGCTTTCAGATTAATCTAATGTTTTTTCAGAATGCTCAGTACGTGAGTGACGAGTTGGATTGCTCTGCTTTGATCCACCTTCATAGAGGAAATTAACAACGGTTAACACCTTGGTTTTTACGAAATATCCTTTGCGAAGCCCGCATATCACCTCTTTTTACCACCTCTTGCAACTTTGTAAAATATTTCTACGAGAGATAATTGCCTGAAGTCTTAAGATTTAAGGTCCTCCATATCATTAATGGTGGGTACCCATTTTACTGTGCAAGATTAAGATAATGTTATCAGCCAGTAAAATACTGATAAAATACAAGTTGCCTTAAATTCAGACATGATATAACAACGCAACGCTCTTTAGGAAACCTACATTTTACAGCTGACTAAGAAAAATTTAATGTAATTTCTCATCTGACGTTTACTGAAGGCATCGTTTCAGGCAAAGACGTTGTGACAAATTATACACTCACGGGTGGATTATATTGACAGGATTTTGCCGAGGTGGCACGAAAACAAATTAAATTCGGCCTTTCTTAATCAAATGGTAGACGCAGCTCAGGAAAGAAAAAGTGACAGATGCCTGAAGAGAGGAATTCTGCACAGGTGGCACTACTTCCAAGTTTAATTGAAATTATAAAATTTTGATAAGCGGCAAGGACTGGATTGGATGCAAACTGAACATCTATGATAAGATTCATCAAGAGGTATCACTATTAATTTTCAGTAGTCAATACTTTACAACAGTTGTCAGCGTGATAAAATGATATTTTGTATTTTTTTCATAATTTTTTTGAAGGAAGAAAATCACCCCCTCAAATGTCACCAGCATTTTGGGGACAAACATAGCCAATGTAAAAAGGGTTAAGTTCACTATTGCACATGGGTGATGAAATTTTGACAAAGTGCACTACTTCAAAAAACTTCAGAAAAAGCTGTTGCTTTGATAGGTAATTCCTTTCAAGTGCCCGACAAAAAAGTTATGCCAAAATAAGCTTGTTTAACCTTGCTGGAGAATACAACACTTTAAACTTTGCAAACAGAATGAGATCAGGTGACATTTAATGGATTATTGAAGGAAAAATAAGATGAAGGCTCTCGTATGAAGGCTATTGTACGAAGGCGCATGATGGAATTTCTAACAACAAAAACATTTCTTGAAACATAGCTTCGTCATGGAACACAATTTAACCTTTTCTGATTTCACAAAAAAATGCATACCTCATGGGAGAGGCGTCCGGATTACAGAGGTCACATTTTCAATCTTGGACCAAAATCAGTGTCCTCACACATGCCGCAAGAGAGTCTGTTCTGCTAACAGGGGTGTTTGCAAAGAGAGTGTCCACAGCACATATAACTTGAACACATCTGAATAGGTTTCTGTAGCTGTCCTGAATAAGTAGAGAAGTCGGTGTTTTGTAGCCCTATGACTTATTCAGGGTACAAATTTCGCTTATTTCTACCACACCTGGCCAATTTGACCCCGCTGCTCCTACCTATAGTCCCCCTTTAATGGAAGGAGGGTGGTCATTTCCTGGTCGATCCTGAACTCCAAAGGGTTAAATCCAGGAAAGAGATAAATAAAACTGAACTTACCTTCGAGATTTCCAGATCAGAACCATCGAAATGCCAGCTAAAGGAATCTCCAAGAAGCAAATCAAGAAAATCACGACTCCACTTTTCACAAGTGGTTCATTACATCCATGATGAAACAAAGCAACTAATTAGAGTCAAGTAGCTTGATAATGAAGACTACATTGCTTGCGAAGATGCTCCAACACAAGTCAGAACTCCAGTCCTAGCTCCAGTATATAATGCCTAAATAGTGTCATCAAAACTCATTTTGTCACTGGCAAGTGCAGAGTTGAAATAAAGACAAGTATGTGCCGAGTCTTCATTCAAATAATGATGAGCTTTCGGAACACTGACACTTCTGTATTGAATGACATTAGCAAGCATAAAAAAATTCCTAGAAGTCTTTGTCAAAGCCAAAGCCACAGAGCACAATGTTCAAAACCTGCATCCACTTGAAAAAGATTGTATCTCGACTAGTTAGCATAAATGCTCTTGATATCCATGGCAATGTTGCAACAAAGAGTTTAGTCTTGAGCAAATCAACTCCACTGATCAACACAACAGGACCTGATCGTGCACGTTATTCGATTCAAATCCACAGGTGGCACGTTAACAGCCGGGCTACAAGCGTTCTATTTCAAGCAATGCAGTACCAAAGATCATCCGTGCTACGACAGCCCAAGCAAACCAATGCAAATATCACATGTTTATACGTCCGTTGGCAACCGGCAACTGATGATCACACGAGCGCAATGACATCCGTTCATTGTGCATGACGGCCACAGAATTGATGTCCATTACAAGATAACGCTAAAACAAGCATCCACCGCCCATCACATTATCAATAGTCAACTAATTGAAATATTTCTTACAAGTAAAGCGTCATAGGATGCTGCCCTGGTGTCACATGGGAAATATTTAAATCCACTTGAATGTCCAGCGCACAAAGGTGCTGTAACCATACATATACGTTCTGCTATAATCAATAGCTGTTGTGTTGTCTGCCTGAACTCTGTGTTGGTCCTGACAACAGCGTCATGGAGTTTGAGGAATTAAAATTCACTAAATTCTTATGTGCTCCGTACCAACCACCTTGACCACCAAGGTTTTTTTTTGCATCTTATTTTGCAATCAAAAAAGATATATTCTAAACACATTGATTTATAATCTATTGCAGTTTATAGTGTTAATGCACTTTGAAGCAATGAAGCCTTATTTTGAATTAAGTACGGGCAACCCTAACCACTTGGATTGGTGCAAATATAATTCTGATTACTAATACAGGTAATAAATTCAGTACATGACCTCAAAAATAATTAATTTGTGCAAACATAGGTACCAAGTGCCAACTCATCAGCAATGTCAGCACGTTTTGTTAAGCGGATGTATCATTGCGGATATGGCCTCAACCTTTTATCTTGGACTGTTGGGAATACGAATTGCTAACAGAAATGTAACCAACAATGCTACTACTACCACAAAGACCCATCTCTCAGGATTAAAGGGGCAACACACTAGTATAGTATCACTAATAAATAGGTGACAGGGGCGCATTTGAATAGGCGATAGGGTTCGTTGTTTATAGACCAATTTCAAAGACGAGCATAAACTGAATTCCCAAGATGGTTGTTACTTGATGGAGTAATACCATTCGCCTTCAGGCTTCTTATTCAGTGCTAGGATAACTCAAATTTAGTAGTCTGCCTATTTATGTTATGAATATCTTAACCCTTTTGCTGTGGCAGCAATATTTCAGCCAGCGCCGCCATGTGCTGACAGTCGATACCAATAATATAAATTGGAGCTGACTTTTAACATAACGGTCGAAACTATTTAAAAGTGTCACCATCTATACAATTGAGATGAAACTACAGTAGAACCTCCCTTAGCGGACACCTCTCTATTAAGGACAACCTCTCAATTAAGGACACTAGGTTTGGTCCCAAATTGGTTGTTTCTATTCAATTTGACCTCTCTTATCAGGACACCTCTCTATTACGGACAGCACTTGTCAGTCCCGAGGGTGTCCTTAATTGAGAGGTTCAACTGTAATTATTCTCGAGTGCGTTTTTAAGAGATGTTGCAACCAAGTGCTGGTGAATATATATTTTAGAAGGGCATGACATGCTATGCACGTCACCCGCATGATATGGGACAATGTACATGACGTGCAATGTATGACATCCGAAGGGAAAGGGTTAAATGAGTTGTGTTATTTTACCCTGTACTTCAGGTCACTATAGGGCATAATTTCTGGAAAATCACCAAACCAAAATCATAAAGCACATGCTTCGGACTGCAAAATCCGAATTATCTCGATTCTCTGAATGCTAATTCATGATATTTCTCTAGCTAATGGTAGTATAGCAACTAAAGATCTACCCATGGGACTCAAGCACAAACAATACGATTTGATTAGGTTATGACATGCGATATTTGCATCATACCATTAAGCAGATTTAGGACCAAATCTAACTACAGTTGAACCTCTCAATTAAGGACACCCTCGGGACTGACAAGTGCTGTCCATAATAGAGAGGTGTCCTGATTAGAGAGGTCAAATTGAATAGAAACAACCAATTTGGGACCAAACCTAGTGTCCTTAATTGAGAGGTTGTCCTTAATAGAGAGATGTCCGCTAAGGGAGGTTCTACTGTATTTGGGTAAGTAAGTAAAACAGGCATGGCCAAGTTAAGCGGAACAGAGTGGCCCATGCAGTCATGTTATCACAAGCCGTTTTGGGCATCAAATGATTATGACATGAAATATGCTGCACACTTTCTCAGAAGCACGAAAATGGCTGAAATGAATGCGGGAAAGTCGACCATGGTGTAATACAATGGTCAGTTCATCTGCAACAGTGATTGATGTCCAAATGGCATTGCTGCACAGTTTTTATTCACAAGGCAATGGGGATGGGGGGGGGGGGGGGGTTAAGTGTAAAGAAACTGGCAATTAATATTTGTGAAAGTTAAAAGAGACAATTTAGGAAAATGGTCGACTTTAAATTTATAGTTGTAATCTATATACTTGTTAAACCAATGTCCTCATTCTTGCTAAAACCAATCAAGATATTCCCCACAGAAGTAAACTGTTGCATATAGAAGGGTTAATTGTATCAGTATTCTTCGCAAAGTAATCACAACTCGCCAATAGATGGCTGCATAATAAATCGAACTTGGTAATGGCAACATCAATTATGGACACGGCCAGATAAAAAGAGTATTACCTGCATTATTTCATTAACCTAACCCCCTAAGGTCTTAGGGCAATTATGCAGCAATGATTCCGGGCTAGCTGATAATTTAAGGCAAAGGATGTTTCATCCATCAGTGCAAAAGCCAGCAATAGGTTCATCTCTTATCACTCTTAAGAAAAAAGCGGTTTAAGCTTTATTCTATGACACACCTCCCTCCAGCTGATGCTCCATCACCTTAAAGGTCTACGTTTGTTAAACATTTTTTAATTTGGAATCAAATTTGAAAATTTCCAATTGCGTAAATACATATCAAATATAAATTTCAGCACTGCTGCTCTATAGACAGATATACAATTACTAGAAATACCACGTTTCTACAAATTTGTGTGCATATTAACTGTATTAAGGCGTTGTGAAAAACTGCACTTCTATTTTCCAATACCTCCAATCATAATGAACAGCGCACCCATTTAAAGCCGTCAATACAAAAAACTTTGTAATGACTGCAAACATTTTCCTTAAATATAAAGTATTTGAGAGTAAAATTTACCAAAAAGTGTTCTTCAATGGTTTGTTATTTTTCAATTTTCAATTCCTAAATGTCAGATCAAGCATGACGTGATCAAAATACCCAAACAAGTCCTGTTTTTTAAAAGCTGTTCGTAAAAAATTTGGAAATTTGTACTTCAATTTGAAATTTCCAATTGCCTAAATAGATACTGAATGTAAATTTCAACATTGCCGTTTTGTACACAGATATACAAATACTATTATACACCAAGTTTCAGCAAAGGTGCTTACATGATAACTGCATCTCTGGCATTGTGTACAACTGCATTTCAATTTGACCCATGATTAAATACATACGGCATACGCCTTTAAACATGGTTTCAATTAGAATCTTCATTTGTGTCCTTGAAGTACGGGATGAGGATGATGAATGACGCAAGGGGAGGGAAAAAATCACGCCTCAGAATGTGATGCAAATTTGAATAATTCCAATTGGCGTCAACAAGGCCTCTGTGAGGATGTGTACTTTTTTAAATTCCAAAGTAGATTTGAAGTCAAATTATCATTTTGTGACTCAAAATGGGAGCAGAGGTCTTGGCGAGGACAGATATTTTTCTATTCAAACCTTTTCGCTACCGTTGGGTTTCAGGAGTGAATGATGCACCCCTGGCCCGCACCCGGATTACAGCGGGCCAATAGTACGTAGTGTAAAGACCCGGTATATTCTGGGTAGGACAGCGAAAGTCAAGTCAAGCCTGGCTAAGTCAAAATCACTTGAGGAAAAGAAGAAGCCGGAACGGTCACACAGACAATATCATGAATGAAAAGATTAATAGGTAAGTTACAGCATGCTCATCAAACTTTAGTAGAGGCAAGGCAAAAACACTCAGCAACTCAGTTAGTATATTATCAAACATACATGTAGTAACTAATTTTCTGCATTCTTGTCCTTACCGCCTAATACATGGACACCAGCTGAAAATGATAGGAATCACAACATAGATGAAAATGGAATTCATCAAGATTGAGATGAACAATTCAAAGTGTGATAAAAATTGCTTAAAATAAATGCTGAGCAGGCCATATGACATGCCACAAACTTGTCAAGCCAAAGAGAGATTGCATCATCTCAGACCAGGCGAAAAAGAGGGTTATTTTCAAGAATTTTCCAGCAACAAAGGGTCAAACACCTTCACTACACTATCATATGTGACCTGCCACAACAAAACCAGGTGCACCTCGCACAGAAGATTAGCCTAATATGATACCAGGAGATAATGGAAGAAATTTTCGTACTCAGGTTTTACAGAAAAGGCAGACAACAGTGAAATGAACAGCAAGGCGTCTCAACCTGCCAATAAGCTCAGAGCAAGATGCCCAAGGTTTTACTGTGACAGGTCACAAACTGTGAAGATGCTATTTAGCCTGTTGAAGGGTGCCTGTACGAAAGGCATATATAACATGTAATAGGCCTATGTGAAACACACACACCAAAAACGGCCAAGTAGTGTCTCCACAGTATATGTTTATGATGTTGCCCATCACAAACAAGAAGCAGATTTCTGCCACCCATCGCATAAGCAAGTTTAAACAACATTAATTACCTTCGAAATCTTGGCATATTTAATAACTCACAAGAAAATATCACAAGTAATCCAAAGAAAATATCACAAGTAATCCTGAGTATCACAATTGAGACTCCTTTTTTATGTTTATCAGTATGGGTAATCCAAATATTCAGGTAGCATCACCAATCGAGCCAAGACTTAAAAGATTTAAACAGTGCTATAGCAAACATACTACAAGTGGCATATTCAATCATTATTCAACCATCACATGGAATATATTGATAGGCCCACATGTACATCAGTAACATGTGGCCGGAAATCGAAAAACGCATATAACCACATGAACTGTAAATTGCACAAAGGATTATTTATACAGTGTGTCTACAGCTGGCTGAGATGCATAATCATAGACCTATGGAAATCTACTGTCAGGGAGACTGGCACACTCACAAAACCACCTGTAGCCTGCTAGTTTAACCAGACAGCAAATCACTGACGGGGAACGATGTTCCCCATCGCTTCGTTCGTTCGTATTGGGTCAGGAAAATATTACTGCAGTTATAAACAATGCTATATTGCAATATTCATGCATGAAACTTTGCTGAAACTTATACGTATAAAGAGGGCCTAGCATTTGTATATCTGTCCACATAACGGCAATGTTCAAATCTATATTGATAGCAAACGGCCATTAAAGTAACCCAATAAGCACACCAAATTGGCGACGCATTGCCATCCCCTCCAACCATTTTTTTCTGTTTTGGTTAAGTAGGCCTATAAATAGAGTGTTGGCTGTCAGTGGCTAAACGTTCACTATCTAATGGAAAAGGTAGTTCTTCTTTAGGTGTTTGAAATGGAAATTGATAGAGACAAACCGTAACAGATGAAGATGAAAAGTATTGATGATTCACCAAAATAATATCTTCAGCTACCTGTTGAGAATACCTGGGATATCAGTAAACATCTTAAACATGATAGACATAGTTGCAATGGATGAAAATAGATGGAGTTCCAAAACTGAGTGAGGAGAGGTGATTGAACGAGTGCCCATGACGTCATGTCGCTTAGGATAACATACGGTTTAGTGCCCCTTCTGGCAGCAACTTGACATCAATGACTCCCAGATCACAAAGTCCGGTGGACATGACTGCCAGTTGAGGGTAGACCATAGGCACCATCATTTTGGCTCATAAGGGACCATCATAGGCACCATCACTCTGGCAATCCTCAACACAGGCCTTTAAGGGCCATATCTCTGCCTGCCTACTGCTGAAACACTCTTCTCATCATCAAAGAAAGCGAAGCCTCAAATGCAAAATAGACCAGCCTGTGAAATAAAGGAGCCTGTTCCCTTTCACAAATCACATTAGGTTCTGCTGCGACTTCCAACTACTCAACATCAACAGCATCAGTAAGGCATACTGGCCCCAACCGAGTTAGGAAGTGTCCAATTCCATGACCTACTGCAAATCTGAATAACTCCTGGGGATAGATTCACAAACATATTCAATTATGATGACAACCTTCTGTAAACATTTGATGGGATGAAGCTTTGGAAACTGTCTCAAATGGCTATGACTCAAAGCCACAGTGGCTAGAAAGCAATGAAAGTTGAACTGTTTTATAACTTCACAGATCAAAGACTGGATAAAACACAATTGAGAACTGTTTCGTGAGTTTATTCACAGCCACTCGTGTCATGCAGCTTGTGAAATTGTGAGATACTGGCATGAACTACTTCGTGAATGATGAACTGAAGAGTTAAATAGCTTTTTTTAGTCGACCTTATAAAAAAATTCAGAATATTGAGCCAAAAGCACGTGAGCAAACCTTTTTGTTTTTCCTTTATGTTTGTAAAGTGCCACATTGGACTCAGCGCTATGACATTATTTAGCCCGGGTGACGACGACATGCTGGGTAACCAATCCGGAGGGTTTTTTACCAAATAATGTAACATCAAAGTAGAAACAACCAGCTCACGAGATCCGGAAAACTGCGGAAAAAACGGAAAATCCTGCAACAAGAGTGCCAACTTGTAAATTGATATCAACAGACGACACTAGCATCACTTGTAACAACGAGAACCAACCAACTGGGAACACACTTAGTAAATATATGTCTCAGTTTACATAGCCATTGAGAACAATATCTGTAGAAACCACATCTCGTTACTAACAAAGAGAAAAGTTGCCAATAATTTGGGAGCTCCAATAACATTTGCTGCCCAACCATACTCCATTCCCATACGTGATGCTGTTAAATGGACGACTTTGACTGGATAGATGTAGGTTTGTCCTCAGCAAACTGTGATAAAGGCCCTTGTTTGTAACTTCAGACTTGTTGGGAGACCAGCACTCTTTCATTACATGTCTACTTTGTAACCTTAAACTTCAATACAACATATACAATCAACTTTGTGTCCTCTGTGTCTGTATACGCTGTAACCTTAGACCTGTTCTCTCAGTTTTATCTACATTGTAACCTTACACCAGACAAGTCATTTTGTCGACTACTACTGCAGGACACTTTTATATTCAGCACACTAGAGTTACCACTTTGCTACAAGTAATTTGAGGAATGCAAGACTCAAGAGACTGCCAGTGAGCAATTGGTCATCCAGCTCCCACCCCCACCCTTGATATCACAGCCTTGCAAAATATTGTGCATGCTGACAGTCTTATAAGCTTGTTTTGATTTCACTCCTACAGGAAACGTTTTCCTTAGACTGACAGTAGAGGAAAATACAAAATGCCATCTTCTTACAATCATGTATAGTCGACCGATATTTTACAAAGGATGCAAAAATTATTCACTTGTCTACATATTGTGCATGCCGACAGTCTTATAAGCTTGTTTTGATTTCACTCCTACAGGAAACGTTTTCCTTAGACTGACAGTAGAGAAAAATATAAAATGCCATCTTCTTACAATCATGTATAGTCGACCGATACTTGTCTACATTTTACAAAGGATGCAACTGTTCTTCTGTTTTGTACTAGTCAATATCTCTTCTAACCTTAAATACTACAAAAATTTGGAGAGAAAGAAAAGCTTCTCTTTGAATAATGACCGAGTTTGTGAATGTCAGCCAATATGCTCGTTAATTTACACCTACTTGGTTCAGTGGGGGCATCCTTTTAATGCTTGCAAAGAAAATATACACACCTGTAACAACACCAAGATTTCCCAGTTGCGTCTTGATTAGACCATACAACTCAAGTTATGAAAGTGCAAATTTCTTTGTGCTGCTCAATTTTCTTCAGTGGATATTGATTGGAATATAAAAAGTAAACGTTTTCTTTTGGCTGTCTGTAATTTAACAAGTTCAACTTTATGACCACTAAAATTTGCATAACCTTTTAAAATCTAGCAAATCATTGAATTTGCATGCAACCATTCTTCCCCAGCAGACAGCAGACAAGATTTGAATTCTTCAATTATCCAATGACACATTTGGGACCTATATGAGGAAATATTCATGCGCAGCCTCACTTTAAGCCTCTGATCATGTCTGATAGCTGGCTTCTTTAGTTGTAACCACTGGGTAGACCTATGAACGTTCTGTCATACGCCAGTTAAAAAGTCAATGGGTTTAAAATTAGAAAATTTGGATTGATTCCTGAAGAGAATGCCACACAAATATCGAAATGTATGATCATTTCGAGGACAAATTTTTGGGGATTCATTCTGCCACTGGCACGACATCGTCACAATCACCGTGTTGTGGTTACGCAGGCTGTCTTTTCAATATGGTGACGACGAATTATTTTAGAGGAACTAGATTCCGAAATTACGTTCACAGGTACATGTAGCCACTCTCACATCAGAATTTTGGTTTCATGCACAAATGATACTTTTGCACCTCGTCTCAGGAATTTGAGCATATCCTAAAGTAGCCTTCAGGGACTTATAAAGCAATGTTGACTGATCTCTTCCCTCAAGTTATTGGTGTTTATCTAGCTCTTAGCCAAAGAGACATCTCCTGGGGCTATCTTGTAATTAAAATTCAATGTAGCCCCTTAAAATGTATTGAAATGCAGACGAGCTTGAACATTTGGATGTGGTTTCAGCATGTTGTAATTGTTTTGTCATGTGTGATAATACGCTCATTATTGGTAATACAAGTTAACACTCTATGTCCACTGTCCCAAGCTACTGCAGCCCTGCCTTAAATGCTGTCAACCTATCTATGTTAAAATGGTAATGAATAACTGCAGATGCTGTCGAGAAGACAGCGGTTTTCGTTCATAAATGAGAGAATATCAAACCGAAATCCAGAAATTTACAACTTCCAGAGGCAGATCTACCAGGATGAGTGGCTTTGTCAGGTGGGGACGTAGAGTCAGTTGACATTATGAGACCCCGGCAAGGCGCAAAATTCCTCTGTATATTTTTACATGAGAATTTCTTTCTCGTGGACATTTCACAGACCAATAAATGATACATAAATCATATGATTGGTGCAAAAACTTTCTTATCTCTTCATAAATCTTGTGATACATTGCCTACATTTGAGCATTATGGTTCCTGGCTAACGTATCTGGGGACGGAAAAAAGGCAGTACCAGACAAACCTACGGCTTTGTATGACTCTGTCTTACATCTTAAAAGGAAAATAGAGTCTTTCTATATGGTTAGCATTCATGGAAATTACTTAAAATAATTATTTTTAAAGGGAAAGTAGACTCTTTCTATGATCGCTATTCATGGAAATTACTCAAAATCCATGGGATCTAGATCTACTAGATGTTGTGTATTCCAATCATGTCTGCCTACTGATGATTCGGCATAATTGATCCCTGAATGGAATAGAGATGAAGAACCAGCCAACACCAATCATCCTTATCTTATTCCTTGATTGAATACTACCAGGCAAATAATAGGGCTTTTCGACGCGGGCCAACAACACAGATGATAGCTTTAACTCCTGGCAATTACTTTTACTTGACAAGGTTGGAATCTTCTGCCCACAAGTATAGTTCTTGTGTAATGTTGCTTTTGTTTACACACTCTCAGAAATAAAAGTTTTTGAGCTTTTGAAAAACATTAAGGCTTTTTGGCCAACACAAATATGTACCCCGTAGGTTTGTCATCAAAATGAAAAACCCTTAGTGGTTTTTCAGGATCTCAAAAAACATCATTTTTTTCATTTTACCAAAAAAAACTTTACGATGTGCATATTTATGTTTGCCGCATAACCTTTGAAGCTTTTTGAAAAGCTCAAAAACCTTTATTTCAAAGTATGAAATGGAATGAGTTGTGAAAGAGTTGATAAAAATGTTGACTGTTTCATCAATGCTCATAAGAGAAAAGTTAATTTGGAATTCTTCTGACCGCACCAGGCTTGTCTTCACTTTCCACTTCAGCAAGTCCATCTCTGAAGTGATATTCTTGTCTCGCAACATAACCAGTTGAGTTGACAGCTTCCTGGAGCTTATTTTATGTTGTCATGTTAGACTAGGTTAACCTTTCGAGATACACCACTCCATCAGTATATCAAAGAAACCATATCCTTGTCTCAAGTGCCACGGCTCTCCAGAACTCCGGTGGGAAGTTTCCAGAAACAATACTCTTTCGTCATACTTAGGTGCAGTCATATTGACCCTCCAGTTTCTCCATATGTGCCCTGTCACAACGAAATGAGTGTTAAGTCGTACAGGAAATGCGCCTATATGACACCGGCAGATAATAGAAGAAACTTAAGACAATTAAAGTGAAACGAACAACCAGTTGTCTCTACCTGCCAAGCTTAGGGCAACAAGTGCCTGGTTTTGCTGTGACAGTTCACATTTTTATATCCCTAAGCACACGAAACAGAGACGGGAACCAGTCACCACCTGGATTTTCAAATGTGGCAGGAATTGCACCTCTTGCCATAGAAGAAGCTCTCCCTCGGCGAGGCCATAGAGTAGTGTCATTATAAGGTCAATACAGGCCGTAGAAAACTCTTCAGCTTGGAACTATTACAAGAGGTGCATTAGCTCTCGCTACTGCTCCCGGCCTAAACCGGGTTCGTACACTGCATACTATTACCCCTGAATAATCTGTACTCCTACATTTCCTCAAGTTCTATCATTCACCCACAGTCCCTGTAAGTTTTTTTGTCGGGTAGAACGGAAAAAAGAGATGGCAGCACTGCACTCATTTCAATGCAGACCTCGTTACTGAGATTAGGTAATGCTAGCTATTTTACAACTTTTCGGAAACCATGTTTCGATCCAGCTCTATACCTGGTGCAGACCAAGGGTATGATACACAGCCGAAACCCTTCGGCAGACAAAAGATAATGGAGTTTATGATAAAGAGACCATGAGCTGTCACATTAAACAAGAGCTAGCGCCACCTCTAAAAAAATTGCCAATTTTCACCAAAGGACAGGTCAACTGTTTTGCTATTGTAAATGACACCACCAATACGACTGGTCATCCAGGTTATTTAGTGGTCAAGAATTGTCAATAATCGGTGGAATCTAGCAGATGATTAGGGACCGTGATTGCAGCCCATCAAGAAGTAATTTCAAACTCCATCAAGTTCTGGCGGAAATCAATTTTTTGTCATCACAAGCGGAAAATAGTCAATGACCAATCAATGAAACCAAATAGAAAATTACAACCCGACAAGCGATTGGTTTTTTTTCTTAGGCAAAGTTGCAACTTGAAGGACAAATCTAGCTCAATTTCGGACAATAAGTAAAAAAGAAACAAATAAACCTTGTTCAGGGTTTTGAATACGTCGGAATAGTTTTTAACTTGAAATTCAGGATAAATCGGAGCACCATTCCTAATTTCTTAATAGATGACTCGGTCTGTACAGTTTTCCAAGAAATACAAGCCAAAGGTAATGTCCACCCACAGTTTAGTATGCGTTTTTTGTCAAGGTTCTTGCAAGATGTAAACACTCTCGATTTGTTCAATTTCTGCGAATAGAAAGAAATATTGCAATTCCAGTGCAATCATGATATATTTTTAGAACTCTGGAAATAGGAAGTTTTCTCACGACCGCGATTCTTATCTTCTTGGTTGAATGGAAAGAAGCATTGCAATCTGAGTGCAATCATAATACATTTTTTACAGAACTATGGAAGTTTTCTCAAGAGCACAATTGAATTTTTTTTATTCAAGAATGGCAGCAAAGATGAATGAGAGAAACAAATCTATCCCAAGGTGATCCAAAAGTCTTTCTGCCAACTTCTAGCGAAAGTTTCTGTTTGATATATACAGCACACATCGATACCAATTCAGAATTAATCAGGTGAAAGAAGATTATCTGTTCTGCTTGTCCGTATTGGTAACACTTTCTTGTTCAATATCAGCATACTCCCTGTCATCAATTCATTGGGAAGACGGATTACTTTTAACGAATGTCCATAAAAAGTCCAGCGACATGAGATCTTCAGAGAGCATGTCTACAGTATGGAACCGACAGCTAATAGAATATGGCCGCAAAAAATAAATTGGTTTTGGAGCGACGTTCCCAAGAGTGCAATAGCTAATATCATGAGCATCATGCGAATATGATGGAATGGATCACTGATCAAGCAATAAAAAGCCAGTGAGACTTAAAGGAGGGTAGGCCTATATAAAAATTTTTGAAAATTTAGTTTGGTTTTTCTGAAGTGAATGTTGCACTGGCTTTGAGAGTGTTTCCGGAAGCTGGACCTATTTTTGTCAATCGGACATAAGTGGTCTATCGAATCAATGGCAAAATTCAATAGTATGTGTTCCTATCCTTATCCATCGCAAAAGAGTATGCCACTTTTATATAAGTTGCAGTTCCACCAAACAAAAATACAGTTTTTTTCAGACCTCTGTCTTCACTGTGTGTAGCATGTCTAAATTACTGTAATTGAGCTGGATGGAACCAATTCAGACACTATAATCCAGTGATTTGCATCCCAAGATGAAAATAGACATGGTAATTTAAAGGTGGAAGGCAAAAAGCAAGGATATTGAATGTCACTTTTTATGATCGACAAAAACATCTGTCGTGACAAGAAATGCACTTTCATGTACCATGTTGTGGACATAACCTTGATCGTATATCGAGTCAGGATAAACCAATATCTCCTATTCCAAACGTGTGTCGACCAGCCTTGGCGGTAACGGAGGAACCACGCTGGCTTACCATTGTATTAAGATTTTATACTCAACCACAATAAAAGTATGCCATGTATGTGGATAAAATACGAAACGACGCAGTACCAAAGGTAATGTCAACCTAGTGATTGACATCAAGATCTTAAGTAGAATCATCTTCAAAAGGCAATTGCGTGTCTCCCGTTAATTTAACTGCTTCGCTGAGGACAGAACGCCTACAGGATTTTTACACATCTGGATGATAACTTCAATTGGTTCAGTTTTTATCAGAGTCGTTTTTCCCTTGCGCTGCAAACAGCATATTTTTGAGTGGATTGTGGAGGAGTCAAGCGTAGAGTGTGTTTCAACCATATTTATCAGCTAAGAAGTTTTCTTTCCATATTCTATCAAAAACTTAGCGAGAATATGAGAAGAAAGTAAAAATTGGGAAGCGGATTATAAAAATAAACGTTGGAAAGTGCATGGTGTGTAATGTCATTTCAGATGCATTGCGTGAAATACAAAATATGACTCCCTCTTTGAATCAAGATACCAAGCAATGCATATTTCAAAACTCCGGCAGGGATTAGAAATGATTGTTAGACTCGAAACCGCTGCTTGTACTACAAGAACTTGGATGCTTTCGATGAATAGTTTTCATGGACTACAAATGACAAGTTGTGATCTCAAAGCCACAAAATCCACTTCCGGCCTTTTTCAGTAACACATTTTTTCCTGCTGTGACTCGAATGGGTTTTACATGGAGGTGACGTTATATCACTCGAGTTTCAATAGGATTTTGTAGGTTTGCAATGAAATGCTTTGGTAGTCTTCATTTTATCAGAGTATCTCAATTTTTTCAGAATAGTGTTCAGTGCCTTTTGCATCAAACTCTTCAAATGACCATTGACATATTCCACTTCCCTAGGTGAAAACCCAGTTTCTCTACAATCAAACACGCATGAAATAAAAATTACTAACTCACTGGGAGTTTCAAAAGTGCTGTCACAATCACCCCGAGGCTGGATTATACAAATATGACCCCCATCCTCCAATGTAATGGTCCTCAAAACTATTACTTTAGATCCAATAAAGCTGTTTAGTCATGCAATCACATCTAAAGGATGAATTTACCTTTTCCATTACTTGTAACACTAGCTACGACATGTCTGCTTGATACTAATTTTCAGAAATAGTAACATGTAGAAGAGGTCATATTCCCATCACGAAAGAGTACATCCACGCTTTTATAGGTTCCAAGGAACATGAAAATCGCTGATACAGATGCACCTTGTTGAGCGACGTAATTACTTGGAGTAATGCACCAATTTGGCAAGATGACTGACTTACCGAGAACGTGATCAAGTTTCTCTCAGCAACAACACACAACTCCTCAATGACATTAACTAGCAATTGCAGCAGGTTGATGAGATGAGTACTTACATGTGCATGGGATGTCTTCAATGGACTTAGTTTAGTGTCATTTGATGAGGATGTAGTTTGACACTTCTGATGAGGGCTCTGATTATAAAACAACAGGAGGGTAGGGGCAGCAGAAGCACAGTGGAAGACCGTCGACCTCATGATCTAGAGGTTGTGAATTCGACTCCGAGCTGAGTCACTGCTTGGTTCTCCGACTGGTCGAGTTCAGGTGAGCACCTTTCTGGTTGCTCTTTGAAACCCCAGGTTCTTTTCGGTGGAGATCGGCGTAATAATTTGGTTTCCCAAAAGCGCTTTGAGCAGGGAAACCTGGAAAAGCGCTTTATAAGAACTCATTATTATTAGATGAAAAAAATTCCCTAAGTTCCAGGCAAAAATGTGTCCCCCTTGTTGCAGTTTGGGGAGGTCATAACCAAATACCAGTTTTAGTTCCTAACTAGTTTGCCAGCTCATCTTCACTATAACCAATGTCGCCATATGACACAAACTCAAACTCCAAACTTATCAATGAGCAGAACTCCCGTGGTATGATTGGTCTCCAATATGACTGATAAGGATGAGTGATATCTGCCATGGACAATATCAATCTTGGTTATGTTTCCTGATAGATCTTGCTATCTTGATCTCGCAATCTTGTCCACGACATCTCGACATCTCGATATCGTGATGTCGCTGTGTTATTCTTTCATAATCATCTTGTCATCTATAGTCAGGGGTTGAACCAATAATTGGATTTTAGAGGAACGGGGGTAATACGGAAATTGAGGGTTGTATTGGTGTTGTGATCTTGTGGTAGAATATGCCACCTCAGGAACTGGAGGACTCTGTGTTCATTGAACTGAATATGATTGAGGTCAAATGGATATAACGCAAGCAGCACTTTAGTCTACTTTTTACATTTTCACCACCTGAGAAAATGTACCGTTTCATTTCCTGATCAAAAATCCAGCACGGATCGATAGCTAGATTCGACGTGATGGACAAGCATCACGTCGCAGGGCCAGTGATAGGGTTCCAATCAGAAACTTGTGTATGGCTTGACGGTGCACTAACTGCTTTGATACCGACTGAAGCACAAGAAGGGATGCTTCGTATTGCGATTATGAAATTTGTTTTAAGAATACTACATCAATGAGGGAAGTTTCACATGCGTTGCATGCTAGGAAGAGGAAAACCAGCACATTGTCTCAAAGACAGAACTCGTGAACACAGCAAAGTTTCAGAAAAGACACCAATATAATCAGAAGAACTGAACGCTGTTGAAGAAGAAAAAAGCTCCGACAACATTCTATCAGGTCTTTTCACATATTGCTTTCGTCCGACTCTATACCTAAGGGCTGGCCAACCAGAAAAAACTTTGTCTAAGCTCAGAACTGCCGGTAAATCGCTTCACCAATGATCCCCTCATGCCAAATTGATTTTTATCATCTTTCCTCTCAGTACCAATTCTCTGACACCAATTATGCACAAGCCCCTGCTAAGTTTCATATTACATTTTTTCAATGCTGGCCCCCTCACCTATCTAAAATCAATGTACCATTCGCATATTGGCATCTTTCTTCCGACATTGCAATACTTCGACCCACAACATCAACTGGTCACAGAAAAAAATGTCAGAACACGACATGATTTATTGCCTGAAAGTTTTTGATATTGGGCCGGGAAATGAATCCTCATATTGCAGGGTCAATGATGGACAAATGATAGAGGAAAGAAATAAAATGTGATATTGACTGTCAAGCGGGAATGGATATTTGTCTTACATACTGTATGATACATATAGTCGACGATATTTTAAATAAAACTTAAATTTTTCCCTTTACCCATGTTCAGTATCATGGCTGTTTCAGAGCATTTTGGACCAACATATATTGATCGGTTCACTTCACCTTCAGAATTTGTGACCTAGAGCAGTTGTAAAAATCTAGTGTACTACAAAATGTCCTCCATTTGTGTCAACCAGTAACAGCTACAGCTCCTCAATTCAAATATAATCACCCTCACCAATGAATTAGATGTTTACAGGAAATGCTTTGCCTTGGGAAACCAATTGGTGCATTGGGACATCAAAGATGGAACCAACAGGGCGACCTTGGTTTTGTTGATTAGCAAGTGATCGCATTTGTTGCCAACTTTGGGCAGGTAAACAAACGGTGCTAGATCAGATAAGCGATTGAAGTGTAGAGGGCTGGTGGGGCGTCCATAATATGGATACATTGATGAGAACCTGGAGGTCATGATATGAGAACATCTCTTTAAATGTTATTTATTCGGAAAAAATGGTTCCCATAAGTTTTCCACCTCACTGATTAGGAAGCAGGCCACATTTGTCTGGGCTGAAGGCTGTACATGTAGCACTGATATTGAAACTGGACAGAAGGAAATTTCAAGACGTCAACTGCCTTGAGAAAAGATAATAGGGGTACGTCGTTCATGATTGCTGGTGGTCCAGGAAACAGAAATGCAGTTATACACAATGCCGTAGCAGTTATTAAGCATACAAATTTGCTGAAATTGGTCTTTATCATGTTTAAATTATTTGTATATCTCTCTACACAACAGCATTGTTCAAATGTATATTTTGTACGTATCTACACAACTTGAAATTTCCAAATCCAATTACTATTTCCAAATATTATAAGGTTCCCATATATTAAACACCTTACCAACTGGACTGTCCACGTGTGTCTAAATTTAGGATTGATGCTGTAGCTCTGATATTGAAACTGGAGAGAAGGAATTTGAGTGCCTTGCCCAAGACAACAAGATTCATGAGAAAAGATTGAAAACAGATGACCAAGTGCTAAGGAGTACAACTTGAGCAACCACTCAGCGCCAAACCAACTATCATGACTATCGCTTCTATATCATGACCATTTCTATCAGATCAATTAGTAGGTGCATGACTGCCAAGATTAAAAAGCTACGGCAACTGGAATTGATCACCTTAAAAACAGGTACGGCATCCCCTTCTGGTGACTGCATGGGATTTCATGAAATTGGTATTTCATATTTTTAACCAGGCAGTCATTTATCATCACGATTTTTGGATGGCAGTTGTAAATTAACACGGTAACATGGCCCAAGGGGATGGTCAGTCATGCTGGTGTAGTATTTTTAACTCTAAGTTTCTGAATGTTTGGTTCTTGGGTTACAAAAGTCTTCCAGGAAAGTCTTATCTTCTTCTATCTAACAAAATACAATAAAGTGATGACCAGGCACCATAGCTGAATATCAGCATGAAGGCTTGTTGTGTACTTTTCATACAATTTATGATTGCATTTAACACTGGAGATATTTGGCTTCAGGCATTCATACAGAACCAGAGGTATTGGTTGCCTTGCTAGAGCTAAAATCGTGGCAAAAATCGAGGCGGACAGAGAATTTCTATTCAAAATCATTTCAAACTGAATCCAAAACAAGGCTTCGCAAGCACATCGTCCATTTGCACCTTCCGAGTGAAGAAGATTTCTTGAGCTCAAAAACCGGATACCACTCAATCACATTTACATAACACCCCATCCTTGTTTTCATTAATGAATATAAAGTAGAAATTAGTTGCCTCTCAACCTAATCCTTGAAATGTTTCCTTCTTAAATGACAGGAGCTGCCTGCTAATTCACCTAATTAACAAGTTCAATGAGACAATGTTTTTCTCATGACAGCGATGTGTTTGATTGTGATAGGATGCATACAAGTAGAAAATTTAGCAGTATGCTCTCTTAGCCGAGTTGGTCTATATTGAGATTGGCTACCGGTACCTTTCCCTTTGTTTTGTGGTCAAATGGTTATGTGGGGTTTAACCCTTTAGCTACTAATCACCTAATTTCACCAACTCATATCGTGTCATCACATCTTTGAAGCCATCCTTCTGCTAAGAAACAAGAAATGGAAAATCCGTATGGATGCTATCAAAAGTAACTAACTAAGCATTTGTTTTTGCCTGCTTGTTTGTTACAAGATCTATGCATGGTGCGGCAATTGATCTTGAAGCAATGTGTTTCAGTGGGCTTAATTGGCCATATGGGAAAAAATGGGCATTTCATTTAGATTTCTTGTAGCTAAAGGGTTAAATGACCATCCAGGTGTCTTATTCTTAGAAGACAAAACCAGCAAGTTCCAACACATTAGTCTTGGTTCCACTACAGGGTTTAGATCTGTTTCTATCGCATCCGCATCAGGTCCGAACTTAGCTTAGTCCGGACTAACGAATGTGGTGCAGTTCGACTACAGGATTGGTAAGTTAACAGGTACGGCTACAGGCGGCGCCACTCTATGCGCGTTAGGCTAAACTCTTCAAACTGGAGGTAAGGAAACATGAACAGCGAGCCATAGTTAGGATAAAGCACTAGAATTTACTTAAATTAAGAATTGAATAATGAAATGAGAAATGAGAACGAATCAGAGTTGACCTGTTGACAGAAATACCGCGTGTTGTTTTGACAGAACCAACACTTCCGCTCATGCGCAATACGTTCACATTGACACGCCACCTGTAGCCGTACTAAGTAACTTGATCTTAATCCGGACTAATGCGATTCCATTCCAGGTAATTTCTGCTTTAGATCCGGGTCTATTCTAAGTTCGGCTTAAATCCGCTTGTCCTATCCGCACTTAATAAGACCGCTCTTAGTGAGAGCCGGACTTGTTTAGTCCGGACTAGCTGTAATGGAATCACAACTAATTCGGATGTAGTCCGCACTTTCCTGTAGTGGAACCGCAACTATTGTCTTACTGGAATAGTTAACCCTAATCTGATGATAACTAGCTTCACCTATGAATTGGTGTCTTGTAATGAGTATCTTCGAGATTTCTAATACTGACATTTGACATTTGAAATCTTCCAGCCTCATTTGAGCCGACACTCCATTTACTTTCGGGAGATGACGCATCAACACTTTTGAAACATTACACAAGATTTGTCATCACTCACATTTTCCAATGGCGACTGATGGTTTAATCCAGCATTTATATGGCTTGCATGGAAATGAAGATTCCAACACTTATTTCTTATGCACACCAATGCGGACGAGATGATGCTTGATGCCCAATTACCACACTTGATGACATCGGCAGCAAATCGTCAGATCGGGAGGACTTAAAATGTAGATTAGAAAGTTCATGATGTGTTGCAACATGAAGCTGTCAGATAATTACGGTAGAAAATAAGCTTTAGGCTGTTGATTTGGAACTAACATGGCAGGATTGTCACGTATGATTTCACAATTTACGTAATTCAGGGAAGGATGAGGTTTGGCTCATAGGTAAATGTAAAATGCCTTATGTGGGGTGTCAAGGTGACTGCAAGAATATCATGCTGAACTTGACATGAAATTTACACAACTTCAAAGTTGCATATGTAGAGATACCTGCTAGTTCAGATGCAAATTTGTAATTTCCAAATAGAAGTAGGAAGAAATTGTTGCATTTTAATGACTGCCATTATTTTAAAAGTTCAGCTGAGCCGGAATATATATTATGTCAGGCAGGAATTGTGAATCCAAGCCATGAAGGTATATAATGCATAGCAGCCTCAACGCTATAGAAGCATTTTCTTTACTGCTGCAGTCACTTCATTTTAGTGCTTTTGTCAATCTCCATACTTACTAGAAACTGCTCAAACTACAATGTACTAGGAAACTTCATCAAGTCACTATATTAATTTTACATTTTCAAATTCGATTGAAATAATCAATCCTCTGTAATTACATTGTACTTATTAATAAGTATGACAATGAAGATTGTCTATTAAATGGAAGCGAAATTGTCTTTTGGAGGACTTCTTCAAATTCAAGTAAAAGTTAATCGGCTTAAAATCAATTAAATTTCTCCAATGCAGGAAATTAGTTTGTGATATTGGAAAAAAGGTGTCTTAAAGTCAAGCTTCAATGATGAATCTTCTGCGGTAAAAAAGACACCGTAATAACTTAATTTGACACAAAATTCTGGAGCAAAAGTTTTCTTTGGATAGGAGGTTGATTATGGATTGTTGGGGATAAGAAGGCTAATGACATTCTTGATTCCCACCCCAGCAAAACTCCATTTTCTTCAGACGGATTTAAATTCACTGCAAACCATGTAATATCAAAGGTCAAAGTTTTTCTCAAATTATCACCTGCCTGGAAAAAGGAAATACAAAACATGACATAGGTGTGGAAATGTAAAACCAGGCTATTATCTGTTGATCTAAGTTGCATTTTTTATTCAAAAGATTGCCCTCTTGTGGATAAGCTGTGGTTTATTATGTGAGGAATGGTCATCTTTAATTAATTTATGATACTTGGTAATGTGAAAATTAGGTGCGGAAATCTGTTAAGGAATGACTTAGGAATATCCCAGTGGGTGTCTGTTCTTTTGGGCAACAGTTCTGCTTTCGGTTGATCTACACATGCTTGGATTGTCACTTCATCATGAAAATCGAATACATTTTTTATTCCTTTGTATACTTTCTCAGCATTGTCAAATAATATATTTTTATTGACTTGTGAACTTTCCTTGGAATTGTCTAACCCTTGATACCTAAGCCAGTCTTTCAAAGAAACATACCAATGGCAGAGGCTTAACTTGGGTCGGCGAATTTGAGTAAAGTGACAAACCACCCGAGCCATATATTTCTTCACCTTCGACATTCAAAATAAAAGCAATGGAAGTCACGACAGTGCAAATGGTGTTCCTGAGTGACAAAGCTGGCTGATCTCGATCTTTTAACCTTGGTGACGCCAGTTTTTTCCCAAGTGTATTCTTCAACCAGTTTTCAAATATGACACGATGGCTTCAATGGATTGAAGTGGCACCATTCTGAATGAGCTGTGACATGCAATGTGTTCCCAAAGGTTTTCAGCATGTTTAGTTGGTTTACACCATTTGGTTTTGCCTCCACCAATGATGAAGTGATACAAATGAGTCTTGTTTGGTTGAAGTTGACGGTCTTGCAATCTCACTCTAATTCCAAAGATATTCTGACCAGGCAGGTGATCTCAACTCCTGTATACTGGAGAGTCTGTGAAATTGAAGCGTTTTATGGTGAGAATTGACACTCAATAAGTTTATCTCAATAGTTTCAGAGCCACCTGTGGTAAAGTCACAGAACAAAACCCAAATATCAAAGTTGGCATTTGGTTTCTTTGTATGCAATGTCAAAAGTCTGTGAAGCATGAAAAGGCAGCAGCAACACTGACCAGCGATATGAATATCAATTGGAAACTGATTAGTCTGTATCTCCTATGAGATTGATCTATCTTCTGCACCAATGGACAATGCAATCCAAGCACACTCGAAACCACTGGACTGTAAAAACAAACAGCCCTGATGGCCATTGCAGCAAGCACTGAAAATATGGCCAAGGACAAATTTATATGAAGTTACCAAATCAGTGGACTGAAAGAACAAACAGCACTTACCAGATGATGGCCATTGTAGCAAGCACTGACAGTATGGCAAAGGAAAATTTTTACATGAAGTTGCAAAGTATGATTAATCCACTACTTCAAGAGCCAATGTTATGTCAATAATCTGTAGCTGACACTCAACACACCTCGAGTCAGCGAAACAGAAAATGCAAACAGGCATCGACCAGGGCGGTTAGCTTTGACCAGGATACTAAGCAATTTCCACCAACTTATTGCCCAAGACACATTCTTCAACAGCCATATCTGTTTGCTTTCTCACTAATCTGTGCTCTGTCAAAAATACTTTGGTCAACTGAGCAGAAGAGGCAAATAATATACAGACGATGAGAGGAAGTGACAATATTTTCATCTGCATGCGTTTTGCATCAAAGAGCAACTTCATATATGAATATTGGACTAAATTTAGCTGCTTGAAACATACAAAGGGGGAGATTAAAGTGTATTTCAGTTCGAGAAAGATGGCAAAATGATAAAGAGTAGACCCTCTCTATCAAGGACACCCAGGGGCTGACAACTGAATGATGTCCTTATAGAGTCCTGATTAGAGAGGTCAAATTGAATGGAAACAACCACTTCGGGACAAAAACAAGTGTCCGAACGAAGAGGTGTCCACTGGGAAATTCCACTGCACTGAAATTGAACAGAACAAAATTTAAGAAACCTAGCTTGGACTGTGCATAGACAAGACACGTCTCGCAGCTGCGTGGCACTATTCTGGACCTAAATCAAGTTTCCATACAATACTGATTGATGCCACCACGTGGGACACATAGGGTATCTGGTGTTAAATACCGAATGATGCTTGAGGTACTGATAATGGAAATATATCTGGAAGAGGAACTAGTGTCCTCCCCAATGTCATTAGCAAAAATGGTTTTGTGGCCGTGATTTGTCAAGTAAGGAAGTATCCAAGGTAGAGTGGTTGTCAGGATAATTGATCATTACAGGGAAGAAGAATCAAAGCAGTCTTAAACTCATCAGCTGTAACACTATTTTACATCAGTCTTGTGTTGTGGTCTTGATTATTCAGGTTAGAAAGCAACAGATGTTGACAGGTTTGTCAGGGAAGAAGAACCGAAGCAGTCCAAAACTCATCACTCCTCGCACTATTTTACTACATTTTGCAGCACAATCCTCATGACCAGCTTATTAGAGTAGGGGAGGAACCCGTTCCTATTTATTTACAATACCTATAGCCATAGTAATCCAGTGCTTTCAGCTTTTGAATACTGGTTCCTATAACACCAACTGAAATCTGAGGTCAGCGCCTTTTTGGACAAAAACCTTTATTTACAAATACTTCGAGCGCTGCGTTAAGTATAATACCCTTCGAGTCACATGACAGCTACACTTTTTTCAGCATCAGAGTTTCCTTTAATAGTTCAGGGGGAGGTTGAGCTGAAATGTAGACCAAAACTGAGGGACAGTGTCAAAATTTGGGGTGAATCACAGCTCCTCTAGTCCTTGAAATTTGATTTTTAATTCTTTTTGACTACTTTCGTACTTTTGTTCCAACCCATGTGTTCCCAGACTGAACAACCTCTGGCCAAGCCATCACATTGACACCGACTGTGTCATCAATTGGCTTATATTGTAACCTAATTATATTATTCCTGGCGCAATTGGACCAATATTATCATTTACTAATAAAAGGTACAATATCTCAATTATCAACAACTGAATGGGATAATTGTACCTAGGAATCAAGCCAATCAATGCCCTCCTATATTATGGATTATGACAATTGTAGCTAGATTGATCAAAATCAATGAATTGTCAATATGCAGACATATTAATTATGAGTTATTTATCAACACTGCTTCCTGTAGGTGGTCATTGAATGGATGTCATTAAGCATGTTAAGCGATTTATAGACTTATATATTGACTACTTCACCATGTCTGCTCCATCCTGCATAGGAAATGCAGAAAAAAACGGCCATTGCAAATTGAAGCCTGCATAAAATTGGCTCTGAGACTTTTAAACACTCGCATCCTTACTTTGAAAATGACCTTTGAATTGAACACTGGATTCATGACTTTGACCATTGCTTATCTCATCTGACTCTCACATAGTAGCAGCGGCAATCTACAGATGGCACCATTAGTGTTTCAATCCACAGCGAACTCAGATGACAGTTGATGGTCACAGAGCCAGCAGGATTTGAAATGTTGAATGCATCGATACATCAGTACCACTACCTCTTGGATTCAAAATCTGGTGTTTATCAGGGTTAATTCAAAACAAGTAGATCTGACCGTTGTGCAAGAAATTACAACAAGACTCGAATCAACTGGCAATAATATGTTCATGGTTTGGCCAGCAATAACTTCCCATACCTCCATCTAGAAGAAGCCCACAGAACCAACCACACTGAAGCTACTATATTCCCACTGAAATCAATATAGAAATGCCTTCCTGTTCAGAACATCGTAGCATATGAAACGGTATTCGAGAACGGAAATTCCAAAGATGTATCCGGCACAGAAAAATACAAATTCATTAAGTGGGGAAGAAGATGGGCCTTGTCTGTCGTCAGATTTCTCAAAGCTACAGAGAGCTTCCTTTCTTGTCAAAGGCTCTTGGAACACTAATGGGGGAAGAGTTTAAAGGTGATTTTGCTTGAAACATCTTGCACAAATAATGGGAGAGACTCCTTACTTGGACAACCCGCTTGTAGATTAACCTTAGTTCCATTGACTGGAAAAGATAGTTGCAATCATGGGAGTTGATAATAATAATACGACGTATATGATGATAATGTTGTTCTGCCAATCAGCTAGCTTATGAGTAGCAGATGATGGGAGTTTAAAGACAAAACAAGACTTTTCGTGGCCATTCAAAACTTTACATCTTCATATGCTTTTCTTGAAAGGTATCCATAAAAGGGAGCATAATATTATGGATAATTAAAATCTTAAACATAGTATTTATTATTAGTGTTTTATCATTCAAACTAGAAGTTTTTCAAAAAAATATCTAAATACTTCTTTAGTGAGAGTGGCCAATTATGTAATGAAAAACCTATGCAATCACAATATCCTGCTAATTATATTTCTGATGATGTGTTGAAATTGGCATTGGATTTGATATATAAAGTTTGCGAGATATCGTATGAAGTAGGTGTTGATATTAATATGAGCTATAGACTGTGCAAGATTAGGCAATATCAACTAGGCTGCTTCCGAAGATAGGCGCAGGTGTGTTGGATGAGGCTAATTGGAAGGGTAAGCGTCGCCCTTAGCAGTCGATGATGCTAATAAAGGATGCACAATGATTAGTATCCTGTTGTCAATAGTTGGGTTAATTATTTGGGTATGGAAGAAACTGCCATCTCTTTCTGGGGAGAGTCACGTAATCCATGCAGTTGGGTTGTATGTTATGGTCACACCTCTTAAAAAGAGAGAAAACAAACATGGAAAACAAACAAGTTGTCCAAAGGTAGCCGCCATGTCACCCTGCTCTAGTCAATCAGAAAATACCAATTTTCTGGCATCAACTGGGACCAATCTAGACCACCGGGGTTTTGCATCTTATCAATATTTATCGACCCTGGCTACATTTAAAGGGGGTACAGACCATGACGTTCAGGAGGACTGGGACATTACAGCAGGGTTATCACTTCAGGCAGAGCCATATATTTCAAGTTGCTGCCAAGAAGGAGAAGATATATATCTAATTTTTTTCAGTTGAAATGACACGATAGCAGTGCAAAATGTTGTGTTCAGCCTTTGTCCTAGCAGCTATTCCCTGCTCACTTGATTTTGTGAATGTGCACCGAAGCTCAAAAACTTCCAGTAGATTAGACCAACTTGAAATCGAATTGCTTGGATCACGATTCTATTCCCATGGTGGCCTGCTGGCCTAACCAAGCTGCTCATGCGGAGAGCCAAGGATGGTAAGAGGTTTTACTGATTGTGGATTCCGTTCTCCTCGTGAGTAGTTGAATTAAAGGGATTTACCATAAATCATGTGTAAGAAAACTAATGATAGAATCATAAAACATTAAACAGGTGAAGAGATTTACCATGTGTTTTCAAGATAGCGATTTTTATTGAGATGTCCTTTAGAAGAAGTATTGTAAAGGAGCCTTGAAATACGATATGCTTATTACTGAGATACACCCATATCTCAGATGAGTTTTTAAAGCCTTTAGGACAAATTGACATTTTCTGACTGGTGTCTTTATGTCAATTGATCTTTTGATGGAGTAACTGACTTTTAGTAAGTAGCCTACTCTAGTTACATTTTTCTGAAGACTGCAACAGATCTTGACTGTCCAGGCCTCTCATGGAGCTACATAATTGTACAACTCCAGCCTTTGGACTGGAAAAATGGAATCCCTGACGTGTTGATACAAGTAGATATGTCAAAAGGTATTTTTGCTAGTAAGAGAGCTTAAGGTTAGAACTCCTGACATGCTGATGCAAACTGATGTTTTCAGAAGGTATTGTAGCTAATTGTAAAGAGAGCTTGAGGGTGGAACTCCTTACATGCTGATGCAAGCTAATGTCTTCAAAAGGTCTGGTTGCTAATTGTAAGAGAGCTTGAGGGTGGAACTCCTAACATGTAGATGCAAGCTGATGCTTTGAAACATTATATTCACTTTTGAATCTCACCACTGTCTAAAGGCCCTTGATTCCAGTGTCAATGTTATTTATTATTTGTTAGGGCTAGTAATGCCTAATTTGGCCATGGCCATTTGTTCAATCTTGTGTGTATTTTTGATTTCAATAAAAAATGATATATATATATTCCAGTGTCAACACGTTTCACCTCATTGAGTAATTAAGCCAACACACAATGATGAGCATTAATTAACGGTAGGTCTAGCCAAAAACAGATTCCTTGTCACACCACGGTAGAAAAGTGTTAATCAGAACTAGCTACAGAGTTGCAAAATTTCTGTGGTGGGAAATAATGATGTTTGCCAATCATGTGGTGTATGGACAGTCTCTCTAATCACCTCTTTATATGGTTTGCAGTGATGAATTGAACAGAAATTGTGTGCAATGATTTGATTAAATAATTGTAAAACACATTTTAATGAAATATATGCTGACATTGGCAATGAGAGTAAACATGGATAACATCAACTGAGATCAACGGCGCCAAGTTGGAGGCAATATCTCCAGGCAATGCCTCTGTTGAAATATGGCAATATTGACATGGAATTCTAGCTGAAACATGGCAACGTAATTTGCTAAATATCCTGCACTCTAATTTTTTTGTTCTACAGTGAACGTTGGAACATACTCCTAACATGTGGATGCAAGCTGGTGTTTTCAAACGGTCTTGTACTAAACGCAAGAGAGATAAATTGTTGTCCTCCTAATATGTCAATGCAAGCAGATATTTCAAAGGTTTGCAACTAATTGTAAGAGAGCTAAAAGGAAAATCACATTCTCCTTGGTAATGTCCAGTACTGTTTCACTTTACCTTATTTGGTATGAAATGTGGCATCCTCCTATGGGACCCTGAAATCTGATCACTCCAGAAAGCGGTGTGATAACTTCTTTTCAAAATATCTCTTGAGAGTTTCTATTATTCTGTCATGCTCGTCTTAGAACTCATCGAAAAAGGAAGCATCGTCACTTGGATATTTGGTTATGTTGGATATTTCTTTTCCATGCCCAGCCAACAGTCCAAAACAACTGGGAGATCTCGATATTGCTGGATATTCTTCTTTAAAGGTTTTCAGGACATTTTCCTTATAAATTGATGCCATATGCAAGGGAAAACATGTCTATCAATGTTCTTTACCTGCGTCTCAATCATTTTGTAATAAAATAGCTTATACATGTAGCCTAATTTTTTCTATAATAATTGTCAAATTGTCAAAGCTATTGAGCATGGGACGCAATGGCAATGCCAGGGATCCAAGCTACTCTGGCAGACCTCTATCCATTTCTGACAATGGCTGATAATTATAAAAGACTAGTACATGCTTTTACTTTAAACTTCATGTACATTTACACTAGCCATCTCTGTAGAAACTGTAGTAAAAGCATTTACTAGTCTTTATAAATATTAGCCAATGTCTGATGTTTTTGAATGGGATCAATGACGATCAATTGCAGACAATATGCTTGGGGCAGTAACAAATCTGACTGTCTGATGCGATTGATCAGTCATCCATACATACAATACTTTAGCAAAAGGATGCTAGAGAAAAAGATTATTTTGACCGTCGCTAAATCTTTGCTAACAATATTAATCACAGCCTTCCAATCTCATTGGATATGCTGTTGGGAGATAATGGTTGCATTATGTTAGATCAATCGGTACTAAAGTTAAAATCAATAGGCTCTGTTTCTTGTTTGAAGCTTAAGGGATACATCCTTGTTCCAATGCCTTCAATCAATAGCCTACCATGTCATGCATAAAGTATGTCTGTCCCTGCTGGCCACCAACCGATTCAGCAACATCGTATATATCCAAAACATGACTGAATTGGCGATCACTCTGAGCAGAGAACAAGGAAAATCACTCAAAAGTCTCCCATCTAGATGACCTGATACTTATGAGCTTCTTGTGTAAACGGATCAATTCCTTCAATCACAAGGATACAGCGATGAAAAAAACATGGAAAATATTTCTCTGTTGTCTTACATTTCTAACTTCTTGTATACCCTCAATTGTAAGAAATTTTCTAGCTTGTTTAAAATGACAGAATCAACATTAAAAGGCTAAAATAACTCGACATAATATGACAGACAGATTTATAAAGGGCAACTTTCATTGTGTATGCCTGTTCAAAGTACCAACCCCTCAAAATCTCTCTCAAACAGCCATGTCTTTAGCGACTGCTTTGCAAACATTCTCTGTTGAAGATGTGTTTAAAGTAGCAGTAACCTTGCTACTCTGTCATAAGCACTAATTGTCTGTACTCTTGGCTGCTACGTGTATGTTTCTTATCATAGCCCTTGAGTAAATTTGAATAAATTGACTGAATTATTTCTTTACTTGTTTTAAAATCGCTGCTAACAGCACTGAAATGCACTGCTGACTAAATGCCATTAAAGTGCTCCCAATCCCATGCAATTCATGAACGCCAGCGGCAGTCGCATCATGAATAATAGATAGGATGAAACCAGATTGAATAGTCTGTAATTATCTCCACATCAACGCTTTTTTCTTGGTAAATGTGCAGAAGACTAAGCCAATACAAAGAACACCTCAGGTATCTGATATGCTGAGCAATTTTCATTGAACTGACTCAGGGAAATGCACTGATATCATGCAATCTTGTCAAATATCAATAGAGATTATCTACATGTGACCAAAAACCTCTCTCTCCACAATGCAATAAAATGTGACCCATCACAGCAAAACCGGGCGCATGTCGCTCTGGGCTTGGCAGGTTGAGATGGGCTGGTCCTCATTTCACTGTTTTCTGCCTTTGTGAAATCTGAGTACATCTATTTCTTCCATTATCTCGTGGTGTCATTTAGGCTCGTATTCTGTTTGAAATACGCCTCGTTTTGCTGTGGTGGGTCACAGACATTTCTCCATAAAGGTAGACCCTGAACAAACAGAATGTGAAAATGTGAAATGTTGGTTGAATTTATACCAGTCATGCGAACTTCCCTTTAAATATTGGTTTTTAGGAGGAAGCAGAGTTATTGCTCTACTTACACTACAATAGTACACATGGCACTTAAATCATTTCACGATGCTGTGGCATTTAAATCACAGCAGAAAATTGTTAGCTTCTCTCCCCATAACTTCCAAGCAACTACTCAGCGACTACTCTGGGGTGGGGGGGGGGGGGGGGGGGGGGGGCAATCATTGGCCTGTTATTTATCTGCACATGTACAGTAAGCTGACATATGAATATTCAGCCCTTCTTTGTGTCTTCGAATATGTCTGATCTCACTCCTCTTATAAATTTGCCAGCAGACATTGGCATTACGATGGAAAGCATCTCATTTCATCCTCAGGAACTCCCCATCAATGGGTTGACGCTATTGATCAGCTGCCATTCTGCTCAGGGCAAATTCAAAAAGAAGTGCCATACATTTATCTTAGGACAGGTGATCTGTTACAGTATTTCTGTTGAAGAATACTAAGCTCAGTAACCAAAGGTCTATTGTTTTTCTTTTCTTCTAGAACCTTGGTACGAAAGGTGCTCTTCTAAAATCTTAGATAGTGGAAAAACAACAAGACTGAGTTTTTTTACAGCCCGGAGGAATAACTGTGGCCAAGAGGAATCACTATGTCAGCTAAGTCGGCTGCCTCCTCCGAGGGAAATGGAGATAAAGAATCTTGTTCCAACAAAGGGAAGCTAGTTTTTCTAATACTAGCAGCACTCGAGGGAAGTGTGTTGTCTCAAAGAAAGACTCTTATATGTTTTTCTAAGATAAAAACTGGTCAGACGGAGGAGGTATGTTATACTATAGCTGACTGCGTATGGGCAGCTCAGCTTTCCCATTACTAACAGACTTCAAGGAAGAGTGGGAATGGTATTTTTTAGGAAGTCAGGATGAGCCGAAAATAGCTGTCAGAATTCAGGATTTGGTTTGGATTGGTTTGAATTTGGCCAAAGCCGCCTATAGGGAGCCTTCTTACAAAGAGATGGACATCGATACCCCCTTCCCTCACTCTGTGAAATAGGAATTGTGAAATGTAAAAACACCACTTTCTATTCAAGGGAAAACCCCTGCAAAGTGTTACAGAAACAGAATAAGTTCTCTATTAAATGTGTTAAAGGCACCATCAGGATTGAGAAGTGCTCTCCTTAATCATGTTGACAGAGAGGGGTCCTGATTAGAAAGGTCAAATTGAATGGAAAGAACCAATTGTCAAAAGACCAAAAACTAGTATCCTTAATGGGGGGGGGCCTTAATACAAGGTGTCCTGTTAGGGAGGTTTCACTGCATATGGCTCTCTAATACTACAGAGGTACCTCCCCTAAGCCACAAGAATTGAGACTAAAACCTTTGCACTCCCAGAACGATATAAAAACCGGTAATCTGTGTGAATGGATTCATGTCATGTCGGTGAGAAAGAAATTGGCACATTCAAGAAGCCATCAACAGTATTTTATCGAACGCTGGGGAAAAAGCAAACTCATGGATCTGACTTGAATTCACTTTTTTACCATATCTAACTGGCCACCAAGATGGTGTAATCAGTAGAACATTTTTTCGGCAGATTTGGTGAACGAAAAGCTAAATACCAATCAGACCCATCTACAGTTTCCAATTTTGCTTGTTAGGCTCAATGACATTTCTGTTTCAGACGTTTTTGGAAGTGGAAAGAGAGACCAGCATGATAAGCCAATTCATATTCATTCAAAAGAAGGGCGGAAACAATTCAGGTTACAATAGTTGGAACATAAAAAGACTTCTTTTATTTTATTGATCCACTATCAGTAGTATCGGACTGCATCGGAAACTAGAAACACTGTTTCTTTCTTTTCTGCCATACACAAGGACGCGGTCATCATACCGACCATTATGCCCAGGGCCTTTCGGCAAAGGAGGGGAAGTCCACTAAAGCTACTCGTGTTCCTCACTTAGTGGGGTCTTTTTACTTGCCCTGGCATATGTAGACACCAGATACAAGAGCCTTGGTTTTAAGTCTCACTCGAATGCCTGAAAAGGCAATTACATGTGGATTCTTCAGATATCCAGTACAGAAGTATAGGATTGGGAAACTGCCATATTGTCCCACCCCCATCAATATTCTAGCAGTGTCGGTAGGGAAGTTCTTTCTTCAGCCTCGATGATAAAATGGCTATTAAGTCAATTACAGCCACCTTCAAGGAAGCTTGGTAATATCCGTTTCTTTTGTATTTCCCTCCTCCACGATACATTCTAGACTGTAGGCTACATGTACTTTTTCTCGGCCTTCACGCAATTAATAACGTATAACAGGTTTGCCATTTTACCAGAATGGTAGTAAAAGTCCCTGGTTGGCCATTTTTAGCAGAATGAGAGTAATAATCCCTGCATTTGATTGGTACCTGGTATCAATCTTGCCAGAACCAGCTGAAAATCAATGTCTTCCATGAACTCATGAAAATCAGTTTAGTAGAAGACTCAATAGCATTTTGACCATTTGTATTTCATCATTACTTCCAAGAAATTGTCATTTTGCTGTGACTTATTACACTGGACTCTCACTTCTTATATCGTCTTTTTTTGTCTTTTCCATTTGTGCTTCCCATACCTCATGGGTGTGATTAGTCCAATTTACAGGCAAGAGACAATGAGACACATCAAAGAGAGGCAGTGATGTATAATGCCTTGACATCAAATCTTGATGCACCTTGATACTTTAAATCAATACGTATTTTTAAGCCTTTCTTGGTTTCATCTTTTGAGTACCCTTTTCCTGGAACATGATTGGTACAAAGGAATTGCTGACAACCAACTGATATGGCACAAAACTCCATTCTGCAGGCAAAAGGAAAGCAGTCTAAAGTTCTTCATTTTGCTATTGCAATTTCTTTCATCTTTGTACCACTTTTTATGATCACCCCATAATTCGCACAAAGAGGGAATGCACATGCACCAGAAGACATAGCCACTTCTCCTTACACTAGCGAGACAAGCATACTGAAAATATTCCAAAACACTTTTATTGCTATTCCTATCATCTATTCATTTCCTCAATAGATGGCTGTTAAGCCCAATAATGTGATCATTTGGCGAGTTAAGTACACTACCCACAGCCTACACGTGACCAATTGCCCTCTATAGAATCCTGTCATCATATCTCGAAGAACCCTTCTCCCTATTAACTCATAACTCTCAAACAGAAGAAAACGTGATCATTCCGTAATTCTCATGCCCCAGAGCACAGCACACACCTCACATAAGCTGAGATTGACCATTCGCAGTTCTTGCATGCACTCGCTGGATTAAATTGCGGTTTGATGTCTCATGTCATCAAAGTTTACGGCGATGATGTGGTGTGGTTCGAAGATAATGCAATAATTTCTGACCAACTGAACACAGATTGCTGAACAGCGGCCAAATATTCTCGCTGCAAACTCAAAAACTGAGCACTCATAATGTAATAGTCCGGTCTGGCGGCAGGATGCTTTACAGTGGTTAGAAAATTCAATCTTGTCTACAATAAAGAAGTCTTGCCGCTTATCCAACATACGTCGCATTGCACCGTTTCCTCAGTGCAAATACATCCCATCACTTCAATTATATGGCGGCTAATGCGTTTTTGTCACTAGCGGAACATGTAAAGGGCATCAGGACTTGAAAGACTAGGATATCTTTTGACTCGGAACTGCGATGTTGCAAGCAAATGTGGAGTTTGCTTAATGAGGTCCTAATACGATCCACACAGCAGAAAATAAACTGCATCAACGATGAAATTTTATTCAACAAATACTATGGACTGTTTGACGCCAGCGAGGATCAGCTGTTGGTCTGATTTATAACTAGATGCAATATGTTATAAAAAAGCTAAGTGGTGATGCATCCAAAGGATAACATAAAGTTGAGTTCTATGCCACTGTCGGGTGTCCTCGAAACTGCTCAGATTCATGAATGAGAATGCACTCCCGCCTTAAGTTCTTACCAGGCCATCCATAACTCCAAACATTCATATTAAAGCATTTCCCTTCCGACTTACATTAAGTTAAAACAATCTTAATCAATGTTAATAGGGTAGGAGATTAGAACTTTTTAACTCGCAAATTGTGACATGAATCTACTTTTTTTAGCTTTGGTCGAAGTTATAGAAGAATTAAGATAATACAAATTAAGGTTAGGTAAGGTGTCTTGTTCAAAGGTTTGGTCCGAACACACAACCAACAAGTCAGATGCACAGTGGTCTAACCACAACGCCACAGGTCCGCTAAAACATCTATCTTGATTGTGACCATAATGAAATAACAAAGAAGAGGTTTTTCTGCAGGTTATCAGGATCGAAGACTTTTTCATCAAAGAAATATACGCAAATTGACCACCAGACCGACAAATACAAATTGAGTTCATTAACCATTGTTTGATGTTACATTAGATCAGTGCATTACATCAGTTAGCTATTGGGAGGCAACTAGTCTGGCCGGGTGATATGAGCAAAGCATTTGTCATAGACGTAAACTGAACCTTTTTTCTAATGAGTGATGTTTTGTGTGCCGCACTGAATATGAATCCCAAATCTGCTGAGAGAATAGCTAGTCTGAGGTGAATTTCTTAGTAAGCCAAAGTAAACACGAGTTTGATCCAATCCCACGAGGCTTTTACCCACGGTGGGAAAACTGCACTGGATCCCTGTAAATACTTTAAAGTGCGAAATATTTGTGTGCATTTCATTTTTGCAAATTTTGAGGATAATCTTGATGTGAAAAACAAAAACCACAAAAATACGTATTTATTCGAAAAACGGAAAGAAATCGCACATCACGTAATTCGCAAAAATTAAAAATTGAATCTTTTTTAAAGAGATTGTTTTTGGGAAATAACATTTTACTGTTTAATGCAGTAAAAGTGGAATTAGACCTCAAAGTGTCCATATCAGATAGACAGACAAATTGACCGCATCGACCAAATGGCGGGCGATTGTTTGATGTCACATTAGCCCTGTTGATTACATCTCTGTCCTAATATGGTGGCAGCTGGACTGATGATGTGATAGAAGCATTTCTGATGACAACAAATTGTTTGCTGGTGATTGGTCATCTTGTCGTGGTGTTGGCAGATTGGAAGATTTCTACTCTCCGTGTTAAAAGTATGGACGGACATCTTCATCTGTCACACATGCTCTGACGTAAAGATTCTGTGATAACTTGGTTATGACCACTCAATAAAGCCAACTTATTAAGACCCGACTATCTTCAAGCACCCTGCAAACCAGAGATTATTGTTGCAGCAACTGACAATCATTGCATGAGATAAAACTCTCAAATCTGTAGGGGTTGTCACAGGTGCCTGAAACAGCAATAATTATCACAGTTTGCAGCAATAAAAACCTTGATTTGCATAGTGCTTTTGTGCATATTGGATACAACGAATTTGAACTCTCCAAAATCTATCAATTCATTCTATTAATTCTTTACTTTTTGGTTACCTTATTTGGATATTGCTTCTGTGTCTTGAAACTAGTACATCTAAAATCTTGTGTGAAGTGAGACTATACTTTAAAATAAGTAATTGCTTCACAAATCAAATTGCCTTGGAATATACCTCCGAAACACACTTAAGTATTAAGTAGAAATAGTATCAGATTGACTTAAGGGGCTTTTCTACATGAATAGTTTATCAGATTTCTTACACTTTCTTCCCTGAAGACTATCAAATTCGTGAAACCAAAGGCAAATTCTTAATAGCAATAGGATTACTTTTCATCAAACACCAGAAATGCATCTTGGAGACTTAGTTTTCTTTTCATCAGGAATATTGAATACATTTGAAGCATTTTAATCTGGTTTTTTTATAGATAGTTTTCTGAAAATGTTTCAAGACTGAGACAATGTTAGAAAACAGAAAACATACTCATGAAAAATTGATTTTTACATCATTATTTTGTTAAAATTCAGAGTATCCTCCAGGGAGTTATATGTTGGCGGCATACAAAAGTGCACTGATAAAATAAATCAATCACCTTATTCTTATTTATTCTTTTTTTTTGAAGGGGAATACATGCTGGAGAAATACTGAAGACAATTTTTAAGCAAATTTCTGTGAGGAGGCTATCATTAGGAACACTTACAGCTTAATTGATTTAACATGTTAACTGTTTTTCGCTATATGAGCAAAAGAATACTTTACCTTACGTTAAGTCAATTTGTTATCCTTGCTGAGGTAGGATTGTCTTTGAAGGGTGTTTTTATTGGTCTCAAGATAATGATGCAAACTTCAACTACTCCAAATATGTTTCTTTCCATATGTTCCTGTACGCTTAGGCATACACTCACAAAAATAGTTTTTTTTTGAGGTTGTAAGGTCAATATGGATATGCACCCCGTGAAGAATTTTCACAGAAATAAAAACGCTTAAAAGATTTTTTAACTTTTGAAAAACCCCGAAGGATTTTTCATTTCACAGAAAAACCTCGAGGGGTGCATATTTGTGTTGGCTGATAAACCCAAAAAGGTTTTTCAGAACCTCAAAACCCCTTATTTTTAGGAGTGTACATAGCGCTATAGAGAGGGAAATGGTCCTTTTAGAGAATGTCAAGACAGAGGTTTAAGTATAAAGGGGATAGGTAACGATCACCCCCCCCCCCAAAAGAAAAGTCATTGGTACAGAAAATGGAACATAGTCATTTAGCTCAGGGTACTTTGTTATCTTGCTATCAGAAATGACATTTTGTCTCATTAGTAACCAAGACAGCAACACATACAGTTCTAATGAATCGTTAATGTGACACCGACTATCTAAGCGTGGGTAAACACATGGTATATACTAAGAACAGATTTCGGAAAAAGAGGCTTGGTGACTTGGAGATCCCGGTATAAATCTAGCTCATGTACCACACTTGGATATTTTGGCATAAAGCTTTGGTTTCACAATAAAATCATTTGGCTCTGTCATAAAACTAGCTCAAGAACTATATTTTGGTTTGTGGGGGCCCCTAGTTCAAATCCAGTACATATATGACTTATTTTGTCTCTGATTTCCTGAACAGTTTGGTTTGACATGTTTAAAGGATGATGGGAGGTGGCACATCTAGAATTGTAAGGGGTGGGGGGCACACAATTGATTGGGTCACTCTGACTTAAATCAATGCTAAACATCTAGTCAGCCTCCTCAGTGCCCGATCAATGCCAATGAATCAGCTGTCAGAAATTACCAATGCCTTGATTGCTTTCCTCGATAATCTGCTAGACAAATACACGATAATCATTAAAACTGCCCCCAGCAAACGGCCAGTTAGACCACCTGGGTATTTCCGGCTGGCCAATAGCGCCATAAAAAATCAATCAGTTATTGGTGAAGGAAGGAGCCAAGTATTGCAATGCTCGAGGAGACCTACACATATACCATAGTGGCCACCAAACCAAAGATGATTCTGTTGGTCAGACTCCCTTATAATTATTTTTACATGTGACCCACTGCCATGTGACTAATTTGGTCCATGGAAAGATTGCTAGAGAAGGAGGTCAATAGAGGAGATGGTGCAAGAGTACCTCTACAGTGGGAGAGCAGGCTGGTATCATCTCAAATAAAAATGGGGACAATCACTAGTAGTGGGATCAGAGCTCTTTTGAACATCCTCAGGGGAAGAGGGACAGCGTGGATGCTAGAGCCACTACCCATCTAACGTCAAAACAAGAACAAGAACCGCCTGAAAGGAAGTAACAAAACTAGCTTGGTTTTTGTATAGATTCTTGTTCACAAGTGGTGTGCAAAAGAGTTTAACTTTGTCCATTTCTCTTTTACAAGACAGACCTTTATGCCAGCCCTATTTTTTTACTGAGTATCTTCTGCTTTGATTGACTGGCTTCAAAGGCCATCTTAATGAACCTGCAGCAACCTCAATAAGGACTGTTCTGGTGAGACAATTCTACATGTACCTCCAGATAAAATCTCCTTTGGATAACATCGTAACTTGATGAAAAGTAGAGTTTTATCGATTTGCAGACTATCTTGCCTTGGGCGATGATCTCGTAAGTGCTAAGGAAGCTTTGTTGGATATTAGCTTCCTGCTCTTAAGAAAATCTGCTCAGTCTGATGTTGGTCTGTCGCCAGATGTTGGACATACAGATGACATACAATTTTTTTGCCTAACGAGCTGAAACATACATTGAGTTTAAAAACCTAATTGACCAGTGGCACTCTGGTCTCCAATGCGGAACATATAGACCACATACATTTATTTGCCCTCTGACATGTCTGAGCTGATTCATATGCTAAGTTTGTTAACCTAATTGACCAGTGGCACTCTGGTCTTTGGCTCCTGGTGTGCTGTTTGGTTCCTATTGCTTATTGAGGTGAATCTACAAGTCCCAAAGACACAAAACAATTGTTTTACATTTATCTGGTTGTGAACGCTAACGTTTGGAGTATTGAGGTAGACTAAGAGAATGACTCAATTCACTCCTTAAAAATTCCTCTTTTTAAAAAATTCAACGCCAGTGGTACAATGCAATTACGCCTCCACAACTTTGAGTTGTCGGAACATATTATTCATTACAAAATTAGTCCCATAAGAGGCAAAAAAATCCTATACGTGCTTCTTGTGGTTAATGAATTATTCCTTTTTTTCTGATACCCAGTGTTAACATACATGTAGCTGAAGTCGGGACGCAACTGTGTTTATAAGATGATAGTAATCTGGGTATGATTTCATGGCAAGACAGGTCTGGATGAGTTTCACGAATATGACATGTTAAGATTGAAAGAGGAAAGTATATATCATTGTCTCTATTTAAAAATGCAAAGTTGTCAACTGCCATGACAGGGACAGATCATGCATTTCAAATATTAACCTGGAAGCCGAAGCTAAATGTGGTTACTTCTAGCTAAAGCGATATTTGTAAATTTACTATGCAATGGTGGAGAAAAAACTCTCTTTCACAAGAGCAAACTGTCCAAACAACTGAAAGGTACTCCAGACAATGCTGAAAGTGCTCTATTCGAGAGACACCTGATGCAAGAGTGCAGCCAATTTGACAACATTTATCATATAATTCCTAATTTTCACCACCTATATCATGACTGAGGTAATACTCACCAGACAACAGCGTTTGACAAGTTTTGCTATTGTGGCCAAAGCCTCAATAAGGGTTAAACCAAAGGCAGCTGCACTAGGATGCAGTAATGTATCTTCCAAGTAACATCGGGCGTCTGGAGAGTCCGGATTGGCGGTGCTAATGAAACCATGCATATTTGATCGACTGGATTAATTAGTTTAGATCCAATCAATTTTGTTTATCAGTAAGATACCAAGTTCATGTAGAAGAGGACTGCTAGCACCTCCAGAGTGAAACGGTGATGATTTGAAGATGCCATGTAGTTTGGACACTGCCCTGACATTGCCTAATGCAACCTGCAGATAGTAACTTTTATAGCAGCAACCTGCAATGGGCGAGAAAAAAACCGTATGCGGCCATCGAGGGTCAGAGCGATGACAGATTCTTTTCACTGGCACTTCAAATTGACCCACCAAAAATAATTGATTTTATGTTGCATGTAATACTTACCAAAAATTGCCTATCTGTAGGGCACTATACAGAGTTGATACCGTGAAATACGTCTTCCATCTGACAACTCCGACCGATATTATTATATTGAGAATGCCACACACAATTCGCAACTCCTTTCTTAACTTGACCCTTACAATCCAAAGTGCAAGAAAGTTTCAATGGGTTTTAGCTACAGGTCCAAAATCACTCCAGAGGTTCTGCATTCAAAGCAACAACATTTCAAATGTTGTCAGCACTTCACAAAATCTACACTAATGACAACAAGTTGATATTTCGAAATATGTCACGAGTCTGAAAGGTCTCATCGTGATATAGTACTCATTTAATGAGGAGAAGTTACTCATCCCAATGACAGGATACACCATAATTGAGAGCTAAGTTGAAGGGGGAAATGGAGAATTTCAAATGAAGCTCTAAAAGATCTTCAGATTCACGAAGTTACTTCTGAGGACTCGGAACTTTGTAACCTTTACGGAAAGGTACACACCATGTACTTTCGGGTAAGGTACATAGGCGAAAGGCAATTGGCAGCCTTCTGCCTCCTGCCTATTTACCCTTTAACTATTTAAGTTCACAGCACGTTACATATTTACCCAACAGTTCACAGTAAACCTCATGACATTTAGCCTAACAAGAGTCAAACCTCTAGCCCACTCTGCAATGTAATAAATGTCAAATAGAATTCCACAGTTACATCATGAATGTCACAATTCAAGAATTTCATCATCCATTAGGCGTTGTATCTTCAACTTCTCATAGCTGATATATCGCGCATCAGAATTTCCAAATCAATACAGCGTGTTTATAAAGCAGCATTATTTAGCTGCACTAAGCGAGCTGAAAATGTGGACAATGATGCCAAGAATTCGTTTAGAGCCAAAGAAAATATTGACAGTAACTCTTTTAAGGAATATTTACAAACAAATCGAATTAGATAGCAAGGTTGATCATGGAACCATTTTACAAAATAGCAAAGCAGAAGGCAATGCCTCAGAATAAAAACTCTTTACGAAAGTTTTTTTGGTCTTTAAAGTCAAAGAAAAACTTTTTATCCTCCCTTTGACCTTTATCTAACAATTTTCCAACCTGATTTCTAATATTTGCATTACATATCCTAGAGAAAGGTTCTGAGTTATCCACTGCACCAATATTTACAAAAGACTTTGAATAGCTATATCTAATTTGACAGCACAAACAAGGTTAAGTTTTTACTGCATTGCATTTCATGTAAAAGCAGCTTAAACAAAGAGAATTTATTCATTTTAATGGAAGTTAAACTGATATGTCAAACTGATACATTTTACATTTGGGCAGCACAAAACTTATTTCTTGCTATGTAGCTTCTGAATTATGCAGCAGTTGAAATGAGAGTTGGTTGTTATCTAGTCTGTTCAACGACCACTTACTAGGATTCTTTGTTAATAGTTGACCATAGGCACAGCCATTCATACTAGAACTTGAAATCCTAAAGCAATTAGAACTCCTTCAGAATGAAATGAGTCTTAATTTCAAAGCGATAACGCTTGTTCTCCAATTCAAACTTCACAAATATTAACAAGTTCCACCTCTCCTACCACCTACCACTGATCTGAGATCTTTGTCACAATTTCAGCTCCTTCTGTCTCCATGGCTGAATTGTTCAGCAGTCAAAGAGAAGCCAAACTTTAAACCACCATAACAGGAACTGACTCTGTTCATGGCATTCACATCGTCTTAACAGACACCCTATTCACTTATTCAACCAAGTAGATATCCCAACTGTATCAGCAACTCCTCATTATGTAAATGTGGTCTTTGTTACAAGTTTAGTTACTACTGTAACCATATCTCAATATCAATTGGACATAGAAGTCGAAGTCATAAGATCACCATGACAGGAACAGATTCAGATCAAGCCTCTCATTATGTATCGTGACAAGGCTATTATCCTGTTCACCTATTCAACTGTGAAATGGAAGATTTTCTCTCGGCACCTGCCAATGATACAGAGGTGATCTATGTTGCCACTTTAGCAACTTCTGTCTCCATGACACAACAAGTGGCCTGAACATGAAGCGCCATAACATGTACTTATTCTCAGCTGGCCTCTCATCAGCCATAGGGACATGGCCATCTCATTTACCAACAATGCATTAAAACAACTGTGGTCTATGTCACCCTGGTTTCCATATCTCAATTGTTTGCCATGGATAGGTCTGCCATGTCTGCGAATCACCATAAAAGAATTTAATGGCCATTACGGATATTGTCCATCACCAGATCACTCATCTACTGCATATCAGTTAGGCAAATATCTCAAAGGATTGATTAATTATAAAGGCACTTTCACAGAATTTCACCTGAGTCACAGGTGGATTAGCGTGTGTAAGTTCTGGCCACTACATTTAGAGGGGGTACATCCTTTGTATTCGGTGGTCAGTCCCAGGATTGAAATCAAATTCATTACGGCAAAGCAGGTTTTTCTGAAAAGGGGGCACTCTTGACAGTTTTAAGAAATTGAAAATGATGAGGAAAAAGTTGCCTTTGTGAAGGAAGAAATATCAAGGGCACCAAGACAGAGGGAGGCCATGGTGGCATTTGCTTCTACCACCTCCATGGATTTTCAGCCCTTCAGTCTACATATCAATCTGTCACCTGCCGAATAGGAAACCTATCATTAGTCAGTCAGGGATCAGTCAACAGTGATTGTAACATGGCTGCCATTATCCAGCCACTCAGACAGAGATCGATGTCCACGTTTAAGTCCTCAGCCATCGCTTAAACTTCACTATTTGGATTGGTTGGCTCCAACACTCAAAAGGGCTTACCACATCAATCTAGTTCCTTCATAGTGTCCTCCGACACTAAATGAAGCTGCTCCTAAATATATCCGCACTCAAACTTCACCCAACCGTATAAATCGTACATCACAGACTCACCCAAGGGTGTTCAAACTTTCCGCTGCGCTTTCATGGACAACATTATTTTGATGAATCGTATTTCGATTGGCCGTTGGCAGCCAAGTAATTGGTGGAGCGTTTCTGAGCATGTCCATTTGAGCGTGACCGCAGGAAGAAATCAAACTGGACAGGAAAGCATACACAGTGTTTTTTCAACGTAATTTGATTTCTTCTGGGAAATTGTGTTACTCACATTCAGCTTTGTATAATGCGAGGTAAAAGTATGGTTGTTGTTGGAAAAGATATAGGACAGTCTTGGGATAGGATAAAAGCAATCAAGTCTCAACTGTATCAAGATTTTACAAACATGACAAAGCAACTTCAAGAACTGGGATGACCAATCTTTGCTTCCAAAATGATTGCCTAGATAGAAGAATCGCCCTTGGTACTGCATTACACACAACCGACAAAACATGTGCTGAACGAAGCCATGACCAATAAGTTAATCTAGCTTTTCCCTTTTTGTCAAAACACTTTTTCGCGTTACCAGAAGATCGTTGCATTGGGTTGGCTAAAATTTATCTCGTTTCAGGAAAATATTCAGGTTTTTCTCCCTTGCCTCAGCAAAAGTAGGAGAGAATTCATATGATTTATTGCCTATTGGTCCCATTTATTTTCAGAATGCCAGGCACACTGGTCCATACCAATAGAATTTGTCATTCTATATGCAGTAAATAACTGACCCAGGTCAAACTTGCTTGAGCCAAAGTTTTTGATCCATCTGGTAGTAATACTTCCTCCACAACACCAATACGAAATCAATAAAGGTCAAACACACTGTGTCTGAAAAATTCTTCAATTATCAATAACTCATCAGTGGTCCCGCCAAATCTGAATTTTCTGAAAGCTGGTAAGATTCATTTTGTTTAAATCATAAAGGCAACAGTCATACAGTAAACCAAAATTTGAGCAAAAATGAAAAGTCCTCGTATACATCAAGAGAATTCCTCATCACTTCTTCCTTCGCTTGCTTTATGAATCTAATCATACAAATAGATACAACAAGCAGTCCAATGGTGGTGGAACATATGTGCTGCTGGCTTTGTGATACCTGTGGTAACATTGCTCCTTGAACCATCTGAATTCATGTCAACAGCTCGATCACTATCTGAGATCAGGCGACGAATAGCCCGTCACAGAAGTAAATATTTCATAAATGACAGTTGTGTTACATCTGAGGCCAAATTTTCATAGCAATCATGATGTCACCTGTCATGGTTTCATGCCTCACAGTCATGAGTGAACAAAATAACTTTCAAACCGATACCTGGCTACTACAACCCGTGTTTCCTTCATTTAAGGTGTGAGAGGTAGCACATGATATGTGACTGGCAATGTAAACCTGACCTCATACCATTCTACGTAAGTGCTTAAGGTCCCTTGGTCATGCCAGTGAAAGTACAATGTGTTCCCCAATATATCAGCGGCAGTCCTGACTAGAAAGTTTAGAGATGGTGCCGATTTATGTCTTAGTAAGACTTTGAGAGAGGCTCAGATATCCGACATATCAACCAAGAATCTCCACCATATTCCCTAAGAGGGTATTGTCAATCAAATTGTGGTGTACATACAAGAACATGTCCCTTGGTGGAGCAATGCTGGTCTTTTTCTGGCAAGATAACAGCAACGTTACTTGCGCTTGAAGCCATTTGGGAATTATTCCAATAAAGTCGGAGGATCAGATACCGGCCCAACAGAACTTTTACCAATAGTTCATAGGACATCATACTATCCTGTTATATTACTGCTGCATTTGTGGATATTGCTGAGGCTTTGAGTTGAGGTCAATTATGACAATGTTAAGGAGGTGTGTTGAGCCTCTTCCTTTCCAGGTCGTTGTGTACCCTCATAAGTTTTGATGATCAGTAAGGTAGACCAACGGCCCACTGACTTTTTTTACTCTTACTCTTTTTACTTAGTGTCCAGAAACTGAAAAGTAGACTCTTTTCGACACAAACACATTATTAATGCGAATGAACCCTTAAGTGAACCTTTAAAGCATAGAAATACAAATAAAAAGATCCTCATTAAAAAAACTTCTGAATACACAATCAGATGACTAAAAGAACAGTTGTGGAAATCTTACCATTTACAACCAGCCTTATCACTTCTCTCCAAGGACAGAAATACGTTCTGCTAAAGACAGTCATCTTCCCCCGGGAGTTTCAAGAAGGCATACTGTTTTTCTTGGCAACCATTGAGCAGTTAGCTCATACAATATTCATTATACGAATAGACTTGGCGTAAAATGATATTACACCATGGAACAGTGGTGCCATATAGCTAGGACAGTTACCCAAGAACACTTTCAACAGCAGACAGAGCTTTCCTGCTTTGAGACAAAAAACTCGCTGATTAGGGTGAAAACAGTAAAGGAAGCAAGATCAAATTGCTCAAATAATTTGACCAAGTGACTTTGAAAATGTTTCTAATGAGACTCCAAAATTGAAGAAGGCCTCATGTGTACACCACGGAATGCAAATATCACATCTTACACTGACCATTGTCTATCATCCAGATTCAATCAAATGATTGGGGTTGCTAAGATCCTTCTGTTCACATTTCCGCACACATTCTCCAGCAGGTTTGAAGGAGAACAGTCACGGAGAGTTCTCCTATGAGACTCCTAGTAGTTGAGTGATTGAAGCTCTGAAACATTCAGCTGTGGCTGAATGAAAAACACCGCCAGCACTCAAAGCAATTTTGCTAGAAGTAAGTGTAGTCAATTCATTTATTGAGATAACAAGTGAATTAGATTATGTTCTTTAAAAACCCTTTCATCCAACAGATAGCGATTCTCCAATAATCTTTGTAATGTGTTTGGCAGACATTAGCAGCAAGAGACAAGGACACTTGACTCAGTCTTCAACTCTAAAGAGCAAACTTAGTGAATGTAGTCCAATAATGAAACTGTATCGAGGAATGACATGGTAGATTTACTGAACTGTTGCACAAGAGCCATTATCAATGTTAAAACTAAATTCAATTCTTCTTTTACTGAGAATGTGGCAGAGAAATTACCACATGTCTTTCCAAACCACTGGTTTTGTTTATTCTTGTTTGAAACCTAAGAAATTGTCATGCAAAAATAAATTTTCATCTTATTATGGCTGTTATAATTAAGAACGTTCAAAAAGAAGGTTTTAGTCGAAGGTGTGTGTGCTGCCACTTGCCATTATTGTCATTCTAACTTTGATCCAGATGACTTGCTGTTACAGCTCCCACTATTAAGCAAATTCAATAGCCATCACAACTTTTCTTAATTGGCATAATAACCATTTTATGATACTTGGGAAGAACTAGTTTGTTAAATCAAACATTGGTACTGTCTACTCTGGTTTGTTATAACAAGTTTGTTAAATGAAAACTGCTGGTGAAACTTTCGTAAACATCACTTCATCCATTTCAATTTCATAAATATCTTTTGGTGTAATGAAATGTAGAAAGGAAGAAAAGAAAAGCATATCTGCTATCTTATATAAACATGGTATTTTCTTAAATATTGTGATTCCCAAGGAGTCTTTGTTGAATTTGAGGCATCTCTGGTGCCAGTATAGGAAGAGCAATTCTTATGAAACACGCCCATAAACCTTTCATTTGGAGCAAGTAAAGTTACGGTGTTTGAGTGCAAAAACACATATTTGGGCAGATGCGGCCATAACAACCAAAGCACATACCCAATTCCAACTCACACTCATTCCCACACCCACAACTACCAATACTAGCAGTAAGACATGATGAAATATTGCAAGAAATAAATTCATGTGGAGACAGCTGTCAAGGCAGCTGTCAAGGCTGTCAACACAACTCAGTGATAAATTCCCCACTAACAACTCGCAAGAAATTTACAACCAACAAGCCGACTGATTAATCCATAAATTTAAATCCTGAGTACCCGGACATATCTCTTATGTCATTTTAAATGAGCCTGTAAAAGAATTCCCAACTGAATCTATAAATTTGAATTGTCGAGATTCCAGTGTGTATTCAAACTTTTGTTGAAGATTTGCAATTCAGTGCCCTTTGACCACAGACCGTCTTTTAGTAACTGTATATGTAACATTATCTGGCAGTTTTTCTAATTCTCGAAATCCAATTCATACATTTTATCGGAAATATTGTTTCCACAGGGTTTGTTATGTTATTGCTTGTATGGTGCATTATTCTAGAGATTATCCAAGTTTGAATGAAGGTAAAACAAATGAACTAAAGATATGATTCCACAACAGTAGGAAACTGCCGTTCCAGCAAAATTTCAAATACCAAAATGGTAGACTTGGGTGGCAAATTGACACAGTTTTAAGCAAACCCGCTCCAGTTGATGCAGACAGGCCATAATGCATTGGAGATTGCCAGTGATACAGCGACGAAAAAACCCAATCCTGGTAATGTTGGGGATGATACAAATTAAATAGAAGGTAGTGATGCAAGAGGATCATAGAAGTTTCTGAATAATAGATTGGCAATTTTGTAAAAATGTCTCAAAGAGTGTGGAGAGTTACCGAGCAGAATAGGAACTGCTTTGCCAATAAGGAATTCGAGAATTGGATGGTGGAGTTTATCAATGCCATTCAACAGTTCCTGATCAAGAGAAAACATTTTCTGAGGAGAAATTGGGAATGATTAGTTGGCAGATTGGAGGCTGATTCACAAATCAAGAATTTGAGAATCTGGGAAAAAGTCCAGAGGGCTATTTTCTGCAAGTTCTCCAAAAAGCAAATGGACAACTTTGGGAATATTTCTACGGCATCATTAAAGTTGGGAGCTTTTCGAGCAGAACCGAATTTGTAATAAGAAAAAAGACACTGAGTGCCATTCCGTGTTCCTGAAAAGCTGAAAGCAAATTTCATACATGTTGAACATTCTAAAGCGGAAAGTATTGTCAAATCAAAGTTTTTAAAAAACTGACAGACAGCACGACCCACTCGCGAAATTCGCGAAAATGTCCTCCACGCAACTTGTTTCTGTTCCACAGAAGGTTGTAGCAAGAGTCAATATCGCACAACATGCACAAATATATTATAAGACTTTTTTTTCCATAATGGGTTAATTAAGCTAACATTAATGAACTTTGAATAAGGCAGATTATGAACCCATCAGCAGAGATGCCAATTTTCTAATTCCCTGACGTTTTTCCTCAAAATGTTATCCGGCTGATATCGCAGTAATACCCCATGCCATGTTGATCAAATGAGTCTGAGGACGCTTACACAATCTTCAAGTGGCGGCTTTATTTGCGGAGAGAATGAAACGTGATCATGATTGGTTTTTACTGGCAGCCTGACAAGGTCGTTTTAAGGTCATTTACCACATTATTAAAGACTTTATCAGGCATTTCTTGACGTCAGATTACAGATGCAAGAGCGTGACAACTATATTAGCATTGTTCAGTATACATTTTTTCTCAATCTGACAATGGTATTGATGTAAAGGAAATTAAACCAAATATCATGCAGAACATCTTCTTTTTCAATTGAAGGTTTTTTTAGGCCAATCTGACAAGATTTATGCCAGGACAATTTCCACTTCAGAGCTGAGGTGGAATGTATAGCATCCTCAAGTTATTTTGACAATTCTAGTTGACAGGCTAAACACAAATGACACCGACATGCAACAGGCCACTGGCCAGCCATCTCCCACATAGTCAACTACCTATCCTTAGGCATGTTAGGGGATGAAAACAACTTTTTTGGTGAATACTTGTCGAGCCACAAATAGACTTTTTCCTGTAACTACATCAGTCCCTCCACCGTTGGAAGGGAACTAAGCCAACCTGGCCCTTTATCAGATATGTTCTCGATCAGATATGACCAGCAAAATTGGAAAATGGAAAGGTGTATGTGAGAATCAATTATCTCCTTTTTCTATGATATTTATGACAATAAAGCATCAACATACAGCAAGATTATCACCAGGCCTATTTATTATAAAACAGAGTCAAAAAGTAGAGGGTCATACAGTGTGTCACCATCTAAAAATTCCAAAGCGATCACCTGTTGGACAGTTTATAATTCAACCCAAAGACATTACAATTTTGATGGGGAGAAAGGGACAGTTCAAATAAGTAGCCATTTCGGCCAGGTCAATATAGTATGAGAATTTGTGCCTCAGTGCTATTTGGGGCCAGGACCCATGAAAAAAATGTATCGAAATCTGCACTATGGAACCAGGTGGAAAACTTCTCTGAAGGTATAAACCATGTTACACCGCTGGCAAATCATCAGAGATTACTACTAAAAACCTGATCTTTTTTGTTCGAGGTAAGGGGTTTCTGAAGAAGTTCTAGCAGTTCATCACCTCAGAGTAACACAAGCCACTGTATCATGTCGCCAAGTCATAGATCATTGAGTGCACTAATATCAGCCTTGGGCGGAGAGAAAACAAACAAATAAAGAATGCTGTGCCAACATCATCCAAAACATGAATTATTAAAAGATGCAGCAACCTCAATGGGCCTGCCATCAATAACCCTCATACACATTTCATGATCTCTGAATCAACGACACACAGGGAGACTCATCTCGCATCAAATTTGGGTCTAAGTTGGAATTCTCAAGTTGTCAAGTTGACATGGGAAGAAAGATTGACTTGCAGAAATCAATCAGTGAAAACAGAGGCTTTTACTGCAATACTACATGTAGGCTTACCACCGAATCAAAAGGTTGGCTTCTTCTACTTACTTCTACTAGATAATTGTGATTTGATGTAAGCGCTATAGATATTGGTTTTCCATGTTATAAAAAAAAACATCTCCAAGGACACCGGAGGATGCAAAATCAGCTACTCTTTAACTTGCCTTCAATCATGTAGAGCCATTCACTATGGTTTTCTGCCAGCCATGAACTCTGATATCGTAGGTCTAGATGTCGGAGTCAACATATTGATTTGCAGTGTGAAACACACTTAATTGCTCTGGATTGTTTATCGGTCATGTTGGAAACTTATTTCATATCTTAAGTTTAATATTTGCGCAACGAGTTCCGATAAAAGATCAATCGCTGTGAGGCTTATTAAAGAAGATGGTGCGTTTCATTCAATGCAAACAAAAAGCATCCCACAAAAGAAAGGTTATATTTTCAGCAATGTGTCTTACATATTGAACAAGACAAATAATCTTTATTGTAGGGATGCCACAATTTTTCACTCACATTCTATTGTTACTCAATTTGCATACAAAGCAACGCTTTCTTATTTATTCCCTATAGATCCTGCTTGTCGATTAGTTAAGGACACCATGTTCAATCTAAGTCACATCAACTGATGCTCAAGTCTTCTTCTACAGACAATTCAAAATGAGTTTATCACCTAAATAGGAAAAGGACGTCAATGGACTTATATCAATGCATTGGTGAATTTTCTGACTTGACTTCTAAAGATGTCAAATATTGGTGCCGATCTCCTGACAATACGATTACAGAAATACGTGGGTGAACCGCCTATCACATACCATACCATTGATTTCACTTTGAATACCAATCGTCGATGACTCGTGATTTCATTCTCAATTCAAATCACATCAACAATATCGTCAGGTCTTATCTGGCGAAAGATCTTATTTTCATTCAGCTATTTGATGCTTGATTGGATCTGTACGCGACTTCAACAGAAGAAAATTGATTTTTGAACTGCTATCAAGAAAATACAATTTGAAGAGCTTGGAGGTGCCTAACCAGTTAACTTTTCAACCCCACTGACAAAAGAAGAAAACGTGTCAGATGAAAATGACTTGATGAATTTAAATGTCAAACTTGACGATTTTATTAACTACTTAGATAGAACAGACTGTCATCTCTATTAAGTACTTTTTTCATTCTGCCTCAAGCTAAAATATTCAACAAGCTAGCATAACTTGTTATCACCCATAATTGAAATAGCAGGTCCCTGGGAACTTGATTAAACTGTGAACTTCAAAAAGACTCAATTATCAAGAGATGTTAACAAAAGTAATTTTACTTTAAACTGAGCTAACGAGTTTGTCAATAAACATGATAAAGGTGTGCATTTCAAATTCTCAAGAAATGTAACAATCCAACACACTGATGTCCCTTAGGGCTGTATCTTCCCCACACACAAATGCTTTTAGTGACACCGTTGTCCCAGAACTCCCACTGGACTACATTTAGAGTCATAATACAACCCCTGGGAAACTTTGTGACATCATGAACTTTGAGGATTATCACTTTAGAACGCGATACGATGAATTATTTACAGAAGATGGTAAAATTACACCTTGAGTCTGAACTCTGGCATTCCAATGTCATGTCAAGGCATCAATAGTTAGTGCTAATGCTGCTCAAACTGCGTGACAATAGGAATATGTTTTGAAATATGAGACGTATTAATGTCAACTTTAGTAAAAATGATTTTTTAGAATGATTTTTAAAGTCTTTCCTAATCTCAGGATGGTTGAACATAATACCATATATCAGATCTTAAACCATTGCACTTGTTTTGAGTTTTATTTCTAAAGGATAGATGGAATACAAATACTCCTAGAAACCCATGCAACTTAAAGTTGGGGGCTTAGATAGTTCCATTCAACAAGGTTATCATGAATCCTGGCTTAGATTTTAACCCCGGGTCTATCCTGAAACATTCTTGTGAAATAAAAGGTCAAAGACATGCAGACTAAACAAGCCTCCCTCCTGCAGGTAAGGCTTCGTTCATAGAAGTACGAAGACAATCTCATGCAAATCCGAAAGTCAGCCAATCAGTCATGTCTGTCTAAGCCAGGGTGCTAATGACAGGGACGAATGAACATGACCAAGTACCACCACCGCATGGAATGCTGAAAAGATCTTGTCGCAGTGACTGAAAGAGCAAAAGAGAAGTGTTCTCAAACCCCCAAAAATTCCAATATTCACTGCATTTTTGTGATGCTTCGGTGATTAAAATATAGGTATCAGTATATGTCCATGTTTCAGCAAATTTTAAATATCACAGACAAAGTACAAACCTTGAAAAGTTTGAAATACTCCGTGATCTCAGTCTAATGCTTTGTACCAATAGCAACTACCATTGAACAGACAGAACCAGAACAATGTGGTTGCTGAGAACTGAGACCAAGGAAACCTTTAAAGGGTTATGCTGTTTGTAATAATGCAGCGGTAGATTACAACTCTGAGCCCCCCCCCCCCCCCTATCAGACATTCAACATTTATTTGACACCTGGGAAAAAGGGGTCGTCCAGGAATCAACAGTTTGTCACCCAGACCACAAGATCCTTGCTCCAGGAATTCACTCCTCTTTTTTCGAGCTTCAGAGCATCACCTGTTTTTCACTTGACAGAACAGTGAACGTCAGGAATGCCACACAAATTCACATTTTTGGGTACGAAATCTATTATGAATAGACTTGTTCCCATATCTGGGTAAGGGTTGGCTGGTTTGTGCAAATCAACTGAACAGTGCCTCCTTTAATTCTCAACCTTCTTCCCCGACAATGATGGCTGAAGATGTCAGAAAATTGACGGAGAGAAGAAACTGGATAATAGTACCAAGCTGTTCTCCCCTAAATTCGCGGTCGCAAGACATGCGACGGTCTTTCGGCATGTTTGGCAGTCCCGTACGCAGGAATTCACCAAAGGTCATCTTTGCTATTTTCAGACATTCGATGCTGATTTTTACTCAGTTCGTCAGGAATTCAACGCTAGGTATTTTTTGGATACCTCAGGATGCGACGCAGATGCGGCATCCCATCAGTGTCGACCCTTGAAATGGGGGGTTCAGAGTTGTAATTGACCGCTGCATAACTTATGGTCCAGGAAAATAGAAATGCAGTAATACACAATACCGCGGTGCAGTTATTATGCATACGAATTTGCTTAAACTTGGTATAAATAGTATTTGCATATCTGTCTACACAACGGCAATGTTGAAGTTAATATTCGGTTCATATTTACACAATGTGGAAGTTTCGAATTCAATTACATATTTCAAGAACCGAACAGTGTAAGCCTTCAACACATGTCACAGAGCCAAGTCTTACTGTGATCCAGTCACTCATAACACAGCCAGATTATCTGACAGGGTTCTCCCAATAATATATCGCAAACCTTTGTGGTGCTGCATTAGACATTCTCATCATCGTATTACCCTTCCATCAAACAGTTAGCAGAGCTTGAAGGCAAACAATCCAGTCAGTCATTCCAACTGTAAGGTTTCTTTAACAGACTCTAACACATCCGAGATTAGCCTAAGCCACAACTAATGTACATGTAGATGTCAGCAAGTCAGCAGGTCTTGTCATTTGAAGAGATTACAAAGAATTAGCGTGACTGAGGAAAGCCTCCAATTCAGACGTTAAGTCAACTACTACCTGCCTTTTTGGCTTCTCATTTTGGGTCAGGTTCCCCCCCCGTAATGTAAGTGGAAAATGAGTGATTCATAAATACCAGTAATAATCCTGTGGAATCATGACTTTCTTTGCTGCACCAATACATGCTTGCTGTATCAATAATACAGGAAAGCACCTTAACTCAGAAAAACCTTGACTCAAAACATTTTGGTTTCTGGTAATATGAATGCCGTAGAGAAGATGAGATTGGTTGAATGGTTCCAGGCAGCTTGTTGTCTTGTAAGCAAATACATTTGTGGTAAAGTGGGTAAATCATGGCGACAAATGCTTACATGGAGAGGTTGTAAGACTATTATATCCAGTTTTGGCTAGAAATGCTGCTTGAAAAAGTTAGGCTGTAGCTGTCTGAGTGGTTCAGACTTTTGATAGAATGACATGAGACATAGTAAACCCATAACAAATCACATCTGGCCTTGGGCAATGTGGTCTCTCGCCAAATTATCGCTGACCTTGCCGCAGCACATGGTCGATTGGCTACTTGTAGTCTAGCATAGCAATGGAATCTGGTATCACAAGGGAAAACTGACAGAAAGCAGCATCAGCAAGTGTGCTCCTTAGGCCTCAGAAAATCCACACCACGAAGAGTCAATCGAAATCACCGTTCACAATGAAAACACAAGTCAGCCAAATGTGCATTTTGAAATGACACAATAATACAACTAATATTTACCAGGCCAAATAATCCAACCCAAATAATCATAGGAATACAACAGAGTTTTATTACCCAAAACAATAGCTTCTTAGAAGAAATTAACAAGGCGGCTGATTACTCCCCAGGGAGCAACTAAGATAATCACAGGAAGCAAATATGATATTAGCTCTAGCCTCACCATGACATGGACTGTCACCAAAGTATGTTTGACCGACACAATATTAGTCGTCGTTTGTATTTGATCATGTTGATAACCAGGGGGTAGTATAGTTTAGTACTCCGGTGGTACCAGAAATGCAAAGCAAAGGCGAAAGGTGAAACCAAACCAGCAAGCGAGGTAAAAAGGAATATTATCACTAGTCTACTGTAATTCCAGAAATACTGGCATACCATTTTTTTCATGTAATCTACGACCACAAAAACAAAATCTAATTGAAATAACTATTCAGTTATGGGGTTATCAAAACGTAGATACCAGAACAGCTCAACATAACTCGAATATATTGAGCCCATGAATCCGAATGTACACATGTTCGTCTTCTCCTATTTTATCTGGGTTAGGGTTTGAATATCCTTTGCATAAATCAAAGCTTTGGAATTCTAGTATTTCACTGTTCTGCTATATATCTTAAGCCCGGAGTTGACCCAGGTAACCAATTGGTTCTCAGGTTATGCAGAAGATGTAATAACCAAGGAAGAGGAAACAAGCCTTGGAGGAAGATTTCCCAATCACGAGAGATAGATGAGACATTAGATCTGGCCAAAACTCACCATGTGGTCTCTGTCTCCAAACTGTGTTTGACCATGATTGACTTGGTGGTCATTTGTTGTGATAATCAGTGTTAGTGATGGCTTCGGTTCCTCAGTGGTGCCAAAAATCAACAACGAGGGAGGGAGGGAGGAGATTAGTACAGTTGTGTATGTAATGCCCAAATCAGTTTAACCTTGAAAGTTGAAGGAAGAGACATCTATTCCATATCAGGCCACTCTTCGAATCCGACAACAACCTTCATCAGTTGGACAAACAGGGAAGCTTGGGAGAGTTTGTGATTTAGAGTGGCATGGCTAGTACATTGCGTCAGCACAAATCCCATTAACGTGATACCTAGTTTGTAGTTAATCGTGGGTCACGAAAATAGAACTGCAGTCATACACAGTCTTTCAATTCCTTCTCTATCGCCACAATGCACTTGAAAGAGATCTTAGATATTGGTGTTCAGAGAAAGGGTTACTTCCAACACGCATATTAATTCCCTTTCGATACAAGAACTTATGAACAGCTTCATGTGTCATAAGACCACTTTCCATAAGAATGGCCAATTGAATGGAGCAGTCGCTGATTAACTTGATCGTCAGAGTTGCAGACCTCCTGGGACAGCCCAAGATGGCTACTTCTAGCAGTGCTGCTTACAAGAGGAGACTTCTTTGGTCACAACTGCCCTAGAGTTTCAGATGAAAAATGTATAGAGTGAGTCAGAAGTACGATGTCTTATATGGAGCTTGGTCTCAAATTGGTTCTAAGGGTTTAATTGGCTATAACTGGAAGCCTGAGACCGAGACTTCTTCGTGCTAGATAAGATTTTCTTTGGTCACAATTACCCTGAGGTTTCCAAGTCACAAAACGTAGAACATGATCGATGCCACAAATTTTGCTAAAATTGGCTCTTGGGGCTTAATTGGATATCACTGGAAGCCCCCAGCTGAAAATACTTCTTGTTAGACAAGAGTTCCCAACGGTCCAAGTCACCCTGAGGCTACAAAGATACACAGAGTATAACATAAGCCAGAAGCAGAACTTTTTAGCATGAACCTTGGCATGAACCACTTGAAACCTTCGCCTTCTAAGCATCAATCATTTTGAAAAGATCTGTTACTTCTTAATAAAGGTCTACGCCAATCGTTAAAGACTTAAATTGAATTTAAATATTTTGAATTGCGTAAATATATGTGTTAAATATGAAATACAAAATTGCCGTTCCATCGATAGATACACAAATACTATAAAGACCTAGTTCAAGCAAATTCATGTGTGTAATCACCGCACTACGGCATAACTGCATTTCAATTTTACTGGACCACCAGTAATTACGAACGGCACATCCCTTTAAAGTTGGTCAGGGGTTGCAAACAACCCAAAGTTTCGAGTCGAGGGAAAGAGGGATCAAGAGACATATTCACAACACAAAGCTTGATAATAAGCTAACTGTTCTCTGGTGATGATAAACTCATGGTGGTGTGGGATGACTGATCAGCTGTAATCTGAATGGGCAAATAAGGTAGAATGGGGTATAAACTGTAGCCCCAGTTTAATTGTAGCCCCTGCCTATGATATCGATTGATATCCCCATGCATCAAACAATGCAAGGGCTTAAAAATAAACCGGGGCTACAATTACCCCATTCTACCCTATTTTTTATTATGTCTACTACCTTCTTTGTACCATTAGAGACCATACCAGTCAGATATATCACATAAGCTAAAATGTCACCACCTTACTGAGAGCAGAAACTTCGGCTGCAAAAAGTGAAAGGTCGACTATGTAGAAACGGCTTGGACGACTTCAATAGCAGTGGCTACTGAAGATTTTTTACATGTATCATGATATTTGCCCTCTACCCAACTGTAATATGACATTCCAGACCCATGTTGCCTCAACATTCCGAGACCAAAACAAGGAATTAGAGGAATATTACAAGGGATTATGTTAATCAATTTACCAGTGTCAAGCTCCTCATATCAAACTGGTCCTCTCCCTTTCCTCGTGTGACAAGATTTGGTTCGACAAAACAAGACAACTTACATATCTGGTGTCATATTCACAAAGCATGATACCATCTACCGAGGAACAATGCTCACTTTCTCACTGCCTAATTGAATGATGTAGATTTACAAACAAAAGGGAGCCTTCCTCATGAGTCCTGCATTATTGCTACCAGGGTCCTTACTCGCCTCCGCACTATGTAATTCTAGGAACGCGTCCAAGGACACCGACGATTCAAGCTGGTCACCTCCAACATCTGACCCGACAGTCTTCCTCTTTGCACAGAAATCAGGTGCCATTCATGATATGTCAGGCAGGGATAATCAGCTTACAGGTCTCTCAAATAAGAGCATCCCAAAGGTCCCCATGCGTGACACTCAAGCAAGACTAAGGTGATGATAGCATTAGCTGTATTGTGATCAAGTCAACAGGTTCTTGCAGTCTTTAAATGGTAAGGTTGGTCTCTTGGCTTACTTTCAGATATAGCACTGTGTTAGAAACTGCTCCAGGACCTTGGTCTACTCTCCAAAAAGGCCCTCCTCACCACAACAGACAAGTGTGTATTACCAGCAGAACTAGACAATATTAAATTTTGAATTTGTTTTCTGTAAATGTTAGAGACCCTTCACGTTTTTCATGCATCTGATTTCTTTAGCCTTGATGACAGATCAGGCTTTAAACAGCTGAATGAGATGGTTCCTCTAGCATGCTGTTCTAGCATGTTGAAGAAGGGATCCAGTGACGAAACCCTTGGCCTTGGCGATGGAGCAGAAACCAGCTTTAGAGTATATTGGTTGCTCGGCAGCGACGTGACGAAACCCCGTGCCTTAGCAATGGAGCGGGTACCAGCTTTAGCGGATATTCGTAGCAAGTATAAAGTAAGTCAAACCCAAAGACTGATTTTAGTACTGTTGGCATGGTAGGGTAGCACGTCATAGGCTTTTATGGAAATACCCATTTTCTATCATCAGGACTTTGCAGACTGTGATCAAAGAATCTTATAAGTGGTTAATAGGACGATGCCACTTAGGGACAGTCTATTAGGTATCAAAGAAATAATTTTCCAATAACAGGAATGACAAATAACAGTTCTCCTCCTTTCATTCGTACCTACATGATATTGGGCTGAAGCACAAATGAATACACCTGGCTTGATGAGTAACAGCCTTGGAGTGATGATAATGATGGTGGTGATGATGATGATGATGATGATGGCGGCGGTGACAACGACAACAACAAATTAAATGCCGAAGCTATGGACCAGTACATCAGTCAAAAGATCAAGAAAAACTTGGTGGATACACAAAACCTAAGATGCCTTTCCCCCAGTCCTCATAGAGATATCACCAACTTGGCCGGAGTCCCATAAATCTCCGCTGCATGGTGCCTAAAGATTTCTTAATGAATGTGTCTGGCATCGTGGGCGGGCTAGATCTTGGCAACTGGAAATGTACCGGCCTCGCCAGGGAATGACAATGTATGCAATGAGAAGAAGACGGAATTAGTATGGTGCTGTGGTCAATCTTAATTGAATACAGGCAACTCAACAAAACGGTTTGTTTCATTCTTCTTATTCTGAAGACTGCATAACATTTATTGTAAGTATCAGGTAGGTGTAACCTCCAAGAAAGGCAGGGTGATCTTTGAAGTGATGGCTGTTTTTAAAATTTGAAATTTGGCTATCCTACTCATCTCTTTTTAAGTGTACACCATAACCTAACTCTCTCTGTCATAATTCTTGTGGCCAATTGGCTAACTAATATGAAAACTTAGCCTAAAATGGGTACCAAGGGACCTTATCCCATGGAAATAATGACCAACACTTTTGCGAGTAGGTCACTTCTGTTCTCATCAGGGATTAGTGATAGATGTTGTACGATGCAATTGGCAAGCAATCAATTGGCTCCAGGCAAATGCGCTTGTCATATTGTTTTTTACTACATGTCCTCATCCAGAAGATCGGAGCCACAAATACAGTACAATCAGCAATCTATTACATGTACTAGTACTCAGGCCGAGTGCAAAGAATTCATTGTATCTGAGCTCAAAGTTTTTTTTCTTTTTTCATTAAGACTGGAAAAACTCAAACACTGATATCCTGTGACTAAGGCCTTTGAGAGTGTGACATCAAATGATGATAGCTTTTTTCTGTTCCAGACACAGAGACTTTACTTTTACCATTATAGAACTTGAACCAATGATAACAACACCTGGCTCCAAAAGGACCATAAACATGGTTCTTTGTCGTAGTGGAGAAAGGGGACTTTCATTGAGATTTGCAGATCTGATGAGGAAAATAACGGTAGTGGAGAAATGGGACTCAATGAGAGATTTTCAAGGAATGGTCATGTACGTTTTTAGCTTGAATATAATCTTTCTGGTACAATTTATAGTATTACACACTTAGCATACTGTTAGCATTTGACAAGTCTAAAAAGATTTGGTCCAAAACATGTTGGCAAGGTGTACAACATACACTCTAAATCTTAAGGGTTAAAAGTAAACTGCCTGTTGACATATGAAGTATTTGCTTCATTTCATCGAGCTGGTGGGCAAACAGACAAATTCTTGATTAAAGAAACACAAGCCGTCACAAAGACGGCAAAATGAAATCCAATTTTCCATTTCCACCGACTCTGTAGCTCAAGTTCACAATTCAGTACACAGCAGGTCTTGAACGGCTCAAGCCAGCCGTTCACAAATGTGATGATATATACTTGTGCACTGTTGTGAAAAATTAACAAAGACGTCTCCGCGTTTATGTCTATTGTCAATTTCTGTTGGCGAACGGAATCTAATCTTTGTTCGTGTTCGCGTTTCCAGTGTTGGTCCCAAGAGATTAATTATTCTATGGACTGTCTTTGTCCGATATTCTTCACTCAGTGAGATAGCAAGGACAAAGCACAAAGGGCTGAAACACAGTCAATACAAATACTTTCTCCTGATAATTCATAAATTGGCTATATCCCCCGATATTTCCTGTAAGTAATGGAGACATATATATTTGTGGCATAATACTTGAGACTCATAAATTTTTATCTTATGGGGCTAATGAATAATAGAGTCCCAAGCCGCAGTCTTGATTGAAGAAACACGTAAGTTACATTCCTGTAACAGTGATTTTACATTAAGTTCCACCTTTTTCTTCGCAATAAATTTTTGATATTATCAATCATAAAAAATTTGAAAATACACCAGCAATTCTGTATCAAGGACATCCTATGGACTGACAAATGATATCCTTAATACATGTTACATGATAGAGAGGTGTCCTGATTACAAATGTCAAATTGAAAGGAAATGAACAAAAAGAGGATCCAAAACTAGCGTCCCTACTAGAGATGATGTGAATAGCTAACATAAGTGTCTGCTAAGGGAAGCTCCACTGCAAAAGGATGTGAACATAACCAGGTTTACAGTGAATATCTCCAAATACTCCTTTCCTGAATTCACCAACAGACTAAATATTGACTTTTGACAGATCAGTCCTCGACAATTAATTACTCTTCCGACAGCTTTGGTTCGAATACTAATTAGTCATCTCCAATGATGGATGAGTGGATCAGATCCTATTCAAACAGTTTCTACTGGGTGAGTTTAGAGTAAACACATTCAAAATGGACTTCAAGGCTCTACGATTACACATGACACGTAATAAGTCAAACATGGTCATCTGAAGGGTCCCATGTGTCATATTGAAGATGCAATGAAATGTTTATATAGCCTCCTTTAACTCTGAAGTCACTGTAAACAGACTAAACATAGATATTTGATAGGGCGGGTCTTGACAAATAAGAGCGAGCTTTAGCAACTCCGACTCGGACTTGAACGACGACATGTACGAGACTGAAAAGCAGCCGGCTATGGACATCCTTGATACAAATGATTTCATCAATATTTTCAATACAAGCCATGTGAAGCTACTTTTTGTAGAAAAAGAAATGGCAGCATTGATCGGACATGTGCATCTTGTGAATATCCAAGTTGGTTGTAATGAAACATCCACAACATGCATGCATCTAGCTTAAAAGGCCAGCTTTTTCTGCCACAAATAATGGTATTTTAAAGGCCACAACTCCAGGTATTTTGCCATTTTCTGCTGTAAGACGATTTCAAAAGTGTACCTAACACTTTATACAATACAGAAAACCCAATGCAATTAGCTCCATCCATTTTGAAGATATAGCCATTTATGTGTTTGACAACTTGATTACCTAATCAGGCTAGCAACTGGCTTGTTAGAGCCAGGCGGCGGGTTCAGCAAAAGTTGTGATGTAGATCAGGCTATTGCCCTACTTGGGGAGGACAAATATCAATGAATGCTCTTAAAATTGATATATGAAGTCTGTTAGTCTGTATTTCTAATTCTAACCTTCGATATACCCTATAATAAGGTAAGGTAATACAGACAAATTTATACCATTATAGTAAGAAATCAAACATCAGTCTGATCTATGTCAGTAAACTTGCCGCCTGACTTCACTTAGAAACCTAACCAAGGCTGTTACATAACATGTAAACAAAACAGTTAACCTTGCTTTATCTCTGGACTGGGTGCTTCAATTTTGATTAAACTTGATTTAATGCGGAGCTTTAAGTCCACTCTTTGAGGATCTGTACATGTCATGCAATCATTAAAGCAGGAGTCGTGGCCTTTAAGTGTTGAAAATGTTGATCACATCTTTTATATCCACGATGTCCATAGCCGGCTGCAATTCAATCTCGTAGTTCCAGTCGACGTCAGAGTCAGAGTCGGAAAGTTGCTAAAGCTTGCTGATAACTTCCTTGATATGAATACTGATTAGTCATCTGGATCAAGTGACAAAGGAGCAGATCCTATTCGAACCTCTCCTGTGTGATGGGAGTAAACACTCTCAAAATTGACTTCAAGGTTCTATAATTGCACTTGACAGTGATGTGGAAACGATGAATTACTCACACAAGTCAACGCGTTGATAGATAAAACTTCCCTCCTTAAGAATAGATGAGCTACAGGTTGGTTCATTCAATTTCAAGTCTTACAGAGATGAAAGCCAAATTGTTAATCGCAAAATTAAATGCGAAATCCAGTGCTCGTAAAAGTCTTATTTCTTCTAATCAGCCTCCTTGTGTAGAAGATATTGATGTATCAGCTGTCCTTTTGTGTTTCCATATAAAGTATAAGTATTGTGTACTCCGAGGTGGCATTTAAATAGGTCCATTTTGTTCTAACAGGCATGGATTACCAGCATTTTTGACCCGTCACACCAAAACCAGGAGCATGTTGCTCTAGCCTCTTCTGTTTGGTAGATTAAGACGGCTGGTCATTCTTTTCACTGTTGTCTGCCTTTTGTGAAATGAGAGCACATTTATTTCTTCCATATTCTCTGGTGTAATTCAGGCTCATCTTCTGAGTGACTTGCGCCTCGCTTTGCTGTGGCTTGACGCTCTTTTGTCAATGGCTTTACACCCAGGGCTACCACCAAAATGTAGCCTGAATAAAGGGAATGCGCCCACACGAGACGAAACTTCTATTTGTATTCATCAAATATGCTGAAAGAGCCCAAACTCTTAATCCTGTTGAGGAAAGTTTTCATGGTAAATTCATTACCAGCTCAAGAGCCCTCTAATTAAATACCAACCCGAGAATGCTCCATTATTGGCTTCATCTCGGCAAAGATTAACAAAAACATTTCCGAAGGAATAAGAACAAACAGGCTGCTGCACACCCCAATTTGATTCAAGCGTGGTGTAGGGTTATGTCTTAATTATTGATTTCGGTGAGCTCAGGGAAATGATGATTGACATTAACCGAAACTGCTGAAGAAGTGAACAACCCGCTGGCTACAGGTAGTACATTCCATTCCCTCGAAGAGAATAGGCTTCAAGAGTTCTAAATCATTTTCAGCACTAGTATTGTACAAGTTGTACTAACCTTAAATTAGAACCGGTGAGATGATTACTTAGCATGGGAGTTGATAAAGGGGGGGACCCCTAAAATCACAACAAACGTGTTTTTTGATTGTGATTTGGGCAAAATTTTGTTATTTTGCTCATCCCAGAGAGCCTTGAGAGCCTTTTGCCCCCCCCCCCACCCCAAGACCACAAAGATAGCTACGCCCCTGCTTACTTTAAAGGACTATCATGGATTAATTACGGGAAGGTGGCATACATGCGATGCGCCAAATCTATGGTTGAAACAAGCCAACTGACACAACTGGCTTGAAAGAAATGACACTGACCTGTGGTTCCCCTGTGAATTCCTCGGACTACCGTTACATGCCTGAAGACGCTGATAATCCATGTTGTTGTTGTTCCAGCTCGCAAGATTCAAAGAAGTTTCCCCATTCGTTTCATCGTGATTCAAAGCCTGATACATTGACATTGTCTAACTTACTCTTTAGCTCAAAATAATGGACAGCACTATTAAAGCTCACTTCAGATTATCCAATGTTTCTATAATTCAACATCCTCAATCCCATGATGTTGTTCCAATCTATTCATAGCCGAATACATTAATGTCAACAAAGTATCAAACACACATCTCAAACAAAGCTCAGGCTAGCACGCACTATCCACAATAGTTTGATAGTGGATGGCTAACCTCATCGTGAAATATTTATCATGGAATCAACTGCACAATCAGCTAATATAAAGTTACCATAAAATAAGAATGTCCTCTCCAACATTTAGAACCACAACCATAGAAAAATCATCAAATTGGTACTGATGCACAGCCGAGAAGAAAATACTTTTAAAAGCACATTGTAGAGCAAGAACAATAACAATTACTACAGAAATACAGAGGCACTGACAGCATCCAAGGCTCTGTGAACAATATCCATTTGGAACAATAACTGTCCACGCTGCACACAATGAGTTGTGACTAGCAAATATCCAAGGCCAACTGACGAATATAAACGCTAGCTTATCCAATAATCCATACACAGACAGAAGGCCAGCCAAAACGACTTAAGAGTAAAGCACATTAGATGTACCAATAGTTACAAAGCAACTCATCAGACTATTAAGAGTTCAATGGTCACTTGATGTATCCCTTTGAGTTGAATGTCCTAAAGCTTGGGACACAGGTTGATCAAGACAAGTACTATCACATCCAGACTGTCACTATCGAATGGTGCACATATTTCCAAGTTACTTTATCAAGTTAGCTCTGGTTGGCTATTTCATCTTCCAGTGCTCACGAACGAACAGAGTCTGCAACAACCAATAATTGTCCACAAATAAGCTGTTCAAATAGGTCGAATAATATAACGCAGTAAGTGTGCATCCATTGACAATGCCGTAAGCATGACACATGGTAACAAACCATGAACTAACCTCAAATGCAAATCCCAGAGTATGTAATATTTTCAGCACATCTGATTCATCCAACGAAGAAATTGGCAATGATCCCACAGACAGCAATCAGACTGGTGCATACACGTGTAAACGTAATTTATCAGTATTCAATGCGCTGTTGCTTATTAGCAACACTTGAGCATCGATAGATTTCCCAACATCATTCAAAATATTGTTTGACGTGCCCAGCGTCCACGTATACAACTGAATATGATTCTGTTCCGATCGACATTAATCAAAAGCATATCGGAATACATGTACAAGATAATCCGCTGTTTTCATGCTGATTCACCAGCTCAACAAATTGATATCAGCCCCACTAAATGTCGTCTCTATATATAATAGATGTTAAGTGGATTCCTTCCTTTGTACCAAAGAGCAATGAGGCCTTGAAAACCTTTTGAAGGTGTCATCAACTAAGACAGCGAGACCCTCTTTCTTTCAGAATCACTCCAAGCAAACGGCAAAGATCTAGCAACACATCTATCACCTGAATATCCAATATCATGTCCGATTCACGCAACAATGAACAGGTAATAGTGTGGCAGCCAACAGCTGTCACACAAATCGACAAAATTGTGTCTTAACCAATGAACCCACAGAGTTTACGGTCAAGCCGGAAATATTTGCATCCATTTTATTTTGCGTCTTTGTAAAATTGGCATACATGAACCTTTACAGTGTTTTGAGACCATGTTAAAGTACATGTATTTTCAATTACATTTTCTTTGATGTGGCCACAAAGTTTTGCAAGTATCTGTAAACACAAAAAGAAACGGCACATGATCATACCGGTCTTACCATCTTTTATTCCACTGCGTGCATATCCAGTTGTTTCAGTAGAGATACTTAATGTGTTCATCACAGTTTTAAAATTCCAGGACGTCACCAATAAGGGAAAGTCCACGAACATGTATAGCATGTATAATCAGAACATACAGATTCTTGTGATGAATACTCATTATCATCTACATCATCATCTACGGCGTGATGATCCTAGCGGATCTGTGCCTCGGATAGTCAACTGATACTGTCAGAATCTCTCACTGGTCAATTTGCAATCAGCTATTGCCAAAATATACTGGCTGGTGTACATTATTGGGTACAGCAATTGGTCAGCTAAGTGGTATATCTGGTTGGTCACTACAGACCTTCTACTGTTTGTACAAATCCATATTCGGTATGTACACATTTTTTTAGGCCGACCCCAATATACATTGTACTAATGCAGTATTACATTGGAAATGAAAGGAATCAGATGATCATAATATCAGACTTCCTTTGTCAACTGATACAGGTCTTGCTGAAAGAATCAACTGCCTATGAGAAAATTACCTCAGTATCGCAAGTAAGTGCTCACAACGATAATTCAATGCTTGATTCGTCAGAAAGTCCAACTGGTCAACTAATGCAGCATTTCCTGACAACAATTTGCTGCCAAGAATCTGGTGTGCTTACTTTGTTAATTTAATGCTTGATTCGGATCTGGACTCGTAATCTGTCGATGGACACGCGCGAGGCATATTTCACCGAAGAGTGAAACATAACTATATATTCCAGTTGCCAGTCTATTTCACTAAAACTGCAGGACCATGGCCAGTAGGAACATTTTCGCATGATCGGAATGGAAGCTTGAAGAAGGGTTCCCACGAAAAACAAAACACCAAATGGTCAGCTGTAAAAAATACACCAAATTCTGCCTTTCATTCTGATGTCTCGGGTGGTGAAGAGGGGAATAATATGGCAAAAATTCGGTTTTTGCAAATTCACATGATTTCAATGTTAACATCTTCATTGGTTAAAAGGCGCGGCCACTCATTGGTAGATCGTGGAATGACAGATTTTGTGTAGGAATGAGAATGAGTCATGAATAATTTCAATGCCGCATAGAACCAACGCCAACAAGAGGGTTGATGTATAATGTGAAGGGATTCATTCGGGCGCAGTTTATTGTCTAACACATTACGCTAGAACCTTATTGTAAAGTTCACAGATATTTAGAGCACTCACCATCTGCAAATGCAACATGCCTACCAACCAGGTAGATATTTCATACAATTCGCGATCAGTAAATACAAAATTGTTGATTTTAACATGTATTTCCATCCCCAATACACCGATTTTCAATTCTATTAATCATAAAAAATTTATAATGTACTGGTTCTTTGTAGTTTGGGATAAACGATTCGTACAGGCGTTGTAATAGATATTTAAAAGTCGAAGAAATACGAGAATTATCGAAATCATGAAAATACCTGTGGAGATATAAGAGATATTCAATCGAAATATGAGGATGCTCAGCAATTGGATAATGCCATGTCTGTGGATTCAACAGGAAGGATTAAACACCTGTGATCTATTGTAGAACTAAAATTCTCAGCCCACTTGGTAGAGTCTCATATTTTAGCCGCACGTACACCCCCTGAAAATGGACCACCAATCTTGGTTCGCGAACCAATGCTGCACCATCGAAAATCCACCAAGCGCGTACACCAGCGCTGCAGCTAGTTATAAAATCCGGCTACAGATGGCGCGCAAACAATAAGCAGAAAGCGCCATTTCGAAAACGCCGCCTGGAGCCGAACCATCTAACTAGCTAATTGCCGGTCGATGTGCGCATACACCACGACAAAGCCGAGCTTTTAACAAGCCGGGCGAATTTGGACCATCAAGCTTGGTGGGACAAATTCGCCCGGCAATTTGTATCGGCAATGGATTGCCGAACCAATTTGTCGCGGCAATGTGGTGGTGTACGTACAATTGGTCCACCAATCTTTCGTGGTGTAAGCGCAGCTAATGATTGTTTTTGATCGAATTTTCTCATCAATTTGAAGAGTACGTATTTAGTTCAAATCGAAAACCTGGATGATAAGTAAAGGAGACTTATTAGATACACCAACCATTTAGTCTCTAGCTAAAGGCTATAAAATCGCAAAACATCATTTCGAAGATGTCCACCTGCCAAAATATTTAAAAAAAGAAAATGTATAATACAAGTGAAAAAGGAAAAAAAGAACATTTTTTTACCCTGAATTGGGATAGAACCCACAACTTTCGGAAGTATACAAGAGCGGGAAATTCAAATCAAGTTAAAACTAGGTCAACGCAGATATTTGCTCAATAACGCCAACTGGTAGTATCAATCAAAAATGTTCGATTTGTATCATAATGAGATACGAGATGAATTCGATGAACAGATTAGGCACACTTGTTGATTTACGAGAGTTTATGATGCTTGTACAGATCGAATACAATCGTAATACGAGAAAATAACAAGATCTGGTGTTCGTCGTTGTAGCTGAGTATTATTTACAAATGTTTCAATTTAATAGCAAAACCTACCTGCACGCAGACTTCCTAAATTTTATTTCAAGGCTCTATCGACAAAAATGTCTTTGTAATTTACACTTTTATCCCCCTGGTGAGAAGAATTTAAGTCAAACCATGCTAAATTCTCTATCAGGGGCATTTCCTTGGCTATTCTTCCTCATGGCCAGATTTGAAGTGCCTAGGTCTTACGGTTACCAAACGTGCCCCATGTTGACGGATGGAGAGACAGACACCACTCTGAATAGTTATTTTACCATAAAAATACGAGAATTTATGATGATGCTCGATATCTTACTATGGGGATTATCACCCAAACACCATGGGTCCCGCCTTTTCAATAGAATTCAGGAATTTGCTCAGCATGACTTCGCAGCTGAGGCTTATGAGATGAATTCGAAGCACAGATCAGGCACACTTGTGGATTTATGAGAGATTACAATGCTTGTATATATCGAATACAATCGAAATACAAGAAAAAAACAAGATCTGATATTCATAGTGGTAGCTGAGTATCGTTTACAATGTTTAAAAAACGAGATCTGATATTCATAGTGGTAGCTGAGTATCGTTTACAAACGTTTAAAAAACGAGATCTGATATTCGTAGTGGTAGCTGAGTATCGTTTACAAACGTTTAAAAAACGAGATCTGATATTCGTAGTGGTAGCTGAGTATCGTTTACAAACGTTTAAAAAACGAGATCTGATATTCATAGTGGTAGCTGAGTATCGTTTACAAACGTTTAAAAAACGAGATCTGATATTCGCAGTGGTAGCTGAGTATCGTTTACAAACGTTTAAAAAACGAGATCTGATATTCGTAGTGGTAGCTGAGTATCGTTTACAAACGTTTAAAAAAACGAGATCTGATATTCGTAGTGTTAGCTTAGTATCGTTTACAAATATTTGAAAACGAGATCTGATGTTTGTAGGTTGGTAGCTGTCCCTCCATATAGTGAGACAAACAGAAAATTTCTATTTATGATACAAATCTCCTGTATCACCAAGGTTCAGTGATTATCTTCTGTTGCATTCTCAATCTCACATTGACAGACAGTTCTGTTTTGGAGACAAATGTTACCTGTCATAATTTTTCCTGTTCCTTGATAAGCTTGTCCTGGGTGCAGGTGTCGGATGACCAGAACGCTTCCTAGAGAACTCGTAGTTCTTGGCATTTGTCAGGATGTGGTTTGAGAACATGTTGAAATTGACATTGTGCAGCCCTTGATATCAGTTTAAACTCTAAACAACAACAAGTCAATTAAATTCGAAAACAATTTTGAAGAAAAATCATCTCATGGCATACAAATTCTGCGTTTAAACATAATTTCAAAATTTAGCAGATAACGGGTTAAAACACACTCTCTTTCCTAGCCCTTGTCATGTTTGTTGATCAATACAATGAGTGCATTTTCAAAGTAATTTTTACCAGTTCCTGACAATTTAATTCTCAATTTCCTCGTACATGTAGAACTTTTGTCAGTCTGAATTTCGATATAATTTTTGGCGTTCGCTTTGATCAGCATTATTAAATGGAATTTTGCTTTGTTCCATTTTAAAAAGGGAATTGGAGGCAGGTATAATCAAAGTCAAAGGGGAATTTACAAGTTTCGTGTTACTGTTTTAATGAATCTTATTCACTTTACCACACACACACAATTCAAATGTGCTCTCAAATCTAGTTGTGCCTGGGTCTTAACAGGAATTTCAGATCTTTTTCTCAGAATGGGAACTGCACCAGAATTTCTCAAACTCATATGGACACCCCTGCCAGGAGGAAGCCTGCCCTATAGGACACCCAGTTTAGTGCAGAATTCCTCATTTCAATTCAATTTCACATATGGGATCAGGATGTCCCTCTTTCAACGGCAGCATACGTCACTCTAAAGGATGTACTTCTAGAGAGTTTCTAACTGAAATTTTACGATGACTCAGCCAGGTCAACACTCTTCAAAATAAAGGTTTTTGAGCCTCTGAAAAAGCTCTAAAGGTTCATCGGCCAACACAAAAATGCACCCCGTGTAGATTTTTTAGTAAAATGAAAAACCCCAAATGGTTTTTGACATTGTGAAAAAACCCTTGTCCCCGAAAAACCCCTATGGGGTTCATATTTGTGTTGGACGAAAAACCAAAAAGATTTTTATTTCTTAGAGTGTAATGCTACCATCATTCTGTTGGCTGCAGGACAAGCGAATCCCCGGGAAGATTCTCTGATTGTCATTCCGAAAGCATCATTGATACCTCACAAGACAATATCCTCAAATCAATTGAATTATTCTGCCATTCTCTCCACAATGTGACAGTGCTAAGGGTATTTCATAGATGACAGCAGCAATGGTGCGATACATGTTAGACAGAGGTCCTGTCGCATTGCAGAGAAAGGACAACCTTGGAGGAATTATACTTGTCAAGTATAATTCCTCCAAGGGACAACTAACCAGCAGTATGAATGAAACACTTTGTGACAAATACTACGGGATGTTTGACACCAGTGGTGATCATGGCTGATGATTTAGTTCAGATATATCTTGAAAATGCCAATGAGGATAATTTTCATAGGATAAAAGTAGTGTTGAGTACTGGTCCCACTGTCTGGGGTACTCTTCAGTGCTCAGATTTATGAACTGGTTCCCCCTTAGGTTTACACCGGCCCGCGGCCATTCAAACTTCCAATTGTTATAAGCATTTTGTCCCAGGTTTCCTTCAGGAAGGTGACATTGGATCAGAAGTAGATTACTGTAAACCCTGAATCATTGCATGCCTTTTAAGTTCACGATCACAGATAATTGCAAAAACATATGGCAGCGAAAAAGAAAATGTCATTGAAATTATACTACAGAGAGGTCAAAATGCTGAATTGAAAGGGTTCAAATCCCACAATGGGGAACCTTTGAAAGGATTCTGGGGGCATCAAAACTTCCCAATGAGAAACCAACCCATCGACCTTACACATTTTCCCAATGAAGCTTCTGTGGAAAAGCACTTCTGACATTTTGCTCACGGCACCACATTCCACCCAGGTCCAGTAACTTCAACTTGAGACATTGATTATTCATCAGAAACCCATAGCTTGATATGCTGTATCCTGCTAAGAGTTGGTCAAAGTAGCATGGTAATCATAGAGAGAAGAGGCAACAAGATGAAACATACAAAGCAGAGTGTTAGCTCAGAAATGGTCACATATTCCACTATAGGCCTGTGACCCGGCTTGAGGACATGCCATCTATCGTCTAATGAGTTTTATAAAACGCGGCTCGTGGGAATACTCATTAGCCACGGTGAAGATAACCGACAAATCTGCAATCAGCCTCCGTTGTTAGTGCTTACCCTGTTAGTCAGATTGAGCAATAACTACTTTAGACACACTTCATCCTACTAACCACGTTCGCACTCAAATGACATCCCTGGACGATCAATAACCCAAAAGACATATGTACTAAGCAGGAAATAATAAGATGGTGACAGATATGTCCAAAAAAAATGTCGATAGCTTGCCAGAGGGATGTCCAACAATGAGCAGTGCATGGGAAAAAGAAGATCATCTGTAGTATTTGATGATATGTAGCAGCTAGATACTGAAGAGGAGTTGTAGAGTAGAAAATTTGCCAAAAGATTGTCATTCTCTTGCCAAATGCTTGTCACAGCCGAAGGCAAGAGATGAACATTTAATTTCGTATACATGATGACATGACACATTGCCACCAGGCATTGCCAGGAGCATGCAGAGCCAGGAGTCAATATGTACGTATGAGAAAGAGAGGCTCACCCTTGAGAAAACATTGGGTTTTTTCTCAGTCAAATGACCAATGGTCAATTTTTTTAGATAAGGAGGGCTTCCACCGCTCTACGTCGATTCTCTCCCTCCTAGCTTCAGTCCCGGACAAGCGACAGTGAAAGTTTTAAAAAACTGAGCCGAGAGCTGAGCGTCTACTGGGACATTACTAGCTCTATAAACAATATTGGACGACTGTTATGTAAGTAGGAGGAAACCGGAGACCCGAGAGGAAACCTTCACTGTCGAAGAGAGTCACCGTATCTATCAAATGAGTGTAATGGGACTGACCGGGAATCGAATCCCGGTCCTCAGAGGTGACAGGTGCTGATGTTACCACTGTGATACTCCCATAGCCCCAGTCAGACAGTGAAAGTCTTGCTAAGCACTTCCCCACCATCTGCGAACGACACGTTCTGACTTTAAGACTAGACCGACTACAGAATGTGAATATCATACAGGAGACTTTTTTCTAAGACAGAGAATTTCTTTCCATTTGGCTAAAATTTCCCCAGGGTCAACGTAATAGACAAAATTACATACGTAAGTAACAAGGACTCTTCTGGGACCAATTTATCAATCATCTTCGAATTTTAACTCTGTAGATATTATGAAGATATTTGGACTAGTATCATCATGCCCATGCAATGAGCTGTTTTCAAGATAGCTGTTTGGACGATGGCCAGATTATTCCAGTGCTAATTTTAGGGATGACTTAATTGGCGATAACCAGGTCCATGCCCTATGTGTTATTTTGAACTGACCAATTACTGTGCGCATGGTGATTTGTGACATCAGTCAACACTGGAAATAACTAATGTAAAATGTTGTTCACTTTCGGTTTGGCTTCCATTTCAAGTGTGATTCCCGCCCCTTCTGTAGAGAGAGAGGGGCTTTAGTCGAAATGATACATGGAGGTTAAATTGACTTTTTAATATGACAAAATGTGGCACAATGTGGCTATGTTGTCATAAGACATCCTCCCACCAAGTTTCAAAGTTTCAACTTTCTAGACTCAACAGTGAGCAAACGTGCCACCATTGTTGACGGACGACAGACGGACGGACGATGGATGGCAAGACGACAGACAGACGGACAGAAGACAAGATGTGATGACATAAGCTCACCCAAGTGAGCTAAAAACATTCAGAGGAACACTCCTTCTCGGCGAACAGATCTTTTCACATATAGACACTTTTTTCAAGTTGCCAACAATTTCTGCAAATTTTGCTCCCGATTTCCCGTGGGTCGATCACATAGATATGATTACATGAAGAAATTGACATACAAGTAACTAGTCCCCAATGGGACCAATTTATGGATAGCGTCCCAGCAAAGAAGATTACGTTCTGATGTGTGGCCCCAAATGTAATTCCTTCCCTCATCTCAAATTTGGAAATTGTTCCGGTCATTGAAGAAAGTGTTTTTTCTTGTTAAGGGTTTGACCATAGGCACCGCTACAGTAGAAGCTCCCTTAGCAGACACCTCTTTATTAAGGACACTAGTTTTGGTCCCAAAATCGGTTGTTTCCATTCAATTTGACCTCTCTAATCAGAACACCTCCCTATTAAGGAATTGTCAGTCCCGAGGGTGTCCTGAATAGAGAGGTTCTTCAATTTTGGCTCGATTTTGAAATCCTAAAGCAATGAGAACACTTTCAAAATGAAGTGAATGTCAATTTTAAAGGTGGCAGTCTGTTCTTTTCATTTTGATTATTTGAACAAGTTGAAGGAGTTCTAATTGCTTTAGGATTTCAAGTTCTGATCAAAATGGTGGTGCCTAGATGGTCAACCCTATGGGGTGGGGGGGGGGGGGTTGTCAGTCGATTGGGGGGCTGTGGGGGCTTTTCAGCTCTTAATTTCATATGCCTGTGCCCAGCACCAGCAATGAATAAAATGCTGATAAAAGTGAAGAACAGGGAATTTGGTCATTGTTTGGCTTGACTGACCGCAACATTTGACATTGTTGTGTAAGAGAATTCAATGGTGACAGCTAGACAATACATGGTCACCACAGTAATTAGGTTCCATTACATAAGACCCACAACTAGGATTTAGAGCACATTAGAAGTGTGTGTGTGTTGGAGCTGTGCACTAGCACAGATATGCATTACATTTTGGGTTGTTTCAGCCTCTTTTGCTCCCGAGGAGATTTTTCAAACCTGATAGGAAGGTCAAGTGTCTCTTCAAGATCAGAACGAGGAAGATTTTGTTTAGGGTAAGACCACTTGAAATAAAGCACATCACCAACAAGAGATTTTTGTTGCAGCGACTTGTAATGATTACCACATTGGCGACACGAATCTCTTGTTGGTGGGGTAATCACAGGTGCCTGGGCGGTGGCAGGGGTAAAAGTTTACGCAAATCCCCGATCGTAAATGACGTAGTTTGATTGCATTTAATTGTAAACACATTAAACAATGGCACTTACTTTGGGTCATCCTATTTTGCGTCCAAACTCCACTAAACTTCTAAATGTTGTTTATTGAAAGTGTTTTAGGAGCTTGAAAACATTTTTAACCATATACACCCTATTATTTCGCGTTGGACGCCACTGGACGCAATTTAGGATGACCGCTCATTTTGTCAATTGAGAACCTTTCTTGGGCAACGATCGGGGATTTTAAACCTGTTCCGCGTCTAAAATGCTCATGTTTTTGATTTAACCTTCTTTTCATATGACCTACATGTACATGTACAATATATTTTAAATTTCGATATAATCATACACTAAAAAATAACGACGATAATATTGTTTCTTTTAATCTTTATTAACAATATTACAAGTTTTAATTATAGAACAAGCGTAAATATCTAATAACCGGAACATACTGATTACTTTAATGGACAGAACAGTGTGACAAACAAGACGAAATGCATTACTCATGTTACTCAGCGTCGTGTGCCAGCGAACATTTTCCCCGAAAAATTGCAATCCCCAGTGAGGCTGACAAATTTTGTTGATGGCGAGGCAATGCCGCTAAAAAGCTTGCTGGGATAATTAAATCTCGACTAAACCTCAGAGGAAATGACAAATATTATCGCAAACTGCAAATTATTCGTTGAGAATGTTATTGGAGTGATGCTCGAGTCCCTAATGGTCATAGCACAATCAACATGTATCTGTACTTTGCTATTAGTTGGATTGGTCACCAATTGTCCATTTCACAAGAAAATGGCACCCAGATTTTTTGGTGATTTTACAAAGAAAATGCGGTAGTCAAAAAAACACACCAGGCTAATCACTAAGAAACTTGCCCTCAATTAATTAATCATCAGACTTAAATATATAGCGCTTAATCCAACTTGTTTCAGTTACTCAAAGCGCTTCACATTATCACCCCTGGCTATTGGCCTGTACAATCGTAATTCAAGCTTACCTTCTAATCTTCTCTCCAACTCCCATTACTAATTAGCCACCGCAACCTGGTTAGGCCAATCACTAATTTATCCCAAGTTTACCCTGGAAAAGAAATTTAAAATTTGAAAGTAAGACTCAATGAAGCAATAAGGAATTATCATATCACATTTGCCACCCAATTCTAAGATCTTGACAGATCAGACCTTGAGTAACACCAAAACCTATACATTTTTGACAACATTTTGAAAACACCCGATTTAATCAGCAATTTCGAACATTCAAACATTCTACAAAGCTTCTTTAGTTTCATTCACAGCACTGAGGATTAAAGCAACGCATCCTGTCATTATTTTAATATTTTGTCACTTTTCAAAATCACAATTACACCAGATGTCTTTGACAAGACAATTTTTTAATTGAATTTTACGCTCGTATGGAAAAGTGACAAATTAGCAACAGAGCCTTTTCAGGGTTTGAAACATTTCTGCTCAGTTAATACGATCTTATCTCAAGTTCTTATACCGCCTTTGACAAATAAGAAGCAAGTTGATGGGAAGTTAAATTGAAAACTTAATTGAATGGAAATTCTAATAAGATAGACTGCCAAGGGCACTCTCAAGTGAATGATTGGATCTTTTGATTTAAAATAACAGAAGACCATTATTTTTGATTGGCCATGGCCATTTACAATGTAGAGCGGAATCTGCGGAAACATTAGCAGCCAAAAAACAGCATGAGAATGTCCATAAAGAATATGATAACTATTGAAAAGTCTTTATGTTCAACTTAATGTGCATTTCTTCAATCTTTTTCTTCTGTGTTCTCAATCCATTTCATTGCTATTGCTATCGGTATTTATCACTTTGTATTCTTTTTAAAATTCCACAAAACCGTTAACACTTGAATGTTTAACCAGTCATTCAGCCTACTTTTACATTTTTTCAGGAGATGAAAATGCACCTTCTAATTTCCTGTCTAAAAGTCTGGCACAAATCAGTGAGCTAGGCTCAGCCTGATGAACACGTAGACAACAGAGCCCACAAGAGGGTTCCATTCAGAAACTTGCATATGACTTGATGAATGCATGAATAGCTTTCATACCGATTGAGGTGCGGGAAGGGCACTGTATTGCTTGTAGGAAATTTGCTTTAAATGGGGTATTTGTAGCCCCGGTTTATTTGTAGCCCCTGCATTGTTTGATGCATGGGGATATCAATCAATATCAATGGCAGGGGCTACAATTAAACCCGGGCTACAATTACCCCATTCTACTCTATACAGTAATACATGATATCTTCGAGAGATTTATCCAAGAGATTGAAATCAACAGGCAGCTTTTGCCATATCGGCCATTCTCCTTCGGGAACTCAGCGCCCGACAGATTACATGGCGTTTAAGGAAATTGCTCGTCAAACCTTATAGCCGCAATGGAGTGTAACATGCAATATTGGAAGTTTCTTTTCATGATGTTGAATAGGGCCCATCAGGTGGAGGAAGTCAATCTGGATTATTATATGAAAGATTGCCGGGTAATGGATGATTTTCCAACTGTTGAATGTATGTTTGTAGAAATATCTATAGGCTATCATACTGATGATGAACTAAAAAGCCTAAGGAAAGCCTAACAAAATGATTTTTCAGTTTTATTCCATGAAATGACCATGTGCCGTGTGCTCACCTGTCATCAACAACAGGAATCTGGTAACTGTTAGTTAGGCCTACAGAGAATAAGATGGACACTAGGTCGATGTCAAAATGTTTCAACCGCTCACAAAGTTGGATAGAATAATCAATCATAATTTATGCATAAATTATGCCTAGGAAGTCACGATCTTCAGCCTATGAGTTTGAGTTTTCAGGAAGTTCACAGTTGCCTTTATCAAGCGTGAGATCATCACATTTGCCAAAAGACCTGTCACAGCTAAACCATGTGCCTCGCTAAATTTCTTGGTTTTTATAAAAGGTTATTCAAGCAATGAGGCCAGAAAAACACAGATCAAAGGTCATAAGGTCAAGTCAAATCGATCTGCCTCCGGGTACAGACGCAATTGATTTGACTGCCAATTAGAATCGATCTCTTTCGTCGATTCATCTCGAATGTTTCCGACATTTTGTCTCGTCTTTGATCGATAGGAACCATCTGTGAAATGTCTCCTTGAAATCGTATCATCAATGACATGCAAACAAATTGAATTGCCATGGGAAGTCACAGTCTGACTGTGGTCACACTATGGTTACACTAGGTTTGTTCTGGGCATGCTTGATTATCAATGACTTACATCTACTCTCAGGTAAATTTCCCATTGCTTCTGATATAAAAACTCTTTGTAATCGCTGACTTGTGGCACTGAAATTTCTCGTTCTGTAAACCACAGAATTTTTGTAGGCTTTTTATTTTAGTGGATTTTCTTACAGGAAAAACTTTCTTTATCCACTAAAATAAAAATTTGTGAAAAAAAATTTTTTCTGAAATTTTTGCTCACTATATCTCCTACCGCATACACCAACCTACTACTAGGGGGTTGCTCTTTGGTAGGGGAGGGGGGCAAACGACTCTCTGGAGGGCAATATGACCTTTCCTAAAAATACTTCGATCAAAACATACATGGTATGATCAAAAACACACTTTTTTGTGACTTTTATGGGGGGGGGGGGGTGGCGGCATAGAGCTCTCTACATGTACGCCCCTTTCTAAATTCTATCATACCAACTGACTACACTGGCTTGATTACATACAATACACAGCCCCTTGTCAGGAACTACTCTCTACACTCCGAAATATTCCATATCATGCATATTCTCCATCGCAAGTTAAAAAACACAACATTATTGCTCTACGCACTTTTCAAGTCCATAAATTGCGCCAAATCTCTCCCGAGAGTCTCTTTAACAAAAACAACAACAACAAACAAGATTAATCAGGAGAGAGATTGGAATAGGAAGTTAGCATGATATTTTCAAAAAATTCGTCCCGCTGGGTTTGAAATCGGGAAGTTTTCCAACTGGGCCGAGTGGATTCAACACTTTCATGACTTTAGTACACAGTTGGACTAGATACACTAAGGGATGGATATGCCCATTATCCATGTATTCAAGAATTAATAACGACTTCATTTATTCTTGATGCATATATATCGACTCATCAAGGTTATTTTCAACTAGACAAAAACTTTTCTGTGTTTCACTACAGTCCAAATCACAAACGACATCCATCCTTTTTCGTCAGTATCATGCCTGTCTCTATATAATATAATAATACATGTAATATAATATTGTAGTGCTTATATAGCACTTCTCAGAACGATTGCTGTTAAAGCGCTACTCCCCATAAAACTTCCTGAATAACCAGGTCTTTAACCCATTTTTGAATGCTGCAGTGGACTCCTGGGAAGTTATGTTTTGTGGCAGCTCATTCCACAAGCGTGCAGCACCGACAGAGAAACACCTGTCACCATAGGCGGTTTGGTGCGCTTTACATGCAGTTTGTTACTGCTTGTGGAACGAGCTCTATGCTCTTCTTAGCCATTACCCTGGACCCTATACAACTCCCTGTTGAGGGTAAACACCTTTACTTCTTCTCTAATGGAAGTCCTCTAACCCTTCAGGGATTAGCCACTGATTATTGTCAACTCACAATATTATCATGTCCCCGCTTCCTAAGCTGATGACTTGTGGCACGAATGAACACTGTTATAAATGTATTATTCATGCCCCCAGGTGAAGACCTTGACTCGATTGACTTGTCAGAGGGGATTAGAAGATTGGACTCATCTCATGATGACACTATTCCATCTCAGCAAGCGGACCTGGAAAGTGGCATCACACCTGGCATACGCACCTGGCATGCGCAAGCAATGATAAAAAACTGCATGTTTTAAAGGGGAACTATAGGCAAGAGCAGAGGGGCTAATTGGGCCATCTTCAGGTGACTAATATACACAGTAAGGGCCCTTGGTCATGTCAGATTCAGCAATAAATATATTCCTTGTACAAGCATGAATCATTTCAACGTACTGTGAGATGTGAGAGACCCCTATTGGCGAATTTGTGTAACTTTATCTTGCCTACCCAGCTGCTGCCTATAATGTCCCTTTAAAAACTATCCCATTCCAATATTATTCACGTTACCTTCAACTAATACTTAACTGATCACGTCTAGTCAGTTCTCTGTTAACATCAGGGGCGTAGCTTGTAGGGCTGGGGGGGGGGGGGGCAGGGGGGCATGATTTTGGCAAGACAAAAGAGTTGGCTAGGCTCCTGGTTATCCTACAACCAGGGGTACTATCTTGACCAAATCTAAAAACCACTTGAGGACTAATCGGTAGCTTCTCAAAAATTATTTGGTTTGACCCTTTCACCACAACTACCGCTTGGGGTATTACATCAAAAAGCCCACTCTATTTTAATAATTTAGGGAGCAGGGTCAAAACTAGATGTAAGTAACTAGTTTGTGATCCTTGCCTCAAAACCAAATGTACAAATGTACATTAGAGTTTTAGATTGTTCATATCACTCACCCATTCTTTCGCGGTAGCGCAGTGGAAGAGAGTCGGCCTCATGATCAGGAGCCTGGAGGTCGTGGGTTCGACTCCCGGCCGAGTCACTACTTAGTTCCCCTACTGGTCGAGTTCAAGTGAGCACCTTCTGGTTGCTCCTTGAAACCCCCGATTGATTTCTGTGGAGACCGGGGTAATAATATGATATCCCAAAGCGCTTTGAGCGAGAACTATAGTGTCACGGAATTGCGCTATATAAAAGACTCATTATTATTATTATAAATAGTTACTTACTAAAATGAAAGAAATCCTGTTTGGCTTTGAGGCGAAGACCAATAAAACCTAAACTTCAAAAAGAAATCTGACCAGTACAGTAGTTCGCCCTCCTGAGCCACAATCATTCAATGAGACAAAACATTTACAAATATGGACTATGATAATGAACTCATCCAATCTGATCAAAAAGATTCGATTGGTGTCATTACTGAGAGAGAGCTCAAAGCATTTAGAGAGCTCCTTACAGCAACAGTCAATCACACATAGCGCCTTCCTCATCATCTTAACCAAACTTTGAAAGTTTTCTCCGATGATTTGCAAATGATATATTTAGTCGGTCGTCTCAAGTCCCACTTGACTGAGTGGCCAATGACCCTTCAAATAGATTGGCTTACACAAGTATATAGTCGAAACAGGCCAAGCATTATAATGTTTGTTTCTGATGAGTGTCGTTGCTTTACTCATCACAGAGTGTATTCCCAATAGGTTTTATTTCTCCGTTAGAGCGCAGCACCTGACAGGATCAAAATAAGATGTGATGTCCTTTATTACTATAAATATCAAGTGTGCAAAAATAATTGCCCCTTTCTACAGGCAACTGGAAATTAGTTAACTACACTGCACCACACATGATTGTCTACTTGAAGTTGTTCGTGTCTTCCAACACTGGAGAAGTTTCACAAGTGAAAACGTTTTCACACCGGTATTTCTTGCAAGAATGATTTCAAAAATTGTTAGTTGAACATAGAAGGTGAGGCCAGACAGCACTCTTTTAACAACTATGATGTCATAGTATTCAAATATGAATAGTATTCAAATATGAAAACGTTTTCAAATTAGTTTCTCTTCCACTGCCCAATTTGAGTGTCCACCGTGGTATATCAAATAGTTCTGATATTTGATTTATGATCTGCATGTCATAGTCAATTAAACTCCAGCTGCCTGTGAAAGCCTGTCAATGTACATGTATTTGGCGATCGCAAAATCCTGCAGATATTTCAGAAAACCATCAATTTGAGTCTTAGTCAGGCCTATGCTTGGAGACGGCCGGGGCCAACCCGACCGAGTGTCAAGTATGACTTATCCCACTGCATGGTCCGTAGTCTGGGCCTTATCACCACGTCTGATCTGGCAATGGGCTCAGCCAAGTCCTTATGGCAATAGCCATAGGCGCCAGCTAGTTGCAGGCCCAGTATATACCAGTAGCAAGTAGGCCTAGGCAAGTGATCAAAATGTTTATTTTTTCACAGGTTGACTGAAAAGGAATATAGACGCAGCTCAGGCAGATGCAGATGGCAGAGCCATCAATCAAAGTGCAATGCACAGGACTGTGAAATGCTACATTTATGCTGGAAATGGGTCATAGACGAATGGCCTTTTTTTGGGACACCACCACATTCAGAGACAGAGGTCAGTCAGGCCATGTGTGTTGTCAACTTTTACTGCAAACTTTCTCAGTTTACCCTTTGTTTGAGTATTTTTTCATTAGATTAGTAGAGGAACACGAATATAAACTTCTCACCGCAGGATTTCAAAATTGAATTTGTAGTTTAGCAGAAATCTAACTTTATTGGCGCCTTATAGAAACTTTTTTCAAAGTTTTTGGTTCCAAATGCTGAGGGCAGGGGTCACTACCAGACGGTCCCTTTAAATTTTAGCCTCTTATCTAAAGAGCTTATGTACCTTATTTTCTTATTACATCATTTAGTTTATTACATGTAGTTGACATCTTTAGAAAGTAATTTGTTATTTATTGCCAATGCTGTACGTACTTGACATAGTATGCTGATTTTGAGCACAGATATAAAGAAACATTGTATCTATTTAGAGAGTGAACTTTTCTCAACATCCAATGTTACGAAGATTTTGATTGGCGGAGAAGATACACATGCATTGTGTGTGTATTGTAATTTTGCGAAATTTGCCAAAGAAAAACTGCCTAAAACACCCATTTCAGAATCAAATTTATTCATCAAATGATAACAAATTCAATGCACACATAAAAAGCTTTCTTTACAACGCAAACTTTTTGACGATTTTCCTTTACAAGAAGGTGAAATCCTCGTCTAAAAGTTGCGATGGATTACCGGATGCCGGTGGGAATGGGTTATCACAAATCCAACATGGCTTCCGAGTACGGTGGAGATTCTGCAAGTCGGGTGAAAGTGAGTGTGGACAGCGGTCCAAAGCATTGGCATGCGTCGTGGTGTGGTTTAAATCATTGCTGGTGTTATGATGGAACGTTTTTGCCATATTTGCTTTATTCAAGATGTTTAGCGTTGTCGTATGCAGTGAGCAAAATGATGTCAACATGAAAACAAAGAGATTCATGTGGTGATTGCGCAATCACATCACTTTGGAATACTAGGTGACATGACCTCTAATGCATACAAGTATCTCCTTAAAAAAACACTGCTTTGCGCTCAACTGCAAATCAAAGCACAACGCAGTGTTTTCTTTAAAGGGGATATGTGTTACACACAATCGATCCGTATCATTGTCATATCATTATCATTCAAGGACCGAAGTTCGGAAGTTTTGGATTGAACAATGACACGTCTTAATGAGTCATTGCGTCAATTCAGTAAACTCATTCCAATTCGACATTCAACTTGCAATATCACACTTTTGACTTTCAGGGGATCAGCATTATCAAGCCTGTGATTTATGGCAACATTGCACGTTATTTTGGGAAGAAGAGGGAGGAGGATGGACACACCCATCAGTGGACGGTCTATGTCAAGCCATACAGAAACGAGGATATGTCGGTTTACGTGAAGAAAGTCCACTTCAAACTTCATGACAGTTACGCTAATCAGAACAGAGGTAAAGAAAAGATGCAAGTCACTTTAAAGAACTTTGAAGAGATATGCCGTCGTAATCGACCTTATCGTAGAAGCTTGTGTGGGTGCTGACCAGCCATGCGTTTCACCTGGAACGAAAGCCAATTGTCACAGTTCCTTATGGCATTGTCCGAAGTCGGTGTAGGCCTTCTGACGTGTTCCTTGCGCATTTGTTTTGTTTTGGCTCAGATTCGTCTTTGTCGACAAGCCTATTTAGCATGGGCAAGTATGGTTGCAGGTATTGAAATGATATTATAATTATCATATGCCAGTATTTTATCGTATTTTTCTGAATCTCTCTTATTTCAGTTGTGACGAAGCCACCGTATGAAGTGACGGAAACTGGATGGGGAGAATTCGAAATCGTCATCAAGATTTATTTCAACGATCCAAATGAGAAAAGTGTAGGTATAGTCATAAACTGACAAGTTAGGATCAGTCATAGTTGTCGCAAGAAGTTTAGGAGGAAATAATCTGTGAGTCGGCCTAAATGCAATTTTGTCTAAAGGAAGTTGCATCTCGTTTCAGGTGACAATTTACCATCTTTTGAAGCTCTTCCAGAGTGAGACAGATATCGCCCTCGGCAAGAAGAGTCTGGTGGTGGAGATATATGATGAGTTGGTAGGTTTTTCTGGAGATTTTAGAATATTTACCCAAACGTAAAATCGGTCATAACCTGAACAGTATTGGTAAGAGGTCATCAATACCCCTCCAACAAATAGCCAAGTCGATAGGTTTTGAAAGTTCCTGACTTAAAGAGTGAAAATTTGTGAGACCACATAGATATGTTCAGTTAGTTCCATGGACATTGTTTTATCAGCCAAAATGTCTTGATCAAAAGAAAAGTTGGTTGAGGTCGTGGAGTTCCATTGAAATTGTGACATTCTGGGGAGTGCTGTAAGTGACCTTTGAAATCTTGTTGCAGGTTTTCCATGAACCCACAGCACTCATGCAGCAGCTGCTCACGAGTACACGACCTTTGACCCTAAGTGCTTATAAACACGAGACTGACTGTAAGTATATGATGTCAGATAGAAGTATCTGACAGCTGTCAATTAGATGAAAACATTACATGTATTCTGTGAGAGTGATTACTGTAGCACCAATACTGTACGGGCAGTCGAGGTGTTGAGAATTTGGAAGACAAATTCTCCACCATGGGGCAACTACAAATATTGATGGTAGCCAACCATATGCAGCCTGGGGCAATGTCACTATCAAAGATTTACAGCCAATTTGACCAGTATTTACAAGGAGCCTCATGGCCTGGTGGTTTACACTGCTGGCCACCACGCAATAGGGCCCGGGTTTGATCCCGGGGAGAACCCAGGATCGTATGTCTGGATGAACCGGCGTGGCTTTCAAGGAACTAAAATTCCTGGCTCTTCACAGTCCTTCGAATGAGACTCAAAACCGAGGTTCCTTGTACCTGGTGTCTATGCCAGGGCAAGCTAAGACCCCACCAAGTGAGAAACATGAGTAGCTTGCGTGGACTCCATCTCTCTCGCCAAAGTCGGACCACTAGGCCAATAAACCCAATTGGCGCCTAACCGTAGTGGCACGCAGGATACGCTCATACCGCCTTTGAGGAGGATTACTCCTAGGAGAATGACCCCTCCAAGTGCAGAGCGAACGCTGAAGAAGAAGAAGAAGACCAGTATTTACATCTTCAGAGCAGAGTAAAAAGTTTTGATATGTATCTGTTATGATTAAATAGAATTCGTGTGTTCCTATGATTTTCTTGCAATCTGTAGATTTAATAGAATATTTTGTGTCCAGAGTTTGACTGCTAAATATGTCGATGCAAGGTGATGTGGGGAAAAGGTAGACCCTGCTTTTGTCTTCCCATTATACTTTCAACAATTGTGAAGAGAAATCAATGGTGGGGGCTAACTTTCCCCCACTTTACCTTGCAAATATGTCCTCATTTTCGAAAATCTTGGCGTCTTTTTCCAGTTGAAGACAAGAAGACAAAGACACTTTCAAACATTATGTCCGCGAAAAACAAAATACGCCACGAAATCCAAGAATTAAACGAGCGCCTCAAACAGAGTAAGGACGCTATTTCAAAATTCAAGGATGAAATAAGGACGTTGGAAACTCAGGACGGGAAGCCTCCAGTTGCAAGGAAGCTGGAGGTGATGACTTAGTTTTCTTTGTCAGGGCTTCTTGGATTATTGCATAGTGTTGGTCAGCACTGGATTACATGGTTTAGCCATTTGATTCCAGGAGTTCAGTGAAATATTCTCTATGTAGAAGACTGGTGATGCCGGAGGACTATCTGCGACATTTCAGCCATAAATCTTGTATCTGTTATAAATAGCTCGTCCATCGTCTTCATCCATGCGATTGGGTCAGGTGTGTGTGGATTCTGGATTGTGGAATTCATACCCTTGTTAATATATTCATACATGTATGACTGAGGGAAAGGAATCAAGCAGGGGTTTTTTGAAGAAAATTAAAACCTTTTGTCTTTAGGTGGGCAACAATATTATCTTACAAGACGGCAATTGCCTCAGATGATTTTTAGCCCTGAATAGATGTAAATTGTGTAAAAAGTATTTTGTATTTTGTACTGTCTGTAAATCATGGCATTTAATTTTGTATTAAATTTTTCTTTACATATCTGTGGTCCTTATTGATTCTTGCGGTACTGGTTTATACATGTGGAAGACAATTCTCCCACAAGTCAGCAGTCCCAACCAAAGTCACTGTATGGGGAGGCTGGCCACTCAACTTCAAGACAGACAGTGAACCTTTGCCATGGTTGAGTGAGTGTTTCCCTCCCCCAAGTCAACCATCCTAACAGAAAGTCGCTATTTCAGGAAGCCAGCCTCTTGACTTCGGGACAGACATTCGACATTTGCCATGGTCAATAGGGGACATTTCTTTCTCTCGTAGAATTCTTTCCTTGAAAATCTTGGAACAATTATACTGAAATCATTATGAATGTCTTGCAGCCGTGAAACCATCAGGGCAACTTGGCACTGTTGTATGTGTGGTTCCACATGATACTCTCCCCAGGGGTCACTCCCAAAGAAGGTATGAACACTCATCTTCAAGGAGACTTCTCCAAAGCCCCCAAGGTGCTGGCAGTGAGAAGCTTCAATCCACAGCCATTTCAGTGGGCTTAGAGTTGGACTTAAGGGAATTTGTGGGTGTTATGTCGTGTATAATCTCCCAAAATAGTTCAGTTGGGAATTTTCTGCTGTACCATGGAAGATGGTATTTGATGGCGTTCCCTTGGCCACTGTAAGTTGGCAAAACACCATAACTTCCTCATCTTCAGAAGTGGCATGGCATCCTGTGCACTGGATGACACAGACAGATGTTGGAGTGGAGAAATCTTTCAGGTAACAGTTAAATTCAAAACTACCGACATGCCAACTCCAAACTCTCTCACTCACTCACTCCGCCAACTTGACATTTCTGACAACTGGGCCACCACATCCCTCCAGGCATAACTGTCCTGAGCCCTCCATGTCAACAACTGGCTTGCAACTCCAGTGCTCTATGCGTCCTGGGTTACAACCTCCATCCAGCGAGTCAGGCAAGCGCCGGTCCCCTTTCGCCGTTTGCCACCAACAGTCTCCAGTTGCCACTCCATCACTACATGTATCTTGGGTGGGAAGTCTTGCTGGTACGTGTCCATAGTCTGCTCCTTTTCACCAACAGAGAACTGGGGTTGACTGGTTCTTCTCCTGATCTCGCAACTGAGATCAACTGACATTCAATTTACTATATTCAATTTTCCCCGGTTCACAGGTGTTGCGACTGCTCAAATTTGAAAGGTCAACAAAAAGGAAACTGATGAGACCATACAAGAACTAAGTCAATGTGGTTTTATCTTTTTAATAATTTAGACAATAATACTTTATTACAAAAATAAACATTCATTTTACAACAGCACAAGGGTAATAGCACAGGATGTCACGACATGAATCAGGTGACTGACAAGCCTCGCAAAAAAAGTTATCAGTTTATGAATGTTGGGGACAAAGAGGGGTATCCATCCTAACAAAAAAGGCTTGTCTTGATAAGCTGCAAGGACATCCAAGCTGTTGAACTAATGGAGACCATTAGAACAGGATTTCTGAAGGGTAGCACGTTACAACCAATTAACATGATGGTACAAAATAAATTCGGCACAAATTGGTGGCTTACAAATACTGGACTGGACTGCTGGCTACAATATGTACTTGGATCTTTGTTAACAATTGTTTGCACACACATATGAATACTAGCTTTAACACTAAGCAATACACAGGTGATTGTTACAACAGGTGTTGGTACCCTTACAGGCATTTGACGTTCATGAAAAATTTGAAATTTGTAATATAATTTGAAAATTTCCCATTGCACAATATGTACTGAATACTAATTTCAACATTGCTGTTGATTAGACAAATATTTTAAAGTTTGGTTTCACCGACAATGGTGTCAATGGAACAACTCAGTCTAATAATAGTACAGATCTATCATGCCAAAACTTTTTCACTGTGCAGTTGGATACAAACAATATTAATCTCATCTCTGTGATTTGCTTCTTTGAACTAAAATTTTTTTAACAATAATCTCAACAAGGTGGGTTTTGCACAGATTCTGGTACAAATTTACCACATAGATATAAAGCAAGGTTTACAACAAATCCGGTTTTAAAATTGGGGCAGCATGCACAGGGTCAAAGCCACATTCTGTTTCACCTTGACAAAAGCGCATTGAAGAATTCCTCCAACCAGCAATATACACTGAGATCAGGTTTCAACACCTACTAATTTACTCTTGTGAGGTGCCAATAATAAACAACCCATTGACAAATAACCGAATGATGTTGACCCATCAAACAGACAAAGGAACCAATTAAAGGCATACGCCGTTCGTTGAAAATTTGAATTTGTCATTGAATTTAAAGATTTCAAAATGCTCAAATATGCAGGAAATATAAATTTTAGCATTGCAGTTGAGTAGACAATACAAATACTATGAATACCAAGTTTAAGCACATTCGTAGGGACAATAACTGCACTATGGCATTTCGTATGACAGTATTTCTATTTCCAGGACTCAGTAATTATGAAGGGCGTACCCCTTGAAAATCTTTTCAACTATTCCCAACAAATATTACAACAATACGAAACAAAAAATAAAACAATACAAAACAGAATCTATCGCAGTAAATTTATGCTATCTTCTGCAATCTCAAACAAATAATGGAGATTCGACGACCGCAGACAAATATCCTTTGGCGTCTCGTTGATGTCGTTTTTCAAATTTGCGTCGAGATCCGGATTCATAAGTAAGAGCTTCAGGACTTCTTTGTTGTCGGGTTGTGATGCGGCAAGATGCAGGGGCGTCTGGTGTCCGTTCGTCTGCGCGTTAATACAGGCGCCATTTTGAATGAGAAGCTCGGCGACGGCCGAACAGTTCCAGAAACACGCGCTGTGGAGAGGTTGCCACCCGTCGACAGTTCGTGCTTCGAGATCGGCGCCGAATCTGATCAGGATCTGAAAATGTTGAGGAAATAAATATCTGACTTCTGAGACAAAACCGAAATCGGAGTAAAATTTTCAGGTTCCAAATACACAAGTGCGGGTATATCCTTCAAAGTATCTACTGTTTGAAATGCATTTTGTATGCAGTACATTGGGATTCTGAATTTCAGCTCCACAACACTTACCTCGGCAACCTCTCGATGATTACCATAGGCTGCCCTATGAAGGGGTGTGTAACAATCGCCATCCACGCAGCAAACCAAATCTAAATCTTCCTCAAGTAATTCATCGACGATCTTCAATTTGTTGTTCTCAGCTGCCCAAAGGATCCTTTTGACCGGATCATCTGAGAAGGAAACAAAATTTCATGAATATAAGGTTAAAGGGCAACTTGTGTCAAATTTCACCATATAATGTTTTAGCTGTTTTTGACAAATGACTACGTCACTTTCTCATAAATCGGTTAGATTTTCGAATCGAAATGCACATTTTCTAGAAATTGATGGTTTAATCCCGCCCGGACGGCTCGCTTCGATGCCGTTTTCGTTGATGACGTCACAACATGAACATTTTCGCGGTCGCGGTGGTTTACATTCAGCGATTTTATAATAAATCTTATCAAAAATGGAAAATTTGAGCTTTACATTTGTGATCAACAATTAAAAACGGACGTATTTCCGCAAAGTTGTAAATCACATCATAGTATCACTTTAAGTTAAAGTAATAAGAAGAATGGCATAACCATTTGAAACGTCAGAGTGATGATTAACATTGATTGTGTAAAAACTAACTTTTTTATCGTTTTGCCATTTCTGAGCCTAAGTGATAACTCATGCGTAACTCAATACAACATTTGACCTTTCAGCCTTACTTTTGATCTCTTCTTCTGTAGCATGATCGATGTCTGCCTCATCTTTCTCCCAATAGCTGGCAAACTGACTAGGCTGCGCATTCTTGGCACGCATGATCTGAAAATGAAATTACAAACATAGCATAAAAATCATGTGGCATTACGAACAGTTAAGACAGAAACAGAACTTCTAGTTCTGTATATGCACCATTCTGCTCTGTTTAATCAGCCTTTCAGAATGATGTGATTGTAAACCGTAAAAATGTAATTCGAGATGCGTTGACATTTAAAAAGCAACCTCGCCGGTACCAGCCAAATGCAAATATTTATAGTCTGTTCACTTATAATTGGACAGAGCACAAGTACCATGCAGCCATAGTCTGAGGCACTCAACACTAACTGGAGCAAGACATAAACTGCACTGAGGTTCACAATCACATACACAACTGAAGAATGCAGCTTAGGTAGCTTTCATCCTTACGATACTTTAAATAATTAGAATGGCACTTAAACAACAATAAGTGAAAGGGTTTGTAATCGATCACATTTCAAATTTTGTTACCCTTCAAATCAAATGATTGAGTCTCAACATCGAGCCGTCTGGGAAAAATCAGGGAACTTCCAGTGTCATCTTTGGTTTTGAAAAGTACAGTTCTCTACTGTTAAGATGTTGGACAGTGACAAACAAACAAGATCAGAAATCTATTCCATCTAATTTGATCAGCATAGAAAGTAAAGCGGCCCGCAAACGAGAGATTTAAATTGCATGCGACAAGAATCGCTTGTTTGCAGTGGTCATCTCATGTCCCAGCGACCTGCGAGTCAATATCTTACCCTGTGATTACCAGTTTTACCCGCGGATGAGGGATCTTTTTGTTGTACACTGCTGTGATTATCATCACAGGCAGCGGCAATTTAATTTTGAATTACTCATTTGCACGGCTCTTATATAAAGAAGGGATGAGGAACTTGAAGGGAGATGGTGCACAGACAACATCGAGACTGAAGTGCAGGCACCTCACCCCCTCAGCTTCACAAGCTGGTACCTGTTCCATGAGATCCGGGGTTATCCCGAGATCCACCAATTGGTCTTGAGCTTCACCATCGGAGCCGGCCATAGTGTACAATGGATATCGAAGTCTGAGTTGGTCTCTTTTCAGTTCGTTTAGTTACTTTCTTTGTAGTTGTACTGCTGAGCTTCTGTTTTCAAAACCTGAAGAGAAAGACAAAGCTAATCTTGGGGTAAGACATCAGGTGATAGGACCACAAGCAATACTCATACACCTCCAATTGCCACCGGTTATCCTAAACAGGGTTCACCATGGGATTTTACATGACCAACAGACAATGTCATCAGTTCCTGTGACGGGACCCTTTTACAATGGTCAGCGCCAGAAGAGTCTTTGACTTTGTCGAAATGGTCGATCGACAGCTACGCTTCCTCCGAGAGGTACGAAGTTACCTCCCGTTCTATGGGAGAATATTGATTGCGGATGTAAATGCCTTCTTCAAGACAATTCATAACTAGGATGGATAGTCTTTTAGGACCACCCTGTAGACCTAGAATTTTTGTCAAAGAATAAAAAGCAATTTTACCTAAATTACCATTCCTGATTTATTTGTATTTACTTTAAGATGAAGCTTAGCTTGTAGAATATTGTCCTTCACCAAATCAATCAATTTAATTAGGTGGTTATCATGGGTAAATGTGAAAAATGATGATTATTTTCATCTGGAAATTGGAGAAAATGAAAAATTGCAATCAGCACCACCAAACGTTGGGAAAAATAACTACTAAATTTAATTGAAGAGTTCTCCAACGAAATTTCCGCTGCGGAGGTAGGGAAGTTTCTAGCAGAAGCAAATTTTCCTGAAATTTTACAAATTGACATGAAAAACCATGCCAAAAGCAACACAGGATCGTGATGATAGCATTTCTACCCACACTGGTTTATCCAAGGGTCGCCTGTCCGCAATGTTCAACTGTACCACACTATTTCTTGATCAGCATTTGCAAGAATTTCGGGTAAATCTACGGTGACATTTTGCTCTGATCCAAATACAGGGTGTTTCAAAAAAGCCTACGCCCACTTATCATTAACCATTGCAGCTACACTCCGGAGGCAGTGGACCGGCCTCGTTTCTCACCCTAACCACTGGGACGAGTGGTGAGCTTTCTGGAGGTTTTGTACCAGCGATTACCAACCATTTACTGAATCTTCTTAATATTTCAGTATGTGACATTTGGTTTGGCTGCTGCTGGTGTCATCTTGACTGCAAGGAGCATTCATATGGTAAGCCCCAGCCACATGTAGGCCTATTCATAGATCTAAGGGTTCATAATAATAGGCAGCAAGCTTTGAACTATGGAAGGGCTTTCGCTAGACCCCAACTTTTGGAGGGTCATCAATGTAGCATTTAAAACAGATTTCAAATTGGCAAGGGTAATTTCTTCATTTCTTGAGATAGGTTAACGGAAGCCCTGCAGCCCTGCAGCAGAACAAAGATCATCTTTCAGTAAAAATCATGATTCTTTTGACTCTGGCAGGAAGGTGGAGAGCATTTTAAAAAGACATCTTGTTGATTTCACCTCCTCAATCATGTCTCTTTTCAGTTCAAACAGTTCCAGCACGCCAAAGAAATTCCAGCCCACTTTTTCGCCAAGAATGTTCGCCTCCAGGGTATTGTGAAAAACATCAGTAGAGATGGCACGTTATCAGTGGAACATATTCCAGTTGTCACAATTCGGTGGATTAGGTTTTTTAATAGAGGTGAATAATATTTTTTATGTTAGTATTAGGAAGGTATCATGCTCTTGCAAAAAGCAATGTTTAGTTTGCATGTGGTTGTTTTTAGGTACGATCTCCAACTACATGCAAAGTTTAAAGGCAAAATAAAATAATGCTATCAACCTTTAGATTGGGGTTAATTACGTGACAATCAATAGGATTCAATGCGTATGGTACAAAGGTCAGACTTGGTCTGCTAAATCGGCCCGAAAAGAGTAGGCATGGGTATTCCTCGGTAATTTCTTTTCCTACTAATGCATAACAAATAGAACACACTTCAGTGGAACATCCATCAGCGGACACCTTTCTATTAAGGACACCCCTCTACTAAGGACATTAGTTCTCAGGACACCTCTCTACTAAGGACGTAATTTGTCAGACCCAAGAGTGTTCTTGAGAGAGAGGTTCTACTGTTAATGACAGGTCCATTCATTCAGAGAAAATGACTTCAAAATGTCATGTCACAATCAACACTTTGTCTTATTTTCCAGAAAAGAGACTAGACTTGCCAGTCAAGGTCAGTGGGGTCAGCCTGACCCCAGGAGGGTTGCCATGGCTACATAAGAACCTGATGGGTGGCCATATTTGGTTCCGACTGCTTCAGGAGGACCAGCATTTCGTCCATTGCATTGTTACAAAAAGAAAGGTTGGTATTTGGGTATATTTTCAGACAGATTCTTTTCGGAAGCATCACCCTTTTGCAAAGACGTTCATGAAACAAAACTCAACTTATCCTTCAGTGCAAATAGGAGCTACATCTACTGAGCAATAAGCTCTCAATCAGTCGCATTGCATTAAATGTGCTTAGCTTAATATGTCTACATCATCTTGGGTGTAAAAGATACAAAGGGACTAGAGGAATGAAAACCAGTTGCCACAATCTCTCTCTTACAATATGTCTGAGAATATGACATGAATATTTTCACCAAACGTTTATTGGACAAGCCTTGCGATTTTGGCCAGCTGATTACTCTGACAAATGCTGCTTACTAGCAACTTGTCAAAATATCCCTGCGTTTGTCACACAGGAGTCCCTTTGTCTTTTCAGAATCTCATCAGAAACATCTGCGTCAACGAAGAACTCGTAAAAAAAGGCCTCGGCACGGTTCAACTTCCCAATTCTCAAAATAAAAACTCGCTCACAGAGAAATTCTCAAAAAGACTGTTGGAAGCAGAAAAATATGCGAAACGTAAAGGTTTAGGAAAATGGGAAAGACCACCAGTTATGGAACGAGCTAAGGATAAAGTGAAGGAATATAAAACAGGTGCAATAAATCGGTTTAAGGGTGCTATGAGAGACGTTTGGCAGAAAGTGACTTCCTGGAAAAAACCCAGCTCGTAATTGGCATTCCTGACTGTGCTTTTGATCTGTGGGACAATCTAGATGGTGACATCAAGTAGTGCACAGGTGTATGCTTTCATTAGTCTTCCATGTGGAGAATGGATGATAACAACTTTAGTCCTGAAGAAGTAGTTCAGGTTGATGTCAAAGTAAACTGCTTGCGAGTGGAGAGATGTTTTGAAAAAAGCTCCACGTCATATTCATTATAAGAAATAAATATATAAATATATATGCCTCATAAATGTTTTCTTTTTATCAATCGTCACTTTGGGCATGGTGAGTTTACCCTCTCTATGAGACAACTGAAAAGAAACCTTGTCCAATGGGACATGCTTTCGATCTAGTTGGGGTGAGATATCTTCCCCTTGAAGTTGAGAAAGCCCATCGTCTCTGAGATCTCCTAGATGATCAGATTGTAACTTTGTCCCCTTTTACATCTCGCTAGATTGTGACAGCTCTCTCTCTGTTGCATCCGCTGATGTTGGGATGACTGTCGCTATGCTGTTGATATCTCACTGAGGTTCACGACATACATACAGTGGAACCTCCCTTAGCGGACACCTCTCTATTACAGACAACCTGTCTATTAAGGACACTAAGTTTTGGGCCCAAATTGGTTGTTTTCATTCAATTTGACCTCTCTAATAAGGACAGTACTTCTCAGCACTCCCGAGGATGTCCTTAATAGAGTTTTGTACATGTAAGCTCATTGTACCAGTAGTTTCCCAGTTAGATATCTTGTCACTAGATGGCAGGAAAACTGATGACTAAGGGTAATGTAGCAACCATGTGCATCTGTTTACATCATTACTGGACCATAACCAGGGCTGCAATCAACACAGTGAGTGGATACTGTCAATTTCTCAGGCTTTGATCTCTGGTTTTGTTTTGATCTCAAGTTCAAGTTCAAGTTGGTAAGTAGGTATTTTATTACCACTTTTTTGCAGTGCTTGATTGATTTTGAGATACAGTAGAACCTCTCTTGGCGGACACCTCTCAATTAAGGACAACCTCTCTATTAAGGACACTAGCTTTGGTCCCAAATTGGTTGCTTCCATTCAATTTGACCTCTAATCAGGACACCTCTCTATTAAGGACAGCAATTGTCAGTCCTGAAGGTGTCCTTAATAGAGAGGTTCTACTGTACTTTCATATTGAATTGTTTATGGAGATTCAGTTGGGGATGGCATAGCTGGGTGGCCATAGTATTCTGTCACAATTAGCCATGTGGTGAGAGCACATTTGATTTTAATCTGGGATTTTACTTTTTTGTATTGGGCCATGGATTTTGCTCAACGATGATAATCAAACACCTCTAAACCAAACGTTTAGCTTGATGGCTTTTCATTCTGTACTCGCACGCAAGGGGAGGAGCATACAATTGACCCGGGTGTTGGCAGATGTTTCGCTGTAAGAGACGAACTTGGTACCGTACCTTGACAATGTTAAGCCCTGATATTGTACTCCTTGCTTTTTTTTGAGTTGAGACTGTCCCTCATTTTATCCATTCCCAATCCTTCTATGACAGAGTCAATATTACACAACAAATATTTGATAAAGCCGCACACAAGAGAATTCCATGCAATCAGAAAAGTGATATTGACAAAGCAATTAGAGACCAACAATAATCATGCTCTGAATACTAAACCCATTGGTCCTTAAAACACAGATGAAATCGTGATAACTTGCTAATTAATGAATGATGTCATCCACTTAGAATTTCAACAGATATTGAGAAGGCAAGGCAACTAAAAACAACTGGTATAAACACTGATTTCATGTTGAAAAAACATGCCAACCAAAAGTGCCATATTCTTTCTGGTTTTAGACCATTCTACACCTGATGTCTGACTTCATCCAGCTTAGATTCTAATAAACCTTTGTCACAATGTGTCATTTTCATAATGAATTATGTATCATCCTTGTTTTTGCCACAGAGGTTTTGGTGATACAACCATAACCCGTTGAATGGTATAAGATATGTCGAAAGCAGATTATTGGTGGATCATGCTTAAAGTATATCAAGTTTGAGGTGTTATAAAATAGAAATTGATACCTCCTTGTTGGTACATGCATTGGTTGTCTCTGATCAATCACCGTTTAGATGGAGGTACCATTTTGCCTGAAACCTTGGCTGCTTCCACAGTTATCCCCTACATTGCCCTGTTTGATGAGACAACCAGTACCGACATTGAGTGATTAATTCCGTAACCAATAGTTATAAACTGAACATGTAAAGCTAGCACAGAAAATCTCGATGTTATCCCTCTGATATGCCAGAAAATATGTCTAACAGTTCAAATTAAACATAGATCAATTTCCCCCTTTACTGGAATGGTTCTGGTTGATTGTAAAATGTTGTGAATTTTAATATCGTTTAACGGTTTTATCTCAAGTATGTCTTTTGTGATTGTAGTTTAAATTAAACTTTACCCTTTGAATATCTTTTGCGGGAAATAATTTTTTTTCACATTTCATAGACTTTTGTCGTCATCTTTGCATGTTGATAATGAAAGATTCCTCATTCTGCTTGTTCATTTATCTCTTGAGAATATTGCAATTTCCCTGCAGCAACATTTTTTAATGCGTAATTTATTCAATTTGGTTTAATACTGTGGGCAATGGTTTTTTTAATTTGACTAAAAGGATTGTGACGTGACTGATGGATGGAAATGCTGCTACGTGGGGGGGGGGGCATTAAAATAAAATGTCCTTGTCGATTCCAAATCGATGGCTGATAGCCGATTTGGGGACAACTTGCCAATTGGAGGTCAGGTGGCATGAAAGCTAAGGAACGGTGTAAAGTTCTTTAGATCGCAGATTTTGATAATCAGGGCTTACTTGCTCAAAACAAGTTATGTTACTGACTTAGCATTTACTCTTAAAGGGTAACTCGTGTCAAATTTCACCATATAATTTTTTAGCTGTTTTTGACAAATGACTACGTCACTTTCTCATAAATCGGTAAGTTTTTCGAATCGAAATGCACATTTTCTAGAAATTGCCCATTTCCTTACAAGAAATGGCCATTTTGTTAGTTCATACTTACCTATGGAACACTTTTGCATGTTACTCCATTTGGGCTCAAACACAAGAGTATCCCTTTAATTTTCTAAAGGGAGAACTGAGTTAACAGCTCGGCCGCCAGGCGGCGCCCTGACCGATCCCGCGAGATCGCGCCGATCTCATGCCGCCATATTTAGTCTTTACTCTTGAGCGTTAATAAAGAGTATGTCCCGTTTGTGGGGACGGCGGGAGGGCCGTGTTCCATAGGTAAGTATGAACTAACAAAATGGCCATTTCTTGTAAGGAAATGGGCATTTTGTGTCATTCAAACTTACCTATGGAACACTTTTGCATCGAATCCCAGCAACCTATTGGAGGTGGGAAACGAGGACTTACCTAAGGCTGAGCTGTTGTTCCATCCAGGAGGCACCACCGGCATATTAGCTAAGGAGGACCGCCAGGGGAAAGAAATGGGGAGAACCCGGAGGACCGGTATTTTGATCTCGGTATTACAATCATATTATAGAGAGTAATAGACCCATTCTCCGGAAAGCGCTAGAATTGCGTAATAAAACCATCTTCTTTCCGGCAACAGAGCTTAGAGCAAGTAAGGCATGTTGAAGGGTGTAGAATGAATTATTGCTAAACAACAATAAGAAATTGCGTCCTTTCTAGTCTACTAGGGGTTGCCTGGATGTTGAAGATAGGGCATATCAAAAATGGCGCAAGATGCGCGTTTGACTCTTCAATCGGGCTTCCCCCCCCCTTTTTTGATCTAGCCAGGATCAAACAACATGCCCCGCAGACACAATCGGGCCGATTGTGTGCATGCCATCTACGAGGGAAGAAACGTCTCGTAGGTAGAAACGAGAGAATGTGGAGTGATTACTCCAACATGCAGCGGAAACGACTTCTTGAAGAGCAACTCCTCGGTAGTTAGCCCAGGAGGTGGCTAGTGCTCTAACTTCGTGCGCTGAGATGTTAGCTAGCGCACGAAGATCAGAGGAAGTCTTCAAGGTGTTGTAGGAAAGACGAATAGTCTCCACAATCCACCTTGAAATAGTGGCGGCCGCTATCTCTCGTTTATTTCCCTCCTTATAGGACAAAAACAAACGCTCTCTCCCCTGGCGGATACCGGGAGGTTTTGTCCTATTTATGTAGAACTTTAGGGCCCTGACGGGACATAAAGTTCTGTCAGGAAGATCATAAGAGATCGTTCCTGACAGAGAGGGAATAGTAACCGGGGGCCGAGAGGCGGCCGGTCCCTGGTTCTTCGCCAGAAATCCTGGTATAAAAGCCAGGATAACCTCCCCTCCCTCTCTAAAAGCCAGCTTCTTAAAAGAAAGTGCATGGAGCTCTGATCTCCGTTGGGCGGTAGCCAAGGCTACTAGAAAGACCGTTTTGAGTGTCAGATATTTCATGGATGAAATAGACATGGGTTCAAAAGGATGCCTCATGAGCACCTTAAGGACAACAGAAAGGTCCCATTTAGGGGTGTTGTGAACCGGTCTAGGACGCTCTAATAACATTCCTCTGAAAAGAGGGGTTATTTGGTCCTCCCAACGAAGATCCCAGGTGCTTAAAACACGGAGGGTAGAAGCGATGGCGGACTTGTACCCTTTTATAGCCGTGACAGATAGTTGTCTTTCCGTGAATAATTCAATAAGGAAATCAACTAATCTGTATATAGAGGGAGAGATCGGATTAACTCCGTTCTCCCTGCACCAGGAAGTGAAGGTAGACCACTTTCCTTGATACACATCAAGGGTAGACCCCCTTTGAGGTGCGGACATGCGCTTGACAGCGATGTCCGAAAAGCCTCTCTGGTGGAGATGCAACTGGATAAGTTCCAGGCGTGAAACTTGAAAAATCCAGGGTTCTGGTGGTAGCATCTCCCCAGGGGGTGCCACAGGAGGTGCTTCCAAGTAGGAAGACTCCTGGGGTGATCTATCAGGAGCTCCAGCAAGGCTGGGAACCAGGCCTGATTTGGCCAGCAAGGTGCGATGAGAGTTATTCTCACCGGATGGCTGGTCAAGATCTTGTTCAGGACTGGTTGGATGAGAGGGAGGGGTGGAAACGCATATGCGTTCAGCCCGACCCAAGAGGCTGTAAGGCTGTCGACTTCCAGGGCCTCTTCGTCCGGAAGTGGAGAGTAATAGATGGGAAGGCGATTGTTCAGCCTGGTGGCGAACAGATCTACCTTCGGAGATTGCCAAAGGCGACAAAGGTCGTCTACAATCTCCTGATGGAGTGTCCACTCTGTCTGAACTAGCTTGTTCTGACGGGACAGGGCGTCGGCAAGGATGTTGCGATTGCCCGGTATGTGTCTGGCACATATCGATACTCCAAGGTCGGCACAAAGATGGTAAAGCTCCCAAGTTAGCTGGCAAAGAATGCCGGACTTTGTGCCTCCCTGTCTCCTGACATATGCTACTACTGTAGAATTGTCGGAGAACAGGGTTACTCTCCGATTCTTCAGGCGAAGGGAAAGAGCCCTCACGGCAAGAAGGACAGCCTTCATTTCCAATATATTTATTGGAAGAATGGTCTCCTCCCTTGTCCATAGACCTCTTATGGACATGTCCCCGTTGTTCAGATGTGCTCCCCACCCTAGTAGGGAAGCATCTGTGAACAGGGACACTTCTGGGGGCGGTGGAGCAAGATCTACACCGCTTTGGAGACGAGTCTCCGACTCCCAGAAGTTCCAGACGTTCTTGAGTAGGTATTGAGGTATCAATACCAACTTGTCTAATGGGTCCCTGTGGGGTTTCCATAGAGACATTAGAAACATCTGGATGGGACGCATATATAGACGGCCAAGGGGGATTTGGTCTGCTGCCGAATTCAGAAGTCCCAAAAGGCTCAAGCATCGCCTTGCGGGAGCTTGAGTCCTTCCTCTGAATTCTGCGACGAGATGAAGAATTTTCTTTATCCTGTCTAGGGGGGGGCAGCATTTTCCCTATGGCCGTAAGGAACCGAACTCCAACGTAAACGAAGTCTTGGGATGGTATGAATTCTGACTTTGTTTCGTTGATAATCCAACCTGCGGAAACTACTTTTTGCTTTAGAACCTGAAGTTGTTGCAGTAGTAGTTCCCGCGATTTGCAACGGAGTAGCCAATCGTCTAGGTAGTGATGGAGCTTGAACCCCATCACGTGAAAGGGAGCGACGAAGGCTGTGACTATCATTGTAAAAATTAGGGGTGCCGATGCCAGACCGAACGGCAGGGCCCTGAATTGATACGTCTTTCCTTCGTAATGGAATCGAAGGAAGTGTTGATAGTCTGGATGGATCGGTACATGTAAGTACGCATCCATTAAATCCATCGATACCGCCCAATCGTTGGGCTGTATCGCCGTTGCTATAGACCTGGTGGTTTCCATCTTGAAATGAGGAACATTCAAGAAGGTGTTTAACCTGGAAAGGTCTATGATCAGCCTCCATGTCCCTGCTTTCTTGGGAACCAAGAAAACGTGGCTGTAAAAGCCGGGGGAGCATGGATCTTGAAGGACCTGGATAGCTTGCTTCTCCAGTAATGTCGCGACCTCTGCTTGGAGGGCAGAGGCCTTGACTGGGTCCTTCGGTGGCTGAACTGGGGTTGGATATATGGTAGTCGGGGGGGTACGGTTGAAATCTAGTTTCACTCCGTACCTCAACATGTTTGGGACTGGGGACCCCTTTGGGCACCAATCGTCCCAAATGTCTGCAAATTTTTGCAGACGGCCCCCGACTACCGGAGTCGGCTCCTTTTTGCGTCCGGGAGGAGAAAGGAGGGGGGAGTCACCTCTTCCGGCCAGCACCCCTTGGGCGAAAGGAGTGCTTAGTCGGACCGGATCCACCCTGGTTAGAGGAAGTATTTTTCCTCTTTCCAGTCCGGCGACCCTCCGCTTCCCGTCGGAAGGATCCAGCAGGAGCAGGCTGACTAGGCGGGGTAGGCCTAGGCAGGACCTGCCTGGCGTACGGGATTGAACCCGATGCCTGCTGGGGCCTCTCTATCTTTCTAGCGTTAGGTAGAGAGGTCTTGGCCCTCTGTGTCGCAGTGGGGGCATATAATTTGTCCCAATCTTTCTGTGCTTGAGCCGCCTCTTGCACAGAATCTGCGAACAGGAAAGAACCGTCCATAGGAGCGGTTCTTAAGGCCCCTTCCAGCTGGAGGGATCTGATGACATTGAGAGAGCCCAGTGCGGCGTCTCTACGGAGTAGGACGCTATTTGCTGCGGTCTTGGCGGACAGCGCAATAGCGTGCCTAATCGAATGTGACAAGGATGTCACAAGCGATTTTGTGTCATCAGATAGTGACTCATTATCTTTTAGGGATCTGGCTAGGGCCAGGTTAGTGTGCTCTGCGTAGGAGAGCACCGCTAACGTGTTTTTGGCCAGACCCTCTTGTGCTCTAAGGTCTCGGTAAGCCGAGGAGGAGGTCACCCTAGGCACGAGTTGGTCCAGCTGTACATCGTCCTTTAATATGGAAGTCGATGCTGCAGCTGGACAGCCGGCCGAGCTGACTCGATAATAGTCAGCGCGGTACTGCCTAACGGGAGGAAGTTGTGCCGTGAACAACTTCCCCGGTTTACACCAAGCTTCCGGTCCGACTGCCGGAAGGACAGGGATGGAAGTACGTTGGTGGGCGCCTTGTGAGTCTCTGATTGTACGCTCCAAAAGTTCAGAGACTGCTAACACCGACGGGGAGGGAGGAAGGAATTCAAGTGCCCGAGTGGAGCCTTGAGAAACCTGTGGATTGGGATCCACTTCCTGTCCCCAGAGTGAAAAGGTCGGTGTTGACAAGGCTGGCAGTTCCGGCGGGGTAGGGCACAGATCCTGCGGGAGGTACGCTCTGATCAAGGATCTGAGTGTCCTCATATCCGACAGGATACTGGCCTCCTCTGGTGACAGCTCCTCCTGATTGGGGGAGCGGTAGCCTGGCTGAGAACTCTCGTTCTCAGAAAATTCCTCTAAAATAGAGGAGTCGGATGGTGGGTATCCGATGGGACCAGGCGCACCAGAGGAACCGGAACCCTGCTCCAGATGGCTGAGTCTATCAGAAAGACCTGCTACCATCTGGATGAGCTGGGACAGTTGCTGTCCCGACTCGGGTTCCGGACCCGACGTGCGGCTTCTCTCAACGACGGGCGGTTGAGGCGAGGGTGAGCGCATAAGCGAACCCTGGAAGCCGTATGTGCGGGCGAATGGGTCTTCCGGAAGCGGAAGTTGCCCATATTCTGAACTAGAGTTCAGATGTCCTCTCTGCGTAGCTCGTTCCATGGGAACGACGCCTCTGCTACGAGGAGGGGGTGGCACTTCCGGTTGGTTCCACCCAAGAGGTTGGCCAACGTAGGAAGGTGCCTGCATTTCCGGTAGGACGAAGTCCGAAACCGGAAATGCCCGTAACTCCTTCGCCGGTATGGAGCTACCGGAAGCCCTTTTAGAAGGAGGTACGGAGGGCGGAAACGCTGTTACCGAAGACGCATGGCGTTTCGGAGGTGGCGTTATAAGGTCCGGCCCTACTCTACTGTGTCCGTGAGGACTGGGTGTTATTTCGCAGTAAAGACTGAGAAAAACCCCCAGTAGAGTCTTCGGTTACTGAAAAACGGGAACCCGCGTCAGTAACCGGAACTGCAATCGGCGGACCGGAAGCAGGGTGCTCCCGCGGGTACAAAGGGCTTGTACTCGGGGGAGCGGACGACAGGGGAACCGGAAGGTTCCCTGAGGTCCGGGGTATATTAAACCCTTGGAGACTTATTGGATGTAAGTCTCCCTTGGGACCACAGACATTAATAATGTCAGATCCCGCATCCTTCGCAGCCGCGGCCGGAACCGGAACTCGGCTGACGGAAGGGGTGGTGGCGGGAGGTTTGCTAGACCTCCGGGTTATATGCCCGGAAACGGAACCGGAAGAGGGTTTAGGCGTCTTCGCGGCCCGTTTCCCGCCACCAGACGCATTCCTTTGTGGTGAGACAAAGGATGCCGTCGGAGGGGTACGCCATATAAAAAATGGTACCAATGACAATAAAAACACTGGGAACCCCAAGTAGGCCAGAAAGGACGCAATAATTAATGGAAAGGAAAACATGCCTACTTGAATTAAACACTATTGCAATGGATCTGAGTCTTGTTCATTACAATAGAGCGGAGAATAGCCTACTTAACTCTACCCTACCAAGATCAAAATAATGGAGCCGGGTCGACTAAGCTAGCTAAGAAAATGTCTATAATTAAATAGACTGGACAATACTAATGCCAAGATAAGTTTGGCGGTCTACTCCGTAGGTGAATGAACCCAAAAATCGTCTAGACTTGGCTGGTTGAATTTGGTTTTAAATCGAATTCACGGCAGCTTTGAAAAAACGATGTGCTTCGTAGAAGCACAAGAGTAAAGACTGAATATGGCGGCATGAGATCGGCGCGATCTCGCGGGATCGGTCAGGGCGCCGCCTGGCGGCCGAGCTGTTAACTCAGTTCTCCCTTTAGAAAATTAAAGGGATACTCTTGTGTTTGAGCCCAAATGGAGTAACATGCAAAAGTGTTCCATAGGTAAGTTTGAATGACACAAAATGATGGTTTAATCCCGCCCGGACGGTTCGCTTCGATGCCGTTTTCGTTGATGACGTCACAACATGGAACATTTTCGCGGTCGCGGTGGTTTACATTCAGCGATTTTAAATAATAAATCTAATCAAAAATGGAAAATTTGAGCTTTACATTTGTGATCAACAATTAAAAACGGACGTATTTCCGCAAAGTTGTAAATCACATCATAGTATCACTTTAACTTGGTGTTATCTCCTTCAGTTAATCCTATTTGACTTATGCTAAGTTAACCCTTTTGCTGCCAAACAATTTTTTTTTTTTTGAGTCCTCAGTGCCAAGCAATTTTAGGTTAAATTGAAAAAAATTGATATGATCAATTGAAATATTTTTCCTGAGAAAACTATTGGAGATATGTCAAAACAATGCACATAGAAGTTGTTCAGTATGACCTGGACTTCAAATTAAAATTTTTAAAAAGTAGGTCACGCCCTAATTTGCATGCCGCCATCTTGAATAACTAATGAGAATTGAAGATTTTGTAGAATAAACCACTGTAATTTGGAATAAATGTAATAATACAACTAATAAAACTATTTTTATGCATCTGCATGTTTCTTTACTCTTTCCTTTCTAAGTCCATAACCTTGTAAACCCTGAATTTGTATTGCTTTGTAACAAAATTGCCAAGAAATACCGATGCGTTATTTACAGAAATCGAGCAAAATTCTTCAAAATTCAATGATCAGCCATTTACTTTGTAGACCAAAAATTACTACTTATGGTGATATGTTCGGACTAAATTACATACCTTCACTCCCTAGAGCTCCTTTTTAGTGCTACCAGAGAACTAATAGTAGATAGGGGGGTCAGGGGTCCCTATGGAGGGGGCCTGGTATAAAACAGCTAAAATTCAGGGTTTCCTCAACTAAACATGAAAGTTCAAAGTTTCTCAGCCAAATGTCCTGTCATAGAATGTATGTAGCAGTCAGATAACTCTATTCTAATAATTGACAACTGCTTGGTATTTTTCGAAACAGTTCTTTGAATCATGCATGATATCCAATTCATCGAGTACCTGTGATAATGTCATCCGATTCGCCATTTTGTGAACTTTTGGAAGTGATTTTCACCCGAAATCTCAGCAAATCGATATATAACATGTACAGTAGAAACGTAGCGTGGTAACTCCTCTACCACGCCATCTATAGGTATATACCATAAACGATGCTAGCAGACGAAAAATCAATGTATTTTCACCACATAGGAAAATTTCGCCAAAATGCGAAGTTGGCAGCAAAAGGGTTAGTGAAACCTTTTTTTGTACAACCAGGTCCAGGAAAAATCAGATGAGAGAACAATATGGAGGCTTGGCTTATGATGGACACATCCTCCAGTATAGTGGAACCTCCCTTAGTGGACACCTCTCTATTAAGGACAACCACTCTATTAAGGACACCAGTTTGGTAGTTTCCATTCAATTTGACCTCTCTAATCAGGACACCTCTCTATTAAGGACAGCACTTGTCAGTCCTGATGGTGTCCTTAATAGAGAAGTTCTACTGTATTGTGACCTAATTTATGGTCAGGACAACTGCTCAGCTCTACAAATATTGCTGACATGTTGCTTCAGGTCATATTAAAAATTGGATCAGGGGGATTGGATAAACCAATGCAAATTATATATTCTTCGTATTCTGAGATTTGCTACTTTGATCATGCTTCCTGTTAGCAGAGTGCACCTCCTCCGTGGCCTAAAAAATTGAGTCGTCAGGTGAATAACCCCAATTAGTTCTCAACCAGCCTGCAACCAACACCTTCCCAAGAGAGGCAGAGAAGAGATAGAAAAATACACCGCTGTACTTCATCAAATTTTCCCACACACAATTAGGTGCCGAGGTGATCATTGATTGGAAGAGATGTTGCTGTCTCTTAAAGGCCTACACTGTTGGTTAAAAATTTTGAATTTGTAATTGAATTTGAAAATTTCAGTTGCGTAAATACATACTGAATATAATTTTCAGCATTGCCTTTGTCTAGACGGATATACACATACTATAAATACCAATTTTCGACAAATTTGTATTCATAATAACTGTACTGCGACATTGTTTATCAGGTGATTTCTATTTAACTGGACCACAAGTAATTACAACGGTGTATCCCTTTAAGGGTTACTCCTTTCATATTCATTGTATTTACTGATGGTACAGGAAAATAGAAATACACGATGCTGTAGTGCATTTATCATGAACACAAATATGCTGAAACTTGGTATTTGTAGTATTTGTATAGCTCTGTCTGCCAATGTAGGCTGCAGCTGTGGTAGTCAGGTGACAACCCGCCACCACAATCAGTCCTTCATGTTAGTCAAAGGTCACCTGGCCTTGTCGTAACTTCGTTGCCACATGCTGTGACAGATGTGGTGCTCCACAGCAGAAAGCCAAGATTCTTGTTCCTGCATCAGCTCTCATGTCAACGGTCCTTCCGAGAACCTTGCTGTGAGGTCCTAACTCTGTGGCTTCTGTGAGACATGCATGGCTGAACTCTGTCTCCGCCTCATTCATTAACAAGTGAACAAGACCTTTTCCAAGCTGCTATTGTAGCAGCCATGCTACCAAGTCAACTGCAAACATCTCCTATCACGTGCTGCTAAACATTAAGCAGATAATACTGTAAGCAACTATCCCTAGCTGATTCAATGTTGGCAATAACAGTTTGTCTTGGCCAAGGTTCAGGCTATTTCAGCCAAAGATCAGCAGAATTGCTTTACTAAAGTAATCATGTAATTGGCAGTTTCTCTTCCAACAGTAGATCTTTGTAACCCTAAAACCACTGATCCCAGAAGCCAGCAATCTGGAATCATCATCTTATAATGAAAGCATCAAATGTTCCCAACAGGATCATAAAACCTTACAAAAACCTGATATTCTTGCTTGTAAACACGACATGTAATTCTGTTAGCAGGTTCAGGTGTTTCTCACCAAAATTGCTTTCTTTGGCGCAGATTCAAAACAAAGCTCGTCTCATCATACTCTGTAATAATCACCTGCCAAAGATGATGTCATGGCTGGCGGCTTGCATTATTTCAGAATTCCGTATAGGAATGTTTTTCACTCTGAATTTTTTTTATTGTACCGGTAACTTTGACCCCCCCTCCCCCAGAAAGAATTGTTGTGACGTGAAACATCGGAAGCTGAGTGTTTTAAGTCACACTATGTGACAGTACTGTTTCTTATCATTATGACACTCTCTACCCCATCTATCTTATTTGCACTCTGGAAGTAGAATTTCTGCGAATCTGGCAATCTTCCCCTTCGCATTTCCTAAATGACCATGGTCTTTATACGATGCTGTCAACAGCTACCTTTTCACAACCCCGAGACAGCTCTCCTGCCCCTTCACGCTGACATCTCGGCCAATTTTTATAAATTGACATGAGGACTCTCAAGAAGATTGGTCGCTAAAGGGCAGTCATTGTTATCATGCTTCTTGCTGCGTCAACAAAACTAGCGAGGGATGACATGACACAAGCAACTCCTAATCCTAAATCAGGTTTCCATAGCGATAAGATGCAGAAAAAATTAATTTGACTGCAGGTCATTTAGGGATGGCCAGCCTAAGGTGCTCAGGCCATATTTTCCCAGGGATTTTCCTTTGTGGCGCAACTTTTCCCAGGGACGTTCTTCAGGGAAGAATATTTGCAGGGCGCAGAGAATTGAGTAAACATGTTTTGCATAGTGCCAGTTTTTGTGTTGCTTTCTGACTATTCAGAGTTCTTGCTTTCAATAATATAAGGCATGAAGCATACTCCGACACAGTGATAAGTGTAGTGAGGCGGTCCTGCCACTTCAATGGCCACCATTGTAATGTGAATATGCTGAAATCCCTCATCGTAACTATACTGGACATTTTGTGTGATATCAACCTGGGTTACAATACCGCAGACTTGAAGATTTCTAGTAAATCGCCAAATTTTGTTCGAGCATTCCTGCTAGGTACATTTGCGTATATCTTACATGCAATGCACATGCAATGGACGCCAGTACTGGCAGAGAGAATATGCTTGAACGTTATGTCTGCCTTGAAGAATGGGCACGAAGCTGATTGTTGAAATATTCCGATGATTTCCTCGCAATCTGGCACATCAGAACTGCAGGCTCGGTTGTGGAAAACAGAAGTGATTACTGTCAAGAAAAAATCATTATATTTCCTGCTTGCTTTGTTGACTTGGCAAATAGCCATCTCAATAGGAAAACAAGTCATCAAAAACACATTTCATCTGAAGTTGAATAGATAATCGTGTACTTTTGCATTACATAATGCGAACTGTTTCAGTCTTAGACTTCGTGGAATGATCTTTGAGACTCATTTTATGAAATTTTCATCATGGCATGTCTTCATGATTGCCTCCTAGAAACTATATTTGTCTGCACTGCATTGTTTTAAAGTAGATTTGCACTCTGGCATATTGTCTTGTACTCATGTTTGTAGCATGTAGACAACAGATGTGTAGTTCCCTTTTTTCTTTCAATGTCAGTTGCTGGGGGACCGTCATTTCATCTTTTCCTCAGTTTTTCGTTGCTTTTTGGTCGATCTCTTTATCTTTTACTTGCAGAGCTAATTGATGTTAAGCTGATATGCAAGGAAGTGCACCATTGTTTCATTCAGGTCACCATGGCGCAGCCCTTGGGATGCAGGGTGACTGGACATCTCCCAATTTTCTTGGTTCACTAGCTACCTTGTGAGTGGAAAGTCAGAGGTTTAAGCTCTTTCCAATGCGACCGGTTGTTGAACAAGGGTACAAACTGCCTCCTCACCAGACGGTTGGCATAAGAGATAGGAGTTTGGAGTGGATAAACCAAAATCTAGCTGCCCCCTTTCATTAGGGGTGACACTTTTTTTTAAAAGCTTTACATTTATAGCTCATCAACTCTTTTGCAGCAAAGGAACCAAGACAAATACTGCTAATATCTCATATTGCAATTGTTTGAAATTGGGGAGAATTATCGTTTTGATGTTTGTGATGAGTTATAAAAGGAAAACGTTTGCTTTGATGCTTGAAAAACATTGGTGTTGTATAAAACACAATTCATTTGGGGACTGCTCAAGGCAGGGCTCTGAAGAAAAATGATTATTACATTTGATACAGAGTATTGCATATGATAGAGGTTGTTGCTGAAAAAAAACAATCTATTCTTTTGATGCATCTGTCAGACAAAAAGGTCAAGGCTTACATGTAACTAATAAAATGTTTGTTGGGATTTCATTGTCAGAATCAAACTTTGAATAGTCTTTTTCATGTAAAGATGATTCCACCAGCTTCGACAGAGCATAATTCATCAGAGTATAAAAAAATGCCTTTGCTTTCTCAAAACCAGGAGAGTTCGTCATACCATGAAAATATTCCAAACATTACACCACCAACCTTATCGTACCAAAACCGTGTCATACCTTGAGGTATCCATAAAGTGTTTAGCTCTAGAGATTTCAACATGCCATTCAACTTTAAACATGCCATTCAAAGAACAAGAACTGTTATAATAATACATGTAGTATTTTACCATTTCCTTTAACAATTGCTGTGTAAAGATAAAATACATTCAACTTCCTTGGTCCTCTCCTGGCAATGGTTTTGTTTAGGCGTGAATCTCTTAGGAACTGTTCTAGAACATGAGAATGGGATGATGTTTGTCTGGATATTGGAAAAATTTGCCGGAGGGGAACTCAAATCCCTCGGGATCATTGTGGAGATATGAAATATGATTCCACCAGGCTAGTAGTTGCAAACACTCATTGAATGATATCGCAGAGGATGTGAGCTGTTGTGGTATGGAAAGGTGACTGAACATGATTCTTGGATCACTGTTGAAGAATGAGTATTTAAGAATGAATGACGGCAAGAAGTCTGTTGTCATAATCATCGATATTAGTACTATGCAGGTCTACCTTGCCTTACACTTCAGCTGTGTTTGGGATCTCTCTGTTTTTGCTGATGGGGAAGATGCATCTTATTTGATGGAACAAGAAGCCAACTTCTTTATATGTCTTGATGTGTAGGTCTACTAGTATGTATTAAAAAGAATGCAAAAACCTGTAAGAATGCAAAATGACCATTCATCCCATTGTTCGAAAGTTGGTAATTCTTGTAGGATCTAAATTTTATGAGGGAGGCGGTTCTGACAAGTTTCAGATAGTTTCTGAAATTTTACAATGATGTCTTTTCGTACTTGATCCTTAAAAGATTGGTTGGGAGGTTTTGAGACTATGAAGAAAGCAAAATGTGTATTTTGGTATATAAGCAATCCAAAATGAAGAAAAGAGAGGAATATTGGCCAAAGGACACCACCCTGACTACAAAGCTCTGTGGTGGAGCTCAATCTAGGACAGCCGACTTCGTTACTGAAAACATATTGACTGTCTAGCATGCATCTCAAAAAGAAGAAGGAGGTATTTAAATGTAGAATTCAACATGATTCTTGTTCATAGAGAAAGCAAAAAATGTAACTGTGCAGAGATTTGGAAGGAGAATGCTGGCATGCTCAATAAACAGCCAATAGACGAGGCACAAAGTCAATTCTAGTTGAACTTGGTGATTTAGAACAGCATGCAACTGCAGTAATTGCAACATCGGCCCACATCATCAATCAGACACATTTTAATTAAAGTTCTGCATATTCTCAAACTTTGCAATATCGAAAACAACGGAAAATCATTACTATAGGTCACTGTAGTGGTAGGATATCTTGCTAGGGACAATAAGCATGACCTCTTCAACCGAGTGTGCACTGTGGACGTATGGGCCCATCATTGATCCATCGTTGGAATCCATTTTTAAAAAGTTGACGGGCCTTCAAAGAATTTATGTTAGAGTTGATGAAATATACCTATTTTCCAGAATTCTGAAGACTGTTACTCAAATGGGTTTGTGCAGTGGGCCTTTGATGGAGCTCCTATCAATGGATAGTCCATAGGCCATCAGTGGATCTACCATGGGCCATCACATGTACCAGTAATCTATGCTGGGATCCCGATAAAATGTGGTTTGTGATAATCATAATAGATTCGTCCACGGGCCCATCAATGATCCATGCATGGACACTTTTACCTGTGTAAGGGGCTATACATGCTTCCCAAAATTGGTGGCTTGCATTGGAACTAACTTTTTCCCCTTTGTCCGTCATTAAAGGCATTCAAGTGTGTTGGTCAACCATGACTATCTCCTTTGTCCCTCCACCATAAGGCCTAGTTTCCCCTTATGACATCACTATTTCGGACACTCATCGCCCCAATTCTGGAAAGGTGTATAATTGTACCATTTTACCTTACCTCATCCAAATTTTCATTCGTATCTGAAGATAGGGCATATTGCTGGTAATATCTCCATGCTACATACATGTATAGATAAAGATCAAGTTGGCTATCCTCTCTACAATAATAACATCAGATCCAATTAGAATGAGATACTCCCTACTTTGTTTTACACTTAATTAGTCAAATAATTATAACGTTCATTAATGAGTGAAACGCAGCGCTAAATTCTCATCATAAATTTCCAAGATGAAGCACAGCTGTATGGTCCACTCATTTTGATTACAACTTTAATCAATGATACATCCATAAATGGAGATTAATGGGCAATATATTGTATAACCATATTTGTAGATTGTTAATCTGTTAATTAACTTGTGACTTGATTGGCAGTAAATTGCACTTTTTTTGCTAATTTCTTACCAAGGTTGTCAGTTTGATTAGCTATGAATTGCTTGTGTATTAGGTATAATCTTTGGCCGGGAAACCCCCCTCGCGAGTCACAAGGGTTTCACTCATGTAATTCTGCTTGGATATCACACGTGGGTGCTGTCCCTGCAACTAATCACCACAGTAACAATGAAAAAGTTTGAAATCATGAAAAACGCAATGAGAAATACGGAAATTTTCATCACCCTCTCGCGGAAGGGCAGATCAGCTTCTTGATACTTTTGTCAATGCAACACCTGCAAGCCACAAATAGCCACCAGATGAACTTGTGTTCTTTAATATAAAAAAACAAGCTACCAGTTTTCTTCCAGACATTCCACAGTAATTCCTCCGGCCTTTTTGCAGTGCCATTGCAATGATGATGTGCCATTAAATTTGAGATTACATCATAACGTAATGATACAGGTTTTCCTGCCTATCATAGTACATGTAATTCATAAAAACTGGACAAAATACTGGTCAATCATAGTGAACTGCTTAAGGGTTGACCATAGGCACGCCAATTTTGGTTAGAACCTGAAATCGTAAGGCAATGAGAACTCTTTCAAAATGAAGTGAATGCCAATTCAAGAGTGAGAGTCAGTTCTATGTTTTCCAGAGGAGAGACTCCCAACCTTGAAATTGGCATTTACGTCAATTTGAAGGAGTTCTAATTGCTCTATGATTTCAAGATCTCTCCAAAATGGCAGCGCCTGAAGTCAACTCTTAACCATGAACACATTTAAAAGCCACCAGAGCATGCCACCTCATCATGTAATCATGCTAAAGCCGTCTTAATTTTCCTGGTGATTGCCGGATCACACCTCGCTTCTAGTTAACCCGATATAATCCGACCCCCGTCACTTCGACCGCTGACCTTCTACCAACATGGCTTATTCCTTAAGTTGTCGTGGTAACCCGTTTCTTGGCTATCTATTTCTGATTGTGTCTGCGGTTAGGTGGATTATTCAGAGAAAACGAAGGATAATTTCAAAGGGGAATGCCGTTCGTAATTACTTGTGGTCCACGAAAATAGAATTGGATATACACAGTGCTGTCGTGCAGTTATTATGCTTGCAACTTTCCTGAAACTTGGTATACATTCTAGACTCGCCAATTTACGTCGGGTTCATTAATCCAACGCATGACCACCCCCATCTTGACATAACCAGTTGTTTTCAATATACTCCACCTGTTACTTATGGATATGATTGTACTTCTTAATTGAAGACTGATGCATAAAAATCAATTTCATAATGTTCTAACGTGAGCTATATTGAATTCTTCAAATGAGTTACCACACTCTTGTTTACGCCACACGAAATTGATATTATACGTAACGATTTTGATCAAATTAATAATCAATTATCCATGGAACATTGTGGTGACCAAGCTAGGCATTAGAATCACCATAACAATATCACGACCCAGGAAAAATGTACGGTAATAAAAGTGTGAGAACACGGCATGACAATCAACCGATAGAAATCAAGCTTTTCACCTAACCTTACCTTAATGATTGCTTTTTTAAATATCATCATAAAACATATCATAATTGAATAAACCCATTGCGGAGTGGGGTTGTTGAGAAAATGTCCAAAAAATTTACCTAGTCATAAAATCACAACTGATCAACAGCTTCCAATGAATGGCCTGCGTTTGAAAGGAAGTTCTAATTGAAACTAGAGGTGTTTGGAGTTTGCAAATTCCGAGGCTTCCCCACAGTGAACACCTAATTACTGTTCCAGGTTTGTCAAAGCCCTTGATTTAAAGCATGTAAGTTGCGCTTTCAGAAAACTGCGGAATTTAAAATGGCCGCACATTTTTCCGGTATACAGAATGTGATACAAATTTTTTTTATAAAGTTTTATACATTAAACGATTTTAAGGGACCAAAATGGAATTATCAGGAGCATTATTACCAAGCTGTTGGCTGCCAAAGCACCTTCCACTCTATAGTAGTAGTAGTTCCCATTATTGAATTCCACATAAAGTGAAAGAATTCAAAATCTGACTGAATTATCACGGGACATTATTTCAGTCCTGACACTGAACCTCCATACACCTCTGTCTATAAAAGGACTGAGAGTGTTAACAGTTAATAGTCTAGAAGTTTAATTCAATCTTTCTGTGTGGTGTCAGAATTGCATTTACATTCTTACCATTGGATCTTGCCTTCCCTACAGAAAAACAGAAATGGCACCTTATAAATCTTTCAAAGCCGGTCATTTCCTCTCGCTGAACATGTTAAAAAGATTTTGAAAACTGATGCGTTCTTCTTCGCCTGAGGTGGCACTGTCGCTATAGGGCGCCATGCGATAGCTACAGAATGTTTCACGGAAGGCAGTGTTTCTTTCTGGTTTTGTTTTCAATTTCGGGGTGAATGTTCATCAGTGCACACGGTTGAATATTTATCATGACAGGAAATAGGTGCCAGACCTTATCACGTACAGTAGGCTCTGACAGTCAGGATTTCCGAAGACCGGATGGGGGATGTGGGGTGTCTCCAATGAACCGAGAGCTATTTGTAGTCAGTTTTAAAGATGCATTTCAGCTTATGGCATTTCTCAGTTAATTCAACAAGGTGTTCCTTTCGCAAATCCCTGACGCCCATGTCTGCTATTTTCAAATCTGCTATTCACCTAGTCACTTCTGCTGCTATCTTAAAGGGACAAGATGGGTATGGGATATGTTGGTATTTTGTATGAAAACCTTCCTACAAATATATATGACTCTGATGATATAATAACACCCTGACCTTTGAGATACATCAACTGCACTTTAAAGTTTATTACTGTAATACCAAAATGTCACAGACACTTGCTCATCCTTCTGTTGGCTTAAAATATTGCGTTGTCAAAAGTGAATGGTTAATATCGTCCTATTATCACCGTCATGTCATTTGGCAGATGAGGTTTAGAAGGATAAGATCTATTTTTAGACTTGCATAATATTGTCTGTCTCATGTTGAATTTAATCTAGATCAAACTGAAGTTACTCTCACTGTTGATATTGTTGAAAGGTAGGTGGGATATCATTTTTGCTTTCAATGGCAATTTTAAATTGCTCTCTATATGTGAAAAATACATTGCACTTTTCTAAATGGTTGACAATGATCCTTTGCAGTCAAGTACTAGTTTGAGTCTCAATTTTCAAATCTCAAAATGTCAGGTGGTCTTTTTTAGAGTAAAATAAAGTTTGTTTGTGCATTACATCCATGTCAGGTACTGAAGTACAAGTTAAAGGCACAGTTTATTTGTTTCACACATCAAACCACAGTGAGGCAATCATAATGGTACCACCTTCCTGATCTTATTTTACATTTCGACAAAGCTGACATGCTGTGTAGACTGATATAAACTACATGCCAATTTTCATTTTCGTGATTGTCTATAGTTTAAGGAATTAATACCGAGCTGGCGGTCATTGGTTGTATAATCAAGACCGCTCGGGTAGACCGAAAATGCAGTCCAAAACCCGAGGCGCTTCGCCGAGGGTTTTGGACGTAATTTGAGGTCTACCCGAGCGGTCTTGATTATACAACCAATGACCGACAGCGAGGTATTAATTTCTATTCTAAAAGGTTTCAAAATTAAACAAATTAAATACGATTTGAAAGGTATATATGTTCCGTTTTCGTCAAAGAATGATCCAGCCTGGTGTCCGGAACTCCGCCATATTGTTGCTTGTGAAGATGACGTCACGCAGCAAGGGAATTCCCAGTCTGCTAGCTCGATTTCTACCATTTCCTCGTCTTTGACCTCTTCTGAATCCTGACTGACGACCTCGAAAGAGTCCTCGGGTATCCTCCCTACTTCACAAATCCCAATATCGGGGAATACTTCAAAATCTCGTGTTCTTGACATTGTTTTGTGGGGCTGAGTCGTTGCTTCTTGGTGAAAATAATTCGTCTGCTAAAATTAAGAATTTTATACCTACCCAGGCGGTCATTGGTTACGATACCAAGACCGCTCCGATCAAAACGAGGCATATGTATTTTGTATTAGAAACAATGATATACTGTGACTAAGGCCTTTTAGAATACAGTACCATGTATTGGCCATTGTTGTCTCCAATTCACATAGGGACTCATGCAAACATGTTCATCAATGAACCACAGAGGAATATAGCAGAAGAAGGGGGGGTCAAATTGACCATCTTTGGGTGACTTATATGCACAGTCAAGGCATTGGATCTTGTTTGATTCACCACTAAATAAATTCCTCGCACAAGCATAGATACATGTAGTTTTGACATACTGTGTGATGGAAGAGACCCCTATTGGCAACTCCGTGTAACTTTATCTTGGCTGCCTAGCTGCTGCTGTGCCTTTAAAATCCACTGTCAGTTTATTTCAGTGGTTGGCATTTGAAAGATAGATTCCCCAATCTTCCTAAATTCATATATCAGATTATTCTCCAAGCGTGATGAAATGTATTCAAATCTCCCTGATAACTTTGAAAAATGTTGTTGATTTCGTGAGGTGTACAATAGGATGTACAATACAAATAGACAGCCATTTAGATAATAGTGTTTGACATTATATTTTCAACTTCAGAAGATCGTTATCGTAACACAACCTTAAAATTGGATTCAATTTAGATTTTAAGTTTCATATCAAGTGATTTTGAATTCTTTATCCTTTTTAGCTCGCCTCTTAGCAGAGGTGAGCTTATCCCATACCGTGGCGTCCGTCGTCCGTCGTCGTCGTCGTCGTCGTCGTCCGTCGTCGTCGTCGTCGTCCGTCGTCCGTTAGCGGGGCACGTTTCGTAACTGTTAGAGCTATTGAGTTGAAACTTGGTACACATGTACCCTTATGTAATGACACCTTGGAGACCAAGTTTCGGTCCGATTCGTTTTATGGTTTGGCCACCAGGGGGCCAAACGTTAAAAGTGAAAATATGCAATATCTCCCTTAATAGTAGTCGGGAAATTTTGAAAAAAATATGGTAGGTACTTCTAGCAAAGGTGCATCATATATCCTCCGGGTTTTTGATTTGCCCTCCTTTTCAAGGTCACAGAGGTCAAATAGTGTAAATTGGCCGTTAGGATGTAACGATGGCACGTTTCTAAACTGCAATGACTATTGATCCCAAATTTGGTACACATTTACCCCTCAGTCAGGTAATCTCAGGGACCGAAGTTTGGTCCAATATGATTCACCACTTGACCACCAGGGGGCAAAATCCAAAAACCTTAAAAATGTGATTATTCCTTAACTTCTTGCCCGATTGCCACCAATTTGATATCATGGGTACATCTAACCACCATACAGTATATGTCACACAGGTTTTTAATTTGACCTTCTTGTCAAGGTCACAGAGGTCAAATGGCGTAAATTCGCCGTCAGGCCGTAACTATGGCACGTTTCTTAACTGCAATGACTATTGATCACAAATTAAGTACACATGTACCCCTTAGTCAGGTGGTCTCAGGTACCGAAGTTTGGTGCGATCTGATTTGCCGTTTGGCCTCCAGGGAGGGGGCCAAATCCTAAATTCTTCAAAATGCCATTATTCCTAGTATTACTTGCCCGATTGGCACCAATTTTATATCATAGGTACATCTAATTCTAACAACCATTCAATGTGTCACCCGGGTCTTCTTTGATTTGACCTACTTTTCAAGGTCACAGAGGTCGAATGTTCTGTAAATTGGCCATTTTGGGGAAATTGTAATTGCTTGGACCTACATCAAAACTGACACTACATGACACAATACCATGCTCTTTATCCATCTTTCCTCCACATGAGGTGAGCACAATGGCCCTGGCCATTTCATTTGGTTCAGCAATAATGAGACTTTTTTATTCCAGCACAACTACACCTATAAAGAAAGGAATACGAATATCATGTAAAAAAAGCATATTTTTGAATATCTTTTTCTTATCTTTATCACTGCCATTTTCTGAGGTGCTGTCTCTAGTCGTGTCTTTGATCACAAATGTGAGATGAAGATTAATTCAGTTGTCAGCAGTGACAGGTGAGACTATACATTTCGTAAATGAAAACTAATGTTTCATTGGAGTTAGCTCCCGCTTTAAAAAATGGTTTATCTGAGCATTATTCGAATGCAATTCACAAGCCACTCTCCTATAATCTGTGTCTGCCATGATGAATACAGCAAAGATCAGTTCCTGATTCTTAGTGCAGTGAGAAATTTTTAATATAGATAACAGAAGATGTTTTGCTGACTTGGACCAAAAAAACCCCATTCAGATTCTGTTTGTTAAGGACCAAGCTTAAAGGAAATTCTGAGGTTTCAGTAATCTTTGTAATTCGCCTTCCCCAGATACAAACCCTTGGAAGAAAATGAAAGGATATGAGCGCAATCTTTAAAGAATTTCGTTGTTGACAAGCGGATAGACAGTATCGCTATGATCTATGATAAGAACTGCGCTCTGATGGTGTATTTGAAAGCCAGGTTTGAGCACAGAGGAAGTGCACTATAAATTTATGGTTCTTATGATAAATGGCAACACTGTCTATGTACTCTTGTTGGCAATTGAATTCATTCATCCTTATGCACCTAAGCTTGCAAATTTGCAAATTCACTAGGAGAGTGCCTCAGCCTGAGCACGCAAATTTGCGAGCAGAACCCTACCTAACAATTTTGTTTTACCTGGTCAAGGTCAAGGCGGAACAATACGTCATGACAACTGGAAACTCAAAATATTTGCTCCGTTTCCATCAGTTTTTCATCTTCTTCTTCTTCCTTCAATATATGTCTTGACCCCAAAGGAGGCGCACTGGTATTAAAATGTTCTCAGTGTGCATCTGTTGTGAGAACTCAGGAATCAAAAGTAACATAATTAAAAGCTCAATAGATGATGAGTACGTGTATTAAAAAGAACCTGGTCTTGGCCTACTGTGGGATTCTGTACGCCTCCAGCCTGGTCTTGAACAGCTGGAGGTTGGTGGTCATCATGATGAGTCCAGGCAAGGCATTCCACAGAAGAATGTTGCCTAGCACATTGCAATTCTGCAATAGTGTAGTCATAGTTGTAGCTTTTCCAGTGCAAAATAATTTTTCACATATTTTTTGTTGGCAAATCTATTTTAGAAATCCACAGAATTGAAACACCTGCGAAAATTTTTGTAATTTGCAGAAATACAATCCGTGCACAGCCATCATTAAGTTGATAGTCACGTCTGCATCTTTAATAGAGAAGTGTCATCTAACTGAGGTTCTTGTCGCACTATGACATAATCCTCTTCTTACAAAACGCTTGCATGTTTGTCGGGGAAGCAGCTATGGCCATTACCGGGAATTGTTGCTAATCTTTATAAATGTGTTTGTTAACGTATTGTCAACGCCAAGGTCGAGAGAAATCTCTGAGAAACGGAGTGCCTGGAGCAACTTGATTGCAACCTTTCTGCTTGACAACAACTCCAATTCACTTTTTCACACGTTTTGAATGTAGCAGAATATTGGAGAGAAAGCTTCCACTTGGCATTAGGAAAATACCTTCCCTATTCCAGAAGGGTAGTTGTAAAACAAGAAACACAGAAACGAAACAGAAACACAGAAACGCAGAAACGAAACACAGAAACGAAAATCAAACGGGTTTTCATAAAAGTTGGAATCAAGCGGCACGCCGATACTTTCCTTGCCCAATCCGTTGTTATTGTCGTTTAAAAGTAAAATAGAGTTGTTGAGGGGATACATGGAGCAACTTGGGGGGGGGGGGAGGGGGCGGCACGATATGGGTGAAGTCTTTTGAGGTAGTGGTGTAGTACTTTGGTAGGTTCGATTCGATTCCTACAGCATGTTATTTTAAATGAAGGTGCAGTGCAACATCTTGCCTTGTAGTGTTCAATTTACATGAAGTACCAGGATCATCCTACAAATCCCGTCTGATGCAGCACTAAATGCAAGGTACGGTACCAGTACATGAGTGAATCATTTCGACGTTATGTGAGACGTGAGAGACCAATTTTGGCGACTAGAATAGAGTAAAGTGTGGGGGGGGGGGGGGCGGGCACTAGACTTGGACTTGGAGTAACTCAATCTTGCCTGCCCAGCTGCTGCCTTTAAATAGTCCCTTTAAATATCTGTTTATGTTAATGAGGTTGCAGTAGGGAAGTTCAGCCTAGTGTCGTGCACAGGCCATGGAATGTACAAAAGAACAGGACTCGCTATTCGAAGGACTATTTTCTATTTACGCCGGGTAGTACATACATGTAGTGTATTGGCACGATCAAGGCCGGATGCTGCCAATCTGCGCACACGTTGATGAGGCTAAAAGGGGTATTGGGAAATGAGCATTCCTCCTTCCATTCCGACTGAATACCAGTTTTAGTTACACCCGCGTTCGCGGCCACAACCATGGCAACAAGATGGAGTCTGCAGACCAGAATTCGCCACAAGACTGGTTTCTGCGTTTCGTTTCTGTGTTTCTGTGTTTCTGTTTCGTTTCTGTGTTTCTTGTTTTACAACTACCCATTCCAGAAGGCTTATGCCAGGATTGAAGAAATGACAGGGCCAGCTTTTGTTTAAATGCCTACTTGTAAAGGCCTACCGTAACTGTAACTATCCCAGTACTGTGAGGGTTGATCACATCAGGCACGCTTTTGGAAATTGAAATCCTATCCGATTAGAACTCTTTCAAAACCAAGTGAATGCCAATTTCAAGGGTTGTAGTATGTTCTTTGTTTTCGAAAGAACAGCCTCCCATGTTTTAAATGGGCATTCGCTTCAATTTGAAAGAGTCCTGTTTGCTTTAGGAGTTCAAGTTCTAGCCAAAATGGTGATACCTATGGTCAACCCTTAGTTGTGATCTTCAAGGCATTGCAAAGCAGTTGTTACAGTCAAGAATTGATAAAGACTACTCTCTTGAAAAAGGCACTTATTGCTCAATAGATGATCCAATGTTAGTAATGTGTTGTAAAACTTTGAACATGTTGAATTTTAGTTGTACTTCACATTCTGACTGGGTTAGTCAGATCTCCAGAATTGAACAATACAGTTATCATGTTAAATCTATTCAAAATTGAGACATTTCAAGGTTTTATTCCATTCCGGCATTTAACTCAACTGACAAAGTAGTGAATCCTTATTGAATTGAGTTAAATTCTTTGTGATTGCCCATTCACCAAGTCAGGTTTCAGGTGAGATTCCATTGTACACAAAATGTAATTAATTTGTCACCATTCAACTTAAGACCTTCATCTGGCAGAAGAAATGGAATTCAGGTTTTCTCGATTTCTCGATTTTGCACTTGGATTGCGCCGCGTTTGATGTAATCACACCAAAAGAAGAAAATAAAATGGATTCTGATAAAGATTGATCGAAATGGGAATGATTTTTTTTATGACAGCAGGCCACCTGGGTTCCAGTCTCCAGAGGAATTGAATTCTTTTTTTTCAATCCTTAAAAATCAAAGAAAATCTTCTCGACGTACTTTGTGTTATCCGATATAAAGGGTGAAATGTACTTTTGGCTAGAACTTGAAATCCAAAAGCGATAAGAACACCTTCAAATGAGGTGAATGTCAATTTCAAGGGTGCGAGTCTGTTCTCTAGAAAAAAAGAACTGAGTTCAACCCAGGAAATTGCATGGCATTCGTTTCATTTTGAAAGAGCTCTATTTACTTTAGGATTGCAAGTTCTTGCCAGAATGGGTGCATATGATCCTCACTTAACAGGAAATGCATGAGGCAAGAAAGGGTGAGAACGATTGTTCAAACAGCCTTGGAAGCCATACTGCTTAGTACACAATATTCCAGCGTTTGTCGTAATTTCCCGGTGATGTATGAGCTTATGAACTGACTCTGATGTGAATGGAAGTTTTGTTTAAACATCGACGAGATGTGGTAATTTATGGCTTTTAGATGCTGCGATATTGCAATTTACAAGAAAGTGTTGTTGAGCATTGAAGGGGAGAGGGGGGAGCTATGATATATGACTTTCTGTGACAACTTTCATTCACTGATTCGCTGTTTAAAAGGTTCTGGAGTAGAGAGTGCATTGTCTTCTCACGTGACATGGGGCCCATGACCATGGGGCACATCCTGTGGAGAAGTACCAGATTGGCAACCCTTAGGAATGACATCTGGCCTGAAGGAACAAAGAACAGCTCAAGAGAACCGCTGAGTTTATCATTAGATCGAAGTTGACTGTCTTAACAAGAAGAAGAGAAGAAGACTGATTCGTCTTTGTTGTTGATTATATTCCACAGAAAATTGTCCGGTTTCTGTTTTGCTACAATAGTTTCATCATCCTTGTTGCGCAATCTCCTATACTTCAAGTTCAAAGAATTGTTTACTTATTGGTACAGTCATCAATCTGCTGCGTTGGTTAATGGTATCCAGATGATCTGTGTGGATTTGTTTATCAGTAGCCATAACTGATCAAAGAATGTGTACATATATCCACATAAGAACCAAGGGAGCGTAACATAATCATACCGGTGGATACCAATTTCCGGACATATACTCGCCATAACCAAGTAAGGAGGACGTGTGGATCATGCTGATTCAACCAAGGCCTCGACCCTACCTTGACCATGATTTTGCCCGAAAAATGTCAATTAGTGTCCCAGCCGTTAGAGAGTCTTTGGCCCCCATGACCATAAAGCTAGCTATGCCCCTGATAAGTGCTTACTCCTTGAAACTGAAGCAAAAGTCCTCGAGGTCGTGAATGACATGATGTCATCAATAATAATTAATCACCAACGAAATTGACAATCATCTGAGAAAAGTTCATCCATAAATATATTTATGAATGACCTAATGTCAATACAATCATTTGCCATCGGTCTCTCTCCATCATTAATTCTCTGTTACCTGATGGCCTTGTCTGTTGCCAACAGAAATTGCGTCAAGAAGAGTAGCAATTGTATGAAAAGCAGGCAAGGTCAATATTCAGGTTCATTAGTTTCTCAATATTGGGACCCCACTAGGCGCCAATCACCTGAGAAATTGTCAGTCATCTGAGAAAATGGATTTATTATAGTTGGGTGACCCCAAGTATCAATACGACAGCATACCAATCGATAGCTGGGAAACTACTTTTGTGTTGTCCCCAGGCAATGACCTTCTTGCGGTGAGCAGTAGAAAATACTGGCCTTATTTTCAGAAGATGAGGGTATACACCAGTTGTGGTTGGCGGCCATTTTAGATTTTGGTGGCCATCTTGGATTTGAGGTGAAATCCTGATTCAGTATTTGTTTATCTGTCTGCACAACGGAAGTGTTGAAAGTTATATTCAGAGCTGGAATGGGCAATTGAACATTTTAAACTACCTTATGAATGGCGTTGGCTTTAAAGGGGTGCTGATTGGGTTGATCGCCAGGGGTCCAATAAACAAAATGTTGTAAATTTCTGTTGACAAATCGGCACAATATTGGAAAGTTAATGGACCGTACAAAAGAGAGCGTCAGCTGTGAAAATAGTGTCTGTTTCACGAGGCATGATGCCTTCTTTCGACATAATGTTCTATGATTATCCATGTTCTGGTACAAGATATAAAGGGTTGACCATAGATCCCACCATTTTGGCTGGAACTTGAAATCCTAAAGTGATTAGAACTCCTTCAAAACGAAGTGAATGCCAATTTCAAGGATAGGAGTTTGTTGGTAGTTTTCCAAAGAACAGCCTCCATATTTTTAAAAGGGCATTCACTTTGTTTGAAGAAGTGCTATTAATGCTTTATGATTTCAAGTTCTAGCTAAAAATAATGGTGGTACCTGATGATGGTCAACCCTTAAGTGATGCTCCACTTTGGAGAGTTGAGACACTGACCGACTCCAGTGTCGCATTTCATTAACTGCTGTCCCAGTCGACTACTTAACAATACCAATCCTTTTTGATTCCGTGCATATCGATTTTCATTTTACACACTGCCAATGTTAATTCCCTCAATCATGTCAATGGAACTGAGAAATTGACACAGCACACATGCCGAGTGAAACCGGAACTCATTGTCCATTTCACAGCCAATACCAATATATGATCGATCTCAACTGATAGAAACACGCTTATTCAGCTACCAGTATATTGATAAAAACTGTCTATCCTTTAGAGAGTTATGGTAACAGCTGTCTGAACATGTATTTACAAAGATCAGATTAGATCATCTGATGTGATCTACAGCATATGCTGCAGGAGGTGTTATGTGTTGGGACAATGAGGGACAGTGGGATGTGTATGCACAAAGACACACTTATGTATGTATTGTATTGACATCTTCTCCATATCTCATCTCTTAGGTGGCAGTGACAGGCTCTTGTCAGTAAATGGTTGAAGGGACAGACAAGACATGTCTTTCGTATCGCTACAAGACTAATTCTCATTTATTACTAAAAACATCACATATCAAACAAGTAAAGATTACAGCAATAGTATGCGGTGATTGGTTAATCTAAATAAGGTATTAATAAGGCGGAGCTTTAAATGCTGCTGAGAGTGTCAGTTCCGACAAAATGGTTAATCATGGCTAATTTCAGTGCAACGTACAACACATTATGTTTCCCCCCCTCAAGAAGAGCCTATACTGCCATCCCGTAACTGCTCTGCCAAGTAATACCCATAGCTCTGCTCTACCTGTATGGCAGCCAAGCAGTTGCCTCGATCATTTTTCGAGGCTAAAAAATGACATGCAGAAGTTGCACTCTGCTCAGCGACAAAGCGATTGCTGAGTCAAGTCGTTTGACATCCCGAAGATTGAAGCTTGAAAGGATGCTACTCTCTATTGGTCTGTAAGTGAACAAGATTGGTTAGGCGCACCCTTGAAACGTGAATGTCAATTTGAAAAGTAAGCTTGTAGATGACAGCCGTCTCCCCATGGGGAAGAGCACTTGCTGGCCTTTGCAATCTCGAGGGAACAAGTGGTGGATGATTCAGATTTCAGTTGACATAGGAACATTGGAACCAATAGATTTTATAGTCTAAGGTTACATGTACATGCCTCTGGCTTGTTCATTATACGTTTAGAGAAGTAGTTTAAGGAGTGCTGGGCGGTCTATGGTAAGGTGTTTGGGGGGGGGGGACTCATATTTATTGACCGCCCTGCTTTTGACCTTTGGCATGTCACTTAACGGTAATTGCCTTGACCTTTGAATGAGAGTATTAAAAAGATTCTGTGTACTGAGGAAACAGTAATATGATGAGGAAGGACAGAAAATTGACTGATGTCTTAAAAGTCTTTTTGTTTTGATGTTCTGATCTTGTTTTATCCGACAGTTTCTATCCTGTTTTCTTGCTTCAAAGTTTTCTAAAATCATATTTTGTTTATCCATTAATTTGCTATATTCTAAGCCTCTTTCTATATGAAGACAAAAGGGAAATCTACGTTAGTTATTCTCTTTTTACATTATACCATCTAATCTGTAAAATCAGATTTCTTTGCGGTATCTTATTCTCATAACCGCGGGTTGTACCACATGTAAACTTGCCAAGCGTTGTTTTCTTTCGATCACGTTTTTTTCTGTCTTCTGAGTATAATTTTGAATTTATAGCAGCCATTCCTTAAAAATTTGAAAGTTGTATTTGAATATATGTACATTGAATATAATATCCAATGGATATCCATTGAATATAAAATAAGCAAAACATTTACTGGACATAAGGTGGGAGTATATAGAATGGGGATATGAGTTTTCCTTTTATGGGACGGATAGTCCGGGCATGATTGGTGTGGCTGTATTGGTTTTTTCTTTTTTTGTCGTATTACGGGTCGTAATTTGAGACAACCACAAAACTGCTTGAAGGCATGAATTCGAAAATTTCTCGTTGCGTAAATTCATACTTTCATCATTGCCTTTGTGTAGACAGATATACTAATATTATAAAAACCAAGTTTTAGCAAATTCGTATGCAAGATAACGACACTACGGCATTGTGTATAACTGCATATCTATTTTCCTGGGGGGAGTTGCCCTTTAAGTGTAATTCTATCGACCTCTGATCATGTTTCAATCATAATATCATTGCACAGATTCTGGTTTCTTAGAAGAGATTAATTTCAATTATATTTAGAATATCGTGGTTAGAGAACGACTGAGGTAAAAATAAAAATAACGCATACCCATAATTGGTATAGTTAAATTGGTTTTGTTCTTTTTTTAGTTCGTATTTCTGGTTGTACCGTAATTTGAGAAAACCACAAAATTGCTCGAGGGCATGAAATACTACAAGTTTGGTACAGAGGCAGTTTTAAGATGCAGAGCATCCTCCTTGTGCTGGACCAGGACTCTATTTGTTGATGTCATCGTTCCGACCCTGCTTGAATAGAGTTGTGGTTAAGCAACGCAGAGAGTGGTTAATTGGTGGATGGGAGACCGAGAAACATGACACCCACAGCTTCTCGATTGTTTATTTGGCAATGCTGCAGGTTGGCGTGTTAGCTATCAGGTATCTGGGGAAACCAGTGGGTTGGAAAATGGTAGGCTGTCACCGGCAGGGCTTGCTGGGCTTGCTCTGAGCGCTAGCTTTGTGTGACGGAGCCTGAGGGATGACAGTAGTAGGTCTATTGTTCTATTGTTCTATTGTTCTATTGTTCTATTGTTCTATTGTTCTATATTGAAATAATATCTGTTGCGCTTCTCAAAGTTTGTTATACTGTGCTGTTCAATATATCTTATCATATATCGTTAATACATTGGCTATCAATGATGGTATTGCCTTTACTTTGAATGCAGAATAATAATTTGTATAGTGTTGGCTCCAATGGGAATACAGTGAATTGCATCACAACTTCAAGGGGTGATTTAGGCACCATTTGTTTTATTTCAGGGAGTCAACTTCTTGGCCAATACCACAGATGATCAGGTCTGGCCTGAAGGATAATCTTAAGATAAATGGGTGCACTTCAGATGTTTTTTCTGTTCCTTTTTGCAGGATCTGATATGACCAAATGGGACTACAATACCTTAAACGGATTCTGGATTACAACTTTGGTTTGTGAGTAAGATTTTCTGTTTCTCCTTCAATGTTTGTGCCGCAATTCGTCAATATTTTGTTGAAGTGGTGAAACGTCAAGACATTTGTCGTAAAAACTATTCCCATTTGGCAAATCGTTGACTTTCAGATACTGGTCATAAAAGGAGAAGAACATACCTTGTATCAAGAATAAATAAAGATGTAATGTCTATATGAATCCTTCGATATGTACTGTATCTTGTTTGTGTATTTTGAAGGTAATTTCGACTACTATGTACTGGGGGAAAATTGGTGCATATACTGCTCTGTTGGAAGGCAAATAGTGTGGCTTTTCGTGCCTATCCTTTGCCTTTAACACAGGTGCCCTGCATTATTTCCCCAGTGATGCAGTTCTTAATAACTTCAAAAATCACACCGTCTTAAATGCCGTGCTTGTTCATTGGGACGCTTCACGTTATCTTCAAAGGACTTAATGACTGTGATTCACTATTCAAAACCTGTTCCCTGATCTGATCCAAACGCTCTTGTGATGTTAGAATCGCGTTATTCAGGATTCTTTGTAAGTACGCTAGGTAACGACAAAACTCCATTATTTCAGACGTTAAGTAATGGGTTTGTTGTACCGGTGCGATGCAGTACAAATAACACCATGTCACTGTTTGCTTTCATCTGTTAAAATTAACAGGCTTTTGCGATAAACAGTTGTTGTCTCTGCGTGCTCTCCAGAGAATATTGCTGTTTTAGAGTAAAATATTGATTTGAGAGCTGAGCGTCAACTAGGACATTATAAGCGCCATAAACAATACTGAGAAAATCATTGAAATTGACTGAGAAGTGCCCTGAAATAAGCTAAATACATTTTCTTCTTTTTAGCTCAGCTGAAAAGCTGAGCTATTCATATGAGTAAATGGTAGAATGAGGGTCCGTCTGTCTGTCTGTCTGTCTGTCTGTCTGTCTGTCCGTTAAACAGGCACGTTTCAAAACTATGGCGGATAGGCGATAGATTTTCCCTCTGAGGCGTTGAGACCCTTCAGGACTCCTGAATAGACCAAATGTGGGTCCGGCAGGATGAGCGGTTTGGCCACTAGGTGGCACCAAGCGAAATTTTCCAAAAACTTTTCCAGCAGCTGATTTCTCAGTTGGGGATCATGAATCAAATCTAATTTTATAGAGCAAAGCTTTCTCTTTCATTATCAATAGGCGTAGTTCATGAATTTCTCACCAGGTGGTGTTACTGGCGCAATTTAGTGAGCACCCCCCAAGAAGAGCATTTTAAATTTCGCGCGAGTTATCCCACGTCCAATCACACATGCAGCGAACGTCACGTCTCGAGTCTGCGCAGTTCAGACGTAAGGAGACCATGCTATGGAATAGATCGCGTTCTGTCAATTCAGAGGTAAGTTCTCATTAAATTCACAATTTCATAGGCGATAATATTTGGCTGCTTGTGTTATTGCATGTTGATGACATTAGGGAAGGCTTGGATGTGATTAATTTGAAATAGTTCGTTGACGATCGTTGAAAAACGATCTGCGAAATGCAGCTTGGTTGGTCTGAGAAACGATGTCAAAGTCCGGCTTTAAATCATGGATTTCTCAACAAATAACTCTTGTCACATAGCAGAACTAATGTGAATAAACAAGACAATAATAAACATCGTTCTGATATCATCGGGTAAGGTTGCCAATGTACATAAACAGTGTAATTGAGGATCGACGCCAGCGATTTGAAATGTCAACAAACAGTAAATGCGATATGATACACACTGACACTTGCACACTGTACATAGCACAATGCTTCAAACGGGGCCGATTCATCACTCTTATCACAATGTATTCCCAATCATATCAATGAACTTCCTTGATCATTCGGCCCTAGCGCCTTATCAGTTGTTGTTGGCCTTGTATTTGATATAAAACTTGGCTAGCTTACCTATTCTATCAAAATTAAAATGTTATCTCCTCATCATGTTTTGCAGGACAGGAATGATCTGCAGCTGCATTTGAACATATTTGGTGACTACATCTCAAAGATGACCAAGAGAGAGGATCGAGCTATGACTTTGCACATCCCATCGACTTCGGTGTTCACCAGTGCAATCATCAGAAGAGCCAGGCAATTCTAGTATTCAAGTATTTCATTCTGTAATACTTACCTCAAAATTTACTAAATAAAGAAAACCGCATGTGGCAGTTGGTTAAAAAAATCAAGTCTATCTGTTTAAAGTTTTTACTTGCTATCATTATTATCAACATTTCAATGGTGGCATTCTGCTAAGGTTTGTTAAGAGTTTCACTTGACTTAAGCAGGGTGTACACTAGTAAAATATTAGCAACATTTTACCAACATTTTACCAACATTTTACCAACATTTTACCAACATTTTACGAACATTTTTACAACAATTTTGCAACAAGCCCTTCAAGGCCCTGTGTTCACTAGCAACAAAATTGCAACAAATTAGCAACATTTTTACAACATGTTGGTAAATTGTTGCAAACTTTTTAGTGGGAACAAAGGGAAATAGGTATTTTGGAGGGAAAGTGGATGATTCCAAGGAGAGAAGATGTGTTTTGAGTGCTTCTGCAGCAATTTTAGCTGTCATTGTTGAGAGACGGAAGAGGCGGCGAAATAACCAAAGAGAATATGGACCACGCCCTGGATCAAAATGAGAGTGGATGATGGGGCATACCACTGCCTGTTAAGGCCGCGTATCCATAGGGTATGCCCTTGTGTATTGTGGTGTTATGGCGTAACAGCCTTGTGACCTGGCACTATGCCCCGATTCTCCATTGGATATTCCTTTTTGGTCATGTAGGCCTTTGTAGTCCTCATTTCGCAGCGGTCAATCGCGTTTATCCGCACGCTGTCATTATTTCAGAAGACAATTTCTTATGAATATTGAAAATGAAAATACAAGTAACTTGTATTTTCACTTGCAACATCAAATTGACATGTACATGTATATAAAACCTGACTTTTAAGCAACAAATTACAGGTTCGTGCTTGTTATGATAATCATCAGTTTCGGGATCCCAGAGTAGTTCCCGTTGATGAACCTCTTGAATTAATTTCGCCTCAGACATTGCTTCCGTGTTGTTCACTCGCAAAAGAATGGACATGTTCAATCCCAATATGGGCCTATATTCCCAATCCACAGTGCATATATGCCCGCAATGTGACACGGCATAACCTATGGGAACGATCAATAACACCAACGAAGGTTCATTGTCCGTGTGGCGCGCCAGGCGGTAAAAAGGGAATGTTGTGCAGGGCACGGAACAGCCTATGGATACGCAGCCTAAAGGAGTTGCGGCTGACTGACAAGCCGTCACACAAAAACTTCTAGAAAAGGTTTCATCACCCTACGAAGCAAGACACTCACTTGAGAGTTGCTATACCTGCTTCTTGTTCAAGTCACATGAACTCCGGTAGATCACATGACGCAAATCCTATTTCTGATTGGCTGAAGAGTTTGCAACATTTTTACAACATGCAACAAAGAATTGCATTGCATTTAATTTGCAACAATTTTACAACATGTTGTAAGACGCGTTTTGCTCTGTACACACTACGCAACATTTTTGCAACATTTGTTGCAACTGGAAATGTAAAAATGTTGCTAATATTTTACTAGTGTACACAGGCCTTTAGGCAATAATAGAGTTGGGTAGAGCATTTTGTTAATGTTACCCTTTTAGTTAGGGAAACTGGTGCCTTCTGCATTAGGTGGACCCCACTTACTCATCTGTCAGACCGGCCTCACACGTCGGCAGTAGAGTTTAAGGTCCAGTCTGCGAGATTTACCTATTTCTACCCAGCCAAAAGCGGGTGATTGGGCTAGTCTCTCCATGTGATTCAATTCGCATGGATTCTTGTGTCCCGGTGCTGAAAGGATCCCTCCACAAGGGCAGACTACATCCGGTGGCACTGAAGTATGGAAGAAAGACAGAAGACGACCAATTTGCGAAAAGGATCATCATCATCATCATCATGGTAACAGCTGAGGATGAATCATGTTGCTGTGTGTAGAATTGATGGTCCAATATAGGTTAGGTTATCTGTTTGCGCACACATTGCAAGGGTGGAGCTTGCTTGAAGTAGATTGCGCCAGTCTACCGTAATTCACTGTTACACATCCAGAAGCTAATATCCTTAGGCTTTGAGTCCTTAGTTTAGTAGAGTTTGACGAGTAATGTAATATATACGAACAACGCAGCAACAACTCAGCTGAGCGCCAGGCCCTTGGGCCTCTTGTTCTTCAAAGCAACGCCGGTTCATCCAGAAATACAATCCTTGGTTCTCCCCGGGATCGAACCCAGGCCCTATTGCATAGTAGCCGGCAGTGTTAACCACTCGGCTATGAGGCTTCTTGAATAAATTTTCAAAAGTGACCATGCTACCAGTATCTAATATAATATTGGGTTAAGCACTTTTCCATGTTTCCCTGTTCAATTGAGCGCTTTTGGGATATCGTATTATTACCCCGGTCTCCGCAGAAATCAATCAGGGGTTTCAAGGAGCTACCAGAAGGCGCTCAGTAAGGGAACCAAGCAGTGACTCGAGGGAAGTCGAACCCATGACCTCTTGATCATGAGGCCAACTCTCTTCCAATGGGCTACCGCTGCCCCATCTGTATTCTGTAGTTGAAAGGCAACATTTGCATCTGAGATGTCTTTACGCTGTTGCTATTGTATAACAAAAGTCACAAACTGTTAATCTAGCACAATATTTTGCAGCAACTTAGAAATAATTGCGATCTCCGTTAATCAACTCGATCTTCCCACAAACTCTATCAACAATCATAACAAGACATTGTCATTACGCTAGCTGACAGATGCCAGTCAACGATAAATGACCTGAAAATTGCCTATGAATCGTGCTGATTTACCCACAATTCCTTAATCTAATTATGGGACGTTTTCCGGCTACGTGCATTCCGCCGCAACACCAGGCTAGGCCACATTGACATGGTTCTTTGTTTCTCAATTTGGCAAGCATCAGTTTGTCTAAAAAGGGAATGACGGTTATTTGGAAGGGAACAAATTGTCGGGGTAATGCTGAAAAGCTTTAGCTGTTTACAGGACCTGTTTTAAAGCAATGCTAATAGTAGTTAAAAAATTACCAATGCCCGCAATTTTTAACGAGTGTGTTCCGGTGTTAATGGTGTCTAAGAGCAGTCTCTGCCCCATTTGTTTTTTACCTCAGACTAATAGGCATTATCTTTCTGCAATTCATAACATTTTAGCAACTTTTCAAATAGTAAGTATGAGCAAGATGAGATATATTCCTTGGACAACAAACATGAACCTAAGTGGCTTTGGCCTAGCTTATTGTGGGGACAGTGATTTGATTTGTGTCATAAGGAAGGTCCGTTAGGTAAGCAGACGTACTAATATGGTGATTGATGGAATAGGCTAATAATAGCAATGTTGTTTTCATCCATATTAACTGCGGCATGGCAATTTGGTTGTTGGATGTGGGGCAATATCCCCATATCAACTATAGCCGCACTTACACCACCTGAAAATGGACCACCAATCTTGGTTCGGGAACCAATGCCGCACCATCGAAAATCCACCAAGCGCTTACACCAGCGCTGCAGCTAGTTATAAAATCCGGCTACAGATGGCGCGCAAACAATAAGCAGAACGCAGAAAGCCTAGGCAGAAAGCGCCATTTCGAAAGCGCCGCCTGGAGCCGAACCATCTAACTAGCTAATTGCCGATCCATTTGCGCTTACACCACGATAAAGCCGAGCTTTTAACAAGCCGGGCGAATTTGGACCATCAAGCTTGGTGGGACAAATTCGCTCGGCAATTTGTATCGGCAATGGATTGCCGAACCAATTTGTCGCGGCAATGTGGTGGTGTAAGTGCAATTGGTCCACCAATATTTCGTGGTGTAAGCGCAGCTATTTTGTTTGGTAAATATAGCAATGGAACTAATGAGATAAGCTAATAACATTGTGTGATTGCAATCTGCGGGATCACTGGCGTAGTAATTTGAATATGAGGGTGGGGCTACATATGTGTTCAAAGAACTAACTTCTGAAGGCCAATTAGTTTGCCTGGAGACACCACTATTTTGGCTTAAACTTGAAAATCCGAAAACAATTAGAACTCCTTCAAAATGAATTGAATGCCAATTTCAAGGGTGGGAGTCTGTTCTTTGTTTTCCAGAGAACACCCTCCCAGGTTTTAAAGGGACAATATAGACAGCAGCTAGGCAGGCAAGATAAAGTTACACAAAGCCGCCATTAGGACTCTCTCACATATCACAGTAGGTCGAAATAATTCACACTTGTACGAGGAATATATTTAGTGCTGAGTCTGACATGACCAAGGGCCCTACTGTGTGTACTAGTCACTTGAAGATGGCCAAATTAGCCCCTCTCCTCCTACCTATAGTCCCATTTTAAGCTTATACCCTTTATTAGCTATGGGCCTGGCCTGTACTGGGTTAACCTCAACTCCCTTGGGCGTGTGACAGTTTGGATACTTTAACGAGGTGTCTAACATCTGTATTGACCCTCTCTGCCAGCTATCCATCCATTTACTCTTGAGCTAAAGTTAAAATAGTAAAAAGTAAAAATAGGGCTAAGTGCCTTGCTCAAAGACATAGCGATGAAGAATTGCTGACCCATTTGAGAGTGAAACCTATGACCCCTTGGTTATATGTCTGACGCTGATCACCACATCGACTTTACTCTCTCTGTACTCATACAACCCATTTCCGTCTATCACTACCGGCCTTTCTATCAGGATTGTCGGGATGATGCACACCACCATCAAACAATAGCAAGATGTAAACATATTTGTGTACGTAGATGATTGTGCTATGAATGACAACGAACTGATATAAAGTGATAAAGATGAAGACTGCCGTGGCAAGTGCTGAGATAGGAAGTGAAACCAAGATAACAAGACTTTATAGTTGATACGTGCACTAGCTCTGTTTTATTTCGATCAACATTGTCTGCTCTTTGCTAAGTGATGAAAGACAAACATAAGAATACTACTTGCTCTACTTGAGTTTTGATGTGTGAGCCATACTTGATAAGTACATGAGTCATTTGCATTGATTGGGAAGGATGTCTGATATACTGTATTTCAAGAGACACTTCTTCTTAGATGTTCTTGTGTATTTTGAGGTGATACTCTCCAGGGACTAGAACTCCTCCAAGCGTAACTGGCATGTGTGCCACTTTGCTTGTTATCCATCTCCCACTGCTTTTGTCATTTGCTATTATACCAATTATTCTTCCCTATCCTTCTCCACTGCAGGTTTAATAAATTTCACAATAAACAGTTGAAAGTTTAGTGTGTTTCCAAAATTGGGTTTTTGAACCTTATAAAAGCATAAACAATGTCAAGCTTACCAAAGCTAAATATATTTAGCGTGAATCATTTCGACATACTGTGAGATGTGAGAGACCCCCATTGGCGACTTTGTGTAACTTTATCATGCCTGCCTAGCTGCTGCCTATAGTGTCCCTTTAAGAGAGGTGTGGGCCGAACTTTGGCACAATATTAGTTGTATCATCAAAACAAAGGAACGATATGTAACAAAAGAACGCCAGGTTACACTTCATCAAAGTCGCCGCTCTTTTCTTTCTTGCCTTCCTCAAGGTGGTGTTATTTCAGCTGATCTTCTTCCTAGAAAAATGCCTTGTTTGTTTCATTGCTGTATTGTTGGTAATTGCCCCCGGTAAGAAATACTACAGAGTCGCGCAGAAAACGTTTCCTCCACACGATGGATACACAATAGAACTCTATTTTGCAATGGAAAAGTTTTCTAGGCTACCCTGTATATTTTTAAAGAGATATGCCGTTCGTAATTCCTGCTCTTCGAGGAAATAGAAATGCAGTTATACACAATGCTGTAGTTTAGTTATCATGATTGCATCTTTGCTGAAATTTGGTGTGTATATAGTAGTTGTATCTCTGCCTACTCAATGGAAATGCTGGGGGGGGGGGGGTCAAAATCACAGTCAAAACTACATTTTATGAGTGGCTCTGAGGTGAATGACGTGATAGGGTGTGCTCTTGCCCTAACATCAGAGACAGCATGACCTTTATCCTTTCCAACAACAGTGCTTTCTGCTAATTGCTTTCTTAGCATCAAGCTTAGTGCCCATTGCAATGGGAACTTCTTTCAAAGTGTGCCACAAAGACTATGAAAATAACAATACTGCTGCAGCAAACAGAATGTTCTTTGAGCATACTTTGATGGAGAGGACTCGGGCCCTTACATCAAAAAGGACACTGAAGGTCAGGCAGTTGTAAACATTTTCCATTTCTTTTAAAAATTTGTTTGTCGGTTGTATCCAATTATCTTAATGGTGCCTATTTTAAGGCAACTTCTTTTGTGCGTGTTGCTGTTTAATAGGAAGTGTAACATTTTTGACGATATTATAAGGTCATTTCTCCTGGCAGTATTTTCGAAAAGCGATTCATTACGATTACTCAACTAGTTGTCAAACATCATTGGCAAAATTGATAGTGGTTGCATGAGATATAAAGGGTAGATTACCTTTTAATGCAACCTAATTGGAAAATACAAAATAAATAATATCGATAAAAGAATCACAAAAGTTTTTCAGTTTACAGTAGTTGGAACTGGTGACATAATTTTATTTTGCGCCCTCTTCTAAGCTCGAGAAGTCCAAGATCAGTTATCTAGCCTCATTATCATGGTCGGGTCTAATGAATGACTTGAAATGCCATGAAATAAACTTTTTTTAGTGCCTTGAAATTACCTCACCTTATCAGCCATCAAGGTAATTAATTGGACAGACCTGTTAGATCAATCATTCCTGTCAAATGCCACTTCTCTAATTACATGTAATGAAACTCAATTATTAAAGATCAACTTCAGACATCACAAGTTGACTTGGAATTTGATAACGTTAATTTTCTTGTTATGTTCTGTATCTTGAAGGGGTATTCCTTTCATTCAAAAATTTGAAAAGAGAACTTGAAAATTTCTAATTTTGTAAAGACACATTATTACAACAATGCCATTGTATAGAAAGATCAAGACCACCAACAGGATCCTTTTCCATCTTCCTGTTTATAACTATCGTATAGATAGAAACATTTCATAAAAACGTATGAAATAAGTTTGCCAGATTCCGATATGGGATAAAGATTGCACTGGCCCCAGTTGAGCCTAAATATAATATCACTTCTGCAATTCGATTTCCAGATAATATGGGATTCCGCGAGCCTGAAAATTGGGCCAAGATGAGGTCAGTTAGTGGGGTGCGGTTGTGACAATGCTAATGAATCCCTGAAAATGAATGGAATGTTGATATCATATAAGCTGGCTCGCTGCTTCATTACTCATGCATGTCTTTTATATTTACAGTAATGTCCAAGAGGTAAGACTTTCTTTTGAATAAAATGTGATTTTGGCTGACCCACACCTTCAAAGCCCCATAAATCCATTGATACCACATATAAAGGTAGTTATGATATCGTTAGTGATATTTCCTCAAGCTGAAGTATGGCCATTGATTGTCCCCTTATGGCTAATCGCCCCTAAGCATCGTGTATGATATCAAGATCGATACATCTGATAATAGTAATGATTTGGCTCTGGGTCATTTCGGAAACAGATGTCGGCCGTGGAGAAAAAAGTTCTGGGAATAATAACAGTGTATATGTAAAGAAGCATCCAGGTCACAATCAGCCGAGGATCCAGGAGGGTGTAAAGTGACCATCACCAAAATATGGCCAACACCAAGCATTTCCAATGCAGATTTTGAAAAAGGGTAACATATATTTCAATTATTGAATTGAAACTGCAGTGTGGAAGTGCACATTTTTAGATCAAGTCTATTCATCTGAGTGGATGGTTAACATGACAATTATATTTTGAAAGGCTGTGTGTTTTTCATAACATTTCTTAGAAGTGCAACAAAATAACCCTCACTAATTCCCAGTCCTCAGTTGCTTTCTTCGATCCACACCGCAGAGGTTTCACCCGACTAGTGCATCATAATCAACTTATGAAAGCTTTATTGGTGATACTGCGTGATAAGGTGAGTCCATGGCCTTCAAGGTCATATTTACCTAGATGGATAATGGTGTTTGATGTCTTATTTTGAGTTTTATAAAATGAACTGTCAAATGGTTGCGCTTTCCACGAATAACCTATAGCCTCACAACAATCAAGAGAATATTGACTTGCCAATAATACCCCAGCTCTCAGTCTGGGTTTCAGCCATGCAATTCCAATAAAAAGTAAAGTTTTTTTTATAAGTGTCACCCCTTATAAAAGGGTAAGCCAGCTTTGGCTTATGAGTCACACTACTTTCAAACTCCTATATCTCTAATGGCAGGCTCTTCATTCATCTAACTCGCTACTAACCAACCAGCCGCATCAGAAACAGGTTACCAGCAAGCCTCGAACATTTGACCTTCCGATCACGAGGGGGAAGCCTTACCACAAGGGCATAGGGATCGGCAATTTCTATGTGTGTGATACTGTTGCACGTTTATCTTTCTTAAAGGTATAGAACCATATGACGACAGGTCAAGCTAGGAGCAAATATCCTTGATGGAGCTAATCAAATGTCAACTGAGCTGATTTAAAAACACCTTTAGGGCTGTTTCCGATGTAAGCCGTCAACGATGACTAAGAGACAGATGGTTGAATCATGTTTGTGCTCGACAACAATGGCTTCTTACAATGGCAGCAACAGAGAGGAAAAAATGGGATATTGGGTGGCATGATGATTATTGCACCTAGGTGAAAAACCATTAGCTATTTCAGATGAGGATGACCTTGACTATTGTTTGGATTCATCTACTTGCCCTTTCATGACCAGAAATAATAGGTTACCATTTATTTTCCTGCTTGTTTTCTGTTTCCTGGGACTTGACAATGAGGTTGTATTATGTTTTTCTGTAATGACTAATACACAAATGGTAGAGTACATGATGCTGAACAACAATGGTTAGCTACAGGCGGAGCAGTAAAAAGCATTGGCTGGAGCTGCATCATGTTTTCTGTAATGTCAAAGACACACATGGTAAAGTACATAGTGCTGAACATCAACGGTTGGCTACAGGCAGAAGAAAAATGCTTATAAACCCTTTCTTGACAAAAAAGGATAGGTAACCATTTAACCAATCAACAATGTTAGCCATTTCATGTAGGTATGACCCTGACCATTGTGGGGATCTGTGCCATCAAGAGTTCTGACTTTGTTTATTGACCCTTTCTCGGCAAAAAAAGGATAGGTTACCACTATTACTTTCAGCCAAAATGTGAAATCAATAATATGAGCTGTTTCTAGAAAGTGATCATGAGACCCTGACCACTGTTGGGATGTGAGCCTTCAAGTGTTCTGACTTTGTTTATTGACACTTTCTTGACAAAAAAGGATAGGTTACCATTATCACTTTCGGCCAAAATGTGAAATCAACAATATGAGCTGTTTCTAGAAAGTGATCATAAGACCCTGACCACTGTTGGGATGTGAGCCTTCAAGTGTTCTTACTTTGTCTTTTTGCCCTTTCTCGACAAAAAAGGATAGGTTACCATTATCTCTTTCAGCCAAAATGTGAAATCAACAATATGAGCTGTTTCTAGAAATTGATCATGAGACCCTGACCACTGTTGGGATGTGAGCCTTCAAGTGTTCGGACTTTGTTTATTGACCCTTTCTTGACAAAAAAGGATAGGTAACCATTTATGATTTTCGCCCAAAATGTAAAATCAACAAAAATAGCTATTTCAGGAAGGTATTAACCTGACCATTGTGGGGATCTGTACTTTCAAGTGTTCTGACTATGCCTATAAACCCTTTCTTGATAAAAAGGATAGGTTACCATTTAACCAATCAACAATGTTAGCTATTTCATGAAGGTATGACCCTGACCATTGTGGGGATCTGTGCCTTCAAGAGTTCTGACTTTGTTTATTGACCCTTTCTTGACAAAAAAGGATAGGTTACCATTATTACTTTCACCCAAATTGTGAAATCAACAATATGAGCTGTTTCTAGAAAGTGATCATGAGACCCTGACCACTGTTGGGATGTGAGCCTTCAAGTGTTCGGACTTTGTTTATTGACCCTTTCTTGACAAAAAAGGATAGGTAACCATTTATGATTTTCGCCCAAAATGTAAAATCAACAAAAATAGCTATTTCAGGAAGGTATTAACCTGACCATTGTGGGGATCTGTACTTTCAAGTGTTCTGACTATGCCTATAAACCCTTTCTTGATAAAAAGGATAGGTTACCATTTAACCAATCAACAATGTTAGCTATTTCATGAAGGTATGACCCTGACCATTGTGGGGATCTGTACCTTCAAGAGTTCTGACTTTGTTTATTGACCCTTTCTTGACAAAAAAGGATAGGTTACCATTATTACTTTCACCCAAATTGTGAAATCAACAATATGAGCTGTTTCTAGAAAGTGATCATGAGACCCTGACCACTGTTGGGATGTGAGCCTTCAAGTGTTCGGACTTTGTTTATTGACCCTTTCTTGACAAAAAAGGATAGGTAACCATTTATGATTTTCGCCCAAAATGTAAAATCAACAAAAATAGCTATTTCAGGAAGGTATTAACCTGACCATTTTGGGTATCTGTACTTTCAAGTGATCTGACTATGCTTATAAACCCTTTCTTGATAAAACAGGATAGGTTACCATTTAACCAATCAACAATGTTAGCCATTTCATGTAGGTATGACCCTGACCACTGTGGGGATCTGTGCCTTCAAGAGTTCTGACTTTGTTTATTGACCCTTTCACGACAAAAAAGGATAGGTTACCACTATTACTTTCAGCCAAAATGGGAAATCAACAATATGAGCTGTTTCTAGAAAGTGATCATAAGACCCTGACCACTGTTGGGATGTGAGCCTTCAAGTGTTCTTACTTTGTCTTTTTGCCCTTTCTCGACAAAAAAGGATAGGTTACCATTATCTCTTTCAGCCAAAATGTGAAATCAACAATATGAGCTGTTTCTAGAAAGTGATCATGAGACCCTGACCACTGTTGGGATGTGAGCCTTCAAGTGTTCTGACTTTGTTTTTTGGTCCTTTCTCGACAAAAAAGGATAGGTTACCATTATCACTTTCAGCCAAAATGTGAAATCAACAATATGAGCTGTTTCTAGAAAGTGATCATGAGACCCTGACCACTGTTGGGATGTGAGCCTTCAAGTGTTCTTACTTTGTCTTTTTTCCCTTTCTCGACAAAAAAGGATAGGTTACCGTTATCTCTTTCAGCCAAAATGTGAAATCAACAATATGAGCTGTTTCTAGAAAGTGATCATGAGACCCTGACCACTGTTGGGATGTGAGCCTTCAAGTGTTCTTACTTTGTCTTTTTTCCCTTTCTCGACAAAAAAGGATAGGTTACCGTTATCTCTTTCAGCCAAAATGTGAAATCAACAATATGAGCTGTTTCTAGAAAGTGATCATGAGACCCTGACCACTGTTGGGATGTGAGCCTTCAAGTGTTCTTACTTTATCTTTTTTCCCTTTCTCGACAAAAAAGGTTAGGTTACTGTTATCTCGTTCAGCCAAAATATGAAATCAACAATATTAGCTATTTCAGGAAGGTATCACCCTGACCATTGTGGGAATCTGTGCCTTCAAGTGTTCTTACTATGTTTATTGGCCCTTTCTCAACAAAAAAGGATAGGTAACCATTTATTACTTTCACCCGAAATGTAAAATGAACAGTTTTAGTTGTTTCAGGAAAGAATTACCCCAGCCAAATTGGGAAATCTGCCAACTTTGCTAATAAACCCTTTCTTAACAAAAAATTGCTTTCTTCAAAGATAAGATATCTCTTAACATCTTGTTTCCCTGTCTTTATGAGTCACAGCTCATAGAACATTGTAGAATGAACAATGAGAAATTGCTGCTGGGAACAATAGCTTCGCTAAGTTGCAGCTCGTAGAATGAACATCGATAACAATGCTGCTACGAATAAAAGCATGTCTGGGGAGGTGCTATATTTAGCAGGCTCATCTTTAACTACAATGTACCTTTGTTGCACTCTTACTACTGCCTGGTTGGAGGTTTAGAGAGTATGGACTTGGCACCACAACCCCAGCCTTAAAGGGAACTGAAACCGCCAAGCCAGTTCGTATGACCTCGTTTTCATTTACCGCGTATCGGGTGATCAGAACGAGGCATGAATGAAACATGGCGCCTAGCTGTCAATCATTGAGTGACGTCACTACTATGGAATTTACTACGAAAACTCATGAATGAAAGATCGCATGAGTCACGTGATTCTCACATGATTCTCAATAATAACAAATTGAACTGCGCATGCTCGGGCACTGGGGGCGGAGCTACAAATCTGAACTCGAATAGGAAGTTGGAAGTTTGACTTTCTCGGGCGGTGAAAGTCGAAAAGTTGAATAAATCGCTCGGCGGTTCCAGTTCCCTTTAATGAGTGGTTAAGACAACTTGTTTCAGGTTCGGCAGGCACTCAGGCATATTGCTTATTATGCAAATACTCACCTGTTGTTTTTATCCCTATTCATCAGACCCTATACTTGCCTTGATTTGCTTCTTGGAAGCCCCAGGAGGCTGACCAGAATAGCTTAGAAAACAAAACTGCAGCGAGAGTTTATCTGAAGTGGCATTGCAGGCCAGGTCATGTGTGTATTCTCCCTCGCTAATTGGTTTATGTTGAGAAAAATCCAAAGGATTCACAACAGGTGCGGAAAAATGGTGACAGTCCCTGTTCTTCATCAGCGCATAAGTTTTTAGACGGAACTGTCGTCATCGTGAATGATACTTCAAACACGCCAATAACATGATTTTTTTCGCCAAGAATATGTTTTATCAAAGTGGGTTTAATGGAAGAAATTTGTCAGAGGAATTTATTGGTATTCATACAAGGTGTATTTGATGAAAGTAGTCTTGGGTTTTTCTTGAAGGATGGGCTTTAGATTTAAATTGTTTAGTGAATAGTATGATGGGGTCTGATTTATAAAAAGCAAATTTTATCTAAAGATAAGTGAAACTACTATGCAGATGTAAGGAGATGGAGACAGATTGATGGAACCGCTTATTTGAGGACTTGTACAAGAATAGGTAGCTTGTGTTCCCCTGCTGTGCTTTGACAGATGTTGTGATGTTGTGGGCATGACCAGCTTTGCCCTGATCAATCCGAAGATGTGTCAGTGTGGGGGGAGCGGGTCCTTTGGCCATCCCGAACCAGATGAACCAGACAAGAAAGTCATTACAGTATTAAAAGTCATCAATGTTGTCACTTAGCAGACCTTTCCTCAGTCACCAGCTGTCAATATTTTGATTTCTTTGGCTCCTATCTGATACTGTCTGCAAACTGTCAACATCTTGAAGTTCAATTAGATTGAAAAATCAAGTGTTAGCTATGACTAGTTGTGCACATATTGGTCCTGGCATTGTCTCTACTAGAAATTGATCCTGCTGTTTCAAGTAATTAGCTATGAGCGATAGCATGATATTGAAAAGCTGTTGTGGTCTTACAAGTACTTGCAAACCATGATATTATTATCATAGAGAACCCTGCGTCATGAAAGCCTGACATATCGTTTCCACTAAGTGCCAGCCAAGTGTGCTCATTTACTCTATTGAACAACACCCTAGAGAATGAGTTCCCTAGTTTGCTGGGAATCAAGGAGGCCTTCCAACTTGTTAAGCTTACCTGCCCTTGCAAAGGATAACTTTTTCCGTTAAATTATTGGAGTATTTCTACAAAATAATGTTATTTTCATCTGGTAATGAGGTTCGCTTTAAACAACATTTGCATCTCATGGACTTGGGCCTCAACTTTCCAAGTGCACTCTTGAATGAGATTGAACCCGAGACTTCAGAGGTGACAGATATTAAAAATTGCACCAGGCCATTGTCAGTGGTGACCGGCACTAAAAATATTCCTGCTGCACCTTGTTAGACAAGGGTTGATTGCTCCAGCCAGCATCTACTTTATAGAACTGGTGCCATCTGACCTGAACATGCATCATCACCCTAACTGCCTGTACTTATATGCCACTATTTACAATTGATAACGGGAGATCTAATTAGCTTAATGACATTTGCCACTGATTTCATTATGGCTGCTGCTCACAAAGAGAATAACCAGAGTGTAAATAATGTCCAATGATACCAACTCGTGATTGTAACTCTCATGATAAAGAGGGAAATGTATTGGGCAAACAGTATTGTAGTTGTTGTTAAGGTGAAAATATACAATAGGCTTGCCAGCTAGACTCCTTTGTGGTTGGTAAAATTCAGGGCAGTAACCTCGGGACTGTACCCTTGACCTTTTGGTCGTGCGGTGAGTACTCTCAGGGGGGCCAAATCTGCATAAAAGACAGGTTTTGTGGAGACATTTGGGGGCACCTGCCCAAGCGCAAAATACAGCCATGAAATTGAGGAGTAAAAGGAACTGAAAAGTTGTGCCTTTTAACCCGCTTAAATCTGTTCAATGAAGGATTCCAGCCAGTCCATTATCTGTATATCAGTATTTTGGTATGAAATTGAATCACCACACTGGGATTTCACATGACCAGTACTTCATCAGAGACATCAAAACAGAGGAAAAGAGGAGAGGTAAGAAGGAAAGGGCTAAAATTGTGTTGCATAAGTCGTTATCATTGCATATTCATTGTAAAAGTTTAACATAATATTTGTATTACACAGCCTGCAGATATGCCATGTGCTTTCAGAATTACTGTACGTTTGGACTTTTCAGGGTAAGGTGTCTATAGTATGATGTCACAGATAAGAAGATGTTTGAAATTCCATCCTCAAAAATGAGATCTGTTCATGACCAATCCTGTTCCAAGCCTCTGAGGACAACATTTATATCAAACTCGTACCACATCTGTCGACGGTTCATTAAAGCCCCCATGGTGGTATCATGTGCAAATTAAGGAACATATCAGATCTGATTAATCCCTGTGTCACCTAATCATAGTGAATCATCTTAGCAAGAATAGGTCATAGCCACATTGCAGACTCTTATTACCAGAAAAATATTGCGTGTTTGTATAACTGTGCAACACTGTCAGTGATAAGGGAGATTTCATGTCTAAAAGGGACAATGTAGGCATTGACAAACTATGATGTAATATGCCATAGCCCGGCAAGTAAATTTAGATGAAAGTGATATGAATTTGGTGCAGTAGTGGCTCTCCTGAGAACTCATAAACAACTAATTCCTGCGATTTTCAGCAGGTGCATCCTGGCTTTAAGGGAGGTGTCATCCTTGTCAGTATCTTTTAAGAAGTGGAAAAATCTAGGCCATAGACATTGTTATACAAAGGTGACCTAATATGCTTGCTGACTGCAAAGGTTAGCCAAAATTGCGTACGGTCTTCAATAGTTATTGTGCCTTGTTGTAGGCCAATTTGCATGCTGATTGTGAAGCATATCATTCTCAATAAAACCTAATTTGCATCCAGTCTGCAAACCTGATGTACAGGGCAGTGCAACATCCCATTATCTTTGGATTCCTCACAATCCTACTTCTTTCAAATATTGGTCAAACCATGCTAATCAGAGCACCACCAAATCACTGAACACAACTAAGAATGCTTTTTGATGTCCTCATCAACTCACGGTCCAGTATCAATTGTTGCTTTATGTCAATCAAATACAGCTAAATTGGATCAGAATCTGTTCAAAAGGAGGAACTACAAGTGTGATTATACCTCATTCATTTCAAATGCGGTAGGGGGAAATCCTCCAATTTGCGCCATTGAAATGCTTGTTTTGATATCGAGAATTGATTAGGTTTGTTGAGGCTAGTGCGGCTAAAAGGATCCAATAGGTTTAGTGTGGGAAAACGTGACAAATGCACACTGGTCAAAAAAGGAACTTTTAGCCATTACTTGGTTGACCGCTTTAGAGATTCCACAATCTCAAAATTCTGCTCTAAATGTCACCAGTAATTTCAAATTGGTGGTCATCTGGTTACTTGCTGGAGGGCAAATATCGACAAACTGAACTTGAGTTTGAACATTTCCAAATGTGTAATAATTGACTGAATACAAAGTTCAACTTTGCCATTTTGTAGGGACATAAGCAAGTGCCACAGATGAAAAAACATTTCAATCTGAGACTCATAGCCTGGGGGGTTAACAGCATACATGTCTAACGAAGCAAAGAGACATCTGAATAGAGAAGAAATGTTTTACCACTTTGAGATGCGGATGTGTTAAACGAACCTTAGGGACTGATGCAAATTCAAGACCTGAATCACTGATATCTTAATCTGTGATAGAGCTTCACTTTTTCAGCTGATTTATTCTGATTCAGGTTGAGAGGTAATGAACCATTCCCATAACTTTTCACTCTGATATTTTTTGCATGGTTTGATTTCAACTTTTACATTGATGCGGAATTATAGTTTTCTAAAACATTTTCAAGAAGAAGTGACTGTGTAACAGTTTCATTGTTATTGAAAGCATATCGGATGATCGACAGCTTGGGTGTGACGTTGTTTTCATTTAGAAATGGCTTCCGGCAGCACTGCGACTTCTCCAAGCAGGGTAATGTTCAACAGAAGTTTAATATCGCCAGTCAAGCAATTGGCACATTCTCATTTCAATCCTCAGGATGTGACTCATGCCATCTGTAGGATGGATATCCCAGCATGCCTGATTGAACTTATTGAACAGACGCTACGCAAGTTCAGCACCAGGGTCGAGACAAGCTAGAACGAAGGACAGTTCAGTGCATGCTCCACTGCCATCTCTTCAACTTTGATACAACTAGTATACAGTGTATCAATCCGATAAGGAGTGATGTTGGAGCGCAAGGCCGTGGTTCATTGGGTGTCTCCCAGATGTCTCTACAGAGTCACTTGACCAATTTTACTTAATTGGAACAACTTAATATGTTTTATATGGCAAAGGTTCTTTTCATTAGCAGTTGCATTGGTTCATGTATTAGCCAGCAAACAAGACATTTTTGCTGCATGCAATTTTGATCGCGGGAAGTAGCGATGAAAATGGCTTGTTTGCGGGACACCTGTGTCTTGTAATGCTAGATTATGCCATTACCACATAATGTGCTTTAAAAAAATTCAGCAAACTTATATAATTGTCATTCGTGCCAACCCCTCTTCAAGGGTTTGGAAAGCTATAGGAACATGCTGACAAACAGCATGTTTCTTCATAACAGGCTTTATCAACATTTTGTTGGCAGCTGGTTGCTGTTGGTAAAAGCAACTACTTAAATTTGAAAGACTGTGGAAAATTCTTAAAAGCTTTTCTTTCCATTATCCATGTGTCATCCTAAAAGCCATTTAGAATTTTAAAACATATAATGTGTTTTCGACCTAATGGACTCCATCAAGGCCATGGGTATACCCACAGTAAGGTAAATGATGTTATGGGGTGGGGTGTGTTTCAAAAAATTGAGTTGAGAGCTGAGCCTTAACTTGGACATTATAAGCTCGGGGGACTACCTTGTAAGTGGGAGGAAACCGGTGACCCCGGAGGACTCCTTCGCTGTCAAAGAGAGTCAACCTCTCTATCACATGAGTGTACCGGGAATACCCAAGAATCAAACCCGGGACCTCAGAGGTGAGAGGCACTGATGTGTAACATATGAATATGTATTATATCCTTTATATTCTTTATTTCCTCTTGCTTCCTTTGCTCGACTATACTCGACCAGCCCCAGGGCTCATCTCCCTCCCTACAGAAAGTACCCCTTGGTTCATCTCATAGAATTACATAACAGAGCCTGGCATGAGATGGCCCAGGATGTTCCTATTGGCTGCTACCAGCTAGTGCACCTGATACATATTCATATGTTACAGATGTTTCCACACAGTGCCACTCCGACAGCCCATTGGGCATGTTGGGTGGGGTGTGCTTTGACAGAGGGGTAAAAGTAACATTGTCAGTTACCAGTAAGGGGTAACCTGGAGGCAAGGTAAAATTGTCAAGTAGCTCACATGTACGTACATTCGCTTCAGTAGCTCTCAATATCTATAGAACTTTATAGAGTTTTCACCACTTTTTCCACAATTAACCAAAATGCCCTTGACCCAGAATGAGTTAAAATGTCACGATTTGTCATCCATAGTAACAATAAGTCAAATAGTAGATCTCGATACCTTTCGAACTTTAGGAAAAGAATTATGAGTTTTTATCTCCTTCTTGATATTTCACCAAAATGACCTTGACCGAGAATGGGTTAAAATGTCACGACTTGTTATCCATTGTTACAATAAGTCAAACAAGTTAATCACATTAGTTGAAATTTGCTGATTAAGTTCTTATACTGTTATCTGTCTTTTTCATTACAGGGTAACCGGTAGCACTGTCACAATGAGGCTCGGGATTATTATCATCGTTTCCATAGCAACCACATCTTGCAATTCCATCAAAGAAGAATCGTCCGACGGACAGGCGCCAACGACGAATGAGAGTGTATCGGTTAGAAACGAACCAAAACAACAAAATTTCACGTACGAAGTGACAGCAAATCAGCGGAAACACGTGGAAAAAATTATTGAAGGATTTGAAGCGTTGGGGGTGATTTCAGCAGAAAACAAACAGAGCTGCTTCACGCTTTCTAGGATTGGAAAATATGAGACGGACGAAAATGGGACTAAACGGATACAGATTTTTATGGTTTTTGACGAGTTAGCGCAATATACGATCTTGGGGAGTACCGTGTCACCTGACCAGGTGCGGGTCAATGGCAATTCGGAGCAGACACGAATAGGGAGTACAGAGGAATGCTTAAAATCGACGGCTGGGGCAGTTTTAGTGGATACTGTTACAGAGGCTCGTGGTAACGAGACAGAAGCAGAAGTGGATGATTCAGAAATGGATAAAAATATTACGGCGTTTGCCAAGCATGATGGGGATACGGTAGGAGGTGAGATCTCTTGATGTGTTTTTTCTTTTTACTGCTATATGTTTTTTGCAGCCTTCAAGATTGGTAATAATTTTCATCCAAGGATTTATAGGGGTGGATCTAAGTGCCTGAAATTGAGAAAGGGACGGGACCCTTGAGAAAGGTGGGGGGCCCGGGACGTTTTAAGAGCCAGGGTCCATTCACCAAAATGCCTGGTCAGATTCAGAGATGCGACCCTTCACAGCAAGACCAGGTGCATGTTGCTCTAAACTTGGCAGGTTGAGATGGACTGGTTGTTCATTTCACTGTTGTCGGCCTTTTGTAAGATTTGAGAACGTTAGTTTCTTCCATTATTCCTGGTCTCATTTAGGCTCATGCACCTCATTTTGCTGTGTCAGTTTAGAGATGCTCTTCAAAGAATAGGGTGCTCACCTCTCTGCACCTAAATGTTTTTGCCACTAGGTTGTAGAAAAAAAGGACACCTATATCAAAAAAAGTCAAATGCATAAAAAGAAGGATTGGAAAAATTCATAAAGCCTTTTGCCTCCAAATTGGCGAATTTGAAATATTTCTTCAAATTCACTGTTTTGTGACATTCTTTGCATCAATCACATAATGACCTTTTACTCACTCTAATAGATAAGACTCAAGACAAAAAGCAATTACAGTAGAACCTCTGTATTAAGGACACCCTTGGGACTGACAAGTGCTGTCCTTAATAGAGAGGTGTCCTGATTAGAGAGGTCAAATTGAATGGAAACAACCAATTTGGGACCAAAACTAGTGTCCTTAATAGAGAGGGTGTCCTTAATAGAGAGGTGTCCGCTAAGGGGGGTTCTACTGTACTTTGAGCGTAATTACGATTTTTAATATGCAAATTGATATACCCTGCAGTCGTTACAATATTGTTGTGGGGCAAAACGAATCGTGTCACTGGTTTTGAGAGTAATTTAAATGGAAATTTTGATGTGTTAATGTGTGTTTTTAAAACATGTGCTATATATGTACATAAATTCTTTGAGGTTCTTTTAACTCTTTGCCTGCCAAAGACGAGATATCTCGTCTTTCGAAAGAAAAAAGCTACCTGCCGAAGACGAGATATCTCGTCTTTTGGTGTTTATTCCAGATTACGAGATATCTCGTCTTTTGGTGTTTATTCCAGATTACGATAGATGTCACTACTGGGCATTGTTCTTTTCAATATGACGAAACAAAAACAAAGCAATAAGACATTGTGGAAGTGAAATATTGATCAATTTATTGAGAAAACTGTTACAAAATACAAAAGAAACGCTGTTTTTCTAAGCTTTTTGGCGAAAATCGCAAAAAAACCCAAAAACCTACGTTTTTGTTTTTGAAAAGTGAATGAAGAAGGTATCACAAAAAAATTTTTTGTATTTGAAAAAAGAGATCTTGTTCTTTCTTCTGGTATATAATTCATTGTTCTCAACCAGAGTCAAATTTGGGCCTATGGCATGGTATCTAAACCAAGCACTTTTACCCACAGCAGCCTCTTAGCTGGTCTTATGACATTACATATTGTCATGGTAAGCATGGTGGTATTTTCCTAACGTGTACCTGCCAACTCGTACGATACACTGAGGGACCAACATGAAAATATAGTCCCCCCTCTTTGAGAAAACTGATCAATATATGATCAATCACAATCAAGTTACTCAACATACCCGACAAATATTTTCAGTCACACGAGAAGACAAGATTAATTGATCGATAGGTCATCGAACTCGAGTTGAACAAGAAATGAAACGATGGTGCCCTGATTGGTATTGACGAGTTTTACTTGAGACTTTCTTGATGAGTAATCGCGTTTGAACCTGATTATTATGGAAAAGATTTAGGATGATTGCACATACCCCAAAATGGAATCTATCGTAACACGTTTGGACCCATTAGGTAGTGCTCACAGAGTGCTTTCCAACGAATGGTCATGTTCATAGGTTTTGTGAAAATTACCCTTGTACTTAAATGGTCTTGGCTCCAGTTCGGGACTGTTAGAACACTATGGAACTAATTAACCGCTAGGCCTGAGGCACAAGACAAATATACACAATGTACACTCCCTATTTGGAAACACAAATGGACATGAAAAATAAATATCTGTTCACTAATGGAGGCTTTTTAGAAGAAATGAGACTAATTGAAATAAAAAATATCATGAGATCAAGCCATTGGTGTAGTAGAGGGCATCGCATCTTCAACTGCAGGAATTAAACAATTGCCATCTTACAATTGTACAGTTTCTCGTCACTACTGAATGCCAGGTTTTTCAAAGAATTTTTGCCCCGAATCTCCTACTTTTCACGGGAATACGCAGTTGAGCCACGGAAACTTATTTACTACACCAGACATTGACAAAACTGGAATCAACTGGTACTGTAAATTCATTGATATTGGTCCCAAATTTTTGTTTCTTTACCTACAGATAATGGATTTCGATCAAAAGTCCTGAAAAAAGCATCTTTAAAACACCTGAAACACAAAGATGTTTTCCCACGGATATCTAATACACAATACACCAGCATCCACTAGTTAGTTGTGTTTAAAAAAATAGCTTTGAATACTGTGCATATCTTTGGGGCTTCTTTTAAACATCCCATGGAGTCCAATAATTAGCGTTAATGAGTCTCGTGGAGATAAGATTCTCAACTGGTGTGTTTTTATTAACAAATGTATCTTGGAGCATTTTGCGTTCGTCAGGAGACCAGGCCATTTGGCAAACACATCACAAAACATATGCATCAGAATCACCAGTGCACCCCCATCCCCCCCTATATCATGTTTCATTGCCAAACCGTTAAGTGGGAAAGGGGCCATTACTTACAACCAACTACAACAACATCGGAGCAGTTCCCACGGGGCCTTAATATGCATCATGTTGAATGTCTTATCGCATAACGCCGTATATATCAAATTGAGTCTTGTCTTGTATGGCCATAATGTGATCATTATTCCATCCTAATCCTCACCAGCACACCCATTGTTCGAGTCTGGTGGTTTCTATAGTCCTAGAAATGGAAAGGAACAGACTTGAAATTGTCAAATTTTACTGAAGATCTGACAAATGAGTGAAAACACCTGATTGATGTCATACCTTACAAGAATTTTAAAATCTCACAATAAATTCACTCATCATTCAGCAAAAAATTCTAAACTAAAGTTCAAACTTGTAAAGAAAATTCACCACTGTCATCTGTCTGGCCTAAGGCAGATGCCATCTTGGATTTTTCGATCCATTTATTCAAAGACCTTACTTAGAAACTGGCCAACACATGAAAGGACTTGGCCCAGTTATTCAAACTGTCCATGTTATTCAGAAACCTTATTCAGAAACTGCATGGCCTACTTATTCAGAGACCATACTTAGAAACTGGCACACTTATGCAAAGACATTACTTAGAAACTGGCACACTTAAGAAAATACCTTGTGTCTTACTTAGAAGCGAGCCCACTTGTTCATCTCATACACCCCCACTCGAGACAACTGCGGATATATTATTTACAACTCTTATTGGATGCGTTTTTCCTATCCATTCCGATCACGATTGCCAATAATCCAAGAAGGAGGCTTTTTACTTGTTCGCCAAACACCTGTCCACGGGCACGAAGTGAGCAAGTCACGTGTTGATGTGTCGTATTTCCTTTTGAATAGGTTCAAAGACAATGATTGGCATTGTTATTTTGTTGTGGTTGAATTCGATCACTTTGGGGAAGAAGATAAAAGGAAATGTAACAACAATATCAAATTTGTGCGCTTAGAGCAAAGTGCCGCTTCTGAATCACGGCTACCTGTGATTATGATGGCTGCTATGTGTGACAAAAGAATCTCTAATCCGCGAGTATAACCCACAATTGCTGGATTTGATATTGACTCGCAGTTCGCTAGACCTGCGATGACCACCGCAACAAGCGATTATTGTCGGATGTGATTTGAATTACAGAGCGGAGCAATTTCAATCACTCATTTGGGGAGTGCTTGAGATTTGAATCCAGGTGGTGCACACAGACTAATGAAGTCACATGAAACAAGATGCACTCACAACTTCAACTCAATTCTTGAAGTAAGTCGACTCATACTTCAGTGCAAATTTTTCAAAATGGCCATTTAAATTTTAAGATCAGCTTTAAACATTCTTTTGAGAACTATTTTGGCCGATTCACTCTGCCACCTGCAGGGCCTCGTTACAATCGTCGTCTGGTGGCAACATGGACTAATTTATCAATATGACGAAGTCATGGTTTGAGAGGGACTAAGTCCCCCTCATTCCCAGGTACCCCAAATCTCATCCCCATAGCCCCTCTCGATTAGAATGAAACAAAATGCAGTCCATATATCCCCACTGCAACAAAGGATTTAGCGTTGTGGCCAGATGGGTGATTGTTGTTAGAAGAACCACAAAGGAGAGGGTCCAAGGTTACTTGATCCAAAGAACCTGAGGATACCTGACTCAGCACTGACAGTAATGATGCCTACCTTACCAATTTCATCATTACAATATCATGTTTATTTCCAGGTTTCCTGTTACAGGAGACACGGCATGTTAATTGGAGATATTAGATTTCTTGTCCTGGGCTTTGAATTAACAGGAAGCAGCCAGAAGCAATATGCCGGCCCGGTTGCTAAGTCTTTGTTTGCAGTATTAAGTCCTACTGCTACATTTATAGATAATGCTTAGTTGAACTAAGACCGGCATTTGTCTCTAATGCTGATTGAGCAAGCAGACCCTGGTTAAAATTCCTCTAATTTTTGAACGGCCCATTGTGAAAAAAGATCCTGACTTGATTCCAGAATCTGAATCTTGATGCTTTGAACCACCACTTTCCATTTTTCGATCAGCTCATTCAAGCACCAAAAAAAGCCCACCTCCCGTGAAGGTTCAAGTACATATGATTTCAAAAGCTTATACATGTAGATAAGTACCTCCCATTTCTGAAAAAATCCCCTCATAATTTGAAATGTTTTAGCCCCTATCATGTTTAGATTTAAAAGTACTTACCAAGACTGAGTAGTGCAGGTTTGAGTATCTAACAGACATCTGAAACTCAAAGTTAGTAGTCTGATATCAACAGGATCTGACAGTGTGACACCAGTCTATCCTGAAACCTTGAAGTACAACTCAATCAGCACTACAATCTGAGCATATCCGACCGTACCCATTTCTGCGCCTTTGTGGAGTAAGGCAGCTGAAGAGACATGACTAGAGTAATTACACTAGGGATCAAGCCAGGGAGTTCAGTAAGAGAGGCCATCTGGGACTTGAGGGTGGAGTAGGAGTGTCACGTGACACTGTTAACTTCAATAGTAAAGTAAGTCATTTTTCGAGTAAGAAAACATCAAACAGACTTTCGCAAACGGATTGAGGTTTGAATATTCCACTTGGGCTAAAATAAACCTACTGGGCTTTTGTACTTATCTGTGGCTTAGTTCCGGCTCCTCGCAACCGAACTTGGATGACTGCTTGAGCATGTTGAGTGGATTACCAGACTTAAGTTAGCCCCTTGAATTACACTTCACCATTAACACCCACTCAAGCCAATTTGCAGCTTGAAATCGCACACTTGGATACAAACTCAATTTCCACAATTTGTTCAACGTCTAAAGATATTTCAAACTGGCTGACACCAACTGAGAACCGGCAAGCATTCCACACCAGGGCTGTATCATCGCACAAAGGTGATTAACCTGCCGTCCCCGCTGGAGCTCCAAGTGTCACTAAACTGATGTGTGTCGGGCTCTCGGGAGGTTGAGATTATACTTAGTGGTATTTAGAGGGCAAGGCATGCATCCTTGCGACACATGTGACCTCCAGAGGGTTATTATCTTATTTTCTCGTCAAGATGTGTCATAAGGTGTCATGTGGATTTGAATCAGAGCTTACCAGCCCTGGATGAAATTTAAGCTTCTGTCTATTCTTTCAGATGGGAACAGGAGAGGCGCAGCCAGCAATAAACGTACAAAATTACTTGACGTTATCCCTTGGGAAGTTGAGACAGAGCCACTCCCTTACATATCTTCAGCCACAATGTGAGAGTGATGCCGGTCAGGCTCTGGAACAAACTGCCCAAGAGTACAGTTGTCTCATCCTCCCTAGCCTCCTACAGGAAGGGGCTGGGCTGGTGGCCAATAAATCAAACTCCTAGACTACATCTGTACAAAAGAAGAAGATGAGAAGAAAATATTCCAAGCTTGTCTGTGGCTTGCCAATTCTTGACCAGTTTCATGTTTAAATTGAACAGTGTGGGAAGTGAGAAATTCCGTAGCATTACCAGTCAGGCAAGGATGCCAAACCCATTTGGCCAATTCTGGTTGCTTGCCATTTCTTGACCAATTTCATGTCTAAGTGAACAGTGTGGGAAGTGAGAAATTCAATCACATTACCAGTCATGAGTTGTTGCCAATTCGGGTGACCACAGTGGCTAAAGATATATTGCCTAAGAAAAGTACGTGCTTACCTGGAGAGGAAATGACAACACAAAAGAAACATACAAAAGATTAGTTCATTTTGAGGGGCGTAAGGCCCGCATTTGATATTTTTATCCAAGTGTACCCCTCCAACACTGTAATGGTAGGGCCTCATTCTATTGTTGCAAAGGTAAACCAATATCTTTACTCACCGTGTTGCAAACCCCTCAAAACTCCACGATTCAACTGTGCCATTGTGATATACAGCATTTGATTAGCTTGATCGGGAAGTTTCTTTTGAAAAAACGAGATTTAGCTGTGTAACACACGTAGTGAAACGTACAGCACTTTATGTTAAAAAATGTGCGAATTGCAAAATTCCCTGAATTGGTGCCTCTCGTTACAGCAAAAATATGATATGTGGCAAAAAAGCTAAAAGCTACATTTTTGCAAAAGATTCTTATCTGAAATCGTAGACAACAGATGGAACAGTTGGTGTGTTAATAAAGTCAATGGGAGTTTCTGCAGCAGTTTTTCAGATTGCCTGTTATGCTCTAATGAAATAGTGTTGGAGGTACATTAGTAGGAACGTGAGGTGGGTGCAGGATTATTCTTGCAATTTGTCATCGGCAAGTGGAGTTTAGCACAAGGTTTTTGCATGGAAAATTGCAGTTATTGGCTTTAGTGTTACATGTAGATTTGAAGGAAAGCAGAGAAGACGGGTTGATTGCTTGGATATCAGTGAGCCTGGCGGTCCGTGGCATCTTTTGGTGCCACTTTAACCCATCCTTGTCCAAGTTAGCCTCATCATGTGACTCAAAAAATGCCAGCTGATTGGCTATAGATGACTCCAAGCCTGGCTGAATCAGTGGCACATTAGGCTGCCTCATGCATTCAATTGAATCCAGAATCAAACCAGTTTCATTTCTGGTGGCCAGTAGAGGTCAGCCCCCAACTCCTGACTTCAGTGACTTCACACTGGGGATTTTTCTAGCCTTCAGACACTGGCACTAACTCCTCTTGCTGCCTGAGTCGGCGGCAGAATATTGTGTTTCATTTTAATCCTTGATTGAACTTGCTACGTTTTCATGCATAAACCAGTTAACCACCGATAGGGACTCGTTATCCTGAGGAGTGCCATTCAAAATATCTTGGCCATTCGTTATGTGTTTGAAATCTGTAATTGAATTTGAAATTTCGTACATACTTAATATGAATATCAGCATTGTCGTGGTGTAGACAGATATATAAACACATGGTACTACCAACTTTTAGCTAATTCATACACTACGGCATAATGTATTACTGCATTTCTATTTTCCTGGACCATAAGTTATTATGAACGGCATATACACCTTTAACCACTGCCAGAGACCCCTTATCCAGGAGTGCAATTCAAAATGTCTTGTATGAGGTATTTGACTTGATAATGTCGCCCAAGATGACATGCAGTTTCCAACCATGTATTTGATGTCAAGACCAATGGGAATGCCAAGTCACTTGTAATTGAGACGTCTTTGCATCAACTGCTTTCTCCCGTCCTCTGCCGTTGAATTCTTGCTCAGCTCCTTCTGACATTTGAAATCTATAGTACGATCTGTAAGGGGCTCGTCTTCCTCAAGCCGATTCAAGTCTTCATGGATGACATCATCGTCGACTCCATTAAGATACCGAGATTGATTGAGATCACTCGGTTAATGCGGCCCAGGATGACTATCGTGTTCAGTGTCGTAATCAATCCCTTGGAATCGCGAGTGGAACTCGTTTGAAAGCGATGCATTTTGAGTCATGTTTGGAAAGGCTAAGGCTCTTGTAGATCTCAGTGCTTCAACCTTGGGAGAGGGGAGAGTGTGTTTCAACAGGAGTAAAGGTAAATCTGACTTGGACAAGATTTTATACATGCAGCAATAGTCTAATCGAGAATTGATAAAGACAAGTCTTTATTAATTCTTGGTCTAATGCAAATCAGATTGTGGCAGTACCAACAATTTTTACCTAGTCCAAGTTTTATCAACAACAGCTTAGTGCCTGTTCCTTCTCTGCCAGCAATTGCCCCTATGCTGTCTCTTTTTCTCTTCTTTTGTCAACAAAGGAAGTGGGGATATTTTTGTTCCAATTCCTGACTGTGCCTGAAGAGATAGCGTTTAGAGATGAGAATGCTGTGATAAACAAACAAATGTTCGTTTTTACCGCAGAGCTGTGCTTTTTTCTCCGGCTTAGTTTCTCTCCTATATTTGCACGAATTCTAGAACTATGGATTACTGATGGTCATTAGTCACATGTTTCTTCAACCTGTTATATCATTTTCAAAAAGGACATGCGACAAGGAATTAACACTCCGTAATGTCATCCGAAACCTCGCTTCCCTCTGAACAAATACTGTCAGTCTAGTATAATCTCCCGCTACTTCTCCCACAAATTGGAAAACTTTTGCGAGAATTAAGCATGATTTCATCATATTCCATCCATTCCGTCTATTCAATGAGGCCCTGAATTAGACCCACAACTTGTCATCACATTAACTCCTGTAACTTTATCCCTGTAATCTTCAAGACCAAGCCCACGAATGAATAACTTTTATCACCATAGCGTCAGGTGACTATAATACCAAGGATACATGCCATTTTCACCCAAGCGCCCATTACTGATGTCGTCACGCAGATCAGAGTAGTAACATTTGTCGCCAACGTGTTTCAAGTGAAAGCGTCTTTTGTTGTCCGATACTGTGTAAGGCTGCAGACCAATTTGGTTGTGGTTGGGGATCTGATTGGTATTGATGGCTTCATCTTCACCCTGGAGAATCAATTCCCCAGACTGCCGAGAAACAGGCAGGCCGTCAAGTTTACCGATCTTGGCTCTCCTTTGAAAGGAAAAGTTACTCAAAAAGGTTGGAAAACTGTGTTGTTGAGTCTTTGAGTAAATGCCACTCATCCCACCTTTGAAGAGGAATACTCTCTGAGAACAACATCACCATCAAGTACAGAGCAAATACTGAGGAAGAAGAAGACTGAATCACCATCAGTGTGACCCAGCCATCAGGCATGCCATTGAGCCCTGTGCTTGAGGCAAAGCCAAGGTCTTCAGATTAAACCTCTTGACGTCTTTTCATCATCAATACAGCATGTGCACAAATATGAATAGACACGTGGCTTCTGAGATGTCTGGGCTGCAGGCCGAGACTCAGATCATTCCCTCTAATCAACCAATTGTAAATACATAGAGTTGACAATTACCTCATGTCTTTGAGCTTGGCAGGCACAGCTCGGTTAACTCGATTTCTTTGGCGGAATAATATGATTTGTTACTGTGTGGTATCAAGATTATCATAGGTAGATTTGCAGATATTCTTTGACTGTATTTACTCATGTTGTTGTTGAGGTTGTGAATGTCCCGAATAAGACCTGACAGAATGTGCTGTTATAAAATTCGATACCAGATACATTTGCTAACAGTTTGTGGGAAATCTTTAGGACATGTATCTCTTTTATGACAAAGGTAAGAATGCCTTATTCTGATATTGGCAGTAGTGCGAATTACTGCAGTTCTGTTTGTGGCCTATCAGAGGAGGGTGGAGAGTCGGATATGTTCTTTCCTTAAGCAGTTAAAACCAGTGGCATAGCATTCCAGCAAGAATAAGCCTTGGTCTCCCCAGACTGGAAAATTGGCGTCAATCGAAAGGCATCCATTCCGGTGGTTGCGTAGATTTTATAAGTTTCCATACCTTCAATACTCCTGAAATTGACAAACCAAGCATGTGAAAAGTCCCCCGTGTCCGAAAGATTAGAGATGTTAACAATATTAGGCAACGTGCTACCAATAAATTCAGATTTTCTACTAGGATTTTGTGATGATTATCAGATATCTCTTCATTTCTCTGCCAGTCTTTTAGTCAGGTGGAAGAATGCACACACATTGTGGCAATAATACGGCAAACATGACACGACTGATTATCATGACTGAATGAGAGTGAGTCTCCAGGCAGATACGTGTTTGTACCGCATTAGCGATTGTGGAAAAAATTAACGAGATTAGCGGCAATCTGCCGATGATGAAATGGAATGGAAAAGTTCAGCTGACAAACAGACAAACAAGGTTTGCTTGATTAGGTAAGGCAATCTTCTTAACGCCTTATTTACACTTTCATTTTGGTTACATTAGTTTGTGCTCTTTGATAAAGCACTTGTCTTCATTTCTTGATACAAATTGCAGTCGGAGGGGCTCAGCGGATGAGATCTCTCTGGAGGAGACTTGCCTCTTTATTCCTGGTAGGCAACCAGTCAAAGAGAGGAAAGTCGGAAATCAAACTGGGCTCGTAAGCCGGAAATCGCACCCAAACTAGGAGACAGAAACTCCAACAATAAAACTTGACCGAAGCAAAGAGCACCTGTGAGCCACACCAGCGTTCAACTGGGTGTGCAGGCAACATCAGCCAATGATACCTATACAGACCACTAGCTTTCCTTGTGGCGTCAGACCTATATAAAAATATGTGACCCGCCATGGCAAGATGAGTCGCATGTCGCTCCGAGCTTGACAGGTTGAGATGGACTGGTTGTTCATTTCACTATTGTCTGCCTTTTGTGACATCTGAGTATATCAATTTCTTCTATTATATCCTGGTGCCATTTTAGGCCCATCTTCTGTGCGACATGCGACTCATTTTGCCGTGGTGGGTCACAAGTTCCATGCATGATAACTGCATTACGGCATTGAGTATAATTACATTCCTCTTTTCTTGACTCATGATTAAATACGAATGGCATACCCCTTTATGGGTGACATGACTGCTTCATTTCCTCTCGAATCTGTTTACGCTTTCATGCTTTGCCTTCGTCTAGTCTTTGCAGTTGATTTCCGAACTTTAACATTTCACAGATCCAATAGAATTGATTAATACGACTACGATTTTCTAATTAAAGTGGAGTGAACTTCTCATTGGATTTGGTATGTTTGCTGAATCGATGCGACTTACATGTGGTACTGGAGAGTAATGGAGTGCATTAGTGAAACCACAAGAAAGAGCAAACCCAAATTAATATTTTCATAATGTGGCTTCACAAACGTATACCTCTCTATCGAAACTTTATGGTGTACATTGTTCTTCAAGAGTGTTCGAGGTTAACTCAATTACAAATGTACTTGGCTCTTGGTACATTTTCTCTTACCCCTCTCAGGCGCGGATCCAAGGGGGGGCGCACCCGGCGCACGCCCCCCCCTAATTCCGGCACGGTGTAAAAATATTGTAGCCCAAATTAAAGTGGTGCTTAATATTTGAAGATCAGATGCCAGGAAATCGCATATATGGAGTCTTATCTTAAAAAAATTTTCTGGGGGAGGCCCCCCAGACCCCCGCCGTCGCTTCGCGCCTGCGGCGCTCACAATTCCGGCTTCGCCCTCAAAGTGCGCCCCCTTTCGAAATATCCTGGATCCGCCCCTGCCTCTGACTGTACATTGACATTTCCATAACATCTTCATACTTCTTACTACACAATGCAGCATTGAGAGTGATACTTCACACTCTAAGAAATAAAGGTTTTTCCCCTTTTAAAAAAGTTTCGGCCAACACAAATATGCACCTTGTAGGTTTTTCATAAGAGGTTTTTCACAATGTCAAAACTGATTTGGGGTTTTTCTTTTTACCAAAATCCCTCTACTGGGTGAATATTTAAGTTGCTGAAAAACCTTTAGTGGTTTTTCAGATGCTCAAAATCTTTTATTTTCTAAGAGTGTACCCCACCCTCCACGATAAGATAAAATATGGTATAGATCTGAAATTTGCCAGATTTACAATGATGCCATCAATCCTTCCTTGGATTGTGACCTACTCCGACCCTCTTAGTTCCCAGTCGTGCACTAGAACATCACTCGTCCAGAATTATTCCATCTTCTGCTCCACTGCCAATACAAATCATCCGGCGTGATATTGAAATCATGGCCGGCGCCCCCTGGGGGATACAAACGACACAGTGTTATCGGCCTATGCATAAATGTGGCATCCAGAGACACGATTAGTCGTGGACGTACATAATGACAAGAGATGTTGGCATCCTGGGGCAGTTTTGTAGTATTGTTGCATTTGGCTTTGTATTATTCATTCGATTCCAAAAGATAAATGTCACTTGACTGTTAATGGTAACGTAGACTCGTTGAAATAAGGTTTTTGTGCTTTTGAAAAACCTGTGAGAGTTTTCATCCACAAATGTGCATTCCTAAGGGGTTGAAAATTAGAAAACCCTTAGCAGTTTTTTTTAGATTCTCAAATTTTTCATTTCATTTTCCCGAAAAACTGCCTCGGGTGCATATTTGTGTTGACAAAAAGACTTCCAAGTGCTATTTCCATTCATACAAATCATTAGGGTACTGAAACCAAAGTTGATAGTTAAATCTCTGATGCTGACCTTAAGGTGTACATGTATGTCTGTACGTACCTGAGCTAAAAGGGGGAAATGCTTCAGGGGTTTGTGTGCAGGGCCAGATAAGCTAACTTTAACCCCTGAATTCCTCAGGATGGGTAATGCATGGCCATTTACCTGTAGGCATCCTTTAGAATTCTTACCAGTAACTGTATATCAATGTGAAGTTATTTCAGTAATCCTCAGGAGACTCGAGAACATTATTCTCAATCGATCAAGTTGTCAAGTCTCTAATTCAAACCAATATCTCAATTTGCAAGTCATCACCGCAGACACAGTAAATATTGTAATCCAAGTTCCCTGTTATGATATTTATGATATCACTCCCCTTCTGATCTTTACCTGATTGATAGGTGGCGCTGTCAGTAAAGGTAATGAAAATCTCGTAAATCTGTCTTTCATTACAAACCTTACGGTACAGCCGATAAACTACGAGTAGGAATTATGTAAATGGCCAACGATTTGTGAAATATTGCGGTATCAATATTGGATAACTCACACAGTTGGTACAGAGTGTCACATTTATCGGAGGCTGATAAAAAATCACATCATTTTCAGATCTGTCTTTAAGGATTAACATAGACGCCACCATTTTGGCTAGAACTTGAGGTCCTAGAGCAATGAAAATCTTTCCAAAATAAGTGAATGCCCATTTACAACATTAGAGGTTGTTCTCTGGAAAGCAAAGAACAGACTCCCACCCTTGAAATTGGCATTCACTTTGTTTTGAAAAGTTTAAAAACGTTTTAGAACCATTTGAAAAATCTTTCAAAATGAATGCCAATATAGTTCAAGGGTGAGAGTGTGTTCTTTGTTTTCAAGAGAACAGCCTCCCATGGTTTAAATAGGCATTCAGTTCATTTTGAAGGATAACTGTGGCGCAGAGAAGACATCTAAAATGCATTGGTCAATCAATCAATCAATCAATACATATTATTAGCTCAGCTGAAAAGCTGAGCTATTCATATGAGTAAATGGTAGAATGAGTGTCCGTCTGTCTGTCTGTCTGTCTGTCTGTCTGTCTGTCCGTTAAACAGGCACGTTTCAAAACTATGGCGGATAGGCGATAGATTTTCCCTCTGAGGCGTTGAGACCCTTCAGGACTCCTGAATAGACCAAATGTGGGTCCGGCAGGATGAGCGGTTTGGCCACTAGGTGGCACCGAGCGAAATTTTCCAAAAACTTTTCCAGCAGCTGATTTCTCAGTTGGGGATCATGAATCAAATCTAATTTTATAGAGCAAAGCTTTCTCTTTCATTATCAATAGGCGTGGTTCATGAATTTCTCACCAGGTGGTGTTACTGGCGCAATTTAGTGAGCACCCCCCAAGAAGAGCATTTTAAATTTCGCGCGAGTTATCCCACGTCCAATCACACGTGCAGCGAACGTCACGTCTCGAGTCTGCGCAGTTCAGACGTAAGGAGACCATGCTATGGAATAGATCGCGTTCTGTCAATTCAGAGGTAAGTTCTCATTAAATTCACAATTTCATAGGCGATAATATTTGGCTTCTTGTGTTATTGCATGTTGATGACATTAGGGAAGGCTTGGATTGTTTAATTGGATGTGATTAATTTGAAATAGTTCGTCGACGATCGTTGAAAAACGATCTGCGAAATGCAGCTTGGTTGGTCTGAGAAACGATGTCAAAGTCCGGCTTTAAATCATGGATTTCTCAACAAATAACTCTTGTCACATAGCAGAACTAATGTGAATAAACAAGACAATAATAAACATCGTTCTGATATCATCGGGTAAGGTTGCCAATGTACATAAACAGTGTAATTGAGGATCGACTCCAGCGATTTGAAATGTCAACACACAATAAATGCGATAGCGGATACACACTGACACTTGCACACTGTACATAGCACAATGCTTCAAACGGGGCCGATTCATCACTCTTATCACAATGTATTCTCAATCATATCAATGAACTTCCTTGATCATTCGGCCCTAGGCCTAGCGCCTTATCAGTTGTTGTTGGCCTTGTATTTGATATAAAACTTGGCTAGCTTACCTATTCTATCAAAATTAAAATGTTATCTCCTCATCATGTTTTGCAGGACAGGAATGATCTGCAGCTGCATTTGAACATATTTGGTGACCACATCTCAAAGATGACCAAGAGAGAGGATCGAGCTATGACTTTGCACATCCCATCGACTTCGGTGTTCACCAGTGCAATCATCAGAAGAGCCAGGCAATTCTAGTATTCAAGTATTTCATTCTGTAATACTTACCTCAAAATTTACTAAATAAAGAAAACCGCATGTGGCAGTTGGCTAAAAAAATCAAGTCTATCTGTTTAAAGTTTTTACTTGCTATCATTATTATCAACATTTCAATGGTGGCATTCTGCTAAGGTTTGTTAAGAGTTTCACTTGACTTAGGTGTACACTAGTAAAATATTAGCAACATTTTACCAACATTTTACCAACATTTTACCAACATTTTACCAACATTTTTACAACAATTTTGCAACAAGCCCTTCAAGGCCCTGTGTTCACTAGCAACAAAATTGCAACAAATTAGCAACATTTTTACAACATGTTGGTAAATTGTTGCAAACTTTTTAGTGGGAACAAAGGGAAATAGGTATTTTGGAGGGAAAATGGATGATTCCAAGGAGAGAAGATGTGTTTTGAGTGCTTCTGCAGCAATTTTAGCTGTCATTGTTGAGAGACGGAAGAGGCGGCGAAATAACCAAAGAGAATATGGACCAGGCCCTGGATCAAAATGAGGGTGGATGATGGGGCATACCACTGCCTGTTAAGGCCGCGTATCCATAGGGTATGCCCTTGTGTAGTGTGGCGTTATGGCGTAACAGCCTTGTGACCTGGCACTATGCCCTGCGTCTCCATTGGATATTCCTTTTTGGTCATGTAGGCCTTTGTAGTCCTCATTTCGCAGCGGTCAATCGCGTTTATCCGCACGCTGTCATTATTTCAGAAGACAATTTCTTATGAATATTGAAAATGAAAATACAAGTAACTTGTATTTTCACTTGCAACATCAAATTGACATGTACATGTATATAAAACTTGACTTTTAAGCAACAAATTACAGGTTCGTGCTTGTTATGATAATCATCAGTTTCGGGGTCCCAGAGTAGTTCCCGTTGATGAACCTCTTTGATTAATTTCGCCTCAGACATTGCTTCCGTGTTGTTCACTCGCAAAAGAATGGACATGTTCAATCCCAATATGGGCCTATATTCCCAATCCACAGTGCATATATGCCCGCAATGTGACACGGCATAACCTATGGGAACGATCAATAACACCAACGAAGGTTCATTGTCCGTGTGGCGCGCCAGGCGGTAAAAAGGGAATGTTGTGCAGGGCACGGAACAGCCTATGGATACGCAGCCCAAAGGAGTTGCGGCTGACTGACAAGCCGTCATACAAAAACTTCTAGAAAAGGTTTCATCACCCTACGAAGCAAGACACTCACTTGAGAGTTGCTATACCTGCTTCTTGTTCAAGTCACATGAACTCCGGTAGATCACATGACGCAAATCCTATTTCTGATTGGCTGAAGAGTTTGCAACATTTTTACAACATGCAACAAAGAATTGCATTGCATTTAATTTGCAACAATTTTACAACATGTTGTAAGACGCGTTTTGCTCTGTACACACTACGCAACATTTTTGCAACATTTGTTGCAACTGGAAATGTAAAAATGTTGCTAATATTTTACTAGTGTACACAGGCCTTTAGGCAATAATAGAGTTGGGTAGAGCATTTGGTTAATGTTACCCTTTTAGTTAGGGAAACTGGTGCCTTCTGCATTAGGTGGACCCCACTTACTCATCTGTCAGACCGGCCTCACACGTCGGCAGTAGAGTTTAAGGTCCAGTCTGCGAGATTTACCCATTTCTACCCAGCCAAAAGCGGGTGATTGGGCTAGTCTCTCCATGTGATTCAATTCGCATGGATTCTTGTGCCCCGGTGCTGAAAGGATCCCTTCACAAGGGCAGACTACATCCGGTGGCACTGAAGTATGGAAGAAAGACAGAAGACGACCAATTTGCGAAAAGGATCATCATCATCATCATGGTAACAGCTGAGGATGAATCATGTTGCTGTGTGTAGAATTGATGGTCCAATATAGGTTAGGTTATCTGTTTGCGCACACATTGCAAGGGTGGAGCTTGCTTGAAGTAGATTGCGCCAGTCTACCGTAATTCACTGTTACACATCCAGAAGCTAATATCCTTAGGCTTTGAGTCCTTAGTTTAGTAGAGTTTGACGAGTAATGTAATATATACGAACAATGCAGCAACAACTCAGCTGAGCGCCAGGCCCTTGGGCCTCTTGTTTATATAGCGCCCCAATTACTCCGCAGGAGAGTATTCTGGGACGCTATCCCTCCCGTAGGCAGCTGCAAGTAGGTGGGCCTTCAGGAGGGACTTGAAACCTTCAATGGAATCGGCATGGTGGACGCTCGTCGGCAGCTGATTCCACAGTCTTGGAGCAGCTGCCGAGAATGAGCGTCCACCGAGAGTTGGATGCTTGAACTGGGGAACCTCCAGGAGCATCTCAGATTCAGATCTAAGGCCAGAGCGCCCAGTTCTTTTTAATTGAATCATGGATCTGAGATACTCCGGAGCTTCACCAGTCAAGCACTTAAACACCAGGATTAACATTTTGTACTGGATCCTGAATTTGACAGGAAGCCAGTGTAGCTGTGCCAAAACAGGGGAAATGTGGTCAAACTGGCCCACCAAACACACAACTCTTGCCGCTGAGTTAAAATGGTCTTCCCTTTAACATGTTCAACATTGATGTATGTTTGTCCATCAGTTCCAACTAAGATAGACCACTTTGCCTGTTATCCTGGAACACACCATATGAATTCAAATCCCTATAGAAACAGCTAGCGCCGCATGAAAATCAGATAAATCACGGGCCGACCGAGAATGGGTATATCTAGTGGGATCTAGAGTATTTGGCAATCTCTACTTCTAAGGCTGGTATTTGATTAATCTGAATTTATCAGAACACCATGACAACAAATCATATCTTGTGGACGGTGTTTGTTCCGATGCAGTCCGTGGGTTTTATAAGACAGTTTATGATTCTCTTCTTGATTTCATTTTAAAGGGGTATATACGTCATTTGTATTTAATCGTTAGTCAGGACAATAGAAATGCAAGTATACACAATGCAATACTTGAGTTATCATCGTATTTACACAAACTTGGTACTTATGGTATTATATCTGTCAACATAACGGTACTGCCTCATAATAATGAAATGTCATAGTTGAGGCCATTTGGATGCAATGGCAACCAATTCAAGCAGGAATGGAAAGAAATCATAAATGAATACGGAGTTCCAGTCATATGGAAGGAGGATGGGAGCACCTGTACAGCGCAATGTCTGAATAGTACATGTGAGGGTAGAGAGCTGCACTGGCCTCGAACCCATCAGCCAATATCTTGTCTTGTTTCTTCTCTGCTTCATTTGAGTTCCAGGGTAGCAGCACCATGATGACCAATCTTAAATTACAGATAACGTCACTAGGATGAGTCGATTTGTCCTAAGATGTCAAACGGCCCTCTGGGTAATCATCATGGATGCTCGCTAGGATCAGCCTCGCTAGCTCTCGTAAGATTTATCTTTGGTTCCAGGGTATTGATATACCATGGTGATGACTTATTTGCTCTTAGAGGATGGTGTATGCAAGTCTCTAGCTAAGCGGTTATGGGAATTGCAAAGTTAACACAGTCATTCAGCTTTGGCTGTAACAATGCAGTTGAACCTCGCTTAGGGGATACCTCTAAATCAAGGACACCCCTTCAAGGACACACTCTGTCTTGAGGACCTAGTGCCTAGTTTGTTGTTTCCATTTGATTTAATCTCTCTAAACAGTACACTCCTCTATAAACGACAGCATTTATCAGCTTTGTGGTGAGGAAAGGAGACTGTGGTAGCCCTTCTCCAGAATGAGAACTCTTTTTAACGCAAGGTCATCATCCTTTGATCAATGTCAGGGTCATTGTCAAGGTCATTGTCAAGGTCAAAATCGTTCAGAGGGTATGCAGAGATAGGAAAAGGGACTGTGGTAACACCTATCCATTAGGAGAACATTTTGAAACTGGCAGCATTGACCAGCAAGGTGATGATCCTCCTTGTTCAGTGTCAAGGTCAAGGTCAAGGTCAAAATCTTTCAAACTCAATGTCACATTGAGGTTTTGTCCTACACATTCGGTCCTGCAGGATACTCTCTGTAAAGGTCAATCTGGAATCACGCCCAATCCTGATGTTATCAGGATTGCTTTCCCCTGGGAAACACCCGCCACCTGGTATTCACTGGATTTCGAATTCCCTTGCCGGAGATACCACGGTAACCTCCTGTCACTTCCAATTGCTAGAAGTCTGCCTAGCAATCAATCTGATTGTCTTACAGCCTTCCGGGGAGAAGGTCATGAGATAAATACTGTCCCGAGGTGGGCCAGTTTATTACCTTATCTTGGCTTAGAGTGCCGACCCTTCTATTTCATTACTTTCTTGGCGTGCTTCTTTGATTTGTAAATGGACATAGTTGGATTGTTATCCGGGATTAAAAGGTATGGAGTGTGCTAAAAACATAATGTTATTTTTCGCGTTTCTTCACAGGCCTAGGGCAATACATGGTCTGTTGTCTTTAAACAAAGCCTACTCACACCTGGGCCTAAATTATCATTGTTCGACTGTTTTATCAAATGGTTATCAGGACAAATCTTGATAACATCAACCCCCATGAAACAGCTCTCATGGGGGTCGAGCCAGCAAGAGCAATAAAACATAACGAACCACAAAATTTTGTGTCATTCTTTTGCAATTCACAAATATTTCTAAGAAAATTTCCACAATTTTTATTTGGCAGGTAACAAAATTTCCTTCTGGTTTTCCAAAAAGAAGTATTTTTTGGCAATTTTTATTTTCATAAATCTTCTTTATTCCAGCATTTGATTAGCTGCTGGTTATTCCAGAAATCTGCTTTAAATAAAATGTCTGTAAAAATTTACCAGTTTACAGTACTTTTACGTGGAAATTATAGGTGTACTGCCTTTCATGTTGCCTTGTTCATTTCTGTTCACCCTCAAGGTCATGGGGCTGCTTCCTCCTCATTTTCCACTGCAACTTGAGATGTAATTAAACCCCCAAACCATTTAATCCTGCCGCCAATAAAATTTCAAAGCTTTATCTGAAACCTGTCATAACAAACTGATAAAAACCAATTTACCCTGTTCACATGAAAATAAAAGCATCACAACGTTAGTGGTACTGTGGTGGTTTTCTGTCGAAGCGTGACTGGCGGATGAAAACTTCTGTGATATTAGTCATCTGACGTTATATGGTTTCTTTCGAGATCATGACATGTCTTCGTGGTGGTCGCCGTATGATGTGAGGGTGTTATCCTTCTTCTTCCAGAGTTCGCTCTGACCTTGGAGATGTTATTCTCCAGGGAGTATTCCACCTCCAAGGCCAGATGAGCGTTATCACGTGCCACTACGGCTTGGCACCGATTGGGTTCATTGATCGAGTGACTTCGACTTTGGTCAGAGGTAGAGTCCACGCAAGCTAAAAATGGATAAAAAATTCTTATTAGAATTCAAGACTTTACCATGAAAGAGTCGTTTTACCATAAAATTGTCGTAGATTTTGATATCTAGGTGAAACTAATGGAAAAATGGTCCCATTGATAATTTGTCGTATTCACATTGTCATCTTGTTGACTTGTTCTTTCTCTGTGATAGCAATGGAGATGAAGTGATGAATAAAAGATCCAATCTTGTAGCGGATGCTGTGGTTACAGGGAACTACCAGTAGAAACTCATCATATCTTGGTGTTTTTATGCAGGAGACGTAATCTTGTGTTGAGTCTTACATAAGCATGACAAATGTTCGACACTGATAGACTTCAAGTATAAGTGTAATAAGTGGGTGACTAGGAATCCATTTAATACTAATGATAATAAAAATTTTAGTGAGTTTTTATAGTGCTTTTCACTCTACTATTTATTGTCTCAAATCGCTGTCTCAGAGAGCTTTCCAATCGCACACATTATTACCTAGCCTTTTAACTAAACTTTCTGGAGAACCAAGGGCAACCACGATCTATTAGCACAAGGGTTTTTCAGCCCAGTTGAGAGTTAAGTGGCACCGGCCGGGTATCAAATGCAGGACCTCCCGATGACAAGGCCAACGGTCAGCATCAGCATTGAGACCCTTTTGTGAGTATTTGGATGAAAAGCTTATGTAGTATATACCATTTGTAATGATGCTAGCTTTTACAATTCAATGTTTTCTAACCAACAGCAAGGGGGAAAAGGGAATGTTATTACCACCAAAGTCCTGTTGTAAAAATCTCTGGCCCCCAGATTCCTGTTAAGTGTTGACCATTCTGGCTAGAACTTGAAATCCTAAAGCAATTAGAACTCCTTCAAAATGAAGTGAATGCCAATTTCATGGTGAGAGTCAATTCTCTGGAAAACAAAGAACTGATTCCCACCTTTGAAAATGGCATTCACTTCATTTTGATAGATTTCTAATTGCTTTAGAATTTCAAGTTCTAGCCAAAATGGTGGTACCTGTGGTCAACTCTAATTAAAGCCATTTAGTTTGCCTATGGAATACAGTTCTCATCTTCGACAACCTCATGATGCAGACTGCAATTTTTATCCTGTCCCAGCATGCTGTGAAGGACTGTCCTCCTCACAGCCGCGATAGAAATCCTGAAGTCACTTAGCCTTTTGCAAATGACTTCCAGATGGAAATCAGTATAGCTATAAGGAGGGCAGTTGACATTTTCAGCAGTGCCACATTGGTAATGGCCCCACAGAAGAGGCAGACAGAAGATTAGAGATTGCCTAGAAGAAAATGACGCCCTCGTTATTAGGTCATGTTTCCTCCATATCATTAAGAATATTTTTGAAACGAATGAGCACCCTTTATTTGAAGGATGTGGCACTCGCATCAGCATTATCAAGCAGAGACACCATAAACCAGGAATAAGTCGTGGCCATTTTTTTCGGTTTTGTGAAATTGAAACATTTGCAAAATGCTGAAAAATGTGTCCTTAATAGAGAGCTGTCCTGATTTGAGAGATCTGATTGAATGGTAACAACCAATGTTAGACCAAATAGTCCTTATTAGAGAGGGTGTCATTATAAGGAAAGTGTCTTCTAAGGATGTTCTGCTGTTGTTGATTCAACAAACTTGTAGTGCATAATGGAAAAAATGACGTGGTCATCTTTGCATATCCTTCAAGTGAAGGATGCTCACTCTTTTGAGCGAGCCCTCTCATTCTAAGGACCATTCAATGTATCCTAATCATGTATTTTGGCTCTAGACCCAAAGTCGTATTAAGTTTGCCCTTAAAGATAGTGATGATATGGACAGTTACTTTACAAAAACCATTTCGGGCCATCAGGACCGCGCATTAGGAGTCCAAACTCTCCGGTCCCAGGACATTACTATCGACCGATGGAGGGACAGTCTGGCGATAACGATAAATTTGGGGATCGTGGAACATTAGCTTGTTTATCCTGATACCTACTTTATCGCCATGATAGTATAATTGCTACATGAATGGAATTGGCAATTCTTTCAGTCTGGCAGTCTCGGCGGGAACTGGGAAGGAGACGCTATCGTGATCTGCAGCGGTCAATCGATGGAATGAGCTGTTATCAAAAGGTCAATACTAAGACCCATTCAAAAGTCAACGAGGTTCTCCACCCAAAGAACTGCTATAAATCTGTCTGAATTGATATGGGACTCTCCCAAAAGGAGATCTTTATGTGCATAGCCTTATAACAATCCAATCCATCATCATCAATTTGCGACATTCTTACAACTGTCGCAACTGAATAAGATGCGCCAACATCCAATAAGGAGTTTCTTTCCAATAACGACCATTCTGTATGTACTCTTCAAGGGAAGATATGTCCGTACCATGACCCAAGGACAGATGCCCCCTTCCTCTGAAGCATATTAGAATGCGAGACATCCTCTAAATCTTGATTTATATCACCGGGAATCATACTTATTGAACAGGGGTGCCGCCAGTACAACCTGGAAACGTGTGGTCTGATGAAAAGCGTTATGAAATGGTGGCGGCCAAAACTTGGTACATGTAGGTCAGGGGATGAGAAAAAAGCTTTCAACTTTCCCTGGCCTTTAGTTGACCCTCTATTGCCAGCAAAGCCTGAATAAATACACCAGTTCCGTTGATTCTGTGAGAGATGCATTTAGCGTCTTGCCGCAGGATATAAGATGGTGATGGGGGAGTCGTTTGTCAAGTGGGGATATTAAAAGGTTGACCGTGTAGGCACCATCACTTTGGCTAAACTTGAAATCCTTAAGCAATTCGAACTCCTTCAAAATGAAGTGAATGCCAATTTCATGGTGAGAGTCAATTCTCTGGAAAACAAAGAACTGATTCCCACCTTTGAAAATGCCATTCACTTCATTTTGATAGATTTCTAATTGCTTTAGGATTTCAAGTTCTAGCCAGTGGTACCTATGATCATCTCTTATTAAAGCCATTTAGTTTGGAGGGAGTTGTTCACTAAACACAAATGACTTCCACCCTTGAAATTGGCATTCACTTCGTTTTGAAGTAGGTCTTCATTAATTGCTTTAGGATTTCAAGTTGTGTTCAAAATGGAGGGGCCTGTGGTTAAAGGCCTACGCCATTTGTTACAAATTTTGAATTTTGAATTGAATTTGAAAATGTCCAATTGCGGAAATACGTACTAACTATAAATTTGCTGTTGTGTAGACTGATATATATGGGCGGTTATTACCGCAAATAAAGACAAACCAAAGCATAGACACTTGTGTAGCATATCAAGGACACGTAGATTGATACTCCTATGTGTGCCACATCAAAGACATCTGGACCATACACCACATCAAAGATAACGATGCGAAGTCAACAGGCGGCGCCATTGACGTTGTTGTTATTTGCCACCTCTGTCCTATGGCAAGCCGTTTGCTTCAAAAAGTCGAAATGATTTTTTTTCTAGTCGAGATGATTTTTTTCTAGTCAAGATATTTTTTTTCAAGTCAAGAAAAAAAATTTGAAATTAAATTTTTTTTTCAAGTCGAGATATTTATTTTCTTCTCATTTAACTTATTGAAGTTGAATCAATTAATAAAAATTTCACTGCGAGAAAAAAATGATTATAAAAATAAACATAGTCGCTCATATCAACAAAAACCTATAGTTGTCGAAATCGTTTTTAGCTCAGCTGAAAAGCTGAGCTATTCATATGAGTAAATGGTAGAATGAGTGTCCGTCTGTCTGTCTGTCTGTCTGTCTGTCTGTCTGTCTGTCTGTCTGTCTGTCTGTCTGTCTGTCTGTCTGTCTGTCTGTCCGTTAAACAGGCACGTTTCAAAACTATGGCGGATAGGCGATAGATTTTCCCTCTGAGGCGTTGAGACCCTTCAGGACTCCTGAATAGACCAAATGTGGGTCCGGCAGGATGAGCGGTTTGGCCACTAGGTGGCACCAAGCGAAATTTTCCAAAAACTTTTCCAGCAGCTGATTTCTCAGTTGGGGATCATGAATCAAATCTAATTTTATAGAGCAAAGCTTTCTCTTTCATTATCAATAGGCGTAGTTCATGAATTTCTCACCAGGTGGTGTTACTGGCGCAATTTAGTGAGCACCCCCCAAGAAGAGCATTTTAAATTTCGCGCGAGTTATCCCACGTCCAATCACACATGCAGCGAACGTCACGTCTCGAGTCTGCGCAGTTCAGACGTAAGGAGACCATGCTATGGAATAGATCGCGTTCTGTCAATTCAGAGGTAAGTTCTCATTAAATTCACAATTTCATAGGCGACAATATTTGGCTGCTTGTGTTATTGCATGTTGATGACATTAGGGAAGGCTTGGATTGTTTAATTGGATGTGATTAATTTGAAATAGTTCGTCGACGATCGTTGAAAAACGATCTGCGAAATGCAGCTTGGTTGGTCTGAGAAACGATGTCAAAGTCCGGCTTTAAATCATGGATTTCTCAACAAATAACTCTTGTCACATAGCAGAACTAATGTGAATAAACAAGACAATAATAAACATCGTTCTGATATCATCGGGTAAGGTTGCCAATGTACATAAACAGTGTAATTGAGGATCAACGCCAGCGATTTGAAATGTCAACAAACAGTAAATGCGATATGATACACACTGACACTTGCACACTGTACATAGCACAATGCTTCAAACGGGGCCGATTCATCACTCTTATCACAATGTATTCCCAATCATATCAATGAACTTCCTTGATCATTCGGCCCTAGCGCCTTATCAGTTGTTGTTGGCCTTGTATTTGATATAAAACTTGGCTAGCTTACCTATTCTATCAAAATTAAAATGTTATCTCCTCATCATGTTTTGCAGGACAGGAATGATCTGCAGCTGCATTTGAACATATTTGGTGACTACATCTCAAAGATGACCAAGAGAGAGGATCGAGCTATGACTTTGCACATCCCATCGACTTCGGTGTTCACCAGTGCAATCATCAGAAGAGCCAGGCAATTCTAGTATTCAAGTATTTCATTCTGTAATACTTACCTCAAAATTTACTAAATAAAGAAAACCGCATGTGGCAGTTGGTTAAAAAAATCAAGTCTATCTGTTTAAAGTTTTTACTTGCTATCATTATTATCAACATTTCAATGGTGGCATTCTGCTAAGGTTTGTTAAGAGTTTCACTTGACTTAAGCAGGGTGTACACTAGTAAAATATTAGCAACATTTTACCAACATTTTACCAACATTTTACCAACATTTTACCAACATTTTACCAACATTTTACCAACATTTTTACAACAATTTTGCAACAAGCCCTTCAAGGCCCTGTATTTTACTAGTGTACACAGGCCTTTAGGCAATAATAGAGTTGGGTAGAGCATTTTGTTAATGTTACCCTTTTAGTTAGGGAAACTGGTGCCTTCTGCATTAGGTGGACCCCACTTACTCATCTGTCAGACCGGCCTCACACGTCGGCAGTAGAGTTTAAGGTCCAGTCTGCGAGATTTACCCATTTCTACCCAGCCAAAAGCGGGTGATTGGGCTAGTCTCTCCATGTGATTCAATTCGCATGGATTCTTGTGTCCCGGTGCTGAAAGGATCCCTCCACAAGGGCAGACTACATCCGGTGGCACTGAAGTATGGAAGAAAGACAGAAGACGACCAATTTGCGAAAAGGATCATCATCATCATCATCATGGTAACAGCTGAGGATGAATCATGTTGCTGTGTGTAGAATTGATGGTCCAATATAGGTTAGGTTATCTGTTTGCGCACACATTGCAAGGGTGGAGCTTGCTTGAAGTAGATTGCGCCAGTCTACCGTAATTCACTGTTACACATCCAGAAGCTAATATCCTTAGGCTTTGAGTCCTTAGTTTAGTAGAGTTTGACGAGTAATGTAATATATACGAACAACGCAGCAACAACTCAGCTGAGCGCCAGGCCCTTGGGCCTCTTGTTACTTTTCCCAAGACGGTGGCGCCGCCTGTTGACTTCGCATCGTTATCTTTGATGTGGTGTATGGTCCAGATGTCTTTGATGTGGCACACATAGGAGTATCAATCTACGTGTCCTTGATATGCTACACAAGTGTCTTTGCTTTGGTTTGTCTTTATTTGCGGTAATAACCGCCCATAGATATACAATACTATGAATACCAAGTTTAAACAAATTTGTGTGCATGATAACAGCACTATTGCATTGTCGGTGAAGAACTCCTTTTCTATTTTTCTGAACCACCAGTAGGCTAAAAAGGAATGGCTTCCTACAATAACAGTATCGCAACCTTTTTAAACCACAGAGGTTTGGGTGTTTGCCTGATTGTGATCCAACACTACGCCGCACAAGCTCACGACCCCAGTGCATGACGAACCACCGTTATCGAACGCCGCCGATGTATTAACCGCCTACAGCAGAGCCTCATGGGAGACAAATCAGTCACGCTCCGCGCTCGTCTAAAACTCCAGCAGTGCCTGGTTAGATCCGTATTGGGTGTTAAATGGACCAAAACACAGCTTCCCGAGAAAATACACAGGAGACGAATTCCAGACATCGGTTAATTATGCATGAAAATGATGCCATTTCACGTGCTGTGATTTTAAAACTTTGTTTGAAGCAGTAATTATTGAAGGCAATTATAAACTTGACACCAGTAATTGTGAAAATTACTACTGCGACGCGTAGTAAATTGTCGTAATTTGACGTTCTTGTCTTTCTAATTTGTTAACGAGGCTTCAAGTCAGTTTCATGCCGAGGTGACAGGTATTAACCATTGTTTGTAAATGTAATTGATGTTTGTAATTTTCAATCTGAAATTTTGTTTGCTTTGACATGGAACTGCAGAAAATTGAAAAAAGGATGATGTAATTTTCAAGAGAGTTTGTAAAGTTGGCGCACTAATAGTTTCATTCAGCTAGTAGTATCATTGTTTTATACCGAAAGAGCTTTTGAAATATTTCTCGAACAAGTCCTTAGAACACTGAGCACCACCCACTCATCTTCAATTGATCATGATGTGACTTGCCTGTCATTGGTGACGTCATTGGCACCAAAAGACTATTTCTTTTGAGCTCGAATCACATGACGTTTTCATTTTGAATGATGGAGTATTTCCTAAATGGTTTTGATAACAATTTGACACTTATGGAATATCACAAGATTAATCATATATTTGATATCAATATTCTGGTACTATACCGTTTTTAGGCTGTTTCCGCTCAGTTTCCGCTGATATCACTAAATTGCAATGTTTTTTTATGAATAACCCCATATATTATATTTTGATGTGCTAAACATAAATGCGTTGCACCAAGGGCAATTTCTATTTCTGTTTCATATGTTCCTCTTAATATAGTACACGGTGAATCAAAGGATGCATTTATCAAAACAGCTCCTGACTCTATAAGCAGTGCAACTCAACTAAGGGCTAGGATGTTCACAATCACGTTAGCTTCAACGGAGTCATTATTAAAATCTCAACGTGAACATTTCAACAGGATTAACTGATAGAGATAATGTCCTTAAGGATAGTTAACGTAGCCATTAGCCAAAATTTATAAGCCGTGTCACTTATATAGTTTTGCCGTTAGGGATAATGTGACTTTTGTGCTTTTGAACAATCTGGCCCACGTACTGTATGTAACAATAGGTGGTCATCCTCCATTACTTCAACCCGGATTTCGACATAACGGAACTCCGTCACGGGCACAAAATTCCTCTGGACATTTTTACATATATAAGTTCTTTTCTCAGTGGATTTAAATCCTTCATTCTGGAGAAATACAATGTAGTGGTGAACAAAATAGTCATTCTTGCAGATGAAGAAATGATAGACGAGCTGATCGGCAGATTGGTGAAACTACAAAGTATACAACATTGTGCAAAAGCAAATTGTAGTGCACCAGCTAGCAAGAACATGTCGGGTCAATATCGGCCCAATGTTGGCCTCGACATCGGGCCAATGCTGGCAGTCGATATCAGCCCAATGTCGTTTTGCTGATCGGCGAGATTCAGTCCGATATCAACTAGGTTGTGCCAAGAATTGGATTCATATATACAGTAGAACCTCTCCATTAAGAACACCATTGGGACTGACAAGTGCTGTCCTTAACAGAGAGGTGTCCTGAATAGAGAGGTCAAATTGAATGGAAACAATCAATTTGGGACCAAAATCAGTGTTCTTAAAAGAGAGGTGTCCGCTAATGGAGGTTTCACTGTATATGTAAATGCAAACACTGTGTAACCAAACTCTGTTCCAGCTCATCGCTTGTTGATATGGCTACCATACAACCCTGACGACAACAATGAAACTACCTATAAAAACTCTATTCACGAGAATTTCCAAATATTCCTGTGTGGTGGTGTACTGTTCCCTGTTTCGATGTGATTCCGTTAAACGACTGGCGACAATCTGAAAAGTGGCACATAGATTGGATATTTCGAAATTTTGCCATGAATAGAACAGATATGCATCATACTCCTGTTCTTCAAGACCTATGGACACAAACGGGCGTACCCACGCTCTCCAACCCACCAGTGTTTTTTATTCAGCATCTCCTCAACTTTACGCAAGCCTACGTCATGGTTGTAGTTCTCTTCCTCGGTATCTTTGGCAACGCGTTGTCCTTCGTTATTTTCTTCAGAGTAAGGAAGCGAGCGGATGCCTGCATCCAGTACCTCAGTTGTCTTGCCGTGTCCGACAATGGGGTCATATTCATTTTAGGCGTGACCGATTGGATAAATTTTGGTTTGAAACACATCACAAACGGTGCCTATGGCTTCAACGTAATATCGTACAGTAACGCAACATGTAAATTAGTGGGTATTGTTTTGCATCTTTTCGAAACACTCTCTGCCTGGATAATTGTGGCATTTTCGGCCGAAAGGGCGTATGTCGTGTGGTTTCCACTAAAACGGGCCAACATCACATCAGGGCGGAGAAAGATCGTGCTACTTACAATCCTCCTTGGCGCTATTTTCGTGAGTATCCATCGGGCCGTGCTCATGGAGAACATCCCTGGGACCCCAGTACTTTGCTTCTATGCAACGGATCCAATCCTAGCTGCGATCCTTTGGCAGCTTGACACAGCTGCTTTTGCTTATGTACCATTCATTCTCATATTCCTATCAAATATTTTGATACTTCTCGCGATAACATTTTCCAAAAGGAAAAAATTAGGAGGAAATAAAGGTACATCTGTCCAGGAGGGGAAGTTATTATTTTCCCTTATGTCTGTTTCGACCCTTTACATTGCCCTTCTTCTCCCGCTGTCGACGACTTTTACGTATCTGTCAGAAGAGGCAGACAACATGGATGAAGAACGAGCCGTTTATCTCTGGTTTGTCGTTAAGTTCCTCACGCTAATTAGCGTGCTTAACTACTGTTTTAATTTTGTAATCTATGGCTGCACACTGCCCTTTTATCGTCAAGAGGCGAAGAAGATGTTTTCAAGAAACTGAAGAAGGATCCATTGAAAGGTTTTATACGTTCAGCGGTTTCGTTTGCGGGTGATGTGCAATGCATGTCATGTACATGGTCCCATATTGTGCGCGTGAGGTGCATAGCACATCAATCCCTTCTAAATACTAACTCCCTAAATACCCTCTCTAAACAAGCAACATGAACTCTTGGATAGTTAGTTTCATCACAGAAATATAGATTGCAATAAAATAGTTTCGACCATTCTGATAAAAGCAAGTGCCATTTTTACTTTAATTGGTATCAACTGACAGTGCCCAGTGGCTGCCACTGCAAAAGGTTTAGTGGACTTTTTAACACTTTCAGCGCCATCTGACGTAATTTTACGTCTTGCAAGTTCACACGGTTGAGCCATCCGACGTAATATTACGTCGCGTTTTTAAATTTCCCGCTTTGTCTTCGAGGCGACTAGCAGCGCAGTATAGGGGAAAACAATTTAACTATACAGCGCTTGAAGTGATAGTATGATGTTCAGCCAATGTGCTATTTATAGCCAAGATTGTCTGCATTCGAATAGGCGCAATGGCGGGTCGAAGATTGATGACGGGGGCAGATGTAGCCGAGAGTATGCCAAAAAGTGGGTATTCGGAAAGACACCAGATATTACTGTTCTATGTGTGGGGTACCATTGTGCAAAATCAAGTGCTTTGCTGACTATCATTCCAAATTAGCATTGTAAAGAGATCTAACAAAGAAGAACCAACACAGAAAATTTCATGTAATTATCTTTATTCCTTCTATTGTTTTCATAATTTTGAAAAAGGGTAAAAAGGGGCGTAACCTTGGCCCCTGGGGGAAGTACGCTAAATATGGCTGGGCGCTGAAAGTGTTAAAGGGACACCATTGGCGTGAGATTTTTATGTCGCCACATTGTGAAAAACCTCTAAGGTTTTTCACTTCAAAGCTCTACAGGGTGCATTTTAAACCATAAAGGTTCTTCAGAAGCTGATTAACTTTTCTTTCTAAGAAGGAACCACAAGCATGCCGGTCCACGTTCGTTGTCCATCTTTCCATCCTTCAAAAGGAAACTTCAGGACTGATATTCATGGCCGATAAGTCGTCATAACCACAGGCAGCCAAATTACCAGTCGATTTGCCATGCTCGTCATGGTGTTATGTAAGTACTGAGTGATGGCTTATAGTGCTGCCACCCTGCTCTACACTATTATTTACTTACAGTACAGTAGAACCTCTCTATTAAGGACACCTTCGGGACTGGCAACGTCCTTAATAGAGAGGTGTCCTGATTAGAGAGGTCAAATTGAATAAAAAATACCAATTTGGGACCAAAACTAGTGTCCTCAATAGAGAGGTTGTCCTTAATAGAGAGGTGTCCGCTAAGGGAGGTTCCACTGTAATTACCTGTTGGGGAGGCATCCTCGAAAGTATAACAACTACGATTTGGTATCAAATTTATATTTATTTCAAATATACATCAGCAAATATTTGCATCATCACCGGTATTCTGTATAATCAAAGCCACTTAATAGCACCTTTAAAGCGCTTTATAATCCCCATTAAAAACATGCATACATTCTATTCTAGTCTTAATTTAAAAGAGGCTTTTAAAATTTCCTAAAACCCTATGGAAGTAACTTGGTCAATTTCCTCGAAAATTATTTGAAAATGTTGGTTTTCATGAGTGAGATTACCAGGCTTGTCAAGGTCTTTTTGGGCTCTCACAGTATTTTGCAGTATTCTTCACACACTCTTAAAATTAATTCGTAAAAACGACTAGTTTGTGAATATAGTTGTTCTACCTAGAGTAAAAGTAGTTCAATAATCATTAAAATGGTTAAGAATTACTATGTGAAAACTGCATCAGCCTTGATCCCGGCATCATTATCACAGATTCGTCGTACACTTGGTTCATGGTTACACCATGGTTACATCATTATCACAACAAAAGTTCACGGCAACACTATGTGAATTTTTGATTTCAAGGTGTAACATCTATTTCAGTCATTGTCCAATGATTACTTTAGTTCATGGTTACACCATGGTTTAAAATACAATAAAATCATTATCATAAATTCATCACACACTTCACACTTTCATGGCCTTCAAATAATCTTCACAGCTTCATCACACACTTCAGAAGTTCATGCATACTCTTATATGAATTCACGATGTGAACTTCTGCTTTCAAGATTGAAAGATCTATTTCACTGGTTACTTACTAATAGTTCATGGTTACACCATGGTCTAAAATTAAAAAAAATCATTATCACAAGTTCATCACACACTTCAGAAGTTCATGGTTATATGAATTCACTATGTGAATTTCTGCTTCCAAGGTAAAATGTCTATTTCAGTGATTTTCCAATGATTATTTCTCGTTTACTGCTGGAAATTGGCACACGGACCATTTCTTTGATGTACACCTCACGTCTTTCCATTGGCCAGTCAAACGGGCCATTGTTACACAGTTTTGCTCCACACCGCCTGCAGGTTCTGCAACATTAAACAGAGTTGCCCAGTTGCTGTAGCTGTAAGCTGTTCCATCGCTCCAAACCCAGGTTCCTTCGGAGGAGACATCAGTCAGCCCAATCCAGGTTGCACGTGGTTTGTACCTGAAACCAAAAGAGAACAGTATAAAGCATTTTGTGGCATGTTTCATATTCCTTTTTGAGTGAATTGTTGTCATAAACCGCTAAATTGCCATTCCCTTGATAAAAATTGTAACAAAAATTTGTATGAAAAACTGAAGTCTGTAAATCGTAAAATTATGCGTGCTGCAATTCATGAATAAAATACCAAACCAAAAAGTCTTGCTTAAACAAAAGCAAGTGTTGGATCCCGGAGCAGAAAAAAGAGGGGGCATGCACTGTATTTCTCTATCAAAATTCTTGGCAAGTTCAAATATTTAATTGTCAATTTCAAAGATATGATATATGGGGAGTGCTTCCCTTGCATCTGCGCCTTGAGTCGGGAGTCTGAGACGAAGCAGAATGAGAGAAGGACGAGGTTGGGGCAGGAAGATAAATAATTTTTACTAACATGAGAGTGTCAACAATGAAAGTCATGGTGGCCTCATCTGCTAGTGTTGCAATGTTGCCAGGCTCCATACCCATCTGTGTGCCAATGCTCCTGCAGTTGTCTTGGGCTTTCTGCCAGGTCTTTGATCCCTTGACCAAGTTAAAGCAGGAGTTGCCATGTAACTTCATCCATACGGGGCAGGAGTAGGCCGTGGGGGCGACAGTGACTTCGGCCGTGGGGGCGACAGTGACTTCGACCGTGGGGGCGACAGTGACTTCGACCGTGGGGGCGACAGTGACTTCGGCCGTGGGGGCGACAGTGACTTCGGCCGTGGGGGCGACAGTGACTTCGGCCGTGGGGGCGACAGTGACTTTGGCCGTGGGGGCGACAGTGACTTCCGCTGTGGGGGCGACAGTGACTTCGGCAGTCGGGGCGACAGTGACTTCGGCAGTCGGGGCGACAGTGACTTCGGCAGTCGGGGCAGTGGTGACGTCGGCAGTCGGGGCAGTGGTGACGTCGGCAGTCGGGGCAGTGGTGACGTCGGCAGTCGGGGCAGTGGTGACGTCGGCAGTCCGGGCAGTGGTGACGTCGGCAGTCGGGGCAGTGGTGACGTCGGCAGTCGGGGCAGTGGTGACGTCGGCAGTTGGGGCGACAGTGATGTCAGCCGTTGGGGTGGTGACAGAGGAACCTAACAAGGAAAGAGGAATTATTACATATTAATCAGATAATCAGTCTGAACACCACACATACTGTCCCGATAACTGTTGGAAGAATCACAAGCCTTGATGAATTTATGAAAGTCAGGAAAATAATGAAAGCTGTATAAAACCCTCAAGCAAAGTATAATAAGAGGTGTAGGGTGATAAAAATCCTGTTTTTCATATCAGAAACCGAAGGTTTTCTTTTTTTTATTTCTGAAATTCCAGGAAGCAGGGGAAGTTGTTGTAAAGAATACTTACTTGGCTCTGCTGTGGTTGGAACAGGGCCGGCAGTCGCGAGGGTGGTGACTCCGGTCGTGGAACACATTAAACAAGCAAGCAAGAGAGCAACTGAAAATAAGAGTTGTGTAGATGTAGACAATTTTATTCTCTTGATGATGAATGGACACATTTTTGATTCTTTCAATAGTCACTGTTGTGCAGTGCTTGCACTGAACTGACATTATACAAGGTGCATCAATTGTGTACTTTAAAAATTGACTGCAGTTGGTCCCCTACATTTGTTGGAACGAGTTTACAATCCAGTGGTCATGGCCCAAAAAAGGTCATCAATAAATGAAATAAAGGCCAAAATCAAATTGATTTCCAGTTGAATCTGATCAAACCATGTCATTTCTGATCCGAAGCAGGTTGGCAGATGAGACCAAGAAGTTTTAAATAGTATATCCATGATGTGACTCATGTGAGATTAATCAAGCGAAAACCTTGAGGATTGTTCTTTCATCAAACCTCCCACCACATGGTAGAATTGACCCGAGTAAATTTACCACCTAGTGCATTTTAGAGTAGATTTTGAATTCCTAAAACAATTAGATCTTCTTCAAAATAAAGTGAATGCTCGTTTACCAAGCTGGGAGATTGTCTCTAAAAACAAAGAACGGACTCCCAATTGAGTTCTCATTGCTTTAGGACTTCAAGTTCTACCAAAATGGTGAACCTCAAGTCCTAGCTGAAGTAGAATAGAATTGCACGGAGTAGAAAAATAACTTACCAACTGGGCACCATGAAGACAACATTTTGAATGGAGATTCCAACCTTGTGTACGGATGAAGAGTTGTAGTGAATATGGTTCTAATGGGAATCCGCCTAATATTTATAGGTGCTCCGTCGTCCAGGCTTGGACACCCACCAATCAAACTGCAAGGCTAATTACCAGAACCTTTTATTTGCGGCTGAGAAAACTGTTAATGCCACCCACTCCCTGTTGTCACCTAATTACTGAGTAATGCTTAATTGCTGCCAGCATATCAATGAGTATTTAAGCCTACAGTAATTACTTGGAGTCTGAGGTGCAAAACTCTTCAATCTGCACCAACACCTGAGTGTCACTCCCTCAGTTTGACTTAATTGGCATGGTTTCTGCCAATTATTATGTAACATTAGCCAGTATCATCACAAAGTTATTGTGTATTAGCAATATGGCACATTAACTACACAATAAGCCCTCATACCTTAAGCCGTTGTCACACTGGGGTTTTAACACGAATTGAATTCGAATTAAAACGTTGATACGTATTGGGGCGTCACACTCAATTCGGTTCATACCGATCTCAATCCGCTTTAACCAACACGGTTCTTAAACCGAATTGAATGCGAATCAGCTAATCCGAATCAACGAAACCGTATTGAGATTTCAAGTGTGACGCGCTTGATACGAATTAAGGTTTTCGATCGCACTGCGCATGCGCCCGGCGCATGGAAAGTGACCTTTGACCGCGGGAACTAGTGCTCCGAACTAGTTAACTGATGTATTTAAATGATCTCATTAACTCAAATCGTTTTTCGTTATGCCATAGAATAGGGAAAAATCAACTCCCTTGCACGTGACTTGCATTTCCATTTCCTTGCAAGGTATGTTGCCGCCGGTTCGTTGGTCAAAGGTATGCTGGTCAGCAACATCGTCGCGGCGGGGTTTTCCCCGGTTTTGGCATCGTTTTCGAGGGCGAGGCCGGGATTCTCCGCTAATAGCGACGGTGGTGTTGACTCGCTGAGGACACTCCTCTTTGACCCGAACTTTGGCAATAGATGGCGCGTCGTTAGTATGCATTGAGTGTGGCGCGTTTTAAACCAATTTGAATGGGTATTCGGGCCAGTGTGACGCGACCGTTCTGAAACTGGATTAATCAATTCGTATTCCGGAGAGCGCTCTACGGAATTCGGTTTCAATTCGCATCCAGTGTGAACACACCATTAGTTACATGTACTAGCATATACCCATTGGAGCGGGCAAAGTTGAAATGTAATATACATTAGTTAAATGGGCACGATGATTGAACTACATTAAATTTCTAACGTTACTGAAGTTTTATTAAAGGTTAAACACGCAATGAACTGCATTTAGGGACTTATTGCTGCTATCTACATGCAACCCCCAATAGATTGATTGGAGTACGCTATTTTACACAATGCATTGAGACCAGTGACAGCAGGTCCTGTTCCAAATAAGGCCCTCACATATTAGGCATATCACCTACCCACTCCCGTACCCAATGCCACTGTCGGATCAAAGCCAGGTGCATGGAGAGATGCAGAACACAATTCAAACTGACAACATCAGTCAGTAAAGAATAAATCAAAGAGCAAGCGCTGGCCACTGTACATATTTTGTCCATCCTGGCATAACTGTTTCTCGAATAGAACTAAAATAGAATAGGCTAATCATTAATCTCCCTGCTAATACCCTGCACCATGGACCAGGTTGTGTAGCACTACATACGTGCTGGAAGCTAATACTGATGTGGCAGGGAGAATATGCGTGAAGTTTGTGTATGCTTTTGAGAATGAGCGGAGCTCTCCAGTCGACGTGCTCTCTGAAAAGTTGTTATTTATTCTAAAACCACCAAGATATTCGACTTATGACACCCTCAGTGACACTCTTACTTATGATCCACACCTACGAAACCAAAAGTTGCAAGAATTCGACGCATTTTCGAGGCCCAATTTTGAAACAAAAATCGCCTCCTATTTAGCGGCCACAACGCGCATTATAGTATAGATATCATCAATTAAATAGGTGTACATGTATATTCCAAGACAAGCAATGTCTAATTATTCTTTTCACATTTTGGGAGACTTTGTTAGCTCACCTCTTAGCAGAGGTGAGCTTATCCCATACCGTGGCGTCCGTCGTCCGTCGTCGTCGTCGTCGTCCGTCGTCCGTCGTCCGTTAGCAGGGCACGTTTCGTAACTGTTAGAGCTATTGAGTTGAAACTTGGTACACATGTACCCATATGTAATGACACCTAAGAGACCAAGTTTCGGTCCGATTCGTTTCATGGTTTGGCCACCAGGGGGCCAAACGTTAAAAGTGAAAATATGCAATATCTCCCTTAATAGTAGTCGGGAAATTTTGAAAAAAATATGGTAGGTACTTCTAGCAAAGGTGCATCATATATCCTCCAGGTTTTTGATTTGACCTCCTTTTCAAGGTCACAGAGGTCAAATGGTGTAAATTGGCCGTTAGGATGTAACGATGGCACGTTTCTAAACTGCAATGACTATTGATACCAAATTTGGTGATCATTTACCCCTTAGTCAGGCGATCTCAGGGACCAAAGTTTGGTCCAATATGATTCACCACTTGACCACCAGGGGGCAAAATCTAAAAACCTTAAAAATTTGATTATTCCTTAACTTCTTGCCCGATTGCCACCAATTTGATATCATGGGTACATCGAACAACCATACAGTATATGTCACACAGGTTTTTAATTTGACCTTCTTGTCAAGGTCACAGAGGTCAAATGGCATAAATTCGCCGTCAGGCCGTAACTATGGCACGTATCTTAACTGCAATGACTATTGATCACAAATTAAGTACACATGTACCCCTTGGTCAGGTGATCTCAGGTACCAAAGTTTGGTGCGATCTGATTTGCCGTTTGGCCTCCAGGGAGGGGGCCAAATCCTAAATTCTTCAAAATGCCATTATTCCTAGTAATGACTTGCCCGATTGGCACCAATTTTATATCATAGGTACATCTAATTCTAACAACCATTCAATGTGTCACCCGGGTCTTCTTTGATTTGACCTACTTTTCAAGGTCACAGAGGTCGAATGTACTGTAAATTGGCCATTTTGGGGAAATTGTAATTGCTTGGACCTACATCAAACCTAACACTACATGACACAATACCATGCTCTTTATCCATCTTTCCTCCACATGAGGTGAGCACAATGGCCCTGGCCATTTCATTACAATGATCAGGCATTGTTTAGTCATTGTTCTCGCCCTTCACACCTTGCACCTCGCTGCCCTTTTGTCCATCAGAGGTTCCGACAGCCGCCATTATGATTTACTCTATTGACTCCACTAACCCTAGCAACAAGCTGGTTACTACATGCGCAGTTTGTTATTTCGTGCCATATAATCATTGTACGCATCCGCATGCCGAGTTTCCTCCATTCGTTCTTGACAAATATCTGAAAATTTCATGAAAAAATACCGGAAATTAACGAATTCACACCATTTTTTCAAAATTGTAAGTATTGTCATTGATATTCTTATTATCAGTGATTTAAAAGATCGATAGATGATATTTCCGGAGGGTTCCGGTAAACAGAAATTTGACCGTGTTTTGTTAGTGTTGTGAACTCGCAAATCATGTACATTATGTGTCAGGTGCTCTCCGCATGCTGTAGCACTGCTTTTAGAAACTGTCATTTTTAGCTCAGCTGACAAAGTCAGCGGAGCTAGTCAAATAGCTAATTGATTGGTGTTTGTCCTTCCATCCTGCCATCCATCTAGCCATGTTGGGCATTTTCGTGAGTATCCATCGGGCCGTGCTCATGGAGAACATCCCTGGGACCCCAGTACTTTGCTTCTATGCAACGGATCCAATCCTAGCTGCGATCCTTTGGCAGCTAGACACAGCTGCTTTTGCTTACATACCATTCATTCTCATATTCCTATCCATTATTTTGATACTTCTCGCATTAACATTTTCCAAAAGGAAAAAATTAGAGAAAATAAAGGTACATCTATCCAGGAGGGGAAGTTATTATTTTCCCTTATGCCTGTTTCGACCCTTTACATCGCCCTTCTTCTCCCGCTGTCGACGACTTTTACGTATCTGGCAGAAGAGGCAGACAACATGGATGAAGAACGAGCCGTTTATCCCTGGTTTGTCGTTAAGTTCCTCACGCTAATTAGCGTGCTTAACTACTGTTTTAATTTTGTAATCTATGGCTGCACACTGCCCTTTTATCGTCAAGAGGCGAAGAAGATGTTTTCAAGAAACTGAAGAAGGAGCCATTGAAAGGTTTTATACGTTCAGCGGTTTCGTTTGCGGGTGATGTGCAATGCATGTCATGTACATGGTCCCATATCGTGCGCGTGAGGTGCATAGTGCGCTACTGGCAATGTCCTTAATAGACAGGTGTCCTGATTAGAGAGGTCGAATTGAATAGAAAATACCAATTTGGGACCAAAACTAGTGTCCCCCAATAGAGAGGTTGTCCTTAATAGAGAGGTGTCCACTAAGGGAGGTTCCACTGTAATTACCTGTTGGGGAGGCATCCTCGAAAGTATAACAACTACGATTTGGTATCAAATTTATATTTATTTCAAATATACATCAGCAAATATTTGCATCATCACCGGTATTCTGTATATTAAGCCACTTAATAGCACCTTTAAAGCGCTTTATAATCCCCATTAAAAACATGCATACATTCTATTCTAGTCTTAATTTATAAGAGGCTTTTAAAATTTCCTAAAACCCTGTAGAAGTAACTTGGTCAATTTCCTCGAAAATTATTTGAAAATGTTGGTTTTCATGAGTGAGATTACCAGGCTTGTCAAGGTCTTTTTGGGCTCTCACAGTATTTTGCAGTATTCTTCACACACTCTTAAAATTAATTCGTAAAAACGACTAGTTTGTGAATATAGTTGTTCTACCTAGAGTAAAAGTAGTTGAATAATCATTAAAATGGTTAAGAATCACTATGTGAAAACTGCATCAGCCTTGATCCCGGCATCATTATCACAGATTCGTCATACACTTGGTTCATGGTTACACCATGGTTACATCATTATCACAACAAAAGTTCACGGCAACACTATGTGAATTTTTGATTTCAAGGTGTAACATCTATTTCAGTCATTGTCCAATGATTACTTTAGTTCATGGTTACACCATGGTTTAAAATACAATAAAATCATTATCATAAATTCATCACACACTTCACACTTTCATGGCCTTCAAATAATCTTCACAGCTTCATCACACACTTCAGAAGTTCATGCATACTCTTATATAAATTCACGATGTGAACTTCTGCTTTCAAGATTGAAAGATCTATTTCACTGATTACTTACTAATAGTTCATGGTTACACCATGGTCTAAAATTCAAAAAAAATCATTATCACAAGTTCATCACACACTTCAGAAGTTCATGGTTATATGAATTCACTATGTGAATTTCTGCTTCCAAGGTAAAATGTCTATTACAGTGATTTTCCAATGATTAATTCTCGTTTACTGCTGGAAATTGGCACACGGACCATTTCTTTGATGTACACCTCACGTCTTTCCATTGGCCAGTCAAACGGGCCATTGTTACACAGTTTTGCTCCACACCGCCTGCAGGTTCTGCAACGTTAAACAGAGTTGCCCAGTTGCTGTAGCTGTAAGCTGTTCCATCGCTCCAAACCCAGGTTCCTTCGGAGGAGACATCAGTCAGCCCAATCCAGGTTGCACGTGGTTTGTACCTGAAACCAAAAGAGAACAGTATAAAGCATTTTGTGGCATGTTTCATATTCCTTTTTGAGTGAATTGTTTTCATAAACCGCTAAATTGCCATTCCCTTGATAAAAATTATAACAAAAATTTGTATGAAAAACTGAAGTCTATAAATCGAAAAATTATGCGTGCTGCAATTCATGAATAGAATACCAAACCAAAAAGTCTTGCTTAAACAAAAGCAAGTGTTGGATCCCGGAGCAGAAAAAAGAGGGGGCATGCACTGTATTTCTCATCAAAATTCTTGGCAAGTTCAAATATTTAATTGTCAATTTCAAAGATATGATATATGGGGAGTGCTTCCCTTGCATCTGCGCCTTGAGTCGGGAGTCCGAGACGGAGCAGAATGAGAGAAGGACGAGGTTGGGGCAGGAAGACAAATAATTTTTACTTACAGGAGAGTGTCAACAATGAAAGTCATGGTGGCCTCATCTGCCAGTGTTGCAAGGTTGCCAGGCTCCATACCCATCCGTGTGCCAATGCTCCTGCAGTTGTCTTGGGCTTTCTGCCAGGTCTTCGATCCCTTGACCAAGTTAAAGCAGGAGTTGCCATGTAACTTCATCCATACGGGGCAGGAGTAGGCTGTAGGAATTGAGAAAAATGACTGATTAGTTTTGGATAACTTTTTCAGGGTGACATTTTCAGGGTTCCTCAACCCAGAATACTTCCAGGTCATTTATGTCCCTTTTCAGGAATTCTAGACACAAATCAATCCGTCACTCTGCTTTTTGTTGTACAATTCCAGGAGGCAATAATTATGGTCAGGAATGTTTTGGCAAAACCCACAAGCCTTGATGACCTAACAAAAAAGTCATAAAAAGAATGAAAGGCATACAGGGAGAAAGGACATGGTAAAGAATATACGTACCTGTACTGGGCTCAGCTGTGGTTGGAACAGGCCCCGCAGTGGAGGCAATAGTAGTGGGGGCGACAGTGACTTCGGCCGTGGGGGCGACAGTGACTTCGGCCGTGGGGGCGACAGTGACTTCGGCCGTGGGGGCGACAGTGACTTCGGCCGTGGGGGCGACAGTGACTTCGGCCGTGGGGGCGACAGTGACTTCGGCCGTGGGGGCGACAGTGACTTCGGCCGTGGGGGCGACAGTGACTTCGGCCGTGGGGGCGACAGTGACTTCGGCCGTGGGGGCGACAGTGACTTCGGCCGTGGGGGCGACAGTGACTTCGGCCGTGGGGGCGACAGTGACTTCGGCCGTGGGGGCGACAGTGACTTCGGCCGTGGGGGCGACAGTGACTTCGGCCGTGGGGGCGACAGTGACTTCGGCCGTGGGGGCGACAGTGACTTCGGCAGTGGGGGCGACAGTGACTTCGGCAGTTGGGGCGACAGTGACTTCGGCAGTTGGGGCGACAGTGACTTCGGCCGTGGGGGCGACAGTGACTTCGGCCGTTGGGGCGACAGTGACTTCGGCAGTTGGGGCGACAGTGACTTCGGCAGTTGGGGCGACAGTGACTTCGGCCGTGGGGGCGACAGTGACTTCGGCCGTGGGGGCGACAGTGACTTCGGCCGTGGGGGCGACAGTGACTTCGGCCGTGGGGGCGACAGTGACTTCGGCAGTTGGGGCGACAGTGACTTCGGCAGTTGGGGCGACAGTGACTTCGGCAGTGGGGGCGACAGTGACTTCGGCAGTGGGGGCGACAGTGACTTCGGCAGTTGGGGCGACAGTGACTTCGGCAGTTGTGGCGACAGTGACTTCGGCCGTGGGGGCGACAGTGACGTCGGCAGTTGGGGCAGTGGTGACGTCGGCAGTTGGGGCAGTGGTGACGTCGGCAGTTGGGGCAGTGGTGACGTCGGCAGTTGGGGCAGTGGTGACGTCGGCAGTTGGGGCAGTGGTGACGTCGGCAGTGACCTTTGCAGTTGGGGCGATGGTGATGTCGGCCGTGGGGGCGACAGTGATGTCAGCCGTTGGGGTGGTGACAGAGGAACCTAAAAAAATGGAAAGCGGAATCATTACATATTAATCAGATAATCAGTCCGAACACCACACATACTGTCCCGATAACTGTTTGAAGAATCACAAGCCTTGATGAATTTAATGAAAGTCAGGAAAATAATGAAAGCTGTATAAAACCCTCAAGCAAAGTATAATAAGAGGTGTAGGGTGATAAAAATCCTGTTTTTCAATTCAGAAACCAAAGGTTTTCTTTTTTTTATTTCTGAAATTCCAGGAAGCAGGGGAAGTTGTTGTAAAGAATACTTACTTGGCTCTGCTGTGGTTGGAACAGGGCCGGCAGTCGCGAGGGTGGTGACTCCGGTCGTGGAACACATTGAACAAGCAAGCAAGAGAGCAACTGAAAATAAGAGTTGTGTAGATGTAGACAATTTTATTCTCTTGATGATGAATGGACACATTTTTGATTCTTTCAATAGTCACTGTTGTGCAGTGCTTGCACTGAACTGACATTATACAAGGTGCATCAATTGTGTACTTTAAAAATTGACTGCAGTTGGTCCCCTGCATTTGTTGGAACGAGTTTACAATCCTGGTCATGGCCCAAAAAAGGTCATCAATAAATGAAATAAAGGCCAAAATCAAATTGATTTCCAGTTGAATCTGATCAAACCATGTCATTTCCGATCCGAAGCAGTTTGGCAGATGAGACCAAGAAGTTCTAAATAGTATATAGCTCCATGATGTGACTCATGTGAGATTAATCAAGCGAAAACCTTGAGGATTGTTCTTTCATCAAACCTCCCACCACATGGTAGAATTGACCCGAGTAAATTTACCACCTAGTGCATTTTAGAGTAGATTTTGAATTCCTAAAACAATTAGAACTTCTTCAAAATAAAGTGAATGCTCGTTTACCTAGCTGGGAGATTGTCTCTAAAAACAAAGAACTGACTCCCAATTGAGTTCTCATTGCTTTAGGACTTCAAGTTCTACCAAAATGGTGAACCTCAAGTCCTAGCTGAAGTCGAATAGAATTGCACGGAGTAGAAAAATAACTTACCAACTGGGCACCATGAAGACAACATTTTGAATGGAGATTCCAACCTTGTGTACGGATGAAGAGTTGTAGTGAATATGGTTCTAATGGGAATCCGCCTAATATTTATAGGTGCTCCGTCGTCCAGGCTTGGACACCCACCAATCAAACTGCAAGGCTAATTACCAGAACCTTTTATTTGCGGCTGAGAAAACTGTTAATGCCACCCACTCCCTGTTGTCACCTAATTACTGAGTAATGCTTAATTGCTGCCAGCATATCAATGAGTATTTAAGCCTACAGTAATTACTTGGAGTCTGAGGTGCAAAACTCTTCAATCTGCACCAACACCTGAGTGTCACTCCCTCAGTTTGACTTAATTGGCATGGTTTCTGCCAATTATTATGTAACATTAGCCAGTATCATCACAAAGTTATTGTGTATTAGCAATATGGCACATTAACTACACAATAAGCCCTCATACCTTAAGCCGTTGTCACACTGGGGTTTTAACACGAATTGAATTCGAATTAAAACGTTGATACGTATTGGGGCGTCACACTCAATTCGGTTCATACCGATCTCAATCCGCTTTAACCAACACGGTTCTTAAACCGAATTGAATGCGAATCAGCTAATCCGAATCAACGAAACCGTATTGAGATTTCAAGTGTGACGCGCTTGATACGAATTAAGGTTTTCGATCGCACTGCGCATGCGCCCGGCGCATGGAAAGTGACCTTTGACCGCGGGAACTAGTGCTCCGAACTAGTTAACTGATGTATTTAAATGATCTCATTAACTCAAATCGTTTTTCGTTATGCCATAGAATAGGGAAAAATCAACTCCCTTGCACGTGACTTGCATTTCCATTTCCTTGCAAGGTATGTTGCCGCCGGTTCGTTGGTCAAAGGTATGCTGGTCAGCAACATCGTCGCGGCGGGGTTTTCCCCGGTTTTGGCATCGTTTTCGAGGGCGAGGCCGGGATTCTCCGCTAATAGCGACGGTGGTGTTGACTCGCTGAGGACACTCCTCTTTGACCCGAACTTTGGCAATAGATGGCGCGTCGTTAGTATGCATTGAGTGTGGCGCGTTTTAAACCAATTTGAATGGGTATTCGGGCCAGTGTGACGCGACCGTTCTGAAACTGGATTAATCAATTCGTATTCCGGAGAGCGCTCTACGGAATTCGGTTTCAATTCGCATCCAGTGTGAACACACCATTAGTTACATGTACTAGCATATACCCATTGGAGCGGGCAAAGTTGAAATGTAATATACATTAGTTAAATGGGCACGATGATTGAACTACATTAAATTTCTAACGTTACTGAAGTTTTATTAAAGGTTAAACACGCAATGAACTGCATTTAGGGACTTATTGCTGCTATCTACATGCAACCCCCAATAGATTGATTGGAGTACGCTATTTTACACAATGCATTGAGACCAGTGACAGCAGGTCCTGTTCCAAATAAGGCCCTCACATATTAGGCATATCACCTACCCACTCCCGTACCCAATGCCACTGTCGGATCAAAGCCAGGTGCATGGAGAGATGCAGAACACAATTCAAACTGACAACATCAGTCAGTAAAGAATAAATCAAAGAGCAAGCGCTGGCCACTGTACATATTTTGTCCATCCTGGCATAACTGTTTCTCGAATAGAACTAAAATAGAATAGGCTAATCATTAATCTCCCTGCTAATACCCTGCACCATGGACCAGGTTGTGTAGCACTACATACGTGCTGGAAGCTAATACTGATGTGGCAGGGAGAATATGCGTGAAGTTTGTGTATGCTTTTGAGAATGAGCGGAGCTCTCCAGTCGACGTGCTCTCTGAAAAGTTGTTATTTATTCTAAAACCACCAAGATATTCGACTTATGACACCCTCAGTGACACTCTTACTTATGATCCACACCTACGAAACCAAAAGTTGCAAGAATTCGACGCATTTTCGAGGCCCAATTTTGAAACAAAAATCGCCTCCTATTTAGCGGCCACAACGCGCATTATAGTATAGATATCATCAATTAAATAGGTGTACATGTATATTCCAAGACAAGCAATGTCTAATTATTCTTTTCACATTTTGGGAGACTTTGTTAGCTCACCTCTTAGCAGAGGTGAGCTTATCCCATACCGTGGCGTCCGTCGTCCGTCGTCGTCGTCGTCGTCCGTCGTCCGTTAGCAGGGCACGTTTCGTAACTGTTAGAGCTATTGAGTTGAAACTTGGTACACATGTACCCATATGTAATGACACCTAAGAGACCAAGTTTCGGTCCGATTCGTTTCATGGTTTGGCCACCAGGGGGCCAAACGTTAAAAGTGAAAATATGCAATATCTCCCTTAATAGTAGTCGGGAAATTTTGAAAAAAATATGGTAGGTACTTCTAGCAAAGGTGCATCATATATCCTCCAGGTTTTTGATTTGACCTCCTTTTCAAGGTCACAGAGGTCAAATGGTGTAAATTGGCCGTTAGGATGTAACGATGGCACGTTTCTAAACTGCAATGACTATTGATACCAAATTTGGTGATCATTTACCCCTTAGTCAGGCGATCTCAGGGACCAAAGTTTGGTCCAATATGATTCACCACTTGACCACCAGGGGGCAAAATCTAAAAACCTTAAAAATTTGATTATTCCTTAACTTCTTGCCCGATTGCCACCAATTTGATATCATGGGTACATCGAACAACCATACAGTATATGTCACACAGGTTTTTAATTTGACCTTCTTGTCAAGGTCACAGAGGTCAAATGGCATAAATTCGCCGTCAGGCCGTAACTATGGCACGTATCTTAACTGCAATGACTATTGATCACAAATTAAGTACACATGTACCCCTTGGTCAGGTGATCTCAGGTACCAAAGTTTGGTGCGATCTGATTTGCCGTTTGGCCTCCAGGGAGGGGGCCAAATCCTAAATTCTTCAAAATGCCATTATTCCTAGTAATGACTTGCCCGATTGGCACCAATTTTATATCATAGGTACATCTAATTCTAACAACCATTCAATGTGTCACCCGGGTCTTCTTTGATTTGACCTACTTTTCAAGGTCACAGAGGTCGAATGTACTGTAAATTGGCCATTTTGGGGAAATTGTAATTGCTTGGACCTACATCAAACCTAACACTACATGACACAATACCATGCTCTTTATCCATCTTTCCTCCACATGAGGTGAGCACAATGGCCCTGGCCATTTCATTACAATGATCAGGCATTGTTTAGTCATTGTTCTCGCCCTTCACACCTTGCACCTCGCTGCCCTTTTGTCCATCAGAGGTTCCGACAGCCGCCATTATGATTTACTCTATTGACTCCACTAACCCTAGCAACAAGCTGGTTACTACATGCGCAGTTTGTTATTTCGTGCCATATAATCATTGTACGCATCCGCATGCCGAGTTTCCTCCATTCGTTCTTGACAAATATCTGAAAATTTCATGAAAAAATACCGGAAATTAACGAATTCACACCATTTTTTCAAAATTGTAAGTATTGTCATTGATATTCTTATTATCAGTGATTTAAAAGATCGATAGATGATATTTCCGGAGGGTTCCGGTAAACAGAAATTTGACCGTGTTTTGTTAGTGTTGTGAACTCGCAAATCATGTACATTATGTGTCAGGTGCTCTCCGCATGCTGTAGCACTGCTTTTAGAAACTGTCATTTTTAGCTCAGCTGACAAAGTCAGCGGAGCTAGTCAAATAGCTAATTGATTGGTGTTTGTCCTTCCATCCTGCCATCCATCTAGCCATGTTGGGCATTTTCGTGAGTATCCATCGGGCCGTGCTCATGGAGAACATCCCTGGGACCCCAGTACTTTGCTTCTATGCAACGGATCCAATCCTAGCTGCGATCCTTTGGCAGCTAGACACAGCTGCTTTTGCTTACATACCATTCATTCTCATATTCCTATCCATTATTTTGATACTTCTCGCATTAACATTTTCCAAAAGGAAAAAATTAGAGAAAATAAAGGTACATCTATCCAGGAGGGGAAGTTATTATTTTCCCTTATGCCTGTTTCGACCCTTTACATCGCCCTTCTTCTCCCGCTGTCGACGACTTTTACGTATCTGGCAGAAGAGGCAGACAACATGGATGAAGAACGAGCCGTTTATCCCTGGTTTGTCGTTAAGTTCCTCACGCTAATTAGCGTGCTTAACTACTGTTTTAATTTTGTAATCTATGGCTGCACACTGCCCTTTTATCGTCAAGAGGCGAAGAAGATGTTTTCAAGAAACTGAAGAAGGAGCCATTGAAAGGTTTTATACGTTCAGCGGTTTCGTTTGCGGGTGATGTGCAATGCATGTCATGTACATGGTCCCATATCGTGCGCGTGAGGTGCATAGTGCGCTACTGGCAATGTCCTTAATAGACAGGTGTCCTGATTAGAGAGGTCGAATTGAATAGAAAATACCAATTTGGGACCAAAACTAGTGTCCCCCAATAGAGAGGTTGTCCTTAATAGAGAGGTGTCCACTAAGGGAGGTTCCACTGTAATTACCTGTTGGGGAGGCATCCTCGAAAGTATAACAACTACGATTTGGTATCAAATTTATATTTATTTCAAATATACATCAGCAAATATTTGCATCATCACCGGTATTCTGTATATTAAGCCACTTAATAGCACCTTTAAAGCGCTTTATAATCCCCATTAAAAACATGCATACATTCTATTCTAGTCTTAATTTATAAGAGGCTTTTAAAATTTCCTAAAACCCTGTAGAAGTAACTTGGTCAATTTCCTCGAAAATTATTTGAAAATGTTGGTTTTCATGAGTGAGATTACCAGGCTTGTCAAGGTCTTTTTGGGCTCTCACAGTATTTTGCAGTATTCTTCACACACTCTTAAAATTAATTCGTAAAAACGACTAGTTTGTGAATATAGTTGTTCTACCTAGAGTAAAAGTAGTTGAATAATCATTAAAATGGTTAAGAATCACTATGTGAAAACTGCATCAGCCTTGATCCCGGCATCATTATCACAGATTCGTCATACACTTGGTTCATGGTTACACCATGGTTACATCATTATCACAACAAAAGTTCACGGCAACACTATGTGAATTTTTGATTTCAAGGTGTAACATCTATTTCAGTCATTGTCCAATGATTACTTTAGTTCATGGTTACACCATGGTTTAAAATACAATAAAATCATTATCATAAATTCATCACACACTTCACACTTTCATGGCCTTCAAATAATCTTCACAGCTTCATCACACACTTCAGAAGTTCATGCATACTCTTATATAAATTCACGATGTGAACTTCTGCTTTCAAGATTGAAAGATCTATTTCACTGATTACTTACTAATAGTTCATGGTTACACCATGGTCTAAAATTCAAAAAAAATCATTATCACAAGTTCATCACACACTTCAGAAGTTCATGGTTATATGAATTCACTATGTGAATTTCTGCTTCCAAGGTAAAATGTCTATTACAGTGATTTTCCAATGATTAATTCTCGTTTACTGCTGGAAATTGGCACACGGACCATTTCTTTGATGTACACCTCACGTCTTTCCATTGGCCAGTCAAACGGGCCATTGTTACACAGTTTTGCTCCACACCGCCTGCAGGTTCTGCAACGTTAAACAGAGTTGCCCAGTTGCTGTAGCTGTAAGCTGTTCCATCGCTCCAAACCCAGGTTCCTTCGGAGGAGACATCAGTCAGCCCAATCCAGGTTGCACGTGGTTTGTACCTGAAACCAAAAGAGAACAGTATAAAGCATTTTGTGGCATGTTTCATATTCCTTTTTGAGTGAATTGTTTTCATAAACCGCTAAATTGCCATTCCCTTGATAAAAATTATAACAAAAATTTGTATGAAAAACTGAAGTCTATAAATCGAAAAATTATGCGTGCTGCAATTCATGAATAGAATACCAAACCAAAAAGTCTTGCTTAAACAAAAGCAAGTGTTGGATCCCGGAGCAGAAAAAAGAGGGGGCATGCACTGTATTTCTCATCAAAATTCTTGGCAAGTTCAAATATTTAATTGTCAATTTCAAAGATATGATATATGGGGAGTGCTTCCCTTGCATCTGCGCCTTGAGTCGGGAGTCCGAGACGGAGCAGAATGAGAGAAGGACGAGGTTGGGGCAGGAAGACAAATAATTTTTACTTACAGGAGAGTGTCAACAATGAAAGTCATGGTGGCCTCATCTGCCAGTGTTGCAAGGTTGCCAGGCTCCATACCCATCCGTGTGCCAATGCTCCTGCAGTTGTCTTGGGCTTTCTGCCAGGTCTTCGATCCCTTGACCAAGTTAAAGCAGGAGTTGCCATGTAACTTCATCCATACGGGGCAGGAGTAGGCTGTAGGAATTGAGAAAAATGACTGATTAGTTTTGGATAACTTTTTCAGGGTGACATTTTCAGGGTTCCTCAACCCAGAATACTTCCAGGTCATTTATGTCCCTTTTCAGGAATTCTAGACACAAATCAATCCGTCACTCTGCTTTTTGTTGTACAATTCCAGGAGGCAATAATTATGGTCAGGAATGTTTTGGCAAAACCCACAAGCCTTGATGACCTAACAAAAAAGTCATAAAAAGAATGAAAGGCATACAGGGAGAAAGGACATGGTAAAGAATATACGTACCTGTACTGGGCTCAGCTGTGGTTGGAACAGGCCCCGCAGTGGAGGCAATAGTAGTGGGGGCGACAGTGACTTCGGCCGTGGGGGCGACAGTGACTTCGGCCGTGGGGGCGACAGTGACTTCGGCCGTGGGGGCGACAGTGACTTCGGCCGTGGGGGCGACAGTGACTTCGGCCGTGGGGGCGACAGTGACTTCGGCCGTGGGGGCGACAGTGACTTCGGCCGTGGGGGCGACAGTGACTTCGGCCGTGGGGGCGACAGTGACTTCGGCCGTGGGGGCGACAGTGACTTCGGCCGTGGGGGCGACAGTGACTTCGGCCGTGGGGGCGACAGTGACTTCGGCCGTGGGGGCGACAGTGACTTCGGCAGTGGGGGCGACAGTGACTTCGGCAGTTGGGGCGACAGTGACTTCGGCAGTTGGGGCGACAGTGACTTCGGCCGTGGGGGCGACAGTGACTTCGGCCGTTGGGGCGACAGTGACTTCGGCAGTTGGGGCGACAGTGACTTCGGCAGTGGGGGCGACAGTGACTTCGGCCGTGGGGGCGACAGTGACTTCGGCCGTGGGGGCGACAGTGACTTCGGCCGTGGGGGCGACAGTGACTTCGGCCGTGGGGGCGACAGTGACTTCGGCAGTTGGGGCGACAGTGACTTCGGCAGTTGGGGCGACAGTGACTTCGGCAGTGGGGGCGACAGTGACTTCGGCAGTGGGGGCGACAGTGACTTCGGCAGTTGGGGCGACAGTGACTTCGGCAGTTGTGGCGACAGTGACTTCGGCCGTGGGGGCGACAGTGACGTCGGCAGTTGGGGCAGTGGTGACGTCGGCAGTTGGGGCAGTGGTGACGTCGGCAGTTGGGGCAGTGGTGACGTCGGCAGTTGGGGCAGTGGTGACGTCGGCAGTTGGGGCAGTGGTGACGTCGGCAGTTGGGGCAGTGGTGACGTCGGCAGTGACCTTTGCAGTTGGGGCGATGGTGATGTCGGCCGTGGGGGCGACAGTGATGTCAGCCGTTGGGGTGGTGACAGAGGAACCTAAAAAAATGGAAAGCGGAATCATTACATATTAATCAGATAATCAGTCCGAACACCACACATACTGTCCCGATAACTGTTTGAAGAATCACAAGCCTTGATGAATTTAATGAAAGTCAGGAAAATAATGAAAGCTGTATAAAACCCTCAAGCAAAGTATAATAAGAGGTGTAGGGTGATAAAAATCCTGTTTTTCAATTCAGAAACCAAAGGTTTTCTTTTTTTTATTTCTGAAATTCCAGGAAGCAGGGGAAGTTGTTGTAAAGAATACTTACTTGGCTCTGCTGTGGTTGGAACAGGGCCGGCAGTCGCGAGGGTGGTGACTCCGGTCGTGGAACACATTGAACAAGCAAGCAAGAGAGCAACTGAAAATAAGAGTTGTGTAGATGTAGACAATTTTATTCTCTTGATGATGAATGGACACATTTTTGATTCTTTCAATAGTCACTGTTGTGCAGTGCTTGCACTGAACTGACATTATACAAGGTGCATCAATTGTGTACTTTAAAAATTGACTGCAGTTGGTCCCCTGCATTTGTTGGAACGAGTTTACAATCCTGGTCATGGCCCAAAAAAGGTCATCAATAAATGAAATAAAGGCCAAAATCAAATTGATTTCCAGTTGAATCTGATCAAACCATGTCATTTCCGATCCGAAGCAGTTTGGCAGATGAGACCAAGAAGTTCTAAATAGTATATAGCTCCATGATGTGACTCATGTGAGATTAATCAAGCGAAAACCTTGAGGATTGTTCTTTCATCAAACCTCCCACCACATGGTAGAATTGACCCGAGTAAATTTACCACCTAGTGCATTTTAGAGTAGATTTTGAATTCCTAAAACAATTAGAACTTCTTCAAAATAAAGTGAATGCTCGTTTACCTAGCTGGGAGATTGTCTCTAAAAACAAAGAACTGACTCCCAATTGAGTTCTCATTGCTTTAGGACTTCAAGTTCTACCAAAATGGTGAACCTCAAGTCCTAGCTGAAGTCGAATAGAATTGCACGGAGTAGAAAAATAACTTACCAACTGGGCACCATGAAGACAACATTTTGAATGGAGATTCCAACCTTGTGTACGGATGAAGAGTTGTAGTGAATATGGTTCTAATGGGAATCCGCCTAATATTTATAGGTGCTCCGTCGTCCAGGCTTGGACACCCACCAATCAAACTGCAAGGCTAATTAATTACCAGAACCTTTTATTTGCGGCTGAGAAAACTGTTAATGCCACCCACTCCCTGTTGTCACCTAATTACTGAGTAATGCTTAATTGCTGCCAGCATATCAATCAGTATTTAAGCCTACAGTAATTACTTGGAGTCTGAGGTGCCAAAACTTTTTAATCTGCACCAACACCTGAGTGTCACTCCCTCAGTTTGGCTTAATTGGCATGGTTTCTGCCAATTATTATGTAACATTAGCCAGTATCATCACAAAGTTATTGTGTATTAGCAATATGGCACATTAACTACACAATAAGCCCTCATTCCTCAGTTACATGTATATCATCAATTAAATAGGTGTACATGTATATTCCAAGACAAGCAATGTCTAATTATTCTTTTCACATTTTGGGAGACATTGTTTTTATGTATGTCTCCAAGTAGAACTTATCAATAACAAAAATAGCACCTGCCTGCATGTATGTGAATAGAACTTGTAAAATTTTATTGTAATGAACATAATTGCAGAATATTCAACAATTCATCATTTTATTTCATCTTTGTTATGCTGTCAGAAGTGTAGTGCCTTGTGTGTTTTGGCTACAGGGGTGTTGGATTTACATGGCCAGGAGGATAATACCCCTGCTTACTACCATGTATCACCAATTGTAGTATCAAACTAATTCCGATCTCTAATACCGTACTGTTGCAAGGCAGATTTTGAAACGACTTTTGAATTTAAGGTGGGCCTTTGGTTACACCTGTTTTAGTGCATTGTTTATAATTAGCAGCTCAAAGAATTTTCAGTGATCCAGTCTGGAGAAGTTGCAGTTCTGGTGGAAGCCATTTCTTTCAAGTTGGGTTCAATCCATCCTTCCAAAAGCTGAAGAAACCATTTATGCTCACAGTTTTCATGGCCTTCTCTGAAACTCTACATTGATGATGGCTTTCCCTCTCTGTCTTCAGAACGTATAACACACAATTTTCAAATTCAGTTACAAATTTCAAACGACTTTTATCATCATCCTCAGTGCCAGTGTATTAATAAGACTCTTATTTCAATTTCAAGTACCGGTGACGCTACGATTATGATTACAGGTTCCAGCTTTTGGTTACTAAATAAACTGCTTGTTGTGTTGTCTGAGCAAGCTGATATAAGACTTAACATTATTAACGAGGCTTATTGACTATGGCATTCGGCCATTGTTTGTTTGTGCTGGGTTTCGTGGTGACATTGGGTTTGGATCAGGCTACGGATGCTATTATTATTAGGGGTCAACACAGATCACTTTCAGGGGGATGCCTATCCTTTTTTATCAACATTGCTAGGTCGTATTGGTGTTCTACCCCCCCCCCTTTTGCTTTCTTAAGTGTCTATTGTAATTTGGACTGAGCATATAAGGATCCTTGAGGTCACTTTAGTCTCAACTTCCCTATCAGTAACCTTGGGCCATCTGATATGATTTAGAGTTAGAGTTCATCAGTTACAAGACCATTGAAATTGCAATAAGCATTTATACAGTCTCTAAAGGCTTGAAGGTTGGCGCTACCAAAAAGAAGATACTCTATTGACAAACTAGAAATCGATATATTTATTTTAGGAATTCATAGATGTCTTAGTTCAAGAGTATATCACGATACCACGTCTGTGACAAATGTCATATTTTATAGCCAGCAATTTCTTCTGGTTGTCGAGAAAATGGATGACAACTTTTATACTGTCGCGAATATTGGAAACATTTCCAATGGAGCTTTCCATGACAGATAACAAAAAATGTGTGCATGACTATTGAGATATTGGAAATGACGAAAACCATATTGGCACAAATTGAATGAAGGAATTTAGATCGAGCTGGCGGTCCTGCGTTGTTTAATCAAGACCACTTGAGTAGAAAGAAAATAAAGGTCAAAATCAAGGGTTGGGGCGTAATTTGATGATTTCTTAATTCTGGCACGAAGACATTGTAACATCACAAAACTGCCAATCACTGGCAAAATTTCTATTTGGCGAAACTGCATGACTCTGGCAGCATGGGGTGTTCAATGGTTAAATGATGGTGTGATGTAACCTATATCCAAAGAGTCTCCATTTATACCTGTTGGTCATAGTTTCAGGTCTCATTGTTGCAACTGGTCAAAACTCCGGCACATAGTTTCAGGTCTCATTGTGGCAACAGGTCAAAACTCCGGCACATAGTTTCAGGTCTCATTGTGGCAACAGGTCAAAACTCCCACACATAGTTTCAGGTCTCATTGTGGCAACAGGTCAAAACTCCCGCACATAGTTTCAGGTCTCATTGTGGCAACAGGTCAAAACTCCTGCACATAGTTTCAGGTCTCATTGTGGCAACAGGTCAAAACTCCCGCACATAGTTTCAGGTCTCATTGTGGCAACAGGTCAAAACTCCCGCACATAGTCTCTGGTCTCATCGTGGCAACAGGTCACAACTCCCGCACATAGTCTCTGGTCTCATTGTGGTAACAGGTCACAACTCCCGCACATAGTTTCAGGTCTCATTGTGGCAACAGGTCACAACTCCCGCACATAGTTTCAGGTCTCATTGTGGCAACAGGTCACAACTCCCGCACATAGTTTCAGGTCTCATTGTGGCAACAGGTCAAAACTCCCACACATAGTTTCAGGTCTCATTGTGGCAACAGGTCACAACTCCCGCACATAGTCTCTGGTCTCATCGTGGCAACAGACACATGTTTTCATGTTTACCTGACATCCAAGTTTGCTATCAGCTTAATAGTAAAACTTGAAATACCAAAGATCCATTTTAACGATTGCATATCTAAGAGTTCGGGCAGATCTGAAGGCAGCGTTCAGCCAAGCAGAAGTTTTGGTAATCATGGCAGGAGTACTTCAAAGTGGGAGCCTCGAGGACCAAAAGTTTGATATGATTTCTATAACGTTAACGTTTCACTGGTGATTGTAGTGATGCACTGGAGTCGAAGAACAGCAAGAGGGGGGGGGGGGGGGGGGGGTCGGGTTATGAAAGGGGGAGGTTCGCCGTTCCTAAGTACTGGTGGTCAAGGAAAATAGAAATGCAGTTATACACAATGCCATAGTACAGTTATTATACAAATGACTTTGCTGAAACTTGATATTTATAGTATTTGTATATCTGTCTACATAATGGCAATGCTGAAATTAATATTTAGTACGTATCTACATATCATCCGTTTTCCTTAAAGAGGGACTATAGTATAGGCAAGAGCAGAGGGGCCAATTTGGCCATCTTCAGGTGACTAAATACACAGTAAGGGCTCTGGGTCATGTCATATTCAGCACTGAATATATTCCTCGTACAAGCGTGAATCATTTTGACGAGTGTGAGACGTGAGAGACCCCTATTGCTGGCTTTGTGTAACTTTATCTTGCCTGCCTAGCTGCTGCCTAGATTGTCCCTTTAAGGAGTTCATTGTGACCAAGATATTGCATACATGGGCATCATACTCATAAAGCTACTGTGATTACCATATATGCTTCTAGCACGATTTCTTCATGTCCCTTGGGATTTGTCGATTTGTAATCAACGAAAGAACTCTTCCAATCTGCGCTATCTTGTAGCATAGATACATCGACTTCAGCTATCTTGTTGTCACAAATCATAGCATTGATACGAGAATGATTGGTGTTCTCGATGAGATCAAAGATGGCCACTCATCAGTCAGATATACACCATGCACCAATCAAGCAGCACCGCTTAAAGGGGTACAGCGTTAGTTCATATATATTCGTCGATGATTTCACGAAGAGACCAAATCAGCAAATTTTTCTTTTTGAGAAAACTCACTCAAAGATTCTGTATAGTTTGAATGACTCTGTGCATTGTACATATGAAGGAGTATAATGGCACGAAATGCATGAATAGAGAGTAAAGCGTAATAGAATTGACATTGGCTTTGAGTATCACTATGATAATTTGCTGTGCAAGTAGAGGGTGTCCTTAATAGAGAGGTTCTACTCTACATGTACATACATGTACATGTTGAAGTGAAGATAAATACAATGTTCCTCAAGCAAATAGTAACGATATCGCGTCACGAAATCTACAAGGTCACTTTGTCTATTGATCAGCGGTTAATTGTCACTGAGGTCTCCCCTCCCAGTAGACTAAGTCAATACTCTTGAGACCATTGGTCGCGGATTCATGAGATTAGAATGACAATCATCACGACATTAACCTTGGCTTGACATTTGTTAAGAAGCGGTTGTCTCGATCTCTTTCAGGGATGTGACTATTTTAAGAAGATTTTGACTGCACATCAAAATACCCCATCAATATCGACACAAAAAAGGACATGACTAATCATCAACAATACTATGTGGACTGCGTTACCTATCATTCTGAAACCCAGCATCTTTTAACACCAATTCACTGCGTACCATGCCAAAACATTTTTGCATCAACGTAATGGCTGGATTAGCCATATATTGGTGGTGAAATGATAGGATTAGCCTTGCATACATCCCATGATATCATGAATCAATTTGTTCGAAAAAATTGCGAGATCTGGTGACGTTTTTTTTATTCAAGGTTATTGCCAGTGTGTGTGGAATGGAATTGTCAGTGTGGTGGCCATGGCAATTTAATATCAGAAATGGAATATTACAAATATTCATAATGGATTAGTTTCCGCATACTCAGCTGAATCGCTGACGCCACAAAAGTGACCCACTATTTGACCAAGCTCTCAGCCTCTCATCCAAAATAGCCAATCAGATTACTTCCTCAGCTACACCATATTGACCACTTTCGTCTATCAATGATGACATTGAGATCAATACTGGTGAATGTGTAGACACAAAATTGTATTTATTCATAGACTTGGTACAGTTCATCACCTCGAAGTCCGATATCATCGTTTTTGGATAATAGCGGTCAATACCATTGGAGAAATGTGTATTTAGAGGTCGCGTGGGGCAGATTTCAACGTCTGGGTCTTCTTGGGCAGGCGGTGGTGCTGTACCTTTAATAATTGGCTTCGGAGGAATTGCGTATATATCATTCAAATGAGGTCAGGGGTGAAGAGACAGTTTGCAGAGTTGACAGTTTTCATCCTCCTTGTGCAGGACTGGAAGTCTGTATTTGATGATGTGGTTCTGTCTCGGCTTGTGGTATTCGACTCGATGACTCGACGACGCGATGGCTCGATGACGCGATCGTTGCTATGGATTTTGCTAAAATACGGAATCCCATGATCCTGGTCTCCGGGCTACCGCTGCAACAGCAGAGGTTTTAGCTCGGCCTTCCCATACCCAGCTACGGTATGTAGAAGGATGTGCCCCCCCCCCCCCCAGCCATGGCCACTGAAGATTGGTCCCCGCGATTGATTTTGATATTTAAAGGACTCGCGGACGTTTCATAGCATGCAAAATGACCGGAGATTTAATTGACAAACAAGCTTCCAGTGGCCAATGTCAGATGTCATGTGGTAGTCTGTCAACAATCGGAATTTCGCATATGTGCAGCTTTTTAGACTCAGTCACTCAGTCCCTCTTCCGCCCCTTGACATCTGCCCCCCCCCCCCCCCCCCCCCAATACATCAGCCCCTATACATGCTTTCCGAAATTGGTGGCTTGCATTGGAACTAACTTTTTCCCCCTTGTCCGTCATTAAAGGCATCCAAGTGTGTTGGTCAACCATGACTATCTCCTTTGTCCCTCCACCACAGGCCTAGTTTCCCCTTATGACATCACTATTTCGGACACTCAGCGCCCCATTTCTGGAAAGGTGTATAGGACATTTAATATTGCCGTGCTGAACGGATATCCAGAGCCAACCTTGTCTCCAGGAACTCGCGTGTCATTTTAACATTGGAATTTCTGCTCGTAAAGAACCTGGGTAGGAGGTTGATCTGAACCAGCTATATTTAGGTGTATTCAGCTGTATTGACGGTAAGCTTGCATAGCAACATGGCGCATGGTTTTATCAAAAATGCGAACTTGTAGGAAACGAAAAATGGTCGGATTAGATACGGTGAAAACAGCTGGAAAGGGGTTGGTAATGATCGGTTCTTTTTTATTTTCCTCCACTTATGATTCTATGTATAAATTACAGTCCAGGCAGTGATATTCTTTAAAAAGATTCCAACTTGATCGCGTCATCGAGTCATCGCGTCGTCGAGTCATCGAGTCGAATACCACAAGCCTTCTGTCTCTGCTTGAATTTGCCACCATCATTGCCCCTGAATGGCCTAGGCTTGGGCATTTCATCTGTATACACCTTTTAGGCCGTCCAGTCACTCGAAAGTTTGTTTCGGGTTAAGATGATTAACATAAAAAGATTTTAGTTGACATAGTTTCATTTTGAATAACATACATTTTTGTAATTTTATCTCCGAAGTGAGTTAAGAATCTGTAGTTGCGGCAATTTTCAGTCTGATTACAGTCTATAACCCATTCGCAATGTACACCGGTAATGTACAGTATCATCACAACATAGAAGCTTATTCTAATGCTGGCAGAGAGATTTTCAGTCTGATTATATACACTATAACCCATGTACAGTATCATCACAACATAGAAGCTTATTCTAATGCTGCAAAGAGAATTTCAGTCTGATTATATACACTATAACCCATTTGCAATGTACACCGGTAATGTACAGTATCATCACAACATAGAAGCTTATTCTAATGCTGGCAGAGAGATTTTCAGTCTGATTATATACACTATAACCCATTTGCAATGTACACCGGTAATGTACAGTATCATCACAACATAGAAGCTAATTCTAATGCTGGCAGAGAGATTTTCAGTCTGATTACACTATGCAATCTCATTCCGACATCGCAACATGGAAGTTAATATTGGCAGGGAGAATATGCTTGAATATGATTAGGAGAATGTTTATAAATAGGGAAGCTTTCGATCATCCCGACTACTATTTGCTCCAGGGACTCTGAAACCATTTAATCATTGATACCCTCATCCGCAAATTAACCGGACAATTGTCGCGTGCAGTGATCACCAGAGGGATAATTGAACATCAATGATCTCACACATGTCACCTTCGTTACCTTCGCAAAACAATTATGTCACATCGGGCGGGAAATGGTGCGGTGACGGATTGGCAGTTACTGACACTACGACGTACACGAGACGATGAGCTTGATCAGTAAATCGGGAAGTGTCGGAAGTTGTTTTGACGCATCACGACAATGTATCTATGAATAAATGATTTTATTGGGTGTTGTCATCAGGATTGTGCTATAGCTGTAGTTGTTTTCATTACGGACGTGAATTATTTAGCGAATCCTGACAACACTAGACATGAGTTAAGGACAGGATGTAATTGGGGTTGGTGGTTGTGGTAGTGGAGGGGGGAGGGTCAAGGCACGATTTAAAAAAAACACAAAAAAACCTCATGTGTTTTATTGTTATACCTGTATATGCATGTTTTGTCGTCAATAAAGAGTAATCTAAAAATGAAAACCAAAAAACAAAGACACTGAGACAGCGTCAGGATGAAATCCAGGGGTCGCTGTGGTCTGGTCAGGCTTGGGTCTTTGGACTACAGCCAAGGCTGAGTTCGACTGTAACTCTAGGGTCGGTTTAGAGTTCCTCAGGCGATGACATCATGCCTTAAATGCGCATGTCGAGTAGGGGTAGCACGCGAACGCAGTCGAGTCGGTTCGGGTTGATTTGGTTTGTTTAAACATGGCGGATATAGCGGCAATATACGAATTTTTAGACTTCATTTTTCCCCAATAGTACAATAGATGTAGAGCTGACAAGTCAAGAACATTTATGGACACTATGTTTGTTCGCCAGAAGGAAATGGGTGCCCAAAATAACTGGATTTGCAGAAAATGTTATCCCGCAATTCAGTTTGCAGGACTTCAGAGCCCACTTCAGAGTTGGAAGGGGGGTGTTCGTGACACTTTTGACCGAACTTTATCCCATTCACCCGATAATAATGGCTTCACATAACAGCTATCAATATTTATCAACAGCGTTATTACAGGAGTACACAATATTGGATATAACAATGTAAAAATCACGAATTTATCCCTTACGTTTTCGAGGCCGCCATTTTGTCACGTGGTTTTTGTCGAGTCTGCTGAGTTCAACGCTCATGCCATCGAGGGTTGAGCCCGAGTAGCTAACTAGGTCAGATATGACGTCACTCGGGTCGGTACCCGCGGAAAAAATGAAGTTCGACTGGAGCTCGACCCGACCGAGTCCAACCTCGGGTTACAGTCGAACTCTGCCCAAGAGGTCCCTGGTTCAAACCCCTGAGTTACAGTGAGACTCTTCGCATATCTTTTTGTCCAGTTTGTCTTACTACAACCTGGTGATAGGCCTAGGCCTACTGGTGAGAGTTTGTAGTACTGATTTAGCAACTCCTCCAAGTTCACTTGAAGATTTCTGGATAAACCGGTCTATGTATTAAGTCAGATTTTATATCAATTTTCCTCTCCTTGTTTCAGAAGTAGCTCGTGATTTCTTGTCTTCCTATCATAGAAGGATTTTCCAGACTCAGTCTGCAAAAATTTGAAAAGAAAAAAAGAGTTTTCAAGATGTAATACATGTACCATATTTTTATATCAGTTTTCCTCTCCCTGTTTCAGAAGGTGGGCGCCTCACTCGTCATCAAATCCTCGTAATATCAACATGCTCCGCCATCCTCGGCACATTTTTCCTGGTAGCCGCCATCTTGCGGATAAGGTAAGAGGAAACCGACCAATCAAATAACGCCATATCTATCGTTCATTTCAGAAATTAAAGAATTGACCCTGACCCAAACTATAGCGATCGCGTTTTGCACAACGATTGTTGGCTTCATATTTATTGGTGCGGCCGGTATTCGAATACGGTAAGAGGGGTTTTAGTGCCAAACATAGGTGGTGCTGGTTTAGCTTCCTCTCATTATCAATTTTCTACTGAATTTAGCTTTTTCAATTCCCCTTCTTTTAAGTAAAAAATTCCCTTTAAAAAGTCCAATTTTTTAAAGACCTACGCCGTTTTTTAAATAATTGAAATTTAGAATTGAATTTGAAAATTTCGAACTATGTAAGTATGTACTGGATATAAATATCAACAATGCCGTTGTAAAAACAGATATTCAAACACTATATTAGTACCGAGTTTCAACAAATTCATATGCATGATAACTGCACTACAATGTACAGCATTGTGTATAACTGCATTTCTATTTTCCTGGACCTGGTAATTACGAACGGCGACCACTTTAATATAATCCATTTTTCGAAGGTCATTCTTATCCTCGCCTCTAACATTTTGAAGACAAATTCATAATTCATCTATTGATTCTGGCATCTTATTGTCAAAACTATACAAAACTTTTCTGCCGTTCGTTTCAGCAAAATTGCATTTAAATGCACTGCAGCATTGTGTATAACTGCATTTCTATTTTCCTTACCCACGATTACATATGAACGGGGTACTCCTTTAAACTTATTTTCTGCCAACCAAGAGGTAGGGAACTCATCAAGCGGGTTTGCCAAAAGAAAATCACAGAAAACAATCATTTCATAGTAGTTGAAACAAAAGATTTTTCATTTCAATGGGGATATGGACCGGCGTCAACATATAACATACACCATAAAAACATAGCATAGCTATCCGACATATTTTTGTATGGCCTCCCGAGGAAAAATTATGAGATTCCTCACTTTAGAATATCACTGAATGTGCACTGGATGAATTTGTCAACATGTACATGTAGAACATGTCTGATTTCAACTAAAATGTGTTTTTTGGTTTTTCTTGGAATTGGCAAACCCACTTGCCGAGTTGTCCTTGGCAACTGGGAAAGCTCTTTCTTCTCGGTGACTGGCTAATTTCCAAATTGCTTCATACCCTATAGCTCTACTTTTCTCTAAACTCTTAACAATTTTAATCAGATACATGTATGTTTACATATCAAGTAATTATCCGTGCACATTTATAACCAACACGAACAGCACTAAATTCTGTCTTAAAAATCTTTTATACCAATATTGTAGGGAGCGATAATTAAACTCTTTTGCTGCGGTAGTCATTTGTAGGCCAGCGCCATCTGATGCTGACAGTGGACACTAATACTGAACAGGAGAGCTTACTTTTATCTGAAAGGTCAAAACTATTCAAAAGTGAGCCATCTATACTTGGGAACTAACGTTCCCCAAGCGTATTTAGCATGTTAAAGGGAAGCTATGGGAATAAATTGATGCAGCAAAATCAAATATTTTTTTAAACAAATACATACCAAGTTACATGACAAACAAATACTCTACACCAAGGATATGATGAATATTCCTAGATAGTGCAGAAAATTGCATTTAATATTAAGCAGTTTGGGGGGGGGTAGCCATGTTTGTTCAAATCTCCCGGGCGATTGACGTCATGGATGCAGTGGAGTTTTTTCATCAAGGCGAGTACTACTCGTTTCCACTAAGTTTCCAGACCTTTTTCTGCCCTGGTACTTTGGCTCAAACGCATAGGGAACTAGACCTGCTTGTTCTTCTGGTGATGCACGGTTGTAATCGAAGGATTCATCGCCGGACGTCGACGAAGAACCCGAAGAAATCGAAGAACTGTCATCTGTCATTCCAAGCATTCGCCATTGTTCGAACAGCTGATTGTCACAATGGCTGCATCCATGATGTCATTGGCTCTCGGTTTGGAGGAGAGACCAGATTAAAATCCACCAAGATGGCGGCATACTTGATTCAAAAATAAGCAAATAAACTCATCCATTTCACTCATTAATGTTTGTTTATTTATAAAACCAAGAGCCACAGTTGTTTTTAAGAATACGCAGTTTAGGAATATGTTAAGGTTGTAACTGTTGGTCGAATGGGGAATCATTCCCATAGCTTCCCTTTAATGGGGGACTATAGGCAGGAGCAGAGAGGCTAATTTGGCCATCTTCAGGTGGCTAATATACACAGTAGGGCCCTGGGTCATGTCAGATACAGCACTAAATATATTCCTCGTACAAGCATGAATCATTTCGACGTACTGTGAAATGTGGGAGACCTGTGTTGGCGACTTCGTGTAACTTTATCTTGCCTGCCTAGCTGCTGCCTATATTGTCCCTTTAATAGTAGTGGGTGCGAGCAAGAAATAGTGAATTAAAATTTGAAGGAGCCATGACGTGCTATGCCTACACCAGCACGTCATGGGGTCCATGTACATGTACATACCCACAGCTGAAGGGTTAAGGTGCCTTGCCCAAGGATGAAAATCAGGAGCTAGCTTGGTGATAAAAATTCATACAAAAAAATTGGCACTTGCACTCTTAATCCGTTGTTGTGAATCAAAAAGTTTTAAGTTTTCTCTTGTTTAATTAGGTAAAGTGCCTTGTCCAAGGATGGAGAAAACATCAAAAAGTCTCTTGAATCTTTACTAATTTTCAAGCGACTATTTCAGGAACTACATCAAAAGGGTACGGGAAGAGCGAGAGTCCTCCCGACAGCCAGCATTCAGAAGTTGCAGCGTGGCGTTGAGGACAGGCAATAATCAAAATAGTGACCAGGGAGAAGAGGTGTCACGCAAGGAGTCGACTGGGAGTAAAACTAGCAAACAGGTCAGTTTCTGTACAGAATAAGCAAAGAGGTTAGTCATTACAAGGGGATCAGTGGCAGAGTGGTTAGAACACCAGGCTCAGAACCAGAAGGTCATAACGTTGACACTTGGATGGATCAACACTGTTTCATCATTGTGTATTCAGGCAAGGCACGTAGCCCTACTTTCTTCTCTCCACACAGGAGTAAATGGGTACCAGGCTTGCCTGGGAAAATACCCTGCGATAGACCAGCATCCTATCCAGGGGGAGTAATACTCCTAGTTGCTTAATGCCTCAGAATCCGGGATAAGCTCTGGTCTTATGAGCCATTCACGGCTGGGGCAATAGCCCAGTCGACTTGAACTTTTAACGGGCATTTCCGAACTTACTGGTCCTTCTGTGATTTATGCAACCCCCTGCCAAATTGCACAATAACAATCAATATGTAGTCAAGATGTCAAGATGTGGTCAAACTAATTAACAGCTATCTTTTTATCTTTACGAGATGTTTTCCTGTGTCCTAAATCTGTTAGCTCATTGTTGTATATTGCCATCATCTAACCTTGAGTGCATCCTCGAACCACTTATAAGACATCCTCTACATCGAGCCGCAGGGAATTTCAAGCCGTCTCAATTAACGAATCAGAATCTTCAACCTCGTGTCACGACACCAACTGCCGCTTCCGACGGAATCGTTACCAAATTGCAGCGTTTGAATGTTACTCTATTGATTCGTTACAGAGTAACCATGGCAACAAACAAACGGTGACGATAAACTATGGCGACCATAAGGACGATTTGGAGGAGAACCCCTTACTCACGGTAACGTCATTATCTGCGCCCACCTCGCCCGTGTTTATCCGTAACGAATTTTCGGAACTGACTGAAAAAGATCCCGAAAACGGCGAGGAGGTATTTGAAAAAAAATTACACGTAAAAATCTGAAGTGGTTTCTTGAAGTTGCGTTCCGCTGTTGTTCCTGTCTCTAATTGGCGTCTCAGCCGCAAGTGTGTCTGTGGAATTCGAAATTTGAATTTGTGATTTGTTATTTCGATCTGTTGTCCCAGATTCTTGACATTTTCTGAAGTTTCTTAATGACCTATATCTGCTGAACCGTGGATGAGTTGGCTGTGAGCAAAACTTGGCTAGGGGTTGACCATAGGTACCACCATTTTTGCGAGAACTTGTAATCCTCAAGCAATCAGAACTCCTTAAAAACAAAGGGAATGGCATTTTCATGGGTGGGAGTATGTTCTTTGTTTTCCAGAGAACAGGCTCCTGTGTTTTAAATTGGCCACTTCATTTTAGATGGAGTTATAATGGTTAAAGGATTTCAAAATCTACACAAAATGGCTGTGGCTTTTGGTCCACCCTTAAACTTACTATAAATGCTCAAATCTATGAAGAGTTTCTGATATAAATCTTATTGCCCTTGTAGCAATGCTCTGTTAAATTTTTTAATTCTCCAGTTCGGTATTAAAGGTTATAAGTGGCATTGCCCCTCCCCAAAATAAGGTTATAAGTGCATTGCCCCTTCCCCCAAATTCCAGTATAGTCCATTTTACTAGAAAAAAGTGCAGCCTGTAAAACAAGCCTAAAATGGCTGGGAAAGGTTTTAGTATGTTGCATCAAATGGTTCGTAATTGGTCTAATTCTGGTTAAGAAAATATTTTTAGATACCTCAGACGTAAGAGTTTTGGAAGTATATCCGTAGCCCGCTCTTTCAAAGAATAAGTGACTGAGTACATTAGAAATTGTACGCAAACATTCTACAAAGCGTTTGTGTACAACTTTGAGTCTATTACATCCATAATACATGAGTGACGGTCAACTATAAACCTGTGCTCCCAGGAGCATTGCAATATCACCTTTTTGATACACCCTATCCAAATTTCCCTTTAATTTGTGTAACTTTTGTTGTACATGTATTTCTGTTGTTTTAATGTTATTTTCATATTTTAGGTTGTCCGTGAGGGCATCAGATGAAAGTGCACGTTATGTTGCTTGTGATTTAGTGTTTTGTACCCGAACCAGTTAAGTGTTTATTGTGTTTATTTGAGTGTTTATTTGGGTGTGTATTTGATGTTTATCTGTGGCTGGGTTGTCTACACGGTCATGCAGATCGCCCCACATTAATTTGACAGAATGTCTACTCTGATGTTTGGACATCCTTATTTCACTTGCATTGTACAGTGATGGATGTGTACTCATGTTAAAGCGAACTTCATACAAGCAATACAATGCCCTATTGATGTTGATGCATCAAGTCATACCTGAATGGACCCAATCGCAGGCCCTATCGTCCACATGGTCATTAGGCCGAATCAGCTTACTGCTCTGCGCGGGACTTATAAACAGGAAATTAGACGGTTCATTTTCACCGCCCGAGAAAATGTAAAAAGTAGGCCGAAATGTTGGTCGTGTGAAAACCCCTTTAAGCTTTTTATAGCACTTGATGAAATTTGTAAAAAGTGTCTGACGAGAATACCAAACATCTGGATGTTATAATGCATGGTTGTGCTGTTGTCCACTTCAATTGCATGTTTGTGCTATTGTCTTCATCAATTTGCAAGGTTGTGCTACTGTCCTACCTTGGTGGCAGTGTTTAATTGGTTTGAATGCATGGTTTACATTTAACCCTTCGGGTCTGAACTCCCTGGAGATGCAGGTCTGTTGGGTTCTTATAATGTTTTAGAGACAAATGAAAACATATGTAGAATAGCTAGCCTCATAAAAGCAAACTTTAGTCTATTTATCTATCCTGCCTTTAGATAGAAAAAGGCTTTTTCACTGAATACTGTCAGCACCTTTTTTTACAATTTTTCTCATATAGGTATTGGCCTAATGTAGAATGTATTGAGAAAAAAACACACCAGGTTTTCATGGAAACCACATTCACAGTAGAAATTTGCGATGAAACCTCATTCAAAATGGACTCAAACATCATCAGGTATTTGTTGACTGGCATTTTGATTAAAATACTAGAAAAACATCCACTAATTCTAATGCAATAAACCAATTTATTTTATGTTAGTCTGTCTAGTCGGACACATTTATACATCTCCCGCCTAATTAGTTATTCATAATATTTTCCATTTAGCACTTCACGAATAAGAGTTTTTATATTTTTATCATCACAACAACAAATACAGGAACTGCTATTGCCTAACTCTAAAAGATGGCAGCACTGTCCTGAATTGCACGGGCTCAGTAGTTGACTTTCTTATACATGTAGTCAAAGTAACAGAACAAAACTGCACCTTGAATTAATGACAACATTTAAAAATATTCAAAAATGTGCCATACCATTATTGTATCAGCCTTTTAGTTATTGGTTTCAGTTTTAGATGTGTACAGTCCAAGTCACAATTGACATTCCTAAATTTGCATAAGTTGCGTTATCCAGCACATAAGTTTGAGGTATGCAGCATAAACCTGTGTGCAACTTTGCATGTAACTTGCGTGCAACTTTGTGCCTGCATATGTAGGTTAAGCGTAAGATGCGTGCAAATAACGCAAAGCAGAAGGGATGTCAGTTGTGACTTGGACTGTAACTACGGGGCTGGGTTGTTCAAAGCGTTGTAAGCTTAACCGGATCCTGGTGGTCTACTTCAGTGACTCGTTCAGTTTGGGAACGTAGTCTGCAAACTTTTGGTCCTAGTCTAACATACTTTACTCTCTCTCTCTTACAGCCAAGTGAAACAGAGAAGGAGCCAGAGATGGTATGCAATGACAACAACGATGACGAGGATGCAGAAAGCGACAACGAAGGAGAATATGAATGTGAGATGGCGCCACTTGTCAAACAGCCAACGATCTTGGAGGACATCAGCGAGGTCAGCGAACACTCGTCACCCGCAAGGCACAGCATCAGCATGATGGAGGAAACGTTACTACAACACGTAAACAATAACGCGTTGCCGTCGGTGACGATACCCAAACCACCGGACCATGTCGTGGTCAACGTCAACAATCCTCAAAACGAAAGCGCCCCCTATAATGATCCTGGGTTACCAGGGTTAGGTTTGACTACTTTGACACAGTCGGACTTGAGTGTTTCGTCGTTGAATCCTTCATACAAATACGGAAATCAGACGGAATATATCAGCGGAGGGGGGTACGGTAACTTCGCTTACTCTCCAGTTGAGGAGGTTCATATCCCAATGCTACAAGACGACATTGAACAAAAAATCCTCGAGAGCCCTGACTTGCCTGACCCACCAAACTTTGCTTTCTCACCTATTGTCCCAATCCCGTGTTTAAATTCACCGGACGAAAGCCACAATGGTATTTTGAACAGTTCATCTTCGGACGAGACGTCACCGACAAGTAGTTCGTCGTCACGAGAATCGAGTGATTCGTCACCTCGTGCGAGCAGACTCGAACAGGATCCGCTCAGTGACTATTCGTTTTATCAGCAAAGTATTAGCGACCGTTTGAATGAAATGAATGACGAGTTATTTGACGATATGTTAGGCCCCGACGAGGACCGTAGCATCAAAATGGCAGAGTTGTCTGAATTCTCGTCATTACCCACAATTCCCGAAAGTAGTCGGGAAAATACGGACGCAGAAGACTATGAAGCCAGGGTTGAATATCCATTGGCTCGTAACTCCTGGATGTCAAATCGCTCATATTCATCGGATTCTCATGATTCTCGAGGCCGGGCCGCATCACAGCCCGTTGAACAAAAATATCCTTCCGCAAACATTAACGGGTCAGTTCCAAAAAAACCTCCGCAGGAGCCTCAAAAAGATGCCAAAAATTCAAACACGGCCCGTTTTGTCGGGAATGACAACAATGCTTATGACAATGACCTTGAATTGTCTGACGACCTTGAACTTTCCGATGAAGGTCATGGTCATACCCATATTCATCTAATGGATGAACGAACTCTTCTTTTGAGCAGCTTCGAGGGGATGGAGAGTACACTGGTATAGTTGTTCGGCTGATTAGTTTGGGTGATTACTGATAGGCGGCACCATTGTCAGTTTGCCGATATATCAGCGTTTAGAAATGGTCTATCAAAATGATGTGTTTTCCATAAGATGCTTGTACACTTTCGTCTTAGGCTGGTTAACGCATGCTCAAAATACGCCACCTACCAGCCATTGTTCAAACTTATATATACCTATAAATACCGGTATTCAAAATTTATATCAACAAATGAGTGTCTAAATAATCTGCTGTCAAATTAATTTTATTTCAGATAAATTCTTTATAAATAATTCTGAGTGTATGGACATAATTGTATAGATATCCAGTTTTCACTGTTTTTATTTTCCCTGCCGGTGCCAAATTGTAAAGAATAATTTAGGAATTTAAAAAAAAATGGTTAGAATATTAGTTATAAACAACAGCTCTCCTGAATCATCTTCTCCTGCAGTTCTAATGTCCACCTACATGAACTCTCCCTTTAAAGGAGTACGCCGTTTGTGGGTCCGAAAAATAGAAATGCAGTTATACACAATGCCATTGCATACATGTAGTGCATTTATGATGCATCTTCGCTGTAAATTGGTATACAGTATTCATATATCTATCTACCCCATTAATGGCAATGTTGAAATTTATATTCAAAACGTATTTTTGCAAAGGGAAATACTACGCCTTTCACACGTAATATGGGCCTTTTGTTCATTTGCCCATCAACTGGCTTAATAATGTCTACACAGTATGTTAAAGGGGTACTATAGGGAGGAGCAGGGGGGTTAAATTGACCATCTTTTGGTGACTTATATGCACAGCAAGGGTACAAGGGAATAGTGCTCACGTTTATCTGAATGGGCAAATATTCAAATGTGTTGCCATCTATAATAGCTGTATCAAACTAAGTCCCCCCCTCCCCAACGTGGAAATTGCATGACTAGTGCTGGTGAATTAAAATTATAAAAGTGCATGATGTGCAATGCTCATCACCTGCATACGGTGGGGACATTTGTGACATAATAGCACATCACCCGCAACAAAAGGGTTAATGAGGGTTGCAGTAAACTGGGCTGTAGTACAGGTAGTGCAGGCATGAAAGATTACAGCATGGCGATGGTCTCGCTTTAGCCATGAATCCCTGAACAGTCATTTTTTAAGTAGGGTTGGACTTATTCCACAAGAGGAGTCGATTTACTTTCACACCCAGTCTTGATTTCCACGCAGTAGTCTGAGAAACAATCGAATTCTAAAAGAGCTGCTGTCTATTGGTTAAATATGAACTTAATATTCCTTTAAAGGACCATTGGCATTATGAAGGGCAATATTACCCAGCTATCGGCTGCCAAGTCACCTCCTATTCTACATCAGTAGTTCCCATCAACAAATAGCACAAAAAAAGGAAAGATTAAAATCTGAATGAATAATCGTGCTTTCCCGACGTTGACTCCGATTTGACCCGATTTAGCTCTCAGGCGTGCAGACTCATGTGGCCGGAAATTTGCGCCAGCACTTGCACGTACTGAAAATAACGAATAATGCGTTTTTCTACTAAGAGCTGAAACAGAACTTGAAAAGCATCAAACTCGTTCACAAAAATAGTTTACTGATGAACCAACAGAAGAACCACCATACTGCAATAATAATCCCAATGGCCCTTTAAGATTGTACATAATGCTTTTCGCTGATATGTGAATTGATTTCTATTCAAAGGGAGACTATAGGCAAGAGCTAGCGTCCCAATCGGTGATCTCCAGGACTGGTGACCTGAGTACACACAGTTAGGCAACTGGGTCTGGTCTGACTTCACCCTGTGGAATTGGCAGCAACCTCTCCGATATCCTGCCTCTTCGTGTATTATTGCCAACCACCTCTCCGAGCAAATCCAAATCCTGTCTGTAAACTGACTCCTTTGTATGGACCCGGACCTTTCATCCAACTTACAGCTTCCCAACTGTTGGAAACCCAAGGAGCCATGATCGGGCATTCAACAAACCAATGTTCAACTCTGGCTTCAGCATTTGAGCTGCTACAGTTGAGATTATCTCATTTCGATTTCTCCCGTGCAAACAACCGACTCTCCTATGCTGAAACGCTGGAACCAGGGATGCAACATACAGTTTGAAACCTAGACATAGCTCTTTGGTGGTCCTGGCATAGCCTCGCCACAGTGAGAAAGCTGCTAGTTATGGCAGTCCAATGCGGTCACAATTACCCTATTCCCGTTCAATGCTATTTCTTTCCCGTTGTACGGGAATTGCACTCCTGTTGAAGAGCAAGTTTGAATAAAGCTGATGAGATGTTAGATAGTACCGACACCCTCCTCGATCTGGCCTACCTCACACTTGCCTATAGTGTCCCTTCAAGATGTATATAAACTTCCTTTACTGTGATGTTATCGGGCGATAACTGTTAGCAGCAGTTTATAAGAGGCAGAAGTTAGCAAAAAACATGTTTTTGACCATGATTTTGGCCGAGAATTGTCAGAAAGTGTCAGTTGCCCCACCCCGACCAAAAAGCTAGCTCCGCCACTGGTGTAGACACCAGTTGAAAAACTTTTAAAAATACCAGTTTGAGTTGAGTCCATCATGGGAATGAGGGAATTTTCAACAAAGAAACCATGAGTACCAATGAAATTTGATGCCCATGTTACATGTATGTTTTGGGACGTCAATTCAATTACAAATTTGATCTCTAGAAATTAATGCCAGTTTTTGAGTTGTCTTAAAGTGAATAAATTATTTATGGAAAAATTTTAGTTATTGACTTCTATCTGCCATACATTAGGACCTTGGGTAGAGCACTAGGACAATACATACCCAACTAACAGGCAGCCTGTACCTTGCATCAAAAGGCCTCTGGTGTCAAGATTGGCAGTTGGCTTTGACGTGGAACGCATGCGCCTTGCTTCATCTGTCTTCAGTCCAGCGGCCATGTTGTCCAAACATGTCTTCACAGCTTGAGACCTATGGATAAGACAGAAAACAGACAGAAGAGTGCTACAGTAGACTGGTCCCTCTTTAAGGAGCAATTGGATAGGTCAATTTATTTCATGACCAAGATGAGTATTGAAAACTGAAAACTTTTACAAAAAGCTTTTGATGTAATTACTGGGTTAAACCCATGCCCTAAATTTCACAAGTTTGGCTGCTGGCTCTGCTGGTATTTCAGCAGTAGCAGGAGTCATCACTGCTCCAATAGGCTTTGCTTTGGGTGACGTGACAAAGGCAAGTGCCATTACTTCATCACCACTTAGTTTTCAGAAGAAGGCCATACTTAGGAAAATTGAAAAGCATGAGAAGATATCACAATCGGCAATTTCCAAACTTAACAAAATCAATGATTTGGTCAGTAAAGCCTTAACAGACTCTCACATCTCTACAGAGGAATTCAGTTTAATCCTCAAGGAGAAGGAGAAGTACATTTCCTTGAAGAATGCCATTAGAAAGAAACAAAGGGAGACCAGTTCTGATGCCAGTTTTGATGTAGACTTTTTTAGAGGAAGGGAAAAAAACTAGCACAGACAGAGATGCTGGAGAAACTGAAAGGCTTTGCTCTCAGGACAAAGTCCGACTAAAAATAAACTGAATTCCAACTACTTGACTGATAGTGGTCTCAAAGCCAAACAAGACCTAGAGGTTTTAGTCGCAACAGGGAAAAGTAAGGATTTCCTTAACAAACAACTTACAGTTAATGACTTGGATGTTGTGACAGAGAAGGAAATCATTAAATATCATAGACTCTACTGGACAAAGATGGCTGCTAGACTTAACGATTCTTTAGAAGACAGTTCTTAAGGCTTACACTAAATTAACAAAGTTGTTCTTACCTGTTGATGATGAGGAAGAACTTTACAATGATCTTAGAAACGATTACTTAGTAACGAAAGAGTTGGACAAATGGTTAGGATGGGTAAGTCTGAGGATGGGGGCACTAATTGCCCTTGCCTCAACTACCCTCATTACATTAGGTCACTGTCATGGGGAATTATCAGGACATGAAAGTCCAAAGATTGATGATGACATTGACTCAAATAGTGACTCTAATAGTGACCTAATTAATTCCAGTAACATAAATGGAGAATGATAACACAACTCAAGTTACAAGTAATACAAATACTAGCGATGATACTAAACTGATAGTAGTACCTAAGAAGGTTAGATCTGAGAAACAATTGGCATGGTCTAGAGATTTTGGTAAAAGGTCTCTGGAATTTAAGAGAATTAAAAAAGAAAAGACAACCGACGACGACGACGAGTTTTTGGTATTTTGAGCAAAAAAAAAGTGAAAATTTTTTTTGTACTTAGAAATTTTTTCATCACTCTGTCAGTTGAAAATATTTCAAAATTTTCAAAATCAAAAATATTTTGGGACTGCAGTTTTTGGTGATGCCAAACACGGGCAAAGTTAGCCAAACTTGTTTGGCAATGTTTGCCTGTGTTTGATAGTGTGGACGGGTCCCCAAACATTCGCCAACATGATGTTGGCTCATGTTGGCCAACAATCAGTTGTTACAGTATTCAAACAAACAAAGAGACTATATTTTAACTATTTAGGCAAAAAAGATCTTCATAGTTTTATAGTTCAAACTCTTAAATCGCAAATATTTTTTGTAAAAAGTTTGCTTCTTTCTAGAAGATGTATTTGCCGAGATTTATTTTAACAGCGATTAGGATGCCAATTCACACGAAGCTTTGCTCGAGGGTTAAAATACCTGCATATTATTAGCGCTCTGAATGTCTACCCCCAAGGCAACCAGAATTACTTCCCCTGTCAGACATCTAAATAAACATAGTGAGATATTGTAGAATGATTGCAACACCTGTTAGTGGAACAATGTGATTCAGCTTCAGCTTATCCTCGTCTTACATTGGTATCAGGTTCCTTATATTTTAATTTCAGGGACTAATCATTGGTTGCATTGTTTGGCAATGTTTGCCTGTGTTTGATATTGTGGACGGGTCCCCAAACATTCGCCAACATGATGTTGGCTCATGTTGGCCAACAATCAGTGTTGGTGAATGTTTGTTAGTGTAGACCAGGCTAATCTTACAGTATTCATGTTCACTACATTTCTTTTTATGATTCTAAAGTGTTTTCTTACGCTAAAAGTAATTCATACACCTCCTACAGAGATACACAGTATGAGTGCCAGTCCTGAAGAATATATTGATGTCAGTTATGTACATGAAATGACCCTTGAAATAAAGATTATCAATGACATCATCATCATCATAGTTCTTACCATTCCCGGAAAGGTAGAGAAGGTCTAGTTTTGCCTCACGTAAGTTTTTAGCAGCTTCATTCTGTAACTTGAACACATTATCTTCTTGAGATTATTGTCACTCTAAATCTTAGGGATATCGTTTTGAACACATACAGGAAAGGAGTTGATTCGTATTCCGTACCGAGAGCTAGGCTCGATCTTAATCTCATTTTCATACATCTTGTTGGGGTTAATTTCTGTTGCTTTAAAACTTGTTTGCCCTTATACTCCAGAGCAAACACTTCTGATCATTTCCCTGTTCCTGTGATATTACATTGCCGACAGCTTTAGTGTTAAATGGTAATCTAATGTAATGACCACCTTTGCACCTCTTGTAAGGACGTATTGTCATGTCACAGGACTCTATTATGTTAAGAGACAAGCCAGACCCTTGAAAGTACCTCTCTTCAATCTGTGGTTACTGCATTGATTGCCTATTAACTTTAATAGTAACCACACTGGCTTACCAAACTCCTTTACTACTTCAATTCCTTCCACTTTCTTTATGCCATCAAGCTCCTCGGTCTCAAAGGCAAGCTTCTTATCTACACCTTTAGGGATTAGTGGTGGAAGAGGAGGTTGTACTTGTACCCATAACTTACTCATCTGTTTCTCTAATGTTTCTTAGTCTTCCTGTGGGCTGCCATATTGCTGTATGAAACGTATTTATCACAAGTAGGACATTGTACCTTTTGGTTTTCTATCACTCGTATTATCAGTCATTATTTTAGATTAAGATACATTACAATGTATCTCGTGGTGTCATTTAGGCTCCTCCTAGCTCCTCTTCTGTGCAATATGCACCACGTTTTGCTGTGACGATAAACATAAAGAAGACAAAGATATAATTTCACACTTTTTCCATTTATTCCAATGTAAAGCAGCCTTGGCTCTGAGTGTATATGTTAACTATAAACAGATTACAACAATGATATATACAACTTACATATGTACATTATTAACCCCCTGTTCCAGACTGCATATGCAGGGCTGCACAAACTCTGCAAACAGATTGTGAATTCCCATACCCTTCTCCCGATTAAACTGTCATGTAACATTTAAAATCAAACCTTTGCAAATGTAATTTCCTGAATATTGGAAACAAAAACTGATAATATAAAGTCAATGCCAATAATGCTGGGTTTACATATAGTTTACATAGAGTCAATGTTATAATGATCTCCTTTAAGAACAGACAGTCATTTCCAAAGACCGGACTACATATGATTCATTACGTCATTTAAATTTCCCCCTGCTGTCAGTTATATCGTGTGTTCAAGCTTCAGTCATTTAAAGGCCCACGCTGTCCGTGAAACATTTGAAAATTGTACCGGTAATTGAATTTGAAAATTTCCGATGGAGTTTATAAACATACTAAATATAGCTTTCAGCATCGCCATTGTGTAGAAAGATATACAAATACTATGAATACCAAGTTTCAGCAAATTCGTTTGCATAACAATTGCACTTTAACATTGTGTATAACTGCATTTCGATTTTCCTGGACCACCAGTAATCACGAGTGACGTGATAAGGGATCTGTGACATGTGAAACATGAACCCTGACATTGGGTGATATGAATAAAGACTAGTAAATGCTTTTACTTCAGTTTTGTACAGAAAGGCCTAGTGTAAATGTACATGGAGATTTAGATAAAAGCATTTGCTAGTCTTTATTCATATCACCCATTGTGACTCATATGTAAACCCGAACTGATGGATTTCTTATGTATGGCTCAATGTAATCTATACCCATTTACACGACTGTACCTTTCATTTCTTGATGAGTGAAATGAAAAAGTCAAAACATTTCGCTTTATTCTTGTTAAGAAGCCCTCACTTCAGTGACAAAGTCAAACTTCATCAGAACAGCCATGAGAGCTACATAAGGGGTCATCCAATATCATCAAGATTTTAAAAAAAATTACACAACCTAAATACTTCTTTTGGCAGCCCCCTTCCTCTCCCAAAACGTACTTTTAATGATGTCGATTTTTTATATTGATCAACATCTAATTGAAATTCTACAAGCATACATTTATCGTTTTGTTAATTGTTGTTGAAAATGTTGATAATAACGGATGACCCCATAGAATTTACGATTATTATAGAATATAAAACCCTTTGACATACTAGTACATGTAAAATCTATAAATAACTGATTAACACAAGTAAAAATTATAATACAGGTTGAAGGTTTACAAAAGTGTGCGTTGAAATTCCATCTGAATTTCCATTTCACTTTATACATTAGTTACATATTTCACATACTTATTAAATACAATTGTAATTGCATGATTTTTGGCAACTGCATCAAATAAAATTAACATCTCCTGACTTGGCATAGTAATTTGATGAAACTATTTGCAGAAGTATGATCAGGCCACTTATGTATACTGGAGGTGATTCTCTGATCTGCAAAATAACCAGGCAAATCTGCGTAATAATATCCTTATGCATGATGCTCATTAGGATGTATTGGGTGTTAGGCCAGTTGAATACAGCCTCTCGTAAACTGCAGGTCATGTACACAATAAATTTCCAGCCCATGTCAATTTCATCCCCAGTAGGCTCTGTATTGTATTGTACCGCTAACTATTACTGCCACCCTTGGTAATTAAGTTTGTATTAGCCAAGGGCATATTAAAGCTGCTACGGGTTCAAAATTCCAATTGCTCAAAATATAGTAATGTAAAGCTTTATCAGCCATTTAAAAACTAGTATAGGCAGGAGCAAGAGGTCCAACTGGGGGACTCAAGATAACAGTCAGGGAACTGGGCCTGGTTCAACTCGAAAAGAGAATCATGCCAGTGTACTGAGAGATAGTAGAGACACATTTTGGGACTTTCCCTAACCTAATCTGGCCCACCTTGCTCTTGCCTACAGTTTCCCTTTAATACTGAACTCGTCGTAGGTGAATCTAAGAGGCTGAGGGGGCTGCTTGTCATAGTTTAATGAACACAAAATCTTAATTCACAAATATTCCTAACTTTCGAGTTCAATTAACAATAATTGGAAAATCTAACCTAACTTCTAATTTTGAACACCCTCAGTCTTTTAGATCCAATATTGGTTTTTATATGATAAAACAGGAGTCATTGTAATGGATAATATTTTGCCACTCGGACTCGGTGTTGCTACTGTAAAAATCAATTGAAAAGGTGCCTGATGAAAACAGTAAATGTATCAGCAAGTCGGTAAGTTTAACCACAGTATGATATTTCATGGGCTATTTTCATAAATTGACCGATTCATTCCAGAGGACCAGATTTGCGTGGGTGGCTTGGTGTGACGACAACAGGATATGCACTGTGAGTGCAATAGCATCGATGACCACTCACATGGTCAACGTACAGAAGGTAAAAGTCGTTGACAAGGAGGGCAAAGTGGCCAAACTGTAATATTGATTTCTGACAATTTTTACATATTGCACGAAAGCTTGATCAACAGTTTCATAATGAGGTAGTTGGCCTTGATACAAGACCACTTTGTTCTGAGATAACTGACATTAGTCTCATCTCTTAGGAAAAATGCATCCCTTTTACCATGGTAAATCCACAATTCACCATGGTAAATCCACAATTCACCATGGTAAATCCACAATACACCATGGTAAATCCACAATTCACCATGGTAAACTGACAGCAATTCACAATGGTGAATTGGAACAATAAGATATTCCACCATGGCAAGCATCGAAAATTCTACATTCCTAATGGCTTAAGCATGATGAATTCTGAATTCACCATGGAATTTTAGATCTTTTTCGTAAGGAATAAACTAGGGAATATGTTTACAGAATTTCTGAGCAGATGGCGCTGCTATGCATCCAAGAAAACAACCTCGGCCCAGGAACTCCTTTACCCTTTCGCTACAGTAGCTACAAATATTGAACAGAAGGGCTTACTTTTATCTGAACAGTCCAAACTCTTCAGAAGTGAAAAAACAAATTTGCATTTGGCATGTTTCAGGGGGGTGGAACCAAGTGCTGGTGAATAGAAATTTTAGTGGAGCATAACATACTATGCATGTCATGGAGCCATGTGCATGAGGTGCATAGCACGTCACCCGCAGCGAAAGGGTTCATTGTCATTTTTGCCGGCCTAGCATAGCTGCAAGAGGGCTGTGGTACCCTGCGTTGGCCCCACTCCTGGGGGACTGAATACAGGGTGCACAGCCATCTGTTCCAACGACCTCACGACCTCAAACTAAAGTCTAACAAAAGATTACAATGGTGCATATTATAGACATTGCATGTTCGCCTTTCCTCTAAATCAAGCCTATACAGCAATAAAATTTAAAATCAAAAACATATTCTTAGAAGGTAACGTAATGGAAAAAACAGATGGTAACTTTGCAATATTAACGAGACTGTTATTTTCAACAACAAACTTGCTATATCTTTGAGGTTCACAATAATACTGTATGGAGCTATCAAGCCAGTTTTTGTGCATCTGTTACACACAAGCCTGTTGCAGGTAATACAGGCCTTTTGTACAGGCGCCCTTTCACTGGCTTAATAGCGTCTACACAGTATCTGCAGGGACCGCTACCTTTGACTACAAGCGGGAAATGATTGCATTATCTGTATTCTTCAGTCCCAGAGGTTTGAGCCAGGTCTACACACCTCTTTACCTCTCTAGACAGCAACACTACACGGACCATAATGCCCACTCTGTATTATCTGGAGACACTACTCCTTTAAGCAGCAAAAAGTGTCCCTTTAATTAGCTCACTTCAAGACATACCCTCACCGAAAGGCAGTGCACTGAAAATGACTGCATCACACTGCTTTTGACTGAAACCCCCACTGCATATGACTGTCTTAGGCATATCATTTTTTCTTAATGTTTTAAAACCACTGATTTTGACTGAAAGACCACTGCAAAGCACTGCCACTTGCATATCATTATGAACGACGTATTTCAAAAACACTGCCTATGACTGAAAGACCACTGATTTCCACTTCTCCAACTCTGATCGAAACCCGTGGCATTTTCAACATGACTGAAAACCACTGCTTTATGACTGGTGAGATTAAGACTTGATGGCAGTGTAAAGCAGTGGTAATTGCAGTCAAATTCAGTGTTAAATATCACCCATAATTCAACCTGAGACAGGAAGCTAGTAAGTTTGAATTTGATAGTCAAACATTCAAGGAATCATGGTAGCTCTTCATATTTCTCGATATTTACCCGAATTTCAATATAAGAAGAGGGGAGTTTTAGTCAGTTTGAATTGGAACACATAAGGAGCCAAATGAATGCAAAAAGGGTAATCTAGACAGTCACTGAAGTTGTATTTTCAGCAAATCAAGAAGGCTGTAGGCCCTATAGGTGTTGTAATGCATGCATACACTGCAAGATATCTGCATGTATCTTCATGCATCTACTGTAGGCCCTATAGGTGTTAATTGTAATGTATGCATACACTGCAAATTATCTGCATGGGAGCTCAATACACATCAATCAGTTAGATCATTATTCTACAGGCCGCGTGCAGTTACTTTATTTGGACGCCAATTTGATCTAGCTCTAATCCCTGACATCACTGACAGTAGCTATGTGCCATGTGTCGTTTCAATTGTCTAGTAACCCATCTGACCACTGTCATTATGACAAAGTTTGCAATGACGTTGGTCAAGGACGTGAATTTGTCATCTTTTTACTGTGTCACGTCATCATGCAATGGCGATGTCCTCTATTTGTGCAGATGACGTCATCACTGCCATATTGGACGCAAACACACCGTCTAAAATAGGACAGCAAAAGTAACAGTTTGCTAGAAGTTTTTGCTTTTTCGAACAATTTCTTTGGTTGTCATCAGCACAGGGGGTCACGTCCCCCAAACCTCTCTCGGCATCCGTGCCTGCATGCCATTAAATAAATTATTCATATTAACACTGAAAATGACTGCTCCCTCCAAGAGGTTTTGGAAATGGCAGTCAAAATCAGTGGTGTTTCAGTGTGGATTCAGTGTGCTGCGAAATATTTAAATTAACACTGAACCCCACTGCCAGCCCTGTGCATGATGCATAGTGGGGAGTCATTTTCAGTGTCAAAAGCAGTGGAAATCAGTCAGCCTAAATATTTAAATGAGCACTGCTTTTGACTGCCTTACCACTGATTTTGACTGTCTTACCACTGCTTATGACTCCCTAACCTCTATTTTTGATTGCTGTATAACTGTATGCTTTGGTATTGCGTGACTGAAAAACACTCCCTATGACTGCTTTCCACTGATTTCAACACTGCCATAAAAATGTGAGGTAACACTGCAACCTGACTGAATCCTGACTGATATCACACTGCCTTTCGGTGAGGGTACCTCTGGACAGACTTGGATACTGGGTCTAAAAACAAGTCATACAAAACTAAAACATTGGATTGATTAGAAACTAAAATAGTTCTATTAAATGAGTGTTAAAATGTCAACAAAAAGGTCCTGTTACAACTTCTGAACGATTTCTTGAAAGATCATGGGTTTGTATCTGTGACCCTATGTCGTCCAACTTCTTGTAGTTCCACAACAATCTGATAGAGGGCAGTGCATGTGGACTCCTAAACCTCTCTGAAATATATAAAAGGTACTTGCGTTAGGAAGCTGTCAATTTAGTGCAAACAAATTATTTTGTGTCTGACAAATGATATAACTGACTGGTGAAGTGGTATAAAAATAATCATTGGACTGCGAAGGTTTTTTGAAAAGATTTTTTCCTGGCATTGATCTAGGTTGGAATACTGAAAATAGCCAAAATCTTATGAATATTTTGGTATTACAGCAAAAAAATGCATTCAAATCAATGTTTTTTTCAAAAAAAGAGGAGGGTCTGGATCCGTGCTTGATGATGTTTTGAGCAATTGTTAGTTCATTATCAGTTTAAATGAGTTGCAGAAACATTCAGGTTCATGCACAAGTATTTTTTTGGATTTAGTTCAACATGTTCAAGATTAAAGGGAACTGGAACCGCCGAGCGATTTATTCAACTTTTCGACTTTCACCGCCCGAGAAAGTCAAACTTCCAACTTCCTATTCGAGTTCAGATTTGTAGCTCCACCCCCAGTGCCCGAGCATGCGCAGTTAAATTTGTTATTATTGAGAATCATGTGAGAATCACGTGAGTCATGCGATCTTTCATTCATGAGTTTTCGTAGTAAATTCCATAGTAGTGACGTCACTCAATGATTGACAGCTAGGCGCCATGTTTCATTCATGCATCGTTCTGATCACCCGATACGCGGGAAATGAAAACGAGGTCATACGAACTGGCTTGGCGGTTTCAGTTCCCTTTAAAAGTTGCATGCATAATTGGAAATTCATATAAAAACATACATATGTACCAAAGGTCTTTGTTCCTGCCACAAAATAAATTGGGTGGGGGGGGGGGACATTGATGAGATACCCAGTGAGAGGTCTGAAAATTAATTTTGCTACATGTCAGGAGATGTGTTTCCGGGTATTTCATGGCTGGAAAACGGGAAGCAAAAAACCAACTATTTCTCAACCCGAAATGTTGGAAATCAACACTATTAAGATAAAATCAAACTGGGCATTACCAAGAAGTAATTAACGACTCGTAATAGCAGGCATTCTTTGTCTAAGAGAAGTTTTAGAACATTGTTAAAATGTCATTTCCTTATTAGCCTAAAAATCACTACTAATTGAGTTACACTTTTTGAGGCAAGTATTTTGTGACAAAAAACAAGCATTAACAGCAAGTATGGATTAAAGATACTTGATAATAGCGATACTGTCATTGAAAAGAAGACGAATTACAAGTATCTTGCAAAAGCCCCCTCGTGTCAAAATTTGGTACCAAGTGCAAGCTGAGATGATGTAGTACATATTGCTTCCAAATGTTTAGTCTTCATTAATTCTTGGTATCACTTGTTTTTATAATTTCAAGACAAGCTGGTATTCCTCCTTTATCAATCTTCCTTTTCATGCTCATTGAGAGAAAAAAGTTTATTTTAAAAGCGTTACCTCAGCCAAATCAAGAGTGAAAATGGAGGAGTGGCAAGCCTCTCTTGGATCATGAAAGGGGGCCGTTTCTCCCTTGAGGAAACCCTTAAGTCAAATTTAAACCACAAATCCTAGGAAAACCTCTCGTCACATTTGAAGGGATACACTTGTACAAGACTGGCTTACAACAAAGATATGTGACTTGATCCGTGAACAAAGGTTGTGATTAAAGGCGTACACCGTTTGTCAAAATTGAAACTGAAGTTGGGAATTTCTAATTGTATCAAAATATGAAGTGAATACAAATTTCAACGACAAAGGTACAAATTCTATAAATACCAAGTTTTAGCAAATTAAGAATGCCTAATATTAACTGCACTACGGCTTTGTGTAAGCTAAGGTGGTACAATGATACGCCAGTACAATTATAGCCTCAGTGTGCACTGATGTGTACTACCAGCTCATGTCAACACTGTAGGAGCTATAATTGTATCACTTGACCTTATACATGTCAAAACTACAAGTTGATATGAACGGTGTACCTCTTTAATATCCTACATGTACTTGAAGCAGTTAGGCAAAATGTTCTCGGAGTAAGCATTCACTTGAAAATTGGCAAAAGTCACAACAACTTCAGCAGCTAAAATTGCTAATTCAAAATGTAAAACCGAGAGTTGAGCTAAGCAAACTGCAGGGCCAATGAGATACCCATCCCCAGCAATCAATTCCCGACGATTCAGGCAACTTTTTGCATCTTCATCTTTTGGTTCCCAAAGTCGAAAGGAATATTGTCTCAAGAAATTATTCAGTTCTTCAGATAAAACTTAAACTTCAGTTGGCTTCACTCAAACTCAAGGCGAAGGTATGGTAGAGAAGGGTATCTATTTACCTCACAACCAGGCCGACACATCAGAAACAAGATCCATTACTCTAGAGTTAAGCGCCCTGCTAACAAGCAAATTAAGTTTCTCAGTGACCTTTGATTTTAATCCCTTGCGACAATAATTGCTTAGTGCAGGTCACTGGGATGCAAGAGTGAATTTGGAACCCAGCCATTACTGATTTCATCGAAGAGGAGATCGAGAGATCCTTTTGACTCACATTGCAGCAACTATTATGGTAGTTAAAGCGAACTGGAACCGCCGAGCGATTTATTCAACTTTTCGACTTTCACCGCCCGAGAAAGTCAAACTTCCAACTTCCTATTCGAGTTCAGATTTGTAGCTCCGCCCCCAGTGCCCGAGCATGCGCAGTTCAATCTGTTATTATTGAGAATCATGTGAGAATCACGTGAGTCATGCGATCTTTCATTCATGAGTTTTCGTAGTAAATTCCATAGTAGTGACGTCACTCAATGATTGACAGCTAGGCGCCATGTTTCATTCATGCCTGGTTCTGATCACCCGATACGCGGGAAATGAAAACGAGGTCATACGAACTGGCTTGGCGGTTCCAGTTCGCTTTAACTGCAAATAAAATTGCTTGTTTGTGCCTAGCTTTCGACATCACTCAAAATAGACAAGTCTTTGGTCAGCTTCTTCTGTGTTGTAATTTCCTCTCGAGGTAAGCATGTATTCTTACAGGTAAACCAATACATTTTTCCACTGGTAAACGGATACCCTCATCCACCGTGTATAAAAAAGCTGAACTTGCAATAACCGCAAGAGAAATTGGAACTTGCATAACAATACCTAGTATAACATTCAATCAGTTTACACAAGAGCTTTCTTAGAAGGGTTCAGATCCTTAAATCTGATATGTCATGGCATAACCAGGTGCATGTCACTCTGAGCTTGGCTGGTCGGGACAGACTGCTCGTCCATTTCACTGTTGTCTGCCTTTTGTGAAATTTTAGGACATCTATTTCTTCCATTATCTCCTGGTGTCATTTAGGCTCATATTCTATGGGACATGCGCCTATTTGATGTGACAGGTTACACACTGAGAGAATAGTCCCCAGGGACAACACGACGAGTGATGGCAACACTCCTCTGAAGACTTCGAATCAGCACTACCGTCAGCAGAAATTTGAACAAAAATTGCCAGATTATGCATCCGGTTAGGCATGCTGAAGAACAGGTTATGACTTAGTTCGCTTGGTTATATATCAATGCCCATGCGTAACCGATGCAAAATCTGGAAGTTTTGTCCTGATTTCTGCTGACCGTGGGGTTGATTCAAAGGCCTCAAAGGAGTATTCAACCAACCAGATTCCAACCACAAGCATGTTATCATGGCTCCGTTGCAGTTCGCAATGACTAAAATCATTGGTTTGCACAATGCTTTTTATTAGCATCACCACAACTCTTGTGCAAACTGACTCTAAACAAACAAACTGCTTACCATTTCTACCCCTAGGTGGTGCTACTGTCGATTACAGTGAAATAAATACATTTTAATACATGTAGCTTCTTCGAACAAACCCATTGATCCAACCGAGACTGAAGTCCTTCCAGTTTCCCAGAAACTGAATTCTGTGATGTGCTGCATGGTCTGTCCTACATTTGCTATGTCAATTTGCTGACCAAGAACAAAATTTGCCCGACACTTCAAATCGGGGAGGTGTTCATTTCCATGCAGAATATCCAAAGGGGTCACCCGAAAGTGTGCAATCATGTGAAGTGGCATTAAAATCAGGGATGCAGCAAGCGGGGGTTGGGGGTGATTGCCCCCCCACAAATCACCAAAAAAATGTTGCCATGATTTTGACCGAATTATTTAAAAAAGTGTCATTCATTTTGCCCCCAAAAGGAGCGTTTTGCCCTACCCCCAGACCAAAAAGCTAGCTTCGCCACTGAAAATGTGATTCAAAATTGTATACTTACGATGCCTCAAGGTCTGAACTCAACAACAACTGTTTCTTCAGCCTCATCATCTGGGAGTGCGTCATACGTTTCCGGCCCTCTGGTGTCGTTGCTAAAGACGAATCTGACGTCGAGAATGAAATTCCATCCTCACTCGCCGACTGATGTGGCAACGTCAGACTACGCGTCTTCAGTGCCTCCTCCGCCGAATCCAAACTGAGACTCGGCGGTTGGAGCGCAGACGTGGATTGCGGACGGTCAGCTCGGCGTAACGGGGCACTGACTGTAATAGTCACTTCATTTGAATTTTCAAAGACGCTATCAGTCGATGCAGTCCTACGATGATCAGGGTCTTGGTTTGCTTGTAAAGACCCTGTCGACGAGAAACCACTCGAGCTTACGACGCTCCGTAACGACGTCGAAACGCCGGTCGATTCCTGTAATGTTCGTTCGTCCTCAGTAGGCCCGCCACAGACCTCCAAAGCTCCTAAATTCCATGAAAGACGTTTATGTATTGACGCGTCCCGATCTTTCTTTTGCACATTTTCAATACTGTCCACCGTGTGATAACGTTTATCGGATCGTCTTTGGTTGAACTTCCCCTTCCCATTATCCTCCATCGTTAACGAGATTCGCGGATTTTCACCAAACACGCCACGACTGTCTACCGGCGACATCCTCGATGATGGTGAATTCGTACCACTACTTGAAATAGACTCAGATACTGACAAAGATTTTGATTTTGAGTTCTTCGGTGAGTCTTTTCGTTGCATAGACAATAATTTACGCCGCACAGGCGATGGCGACGCGGGCGGGGAACGAGAGGGTGGCAATATATTCACGTCCGGGACGGCTAAAGTATGACCCTGTTCCCTACCGTCCTTCGGCACGGAGCGCCGCCGTGGAAACGGACTGGAACCATCAGATCTGAGGCTTCCCCGTCCCCCGGTGCTCGACCGCCCCAAAGAATCATAATCCTCTTCCTCATCCGACACAGTTTGATTAAAACTATGCGTTTTTGGTGGCAGCGAATCATACCTTCGATCCAACCCCGGCTTGTGATGATTATGAGTCAACGAATCAACACTCTCCGGCCGCGATAGCAAACACTCCGTGCTCTTCGCACGCGATATATTAAACTGATTAAAGTCCGACTCTGAACAAGATGTCCGCCTCAGCGAGAGATTCTCATGGCTAATACTTGGTTTAAGTCCTGGCATGTTCATCATGGCGGCCGTCGGATAATTTAACGAATCGTCGTCAAATTCATCCGGGAGGTAGTACAAGTCTTCATCCTCCGGGTACTGGGCGCGTAAACGGGCTTCTTGATATAACGCCTGTGCTTTCTGTATCTTGCCGACCCAGAGTTTGATCTGTTCGCCATGGAATGTATACGCGGACCACGCCACCCTGTATTCGTTGACTAAGAGCACCAGAAAACTCCCTGGAATTCAAGAAAGAAACTTTTAGTCCTGTAAAATGATTTTAATCGCCAACATTAAAAGAAAGTTGTAGTACCGTAAAATTATTTTAATTGTAAAAATCAAATTCTTTCTGCGAACCAAAACTACTTACCACCATCCTTGAGTTCATGTACGATCACCTGATCAATTCTGATTGGCGGTTTGATGATCTTGACCTTATCCTTGTCACCACGTTTACTCGCCTTGGTGATCAGGAACATATCAGTGAACAAGAAACAATATGCATCCGTCGACTGGAAAACAGAATAGAAGACATTAATCGAATTTAGACCTTTGTCAAGAGCAATATGGATTTTCTGGCCAATGTGATATCGCCCACTGCCACAGGCTGAGGATGATATCCCACTTTTACCAGATAATATGGTAATTTCAGGTATTTTTGCAAGTAACTTACAGTATTCGTATCAAATGTTTTACAAATGTTGACAAATCTCACGACCACAAACGAAAACTGCTAGTTGACTGGCCCCCATTCTAAGTACTGCTAAACTACTACAATAGCTTGACCATGTTGACATGACTAAATAACGCTGAAAGACATACTTAGCAATAATCTAAGTATTTAGGTTGATGCTGTTACATGGAATGTCACAAGTTCAAAAATCTTTGTTGAATAACTTAACACATTAAGTGTGATTTTCTTCCCATCCTACCTTGCTAATTCCATCTTTAAACCTGAGTGCACCTTCACATAGCAAGTGCCGCGTCTGCTGAGGGTTGCATCCTGGCATCGGACACGTCAGATCTAACTGGGTGTAGTCGTTTAAGATCTGAAAACAAGATAACCAAATACGCAATGTTAATTTGGTTAAATTTTTTTTCTCTTGCATGGCCCTATAATGTTCATGGCCCATCGTGTGCATGGCCCGCCGTGTGCATGGTCCATCGTGTGCATGGCCCCATCGTGTGCATGGCCCATCGTGTGCATGGCCCCATCATGTGCATAGGCCTATCATGTGCATGGCCCCATCATGTGCATAGGCCTATCATGTGCATGGCCCCATCATGTGCATGGCCCCATCATGTGCGGATGGTGTGCACAGCACGCCATGCCCCGGGCCATAACATTTTCAAATCACCAGCACTGAATCGCACACACTCTAAACATGCCATTAACGCATCTTGGAAACGCAAGTTTCGACCTTATAGTAAAGATGGTAACAGTTTTGAATAGTTTCGGCCATTCAGACATAAGTCAGCTCCACTGTTTAGTATTGGCATCCCCTGTCAGCACAGGATGGTGTTGGCCGAAAAATCGCTGTGGCTGTAAAAGGGTTAATATCCCTAGACCGCATATGACTGAATGACCACATTTCTGCCAAAGAACAGGATTTCTGCCAAAAGACCGCATTTCTGCCAAAGGACGATGTATCTACCGAAGGACTGTGTTTCTGCCACAGGACCACATTCCTGCCAAAGAATGCCACTTCCACCAAAGGGCCCCATTTCCACCAGAGGACACATTTCATCATCCTCACCTTACTACATTCCTCGTTCAGAATATCCACGACGTCATAAGATTCGATCCTGTCAATGATCGTTGCCAGGCGCTCTTTTTCATGGCGCTTACGCAGTGTGGTGTTGACGAAGTTAACAAATATATCGACTGAAATTATCTGGAAGGAGAGCATAACTATCAAAACGTAGTCACAATTTTTTTTTGGAGATTACTTTGTTTGGCAATGCTTTGCTCAGCTTTTAAGAAATAATAACATGACCCATGATACTGAAATTGGATCACGATTTTTTAACCAAAATCTAAAGGCCTTTAGCCTATTAGGAGAAGAGCACAGCAAAATTTTAGTATCTTTTTTTATTCTCTTCAGAAGTGCCCTTGATTCACTTCTGTCTGGACTTTCCCACCATTTCCCACTTTACATACCATAGTTTCGAGATCCTCTTTCTCCTGTGGATTTTCCGTCTTCTTATTTATTGCACTTAATAGTAACGAATACTTGGTTAGTCTCTGCATAGGTTTTACGATCTGGTCCTGCAGTCGTAGACGCTCGCATTGCTTCTGTGTCTCAGCCCACTGAATCATGTGAAGAAAGTCAAGAATGAGAATATGCCTGTGGTACAGTCCAAATCGCAACTGTCATCCCTAAATTTGTGTCATTGATGTACTACCACGTGCAACTCACGCATATGTCGCCCGTAATTTACCCGTAACATAGGACGATAAGCGTATCACTGGTGCGTCAGTGACTCGCAACACGTGCGTACATTGCGCGTCAATGACGCCAACCAGGATGGATATCATCTGTGATTTGGACTGAAGCTCAAGACAGTGTTACAATTTTTTTACCTCAAAGGCCTAATCAGATTGTGCTAATTGCATTTTCTGAATAAAAGCCCACTGAAAGATGTGAAGAAAGAAATGCTGTACTTACGCTGACAAATATTTTAAAGAGTTCATTATCTCGACACGAGTCCCTGAGATACATGACCGACCCCTCCTGGTCTAGACAGTGACGGAGATATGGCTGGAACATGTCATTAAACTGGAATATGAAAACAGAAAACACTGATTGAGGCTTCTTAAAGATGTTTTTTGTGAGGGGGTGAATCGTTTTGGACATTTTTTATATCTGTCCAAAACAACTGGCACTCAACCTCACCAAAAGAGAAAAAAAGAAATGAATTCAGAAAAGCATGTAGCTTTAGCAGACAATCCCGGGGAGAACCCAGGATTGCATTTCTGGATGAACCGGCGTGGCTTTCAATGAACTAAAATTCCTGGTTCTTTACAACACGTAGGCTACAGCGTATGAAATACTCAAGGGTTTGTCGGAAGAGACTAATAGCTGTGGTCCCTCGTACCTGAGTGTCTATGGCAGAGCAAGTAAAAGATCCCACATAGGTGGACACTAGCCTACAGTGGACTCCATACCTCCAGCAAAAATCCAATAGGGTTACGACGCCAGTATATGATATGATCAGGCCTATATTTGACCCGTCACAGCAAAACCAGGCACATGATGCTGTAATTTAATTGTTATTTCATTACCATTGAAATTTTCCAATTTTAAATATCGTGTTTGACAGAGTATTCCCGAAAATAAATCCCTTGCGAAAATTTCACCATTCATGATAACACTCAATGACACCAATAGAGGGCAGAAATTACCTTTAAAAATCCCTCTTTCATCCCGGATACCGATAGAGGCTGACGTGTCTGTCTGGCTTCCTCGACGACGGGTAACATGTGTTCCTCCCAGAGCTGGCGGTTTGCACCAATCACATCGACAATATTGCTGAATAATCGATCCGTTTCAATCTGAAATGAATAGGAGGCACAAGGTGTAAAGAAGTACATTGTATTTGTAACATTGAAATAAATTTAGTCGACTGACGGAGGGTATTTTCATGTCCCCTTTCACTCCGCTGAGCGACAGGGGACAAGAATAATTTTTTTCAAAAATATACCAAGCGGACAATGTATACTTACATCATTTAGTAATAGACTGTTTTGCAGATTGACCATACAGCACAAGAACACGTCGATGATCACCCCGATACCCTTGATGTAGGTCACCTCCGTCTGGATGAGTTCCCACACTGCAGCTTGGTGGTTACGTTCCCTCTCGCTCAGAGCCTGGAATCAATACAAGATGACAGGTTTTAGGAACAAGTGAAGTAGTATTGTGTTTTTCATGTCGTTCTGGCCAAAGCTGCTTGAATGTACAGGAATGTGACCAGATCACAAATGCGAAAATTTGCAAAACAGTATTCTGGTCAAAGGACTAGGTCTTCTCAACCAATCATCTGAGAGAACCTGAGGCCAGACGCTTAGAAATGAAAATTTGAGTGGCACCTCTTGAATACTCACAGTATGATTGTCAACGATATCCGTCCAGTGCTCCTCTAACTCGTATAAAGATGGATCGAACTTTGGCCGACCGATCATCAGAAGATCGGGCATTTCTGGCAGGCCCTGCAGGTTGTAGATCTGTAGCTTCTCATAGAGTTGTTCGAGTTTCTCCCTGTCCTGTAGGAGAGAGGAAAATTGCAAAACACCTTGATCACAATAAACCACAGTTGAGCAGTGAGAAGCAGAGTCTGCAAAGTGACAATCTCGGACAAAAATGAGTTAAGTTAAGCAACCTCCCACACTGAATGCTATTTTCTGACATCTCATTGATGTAGCCTGATCCACTTACGAATAGATGGCAAAACTCCACTTTCCTTTTCCAGGAAAAATCAGGAGTCGAGGACCTATAAAAGCAATTAGAACTCTTTCAAAACGGAGTGAATGCCAATTTCAAGGGTGGAGTCAGTTCTTTGTTTTCCAGAGAACACCCTCCCAGGTTTTAAATTGGCATTCAGTTCATTTTGAAGGAATTCTAATTGCTTTGGGGTTTCCAGTTCTGGGCAAAATGGCGGCCCCGATGTTCAACTCATAACACAATCTTACCTTGAAAGAGGTGGCGGCCGGACTGAATAAGTTGCCGAGACGATTCTGAGCTTTTGATTGCTTCTCCTGGCTCGAGTCATCAACAGCTTTATTCTTTCGTAAACTCTGCAAAAAGATGATCGGCATGAACCTAATGGTGACAGATCCAAGGAAGTCCAAGGGATTCTAATTGTAGGTCTAGACAGTATTACCAAGTTGATAAATCAGAATCCAGCTGAGAGTGCAGTAGATTTAGGCCATGGGCCAAATCCAAAAGAGGCTTTAAGTTCTTTCCTGACAATATTTTAGGCGGCAGAGTAAAAATGCTCTTATTATAATAGTGCTACTTCACATAAAGCATACTTCCACTTCTTCCAAGTCCCTTCATATTTCTTCGAAATAGCCAAATGTGGACAAGATAGAACTCATTTTCTCACATTGCAAATCCAATCATCCACCATTTTTTCTAAAAATCACGTACATGCCAATTTTATCCCAAGTAGTCTGCTGGTTCTTCAGCCTGTGAGGCAGGGCCTAATTGTTGGGGGAAACAAATGCTGGGGTGGTTTAAATGCATATATAGGGAAGGCACAAATGTTGTGGAACACGCTTTTTGTTCTCAACAGCAGCATGGCAGACTGCGTGTCGAAAACGATGCTATAATCCTTCACTGCACAAGTGCTATATTCGATAACATAAAGTGTGTTCCAGAAAGAAATGTCAACAAGCAATCACCACATGATATTGCAATTTGGTCATCACAATTATACTCATTTATATGAGCAGGGAAAAGAAACACTGAAGTTCTGGAAAGTCACACTAACTGACTCATTGAACTGTTACACCACAGGACAGAAGGAAAAGTGGCATTTACACTATGCGTATTTGACCCAGTAAATCAAGACCAGATTAGAGTTTCATTTGGCCTTAATTTGCTTTTCGTCCACACTATCAGAATCTGTTCCAGCTCTTAATTTGCTTCTTGTTCACAGTATTAGAATCAGTTCCAGTCTAAATTTGCTTTTTGTCCACACTATCAGAATCTGTTCCGGTCTAAATTGGTTTTTGTCCAACGTGGCACTATCAGATTCTGTTCTGGTCTAAATTTGTTTCCAGTCCACCCTATCAAAAGTTGATCAGCTGGAGGAGAGTGCCAACAAATTACACAATGCACTCGTTTGCCAAACTTGCTAAACATTATAACCCAGCTATTTCAGTCCATACTATGCAAGAAGTCAGTCTATATTTCGCTCTCGTGTCCAGTTTAAGTTTGCATGCTAATTTCTGGGTTAAACTACATGTAGACCTTTTAATCTTTTTGTATCGTATAGATGCAAATAACATGGGCCAGACAATGCAATTTCTGACTATGTAAACGCCACTTTGGATAGTAACATTGTATGCCGTTCACGTCAAACAATATTACGCAGCAGGAGCATCATTAGAACACGAAAGTGAAAGTGCAGTGCCAATCACAATTAACATCCATTAAATTGCATCAGTGGCGTGTCACAAGCGCATCGCTGATGGGCTAACCAGTGCGTAGGTTGCACGATATTTGCAAAACATAACTGTGTCACTTACGCGCAACTTGCGTATACGTTGTGCGTAACTGACGCGAAGCAGAGAGGATGTCAATTGTAACTTGGACTGTACGACAATATGATACTAGTGCCACCATTTACCACCAGATGGCCTAGCACAAACATACATCATTTCGACAACAGTGACTACCTGACACCAAAACCTGATGCTGTGCTGTGATCTATGTACAAAGTGATTAGCGTGGACACATTGTTGTGAATGAAAGAAGGACAAAACGCCCTGATACATTTCCCTGGAAACTAAATAAGATATATGTTAGGTATTCAATGCTTGTAAAAGCATTTGAAGGAAATGAAAGTATATTATATCATTATTGTCAACATGACTTCTTTTTAAGCAGACAATTGCAAAAAGGGGTAAAGGGTTGACCATGGACAGTCCAAATCACAAATGACATCCGTCCTGCTTCGTGTCAGGTACGCGCCAATGACGTGAATTTAGGGATGACAATTATGATTTAGACTGCACATGTTGGTACCACCATTTAGCTAGCACTTGAAATCATAAAGCAACTCCTTTAAAATGAAGTGAATGCCCATTTAAAACACAGGAGGTTGTTTTCTAGCAAAGAACTGACTCCCACCCTTGAAACTGGCATTCACTTCATGTTTTAATGAGTTCTTATTGCTTTAGGATTTCAAGTTCTAGAAAAAAAGGTGGTACCTGTGGTCAACCTTTAACAAGTTTAACAGAATCGTGTAGTTGTTATGGGCACCACTGCTAGCTATCTGTTTACGTATATGCTGCTTGGTTTGGGGTGCAAACTATCAATCCTGATCAAGTTATTCAATTTCAAAAATAATTCGAAGCCCTGGCGCATGGCTTATCGATGTAGCCTGATCCATTTAATGATCCAAAATGGTGGTACCTTTGGTCAACCTTTGACAAGTTTAAAGGGGTTGTGTGAAGTAAAAGGTACGCCATTATGAAGTGAAAATTCTGCTTCTAGACACTGAGCTGAAGATGCCAGTGTCATTTTTTTTAAAATCGGCCCAGTAGTTTCCGAGTAATCCGCACAGCAAAGTCCGCCAACTTCCCACACAAATTTGAAGTTCGCGCATGCGTGGTATCATTGTGGAGCAGAATGCATTCGGCGATAACTCAGTCGATATGTGATCATTCGCACATCGATCGATCGCGTCTGACATGTCTGACGTAGGCTAACCATAACATAACAAAACAAAGACTAGAATGCCTCAGCAATGTTCTGCCTTGAATTGTCGCCCGCCAACAGAGGAATCTAATGCGAAAGCAGCCATGTTTATTACTAAATGGTACTTCCTGTGGCAAAATGGCAAATCTTCGTTGATTGTTCGCGCTGCCGCTGGCTCGCAAGCCGGTACACTATGACGTAATAAGGACATTTGGTGGAAAATTCGAAATTGACGGTCATTTTCGAAAAAAAAATCATTATACATATTTTTTCCGTAACTTAACCCCGTTTTGGATATATCCGGCCTCATGAAGACAAAATTCCTGTTTTGGACCCCTAATTCACACAACCCCTTTAACATCATCGCATAGTTGTTGTGGACACAACTGCTAGCTGTCTGTTAAAGAATATGTTGATTGGTTTGGGGTGCAAACTATATTAAATCAATCCTGATCAGTTATTCAATTTCAAAAATAATTTCGAAACCCTGGTTTATTTTCCTAAGAGTGGAACTTCCCTTAGCTAACATCTCTGTTAACACTTTGCTTTTAGTCCCAAATAGGTCATTTCAAAACAATTTGACCTCTGTAAACGGGACAGCTCTCTATTAAAGACAACATTCATCAGTCACAAGGGTGTCTTAATAGGGAGGTCTACATGTAAGCGATGCACATGAAAAGTAGGCTAACAATGCAAAAAGTTATTTTATGACCTGCATAATGCTCATAGGCTATACAATTGATCAGACCAATAGTCTGCACTCCAGCCCATGGTTGTTTAAAACAAGACAAATCACTACGAACTTGGCATTAACTTTTTATTAACTTGGTACTGTCGAAAAGTCATGTTAAAGTTAACACTATAAGTTAGTGACTATGCTCTTATGGCACGCTAATTTTTGGTGAATTTCATCTGAATAAACTTTTTGTATTTCATCCCAAACTTCAAGTCCAAAGTATCTAAAAAGACTTGGCCAGTACCAGCCCAGGCATGTACCATTTCAAGCAAAATACCATTTTTCTGGCCCATTTTGGGCTTTTTTCCACGCAGTGGCTTTTTTTTCTTGTGATTTGGAGTATAACTTGTTTTGTAAAAAACTGGGACCAGTACTCCAAGCAATTTGAAGGAAGCTACATGTTATTCTAAATTATGTTATTTTCTTCTTTTTTCTCAAAAAGCATGATAAGCATCACCCTGTTAGCAGCTGATGAGCAGTTATTGTCATCTAGTCCACATACCTGTATTTGCTCTTTAAGATAATGGGCATAATTGAACTCTATCAGCTACAGATGAAAAAAAAATTGTATAATGTCACATTTGATTGATTTGACTGACACTAACAACCGTGTGAGGAACGTTACAATTTTTGCAAACATCATTTGGGACGCCCTGTATGAAGATTCAATTATTAAAAGCTCAAATAAAAAGCTTTTAAGTCAACAATGCGATGAATAATAATGGAGAGTCAAGAGGTACACATGTCACAGATAAATTGTGACGTCAGTTGTACTTTTTTGTGTCACAAAGGTTGTGACATCACAGGCGCTCGTCAATTTCTTTAAAATCAGAAAACACTTTCATTTCCCTTTAAAACAAGGTGATGAAAACGTTGGATGGTTTAATCAATACACGAATCGAGTAGCAAGTTATTTGAAATCGATAGCAATGCCGTATAAACAAACAATTTAAAACCATAATAATCAATCATTGAATTTGATATGCTCGTTCAATATGGCAGATTATAAATTTAGATTCGGTAAACATTAAAAATTGTCCAGATATTTCCCCGGAAAATATAATTTTGTCTTTTGTGTAATGAAGTTCAGGGCTGGGATAAAGGATGAAAGAGAGGGTGTTCCCAAATGTGCTCATTTGTAGCTTCACATCCTTGGGCATAACACTTTACCTGACTTGCTTCACTTAAACAATACGATAATAACATTACTGACACGTCGCGTGGCGAACACAGTCAGCAGCCAGTCAAAGATCCTCGATGTACCAATCGTAGCCCGATCAAGCTCTTGCCAGCTTCTATCGAACTCCATCGAGCTGTCTAACAGGCTTTGCCTAACTGCCCAGTGACTATGTGACATTCATGTGGAGATGATGGACATGCTCTGGCAACACAATCTAAAGGGGACATCTTACCAAACAGATGACAAATCCCATCTCGTGACCTGCTCGTTGTACCCTACAGAAAGTGAAGCCACACATATCTTCAACAGTGTTCAAGAATATGTATACTCTGAAGCCAGTCAGCCCCCTTTAAATTGCGTGGACAGAGAAGTGTGTGTACAGATCGATGTGGAAATTTGGTCTTCAAAGAGAACGGCCATCATTGTTACATCACCAAATGATACTTGTGCGACAAATTAGTGAGAGGTTGGACAACAAATTTGACTCAAAGACATTTATAGAGCCTTGCGGGACTGTGTCAGTTTACTGCTGTAATTTACTAGTCTAGCTCTAAAATCGACATTCTGGGCAATCCAATCTCAAAACAGATTGAAGGATATTCCCTCTGCCAATACAGATTTTCTTTACACCATGAAGTCTTGGATGAGCCACAGGCGCATGATAATATTATAATCAACAAAATAATAGCGATTGACCAGTCACCATAAAACCTACACAGACGCATTACACCTTGACACAAGAGAAATACTGTGTAGACGCTATTCAGCCATATATTATTGGCCTACATGTATTACTCGTAATATAGGCCTTTTGTACAGGCACCCTTCAACCAGCTTAATATCATCTTCACAGTATGTGTAGGATTTTAAAAGTTCTGTGTATCAATTGATTCTGGGCTGATTGACCGCTACGCTTCTTGTTTCTCCACACACCTGTGTCTACTCCACGAATTGTGGCATAACGGATCCAATGTGGCAGCCTGTGTTGGCAGTCATTTGTTATACTACTGTGCAGGAGCCTATAGGTAATCATGGCTTCAGTACAATGCAGCTCTTCTGACAAGTAGCGCCAAAGATAATAAGAATTGGAGATGTCTGGGTATAATTTTTCATCAACCTGCACAGTCCCGCACAGCTGACACTGGTGACCACTGTTGTCTCTCACCATAATCAACATTCGCCTCTCCCTGAGTGGATGGGGGACCCGTGGACCACGCAGGTCGCATTCTGGACTCACAGCCTATACACAGCCATCGAAGGATAAAATGAGAGATGAAGCTATCGGTAAGCTAACAGACATGATATAGTGACAGTTCTAGGGAGAAGGAGTGAACTAACACAAACTAAATGTCTGCTTTTCTTAACACCAGGAGATACATGTCGTTTGAAAATTGATGCACTCAGACTCCACAAAAGGCAGGCAACAGCGAAATGAACAACCACTGTTTCAACCTGCCAAGCTCAGAGTTACATATCTCGGCAATTGGGACTTACTTACTTACTAACGTGCTAGCGGGTAATTTGAACTACCAATAACCCGCAAAAACATTCGGGTAGTCCAGCGGTAGGACCTGGAACACTCTATCTTGCACCCATGACTGGTGAAACACAGTGACAAGGGGAACGTACCAGTACATCAAGGGACTACTTACAGGACACACATTTTTATTAAAGTCCAATAAAGAGCATTTATACACCTCATTAGGGTTACACATAGAGGATGAAACACAGGCAAAATGACACAAAGCTACAACTCTCTCAAGTTTGAGAAAAACACTTACGCCCCAATTAACGGAGGGTGGGTATTCGTAATGGAACTAATTAAACAGATGCGATGAGTAGAGTGAAAACATGTACAGTGCATGTCTAAACATGCTTCATGCGGCAGCCGTGTTGCTTGGAGGCCATTTCATAGTATCTTGATGGATAGGTCTGCAAAGATGAAGCGCCCTGCAAACAAGTGATTTCTGTTGCTGCAACCTATGTCAATTACCGCTATGTTGAGTGATAAAAAGACCTCTCGTGTGCGGGTAAAATCAGTAATCACTGTTTGATATTTATCATAAGTCACGTAATCATCGATTCTTGTCACAGCCACCCGTGATGATCACTGCAAACAAGAACTTTTGTTGTGAAAAAAAGAATTAAACATTCTAATTGGCGGGCTTGAAATAGTTTGCAGAAAATTAGTCAAGATACTATGAAATGTACAATGAACTACTGTCTACTACAAGTTGATAAGAGAAGTATCGTGAATGTGTTAATTTTTTTGGAGAGTAGTGTGTTAATACAACATTCTGATGCTAATTTAAGATCAAAAGATTTCAGTAAGTTGGTCCCAAATACGAGACTTGCCAGTCTCGGCAGGGTCACATAGAGCAGTTCAAATTAGCGCTCGGCAAAAATTGTATGTTGTGTCACGTCACGCAGGCAGGGATCGTGGGGAGCAACGCTTCTGATGTGACCAAGGGATGGGACCTGACGTGACATGGCGCAAACACTCCAATCATTTGCAGAGCGAGAATATCAAGAGTCTTAAAATTGCCATATTTGGGCACACTGTGTTCTGTGGTTCAGCCTTGCACAAGAATGACAGGTCATGTTGTGAAGGTGTTTAGTTAATTACCCTGAGACAGCAAATGTTCTCCTAAGGCCGGAGTTATAGGGTACATGTAGTCACTTCTTTCACTCGTCACATGTCAACTTACATAGACTAGTTACATGTGAAAACGTTACCTCTATATAATCCAACATAAGGGCCAACCGAGAACTCTTATCAACTTGAAACGGATGGAACTATAGGACAACATCGTCGAATCTTACGCTGCGTGCGAGTGTTGACTGAAGCTACGAAATAATGGCTTTAATACTCAGTCAAACTTGCCTCACTCTCATTTGGCGAGAAATCCTTTGGATCGACGGGCGGCGATTTCCCCGCGTTAGCTTCGTTAGTGCTAAGGAACCAATCCCTGATGGCGAGCGGGAGGGAATTCCGCCGCCGCGGTTCTGGAGGGGGCTTGAGCGTCGCCACGCTCTTGCTTTTGCTTTGAGTGAAGTCTTGTTTGGTACATGTTGTAGTCTGAAGCAGTGAGTAAGCTGAATGAAAGCGAGGGCGCTACTTCTACGTGGGGTGCCATGGAGTTGAATCCACTACGAAAGGGGTATGGTCTTATAGGCATAGCCAGAATTCCAACGATTTTTTTCCTAAACAGGCTTTTCCGGTCAACCTTTAGCTTGAATTCCCAAAGGAGCGGGTTGTTTTCCAAAACATGCTTTTTCGAGTAAAATTATAGCAAGGATGGGGTCGTTTTCCAAGAAATGCTTTTTCAGGTCAATTTTTGACATGTAGGTCAACGCAAGGGCTTTTCTCACTCGATTTCAACTGTTCCCCCCACCCACCTGGCTATGCCTATGGGGCTAGTCTTCTAACACGGGTGTGATCCTCCACTGCGGGTGCTATCTCATGCAATTTGTTTTTTCTACCGAGGGGGACTTCCAGTCAGGATGGGTGTAATCCTATTACCTAGATGCAATCGGAATTTCTTGGGAATGCTACCTTCAATGTCAAATTTTCGCAGGCATTTTATTTCGACGGATTTCTTGAACAACCTAGATTTGCAAAAATAAAAATTCCAAAAGATAATTTTTTGGGTTAAAACACAATTTTTTTCCAATAAAAGTTTCACAACTGGCGAAAATAAAGACACAAAATCTTTTGGTAGTCTACCGTATCCGAGACATTTTGAATTACATTGTACTTCCTGCGGGCCAGGACCGGTAAAATTTGAGCAGTTAAATATTAAAGTGGGGCACACTGCCGGGATTTTTCTGATCTAACAATGGACTATGTGTACATGGAAATGAGTTATTCAGAATCGCTAAGGGGAAAATTTTTGCAGTATCTCAGGTATGAGGTTGGAATGAGGTTGGATGATAAGCGTCTACTATCGGCCAATGAATTTGAGGAAGTGGGAGGGGGTATCTGAGGGATTTCACAAGGTTTTTTCCTAGGAAAAATGTGGTCAGTGTTGATATTGGCTAAAAGGGGTGCACCTAGACTTCTATGGGACGGGTTGAACTCGAGTGAACAATTTCACAACATAAAGTACATTTTAGCTCAGTCAGCATTTTTGATATTAACAACGAGAAAATAAGGCACGGACAAGTTAGACCTAATGTTTTGATTTAATGAACTACTATGCTCTGTACTACCAGGCTTGATGTCTTATACAAGCAGTAATGTTCATGCAACTGCCAAAGAGTGTCTTAAACATCCCTGTTGTCATCAAGGGACAAGATTAATGACAAACTGTGCCCTACTTTAACCCTTTAGCTGCAGGTGACGTGCATAGCACGTCATGTCACATGTCCTCATCATGTGCGGGTGACGTGCGCATGCCCCACTATAATTTTGATTCACGACTCCACTCTGCACATGCCTTACACACAAGGGAAACATCAGTTCGATCCAAATACTAAAGATGACACCTTTGAATATCTTTTGCAAATTTTTTGGCAGATAAAAGTTAACACTACATCCAGCATTGCTATCCACTGATGTGCATGGGCTGGCCAAAAATGACTTGCGCAGCAAAATGGTTTAATCCCGTGGAACCACCGACCAAACACAAGAAGAACTGTTATGCATGAAGGGTGCCTGTGTATGATGTAAATACACTTCTGTTTTAGTAGGTGTCCTCTCTGGCACATTTTCTCATAAATCTTGTCCTTTACAGGCAAGGGGCATCAAATTACAAAATATGTTATATGTTAAGAAAGGAAAGCAACCAACCTTTGAAGAATTTTAAAAGATGACAAAGCTTCAGAAATGGAACTATTTGATAGGCTACCTGAGGTCCAAGCTATCGAAGAAACTCCAAATATGAACCACCAAGCAGAGTAGTTTTAAAATTAGACAGACTTTGATAGAAAGTTAAAATGTCAAATCTCGAATGCAAATAGCAACTGTGAGAAAACAACTAAAATATGCTATTATTTTTTCTAACACCCTGTACCTACCGCTGGTTTTTTCTCCACACTTCTCTGGCTGGAAGTCGACCGGCTTTTGATACTTCTATTGCTACTAGTGTCGCCCTCTTTCTCTGCAAGAGAAATCAGAGAGAACATTAAGGAAAATTGGCCACGAATATTACCAGAAATAATGTTTGTTTGTAAAGATGCATGGCACATGGTATGCCTGAAACTAAACAGAATCTTTAATACTCTCTATGTGATCTTTGAAAATAGCAATTTAAATATGGTAGATTCTCTTTCCAGTTGAACCTCTCTACTAAATGAAATTAACCCTTGGGACTGATAAGTACTGTCCCTATTAGGGAAGTGTCCTGATTACAGGCATCAAATTGTATAGAAACATCCTACTTGGACCAAAACCACCTCCAATAGAAAGGCTGTCCTGTGAACTTAAGGTGTCCTCTAAGCAAAGTTTCACTGTGCTGTAGTATATTTAGATTGGAAAAACAGAAAGAAATGATGCAATGCACCAAAATGAAATCGTGAAATTGATTATTTTTTTGAATTTTTTTCTCGATAAATAAGCGCCAATATTTATCAGTTTGCAGTATATTTCAGAGAGATTCTATATAAAGCCTTTTTCTATATTCTATAAGCTTACAGACAGAATGGAACCGCAATATGATGAGATGAGATAGGATTAGCCAAATGCACTCCATTGGGAGATTTCATGGCACAATAGCAAGTAAATTCGTTATTTCCTGGGTTACGTGATGTAATATCTTGAGAAAATCATTAAAAGGATTGTTATTCGTTGCTATGGAGATGGATTTGGAAATATTGATGGGATTGAAAATGTGGTGCAGAACATAAGCATAGTGTAGCATTAATGCCAAACCCGTCCCAAAAAACATAGGAAATGCACTACTTCTCTCTTATCAACATGAACCCTTAGAAAATATTTTAACCACAATACACACATAAAAATGAGAGTGATTTGTAACATCTCTGAACATCCTGAACCAACTATAGTCGTACTTCCACCTATCAAATCCCCGTGTCTTTTGCGCTTACACCAATGAATTAACGTGTCTAAATAGACCCGTGTGTCAAATCCCCGTGTCTATTAGCCCCATCGAGCTCGATGGGGCTAATCAGGGGCTAATTTAGACCCGTGTTCAACACCCGTGTTTTTGGTAGGTGGAATCTGAATAGACACGGCAATTGCAAGTTCTAAGATACGGTGACAGATGGCGCGGTGTAGTTGCCTCGGTATTGCGCATGTGAAATTCCCCTCCAATGGGAAAGAAACACAGGAGAGCTCCTTACCTACAGCGCACATGTCGCCGAGGCTAGTAACCATTATCTCACACCACTGATAGGTGTAAGTGCGCCATAGGTTTTTTGACACACGGCAAAGACACGGGTCTTGAAAAAACACGGGGTTTTATGATAGGTGGAACTACGACTTATAGTGCAGATTGGTGGCCAGGTGCCATTTTTATTATTTTGGAATCACAGGCAAAAACCAGATTGATGGAAAATGCATTAGGATCACCAAGTTCAATGCTGCGGACTTAAAGTGAACTAGAAATTTGAAATTTGCTTGTCAGCAAATTTGATAGCCCCCACGGGCCCACACAGTACACGTATGGAGGATTGAAGTCTATTCCGTTTTGCGGATGATCTATTTCCGGACAAACACGCTCGCGCTTTCTCAAAATCACACGCTCAATAACATTTAAACAACACCCTAACCTTTTCAGATGGGCAGGATGGATCATCGATAAGCATTTAAGGCTATTCCTTTATTTTATTCCTACATTCAACCGTCGTTCTTTGCTCAAAATACTCGACAGCTCGACACTTCGGGGGATCCCCCACTTCGGCAAAGAGATACCGCCGCCATGATGCATGAGGATATGACGTCACCATTACGGGGCGGAGCTTATGCTAATGTACGTGTGATTAACAGAATCGTTCCGGAGATTTGAAAGCAAATCAGAAAATCGGCGCATAAAAACGCTTCAAAAGCATCAAAATGAACCCAAATTTCGAAAAGTCTTTGGTGACGTTGAATGGTTGGGGTTATGTTTGGTGGTATACGGAAGAAAGATTTTTGGTTTATTTAGGTGTTTTAGAGAACACTCACAATAATGTTTGTGGGTGAACAGATAGAAGAATGTAGAACTTCCAGCAATATCAATATGGTCCCCAGACTGTTGGTCTGGGGCCAATAATTAAAGTGAGGCGGCTCTGGCCAAGACTTCCGTATGGCAAAGTCTTTAAAACCACCCCAATAGCAGTGACTGTTGGTCATGTTGATTCATCCACTCCACGTCACATCCGAGATTCAGTCGATACCAAAAATCTCTCCAATATTGTGAAAATAGACGATTTGCATCACATCACGCACAAATTAAAAATCCAAGCTCATTTAGTTACAATTTTCGAGATCGGAATTCGTGCTCGAGATGGCTTGGTTGTGTCACGAAGGAAATGAGAAGAGACAGCAAAAGTTGTTTTTACCTTCGACACAACATGATTTGAAATATTCTGATATCGTTATTTTCACCTCTTCTATTTGGCAGGTGATCACAAAGCACGCGACTGCTGTTTTTAGCACAGGCCCTATCATCCTGTTTCCAAAATCAAAGAAGTCTGGCTTTCGAAGCAGTAATAGTTTTTCTACTGAGCTACACTTGGTGACATTGAACGTGGTCAGATTTGAGACTCTTCTATATGCAAAGGAGTTTGGCAAGATACAGCCCAAATCACAATTGACATCCCTTAAAACGCATCAGTGGTGCACTGCCCATTGCATATGCAGCAATCTGTGTGAAACAAAGAGCGGGTCGTGTGTCACTGGCATGCTAGTGACGCACGACTCGGAGCACCAATACACCAGTAAACTACTGTCTGGTCAGCTGAAAGAAAATCTGAACTTCATTAGCAGTCCACTTTCTAAAGGGTCAATAGCCATGATTACATAGGGTCGGAGCCGATTAATATTTCCACGAGATGATTACTCTGGCAGGTATATCGATCACCGTGTCATCCTTATTGATTTCTTGTTGCCATTATAAGCATCTTTGTTGAAACTCAGGTGGGTTCAGAGCGGGTTCATTTCAGCCCGCAGCAATATGAGGAAGGGAAATAACCCGATACCATCACGCTAACTTCAGATCTAACGAAATTTCTAAGCTCTTCTGACGATAGTTTAAATCTGAAGAAGGTCAATGGGTTATTTTTGTGGAGTCTGAGACAATATCAACATGTCTTCAATCATCTTCTATGAGCACGACAACTCCGAAGACAAGGTACGCTCACGTTATTTAGATCTGAGCATTATTGACGATAGTTTGAATCACAAGTTGTGTCGGAGGCATCATTCCAATGAGCTCGGGGAGAGGGAGAGACCCTTTATCCCAGTCAGTAGAGTGATAGCCTCGTACCCAAGAGGTCCCGGGTTCAATCCTTGACGGTGTTTTTCATCTGTAACATTACAAGGCCCAGCCGGTCAATAGAGTGCTTTCAATCTTACAATCTGGGTGCATGACTGCCCGAGGACTAGGTAATGTTTGCGACTGTTTTATTTGCATTATTTGGGAGTCCGAGGCAAGCTTAAACAAGCAAAAATACAAATAATTCTATCCCCCACTTGCAAAACCAGTGCACCCCCCCCCCCCCCCCCCCCGACTATCGCAAGTGTGCATTTTGCCAACTGTCCCAACAAACTGGATCACAACATTTTTGCCCCCTTTCATCTTTGTGATTGAAGATTCACGAATTTAATTTTGAATTATGAGATGATTAAACATCAAAAACATATCTTTGCAATTCTTTTTTTGTGTGAATGTATGTTATTTGCGAAATACATGAAATAAAATGCCAGTGAAAATTTGTTGGATTTACATTTTTTGACCCGAAAGGTGCACACTGTTTATTAGATATCTGAAACTTCGAATTGAATTCTAAACTTTTTTGATATTATAAATATGTATCAATATATATTTCAACATTGTGGTTGTCTGGACAGATACACAATACTACCAGGTTTCAGCGAAGTTGCATGCATGATTATCGCACTCCGGCCGGTATTATGCATCACTGCCTTTCTATTTCTTTGACCAACGATTTAATACAAACGGTGTACGGTCCCAGTAATGCAGAATCGATGATGACCTTGGGACATCTTCAATCGGTTTCTGATGACTCCGCAACGCCTTAGTGTTATTTTTGGCGCCAACAGAAGCTTTTTAGTGTCACTGAGGTCCTGATGTGGTTTTGAGGTGTAGCGCTTGATGTCAGGAGCAGGTGCCAGAAGAGTTCAAAGCGATTAATTTCAGTTCTGCGCCAGAGTTTTCCTGCTGTGTCTTTCGGGAGAGAAATGCAAAAGTGGCACTGAACTTGCAAAAAAAACCCCGGTAATGGATTGACTTTTGTGATCAGGCTGTCAGAAACGTGAATTAGGTTCGTTTTGGGACCTGCCTATGACGTCAGATGATCTCAATGCAGCAAAAGACATCCAGAATGCCTGTCTTAGGATTCAGGGGGAAGGGCGTCGAACTAAGAGAGGAGCTCATTAATTGCATGGACTGTCTCATAAAAAATCCTAAGACCAAATAACAGTCAGAGGCTTTGTCAGGAGTCAGCATGCTGACTCTCATGGTTTTTACTGCCTACACTGCTTGATAAAAAATTCGTAATTTGCAATTGAATTTGCAAATTTGCAATAGATACTGAACATTGATGTTTAGCATTTGTTTATGGATAAAAACGGATTGTCGCAAGAAGTTATGGAAGATTGGCTTAGGTCCATAATTAGAAGGACCCAATTATGTGATTAAGACCTTGACAAGAGCCTTCTTCAAATTCGACATGTCTTTCATTGACTTAATAGAACAGGGACATAACTAACAAGGTCAGTTCCCAAGACAACGGATCTAATTAGTTCATATTCCAGAGGTGTGCCTTCTCATGTTTATATTGCAATAGCCCTGAACTTGAGATCCCTAGGGTTGTACTGACCAGGAGTTGACCTGTCCATTTTGTCTAACATGTCAAAGTCTGGGAATTCTCAAAGGAAAATGCAACAGGTGGCTCTGTTGTAACCATATGGGCAACCAATGGCACATTTGTTATATACACTGGAACCGCCCTTAGCGGACACCTCTCCATTAAGGACAACCCCTCTATAAAGGAAAATACTTTTAGTCCCAAATTGGTTGTTTTCATTCAATTTTACCTCTCTAATCAGGACACCTCTCTATTAAGGACAGCAGTTTTCAGTCCCGTGGGTGTCCTTAATAGAGAGGTTCTACTGTATTAGATACTTTGTATAATGTTATCTGCTTGCGATGATGCAGACACAAGAGCGCAAAAAGCACACCTGCAACTTTAATCACCGTATCATGGAACAAAAATTGCTTGTTTGCAGTTTGGTCATCACAAGTACCAGCAACAAGAATCAGTGATCGCAGCGACCATCACAATTGACATCCATCCTGCTTCCAGTCAGCAAAGTGCGTACGTGTTGCATGCCCAGTTGCACGCCAATGATGCACCAGTGACGCTCTCATCTCTCTATGTTTCGCAATACGCTTGACCTACGTGTGACATATGCACGACCTACGGACTGGGCAGCGGGCCAAGGACGCGATTTACGGGATTTCATTAGTGATTTGGACAGTATGTATCAGAAGAACTGATAAAGCAAACATCCAGTATAAAGGCAATATTTCGCAAGGGGTTTCTCTCGCTGCAGTCACCACTAAGGAAAACTACACTCGACCCCACTGGGTAGTGGAAGCATCATCAAAAGACATCAATTGGACTATTGGGCACCTTCTAATAACCAAATAACCACTGGGGTTGAGCGTAGTTTTTGTGCAGGGTCACTGCAGGGAGATAACATCATTGTGGAATCCGGGCGTTTCGGTTACTGTACAATATTCAAGTTTACAATATGCCGAGAAAAAAACAGGCAACTGAGATTTCATAAAACATGTTTTGGACAATGAATTTAACATCCGACAGATACACTAACGAGACAACTGAAATAACCATATTGCGAGTTATGCACTCACTGAATCAACTCCACAAATATTGTCACGATTACTCTCATCAAACTGCCCTTAGCGGCCATATCATAGTCCCTGACTGACAAAAATAAAGAACTCACCAGATATAAGTTTTTCAGGCATGCCATAAAAAAGCTTTGCCATCCCTCACAACTGTGTCTGCACAACTAATCGAAAGCAGTGTTTGAATAAATGAGAGTGATACAACGAGATTCTGTCCTATCGAATGAAACACGATACATCATGAATGAATGAACGTCAAGGCATCGCCGTCAAGGTACTAACGGGAGTTGATCGAGTTTATCGGGCGCCTAGGTATACCCAGCCAAAAGACCCTGGAGATGCAATCGATAGACGAGAGCTATTTATGTCACAAACTCGACACATTTGGAGAGTAAAGAGAGATGGTGTGGAGTAAATATTAGTGATTAGTAAAATCCAGGGATGAATGGAATATTTCTTTTTCAAAGAAATGACAATTAAAGGTACATCTCAACTGTAGATTGGCTACCCCGTTAAAAAGATATACAGATCGATCTTCGTGCTATTTATGTAACTGAACTGTCGACAATAAAAGAACAGCAGAGTTGTCAGTAGTGAATTGCCTTTGGGTATATCTCCTGACAGAATCGAGGCAGAAATCAATTAAAATGCAATTAGGCCTACATTATTTTGGTTTTTATCATCAAATAGAAAAGCATGAAAAATCATCATAGGGAGTTAAATGGCATAGTGATTGATGTATCTGAGAGTGTTTCACAAGTTTAGAGAGGGCGAGACTCGGTGCCTGTGAATTAGCATCTTTGTAGGGCTTGACGTGCATAGCACGTTGCATGCGCATAATAAGACCATGTACATGACGTGCTATGCATGTCCAACCAGGGAAAGGGATAATGTGTGTGTCAAAAACACCAAGGACAGAATGGCCCCAAGAGTCTATCAATCAGTCAATATTATCAATGATATGACATACTAGTCAGACAGAACTACTCCAGCGGTCATTAGAATCAGAAGAAAGGTACAGTAGCAGTGCTCAAAGACCTGATGACCTTCATCATACAAGTCTTAATTAAGCTTCCTCAAGACTAATTACTGTCTATTCATTAGGCAAGGGACCACCCAGGACGATGGTGTACCGACTACAGAAAATTCAATGACTATATGCGGACTATAGAAATCAATAACGGGAGGATGCTGTAGCGAATAAAGTAAGGTCAATACTGTAACGATATCTACCAGATCGGTTCATACCACTTTGGACCAGCCAGCAGGTTACAGAATCTCTTTCTCATCAATCAGAAAAAGAAATTGATTCATCGTAAGATCAACCAAGTTACGAATAAGGATCAATTTATCAGTATCCACTTTGTTCGACAGAAGTCGAGGAGAGTAAAGGACCTCCTTTATCATTTACTCTTGCCCCTTAAAGGCCAAAACTTCGAAATTTGCAATAGAATTAGAAATCTTCCAGTTGCGTAAAATGTACTGAGTACGAAATTCAAATTCTTTGAAAGTGACTGGTTCATTTTTCATATCACACATGAAATGTCAACAGACGTTACATGTGAAAACCTGAACCCTGTATAATCACGGCCTTTAAAGAGCCCTGTTAAAAGAAAAAAATGCCTGCGCCCCCTAGTAAATTTGTTGGGCCACGAAAATTTCCTTCCATCTTTGAGTAAGGGTTAAGAGCATGTCACACTAATCATGATAGCCCCTATTGATCTGGGTGTGTCTAAATTGCGGATGGCGTGCTAATCGAGAGAGACACTTGGGCAAGAAGTCTCGGGATAAGTGCCACTGATCTCCCTCTAAAAGAAAGAATAATCTGTTTGTGACACAGAGGCACTTTCAGGGGGGGGGGTGCGCATGAGGCAAGTCCCCTTTTTCCTTAAAGAGCAACGACTTTTCAGGGTGTCTATTAAGCCCCAGCCCGGAAAACATCTATTTGGTACTGAAATTTCCCCACTTTTCTGAGGAGGACCTGCCAACCCCCACATTTCCGAGATCATACTACTATCAGGGCTCGTCCCAATTTTTTGTATCTGTCACTGTGTTAAGATAAAGATTTCCAATCAGCTGGAGCCTGGGGCAAGAAATTGGTCCTTTTTAACCACTTCTGCAGATGGCCAGGCAGCCATACCCATCAGAATGCACCAGGTACCAGATATAGATGACAACTTAAAGGGAACTGGAACCGCCGAGCGATTTATTCAACTTTTCGACTTTCACCGCCCGAGAAAGTCAAACTTCCAACTTCCTATTTGAGTTCAGATTTGTAGCTCCGCCCCCAGTGCCCGAGCATGCGAAGTTCAATTTGTAATTATTAATAATCATGTGAGAATCACGTGAGTCATGCGATCTTTCATTCATGAGTTTTCGTAGTAAATTCCATAGTAGTGACGTCACTCAATGATTGACAGCTAGGCGCCATGTTTCATTCATGCCTCGTTCTGATCACCCGATACGCAGGAAATGAAAACGAGGTCATACGAACTGGCTTGGCGGTTCCAGTTCCCTTTAACCCAAGAAAAACCTCTCTGTCTGCTCGATCTGACAATAGTCGCCAAAACTCACTCGGCAACCCTTCACACAGAAAACTTACTATAGCTTTGTGCAACTGAGGTATTCCAAATGACAGCTTTGGTTATGTACTGCGGTAGCTGAGCATGATTTTCATATAAACTGTTCCAGGGTGAAAATTTGAGTTCTGAGAGTATTTTGGCGTCAAAGGTGATGTAAACAACATTTTGCTCCAGAAACTAAGGCTTTATGGGGTGGTATTTCAGCGGAAACTCGAGCTCCAAAGGGTAAATCAATTTTTTTTTTTTTACCATAGACATCCAATATTTGTATCCGTAACGAGCAAGAAGAAGAACATTTTTTCTCGCTATCAGCATGATCTTGGCATTTATGGGGGCGATAGATTGATTCGTCAACAAGTTAACGACGTGAGGTGTGTAGAGAAATATTAACCAAGTTTGGTGTGAGAGTGTATGAATTGATTCGGTCAAGGGGCGACATGGGCGAATGCATTGTGACAAAATTTGCATATTGAGGTTGTCTAAAATATTATATTCAAAATGTTTTGGAATCAACCGTGAATTCGTATTTTAGTTAGTAGTAATTTAGTTTTAGTCTTAAGTTAATGTTCAATGCAATAACCAACAAAGTTGCATGAATGATCATTGGCATTGTGTATAACTGCGTAACTCACACTGGATTTTATACAAATGGTGTATTCCTTTATAAACGATACGAGTCAAAGAGTAAGTTTTCCCAAGGACCTCATTAATCACCAACAGCACATTCAAAATATTGGCCAGCTTTTCGAGAAAATCGACCTGCTTCTAAAAAGCACATAAATCAGCCATAGGGATGCACAAATCGATCTAAAGTCGACTTCCAGTGCAGCCGCGTCTAAAGTGGAGGACGCAAAAAGGTTTTTTGACCTACGTAGGAAGATATAAGTTTTTGCCACCGCAGACCCCAGAGAGGGTTGTGAATGTTTTCTGTCTAGGTGAAAAGAGATTGCAATTTTCCCGAATGTCAAAATGCATTCGCAGACTATGCAAGACAGCAAATATCATGTTGGGATGCTTAGCGGTATACAAAACATTTTTTTTTCTTACGACAGAAAAGTCAATGACAGATCTAAGTCAGGTAGTCTGTATCTATAGTCAGAGACATACATGATGTAAAGACATCCATAACTCAATGTTGAGATGCTGATCGATTCAGTTACACCAAGCGTCCTGATGTTGCTTTTCAAGAATCCAGAGCATGAAAGCGAGATGAGACATGATTTCTTCAAAATCTGTGCATTGTTGGCAATCAAATCCTTGTCAACTAAGGCTCTATCTCTCCAGAAATCTCCTGAATAAGGGTTTTGATGGTGACTATATTGACTTGATGACTTGGCTTGGCTGGATTAGTCGGAATACTTGAAGGCTCTGAACAACTGGCAGAAGTTTCAACAGCAGAGGTCTTGAAACTTGAATACCTATGACATGAAGTCGCATAACATCAAGACTTGAAGCATTCAACTGTGTTGCTTCTTTTCGCATTCAAGTACACTGTGTGATGTTTCAGTCCAGAGCTCAGAGAAACCCTTTACATACCCACTGATTAAAGCCAAGAAAGTTATAGACCATGCACTACAAACCACTAAGCTAACAATTATACCTCAATTCAAATTCACTCAACTAGTCAGCACCAACAACCTACCTGAAGAGTCACCGTAGATTCTGATGCCAGTAATACTCGAGTGCGAAATGTGACTCATGTTACTTGGCAGCATCAACATGCCGAAAAATTCATCCATTGAGCAGAGTAACAAAGGGATCTAAGCGTCCTATCAAAGGACAAGTACAATCTCAGCTTCTTTCCAAGTTCAATCACCCACACAGTTGATCCCTCAAAAAGGTTGAAAAATTCATTCACTCAGCAGAGTAACAAAGGGAACTAAGCGTCCTATCAAAGGACAAGTATAATCTCAGCTTCTAGCCCAAGTTCATGCATCCACACAGTCGATCCTTCAAAAACGTTGAGAAATTCATCCACTTAGCAGACTGAGTAACAAAGGAAGCTAGTGTCATATCCAAGGACAGCTACAATCTCAGATTTTGGTCCAACTTCATGCATTTCGATAGGAAATCCACACTGATGACCCCATAAATAGTCGGACTAAATATAGCTCATCTCCTTATAGGACTTGAGACGAGAATTCCAACTCAAATTTGCACTTGTCAAAAAATCGGAAACGTAGGCCGTTATCTGTGATTAATTGGTCTATTTGTTTCGTAACCTTTACTACAACAGAACTGTCACATGTTACATACAATATACAGACAGGTTTCATTGGGTTTGTTATGTTGGGCAAAACATCAATATCTCCAACCAAAGGTGATCAGAGCTTTTCACGAAAGCACCATCTTTCTTATGCCATTTGTTTACTTAGGTGGTCGTTTCCATGAAAATGACACACGCCACTGCCTTGCCGGCACCAGAGAAACCTTGTAGTTATTGGCAGATATGCAATGATTAAAACAATATAAAGTCCAAATCACAAATGACATCCATTCTGCGTCACGTCAGTGACGTGCAAAATACGCACGAGTTACACGCCAAGTTGCACGCCAATGATGCACCAGTATTAAATGTGCTTTATCTCTCTTTGATTTGCGTAAATTACGTGCGACCTACACTCAAGTTACGCACTTGGTTGTGCGTAAATGATGCGAGTGTATGGATGACGATTTGGACAGTACGAACCTTGTAGTATTCTCATATGACAAATCCAGTGCACACATAACTTAAATTTACATGCAGCGATCAGGAAAATTCAAACAAGCACCAATTGTACACAGATAACATGCAAGCATGCATTATGACTGACTATTACCCTCGCCTTGTAAAAGCAAAAAAATTTATACAGTTGGACCAACAGTAAATAAATATGAATGAACAGCGTACCCCTTAACATATCACAATCACAGAAGCATCCCCGCCCGTAAAGGCATCCACTACCATCCCCCCCCCAACCCAGTGACACCACCAAACAGTTTATCACAACAGAGTTCATTCACAGAGCCCTGATCCATACTATGTTTGACTTCACTCAGGAAATAGACTAGCCATATTTTTCTATTATATTTCGATCATGTTGTAAAACTTTTATCAGATTTATGAAATCAATATGATGAAAGATGCTCAAGCATGCAATGCTTGACAAAAGGAGATTAGTAGCAATGTTAACCAACAACGAATGATAACTTTTTTTGCTTTTTTGCTTAAAGGCATATGCTCTTTGTAAAAATTTGAAATTTGTAATTGAATCTGAACATTTCCAATTGCATAAGACCTTTATACAACTGCATTTCTATTTTCCTGACCCACGAGGAAATGCAAACAGCATACCTATTTATAGGCATATCATCACATTTTCTTGTGGCTAAGCTAAAAGGAAATAAACATTGTCAGATAGCAGGTTTCATGCATGCAAACTAGCTTGTCTATATAGCATTGGTATATCTGTCTACAACGGAATTTCTTTCAAGCGCAATTTTTATTACAAATTTATCCCAATCTCCCAGACATGCTAGAGGGTGGAATTATTCTCCCTTAACCGCGAAGTTCCGACACCATCATACTCTCAGAGAAACCATTTATTTGAACTAATACCCCTAAGGGTTAAAGTCCTATAAAATATCAGTGTAATTCATACCCAAATTATTGATTACCTCATAACACTCAATTATAAGCAAGTCTATAATTTTGAGTTATTTCAGTCAAACACAATCGATCAGGGTTCAGTGAAGTTTACAATAGTGTAAAACCCTCCGATAGATATCTATGGACATATATCATGTTATTAACTCCCAAAACACTCTCCTTTCCCAGGACAGGTGCATGTAAAGGGCAGCTCGGCAAGTTTGAAAGCCTTCCCAAGTCTTGGCAATCTTGGGAATTGATTCTCAAGGTCGGTGGTATTTGGTTTACAAAGGTACAGTATAGTACCTCCCTAATAAGGAGGACTGCCTTGGGACTGTCATATGCTATCCTTAATAGAGAGGTGTCCTGATTAGAGAGGTCAAATTGATGGAACCAGCCAATTTGGGATCAAAACTGGTGTCCTTAATAGAGAGTTGTCCGCTAAGGGAGGTTCCACTATGCATATATTTTTTTCACCATGCTTATATTTAAGAAGACAATATTTTATTAAATTTGATCTTTATACTGTGTGCCTCGACAGATCATTTAATGTCATTATACAGGGTATCCACAGATCAATAAAGGCCAACTGTCAGAAGGTTGGGGTGCACAGTTTGTGTTCATTGTAGTTCTGGTGGCTGAGGAAAACAGAAACCCACAATGCCCCAGTGCAGATATCACGCATGCTACACCATTTGGCCTCTGTGACCTTGAAAAGTAGGTCAAATCAAAACCCCTTAGGATATGTGATGTATCCAAGCTCAGAGTACATACCACAAAAATATTATTGAAAACCAGTCACAAATAGGCGAGATATTGCACTTTTCACTTTTTCAGTTTTGGCCACCTGGCGACCAAATCGAAAATCAGATCAGACTGAAATTTAGCGTCAGAAGTTATCTGACGTAGGGGATCGCATGTATACCAAGTTTCAAGTTCATAGCTTCAGCGGTTAAAAAAAAACGTGCCATACTTACACTCAAATGGCCAATTTGTGCCATTTGACCTCTGCGACCTTGAAAAGTAAGTGAAATCCAAAACCTGTATGATATGCGATGTATCCTTGCTAGGATGTATCCATGCTTGGCTTGGGCCACAGGAGTTTTCAGCATTCCCACAAGTGTGAGTGATACATGCACCTTTCAAACTGAGGAACAAGCAGTGCTCTATCCTAGAATCGGAGAGTGTTGGGGCATCACATTATTTTATTTGTACGCGATATTGCACATTCATGACTAATTTTGGTTTTCGTATCCACAGTTAATCTGGCAGTGGTACGGGGTGACAGGTGGATATATGATATGCTGTTACTTCAGTTGCCTGCCAAAACAACTGCAAAATTAATCACCATGATTAGTTATGCATAAGTGAAATCGAGTACCAATAAAATAATTTGTCTTTGACTGGAGGCGGTATGCCAAAGATGCAGTCCAAGGATTGTGAATTTGAACAGATAAATGGATTTTTTTACACTGACGGACAATTTGAGGAGCAGGAGGAAACAGAAAGACTGGGATGACAACTCACTTTTCCTGATACGGAAACCTTCTCCACAATATGTTATCTGGGATAAGAATTCAAACCCAGGATCACAGGCTGGGAGCGGTGAGAGCATCGCACCGCTCCGAGAATCTTCATATCATCAAAAATGAATAAGGTGGGCTCGCTTATATATTTTTGACATTAGACATAGTCAAAGTAAACTTCCTCTTAGATTAGACTACCCTACTTGTCAAAGAATTCTACTGAAGTGAATCATATGTCACAAGTCAAGGGTTATCAGACATAACATGTACAATGGGTCTGATCAATACCTTTCTGGGCTAAAATGTTTAAATTATATCTGGATAACACCAAGAATCAATACAGACTAATAAATTCTTTATATCACCAAATACTATAATGTCTACTTGATGAGGTCAAGCCTGAAAGGGAAGACAATTCTTCTTACTCAGCATTAGGTATGTAAAAAAAATCAGCACCAGAGATTTAAACGTATTGCAGACAAGGAATGTATTTATTGCAGTGACCTGCAATATTTATGACAAGTGATCTTGTCATAACCCATCACAGAGACAAAATTAATCCGTGCCTGCTAAGCGCTTTGACAGGTATCATGTTAATATTGCTACCAGTGAAGGCTACACCACTGTGAACAAGAGTCGCAATCATCTGTGTTATAGAACTTGCAAAATATTATGTTGCATCTGAAAAACTTTCTCACCGCCATACTGCAGAATGTAGCACTGCACGAATTTCCCACTATAGACCTCCCCATTATGAGGACAAAACTGAAACAAAACAAAAAATATTTACCTGTGTTCGATTCACCACTCTCGGAATTCTTTTTGTTTTTTAGAAACTCCTGAGCGAACATGCTATAAAGCGACGGGCCGTGTTCCACGACTTCCATGCTGTACTTTTGAACAACGACTACAACTATCACCGCAACATCCAAATATTATCCCAAGCCATCAAGGCATCGTAATCCTGAATAATGCCGTCTTAAAGACATGCACAGTAATCATCACAGTCACAAATTTCATGTCATTTTTAAACTCTGTTTTTTTCTACATATTTTTGCGCTTCGGAATGGTTGATGCGAACTTCTATCACACATTTAGATTAGTATTTCCTAAACTGTATAGTCTCAACCCTCAAACTTGCTTTTGTCCTTCAAGAAACAAATATAGAATACAATAAACCACATGCCTTGATCAAAAATTCCAACAATGCACTTTTCCTGTTACTTCCAAACTGACAGAAACCACGTTACAGCCCGTAGATGAACTAAGTTCCTATTATTCCAATTGATAAATAAACCGCACTGTGTCTGTGAAACCCATGACTATAAAATACAAGAAGCTACATACTTTGATCCGATATTCCAACCCTGCACTTTTCCTCTAACTTCCAAACTGACACAAATTGTGACACAATCCATAAATGCACTAAGATCCTATTATTCCAATTGATAAATACATGTAAACCACAATACATCCTAGAAAGACACCACTGGAAATCTCATCCAAAATGTACATCTGTCTCCAGCTTCAGCTGTTCTAATGCCTTACAAAGAAATTAAACGATTATAAACGGAACTCGTAATTAAAAATCTGAGCATGCATTGACCAGATTGTATCACGCCCTCCGACTCTCATAACACCATAAATTGCATAGATGGAAACAAAACCTCATATTCCTTGTCAAGAGGAGACTCAATGAATAACCAAGCACAAGCAGTTCTCACCACACGGAGAGGGAATCGACGGTTATACGACACCTGCGATCGGTAGTCCTCAAGTGCATGGTTGATTTTATGGATTGAGAGCAGAGCCATGTGGATGTGGTGGACCTCTTCATTATAGGTAATCGTTTTACATTTCTATGACCAGAATTGAGAGTTGACCATAGGCACCACCATTTGACTAGAACTTGAAATCCAAAAGCACTTAGAACTCTTTCAAAACAAAGTGAATGTCAATTTCAAGGAAGGGAGTATGGCCTTTGTTTTCCAGGGAACAGCCTTCCGTGTTTTAAATGTGCTTTCTCACTTCATTTTGAAGCAGTTTTAATTTCTTCAGGATTTCGAGTTCTAACCAAAATGGTGGTGCATATGGCCAACCCTTAAGGAGAAATAAGATTCTGGTCTGAAGGTAGCAGCTTTAAACAAATAAATATCTCAGGTATAAGGCAAAGTTGAAAATGACGCCATGACTATCGAATGAATTGTCGTCGCCAACCCACTGTCTATCCCAAAGGAACATGTTGAATGGCATCAATCATATCATTTTTGGACCTGACTTGAATATTCGGAAACGGTCTTAGATCGGTGAAACTAGAGTACTTGACTTTACGGAATCGATGTGGTCAATATAAGAAACGCGATACAGCGGTACTGCCCTCATATAACCACATTGATGTTTAGATGGAATCTTTCATCCTAATAGTTCATCTCAGGTAAACGATAAAAATATCACCGAGGTGCAAATGCATTTAAAGCTGACGGGTCAAATATACGTTCCTAAGTACGGCTGAAGTTGAGCACACGGGAATGTTCGTGATGTCCATTTGGATATTCTACTGAATATAGATATTACCCCGAGTGCACGAATCGAAAGTGAGGCATATTCTCTGCAGACACTGTGGGGTGCATGCACTTCGAGTGGAAGCGTCAAGAGATCAGTACATAAAATATTGGACAAATAAGTCTGAACTCGATTCAAGCATTGGCCTCCCCGCACTGATTGGCAGGCTTTCATTTAAAACATCGTAATTCAAAGATAAATGGATGCTTTCACTCAGTCTGCACCCAATGGTGTTTGAAGAATAATGCCTCACTTTTGAGTCAACCACTGGGGGTATGGCTATATTCAGCAGAAGATCCAAATGCACCTCACGAACATTCCCCCGAGAGTTTGGCTTCGGTGTAACTTGGGAATGCATATATGTCCTGTCAGCTTTAAAGTCGATATGGTGTATTAAATGTCACAACTTGACACCCATGTCTGTAATACTTCGTCAATATAACTGCATACAATAGATATTTCGATTATGAGACCAGGTAATTTTAGGATAATATTTATTTATTTTTATTCTAAAGGTCATATTGGACACAGATACAGGAAACATCCTTTTATAGCAATTTTGGCTGGATCTATTTTAACTATAAAACAAATTTATTTAGAATGGCATTGTATGTTGGTTGGTTAGTTTTAGATGGGTTTCCTTTCCTTTCATTTTTTTCTATTTCAAAGGTCATCTACATGTATCCATAATATGACCATTATATGCATCCTCAACTTTGCCATATCAGCAAAATCAATCAACTCGAAAGACCAACAAAAGGTACCAATCATTAAAAAAATGACGAAGTACTTATTGATTGTGTCAATGACACATAAATATATCACAGTCATTGACATCAAAATAAAAAACTTTGCTGGATAATGTCCAAGGCCAATTAGTTTTGCAATAAGTTTACGCTGGACTAATGAGTTCTGATCTTTGGACATTAAACCTGTTCAAACTGAGTGTGTGTTGATAAGTTTATAATCCAGACTTTTATAGAGCAAGAAACTCAATATGAGGGAGATTGAGGGACCTATCATGGTTTGATGTACGTAGGCAAATAGAAATGTACACAAAATTCCTCCTCTTTCTACAGAGTTTTATTCGTATACATATAAGGATCCTTGATAAGTCACTGTTCTCAACGGCCCTAATTACATGTATGTAGGCCTACTAACCCAGAACCTTACTCGATGAACTCAGCTCATAGGATTTTTAAGTTTAGAAGTAAGATTTTGATGGAAATCATTGGTTTTACAAGTAATTTAGTTCAATGTGCAGTGACTTTATCAGCTTGAGTACACATGATCTAATTTCAAAAAGCTTATTGGCCCGAACTTAAGTAAATCAACCGACTATGGATAATTTCACAGTCAAATGATTGTGTACATTATGTACATTGGGTACCAGAATGAACTTGACAAGAATGACTTGGATTTTTGGTATCAATCGATGAAGCTCTCTGCTGATCCAAGAAAAGGAAACCTGAAGCAGCAGCCTCCTTGAAATCATCACAATGAATATCTTAAACCTGCTATTAAACATTCCTGACTCCTTACTTCCTTACAACAAGAACCACTGAAAAATCAACCTGTCCTTCCATTCTCAAGGATACGCAATGACCACTGAAACTTCTCACAGAGACGAAAAATCAAAATATGTAGGTTAAGTTGAGAGACATCACTGACACTTTGAATGATAACCACTTCTTGAAAATCTCAAGTCTACTCTAAAATTGACGACTTCTTGAAAAATTCAATCCTCATACCAGTGCGAACACCTATGGAATTTCACAAACATTGATAAGTTTACCCACGAGACGATCGCAAACTGACCCCAAAGTTGGATTGGCCTCAAGTAAACACAACAGACAATACGTGTTTAACAACAAATTGGGCGGCAATGACAATCATGTCGGGGCAGCACTCAGGTTGGAGACCAGAGTATGAGGTCACATGTTTGAAGTTGGGGAACATAACCCTACTATCAGATGAATGAGTCCAAATATTTTGAGGGTGAACCTCGACGAACCTGCATGTGAACTCTAAAAAAATATCCAGGAATTCAAATTTCAAATGCGAACCTCCACTATCCTCTGAACCCCAGAAAAAAATATTGATAGCGTTAATCCTTAAATCAACAATGAATGTGCATTCCACGCTATTCAACGTCCCATTCAAATCAAACGCTCCGACCAGACACATGTAAAATTTAGATCCCAAAACACGAAGCCACAGAACTTCGACATGTTAGTCTGCACAAATACCCAAGTTGTGATCAGTCATAATCCTCCAGTTCTTTGAATTTTGATAAGTTCCTACATATCCACGTTCCTTTTCCGATAAATTTCCGGTTCCACAAAATGCCCCAACATGTCCAATATCCTTGAAAATCTAAGTAGAGTAAAAAAAATATTTCTTTTGCCGAATACTACACAATGCTAGGCCTGTGCAATGTTACTTCATCATAGCACAGTGCCCACTATTAGCTCCCTTACAAATCTCTGGACTGGAACTCAACTGGTGTCATTATTCATACCTCATGACCATAACAAAGGTGACTCAAGGAAGGATATTTTGTAAACTTAGGTATTTAATCCTGTAAGCCCAGAATAATGGCACTTGCAAAGCCTTAACAGGGTTCAGCCAAATTCATACTCCAACAGAAGGGGGCAGGGCTCTTTGAGACATCACTGTCAAAACTCCTTCAAAGTTTCACTCGGCCAACTCTGATTCCCGTCAACACAGTAAAAGACGGGAGGAATAGTCTTTTTCGGGATTGCCCAGAAATGGCTATCAGGATAGAGGACACTTTCAGCGAGAGAAGTGGGATTGAGGTGTTTTCCGTGACATAACAGGATTCTGTATAGTAAACCTAATCAGGATGATCAAAACATTTCCCAAAATAGCCCTTGTAGATTATAAATGACTTACTACTACTACTAATTTGATCCTTAAGTAGGTCAAATTTCATTATTTTCCAAGCAGAAATGTCACCTTTACTCAAAATATATGAAATTACATGCTTAATGGACCATTACTGAGTCAGTGTAAAAAATTCATTTTTAGTGGGTTGGACGAAGTGGCTATCGGGAACTAGCATTCAACCTTTTTTGTAACGGGACATCTTGACAGGTACCCCCTCCCCCATTCCCCCTCTGTAAAAGCACTACAAAATACAATACTCAATCACCAACCACCAAAAAACCAAAAACCAACAAAACTTTGTATGTATACAATGCACCTGCAAATTATTGTAGTTCTCAATGAATAATATTTATACACTCCTCAAAGAGAATCTGTTTTTATTAAAACTTGCACTGACGTCATAAGTCTGGAGACAGCCAGACGCATTCGCTGTTCACATGGGTCTGTCCAAATAACTATAGGCAGGAGCAGGGAGTTGAATTAGTCTTCTTCAGGTGACCAATATGCATAGTAAAGGCACTGGGTCATGTTTGATTCAGCACTAAATAAAACTAGGCCAAGACACAATCAGAAAATGGCTTTCTCATCCTGAGCTAAAAACTCCTGAATTCTAGAAACGTTTCTTTTTCACTGACCAGTCTAGAGGATGCAACTGGTCTAGTTCAGGTAGCTGTCTATTTTAATAGTTCTTCACAAGACCATCAGATGTCAGCATGGAAGGTATCTGATAAAGCTGCAGCAAAATGAAGATATCAACAAGTTGAAGGGGATGTTGCAAGACCAACGTTTCGGCCTACATTTTACATTTTCTCGGGCAGTGAAAATGAACCTTCTCATTTCCTGTTTATAAGTCTGGCGCAGATCAGTTGGCGAGATACGGCCTGATGAACATGCAGACAATAGGGTCTGTAATAGGGTTCCATTCAGAAACTCGCATATGACCCGATGACGCATCAATTGCTTCGATACCGAATGAGGTACGGTGAGGGCAATGTATTGCTCGTATGAAGTTCGCTTTGAATAGTGAAGACTCGGGGCGAGTCAGCAGTGTTCAAAGATAACATGTTCATCTCTATTGCCTCGTCAACATAAAAGCAAAGTGCTTTCTGTTTACTTCTTTGGTAAGAAAATCCTTCTTCAACATGATAAATAAGTAAATCTCTTGTAGTCCACTTGCCTTGAATGCTAAAAAGACACTTACCTTTTTCCAAAATGTCAATAACGTGCTTTCGCAAAAGCGACAACCGTATGTCCTCGCTATTTTTATCGTTGTTCCCATGATATTGGTGCGATGAATGCTCAAAGAGGTTTTTAAGGTGGCTTATCTGATTTTGAGTCAATCTTGTCTCACCGAAACGGACTCCTCGAAGAGACATTTTGAAATGCGTGCATATATATAGACCACGATATGCACAGAATTTGTTGCATACGAAAATATATTGTTTTAAGTCGATACTAATTCATGCACATACATGAGTGCACAGGCCTACCCAAAAGGTACAAGGTACATTGTCAATCAACTTAAGGGTGGACCAGAGGCACCACCATTTTGGGAAGAACTTGAAATCCTAAAGAAATTAGAACTCCTTCAAAATGAAGTGAATGCCAATTTCAATGGTGGGAGTCTGTTCCTTGTTTTCCAGAGAACACCCTCCCACATTTTAAATGGGCCATCACTTCAATTTGAAGAAGTTTTAATTTCTTTAGGATTTGTTCAAATCTAAAAATTAAAAGATCTAGCCAAAATGGTGGTGCCAATGGTTCACCCTGAAAGATGTTGAATTAGAAAGCCTGAAATGACAATTCCATCAAACTTTGTTGAAAATCCATGTTCATTTGTCAATGGAATCCAATAGAAAATTGCATTTATCCCAAGTTCAAACAGACACTGGCTGGAATCATTGATAGAAATTGTTTTTGAAGGATCGACAGGTGTGCGGCGTGACCAGATTGTGACTGCAAGGCAAAAAAATCTAACGATCTATAAACCCCATTATACAAGGTTAAGTGCCCTTTATACTTCCAATAGGTCATTAGAGCGATTCATTAAAAAAAAGTTAAAACAACTTTAGTGGCCAAAGGACAAGAACCTCAAAATAGGTTTCAACTCAATTGACCGATATTATATTATTGATTCACTTGTCAGAGATCATTTATTTTGGACAACAAAGTAGGTCTCAACTCACTTGACCGATATTATTGATTATTGATTCGAAATCAATCGTGTTATGTATATAGTTTCGTAGTAAGTGCATCATGAAGATGAAGATTCTAACGTTTATCATTGCTTATCTATGGCTTTACAAGTTATTGATTCACTTGTCAGTGGTCTATTTCTGACAATGATGTCATTTTGTATCACTTATTTCTCCTGGATGGCATAACCAATGTTTGTTCAAATGGTATCAACGTTTGATACCGGTCCTACTTTGACAAATAATGGTATCAAAATGTATTTTGACAAAATAATTCAGAAACGAAGAATTGCAATTCGAGTAAAGTTCACAAGCAACCAAAAGCTCTTGAATTTGCTCTTTTTTTTGTTTGGTGTAGACTAAATTCTGCCTTCCTGCTGAAAACCCCTTTCGCTGCGGCAGCCAATTTTTGGCCGATGATATCTTGTGCTGACATTGGATACCGAAACATTGACGGTAACGTTTGGCAACTCCAAAACAGTGATTTCTATGAGATCTTCTTTTTCACGGCCATTCGATTTTTTTGCAATTATCTGCAAATGCCAAAAACGCAAAAATAAACGGGCACTAATGAATACTTCCGAATTTACAGTACCTTCAGGGTTACTTGGTTATTTAGAAAGTGTGTAAGGAGAATTCAGCACAAGACTGAAGAATGTATCATAAACATCCAGCTACCGTGGTTAGGATCACAATTCAGTTGGTGTAAAGTGGTTAACAGAGGACCGGGGAATTTATAAGCATTACCTAACTGCACTTGTCGTGTTGGGGGTAGACGGTTAACATAATGCTCTGAAATGCAAAAACAAAAGCAAAACAGTCAGAAAGCACTAAAAGCATGCTACATTTGTGGTACATGTACATATCAAAAGAATTGTCAGACGATATCTGTCATCTATTGAGGTAATGGCAGCTGAAAACTAGCAAAAATTGCAGCTTAAAATCCCACTTAACCATTCTTTCAACCTTCTGACACAATATCCGGGAAGTGATGTAATTTTTTAAGTATGAAGGTGAGGCAAGTTGGTAAATTCTCATTTATTTTAAAAATGACGAGACATTCTTAAGAGAAGCTGAACACACTTTTCAGCAAAAAAACACACACCAAAATACATTGTATTGCGCATTTCATTATTTGTGTTGTTGGGTTATTCCATGTTCATCCAAAAAAATTAAAGAGGAACTGATCAAAAACAGATAGAGACTTAAATCAACAACTAAACCTGTTTACTGTTTACTCTAAAAGCCGGATCCAAGATTCACCTGATTCTGGCCAGAGACCACCCCAGGGGAATTTTTCATTCATAAATTTGATGTTCGACTGCCAATTGGTTCGACACATATCAATTGCTATGATCTATTAGTGAACAATGCAAATTAAGCGCAGAACGAGCAGGGCCGAATTTAACTTTTGGGTCAATGGGGGGCAGAAGACACTCAGGGGAGGGGAGAGGCAGAACACCACACATTTTTCAAGTATCTCTGGGGAACGGGGTTGAACAGTTGAACAGTTGAACGGTTGAACTACTGACTCTAGTCGAGCATCCAAGGAAATCCAGCGTCAAATTCCAAATGCCGCTTTTGGGTTGGAGATTGGCCTTTTGGTTTCTTTAATGGCGAGGTTGAGAACAGCGACTCATCCTGGATCCTTAAATACATATACGGATAAAACTCTGTAGAAAGGACGAATTTTATATGTATGAGGTTCCTGATCTCAACCTACCTATTGTGAAAATAATAAGTGGCCTGGATGGAATTCCATCTCGCTACTTCTCAATGAACTGTCTGGGATCTAACCACTAATGCACCTCACTGCTAACACTGAAGACTGCTTCCAAAAAAATGCATTTTAATAACGAAATCTTTGGCTTACAACTTGTTTACGAGTGCCGCCGGCAAAGCCGTCATAAAACATGATATTAACCACGAATCATCACTGCCACCCTCGGCTATTTTCAATCATAAAACCTGATTGGCATCAATTGAGTCGACGGCTAAATTCTAATTCTAGTTTCACATTTACAAATTGATCGCTGCATTCCGTACAAAGTGGTAAATAAAAATTAAATTACCCAGGAAAAATTTGATCTGAGATACTTTTATTTGAAAATCTTCAACCTGTTCTATGTTTACTCTAACACAGACAGCATACTCGAATGCTCCGCCGTTAAGTCTGATATTCCCCAGGAATCAGCTCGGAGTATTTCATTCATAACACCGATAATTCTGGCTCAATCTTCGACAGTAATTTACAAGTTGATAACGAACAAAGTGACTGAAGAGTTGCAGAAACTCAGTAGCCCTCAAAACTTGATTTTTTTAGGGTGTTTTTCATATGAATTTATCTAACCAGCGGCAAACATAATCTCACAAACATTTTCTGAGTAGGAGGTGGTTAAAATACACTATACAGTCCAAATCACAATTGACATCCCTTTAATTTGTGTCATTGGCACTACAAAACCAACAAAAAGTAAATTTCGTTTTAGGAGAAAATATTTCAGACAAAGACTTGAAACACAATTTGACAATCGTTTTTTGATTTCTGGAATAAGAAACGGCACAAACATCCAAAATGGAAGTGGATGAGAGATTTCAGCACATCCCTATTCAAACAGTGACAGTAGGACCACCTCATTATACTACTATACTCTTGAGTGTGCCAACAATAAAATGTGATCATCTCTTATTTTTTGCATTCAATATCCACAATCTCTTCCATTTGTTTCATTATCAGACCAAATGAAAATTGCATCACGTAAATTAATCAAACTCATCTGCTAATTAGTTCATCAGTTTCTATGGCGACTTCTGTGTCCGCTGGTTACCGATGATGTCGTGTAGTATTTGTGCAATTAGGACAATAACATGAGAACAAATATGATCGGCAAATATTTGATGAAACTGACCTTGGTGCATGTGATCTCAATGCGGAGCACTTTGCGTAAATCGACCGATTATGTTTAGAGATAGATGCTCTTTATTAAATATTGCTTATAAAAGGAAACCTATAGCGAAACGATTATAAAAATGGGGAGTTTTGAACATCCCGGTTAAAACCTAAGGCGGGAATATGCTCCCAATGATAAATGTTAGCAGTTTCAGGTTCCCCTTAGGTAGTTGGTAATGTAGCGAATGAGCTGCATAAGAAGTAATCACCAATTTAGTTATTCTTATCACATTCAGCTAAGACTTGAGTCACGACTGGATCTCTTTAACCCATTTTTGAGACTTCATGTTATCATGTCCTCAGGTAATTGAATCTAATATTACATAATTCTGGTAATCCTGTGCAAATAGACATCACAGAGCAATGACTTGCTATTAGTTAATCTATGAGGCAGGCCAATATACAACAAGGTTTGTACGAGGCAGGATAGAGATATCGAAGTATCAAGGATTATTCCGGCACAGCGTGATATTGTGCCAGCAGCGAAAGGATTCAACTTGCAGAAATGTCAAAAATAAATCATTAGCAATAAAACTCCAGCAGCAAACACCTTAGTCTACTTGAAATTGAATTTGGAAATTTCCAGTTGCGTGAATACATACTAAATATAAATTCCAGGATTACAGTATGAAAATACTATAAATACCAAGTTTCAGCCAAGTTGTATATATCCATGATAACTGTACAACGTCATTGTATATGTATTGTACGCGCCGGTCACCGATCCAAAGGTTGACCGCGCTCAACGTTGCTTAACTTTCACTCTGGGGCCAACGCGCCAACCACTGGGCCATAAAGGAATTCCCTCATGGCCGGCGGGTTAAGCCGTGCCATATACCTGGGGTTACTATACATCATTCCCCCCTTCGGACAGAGATGGATCGTCCTCGATCCTACTTAGCGCTTCATGCGTCTCATTACCGAACTACAAATCCAGAGCTCGCATCGCGTGGGAAGGTCTGCCAGATGTATTGTACGCGCCGGTCACCGATCCAAAGGTTGACCAAGCTCAATGTTGCTCAACTTTCACTCTGGGGCCAACGCGCCAACCACTGGGCCATAAAGGAATTCCCTCATGGCCGGCGGGTTAAGCCGTGCCATATACCTGGGGGTACTATACAGTATATACATGTACATGTAGCTGCATTTCAATTTTCCTGGACCATCCGATTTTACAAATGGCGTACCCCTTTAGGAGATGCTTTGCTGCTATCAGACCGGCAGACGTAAATCTCAGCAAATGAACTACCCAGTATTAAAACCAAGCAAGGTAAAAATTACAACCACATTTTTAGTGCGAGTACAGGCAAACTCTCAGATAAACTACAGAAATTTGAGAATGTTCAACCTTATGTTCGGCACTGTTGTTGAAAATTGTGGGCGTAAAATAGGTATGCCGAGTGCTCTGCCCTGGATCTTGGAACCATGAGCAGATTTCTGTCGAGATCTCTTTAGAGTTTATACTTGCCTCAGTGGCTTCCTTGATAAAAAAACGGTTAGCTGGCTAGGTGTTTCTTAAGTAGATTATTACCATTGATCACTAGTGTGAAGTGTTTATCTATCATGCAATGCTTGCCTAACAATTTTAAACAGATATCTCTGAAAATGATGGAAGTATTTTTGAGCGGGTGTTTTACCTTTTTTATTGCTTTCTAAAAGATGTTTGACTGGGTTTGCCTAACAATTTTTTAATACGACAAGGTTTTTTTTAATGTCTAGTGTAGTTGGGTCTCTTGTGTTTGTATTGCCGTCTATAAAAGATGCTTCACTCAACCTTTAGACAAGGTCACTAGGCCAATAAACCCAATTGATGCCTAACTATAGTGACACCCAAAAAGTTGCCTTGGAGGATGAATACTCCCTGGAGAATAAAGCCCTCAAGGGCAGAGCAATCGCAGAAGAAGACAAGAACACGCATGTGCTAATTTTGCATTTTTTGTGACCAACAAATTCTGCGAAAAATAAAACGATGCGGAATTGAAAATTCTTTTACGATGTTCTTAAAACTTTGAATTGAAACTACGCCAAATATGCAATAACACAAAACTGCAAACTATAATGGCCGTAAATATTTTTTAGTTTACAGTTTGCCTCGTTGCTGTGAAATCATCAGGGGCACTGTTGGAGGCAGCGCCCCCTACTGCTGCAAGAATGTTCTCATTTAGTGGGTAAGAAAATTTTTCCAACACAAGGTCTGCATGCATCGGTGTATTTTCTATTAGGTCACAGGATGGGGAACCTACCAGAACATTTGGTTTTTAAAAGGGCCCCACCTCGAATTTCAACAAATCCTGACACAATTTTTTGCTCGTCCTAAATTTTCCTGAATCACGCCAAAAAATGTGAGTCTATGCCAAAATAAACAGCGACAAAAAAGGACTGTTACGGGGTTGTCAGAATGCTAAATTTAAACTACACAAAAGTAGCAACTTCACAATGAATAAAATGGCTGCCAATATTTCCGGCTTTATACTATATTAGAGTGGTAATGTAGTGAAAGGTCAAATATACAGGATATACATCCCCACCTCATCATCACTCATCATTAATCATGTCAATCATCAATCATCATCATCATCATCATCATCATCATCATCAATCATCACCATCGGCTACGGTCTTTTTCATGCAGGGAATGTAACTGACTTACCATCATGCCCGTGGTCCTGGAGGCGGAAGAGGACATCGATAGTGGCCGAGCGGCCCTTATAATAACGTAACATATTCCTTAAGTTAAATGCCAATGATATCCAAAATGTCAGAAGAGAGCACTCCTGAAGTTCTTGAGAAAAGTTACGAAAAAATCTGTAGTTTGGACTTAGAGCAGGTTGTCACACATCTCCTACAGCCTGTGCCTTACATGTAATAGTTAATAAAAGACCAATTAAGATCAGTACCAGGCTGTATCTGAACAACTCCAAAATATGCAAACTCATGGGATACACCAATAGCAACCCTTTGAAGGCCCTAGCATATTACACTTGCTTAATACCCGTACTCGAATTGCTATTAAATAGATGAATCAGTATTTTTACAAGACCTCCCAGCATTCCAAAATAAAAAGAATCCAGGAACTTTGCAGAAATGTGTGAAGAAAATGCGGAATCTTAATTTCCTATATCCACTTTCATTGGACCGATAGATCACTCTCAATAAAATCTGTCATAGGAATGTTATCCACAGACCTAGATAGAGAAATCAGCTACATACTATAGGTGGTGTTTACATCGGGGAAAATTTGCAGAAATAACAGAAATTGCATACTCAATCTAATATCACGAACACCTTCAGGAATTATAGGCCTATCTGGAGAATTACCACTACTGTAAACCAAAATTGTGTGTGCCTCCTTATTTTTGCGATTCATGAAAATAAAAAAAACCAAACATTTTCACGAGTTTTTGGGCGAATAAAAACAAATTTTAAATTAGATTTTAACAAGGCCCTTGTCTATACAGATATAAAAATACTCCAAGGTATCAAGTTTCAGCAAATTCGAATCTATAATAACTGTGTAATATTGAGGCCGAGCTTGTAGGGAAATATCCCTTTAGCTCAATCGATAAGAATGCTTGTCGTGTCAACCTCAGGGTTGTGGGTTCAAATCCCGTTCGGACCCATGTGTTCTCCGATGTTACAACTGCACTACAGTATTGTGTATTTGTATTTTCCTAAGCCAACAGGAAATACAAAAACACGAACAGCAATTGTGAGAGCAATGAGGTTACAAAATTACCGCTTTTCGAACGGATAATTTCCAATACATCACCGTCAATGAAATCAACAAGTGCAAGTAATCTTGCGAAGTTCCCCCGGGGAGTGGAACAACAGCAGCTAGGTAAGCTCAACAGAAGCTGTGGCCCAACTCCAATCTGTTGCGAATAAACTGCTGTTAAATGGATTGATAGACTATGCCGAAAATTTACAAACGTCATATCATAGTTCCCACAAGAGCAATGCACTCTCTCCCACAGATATATAGTTTTGATCCCAAGAATGCATATACTTTAAGTTTCTATTCATTGTTATTGAAAAACATGTTACTTTAAAAAAATAAGCATTGCTGTAGGCCATATTTATATAATGACCACTTTTGAAAAATCCCCACATGTTCTGAGAAACTGTTTTGGTGGATTTCACAAAACACATTCTGGTCTTTTCTGTTGCTGCATCCTTCGACAGAGGCCAATACAATTGGAAATATCGATATAAAGACTAGCAAATGCTTTTACTTCAATTTTGTATGGCAAGGCCAAGTGTAAATGTACAGGGAGATTTAGTAAAAGCATTTGCTACTCTTTATTCATATCTCCCAAATGATTGTGATTTACCTAATCAGTGGGTGCTTTCCATTCGTTGATTTGTCATGGCAACGTTTCAAGTCGCAGAGACAGAAATCACTCACATACACAGAGCGCAATAATGCTACAAGAATCTCTCAAAAGCAAGATAGAAATAGACCAAAGAATCGCAGACAACAATCCCCAGCCACAGCTTCTTGTATTAATGCCACAAAACGAATAAGGTGAAGTCTTCACCATAGACTATTCTGTCTGATGATACCAAAACTAATTTCCTAGATTTTACCAATAATTTTTCTGATCAAAGAACTTGAATTACTTATCGATCAGCGGTATCGGAAGACATTGATATAATTGGAATGTATTGATAGTAATCTGGTGATGAGATGCCTGGAGCGGTCGATGATAGACCAGCATCAATGGCCCATTGCCTCTCCTCATCATGTGGAATCAGCTCCAACCTCCCCGAGGACCTCCCACCTCTCTGAGTCTTGGCCAACAACTTCTCCGAGTCATGGCTAAACACCTCTCCGAGCAAATCAAGCCACAATCTGATGACCAACTATCAACAAGGTTCCGTATGAACCGTACTTCTAACTGACAGCTTTCTCACAGGCTATGCCGGGATAGCTTAGGAGCTATGTATAGGTCTTAAAACCTATGTTGCTTCTCTATTTCCAGCGGTGAGGAAGCTGTAGGTTAGTTGACGGTCCATACAAGGAGGATTTTGTTGACAGTCTGGGGCAAGATTTGCTCCAAGGATAGATAGGTCAATACTCGGTGAGGTGGGAGATGCTTGGAGAGGTTGCAGATGACTCAACAGCATCTTCCTCTGACCTAAAGACCAACTCCCTCACCTTTCTCAAGTAGCAGCAGGGGTGAAATTAACACGTAATTGACACCCGTCATAGGCAGCTGAGAAAACCTAACAGCCTCCTGCTAAAAACACCTTGCCTTTGATATACTGTAAAACCACAAAATTTTGATTGTTGTTATTTTTGGAGGAATTTTTCACAAATCACAAAAATAAAGAGGCGGTAAAATTAAATTTTGACGAATCACAGTAGCACTTCTCAGATATCATATTAATGAAACTTTTCAAAGACAAAATTTTGCAATTTTCTTCCTCAATTTCTCAATGAATGTTCGATCATTGATTAATATGAACATCAAAAGAAATAATCCGAGTCTGGTGTTCTTTGAGTTTACATGATGGATGCGGTTAGCGCGATTGCAGCAGAAATTGGTCTGTCGATGCACAGGATTTTATTTCTGTAATTTTTTAACAAGTTTTGACGGTGCAAGTGTATTACTGGAGTTGCCTGCTATTAATTCAATCTAATTTTCTTAGGGTATAGGTCAACATTTGTAACTTAATGAATCTATGTTGAAATAAACATCAAGGGGAGGGATGGGGGGGGGGGGGCTGGGATAGACAATATCGACATCTTCTTAAAATTCTTCCAATATTTTTGTCACTCCAACTTGCAGTTTTGATTGCTGCGAAAAAATCTGTTTGTTTTCAGGTGCTTGAGACTAGAATTGGTGATAACTGCAACCTGAAGTTTTAAAAAGGTAAAACCGGTAACCAGTGATTACCAGTTTACCTGCAGAAGACGAGCAATCTTTTTATCATTTATTGCAGCAATATTTGTCATTGGTGGCAGCGATGAAAATTGCTCATTTGAGGGGCAGTTTAGTTTCAGTATTTAACCACCACTAATAAACAATCTAGAATCACAATAGCCTGAAAGCCTAGCTTGAATCCATGAACTACACAGAAGTTTGAGTAGTGACAGCCGCAATTTTGAGAAAACGGAAATGCCACGCATAAAATCCTTTGAATTTCAAATCACAATCTTGTATTATCCCTGAAAGAATAGCAACTGACTAAAATCACAGGTTAAATCCTTGAATGAACTTGCAGCAACATTGGCCTGGTAACTTCAAGTTGAATCCATTTTGAATGAGCTTTAAAGGGCTCCTGAAGAAACCTAGGTAAAACTTGTGTTTTTAGATAACAGGGGAACATCTCAGTCAATGTTGAGGTAAGTTTGGTAAACTTAGTTCCAATTACCGACTGATGGAAACCAACAGATGCCCAGTCCGTAGTAGGGGTCAAAGGGGGTGTCCGAGCATAAAAGTCGATCGATGACAGAGTGCCACTGTGGAAACATCCGCGCCTGTCACCTGTCCCGTGATCAATACCCGGTCGGTCCTGGTACACACATGTATTAGAGAGGGTGACTCTTCGACAGTATAGGTTTTCTTCCGGGGTCTCCAGTTTCCTCCTACTTGCATGTACATTTAAATCACCCGATATTGTTCATAGAGCTAATAATGTCCTAGATGATGCTCAGCTCTCAAATCAATATTTTTTAAACGAAGATGGTGAAACTGAACAATTGGATCGAAACCCACCAAAAATTAAAGCTCAAAGGCACAAATGGCCATATGTTAAACCAGCAAGAAACTCCAGAGACCAAAATTCTTCTTCCCTGTTCACTTCGCATTGGGAGGTGTTATTCTACAGGGAGTATTCTTTCAAGACAGGATGGGCATTTTTGCGTGCCACAACGGTTAGGTGCCAATTGGGTTTATGGCCTAGTGACTCCGTCTTTAGAGACCGACCTGCAAGCTGCTGCATACGCATCGATAGCAACCTAGATGGTCCCTAGAACGGTTCAATAGGAAAACTGAAGCAGTTAAACTGATCTATTGACCTGGGAGATATGCTACCTGAAAACCTAAAGCAGGCAATGACAGAGGAGGAAGCAATTCTTAAAGGGGTACGCTGTTTGTATACTGGTGATCCAGGAAAATAGAAATGCACTTTTCACAATGCCATTGTGCAGCTATTATGCATATGAAATTGCTCAAACTTGGACATTGATAGTATTTGTAAATCTGCCTACACAACGGCAATGCTGAAATTTATATCTAGTACATCTTTGCGCAATTGGAAATTTTCAATTCTATCAAAAAAATTCTATTTGTAAGGAACTTGTAGGCCTTTAAAGAGGTTGAATAGCGCCTCCAGAAGCAAGCAACAGCGCCACCCGTAGCAGAAATAAGAACTGCTTAGTGACGTCATGGTTTCCATATACGGCATCTCATTTGCATATTTTTACAACCTTATTTACTACGAGTTATAAATATGCCAGTAGCACGTGGATCATGCCGGGCGGCGCTGTCAGGTGTTTCCACTATGGGTTACATAATCGGCTACAAAGAGGCCAGTGTTCTAGTAAATGAAGTTAGCAATGATAGCGAAAGAATGTTAGTGTATGTTACGCAGTCAATAGCGATAGTAGTGAGTTGGAGAGAGGAGAAAATGGAAAATGGAGAGAATAGTAGTATGGATTTCGAGTCCCAAGGAGAAACTTTGCAAAGTTTTCATCAAACTGATAATCATATTCCTTCCTTCTCTGTCTCCAACAATTAAAAGTTGCTGCAGTCAACCTGATGCGTTTATCCGCGAGCGAATCGATGAGACGAAGCATTTTTCAAGCATCCGAATGGTACCTTACAGATCCGCAAGGGGCGCGTTACCGAAAATGTTGCAAAAATCAATAATGTGATCGTAAATATTGTCATATTTTTCAAAATGAGAGTATGTAAATGATACGCAGACGGTAAACCAATGAAAGGCCAGTATCTATTGAACCTTACAAGTGATTTGGGGGCCTTGAAACTCCTTATATTTATCAATGAAACCTTATTCCCGCCTAAGGTTTTGACCGGGCCGTCCAAAACTCCCCATTTTTTGGCGGGCCATTCCCTTTAAGGAGAAATTTTGAAGGCTTATGTTATTTTGTTCTTGCTGAAAACATCTGAAAAAATGATATGCTAAATCACAGGGAAAGTGCCGCAAAGGAAGAGATAAGTGCTAGTTCTCAGGCCATAGAGATATTGCTAAAAAGAGCTTGTAATTTAACTCGGTACCTCCAAAGTTGAGTGCATGCAGGTAATTTTCTACTTGCTGGAAAGCATCGCAGAATTTTTTTTCTAACTTTCAGATAAAGCTGTCTCTGAAAGGAGTTCACCCATGATAACTTAGTAAAGAATACGTAGTTTATCTTCTGCAACTGCAACAATGTCAAAAAGACTAAGTCTGAATAGCACTTTTTGCTTTAAAAAGATCTTATACTTTCAAAAAGAACTGAAATGCAAAAAAGCATATTGGGTCCCGTATGTGAAAACCTGAACAGCAAGAAATGCCACGCTGTGAGAAACTACTTTTAAACGATCGATCATTCTAATTCCTAGTCAACAGTATGACTTTCTGGCACACAGTCGCTTGGGGTGGCCACTATCATGATGAATGTCATTCCAGATCTGTGTTACATGATGAGAAATTTTCACACACTGAAGATTTCCATGTGAAATACCTATAGAAATACCTCTCGGTAGACACATTTCCATTGGAAATACCTCTCCGTAGACACATTTTAGACAAGTAGTCAAATAGTGAGTGCATAATACAATGTTCTTTATGCTCCTTGATCCTGGGGGGGGGTTCACTCCCAAAGAAGGGGAATGCACATCCGTGTCCACGGAATATTTTAAATACCCTCACAGCCGGGCAGACGCCAGGAGTGAGGAGGTTCACCCCACCCCTTACAGTGAGGTGAGTTATGATATTCAAAGGAACAGTGTAATTTGCAGGTTGGCCGGGTAGGTTTTGTTTCAAAAATTGGGGCTTTTAAGCTTTTCCTGGGTGCTTTATGTTGTGTTTGTAGTAAAGTTTAATGCAGCAGAAGGTTGATTTAGCAATTCCATGGGCTTTTGCTGACAATGCTCCAGTAAAGGGGGGCTAAAGATCTCCTGCGAGGGCTGGCCATTTTGATAGAAATAACCACCCTTTGCCGGCTTTTTACGGGACATGGATGTGCATAACCCTTTCTATATGAGTGACCCCCCCCCCCGGTCCATGATCAGTCAGTAGCGAAGCGAATGTTGCATAATCAAGTGAATACACTATGGAACTTCTACATTCAGGATTTTCTGAATCGAACCCTATTTCATTCAGAAGGCCAAATCTAGCTAACTCCTCTGTGCCGGACTTTTAAACAGGAAATGAGACGGTAAATTTTCCCGGTTGGTGGAAATGTGAAAAGTAGGCTTGAGTACTGGTTGTGCAAAACCCTTCCAGATTCTTGAAAACCGGGTGTTAGCGTAGCACTGCAGAATGAAGTCATCTTGTTTCCAGCTATAGATCGTATCTTTTACAGGATAATAAAGTACTTCGTAACAGGTGATTTGTCTTGGATGCAAAATATAGCTTTTTTCAACAAGCCACGAATGAATGGAATGTTGAGATGGCTTCGCATAAAAACCCAAATGGCCCAAAAAAAAATCGCAGAAAGCAGTATCGTCAGATGTCTGATAAGAATAGATAAACCATAAGCTTTGTAGTGCAAGACAAAACAAAGACTTTGGCTGGAACTAGAAGATGTAAAACATATAAAACACCTCTGCAAATCATAGTCAAAAATTCCTTTTTAACATCTACATAGCCAGGCGAAAATCTGTTCATTTAGATTACTGTTGATAAGGTTTCTGAGATACGCTAGGTACATGTAGGTAGCTTCTTGGTCTTGGAGGGGAGGGGGGAAAAATAGCAATTGTGATCAAAACCAATTTCTTTTGGTGACCTCTGGGTGGCATTTTGCCCTCCTGCCCCCTCTAGTGACAGCCCTGCTGACCATTGGATAAGTTGGTTCAGCCACTCCACTGTCCAACCAAATTGAAAAAGTTGAACGGCATTGAACGTCAGCATGTTGGCGGCCTGACTTGAATATTCAGAAATGGTCTTAGATCAGTGAAACTAGAGTCGGTCATGGAAACAGACAGCTAATGCTGAGATGAAGTTGGTGGCTGAGCTCCAATTATAAAGGGATTAGTATTTGATTATTAAAATGAATAAAAATATTTAATGTAAAATGTAATGAAAACTGATTCGACCTCAATCAGTCATGTCAGTTAAAAATCTTTTCACAAAAAGGAAATTTTACGGAAAAAAAGTTCAACCAACTGTTCTTTCTTGTTGCCTGCACCACTTGGCGATGTTACTATTTTGCACGGAATTAGCGCGAGTCGGATGCGTAGATTGAATTTACGCGATAGAAGCTGCCGATAAAGAAAGCTATTAGTGTTCAATTTGGTTGCGAATCAACTGTTATTAGTGAGAAGTTCAACAAAGCTTGAAAAGGCAGGTGGGGATTTTCTCAAATGTATAGCACTCCAGGAACAGGAACTATTTAATCATTGTAGGAGTATCACTTTTATTATTCTAATCAGTGGTATGTTTTTGAAATAACTTTGTTGTTCTTCTAAAGCACCATGTAGACAAGCAATTTAAATTGCGGCAAGTGGTGATTTTAATTGCTGCTCTGTGTCACCGAAAGATATTTCCCCATGCGGGTAAAACAAGTTATTCAATTTCAAATATAAATTTCAAATTTTTAACAAATGGCCGAGGCCAAAGCAAGTATGGAACACCTTCTTTCAGCTCTTTACCAAAATCCTCATCTTACGACAACAAAGGATTGGCTGGTTCCTCTAGTGACCTTGCATTCTATTCTTTGCTTGTGATTTACTGACAGGCCCATCTATCATCATGTCACTTTGAGACTCAATATGATCAATACTTGGCGAGGCTGGTTGTGTTTGCTAATTTGGGAACACGGGAAGCTTTTGCCTAATTTTAAGATCATACTTATTGCTGTCGGAGAAGTTTTGACACAACAGACCCACAATGACTTGAGCTAAAACATTAAGGTTTTTCATGGTAATTGCCTCCTTGGAAAGGTTAGAACAGTTACTGACATTTCAACAAGGACAGCCCCATCTATCATAAATGTCACTAAGCGACTAAATTTGATCAATTCTTTGCGAGGCTTGTCCCGTTGGCTAAATCAGGAACACGGAAAGTTTCTGTCTTATTTTTAGAATGCCCTTATTGCTGTTGCACCTGTTTTGACACAACAGGCCAACAACGACATGACATTTGAGTTAAAATGTCAAAGTTTTCATGATAAATTCCCACAAGAAAGATTAGAAATAAAACGGGCAATGGGGCCATTGTGCTCACCAAGTTCATAGAGTATAGCAACTAGAAAATTATCCACCATGTGGGCACAGTGAGGTGGGCATTTATATTCAACTGCATGTCACGAATCATACCCGGCGGAAATTCAGTGTCATTGGTCATCTGACCAAGGGGGTCATGTGAGGAAAGATTTCAGTCCATAGCCCTTGCACTTGAGAAGCCCTGTACTAATTTCGAAAGAGGTCATATTCATAGAAACGGGATATGATATTGCCATCAACCACTTCATTGCAAATAAATTTAACATAGTTCATGCTGATAATAGACCAAATGAATTCAGGAGCTTGATCTATATTACCCATGTGTGCTCCAGTGCTTTATGTGTACATTGGGGGATCAAGTCAGCATCAGACATGGACTCCGACTGTCATGACTCATTGTACCATGTAACAATTTTTTTGTGCCAGGCGTGCATTTGTGAAATAATTCCCAGTATAAATTCCATATAATGGGATTTCTCGCATGGGAATTCCCCGCTAATTGATATAACAGGATGGTTGTCACTGTCTGGAGTCATTCCTGGTTGTGATGCTATCAACAGCAGACATCAGGTCACATCAAACAAGTCTCTAAAAAATAACCTTCAGAGGATAACTTTCAAGATGTTCTGGAGATTTCTCTGTGTGGTGGAGTCATGGAGTTTTGACATTCTATCTAGGCTTACTGGGACTGGCTGGGACAAACTGGACAGTAGCAGAAAGAAAAATGTGACACCTTGGAGGACACTGTGTATGTACTGTACTTTCCTTTTCTCCTGGGTAAAGGGTCTACTTTTAAACCGCGTGCAAAGTGCTGGGATAGATAACAATGAGCAACTGTTGAGGCAATCCCGTTTTGGCTCTGTTAGTGCATTACAAAGCCTTGTAAAAGATGGCGCTGATGTTAACGCAAAGGACAAGGTCAGTGATCAGACAGCGTTGATGTATTCCACTGCAAATGGTAACAGCGATGTTACTAGCTATCTGGTGGAGGCTGGAGCTGATGTGAATGCAAGGGACAACACTGGTCAGTCTGCATTGATGATTGCTGCTCAGGTTGGCTACAGTGACATTGCAAAATGTCTGGTGGAGGCTGGAGCTGATGTGAATGCACAGGATATTTACAACAAGTCTGCACTGTGGCTGTCAGCATGGTACGGTCATATCGACATTGTCGGATATCTCATAGAGGCAGGAGCGGATGTTGACGTGGAAGCAAAGCGTGACGATACCAGTACCAACGCTTTCGCAATAGCGATGGCGACAGAGTTCGGCCACAAGGAAACTGTCCTCGCACTCATTAAGGCCGGAGCAAATATCAATTTGTACTTCAATGAGAGGACACTGCTGAGTATTGCGGCTACCAATGGACATAAAGATGTTTTTTTGGCTCTCCATGAAGCTGGTGCAACAGAAAACAGGTACAATTTCATTTCAATGTTAGAAGACTGTATCAAAGATGGACACCTAGAGATCTCACAGCTCATTGGAAATCTAGTGGCTGATGATGATGTGATTAGATCAGACATTTTGAGAATGTTTGAGAAAATCCCCTATCAAGATGGCATTTTGTGTATTGATAGTCTCCGAACACTGATCTTGTTATTTGACAAATTGAACATTCCAATTTCATTAAACAAAAGCAGCATACCATTTCAAGACACCATCGACTATGGCACTCACAGTGCTCTGTGCGAACGAGGCAATCTTCTTACAAATACCAGTACATTGCCCGAAGATCTTGCGAGTCTGCCAAATGTGTCTGAACTGATTACATGTCCTGGCATTGGGAATATAAACTGTCTTCCGAATGGAACTGCAGAGGAAATATCAAAATTCACCTACGATGTCGTGCTTGCAATGGTTGAAAAACTCAATTCAGATATTGATACTGAGCACAACCTGGGCAGCGCTGTCATGGTCAAATGTGGAAGTGCTGCGGAGGGTACGAAGACGGTACTGCCTGATGAATTCGACTACGACATCACATTCAAAACTGACAGGGAAACAGGACAAGTTGTCGATTTCAGACACGATAATAGTGATGACGGCTACAAGTTTTATTCTCGCAGAAAAACAAACGAAGCCGTGAAAATTGGGACCAATTCTCAGACGAAAGGTAGCAAGATATTCCACATTGAGTTTTTTGATAGACTAATATCTGGTCAAGCTGTCGAGAACATACAGATAGATTCTATGGTAAAAGGTGGTGGCCAACCAAATACTGCCATCAAGATCGTATGGCAAGAACCCAACACAAACCATAAGCTCCCAATATCTGTAGATTTGGTCCCAGTTTTGCAATTCGCTGGCGAATGGCCGGAATATCTCATTGAAAAAACTTGGTTGATGGACAAAGAAATGCTGAAATCTAGGGGATTTTGTCTGGTAGCTAAACCACCACATGCCGACAGTGACCTTGGAAAGCGTATGAGAGAAAAGGACCAGGAATACGAGAGAACACAACTTTGGCGCATCTCCTTTGCTCATCTCGAGGCGGAGCACATCGCAAAGGTACAACCTCGGATCAGAGATGCGTACGTTGCAGCCAAGTGTCTACGTAACCCCGACGTCTGCCGAATCATGTTTAGGGACAAGGATGGCATCCTGAATAACGCTGACAAGTATGTATCAAGCTATATGCTGAAAACGGTCTTCCTTCACAAAGTTGAGGACTTCTTGGAAAATGAAAAAAGTTTGATCGAAATGGTTGACATTATATACACGGAGCTAGAGCGCTGCTTAGAAGACAAGGTTCTCCCATTATTCTGGCAACCAGGAGCTAACCACATAGCAGGAATGAAGGGTGACCCGAAGAAGGCATTGCGTGTGGCGAAACTGATGAGAGAGTTTGTCGGTCGATTGAAAATGAGGGAAATGGACAGCGATACAAAGGGAACAGAATCGAACGGCAAGTTGACAGAGCAGTCCAGACAGGTGTCCGACACTGATCCTTTGAAGTCCAAGGAATGCGAGGAGGCACCATCAGAGAACAAGCCCCTTTGTCAATGCCTGCCAGCCCTGTGCCCCCTTGGTTACTATGTTATCATGGAAATCGATGATGCCACAGACAAGAACAGCCGGGAGAAGGAGGATTGCAGTGACAGATCAGAGGACAAATCTAACCACCAGGGAAGGGGCAAGATGACACCCTTTTAACCCCATGGATGTTATTAGCCTAATTAGAACATATAAAGTGTATAAAAGAATAACATTTCACCATGGTAAAATGCTGGAGAAATATTTTTGAGATGAGAGGTATCACTTGGTCCTTAATAGCGAAATTGGCCTTTGATCCGGTTTGATATTGGACATCAAAGTTTCCAAACTGTCTCTGTGTCCCTCTGTGACATATATTCTAGTTTTATCACAATCATATTATGAAAAACTTGAATTTAACCCAATAGAGCCACCTATTTTTTTGCACTTTCCATCTGTAACCGCGTATTTTTTGGAGGATTTCACAAATTCAGATATGAAAAATAGAATTTTTCAATGATCTTTATATATTGATGGAATTCAAATTATATGAAAGCTAATTCTCTAAAGAATTCAGATGTGCCAAATTTTTGGTGGGGGGGGTCAACTTTTGGTCACCTTTGACCTTGACCAGTGACCTGGACATCGTTATCAGATTCCCCATCATCTAGAGGTCCTAAATCATCATCACTCATCGAATTCGTGAATAATTTTATCTGATCATCGTAAATTCCTCACCATCTCAGAGCCAAACTCACCCGATTGCTATAGAAAGATGCAAATTAAGCAATCCGGGGATTCCCCATTGTGATTTCCCCCTGTGATTCCCCGACACCAAGAATAGAAACCCACATGTTTTAATTATTCCATATTTGGATAGCCCAGTGTAATGGCGCAATAGCCGGGGATTCCCAAGTGGGTTATTCCAGCCTGTTTTAAAGGACATTGTCGATAAGGCAGTTCAGGATGGCAATTATGGCTCTATTGGGTTAAGCTAATTCTAATGAAAGGTCATGAAGATATGGGCTGTTTTCCGTGCCCCCAAGATGAAATCAAAGACCAAGTGTAATAATCCTGTAAAACTTCGTCAAATTGGAGCAAAAACCTACTTTTTTTGTTTTTCACTAACATACATTTATTCTTTCCCGATATTATGTGCAAGTGTTGCACCAAGTGCTCTGTCTAACTGAATTTAACCATTTTGGCTAAAATGTTGCCTAGTATTACCATTTCTCAGGTCAAAAAACATATTGGAATAGATTTTTGCTCAAATTGATAATTTCATTAATTATTTTGCATTCATTTGTAAGTACATAGTGTAAACACAGAGACAAACATGTAATAAATGAAGTAATGTCAACACAAAGTTTGGTTCTTTCTTCATTCTAGAATCTTCTACTAACTCAAAAACACTAAAACTGTAGGGGCTTTAATCTCTTAGGGTTACATGTAGCTCATTGATAAATTTTTATCATATGACTTGATATGACAGATGTTCCCCTACGTACGTAATGACACCTGGGAGACTAAAGTTCTGGTCATCGGATCGAACCACAAATTGATTGGATACCTCCCCGCCCTTTCCCCATCACGACAAAATTCAAGCCCACTGGGTAATTCGTTCTGCAGTTAAAAGTCTGGAATGTGAAATCGAAGATTACTGCCTGGCAGCCATAATAGTAATCAGATCGACCCACAAATTGATGGGGCACCTCGAGGACCCCACCCATCACACCACAGAAAAATTCAAGCCAAACCCAGTGACTCGTTCTGTAGTAACAATCTGGAATGTGAAATGAAAGATAGCCACCTGGCAGCCATGTTGGAAATCAGATCGACCCCCAAATTGATGGGGCACCTTGCAGACCCCGCCCCATCACACCACAGAAAATTCAAGCCAAAACCAGTGACTCGTTCTGCAGTAACAATCTCGAATGTGAAATCCGAAATCCAAGATGGCCACCAGGCAGCCATGTTGGTAATCAGATCGACCCCCAAATTAATAGGGCCCCCATCACGCCACAGAAAAAACTCAAGCCAAACCCAGTGATTAGGCCCCAAATCGACAGGGCACCTCAACGCCCTCTGCACTGCATGCAACAGAAAATTCAAGCCCACCAGGTGAGTTAGATACAAGAACTTAAGATATACATGTAAATTGACAAATAAAGAGTAAAAAACACACAAATTTTGAAATGTACGATTATTTTGAGGAGAACTATTTTGGTCAATTCACCCTGCCACCTGTCACTTACAGCCACCATCATCAGGTGGTGGTGACGCAGATAGATTTTTCGATATGGCATGAGAGGGACTCTGTTCCAAAACCTTGTTCCAAGGTCTTGTTCTCCTCTAATCTTGTTCCCTCTGATATCAGAACAAGGACAAAGTAAAAACAGAATGCAGGGCCAGGGATAACATCACTTTAACAAATAATGCTCATAAAATTTGATTACCTGGGCTACTTCTTGGACTCTGCCTCGGTGTCCGAATGCGGAAGTTAATCGTCAGAAGCATAACGCAGCAGTATAGCGCCACGCAGCATGCACTAATGCTCGGATATCATGAGCGTAATGAACTTATTATCAGGTCCTAACAGACATGTTTTTGTCTGCCGGCTTACAGAAATACCTGGTGTTTTAAAGTATTGTTTGTTGATACAGAAGGCAAAGCCAGGGAACTCTGGTATCATTGCAGCCAAGTGTATAAAACTGGTTGGACGATTTTAGCAATGTGAAAATGTTGCAGGTTACACATGATGCTAATTCTGATCATTGTAGGACTAAAAATTAATTGGCAATCTGTCAGCTATTCATCCTGAACCTCATGGTTCATAGCCCCTTTAAATGTAGGCGGGTATTGAGAAGATGCAAACTTTGTTGGTCAAGATATCTGTTATTGTCGTCTCTATTTTTTCTCAGCCTGACTGCGTATTGGCTTATATATAATGCCAGAGCATACTACTAATGTTTCCGTAAATTTCATTGTGGAGCTATAGCTGCGCTTACACCACGAAATATTGGTGGACCAATTGCACTTACACCACCACATTGCCGCGACAAATTGGTTCGGCAATCCATTGCCGATACAAATTGCCGAGCGAATTTGTCCCACCAAGCTTGATGGTCCAAATTCGCCCGGCTTGTTAAAAGCTCGGCTTTGTCGTGGTGTACGCGCAAATGGTTCGGCAATTAGCTAGTTAGATGGTTCGGCTCCAGGCGGCGCTTTCGAAATGGCGCTTTTTGCCAAGGCTTTCCGCGTTCTGCTTATTGTTTGCGCGCCATCTGTAGCCGGATTTTATAACTAGCTGCAGCGCTGGTGTAAGCGCTTGGTGGATTTTCGATGGTGCGGCATTGGTTCCCGAACCAAGATTGGTGGTCCATTTTCAGGTGGTGTAAGTGCGGCTTATATTGAAACATAAATCAGATATGGTAAGTGGACATAGCATTGTGGTGTAATTGCCAGAATGTAAATTAAAACATGTAAAAAGAGTTTTCAGTCGCGCATCTGAAACATTTTAACAAATGCCGGAAGGTGTCATATACTGTGTCGACAATATTAGGCCAGTGGAGCCACGTCTCTCACATACAGGTCTCTTGTATGTAAAATGTGCCTTTTGTACAGGCACCACTCAAGTGACTTAATCGCGTTCATACAGTATGTTTGAGAAGGTACCTGGTAACTACACAGACTCCGAGGTGCTGCCATCTATTTCATAATGCACGTAAATAAAACCAGACAGAAAAGCTGAGAAAATCTGTTTTATATATTGTGTTTGTCACGTTAAGATTTAGAGGTGCCGAAACTGTTCAAAGAACAGATTTTATTGTTGAGAAATACGGGAATACATGTATAAAAATAATTTCATTAATATGTACATGTAGAAGTGTACCGGTAATCTCCACATACACTTTTCTCTCAGCCTTACTGCAGCCTCATATTGGGATTTGTAGGAGGTCTCTTGAAGCATATTACGTTTAGAAAAATATCATAAACCTATATTATTTGGTTGATCACACACTGTATGAGAGAAGTACAAACGGGCTGCACATATCGCCACAAAACTGAGTTACATGTAGTGCCAATGAACCATGATGCATTTATGAAATGAAGAATATGCCCCCGTCTGTTAACTGACCAAACCGGGAGAGGAAACTAATATTTATAACCACAATCATGCAGCACTGCATATAGATTTACTTTTTTCAAACAAATAGCGACAAAAAATTGGCTGGACCAATATATCTCTACCGAGATATTGATATGGACTCTTGCCATAAAAAATCACGCCATACCAAATTCCCTATTTGAATGGGAGGATTTTTTTAATGTGGAACGACCGAAAAATCGATATCGATATTCTTCATCCCTGGGCTGTATTCAAGATTACGATGCAACTCAAGATGACACTTTATTCCCAGGGATGTACAACACGATGCAGGGTTGTGGCTACAGATTCGACCAGGCGGCCGAGTGATATCTAGCCAATACGGACCGTAAAATCATGGCAGATGCATTAAGCCAGGGGAGGTTTAGGGTACTCCCCCGGAAGTTTGAGCTTGGGTGCTCCGAGATGTGATTTCAGAAGCATTCTAACTAATCAAAAGTAGTCCTGGTACCTGTACATGAAGCAACTTTTCTTCGTATGATATTTTACAAAATTGAACGCAAAAACAGACAATGCTGGGTGCCAACTCTGGGTGCTATCCTGTTCACCAATCAGTGGTTGCGAAATACCTGTGTTTCAGAAATCAACTCATGAACCATGGCCATTATTGAAGAGAAATACACAATAATCTTCTTTTATTGAAGAATATATTTATAGATGCCCTCCCCATCTCAGACACCTTGATCCACACCCGACGACTATAGACATTGCTCCACAGCCCCTTCAATGAAAGCAATCGCATTTCTCAATTCTGATTCTCAATTTTCATTAAACTCCAATCAGTTCGAGATTAAATTGAGAAACTCCGTCCAATCACTTCATTGATGAAGTCCTAATGAGGTTTAATCCACATGATTACAACCGTGACGTCAAATTAACAACTTATCGTGTAAACATGCTGACAGATTACGTTTGTACTGATTGGCTTTGAAAGATTGCAAGTGTGATGATCGATCTCTTGAGTGATAGAATCTGACAGATCAGCATTCCACACGGGAGAGTCATCATCTCTGTAAACTTGACATGCTTGAGGAGCCTCATAGCATAGTGGTTAAAACTTCACGCTACCATGCACAAGGGCCCGGGTACGATCCCGGAGAGAGGACCCACGATTTTATTTCTGGATGAACTGGTGTGGCTTTCAAAGAACTAAAATTCCTGGCTCCTCACAACACGTAGGCTACAACGTATGACATACTCGAGAGTCTGTTGGATGAGGATAAAAGCTGTGGTCCCTTGTACCCGAGTGTTTATGCCAGGGCAAGTAAAAGATTCCACATAGGTGGACAGTAGTCTATAGTGGACTCCATACCTCCGGCAAAAATCCAATATAGGGTTATGACCCTGGTAATGATATGATGATGATTATATGATTTGCTGATGAATGGCGAAGAGAGTAGATATGTATCAAGACACAGTGGATTCAGATTCTGATGGACGTGCCACGTGGCGGGGAAAGCATCCCCAGGCAAAAGACATCTTATAGCGACACTTCATGTTGATTGAAATGGGCGTTGAATCTCACTTGGCTCAAATCCCAGTCAACTCAACCTGATTTTCATGTACTCATTTCATTCTTCCGCATAGAGACAATATCTCATTTGTCAAAGTGCAAGCATACATGAGAGTTTGAGAGAAGGAAGTACAACTTTTATTGCCGGTATTATCCAAGATTAGGTAATGCTAGCTATTGTACAATGAAACTTTTCCCTAGCTGGGTTTCAGGCCGTCCATACCAATTGCAGGTCAGGGGTATGGTACACTTCAACAATCCTGCGTTAGCAAAAGAGTTGATATCATGACCAAAGAAATGTATTGTGTTTATTTTGACACCTTCATCCATTCTATTTGCCAAAAGCCAAAAAATATGACGTTGAGTTGGGTCAGGTGATATTCAATAACGTCCACATTTTCACATCAATAGCCCTTAACAAGATCTGATAATCTAATTGGTTCATCACAGGGAATGAGATGGAAAAATTATTCACGGGCATTGTCTATCACAACATTATCATCAGCCTCAGCTGTCAGTCTTCCAAGCACAATCAGATAGAAGGTTAGTTTGGCTATGCCCAAGGAGATTAGTGATACTGATTTGAAGGATTTGACGCTTAAATGGATCGAATCATTGGCACAAACCCATATTTGGACAAGCTGATTGTAGTGAATATAATTTGTTTTGAGATCACTGAAACTAATGGTCTTACCTGCATGAACTAGTCTTTGCAACTTGCTGGTTTCGGGGGGGGGGGGCTCTGGTCATCAGATAATGTCAGGCTACTGGTTCCCAAGACAAACCAACCGACCTAACGTAACAGGGCTATAATCATGATAATTGTATCAGCTTATCATGCAATCATCATTATTGCAGAAAACCACAAATTAATACAGGTGCCCCTTCTCTCCCTCACTAACATAGTTTTGTATATCAATTGGAGAAATGCACAAAACATGCCAGAAACCTGAAATTGCTGAAATTGATCAGGTGTTTTCCGTATCAAATTAAATTGATCCAACAAAAGAGTCAAAGAACTGCAGCTTTGATAATTGGACGGGCTTTTTCTGTATTTGGCCAAAAATAATCTCTGATGCATTTTTAGATCTGAGATTAAATCGATCCAGAAAACATGCAACGCAATACTGAAAGCTTCCTTTACATCAAAGATTAGATTCAACTTTTAAACTCGGCAAAAATAAAACGACTTTCAATGATTTTTTGTAGAGAGTGCCAACCTTCAAATCATTTTCTTAGATAAGAAACAAGACTGTATTGATTGTGACATTTTCTAAACGCACAGAGTGATACGAAGAGATTCAAAGAGAATGTCATATAAAGATGTCACATTAGGATGTTGCACTATATAAAAGCAATCGAGGTATTGTTGGAAAACCCCTCTAGGCCCTCAATTAACCCACCCTACCATAATGGAATCATCCGCGGACGTAAAAGCACACGCTGCTCTACTTTCAATACCAGGTTGGCGGGACTTCACCTAGCCTAATCTGGGACTCTACTGAAGTTTGACCATTAAGGGGGTATGATATCCAAATTTTTGTATCTCTTTCTCTTCAAATACTTTGGGCATTAGGATGACATAGGTATCGATGGAATTCTCCAAAATTCTTGGAGAAAAAAAAATCATAATATCTCTGGTGTACCTGAAGCACCCCGCAGAAGAGTGTTTTAACTTGCTGTGACCTGCAATTTAAATCGCATGCAACAATTATCGCTTGTTTGTGGTGGTCATTGCAGGTATCTCAGAAAAAGTTGGTTTGCAGTGCATGCTGAGAAGTCATAATTAAGACATACCTATACTTCCATAGATGGCCACCATCTTCATCTTCACAATAAATAGCAACGCGAGCATTGAGAAAGCTGCTCAGGAGAATTTGATATCTCAAGTTTGATTTAAGGCATTTTTCTCTTGCCATTCCAGTTTAAAACTAGCACTAGAAATATACTTTACACACAAATAAAGATAGCAAATAAGATAAACTTATATAATGCCGAGAAATCGTCATGAAAAAATAAAAGAATCCTGCAACAATAACTCAAGATAAGTAGACCAAGGAGTCAACCTATTCCTCTCATGTCTCCCAAGTCCAAAATGTCAGAACCAAAATAACGTTTTCTGACGCAAAACTCGAGTTATCTTATCATTAAAGTAGAAAATACCTGAACGTTGAAAAAACTTTGACCTGCCTTAATTTGCCCTGCTGGGTTAGGCCATGGATGATTTCATGTTCACCGAGCAAAAAGTGGCTTTTTAGCACTTTGCGCTGAGAAAAGTGTGTCTCAAAGCACTTTACTACAACTGTTACTGAAAGAATGAAATAAGTAGGCTACAGGAAAATCCTGCTCCCTTGACTTGGATTCAATAAGCTATCCAGGTTTCCAATGCAACACCATTATCAGAGCCCACTGAGATTTAATGCTTGGATCGAGAGCCCAAGCGTTGTTGGTTCAAGCTCGAGTTTGCTCATTATTTTGTCCTACCTCAGTCAAACTAAATGAACACATTCGGGGGAGAAAAAAAGTGTGTCAAAAATGATTGTTGGGACTTTCATTTTTAAAACTAATATAAAGCTACCACCCCAAGTTATCACCCCAACGTAGTCTCATAAAATATAATCACGAAACAAGGTGTATAAAAGTTAACAGAAAAGCAGTGTGCAAACCTATTTAAAAATCGCTTTGACAAGTTTTTCAAAACTGGTTTGAATTTTTTGTTGCAACATTCACTGCTGTCACATCAAGCACTTCAAGCAAATCGATCACCTGCAGCACGCTCGAATGTTGCAAGTATTTCATGAATTCCAATGCAAAATTCTCGTTGATGATCGTTTCTGACAAATCTGATGGTGACAACATGCAGTAACGCCAAAAGGGAAACTGCTGTACGTGTGTTAGGTGACGAAGATTGTCACCAAGCAATGCCCATCAGGTAAATCCTGCACATAGTTTAAGAGGTTTTTTTAACACTAAGATGAAAAATATGGTACCATGTGATTTTAAAAGCTTGAAATTAATTGAAACAAGCTCTTTGAGTTGATTTTGTTTAAGTTTGAGAAAAGCATTGCTGAAGACGTTCTACATCACCCAAGATGACCTTTACCATGGTAACCATTTAGCATGTTTAGGCTATTGTAAGACAAAAGATGAAAGAAATATTGGGCCAAAAATTTTGAAAAATAATTTCTCTGTATTTTAGACCTAGAAATGTGGTCGCCAGATGATATTTACGCATTCAGACATAGAAGTACGAATTCTAGCAGGCAGTTATGATGTAAATCAGCTTAAAATTGCATCAAAAGGTCTAAAATAATTAAGTTGAGAATTGAAGAACAAAAATTTGCCCCCTCCCTGAAACATACCCTTAAAGGTACCTGTCGAAAACCCTGCATTTACCATTCCAACTTGCCACTGGCAATGTACGTGACTTGGACCCAACATCTCTCTTCTCTCAGCCTAAAGGTGTAGTAACCTTTAGCTGTACTCAGTATCTAAATAAGAAAAGATACCCCACAGTCTGCATCAATTGATGTTTACAATATTTATCTATTTGATTAGATGGTTGTTTGTTTTCTGCTTTCTTTATCATGGTTATATCCAACACACAACGATTGGGTGATTCAGTGCTCTCCTTCTTATCATTTAGTATGAAGAATTCCTTGAATGTATGAATGAAATTAGCTTTCATGTAGCACCTTTCCCACTGAGAAAACAAAGTTCAGGGATGCAGAAGCGCAAGTCTCTTTACAGCTTTGAATGTGAACACCGTCAACTTATGTACTCAATCCATTTTCGAATTAGTAACATGCGTAAGTTGCGTCTGGATGAGGGTGGATTAGGGGAGCACGGTGGCACAACGGTGGAGCTTCAGCCTTGGTGAACATACACGCAGCGCAGTTCTGACTGAGCATCGATCTGTCGAGTGACCATTCTACGATTCCCGCAAGGGTACTATTGCAATAATGAGGTCTGGTTAGAACAAGAGCTTGGGTTATTTTTGTTTGTTTTTCCCCCGGAGAGATGCAGTTTCTCCGGAAATTGGCTATCAATATAGGGAAAGTTTATTGTTGAGTCTAATCTGGAAATTTGTACAGGTGGTTTTCGAGTCAGGTGCAGAAGCAAGAATGATTTCATGTGCTCCTCCTCACATAATTGTATGGAGTACTTTTGTTCTTCTTTGTGTCAAACTTCCACACTGATGGTCCTTAAGAACATGGCAGTGTGACGCGAATCAGCCTCTGTTCCCGATAGCTTTTCTTGGAGAGATGTGAACTCCTACCAGGCCTTGTCTCAGTTGTCTGCAGAGGTCATTCCCTCCAGGATGTTTTCTGGCATCTGTTCAGAGAAACCACATTCACAGATGCCCAGTTTTCTAAGATGTATTTTAAGGCGGCAGTCTCCGGTTGTTAGATGGAAGATGGCCACTTCTTGTCATCTCTCCAGTTTGTGGGTGTTCTCCGACTAGGACATGTAGGAGTTGTAGCCACCATTTCTTGCTACCCACTGGGTGTGAAGTTCTCTGTAGTGTCCAGGGGTTGGGCTGAGGTGTGGAAGGGTAAAAGAATGGGATGAACACTCTGGGAAGGTGTTCGAGAGGACATGTCCATATTACAGCACTTGCCATTGGCAACATGCCCTGATCATGAAGAGTGTCAAATGTCGATACCAATTCTTCAGCTTTCTGGCCAATGAACTAATTTTTAAAAAGTTGTGTTTTTACCGATGATGAAAGAGTGAAGTCAAAGGAATAACCTCACCCATTTCCTGAAAGTGGCTGAGAAAAACCATGAAAATCAAATTTCATTCCCCAAATACAGAAGTCTGGGAGACTTTCTGTTCAGTCAAGGCAGAGCAACCAAAACCATAACAGTTTATAATAATGTTATCTTCCACAGTCAATCAACCCGATCCCTCAAAGCTCTGGCCGCCCAGGCAGAAAAGCCATCAGAGAAAAAGAAATGTCTTTCTTGGCCAGACTGATCAATTGAGATATTGGTAATTGCTGAGACCGCCAATTTGTCCACAATAGACAGAAATAAGCACATATTTAATGATGGGTGTAACCCCACAACCTCATAGCACTCTCTTCCAGAGAAATGCATCTACCAAAGCTGATCAGTGAGATAATAGATCTCTGTGACCACCAAATTGTCCACTGCTGACTGAAATATTCACATATTTGATGGGCGTACCCCCCTTGGCATTCCCTTTCAGGCAACTAAATCTACGAAAACTGATCAGTAAACTGAGACATTGTTTTAGCGGCAACCAACAAATTGTCCAATATAGAGTGAAATAAGCATACATTTGATGGGTTTTAAAGCTATTTGCCCAAATTAATCAATTCTTTAAAAAAATATATAACTCGGCCTATAACTCCTTTTGATCCATAGCCAATTTTCATAACGTCTGGTTCTGAATCATTTTCAAATTCTTCTCTGCCGACTTCCCGTTCCGATCATTTAAACGTCAATCACGTCAACATATAATAATATTGGATGGACCCATCTCATCCAGGCTCTACCCGCCCAAGCGGAAAACTGCCATTGGAAATCTTTACGCGACCTTTGATCTTGCGGACATGATATGGTAATAATAAGAAATCGACAGATTCAGATATTTGGCCATGTGGCCTTAAGGCATGCCTCCAGGAAAGTATGAGAAGAATGCATTATTGTCGCTTTCCTCGAAATTCTACAATGCGTCTTTTTAGGATGAGTCAGGTCAATCTACATACTTGCGTCAAAATAAAAGCTATGAAGTTCATAGCTGATTTCATGACTTATTCTTCTTCTTCAGCGTTGGCTCTGCTCTTGAAGGTAATATTCTCCTCTTAGTCTTGGTGGGTTTTGTGGCTGATTTAGAGAACGATGGTGCCCCGTTGAACAAGATTTTCCAAACCCGATATTGATCTTGTGCCATATGAATGCTAAGTAGAAGAAGAAAATCATGCACCAATGGAATGTGAACGAGAGACAGGCTATGTTGCCAATGATATTGCAAATGCTTGCCCTAAGCTATATCTAAAGATATCTCTCACAAATTTTGGCTTCTGCAAAAACCAGACTAAGAATTTGATAGCAAACCCCAAGATAGAAGACGAATTCACGTGTTTGGATATTTGAGAGTATATATAATGTCTGTTGTTCCTCCCTTAACCGAGTGCTGGCATCACTTCCCTGTGGAAAAACCAAGAGTCGGTCTTTTGAAAGGTGAATAAATCTCTCTCTACAAACACGCCAGTAAAATATTGACCAAATCAGTCAGGAATATGTAAAATTCTCGCTTGTTCTGTGGCGGTATATATGGCCATTGGCACCGCTTATTATCTACTTACCGAACAGAATGAGGTGTAAGGTAACCTGAGAAGTGACAAAAGATGTTTACCCGCAAAGGTCAGAAATGTATTGGTCTTTCTTTAGCAATGAATGATATTTCTGGTTTGCGTACTGATAGCAGCCACAGTGTTAACCCCTTGAATCCCAGGCTCCGAGACGCAAGTGCAGTTCTACCCTGGGTGTCTGACAAGAATCCACCGAAATGGTAAACTGTGTGTAAAAGATTTATTCCTTGAAATAATTGATGAGTCTGGTATGGGCTCATTGTGCACAGCATTATCTTGATAGATGTCAGTTGCTTGAGAATGGAGTGAGATAATGACATTAAAACACATCATTCATTCAAGTTTTTTTTTATTTTGAGAAAAACTCATTATGGATAGGGTACTCACTTAGAAAACCATTAACAACAGCACTATATCTGATGTTATACCTAAAACTAGTATAGCTCCACACAGCTTTAAAACAATTTAGCAAGTTCATATGACCTATATAATCATATTCCTGAAGAAAAATAAATACATTGATACATTTAAATACATAAGTACATAAATACATTTTCCAAATGTGACAAGTGACTGCTTTTGCCAGAGCTGGTCACATTCAACCTTTTTTCTTCATGTGTCTAGCCATCAATTGCCCTCTGCCAGCTCCGAGCAGACAATGCCAACAGACCGATATGGAAACTGACCAAGAGGCACTGATCCCCCAAGATGATTACAATTGTCAATAAGTTTGTATAGCAATGTACCTGCATCATCGGAGATTGTGAGCTGGATGGTCAGGGGGATGTGATAGCTAGGATTATGAGCCTCAACCATTCTTCTCTTTTCACAGACTCGGGCATTGTAAATTGAAGACAGCAGACTGGGTCAACTTTCCCCCAGGGTTAGCATTTCCCAGGGTCATCTTCCCCGGGGGTTGGCTTCCCCCTGAGTCAGCTGTCCCACCGGAGTTAGCTTTTCCCAATTTGGTACACGACATGCACCGCACCTGCATGGTACATGCACCGTAGGTAAATTCCACAAGGTTTTTAAAAATGCATCAGAGTTCTCCATTTTTTATTGAATACATACGTTGGTAAAAAAATTTTCAATATCTATTTTGATTTTGATTATCTTTATTTTGGTATATACCAACGGTAACGTGCAGGAGCAGTGCATGTCGGGTACCAACGTGGCATTTCCCCAGTTCACCTCACCAAACTCATCCACACCTGATGTCACCTTTCCCACAATCACCACAATAATGGTGAGAATATTTCCAATATCCTACATCATTTCTGTGGTCAATATCCCCCGAGGTGTGGGGATGAACACTAATAAATCTTCTTCTTGATTGAATGACACCTTATTTGGAGGACAGGGGGTGAATCACAGATTGGGAAAAAATTACTAAGTGCGGTTCTGCCTGAAAGGTTGGGGATTTTCTCAGTGGGAACGGGGGGGGGACAAACTGTTCAGCCAGTTCTATTACCTTGATCCAGCTGCCTTAATCAATAAATGCAACGCCTTAACTACGCTTCTGCACCGTACCCGGTAAATACCCGGTCGGTACACTGCCAAAAACCTGCGGTAATGAAACAGCAAATGCAAGAACAGCGTTGTCTTATCAATATCCACCTCAAGTCATCTATGCGGTGGCCAAGTTTCTGGCAAGCTCCTGTAAGGACACTTTCCTTCAGCAAAAGGTCCTGTAAGATCTAGTTGCGGTTTCTTCAGCACCGTTTCAAATGATGGGCCAGCCATTCTGACACGCAAGGAGAGCAGATTTGTCTTAAAGAGAAACAAGGGACAAATATTTCCACCTTGAAATGGCCCTGCCTGTAACAGGACACCTATTAATCAATCTTCTAGACCAGGCTTCATGGCAATAAAAAAACTATGTTAGTTAATGAGACCTGAGCTCCTTATGAGTTGGGTCCAGAACAAGAGGCCCAAGAGCATGGCGCTCAGCTGAAATGTTGTTCATATTGCCGTTGAATTATTGCATCTGAAATTTCGAAATCCAAAGGCTTTTTGATTGCTGTGCAATTTGCTTATGAACTGACTATAGGTGGGTCCTAATAAACCCTGCATCTTGCTTTCAAAGATAAATGCTTGATGTCCATCACATAACAAAAAGGGGATTTCTAAGAGACCATATCCCACTTGTGATACATCCTGGACACCGGGTCCATTGCATCGACTCCTCTACCTGCCAAGAGGACCTGGTATCAAGGATGATGGTGATATTGCTCCTTGCTAACTGCTAGGGACAGGTGTGGCCGTAATGGCCCATCTATCTATGAGCAGAACAAGTGCCCTTATTGTCCACATTAAGTAGGAACATTCATTTCTAATGTCACTTTCTGACAGCTTCTATTCATCGATAGCATAAGGATGGACTCGCCATCTCAAAAAGTTAATGATGATCTTGGCCTAGCAAGCATCACCATTTCCACCTTTCTTATCAAGATATCGTGCGAGTATCTGATGTTTCAACATGTTTGCGTGGGCATTTTATTTTGCAGATTTCACGAAGAGCTTATATTGAGTTGATTACTGAGCATCAACTATAGAACAATATTAGCTCTATAAACAATATTGGGTAATTGTAATGTAAGTAGGAGGAAACCGGAGACCCGGAGGAAGCCATACGCTGCCGAAGAGATTCACCCTTTCTATCGCATCAGTGTACCTGGACTGACCAGGAATCGAACCCAGGACCTCAGAGGTGACAGTCGCTGATGTTTCCGCAGCACCGCTTTGACACACCTGTCACACAAGTATAATGTGTACACAGAGCTTGTCGTCTGCTTCACATCAAAATGAAACAGCATACCTGATGTTGCTGTAATCCAAGTTGACATGACGAAATAGGATAGAAAAGACAAATATTCTGGAGTGAAAGAGTTGCATTGGCAATTTATGACACAGGGATCAGCAAAGAAATAGGATCAATATGTGAGCCAATCTGTGTTACATTTACTCTCGTAGACGATGTCGCTATCTGTATTAGTGTTTGATAAACCTATAAATAATTGGTCTCTCAGGGTCAGGGGGGGGGGCATTCTTAACTGGATCGATAAGACCTTGACTTGATTCCTTAACCCTTTGAACACTCTGCCTGAACTCCTAATAAAAGTTTTGGGGCTTTAAAAAAAACTTTCATGGCTTTTAGGCTATTTTTAACTGGATTGACAAGAGCTTGTCTTGATTTCTTCATTGTTTGTCCACTCTACACTCTTAGAAATCAACGTTTTTGATCTTCTGAAAAAACTGGTACCATTTCTGGCCAACAGAATACTATAACTCACTCTCAGCTGATTTTTCAATTTGTTGGTTCCGTTACGAAAGCGTCAAACCTTTCAATCACTTAGGGTATCTAATCCACTTTATATGAACATGTTGACTGAGATGGCCATATCGATTCAAGTGTACAGGAACAGCTCTAAGTCTCTGAATGTTTCACCGGATTTCAAGAGCCGTTCCTCAAATACTTTAAAGCTGGCATTGTAATGTATTGACTTGGCCCTGGAGAGGCCAATCCTATACTATTGGTTTATAAGATGTGACGTCAATTACGACGAGATTTGGAAGTGTCAAAGGACGTAAATTGGTTCATTTTTAACCCATTTTCCGCGATCTAATCAAAGTACAAGTTTAGAGGAACATGAAGTAGCTCCAAAAACATCTCAACGTTAAAAGTTTTACACCTCTCGCTAAAGGCGCAATTTCAGGCTCACGTCACACTGCACATATTTTTAGCATGCCCTGTACAACCCTTGTTTGTGTTAAATCCATCAAAGATCCATGTGATCTTTTATTTCTAAGAGTGAAAGTTGTTCATGCAACTTATCAAATCATTTTCGTGAAGAAGTTACTCCAAAGGCCATCAGGTGTAACCACTAGCTGTGCCATGGGGGGAAATTTTGAAGACGAGTCTTTTCTTCACTTTTCTGCTTTTCTCTCATTTTTTCCACCTCCAAAAAGTGACTAGGACAGAGCAGGTCAAATATTACACTTTGGGTTCTATTCTCATCAGTCAGAGAGTTCCATAATTGAATCCCGCCTATCACCGATCTTGGGCTGAACGGGCATCGTCTCAACCCGGGAGAGATTACCGACTAATGGAATCTATTGAGTGAAAATTGAATCGGCCGATCCTTATTCAAATGAGACGTCAGGAGAAAGGGGCTACACTGGAGATGGTTCACATCAATGGACTATAATGGCCTTTATTTCAGCTCATTTTGGAGCGTTACCGCGGCCTTCTCTGGAGGGTGAAAAATGACAAGCTACAGAAAGCGTGCTTTATGTTGCCCTGGCCTCCTCTGTGGTGGCAGTTTGAGATAATCATTCAGCAAAAACACTTCCTCATCCAATTTGTTGCTCTGCCCATCTCTGTCTCTGTAGCCTTTGGTGTTGGCACACTGGGAGAAAGTGACGCAACATGAATCAATTCAAACAGAAAATACATCGATCCCTACAGACATTTTGGTTAAAGCGATTGCCGGAGACCATTCCTTTGAAAAAATCACATAGGCATTGATACACATGTATCTCCCTGGGCAACTCATAATGAAATTGTCTGATTTCCCGAAGGTGAGATGTACTCTTGTATTCATAGGTAGATATTGAATTTCTATAATGTTTATTGATGTCTTGTGAAAGGCCTGCTCAGTCTGTTTGAAAACGTGAAGCTGAATTCGAATTTGAAAAATTGTGATTCACTCTGGCAAAAGAAGGCAGATGTTGCATTTTGGGAAAAGGGAGTTGCGTTGAAAATTTTAAAAAAAATCTTTTTGGGAAAATTAATTTCCTCGCTTTTCTGAGTAATTTCAACAATGTCTTTGGGAGCTAGTTTACAGGCCAGTACAGCCATGAATTCAGCAAATAAGTTACTCCTTTAAACACTTTTCCCATCAAGTAACCTATCTTCTGACAAGGTATTCTCAACTTTAAACTTAAGAGTAATGTGATTCAACTTTAGAGAGTAATGTGATTCTGAAGTCCATATCTCAGTCCATAGATTGTTGGTATCATACATAATTTTAAAGATACCTATAAGCCAGTACCATTAATTTGTTTTCAAAAATTTCACCTACAGTCTCCTTTTGCTGGAGTGGGGCACAATTTCCAATTGTGTAAATGTGCACCGAATATAGATTTCAACAATACAGTTATAGATTACTCATATTTTGTATTACAACCACACCTCTATCAATAGATTCCTTCACGCTCGACCACCCCATCTATCAAATGAACACTCCTAGAGAGGTCACTGGACTCAGTCCCTTAGAAATGTTTTCTCGGACACAAAACCAGGTCAGTTATTCCGTGTATGAAAAAGGGCAAGTTTGAGGTGTCAAAGGGTGGGAAAAAGAGAATCAGCCTTCATATAGCGCCAATGAGAAAGACTGATTTGCTGGCACACTTTGCAGTAGTTTGCTAAAAGCGATTGGAGTCATCGTAGCAACACGGTGAGACAAGGCCTTGTTTGACCACAATTGGCATTGAAAGAGTCAATTCATGTTATAAGGCTCAGTTGATCCAGGATTCATTTCCTGCTGAACGTCATTGGCACCTGTTCTCTTCGCAATAAAAAGATCGCTATCACACAATGCTGGCTTGTCATCGTTTCAAAGGAGACTGTACAATTGTGCAACTATCACAAGCTATTCCAACCCATCGATTACTTAAAGCATACACTACTGCCTAAAGCTATGATAAGCGTTAGTTATCAAATTCTCGGCGTGGGCCACTATACCGAGAAATGAAGACCACTTCATATCAGCTTCTTGATGAAAAGCATTGTGGGATATGAAGAAATGTCATTTCCATTACAGAATATCAATAGAGTTAATTTGCCGAAGATAATTTCATGTACTTTTAGCAGTGCTGGATTAACGCTTAGTGGCACCAATACATTATGATCCAATTGCGACAAGCCGTATCAACAACGATGCTTTATAGTGAAGCACTTAACCAGATTGCTATAGGCCGTTCCAAGGTGTTAAGACGGTTCACTAAGATTTTCTACTGCGTCTTTATGACAATGAGGTAATGTCCTGCATTTTGAAATGCGTCATAGTACTCTGCGTCACGACACTATTCGACCAGTGTATCAGTCCATCAGAGCTAGTGCGCACCGTGACACTTTGGCCCGTAATAATATAAAGGTATTTTGTACTTGTAGATAAATGACTAAAACTCTCAAACATTAAAATGGTACTTACATGAACTGATATTCAGGTAAACTGAGTTGATAAAGACTTACCTGAAAAATATAGAAAACTAAGACTTGGAATGATGAAAAAGATATTAGTGAAATGCGCGGAAATTTCTTCAAACTTTATATTCATCTCTGAAACCTAATGGTGTTAAAGGGGACACTGACATAGTGCATTGAATTTGGACATTTTCAGCTACATGTACATGTATGCATGGTTTTTTGCTCCACTAATCGGGATGAAATGTCCAGGTTATTACTAATTTCTGTCCAATGATCTTGACCAGGAAATGTTCCTTAAAGGGACAATATAGGCAGCAGCTAGGCAGGCAAGATAATGTTACACAAAGCCGCTTGAGGCCTCCATTTTCCCCTTAGCTACGACCATTCCCGTAATCAAAAGTTTGTTTCAATTTTGAGGAATGTCCCCAATGTTTGTTTACCTTTTGAAGAGTATCGGAAACTTCTCCTCAATCTGTTGACCTGCATTCTCCTATCGTCGAGCATCGCGCTACTCCTAACATGAATAATCCACACACTAGCGCAATAAAAGAACAAGAGCACCCCTGACAGTATTCCATAAGATTTTGGGGGTGCTATCTCATAACCTTACTTCTTTGATGATACTCCAGTGTCAGGCAATGCATTGGCTTGTTTTCTGAATATCCCTTCTAAAATTGTTGCAATAAATCGACAGGAGCGACTCCAAAATTAATGTAAGTTCACAAAAGGGCTCCGTTATGCTCGCATAGCCTTACAGCAATAGAAACATGAAGTCTTGTGTCATAGTTCAGACAGACTAATCACCTCTTTACAACACTTGCCCATAACTCACACAATCGAACAATCGTATTCCAAATGGCAACGCTGCGTGCAGAGTCATCTTCTTACTCCAGGGGCAAATTCCCACATCTTGCGATATAGACATTTCAAAAACAAATATTCCAATCTACCACACAGCATAATATTCTCATAACCAAGCTCACATGAATCAGGATATGATTATGATCATCATCTGGGCATCATGGCCCAGAATTGAGCCTCTGCCTCTTATTATTCTATATGAAATCTTTACCAGAAGCGGGACTCCATCAAATCCACTGAGCTAAAATACGGCCTGATCCACTTTTCAACTCACACCTTGCCCACCCAGAACCGAAATTACGACTGCAAAAACAATTGCATGAAAACATCAAAAGATTTCCCTAATCCTCTGCGTGAAATTTTAAACTATCACAGCACGTTTGGGCAAAAACTATTCGCCACACGAGTGACTCGGCACGAAAGTTAGGCGGACAGGTGTTCTACCGAGCCCCCTGCATCCAATACTTCTGATAGACAGCTATTCCGAACTGTAACTGTAGTTGGAAGTTACTACAAACACGAGTCCACAATGTTGCAGACCACATCTTTGATATCAATTTATACAATTGTACGTGCCAGCAACAAACTCATAAAAACTCACAACCAAACATAAACAATCCTGTTTTATGAGTAAAGGTAATCTACCGAGCCCCCTCATCCAACACTTCAGATAACTGCTATTCCGGAATGGTAACTGCAGTTGGAAATTATCACAAACACCAGTCAACAATACTGCAGGCCGCAGGATATCAAATCATACAAACATTCATGCTGGCAACAAAATCATAATATGGACTCACAACCTGACACAAAGAATCCCGTTTTATGAGTGATTACTTCGGTATCTGAGCGCTGTTAAACAGAACAGAACAATACTCTCGAGCCCGAATGATTGTCGTTTACAAACACTGCGATAAATCATTCGTGTAATACAACAATTAGCGAGAGCGACCATGATTGACGCATGTGACATAAGTACACAACTGACGTTTTAATCTAAATTAATCCAGGCAATGACATCATGGACAGAGTGAGGCATGAGGCACGAGGTTACAGTCAACAGGCCAATGTCCAATGATGGCACAGTTTCGTCATTAGCTTTGATAAGCAATGAGATTTAAGTCACGTCCTCAAATGTGCGATCAAGCGGGAATGGTATCCGGGCATCACAGAATAGCGTACACAATAAGTCACGAGTCACGATTCAAATCGGCTGACACCAGCTGACTGCACTGATCTCAACTTTGCCAGAAAGCTTGGTAAAGTCTATGAAAGGTACTCGGCAGATTTATATTGAGGAAATTGGACTGCAAATACTCCAACATTTAGATGGATTACTATTTGGAAATCTTTGGGGCTGGCAGGTCAGGCACCATACTGACAACAAAGTATATCTTGCAGCAACCTGAGAAATCTTGTCAGACTTCACTCGCTTTTTTCCCATAGAAACAATAGACTGTACGTTAGAGAGATTGCCGAACAGTTAAGCCTGAAATAATGATACTTGAAACAAGATGAAATGAAACCGCCCCGGGGAGATTAGCCTTTGGGGAGCGGCAGTGATGACACATAATATCATTTTCATATCGAAAGCATTGAAAACTAAAATCATCTCGTATTCAAGCCTGAAATAATCATACTTGAATCAAGATGGACCGAACTGCACTGAGGCTATTTGCCTTTGGGGAGCGACGATGATGCAACGTCATAATCTTTCTTCATATCGAAAGCATTGGAAACTGAAATCATATCATATTCAATCCTGCAGAAGATACCAAAATCCGTAGTGGCAAAAGTGACATGAACAGACCAATTTTAAACCAAATTATTCAAGAAGGATAATTTTAATCTGGAATAATATTGATAGGAAATGTAACTTGACAACTGGGATTAAGGAAATAATACAGAGTTGGTTGTAATTTGAGGTGTATTGACGTACAGTCTTGATTGAACCACCAAGAACATACAGCATGGTATCAAATTTCTATTCCAAAGCGGCTGAAAGGGAATACTCTAGGTTCGCAAGCCTGACGTCCACTGTAGTAAGCCAGCGTATGTGTACATTTTGGTAGGCCCACGACGGGAGTGAGTTTCTTCAGGCCTATACTTGATTGACCAGCAGCATCAATGGCACTATAGAAGGCCTAGAAATTACCCCATTCAGGGCCTAGATAAGTGCACTATGCAAAGATCTGGCTGGACGTTAGGAGTGAGAAACTAGAGTATAAACCACTGTGTGCACTATGTACAAATGTCCAGAGCTATATTTCCCGGAAGTAGAGTCCTTTGATCATATTCTAACACCTAGTCGTCACTAAAGTGTGCACTTGTCCACCCTGTACAACAGATAATTAGGCCGTTGGAATGTTCTTCCTGTAAGTATAGCAGGGTCTTCTTATGACGCGTTTGTATACAGTGTAAACCATCAAGTTAAAACCTAGTGGCCCTCGGTCGTGACATCAGAGACTCCTTCAATCAACGTATTTTTCAGTATGACCAATGATATCGTCTGACCAAAGCATTGAAGGATGTCAGACCAATCCAGTGAAGTATTTGACAGGCCCTCGGTGTACACATCACAGTGATCTCGAGAAGTGACAACAAGCTGGAGCCAATTTGCCAAAGAATGCTTCACAATAGGCTAGATTTCTTCAGCGCATTGATTACAGACACACAATTCCGATCAAGATTTCAATGATTGATCAACAAAATCGCACTTCCAGCATGTCAGCTGTTTCTCCAACAATGTTTGAAGAACCTGCTCTTCAATGAACCTTTACGTTCCTTTAGAACCTCTGATCAGAAAATTTCCTTTCTCAGCTGCTGGCTCGTAAACAAGACGAGCTGGGATCAATAGCTTATTGGGTCTTCCAAAGACATTACGGGGGTTAAGATTGGCGCTGACTCCAAGAAAGAGGTGATTCTCTTTTTTGTGTGAGAGACATCATAAGTTTCAGGGCTGTTTCCCATTCAAATGCCGAGACAGGAAACAATGGCAGGGCTTCAGGTTGTAAGTGCTTTCCGACATTGATTTACTGACCTATGTTCTCATTGAGCTGTGAAAATTTCGTAACGACAAATGTGCAGCTCAACCTCTGGGACCGAAAACCGTGTTTCCCGTTCTTTTTCTTGGGCCAACGTAGCCTCCCTACATTCCTCTATTAAAGACACGCACCCCGGTAACAAGATTGATCTTCACGAAACCTTAAGAAGTCCTCCCCAATTAATTTTATCTTGTAAGGAGTAATATTCTTAGAAGATCAAGAAGAGCAAGTCATGTCATAGGGAATACTGGCAATGTGGAAGCCTATCATTGAACAATGTCGGAATCCTTGTAGAGATTGTACGTCACATGAATTTGCTTTAACACTGATTTTTTATCTTTGGTTGTGTAAAGGGTGGAAAATGTCGTCTGGATATCATCATGGGTAAAATAATGACATCCGCGCTGGCTGCTTGTGCCTATGCACTGGTCTGGTAACTGTGTAACAATGTCTAGATTGTTGCCAGACTGCAAGTTACTGAGGTTTTATTCCCAGTTGATAATTTTTTCTGTCTGGATATGTAATCGGCATACCAATGTTGCAAGGTAGATATCCACATAGGTTGTACAGAATGCCGCTCAAACTTTATATCCAGTTGATATATATTATCCAGAATTAATCAATAAATGCTGTAAGAATATAATTGTGGGTGATATGTAGGTTGTAGGACAGTGTTAAAACAGTAGTTTCCTTGACAGTGCGAATATGTCTAGATTGCAGATAATGAAAGTCACCAAGGTATAAAAATTCTTCAAAATAAATCCTTAATTTCATATCTGTCCTTTGAATCTATATCATGTATATACAGGAAAAGGAACGTAACTATATCTGATGTATCAGCCTGCCAACACAAACTGGCATTCCATCAAGGACCCTCTTTAAGCTACATTGTGTATGCAGCTGCTTCACTATTATACATTAGTTCTTTCAATCGGCACCATTCGTCACTGCTACCCCTGGCTCTAAAGATGAGATATCTAGCACTTTAGAAACTGGAAACTAATCTCTACCCATATCTCATGGTACATTTCCCAGGGAGATTATGATACAGACCCTGGATTTTATTGAAAAATTCTGATTTGTTTTCTAAGCCGAATGAGTAGACCAATGACAAGTGCTCCTCTGTCTGACATGTCTGAAGACTATACGTAAGATCCTTTTGGCCCTTGGGAAATTATTTCGTATCATATTTGCTGGCCTTCTACTTCTAATCCTGCGACAAGGATGTCAACACACAAGCTACCATCACTAACCTAAAAACATCACAGTCACATACCATTAATCAATGTGCCTTCAAATATTCCTTTTAAAAATGTATGATTCTTAATTTTGCTAATTGTCACTATTCGTGAAATCAACAAAATTATAATGCTCACCAAAATATGGCAGATTTCATTTCCAACTAACTACTGTATAAACTGCCAAATTTTTGAAGGCGCTTTATTTTGTCGATTTCATGTAAAGTACAATAATTACAAAATTAAGTTTTTTTATTGGAAAATCTGAAGGAAATTTAGTAACATCATGCAAAATAAAAATTGTGAAAATTTTTATTTTTCTTACAAATTTTGGCAAATGCAATATTTTAGTGGTTAACAGTAAGTGGCTGAAGGCACTTCACAGAAACCAAATCTGTTTTCTATCACAGAAGGTGAATATCTAAATATGTCATCACCCTGAGTTCCAAGAACAATCCACATGATGTATTCATGAGAACCCCATCACAAATAATGAATCCATTTGCATGTATGATTGATTTCTCCAGTTGATTGATTGAAGATGAGTGCAATGACAATCAGCCGACAGGTGTGCCAACAATCGATTGGGAATGGAAATTGGATAGAGTGTCCTTTTCAATTGGAAACGAATCAAAAAAATACAATGGCCATAGGTGGTGGGTGACTGTTGGTTATGTCAAAACCTCCACTTTTTCCATCCTAAGAAATGCTATGGCCATACCGATTATGATCGGTTCCAAAAGCGATAGGGTACCTCTCCCACCCCACCCCACTAAGCCACAAAAAATTTAAGCCCATCATTCTGCAGTTACAGTCCGTATACGGAATCCAAGATGGCAGCCTGGCAGCTATACCTGATATCGGATAGGGCCCAAATCAACAGGATCGGTTACAAATTGATAGGGCACCTCTCCCATTCCACCCCACCCAATCATACCACAGAAAATTGAAGCCCATGCGGCAACTCATTCTGCAGTAACAGTACGGAATGCGAAATCAAAGATGGCCGCTTGGTGGATATTGGATAAGGCCAAAAATCGACAGGGAACCTTCCTTGCCTCCACACCCCAATATACAGAAATATGAAGCCAATCCGTTGACAAACCTCTGAGTAATTGCCTCAGTTGGACGGACACGCGCAGGTAAGCATGGACAAAAGGCAATCCTATATCCCTACCAAAGTTTTTCGGTGGGATAACAAAGGGTAAGAAAATTATGGGGATAGTTCAGACAGTGCCAACTGCCAACTAAACCCATAGCCAAGAGCACACACTGTCCGCTGAGCTTATCACAGCAACCACAAAATGAAATTTTGCAGGGTCAACTGAAGCAGCAATATTACAACGTGAATAATATTCAACACTGAAGATCATCAATAATTTAGAAGGGAACAATGATAGATTAGCACCGAAGAAACCAGTTCAAGACTGTTTCCCGACTAAATCAGACATTTATTGCAAGCGATAAATCAATGCAGACCTTTCTATTTGATTTGCTGATGTGATATTGACATTTAGAGAGCAGGTGGTCCAAGTATTGACTAAATGAGATTATTGGACTAGTGATTGGATTGAGTGTCCAGTTTCAACTTTGAATATGGATATTATGGGCACGTGTGGAGGATGGAGATGCAGACTGCTGATTGATATGGGCATAGGCTTTGTCCTTTGCGAAGCACAATGGAAACGGTGCACCTTCAAGAAATCAACAAGGGAGCACTGATGAAGTAGCTCTTTGACCACAGCAATTCTACCTGAAAACATCAAGATTTCTCAGTGAAATCCGAACCAATAAGGTATAGGAGCAATTGGTCCACCCATCCTATCTTGCAAGGTTTAGGGTCAATTAACTACGCACTTGTAGGTCTCTGTACTAAATTTGAGGCCGGAAGGGTGGAGCAATAATGTCGGCCAAAACCTGAGGCACTTTGGACGGAGGTTTGGGGTGGAATTAGAGCTCCACTCAACAATCGCGACTTTAGCTCAGAGCGGTGCAGTGTTAATCTCAATTCTATCCCACCTTGAATTCAACAAGTTGTCTAATCTGATTGCCTACCAGGGGCAGCCCATACTACATGGTTTGATTTCCAAGTTTTCGCTCCCAGACTGGTGGCCTACCAGTGCTAAGGCTGAGGAGCACAGACCACCCAGTTTGATTTTAAAGTTTCCTCACCTAGACTGGTGGCCTATCAGGGGCTAAGGCTGACAACTCAGTTTGATTTTACATTTTCCACTCCGAGACTGGTAGTTTATAAGGACTAAAGCTGAAGAGCCAAGACTTCCCAGTCTGATTTCAGAGTTTTTTCCCCTAGACTGTTATGAGGCCAATTTCCCCAGCCAGGCTAAACAATAAACAATAAACCATCACATTCACTTAAGACTATCTCAAGTAATGCACAATACACCATCTTATTACTTCCTGGTTATGCCATATTTCTCATCAGGTTTCTCATCGACTCATGACTAATGAAGACAATGTCAATGCCCTCCACTTCATTGCAGGGGTTCATCAACCACGGGGCGGCTATTATGCCATGGGAATGTCCTCATGTGAGTCATCTAGGCTAACATTGCAGCCCACTTACACTTGCCACGCCAGTGTCTCTCAATTTCTGTAAAAACTAAATATTGCAAACCAGGGGTTCATCAACCTCAGTGACTATTACGCCATGGGAATGTCCTCACGCCAGTCATTTAAGCTAACATTGCATCACACTCATGCTTGTCATGCGAGTGCAGTTCAATTTCAGCAGGATTAAATAATGCAAACCATAAAATGTTGCATTAGGTGGGTTGAATTAAAATACATGAGAAATTTTGAAAATTTCTCATCATTCATGTTATATTCGAGCAAACTACACACTTTGTAGATCCGAACTCGTGAGTAATGCAGCACCCCACTTTTGAAAAATATATTTGCATTTTCCTTTTTTCCACTAAGTGCTCCAAACTGGTGATTATGTCCCACATTATGAGAGTTCAAGATGATTGATAGCCTTCTGGAGTCAGATGATCCCAATGTTGTCTATCTCTTTAACCATGACAACTAAGTGTCACTGATATGCTAAAACAACTAAACTGGCCTACGAGAAGAAAGAAGAAGGGTAGCCCGGCTAACATTATTTCATCAAGCAGTAAAATGCTTTTCCGATTGTTCTGGCCAACAGCACTTAGTTGAACTGAGGAATGTGACCAGACCACATTTACCAAAAAGATAATGATGATAGATTATCCTTAGGTAGGCACTAAATTCTGTTGTTTTTCAAATGTGATTCATAGACGAAAGCATCGACATTAACCCAAGAGTGATTACTTCGATGACATGTGAATAGGGTAAGGAAATTGAAAATGACCCATCAATACCCGTAACCTCCGATGAGGTCTGCGCTTCCACCTCATCAAATTTTCAACAACAAGCCAATCAAATCGTCAACACACACAATTCCCATCATGCATCTTTCGTTTCGTGGGTGCAGCCTTTTATAAACAGCAACCAGAATTGAATGATTTCTTATCAATCTCCGTGAATGTGATTAAAGAGGATTTTCTCTGTCATTGCGGGGTTTCAAAGGATGAAGAAATCATTGACTAGTGTGGACAGTTTGAAATCTCAAATCAATTCCCTTGTAATCAATAGAGAATGTTTTCACAAACAGGTTTTGGGATAGTTCAAGTTGTTTTTTTGGTACATTTGAAACTGAAAAGTTCAAGCTACACAGGGAAAATCTGGTGACATCTATTTGACATATTGTTGGAAAGATGACTAAAAGACATCTATTAGATGTCTATGATTGGATGTCTAATAGACGTCCTTGATTAGATGTCTAATAGCCGTCCTTGATTAGATGTCTAAATAGACCTTACCAGATTTTTCCTTTGTAGTTAACTAATAAGAGACAAAATCATACCATGAAGTATCGTAACCTTGATTACACCTACGAAGTATCTTTCAGCAGCCCCAGACCTTGCTGGAATCAAAGACAAACTATCCATCCTGTGAGGAAAGCAAACCACCTAATCATTTCCCTGACAGCCCTCAAGGGATGTGGCCCGACATGGCCATCCTTCCACAACACTAATTTGAAAATCACACATCGTCTGGGCCCGCCAGCACTAATCTAACTCGAAACTGAATTACTGTGTCTGAATCAGCGCATCTCGGGCAGAGCGCACCAAGGGTGACAGTGCCAATAGACTGACGCTAATTCCTGTCGGTCATGGGTCCCAATCTGAATCAAATCCTAAGTATTGGAAGAAGATGAAATGAGAATTGGATCCCCTCATAGAGCCGTATCTTCTGTAGCCACTAGAAGAGTAATCAGCTGATTAGCCAAGGGTTGGTCGCTTTGAAATGAATATCAGTAGACTAATATCAGTGGGAACAGTTACACCAGTGTCTCCAAGGGAGTGAATCATACAGTCTCAGTCACAATTGACATCCCCTTCTGCTGAGTCACGTGCAGGTTGCCCAGCTATTGTACAAAGTTGTGCAAAGGTAACATACTACATATGCTAAACATGGTAAAAGAGCCAATCGAGATGATTTTTTCCGACCGTGATTATTCACTCTTTACCACACAAAGCACAACCGGAATCAGTTTTGGTATGAAACGTAAAATAAGACTGGTTTCAAGTAATTTTAAAAAATTGTGCACCTCAAATTTTGTAAACATGCAGATGACATTCGCACAACTTACCTTACCCAACATTTGCCTAACCTGCACACAGGGTGGGGCATAGGCTGTGTGCACTTTACTCACTAATGTGAAAAACATATGTGCATTAAGGGATGTCAATTGTGATTTGGACTGTCTAAAGTGTTAAAATGTTTAGCCAATCAGCCTCTCGGTGCAAAACGATCCTAACTTCACGCAGAGAAGGAACTGCACTCTTATCCTCACACTTTCTCCCTCAACTGACAGGAAATCGCTCAGTCTTAAATCCTGATTCGCCTTTTTATTGGTAACTAATGCTGACGGCTACAAGATATTTCTCTCTACTTTGCAACATTCTACAGTAAAGGCTCCAATTGATTCAAATCACGGTGTATGTAGCATTTTACGTCTTCGCTGTCTTTTTATGATTATGGTCCATTTATAAATGTTATGTCTGCATCGTTTGGGGCTCTGAAGATTTCTTTGAAGTTCGTTTTTTATTGGTCTTCACATCAAAACCAAACAGGATCTTCTCATTTTGGTAACCATGGTAAGGAGATCACTTTTTTCGTAAGCATTTGTGTACATTGACGTAGTGCATCGAATTCAAACATTTTCCGCTCTGTACAGTTTATTTCCAACCAATCTTCAGGTCTTTTTTGTCCATCATGCGACAAGAGTAGTGGATCATGTTTTTGCACCACAACGTGATTTGAAATAGCAGCAGTCTTTGCCGCAGAATGCTGCAGAGTAGAGAGAAACACCTTGTTGCCATCGGCATGATGAGTTTGCAATAAAATGCAAAACAGAATTTAAGACTGAGCGATTTCCTGTCGGTGTTGAGGGGGGAAGTGTGAGGTTAAGACTGCAGTTCCTTCTCTGCAAGAAATTAGGACCTTTCATGCCCAAAGAATATGTCATTCAGTGAACAAAAGTTGTTGCTGATTCCACAGGTCTGAGTATCAACAGCACAGCCCAATTAGCTGTTTTTTAAATTCGAACTAGACAGCCCATTGCCAAAGAATATCATGGTTTTCAGTGTTTATCCCAGGTTCTACAATAAAAATAACCAACTAAAGGAACTTAAAAGGCTCACTGTTTATTATTAGATGATGATTGCCCGACTCCAAACTTCCTTGAACTCCCATTTTCCATTACGTCAAATTGATATGGAAATGATGGATGATGTCATGGCAGATGTCTTAGAGAATTTTCATTGAAGTTTAATAACAACATTGCTTTAAATCCAATAGCAATGATGAGGATTTAATGTAATGAGAATATTGAATTTTCCAATTTTGGCAACTTAATGAGCTGACGTACGTCAACATAGTTAACATAGTCTCATGTTCATGTGTGTTTGGTGGCAATTTTCCTGTGTGCGTAATTTGATCAATATGACCTTGACTTTAAACTTTTAAACTCGATTAACATCACAAAGCAGATTAACCCCTTTCTTGCATTCACTTTGGTATTCACCAGGGAGGAGTGTCATACCCCAATGGAAACTACCTCTGGCAGAATATACCATGCAATAGGACTCGGGATCAATCCCGGGGCGATCCCAGGATTCTTGATGAATACTACGTTCCTTATAGCTAGTTCTATAGGGCAAGCAAAAGACCTCACCAAGTGAGAAACATTACTAGCATGCGTTGGACTCTAAATGGTGAAAGTCAGACACTGTCTGCCAGGATTCTATTCCTGAATGAACCAACACGTTTTCAAGGAAATAAAATTCATGGCTCTTCGCAGTTCTTCAAATGAGAATTAAAACCAACGTTCCTTGTCTCTGGTGTCTATGCCAGGGTAGGTTAAAGACCTCACCAAGCGAGAAACACAAGTAGCTTGTGTTAGATTCTACCTCCGGGCAAAGACGGAGTCACTTGACCAATAAAAGCAATTTGCACCTTCCTAGAGTGACACAAAGAAAAAAGCTCTGCTTAGGGAGAATATTCCCTTGAGAATAAAACCTCTAGCAAAGCGCAGAGCATACACTGAAGAAGAAGAAGATGAAGGCTTGACCCGATATTCAGTTAAAGGATCAACACTTTAAAGACTCCTTCAGGATCTGATGATCATATTATACAGCAAAAAGATCAAACAAAACTACAAGAAGAGTAAGTTCAAATGTTGCCTTTTGCTGACATTTGGAATAAAGAATACAATATTGAAGCACATCCAACTGTTTCAGGAAAAAAACAATTTCTGATGGAAAATCGATTAGGAAAGGATTTTATAAACCAATCGGCATGGAAAACCTTATTCAGCTGCGCTGTTGATGCAGAGACCATTTTTGTTTTGGAATCCGCATTGGAGTACCAATTTGGCAACGTGCACAAAAATTATCAGCTAGAATGACACAATCGGTTCAGGAGCGATGACATGAAATGTCTCCAATTTGGGATTGGCTTGAATTGATGACAAATCAACGAAGTGGAGATCGATGACAAATTTTACTTTTGGCAAAATGTGGCGACATGATATGATAAATGAATTATTTTGTCGCCAGGAAAATAGAAACTGTCACAGATATAAATCTAGTAACAACCTTCGAGGATAATAAATTACAAACCACCAAATTTTTGGCCTCTTTTATTATTATTTTTCTTGGAAGATGAATCTTCAAAAATCTTTTCACAAATGTACATACACATGAACACAAAACCTAATAAGATCTTAACTAAGAATCTTATAACATGTACATGAATCATATCTGGATTTTCAACCTGGGAGTGGAAGAACTACAAGCTGCAAAGACCGAACCTGGATTTTTAATTTACACTGTAAATTTTTCCGAACAAAATGGATTAGCCTGCAAATGAATGAGTGCTTCTATCAACTTGAAAGAATTTCCTAACAAAATCTAAAACAACATTTCAAAGAAACATATTGATACCAATCGGTGGAGAAGAACAACAGATATCAGCTAAGTTGACTTGTTTTTTTCTAATAACAGAAAAGGATTTTCTCAGAAGTGGGTTTCCACATGAAGATCTATCATATCCATTCTTCAAATTCCCCCCCCCCCCCTGATAATATCTAATCATCTTTCAAATTTCAACAAGCAAATCGTAAAGTCAATCACCCCTTCATCACTGATTCCCTTAAACATGAACGCATACAATCCGCACGCCGCCAGCTCGACGTGCCAATCAACGAAAAATGACTAGAAAGCTACCAGAACAATTTCCTGAAGAATCCATTCGAATAGTGAATATATCCATGAAACCTACGGACCAATCATTACATCCTCGGCTTATAAAAACTCGATGTGTAATCCACAACTGCCGACTAATCCAAGAATTCACTTATACAGACTCACAAAAACTTCAGGACAGATTTTCCAGGCAACCAGAAACCCTACGTATTCCCGCTATGCGCTCCAGAATTGGCAGTAATCACTGGAAACCATGTTCGCCGAAATGTCAATAAATTCGCTAGCAGCGATCGTCGACGGCAACACGATCGCATCAAGATTCACCAGTGCCGCAGGATCACACGGTTGAGAGAATCGTGTGGTCACTCCACATTTCGACGATGGGAGTGATTTGATTTGACGGTGACGTATTTATGACTCACCCAGTCAAGACAATCTCAGAGGGGAACGCCGTTTGTATTTATTGGTGGGTAGGGAAAATAGAAATGCAGTTATACACAATGCCGTAATGCAGTTATCATGCATGCAAATTTGCTGGTATTCATAGTATTGGTGTATATGTCTACACAATGGCAATATTGAAATTTACATTCAGTGTACATTTATGCATGCAATTGAAAATTTTCAAATTCAATTACAAACTTCAAAATTTTAAAGAACAGCATAGGCCTTTAAGATCATTTCACCAATATTGACACGATGCAGAGATCTATAAATGAGCGATTTTCAAAGACACATTTGTGCAACGAATTGTAGTACAGATTCATTGAAAAAACTATGGCTGGAATTCATCAATGCATTGTCAAAAGTGCTGAATTGTCAAAGGTAAAGAAAGATTTGAACAACATGCTACCTTGACAAAAACTTGACAAAGTTACGATACAAGGCTATAGTACCCGTGGGCCAAGACCATGTTTGGTGGATATAGGTTCATTAGTTTTGTGGCAATTGGCCCGTTTCAGTAATTCTGACATGAAACCCTCCAGTGACACACCTGTGTAACCTGGCAAACCTACCAAGTTTATTTGAAAGTGGAGGAGTTCTATCGAAAACCAAGGTACAAGGATGATCTACACATGTAATTGAGTGTGCCTCCCTCTGGGTCATCACCTCTCCAACGTATCCGTCAAAGTATAGGTGAATCTACAGTAAAACCTCTCTATTGCAGACACCCTCGGGACTGACAAGTGCTGGCCTCAAAAGAGAGGTGTCCTGAATGGAGAGGTCAAATTGAATGTAAACAACCAATTTGGGACCAAACCTAGACCTTCATAGAGAGGAGTCTGCATAGGGAGGTTCCACTGTACTTTGGTTCAAATTTGGTATAACACGATACTGAATGAAGAGTTGGCTCTCCAGGATTAATAACAAACTATCAGAGGGAGAAGCAATTCATCAAAAACTGTCCTCTTCATGTCTAAAACAGACAGGAGATAAAACCAGTTGGCGTTTGATTGACGTTTTGATAGAGATGCATCTGCTTCCGAACTGGACAATCACCCAAGAACCTGGCCGCATAATCCCTTGTATAACTATTGTAGAAACCAACACTTTACAGATGAAACTAGGGGAGGGGCTTTCACGATTTTCAAAACATTAAAACAAATACGATATCTTTTTCGTAATAGTTTCGGAGGGTGTATTTTGAATCCAGCCCGACTTCCCAGGAGTTGATTCACTAATTATTTGATAGATATGTCAGAGGGTGATGGCCGAGGGGGGTCCACTGTCAGTGTCATTTATATGAAAGTATGGGTGTGCAGAGATTTTCAAATGATGAGGTGGAATATTGCATGAAGAATGAAGCCTCAATGTCTCAGTTATAATCATTTAAGAAGTTATGGAGTCTGCCAAATCGATGAATCCTCAAACTGCCAAGTCAGGATAAAAAATTCAACATGTCGAGATCGACATTGTAATCAGAATGTCTGCAATGTTCTCTCGCGCAAAGGGACACTACTTTGCTCACCAATGCATGATGGTCTTCCACTCATCAATTAATCAAAGCACGCAACACAAAAAAAACTGTCTGTGAAAGGAAACTTTTTTTTTCTGATAAGAGGACCATGATGATGGTGGTAAGTGGATTGTCCCTGGGGTAGAGAGTAGTATATCAATTTTTCATCAGCTCATCAAAAGGGATAGTTTTGAAAGGTTTTCAACCAATCACACTGGTAATGATAATTACTCTAGTTTCATCAATCTGAGACCACCTCATTATTTACTGAGAAATTTACACAGTGGGCAAGCCTGACCAAGACGTGATGACAAGCAGATAATTTGGTGTTACCAACCCCCTGTCTTATGAAATTTAACATTTTGAATGAGATCGAAGGATCATTATAGCCTATTTTTACTCATTTCTTAAATATTTAGATGTCTAAGATTGAGGATGCTAGAGTATATCTCTTTAGCTCGCTACCACAAAAACCATTACACTATCAGAGTACATTTAAATCTATGGGGATGTTAGTTCTTGCCCTTCGACATAGTTTTTTTACTTCAGGATCAGTTTTTTTACCTAGCTATGTCTAAGTTTTTTACTTCAGGGATCTCAGTTTGTTACCTGGGTCTTAGTTTTTTTTACCTGGGTTTTAGTTTTTTGCTTCAGGATCTTAGTTTTTTGAGTAGACGGACACTGCTCTATTTTATTGACGGGCACTGCTCTCTTGTATAGATAGATGCTTCATTACTGTATAGACGGACACTGCTCTAATGTATAGAAGGACACTGCGCTACTGTATCGACGGACACTGCTCTATTGTATAGACAGACACTTCATCACTGTGTAGACGGCAGACACTCCTCTATTGTATAGACGGACACTGCACTTTTGTATCGATGGACACTGCTCTATTGTATAGACAGACACTTCATTACTGTATAGACGGACACTGCTCTAATGTATAGAAGGACACTGCACTACTGTATCGGCGGACACTGCTTTATTGTATAGACAGACACTTCATTACTGTATAGACGGACACTGCTCTAATGTATGGAAGGACATTGCACTACTGTATCGGCGGACACTGCTTTATTGTATAGACAGACACTTCATCACTGTGTAGACGGCAGACACTGCTCTATTGTATAGACGGACACTGCACTTTTGTATCGATGGACACTGCTCTATTGTATAGACAGACACTTCATTACTGTATAGACGGACACTGCTCTAATGTATAGAAGGACACTGCACTACTGTATCGGCGGACACTGCTTTATTGTATAGACAGACACTTCATTACTGTATAGACGGACACTGCTCTAATGTATAGAAGGACACTGCACTACTGTATCAGCGGACACTGCTTTATTGTATAGACAGACACTTCATTACTGTATAGACGGACACTGCTCTAATGTATAGAAGGACACTGCACTACTGTATCGGCGGACACTGCTTTATTGTATAGACAGACACTTCATTACTGTATAGACGGACACTGCTCTAATGTATAGAAGGACACTGCCCTACTGTATCGGCGGACACTGCTTAATTGTATAGACAGACACTTCATTACTGTATAGACGGACACTGCTCTAATGTATAGAAGGACACTGCACTACTGTATCGGCGGACACTGCTTTATTGTATAGACAGACACTTCATTACTGTATAGACGGACACTGCTCTAATGTATAGAAGGACACTGCACTACTGTATCAGCGGACACTGCTTTATTGTATAGACAGACACTTCATTACTGTATAGACGGACACTGCTCTAATGTATAGAAGGACACTGCACTTCTGTATCAGCGGACACTGCTTTATTGTATAGACAGACACTTCATTACTGTATCGACGGACACTGCTTTATTGTATAGCCGGACACTGCCCTATTGTGTAGACCGACACTGCTTTATTGTGAAGACAGACACTGCACTATTGTACATGTTGTATTGAATTGTATAGACAGACGCTTCATTACTGTGTAGACGGACATTGCTCTATTTCGGTGACATTGCCCTCTGAAAATGTTTTATAGTTGTCTTATCCCTTATTGTCTTGGGTAATGTCTCATAGTCTTAGTTTTATTTCTTATTGTCTTATTCCTTATTGTCCTGCTGGTCAAAGCAAAATTGTCGTATTCATTGTATTTATTATTTATGTAAAGCGCCTTAAAGTTGTTTTACATAAAGCGCTATATAAATAGTATATAATGATAATAATAATAATTGTATAGACAGGCATTGTGAAATTGTAGACTGACTGCAGACACTGATCTATTGTATAGATTTACTGGAGGGGAAACTCCTCCAAGCTCATGCAAAGAGATTCATAGGTACAAACTAGGTAAATTCAGTTGAGTCATGCGAGGAGAACACATCAGTATGTAAGCACAACTCCTCATCCTCTCACGAAGTGTCCTGTTATCTTAATTAGTGCAGCTTTATATACTAAGACTAATTACCATTAACGAAAATGAACTTGATTACTACCATATATCCTTTAATGAATCTGGAAATGGTCTGACTTACATGTAATTAATTAGTCAGTGATTAGTGATTAGTGATTAGTGATTGTGTTCTAGTTGCTGGTGTGGTTCACTACCACATGTATAAAAGGGTTCATGTAATGGACAACGTCAAGGACACTATTCGTAAGTTTTAGTCCTGATTTCAACTCCCAAGAACTCTTTTGATAGAAACTTCTTTAATCTTCTTCTCAAATCATTTTAGAACACGCGGCCACGACACTTTGATGTATTATCTGTACTTTTATACCTATGTGAATATTGTATATGTTTTGTATAATTGTTTTATGTAACATTTTCTTCTCCATATTAGGAGGACAATAAATTATTATCATTATTATTATTCCCCTGTGAGTGAGTGTTTTTTCTCTAATTGAGACTTTAGATCCGTCTGTAACACGCCTGATCAGAAAATGACTATAGACCTATTTGCACCCCACCTAGTGTTCAGAATGAGAAATAAACCTACCTTTAACGTTTATGATGTGGCCGCCGAGAGGAAACGAGTCGATGTGTAATGGCAGAGGCGTTCGCGACGACTCCAGAAAAAAATTCAGATAATCCAGGCCAATTTTTTTCTTTTCGAAGATTGGTGTAATGGCATCTCTGGAAGCAGAAAAGAAGATAATCAGATTGACGTTTGCATCACAATAGGTCGATTTTCTATTTTTTTCGACTTGACTAATGGTTTTGCAGTGATTAATCCAACAAATCAGAACTAACAATCAGATATTCATGAAACCAAATGAAAGTTTGACCTTTCTAGTAAGGAGAGACACCCTTGGACTGACAAATACTGTCAATGATAGAGAGTGTCTTGATTACAAAGCCACACTGAAAAAACTCGCCTTTCCAGACCAAACTCACTGTTCCCAATAGAAAGGGTGTCCTAGTACAGAGGTGTTCGCTAAGGGAGGTTCCATTGTCCCACGATGCCATTACATCAGGGTTTGTCAAGCGATGTTCTGCAGAAGAACCTCCCCATCAAGGACACCCTTTGGACTGACACATGCTGTCCTTAATAGAGAGGTGAGTAGAATACAGAGCTGACTTGAATAGGAATTGTCAACTCAGGACCAAACTCCGCATCCTTAATTGGGATGGTGTCCCGCATTACTGGTATCTGCCAAGGGAGGTTTAACTTTATCATAATTATTCCAACCATGTAACATTGGAAATCACTTTTTGCTACAATTTTGGTCGCATAAAAAAAGTAAATATTTAACATCTTCCATTCTATACTTGGTGGAATTTGATATGAGACTGTATTTGTCTAACCCTTGTAAATCAAGTTACACGATTTAATTAAATCATATTCAAATCTTTATGAAATATGGTTGAAATATCGACTTTCACAACAGGCCTTGGGGCCACATGTCCAGAATATTTCTATGGATCTAATTGGAATTGAAAGACCTGTTGACTCAAAGCATAAAAATAACAAGCATGGTTATCGATATTTAGTAGCCTCATAATGAGAGAAGGGTCTGGCTCCTGGGCAGACACGACAGATATAAATTTGAGATATTGAGATCAAAAATGAAATGTTCACAATGCAGAAATGAATCAAAACAGAGAGGGCCAAATCGCCAGAGGAACAATGTCTATGAGAGCACAGGAATTGTTTTCTAAAATCCTCATACCCAATGTTCATCTCAGGGGAAAGAAAATAACTTTTTCATGATCAACTACATGTATATTTTCTACTCCAGTACAACCTCTCTATTGCGGACACCCATGGATCTGGGGGTTTGTGTCTGTACGCCTTATACACAGTGGAACCACCCATAGTGGACACCGCTCTTTAAGGACAACCTCTCTATTGCAGACACAAGTTGTGGTCCCAAAGTGGTTGTTTTCATGGGACTGGATTTCGCCAGAAAAATCGCCAATCTTGTATTCTTGGCCTCTAGTCATGGTTTTAGAAACTTCTGTTTTAAATTCATTTGCGGGATTGCCGTTTGATTGTATAGCACCCTGATACACTCTTTCAAACCAGAATATCATAACTAAATGGACCTTCTTTTTGGGTCAAAAACATCAACAATTTGGAAAACATTTCGAATTTCGGAACGATTGGTTACAAAATAAATCAGCTCTAACCGGCCCCTTTGATGGGTTGGTACGCTTCCTCATGTAACTGACTTCAGGGGTTAATTTTTGCAAGTAGCGAGAGCTGATGTCACTGAAAATCAATGTCCGGTCATATCACTAAGAGATCTTTTTCACAAGAGAATAGGAAAGCGGCGTAAAATATTGATTTGGATCATATTATAAAAGGTCATCTGATTCTTGAATGTCACTGGATTGAATGTCTTGTAACAGTAATCTTCAAGCACTGTTTGACATGGACTGGCAAATTGACAATTTTGAAGGGGGTTGGACAAGTTTGAGTCACCAGCTTTGAAAATAATCTTGATGTCCAAATATTGAAATGTCTGCCATTTTGAAACGTTTTATGTTCAAAGATTTTGCGTACTATAGTCGTAGTTCCACCTATCATAAAACCCCGTGTTTTTTCAAGACCTGTGTCTTCGCCGTGTGTCAAAAAACCCGTGGCGCACTTACACCTATCAGTTGTGTTAGGTAATGGTTAATAGCCCCGGCGACAGGTGCGCTGTAGGTAGGGAGCTCTCCTGTGTTTCTTTCCCGTTGGAGGGGGTGCAATACCGAGGCAACTACACCGCGCCATCTGTCGCCGGATCTTAGAACTTGCAATTGCCGTGTCTATTCAGATTCCACCTATCAAAAAACCCGTGTTGAACACGGGTCTAAATTAGCCCCCGATTAGCCCCATCGAGCTCGATGAGGCTAATAGACACGGGGATTTGACACACGGGTCTATTTAGACACGACAATTCATAGGTGTAAGCGCAAAAGACACAGGGATTTGATAGGTGGAAGTACGACTTATATACAGCAAAAGAAATTTGTTGGTGTCCACCAAAATAAAACTCATGAAAATTTAAATTTTTTCTTTGCAAGCGGTTACACTGGTTATAATAACTCTTGGTAGCTTCTGCTGTGACAACAACGATCCAGGGCCTGACAAAATCTTGATGCTTACCGTAAAGACTGGCCTTGTACAGCTGCAACAACTTCTATATCAGGCTGATCACCAACATGGAACTTCAGCGTGAAATATTCCTGCGATGCGCCATGCTGAAAAAATTTTCCACAATACAAATCTGAGAGAAAACTATCTAACTGAGGTTTTCACCCTAATTTTTTTCTATATTGTGAGTGACATCAAAATTAGGTTGATACTAGGGCCCTCGAAAACCCTCAACTGTGCTATTCTCTTTAGATTCGAGAACATTTTAAGCTCCAAGAAAACAGGTAAGAAACAGCAAATAAAAGAATACAATTAGATAAAGACAAAACATGCCAAACAAACTGAAACATAGGCAGATAATAGCGCAACAATCAATTTTCTAATGCCAGCTGTAGGAAGCATGACTAACACCAGTGCTGCCATCTTTCCAAAGAAAGATGAACTACACTTCCATGACAGCTCCTTGCCACCATCCTACCAATACCCAGCACTCGTGATCAGTTGCTTCAACTCTCCTCACCCCAGCCAAACACTTCACTCCCATTACTATACAAGATTCTGCTACTAATGAGGTGGCAACATATTGATCAGAATTGTCAGAGCGGTTTAGTTTCTTCACCTAACTCAGTGGCATCCAGAAAATAAAGTATCGCCGAGCGCCTTGGCGTTATTCTGTTGATGGGAAAAGAAGAGAAAGAGACTCTAGAAGGTGTTTGGGCAATACACAAAAGGGGTACAGTCCTAGTCAAGATTGACATCCATTCTGCTGAGTTGTGCGTCACTGGCGCCAGTGACATGCTTATCGCTCTATGTTTTGCAAAGGTTGCCTGTATGACATGCATCTTACGCACTAGGTATGGCATGATTAAAGAGATGTCAACTATGATTTGGATTGTATGCCAGAGTCTAACACACACTAAATAAAGGATGAGCCAAGAGACTGACGGACGGATGCTACAAACTCAAAAACGAATGTACAACAAAAACAAGGTGAAGAAAGCAAACTAAAAGTTATGAAAAACTCATCCTTAGAGCACCAGAAGTTGGGATTTTTGATTGCTCAGGTCTGATTCATAATACACCAGGAAACTGTAGAAGTTTTACAGGCTTTGCAGTCAGTTACAACTGAAACAGTTGTATAATGTCATTGTTAGCTAAACAACAGACTGCTTCTGGTCCAAAATGTGTCATTCGATCCAATCAATTGAACCTCTGTAATCAAAGCACTCGGTATCTGCCGATTCCATTAATGGAGGGGTTTGACTGCAAAATTCTGATGTTAGCTATAGTCCATTAAAAGACCACAAACTTCCAAGAAATCCAATCAGTAGTTCGCCCTCCAGAGCCCCAAACGATTGGAACATAACATTTACGAAAGGACTGAAGGATTTGGACAGGAATTAGTATACATCTTGTGCTCTAAGTATTTCTAAAGATGAGAAAGTCACACTATGACACTACAATGACCTTCACCTTGCCCGTTGTTATTAGCGATAAGCGTTTGCGCCAGCGACGACGTTGCCCATTGCCTTGGAGAAGCTGCAGGTCGGGCTTCAGGTCCTCTGAGCCCAGACTCTTGCACCGCCGATCCTATTGGATTAGAAAAGGGACGCATCATGAAATTAAAGCAAGGGTTGCCCAAAAATGGTTAGAATTGCTCAGTCAGAAGCAGATTTTTTTTCGAGGGAGGGGGTTCTGGCACACTACCTCTTTATTTTAAAAGATTTTAAAAACTGAACAGGAATTTGAGTACTGAATCCCATGCACTCTTAGAAATATAGGTGATTGAGGTTTGAAAAACCTTTAACACAAATATGCACCCCATGGAGTTGGCCAACACAAATATGCACCCATTGAGGTGGCTTACGAAAATATGCACCCCATTGAGGTGGCCAAAACAAAAATGCACCCCACTAAAGTGGCCAACACAAATATGCACCCCATTGAGGTGACCAAAACAAAAATGCTCCCCATGAAAGTGGCCAACACAAATATGCACCCCATTGAGGTGGCCAACACAAATATGCACCCATTGAGGTGGCTAATGAAAATATGCACCCCATTGAGGTGGCCAAAACAAAAATGCACCCCATGAAAGTGGCCAACACAAATATGCACCCCATTGAGGTGGCCAACACAAATATGCACCCCATGAAAGTGGCCAACACAAATATGCACCCCATGGAAGTGGCCAACACAAATATGCACCCCACTGAGGTTGTCAACACAAATACGCACCCCATGAAACTGGCCAACACAAATATGCACCCCATGAAAGTGGCCAACACAAATATGCACCCCATTGAGGTGGCCAACACAAATATGCACCCCATGGATGCATATTTGCATAATATGCATATTTGTGTTGGCCAAAAAATCATGCATTTCAACACACGCCTGACGCACCTCGCACAGATGTATGTGTACACTTGCTCAGAAGCTCAAAACCATTATTTCTAAGAGTGGGGCGAACCCTGGATCCGCACCTGTTGTGTCTTTAGGCTTAGAGTTGAAGTATAGCAAGAGCAGGGTTTTACCTACAATTGCAAAGGGCAGCATAGGACTCCAATAGTTTGCTCCAAGATGATGAGAAATGTTTCATATTGGTGTCTCTCTGAATGATATCAAGCCAGCCTCAAATGATTTTCACATCCTGTACCGGTATTTTAATGCATTCAAAAATCCATCCCGACCACCATCGCCCCAGGAAAAGGCCTGAGGTTAATACAGTATAGGAATTTTTACTGTGTCAAAACTGTGTTCCGAGTATGTCATCATGACGCGGCAAGTTTGACACATGCATTTTGCTCGGGAAACATATCTGGCAAAAGTCATCATTTTTTCGGGCGCAATCGTGGTCAGAAAAAAGAGACGTATGAATCAAAGTGACGGGACATGACGTAAAGATTCGTATTAGGTAGGTATAATGAAAATTCATGAGAAGATTCATGAGAAAATAAGAGCGATATGAAAATCTTGGAGCAAACTGTGACTAGGAGTGTCTAAATTCAATTGCCTCATAGATAACCCCAGAGGAGAAGTCATATGAATCCAAGCGGTGACGGGGCAATGATCAAGGTAAAGCTATCTGTTTAGCTGCACGGAAGTTAAAACGCGATGGTCAGAATTGTTGGCAAAATGTGCCTGAATATTCCGGGGAATATACCTACCCCAGTGCTACTTTTGCTGTGCCGATGCTTCACCGCATTGCCGCGTTTGAGTTTTGAGCTTCGTTTATCGTCATGTAAGTTGCGAGACCTGAAAGTCAAATGTATTGGTAGATTGTTGCAGACATGAGAATCACAAGAAAAACAATCATATCATTGATAAACAAGATTTTTAAGATGGCTGCCTTGAGACCATTTAATACGTCAAATGGAAAACGAAAAAATCAGTCGGGGTGTATCGCCCAAAGTTACTATCTTGCCAAGTTTCGGCTATCTAGCCCCATCGGTAAGGTAACATTGTCTGCTAACAAACAACAGAGAACTGACGCAAAAGAATTGTATTAACTCCCTGAAACTGCTGGAGTAGAGAGTCATGTGACGGTAGTAATGGGAACCTCTGTCGGCATGAAAGAAAAGTCTGCTAGGAGACTCCAGCAATATCTTCTGTCATGGTAAGCCAGGGTATTGGAAGATGACGAGAGATTTCAGTTTCAAGTTTTTTCCACAGGTGGCAGTAACTGTAGAAACGAAAGCAAGGCAACGAGGAAGAATTTTCTCTTGAAGAATAAGAGAAAACATTGTATTGAATAGAATTCGAGTATTTCCAAAGGAAGTCTACCATCCCAAAAAAGGTCATAAGTTTCATTGACAAAATAAGTGTTCTTGTTCAAAGGTTTTATAGATAAATACAACTGAACTAGGTCATTTCCGATCGGGGTTTGTAAATTATCCCAAAATAAATTTGTACAAGGTTGGCGTACTTTTAACAACATACTTACATCATAGGGAAAAGACCGATACCAGTCTCAACCCTTTCATCAGAGAAAGCACAAAAGAAACAAATAAAAAAGCAAAAATCCATAAATAAGTTATTTTTCAAAATTAAGCATTATGAACCTTCGGCCATAAAAGATTACAAGGAGACTATTGGCAGGAGCCAGGTACAAATGTAGGTCATATTAAGGTACACAAAGTCACAGATAGGGGTCACTGCTGTCTGACAGTATATCAAAACGATTCACGCTTGTATGAGGAATATCTGAATCACAACCAAGGTTCCTTAGAGTGAACTAGTCAGTTGCAGACTACCAATTTGACCCCCTAACTAGTGCCTATAGTCTCCCTTTAAAAGATGAAAATGCAAAAATATCCTTTTTAACAAAAGTCTACCTCGACTGCTTTATTTTCAATCGGGACCCTATCCAACTGAAATATGCGAATATCAATTACATCACCTTTTTTTTAATCATAACAGAAATAAGCAAATATCAATTTCATCACCATTTTTACGATCCATTATCACGGTTGATGGCATCTTGGTCCATTAATTCTCTAGAACCTCTTTATTAAGGACACCCTCGGGACTGACAAATGCTGTCCTCAATAGAGAAGTGTCCTGATGAGGGAGGTAAAATTGAATGGAAACAAACCAATTTGGGACCAAAACTAGTAGTGTCTTAATAAAGAGGGTCCTCTTATAAGACAGGTCTCTGCTAAGGGAGGTTCTACTGTATCAACAATAACATACTGACTAATATGAATCAAACCGACAAATATAAATCAAACTAATTCAAAATGCGATGCACACAAGATAAACAAATATTATAAATACCAAATTTCAAAATCAAATTTGTTACGCATAATAACTGCACTACCGCATGGTGTATAACTGCATTTCTATTTTCCTTGACCACCAGTAATTATGAATTGCAAGCCCAATTAAGCTACGCCGGTTCATTCAGAAATACAATCCGGGTTCTCCCCTGGATTGAACCCATTAGCGCTATTGCGCGTTAGCCAGCGGTGTGAACTAAGGCTATCAGGCTCCTCCAGGAAGAAAAATATCGAGAACGAGTCAATGGCCCTGGACAGAAGCGGCAGAAGCAGTATTACTGCAGAACCATATTGGAAAGTAACCGGGCCGAACTGAAAACCTAAGTGATATACTTACAGCAGTCCCCGAAGACTAGATGACTGTAGGCCCGCCTGTTCCGTAGGTGCGATTACTTCCTCCTCAATATCGGATGTCTTGATGTTGCCGTTTTGTGCCGCACCCTGGTCCTCATCGCTGAAGTGACCAGAGTCCGCAGTGGAGATGATCGATGCATTCCGCGAGAGATTCGTCACTGGAAGATAACAGTAACAAATCATTTTCTAAACCACTTGTCTGTGTTGTTTTCTGTTAATTGTTTATGCTTCAACTCCCCCAATTTCAGAGTGGGCTGAATTGATAGAGAAATGAATGCTATATCCCCTCAATAAAATATATTTTTTGTTTTGAAAAATGACCAATAGAGTAGCAGTTTTACAGAGGAGTTGACAAGACAGACAGAAACATTGATCCACCTGATATACAACATGTTTTACTCTTTTTTTTGGTTTTGGTCACCCTCAAACAAAGGAAAGATAGATGAGAAACATATTATTTTGTCCTTCATGTACGAATAGCCTATAAAACAGGGTTAAGACTAATTTGTCTGGGTGATATTCAGCATGGCATAAGCTGATGTGATGACTTATGGTAGGATTTTACCATTATATCCCTATAGGGGCCTACAATTATAGCAATAGCGTGTATTGATGTGAGGCCTGCTGCCAGCTGTTTTCTCACCATCGTTTGGTCATGTCTGGCAGTAGGCTCTCTGAGGGGGGGCGGGGCGAACACCTACGTTTTGAGAGACATTGCCCCCAAGCAACCCCGCTAAATACAGCTTGATATCTAATTGTACCACAGCTATAATTGCACCACTTTACCTTACCAATTGTTATCCTGATAGAGAAATGTTCAGGTTGTACATTTTTTTTAATTAGAAATCCTAATGCTCATACCTTTTCTTAGTACAGCAAAGCGAAGGTGGTCACCCGCATTCGAATTCACTGCTTTGTTATGGATGGCTGTATCACACGCGGCACAGAGTGCCAAAGGTTGGTGGGAATTCTTGTTCTTGCAGTCATAGTGATGGCATATCTGCAATGATGGCGAAAAAAATTATGCTATCAACATTTCCCAAGCATTCTAAACAACTTGTCCATTCTTCCGAGAATAGGAGGAGGTCCAAATTTGTTTTTTGGAAATCCTGAAGTAGTGACCCCAATTAGTAGGAAAAGTACCTAAACCCCTCCTGGGACAGGCAACATTATGGTCTTCTGAGTTGCTCAGGGATTTCCTTGTACAAGTACTAAAGTAGGGTATCGAATAGATTCTTCTGGGATGGAGAGCAAATTGGAGTTGACTGGAAAGATCACTCTGGTACACATTTTTTCTACCAAGAATGATATTCAGTGTTTTTTCCCTGGCAATAGCTTTGAATGTGTCGAGTAGATTCTTCTGGGATGGAGAGCAAATTGGAGTTTACTGGAAAGATCACTCTGGTACACATTTTTTCGACCAAGAATGATATTCAGTGTTTTTTCCCTGGCAATAGCTTTGAATGTGTCGAGTAGATTCTTCTGGGATGGAGAGCAAATTGGAGTTTACTGGAAAGATCACTCTGGTACACATTTTTTCTACCAAGAATGATATTCAGTGTTTTTTCCCTGGCAATAGCTTTGAATGTGTCGAGTAGATTCTTCTGGGATGGAGAGCAAATTGGAGTTGACTGGAAAGATCACTCTGGTACACATTTTTTCTACCAAGAATGATATTCAGTGTTTTTCCCTGGCAATAGCTTTGAATGTGTCGAGTAGATTCTTCTGGGATGGAGAGCAAATTGGAGTTTACTGGAAAGATCACTCTGGTACACATTTTTTCTACCAAGAAATGATATTCAGTTTTTTTCCCTGGCAATAGCTTTGAATGTGTCGAGTAGATTCTTCTGGGATGGAGAGCAAATTGGAGTTTACTGGAAAGATCACTCTGGTACACATTTTTTCTACCAAGAAATGATATTCAGTGTTTTTCCCTGGCAATAGCTTTGAATGTGTCGAGTAGATTCTTCTGGGATGGAGAGCAAATTGGAGTTTACTGGAAAGATCACTCTGGTACACATTTTTTCTACCAAGAATGATATTCAGTGTTTTTTCCCTGGCAATAGCTTTGAATGTGTCGAGTAGATTCTTCTGGGATGGAGAGCAAATTGGAGTTTACTGGAAAGATCACTCTGGTACACATTTTTTCTACCAAGAATGATATTCAGTGTTTTTTCCCTGGCAATAGCTTTGAATGTGTCGAGTAGATTCTTCTGGGATGGAGAGCAAATTGGAGTTTACTGGAAAGATCACTCTGGTACACATTTTTTCTACCAAGAAATGATATTCAGTGTTTTCCCTGGCAATAGCTTTGAATGTGTCAGACCTACATGTACCATCACTTCATTAAGTTTTCCTTGGGACACTTGTTTGTTGTTTGACATTTGTTGTAGGTACATTGCATTTAAAACAGCCAGGGCAGACGCTGCTATACGCACCTTAACTGCTATCCCCCGGGCCAAGCAGTCTGGATTGTTGCACAAGATCGTCTCATCTGAAGAGAGAAGAAGAAACAAAATAAGACACATCTTAAAGGCCCACACCGTCCGTAAGAAAATTTGAAAATTAAAGTCGAATTTGAAAATTTCTAATTGTGTTAATATGCACTAGGTATTAATTTCAACAGTGCCATTCTATTGACAGATATACTCATACTATAAATACCAAGTTTCAGCAAATTTGCATGCATAATAACTGCATTACGGCATTGTGTTTCTATTTTCCTGAGCCACCATTAAATACAATTACATGTACATGTAACACAAACAGCGTACTCCTTTAATGAATGCAAACTACAAGGAAGCAAATGGAATAACTTTGTTCCAACTCCAGGTACAAAGAGCAAAGAATGCTGGCCACTTAAAGGCCTACTTCATTCCAAAATTCGAAAACTGAATTTGAATTTGAAATCTCCAAATGAGTGAACACGTATGAAATGTAAATTTCAATGATGCCATTGAGTAACCTGATATACTTAGATAAATGCGCTGAGTCCGATGAACCGAACTAAGGCAAATTTTATTTTTATTTCACCATACAACAAGAAAATACACTGAACATAAGCAGCGTAAATCTTTAAATGTTGGAGTTGTTCCTTTTGGTTTTGTGAAAATTGTAACACGATTGTGATCTTAGTGTAACACCCCAAAGAGAAGATATCTTTATCGCTGCAACAATATAATCGATGCGATGAGCGATAAAAAGATCACTCGCACAGAGGTGAATGAAGTATCGCTTGGTTGGATATTTGTTCCAGGTCGCGATGTCAGATTCTTGTTATTATGCAGGCACCAGCGATGACCAAGGCAAATGAAAGGTTCTGTCTCATGTAATAATCATTGCAGCAATAAAAGTCTATTGTCTGCACTAACCAGAATGATTTAGGGCGAAGATCATGTGCAATGGCATAATCTTTCGCAGTTAATCGCATAGGCTACTCTAGTTTCATCGATCTAAGACCAGGCACCTGGGACCTCAGAGGTGTCTCTGGCTGATGTTTCCACTGGGCCACTCTGACAGCCCCAATGGTTCAATGGTCATCAAATGATGGTCTGGCTTGGAATTTATTTCAGTTTGTCGTTATAAATGAACCGGTCTTAGATCAGTGAAATTAGAGTATAAGTGCTTAACACATTTCTGATTGTGGGCCGTGATCATAATTATTTCGAGAAACAATCAGAAGGTGTTAACCTACGGGGGTGACTGACCATGACATCTCATATACTGACATTTCCCTGTGATAATGATGCCTCTCATCATAACAAGACTAATCCACAAGTTGAGGGGATGGTGATATTTGATCCGATAGTCAACTCATCCCTGTCTAATTCCTATTCTCTATGCCGCTTCTTCTATTGATATCCAGTGCTAACTGCAGGAGAGTTGTTTTGTTTTCAACTGCTAGATTTCAGCTTGAATTACACCCTACATCCTTACTCGCTCCTCAGAATTTGACCTACATTTATTTTTTTCATTTATACACCTAATATAACAACAGCAGGTACAATACAACAGCAGGTACAATACAACAGCAGGTACAATACAACAGCAGATACAATACAACAGCAGGTACAATACAACATCAGATACAATACAACAACATCAAACAGTTTAAACAGTAACATGCTGAATTAGAACAAACCAAAGCTAGTTTTAGTTTTCTATTCTATCAAACATCAGCAAAATTGAGGTTGTTTGTTCAATAGGAAAACAGCAATCAAAATTCTAACTACAGCCCCCATCTCAACTGACACACCCTCTGCTTCGCACGACCAGCGCTCTGGTGCCAGTACACTGCGTTCTCAACAACATACTACTCTAACAAGACTAACAACAATAAACATCATGTAAAGTCAACTCAGCAGATAGGACTACGTCATTAGTCACAAACTGACTTTTTTTTAATTGAATTCGACCTCTGTAATCAGGACACCTCTCAATTATGGACAGTATTTGTTAGTTCCAACAAACAACATACTACTAACAGAACTCACAACAATAAAACATCATGCAAAGTCAACTCAGAAGATCTTACATAAGACTGCCTCACAGGTGCAACTGCAGACGCAAATATCAGGGCTCATTGGCCCGGGACTGGCTGGGCCTGGGCTGAACACAGAGGCCTCTTGGCCAATGGGGTCAGAGTCCTGCCGACCGACCTCTAAACTCTGACCGCTGTCAGGTGTGCCGACGGTCTGTTCAGAGGTTTGGGCAAGGTCAAGGTCAATTTCTGAAATAAAGAAGGTCAGGGGAGATATTCAATTAGTATATTTGTAATCAACCGTTAATAAGCTAGATTTAATTTTTTTATCCAAGTATGTCAAGACCTGCCAAGCCCAAAATGTCTAAATACAGTTGAATCTCCCTCAGGGAGGGACACCTCTCCAAAAATGAAATGGCCAGGGCCATTGTGCTCACCTCATGTGGAGGAAAGATGGATAAAGAGCATGGTACTGTGTCATGTAGTGTTAGGTTTGATGTAGGTCCAAGCAATTACAATTTCCCCAAAATGGCCAATTTACAGTACATTCGACCTCTGTGACCTTGAAAAGTAGGTCAAATCAAAGAAGACCCGGGTGACACATTGAATGGTTGTTAGAATTAGATGTACCTATGATATAAAATTGGTGCCAATCGGGCAAGTTATTACTAGGAATAATGGCATTTTGAAGAATTTAGGAGGCCAAACGGCAAATCAGATTGCACCAAACTTCGGTACCTGAGATCACCTGACCAAGGGGTACATGTGTACTTAATTTGTGATCAATAGTCATTGCAGTTAAGAAACGTGCCATAGTTATGGCCTGACGGCGACTTTACACCATTTGACCTCTGTGACCTTTACAAGAAGGTCAAATTAAAAACCTGTGTAACATATACTGTATGGTGGTTAGATGTACCCATGATATCAAATTGGTGGCAATCGGGCAAGAAGTTAAGGAATAATCACATTTTTAAGGTTTTTGGATTTTGCCCCCTGGTGGTCAAGTGGTGAATCATATTGGACCAAACTTCGGTCCCTGAGATCACCTGACTAAGGGGTAAATGTGTACCAAATTTGGTATCAATAGTCATTGCAGTTTAGAAACGTGCCATCGTTACATCCTAACGGCCAATTTACACCATTTGACCTCTGTGACCTTGAAAAGAAGATCAAATCAAAAACCCGGAGGATATATGATGCACTTTTGCTAGAAGTACCTATCATATTTTTTTCAAAATTTCCCGACTACTATTAAGGGAGATATTGCATATTTTCACTTTTAACGTTTGGCCCCCTGGTGGCCAAACCATGAAACGAATCAGACCGAAACTTGGTCTCCAAGGTGTCATTACATAAGGGTACATGTGTACCAAGTTTCAACTCAATAGCTCTAACAGTTACGAAACGTGCCCTGCTAACGGACGAGGGACGACGACGACGACGACGACGGACGACGGACGCCACGGTATGGGATAAGCTCACCTCTGCTAAGAGGTGAGCTAAGGACGTCCTCTCTTTAAACCTCTTGACTACCGCCGACCGCTATAGCGGTTGCAATCAAATACACGTGTTTACCACCGACAGCTATAGTGGTCGCAATCAAATACACATGTTTACCGCCGACAGCTATAGTGGTCGCAATCAAATACACGTGTTTACCGCCGACAGCTATAGTGGTCGCAATCAAATACACGTGTTTACTGCCTACAGCTATAGTGGTCGCAATCAAATACACGTGTTTACCGCCGACAGCTATAGTGGTCGCAATCAAATACACGTGTTTACCGCCTACAGCTATAGTGGTCGCAACCAGATACACGTGTTTACCGCCTACCGCTTGAGCGGTTGCTATAATAGACCTTTGTGTGTATTGTTTGGTATGATCTGGTTCGGCTCTACAGGTGAACAGTGACTCAGGCATGTCGTCTGCTACCCACCAACTTGTCCTAAGTCGTATAGATGGCGCTGCGGTGGTGGCGAAGACAGAGGTTTTGCCTGATGCACGTGGTTACAGAATCATCTTAGGAGAAACCTGATACATTGCTCAGAGGGCTGACTTTAGCAACTTATAATCTATACATGTAGATGTGTGATATCACCAGCATCCCTGATTACCAACACTGTCAGTACACCTGTGTAGTCAACAATGGGATGGATAAGCACATCCTCAACTATTGACAAATCGGGAAGTAGGGAAAAATCCATTTGTTGATTGGTCCGATATGTACATTGATATTCGACACATGCATGTGGTCATTAGTAAAAGAGCACTGAGAAATTAACACGTTAGCCCTCCCTGGGCAGTGAAGTACAAATACATGGAACCCATTATATGCCTTGACAATATTTTAGAGTAGCAAGTTTTTTCTTCGGGCCAGAGTTGCAACACCTACCCCCCAACATTCTGGATAGTCTTGTGGTGCGAGAATACATGCACGACATCTTTATTTTACTCAATTCCAGTCCTACAAATGAAAACGTCCTTAGCCGTCCCCAATCCGGAAATCTTGGCTGTCTGCAATATTATGACAAATGACAAATTAAACGTATCTTGTCTTAATATAGAAACTGGCCATTAATAACGGCATATTCATCAACGGGGATGTCAGAAGTTGGTCATCAAAACTTGATAATACAGGTTGATATGGTGCTTAGTACTCCCATTATAACAACAGTACCTTCGTCCTTGGCACTGATCAATAGCGGAAGGAACCGGAAAGAGGTAATGTGTAAATGATTAGATGATTTAAAATGTATGTGATCAGCGCATGGACAACTGATTCTGAAGGGCAAGTATGGTCACCTGATCAGACTGCATAAGTAATTTTCTACTTCTTTTTAAAACCCTTTTGCTGCAGGCGACGTGCAGAGAACGTCATGCCAATGACTCCCTGCTTGCAGGCGACGTGCAGAGAACGTCATGCCAATGACTCCCTGCTTGCAGGCGACGTACACAGCAAGTCATGCCCTACCAAATATTACTTCATCAGCACTCGGTCGCACCCCCTTATCATTGTATCCCCTGCTAAGCTGAGGATGGTGCCAGCCAAAAATGGCTGCCGCACAAAAAGGGTTAAGTTTTGCCCTTGGACGCAGTTCTCCGTCATCTGTCAGATAATGGCAATGTCATTCGACTGAGCAAAGGTTGCTGGGTCAAAGGGTAGAGAAAGAATATAGTTCATCATTGCCTCATCAGATTGAAGCACTGTCTGATTTAGGAAACAAGTCTATTAATAGCATGCGAATTGTGTTTGCTGCGGAAATTCAATGGTTAACTCATGTTGATACTTTAGCCAGTGTTTGTTTACATTTGCCTCCAAATTGCAAAAATACAATGACCACGGACATTATCGGACATTACCGGGTTTGCAATATCAGTTTACCTCTGATCCATGACAGCTTGTTTGAGACCTGGATGGCTATGCCATGCCAGACACCTGATAGATCAAATGAGATGAAAACTACCTGTAAGTAATGATCCTAACCGCCATGGTTATAATGACGGTTACATAAAAATGTGGACTGGATAAGTTCAAGACCGAACAGCACCTGGAAGACTTTACAGTACAAAGCTTCCTCTTGAACATCAGCTTATAACGACCTTATCCTGCTCTGAGCTGCCCCCCCCCCCCCCACCCGCACACCAACCAACACATCCCTTCATCCATGACATGACACAGAAACACCGTTGACAGATCGTGGAATCTATCCTTCCGATGTTTGATTTATTCTACCTATATTTAGTTAGTTCTAACTGGATTCAGGGAACATCATCCTTCCCTGGCTCTCATCAATCATGGTAGCATGGTATTATCAAAGGGGCAATAAACGAATGGTACCAAGCATAAAGGGACAGTGTGGTAACAAATGGTACTGACAATTAAAGGGACTATGAGCCAACGAATGGCAGCAATCATTAAAGGGACTATGTGCAAATACATCCACAGAAGAAAGAAGCAGCATGTACCAATACTGTTGACTGTGAGATGATCATAAAGCTATCCAAATGTGACTCGCTCTACCAAAACTAGGCACTTGTCGCATTTGAACTCGACAGGTTGATACAGACTTGTTGTTCATTTCCCTATTGTAGACCTTTTGTGAAATCTATTACAAACTGATTTGGTCACATTTTACAAAAGGTCTACAATAGGGAAATGAACAACAAGTCCGTATCAACCTGTCAAGTTCAGATGTGACAAGCGCCTAGTTTTGGTAGAGCGGGTCACAAATTAGCCAAATACCACATTTTCAATTGGCAAGAGACAAAGTTCTGCGTTACCTGCCAAAACCTAATGTCTAATGCATTGGAGTTGAAATTTCGGCACTCTGTCTATAAACACCTGGAAAATTGTGAAAATAAAACTCACATAAAAACTTCATGGATTCTCAAAAATACACAATACACAGATAACTGTGGAATCTCTCTTTAACAGCAGACACCTCTGTATTATAAGAAAGCCGGACATCCTATCTATCAAGAGCACTGATTTTGGTCCCAAATTGAACAGATTCACTCAATTGACCTCTGTAATCAGGACACCTCTCTATAAGGGCCAAAATGTGTCCTGATTGGGGAGGTTCTAGTCTATATACTGGCCAGAAGAAAGATGCCACCTGTAAGACTCAGATCATCAAAGGAGTCCATCAGACAATGCCAGAAACGCATGCCACTTCATCCTCCTCTCCTATGACGATTCCCAAGCCACTGCATGGTGTGCTAATAGGTCTTCCGATAACAATCACGAAAGTCTCTCATTACACGCTGATAAGAGGTATGAAATATTCATAAACTCATCAAGGTACCAAGAGAGAGACTAGGGCATTTGCTCGAAGTCGGTCAAGAGCCAAGGTCTTTAGTGTCTGGTGGGGGGTTGGGTAATTCCCAAGCCACTGGCTCACTAATAGATCTTCCGATAACAATCACACAAGTCTCTTATTATACACTGAAGAGCCAAGGTTCGACGGGGCCATTTGCTGGAGAAGTAGGACAAAAGCCAAGGTTCTTCTTGGAATTTTCCCAATTTCAATTTTCATTTTCAGTTTCCTCCGAATGAATAGAGTAGACCTTTAAAGGGTGTACCCCCATTTCGCCTACACCCATTTCGCCTATTACCCATTTCGCCTACCCCCATTTCGCCTACCCCCATTTCGCCTACACCCATTTCGCCTACACCCATTTCGCCTACACCCATTTCGCCTATTCACCATTTCGCCTACACCCACTTCGCCTATTCACCATTACGCCTACTCACCATTTCGCCTACTTAAAAGGAAAAGAGTGGTGTGCGCTGGACATTTGAACAATTTTACGAATTGTTGAGCTTGGTTTTTTTCCTTCCTATTATAGCATATTTCCCAGTTAAACTTTACCATACTTTATCATTCCAACCCGGCCTCTTGAGACAAGACCACCATTGATATTTTAAGCCTTTTTGCAGTTAAATTGTCACAGTTTGACCGCCTTGCATCAAATAATGCTTCGGGTTGTGAATCTGAAATTTGGATATGACATTCCAGACAGTCAGGCGAGTAAATGGTGAAATTTTATTAAAACTGGTGGTTGTCCACAAATTTTTTTTCTTCAAATTGGACAAATTTGAGAGACCATGATATTTCCACTGTTTTCAGCCAAATCATGACCCTACTCATGACCACCCTACTCAGTTCGTCTGATAGTGGGTATTTAGTTGGATAAACTGCATATTTCTAAAAGCGTTACAAAATTCTGGCACCAATAGAGATTTCAAATTAGACTAGAAGGCTGAAACATCTTTTGAATTTGAAGTCACTATCATAAAACATTTGAAATGATGTAGGCGAAATGGGTAATAGGCGAAATGGTGAGTAGGCGAAATGGTGAGTAGGCAAAATGGGTGTAGGCGAAATGGTGAGTAGGCGAAATGGTGAGTAGGCGAAACGGTGAGTAGGCAAAACGGGTAAATATTGTAGGCGAAATGGGTGTAGGCGAAATGGGTGTAGGCGAAATGGGGATGAACCCTTTAAAGGGGGTACGCCATTCACAATTACTGGTGTTCCAAAACAAATAGAAATGCAGTTATGCACAATGCTGTAGTGCAGTTATTATGCAAACGAATTTGCTAAAATTCATATTTAGTACATATTTTTGCAACTAGAAATTTTCAAATTCAATTACAAATTTAATATTTTTTATGAATGACGTAGGCCTTTAAGAATCTACTAGTATGCATTGATCAACACTAAAACACAATAAGACTCCACCAGCAACATGTGATTCACACCAACACTAAAACAACCTGGCACCCTTAATTGAATAATGGATTATTTACGGAAATGAAACGATAACAAAATTAATGTGTCGGTCTCAATCAGCACAAAAGATCATTACTACTCTCAAACGCATTTATAAATAGAACTTGGAATTTAATTCGAAAGAAGGAAACTGATCACACTGAATGCAGTTACATGTCCACAAATGTTTTACGACACTCCCACAGTATGAGCCTGGCCTATCGGCCTGGGAAACGATAGGTTGGTATAAGAGATTGACCACAGCCACCACCATAGTGGCCAGAACTTGAAATCCTAAAGCAATTAAAAAAGCTCCTTCAAAACAAAGTGAGCACCAATTTCATGGGAGGGAGCCAGGGGTAATGGACACAGTAGGCCTTAAAGCTGCCCCTTGATCTATTAGCCAGCTTCAGCCATTTCCAGGGTGAACTTACGAGCCGACAGTTGAGGAATGCAAGCAAACAAAATAACAAATCACAACTAAACTGAAGAGTTTCATTCAAAAGCAAAATGGTTTCAAAGAACCCGGACACACCGACGTTGCTCTACCTGTACAGAATGATCCAAGTCTGCGTCTGACAGGTTTGTATCGTGGGATCTTAACCGGACCTGCAGAGATGAAGAACCAGTCAATGACGAAGAAATGTTAAGACTAGAGGCCTGACGGCCTGGATAGCTCCGCTGGTGGAATAATTAGACATTCTGCTTGATGAGGGGAATGTGGTGCAGAAAATGTAGGAGGTACCACTGTTGTACCAGTGTACATTGCTGGTATGTAGTAAATGGGTTGTATGGAGTCTCGCCACTAGTCTCTGCCATGTGCTCATTACAGAGACTAGCAAGCCAATGCATTTTTCTCGTTGTGAAGCCATACTGCAGGTGATTGCCGGAAGCAATTGTGGAAAGAGGTTGGACTTTTTGACTTGATTGATGCGAGATTTTTTATTCCACAGACATACAGACATACATTGCACACAAGCATATGTTGTTGCAGACATGCAATACTTGTGTGGGCTATGAATGATGAGGAGTCATGTTTGACCCTGTTTGCAAGAGGATGGGTCGCATCCTGTGAGGGCAAGAAATTCGTTCTACCGGTACATTAGGTTTGGGAGTGTGTCACTAAATTACTGGATGGGATTAAAGAATCTTGAAAGAGCTCAGCAGACACCTTGTTTTACTTTGTTCTGTTGAGTATGAAATGACATTGATGTCCAATCACTGCATAGGTTTTTGCGAAATGATATAATAGTGCTTTGAATGATCACAATGGTTGGCAGATATTGAAAGAAACTTTGTTTGAACTTTTGGCGACCGTTGTGTCCATTGAAAGTTGTCGAAGGAGTATTGAGCATGTGCCAATGTGACACATGTGGTAATGTGACAGTTCCTGAGCTAAATCAAGAATCTGCTAAGAAATGAGAAGGAATTGAGCAGATGTGTAAAGTTAACATTTATTTATTGAAAATAATTGTAGGTGTCCAGCAACTGATTGAAATTAACATACTCTGATTTGTAATCATAGGTAAAATTAATGTAATCAAAAATGAAATAACAGCAGTGATGAAGTTGTGAGTACAATGTTTGGAAATGATACCTTTCCAAGGATGCCTTTCCAAGGATACATGTAATACTACAGGTAGAGGAAGTATTCGCAATGATTGAAATTACGAGATGGATTGATACAGAATTATATCTAAGCAAGGGTGATATAGAATGAAATATTTCCAATGATTGAAATGATAGATGAGAACATATGAAATAACAGCAGTGATGAAGTTGTGAGTACAATGATTGGAAATGATGCCTTTCCAAGGATACATGTAATACTACAGCTACAGGAAGTATTCGCAATGATTGAAATCAGTAATGTTAAAAACACAGATCAGTTATGAAATGTAATATATAAAGTAACACTAATGATCTAAAATGCTGAAGATTACAAATGCGTATGCATGATGATAATATAACACTGAAGCAATAACTGCTATGACAAGATTATGAATTGCTAAAATGAAATGTAGACATGTCGAGTAATTTTGCTGGTTGCCCTCTTACAACGATGGAGGCCTGTGATGCAAAATGTTGTTAACTGTTCAGGCTATTTTGCATGTAGAAAGGTACAGGTTGCTGCTTTATTGACTGGTTGTGAGAGTGGAGATTATATTCATTCTAGGATAGTATGTGACGGTGAAGTTGTCATCGTATTCAAGAAGGAATGACTCAATATGCTCAGCTGACGGCATCTCATATGTTCTGATGTGGATGACGCTGTGGATGCTTTGATAGCATCAAGAATTTCGTCCAAAGTATCAGATCTGAATGCAAGTTTGTAAGTTTCCTGAGTTTGTGTTTGAAATGTGCCATCGCCCTGGAAGATTTTCTTGGCTTTAAGTGCAAGTTGCTGGTTGCCACAATGGTCACAACGACATCTTGTGCCAGTATTAGAGATGAAAGCATTTAGGTGACTGCATGATAGACACTGATATTTTGTTGTTATTTGTATGGCAACAATTTCGGCCTGAATAGTTGCAGTTTCCAATTTGACATAATTGGTTAATGGTGGAATGTTAGTGATAGTGGTTTGTGGTGTAGTTGACAGGTGCTTTTCTTTCTCAAAGAATTTGACAGACACATTTTCCAACCTGTAAGTGTCATTGACCTGAAGCTGATCAATATTTTTGTCCCATGTGGACAGGTTAGTGATACCAGTGTCATCAGCAACATACTTTGTTTGCATTCTTATTGGTCCAGAGGCGACAGTTTTAGTTCCACATTTTGGGTTTTCACCAAGAATGACAACTTGAACATTGATTTTAGTATTTGGTGAAATGGTGGCAATTTTTTCAAGTTCTGTTGTAAACGGTGTGGGTGGTTTGTGCTCATAATGCAGCTGGTGGGATATTGGAGTCATTTTGGATTTGGATGTGAGTTTGAGATCTTGTTGACCTGGATTCAAACGAGATGGAATCAAATTGTAGTTTTCAATCATGACTGGATTTTTTTCCTGCATAACTGTTAACATAACAGTCCTGAAGATGTCGGGATCAAAGGTAATGCCATGGCAATACTGGTCCTGCTGTACTTGAAGCTCGAATGTGATGAATTTTTTCTCTCCTGGTGTAGGTACCCTTGCATCTGATTTTGTGTGTGATCTTTTTTTGGTGTTAGTGCAGTAGTTGAACTTGTAGAAACCTTGGTACCTGAAAATACAAGGTCATTCTGATGAGAAGTGAAGTAGAAACAAACTTGACCGATTTTTTTACTTGACTCATAGGTCGATTCCATTCTCCTCCTAGGCTTCTTGTTGCCAGAGTGGCAGACAGTGGCGGGAAACGTCTAATGGGGGGGGGGGGGGGGGTAGGGCAGAACGTCTTTGAGGATGGGACTTGATCCCTGAGGTAATATTTGGGGACACTACATGTAGTTACAAAGAGAGGCTCTCGGCAGGGAGTTGGTGTATTCTTATCTTATTGATTCTCGTGGGTTGTTTGCGGGGTTCATGGCAAAATAGGGGGCTTAAGTTATAGTGCCCCACGCGGGACCGGCTGATGCAACGAAAAAATCAATCCCTTACTCACATTTTTTCGTACGCTGATGTACTACACATGTTATGATTCAAGAGTGAACCCCCCCCCCTCCCCCAGGCCTAAGCCTACAGTGCCACAAACGTCTCACCTTTTTTCCACTATGATTTTGACTACCAGGTCATGAGTATGATGAGGTGATTGAAAACTGAAAAGACAAGAACAGAACTGAACAAGAGGAGTCGCATTTAGTATCGGTACATTCTTGATTCTGTGGAACTGTGTCTTTTTTTCTGTTTGTAGGCTCACTGTATATAAATTGAAAAATACCCTGACCCTTTTCAACACCCTGCTCACCGTACCGTACCCGTGAGGCAAACATGACAATAGCCAATAGGCCTACAAGAGACATGCCCGATCGATCATGGGTGCAGCCATTTTGATATTCATGTAAAAAAACAAACTTTGTGATCGTTTGACTCCGCATATTAAACGAAAAGAAAGCAGAAAACGCCAGCGTCTTGCCATGGAAGTAATCTAAGAGATTTGTTCTACAATATGATTCAAGAAATGACACTTGCCACAGGCAAAAGCCGTAAATAAATCAAGATGAATACAAGAACATAAATTCTTCTCACCTCTCCAGTTTCTTATTCTAGCGATTCTGCGCAGTTAATTTGGCCCGTTGCAAAAACTTCTACTCGGCACTACTTTACATCAACGTAACTTAAACTGCTGCGTTAAATGCACCGAATGTCAATAAAAACACACAAACCGTCTTCAAATAATTTATTACATGTTTGGACACTTTAAAACGCATCTTCCTCAAATAAACAAACAGCCCTTTATCACTTCTGAAGAACTCGGATATCAGTCCGCTAATGATTTAATAATATCGTGTGACGTCGTGCATGACGCGGGGCTACTAATATCCTATTATCCAATCAGCAACGAGCAGGCCGAAATATTTGCATGCGAGGTAAACAATCGTTCGCATGGACATGCACATTACTATGCTGGCCATCTTTCATGTAGGCAAATTTGGCTGGACAAATTTAACCAAAGGAAACCTGGAGGACCGGCAGTGTAATCCCATGTGAGTAATCCAAGGGATTGACTACAATATGATTCAAGAAATAACACAATTGCCATTGACAATAGGCCTACTAGTAGCAAATCTAAGATAAAGCACAAGAAAATAAAACTCTCTCACCTCGCTTGTCCAGAGACAGCTGATAGCTGAGGTATTCAGGGCTTCGAAATGTGTGACGTCAGGAACCACATTGAAGGCCCTGATGTATTAGGATGGGATGGCGCAATACTAGTGATAAGGCTTCGTATATTGTAAGGTTTCATAAATAAATTCGGCAAAATAATGGCCAACACGTCGAATATAAAAGCATACTTACATTGACAATCGAAAAAAAGGAGCAAATATCACATTCCAAGTGCAAGTTGCGACGATCTCATATAGAACTACATTTTTGTATTACATTTCTGTGCGCCGGCTGATTATGACCCAATTGTGAGCAAGCCCATGCAGAATCCAACCTCGGCTACAAATGCTTCGACATATCCCTATGTGCAGCAAGGTCAGTGTATCATAAAAACAGGCTGAATCGTGGTTTTTATTTACATTTGATCAGCGGTTGAGCAGACGATAAAATCTATTAATTAAGTTATAAATCATAATTACGGTGCTTTTAGTTTTTCTCCTGTAAATTGCAAAGCCTATCGAAATAATGCTTCAGAATAGTGACATCCTGGCACATGTGCTGCTGAAACTGAGCAGATTTTAGCTATTTTGCAGAAAAGTAGTTCTTCCAGCCCCCCTATCAAAAAGAGCCAAAGCATAAGCTACGCTGGGCATAAGCTTATGCCCAGCGTAGCTAATAAGAGCGATGTTCTAACAATTGACTGGAATTTTTTGAAATATTTCAACAGGGGAGTCGTCTCAGCGACTGAACAAAATGTTTTCTCGCGTTCAACTTTAAGAGATCTTAACCACGGGCTTTAAAGTCAAACGTAAACAGGAGATTTTTGTTGCAGTGATCTGTGGAAATAATCACAAGCGGGAAAAACGTCACATCTGCAGTGGTCTTTGCAGGTCCGCAACACAAATCGACAATCACTGCCACCTGCAGTACCAAACAAAGTGATTTTTATTGTTAAAAACCAATTCATGCGCAGACGAGCATTTGTTATCACTCATTGTAGGGATAAATTTATCGTATGTCTCTGCAACAGGTATTTCTTGTTTGGGAGCACTTTCTCAAAGTGACTACAAACCAAAGTCACCGAGAGGGAAAACTTGCAAACCTCTCAGTTAATTTGTGGTACAACCCCTTCACTCTTATCTGTTTACATTTTAAACCATTTCACCTGATATCTTTCCCTAACTCAATTTTGATGTGATTTGAAATGTTTAAGTTGAGTACCAAGCTTCTGTTTTTTGCTATAATATGATATTATCTACTGTGCCATAGATAAGCTTAGATTGTAGCACCAACATTGCGGTTACTACTTTTCAATATCGACTCGCCCCATTTGCTGAGTGAGGTCCCGCCATCAAATCGTGAAAATCATGGGAAGTCCAATATTAGTAGAATTTACCGAGCCTTAACATTATCAGTGAGTTATATGAAATAAAATTGAAATAAAAAAGATTTATTTCAGTATAAAGAATACGTGTGCAATTCACAAAACATAACTAACTTCTATCCCAATGTGGGGTTGGGATTTTATCATGTCTGCTCTTCCAAGACATAGTGAAATCCTTACAACAGGGAAAAAGTTAGATATGTTTTGTGAATTGTATTCTTTATGCCAAAATATATCTTCTTTATTGAAATAATTTTTTCATATAACTCACGAATAAGGCTCGGTACATTCTACAACGACTGTTGTACCAGTCATATTTTTCATTACTAGGCAGTGGCGCCACTATTGGGAAAACCGGGCAAGTGGATGCTCAAAAGTCATAACAGTACAAACCACCCCAATATGTTTTTCGTTGCATGCGGTAAAAATCACAGGTTACAGCAATAAAATCTTATAATTTTCTTGGTGCTTTAAGGAGGCACTTTGCTGTTTCATGACAGCCTTGCCTTATTGACCAACTCGCCAACAGGAAAACGGACAAGCCTACATTGTACCAACAGTTGAACTATACCACAGTGACTATAACGTGACTTTCAACAAGGGTGAATGCTGTTTTGATAAAACACTAATCAATTATTAACATTGTGGTCAGAGGCTGGAATTTCTAATCAATGGATTGTACCTTGGTATAGATTACATAAAACAATGGTCTGTGGTCTAACTAGAATTGGCCAATACAACTTGCCAGAAACATGATGTACATTATCCACACGTATGAATGTAGTGGCTTAGCTTTAAATTGTTCAGATGCCGAAATGGCGCTCAAAGAACTCAATTGAGAGGAATTGCTTCAGGGCCTCAGCCAGAGGAGGCAGGTGGGGGCGAATGGATGCCACCAAAAAATATGTTTTGACCCATATTTTGGCTGAAACCCCCCCCCCCAAAAAGTGGTGTTTTACCCCCTAGACCGAAAAGCTGGTATATGGGCCTGTTTATTTTCCAGAAATACAATGTTGTGTTATTCGCAGGATCGAACCTCGGCCTTATAGTCTGGAAGTGTGGTAGGGGGGAGTGTTCACCACTAAGGCCATGAGGCTCCCCAAAGAACTTATAAACACAGCTTCATACTTCTAGTCAAGGAGTGCAAAAATCGACCAGATATGTATCAATAGCTTGTCATGATAAACAACATCAGAATCATCAATTAAGCGTCACTCTGGCCATTTCTGCGTTACCTCCCCACAGTGAATCTGGCCACCACACCAAAGGTGAGTAATCACTGATATTAGCTGTAATATACTGACCTAATTGTCACAAACAACCAGAGATATTACCATTGACGTTGACGCTAACACCGGAAACATACAGTGGACTGGATCAGATCAGCAAGATTGGTATAGTGGAACCTCACTTAGCGGACACCTCTCTATTAAAGACACCCTCTCAACTAAAGACACTAGTTGTGGACCCAAATTAGCTGTTCCCTTTCAATTTGACCTCTCTAATTAGGACACCTCTCTATTAAGGACAGTACTTCTCAGTAGCAAGGGTGTCTGTAATAGAGAGGTTCAATTGTACAGCAAAGTGATCAGTTTTAGATTAAGGAGTAGGGTGTATACCTTTAAGAGCTCCAGGGACACATTTCTGACTAAAGACTAAAACGACGACTGAGAGAAAAATCATTATCTTACTCCCGACTACCTCCTCTGCCGACAAACTTGTGCCACAGTGATAGCGCTTTAAAGGTCAGGCATCGTAATAAAACTAATTAGTAAAACGGCTGAGCTGAATACACAAACGTACAGTCCCGAGGGGGTGGCTCAGATAAGCGTCTTTTATCTTTGGAATTCTTAGCGATTTCTTGATCGATTTTTAGAAACAAATTGTTTTGTTTTATCTTCCACAAGCTAATGTTTTTGTCATTTTTTTCTACTCTTTTGATTAATGCTGCAACGACATGAATGAGACTGCCCTGTGGCATAAGATACACAGCCATTCCAATTTTCTGTCTGATTTATTTTCAGTTTAAGGCTAGACTATGTTAATTCTTGTTAGGTATCGTCACTAGTGGAAACCCAACCAGCAGCTCTATATCCAGGGGTGGGTCCAGGAGTGTTAAAAGATTAGAGGGGATGAACACCTGCTACAATCTAGGGCTGCAATCATCTTCAGTCCATATTCTAACTTCGAAGTTCGGACTGAGAAAGATTGCTGCTCTAGCAGCAGGTGCAGTTTTACCTCTAATTTGAGAAAACTTCTTCAAAATTGAGCTTAATTCGGTGAAACGTATGAAAATGTTGAAAACAGCACACCGGTGGAATCCGCAAGGCAATTAACAACACCCAGGCCGACCAGGACCACTTGGCATCAACTGTTGAACTTACAGAACAGGAAACCTCCAAAAATTATAAATGTCTCATTACTGGAGGAATGAAAACAATTGATCAGCACTTCCAGACCAACCCTGTCCACCCCTCCTGCACCAACAGCTTTCCCAATTTGGCCGTCTTTTTCAAACATTGAAATCCTGACTAAGATGTAAAGTGGAACATTCAGTAATTCTGGAAAAATCTATAACTACATATAGATCTACCACACTGACTACAGCGTCACTCTTGGAAATAAAAGACTATGAGCTTTCGAAAAACTTCAAGGGTTCTTCCGCCAACACAAATTTGCACCCGTAGAGGTTTTTCGGTAAAATGAACAAAACCCACTGCTGGTTTTTCACTGAAAAACCATTACGGGGTGCATATTTGTGTTGGTCGAAAAACCTGCAAATAATGTGAATATGGCATGTCTATTGTGATTTGGACTAGAAGTTTTGTTGGAAATATTTCGATACCTTTTTCCTCTTCTGTGCTTCCCCTGTGCATGACTCTTAACTTCTTGCTAGGCTGTCATTCATGAAAAGCTTTTTCAAAAGCTCAAAATCTTTCATTTCTAAGAGTGTAGTGTCATGCAGAACATACATGTACCTGTATGATTTTTAATTTCCTGGAATACACGATGCAAATTCACCTAAACTGACCTCTCCCATACCCGACTGCATGACCCAACACTTCAAACACAAACTTGGTCCACTTCACAAAACCCATTCACCAACTCTGAGAACATACCCTAGTTTCACCAATTTAAGAACGGTTGATCAATTACTACAACTTCGAAAAAGGCCAAGCGGGAACATGAGGACATGGATTGAACAACTTGGTCTGGTGTCACCAACTCTTTAGTCTATCCGAATTGTTGTCGAATGGCATTGATAAACCATTTGCTTTTGAATGTTCAGAACAGGTCTTAGACCAGTGAAAGCAGAGTATTACCATGACCATAGTCAAGTCCTTCATGTGATATTTATCCTGATTTAGCAAATCATTATCAGTACCAGAATAAACAGCATCAGAAAAGACGCTTTTCAAAATTCTTTTACATGTTTGATATCAGAATACTTTACAGTTTTAGCCTAAATTTCTTACCGACTCTTAATTCAAGCAGACATAAACTGCTGTGAAGACAAGTGATTTAAATTGCTGTAACTGCGATTAAAATCGCTGCTCTGTGTGACAAAATGATCTCTTGTATGCAGCTAAACTGGTAAGCAGTTCCTTATAAGAGTATAGTGACTTACCAAACTTAGTTTTTCCAATATGAACAAAACAAAATACTTGTCTCGTCTTCTAAGACGGTTCCCCATGTAAGAATCAGTCACTTTCCAAACTAAGTTTTTCCATTACGAACGATATAATATGCATATACATGTATTTGTCTCATCTTCTAAAACCTTTTGTGTTATTTCGAGGAACAGACAAATGCTTTCTGTCCAGTCATTAGTGTGAATAATGCATAAGGGCTGTCGTGATCATGTTTGAGAATATCCGATAATATGATGATATAGGCTCGAAAGATGTATGAGGAAGAAAACAATAAACTGCTAAATATTAACGCGCATTTCTTTTTTTGTAGATCCGCGAATAATCTTGATTTACAAAAGATATTTTTTGATTGGAAAGAGAATTTCGTAATTGGCTTCCATAAAAATTGTCAATTGTGATTTGGACCGTAACTTTGTTCGAAAAATACCTTTTTCCTCTTCTATGCTTCCCCTGTGCATGACTCTTTAACTTCTTGCTAGGCTGTCATTCCTGAAAAGATAAAATAGAATGGAACGTCAAAGACAATGGCTAATATTTACAAAGACTAGTAAATGCTTTTACTACAGTTTTCTACAGAGACGGCTAGTGTAAATGTACATGAAGTTTAAAGTAAAAGCATTTACTAGCCTTTTATAAATATAAGCCAATGTTTTGAATAATTATAATAACTTGGATCTTTTCATGCTGGATAAGACCGTCTTCTCAGTTTGGCAATGAAGACAAGAAGCATCCGGACACACAAAAACTCGGTACACATAGTATTTCTATAATATCCATCTACACAACGGCACTGTCGAAATTTGTATCCAGTTGGTATTTACACTATTTCAAATTTTCAAATTCAATTACAAATTTCAAATATTTAACGAACGGCTTAGGCCTTTAAAGTTCAAAGTATTTAAAACCTGGTACTTTGCCCGAATCGTACCAAGCATGACTAAAGAATGAGACATTTGAGGCAGAATACTGACACATTTTCCCAGCCATTTGGGCTTGTTTTGCGGTACCATTTTCTTGTGAAATGGTGTAGAACAGCCACTTATGTATCCTCTGGGGCTAAAAAAAGTCATTTCGATGACAGAGTGAACATTGATGAAATGAAACCTCAGTGGAAATCATTCAAAGTAAATTCTCGCACCAATTTAGGAAACTAGGTGATAAACCACAAAGATGAGGTTGTGATCTTTGGACGGTGAGTCGCAAGGGAGTAATGATCTCATTTGAAGGGCAAGTATACACTCACGTATCTTCTCTGGATTCTGGGGAACTGGAATTGTCTACGACGTATTACGATAGAAGATGTGTTCTTGTGAACAGATAATAAGCATCTTGACACACAAGGATTTGAGAATTTGACTCCATTAGAGAAACAACTCGAACTTTGTTCAAATCCGCCATTGAAGACTTTGCTCCAAAAACTTCTTTTGGCTTTGATTCTGAACACTTTTTATTTCCTAGAATACAGGATGCAATTTTATCTAAACTGATATCTCATGTTGACATCGACCACTTTGCTATGGTATGTTCCGACATGTTATTTGCTACACTTTCTACGACGTCATTGGCGGCAATTTAACCCTTCCCATGTGGCTGACAAGATATTCTCACCTGACGCCATCGATGCCATCTTGTGACAGGCGTGAAAATCTTGCTAGACTGACATGATCGTTGAACAGATGGCAGCACTGCACTGCCCATTTATGATGTAGGCGAGATTTTCTTGCCGCTTGCCAGCCACCCTTAATGGTTATGGGTTTTTTTACAGTTTGGACCAGATGGCTGAAAAATTAATTCCGCAAGTTTAGCTGGATAGAATTTTGGAAATTCTGCATGGGAAGGGTTAATGCCAAGAACAGCATCAGCATCGTAATGCACTGCATCACCGGACCACAATTTTGGTCAACGCAATCGCATACCGAACTGAAATAATGTAAAGTGCAGTGGTGAAAAACAAATCTCTCCTCTGAATTCCACATTCACTGACTGGCCCAATTCTATCGACAACAATAGTGAATACCTTGATCGAGGAATCCCATCTCTTATTATAATGTTATAATAATCAGATGGGTCTCGTATTTCTAATTGCTCCTCTTCCATATCCGCCATTCTCTCACCTTTCAATCACGATGATGCGTGCCATATGATCGAGACAGGTTTGACATTCCAGCTTGATTTGTTTACAGTGATTCTACCATTATTTGATTGCACCAGGTAAACCGTTTCATTGGGATTTTTTCCAATGTTAGTGTGATATAGGGAGATTATTGCCATACCCCTTGAAGGGGTACACCGTTCGTAATTACTTGTGGTCCAGATAAATAGAAATCCACTAATACACAATGCCGTAGTGCAAATGAATACGATGAACATTTCATTATTAATAGAGCTGTGAAGCTGCATTGCACTGGTGTGTGTTGGATGTTACTTCTGAGCAGAACTGTTCTGTTCTACTTCAAATTTTGAAAGGGCTAGAATAATTTTCAGTGCATACTCTAATTACATCTGCTACACTAAGCGCTATAATTGTCAACACGCTTCACAAGCAAGGATTAATCAAACCTTCAAAGTGCTCTTTTCAAAAGAAATAACAAGATATCAACCTTTGACTGGCACACTATGATACGAAATGTCAACGGCGTTTGAAAATATATCCACGGCAAGTCGACTGATTGATTTTTACCTGTGAAGAGGATGCCGCTGATTGAATTGATCCATAACGACCGGTGTGTAGCCACAATATTCCCACTAACACCCGGTTATTGAGGCTAACAGGTAACTGCACCAATAGTTTAAATGATCTTTTCCTGCTCTGTGTATCTCTCTCTGCATTGATAGAGGACGAGCTGTGAACTGGTCTGGTTATCTAACGCCTAGCATTTTTTTAACACATCATGTATCTTCATTTTGGCTAACTGGACTTTGCGCAATATTTCGCCAAAAAAGTATTCTACGCAACGGTCCCTAGGTGACTTTTCCTATTCATAATACACAGCCTGTCCATCCTAGATCGTGGTTACATGGGGAGTAATCGTTATAAAATTAGGCAAAACGCAAAGACAGTTAACCCGGGTACCACTATGTTTACGATGCGAACAAGCCGTGTAAGTCATTATCAGCATTTTTTTCATTGAACATTTGCGGGTACAGCGTCACAGGGAGCAGCATTGAACGGTAAACAGGTTCACATCATATTCAGACAACGGCTTGTAACGGCGATACAGGAAACGATTCGTATCAAAAACCGACGATCACAACTATTCGCTTGCTGAGAGTATACATTACGAGCATACATTACATTCAGACATTTGAGCTTCCAAGCTTTGAGAAATAACAGGTCATGTGCGAATTTGGCATGTAATTTTGGTAATTTACGTGAGTACATTTTCAACCCCGAAAAGTGTGAAGTGAAGTTATGCTTTTATTTAGTAAAAATCGGTAGCCAGGCATGTCCAACAAGACATGTGTCTCAGCTGCCTGGGTCGGTGTGGGTCATCACTCATCCATACTGGTGACTGACACCATGTATCGAACTTACGTACCGGGCTAAAACATAATGGTCACTCCCCCATTTCGCTCGTTTCGTTTCGTTGCGCAAAGTCCAGTAAGCCCTTCATTTTACCCAGTGGCATAAACATCAGCAGTAGTCCCATACATGTAGGAACTAATATCCAAATCCTTTAAAAATCTCTGAATGCATTTCCATATTTCCCATCGTTCGCATAAAGATATAATCCCATCATCAATTTGTGTTGCTTTCACAAACTTATTCATGGAGTTAACGCCATGAATTGCTTCAGATTGATCTGACAGCCTCACGCAAATGATGACGTCGATCAGTTATGAATACAATGTTGATATTTTGTCATCGGTCATTAATTAAAGGTGTTGTAGCCTCAAGATTTTAAAAACTGGCAAAGATCAGAAATGCATAATTACAGACCACAGGCACTTGAAAATAAGAGCTCAATGGTAGTCAGCAGTGTTAACCACTAGGCTGTGAGGCTCCTATTTCACATTCTCTCACTCCCAACATCAGAACTGCGCTGTGCCATTTTATAAGAGGCTAGAGATTCCATACCAAGCACAAAATACGCATCACTCAGTGTCATTGACAAAATGAAAATCGCCAATAAATCAGACCCATACTACACAAAACCATGCTGGTCAGATCTCGCAAACACAATAAATAACATCGATGTTGATATCAGCACCAAAGCATTATTGGATACGTTATTATTGTCGCAAATCTGGGCTACAGCCCCTTGAGTCTGCCGAATTTGACTGAGCCATGGAGTGATCGTGGGGGGGGGGGGATTGCCAGGGGAGGGAGGGGGGGTCACACACATGTAGCTAGATCCTGCGTTGATGACATGTGTTCGGATGTACAGCGTTTTACACAAGTAAAAAAGTGTGAACTCTTGCTAAATCTGCGATATCTTGCTAATCTGATTGTCAATTGGTGGACAGGGTTGACAATCGAAACCACCATTTTGGCTTGAACCTGAAATCCTATTAAAGGTTATAAGGACTCCTTCAGAATCAACTGAATGCACATTTAAACATGGGAGGCTGTTCTCTGGAAAAAAAAGAACAGACTTCCACCCTTGAAAATGGCATTCACCTCATTTTAAAAGAGTTCTAATTTCTTTCGGATTTCAAATTCTCGCCAAAATGATGGTGCCTATGATTAAATATTGAATTTTAGAATTTTAATAGAAGCATGTTTAGAAGATCAAGGGTTAAAATGATACTATATTCACACAGTTTAGTTATGTTAGAAAAATATGTCACCATTCATAAAATCTGAAAGCCCTGTATAGCGTAAGTTAAAATGCGTCACCAAACTGTTCAATTTGAAGATTTTACGTCAAGGCGGTTCAGCGTATTGATATTTCATACCCACCCCCTCAATGCCTCAGTGGCGATGACGATGATGTGAATGAAACTGACGACGGCGTGCGTAGATATAAATTATCGATGCGCTTTGACAGCCGATGTTTTGCACCGGAATTTCTGCGTTAAATCCTACAGGGCTAATATTAGTTTATATGATTGAATGAGACGATATTAATGCACTGCTGTAATGAGAGGATCGTGTTTTTTTGTTGCAATGAGCTTAGCTCAGGAATTGCCAGTTATGGAAAAGATTAACTTGGTTGTTTTGAATAACTATGTTTGAAGGTATTAACCATTTTGTCTTTGAAAGGTATTCAAAATGAAAGCATTCGATGCCAGTTACAGAAATTGTTTAAGGAGTGGACAGTTTTTACTTCAACATGTTTGTTCTCCCCTGGACTAGAAGCTTGTAGAATAATGCATCATTTGTTATTTTTATCACGTACGCGGGAAACATCTTCCCGCCACCCAAGTTCACCCGACGTCACTGTGTAGAACAGAGCCTCCTTGCAGCGTGTTGTCAATCCATCAACCCCCATCAAGCTGCTCGCATCAGGGGGGGTTCAATCATGGTCCAGTCGGGATTGAAATCAAAATAGCGTGATAAGTCGGTCAGATTTTTTATATTTATACATTTTTGGCAAATCAATGATGGAAACTATTACTGTACAGTAGAAGATCGCTGGGCATGGCGGACAGCTTGGTTATGATGGCCTTGATATATCTGCAAAGAGGGCCCAAGCTTTGTGCACCACCCTTAAATCGAATCTGTAACCAAGAGGAGGGGTAGCACTCATCTATATTATTTTTGTTTTATTATTACATATCATATACGAACCAGCACAGTTATCGAGAATTAGTCAATCCTTACAGAACATAGTCTTGGCTTTGTAAGCGAACCCTTGCATTATGTGACATCACAACTAATAAAGAGGTCAATGACCTGACTTAATGATTAATATCCAGCTAAATACACTATTCGCTTGCCTTTTTAAGTGCTTTTCTATAATCTTATGCTATACTTCGAAATTCTTATAGCATTTGTAAAGTGCATAAGTCCAGGTCTTAACATTATATACTCAAGTTTCACTGATCTAAGATCGTTTTTTTATTGGGCTAGTTTAGGCCAGAAAATATGTGTCATGGGCATACGCATACTCAACTTCCAGCGATATTGCCTCGATAGCCACTGCCCATACCACTGAAAAAAAAAGTGCAATTTTTCTGTATGTCGCGCGCCTCACTTTACAGTGCAACTCACCCAAATTTGAGCTGATTCTGCCGTATGCAATGTACACTATCTGTATACGGTACATAAAGCAGAATATGGTGAAACTGTTTTTCGATCACACAGACCTCACTTTCCAAGGCCACTGCGCTGCTAATATGAACTTGATTTCAAAATAACTTCACAGGGTTTGCCCTTCTTATCTTCTCTAGACACTGCGTAAGTTTCAACACAAAGCATACAGTGGTTTTTGAATGAGACACAAAAATGCTACACTTGCCGAGATGTCAGACCGCTGATCGAGCAAAAGTGATGGTCAGTTAGGCGTCACGCTAACCTGTTACCATTGTGTGTACAGCGACGCTGTTTATGAGTGAGTAATAGCCAATCAACTTCAGTTTGAAATACTGCATACAAATGCATGTTATACTTTTCGTAAAGGTATTGACGCATGTTGTCAGGAAGCTTAGCAATGTCAATACATGAGGGTCAAGATGGGGCATTCGATGCCAGTCAAACATGTTTGATTTAGATAGACTATGGGTTGACAACACTAATATGCCCAATGTATTTTAGCTTGGCCTTAATTGTGTCATCATAGAGATTAATCTTAAAAGCAGTCTTAGATCGGTGATACTAGAGTATGTAGTAAGCTTATTCCTTATCAGAGATGAATACGAAAAATTTTGAATTGAACAGTATTTTGGCAAGACCTCAAACCCATGTAAAAAGTGAAATACCAGGTCATATATTTGGACCATGTTTAAATATTTTTAGCACAGTTGAATACATTTTCTAGTTGAATAGTCATCTGAAAGAGTAATACAAATCAGTTCTTTATATCGATCTCGTCAGGTAGGCCCAGGACCCCCTGGGCTTAGTAGTATGGGTTACAAAATTTTCATAAGAATCTATGGCATTTTAAATGAAACTTTTAAGTCTGTAAAATATAATCAAAACTGTTCTAAAGTTTTGATAAGGCCAGGACATTGCCACATAATTGTGTACAGCCCACTTGATGATGGTGGTGGTGGTGGTGGTGGTGGTGGTGGTGGTGGTGGTGGTGGTGTTGGTGGTGGTGCTGATGATGATGATGATGATGATGATGATGATGATTATAAAGAAGCCATGCACAAGGTCGAACCTGAAGACTACATACAGCCTCAGAATACCGGAGTAAATGAACCAACAATGAACATACACAATAATTACACTTACGTGTAGTGCAAGTATCAAATCTTGCTTCCTGTGATCAATATAATGGACTGTTTACTATTGGGCAATAAATATTAGATGGATGCATCAAATAATAAATAGTGTAAGGGTCAGATAATGATTAACCCTTGCAAGCTCACATCATGTTAGTGTTTTCTTCGATTCATTTCATCTAAGATAGGGATGGATCCAGAAATCAGAGCGGGGTGCAGCCCACCTTTTTCAGAATTTACGGTTCATCGTTAGGGGAGGCCAAGACCGGCACAGCGCCCCCTCCCCCTTGGATCTGCACCAGACCTTCAAAGGACCGCTGAGGGATAGCTGCAACAAACATATACTGAAGAATAGGCAGCCTCCTGAACTCATTTGAGAAAGACATTTTCTTGGTAAAATCTTTTCATAATCCACCCCCCCCCACTTTCTTCCTCCTAGCTGTAAACAGCCCCATGGCTTTTGTCTTACACAGCAGACATTCCACAATGAAAAAAGAATCAATTATGCAACTTTTCCACCAACTTCATCGATTCAACATTACTTGCCAAGCTAATAGCCATGTCAAGACCTCGTGTTTCACCTTCAAATGTTCGAATTTTGGGCTCTGTGTAGGATTATTAAACTATTTGGTGGTGGCACAGGAGGCCGGTGGTGCAAACTGCTTCCGTAATGAACTGTTGAGAGCACAGATGTCTATATACACTGGATTGGTAACATGGTTCATAGCTACTGTTCCATACAAGATGATTAGAGTCTTACACCATTCGTTCTTTCGTTACTTTGGGGGTCGTTTCAATGATAACGACGCATGCCATTTCAATAAAAATGACACACGCCACTGCATAAAAACCAGCACCAGAGAAACTATTCCATTTGAGCAAATTTGCGATGATTGAAACAATACACAATCCTTGTAGTATTCTCGTAAGGCAAACACAGTGGACACATTGCCTAAATTGACACACAGCGATCAGAAAGCATGAAACACGCATCAATTGTACACAAATAATGCACAACCATGCGTGCATTATGACTGACTCCTGGCGTTAGAAATAGGAACTAGGTTTAGTCGGCCAACAGTAACTGTAGGTGAACGAACGCTGTACCCTTTAAGTTTCAGATGAGAAATCTCCCTCGAGTCACGCGCTCAATAGTGCTGGAGATGAGTGAGAGACAAGGGACCAAGTAATTGACCTCCAGCACCTCAATGTCTGTCTGGTCTGCCTTGAAAACAACAGCCGAAAGCCGAGATGCGAATCAAATTAACAGACATCGTGGCTGGAGGTATGAAATCTAATGTGATACCTTCAGGCTAGATGTATCCAACGTACCATTGCATCATTCGCCAGATTTACGACATCCGACAGCGTCATCACGACGCAATTTCCTTGATTTTTGGACCATTCGTGTTGCCTATTAGTCAAAGACTCATATTTACCATATAAGCCACCAATACACTCTTTAGTTTAGATAATAGCTGCGCTTACACCACGAAATATTGGTGGACCAATTGCACTTACACCACCACATTGCCGCGACAAATTGGTTCGGCAATCCATTGCCGATACAAATTGCCGAGCGAATTTGTCCCACCAAGCTTGATGGTCCAAATTCGCCCGGCTTGTTAAAAGCTCGGCTTTGTCGTGGTGTAAGCGCAAATGGATCGGCAATTAGCTAGTTAGATGGTTCGGCTCCAGGCGGCGCTTTCGAAATGGCGCTTCTGCCAAGGCTTTCCGCGTTCTGCTTATTGTTTGCGCGCCATCTGTAGCCGGATTTTATAACTAGCTGCAGCGCTGGTGTAAGCGCTAGGTGGATTTTCGATGGTGCGGCATTGGTTCCCGAACCAAGATTGGTGGTCCATTTTCAGGTGGTGTAAGTGCGGCTATTATATGAAGACCTACCAATTGAGCGTCACAGTACGCAAGCATGACCTGATTGGTGGTACTGTGCTGCATTTATCATAGTTCGAAATTACCACTGCTTCCGTGGCGGCCGTGATCAGTTTTTTGGTTTATTTACGGGGGTCTTTTCATTTCCCACATTTTGCTAAATGCGGCATATTGAAGTACATTTATCATCTTATCCGGATAAAAACCGATTTATCATTATCAGCAGCTATATTTTGGCTGTGACAGTCACATCTATCATAATGCAACCGATCATGTGGCGGCCATATTGAAAATGTACGGCGGCAACCCTTTTAGGGGGTCTGTTCATTCGACACATTGATAAAATGCTTAGCCTAATGAAAACAAATGCAGCTTTTACGCCATTAATACGGCGTTGACGCTATCACTACTATAATGGACATAGAGCTGAAATAGTTTGTCACACATCTCCTCCGTCAGTTCAGATCGGATGACCTCAAAACTTTTCCTGAAAGTCGTGGTTGATATGGAGATGCACCTCACCAGGTTAAATCGGTAAAATTTGCAGCGATCTCGGAGAAATAGCATTTTTTGTTCTTTCTATATATGGGCATACTCATGAACATAAGGGGCCTTTTCAGCAGGTCTGATTTGCATATGGGGCCATCTGTTAAATCAAAAGTGTGGGATACAAAAATAAGCCGGGAAAGTATTGGGGCCACTATATGTTTAAAGCATTCATCCATTTCCGCAATTTTCCCCCTTTATTTTGGTCGTACTCTTTCACCTTATGTTATCAATCACTCTTAATTTTTCTAAGTACCGTATGGGAGTTCATCACGTGAAACACGTCTCATCATAACAAAACCGCCTCACCCGACCCAAGCACTGGCCGCAAAGTAGCGCACAGCTCCCTATATGAATACCCGGGGCAAATATAAAATATGATATAAAATCCCGATTAACATCTCTTTACTGCGATAAAAACAGGCTAACAACTGCAGATTAACAAGTAAGTGAGTGTTCCGGAACGAGTGGAGTCTGTGCGGAGGGTGTCGAAAAAACCCTAGGCGAACTACTTCCTCCGTCTGGTGCTGCCACCCACTATGCTCGCGGCATTTGTTGTACTAAGTTTGTAACACGCCAACTCTTCAGCATTCGCGAAATAGTTCGTCAAAATAAGTCGAGACCACTTTGAAGAGTGGTGGAGTTTGATTTTTCCGGTCGTTTTGGACAAAAACGCATTTAGTGTCAGTAATTTGGAGGAAAATCATCCCCCCAAATCATCATGTTCGATTTGTAAACACTTGGGTCGGCGCGGAGTGCTCCACATCACACATCGACCTATTTTACGCATATTAAAATCAAGACAACATCACAACCCCCAGACATATAATTTCATTTCACCCAAATTGCCCCGACCCCACAGTAAGCCATCACCCTCAAACAACCCGCGCCACGGGTATTATGCTAGTATATATTAAGCCGGTTTGGCACGTCTGTTTCACAAAGGCCTATTACACATGAGATAGACCTTTTGTACAGGCGTCGCTCAACTGGCTAGATAGCGTCAACACAGCATATAGCGTTAGGATAGAGGGACAAAATCGTCAGTCAAAACATTCTATTTGTGTCGATCTGTGAAAAATCATTGGACGATGACAAGACATAATAGCGGACAATCCTTCAGTGGGATTTCCCTTCAAGTTTAGCCTGCCAGAATTCCAGGAATGTCTGCTAATTTACTGATACACGGAGCCTTTTATAGCTGATGATTTGAACACTTGTTGTTTTTTGTAACAATGATGTATGATTTCTGTCTGGCAGTTTTTATTGGGCAGTAAGGTAGAATGGGGTAATTGTAGCCCCGGTTTATTTGTAGCCCCTGCATTGTTTAATGCATGGTGATATCCATCAATATCATAGGCAGGGGCTACAATTAAACCGGGGCTACAATAACCCCATTCTACCTTATATTTTGGGCTGCAACACAAACTGTTTATAACGCCCAAAGGATTTCTCGCAAAAGATTGGCATGACTACATGAGCGCCCGGTTGCCTACGAGGGCAAAGGAGGCCAGTCCCCTCTTTTGTGCTGAAAAATCTGTATCACTGTTCACAGAGTGGTAAAACTAGAGTATATCGAAGATCTGTGGAGCCATATCAGTTCTTCTCTTTCAGCGTTCGCTCTGCACTTGGAGGTGATTTTCTCCAGGAGGTATTCCTCCTCCAAAAAATTCACTCTATGATGAGCGTTTATGCGTGACACTACGATTATGCGCCAATTGGGTTTATTGGCGTAGTGAATCCAACTTCGGCGAGAGGTTGAGTCCATGCAAGCTACTCATGCTTCTCACTTGGTGGGTCTTTAACCTGCCCTGGCATAGACACCAGATGCAAGGAACCTCACTTTGAAGTTATGAAGAGCTAGGAATTTTTTGTTCTTTGAAAGCCACGCCGGTTCATCCAGAAATTCAATCCTGGGTTCTCCCCGGGATCAAACCTGAGGCCTTTTGCGTGGTAGACAGCAGTGTTAACCACTAGGCTATGAAGCTCCCCATCACCATATCAGTTCAACTGGACATCTTTTGCAGCCACAGCTGTAAACTCCCATCATACGTTTCCAACTGGAGCAAATATTCCGCACATCCATCTCTCCAAACAAAAATAACGCAAAAGACAAAAAGAACGCTGTCACTGAGAACAAAAGGATCCAACACTCATACAATTACACCAGTTCTGCTCTCCCTGTAGACAGGTTTCCCCACAATACATCACATGGAACATGAACCAATCGATCAGACACTTCCCAATGCAACCCCTGGGTGTCATTTTTTCCCCTAATTACCCTGGAAGTTTTGGTCGGGTATAGCGTTCTTCCGCACCTCACAGACCATCAATCTAACGAAAAAGTCGAGAACAATTACCCACAGATCTCTAGAGGATCATGTGACATTTCTAACAAAAGTGAAATCCCACAATTGTTTAACTTGATGATGTTTTCGTGTGTGGTCGCAGTTTCATGAACATTGTAACCAGAAATGTTGTGGTATGGATGGTCATTCTTCATGGTAACTTAAACATGATGGGTAAAAAGCTCCCTCATCACATGACCACGAACTACTTACCAAAGAAGAGTGCGGTTGCAGTTTCATGAACAATGCAACTGGAATATTTTTAGTCTGGAAGGCTATTTTTCATGATAACTAAACATGATGGGCAAAAAGCCCTGTCATCGCGTGACCAAGTACTACTTACCAAAGACGAGTGTGTGAAGTGGAGGCATAATTCCTACGATCCTTGATTACCAGGCTCCTCCCCTTAGCACAGGTTACGCATTTTAAAAACCGGACGGTTATTTGCAGGTTGAGGCCAACCTCTCCACGCCCATTAGAAACGACTCTCACATCTTTCTCAACAATTGCAAACAATTGCTGCATCTAACTGAAATTTCGATTGCTCTTGGCCACACCCGCAGAATTTCTTGTTAGCGATCCTGTGGTGCAAAGTGTGCATGTCAATTGCACACAGCTCACAAAAAGGTTACGTAACTGTGGTCAGAGCATTCGTGCAACCTATTCGCAGGCTGCAGGTTGCGTGGACATTGGCAAATTCGGGGATGTCAAGTGCGATCGGGACTGTTAAAGCACCAGCCGATGCAAACAGTTTTTTTTAAATTGGTTGACACTAGATGTTGATGCTGTGCCAAGTCACAACAAAATACACGTTTTCGTGGGTATTGTTGATGTCCTGTCGATTCTCAACAAAACAGATTGTTTTCATGGGTATCTTCATGAAAGGACCTTACATGTAGTTGACTGTTTTCCTCTCTCTGGTCTATAGTTGGAGAGTCCAACACAATTTTGACACAAAGGAAGCGCAGCCCCGGGCATGAAAGAACAAATTCTTTACAATTTTTCTGTCAAAGATAACTGATTCAGGTGAAATATTTTTATGTTGTCTTTCAGTACCCGGTATTTAGGTTAGGTTTGAAAGAACTGCATATCGCATATATCGGTAGTTCAGATTATTCAAAAGACATTGAGTATGAGCCAAATCATTGCTGTGTGGTCAAGAGTTGGTGGGTTCCAAATTCTTGATTTCCCATGCATACTTGGCATTTTTCAATCACCAAAATTTGGCCAACACCAAGCTTGTAAAATTATGGTTATGAATAAATTGAAATTTTTTATAATCTCGTAATGAGCAGAAACTTAAAGTGCACATTCTTGGCATCAAATCAATTTAGGCATGGGCGATAATGCATCGCTTTTGTGAGAACAATGACTGAAAGTCAGCCAGATTTTGGTGAAATGGGGCAGCGGTAGCAGTCTGTCAGTGGAAGAGCATCAGCCTCATGGGCTCGACTCCCGACCTAGTAACTGTTTGGTTCCGCTACTGGTTGAGTTCAGGTGAGCGCCTTCTGGTTGCTCCATGAAACCCACAATTGACTTCTACGGAGACCAGGGTAAATAATATGGTATCCCAAGAGCACTTAGAGCAGGAAAACTTGGAAACGCGCTATGATATAAGAACTCAATATTATTTAAAATCTGTTGTTCTGTCTGATACAGAAAATACTTTCTGTAGGCTCTAAAGGTTAAAACTTTGATGTCCGTAATGTACACCTTGTACTCATCAATTACAGTAGAACGCCTCTATTGAGGACACCCTCGGGACTGAAAATTCCTGTCCTTAATAGAGAGGGTGTTCTTAATCGAGAGGTGTCCGCAAAGGTAGGTTCTACTGTATATATGTATACCAGGGACAATTTACAGACTTCAGTTGAACTTAGATTTTCAAGTTCTCAAGGGTGAAATAGAAGTGTTCACTTTTTGAAATGTGTCATAGGAGTGAATACTCTGTGGGAGGAAGAGTTTCCAACTTTCCCTTTGTGGGGGGAGGGGGGGGCAAAGACTTGGGAAGTGCTATCTTTTTGATGGAATTTTTAAACTAGAAGTTCTAACCACAATCAAGCATGTCACATGTCAACAAGTTGTGAAGGCCTATGGTCATTGACTCTGACCTTGGTCTAAGAACAATCAGTAAGTTATCGTAATCCGCCCTCACCTTGAATTTCTAGGTACAAGTAGGCCTATGCCAACACTGCATTGTCCCCTACCATGCATGAGCAAGACTTATATTACAGTAGCCCCACGTCTTCTGCTCAAAACATGACTCATCACACAAACACACATTGAAATTTTCCATTCTTGTAAAATAAACGGAGAGAATAACCCAGTGGAAAAGAGATGGACACTATCCAGCCAATGATCAAAAGTCAGGGTTGTTCTCAGGAAGACAGGGCATAGTTTTGCTGAGGCCTGTCCTGATCATTACCTGTAAGGGCTCAGACTGCTCGATCTGACCCATACTCAGACTCATACTGCTTCACCTGACCCATACCCGGGCTCAGACTGCTCCACCTGACCCATACCCAGGCTCCGACTGCTCTACCTGACCCATACCCAGGCTCAGACTGGTCCACCTGACCCATACCCAGACTCAGACTGCTCCACCTGACCAATACCAGGGCTCAGATGGCTCTGCCTGACCCCACACGGGCTCAGGCTGCTCTATCTGACCTATAACAGGGCTCAGACTGCTCCGCCTGACTCATACCAGGGCTCAGACTGCTCCCCCTGACCCTTCTCCAATCACTGTGGCCCTGTGGCCACTAAGCAGCTTTTTTACAAAATGTAACCTTAAATTCCAGAATGTTTTTTTCTCCAGAAACTGGGATGGACCGAAGATTGCTGACAGGTAAATGGATGTGACAGCCTGGTTAACACCTATTTCGCCATGCAGCCCAACTTGCTAATTCAGAATGGGACCAGGTTTTTAAAAAAATAATGAGACGTCTTATCACCCCCTTCCTTGGGTTCTCCACCAACACAAGGCAGAGTAGCCAACAATTTCAGGTGGGGTGGCCCTATAGAGACCGTTTGAATAATTCTACAGCCAGGAGGAAGGGTGGCTGCTTCCAAGGTCGGGTGGTAAGGTGGAGTAGGACACCCTGATGACTGCCCTTCTGGAAAACTCTGATACTGTCCAATCCGCCTTTTGTAGCAACCAGTCTGGCTGCAGGACAACTAGTTCCAGGGCACTCTTGTTGCCAGGTTCTGGTATCTACAATCATTGATTTCATCAAACGCATGATCAATCAGTTTAAAAATCACAATGTACTAAGAATCAATGTTTAAAGGTATACATACCCCGTTCGTATTAAATTGTGAGCCATAATAGTACAGTTATCATGGATGCAACTTTGCTAAAGCTTGGGACGTAAGGTATGTACAGTAGAACCTCTCTATTAAGGACACCATCAAGACTGACAAATGCTGTCCATAATAGAGAGGTGTTCTGATTAGAGAGGTCAAATTGAATGGAAAGTACCAATTTGGGACACAAACTAGTGTCCTTAATAGAGAGGTGTCCGCTAAGGGAGGTTCCACTAGATATAATCTGTCTGCACAACAGCAATGTTAAAATTTATATTTAGAATTTACAGAATTCAAAATTTTCAAATTCAATTACAAAATTTCAATTTTTGAACAGTGTATAGACCTTTTTGAACAAGGTGCCATGCTTTAACCCTTCAAATTTGTTCTACGAGAACTTCTAGGCCTATATGCATGATCTGTACATGATTTGTGCAAGAAGTATACAAACTATGCCCAAGTGGCCTTTCATTGAATTTGGACAAAAGGCCGTCCCTGGACATGGATACACCTTGGCAAATTTTCGGGAGACCTGACAAATAAGGAAGGTCAAAAGATAAAACTGTGTACTTTATGGAGAGCCACGACAATAGGTGTATAGGTTACCGACACTGTGAAGGAGATAAATGAGTTTGAAATGAACTGTTTTGTATCATCTTATCTTATACTTGGAAAGACAATTTGATGGCAATGTTCAGATTCTTGTAGCACAAGACATTACCGTTGTGCATAGGCCTACTGTTTAGTTTCAGCAAATTCGTATGCATAATAACTTCACTACGGCATTGTGTATAAATGCATTTCTATTTTCATGGACCACCAGTAATTACGAACGGCGTTCCCTTTAGCGAGGATTGAAGCCTTCTTATTCATCAACTAAATAACTGATGAAAGTTCTTAAGATAAGCCAATCATTATCAGTTACATTGTATTGAACTGCCCTGACTTATTAGAAATACCCTACTTGACCAATTAACACTTTCATTGTTTCCGAACCAATGAGTACTTCACATATTATTGTATTGATGAGTGTCTCTCAGTAGCCATCCTGAGGAAATCAGGGGTGTAATTTTCGTTTCTCCGTCCCTGCACACAAACCCCTGAGATATTAGCCCTCATTTGGTGAAATAATGACAAACAAGTCAGCATCCGAGATTTACCTGCCAAATTCGGTTCCAGTACAGCTAGGCCTCTAAACAGAGTGTATCATGGTCCAATATACAGTGGAACCTCCCTTAGCGGACACCTCTCTATTAAGAACACCAGTTTTGGTCCCAAATTGGTAGTTTCCTTTCAATTTGACCTCTCTAATCAGGACACCTCTCTATTAAGGACAGCACTTGTCAGTCCTGAGGGTGTCCTTAATGGAGAGGTTCTACTGTAACTGGTATGGTCAATTGTCACTAATCAGTACAATGTGTATGTTATTCCAATTGACTTCGAAATTCCTTGCCTAGTGTCCTTTTTGTACTGCACGCTATATAAAGTACAGGAACCTCTCTATGAGGGACACTTTCGGACTGACAAGTGCTGTCCTTAATAGAGAGATGTCCCAATTAGAGAGGTCAAATTGAATGGAAAGACCCATTTGGACCAAAACTAGTGTCCTTGATGGAGGAGGTGTCCTTTAAAGAGAGGGTGTCCTTTAAAGAGAGGGTGTCCTTTATAGATAGGGTGTCCTAGGTATCCTTCATAGAGAGGGTGTCGTTCATAGAGAGGATGTCCTTTAGAGGGTGTCCTTTATAGAGGGTGTCCTTTATAGAGAGGGTGTCCCATATTGAGAGCGTGTCCTTTATAGAGAGGATGTCATTAATAGAGAGTGTCCACTAAGAGAGGTTCTACTGTATATACCACTCATCACTGAACAACTGAAAAGTTTCCAAATTTGAATGACCTCTGAAAAATAAACGTTGGCCTGTGACAGGCATAAGAATGTCAAATATTTAGCTAGCATGAATAACAGACTTAATTAGACTTTGTAAAGCTTCTAACAATAGTTTCAAACCTACCTTGTAAAGTAGAAAAGAGCATGGACAATTCGGCAGGTGACGAACAATCAGGCGTGGTTTTTCTGATAAATTTCGCCAAAATTCCGCAAAAAATCCGCCAAAATTCCGCAAAAACTCAGTATCCTTTAATTGGTCAAACACCACAATTAGTTTAATTCGATATTTACATCCAAACAAATCGATAAATCCTGTGATGTTTCCAAGTGGTTGTCAATCCAGACTTTGATAAAACTTTCTAAACCCTACTAACCGCTTAGTGACTTTCTTAGAACATGTTGAACTACATGCGAGGCCACACTAGGTAGTGTGTCGGCATGTTGGCAGGTGACAGCACGATACAGTGTCCAAAGTGGCATTGGCGGTCTAGAGACATCGTCACAACCATCCAAAATCCAAATTTGAGTAGACACAATCGCCAGTGTCGTTATACTAATGTACCAATGGAGACACTGTCACTATTGAGTATCCAGACTGCAGAGGAGACAATCAGCAATGGCCTAATACCGCACGTGCTAGTGGAGACATTGTCACAACCATTCAATACCCAGACTACAGTGGAGACAGTCACCTAATGTATCAGTTGAGACATTGGGTGATATGAATAAAGACTAGTAAATGCTTTTACTTCAGTTTTGTACAGAAAGGCCCAGTGCAAATGTACATGGAGATTTTGATAAAAGCATTTGCTAGTCTTTATTCATATCACCCATTGTCACAACCATCCAATACCCAGACTACAGTGGAGACAGTCGCCTAATGTACTAGTGGAGACATTGTCACAACCATTCAATACCCAGACTACAGTGGAGACAGTCACCTAATGTACCAGTGGAGACATTGTCACAACCATTCAATACCCAGACTACAGTGGAGACAATCACCTATGTACCAGTGGAGACATTGTCACAACCATTCAATACCCAGACTGCAGTGGAGACAGTCACCTAATGTACCAGTGGAGACATTGTCACAACCATTCAATACCCAGACTGCAGTGGAGACAGTCACCTAATGTACCAGTGGAGACATTGTCACAACCATTCAATACCCAGACTGCAGTGGAGACAGTCACCTAATGTACTAGTGGAGACATTGTTACAACCATTGAGTACCCAGACTGCAGTGGAGAAAGTCACCTAATGTACCAGTGGAGACATTGTCACAACCATTCAATACCCAGACTGCAGTGGAGACAGTCACCTAATGTACTAGTGGAGACATTGTCACAACCATTCAATACCCAGACTGCAGTGGAGACAGTCACCTAATGTACTAGTGGAGACATTGTTACAACCATTGAGTAGCCAGACTGCAGTGGAGAAAGTCACTTTTTATGCGAAATACCTAATGTAATAGTCCAGACAAACACACAACCTTCCATAGGCTTTTTAAGTAAATATCACAGTCCATTTGGGATTCTGCTCGCCCCATTTCTTCAGTTTGGTTTTCTTGAATCTAATTTCGGGACCCAACACAATTTACAATTTACAAGTGAAGGTAAGCAATTTACAAGTGAAGGTAAGCAATTTACAAGTGAAGGTAAGCAATTTACAAGTGAAGGTAAGCAATTTACAAGTGAAAAAAACAACACGACATCCGAAGCAAAACTATAGCTGATAGCAGAGGATTTTCACACATCCAGGAAGTAATGACCTTCAGGCTGGTCTTCATTGCATTTAACTCAGATCAAAGACAACAACAAATTCATATCAAAATGCATTTATTAGAGACACCGACACAAAAACATTCCTTCCTGGATTCCTACAGATATTTTTAACCCTTTTGCTGCCAACACAATCATTACGCTTGTGTCAGGCAGTGTATGTATGTATGTATGTATATACCATATTTAAATTTAAGTGCCCTTTTCAGATTAAATCCATTCAAAGGCGCTTTTACAATATTTATAACAAAATTACAGTCGAAAAAAGATGGGTCTTGAGCAACGTTTGAAATGATGCAAGGCTCTTTGCCTGCCAGACCTCAAAAGGGAGCCCATTCCACAAAACAGCTGCGGAGAATGAGAAGCAGCGCTCCCCATATTTGCTCCAGGCCCTTGGAAGTACTAGTCTATTGTCATCAGCCGACCAAAGGTCTCTTCCTGGCCTATGGATATTGACCAGGCTTGACAAGTAGCCAGGCGCTATTCCATGCACACATTTGAAAGGATGTGGCACAATTTGAGATTTTTTACATTTCTAGCATACCTCGAACAATCCTTGTTCGTGAAAAATCCATCGAAGATTGTAAGAAGCAATAAGCAAACAAGGCCTTGTTAGACCAGTTGCAGTTGGCAGTAAAAGGGTAATTTTTACTCTAAGGTTCAACAATTTACTGCAGGCATAACTCGAGGAAACTAGAGAATGAAGTGTTGAAAATGATGACTTTCTAAAAGACCCTTCATCATCTGCTTTTGCCCTTGTTCAGATAATCCAAATATCGAGCAGCATATAAGTCTTTATATTCCTCATCTATATGTTGTCTTTTCATGGCATCCATGTCTGCACATGGACGTCCTTTTTTAGAGTTGGAGTTCTGGTCACCGTAAGCTTCCAGCGTTTTCGATAATCCAAATATGGCGTTGTGATACTGTTTTTCGACTTGCGAGAGGTACAGTCGTGGGCATTCTGGGCTGTAGAGCAAATCTGAAGAGAAAATTTAAACAAATGACCTTTTCATGTCTTGCTCAGATGCAGAAACTATGGCATACATGGTGTATTAAAGGAGTGTTGAAAAATGGCTAAATTTGCCAAAGGGTGTTTGGAACGATCTACTTTTCCCCACATTTTTTTAAACGGACCCTCTTCAACAACAGGGCTGTCAAAGAAAATCTTGTAGGTTTTCATGAAAAGAGCAGTTTTAGCTTTTTATCTTCATTTTTACTATTGATAAATGCTTATTGAATGACCGGATTGGTTTGTTGCAATGTGAGTGATCAGTTTCAACCATGGTACAAAAGTACAGTGTGAATGAGTGGGGCAATCTCGTCCACAGTCATACCAACCTCACCAGCAGGCTGCACTGGTCAAATGAACGAATTATAAAATACAGTGGAACCTCCCTTTGCGGACACCTCTCTATTAAGGCCAACCTCTCTATTGAAGACACTAGTTTTGGTTCCTAATTGGCTGCTTCCATTCAATTTGACCTCTGTAATCAGGACACCTCTCTAATAAGGACAGCATATGTCAGTCCCAAGGGTGTCCTAACTAGAGATGTTCTACTGTACAACTAATGCTACATGTAACCTTTTTTATCATATTCCACGTTTAATAGATACAAGGCGTACGATGGCGACGGCCGAATATGATGATCATCCCACGACGTCTCGGGATTGTCTAAGATCTCCTGAACCCTTTCCAAGGTCAGGTGACCGCGACCAATATTCAGCAGACAAGTCATCAGTTTACGAACCTGAAATTTGAAATATCATGAAAGGTAAGTTCTCTGTCATACATGTGATCCTCATGTCTTTAGGTTTCAAATTCATTTACTTTCAAACTATTCAAACTTTCAAATTATTAACGAATGGCACCAGCCTTCAAGTAGTAGTAAGTCAGTACAGTGGAACCTCCCTTAGCAGACACCTCTCTATTAAGGACACTAGTTGTGGTCCCAAAGTGGTGGTTTCCATTCAATTTGACCTCTTTAATGAGGACACCTCTCTATTAAGGACAGCACTTGTCAGTCCAAGGGGTGTCCTTTATAGAGAGGTTCTACTGTACAACCTTGTGTAAGGGCAGTAAGCCATCTTTAACACTCACCATACGATACATGAACGAATTCCCCGTGAATATGAGGTCATAACACTTGAACTTATCCCTGGCAAAATAATTGAAGTCTTCCATCCATAAATTACCAGGCTTGATTTCGATATTTAACGTTTTCACAGGATCGATATAGTCTTTGAAATATCTCTGCGACGTGAATGACAAATAGTTCGTGGTTCCGCTGAGAAATTTTGCCCCTTCTTTGACCTTCTTCATATCCACCCTGTTGCTGAAATACAGTTTTTTTGTATCTATTGAGAAAGAGGACAACTATCACTTTTATAAGGCCAAGGGTATGCCGTTCGTTGACATGTGTTTACTGTAATTGGTTCAACTGTAAAGCCAAGGGTAAACCGTTTGTTGACATACATTTACTGTAACTGTTTCAACTGTAAAGCCAAGGGTAAACCGTTTGTTGACATACATTTACTGTAACTGTTTCAACTGTAAAGCCAAGGGTATGTCGTTTGTTGACATACATTTACTGTAATTGGTACAACTGTAAAGCCAAGGGTATGTCGTTTGTTGACATACATTTACTGTAACTGTTTCAACTGTAAAGCCAAGGGTATGTCGTTTGTTGACATACGTTTACTGTAATTGGTTCGACTGTAAAGCCAAGGGTATATCATTTGTTGACATATATTTACTGTTATTGGTTCAACTGTATCTAGTTCCTATTTCTAAAGCCAGGCAAATGTCAATAGTCAGTCACAATGCATGCTACATGCAGCATGCTTGCAGGTCATCTGCACACAATTGGTACATATGTAAATATACTCTTATCGATTATATCTTTGCGCCTGTTTAAATGGTCATGATACGTATTGGAGTTGCTGTTTTATGACCCGACCTACCTCACTACATGACCCGACCTACCTCACTACGCAGACTCTTTCCCTATCGAAGGCAGACAATGGTATCGTATTCGAATCAAAAGCATCATCATCATATAGCGCTAACCTGTAGCAGTATTTACGATTCTTTGCTAAGAATCGAGCGTGAAAGTTGTCTGCAACCCGGCGAATCTCTACCATCCTGAAAACAGTGGGACATCTGGGAAATATTGCAGTCAGTGTTCTCCACAAACTTTAATAAAGGGGCACAGGGGGTCCAATTTCCGCCCACTAAAAAAAAGGCTGCCCCCTTAAAAAAAAATTTTAAATGACCTCCTAATTCGTTTTATACACTTTAAAATGCTACATTATCTAATTGCAAAATGGCAGTGACCAAACAAGTAAGTGTAGGCAGCCCTGGAATTGAGACTTTTGAGAAATCATAAAGATGGGATGGATGATCTTTAGCGTGAAAATACAACATTTAAAAAAAGTTTCACCAAATAAGAGTCTAGAGCGGCCGCAAGGTCGAAATGGACTGGGACAGAGACGGTGAGAAGACACCCAGTTATTTCAAGTCCCCCTCCGAAGCTCCAGGGAACAAAATTACCAACATGGAAATTCATGAGATATCAGTCAGATTCAGTAGTACTCTGTACTCACCTAATTGGCTCATTAGTCTTAGAGAAACGCTTGTTCATGGCAATACACAGGAACTCTGGGTCATATTCACTGAAAGCCCTTGATGAACTGACAGAGAGAAAACATAAAAACAGTTAAGTTGAACCGCGATTATAAGGATTACAACTGTAACTTAAATGACACAGGATTTTATTTAATACAATGTGACAAAAGTATCTGGAATTCGATTTGCAATTCAACTCTGAACTGATAACAAAAGTGATATCTATGTCTTCCAATACTACTGCATCAGTCTCAGTTAGTCAGGAAACAGTTGCACTAAGATCCTGGTTTTGAGAGTTGTTGCCAATTAGGAGTGGTCGCCAATTCAGAGAGAACATTTTGCACCTGTATACTGAAAAGAAATCTCTATGAAGGACAACCTCTCCAGTCCAAATAAGGACACTGGTTTTGGTCCCAAACCAGTTGTTTTCATTCAAATTGACCTCTGTAATCAGGACACCTCCCTAATAAGGACAGCATGTCAGTTCCGAGGGTGTCCTGAATAGAGAGGTTCTACTGTACATGAATCGATACTTATTTACCTTGGTATCAGATCAACGTGTGCCGTGTTACACAAGGCGTGGACCCCACTGTCGGTCCGACTGGAAGTTACGACCCTCACGTCTTTCGGGCGAAACCCAAGAAGTGCATCCTGCAATGTACGAGAATAGAATGATAGATCAAATTGCCAAGAATAACTCAAAACACTAGGGGGGCTTACTCTAAATTACTGGGTACCGGCTACACTACTTATTTCAGTGTCATTGTCTTTGATCTGATAAAAGGCAATAGGTCTTCGGCATGCCTTAATTGTACTTTAGATAGCAAGCAAGAGGCCCCTAAATACTATTCATTTCCTGTTTTTAAGCTCAATAAGAATGCATTGGATCTTTAATGCAGTTCAATCATTGAGCCCATACAATTCAAGGTATATCTCATTTCAACTTGCCCGCTTCACGGGTCATTTGCTAGTGTATCTCAAAGATTGAAGAATCCACCAAGCACATGCCTTGCACATACAGATGGACTGGGTTGTCCTCTATCGAGTGAACAGAATTGCACATCCTACCCACACAATGTCTGCATGGCATTAGCACTAGCAGTAAGATTACCAAAAGAGAAAATAGAACAAGCGTTTTGTTTTCTACTGTTTTATTACTAGAGTGATACTGGGCGCCCAGGATTACCTCACCTCCAGCCAGAATCCTATGGGTTGACCGTAAGAACCACCATTTTGACTAGAATTTGAAATCCTCAAGCAATAGAACTTTAAATAAAGTGAATGCCTATTTCAAGGGAGACAGTCTGTTCTCTGGAAAACAAAGAGCTGACACCCCGAGTTCTCCAGAGGGTTTTCTCAAGGTAGGGTGGTACGTACCCTTTCGATATTCAAGAAACTAGGTAGGGTGGCCAGCAATATAAGGTAGGGTGGAACAATAGAAACCGTTTACAAAAAAATCCAGAGCAGGGTGAGTGGCTCTAGTCTTCCAATCCAAGGTAGGGTGGTAAGCTGTGAAAATAGGGTGGGATGCCCTGACAAATGGCTTTGTGGAGAACACTGGATGACCATCATGAAAGTGGCACTCACTCAGAAAGAGTTCAAATTGCTTTAGGATTTCAGGTTCTAGCCAAAATGGTGGTGCCTATGGTCAACCCGCAACTCTGATCCTCAAGAAGGCATATGACTACCTCAATGGTTCCAATTACAGTCTTGACTCTATCTGACTTTCGTCCTGTCCGGGGATTCAGCACTCCATGTTGTCTCTGCAAACCACTGAAAGATATCAATATCATCACATCACATAATTATATGTTACAGCAAGGATTTACCCCTAATAAATTGTCGGTTACAACAATAACTCATAATTTTGTCGAACCTTTGAAACCTTGATTTCAAGTTGCTGACTGGGGCTAGGAGGCCTCAAACATAAACTACAAGTGGCCTATTGGCTCTCATCACGACTAAAAAGCTGCTAACGGCCTATGGGCCATGGGTTGATGGCATCAGTTGGCTATGTCGTGTATGGATAAGACACATCCATATTCGTACATACAGGTTCCCGAGCACGCCGAGTCCAAAACCTTTAGACTCGGGAGTCCTCTTGGATCCACAGATGACAGATTGTGGACCATCACCATGTCACCTAGGGGCCTTAACATTACGGACACCAGATCCTGGTAACTCCCCTACTAGCGTTTCTCCCATTTACTGGCTCTGTTATAAGCTGATTGGTCAGTTATGCACAAACCGTACGATCGGTTTATCCGGGACCGATTTTTTTCAATGTCGTATTCCATGGCAATGGCCCCCCCCCCCCCCGGGTTCCTATGCCATGCCCGACCAAGCCCATGCCCATTCTATGGCTGAACCAGTTTGAATGAAGTGTGTCACTCTCACATGTCACAGACAGACACACTGTCATTGACTGTCACTGTGTGCCTGCCCGAGCCAGGTCCTCCAGATCCTAGGCTAATCCTGGACTGGAGCCTGGACTGGAGGCTGGAGCCTGGATCTAGCCGTTAGCCTACACTGCTATCGCCATTCGTATTTTTCAATACCTACCAGTACCTGGTACCGATATAAGAGAAACACAACAGAAATCGACCCATGTCACATCAGAAAAACATGACTTTGTGAGCTTGGAGTGTTTTGAAAGTGACATGCATGACATGTGGGTATTCTCAGTTCCACATTTGTCCGCTTGGTAAAATGGTTTCCGGACCCGAAGGCATTCTGGGTAAATCTCGCGATGCGGCAGCTGTAATTTGCAACGTGGCTATGCATTAAAATAGTTATATTTTCTGTTTTCTGTGGCATTTAAAGCCTTATCATCCCCACGGCATTGTTTCTATGTAATATATCTATCTGAACAATAAAGGTATGTATGATAAATTTGGGTAATATTGGCCAAAAACTGGGTCGAAAGTTCAGCTTGGTGAACCGGTTTCCGTCTCCATATTCAGTACATTTGTACTGAGAATGCACTATACCTACGGCTTGTCATGTACATTATCATATGTAGTACAGGTCTAGTTTCAAAATCCACCAAAAGTGTCCATCCCCTAACTTAGATCCTTCAAAAACAGTGTGTTCCTTTGAATTAGTCGTGCTATGTCTACAAATCAAGTTAGTTTATTGTGTAGAACAGCTTGTAGCAGTGAGGTAGAGCAACAGATTTGGCTGCCTCTTTCTTATCAATCGTCAACCAGTCCAACCAATCGTCCAATGCGTGCGCGCAATGATTGAATATCATTGATGAATACTGATTTCGTGATGCGGCTGGGGCATATCCGTGTAGTGACACAGAGCGTTGCACAGGGTTCGTTGTCCCGTCAAAATGACACATGATTTTGGGGTATTCCTGATTTTGGGGTATTCCTGACAATATAGGCCGAGACCTATACATTGCTAAAAATCATTGATAAATATCTAGGCCCTTTGCCAGATACGCCGGTACCACCTTGGGTCGGACCAACAAACCATCTTTACAATAGATCTTTACAGTAAAAGACGCCAGACAATGGCCTATTACAAATAGAACCGTATATCTCTTTTAAGATTTTTTTGGTTTCGAAGAATGGATGATTTGAATGCGCCTGGTGATTCGGCCCCTAGCCAGCCTGGGATTCTCTCAAGAGCTTACAGAAGATACTCGGAGGTAAGAATGAAAGGGGTTGTCGTAAACAGCCTCAACCTGTTTTTTTAAAAAGTTTGATGTCATCCAAATGAAATTTTTAAACGGTGATAAAGGAAATAAGCTGTACTTTACCAAATTTCCTGAACGTTTCATGACATTGTGTATGAGAGATATGTTGTCTGAAATCTACCCACGCTTACCAGCCCAGCCATTGGCCATCTTGAATTTGACGTTGAGGAAATGATAGGGCACCTAAGTTTCAAGGAGGCTGGTAATTGTTGTTTTTAGACAACAACTATTTATTTTGCACCCAGATGTTTTTTTTTGTGTCCATACGAAAATTTTATCAGTGTACCATCCCCATCTGCCATGTTGTCTCCGCACCTTATGTCTGATTCTTTTGTTTGTTGCAGCTTCACCAGCACTATCTTGACAGAAGTACCCCATATGTGACGGCACGATGGATTGCCTCTGCTGTTCTCTTGTTGGTCTATTTTCTGAGGGTTTACATACTCCAGGTAAGAAATCGCTCATTCGAAACCATGCTATAAACGTCCCGCAAACTAGCGATTTTAATCGCTGTTACCTGTGATCGCGGTGACCTGTTTTACCGGCAGACATGAGACATTGCAGGTACCAGCGATTTAAATCACTTGTTTGTGTGGCATTTTCGTCTGCTCGAAGATGTTGATAAATGTTGCATGTCGCATTCATTTTCACAGCTTCTTTTTGATTTTCATTAAACCACCTCCAATGAATCTTGAGTATTAAAAAACATCTGCTTTTTTTTGCGGATCTGTTGGGGACAAAGGGAGTCATGAGAATGAATCCTCATTATATGATAGATTGAGAAGACGTCGATAATGAGAGAGACCCCTTGGTCTGAAATGACATTTACTTTCAACAGCAAAGGAAAGAGGGTTAAGCTTAGCCGAGATGGAGTAGGACCAAGAGAAGATAAAACATGCAAGTGGTATGTGTGTATATTGCAGCAACACTGGTTTTAATTTCTGTTATTTTTTCCCATTTCAGGGCTGGTATATAGTGACGTATGCGCTAGGCATTTATGAGTTAAATCTATTTATAGCATTCCTTACTCCCAAAATAGACCCTTCTGTTAATGAGGATATTGGTAAGTGTACGGACGCACAACGTTTGATTTGTATTGGAGCCTGGTTAGAATCAGGGTGCCATGCTGACTGAGGGATATAGACAAGATCCTGGGTTGAGATTTTTGGTGGTAGGACCTTCTTTGTAACTGCCCCAAAAGTGGAGTGGAATGACTCGGACATTGGAAGTAGATATCGGACAGTGTGCCGTGGTGATCTTCAATTCTAAGTTGAAGACTGCTTGAATGGTTTTGTGCTGAGCTAGCACTATACAACATTTACTATAAACCTGATTTTGATAAATTCATTGTTCATTTTGATTCAGATCATGTTGATGTAATTTGGTAGTCTGTAACAGTCTATTAACCCTACTGTATATTACAAAGAAATCATATGTAAATTCCACCAATACATGGGAAACTAGTAGGGGTAATTTTTTTCTTCTTCTCAAGTTTACCCCAGATTCCTAGACAAATGATCCGCCTTTAGCAAACAACAAATAAACATGCTAAAATATCTTTTCACTTTTCTTACAGATGAAGATGGCCCATCTCTTCCGACAAAATCAAATGAAGAATTCAGACCGTTCATGCGGCGGTTACCCGAGTTCAAATTTTGGTAGGTACAGTAGAATCTCTCTGTTAAGGACACCCTCGGGACTGACAAGTGCTGTCCTTAATAGAGAGGTGTCCTGATTAGAGAGGTCTGGCTGGGTTAGCAACCATGACCGCTGAATTCAAAACGTGGTGCATAGTTCATTTACACTGCAGACTGTGGTTCATTATAAGTCTAGATGTTTTAGAATATTTGGTTGAGCCAGGCTCAGTTCAGAAAATCTCCTTTTGGTCTTGAGCTCTCCTGATCTCTGGTATAATTCTTACCTCTTTCGTTGCAGGTATTCTTCCACGAAGGCGGTTGTCCTCTCCATGTTCTGCACATGTTTCGAAGCACTAAACGTCCCTGTATTCTGGCCTATTTTAGTCATGTATTTCATTATATTGTTTACTATAACTATGAAGAGACAGATTAGAGTAAGTAACGAGACCATTTCTCATGTCGTATATTTATTTTATTATTATTATTATTATTATTATTATTATTATTATTATTATTATTATTATTATTATTATTATTATCATTATTATAAAACATTTCTATAGCGCCCTATTCATAAAAGCAATGCTCTAAGGCGCTTTACATTTAAAACATTCATTCATCACAGACATGACATACGAAATATAAAAACACAGCTCCGAAAGTTAAGAAATACAATAATGTTGTCTAAAAAGATGTGTCTTTAAACGACCCTTAAAAGATTGAACACTTGGTGACCCTCTGATCGTTGCCGGCAGTGCATTCCACAGACCAGGAGCAACTTGTCCCAATGACCTCGAGCCGTATCTTTCTTCTTCAACAACTATTTGAAAGGGTAGACGAGAGTGTGATTGGTCTTACTCTTAATAACTTTCTGCGATCATGATGAGGAATCGTTTCATTATCTCATAAAATACACTCACCAAAACTTGCTTGTCTTGTTGGTTGAGAAGCTAACCCTCTCCATGACCTCCCGAACTGTCTTAGAATTATGTGTCAAATCAAAATTTAAAGGTTTCATGTTGCATGGTTATTGTGTTCATTCAAATTTCTAATCTAATAACTTTTCTTTTGCAGCATATGATAAAGTATCGCTATATACCTTTCTCCCACGGTAAGACGAAATACAAAGGGAAGGAGGATACTGGAAAAGTGGTGAGTATGGTTGAAATCTCTGCATAACAAAATGAGTTCATCAGCTTGGTTTAAACAGGGCGGGGGGGGGGGGGGCTATAGGCAGTAGCAAGGGTTTAATTGGCGATCACCTAGTCCTATCATGCACAGTAAGGGCACTGGGTCCTGTTTGATTCAGCACTTAAAAAGTTCTCGCACAGCTCGAACAGTTTTGACGTACTCTGAGATGGGAGAGACCCCTATTGGCAAACTTATGTGACTTTATCTTGCTGCTGCCAATAGAGTCCCTTTAATGTGGTCAAAAGGTTCTATTATCACTAGCAAAGTTTGAAAATCAGTGTTCTTCAAATTTCCTTCTGTACCCCACAAGCCTTCATGAGAAAATGACTTGGTCAATTGACCGTATTAAACAAAGTCTAATGCTTATCTGGCTATAGTGTACTCTTGCCAGCATTCTCGGTGACCTTAGGGATACAATTATGCCTGTTTGACACTTCTTAACTTCTGTGAAAAAGAGTCTGTGTGCTTTAGGGGACGAATCCTGAACTATTTACCTTTTGAGTGTCAATTTGCTCCAAGAGCATAAGGACAGGCTTTCGGTAAAAATGTTTTCAGAAAACTCATCCAAAAAACTGTATCATCAGAGATAATCTGTTGTGATATCAAGTAACAAATTGAACAAATTGCGAGTTAGATAGCCCCTTTGCTAAATACCCCTGTACCAACTAGGGTCGGGAAAAACAAACCGTCTGTACAATAGATCTTCACAGTAATAATACCTGGCAATGGATCTAGAGGCCTTGTCTGGGTCTTTGACCTTGAGAATGGCTGATATTTATAAAAGAATAGTAAATGCTTTTACTTTAAACTTCATGTACATTTTACACTAGCCATCTCTGTAGAAAACTGTAGTAAAAGCATTTACTAGTCTTTATAAATATTTGCCATTGTAAAGATACATGTAGTTTGTTTTCCTGACCCTATGTGGTTCAAGCACGTTTGGAATAGGGCCAGATAGATTTTTACAATGCATACACATTTTTGGGGATTTTCTGTCTCCCAGACTTAGCAACAGATGTCGCCAAAGTTAATGATTGGCGACCTTTGTATTTCGAACGAGTTTTATTTTTGAATTAATCAAATTATTTTCTCCATGTTCAGGTGTAAATGCCAAATGGTGATGAGGACTGAATGTAATGTTTTGTATGAAAAACACAATGAAATATTCCTGCTCAATATTAAAAATATCATCTGTTTTAACATTGCAGCCTTTGCCTGCAGTTGGTGAAGTGAATGAAATTTGATGGGACCGACATTAAAATGTTAGTGTTTCATTCTTTTGAAATTTACCTCCCTTTATGGACTGAATCTGCAGCAGGATGAAAAACGACATGGACTCTTTTATTAAAGGCGAATCCCGTCCGTTCGGAACCACCAGTAAATACTCTGAAAATGAACGGCATGCGCCTTTAAATCATTAATTTTGGTGTGGAAGAAAATGTTCCCGTTTGCGAAAAACAACTTCTGATCTTTTTTGTGAGTCGCAGATCAAAGCAAAAAACACTATTTTAAGCTATTCTCTGAGAGTGTTATGGAGGTGCCATCAGTCCATAAAAGGGTTGTTAAATGTATTGGGCTTTTTGTTTGTATTGAGGCTTTGTTTTGAAATGATTGAAGGCGTTCTCCTAGCTTGATCGTTGTTTATATGAGATGCCTTTCCTTCCCATTTTGAGGTATTCTCTTTCCTCCAGGGAATGTTACGTCAACTTGACTTGCACCTCTGGTTCTGTCTACTCCACTATTCCATTTGGCATTTACGTCCTGGTTTAAAACTGCATTGTTGTTGATGAAGTTAAGAAGAAACATCCAAAGTTCAATGTCCCAAATTCTTTTCTCGTCTGCTAAAGGAAGGGCTTTTCGCCAAAAGGGTTGTGAGTTGCGGGGGAGAGTGATATGGCTCTGGGAGGTGATGATAAGGGTTTCTGTCAGAAATTTCGAAGGGTATGGACTTTCGGTATAAGAATTTAGAACGGGGCAATGTGAACTGAGAAAAAGAACAGGGTAAGCACCCTTCTGAAATAGAAAATTCATTAGCTGCACTGATAAAAGGCAGGGAGCACTTTAATAGGGGCTGGGTGCTTTGCCTGGAGGAAACACTAGATGTCATGATGTGCATGTTTATCACTCTGATGTTGCACTAGACATGGAACATGAACGATTCTTTGGATGTTTCTTGTTACCTCTAGTTTTTCTTCTGCGAATGTTATGGGTGTCGGGTCAAAAATGGGTGGAATGCATTGGCTGAGGTAACAGTACATATACATGTATTTGTATTCAAAGACTTTCGTTGCATTGGAGTTGAGTTTAGTGTCGATAACTTTTGCGTGATCAAATACCTCAGCATGTAGGTATTGGATTGGTCAAATGAACACTGCCTATAACTTATACGTGTATAATCACTTTGATAAATTTGCTTCTGATGCTGTGGTAGAAGGTGGTCATTGTAAGTACAGATTGTGTGTTTAGAGTGGGTACCGGATCTTCATCAAAAATGTCTTTGGGTATCATACTTTGGCGGGCTTTTTTAATGGGTCTCATATAAACATACAAATAAATTCTATCATATCACATACAAATAAATTCCCTTTATCATTGCAGGCCATGTAAATATCAGAGATTTCTCCAAGCTCATCCAAGTGATAGCCACGGGCGTGTTGGCGATCTTCTGCCATGGAACAATGACAGTGACATAATATTGAGTGCCAGGGCTTGAAAAAGGACACCGTACTCTGCGTACCAGGAGAATTGGAAACTATGATTTTCTTCTCTTCGTTGGCCGTCAGAGCCAATCGATGCCAAAAGCTGCTGGAGTCTGTTACTGTTCAAGGTGAAAACTTTAAACAGATTGAGCCTTTCGTCGGGTTGTGAACTTTAATATCATTGTTTTGTCGGTACAAGGGAACAGATCATCTGAGAAAATATTGCTGATTCAGCATAATTCGAGGTTACAGACAATGCGAAAGACTGATACTGTCCGAATACAGTAGACACACTCTGGAGTCAGTAATGTCGTGCAACGTTATGCAATGTTACCCAGATGCCCAGCTCACATAATCAACTACCGGGGAACTCGAAAGTGCTAATATTAAATCGATTGCGGCTTATTCCCTCCTTAGGTTTTAACCGGGCCGTTCAAAACTCCCCATTTTTACAAGCGTTTCGCTACAGGTTTCCTTTGATTAAGAAAACGTCCCAAGGCAAGATTCATGAAATTTTGAGCACAATCCAACACTATCCATATCGCAAATAGTGTGCCAGATTTATAACTTATTATCAACAAGTAGGAGTTATCAACCCTCATAGTTCAGGACGTTTTTTTGGCCACAAGATATAATTCTGGGAAACTGAAGTTGCCTTTTCGCTGCGGTGGAGGCTGGTGGTTAGTCACTGGATATTTTTGGAGAATACAGACTTTGGAGAACAACGTATGAAACGCCTTAGCTATTCATGTGTGAATACTTCATTTCATTTTAGAATTGTTCATCATGTATCATAATTGTATTTGTATTGATGATAATAAGAATGTGAGCAGTGGTGTATTTATTGTATAAAAGTAGGCATTAAAGGGAGACTATAGGCAGGAGGAGACGGGCTAATTTGGCCATCTTCAGTTGACTGGTATACACAGTAAGGGCCCTTGGTCATGTCGGACTTAGCACTAAATATATCCCTCGTACAAGCATGAATCATTTTGACCTACTGTGAGATGTGAGAGACCCCTATTGGCGGCTTTCTGTAACTTTATCTTGCCTGCCTAACTCCTGCCTATATTGTCCCTTTAACTATAAGAGACTGAAATTATGCCTATGGCGTAGTTAATATGACATAACATGGAGAATTCACCACTGGGTTTTGTCAAGGCACATGAAGGGTGGTACCCTTGATATTCAAGATGTTTTGCAAGTGTGCAACACAGGGTAGGGTGGCCAGCAAGGTGACCCCTTAAAAATCATCGAGCAAGGACGGTGGCTCTTCCAAGATAGGGTGGTAAGCTGCCAAGGCAGGGTGGGACGACCTGACAAATGGCCTTGTGGAGAACACTGAACCTACTACGACTAACCCTGATTTGACTCACTCACACTTGAAAGGAAAACACGGATATGGATGTTTTTCTATTTCTAAGTAATTTTTGTGTTTTCCTCTTCGTTGCATGCACTTCAGTCCTGCTATAGAGGCCGTGCTGTGACGTCGTCAGGATGGCCATTTTGGACGTCAATACCATTGCATCAACCGAGGTGCAATGGCCATTGTATTCATCGTACGAAAATCACTTTAAAACTGATGAAATTATACCCAAATACTTGTCATTCTCGGTGAATTAATTCTTGGAACAGGATAGCGAAACCTCACTTTTGTTGTTCCGGTGACAATAAGAGTTCACCACGTGGGTTAGGGGTGTCAATTTGTCGTCCAAAACGGTCTCCTTTGATGCGATGACGTTACCTGTATGGCCATTATTCAAGGTGTATCAAATGAAATGAATGTGGAGTTATTTTATAGCTTTTAATTTAGGTGCCATGTAAGTATGATCTGTAGGCTAAATCACATTGTTAGTAGTTATTTATTTGCACCAATCAGCCTGAAATACTTTGGTCTGTTAATAGTCTGCTCGAGGGTCTCAAATACAACATTTTTGTTATGCCCTTACAAACACTACAAAGATAAAAAGATATTTCAGAGGTCTTCTCTTAAAGGGTTACACTGTTTGTATCCAATTGTGGGTCAGGAAAATAGAAATGCAGTGTTACACAATGTTGTAGTGCAGTTATTATGCATGCAACTTTGTTGAAACTTGGTTTGTATAGTATCAAGTATGAATTAATTCTATGCTTGATGGTATTTGTATAGCGTCTACACAATGTTGAAATTGATATTCCATGTGTATCAACGCTATTGAAAATGTTCAAGCTCAATTACAAATTTCAAATTTTTAACGAAAGGTGTTGGCCTTTAAATGTGGCTTGCGTTATCATGGCTCAGCACTGTGCTGGTTGAGAGGAAGCCCTTTTAGAAATATTTGAGAATGTAAAGTGGTGGAATGGCAGAGTTTGCAGTTATCACTTATCCTGAGTAAATGTGAGAACTTGTTGTTTCACTTTGAGGTGAAAATGGTTGTCATCTTTAATAAATAATTTGTCCTGAAATCGACAGTGTTTGAAGTGATTTCTTTGCATTTGATTTTCTTTTTATGGCCTTACTACTGAACCAGGCCAACATCTCCAATGAACTTCGCTGTCTCTTGTTCATCCCTTGATCCCCATGGCTTTGTCTCCAATGATGCACCATATGGCCATGTGCCCAGTCTCGGTGCCCAGAGTGAGCAGTTCTGGAGCACATGTTCTGGTATCTGATCATATGTGTTGCACTGGCGCCTATCGAACCTGGCCATGTTCATCCTCTTGAGGTGGACTTCGAGTCTGCAGTTCTACTGATTTGAAGTACCAGGACTGAGCCTCATTGTCCTAGCCTTGTAGTTAACACAGCTGGCTGCCACGCAATAGGGCCCGGGGAGAACCCAGGATTCTATTTCTGGATGAACTGGTGTGCATGGTTTTCAAGGAAACAAAATTCCTGGCTCTCGACAGACCTGCGAATGAGACTTTCTTGTATCTGGTGTCTGCGCCAGGGCAGGCAAAATACCCCACCAAGTGAGCAATATGATCAGCTTGCGTGGGCTCTCTATGTACATGCACCTCTGGCCAAAGACGGAGTCACTAGGCCAATAAATCCAATTGGTGCCTAACCGCAGTAGCATGCAAAAACGCTCATCCTCTCTAGGAGGAATACTCTTCAGAGAATAACACCTCTAAGAGCAGAGCATTCGCTGAAGATCCAGTTTGAACCATCCAACTTCTATGGTGGACGCATCTCATCTTTTTCATACTGAGGGATATCTTATTTTTAATCCCCCACAGCTGTAGGTATGCGTACGCAAAATGGACCTGGAATTACAAATTCCCCTTCCCTGGTCTTGCTCTTTGCTAACGTACTAGAAAGGCTAGAAAACTGAGCCCTGAATGGGGTCATCCGGGTGGAGTTGATTTCGGTTTCCATTGCATTAAGCAACCAGGAGTATTACTCCCCCTGGATAGGATGCTGGTCTAGCACAGATTAACTTCCCAGGCAAGCCTGGTACCGAGTTTACTCCTGGGTGGAGAGAAGCAAGCAGGGTTAAGTGCCTTGCCCCAGGACACAAAGATGAAACAGTAATGATTTGTCCCAAGTTGAACTGATGACATCCTGGTTATAAGCCCAGTGCTATTATTACTCTGCCACTGACCCCCTAAAATGGCCCGTGTGGTAAATCACAGTCATTTCAGGCATGGACAAGAGATGTATGTTCCCCAAAGAGAGCGCCATGAGGAAATCTGAAAGATCAAGATGTGGCAAGGACTTTCAAAACTCACAAGGAAAACTAGGTTAAAATCTTGTCAATTTATTTTGCTCTAATAAACATGCAAGAGAACTTTATATTATCATTCCTTACCTCTGATCAGATACTTGTGGAACCATGTCAATACGCACTCATTTACATCATTTATCTACAATTTTCACAATCAGTCAATCAACTCAAACCTATTCTCCAACAGACTTTACAGTTAAAAACCTACACACATGTAATTGATAGGTTTGGATCCTCCAACCTATGATTATTCAATGGTGGTCTTGTCTCATCGGGAGCAAGCCCCCCCCCAGACTTGGAATACGCCTCCATTATTTCCACCTCAAGCTCAAGTCCAGATGGAAATTTCAAATATTCCTGGGACGAAAGTTTTGATCCGACAATTTGAAAATATTCTTCAATTGATTTAGGCACTACTTGAACTTCAAAATCATCTATAAGATGCAACCAAAATTTCCACATGCTACATTTTATGTCCAAAAAAACCTGTTTTATATACTCCCTGAAAATTGACATTGAGCCAATGTTTTTTTTATATCACCTGTCACCAATGTTCATGCCCGATAACAGCAGTTGATTAATGGCAGAATTCATCTCACTGTAACTATACCAGCAGATGTGTATACCTGATCAGCACTGTCTAACTGATCAAACATTCTATTAATAAAACCACAGCCATTTTATCTCAGTGCACCAAGCATAATCAAGTAGCGCTGACCTATGTTTATAAGGAACCTGAGGAGAACCAGGAAAATTTATGCAATACATATGCACTATCCTTTAGCTTGGTGCTCATAGGATGTATGGGGTAATAGACAAGATTAATACTGCCTCTAATAAACTGCTGCCGATTATCACAGTATGGTCCTCATTTCTGATACTTTTCATTTCTCATCATCAATCTGTTCGATTTCTGGTTGCGATTTGCGAATTCCCTCAAAATTCGGTTTCGTACAATCTGGCAGCGCATACTTGGCGTTGATGATTTTATTAATCAAGGCGTCGTTTTCTTCACGCTTGGGAACGTCTTCAAATGGCGTCCAAGAATAGTCGTAGTTGAGTTTGAAAGCACCATGGTACTCGTGTGGACAGCTCGAACCCCATTCCTGCAATCGAGATAAGTTTCGTCATTCAAATAAAATCAATTGAAATACCAGGGTAGAATGGGGTAATTGTAGCCCCAATATCCAAAAAAGGCAATCAACCCTTAGCGTGCTACACTACAAGTAAAATGAAAAGTGGGTTAATGGGACATGGTCAAAGGGCATTAAATTTTTTGTTTCATGAATCTTATTGACATGAATGATATAGTGGTTTCACATGACGTCATCACCTGCATTGTTAGAGGGACCTACAAAGGAAAGTAAGCCCCAAACAACCAAGACAGCATTTGATTCAGTTAAGTCAGGTAAATCATTATTCTGCCTTCCAATTCCATGGCTTTTATGCCAAATTGAAAGAGAATTTTTTATTCCAACTTGAAAGAGAATTTTTTATTCCAAATTGAAAGAGAATTTTTCATGCAAAATTGAAAATGGTTACAATCTGGCACAAAAGGGCAATGACCTAGCTAGCTATGGGTATGCTATGACCACGATCACTGTATTTAAACTGTCTACCTTTGCTGGAGCGGACCACACCAAAGAGACCCAGCTTACAGCTATCGATGCCATGCAAGAAGTAAGTATTTAATTATTCTAGACTCACCAATGCAATTTCTTTTATTGAAGATTTGTTGTCGATAGGCCTAGTCTAATAGACAGGGGAACTCATTGACCACACCATAGGTCACAAGTGATTAGTTCATTCCCGATGCCAACACCACTTTCCATCAACTTAATACAACCTGAAGACCAACAAGTGTGAGCCAATCAGTAAGAAGGGACCGCGGCCTGTTAAATGCTTACTGGGGGCGTTCATACCTCAAATTAATGAACCGGTCTTACATCGGTGTGTCTAGAGTATGTGGTTTGAACATACATGTATGTAATACCAAAACTTGCAGTAAGGCGGATGCAATCGGTGATAACAGGTTGAGAAATAACCTTATTTGCTCCAGGTGATAAGACTCTCACACACCCAGCATACAGGCTGACAGTAAGACTCACTGAGTGAGAAAGGCACTGTCAATTTCCAAAACTAATGAAGTCACTTTGCTTGAAGCAATTTCGAAGGTTCAAGAAATGCTGACACCAAACCTACATGTAAGTTTGCCAGAAATCAAATTAACCGAGGTCTGATTTCTGTCACTTTGCTATGGTAGAGTGGTAAGCCTTATCTCAAAGTAATTTGTTCTGGTTTCATTATCATTGTTTCGAAATTCTTGATAAGATTCATCTGTTCGATAATCCTAGAATTTAAGGTTTAATTTTTTGGCGAAACAGTTCAGGAATATTCACCTGGCCGTTCCACGACTAATGACCAAAAGCATGTAAAGTCATTTTTTCAGAAGAAGTGTCTTGGTTCTTGGACCTCACTTTGTTGACTATCCCTAGTGGTCAGTAGAAGAACCAAGACACTTTCTCTGAGGAAATGACCTGATTGGTCATGAACGGTCAAAGTAAACGTTCGGGAGCGCGGTGGCACAACAGCTATCAGAGCGTCGGCCTTGTGATCAGGAGGTCCCAGGTTCGATAGCCGGCCGGTGGCACTTTCTAATCCTCAACTAGCCTGAAATGTCCTTGTGTGCTCCAGACTGTGGCTGCCCTCGGTTCTCCAGAAAGGTTTCTTGATAGGCTGGGTAATAATGTTTCCCATTGTACATGTTGTAAAGCACTTTGAAACATTAGATAACACAGCGAAAAAGTGCTATATAAACTCACCATTCCTTAAGGTATCTAACGAAAACGGATAATCCTTCATTTTATCTTTTTTAATCACAAAGCATGAGATAACACTAAAAGACCTTCAGAAAATACGATATGCTTACCTGTGGTGATAATATTGACAGATATTTTTGCCCCGATTCTTTCTCATACATGTGATAAATGGTTCCTGGACGCTTTACCATATTACATGCAGCATGATGAAGATCATTATCTCTTTTCGCCTCTGTCAAGGCCTGAAATGTGTAAAATTATCTCAAAAGGGGACTATAGGGGGGAGCAGGGGGTTAAATTGGCCATCTTTGGGTGACTAATATGCACAGTATTGGCACTGTGTCATGTTTGATTCAGCACTAAATACGTTCCTGGAACAAGCAAGAATAGTTTCGACGTACTGTGAGATGGGAGAAACCCCTATTAGCAACTTTGAGTAACTTTTTTTGCCTACTTAGCTACTGCCTATAGATTCCCTTTAAAATGATAATAATAATAATACAGTACAACCTCTCTATTGCGGACACCCATGGGACTGGGCGTTGGTGTTCGTAATGTAGAGGTGTCCTTAATAGAGAGGTTATGCCATTATTGTCCAAAAAGGATATTCATGTGTATGAACACGGGGGTAAACTTCAAATTACTTTATTGGCATTTCTAGTGGAGGTAATATTAATTTGCCAACATTGATAGATGCAGGTTGTGTTCGCACGCTACATAATACATAGACAGCGTATTCGGACACTCTGAGTGGCTGAATTTGGTCTCCGAGTCCAAATTAAGAATGCTTTGTCTTCGGAGGGTTCGAAATAAGAATCCTTCACTAAAAAAACAAATTGAGTAAAGAATGCAGTGGATCGGAGCCACCTCAGGTTGCTGCTTTGTGGCAATGCATAACAATTTCAAAATGTCAGTGGAGCTTTTCAATAGGACATCTCTCAATTGATTACAGAGTTTATCAGTCCCAAAGGGTTTACAGTAGATAGAATGGTTCTGCTCAACTAGTGGTATTATTGTCTTGAAATGTTGCATTGATATTACTATCTTGAATTGATATCTTGATATCTTGTGCTTGAGCACTACAACCTTGCTGGCTTGAGCGAAGAAGGCCCTTCTGACAAAAGCTTATTAATCTTAGAATGATCAGTTGATCTTTAAGTTCATACTACTGACTAATAGGCTACGCTCGTGCTAGTCCATTTACCTTTTTTGCCTGTTCCTGCAAATATCGAATCTGTTCAGCTATTACTGTCAGTTTGTTGGAAGCATTCGCCCGCACACTTTCATCTGCCCTCTGCACTACTTTAGCGAGTTCAACTAAATCTGTTGGGTCACCATGTCGTGTTGTCATGTAGTGATTGACAAGCGCTACACCCCCTGGGGCGGGGTTGGATTCAACTGTCGCAACTGAAAAAGAAAAGGCAGAATATCCTCAGAGCAGTATGCAAACATATCGTTTGGGGAATGATTTTTTCTCACCTACGGCCTACCTCATGAAGTGCAGACTATTTTGTCTAAACCTGACACCACACAATTATGGACTATTTCGAAGAGGAATGTTTGGCCGGGTACTGACTAGTCCGAGTCAAGCCTTTCACCCCGAACAAAGGGTCAGGTCATGGCTTATGACACTGTCCGAAGTATAGGTCTTCTGACGTGCACCCATTTGCTTACTTTGGACCCTGGTTCCTCTTCACTTTGACAAAGAGTAAAGGGGTCCACCTAATGTGCGTCCGGAACTCTGTTTGCGGGTCTGGAGCGCGTCCGGAAGAGAAAGTGCGCGTCCGGAACAATTTCCTATGTAAATATGAACCTAATGTTGCATTAGATGGCTTAAATAGCATTTTAATTCCATGTAGAGAAAATAAAATTGAAAAAATCTTTTTGGTGACTTTGTATTTTACAATTTTCAGCGAGGTGGTTAATTACTAATGCCATACTCATATCCCAACTTCCTTACGCGCCTTCTCCTGTTGTGGTCGTCAAAGTCGGTATGAGTTTGTCTTTGCGTGCCGTGGGATAAGGGGCAATAGCAATTATTGTGAAGCCAATTTGCGCTTTTAGGGGGGAGGGGAGGGGATCGAGGGGGGCGGGGGAAGGGGGTCAACAAAATTCAGTGGGGTTTTAAGAGCTTCAACTAAAGATGAGCTTGATGATTATTTTCCTGGGTATATATCTTATTCATTCAAATAAAAAGGCCAGTTTTTCTACCATTCGACAGAGTGGGCCCGGGAGGGGGGACTTATTTTTTAGATTAATTTCTAATTGGCTACACTTAAATTTAGCTATGGCTTATTATCAAAGGATCTAGTGATGACAGTGGATTTAAGGATACACTCACATCAAAGAAGTAGTACAATTTTCACTTATTTTTCTCACAAAATATATTTATTTACAATTACATAGACATCACAAATATATAGATCTATACTAAAATATTACAACCGCATTAAAGGGACAGAATACTGTAATTTAAAAAAAAAATCATTATCAAATATTATTATCAAAGTGAGTTGAAACCTCAAATCTTTGGCGACACAGAACTTGACAAAATAGTACCAAAAAAAGCATCCTGAGGGTCATGCAAAAAAGGGTTGAAATTAACAATGATTAAGACACTCTGTCAGCATTCCATGTGCTGAGACACCAGATACCAGTCTAATCCATTACAACACGGCTACTATACTATCGAAATTCTGCAACTGCAACAACAATTGGTTGAGGAGAAACGTCAGTAAACTGGGATTTGATGGCTGTTTAACACCCAAATCACCCCGCTGAAAATTGTAAAATACAAAGTCACCAAGGAGATTTTTTCCAATTTTATTTTCTCTACATGGAATTAAAATGCTATTTAAGCCATCTAATGCAACATTAGGTTCATATTTACATAGGAAATTGTTCCAGACGTGCATTTTCTCTTCCGGACGCACAAATTGTTCCGGACGCGCATTAGGTAGACCGGAGTAAAGACAAGGCCCCGTCCCGGCAATGAAAGGACGTAAATGACTGTCCAACTCCATTTTGGCATCCTCATGACATTATCACAGTTATTTCAGGCCATTTCACTTGACACTACTTACTCCCTCCCTCGGAACATGCATAAGGAGGAGTCATGTTGTAGGCCCTGTTAGCAAGAGGATGTCATTATTGCAGCACCAACGGAACGTCATTTTTCTAGCTGTAGGCCTACATGTTACATGCATTGATACATGGAAGCCCTACGCATTTTTGGGCAGTATAAAAAGCATGAATGCTTGCAAACACTGGTCATGGCACCTGAAATAAACACTGGATGCCGATTCACCATAGTTTTATGTAAAACTTAACAACACAATGGAATACCTGTGGTCACTGAATTTTCCAACATTTTCGTTTATATCGGGAACAAGGAAAAATGACAAGACCTGGTTAAGAAATTCGTGAAAGATAACCACGCAAGCGCCATCTGCGCCACCTACCGCCTACAGGAAAAACTGAAAACTTATACAACTAGTAGCAAATAATTTGTGCAATATCAAATAATGTGTTGCTGGCAACAGCAACCTGCATACGACTGTGCAGAAGGGATAGAATATCCGGGGAACAAATGATTAAATTGTGCGCTTTAATTTCTGGGTTGTTGATGATTATTGCCTATTATAGAACCATAGACCATAATCCGTCAGAGGGTATCCTGAAATCAGGATGTCGCATACAAAATATCGAGAGGCGGAGTATTTTGAAAACAACTGGTGCCAGGAGGGGGGGGGTACATTTTCAACTTCTATAACGGGGAGGGAGGTGCTCGTTCCCATGTTCTAACAGTACCCTCCTATCAAGGGGATTTCCATCTAAATTTTGACCCCCTTTCTTGGGACTCCTTTGTAAGAAATCGCCTCTGTAACCCATTTATTTCATGTTATTTTCCTTTTTTTGTTGAGTTTTTATACCGAAAACAAGGGAAAATAAGTAAAGTGGTCATAAATTTTAATGAAAAAACGCCCCTTTTTTCGAGTTGCAAGAATTCTTTCTGAAAAAGTTCTCCCGTATTTTTATCATTTTCTCGGGGATTTGACACCCTAGTTTTGAACACAAAGTGACCCCCCCCCCCCCTAGAAAATTGGAACGCTAAACTTGACTGGGCGGGGGGGGTATGCGCTAACCTACTTATGGACGTTGAAGATGCAACAGGGATTTGAGGCATAGGTTTGGTTGATTAAGACCAATCAATCCTTAAATAACGTAAACAATATTGAAAGGGTCTTAACATTAACTGCCTTTGGAACTTTTTCATTTTTTTATGAAGACACGCAAACTGGATCTGATGTTGAGGTAAATGACTAAGTTTCGTTTTGCCTTACTCTGGATTTTCGAGGATGGCGCTACAAGGAAGTTTAATATTATCTCCATGGTGCTTGACGATATGCTATGTCTCTGCTAAAAAATTAATTTTCTGCAATTAACCTCTCACTGTCATCGAAAATGTATTCCCACACCATTCACAGGCACTTAAAGAACACCCAACCGACACCACTCATGTGCCTGTGAACAATCTGGTCGTATATCGCATGATGGGATAACGTGCACACATGAGGGTACACAATCACGAAACAGGGTCAATATTCAAGGATTAGCCAGGATTACGTAATGAACCCACGTTGTTTAGCATGCGGTGTGGGAAATGTTAAGAGAGGTCAAAAAGGAGACATTCGGAATGAATGAATATCAACTGACATTGGCGGGCTTATTGGTCTGTGCGTGAACATCTGAAGGTAGAATAGAGAGCTCAAGATATGGGAAGATTGGTAAGTAATACACCGTTTGTAATTACTCGTGATCCAGTTAAATAGAAATCCACCAAAATACAACGCCGTAGCGCAGAACCAAATTTGTTGAAAATTGGTATTTATAGTACATTTATTTGTCTATCTGTTTACACAAAGGCAATGCTGAACATTATAATATTCAGTATGTTTTTACGCAATTGAAAGTATCATTTTCATATTCCCAATTTTTTACGAACGATGTAGGGCTTTAAAACAATAATTCATAATGTTGACCCAGTTCCGATATCATTATAGTGCAGGTCGGTCCCGATGATGATGGTGTCGTGCACCGACTCGCTTTCTATATCGCTGCTGAATGGCATCGCACCAGGGGCGAAAGGGCGAAGGCCTACAGCTACATGTATATAGCGCGGGGGGGGGGGGGGCAGGGGGAAGTGCCCCTCCAAATAAATACTAAATAATGTATTTTTGCTGTAAAATTTGAGAGAAAAAAATTGTTTTTATTTTAAATTTTGCCTCCCCCAACCCAAGGGCCTGCTGTCCCCCTTGCAAACGACCAAAATGCATAAATGCAGAATATTTAGGGCATTTAGCTCGCATTGACTCCAAACACACATACATGCACTTATTCAGAAGTGGCCTTAAATGGCTGAAACTAGAGTATTTCAAGAATGGGGATCGTTATCCAGAAATACAAGGAGTGATGATAGTCAATTTCTACATCCTTAAGGATTTGATAGTCAATTTCTACATCCTTAAGGATTTGATAGTCAATTTCCACATCCTTATGGATTTCGCACTGGATTTTCTCCGTCAGTCTCAACTTTTTCTCCAAGAGGGGGGTTAGGATAGGGAGATGTGTGTCGCAACCGCTTACCCCTTGGCCCTCCCATGCTGGGCCTCTGGCTATGCCCATATGGCCACTCCACACTTGATACCTAAGCTGAGCTCTCTGCCTCTGGGATGAATTGACCAGAAATGCATGCGAGTTCCTGGAAGTCCTGGCCCTACACATTGGTATGCAAAATATATTCACTGCTGTGACTCTTGACCGAATGATCATATCATGAGAGACCCATATACTGTCCAAAATAAAACACAGAAATATCATAAGCTTGGCATTATAAGTAAGGGCGAATGACTTGCGAAAAGTAAAGGGGGTTCAAGAAGTCGTAGGCCTTCTTGCGTATGCATGTTTACAAAGTTTTTTTGGACTACAAATGCAATACGTTTTCAAACTTGTCATTGGACTAATCAGCAATTTGAACAATGTTTGTCTTCGTTCCAAAAGCAATCCCTGTCTGTATGTTTTGGCCATGACCAAGCAGAAACACTTTGGGGTTGACCATAGACACTATCCTTTAGGCCAGAACTTGAAATCCTAAAGCATTTAGAACTCTTTCAAAATGAAGTAAAACCTAGCCAAAATAGTGATGCCTTGTATTTTTCAGTTCCGAAGAAGCTCTTGTCCTGTTCGAACACAGTTAGGCCTTCGTGAATCAGTTCTGGACCCAATGACATTAAATGAAAATCGGTATTTCATTGGTCAGTTGACAAACTTTGTAGTCAACTTAGCCGTCAAATTTGTCAGTTTACGAATGTAAGGAAAAAACCCCTCTCAAAATGTTTTCGTCCGCAATTGCTTGGATGTATGGTCCCATTCCGGGATGTGCGGTCCCATTCCTGGAGCAGGGGATAAAACTTCAACATCTTTTGTTTCCGCGAGCAGACGACAGAAAATGCCTCGCTTAATTGACTGAACTTGCCTCGTTTTCATGGGATGTTCGGTCCCCTGTACATGCACGTGTAGGAGTAAAACATGCCTGATTACAAGAAGTTTTGTTTTTTGGCCGGGTCTATTTGGCAAGCCGCTCGCCGAACAGGCATCTTTTTTTGTCCTGTTTGGAGAGCCGCTTGCCAAACAGCACTAAAAAGCCACCCTGTTCGGCAAGCCGGTGTAATGTTTTTGAGTGTTTCTGTTTTTGAGTGTTTCCCCTCATTGTTTGGGAACGCTCAAAAATAGATTGACAGAGTTTTTCTGTGTATCCCCCCTATTGAAAAGTCGTGGTCTCTCTAGCTGCCTATTGTTTGGAAACACTGACACATGGGGAACAACCACAGATGTTACACCGGGCTTGCCAAACAGGACAAAAATACTACCCTCTTCACATGTTGGCCAATCAGAGAGCAGTGACGTCATATTCGAATTTATATGCGCATATTTAACAATGGCCGACTTCCCGCTCTCGATTCAATTTCTGTTACTAAACTCGGGTTTTGGTCAATAATCCATGAAGAAGCTTGTACATGTACATGACTGTATGGATTTACAAAAAAAGTCATAAACGTGATTTAACTGATAAGCATGTTAAATGCATTAGTGTGCATTTCTAAAGGCGTTTCACTGTAACTCCAGTGTTGCTGACCGTGTTGCCACGAATGATAATGAGCTCCTGGATGGTTGAATATGCATGAGTTAGGATCTCCATCTGGGCCAATCTTGACACTAGAGGCGCTGATGTCGTTCCTAAACAACGGCTCTAGCACTGCTAAATTGCCACCATCTTGAAAAGCAGTACCGCGCATGTGGAAATGTAAAGAATCTTTACAATTGCAAAGAGGCTATCGCATCACCACTACGCCCGAGAACACGATGACTGCACTACACTGCATTGACAGTTTGCAATAAATTCACGTAAAAACACACCAGAACATCTCGGGTTTTATTTACAAAGATCATATTTTGTTATTTATTTATAAAACAAGCCATTTTATGAAAGAAGGTGGCACTTACTAGGCCTGGATAAGACTTTGGAGTTTGAAGTGGTGGTGACGCAGTGTTGAAAACACCTGAATCTCAGGATGCCGATATCCAAGATGGCGGAATTTTACCAATTCCAGTGTCTGAAATTGAATTTTAATTTCGGCACTGTGCGAGTTTGCATCTGGGCAGAAAAAAAGGCGCTGTTTGGTGAGCCGGGCTTGCCAAATAGTCACTTCCTTGTTTTTTTATGTGAAGTAAGCACCTTATTCATCACCATAATAAAATTTTTATTCTGCCGCCGAAATATTATCACGAATAAAAAAACTAAGCCCCTTTTTGTATTTGGCCCACGGCCTATAGTATAGAATGCTTCTCCATATTTTCAGTCTATATTCGAAGGAAGCTCCTCCAAGTCGTCCCTGCCAGAGGGTGAGAGGAACATCCTCGGCATCGATATCCTCTTCCGGGAGATCAACCTCTCGATCAAGGGACGACCAATCCTGCAAGATGTATTCGGGGCAGCCGCTCAGGGGGACATGCTGGCAGTTATGGGGCCCAGCGGTAAGCTAGCCACCGTCTATTCCAACCTTGACAACTTCTCTTCATCCAAGCGTACCTGGGGTACTTCGTCATCGTCTTAAAATCAAACTTCTACCTATTTTGAAGTGTAATAAACAGGGAATTGTGAATCAGATGGTAAGCCAGAATGCTTGGAACTTGGGATGGGGATTCGTCCTGTGAACCCGCTTGCCAAATCCTTTGCATCTGCCATACCATCAATATATTTTATCTCCTTGGTGCCTGAATTCAGTGCAGTTGAAGTTCGGACGAAGATGGCGAGACATTGGTCAATAAGATTCAATAAACCATGACATGCAATCGGTTCCCAATTGAGGCAAGTAGGCCTACCGGTCACGCCCACAAAAGCTAGGCTCCCGGGTCAGTCCATTGCATCTTTCTAATTGGATCTCCTTAAGTACGTTAGGGTGATGGACGAGACCGGTCAATGACCAATCTGATGGATTTGTCCTCTCTCTTTCCAGGTTCCGGCAAGACTTCTCTCCTGAATGGTATCTCTGGCAGACTACCTCTCGACTCTGGTGAGATCTTCGCCAATGGTGTCAAGTTCACCAAACCGATGAGGCGACAGAGTTGTTACGTCTTACAGCAAGATATTTTCTTCAGTATGCTCACTCTGAAGGAAACGCTCACAGTAAGTGCAGAATCTCCGCACAGAACATCGGCCGTCAGGTTTGGCCATTCTAGAACCACTGTCGCAGTCATTCAACCTCGCCGCTCCTCCCAGAAAGCCGCACTCATTTCACTTTTTGAGTTGACTTATTCCACTCTTAATCACTTCACCTGCTAAACTATAGTCTAACCTCAAGTTTTGTGAGCAGTCACTTTCAACCACAACAGAGACGTATATCCTTGCTGCTGCTCTGATCCTCGCAGAAGTACATGCTTCAGCGTCATAGCCTAGAGCAGGCCTCGTGCTCTCACGCTCTCTTTTCTATGCTTCTTCTCGCAGTCTTGTCCCGACTTCGAGCACACCACCGAACTCACAAACTTCGAGTCGGGTTTGGTCCAGCACAACGCCGCCGAACTCATTTACCTCGAGTTGGGCTTAGTCCTGTCCAGTACGCCGCTGAACTCATTACCATCGAGTTGGGCTTGGTCCAGTACGCCGCTGAACTCATTACCCTCGAGTTGGGCTTGGTCCAGCACGCTGCTGAACTCATCATTACCTCGAGTTGGGCTTGGTCCAGCACGACGCGGAACTCATTTACCTCGGGTTGGGCTCAGTCCAGCACGACGCTGAACTCGTGTATGTCGAGTTGGGCTCGGTCCAGAACGACGCCGTTGAACTTATTGAACTCAGAGTTGGGGTCAGGCCAGCACGCCGCTGAACTTTTGACCTCGAGTTACGGGCCTGGTCCAGCACGACGTGGCAGAATTCACTTACCTCGAGTTGGGCTTGGTCCAGCCCGATCGAGCCCGATTCTGCCGTTGAACTTATTGACCTCGAATTTGGGCCAGACCAGCACGTCGCTGAACTAATCTACCTCTCGTTTGGCCCGTTCCAGTGCACCGCTCTGTTGAGACTACCTGACAAGATGTCGTGGAAAGAGAAGAAAGCACGGATCAATGAGATCATAGATGCGCTGGATCTTAGAAAATGCGAGAACACTAGTAAGTAATTCCATACGACGTCGCTGTCTACTTGTTTTCCGTGATGACATTTTTTTTGTTGAATGATAATAAAAATTTACATAATTTTCCATTGCCTCTCTAGTCGCCGCTCAAAGCAGCGCACGAGAAGGACTAATTTCGCGATAATAAGTCTGGGAAATTTTACCCAATGACTGTGTACAAACGAGGAAGTAGAGTCCATCGGTCACATTCTTTTGTTCCGAAAGGGTATTAAACAGCCATTTACATCGTGGCATGCATAAAACACCACGATGTTCTTTTCATGAATAGCATTCCGCGAAGATGACGTCACTGCAGCTGCTGCCCTCTATTTCCCCATCGCTGAATTACAGGCAATGTCGGACAAAATGCGGTTTCGTAATGGATTCAGGCTTTCTAACTAGGGCAGTTAGATTCAATCTGGCACATGTCCGAGTGTTGGAAATACTACATAATTGTTCTGAATATTTCTCTCTCTGACTCTATGGTATCATTCATGCTAAAAACAATGCAGGGTCAAAGATAATTTACTTTGGAATAAGCTCAAATGCGTAGAAATAAGTGTCGATGTCCGCCTGTCACGTGACTAAAAGGTCATCAATATCTTATGCAAATGATCTTGTGAGCTATAAATAGTAACTTCGCGGCATGCTATTGAAGCAGTTTCCTGTGGACCAGCCAACCCCGAATGAACCTCGTTCGCAGACTGCGATATTGCAATGATACATTTCAGAACAAGTTTGATTATTCTCCATTTTTCAGTTATTGGTGATTTCTCGAAACGAGGTCTCTCGGGAGGTGAGAAGAAGAGGGCGAACATTGCTTGCGAACTCCTCACCAATCCAGCGCTTATGCTCATGGATGTAAGTTGGTCCGATCAAAAATACATATATATCTGTTTATTCCTCCTATATAGAAGATTACAAAAAATTCAAAGCAACATAAAATTATAACAACTAATGTACACTATTTACATACTTCTAGCTGTTGTCAAAAAATATGTAGTCTTAGGCAAGAAAAACATTTTAGATATAATTAGCCTAAGCATTCCAGCACTGTGCTGTGATCCGAAGGAGTGCTACATTTTCTTCATAATCAAAAGCGGAAAGTTGTTTCCCGAGCAATGTTTCTGTGAGTTCATCGTCGCACATGTTCCACAGTGCTGTGCTGAGTTCAACTGGGCATTCATTTTCAATTTGTTCCCAAAATTTCTCACGTTGGGAGGAAAAACCTGAACATCCACAGAAAAAATGAAGTTGCGGATCGGTATAACATTGAGTACATCGATTGCACTTTGTTTCTGTGATAGTTTCTGGTAGCGTGTTTAGCTTAGCTAGGAAGGCATAGTTGCTTTTGTGCTTCCGATCAGTTTGAGCGGTTGTCCATATTAAGGACGGATAGTCCAGAGACTTTTCAATGTTCATTATTCTGAAAAGATTATTGCGTGTACATTCTGCTCTGAAGTTTAAGTTTTCTTGATTGAGAACAGATTTTTGAACTAAAGACTTCCAGGGGGTACCGGTTGGCACACTTAGTTGACCACTTTCAGTGAACTCTTTTAGGGAGTTTGAAAGGTTAAACCTGTCCATTACTGTCATTAAGTTTGGCACATACCCGAGACAAGTTTCGGAACTATTTGTTCTGTTCAACATTGAGCGGAGCCGAAAATTGAAAACACGCCTGGGGAGTAGGTGCTCAGGCATTCTTGCTAACTGTCCAAAGAATAGAAGACATTGTTTATCGATGAGTGCTTTTAGGCTTATACTTCCTATCATGGCTTGTGTTGTTACAGTTCGAGTGATTTTGCTAAATCCTTGCATTCGTTTGAGACAAAATCTGTGAGCACGCTCTAAGATCATTAAGTCACGTTCAGACATATTGGACCATAGTTCACTGCCGTAAAGTGCCTTCGGAAGGCATATTCTACAGTAGATATGGTAACTGGAGATGGGATTAAATTTGTTGGGTTGCATCCCCGGACCTAGTATGCACATGAGAGTTTTCTTTAGCTTTTGAGCGGCGGAAATTGCTGTTGTCGTTGTTCGGCTGTATTTGTTCTGTATTACACCAAGGTGTATGTGCGAAGCGGCTTCCTTAACCGGTTTGTCTCCAAGCGTCCACATTCGTTCATTGGAAATGTTTTGCCATTGATGCTGTGTCTCACCAAACACCACAACAATGCACTTGTCTGAGTTGTAGTCATACCTCCACTTGATTGAATATTTGAAACTGCATGACATCATGTGATCAAGACCATATTTAGCAAGTGAGACGAGGGTCAGGTCGTCAGCATGACAGGGGGAACCACATTCTATGTCTCCTAGTTTTGCGCCACAATTTGTGTTCTCTAAGGTATAGAGGAGATTGTCCATATACAGCAGATAGAGCCACGTGGAGAGCACTCCACCCTGACGAACGCCTTGTTTGATGCTGAACCACGGTGAGTACATATCATTTTCCATGACACAGCTTTCAATATTTTGGTAGCAGGTTGCGATAATGCGCCATAGTTTGCCTCGTACTCCAAAGTTAAACAGTTTGTAAAGCAATCCGTCTTGCCAAACAGTGTCATAAGCCTTAGCTGCATCTAAAAAACAGGTGTACACTTTAGAATGCCTTTCTAATAGATGCGAGATTGTTTCTTGTAGTACGAATGTCGTTGAGACACAGCTGCGCATTTTCTGATACGCGCTCTGCTGTTGATGGGGGAAGATAATGTTCTCCTCACAGGTCCATATTTTAAGCCGCTCGTATATGAGTCTTTCAAACAGTTTGTACACGGTTGGCAACAGGGTGATTGGACGGTAGCTGTTTGGGTCACTCCTGTCCTTTCCCTTTCCTTTGTGTAGGGTATGGATAACACCCTGTTTTGCATCTTTCGGTACATGTTCTGTTAACATAAACTGATTAAATAGGTTCGTTAGCGCTTTGTGAAGTGCAGAGCCACCGTATTTTAAATGTTCATTGGAGACTCCGTCAAGTCCCGATGCTTTGTCGTTTTTAAGAAGTCGTAGACATGACTCTACCTCTTCTTGGGTAAATGGGTCGTCAAGCACAGATATGTGGATTCCTTGCGATTGGTTTGCCATTTCACGAATTCTTTTTTCCACTTCCTCTCTAAAAGTCTCGTCATATTTACCACTCTGGTCAGGTTTGTAAAGATTCGCAAAGTAATCTGCCCATTTGGAGCAGATGTCACTGGTGTCATATACCACTTCCCCGTTAAATCGCATGGGAGGAGGTGGTCTCTCTTGATTGCGTTGTTTACTTTTCAGTAATTTCCAAAAGAGCGTTTGGTCAAATTCTGCTGCTTCATTTATTTCATCATAGAATTGCTCCTGAAGTCTTTCATTTAAACGTCGCATTTCGGCGCGAAATCCTCGTTTGCTGTCCTTGTATTGCTTTCGTGTATCACTGGACATAGCTCTGGGTTTTCCCGCTAAGACCCAAGCATGGCGTAATTGACGCATTTTTGTATGCAGGTCTTTTAAGCACTCGTTCCAATACGGACGGAGTCTTTTGTTGAGATTGCTTTTCGGAATAGACAGCTCGGCAGCATTTACCATGGCGCTTATGATTTGATTGTAGTGGTCATCAACATCACAGTTTGAGGCTGAGGGGCTGGACTCGAATGCTGGCAACGTAGCTTTTAGGGCTGCGCAATAATGCTTGATTCTTTGGAAGTTTGACCGGATACAACGTGCCCAATGAAATGTTGTACGCTTCGGTTTTTTCACATTTTCGCGATTATCTGTTTGCTTTACGTTTCTACTCTCGCAGGCGTATGTCATAATCACGGAGAAGACTGGGAGGTGATCTGATGTATTGAGTGTTTCATCATCGATTACCTCATTGTCCTTCGAATGTTCTAGTGTTACTGAGCTCACACAGATGTGATCTATGAGCGTCTTGTGGGAGCCTTCGTACGGGTCAAATGTAAATGTTGGCCCTTTACAACAGGAGCTGACAGGAATTGAGTGCAAGTTAGCATTATTAAGAAAGGCTGTTAGCACGCGCGTTCTTTGGCAGTTCGGCCTTATTGGCATTCTCTCCCCTGTGGTTTGAGCGTTTAGATCTCCTAATACGATTACGTTTCCAACCGAGTCATATACATCATGCACTTCGGCAAGGTAGTCAACATATTCTACGAAGAACTCCACTGGATGATTGACGCTTGGTAGATATACCATAAGGATAAAAGTGGGTCTGCGATTTGGGATGCTAACACATATTCCGACGATTCGGTCACCCTCTATATCTAGTGTTCTTATCAAAGGGGAAAGGGTTTTGTGCCACATGATTGCTACACCTCCCTTCCCCCTGCGATTCATATGCGACGAAAGAAGATCATTGTCTGACACACCGTACGATTTGTAGCTACTGTTGATTGTATCTAGAAATTTAAGTGAGTCCGGGTATAGCCAATGCTCACAGATTCCAAGTATGTCTAAGTTGCGCGACATGAGAAGATGGTCTATATAATTGGCCCCATACATTGCACCGCGAGCGTTCCAACATGCAATGCGAAATGAGTTTGGTTGATTATTTGGTATGGACATTATGGTGAGAAAGCGCTAGTCAAACCACTCACGGCACATGATACCTTCGGGCCAAAAATGCTCTGTTAGGAGAACATCTTTGTCTCTTTCATCCACAATTACTTTGGCTGACTGCGTGCCTCGGATCTTGCTTTGTATGAGCCGGACCCTTGGTGTATTTATACCTTGATTTTCTAGAAAGTTAACTAATGCGTGTACTTTGCTACTGAGGGAGATGCGACCAACGAAGACCACAGCCCTTTTCTGGCGATTTTTCCTGATTACACCTGAGAATTCATCACTGAACCGTTTCGTTGAATCAGATAGAACGGTATGAGTATTCGTTTGTTTCTGAGCCGCACATTGGTTCGTAAAGATTACGGTTCCGATAGCCCTTGGTGGCGATTCTTCAGTAGTTTGCGATGGATTTCGAATCTCTTTCTCGATACGAGTCGCGTCTTTTGGTTTGCCGGACGGCGCAGCCTCTGTCTCGTTTGAAGTGTCTGGATGATTCGTAGGAGAAGCCGCTTGTGTCTCCTTGCTGTGATTCGAATGGACAATCACTGGTTGGGAGGATGCCTTCTTGATTCTCGAAGATGGTGATGTGGGTGATTCCATACGGACACGATCAGCATAACGGGGTTCCTTTCTTATGGCCTGGGTTTCTCGATCCAGAACATTGAATTTTGAGCGTATCATATCGACTGATTTGCGCAAATCAGTTAGTTTCGAGTCGCAATCACAATTGGGCGTTTGCTTGTCATCGGCTTTCAACTCGTTTCTTAGTACCTTTAGATCACTTCTTAGCTTTGCAACACCCGAATCTCGTATGTCCTTTATGCGATCAACAGCTAATTTCACCTCGTTGAATTCACGTGGTAGATCGTCGTATACTCCACATTTTTGGAGCGCTAATTTTGAATTCTTGTTAATATCCTTGAGCTTTTCGGACAGCGCACTAAATTCTGTTTGTGACGCAAGGAGAGCTGATCTGAGTTTGGAGCATTCGGCTTTTAAGGAATTATTTTCCTCAGTTAAGTCGGTGAAACGTGCATCACTTGATGCCGACATTGTTTCTAAGCTAAGGTTTATTTCTGCGACTGTTGTTTTATTCGAAGTAATGTTCGCGTTTGTAGTTTTCACGAATTCTTTTAGTTTCTTGATGTCCACGTTTGGACTTGTGGTTCCTGTATTGTCCTTTTTCACTTGTTGTAGTTCGATTTCGATCCTGTCAACAGTATTGATTAGTTTTGCGAGGCAGGGACAATGGTCGCACGCGCCTTGACCATTGTCCGAATTTGGTGTTGGCGTTGTAATGTGACCGTGTTCAAGAGGCGGGACAATGCTGTTCTCTGCTGGATTAGCCGTAACGTGATTACTCAACGTGTTGTTGGGGTCTTGAGTTGTTTGTGGTGTCTCACTTGGCGATTGACTTTTTTGATTTGAGAACATCTTTGAGTTCCATTAAGTTGGTCCGATCAAAAATACATACCGGTAGAAAGGCCCAAGACCCATTTTTAGACAGTGTACGGAGGACTAAATGTAGTACTTGTTCGAAAAGGGAGATTCTATTGACTGTGTTGTTTGTTTTGAAAGAGGAAGCAGGTGTACATGCTAATGCGGCTGAGATGTAACCTTATTTAGGGTTGACATCTTCCTGGCCGATTGGAACATGCCATGACCCTATATAACAAAGAAGATGGCCAATGATGGAGATCTTTCTTATGATATATCGACCATTGTACCGTTGACCACAGAAGTGCATGGGACAGACAATACGGCAAAATAAACCAAAATAAAACAGATCCAGAACGTCCGTCGAATGACTGATGACTTGTTGTTTTCGTTATAGGAGCCAACGTCAGGTCTCGACTCGAGCACGGCTCACAGTCTTATGATGACAATGAAAAAATACACTAAAAACTACAACAAGACAGTCATCACAACCATCCATCAACCGTCCAGTCAGATCTTCTACGCATTCGATAAGGTGCTGTTACTTAGTGGTGGAAAGGTGGGTACCGATGTTTATCAGGCTCAGTGTTGTGCGAGCTTGAGATCGAAGTGACCCTCTCCGAAGAAAGGGAAGGTGTTTCACACAGCCCAAGTATAAAGGCCCAGTTAAAACTGCACGGACATAAACTCCGGACGGCCTCGTCCCTTCCACCATAGGAAGATTATGTTTAGGATGACGAAAGTCCCGCCAAGGTCTGCTGATGACAAATTGATGAATAGACTACCTCACCAGACATTCTTGTGGTTGGCTGAGTCATCACCGATGGGAAGCATCGACGATTGCCTGCCGCAAGTCGGTGGACGACAATCCAAAGCGTTTAAACTTCTCCTGATTCTAATAATCTCTTTCGTTTAGGTCGCATACTACGGAAAGGGGGCGGAGATCGCCAGGTACTTCGAGAATATTGGTCTGCCTTGTACGCCCAATTATAACCCAGCTGATTTCATATGTAAGCTTAAGTTCTTGATTCAACTTAAGGCGGTGACGCTTGTGGGGGGGGGGGGGGGTTGGATTCATTCGTTCCGTTGGGTAGTTTCCTTGCTATTAAAACCCCTATACCTTTGGAGTAATTTGAGCCTTGATTTGAAACCTGGAAACTGGAGTTGTGGCCGCTCATTCCAGTTAATGCACGGAGCTAGGCTCCCAAAGGTCCGCATGCGTTATGAAAAAGCGCTCAAGATCTCTAACCTTGATTCTTTTTCAGTGGATTTAGTAAAGTCCCCAGATGAATCCGTCCAAGAAACTGTCACTACAGCAGGTCGAGCACTCACGAAAACAGAATTCTGGGCGAAGGAACTCCAGCAATTGGGCCATGGCGCTAAAGGCTGGGGCGAATATCGGGCCAGCATGGCGGTCATCTTGGAAACAACAGACAGCAACGGACACGCAAATGAAGGATTTGTCATGGAAGAAAATGACGCCAAAACAGTTAACGTGAACCTAGAAGGAAACGGAGGTGTGCCAAATGGAAAAGTTGACCCGAATTCTGTCGAAGTGCAGATTGCAGGACAGGAAATGATTTCTAATATTGACAAATATTATGACGCTCGGGTCAAATTCCAGTCTTCCTTCTTGACTCAGTTTAGGGTTCTTTTCATGCGCAACTTCAAGCAGGCCCGGCACAGGGTTCTGGCGCCAATTTCTCTAGTGCAAAGTTTGTTGATCAGTCTGGTGGTGGGGCTGTTGTGGTTCCAGTTGGATAGGACCGAGGAGGCGATTAGAGACAGAGAGGGCGTGGTAAGTCCGGATGAATTGGTCATGATCACGCTACGAAAACCATCATCAAAACCAATGTTCTCATTCGCCCGACTTTTTTTGATTCACACGAGTAATGGCAACCCCTTCTACAATACAATCGTTGACTAAAGGAAACAGTTAGAATGCGCGGAACAATCCTGGCGACGACAACGCTATACTAAAAGCTTTCTCGGCGCGCATTGCTCAAACTGTAATATCCAGCGAGATGGCCACCAAGCGCAGCATTCCCTTAGCTTTAGAAACAATGCATGAAACCAGAGTCTTTCCAACTCTGATGAAACAAATCCGTTGAAAACGTTAGTAGAATTCGTCTGCGTCCAGAATTTTGAGATGGATGCTGGCAGACGGACCGTTCTAGGAAGGGACGTTGGTACCAGCGCGGTATTTTTCATGATTTTCAGTGAGGTGATTCGAATATTCTTCATCATTGGGCAGTCCTACATCATATCATGCTCTTCTTTCAGCTATTTTTCTCATCGGTATACTGGAGTTTCGTCCCATTGTTTGATAACCTTGCCTCATGTAAGTAAATGCGGACCACATCTAGCTTTATCCATGACATGGCCTTGGTGATAAGCAACCAGGCCCGTGATGATATATAGAGACGTTTCGAATCACCATTACTCGCCGGCGCGTGTGTGTGGCGGCAAAACGTGATTTTTTTTCCCCCGTTGCCTCGGCTAAATAAAAGCATGGGTCAAAAGATAACCTTTAAGATACTTTCATTTGATAAACGAAAAAAGTAACGCACCAATACTAGCAGCGAGGTTCTTTGTAAACCTCTTTTTTGACGGCTACTTTTTACACCTAGGTATCTAAAACGTTATTATTCACATGGATGGTATACAAATGTGTATGGCTAGATAAACGCAACAAAGAAAACATTTTCAGGACGTTGCATGAACGTTAGCAGTAAGATATCTCTTCGTCATCCAGTATTGATGATTGTATACATTCTGTGTACTTTCTCCCTGTGTGCATATAGCTTTAGGTCAAAGAAGTACCCCTGTGATGTTTCAATCATTACCATAATTTGTCATGAAGAACCATTTACCAATACAATAATGAATTTTTATAGGATTCCAATACCTAATGATTGAGAAAAAACTATTTGTGTAAACCGTCTCTACAAATTGACGCCTGTGCACTGATTTCGGCCAACTAAAATGCAAATATTAAACTGGCCAGTAAGACCATTTATATTATTCATTATCATAAAGCATGCCTAGGATGGCCTGGCTCTGTTGATTAATAATCCACCTGTAAATGAAGATTTTATCCAGTTTCGCCCATCACAGCCATCAATTTACCACACCTTGATATGCCACACTTCCGGTGCGGATGAATAAATGTATCTGCCCTGTGGGTGTCGTTTTTGACCCGATGTCATTCGCAATCTCCTAGCCTCGCCATACAGCGTACATTTGGTTTCTTCCGGCAAAAGAGGCAAATGAAGTGCATTTTGAGATCAGGCTTTTTTTCTCCTATACCTCGTTCCCAAAACATATCGAGAGGTGGAGTATATTGAAAACAACTGGTGCCAGGATGGTGGGAGATTGGTCGATTCGGTGTGGCTTTTTCGAGTCTTGTAAACGGCACTTGTATCCTCTTCCCATTCCAGATCCTACGGAGCGCGTGATAATCAACAAAGAGCGTGCCGCCGGTTCCTATAGACTCTCCGCGTTCTTTCTCTCGAAGTGGCTGAGTGAACTGATTCTCCTGCTGATACAGCCCCTTGGTTTCTTGATCATCGTGTACTGGACGATCGGCCTGAAGGGGGTGGATGGATTCTTTTCCATGTATGGGGTCATGTCGTTGGGAGTAATGTTATGCATGGTAAAATTATATTAGCTATCGCTTTTTGTGCAAGTTGCTGTTTAAATGCAAGCGCCGTTTCATTTCTTTGGTGGTTGTTTCCATGAAAATGACACTCGCCACTGCCGTGCCGGTGTAGAAGTTTAAAATGTCCTAGGATAAAATGTCCGGGAACAAAGGATTCTATTATGCGCTGAGCTATTGACGGTCATTGCCTCTATAGAACCATATGCCATAATCTGTCAGAATACAATAGGCCCGGACACTTTTTTTAGGGGGGACACTTTTTACTTTTACACCGGCACAAGAGAAAACGTGTTGTTTTGAATAGATTTGCGATGATTTAAACAAAACACCTTTCCCTTGCATTATTCGCGTATGACAAGCCCAGGTGCACGCTTAGCCCTAAGTACATTGTGCAGAAAACGTTACATCATTGTAATAGGAAATTTTCAAATACCACTACAAATTTCAATTTTTTAATGAACGGCGTATACATTAAGTTTCAAACGATCAGCAGCGAAGTATACGTGAACGCACGTAATGTGTCTTCTTCTCCATTCATTTCAGAGTATCGGGTTGATGATCGCTGTAGCCGCCAATGACATGAATACGGGGATAACCACTGGTGCTGTATTCATGTTAGCCACCATGTTGTCGGGTGGTTTCTACACCCAGCGCATTCCATTCTGGCTCGACTGGATCAAGTACTGTTCCATTGTCACCTACATTTTCAACAGCTACACAGAATTCGAGTACAGTAACGCTCCTCCCATAACGTAAGTACCGCTAAGGTCACGGAACCTCCAGCGGTAGCATTGCTTCCGTAGCCTCTTGACGCCAGTTGTCTGGACTGCTGTCAATACAATGTCAATGTCAATACATTGAGGGTCAAAATACGGTATAGAAATTGTCCAATTTGAATATTCTAACCCTATTCCCAATCTTTGAAAGAACTGTTTCTTTTAATTATTGAAATATTCGGTCCTGTGGAGTGACAGACAAGCAAACCAATCTTACGGGCGTTGAGTCGTATTTCCAATCAGAAAATTCTTAATTCTGCTTGACCGAGGTATTTATCAGAAATGAACCAATCAGAAGTGTTCTTTGCGAGACTTCGCATCTTTTTGTCCAATCAGAAGGATCCAATCCTGCTCCACCGAGCTTGTCCTAAAATTTGAACCAATCCAAACAGGCTCTGTTGCGAATTGGATTGAGTTCACGCTCGTGCTAAGGTGCGGAACAGTTTAGACGGTATGTAGGCCTACATCATGAGTATTTCTACTTTTTCTTGTTTAATTTCAGCTGTGCCACCAACACAACCTCAATATTCGCCGAGTGCCGGGAGTTGAACGTGACGTCAGTTCCATCCGAAGCCTACCTGGCCATGAGGAAAGCTACCTTCCCTGTCTGGGCCAATTGTCTATGTCTGGTGGGCTACACAATTTTCTTTAGGCTTATCACGTATCTGTTATTCAGATTTGTCAGATGTCCCTCGAAAAACTAGGAAATTCACCAAGTACGTTTGCATCATTCGGTGATTCAAATACAAGTTACAGCTGTCATAGGCCACACTGACTACCGAATCTTAACTAATATGAAAGGAGACAGTAAGATTCGAATACATGTAGTTTTACCACTGTCGTTTCAGATGTCAGTCTTTAGCAACCTCGACACGTAATTTCTGTAACAATCTTTAGTGCTGACTTGCACTGAAGGAACATATTTTGTTGACCTATTGAGTTACGCTCATAAACATTGACCTAGTAAAAAGTACTCCTGAGGCAGACCATTATCCATGCTAATCGTTATTTACACCACTGTGGATCTGGAACTTTCTGGTCATCTGGCAGCCATTACAAAATCTTTTCTTGCCATTTCGATGCCAATAACCGGTAGTAGCTGGAGTGATGAAGTTTTGGTGGGGTATCTATAAAGGCTACATCACATGTCACCCGGGTTTTTGATTTAACCTACTTTTTAAGGTTACAGAGGTCAAAATCCAAAATGTCCCTATAGGTGGCGCGTAGTACAGACACTTCAAATTAGATTTTTGAAACATATTGGGCATGTACATGTTGACAAAGCAGGTGAGCACATGGTCCCTGGACGTTCTTTCGCAGCACACCGAGCGTCCAGAAGGGCTATCATCACCTTGGGACGAAAACATTGCACGATGTCTCAGTCTAAAATATAAATGAAAATGTTTGAATTTCTTGTTGTATATGCATGTATATTGAATACAATATGTACAAAATGGATAAATAAATCGCCATGATATTTTCTCAAAATGAATTATGTTCAGTGTATTTGGCATGCCGATCCATCGTCGTTGTGCGTATATCCAGGGAGGAGACTTTAGGACTGATATTCACCGCCGATAAGTCGGCATGTAATTTGGTAGTTTTTATGATTACTAATAGAACCGACCTACAATGAACATATCATTGTGTTGACGCTCAGAAATGAGTTTGATATGTACAGTCCTAGTGGCTGGAGGTTAAAGGAAAACACATGATTTATATCCCTGAAATACATGTATCTCGATCGATGGACTTATTATCCCGATCGTTCCAGTCGATAAGTCGTATCATCTCCATGGGATAGTCGAATCGGTGAGTTTGATAGGGGATGGAGACGACTGACTAACTGTAAGGTGCGGCTCCACATGACAGTAAACTGTCGACAGTAATTGAAAAACTGTCGACAGAAAACTATCCATAGCCCTTCCACTATGAAGAAAAAATCGCAGATAGTCACTGTCTGCGAGCTCTGGAAACGAGCGAGATAGTTTCTATCGAAAGCAACTGTCGTAAGGGCCATCCACGTACGGTGGTTTTGTATGATAGTTTCTGTCTGACAGCCGTATTTACCTTCCACGTGGCTGTCTTCATTCAGCATGTTGCCAGCAAGAAGGAAACAAGTCGCCGCGGCGATTGTGGTTTACATGACACTGCGTGAGCGGAGGCAAAAGAGGAGGCACAAGCTTTGGGTACATGAATGGTTTCTTAGAAGGGAGCAACACGGTGCATACCACTGCCTCCTACGGGAGCTGAGATTGGAAGATTCGAGTCGTCTCAACAATTTTTTGAGACTCTCCGCAGTTGACTTCGAGGAGCTTGCAGTGCTTGTTGGACCCAGGATCCACAAACAGGACACGTGTATGCGGCCTGCAATTCCGGTGAGGGAGCGCCTTGCCGTGACTTTGCGCTTTCTGGCAACTGGTGAGTATGCTTATTTCCCCACTATCTCATGAATAGAGCACGTACATGAGGTACTGCACTGAGGGATTTCAGCAGAAGAAATAGGTAAAAAGGTGATAACTTTCCAAATGTTGCTTTATTTCACGGTTTATTTCCCAATAAACAAACCAGACACAGTTCCACTGACATAACTGAAATTCAATGAATAACCGGTGATATGAAGTTCCATTTATGTCATTATTTTATTCACTATTTTATTCACACAGATTGGCGTTATCTTTCCGAGACCAACCATGGCAAAACTGGAAGTAACAACTGAATTGACTTTTGCAGGATGTAACCCCTGCTATCGAAGTTCTTGATGGCAGATTAAAATTTGGTATCAATCCTTCAAGTGAGACAGGACTAGTGTGAGAAAGATAACGTCAGTTTGGCTTAACGCCACGTTATCTGTTAACGTTGTTTGAACAACTGGCCCCTGAATGTTAAATAATTAATTTTGTCTTGGTGATTTAAAATTACCAGTGAGATGTTTTAAAAACAAATGATATTTGATAAACATCTGATGTGATATAAATCGAATAATTATGACATGAAGAACTTTATAAATGAAGCTGGGCCATGTAAATTCTTAAACTTTCCCTTTTATTTCTAAATTCAGGCGATTCATTCGTCAGCCTGATGTATCTCTTCCGTATATCTGCCGTAACGATATCCCGTATTGTGTCTGAAGTGTGCAAAGCCATTTACGAGGCACTCAAGGAGGAATTCCTGAAGGCAAGTCGGTACCACTGAATCGTATGACCGGCGGCCACGGCAGTGTTCTCTGGAGTTGAATTCATGTCATAATTATTTGATTTATATCAAATCAGATCAGATGTTTGATAACTCTTTTCGGTGAGATGATTATTAAATATCCGACAGATAATTTTAAAATATCGCCCACATTTTGTTTGAATTCCCAGGGAATATGAAAGCACGGCTGCGATTGGTTGGTAATTTTTGGAAAGTAACGAAGGCATTCGGGATCATACGGAGTTTGCCGAGATGAAATGAGATTTTTTAATATATAAGATGTTTTATAAACATCTCAATGGGACGATTTAAAATCATCTGATGTTTTAAATTTATCTGATAATTTTAAATCATCTGGACAGAATATAATTATTTAACATCAGATCTATAGGTAATGTCTCGAGATGTTTTATGATATCTCATGTGATAGAATTGAATATAATTATGACATGAATGGAAAATATAGTGTTCGGTCACCTATTATATTCTGTGACACCAATTAATTATTCTTATCATTACACATGACGTTTGTCTGATCCTGAAGCATGTGTAGGAAGGAAAATTGATTCGGAATTTGCTTGTCGTCCGGGCCTGTGTTTCCCTGCTCTTTTTGGCTGAATCCCGTCAACGAAGGACTGCAAGTTGAGCTGCGAGAAGTGCTGGGCGTCAGTGTGGTTGTCATAGCTGCGGCGTCTTCATCGTCCTTCTCAGCTGCTTCAAGAATGACCCTTTGAATATCCCGTTTCAATTTCTTGCGGTTCGACTCTGATTTCCATCCCCTCAACTCAGAAGCAACAAAAGCACCAAATGTGTCCAGTTCATCGGTCTCCCTTGACATAACTTCACATGCCTTCTGAAGGATTTCATCAGACGCACGACCGACATCCTTTCGTTTTCGAGATTTCGACGGTGGCGGGTTGGGTGTGGCCACGGAAGATGGTGATCCTCGAGGTTGAGTGCAGATCTCGTCCTTGTTAAATAGTGTTGCATCTGGCGTATCATCTGGCGCTTGTTCTTCTTGTTCCTGAAAATATATATTTTTTCTGTTTGAATATTGTGGTACAAGTACATGTATAGTTACGATTTTTTAATTTTTTGCAGTTTCCTTCCGACTCCGATGATTGGTTACAACTTGCTTCCGAATTCTTTGAAAGGTGGAACTTCCCCCAATGCATCGGTGCCATAGACGGAAAGCATATTACCATGCAAGCTCCAGCAGCGTCTGGGAGTTTTTATTTTAATTACAAAGGCTTCCACAGTATTGTGCTGATGGCATTGGTTGATGCGAAATACCGCTTTACGTTTGTCGACGTCGGATGTTCATTATCTTCGGGTCTTGAGAACAAGACCCTTTGCCTACCATCACCAAGGGTACTTCCAGGTCGAAATATGAAGGTACCATTTGTATTTGTGGCCGACGATGCTTTTCCATTGCGGGAAAACATAATGAAACCATATCCTCTGCGAGACATTCCCGGTAGCATGCGCATCTTCAACTACCGACTTTCGAGAGCGCGTAGAATCGTCGAAAATGCATTCGGCATAATGTCCAGCGTCTTCCGCATATTTCGAAAGCCGATAGCTGTAGATGCACAGAAAGCAGAGGATATCGTTTTGGCTTCCTGTGCATTACATAATTTGATGATCACGAAGAAAGACTCGCGCGCACGCTACGCTCCACATGGTACAGTCGCTATGGAAGACATGGCTACTGGTGTCATTACCCCTGGAGCATGGCGAAAAGAGGGCATGCCAGCAAACAACATGCTCCAAATCGAGCCATTCACAAGCAACCGTCATGCTCAAACCCCACAAGACATCCGCCACGAATTTCGAGAGTACTTCCTCTCACCCCAGGGTGAGGTTTCGTGGCAGTACAAGTTCATTTGAGGAAGCCGTCCTTAAAGTGGGCGGAATGAAGAGCATTTATGACATGAGAGACTGAAATAAACCTGAAAGAGAGAAATCATGTAACAAAATTAACAAATAAAGATAATTCTCACCAAATTGGTCTTCGATTTTCGTCCTCCAATAACTCCCTCAGAAAAGAGAATGCCTTGTAATACATCCACTTTGGGGTGTAAACGTCGTCAGTCCCTTGCCCAGATTTCCTCTTGGTGGCTTTCTTTAATTCTTGCGCATACTGGTTTCTCAGGTTGTGCATTTTTCTCGTCACTTGCACTTTATCTCTTTTACAATCCTTCGCCAGACTTTTCCATGCATCCTCTTTCTTCAACCTGTCTCTATATTCGGCAGACGTGACATCCCATAGTGCAGGCCTCGCTCTGTAACCTTCAATGAGGTTGCTGACCGCATCTTGCGACCATTCACTCTCCGCAACTTCAACATGAAATTCGTCTGCCATTTCTCGTGTTGAACTCGCACTGATCTGTTCGACGGATCTGTACGACAGTTCTATCCCAAAATAGAGCAAGTGCTAGTCGATAAAAGCACTGTCTGACACTTTTATAACCAACTTGCATAATCTATGTGGCTCACTTCCACACGACAGAAATTGACCATCCTACAATCTTTCGGACAGTTATCTATTGCTGTCATACAGCCACTAGCTGAACAACTTCCACGGGATAGTCATTGGACAGTCACTATCTGACAGCAAACTTTCGACAGGTGGAGCCGCGCCTTAATGATCTGTAATATAGTAGAGCGAATACCCACCAGACGGCGTGACGGTCGCATTCACTTTCGCTCGATCCAAGTGGCAAAAAAATCTTCGAATAAATGAAAATATTTTGTATTCTTTTGGGAAAGTTCCATTTCAGGATATTGCATGCTATTCTGGAGGTAGACAGTCGTACTCATAGGGCTGTGACCTCTCTCGTGCCGTCACGTTGATAGTAGGCCCTAGCCTAGAACCGTTACAAATTTATTGGGGTAGGGCCTATACCAGCTTTCACATGCCGATTTATCATCGGTGTGCGTCAAGACGACCAACGCCGACAGATAGGCCTAAGCATGAGTTGTCAAGGCATAAAACAAAAGCTGTATCTGGTACCTCGATTATAACAAGGTATAATGCTATGTATTCACTACAGCATTCATCCCAATAAAATATTCAAATGCTGCATTTTATGGCCAAAATATATGCATCTTCGTTAATAATACGGTTTCGTCGATTTTGTTCACAAGGTTTTCTTGTCGGAGATTTTTGCGTCTGGTCAAGCTTATCTAAGCTTATGATATACATACTCTATGTTAATAAGGGGAGTATAAAAAACACTATGCTATATATGACCTGGGTCATATATGATAGGCCTACCCCTTGCCCCGCTTTCTCCAGAAAGCAAGGCAAATCACCGCATAAGGTAAAATGTATTTGTTCAGAAGACTCATTGTTGAACTCAGGAATGTGACCAGATCACATTTACAAAAAGGAGTGGTAATTAACACTAGATCAGGGTCGGCCTGTTCCCAGTTTGTTTTTATTGTGGATCACCTGGTTAGCAACTCATTTGAATGAAAAATAAAATGTGTCTTGCTAAAACATGTGTTTTGATAAAAATGATGAAAATGGTGAGTTACGGCATTTTTAACCTCAGAACTTCACTTCATTAATCATCTTCTGGTCGTGGAAAACCGTCATTAAGGTTATTCCCCACATGATTTCCCACCTGATGATGATGATGATGGACTTTTGTCACAAGGATCTTGCTCAATGTGTGATAAAACGTCACAAGACCAGTATAAAATATCTTTTCCGTACTGTGGTGTCACCTTTTATGCGACGCTGAAACTAAAATGGCCTCGGGTAATGATATGTAGCCCGCCATCGTGACGTCAGCCGCGGTAAAAAATTCCATTCACAATCCTCAGGGACAGCTGCGCGCGCAACTGTCTAGTGCGCGGGAGAATAGTCCATTATTAAATAGGGGCAAGGGTACATTTCTGTTAACTATTTTTTCATTTAAAAAAGCTTAACTTGCATATAAACACTGAAAGTATCCGCATTTGATTATTTTTGAGGGTTTATTTATAAAACTTTGCCCAACTGGGGAGATTTCGGAAATCGTGTTTTGGTAATATGTTTACTTTAGTAGGCTACCACCCCTACAGACGTGGCGCGCTATTAAACCGCCCCTAATTCACAACCATCAACAATACGGTTGGTGTGTTCGCCGTACGCCAGATATTCTACCGATATTGTCAAGTAAACATTGGAATACAATATAATCGGGACTTTCAAACTTGCATGGACTTGATCCTATTGTGAAGACAGACACCCTCCACACTGTGATCGTGTTTATTTTTACCACAGATACACACTTCGAGAGATTTTGAAGAAGGATTAATTCGACACCTTACGATATCATGATGTTTCCAAACGCGACACGCGGTTACATGCCGTTCGCCCCTTCGTACGAACAGCGAAAGAAGGAAATGCAGCGACGGGCCAGACATCATAGCGGTGAAAATAAGAAGTCGAAACACCCTGATCCACGAAAAACTAATTCTCTGCCTGCTTTGAGCAAAAACAGTGTGGATAGACCGCAGTTGAAATTCATATCTGTGCCGGACTTGGAATTCGTGAAGAACAGCCATGATGGCAAACATGAAAGCCGCGAAAAGGTGTTGGCTTCGTTGATCAACTTGTTCAAAAAGTCAAAAACCAATCATAAGAACGAGAAAAAAGACTCTCAGAATGGTGTGGATATACCTAAGCGAGTTAGAGCGGACAGTGATAAGGAAAATTTCGTGAGAACTCAGTTGGAAAGTATACGCGAAGAAGACGAAAACACCGGGAGTCAAAACATTTGTCCGCTGCGCCGTTGTAGAACAGCAATGGCCGCTCTTGGCAGTTCGCCAACTTCTGAAACTCCAGCGAAAAAGCACGCTCAGACATTCGAAGATGATCACGATGACGATGAAAATTCACCGTGTTGATGTTTTTATTGCTAGTCAAAGACTTCTTGAACTTATTTGTATAATTTTGGTGCCTATTTGATGCCCAGCTTTGCCAAGGCAGCATTTGGAAGTGATCGTGATGTCTCGGACGCGACCCAACCCACGTGGAAGTAGGTCAGACAGTCTGATGTGGAGTTACAGTTAGATTTCTGCCATGTCGTGATGCATGTGGTTTTGAGAAGACAAGAATAAGACCCAAGATCGGACTTTTCCTGTGCCCTTTTGGCAGCTTTGTGTTGAACAATGCAATGTATATATTGAATTGTATATATTTGTGCCATTAATTTATGAACTGGCTTCTGAGTTTTGGTCGCGAAAGTGTGCAAGATTTTAAACACTTCTGTCCTTGCTTCAAGTTCAACCATTATTGCCTGTGCTGCTGGCTTCCTCAAATATTAAATTCTGGGTACTTAATCTTGGGGTATTGCATTTTATGTCACAATATGCGTTTTGTTTTTGTTGATGTTCAAATGTTTGTAAACCAAACGACTTAAACATTGACACAGTAAAACTAGTGGATCATTTTGTAAAGTCTATTCATAGCCAAGGCCTGTAAAATCTTTAACATCATTCACGGTATTAGAAGATGTCATCTGTGCTTTATGTTATCTTATAAATTTCTCTCTCGCCTTTGTGTGCCAAGCCTTTGCGCTATTTTGTTGTGGCCTATTTTGTATTCAATAGCACAATACTCCCATTAATACAAACCATAATTCATGTCGGAGTCTATCAAGTCTATTCATCAATTATAAAAAACAGATTTTTGCAGAACATTGAAAGCATAACATTGACAGGTCTTGGTTATCAGTAAAATTACAAAGTAAAAGCTGAATTTCTGAATAGTTTTTGTGATGATGTTCAATATTGTTACATGACTTAAACAAATTTTCATTGAGAACTTTTAAAATCAATCCTAGATCCATCCACCTGATGCAGTGTTTCAAAACCTAAATTGTACATAACAACATTCAGTTTCTTTTCCAAATTGCTTGAAATTGATCCAACCACTAGCACATGAACTGGGGAAATTCCTCTCAACAAAACATGCATGGAAAATATTGATTTTTCTTGATAGCTGGCATCATGCCACAAGTACTTTGCACTTGGAACTGCTGTACTAAGGGTTGACTCAGACATGTTCAGTTTGAGCAGGCGGCTGGTTACTCCATGCTATTGACTTTTCGTCAATGAGTCCACTCCTCTGTTTAGAAGAGAGGAAGTCCACACATGCGGTACCTGAAGTCATGTTTCCAAGAAAAACTTCTCATTGGCCCAATATTCTATACAAGTTTAAACCTCCAGTTTCTCTTACATTGAATTTCTTTGGTAATTCAGAAAGCATGACATTGATATATAGAAATTTAAAATTGAGACATTGGTCTCATGTTCTTAGTGATTTCCGTTTTAGTCGGAATTGATGTAAAGTTTATTCATTGCTCCGTCTCAAAAGACTTGCCATGCTCAATCAAATCATTTTACGGAAATAACTTTTTCAGTATTTTGATGTGAAATTGCTACCATTTAACATGCACACATGTATTTGGGGTATTCAAAAAGGTATTTTCATCTTCATCCAAGAGTAGAATTTAGATTAGAATACACATCTGAATCGAATTTTGGTGAATGCTACCAAAACTTGATTTTTACCAACAGAAATATATGTCGGCTGAAACTCTTACTAGTACTTTGTCAAACGTATGAATAATGTTTTGTTTTATTCAACTACAACAAGCAAGTTGCTGCTTCCACACTGCTGAAGATATTGTTCATTGATACAGATTAGATTTTATAATTGATTCAGTCCTACTCAGACTGCAGTCAAGTCTTGGTCCACTCAAACTTTTGTTGCCCTCCCAAGGTCAGTCATCCGCCTCCTATGCCAGGCTCCTGGGTCTTTGTCTTCAGGCAGGTCTACTGCATGAGTTCATTGTCTACTCTACACATAAGTCATAGTATATATACAAAGTATGTGGGAATTTGCCTCTCAGTGTTCATCTCAAGTAGGCTTGGATCCCACACTAGTCATGTGCATGGGCATGTGCAGATTGAGGTGAAACATGTCCATCAACATGCCTACCTGAGGGTTGAAATGCCAATGCCGGATCACCTTTCAAGCAGCAGAGGTAACACTATTTATAGCTAGGAAGCAATAGCATCTCTTGAAAGATGCAGAGTTCCCTCCCTATAAATAGCTCCTGCTTTGCCTCAAAACGGGTCAAAAGTTTGAGATCATTCAATTCATAATTTATAACTAGGGACCATGGATATTTTGAGAACTGCCAATTCAGCCTTTTGAAGGAATTCATATCCTGGGGAAAATAATATTTTTTGGGGTTACGACCGACAGGCCATGTGTTATGTGTTTCATTGCAGTGTTTTAAATAGAAGAAATGGGTTTAAATGTCATGAATGTACATTTGTATTGGCAGTTCTCGATAATGTCTTCACAAATGAACACCAGTGGGTTTCTGGTCATTCATTCATCTCTCCATCTCGGGTTACAAAGTTGTAAAATATCACCATGTGCTTAAATGGTCATTGAAACAAAAACTGCCTTCTGGTAATAATTTTATGCTTTACTGGGTTAATATTTGTGTGGAGCTGGCTTCTTGGCTTGCCTTGAAATCTTTATGTGCTACTGGTACCAAAATAGCATCAGTCTTTGTATATTTTACTTGAATTGAATTGAATGTACATGTAAAAAAATCCTTTGAAGACTTGTGTGAAATTTTCAACGTGGAAATTTGGTCATTCACCATTTCCTAGCATTGTTTGAAACTGTCCTTTTTGTTGCTGTCCCTGTCAGGCAGAATCAACAGCTCTATTTGTTATGGGAATATCGAATATAATTCTATATCTTTTCTCAATTTGAATTCACCACAGAGGAATAAGCATCTTTTTATTGAAATTTTTTTTCTGCACTTCACACAAAAAAATTCTTTATCACAAAAGACAAAACTCTTTATGAGTAGTAGTTTTTTTATTCTAATGTTTTATTGAAAATTCCTCTTCAGCAGTTCACTTTCAAATGACATTCCCATTTCAAAGGCTCAAAAGTCAAACTTCAGTAGAGTATTATAACGACGTCAATTTCATCGATGAAGGCCAATGATGGCTCAACATGTCATATTGTGGTCGAACATCGTTTTTGGCAGACAACTTTCTGCTACATCTTCGAGTAAATAAATTGTCAAACATCTAATGTGATCTCCGGGTGTAATCTGGTCCTGAGCGTCATCTGATATTTTTGTAATTGTCACCTATAATTTATGTGTGTGTGTTTGTTGTGTTTTGGGGGCTGCGTTTCATTCGATTGCAATGCGGCTCTGGTCCTGCCTGCCCTTGTAAAAATACAATGTATATGTGAAGGTATTGTAGTAAAACAAATTAGTGTATAGACATTATGTCTGTTCTATAAACTGTCACTGATTTGAGCAATGCTGTCAAGAAATGGGTTAACTCTTTAAAAAACGCTGGAATGGATCCTGAGACAGTTTGATATTTCTCGACCGTGTACTGAAATACTTTCTGAGTTAGCTAGGATTTCTATTTGAAGGGTTAAGCCATGTTCTTAATGGCACTTGGTCGTATCAATGGCATTTTATAAAGCGGGCATATTATTTTAAGCTGGGAGTTCTGGTTCTGTCAAATGTTGGTAAACTACCATGTTTCTGTTGGAAGAAATTCTAAGATGCTACCACTGGTGAAATAATTCAAATAAAAAGTTCTTGTTGTCTGAACATATCCGAGCACTGTTGTGCCTAATTTTTCATCAGATTCAGAATATGACATGATATCATTCCTATTGGGAACCGGTTAGTTTTATCTGAACCCAATCACAACATTCCGTGTTGGAACTGCTAGTCCACATTCTTGTTGTGAAGTTATCCATACCCTCAACAAGGAAGTGGACCGCGCTTGGGCGATCGCTTGTAAATGTGGCCAATCAAATCGTTGCATTTGATAGTGATGTGATATTATTGAAATGTCTCAAAAAGTTTGTTCATCAAGTGGTAGCATGGCAATTTATCTTTTAAAAATTCTTTATGAAGAGAAATTGTGCATTAGCAAGAAGATTTTGTCAAATTTGTCAGAAACAGGCATCCTGGTGTTAGTGTTGTATTTAAAGTGATATTTAGTCTTTAAAGGAGCTCACAAGTTTGGTGAGACGAATTCACGGGTAGTAGGAGTACTACTCTGTAGGAAAATAGATGTGTCTACCCTCATTGTCGGGGGAATTTTGTTATGATTGAACTCTCTGAGCATCTGTGCCACTACTAGTAGTATGACGATTGTTTCAGCCAGAATTTCAAAGGACATTAGACAAGATTTATTACCATGATCCAGCAATCGGAAGAACCAGTAATAAGGGCTGGATACCTGAAAAAACTGAGGAAACTGTCTAACTGGCTAAAACTCTTTGTCTCGGTTCTCGAATTGACCTGAACAAGTTTTAAGAGTTTTTCACACATAAGTATCATTTATGATGTCATGGAATTCGATGTGGCCTTCAGAACTGTCTGCTGAGTTACAAAGACCTGCACTCACTTGTGGGAGTAATATTCATGTAGAAAACACCCAAGGGTCAAATTGATATTTCAAGATACTTTTAATACTTAGTACAGGTTGTATAGTAGAACATTTCAACATATCACTACATGTATCAGGTACACCATAGAAAAGTTTCCCCTTTGTTATCTAAGTCCGATCGGTTTGACTTCGAAATTTTTCTGGTGCATCCTGCATGTCCTGTGTAGAATCAAATCTCAACATCAGTTTTTATAATGAGTGATTTTACAACCGATCACTTTGATCAATTTTATTGGTATGCTCAAAAGTCTTGTTTTTTAAATCAAGATTCCTATGTATGATTTCAGAGAGGAGAGGTCATAATAAAACAAGTACATATGAATTAATTTGAACCCCTGTTATATTTTTTGTGTCCGCAGGCTTTGTACTGTGAAATCAGTCAGGAGTCGTCATTACTCTAAGAATGATCCTTTCTTGGCTGGTCGACAACAACAGTCTTAGGGTGGATCAGCTGTCAAGTTTTGATGGCCCTTGATCAATTTTGTTGCATCAGGACAGCTTGGTGGAATCGATTAAAAAAATATTGGAAGTTTCGTGTGGAAGAGAACGTGGAACCGTTGCACTCCGGACGCAGTGGACCGACCTCATCCTGTCGCCCGGTACGGAACGACGATCAGGATGACGAATTGGACTGCATTGGTTGTCGAACACTTTCCCACTGTCGGGAGGACGACATCCAGCCGCCCAGGTGGTCTGATCCCTCCAGGATATAAAAGAGCAGTGATACGGTATAAGAGAAATGGTCCACTTGTCCACAGCAAGCATCGAATCCCCTGGTGCCATTGTGTGCAGGACCTTCGGAGCTCTCTGAGGCTTGTGTGTCAAGGTGGAAATCCCGTGTTGGACCAAGCAGAGAGGTTCCCCGAAAGGATTTTCCATTACCCCACTGCACATAGCACAATGCTGAGTGTAGTTACATACCAAACGCCAGGCATTAATAATTGCAATATAAAAAGTACAGTCTGCGCACCAGTCTGCACCCGAACTTGTTTTGCGGACCTTTTTTCCTTCAAGAGCAGACAGTGCTTTTGTACTTATGACGCTTATGTGACTTCATATAAGATGAAGGCATACATAGTTATGAACTGTGTACATATTTTTGTACCGTGGTATAAATAAGTTGTTTTCCAATTGGGGTGTCTGGCACTGGACGTTTTTGTACTAAATTACCAAGGCATGTTTATGACCTGGCGGAAGCTGTTCCGTCAAAACTTAACCTGTTTTAAACATACATTTAATTCAAGAGCAGCTCTGCACACTCCCGACGCTGCAGACCAGCCTCGGCCTGTTGCCCGACGATCATGATGACGAAATGGACTGCATAGGAGTCTACAGTTCTGCGGCTGACAGAATTCATGTCGTCAATCATGGACACTTGCAATTTGTGAAATAAACTGTCAGAACCGTGAGCAAACTAGACTCCCTAGGCAATACATAGTCATTAAAAAATGCCATCCGACGGGATGTTGACTCGACCGATCCACTGCGTCTGGAGTGTACAATGAACATACCTCACTCGGTCTTACCAGAGTCCTTCAAATTATTTTATTTGAAAGACTCTGGTCTGGTCTGGCTATAATAGTGTACCTTCGGATGCTTCATATGTATTTTTCTTGAAAACGTTTTTTTCCCATTTTCACCCCCAAGACACTATACAATGTTTACTGTATACAAACATGAGATTGAGGATGTGATGGGTATTCCAATGATGCGGAATTTCATCTTGAAAACATCACTGGAGACAAGTCATGTTAGGATTGGTTCTAGGCGACGGACTTTCCAGGATGTGCGTCTGATAAGAGCTTCCTGGAATCTAGAAAAACTTTAGGACATGTCTTTGCAATTTTCATGAACTTATCCCAACAACGTGATTATTCATGTGATTATTCTATGTTCTTGTTCAAACACAAGCCTTGAATCATGTAAATTACGTACTGGGAATGGTGTCCTTATATAGGCCTAAAACATGATGAATCCCCTGATACAGGACAAAATCACAGCAAACAAAGGCAGACATATTGAAATAGGAAGTCCCACCAAACAAAAAGTGGTACGACCATGAGGTAGGGCCTCACCTCACCAAACAGTATTCTAAAATACCTGGATTTAGAACGAACCACACTTTACAGTGTAAATGCACAAAAAGCAAACGAAGCCTCGTTTTGAAATCAGGCTAGGCAACCATTACCGCTTGGGTTGTCGCAAAAATTGAAGCTGTCAAAAAGCATTTCAACCACATTTTTCGTTATTTTAGAATAGAAATTGATACCTCACTGTCTGTATTGATTGTCTCACCACCGCTCGGGGGGAGCTGAAATGATGGCCAAAACCTCGTCTCTGCTTGGGGGTTTATTGACAACCAGAGATATAGGGCCGAGTCTCACCAAACAAAAAGTGGATAGGGGAGTCTGAGATAGGGGAACCTGAGTTAGGGGAACACCCAAGTTGTCTCTTTAACCCTTAATGGGTCGAGATGTGATAGATGACTCGCAGTCAACGAGCTTTAGCTCTTTTTAAGTAAAAAATGCATGGTAACCAAAAAATAATCGTTTCACTTCAGTGACTAAATTCGACATGGTATTTATGATATATGGAATTATACGTCGTTGATTACTAACACCGGGAATTCCTCAGTTGATAACTAACACCGGGAATACCAGGGTACATGGGATCTGAAGTTTAAACGAATTGGCTCTCTTCCTTGGATTCACGCCAATTGTTTACATGGATCTAACTGTGTCATCTAGACGGTACCATAATCTCCAAATTAAGGAATTTTAAATCCAGCATTGACCTTCACGTGCAGCTTTCGGGCTTGAGAACTAAACGAAACCCAAGAGAAACATTTGGCAACACCTGTCGACGCCGCTCTTTAAAGATCTTAAATTTGTTATAGAATTTGATAGTTTCAATTGTGTAATACGTCCAGCAATGTATGTTTCAACAATGCCAATGTTTAGATAGATATACAAAATACTATATAAATACCAAATTTCTGCACATATTTGTATTCATAACATGATACTAACTGCACTGCGGCATTGTGTATAACTGCATTTCTATTTTCCTGGACCACCAGCCTACGAACAGCGTACCCCTTTAAAGTTTATATGGTACACTACTACAGAACCCATCATAATACCGATCCTCAATTTGGAATTATCAGCGGTCTTGCAGTGCTACAGCCAGTGTCATCTCGGTGTTCGACGGTTCAATCGATTGGGGAATAACGTATCGAAAAATTCATCGAAAATTCGGCCTAGAACATCCGAAGTATATATAATCTATACATGGACCCGATAATATATTTGCCCTCTGTCACATTGCGAAACATTTATCTAATAACGTCACATTTCTGTGTCATGGCGAATTTCCAAACTTCGCCGAGGACTTGTATTAGGTCAATACATTTAATATATATCTAAATTGTCATTTCATACAAAATAATGAAACTTGAATATATGAATGAAATAAATTGGCCCAGAACCAAGCTGATGCTGTTTTCGATATTGTTCCAAATACCCCCAGGTTTTGTTCGCCAGGTAAGCCTATTGGAGTGGCTCAGTTTAAATCATGGATTATGCTAAATGACCCACATTAGGTTGTCTGGGTCAAAGCTTTAACCCCATCCCCACACTGGTCAAGATTCTGGCAAGGGAAGGGGTAATAATTGAGGTGTGTTAAAAAAGGAGCTCATGTAGTACATGTATTTCGCTTTTGTTCTGGTGCGCGTGGATGTAAAGGGTCTGCACAACTGGTTCTATAAAAACGTCAATATGACACCACTTTATAGCAACTTCGTCGCAAAAGATTGCATGAAAAAGAGAACACGGTTCTGCAGCAGATCTTTCGTAAATAATCGATCGACTATACATGTATAGAACCATCAATTTTATTCTGTGGAAAATCCACTGCATGTATAGCAATTTGCTCAGTCAGGCACCTTTTTGTGACACTCTGTACATTCTGTCTATCAATTTTATTCGTTTGTATATATACGCGCGCTGCTTGTTTACCAACACTCGTGACGTCAATTCTGACATCACTTCAACCATATATCAAAATGATGAAGCTAATGAGGTCAAATTAGCATTAAGTTTGTGAAGACGAATAAATCATGAGAGAGTAATAAAATCATAGATAGAATTCCTGTTATTGGTCAAATGTTTAGTCAGTGGTACATGTATTATCAAATTTGTCATTGTATGTATAAAAAAACTGTTTTAAATGTTTATCAATGAAATGACGAGGAAGGCACCTGTTAGGATGAGCTTAATTGCATATTTTGACAACCATGACTACATGCATCATTAAGGGTTGCTATAGGGCCTACTCAGCTATAATAAATGACAATTAGAACGATCGACGCATCTTTTGAAGTTAACTAAAGCTGGTAATGGGTGTTGTCTGGTCTCCGTATAACCTAGTGCACTCCATAACTCCAGCAAAAAGGTTACCACGCGGTACGATGATGATTTTATTCGTCGCTGTTCTGTCGGTTGTCTCTAGACTGCCTGGGCAGTCTATATTGCGTCATCCTAACTGGGTGAGGAACGAGGCTGGTCCACTGCGTCCGGAGTGTAGTTGTCTCCCGCATCTTAACTTCACCTTTTCCTGACCCTCATCAATAATGGCCCTGCGGATTTGAGAGACAATCGCACGCGAATTAAATAGACTTCTGAGAAGTGACATTAGTTTGTAGATAAGTGATACAATACACCCGCGTGAAATCCATCATCTCCTTTAATAGTAGTCTGAGCGCAAGTCGACAATGACACGCAATTATTTGCAAATTTCCTAACATGTTGAACCACACTTTCAAAGTGTCATCATACAATGCCATAGTTACACTCCGGACGCAGTGGACTGGCCTCGTCCTCCACCCTATTAGACAGTTTAAATAGAATGACGAAAACATTGCCCCGGGAGTCTTGTCATCGTCAGTGTTGAACTTACCCAACACCAAACCTTGATTTGTGACCTGTATGTCGGGAAGTATATCACTGCACCACTGCAGCGCGCACTGCATGTCCTAAAAAAACATTGGACAGTTATTTCTGACCAGCACAGTATGTCATTGGCCCTTGATGCTCGACGAGAGTGTCTACCGGTAAGAATACTCTATAACCCATCCTGTAGGTCAATGGAGGCCTAATCAAATTGGAGACAACATAATTATGATTGATATGTGATAAAGATTAATTGGTCTACTCGCGTTGTTCTGGTATTTTTCATTCATACTATCACACACTGCTGATACTATCCATGTTTGCTGAAGTGATTGATATGCTCTACTCCACTTTTGCACGCTGAATGTCTGCATAATTACACCGACATTTAAGATAAGCGACAATAGCCATTCATAATTCATGAATTTGACAGTATGAGCTAGTTATATCAGACTGATACCATTAAAGGAAACCGGCAGCGAAACGCTTACAAAAGTGAGGAGTTTTGAACGACCCGGTAAAAACCTGCGCCGGGAATAAGTTCACTATCTTATTCATAAATTTGAGTAGTTTCGAGGACACCAGACGGTGGCACAGCATTCAACTTTAATTTATATCCCATGTATAGCCTCACTGTTAAGATTTACTGTATCAAACAATCCAAGCCGACTATCAACCAGTCACGGCTGACGTCAAACGTTCCATTGTATATTTGTTCCACAACATTTCATGCACCGTGGCCGGACCTCTTTAAGGGTTGACCACAGGCCCATCAAATTGGCTACAACATGTGGAAACAAAGTGAATGCCCATTTCAAGGGTGGGAGGCTGTTCTTTGTTTTCCAGGGTACAGCCTCCCAGGTTTTACTTTATTATGAAGACGGTCGTGCTTGTTGTCAACATTTAAACCATTTCGACGCTTATTCCTACGTGGTTACTTGGCCACAACAGCGCCACCAACCGTTCAATCCATAACAAAATGCACTTTTATTAAGTGCCCGAAATTACTGTGATTATCAAGATGATAAATATTTTACCTATTCCTAATTTTAATTTTGTTAGAAACTACTCCCAGCTGCTGCTTTGTTCTGCGGGTCCGACCATCTGCCGCAATCGGTGTGACTGTGCCTTGATTGTGTAGGCCCTGCATAAAGCGTAGGTGGTGCTCCAAAGACCAGCAGGCCTACTGTTAGGTCACAATTAAATACCTAACCTTTTGTTAGGCAACAATTACATATTCTACTTGGAAATTATTTTAGAATAATGACGTGAAGGCTGCAGCTGTGCTGACATCAGTCAGGCTGCCAGCATCCATGGCCGGTCAGGCTCTCTCTCATAGTCACTGCATCACATGAAGAAATCATTCAGTATCGTCATGCAGAGCGCCTTGTCATTCTTCCTGTCATACGGCCTGAAGGGATGACAACACTGATACAAGAAAATGGAAGCTTGTCAATCGAAGAAGTAAACAAAGTGGTTTTCTTGAAGGGTTGACCATAGGCACCACCTCTTTGACTTGAAATCTTGAAAACTTGATATCCTAAAGCAATACATCTAGAGTCAAGATGACCCTTCGGACAGATTGAGACCGAAATTTTGAGATTTCGCGACAATATGTTGTTGAAATGAAGTGAATGCCAATTTCAAGAGTGGGAGTCCGTCCTTTGTTTTCCTTGTTTTAAATGAGCATTCACTTAAGTTCTATAGCTTTAGGATGTCAAGTTCGAGCCAAAATGCTGGTAACTTTGGTCAACCCTTCAAAAAAATTTGAAGAAGAAATCGTAACGATGATGACATAAATATTCCTGTGTGGCTGTTCCCCATTCGTCCTTCTCCTAGATATTCAATGTCTTATGATAATCATATTGCTTTTTGCTTCTAATATCGATATCTAAAATCTACATCCCTATATCTTAAGGGAGTGTCAGCCTGAGACCATTGCGTTCAGGTCGATTAGAGTTTCTGTACTGGGCGATTGTTAGTGTTTTTTGTTAGGGATCGGGGGGAGGCATACTGAACCACGTTGAGGTTTATGGACGATTTTTAAGGCGTTGCCATCACTATAAGTTGATTATAACTTGTCTGTCCTCAGATAACCGTTATCCCACCACCCAAGATGACCTCGGGCATTTACTCAAAAGAGGACTGTCAGATCATCGATCATCTCTTTAGCAGCGGTAGGCCTATAATGTGATATTCAAGTATGAAAGAGCATCACCACTACCCCATGCTGACAGATGATTTGAACTCGCATACCCCTGTACCCGTGTATGAACGCATTCTATTAAATTACGATAATATCAGTAGTGTACGTATAATACTGATTACAATCGATGAGAGAATTTCCATAGTCGCCACAAAACCATCTGTGCAAACTCTTAATACAAATTTATCCTACACATAGGCCTATTTTAGCAAATATCGATTTTAACGCCTACTTTTCATAATGATATTCTCTCTGAATCGATTGGTACTATGAGTATGATTATAGGATGAGAATCAATAATGCAGGCCTAAGCTAAGAACATCTTTTGGATTATCTTAAAAGGGACAACTTGGGCATGAGATATGTTGGTTTTTCATACAAAAATGGCTTCCAGCAGGACCGTGATTTGTCCAAAAAGGATAACTGAAAATCATCCATAAACAATGCACTAGAAAGGGATCACACCGCAGGTCTGCCTTAAATTCACAAACCATGTCCAAAACTGAATAAATCTCTCGCATAAATCCGTATTAGATATCCGACTTTTGTTCTACTACGTGTGGCGCCGCATGGTGGCAAGCAGGGGTATTATCTTCTTGGCCAGGTAATTCCATTTACGCCCAAGTTGTCCCTTTAAGTCGTATGTTTTCTGTCTTTGACGCAATGAAACAATGGCCTATACGATTATAGATCTCTTTTTTTGTCTTCGAGAAAATCTTGCGCGGTTGCCAAGCGTGTGTGGTTACTATGACGTCAACGGTATGAGTTATGGGCCGGCCATTACGACAACAACGGTAACAGCCTGCTGTTGGCATCTGTTCAGTCAACAAATTTTAACGTTACTTGTTGACGAGTTTACTGAGGTTTGATAAATGAGAAAATTGCTTACTTGTCAACAAACAGCATATTTTTAATAAACTGTTGTTGCAATGTACTTGTGGGCGATTTTTCAAAAATCGAAAATGGCGTTTTTGACTCATTTGAGGGCCAGGGTGGTAAAATGTTGCCATGAACAAGGTCGTTTTTTGAGAGCATGTCTTCTCACTTAATGACCAATTGGCGTAAAAATAATTAGACTTCAACTTACTAAATCGGTAAATCTTGGCCAAGAAAAGCTACCTATCTAGGAGACGTTCGACGATACTTTTGACGGTTGTCGTAAAATAGAAATGGTCTCAAGGCACTGAATTCAATATTGCAGATTTCGTCATCCGACATCTTTTTTCGTTTTTTGTTATATAAATATTTTTCATTTATTACAAAACAGTGTTTTATTTATGGCTTTTAATGAGTTATATTAGAAAGATTTTCCTCAACGACATTCAACCACTAGCGTAAGTACAACCTATCAATCCCATAAATAGATGCACCTTTCTCTCGCCTTGAGAAGAGAGCAGTTCTAACCAGAAGCCCCTCAACATCTTCTCTCATTGCAACGCCCTCCTTATCCTCACGATTCCAATATTTCTGGATACTGCATTCATTTGCTTATTGGTTATTGGGCCTATGGCGGTATCGGCAGCCTTGTCTTCCGCCTCCACCAAGCTTGGAAGTTAGACATATGCATAGGCCTATCGATTTTTGCTCAATTTATCATGAGTGGGAGTCATGGAGACATGTGTGTGATTACTGGGAGCGGCACGGGAATGAGCACTGGCTTCGACAAGCATGGGACTTCACTCTTCGAAATAAAGTTTTTGAGATTTTGAAAAACCTTTGATGGTTTTCGGCCAACCCAAATATGAACCCCCGCATAACTGTTTCTTGAGAGATTTTCGTTAATAGTTTCGAACCATTCATCCTGAACGAATGAAATCAGCATTAGCCAGGCAGTTGGACCGGTTCATTTGCATTTTTTCTGGAGCGGCCTGTATGCGATATTGGTTTAAACCAGTTCTAAAACCGGCGTCTGTTCAAACAAGATATTGTCCGCGAAATGGGCCACTCTCCTCGACTATCGATTACAACAGACGCTAAATTAGTATTCAATGATCATATGACATGTCCTCCCTGTTTGCCCGTCTTTTTCCAATAGAGTACGAGTACGGTATACATTCACTTGACGATCACATGCCATCATATGCATGACTGTTGCCGTGGATTCTTGAAACTGGTAAAACCCGAAACCGAGGTGCTAAGATTTATCAACGACCGCTTCTCCCGGCGCCATAACAGTTACACGAGTCCTTCGAGAGTCATATTCTATAGTTCTAACCGTTCATTCTGCACTCTTAGAAATAAGGTTTTTTAGCTTTTGAAAAAACCTTTAATACTTTTTTTGGCCAACACAAATATGCAGCCCGCGCGTAGAGGTTTTTTGGCCAGGGGAAAAACCGTCGGAGATGTTCATAATCTCAAAAATCAGGTGGGGTTTTTCATTTTACCAAAAATATTTGTAATGGTCAAAAATCTTTAATGTTTTTCACCTCTAACATCTTTATTCTTAAGAATAAAATCGGCATTAAGGCAGTTGGGCCGGATCATTTGCATTTTGTCTGGAGCACCCTTCATACGATATTGGTTTGACCCAGTAATAATACCATTGGACTACTCGGGTGACAATCCTTGGTTTCTTGCCAGGACAATTTCGGACATCACTGGCCGTTTAGAGATATAAAAGGGCACTATATCCGATAACAGCTCCGAGGGCAAAATTATTTCCTTGTACCTGGTTATTAATCCGGAGACAAAGCCGCCAATGACCTTATAAGGTAATGCTGCCGCTTCCCAACCACTTGTTGGGAGAGAGGAAATCGATAAATTGTATTGACGCTGTTCCGTGAATTCTACGACCCCCGTTTCTGTAATTTCTTTCTGAATGCCAAGGCGAAACGATGTAAATGTCGACGATGGGAATAGAAATTCTTTAAGGACATTAGACAAACGTTAGAATTTGAATTGAATCTTAAAATAAACCACAGTTCGGAAATATGTCAGTTGAAACCATTTTTGCATTCTCACAATTTAGTCACATGTCGATTTGAGTTTCATTGGCTTTGCTAGGGTAATGGCGAGAGAGGAATTGCGGCCGGAACTAGAATAACATGGAGGAAGCGAAATCATAACAGAGACGACATTTACCTTTAACAGTTCTTTAAATGTCAACGACAGAATGAGAAGAGTTCTGATGTTATTCATAGCCGCCCCTTTCTTTCTAAACGTGTATATAGATTTAGTATATATTGGTACATGTACTTGGAATGTATTGATGCAAGAAATAATAGAACGTCTTATAGAGTTCCGATGGCATTTGAAATTGCCAAAGCTCCCATAACGTTGTATTTATTCTTGGAATAAAGAACAGCCTATAAGCCTACCTTGAATCTTTTTTCAAAGACCATAGATTTCGGCCTCACAAGAATTCTCAGTATCCATTCTGATAATTTGGTGATCTAATGTTCTCAAAAGTTCATTTGGCTTTACAGAATCGAAATATTTCAACGAAGGGCGGTGAAGATCGTTCAGGGTGCGGCCCATCGTGGCACCAGTTGTTTTCATTAATACTCCGCCTCCACCGATTTTCCAACGTATACAACATGTACATGTACGACATATAGGAGTAAAAAAGGCTGAGCTCAGGATGGGTGTGGCCGTGCCTGCCTCAAGCTATTTATCGCTGAGATATAATCATGACCTAGTCTCTGCGATCCCGTGCTCATCATCCGCTCGATCAGCGTCGTGGGTGGATGGATAAAAAGGGCGTCAGATCTAGGGACCTGGATGTGAGGCGTTGGATCTCGTTCAGGGCGTGGCTGTCCCTCAAGGTATTTACCCCTGAGCCAGAGTATAATCATGACCTATAGACTCCGCGAAAGTATCCATGCTCAGCATCCGATCGATCGGCGGCGTGGGTGGATGTAGGGCGTGAGATTGACGCACCTGGAGTTGCAATCAACCGAGTTCGCTGATATTATTGACAGATATATAATGACAATTGGTTGATTTATCAGCTGGCACGCTTTCTGATCGCAGACACATCATCATCTTTTGTATGCTGGCAACTGCTTCTTTTCTGGTAACCTTTTTCTAGTTTCGCAAATGCTCTGCAGTAAGGCAACTACTTTGTATCTTGAAAATTACTTGGTGTTCTGACAACTACCTGGTTCTGTCAACTGCTGTGTCTGACAAATGGTAACTGCTTTGTATTCTGACAACTACTTGGTATTCTTGTAACTGCTTTGTAATCTGACAATTGCTTGGTATTCTGACAACTGCTTTGTATTCTGACAACTCACTCATCACTGTTTTGTCTTCTGGTACCTGCTTTTTATTTTCAAGTTAGTTGTCTGATTTACGTTCCAAATGACTGTTCCGTATATTTGGATTCATTTAATTCTCTGGTGTTTTCCGGCAATTGCTCTTGCATTCGTTTAAATGCTTTGTACACCTGCAACTATGACGGCAAAGTCTGTACGTGCTGACACTGCATTGCATGACGACCTGTGAGATTCTTCATGACTATCTGCCCATCCCAGAATACAAATACACTTTCAAACAAGAACAAGAATAAGAAATATCTCAAGCAGCTTTCTGGCATACCGATCGATTCACCTGACAACGTGTGCCGGTGCATTATCTCCAAAGCCTTGTTTGTATCATCGCTGCCAAGCGACCAATGTGTACTAGCGGCAGACGTCACTCACCAAGTGGGGATCGATATTATGACGTCAGAGGGGGTATTCCTGTTCGTCTATTTTTAGTACTGTGGATGGGAAGGATGATGAATCAGAATGTTGTGATGACGTATACAATGCGGTGGTAGAGCCAAAACTGATTCAGCCAGGAATATCCTGAAAGACTTAATCATCGCTTTTTGATCTGGATTGATAATAATCATGACAAATCTGCTTGATTGCCAAAAGAGTCTCGTGATCGATTTGCATGTAACAAAACGGATGGCCAAAACCTCGGTTTCGCCTCGGTTTTCGTCTACATTTTAGCACTACCCTCGCGGTTTTGGTTTAAGGAATAAATACCGAGCTGGCGGTCATTGGTTGTATATTCTAAAATACCTTGGTACCGTAAAGTCAACTTTTAAATGGAAAATGCATAAGCCTCGTTCTGAGAGTGGAGTGTTTTGGACACGCAACCAAGATGCTCTACCAAAGTTCCCTCGGGTTGCACTAAAATGTGGAACCATGCACACAGCTCACTTCAGAAGTTTGAGGCTCTCAAAACACTGCTTCAAACACAAATCAGCCAAGGAAGCATCAACCACCCTAAGTTTTTTAATGAGCACTACACATATTTGCTGAGAAAAACGCTCCAAATAGCCCATTTGCGCGGATTTTAGCGTCACTTGAGCGAGCCGATCCGGACTTCCTATACGGGCTGCCGTAACATAATGTAAACAACGGCGCTACCGGCGCTCCGGGCAGGCGATGGATGGAATTTGCCAAATTCGCACATATTCAAGTTATTTCGTGGCCTATCTTTTTAAGTTTGAGGTATTTTAGAATAGAAATTGAACCCTCGGCTTCGGACCTTGGTTGAGTTACCAATACACTCTCGGGTGGAGCTAAAATTTCGTCCAAACCCTCGCCTGTCGGCTCGGGTTTGGACTGTATTTTAGCTCCACCCTCGAGTGTCTTGGTAACTCAACCAAGGTCCTCCGCCTCGGGTTCAATTCCTTAAATCAAGACCGCTCGGGTAGACCGAAAATGCAGTCCAAAACCCGAGGCGCTTCGCCGAGGGTTTTGGACGTAATTTGAGGTCTACCCGAGCGGTCTTGATTATACAACCAATGACCGACAGCGAGGTATTAATTTCTATTCTAAAAGGTTTCAAAATTAAACAAATTAAATACGATTTGAAAGGTATATATGTTCCGTTTCGTCAAAGAATGATCCAGCCTGGTGTCCGGAACTCCGCCATATTGTTGCTCGTGAAGATGACGTCACGCAGCAAGGGAATTCCCAGTCAAGTGTCGTGATTTCCCGAGGCTCCTGACCTCGAAAGAGTCCTCGGGTATCCTCCCTACTTCACAAATCCCAATATCGGGGAATACTTCAAAATCTCGTGTTCTTGACATTGTTTTGTGGGGCTGAGTCGTTGCTTCTTGGTGAAAATAATTCGTCTGCTAAAATTCAGAATTTTATACCTACCCAGGCGGTCATTGGTTACGATACCAAGACCGCTCCGATTAAAACGAGGCGTAATGTATTTTGTATTAGAAACAATGATATACTGTGACTAAGGCCTTTTAGAATAGACAGCCAATATGAACTATAAAGCCCTCATCTGCTGCAAGCTATAGAAGTTCACTTGCGCTGATATATAACCTTTGGTCGTCCTTGGGCCTATAGGTCATAGATTCAATGGAAAATTCCTCCCTGAAATATATATGATATCGTACAGTGTAAATCAGAGGTCCCCATTGAACTGTTAGAAAAGAAAAATCATTATTCACATCTTGATTTATTTGAAAGTACTCAACTATGAAAACATGAGTACTGGTGTTGACTTGCTTTGGAAATGCGATCAAGTAGTCCTTTCCCACACAGCGGTAGGTCCTTCTCCACATGGTTTATCATTCATAAATACTTGAATTGCTGCTGTTGTGGCGCATTGTATGTTTAGTCTGTTGGGTCCAATCACATTGGCCCGCAATTAGTCTAAACCGACGAGGTCATGTCGACTGCCAGTCGGTCTGGCCTGAAATTTGTCAACGACTCACTTCACTATAAATGAGACTGGCATCCTCCAACTACGAGTCGGTCCTAAATACATTCAGTCATTGTGTGCGTGTTTTTAAGAAACGATCCAAATGCCTGGATGGACTGGGAACATTTCTCTGATCAACACTCAGTTGCCAGTCATACATGTTCGCAACCTTGAGATTCCGGTTTTTTTCACTCCTTTGTCATAAAAAAATATCGAGAGGCGGAGACTACTTAATAACACCACTGGTTTACCAGAACGCATCCCTCCTTCCATTAGTTTTCTTCTTGAATCCTACAGGCTCTTGAAGAGAAGGATGACAGAACAGTTTAATTAGAGAAGCAGCCCCATTACATTTCAGATATTGACGCCGACATCACAATAATGTAGGGTTTGGATTTTTAAATGAGATAACCGCCTTGATTGTAAACTCGCATTTTCAACTTATAGGGTAGTATGGGGTAATTGTAGCCTCGGTTTATTTGTAGCCCGTGCATTGTTTGATGCATGGGGAAATCAATCAATATCATAGGCAGGGGCTACATTTAAACCGGGGCTACAATTACCCCATTTTACCATAATTCCCAAAGAACTCGCATTTTTGTTGACAACTCGCATTATCCTGCTCGACCCGCATCTCGCATTTTCCCATTCGCAACTCGCATAAACAACCCTTTAAATATTCAGTACACTTGTCCTTTCAATATGGTTGTTGTTGTTAGTTTATTATTAATGAATGATTTGTGTGGAAAAAAACATTACAGTATACAGATACCTAACACGGTACAAGGACAATAATTCTATGACGTTTGACGGCCATCTGGCGGTTGATGTATTTCCCGTGTTGATGTTATCATCATCGGCACCATCCTTATTTCATGTCGCAGGTTTTTGTTATGGTAGTTTGTAAATGTTGAAACGACTACCTTTTATTATCATGAAAATGACTGGACAAGCATCCTTCCCGGCATACTTCTGAGAAATCCTCAACGGGAACAGTTGGGGTATGCAGTTCGCCATGACAACTTCATCCATGGCGTACCAGGATATTATCAACCCCTGTTCAAAGGACGACGTTTCCTTGTTTGCTTAAAATTGAAAAAAAAATGTTTTAGAATCAGATTGATGTAGCTTCCTGGTCTGCGAAAAGCATTAACGTGGAGTCAGACTGTTTTGACAAGTCTTCCTTATCTGCAAATCTATTGACAGGCCAAGCGTAAATGTCGACTGGGACGAGTCGAGAGTTTCATACCCATTTGATAATTGGAGTTTTTTTTCTGATTACCAGTGACCATTTTGCTGATACCGTATATACATGTATAGCCCTTAAACAATCGTTGTGTTCCCGCCACCCCGCGGTAACTAAGCTGGTTGCGTACACACGACTCAGACAATATTACAACGAATTAACATTGGAATGTGAACCTTTTGATCGAGCCCTGATTTGCAAGGGTCTACAAGTACAAAATTCTTCACATGTTGACCCTTTTCTTTATATGTGTGTACTGACAGTGTAAATCACATAATAATACCTGTCCATTATTAATGTACTGGTTGGCGACCTTCCAAACGGCTTGTAAGTGTGTCTGGGATGAAGGAATTCACGCCTTTGAGCGAACTCCTGGCAGTACATGCGAACTTTGCAGATAATGTACTTGCTGTTATTCTTTCCCAACCAGCTATCAGCAACATCCTACACGACCATCACTTTCTCCATATATATAATACCGAACTTTTAGCCGTGTACTGCATGCCAACTTATCAATCAATTTACTTCTCTAAACTTATACCATCAATCCTAAAGTCTTATCCTTTCAGGATGGATAATATGCACAAAGACAGTAGATCGGCATGTGATGATGAACTGCAAAACGACTGTGAAATTACATCCAATGGTTATTTTCTACTACTTCTCTTATAGAAACTACATGTACTGTGCAATGTATTTTTACTATTTTCATCGTTTGTGCAATAGATACATGTACGACCAGATTAGTTGTTTTACGAATACATTTTAAGAGCGTATTATCACTGTCATTGTCATTATTTCATTGTCAATAAAATACACGTAGTTATAGAGTTTCGGGAGGGAGTACAGATATTTCTAAAGCCATAGATAAGCAATAATAAACGTCAGAATCTTCATCTTCATGATGACGTATTTACTACGAAACTATATACATATCACGATCGATTTCGGTTCAATTTTGAACCCTCTTCTGGTGACAAGTAGTTAATTTTAAAAAGGCTAGTGTTCATGTACATGTAGTGGCAAATTGAATAATTTTTCTTCTCCGCGTTCGATTGACTTTTTATGTCTAAATAAAATTGAATTCTAATTTTTTTCATTATGTTACAGTTTGTGCATGGGCCTATCAAGGCTGAACTGTCAAGGAAACGCCCTTGATAGTTGAGCGCCCCCTGCCCATGACAAGTGATACACAAAACTGCTTTGTCACAATGCCTTATCAATTGTGGGGCATTTTCTGAACTTGTACTTGGCCGTGCAAGTCACGAACGGAACCGCACTCCATTGACGTAAACACCTCTATTGACAAAGCTTACGATTTAGGCCTAGACCACGAGTGAAGCGATTGGCTAAGATTTCTTGAATGGTTGATTCATCTTTTCTGAATACCAATGAATGGTTTGACGAATATCCTCTCCAGGTATTTTTACTATGTGGTTGCGTGGGCGCTGGCGGGAGTTGTTGCCAGCGGTAGCCTAGCCTGGATGAGTTATTTACCAACAAAGGTAACTTAGCCTATCATATCTAGTAGGCCTGCTTGTGAATGCAGTGTACCGTACATCACACTGTCTGGCATGTTGGCATGAACGCACCCCCGTAACCTCCTCGATGATTACCTATACCAGAGTAACCAGCCGTATACGCGTGTACATGTATTAGCATGTATAGGCCTATATACATTTTGCAAGGATAATGATATTGTAATGATGGCGACGATAATCATAATCATAATGATGGCATTAACAATAAAGACACTGACAATGATATCGATCATGATAACGATAGTATTAATTGTTGAAGAGTTGGGATTATTTATGATGATACTATTTCGATAAAGATGTCAGTTCGTGAAATGTTTTGCTTACGGGGTTGATACCGTCCATCATGGCTACGCCCCCGCCTGCAATTCAAAAACTGCAACAGCTAAAATGATTCGTGTCTCAAGGCATCTGTGTCAGACTTTGCTGTGATGCCAAAGAACCGGGCCACCTTTCAGCATATTCAAGTTGCACTAGATACATACTCTACCCAAAGGCAATGCCATAACAAACATCCTTCGGGATACCTCATTCGGAGACAATATCCGACAAGCATACTCCGGCACTGTGATGGTAGTGTGGTGAGGCGGTTGAATCTCATGCCTGTTTTAGAAAATGTCTGACGGACAAGTTCCACGAGTAGTGCCCTCAATTTCTTGTCGCCAATACCGCGGCCAACACTCCATGCAGCCGCTTAATTCCATATCTTGACGTATCGGCCACAAACATGATAAACGACATCCTAGGGGGGACTACCCGGATCAAGAGACGCTGGATACGGAACTCCCCGCGGGTGAGGCAAGGTACTGACTGTGACCGGGTCACCGGAGAGGGGGCGGTCCACCGGTCAGCTATTCTTAGCGCGTGACACTCAACTTTCCTTCGAAGTTCAAGCAGCGTGATTCAAGATGTCGCCGGTCTAAGTGATTCATCGGGATTCCGAATCTGATCGCAACCAAAAAGGTCCTGGGTGCGAACCACACAGCATTTTACAAATCTCATTTCTCATTTTACAAGATTTCATTTCTTGATTTTTGCATGATTTCTCGTTTTACAGACACCCATTTTCTGAGCTTTCACATCCAAAAGGATCTCAATTTGCGGCGTACTTTGCATGCGTGTGTTTTGTCAGTCACATCTTAAATGATATCAATTATCAAAATGTCTTCAAACATCCTCGTATAACCAGTGCCTTTTAATACATTCCGCCTCTCGATATTTCAATATTTTGTATCTATGACGCAGGAGTGAAAAAAACCCTGAATCGTAGGACAATCTTTAAATGGCATTCATCTCCCCATTGCAGAACTCAATAAGCCTTTATGATCATTAACCATAAGTCTTTTTGAAAAATGCGGAAAAGGGTGTTTTAAGTTCTGAAGAAAATTCAATGAAGTGTCGAGTTGAATTGTAGTTTATTCTTTTTTTATAAACTTTGTAAATGCACTGGTATGGCACTTATTCTAGTGTCAGTTATAAAGATGACCCCCAAGGTCTATGTATTTCCCAGGCCTAGGAATGTCGTATTGAATATATCTACTTAGGCCTATGAAAAAAAACTGGAATAATTTGAGCAGGTAAACAAGCTAATATATCATAGACTGACAGGTTGGTGCGTACACTCCGGCGCATGTGGTCGTAGTGTGGTGAGGCGCTCCTATTAATATACTTAAATAATGTCTGCTTTGGAGAATGGTGCGGAAAGTGAGTGTAAAAGCAAGGCTTGACGTAGACACCTATGTAACTGACTGTAGAGTGTGTATAGTTGACTAGGTAAAGTTAAGCTGATACAGGATCGAAGTGCAATATTAGTGCAAAAGGTGCATATACATGTAGGTATATGTTGGCCGTGTGTTGGCGTGGTGGCGTAGGCCGCAACCACGACTGCATGGGTAGGTGTAGAAGTAGAAAATGTGCCCCTGGAATAAGTGTCCGGCCCAATTGTATTCTGACAGATCATGGTATACAGTATATGACATTCAAAATGCTAAGACTGACTGTTGCCAATCTCAGGCTTGGGCTGAAAACTGTTCAGACGTTGTTATTTAACTGCATTTGAGATGCGGTATACAGATGTAAATTTCATTCATTCGTTCGGTCTTTCGTTCGTTCTCTCGGTATCATATTCAGAGCACCATCCGGGCGTCCAAGTACGATTCCGGTCAAATACGCCTCTAACTTCACCATGCGAAGATCTTCATCTTTACAAACGGTCACACAGTATAACACGTCCGACGTATATATATATTATATATTCAATATCTAACTTGAAAATATCGGTGTCCCAAAACGGCCTAAGTGAACCAATGTCCGCCCCCCCCCTCTTCCTCTCCGAAACAGAGAGCAACACACTATCGTCTTTCATCATCGCAAGTTGATGAACAGTGGTTTTTGACACCCTGAATGCTAATCTAGACGCCATTAGCTGACTAATGAAGTGTCTTGCGCTAGCTACTCCCCGTGGACGCGGAGGGTCAGTGGAGGGCCAACATCATCAGCGCATCATGCCAATAAGCAGGCTTTGCAATCCTTGTGCGAGGGGGCTCTAAGTACCAAATGCATTTGAATCATTGAATAACCGCAAGTTAATTGAGAAGGTCTTTCGTTTTTAATTCCAAGACTTTTCAATCTCATCACAGGTAGTTTTCATCACTTTTATGAACGGAACAGATATCTATTCATAAAATAATTATTGATTTGCGCTCTTTTCCGAAAGTTCAGTTGACATTACAAAATATGCATGTAGATATAGTTCATCAACTGTTGAGTTACAAATGGGCCAAACTCCACCATTTTTAACTGATTGTGCTGACCCTCTGTTAGACCATGCCATGAGACGTTTTGTTTTTTTTATGATGAAGGTATATAATCTAGTAGCCCTCCCACCGCTGTTCCACCTTTTAGACATACGTCGTTGCCATGACACTATCCCACACGTGGGCATCACGTGACTATTCCCTGGAGCAAAAACAATAAGAACTGACATTCACAAAAAGGCGAAATTCCTCTGTACAAAAATAACCCTACACTACATGTACACTTGTCATTCGGATGAGAGGAAATCATTTTCTAAAATAAATGAGTGGGTGTGTGTAAAACGTGCCCGGGGCTTCGTTCCATCAGGTAAATGTCAGGGGAGGATATAAAATATGAAATGATTGCGTGGTATTTAAGAGCGTTTCTCGATCAATATTTGGTCGATCTAAATCCAGAAAGTTTCATCTGATAACTTACTGAAGGAGCCGATATGATATTTATAGGATTTTTTTATAGGATTACAATTATTTGCATAAAGGGCATCCTCATACCGATGAAAGGGGAACGAATGACCTTCAAGGTCATCCAGACTAATCTCAGGATGACATTTGTGAGCCACTTGAATGATTTGCGAAACCTCACTATTGCATGCCTCTGGCCGTTCTTACCATTTCCTGCATGGTTTACGCACATATTGGTAATAGTCGCCGATCTCAGCCGCTCCTCCCGCCGACCCGGCCTCCATTTACCGAATAACTCGATGTCCTTGACAGGGAAATATCTGTCAATATGACGCATTATTCAAAGGGTCAGAATAGATCAATGCTAGAAACAATGGCACGCCGAATGTCCACTTAGGGCATTAATTATGGTTAATGATCTTTTACTAGGGAAGTTTTATAAACTACGGTCTGTGACCTTAAAACAAGTGATTTCATGAATGGAAACTTCGCTTTATGCTCAACAACATCTTTTTTGGGCGTGGCACTCATTCGAAGCACGTTTTTCATCGCGTTGCCTCTGGTTTATTATAGGTTTACTAGTTGGTACCCGTCCTACGGACGGGTTGTACTGGTACGGGCGTTGTCAATTGAGTATTTCTTTGAATACCCACTGTCACTACCCTGAGACGTCAAGTTAGCCCAAGGTCTGCTGATTGTCGCATTCCCCGAGACTTCTCACCGAATACATATCCAAATGACCGAAGACAGATATAGATGCGCGATCCACGGCTGACTCGAAAAATGAAAACGGGGTGGTTTACCTTGGACAGGCATGGATGGATGGAGTTGTCACAGAATCATCAATATCTGAGCAAAAAACACTTAAAAAACTCGGGAAGATCCCCAAATATTCCTGGTTTCGGTGGTGCAGCCGCAAGATAGCAGTGACAGTAACACACATTGGAAAAAGCACGTCAGTCGACCAAAGGAGTAAGCTGAAATGCGTTCCTCAGCGAGCAGCCCGCTTCCAGGAATTTATTATAGATTCCTCTTTGCCGCTTCAAGCCTATCGACCCCATGGCAGCCGTTTCGTGGAGGTCGATGTTAATAAGATATTGCATCGATAACCCTTTTGAGAGAGTAGAACAATGGGAATTTAGGCCTAGGTGGGAACAGGCTTTGTTAAAAGACAATAGACCGTGTATTGGACGAGGTCTGAATTCCTTTAACTGCTACGTGAGAGGCGAAGTAACAATGTACACGTTCATCGTTTGTTATAAGGTACTTGTAGTTCCGCTGTGTGGAGTGGACCAATCACAATTTCCGGGATATCGTACCAAATTTCGTGGATCCCTGACATTCCAGGCCACGCTCGCTCTTAGAAATTGATGATTTTGGAGCTTCTTAAAAAGAATTTTCGGTCAACACAATGCACCCCGCTAGAGGTTTTTTGGTGAAATGAATAACCCCTAATGGTTTTTGAGATCGTGAAGAACCTCCAAGGCCTTGTCAATTTGCCGAAAAACCTCTATGACTTGAAAATTTCTATTGGAGGAAAAACCATTGAGGTTTTTCTAAAAGCCCAACCCTTTTATTTTTAAGAGTGCAGTCAGTTAATGAACGTCCAGCCTGAAATCCGATGTATATTTGCACTAAAGCAAAGCTTACTGTTGCTATTAGAAGAGCCGCCTGAAGCTTTTTGATCGATTTCGCAATTAATTGATCAAAGAAGCTTTATGATAATTGGGTCAAACCAATATGAATCAATCATTCATTGATCGCATATCATGCATATTGTATTGTCATTGGTGTGACGTCAATACAATATAAAGTCCTTGGACCCGTGACCTCTTTTCGAAATCAAAATGCGCCAAATTTAAAATGCCACATGAGTGACTCAGGTTGGGAGACATCGCGTGAAATATCAAACATGTCAAAGATGACAATCGTCCAGACAGTTTTGCTGCCGAGATCATAATTATGATATGGGCCGATTTCAAGATTTCAAAATCTAAAGCCACAATCTCTAACCAGAATTGTTTTACAGAGATTTACCAGAGACTGAATCTGTAAACGCTGACCATTTTGGCGCGCAATCTGACTCAAATTAGAATGACTTAAAGGAGCAATGGGATTATTACCACGCTGTCTCTTCCACTCTACAGTCCCATCATCCTTTATTTGCCGGTTGAGGCATGTTGGCCCCTAAGGAAAGGCGTTTCGTAGGGGATGATTTTATCAAGGCTTGTCCTCATATAGGCTACCCATTGATAAGACAGAAGAACAATGGGAATTTGGCCCTATTATAGGCGCGAACAGGCTTTGTTTAAGGACAAAATACACGTAGAATGAGATCGTGTTTGGACTTTAGGCCGGAAAACTGCGCCAGTCCGTGCATGCTAGAAAAACGAATTCACTCTGCTAGTTTATCTACTGTGTTGAAACAACTCAAAAATGGGAAAATGACAGCAAAATACTATTTCAGAAGATTTGGTCCGAAACAGGAAAAGAATAAACATATTTGACGTAAAAGAAGCTGCTAAATCCTTAAAATTTTGTTCATGCGCGCATCGGACAAGGCCTTGGTGATTTTTTTCTTAACATCTTTCCGCAATGTTCTTTTTCTATATTGGATTCCTTTTTCAAGACCTGGTGCACTCGCTTTTTTCCGGCAAAACGAGCTAAAGCAACGAGGCTCAGAGAGACTGAATACGCAATCACGGAAAATTACATCCGAGCAGATTTCACAACCCGGCGCCAAGGTTTTCGCACAATACTCGCATTATGCAAAACTACGGAGAAACCAATTCCATTTCGCGCGCCCGCAGTATTATTCTTTAGTCACTGCCATTTCCATGGTTACGTTGGATCTAACAGGTTTGTTCCATGGTCTGCACGCGGTACTTTCATCTAATATTATTACCCTATTCCGTCTGCCAATAATCCACAGACGTTGGCGCGGTGCCAAAGTCAGCTTTCCCGCCATCGGAAAATCGATATCTCGTTGAGAGCGTCGCCTTGGAGACTTCCCGCGTTTTCATGACGATCAAAATACTACACGTCGTCAGGAGACGAAGGCTCGGCTATATATGGCGTAGTGGTTTGTGTGGAAGATGAGATAGACTAATAGAACTGTTATTTTCGTCAGCGGATCGGCCGATGATACAAAGGTCGATGTTTTTCTTTTTTTATAAACAGCTCCGAATAGATAGGCCCCTATTCATATCACTGCCATGCCCAATGCGCAGAATGAAGAATGCCATGCTAATCAAAAGCGTGTCTTGACGGATGCAAACCTCAGAAGGCGCAAAATCTAGGCACCCAGTCACGTTGTCTGTCGATTCAGTAAGAACCTGACCCGAAAGTAACTGTAGTCATTTCATGATTTTACTTTGAAATATTCAGAAAACTATTCTCAAATCGCATCAGGCATGTCACGGAACCCTTTTGAAACATCTAAGCCCATCAATTGAACAACCACATGGTCATCACTCGCTCATCATTGTATAAATTTATCCTCGAGAAGTCAAGACAAGGTCATGGGACGGCCTCATATGCCCCGCCCATTGCTAACCGCCTCGCGGCAGCACCGTGCAATAGCGAAATTCCCACAACTCGGTCAGACATATCAACACGGCCTCGTCCCTACAACTTCATCCTATGTTAATGCACTCACTTTTCGCGATCGATATTCATGGGGACCTGGTTCCCACCATTAGGAGATTTGGCGCGCTGCCAACGATCTATCGATCTCTCGCTATGGAAAATTCCCAGCCGGTAGTAGACGATAATGTATTCAGAGCTAGCTTGTGAATTGATTCCACGTTTGATTGCACTTTTATACAAATACCATGAAATGAGATACTACATGATTGTATGATATTTCTTCGGTCATGCGTCAGGTCATGCGCGGGGGTCATACGTCAGTCTCACGAGTCATTTTCACGAAATTAAATTCTCTCAATAATTTGGCCAAAAAATCGTGTCTACAGCAAAATCTCTCAGAAAGACTGGTTTTCGGTGATAAACGCGCAACCCCCCCCCCCCCCCCCCCCCCCACACACACGCAGATACCCAAGGGGTCGCGTGCGTGTTCCAATTTCCTTTGAATTCAAAAACCGGGTGTAAAATCTCAGATAATATAAAAAAGTGTCATTTGAAACATGGAGGTATTATTAATAATACCTCCATGTTTGAAATAACTCTTGCATCTTTTTAAAAAGCGTGCAAGTCATTCAACAGTGCGACTAGGTGAACTCCTTTTCCCTGTTACATCAACAAATTATCCCTGAAATTTAAAGCATTCAACTGCATACATTTCCTCAATTGAAACCCAATATCGCCCCTGCAAATTCATGTTATTTCGAGTATACGTTAATTCTCATGGATACATTAAATCATGTTCATTCTCATGTGCACTCGCATTCCAAGCCCAGTCGATAGTCACAACATAAACATGGCACGCTGCCAAGTCTGGGCGTTCGTTTGACGTCACGATTGGACTGGAATTCGTCCAAATTATAATTGGCACATGACTGTGATTAAATTTAGCATGTTATCAAAGTACATGTATATAACTTTCGCACAATCATTGTGATACCACCTTAATTCCTCCCCTAGTTCTCGTACATATTTATATAATAAGAAACAACCATTCCAAAATAGACATCCAAGCGCGAAGAAACTTGCAATGGGCTTGGTGTTTCAACGGACTGTGGAAATTTATATTTAATGCGTATTTACATATATTTGGAAATCTCATATCATTTTCAAATTTTAAATTTTTGAACAAGTCAAATAAAGCAAAGAAGTCATTTATCTTCAGAATGACCTGACGTACAAAACCCTATAGTCAGTGGGACATGCATGCAAACTCGGGTATATTTCATCGCAACAGAATCATACTATTAAGACCTCGCACTACATTCAGCAAACTTTTCGAGGGAAATCTTGCCAAGTTGGGCCAGTTTATGCCTGGTCTATCACGGAAGACATACATTGTTCCTCTTGGACCTTTTTGAAAGGATCCGAATTGCAGGGCTTCACCTTTCGCTTCATTCATATAACATCCTGAGAGATTCAGGTTTTTCACCCCTGCATGCGTAATTATTCGTTTTAAATATCGAGAGGTGGAGTATATTGAAAACCTGGATGCTGACATACATTGTAAACGCATTGGTAAAGACGGAACAGGATGGGTGGAACCGAGGGCGACCTAACTGAGAGTATGGCAGCCAAACCCCCGCCACTCAGAGTATCTGCGTTTGGTCGCGCTTGTCAGAAACTCCTCCACGAATTTGGTGGGAAGGAAGTAAGCGCCCGAGCACACACAAGCGCCGGGAATTCAATATGGCACCCCCGGGGAAGCAATTAGAATTAGGACTGCAGCAATGCATTATTTGCACGAAAATTAGACCTGCAATTAAATCTGCTATATTCGGCATTGTTTTGGCATGACCGCAGACTACTAACCCACATTCCCAGCCAAGAGGAGAATCAATTTTAGTAACAAGACGTGCAGACTCATGTAATGTCATTAGCCCAGATTTCTCCGTTATACATACATAAAAACAAGACGAACTGCATTTGGTTGTACTTTTTATGTGTCTTAATGCACAAAGGTACATATGCCTTAAAAAGAATCGCAATTCAATATATGTACTTTTCTCATCGTTTAAAAATATCTCGGTAGCTCATAATATATTTCGATCAGTGCCTGTGGACGACTGCTAAAGATTTTTACCCTTATGTACCGTAATTAACAACAGTGGGAACATCATGACGATTTCTGACTTATGTGTTGTTAACGTTCTTTATGACCACGTGCCAGCTTCCCGGCGTGACCCCATTGTATCCACAACAATAGACAATGTATAAGTACGTAATACCATAAAGAATTTTCCGGGCAAATTAGCGTCCATTCAATATACATGTACATCTCTGACTGAGTCATCTTCCGATGACCAACAGGTTTTGCTCAAATATGGACATGGGCATACAAGTACATGTTTTCAAAAATCGTCTTAGATACAATCTGGAGGGCTGAGGCCAAAGATTCAAAGCCTCAGATTCCTTTTATCTTTTGTGCATCATAACAGAGAGAGTTAAGTCTCGTCAGAGAAATGGCAAAGCAAAATCACACTCTTAAGGTCACAGAAAATGAAAGTTGGCAAAGCGCCAAATCTCTTTCTTTCCGCTTTAGCAACCTAATTGGCGCAGCACTACTGCGCGCCAACAAAATGAATTCAGTGTTTTGAATGCCAAAAGATATTCAATGTCGCCTCGCTCATAAAGACATCTATGATTATACACAAATAATCCGTTACTGCCAGGTATTTTTTATTCAGATATGTGTATATCAAATAAAAGCTCGTTAGTGCTCAATACAATTTTTTTCTTTTGACAGGTATTCAATTTTTTACATTGGGAAGATAGGACAAATCCGAGTGCAATGCAATATCTGAACATACCATGACATATTATGCAAGCTTTGTCATGTTGCTTTAGCTTATGCGCATGTTATCGCATGGACTGTTATGTAACACTAACAGTTGAATGTCAGAGTCTCATTTCTTTTCCATCTATCTTCTACTAGACTGCAACTCACGCATGCGCCTCACGATCAAAACATTGGCAGAATTCCAAATCGCCTACAGACGATATCGATTTTTCATCAAACACCGAAGGGATACTGTGCTAATTTTAGAAATACCAGTTCGAGCGGCTGCAAGCAGCTTACCGCTAATGGAGTCAGGATCACATGACGCATAGTTAGTTGCCATAGTTACTATTTTCCCGCGTATTTGCATGCGTCCTCAGCAAGGCGTGTTTTTTTCAACATCTCTGTAACCTTTTCCTTGATATTTATAGAGTCTTTGTAGCTTATGATATTTAAGGCCTGAAATATGTTGCCACTATCTCCGATACATCTACTTGGCAGATATGGTTGTTTAAAGATAGCACCTGAACTGAAGCGAAGCCGACACTATTTTCCTCTTCATCGAATTATACCAGTGGTGACACCTACCAGTAGACGTACTACCTAAAGTTCCCGCCTTTCAATATCCCGCGTCAAAATATTGCGTCAAAATATAAACATTCTTTTACAATGAATAATTATCAAGGGCTAATTAAACATTCTGAGTTATCAAAATCTTTGAAAAGAGGACGGAAATGGGCCCGAATACCTCTTGATGTGTACCCAAGACTTCCATGTCTGTGACTCAGCGCATTCATGTTTATACTTATTTCCGTGATACACTTTTTTAGCCCCTACGGACAGTCCATTTCGTCTTCCTATTCGTACTGGCTCATAGTGAGTGGCGAGGCCGGTCTACTTCGTCCGGAGTGTGATAATTTTAGGCCGACAGTGTTTTACTAGTTTGTCTCGGTGTCGTCTTGTATCGATGTTTGGAGGGAGGGTTCAGATGGCGATCCACAAAGTAAACAGACCACTGACGTCACGAAACTATTGACTATTTGTGGGTGTGTCTTCTCGCGATCCTTATTAACTTTCTGCTAAGAGCTATTCAAACATTCTGTCCAAATATATCTCTGCTGTATATATTTTTGTATATATTTAGCCTAAATGAAAATAGAAATGAAAATAGAAACATGTTTATAGTGGAGTGATCGAGTGTTAATTGAAATCCTAACCCACATCGATCATAATGCCCCGTGATTGGTGATCGATGTGTGGCGGGTTATATAGTCAGTATCACCAGCAATTCCGTTACTATTGCAAAAAACTAGATGTTTTAGAATAATCATGTTTATTTGCACGAGCTGCGTCCAATAGTCATGTCCTCAAGCCGGATCACCGGCATATTTTGTTGGAATTATATTTAGGAGTATATGAAATATGTGAAATTCCTGTGGATGCATGACAATAATTATCACCATGTGCGCTGTCAGCAGTGACCCGAGGCTGACCCTTGCAAACTGCACGAGGCCTCATCACACCAGACCTAAGTCTCCTCGTCAATAGCCATAAATAAATCTTCTGCTCATCTCAATTCCGGAAGGCGTTTCCATGATTGTTGAATTAAACACACATCCGGGTTCTAACTGTGGGGACCGGACATTCCGGACGCAGACAGACGACCGGCCTCTTTCCTTCCGCAACTGAAGACTTTTAATCAAATTGGCTATATTTTGTGGCATTTGTGGGTTCTAAAAAGCCAAACTTGAAGAGTTGTTCAAGTATTTCTCATACGACAGCCCGAAAGGACTTCGGAATATTGTGATAACAAGGTCGACCGCTCAGAAATTATTGTAAAAAGGTTAATTACAAATAAAAAGGGAAAAATGTGCGTTCCCACACCGGGAATCGAACCCGGGCCTCCTGGGTGAGAGCCAGAAATCCTAACCACTAGACCATATGGGAATTGCTGCAATACCAGATCCCAACGTGCAATAATAAATTATTGATCAATGACCGCGAGTCACGTGGCATTACTCGTGCTTCAAGAATGAATAAAAGAACTACCTTGTGGTGAGAAAGTGAACCTTTCTCTGAAGACACCCTGTACTAAGTCTAAGAAGGACCAACTTGGGTCCTTCGTAGAGAACAGAGAGGTTCCCTACTCCGTTAAACAATTTAATTGAACGAACAGGATTTCAAAAATGTTGCTCAATCATAAGTGCGCATTTAGATACTTTAGAGTCAGTCTTTATCGGGAAATGTTCCGGGATTTTAAAACAAAACCCATGCCGGAATTTCCACATTATTTTGGACTCGAACCAAGTTTTTTTTATTCATTTTGGAATTGGACCAATTTTTGCCGTCAGTATCAAACCGAACGGTAGCTTGCCAAGAATCACATGGTCATTTCCCAACACTCATTATAATTATGAAAACAAAAGTAGAACTAAAAATAGAACAAGGAAACGATTTCGTTAATTTTAGTACTTCGCCTTATATATGTGGCAAGTGATTTGAAATGTTGCCAAGAATGTGACTGTTTACTAACATTCAAGCCGTTACCAAAGGGTCATTCATAAATTATCATACGTGCTGCTGCCTATGATCAGAGTGTTCAACTGAAAACACCGTTCTCTGGAAAACTGAAGCCAACAACTTTTTTGTCTGATTTCCTTAATTTAATCATTGTAGGCCTAATGCATGGGAAGCTGTGCATCTTTTTAGCTTCGATCCGCTACGCTGTATGGGCCGGGCCATGCAGCGCCGGTGTGACGGGGATAGTAGTCCTAGGGCTGATAGTCCGTGTATCAATAGCCCGCATTGCTAAATGTTTTGGTTAGGGTTAGCGGTACAATAGATCATGCTGCTTAATTGGTCAAATACAATGCTACCAGACTATGACTCCAGGGGGACTATATCCACTGTCACATGTTACCGCCGCCCGTCGTCACCAGTGTCTCTTACGAGTAACCAGCCTAAAGGCTCGGCACCTTAGTATTGGAGTAACCACTGGGACTATCATATTTGAAACTTGATGTAAAGCTAGGGAAATTTCCTTCTGGACCGAATACGGTCCGATATGATTCTCGGTTTGGCCACCAGGTGGGAAAATGTTAAAACACAACATGTGTTTACATTACGTTAACGAATGGTCGAAATATCACGCGTAGGTACGTGATAGTACGGGTTATTGATTTGACCTACATACCTTTCAAGGTCACAGACATCAAAGTTCGTTGTTGACTGGTCATCCATCGTCCGTTAGCTTCTGACGCCACATCACTTATTGACCGATCAGAATCAAAAGTAACTTAAGAAATCAATGCGTTGTCTCACTGTCCAGCAGGGCTTTTATATGTGCAATCAGAATGTATTTTCTCTGATATCATGAATTAAAGCTGTTGCTGCCAAATATTCTGATGCACTTAGAGCCTGATATGGCCGGCGTGGCTTTTGATATCTAATTATTTCGCTAAGCCCTGAAACCTGTAGGTTGGCCAAATTGTAACGAAAACCCCCAAAAACTTCAGACCCCCAAACTCTGAAATTTATGACCTGCCAAATATTCTATTCATTTATGCCCTGGGTGAGGTCTTCCTTCTCTGCAGATATTAGGCACACGAGTAAGAAAAGTTATGGCAGTCATGACTAATGATAATGCCTTAAAATCTATTAGTGGTGTAGCCCTGTGAGGTTGCGCCAGGCTTAGTGGGACGGTAAAAACGACTAATTCTATCAGAGAGAAAAACGCGTAAATGAATTTTCGCACCTCAATGTTATTGAAAGTTTAATCAAAAGACTGCTTTTTATTACAAAATGATTTAAGTGATGGAAAAGGATGAACAGCCCATTAGAATTGAAAGGTGTGAATATATATTTCTCACTTGATTTCTCAGATATCAAGTTCCATAATCCAAAGCAAACATATTAAAGCATCTTCTTTCTGCTAGAGTATATTTTTGCCTCCATTGCACGTGTATTACAGAAAAGATGTACACAAATGCATGCAGGAAGAAATGTGCAAACTATAAAGCGATTTATCAAAAATCTTCTTAAAATTTAATATACATGTAGTTGTATGTATTGAAATATGTGTCTCCATACTTCATCGCCAAAGCTTTCAAAGTTTGGGGTTGGTCTAACTGTCGGAGTAAAGAACATCAATTCAACCAAAAACCTTTCAAGAAAAACTATCGAGGCGTCATCTATATACAGTGATGGAAAACAAACCATCCGCGTCTCTCATGCCTGTGCATGATGTGATGTGATGTCACAGCATGCTGTGATCGTACGAATAGAATGCGGATTTTTATCATCCTTTAGTGGTTCGAAGTCAATGATACATCACTTTCGTTTATTCTGCATAAGTTCCTGCAACTCCTTCTCACTCTTCCCAAGCCGCTTCAGTTTTTCCACCATGTGAATTTTGCCCGCCATGTCCTTCAAATCGTCACTGGTCAGCCGCTCCTGGTCCATTGTATCCCTCTCCTCGAACAAACCTGGATATGTGTCTCCATACTTCATCGCCAAAGCTTTCAAAGTTTGGGGATGGTCTGACTGTCGGAGTAACTGGACTGTGTTGCGCCGCGCTGATTTCCTGAGAAAGTTCTGTGTGACTGCCACGGTGTCTTCGACGTTGAGGACCGCGTGCCACCAGCCTTCAGGCATGAAGATAACGTCACCTACAGGATAGAAAAGCGAGTTCGTGAGTTTGTCACGGGGTACAGCCACGGTCGTCGGTATATCGTCTTCCAAGGCAGCGATTTGAGACTGGGAGGATTTTTTAAATGAAATGATTTTCACGCTTTTCGTAGGACTCGGGAGTTACATGTATGTACATGTCCACTCATAAAAATAAAGGTTTTGAGCTTTTGAAAAACCTTCAAATATTTTTCGGACAACACAAATATGTAGACCGTAGAGGTTTTTCGGTAAAATGAAAAACCCCTAATGGATTTTGAGACTCCAAACAACACCTGAGGGGTTTTCATTTCTCTACGGGATGCATATTTGTGTTGGCTTGAAAAAACATTTAAAACTTTTTCAAATACCTTTATTTCTAAGAATGTAGCATACATAGCATAGGCTGGAGAGCATATCTTTTGTGTTTCAAGTTGGTATTAAGCTGGTGCAGTCAGAACCTAGCTATTATACTAAGATGAGCCTGAGCACTATATGCATGGCCTTGTCCGGCGGCTAGGCATCAGACAACGCCAGCCTTCGGGCAAAAAATACCACAACCATTACAGAAAGCCTTGGAATCAGAGTGCCAAGGAGCCACACACACTGACCTGGCTGTTGTATACACTCCTGCGGCTTCAGTTGAGGCTTGATGTAAGGCAGCGTCTGGGAGAACCACAAATATGGGTTGTCCACACCTTCTTTGTCACCGTATGCCTGTTTCCTCAGGTCATTGTGGCGCATTCCTACAGAACAAATAAATACGTTAATGATGGACAAAGGGAGTTTTCCCAAAGCCCCCGAAACCTCAACGTGAACGACTATACCCCGCCCATTGTTCGACATTGTTATCATGAGGTCGAATAATGAGATATGCGTTCATGTTGGCGTTTCGTGGGCTTTGCGAAAACTCGCTATTGACAGTTTCCTATTCCAGCAAGATCCACAAGGGATGTGATCAGATGAGAAGATAATAGAAAGGTTCAGAAAGCCTCAGCTACGGACGACGAAGTACATATGTATCTAAATGACTGTAAAGGTATTTTATCGGCGAATTGTTTGTAAAAATTCGCCGATTCTTCTTGGTTTACGAGTGTTGCGCCACGAGAGATGTTGACACCAAGTGACTTCGTCGCTCGTACGGATTGCGAAACCTGCCTATTAATGCTGAAGACGATGACGAACATTCGAACAGGCTTCAAAGTGTCCGGCGAATGCAATTCTTTGCATAAACTGGCTATTAAAGTGAGTTGCCACGTGGTCGCTTTCCTTTGGTTAGATCGCTTGAGGTTTGCGGAAGTAGCAGTGCAATGTCCATCGTTATCTGAATTGAAACGGCAGTCATCTCCCGTGGTGTTAACTAAAGGCTGCTTTGGGATTGTTGGCCCCGCTCCCTCCGCGCTGGCAAACCAATCACAACACTTACCTGGGACGTAGTAGGTCTCTGGTGGGTAGGTTGCCCATCGTTTCTTCCCAGAGACGAGCGCGTTCCACGCAGTGGTGTTGACGGGATCGATGTGCCAATAACTCCCACTTCTGGTTGGGGCGATGATCAGCCAGTGCCAGTCCAATCTGGTGAAAAAGGAGGTCCAGTCGTATTACGTAATGAACAAAGCACCACTTTGAATCAAAGCAGATGTAAGACAGCGGAGAGGACACTAACTTGAATCAATCGGGGGCGTAGGTAGCTTCTTGTCGAGATGGGGCAAAAGGCTCTCTGGGGAGAGGAGAGCAAAATGACCCTTTGTGAAATCTTTCGGCCAAAATCATGGGAAAAAGCCGATTTTCTGGTGACCTCTGGAGGGACAATTTGCCCCCCTCTCCTGCGTCCTGCGTATCCCCTCTAATTTGGCAGTGACTTACCTGGCCTTATGTGGCAGAGCGTTCAGCATGTCCTGTTCTTCCCTGAACAGTTCGGGTACATCATAATCGTCCCTTAGCTCTGGGTACAGGTCGAGGAAGGAGCGCATGAACACCATTGGCTGGGAACTAGAATAGAAGTGAGACTGACGTAAAGATAAAGGTATTATTCTACTTTCAATATTGGTCCGCGACAACTGGCAGAATTGATGCTGGAGGACTGAACGCATTTTTCCTCGTTCGAGTTTGAAGTTGCTTTCGCATTTAGAATGAAAAGTTCTATTCCAGACATGACCTACCAATGTCCGATGACCGAAAGATTTTAGATAGAAATAATTATCGTGAATACCACGAACTTCCGGCTATGAGCCCGGCACCCTAACCCAGTCTCCAGCCTCGTCCCAAGTCATTGCGCCTCCGCCAATTCCTGACGCAAGTTGGATTGTAGTGACCGGAGCGATCGACCACCCAAATATCACAAGATCTCGCAGGGAGGCGAGTGGTCTTACCAGGCTGAACCAGTCTCCACTGGAGCTAACATGTGACCTGACTGCCTACATGTGAATATGTCGTCATGACATATCATGAGCCCAGAGCTCATCATCAGCCATGGAGGGACAAAATGTAACATAATTGCCTACCTATATCGTCGTGACATATCATGAGCCCAGAGCTCCTCAATTAGTCCTGGGCGGACGGGCGAATCCCCAATGGGCAGTCCATACGCCGATAATCTCGCATCGTCTTTCATCTTTGTGACGTTCCACCTGGAAAAACAAAAAATGTTCAGGTCAAAAATAAAAACAAATCTTTATTTCCAAAGCTGTTGAAACACATTGTGATCTCTGCGGCAATTTGTGCCTGCAGTGGTTACCTTATCGTCTTGTTGTTTTTTTATAGCTGATCGTTTTCGACTTGCTGCGCCAAAAATGCAAGCCCGGACATCGCATCCGCCGGTCATGCCGTGTCCGCGGTTACGTCTCGAGCCAGTGACCAAAAGTCGAAAGGGCAAGCTTACTTTTTGTGTGCCGGCCAGTGTCCTGTCACCCCTCTGATGATACAGGCTTTATTGGTACACTTCTCATCAAACTCTAATCTAGAGGGTTTGTTCAGGATGGGTATCGTGCATTTGACCTCTGCCAGATTCCCAAGGTCAATATTTCTGAACTGGTTTTCCTTCTTCTTGAAGTATTTTTTGGCTCTTGAGATGTGTTGATGGGCCTTGCCTTCTCCTGAAGAAGAAACAAATCTCAGAATGCAAGAAGTAGAGACATCTCGGCAGTTAGGCTGCTTGTCGAATGGGTTAACACATTGATACCCACCTGTTCGCCTGGTTACCCTGGCCAGTCAGTTAGCATTCTGGTGGTTCATACTGGAGTATAGCAGCTTCAATTTTGGACAGCGGTAAGGACTCTAGTGGATTTGGCATACGGTCCATCACCATCAACCTATACCGTGCGTAACATCTTGACGTGTGGAGGGGCTTCTCTATCGGCATGATCGGAGACGCACGCAGGTCCTTGGTCAATTCAAAAGGCCTGCGTGGTGAATGTCATCCTTTACCTTCATAAACCTCATGTCCAATGATCTTGAATGTTTCGCTTCTTAATTCAATCTGTTCGCTGTCGCAGTCTACTCCTATCTGGTATGATCCGGTTGGAATCTCCCTGGGGACGGTCATTGGTATCTTCAGCCGACCTAGAGGAAGCTTTTGTGCGTCTTTATCTTTTAGTATTTTGGTGTAGAATGTGGTCTCGGTGTCCTGAAATAAGTCGAAACGATAAAACAAAATTATAACGAAGGGTAAATCCGTCATCAGAGGACGTTCCAGAAGACGTAGAGTAGGCAACGTCTCTTTCTTACGATTTTTTATGTTCTTCTTCGTCTCTGGGAGTTTTTGTAAATCCCCTGAAACGCCAATGTGAACGCCTATCCCATTGTTCGGCCTCCCAATAACTATGTCGATCAGCGGGATACGCGTTCGCGTCGACGTTTTGAAGGGTTTGCGAAAACTTCCTCATAGGATACATACGTAGTGCGTACTAGACATTCGCGTTGGTGTTTCGGGGTAGTGCGAAAACTCCCTAATGTTCTCGTGGGAATGTGCCACCAGTGAAGCCTGCTTCTTCAGGCTTAAAAGGCCCGGATGGTATGCGGTCCCCGGGATGCGCCCCGGGTCGATACGTTCAAAAGTTGAACCAAAGGACAAGGAGCGGGTTCCCAAAGACATACCCAACCTTTGGTTTTAAAAAATGATACAGAGGAAACAAACTGCAATATCTTATACATGTACTTACGTTATCATCTTTCTGCAGTAGACTGATCTCCCATACGCAGTTGGGAACCTCTGATGCCCGCCAGACCAATGACCTTGGCCTCCCGTCAGCCAACCAGATGACATCATAGTACGGATGTACAATCTTTTCCCACCTGGGGCGCTCTTTTTCATATCCGATCACTGGTTTCTTGTAGGTTGATACTGATGCAGCGAACATGAGGACGAGGATGGTGCAGACGAAGATATTTGCGGCTCTCATTTTGGGTCAGAAGTTTGAGCTATGATGTAACGGGGCAAGGTCTCGGAGCAGTGCAAGGTAAAGCAAGTCAACAAATATGAATCCTTGTCTTGTTTGTTGTCACAACTCAAACGAACCTACCATCGATGTCTTTCCAGAAGTCTCCGTAAACATCACACGATCGCCAGAGAACCTTGTCTCAACTGTACAGTAACGTACGGTTGGACGTGCCAAAAGTCAGCAAGCCTTTGAGCATAGGGTCATACTTGGTCGTGGACGAGATTTTCTGATTCCTTAAAAATCGAAACTAGGCCTACCAATAAGATTAAGCTACGTTTACAATCCTTTAAACAATGTGGTAAGGCTTATTTTACACTTGTAACGGTCAGCTGTGCTAAGACCTTTCTCTGCGCAAGGGTTTATTTATTTATTGTTTTGAAATTCTCCCTATAATCTTATGGCAGGGCCTACAAAACCACTTACGTGTCGTGATATAGTTTCACTTCTGTTGGGTACTTCACCAAATCCCTTCTTCATACAATTCTGGATTAAACGCGTGCCTTTTGGTTTATTCTAAGCTCCCGATTTGTAGGTTCGGGCCTGCGCAGACTTCTGACTGGTAAATCTTTGGCCAGAACATAGTCAGGAGGGTCACTTGTTTCCAACGGCAAAGTGGAATGTGAGACGAGTCTACTCCAAACAGGTATGTCACATCCTTACTCCTCTTTATTTCCTTTGATGAATTCAATTCAGACCAATGTCCAACGCACGACCTTTGGGGGAAAAGTTGCCCAAGTGCTGAGCAGATTCAACTGGAGTAGTTTGCCGCTTTGGACACCGCAGGGGCAAAACTTCACTTGGCTCCAGCGGTTTTTATGCAATTCAGTGTTTCATGCTAACGTTTGGTTTGCATCAATTAATGATCTTTGCGCCTCCTACCAACTGCGCTATAGCGGGTATATATCGTGAATAAGCAAATACTCGCTAGGGCTGTGAGTAGTTCTCCGCGGCGGAAAACCCAGCGGAAACCCTGAGAGTAGAATCATGCTTTTGAAGGCAGAGTTGCATGGTTTGGACTATAGAAAAGATCGAGGCCCCATATTTTGTATCGTTGATAAACTGTTGGGCAAAATGGTTGTCACCCCTGCGATGGCAGATATGATTCCATATACATTTTTAATTTATTTTGATATGGTAATGCGTAAACATTAATGAGTGGAAACTTTGCAGTTGTACACACATGGTATTAGCGGGTGTTTTTGGACCACAAACTTGCACATGTTTGCCATCAATTGCTTATTAATTGACATTTTATCTACGGAGGCTCATCAGGGACCTATACTATGAAAAACATATTTGTCATTGTTTCACTCTGTTCCCTCCATCTGACCAGATTTGATTGTCAAAATTGATAGGAATTGCACAATTGGGTAATTTCTCACTGCTTGCATACCTAATATCGTGTATTGCCCCCACGGGCAGCAATGAGCGCTGCAATTCGTCGGGACATGCTTGTAACGAGGCTTTGTATCCTTCGTTGGGGGATTTCGCCCCAAATACGGACAATTGCATCACCAAGGTCGGCAAGGTTCTGAGGCTGAGGGTCCAAATTTTCGAGTTCTCTGCGGATATGGTCCCACAGGTGCTCTATGGGGTTCATATCCGAGCTGTGAGGAGGCCAGTCCAGACGGTTGACGTCTTGTTCGTGCAAGAAATCGTTCACTATTGCTGCTCTGTGGGGTCTGGCGTTGTCGTCTGCTAGTGTCCAGTTGTTGCCGAAGTGGGCTCTTGCTTCTTGCAGCACGTGATCACGGAGGATCTCCAAGTAGAGGAGACCGTTTACATTTTGCTCTGGGACGCGGACTGCAGTTTTTCCATGATAATGACTGGCGCCCCAGATATGGACTGAACCACCTCCAAATGGAACACGCAGGCCTACACAGTCTTCCCGAAGCTGCTCGCCTGGTAATCGACGAACTCTGACCCTGCCATCAACACGGAACAGCAAGAAACGGGACTCGTCACCAAAGACGATGTGGCGCCACATTTCGTCCGGCACGTCAGCATGCGCTCTCGCCCACAGAAGCCGTCGACGTTTTGCCGCATCTGTCAATTTTGGACAGACTACCTGCCTTCTTGCATGCTACCCGGCAGCAATCAGCCTACGGTTTACCGTTGTCCGACTAGCGTCAGCATTATCCAGGTTGTGCCAGTCATTGCGCAGCTGTGTCGTCGTTTTCTTAAGATCTGCACGGCAACGACGCAAGAGATGACGGTCGTCTCTTTCACTAGAGATGCGAGGACGACCAGTAGATCTCCCTACGTTAACATTACCGTCCTGTCGCCACTTCGAAATCCACCTTTGCACGTCCTTTCGAAAGTCCCATCACTTCGGCGATGGCGCCAGGACCTTGCCCGCTGCGCCACCTTCCAATGGCCTCAAATCGCTTAAGTTGGCTGTATGGGCCGGGCATGACAATTCTGCATTGGCTGGTCAAGAAAATCCAATAGGATTGCGTTGGTTAACCAGGAGAATGCACGAACACCTAGTCGGCTGTGGACTAGGCATAGGACCGAAAGGACATGGTCAGCAGAAACACTCCTTTTATAGTGTCTTATTACATCACACGACTGCCATACCCTGTGACGAAATTGAATTAGGTCACTCATGTCAATTTCAATCTAAGAATGAAAGAAACCTGACCTTGATTGTGGAGAAATATGGATATAAACCTGAAACTCACAATTTTCTATAGGGGTGACAACCATTTTGCCCAACAGTGTATTAGGCATGTTTCGCATACCGTACGAACGACGAAGTACGAACATCCGTCGCATCATCAGGTCTTGTGGTAATGCATTTACTAGTAAATCATCTTCTATATGATTTATTTTCCGAGGAATCGGCGAAACGTCAAAAAAGTAGTCGATAAAGAACATATATATTTACACACTGTGTACGTCGTTCACTCTTTCCTACCATAAGATAGGGTGACCTTAGCCCAAAGTTGGATGATCGTCCCATGCATTTTCCACCCTCCAGCTTGAACCTTCTATTTCGACTCAAGCACTTCAGCTTCTAAAAAGATGTTAAAAGATAACCCAGTAAGCTGAACATATAATAGTTTATTCTAAAACACCCGAGTGAGAATATTTCTTTTTCATACTGAATAATGTATATAGTCTCGTTTTCACCACAGAGGTTTGGGTGAGACAACCATAAACGCTTGGTTTGGTGCAAAATGTGGAAGAATTTCAAATGCACTTAAAACCACATCATTCTATATCTAATTTGAGATGTTTTAGAATAGAAATTGATACCTCACTGTCGGTATTGAGTGTCTCACAAACCGCTCGGGTGGAGCTCAAATATTGGCCAAAACCAATAACGGTAGGAGGCAACTGGAAAGCAAGGAAGAGGATACCAGTGTTTTGCACTGTCGAATATTTTGCAATTTAGCATGGCACTTTTTAAATACTCGATTTTATTTTTTCCGTCAGACATGTCAGATGGTGAGACGACATGACGTCGTGCTTATCTACATGCACTGTGTCCGGCTTCCGTGATTAATAATAAAGCGTCAACTTCCGGTTGGGGAATTCCGTAAAAAATGTTTTTATTAATTATTCTTATCTGGATAATCTACATGTGTCGAGAAGCATTGGACGCGTTTGACAGTACATTCAACACCATCTCAATTTTTTTAAATAGGCTGGCCAATATTGAATAATCAACGAATGAAAACGGATTGTACATGTCATACTCTACGATTTTGAATGTTCAATGAGTCAAATTAGAGAGGTTCCGATTTCGATCTGAGAACCAGAACGATAGGTGGCATTTTGTCGACCGATATCGCGTTGCCTGTTGTCAGAAGTACAATGAAACAGTGTCGTTGTCTTTAATGTCTGGCATGCCTAACACCAAGAATAAATAAGCAATCAACTTCACGGAGTTCTCTACACGTGCTATAGATCCATGATGTCGCCACTAGTGAAAAATATCACCTCGTTCTTGCATGAAAATCTGAACCTCTCCATTGCTATTCTCCTGAAACTTTCCCACGACCTTGTGCTAGCCTTGCAACCGAAAGTGAAGAATCACCTAACGGCGACAAATTTGATCACTGTTATTTTTCAAATTCTTGATAAAGTGTACTCAGGAAGTTTATTTCTGGCCCATTCTAATGATATCCTGTTATGAACTAATGGCTATAATGATATCATGGAATGTCTATTTCTATTCTGAGATGTCTATTTCTGTTACAAATGGCCATAATGATGCCCTAAAATGTCTATATTTTACTGAAATGTCTATTTCTGCCCCAAATGGCCACAATGACGCCTTGAATGTCTATTTCTACTCCTAAATGTCTATTTCTGCTCTAAATGGCCATAATGAGGCCTTAAATGTCTATTTCTGCTCAAAATCACCATAATATGGCCTTGAATGTCTATTTCTACTCTGAAATGTCTATTACTGCTCTAAATGGCCATAATGACGCATTGAATGTCTATTTCTGGTCAAAATCACCATAACGACGTTTTGAATGTCTATTTCTACTCTGAAATATCTATTTCTGCTCTAAATGGCCAAAACGATTCCCAGGAATGTCGATTTCCACTCTGAACTGCTTCTCTGGAATTTTGTCCACTAAAATGATGTTTTCTGCTCTATACTTGTTTCAACGAAATAAAGCACCTTCTCACTTTCGCACCATGCACGACTAAACTATGTGAATATTACATATTTACATGAAAATAGATTATATGTGGATATATAACTGATATTGGCCAAGCGATGTATATCACCGGGCAAAATGTTTAAAATTACGCTTTCAAAGCTAACGCTTCGCCAAGATCGGAACATTCGACACCCGGGGCTCGACCGCGCCCACGAAAGCACAGTGATTTGCTTAGGCATCATTCGAAGCATTAATATTTTCCCAGTCTTCAAGTTCCTCAAGTTCCACACCTGGAGGGCGCTTTAAAGCCAAGATCAACTGCTTCCAGAACAATTCCTGCTCTGTCACGTCATTGCTCCACGTGATGTAAGTCTTTGTGCGCATTACCACTTTCATGGTTCCGGTGATGTTTTCTGAGGACACGTCACTCAACTTGACCAAGATGAGAACATCTCGATCATCGTCGAACAACTTGTGCTGCGCCACACTCAGCTCAAGTTGGCACCATTGAGACTTGGCAAAGTCGTCGCTCAGGATCAGAAGGGTTTTTCGGCTCCTGTCGATGCAATTGACAATGTTGTCCGTGATGAACTCCCCGACGGTAAAGTCCCTGTGGTGGAGGCAGATCCTGAAGCCAGCCTGTTCTTCGAGTTTCGGTTTCAGAGTTTTGTAGACCCAGCCTTTGTCGGCGTCGTTGAATGACACGAACGCATCCCACTTGAATGTGCACCCTTCGATTGAGCCGTAGCCCCGCCATCTTGCCCTGATCAGCATAAATCCGTACCGGATGTAACCCCGGTACCTGACGGAGATAAATACAACAATTGCTACCAAGAGGACAAAAGGACCGAGGGTGGACGGCAGAATGATGGGCAGCAAAGATCGACAGTCTTTGTCGAAGTTGAATAAAGTAAAATTAAAGTACTTTGATGGGGCGGCACACTTCATGTCGAACAACTTAACAAATCGTAACCTTGGTCGAGGTTGGCGAAGCCACTCGGAGAATGGCAACATCGAGCAGTTACATTCAAAGTTGTTGGACGCTATCTTCAAGGAGAATAATTTCGGGATTTGCCAAATCCGTTTATGATCGAGAGCAGAAATGCGATTAAATGATAAGTCTAGTTTTTTTAAATATTTTAACTTTTTTAGCTCTTCGTATGGGAACTTGCGTAGCTTGCATTTGGTTATGGAGAGAGTTCTGATATTTTTGAGGGAAGATATAAATCCTCTAATGACGTCTTCGCTGTGAGTCCAGTCGGATATCCGAAGCACTTTGAGAATTGCTAACATGCTGTTTGGCAGTGTTATACTGCCTGCACGTGTCATGAGCAGTTGTTCTAGCTTTGTTAATTGCCCCAACTCCTCAAATGTGTGGCCCCGTTGTCTGCTGAGGAAGTTCTGATTCAGATTCAAGGCACGAAGGTTACGTGGCAAGGATTTGTATTGAAGATTTTTCAGAGGATTGCTCGAAATCTCTAAATCTTTCAGGCCGTGAAGACCGTACAGCGCCTTTGATTGGAGTGTTTTTAGTAAGTTAACAGATAAGTCAAGCGCTTGAAGATTTGGAAGACACTCAAAGTCTTCGGCGCTCAGAGAAGAAATGTAATTGGATGACAACACCAACCGGCGGGGGTAGACAGCCATGCATTTGCCATCATGACGGAATGAGGGAACGTGCAAAAGTTGGTTGTGTCCGAGTTGAAGCGTGTTCACGCCCCTTTTGAAGGCAAGCAAAAAGGATACATTTGTTAGTGAATTGAATAACAGGCTTATTGATATTCCTACACAGAGCTGAAATGGTCGAAAGGCATTCACTGAGATTGTCCGAATGTTACCATTATGTAACTCCAATAATGACGCTTTAACTTTACTCTCATTCCTGATGCAATCTAAGTAACTATCATCGATGTTACCGATATTATTCTCGCTCACATAAAGATCTTTCATCGCCTGTATGTTCAGGTAACAAAGCACTCTCTTTGTGTCCACCGTCTGTAGATTATTATAGCGAAAATTAAAGTTCGTTAGAGGTTTCCCACGAACAAACTGCATTGTTTTTGCTTTCGTGATGTTACATCTTTCTAGACGGAGAAGGCGAAGACTTAAGCGTGAAAGAGAGTCGAGACATCCAGGCTTAAAGAAGTTGTTCCGACTTAAATCCAACCAGTCGATCTTTGGCACACAGCTAACCAAGTCGTCTGGAATTGTTTCCAGTCCGTTGTCACTTAGATCGAGAAATTTTAGTATCGTTGTATTCATTTGACATATTGACTCCACCAGATACTCCACAGAGGGTTTACATCCGGTAAGAACAAACCTCTTCAGTCGTAGTCCACGGAAAAGTTCAGTGCTCATTCCAGTAAAATTATTTTCTCGAAAAATAAGATCACGAAGAGAACGCACACCATGAAAAATGTCCCCACGAAGATGAACCAGGGTGCTCCTAAGCAGTTTAACTGACACAATCGAAGAAGACTGAGGTATGAAGAGCTGGCGGAGGTCAACGTAATTGTAATCAATGAAGGCGAGTGACGCGACGGAAGGCGGTATATCATATCTAGTCGCACTCATATTTTGTCTCCTTCTGCCATCGAATGTAGTCTTATGAATCCATGAAGGTAGATCTGGTATGGTTGTTATGTTTCGACAGCTTATAGCCCCGTCCTCGAAATCACAGTAGCATCCATAGATCTTTGGGCAAACTTTAGGCTTATCATCACTTGTTTCGGACGCCGTGATCACTGCGATGCCAAAAGCAATGAGAAGCACCCGGATGGCTTGCGACGTCCTGAAACTGACACGCATTGTTTTTCTTATTACCGTGATATTTGGAACCTGGAGACCTTTTGTGCCTTTTTGGGATGTCGTTCGTTAGTTCTACTCCTACGATTGGTTATGGCAAAGCTGAGTATGCCTAGGGAGCTTCCAGTGGAAGAGCATGTACGTAATCAGGAAGGTCAAACCAATCGGATTTGCAACAGAAATCATGATTTCTGCAATGACTTGGGTACTTGAGTACACACTTCCTCCTTTGGATGTACTCTTATGTATATAGAAAGGCCATGAACAGGACATGAGATTAAAAGTATGCGTGATCGTGCAGGAAAAAACTGGAAGTTCTCTGATTCATAAGAGAAAATAGAAAAAAAACGACGCAGGGATCTCCTTAGAAGAGGTTATACGTGACATGCCGGAATGCACACTTTCCCGGCGTCGACCACCTGACATGATGTCGTGCTTGCAGACAATAGTTGGAGCAACATTAAACTAGACTCTCGAGGCGGCCCATTACGTCGACCTATTCATACATCTTCATGGGAGTGATGAGGCCTGTCCACTGCACCTGGAGTGTATTTTAACATTGTAAACATAAATTGGTTACTTTGACCAAAGATGTCGTCTTGACTACAAAATTGGTCAACTGACCAATTCAGTTCAATTGACTTGATGTATGTATTCTTGACTTAACATTTTGGTCAACTGACCACTGCCTTGGCAAATGTCCTCGTTGATCAACTGACAAATCGGATTGGTCAACTTTGGTCTCATAGCCAATGGTCACGCAAGTAAATGGGTTGCTAATCGTCAAATATGTTATTAATATATAAAAAGTGATCAAGGCCAACTCCTATTTACATGTATCAGTTTATTGAGATTTATTACCAGGACTTTGAAAAAGGTCACCTGCTTGAGGGGAACGACATACCACGTGTACAGCAACATTTAAATCGACACCGTGCAAGTAAGTGGTCAATGTGCACAATTTGAAAGATATGGCGGACTTCACCGTTTCCAGCAAGTGTCTCCCCCTTCCCTTATTTTTACGACACACCATTCTTTACGCTGAAGGATCCAGAAAGCGATTGGGCAAAATGCATGAGTTGTAAAAACTAGCCAGACCATTGCAGATGGCATCCGACAACGATAATTTCCTTTGATGAATGGATTTGGCCACAAGCATTGAATTCGATTCGTCGGTGAATCCCCTTCCCCTAATCTTAGGATCAAAGATTAAAAAGGGACCCAAACCGTCATTCAGGGCTACCCTTCTCCTGATATTCATATTACCCCCCCCCCTCCTCCTCCAATGCACACACACACGCACGCACACTAAATCTACAGCCTTGTACTGGGTCGTCCTGCCTATTTCTGCATGATATGGACAAAATGGATAGCGATTCCGTCAGCTAGCTAAACTTGCTTAAAAACGCCAAACATTCGGAACAAAATATAACACTAATGTTCGGTACTGTTTCAAATTCCAGTGACATATTGATAGCGGACCATGATGAAAACGTTCCTCTCTGCATTCGTAGCGTTTCTCGTGACGTCACACGTGGCAGCAGACAACAGGATGTACAAGTGCGAGATCGTCACACCAGATGAGGAGACTGTTTGGTTGACGACGTCAGAGGATCACGTGTTCCTAGTGTCATGGCGGTGTGAAGGAGGCACTAAGGTCGACAAATGGGTCATCTCAGTGCAAGGAGAAGGAAGGTACACCCTCAAAAATCAGCACCAAATTTATCGAGGACATGCCTCGGTTCGAGGTAGGATTTCCCGGAAATGTCATCCCTGTTTCCGGGCCATCTCGCTAACCCACAGAAAATGTATATTTGTGCGTCAAAATCATGATTTGATGGTTCGAAATTTTTTTTATCTAGTGTTCCAATAAAAACCGCAGAAGATAAACGTGTTTTAAGAACTGTAATGTAATTCAAACGCGAGAAGTTGCGAGAACAAAAAATGCACTCTTCTTTTTTGAGTGCAAGAATACTTGACTACGATATTCACACATACATGGATAGGCTACTCTTAAGGGTTCTCACTTTCATTGGCTGATAGCAGTTGCTTCAAATCTGCAACGCTTGAGTTCCCTGCTGTTTCTTTAGGATCACCCAATGTAACAACTTTTTAGCTTTGCTGCAAAAATTTTCTGTGGGAAAGGGTGATGACCTCAAACCACGGACACTAGACTACAGTGTACACTAGACTTCATTGTAGACACACGACTACATTGTAGACTACATTGCATTCTAGTGTCCGTGCTCGAACCGAGACATCTCCTCGAGCAATGTGGTGCTGATTCTCCAGGGTGACATAGTTACATCATATTTCTACTACAAGTGCATCCCTAGGATACTTTGTATAAAGGGCACCATCGGGATACATCGCGTGTTAGTGATTGGTGATTTGTCGTCTATTTCAGGAAGATAATCCTCGAGGAGAAAGTGAACATTATCGATCCTGAGAGCTTAGGTCGGCTTGACTGGTACGTTGAAGTTCCTCCAAAGACTGACCCGGGACAGTACACAGTCATTGTCATGTCATGGGGCCAGGTAAGCGACCATTTAAGACTCCTGCGCAGTTGTGAACCTACGTCGTTGGGAGACTGCCAACACGGGCAGTCATTTTCAATCCGCTCCTCCTGGCTTCGCTAGAATTATGGCGATCGGAGACAAGACCACTAATGAATATTCATAGGTTGGAGGGTCGAGGCCTATCAATTAGACGAGTGCATGTTTTTAACTCTCAAGTACATATTTGGAGAGATATTGAAAAAATATTTGCTGTGGCAAGTCTACAGATATAAAGAAATTATTTGATGAAAAAATTTATTTCGAATTTTGCTAATTGGGTAATAGGGGGCGTGTTTTTGAGTTTTTTCTGCCAGTTGGCTGAAAAGAGTGGAAATATCAAAGTCTATCTAATTTGTCGATTATAAAAAAATTTCCGCGGTCAATCACCAGTTTAAATCGCACCAGTTACTCGCAAGACTAACCCGTATATCATATCCGAATTTCAGTTTCACAACTCGACGCATTCTTTGATGCGTCGCGGTCAAACATTGACAATTTAACTGCTAAAAGGCTTAAAAAATCAATTGTGGTCTTGTCTCATCGACCAGCTCCGAATTAACTGATACACACAGTCGGAACAATAATTACACATATCACTTTATCCGGGGAAATATGTGAGGTTTCTGCGGGTTTGTAGGGGCTGCCTGGGACACATCCGGGACGTCATGGTGTAATGGAGGTCAAGATTGGCAGAGAGAGTATCCTTCGATCTGCTTGGAGAGTGCAACCGAATTTCTTTCGGTCAAGTTCATTACGTCAGGGGCTCTGTCATCGCGTGTTGTTGTATTCGTCTCTGATAGATTTTACTCAGTCAAACCATAGGAGTAAGTGGGAAGAAGGTGAATGAATTTGCGCTTACATTTGTTTCTGCTTGTGACTCTTCCGGTGACGGAACCGTTCAATGGCCGGGACCGATGAAAGATAACACGATGAAACTAGAAACTGCAATCTTATGGAAGCTGCACTTAAGAAGACGTCTCTTCCTTATGACGAGTTTCACCATGTACTGCTCATCTGCTTGCTACCAAACAGGCCCAAATAGGTGCTATAAAATCCAGATATCCGTTGTCTCATGTTTTCAACCTCTGCATTTTTTCAGGATTCCATGGCGATCCTCAATAATAAGGTCCAGATCATGAGGAAGGTGGAGAAAAAGCAGGCAAAAGGTGAGGATTTTAATAGACAAATTAATACTACCTCATTGAGCTGACTTCTTCACTGTTAATTTGTCATTTGATTTGAATTGATCTTAGGTTTTTCAATCAACGCTTCAAGCTTTTTCACTACAAAATCAATCTGAACTCCAGGCCGGCCGTCCCCACCTCCATCTTCAGAAGAATTGATCAAGCAGACGATACGGGAAGACCAAGAAAAACGTAAACAAAGACTGAAACAAATCAAGATGCGAGATTACTACCGCCAGTCAAGGTTAAACCTGAAGGTCATGGATGCTCCGGAAGCCGATGAGAAACTTTCGGCGCTGGAGGAAGGCAAACCGTTTATCCTGAAAGGCATGATGGACAACTGGAGGTGCATGGAGAGATGGCAGTTCGGCGAGTTGGAGAGGGAGAATAGAATGAGTAAAGGTAGGTGAGCGCCATGCACCATCGGCAGGTCAGAAATCAACGTCATCGTCGTCGTCATCATCATCGGCATCGTCATCGTTGTCATCTCCATCGATCGTCATCATTACAGCATGTTCTCCTGTGGTTATTATCTTTGATCATAGTTCAAGCCGTGTCAAACATCATGAAAGTTTTAATGGATTTTAGAGTCGTAAAGTAGTGTCCGATATTACGATAGTTTTAATGGATATTTAGAGTCGTATTAAAAGCTGTGTCCAACATTACCATAGTTTTTATGGACATTTCGAGTCGTAACATAGAGTCCAACATTACAATAGTTTTAATGGATATTCAGAGTCTTAAAGCTAATCACCTTGGGCCAACCATGATGTTGTAATGATTATTGGTCGAGTTTCAAGGCCTGTGCTACTGATGAATTGGACCTTTGCAAGATTAGCCTTGTACTGTAGGTGCATCACAACATCGTATTGAGTAGCTGACCAAACGTATACAGCATGTATACGTTGTTGATACGTACATCGATTTGTTGTACCTTTGCATAGAGTAACCAAAGAAATAATGTAGGTGCATCACACCATTATATTGAGTAACCAAACGTATATACGTTGTTGATACATCGATTTATTGTACTTTCGCACAGAGTACCCAAAGAAGTAATGTAGGTGCATCACAACATTATATTGAGTAACCAAACATATATACATGTATGTTGTTTATACATCGATTTACTGTACTTTCGCACAGAGTACCCAAAGAAGTAATGTATAGGTGCATCACACCATCGTATTGAGTAACCAGATGTATAAACGTTGTCGAAACAATGATTTGTCGTGTCATGTTGTTGCAGGCATCGACATTCAGATACCAAATCTGTCACGTGTCCCGTTCGCCAAGTGGAACAGATACCGTCAGCGCTACATTCCGGAAAACGTTGAGGAAAATGAGTACCTAGAACTGAAGGACTTCTTCGAGTACTACCCGAGTTTCTCTGAGGACATTCTGTCGGCAGACCATATCCTCGGCACCATGAATTTCCTATCAGTGGTTGATGATGATATATTTGTAGGCAGCAGATTTGAACTGTGTCCTGCAAGAAGTGGAATTGAATGGCGGGTGGGTATTTGTTTTAGCTAAATCTTGCGCGCGCAAACCTCTTCCTTCTCCATATCAGTTCCCTTCCGCTTACTCACCTCGGAACGTATGAAACGTGAAGCGGACAAATTGCATTCATTTCGTAAGGGCGTTCATCACCAGATATGATATGTAAGACCAGCTGATCGAAATCCCACAATTTTTGGTCATCTTTTCGTTCAGAAGTTCAGAGTTGCAAAGAGGGTGATCACGCTATTGCAAGTTCCTGGATGACGTCCAACTTCGCTGCATAGAGAGAGCGTACTTTAAGGGCATAGCTCAGATGGTAGTCATTGACCACAGACAACGGTCATCTCTACCACTCTAAAGGGACAAGTTGGGCATGAGATATGTTCGTTTTTCAAACAAAAATGGCTTCCAGAATGACCGTGACTTCTCCAAACAGGATAAATAAAACAATATTGAGCTGCACTCAATGCAGTAGAACGGGGTGTAACCACAGGCATGCCTAAAATTCAAATGCCTTGCCCAAAACTGCCTCCCAACACTGACGAAAATCATTATTAGAGTTCAGCATTAGTGTGATACTGCAAGTCGCAACGCATGGTGGCAAGTATGGTTCTATCCTCCTGGCCGGGTAAATCCTACGCCCAAGTTTTCCCTTTCAAGGATTTCATTCGCTTGCCATACTTGTCAGCTAAATATCTGAAGAAATCGAAGTCCATTGACAAAGTGGATGCAAACTGCAGCCTTGATGATTTAAGATTTGCTTGTTTTGCAGGTAAATTCCTTTAACTCGTCTCAACTGTTCCTCCAAGTGGTCGGCGAAAGACGATTCGGTCTGTTCCCCAAGGAGACATTCTTTGTACCTGGCTACCACCACAATGACTACCGGGCTCCACGGAAAGTCTCTCATCCCTTCAACTACTGGGCCTACACTCTTCCAGCTCTTACTGGGGCCGGGAGGCCGCATTTCGATATCGTTTTGAAGCCAGGTAAGGACAGATGGCATTGAATGGCAATTGGCAAGGGTAAACAAACGTGGGCATTAACAAAAAGAACGGTAAAAGAGGTCGTTAGAGGTCTCGACCTACCTCTTACCTACCGGGATAATACACACAACCTGCCCTATAACGGTGTCAGGGAGGACGCATTACCAAATCGAGTATCCCAGATCGAAATGCTGGCATCATTGAACTATATAAGACGTCTCAAGGGTGACGCGTTTTTACTTGATAATGTTAAATGTATAATCCTTGTTATGACCAGATGAGCTGAGTACGGCCAAGAAGAATTAGGACATCAGGTTGATAAGAACAAGTACACTTCGTAAATCTAAGAAATAACGTTTTTTGAGCTTCTACAAAACAAACCTTGAATGTGCACAACGCATACAATATTGCGTCCCGTAAAGATTTTTTGGTTTGAAAAACCCCAATATGGTTTTTGAGAATGTGAAAACCTCTAATGGTTTTTCACTTCGCTGAAAAACCTCTATTGGGTGGGTTTTTCAAAAGCTCAAAACCCTTTTTTTCTAAGCGATGGTTTGCTTTCGCTGACTGGCGATGTTCATTTCTGATCTTTTTAGGTGAAATCCTCTACGTTCCATCTGGTTACTGGCTGAGCTCCCTCTGCCTTGAAGACAGCGTGGGTACAGTGATGGACGTATGCCACAAATATAACATCCGGGAATGCCTTGATGAACTCAGAGACCAATCAGATAGCGCGTTACAAAACTATTACGGCACCATCTTCGTCCAACTTCGCGAAAAACTCGGCCAGCAGCTTGGCGTTTTGATGGACGATGACTTTGATATCGTCTCCCCATTGGTGAATAAGACATCAACATATAAGAAACTCTGGGACAATGAGCTGCTCAAAATATCAGAATACTTAAAAAATGCCTCCAGGGAGGAGAGCATTTCTTACACAGAAGTTTTCGCGGATATTTTTCAGCCACGCCCTCTGCTGAATGACATTGAGGAGAAAGTTGAGCCTGGCGAAGTTGATCCACAAGATAGCAGCAGGCAAAAGGACGAACTTTGATTTAGATGTGCCGATAGGAAAATATGGGCTTCTGATAATAGTGTCTTCGGCGGGAATGTCGAAAACATAATAAACGAAAGAACAATAGGACAACGTTTATACATATATATTTACATCAATGTTTATATACATCACATCTAATAAGATGAGAAAATTATCGCTAATATTTTGAATTTTTTGCTGCAGAAGTTTATGTGTTATTTTTTTCATTCGCTAGCGTGGGTCCTCCCTTGATGGATGCTCTCTCCTAGCGCCGTTATGCGGTGGCTGTCCGTACGGGCCATGCGGTGGTCTATAAAATCCTGGCCGCGGTCCTCGCGGATGAAGTGGCCCATAGTTTGGACCGTGTGGTCGGGGTCCGTACGGTGGAGTTGGTCCCATGCGAGGATGTGGTCTCCCAGCGGGGTGTGGTCGCATTGGATGGTAACCAGGTGGCGGCGGGCGGTAGAAGTTCGGAGGAGGTGGCCCGCGACGGAAGTTAGGATGCGCCATACGGTCACTTGGGTGTGCAAACTGGGGTCCTTGGTAGACCTGATCCAGCACCGAGCGGTAGCATTTCTGTATTCCGACAGGTTTTGTATCCGATTCCTGGAAGAAAAAGTCAAACGTTTGAATATGGTACTCAGTAAAAGGAGAAACTTGTATCATGCAGACCTTCGTGGATATACATGGACGAAATATGAAAGGACAACTTAGTTCCAAATATGTTGTAATGATTTCTGTGGAGTTTCGTCAGAGATCGAAATGCAGGCTGATCATATTGGCATCGCTATTTACCCAAGTCAAAACGCGATCCCCATAATAAGGAGGAGTTGCTTGGATATTGTGGTCATCATTTGTGGAAAACAACTTTCCGAACTTTGAGCAATAATCGATATGCACCCATGTCATTCAGAGTATATTAGTAGTTCGTGTTTCCCGTAACATTTTATTGGTGTCTTGACCTACCTCCTTCTCCACGCAAGCGTCTTCATCCAGATTGTAATGTATGACCACCTTGGATCGTCTGCTCTCCATCTCTTGAAGCGATTTCTCATCCTCTTTTGGCACTTTCTAAAGAAAAAGGAACCTTTTACTAGAAAGGCCAAGAACATTATCGTGAGTCTTATTTATCCTAATATTCTGATCACGGCTGTGGACCGGAACCCACCCAGCCATACAATTCGTCGTAGGGTAAGGAAGAGTCATGTGCTTTACGTTAGCGTTAACGTAGGGGATCGTAAACTTGCTATTGTGCAAGACACGAAGCTAAAACCTATCAAAGTTATCCTTTACTTACGATATCGTTGGTGATTTCTTCAATGTTTGTCGTTTGATTTTGTTGTTCCATCACCTCATCTCCGCACTGCACGCTCATGCCATTTACCGCCTCCAGATCGGCCGCTATATTCTCCTACAAAGTGGATGAAATATGAAAGATGCAGACCCTCATGATATTTTGAGATGAGTTTGAACTAAAAGTACGAATGCGGTGGATTCATATGACACGAAAGCACAGGCTATTTACTTCCAGTATAGCAATAGAATTTTCCTACCAAGAGACCACATTGCATGGCTTCAAACTAAAAAAGGTGTGTTGCAGTGTTGTGCCTGGTTCCCTTTCGTTCAGGAATTGGAACATAGACTAGAGACAATATTGGCAATACGTCGTGTCATTGTACGTGTTAAGTCTTACCTGCGTTGCTTGACAGCCCCTATTCCTCCTAGCTTTATATCGCCTGTCCATACTGAGAGTCTGTCGTATACCATCAACCTCCAACATCGTGCAGTGGATGTTGGCCTCCTTGGCTCTCACGGTCATCTCCATCTTCTGCAGCCCAGTCTTCTTCTCCTGCAGCTCGAGCTCCAACAACTTAATCTTCTCCTCCCTCTTTCTGTACCGGTTGATCTCGACCTTAGCCTCCTGGAACTCCCCTTCCCGCGCGAGGAAGTACCACTCCTGCTCAGTGAGCTGCTTCTGCAATGCCTCAAATTGCTCCTTTGTGTCAGTCAGCTCGCCGAAACTTCGGTCAATTGGCAGCCGGTCTGGAACCTCCCGCGCACTCTCCAGGTTCAGTCTTGCTTCCTTTTCACTCTGCTCCATATCAATCACCATGTCCTGTAGTCTGTCATTCTCCTTCTTTATCTCTGCTACCCTCGCGTCCATTATACCTTTCTCCGTCACAAAGTCTTCCTTCATCCTCAAGATATTCACCTCCTCTTGTTTCAATTTCTCCTGCATTCTTTTCAAATCCATGTCTTGCTTGGAAAGGTCCGCTAATCCATCAATCATCATCACCTTCCTTTCTTGAAAGTTCTCTTCACGAGCAGCTAACGTCCTCTCCAACTGCATCACATCTCTTTCCCTCGACCCCAAGTCCGTCTCACTCTGTTGAAGTCGCTCTTCCTCCTGGGCTAAGTCGTCAACTTTCTTCACAACCTGGGCCTTCAGTTCTGCGCGCTCCTCCTCAAACTCTCGAATCAGCTCCATCCTCTTCTGATTGGCCTCGTTCAGACTTTCCTGGTGGACACCGTAGGTGTTCTTTAGTGCCTGATCCGTACGCCTCAGCTTCTCCAAGTAGAAGCTTGCCCTGGCGTTTGCCACACTTTGCTCACTTTCGGATGTTTCAACCCGGCGGGTCAGCTGCTCAATTTCTGTCTTGTGGTTGTTTGTCCGCGCTGCGTCTGCAGCTTCTTGTATTTCAATACTCTTCAATAGTACCGTGCTTCTGTTCCTCGCGACACTCGTCTCGCGCTCGCAGTCCTCCAGTCTGCATCTCCAATCATCCAAGTCAACCTTGTGATGTCTTTTCATGATAGCCACGCAGCAGTCGGTACCAATCCTCTGCCATTCTCTCTTCCTCCGTAACTCCGCCATCTCTCTTTCAAGTCCCTCGCAACGATCGACCTCGTCCTTCACGCACCTCTCAAAGTCTTGCCATTGTATTTCTAACCCTGCCAGGACAACCTCGTGCCGTTTTTCCTGCTCTACAAATCTCTCCTCACAGGTGCCTTTCAGTTGACTCTGTTCCTGCTCGTGGCTACTCTTCAACTCCTTAAACAACACCTTGTACTCTTTGATCACCCTTATAAGCTGCGCACGCTTCTCAAACGAACTTGACTTCTCCTCAAGTCGCTTCTCTTTCTCACTTTCTAGTTCCATATCGTAGGCCATCTTCGTCAGCTCCAGTTCTGCCTTCATGCTGTTATATTTCTCAACCCAGGCGTCTCTCTCCTCCTCCCAAGCAGCCTCTAGCTCACGACATTCCTGTTCATGCCTCATCTCCTGATCTATGCATTTCGCCCTGAACTCTTCAACCATACCAGAGAGCTTCTTCCTCTCTAAGGTTCTTTTCAGCTCATCTATCTGTCGCCGTGCTTCTACCACGCGGAGCTTATCCGCCTGTTTCGTCTCTAAATCACCCATTGCTGTCCTGTACGAGCCGATCAGTTCCACCAACTGGTCATGTTCTTCAGCAGCCTTTGTCTTTGCCTCTTCATATCGCTCTTGGTCGACGAACATTGTCAACGCTCCTTCCCTCCGCTTGGCATCGGACTCCTTTAGCTGGTGTTCAAGAGTAGCCTGTCTGGCAGACATATCTGTCATTTTGACCTCGAACATAATGACCATGTTTTTCCTTTCTGCATCTGATACACATTCTCGTTGGTGTTTCTCCGTTTCCATGGCATTCCTGTACTTCTGAAACTCTTCTCTCTGCTGCTCAATCAGGCTGTCTAGTCCTGCTTTCTCCCTCAAAGCGTCACCTCTGTCCTCTTCTCGCCCTGCCTTCTCCATGCTAAAACACTCAGACAAATGATTCATCTCTTGTACCAGATCCTGGTGCTCGTCAATCTGCTTCTTGGCATCCTCTTCAACTGATCTCCTCAACTCTACCTCCTTGTCAAGCTGGGCCCTCAAATGGTCCTCTCGCTCTCTTGATGCTTTAAATAATCGCATTCCTTGCTTTCCGAACTCGCCCCTCAACTTTCTGATCCGTTCCTCGAACTCCTCCCTCATGTCCGATTGAACCTGCTCACTCACTCTCTTCAACTCTGCTATTATTTTCTCATCCTCCGCCCTCGCTTCCTCGACGCGACTCTTCGCTTCTCTCACCACTCGCCTTTCTCTCGCTATCGCCTCTCTCCTCTCCTTCAAGACACTCTTCTTCCTTTCATCAGCATCCTTCAACATCTCAGCTTCTTTCGCCTGAAATTTCTTCATCAACCGTTTTTCGGTTTCCTTCGCCTCCCTTACGACTCGCTCTTTCTCTTTCCCTAACTTCACAAATCTCTCCTGCAGCCTGTCATATTCTGTCTCCTTCTCTCTCAACTTGCTGTCAATGTAGGTAGAGTCCGCCATCTCTCCTATCATCTTATCAACTGCTCTCTCTTCTTTCAACCTACTGACCATGGCTGCCAGTCGTTCTGACTTGGAGCGAGTATCATCTAACTGCACCTTCATCCTCGCTTCGGTCTCTGCCCTATCTTCCTGCCGTTCTTCCACCATCCTATCACAAGCGTTCCGAATCTCTTTAGCCTCCTTGCTAAACCTCTCTTCTAAACTGAATATATCTAAACCATACTTAAACTTCATATCGTTCAACTTGGTTGTTAATTCCCCTTGCTTGTTTCGAAAGTCCTCTTCAGCCCGACTGTACTCTTGGCTTCTGACGAACTCCCTCAAGCGCCATTCTTTTTGGTCGTTTTTTGCCTTTACTTCAACTGCAGCGATATCTGCGTGAAGACTCGTCAACTGTGGAAGAGAGAAAAATGCATCTGATGATCAATGAATCCAACCTCCCGCAGTGCATAATGTACAGTGGTGTGACATAATGGAAGCTGATAACTGGCAGAGAGAATATGCTTGAACAGTATGTCTGCTTTGGAGTGTTAATGAACATGAACCTAAACTTTGTCATGGAAAAATACGTTATCACCTGAGTCTATAGCAGTTTCACTTAAGTGGGTGGAGGAAGACCCCGACCTCCACCCCTCACATATCCACATCTGACTTTGTCATCTCAATCGGGTCGTACAAAGGACGGGTCAAAGCCGAGTTGGGCGATCATTCGTAATCAGTTTACCTCGTTCTTCCTGAGCGTCTCCTCCTCCCTCCTGAGTGCAAGCTCCTCAATATACTTCCTCTTCCAGTGCTTGTTCTGGAACCAAAGGACGCCAATCATCAAAAAATAATGGCGGGAGGCGATTTATATGATGCAAATTTCCGTGATTGCAAAGAGACGCCGAAATGCATCAATTTCATTGCCTTGGGGCATGGGCTTACTACTAAAGATGGCTGTTGATTATTGGACCCAAGGCAATTCAAACATATGTGTCAAAGGCGTCAACTGCCGAGTGTCCCAAGACTAATGTCAACCGAATTGTCACTCAATTTGCTTTCCATAAATTACACTTCCAATAAGGTTTCATCCGATGTAGTTGTGAAAAGATTAATTTTGTTAAACGCCAATGAGTCACCGCACACACTCACCAACGTTGCGATCGTCGAATACGTCTCTCGTGGGTATATACGAAATGCCCCCATATCAGGGTGAATCAAATACGACTCTAATATGATACATCCCAGTCCCTGTCAGGTCGGAAATGTTCACTGGTACTATTAAATCTTTTATAGCGCTTTCCCATTGACCAGGATTTGTCTCAAAGCGTTGATATAGATCGCCTCAGACTAGGGGTATCATGTGGTTGGCGTCACTGGTGCTCGGCATGTGAATGACAAAGCGGTGACCGAACCGGGATTAGAACGCACAGCCCTTGGATTGAGATTCGGGCACACTGACCAGAAGGACGCTGTACTCCAGATCTTCTGATGAAAGTGACTTACCTCTGCACTGAGTGTAAACACTGTATCATTCTGCCGGCTGTAATCAGCCACACGAATACCAAATGAATCTGAAATTCGAATTAGAAAGAACATTGCAAACATCCTCCATTTCAAAAGGAACCCTCCCCGCCGTTCACTCTCACCCCTTCATCCAAATTTGAAAATCGGTATGGGACTGGCAGGATTTTGCCAACATCTTTTAGGAATAGAAAAGGGTAAAAATTCAAAAACAACATAATTTTATAGCCAATTTTCTTACCTGCAGTTGCAGCTTTTAGCTGCATCTTGCAAATCTTTGATATATTTATGTTCATCTAGAACAGTAAACGTCAATAAACACGAAATTAAAAGAGCGAAATAGAAAATTGTAACTTTTAAAAAGCACAAAAGTTTGGTCTGGTAACCATGGGACGTTGCGCTCATTTCATTGGCCAACGCTGCGACATTGCTGTGACGTCATAACCAAAGCCGCATTTTGCGCCGCCTGGCGTTGGACGTCGTGAGGAGGGAACACCACTTCTCATTTTGGGAAGATTGCCCTGATATTATTCATATTACACTAATTTAAAAACCATGCAGTACTGTTGAATGCGCTTGTATGATTTTTTTCTTAAAGTTTGGACATTATGCGTTGGCCGGGAAAAAGTTTCGAAATTATATGCGTTGATTTCGACATTATCCATTGTTAAGGACATAAAATGATAAATTCCCTGAGTTTGGACGAGATGATAGCGCATAGCCCATCCCGAGCCAGTATTATGCTGAGATACCAATTCTCCACGGGACGACGTCTATGGCAAGCCAGAGTGGACACAATTCGTATTTTATATCCTTATATATTGTTATTTTATGTGGATATATATTCATATTTTATGTCCATATATATTCCGACCAATCAGAATGAATTTCTTTATATGCACAATAATTCATTTTATATACACATAAATTCCATTTTATGTCCACATAAATTCAATTTTATGTCCACATAAAATCCGATTTTATGTCCATATAAATTATTTTATGTGGAGATATATTGGTATTTTATGTCCATATAAATTAGATTATATCTACACATAAATTAGACCGGACGAATTTATCACCACATAAATTCCCATTTTATATGGACATAAAATCAGCCAATCAGAATGCCGCTTTATATGTGCTTATATATTCCACTTCCGTATTGAAAACGTCTACTTCCGTATTAGAAGACAGCGGGCAGGCAGTGTCTGCACACGCGCGACCCACAATGCAGCTGCGCGCGCCAATGAAACGATGGTTCCCATTGGCCAAAAGTATTTTAATACGGAAGTGACCGATTCTAATACGGAAGTAGAAGTTTTCAATACGGAAGTGGAATATATAAGCACATATAAAGCGGCATTCTGATTGGCTGATTTTATGTCCATATAAAATGGGAATTTATGTGGTGATAAATTCGTCCGGTCTAATTTATGTGTAGATATAATCTAATTTACATGGACATAAAATACCAATATATCTCCACATAAAATAATTTATATGGACATAAAATCGGATTTTATGTGGACATAAAATTGAATTTATGTGGACATAAAATGGAATTTATGTGTATATAAAATGAATTATTGTGCATATAAAGAAATTCATTCTGATTGGTCGGAATATATATGGACATAAAATATGAATATATATCCACATAAAATAACAATATATAAGGATATAAAATACGAATTGTGTCCACTCTGGCTTGCCATAGACGTCGACATAAATAGTTCTGGTCATGCGCAAGGATGTGAGATACCCCATCGGACGATGAGGCTGATAGCTTCCTCGATAGCTTCAACCTATGGCTGTATGGGCCATGGGCTACACTTCGGACGTAGTGGACCGGCCTCGTTCCTCACCCTAGCCGCTTTCTGGGAGTCTTGTACCGACGACCACGAATTGGCGGGTAAATGCGGTGCCGATAGTTTATCAACTGGCTGGAAGGGGCGCTGTAGTCGGAATAACATTTCGCTGAATAGCACAAGTAAAGTTTTAAAAAGTCGTATTCCCAGCTAGCTTATGTAATTTGAATTTTGTAGTACAAAGATTTTTTGCATTTAATTGTTTGTTGTTTATTCACATGTAGGTCAACTATCGATAAAACGCAGTGCCAACGTCGACCATCGAAATGAACGGAATTCTACGGTGACGTCATTTGCACTGATGTCCACACAAAATTTGTGGACACCGAAACATTAGAGAAATTGCATTTGACCGTGGTAATTTTCGAAACATTGCTTTTTTCTTTACATATCCCTATATTAAGACAGATAGGGAGGTTCTATTTACTTCTGAATGTTCTTTACAGCTAGTTTACCAATATTTTGCTGAGGGAGCGATAACTGTCGACATCATAACGTGGTTTTTGCGCTTGAAATCGATTGTCGGATTGAGGAGGGTGGGACTCGGGGATCACCCTCAGCCTAGCCTGAATATCAGCACCACATTTCCCGCTAGAAGCCTTGGTTCGTGGTAGAATTTTCTTGAAATGTCATCATGATCTTCCCTGGTAATTTCGCTAACGTTAATTCTAGTTTAACAATCCTTTTAGTTTTACACCAGGCGGGGGAAGCCACTGACTGGTCTGCTGGCCATCGACAAGGCTCGGGGTCTGTCAAGTCGCTGCCGAGCTACGAATATATTCTAAAGCTGGTTTCCGCTCCATTGCCAAGGCACAGGGTTTTGTTACGTCGCTGCCGAGCTAAGAATATACTCGAAAGCTGGTTCCCGCTGCATCGCAAAGGCACGGGGTTTCTTCACGTCGCTGCTGAGCTAAGAATATACTCGAAAGCTGGTTCCCGCTCCATCGCCAAGGCACGGGGTCTGTCAAGTCACTGCTGTGCTACACATATACTCGAAACCTGGTTCCTGCTCCATCGCCAAGGCACAGGGTTTCTTCAAGTCTGCTGAGCTAAGAATATACTCGAAAGCTGGTTCCCGCTCCATTGCCAAGGCATGGGGTTTCCTCACGTCGCTGCCGAGCTGAGAATATACTCTAAAGCTGGTTCCCGCTCCATTGCCGAGGCACGGGGTTTCGTCATGTCGCTGCCGAGCTAAGAATATACTCAAATTCAAAAGCTCATTCCTGCTCCATTGCCAAGGCACGGGTTCCGTCACAATTGCCAAGGCATGAGCAGTAGGTATATTCGAAGCAGTCTATGCATTATTCCATGTTTTTGAAGTGACTGGCAAGGGTGAATAGGCTTCAGTTCTGTAAAGCATTATGGGATACACATTTATTTTAGTGTGTTTATTATGCACTAGGTGTGCTCTAGGCAATAGCAATAGAGCAAAATGCAAAACCTGGCAAATGTGGCAGATGTGCTCAAAAGAATGGGGTGGCAGTGAACATGTTAAGGCCTACGTCAGCACTTTAAATATGTAAAAAAAGTACTTGCATCTTGTCAAATAATTCAAACTCTAGTACAGCCCAGTTTAAGTTGATGTTGTGCCATGCCTTACCCTTAGCCATCCTACATGCAAACATGTATAGCTGACATTCTGCCTGCTGGAGCAAGCTGTTGATAGAGCCGCGACAAGCCAGCAGCATGAGACAGACTGCCTGATTGCATACCATGTGTTGTGTTTTTTTCTCTGTGCATTGATATTGAGGTTTGTTTTAGCTCTAAGCAGCCACCTCACTGGCTCAGACTGGTATGTAGTCAAATTAACACGATGTTGAGGGCGATGCCCTATTTAGTCCACCCTGTTTAGAGTCTTCTCATCCAGTGCGATAAGCAATGGAACTTGGCATTTTGGTTTAAAAATCTATCTCAGTTATATCCAACTCCATAAATGATCACATTAGATTTAGAGTACCTGTATTACAGTAGAACCTCCCATAGCGGACATCTCTCTATTAAAGAACCTCTATCTATTAAAGACACTAGTTTTGGTCCCAAATTGTGTGTTTCCATTCAATTTGACCTCTCTAATCAGGACACCTCTCTATCAAGAACAGCACCTGTCAGTCCCGAGGGTGCCCTTAATAGAGAGGTTCTACTGTAGTAGTATTTCATAATTTTTGCTTTCAGTACCAATGATGTGGGAGACGCTGGTTGCAGTGGCAGCAGTTTGCGTTGCTGCTTACTACTGGTGGTCTGCTAGCCCAGGTCAAGAATCCAGGAGGACAAGACAAGCCAATGGCCCCTCTGGTAGTTTCCTGACTAATTTCAACTTCAAGAACTGGAACATCATCTCCCTTTTGAACAGATCATCTGAGGCTAAATTTGTCTCTCCTCCAAGGAGACTTTCTGTGTCCATGCAGGCTTCTTCTGCCTCTCCGGCATTCAATCCCCGATTAGGACAAAGGCTGAGCACCCCAGGGCCAAGTGCTAGCCTTCTAAAGAACACAAGTTTTACGGCATTGCTGAATCGTACGGCCGATGCAAGGATGCATTCGTTTGAGAGACGGAGCGGCTCCATGACCCCGCAATCTCCGGCCTGGGCGTCGCCACGAAACAAAATTAATCCATTCCTTAGGTAAAGATTTGTAAAATTGTCATCTTTTCAAAAGGAAACGGGTAGCAAAACACTTATGGAAACGGGGAGTTTAAAACTTTAGGCCGGAATATTAAAGCTTCCATTCCATTGTTAAACTTGAGCCACGACTGGATCTCTTTTTAAAATCCATCCCAGAATTTGATTGTGTATAATCTGAAGTGAAATATATGGAGCTGGAGCCAAATTGCATTGGAGATAACCCATCATCTCTTGACTTGTTCACTATGATGTAGAGTGGTAGTTTGTGTACATTCCTCAAAATCAAAGACACTGGCGACTTCGAGAATATCAAACTGTGCCCAGCAAACCAGAGATTTTTGTTGCTGAAGCCTGTGATGATGATTGTTTATCGCAGCGACTTGAAATCAATATCATGCCCAGTGGTACCAATCTTACAAGCAGACGAGACACAGTTCTGTCGCAAACTTCAGTGATTATTATTGCAGGTTGCAGCAAAAGGATAAAAATCGCTCGTTTGCTGGGTACTTAATTGTATCAATTACATTCTTTTAGATCGCCTGATTTCTCCGGGCCAGTGATATATCAGAGCCCTCCTGCCACGCCACCTATTGGCCGATGTTATCCTACTCGTGTCGGTGAACCGTCGCCAACCAGAGAACCTACGAAATTTGTCCTGAATACGGAGAGCACGAGAAATACAGGGAGTCCTTGTACACAGAGGATCACTGTGTCTAGTCCTCCCAGCTGTCTGCGACGACCTCCCTTGTAAGTTACTAGATGGCCAAGAGGCAGACGTAAGACACCGAAAATCTGAAAATTGGAAAATTAGCAGGGAATTTGCCTTTTCACAACACGGAATTAGTCCAGAAGAAAAAGGGAATTTGGTGTTTCTAGGTTTAAAGAGCAAATTTTGAGGGGCTTTTGGGATTTTTGTGTTGACTCATAGAATTTGCAGAATCAAGAAACGGAAAAAGGATTTTCCAGTGCCCTACAGACGTCGCCGCAGTGACATGGCGTAGAGAGTATGCAGATTAGAATCTCTTCCATTTCCAACCCATTTCAATTTCATCCACAGACGCTTCAAGATCATGTGTATTGTATGGAACTGCTAACTAATACTGCCACTTTTTGGCAATGAATGTTCTATCGAGATAAGAATATGAAATTTTTAAAGTGATGGTCATTGGACTTTGCAGCTGCTCCCTTAGAAGGATTCTGAATTTCTATAAAGGAATAAAAAGTACATGTAATTAAGTAAAAAGTAAAACTCCTTTAAAATACTGTGACATTAATGATTACTTTGCATTGCTTACTTGGGATGCTGATAGGCAGTGTTATTTTCCGTCTGCGAAGACTGCTTCGTGTTGTTTATAGTTAATAGCCTATCTTTAGGTCAAAATAATGTCTTTTATCTTGATATTTCAGAGGACAGCCAGTGACTAGAAAGACACCTCCAGAAGAGCCAAAACGTTCAGGAAAAAGAGCGAGGGTAAATACCTATATAAACGTCTTAAATGTTTGCTTGGTTGTTCATAATAACTGATGATCCAGGAAAATAAAATGCAGTATGGACAATGCCGTATTAAGGCAGTTACCATGAATGCTACTTTGCTGGAACTTAAGTCGTACTTCCACCTATCAAATCCCCGTGTCTTTTGCGCTTACACCTATGAATTGCCGTGTCTAAATAGACCCGTGTGTCAAATCCCCGTGTCTATTAGCCCCATCGAGCTCGATGGGGCTAATCGGGGGCTAATTTAGACCCGTGTTCAACACAGGTTTTTTGATAGGTGGAATCTGAATAGACACGGCAATTGCAAGTTCTAAGATCCGGCGACAGATGGCGCAGTGTAGTTGCCTCGGTATTGCGCCCTCCTCCAACGGGAAAGAAACACAGGAGAGCTCCCTACCTACAGCGCACCTGTCGCCGGGGCTATTAACCATTATCTAACACGACTGATAGGTGTAAGTGTGCCGCGGGTTTTTTGACACACGGCGAAGACACGGGTCTTGAAAAAACACGGGGTTTTATGATAGGTGGAACTACGACTTTAGTAAATACAGTAGAACCTCTCTATTAAGGACACCCTCGGGACTGACAAGTGCTGTCCTTAATAGAGAGGTGTCCTAATTAGAGAGGTCAAATTGAATGGAAACAACAAATTTGGGACCAAAACTAGTGTCCTTAATAGAGAGGTGTCCGCCGCTAACAGAGGTTCCACTATATATTGTATTTGTATAGCATTCTACACAACTGCAATGTTGAAATCTATTTTCAGTACATTGTATTTACACAACTGGAAATTTTCTAATTCAATTACAAATTTTAAACTTTTAACGAATGGCGTAGGCCTTTACTGTGGCTTTAGGGACAAATGCTGTCACAATTAAGAGGTTACTTGATTGCAGAGGTCAAATTCAATGGAAATGACAGATTTTGAACCAAATGCAGTTGAATAGAGAGCTGTCTGTATTGGGTGGTTCCACTGTAAATGCATGCTCTCTTGTTGCAGGAGGTAGACCCAAATCCCGTGGAAAATAGTCCCAGAAGAGAAAAGGCTTTGAAGACAACAGATGAAAGGTAATTTCCTGATGAAGTCTTGTAGTGTACGGATGAAAATTTGAAGAAAATGTTGATTTTCGAACTTTGCTCGTGTTGATAGGAACTGCCTTTGTCTTAGTCACACCAGATCTTATTTCTGTTCTACAGGGCGAGTTTCAAAAAGTGGCTTCTGTCCAACACTTTCATTTTCCCTTCAGTGAATAACTATGAAAAATCTGTTGAACTGGAATCTTATGTCTGATATAGCTACCCCTATTGAGAATTACCACATTATATGCTGGAGGAGGGGGATGAGTGGCAGAGTGGTTAGAGCGCTGGGCTTATAACCAGGAGGTCGTAGGTACGATACTCAGACAAATCAACACTGTTTCATCGTGTGTCCTTTGGCAAGGCACTTAACCCTACTTGCTTCTCTCCACCCAGGAGTAATTGGGTGCCCTGCGACAGACAAGCATCCTATCCAGGGGGAGCAATACTCCTAGTCGCTTAATGCCTCGGAAACCGGAATAAGCTCTGGTCGGATGAGCTATCCTCGTCAAAATAGAATTAAGGACCAATAAAACTACATTTTTGGTGGTATTATTTCCCCATGTAGAGTAATTAAGGGATGAAAAAATTCAATAATCATTGACCCGGGAAATGGCTTTCTCATTACAAACATGGTCCACTTACCTGCAGGGCCCCCTATTGGCAGGTTTTGTAGTGCTTTTCCTCACAGACTCAAACGCCTTCGGCTTCTGGTTTCAGGGTCCAAAGAATGTCATTGAAAAGGCCACCACTTCGGGAGGAGACGCAAGCTATGAATGTGTTAAAACCGAATAAGCGGGTACGCGGTCTCAATAGTATCGAAGCATCCTTAACCTCAAGCAAACGAGCAAGGGTAAGCGTTTTTTTGAGTGAGACAGGTCCAACTCATTTTGGTCCTGTAGACTGACCAACCTCGGCAACAAGCCTTGTCCGCAGACGGCGTGTATTGCAATGGCTATTGTGTGACTTCTCAGGATTAAACATATATCTCTTGTTTCCCCAAATCAATCAATGACTAATTGTATTTTGGAGTCGGTGACATTTTAAAAAGATTTTTTTTTTTCGGTCTTAGGACCGTGTTACTAGCCCTGAAGATAGGACACCCACGGAGAAAAGGTCAAGGAAAGAAACTCTGAGCAAGTAAGGTTTTGATATCATATTTCTTTGCTATAATCCTCTGTATTAAAGGTTATATTAGGTTTTTGAAAGCACATTGACTGTTTAACTGTCATTAACCAAACAACAAATCAAAAATTTTATCTGGACATGGTATTTGATTAATCCATGATATTATTGCCAGTGATGAAAAACAGTATGGAGAAATAATTTTTTGAAAAAAAAACTTGGAAAAGTCAAAAATTTGATTTGGCATGTCTTCCAGGGACAAAAGCTTCGAACACATTCCTTGAAAGCCACGCCAGTTCATCCAGTGATACATAATCCCGGGTTCTCCCTTGGTCACACCTGGGCCTTTTTGCATGGTAGCCAGCAGTGTTAACTGCTGGACTATGAGACTCCTCGTTCTGTGGTGAAAATTATCATACCCTGTTTTGAGCTTTAAGACGTTTTTCATTCCAGTGTTGTAAAAATTCTTGAAGCGTCTATTGTGGAGAATGCAATGGAATTGAGCAAGAAAACGCCAGACCAGATCATGGGTCTGACAGCCGAGCACAAGCCACCGGACATTGATAGCCCTCGTGGTCGTAGTGGTTCAGTTCCTCGCGGGACACCCAAGCGATTAGTGACCAGCATGATGAAGGAGAAGGATAGTCCAGGTTTACAGCAGACAACACCCAAGCGAGTGAGGAAACAATCTGTGGCAAAAACATCACCTTCATCGAGTCCAGAAATGCCAGAGTGGATGAAGGATAAAAAGGTAAGTTTGTTCATCGATTATTTATTTGTTTGTTAATTTGTTTCATGTTTTAACTTTATAATAATTTGCATGAAATTCTCTGTCCTTTTTATCAAACAGCAGAGGACGATGAGGTTTGGGAAAGTCATTCAATCAGAGATGGCAGATTTCAGAATGGCTCTGAACATGCTGCCGCATGTCAAAGAGTAGACTTCTTTTCGGTGGCACGCTGAAAATATCAATCTACTAGAATATACCAGCATCATTAAATCCAGCTTGATTTTCATCTCGGGCAGAAATTTCAGACCACAGTTCCTGCCAATTAGGTAGCCCCTAGTCAGGACATTTTATGAAGTCATTCAGGTTATTTTACCTGCCAAAAACTACCCTTTGCAACCAACATCATTGTAGATGATGAACTAAAGTTCTACGTCTTAAGGAATTATTCCACTGGAGCAATTTTGTCAACGACTGTTGCTGTTTCCCACCCGGATTAGCTTTTTTTGCATTTGAAATTTTGCGACAACAGCAAACTTCGAGGGTTTCCTGCTTTAGAGGAATCAGTCCCTAATGCTCTGTGCTTTAAAAATAGCCTCCCAGTTTCTGTTCCTAGATTGTGGAACACCTTCTCAGTTCACCCTGGAGTGTAGATTCCCCAGCTTGCCAAAAATTGGGCAGGCCTTCCAACTTACCAAGCTGGCCTGTCCTGGGAAAGTAGAAAGTTTTTTAATAATGTTGGGAAAATTGTGTTGTTGGAGTCTTCCAACGAAATAACTTTGTGCTCAATTGGTAAGTTGGAGGGCCTGCCTTCATCATCATCATGTCCCGCAGCCATGCGGCCATTGGGGCAACCCTAAGTTGTTAACAATGCGACACCACACGGTTCTGTCCTCAGCGAGGCAGAACAGGTCACTGGTCTTTCTTCCAGTCCAGTGCGTCACGTCATCCATCAAAATTCTCTGGACGGCTGCGTAGGCGGCTACCCTCCACTGTACCATGCAAGATGGTATTTGCTAGTGTTCCCTTGGCTCTTGTGACATGGCCGAACCACCTCAGCTTTTTCTTCTTGGCAACGGTTAGGAGGCTGGCGTGATGCCCGATGTACTCGGTGACCCGTTCTCTTACTTGGATGTTGGTGGTGTGGGATGTGTAGTGGATATTGAGTAGTTTCCTGTAGCAGTTCAATTCAAATGCGTTGAAACGTTTCTCGATCTCGGTGTTCATGGTCCACGATTCTGCCGCATACAAGAACACTGAGATCACCAAAGACCTCATCATTGAGATGTTTCTGTTGCACCAAATTCTCTTCAGTCTGGTTAGGGCAGCTGCAGCTTTGGCTATACCCATTTTCACCTCCTTGAGGGATGTGCCATCCTCTGTTTGTGTGGCACCTAGGTAGATGAACTCTGCCACTTGTTCCGCGTAGTAGTCTCTTAAGCAAACGTCAGTCTGTTTACGTCCGCTGGATATCATTGTCTTCATCTTCTCGAGGCTGATTTCCATGCCATATCTGCCAATGGTTTTGTCAACCCTTTGTGAGTGATGGATTTGGTCACTTCTCGAGCCATGTAGGAGATCGATGTCGTCGGCAAACCTCAGATCAGTGATCTTTCGGCCCGAGATCGTCTAGGGTGACTCCAGTTCAGGGAGTGACTCTGTTCTCGAGGAAGATATTGCACAGGGTTGGTGACAGAAGGCAACCCTGTCTTACTCCTACCGAGGTGGGGAAGCACTCACTGAAGTCCTCTCCTGTCCGAACCATGCTCCTCGATGCTGCGTACAGTGCCTCTATAGTCTTGATGATAGCCTACCAGGGCTGATGTTGTACTTCCTTAGAACTGCCCATAAACCTTCCTGCCAGATACGATCAAAGCATTTCTTGTAGTCTATGAAGTTGTGGTACACTGGCTTGTCAAGCTGCCTATACTTCTCTCAAAATACCCTGAGGTTGAATATCTGTTCTGTTGTGGACCTACCTTTACGGAAACCGGCTTGTTCCACGGCCTTAAGAACGCAATATTTAGATAAGATTAAGGCAATCTGGGGAATTGATTCTCCTAGGCACTGCTATATACCTTGGCACATCTAAATTGAAAAATTTATTGACTGGAACCATTTCAGTCAGACGAATACAAAGCCGAACTGCAGCGACATCTCCGAAATAAGGAGCGGGACGAGCAGCTGGCCAAAGAGAGGCTGGAGGCGATGTTACGGGTCATTGACGGCGAGGATGAAAAAGGTTAGTGTAAAAAAGTTTAAAATTATAATAAATGAAATCTGAGTAACTAAAATAGTATTTTCAGTAATAAGTTAGATTTTTGTGCATATCATTTATATTAAATACTATTTTAGGGACCTTATTTCTAATTCTTCATTAATTTAGCTGACAGTGACATGATTTGCCATCTAGGCATATGTTGGCAAGTTTGTTGTACGCACTGATGTCAATTACGCAGACAGGCCAAGAATGCGTAAAGTGACCTGGATTCTCTCTGCGCTGAGCATGGCCCGCTCATTCTGCTGTTTACCTGTAGCTTTAGTTCCAGCCACATATGATGCGGCAAGGAAATTCCTGACTAAGGCAGTGACCTGACTGGTCTGTTGACGACATTGCATGGCCAACTGTTCACTTTAGAGAAAAGACAAAATCACTTAGGTATAACTTAATCGACTTGACAAATGACCTGCATGGTCCCCTCATTAGAAATCAAAACTACTAAGATTTATTTACCTTTCATATTTCAACTTGATATAAACAAATGTATATTTCAACTTGACATGCTTGATTTAAATAACAGAGTTGTCTATTTACTATGATCAGACCTACGTTTCTTCTACAGAAAGCGCTGTAGATCCTTCGGCAACTTCAACTACCCAACCAGCCATGCCACCAGTAATGCCTGCTCTCACCCGCACCACATCTGTCTTGACAACATCGCCAACAACGGGCGTCCAAGGGACAGCGGTGACCCCAACTACAATTGTAATCACCACGTCCACAATCTCTGCCTCGGCATCGTTCAGGCCTACATTCCTTACTTCGTCTCCTCAATTGTCGACAACAGGAACCAAAATGACATCTAAAACGTCTCCGAAAGCATCAGGATTATCATCTGCCCTAAAACAGGTCAAGTCTTTGACATCTCCGACAAATACAGCAAAGCCACGGGCAGCTTTGAACTCTTCTCTGTCTACTAGTGCATCCCCTGCGATATTTACCTCACAGACTAGTGCATCAACAGGGCCTGCTCTGCCCGTGTCTACTCCTGGGATACCCCAACAGGTGTCCGGATTTTCATTTGGTGCAGCCCAGCTGAATCCCTCAACAACCTCAGTGACGAGCAATGCCAGTGGTAGTGGGTTCACCATTCCTGGCCAGCCTTCCTTTCCTGCTGCCCCATCGAAGCCCGAACCCTCAAGTACAGCAAATACAACATCTGCACAAGGATTACCGCAGGTGTCGGGCTTAACATTTAGTGCCCAAGCATCTGCACCAAATTCATTGTCGGGTAGAGCTGCAGAACAAAAATCGGGTTTTGCCTTCAGTACCCAGGCACCTGTAACCACTTCTCATGCTGCTGATAAACCGAGTTTTAGACAAGCATTTGGGCCATCTCCTACCAAGTCTCAAGTGCCTGCATCAACTGGACAGACAACAACAACACAGCAGACGTCTGGCTTTTCATTCAGTGCTGAGCCATCTTCTGCAGCAGCGCAAACTTTGGCTGGATTTGGTTTCTCTGCCCAGACTTCAAGTGCGGCACCGGGCCAAGCTCCCAGCAGTGCACAGTCTACCAAGGCTGCAAGTGTGGCAGCACCAGGAGGATTTAGTTTCAATGCAACCACTCCGGCTGCAAACCCAGCATCTTCTGCATCAACCGCTGCAAATCTGTTCGGTTCTGCACCTCCTGCATATACTCCGAGCTCAACAGGATTTAGTTTGGGCGGTGCCCCGTCTACAAGTGCTGCATCAAGTTCAGGGTTCAGTTTTGGAGCGCACGCTCCTACTAGTGCCGTGACGACAGGTGCAAGTCTTGCCTCTTCTCAGACCACCCAAGCAAGTTCAGGGTTTAGTTTCGGTGCACAAGCTACGACTACTGCTGCTAGTTCTGGGTTTAGTTTCGGACAGACGGCGGCAGCCCCTCCAAGTTATGGACAAGCAACAGCAGCGGCCCCCACTCCAGCCTTTGGATCAGCCACTTCATCAACCTCTGCTGCCGCTTTTGGGCAGGCTACCACATCCGCTGCCACAACAGCCTTTGGTCAGACAGCAGCACCAGCATTTGGACAGACTACTCCAGCAGTGTCGTCATCAACATCAGCGTTTGGTGGTCAGAAGCCATCAGCTACAGCTTTTGGACAGTCAAGTGCGCCAGTTGCTTCAGTGTTCGGTAAGACATTCTACATTTCTCTTTCTTACTCAAACTCAGTGTCACAGGTGAGGCCTCTGTTCCTCCTTTTTCATAATGATGGACCATGTTCACATTGAGAGGGAGAACGGTTTCTGAATATCAAACTGAATAGCACAGCTCATACTTGAAGTCTTTCAGGAGAATGGGAGGAGGTGAGAGAGAGTGAGAGTACAATTTTATGCATTTTTCAGCTTCAAAGCTGAGTTCTTATGGACAATCGATCACATGAACTTAAGACGTGGTCATTTATTTCTTTCCAGGTGCCACGACCAATCCCACTGCTTTGAACTTAACAACCGGAAGTGCAAGACAAAAGCCAGGAAGCACAACCATACCATTTTCCTTGGGAGCAAAAAAGCCTGCAGGATCAGCCGCCAGCAGCTCTGGGTTTAGTTTCTCAGCCCAGGCAGTAGGAGTCTCCACACCAGCCAAAGCACCTGCAGGCTTTGGCTTCCAAGCACCAACAGCAGCTCCAGCCTCCAACCCATTCAATGCCGCACCAGCCAAAAGCTCTGCCAGTTCAGCTGGATTTACCTTTGGTGCAGCAGCACCAAGCACTGCCTCCAGTTCAGGGTTCAGTTTCGGTGCACAGACTCCTAGTGCAGTTGCTACACCCAAAGCAAGCTCTGGTTTTAACTTTTCTGGTCAAGCTGCTACTACTGCAACTTCAACAGCCAGTTCTGGATTCAGTTTTGGTGGAACCACACCGGCAGCCCCTGCTTTTGGACAATCTAATCCAACTGCCCCGGCATTTGGACAGGCTGCTGCTCCAGCCTTTGGACAGACTTCATCGGCCCCTGCATTCGGACAAAGCACTCCAGCCGCCCCAACATTTGGTGGAGCGGCCAACATGACCAAACAAATGCCTGCTGTTCCTGTCTTTGGTCAGTCGACACCAGCAGCCCCAGCATTTGGACAGGCATCCTCTGCCCCGGCCTTTGGACAGTCTACTCCCTCGACACCAGGTTTTGGACAGTCGGCGCCAGCACCTGCGTTCGGTAAGAAAGTCTTCTGATTGCAAAATGAGCGTAGTTGGTGCCAAAACGGCGCTTTCAGTCATATGAAGACCCATCTAACATTGTCTAAAATGGGGAGTTCTCACAGTCTTGGTAATTCCTGCAAATGTGACTCTCTAAAGAAAGCCCAAGTTGCATTGTAGCACAGGTAAAAAGGCCTGTTCATTGCCCCGGCTATGAAGATGCCATTCTTGATCCACTTTCAACCATTGTGTAACTTGTTATGAAGTCACCAATAATCCTTCGAACCTAGTTCGACTCTGCTGGGTTTCTCAAAGAGGGACAAAAATACATCAAGCAATGCTTTAGATGGGAATGTATTTTTCTTGTTTGGATATTATGCAATGTCCAATACAGTGTCTTGGAATAAGATAATCTGGTCCATTGTCTGCTTCAAAAATGCTTTGCGATCACATGTCAAATGCCGTTTAGCTAAACAAGGTATAAAGACCTGGCATTGATAATCTCTGTGTACTGTTTATTTAAATGCCAACACCGTTGGTTCAACTTTTGAAAGTTGTAGAGAAAATTTGAATATTTCAAATTGTGTGAATACGTACTGAATATACATTTCTACAATACCGTTGAGTGGAAAGGTATACAAATACGAAAAATACCAATTTTCATCGATATTTCTATTTTCCTGGACAACCAGTAATTTCAAAAAAGGCATTTCCCTTTAATGATGCTCAATCTGTCTTCTCTTGCAGTTGGTGCCCCCTCCACACCCGTGTTCAACGTGGGAACCGGGAGTGCAGCTCCGAAGCCACGCACTGTCAAAGCCCGGAGAAGGATGCAACGAAAATGATGACGTTTTTAGGGTATCTTCTTCTTGAACATTACTGTTATCACTATAAGCAGACGACACATGTGTGCTACTTTCAAACAATCTCAATAACTGATATCACTATGAGCAGACAATCTCAATTACTGTTATCACTATAAGCAGACGACACATGTGTGCTACTTTCAAACAATCTCAATAACTGATATCACTATGAGCAGACGACAAATGTGTGCTACTTTCAAACAATCTCAATAACTGATATCACTATGAGCAGACGACACATGTGTGCTACTTTCAAACAATCTCAATTACTGATATATGAGCCGACGACACATCTGTGCTACTTTAAAAAAATCTCAATAACTGATATCACTATGAGCAGACGACACATGTGTGCTACTTTCAAACTACCTCAATAACTGTTATCGCTATAAGAATACGACACATGGATACTACTTTTGAACAATCTCAATAACTGATATATGAGCAGACGACACGTGTGCTACTTTCAAACAATCTCAATAATGTTCTCACTATGGGCAGATGACACGTGTGCTACTTTCAAACAATCTCAATAACTGTTATCACTATGAGCAGACAACACATATGTGTGCTACTTTCAAACAATCTCAATAACTGATATCGCTATGAGCAGACGACACATGTGTACTACTTTCAGACAATCTAAATAACTGTTATCACTATGAGCAGACAACACATATGTGTGCTACTTTCAAACAATCTCAATAACTGATATCACTATGAGCAGACGACACATGTGTACTACTTTCAGACAATCTAAATAACTGTTATCACTATGAGCAGACAACACATATGTGTGCTACTTTCAAACAATCTCAATAACTGTTATCAATATAGCAGATGACACATGTGTGCTACTTTCAGACAATCTCAATTACTGTTATCACTATAAGCAAAAGACACATGTGTGCTACTTTCAAACAATCTCAATGGTTTCTTTTCACTTTTGCAAAATAATGGTGCTTGTGAATGCATTTTTGGTTCAACCTTGCAAATATTATCTTGAAGGAGGACTAGTACGATGAAGTGAGACTATAGGCAGGCACCAGGTAGGCACGATAAAGTTACGATAAATTGCCAATAGGTGTCTCACCTATCTCACTGTACATTGAAGCTACTATGGCTTTGTACTAGGATATGCTAATCACTGAGGCAAACACATTCAGGCCCCCGAACTGTGGATGTAGTGTAGCATGGACAATTTTTGTGGATGTCTTGATTTTGTAGTCCAAGCTGTGATCTGCAAAATTAACAAGCGCAAAATTTCACTTGGTTCATATATTATTTTGTTGTACCTACATGTACTAATCATGCATGTTGACCAGTCCTTGATATTCTTGAGTTCACCCACAACATACGAATTGCTGTATATTGTTTTGAATTATAAGTCATTGTCCCAGGTGTCGTACAGATCTTCATTGTATTTTGTGATTTAAATGTGTAAGAGAAATAATCATGCTTATTCTTTAAAAAACTGTGTTGATTTAGAATGTGAATTTGCTTTGGAACCTCCCTGTTTTCCAAAACTGCCTGTAACTGTGGGAAACTGTTTTCACGAGCATTAAATTAATGGTTGACCAAAGGCACCGCCATTTTAGCTAGAACTTGAAATCCTAAAAGCAATTAGAACTCGTTCAACATGTAGTCATGTAGTGAATGTCAAATTCAAGGGTGGGAGTCTGTTTTCTGGAAAACAATTTACTCCTTGCCTTGAAACTCACTTCAGTTCAAGTGTTCATGGTCAAAATGAGGATGCCTTTGGCCGGCCCTTATTATTGGCTCTGCATAGGGGCCATCCCAGTGTGTACGCACTGTAGGGGGGATTGGGGGTACACCTGTACATTTACCCTGTACATGTTGTCCAAAATGTGCGTACAGGAGGAGGGGGGGGTCTCAAAATCCCCACTTTGATGCATACATAGATGGCCCCATCATCATCATCATTATATGGTCGAAGGCCTTGTAGGCTTGTAGCCTTGTAAATTACTGCATAGCCTGTGAACTACAGGTTTGCCCACTGCAGTGGAATCGTTTCTCTAACCTAATTGCTCGGTAATCTTGAAGATGCAGCCCGACTGAATCTGCACAGATGGTCTTAATACTGACAGATGCCATAATGAATGGGCTCATGCTGTTTATTGTTTCTCCTCCCTGGCTTCAAACTCCTCCCGGTTGTGACTGTCTCCAATTAAGTACATCTCCTCTGAGATTGCCACTGTCTTCAAGTGCATCTCCTCTGAGATTGTGACTGTCCTCAAGTGCATCTCCTCTGAGATTGTGACTGTCTTCAAGTGCATCTCCTCTGAGATTGTGACTGTCCTCAAGTGCATCTCCTCTGAGATTGTGACTGTCCTCAAGTGCATTTCCTCTGGGATTGTGACTGCCTTCAAGTGCTTCTCCTCTAAGATTGTGAATATCTTCGCTTCCTTTGAGACTGTGCCTTCGTCCAAGAGGATGTGTTGATAAGAAAGGACTAGAGTGGAAGATGCAGGCCAGCTGAATCTGCACAGATGGTCTTGCTGAAAGATGCCAGGTTTCCTGTATAGGGTTGTTAGGGAATTATTGCATTGGATCTAGGAGTGTATAAGGCCTGGTTACCCATTGCAAATATTCAGTTGTTATTGTTGTTGAGTTGAATTGTTATCTTAACTATCAATACATTATCAGTCTTCAAGGCTGATATTATGTGCTAATTGAAGTTAAGTAAGCGATGTTGTCAGAGTTATTTGATCAATTTACCGAACAACTTGTAATACCAAGTGAATAGTGTAAAGTATTTACGTGTAGCGCAGAAGAGTGCAAGTTTGATGTGTACAATTGATGGTGAAAACGTCAAAGGAGGACTTTGAAAGGATCTGGTTGTGTCGGAATAGGGTAAGCCTATTCGAACAGTTTCAAAGTCCCTTTTTGACATTTTACCAACAATTGAACAGAAATAACATCAAACATAAATAATTCTCCCACACATAAATAGTTCACGCTACACAAAATGGTGAAAAACAAGTTGTTCAGCAAGTTAACCAACGATGTCTGGTGACTTTGCTCGCAAACTCAATGCTACACATAATACTGACAAGCTTTGAAGAAAAATGTATTAATGGCCGAGTAGAAAGATAAATATTCAACACAATAACAACAATTGAAGTTTGCAATGGACAACATGCCATATAACACCCTGGATCCACTCTTAGAATTAAGGTTGTTAACACGACACGTGTTACAAACCTTCCGGTTTTCTTAATCAGATAGAAAAAGCACCAAGAAGGACTTTAGATCATTTTAAGCCGTGGAACCTTTTCCGCTTTCCTGAAAACCTTGGAAATCTCTAAGGTTTTCTGGAGAATAGAAAGATTCGTGCCCATATAGAAGATAATGAAAAACCTTTATTTCTAAGAATGTTAATAGTTCGTCAGCTCAGAATAAGTTAACTAGTTATCGGTGATATGCATGTTCGTAGATCTGTCGAACACTGTTTTCGCTTCAGGTACATTTGTGCAGGCCGTCAACGACAGCTGCATATGTAAAACGGTTTGGAGAGATTTTTTACTTTAAGAAAGAAAAAAACGAATAACAGCAATGTTATTTTAAAAAGTTTTGTATTTAACTATGAAAAACTAACAATATTTGAAATGAATTCGTTGCATTAAAGAACTGAGGGTACAACGTAAATGGACTATTTACAACGTAAATGATGTTTGTAAGTAAAAAATGGCGATGGAGAGGTTTTCATATGCATGGGCAGTTCAACATGAGTGGCCGTTGTGTAGTTGTATAGCTACATCAACTGTGTCGGAGATACTATCATACCCTACAAATACATCATTCTGGCCCCAAAACTATGGATTGGACTGGGAGATTCTGGACTGACAGTCATCACTCTCCACCGCCTGAAATTAATGAACTGAGGCCCTATCCCAGCTCATCTCCCAATACCCCATCGGTTCTCAAAGTTGACGAAACAGGAGCATCATGGAACCAGAAAAAGTGGCAGAAACTCAAGAACATGAACTCTGTGAAAAAAGATACGCGCCCCCCTTAAAGAGACTCTATTGGCAGCAGCTTGGTAGGTAAGTTAAAGTTAAACAAAGTCGCTAATAGAGGTCTCTCCTACTTCAAAGTACTTCAAAACTATTCACACTTGGACGAGGAATATATTTCGTGGTGAATCAAACATGACCCAGTGGCCATACTGTATATAAGTCACCCGAAGATGGCCAATTCTAACCCGCTGCGCCTGCCTATACTCCCCCTTTAATAACACAATCGATTATGCCTGATAAATGATTACGTAATGCCAAAATCCAATATGGCTACCAATTTTTATAACTTTTAACACACCTTCTTGTTCCTTGTCTAGCCAAAGGCCGACCCATACATCACATTTCGTTACCTTTCTGCCAAGTACGTTGCCCAAGGACCTACACCTCACACTCGGTGACCCTTCTGCATGCCAAGTGTCTTGCCCAAGGACCCACACCTCTACCTTCGTGACCTGTCTGCCAAGTGTCTTGCCCTTGGACCTAAACCTCACACTTGGTAACCCTTCTGCATGCCAATCCCAATTCCCACTCGGATATCATAATGTTGACAGCACAGAGGCGGTGGAGAGCGATGACTCTCAGTCCAGACTTTCCCAGTCCAATCCACAGTTTTGTAATCCATAGTTTTCCAATATCCAAATATCTGTGGGCACCTGTAGTAGAAATCTGTGGGCAAAGCTAAAAAAACTGTCCGGATAGATTAAAAGCAGCGTTTACTGTTTTCTGATAGCCAACCCAAATTAAAATCAACATGTACATTACATTGCATTGTTACCTTTTGAACACCTGAATCTGAACAATTTTATGAGTACGCTTGTGCAAACAGTCATGCATCGTCCATCAGACGGTCTCGTTCTTGCTCTTCACCATCAGTTTGAGACCACGCGATTGAGCAAGCTTTCTTCTTATCAGCCGCCATCTTTAGTTCCAGGTCTACATTTGACTCATTTGACCCCGTCCCTATAGCAGAATTTTCAACTCCACCATCATTATTATTCAAACGCGCAACCACACCAGTTGACTGTCGTCGTATTCCTGGTTCGCCATTTGCAACATCCGGTTTTTTGGACGAGGAGGAGTCTGTGGTGTTGGCGCGACCTCTGAACTTTGACTTATCTGTAATCAAACTTGACTGGTCGCTTTCGTAGCCGCCCTGGGACTGTGGCGTGCTTTCAAGGCGTTTTCTGGCCCCAGGAGAGTTCTGGAGACACTGTTCAAACTCCGCGGCAGGGACGTCGATGTCCGAGTAGGTGGGCGCGTGATCAGCATCAGGGAATGCTTTGCGTCTTCTGCCTGATGCGGGGTTGTCGGTCATCGGTTCTTTTGACCTCTCGGCACTTCGCGTTCGCCCTGACCGGAAACTGCTCCGCCGCATTTCCCTGAACGTAAAGCTGGTACTTAGGTTACGTTTTCTTCGCTTGACCTGACAGTGTTGATGGACATTCTTCATGGCAATGTCAAAGTTATATAACATGGTAAACTGGTTTGATATGATTGGAACAACGAAGGCCAGCATGACAAGACCGCTGACAGCTGCAACAGCACCGGTGGCGTACCCTAGTGACGTCCGTACGATCAAATCACCGTATCCGACGGTTGTCAAGGTAACTATAGCCCACCAAAAACCTGAAGTAAGATCACGGAAATCGTTATCAGACTCTGTTTCATGGGTGCTGACCCGCTCTGCGTAGAACACGAGGGCACCGAAAAAGATGACGGAGACCGCCATGAAGACAACCAACATGACCATAGCGTTCATGGCGCTCTTGATGGAGTATAACATCACTCTGAACGGACCGTAATGGCGCATGTAGTACACGATACGGAACACCCGCAGCACTCTAAACATCATGGTGACATTGACGAAGGTCGTCAGGCCGACGTTGCAGTGGATATGAGGCCAGAACATGATCATGTGAACCAAGGAAGGAATGAGCGAGAGAATGTCCAATATAGTCATCATACTCTTCAGGAACCTGAGTTTAACCGGGGCACAAATCAACTTGATGATAAGTTCTAAGGTAATGAATATACTGCAGGCAACGTCTACCCATTCTAAAGGCACCAGCCTCGAGTGTATGATGCGACTTTGAGCAATTCCGTCCACGATGCACGTGACGTTTTCAATTTCCTGGAACTTCTCGACCGTCTCTAGGCAGTAGCCAATCATCGAGGTGATGACCACCAGCATTGCCGATATGGCGTATATCTGAAACCGGAAACAAGGTTAAACTGTATTAGCACATCGGATTTTATTACTTTTTAGTTCAATCAAGCAATCAAAATTAGGTTGTTTATAGTCCAGGATCAACTAAAGTGATCAGTGACACTACATTATACCGAGCAAAGAGATAGGTGTCTAGTGACCCGCGAAGACAGGGGTGCTGGTTAGTGTCCACAAGCTGATTGGCAGTCGGTTCAACAGCTTGGAAGCGACGCAAGAAAAGCCTCTGTCTCCAAAGGTCACCAACCTAGCCCTTGGCAGGTCAAAAAGCAAACCATCTGAAGATTTTCAAGTGCGGTAGGGTTGCTTAACCGGCTTCAGTACTCAAACTCACCATTGCTGGCAAAGATGACCTCGGTGTATTCAACGCCGTCCATATCCTGACCCTGACATTCGCATCCTTGGCAATATCGGAGACCCATGCCCCGAAAGGCGCCGGGCCCGCCTCTAACTGCGACCGGAGTCTGTTGAGCAGGGGTTCATTGTCCGTGAAGCTGGAGAACTGGGTGACACAGCAAGTTTTGAAGCAGCCCTCGTCTATTCCCCACCACTTTAGTTCTCGCCTCACGACGCCGCCGCAGACATCTAGTGGACAATGGAGTTCATCTGAAATATGGAAGAATGCGAAAGATGAAGGGAGGAAGAGCTGCATACGATAAATTACTTTTCGAATCGGTGTATAAGTGACGGTTATGAATGCTTTTATCATTCCCTCGGAATGTTTTTCATTCTTATAACTTGGTATGTCGGCTTTATTCACAGTACGATAGAGCCCAGCTGGCTTTAAAGGGACAACTCCTGGTGTTTTTTCCTTGCCAGGAGGATGATGCCCCTCCTTGCCACCATGCGCCGCCATCTGTCGTATCACCATGATGCTGATCTCTAGAGTGTTGCGAGGCAGTTTTGGGCTTGCGAATCTCAGGTAGGCGCCGGTTACACCCCGTCCTAGCGCTTTGTTTATTGTAGTTCAATGACTTTTCAATAATCCTGTTTGGGGAAGTCTCGGTCCTGGTGGAAGCCGTTTTTAACCAACTTTTCTCATGCCCGAATTGTTCCTTCCGTTTAAAAGAATAAGTGTCTCGAGATAATGCCCGGCTGGCACATATTGTGGTAACAGAGTATACTTTATATTACACAGTTTCTTCTCCTGCTCTGCTTCAAGACACAAACGCCGAATGCTGTATGATGGTAACATTATAAACCCCTTTTCTGTAAACAACCAAACAGACGACCTGGCTCTCGCAACACAACTGATGAGGATTGTTTGGAAAAAGATCTTGCCGCGCCTAATTACACATTTAACGGAGTTGTGGTATTATTCTTTCAATTTGTTTGTTTTCCTCCTGTTTCATAAGTTACCGGTAGCTATTTTCTTGAAGTGTTTTGCATTTTCCAACATATGTCTCGTTAGGGAGTTTTTCCCAAATGTACGCGATGATGACGTGCCCCATTAACAGGACGTAACATCTATTTTAAAATGCGTTTCCAAAGTGAATGCATGAGGACAACCCATTTGTGTCGTATATCACTGGAAACGCCCGATTCCCCTGATTCTGCAGGATGCTAAATCGGGCATTTTATTTCTTCAAATAAATCATAAGCGTCGCATTGGCTCCTAGCTCTGTTCACCATCCCAAATGGCAATATTGCCAATTGGGCCGGACAATCACGAAAAACCCCAAATATTATACATTTCTTCCTGAAAAATTCTTACAGTGACCATTCTCCCATGAAAGACAGTTGGTTAGGCTACACAAAAATTTAAAAAAACGAGGGTCAACCATGGAACTTTTAAGACATGTTGAATTTTGCACAAATCAGCGAAAAACGCACCAACTGGCACTGGACGGCATTTCAACACGGGGCCGACGCACATCCCAAGTTCAGTGTGCACATACGTCGGCAACAACAGTAAATGCGTAGTTTCTTGTTAGCCGGCTATTAGTAGCGCTCTAGGTTTCAGAAACTCCAAAAAAACATGTCTTTGCCAAAACAACTGCTGAATCAACACTGCCGTACTGTGAGGGCCGAGAAATCAATGATTCTAGGAACTACGTTTAGGGTTTGGCCGCGCATGAATAAGGACAATCACAATGTATGCCGCGCATGAATACAAAAAAAACCTCCCTCATGAGACCATAGCTCAAAACGCAAGAATTTAGTTAATTTCAGCACGCACGCGACCTTGCATGGGAAACTTTTTTCGCCAGCTGAGTGCACCCAAGGTCGGATTTTTCGTCGGCCGTATAGGACAATAGCATCTTTTTTTTCTGTGGTCGTAGTATTGGGGTAATCCATCAAGCACCGGTGTAGAAGAAGAAAATTCCCCCTGGAGAAATTGTCCGGTCCTATTGTATTTTGGCAGATTATGTATATCTGGTTCTATAGAGGCCATAACTGTCAGCAGCTCAGAGACAAGTGCACAATAGAAGCATGTGTTCCGAGTCATTCTATTCTACACCGACACCATGACGTCATAGTATCGGTTCACGGCTCAAGGCAACACGCTCTAATGCATCGATCAGACAGAGACGATCGCTCCAAGGAGGGCTCACTCGAGATCAAAATCGGGATAGTGTGATAATTCATTCATATCCCCCCCCCCACACTTTATCCTGCGATTTGATGATGGGAACTACTTTCTGAACTACTTTTTTGAAGGAGACAAGACAGCCAACCGCTTGGATGTAATACGACCCTCAATAATGCCATGCTGTTCCTTTAAGATACGGGACAATTTTATTTATATACCCAACGTTTAATATGGCAGAGAAACAATATCATATTTGTCCTAACATTGTTCTCTCACAAACACAGTCCCACTCTATTTGTACAACAACATTCTATGCATCCTACCAACCACAAACACAAAACAAACCAACTGTCTTCTGGCGAAGTGCTTAAGAAAAACTGCTTAAAGAGTTTGGGAGAGAAGATGACAAAACATGAAGTTTTTCTTCGGTATTATTGAAGTAAATACGAACTCTTCGTCTGTCTTTCGAGCTCCCATTGTTCGCCTTCGTTATCAGGACGTCAAACAATGAGACAGGCGTTCACGTTGACGTTTCGGGGTTTGACGAAAACTCCCCGCTTTTTACTGCCGTTGAAATTGACATTGCAAAACGTGGACCCCGATAGTCGTGCGTCGCAATTGATATCACATTGTCGAGCATAGCAGCGATTCGAAAGTCGCAGCGATTTAAAGATCTTAGACTCACTTGTTCTATAGAAGTCAAGTATGGTTTGGAAGACCCCGGGATGTCGGTCAAAGAAGTATTCGCCCTCCCTGGCAACGCCATTGTTGAGGGCCTTTTCATGGAACTCGGCAAGTTTGGCCAATCTGTAAATGAAGACAATGGTTATAACCCTTGGGGGACGCTTTCTATAATGCCATTAATGGGCTTTTCTTGCTGCGCTTCATAAGTCGCGTCTTCTTGTGTCTCCTCGTAAACTCTCGGCTATACAACCTGTCATATCGGCTTTAAAGGTCTACGCCGTTCGTTAAAAATTTGAAATTTGTAATTGAATTTGAAATTTTTCATAAATACGAGCCAAATACAATTTCAACATTGTCACTGTATAGACACACTATCCAGCAAATTCGTATAATACTGCTCAACTCTGTATAACTGTATTTCTATTGTCCCTTTAAGTTGCACGATTGCTAAAAGCCTTTGTCAGAATGCCTTATGAAGAATGAGTCACGAACCTTGTCCCCTCGACATTCTTGAGCGTGGCGAGGTAGGTTTCGTGACGGACGCCTCCAACGTTGAGGTAGATCTTGGCTCCATCCGGGTCACCCATCATCCAGTCATCATCCGGCACGTATTTTTCTAAAAATAGAAAACAAAACAAAATGGTGAGAATTTCGTAAATCTTTGCCGATGGGGAAAATGAGACGAATTTGGACTGAAACAAATCAAATTTTTCAGTTGTAATCTCTGAAAAGTAAACAGTACAAATAAACTGTTGAAGGGGTACGCCGTTTGTAATTATTGGTGGTCCAGGAAAGATAGAAATCAGTTTAACTAAACGTATGGTCTTTTACATATACATGTACTTGGTTATGCCAGAATCTTGAAAGACTCCGGTTATACACAATGCCGTAGAACAGTTATTATGCATACGAATTTGCTTAAATTGGTATTTATGGTCAATTGTACATGCATATCACTTTGCACAACGGCATCAATTTCTAATTTTTAAATTCAATCACAAATTTCAAGTGATTAACGAACGGCGTAGCCCTTTAAAGTAAGAACACTAACCAACGTTTAGTGAGTCAGAGTCCTGGTCTCGCAAATGGTACAATACAATCTTCGCAATATGCAGATCTCCTAAGCTTTCTGACTTGGCAGCTAGACTCTAGTGAGTGAATATATACATACATTGTAGCTGCGTTTTTCTCATAAGGGATTACTGGTGGTCGGTATGAAAAGTTCACGACGCTGTCTGTATACTTTGCCTTTGCATCTTAGACCACATCTAAGCCTCTTGATCATCCTGAGATCAGGCTTTTTTACTCCTCTGTCGTATACAAAAATATTGAGAGGCGGAGTTTATTGAAAACAACTTGTGCCAGGTTGCGTACGAATGTGATCTGGTCTGGTTACTTCCGTCATTACGAGACCTACGTCATTCATGACGCGATGAGCGATGTGATCTGGATCTTTCTGGTTTGGTTCGGTCCCGTGTAAACGGCCCTTATATTCTCCATTAGTGTAGAGACTCAATGCCTACTCCTGTACTTTTTGTTGATTGCTGACCAAAATCCCGCATTTCTGTTCATCCAATGCGACGCGAGAACGGAGTTGGTCGTTCTGTTATCACATGATACAGGTAGGCCTACTCCGAAAAGAAAATACTGTGCGTTTAAAAATAATCTAATGTCAGCAAGCAAGGTCCAATCTGTATATCATCTCCTTACATTCGTATAATAAGCCCGTGGCGATCGCCAATTCGGGGAGTTGTCGTCATTTCGGGCGACAAAGCCCTCGTAACTCATCATCGGTTTGATCGGCTGCCACAAATAATCGCCATAAAGCAGCAATCGATGGCACGAGAATCCCTGAGTGAGAATGTGTTTCGGCCCCGTTTGAGTGGCCACTGCTGAAGAAAGAACCAACGCACAACAGCCGACATGAAAGCAGTAATGTGTACATATCCTCGGTTTTCCAGCTACTGAGTCTGACTGAAACCAAGAATGCATAAGGCGAGCGATTATATATTTTTGCCAATACTGATAATCAAGAATTCATAAAAACAAGAATTTGGAACTTCAGAAATTAAAAAAACTCAAGTTTTTTTCAAAAGGGTGGGTAAAAGTTTCCTATACCGAGATACTAAATGTATTGATTCATTGTAATAATATCACCAAGACGAACAAAATGATATCTTATTCAGCTCTGAACTCCTTAAGATAACGGTGATATAGAGCATTTTGTCTAAGAGACAAAATTGATTATTTAATTTCCCGTGCGATTATATTTTTTGCCAATACCAATTAGTAGAGCTCACCGAATTACGATCGTAATTCTATTCTATAGCCAACAATAGATTCATGATCACCACAATTGTTGAAAAACCTGACTTTGGTCCCTGTTAATAAGTTTATATAATGGACGTGATGGATAGATAGAAAACGTGATATAAGGTAGTCCCAGTGGTCATCCACATAATTGAGGACCTTGCATTATTAACAATGCCATCCAAATTCTCAGTCTTTATTTATTCTTGGTGTTACTTATACAAAGAATGTATAAAGCGAGCGATTATAATTTTTGCCAATACTAATTAGTAGAGCTCATCGAATTACGATCGTAATTCTAATCTATAGCCAACAATAGATTCACCACAATTGTTGAAAAACCTGACTTTGATCCCTGTTAATAAGTTTATATAATGGACATGATGGATAGCTAGAAAACATGATATAAGGTAGTCCCAAGGGTCATCCACATAATTGAGGACCTTGTGTTATTAACAATGCCATCAGCTACGCTATTTAGCAATGGTTTTGTCAACAGATTGTCTGATCATACTTTATAACGTCATTGTGATTGGAAAAGTCGGTATACATTTTTAGCCAACATAAAGGCCTGTTTCCACCAAAACCGCTGCGACCGACGGAGCGATCATCGCGACGATTTTGTCGATTTACAGTTCCCACCGAATACGGGAAATCTCGCGAGTAATCGCAACGAGACATCCGAAGTGTTTTTGCAAATGGCTGACATGCAAGAAACAGACGTTGTATCTTTATACCAGGACAAGAAATCGAAAGAGCAGCATGGAATATGGGTTCATGATATATTCCAGAAATACGGGGAGTATCATCAGCTTGTGAGAGAACTTTATTCGCACGAAGACAAATTTCACCAGTATTTCCGTATGAGTACACGTCAGTTTGGAGAGATCCTGAACTTGATAGAGGGAGACTTGATGAAAGAAGATACGAACTATCGAGAAGCTATAACACCGAAAGAAAGACTAGCCATTTGTTATTATTAGGCGGTATAACGAACATTCTGATTGGTACCCGTGCGGGTAATCGCATTAAAATCAGTCTGAAAGTCATTTCCAGCGATGATCGGAGCGGCTGACGCAATTTGACTGAATCGCACTGTACTGGTGGAAACTGTTATGGGGTAATCCATGAAAGTGATCCTCTGCGACCGTCGCAACGACAAACGGGTCGCAAATCGCTGCGATAACCGCGTTCGGTGGAAACAGCCCTTTATTCTGATCTTCTGAACATTCAAGTAAGGCTACGATATTTTAGCAGTGATGTAAACCAGGTTGACGTGGTCACCTTTGAACATATCAGTTATCAGAATACATGGCAGTTACCAGAATATTAGCACTGCAGTTACCACACAATAGGAAGCAGTTACCAGAATAAAAAGCAGTTACCAGAATAAAAAAGCAGTTACCAGAATAAAAAGCAGTTACCATACTTCAAAGCTGCTGTCATAACATGGCAGGAAATCATAGCTTACGAAATAAATATGAATCGGAGTAAACATAATTACATCCTGAGATAATCACAACACTAAAACATTCCGTCATCCAAAACGGCTCCACGAGTCGACCTACATGCCAGCGTGCATCGGTTTTGTGCAAATATGCACTGATAGATACAGTATTTGTGCCAGCGACTTCGCACATCACTTTTGCACTGGAAATGACCAATTTATCAGGTTGGCCGATTTTTAACGAACATTGCCGCGTTTGTCAATATGTTTATGCCAAGTTATCGGGCCAAAACGTGTTCCAGATCATTAAACACATCATGACACAAATGACGATGTCGATCAATGGGACAGGCGTTCGCGTGGGCGTTTCAGGGGGATTTGCGAAAACTCCCTTATATCTCTGTGCCCCACAGCCGCCCGTAAACTGAGGCAGGGGAGATATATTGTTAGCTCCTCAGATTTTAGCCATACGCTGCACATGGAGTCCATATGCAGCCTCGAAAAAGGCCAGCAATTCCAGCCGTACGTAATCAGCCTACAGCGCTTACTGTCCCTCTTGTATACATGCTTCCCGAAATTGGTGGCTTGCATTGGAACTAACTTTTTCCCCCTTGTCCGTCATTAAAGGCATTCAAGTGTGTTGGTCAACCATGACTATCTCCTTTGTCCCTCCACCATAAGACCTAGTTTCCCCTTATGACATCACTATTTCGGACACTCAGCGCCCCATTTCTGGAAAGGTGTATAGTGGAACGGGCCCCGGCCGGTTATCTCATTGGCAGAGCGCATGGCGTCACTCTCGCTCAGTGATATAACATTCTAGCAGACGAGGGATTCGAAAATTACTGGATCATAACTATTAATTCCCAAGTAATGACCCATTCATTGTTGACTTGTTCATCATGATGATTTTGGACAATCGTTGGGGTACAAACAACCCCCGAAACTGGCAAATGCACATTACACAATACTATTAACAGTACACTGCATCATAAATTCAACATGCCATCATTCTCCACGCAGGTGTAATTCCATATAAAAAAGTAGATTGGATGATTCGTTTTACCTTGTTGATATTTCCCACTCTGGTATTACTCCACTGAAGTGCCATTAACCTAAATTATTCTTCAATTTGATAGTTGTAGCAGTTCCCGAGTGGATATCATAAGATGAATCTGTCTCCAGCGAGAGAAGGAAAACATTAGTCTTTAATTACTTGTTTATATTCAAGGCCATGTTTTACATGTAGGTGGAAGCACGTTCATAGACGGTGGACCTCGGGAGAAAGGCAGTGCTCTGTTTTGTTGGTTCAGCAGTGGTGCATGGCACAGTGATGTTGCGATACGACTGAAAAATCATTGAAATAAATTAGGGCAGTTGGGCGTTGGAAGAACTTTTTATGGTTTTTCAAACAGCATAAATATGCATCACCAAGTTTTAAAAACTCTAAAGGTTTTGACCTTGGGAAAAACTTCAACGAGTTCTTCATATCCTTGAAAAAACCTCTTAAGGCTGCATGAGTTGGCTCAACAATCCTTTTTTAAGAATGTGAACGTCATCTCGCGACCCCTCCTAGTAGTTTTCTCACGTCTTATTATTGGACATGGTCTCTCCTAAATCTGAACACAGCGTACCGTGCCAGTCCCATACGCATATGTCACGGACAAGCCTCGCATAGCATCATGGAATTTACAATACTTTCAGTGTCAGTGTTCTGTTTACAACCTCAACTTGACCCATTTGAGGGTAAAACACTCACGAATTTATCTGCTCATTTTATAGAATTGTGAATTTTAACTCTTAAAGCTTCAGATATACAACCTTGAATGACAGAAACGGAAACACTTCCGCAGATGTCCACCGGAAGTAAACCCAAACAGATCCGACGGGTTAGTTCGTTGGGACCACGTTGGTTAACACTTGCGTCAAACTTGTCAAAACGTAGGCAGATCTTTTGTTGTGTTATCCAAAATATATCTGCACCCTTCCAGTCGAAATGTCAAGTCAAATAAACTGCGACAGGGTCGGATGCCGGTGTAATGTTTTTGGGTGTTTCTGTTTTTGAGTGTTTCCCCTCATTGTTTGGGAACGCTCAAAAATAGATTGACAAGTTTTTCTGTGTATCCCCCCTATTGAAAAGTCGTGGTCTCTCTAGCTGCCTATTGTTTGGAAACACTGACACATGGGAAACAACCACAGATGTTACACCGGGTTAATCAATTCTAAAAGGTACTCCACTAAAAGAATATTTGCTAGGCCTATGGGTTATTGGCCATTGGTCTCGGGCATTAATTTGGTCCTACTTACTTTTTATGCGGTCCAACTTAAACCGAACGCCTTGTATTGGCATAGTTTCGGCTTTGGCTTCCGAAGATTGATCAACTGTACATACGCTTCGGCCCATTAGGTTTCACCAATACTTGTCCCCGAGGGTTGTCCATTTCACCGACAGCTCCCTCCATAGGGCTTCCGAGTGCTTTTCATATCCCAAGTATGATGTACATACACAAAACACTATGAAGTTAACTGGAACTCTGACACTATCACAGTCCAATTGACCTTACTGTGATTCTGCACTATATAAACATACGAGAACCACAAATTGACCAATCTGCCCTGGCGTGGATGGATTCTTCAACCGCCTGGAGCAACCAAAACTTAAAAAATAACTACCGGCAAGTTTAATGCACCAACGTTATTCCTATCTCTCGAATCCCATCCGTTGCACTGTTGCATGCGCCGTGAACCAGACCCAAGCATCAATTATAACAAACAGGACAATGACGGGGACAAAGACCTCTATTTTTAATTGGAACAAGATGCTTGTAAATGCCCCTAGATGCCCCCATGGCCCAATTACTACCGACACAATAAAACTTAAGGCCAAGGGCACTCTTGGAACGCTCTTTTGGCTGTCATTTCAGAAAGCACGGAGCAGATCGGGACACTCCAGTCGCAGTGGACCGGCCTCGTCATGTCGCCGGGAAAAACGGCCTGAATGACGAAATGGCCTGCATAGGAGTCTATAACGTGAACTACCAGCTGACACTGTGTTGTTTTGGAAACGAATTGTCTCCATCAATTTAAAATAAGCCATGATTCAGTCCGTCCCTCTTCATTGACGTTGTAAAGAGTATAGTTATTGTTATAGAAACCAATACATGTAAGAAGTGAAGGATAAGGTACCTCTGGCAATAAACTATTTAACTATCACCTACCTGTATCTGAGTCGAATTTGAAGCGAACGCCTTGCATTTTACGTTTTTTGATGTCTTTCTATCATCAGTATAAGCTTTGTCCCCCACTGAGGTCAATATAAAGTCATTGGTATCACCCGAGTTTATGCACTTTTTTGGTAGTAAGAGGTTAATCTCAACCATCAGTTAACTGTCAGTACCAAGAATCAACTACGCGCCAGATAAAGTGGCACCACCTAAAGGGCATCCCTGTTGCATTTTTTAAACACTAAAACGTCTCACGTCCCTCAACCTCACGAAGTAATGCAAACAACAACTGTTCACTGGCTGCAAGTACCACCAATTGATTTTGAAATATCCTTTTTTCCACCAGAACTTATCCAGTTTGTTTAAAGATCCATTGAAGACGGGAAAGGGGTCATCAGATGATGCACAATCGGTTTCATAAACGTATGATAACAAGACGAAACGAAAATTGGGTAAAATGACGGAAATTCCGACAAGTCATTGAACCTGGTACCTCACCCAACAGAGATGTAATGCGTCTCTGCAGACAAATTGGTTCGTACTTAGGTGTCGGCGTTCTTTCGTTCATTACCAAGGATACAACGGTAAATAAGCCCTCGAATCATCAGCGGGAAAAGTCCAGGTTGTCACTTTCCTTAACTGCCTTGCAGACAGTTTCCATAGCTGCGGTCGAACTGTTCTGAGTCAAAGATATGCTTGAGATGAATACAACAGAGCATACAACTGGCCGTTAAAGGGCACCCAAGGCAAAACAGAAAATACAGTTTCATCAGAAAAATGGATATTTACATGTATCCGCCACTGTCGCGTTCAAATCACGTTTTGAGCGAAATAGCTGTGCTGCACATTGTACCCCTGACACGTTTTGAGTTGTTCTTTTTACGTAACATACTGTAATATAAAACCAGAAATATCCGGTATCAAGTAGAGTAAACAAAGACTTTAGTCTTTGCTTATACATGTGTATTCAAGTTTAACCCACCCCGGTAGGTGTTTCCGCCAACTAAATATTTCCAATACTTTCACATACATTTTATATCACCTTCTATAATTATCGAATCACGTTTTACATGATCAGTTAGCATGGTTAGTTACTGTCTAAAGAGAGTCAACAGAATTCCATTTCTATTATTATGGCAAATACTTCCACAATCAATGATGCAATACTACCAGAACGCACACAGTTGGCCGAACGTTCATTACAAGAAGTACTAGTTATGTACGCTTCCACACTAAGAGGCGGTCATTTATTCTGGTACCCCTTTCTTAATGCACTATACCCGTTTTAACCAAATACATTAATCTGTAGATTTTGAATCTGCATCAAAACAGTTCCCATGGGTGAAGAAACAGAAGAAAACAATCCTGATGAAACAGTCTGTTGAAATGAACATCCAAATCCAAGCCCACACGTTTATTCTCAATGCTACACAACTCGGCAAAGGAAGCAGTCAGGATTTAAAATCCTACCAGTTTATACAGTTGCTACAGAGGGGAAGCTATCCTTAGCGGTTAACTGCAGCTAAGTGAAGCAATGCTTATACAGTATCATCATTGTTGAGCGGGCAGCTTGTCAATGATGTAATGACGTCCTGAGATTTTGAGCCTTCGATCATCAACAGGCGGCATCGAGATGTTATCCATGGACCAGGCTAGCTACCTTCTCTTAACAAGTTTGTTCATGATTCAGGGATGAAACCCGGCCTTAAACAATGCGAACAGAGTCCAATCGTTCGAAGCAGTATGGCTGGAATTGGCTTATGTGGATCTCAATTCGGGACGATTTACGGGTCAGAAAGGGGAAAAGTGAGGAGTGATGAGTGAATCTGAAGCACAAGTGTGAGGAGGCCTTTATGCAATGGTCCGATCCGTAATTTGAATTGATATCACTGGTGAGCTTTCGCAAGCACTAGCCAAGCGACTACCTCTAGCGGAGATTCATATCGTTTTCGATACTGGAAGTCGCTTGCCTAACGGGCGGTGGCGAAAGCTCACTATTGTGTGCAGGTACACGTAGTTTACCAGCATTTACTGTTGGTCCAACTAAATCTAGTTCCTATTTCTAAACCCAGGCGATGCCAATAGTCAGTCATAATGCATCATACTTGCATGCATGCTCGCGTGTTATTTGTATACAATCGGTGCGTGAAAATGATCTTTCCAGATCGCTGCGTGTTATCTTTATACTGAATGAGAATATACCACCAGGTTGGTGTATTGTTTCGCAAATCTGTCGAAAACGGTAACTTTTCTCTGGTGCCAACGGCAGTGGCGTTTGTCATTTTAATAGAAACGACCACCAAAGTAGACCAACGACGTAAGCCTTTAATGATGCGCAACCTCCCCATTTTTATGAGCGTTTCGCTATAGGTTTCCTGTAGGAAATAAACGATACCTATTAACGGCTTGAACAGTTTTATCTCCCACCCCAGTCTCGAAAGAAATCAGGACCCATTCAAAAGAGCCTGGCATCTAACAACAAGTATCCATCGTCAAACTCTGTACGCCCCTGTCAAAACTAGAATTTGAAAACATGGAAAACACTATCTCCGTACTGACAAAACTGACGTTGAATTTGAATCACTGGGTCTATGAAATAGACTTTGAATAACATAATGCCAACTGTTTGAACGTCATCGACTCGGAGGCAGTTCAATGACGTCATCACGCCTCCCAGGGTTCCCTGCCGTCCCATCCTGTGACGTCATCAAGATTTGCGACGTAGTGACGTTGCCAAGGCAGAAAATAATCCGAGTTTCTCGCGAAACAAAGTCTTTTTCATCTTGCGCGCTTATTATCTTATAAATATGGGTTGTAAGCAAACGAAAGTCAAACCTTTTAAGGAGCAGAGGCGAGGGTTCAGGAGGAGCAAGGATTCTTGCTCAAGTGGAGAGGAAAAACGAACCGAAATAGCTCTCGACGAGGAGTTTGAGCGACGGTGCAAATCCCGCGCTGGGGGCCGTTCGACTCGGTCAACCTGCTCGGTCATGTCTCATATGAGCGACGACTCGGACGGATTGCCTATCAGAGGACCAACCCCATTTGCTAGTATCAGCAACACAACATACACAATCGAAATCCGGGAGGCGGTGGAACATCATGTGACATCATGCGACCTCAGGCCCGAAAAGCTGCCTCCACTTAAACGCGCCAGGCCAAGCGCAGCACGGGGCACGCGCCCACCACATCGGCCATACGACTACTTGGTATACGGGAAGGAGGTAAATCCCGGACCCTCAGATAAATACCGGGGCTCGGCACAAACGCACGAAGATATGGATGCAATAGATCTTGAATTGGAGACTATTTTTCTACCAAATGAGCCAAAATGCCAAGTTGTTGAAGTTACAACTGAGCCAGAGAGAGAGAGCTCCCCGGTTTCTACTGCAGTCCGACCAACTCCGAGAAGGGTGCGCCCATCCGCTGCAAAGGGACCAAGGAAGGTCATGCTATTTGAGAAGCGATCTGAAGCTACGATCATCAGAAGCCACCTGAAGATTTACAGCAAAGCAGCTGATGACATTGTCGTGATGGACGTGGAGGACTTCGACGTCGATGGCCTCTCCGATTGTTAAATCGGTGGGGATGGGGGTGTGAGGGGTGGTGCCGTGGCGATATATGGTGAGTAAAAGGTGGGAAGCTCAGCGAAAGGGGAAGTGGAGGTGTAAACATGGAATTGGAGGTGTCCACTGCCCGACACGGAGGACAGCTTGAAGAGGGCTAAACCAGTAAAGGATTACTCCCCTCCCATCATTTTTGTACGAAAATCCCCCTTCCACCCGAAAGAAAAAATCGATGATAAACCCATATCGAAATACTATCTTCAGTAGGGCCTAAACCAATGAAAACTGCCTCCCCCTCCACCACTTTTAGGAAGGATACCGCTCTCGCTCACTGTGTCAAAGAAAATGTTGACTCATCCAATCACCAGCATGATGAGAAGTGCACTCGTTCAAAAAACAGTATGTTACTGTATCGTGTTTTCTCAGATTTGGGCTCATGTCTCCCATGTTCTAGAATAACAATCCTTCAGACTGATGCAATAATTTCTTTCTTTCAGCCACTTAAAAACAAGAATCTGAAACAGAGGGCTGCATAATCTCGGCCGCGAGAATACTTGAAAATAAGCACCGGACGATCGATCCATGTCAGGACTTAAAATAATACGCGTGCGGTCGATGGAAGTTACACAATCCCATACCCGATGATTCCTCCCGCTCTTCGAGTTTCTGGGCCTTAGGAAGACAGGTATTGCATATTTGAAATTTCAGCTGGAAAAAGTAGCCCATTGCCTCTTTCGAAATCTGAAATCAATGCATTGTCACACCCTACAAGTTTATAGTGTTCCCCTGAAATGTTCGCTGCGGGTTGAACATTTACGGGTTTGGGGGTTTAGAGGGGGCGTGGGATGGGGTGGAGGCGGAGGGGGGGGGGGGTGCTAGTCATAACCAAGGGTTGCGCTTCAAATTAAAGGACACACAGTGATCGCCACAAATTGAATTATCGTGGGCTATTTTTCTTATTCTAACCACTTTTTCTCCATTCAAGGTAAAAGTGGTCGTGCGCCAGTTCCTGGAGGAACCATTTGTATCCTCGGAACCAGAGGCAGTGAGGAAAGCTAAAAGTCTTTACAGGTATTGCGTTGACACAGATATGCCTCAGTTCAGTTCAGCTTCAATAATTGCCGAGTAATCATGCGACTTAGCCAATCAAAAAGTTCTATGACATGCTTGCAAATACCCCTTGCGTTTTATGGTTTAAAGTTCGATATCATCGCATGCAGACCACCACATTGATTGTGACCTTCGGCAAGTCACATCACTTTGTAGAATACATCGTATATAGAAATTCCTTGTATCATTTGAGCATGTAAGGGCAAGGAGAAGATCAAACACATGGGGTAAATGGTTGTAATGCACACATACATGATAGAGCTCAACTGTACCACCTTTCTTTACTAGATTTCTTTTAGTTTCAGATTCTTGTAACCGATTATGACTAACCGATAATGACACCTATCGACAATGACAGCATCATTACCGATAAGGACGACTACCGATTAATGGCGACAACCGATTGTTACGACCACCGATTAATGCCGACTACCGATAAGGACGACTACCGATTAATGTCCACTACCGATAATAGTGACTACCGATTAACGTCGACTACCGAATAATGGCGACTATCGATTAATGACGGCTACCGATTAATGGCGACTACCGATAATGACAGCTACCGATAATGACTCTAAAACGTTTGAACATGGAATTTCGAACATTTGGATCTGCATTCTTTACCATGGTTGGCAAGGTGTGATAGTGCTGGCCGAGTCTGGTCTCCCATTTTACTCTGAACGGATCCGGTTTGGGGTGGGGTTACCAAAAGACGTACACTGCGTCACTGAAATATGTGATAAAAAAAGCAAATCGAGGCACCATGGTTCCCATATTGGGTTCCATGGTGAATGCATGACAGGCGCAACCTCTGGCGTGGCCTTGAATCCCACAAGTTGTAAGTCCCTGGCGTGACGTCAAACTCCGTAAACGGCCTGTCTTGTTGACTCAACATGCTTCTTGTTATTTGGGATTGGTATAGGGTGAAATGGGGGATTCTGACCCGGTCACGTTATCATGCTAAACCGCCTTGGTGAGAAAAAGGATTCAAATGCAGAGGAGTAAAGTGAGGAAGAACACCGAAAGAGACTTGACATTGACAATACGAAAAGCCTTTGCGACATTGAAATACAAGCAAGTGGCGACAACAAATGGAAAATCTACAGTGACAACGAAATAAACCATCAATGACCATAAAACACTTTTTTTAGTTTTCGCACAAAATGCCAAACAATTTACGTATGAAGTGATATAATGAGGCACATATATGCATGTGATCAGACTTCATTTTCTATTGACGCAATTCCGAGAAATGATACTCCCCTGCAATCACGGACCTGTCAGCCTGTAGGTCCGTGCTGCCATCGATCTTCCACACGCTGTCCACAGCTTTCCAACGAGTGGCCATGTCAAACGATTTCTTTATCGAGCCCCATGAAAGCCATTTCGCGGGTTGGATGTTATTGAGATTCGCCCTTTGAGAAGACAGTAAAACAAATAGGAATTTAGGCCTATTTGCGAGCGGGCTTTGTTTTAAGACAATAGACCATGTATTTGGCTAGGCCTGAATTCTTTTATTTGCGAGTTAAGGGACAATATTTGCAGTAGCTGGGCAGGCAAGATAAAGTTACACAAAGTCGCCAATAGGGGTCTCTTACCTCTCACAGCACGTCGAAATGATTCACGCCTGTACGAGGAATACATTTATGGCAAGCCGTCTGTCTAATAATTAAGAAAACCAGGTTTTATTGAAAAAAACCTGGTTTTCTTCTTAAAAAACTTAGTAGTATGGAAGAAAACCATTGTTTTCTTCCATGAAACTAAGTTTTCTTGCAAGAAGCATAAGTTGATTAAAAAAACCTAGTTTTCTTTTAAAAAACCTGGTTTTTTAACAAGATAACTCGGTTTTTAAAATCAACCTATGTTTCTTCCAAGAAAACCTAGTTTCATGGAAGAAAACTATGTTTTGTGGAATAAAACAAGGTTATATGCATTTATTTTTCAAAACCAAGTTTTTAATGAAAAAGACCAGGTTATTTTCAAAACCTGGTCTTTTTACCTCGTCCCGGACTGGCCCAAGCATGGCAGGGGAGAGGTTGGACTTTGCTTACCGGGTAAACTAATGTGGATCGCCAATCTCGCCCAAAAGGAGCCACGCGAGTGCTGAGGTAAAAAGACTCGTTTGTTTCGAAACCAGGTTTTCTTCTTTCGAAACTAGGTTTTCTTAAAAAACCAAGTTTCATGGAGAAAACATGTTTTCTTCAGCGAAACTAGTTTTTTTGGGAAGAAAACCAGGTTTTTATGAAAAAAACTAGGTTGATTTAATTATTAGTCAAATGGGTGGATGAAAACATGGTTTTTCTTTTCGAAACTTGGTTTTGAGGAGAAATCATGGAACCTACACTTTATCTAAAAAGAATAAGTTATTTTTTAAAAACCTAGTTTTATGGAAGAAAACCTAGTTTTCTTGTTGAAAACACACTTTTCGGGAAGAAAACCATGTTTTCTTCTTTAAAAACTAAATTTCATTGAAAAAAACATGGTTTTCTTCAATGAAACCAGGTTTTTTAAGAAGAAAACCAGGTTCTTTTCAAGAAAACTAGGTTTTATTAATTATTGGACGAACGGCCTGCCATATACATTTAGTGCTGAGCCTGACATGACCCAGGGCCCTTACTGTGTTTATTAAGCCCCCCTTTAGGAGGGGCTCTTAAGATACACGTGTGTGCGGGAGTAGATAATGTAAATGAATGATGAGAAATAAAGAGAGATTGTATATCCTACAAACAATTTTTTTTGGTATTTTTCTGAATTAACTCCGTTGAGTTTACCGATTTCTCCGCGATCTTCCGGTGGTGGTTGCTATCCCATTGGTTGAAATTAATTTAAATCTTCATGGGAATTCGCTACATCATATGCCTAAGAAATTGGCCAATTATATTAATATTTTTATCAGAGAAATATCCGTCCTAAATAATGACAGAAAAGGGTGGTTTATTTCAATTTTGTGTCGACATGATCGAGGTCACGTGACATAAAAACAAAACAATCGCACACACCCGTCCCACGGCCGTTAGCTAGGTAATTTTTACTTGTGGAGAAATCCCTCGGTCTTGTTACTATGAATAGCCTGCCGACCACCGCGCCAACGGCGGGTTGAGTAACCAAAGTGGCTTGGTATATAATAAGGAATACGACCAGGAGACCCGGGCTCGCGATTTTCAAAGTTGGTCAAGCAAATCTCCTGCTACACCATCGACGAGCCGTGTAGTTGGTTCCACATTGTAGCATACACCACCAAGATGAGAAATTACCATATAATTTTCCCTTTTCATCATTCTGTTTACGTTTATAAAGCCTTGCTAGTTTCTATTCTTGGTTCATAAGAGTATCTCGATATGGGTTCTTCGTTACCATGTACGAATTCTTGGCATATGAACCGATCTTACCTGTTTTAAACTGATTTTCCGGCGAAATATCGAAGAAACTCGCACGGGATTTGGCGCATCAGCAAATTTCTCCGCCAGTTGACGAAGTACCCAAAAACTGATTACGCAGTAACCATTCCTGGCACATGACCTAATTATTATTCACTTCCGATTTGGGTCCCTCCCTTTTATTATCATAATCGACGCGTTCAAAGTTGGTCAAGGGAAATTACTTCATATATCATGCAAATTACCACGAAGGCGTCATATTTGCAGATCAACCAATCAGATCGGAGATTCCACAGGAGTCATATGTGATCAAATAAATTGTTAAGGCACATTGTTGTCTAACGGCCGTGACGTATGATACATTCTGTACCCTAGCGGCCAATAAATAAACTACTTTCAGCCGTCTGCTCCGGTCTCGTTAGGGAGTTTTTCCCAAATGTACGCGATGATGACGTGCCCCATTAACAGGACGTAACATCTATTTTAAAATGCGTTTCGAAAGTGAATGCATGAGGACAACCCAATTGTGTCGTATATCACTGGAAACGCCCGATTCCCGTGAATAAGGTCAATCACAATGTATTACATTACCAAAACAAAAATGTGTCGGAAGGAACTATATGGATGGTCCCATCGCTCCAGCAGTATGACACAGAAGGGCTAGTTGACTGTCCACGGGGGGGGGGGGGGGGTTTGGGGGAGCTTCCCCCCCAACGCACTGGTAAAAACCTATGTCGACGGAGGGGGGTTTGGGGGGGGGGGTGTCCCCCCATTGTAACAGCTGTAGTTGTTAGAGCTTGCACTTAACATATGCTCGTAGGGGGGTTCGGGGGAGCTCCCCCGACCTAAAGGGGGGCTCACTAAGTTCTTGACTTTACATATTAGTCACCTGAAGATGGCGAAACTAGCCGCTCTGCTCCTGCCTATAGTCCACCTTTAGAGTTAAAAATTAGATTACGATGAAGGAGATCGCTCGTGGGCGGCCACGGCGACTAAGCGGAATCTGTGGAAACTGGGTGGAAACAGCCTAAAACCAGTATGAGAATAGCGATATAAAAAATATGATAAACATTGATAATATTTCAAACCTGTAAGATATTTCATAACGCATTTAGGCCAAACGGTCTGCTTTTTGTTCGACCATTTCCACATCGACCGTGGTGGCAGAGCATGCTCCGCACAAAACAGTGAACTCTTCACTGTCTCCATTTTCCGCTTACACAGTGGACAGTTCACAGTTGGCCAGATGCTTTCGCCGTCTATTATCCGCTTCTTGAACTAACAATGAGTGGGCCCATACGTGAGACAAAAAGTTACCAGATTGTGACTCGTGGCTGTGAATGATAGGACCCTGACCCCTGATCACTGCCAAACTTTATATGTGAGACAAAAAGTTACCTGATTGTGACTTACGGCTGGGAATGATGGGACCCCGACCCATGACCACTGCCAAACTTTATATGTGAGACAAAAAGTTACCAGATTGTGACTCGTGGCTGTGAATGATAGGACCCCGACCCATGATCACTGCCAAACTTCATACGTGAGACAAAAAGTTACCAGATGGTGACTCGTGGCTGGGAATGATAGGACCCTGAACCATGATCACTGCCAAACTTCATATGTGAGACAAAAAGTTACCAGATTGTGACTCGTGGATGTGAATGATAGGACCCCGACCCATGATCACTGCCAAACTTTATATGTGAGACAAATAGTTACCTGATTGTGACTTACGGCTGGGAATGATGGGACCCCGACCCATGACCACTGCCAAACTTTATATGTGAGACAAAAAGTTACCAGATTGTGACTCGTGGCTGTGAATGATAGGACCCTGACCCCTGATCACTGCCAAACTTTATATGTGAGACAAAAAGTTACCTGATTGTGACTTACGGCTGGGAATGATGGGACCCCGACCCATGACCACTGCTAATCTTTATATGTGAGACAAAAAGTTACCAGATTGTGACTTGTGGCTGTGAATGATAGGACCCCGACCCATGATCACTGCCAAACTTTATATGTGAGACAAAAAGTTACCAGATTGTGACTCGTGGCTGTGAATGATAGGACCCCGACCCATGATCACTGCCAAATTTCATACGTGAGACAGAAAGTTACCAGATTGTGACTCGCGGCTGGGAATGATAGGACCCCGACCCATAATCATTGCCAAAATTCATACTTGAGACAAAAATTTACCAGATTGTGACTCGTGGCTGTTAATGATAGGACCCCGACCCATGATCACTGCCAAACTTCATACGTGAGGCAAAAAGTTACCAGATTGTGACTCGTGGCTGGGAACGATAGGACCCCTACCCATGATCACTGCCAAACTTTATATGTGAGACAAAAAGTTACCAGATTGTGACTCGTGGCTTTGAATGATAGGACCCTGACCCCTGATCACTGCCAAACTTTATATGTGAGACAAAAAGTTACCTGATTGTGACTTACGGCTGGGAATGATGGGACCCCGACCCATGACCACTGCCAATCTTTATATGTGAGACAAAAAGTTACCAGATTGTGACTTGTGGCTGTGAATGATAGGACCCCGACCCATGATCACTGCCAAACTTTATATGTGAGACAAAAAGTTACCAGATTGTGACTCGTGGCTGTGAATGATAGGACCCCGACCCATGATCACTGCCAAATTTCATACGTGAGACAGAAAGTTACCAGATTGTGACTCGCGGCTGGGAATGATAGGACCCCGACCCATAATCATTGCCAAAATTCATACTTGAGACAAAAATTTACCAGATTGTGACTGGCGGCTGGGAATGACAGGACCTAATCGCCCCAACCCCTCATACTCCTGGCACATAGGGGAAAAAGGTCTCTTATTGTGACATGTTGTTGGAAATGATACCGCCTGTAGCCGCCCATCCTCACTGCTAAAATGAAATAAAAGAGTCAAAATTTCAAGTTCAAATTGTCTATTCGGCTACAGTCAAAAACTATATATAGAACAAATTAAAAACACGTGGTCATTCAACAATATTCCAGATTATCATACCTCATTAGTATGTGAGCCAATCACGTCGCGTCATTCACGACCACGTGCCATGTGATAATTTTGACTATTCCACGGCATTATTCCACGGCTGACGTCATCGATGACGCGATATTGCAAATGGCGGCCATTAAGATTTCGACGAAATCGGCGATAAAAAACAGCATATTTACGGCGTTTTAAGTCAGGAAGTTGCACAGTGATACTGTCAGGGTCTTGAATTACACCCACAAAGTAGGTAGGTTGCATTGGGTGGGACTGTTACATCCACGAACAGAAAGTACAAGGCATTCAAGTTGGGCCTGGACTCGCTTCAAACAAACATCGTCTGCTAATGTAAACACACACTGTCTACAGTACATAATGTACACGTCTTGGCTCCATACATGATTTGCGTATCCGCCGATTAAAAATCACTTTGACAGTGGTTTGGGTCGCTGTGCAAAACCTGCTGGGCCGATTTCTTCAAGGTTAGGTTTAGTATGAGGTGTGATAAAATGACATGCAATATTTATATAATATTCAATGGTATTCTTCGTTGCGCAGAGAATGTGCGCAAAAGCAAACACACAGTAGAATGTTCACTGTTTAATGCGATATCGACAACAGATTGAACAGTGAAATGCTCTACTGTTGTATAGTAGAGAGTACGTTGGTGGTGGAGTTAAGACAAAGGCCGGGTCTATTTGGCAAGCCGCTCGCCGAACAGGCATCTTTTTTTGTCCTGTTTGGAGAGCCGCTTGCCAAACAGCACTAAAAAGCCACCCTGTTCGGCAAGCCGGGCTTGCCAAACAGGGCAAAAATACTACCCTCTTTGGCGAGCCGGAGAGGTTACAACATGTTGGCCAATCAGAGAGCAGTGACGTCATATTCGAATTTATATGCGCATATTTAACAATGGCCGACTTCCCGCTCTCGATTCAATTTCTGTTTCTAAACTCGGGTTTTGGTCAATAATCCATGAAGAAGCATGTACATGTACATGACTGTATGGATTTACAAAAAAAGTCATAAACGTGATTTAACTGATAAGCATGTTAAATGCATTAGTGAGCATTTCTAAAGGCGTTTCACTGTAACTCCAGTGTTGCTGACCGTGTTGCCATGAATGATAATGAGCTCCTGGATGGTTGAATATGCATGAGTTCGGCTCTCCATCTAGGGCAGAAAAAAGGCGCTGTTTGGTGAGCCGGGCTTGCCAAATAGTCACTTCCTAAGACAAAACGTGGCGAATATTACTAAGATTTATCATATATTTAATATAATCGCAGAATAGTCCGGGAGCTAAGCGACATTTATTTAACATGCAAGCTACAAATGATTTTTCAAAATGTGTTGTGGGATAGAGTACGCCTACTTGACCATAGAAACCCAGTTTTTCGAGTGGTGGGTGTAGGAGATAGGGGGGTTAGAATATTTCTTAATGACTTCATCGTTGGACCACGAATGGAGCTATGTACAGGATAAACAAGCGTCAATATACACCTAAATCTTGAACGGTTGGATTTAGACCCCATAAATGTATTACCTATAGATAAAAACATGGTGCCTCTGATTGAGATAAGCATGTTTTTAAAAGCCTCCTTTTGATATGTTGTAGGAAATGACATTTTAAATTGGTTTATATGGAAATCAAGGCAGAATACATAAAAAAGTCATTTCAAACCACACTGCCACTTAAAAACTGTCAAAAACCATCCCACATCAAATTAAAATCATTTATAGCTTGCATGTTAAATAAAAGTGGCTCAGCTCCCGGACTATAGGGCTATTTCCGCTCAGTTCCGTCAGATTCCGCAGGTTTCGCAAAATTGCCTAGGCCCTCGTTGGTACATACTCTGAGGACAAATATTGTGACGTATAGCATGATAGTCACATCCGTTTAAAGCTATTGGTAGCAACATAGCCGGTTGGTTGTTTAATTAAGGTTTTATTGGATATACGCTACAACAAAGTATCGCTATAAAGGAGGAGTAATCTGTAAGGAGATTGATTTCCTAAGTGGCCTTTTAAATTGATAGTTTAAGAAGTTTAAAACTTAAAATGTGGCGTGAGGATGAAACTTCGGATCCTCTCGCAGTCTCTGCCAACGCAGAATAGCTGACTAACGTTTAAATTGATAGTTTAAGAAGTTTAAAACTTTAAATGTAAGCGTGATGATGAAGCTTCTGATCCATTCGCAGGATTGCCAGGGCAGAAGAGCTGGCTAAGGCAACACTTTCCCTAACCACTGACATTCGCGTCTTTCACCAGTGGGGCCGTCTGTTAATTTCGATTTACCATGTACCTAACCCATAAGAAAACACAATGAACACAAATATAAAGCGTACTCTCTAGAGCACCAACAGTTTATGTAATACATTGTATGTAAGTAGAAATTGTTGTTGAGGTTATGTACCGGACCGTTATCACAGGAGCGAGCATTAGCAACGGTTAGCTTACGCCAGACAAGCGGTACTCAGCATCGAATGCTTATCCAGCGTATGCTAACTTCGACGTAACAGTACTCAGCAAATGTAACTTGGATTACAGTTTATCGCCAAGTTTAACAAATAAACTTGGTTTTATTCCCTAAAATATAAGTTTTTCATCCAGTGGTAACTTAGTTTTATAGCAAAGAATCTTGGTTTATTAACAATAACTGGACAAATGGCTAATAAACCTACCTTTTTACGTAAAAAAACTTGGTTTTATACAAAACAACTTAGTTTTTTGCAATAAAACCTGGTTTTATTGTAAAAATGTAGGTTGTTTTGAATAACTGGACAAACGGAGTGCACAAACCTACTTTCTATCGAGAAACTTGTATTTTCTACCTCGCCCCATGTACACAAATCCGCGATGTTATCGGGACGAGGATGGGCAACCTCGGCACCACGTGGTACTAATGCTGCACTGCACTGCACTCTGTAAACTAGTTAGTGAGACCCTATACTCATCCCAGATAACTCAATGTAGGTAGGATCGAGGTTTAAAAATGTAAGTTTTCTAATAAACCAGGTTTTTTAAAAAAAACTAGGTTTATTAGTAATACACTTAGTTTTTTTAAATAAACTAGGTTGTTTTGGTAATAAACCTTGTTTTGTTGAATAAATGGACATTTCTGTACAGAAACTTATATTTTATACGATTATGGGGTAAAAAACCAAGTTTTTTTAGGTAATAAACCAGGTTTTTTAGCATAAAATGTTAGTTTCTGTTAAAAAACCTACTTTATTAGGAAAGAAAGTAAAAAAACTTGGTTTTATTAAAGAAACTCGGTTTATTAGCTAATAAACAAGGTTGTTTTAAAAAAAACCTATATTTTTTCCAAATAAACTTAGTTTATTTGGTAAAAAACCAGGTTTTTTTTGAATAAGTCTAGGTTTTTTTAATTACTGGACACTCCGCTTGCCATAACCGCTTTACTTTGCATTATGAAAGACCGAAAACAAGTCACTGCTTTACTTGGCAGCATAAAAAATATGCAACCTAACCGCTGTACTATATATCATCAAAGACAGAAAGCATGCCATTGCTTTCCTTAGTATCATCAAAGATCGAAAACATGCCATTCCTTTACGAGGCATCACCAAAGACCGAAAACATACCATTGCTTTTCTTGGCATCATCAATGATCGAAAACATGCCATTGCCTTATTTGGCATCATCAAAGACTGAAACGCCATTGCTTTACTTGGCATCATCAAAGACAGAAAGATGCCATTGCTTTCCTTAGTATCATCAAAGATCGAAAACATGCCATTCCTTTACGTGGCATCATCAAAGACCGAAAACATGCCATTGCTTTCCTTGGCATCATCAATGATCGAAAACATGCCATTGCCTTATTTGGCATCATCAAAGACTGAAACGCCATTGCTTTACTTGGCATCATCAAAGACAGAAAGATGCCATTGCTTTCCTTGGCATCATCAAAGATCGAAAACAGGCCATTGCCTTATTTATCATCATCAAAGACTGAAACGCCATTGCTTTACTTGGCATCATCAAAGAGTTGCTACAGAGGGAAAGCTATCCTTAGCGGTTAACTGCAGCTAAGTGAAGCAATGCTTATACAGTATCATCATTGTTGAGCAGGCAGCTTGTCAATGATGTAATGACGTGCTGAGATTTTGAGCCTTCGATCATCAACAGGCGGCATCGAGATGTTATCCATGGACCAGGCTAGCTACCTTCTCTTAACAAGTTTGTTCATGATTCAGGGATGAAACCCAGCCTTAAGCAATGCGAACAGAGTCCAATCGTTTGAAGCAGTATGGCTGGAATTGGCTTATGGGGATCTCAATTCGGGATGATTTACGGGTCAGAAAGGGGAAAAGTGAGGAGTGATGAGTGAATCTGAAGCACAAGTGTGAGGAGGCCTTTATGCAATGGTCCGATCCGTAATTTGAATTGATATCACTGGTGAGCTTTCGCAAGCACTAGCCAAGCGACTACCTTTAGCGGAGATTCATATCGTTTTCGATACTGGAAGTCGCTTGCCTAACGGGCGGTGGCGAAAGCAGGTACACGTAGTTTACCAGCATTTACTGTTGGTCCAACTAAATCTAGTTCCTATTTCTAAACCCAGGCGATGCCAATAGTCAGTCATAATGCATCATACTTGCATGCATGCTCGCGTGTTATTTGTATACAATTGGTGCGTGAAAATGATCTTTCCAGATCGCTGCTTGTTATCTTTATACTGAATGAGAATATACCACCAGGTTGGTGTATTGTTTCGCAAATCTGTCGAAAACGGTAACTTTTCTCTGGTGCGAACGGCAGTGGCGTTTGTCATTTTAATAGAAACGACCACCAAAGTAGACCAACGGCGTAAGCCTTTAATGATGCGCAACCTCCCCATTTTTATGAGCGTTTCGCTACAGGTTTCCTGTAGGAAATAAATGATACCTATTAACGGCTTGAACAGTTTTATCTCCCACCCCAGTCTCGAAAAAAATCAGGACCCATTCAAAAGAGCCTGGCATCTAACAACAAGTATCCATCGTCAAACCCTGTACGCCCCTGTCAAAACTAGAATTTGAAAACATGGAAAACACTATCTCCGTACTGACAAAACTGACGTTGAATTTGAATCACTGGGTCTATGAAATAGACTTTGAATAACATAATGCCAACTGTTTGAACGTCATCGACTCGGAGGCAGTAAAATGACGTCATCACGCCTCCCAGGGTTCCCTGCCGTCCCATCCTGTGACGTCATCAAGATTTGCGACGTAGTGACGTTGCCAAGGCAGAAAATAATCCGAGTTTCTCGCGAAACAAAGTCTTTTTCATCTTGCGCGCCTATTATCTTATAAATATGGGTTGTAAGCAAACGAAAGTCAAACCTTTTAAGGAGCAGAGGCGAGGGTTCAGGAGGAGCAAGGATTCTTGCTCAAGTGGAGAGGAAAAACGAACCGAAATAGCTCTCGACGAGGAGTTTGAGCGACGGTGCAAATCCCGCGCTGGGGGCCGTTCGACTCGGTCAACCTGCTCGGTCATGTCTCATATGAGCGACGACTCGGACGGATTGCCTATCAGAGGACCAACCCCATTTGCTAGTATCAGCAACACAACATACACAATCGAAGTCCGGGAGGCGGTGGAACATCATGTGACATCATGCGACCTCAGGCCCGAAAAGCTGCCTCCACTTAAACGTGCCAGGCCAAGCGCAGCACGGGGCACGCGCCCACCACATCGGCCATACGACTACTTGGTATACGGGAAGGAGGTAAATCCCGGACCCTCAGATAAATACCGGGGCTCGGCACAAACGCACGAAGATATGGATGCAATAGATCTTGAATTGGAGACTATTTTTCTACCAAATGAGCCAAAATGCCAAGTTGTTGAAGTTACAACTGAGCCAGAGAGAGAGAGCTCCCCGGTTTCTACTGCAGTCCGACCAACTCCGAGAAGGGTGCGCCCATCCGCTGCAAAGGGACCAAGGAAGGTCATGCTATTTGAGAAGCGATCTGAAGCTACGATCATCAGAAGCCACCTGAAGATTTACAGCAAAGCAGCTGATGACATTGTCGTGATGGACGTGGAGGACTTCGACGTCGATGGCCTCTCCGATTGTTAAATCGGTGGGGATGGGGGTGTGAGGGGTGGTGCCGTGGCGATATATGGTGAGTAAAAGGTGGGAAGCTCAGCGAAAGGGGAAGTGGAGGTGTAAACATGGAATTGGAGGTGTCCACTGCCCGACACGGAGGACAGCTTGAAGAGGGCTAAACCAGTAAAGGATTACTCCCCTCCCATCATTTTTGTACGAAAATCCCCCTTCCACCCCAAAGAAAAAATCGATGATAAACCCATATCGAAATACTATCTTCAGTAGGTCCTAAACCAATGAAAACTGCCTCCCCCTCCACCACTTTTAGGAAGGATACCGCTCTCGCTCACTGTGTCAAAGAAAATGTTGACTCATCCAATCACCAGCATGATGAGAAGTCAACTCGTTCAAAAAACAGTATGTTACTGTATCGTGTTTTCTCAGATTTGGGCTCATGTCTCCCATGTTCTAGAATAACAATCCTTCAGACTGATGCAATAATTTCTTTCTTTCAGCCACTTAAAAACAAGAATCTGAAACAGAGGGCTGCATAATCTCGGCCGCGAGAATACTTGAAAATAAGCACCGGACGATCGATCCATGTCAGGACTTAAAATAATACGCGTGCGGTCGATGGAAGTTACACAATCCCATACCCGATGATTCCTCCCGCTCTTCGAGTTTCTGGGCCTTAGGAAGACAGGTATTGCATATTTGAAATTTCAGCTGGAAAAAGTAGCCCATTGCCTCTTTCGAAATCTGAAATCAATGCATTGTCACACCCTACAAGTTTATAGTGTTCCCCTGAAATGTTCGCTGCGGGTTGAACATTTACGGGTTTGGGGGTTTAGAGGGGGCGTGGGATGGGGTGGAGGCGGAGGGGGGGGGGGGGTGCTAGTCATAACCAAGGGTTGCGCTTCAAATTAAAGGACACACAGTGATCGCCACAAATTGAATTATCGTGGGCTATTTTTCTTATTCTAACCACTTTTTCTCCATTCAAGGTAAAAGTGGTCGTGCGCCAGTTCCTGGAGGAACCATTTGTATCCTCGGAACCAGAGGCAGTGAGGAAAGCTAAAAGTCTGTACAGGTATTGCGTTGACACAGATATGCCTCAGTTCAGTTCAGCTTCAATGATTGCCGAGTAATCATGCGACTTAGCCAATCAAAAAGTTCTATGACATGCTTGCAAATACCCCTTGCGTTTTATGGTTTAAAGTTCGATATCATCGCATGCAGACCACCACATTGATTGTGACCTTCGGCAAGTCACATCACTTTGTAGAATACATCGTATATAGAAATTCCTTGTATCATTTGAGCATGTAAGGGCAAGGAGAAGATCAAACACATGGGGTAAATGGTTGTAATGCACACATACATGATAGAGCTCAACTGTACCACCTTTCTTTACTAGATTTCTTTTAGTTTCAGATTCTTGTAACCGATTATGACTAACCGATAATGACACCTATCGACAATGACAGCATCATTACCGATAAGGACGACTACCGATTAATGGCGACAACCGATTGTTACGACCACCGATTAATGCCGACTACCGATAAGGACGACTACCGATTAATGTCCACTACCGATAATAGTGACTACCGATTAACGTCGACTACCGAATAATGGCGACTATCGATTAATGACGGCTACCGATTAATGGCGACTACCGATAATGACAGCTACCGATAATGACTCTAAAACGTTTGAACATGGAATTTCGAACATTTGGATCTGCATTCTTTACCATGGTTGGCAAGGTGTGATAGTGCTGGCCGAGTCTGGTCTCCCATTTTACTCTGAACGGATCCGGTTTGGGGTGGGGTTACCAAAAGACGTACACTGCGTCACTGAAATATGTGATAAAAAAAGCAAATCGAGGCACCATGGTTCCCATATTGGGTTCCATGGTGAATGCATGACAGGCGCAACCTCTGGCGTGGCCTTGAATCCCACAAGTTGTAAGTCCCTGGCGTGACGTCAAACTCCGTAAACGGCCTGTCTTGTTGACTCAACATGCTTCTTGTTATTTGGGATTGGTATAGGGTGAAATGGGGGGTTCTGACCCGGTCACGTTATCATGCTAAACCGCCTTGGTGAGAAAAAGGATTCAAATGCAGAGGAGCAAAGTGAGGAAGAACACCGAAAGAGACTTGACATTGACAATACGAAAAGCCTTTGCGACATTGAAATACAAGCAAGTGGCGACAACAAATGGAAAATCTACAGTGACAACGAAATAAACCATCAATGACCATAAAACACTTTTTTTAGTTTTCGCACAAAATGCCAAACAATTTACGTATGAAGTGATATAATGAGGCACATATATGCATGTGATCAGACTTCATTTTCTATTGACGCAATTCCGAGAAATGATACTCCCCTGCAATCACGGACCTGTCAGCCTGTAGGTCCGTGCTGCCATCGATCTTCCACACGCTGTCCACAGCTTTCCAACGAGTGGCCATGTCAAAAGATTTCTTTATCGAGCCCCATGAAAGCCATTTCGCGGGTTGGATGTTATTGAGATTCGCCCTTTGAGAAGACAGTAAAACAAATAGGAATTTAGGCCTATTTGCGAGCGGGCTTTGTTTTAAGACAATAGACCATGTATTTGGCTAGGCCTGAATTCTTTTATTTGCGAGTTAAGGGACAATATTTGCAGTAGCTGGGCAGGCAAGATAAAGTTACACAAAGTCGCCAATAGGGGTCTCTCACCTCTCACAGCACGTCGAAATGATTCACGCCTGTACGAGGAATACATTTATGGCAAGCCGTCTTTCTTATAATTAAGAAAACCAGGTTTTATTGAAAAAAACCTGATTTTCTTCTTAAAAAACTTAGTTTCATGGAAGAAAACCATGTTTTCTTCCATGAAACTAGGTTTTCTTGCAAGAAGCATAAGTTGATTAAAAAAACCTAGTTTTCTTTAAAAAAACCTGTTTTTTTAACAAGATAACTTGGTTTTTAAAATCAACCTATGCTTCTTCCAAGAAAACCTAGTTTCATGGAAGAAAACTATGTTTTGTGGAATAAAACAAGGTTATATGCATTTATTTTTCAAAACCAAGTTTTTAATGAAAAAGACCAGGTTATTTTCAAAACCTAGTCTTTTTACCTCGTCCCGGACTGGCCCAAGCATGGCAGGGGAGAGGTTGGACTTTGCTTACCGGGTAAACTAATGTGGATCGCCAATCTCCCCCCAAAGGAGCCACGCGAGTGCTGAGGTAAAAAGACTAGGTTGTTTCGAAACCAGGTTTTCTTCTTTCGAAACTAGGTTTTCTTCTTAAACCTGTTTTCTTCAGCGAAACTAGTTTTCTTTGGAAGAAAACCAGGTTTTATGAAAAAAACTAGGTTGATTTAATTATTAGTCAAATGGCTGGATGAAAACATGGTTTTTCTTTTTTCGAAACTTGACGCAAGGGCCCAACGCGCCGCGTAGCGGCAAAAAAGCGAAGCTGGCGAAACATTTATAACGGGTCACCGTCACTTATTATTGGACTTATAGCGCATTTACGGGGTTGCAACTATTTTGCTTTATAGTGTCACCAGGAAAGAAAAGCATGCGACCTAACGCCGATCTATTTGTATAAAGTGATAATTGGAAGGTATATAGTAGGAAATATCGATAAAATAATCATTCCATTTCGTCTTTTGAGGGCATTTTTGATTGTAAAAAATATATGTGTACGTCACCGTAGTCTCGGCAATGATAATTTTATCAGAGCAGTCTCGCGCAAGTAGAAGTTCTTTACCTGTTAGTTCTTCACTTATTAGTCTCAACGTCTGGCGCAAAGCCAGACGTTTTCCATTACGATTTCACTACGATGTTTGACAAGAAGGAGCAGTGCGCGAGATATGCTAATGAGCAGACTTCCCTCGCTTGAGTTTCTGAAGAATGTTCCATATCGCGCTAAGCTCATCACTACTGATTATGACAGGCGTGCAACGGTAGGTATCTGCTCCCCAACTTCCACCCTAATACGGTACAATAAGTTACCATTTGATGGGAATGGGACAATGCCCTCACTGTGTATGGAGTCATAGGGATAAGAAGACATTATTCATTAGTGTTGGTACAAGTGATTTTGCCCAAAAAGCATGCGCATTCAAAAAACAAAATATGCAAGGTATCACGTACATCACCATGACGACGTGCAGAAAGTGCACTGGCCAGTGCATACCCTATGGCTATGTACTAGCAAACATGGTAAACATGAACAACATCATTATTCACCGGCAGTTCATTTTACTCCAAGCTTTTCCTGAAACATATAGCCATGATGATTAGGCCTACCATGTACCATGACCAATAACATTCACTAGATCATGTAGATGTCAACAAGTTCACATGAACCGTATAATCCCGCATGGCGCATGTGGGGCATGCGTCTAAACCAAAGCCCCAAAATCACTTGTTTTGGGCTATTTCAGTTTCACTTGTGTTTCCCCCGTCTCCCAGTCCATAATACATTTACAGTTTACAATCCCCGATCATGGCCCAACAAAAGGTCATCGGTTGACTAAAGGAACACAACTGTTCAATGTATTTATAGTTGAATGCGATCAAACTACGTCTTTTCAATCGTGGATTGTAAATTTAACCCCATGGGCCTAGGGAAGGCCCTATAACAATACTTTCGACACAGTTATTATCTCCGCTGCCTCCACCATGTTACACACAGTGCTCACTGCTGATTCTAAAATGCGCCACCTAGTCAAAACAGGACATATGTTCTTCTAGGAATAGATCTCTTTCCAATATTTCGTCATTCCACTATCGTCATCACCTCATCATACTTTCATTGACATTACAGGCACACATCCACAGAGCACTCTTCAAATCATCTACACAGTGGTTATCCAACTAAGATTATAAAGGTAATTTCTTAGCCCCGCACAGTGGGTTTCAGTCTTGATAAAGGGGCACTATCCAAGATAAAGTTACAAGAAGTAGTCAATAGGGGTCTCTCACCTCTCACTGTATGTCCACACTATTCACGCTTGTACGAGGAATACATTCAATGCTGAATCTAACAACACCCAGTGCCCTTACTCTGTATATTAGTCACTGGAAGATGGCCCATTTCACTCCTTCCTTCTACTTCACCTATAGTCTCATTGCAAACGCCTCAGTTCTATGATATCACATTCACTTTCAGCTGTCATGCAACGCAACAACTGTGCTATCTGCCATCGCACATCAACGAAGAAGTGCAGCCGCCCACATTCCACCTCACGTCTGTCCGACCAGCTGCAATCCTCGAGGACGCCCCACTGTACCACGATTTCACTACGATGTTTGACAAGAAGGAGCAGTGCGCGAGATAGGCTAATGAGCAGACTTCCCTCGCTTGAGTTTCGGAAGAATGTTCCATATCGCGCTAAGCTGACCACTGCTGACCATGACAGGCGTGCATTGGACTGGTACAGGTTGGAATTGAACATTGAATATGCTGGTGGTGACGCTTTCTGATGAGAAGTTGGTCGTGACTGATGCAGTATCCTTGGACTTGTCCACAGCATCGTTCAATCATTGCTCTCTGAGCTGCCTTGATTCTGTACTTACCCAAATACTAAGACCAAACGCCTGTTGACTGTGCTTTAAGAGAGACTGGCGCCATGCCTAGAGATATGACTGACCCCTATTGGCAAATTTGTATGACTTTATCTTGCCTACCTAGCTGCTGCCTATAGTCTCCCTTTAACTGCGGAACACTTCAAAGTCGATAAAATGCCATGTTCCACCTTTTAATGTGTTCAGACCGCCATTTTCAAAATAATCAAGTCAGGACACTGCCTTCTAGTCTCATAATAAATTTTGCTTTCCTCAATAATAACATTTCTTCTTCTTCAATGCTTTCATCATTCCAAACTTCTCCTCCTCGGACTTTTACAGGGGTACAGTCATGGCAATCAAAACCCAAATACTGAGACCAAATGCCTGTTGACTGTGCTTTAAGAGAGACTGGCGCCATGCCTAGTCTCTCTTAAAGCACAGTCAACAGACACCAACCCCCTCAGACTCAGAAACCACAAACGCCCAACCCTTCCTGCTACCTTAATACTTCTGGGTTTATTAGTCACCTGAAGATGGCCAAACTAGCGGCTCTGCTCCTGCCTATTGTCCACCTTTAGAGTTAGATTACGATGAAGGAGATCGCTCGTGGGCGGCCACGGCGACTAAGCGGAATCTGTGGAAACTGGTTGGAAACAGCCTAAAACCAGTATGAGAATAGCGTTGTCAAAAATATGATAAACATTGATAATATTTCAAACCTGTGAGATATTTTATAACGCATTTAGGCCAAACGGTCTGCTTTTTGTTCGACCATTTCCACATCGACCGTGGTGGAGTTAAGACAAAGGCCGGGTCTATTTGGCAAGCCGCTCGCCGAACAGGCATCTTTTTTTGTCCTGTTTGGAGAGCCGCTTGCCAAACAGCACTAAAAAGCCACCCTGTTCGGCAAGCCGGGCTTGCCAAACAGGGCAAAAATACTACCCTCTTTTGCGAGCCGGAGAGGTTACAACATGTTGGCCAATCACAGAGCAGTGACGTCATATTCGAATTTATATGCGCATATTTAACAATGGCCGACTTCCCGCTCTCGATTCAATTTCTGTTTCTAAACTCGGGTTTTGGTCAATAATCCATGAAGAAGCATGTACATGTACATGACTGTTTGGATTTACAAAAAAAGTCATAAACGTGATTTAACTGATAAGCATATTAAATGCATTAGTGTGCATTTCTAAAGGCGTTTCACTGTAACTCCAGTGTTGCTGACCGTGTTGTCACGAATGATAATGAGCTCCTGGATGGTTGAATATGCATGAGTTCGGCTCTCCATCTAGGGCAGAAAAAAGGCGCTGTTTGGTGAGCCGGGCTTGCCAAATAGTCACTTCCTAAGGCAAAACGCGGCGAATATTACTAAGATTTATCATATATTTAATATAATCGCAGAATAGTCCGGGAGCTAAGCGACATTTATAACATGCAAGCTACAAATGATTTTTCAAAATGTGTTGTGGGATAGAGTACGCCTACTTGACCATAGAAACCCAGTTTTTCGAGTGGTGGGTGTAGGAGATAGGGGGGGTTAGAATATTTCTTAATGACTTCATCGTTGGACCACGAATGGGGCTATGTACAGGATAACAAGCGTCAATATACACTTAAATCTTGAACGGTTGGATTTAGACCCTATAAATGTATTACCAATAGATAAAAACATGGTGCCTCTGATTGAGATAAGCATGTTTTTAAAAGCCTCCTTTTGATATGTAATAGGAAATGACATTTAAATTGGTTTCTATGGAAATCAAGGCAGAATACATAAAAAAGTCATTTCAAACCACACTGCCACTTAAAAACTGTCAAAAACCATCCCACATCAAATTAAAATCATTTATAGCTTGCATGTTAAATAAAAGTGGCTCAGCTCCCGGACTATAAGGCTATTTCCGCTCAGTTCCTTCAGATTCAGCAGGTTTCGCAAAATTGCCCATGCCCTCAATGGTACATACTCTGAGGACAAATATTGTGACGTATAGCATGATAGTCACATCCGTTTAAAGCTATTGGTAGCAACATAGCTGGTTGGTTGTTTAATTAAGGTTTTATTGGATATACGCTACAACAAAGGATCGCTATAAAGGAGGAGTAATCTGCAAAGAGATTGATTTCCCAAGTGGCCTTTTAAATTGATAGTTTAAGAAGTTTAAAACTTTAAATGCGGCGTGAGGATGAAACTTCGGATCCACTCGCAGTCTCTGCCAACGCAGAATACCTGACTAACGTTTTAATTGATAGTTTAAGAAGTTTAAAACTTTAAAAGTAAGCGTGATGATGAAGCTACTGATCCATTCGCAGGATTGCCAAGGCAGAAGAGCTGGCTAAGGCAACACTTTCCCTGACCACTGACATTCGCGTCTTTCACCAGTGGGGCCGTTAGTTTTTCTAACCAGCCCAGCGCTTTCGACAACAATAACCATGATACTATGTTAATTTCGATTTACCATGTACCTAACCCATAAGGAAACACAATGAACACTAATATAAAGCGTACTCTCTAGAGCACCAACAGTTTATGTAATACATTGTTTGTAGGTAGAAATTGTTGTTGAGGTTATGGACCGGACCGTTATCACGGAAGCGAGCATTCGCAACGGTTAGCTTACGCCAGACAAGCGGTACTCCGCATCGAATGCTTATCCAGCGTATGCTAACTTCGACGTAACAGTACTCAGCAAATGTAACTTGGATTACAGTTTATCGCAAGAAAGCAGATCTGTGGATTAAACAAGCCACCGCTCTACTTTGCATTATGAAAGACCGAAAACAAGTTACTGCTTTACTTGGCATTATGAAAGACTGAAAACAAGTCACTGCTTTACTTGGCAGCATAAAAAATATGAAACCTGACCGCTGTACTATATATCATCAAATACTGAAAGCATGCCATTGCTTTCCTTAGTATCATCAAAGATCGAAAACATGCCATTCCTTTACGTGGCATCATCAAAGACCGAAAACATACCATTGCTTTCCTTGGCATCATTAAAGATCAAAAACATGCCATTGCCTTATTTGGCATCATCAAAGACTGAAACGCTATTGCTTTACTTGGCATCATCAAAGATCGAAAACATGCCATTGCCTTATTTATCATCATCAAAGACTGAAACGCTATTGCTTTACTTGGCATCATCAAATACAGAAAGATGCCATTGCTTTCCTTGGCATCATCAAATATCGAAAACAGGCCATTGCCTTATTTATCATCATCAAAGACTGAAACACCATTGCTTTACTTGGCATCATCAAAGAGTTGCTAGAGAGGGAAAGCTATCCTTGGCGGTTAACTACAGCTAAGTGAAGCAATGCTTATACAGTATCATCATTGTTGAGCGGGCAGCTTGTCAATGACGTATTAAATGTCGTGCTGAGATTTTGAGCCTTCGATCATCAACAGGCGGCATCGAGATGTTATCCATGGACTAGGCTAGTTACCTTCTCTTAACAAGTTTGTTCATGATTCAGGGCTAAAACCCGGCCTTAAACAATACGAACAGAGTCCAATCGTTCGAAGCAGTATAACTGGAATTGGCTTATCGGGATCTCAATTCGGGACGATTTACGGGTCGCTTGGGGAAAAGTGAGGAGTGATCCGTGAATCTGAAGCACAAGTGTGAAGAGGCCTTTATCCAATGGTCCGATCCGGAATTTGAAATATCACTGGTGAGCTTTCCAAGCACGCGGTTAGCCAATTCCAAGCGACTACCTTTAGCGGAGATTCATCGTTCTCGACACTAGAAGTCGCTTGCCTAAGTGGGCGGTGGCGAAAGCAGTGTATGCAGGTACATGTAGTTTACCAACATTTACTGTTGGTCCAACTAAATCTAGTTCCTATTTCTAAACCCAGGCGACGCCAATAGTCAGTCATAATGCATCATACTTGCATGCATGCTCGCGTGTTATTTGTATACAATTGGTGCGTGAAAATGATCTTTCCAGATCGCTACGTGTTATCTTTATACTGAATGAGAATATACCACAAGGTTGGTGTATTGTTTCGCAAATCTGTCGAAAACGGTAACTTTTCTCTGGTGCCAACGGCAGTGGCGTTTGTCATAGAAACGACCACCAGAGTAGACCAACGGCGTAAGCCTTTAATGATGCGCAACCTCCCAATTTTTATGAGCGTTTCCCTGTAGGTTTCCTGTAGGATAACGATACCTATTAACGGCTTGAACAGATTTATCTCCCACCCCAGTCTCGAGAAAAATCAGGACCCATTCACAAGAGCCTGGCATCTAACAACAAGTATCCATCGTCAAACTCTGTACGCCCCTGTCAAAACTAGAATTTGAAAATATGGAAAACATTATCTCCGTACTGACAAAACTGATGTTGAATTTGAATTCACTGGGTCTGTGAAATAGACTTTGAATAACATAATGCGAACTTTTTCATTTACTGACGCACAACGTCATCGACTCAGAGGCAGTAAAATGACGTCATCACGCCTCCCAGGGTTCCCTGCCGTCCCATCCTGTGACGTCATCAAGATTTGCGACGTAGTGACGTTGCCAAGGCAGAAAATAATCTGAGTTTCTCGCGAAACAAAGTCTTTTTCATCTTGCGCGCTTATTATCTTGTAATTATGGGTTGTAAGCAAACGAAAGTCAAACCTTTTAAGGAGCAGAGGAGAGGGTTCAGGAGGAGCAAGGATTCTTGCTCAAGTGGAGAGGAAAAACGAACCGAAAATGCTCTCGACGAGGAGTTTGAGCGACGGTGCAAATCCCGCGCTGGAGGCCGTTCAACTCGGTCAACCTGCTCGGTCATGTCTCATATGAGCGACGACTCGGACGGATTGCCTATCAGAGGACCAACCCCATTTGCTAGTATCAGCAACACAACATACACAATCGAAGTCCAGGAGGCGGTGGAACATCATGTGACATCATGCGACCTCAGGCCCGAAAAGCTGCCTCCACTTAAACGTGCCAGGCCAAGCGCAGCACGGGGCACGCGCCCACCACATCGGCCATACGACTACTTGGTATACGGGAAGGAGGTAAATCCCGGACCCTCAGATAAATACCGGGGCTCGGCACAAACGCACGAAGATATGGATGCAATAGATCTTGAATTGGAGACTATTTTTCTACCAAATGAGCCAAAATGCCAAGTTGTTGAAGTTACAACTGAGCCAGAGAGAGAGAGCTCCCCGGTTTCTACTGCAGTCCGACCAACTCCGAGAAGGGCGCGCCCATCCGCTGCAAAGGGACCAAGGAAGGTCATGTTATTTGAGAGGCGATCTGAAGCTACGATCATCAGAAGCCATCTGAAGATTTACAGCAAAGCAGCTGATGACATTGTCGTGATGGACGTGGAGGACTTCGACGTCGATGGCCTCTCCGATTGTTAAATCGGTGGGGATTGGGGTGTGAGGGGTGGTACCGTGGCGATATATGGTGAGTAAAAGGTGGGAGGCTCGGCGAAATAAGAAGTGGAATGTAAACATGGAATTGGAGGTGTCCACTGCCCGATACGGAGGACAGCTTGAAGAGGGCTAAACCAGTAAAGGATTACACCCCTCCCACCATTTTTGTACGAAATTCCCCCTTCCACCCGAAAGAAAAAAATCGATGATAAACCCATATATCGAAATACTATCTTCAGTAGGGCCTAAACCAATAAAAACTGCCTCCCCCTCCACCACCCTTAGGAAGGACACCTCTCTCGCTCACTGTGTCAAAGAAAATGTTGACTCATCCAATCACCAGCATGATGAGAAGTGCACTCGTTCAAAAAACAGTATGTTACTGTATCGTGTTTTCTCAGATTTGGGCTCATGTCTCCCACGTTCAAGAATAACAATCCTTCAGTATGATGCAATAATTCCTTTCTTTCAGCCACTTAAAAACAAGAATCTGAAACAGAGGGCTGCATAATCTCGGCCGCGAGAATACTTGAAAATAAGGACCGGACGATCGATCCATGTCAGGACTTAAAATAATACGCGTGCGGTCGATGGAAGTTACACAATCCCATACCCGATGATTCCTCCCGCTCTTCGAGTTTCTTGGCCTTAGGAAGACAGGTATTGCATATTTGAAATTTCAGCTGGAAAAAGTAGTCCATTGCCTCTTTCGAAATCTGAAATCAATGCATTGTTACACCCTACAAGTTTATAGTGTTCTCCTGACATGTTTGCTGTGGGTTGAAAATTTACGGGTTTGGGGGTTTAGAGGGGCGTCCGTCGGGGTGGAGGGGGTGCTTGCCACAACCAGGGGTTGCGCTTTCAGTTAAAGGACACACAGTAATCGCCACAAATTGAATCACCGTGGGCTATTTTTCTTATTCTAACCACTTTTTCTCCATTCAAGGTAAAAGCGGACGTGCGCCAGTTCCTGGAGGAACCATTTGTATCCTCGGAACCAGAGACCGTGAGAAAAGCTAAAAGTCTTTACAGGTATTGCATTGACACAGATATGCTCCAGTTCAGTTCAGCTTTAATGATTGCCGAGCAATCATGCGACTTAGCCAATCAAAAGTTCTATGACATGCTTGCAAATACCCCTTGCGTTTTATGGTTTAAAGTTCGATATCATCGCATGCAGACCACCACATTGATTGTGACCTTCGGCAAGTCACATCACTTTGTAGAATACATAGTATATAGAAATTCCTTGTATCATTTGAGCATGTAAGGGCAAGGAGAAGATCAAACACATGGGGTAAATGGTTGTAATGCACACATACATGATAGAGCTCAACTGTACCACCTTTCTTTACTAGATTTCTTTTAGTTTCAGATTCTTGTAACCGATTATGACTAACCGATAATGACACCTATCGACAATGACAGCATCATTACCGATAAGGACGACTACCGATTAATGGCGACAACCGATTGATGACAACTACCGATAAGGACGACTACCGATTAATGTCCACTACCGATAATGGTGACCAACGATTAATGTCCACTACCGATAATGGTGACTACTGATTAATGGCGACTACCGATTAATGGCGACTATCGATTAATGACGTCTACCGATTAATGGCGACTACCGATTGGATCTGCATTCTTTACCATGGTTGGCAAGGTGTGATAGTGCTGGCCGAGTCTGGTCTCCCATTTTACTCTGAACGGATCCGGTTTGGGGTGGGGTTACCAAAAGACGTACACTGCGTCACTGAAATATGTGATAAAAAAAGCAAATCGAGGCATCATGGTTCTCATATTGGGTTCCATGGTGAATGCATGACAGGCGCAACCTCTGGCGTGGCCTTGAATCCCACAAGTTGTAAGTCCCTGGCGTGACGTCAAACTCCGTAAACGGCCTGTCCTGTTGACTCAACATGCTTCTTGTTATTTGGGATTGGTATAGGGTGAAATGGGGGGTTCTGACCCGGTCACGTTATCATGCTAAACCGCCTTGGTGAGAAAAAGGATTCAAATGCAGAGGAGCAAAGTGAGGAAGAACACCGAATGAGACTTGACATTGACAATACGAAAATCCTGTGCGACATTGAAATACAGGCATGTGGCGACAACAAATGGAAAATCTACAGTGACAACGAAATAAACCATCAATGACCATCAAACCCTTTTTTTAGTTTTCGCACAAAATGCCAAACAATTTACGTATGAAGTGATATAATGAGGCACATATATGCATGTGATCAGACTTCATTTTCTATTGACGCAATTTCGAGAAATAATACTCCCCTGCAATCACGGACCTGTCAGCCTGTAGGTCCGTGCTGCCATCGATCTTCCACACGCTGTCATTAGAAAAGCGGTGATCGACAGCTTTCCAACGAACGGCCATGTCAAACGATTTCTTTATCGAGCCCCATGAAAGCCATTTCGCGGGTTGGATGTTATTGAGATTCGCCCTTTGAGAAGACAGTAAAACAAATACGAATTTAGGCCTATTTGCGAGCGGGCTTTGTTTAAAGACAATAGACCATGTATTTGGCTAGGCCTGAATTCTTTTATTTGCGAGTTGAGGGGGAAAAAACGTAAGTTAATGTTAAACGTTCTCCCTTTTGTCCAATTAGCCGTTTTGACAGTTTGTCAACCGTGGCCTTAAAGGGACACTATTTGCAGTAGCTAGGCAGGCGAGATAAAGTTACACAAAGTCGCCAATAGGGGTCTCTCACCTCTCACAGCACGTTGAAATGATTCACGCCTGTACGAGGAATACATTTAGTGCTTAATCTGACATGACCAAGGGCCCTTACTGTGTTTATAAGTCACCCGAAGATGGCCAAACTAGCCTCGCTGCTCCTGCCTATAGTCCACCTTTAGAATTAAAAATTAGATTACGATGAAGGAGATCGCTCGTGGGTTCCACGGCGACTAAGCGGAATCTGCGGAAACTGGGTGGAAACAGCCTAAAACCAGTATGAGAATAGCGATATCAAAAATATGATAAACATTAATAATATTTCAAACATGTAAGTATACCACGATATTTTATAACGCATTTAGGCCAAACGGTCTGCTTTTTTCTTCGACCATTTCCACATCGACCGTGGTGGAGTTAAGACAAAACGTGGCGAATATTACTAAGATTTATAATATATTTAATATAATCGCAGAATAGTCCGGGAGCTAAGCGACATTTATTTAACATGCAAGCTACAAATGATTTTTCAAAATGTGTTGTGGGATAGAGTACGCCTACTTGACCATAGAAACCCAGTTTTTCGAGTGGTGGGTGTAGGAGATTGAGGGGTTAGAAGTTTTGTTAATGACTATCATTGGACCACGAATGAAGCTATGTACAGGATAACAAGCGTCAATATACACATAAATCTTGAACGGTTGGATTTAGACCCCATAAATGTATTACCTATAGATAAAAACATGGTGCCTCTGATTGAGATCAGCATGTTTTTATGGAAATCAAGGCAGAATACATAAAAAAGTCATTTCAAACCACACTGCCACTTAAAAACTGTCAAAAACCATCCCACATCAAATTAAAATCATTTATAGCTTGCATGTTAAATAAAAGTCGCTCAGCTCCCGGACGATAGGGCTATTTCCGCTCAGTTCCTTCAGATTCAGCAGGTTTCGCAAAATTGCCCAGGCCCTCAATGGTACATACTCTGAGGACAAATATTGTGACGTATAGCATGATAGTCACATCCGTTTAAAGCTATTGGTAGCAACATAGCTGGTTGGTTGTTTAATTAAGGTTTTATTGGATATACGCTACAACAAAGTATCGCTATAAGGGAGGAGTAATCTGCAAAGAGATTGATTTCCCAAGTGGCCTTTTAAATTGATAGTTTAAGAAGTTTAAAACTTTAAATGCGGCGTGAGGATGAAACTTCGGATCCACTCGCAGTCTCTGCCAACGCAGAATACCTGGCTAACGTTTTAATTGATAGTTTAAGACGTTTAAAACTTTAAATGTAAGCGTGATGATGAAGCTTCTGATCCATTCGCAGGATTGCCAGTGCAGAAGAGCTGGCTAAGGCAACACTTTCCCTAACCACTGACATTCGCGTCTTTCACCAGTGGGGCCGTTTGTTTTTCTAACCAGCCCAGCGCTTTCGACAACAATAACCATGATACTATGTTAATTTCGATTTACCATGTACCTAACCCATAAGGAAACACAATGAACACTAATATAAAGCGTACTCTCTAGAGCACCAACAGTTAATGTAATACATTGTTGGTAGGTAGAAATTGTTGTTGAGGTTATGTACCGGACCGTTATCACGGAAGCGAGCATTCGCAACGGTTAGCTTACGCCAGACAAGCGGTACTTAGCATCGAATGCTTATCCAGCGTATGCTAACTTCAACGTAACAGTACTCAGCAAATGTAACTCGGAACACAGTTTATCGCAAGAAAGCAGATCTGTGGATTAAACAAGCCACCGCTTTACTTTGCATTGTGAAAGACCGAAAACAAGCCACCGCTTTACTTTGCATTATGAAAGACCGAAAACAAGTCACTGCTTTACTAGGCAGCATAAAAAATATGAAACCTAACCGCTGTAATATATATCATAAAAGACAGAAAGCATGCCATTGCTTTCCTTGGTATCATCAAAGATCGAAAACATGCCATTCCTTTACGTGGCATCATCAAAGACAGAAAGATGCCATTGCTTTCGTTGGCATCATCAAAAATCGAAAACAGGCCATTGCCTTATTTATCATCATCAAAGACCGAAACGCCATTGCTTTACTTGGCATCATCAAAGATCGAAAACAGGCCATTGCCTTATTTATCATCATCAAAGACTGAAACGCTATTGCTTTACTTGGCATCATCAAATACAGAAAGATGCCATTGCTTTCCTTGGCATCATCAAATATCGAAAACAGGCCATTGCCTTATTTATTATCATCAAAGACTGAAACACCATTGCTTTACTTGGCATCATCAAAGAGTTGCTAGAGAGGGAAAGCTATCCTTGGCGGTTAACTACAGCTAAGTGAAGCAATGCTTATACAGTATCATCATTGTTGAGCGGGCAGCTTGTCAATGACGTATTAAATGTCGTGCTGAGATTTTGAGCCTTCGATCATCAACAGGCGGCATCGAGATGTTATCCATGGACTAGGCTAGTTACCTTCTCTTAACAAGTTTGTTCATGATTCAGGGCTAAAACCCGGCCTTAAACAATACGAACAGAGTCCAATCGTTCGAAGCAGTATAACTGGAATTGGCTTACGGGGATCTCAATTCGGAACGATTTACGGGTCAGAAAGGGGAAAAGTGAGGAGTGATCCGTGAATCTGAAGCACAAGTGTGAAGAGGCCTTTATCCAATGGTCCGATCCGGAATTTGAAATATCACTGGTGAGCTTTCCAAGCACGCGGTTAGCCAATTCCAAGCGACTACCTTTAGCGGAGATTCATCGTTCTCGACACTAGAAGTCGCTTGCCTAAGTGGGCGGTGGCGAAAGCAGTGTATGCAGGTACATGTAGTTTACCAACATTTACTGTTGGTCCAACTAAATCTACTTCCTATTTCTAAACCCAGGCGACGCCAATAGTCAGTCATAATGCATCATACTTGCATGCATGCTCGCGTGTTATTTGTATACAATTGGTGCGTGAAAATGATCTTTTCAGATCGCTGCGTGTTATCTTTATACTGAATGAGAATATACCACAAGGTTGGTGTATTGTTTCGCAAATCTGTCGAAAACGGTAACTTTTCTCTGGTGCCAACGGCAGTGGCGTTTGTCATAGAAACGACCACCAGAGTAGACCAACGGCGTAAGCCTTTAATGATGCGCAACCTCCCAATTTTTATGAGCGTTTCCCTGTAGGTTTCCTGTAGGATAACGATACCTATTAACGGCTTGAACAGATTTATCTCCCACCCCAGTCTCGAGAAAAATCAGGACCCATTCACAAGAGCCTCGCATCTAACAAGTATCCATCGTCAAACTCTGTACGCCCCTGTCAAAACTAGAATTTGAAAATATGGAAAACACTATCTCCGTACTGACAAAACTGATGCTGAATTTGAATTCACTGGGTCTGTGAAATAGACTTTGAATAACATAATGCCAACTTTTTCATTTACTGAGGTCTCGTTAGGGAGTTTTTCCCAAATGTACGCGATGATGACGTGCCCCATTAACAGGGCGTAACATCTATTTTAAGATGCGTTTCCAAAGTGAATGCATGAGGACAACCCATTTGTGTCGTATATCACTGGAAACGCCCGATTCCCCTGATTCTGCAGGATGTTAAATCGGGCATTTTATGCGTCGCATTTGCTCCTAGCTATGTTCACCATCCCAAATGGCAATATTGCCAATTGGGCCGGACAATCACGAAAAACCCCAAATATTATACATTTCTTCCTGAATAATTCTTACAGAGACCATTCTCCCATGAAAGACTGTTGCTTACGCTACACAAAAATCAAAAAAAAATCGAGGGTCAACCATTGAACTTTTGAGATATGTTGAATTTTGCACAAATCAGCGAAAAACGCACCAACTGGCACTGGACGGCATTTCAACACGGGGCCGACGCACATCCCAAGTTCAGTGTACACATACGTCGGCAACAACAGTATAAATGCGTAGTTTCTTGTTAGTCGCCTATTGAGTAGCGCTATAGGTTTCAGAAACTCCAAAAAAACATGTCTTTGCCAAAACAACTGCTGAATCAACGCTGACATACTGTAAGGACCGAGAAATCAATGATTTTAGGAACTACGGTTAGGGCTTGGCCGCGCATGAATAACAAAAAAAACTCCCTAATGAGACCTGACGCACAACGTCATCGACTCAGACACAGTAAAATGACGTCATCACGCCTCCCAGGGTTCCCTGCCGTCCCATCCTGTGACGTCATCAAGAGTTGCGACGTAGTGACGTTGCCAAGGCAGAAAATAATCCGAGTTTCTCGCGAAACAAAGTCTTTTTCATCTTGCGCGCTTATTATCTTGTAATTATGGGTTGTAAGCAAACGAAAGTCAAACCTTTTAAGGAGCAGAGGAGAGGGTTCAGGAGGAGCAAGGATTCTTGCTCAAGTGGAGAGGAAAAACGAACCGAAAATGCTCTCGACGAGGAGTTTGAGCGACGGTGCAAATCCCGCGCTGGAGGCCGTTCAACTCGGTCAACCTGCTCGGTCATGTCTCATATGAGCGACGACTCGGACGGATTGCCTATCAGAGGACCAACCCCATTTGCTAGTATCAGCAACACAACATACACAATCGAAGTCCAGGAGGCGGTGGAACATCATGTGACACCATGCGACCTCAGGCCCGCAAAGCTGCCTCCACTTAAACGTGCCAGGCCAAGCGCAGCACGGGGCACCCGCCCACCACATCGGCCATACGACTACTTGGTATACGGGAAGGAGGTAAATCCCGGACCCTCAGATAAATACCTGGGCTCGACACAAACGCACGAAGATATGGATGCAATAGATCTTGAATTGGAGACTATTTTTCTACCAAATGAGCCAAAACGCCAAGTTGTTGAAGTTACAACTGAGCCAGAGAGAGAGAGCTCCCCGGTTTCTACTGCAGTCCGACCAACTCCGAGAAGGGCGCGCCCATCCGCTGCAAAGGGACCACGGAAGGTCATGTTATTTGAGAGGCGATCTGAAGCTACGATCATCAGAAGCCATCTGAAGATTTACAGCAAAGCAGCTGATGACATTGTCGTGATGGACGTGGAGGACTTCGACGTCGATGGCCTCTCCGATTGTTAAATCGGTGGGGATTGGGGTGTGAGGGGTGGTGCCGTGGCGATATATGGTGAGTAAAAGGTGGGAAGCTCGGCGAAAGGGGAAGTGGAGGTGTAAACATGGAATTGGAGGTGTCCACTGCCCGATACGGGAGGACAGCTTGAAGAGGGCTAAACCAGTAAAGGATTACACCCCTCCCACAATTTTTGTACGAAAATCCCCCTTCCACCCCAAAGAAAAAAATCGATGATAAACCCATATATCGAAATACTATCTTCAGTAGGGCCTAAACCAATGAAAACTGCCTCCCCCTCCACCACCCTTAGGAAGGATACCTCTCTCGCTCACTGTGTCAAAGAAAATGTTGACTCATCCAATCACCAGCATGATGAGAAGTCCACTCGTTCAAAAAACAGTATGTTACTGTATCGTGTTTTCTCAGATTTGGGCTCATGTCTCCCATGTTCTAGAATAACAATCCTTCAGTCTGATGCAATAATTCCTTTCTTTCAGCCACTTAAAAACAAGAATCTGAAACAGAGGGCTGCATAATCTCGGCCGCGAGAATACTTGAAAATAAGGACCGGACGATCGATCCATGTCAGGACTTAAAATAATACGCGTGCGGTCGATGGAAGTTACACAATCCCATACCCGATGATTCCTCCCGCTCTTCGAGTTTCTGGGCCTTAGGAAGACAGGTATTGCATATTTGAAATTTCAGCTGGAAAAAGTAGTCAATTGCCTCTTTCGAAATCTGAAATCAATGCATTGTTACACCCTACAAGTTTATAGTGTTCTCCTGACATGTTTGCTGTGGGTTGAAAATTTACGGGTTTGGGGGTTTAGAGGGGGCGTCCGTCGGGGTGGAGGGGGTGCTTGCCACAACCAGGGGTTGCGCTTTCAGTTAAAGGACACACAGTAATCGCCACAAATTGAATCACCGTGGGCTATTTTTCTTATTCTAACCACTTTTTTCTCCATTCAAGGTAAAAGCGGACGTGCGCCAGTTCCTGGAGGAACCATTTGTATCCTCGGAACCAGAGGCAGTGAGAAAAGCTAAAAGTCTTTACAGGTATTGCATTGACACAGATATGCTCCAGTTCAGTTCAGCTTTAATGATTGCCGAGCAATCATGCGACTTAGCCAATCAAAAAGTTCTATGACATGCTTGCAAATACCCCTTGCGTTTTATGGTTTAAAGTTCGATATCATCGCATGCAGACCACCACATTGATTGTGACCTTCGGCAAGTCACATCACTTTGTAGAATACATCGTATATAGAAATTCCTTGTATCATTTGAGCATGTAAGGGCAAGGAGAAGATCAAACACATGGGGTAAATGGTTGTAATGCACACATACATGATAGAGCTCAACTGTACCACCTTTCTTTACTAGATTTCTTTTAGTTTCAGATTCTTGTAACCGATTATGACTAACCGATAATGACACCTATCGACAATGACAGCATCATTACCGATAAGGACGACTACCGATTAATGGCGACAACCGATTGATGACATCTACCGATAAGGACGACTACCGATTAATGTCCACTACCGATAATGGTGACCAACGATTAATGTCCACTACCGATAATGGTGACTACTGATTAATGGCGACTACCGATTAATGGCGACTATCGATTAATGACGTCTACCGATTAATGGCGACTACCGATTGGATCTGCATTCTTTACCATGGTTGGCAAGGTGTGATAGTGCTGGCCGAGTCTGGTCTCCCATTTTACTCTGAACGGATCCGGTTTGGGGTGGGGTTACCAAAAGACGTACACTGCGTCACTGAAATATGTGATAAAAAAAGCAAATCGAGGCATCATGGTTCTCATATTGGGTTCCATGGTGAATGCATGACAGGCGCAACCTCTGGCGTGGCCTTGAATCCCACAAGTTGTAAGTCCCTGGCGTGACGTCAAACTCCGTAAACGGCCTGTCTTGTTGACTCAACATGCTTCTTGTTATTTGGGATTGGTATAGGGTGAAATGGGGGGTTCTGACCCGGTCACGTTATCATGCCAATCCGCCTTGGTGAGAAAAAGGATTCAAATGCAGAGGAGCAAAGTGAGGAAGAACACCGAATGAGACTTGACATTGACAATACGAAAATCCTGTGCGACATTGAAATACAGGCATGTGGCGACAACAAATGGAAAATCTACAGTGACAACGAAATAAACCATCAATGACCATCAAACCCTTTTTTTAGTTTTCGCACAAAATGCCAAACAATTTACGTATGAAGTGATATAATGAGGCACATATATGCATGTGATCAGACTTCATTTTCTATTGACGCAATTTCGAGAAATAATACTCCCCTGCAATCACGGACCTGTCAGCCTGTAGGTCCGTGCTGCCATCGATCTTCCACACGCTGTCATTAGAAAAGCGGTGATCGACAGCTTTCCAACGAACGGCCATGTCAAACGATTTCTTTATCGAGCCCCATGAAAGCCATTTCGCGGGTTGGATGGTACTGAGATTCGCCCTTTGAGAAGACAGTAGAACAAATACGAATTTAGGCCTATTTGCGAGCGGGCTTTGTTTAAAGACAATAGACCATGTATTTGGCTAGGCCTGAATTCTTTTATTTGCGAGTTGAGGGGGAAAAACGTAAGTTAATGTTAAACGTTCTCCCTTTTGTCCAATTAGCCGTTTTGACAGTTTGTCAACCGTGGCCTTAAAGGGACACTATTTGCAGTAGCTAGGCAGGCGAGATAAAGTTACACAAAGTCGCCAATAGGGGTCTCTCACCTCTCACAGCACGTTGAAATGATTCACGCCTGTACGAGGAATACATTTAGTGCTGAATCTGACATGACCAAGGGCCCTTACTGTGTTTATAAGTCACCTGAAGATGGCCAAACTAGCCTCGCTGCTCCTGCCTATAGTCCACCTTTAGAATTAAAAATTAGATTACGATGAAGGAGATCGCTCGTGGGTTCCACGGCGACTAAGCGGAATCTGCGGAAACTGGGTGGAAACAGCCTAAAACCAGTCTGAGAATAGCGATATCAAAAATATGATAAACATTAATAATATTTCAAACATGTAAGTATACCACGATATTTTATAACGCATTTAGGCCAAACGGTCTGCTTTTTTCTTCGACCATTTCCACATCGACCGTGGTGGAGTTAAGACAAAACGTGGCGAATATTACTAAGATTTATAATATATTTAATATAATCGCAGAATAGTCCGGGAGCTAAGCGACATTTATTTAACATGCAAGCTACAAATGATTTTTCAAAATGTGTTGTGGGATAGAGTACGCCTACTTGACCATAGAAACCCAGTTTTTCGAGTGGTGGGTGTAGGAGATTGAGGGGTTAGAATTTTTGTTAATGACTTCATCGTTGGACCACGAATGGAGCTATGTACAGGATAACAAGCGTCAATATACACTTAAATCTTGAACGGTTGGATTTAGACCCCATAAATGTATTACCTATAGATAAAAACATGGTGCCTCTGATTGAGATAAGCATGTTTTTAAAAGCCTCCTTTTGATATGTAATAGGAAATGACATTTAAATTGTTTTTTATGGAAATCAAGGCAGAATACATAAAAAAGTCATTTCAAACTACACTGCCACTTAAAAACTGTCAAAAACCATCCCACATCAAATTAAAATCATTTATAGCTTGCATGTTAAATAGAAGTCGCTCAGCTCCCGGACGATAGGGCTATTTCCTCTCAGTTCCTTCAGATTCAGCAGGATTCGCAAAATTGCCTAGGCCCTCAATGGTACATACTCTGAGGACAATATTGTGACGTATAGCATGATAGTCACATCCGTTTAAAGCTATTGGTAGCAATATAGCTGGTTGGTTGTTTAATTAAGGTTTTATTGGATATACGCTACAACAAAGTATCGCTATAATGGAGGAGTAATCTGCAAAGAGATGGATTTCCTAAGTGGCCTTTTAAATTGATAGTTTAAGAAGTTTAAAACTTTAAATGAGGCGTGAGGATGAAACTTCGGATCCACTCGCAGTCTCTGCCAACGCAGAATACCTGGCTAACGTTTTAATTGATAGTTTAAGAAGTTTAAAACTTTAAATGTAAGCGTGATGATGTAGCTTCTGATCCATTCGCAGGATTGCCAGGGCAGAAGAGCTGGCTAAGGCAACACTTTCCCTAACCACTGACATTCGCGTCTTTCACCAGTGGGGCCGTTTGTTTTTCTAACCAGCCCAGCGCTTTCGACAACAATAACCATGATACTATGTTAATTTCGATTTACCATGTACCTAACCCATAAGGAAACACAATGAACACTTATATAAAGCGTACTCTCTAGAGCACCAACAGTTAATGCAATACATTGTTGGTAGGTAGAAATTGTTGTTGAGGTTATGTACCGGACCGTTATCACGGACGCGAGCATTCGCAACGGTTAGCTTACGCCAGACAAGCGGTACTTAGCATCGAATGCTTATCCAGCGTATGCTAACTTCAACGTAACAGTACTCAGCAAATGTAACTCGGAACACAGTTTATCGCAAGAAAGCAGATCTGTGGATTAAACAAGCCACCGATTTACTTTGCATTATGAAAGACCGAAAACAAGTCACTGCTTTACTAGGCAGCATAAAAAATATGAAACCTAACCGCTGTAATATATATCATCAAAGACAGAAAGCATGCCATTGCTTTCCTTGGTATCATCAAAGATCGAAAACATGCCATTCCTTTACGTGGCATCATCAAAGACAGAAAGATGCCATTGCTTTCGTTGGCATCATCAAAAATCGAAAACAGGCCATTGCCTTATTTATCATCATCAAAGACCGAAACGCCATTGCTTTACTTGGCATCATCAAAGATCGAAAACAGGCCATTGCCTTATTTATCATCATCAAAGACTGAAAGCATGCCATTGCTTTACTTGGCATCATCAAAGACCGAAAACATCCCATTGCTTTACTTGGCATCATCAAAGACTGAAAGCATGCCATTGCTTTACTTGGCATCATCAAAGACCGAGTACACGCCATTGCTTTACTTGGCATCATCAAAGACAGAAAACATGTCAATGCCTTACTTGGCATCATGTCAGACCAAAATCATGCCATTGTTTTACTTGGCATCATGAAATACCGAAAACATACCATTGCCGTACTTGGCATCATCTGGTAACGCGAACTGATTTTTCAACATTGCGGCGACGGTTGGCATTAGAGGAACTACGTCCCAAAACCTCGACTCGCACGTAGACCCCCCTCACGTAAAGAAGACATCGAAATTGCTGACATTTTACCAAAGTATACACCCTCACTGAATGATCTTAACAAACTAGGATAACTTACTATCGTAATATGCATTCCGCTTGGCTGCGTATACTCTGTCCTGTGGCATCCTTAGTTGTAACTTCTAAGCATAGGGAATAGGCTGCTTTTCATACGTTGTCTGATCCTTGGCCAAGGGGCCGCGCACTGCCAAAATCTCCCCTAAAATGCATGGAAATAGCGTATTTGGAGAGGTTGTTCTTCCAATACGTCACGCCAATGCGAAATGAGAATTCATTCCAAATAATCCATAGTTCCTGCCAAACGTACATAGATCGAGAGTCATTTAACACGCAGGTGGAAACGAGCAACAAGTGGCATCGAGTGCCATGTTTCTGCTATCCAAACTTCGAATATATAGTCACATCTGTTATTCAAATACTAGTAACATCAGAGCCAAGCACTTCAGCAAATTCGACGCGGAAACTGCAGTCCAAACATGAACCTTTATCCCCACCCTGAAGAATCAATTCCGCCAGCTTGCCGAGTATACCAGACAAGCCTTCCAACTTGCCGAGCTGGTCGGTACCTTCAGTATTGTTGAACTGTGTTGTTGGAGTCGTCCAACGAAATGACGTTGTGTTATGTGATGATACTTGAGATTCTCCCAGCTTGATTAGAATCACGTATAAAGAAAAAGGCACCGCCGGTTTCTCCGGTGGATAAAGCGAATAACGGAGATTGCAAAGTACCGGTATGCATGAACGGTTTTTCCGTGCACACAGAGTAACCCGGTGGTTAATTTGCCTCATAATTTACTGCAGAAGATGTCATATTGACCAAGTTACCAGATGGACACAGCCTATGTTATTTTAATAAATTCACCAATGAGCGGACATTTTGGCTGTTTTTCTTGTGATGCACATATTTTCCAAAACAAAATCCAGGGTAGGCTGCTCGGCAAGTTGGGGACATACCTTGAATACACAAGATTATGATATGGCTCTCGGCCAGCTGGGGAACTGATTCTCCAGAGTGACCCCAACAGACATCGAAATCTTGTTGTCCATTCTACGCAGGCCGAAATAAAAGAAAGGCAGGTCCACTAATTAGGTGAGGCGAGAGATTAACCAGAAGTTTTAGATACATGTAAGCCACTTCCCATTACGAAGATAACATATGATACAGAACTCAACTTGTCATTCATCTCAGACTCAAGTGAATAATAAACACAAGTGGCAACAGTTTATTGCTTTGTTTGGTATACATCCAAATCGACTCTGCTTTGAGAAATATCCGCGAAAACGGTCCACAGACTTTCTTAGCTCTAATAGAGTATTCTAATAATGGCTTCCAGTAAATAACCCGAGAGGGCTGTGGGTTCAAAGGAAACCTGCCGTGACCAGACTCTTTATTTGGAGACTCTGGCTCAAACAAAACTACTGTACTACTACTAACCTATAGCTCAATTTCCGAGTCGTTAGAATATCCACCTGACTCGTCACACGAGAACATAAAAACAGAAGCAGCCATTGGATGTTGACGTTTACCGCAAATCCCTTAACATCGCTGTATATAATTCTACGAGGACATTCCAATGCGATACCACCTAATTGGTATCGTCGAAGCATGTTTTCAATGTAACGTAATAGTTATAGTCCCCGGGGAATAGTCCTCCATCGGTACAGCGGGTAACATTCTTCCAGTTTGAATCTGGGATGACAAGTACATACATTGTACATCAACTCTTAGAAAGACATGGCCGTAATTATCCTTCTTCTCAAACAATAGAGCTCGAGAAACAGTAATCCGCTTTTAACAGGAACATTCCTACGTTCCTTTTTGTGTACCAGAAGAGGAAAGGACGGCCCGCAAGAGGGAAAACGGGCTTATTCGTTCAGGTTCAGCGGCAATGCAGTCGCAAATGGGTTTCCTCCTCATTCTATCAGGCAGAAAGAATGTTGCGAAAGCTGCAAAACCCTCACTTGAATCAGATTTTACACCATAGCGCGACTAGAAATTTAACAGGTCGGCTGTCTTTCCTCAACTCTAACAAAAGTTATTGCAAAGCTAAAGACAACTTGACTAACGTTTTCAACATGTTTACATTGTGCACTCCAAGACCTCTCCATCAATCTGACTTAAGTTTGTTGGGAAAATATATAATCTCCTTCTTTCAAACAAAACGACAAGCACAGGAAAAGTGGTACACTTTTACGACTAGTCCCCGCCAAGGAATCAATAAACAACCCTTATACAGCTGGATGAGATCTACCCACTCAGGAATCTGGTACACTTAATGTTTCTCATTTGATTGGTTAGAAAGCAATTAACGTTACATATTCAATATACAATATTGCTCGTCAGGACGTAACATGCAACGTCACAATTGATTCCCCGACTCGTTCATCCGGGAAAGACTTTTATGAGAGTTCACTCATATCTGGAATTTCTGACATGTGCGTTTCCACATTTTGACCTGGATTCCCATGAATCTCCCCCTACCATACAAGTACTCCCGTGCGGCGAATTGGTGTCGAAACGAGCTATATCGCCAGGACACACGCCGATTCGACTGCCGCGTTGTCTTGATCCTGATCTAACGCTCTAGTTGTAAGTCGAGCGCTCAAGTTACGAATTGGGCACTCGAGTTACGAGTCGAGCGCTCGAGATAGTATAAGTCGAGTGCTCAAGTTATAAGTCGAGCGCTCCAGTCATAAAAAATAAATTCAGACATTCAGAAATAAAAATTCTGATGGCCTTTCAAAGCCACCGTACAATCATTCAATATACAATGATGAATAAAAAGCCTTCTCTGTACAATGATGATATTCAAACGATTGCACTGCGCATGTACACATGTGGAACAGTGAGAATGTGATTGTTTATCTTTCTAAATGGTTCACACACACGCCGTACAAGAAAGGTCTCCCCAGAGCGAACTCAAATCAATATAACGTACTTTGCCGCGGCGTGAACAACCATTAACCTGGGAGAGAATAGCAGATAGGTCCCGATCAAGGATATGTTATGTTATGAAACTACATACATACATACATGTATGGGTATGCTAACCTTTTTGTGAAAAACATATCGGTTAAGGTATGGTCGGCGCCTCGCATACTCGAAACGACACAACCATTAAGCTACAGAGTGAAACATGAAAGACATTGGAAAACTGGAAAACTTGAATTTGAAAATTTCGAATTGTACATAATATATAGGTATATACTGAGTATAGATTTCAACAATGCCGTTGTGTAGACTATACAAAATCTATACGTTCCAAGTTTCAGCAAAATTCGGCACTTCCCGGCAGTATTTTTATTAACCTGAGTCACTAGAAAATGCACTGAACACGAACAGCGTAGCTCACCTTTAAGGAGAATATCACCGCGGATAGCAATCCAGACACGAAATGTTTCCAATGATATCTCTCAAAGTATAGTTGACTTTCAATTAATGGTTTTAAAGGCCTACGCCGTCCATTTAAAATATTAAATTTGTAATCAACTTTGAAATTTTCCAATTGCATAAATTCGTACTAAATGGGGCCCATAAATGTCAACATTGCCGTTGTGTGGACAGATAACCAATTAATATATAGGCCTATACAAAGTTTCAGCAAAGTTGCTCAAGTTGCGTGCATGATCACTGCACTGTGGCATTGTGTAAAACTGTATTTCTATTTTTCCTTGACCAGCAGTAATTACGAACGGCGTATCCCTTCAAGGGATTTATTATCGAGACGACGGAACCAGCACTCGAGACTGCAGGCGCGCAAAAGGAAATTGGCACGTTGAGCAACGTCCTGGTGCAGCGACCCATTGCATTGGCGAAGAACTGCTTTGCCAACAAAGCTTGGGCTGGCAATCAAAATTCATGACTTACCAGTGCCAATTTCTGTCATTTCTTCTTCGTCACCTTCGGGTTGTTGAAACAAAACCATGACAGAAACCTTGATTGTAAGTGTGCTTATCTAAGAAGACTTCATCAACGGGGCTGGTTATGGCTTTACCAAATTCATCTGTATATCGAGATATCGGGCCGAACTGGCAGACGAATGCCAAATTTCTTCCCAGTCTTAGCCGGAAGATATTGAATAATGCAGATCAGGCAGACAGAACGTTCTTGATATCATCGTAACTTTACGTATATACGAAAACTGTGGACAACCGATCAATTGAGTAGGCCTATTGCAATGTTATTCTTGACGTAAGCTTGGTCAAACTTATCACATCGGCATGTCCTTGAGGATGACGGTACGGGTTTATGGTGTTATGTGCGATTGCATTGTATTGTTCCGAAAATGTGGACACTTCCCGTTGTCGGCTATTTCTGGAACTGGTTATATTTTGCAATAAAATATGTATAGTCTATGTAACCTTGGGTTATTGATTGCAATGTCCTTAACTACATGTAAATTCAAGGGCCGGGTGTCCTCAACTAAACTCAGGGCCGGGTGTCCTCAACTAAATTCAAGGGCCGGCCGGTTAATAACTTCAAATATATTCGTTTTTAATACGGTAGAGTGATATTATGCAAATACATGGATAAGTGTTTGTCATCAAATTTCATGTATCCAGCTGTTACTTTCTTGTTTTATTCGACAAAAAGAACTGGACGTCAACATCTGCAATACCCAGTTGGTCAGTGAAGTTTTTTGCCAAATTCCCAAGCTCAATGCTGAGACCCACGTAACGTTCCAAGTAAGCGAATTTGATGTGATTTCTCTTGTTACGGCTGAGTTTGCGAAAGCCTAGAAGCCTATCAAGAAACTCTAATAAAATTGGTGTGTTTTGAAATTTATGACTTGTTTTGAGGAAGAAAGAAGTTAAGGAATATTCCGGTGCATAATGATGGCACATGGCCGACCGCCAGTTGTACCACGTGACCTGCTTTTGTTTGCAATTGACCACAGGTGACCACCGGGACAGAATATGCGAATACCCATAGACAGTGGCGGGAATGACGTGAATTGCAATAACAAAGGTATAGCTGGCGGTCGGGATGCGATATTTTCAGGATCTTGTAACACATTTTCTCTTTTATGGGTGGACATATTTCAATAATTGTTTTTGTGCAACATAATATAGCCACCTGTGCATGGCAGATGCTAACGATCGCTTTTTTAATATTTAGGCGGATATTGGCAATATGCAGAAAATTGTAAATCGATACCTTTCAGGGCATTGATTTGTTTACACCAATTAAACGGAATGTAATTTCAGAAAAAACGAATCATTAACACCTGGCCTGCAGGCACAATATGTGAGTGTCCGAATCTGAAACGAATACGTTGCATCCTAAAGTCTGCAGGATTGTTCAAATCTCAAATTAAGCTAATTAACTCTGTTCTCATCGGTCAAAAATTAAATATTTGTTTATGCAGAATGGGAAGAGAAAGGTTGGAACTAAAACAACATCGAAATACATTAGGAAATATGTTGAAGATCTTTTTGTTGTAAGCGCACAATGGATGTCCAGCATTTAACGTGGGAAACGCACACGATTGCATTGACAGACTATCGAAAACTTTGCCTGCTCGAAGGTCCAACAAACGACTAAAGGCTGACACCAAATGATAGCAATAAACCATATTTACCCAATTCTTGGTCATATCTATAGAGCACGTTGAAGCCTGGGCTGATCGTATCCGACATGAGACTTGTCGTGTCTACCCCTGACGTCGAATACTCCGAGGAACTTTTCTTGAACGCCTCCGTGGCCTTTGCACAGTCATAAATTGCACCGTGACCGGCGATCGAAGCCTTCGATATTTTCCGCATCGCACGTGCGCTATCGACCGTACTGGAACTAATCAGTGACGGGCGTCTGTGGTTCCTGATCTCTCTGTTGAAACTTGGTAACCGGTAGCGAAACTCGTTGCTGTGAGTGCTGGTGATGTCACTGGCGCTTTCGAAGCCTGACGAAGAATAGTCAATGGAACCCTTCTTGTCCTTTGGTCGGACGACTCCCATTGGGTTCGGACCAGCGATTGAATCACGCCGTTCCCTTGGCAGGGCAGGCTTGCCTGAGCCACTTGCCGTAGTCGCACTGGCTGTCATGTCTCTTAGCATCATTGGGTGCTGCTCCATTGCTGTACTTCAGTCACTTCGAAATATGTATTACTTATAGAATATAGAATGCAATGTATGCCTCAAACAAGTCGTGTATCATAAGCGACAGTAATTTCCAACTTGCAACAAAGTCTTATCATTTGCGATAGTTAATCTGCGACACTTACGACAAAAGCTGCATCACTTGCAACGAAAATTGTTTCTCTTCCGACAAAAGTCGTTTGACAACAGACAGATATGGTACCGTAACACTTCCCACAAAGGTGGTACGAACACAATTGTAGGCTCTCAAGTATTCGTGTGTGATTTATTGACAAGTATCTTCACATGAGATCCAGCGTTTGCAATTCAGCGAAGAAGCAATATGCGTTAGAGTAGCTCTTGTGGAATGACATGTATGAATTAACGCAACTGAGGGGATACTTATACACTGTCAGAATCTAAAAGCACTTCGTATCTCAGTTGATATGTTCGCTGAAGGCAAGAAAAGTTGCATCTAGGCAATTTAATGCTGTTGAAACTTGCACTTGGAAGGCATCTTCGAGATAACGGCAACGTAAATTGTGTCTTTCTGACAACTCATTTCTACACCAAGAGGCGGAAAATATAGTTCACTTATTCACATCCACACCGGCCATTAACAATAGGCGTACCTGTATCAGTTGTATAGGGTTAAAACCTAGATACTTTGGCGAGTTAGTTCAGTTAATGACGCGTATACTGAAGGCTTTTAACTCACAGAGCCGACGGAGTAGATGACTAAAAAGCACCGTGTAAAAACGACTTATAACACAATTTGATTATCATATCGTAACAGGTAAGGGAGGTTATGCAATCTAGAATGTCAGTACTGAAAGCTAATAGCACAATCTCTAATTCTGATCCAACAAGGAAAATTTTGACGTACAATGTGTTTGTCGTATTCTCTACTTTGACGTACATGTAGTTGTAGCACAATTTTCTTCTTTGGGTTTGTTTAAGTTTGTAATGACTTATCCAATAACTACTTTGCAATCCTGTAATCGAATTCGGCACTTATGTGCCTATATGAATAAGTCAGCCCTTGTCAAATCGTTTCAGTCGTGCAACGTCACAGGTTCCTTTTCGCGTAGTTCACCTCCTCTCACCCCTTGCAGAGATGCACGTGACTGGTCCAGCTATGACGTAATCCAACCTCCCTACGGCAAAACAGCGAAAATTATTAACTTCGACACTTCTGCAACGTAACGAACTCCAATGAGCTGATGATCCACTCTTGTGCGTTTAATCCGGTCGCATAATAGCAAACTTGCGAGGTATTTTACTGTTCTCAATATAACATGGCAAATGCGATGAGATCCGAGAAATCCCGCAGACTGACAGATGTTCAAAACAGGCACACGTTTTATACAACGGCCACACCACCCCTTCCCGGGATGGTCGCAGCAGCCAACATGAATACCATTAACAAGCCTCGTCTCAAGTATCAGCATCCCCATCCACTGAGACCGTTTAAAGGTCAACGCCGTTCGTTAAAAATTTTAAAAGTTTTAAATGCGTAACACGAACTGAATATAAATTTCAACATTGCCGTTGTGAAGACAGACTTACAAACTACTATTTGCACTAAGTTTCAGCAAATTCGCATGCACAACAACTGCACTACGGCACTGTGTACAGCTGCATCCTGGACCAACAGTTATTACAAACGGCCGTACGCTTTAATGTCATTGTCAATTTGTTGACATCAGATCAGATGGGATGATTTGATGTTATTATTATTTTGCGCGGTATTACATGAACTTTCGACCTTGCGGCGTTTCTGCTCGCCAAAGCCAGTTGTTGCAAACAATGGCGTCGCGTAAGGACATGGTGTTGTCCGCGGGGACTAATCTTGCGGACGAGACGTGGCAAAGACTTGACACCAGATGTGTGATATGTAAGGAATGAGATTTATTTAAGATTATAAACAAGCCACGTGCATGGGATGACTTGAATTATAACGAGCTATTATTTGGCCTGTCCCATGATGGCTATGAGACTTGGCAAGTGGGTACGGGGTGAGAATTATAAAATCCCAACGATGCAATAGCTATATCATGGTGGTCAACGTACACGATTTACCCAGTACGTAGCAATGATCTATTATTTTTCTTGAGCAGACGAAAATTTAGGTGAAAGATAGACAATATCTGCTGATCGCTTCTGAAACAAAACGTTGTCAAGTTATTAAGATATCCGATACTTGGATCTTCGACTATTGGAGCTTCTTGCAACGGAGATGATCAACACTACTACTATTCCGAGCCCTTTGGCAATCTCTCCCTGTCGTGTTAAAACGGAACAAGTTCAACTCGTTGATCGTTCAAGGCCATTCCAAAATTTGCCTTCATTCCTGAAGAGAATCGACTCGAACATCAGAGCAAATCCGCCGTTGATGACGTCATTAACGCCAAAAACTATTCTATTTTTCCAAAATTTTCCTTCATTCCTGAAGAGAATCGACTCGAACATCAGGGCAAATCCGCCGCTGATGACGTCATTAACGCCAAAAACTATTCTATTTTTCGATCTGGATTCGAATGTTTTTCCAAACGGCTATCCTTAACCTTAAAATCAGCTACAAACATTCTTTATCAACTCAAAAGAAAACACCGCACAAATATCGAAATGTAAGATTATTTTGTTGAGAGCTATTTTTTGCCAATTCACTCTGCCGCCTGCGCGACCTCGTCACAATATTCATGTGGTGGTGACGCGGACTGATTTTGCAATATGGCGACGATGGGGTTTCACAGGGATTACGTCTCCAAATCCAATCCAGGGTAGCACCTCTATTATTAGAATGCATTTAAGGAAAGTACCATCAAACAGCGACAAAATCCCCAAAGCTTTTATGCATATCTCATCCAAATATAACGCCGCACAACAAATCCTTCTTTGATGCCGTTAGGAAAATTGACAACGCGATATACTGTTGAAGTCAGAAGTTTACATACACCTGGGTCGAAAACATTCAACTCAAATTTTCAAAATGTTTCATTGTACTTACAAAAACGATTTTGATGTGATAATATACCTCAGAGGTCTACTTTATTTTCTTACTGCATTCATTTATTTCTGTTTCTTTATTTCAGAATTATTTGACAGAGTTTGATATCTCTATCAAAACCAGTGGGTCAAAAGTTTACATACAGTAATACTTCAATACTTGGTAGCATTGCCTTTTACAGCAATCACCTGACTCAGACGTTTGGGATAGTCATCTACAAGTTTCTTACAATACTCTTGGGGAATTTTGGGCCATTCCTCCTGGCAGAAGTTATGTAATTCAGTCAAATCTGTTGGCTTCCTTGCTCTGACCCACTTCTTAAGTTCAGTCCAAAGATTTTCGATTGGATTTAAATCTGGGCTTTGTGAAGGCCACTCTAAAGTCTTCACCTTGTTGTCCTTAAACCATTTGGTGACTACTTTCGTCGTATGCTTGGGATCATTGTCTTGCTGAAAACTCTAACCCCCACCAAGCTTCAACATTTGGGCAGAGGCCTTGACATTGTCATCAAGAATCTGGATGTAGTGTTCTTTTTTCATGATATCATCTATTTTCTGGAGTCTTCCCATTCCTGATGCAGCAAAGCAACCCCAAAGCATGATGCTGCCACCACCATGATTTACGGTTGGGACGGTGTTTTTAGGGTTGAAGGCTTCACCCTGTTCACGCTATATGTACCGCTGGTAATTATGACCAAACAGCTCAATTTTCGTCTCATCTGACCACATAACATTCCTCCAAAATGCTGTCGGTTTGTATTGATGTTTCTTTGCAAACTCCTGTCTTGCTTTTCGGTGCCGATCTTTAAGCAGTGGCTTCTTCCTGGGGCGATATCCCTTCAGTCCAGCTCGATGAAGAACGCGCTTCACTGTGGATCCTGAGACACTCACTCCTGCATCCTGGAGATGTTTGCAAATTTGCTTTTTTGTTGACCTGGGGTTGATCTTCACCTTGCGCACCACGGTCTATTCATCTTTGGGGGTCAGTTTCCGTTTTCTTCCGCTCCTTGGCTTGGTTAATGTGGTCCCGAGGTCCCTGTACTTCTTGACGATGGTCTGAACGGAAGACCTGGGTAGATTCAACTGCCTAGCAATGTGGCCTAGTGAGGACCCTGCCTTGTGAAGATCAACCACACGTCTTCTAAGGTCTTGGCTGTGCTCTTTGGATTTACCCATCTTGTCTCAATGCTTGTGAACACTGGAATGGGCTATACACTATAGAAACGCCTTTTTATATAGCCCCTAAAGAACGCTTGGGTTATTACATAATTTCTATAGTGGCCAATGGCCTGTGAAATCATATGGCAGAGTTCGACTGTAACCCGAGGTTGGACTCGGTCGGGTCGAGCTCCAGTCGAACTTCATTTTTTCCGCGGGTACCGACCCGAGTGACGTCATATCTGACCTAGTTAGCTACTCGGGCTCAACCCTCGATGGCATGAGCGTTGAACTCAGCAGACTCGACAAAAACCACGTGACAAAATGGCGGCCTCGAAAACGTAAGGGATAAATTCGTGATTTTTACATTGTTATATCCAATATTGTGTACTCCTGTAATAACGCTGTTGATAAATATTGATAGCTGTACCACCGACATGTTCGGAAACCAGATCGGGATAAAGTTCGGTCAAAAGTGTCTCGAACACCCCCCTTCCAACTCTGAAGTGGGCTCTGAAGTCCTGCAAACTGAATTGCGGGATAACATTTTCTGCAAATCCAGTTATTTTGGGCACCCATTTCCTTCTGGCGAACAAACATAGTGTCCATAAATGTTCTTGACTTGTCAGCTCTACATCTATTGTACTATTGGGAAAAATGAAGTCTAAAAATTCGTATATTGCCGCTATATCCGCCATGTTTAAACAAACCAAATCAACCCGAACCGACTCGACTGCGTTCGCGTGCTACCCCTACTCGACATGCGCATTTAAGGCATGATGTCATCGCCTGAGGAACTCTAAGCCGACCCTAGAGTTACAGTCGAACTCAGCCAATGTGAGGCCCTAGATGTCAATTTCTTCTTGATTCAAGGTTGTGTTTTTAGAGTTTCACTTGGTACATGTATATGTAAACTTTTGACCCACTGGTTTCAATAGAGATATCAAACTATGTCAAATAATTCTGAAATAAAGAAACTGAAATAAACGAATGCAGTAAGAAAATACAGCAGACCTCTGAGGTATATTATCACATCAAAATCGTTTTTGTAAGTACAATGAAACCTTTTGAAAATTTGAGTTGAATGTTTTCGACCCAGGTGTATGTAAACTTCTGACCTCAACTGTAAAGTCAAATCGATAAATTTAACATGATGACTACATCTGGACACACTTGATTGGTAGTTAACTATCGTTGATTACAATAAATACATTGCCAACTTCTTCGTGAACTCTGGTTGAACTCGGGATAGGAATTCCGTTTGTTTTGAGTAAACAAAAATTAGGAAGGATATTACATACTGCTACTTCAAACTTTGATAGCAAAAACATTCATCAGATAAGGTTTCATCCGAAATCCTGCACATGCTTTTTCATGTACATTGATAATGCAAGGCCTAAATCTCATCGACGTTAGTGAAAACCACCTGGTTCAAAACAAAATGTACAAAAGGGTGTCCCAGAAAGAAGGAAACAAAGGCACTACAGGGTGTTTCAGAATGAATAAAACACAATATTCTACAGGCTGTCCAAGAAGGAATAAAAAACAATGTATCACAGGGTGTCCCAGAATGAATAAAACACAATATTCTACAGGCTGTCCCAGAATGGAAACAAATGTACTACCGGGTGTCGAAGAAGGAATGAAACACAATGTACTACAAGGTGACCCAGAAGGAAAAAAATATATTAGAGGGTGTCTTAGAAATAACAAAACACAATGCATGACAGGGTGTCTCAGAAATATAAAAAAAATGTACTAAAGGGTGAAATAGTACACCAATTAGAATGTAGGCCTTGCTGCAAGCGGGCTTACATGCAGGTTAATGAATATACACGATTGGGCTAGGCCAGAGCTCTTTTAACTGCGATGTAAGGGCAAAATAACGTAATGTATAAGGTACATTTTTTACTCTTGTCAGACTCTTTCACCAGTCTCCTCCATTCACTCATTACAGAGACTGGTACTTGACGGCATTTCACTCGTCATGAACTAGACTTGGGGGCGTTGGCTTCCGGTGTCCGGTGTCCGATCACGTGTTTTTCACAAAGTTGGGTAACTTCGAGCCAAGTGAAAAACCAGGAACGGATAGGTTCGAGGTTACATGGACTATACTCGTCTCTGCTTTGTGTTTTTAGCCAAGGGCGCAGATTTCACACTTGGCAACAATGCGTGACTTTACACTGAGGTACGGTGTTTGCCTTGTTCCTCAACTCACGAACTCGATGTTATACAGAAACACCAGCTCGCTGATAAGCGTAAGCGGTTTTGTGGCATGCAAGGTGTCGGGAGCTGAAGGTTAGCTCAGGTCTCCATTGACCATTTACGATATGCAGTATGTTGCTCAAAGTCGCCTTTTTATGGGTAGTTGTAAAACAAGAAACACAGAAACGAAACAGAAACACAGAAACACAGAAACGAAACGCAGAAACCAGTCTTGTGGCGAATTCTGGTCTGCAGACTCCATCTTGTTGCCATGTGGCCGCGAACGCGGGTGTAACTAAAACTGGTATTCAGTCGGAATGGAAGGAGGAATGCTCATTTCCCAATACCCCTTTTAGCCTCATCAACGTGTGCGCAGATTGGCAGCATCCGGCCTTGATCGTGCCAATACACTACATGTATGTACTACACGGCGTAAATAGAAAATAGTCCTTCGAATAGCGAGTCCTGTTCTTTTGTACATTCCATGGCCTGTGCACGACACTAGGCTGAACTTCCCTACTGCAACCTCATTAACATAAACAGATATTTAAAGGGACTATTTAAAGGCAGCAGCTGGGCAGGCAAGATTGAGTTACTCCAAGTCCAAGTCTAGTGCCCCCCCCCACTTTACTCTATTCTAGTCGCCAAAATTGGTCTCTCACGTCTCACATAACGTCGAAATGATTCACCCATGTACTGGTACCGTACCTTGCATTAAGTGCTGCATCAGACGGGATTTGTAGGATGATCCTGGTACTTCATGTAAATTGAACACTACAAGGCAAGATGTTGCACTGCACCTTCATTTAAAATAACATGCTGTAGGAATCGAATCGAACCTACCAAAGTACTACACCACCACCTCAAAAGACTTCACCCATATCGTGCCGCCCCCTCCCCCCCCCCCCCAAGTTGCTCCATGTATCCCCTCAACAACTCTATTGCATTCCGGCTGGCCGCAACCCACCAACCTCAGATTTTACTTTTAAACGACAATAACAACGGATTGGGCAAGGAAAGTATCGGCGTGCCGCTTGATTCCAACTTTTATGAAAACCCGTTTGATTTTCGTTTCTGCGTTTCGTTTCTGCGTTTCTGTGTTTCTGTTTCGTTTCTGTGTTTCTTGTTTTACAACTACCCCCTTTTTATGCCGCTGTCACACAATGACGTAACTTATGCCGAAGTATGTGAATTTTCACCAACACGATGGTGTACGCTGATGCACAAAAAATTATGTCGATCTCTGCGTACAACAGCGTATGCCAGTGTAACACGGGACTGGTTTTTTCTAATGTCAGTTATATAGACGGGTTCTTGTCCTTATCCTTATCTTAACAACAGCTCTTCGATAGCCCACGCCAGAGGCATCCGGAGATACAGGTTTTTGATACTCCTTGAAATATCGAGAGGCAGGGTAAACATAAAGCCACTGATTACGTCAGGATGCGTCAGAGGTGACCTTAGACACCAATCGTTGATAAGCAGGATCATCAACACAGTAGCAAGGAACGATAACGATATCATTTCAATAAAAATTACATTTGATGTTACAAAACAATGGTCCACAAAACGACATCATTGGTACCAGGTGTGATACACCAAACCTACCCCTAACCTATGTCCATCGCACCCACCAGCGTTTTGGTGAAAATTAACATACGTAAGCATTGGTTACTGCACGGGTGTATAGCACTACATCCGCGGTTACTGTGAGACAGTGCTATTAGCAAGACAAGATCTAAGATTTGAAACCAAAATTGATTAAAACAATTTTGGTTTACTGACTGCTTCATATAAATCCGAAAACTAGAGAAAAATTCTTTAAACAAAGTATTTTAGCAAATTTTGTGCGAAATATACCCACAATGCTTTTCGGGGGTAATTCAGAGACCAATAAACGTGAGAGGCTAATGATGCTACCTCATATTCTCGGCCTTCCGGAATTTTACGAGTACCGCCGAGTACAGGCGAAAATGACGTCAACTGTATCGCTAACCATAAATGAGTAGCAGTAATGCAGTAATAGCCAACGATTCTGTAATAGCCAACGATTCGCGACTGATTCATTTCTATGTGACCCAGCGGTCGACAAGTACATCATATCATTGACCTGCTATGACCCGTTGAATTAAACAACAATTCCATGAAACAGTGATCAAAATTAATGGACAAATAGTTCGAGTATTTCGGGGCGAGATTAATGGCATAATCAGGCATCAGACGCGGGCTCACATCAAAATCAATATTACCAGTTCAGTGGTACGGGACGAGGTTTCTGGATCTGACTAATCAGAATTATTATGGAGTGCAGTGGCTGTGATTCGCCAGATTATCTGTCTGCCATCATCTGACCATGGCTATATGCGAACCAGTGATTGGCTTCACTTCTTACAGTCATCGATCTGGGATTTCCGACACCATACTTTGGTGAGACTTCCTGTGGAATTGTCCGACCAGGTATACTAACTCCTGCCAAGCCAACAAGGCTATGTTTTTGGGTAGTATGTGTGGGTGGCTGTTGGTTTGTTTTGCTTGAGGAGCCTCATATCTTAGTACGTGTAGTTTAATAACACAGATGGCTATGCGCTACCACGGCGTACTATAGGGTCTGGGTTCGATTCAAGGCCCAGACCCAGGATCTTTTCACAACACACTCATCGACGCCATACTGCAGCTGGAGGATTGCCGATTAATTAACAGAACCAGAACACAGTGTATTAATAGAGGGTTTATGCGACTAAAAGCTGTGGTCCCTTGTACCAGAGTATCTATGAGAGGGCAAGTAAACGATAACGCGACAGAAACCGTGACAGCACTCGACCGGAGATGGAAAAAGACAGGACTTGTTGTCGATTTTCTCCTTGCTTTTTTGCACCAGAAATTATGCAAACGAACCATCACCATTGAAGCAAAGATGATAACGAAATGTTTTACCTTTTTCTTTACGTACATGTATCTTACCTGCTTCTTTGTTGTAACGCAAAGACGGACCCGGTTTGGTTCGAAATTATTGCAAAGAACTGCATATTTGCAACTGTATTTGCACTGGCTTAGACAATGTAGCCTCGAACCATCTACTCCCGTTGGCGACACTCGAAGTATACTATACTTAAGGGGACCTAAACTGGGTCAATTCTCTCTCAATAGAAGTGTAAATATCCTTATGTGTACCCTATAAGCGAATACGTCACATACTGCAAAGGATATCAAAAGGAAATCATCCATAACACGTGTTATTGTCAATGTGTGCTGCATTGTTCCATTACTACCATTGTAGACAACATATATACTGGGTGTTGTAGAATATATTTGTCAGTTTTGGTTTATGATATCTCCTAAATGAATTGCAGCTATATAGGCGTGACTAAGTCAGGTAGGCCAGATTAGGTTTTACAAAGTCGCCTATAGGGATCTTATGGGCACTCTTGCCGACTGGATGAAGCAAGAATGTTTTAAAGGAGCTGCTGGTCCTTCGATTTTGGAATGCCTGAACCCGAGATGGAGGGTCTATTTTTGTTGGTGATATTTATCAAGTAATTTGTTAACTTAGGAAATATTTGAAATCGAAATTGTCAAAGTCATTAGTACAAAGTAGTAGTACATCCATCATGTACAATTTGTTGAACTTAAGGGTATACTGTGTCGTCGCTCGTGCGTCTGTTACATTGGCCTATTACAAATGCAATGGGCCATTTGTAGAGCGCCACTGAACCGGTTTGTGGTGACACAGTAGGCCTATATTATGAAAACAAAAGTCTCAAATTCAGTTTGTCACACGCAGTATATCCACTATAGTGTACATGATAATGGATAATTAATGAACATGTGGTTTTGGCTGTCAACCTGTGAAAAATGCAAACAATCGCAGTCATCACGATGTTGCTGACATTGTTCGGCACCAAGGGCCTCTGAATTGAGAGGTGGTGAGATTTCCGTGCAAAACTACCCACAGAAATAGGCACATTCAGTATGATATGAGTCGAAGGCCGTAGTTATTATCCAAAGGCTTGTCATATTTACTTTTCCAAGAGTAAACAGACTGATTACATATATATTATTGAATTTGGAGGCTAGAATTACAAAACTTGATTCAGGAAGAAAGGCATATTTAGTAAATATTGACATGACACACGAGGCCAAGGTAATTAAAATATAAGCATGAGACTATCAAAAGTTTATTTTCAGTACAACACAATGTACATCATCAATTTTTTCTTCCTGCACCACCTGAAATGTTTAAATTTTATGCGGTTTTCACACTTGTGTTTCTTATGTTATGCCCTATAATTTATACCCCAAGTTAACATTTTAATAAAACGTTTCAGGTGACCGTTAGTTGCATACTTTTATGTCATCCTTCCCCAAACCCCATACCCTATGCCGTGTGTAGGCCTAATAACTGCCCTCTCTGGGCCATGTGAATATCTCAGCTGTGCATTCTATTGCTGTGGTTCAATAGATAAATAAATAAAACAGAGGGGCTTATTATAAACCGCGAGATGAGAAATCATTATTTTCTGCCACAAGATTTTCGGCTTCCCTGGACAATGACAATCACCATTTCTGATGCTGCTGTCCTCTTCTCCATTCAATGATAGTAGGTCCGAAGACAATACAAAGGCTACATGCAACTGCATGTTCATCTTGACGACAAAGGTTTTTGCAACTTATCAAGATGTACTGTGAGTATAATACCACGAGGTTCAGGATGCTGCATGTATCAAGATTACTTTCCCGTTACGCCTGGCGGCACAAGTCACCACACATATGACTGACCGATAACACAGGGCATGCACTTAGCGCGGGATAGTCTGACCATCGAAACTAGGCTATAATAAATGGAACTACTAGGCAAGCCCGGTGTAACATCTGTGGTTGTTCCCCATGTTTCAGTGTTTCCAAACAATAGGCAGCTAGAGAGACCATGACTTTTCAATAGGGGGGATACACAGAAAAACTCGTCAATCTATTTTGAGCGTTCCCAAACAATGAGGGGAAACACTCAAAAACAGAAACACTCAAAAACATTTATACACCGGCTTACCAAACAGCGACTTTTTCTTGTCCTGAATGGAGAGCCGAACTCATTGATATTAAAGTAAAGTCTCCAGCTCGCCAAACAGGGTAGATTTTTTACCTGTTTGGCAAGCCCGGCTGGCCGAACAGGGTGGCTTTTTCGTGCTGTTTGGCAAGCGGCTCTCCAAACAGGACAAAAAAAGATGCCTGTTCGGCGAGCGGCTTGCCAAATAGACCCGGCCATGATAAATTAGGTTAAATTCCACACATCGCATAGCGGAGACTATTTCAATGGGTCAATCAAACCAAAGATAGCTCCCTATTACAGCCTCGGTCTCATGAATGTTCACCTTTTCAGGTTCCATATTTGCAATACATCCTGTGGCGCATGGTACCCTCAACGAGGTTGGCATCTCGCGATTTCGCATTCCGCATCTCGCGATTTATAATAAGCCAAACAGAGGTACAGATCACAGGCATAGTGCAAAACCTGAAACAAGACGAGCGATATGAGGAGAGACTCCCTTACCTCCGACATAATCGTTTAAATATATCGACTCCGTTCCTTCATCGTGACGGTCACTTTCCTTCAAATAACGTTTTGACAAACCCATCGTTAGCAAGAGTTGAATGATATCACATTGATATGACCAATATCACATTAATTGAACACTGTTAATCGTAAGTAGGTTAAATCCTGAAAATAGACTATGTATAGTAAACTCACAGGTTTACACAGAGTCCAACCCTATAACTACACAACCCCAAAGGTAGCGTTGAAGTTATCTCTATGTCGACTTATCGGCGGTGAATATCAGTCGTGAAGTCTCCACCTTTCACCCTATGAAGGATGGATATAGGCACAACGACGGTGGATCGGCAAGGTTATCTTTAGTGTACAGGTTCCAGCGATCGCCAGCGAACAATGAACACTGATTACACAAAAGGTACTACACAATACCACGGACTGCAACCCTTAACAAGGTCACACTAGGGAATTGTTTTTCTTGTAGCGTATCTCTGCGCGGACCTGATACAAAAGGCATGTGACTCTTTCATGGACCAATGTATTACTCCCAGTAAAGAACTTATATTAGGACTACATATCATCATATCGACGAGTGGAAATATAGAATTGCAATGTCTCCTGCACGTAAGAGCTATAGTTTGTGCATGTTTTCGGGCAATTCCTGTCGCAGTTTATGCACTATATGGCCATAATATTCCACATTCGAAAGCTATTTACTGCGAATCGTCTGAAACGAACGTATGTTCGGTCATGGCTGAGAGAATACTAATATCCCTAAGTCTGCTTGGAGAATGTGTCGGGCCTTTAATTGCGAACAAGTCTTTGGTATCCAATCCTGCACAAAATTCCGAACGAAACAAGCAAATTGTCAACATATCCATCCCAGAACCATCACAGGAATGTCCATATCTAGCCCCTGTATGCACGTGTGAGTCGCAATTATGTACTTATGTACCTGCAGCTAAATAAATGATCATTTCAGCTGGTGACACTGATGAATTTACCGACAGACCCCAATTAGGCCCTTGTTACCGTATTTTGCGTAGATATATGTCGTACGTGAACATCGTACTGAAAACCTCAAAATATAGATCTGATTGAACGCATAAAAGTGCTCGAAAAAACTAAATGGAACACTATTGAATAACCACTGGAAGCCTCGTATGCATCAATTCGATTGCCAGACTTTCAGCGTTCTAATGCATTCATTCAGATCCGGCAACAACAACCGCCGCTCAATAGGCACAGAGGGAGACAGGAATTGTGGTGCACCATCAATCAACCAATCAAAACATCGGATTTAGTGAATTATGCCGCGGCAGAATTCAGAATCATGCCACCAAAAAAAGTGTTGTTCTCACTTGCAAATGACTCCGTTGTTTGGATGCACTGGGGCAAAAATTCGTCAACTTCCGCACCTTCTGCGCGCGGCCCATCTGATCCTCTCACTGGTCTCCGCTAACAGCTTCTAGCCTTCTCCACAAATCGAGTTTGTCCCGGGATCTGTCCGTGGCGCGGATATCACATAGCAATATGTTTACTCAAAAGTCAATTTGGTTGGTCATCAATACGCTGCGGACCTTGTTTATGAAATCACATACACGTATAATAAATCAAAAATTATAGTTCTGCTCTCACTGCTACACAGGAAAATGCTTCCGGCATAGAATCTATGATGGTGATTAATTTTTTTAATCCATGTAAATCAATAACATCATCATAGTTTAGTAGTGCCCGGTGCGAAAGTGAGAAGGTGCTTGAATTCTACAGATCAGAATTTTGTCATAAGGTGAAAAAGTGTATATTTTTAGCTTTCACAAATCGGATTACCAGCTGTGTATAGATTACAAGGAAGTTCCTGAAATGTGACCCCCTCAAAATGGATATCCGCGTAACAGGTCGGCGTATTACCTCATTGATATCCTGCGTGTTCTCACCTGCATCTCGCAACCTCAGGAGATCACGTATACATATCAAGGCTTGCAGTCATTAATGCATCTTCTGTCGGTATTCCGATATCCAACCTCGCAAATTGCAATAGAACATTCTTGACCCTCAATCTGTTGACATTGCTAAGCGCGTCGCGGAGGCAACGGAGGAAATACCGCTGGAATTTCAGTATGACCAACCTAGCTAGATCTTAGAGGAAGTAGATAATCATCATGTCTATTCTACAATGGGCCAATGATTATTTGATGGAAACGCATGGTCACATCAGAGTTTTTCAATAAACGTCACTGGTCGCATGAACCATCGGGCCATCATTTATTCGTTCATGGTTACATAATTCAGTCTGCGAGACTAGGTTGTATTGAAAAAATTGAATTTGAATTTCTGATACATGGTCTAAGTCACCGGTATGGATGTGTTTTTCATAATAAATACATATTTTTTTGATGAATTATAAATTTCTTCTCTATAAAAGGAAATAATAATGAAGTTTCAGTTCAGTAGCCTAAATATTGCGGTCAGTCAGGGGTCAAATTAACGCGTCGCGGCCAAAAAGTTGATTTACGTAATCGTGCTGACCAACATCACTCGGTCGGTACCAACAACGTCTATAACGTGTTAAAGAGAATACTGCACTACTGCGTTTGGGATCTGAATATTTACAAAGGTTAGCCCGAAAAGAACGGACGACAATACTTTCTCGACACGCACTTAGACATTGAAGTCCCAAATTTACAAGGGCGTCAATAGGAAGACTCTGCTTTACTAACACGAAGGAATATACCAAAAGCCCACTTCTTTGTTGTATATGGCGGACAAGTGCATATTTCAATGCCGACTATGGGCCCTGAAAACCGCAAAAAAGCGGTCGTACCTCGAATAGACGTTGGGTGGCGCGTTTTTCGGTGCGCGGTCGTGCCTCAAATAGACGTCTTCACATGTTTTTGTAAGCGGTCGTCGCTCGCGCAAACTTGTCTTGCATGTTTTTGTGAAAGAGGACGTCGGAGAACGCGGTCGTGCCTCAAATAGACGTCTTCACATGTTTTTGTAAGCGGTCGTCGCTCGCGCAAACTTGTCTTGAATGTTTTTGTGAAAGAGGACGTCGAAGAACGCGGTCGTATAAAAAAACAGACGTTGGGTGGCGCTCGAGACGGGTCATCCTATTTTGCGTCCAGTGGCGACCTAGTTTTTGAATAATCATCACCAGAAAACGATCTTAGTATGCCAACCTGATGCCAGATCCCGATTCCGCTTTTTCTATAAACCCAAGGAACGGCAGCTAAAACAAACATGGCGTCCAGTACTTTTGCTGGACGCATACTAAGATCGTTTTCTGGTGATGATTATTCAAAAACTAGGTTTGCAAACTCCACCAAACTTCTAAATCTTGTTTATTGAAAGTGTTTAGGAGCTTGAAAACATTTTTAACCATACACACCCTATTATTTCGCGTTGGACGCCACTGGTCGCCACTGGACGCAAAATAGGATGACCCGTCTCGAGCGCCACCCAACGTCTGTTTTTTTATACGACCGCGTTCTTCTACGTCCTCTTTCACAAAAACATGTGAGGCAAGTTTGCGCGAGCGCCACCCAACGTCTATATGTGATACGACCGCTTACAAAAACATGTGAAGACGTCTATTTGAGGTACGACCGCGTTCTCCGACGTCCTCTTTCACAAAAACATGCAAGACAAGTTTGCACGAGCGACGACCGCTTACAAAAACATGTGAAGACGTCTATTTGAGGCACGACCGCGCACCGAAAAACATGTAAAGCGCCACCCAACGTCTATTCGAGGTACGACCGCTTTTTTTGCGGTTTTCACGGCCCATAGCCGACGGGATGTATCCGAATGAAAGAAAATCCGATTCACATTGATATATATACCCTGTACAAAATAATATGATAAATGGACTCTACTTCAGGGAGCTAGGTATAACCCCAGTCGTTTGTAGACAGTGGTCTATCGATGTACTGATGGTCCTGTCCGATGGTGCGCTGATTGACGCCAAAAGTTCCGCATCAAAAATGGCCATTACCGTGTTGGACCAGCCTCGCACCAAGTCATTGCGCCTCCGCTAATTCCTTACACAAGGTTAGATTGTAGCTCACGGGCGTTGACGGGAGCGAACGGACCTCGAACGAAAGCGACATGTCCCGTATTGGTAAGGTCGCGATGTTGTGATGATCTCAATAACTTGGCGTCACGGTTGACCCTAACCTCCGTGCTCTTATCTCCGCCTGCCTTTTAATCACTAGGGGAATCAATGGGGAGGACGTCTGTTGGTAGAGATTTATTGGATGAGGCCATGGGGACTTGAAACTCGGTGCTCGGTTTTACGAAAGCTATGCATCATTGTGATTTACCGATCTCTTATTCATCCGTCTTAACGCGACACTAATCTTTGGAACTGGCTGGAGAACCAGTTGACTTTTTAAGGAAGTGACTATTTGGCAAGCCCGGCTCACCAAACAGCGACTTTTTTGCCCTGAATGGAGGAAACCCGGACTCATTAATATTTATAGTTGTCGAAGAGCTCATCATCATTCAATGGCAAAGCGGTCAACAACACTACTGGAGTTATAGCGAAGGACCTTAGCAATGTACCCAATGCATTTATTACGCTTATCAGTTAATCACGTACTCGTGGATATTCCTCTCCATCGATTTTTTATAAGAACACAAGTTTAGTAAAAGAAAATGAATCGAGAACGCGAAATCGGCCATTGTTAATTATGCGCATATTAATTCAAATATGACGTCACTGCTCTCCGATTGGCTAATGTGTTGTAAAGTCTCCGGCTCGCCAAACCGGGTAGAATTTTTTACCAACTTGCCGGCTTGCCAAACTGGGTTGATTTTCAGTGCTGTTCGGCAAACGGCTTGCCAAATATAGGCCCGGCCTTTTTTTAAATCACAACGTTTTTACGTTCCTGTGAACCCATGCTCTATCTCATGGTTTTCTGCCAGCTGACCTAGTTTAAGCTTTCCTTATTAGAAATCGACCGACTGGGGGAAAAAACATTCATAAACCACCTTTAAATATTTAATCTCTTTTATTTACACGATCTTGTCGAAATGTAAGCAAAAATGAAAAGTGTTGACTACATGTAGTTGGCTAAATGTTATAGTTAGGCAGATGAAATTAGTTGCTTTTTGTGAGTGATTTGGTGACTTAGTGCGCTAACGCTCTACACAGCTTTTGACTAATCCTAAAAGATATTGCAGAATACACCTCCATTTAATACGACAAAATAAAACTATTTTGGAATTATTGATACCGCATTCGAATTTACGGTATGATTGATTTGGAAAGATCGAAAGGGAAATTCTGTAAAATCTCATGTTTCACGAGATTACCTCTTTTGTCGATTCCTGCAGGCCCTGCCAGATGTATTATTCTACCAATGGAAACGAGATTGGATATTTACATGAATTGGCGAGAAATGAGAGACTGAAGCGTTACAATTTATCAGCATTCTGCAGAGATGCGGACAGACCGGCGTGGCCCGTCCCACTACAAGAGGACAGCGGATCGGAGCCTATCTCAATGGGTGTCTGCTGGAAAGGCGTGCTTACCATTAAGCACGCGTGGTGGCGCTGAATTGACCACCGTCTGGCCTGGGTCCTAATTTATAACCATTTAATTTTAGTAATCAACGACAGGATTTTGTCGAAGCACGATCATTCCTCGGAATGAACGCATAATTTATGTATAATGTATCCAGCAGGAAAAACAATTGCTGACTGTTATTATTCCATAGGACTTTCCTGTTTCATTCTTGAATTACACTATGCGATTGTTTGTGCATGTGCAGATTTAATACAACAAAAATTTTCATGTGTGAAAACCGACACCCAGCTGGAATATACGTTTTCACCTCGTATGAGTTCCCGATGGTTGCCCAGTGTTGAGCCACTATGTCTTCGTCACGGGTCACTCTCTGAAATGTATTTTTAAAGTGGTTGCATCACTGTATATGTATGTCTTCCATTAAAGGACAACACCGTTCATTAAAAATTCAATTGCGTAAATACGTACTCGACTTAATGTAAATTTCAACATTGCCATTTTGGAGATAGAACACTATATTACAAGTTTCAGCGAAGGTTCATGCACGATAACTGCACAAAAGCATTGTGTATAACTGCATTTCTATTTTCCTAACGTGACCCACGATTAAATCCGAACGGCGTAACCCTTTAAAAGAACAAGGTCATTTTCCTATCAGCGATTCAATCAAGTGATGAGAAAAGTATACGTGTACATTATGATTACTTTAGATAACAAGTTTCTTCTCCGCGTAGGGATCCATCAGATAAGAATACCAAGATTTCCACAACATTGGTATAGCCGTTGTGGTGTTTCGCAATAACAATTTGCTAATGTATCATTTTATTGTCGGGGCAATCTTTATTGTGTTTGGCAACTATCGTCAACAAAGGCAGTAGAAAGAACATTCACATGTGTTAATCGGCAATTTCATCATCACCAGATACATATTACATACATATACATGTACATTTCAGGAGTTGGTCCAGAATTGCGCTTATGAAAGTCACAAGGTAAAGCAGTCTCGGGACCATGTCATAAATGTCGGAGATTATAAAGGGAAAACTTGGGCATGAAATATGTTGGTTTTCTTACAAAATGGCTTCCAGCAGGACCGTAACTTTTCCTAACAGGATATATGAAAAAACATTCAACTGCAATAAACAATGCACTAGAATGGGGTGAATCAATAAGCCTGCCTGAAATTCACGAGGTATGTCGAATGCTGCCGCCTCGCATTACTGGCTAAAACCATTAGTGAGAATTTAGCACATTATTTCTCATTTTTTTATGTTTTCATGCAAGCAAAATTCTTTTTCGTTCCTCATTAACATCACTATCCCTCATTGTTAGATGTGATGGTTACATCCCGTGTCATAGTTTTCATAGTTGTATTACTAAGGAATATCACAACACGGGTCTGGAGAAGATCAAAGTGCTCTGGGAACTGAGGCAAGATCACCATTGATTTTTTAAGCCTTAGCAGTTCAATTGTCAATGTTTGACCGCGACGCATCAAATACTGCGCGGGGTTGTGAATCTGAAATTTTGATATGATATTCTGGACAGTCGGGCAAGTAAATGGTGAAAAGTAAACTGGTAGTTGACCACGGAAATTTTTTGATAATCGACAAATTAGACAGACATTGATATTTCCACTCTTTACAGCCAACTGGCAGAAAAATCTCAAAACACGCCCCCTATTACCAAATTAGCAAAATTCGAAATTACATGTAATTTTTTCATCAAATAATTTCTTTATATCTGTAGACTTGCCACAGCAAATATTTTTTCAATACCTCTCCAAATATGTACTTGAGAGTTAAAAACATGCACTCGTCTAATTGATAGGCCTCGACCCTCCAACCTATGAATATTCATAGGTGGTATTGTCTCAACTGCATGAAAGATGCTGCATATCATATACATGTGCACTTGAATGTGATATATTAATAATGACACGTGTCAGGTAAAGTGGTATACTTATAGCCTAAGTACAAGCCCTTACAATGCTGAAAATGCTGGTGGCACATCAGTGTACAATGATGAGTCTACTATAATTGCACCACCTAATACCGTGCAGGCCAATAAATCTGCTAAGCTACAGATGTCTCGCGTAATACATGTAACTTAATTCAGATAATACAACCAGACCAACCGAAAACCACACATCTTGACCTCAGCTACATGTACATATGTGTCAGAAATTTGGTGAAAATCTTTAAAATGTACATTATTTTGTGAGTTATTCAAGATCAAAAGTATACAATCTTTTTTGTGTCACCTAGTATATCATCGCTCTTAATGGCCTACGCCGTTCGTTAAATATTCGAAATTTGTAATTGAAGTTGGACATTTTAGATAGCGTAAATGCCAACCAGATATAAATTTCGACAATGCCGCTGTGTAGACAGGTATAGAAATACTATGTGTACCAAGTTTCAGCGAATTCGTATGTATGATAACTGCACTATGACATTGTATTTAACTGCATTTCTATTTTCCTGGACCACCAGTAATTATGAACGGCGTACCCCTTTAAGGACTGACCATTCACTCCACTACAATGAAATATGGATCAGCCGCGGCCTGACAGTCATCTGAAGTATACTGCTCATCACTTCTCACATCGTGGTGTTAGCACTCCACAATGACACATTTTTCTTCTTTGTGAAAACCGCATCACGCGTAGGCGATAATCATGACCATAATTCTTTGTCACGATATTCCGTCGAGATCGTCTATCTATTGTCCATAACTGCCACGTCATATTTTAAGAAACGACCATTTTCTTCTTGTATGGAATGTATTCCGAACAGCTTTTGCTAATCGTCGTTAATTTCTTATACCGCATTGGGGGAAAAGCAGGCCGGCTTACAACAGTATAAGATAACAGAAATGTATCACAATCAGCGTAGATGTGCGTGTTTGACACTCCAATATGACTGGCTGTATGACTGTGTCTGGGTAATTATGTAACATTACACGAAAAAAAGGAAATGCAATTTCTTTTCGGATCCATTATCACAAGTGCGATTAGATAAGCAACTGCCAACTAAATGAAAAATACATGTATAATGTACTGTTTTCTTCTTTTCAAATCACGTCATCTGCTGAGAGTCGTTCAAATTTAGAAAGTAATTGACAGAAGAGTGCTTTTCGGAAACGGAAATGCAACCGGTTATGTCAGCGTGCTTTCACTGAATATGCGGTCAGTTTCTCAGGAAGAGCCGCATTTAATAGTCGTATCCAGTACGCAAGTATAGCTCGTCACCAAAATCTAATAAGAGTGCTCAGTATCTATCGGAATGTGTTGTCCGACCCTCGTTTGGTGGGATATGATAATGTCATCAAAGAATTGGCTTTTGTAATAAAGGCCACCAAACGCTCATCTCGCCTTGGAGGATGAATACTCGATATACTTCGCGTGATCGGCGGTGCAAGCTGCTCCAAATGATTTGATGAACAGCGTGTTGGATTTTATCGTCTAGCCGCTGGAATGAAGTGCAATGTCTAATCCGTGTATGTATATGTTTTATTGCGTAAGATAAGCAGATGCGTGATTCAATTTTCTGAAAATCTTGAAAATGAAAATCTTCTGATATAAAAGGTTAAGCATTGCGTGACTTCGTTGCGTCTTCTGTCAAAATGGGTTTATGATGAGAAAACGAAACATCAAGGGTGTTCCAACGGAATCCCTTCGAGATAATTTTCAACTTTTGCACTTATGGTATATTCGTCTGGAAGTGATAGTATAATAGAGTTCCACACTTCAGCCATTTTGAGACACACTTAAAGATATTGGTCGGAAAGACTTTAGCTTTTGCCTGTTCCAGGATAAACTCCCCCCCCCCCGCAGTTTGTCCTAGCTGATTCCGGCTAACTGCCCGGGCATCGAAACTGTCAAGATGGCCAGCAACATAATTATCACCAACAGATGGCGTTAAATCCCCGTCAAGGAAGCTGCCGTGAGACCAAGTTTTAACGGGAGACTCTGGTGAGACCACCTGGAATGAAGCAATAGCATCAAGAGAACCCTAAAATGTCCAAAATAAAACTGAATACAGGGTGGTAATGCAACCCATAAAAAAAGTCATATGTATGTAAAACGGCGGTACAAAAGTGTCGGCTTGGGGGACGATTCGGCATGTACTGTCACAATAATTGTGCAGACAGCCAAACGTGTGTCTAATTCTTTTTCGTATGTGGACGCCGCAGACTTTGAAACGATCTTTTTGTTGATTCTTATTCAGATACTTTGAGACGCGTGTTACATAAACGAAGTTTTCAAAAGATGAAATATAAACCTGGTCCAATAGCTCTACAAATAATTTAGTTACAGCGGCAATAGAGCGATGGACCTTTTCCAAACCACGACCGAAGTCGAGGTATCAGAAAACACATCGTCATTTCTGGGACTCCTCAAAAGGTTCTTTGGGGCCTACTTAATGCTGGTGGTCATAATCTTTGGGTTCGTTGGAAACATGCTCTCCATTATTATCTTCGTAAGGAAGAGAAGGGGGAACACGGCAGCAAGCATGTATCTAGTGTCGTTGGCTGTGTCAGATACCGGGAACCTGATCATGAGTTTTCAGACCTGGCTGAAGAAAGACCTGCCTCAGGCTCAGGTTCAGGGTCTGCCATGGCAGCAAATTCTTCTAAAGCTTCTTTTAGTAACTGGAAAACCAAATAAAATGGTAGTGTTATATTGCAACAAAATAACATACTACTGGATACCTCTGGCCGCAATACAGTTGGTGAAGATGACACCAAATGACTGGAGATCAAGCTAGACCATGGAATAGATGGGGCTTCTATGTACATTGCATATTACATAAGTAATGACCAGACACTGCATCATCAGAGTAATTCATCACATCATAATAGAAAGGGTTCTCTTCAAGTGTAAAATGCTGACGACCATGAATTCTGATGCACCATTCGAAGTGGGGATCCAAGTCAGTAAGTGATAGACACCCAACTGGTTTCAGTCGCTCAGCTCACACTGGTCCGAGCTGCAGCTATAGGCCTACAGCGTACATTCACTCGACATAACATGTATTACCATGGCAACGGGAGATGTGCGTGGTGTTGAATGCACGTGGTGACAGGGGCGAAAAAAAGGAAGAAAATTACCGTTTGCCTTCGTTTCTTTACTATGAGGCTTCGCTCAGGTTTCGGCGTAGTAAAATCATGCTGGGTAGCCGTACTAGTACCGGGAGGAGTGGCGCCGGCGGGAGACTGGAGAGAAAACGTGGAAGTCGCAGGCGTTCCATGAGTTGGTCGGGCTGGCAGTCTGGACATAGATGGGATCGCATCGTCTGTACGTGACCAATTGAATTTCTTTTCCGGTCGCATCTTCCTCATCATGTTTATTTTGAAGCGGTTTGTCACGTTGTCTTCGAAATGATCGGAACACACGAACGAAGAGTTTTCGCCGTGCACGAAGTCGGCTCTTGTGGAGTTCACAACTCGGGCCCATGCCGCATAGAGCTCCGGGTTTTTATTTGGATTTGGAAATGAGAAGACCCCAACTCCTGGAGTTAGAATACCAACGTCAGTGCTATTTTCAGTTGTATTTCCGCTTCCATACACAGCACATCGTTTTCCTTGATTTTTGCGTTTTCTTATACGTTTCCCGGCTTGCTTCTTACGCCGAGGTGGCTGATCTGTTTCGTCGGAATCGCTGGAAATATTTTCCATTTTTCAAAATATGTGTAATCTACTGCTGATGATAGCTGTTTCCAATCTTGAACTCGTCTGAGGCTAACCATGCTTAGGTTATTTATATATACTAGCATATACCCATGGAGCGGGCAAAGTTGAAATGTAATATACATTAGTTAAATGGGCACGATGATTGAGCTACATTAAATTTCTAACGTTACTGAAGTTTTATTAAAGGTTAAACACGAAATTAACTGCATTTAGGGACTTATTGCTGCTATCTACATGCAACCCCCAATAGATTGATTGGAGTATGCTATTTTGCACAATGCATTGAGACCAGTGACAGCAGGTCCTGTTCCAAATAAGGCCCTCACATATTAGGCATATCACCTACCCACTCCCGTACCCAATGCCACTGTCGGACCAAAGCCAGGTGCATGGAGAGATGCAGAACGCAATTCAAACTGACAACATCAGTCAGTAAAGAATAAAACAAAGAGCAAGCGCTGGCCACTGTACATATTTTGTCCATCCTGGCATAACTGTTTATTGATACCCTGACTGCATGTTCCGGTAGGCCACCCTGCAGAATTTGCCTTATCACTCCGGTCAGTGTTTCTCGAATAGAACTAAAATAGAATAGGCTAATCATTAATCTCCCTGCTAATACCCTGCACCATGGACCAGGTTGTATAGCACTACATACGTGCTGGAAGCTAATACTGATGTGGCAGGGAGAATATGCGTGAAGTTTGTGTATGCTTTTGAGAATGAGCGGAGCTCTCCAGTCGACGTGCTCTCTGAAAAGTTGTTATTTATTCTAAAACCACGAAGATATTCGACGTATGACACCCTCAGTGACACTCTTACTTATGATCCACACCTACGAAGCCAAAAGTTGCAAGAATTCGACGCATTTCCGAGGCCCAATTTTGAAACAAAAATCGCCTCCTTTTTAGCGGCCACAACGCGCATTATAGTATAGATTGGCCCAGGATACCATTGTTCTAGTTTCCTGCACTTACAGCAGGCTTATCGCAGCTGTCAAAACACGCATGGAGTTGCTATCGAAACAACACTGGCACGTCTTTTTACGTCACCACCGGTGGTGGCGCGCAGTGTTTATTTTAGGATTTGCATTTAGCAGACGATGTTTTGAGAGTAATATCAGTGATTATAAATGGCCATTATTTAATTGTGGTGAACCTGGATAACATTATTTTCACATTAACTTTATTAGAGAAGTACTACAAACACATTTATAATATAAAAAATATGTATATTTTAAGCGTAGTGGTATCTCTTTAAGAGGATGCCAAACCGCTACACAGCGTTCTATACTGTTAGCGATGATGATGTACCCTGACATAAACACAAAATAATTCCAAACGAAGATTCGGAGCTGACAACCACTATCTGTGGCGCCAGACGCGATGTTGATTTCTCCAGAATCGGCCACTAACAATACCACGAACCAACCATGGTTCATACCTCATTTTTTGGTATGCGTATTATCCGTATACAACAGTCATGTACACCGGCATTTAATGTACAAGTCCTTAAGCGTAACCTTATATTATTCATTTATTTTTATTACAAATATTCACATTTATCACAGTTAACGGAGCCCACACTGATTATTAGTTGGCTCACGTACACACGCAGAAATGCACGCGCTCGTTCAGCTTTTATAATACACGCACATGTAGGACGGTAACGCAAAGTCGGTGTATTTTATCATCATTGAATTACCCTTAATTTTTTTTCCATCATCATATACCAAATTTGACAGAAGAAGCAACAAAGTCACGCAATGGTATCATCCATTTCCTTAACCTTTTATACTTAAAGATTTCAAAATTAAATTTTGAATCACGCATCTGCCGATCTTACACAATAAAACATATGTATACACGGATTAAACACTGACTTCATTCAAACTCTCACACACTTTCAATTTTGTGTTCCCGGGTCGTTTCGACAGTTTCGAATTACACCGCCAATCAAGCGAAGTAATATCGATCTTGGAAGTCAGGTTTCGTTAAATCGTTTGCCCGGTTCTATTATTTCGTGTAATTTAAAGAAAAAGACAAAAACTAGCATTTACCATCATTGAAACTCTAGTTTCAAAGAGTCGCGCGGTAAGCTTGTTGAAAGACCACAGCGTCACACTGTCCACGTCATTAGAGGAGATTCGAGTTATAGAGCATTGCAAGTACCACCCGTCTCTGAGACTCATCACAAATATTTGTAAGTCAAGAAACGCGTTGTTGGAAGTGTCTAGTTGTCAGGTTCAAAACGAGTGCCTTCATCAATTATAATTGGTTTGGACACTCACGTCATATAGGAGACTGCATCGAGGAATCGCAAAGCCACATTGTAAGCAACGTATTCGATCATAATCGGCACCTTGTCCAATAGTGATTCTCATGAAACTGACAGCTGGGAAGACAAACGGACAATTCGGTGTGTACCGTCACGATAACTGCGCAGTCAGCCAAACGTGTGTCGTATTCTTTTTCGTATGTTGACGCCGAAGACTTGAAATGATCTTTTGGTTGATTCTCATTCAGATACTTTTGAGACGCGTGCCGAACATAAACAAAAACGTTATCATGTTTTAAAGGCCTCGAAAAGATATCAAGCTAGTCCAAAAGCTCCACAAACAATTTAGTTACAGCGGCAATAGAGCGATGGACCTTTTCCAAACCACGACCGAAGTCGAGGTGTCAGAAAAAGAACCGACTTTTTTGGGACTCCTCAACACCTTCTTTGGGGCCTACTTAATGCTGGTGGTCATAATCTTTGGGTTCGTCGGCAACATGCTCTCCATTATTATCTTCATAAGGCAGAGAAGGAGGAACACGGCAGCAAGCGTGTACCTAGTGTCTTTGGCTGTGTCAGATACCGGGAACCTGATCATGAGTTTTCAGACCTGGCTTCATAATGGTTTATTTTACGTCACAAACGGAGAAATCAACATCGCGTCTGGCGCCACAGATATTGGTTGTCAGCTCCGAATCTTCGTTTGGAATTGTTTTGTGTTTATGTCGGCGTACATCATCATCGTGTACAGTATAGAACGCTGTGTAGCTGTTTGGTATCCTCTTAAGGTGGCAGCGGGTCTCTTCAACAGTCAACGGCGGAATATCATTCTCGTTATCCTTCTGTTAATCTCTTTTACGTTTTACTGCCCAGCGTTTTTGACTTATGTGTCGTCCACGATGACAATCCAAGGCATTACCAGGCGGTTATGTTCGAAAGAGCAGGGCATTCTTCCAACCTGGATATTTGAGTCCTTCTATTATTGGCTATTTAACACCAATATGGCTGCACCTGTCTGTATGGTCTTCATCATCAACACCCTGATTGTAGCTGGAGTTGTCCGAGCAAGCAATAATAAGCACGTTGCTAAAGATTCCAAGACTGAAGTACTTCAGAGAAGACTGGTCAAAAATCTGCTCATCGTTTCTTCGGTATATTTCTTTTCAATGGCCCCGTATGTTATATTTCGCTGGCTTAGTTTGATTATGGGCGACCCCATATACCTTTACGAATGGTCCATCGCAATCTCTAATTTCATCGTTTTCAATTATGCAGTTAATTTCATCATCTACTTGTGTACATTGAAGTACTTTAAGGATGACGTTAACTTTCTATTCTGCGGATGCAAATCAAATGATGAAGAACGCGGGAACTAACCATGGTGAGTTAGATATTTGTGAATAAAAAATTGCAGACATAAATAGACATGACAGTGTAGGCTTTTCGTAATTTTGATAAATTCATGTCAAAACCAAAATATCAAAGTAACAATTAATAATATGATTAAATTATAAACTATGATATAAACTATAGCATATAAGCAAATGAGGGCATCAGCCTGTATACGTCGAAATCCTCTAATGGAAGCGTATATGTAGTAGAAATTTACAAAGAAGTTACCGCAAATCTAGGTGTCTTCTATATACTTATAGGTACATGTATGCACCATGGTTTTGAATGCTGATGGAGATGGAAGTCAACGAGTTACCAAACGAGCGTTGCAAGAAGTGTTATGGCCGAATGTTCGTATGAAATGATTGTGTAACAGTGTCCAGAAACCCTGTTTATTATATATTATTTGGACTGACCATTCAAGGCCCAGTACATACGTTCTTAGATCAGACATGGGATTAGATATTTACGAGAGCCAATCTGGTGTCCGTCAACTGAAGGAAACTGAAACCGCCAAGCCAGTTCGTATGACCTCGTTTTCATTTCCCGCGTATCGGGTGATCAGAACGAGGCATGAATGAAACATGGCGCCTAGCTGTCAATCATTGAGTGACGTCACTACTATGGAATTTACTACGAAAACTCATGAATGAAAGATCGCATGACTCACGTGATTCTCACATGATTCTCAATAATAACAAATTGAACTGCGCATGCTCGAGCACTGGGGGCGGAGCTACAAATCTGAACTCGAATAGGAAGTTGGAAGTTTGACTTTCTCGGGCGGTGAAAGTCGAAAAGTTGAATAAATCGCTCGGCGGTTCCAGTTCCCTTTAACAAACATACCATTACCCCATGAAATGAACACATTTGTTTTGATAACGAGCCTGGCCTATCATCCAATGTTGGCATTTCTGATTGGTTCTTACGATGACCTTATGACATGTTAGATCAGCTGATGTGATATTCGAAATGTCTAAAGAGTAACATAGGCTACCTAAGAAAGAAAACATTCGCTTGCCAAAACGCTCAGTCTATTTGTACATTTCGCGTACTCAACATAGGTAGAGATAAACCATCGAAATCGTCTTGCTCTCGGCACTCCTAAGAGCAGATTCAGGCGAAATCAGCTAAGATTTCACTAGACTTTCGGAGAATTACAGGAGAATCGGGGATAATTCACCGGAAGTCAAGAGAGCAAATGCAAATTTCATATGATTCTCGGTTCAAATTTCCCCCGAACCTCGGCAAATTCACGGATAAAGTATTCTCAGCATTGGTCAAGATGAAAATCCCACCAGCTTTTGATCTCTAACTTATAAGTCAGTCTGTACTTCGCCGCAACAACGTCCTAAATACTGTTAGACGCAATCATCCGTTTAAGATAGATCAAACCAATGTGCTCTCCTGAATCGGAGGCGACATATCGTTACAACTTTGCGCTTTCCCAGACATGTCAAAAACTGCGTGAGACCAAGTCATTTGTAAACAACATCTTATCAATATGCGTCAGTGCAGTTCAGGATAGATAAAATTAGCTGCCACCGCTCCTTTTTACTGCATTGACATATAGGTCTAACCAGATATGTACGCCGTTCATTATACCATTAAGAGAGATAATATATATAGACGTTTGATGGAGATGACTTGTAAACTATTTACAAATCTATTGCAATAGTCCAGACGGCCAAAATGTGGGACCGTTCTCTCAGGCAGCCAGGAAGTCAGTCAGTCAGGTTCGAGAAAATATAATCTCCGGCTGTTGCCGAGGCTCACTACATATAATTTATATCGTTTCCCCACAAATGTGCCCATTCCCCCCTCCAAAAAGTAATTTCCGACTGTTGCACCAGGTAAAGGTTAGTATGACACACGCCACTGCCATGCCGGCACCAGAGAAAACTCCTCGTTTTTGGCAGATTTGCGACGATTGAAACACTTTCCCCACTTTAAAAACCCCTGTGGACAGATAACCTGAACTAGCATGCAGTGATCAGGAACACACATACACACACACGCCAATTGTAACCAGATACAGCGCTCGCGCATGCATGTAGCATGCGGTATATGACTGACCATTGTCCCAGGGCTATTTACTTCAGCCCTGGGAGGTTAACTATTCTGTATATGTAAAGATGTTTGAAAAATAAAGTATCATATTAAACTACACTGACTATTGTAATCGCCTGCCGTTAGAAGTACGCACTAAAGAAAAAGACAAAAACTAGCATTTACCATCATTGAAACTTTAATTTCAAAAAGTCGCGTGGTAAGCTTGTTGAAAGACCACAGCGTCATACTGTCCACGTCATTAGAGGAGATTCGAGTTATAGAGCATTGCAAGTACCACCCGTCTCTCAGACTCATCACAAATATTTGTAAGTCAAGAAACGCGTTGTTGGAAGTGTCTAGTTGTCAGGTTCAAAACGAGTGCCTTCATCAATTATGATTGATTTGGACACTCACGTCATATAAGAGACTGCATCGAGGAATCGCAAAGCCACATTGTAAGCAACGTATTCGATCATAATCGGCACCTTGTCCAATAGTGATTCTCATGAAATTGACAGCTGGGAAGACAAACGGACAATTCGGTGTGTACCGTCACGATAACTGCGCAGTCAGCCAAACGTGTGTCGTATTCTTTTTCGTATGTTGACGCCGAAGACTTGAAATGATCTTTTGTTGATTCTCATTCAGATACTTTTGAGACGCGTGCCGAACATAAACAAAAACGTTATCATGTTTAAAGGCCTCGAATAGATATCAAGCTAGTCCAAAAGCTCCACAAATAATTTAGTTACAGCGGCAATAGAGCGATGGACCTTTTCCAAACCACGACCGAAGTCGAGGTGTCAGAAAAAGAACCGACTTTTTTGGGACTCCTCAACACCTTCTTCGGGGCCTACTTAATGCTGGTGGTCATAATCTTTGGGTTCGTCGGCAACATGCTCTCCATTATTATCTTCATAAGGCAGAGAAGGAGGAACACGGCAGCAAGCGTGTACCTAGTGTCTTTGGCTGTGTCAGATACCGGGAACCTGATCATGAGTTTTCAGACCTGGCTTCATAATGGTTTATTTTACGTCACAAACGGAGAAATCAACATCGCGTCTGGCGCCACAGATATTGGTTGTCAGCTCCGAATCTTCGTTTGGAATTGTTTTGTGTTTATGTCGGCGTACATCATCATCGTGTACAGTATAGAACGCTGTGTAGCTGTTTGGTATCCTCTTAAGGTGGCAGCGGGTCTCTTCAACAGTCAACGGCGGAATATCATTCTCGTTATCCTTCTGTTAATCTCTTTTACGTTTTACTGCCCAGCGTTTTTGACTTATGTGTCGTCCACGATGACAATCCAAGGCATTACCAGGCGGTTATGTTCGAAAGAGCAGGGCATTCTTCCAACCTGGATATTTGAGTCCTTCTATTATTGGCTATTTAACACCAATATGGCTGCACCTGTCTGTATGGTCTTCATCATCAACACCCTGATTGTAGCTGGAGTTGTCCGAGCAAGCAATAATAAGCACGTTGCTAAAGATTCCAAGACTGAAGTACTTCAGAGAAGACTGGTCAAAAATCTGCTCATCGTTTCTTCGGTATACATGTGTATTTCTTTTCAATGGCCCCGTATGTTATATTTCGCTGGCTTAGTTTGATTATGGGCGACCCCATATACCTTTACGAATGGTCCATCGCAATCTCTTATTTCATCGTTTTCAATTATGCAGTTAATTTCATCATCTACTTGTGTACATTGAAGTACTTTAAGGATGACGTTAACTTTCTATTCTGCGGATGCAAATCAAATGATGAAGAACGCGGGAACTAACCATGGTGAGTTAGATATTTGTGAATAAAAAATTGCAGACATAAATAGACATGACAGCGTAGGCTTTTCCTAATTTTGATAAATTCATGTCAAAACCAAAATATCAAAGTAACAATTAATAATATGATTAAATTATAAACTATGATATAAACTATAGCATATGAGCAAATGAGGGCATCAGCCTGTATACGTCGAAATCCTCTAATGGAAGCGTATATGTAGTAGAAATTTACGAAGAAGTTACCGCAAATCTAGGTGTCTTCTATATACTTACAGGTACATGTATGCACCATGGTTTTGAATGCTGATGGAGATGGAAGTCAACGAGTTACCAAACGAGCGTAACAAGAAGAGTTATGGCCGAATGTTCGTATGAAATGATTGTGTAACAGTGTCCAGAAACCCTGTTTATTATATATTTGGACTGACCATTCTAGGCCCAGTACATACGTTTTTAGATCAGACATGGGATTAGATATTTACGAGAGCCAATCTGGTGTCCGTCAAGGTTAACAAACATACCATTACCCCATGAAATGAAAACATTTGTTTTGATCACGAGCCTAGCCTATCATACAATGTTTTCATTTCTGATTGGTACTTACGATGACCTTATGACATGTTAGATCAGCTGATGTGATATTCGAAATGTCTAAATAGTAACATAGGCTACCTAAGAAAGAAAACATTCGCTTGCCGAAACGCTCAGTCTATAATTTGTACATTTCGTGTACTCAACATAGGCAGAGATAAACCATCGCAATCGTCTTGCTCTCGGCACTCCTCAGAGAGAGCAGATTCAGGCGAAATCGGCTAAGATTTTACTAGACTTTCAGAGAATTACAGGAGAATCGGGGATAATTCACCGGAAGTCAAGAGAGCAAATGCAAATTACATATGATTCTCGGTTCAAATTTCCCCCGAACCTCGGCAAATTCACTGATAAAGTATTCTCAGCATTGGTCAAGATGAAAATCACACCCGCTTTTGATCTCTAACTTATAAGTCAGTCTGTACTTCGCCGCAACAACGTCCTAAATACTGTTAGACGCAATCATCCGTTTAAGATAGATCAAACCAATGTGCTCTCCTGAATCGGAGGCGACATATCGTTACAACTTTGCGCTTTCCCAGACATGTCAAAAACTGCGTGAGACCAAGTCATTTGTAAACAACATCTTATCAATATGCGTCAGTGCAGTTCAGGATAGATAAAATTAGCTGCCACCGCTCCTTTTTACTGCATTGACATATAGGTCTAACCAGATATGTACGCCGTTCATTATACCATTAAGAGAGATAATATATATAGACGTTTGATGGAGATGACTTGTAAACTATTTACAAATCTATTGCAATAGTCCAGACGGCCAAAATGTGGGACCGTTCTCTCAGGCAGCCAGGAAGTCAGTCAGTCAGGTTCGAGAAAATATAATCTCCGGCTGTTGCCGAGGCTCACTACATATAATTTATATCGTTTCCCCACAAATGTGCCCATTCCCCCCTCCAAAAAGTAATTTCCGACTGTTGCACCAGGTAAAGGTTAGTATGACACACGCCACTGCCATGCCGGCACCAGAGAAAACTCCTCGTTTTTGGCAGATTTGCGACGATTGAAACACTTTCCCCACTTTAAAAACCCCTGTGGACAGATAACCTGAACTAGCATGCAGTGATCAGGAACACACATACACACACACGCCAATTGTAACCAGATACAGCGCTCGCGCATGCATGTAGCATGCGGTATATGACTGACCATTGTCCCAGGGCTATTTACTTCAGCCCTGGGAGGTTAACTATTCTGTATATGTAAAGATGTTTGAAAAATAAAGTATCATATTAAACTACACTGACTATTGTAATCGCCTACCGTTAGAAGTACGCACTAAAGAAAAAGACAAAAACTAGCATTTACCATCATTGAAACTTTAATTTCAAAGAGTCGCGTGGTAAGCTTGTTGAAAGACCACAGCGTCATACTGTCCACGTCATTAGAGGAGATTCGAGTTATAGAGCATTGCAAGTACCACCCGTCTCTCAGACTCATCACAAATATTTGTAAGTCAAGAAACGCGTTGTTGGAAGTGTCTAGTTGTCAGGTTCAAAACGAGTGCCTTCATCAATTATGATTGATTTGGACACTCACGTCATATAGGAGACTGCATCGAGGAATCGCAAAGCCACATTGTAAGCAACGTATTCGATCATAATCGGCACCTTGTCCAATAGTGATTCTCATGAAATTGACAGCTGGGAAGACAAACGGACAATTCGGTGTGTACCGTCACGATAACTGCGCAGTCAGCCAAACGTGTGTCGTATTCTTTTTCGTATGTTGACGCCGAAGACTTGAAATGATCTTTTGTTGATTCTCATTCAGATACTTTTGAGACGCGTGCCGAACATAAACAAAAACGTTATCATGTTTAAAGGCCTCGAATAGATATCAAGCTAGTCCAAAAGCTCCACAAATAATTTAGTTACAGCGGCAATAGAGCGATGGACCTTTTCCAAACCACGACCGAAGTCGAGGTGTCAGAAAAAGAACCGACTTTTTTGGGACTCCTCAACACCTTCTTCGGGGCCTACTTAATGCTGGTGGTCATAATCTTTGGGTTCGTCGGCAACATGCTCTCCATTATTATCTTCATAAGGCAGAGAAGGAGGAACACGGCAGCAAGCGTGTACCTAGTGTCTTTGGCTGTGTCAGATACCGGGAACCTGATCATGAGTTTTCAGACCTGGCTTCATAATGGTTTATTTTACGTCACAAACGGAGAAATCAACATCGCGTCTGGCGCCACAGATATTGGTTGTCAGCTCCGAATCTTCGTTTGGAATTGTTTTGTGTTTATGTCGGCGTACATCATCATCGTGTACAGTATAGAACGCTGTGTAGCTGTTTGGTATCCTCTTAAGGTGGCAGCGGGTCTCTTCAACAGTCAACGGCGGAATATCATTCTCGTTATCCTTCTGTTAATCTCTTTTACGTTTTACTGCCCAGCGTTTTTGACTTATGTGTCGTCCACGATGACAATCCAAGGCATTACCAGGCGCTTATGTTCGAAAGAGCAGGGCATTCTTCCAACCTGGATATTTGAGTCCTTCTATTATTGGCTATTTAACACCAATATGGCTGCACCTGTCTGTATGGTCTTCATCATCAACACCCTGATTGTAGCTGGAGTTGTCCGAGCAAGCAATGATAAGCACGTTGCTAAAGATTCCAAGACTAAAGTACTGCAGAGAAGACTAGTCAAAAATCTGCTCATCGTTTCTTCGGTATATTTCTTTTCAATGGCCCCCTTTGTTATATTTTACTGGTTTAGTTTGATTATGGGCGACCCCATATACCTTTACGAATGGTCCATCGCAATCTCTTATTTCATCGTTTTCAATTATGCAGTTAATTTCATCATCTACTTGTGTACATTGAAGTACTTTAAGGACGACGTTAACTTTCTATTTTGTGGATGCAAATCAAATGATGAAGAACGCGGGAACTAACCATGGTGAGTTAGATATTTGTGAATAAAAAATTGCAGACATAAATAGACATGACAGCGTAGGCTTTTCCTAATTTTGATAAATTTATGTCAAAACCAAAATATTCAATTCAAAATTCAATTCAAATAAACTTTATTGTCACCATATAAAAGGTTATTTACATAGGTATATGACATATAAAGTATAATACATGATGTATACATTCCTACACAAAGCTAACCACTAAAGAACTAATAAGACATAAAACAACTAGACAAAATCATGACATCATAAAACAAAATAACCAAGTTATTTTATCAATTTCAAAATTTTCCATAAAAAGGCACCCACGATATGACAAATATTTGTATCATTCCCCAGTAAACAATAGTTAAAAATTTGTTGACTCCCAAACTCCCGAAATATACCATTAATTAAATTTAATTCTTCTAGGGCTTGAAAACGTATTGCCTTCAGATCAGGCTGAACACATTCCATAATGACATGATACTCAGACCCGATCTCACCTGAGTTACACAAAGAACATAGCCTTCTTTCCCTCGGAATATTTTTTCTTCTCCCAGACTCAATATCAAAATCATGATCAGAAAGACGGACCTTAGAAATAGCTCTTCTAAACAGAGTGTTAACCAATGAGTCTAAATACCGTTCTCTTCCAAAGTTGACCTTCAGAGAAGAATACAACTCCAGCTTACTGTTGCTTTTAAGTTCATCCATCAAAGCACGCTCTAACAACTCCCTAATCTTCACCCTTATTTTCCCCACAAATGACTTATTTACAGAATCTAAATCTAAATCTACCAAGTCAATTCCTATCAACTTCAGTATATATCAAAGTAACAATTAATAATATGATTAAATCATAAACTATAATATAAACTGTAGCATATAAGCAAATGAGGGCATCAGCCTGTAGACGTCGAAATCCTCTAATGGAAGCGTATATGTAGTAGAAATTTACGAAGAAGTTACCGCAAATCTAGGTGTCTTCTATATGCGTACAGGTACATGTATACACCATGGTTTTGAATGCTGATGTAGATGGAAGTCAACGAGTTACCAAACGAGCGTTACAAGAAGTGTTATGGCCGAATGTTCGTATGAAATGATTGTGTAACAGTGTCCAGAAACCCTGTTTATTATATACATGCATTTGGACTGACCATTCTAGGCCCAGTACATACGTTTTTAGATCAGACATGGGATTAGATATTTACGAGAGCCAATCTGGTGTCCGTCAAGGTTAACAAACACACTATTACCCCATGATACGAAAACATTTGTTTTGATCACGAGCCTAACCTATCATACAATGTTTTCATTTCTGATTGGTTCTTACGATGACCTTATGACATGTTAGATCAGCTGATGTTATATTCGAAATGTCTAAAGGGTAACATAGGCTACCTGAGAAAGAAAACATTCGCTTGCCGAAACGCTCAGTCTATTTGTACATTTCGTGTACTCAACATAGGCAGAGATAAACCATCGCAATCGTCTTGCTCTCGGCACTCCTCAGAGAGAGCAGATTCAGGCGAAATCGGCTAAGATTTTACTAGACTTTCAGAGAATTACAGGAGAATCGGGGATAATTCACCGGAAGTCAAGAGAGCAAATGCAAATTACATATGATTCTCGGTTCAAATTTCCCCCGAACCTCGGCAAATTCACTGATAAAGTATTCTCAGCATTGGTCAAGATGAAAATCACACCCGCTTTTGATCTCTAACTTATAAGTCAGTCTGTACTTCGCCGCAACAACGTCCTAAATACTGTTAGACGCAATCATCCGTTTAAGATAGATCAAACCAATGTGCTCTCCTGAATCGGAGGCGACATATCGTTACAACTTTGCGCTTTCCCAGACATGTCAAAAACTGCGTGAGACCAAGTCATTTGTAAACAACATCTTATCAATATGCGTCAGTGCAGTTCAGGATAGATAAAATTAGCTGCCACCGCTCCTTTTTACTGCATTGACATATAGGTCTAACCAGATATGTACGCCGTTCATTATACCATTAAGAGAAATAATATATATAGACGTTTGATGGAGATGACTTGTAAACTATTTACATATCTATTGCAATAGTCCAGACGGCCAAAATGTGGGACCGTTCTCTCAGGCAGCCAGGAAGTCAGTCAGTCAGGTTCGAGAAAATATAATCTCCGGCTGTTGCCGAGGCTCACTACATATTATTTTTATCGTTTCCCCACAAATGTGCCCATTCCCCCCTCCAAAAAGTAATTTCCGACTGTTGCACCAGGTAAAGGTTAGTATGACACACGCCACTGCCATGCCGGCACCAGAGAAAACTCCTCGTTTTAGGCAGATTTGCGACGATTGAAACACTTTCCCCACTTTAAAAACCCCTGTGGACAGATGAACTGAACTAGCATGCAGCGATCAGGAACACACATACACACACACATACACCAATTGTAACCAGATACAGCGCTCGCGCATGCATGTAGCATGCAGTATATGACTGACTATTGTCCCAGGTCTATTAATGCATTACTTCAGCAACTTTAGGTAAATGGAAAAAACAGATTTCCAAGATGATGACCGCCTGGAAGCCACACATATAAGGTGAAATCGCCAAAAGAAAACTGCATTTCATACACTACCATCACACCAAGTTTCTGCCATCTAGCCCTAGCGGTTACGAAACGTGTAGGCGAGGCCGACGCCACTCACCGCAGTTGAGCTATAACGTATGCTGAATCCGTGGTGCCGTCTTTGAAGGCAGACCCTGGTGGCTTTAATAGTAATCCAACTTATTTCAGTGTCATTTTTTATCTTTTTTAATTAAGAAATTGAATTATGTGGCAATTACGGTAATAACCTGTATATGCAAGTTCTCAGTGTTTCGTCAGGGGAGTAACCCCTTTTGTAAAACCTGATTAAAAAGCTTTAAATTTATTGCTTCACACAGCAATGTTCAAATACATGTATTTTGCCATGGATCTTCACAAATTTTCATTACAAGATTTTATTAACAGTAAAGATTTCGTTCTGGGACTATAAAATTCAGATGCCAGATGACTCTCCAGTAAAAATGATGTGAAGGAGGTACCATCATGGATGCTATCTATCTTATTTTCGTATATTTTGTGCGTAAAAGGCGCAGCTATTGTCAATATTAATTAAAGGGTGAACGTGTTGGTTTAATAGGAAGGCCAGTTGAAAGTACGAAGGGGCACTGGACAAGATTTAACGACACTTTTCGAAATTTTTCGGCCAAAACCATTGTCAAAAACTTTTCTTGGTGGCTTCTGCATGAGTGGGTGGGCATTGGTCTTCCTAACCCCTACGCCCAACTGAGGATGCGCGCTCCTTGCTTTCCGCACTGAGAAAGGTTTCTGGATAAGGCAGAGGATGAATGTATAGTGCTTTGAGACAGTACAGTTGTAAAACGCTTAGTATTAGAACTTACATTTTAATACGGTATAAATAGTTATTCGGCACCTTGGATAGCTCAACGTAAACATTTTTGTGATGTCGGGTCGGGTAAAGCAACACCGAAGAAAATTGCTGAGTGGTCCGAATTCGAGAGAAAGAAAGAGTACAAAGGGAAAGCTACAATACGTTGATGTCGCTTGCTTGTTGTGACTATCGGCTACCATCTCTCTAGGTCTGGTACCGCTACATCCTCGTCGGGTCTTTCAATAAGAAATCCAAGATTGTTTACGATTTCTTTCAACTCCATAGTCGCATTGTTTAACAGTTGTAACTACGGATTGAATTTCTCCGCCAACACTTTGCCGATTGCGAAGTTTCGACGGGAATTGAAGATCATATTACGCTGTTTAGGCCCGGGAGAAGGCGAAAAGCAGATCAAAGGCAGCGGGAGTAAAAGCATCGATTTCCCGGAGAGCTCGATACGCGAATCGTTGGTTCAGAGCGCTTCTTTTTTTAGCGGAAAAGAGCAGTAATATTGAAGTTGCCGTTGCTGAACTGTCATCTGACTCCGCAGGACTTTTTTCAAATGCCGGGGTTTTGCTTTGAGGGCGACTTCATGTGACGCACGCAGCGAGGATAAGTTGTTGTGTAGGTTTGATTCAACCAGTGTATGGAGAATGTGTGTCTACTTGCAGATATTTAGGTGGAGATGGGATGAGTGTACACTCTTAGAAATAAGGGTTTTTGTGCTTTTGAAAAACCATCAAAAGTTTTTCGGCCAACGCAAATATGGACCCCGAGAAGTTTAAGGTAAAATGAAAACCCCAAAATGATTTTAGAGATTGTCAAAAGTCTCTAAGGGTTCTATCACTCGCTAAAAAACTTTCTGGGGTGCATATTTGTGTTCGAAGCCCGCTGGGACCTCTTTCCGATGCGGCCGGTTGGTTAGCCGCCAGCTAGTTGAATAAGAGTACAAACTGCCTTCTCGCCAGGCACCTGGCATTAGAGATAGGAGTTAGTAGCGTGAAAAGAATGTCTCATAAGCCAAAGCTGGCTGGCTTTTTAATTACTTATACAATGTATAATGTTTTCAGCGCATATTGTTGGCGTACATTTTATGTTCTTGCGGCGTACATTGTGTGTGTATCATACATGCAATACACGTGCAATGGGCGCCAATACTGGCAGAGATTATATATGCTGGAGTATTACTTTAATTCCTTGCGAATAAGAACCGATCCTGGCCACCAGTGAGGCCTAACTTGTCCCGCCCACGACATGTGAGTAGGCGTGCTTGATTTGACTACATGAATAGGCTTCGGGAATTGACATAAAGGGGAATTCTTTATCGATGTCGTTGACTTGTGGTCAAATCCCACCATGTTAACCCTTAGTATACCATAATGGGAAAGATGGTTACACACTGTTTCAATTTTATGCTCGGCAGGGTGACGTCGGTGAAGGAATTTTGAATGCATTTTAACCTCTAAGAAAAAAGCAAGTTTTGCGGATGCCTGCAAGAAACAAGATTTGATGTGGTCATTTAATGGCAAAATGAACACTTCTACAGGGTAGCCCAAAAAAGGTAATGGCATGAGACGGCTTCAAGAAGCCTGCAGGTCCTGTTATTCATCAGGGTCCTCGACAAGGTCTTCCTCTGGCAGGTTAAAAAATTCTAGTCCCTCATCGACGTCCCCAGCAGGTTGTTCGAGATCTTCTGCCCCAACCAGTGGAACCCCACGCCCAATACCAGCAGCATGAAATGAATTTTGCACCACCTGTTCGGGTACTTCCTGCCATGCGTCTCGGACAAGGCGTGTCACTTCTAAAATTGAAATCCTTGGACAATTTCCATCCGGCGTCGTGTGTTCCTGTTTCCACAATCACCATAGCAGCCGAAGACGGACTTTGAAGCTGTGGATGACAGAAACATCCAAGGGCTGCGCAATGGGGGTACAACCTGGTGGAATAAACTCAATAACACCGCCATTCTCAATGATGAGAAGGGCAACTTCTTCTGTAAGATGCACACGGCAGCGATCCCATATGAGAAGGAAAGGTAGATACCCGTCTTCCTGGTCGTCCTGGTCCTGATGCATGAAGGGGATGAACACCTCTCCGAGGTAATCTAACATAACATTTGCTCTCATCCACCCCGTTGGTGATTGTGCCACGACTACATCTTCAGGCAGATTGTCTTGAAGCTCTTGCCATGCGGCTGCAGTTGGACGTCTGAAGGTGATGTGCGGGGGTAATTTTCCCCCTGCCATTGTGACTGCTAAAGTGACGGTACATCCCAGCCTAGGATTGCCCCACGAAGATTTGATATCAATCTGCGTTGCCCCTGTTCGGTTGTAGGTATAACTGCCATGGTTGTCAAAAAGGGTGAAAACCTCGTCTACATTTGCCACTTGATAATCTTCATAATGTTCATGCTGTTCATGCACGCTTTCCCTAAATGCAGCTACTAGGGCGTCAGCATTATCTGGCACCTGTCGGCTGTCCTTGGTCTTCCTTCTAAGGGAGATGCTGTACCTTTTCTTAAACCCTGATAACCAGCCATTTGATGCTGTAAAGTGAGATTTCCGTGGGTAATCGTTCAATATACGGGTCTGTTCTGCAATAGCCAATCCAACCCACCACTGTTGATACAGTTCCCTCGATGCATCTTTGATGTTGTGATGTGATATCACCATTCCCAGGGCACGCCTCTCATCGAGCCAATCAGCTAGGTCTGCCTCCATCTCTTCGTATAGGCCTAAAAGATAACAGTTCATTTTACTCTGTCAGCAAATCACTAAATTTGTTCTTTGCCACATTCCATGCAAAAATGCATCCTTCAGTTTCCCTTCACTTTAGCTGTACCCTTAATGTTCAGGGGGCTTTGCCATGGTTCCCTAGACTTACCAGTGCCACGTTCTCTCCACGCTAATTCTGAACCCTTGGCTTTTGACGATGCTCTATGATGATGAATGTCATCCTCACTCATTAACCATTTCATCATTGTAGATTTTGGCAAACGGTTTGTGATGGCAAACGCTCCCACGGTTTCATTACCGGCATGGAAGTCAGCGAGAAGCTTTACTTTTTCGCGCAGAGTGTAGCGCCTGCGTCTTCTAGGATGTTCAGCCATAGTGCAGACAGACAATCTCAGAATTACCCTTCCTTTTATTCTCATCCTGGTCCACATAACCATTTCAGCATTTCAGTAACTAACATGTCTCATTGCATCACAGAAGAAACCACAGATTGTGTCACGCAATAACTGGTGCTAGGCCTGGTCTCGCCTATATGCACATGAATGGCAAGGGCGGCTGTCGTATGCATTATGACATTGGTGGATCTGCCCAGACAAAAATGGCCGCTGGTTCTTATTCGCAAGGTATTAAAGTATGTCTGCCGCGGTGATGATTGCACAGATCACGCTTGCACGACTTAGACCTGTTTTCGAAGAATAAAGTTAGTTGTTGTTTATGTGTTAACGAGTTGTCACGGTCGCCCTCCATCTTCCGAACCGCAACATAACATCCATTCAGAGACAGATACTGTGGCCACTGATACGACTTATTTCCGTAAAGAATGTTAAAATGAAATCAGAATTCGGTAACAGAGAACAGAGGCCGCTCACTCCAAGATAAGAAGTACCATCGGTTATGAATGAAAGCCATAACATGGTTGACATATCTTAAAGTTTACTCTTTACTCCCTATACATTCCTTCATTTATGTCATAATACCCCAATTCCGGTGATGTAGCGAAAAATGATATACATGTATAATGTACATGAACATGTGAAAGACATTTTTTAATTTTCTTTTCGGAGCGATATGTATTTCACCCTCAAGTTGTGTCGAGTATAGCTATTAATACAACACAACTTGAGTAGATGTTAAGTCGCTTTTAAAGAACTACATTTATTCTATACTCGGGATAACAGTTTGACTTCAATACGATGAGTTGCGGGCATTGAGGTTTTTGAGAGTTACTTCAGAATGGCTGTTACTGTTCCACATTTGCACACGGCAGTCTCTTTCTCTCAATAACCCAAACATGTTCAGCAGTTTTATTAAGTAAAAACATTTAAAAACATTGTCAATGTTTGACCGCATCGCATCCTCGGAACGGTTCTTAGAGGTCCGTCGCGTGCCAAATCGTCGGACGGGTATTGCATGTATGATATACACTAATATATGTCTAACCCTAACCCTAAACCTAAACCTAACCCTAACCTTAACACTAACCCTAACCCCTAACCCAGCAATCTGATTGGCTCCGACGATTTGGCACTGGACACTAGTTAATACGGCGCCGTTTGTTCAAAACAAGTAAGTCACTAACTGAAGACTTTAGATTGAACAAAGCGTTTATGAAAATATCGCATTAAGTTTACGTTAATCTAGATGTATAGGGACTTAACTGAAGATGAACGCATTAACTGGACGTTAACTCAAACGAGGCGTTTAATGCCTTAAAGGAGTGGGCGGCTTTTTACTGCGGTATTTTTGTTCTTCTGCCGTGGTTTATCAGTAAACTATTTTTCTGAACGAGTCTGATGCTTTTCAAATTTTGTTTTAGCTCTTAGATGGTAGAAAACGTGTTATTCGTTATTTTGGGTACGCACAAGTCCTGGCGCAAAAGACCTTTCCAACCAAGTGAGTGCACGCCGAGATCCGGGCCCAGTTAAAACAGGTTTTGTCACTAACGCGTGCGTTAACGTAACTTGGCGTTGAGTCTAAGGGCTTAAACTGAAGAAGATAACGCCAAGTTAAGTTGAATAACCGGGTCCAGATTTCACGTCACCCCGCTAAATACGACGCAACGTTCCATTATCGTCGCAGTAGCGGGGTAATCGAGCGCCATCAGCGTGACGTAAGAAAAATCTATATCTCCATCAAGACGTCTTGGTGTAGATCCGTAGCTCCAGGAAGCACCTTCTAGTGCACCTTTCCGGCTTACTAGACTTTGCGCAAAGAAAGCAACGCAACGCAACGAGCGCAACGGTCCCTGTAGGTGTATTTTCCTATAAACAATACACAGCCTGGTCATCCTAGGATGGTGGGTACATGGGGAGTTATCATTGCAAAAGTAGGCCAAACGCAAGCTGGCGCCACATAACTCTAGCATATATGAGCAATCTCAAGTAAACATAAGGTTACGAGACAAGACCACCATTGATTTTTAAGCCTTTCAGCAGTTAGATTGTCAATGTTTGACCGCATCGCATCAAATATTGCGTGGGGTTGTGAATCTGAAATTTTGATATGATATTCTGGACAGTCGGGCAAGTAAATGGTGAAAAGTAAACTGGTAGTTGACCACGGAAATTTTTTGATAATCGACAAATTGGACAGACATTGATATTTCCACTCTTTTCAGCCAACTGGCAGAAAAATCTCAAAACACGCCTATTGCCAAATTAGCAGAATTCAAAATTAATTATTTCATCAAATAATTTCTTTATATCTGTACACTTGCCACAGCAAATATTTTTCAATACCTCTCCAAATATGTACGTACTTGATAGTTAAAAACATACTCGCGTCTAATTGATAGGTCTGGACTCTCCAACCTATGAATAAGCAATTAAAGGGACCATTATCTTGTCACATTAAGTTAGTTTGGAATATGAGCCCCAAGTTTATTTTAAAAGATAAAATGACGGAGTCAAGTAAGCTCATCTTTCCACATGAAAGGATTGGAGTCAACATGTTGATGAAAAACATTGACAATTCCAGGGTGCTGGTTTGACACCATGCTGAAAAGCAAACCTTTATAGGCCTATAAAATGCACACAGACAGCGTCTGCTCTATGTAGGCCTATTTAGCATGGCTTCCAGCTGTTATTTTCACGCAACAACGTCGTTATTCGTGACACTTTTCACTAATAAATGAGTCGATCGATTTCCTGTTAATTTTTCTGCATAAAGGCCCCTACTATCAACTGGATAGACCGGTGTAATGTTTTTGAGTGTTTCTGTTTTTGAGTGTTTCCCCTCATTGTTTGGGAACGCTCAAAAATAGATTGACGAGTTTTTCTGTGTATCCTCCCTATTGAAAAGTCATGGTCTCTCTAGCTGCCTATTGTTTGGAAACACTGAAACATGGGGAACAACCACATATGTTACACCGGCGCTGGATACCCCGCGACAAGTGGGACGGGAATTGGCCTCGAATGGTGGCGTTTCATTCGCCAGTGCGAAAGTTATCAACTTTATCACATCATTTATTTCCACGTGATAAATCGCCAAACGAATAGTGATTGGCCGATTCGAAAATAACATAGGACGTGCACCCAGTGAACGTCAGGTCATTCCTAAAAATTGCGCTGTGATAGTCTGGTCATCATCCAAACAGCTATCCTGAAAACAACGCGTAACATAGTAAATACATTATACCCTAGAGCCGCGGCCTCCGTTTGCCCATTATATAGCCTCGATCCGCTACGCTGTACATCGAGCCTCTGTGCTCCCTCGAAAAAAGCCAGGAATTCCAGCCCAAACGCATTTAAGCTTGAGCCATGATGAAAACCAGGAAAACCCCCGGCGTAAAAATAGTTTGACGTCACAAGGCTAGCCAACCAATCAGGCCATTGTTTCGTCAACCAATCATTTTCGCAATAGGCCCCTCGCACTTCGTCCCTTTTGTGGACGAAGTATTGGTCTGGGGCCTCCGTCTGCGAAGAAGCTGCGCAGTAGGTTAAAATCCGTAGGCGTTTCTAGGCCGCAGATAGGCTCAATGTACAGCGTAGCGGATCGAAGCCTATTTTAATGGGCTATCAATGGGAGAGCTATACATGTAATTATACAGCATCCGTTTCTCTTTGCGTTGTTTCCATTGTTGCCTTGTCTACTGCAAACCTATAGCTTGGTTCAGCTGTTGCAAACAATCAAAGCGTGTTACGTACACTGGTCGTTATATGAATATGCCAGCAGTAAGTAGTTTTTTTTGTAAAGTTATACAGTGTATGTGATCAAGTGGGGATTTTTGCGTTGCAAGTCTGTAGGCAAGGTGATTTAAAGTTAACCACTTAGGCTTTTTTCGTTGCAAAACAGGCAAGGGGCCACATTTTGCAAGTAGTCGCCAATTCGGGGAGTATCACCCATCCAATTCGATTGCGCCCCAAGTCATGCCTACAGTGAGCCGAATGATTGAGAAAGTGCATGCCCATGTTCGGGCCATGCGACGGTTGCGGGTGAGAGCCGAATGACGGAGACAGTGCATGTTCGAGCCATGCAACGGATGTGGGTGAGAGCCGAATGATGGAGACAGTGCATGTTCGGGCCATGCAACGAATGTGGGTGAGAGCCGAATGATGAAGACAGTGCATGTTCAGGCCATGCAATGGATGTGGGAGAGCCGAGTGACGGAGACAGCGCATGTTCGGGCCATGCAACGATTGTGGGTGAGAGCCGAATGACGGAGACAGTCTAATATGATATCGACATTCTACTGTCATAGAAAAATGCGTCCCTGGTGGATAATCTCCCATTTACATGTATTTGCAGAAAAAAAATCTTCTCGGCCACGCATCTTTCAGCCTCACACAATGTGACTATCAGTATCATCAACATTTGGTGGCATTAATTAATTATTGTCTTCTTTGGAACAACACGATGCTGTCGCACAAACAGAGAAATCTTCATTGCGCTTCCCAGTCGAAACTCGAAGATCGAACCTCAACAATATACCTCGTCTGCACTCGCGTATTGCAATGAGAATCTAGAAACCCTGCCAAAGTTCTCCAACTATTCTGGCCTTTTCTGGCCCAGGATGACCCATTTGCTTTGCCGGAATCTCTTCTAATGACATGCTGCCAAGTGACATACCAAGTCTATTTCCTCGTCAAGTCCATTACAATTATGCCACGTGACCGAAGTTCACGTTTTCACCTGCAACGTGTCACTGTTTTTTTTAATGCGTGATGACACCAAGTATAGATTGAGACATGAAGAGGGAACACGTCATTTACAAAGAGCGGGCTACATATGATTCACGATGTCATCGTTCACTCTCAAGCCGTGTTTTCAAGTCCTTTAACTCGTGACAGGTGAAACAAGACAAGCGACAACATGAATCCTTCAAAACCCCGCCCGATGATGATACATGTATTTTCAGGTAAGCAGGCGCCGTGGGCCAACGAGAGATCATGTGAATCGTGCCCGAATTGCTTGCATATAGTAGACACCAACCACGGGGTAGTCTTTCTCTAACACGGTGAGGTGGGAGAACACTGAACGGAATATCATATACATGTATGTTTGCCTTCAGTCTTATACCCATGTACATATAGTGGGTTATGAAACAAAATATCACAATTTATCATTTTTCACCATCCGACAGGAGCTAACATTTCTAAAGATATATATATAAAGGACTGGCGTTAGCAACAATAATGCTTTTCCCTTCCCCAAGTGTTTACCTGTTAGTACTGAAATTGATACCCGGCCTGCTGGAGATGTTTGCAAAGAAGATACATGAATGATATCATCCTGAGATTCGGGTTTTTGATACTTCTACGTCACGGAGAGGCGGAGTAAACTGAAAACTACTGGTGCCAGAATCGAATGATACATTGTAAAGGGCTGGCCTTTAAGTGATAGTCGATAGGCTCCACTGGGGATTTTAGCGAAAAGGACACAACAGTGGTATCTGATGATAGTTTTACATGTTCATGTGTACATGTACTTGGGATATCAGGGATCGTCCATAGGCAGGTTTCGCAAGCCCTACGAACGACGAAGTACGAACGACGAATGTCTGTCGTGTCATCAAGCCATGTGCTAAGTCTTTAACGCGACACTCGTAAATCATCTCCTGTACTAATTTGTACGACAAATCGGGGAAACTTTCGAAAAAGTCGTCAATAAAGTACATTTTCAGACTTCATACTTCTTTGTTCGTAGCTCTTCGTAAGGGTTGCGAAACCTGCCTACAGAATACGAACAATGTGAGGCTCGGGTTTGGTCGGGTTTGATATTTGATGGATCAATGTTTTACCAATGTTATACTTCTACATATATTCATAAAAATTGTAGTAAGTTATACGAATAGAACGAAACAATCACGGTTCTCCTGATAGTTAACTGGACTTATTTACGAATAGGACGCTACCATGGTTTAGCAGGTATTTATACTGGAGATGTTAGCGAATCTGACGCAACAATGGTTTTCCTGGTAGTTAAACTGGGGATTTTTAGAAATAGACCGAAAAAATGGTTTACCTGGTAGTTATATAAGAGATTTTTATGAATAGAGCGAAACAATGGTTTAGCTGGTAATTATATAAGAGGTTTTTGTGAATAGAGCGAAACAATGGTTTAGCTGGTAGTTATACTGGAGATTTCTATGGATAGAACGAAAAGAATTGTATAGCTGGTAGTTATACTGGAGATGTTAGCGAATCTGACGAAACAATTGTTTTCCTGGTAGTTATACTGGGGATTTTTATAAATAGACCGAAACAATTGTTTTCCTGGTAGTTATACTGGGGATTTTTATAAATAGACCGAAACAATTGTTTTCCTGGTAGTTATACTGGGTTTTTTATAAATAGACCGAAACAATGGTTCACCTGGTAGTTATACCGGACATGTTAGCGAATAGGACGCAATAGTGGTTTAATACTTGATAGTTTGCACATAATTTCGCTCAGAATTGACCCGTTGAATCACTTTATTCAAAAATTCGTTTATAAAACGCCTCTCTTTCGATAGTATATAAACCTTAACGAAATCACATTCCGCGGAATTGAAAAATCTTCATGATATATTTTCACTCGGAAATGTTTACCTTTTAATAAAATGACCACCTGTCAAAATTGCACTGCGAACTTCGTATTAAAAATACCAGACGATAACTTTCACCAACTCAGTCATTTAATTAAAATGTTGTTAACCCGGATTATGTCAGGTACATGTTGTAATTATATTTATTGCTTTTAACAAATGGATGCTTGAATAAATAATGTACTAATTATATTAGAGCATGAATTACGTATACTATATTTATACGTATAATCATGCTTTGTTGTCATTAGCATGTGGTAGCTATAGGCTTTGTATACAGTTAGTGTATGGTTCCTCATCACATTGTAGATACACGTAATAAGCTTAATATCATTATGTACAGCCACAGCCTCACAAGTACTTCAGCAGGAACCGCCAGCGAACGTGGGGCACCACGCTATTTTCACAGGCATTGGATTAGTTGCTGGCTCCGTAACTGCAACTGAAAAGTCTGTGGAACCCAGGAAAGGCGATGAGGTCCATGCAAAATTAGGATCCAGCGCGAATCCAAGAGAGGACAGACCTCCCCTCCCCCCTCCGTAATTTTAGAAAAATCTTAAAATTGAAAATGGAATGAAATTTCATCGTTTTGAAAAAAGCATTGAATCTGGCGATGAATTTTGAAAAGTGCTACATCTTTTGATCCGTTGTCTGACGTTTTTCAGTGTTTTCGCGTTTGAATGTTTCCGTCTTTTAGTGTCTCCATTTCAGAGTGTTTCCCCTCGACGTTCGGGACGCTGAAGAGTCACATCGACACGTTTTTTTCTCCCCCACCTCAACCCTCTTCCCCCAATTTCAAAGTAATAATCTCTCTCGTTGTGTATTGCATGGAAACACTGAAATATTGGTTACAACCAAAACGATTACACCGTCCCTATCATCGACATTTCCAAAGGGTACACTGGTCAGTCTTGGCCTGTCAATTTCGCCTTTAAAGAATCATCATGACGTTTTATGAAAATGATCATGTACTAAAATCGTGCCTACCTTTCTTTGCGAGGAGGCGTAGGCTGACTGGGCGGCCGACCCCCTCGACTCCATTCACCGTCCTCTTCTTGGGAAGGTAATCCAATCTAAAACGCTCTTTTTTCTTCCACATGGTGATCAAGTTATGCTAAGTCCAACATAAGAACTCATCCAAAATATGTAAGTTTATACTCCTCTTGATTCCAACGTATTACTAAAAGAATGTAATTTCGCCTCTTTTTCTCATTTCACTTTTTTATTTCTGCCAGTATATGTACCAATGCCCGGACGAACTGAATAGCAAATTTAGTTGTATTTTTCTGTGCCAAAATTGATGTCATAATCATTTACATGCAATATCAATATATTATTGTTATTAGACCCATATACATTGCAAATATAGCAATAAATTTTACACTACATGTAAATTTTCTTTGCATAAGTTTATTGGTGTCATACACATTCCAGTATATGTCAGATACAATTGACGTCACAGTCAAGTCAACAGCTTTAAAGACAAAAAACTAGTCTCATCTTTGCAATGTATCTTGATGAGGCGTTCAGCTCCTGCGTGACAAATAGTTCGCGTTTTTGAGATCACATAGTTGGACAAACGCCACAACTGGGTCAACAGCCACAAATGTACAAGGAATTACCGTTTCCATCACCGGCGATTGAAAAGTAAAAATTAAGATGGCATTGTTAAAACCTCCTCCATTTACTTCCACTGTAATCTAAACTCCAGAGGCAGTATATTGTTTGTCCTTTTATACACTTCTTGCATGCAGGGGCGGACGAGGTCCACTGCCTCCACGGAGTGTAAAATCCTGCCTGAGGTTCAACATCACAATCACGAAATGTCCGTTATGTCCTTTACGTCCTTTCCTCCGTCTAATACTTCAAAAGCCATCCTCCACGCTACAAGCGATCCCCCACGCTGTTTACAGCTATTTTTCTTTCATCTGCTCTTTTATTTAGCTCTCTACTGGATTTATGCCGGGTTTTATGGATTAAAGAATACGGTAGAGACACCTGGATGAAACTAGAGAACTGCTGTATTGCATATTTTAGTCGCATCTCGTAATGTGAAGTTGACTTGAGCAATGTGGCCGTAGGAGTTTGCTCGTAGTTCTTTCAAATGTGCTAGCTGCACCCAGTGGCCTACATGAAGAATAAACTCACTGCACTTAGTTCAAAATCAGATGATCAGAACTTTTGAAACCGTACGGTGTTTGTTTCATTTGTGTCCGGTCTCAGGTGCTCGTCCTTTCGACAACAGCAACACATCTTCCTTCGGATGAATGCCGTCGACAGGCAATAGATGACGCTGTTGAAGAATCCCACGCTGCTGTCTCCGAAACCCTGGAAAGGGGAAGAATACTGATGATACGCGCACACAGGTGATTATAAAGGGACATGAAAGAGTCCATAGACTTCGACAAGAGCGTCAACTTAATTCTGTTGAAGTGACAAATTGCGCAGGAATGTCGTCAGCCACGGCTCCCAAATATGGACCACCAACTGAAAAGATAATCGCCGGATTACGCATTATATTACAAAGAAGTAGTCTGTAGTCTGTAGTCGTTAAAAAATAACGACGGCACCTGACTGCGGGCCTGACTGGACCATACTTGGTCGTCGAACGCTATGAATTAATGTTGCCTTGTAAGTCTCGACGGCTCCTGGTCGAGCCTACCTGCATAGTCATGAGCACGGCGTTTGTCACGGGGGACATTTGCACCTCCAGTATGACCACCAAGAAGAATCGGAGCGTCCCCCATATCCTCAGGAGGAAGAATATGAGAGGAATGAGGGTCAGCCGCTTGGTTGAGCGCTCAATCGCATCCATTGTTCCGGGGGTGAACAGAGCGGTGCACTCCATACATCGCATCTAGAAAAGAAAGTGGTTAAAGGGACAACTTTGGCGTGAGATATGTTGAGTTTTCATTAAAGGATGGCTTTCAGCAGGACCGGGACTTCTCCAAACATGATAACTTAAAAAACAGATGCAATAACAATGCACTAGAATGGAGTGTAATCATAGGTCTGCCTGAAATTCACAAGCCATGTCCGAAACTGCCTCGCAACACTTGCCAAAATAATTATAAGATATCAGCATGAGTGTGATACTACACGTGATGGCGCATGGTAGCATGGAAGCAGGCTATTATCCTCCTGGTCAGATAGATTCAAACCCAAGTTGTCCCTTTAAGAACGGAATCATCATCTCAAAGTCGATGGTGTCTTCCTGCGGCTGACTGGCCTGGTGTCAACAATCCGTTTCTTAAACTTTTCAAAGACTACTCACCAGTTTCCTGACGTGACATGTGATGGCGATGTAGAGGGCCATGGAGACGAACCAGGCCACAATCTCCCACAGCTTCCCAGTGAAGAGCATCCAGGCGACCTGTTCGGCCTTGGGTGCACCGGAACAGGTTTTTACCCAGCACCAGCCCGCACTCACCTCGGACAGATCCTCACCGAGCGCACCCTGCCCCCAGGCAATTGCGACCATAACAACTAGAAAAAAGTTAATGTGCTGGTGTAGCATTTTAGTTGTTCTCCATATTTCAGTGTTTCAATATAATATGTTCTCGTACTATAAGCAGAAAAGAGGCGGCTTTTACAAATGGGGAGACACGTCCCATCGGCCTATCAAGAGCGTTCAGATGTACATATCACCGAGCAGGAGGTTATTCTAAAGAAACGACTCTTCACATATTTCCCTAGTTTGATCACAGAGAAGGCCCATCTAGATTGGATGGACAATCAATGACAGGCGAACTGCTCTGCTCACTGATTTGCATCTTACCTGGGATACCCCATGCAATGACATGCGCCGCCGGTATAGCTTTGTCCACCCAGTACGTCCGTCCCTTCACAACCATGACATACAGATATACCGCCGTGAAAAACGTCCAGAAGAAAGACCACATTCCTCCCGTGCTTGTCATGATCGCTTGCATGAGACAGACCGCAGGAGTGGGGTCGCATTGGTGCGAGACCCTGTGGAAATAGTTATATAGATAGCGCAAAACTCCGATGAGATTTCCAAGCGCTATCAAAAAGTCCGCAGCGCTGATGAAGACGACTAATAACCTGCTCGTGCTGCGTGTCTCCGGGTAGCAGGCATAGCTGATCACAACCAGGGAACTCCCCAATAACGCCGCGAGACAGCTTATGATCGTCACAGCCAAGAAGGCAGGTTGTGCAGCCGAGTAGAGCACAATGTTCGTCTCGGTCCCGTTTGTTATGATGAGTGCTGCAGTGATATTATAGGATATTGCTGTGGTGAATGTTTCCGCAGTGGTCGAGGACATCGCGTCCGTCGTAGGATGCGGCCAGAACATTTTCAGGTGTTGGGCCTCGAGGTGATGTAAGGCGAAATGATGCTAATCCGGATAAGACAAATAGGTTACCCCTTCCTACAGGTATTTGTAAGTCCAGTTTAGTTCAGCGATCGTCATCCGTTCAATGTAATGCTGGACGCATTCTCCAACCCACGAATCGTCTGAGCCAAAAATTAACACTCTGATACCTCCTAGGCTTGTGTATTCCTTCTGTTGGTCATTGGTCACTGCGAAAGTATTGACCAGGCTTTCTTTCACTGTAACGACCAGTCGACAGCGGTGCCGGATTTCCGTCTTAGTGTCTTTCTCAGCCAAAGCATATCACTCAGAACGACACATAGTACAATACGCCAATAGTAGCCCAACTATTGTGACCTGGTTCAGTTTGAGAAGTCATACATGGAGGATATGCTGGTGTTGACTGAGTATGAAAACATTGACTGACCGCCACTCTGATGGACTTTAAACAGCCAATATCAAAAGTCAAGAGAGCTCATAATCTATCACTTACTACTGACCCTGTCTGAAAGTAAAGTTTGTCTGCGTGACATACTTAGAATGATTCTTGTATTTTAGGAGACGAGTGTCAACAGACTGACATATATGTCCCTGTAAAGTGCTTGCTGGCTTCCTTCAGGAGCCGAGTGGTGACAGACGGTAGTCCCAGTAAAGACCCCCCTCCCCCAGCAAATTTAAGGTTGAGCAGTGCTTCCTATTCTCCTTTAGGGACGAGTGTCGACAGACGGATGTCCTTGTAAAACCCCATCCCCGCCCAGCAAGTTTAAGAGGAGGGCACTCGTTCTTATTGTCTTCTTTCAGGCGGCAGAGTGCTGACAGTTGGGTGTCCCGGCAAGAATCCCTCCCACGCCTGCCCAGCAATTTGACGGGTCGGGGCTGTGCGCATACTTGCTGACTTCCTTTAGGGACGAGTGTCGTTAGACGGATGTCCCTCAGTACAGATGTCGCAATTCTGTGAAGACGAAAACTGCGCTGAAATTTTAGCTGTGTGTCATTGGATGGTAGGCTACCACGTAGCTGGACACTGCCGCCTCAACAAACATCGGGCCTGTGTGACTCGGCCATCTCTTCATATGTGAATGTGTTTCCGCTAAATAAATCCCAGAACACATCCTGTCCACATCTTTCCCAGAAAAATCATGGGGATCAGAAGAAGATTTACGTCACACTGCCACATTCTTAAAACCAAACAATGTAAACGTTTAACAAGTTTAACGCAAAGAAGAGGAGGAAGAAGAAGAATTAGTCTTCTTTCGCTCAGCTGTCCGTGAAATAAGGCTTTTGGCAAGCATTAAAGCATCTAATAAATGCCTTCCATATAGGCCTAATTATGTTCTTACTAACATTGAGGATTTGTAATTAAAAGTCAAGATGGTCCACTTGATTCAAGTGTCTGATCTGGCGATAGGAAAATGACAAGGTATCAAAAGTTAATTGGCAGTTTATTGAATCAAACTATCAGCTTCTTTATCAATGATGATGAGCTATTTGGTCAGAGTTCGTAGTGATGTCCACGGTTATGCTATAGCCTATACAGATATTTGGTCTCCCGAGCCCTGGTGATCGGTTGGTAGCCCATTATATAGCTTCGATCCGCTACGCTCTACATCGAGCTCTCGAAAAATCCAGGAATTCCAGCCCAAACGCATTAAATGCGTTTGGGCTTGGGCATTTAAGCTTAAGGAAAACCCCTCAGTGTAAAAATAGTTTGACGTCACAAGGATAGTCAACCAATCAGGCCATTGTTTCGTCAACCAATAATTTTCGCACCTCGTACTTCGTCCCTTTTGGGGACGAAGCATTGGTCTACGTCAGCTGCTGCCACCTATTAACTGATTCACACTAAAAATATTCACTCGAGTCATCTTTCGGATATATTCAAATCAAAGTAATTTTATTTCGTTTCTTTAAAACAAATCAGTTTTTTTCATTTTGGACATTGTTTTACATATAATTGTAGTTAGACTGACAAATAATGTATCATTAGAATATTTTTGCTCCTTTCAACAAAATTTCAGACAATAAAGAAAATCTCGTGGAACACGAGATCTCATGAAAGCAAAGTCGCGTTTTTGTTGTCAATTTTGTGTTGGATTACCAAGTTGTGAGTCAAAAACACCCATTCTCCGAATTTCAATTTTATACATCTTGTAAGAACATGAACAACTTATATTTTTCGTTAGTTCTATCTACTTTTTATAGCATAGATGTGCTTATATCTTAGTTTTGCAGCGTTTACATCGGCGATTTCAATTTCGCTTTTCCATGTTTTCTGTCAAAATGTACAGGGCATGTACATAATGTACACGTACATCATGACATATTTGGTGTGTGTACATAGCTAACATAGCTGAATTGCACCTTGACAAGAGAATGAAATTGGACCGTCATGAAAGTGTTTCGGTAATTTGATCACAGCTGTAAGTTATTCATACCTTCCTTGGCCAAACTATAGGTCTACATGAGTTTCTCTAGGCCTATACTGGATATAGCCTAGATTATTAGATAGCGATACCGATAGGAACCATCTACCTTGTCAAGCTTCTCTTGACGCGACATGCGCACGACTGGCTGGTACATGGTGGGAAGATTGCGATTTTTAAACGAACATGTATTTTAGCTTTGGCTCCTCCCTTTGGATTGTCCAACTTCACTTGATCTTCTTATTGCTCTGCCCAAATTCTTTACTCCATAAAATTTTCCGCCAGTTCCATCAAGTTGATCTTGGCCATTTCGGATCCCAAAGCTGCTGGAAATGGCTTGCAAAAAATTTTTTTTTCAGCCAGGAGGATGGCGCATGCTTGATGTTTTGACATCACAATGTGTAGCGCTGTGTTAAAGGGACAACATAGGCAGCAGCTAGGCAGACAAGATAAAGTTACACAAAGTCGCCAATAGGGGTCTGTCACATCTCACAGTATGTCGAAATGATTCACACTTGTACGAGGAATACATTTGGTGCTGAATCTGGCATGAACCAAACTGGCTTGACTCTTGGTTATTAATCTGGTGCTCTAACCGCTCTGCCACTGATCCTCCTTAGGCCTATACATGTGATACAGGCATTTTGTACGGGCGTCCTCCAACCGGCTGAGTAACTTCAACACAGTATGTACAAATACTTGCTCTCCTCTTGCATTTTTTCACTGTTGAACTTTATGCAATGTAGCAGAGCAAATGCATGATAAGCACTTATGATAATCGGGGAACAATGTTGACCTACAAAGTGTGCACAAGTTACATTTATGATTGAACATGACACATGACATACTCTGGGCAATTGGTGTGCAATCGTCTCAAAAAGTATAATTGGGAAATGTGGGACCTACATGCACGCAGTACCAATTGCAATTTCAGTTATTGCCATTTGCCATGATCTTTATAAAAGAATCAAAAAATTTTGCAGTCAACGTGTGGAGCATAGCTGGGAATGTTGTTTAGAGTTTTTGTTCAGTTGCCTAAATCTTTTCAGAGTCTACTTTTGGATGGGACAAATAGTCGATTATGAGGGCTGCCGCTGTCCATTTAGTACTTGTACGCACTGAGGGGAGGAGGGGTTGGTCAAAGTGCGTACGAAATGCGGTCAGGCTGGGGGGATATTCAAAGTGATGCAACGGAAGCACTATATTAGCACCAAGTGCCTTGGCCTGAGTCAGTCGTTTATATCGCCATCTTGTGTTTGTGTGTGTACACTGCGGTACTATAGTTCTTGGTACAAGACTGGATTCCAGTTAGTGGTAAGTCCATACATGCGCTGGGACTAGGTAATGGCTGGCAGCTGCATCTGCATTGAATTCTGGCATAAAAAGATACATCATTTCTACAGCAAGGTGATTGATTCAAAAATACAAAAGTCTTGACAAAATCTCAGGAGTCCTGTAACAGATTGTTAAGGGTTGACCATAGGCACCACCATTTTGGCTAGAACTTGAAATCATAACAATTAGAACTCCTTCAAAACGTAGTGAATGCTCATTCAAAACCCTGGAGGCTGTTCTCTGGAAAACAAAGAACAGACTCCAGCCCTTGAAATGAGCATTCACTACGTTTTGAAAGAGTTCTGATTGCTTTAGGATTTGGAGGTCTAGTCTAAATGGCCGTACCTATGGTCAAGGGTTGACAACCCTTAACGGTTTCAAACATGAGGACCCTGGGCCAAGTTTCATGCTTCAGAAGACACTTTCGGGGGTTATCTCAAGCCATGATTACCCGTATTATGTGTGGCTTACTTAATGCGTATGCATACATGTACAGGGCTTGGGGGAGGGCAACGGCAAGAGCGTACAAGCTGGTCCAAAATTAGTGGTTCGGTTGGTGGATTGACTTGCCTCGTCATAATAATACTTGATGTTGCCACTACCACTGTTGTACAATGTCTACAGGTATATGTGTTTAATACCTCATACTAAACTAACCTAAGTTATTGCTATTAGAAGATACCGGTCATAAATACTATGCACTGCTGCTATGACATGTATTTTATGACATAGCACAAGACATGCAAGAAATTTCTGCAAAATTATAGTTAAATGATAGTTATGAACAGCTGCAAAGAAAGGCTGCCATGTTGCAAGAACTATAATTGCTTCAGTCTATCATGGTCTGTGCCTTGTTCAGTTTCTGATGTACATGTAAGTCTCTCGATTTTTCTGAGAACATGATATGAAGAGCAACATAGGTAGTTTTATCAACAAAATTACTCGAGTATTCAGGAAATTTCTATCCGTGATCGCTCGAAAGTACCGAATTACATGCAATAAATGCACAAAATAGTTTCAGTCAAGAGTACCCCATTGGAAAGACAGAATGGCTGTCCAATTACTCCGTTTTGGCAAATATCCCTCAAGTGAGCTTTTATAACATAAACAGATTTACACGTAAGCTAATGAAATAAGTAGGAGAAATCCCTTTAATGGTTAATGAAGGGCCTACCGGCTGTGTTTACATTTTGGCTGTAGTTCATGGAACAAGGGCCATGAATGTTGTGGGGCACAGAAAAGGGTTCATTTCATTTGTTGCTTTATGCTTTTAAAACAGCAAAAAAACAATCGGAGATCTAATTTGGAGAAGACCAGGGCACCTGCTAGACGAGAGTCCTGTCCTATACTGTCCTGTTTTTTAAGGCAAGGCATGTTGGCACTGGCAGGGGTGATCAGTTTCTTTTTTTGGCATGGGGCGAAAGGCTCTCTGTAGGGGGGGGGCTAAATGACTCTTTGAATAAAATTTGTCCGAAGTTGTGGTCAAAAGTTCACGTTTTTTGGTGACTTCTGCGAGAGGGGGAGGGCAAATGTCCCTCTGCTCCCTCCCACTAGCTCATTAGGTAGTGGTGTCAAAGCTAGCACACTTTAACATGTTCAAAATGGTCCCCAAACTGGATGCTGCACAATTCACTAATTATGGAATTCCACAGCACAGGTTTAAAAAAATCAGCTGACCTCGCTAACTGTCATGGTACATCAATTTATGTGTGCAGTGAAAAGGTAGATGTAGGCTAGAAACTGGTCATACATAGAGCCCAGGTTATAGCTGAATTCAGTGTTCCCTTGCTCTCGTTGCATATTGTTGTCCTTTCAGGATTGGCTTTGTCCTTGCAGGGTAAAGTAACTTTAAGTTAGCCAAAGTTAAAATCACTTGGCCAACGCACGGTAAAGCATTCTTAAAGAGTGCACGGGAAATGATGCTTTGATCACCAGTGGGGGCCAATCTAAGGAAATCTGGGATCCGGGACCTGGGATAAATGTCAATCAAACCTGTTCATGCTGTGGTTTAAATAAACCTTGTTTTTCACCAATTTTTCATTTCACCTTTGCTCTGTATGAGCGATTGCAAAAAAGATGCCTCCTCCAGATCTGGCAGATGTTATAGTCTTATGTTTCCTTTTGCATGCAATAGGAAGGCAGTGTACATTCATGATACAGTCTGGCTTACAGTCTACATGTAGCTAGCTAATCTTAATTCAACACCTTCTTTATCATGTTTTTATGATATATCTCACAAACTCATGCATGAAAGCCAATGCAGTTTTTAGCATTCAGGTTTTTTTTGTTTTCTCAGTACATTTGGCAAAATGGTGATTGCTAGTCTTTGTGGTCCTCTCAAAAATCTTAAAAGAAAATATTTTTATTTGGAACATTTTGCAAAAGATTCTCGCTAGAAAAAAACAGAACACAAAATTCTAAGATCTTTGATTTGGCTGATTGAAGTCATCTTGAAGACCAGTCTACTCTTGCTGATGGAGCTCTATTCAGGATTTGTGAAGAGGTAATGGACCGATCCCATTACACAGGCTATATATGTAGTTGGTCATCAACTTGTCATCCATCTTTTGACAAGTTTTGTACATGTAAGATATTATGTCGCACCTCCAGGACCCAGCTAGCATAATTAGCAACGTTGCTAATTATGGTGTACAACTGTTGGTAGTTCATGTAACAATGTATTGCAAATGTACAATTACATCGCCAAGTGCAGCTCTACATTTTATTTCATGGTTTTTTGTCAGACTGGTAACTACAACAACTTGATGGTCAGGCGAGATAATTTTGTAGGCTGATGTTCTGTTCATGTGTAAACTTCATTTAGTCTGCAGGAGATGGTTAGGAATTAGTCTGAGCTATTTGTAGAAAACTAGTTACTGCTCTCAGTTTTCCGTAACAGTAGGATTTCTCGGCTACCGTGGATTGTGGAATGAGTGCGCTGCATGTTCCCTGACTTTCACACACTGCTTTGAATTTTACGGGTCAACGAGTGCACAAAAAATCAAATGGAATTACAAAAGTCTTGGAGAGAAAATGTGGAGAGCAGAAGATTGTTTTGGGGTGAAGAGAGGTGGCAACAAAAGTCACCCAGCTTTCCCAGCTCAGCCTGCTCCGGGAAATTTCATATAGGTTGCCTAAGCCTCTGTTGCGATACCAAGTAACGCGCCTCGATGTCTCATGAAGCTGTGGCACCAGTATTCGGTGTGATATTGTACTTAACATGACCCTGCACCGAGGTTTGAGGTATCTTGTTCTCTATCTAATGACGTGACAGCTATGGAAAACGCCCATTTTTAGTGTCGATTTCAGATGTGGTATCGCTGACCATGAATCAAAGATGCAGGCAGGCGCCGTGGTCTTCGGCTGGAATATCTGTTGACAAGACTCACACTCACAGTCTGTACATGGACTTGATGACCCACAAGCTGTGTCCAATCTCAATTTCTGTTATTCAGCTTTGGTCACCAAAGCTGAATAACAGAAATTGAGATTGGACACCAAATTGGTGTCACTGGCCAAAAATTCAACTCGCCAATCTTGTTGTTCTTCATGTTCTGTATAAAAGGTAGAACCTCTCTATCAAGGACACCCTCGGAACTGACAAGTAATGTCCTTTAGAGAGGTGGCCTGATTAGAGAGGTCAAATTGAATGAAAACAACCAATTTGGTACCAAAACTATATCCTTGATAGAGGGGTTGTCCTCATAGAGAGGTGTCCTCTAAGGGAGGTTCCACTGTATCGTGAAGTGAACCAAACTGCAACTACAGTAGAACCTCTATTAGCGGACACCTCTCTATTGAGGACAACCTCTCTATTAAGGACACAAGTTTTGGTCCCAAATTGGTTGATTCTATTCAATTTGACCTCACTAATCAGGACACCCCTCTATTAAGGACAGCACTTGTCAGGCCTGAGGGTGTCCTTATTAGAGAGGTTCTACTACATCATCTAATGTTTTGCCTCTCTTCTTTCCATCATAGGTCAGACAGGTGCGCTTTTGATGGATAACTTACTGAATGGCGGATAATTCGGGTCAGCTGGCGGTAAAATGTCAAACGAGCACAGAAGTGATTAGTAATTAATTTGTAAGGTAAGATAGATATTTACTAATTCAGTCTGATTGAAAGACATCAAGCGTGTCAAGTGATTTGATTTAGTCCAACCAAAGTTGGTTTGGATGAATCCTGTAAAATACAGACTGCGAAAACAAATTCCTGTATTCCATATGTCATCATCATCTTGTATAGATTTATACATAGGGGGTGACTGCATCGATCAAAAAGTTACGAGCACAATCTGTCCTATAATTGATGTTACTAAATATGTACTACACCAAGTATAGAATCGATGTCTACTTTTAACAGTTTTTTTTTTATCATAGAATTTTACTCTTTCAATGGTTTGTGTAATACGACATGTATGTGGGAACACTCTAAACTAAGAGCCAAGACCCAATGCTCTATTTCAGAGCCAAGTGCTGCCAGGAAAGCCATGAGCAAGGGGAAAATATAGGGCCTTATAGGCAAATGAATATAATTATTATCTTCGGGAGCCCGAGGCCCACAGGTGCTAATGAATAAATTTCTTTTGTAACCGTTTCTGACGTTGTAAGACATCGCCGCCTGGATAGGGGTTGTCTGCAGCCTGGATTTTTTATCGTACTATCGTTACACCGCCTGTACAATACGGTGTACATTGTGCCTGCACTTCTTAACTCAGTACAGTCACAGACGTGTTTTTCATTTGGGCCGTCAAAAGTGGATCCGGATGGGGATGCTATCGCGTATTGGATAATAGCATTGACCAGTTTGAGTTGGACCGTGTAGATGGCGCAGTGATAGACAAGTACGTACGCCTATCTGTCCTGTAAAAAAAAAGTGATACTGACTCTTGGCCCTGGCTCTTAGTTTAGGTTGTCCCATGTATGAGCCAAACAGTTCCTCAGTGTTAAGATTCTTATTCACTACTAGATTCTGTATTCAGCACGTGGTCAAGTTTAAAAACTGGCAGGAAGTGGGCTGTGCTGTCAGTCAAGTGTTGCTGGCCTCTCTGTGGCGCATCGCTTCTAACACAGGTGCATAATATCCTCGACTTCTCCACCGAATATGTGACTAATAACACGCGGAATGACATGAACAAACTTACCTAACGAATCTGGTGGAAGATGCCTGTCTAAAGGTTGCGAAAAGCATGCAGTGGCGATTAGCGTTGGTAATGTGCAGTTTGTGCAGGTAATTGGTGATTTTTCTTGCGGAAGAAAAAGTTGATGATGCCAATATCTTCATGAACTTGTTACTCATTAGCGGTTCACGCTATCCACCCGATATTTTTCACTTTAAACGAACATGGCTAGGCCACTTGGCTAATGTACACTGCATGGATTGCAATTCTGCTCAGTGTTAAAAACATGATGATTTTTATGAGCACGGAAATTTTGGTCGGAAACAATTGCTTGGTGGTATGACGGTCTCAGCAAAAAAAGTATAATAGTAGAGCCTAAAAAGCCTTTGGACTGGCAGGTGTTGTCTCTAATAGAAAGGTACCATGTCTTGATTACAGGTTAAAATTATATTTAAAAGATTGCGCATTCGGAACCAAAATCGTTGTACCTGATTTTGGAGGCCAGAGGGTGTCCTACTCACAGAGGTGTCTGCTAATAAAAGGGAGGTTGGACATGTTATCCTCCTTTTCTTCTCTGGACATTTCCATCAGTTTTAGGCATCTGCTGGATTTAACACCAGTAAAATAACAGTTTATAACTTAAGGATGGGGAGGGGTGGGTGTATTATAAAAAATGTATGAAATTTATGAAGGCCATGTTAAAATCCACCTTTGCTATTCTTGGTGTCTGATATGTCTACGACCCACTACCAGACTAAGCTGATCATGCCTACGAGTATTATTACTCCTTGTAGTTTTGAATTTCATAATGTCAATTTTTAAAATATTAGTCATTACATTTTCAGCCGGGATATTTATATAATGTTGTTATTTGATATCGTCGTATCGTAGCGTCATCACCCTGACAGGCAATTTCACTCGATAGTTTACCCCCTCAATATTTACTCCCTCGGAAACATGCGTGGAGAAGTCATGTTGTAGGCCCTGTTTGCAAGAGGATGAGTGTCATGAGCATGGGAGGAGTAGGTTTTGCTTGAGAACCTGACTTGGATCAATTTTCTGAATCAAACATGTCTCCATTTTGCATACTTTTAGAACCTCTTGGCTGATGATATCGATGATGATAGTGGACTACCTAGTTGCATTGTCATAGACCAGATCCCCCAGAGGTGGAGAGCATTGTGTGGTACAGGGCCCGTGGTACAGCCAGCTGTGTTAAGCCTGGTCTACACTAGCAAACATGACCCAACAGAATGTTTGGGGACCCGTCCACAATATCAAACACAGGCAAACATTGCCAAACAATGCAACCAATGATTAGTCCCTGAAATTAAAATATAAGGAACCTGATACCAATGTAAGACGAGGATAAGCTGAAGCTGAATCACATTGTTCCACTAACAGGTGTTGCAATCATTCTACAATATCTCACTATGTTTATTTAGATGTCTGACAGGGGAAGTAATTCTGGTTGCTTGGGGGTAGACATTCAGAGCGCTAATAATATGCAGGTATTTTAACCCTCGAGCAAAGCTTCGTGTGAATTGGCATCCTAATAGCTGTTTAATAAATCTCGGCAAATATATCTTCTAGAAAGAAGCAAACTTTTTACAAAAAATATTTGCGATTTTTAAGAGTTTGAACTAAAACTATGAAGATCTTTTTTTGTCTAAATAGTTAAAAGTTAGTCTCTTTGTTTGTTTTAGTTTGACAATGACGTGTGATTTATGATTTAATCAAGATTACAGCTTTTATAGTCTCTGCAAGTCAATTTCATTAATGTCGTTAATGATTGTAATTAGCCTCATTAATCACTTGAGGACTCATTATATCATTGTTAATTATGTTAAGTCTTGAAGTGTGCCAAATTGAGCACAATTTGAATCAAATATCTAAATTTCGGCCAGGTTTTTGGCTCACCGGTACGGTGAGTCTATACAACACCACAGTGTCCCTCGTCCGTCGTCGTCGTCGTTATTAAAAATTTATGGTAGGTACTCCCAGCCAGGATACATCACATATATCATAGAGGTTTTCGATTTGACCTATTTTTCACTATTGATCTTTTTATCGTTTTGGGCACCAGGGGGCAAAAAGTGAAAACCTAGAAAGTGTGATATCTCGCTCATTAGTGATTCGTATTCGATAAAGTTGTTATGGTTGGTACTCCCAGCAAGGATACATTACATGTTATACAGGTTTTTGATTTGACGTTCTTTTCAAGGTCCATTGTCAATTAAAGTCGTTACCTAATTACCAGTGAGCACGATGGCCCCTGGCCTTTTCATTTTAACCCACTTGATCTTTTGAAAGAAATTCGTCTGGCAAGATTTGAATTTTGAATCAGCCACTTATGAAAGACAGCTTTTTTTCAGGGACGTCTGGGGGTGGTTATAGTACAGTCGCCCTCCTAAATACAACATTGGGCCTAACAAATGAATCGTAAATGACTCAATCCCTTCAATGCACAAAAATCACAACTGTTGCTGTCTCCAGAAAGAATTTCAAACACAAAGACATTCTATGGAAACTTACTAAGTTTTTACCAAGAAGCCCCCCACCTCAATACAACCTTGGACCTAAAAAACTAATCGTAAATGACTCAATCCCTTCATTGCACAAAAATAAGAACTGTTCCTGTCTCCAGCAAGAATTTCAAACACAAAGACATTCAATGGAAACTTAACTGAGTTTTTACCAAGAAGTCCCCACTTAAAAATGTTGAACAACATTCTGATTGTCTGGCACTTGTTTCCTGTACGAGATGCTTGAGGCTGGTTACGAGCCTTATTGTGGCGTGCTTTAGTTAGTACTTCCTGGTTATGTTGGAGGAATGGCACGTAGACAGGCCGTAGGTTTGGATGGTGATTATCAGAGTGTAACTCCTCCAGGTTTTACTTGAAGAGAGGAAAAAAACACATCAAGTGTTATGAAGATTGAGAGTGCTAATTGGAGCATCTCTTACACCTTTCTTTTGTATATGAATCGAGGGCAAGTATACTATCAATCTCGATGGCCTGGTGTAAAGGCGTGTGCCTTGTGAACAGAACGTCGCTGGTTCGAGCCCGTTGGTACTATACTTTCCGATGCTCTTCCTTGGAGAATAAAATGGTGTCATTTGTACGGATGTCATCATAAATATATAAGTGGTTTAAATATCTAAATCATGCGGTTGAATCTTGAAGTCCAATTTAGCTACTCCTGAATATGGCCTAAAATTATGGCTTACAAAACATACATGTACTGTAAAAAAGGCCTCTCTATTGCAAAGTGTCATTCAGGGCATCATTCAACACACTGTTCTAGAAGTGGTAAACCTTGTACTGCTTTTGTAATCTAAAACAACACTGACAAAAAGATATTGATTTAGTTAAAAAACAAGTCCATTACAAGCATATTTTTAAAACAAAACACACACATTTATTAGCAAGAGAGGCAAGCAAACGTGGTGGACTTCCAGTTTCCAGCTAAATGGCTGATTATCTCGTACCTGCCAGGCAAAATGTTAAACTCTTAAAAAATCCATAAACAATCTAGTAGGTTTAATCGATTGTATCATAAATTATAGATGGTTGACAGTTATTGGTTTGTCTGATCAGCCTTCAGGTATTGGAGTTTGAGACTGAGATTGTTGACAAGTCATGAAAAAGAATTTGGAAATCAGTCATTTTTCCAAGTAAGTGGAGTGTTTTTAAAAGGTACATGTACACCGGCAAAATTTTCTGTCATAGAATATATAATGGTGAATCATTATCAATTCTACTGTGGGCCATCTATGACTCTATGATTTAACCTTGTAAAGAAACGACCAACAGACTCAGTTACCGTCACTTGACAACCTCACAGCTCGACAACTGCCTTTTACGTGTATTTATTACATGTGTATTACGTGTAAGTTAGCCTTGCCAATTGTATTAAATGTGATGACACAGCAATTTTGGCCCTATGATAATCCAGATATTGAGACAAGGGGCCAAGAGTGTCACATTGATACAACAGAATCACCCACCTAATCGTCAACAGGCAAACCCCCCATCCAAGAAGAGATTTTAATTTTCCACTCGAGCCAGATGTGGGCTATAAATAGCATCATGGCGATTGATCACTGACCAAAAGAAATGTATGCAAAACTGTGCGGTACAGTGTATTCTTAAAAGCAAAATTCGGCATGGTTCCAGAACACACCAGAAGCTGTACCAAAACATATCGTCGAGGAACTCTATGGCGCTGCAGTTTACTTGCAGAACTTTCTTGTCCAATTTCTCATCCAGGGAGAAATTGGATTAGTCACAACCACCACATTTGAAGAGACCAAGTCACAATCTCTCATCATGGTCTTGCGTGCATAACTAGTCACAACCACCACATTTGAAGAGACCAAGTCACAATCTCTCATCATGGTCTTGCGTGCATAACTAGTCACAACCACCACATTTGAAGAGACCAAGTCACAATCTCTCATCATGGTCTTGGATGCATAACTAATACAATGCCTCCCAACAGGATCACTGTATCATCAAGATGCAATGGTGTTCTTGTCATTTTGCCCAGTGTTTAAGAACACATATGGATGTCCTTGTCACAACCACCACATTTGACAAGAGGAATTCATAATCTCGCCTCATCTTGTCCTTGCCAATTTAGCTTACAGTCTAACTTTTCTTCTAACCATTTTTGATTCATTAGTTTTGTTCTTAATCTTATTAACTTCTGTTCTTGTTGGCTCAAGTTCTAGTGGTGTGCCAACCTGCTGATGAGCTCCAGGGCAGACTGCATGGGCCCATATAACAAAATTATGGACGAAACTAGTGAAGACCACAGGGAGGGCTATTTAAATCATACCAGGAACATGAGTTGTAACATAAATGATTGTTCATGTACATTACATGTCCATTAATAGTATACCAGTTTTCAATGCCAGACTTCCTTACATGTAGTTGTGGTAGCGGTCTTCACTAGTCCGGGTTAAAAGATGTCAAACAATGTTCCACTAGATTTACCATCAACTTCGAGATGGAAGATTGAACGACAAGCTCTTTCCATAGGACCAAGGTAGAACCAAAAAGCTTTAGTGAGCAGCTTAGTCTCCCTGATTATAATCATTATAGCTAATTAATTACCTACAATTTATTCAAAATAGATTATGTACAGTATTATTCAGTCTACCAGTCAGTTTGGTGATCACAGCATTTATATTGATATTCTTGAGAATAATGAGATGAAGTGGACCTAAATCTGAACATCATACTGATTCTGGTGTCAAGATATCCTTCTCTTTTTACAAATTGTGTTTTCCTGGCATTCATCTTTTGACAGAAGAGGATCTTCAGGCCTGCCATTGAAAGAAAGAAAGATCATGTCCGGTGTGATTGTTTCAATTCCAGCTGGATTGCATTATTGCAATTTGTTTTTAGAATATATATACAATACTTGCCTCTGCCTCCTTTTCCTTTCTTTTATTACTCTGCTGGAGCAGCTCCAATCAAGAAAGCCGACATCCCTGACCACTGTGGACTACTGCCACTGGCCATAACAGAATCGTCAGACAACATATTCATAGCCACATTTTCAAAAACAGAAATATGACGTTTTGACTTAATTGAATGATGCAATAATAATACCATGAATACCTATAAAACATGGCAAAATTCATCGACTGTTGCGGTTGAGCCAGTGTCTTGTGCCGTGCTGTTGTCTATCCAATTACATGTAGATGAAATGGCATTGCTTCAAGAAAAAGGAGTCTTAAGTTTGTCAACAACTCGAAAAAGTATCAGGCCCCACACATTCAATGAATGAATGAATGGGCCTACGCCCTACTATGTTTTTCATGGCAAAAACCAAATTATGAAAATTTGCAAGTAAAACCAATCTATAAATCATGCAGATGCCATTTCATGATCATGCAGAGAACGTCGTCACTGCCTGTGCTTATTACGTCACAAGCACATGGAAATTTTTCTTGACTGGTTTTATTTGACCAGAACCAAATGCATTTTACAGCATGAAAACTCGACTTGGAGTCCACCATGTTTGAACATTTACGGTTCGTAGAACTGGAAAATCGCACTGTCTTTGATGAATTTTATTGGCCACGCAAACGGCCAGCAATTTAAATCCTTGTGTTCTACAGAATCCCGAATAATTCATGAATCGTAAAGTGTTCATAAAACCATTAATATTACGTTTTTTACGGCATAAGACCACTCATTTTGAAGCATGACACGCGGTCTTTCAGATCAGCTCAAAAGAGGGCTTCCTATTAGCACCTCCACAACATGGAGAGTGAAAATGTGAAGGGATCGGCATTAAGGTCAAATCGAGGCTAGATTTTTCGTCTGCTAAATTTTATGTTAAATAATTAGATGAGTTGACGAATAACCTGTGTGGAATGGTGCTGATGGTTGTGCTCTGGCTGTCGGCTGAACTAATACATACCATCCAGTTGAGGGAAATATTGTGAGACCCCAATATTTACTGTCCTTCAGAAGATATTTGATTGATGATTGTGTCCCCAGCCTATAATATCACCCTCATAAGGAGGTCATGTAGTGATGCCGACAAAGGAATCTAACCAGGGCTATTTATGAAATGTTATGTGAAAACATCTAAGCATTTTCCACGCCAGACATGGTTGATTGTGTGATACCACACTTTTGGAATAATGATAAATAAAATGCTATTCATAGAATAAATATATTGGGAGTACTTTGCCACTGTCTCAGTGTCTGGTGTCCTTGAAGTTGTACAGATTTATGAATCAGAACTGTTCAAAACTGCCCATTTTTATGAGGAATTCGTGACAGGTTTCCTTAAGGCATGTAAGGGTTGACCATTAGTACCCCCATTTAGACTAGACCTCCAAATCCTAAAGCAATTAGAACTCTTTCAAAACGTAGTGAATGCTCATTTCAAGGGTTGGAGTCTGTTCTTAGTTTTCCAGAGAACAGCCTCCAGGGTTTTGAATGGGCATTCACTACGTTTTGAAGGATTTCTAATTGCTTTATGATTTCAAGTTTAGCCAAAATGGCCTACCCATGGTCAACCCTTAATGATAACCAGCATGTGTTTTCGCATCGAACCAGCCTTTCAATTACTGAGATACATGTTATGCTGTTGTTGCTTTGGGCTGTTGGTTCTCGGAGCTGAAACAACAACAAGTATCACAATGGTACTGGTTTTGTGAGAGACAGCATAGCGCATCGATACTAGTTTCTTCACTCAGAAACAGAACAAGTGTTTGGGTCAGTGCTGCAGTCTCACGTGAGGTGGTTGTTTTAGCTTGTTCGTTCTCAGCACAGTGGTTCTACAAAATACCGCTTGCGGTCTTATCATAACAGTTTGGAAACCAGTGAATGCTCAGTATTGGCCCAGCAATACAGCCGCGTACATCATTGGTGTGACTGTGTCATATCATCTATCAGCCACACATGTAGGTGCTCTGTATTGGAGAGACGGCATATTACGATTTCTTAAATTACCGTCATAACTATCAGGACAGGCATGACTCCCGCACGTCGTAGTTTAGGCTGCGGTTGTTACTAGAGACTTGGCACTATTGTTCACGATAATCGTGGCTCGCTGGTGACATTGCATCGCTTTGATGTTTATGACTGATGATGTGATGTTCAAGGGAAATAGTAATATTGTCAGGATCAGGATGCTGGCATGGTGTGAACTGGGTTATGACTCATAGGAGGGTCTGGAGGTGGATTCTCTTGTTTGTCGTGTGATCGACTTGGATTGGTTATTGTTAATTGCATTTGTTTTAAAAGTGCATCTTCCAAGTTTGTAGTGTTGGCACAGTATTTCAGGGCATAGCTCAAGTTGTGATTACTTTACAAATTGTGATAGTTCCATAATATTGAGTTTGTATGAATGCAGGTCTCAGGTTCCGGTTGCTTGAAATATATGACAAAGACGAATACGTCTAAGAATTTGAAGAATATGGGAAGGATTTACGCAGCTATTCAGCCCAGATTATTGTGTGATATGTCTGAGGAGACTTTGCAAACTTTTGCTCAGTATAAAATTAATACTTGAGGAGACTTTGCAAACTTTTGCCCAGTTTATAGCAAATGCTTCAGGTGACTCAGCAAACTTTTGGTCATTATAACGTTGTACTTTTCTCGTTTCTGTGATTCTGGGGCCTGGGACCATCTCCATACCTAAATGAAATCTGAGAAGTGTCGTTGATTGCACAAATGCAAATACACTTGTGATTCTTTTGGATAACTTAGAATACCTCAAATTCTGTGATTTCTTGAGGAAGGGTGTCATCGAATTCGTTGTGATATGGAAACTGGTGTCATCTTACAGTGATTACTCGGACCATTGTAAAATCTACTGCCCTCCATGAGGAATTTAGGTTGTAATTTTTGCAGGTAGGATAATCTCCTTTCTACAATTTGCTGTTCTCCCAGAGATTACATGGCGGGTCAAGGAATCCGGGTCAATTTACCAAAATTAATAGCGAGGGTACACCCCCTGGATTGTCTGTTGTTGCCCAAGGGCAAGGTGCTCAGATAGCCTGGGTGCTCTTCGGCTGCTTTTCTTACCAGGAATTGGTCCTTGTGTCCTTACATGAGGTAAGTGTTGTTGAGCCTTGATGGGTGACAGCAACAGTTTAGCTAGCTCCTAGTCCTGTCTGTTAATATTGCACCCTGGTAATACCTAAAATATCTATGCAGGGGGTGGTGCTGACCCTTAGCAAGGGTGTATCAATCTTCTTTATAAGATGCAAAAACCTTGGCAGTCAAGATGGGGATGGTGTGGGGGGAGGAATTGATATTTTCAAAAGTGTCATTTTTATTCGGTTTCTGATCTTTTAAGTTGGTCTCTGACTTGTGTGCAGTTCTCTAGATTCAGTGGCAAATCCTCAAAGATGAAGTTCTTAAGGCACACTCATTACTTTGTACCTTATTTAGTACAGCATTTTTTTGCGGAGATTGACCCTAACACCATCTTTATAAGGGGCTCTTTTATAGAGTTTGCAAACTCTGATGGCCTGTATTCGTTTGATATCTTAACCACTGCCAGAAACCATTGGTGTTCAGTTGGTTATAACAATGCTATTTCTGTAAGCCATCGATATCATTCTTGAGGCAGTATTCTCACCGCCATCTCTGATAATGATACCGGAGACCTACTACTATGATGAAATACGCTGCAGTTTCAATCGATACATGTGGGCTGGTGTTAGGTTGCAACCAGGGAGCTAAATGGATTAGATCCGAAAACATTTAGGGCAGATTGTTCGCCCTGGGTTTCCTCTGGGGGTCAAGGTTATTTCTGACGGGCGTTGTGAATTATTTTAAAATGATGATGTGTATAATGGAAAAATATCTGTGAAGCACCTATGGCTATGTACTCTGAAGGCAGTCTCCCTTTCGAAATCTATCTCCAGTACAAATATCATACAGTGACAGTGTTCTCAACAGCAAATTTTGTTGGCTGGGTGCTAGCTGTTACGATATTTTGATAGAACTTAGAATTCATTTCAATTATGTCCATGTTGGCAGCAAATCTGTTGGGTGCTGCTCTAACAGTAAAACCATTACCACTTCTGTCGGAGTGATATTTTTTTTATCCGGGTGCTCAAATGGAAAAAATTATTTTTGTCCAGGTGCCGCGCCAGTGGAGAATTCTGAGTGGTGCTGCCACCTTGTACATTACATGTAAGGTCGAGCTACTTGTAATCATTTTAAAACTGGATAAACAAAGTAGGCGATAGTACATATGTAATTAGCAGTTGATTGAATACACAGTATATTTCTAGCTCATGTCAATTTCACCCACAGAAGGTTCTGTAGCAGTATATTAGACTACTAACTATCACTGCCACCTTTTGGCAATAGAGTCCCTCATTAGTTGTTGGCTGGCTCTGGTCAAGTGTTCACTGTTGCCTGTTGGACTGGGGCATAAAGTACCTTGCAAATGAGCAATTTGCTGCCACCTTCAATCGTGATCGTCTGTGACAAAAATCGTGTGCTGGCGGTGGTCATCGCAGGTGCCAGAGACAACAATCATTGATCACAGCGCCCTGCAATCAATGTCAATCCAAGCTATTACAGTTTTTCCACAGACGAGTGATACTTATTGTTGCACATAGCAGCAACTGTAATCACAGGTCGTAGCAATCAAAATTGCTCGTTTTTGCCCTACTTAAAGGCTTCTCTCACAGATCAGCATATTGGAAGTTCCCTCAAGACAACTTTCCGTCTGCTTTTTATTTCAGCGACGTTCAAAAATGTTTTAAGCATCATCACAATTACGTTACAGTGCTTCCAATTAGAAATGGACCATGCAAAGACCAGTGTACTCCGCTACCTATTTTGGTCCGGTGCACCACCAGACCAAAATTAAATTTTACATTACCACCAGACCGTTTTCTTTAAAGCTGTAATTGTTTTCCTGACCATTCACCAGACCATAAGTTATGGAAAACTTCAACTGCAACAAAATCTAACCAAAGAAATATTGAGTGGAGAACACTGAAAGACAGTCATGTATTTTACCAACATTGACAAATTTCGAAAGATGGAGGCATTGTTTTTCATACCTTATATTGTCGAATGAAAAAAAGTGCTGTACGCCATTAAAATTGTGTACCATTATGTCATGTGTGTATAGCGTGAAACCGAAGGTGTCTTCAGCAGCAGTTCTTAGATTTCTTAATCCTGCATGAAGTCTCTCGGAATAAAACCCCTTTCACAATATTTGCCTCAATTAAATTACCTTAACCCTGCAGGCTCTCAATATCAGTGTGGGCGAAGAAAAACCTACACATTATAGTAATATACAGATCAGTAATGACTAATGTATCATATCTCAGTGAGATGACCTGAACTGAAGGTGTCTTTGGCAGCCATTCTTAACCCTGCAGACTCCCTTTGTTCTCAAGAACCTGATCTATCTTGATTACCATGACAACGCGATGATGCCCGCCATCAGGAGCAAGCACGTCTCAGCTTGAATTGTGCGCTATTTTGTATTAGTTTCATAGCGGAAATGACACTTAAGTATAGATATAATTGTCGGCTGAGATGATATTTCTTACCGTGGATCGTTTAAACTGTCATTCATGGATCAGTTGAAAGGGAAAATGTATAGAGGGTGTATAAAAATACTTTGAATCATTTGCCTACGAAATTGAATAGAGCTGAAATCAGTCATTCTTTTGTGTATTTTTACGTTTGAAAGCTTTTGGCAGTATTTAGCTTAACCAGGAAAACAAAAATACCTCAATGTAGAGTATGTGTATGGTTGAAATATATATGAGGTGTTTTTTTGTGCCTTGCAGTTGCTCAAAGGAAGGCAATTCTTCACTATAGATGTGAAAGTTGTGGGCTAAATATTCAATATGGCCATCATTGTATAGCCAAAAGACAATTCTCAATAGAGACAATAGCTGCACCTAGACATTAGAATTGAAGGTTGGAATAAATATTCAACACGTTTATTGTCAAAAGACAATTCTCCAACAGCTAGACTTGAAAGTTGAGCTAGATAATCAATGTGGCCATTAAGGTCACTTATCATGGTTATTTGCCTTTGAATAAGAAACAGATTTTGTCAGCTCTACAAATCATTAAAATTCATCCATGGAAATTCATCTTTTTCTCTCACCTGTACTGTGAACCGTCAAATTAATGCAAGCATATTTTTCCTTATTCTTCGCGAATGCTTCATCAACCACGACTTAAAAAGTTCAAAACTTTCAACGGAGCCACTTGCCAATTCACTGCCATTTCCCAAAAAAGGCCATTAGCCTCGGATTGAGTGACGAAAAAAAAGGGGCATTTCTCATTGAAGCAAAAAAGTGGCAGAGAATTCTTCAGTCAGGCCCTTTCAACTGTAAAATGCATTCGCCATTACATTTTGGCAGCAAACGCGCTATGTTGCCTTCAGCCAATGAGGAACCTGTACAACAAAACCTGCCAATAGGGGGCCCTGCAGGCAAGTGGACCATGGTTGTAATGAGAAAGCCATTTCCCGGTTCAATGATTATTGAATATTTCATCCCTTAATTACTCTACATGGGGAAGTAGCACCAAAAATGTTGTTTTATTTGTCCTTAATTCTATTTTGATGAGTTTTAGGGTGAAAACAACAAAACTTAATTTTAATGGAAAGTGCACTGGAAGTGTACCTTTTAGTACTGGTGCTGCCATCTGAATTTTTAGTTCTGCAGGTTCTTCATTGAAAATGAGCAAGTTGGTTAGTGGATATTGCGGACTGTTTACACTACAGTTGTTAACTTTTCAGCGATCTCTATTCCATATATCACTAGGAAAAAAGTGTGGCCAAAGGGAAAAAAATATGACCCGAGATAAAAAATATTCTGATATCACGACATGACCACTCGGTCTTGACTGCAATCCGATGACTCTCTGACACTAACAGGATCAAATAGTCGATAAAAAAAATGTTGAGGGGAAGTCATGACGTATTGGCAGGTGCATAATGACACCTGATCATGGGTTAGGGGAGAAAAATAGGACTGGTTGCACTTTTCTCAAATGCCAATAAGGCATATTTTGTTTTCGAGAGATGATGACTTGCATACAGCGTTTGATATCTCTTTTCGATAGCAGGTTTCCCTTCGGAATTGATAAAACCTTGCCATGTTTGGCATTTTCATCAGTGAGTATCAAAAGATGTGGAAAAAATCTTGGGAAAAAAAGATCATTTCATTCAAATACTGTCTTTTGATCATTGCTCTGAAAATTCTTTCATGCTATTTTTAGGCATAAAGCAATATGAGGGCCAACAGCTCGTCGGACCTTGCAGTTGCACCGTATCTGCATATAACAATGATGATTTTGTTGATGATGAACAAAATTCCAATATGGATTCTGGATCTCTTCAAATTTGTTACAATGTGTAACAAATAACATGTTTTCAGAAAAAAAGGTAAAATGGCATCAGATGTTTTTGAGAAAGGCACCATTGGCAAAAAAGCCTGTGACATATTGACAACTTGCACCCAAGAGGTCGAGAGAAAATTGACCACTCGATGTGCTGTTATATCAAAAATGAGATTGCGTAAAAAAGTGCCTGAGTTATTTCTGATATGTCAGACTCCATAAAACACTACATACTATTGAGCGGACAGATTGGATGCATATACTATTGAGTGGACATGTTTATATCATGATTAAAAAACATTGCTTGTTTTGACGTCAAAGAACCATTTTTTACACGCATGCCATGAGGACTGTGCGGATGTCTGTAGTTTGAATTCATATGTAAGGATAGCAGTCGTTGGACTGATAACAAAAAGGAAAAATGTCACATTGACATATAACCACAAGATGAGCCTAATTGACACCAGGGTGTAAAAGAAAAATTGGTGTCAGATTTCATTTAAGGCAGACAACAGTGGAATGAACAACCTATCCGTAAGCTCAGGGCAACATGCTCTTGGTTTTGCTGTGACGGGTCACATATGTGACCCGTTCTAGTAAAACCAGTCGCATGTCGCAAATAAGATGAGCCTAGATGACACCTCATTACCAGCTATTGCGGGCCTAGCCAATTAAGCCAATTAGTGCACCTGCTTAATTGGTCCTGGCAAGCCTAATGGAAAATGCATAGGAAATATCAATAAAGTTGGCTTTTTGGGCGGGGTGTAAAAATAATCCCAACTCCCGACTTCTGACATAATTCTATATATGTCTAGGTATTTACTGGCAAAATTTGGAGTGATTTGGATGGAAATTCGATGTGTCCATCTATAGGTTGAAAATTTTGGTAAATCTGTAATGCTTCACTCGTAGCCCGTAGTGTAAATTCCTGAGAAAGTGGGTTTTGGGGGCTTTTCTAGCTGCGCTAGCTCCGAAACTATACATTTGATACAAACTCCCGACTTCAGACGTGGTTGATATAACTCTTAGGATTATATTCCCAAGATTTCAGCTTTATTGGAGAAAAATTCATAGTGTCCATAGGGGGGTTGAAAATTGGAGGATTTTCAATTTTTTTCCCAACAAATATGCGAAAAATATTACTTTCCACCTAGAATTAATCAAAATTTCGCAAACTATCATAAAGTAATTCCTTGCGACAATCATTTGTGAAGCTTTCAAAACTTTTGGCTGATTTATTTGACCCCAAATCAGCAAAAACCAAACATTTTAGTGTTTGTATGCACCAATGCACAGGAGGCTAATTGCCAGATTAATTCACACCTTTCCAATCTCAAACAATAGGAATGATGGAGTCTCCCTCTATTCAAAACAGAGTGTGCTAGGCCCGCAATAGCTGGTAATGTGGAGATAATAGAAGAAATTGATGTCGTCAGATTTCACAAAAGGCAGACAATAGTGAAATGAACAAACGGTCCGTCTCAACCTGCCAAGCTCAGAGCGACTGGTTTTGCTGGAACTGGTCACATATGATTCTGACTACATTGTGCATTTATCATGACCTGGCAACCCACAGATTGTTGACCTGCCCCGCAGAATGCTCTGTGTTCATTATGGTATATCGGTCAAGTTGTGTCATGCCCATATATACCGCCATAATTCCCCGACACAAATTGACATGACCCCTAATTTTGTGGGGAATTATCTACCATTAGTATAGTCCATTAATGTAAACAATCATGATTGTAATTATTGGGAAGATACATGGACATTTCCTCCTTATGCCAGAAATTCTGTGACAGTGGTATTCTGGCTCAGTTACTTTGTCAACATTAACACACATGTAAGGAGTATGCCCTGCATTTGTTGCAGCCACCTTGGTTGGTACCATCTTAAAATAACCAGCCTAAAAGTACCATCCTGAGATTCAGGGTTATGCACGTTGTGCGGCTGTTGTGATAACTTGACACACCTCATCATGTGTTGTATCAATACAAAAAGGTAAAATCTGCTGGGCCAAGAGGCCCGAGCCAATTACTGGCTCATCAAAGCTTGAGTTCATGCCAGTTGGTATAGCACTCCCCCAGTTAAACTACTACCATCACACCTGGGTGGGATGAGGAAAGTAGGGCAGATGGAGACTCCCAAGATCCAAAGCAGGGAATCCTAGCCTAGAATCGAACCCACAATCTACGGATTATGAGTCGGAGGACATTAAGCACTTGACCACGCTGCTCCCTTGTATCAATGATAGTCTGGACCATTCATCCATTCAATCCTGTCTTTTTTTGCCCCATGTCAGCACAGTCTCCCCAGGACTTTTCATTCCAAGTTCTTTAAGTGCAAAACAAGACCTGCGGGGATGCTGTTTTTTGCTGCTTTCCATTTCAAATCTCTTGATATAAACCAGCCACACTGATTCATCCTACATTGTAACTGTGAGATCAGAGTGACATATCTAATAATATGATTTGCACCCATTTACACCAATTTATAGCAAATTGCTACAGTTCTATTCATGAAGTTCAATTGCACCCGTGCAATGACAAGTGGGGGACTTTAAATACAATGATTGTAGTAGGTCATGTTCGTGTTGTTGCATTATATTTGGGTGAAGCCCCCCTGACCCCGTGGAGCCAACACATTTGTGTCTGCATATTCCTCATTATTATGTCTGTCACAATATTTGAATATCATTTTGGGACGTTTTTCTCCCCAAATGGAATCCTGGAGTCTGTCTGTGTGTGATCGAGTTCTAATGCATGGTGCTCTTATTTTCTGAAAAGATATTCCCCGATTCAGTAGTGCAGTATCACAAACACGTGGAGAGGATATAACTCAATATTGCTCATCATTTTCATTATATTTGAGGTAAGTTTATTGTAATTGGTTGTTTTAAATGTCTTTAGAAGGCATGACTTGGCTATCAAATGAGGTTCCTTCTGGTCTCGCGTATGGACAGGCTGATTTCATCAGTCATCATTTTTTCTTCAGATGAACAGAGCACAACACGGGGTAATGTTAATAAATCCAGCACGTTATTCCAGATATTTCAAAAATTGTACTGTGATGGGAGGAAAGGGTAGGTTAGACCTGGGCTGGGGTAAGCATTTTCGTTTAACTCTTGCTCTGGTAGGGGTAAGAAATGAATTAGAAAGGGTTTGGTCAGGATGAGTATAACATGTACATAAAAAGTCCTGCAATCACGTGTACAGCATTGCAAAATACCATTGAGAATTACGTACTGGAAATAACCCAAAATGCATCACAGAGTACGCTGTAACTTTATTTCCTTGCCTCTCCTCGGAGTTGATTGAACTTGCAGAACGCTGTCGTGGTGCCGCTCTATCAAAAGTTTTTCCAGATCTGCGGTGTTGTCACATGGAGTGTCTGATGGGGCTGCATTCATCACTTTCCGACGAGTCCAACTGATTAGGGTACAGTTGAACCTCTCTATTGAGTACACTCTTGGGTGTGACAAATGCTGTCCTTATTTGAGAGGTGTCCTGATTTTATAAACAGACATGACAGAGGTCCGAGGTAACTGAAAGGACCAATTTGGGACCAAATGTGTTTTCCTTAATAGAAATGGTGTTCCTTTAAGAAAGGTGTCCACAAAGGGAGGTTCTACTGTACAAAGGGTCACTCCAGGAACTCCAAGTTCTACTCTAACTCCTAGTAAATACTACACAGCTGGTCAAACTTGTCTCATGGTATTCAATTAGCCTGTTGAAATAGCACAAGACTATTGGGCAACACTAAACTGATATGTCCAAACTGGCCCTAAACCTCGCAAATAAGACATCTCGGCCATTCAAACAAGTGGGTCGGCAGACAATACACGATTTCTCCATGTAAATCCTCTTACGACACAATCCGGATGAATTGTGTATAAATGCGAATTTGTGAAGCTGAAAATTTGTCAACCAATTTGATATGCAAATATGAATAGAGGTAGTGCTGGGAATGCGAGATTGATGATTGATGGTGTGACACTAAAATTCGTCTCAGTAAAGTAAAGGATTTGGAAGAAAAAGCAAGAACCTTTTTTGGATGCTCTGGTAATATTTTATTGCGAGGGTCAAGGAACATCAGTGTATACATTCATTGGAATTATGACAGCAAGTGTTCTCCAGGAAGTTGAAAACCACACCAACTTGAACAGGCATCTCTTTTCAGAAAGGTATTGTTGAGGGTGAAGATATTTAGATAATGTTTTTTTGCATAATATATTTGATATGGTGTTGCTATGAGTGCAGAGAGTATTGTACTTTATAATATAGCTGTCTTACATTCAAGTTTACACTTAGACCTACTTGACTCCTGATTGACTCCTCAAGAGTAAACAGTGTCACCAGATTATAAATGATAATATGTTTATAATTGTGAACAGGCTTGGCAGCACATCCCCTAGTGGTTGTAACTGTCTTATTTTCAACCCAGCCCCCTTGGGGGGTGTGTGTGTGTGAGTGATTTCACCCAGTTTCATTACCAAATGACCCCCCTTGGAGATTGCCAACAAAGTTCTCCCCCCTCCCCCATCTCAGATCCTATGTACAGTGATGGTTCTGCCCAAATTTTCACCCAGGGGGAGCTGCATGGGTCAAGGGGTGTCGAAAGTGGCGAGACGTGTTTATAGTTTCCACAAAGGCTCACTAGTTCCAGATAAACCAATTTTACGTGGCTTTGAATCAGTGCTCCAATTGACAGAAGTTTTCATGTTTTTTTTGACTGGTTACACTATGCGCATGAATTAGTGCCAACACATGAATAACAGATACCTGGAAAATCTGGAAATTTGTTTGTGCTGCTGCCACCCAAAAGGAGTGTTAGTTCCTTGACAAGTGACTTATCATTACTGTTTTACTGAGCCTGAGTTTATAGTGTGCCATTTGAATCCAAGGTTATTCCACGGCTGCAGTGCTCCGCAACCATCCAGCCATAAATATTGCATCAGACCTCGAGAGTTTTTGTGATCTCATTACGCAAAATCTACCAATATCGGACAGGAAGAAAATTGCATGTCGACGGCATTATTAAGTACCGGACCCCATGTGGAGTAACGCTTTGCTCAGAGGCATGTCACGGGCACTGAAAATGAGATTATTCAGTGATGTCATGGTGGGCTTTTGTGGTGGTGTCCAGCCTAAGGAAAAAAGATCTTCGGAAATATGAGGGCAGGCAACAAATTATGTCTGGGCTATACATTAGAATCAAGGTAGAGCGAGAAGTAAGTTTTATTTTTTCAAGTATCAAATAAAAAGGTATGTGATGTCCTTGAGATCATAACTCGGTGAGAATTCATTCAAAGCTCAAGTTATGAAGTATCTCTGATCCGAGTTTCCAAAAACTTGATTGCGATGTAGAATTCTGTAGACCTTGTGCTACAACAATGTTCAAGGGGAAACAGCAGTGGTTCGTTCTTGTCATTTTAGATAGGAATTTAGTCTATAACATCCTCCAATCACCCAATATAGTTTATAGAGCTATGTCCTAGTTGACACTTGGTTCTCAACTCCATACGTTTTTTTAAACATCCTCCAGGTTCCGGCCAGTGTGGAAGTTGACCAGACGACGCGGACAAAAGATGACCTGGATGAACAACATGAAATGGTGTGGCAACCTTAGGCATGACATTATTAACTAGCCATAAGAACTAGACAGGACGAAAGGTAGAGGACCTATCCATAGTTGTTGAAAACAGGGCAGAATGAAGCTGATTGCTGTGTCTTCATTAGGCTGGCCCCAATGGCTGTGAACGCAAGACAATGGCAAAAAATCTCTGGATTTTCCCCTTTGAAATATGCAGAATTGGAAGAATGTAGTGTGACAACCACCAGTTTGGACATCCAAGAGTTCCATTACTTTCTCCTTTCATGATTGTCACCAGTTACACTAGTATGATTGTTCTGGATTGTTCCGTTTGCTGATGGTAAACACTGAATAGAAGATTGCTGTAAAAACAACAAATCTGCCGCGACTGAGAGACCAAGCAAAATCTCGGGATTTTTCTCTTTGATGATGATAATGAAGAATGAGAGACAAAGAAACCTCATGATTTTTTCTCTTTGACGATGATGATGAAGAGTGAGAGACAAAGAAATCTCATGATTTTTCTCTTTGATGATGATAATGAAGAGTGAGAGACAAAGAAATCTCATGATTTTTCTCTTTGATGATGATGATGAAGACTGAGAGACAAAGAAATCTCATGATTTTTCTCTTTGATGATGATGATGAAGACTGAGAGACAAAGAAATCTCGTAATTTTTCTCTTTGATGATGATGATGAAGACTGAGAGACAAAGAAATGTCAGGATTTTTCTCTTTGACGATGATGATGAAGACTAAGAGACAAAGAAATGTCAGGATTTTTCTCTTTGATGATGATGATGAAGACTGAGAGACAAAGAAATCTCGTAATTTTTCTCTTTGATGATGATGATGAAGACTGAGAGACAAAGAAATCTCGTAATTTTTCTCTTTGATGATGATAATGAAGAGTGAGAGACAAAGAAATATCATGATTTTTCTCTTTGATGATGGTGATGAAGACTGAGAGACAAAGAAATTTCATGATTTTTCTCTTTGATGATGATAATGAAGAGTGAGAGACAAAGAAATATCAGGAGTTTCCGCTCTGAAATAAACAGGATGTTGTGGAACAACCAGCAATATGAAAATCCCCACATTTTATTACTTTCTCATTTCATTATAACATGTCTACACCAGGTGATAGAAGTAAAATACTGTGGAAGATTGCTGTGAAAACAACCAGAAATGTGCCATATGTCCACCCTCAATGAAAAGATTTTTTGGCAAGAAATTTCTTAGGCAAGAACAACTGGACAGCATGGTGCCATGTCTTAAACTGTGTGGGTTGGCCCCAACAGCCTTCTACTAAACATGATGTTGATGATGATGATGACAGACCAAGCGATCTTTGGGTTTTCCCTTCTGAAATAAACAGGATGTTGTAAAGCAACCATCAATATGGAGATCCCCACACTTTATTGCTTCCTCATTTCATTATTAATGGCCACAATTACACCCTGTGATGGAGGTACTATTTACTGATACTATGGAGAATTGCTGTAAAAACAACCAAGATTAATACCATACCAGAATGGAACCAAATAACTGACTTTGAAGGCATTCTTTCCTGGCTGCATAATTAATGAAACCAAATTGCTCTTTGAAAGACTATGCAATTATTTGTTCAGATAACCGGAATATTTCTCATTTGAGAGTGACACAGAAACAACCCCATGGAAAGTAGCTCGTGTGATTTTTGCATAATTGATGATATCCAATCAGGGTGTTTCCCAGGGTATGAAAAGTGTGTTGGCAGTGCAGAATGAAGGGATCTTTCGTTACTTTCATTTCCTCGGTATTTTTCAATCTTTCCTGTTTTCGTAACTACATGTAACTAGTACTTTTAGGGTAGTATAGCAAACTTAAGGAAAGGACATCAATTTCGTACAATGAATGAGACCCATGCAGTCTTCTGGTGCCGAATTTCTGGTTGTATGGCTGCGTGCTTGTGGCATCATCCGGTGACTTCTTCTAAATGCCCTGTCTTTATGAATTTGTTTGAAAGGATGGGATATTGTAGAATTTGTGATATATACTAGTTAAAGTGTGTGATATACAAAATACTGCATATATATGTGATTGTCTGGTATTGCCGAAAATATTTGATATGGGACAGGTCAGAATGTGTGATGTCCAAAATGCGCATATGAGGTTGTCTGAAAAGATCATGCAGAAGTTTTGATACACCAGTGGTTTGACTGTGTGATAATCCAAAATGTCGCATCCAGAACTCACGTTTTGTGTGATCCTAAATATCCTGCAATGTTTCTCAGGGACAGGCATCATGCAATCATCCTCCTCTGTGACCTGCAAGGGGCTCAAACTTTTCCTTAGTTGCTATCAATAACTGACCAATGCAGAAATTTTCTTCACTGGCTTGACCGGGGAGTTGTTTTTTCTGAGGCAGGAGTTCTGAACTGTGCTCTTCACGAATATCACGAAAGCGTTCTTTCAAGAGAAAATTGCAAGGAAAACATCCCACACCACCGATAAATAATTCATCACGGCATTGATTTTGTGTTCGAGTTGATTATGCTGTTGATGTTTGGTTTATGCTTTGAAGGATTGTAAACCTTTGATCCAGGGTTTCTCGCGTGTCAATAGTACTTGAGTGGGCACTAGACCGGCAAGTGTTGTCCCAGGAAGGTGCGAGCATGTGTTGACCTCTCGTGAAATTGACTGCTTTCGTGAGTCAATTGACGTCTGTTTCGCACTCTGATATTAGCCGATTTCGGAGAGTTGTGTTCAGCGGTGATTTGGACCCAAGATGTTCCAGCCCTGGATGAGGTGCTGCAACTACTGCTAAAGGTTGTTCTACTGATTGAGCAGCTCATTGAGTTCTACGAAAAGGTTTCAGGATGACCTGATTAAAGTGTAAACTTGACTTACATGACTTAAACCTGAGCATAGGTCGCAAACAAGATTTTTCTTCATCTTCCTGTCCTGGGCAGTTTTCTCAACTTTGGTCCAGTTGATCCCTACAACCCTTGCCTATTGTTCTGTTGATTGGCGCCATGTAGTCCTCGGCCTGCCTAGACGCCGTCTGCCTTGCAGGTTCCACCTGAGTGCATGCCTGGTGATGCTGTTCCTAGGTTTTCTCAGGATGTGGCCGAGCAAGTTCCATTTCCTCTGCAGGACCTTCAGTTCTAACTGCTAGTAGTTTCCTCTCTCTTACCATGCTGTCTCAGTTGGTGATTCTGTCTTCCCATCTGATGTTTAAGATGCACTTTAGGTACCAGTTGACAAAGGTTTGCAGTCTTGAGGTTCCTGGCTTTGTGGTCCTCCATGTCTCACTCTCACATCCATATGGCAAAACCGACTTTATGCTGGAGCTTAAAATTCTCAGCTTCGTGTTTGTGCAGATACTCCTTGACCACCACACGCTGTTGTTGCATTCCCAATTTCTGGTATGTATGCCCTGGTCATGTGCCACCATCCTTTGTCATGATACTGCCGAGATAGGGTGAGGATGCATTACCAAGCTTCATTTCCCTTAACTCATTTGATAATTCCAAAATCAAGACAAGCCCTAATTTCCAGACGGCCCATCTAAATAACTCAGTAGCCTCACTTCATCTGTACCATTAGTATCTGATTCTAGTCCTGAGGCAAGTCCTTCTTTTTCTGGTAATCACATGTCACATCATACCTACACTTGTCATTCATGAACAACAAATTTCCAATACCGAACACTTTTCTGTCTACTTGAGGATATAGAATCTGTGGCATACGTCGTCACATCGGAGTTGTAACAAAACGTCTCCGAGCAAGTGGAAGACTTCAATCGACGATTGCACACATCATTGCCATCTTGACTTGCTTTTCTGAAGCATATTCAAGCCAGATTTTGAATATTAAGCTAACAAAAATAAATCTTTTCATGACATTTCTTGCAAATTGACTGGTGTCTTGAATATTTCAGATGCCATTTCATCGCAACATGTTGCTTTTCTTTAAAATGTATATGTGGAGCTCATTGAAAATGTTGCTTCAAGCAGAAAAAAGTGTTAAATTTTAGCATTTCTTTTCAATTTATGTGTTGTTAGGATTCCAAGTGAATTAAATCTAGATGATGGATTCTCTAAGATTACCAGAAAATTTTTAAAGTTGAAACTATATTACATTTGGGGGTAACCTTTTTCAGGTGAACTTGTACTCATACGAGGACCAGAATCAGCGCTGTGGTGGCAGAAGCTCGACCAAAATGACCAGATTTTGTATCTAGTTGAGGGTGCGCATGAATTAAGTTTTAAGTATTTTCACCTTGCTTACTGCTTGGTTACCTTGGTGAAGAGAATTGTTACCGAACTGGAGGTATTGTTTGTTTCACCCAGCACCACGAGGGTGGAACTAAGATATATAGACCAAAGCCAATCTTTGGGCGAATATGACACCTCTGCTCGAGCGGTGTTGGTGTTTATTTCGACTTTTGCCGATCATGGTGTATTATATCGACTATTTTGAAGAAATAAGGGTGCTGACCAGTCACAGGTTGCATCTGAAATGAAGGGTCACAGTGGCTTATAATAGCATTGTCCAACATCAGCTTTAAAACCGGGCTCGAGATAACCCCCCCCCCCCCCCCCCGAAGCATGAAACTTGGCCCAGGACCCTAAAAATCTGTTAGAGGACTCCTGAGATTTTGTCAAAGCTAATAGTAAGAACGTCTAGCTCGAGGCCTGAGCTTAGGCCTTCTGACGTGTTCTGCGTGTCCACATTTGTTTTGTTTTGGCTCTGATTCATCTTTGTCGAAACGGCTTTTTCAATCCAGAAATTTTCACCATTGTTCATCAAAACTGATAATTGTTAACTCCCTTGTCTGTTTTAGGTGAGTCTAGCCTCCTTCAATGGCGTGCAGTTTAGAAGATTCTTCAACAGCATGTAGTTCAAGGTAGTTTGAAATTTTTAATTTTCTTTATTTGTGTAGCACGCTATTAACTTGCCACTTTTTTCTGGCTGCTTTCTTAAGGAAATTATCAACAATTACACAAGTTGATTTTCTTACATCTCAACAGTAGATTTATGAGGTTAGTTCAGTTGACTGACAATTTTAAATGTACCTGCCATTTTTGTAACCAAGGGACTGCTGAGATTCTAGTCCACCACATGCAGACTCATGCCTTACACTTTTGATTCTGCCTTTGACATGTGACGAGGCACTAGTGGCTAGCTACATATTGGCCATGCATAGCGAGGTAATACGTAAGGACAGGGACCTAATATGCGTAATGCGCATGCATAATTGGGTACAAAATTTGGCAATTTTGTTCCAACTTTTGCCGGTTGTGTCGCTGATTCAGATTTCTGAAAGGAGTGTTGCATGTTGACTAGCTAATGTACTAAGATGAAGAAGATTTGCCTCTTCTCCTCTTAGCCGAGGATGAAGCTGACCAGGCACAAAGACCAAAGAAAGAAACAAGTTCGCTATATGTTAATTAAAAGAATCATTTAGTTGATTAGTAATAAAACATGTAATGAAGGCCTGTACTTAGAAATTGCAATAAAATGAGTAAAAATGAGTACTATTGTTTCTAACTTATCCTATAGTATGCAATAAATCGTTTAATAATTGTGATAGATAACATTAAAACGCATGTTCTTACCAATTCCTCTGGTCACTTCTGAACAGGGTGGTATACGCGGCACGAAAATCGAACGCGCATGATTCCAACTATACTATACTATATGCAGGTATACGACCTTTTCGAATAGTGCCCTCTTATGTGACCCGGTATTGTGAAATTTCCTTGTTCGATTTCAGGTACCCGCGTGCCCTGGCAAAACGTGCACCGAATACCCGAATAGTATAGTTCTATGTGAACCCAGCCTAATGGCAGCGTGATGGGAAAAATGAGTCTTATCATAAGGCTTGTAGGCCCTACCAATAAAATATAGGAACTGAATTTGTACCTGGTCAATTGAAGTCTGTGGTCTGATTTGCAATGTGTTGTACCTGTGAAAACATGGACTGGGATCATGGCAGAAACATGGATGTTTATCTGGTACATTTATTAACATGGCTGGGGGCTTTGTAAACACAGTGTGGTTGGATGTTGTTAGCAGTTAGTAGAGAACTAACTAGAGGTCAATTATGTTACCCTAGCATCACGATTGAGGCATGAAGTTTGCTTGCTCCAGGCAGACCTCAGTCACGAAGAAGTTGATGATTGGAAGAATATTGCACCAGTCATTTATAGTCCCTAACCCTTTTGGAGCCCAAGTTTCCAAAGAAATACCACCCCATCAAGCCCAAGTCGAAATACTCGAAGAAGTGCCCAAAATACTGACAGAATTCAAATTTTCACCCTGGAAAGTCTTATATGAAAATGATTTTCAGCTACGACACTATGTAACCAAAGTGGTCATCTGGAATATCTCGGTCTCACAAAGCTGCAATAAGTGTTTTAACTGAAGGGATGCCAAGTAAATTTTGGCGACTATAGTCAAGATCGGGCAAACAGAGAGGTTTTTCCTTGTCGACTAAAGTCACGATGAGGCTTCAAAGGGTTAGCTAAAGAATTGGATTTGGGCAGATTTCCTTCCTTTAAGTTAATCGAACGAGATTGCATACGATACAAATTTGATCAAAGTGATCTGAATGGAACCCCCATGAGATGCATCACTATTTGATGAACTACTAATGAGCCAATGCGCATGATTTCTTGTGATTCTTATCAAAAACCGATCTTTCATTATCACGATCAAGACCTGGACAAAACGTCAAGAAGCCATGATAAGGAGGCAGGAATTCGTGTTAGTGTTTGATTTTAGAACTTTCCTGCTTTTGGCGTCCATATAAATTGGGGACAGTCACATGCTCCTCCCTCACATGCATAGAAGTTGTGCTAATGACATTGCCACAGAAAAAACAATTTTTTTTTATATGTCCGATACAGTCTCGAGCCACATGGCGTACTTTGATGTTGGTGCAAGAATGGCAGTTAGTCATTCAAGATGTCATCCGCACATGGCACACTTTGTCGTCAGAAAAACAATAGCAGCACAGTGACATCATGTGGCACACTTTGTCAGTAATGTCAATTGGGTCGAGGACATAGATTGTTGTTTAAAAGGATTCCCAAATGACGTCATTGCACGCCCAATTCATGATATTTCTCACAATCCTGACAGGGACAATCAATGAAGTGCCATAAGGTTTTAGAGGAGTCAAATGCCTCACCTCTTCCTGTTAGGGTGGCTGCTATGATGAGCTCCTATAATGTGGTGGTGGTGAAAATACTGAGTGAAAATGGCCTGACTCTCACTTTGGCTTTTGGGCTTGGTATTCACCTCTCCTTGGATTCATAAGTCTACATCCCCTACTTGGACTCAATATTCTTGAGAGGGCAAAGTTTTATTGCGTATCCATTGACTTTCTTAATTGAAATCACTTGAAATTTCTTCACACTCTACTTTTATTGGCCCAACTGAACATGCTGTCATTGCCTTCTGTCACCAACGGCAACTATTCACTCGACAGTTATCTTTCATCGATGCAATGTTGCGTGTTTGATTTCCAGTTTGCTGAACCAATCTGATCACTTGATACAAATAACGGCAACGCGTATCATTGAATCGATGTCTTCACGACGGAGGGATGAGTGCGTTAGTGTTGCAGAGACCGAAAACTCAAGAAATTCGATTCATTCTAATGATGTATAAGGTTTCAGTACATTAGCATTCTACCCCTGTCTTTGGTACACTGGCTTATTATGGTCATCGTGAATGTTTTTCTTCCAGTTACTGTAGTTTTACGGAGTGCCCTGTCGGGTTTAGATGAGGTTCAATCATCATCTCATGAAGGGAAACGGAAAATTCAGTTCGCCAGCCGAAGTGAGAAGTGCCTTCTTTTTGCCCAAGACGCTAGTTTTGACAAAGAATGCAAATCCATCATTTGATTTTGGGCGGTGACAATTTTATATCTGACCATGATTGGCTCACCGTAGGGGAGTCTATACAACACCGCGGTGTCCGTCGTCGTCGTATCCTATTTAAAAAACAGTGGCACGTTTCTTAACCGCTAAAGCTATTAACTTTAAACTTGGTACACATGACCCCTAGGTCAGATGACCTCCAACACTGAATTTTTTCAAAACAGCTCCCCAGATTAGTCAAATATTGATGTTACTAAAACTTACCCTGCAAAATGATTAACCTGTCATTGCCTTGCATTATTAGCATGCACTTATTTTTAATGGTCCTCAGTCCATCAGAGACTGATGTTGTGCCCTGCAATATCTCCCGTTTATCAACAGAACAGCAATTACAACTCACGAGAGGGCAATGCGTGCAAATCCATGGTGGTGGTTTCCATGTACACTAGCATAAAATGCCTTTTACAATGCTATCAATAGTACAAAAACGACATTCAAGCTAGCCGTTTCTGATATGATATCCAATATGACGCCATGGTATTCCTGTAGCTCCCTTGAATACCGCACAAAAAATCGACCAATAATGGCTAGAATTCAATTAGTGTGGGTCGGAATAATACGATGTGATTGGATTAAATAGCTATTAGTATTAAAAGTTGTTTTCATACTGACCTTTATAAAAATGTAGTCAGGAGGAGGATGCATGAAAAAAACCGGACACTGCTCTTTGGAAGAAGTACGATAATTATGTTGATGATGAAGATGATGAATTCAGCATTTGCATAGCGCTAGTACTCGATTCACATTTGATTCAACTCACAAGCACTTTGCCATAATACCACCCTTGGTTTTGCTTGTACATTCGTGTTCAAGCGAAACTTCCTTGGGAGTATTTACGGTTCAGCTGCCTCTCAGCACTCAGGCTATCTCCGCAAGCAGCAGTGTATGATGCTGCCAGCTAGGTACCCATTCGCTCCTTGGTGGAGAGCAGCAAGTTGGGTTAGGTTCAAAGATACAAGGATATAACAGCGGTGATCCCTCTGAGTGTCAAACCCATGACCTCCTGATTATCAGGCCAGTGCTCTATCTACTATGCCACTCATCTCTAGGTATGTTAGAGACGAATGTGTAACTGCTGAATTCACTAATTGATTAAGTTTATGTTCAGTTTATGATAGATTCTTTCACCAATATTGTCTGCCACTACGCTTGGGCAACAATTGGGTGTATTGCCCTTTTGTGGCTATTCTTTTGACAGGGTAGAGGCATCCATCACAAGTTACTGTCAACTTGGAAGCGGTGTCTGCTTGCCCTGATGGCATAGACACCAGGTAGTAAGAGGAGTATTGGTTAATCTTATTCAATGTGGCGACAATGAACGAAAAGGCAAAGTGTGATGACCAAGGTCACAATGATGAGTCTGCGCCATATCTCGAACTCAAAACATTCAGATGTCGGGATGCTAAAAAAATTTTTTGGACCCTTCAGCCTGCTCAAAAAGTGTGAATGTGTGCTGATAATAACCAGGAATTATTTGCAAAGCTAAAATTGACAGTTTGCTAATTTTTGTTTTGCGGTAGACTGAATTCTCGGTTTGCTGCCGAAATGTTGGTTAATGCATTAACTTTTTTGTAGAGTTTAAATTTCCAAATCCAAAATTCCGAAAATTTGTCTCAACAGGACAGTCGCAAGCATAACTTTGCAATTATGCCTAGATGGCTTAGATGCATAGAAACAAAATAGTAATGATATCTGGTGTAATGTTTTCTCTAGCATCTCTAATAAACTAATGGTATACCTGAATTTCTGCCAGAAGTTGACCAATGCTATGAATATGATTCTGTTCCTAGAATAATATACGTAGATTAGATGACTATCACATTCTATTGACATTGATAGATGAGAGAAATATGTGAGTTCAAGGAAGATGTGCAAGGAATGTTGTTCCAGGCAAATAGTGCTTGTCTATTGAAAATGCTGTTTCAGGGCCAAAATATGTGTCTTTGTGTGTAGTAATAGGGCCCTGAAGTAGCATATTCAACTGATTCGACTGATAACATGAGAAATGCACTCAGTGCTGTCATCTTATCCCAACAATTTGAGGGATTGTTTTTATTCAGAGATTGCCTAGAAATTGTTGCGATATCATACTATAGCCGCACTTACACCACCTGAAAATGGACCACCAATCTTGGTTCGGGAACCAATGCCGCACCATCGAAAATCCACCAAGCGCTTCCACCAGCGCTGCCGCTAGTTATAAAATCCGGCTACAGATGGCGCAAACAATAAATTGCATGCGCAGAAAGCGCCATTTCGAAAGCGCCGCCTGGAGCCGAACCATCTAACTAGCTAATTGCCGATCCATTTGCGCGTACACCACGACAAAGCCGAGCTTTTAACAAGCCGGGCGAATTTGGACCATCGAGCTTGGTGTGACAAATTCGCTGGGCAATTTGTATCGGCAATGGATTGCCGAACCAATTTGTCGCGGCAATGTAGTGGTGTAAGTGCAATTGGTCCACCAATATTTCGTGGTGTAAGCGCAGCTGAAGTAGCCTTGTTGGTCGAGATGATAATAATGTGCTCAGCCTTGTTGAGCCTCCCAATATCAAAAATCTAGTTTCAACAGTACTGCTAACCCATCAGCTCTGAAAATCTTAGCTGTTTCTTTGTAGCTGGCACATCCTTCTACAAAATGCAGCCTCCCTCTGTCTGATTTTTGCAAAAGGTTAAATCAATTTTGTGTCAGCTACGGGAGCTCACTGATTAAGGTCCCAGGTGGCCTGCCATCAATTTCCCGGTCTCGTCTGCCGGAAAGTTCACCTAAAACAAAAAAAATCTATTGATCTTGAGATGGGGCGCATTTTATTCAGAGAGAGAGAAAAATGTTTGTTTTGCTGAGATCCAAAGGTTAATCAAATTGAGATTAGGATACAGCTCACTGAGGTTGGATGGATATTGAGATTGATATTGAGATAGCTGATGGTGTACGAAGATCAGTTGTCCTATCTCTGGCTTAGAATAGATATTAACTTTTTCTGAGTCTCCAGACTAAATACCTCAAATTAAGCTGTATTTTGTCTGTGACTTTTCTGATGGTGTAAAGAGGATTTGACGGTGTCTGAGAACAATGGCTTTTGTCAAAGTTGTGATGAGACCAGACCACCATTTATTATCCATGAGATTGTGGGCCTCACCTATATATCAATTAGACACGCTCATGTTTGGAGAGGTATTGGAAAGATATTTGCCGTGGTAAAGCCTGCAGATATGAAGAAATCATTTCATGAAGAAAATGGTTTTGATATTTGCTACCTTGGCAATGTTGGCATTCAATTTGACCTCTGTAAAACACCTCTCTATAAAGCACAGCAATTCTCAGTCCCAAGGGTGTTCTTTATAGGGAGGTTTTACTGTAGTTTACTTGCAAGGGGGGCTCATGTGGCTTTATCAATGTCTTGGTATCATCCGCCCTAATAGATCTTGCGTCTTCTCTGATCTCACTATCTTGCTTAATGCCCTTTTGTTGATCCCTTCAGAAGCTGGCTTGGAAGCGAGTTGAGAATTCGACTTACGAGCAGTAACAAAAGGCGAAGAACTGGTTCCAAATAAACAGATGTCGATTTCATCTCTCCACGTTATTCAGATGGGTCCCAGCTCCATCACACTTGGAACTCTATACAATCTTATCAATTCAATAATTTGCTTGCTCTGCTGAAAAAAATTGTGATAAAACCATGGTAAATGTTTTCAGTGGCGAACAGACTGGAGTCAATCACTTTGCAAAATTACATAGTGGATTCCTGGGAGGTTTGCATACTAATGGAACCACCTAAATGTCACTAATTTCTCTCAATTAACTTAACTAAACTGTTTCAATTTTCTGCTTGCCCTGACCTGGCCAATCCCAGGGGGTCAGAGATCTCAATGATATTGCCAAGAGTCAGTCTTTTGTTTGGTTTGTAAAGTGGTTCTACTGAAATTTGACCAGAATCACCTCATTGCTTGGGTAATTAGATGATTGCAAAAGTGAGGCAAGCTAAACGTTAGATGGTCTCCTTAGAGCAAAATTGATGGACTTGGTGAACCCGAAAAATACAAACTGAAGCACAAACAGCTTCCTGGCTTTCAAGGCAGGCCACACCGGATTATTTAACAGTGCACAGAGTTTCAGGCTAGGTCCCTGAACCTCAACAATACAAATTGAAGTACCCACTGATTCTTGACTTTCAAGGCAGGCCACTGTGGAGGATCAAATGGTGCGTGGAGAACGAGGCTAGGTCCCTGAACCTCAACGATGCAAACTGAAGTACACACTGATTCTTGACTTTCAAGGCAGGTCACTCAGGAGGAACAAATGGTGCGTGGAGGACGAGGCTAGGTCCCTGAACCTCAATGATGCATTTGAACTGAAGTACACACTGATTCTTGACTTTCATGGCAGGCCACTCTGGAAGATCGAATGGTGCGTGGAGATCGAGGCTTGTTCCCCGAAGCTCAACGATGCAACTGATTCTTGACCTTTAAGCGGGCCACTCCGCACTCTCAGTCACTGTGTTGAGATCGAGGCTTGGTTCCCTGAACTTCGATAATAGGCCTTTTCGACAAAGACGAATCATAGCCCAAACAAAACAAATGCACACACTCGGAACACATTGGAAGGCCTAAGCCGACTTCGGACGTTGTCATAAGCCACTGTGACCCTTTCTTCCATGTGAAACGCATGACTGGTCAGCGCCCAAACAAACTTTCTTCAAAAAGGTTGATGCAATCTGAAGTACCCACTAATTCTTGGCGTGCGAGGTCCATATTCTGTAGGATGGTCTGAGTTGGCGCATGGAGGTCGTGGCTTATTTTCTGCATGGGCCCAACACTGAACATCAGTGGATCTGCTCATTCAGTTTCATCAAAATATTTCATCTTCTCATCTGAACGCTGGTTAAATCATCCAGCCCAGTGCATTTCTAGTCGAAATATTCACCACCATTTTACGACTCTCCTGGGTATTGGTTTAATTTCTTTCTTTCGTTGGTGTTGTGTGGTGTGTAGACTGCTGCATATAGCTCCATTTTACCTTGCACACGATCTTCATCACCATTTATGGCTCCCTGAGGAACTATTTTTTATCGCAATTTTCGTCTTGGGGGGTTTGATGCTCTTCATGTAATCTCTGTTGAATGCTGCATAGCGGCCTAATTCGAATGCAGACTTATTCATCCAATTTATTCATGAACTCATTTTGGGTGAGTGGAATTATGTTCTGGTCATTCTATCAGTTCTACATGTTACATGTAAGAAGCAAATGTTGTGTTAGGACTGCTATAGTGAACAGGGCACACATATCTTTAGTAAGTAAGTCTCTGCTTTTCATCTTGAAAAGATCCTTGAATGGCAATGGCATACTGGCGTAACTTTGGGTGCCAGTATGTGGCGCTGGCTGTCAGTTGGGTATGTTGGTTTTGTATTGAAATGCAAGCGAAATTTCGACACTTGTGCAAAGTTTCTAGTCATTTGCTATCACTCATCGAAAAAAGGCTGAATGAAAAACACTGTTGGCATTATTTAGTAATGAGATGACATATCTTTAGCGTAGGTAGTGGAGCTTGTAATAAGAAAGTGTCTGCTTCACTACTTTGCCCGCGCAGCTGAAGAAGTGGAAGCCAAAATAACTAACAGTGGTCTGTCTCCAAGCATTTTGTTGTGGTTAAAACTGTGCATGATTTCCACTTTAAAACATCTCCATTTTCTACTTTCGAGAAATGAAGGCATGGAAGTAGGTTTTGACTTGAAATGGTATGACAACGTTGTCACAACGTCAGCACAATGGTTCAATTTGACTCGTGCCTCTTTAGATTGGAAACAAGTGGCTTATATCACTTGAGAAGACCATCATTCGTACCTTAGTGACAGTCAGCCCTGCCTAGCTCATTGGAGATAAGTGACTTACCCAAAGTCAGTGACAGAGTAGTGGAGTAACTAGCCTTCATTGAGTGGAAGCTCGAGGCTGGAACCATAATGCAGTGATCTGTTCTCCAGACCATCTAAAAAACTATATACGCCGCTGTATAGGATCCCACAAGCCGTGCTGTGGTGAAGAAACCTTCAATTTTGTGGAATATTCATACGGTTTATGGCCCCAGCGGGATTAATTTTAATTTTGGTTCATTGGTCTCGGAGTATGGAGGTTATAATTCCTGTCCTTAGGGAGCTGAGAGAGGAAGTGTAGTATCGACTTGGTGGTAGGCAGGGGGATGTGAGTTGATGCCATGCAGAATGAGACAAAGATGATTGTTAAATTATGGATGTTCTTAAAATTCTGCATTAAGTTTGTTTTCTTGATCACTGCTCGCTTACGCCTTGTGTCATTTATTTAACAAGAAACTTACTAGATCTCTCCACCCTGGTTTATAAAATTAAAGTAAAGTTTATTAGTGTCACCCCTAATGAAAGGGCCAGCCAACTTTTTGGCTTATGAGACACACTTTACTTCCAAACTCCTATCTCTAATGCTGGGCGCCTGGCGAGAAGGCAGTTTGTAGCCTATATTCAACTTGCTGGCGGCTAACCAACCGGCCGCATCGGAAAGAGGTTACCAGCGGGCCTCGAACCTTCGACCCCCCGTTCACGAGGCGGACGCCTTAACCACTAGGCCATCGAGATCGGTATATATGGTTTAATAGTCTGAGCAGAATGTCACTTGCCAAGATGGTATATATCTCCAGTGTTGAGCACCAGACGGATTGATGCATCAGCATCTCTATAAATCAAAACAAACAATTGAGCTCTTGATGAAGATGTTGCGTGTCTGGACATAACATTTACATGATTGATCATAGCATGTCTATCTGAAGATATTTCGAAGTTTTGAAACATTTTTAGGTCGGGCCCAGTTGTACAAAACCATTTCTGTACTAACGCTGGCGTTAACTCAGCGTGGCGTTAAGTCTTAGGGCTTAACTGAAAGATATAATGCCAAGTTGAGGGGAATAGAGAGAGGAGACGGTGCCAGGTGTCACCTGCGAGGGACCCATAGAGATTTGGCCATACAACTGAAGACCGGAGCCATAATATGGATTGGAGTGGTGATGCTGATGGACTTGTTGGAGGGAAAAGGGCCAGTGAGTTATCTAGAGCCTCCACTTCTCTGATGTCTACACAACAACAACAACAACAACAAGTTAAGTCAATAACACCAGCGTCGGTGGCAAACTTTGTCCTAACAACCAGGCCATAATTAGTAAAAAGTTAAATTGCCAATCAAAGGTTTTTGCCTGTTTTACTTTCTGGTGCATCTGTAGTGGATGATTTTCATCCATTGTGGTCTGCCGGCAGTGCGATCCATATGAGAACTGGCAACAGCTGCTGACAAGCTAGGAAGCAACGCTATTCCTCAGTGTCCACGTTATAACCCGTGGGCATTCATCACTTTGATAACTCAATAATAAGCCGAGCATTAGATTTAGATTTCATCACACAGCAAACAATGTGGTACAATCGGGGAGCTAATTACTTGATAGCGTGAGTTGAGTTCGAAGCTGACATCGGGAAGGAATGTTGTGGTATTTGATTCAGTATCGTTAGACCAGTGCCTTCATTCCGACAGTTGACACATCTAACATATGTCTCAACAGTGGTTTCAATGTCAGTATTGACATTTTGGTGGACTGGAACTGGTTTGGAAGATAGAAATATCGTGCCAAGAGGAAGGTTTGTTTCTATGAGACAAAAGTGGAAAACAACCATTTTCCCATTCAAAAAGTCAATGATTTATCTAAATCTACATATTGTCATTATGATAATGTTTGTAATTAAGTTTTGTAGTCCTCATTGAAACTTGATAGAAATTCACATTTCGAAATCTCTCCAGTAACAAGCATCTTTCAAATGCAATTAAAATCCCTTATTTTTGCCGCAGGAGTCCATGTTGACTCTCATCGTATCTTTGAGGTTATAATTGCATTAAATATTGATGATAGATTGCAAGTGATTTGACTTCCATTTACTTGAGCAGTATCATAATAAAAGATACCAAGTTTGGGATCCAAAAACTAAAATGCCTGCTACACCCTGATTTCAGCTCGGCAAGTTTCAGTCAGTTGCAATCAATTGAAATGCAGTGAATTGCAATTCATCATTGTTGGACAAAGACATTGTACAATGAGCATTTGATTGCAGCAAAAATAAATGGGAGCGTTGCAATTAATGGCAAGCCCTTGCTCACGCACTCTGCGACATCAGGTGTGATGTCACTATACATGTAGGTCATGGGTGAAATTTGCATATCCATCGCAACAAGTTGGAATGGGTCACAGGTACCATGCACACTGAGTGATTCGCTGCAACTCGATTTATTGCAACTAGTTGTTGCAATGAATTGCAAGGAAAAGACATCACCTCCAGTGAAGCATTGCAACTGGGTGCGATTAACTGCAACTCATTGCAATTGACTGCAGCTTTGGGTCGCAAACTATGTGATTCATTCAAACTCTTGTTGCAATAAATCGCTCAGTGCGCTCGGACAAGGAGACTACATGTAATGCCAAACCTTTGCTTGTTCAAGTCTCCCAACTGAAATACTTACTGGTCTCTCATTGTCTTCATTTGGATTGAGAGCACAAGTAACAAAAATACTATTTCTCCTAGTCCAGAACCAATATGCCCAGACATCCGGACATCTTTTGAACAAGATCACACCAAAACTTAGATATCACCCACCGTTAGATGTGTCAAAAGTAAATAATAATGGTGAGGCTTAGACATTTCCTAAGGTTCCGCTTTGTGATATTGCGTGATCGGTTGGAATGACAGCACGGAGAGTATCAGTCTACACACCCTTCCTGGTAATAGCGTAGATCGGAACTCACACCATCAAGTTATTAGCTCCCATTCATACAAGATTGTTTTGCATGTGATTAAATCTCCGTCTAATAAACAGGGTTCCACTATGGGTCTTCAGAGAGCTACATCCAATTATCTCCGTGACAGGCATGACTTGTAAGTAGCCAGAATGAATAAAGACTTAATAAATCTTGCTGGCAGGCCTACAAGCAGGAGTCAAAAAAAAATCACCAGCAGTTGCAGCAGAAAATGAAGTCATGGCCTTTAAATATTGGTCAGTTCTGCCTCTCACTTCCCCATCAAATCTCCAAATATTGCCATAATAATATATAACAATATCATGGTCGTTCCTGCAGTCAAGATAAGATGAGCAGATTAGCTGGCTTCTATACAGTATATAGAGGTAGGACTAGTTGATTTCTAGTGATTTGCCATCACAATTCAGATAGGTACTTTCTCATCTGATCAAATCTTCAAATATCGCCATTCGCCAGTCGATATGGGATGCACAGATTCAATTGGATTGGCTGGCATACATGTAGGGATAGTTAAGGCCCAGTAAATTTCCATCTGAATTCTGATGGGATGAGCTGCTTTCTGATCAAATTTCCAAATATTGCCATTCAGCATCATGACCATTTTGCAGTCGCGATGACAAGCACAGATTGTTGAGGCCCAGTAAATAACCATCGCAATTCTGATGCGAGAGCTCCTTCCTCATCTCATCAAATCTCCAAATCTTGCCGATCAACCTCCGGAAAGCACATTGCTGTCTCCAAACCTATTTCCTGCCAGGTGTGAGCTGAACGCCTTGATGAGAAACCTGCTTGGAGAACAGGTGGATTCCAAAGCTCATTGGCGACTAAGATTGTTTGCGGAGTCTGAATCCTGGTGGAATGAGAAGCTATTAACCATGTGTCCACAAAACATTCAGCAATATATTTTTATCCTTTATCCTTATCCTGTTATGGTCATGTAACATTTTCACTTGATGGGTGGAGGAAATTGGCCCTGTTGGATGCCATAAGTTCCCTTATCTCCCTGGGCTTCAGTGAAGAAATACTGTGCAGACGCCATTTACAATGTAGTTGGTTTGGTGCGTCTGTTTCACATAGGCCTGTTGTGCGTAATATTGGCATCTACACAGTATATAATAATCGTCACAATTAAGCTGACAGCACACAGGTGCACAAAAAATGCTATAGCTGCAGCACACAGGAGCACTTGAGCTCGCAGAAAGCATTTGTTTGCATGTTGCAGTCATGGACATCATATCATATATGTAGTTCATCAATCCAATCTGTTATATTTTTGTGGTGATGGGTTATTGAAGTGTGGGTAGTGATTTTACATCAGTTATAAATATGGATAATATCTTACTATGGCATATTTCTGGCTGCTTAGTCCTAAATCAAGACATACCAAAAGAAGTCAACACCTACTCAGACACTTTTTTATACATCCTTGGTAAAAATGGACCACACACAGCATCAACCTGTAGGGGAACATACAGGTACCAACACTATTCATCACATATTCATAAAGCCTCTTGATCAATATCCCTGAGTGTCCCATGGCCATCAGAAGCAAACAATAGTGTTTCTTTTTTTTGCTTCATTCCAATATCCGATCACAGGTGGGAGCTGCGTCATGATTAGAATCTCTCTTTCAGAACAGCTGGTTCATTCTGAGACTTCTAAATGTCAGCTGAATTGATGGAATGAAATGGAAACTTGAGATCTGTCCATCAGGTAGCGTGGGTTGGTGGAACAAAAAATAATGAAGGTGGCATTTTGACTGTGTTCCGACAGCTTCCTTTGTGCCTGCACGCATGCAAAACCCAAATACAGTGGAACCTCCCTTAGCGGACACCTCTCTATTAAGGACAACCTCTCTATTGAGGACACTAGTTTTGGTCCCTATTTTGTGTTTTCTATTCAATTTGACCTCTCTAATCAGGACACCTCTTGCCAGTCTCGAAGGTGTCCTTAATAGAGAGGTTCTACTGTACTTACTGCAGGAAGAAGACTGCATGCATGATCCTTTCATCTAAACTACGATGGCAGTTGCACTGTTTGGATGTAAACGTTACCAAAGTTGTGTTCTGTGGTGTTAATCATCTTACAAGATGGTGTTAAAGTCAATTGTTGGGCTGGCAAAGTAGGGAATAGAGAAGCAATCACCAACCAACCCACAGAAAAAGGTTTTCCCCTACTTCCCCCAGCCTACAATGAGCCAGTTGCTTTCGTATCACGGTGTGTTTTTTCAGCAAGACAACAAGAAGACAGCCATCATAAATGTACCTCTGCCTGGCCCATCTCTCAGATGCAGTAGACTTTGCATCATTGTTTAGAGAAGAAACACTACCAACCTTCCATCTTACTGTTCAAACACATTCCGCGCTTCATTAACAGCCCCCCAGGCACACATCACCGCACTTGGTCATGAAAAAACCGACATGAACGAAAACATATATCTTGATTCAGTCATAAAATACAATCAGTCACCATGTGTACCATAGGGAAATACCAAATGTTCTTCTTTCTTTGTTTTGGAAAGTCGTTATACTCGACTAGGAATCATACGGCTTCTCATAATTTAAAAGAATGGAACTTCTCCAGTATTTAACCTTGGCATTGAGCTTCGTTCTACGTGTTGTTCGTAAGTGTGGCCAAGCTTAAATCTGCAGGCTAGAACCTATGAGTTCTCGGCCTTCTCGTAGCTAGATTTTTTGTCCTGGGGGACAGAAGTCTATCATGGGGAGTTTTGTGGCTTACAAGCGTGGCCACACCAATTTAGGATTTTAAAAAAACACACTTTGGTATGGCACATCGAAGCACACGTGTGTACAGGTCAACGAGATGAGCTCAGCAATATGATGACTGACATACTAACAGATGTGTGCTGCAAGCTTAAGTGTCCTTCTGTGATGTCAGCTTAATTGTTTCCTGTGTGGTGTCAGCTTAATATTTATCCAGTGTGGTGTCAGCTATTCCAGTGTGCTGCCAGCTTTAGTATGTTTGGTATGTCTGTGTGGTTCCAGATTTAGTACGTTTGGTATATCTGTGTGGTTCCAGCTTTAGTACGTTTGGTATTCCAGTGTGCTGCCAGCTTGAGTATGTTTGGTATGTCTGTGTGGTTCCAGCTTTAGTACGTTTGGTATTCCAGTGTGCTGCCACCTTGAGTATGTTTGGTATGTCTGTGTGGTTCCAGCTTTAGTACGTTTGGTATTCCAGTGTGCTGCCAGCTTTAGTATGTTTGGTATGTCTGTGTTCCAGCTTTAGTACGTTTGGTATTCCAGTGTGCTGCCACCTTGAGTATGTTTGGTATGTCTGTGTGGTTCCAGCTTTAGTACGTTTGGTATTCCAGTGTGCTGCCAGCTTTAGTATGTTTGGTATGTCTGTGTTCCAGCTTTAGTACGTTTGGTATTCCAGTGTGCTGCCACCTTGAGTATGTTTGGAATGTCTGTGTGGTTCCAGCTTCAGTACGTTTGGTATTCCAGTGTGCTGCCAGCTTTAGTATGTTTGGTATGTCTGTGTTCCAGCTTTAGTACGTTTGGTATTCCAGTGTGCTGCCACCTTGAGTATGTTTGGTATGTCTGTGTGGTTCCAGCTTTAGTACGTTTGGTATTCCAGTGTGCTGCCAGCTTTAGTATGTTTGGTATGTCTGTGTTTCAGCTTTAGTACGTTTGGTATTCCAGTGTGCTGCCACCTTGAGTATGTTTGGTATGTCTGTGTGGTTCCAGCTTTAGTACGTTTGGTATTCCAGTGTGCTGCCAGCTTTAGTATGTTTGGTATGTCTGTGTGGTTCCAGCTTTAGTACGTTTGGTATTCCAGTGTGCTGCCAGCTTTAGTATGTTGGGTGTGTCTGTGTGGTTCCAGCTTTAGTACGTTTGGTATGTCTGTGTGGTTCCAGCTTTTGTATCTTTGGTTTGTCTGTGTGGTTCCAGCTTTAGTACGTTTGGTATGTCTGTGTGGTTCCAGCTTTTGTATCTTTGGTTTGTCTGTGTGCTGCTAGCTTTAGCACCATTTACAAATAACAAAGAAGCAACTGGTAAATGATGACATTTTTCTCCAAACATTGACAATTGTTATACGATATCCGTTAATTCTAACTATTCAAAAATGGTAAAAAAATCTATTTGAGCACAGGAGAGATGGCTTGAGGCCTAGTGTTATTGTTGCCGTTATGGTTAGAATTTCGCAAGCAATATAATATACATATTCAGTCTACCAAATAAGTGTTATCCGTCTTCTAAAACATTATTGTGAACAATTCATTTCACTTTATCTACATCTGTGCTGTTTGCCCATTGATGCTTCTTATAGCATAACCTGAGGTTTGTAAATTGCTGCTTAGGCATACAAGTTCTCATTTTGTGACCACTGATTTGCATAAAACCTTTTCAAATTTGGTGTCTACGCTGTGGCCGAGGGGGGATATTTTCAGTGGCAATGTTTGCATGTGATATAAATATTCATACAAACTTCCGGACAAGTAAAATACTAAGTTCTTTAATCTGATTTATTTGGAGAGGGGTACATACCAAAAGACACACAGAACAGGACAGATAACAGAAGGTGTCAAGGACAAGAGGATAGAAAGAACATGTTAACTTCCACATCTTTTAGGACACTGAAAAAATTACCATTAAAGCCTAGTATATAGTTTATCTAGTTTGATTCTGGCCGCAAATTAGAAATAACTTCTCAAGGAATCAAAATGTACATGTAGCATGATTGGTCAATGTTCATGGTAAAATCGTCATCCTAAAAACATCGGAGAAACCCAATTGAAATATTTCCTCTGCATTCTAGTTTAATTGAAGGGAAATTTAGACTAAGAATCGTGTCAAAATAGATGTAAACATTCTGATAAAACATATGCACATTATCCAAATTGAGTTCACCCTTGGAAGATCTTTTAAAATTTTGGTTTGGTCGAAGTGGGATAGTAGGAATTCAGTGTCAGAGTCAAACAAACTGATAGCGTTTGACATTTCAATTCTGATCTGATATTTTCCCTGAGATAGCACGACTAATGAAAAATGGAAATCAATTGTGGCTATTTTGTCCTCAGATCGAGGGATGCTAATAAAATAGTTTTGACTATCTCGAAGCAAACTGGGTCTAATCCCGAACATTGTCCAAAAAAATAAATGACAGTCTAAAGGGGATGAACAATAAATTAGGGAAGACAGTTTTGTAAAGAAGACATAGTTTTCATTGGATGGATATCGGTATTTTCTTTTGTGGTTTGGTATTGGTGGTCTTGAACACAGGCACATGGAAATGATAGCTCAATAGCCCCCCACTCAACTGACAACCCCCACCCACTGAAAGCGCGTAAAAGAATAGTACTGCACTGTACATTTGGCGATCTAGGTCACCACATTTGCATGAAGATTACAAAGTCATCGCAAAAGATTTTATCAAAACTCCAACTGTTTTGCATAGTGAGAATACTATATTTTATCACGGTATACAGCAGTAATCTTTAATATCTACCTGTTTGCCGAAATTGGAACAGTTCCAGAAATTTTAAAACAGGTCGTCATTCATTTGAAGATCAGCCATTTCATAATAAACCAGGGTTTTGAAGTTTGACAACTTGTGACCTTTAGAAATTTGACACATGAGACATGAGCCTTTATTTTCAACAAGAAAACCCAGATAGATTCCTCTCATATGGACGTCCTTGGATGACGATGACAGCTAAAGGAGTGTAGATTTCTTATTAACTTTCCCGATACCTCGTGCTGACAAATATTGGAAATTTCTCAAGTAGTTATTCATATCCTGAATTTTTTCAGGCAATATCATCTGGTGACAAGTTCTATACAGCCCAAGTTAAAATATTACCTGTATATTAACACACACTGTGCTCTTGTCCTCTCCAATGGCCAAATATTGGAAACTTCTCAATTTACAAGCCTAGCAACTTGGTTTTTGCGTCACCAGTTTTATACTGGTTCGGTCTCTTAGCATGGTATTAAAAGCATCTGACTGTTTTTTTTTCACCTAGGCTTCTTTGTGATATGGAGCCTCTTTTGCCTTTGTGCTCTTTAAAAGCAGTAAAATATCCTGGATTTTTTTCAGGTAAATATTATTTGTTGACAAGTATGTTACCAGTGTACATGTATAAAACACACACTATGCTATTGTCCTCTACAGCCTCTTCCATCTAAAATAGTATCTTATATTGACAATACTGATGTAGGCTTGCAACCTTGAGGCTGTTTTGTTAGTGATTCATCTCTTGATGGCTCTTTTTCTCCAAATCCAAGAACGATAAGGGCATTGTATATTCATAACTGAGGACAAGTTGTCCATAGACAATCTATTGCCAGTTTTTGTCACTGCCACACCACCATACACGGAAATATGTTCGCGAATAAAATATGCCGCAAAAATGGTGAAACCGCTCGGTACGCCAGGAAAATAAGTCTTTGCGAAGTAAAAATCTGTTTGGGTAATGTTGCAACCATGGAGGAATGTAGTCAGAAAAGTTTACAAAAACTTCTGTAAAGAAAGACAATAACAATATAAAAACAAATCAGAAATGACAAACTTGACGATTACTACATGAAATAGGAATTTGAAATTTTTGTCTGGTATTTGGATTTTCTTCGATTTTCTCTCAAATGATAATTTGGATTTTTCTCTCGTGAGGTGGTGGTCGTGGACATGGTTCCCAGCGAAAACATACTTTATGGAGTCATGCCCGAAAATATTTCTACGCTATAATATTTCCATGTTCAGTAGTCTTATGTTGCATTTGAATCACCCAACACTGCATGAAGAGCTAATCATTTCTCAGCTCTCTCGCTATACTTCCCCCATGTCCCATTGCTTGGTCTTATCTCTTGACAAATTACTGCCTGACAAAAAATAAAATGCTCTTTAATTTGCTGTAAGAAGTGAAAATGTCTTGCATGCTCTTAACTAATTGGTATGGGATCAAATGCATTGGTGAAGGATGTGCGAGATGTTGACTTCATTGCAAACATGATCGTGTTTTATTCTGTGGAAGATCGATGCTAAAGCAACTCTAAATCTTAAAAAGCAGCTCACATTATATTTATATGAACTTGCTGGCTTAGGTCTAAGAACCCCCTCAAAATGCATTTCATGGGGGTCTCTGTCTTTGTCATCAGGCTTGCCCTGATCGACCTTGGGATGAGCCGTTAAGTTTGTGTATATTTGGAATAACACACACTACAGCTCCTAAGTCATTGTGCCCCAGACGTCTCTGACCAGCAGAGTTGGCTCATGTGAATGATCTTTGTTTTAACATCAAATAGATTTTTTAAGAGGTAGGTTTGTGTCAAATGATTTAGGCCTAATGTCGTGATAAAACGTTATGAATGGCATGATGCTTCTAAAGAAGTACTACCATCTAGTCCTACTTCGTCTTTCCTAATGGGCCCACTTCTCCATTATGTGGAGAACCTTCAAAGAATTCACGTAAATCATGTCTGCATATGCCATGCAAAGCAATCATTCTAAGGTCAAAAATATAATTTTCCAAAAGCGACCTTGTCACTCGCATCAGTGAAGCGAAAAGCTACTTGGTTGAGTGATCCAAGTCCCATGGTGGTAGTTTCTTTCCTGTGACAGGCCACTAATCTGCTGTGGTGCTGTATTGGCTGAATGAAGTGGATGCCCTTACGTCTACCATTTTGGCATTTCGGCGTTAAGAAGTCACTGCCTAATGATATGAGGGGTTCAGGTGCTTGACAACTCGCATTTTCAAAGTTTCTTCTCCTGTGTCAAGCCGCCCTCACGTTTACAATCTTTATACTTTCCTTGAGGATGTTGGGATGCCATGGTGCATTGCAATTGGTTGTTTTCTTGTGAGGAAGACATCTGAGTGAGGTACTCTGCGACAGGTTAGTTAGAAGGATCCTGCTAAGTGTCGACCAATGGTGGCAAGGTTTATACTAAGAGGAAGAAGAAGAAGGGTAGACTCTGCGCAGCTGCATAAATTCGTAAAGCGACTGCCATCACTGGCCGCTACTTTGTTTCAGCTACTCTATGATTTGTGGAGTAGATCACAAGCCAGCGAAGATCCAGAATCGTAGTGTCAATCAGCCCGGCCGATTTTACTAATACACACAATCTGAAAAGGACCATACAGAACAAGGTCATGGCAGATGTGACTGTGCTACAGCTTCAGTCAGTTCAACAAAGAAATTATCCAATTACTTGAAGAAATTCTGATAAATTCATCTTTGGTTGAAAAAATTGATTGTTCAGTTGGGGCTTACCAAAACCCGCAATACAACGTCAGTAAAAACCAATACTTAACCAACCGACGAGAAATAAATTGGCTGTTATTGCACCATTTGTAAGATTTTGATATTTTGTCGATATGGACTTCATTTGTCTTGGCGCACTCCACAAACAATAGCCTCTTGGGTGATCAGAAGTAAAAGATTGCGTCATCGACCGTGGCCGGTGTCATCAATATATACACCGAGGGGTGGTTTACGATTGGAGGTTTAAGCCACCAGTGTTGTTTCTTGGTGAACCCTCAGTGACATTGCGTCATCAATCTTATCGGAACCAGTCAAACCTTGAAGGAAGAGATTTGTTTTGGCGTGTGATATGAATTTTATCTTTGAATAATATCTTTGGATAAACGTTGCTGTATTTGAATCTTGAGCAGAGAAAAAAATGTGTCTTGAAGCAGTGGCAGGTCTTCAGGGAAAGCTTAGTTGAATTAAGAGGTATTGTGTAATTTTGACTTTCGCTAAGTTTTGTGTTGAATAAGAAAGGTCTCTTAAAATGGGTTTTTAGGGCCTTTGCATTTTGAGGACCGGCCGTGTTCCTTGAATGTGTGCTTGTTAGCAACTATCACTCCTGTGTTAGAACAGAACTATTCCTAAGAAGTACTTTTGGGTATCGCAGAACTGCATCTGAGAGAGTATTCGCTCGTACAGAAAAATCAAGTACATGTAGTTGCCTTGACTGGAAATTGAACCACCGGTGTTTGGATATCTGATCCACTGCTCTACCAATTGAGCTTCAAGGTTCCCCTTTTTGTGTCCTTTGTGACACAGATATGATGAGTCAAATGAGATTTTAAAGTCCACACAGTGCTCTTAAGGGGAATAAAATCAGCTACCAGTCCAGGGTAGGAACCCATGACCCTAAACCCTTCTAAAAAAAGTATTCTTGGCGAGGGTACTGTAAGGTACAAATACCTTGCAGTACCTCAGCCAAGGGTAATGTTTTTGTGTCGAACCCAGGACCCAAAAGTAATGTGTCCATACCCATGACCCAAATGTAGTATGTCCGACCCCTGACCCAAGTAGTGACTGTGAAGAGATGCGCCTTACAATACACCACTCCTGCATTAAATATTTCATGAAAAAATTGCCAAATGCCAGATGTGCCTACTGCTATTAGCAGTACTCGTGTAAAAGTGCTGGATCGAACATTTGCCGACATTTAGCTCGAGGATGAGTATTGACCTGCTATATTAGCCTTACTGCATGCACGCAGACAAAGTGATGTAGAACATTGCCGCTAGCTTCCAAAATTGATCGTTGGTCTTTTCTGATGTAGCGTAAGTCGATACGTTCTGTTAAAGGTAACAGATTGTTTGAGTGGAAGTTGCATGACACACTGCGTAGTCTGATACAGCTCAATGGAGTAGCAAACGATATATCATGATATTTTGAATGTGTTCCTACTCGAGCCAGTCCCTGAATTGATCGTTGGTGCTGCCAGGCGTATGAGTTACAGAAACTCTGGGGTGTGGAGAGAATCTTGAGACACAAGGCTCATGATTGCCATGTCCTGGGCTTAGTTGTTAAACAAGTCCTGTCACTGACACTGTCTTAACTTGGTGTTATCTCCTTCATAAGCCCATTAGATTTAATGCCACCGTTAGTAACTGAAAGTGTTTTGAACAACCAGCCCCGGCCTGTTTTGGTTAAGGCGGTGCGTCCATTGGGGATGGATGTCTAGGAGCAGGCTACAGCAAGTCATAAATATGAAGTGCTCATTTGAAGTCGGTGTGGGAAGAGGAAGTTGCAGACAGAGCAATGATGAATAGATGGGTATCTGATGAGGTCAGAAATATTTGTAATCATGTTGTGCCCAACCCAAGCATCACTTTATTGTTTTTGTCAAGAAAATTTTGGACAAACCGGTATCCCAATGATATTTCTCCCGATAATATAATGGTACTTAACCCATGATGTATGTACATGTAGTTGCTTTTGAACCAAATCTTATTCAGGTTTTTATTCTCAAATTTTCTGCTAGTCATGAGGAAGACGAGAAAAACTCACTACAAGTGAGTTGAGCGTCAATACCACAACGTAGAAATAGTTACATAACAACACCCTTTGTCGAGTGGTATTAGAAGCCAGGATGCTGGCGGCGAAATATTTTGTGTGATGTCAGAATGACATCATTTCGTAAACAAAGGTAGCCATCTATACAAAAATTTTGGATCAAGAGTTGGAATTTTGTATGGTCTTTGAATTACCACGATCTTCTCAATACAACACTTCTGCGGCAAAACCATCATGTCAGAGAAGAGGGCGAGACCATCAGCCAATGTCAATATCAACATCAAACCCAAACCCAATCGTTATTTACATTGATCTGAGAAACAGTAGAAATTAATTGTCAGGTCTGTTTGTCGCTAATCAAGGTTTATCCCGAGCGTTCCTCTGAAGATTTGACGTTTTCATATCGGATTCCTGTTCCTTCATCCCAGGGATATTAATTGGTCTCAAGGGATTTGACAAGTGTCAACATGATTTGACAAGCAATGACATGATTTGACATGTGTTGACGAGAAATGATTGCGATTGAGATGTGGCTTAAGACACGGTTGGGTCGGTAGATGGGTATCTAATATTACGTGGCTAATGTAGCGGAGATGTCCACACGGTTGGAGAGGGAAGTGTCTTATATCAAATAGTCAATATGGGGACTCAATCACAATTTAGAACTGTTGCCGGGGCTGCCGACCCATCAATAGTTTCAGTATCTGGTCCTGAAATTTGTCAAAGTTTGTAAATAGTAATAAAAGCTATACCAACAATTATGCATTTGGAGTACTGAAGGTCAGTAGCAGAAATACTGTAAAGAACTAACATTTTGTCCAAAATACTGAAGAATGGGAACTGTTTGGAAACAGATCCTCATAGCCCTCATCGAGGAATATGCTGATGTCAAGCTGTTAAGGCAACCGACACTGGCCACTGAAAATGCTGGCATTATCAATGTGGACAGATCTGACCATTCACACCACAGGTTCCTAAAGCAGACTCTCGTTTGCCCACGACCACAACCAGACCAAAAAAGTTGTCTGTCTATATCTCTCTACATTTCAGCAGCGATGTGTAGCTGAATGGAGTTATGCTGGCACGTCAAATTTTCTGATAGGTGATTTTTATGCGGGGATCTGATCATACATGCATGAAAGATACACCCCCCCCCACCCATCTCTGTTCATTGTGAAAGACCTTTACTTCTACATCACATTTCTCGTGACACTCAGCAACCAGCTGGTAGACCAAATATTGTCTTGTAGCATCTTTTCACCCCCCCTTGGACCAGCTTATCAGGAATCTCACTGTCCGCACCATATTTGCTGTCCACAAGATCGCATTATGAGCAAACCCATTACGTGGATAATATGCGTAATGAGATCAGAATGCTGGGAATTCTTGGTGAACGATTAAGGACGCTGGCGTTATTGGATGACGATGAAATTTGCTGATCGAGTATTGATGGTTGGTGAAAGAACGCTAAATGCCGATTCATTTGATTCTGTTATCGTAGTACAGAGTATTGCCAGTTGGTATTGCGCTACTCTTCTCTAAGCACCCCCGCAAATGAGGCATTTTAGTCGTTGGAACCTGTGATCATAATCATGCGCCAACAGAAATTCCTTGTTTGTGGTGATCATTGCTGGTGATCAAAGACAGCAATTTCTGGTTTTACTCACAGACAGACAGGTGACCTCACATAGTGGTGATTATAATCACAGGTGGCAGCGACATTAATCACTAGTTTGCACATTGCTTTAGGGAGGAGCAGTAGAGATAAATCGCCTCATGCCTAGCCAGCACTATGTACCCAAACGAGTTCCTGTTTTAAGAAGACTCGTGTATTTTTGGGGATACAATATATTTCTAAAATCAAGTTCATCACATTCTGCCGACACGCCCTTAGAAAGAACTCATACGATTTGAGAAAACTTCATGGTGAAACAAAGCTTGCAGTACAACTCCAATCGCTGCGCTTTCCCATAATGCTGTGACAGATCAAAGTCCTGGGTCTACCAGAGCGTGTTCGAATACCACGTCGCCGAAGGGCTGACTTTGATATATAGCATCATGTTCGATCGCATGAATACAACACTGCACATTTAGGATTTTTTACAATACGTTCAATGGCTGTGATGTGTGCGTATATTCTCACGGGGTCGTGAACTTTTGTGGTCGTGTTCTCCTTATGGTAAAGAAACAAATATTTCTGTGAAGTCTCAGTATGAATGTTTGAAGACGTTGATTGCCCCAGGGTAAAGTTGATAACTGAAATAGAAAGGCCTCGGTGGATCTTCGAATTTTCAAAATTGGACCAGAAATAAGCATTTAAGAGGCATTTTTGTGCAAGTTCGTTCTGATCCAAAGGACAGGACTTTTATAAGAAAATAAATTCAGACTTTTTACCTGAGCTCATTGGGATCCATGATGCCCTCAGTTGCTTCAGATATCTGTGGAGGTTATGATTTGAACACAGTCTCGTATTATTCATTTTTGGCTAGATTTTCGTATTCCACACCACCCTGTTCCAATCAAAGCTGACTGCCTTGTCTATTTTCTACGCATCTTCAAATCATGTCTGTAAATTGTCATTAGGTGTAATATCCTTTCATGGGCAATGTTTTCTTTTGACCCTTTGGAGCCCGAGTTTCCACAGAAATACCACCCCAAAATGCCAGAGTTTCAGTAGCAAAATACTCACAGAACTCAAATTTTCACCCTGGAAAACCTTATATAAAATCATGCTCAGCAACCGCAGTACGTAACTAAAATTGTCATTTGGAATACCTCAGTTGCACAAAGCCGAGTGAGTTTTGGCGACTATGGTCGAGATTGGGCAAACGGAGAGGTTTTTCTTTGGTCACTAAAGTCGAGATCGGGCTTCAAAGGGTTAAAACTTGGGTATCATTTTGACTGACCATCTTCTTCTTCTATCGTTACAGGTCTGTGTCGTACACTGCTGTAAGGTATAGTACCAGCCGGTTTTATATGCCCGTGACTGTCCTCAATGGGAGGGAAGGTTGCTGTTTTCCCCCATACTATTCTCTGAGGCCCCATGCACCTACATCAGCTCAAGGGGAAAGAGTGTAGTTACCCCTGGCTTCGATCACCTGTGATATCAACGCCTCAATATCTGATTAACAATTACATTAAATCTTACAATTTAGGGCAAATTATGCTGTTGGAAATATCATTGGTTGCCGTGCAATTGTTAATATCAAGGTCAAATTACAACGTTCTCTGTGGGTTTTGATTAGGTTAGATGCTTTACACTAGACATTGATCTCAATTCTGCTTGGCCAACAAGTGAGTTGTATCTAGGCCTACCTCAATATCTATTTAGCTTCAGGTCTCTATTCAATTTCAATGTCAAATTTTGTAATTAACCTTGGCATTTTTAAATTTCACAAAAATCATATTGCCCTATGTGTTTTAAAACTGCCCTATTTCCGCACTGTTTTATTTTCATGTGTTTTGAAAATAACATTGTCTGGGACCTGTGTCAATATAAACCAAGCAGTGTGACCAGTTTTATCCACAGGCAAGCAGACTTTAGCTCAGCTGACAAAGTCAGCAGAGCTAGTTAAATAGCTGTTCGAATGGTGTCCGTCCTTCCATCCATCCAACCATCCATCCATACATCCACCCATCGATTCATCTTGCCGTCTGTCGGACCGTCCTTCCATCCATGGAAGATAGAAGTTTGAAATAAAGTTGAAGAGGTCTGCATGATTTTGAGGTTTTGATATGAAATAGATTAGCTTTGATTTATGCCACAGTTGGCGGTAGTAGGCAAAAATGTAAGTTAGCACATTGCGAGTCGTGTTTGAATTTCGCGGGTCGGGGCAATACCTCCCCATCACGAGTTATGTTCTTGTTTTTCATTGTTTTACTTTTACGGGGACGGAGTCATCGTTGACTCATACCCAGGACCTAAAGCTGCATGTCGACATCCAGCCATTTTGGTTGGAGTGAAGCGATGATAGAAGGAATAAAATCACTTCGAAACAATGGTATAAGTCGATCATCCGCTAAAAAAGTTGCAGCATTTGTAATCCTTGCAGGCCACTCAGCGCGATGACGTCACATGGGGAAAATGACTTAATAACAAGTATACCGAGCCGAAAGTCTGGCTGGTAAACATGAAAGAAAAACATAGTTCCTCATATGTATTAGTCGCCTGCATGATTTTATGGCATCTGATTTTTGCGGCATCTGTCTGTTCTCAATAAATTTGTAAAACGGTACTGAGAAGTCTCGCCTGAAATAATAATTTAAAATTATTTGACCAGGGCGATCTGTCACTGTCTCACACTAGGTTAAGTCACAATACGAATTCCACAATTTTTGTATTGAGACTTTGTATTGTTTTGTTTATTATTATGATGAAATCAACTAACAAATGTTGAAATAGTCAGTTCATCTTTAAGGCAGCATAAAGTGATGGCCAACTATTAAGTGAGAAAAAAAAAATATTGCGGAATAACTTTTTTGTTTGCAGAGAGAAAATTGCATCCTTGTTCTGCGATGTTGCGATCATGATGGTTATTGAGATAATTGTTTGTAAACCTTCGTTCCTATTGTGATGAATGGGAACGGTTAGTCATTGCTATAACTAATTAGTTCCACATTAATTAAATTCCCATTTGATGTCTGTTCTCTTTGTGGAAAAAAATTCTAGTTGAAAAGGATGCTTCAGTCGGTGAAACCTTATTGGCTGATGAGTTAGTTCAGAATGGAGATATATTGCATGGATGTCGTCATCTGAATTTGAGTTTTTCAGAGAGCAATCTACATTGTATGCGTAATACTGGCCTTTCCAGTGATATGGGCTTTACATTCCACCCAAGATATTTTTTTAGATGTACTTAAAAAGTTGCTCAGCAGATCTGTCAATGCTGTTTTAATAATAATAATAAGCTCTGATGCAAAGATCTGCCCTTTTGAAAGCCTTTGGTTGATTTACGGTATATGAGGTATTGTAGAGGAGGTGTAAAATTTGATTGACAAAAATTGTAAAAAAAGAGGATCTTTCTCTGTTTCTGTGAAGGCCAACTCCCAGGGTCTCTGCACGGGTTGGGTATGGATTATGTATGGTACCCTCAAAGAAGATAGTACCTACCCGTAAAAACAGAGCAAAAATCTTACAGTGAATCACCCATCCCTACAGTTGTCTGCAATGGGCCCAAATGAAGTGTTTTATCACTTGCTAATTTAACTTAACCACTTACCTAAAAAATCAAAGAAAAAACCTATTTGTATTAAAGCTCAACAGACTGATACTTCTTGCATCGATTCAGGTACAAGTATAGTGTTCAACAGTAAGGTCAGGATGTCCGATACTGTCATGCATGCTTAATCGAGTCCTGCGAGTTTTATTTAAAAAGTTAATTGAATTTCAAGATGTTCAATGCTGCCATGTGTGACTGAGTCCATACATGTACATATGACTTTCATATCAATATTCAATACGACACGTGGCATACGTGCTTGTGTCCAGTTGTGATTATTTTCCAGAATTCCTTAAGATAGGTCTACGTCCGGTAAATTACATAAATTGACTGCTGCAAGCTACCCGCCGCCACCGCTTCTACCACTAACGCAGGTCCGATGTTTACTTATATTTTACATCCCTCCCTGCCCGCCTCAACACGTCGAATCGCCTCAGCCCGTATCTTCTTCCGATCCGTTTTATCAGTCGCGCCGGCTGGGAACTTGTCGAACAGTAGGACATAGTCAGGAATCATCCCCGGCGACCCCGTCTCGTCCCACTGGAGGTTCTCCTTGCAAAAATCACGAATGTCCTCGATTGTGAGATCTGCGCCCGGCTTCTCAACGATGCACAGACATATTTCCTCCTTGATGATAGGGTGAGGAATCCCTGTAGCAACCACTTTGTGGATTTTGGGGTGTTCGCGAAACACTTTTTCAATGGCTGAAGGGTAAATCTTGACAGTCGCCTTGGATATGACCTCTGTCCTTCTGCCGTGTATTGACAAGTATCCATTCTCGTCCATGACCCCGATATCGTCAGTATAATACCATCCTCTGGAATCCTTGGCTTGTTTTGTCTTCTCGTCATCTCCCAGGTATTCCACGAACATGTACGTATTCCTGACGCACACCTCACCCGCTGATCCGATAGGTACGATCACTCCGTTATCATCAATGATCTTAACCTCATTGTCACATCCAATACCAGTTTTCTTGACCTTGATATCAATGGGATCACTGGTCAGAGAGGAGCAGATTCCACCTATCTCAGTACCAGCATAAATATTTACCATAGGGTAGCCCAACTCATACAAACCACGTAGTAAGTCCTTCTGAACAACCTCACCTCCTGTCAAGCTCATCTTAATCTTGCTAATATCCATGCCAGCTTGGACACGTTCAAGGAGCTCATGCAGCATATATGGGAACATAATAGGCACGCTAATACCCTCGACCTCTATACACTTGAAGAAGAAGTCCAGTCCTTTCTGGGCCTCTGGTCCTGCTGTCGGGGTCTTCACGGAGAAATACGTCAATCCGATGGCAAGGGTAGCTGAAGTGCTTCCCCCTCCGTAACACATAGGCCGATCACCCATTACTTTATCTGAATCTTTCAGGCCCATCCGCATGAAAACTGAGCGGAAGCCATTATTCATCCAATGACCCGATACTGCAACGAATTTAGGGTTTCCACTGCTGCCTGAGGTACAATAAACACCATGGATCATGTCACCGTCAACGGTTGCTTGACGTTGCCGCATCCTTGCTAGGTCGTCAACTTTGATCCCTTCGAATAATGTTGTCCACGGTAATGTTCCTGGGTACGAGTCGGCTTCAGAAGAAATCATGAAAATAGTTTCAAGGTGTGGTAGATCTGCTCCAAGTTGAACAGATGGTCCTTGCTCTGCCAGACTGGGGATCATATCCGTCAACATGGGATAATTTTCACCTCTGTCGCCAGTATGTGCGATCAGCCAGCGACATTTGGTGTGATTCAGCACAAACTTGAGAGAATCACTTGACTTGACACTGACGTGAAACCGAATCAGGATGGCACCGGTCCTCACCATGGCATACTCACAGATAGAGTACTCAAGCGAGGTGGGGCAGAGAAGGGCTACTCTGTCCCCCGTCTGCAGGCCTTGTCGTATCATCCCCGCGGCCAGCTGCTCTGTCTTGGTCTTGAGTTCACCGAATGTGATTGCTTGTCTTGGCTTGTCGGCATCAAGGACCACTATTGCCTCTTTGTTGGGGTGGGCGGCTCCCCGAATGTCGAGCAGCTCAGCAGGCGTGTGCTGCAGGGGTTCAATCCCCCATGATGAAGCCTTGAAATAACTTCGGGTCAGTTTTGCAGACAGCATTTTATCCGGTTTGTTGTCTCGAAAACCTCAAAGGGATATGAGGGCGACTTATATCACGAAGTTAAGCTAACATGTACTGATTGGGTCATTGATATATAATCCGCATGACCTTCCACTTGACCAGATTAAGGTTATCTTAACAACAGAATAGCGTATTTCGATGCAAAGAGTGAGATAATCGGGTGTTGCTGGCTTGCTTGTGATGGTGGTTGGGGGGGGGGGGTGCGCTAAACGCCTCTTTTTCTCCCTGTCGCCTCTTGTCATGACTCTGTGGAAGCGAGTCACCTGTCCTCTAGACTTTCCTAGATTATGTATGTATGTAACGTTACACCGGTGTCACATGAAGTAAATGCTCACAGAATAAGAGTCATACACTGCCACGATGACTGTTGGAGAATGGATCTCCCTCCAAAATGTCTAGAGCGTCTTCTTAAGTTTAGGAGGAGAGTATAGTTTGAATTTGCCCATTATGTACCTACGTTCTGGAAACAAATTCAACAATTCACATGGATAAGCATGTTAGGCTCAACACTCTAGTTTATGTGAAAGCTGCACATGGCACATTAGGCAAAATGGCTTTCTTATTTTGCTTTCCCAAGTTGTCTCAATCAATCTACTGTGTCTCTGATAATTTGGATATACATGTACAACCTGAAATGTTCGTATAATATCAAGGTTACATTGTATGTCAATCTGATTGTTGTACAAATAATTGTGATTGAAAATCCTTTAATCCTCTTTTTTATCATGATTTTGATACCGACAGTAAGGTTAAAAGATCAAGCAACTTGAACTACGGTTAATACCCTTTCTAAGTGAGGTGATTCAAGTAACAGACTACGCATTGTAAAGTATGCCATCGTTGTCAACCGCTCTGGATCGACGCTTCACCCCTTTATTTACCACAACATACCCTTGAATTGAATCATGACAGAAATGCGGACTCTGGCATCTCATCTTGGCCACTTCAAGAGTAGTAGTACATTACAATGTAGCCAGCAAATCAATTTCAAACACTATAAAATGCCTAGCTCCTGAAAGTTAAAATGTATTTGTGTCGTATCTATAGAAACGATGTATCGGCACAGAATATTGAAGAACTAGTGTGGGTATCTCGCGGATACTGTTACTCTTCCCGGAGCTCTCACTACTGTTTCCGCTGACGTTTTTCTGCATCCCTCGATGCAATAAAGGTTGCTGTGGAGGAAAAATTATTGTCGAAAATATGGCTGTGAGTGTAAAGTTGTACATCGTATGGTTATCTGTGAAGGTGACCAGTCTGCTTATACAGTAGAACCTCTCTTTGAAGGACACCCTTGGGACTGACAAATGCTGTCCTTGATAAAGAGGTGTCCTGATTAGAGAGGTCAAATTGATTGGAAACAACTGATTTGGGATCATACCTAGTGTCCATAACAGAGAGGTTGTCCTTTATATAGAGGTGTCCGCTAAGGGAGGTGCCACTGTAGTTCATATGTTATAATTGATAAAGTCAAAGAAACATCTTATCTAGAACTAGTTACCAGATGCTGACAATAGGGGGCTCTCGCAAGATAAATCAGCTCCTATCCAATGGCTATTCCTCATATTGGTTGGGTGTTGCCCCCTTTTTGTCACGAAGTACCTACCCAAAAGTACATGGTATCTGATAGAATCGTTGTACTTCTATAACTACAGAGAGAACTTGAGAGGTCAGTACATTACCCATGGTATCTGACAGAATCCTTGTTACTACTCAAAGCACAGAGAAAAATAGAGGTAACTTCATAAAGATATCTGTTTGGTTTCAGCTTCACAAAGAAGAAACATCTTGTGCATATTTTTGGTTGATCATCAGCTCGCTGTCTTTGATGTGATCTGACCAACAGATTATCTGACACAGTCATCATCTACCGGGGCGGATTCAGTCCTCTCAATTGCAGTTTTCACACCGTTTAACGTTGAAGAGGGCACCACACTTCCCCAAATTAGGGGAAGCTAATTTTTTTAAAAGTATCAATTTTTCAAAATTTCAAGAAAAACAACCCTCAAGAATTTTCTGCACCTCAGCATGCCCAATTTTGCTCCCAAATCCCATAACGTAATGCCTAAAACCCCCAAAACAAAGTATGTCATTTTTGGTGGAGCTTGCCATTTTCAGAGATGTCGTTTGGCTGCTGAAATTACGAATTACTTTAACAGCTGGCAGTGACAAAATGTCCCCAAATTAGACTGAATAGCGCAAAAAACATATCTCCTAAATAGGCTAAGAAATTACAAGGGGTAGAGAGTCGTACATGTAAATGAAAGGCCTGCCGAGAATGAGGGGGCACTTGGTCCTCACGTTTTAGAATCTCACGATAAAAATCAAAGATTTTCTCAACAGTGTGATTTGATGGTCAATTTCAAAGATTTTTCAGAAATAAAAAAGAGCTTTGGCTTGAAGTGTCCTCTCCCCCTTCCCCCGGATCCGTGCCTGATCAAACAAATATGTGGTAACCCAAATAACCAAGCCTTTCGGATTACCAGTATCGTGAAACGTTTAGTAGAACCTGCATGGATGGAGTGATGTATCAAGTGCATGTTCCTCAACCATTCGTTGACAAAGCAATTCTATTTGTCTCATGTTAACAGGGAACATCAACTTCTCTAATCCCAGAATACCATAACAACAACCTAACATTCCCAAGCTCAAATTATAGCCCCATTTTTAGCTCAGCTGACAAAGTCAGCGGAGCTAGTAGAATAGCTGTTCAAATGGTGTCCGTCCTGCAATCCATCCATCCATCTAGGGACCCATCTGTGGACAAAATTGGACATTTCTGATTGGGAAGGCCTAGCCACTTCGTTGACGGTGCTAAATTAGGAGTTGCCCAAGGTGAACTCAAAACACGAAAAATCAGCGCGATCCGACCTGTATTAAGAGAATGAGGTCATTTCGCGTTTAGATTTCTTTCCCTTTTTACCTCGGTCCACAGAGCAAATATTGTTTTCAAATGTGGCTGAATATTTTTTAATATTTTTTCATTTTTTACTTTTAATGGAATTAATATAGTTTTCACCGCCAGTTGGCGCTGCAGGCACATTGACTGAATTTTGGCGATTTCAAATTTGGCGGTGGCTCAACTTTTTGCAAGCAGTGCCGCTGATTGGCCGATCGATAGAAGAGATGCCACCATTTAAAAATGGCGGTAGTCGCTGCTTCAATGAAGATGAGTGAACTTTCTCATGTTCAATCGGTTGATACTCTTTTAATCAACATGACCATGTACCTGAAATTTGTTTAGGTACTGAAAAGAGTCTATATAATTCAGATTTATCGATAGTTTTTTATAATATTGCGGAAATTTTGTGCACAAATTAGCGAAAGTTGGTGCTCGTCTCATGTCATTTTAGAGCGAGAAATTTGTTTCCGTCGATCTCTACCACTGAAAAATCGCTTGCATAGCTTCGAATTTTTGTGAAAATAAGTATCTGAACTTGGTTTCAAATAGTCTAGAGAGTTACCTTTGTGGTGATACATATGGTATGTGATAAATATTTGTAGAATTTGTGAAATTCGATTTTCAAACGTGCCGATGAAGCAAGCGATCTCGCGTGAATTTTGCAAGTCCTGATATGTCGACCGGGTGTCAAAAATCACTCGCCTAAATTCAATTCAAAGATCAAAAATAATATCTGAACTTAGTTTCAAATAGCCTACGCAATTATCATTTCGGTGATATATAATGCATGCATGTAATAATTGATTAATCTGCCTAAAACGCGCAATTAAAACGGCGAAAGATCGTGATAAACACTCTGGTGGCGGTCGCACTAAATAACGACCGGTAGGGCCCGGCGTCTGGCGGAGAAAAAAGGGTAGCGCCCGGAGGTTGAAACGGGATTTTTATGCACTTTTAACTGTATATATATGTTGTTTGGATGTATTTCTAACAGTTCTGTAACTTTGATGACCAGGCTTGCGCCCAAAGTTGGTAAAATTGATGCTTGTTTATGGACTGCGCTAGCGACCGGAGAATTCGCCGTCGGCCATTTTGGCTACGGTCCCTGAGTTGTTGTGGATGGCAATTTTGCAACAAATTTCGCCATTTACGTTTGTTTACAATTATTTTGAAAGTCACATTATGACATCGTAGTATGAATCCCACTGCAGTTTCGTTACGCAGCAATGCTCATGTTTTTGGTTTGCAATCCTGTACTGTCTGTACACTGCGCTGTGCATGGATGTACTGTAGCTGTAAAAAAGACAAAAACCATAGCCTAGCCCTGTAGGACAGGCTTAGAGTATAACTCAACAGGCCCTCATGATTCATTTGATGGACACCTTATTTGATAGTACCTCATCATTAAGTCCACTAGATCCTGTTCTGTCACATGTCATAGACGATAGACAATTTTCAAAATGTAGTACACCACTCGCTCATCTTTAAGCCCAGCTCTTGGCTCACATCATGTGGGCACGGTTGGCTGTTGAGTGTTATGGTTCAGTCTGTGAGACTAATTTAAAGAGGTTACACTTTTATTTTGAATTGGAAAACAGCCCACAGGACTGACTTTTCACTGAGTAATAAGTGTGCCCTTCGAAGGTTAAGTCTCTTTCTGGATTTGCTTCCATAGATGCCTTGTTCAGGATATCATCTGACCGATGCCTGATCAAGCACAGACTGTATCCGGTGGTGTACATTTCCCCGTCTATGTCACCCTTTTTATTTAGTCAGTGTTAATTTCTCTTCTCTTTTTTTACAGATCAACTGTTGTTGGTTATTGCAAGAGGAGTCGTTGGCACATTTCAAGTCCAGGAAAGCACTTGCTGTTCCCACATTCAGAGTAAGGTGTGCTTACTCGTTTTACTGCTTTCCATTCCCGGAGAGCGTTATCAAATATCTGCCGCAAGGCAACAAATATCTGCCGCAAGGCGCTTCAAATATCTGCCGAAAGGCATCAAATATCTGCCGCACCAATAAAGTTCATTTTGTTAACCAACTCTTTATCTTCTTTTCTTCACATACAAAAAAGACCGTCCCAAACATTTGGCTGCATCCACTTCATCAATGTCCAGACAACAGTCGGTTCATTTGACCATTGTAAAGCACCAGACCCCACCTCACAAAATACACTGTAATAATTATGTACCTTGTGTCCATGTGCATGTTATTAGTTCCACCTACGCTGCATGAAGACAAGAACTCCACTCTTTGACGTCACCACACAACTCCTTGACGTCATCACACACCCCACTACTGCAACGGCAATAGAAATGACTTTACGTCATAATACCAGGGTGACGTCAACTCAGTACTTCAGCATGCACTGATATAGCAAGAAGGTCTTTCGCATCAGCACTTCTGCGTGCTAGACGTTATAGCTTCACGTTGCCTCATAATAACGGTACCGACACACACTTGGCCCTTGCCTTCACCTATCCATTTCAGCTGAGCGCCAGGCCCTTGGGCCTCTTGTTTCAAATTAATCTGGCTTCGGTGCTCGGGTTGTGATTGAATTGGCGTCCATGACCAATGGCGATCCCCTCTGACATGCTATTTTGGAAAATGTCCATGTGGCCGATATTAATTTGCTGGGACCATTTCTGAAGAAACAGAATCAACTGGTCGAATTGCCTGAATGGCTCTATCTGGGGCGTAATTGTATTTCTGTTAAGTCTCATCAGCCGGGCACAGATTATCAGCAGCGGCTGGCCACTTGGAATGAGAAAACCGGCGCTGATTCCCAAAGGAGTTTGGACTGGTTCGTCTTGATTGGCTGCACTTGATGGTGAGGTGATTATGTGATCTTTGGTATGGAGAATTGTTTGGGGTGTTTTTTGCTAGTTTGCTAATAGGAACTGTCTGCAATTTGTACTAACATGGAGATAGGGGTTTACAAGGTTTTGGAACTGTCTGCACTCTTGGAAAGAGGTATAAAGGTTTTTCGGCCAACACAGATTTGCATTTCTTAGAGGTTTTTTAGCAAAATGAAAAAAAAATCAATGTTTTCGAGAATCTGAAAAAAGCTTTAAGAGTTTTTGATTTTGCTGAAAAACTGCTACAGGGTGCATAATAATTTGCGTTGGCCAAAAAAACATTAAAGCTCTATCAAAGGCTGAAAAAATATTATTTCTAAGTGTGTAGTGGATGTGGCTGCATCTAAGAAAATGCCATCATTACGTCTTAGTGTGCTTAACAGTGATCTATACATGATTATATATTTCTGTTTATGGGAATAAATAAACAAATTCTCAATTGAAAGAGCAGGCATCGGGTGGTTTTTTCATCAGTCTCCAGTGGAAAAGCTGTTTTGCAGATGTTGTTGTTGATTTCATGACAGGATGATCGTAAGAGAAAACCTATTTGTGGATCCGTCGAACATTATAAAATTTGCTGTCAAAGACATAATTATTATCACCCCAGAGAATCAAAATCCTGAACTCCGGGCATTCCGGGCCAAATCCAGGTTCCGAGTCTTCTCGTATTCCTGAATTCCGAGTCCCTCGATTGAGCGTCGAGGAAAACAGCACTCCCTTCGTTCAAAGCTGGATAAAGTTTTTATTCAACTTGTGCATTCGGATCTTGATATCTTGGGGAACATGATAGTTGAAGTTTCACATTATAGGTTCCATCTGATAGGCTGCAATAAGTGAAAGCTTTTCTTATTGATCTTCGTCATGCCGTCGTAGGGATAAGGTGCTTGAAATTGGTCCACAGTAGGCCCAGTATCTCTGGATCCGAATGTACGCATCAGTTAAATATTTCTAACTTTAGATATGCCATGAGAGAGCCATTTTTGCAAGGAAACTACCGAGGGACTCGGAACTCAGGAATATGAGATGACTCGGAACCTGGACTTGGCACGAAAGGCCCGGAGTTGAGGATATTTTGTCTCCTTGGTGATTATGATAAATGTTGGAGAATACTTCTACTGTTAATCACTGTTAACCATGACACAATGCTTTGTATGCTGCAACATTGTCATACACTGGTTTTGCTCATTAAAAATTCCCTTTGAAGTGATATTCTATGTGCTTTATCGACTCTAATGGCTGTCAATTTCCTCAATAGCACAACTTGAGTGGGGTATTTAATATCACATTGCGACAACTGTTACAAAATGCTTGTTAAATACTCCAAGATAATAAAAATCATATAAAATGTCTCTGTGAAGTGCTTTTTATTTGTGTGAGTTTGAAGAAGACTGACATAGTGCAGGCAATCCTGGCTTTGCAGTGGTTATTTCATGTTGGGTCTGAGCTTGTACATTGCATCATTGAATGGGGCTCGACAATCTGTTGAGTGCTGCGAAGGTACTGCTGTCAAACCATTAGCCAACACTCTTGTGTCAATTTGTTTGTACTTTTGTAGTAGATTCCATGAGGTTTGATTGGAAACATGGTGATGCACTGGTAGAAGTACAACCACTTGCACTGCATTCTTTGTGGAGCTTGTTGATGGGAAGAGTTTGGTGGGGAGAGTTTTCACTGAATTATGTTGCTTCACTGTGTGGATCGACCGGCTGTGCATGTTTTAAGTTGACACATAATCAAAGTATTGTCTAATGGCTTGTTAGCAGTATCTGGTTATTGGCTAAACTCTTGGTGGTGCGAAACCCAAAAAGATTCAACCATCTGCCTTTCAGTCTGTTCTTTATTTCATGGAAGGGCCTATCCAATGCCAACATGCAGACTTGCCTCCACCGTCAACGTATTGTAATATATGCGAATTGTGACTTTACCTGCCATGACGGAATAAGTCGCAAATCGCTCCGAGCTTGAGAGGTTGAGACGGACTGGATGTTCATTTCACTGTTGTCTGCCTTTTGTGACACCTGAGTACATCAATTTCTTCTATTATGTCCTGGTGTAATTTTAGGCTCATCTTCTGTGCGACATGCGACTCATTTTGTTGTGGTGGGTCACAATTATCAATTATCCTACTGCTTAAAATTACCTGTATCCAAAAGTACTGGCCACCTCTTCACAATGACAGTACATTCTGTTTCTTATAGCATTCGTGTTTCATCAAAGAGGAGCCATTACATCAGTGTTGGGTGGTGTATCTTGTAGTCATATGGGAAGTGTTACACAATGTTATAGCTAGTCTGTGGACAATGGCTTGCCGGTAATGACAGTTTTGTATGAGAAAATATGCATTTCATTTGCTAAATCACAGTGTTATTCTTGTCATATATCAACACCAGGTTGTCTCTTTGTTGCTTTCATTGTTGTCAGCGGGAGAATAGTCATTTCTCTGTATCACCGATTCTTTCTTCCTGTTCTATCTAGACAAACAAAAGGAAGGAGAACAACAACTGTCTTTGAGGACTGATAATAGTTCTCCTGATTATTTCCTGTCATAAAAACTATTTATCAGTGGTAATACTGTACACATTCTATTGTGTATTGATGGCTGTTGTTGACTTACAATGTAAAGCTGGATTACCATTTTCATTGGCTGCAGGTTCTGAGATCAGTTTGAGGAGTTGTGATTTTATGTCTGGATGTGCTTTTTAGACATCAGTATTTACAGACTTCAATAGCAAGTCCGTAAAAAGCACCATACCTATTGATAATACAAAGCCCCATTGCTTGGCATTATGTATTTTGTTGTCATTGGCTTTGGGTGGGGGGGGGGGGGGCTTCTTACGCCATTTCATTTTGGTATTCAATATTTAAAAAAAACCTTTGGCAATCATTATGGAATGCAAGACAAGGACAGCTCAGAGCTGCTTTCCTGTTTATTATTTCAAATGATCAAATGTTTAGGAGAAAATCTTGTGATATGATTTTGATGGTTATACTTGGAATTGATTAAAGACCAATCGCATAATGGGCACCAATGTGGGAGGTTTCTCGTAATAATGAGGATTGATGTGCGTATGTCCATGTTTTTAAATAAAACCTGCAAATAAACTACCAAAGATTACTTTTTTGGCTTCTTTTGCTTGTTAGTCATGTCTGCTGATACAAATATGGCTTCGTAATTATCCTCTCTTTTGAAAATGACATTTAGTAGGTTCTTGAAGAATACTTCTTTAGTAAGCCTTAAAGTTCATACGCACCAGAAACCGACATGAATGCGACTATGGCCAGTCTATCACAGACCCTCAGCCAGACAGATGAGATCGCCCATCTTTCGTCTTGTCCAGTCCGTTCTATTTATCATCCAGACCCTCTTCGATTGACCAGAGCCTTCTGGCCTGCCTAATCCAATAGCTGTTTAGCCATATTGAGCTGCAGCATTGATCCTCATCAATTCCGGTGTCCATTCAGAGTTGGTCGTCTGCATTTTCATGCCACCGCTTTGTCCAAAATTAGATTAGCCTAATGGAAGTCACCTATTGAGGTGTGTGCTGCACTTGTCACTCCTCCTTTGGAGGAACTCAGTCCAATCAGAATATCTTCAACAAGTGAGATTTGGCAACGTTTTAGCCATCCTTTGCTTTATCATGCAAAGCACAGCTGTCAAAACCGTCTTTTTCTGCCTCTGTTTCGAGAACATCTCGGACATTGCTAGGCAACTTTTGAGTCTGCAAACCTGGCACCATACAAAGCTGATCAACCAAAGCGAGGGTTCTTCTGATATTTTCTGATAGTTCTCTTCACGAACACCAAAGACTTTGCCACTTTCTTGGGTAACTTGTTACACAGTGTCCATGGCTTAAGCAGTCAAATCACAGCAATCGGAATGAATGCTTGTTTCTCTCCTGAACACTTCAGACATTGCCACTTGCTTGGGCAACTTGTATTACGTTGCGTGGCTTTGGCAGTCAAGCACAGCAATGGGATGGAATGTTTGTTGCTCTCCTGTAGACTTCGAACATTGCCCCTTGGTTTGGCAGCTTTGGCAGCTTGTTAATCAATAACAGCAAGTGTGATATTCGATATTCGAGTGAAGATATGGAACCTTAGACAAATGTATTAACTTGTTGTCCTTGTGAAGGAGAATGTCTATGCAAAACTGACATGATGCTGTTCAAATCCAAGCCTTATTTAAGAAAGCAACTCATGCTCTTTCTGTTTAAAGAAAGACCAACTTATGGAAGTCTTCTTTAGAAAGCCAGACTTGCAGTCCACAGCCTTGGGGAATGTACCTGTTCGGATAAGATGGCTTTGACTTTGTGTGGGGACATGCTGTGGCTTTCAATAGGTTGCTGATTCTGCTGTAAAAGAAAGCATTCTCTGGTCATCTCAGATTGTGACCAAGGAGTGAATGTTTGAAGTACTTATTGAGAGACTTAAGAAGCTTTGCGTTTGACTTTAGTGGGCAGCGCTTAAGAGAGAAGTTCTAAATGAGATTATGGTGACTACTTTCAGCTTGTGTCCATGGGAACATACGTAGACTCAGCCACCTTGATGATTCTGAAGGCTTCCTGTCACCTCATCAGTAATAATGAGTACAAGGAGATAGTGACACCTTGATTGGGTCTTTTGGCTTTTCTGCTCGTGTGTTGAAAGTCATGTTATTAGTTGTGTTAAAAGTTCAATCGAATTTATTGGGATGATGAGGTCATGAGGGAATCAGTGGAGTAATGGTTAGAGCGCCGGACTCATAACCGAAAGGTCGTGGGTTCGACTCCGGTTGGAACCACAATACTGATTCAGTGTCCCTGGGCAAGACACTTAACCCTGCAGTTGCCTCTTTCCACCCAGGAGTATAAATGGGTACCGGTCTGAAAGGATCAAGTGAACGCTGTATGAGTTGCTCCTTGAGTTCCCCTGAAAGGTTTCAGGAGAGACTGGGTAATAATGTAAAGCGCTTTGAGCGGGCGAACAGCCTGGATACTGCGCTATATAAATCCCAACATTATTATTATTATTATGATCAACATCACAACATGTTCAGTATGATGAAGGCATAACCAAATTTGACTCAGATTAGTCATTCGTTAATATGTTACTGTACCATGTGTAAACAGCCAAAGATTTTGAGCCTACATGTATTTATTTTTGCAATTTGTGAAATTTCTGAAGAAAATTTACGATTATTATTTCAGAAAATTTCATTATCAAAAGATGAAATTCACATTTTTTGGCAACTGTCAGTTGTTCACAAAATCCGCAAAAAGATAATGCCTGTAAAATTTGGCAGTTTACAATATTTCAGGAGGAGGAGGAGGAGGATTATTGCTTCGATCCTCTATTGGGGAAACGAGGATATTGCTCTCCTCTGTTGACATATATTCAATAACTTCACCTCCACATTTCCATTAAGCCAGACCAGCTTGAGTTTTATGAAGTATGACATCCTCTTCCATGATATGAGAGAAAATGGATACGTCATGTTGAAATGATATCTAGATTGAAATGATTTAGAAATCATATCCAGATTGAAGTGATGTCATTGGATAAAGTTTGATTTACATTGGTTAACTTTGTCTCTTTGAAGATATAATCTAAAACCAGGTTGTAGCTTAGCTTTTGCAGACTGGATAAAAATGACATCAGTTTGGTGTTATTTAGATTTGACCGTTGGTTCTGGCCTCACTTTCTGAGAAGGCAAACCGAAGAACAGGTACCAGGTTTATATTAGTAAACATACTACTTCAACCTGGGAAGTGCCTACTTTGAAAGGCCCTGTTATCTATTCGCATGTTCCTTTAATGATCTCCTACTTGATAAAGGTTGGATTTCAAATTGGGGAAGATGGGGAAGTGCTGGCCTAAAAAGTCTGGATTCATCTTTCGACAGTTTTTATCATGAGTCTCCAGAATCGCAATTTCCTTTTGACGATATCCAATTAATAAGATGAGATTTTGACTTGGAGAAGTGCTAACCTATTCGTCCTCCGACGTTGTAACTGAAGCTGCTGACCAGTCTCTGGTTACAATTGAATGAGGAAAGCCAACAACATCTTTTGACCTGCAATAAGCTGTGATTACAATCTTAGCTGAGAACCCAGACAAAGTAGTAGAAGACGAAGAAGAAGAAGGAGAATACAATCATATGATCCTTTGACCACGAATTGCTTCAATGAGGCTGGACTACTAACAGCTTCTTCTTTGACCACTAATGGGAAGTGGAACAATCAAGAGCTACTTTGAAAAGTAATGAGAAATAGTAATTATAAGCCTCCTCATAGCTTTGACCAGTGAATGAGGAATGGCTATTATCAGTGTCTTTGGAAGCATGTTTTCTTTCAAGGTGTAAAAACAACACTGTGGGGTGGGCTGCATTGGTAGCTAATGATTCTCTGTAATCAATGATAGCTTGGCTTTAATGATCATCAGGAGTTGATTAGGGCCAAAGGGCGGAAAGTAGTTGATTGGTAGCCGCACTTACACCACCTGAAAATGGACCACCAATCTTGGTTCGGGAACCAATGCCGCACCATCAAAAATCCACCAAGCGCTTACACCAGCGCTGCAGCTAGTTATAAAATTCGGCTACAGATGGCGCGCAAACAATAAATTGCATACGCAGAAAGCGCCATTTCGAAAGCGCCGCCTGGAGCCGAACCATCTAACTAGCTAATTGCCAATCCATTTGCGCGTACACCACGACAAAGCCGAGCTTTTAACAAGCCGGGCGAATTTGGACCATCAAGCTTGGTGGGACAAATTCGCTCGGCAATTTGTGTCGGCAATGGATTGCCGAACCAATTTGTCGCGGCAATGTGGTGGTGTAAGTGCAATTGGTCCACCAATATTTCGGGTGTAAGCGCAGCTAGTAAGACGCAAGTGGATTTTAGGTTTTATTGCAGGGTAAAGGTTTTGACTGGCGTTCCATTTCTTCACCATCAGTCATTTGATTGGCTGAACAAGGAGGAACTTCAATTCCGATAGACAGCAGTAGTTAGCAGTCCAGTTAACAATGGATTTCAGCCCCAGGTCAATTTCGCCCTCAAAAGGTTCTGTAATGTCTTTGACTGCTAACTACTGCAACCTTTTGGCAATAAAGTCCTTTTAACCATGATCTCACTTAGCTGAGTGGTGCTCAAGTGACAGTTGTGATATACAGTTTCTTCCTCTGATAAAGTAGCTGGTCGCTATACAGAGTGATTGTGGAAAAGCTATTTCAGAAAGTAGCTGCTAGGCTAGATGTATTTTGTGAATGTTGAGGTTTTCTTGTGTTGTCTATCTTCACCTGCAGTCATTTAAATGGCATAGAGACCTTGCTCGATGTGGAGCTCGCAATCTGAACTGGTCATAATTCTCGTATTGGAAGCAGCGAAAGACTAAGGAGGGGTCCATGCACTTTGCACTGTCTCAAAATCCTGGCCAATCAAACAAATGGTGATGTATAAAAAACCAATGCCCCCACCCCACCCCGAGTACTCCTGTTAATTTAAGCCCAGTCTTTTGAAACAAATGGTCTGATCAGAAAGACCTCTTTCCAATCACATATGACCAAGATGACCTCACTGGTGATAGATCTCGTCCTTTGACATCATATCCATAACCTATACTTTTCCTCTTATCCAATGTTTCGGCCGGTCACTTCTTGTTAGACTCTGCTCTAGCTCTTTCTCAGTCGAATCACTTCTACAACCTTCCATGACTTCCAGATAATCTAGCGCAGTTTCTATTCCTTCTTGACTCTGTTCTAGCCTTTGGACGATCAATCAAGGGCTGCTGAGTGCCTGGAATGATGGTACATAGGGTAGAGGCTAATGGGACGGAGAAAACATGTTGTTTCTTAATGGAACTAGTTTTTCCTGTCAACACCTTTTTATGGGCTGTGGATCATATTGGATTTGAGATTTCGGAAGGTCTTGGGTGTTGTTGCAAATGGCTTGATACTGTGACCAGTGAGATAGAAAAGAAGCCTTTGTTCCTTTTTAGCTCACCTCTTAGCAGAGGTGAGCTTATCCCATACCGTGGCGTCCGTCGTCCGTCGTCGTCGTCGTCGTCGTCGTCGTCGTCGTCGTCGTCCGTCGTCCGTTAGCAGGGCACGTTTCGTAACTGTTAGAGCTATTGAGTTGAAACTTGGTACACATGTACCCTTATGTAATGACACCTTGGAGACCAAGTTTCGGTCCGATTCGTTTCATGGTTTGGCCACCAGGGGGCCAAACGTTAAAAGTGAAAATATGCAATATCTCCCTTAATAGTAGTCGGAAAATTTTGAAAAAAATTTGGTAGGTACTTCTAGCAAAGGTGCATCATATATCCTCCGGGTTTTTGATTTGACCTCCTTTTCAAGGTCACAGAGGTCAAATGGTGTAAATTGGCCGTTAGGATGTAACGATGGCACGTTTCTAAACTGCAATGACTATTGATACCAAATTTGATACACATTTACCCCTTAGTCAGGTGATCTCAGGGACCGAAGTTTGGTCCAATATGATTCACCACTTGACCACCAGGGGGCAAAATCCAAAAACCTTAAAAATGTGATTATTCCTTAACTTCTTGCCCGATTGCCACCAATTTGATATCATGGGTACATCTAACCACCATACAGTATATGTCACACAGGTTTTTAATTTGACCTTCTTGTCAAGGTCACAGAGGTCAAATGGCGTAAATTCGCTGTCAGGCCGTAACTATGGCACGTTTCTTAACTGCAATGACTATTGATCACAAATTAAGTACACATGTACCCCTTGGTCAGGTGATCTCAGGTACCGAAGTTTGGTGCGATCTGATTTGCCGTTTGGCCTCCAGGGAGGGGGCCAAATCCTAAATTCTTCAAAATGCCATTATTCCTAGTAATGACTTGCCCGATTGGCACCAATTTTATATCATAGGTACATCTAATTCTAACAACCATTCAATGTGTCACCCGGGTCTTCTTTGATTTGACCTACTTTTCAAGGTCACAGAGGTCGAATGTACTGTAAATTGGCCATTTTGGGGAAATTGTAATTGCTTGGACCTACATCAAACCTAACACTACATGACACAATACCATGCTCTTTATCCATCTTTCCTCCACATGAGGTGAGCACAATGGCCCTGGCCATTTCATTGAAAGAATACATGTATATCTGGGTGTTGAGAACATTGTCTAGAAGGTCATGTGTGGGACCAGTGAATAGGAGAAAAATTGGAGAATTTTGCTTCACTTCTATTAAGTATGAAAGCAGTTGGAATCAAACTGATGCGAACAATGTATCAACAACCCTGTTGTTTTTGCTATATTAACCCTTGTGACATTTTAGACCTGTTTAATACAGTAGTCCATTCAAATGATACATGTTGATTGATACAGGACAACAGAGAACGTATTTGCGGGTGTAATGTGAAAGTTGTAATGCCCACGCACAGCGATGATGAAATTTTATGCCAATCAGTAAATGAAAGAATCATCTCTTAAAATAAGAGATATTTTCACTTTCTACGAAGAAAATTTCACTGTGTTCAAAATTAATTAAAATCTTTATAAAGAACATCCGGCTCTTTGTGGATCCAAATCTTCCTCAAAGCATCTTCTCACCTTGATCAAGTCTAAAATTACCTCGCTATATCTCTCAATACCGAACTTCAACCAGCTAGCGTTACTCATCCCTGGGGTAGCAGGGACGTGGTATATGACGTATGAGAATGGATCACCTAGGCATTTCCAGTCTTAACTCTTTGATCATCTCAAATATCTGAAAAAATCTACGGGTGTGAAAGCGCTCCAAAGTTTGGGCAAAAAAACTACTCTGTCGATCTGTAAGGCAGACTGACACTCAACACCCTTGAAGATTTGAGGAGTGCTGTACATGTTCCTCTTTTGATGAAAGAGGCTGAAGTGCTCACGACACTCCCATAACACACAATTCGTTGAAGTGTATTATTGTTTTCTGTGTAAAGCACATTTGGTTGCAGCGCTTTTGGTTTTGTAGCTACAAAGGTACAAAATGTTGGAGTCAAAAGGTAACCTGAATCACTTTTAAGTGTTTAGTTTGAGTTGTTTGAGAATAAAAATCTTATTGGTTGTCTCACAAAACACTTTTTGGAGGCACTCTCCTTTTGACCAGTTACTGGGAAGGTGCCTGATTGAGACTTTTGTTCCACACTTGCAATTTAGAATACAACCAATACCTCCAGTACGGTGTCACTTGCAAAAATATTTCACCATCATTAGTATTAAAAATCACCCAATGTACGTCAATGCTTGGCATTTTAAAACTTTGACCGCAAAGAATTGCACGAAACTACTGAAAGACCTGTCATCTCAATTCCACCATCTAACGAAAGCTGCATCAGGAAAGCCATGATATATCATCCTCTCCCTGCAGGCTAAGACACCTCTGATGACAAATGTAGTTGCATCAATGAAGCGTATGCTCTGCCTAAAGTGATTTACGAGACAAAATATATTTCACAGATGAGTTAAGGTAGAACATATTCTTCCAAGTTGTTCTTAGAAATTGAAGCCTGTTGATGTTTCCTGGCCGGGGGTTCCTGTCTTTGCATTGGGATTTAGTGACGATTTCCGAAAACTAATTCTGTGTTGTCAGATGGTAAAATTACTCGAAGGATGATGATGAATGATTATCTTTAGTGAGTGTCATAAATATTAGTTAAAGCAAACTTTGTACGAGCAATTCAATTCCCTTAGCAATTCAATTCCCTTACCGCGCCTAGGTCGGTATCAAAGCAGTTGTTGCATCATCAAGTCATACGTGCATTTCTGAATGGAATTGTTGGCGTGTTCAACAAATTGGTTGATCAACAGATGGTTCCATGAGGTGGTTTCATCATGATTCTGTTATCATCATGAATACTTGCAATTCACCTGTTGCTTCAGCTAACTGTGATTACAGATGGTCTGAACAACCGTGACAACTGCTGTTATACCATCGTTTTGTCTCGTCTATAGATATTGGATCAACTGTTCCTTCTGGTGAATTGTTTACCAATAGGAGATGGGAGGTTTGGTGATTTTGTTGTATAAAATGTAATATCAGTTCCGTTAGTTGAGCATTGAGTCTATAAATGGAGGTTGACCCAGGCCCTATTCAGAAGTTCTGTGGATGAAATACTAGGCACCAGAAAGCTGCATGAAAGGCTTTCAACACACTCTCAGGTAGGCTTATGGATTGATCATGCCATATTTTAGTGTTAAAGGGACTTTCGTACAAGCAATACCATGCCCTTCCCGTGCCTCAATCGGTATCAAAGCAATAGATGCATCATAAGTCATACGCAAGTTTCAGAAATCAAGCTAATTGACGTGCGCCGGACATCCTGTTTATTTTCACCGCTCGAGAATATGTGAAAAGTAGGTTGAATCGCTGGTCATGCGAAATCCCATTTAGGTTTGGTGATGGCGCTGAAAAACGTGGTTAAAGAGGTCCCCGTTTTGGCCGTTGTTGCTGTGGCAGCTTTGCAAGACCACCGGTGTTAGGAGCTGTTTTCTTGCTTGAATGGTAAAGAAAGGCACAATACGATGATAAGATGTTGTGAGAGTGCATAGATTGTGCATGATTTTTGTCTAAGAAATATTAGGTTGCCACATTGAGGTTCAAAATTGTATATATTGAGTTCTCCATTTAGGTGAGGACTGGTTGTGATATCGTCTGTTATGGCAATTTGTGGAAAATTTCATAAGCGCAAATATTCACAAAATCGGCCAAAAAAGCACCCAGAAAAATTTAATTTGCTTAATATGCCCTGTTCAGAATGAATGTGACATATAGCTGTAGAACTATCAGCCTAATAGTAAACTACTATAACATGTATAATCAAGTATCATCTCCGTTCCTGATGGATGTGAATTTACCATCTTGATCAATACGCATACAACTTGATCGAAAATCAATATGGTGATAAGGTCGAAATTGTTACAAAATCAATATATTTTTCATTGGGATGGATCCAGGATATTGACTGTAGCTTCGTTTCGTTGGATTTCTGACAGCAAGTCGAAAAATTGACAGTCAAATCTTGAGCTTATAAAATCAATGTTTTGTTCTTTATGGGTTTGAGTTGTGCAAAGTTCTGATAAAATTGGTGCAGCAGATAGAATGAAATAAACAGAATTGAAGATTTTGTTAAAACTGGCTTTGGATTTGAAAAATGCAGTCAACTCCAGTATAAAAAAATAAGTGAACTTCAGCACATTCAGTGCAAAATTGTTAACCTGTAAGGCTACATGTTTTTTATTTCTTGGTTTACGGGAAGAGCTTTTAAAAATGTATGGTCGGGTGGTCGAAATAAAATAAAAAATAAAAATAACCCAAATAGCTATGTATGATCGGAAGAAATAAAATTAACCGAATACTGCTGGAATCAAAGTTCACTTTTTTTCAGAACAAGGCGCAATGTCTTAGTCGGGGCTATTTCCCTCATCTAGATGGCTGATAAGTTGTGAAAGTGCACAAACATTGGTTATCACACTGCTCTATACAGTGGATTTTATTTTATTTCTCATTATTTTATATAATTATGATGGGTCGGGCGGAAAATAAAATAAAAAAATCTATGATTTTCAGATTTAATTTTTTTTCCAAAATCCCGAAAAAGCAAGTCGGTCGGTCCCGTAAACCAAGAAATAAAAAACACGTGGCCTAATCAGACATTTTCAACTTTAAAAGCCATACACCGTGCCATTACCCATATTTTTTTCAACGTTTACTGCAAGATTTCAAAAGATTTAAACGATCACTATTCAGATTCAGATATTCTGTTACCCTTTGCAAGAAATTTAAACTTTTATTTTTGAAAAATGCTTGTTTTTCTTTAAAAAAAGGCTAAATATGTCCTGTTTTGCTTAAAATCTCAATGATGCAATCTCTCGATGCTCCCTGGTCTATAATGCGACGTGATTAACCCTGGGGACACGGCGACGTAGACACATGAGACCATAATAATTTTCTTCTCAATCATCAAAGATTTACGCATCACCTGCAGCCTCTTTCTCCATCTGATTACTTGTTTTCCTCCAACAAAAACGTCTGCAACCATTTTCGAAAATTGCTCTGCGGTCTCTGGCCTTGTTGCGATAAATCTTGGTAGGCTTGTGTTGTCTGTTGTCAAATAAAGTGGTGTCCTTCTCAGCTCATTTAATAAATCTACTGCTGTTGGTGCTTGCTGGCGGTGGCATTTCGGGATCGTAGAGTAGGATTAGGAATACCGGGTTTTCCAACTTCTATGAGTAGTGTGTTGGGTTGCCAAGATTAACCAGGGGTCGCCAGAAAGGTTTTTGATGACTTCTCTCAGCAGTCAAACCTAAGTTCACTCTGACGTGGCCGTTATAAACACTTAAATCTGACAAGACCGTGTGACGAAGCAAAAGATCAACAAGCAAGAAAAACAAAAGCTTTTCACTTATTGCAGCCTATCAGATGGCACCTTTAATGTGAAACTTCAATTATCGTGTTCACCAAGATCCCCAGATCCGAATGCACAAGTTGAATAAAACTTCATCCTGTCTTCAAACAAAGCGCTGTTTTCCTCGACGGCCAATCGAGGGACTCGGAATTCAGGAATATCAGACAACTCGGAACCTGAATTTGGCACGTAATGAACGAAGTTCAGGATTTTGATTCTCAGGGTGATTAAATTTTCAGCAGCAAATGCGGTATTTAGACTATTGCCAAGTGAAATTGAGTAAATTCGCCAAATTTAAGCTTTTTGAAAATTTCACGGTAACAGTAATGTTGTCCCTTACACCCAAGACGAGTAAAACAACCTCATAACATAGTTGGTAAATTTGTGTTTGTTTCTTGTCGTTGCAGGCCGTGGCTCAGAAGCATGAGGCTGAATCTGAAGGTGTTCGTTCTTTTCATTATTCTCGCTGTGATGTTTATGACGATATCGCTATGGACCAAATGTAATGACGTCACAAAACAGGACAACAACTTCTATCGGTAAGTTGACGATTTCTTTCTCGGGAGCTTTTTCTTCAGGCGTCTTTGTTCATTTGGAAAACATCTTCCCAGTCCCTAAAAAACTTTTGGTGGGTGAAATGTTGGTGGGTGAAATATTTTTCAATTGAACCCCCAACGTAACTTTTCATGGTCATGGGCCGCGGCCAAAACCTTTAAAAGAAACCTTTATTCTACCTACCTACCCTACATGCCCTTTCTCAAATCTGAGGTCACGTAACTGCAAATAGCCTAAAGGGAAATTCAGAGCTTATTTTGGGACTTTGTGCAATGAAAAAGAGAGTAATTTAGGGAGCAGGAAAAAATTTGACAGTTTTACGAGTCCAGGAAATAAAGAATTAGCGATCTTTCACATTTAAAAACTTTCTCTCAGTCTTTGTAATATCAACGTAATCTCGTTACATCCTTCCCCACACTTTGAAAGAAATCAAAATACCATCTGCGGCAAAATTAGATTTTCGCACCCATTTGTAAGACGATAATTGTCAATTTGCCCATCATATTTGTCGCTTTCATTTGGTGGAATTGGCTTCATCAAGATCTCGTGAGAGAATTAAAGCACGTCGATAATTCACGTGATAATTGTATTTGATATATTGTGAGAGTTTAACCCTCGAGGTTATCCTTACTTGGAAGTTGTATTGTCATGTGTAATCTGAAAAACGAGGTATTTTTCCACAGCCCAGATGATTGCCTTTGAATCAAAGCACATGCTCTAAGGTGAACTGACAAAATTAACCATTGCAAAGGCAATCATCATCATTACCATCACCGGCAATGTTCCCTCAATACCGCAGTGTCCGTCGTCCGTCGTCGTATCCTATTTCAAAAACAGTGGCACGTTTCTTAACTGCTAGGGCTATGAACTTGAAACTTTGTACACACGACCCCTTAAGTCAGCCGACCTCTGACAATGAATTTCAGTCCGATCTGATTCTTGACTTGGCCACCAGGGGGCCAGAAGTGGAAACTTAAAAAGTGTGATATCTCTCTTATGAGTGACCCGTTTTCAATAAAAGTTTTATGCTAGCAAGGATACATCACATATCCTATGGGTTATTGATTTGACCTAATTTTCAAGGTCACATAGGTCAAATGGTGTGAATTGGCCGTTTGGGTGTAACTATGGCACGTTTATTAACCACTAAAGCTATGAACTTGAACACACGAACACACTTCGGTACACACGACTCTCTACGTCATGTAACCTCAGACACCAAATTTCGATCCGATCTGATTCTCGACTTGGCCACCAGGAGGCCAAAACTAAAAAAGGGAAAAAGTGCAATATCTCGCTTATTAGTGACTTGTTTTCGATGATATTTGTATGTTAGTTACTCCAAGCATCGATACATCACATGTCGTACGGACTTTGTTTTGACCTGTGTACTATACATGTAGCATTTTTCTTAACCAGGATGAAGTATCTATACAGTGAGTACAATGGCCCTTGGCCATTTCATTGGTTCACCCATACGGTGAGTCTAGACAATAACGCAGTGTCCATCGTCGGTCGTCGTATCCTATTTCGAAAACACTGGCACATTTCTTTACTGCTATGGCTTTGAACTTGAAACTTCGTACATAGGTCCCCCCTGGGTCAGATGACCTCTGACACTGAATTTTGGTCCGATCTAATTCTCGACTTGGCCACCACTGGGCCAGATGTGACAACTAAAATCACAAAATGGACTAATGGCTCTATCTAATGGCTCTATCATCTCTAAAGTTTATGACATGTACTTCCAATTGGGATGCATGACATACCCGAGCTTTTGATTTGACCAAATTTTCATTGTTAGCTCAGCTGATGAAAGTCAGCAGAGCTGGTAAAATAACTATTCAGAATGGCGTCTGTCCCTCCATCCATCAACATGGTGCACGTTTGTAACCGTAAGACCTGGGCACTTCAAATCTGGCCATGAGGAAGAACAGCCAAGCACAGTTCGACTTAAATTCTTCTTACGGTAAAGGCATAAATTACAAATAAATTTTTTGTCGCTTTATTCCAATAGACAGAGGCTTGTAATAAAGTTTGGAAAGTCTGCATTCAGGTAGGTTTTGATATAAAATTGGAAAAGTTTTCACTGATACTACCAGTTGGCGTCACTGAACAAATATCTGCGTTGACCTAGTGTTAACTTGATTTGAATTTCACGCTCTTGTATGACTCCAAAGGTTGTGGGTTCTATCCCGCTTCAGGGCAAACAAAGTTTTCTTCTTTTTTCACTTGTATGATACAATTTTCTTTTTCTTTTTTTCTTCTTTTGGCAGGTGATCATCTTGGAAATCATATTTTTGCCATTTTAAAGCCTTTGGCTGTAGCTAGAGTGACTAAATGGTTGGTGTGTCAGTCTTCATTACATATCACCCAGATTTTCAATTGGACCTACTCTTCAAGGGCTCAAGCTCTTAACTCTTTCAGTGCCAAGGACGTACATGTACGTCCTAAATATTAAGGTATTTTAGTTCCTCCAGACGACACCAGATGTCCCCAGCTACTCAAATGTGGTTCATATGGTTTCTCTGGCCTGGGGCGTCCAAATTGAATAATTTTTTCGACTGAGAGGGTGGGGTGGGGTTTGCCACCCCTCATTTTAGGTGAAAAATGGTGAAAATCGGCCAAAAATACCACTCCCTCAAAAAAATTTAGAACATAATCCTAGTATGCCCCTACTTATTACTGCTGTTTTATTGAAACAGGAGGTAAAGACAAAGGTTTTGAAGAATTTTGATGAGTGTATCTCAATTATTTTTGTGAGATTTTGGGTAGTGACAATGCCCAAAAATGCCCAAATCCTGGGCACTGAAAGAGTTAAATTTCACTAATAAATAATACGATTTGTCATTCTTTGGTATAAAGCATGATATAGGCATATCAATATGTTAACAACATTGAGATTGAAAGAGACCTACCAGGTACTTTCCATGTTTTGTGCATTGTACCCACCGCCAGGCCCTGGGGCCTCTCATCAAATTTTACCTTTAGGTAAAACTATAGCACATTTCCCAACCAAAGTTTAATCCAGATAGCACAATGGCCCCTGGACTTTTCATTGTGTAGAGCCAGGAATTTTAGTTCCTTGAAAGCCACGCCGGTTCATGTCGAATATTACTGTTAACGCCAGTTGAGCAACTGTTCCTTGTATAACTTACCGCACCCATGATAAGAAAAGGAACTGAAGTTCAAGGCCCATATGTTGTTCTTGAACAGGGTTCTACTTCTGAGTACATGTACATATTTTCTTTACCAAAGTGAAAACTGCGATGAAACGTATACCTAGTTATATGGACTATTGTTGTCACCTTGATGCGGGTAGCAACCCTTTCCCTTGTCGCTTCCTGGATTTCTCAAATGACTTGGTTTCCATTAGAAGGTCGTATATCACCATTGATGTTCTCTTTTGAGAAAAACTGTGCCCTAGTGAGATTCCTGTTGGATTAATATCCTCTCTTTCCAAATGTCACAATGGGAGATACTTGTCATGTTAACTTGAAATATGCCCTTTCAAGTCATTTTTGGAGTCGAGGACGAAAGATTGACCACTTTTCACTATGCAGGGTTTGTGCCCCTTTGGTAAATCATGGTGATTTGCAAACAAAATGACGCCGGGTACCCCCAAAAAAATCAGCAAAAGTCTTTTGAGGGGGTTAGGAGAGGTAATAAATGTCTGTTATCTAGCAACTAAAAGTTAAGTTCGCTTACACAGACCAATAAAATCAAAAGTCTGTTTTTTACGGTGCCTGGCTCCACAAAAAGTGGTCAATGACACCTCGTAATGATGAGATGTTCTTGCGAGCTAAGAAATAGGTTATAAGATGCCTCACTCAGCAGATGTGCTCATGATATCAGGCCTTTTAATTACATGGACACCCTCACACCTTGTAATTTTTTAACCCACTTTTGGGAAATGCCTTTTTCACTATTAAGCCTATTTTGAGGACATTTGTCGTTGCAAACGGTCGAAGTTAGTCAAAATTTCAGTGGCCACAATTTGAAGTATGTCTCTTATTCTCTGTCTCCACATGAAAATGACAGATTTGGGTGTTTCAGGCATTGATTTATGGCATTTAGGAGCAGAATTGAGCATTTTCAGGTGCAGAAATAGCTCCAGCAGGGTCAGTTCCCCCTTAACAAAAATGTTTTAAATAATTTTTGGGCTAATTTTGGTACATGTGGTGCCCTCTTACACCGTTAAACAGTGTAAAAACTTTGCAATCGAAAGGCCTGGATATGTTTAAAATCTAGTGGGAATGTGTTCGACAACCTAGACCTGTGTATTACATAAAAATTGCCTGCCTCTGGAAGATGACGAGCTGGATTGAATCGATAAAAAAAAGAAAGAGGAGGTCTATTGCTGATATGTCCGTGCAAATCTGCATTCATTTATGCGTTCCATCCTACATTTTAGCTAATGTCATTTACGCAATTTGCACAATGTCTGTACTAAATTGCTTCAGCGTCTTTTTGCTAATGCAATATCTTGTAATGAAGGTGCCTTTCAAACAACAATCCCATGTAGTCATGCAACCATTGCTTGAAAAAAAATCGCCAATCCTGTTAGTAATATTGTCACGTGCGATTGTGAGAAAGAAAGACTGCAGGAAAGTCAGGATAAAGGGGAGATAGATGACAAATAAAAACTGAAACAACTTTTATTAAATTTCACTAATTGATACATCTGACTGAAGATGGAGTCACTAGGCCAACAAGTCCAATTGGGGCCTTACCATAGTGGCACATAAGAGTTTCATCCCACCTCAAGGTGCAACCTGCACTGTTTGCCGAAGCAGTGGCTGCAAACCTATTTGGCAGTATGTGCTCCAACCGAGGGTCGAACCTAGGACTTCAGAGATGACGAGGACTGATGTCAATTTGGGACATCAATGTCAATTTGGGACATCAATCCTGCAATGGCCATTGCCTCTTAGTGGAACCTGCAACATTTGCAGAAACAGCGACACGAATCTTTGCCATTCCTTCTTACATTGCTGTAATGGGATAGAAAGAAAGACGCAGTGATCGCATGCATTCATGCAACAACTGCCTTTGATATTGAGGAGCAGGAAGGAAATACAGCTCGGTTTATTGCATCACGAGTGGGTTTGCAGTTCTTGTAATATTTTGCAGCAAATACCGAGTGTTTTGTATTCTGTCACATTGTTTCAGTTTGTTTCAGAACTGAAACCAATGTCCTTCAGTGGTAGCCATAGTGATTCTGTGAGTGCAAGTCTTGGGTTTCTTTCCAATTTGGTACAGGTAATAATTCGCTGAGGATTGCCCAGTGAAGGGGTTTGTTATTAGAAATACTGTAACTAAGGAAGTTAGCTGTTGAGGAAGTAATAAGATACTTGAGAATCTGCCATTTGGTCGAAATGAATTGACACACTCCACTTTGTTTGGCACTCTGTAGCTACAAGAAGCCAATGGCAGTTGTAATAGGATCGTGGGAGTCTCGCCTCAAAAAGTAAAGCCAATGAAATTAGGCAGCCTTTTCTCACTGAAAGGATATTTCACACGACCAACGTTTCGTCCTACTTTTTACATTTTCTCGGGCGGTGAAAATGAACCTTCTCAATTCCTGTTTAACAGTCCCGCGCAGATCAGTAAGCTGGACTCGGCCTGATGAACATGCGGATGATAGGGCCCGCAATAGGGTTCCATTAGGAAACTCACGTGTGACTCGATGATGCATCAATTGCTTGGCTACTGACTGAGGCGCAGTAAAGGCATTGTATTGCTAGTACGAAGTTCGCTTTAATGAAGATTGTGGAACTGCAAATTGCATCCTCTGTGTTCCAGCTCTCAAAGAAGCTAATGGTGCCAGTGTCAAATAAAGTAAATGTTCGCCTACTGCAGAGGCACTCCTGTCTTAAAAAGGAAAGCCTTTCAGTTTGAAACAAAAAGCAGGATTTGGAATTGCCAGAGCTCACCTGATGTTTCCTCTAACGATGAAGTCATTTATTCATTACCTGTCATTTGTCACAACAGCTATTGTTTGTCGTTAATCTATACCTGATGTCCAGAGGACATCAGAGTGATGAACCTGAACCTTTCAGTTGACAAAGACCATGGATTGTTCGAGGCGTTCCTCTCAATCTTTGTTTGACTGCTAAAAGCTTTCTGTAGAGTTAATACTTTCTGTTGACATTATCCTTTCTTGTAAGCTATGTCATAAGAGATTGTAGCTGCACTGGCCCAAATATACCTAAAGATCCCTTGGTAATTTTCGTAGTGCGCACTGACTCTTCGATTACCCCATCTCCCTCATCGTTCTCTCCAGCGAGCGTCTGTTGGACTACTGTATGACTATTTGGTTGGACACCATTCCTTGTTAATTCTGAGCCTTCTGACAATTTTCAAATCCAAGATCATTTCACTCGTGAAAGTAAAGGCAGAGCTTTTCCAAACCAAGGTCTTGGTTTGATTCTCCAAGCAAAGCTGGTATGTTGACCTTCAGAAGGTGGGGAAGGGGAATCAAAAACATTGATGATGTCATATTAAACTCTCATGAGGTGTCCCCCTCAGGCATTATGAGCCTTTAATATCATACCTGGGTGAGTAATTGTTTCCTATCTGTAGTTTTTGGCCAACAGTCGATGTGATCAACGACCTGGGTGTATACCCGAAGGCTCTGATAATTAATGTGACGTCATTAGTCAATTCGTTAAGGCCTTCAAGCTATGAATATTACCAAAGTGTTCTACAGCTGCTGATTTTGCCTTAGTTTTGATAAAAGTAATGTAGAAGAGGAACTGATCCCAACAGGATTTTAAATCAAGAAACAGTTGTTTGAAGACACAAAGAAACTCTCCTTCAAGTTTATGTCACCTTTGAGTTGGACAAGGCGTCAGAGTGCCTTAGGCCACAGCTTTAAGTAATATTGTGTATGATTAGCCGTTGATGAATCAGCTAATCACATCATCTTGTTCGATCTCACCCCCAGCAAGAGAAGCAGGTGGGTCGTTGAAACCACACCATCTTCTTTGTCTGCAGTCTACCTTCAAGGAATATGATCTGAGGTAGTTTGTATCTTGGGTCCTTATGAGCGAGTTTCATATAGTGAGTTCGGTCCGACTCTTTTATTTTACACTTCAATGAATAACTGTGAAAGTCTCTGAAATTGAAATCTTCGAAAATTGTGTCAGGTAAAGCGTTTGAAAGTACGATGTGTAGTAGAACAAACAATGTTTCAACCCTTTTGGCTAGCCGAATTTTTTAATGATGATCACTTTGGAAACAACCTTCTCAAGTACCTTAGCAGAGTAAATCATGTCATCACTGGGGTGTTGGTCTGTATTGCCACCATTTCCTTTTCATGTCATCCAAAACTTTTGCTGCCAGTTTTAGTTTTAGCCAACCCTCACTGTATTAGATGAGACAACTAATACCGCCAGTTTGGTATTAAATCATTAAACCTTGGAATCTGATGTCAGACAGTGAATGACGCTGGATTGTGTCTGGTCCAATTTGTGTTCTTGATGTGATCCACCCATATTTGGAATGATTGTGATGACACTGGACAATGGATTAATGGTTGTCATCAAATGTTCAGTCTCCCTGGATTAACTGGCTTTTTAGCTCACCTCTTAGCAGAGGTGAGCTTATCCCATACCGTGGCGTCCGTCGTCCGTCGTCGTCGTCGTCGTCGTCGTCGTCGTCGTCCGTCGTCCGTTAGCAGGGCACGTTTCGTAACTGTTAGAGCTATTGAGTTGAAACTTGGTACACATGTACCCTTATGTAATGACACCTGGGAGACCAAGTTTCGGTCCGATTCGTTTCATGGTTTGGCCACCAGGGGGCCAAACGTTAAAAGTGAAAATATGCAATATCTCCCTTAATAGTAGTCCGGAAATTTTGAAAAAAATATGGTAGGTACTTCTAGCAAAGGTGCATCATATATCCTCCGGGTTTTTGATTTGACCTCCTTTTCAAGGTCACAGAGGTCAAATGGTGTAAATTAGCCGTTAGGATGTAACGATGGCACGTTTCTAAACTGCAATGACTATTGATACCAAATTTGGTACACATTTACCCCTTAGTCAGGTGATCTCAGGGACCAAAGTTTGGTCCAATATGATTCACCACTTGACCACCAGGGGGCAAAATCCAAAAACCTTAAAAATGTGATTATTCCTTAACTTCTTGCCCGATTGCCACCAATTTGATATCATGGGTACATCTAACCACCATACAGTATATGTCACACAGGTTTTTAATTTGACCTTCTTGTCAAGGTCACAGAGGTCAAATGGCGTAAATTCGCCGTCAGGCCGTAACTATGGCATGTTTCTTAACTGCAATGACTATTGATCACAAATTAAGTACACATGTACCCCTTGGTCAGGTGATCTCAGGTACCGAAGTTTGGTGCGATCTGATTTGCCGTTTGGCCTCCAGGGAGGGGGCCAAATCCTAAATTCTTCAAAATGCCATTATTCCTAGTAATGACTTGCCCGATTGGCACCAATTTTATATCATAGGTACATCTAATTCTAACAACCATTCAATGTGTCACCCGGGTCTTCTTTGATTTGACCTACTTTTCAAGGTCACAGAGGTCGAATGTACTGTAAATTGGCCATTTTGGGGAAATTGTAATTGCTTGGACCTACATCAAACCTAACACTACATGACACAAGACCATGCTCTTTATCCATCTTTCCTCCACATGAGGTGAGCACAATGGCCCTGGCCATTTCATTTACTGTAGGCCTACATGACAAAAGATGTTAGATAAGAGACAATATGGGCTGTAGGAATTTCATAATCGGCTTCTGAAGTACCTTAGCAGAGTACAGCATGTCATCGCTTGGGAGTTTATCTGTATTGCCACCATTTGCTGCTTTGGCATTTAGAAAAGCTGTTCCGAGTCCAAATCCGGAACTTTTAGGATTACTGCCAGATATGGGCATATGTACAGAACAATAGGGAGGTTGAGATCCGGGACTAATGAAGGATCCTTATACGTATCAGTGTTCTCCACAGGGTTTTCTCAAGGTAGGGTGGTACCCTTGATTTTCAAAACGTTTTTTTTCCAGTGAGCAACACAAGGTAGGTTGACGAGCAATTTAAAGGGAATGGCCCGCCAAAAAATGGGGAGTTTTGGACGGCCCGGTCAAAACCTTAGGCGGGAATAAGGTTTCATTGATAAATATAAGGAGTTTCAAGGCCCCCAAATCACTTGTAAGGTTCAATAGATACTGGCCTTTCATTGGTTAACCGTCTGCATATCATTTACATACTCTCATTTTGAAAAATATGACAATATTTACGATCACGTTATTGATTTTTGCAACATTTTCGGTAACGCGCCCCTTGCGGATCTGTAAGGTACCATTCGGATGCTTGAAAAATGCTTGTCTCGTCGATTCGCTCGCGGATAAACGCATCAGGTTGACTGCAGCAACTTTTAATTGTTGGAGACAGAGAAGGAAGGAATATGATTATCAGTTTGATGAAAACTTTGCAAAGTTTCTTCTTGGGACTCGAAATCCATACTACTATTCTCTCCATTTTCCATTTTCTCCTCTCTCCAACTCACTACTATCGCTATTGACTGCGTAACATACACTAACATTCTTTCGCTATCATTGCTAACTTCATTTACTAGAACACTGGCCTCTTTGTAGCCGATTATGTAACCCATAGTGGAAACACCTGACAGCGCCGCCCGGCATGATCCACGTGCTACTGGCATATTTATAACTCGTAGTAAATAAGGTTGTAAAAATATGCAAATGAGATGCCGTATATGGAAACCATGACGTCACTAAGCAGTTCTTATTTCTGCTACGGGTGGCGCTGTTGCTTGCTTCTGGAGGCGCTATTCAACCTCTTTAAGGTCGGCTGGCTCATAGAAACCCTCTACAAAGTTCTAGAGCAAGGTAGGGTGGCTCTTCCAAGTGAGGGTGTTAAGCTGCCAAGGTAGGGTGGGCCACCCTGACAAATGGCCTTGTGGAGAACACTGACGTATACATATAAAACTCGATAGAAGATCATTTTTGTGTAAATGCATATCCGTAAGCATATAAGCATCCTTCATGAGTCGCTCTTCTCAACTTCCCTGACATAAAGGAGTTTATCTATTTCGTAGTTCATTGGCCGATCAATTCTTGCTCTCTGTAATTAATGAAGCTTTGGTGTAAGAGTCAGTTGCTAGGATGGCCTACAAAGGTACATTACCGATGTGCTTGTCACTTTCCTCGTGTGAGATAATGCCACAGGTTCTTAGCATCAGGTTGTCATTGGAGCTTTTCCAACCTTAAAGTCACACATGTATAAGGATTAGGATTAGCAATGAATATGGGTTGCAAGTCTTAAGTACAGTAATTTGAACTCTACGGAAGGGGAACCAAGAAGTGACTCGGTCAGACGTTGAACCCACAACCTCTTGATCATGAGGTCGACACTCATAAACTGGGCAACTGCTACCTCGGTGTCAAGAAGACCTTTTCAAAACTATTGAAAGGAAACCACAAACCCTCTTCAAAATGTGGCTGGCAATAACAACTGATATTGCTGCCAGGTGCTTGTCTAAAACGCTCACAAGGAAATCCGTGCGCTAAATTGGCATCGTTAATATTTTTTCAGTTATGATTTGTTGTGAAATTGGATTGTTGAGCATGGAAATCATCTTATGGTTTGACGTAACGAGGAATGTCAGGTTGAGGGGAGAAAGAATTGGCCATCTTGAATGACTGCCTCCGTCGTCTTGAATGTCTGCCTCGAGAGTCGGAAGAAGGTTGATGCACTTTACGTAATGATAAAATGATGGAAAATTGTTCCTGGAAGATATGTTCACCAGTGCGTTTATGATCACTGAAGGCTGCCCAAAGGCTTCCCTTCTTAAAGATACGATTATGCGGCTAGTTTTTCCGCACATGTAGGTCTCTTAGACCATTATCACTTCCCCTAAAGAATTGTGCTACCATAATGTGGTGATGATTAGCCAACTGCCATCTGAATGTCACCAAAGGAAAAGTTTTTGTTGCTGGTTCTTTAACACTGGTATCTGCAGTTGATTAGAGGCAGTATTAATCTGGCTTATTCCTGCAAATCTGCTATTGGCAGCACTGGCTACCTGATCTTCTGAGACATAACCCCACTTGGTTGATCCAAGTGCACAGAGAAGTGCTAACATAATCAAAAAACATCTATTTTAATATGAAAACTGGAGAGAACCAGGTAAATCGGTGTAATATTGTCCTTCAGGTTGGTGATTAAAAGGATGTACGAGGTGATAGACCAGATGAATGCAGCCTCTGTTTAACTGCTGCTGGTGTTGACAAGACTGGGGAATTACTGAAAATGAAAACGATATAGTAGATGTATACCACAATCAGTTTTTCAGCCAGTTGGCAGATGAAATGATGCTTGACCATGAACTTGTTTAGCTGTGGCACTTCCTTGTGCCCTGTTTACCACAACCAGAGCAATATCATTGTGGTATCTCAGATATCTTCGTTCTCTTTGATATTACAATATTCCTACTGCTGTTGCGATGCATCAAAGCGTATGAACTAGTGTGAAATATTACACTTGTCCAGAAACTCCACAATGTTGCCAGTGAATAGAAACAGTGTCTGTATCACATGCCGTTGGACAACTCTGCAGTGGAGAGACAAGATTGATGTGTACAAACTTCCGGTCAATGCATTATTGAAACAGTGCTTGTATACTTGGAACACGGCATTCCTGGTTGGAGTGGTCATTCGTATAGGTCATAGCTATGTCCATGGTTTAGGATCAAGATGATATCTGGGTGTGAAGAAGCATATCAATTTCCTTACTGTACCTACATAGCCTTACCCATCGGCTGAATACTAGCTGTCTAGATTGAGGTAAAGCAATGCCCAAACATTGGCCAGTGACTTGTATCTGGTAGGTGAGTGAGATCATTTCATTTGTCTGCTGTAACCAAGAACTTTGAGGTGACAATTCCACTCGGCTCTTAAATGCTAGCTGACAGTAGCTTGCGGTAATACGCCTGCAGTGCGCGAACATTGGTTCAATGTCTTATCGGGTGGGTGAGGGGGATCATTTCAGTTGCCTGCTGCTACGAAGAACTCCGAGCTGACCTTTCATGTCAGCTTTATACTATAGCCGGCTTAAGGAAAAGCAAGTGATGTTCTGACATGGGTTCAATGACTTGTATACTGGTAGGTGTGAAGAAGCATTTCAGTTTCGTGCTGGAATGATGAACTGCAAGCTGATCTTACCAGTCACCTGAATACTAGCTGTGATAGCTTGGGGTAAAGCCTGCAGTGCCCAAACATGGGTTCAATGACATACCTGGAGGGTGAGGGGATCATTTTATTTGTTTGCTTAAAGTGAACCTTACCGCACCTCAGTCGGTTTCAGAGCAATTGAAGTATCATCAAGTATTACGCAAGTTTCTGAACGGAACCCTATTGTAGGCCCTATTATCCACATGTTCATCAGGCTGAGCCTAGCTTACTGATCTGCGCCGGACTTCTAAACAGGAAATAAGAAGGTCCATTTTCATTGCCGTAAAATGTAGGCCGTTAAAACGTTGGTGGTGCGAAATCCCTTTTAAGCCAAGAACTTTTGTGCTGGGTTCAATGACATATCTGGTGGGTGAGGGGATCATTTCAGTTGCCTGTTGCTACGAAGAACTCCAAGCTGACCTTTCATGTCGGTTTTCTACTAGCTGTCAATGAACCGGCTTAAGGAAAGGCAAGTGATGCACTGACGTAGGTTCAGTGATGTATATCTGGTTGGTGTGAAGAAGCATTTCAGTTGCGTGCTGGAATGAAGAAATGCAAGCTGATCTTACCAGTTTGCAGAATACTAGCTGTCAATAGCTTGAGGTAAAGCCAGTTCAATGACTTATTTCTTGTGTAGAAGAAGATTATCTGTTCAATTTGCCCATAAGACACATTAAAGTTCTAGAAATGTGAAAGTTCTGGTACTAATGGATGCTCAAGCTCCAAGCCTTCCATTTCATTGTGGTTGACTTTGAAGGGTTTTTCGCAGGACCAGCACTTAAAGCCTTTACATATTCATCAAGATAATCTACCTGCTTATATTTCCTGTTTGAAGGTTCAAAGCAGATCAGTTTAGTAGCCTGTGGACAATAGGGCCTACAATAGGGTCCTTTTCAGATATTTACATATGACTTAATGATGCATCAATTGGTTTGATACTGACTGAGTGAAGGAAGGGCATTGAGTTAATACTCGTAGGAAGTTCGCTTTAAGGAAAAGCATTTGATCCCCTCACAAAGGTGCAATGACTTATATCTGGTGTAAAAGAAGAAGATTATCTGTTCAATTTGCAAACAATAGACATTAGAGTTCTAGAAATGTAAAAGGTTCTGGTACTAATGGATACTCAAGCCCCAAGCCTTCTATATCGTTGTTGTCGGCTTTGAAGGGGATTTTCGCACAATAAGTGCTTTCACCTACTTTTAACATATTCACCGCCCGAGAAAATGTACCTTCTTATTTTCTATATAAACGTTTGGCGCAGTTTGGTTGATTCGCCCTGATGAGCTTGTGAAAATAGGGCCCACACTAGAGTTTATTGAGAAAGACTTGTGTGTCTTCATGATGCATTAATTGCTTCCATACTGACTGAGTTGCAGTAATGGCATTGTATTGTTTGTACGAAATTCGATTTAACTCCTCTGTCTTTTCGGGATCTGTTGGTCTGTTGGCTGGTCAGAGGAAAAGCTTGTCGTCCCCAATTGCACGCATAGTATTCTTGTTAATGGGTGCTAATTCAATCATCTGCTAATGGATTAACAGCAATGGGATTCGCTTGTGTTTCGCTTCGTTGTGTAAATCTGAGCAAATTACAACATTGTTGGCATATAAAACAAAATGTGCTGACTTCTCCTCGCATTTTAGAATCCAGAAAACCCAAAACCTCTTGAGCATGAGGCCAACTCTCTTCCACTGTGTTACCGTTGCCCCGAAAGCAAGAGGAATTCGGGAAACCTTCAACAACCATCAGCAATAAATATTTAGGTACTTCATACTTTGTTCTTCGTAGCTCTTCGTAAGGGTTGCGAAATCTTCCTATAGACTATTGACCAGCAAATCCTCTTCTCCATCTATGTAATCCATAATCAACCCATCGGCTAATCCATATGGTCCACTGTAACATTGAACGGCTCCTCTTCTCCCTTCATCTCCTCGAGTTCCACACCAATAACCTGCATCTATTTCACATCGATATCCATGTTTCGGGTCCATTCAATACAGATGATCCGATCTTAGAGTGTAATAGAGATGTCCACACTTCCAATCACGGCGATTCATATAATCCCCAAAAACCAAAGATAGCGAAAGTTTGGCAATTTAATACAGTTATTTGATTAGTTAGCTGGCATTCACTTTTGCAGAAGCAAAGTTCGACAAATGAGGATTATTCATAATGACAAAGATATTACTTCACATCTTACCAGAGCTTGCAGAAATTTTCCAACACTGACTTTCCAGCAAGTATAAAAAATCAGCCGCAAATCTCTATGCAGCAGTTTGCAGTTTTAAATCAAAAGTTGCGGTTCCTGTCTGTGTTGATAACCAACTCAGTTGGAGCAGTAGATCCCCAACTGTAGCCCGTGGCTTGCTGTGTTTCAATTTATATGCAAAGCGTTTATTCTTAAGAATGCAGTGTCAAGGACGCAAGTTGAGCCTTTAAGGAATTGAAATTGAGTTTTATGGATTCATTCCATAAAGTTTAATCTCACTTCAGGCTTGATTTTCTCAAGAAATGAAGTGGATTTTAACTGAAACCCCCTTATTTTCATTTCCATCCGACCTTCAAATGATATTGTTTTTATCATGAATTCTATGGATTGTAATTTTTTTCCGCAGCAAGCATTCGTGTGAATTGTCAATAGTTCGGTGTTAGTCTTCAGTGATTTTTGACTGAATGTGAGTACTTTTTGAAGCAGCAGATTGAGAATTATCAAATTTATAGTTGGTTGGCGTACTGCCAAGTTTCTACAAAAGATGCTAAGCCACAAAGGAGTTAACTCTGCCGACCTATGTGTGGGCTTAGAAGGCAAAAAACATTTTTTTCTGGAGTGTTTGTATGAAATGATAGGCTTGATGGCATATTGCCAACATTCTGATAGACAAGTCTGAGCTGATCCACCCAACCCTGCCATTTTGTTTGTCAATTTGGTCGTTGTTGCTCCAAATCTGGTCGGGGGCTCAAAAGCTGGCATGGTCAGGCAATAACTAATCATTCAATTTACAAATGAAAACTATCAGTGACCAATGGCCCTTCAGAGAAGAATTCTCCAGCGTGTGTGCATTGTTGTGCTGATCAGATGAAATGTACACCAACAACATCAAACGGTCACTAAACGAGCTCTGGTGCTCGTACATTATGTTTTATCAGCAGCGGAGGCAAAATTTCCTGATTTTATTATACCAGATATATACGCAATTTCAGTCTGGTTCAAGAAGTTTTGTCATGGATTCCTGTACATTTTATACACAACATGTACACAGATCTGTCATGTCTATGGTATTGTTAACTGAAGTCGTTACCACGAATCAGCTCTTACTAATTCAATTGACTGACAATGGGCAACTGGAAGAAATCGGAACCATGGGCTGATTTAATATCCGACCAGAAGATTCTCGGGTTTATATCATGATATTATATCTGGGATAATTGTGGCTAGACATTGTTTACGATATATCTATCATTTGGCGTTGGTTGATGGGGGCCATTTTTGTAGGTCACCCAAATATGTCTTTCACCTTCAATGATACTCTTTGTGAAGTTGCAGAGATAAGCCTAGACCCTCTATTAACTCAGCCGCCATGAGTAGCCAAATTTAGTTGCAGAAAGTTAGTGCCTAGCACCCAATTCATGAGTAAATGTCACTGTTCTTTTTGGCTGCTGTGCAAAAACTAATGAGCCAATTTCTTAAGTATGATATAGCTTGAATAGCTTGTGCAATCCACTGAGATACGTCTATGAAACTCAACACCACAGCTTTCCTTCAAGCGATGGTTTGATACATGATTATCATTAGGGCCGCTTTCCAATCCCTGCTCAGAGCGGGTCATCGCTGATGGTCTCTGATGAAGAGATAATGCCGCGAAAAATGCGAGACGACCCCCTAACGTACTTTTCGGGATTGATTGTGTGCATTGTCTAGCCCCAATAAGGAAGAATTTGCAGCTGAAATAGACTTTTTTGTACCCATTTTCCATGTGTTTGGTGGTTATAATGTGATTGGGAGTCAAAAACCAAAACAAAAATTGATCAGGCTGCTGATCCAGGCAGCCTGTCAGCCCAGGGGGCCGCTTGTCGGTTATCTGGTGCTCCCTGGTTCAGCCAGTTGCCCCGACTACCTGCTTACAGTAGTTGGAAAGCCCTGATCATGTCGAAGTGTCGGATTTATTTTGCTGTCCCCAAAGATGATGAACATGGCACATGCCGGCCATGTTAGATTTTGATATTATTCACGTGCTGAATACAGATCAGGAGACTTTCTTTCATCTCTTCTTTGCTTCATGTCAGTCAAATTCTTCTTGACTACATTACTGTGTACCCACTGACATACGAACAGGGCATGAATTTTCTGGTTTGACATGCTGCACACCATCTGAGGTTATGACAGCTCTTACACGATGTTAGATTTTCGAAACTTTAGTTCACGTGCTGAATATTGATTACAAATCCTCTTAGTAGTGTTTTATCATTTTCCATTAGTGTCAGTCAAAGTTCTCTCATCAGAAATTGTGGCTAGCTTTTTGTGGGGGGGGGCCTTATGTCCTGGCCCCATGGTCGAGGTGTTAGCATGCTTGACTGCAAATCGACAAAAAATCGAGGTGCATGAATTCGATCCTTCGTTTGGATTCATTGTTTCACAAGTGCTGCTCAACTGTTTAAGAAAAACCGAGTGGTGTACTGTCTCCAATGATGCACCGAAAAGACTACCTAGGATCATTCGCAAAGACTTAGGGCAATGGTCCCAGTCCTAGGCTTACATCTCAGTCTGGCCTCAGCCAGCAGCGCCACTTGGCCGCGCAGTGATGAGTGTGCAGCGACAATACTCCAAAGGTGTGGGAGGAAGGCCATTGCGTCAGCCAGTGGCATAACTCCACTGGTGTCAGCAACAAACTGGCAAATATTTGTTCCATTGTTGATCAAAGAACTGGTACTTCCCATCCCTTGACTTAAAACTTCGTGAAAGTTTTTGAGGAGTCGTGACTCAAATCGATAAAACCTCTGAGAAGCTTTGCAGCCTGAATACTATCAGATTTGGTATTTAAACTAAAAACATATGTTCAGTGAAAATATATTAAACAATGTAGGGGGGCTGTGTTGCTTGAATGGGTAAACTAATATTGCTGTGAACAGGATTTGTCAGTTTGACTCCTCTCTTGTGATGTTATCTTCCAACTGATTTTCCTCATAATCCGTGCCCATAATATTGTCTACACAGCTCAGTCTTGAGTTCTCACAAAGAATGAACTTCTTATTGACATTTGGAGAGATTATACATAGAAAAAGTTCCTAGTAGAGTATAATGAACCAGGAATGTGTGAGATCTTCAAAGGCCAAGAATGATGTGGGCTACTGAAAAGTGAAGCTGGCTTTATCTGGAAGAGATGGGAGCTGCAGTGAAGTGTTGACAGTGGACTATATCAAACCATATCATTTGAATCAGTCTCGGTGTATGGCAGTTAGTTTTGGTGATTCTTTATTTGCCCTCGACATTTCATGTCCCACACTAATTGGCCCATGTCGCCATGAGGCCTTCAGTAAGACGAGATGATTCCTTTCAATTAGACTTGTGCATTGTCACAAACTGGCAAGACTCTATGTCAAAAAACTTTCAATCTTAGAATTTACCATTGACATCATTCGAGAAAAGGGCTATAGCTGGAGACGTGGAGGTTGCACATATGGCATCGTGACAAGCAAAAGTAAGGTAGAGATTTAGATTCTACATGAAATTATTGAAAGATGGTATTTCCCACCAAATGTGACTTTTAACTAAACTATCCATGTTTCTCATCTCCCTACCAACAAGACGGGCCACCTTTAATCGCTAAGACACATTCACACATGAAGTGGACTTGTTGGCCGTGTTTTGAATGCGTCCACGGCTAATTTGATTTTTCACTGGCCTGGTTACAGCATTTCTTTCAAAGAACGTACTAATCGTTTACCCCTCCAAAAGACCTCGGGCAGTGAAGGTATCAAAAAGCTAAGGAAAACTATCTTAGCTGCTCAAGTTGGTTATACACTCTCTCTGCGTAGAGATGGCCAGCAGCCTAAAATAACTCCATGATCCATCGTGGATTTTCTTCGATGGATCGGCCATTATGCCGAGGCTTTAATGCTCGTTTTCTCCTCTCAAGGGTGCGGCGTAATTAACCGACGTGTTATCAACGCATCGCAACGCTAACTGAGCGGAATGACCGGAGTTGAATCGGCCGACTTGCGCCGGGCCGAAGGATTAGTTAGGGCTGAGGAAGCTTAGCATAGTGCAGATGAGCAATTTGGAGGAAGACTGATTTGGTGACTTGGTTGAAAAGTTAGTATGGTATTTTGATAGAGGACAGGAGAGGCTGCTTCTATCCTATAACCTGGTAATACACTGGAAACAAGTATTTTTCCTGCTTCTCACACAATGGTCTTTTTCCAGTATTGCAATTGGATTTTATAATTTCTCTCATACCAGATACAGAATAAACACTGAAGTCGGTCTTCATTACAGTAACAGAACCTGTACAATCACCCAACCTACTGGGCTAAAGAAATCTACATTAATTTCACGCCTGTTTAATCCAAGATCATGAATTCAGTCCCAGGAAGCTGTCTAGCAAGCGTTGAACAGTCACCGAGTGGGGACAATTCCTGCAGGATTAAATCCCAAATTAATCCCACAAAAAAACAGAAAGGAGGAAATCAATGACCAATGACCTTTGTTGCAATGAAAAACCTAGCTTCTTCTTCTTCAGCGTTCGCTCTGCACTTGGAAGTGATTTCCTCCTGGGAGTATTCATCCTCCCAGGTGCTCGCTCAAAAACCTAGCTAAAAAGTTATAAGTTGGGGTTTACTGTCTGAAATCAACAACAGTAGAGGTTATCATCTGAATTCACACTTAGAGATATTAAAGGACAATTGCATTAGTGTCGATTACATTCTTTGAAAGAAATGCTATAACCAGGCCAGTTAACAATCAAATTAGCCGTGGACACATTCAAAACAAAAACCCCAGTTTGTCCTGCATCCATTTGTTGGAACTCAGATGAGCTGCTTTATCAGGTCTACAACCTTAGGATTTTGATAGGTACTCATAATAGCCCTAGCTTGGTGCAGTGAGGGAGGTTAAATGGAGAGATCAGAAAGGCAGGTTTGACAAGGAGACTTGAGGTTTGACAAGGAGACCTGCCTATAGTCTCACGCTTACTGTAGTGTTCAAACCAAGAACCTCTAGTTGACGACTCGCCTCTAGCCCGAGCCACTAGACCACAGTGGCTCCATGTTGGCATATGATCAGCTCACACTATACACTAATGCAATCGTCCTTAATTTCACGCTTGTTGCATCCACCATTCGAGATCGATGAACCACCTGTAGTTTAATATCTCTATATTCTACCACGGTGCAGTCATGTCCTGGCGACTTCAGCCGACAGGCTCATTTTTTGTCACCAGATAAATATTAAATATCTCCCAAAATGAAGAAATCTTGTTCGTTTGAGTCCCAGTGGGATATCATTTTCATGATATTGGACCGTTGAGGCATTAACGTCTGACGGAATTGACTCCAGTGGTGTCAAATTGTGATAAATAGCTGTGCAGTTAATTTTGAAAATACTCTAGAGTCACTTTCGTAAGGTTGGTTGGTTATGGCCTCAAACACGCTGTGCAGTAGTATCTGCATTGTCACAGTATGCCCTTCAGCAGTTGTCCTGACATCCAAAATCCAAATGCAGAAATTAAATTAGAGAGGTTAGTGAAATTAGTGAAGCTGAGGGAGCCCTATTGTTTAGACCCACGCTCGATGGACTCATAATGCAGGAATATAATATTGCAACGTGGATTTGACACTACAATGCTCTGAGTTCAGGATTTTGATTCTCCAGAGTGACAATGCGAGTCAGTTGGGTATTATCAAGCAAACAAAGGACTCTGATCTGAAGGTCGCAACGTGGCATTCCCAACAAGCGACAAAATCCATTCGGGAGCTTGTATATCAACGATTCAGCCAGCATAAGCCAGACTGAAGTATCGGCATTCTCTAGAATTTCACACAAGGAAAGATAATCCAAACTGTTCTCAAATAAAATTTGCTTTAATCGCTGACAAGTATCTCTTTGAAGAGTTCTGTTTCAAAATGATACATATCACTTTTCCTTATTATCTGAAAAATGGCCAAAGTATGTAAATGATGCTGTCACGTTGTAAAAAAACCAAATACTATTGGAAACTGTTGCATGTGTAGTTCATTAGATGTCATGCTACTATGCAGCTTGGGGGCAGGAGTACTATAGTGCTGTATGCAGTGTGTGTGATTTCGAATTTAAATTTTTTCTAATTTTGGGGGCTTAGAGTCTGATATCAACAATGTTCCGATGTATAGTTTGACTTTACGGTTTATCCCCAGTCTACCCAAAAGCTTTTCAGTTGATGCTTTTCAGCCAAATGCTACAACCATCTCCACTCCACTGAGTGGAGTGAGGCAAAGGTTGGCAAGTATATCTATCCTTGACCCTATAGCATTAGCAGCAATGGAAGTTGACACATAGGATTATGAAAATGTGACAGCATCATGCTTTGACATTACCCCTCACACCCCTGTACCAAATTTGCTGTGATAGATAATAACCTTTTCGACCAGTCGATTATTTGTGATTTCATGCCTGTCAACTCTAAATGAAAAATTGCTATTGTTTAGTAACACTGCCATAATATAATCAAACCTTGACCCTTGATCCTGTAGCATTAGCAGCAACCCTAATTGATGTATAGGATAACGGGTTGGTGACAGCATTTTCGTTTGAGATAATTAAACAACCCCCTCGCCCACCCAGTGCAAAATTTTCTGTAATAGATAATAAGCTTCTGAATCAGTTTATTATTGGTAATTTCATGCCTGTCTCACGTCAAGTGACAAATTGCCGATGTCTTAGTCGCGCTGCTGTAGTAAGATGAAATCTTTGCCCTGTTAGCATTAGCAGCAGTTGACAAATAGGATTACATGTAGGTCACAGCATCATCCTTCACAGTCCTAAATTATACACCCTCACTATGATGCTAAGATTTTTAATCATTCCCTAAGCAAAATTGTAGTTTTGAAAAAACCTTAAACTTGTTCAAATATAAACAGCTCCTAGAGTGATTTATAGACTTCCTGATCTATCATTTTCATAAAAATTGTTGTTTACCAATGAGAGCAGAGTTGTTTCATGCCTGTCAAATGTGTAACAAAGTGAGCAGTATATTCAATGCCCCCCCCCCCCTTCAGATATGCACCCAAAGTCAGTGTTAGTTGGAGTGTTACACGAGACACTGGTCAGGCTATTGGTTAATGACACCTCCATATTTGCCATATGTTTTCTAGCTACAAGACATCCAATGTCACATCTTAGCCAAAAACATGCATTTTAACTCCTAGTTCCACCCCAGGAAACAAATATTAACAGTAAAGCTACTCCTTCGACCTAGATTTTTGCCGGGATCTCTTTACATTACAGATTACCCAAGATTGTTTATAAAGCTAATAATGGCCTAGTTGATGCTCAGCTGTCTGCTCAATGTTTTTTACGACCTTTCTTTTACGGGTTTTACACCATGTTCTTCCACCGCAGACAAATCAACCGATTTCTCATGCTATAGTACATTCCCAATACGTACTCTTCCATCAAGTTAAATATTCCTTGCCCTATCACTATCAGGAGAACTTGATGCAAGAAAAAGTGTTGAAAACAGGCTATTTGAACCAGTCTATTCGATCCTTTCTATAACTTGCCTCCCGGTTTGTTCACACTCTGTGTGATTTCTTGCCAGGCACAGGCATCTAGAGTACTGGATCCCTTGCTGTGAAATGGAACAGAGAAGAGAGATGGCCTTCCTCCCCCCCCCCCTCCATGGCGAATGCCTCCTAAAGTCTAGTTTCTTTAACACCAGCTGCTGTGTGATGTATTGAAGGTTTCTAAGGAGTTCCATCTGTAGCTGACGGCATTGAAACAAATCTGACATTTGGTGACAATTGGTTGATGAAACATTCAGACAGTAAAAGTAAAATTGCTTCATGTATTTAGTTGAAAGGAAGCCACTCTTTGCATGGTTCATAAAGACTTTTTTGCTCAGCTGAAGAAAGTTGGCAGAGCTGGTAAGATAACTATTCAGAATGGCGTCTGTCCCTGGAAGCCAAGGAAATGCCCCTGACAGAAAATTTAGCACGTTTCAACTTAAATTCTTCTCACCACTGGGCCAAAGGCGTAAATTACGGAGAAATCTGTTGTCTCTTTATTCCGATAGATAGAGGCTTCATCAGCTGAGCTGGTAAAATAACTATTCAGAATGGTATCTGTCTTCTCCATCCGTCAACATAGGTGCATGTTTTCTAACCGTAAGACCTTGGCACTTCAAATCTCGCCATGAGGAAGAACAGCCCAGGAAACGCCCCTGAGAGGAAATTGAGCACGGTTCAACTTAAATTCTTCTCACCAGGGGGCCAAGGGTGTAAATCATAAAGACTTTTTTTTTCTAGTAGATATTTGAGGAAGTTTTCATGCAAGTAGGTTTCGATATTAAATTGGAATAGTTTTGGTTGATACTACCAGTTGGCGTTACTGTGCAAAAATATCTGTTGACCTAATTTTAACTTGATTTAAATTTCCCGCTCTTGTATAACTCCCAATGTTGTGTGTTCTATCCCACTGCGGGGCAAAATGACTTTTCCAACTTCAGTATCAATTCCTTAATTTGAGGACACTCCGCTGTTGACTTGGTGGATCAAATGTATTGAGACGGTATCAACCAAAATTGGCTTCATATCTTTTAATTGGAACTAAGCCACCTTGCTTGGGTGAGAAAACTGCTACTAGAGTGGAGTTTCTCTCCAGGGAGTCTTGTATTCATAGATTTTGTACCTCCACTCTTGCTGTTGTCCTTATTTCCTCTAAGATAACTTAATTGTGATCATCTTTTGCTAGTTTGAGGCATATACAGACCCCAGACTTGCATTGCCTGTCTCCCATTGTTTTTGTATTCAAATAAATACAGCATCAGTTGATATTTTTATTAGCTCATATTGTGGCAAAAAAGTTTTTTTGGGAATAGTTTCATGGAAAAGTAATTATGTTATATTCCTTGTGTTCAGATAATGTTATTATTGAACTACATGTAGTGTGATGGCAAGAGTTTGTTTCATTGGTAAAGAGAAACAAACTTTCAATATAAATGTGAAAAAGGAATATTTTTTCGTATCTTGGTCTATTTGCTTCTGACCTTGGGCTGCAGGTTTACATCCACTGTTATGAATAAAACAAATGATTAAAAACTGGTAAGTCCAAATGTCAGAGGATACGAAACAAAAAATCATCATTGTTGGCTTGGTGATGAAATTGTGAACAACATCATTAGTGATAAAAATTAATGGAGAAAATGGTCTTAGGATATGAGCGGAAAAGTTCTAATTGGATTCCGTAATGCATATCCTGTCTGCAGAGCCACGCGGAAAACTTTTTCCGCAAGTTTGGATGACGGAGTTGTGCATGGATTTTGTTAGGAAATGCCGTCTCATTTCGCTCTCACTGACTCAGTAACATGTAACGTGTAGTGTTGGTTCTTTCGGTGAATTGATCCATCTACTGTTTTCACTGGCTCGGCTACGTGTAGTGTGACTGCTGCTGGGAAGAGGAGCCTTGGTTCTTTCAGGGAATCAATCCATCTACTGCCGTAGTCACCGCTGGTCAAGCAGGGTGTGTTCCATCACTGGCTCACCCACAGGTTTATATGGCGAATGATCACATCAGCATCGTTTTAAAAATGCCAAAATTCTTGTATTCACTGGTTGTCAGATGCAGCTTTATCCACTCACCGCATGTAAGCTGTATCACATCCTCGTATAACCAGGGGTTTTCAATTCACCATCTGTCGATATTTCAAAGCTGCTGATCAGAGCGTTGTGAGCATCTGATTCTGGGAATTTCATCGCTGTTGTAGCAATGTTCTCAAAACTTGCATTTTCAGTGGTTGCTATCCTGCCGACCTAAGAGACGTGTGTTTTTTCTTATGTCCATACTGCCATGGTTTTACCATTTCTAATCTGGGTTTTTGTATATGACGTGGAGTTAAAAAATGAATCTCGGGATGGCAGTTTTGCCGGAGAAGACAATCTTGTTTGAAGAAGTGCACAGGCTTTGCAGACGAAGAAACACGTTCGCCACCCAGATTTTTATGACATCTGCATTTTTGCAGAAGAACTTTGGCTTTGCATGATACCCTAACGTTGTTTTTTATGGCATTGGTATTGTTGTTGATAACTGAACTGGAAAGTGAAGATCTTGTGGCAAGAACTTCTTGGCCTCTACTGAGGTAGCTGGGAAAATACAGGTGCGATTATTGGTTAATTGGTTTCTGATGTCTGGCCATCAAGTAATGATAGTTGTGATAAGTTACTTGGTTGACTGTCTGGTATGACTGCATGATGTACTTGGATGGTATCTCCTGGGTTCTGTGTAGGATCAACTGTTTGTTGGTGTCGTAGGGGGAAGCTGGTGTGCATACTTAGACCCACTACAATGCTCCCATAATCCATGATGGCCTGTTTGAGAATTATTTCAGCTAGACATATCACTGTGGAGATCAATTTCCCAGACTGCCGAGAATCAGGTAGGTCTCCAGTTTGCCGAGCTGGCCTGAACTAGGAAAGGGAAATCTTTTTGACTAAAGTTGGAAAAACTGTCTTGTTGGAGTCTGTCAACGAAATATCATTGTGTTCAACTGGAAATAAGATTCTTCATGCATAATTTGTATCAAAGACAGACAAAACTACACCCCTGGTTTGTTCTATCGAAAATTACTTCAGCTTGTGGTATCACCGTGGAGATCAATTTCCCAGACTGCCGAGAATCAGGTAGGCCTCCAGTTTGCCGAGCTGGCCTGACCTTGGAAAGTTGGAAAAACTGTGTTGTTGGAGTCTGTCAACGAACTATTGTTGTGTTTGTCTTGTAATAAGATTCTACATGCATGATTTGCATCAAAGATAGACAAAACTGCACCCCTTGTTTGTTCTTTCGATAGCGAAAAAATTGGCAGCATGGATTAATGTTGTTCGTGTCAAACGCTGTCAATCTGTGACGTCGATTTTTATCTTAATGCATCGAACTGAGGCCAATGTGCAAAAACAATCCGGGTGGAAATTTTGCTTCGGCTGCTAAAAAAAGGGTGGGCACATAAAATGAGGCGTCCAAATGATTCTTTCAATGATACGACAGTTGACAATGAACTCATTTGATTAGGTTTTGTGAAAAAGAACTTTTAAATAGTTCTGGGCCTAAACAGGATATAAAGCTTTTTCCTGTTTTCCCCAAACACCAAAAATGCACATTAGGTCGTTTGGCTCCGACTCCTGTACATGGAACCTGAAACAAGACACACACCATCTGCATCGAGCGCTACCCCGCAATAATTGCTTGGTTATCCTGCAAGATTTGCCGTAATGGCTTCATAAAATATTCACAGCAGAAACACAAGTTCGTTAATCTGGAAGCGGGTTCATTAAGAGTTGCATCGTTGCATACTAAGTAGTGGTCAGAGGTATATACATGTACAGCAGGGACTCCAAAGGATGCTACAAGATTTCAGCTATCGCAAATGTACAGCATTATGAATAAATCGTCTCACATTTCTCTATACTATCCAACCACTGAAAAAGAACACCCTTGGGACTGTCATACGCTGTCCTTAAAGGAAACCTGTCCCAAAACGCTTTTCAATCATAAATCTTAGCAGTTGAGGACACCAGACAGCTATATACATGTAGTGCTCAACATTATTTCTATAAAATGTATAACCTCAATATTGCAAACTAGCTTTATAATCAGACCATCAACCATGATCCCGACTGGCATAACATTCTCTAGTATTTGTTGATACCTGACATTTCATTCATAGCACTGGTTATATTCTTTTGTCTGCATCATGGCCGTTCCTTTTAATTGAGAGGTATCCAGATTAAAGATGTCTAATTAGATCATCATGACCCATGTGGGCTAAAATAAGTGTCCTGAATACAGAGGATGTCCTGCTAGTTGAGGTGTCTGCTGAAAGGGAGGTTCAACTGTAATTTGAATTTTCACGCTCTCATATAACATGACTTTGGTTTATAGCATTGCTTTAGATCTGCTAACTGAATATGAACACCTGTTCTCGTCACATGAAGCTCAGCCAGCTTTCTCCTTGAATTAAAACTCACCGCTACCTTTGATCTTTCTTGCCTGCTCAGTAGTGATCTAAATGTAGGTGGTGATTAGGCCTTCATCCGCAAGTTCAAAGCTGTTTTTCTTCACTGCAAATTCTGTATAATTCTGTATCGCATCTGTAGATTTGTGACAGCGGTACAATAAATATAGTAACAGTACATATGCTGTGTGCATGTAATTCACATGTAACTTGATATGGGTTTCATATTTCATTGTAGCTTCATTGATGTTGTTAAACTACACCTGCATTTGTCATGTAGGTTTACTCACTCATTTGAAAATCACTCTTGAATCACTCTTAGAAAGCATGTTAGCTCATAACATCATGCTGACATGTTGTTACATGTGCACTGATGTACATGATAAAACATGGCAACATTATGTTATAAGCTAACACGCTTAAACCGCCAGGCCCAGGCTGTTCAATTCCAACTTTCTCTGGTTCGTTGACACTAGAGGATGCCTTTTTTCCATAATCGGCACCTCCAGTTTCCAAAGCAGCCACTACGGCAGCCATCTTCAATTTCGTTTCCTCTTGATAACTGCAAACACCTTGGTTGTTCCATTACAACTTTTTGTGGTACATTGGTAATTACCAGAAGGACGACGCAAAACATTACCTTTACAACTTCTTTTCCTTTCTCAAATTTTCCTGTACAACAAACACAAACCCACAAATCCCTCTTGATCACACACACACAGGGACAACGCTCAATTGGTGGCATATGCCAAGCTGTTGCTCTCGTTTTATCTTATGCTTGGACTCAACCACATCATTATAGACCCCACATACAACAAATGTGGGGTATCAAACTAAACTCGATCTAGTGCACCTGGCAAAGATTTTTTCGAAATTCGGATAATGTTGATGACTTTGAAGCGTTTTTATGCACCGATTTTCTTATTTGCTTTCAAATCTCCGGCACGATTCTGTCAATCACACGTATATTAGCATAAGCTCCGCCCCGTAATGGTGACGTCATATCCTCATGCATCATGGCGGCGGTATCTCTTTGCCGAAGTGGCGAGCTGTCGAGTATTTTGAGCAAAGAACGACGGTTGACATGGTTGAATGAAGGAATAAAATAAAGAAATAGCCTTAAATGCTTATCGATGATCCATCCTGCCCATCTGAAAATGTTAGGGTGCTGTTTAAATGTTACTGAGCGTGTGATTTTGAGAAAGCGCGAACGTGTTTGTCCCGAAATAGATCATCCGCGAAACGGAATAGACTTCACTCCTCCATACGTGTACTGTGTGGGCCCGTGGGGGCTATCAAATTTGCTGACAAGCAAATTTCAAATTTCTAGTTGTCACCTTGTTTTCACACACGGGTCTATTTAAGTACGGCAATTCAAAGGTGGAAGCAAAAAAAACACTGGTATTTACTAGGTGGAAGCACAACTTTAGGTACATGCATGCAGTTATGAGAGCGTGATTGTAGTGTGTAGATACAGCTGTAGCTTAGGTTATTAATCCTCTTCTTTGGTCCCTCCCGGCAAGTATCTAATGGAAGAACAGATTCTTTGAGGGTGATGGAAAAATGATATACAATTGTTGTCTGGATCTGATGGGTAGGAAATGAGTTTGGACTGTTCTTTTGGCTGTGCTCAAGACATTAAGCAAGTATCTTTTTCTAGCGTCTAGAATTGTTATTGGCTATACAGGAGATGGAGAAAAGAATGCAAATGAACGCAGGATATTGCAAGAACCCATGCTGAAACCCAACCTCCAAATTGACCTTTCACGCTACTACACATAAAATGAAGAGTTTCAGTAGAAAATGATATACAGTGTAACCTCCCTTAGCGGACACCTCTCTATTAAGGAAAACCTCTCTATTAAGGACACTAGTTTTGGTCCCAAATTGGTTGTTTCCATTCAGTTTGACCTCTCTAATCAGGACACCTCTCTATTAACGACAGCACTTCTCAGTCCCAAGGGTGTCCTAATAATAGAGAGGTTCTACTATATATCCATTTCTGCCATTCATTCTAAAATTTTGGATATTCTTTATCATGAAAGCTGTTCTGTTAGCTTGACTGCTCTGAAATTTTGCAGACAGATCAGTCATTATATGGGAATGCCATGGTCGAGTTAACTCAATAATATTGGATATACTGTAACCGGGCAATCTTTTCAAGCGTTTTAAATTTGCAGTCTTGCGGTCAACTGACCTCATCCACATTACAGGGATGTCAAATTTCTGATCTGTGGCAGATTTCAGAGGTTTTCCTCTCACTAAATGCTAAATTTGATAGTTTGGGAAGATCTTTTCCTGAGATTTCTGTGGATCTTTTAATGTTCAAAATCGGACCAAAAAGGAGCATTTAGAGGCACTTTTGTGCAGGCGATGCTGATCGAAGGGGACATTTTCACAAAAAATAAATTTCTGACATTTTGCCTTACATATATGTATGTAGCTTATTGGCATGCCTGACATAATCATCAAGTGCAAAATTTCATTTCGTCCGTACATTATGTGTCACGCCCCCTGGAGTTCTGCAAAATATACACACGCAAAATGTCAAGTAATGAGGAAGAAGGTAGACAACCACAAATAAAACCTCCAAATGTTTTCCGGTTTACTGTTGCGCATATTGTGTTTTGCAATGAAACTTTTCAAATACGGTTTGGTTGTCAGTGTTTTGTCAATTAACAGAGCGATGTGTCTGCCTTACTGAATGACACATGAATCGATCAGCCGTCCTGAAACCAAGTATGCCAATCATCGTCATCGCCGACCTTTTACCCCCCGGCTGAAACCTGATTTTATCGCCAATATGCAATGAAAAAAGAAAACCTTTCGCACTTGTCTTATCTCAATGACACTTGTTACAGTAATATAGCTGTGACAGCTCGCTCTGTTGATCTTCGTTCCTGAAGACAAGCCTGCCAATCATCAACACTGTCGACCTTTCACCCTCGCCTAAGACAAGATTTCATCACCAATATTTCTCAATAACATGATCACCGCTCGAACAGACGATGGTGATTACAGATTAACCAGTCGTCAGCAGAGATAATAATCCTCTGGTGACATTTTGTAGCATTCCCAGAAGATTCTGTTACTATTTTTAGCGACATATGTTTACGCATCATCTTAGGCTTAAAGGGACTATAGTCTCACAATCCTCTGGTGACATTTGTTGGCATTCTTAGAAGCTTCTGCCACTACATCTGCATCTGTCCACATATCGTCTATTAGGCTTAAAGGGACTATATTCTCACAATCCTCTGGTGACATTGTGTAGCATTGTGTTGCATTCCAGAAGCTTCTGTGCATCATCTTTGGCTTAAAGGGACTGTAGTCTCCCAAACCTCTGGTTACATTTGAAGCATTCCCAGAAGCTTCTACTACTATAGCTAGATATGCTCACGCATCATGTTTGGCTTAGTAAAGGGACTATTGTCGCACTATCCTTTGGCGACATTTGTTAGCATTCTTAGAAGCTTCTGTTAGGATAGATATCATGTACAAAAATCATCTCTTTACCATAGGACTGTAGTCTCATAGTCCTTTGGTGACATTTGTTACAATAACTACACACATCGTCTTAGGCTGAAAGGAACTATAGCCTCACAATCTATTGGTGCAACAGCGACTAAATCCAACTCTTAGTCATTTTTAAGTTAACGCAACTTTCCTGATTGTTTTCCAACTTATCATGCTAAAGGTGACGTCTGGATTTTCGATGGAATTTTGCAAGATTTGTATTGAACCGGTTTATACATTTTCTTTTCAGATCCCAGGTACTGACTCAACTTCATTTCGCCACAATCATCTAATTTTTTTCACAACAACTTTACGCTACCCGCTTCTGCTGCATCTCAACTCATGATTTCAAAACAATTTATTTTCACAAAGCAAACCTGCCGATATATTCTCGTCTCGTTTCATTGAGACGAAAAATTTCTCAACACAGAACCAGATTTATCATCCACCGTTCAATCAAAAACAGACGAAAAAACAAGCTTTATAACTTCTGCTTCGTATCATAAATTTGATGCAAAATATTGTGGCGTCTGTCGTTCTTCTTCTGCGGATTCCCTGACTCGTGCTAATCAACTGACAGAACACCTAAAACTGTCTCAATTCAATTCACCGCCTCATGTCGATGATACCGTCCGTTCTTGTACGGTTTCAGAAAAATTGTGGAGTTTATGGGATGTTTTGGATATAAATCATCTGAATGGCTTCTGATGTTGTCGTATTCAGCGCGTGGACCCGTTTTTATGTCCTGCAAATCGAATCTGGTCGGGAAGTCTCGGCTTGGAGTGGGATATGGTTGACTGGCGGTGAGATAGCATCATTGGCTTTTATTGTCCCTTTTAGGACTTTAACTGAATATCTATGGTTAATATGTACTTGCCGCCTTCAGGCAATGCCCCGTGACAGTGCCGACAAATCACCTTTTCAAGGCAATCGAGTTCCGACCATTTGACAAATCAAGTGTTTTGTGACGTCACAAGTGACTTGAGGTACATCGAACTTTAATTGTGATGTGTCTGACATAAGCCATCAACCCAACACCCGACACTTGATTTGTTGCATAATTGGAAGTTTATTGGTCCTAAAAACTGGAATTTTCAGCACTGCGAGTAAATGCAAATTTTCAGCACTGCGAGTGCTGTCGTTGTGTCTTGAACGAATGCAGCAGGTGATATGTCCTGTAGGTACAACTCTCACACTGACAATACATTAAGGCCAGTATTCAATGATCTTTCATTGCAGCTTTGACAAGAAACATAAGATTATCTATCCCCTTATGCATTCATTTGCTTTTCTTGATTTCATTTTTGGGAAAAGTGTGCCAATTTGTCTTCTTTATTTTCTTTTTACAGGTATGTTAAATTTATTACAAGTCGTTCAATTGTGTAAGGTCGAGAACGGTTTTGAAATGACCAGAAATGATCATCGAAAGTTTATAATGCTGTACTGAAATAACCAAACTTTAAAACTGATTTGAAAATCATGAAGTGCAGTGATATCATTTTGCCTAGACATCTTGGAAGAGCTGTAATTGGAAATATAACCTTACACCAACAAAATCGCCAAACTGTTCTCCTCCAAACATATTCTGACCCTTGTCATGTGCCATTCCCATCACCCAATCTGTCAGACTATTCAGCTTGGCGCAGTCTCTGGGCCCGGGCCCACCAAATCCTGGTCTGAGCTGCTCCATGATTGGCATGGTTAAGCGTCAGTCAGTCTTGTCGATAACCCATTAGTTGTGAGAGTATGTCCAATTGTCTCTTGAGCCAGACCAACTGGTCAGGTCTCGTGTCTGAACATGAGGTCAGGTCATGGTAAACATGAATCAAATCAACTTAAAGGAACTATTATGTCGAGACCAATGATGGATAAAAAGTGGCTTGAAATAGTTTGTCCGCCAACACTAGGGCTGTTAGAAGCGTACCCAAAAGTGAACATTATGTGCTGATGATGTATATATTACAGTAGGCCTACTTATGCCTTTTATATCATGCAATGAACATATACATATAAGGCTCCCTTATGTATTTTTGAAGATGATGAGCAGTGGCCACCTGTTGTACAATGTGGCATACATGTAATAGTCTCTTAAACCCATAACTCAATCACGCTGACCCAACTCGTATACAGGGCAGTGTAAATGAAGTGGTTTTGTACCATAGTTGCTTACTTGGCAATTTCATTCCATTAGCTGCCCCCATTGGGAAGCAAAAAGTGGCAAATTCTGCAGTTTCAATGGGATGAACTATGATGATGGATGTGTAGATCACTCTGGTTCCAGCCTCACATCATGGATCAAAATGGCTAATTTCAACCATTTATGGATTCTCCTCCTCGCTAGCAATTAAGGTGTTATGTTGAAGCTGTGATTTAATCTGCTTTGGTCAATGCCTGACTGAGCCCTAAGTCGATGACACACTGATCCCATCAGGCACAGTCTTGATGGCTAAGTGTTGGGTCACTACACATTCATAGTTGGTCTCAAAGAATAATTGCATATTGACCCGTTCAAGGTTTTTGGCCGTCAGCCCTTTATATGTCTATTCCACATTTGAGAGCCAGCTATTTGGGGGAGGAGGGGGTTGGTTATATGTTTTTACGGAGGGCCTCGTGTGTACGACTCCTGATGAGCGACGGGGAGTTAAGTTTACTTGGTCAATACCTGACTATTCGATGACAGACTGATCCCATCGGGCTCGATGTTGATGGCCAAGTATTGGGTTACTACACATTCATAGTTTGTCTCAAAGAGTAATTGCATATTGACTCGTTCAAGGTTTTTGGTCATCAGTCCTGTATATCTCTATTCCACATTGGAGAGCTAGCTATCTTGGGGGGGGGGTTATATGGTATTGCATAGGGCCTCGAGTACATGACTCCTGATAAACAATTTCCATTTCGGTTTGCTTGGTCAATGCCTAAATGGTGGACCCTAGTCAGAGCTAGCTATCTTGGGGGAGGGTGGTTATATGGTAACGTAGGACTCCTGATGAGAACAGACCGTGAGTTCATTTTTTTGGGCAATATCTGACTGTGCTCTATTCGATGAGAGGCTGACCCCATCTGACATAACGAAAATGGGGAAGTGTTGGTTGACTACACAACTCATAGTGGTCGAAGAGTAATTGCCATCATGGCAAAGCTATTGACTGGCGTCTTGCGTTCTTCTAGAAGTTTCCGGTTTTTGGCCTGTAGCCTGTAATCTCTGTTCGACAAGAATGGAATTGGTATAGCTCTTTGGGATCATGTTGTATTAACGATTTGAGTGCCAGACGCCTGAATTTTTATCACTTTTCAGAACTGGCAAATTGCCAAAAATAGGTATTTCCCACAAATCATTCACTTTCCGACTAGTCGGACAATCTCCAGACCGCACCACGCAGCTAGGACAACTGGATATACTAATAATACATCGTAATCGTGATTAATGGACCTTCCTAATCCTAGACGCAGAAAACAGATTTATCAATTTGTTAAATCAGCTCGTGTCCTGCGTAGGCTTCTATCATAATCCATCTCTCACAACTCGCCGATCCTACAATTCCTTTCACTATATTCTGGCGATTACAAATTATTAATGTGAATTCATATGTTGTCGTGATTGAGTTCATAATTGCTATTTGCTTATTATCATATATAATAACTAGTATTAATAAAGACTAGTAGTCTTTATAAATTGTATGATAATAAGAAAAGTTCTATATGGAAGTGTAAGCATTTCGATTTACATGTACATGTACATCTTTTTTCTCTTTTGTTAAATATCTTTTTGTTCCCTATTTTGCTTATATACCGTATTTTGCTGCGTATAAAACGCACCGGGGTATAAAGCGCACCCATTGAGTCCGTAGACAAAATCCAGACATAAGGCGCACCTACGTATAACACGCAGTAGAATGATGATAATAATCAGCTGATTTATCGATTTGGATTTATCTCACATCTACGCTCTGAATATTGCCGCTAAGGACCCTCAAAAACATTTATAGAAGTAACTGAAATGATAATGAGGATACTAATATGTATTGCGTACAGAACAGGCGAGTTAGCATCGGTGAACTATGCAAAGTGCATCGATATTCCCGATTTTTCTTTCGTGCAAAAATATAAAATGCGCCGACTTGGTTGCGAGCCAAAAAAGCCGTCAAAAGAAATGAGTTGATGGAAAAAATCTTGTGATCATTCGGTGGCTTCCTAGGGCTAGGCCATAGATAACACGCACCTTCGTATAACGCGCACCCCCCGATTTTAGGGCTTTCTTGGGTCAAAAAGCTGCGCCTTATACGCAGCAAAATACGGTAATCTGAGGTACTTCTCTGTCTGATATTGCTATTTTCACCAGGAAATGACCGATATATTTTGATATTTTGATATTTCAGACATTGGATTAATTGGATTTTGGAGCTGAATTTAAAAGCATTTTGAGGTGAAGAAATTGCATCTGGATGGTCATTCATCCCCAAAAATTATTTTTGTAAACAAAAGAAAAAACTCGAAACAGAAATTCTCAGTTAGTTTCACTGTGCATTTACTGTGCATTCGCTGTGCATTTTTATGAGTTATCAGTCTCAAATCATCGATGATTTCAAGAAGTGATCAATCAGGAAGTTTTTCATTTTGAGAAAACTCCACTCAAAAATTCTGTTTGTATGACTCTGTGCAATTCATATGAAAGAGTATAATGGCACGGAATGCATGAATAGAGGGTAAAGAGTTATAGAATTGACATGGCTTTTAATATCACCATGATAATTAGTGTGTAAATAGACATGGCTAGTACAACTCAGATGGTGCTGTTATCTCAATTTCCAAAAAATTGCAGACTAATCACTTTTTATAATCATCAACGAAATAAAACCTTTCGAGGTCGACTTCATTGGCAATTTCTTGCCATATCCTTGCACCTAAGTGGTGCCACGGCGCCGCGTCAACTTCAAAGGCGCGCCAATATGGCTGTTGAAATCAACTTTTTGTACTCTGATACCTCTTCTAGGGTTCTTCACATCAGCCCAATAAAGTTCGTAAAAAGAACTTTCCTGTGTTCACATTTTAGTTGAAAGGCAGAAATGTAATTGTCAGTCAGCACTGCAGGCTAAAGACGTCAGATGCCAACTCACAATTAATTTTAAAATACATCAGTTGCATTGCTTGGAATATCAAAAATTCGCATAGAATTCAGGTTTCAGATGCCAACTCACAATTAATTTTAAAATACATCAGTTGCTTTGCTTGGAATATCAAAAATTCGCATAGAATTCGGGTTTTATATGATCAATAAACATCCCAAGGGGGTTTTTCATGAGAATTTATGTTTCAGTTGATATTTACGATATTGTTACTGTAAATCATGAATTTTTCATGAGCATTTTTCTGCTATTTCCGTGAATACACCATCATAACACGAACTTGAAAAGCACCAAAATGTCAACGACAAGCATGATATTGGGTCTATCGCCAAATGAAAATAAGCAAGTCGGACAAACAAGCGTACAAGGCCTTCAACCTTATACGATGATGATGATGATGATGATGATGTTTGCCAAATTTTAGTGTCGCAAAAACTACACACCGGTAACCATGGTAATGCAATTGGGTAAATACTCATCATATTTGCCAATTTCATTGCAGCTAGTGATATAATATCCAGAAAAATCACTTGTGACAATCTTATCTCCGTGATAAGAAATTCATTGATTTTTGCATATTTGTTGCAAACATTGATGGGGCCAGTAGTGTGATGAGAAATCTTTGAAAAATTACATTATTTGTTTTCCTGATGAATATTTGATGGAAATGTCACTTGCTCTGATCTGCAGGACATCTATTAGCATGACCAGCTGCTTCGTCATTTGATCGAAAACCAGTTTTTCTTTTGTTGGAGGTAGTGGGGAAATTTTCAAAAAATGTTGTCAATAAAGTGCATTTACGTAATTCAATAGCTCTTCATGAGGATTGTAAAATCTATTGACTGTTTCAAAAATTCCTAAATTTACACCGCTATTGTATATTTTAGCTTCACGACGACAAAATCCAACTCCTTTTTAATTTAAACATGGTTATATCAATGCTATAGTCAACATCAAATGAGTTCAAATAAGTTTCGGGCCCTTGTAGGTGTGTGAGAACCATTTGCCATAGAATGGAACCAGCCATTAGAGAATTAGTCCACATGTGTGATGTGTCCCCTCAGGTTGCGTTGTCAGGATAGCAGCTAATGGCTTGTCAATACCATTTTAGTTAGATTCATAGTTAGGGAATAATCCTTCGCATCCCCAGTGCGTGTTTCATTGTTTTTATGTGCGTATAAAGACAGAAAGCCTCGGGAGGAAAGTGGCAAGAAGTCAGAACATGTTTCCTTGGTGTTAATCATTTTAGGAAAAAAAACTTTTGGTGTTTACTTCAGGCTTTCCTTTACAAAGTCGCTGTGAAGTTTTATTAATAGTTTTCAGGGTTTTGTAGGTAAATAACTGTTAAAAATTTTAGTAATGTGTGAATTATCCACAATAAGACACATTCATTTCACATCTTTGGTTCCTTTACAAATTTCGCATTGAGAGCATCCAAAGAATTGTTGTTCCCAAGAAAGGTTATGTCAATACGTTCAAATAATTCCTAACTCTCTTGGCAGTTTCTGTGGCAGGGAAAATATTCTGATTAGAAAAATGGTATTCTGATTAGGAAAATGATATTCTGATTAGGAAACTGGTATTCTGATTAAGAAACTGGTATTCTTATTAAGAGAATGGAATTCTGATTAGGAAAATTATATTCTAATTAGGAAAATGGGTTAAGAAAATGGTATTCTGTTTGGGAAATGATATTCTAATTAGGAAAATGGTATCTGATTAGGAATGTGGTATTCTGTTTAGAAATATTGTAATTTGATGAGGAAGTTGGTATTCTGATTAGAAAAATGGTAGTCTGATTAGGAAAATGGTAGTCTGTTTACAAAATGGAATTCTGATGAGGGAAATGGAAGTCTGATTAGGAATGTAGTATCCTGAGGATTATTGAAAATATTGCTGCTGAAATCAGGGTGTGTTTGAGGTTTCCCGTGCAGAGTCATTCAATTATTTAGTCTTCTGTGGTATAACATTGGTGGGGAGGACGATATTCTGTTTTAGCTCTCGTATCACAGCAGCGACTGATATCTGCAACGACCTGCTGCCCTTTACACAAGTTACATGAGTGTTTCTGTCTAATGGACCCCCCCCATGCCTGATACAATGCTAGGTCAATATCAATTAACAAAATAACCTGAACCAACTGGAGTGGCTGAATCCACTCAAAACACACCAATGATGCCTTCAGGTGATATGGTAGAAATCAATACGATTGGAGTTAAATAAAGTGATTAAATGGACGTTCACGAGGTTGTACTTTGGCGGGGTGTAGTTTTGGATAAAGAGTGATGAGATGGCCTGTGGTGATATTGGAAGTGGCATGATCTGTTAGTGATATGAAACGTTTCATTGATGACACTTTGCCGTGTGCAAAACGGATCACTGTTATTAAAATCACAGTTGGCAGAAACCAGAAACCAGAAATAGTAATGGCCGTTTCTTTTCATGGTTTCATATTTTCATGATTGCATGTTTGGCAAACCTTTTATTTCTCTATCATTGATTTCAATTTAGTGTTCTCTTATATTTTTACTGTTGTCTGTCAACTTGAAAATATGACGCACAGATACTTCTGGCTTTGCAGTATACCAAGTCAAAGTTGTCTGAAATTGATTTAAAAGCCCATCTCAAGCCAGGAATATGTCATCATTCTCCCAAGTATGCTTCTTGACATGAAAATTGTGTCACAAGTCACAAACTTCCAGCAGCAAACTCTGGTTCTCAGCTTGCCATTAGGTGGCATACCGAGGATGGAATCGTTGGAAATGAGTTTTTTTTAAAGAGCTACAAGCTGAGTTTGCTCATGCTGGAGTGATAATGACTTGTCACGATTAGTTAGGAGTCATATCCTCTTCTGATGATAAGTTAATTTTCCCTTTGCTTCGTCGTCCATTAGCATAGCATGCTAATGCCTCCTGAATGTTGGCTCAGTCATCTCAAGATCAGGCCACGTCAATCTGATTAGTAGGATAGCAGGGACCAGAAGCTTTTCCAAAGGTAAAAGGAACAAACTACAAAACTACAAACTACAAACTACAAACTACAAAATTCATTAGCATTTGGGCTATTAGAGTAGCCAGAAGGGAAAGATAATTTCCTCAGTGTACCTAATTGTTACATTTAGATGAAAGGTGAATGTGTATGAGAACAAATTCAAAAAAGTCAATTTACTGAGGTGGTGGGGCTATTCCTTCTATTGCCCCTCTCCAAGGGAGGTTTGGCACCCCTGCTATCCAACTAATTAACTTGGTTTGGCCTGGTCGATGGACAATTAATAATAAGTACCGGAGACGCAACGATAATGCAGTTGTCAGTGCAAGAGAAGCAAGAGTCAAACAGCGCATGATGAAGTAGCGTACTAGCGGAGAAACATATCGACGCTTTATTAGGCAGCTGGGTTCTGATTGGACGAATCTTAGAAGGGTCGTTTGGTCGGTTGTGACTTGAGCATCTGTCTGAAAGTGCCTTCAAAGAGCTGTCCAGTATGTCACCTGTCAGAAGGCTGATGACCGTTACTTTCTCACTTTCCCAACCAACTTGGGGGTAATATCAATTGACTTCCAATGTCCCACTCTATCAGTATCAGACCCTTTAAACAGTGTGGCTGTCCACTCTGAGACTTTGTCAAAGGATCAGGTCTATCTCAACAGAGTAATTTTATCATTTCTCAAGATTTCAACCATATTGTTGAGGTAGGGCTACTCTAAAATTCTGGTCAATGACTTGTTAACCTTCAGGCTTTACCACACTTTCTTTCAATGACTTGAACCAATTTGGAGTTCTCAAAATCGTTGGTCAAAATAGAAAATCACTAGTCACTTCTCTCTCCAAGTCTAGAAGAGCCATTTAGCTTAAATATACTATAACAATTGGGAATATTTCAGCTACTCTCACGATGTCTTTGAAAGTAAAATGACCTACTACGCCATCTTATGCTCTTTGTGTCCTCCCCGTTTACTGCTCTTGAAAATCAAGCCATTGGGAGGCTACCACCAACTGAATCACAGACTACCTTTGGGCAAATAGTCCTTACATTTCAAACCAATTTGTAGCTCTCCTCGAGTACGAAAACTATTAAAGTTGGAGCAGTTCTACTCGGATACGCCGTTCCTTTGAAGGGTCTCTTGACTTATCGAGGGCAGTTTGAACTATTGGCCATAAAGCATTCCATAAAGCATTCCGAAGTGAGCAGCTTGTCAGCCATTCGGTGGACTCTACAGCATACTTTCTCAAGGTTGCACTCTAGCTAATTCCCTAGACTTCAGAGTGTCGTTGTGCAAAGTGACATCTTCAGAGTTGGCACAGGTTCTTGTGTGCCTGTCTTGTTCAACGGGGGAGTGATAAATCTGGACGATACTCAATCCAGCCCAAGTGAAGCTTCTCTTGAGTGTCCATCTATTGCTTGCATTCCTGAGCAAGAGGATCGCGACCGGTGTGGACCTGATCAAGGAACCTCTCTCATGTACAGTCAAGAATGCTAATTTTTCTCAACCTGCTAAACTAGTATTGCTTGATATGTCTGAACAACAAGCTGAAATACTATAAGGTGCATGCCTAATTTCTTCTGGTTGCTTCCCTTCCTGAGCAAGAGGATCTTGACCAGTGTAGACCTGATCAAAGAGGCTTCCAGACAACTTGTCTCATGTCTCCGTCAAGAATGCTACTCCCTCTCAACCTGCTCAACAAGTATTGCTTGATATGTCTGGACAACACTTTGAATCATCATTAGCGTGACTTGAGCATCAACCTATCTGAGCAAGAGAACCTGATGTGAAAAGTTACTTTGTAGTGGATTATGATAAAGTGCTGAATTTCACCAGGCAAACTCCCAAGGACATCGCTCATATGGACAGCCGAAGGGAGAAGAAACTGAGGCCGTCCAAAAGAGACATGATGCCGTACTGAAGAGAATGCCAATGATTTCTAAAACATGCTATAGGAGTGTGGGTTGATATATCGAAACGATACTCTGATCCATTGGAAGTACCACTTAAGTATCCTTGACTAGTCTGACGCTCGGCAAGCAAGCTTCTTGTGCCATTTGTGTTGGTCTATGTCTGATCTCGTGTGCCAGGATGCCAAGAGTTTCTGGGTGGGGGACTTTTCTAAAATACTGTTAATCACCTAATCTTTGCAGATGTTTAATTTTTTGGCAGATTTTGCTTAAGGACAATTTGCAAAAATAAAATTGTGAGAAAAAAAGTTTTGATTGGAAAAAACGGAAAGAAATTTCATAATCCGCCAAAATGAAAACTGTGATGATTTTATTTTTTCAGACACGTTTGCATATCACACAACTAAAGAGGCATGGATATTTTGCGGTTCGATCGTAGTGTGTCTTTTGTGGTGCGTGATCTTGCTTATAATTTCCTCAGTGTTCTACTCAAAGATACTTGTTCTACTCAAAGATAGCTGTGTTCCTTGTGGATCAGTTTTCAGCAAGACCAACCTGACATTTCTGTACCTTGTCATAGAAATTCTTCGACCAGCTTGAACTTGTTTGCCAGTCTTATGACTTTCAAAGGCAACCTTGCAAGAAAGACTGTGATTTTAGCTCCTTGGTGTGACCCATTAGCAAGAGAGCTTTCGCACCTGAGACTCCTTTGGACTTATACTTTTGGCTATATACAGGGTACTTGATTAGACGTCTTAAAGGCGATCTTCTCGGAGAGAACCAGTAATACTTCGTGAAAAATCATTACAGTCTGCAATCTTACTTCACAAGTTGTTAGTGAAGTCCGAAGGTGTAAGCTGCAGAATATATTGTTGTGACTCCATTGGCAGATCTTCTTCTTCTTATGACGCGATTTTCTATTTATTGCTATACTACACAACCAGGCCTATGTCGCTACTAAACCTGTCTGTCGTCTCTTGTTCCTCCCTTGATGCCATTGAGCTTAGTCTCCAATGATGCACCGTATGGCCATGTGGCCAATCTCGCGGTGTCACTGGGCTGTTCTGGAGCACATGTTCTGGTATCTGATCATATGTGCTGCATGGGCACCTTTCGAACTCAGCCATGTTCATCCTCTGAAGGTGGGCTTTTAGTCTGCAATGGCCAGTCCTAAGACAAAAGATGGTGGTCGCCACTTTTCTGTCCATGTCTAGGAGAGTGTTGCATCTAAGGTACCCTCTTCTCTCTTGCCAGGTGTTCTTGTGGGCCTGTTTCAGGTGTCTTTGCTTCCCTATAGGAGGTTTTGGATTCTTCCGGATGTTAATGGCTTCCATCTTTGGCAAGTAGATCAGCTTTGTCATTTCCTGGGATGCGACAGTGTGCAGGGATCCATTGTATCATAAATCTGCTGTTCTGTGAGAGGTTCATGAGGCTGACCTGGCAGATCATGAGATAGACACCTTAGTGTGTGCAGGACACTCTCTTTATAAAATGCAGATATTTTTGACAGAATTTGTTACTTTCATTCAGTTTGACCGTTGTAATCTGGATGCCTTTTAATATGATAGCCAGAATGGTGTCCTTGATGGAGTAGTTCTCTTGTACTTGTGAGATGATATATAGTCAGCTTTACGAGTGTTGCTGGTACTATTCATCAGCCATTAGCAGCGTACAGTGATTTAGTGCGTGTTCTTGATCCGATCGCAGTTATGCTTCAGCTACTTAACCCCTCACATACGCTACGACGTACATGAAAATGAGGTGTGTAGATTTCCATAGAAACTGCTATACTGTAGCAGCTAAAGCTTGGTTTATTTGAGTGTCGCGTGTCTTTGTACAGTCCGAATCACAAATGACATCCATCCTGCTTCGCGTCATTGACACGCAACATACGCGCGGGTTGTGTGCCGAATTGCGCGTCAGTGACGCACCAGTGACATGCTGATCTCTCCATGTTTCGTGTATGTTAAGCACAACCTACATGCGAGTTACGCACGACCTACACGCTAGGTAGCACGTCAGTGATACGCCACTGACGCAAATTTTGCGATGACAGTTGTGATTTGGACTGTAGTTTTGGATTTTGTTCGCTGATGGCGCAGCAGGGCAATATTGCATGACTCATTGCAGCAATGAGGTCACGCCTGATGCAACACACAGATGGCGCTGTTGTGATACAGAGCATGTCACTGGCCTTAGTAGCAAAGAGGCTAATACAGATGCTAAGCCTTCAGTAAACCACAACAAAAATTTGTTCATCATCAAAGTCTTGTGGTAATCCTTCTCTTTCAATAGTGTCTTCTTCAACAAACTAATCAACACTCATAATGAAAACATCTTTCAATTCATCTGCGCCACCGCAGACGCTCGCCGTCGAATCACGTTACACCGGATTCAGAACAAAATGAATCCACGAGACAAATCAATTGATGATGATGAAAAGAGACATTCATTTCCTGACAATACACTAGGAAATGTAAACTCCATGAAACTTGATAATGAAAGATGATGGGTTCGGTTGCTGCACGAGGAGGATTTAATTGTTTTGTTGGAGGATCGATGGAGAGTTTCTGGTGTTTGATTTAAGTGTAAAATCCTAACCCTCACACGGTGGACTCTAAACCATAGACCACTGGAAAACATGTTAAAAGCAGTTTGTAGACATGTTAAAGTGCTGCAAATTCGGACTGTGGACGCGCTTCCAATGATGTTCTGCTGGCAACATCTATGAGTCAGCCGACCCCCCCCCCCCCCGACCCCCAGGGTGTAACAAAAAGTAATCCCTAGCCAAAATACAATGGCAGACCAAGCAACTCCCACTCCTGCAAAGTGATCATAAATATTTGCGTCAACAAAGGATTTGTGTGATTAATTTTGAATACAGTGAGCAGAATTTTTCAGTGGTTTCATGCAGTCATTGATCATATTCTAAAATCTGAAACTGAAGAACTTGGGAATGGGTTTTTGAAATTGTATAGCCTAACAAGTTTAATTGAGTGGTACTGATATCTCTAGAGAATCCGTTGAGCTAAATCGATGTTCATTTCCGAACTGGTGGCTGTGCTGTCTTGATGGATTAGTCAATTGAGTTACAACTGAGTTAAAACGAACTGGCAGCTCATTCCAGGGGTTATCGAAGTTAGCTGTAGAGTTAAAGTCTGTCTGATTACAGAGCTTTACCATAGGCTGCAGTGCAAACACCAGTGCCCATCTTACAAGACCGTCCCCTGCAGAAGACTTTAGAGAATAATTTATGTCTGGTACAGGAACAGAATTGGTGCAGGATGATAGATGTTTATGAACTTATCCCAGTGGAACCCACTTTAGTAGACAAAAATAGAAAAGAATAGGAAAGAATACCTTACTTTTGATTTTCGGTCTTGGATATGACGATGGTGTGGTTTGAGAAGTCTCGCGTGTAACGGATGTGACCTATAAAGCCTATCTCCTTAAAAGAAAACACTGGTGATGCGCTCAACTGCAAATCATGCATAATCAGGTGGACATGAGGTAGGCAGTTGAGCACAACGCAGTGTTTTCTTTGAAGGAGATATGCGTCATAGGTCATGTCAGTTTCACGCGAGACTTCTCAAACCATACCATCGTTACATCCGGTACCGAAGTTCCGAAGTGAGGTATAATGACAGATACTCAATCAAATTCCTACTGTTGACAAAAGTAAATAGAAAACTTCCTGACAACTCTCTTTTTCACGGTTGCTGAGAGCTTTCTGTTTCACCAATTCACTGTTTCACTGAATCTTATTTCCGTTTGGAATAAACCCGAAGCGCATCCTATCAAAATCAAGTGATTAATTAGTTTGTTCTGTGCGCAGCTTTCCATCAAACTCTGTCGATACCAGCAAATGCGGGCGCAATTTCTTTCCTGCTCGCTGAATAAACATGCATCAAAAACACAAGTCAATTCTGTAGAACGACGCTTGGTGCGTCTTTTTGTGGAATTTCGATGCCAGTTGGAGTAGGGGTTGATTTACAACTTGAGGTTCAAATGTAGAGATTGGTATTCTTTTCTGGTGCCGCGATGACGGTTTTGGCGTTCCGTTCGTTTTTAGTTCACATTGATTTTCGTCAAGCATTCTTGAAGTCTGCATAAGAAGTCAACTTCTCTTCATCTTTGAAAAGTTAGGGAGGATATTATGACTACTTTAAGTTAAAGTTAAAGTTTTTGACCTTGTTTTGAAGAACCAGGCCCAGCACATAAAAAAGATGGTTGGACTTTCTTGTAGTTGTGTGTGATCACCAACTGTCTCTTGATATCAAAACCAAGTGGTGTGGTGGAAAAAGGTTTCTGATGACATGAAAGGCCTTTACTTGAGCAGCGTGTCATTGACAACTGTCTTCTTAATGTCAAAGCTGAGCCCTCTCTGTCGACTGTGTGTTGGCGATAAATAGCAATGAGATTTAGACTCGACAATTTCATCGATAAATTGGATAAATTGGAACGCCAGAAACAATTGTTTTCAGCGAAATTGCATTTTGAAAGCCAATTAGCTGGGTTGCTTGTTGAGTTTGCATTTAACATGGCAGTGCTTCCCCTGTCCCTTTCCTTATAACAATCGCTCAGTTAGTTCAGGGTGACTTTCATTCCAAAAATTTTTTACATAACGTACGGTAACCAAGGAATAATAACATACTGTAACCAAGGAATAATTTGCGCGAACATCTTAATTTTGCAGTCTTTGCGGTCCGACCTGATCCGCAAAATTAACAAGCGCTAAATGTAACTTCTTTCATTTATTATGTATCACAGATCCTGTAGTTCCGGAAAAAAACCTGCTGCAAAATATGTCTGGGTTACAGTGTTTTGTCTGTGAATATGTACTCTGGCCCCTCTTATTCTTTTCGCTGACAGGATACTTGGGGTATATACGGCATTCACCTTAGAGAAATGATGAAAACAACCAACCCACAGTGAGGAGGGGGGGTCGCTGGCACTCTTAGGACTCCTTTAGATTCTCCGGATAATTAATCAGCCCAATCCCCTCTTACGATCATCCTTCACTGGTAGTCATTCATCATTCACTGTTTCCATGGTGTCTCCAAACAAATCGGCCGAATCAAATGGTATAACATATGTTACCTATTTTTTTCAAAACCTCAAAAACCTTTATTTCTAAGAGTGTGCCAACGGACATGACATCTCCAACCAACTTTGTGTCTTTATAGTTTCAGTCTATTTATAAAACCACCACCGCAGTTCTAAATTGAGAGATGTTTGCATGTTTTATAACCAAAGTAATAAGAAAATGGATTGTCAAGTGACATGAAAAGTGCAAAGTTAGATAGACTCGATTCATTAAATAATGCAAACATATCAAGCACTGTTTCCTCTTCCAATTTTCAAAGTTTGATTACCAATCACCAGTGACCATTTTATGTTTGTTCACCCGATTATATTGTGTCGATTTTAAATTTCCTCTGCAACGAACATGACATCACTTGGCAACTACAATTGACTTGTTGATATTGTTCGTTATAAACAATCGCAGTCAGGGCGGAGATTTATTAATGGATTTTGTGTTTGTTTTATAGATTTGTCTGATTTTCTTGCGCTGACTATTTCTGTGGAGGCAATTTATTGACTTGTCAGTTGGCACAGATTAATGCCAGCAGTCTGACCTGATGCGGCAGTATAGGCACAGATTAATGCCAGCAGTCTGACCTGATGTGGCAGTATAGGCACAGATTAATGCCAGCAGTCTGACCTGATGTGGCAGTATAGGCACAGATTAATGCCAGCAGTCTGACCTGATGTGGCAGTATAGGCACAGATTAATGCCAGTAGTCTGACCTGATGTGGCAGTATAGGCACAGATTAATGCCAGCAGTCTGACCTGATGTGGCAGATGGCACAGATTATAACCAGCAGTCCTGGCAGTGGGCACAGATTCATACCAGCAGTCCTACTTGATGTGGCAGTTGGCACAGATTATTGCCAGCCGTCCCACTTGATGTGGCAGTTGACACAGATTGATGCCAGCAGTCCTGGTAGTGGGCACAGATTGATACCAGCAGTCCTACTTGATGTGGCAGTATAGGCACAGATTAATGTCAACAGTCCGACTTTGGGTGCAATGGGAAGAGGAACAAGTCCTTAATAGAGAGGTTCTACTGTATTTAGAAAATAACGCGGTTAAAGGTTATTTCTTGCCAGAGTAAAAACTAAAATACATTCCCATTGGTTGTATGGTTTGTTCATTCCGAGGTCCCTCAGGTTCCATTTGGGACAGGTTTTGAATGCAACATGCTGCATCATAACTAATAAATCAAAGAGATTTTGCAAATGTTCGCCGAAGAATTATCAGATTTGGAAGAGTTCGCCGAAGAATTATCAGATTTGGAAGAGATGTAAAATGATCCCACAAAGGCCAGTTATGGCAACAGCACCAGATGTTCCTCTCGTTTCGAGCATTCAGCATGCATGGAAGCTACATGTATCTCTCTAGATAACGATATTCTCCACTTAATACTGATAGGCGATGTTGTGGAATCCCAAGAAAGATTGGACGTCGCGCTGACAGGTTATTTATGATCAAGTATTGTCAGAGCCAATCTTGTCAGCAGAAGTGATAGTCTTGGCGCATGTTTCGAATGCATATTGCGACATTTAGAAGTTTAGATAATGCTGGTTTGATACTTGCTCATGAGGAGATTTCGAGGCGAAGAACGTCATAAGATTTATCAAGCAAAAGCTGCAGACTAATTCCTTGAAGAAAGCAATGGTTAGTTTAGTGTTGCAATCACTTGACTTTATAAAGAAGACTATTGGGAGAGATATGGGGTCAAATCGATTGTCTTCATGTAATTGATATGCACAGTTGAGGGCGGGTTCTGTTTTGTTTAGCAATAAATATACCCCTGGTGCAAGCTTGAGCAGTTTAGACAGGAGAGAACCCTATTGGCACTTTCATTTCCTTAAAGCGAACTGGAACTGCCAAGCCAGTTCGTATGACCTCGTTTTCATTTCCCGCGTATCGGGTGATCAGAACGAGGCATGAATGAAACATGGCGCCTAGCTGTCAATCATTCAGTGACGTCACTACTATGGAATTTACTACGAAAATTCATGAATGAAAGATCGCATGACTCACGTGATTCTCACATGATTCTCAATAATAACAAATTGAACTGCGCATGCTCGGGCACTGGGGGCGGAGCTACAAATCTGAACTCGAATAGGAAGTTGGAAGTTTGACTTTCTCGGGCGGTGAAAGTCGAAAAGTTGAATAAATCGCTCGGCGGTTCCAGTTCGCTTTAATCTTATGCCTATTGGATGGTGCCTATAGACTCCCTTTGAAATAAATCTTTTTATACCCACACAAACCTCTGCCTGACTTTATGGCACTGTATCAGCAATGGGATGATTTATTCAGCAGTTTCTCATAAATGGGGACCAACCGTCAACAGAGGCAATAAATATAAACAATCCCGGAATAAACTGCGAATACATTTGTCTCCTGGCGTTAATTCTTCTTATACGATCAACGACAAGAATTCCAGAATAGAAAGGATGATGGGAAATTTGCGAGGACCGATTGGCGTAAATTGACTGTCGGAAGTAAGGCTCTGTTGTCCTAGGAGCGTATCTTACTGTCATCAATCATTCGGAAGTTATCCCCGGCGTCAATTGGGTATCAGGGGAATGCTTAGGAATATATGATGGACTTGGAAGGAGGCTTTCACACAGATTGTTGTTGTTTGCGAGGCAGCTTTAATGGGCCGCTTGCGGCTTGGAACGTGTTGATTCTTGTCCCAGACGCTGGAGATGCAGCTCCCCCCCCGCGCTGTAGTCCTCCCGGCGGGAGGTCCCTTGTTAATGCAAGGAAATCAAGGAAATTTCATGCAGAACTGAGATGCCTTCTCCTAACCTTAAATTTAAGATGCTCAAGAAAACTCTGGTTATTTTTCAGACCCAGGCCAACCAGATTGAGTCATAGTAAAATCCAAGTTAGGTATTCTTTTCCAGCCGTTTAGTGATGCATACAGTCCAAATCACAATTGACATCCTGTAAATTCGCGTCATTGACGTGCTACCCAGCGCATAGGTCGTGCGTAAGTCGAGAGTTGGCCACGCGTAATTTACGCGAAACATAGAGAGATAAGTGCATCACTGGTGCTTCATTGGCGCGCAACTTGGTACATAACTCACGCGTACGTTGCGCGACAATGATGCGAAGTAGGACGGTGGTCAATTGTGATCTGGACTGTAGTAAAAGATCATCCCGCTGATACTCATTTCAACTGCCACCTTTCTCATGTTCTGTTCTATTTCTCATTCTAGGGAAGAGACGCCATTTCAAAAGTACGAAAACGCACCAGAGCACCGCATTGCCAACGGCCACCACCTCCAGGGTGCGAGAAACGACCAGACCGCGGTTATATCATATGAGCCAATCGAATGCCTTGTAAATAACGAATATACGATTACAGCTAGGAGAGAGGGCAATGAAGTGTATATACCTTTTAGCTTTTTACAAAAATATTATGAGGTAAGATGGTCAACATAGTTTTACGTAGATGAGAGTCCTCTGGATTATTTTTATCAAAATCAAAAATCTTTTGAAGCTTTTTTGTTGAAAATGACACTTCAGAACGAATTTTGGACTTGGAAATCTTGTTCACCCATGGAGAATTTCAGCCTTTACCATAAGGAATGTGACTTTGTAAGTGTCATCTGAAAGAAACCTATATGATTTGACCAACACTGACCTTATTTGATAGAAACCAGCCTGCATTATTTGGAAGAAACCTACCTTATTTACATATACTTAAAGAAACCTACCATATTTGAAAGAAACCTAGCTACCTTATTTGCAAGAAACATAGCGGTACCTTATTGGAATAAAAATACCTTCATTATTTGGAAGAAGCCTACCTTATTTTAGTACATATATACTTGAAAGAAACCTACCATATTTGAAAGAAACCTACCTACCTTATTTGAAAGAAACATAGCGGTACCTTATTGGAATAAAAATACCTTCATTATTTGGAAGAAACCTACCTTATTTTAGTACATATATACTTGAAAGAAACCTGCCATATTTGAAAGAAACCTACCTACCTTATTTGAAAGAAATCTACAACTAACATTTTGATCAACATTTTATAGAAAGACCATCTTAGGTTCATATTGGCAAATCTCACCTTTGTAGATTTTATATTCTTTTAGCCATAAAAATATCTTGTATCGTAACTTTTCTAGGTGTACGGTCGCATCATCCAGGGGAACGGGTTCGAGCGGTTCGAGTGGCAACACAGCTACTCGCGCATTTACAAGCCACGCGGGAAATACACGACAGACGGGATCTTCATGTCGTTCGATCACTACAACGTGGAGGTGCGGGATCGAGTCAAGTGCATCAGTGGGAGGGAAGGTAAGTATCGGAACAGCTGAAAGAGTAGAAGAGTTCAATGATGAGTGTCATAAATGCAATAATTTTGAAAAAATCTGACAAGGGAACTTCACAGCCTGGTGGTTAACACTGCTGGCTACCTCGCAAAAGGGCCCGGGTTCGATCCCGGGGAGAACCCAGGATTGTATTACTGGTTGAACAGATGTGGCTATTCACAGTTCTTTGAATGAGACCTAAAACCAAGGTTCCTTGTATCTGGTGTCTATGCCAGGGCAGGTTAAAGACCCCACCAAGTGAGAAACATGAGTAGCTTGCGTGGACTCAAGCTCTCGCAGTAGTTGGATTCACTATGCCAATAAACCCAATTGGTGCATAGCCATAGTGTCACACATAAATACCCATCCCGCCTTGGAGGAGGAATACTCCCTGTAGAAAATCACCTCCAAGTGCAGAGCAAATGCAAAAGAAGAAGAATTATATCAATGGAGCCTCATGAAAATGTCATCAGTAAAACAGATTGCCTCGTAAACTCAGAGAAACAAAATTTGATAGTGTGTCATAGTGTGGAGCAAGGTTTTCTTTTCAAGAATCTGATTGGTGACAGCTGGTATGTTTTAGTCATTACGAACAAGATGTATCAGATTTTTACGATTATTAGAAATTTACATGAAATCTTTATGCCGCTGTCATTTATGTTGCAGTTGTTTATTAACCCTCTCCTGTGTGTTAAAGCTGCGTTACTGAAATATTGTAAAATCCATGAAAAGAAAACACCCACAAAAATTTACATTAGGGGTTTAGGTCATGGTATTCGTTTTCACGCAGCTTTAAGCAACGTCACTCGGAATATTCATAGCTTCATGTTGAAATTGGCAAAATAGTGATCTTCGTGGCTATGATATGAGTGCATTTCTAAGCAGTCAGTTTGTATCTCTTGGCAACGCACTTAACCCGTCCATTGAGTCTGAGAATAAACACAAATCCTACATTGACGAATTTATAGACAATCTGTGCTATCCTGCCTCTGTTCCTCTATCAGTCTCGTGTTTCACTGCAATGATGTTATGACAGAAAAATGCAAAATACCCTCTCATTGGGTGATTTTAAGTGACTTGCCGTGTAACATCAGTAACTCCATTAGGTGACGTCACATGAAATAACACATTACATCAGTATGCCCCTTACCTCGCAGTAAGAGAATTCAGACCTAGTCCAAGACATGGTCTATAGCCTTTGAACAAGGCTCGCTAGCACCTAGTCATAAATTTCTAATTTTCTACTGTGTTACAAAGGGTCATCAGGGCAAATGTTGATAACATCAACCCCTACGAAATGGCATTCCTGGGGGTTGTTAGGCCTGCCAGCAAGGGCAAACAAACTGCATCTCATGTCACATCATAAGTTTGCATGTCAAGACGAGCCTGGCGGTGTTCGAATCAGAACAAAGTGACTGAGTCATCTTAAGTAACCTACATGATGCTATGGAATGTTATTGTTATGAAATAAAGTCACCCAGAAGGTCAAAAAGCTCAATAGTAAACAAACTATTAAATTTCGAACTCCTGGGAATGAAGAGAAAAGGGCTGTACGTTCCTTGGAGGAGATGGTCATCATGTCACCTTGCCCTCCGATTCAGCTCCTGAGCCAGCTATGAAAGGTCAGGCATTCATATATGAGTATAGATTTTCAATAACCGAGTAAGACCGGCCAAATGTGTCGCCCACTCCATTCTCCCTAACGTAAACAGAAGAGGGGCAATTTCTGGATATTAACTCCGATATTTGCTCTCGTGTCATACTTGATACGGCCGACAGCGTTGGCGGCAGGGGACCGGAACCCTTCCACAGGCGAGTTATGTCCATATCCTGGCCTGTCTGTGGTGACTGGCGGACCAGGAAGGCTGTGTTAACCATTGCAGGACCAATCCTTTGCGAAGCTGCTTTAGGGTGGGAGCAGGGGAAGAGTTCTCTTCCAAAACGCGGTAAACCACATTTCTGAGAATTTTGAATCTGCTACCACAGCCTGATTGGAAGCTAATGGCTAACTGCTGCTCTATACAGATTTGAAGCCAGTTACTTAATCCATCTTGATCTTTTTCCAAATGAATATGAATTGATTTTTGATGCATTTCCATGTAAATTCTCAAATTAAAAACTCAATGAATGTTAAAGTTGAAGTTTATAGTCTGAGATTAACTTCAGTAGGGGTTATTATCTGACTTCACACATCAGCCGTGGTCTTCCCTAAAACCAGCTGCTCAATCAGCGCTACAACCAGAGTGTTTTGCCTTGTACCAAAAATCTAGCTTCATATATCCGCACGATAAGGTCTTTTCTCAAATCTTACCTCAAAATTCTGGCGCTGATAGAGGTTTCAGTGAGAGGGGACCCTTTCTCCACATTCAAAATATTGGTCAATTTAGTTTCTGAATTTCAAGATCAGTTTAATGCATGTAGGTTTTATGAAATAAGAGTGGGCACGTCCCGCTGGACCCCTCCCCCTCTTAAATATGCTCTAGAAATACCATGTTTAATCATAATGTTAACATGTCTTTGGAATACTCCTCCTGGGGGGAGGATGTTATTAGATATAGCTAGTATCATTTGGACCTGTCACTTAGATATTAGAACCAGTACCTCAAGGTCTTATGCAAATTTGAGTTCTTATCTCTGAGGCATCTTGGCCATGATATTAAGCATACGTAATGTGGTAGGTCATAAATTTAAGCAGGGTCTTTTAACCAAAGAGTTTGAAAATGTTGAAGGAATTGACAAATGTTGAAGGAATTGACAAATGTTGAAGGAATTGATGATTTATAGGAACAAAGAAGAAGAGGAACAAACATACAGTAAAAAGCTGCCCATTCCTTTAAGTGACAGAACCTTTCAATGAATTTTATAACCCCAAACATTCTATTCTCCAGGCGTACCTCTATCGACACAGTGGGGACCCCAGGGTTACTTCTACCCGATTCAAATTGCTCAGTTTGGTTTGAGTCACTATAGCAAGTTTCTGGTGGAGAAGGAACCGCTGACGGAGATATACGAAGATGGCGCAGACGACGGTGCTAAGTGGATGACGCAGGAGGGGAAGAGTTCCGTCACAGCTGTCGAGGCGAAGGACCTGCATCAAAAAGTGATAAAGTTTGTTTCAAAAGGTAAAATTGGGTTGATGCAGTTGGTTTCGTGCAGTCAGAATGGAATGAAAATCAGTCCTCTTGGCTGTTTTTCTGTGTGGAGAAAATTGGGTTGGAGCTACAGAAAGCACTGTCAAATTTTAATTTGGATACCTTCTCATTGTTTATTATTTTCCGTTGCAGATTCTCTCTCTAGTGCTGGAGTGACTCTCAACCTGGATGCCACCGAAACCACCTCCCTCAGCCTCGACTACAAACTCGTCTCCAATGGAAGCATATCTGTGAAAGTGGAAACGAAAAATAAACATATGTATCATATACATTACGTGTGTAGCCCGACGGTACTGTCGCGGGAAAAAAATCACATATATTACGGCATAGGGGCCGTCGGCTTACATAAACATTGGAGCCATTTAAGTCGAGAGTTAAATACCGATTTACAAAAAGGGATAGCTTTAAACTCAAAAGCCAGGAAATCGTGGAAAGCGCAATTAGGTATATACAGGGTTGTGAGTTTGACGTTACGAGGCAGTGGTTATGTTGACAATGTAACATTATCCAGCGCCGCACATCTGGACCATTTTTACGCGGCGGCTGATTGGCTGGTGAACCACCAGGACCAGCGAGGAGGCTGGCCAGTGCATGTGACTAGGAAATTAGCCAATGGCGCGTTAGAGCTACCACCGGGATGGTACTCGGCGATGGCACAAGGTCAAGCCATGTCAACTTTAACCCGCGCTTACATACGAACAGGGAACAGAAAATATCTAAGCGCCTCATTACGTGCCACGAAAATATTCGACGTGAAAAGTCAGGATAACGGCGTCCTGGCGAAATTCATGGATAAGCACAATTGGTTCGAAGAATATCCCACAATTCCAAGTTGTTATGTTTTGAATGGGTTCATCTATTCTCTGATTGGCTTATATGATCTGAAGTCCGTAGCGCCGAGTGATTACGTTCATGATGCCGAGCGTTTGTTCAATTCTGGGATGGATACATTAAAGGTTATGCTTCCACTCTTTGACACAGGTTCTGGTTCCATTTACGATCTCAGGCATATAACGTTGGGTGTCGCGCCGAACTTGGCGCGATGGGACTACCATACGACGCATGTCAATCAAATTCTGCTGCTCAGTACAGTGGACGATGATCCGATTCTAAAAAATACAGCGGAACGCTGGATAGACTACATGAAGGGAAAGAGGGCGCCTCACAACTGAACCTGCCTTACCTCAATCAAAATGGTTTCATCCATTCATTGAGAATTCTTTGTAAAATGGAGTGTAAAATGGATTGCTCCATTTGTGATCCTAGGTATTTCTGGTTATGACACAGTTCATTCTGTTGTACCTAAATATATGAAATGGTTTCACCCATTGATGAAAAAAGACTTTTGAGTGGATGATTCCATTGGTGATTTTAGGCGAGTTAGCTTTGACAGCACCATATTTTAACATTCCGGGACTTGTGACGTGATGGCCTGAAGTCTTCAAGAACTGATCGCGATTAGTCAGCTGAACTTCCTTACTCTGCTGTGTTAGCATTATGTACTTAAAACTTAAATCAAAATTTGTATTGTCTGTCTGGAAAAACTGGTATGAAAATTGGATCAGTTCTTGATGAGTTTTAGGATGACTGACTTTATTAAAGCCTCACTGCAGTGAATCTTGCTTGCAACTTTTCTGAAATGTTGCTGAGAACATTGCCCCTGTGTTGGCTAACATGGTCGAGTGAAGTAGATTTTGCCTTCCTCAGTAACCTGGCCACTGTTAAATATACAGTCCGAATCACAATTGACATCCGTCCTGCTTCGCGTCAGTGACGCGGAACGTACGCTAGAGATGCGCATCAACGACGCACCGGTGATGCGCTTATCTCTATTTTTGCGTTAATTACGCTCGACCTACGTTTGTCTTGCGCACGACCTACCTGCTGGGTAGTGCGTCAATAACGCACAAATGACGCGCCAATGACCCGAATTTAGGGATGACAATTGTGATTTGGACTGTATACCCAGGGTTTTGTGGGTGATAGATTTTCTGAGAGAGGTAAACCTTATATTAAAGGTTCCAATCCTAATGTAAGACACTGCCTGCCATAGTGCTATGATGATTATGTGCCAGCTATTTCATCGAGATTAAAATATTAATTTGCTTTCTTTGATTTTAGATTGGAACTGTTACTTGAAATGATGGCCTAAACCAATTCAGTAAATCTTTGATTATATTTCTACACTCTGCATGGGTCACACCGCTTTATTAGCTCAAAATGTTTGGCTCTCTCAAAGGTGAATATGGATATTTTACCATGTGATATAGCCATTGGAGAATTTTTGTTATTTCTGTTGCCTGGTAACTGATAATGTTATTTTATATTCTATATGGATACATGCCGTACTGTAAACCCAAACTTGTAGCCATTTTACTGCACGGTTTGGTGAAATTGCAATTTAGCATACTTTTAATTTAGTGTTTTGACAACTACGCTTTTAAAAATTCCGAACACGGAAGAAAACCACGCAGCAGTACTTTCAATTAGTAAGTCATTTTCCTAGCCATATCTTTTCACAATTTAATATCTGTAATTATGAAAATGTGAAAATAAAAGGCAAGGGAGTATTTCCGGGTTTACCATGTTTACAGAACAGTCCAAATCAAAATTGACATCCCATCTGCTTCGCGTCAGTTACACGCAACTTGCGTGTCACTTGCGCACAAGTTGTGCACGGAGTTGTGTGCAAGTGTCGTGTCATTGATGCCCAAGAGCGCATCAGTGGCACGCAGGTGACTTACAAGTTACGCAAAACAGGTTGATCGAGATTATTTGTGACCCGCTCTACCAAAACTAGGTGCTTGTCGCATCTGAACTTGACAGGTTGATACGGACTTGTTGTTCATTTCCCTATTGTAGACCTTTTGTGAAATCTATTACAAACTGATTTGGTCACATTTCACAAAAGGTCTACAATAGGGAAATGAACAACAAGTCCATATCAACCTGTCAAGTTCAGATGCGACAAGCGCCTAGTTTTGGTAGAGCGGGTCACATTTGTCGTCCCCTCAGACCACTTGTACCGCTCGGTGAAAGCAATGACGATATTTCAATCCTCTCAGTTAGGTTATTTGTAATCGCGTGTCTACTTAAAAACGTTACTCTCACGGAATTCCCGTAAAATATCTATGGCGATTCAATTTCAAGATTAATGATTGTGATTACGCCAAAGGAGTGAAAATTCACATGACGTCCGGTGCAACGCAGGGCGTCAATGCGGTGACGTCAAATCAATGCAGAAAATGTCGAGCCGAGTGGCAACTGACGCGAATTATTTAGGGATGTCAGTTGTGATTGGGACTGTACGTTACAACAGTATATGATGCAGATGTTGTTGATTCAATCAAAGGCCACAAAAGAGAATTGTGTTATGAATTTTATACTACCTTCCAACTGTACTGAACTGTAATATACTTTTAGAACAATAATTGTACATCTTAAAATCAGGCATGGAAACAAAAGATTGTGATGTAGTATGACAGTTCAGCTTTTATCTGATTCATCACATCCCGGTCCTGGTCAATTCAAGCTGGTGTTGTGAATAATCAACCAGACCAGACGCTATGCCAAAACATTAAAGCTGAACTGTCATCCTACTAGACTTAAAGTGTGATCTAGGGCAGTGACTGACAGGCATCAGAATTAAGGCATACGCCTGCCTCAAATGTACTTAAATGAATGGTTTCTTAAGATTATTTTTGATGGCTTTACAAACGAACAGATGTAGACATGATTTGTCTGTGGATTCTTTACCATTTTGGTGCGACGGACCATTTTTTCGGCCACATTGCATCGGGCTCGCTGCGATGGACTGAAATATGGTCCAATGACCCCATGTTGCAGTGTGCTACAATGTACTATGACATTACGTCATTGCCACAAATGATGCCGATGGAAGCCACAGTGAACCCTGTATTAAAAATGCAGTGGAATGTCACGTACCAAAGTGGTAAAAGTCATCATCAGTCCTGTAGTTCTTATGTTTAACTCTTTCAGCGCTATGGCCGAGATATCTCGGCAGAGTGTTCATGTTCGAATCTCCTATGGCCGAGATATCTCTGCAGGCTCAATAGTCAAAGAAACATCATCGATTGACGATCCCAAGCGATCGCGATGCCAACTGCAGCCATTCTACATGAATCAGCTAGATCAGCTCGATCAGCAGACAACATTCAGTGTATAGAGTTGTTCGCAGATGGTGTGTCGAGCGTTAAGCGGGATTCCCCATGTGTACTTTCACTGCTGAAAAAAAAATCGCCCAGGATTTGGGCACTGCCCGACCGAAAAACCGCCCAGAGCTGAAAGAGTTAAGCTCTCTCTGTACAAATGTGTGTGACACAGATATCAGAACTTTTTTTATACCTTTTACTTTCTGACTTTTGTTTTGATTGTTTTAGAGTGTACTATGTACACATGTGCACTTGACTATGTACATGTACTGTGTATATCATGAGATTATATAGGTTTTGATCAAGTCAGTTCGCATCTGGCTAATGTTGATGTTGTACAGCTGTACATTGTGAAATGTTGGGTGAGTTGAATGAGATTAATGATCTGGTTATGTTTTGGTGCAGAATGCAGCTGAGGTTTATTGACTGTAGATGACCAGGAGCAGTGTTTCATATACTGATCCAAGTGACATGCCGTAACCTGGGGGGGGGGGGGGATCTACTTGTCCAGTACTTGTATATTATTGTAAATGCTTAGGTGCTGTAACTGTCGATAGTGCAGTGAGCGTCTTTGAAATGTATAAAGTAGGCCATACCTCGTCAATGAAGCATTCCGTGAAAGAACCTGGATGAAGGAAGTAGTAAGTACAAATGGTACTGTAAACCCTTTATTTTTGCCGCTCTAAATTTTAGTGAAAATGTTCCTTTTCAGATTTTGTTACTATCGAATTCAGCAAATGGATGAGTTTCTATGATCGTTAGATCGGTAATCTCTGTGCCATAATGTTCACGTTTAACCCCCTTCTGCAAAAATATTTGGATAGCGAAAAATAAAGGGGTTTACATTATTATGTAATTTAATACAACTGTGTGCAGTGTTTGACCCTGAGTTATTCCACCAAGCTTTTTTAGTTGTTTTTGAAGTTATTTTAAAGGGGTTAGGACATTCGTAAATACTGGTGGTACAGGAAAATAGAAATGCAGTTATACACAATGCCATAGTGCAGTTATTGTGCATACAAAATTTGCTGAAACTTGGTAAAAGTTCAGATCTCTGCAGAGTTCTCCACTATACTTTTTGTCCCGACTCGGCACCCGGACAGAATCATTTTTCCCACTTTAGCACCCGGACAAAAAAATTAGTACCCGGACTGATTCATAGAGTTTGTAATGGTTTTACTATCAGAGCACCAAACAAATTTTGCTGCAGCCTGGACAGAACTGAAGTGAATTCTTAATTGGGTCACAAAATGGCTGCAGCACCCGGCCTAAAAAAAATTGGTGGCAAAGAAAAGACAGACCATCCGAAAATAAACTATTTTTTCCCCAGTTTAGAATCATGTTAAAATGACCATCAAAGGCCAGAAATTGGTCTTAATTACCCATAGAACTGTTGATTTTTTGTCACTTGTATCCAATATTGGTGGAATAAATTTCTGTTGAGCCTACTTCATGAACAAACGTTTTTATTTATAACATTGTACGTATGTGCATGACGAAGTTTGAAACCGATTTGGCAAGAAAAACTTATTCTTTTTCATGAAAAATTGGCAGGGTTCTATTGATTTCATGCATGTTAATCTTCTATAAAAATGATTGAATAAGAAATTCAAATTAAAATTACTTTGATTGCCTTATGTCTTGTCTTGTGATTGTATGAATTTATGAATTTATGAATTTGTTTTATTTGTTTCTCCAGAGCGGCAAATTGATCTTGAATATTGTGCTCTATCCATGACCACCATAGAATTATAGCCTGCAGAAACATGTAAAAATAGTACTGCACTTTAGGATTGTAGTCATGGTAACCATGGTGTCCATAGCAACCATGGTAATCAAGTGACTGTGGTATCCTTAGCAACATGGTAACCTTAGCAACATGTAAAATTTTGTAATTCTTTTGAAAGTCTGTGTATATAGAGATCAAGACTATGAATTTTTCGACTTGTAAATACTTCTGAAACTAGCTTGGCAAAATTGACATATTTTCCTGCATTGAGGCAAATTATTAAAATCAATTTGTTTCTTCAGACCCATAGGAAAAATATGTCTCATTTTCACCATGGTGAACCCACAGCACTTCAGCATGGTGAAGTGGAACGGTGAAATATTTCACCATGGTGAGCATGGTAAAATCTACATTCACCATGGTGAATTAAGATTTTACCGTGGTGAATCTAAGATCTTTTTTATGAGGGGAACTTTATACTTCAGATCTATGATTAATGTCACTTACATTACAATCCATCGCTCATGTCAGGTTTTGCCCATGCCAATCCACCGTCGTTGTGCGTATATCCATCCTTCACCACTGATAAAGTCCCCCCTGATTGGCCGTCAGAAGGACTGTTACTTTATCAGTAGTCTCCCTGCATTCCCTTCCTTCCCACACGTCCTCAGCCGCGACAACACTAACATTACATTCACTCGTGGTTGTCGCACGAGACACGCACTGAAAGTCATCATAATGGAAGACCAGTTGTTCAATGAGTAACGGTTCCAGGGATGCTGACCTGACCCAAATGCACAGTGCATGTTGTATAGAAGAAGGGTAACCTGATACTGAGGTTGGCACTATCAATTCAGGCCGTCATTCAATAACTTTGTGTCGAGCAATTTGATTGGCCACCAGTTCATGATGGTGCGCCCAACGGACTTCCGGGCACTTTCTGTCGGCGGTGGTAGGAGGAGACTGGAGCATTGATATCAACCGCCGATAATTAGGCACGGTTTCGCAAAAAAAACTAGCTTAACAAATTGTAAAATTTGAAAAATGTAAAATGCTTTAATGGAACACTGTTGTTTCTTCTGATCACTATGAATAGAAAGATGGATCAAGTTTTCCCAAATATTGCAAGACAGAATTTTGCCAAGCTACGTGTAGTTTAATTTGTATTGTGATTCATCATGTTTTGGGACTCTGGAGAGCAAACTACTGGTTGGATTTTATCAAAAATCTAAAAGTGTCTTTGGTTTTGACCCGCAGACCAATAAAAACCAAACTTCAAAGAATTCCAACCAGTAGTTCGCCCTCCAGTGCCCAAAACGATGTGGAGATTTACCAATAATTTATAGCGTGCGTCATTGAATTCTGGTCAGAAGGAGTTAAATATTTCATTGCATCTTCCATTTAGGATCTCTGTATAAGGTAAAGTGATACAATTATAGTGTATAAAACAGCTGATAGTACATATGAAATGCATACACAGAGGGGCATGGGGGCATGAGATATATCCCCAATCGTCCTGATTAATTAAGTTTTTGAGATTTATGTTTTAAAATCTAAAGCGGCATTTTAAGATACTAAGAAGGAGATTTTCAGCTGCAAATAAGCTTTAGGAGAGGTCATTTTCTAAAGAAACAAAAAAAATGAAATACAATTTCGCCCCCCCCATGAAAAAAACCCTGGCGGAAACCCTGAGGGTGTCATTGTGAAGCGCTTGACCATAGTCCAACAGAGAGATCTAACTGAGAGCTTGTCAGACAAGAGCGATTGTAATTGCACTCAAGTTTATTCTACTGATTATGACCCAGATGACCTGTGTACTTCGTGAATAACCCCCTTCTTCACCATCACATAAATTGAGACAACAGTTCTCCTGACCAGTTCTTTGGTAAAAGTATGTCATTTAGTGCTTCCTTCCCAACCCTTCCACCAGGGGGCTATTCATTCAGTACATACATCTTAGTCGTCGTGTTCAAACTTGGCACAATGGCAACATGATTTCATCACTAATAGTCACTTAAGGCGTCACAAGAGGTTGAGCCCGCAACTGTTGATGTTATCCTGCCGTACAAAATCATTCTCAAAGTCCATGGGGAATTGGTGGTATTCAGATTGTGATGCGAGAACAAGCTGGCATTTCGCATAAGGATGTCACATATTAGTCCTGTTGTCAGAAAAGCAACGAAAGTGTATGTCTTTAATGTTTGATGTTTGGTATACCTAGAAACAGTGATACAAAACAATCGACTTGCTGACGTCAATCGGAGAAAAAAGTCACTTTGTTCTTGTTCTCGGATCAAAATCTATGCCAATAAACAGTGATACAAACAATCGACCTCATGACATCAGCCTGAGAAAAAAGTCACTTTGTTCTCATTTTCAGATCAAAATCTAAATCTCCTTATTGAAAATGATATCTCCTATTCTGTTCCTGATAATAGGCCCACGAGGGCCTGAATTGCCTCTCAATTTCTGCGGTGAAGAACATGCTCACAAAATGTCAAATAACTAGTGTACTCACTGGGAAAGGGTACAATTACACAGGGAGAAATTTCCGTAAAAATCTATGTAGTAATGTTCTATGTAGATTCTATATAGAATCTACATAGGTAATATATAGTTCACTAGATTCATTCTATAGATTCTATATAGGTCTATATTGAAACTATGTAGAATATACATAGAATCTATGAAAAAATCTATTCAGAAATTCTATATAGATTTTTTGTGTTTACCATTTTCCATATAGTTTCTATAAAGATTATATATAGAAATTTTTGCCTGTGTAAAGTATAATTTCTATTCATCCCAAATGAGTCTTTTATGGACTAAGTCACAACCGGAATACCGGGATAAGATGATCTAAGTTTTTAGATGCCATTATATCAGATGCCATTTTGACAAAACGGGGGTTTCTTTCTTTACCTTGTCCTACATGTATATCTTACCTGCCTAGTATTTGTACAGAGTTGTTCATAAAAATGCAGTAGGTGGCATTAGCAGTAGCTGGTATTAACAACTGCCAATTTTGCATTCAAGTCAGAGGTCAAAAAGGTAGTGTATACTGGTATACTGTCAAGGGAAATGAATATGAACTGATTTCTGACCAGAATTCTTGATGTTCAGCCGTCGATGATTAATATGAGAAAGGCCAGGTTGTCAAAATCTGTATATTTTGGATGTTGTACAGTTCTTAACTGAGGGAAAAATAAATTATGAAAGTACTAAAGACTAGTAGCATTTTTTCTTGATATTGTTAGTCTTACTTCTTCTCTCCCAGCCCAACCGTCTCTAACAAACACGAGGACAGCCTCCACAAGGGAATGTGGAGTCTTTCCTATTCTTTCCCAGCACTACCGTCTTTAACAGACATGCGGACAGCCTCCACCAGGGAATATATAGTCTTGCATCTTCTTAATTCCCTGTACAACCGTCTCTAACAGCCATGAAGACAGCCTTCTCCAGGGAATGTATAGTCTTGAATTTTCTCTCCCAGCACAACCCTTTCTAACAGACACGAGGACAGCTTCCCCCAGGGCATGTAGTGTGGTATCTTCCTTTCCAGCAAAATCGCCTCTAACAGACATAAAGACAATCTCCTCCAGGGAATGTATAGTCTGGTATCTTCCTTCTCAGCTCAACCATCTCCAACAGACATGAAGACAATCACCTCCAGCAATTTTATAGTCTCGTCTCTTCTTTCCCTGCAAAAACATCCCTAACAGGCAAGATGACAGTCTCCTCTGGTAAATGTATAGTCTCATCTCTCCCTTCCGAACAGAAACGTCCCTAACAGACACGAGGACAATCTCCTCCAGGGAATGTATAGTCGTCTTGCCTCTTCTTTTCCTCTAGTAAGTTTATAGTCTCATCTCTCCTTTCCCAGTATAACAGTCCATAACAGACATGAAGATATTCTCCAGCAAGAATGAAGAGTCTTGTAACTTTCTTCCCAGCACAAATATCTATAACAGACACGAGGACAGTATCCTCTAGGAATGTATAGTTTTATTTCTCCTTTCACAGCACGACCGTCTCTTACAGACATGAAGACAATCTCCTCCAGGGAATATATAGTCTCGTCTCTTCCTTCCCATCTCAACCATCTCAAACAGATACGAGGACAATCTCCTCCAGGGAATGTATAGTTTGGTCTCTTCCTTCCCACCTCAACCGTCTCTAACAGGCATGAAAACAATCACCTCCAGCAATTTTATAGTCTCATCTCTTTTTTCCCAGCAAAAACATCCCTAACAGGGACGATGACAGTCTCCTCCAGTTAATGTATAGTCTCGTCTCTCCCGTCCTAAAGAAAACCTCCCTAACAAACACGAGGACAGTCTCCTCCAGGAAATATATAGCCTCGTCTCTTCTTTCCCAGCAAAAACATCCCTAACAGGCACGATGACGGCCTCCTCCAGGGTATATATAGTCTCGTATCTCCCTTCCAAGCATATGCGTCACTAACAAACACGAGGACATTATCTCCAGGGAATATTTAGTCTCGTCTCCTCTTTCCCAGCACAAGCGTCCCCAACAGACACGAGGACAGTCTCTTCCAGGGATCGTGCTGTCTGGTCTCTCCATTCCTGACGCAAACTTCTCTTACAGATAACATGACAGTCTCCTCCACGGATTGCATAGTCTGGTCTCTCCTTTCTCACGACAAACGTCTTTTACAGACACGAGGACAGTGTTTTCCAGGGAATGTATAATCTGGTTTCTTCTTTCCCTACGTAGACGTCCCTAGCAGAAACGAGGACAGTCTCTTCCAGGGATAGCGCAGTCTGGTCTCTCCATTCCCAACAGGAACGTCTCTCGTAGGCACGATGACAGTCTCCTCCAGGGAATGTATAGTCTCGTCTTTTCTTACCAACACAAACGTCCCTAACAGACACGAGGATAGTTTCCTCCAGGTAATGAATAGTATGGTCTTTTCTTTCGCAGCTCAGCCATCTCAAAACAGACTGGAAGACAATCTCCGTAGTTGGAAGGATCCTGATACAGTCCAAGGTGCAACAGTTAACTGAAGCACATCAACGAAATAAGCTACTCAAGCTTTCACTTGTTGAGTTGTGCCATCCTCAAAATCAAAGTGAGCTTCTCTACCAGAGGTGTTACGGTCTTGTTGTCCCGGTACATAAACTTAAATAGCAAGCAGGCAACTTGTTTATTTTATCCAAGTAGAGTACTTGGGCCTGTCTCGTTTTACCCAAAAGGCCCAGGAGGACAATTTATTTACAGACACAAGGATAATATCTTCCAGGGAATGTATTGTCAGGTCTCTGCTGTCCCAGCTCAACCGTCTTAAACAGACATGAAGACAATCTCCTCCAGGAAATGTATAGTCTGGTCTCTTCCTTCCCAGCTCAACTGTCTCAAACAGACATGAATAAAATCTCCTCCAGGGAATGTATAGTCTGTCTCTTCTTTCCTAGCGCAACCGTCTCTAACAAACATGAAGACAATCTCCTCCAGGAAATTTATAGTCTGGTCTCTTCTTTCCCAGCTCAACTGTCTCAAACAGACAAGAGGACAATCTCCAGCAGGGAATGCATAGCCCTTTTCTCGTCATTCCCAGAATAACCATCTCTAACAGACATGACAAAATATAATAGCTCTACCAAGTCAGAAGCGTCCTGATGTTGACTCAGGGTCAGGACGTATACCGGGCCATACTTGGGTTTGTAAATGAGCTACTCTTAGTAAACCTCACAAGTTGTCTCTCTGGCATGGGGTCCTTCTCCGAAAGTGTAGTGAAATAGCATCTCTAACAGACACAGAATGGTCATGATATGTCCCAAGTGAAAGCGGAACCTCAGTCGAGAAGGGTACTTGGGGCTGTCTGTAGTTTATTAAGAGTAGCTCATTTACGCAGCAAGTATAGCATTTGCCAAGGACTCGTCCTATCCCTGAGACAACATCAGGACGCTTCCGATTTGTTAGAGTTATCATAACGGTGTCATGTCTGTTGGAGATGGTTGTTCTGGGAATGAAGAGAAAAAACGCTATATATTCCCTGCTGGAGATTGTCTTCATGTCTGTTAGAGATGGTTGAGCTGGGACAGAAGATACCAGAAAATACATTCCCTGGAGGAGATTGTCTTCATGTCTCTCAGAGACAGTTGACCTGGGAAAGAACAGTCCAGACTATACGTTCCCTGGAGGAGATTGTCTTTATGTCTGTTAGAGACGGTTGAGCTGGGAGAGAAGAGACCAGACTATACCTTCCGCGGAAGAGATTGTCTTCATGTCTATTAGAGATGGTTGTGCTGGGAAGGAAGAGACGAGACTATATTCCCTGGAGGAGATTGTCTTCATGTCTGTCAGAGACGGTTGAGCTGGGAGAGAAGAGACCAGACTATACATTCCCTGGAGGATATTGTCTTTATGTCTGTTAGAGACGGTTGAGATGGAACAGAAGATACCAGACTACACATTCCCTGGAGGATATTGCCTTTATGTCTGTTAGAGACGGTTGAGCTGGGAAGGAAGAGACCAGACTATACGTTCCCTGGAGGAGATTGTCCTCATGTCTGTCAGAGACAGTTGATCTGGGAAAGAAGAGACGAGACTATATATTCCCTGGAGGAGATTGTCTTCATGTCTGTTTGAGACGGTTGAGCTCGGAAGGAAGTATAAACCAGACTATACATTCCCTGGAGAAGATTGTCTTCATGTCTGTCAGAGATGGTTGAGCTGGGACAGAAGATACCAGAATATACATTCCCAGGAGGAGATTCTCCCTCTTGGGTAAAACGAGAGGAGTGGCCATATGGGGATCAAGGCCAACTGGAGGCTTCTTAGGGGTCCAATTGGTGAAGTCCATGGCACCCACCAGTTGTTGACCACTGGTGGTCAGAATCCTCCATTTAGCAGTGGGCCACTTGGGACAGCCACTGCCTGCACTCTTCTTATTTACAGATGCCCCACTTATGCTTGCTGCCTGGGGAAGAGCTTCTATCCTTCAGTGCTGTCGAAGACAGGCCCAAATACTCTACTTGGCTTATAAAATCAAGTAGCCTGCTTGCTACTTAAGTAGCCTACCTACTTGAGGTAGCTTACGAATCTGAATTTCCTCATGTACTGGGACAACAACAGGACCCTTCCACTTCTGGTAGAGCTGCTCACTGTGCTTTTGAGGATGGCACAACTCACCAAGAGACTGCTCGAGTTGCCTACTTCGTTCATGTGCTTCAGGTACCTCATGTACCTGGGACTGTATCAGGATCCTTCCACCTCTGGTAGAGCATTTACCTGACTGCACTCTGGAAGACAGGCCCAAGCACAGTCCCTCCCATCTCTTCTTCCCCAGAGACAAGCCCCTGTCAGCCAAAACGGTTGGCCCACTTTGGGGTCACTGATGGACCACTGGTGACAGCCAGCAGTAGGTGGATTTGGTCCTTGATCCTCATATGGCCACTCAGGGCTGCCACTACCACTCGCTGTCCCTTTCCCTTCCTTTTATACCGGAGCCCCAGCAAGAGAAATCTTTTACAGACACAAGACAACTCTCCCAGGAGAGCATACTCTTCTCCACCAACTGTGAGCACCAACTTAAGTGTCTCTGATTAATGGTGTTGATAAAATGAATCTTTTCTAGCCAATGAAGATTTTCCTATATTTCCCTCGAGCACTTCCAAAGTTTTTCGTTAGAAATGACACAATCTCAGTTTTGATTCAAAAGACATAGCAAAGTCTAAGACGAGTTGTGTTTATTTCGGTTTTTTTGTTTTGTTTATTTCGTTTTAGCCTACCCTACCAGATTAAGAAAGTAAGCATGACAAAAAACCTATAATGGCAATTAATCCCGTCTTACCAGCTAGGGTGGAGCTGAAATGTCGGCCAAAACCTCAGCTCTGCCATGGTTTTGGTCAACCTTTAGCTTCACCCTCGCAGTGTTGGTGAGACACCAACAGCTCCAGTCGGTATCAATTCCTCAATTATAATTTCCATTCATCCCGAATTGGTCCCATGCAGACCAAGTCCAACCAGAATGCAAGAATAAGCTCACTACCGGTAATACACGTTTGGCTTACAAAAACTAAACTAAAAGACAGACTAAAGATAGTCAATCGCACAAATCAGTCTCCATTTACTTTTGCACCTACTTGCTAAGGCATCAAAGGCAATGTGCTGGATGTCCTATAAAGGGTACGCTGTTCGTAATTACTTATGGTCCAGTTAAATAGAAATCCACTAATACACAATGCCGTAGTGCAGTTATTATGAATACAAATTTGTTGAAACTTGGTATTCATAGTATTTGTATATCAGTCTACACAACGATTTTGCAATTAATATCAGGGAAATATAAGTATAAATAATAATAATACGTCAAAATTGCCTTTTATTATTCAAAAAGCTTTGTTTTTCTTGCATTTCACATCTGTCCGGGCGTCTTTAGTGGTCATATAACAAACTGACAGCATCTTTCTCTTGGTGCCAATGTTATCACAACACGGCATCAGGCCAATAGCCTTTTTTAAGGTAGATTTTGCCCTTAGTTAAAATCCCTTAGCACAAGGTCAGAAACAAGAAACTATACTACAACCAAAAGCTACTCATGACAAGAACCAAACCGCAAAGCTTTTGTTGTGTTTCTTCTTTTGATTGTCCTTCAGATAAAAAAAATTACACACAATACCTACAACCCAACCAGACCAGTGTTTTTTCACCAACAATCCATCACACAATCACCAAGAAGTAGCAAGTCACTAGGAGAGACTTTATAAGAAAGACTGGTATGCTAGACACATACCCCCCCCCCCCCCCCCCCCCCGAAAAATATTCCTCCTTTAGACCATATTCTTACAACTGGCAAGCAAAATTCCCTAATCATGACAATGAAACATTTCTCAAAATGACCAGTGCTTCCACCTTCAGTCTGAGACAAGTACTAATAATAATCCAGCCAAGAGCTTCTCCCATGCTTCTCTATAAATATGTTGAGACAATTAACATCAACATAATCAATTGACTCATCTTTTCAATCAATTTGCAAAGAAAATGCAGGAGTTGTAACCCATCTAGGTCTTGGAATGTCTGCCATACAAATATGTTCTCCATGCAACGAAATATGTGACCCACCACGGCAAAATGAGTCGCATGTCGCACAGAAGATGAGCCTAAAATGACTCCAGAACATAATAGAAGACATTGATATGCTCAGATTTTACAAAAGGCAGACAATAGTGAAATGAACAACCAGTCTGTCTCAACCTGTCAAGCTCAGAGCGACATGTGACTCATTTTGTCACGGCGGGTCACATATGTGTTCTACCAGCTGAGACTGCTGGTTATATTCAGAAATTTGATGCCGAGATATAAAACAGATGTACACATTGTTGTAGTTTCAACCAGGCTACCGAGAGGAGACAATCATCCGGTTAATTCAATGAATAAAACAGACTGAGGGCACCAATTATGAAGTGTGCCTTTAGCTCTAGAATACCACAAACAAGACAAAGTAAATAAATATCACACTATTATCATACAACTATCAGATCACTGTTACCTCCAATTCGGCACAATTTGTGTTTCAGCGAAATGTACAACAAAACAAAAAGAGCAGAGACAGATGCTTGCTTTTAAGGGGTACACAGTTCGTAATGACTTGTGGTCCAGTTAAATAGAAATCCACTAATACACAATACCGTAGTGCAGTTATTGTGAATACAAATTCGTTTAAACTTGGTATTCATAGTATTTGTATATCAGTCTACACAACGGCAATGTTGAATGTGTTTCCGCAACTGGAAATTTTCTAATTCAATTACAAATTCCAAACTTTTAACGAACGGCTTAGGCCTTTAAGCGAGGTAGAATTTCACTCTGCCATAACAATTGTTTACAAATGCACGGTCAACAGAAGAAGGCATCCTCTTCAATGCCTTCATGTTTCTGTTCTGACCGACTATGTCACAAGTTTGAGCAAGGAGAGAGTTCATACTGTCAGAAACAATTGTAGAGACTCAATGCAACCGCTGTAACCAATGCTATACTGATCCGCAGGTGCACTTCTTTTGTGGGTGTTCAGGCTATTCAGCCTATGGAGAAGATTTCTGGGAACAAGTTGTAAATGATCTCCCAGTTGACATAAGTGCCCTTCTTTGGAACATGAATGATGTAGAGCTAACAGAAACTTTGCTGGGTAAGCAACTCAGCTCATCAGAATGTGATGTATTATTTTTAAAACATGACCCTCATAAAGATCACAGCCAAATGCTGGAGTATACATGTATAACGTAATGTAATGATCTCATGTTAAACTACTATAAGCGTGCCTTATAGTTATTGCTCAAATGCAATTGAACTGTTGTACAAAGCATTATTTTTTCGTGTATTATTAGGGTCCCTGTACTTTGTTTGACTTTCACTGTAAGTGTTAGAATCTTCTATAAGGAGGAATAAACAGATATATATATGTGTACACATCTCTATATTTAGATATATTTAGACAGTAAAACTTGCCAAAGCCACAACTCAGCGCTGCACGCACGTTTTTGAAGAGTCAATAGATTGCATTCAAAATCATTTGAAATGTAGTTTACCTGAGAGACATCAGCAAGAGAAATTGTAACACGAAACACATCAGTTGTTAAAGGAGCTTGTCTTCGTGCCCTTGGCCTTATCGCAAAATGAAGCCATACCATATGAAATCCAAGGTATACGATAAAAAATGTACAGGAAAAAAGGTACAGGAAAAAAAGGTACGGAAATAAAGGTACAGGAAATAAAGGTACAGGAAATAAAAGTACAGGAAATAAAAGTACTGGAAATAAAGGTACCAGGAAAAAAGGTACCGGAAAAAAAGGTACACAAAATGGCATAAATAGGTAAAAAAGTACACAATTTTTTTTCAGAATATTATTCTCTTCAACTGGTTCAGACTCGGCCTATGTCTTAATCTTTTCTTACCCATTTTTCTTCTTCTGTGACTAAGGTGGTGCCTTAAAATAGTTTAATACATTGCGGACAATTTTGTTACGGAATAAATTTGAGGAAAATTCATGGAAGAAGTTGCCCAACACTCCGGCAACAGGGGAGCTGACGTTTTTTTTGGTAATAATTACATGTACATTCATGTTCTTTTAAATTTTAAAATACTCGAGTCGTATTCTTATTAGGAGCGGATCCAGGATCTTGGGAAAGGGGGGTGGGGGCGCACCTGGCATCCTACCTGGCATTTCACATTAAGAATCTCGCCAATTTCCCTAAAAAGCTTGTGTTTGGTCTTAAATCTAATAATTTGTCTGTTAAAACCTAATTGGCCAGGCACATTGTTAATTGGGTCCAGCTCTATGATGAATGTTAATTGATTAATCGCAATTGAACTTGAACATTGGTACATTTATTCCCTTTTGCAGAGGGAATTGTCCTAGAATCTTTACAATCATCATGATCTTGATAGCCGTGTTTTCACTCTTGAAAACCATAACGGTATACCGGAAATTCGATATACCTATTTCTAAGGCCTATGCAATGTCTAAGCAACAAATAAAGTTAAAGTTATGAATAGAAAAAGGGAGAATTCAAATGATATTTGAAAAAAAAATTGTGTACCTTTTTTTACCTATTTATGCCATTTTGTGTACTTATTTTTCCAGCACCTTTTTTTCCGGTACCTTTATTTCCGGTACTTTTATTTCCTGTACCTTTATTTCCGGTACCTTTATTTCCGTACCTTTTTTTCCTATACCTTTTTTTCCTGTACCTTTATTACCTATAGATTCGAAATCCAAGAAAGACATCATCAACTGGTTGGGCAGTTGCAAAAATGATGCAATACAGAGGTCGTTACGATGTAATATACAGTCTTGTGACGTCACACTGTAATGTAAATGGCAGACTTCATGGACCAGTGTAGCTTTCTTTGGTGCACTTCGAGTCTACTTACTTCAAACTAGGAAGCTTATAACCACAATGCCAAATTTAGAATGCTGTCCTAGTTGTATTTCTCTAGAGCAAGTTTTACTGTTATCAAAATCATAAAACGCCTAAATGTCTCTTTGATCAACTTTTATCCCCTTTGTCAGTTGAACTGCTACACGTCCATGCACTTTCGGGTAAAGTCTGTAAATTCTTCACAGCCCGTGACCTCATCACCAGCCACACGATCCCAATTATCACACACACGACCGATTCAATGTAATATCCATCTGTTGTTATCATACAAGAACCGCCATCTTTTTCGCACACCTGGAATGAAAAGTTATGTTTTTAGAGGAGCCTCATAGCCTCTGTAATCAGGACACCTTTTGCCAGAGGGTGTCCTTAAAATCATGTTAACAGAGAGGTTCTGGTGTACAGCGGAACCTCCCTTAGCGGACACCTCTCTAATAAGGACAACCTTTCTATTAAGGACACTTGTTTTAGTCCCAAATTTGTAATTTTTTTTACTAATTTGACCTCAGGACATCTCTCTATTAAGGACAGCACTTGTCAGTCCCGGGTGTCCTTAATAGAGAGGTTCTACTGTACGTTGCATTCCTGAAACGTTGAAAATCTGGCATTATGTTTTCATTGATTGGTCACATTGTTAGGGTAGACGTTGTAAGGGCTCTGGACCACTGCGGTTCCCGACTGCTCCCGTTATCGTTAAAGGCTCTACAATGCTCACCTTTGAGAGATCGCCAGTATCACACGACCCACTAGCACCAATACATGACTTCCACGTGAAGTTATCTACCAGAGATAACGCTATCGTCGTTGGCCAATTGCCACCTGTAGGAAGAAAACAAATACCGGATTTAACATGATGAAGTTTTAATTTTTTGCTGTTTGAGGAAATATGCAACAAGCGTTTAAAGGGACAACTTGGGCATGTGATTCACCTGGCCAGGAGGATAATGTGCCAACGTGACACCATGTGCCGCCACCTGTAGTATTACACTGATGCCGTTCTCTGATAACGATTTTCACCAGTGTTGGAAGGCAGTTCTGGGCATTGCTTGCGAATTTCTGGCAGGCCTAAGGTTAATACACCCTTGTCTATTGCATTGTTTATTGAAGTTCAAAGAGTTTTCATTAATCCTGTTTGGAGAAGTTGCGGTCCTGCTGGAAGCCGTGTTTTGTACAAAAAATCAACAAATCTTATGCCCAAGTTGACACTGTAAGAAACTTTATCAGTATGTCCTTTCAAATGGCTTGTTTCTGGTCATGGTTTAGTCGATTAGGGCAAAGGAAGTATTTTCAGATACTCCAAACTTCGAAGTTTCAAATGACATAAAAAACTTTTTTTTAAAAATCTATCACTTTCTGTGAGAAACGACAAATAATCAGAGTGTCACGTGAGAAAGCTTGAAAAATTTCACAGTTCATGGTTTTCAAACACAGGAGCTATTCAAGATATTGTGTATGGTTACAAATTCAGCAAATGTTTACATGTGTCTGCAGGATTTCTGCACCATATCCACCACCCAAGAAAGACAAAGTTAATTATAAAGGAAGCTATCTAGTCGTCCGGGTTGAGAATGAACTGCACTTTACAGTGTAAATGCACTATGCGCTAATGTAATGAAGCCCTGTTTTGAATTGAGCTGTTATGGTTAGGCAACCATTCAGATCTCTGGTCCTTTTTCTTCCGGATGAAGATGACCTCGATGCACACAGGCAGGGTGAATACTCTGCTAAAAACGTCTTAGAACCTCAAACATAGGGCAATAGTGTTCTTACTTTGGCTCAGGTCTGATTTTGGGCAACTGCGCTAGGGACCAGATTCGGCTCTATTAACACATGTTCAAAATCTGGGACTTGTTGGTTAAGTCATGAGATGTTCCTCAATGTTACATGTATGTGGTTGGCAACAGCTTTTTACAGTGTCATTTGCAGCAATGATGTAACGCCATACATTGCGTAATACATTATAATACATTGCGACATCAGGTCAAAATTTCAGTTTATCTTAGTGTGCGGCATCACACATCAAGCCGAAATAAGCGAAGTGGTTAAAGGGACTATTTAGGCAGCAGCTAGGCAGGCAAGATAAAGTTACACAAAGTCGCCAATAGGTGTCTCTCACATCTCACAGTATGTCGAAATGATTCACGCTTGTACGAGGAATATATTTAGTGCTGAATATGACATGACCCAGGGTCCCTACTGTGCATATTAGTCACCTGGAGATTGCCAAATTAGCCCCTCTGCTCCTGCCTATAGTCCACCTTTAAGACCCAAGTCGTGACAGTCGATGAAAGGCGTAAAAATTTTCTCACCTAAGTTTGCGACAGTGTTCAACAAAGTCATATAGGTGCCTCCAATAGCTGGGTCGCTAATCTTCGCGTTGAATGCCATTAGTGAGACAAACATGCTATAGAGCGCCACCTGCAAGGGAACAATGTCATTAGCACGCCGACAGGACAATTTGAATGTCAGCACGTCACTACGGCGCACATGAGGGTCTGTCCATCGTTGGACCAGGCAGTGACCGGAGTTGTAAGAGGGGCATCCTACATTCCATCTCGAAGCGACATGACGTGTTGGTTCCCAACGCGTCAAATAGGGAGAGGAGAGCATCAGCATTGGTGGCTTGAGGAATTGATACCTCACACAGACTGGAGGTATTGGTTGTCTCACCGAAAACCCTGTGGGTGGAGCTAAATTGTTGGCCTAAATTGTAGCCGAGGTTTTGGCCAACATTTTACCACCACCCAAACAGTTTTGGTCAGACAATCAACACCGACAGTGAGGTATCAATTTCTATTCTAAAACATCTCGAATCAAATAATGAATAATGTGGTTTTAAATGCTTTTTGACTGCTTCCACATTTCGCACCAAACCCAGGCTGAACTCAGAACGAGGCTTCGCTGGCGTGTAGTGAATAATACACTGTAAACTGCAGTTCATTATAAATCTACCGGTAGATGTTTTAGAAGTTTTTACCATGCAAAGGCTACCACCTGCACATTCAGACCAGCAAGAATTTGGGCCAGCACCAATGCCTACCTCCTTTGGTTGCTTATCCACAGACTGTTTCCTTGCACACTTTTTCCCTGTTCAGTGCTTGCTTGTCCCTGTGACGTGCCACACACAATGAACCTTTGTTTGGCTTGTTGGACATGCCATTGATTGTTCCAAGGAACTTGCTGTGGAAAAATGGCCACAATGCCGCAAGTCCATAAAGGAACAGGGCCATGGATACGCAGCTCGATAAAGAAACGTGGGAACCAACAAACATGCACGGTGAAGCTGGAAACCCAGAAACATCTCACCTAAATTACCAATGGTATTCAACAAGGTCATATATGTGCCTCCAATAACTGGATCACTGATCTTGGCATTAAACGACATGTCAGCAACATGCATAATGTCACCTGTTATCTGAAAAATTTTGGCAAGGGTTTGAGGGTTGATTTCCTACTCGGTGAGGTGGTTGGCCCCGACTCTGAGAGGTGGGAGCCCTCGGAGAGGTCGGTGTTGATTCTACAGGGTGATCCAGTAATATTGCATCATCGTCTTGTCCCCCCCCATCCCATCCCACTTTCTCACTCCAGCTTGTGCCACCAGGGAACTTTTGTTGAAAGCATGGTTAGTTTAGCGACCGCTAAGTTTCAGTGACCACTCCCAGAACTTGGCGGAACCCCATTACAGAGCCCTTAAAGGGTTATTCCGTTTTTAATTACTTGTGGTCCAGTTGAATAGAAAACCACTGATATACAATGCCGTAGAGCAGTTACTGTGAATACAAATTTGTTTAAACTTGGTATTCATAGTATTTGTATATTAGTCTACACAACGGAAATGTTGAAATTTATATCTAGTACGTACTTCTGCAATATTTTCCGGATATTTTAAAATTCAATTACAAATTCAAAATTTTTAACGAACGGCGTAGGGCTTTAAGGTTCTGCTATTGACTCAGTGTGGGATTAGCGGCCGCTCTGCCTATCAGTGCAAACTTGGTGGCCCGCTAATATAATCGTGCTTTAGCAGCTGCCAAACCCTTGTTAGCAGATAGCAGAGCCTTGAACAACAGGGCCCAGGTCCCCCCCAGGGAGGAAAGTGCTGAGCTGTTCATGCCAGCACCTTCCTTGCACAGCCCTCCCCCAGTTAGGCTCCTGATGAAGATGTCACCAAACTCTCACCTGATGAAAGGCATAACTAACAAGAAGGACCCCGTAATAATAAAGAGGGTAGTCTCCGTTTGGTAGTCTTGTCGATGGCGTCCACCAGACGATCCCAGCAAAGAGTAAACCCATAAATAACCTGAAAAGCATTTTTGAAAAGATTTTAGCTGTAGAAATAAAATGAAATAACAAAAAATGCAGTTACAATGTATGATAACTTATATAAAATTTTCCTGGGGTTTGTTTTGCTGGCAAAATTGACTTGTCTATCTGTATACGGTATATAAAGCAGCATATGGTGAGCCCGTTTTTCGCTCACACAGACCTGACTTTCCATGGCCACTGCGCTGCTAATATGAACTGGATTTTAAAGTAACTTCACATGGTTGGGCCTTTTTAAAATCTTCTCTAGACACTGCATAAGTTTCAACTCAAAGCATATGTAGTGGTTTTTGAATGAGACACAAAAATGCTACACTTGCCGAGATATCAGACCGCTGATCGAGCAATAGCAATGGTCAGTGGCATCACGCTAACTTGTTACCATTGTGTGTAGAACAATGCCGTTTATGAGTGAATGATAACCAATCTCGTTTGAAATACAGTGGAACCTCCCTTAGCAGACACCTCTCTATTAAGGACAATCTCTCTATGAAGGACACTAGTTTTGGTCCCAAATTGGTAGTTTCTATTCAATTTGACCTCTCTAATCAGGACACCTCTCTCTTAAGGACAGCACTTGCAATTCCAGAAGGTGTCCTTAATAGAGAGGTTCTACTGTAGATTGCATACAAATGCATGCTGTACTTTTTGTCAAGGGATTGACGCACGGTGTCTGTAAAGCTTAGCAATGTCAATACATTGAGGGTTAAGATGCCTCCTGAGGAAAGAAACTCCACTAACTCTCTGAGCAGAAACTTTGAAACACTTCTCTTCTGAGAACGTTTTGGAGTGGGAGCACTTTGGAACGTCGTATACAACGGGAAAACGTATTTCATTCCTTTGATTCACAGCACATTACTTAAAGGGGTACACCGTTCGTAATTACTTGTGGTCCAGTTAAAAAGAAATCCACCAATACACAATGCCGTAGTGCAGTTATTGTGAATACAAATTTGTTTAAACTTGGTATTCATAGTATTTGTATATCAGTCTACACAACGGAAATGTTGAAATTTGTGTTGAGTACGTGTTTCCGCAACTGGACATTTTTTAATTCGATTACAAATTCAAAATTTTTAACGAATGGCGTAGACCTTTAAAAGTAAAAACTTGCCTAAATGGAATGGCTTTGAGGAATATGTTCATCGGTTTTGGTCCAGCAGTGTACTTGCTAATGACGATTGGCAGGAGGACCTGTATGGGAACCATGGGGACAGCCAACAATGCCAGCTTCTCTTTCGGGACACCTTTCTCGATAAGCTTGAGACCAGTGATCGAGTCGGCCGCTGCAAAACCCATCTGAAGTAAACAAAATCAAGATAGGTCATAAAATGTTCTAAAACTCGTCGTCAAAGAGCGGGTCAATTTGAAACATGTTGTTTGTCTTGATCATGTCTTTCCATTAGAACAATAAAAATGACTGTCTCTGTTCAGTACAAAATGTGACTGCCCTTTTAAAAAAAGAAACAGTTATGGCATTTCTGAAGTTCGAAATACTTAAGTCTTTATTAATTCTTGGTGTGGTATCTATAATTTCTGAATCTTACTATTTTACATCATGTGTTTTATCAAGTATAGATTAGAGATTATGGATTTGTATATATGCGTGATCTCTTTTATATATTTAGACTATATTGTATTATCTTACAGCATGTAGTCTTATGTAAATTTTTTAAAGATGTTTACTTTTCCTCAAATTTCGGGCGACAATAATTAATTTCTTTTTAATTTCATAATTTGGTCCTTCTCGTTGGCAAAATTGACCCTTACCTTTGCCGTAAGCAGTATGCCAACATAAGCGAATACGGCAGGGAGTTTGATGATACTATAAAGCTGCCGGTACGTCCCCCACACGTTGGAGAGGCCCTCAATCTCCTCATCCCTATCCTCGTGTTTGAATATCCACACCAGAGTTGTGCTGATGATGAACACGATGCCCCAAAAGTAGAGGAAACCTGGAGAGTCAACAAACATTGGTTTGAGCAATGACGAGGGGCTTGTGGTATTCGACTCGATGACTCGACGACGCGCTGACGCGATTGTTGCTATGGATTTTGCTAAAATACGGAATCCCATGATCCGGGCTACTGCACACTCCGAGTCCAATAGCAGGGGTTTTAGTTCTACCTTTCCTTACCCGGGTAGGGAAAGGCGGAGCTAAAACCCCTGCTATTGGAGTACCAGCTATGGAAGGATGTGGGTCAAATGCGCAATTGCTATTATTTGGTTCCCGAAGCTACCCCAGCGCCGCGTATCTACAGCGATAAGAACCAGACTAGCTTTTTCTACGGTATTCATGCAAAATTGGGACGGGTACCAGTTGGTTTGCATAGCAACATGGCGCATGGTTTTATCGAAAATGTGAACTTGTGGGAAATGAAAAATGGACAGGTTAAATACGGTGAAAACAGCTGGAAAGGGGGTTGTAACGTTTGTTACTTATTGTATTTTCTTCCACTTATGATTGTATAAATCACATTCCAAGCAGTGATATTCTTCAAAAAATGTCCAACTCGATCGCGTTATCAAGTCATCGAGTCGAATACCACAGGCCATGACGAGGAGATGGTGTAAGTATGCCGAGGGTCGTCCTACTCCCTGAGATCTGAGAGCATCCCTACCTTGGTAGTTCAACGCACCAGGTGCAAGGTATGGAACAAACCACCGCCTCTCAAAAACCCAGGATTGTATTTCTGGATGAACTGTTGTGGCTATGATGAAGGAACTAAAATTTCTGGCTCTTCACACCCCTAAAGTTCATTGTATCTGTTGTCTATTCCAGGGCAAGAAAAAGACCCAACCAAGTGAGACAGAGTAGCTTGCGTGGACTCTACCTTTGACCAAAGTCAGAGTCACTAGGACAATAAACCCTATTGGCCGAAGTGGCACGTAAAAAGTTCTCATCCTGCCTTGGAGCAGGCATACTCTCTGGAGAATAACACTCCAAGTGCAGAGCGAACACTGACTGAAGAAGATCAATCTGCTGGCACCAGGCCTTGAGTTTAAAACTCACTCTATCAGCAAGACACAGCTGGCCTTGGTACTTACTTCCAAGTGTGACAAGACCATCTTTCTGGGGTTCAGATCGCAAGTACGTGTTACAGAACTCTGGCGACTCGAGAGCCAAAAAAACGATATTGCCGAGTGAGTAGCCGACAGTTTGACCAATAGAATTACAGGTCGAAGCCCATCCAACATTGCGCCTGGAATGAAGAGCAAATCAAGGATTTAATATTCATCGCATGGTATACGCACCAAAACAAACCAATTGGTTATCACACTTCTTCCTGCCAACAACTGACCTGAATTTATCTCACATGTTGGAACAACAAAATGTGTAAAAAGTCTGCTTATCAGTTAAAAATTGAAACAGAAACGCCAGTATTGAATAAGAACTACCAAATCAAACATCAGGAGCCTTCCCAACACAGACAGCCTGAGCTGTCCAAACTGTATAGAAATAGCAATGTATAAGTCAGGACATACATCGATCACACTGGAGAATGAATTCCCGAGATTGCCGTGAATCTATCAGGCCTTCTTGAGGACTGGGAGTACATTTTCTCAAAATTTGATGCAAGTCATGCTTGAAGAACCTTATTACCAAATGAACACAACAATATTTCGTCGAAAGACCCTAACAACACAGTTTTTCTAACTTTATTGAATAAAATTTTCCTTTCCCAGGACAGGCAAGCTCGGCAAACTGGAAGGCCTGATAAGATTCTCGGCAATCTGGACAATCGATTCTCCAGGGACAGGGTATTATCTCACATTTTTGTTGCAAAACTGGTCAATGAAGGTTCAAAACAACACAAATCTCATATTTTGAAGCCTTTTTCTTAGGCAGTATGACAGAAAGAAGAGTGTCTACGAATTTTATTACCAAGTGTTGGATTTACATGTAAATTGTAATGTTTTTTTTTTCATTTGTTTAAGGCAACATTTGTTTAAGGCAACATTTGCTTAAGGCAACACTTGCCTTTAAAAAACATCAAATCGACCACTTGGTAACAAAATCCAATCATCTAATTTCAGACAGTTAAAATTACTTTCAAGGGATACTATTACATGTATTATGGTACAATTTCAAATAAATATCTATCAATGGGTAAAGAGTGGAACTTTGACACGCACTTTAAAAAGTTCAAGGAATGACTCAGCAAAATAAATAGATTTATGAGTTAGGAATATAGAACTTATTGATTTTTTATACACTCAACACAACTAGTTGTCCAACAATGACTTAGCAGAATTTACAGCTGGTACAATTGTCAATTCACATTTAAGGCACATCAAATGAAAAAAGATGATCTTTGGAGCTTTTTTGAAATGTTTGTTACAATGAAGGGATGGAATTAGGTGCATCCAAATAGTGAAATATACAACAGATGGCCAACTGAATATACCATACTCTGCTGAAAACCGCAGTCAAATATCTTATTTTACCTCTGTGATATTTATAGTGGACATTTACTTTCTGGTAGGACTGTACATGCTGATGCACCAAAATCAAACTCCATGGAGGAATTCAGTCAAACTCTCATACAGTTCAGATAGCAGCACTACATCATATTCATTAATCAAATCTACTCTCCAAACGAAAGGGCAGTTGCTAGAATGAACTAAAAGAAAGCAGACCCCTGAAAACAGAACTGCACCTTTGAATGCTAGTTTGAACAAAACTCCACGCAGTAATTCAGTGAAATTCTCCTGGATAGTTCAGACACCTGAACTACATCGTATTCATTGATCATGTCAATCAAATCTACTCCGCAAGTTAAAGGCCTCTTGCTCGAGAGGTAGCAGACCACAGAAAGCAGAACTGCACTTTTGAATGCTACTTAGAACAAAATGGTGGATGCAATGATACTCTCCAGGTTTGTTCAGATATATAGAGCTCTCTGCAAACATCATATTCATCAATCTGATCTGCTCACTGTGTGAAAGGGCACTTGAAGACGTCAAATATGACTGTGAAAAAGGGTTAGCAGAACACAGCAGATGAGACCAAACAGTTTGCACCTTTTAAAACAATGATGTCATAGTGTTTGAAAAAAATATTACAACATTTTCAAATTTGAAACTTCTCTTCCACTGACTGTCGTTACAATGCGGGTTCTAACAGAATCTATGGATAGCCAAGTTGTCTTCACCAGCGACACAGTGAAAAAGACTAACGTAATAACTGATAGCTTACTTTGACAACATTGTGAGTGCCCATCCATCCACAGCAATGTCCTGAGTTGCAGCAAGGAAGTACAACATGAAGAATACCACAGTCAGAGTCAGTACGCTGACAGGTTTCGTTGGGTCGTCATCACCAAGAAGGTAGCTGATATATCCAGACAGCACCAGCATGAATGCGCCCATCAAATACTGCGTTGGAATCAGCCAGCTTTTACGTCGTCCAAATTTTGCAGAATAAATCGTGTCAACGATTGGTGCCCACAACAATTTCACGCTAAATGGCCAAAATACGAAACTGAACATGGCCTGCTCCCGGTAGCTGACCTTCCGGCTCTGTAAAATGAGAGGTATACTCCCAGATAAACCGAGAGGTATTCCCTGCATGATGTACAGGAATAACAAGACGGCGATGTTCGTATAATCGCCCCGTAAACTGTCACATTGGCTTGGCTCCCCTTGAACATCGTCCTCATCATTCCCTAACGAACGCTCTGGGCGGTACGTGTGCATGGGGAGGTGAGGCATGCTCAATTCAGAGTCTAGATTCTCCTCTTCAACATGTTTCCTCTCCTTGCGTTTCCTCGGGGGCATATTGGGGATTAAGATCTTGACTTCCGAAGACTGACCACGATTTGTTACGGTGTCCAGGATTCCTGAAAAAATGATAAATATTTTATGACTTACAATCATTGAAAAATGTTATAAATGTGAAAGCCAAAATTACATAGTACCCAGTATTTCAGTCAGGTTGGACAAAGACGAACCAGCAGAGGAGATTAAATGTCATGTTTTCCCAGAAATTCAAGAAACACAAGGTTTTCAGCGTAATCTATCAGAATCCAAGAAATTCCCAGAAGGGTATGGACCCTGAGATTGCGAAATGTAATGAATGAGTCTACAGGCTTAACAGACTACTCCTGTGGCGGAGAGTCCATTTTGAAGAATCAGGTCCTAGCCTATAGTCAAGTGCCTACCTTCGTTCCGCCATACCTGAAATCAAATTCCTAACCCACCGATTTTTGACAAGAGGTTACAGTGGTCGCAAAAAAATAAAATTGAAGGCTTTTATGCCTAACATTTGATTGATACCAAATAGTTCTTTCCAGTTAATCGTATTTTGTGCAAACTATGCCCACAATACAATGAGGGGAGTAAAGACGACTATCGGCTTCACCTGATTAAAAGCGGCGTTCCTTAGGGATTACCTGGATTCTGGGCCAGTCGTTACCAATCGATCAACAAAGCTACGCGAGTCTTGTGGCTATTTTATTGTGTAACCATAATACAGTCAAGCTGTAATACGGCATTACAGAAAATCCTGACTACCTCCAGCAACCTTCCAAAAATTCCCAATGCCACTGTTTCCGACATGACAATGAAGATCAATTTTTCATTCAATCAATCAAATGCAAAAAGTCTAATTGTAAAAGGGGTACCAGTAGCCTACCCTAGGCCAATAGGAAACCTTGGTCTCAGATTTGTCGATGGTTGGTAGCGTTTTATAGTCTCGCGCAATGGATGACCTATAAATCCTATCTCCTTCGAAGAAATAACTGTTGCGCTCAACTGGCTATAATTATGCTGTGAATAAATGAACGTTAACAACGATCCCTGCATCATCTGCGTACGAGGTTGGACGCGTAACGATGGCCTAAATTTATATCCGCAGGTTGTCTATAAATCATGACAATGGGTGATTTCAAAGTCAGTTTTTAGATTTAGTTTTAAAACTAAATGGAACACTAAAACCTTTAATTAAACCAGCATTGAAATGAAGTGGGTTTTAGTTTCATCCTATTTCAAAGTCGGTGTTTGTTGGTTTTAGCATTATGCCCGGTTTTAGCTTAAAACTAAGGGATGGTTTTAGTGTCAAAAACTAACACCGGGACTAAAACTAAAACTCTCCACAACACCAGAAATGAAATCAGTTCTGGTGTTAGTTTTGACACTCAAGTTTTAGCATTATCCTATTTCAAATTAGGTTTTAGTTTCACACTGAAACCAATAGGAACACCAAGGTCTGATCTTAATCCCAGCTCGGTGTTATATTTGGAAGATGTGTAGGCCTAGTGCATTTTGTATTACCAATAAAACCAACACCTTAGGCATTAACACCGAGTGGATTTCAAAGTTGGTGTTGGTGTTAAGTAAAAAAAATAATGTTGTTTGTACCATTTCAAGAAGTAGTTGCTGGTATTTTGAACGCTGATGGGAATAATGATGGACGTGAAAGAAGACGACAAATTTATATAGATCGGAAGCGGTTACAATAGTGAAACATCAGTAACAACGACAACAATATGCATGTTTGGTTTTTCCAAGGTTTTATCTCTGTCCATCTTGGTGTTAGTTTTACCCGCAGAATAAAACCTCTTCTTAGTTTCAGCCCAGGTTTTAGGTGTTTAGAATTAGATAAAACCAGGTGTTGGTTTGAACTAAAACCTCGAATTGGTCTTATCCAGACATAGGTTTTTAGGGGTAGAAATTAAGAATAAAACTGACACTAACACCCAACACTAAAACCAAAACCAACTTTGAAATCACCTAATGTCTAATGAGTAATGTTCTATTGATATCCTCAAAGTCATCCTGAATATCATGTAACGATGTGTGAGGAATGTAAACACACTGATCTGCTGATGTAATGTACATGTACCTTGTATGGTATTGTAATGAAGCCTAATGTATGTGTGCAAAGCATGCAAGGCAACATACATCTCATGATCTACACTACTAAACCATGACACTACAGTGCACGTAGGCTACACGTAGTCAATAGTACTGAATACATGCAAAACACGACATCTGGAGTCGAAAATCTCACAAACGACATGGTGAAACACCATCAAAATACATCATTTTAGAGATAATCACATGAACAATTCGCTCAAACTGAAATGACTTACGACAGCACTTGAAATATCGAAGAAATAGAGTATTGTTTATGTTGGTGTCTAACGTACGTGGCTTTCGGCGACAGGCTGGCCGCCATTAATTCTGAGTTGGCAATGAATTAGCTACATCGATTCGTCTTGTTTAGAAAAAAATATTTTAAGGCTCCAAAAAATATACTAACGATATAATTGTCAACATTAAGAAAATCTTTAGGTTATAAAATGTAACTTTCCGCCTACAGATTATTTTATTGCAGGATTCTACCAGTTTCTTACAACTACCACAAAGGAACAAGCATAGGTCTCGTTAGGGAGTTTTTCCCAAATGTACGCGACGATGACGTGCCCCATTAACAGGACGTAACATCTATTTTAAAATGCGTTTCCAAAGTGAATGCATGAGGACAACCCATTTGTGTCGTATATCACTGGAAACGCCCGATTCCCCTGATTCTGCAGGATGTTAAATCGGGCATTTTATTTCTTTAAATAAATCATAAGCGTCGCATTTGCTCCTAGCTCCGTTCACCATCCCAAATGGCAATATTGCCGATTGGGCCGGACAATCTCGAAAAAACCCAAATACATGTATTATACATTTCTTCCTGAATAATTCTTACAGAGACCATTCTCCCATGAAAGACAGTTGCTTACGCTACACAAAAATCAAAAAAAAATCGAGGGTCAACCATTGAACTTTTGAGATATGTCGAATTTTGCACAAATCAGCGAAAAACGCACCAACTGGCACTGGACGGCATTTCAACACGGGGCCGACGCACATCCCAAGTTCAGTGTACACATACGTCGGCAACAACAGTATAAATGCGTAGTTTCTTGTTAGTCGCCTATTGAGTAGCGCTCTAGGTTTCAGAAACTCAAAAAAACATGTCTTTGCCAAAACAACTGCTGAATCAACGCTGACAAGTGACATACTGTAAGGACCGAGAAATCAATGATTTTAGGAACGACGGTTAGGGCTTGGCCGCGCATGAATAAAAAAAACAACTCCCTAATAAGACCATAAAAGGTATCACTCGTCGTCGTCGTCGTTACGCTTTCGTCCTATTTGGACATGGCGCCCTCTATCACACCGTTCCAATGCTGCCGATCCGCAGCCAGAATACTCAAATGTTGAATGTCATGGTTTGGTTGGAGTTTCAGATCTTGGTATATGAGTTTTAGCCACGTGAGCTTTGGTCGCCCACGTGGTTTCTTGATTGTTCGCGTTGATTCGGCTAAGGCTTTCCTGGCTGGGGTGTCTTCACTCAATCGAAGCAAGTGGCCGAACCAGCTCAGTCTCCTTCTTTTGGTGTCTTGGGACCACGGTTCTATGGCCATTATAATGCATTATCTTTGGTTAGCATTATTCTTCTGGATGATCGCCATTGGCGTGAACTTGACCATGACCCTTGCAGGCGGGATGAAAGCTATTTCGGCGGCGTCCGGAAATGCTCGCGCAAAACATCTAAAGTACATCGCGTACGCTTACGGAGCGCCTATAGTCATCGTCATAACATTGGCTTACTGGACTTTGCGCAATATTTCGCCAAAAAAGTATTCTACGCAACGGTCCCTAGGTGACTTTTCCTATTCATAATACACAGCCTGTCCATCCTAGATCGTGGTTGCATGGGGAGTAATCGTTGTAAAATTAGGCCAAACGGAAAGACAGTTAACCTGGGTACCACTATGTTTACGATGCGAACAAGCCGTGTAAGTCATTATCAGCATTTTTTTCATTGAACATTTGCGGGTACAGCGTCACAGGGAGCAGCATTGAATGGTAAACAGGTTCACATCATATTCAGACAACGGCTTGTAACGGCCATACAGGAAACGATTCGTATCAAAAACCGACGAACACAACTATTCGCTTGCTGAGAGTATACATTACGCGCATACATTACATTCAGACATTTGAGCTTCCAAGCTTTGAGAAATAACAGGTCATGTGCGAATTTGGCATGTAATTTTGGTAATTTACGTGAGTACATTTTCAACCCCGAAAAGTGTGAAGTGAAGTTATGCTTTTATTTAGTAAAAATCGGTAGGCATGTCCAACAAGACATGTGTCTCAGCTGCCTGGGTGGGTGTGGGTCGTCACTCATCCATACTGCCATTACTGGTGACTGACACCATGTATCGAACTTGACGTACCTGGGTAAAACATAATGGTCGCTCCCCATTTCGCTCGTTTCGTTGCGCAAAGTCCAGTAAGCCCATACATTTGCCCTGGTGGACAAACTTTTGAATGCTCCTATAGGTTACGGACCCGACCAAAATGAACAAGGGGCCTGCTGGTTTACAAAAGACCAATGCCTTGTCTACGCTTTCGTCGTTCCCCTAGCCCTACTTATAGCCGCGAACGCCACACTGTTTATCGTGACGAGCGTGGCAATAGCGAGAACCAAGAAAGTTGGAGACAAAGCTAAGAGAGCTCCTGGACACAAGTTAGCGTTCGTTCTCTATTTAAAACTATCGCTGCTGATGGGTTTCACTTGGGTCTTTGGATTCATAGGCACATTCACAGACAATACCGTAATTTGGTACCTTTTCATCATTTTCAACCCTCTACAAGGAGTATTTATCGGACTTGCGTTCGGTTTTAATAGACGTATCTTTAACGTGTGGCGTGACGTCACAACGACATCATCGGAAATGCAAGTAAATTCTGCGCGAAAATACTGATCATTCTTCAACAGACGGGTGCAGGGGAAAGAGTATCTTAAAAAGATGAGCAAATTTGATGATACACATCCAGCAACGATGCGGTAATACGTCATGCACCCGAACACAACAAACGCTTTTCATGCACTCTTCTGTTGTTATAAGTTATGACTTCACCCAGGCTGGGTACCTGTCCCGTTATAAATAAGGTGCCATATTCCGGTCCCGATATCGATTTCGGCGAAATTCCGAATTCCGCAAAAATGCACCTACATAATGTTCCCCTATGTATTGACAACTGGGAGACCAAATTTCGGTCCGGTTCGATTTCGCTAAGGGCTTGATCATCACCAATCAAAGGTACATGTAAAGACGATACATGACATATAACACGGGTGTTTGATTTGACCTACTTTTCGAGGTCACAGAGTTCGAGTAGCGTTAATCAGCCGATGGTGGCATGTTTCGTAACTAAAGGAGCTATTGACTTGAAACTCGGTACACATGTAGCCCTATGTTATGAAAACTTGCAGGTTATACACTATACTAATTCTGTGAGCGAGACAGGCTATTTTTGCACTGACACTGATTGACAAATGCCAACACCTGGCAGCTGAGATGAACATAATGAAGGTCACATCGCGGAGCTCTGATATTGCATTTTTTTGACATGATGTTTTGAATTTAACAATACTCGCATAATTTGCAACCGGTCTCTTAGATATTTTGCAGACTCGTCGATGATACCCTATAACGTTACTCGTAGGAAATACATTTTGAGTAATCCCCCATCAATGGACAACGATGAAAGGGGATTGTTGTGAGCCACTTTATACATCAAGAAGTCATATCCTTTTCATATTGGTCTAACAGGAAACAATGTGTTTTCCCTGACATTTTCACCAGCATGATCTTGTAACTCCTGCATGGGTGACTGGTCCATCTGCAGCTTGATTTCGGAAAATAATCTCCAGTATCAGCCCGTCGTTCATTCAAGGTTGAGAGCTCCTCATGCAAATTTCTGAGGTCATCTTCATTTGCCAACCAATCACGAAATGTCCGTGAATGGATTCGATATCGGCGCGCGTTTTTTGACGGTATCCTCGCATGCGCATTGCCTAAAAGGTGTGCCTGAATGTAATCATCTTAATATCGAATCTTCTGAGCTTATGAATAGGCATGGAGATGCTGCCTTGGGCTCGGGACTACTGTATATTTATTGCCAAAGAAATATGGTTTTGAATTCGATAAAACTATTTTAATTTGTGCATACACCAAGCCACACCCGCTAACATGTGCTGTGAATGTTGCTTCTGCAATTGTTAACAGGAGAAATCCTTCGGCCATTCATTGATGATGATGAAATACCCTGCAGACTTCTCTCCCGTCCTCATTTTTGGCGGGGGGGGGGGGGGGCAACCCATTGATGATGTCATTTTATGACAATAACGTCACACGAAACTCCAGCCGCCACAAATGACTTGACACGAAACTCCAGCCGTCACAAATGACGTGACTTAACAATAGGTTGATAAGACAACCAAATCTTGACTCTACGTCATCATCATTCATGCTTTCAAACACAAAACAAGGCCGGCTGACAATAGCGGAGTAGGCTGAGCATCCTTCGCGTCGTTCCATTCGTAGGATTGTCAAAAGGATAGATTCGACGTTGGCAAAGTTTTGTTGAGAGTAGATGTTGTAGGCAGCAAAGGCAAAGCCAAGATGGGAGAACAGAACATACAGTGATTAAACAGCTGCCGACATGAAGGTACGTTGCAATCAGTCGCGTCGATCTGGTATCACCCACGGTGGTGATTACAGTTTCTGAGTTTGGTTCAATTTCAAGATGTTCAAAATGTAGAAAATCGCTCTCAGTCTCACTCTGACTCATACTAGGGCCGTTTAGACGACGCGAAAAAATCCGGATGCGTCCCGAATCCGGATTAATTTTTCGTCGTGTAAACGCAAAAAGATCCGGATCAATGTGGTTGCATCCGGACTAAAAAGGTACCATCGCCTTGGGTGGTTTTAATCCGGATTCATCCAGATTCGATCCGAATGCGGTCTTTTCGCCTGTCGTCTAAACGGCCCTACTGTCATAGTCATAGGCTACAGTCTAATTTTCACAGTTGGATTTTCATCAAACCTACAAATTGATCGTTGCATCATGATGTGTCCCAGCGACAGCATTTTGATCCATTCAAAAGTTCATTCCGACCACAACCGCTCCAGAAAATGATGAATTTGTGCAGGATATGAGCAACTGTGCTAAATGCATTGTGTCAAACACGGCGCGTCATGATGACGCTACTTAACAGAGCATCTGGAGCTTCGTCCTGACGTAATCAGAGGTTGTAAATATCAAAGTGGCTATTCTTAGGGTATGGCGATTTAGCGGATCCTGCGGATTCTGCGGAATCTGGGCGGAATCAGCATAAAAACAGCACGAGAATATCGATATTATGATAAATTATCCTTATAATAAATATTTGTAATATTCCATAACTGTTAAATTGTCTAAACCGCTAAGATTATCAAGCATTTCGGAAAAAAACCCAATATGCATGAAAACTGACTGATGATGTCCAGGACTCCCAGATGACAAATCGTTATAAACAGAGAATTTCACACTCTCATGATAATAAATAAAAGATTTTTCTAAAACGTCCACCCGAGTCAATCATCCCACTGGCACTATTGATGACCAAACAGCCAGCAAGATCATGCGATGACAGGTGACAAACCCGAGATCCTGGCAACGATCCTTAAAACCACCCCAAGTCCCAGGAGGTGAAACGACTAATTTTTGGGTAGAGTGACTCTCGGACACTCTCTTGATTTAGCTCGATTACATTACTCACGGCAGCGGCCACCTTCAGCGCCACCACGTGGGGCCTAATGGTATTAGGCTAAGTTTGGGGGCGAAAAAGTCAGGGAGCGAAACGACCGGATACCCATAACATAGAAAATCCGCTGCAGACCAGGTTCCGCAGAATCCGCAGGATCCGCTAAATCGCCATGGCCCTATTCTTACGGTACCGTAATGATAAAAATTTCAGCGATTTCAGGGATTAAACTGAGGATAAGGGGACAAGGATTAGTGTTAGGGAAGGGTTAAGGCCTGTGTACATGACGTAGTGTTGGCCGTCGTCACGTCACCATGCATTTTACATTACTGTAACGTGACGAGACGCGACGTTTTCGTAAACGTTGGTCCCAATGTTAGTGCATGGATCTATAGTGTACACAGGCCTTAACCCTTCCCTAACACTAATCCTTGCAATTCTTTGTTGCATGTTGTAAAAATGTTGCAAACTCTTCAGCCAATCACAAATAGGATTTGCGTCATGTGATCTACCTAAGGTCATGTGACTTGAACAAGCGGCTAGTATAGCAACTCTCAAGTGAGTGTCTTGCTTCGTAATGGGTGGTGAAGCTTTTCAAGAAGTTCTTCGAATGCAGTTTCATCCATTCGCAGGAAGTTTTTGTATGATGGCTTGTTAGTCAGCCGCAATTCCTTTAACAGGCAGTGATATGCCCCATGATCCACCGTCATTTTGATCTAGGGCCTGGCCCATACTCTCTTTGGTTTATTTCGCCGCCTCTTCCGCCTCTCAGCAATGACAGCTAAAATTGCCGCAGAAGCACTAAAAAAAACCAAACATTTTCTCTCCTTGGAATAGTCCATTTTCCCTCCAAAATACCTACTTTCCCTTTGTTTCTGCTAAAAAGTTTGCAACTATTTACCAACATGTTGTAAAAATATTGCTGATTTGTTGCTATTTTGTTGCCAGTGCACACAGGGCCTTGAAGGGCTTGTTGCTAAATTGTTGTAAAAATGTTGGTAAAATGTTGGTAAAATGTTGCTAATATTTTACTAGTGTACCCCCTGCTTTAAGGAGGGGTTAGTGTTAGGACTAAGGGACAGGGTCTGGGTTAGGTTTGGGGTAGGATTAGGCTCAAAAATGAAAATGATCGCCGTAGAATAACCAGTTGTTCGCATGTAAAATGCATTAGAGTAATAATAGCCACAGTCTTTAAATATACTCCGCCTCTCGATATTTAAAACCGGTAACCGGAAAAACGCCGACCGACCGACCTACCGTCATATACAGTATCCCTTTCGCTTTTCTATAGCACATGTATCTGTGTAGTGCCCTGCAGCGCAATGGACGTGATGGATTCCGACATGTCTGACAGCAGCGGTAACCGGAAAAACGCTGACCGACCGACCTACCGACCTACCAACCCAAGGAGTTTCGTGGTTGAGTCTCAGGTCTCATAAGTCAATGTGATATATCCAATCCACGATAGCAGGTCATGTGAAATGAAATTGTAAACAAGCGCACGTGCGCTGTTCAAATGACAACAAATGCATGTTGCGCGTTGCAGTTCATGCATTGCATCGGTCGAGACACTCGGTAGAAAAACTACAGTGCATAGATTAGGCCCAAATCATGTTTTTATATCCACCGACCATGTAGACAAAGCATATCTTTAGAGTATCGTTATCAGTTCCTTACCGCGTGGGCTCGTTTTCCCGGTATAATTGACTGGAGATGCTGCTGTCAGACACGTCGGACTCCATCACGTCCATTGCGCTGGGCACTACACAGATACATGTGCTATAGAGAAGCGAAAGGGATACTGCATATGACGGTAGGTTGGTAGGTCGGTCGGTCGGTCGGTCGGCGTTTTTCCGGTTACCTTTAAAACCCCTGATGAAATCCATGCCTTTCTGTGGGGAGTTAGCGGTAGGAAAAAAAGCGCCCAATCAGACTCAGAGCATTGCTTTGTATTAAAAGCGGATTTCGCTCGAGCAACATGCACAATGCCCTTCCCGCGCCAAATATCAAAGCGATCTAAGAATTACGGTGGCTGGGAAAGGACATAGAATTATTTTTTTGGGTGGGACGAATAATTAAGTCGCGCGGACGAATTTTTATCTCGGGGGACGGCTTATTAAGTCGGGGGGACGACTTATTAAATGAGTTATTATTTCGGGGGGACAACTTATTATCAATATTAAGTCGGGGGGACGACTTACAAAAACAAAAAACGAAGAAAAAAAATGTTAAAGAATTTTTTTTTCTTGCATTTTGCCGTCATTTTTATTATCTCGGAGAGACGACTTAGTGAGTCGGGTAACGACTTACGGAAACGAGGCTGGGCTTACTGAACTTTACGAAACGGTTTCGGTGTAATCAGCATACATCGTCACCAGTCAGGTATTAAGCATGACGCGATCGTCCGCTGATCATACTCCGGTGCCGCATACTGAGCGATTCGTTTGAGCCCCATGCCGACTCGAGATTATCTCTAAGTCAGCTGCAATGAATCGATTTGCAATATTGTGAATCCATTGCAAACGAGCAATGCATCGCTCAATGTCCGTTCTAATTGCGATTCATCAACAAGTTTCAACGGTAAATGACGTCGCACAACCGGCCGTACATTGGAGAGTGATTTATTCCTACTTCTTCAACTCCGTTCATTGCATAAAGTGGCTAATTTTGAGACGGATTTGGTCTTGAACACAACAAGAAACAAAAACACTAATGAATTGCAACTCGATTCATTGCAACTAACTGCAACAAACTGAGTTGCTTTCAACTTCAAACAAATCTCTCAGTGTGCGGCTGGCATACCGGAGTATGATCAGTGCGAAAAATTGCGTCATGCTAATACCTGACATGTAAGGTGATTACGCCGAAATCGTTTCGTAAAGTTGAATAAACCCAGCCTCGTTTCCGTAAGTCGTCCCCCGAGATAATAAAAAAGACAGGAAAATGCAAGAAAGAAAATAATTTCTTGAAAATATTTTTTTCTTCGTTTTTTTGTTTTTGTAAGTCGTCCCCCCGACTTAGTATGTCATCCCCCCGAGATAACAAGTCGTCCCCCGACTTATTAAATCGTTCTCCGAGATATTGAAAATGATCAAAAATGTGTTGTTTTTTGGGTTATTTTTCGTTTTCGTAAGTCGTCCCACCCCGAAAAAAAAATTTCGATGTCCTTTCCCAGCCACCGTACATAGATTAGAATAACCGTCATCAAGTCAAACTAGTTTCTTAATGGAATCCTATTGTCAATGTCAATATGATCTATCCTTGTTAGAGTAACTGATCTGCACGGGACCTTTGAACAGGAATTAAGTAGGTACATTTTTAACGCCCGGGAAAAAGTACAGTAAACACAGTAGGCTGAATCGGCTGTTTTGTATGGCGAAGTCCGCTTTTAAGCTCGAGTTATCGAAGGCTCTTTCTTGAATTGCATGTCCCCCGCTGCGAGTTTGTTTCATTTCGTTATAAATACACAAATACACTTCAACAGAATGTTCGACAGCAAAAAAAATCGATGTAGATTGAAGAATCAAAACGTTAGGATCGAACGTGTTCATTGTATTATACCGCCAACATAAACTCTTCAAGGTAATCGGAACAGCCACCCTTCCCAGTGGATTGTAGTGGATTTTCTCAGGGTTTCGTATACGATAAAGGAGTATCAAAACCTGTATCTCAGGATGCTGGAGCTTGTGCAACGTAATCTTTCATGACATTTCTTCAATGGCGCGAAAACCCCGTGCAAATAGTGTGTAGCCTACTAACATTTTCAATGCTAGAATATCGGGCCTTTTTCTGGAGCGCTTGTGGTCAGAATGAACTTTTGAATCGATTAAATTGCAGGGACATGCTGTAACAATCAATTTGAGGTCGGTTTGATGAAAATCCGAGAGCAATTGTGAAGAGAAGAGCGATTTTCAACTTTGAGAACAAGCATCAATGTATTGTAGGCTACACGCCAATCTTGAACGGTTGAAGCATCCTCTATACATGGAAACTAAGATCATGACGTTTAAGTAAGTCGTATTTGGAACACGATAGGTCCATTCATATCCATGGAAACGGCCCGCGTCTGAAGAACTATAGTGTGTTTTCACGGTCGGCCATGGTTTTTTGGGCTTGTTTACTTTTGTCTGTCCCACCACCATGGCCGGTGATGACGTTACGTGCAACCACTCCTCTATGGCCTGGTTCAATCAAGATGTTCAGAAATCTTGAAAATCGCTCTCATTTTCACATTTAGTCTTGGATTTTCATCGAACCTACAAATTGATCGTTGCATCATGTCCCATGCCGCGAAACCCCCGTGCAAATTGTGTGTACTTAAATTTCCTATCCTTGAACATCGAGCCTTCTGGAGCGGTTGTATTTGGAATGAACTTTTGAATGGATTAAAACGCAGGGACATGCTGTATCACACAATTTGAGGTAGGTTAAGGTTTGTTGAAAATCCAAGACCAAGTGTGAAAATAAGAGCGATTTGGAAGATTTCTGAACATCTTGAACCAGACGTAGTTGTTTTGGGGGAGGGGGGGGGGCTACAAAGTGGACCTCCTCCCCGCTGGCTAGTGAGACCCCAGCATAAAGTGTTGCTGCATAACTACTTGGCAATTATAGCATGGACACGAGGTTCAAAGGGAGCATAAGTTATTTCCTATCTGGGAAGTGCGGGGATAAACTACAGACCTTTTATCATTTGCAGTTCACCTCTCTATATAGATCCAATCATGCCAACATTCACTGCCTAAAAATAATATAAAAAGAATTTTCTGGTAATTCTCTTGTATCATTTTGATGAGTATTTTCAGTATGCCTCTGTTTACTTCTGAGAAAAAAAGCAACATGATGTAGCACACAGAACTGAGTTACTATTTGTCAGGCAACGCAACGTATCAACAGCCAAAATCAGGCCTTTCAATTCCATGGAGATTAATATACCCTGTATTTTTCGCCCTATTTTGGTACTATTCAATTCAAGCGTGGGCGATGCCTCTTCTGCATGGATGGAGCACAATAACTTGTAAAAAATGCAAGGAAATATTATAATGTTATATGATATCCCTCTCAGGAAGTTACCTCATTTTGTCGACATTAAAAAAATGAGTTCAACAATAAGTTCTCATTTATGAAAACATAGGTTTTTATTAGCTCACCTCTTAGCAGAGGTGAGCTTATCCCATACCGTGGCGTCCGTCGTCCGTCGTCGTCGTCGTCGTCGTCGTCCGTCGTCCGTTAGCAGGGCACGTTTCGTAACTGTTAGAGCTATTGAGTTGAAACTTGGTACACATGTACCCTTATGTAATGACACCTTGGAGACCAAGTTTCGGTCCGATTCGTTTCATGGTTTGGCCACCAGGGGGCCAAACGTTAAAAGTGAAAATATGCAATATCTCCCTTAATAGTAGTCGGGAAATTTTGAAAAAAATATGGTAGGTACTTCTAGCACAGGTGCATCATATACATGTATCCTCCGGGTTTTTGATTTGACCTCCTTTTCAAGGTCACAGAGGTCAAAGTTTGCTGATTCACTGAACAGTAGCATGTTTCCTATCTATTTTAGCTAGAAGGTTTTAAACCAGTGTGGACATGTATCTGGGGATTCTCTATTCCACCCCTAAAATTTCGGCCGTTCGGACATCAAATATGGCCGCCAGGCAGCCATCTTGATAAATAAACACAGTACTATTACTCCGAAACTAATGATCGGATTGCAACCAAATTTGATCTGGATGTATATCTATGTACTCTCCTTGATTTTTTATCAAATGTGATAGCCAATATGGGTGCCAGGCGGGCATCTTGAAAAATTCTTAGTTTGGCCACCCGGGGGCCAAATTTAATGTCCAAAGTTAAAATGTTTGATTGCTCGTTTAATAGTGGTCTGATTTTCATAACATTTTTATGGTAGGTACTCCTAGCAAGGATACATCACAATTCACATATCGTACGGGTTTTTGATTTGACCTACTTTTCAAGGTCACAGAGGTCAAATGGTGTAAATTGGCCGTTAGGATGAAACGATGGCACGTTTCTAAACTGCAATGACTATTGATACCAAATTTGGTACACATTTACCCCTTAGTCAGGTGATCTCAGGGACTGAAGTTTGGTCCAATATGATTCACCACTTGACCACCAGGGGGCAAAATCCAAAAACCTTAAAAATGTGATTATTCCTTAACTTCTTGCCCGATTGCCACCAATTTGATATCATGGGTACATCTAACTGCCATACAGTATATGTCACACAGGTTTTTAATTTGACGTTCTTGTCAAGGTCACAGAGGTCAAATGGCGTAAATTGGCCGTCAGGCCGTAACTATGGCACGTTTCTTAACTGCAATGACTATTGATCACAAATTAAGTACACATGTACCCCTTGGTCAGGTGATCTCAGGTACTGAAGTTTGGTGCGATCTAATTTGCCGTTTGGCCTCCAGGGAGGGGGCCAAATCCTAAATTCTTCAAAATGCCATTATTCTTAGTAATTACTTGCCCGATTGGCACCAATTTTATATCATAGGTACATCTAATTCTAACAACCATTCAATGTGTCACCTGGGTCTTCTTTGATTTGACCTACTTTTCAAGGTCACAGAGGTCGAATGTACATGTACTGTAAATTGGCCATTTTGGGGAAATTGTAATTGCTTGGACCTACATCAAACCTAACACTACATTACACAATACCATGATCTTTATCCATCTTTCCTCCACATGAGGTGAGCACAATGGCCCTGGCCATTCCATTCATCTGTTACTATCCATTCCACAGTCTGTCAGAGTCAATAAAGACAGAGTCCACTGTTTTAATTGACTACAGAGCCTAACTATGATAAATAATATCTATTTATAAGATGGTTTTTATACCAAACACACCTTGCTTGCCCCTATTCAGGCCATATATATCAAGTTATACGCAATCAACGATGTATTATGTGACATTCAACATTTGCTGGGATGCGAATCCAATACATTCAACCCCCTGCACAAAATTGGTCATTCCGCGTCCCCAAATTACTAATGTAGGGAGCCGATCATGTACATATGCACAATACATTTGAACTATAGTAATAGCCTAATACCATTGGCGCTGAGGCGGTCGCTGCCGGGGGCCTAATTCTAAACGATTTTATTTTTGTGATTAAAACTGATTAAAAATGGTCATTATCCCCAACCACCAAACGAGCACTATCGATGTGCCACAACAAATTAGACGTCATGACGTAAAGGTAGTTGATAAAGCTTGGAATCAGTGAAACCTTGGAACCAGTGATAAACCTTGGAATCAGTCCTAAAAATGCATAAAAACATGAAATAATGCCATTCGAACCTAACGTGGTTACGAATCAACATTTGGAGCTTATTCTTACATGATCAGATCGGAATTTTATGGTAATTTAGAAATCTGTCGCATATCCGATTCAATAGTCTATATTTTAAAACAACCCAGTTGTACCTCGCCTCCAGTGTACAGTACTGATCTCCCAAATATGGGAAGACACGCCCACCACACACCCATAATATGGACCAATAGCGCTTCGCTTATAAATACGCCACCACCACACGGGGCCTTTTCGATCAGACGAGTTGCTTGGGAAGTTGGGGGCCTGTCATGCATTATGCATGGATAAGGTTGACGACTATGTCTAGGCCTAATTGTCTATGATTGACTGATATTTTATAACAAACGATGAATAAAAGAAGCCTAGTCATGTATGTTTATTACCGAAGTTTGCGGATGAAAATTTCCTTCGCCGTGAGCGATTTCTTACATCTTCCAGTACGCATCGAGGGATGCAGAGATCTTTGTGACGTCACCAGTTCTAAGCGGGTTTTTTTATTCACGTGTGTGTTTGTCCTATGATCTCGTGCATCTAGTACCGAGCATAATACTTTATCGTCTATGGAATACAAAACAATCATAAAAACTAATTTTTGCTTCCATTGAAGAGAAATAAAATATTTTAACGACCACAGCGCATTGCCAATTGATGACGTCATCCTCCACATTAAAAATGTTGGCTTCTGAACTAACTGGCAAATTGCTATCAATAAAGTCAGCTGGGACGAGACTGTCAGTTGGGAGGGTATAAATCGTGGAAGGAACGCACCCGATTTCCCGCGCTATTTGCACAGTGATTCCATGGTTTACATTGAATATTCCAAGGTTTATCAGTGTTTCCAAGGTTTCACTAATTCCATACTTTATCAACTACCTGACGTAAAGGACACTGCAACGGTACTCCGCCCGTTCTGACTATGCACGCTCTCTAGACACTTAGCGGCGCTGAAGCACAACGCCTCTTGCACTGGGTAGTTGCCACTATCTTGAAAAGCAGATCCGTGGATATAGAAAAGGAAAGAATTTGCTGATTGCAATCCCAATGAGGATACCACATCACCACTTAGACCCCGACATCCAAGATGGCGGCAAGTGGTCAATTCCAGTGTCTGAAATTTAATTTCAAATTCGTCACTGTGCGAGTTTGACATCTGTCCTTCTTGACGTCATTTTCACTAAAACGGCCGACGTATGTTTTTGGCGCCAAGATGTTTGTCCCTTGAATCCCGATCATGTGGCAATATGCAGAGTAATTTGGTCAATTTTGATTTATCTCGCTGGTGTCTCGCAAGTACTGACACTTTAACTGCTGACGGCCCATATTAACTCATTTTATATGCACTGTATCTTGTTTTTCTTCTGAGAAGTAAACTTATATAGTGGGAAATACTGAGTGTACTAATCAAAATGATACAGACATTTATTTACTAGAAAATTCTCCCCCTCCCGAAAATTGGCATGATCGGTTTAGCCAAAAATTTGGTCATTTCGAGGCTGCTATGGCTTAGTGTTGGCTCATCATCTATTTGACATGATGAACTAATCCCCGCGTACGTCAGCCAAGCTTTTAATGAAGTGAAACACACTTTGCCACAACCAGCTCCCTTGCAATTGAACTAATTTGCACTGTCGATTGTGCGAAATACGATTGGAAGATCATGATGCTTTTTCACGTAAGCCTCACAGTAATTACCATCGTGGGGTATCAATGAAAATGAAATGCCATTATTTAGGAGTAAGCGAAAGTTGGTCGAATTTCAGTCCATACGTCATTATTACATAACAAAGAAATCAGTGTGTCATTTCAGGGGTGACACTGCGCCCCAGGCCTCGTAAAGATGTTGGTTAGCAGAAAGAAACTAACTCACTGGTCTAAATGTCAAGCATGTACAGCATGTGCTATCTTTTTTAAGAGACTTTTTAACATACATGTACTTCAAAGTAGTGATTCATACTACAGACAGGCGGCAGCACCGGACGGCCAGGGGAATAGGGGCCATCTCAGAGGTACAATACAATCAGGCACCGGATACATTCCACGTCTACATTCATTTTTAAATTAGTTTAAAATTTTACTGTTCAATAACCATCCAATATGAAGGTGAAAGCCGTCAATACATTCGCACTGGCAATGCCAAGCTTTTTGTAATTAAAGTAAAAAAAACGGAAGGAGCACTGCAAGGGTGTCATTTATGCATTTAATGAGTAAGTTGATTGTCTTTTCAGGTATATGGACATACACGTAAATCTTGTTGCATGCAACTTACTGCAGTCGTATGGTTGGTTGTGTTGGTACGTACCATTGAGCCCCAAGTGACAACGCAGGCTCCAAAACCAACATGCTTTACATTTAATGCAACTTTATATTGTGACACTCTTTCTCTTACCGATGTTCTCCCAACCATTGCAAACTTTACGTCAAGTGGTGAAATATTCTACTCTATACAAATAGACTGTACATGTTCTCAAACCTGTGCTGCAGAACACTTGAACGATACTTCCTTCACAGAGAATACAAAAATTCACCGCCTTAATATAAATAGTTGCAATATTGTGAGTATGGCCCCGGAAACTTTAACACCTTTCCAAAACCTGACCTGGTTCAGGATATACAGAGCTGGCTTGAATAACCTTCCACAAGCAGCAATCCGAGGAATTGGAAAGCTTGAAGGTATTGAACTGTATGCAAGTCTCATACGATCTATCACCCCAGGCTCTTTTGTCGAACTAACTACCCTCAAGGAACTGCAGATCAAAACGAACGACATTGCAGTGTTGTCAAATGGGACTTTTGAAGGACTCTGGAATCTAAAATACCTAATAATGTTCAATAATCACATCAGAACACTTAGCCAAGGAGTTTTCTTAGCCCTTGGTAATCTGGAGATTCTCGAGCTAGGTGGAAATAGTCTACCATTGCTGAAGGACTATTCGTTTGATGGACTAGGTAACCTCAAACATCTTTTATTCGTTAAGAACAAACTTGAGGAGATGGAGAACGGGACACTTCATGGTCTTGGGATGTTATTAAGTTTAGACCTTAAGAACAATAAAATTACAGTGTTACCGCACGGTGTATTCACAGGCCTAAGTAGTCTTACTGACCTGTCGATGGAACAAAATTTAATATCGAATTTAACAGAAGGTTCGTTTGTAGGTCTGCATAACCTCGAGTTGCTTCATCTCAGCAAAAATAACATCCAGATGATAGAGAAAGGGGCATTTCGTGATCTCGGCAAGCTATTACGTTTAAATCTCTCTGAAAATCAAATCATGGGTCTGGGGAAGGGTCGTTTTGAGGAACTATCTAGCTTAATGTATCTTCATCTTGACTCGAACAACATCACATCGCTAGAGGAAGGATCGTTTGCAGGACTCGGAGCCCTCGGTACCTTGAGCATTAGAAATAACGATGTCGCAGTGGTTTCAGATGATGCATTTCGTGGGTTGACTGAACTAAACAGCCTTGATATCTCATCCAACAAAATAGCTTTCTTGGCGAGTGGGACATTGACAGGACTAAACAATCTACAGACAGTTGTCACGTCTCACAATTTGTTCAATTGCACCTGTGCTTTGCAAGGGATTGCTTCATGGTTTAGCTCAAACCGACAAATGATTACAGACGCCAGTAATATGACGTGTGACACACCGTCTAACATGCAGGGGATGGTTATCCTGGACATTGATTGGTCTCTCTTGGGATGCAGTGCATGGACAACGATTCTATTTGTAGATTGCGGTACAGTAACTGAGACAATTCCACCCAATGAGGCCTCGAATCTGTCAGATGCCATCACACAATTTGTCCGCTATTTTGCCATTGTTGTCACATTATTTGTTTTCGCGTTTTAGGCGCTCATGATGAGACACGTCTTAAAGCTGACACTATACGGGCCATTTTCAGATAAATGTACAAGTCACGGTATGGAAATTTTTGTTTCTTTACCTGGCTTTCTGGTAAAGCTGCTTAAGAAATGGCCTTAAATAACCGATGCATATCTTTGAGCATGGGTTTTATAATTGTTTTCACCATCAGACATATCAGTAACTTCCTTCAGGTTGGAGATGTATGAGCTTGAATTGAAGTCTAAAATGTCCTTACCGTTCCAGGTTGTAAAATTCACCATATTGCAAATAATTCTAAACTCTATCATTCTACATGGTAATTTGGGTGAGTTTTGTATGGGAACAATTAATGCCTTTCATTTTAAGGATATATCTAAAATTTAATAACAAAGATCTGCTTTAAACTTATAAAAAACTGTGATTTTCAGTGCTTGTCCCCACCGTTACCCTCAATTACAAATGCCAAGCTCCCTTAATTCAACAGGTCACTGCTAGATCAGTAGATCACTCACTGTAGATAGCACTGCGTTTTCTGGAAAAGACCAGGTATGTAGCCACCATTTTTGAAATTTCATAAAGCCAACAGATTTTCAAGGGCAGAAATAAAATTGATTTTAGGTAAGTGTCACACAAATAGGGTGTCTTTACCATTCTGATCAAATCTTGGAATGTAGTAGAGATATTACTTAAAAATAATTAGTAAATGAAAATATTGCTGAATCAAGTATTTGTAGAACATAATGGCTGCCTCTAACATGCATTCTCTGCTTGTTTTGATCGAAAGTGTGTCTTTAGCGTTATCCTGATTTGTCTTTACCGTTATCATTACTAGGCAATACTAATAAGGCTTAACGGTAATTCGGGTAACGGTAAAGACATTAAGATTACTGGCCACTTCAGATGGAAATATGTTGCAATAAATGATCATATGCTGCCATAAACACTGGAAAACACTTACTTTTAAACATTTTTAAGCACAAAATGCACTTTTATAGTTTTAAGCATGGTCTTTTTAAGTATGGTCTTGGTCTGTGAAAAGCGGTAACGGTAAGGACACTGGGTAACGGTAAGGACAGGACAAATATTACGATTTCTCCAAAGAAAATAAGAATTAAGCTTTTCAGGCCTGGTTGATGTTTTTTCTACTGTTTTTACATGAATTAGCAAAATGTTGGAAAAATTGAAGACATTTTTTATGTGTCTTTACCGTGACTGTGTACATTTATCTGAAAATGGCCAATAAATGTACTTGGATAAATATCTGCAAGGTGTTCAAATGTATATAAATAGAGAAGTGACGCTCTGTTTTGTTAGCGTCAGTAACATTGTTTCCTGTAAGTGTTAACGTAACAATACCATTATCATAAAACAAAACGTTCTTGTTTTTTTTAATCGTGTTACTAGTGTACGACAGGGGAATTCCCAAGCTATCAATATTTTCCTTCTCACAAAGCTCCTTGACTCAAGAGGATACTTAGAAATCTTTGAAACAATTCTATTCCAAAGCAGACTCAAGTGCAAAACAGACACAACTTACGTTCAACACGTTTAAGACAGCCAATTTGCACAGCTGAACAGAAGGGAACTAAAAATGTAGACATTCGTACGAGCCTTGGCAACACAAGCTCGGTTGTGCGATCGCATTGGTAATAGGGACTTGATGAGTGAAGCTGACGGCTCAGATCATCTTTTACGGGAGCCAGGATACATTCATCAAATTAGAGACCTCGGTAATATCCCGGACAGTATCCGGGTTACGTCATCTAGGACAGCTTGGGAGAACGGGGACACTCTCCAATTTTATTTGGATGAAATTGCACTGTCAATTTCTCGCGATAGGGAACCAGGAGACACGTTATTTATTCTCGACAGGTTTCGTCCACATATTGCGGAGGAATTCACGATTCCTCTCATTGAAGCCGGGACGTTATTGGACTTTATTACAGCTGGATGTACGTCATTGGTAAAACCACTGGACTTGACAGTGATTAGAGGATTCTATGCATTCTAAGGGCTAAGTGGGCAGGCTGGAAATGAAGGAATACTACACCAGACGGACAGTGCCCAAAAATCTTGCTCGTGAATTCTTTCCAACTTAATGGCACATTTTTGGCTCACCGTAGGGGAGTCTATACAACACCGCTGTGTCCATCGTCCGTCGTCCGCCGTCGTCTGTATCCTGATTCAAAAACAGTGGCACGTTTTTTACCCGCTAGAGCTATGAACTTGAAACTTCCATCACATGACCCCAATTCAGGTGACCTCTGACACTGAATTTTGGTCCGATCTGAATCTTGACATGGCCACAAGGGGGCGAGAAGTGGAACCTAAAAAGTGTGATAACTCAAGGTTACAGAGGTCAAATGACGTAAATTGTCCGTTTGAGTGTAACTATGGCACGTTTCGCAACCGATAAAGCTATGAACTTGAAATTTGGTACACATGACTCCCTACGTCATATAACCTCTGACACCGAATTTCGATTTGATCTGATTCTCGACTTGGCCGAAAGAGTATATCCATCTTCGTCTTGTTTGGTGAACCGCTCAGCAAAACGACACTCAGAATCTTAACACATGTACCTTTAAAAATTGAAACAGATTGGAAAGTTAGAACGTAATTTTACGGTATTACATACGGTATAGGCCGTGGACCGAATCCAAAAACTTTCTTTCCTGACAACATTTCTGGGGCAGAGTGAAGATAATGTCTTTAGCATGATGAATTAGGAGGTCACATAATGATACGTTCCCACAAATAGTTGCGCGTTTAGCGGATATTAGTTTACTAACACAATTACAAGAATATCGCGAAGTCTAGTTCATTCTGCTTCACCAACCACAAAACAGTCTTTAATGTACTCGGTCAAAACCCTACAATTTAGGGATATTCGACACGCTTTATTGATATCTGATCATGAATGCGTCGACAAAATTTGCAGCTGCGCCTTCCTTTTTTGTAAAATATAGGATTGGCTCAATCACTTCGAATTCAAGCAAGGTTGCTTCACCATTCGATAACTCCACGGCGTCAATTCTAACGTAGAGAAGTTCATCTTCCACTAAAGAAAGAACATTGTTGGCAAATTCCAGAATGCCAGTAGGCGGGTCAACGAGCTGAAATTGGGCACCAAACGCCGAATTTGCACGAAAATCACATTCGGCTGGAAATTCAAGGACCGCATGACTGTATAGACTTTGTCGAAGAACATCAAAGAATATTCGCCATTCGTTTCGATTTCCTTGACATACTTCTGAATCATCATGTCTCCTTCGGAAACATACTTCTCAAAGGATGCCTGCTTTGTGTGGGCGTCTTTGAGTTCGATTAGGAAAACACAATTACTGTCCGCGGAAATTGTCGGTTTCACGACCGCCATGTTCCAATTATTTTCATGTAGAACATTGCTCAAATCGGGCGCTTTGGATCCCTGTACGCATGATTTGATCTCGGGTACGTTGATGCCATTTTCTCTGAAATACTCCAAATATTGTTTGTGCCTAATCCATAGAATAAGATCTGGGGAATTCCACACCCGGGGCTTTCCTGCCAACTTCCGTCCCTCAACCCATGCACGGAATTCGCTGGAGTCAAGCTAGCCCGAAATTTTCCAGCCCGAAAAAAGCCAGCCCGAGATTTCATCCCTAGGTTCTATCCCGAATCAAGCCAGCCCGAAATTCCAGCCCGAAACCTTTTACCCGAGTAACCATAGTTTACTCGGGTTGGCAAATATAAAACATGGAATACAGGTATGTACATGCCACCGCGATGATTCCATTCAGGCGCTATTGACTGCGTAACAAGAGGCCCCTGTACCATCTGCTCAGCTGGGATTCATAACAAGAGGTGCTAAGGGCAAACTGATCAGCTGGGGGATCTCCGATAGTATAACAACCCCAACAAGATATGCAACCAACTAAAGCAATCCCTCCACTCCAAATTTACCTCAGAATGGTCCGTCTCTGTTGGTCTTGCCAATAGTGCCTCGACCAACACCAATGTTAAAGATAAACTTAGAAATTATAAGCTCTTCAAATCTGATTTGTCCTTAGAAAACTACTTGATCTTCACCCCACTATTCAAAAAGAAAAGAATTCACTAAATTTAGAATAAGTGCCCACAATTTACAAATAGAGGTTGGGCGTCACCTTAAACCAAAAAAGCCAGTTGAGCAGAGACTATGTTTGAACTGCGAGTATAATAAAGTAGAAGACGAGAAGCATCTATTACTGGAATGTTCCTTGTATAACCAAGAAAGAATTGATCTCTTTTCCTCATTGAATTCGTTCACATCTTTCCAGTCCCTTAATAACGAGCAAAAATTCTCCTTTCTTATGTCATACAATCACGGGGACTCAGAAATTGGTAAATCTGTTATCAATTTTATCATAGCCTGTCTCAATAAAAGAGCACTCAAGAATCCTACCTAATAATTCTAGTTCTCAAAAATTCTACCCGGTATTCTAGTTAGTCACAGGATAGATCGATTCTTTCTGACTAGGCCTACTGGTACTAGATAGTATTTAACAATATTATTGTAAATTATTGTATGGCTTCCCTTGGAGTAAATAGAACGTTCTATCTACTCCAACGTTCTGTTCACTCCAAGAGCTTCCGAACAATTTCACCGGTCTCCGTCTTGTACATTCATGTAACGTTAATTTGTGTATCATTGTGTGTTCTACTGTTGCATTGTCTATCTTGTTAGATTGAGCAATAAAATTACTTACTTACTTATAACAAGAGGCGCAAATGCCCGTTTTACTCGGTAGTTGATAAAGTATGGAATTAGTGAAACCTTGGAAACACTGATAAACCTTGTAATATTCAATGTAAACCATGGAATCACTGTGCAAATAGCGCGGGAAATCGGTTGCGTTCCTTCCACGATTTATACCCTCCCAACTGACAGTCTCGTCCCAGCTGACTTTATTGATAGCAATTTGCCAGTTAGTTCAGAAGCCAACATTTTTAATGTGGAGGATGACGTCATCAATTGGCAATGCGCTGTGGTCGTTAAAATATTTTATTTCTCTTCAATGGAAGCAAAAATTAGTTTTTATGATTGTTTTGTATTCCATAGACGATAAAGTATTATGCTCGGTACTAGATACACGAGATCATAGGACAAACACACATAAACTGCCATAAACACTGGAAAACACTTACTTTTAAACATTTTTAAGCACAAAATGCACTTTTATAGTTTTAAGCATGGTCTTTTTAAGCATGGTCTTGGTCTGTGAAAAGCGGTAACGGTAAGGACACTGGGTAACGGTAAGGACAGGACAAATATTACGATTTCTCCAAAGAAAATAAGAATTAAGCTTTTCAGGCCTGGTTGATGTTTTTTCTACTGTTTTTACATGAATTAGCAAAATGTTGGAAAAATTGAAGACATTTTTTATGTGTCTTTACCGTGACTGTGTACATTTATCTGAAAATGGCCAATAAATGTACTTGGATAAATATCTGCAAGGTGTTCAAATGTATATAAATAGAGAAGTGACGCTCTGTTTTGTTAGCGTCAGTAACATTGTTTCCTGTAAGTGTTAACGTAACAATACCATTATCATAAAACAAAACGTTCTTGTTTTTTTTAATCGTGTTACTAGTGTACGACAGGGGAATTCCCAAGCTATCAATATTTTCCTTCTCACAAAGCTCCTTGACTCAAGAGGATACTTAGAAATCTTTGAAACAATTCTATTCCAAAGCAGACTCAAGTGCAAAACAGACACAACTTACGTTCAACACGTTTAAGACAGCCAATTTGCACAGCTGAACAGAAGGGAACTAAAAATGTAGACATTCGTACGAGTTTTGGCAACACAAGCTCGGTTGTGCGATCGCATTGGTAATAGGGACTTGATGAGTGAAGCTGACGGCTCAGATCATCTTTCGGGAGCCAGGATACATTCGTCAAATTAGAGACCTCGGTAATATCCCGGACAGTATCCGGGTTACGTCATCTAGGACAGCTTGGGAGAATGGGGACACTCTCCAATTTTATTTGGATGAAATTGCACTGTCAATTTCTCGCGATAGGGAACCAGGAGACACGTTATTTATTCTCGACAGGTTTCGTCAACATATTGCGGAGGAATTCACGATTCCTCTCACTGAAGCCGGGACGTTATTGGACTTTATTACAGCTGGATGTACGTCATTGGTAAAACCACTGGACTTGACAGTGATTAGAGGATTCTATGCATTCTAAGGGCTAAGTGGGCAGGCTGGAAATGAAGGAATACTACACCAGACGGACAGTGCCCAAAAATCTTGCTCGTGAATTCTTTCCAACTTAATGGCACATTTTTGGCTCACCGTAGGGGAGTCTATACAACACCGCTGTGTCCATCGTCCGTCGTCCGCCGTCGTCTGTATCCTGATTCAAAAACAGTGGCACGTTTTTTACCCGCTAGAGCTATGAACTTGAAACTTCCATCACATGACCCCAATTCAGGTGACCTCTGACACTGAATTTTGGTCCGATCTGAATCTTGACATGGCCACAAGGGGGCGAGAAGTTTAACCTAAAAAGTGTGATAACTCAAGGTTACAGAGGTCAAATGACGTAAATTGTCCGTTTGAGTGTAACTATGGCACGTTTCGCAACCGATAAAGCTATGAACTTGAAATTTGGTACACATGACTCCCTACGTCATATAACCTCTGACACCGAATTTCGATTTGATCTGATTCTCGACTTGGCCGAAAGAGTATATCCAACTTCGTCTTGTTTGGTGAACCGCTCAGCAAAACGACACTCAGAATCTTAACACATGTACCTTTAAAAATTGAAACAGATTGGAAAGTTAGAACGTAATTTTACGGTATTACATACGGTAAAGGCCGTGGACCGAATCCAAAAACTTTCTTTCCTGACAACATTTCTGGGGCAGAGTGAAGATAATGTCTTTAGCATGATGAATTAGGAGGTCACATAATGATACGTTCCCACAAATAGTTGCGCGTTTAGCGGATATTAGTTTACTAACACAATTACAAGAATATCGCGAAGTCTAGTTCATTCTGCTTCACCAACCACAAAACAGTCTTTAATGTACTCGGTCAAAACCCTAAAATTTAGGGATATTCGACACGCTTTATTGATATCTGATCATGAATGCGTCGACAAAATTTGCAGCTGCGCCTTCCTTTTTTGTAAAATATAGGATTGGCTCAATCACTTCGAATTCAAGCAAGGTTGCTTCACCATTCGATAACTCCACGGCGTCAATTCTAACGTAGAGAAGTTCATCTTCCACTAAAGAAAGAACATTGTTGGCAAATTCCAGAATGCCAGTAGGCGGGTCAACGAGCTGAAATTGGGCACCAAACGCCGAATTTGCACGAAAATCACATTCGGCTGGAAATTCAAGGACCGCATGACTGTATAGACTTTGTCGAAGTACATCAAAGAATATTCGCCATTCGTTTCGATTTCCTTGACATACTTCTGAATCATCATGTCTCCTTCGGAAACATACTTCTCAAAGGATGCCTGCTTTGTGTGGGCGTCTTTGAGTTCGATTAGGAAAACACAATTACTGTCCGCGGAAATTGTCGGTTTCACGACCGCCATGTTCCAATTATTTTCATGTAGAACATTGCTCAAATCGGGCGCTTTGGATCCCTGTACGCATGATTTGATCTCGGGTACGTTGATGCCATTTTCTCTGAAATACTCCAAATACTGTTTGTGCCTAATCCATAGAATAAGATCTGGGGAATTCCACACCCGGGGCTTTCCTGCCAACTTCCGTCCCTCAACCCATGCACGGAATTCGCTGGAGTCAAGCTAGCCCGAAATTTTCCAGCCCGAAAAAAGCCAGCCCGAGATTTCATCCCTAGGTTCTATCCCGAATCAAGCCAGCCCGAAATTCCAGCCCGAAACCTTTTACCCGAGTAACCATAGTTTACTCGGGTTGGCAAATATAAAACATGGAATACAGGTATGTACATGCCACCGCGATGATTCCATTCAGGCGCTATTGACTGCGTAACAAGAGGCCCCTGTACCATCTGCTCAGCTGGGATTCATAACAAGAGGTGCTAAGGGCAAACTGATCAGCTGGGGGATCTCCGATAGTATAACAACCCCAACAAGATATGCAACCAACTAAAGCAATCCCTCCACTCCAAATTTACCTCAGAATGGTCCGTCTCTGTTGGTCTTGCCAATAGTGCCTCGACCAACACCAATGTTAAAGATAAACTTAGAAATTATAAGCTCTTCAAATCTGATTTGTCCTTAGAAAACTACTTGATCTTCACCCCACTATTCAAAAAGAAAAGAATTCACTAAATTTAGAATAAGTGCCCACAATTTACAAATAGAGGTTGGGCGTCACCTTAAACCAAAAAAGCCAGTTGAGCAGAGACTATGTTTGAACTGCGAGTATAATAAAGTAGAAGACGAGAAGCATCTATTACTGGAATGTTCCTTGTATAACCAAGAAAGAATTGATCTCTTTTCCTCATTGAATTCGTTCACATCTTTCCAGTCCCTTAATAACGAGCAAAAATTCTCCTTTCTTATGTCATACAATCACGGGGACTCAGAAATTGGTAAATCTGTTATCAATTTTATCATAGCCTGTCTCAATAAAAGAGCACTCAAGAATCCTACCTAATAATTCTAGTTCTCAAAAATTCTACCCGGTATTCTAGTTAGTCACAGGATAGATCGATTCTTTCTGACTAGGCCTACTGGTACTAGATAGTATTTAACAATATTATTGTAAATTATTGTATGGCTTCCCTTGGAGTAAATAGAACGTTCTATCTACTCCAACGTTCTGTTCACTCCAAGAGCTTCCGAACAATTTCACCGGTCTCCGTCTTGTACATTCATGTAACGTTAATTTGTGTATCATTGTGTGTTCTACTGTTGCATTGTCTATCTTGTTAGATTGAGCAATAAAATTACTTACTTACTTATAACAAGAGGCGCAAATGCCCGTTTTACTCGGTAGTTGATAAAGTATGGAATTAGTGAAACCTTGGAAACACTGATAAACCTTGTAATATTCAATGTAAACCATGGAATCACTGTGCAAATAGCGCGGGAAATCGGGTGCGTTCCTTCCACGATTTATACCCTCCCAACTGACAGTCTCGTCCCAGCTGACTTTATTGATAGCAATTTGCCAGTTAGTTCAGAAGCCAACATTTTTAATGTGGAGGATGACGTCATCAATTGGCAATGCGCTGTGGTCGTTAAAATATTTTATTTCTCTTCAATGGAAGCAAAAATTAGTTTTTATGATTGTTTTGTATTCCATAGACGATAAAGTATTATGCTCGGTACTAGATGCACGAGATCATAGGACAAACACACACGTGAATAAAAAAACCGCTTAGAACTGGTGACGTCACAAAGATCTCTGCATCCCTCGATGCGTACTGGAAGATGTAAGAAATCGCTCACGGCGAAGGAAATTTTCACCCGCAAACTTCGGTAATAAACATACATGACTAGGCTTCTTTTATTCATCGTTTGTTATAAAATATCAGTCAATCATAGACAATTAGGCCTAGACATAGTCGTCAACCTTATCCATGCATAATGCATGACAGGCCCCCAACTTCCCAAGCAACTCGTCTGATCGAAAAGGCCCCGCGTGGTGGTGGCGTATTTATAAGCGGAGCGCTATTGGTCCATATTATGGGTGTGTGGTGGGCGTGTCTTCCCATATTTGGGAGTACTGTACACTGGAGGCGAGGTACAACTGGGTTGTTTTAAAATATAGACTATTGAATCGGATATGCGACAGATTTCTAAATTACCATAAAATTCCGATCTGATCATGTAAGCTCCAAATGTTGATTCGTAACCACGTTAGGTTCGAATGGCATTATTTCATGTTTTTATGCATTTTAAGGAGTGTTTCCAAGGTTTATCAGTGTTTCCAAGGTTTCACTAATTCCATACTTTATCACCTACCGTTTTACTCTGCTAAAATTTATTTATTTGCAAAACAAGAGGCCCCCCCCCCATGCCATCTACTCACATTGGATTAATCTTTGGCATAACTAATGCCAACTGCTCGGCTGGAATTGTTTGTTTTTTAACTATAACTAGAGGCGCCAGTACCCATTACTCAGCTGAAATCCATTTGTTTCATAACTAGAGGCCCCCTTCCCGTCTACTTAGCTGGAACTGATCATAAGCATAGCAAGAGTAATAGAGGCCTACTGTTCGGCTAAAATAGATTTTTTAGTATATAAAGATCGAGGTGCCAGTGCCCTTTACTCAGCTGAAATCCATTGTTTTTTTGTAACTAGAGGCCCCTGTGCCGTCTACTCAGCTCGGATTGATCATTAGCATAACAAGAGTAACAGAGGCCTAATGTTCGGCTAAAATAGATTTTTCAGTATAACAAGAGGCGCCAGTGCCCATTACTCAGCTGAAATCCATTGTTTTTTATAACTAGAGGCCCCCGTGCCGTCTACTCAGCTCGGATTGATCATTAGCATAACAAGAGGAACAAAGGCGTACTGTTCGACTGAAATAGATTTTTTAGTATAACAAGAGGCGCCAGTGCCCGTTACTCAGCTGAAATCGAATGGCTGCATATCAAGAGGCACGCGGTGCCGTCTGCTCACCTGGGATTAAATCTTAGCACATTTAGTGTCACTAAGGTCTACTGCTCGGTTACAATAGAATTTTTAGTATAACAAGAGGTGTCAGTGCCCATTACTCAGCTGAAAGCTATTTTTGAATAACAAAGAGGCCCCCGTGCCGTATGCTCAGATGGGATTCATCCTTGACATAACAAGATGATGTCATGTATGTTTTGATGCATTATTTTTATCATTTCGTGACCCTAATTTTTGTGAAGACATGCCAACCGCATTTAGACATTATTTCATGAACATTCAACGTTGACCGCGAAGTCGCCTTGGCTCGTGCAGAAGGCGTACGGTCAACCACGGTCGGTTACCGCCCATAAATCCGAAGGTTCACAAGTCCGAAGGTTCACAAGTCCGAAGGTTCACAATTCCGAAGATTCACAAGTCCGAAGATCCATTAATCCGAAGGTTCATTAGTCCGAAGGTCCACAGTTCCGAAGGTTCACAAGTCCGAAAACAATTTTTTTTATATTAATGCTGTTTGACCTTTAAAGCAGTAAAAAAATCTCGCCAGTATACCTTTTCCGTGGCATTCTTGTAACGATGGTTAGCGGAAATCATTGAAAATTTGAACTTTTGTTCGAGCCCTCAGCCCTCTTTTCACGTAGGCCATGCTAAAAAATGACTATCTGCAAAGAAAATAACGTGATGCTGGGTCAGGTTGATCGGGTAAGCCGTATTTGATGTTTCCGCACGTTACATACTGATAACTATTTACAATATATACATGTACATTGTAACATACGCGCGTTTCAAATGTTATTTCGGATTTATGAACCTTCGGACTTCTGGGCTGTCGGACTTGTGGACCCTTTTTCATTACTTTCGGACTTATGGTATTTCGGACTTGTGGACCTTCGGAACTGTGGACCTTCGGAATTATGGGACGTTTTCAAAAGAGATTTTTTCTTTGTGGTCTTGTGAACCTTCGGACTTCTGGACCTTCGGACTTGTGAATTTCGGACTTATGGGCAGTCACCGTACGGTCTATACGCCGCAGTTGGTAGGTTCAAATCTGACCAGAGGCAATTCTTTTCAACATCTCCTCTCTACACTCTCTACACTCTTATCTTTTTTCTCTCTTCTTTCTAGTCATATTGTTGAAAATTACAGGTCCTATCCTCGAATTTAAAACCTTGATGACGTATTCGTAAAATCTATAGTCTCCGCTACACGTCCTGCGATTTCCATGCAATCGGGAGGACGTTTCGATCATTGAGTCACATTTCCTTCGGCTGCTTGGTTTGTGGCTTGAATTTCAAATGTGCAACTATGGACACGCTGGGCTACTTTCCGAGAAGGGGGGGGTGCGTTGAAAATTGGACCCGTGATTATCACTATACAGTTCTTTCTTCTGGTGCAGGTCTGGACGTGCTGTGTTATTCGAGGGTCATTTGTGGCCAAATGAATGAATTAAAGTCACACTGACCTACATTTATGTGCAAGGTACGCCAAAACGAGCTCACTTTGTCTAGAATTTTGTTCGCTATCGAATGCACTAGGTTTCGTGTCTCCATTTTATACGACCGATAAAATTAATCGATTTAATACAGACGCCAGGGTTGACTACTGCATGTGACTGGCGGGTCATCAGTACCGATGGGGCGAGAAAGCTGGTCGTAGGGTGAAAAATTGGGTCTGTGAAGTTGGCTCCCAGTTCCCACTTCGCAGTTCCTTATTCGTACCCATGTTTGGGTACGAATTTGGGTACGAATAAGGAACTAGGAAATGGGCTAAGCATTTCGCAGTTCCCAATTCAAATTTCTTTCAAATATTAACCCTCCAAAGTCCGATAACTCAACTTGGTGGTTTTAACCCTTTCCTACCAAGCTCCCGATTCAACTATAAGTGACTTTAACCCTTTCTGACACATTTCCCAGCTCAAAATGCCAGTTCCTTATTCGTCTTAACGCATTTTAACCCTCTATAACTCCACTTCCCGATTCAAATGCTGGCTCCCGATTCAGCTACAAGTTACTTTAACCCTTTCTGACTCCATATCCCGGTTCAAAATGCCAGCTCCTTATTCGTTTTAACTCATTTTAACCCTCTACAACTCCATTTCCCGATTCAAATGCTTGCTCCCAATTCAGCTGCAAGTCTCTTTAACCCTTTCTGACTCCATTTCATTCATTTGCAAGTCACTTTAACCCTTTTTGACTCCATTTCCTGGTTCAAAATGCCAGCTCCTTATTCGTTTTAACTCATTTTAACCCTCTATAAGTCCATTTCCCTATTCAAATGCTGGCTCCCGATTCAGCTACAAGTCACTTTAACCCTTTTTGACTCCATTTCATTCATTTGCAAGTCACTTTAACCCTTTTTGACTCCATTTCCTGGTTCAAAATGCCAGCTCCTTATTCGTTTTAACTCATTTTAACCCTCTATAAGTCCATTTCCCTATTCAAATGCTGGCTTTCGATTCAGCTACAAGTCACGTTAACCCTTTCTGACTCCATTTCATTCATTTGCAAGTCACTTTAACCCTTTCTGACTCCATTTCCCAGTTCAAAATGCCAGTTCCTTATTCGTCTTAACTCATTTTAACCCTCTATAAGTCCATTTCCCAATTCAAATACTGGCTCCCGATTCAGCTACAAGTCACTTTAACCCTTTCTGACTCCATTTCATTCATTTGCAAGTCTCTTTAACCCTTTCTGACTCCATTTCCCAGTTCAAAATGCCAGTTCCTTATTTGTCTTAACTCATTTTAACCCTCTATTTAGTCCATTTTCCTATTCAAATGCTGGCTCGCGATTCAGCTACAAGTCACTTTAACCCTCTCTGACTCCATTTCATTCATTTGCAAGTCTCTTTAACCCTTTCTGACTCCATTTCCCAGTTCAAAATGCCAGTTCCTTATTCGTCTTAACTCATTTCAGCCCTCTATAAGTCCATTTCCCTATTCAAATACTGGCTCCCGATTCAGCTACAAGTCACTTTACCCCTTCTGACTCCATTTCCCAGTTCAAAATGCCAGTTCCTTATTTGTCTTAACTCATTTTAACCCTCTATAAGTCCATTTCCCTATTCAAATGCTGGCTCCCGATTCAGCTACAAGTCACTTTAACCCTCTCTGACTCCATTTCATTCATTTGCAAGTCACTTTAACCCTTTTTGACTCCATTTCCCGGTTCAAAATGCCAGCTCCTTATTCGTTTTAACTCATTTTAACCCTCTATAAGTCCATTTCCCTATTCAAATGCTGGCTTTCGATTCAGCTACAAGTCACGTTAACCCTTTCTGACTCCATTTCATTCATTTGCAAGTCACTTTAACCCTTTCTGACTCCATTTCCCAGTTCAAAATGCCAGTTCCTTATTCGTCTTAACTCATTTTAACCCTCTATAAGTCCATTTCCCAATTCAAATACTGGCTCCCGATGCAGCTACAAGTCACTTTAACCCTTTCTGACTCCATTTCATTCATTTGCAAGTCTCTTTAACCCTTTCTGACTCCATTTCCCAGTTCAAAATGCCAGTTCCTTATTCGTCTTAACTCATTTCAACCCTCTATAAGTCCATTTCCCTATTCAAATGCTGGCTCCCGATGCAGCTACAAGTCACTTTAACCATTTCTGACTCCATTTCATTCCTTTGCATTTCACTTTAACCATTTCTTAGCCCATTTCCCGGTTCAAAAGCCAGCTACTTATTCGTCTCAACTCATTTTAATCGCCCACCCATTGAAGCATGGTGAGGCTACAGGTTAGCGATGGTATTATCACTGCACAATGTACAAAGCAATGCTCTCCGATAATGTTTATATTCGAATGCATATTTACATGTAATGTGGAAATCCTCTTCCACAATTAGATTTAAGAAAAAAACCTAACGTTGAAGAAATCGGTCCTGCAATTTCCGCACCATAAGGCCCAAATGGACTACTTCTGGAAAAGACATACTCTCGTCAAACCGTCTTAAACTCCAGTCATGTGTCTTCAATATGTGCAAAAGACGTACGGAAGGAGGTGGAAAATGTAAGGGTGATATTTTTGGCCCTCCTTGTACTTGGAGTATGCCACAGTATATGTGGACATTTCAGAGCACAGGGCCCGGGGGCAAATTGTCAATTACTAAATATGGACGTTTCCATGGAAACTGGGAAGCGTTATATAGAGAATTCTTGTCAGTTTTGGAATAATCGATATTTTAACGGCAGTCAATTTAACCCCGCCATTCATACGTAACACGTTTTTCTTAAAAACATACGAAAGTGCCATTTACCATTTACATGTAGATGTTCATCAGCGAATGGTAGTTGGGATTGCCTTGCAGAATCATACTGCTGGCCATGTTGCTTGCTGCATAGCCGAGTTTCCACGCCAGATTGGATGTTGACTGGTTTTCTGACAAATGGAGGACAAAAGAGGTGGTTTGCCACCCCACCCCACCCCTCCCCTGCCGCCGACGAAAAGCTATAGCTGTGGACATGCTCCCATACATAACACTGCTGCCCAAGGTAAAAAAATGCCATCAGGTGGGCTGCCATCGCGGTCAGATTACGTATAAAACATAATGACTTCATGAGGTCATCTCTACAGTAATGATATTTTATTTAACTATAGATACGGTCCGCCAGAATGAATAGTTGTTTCTGGTGTGATTTTTTGGTGCGCCCGGTTCACTTTTAGCACTTGATAGTGCCTTGGTGTATTTCAGAGAAATCTGCCAAAATATCGATTAAATTTAGATTTATAGCTCAGCTTAGAAGTGCTTCCCATATTACATATACATAGCAACAGGACCCGCATGTAGGTCGATGGACTCTTCAAACCACTCAAATGCCAGCAGCTGTATTTTCAGTGGTTTTGTCACCAAGCAAGTCTTTTTCGAAAGGCTGTAAATGCACGGGAAAGGCTACGTGAAAACGTAATAATGGTTTACCACCAGGACCCAGTCGTTTAAGGATAAACTGTTAAAGCGAATTTAGCACGACCTTATATTAGCCTAGCTTTTACATTTTCACCACCCGAGAAAATGTATCTTTCGAGAAATTTCTATTTTCCCGAGATATTCTCAATATCCATGAATAGCATTATTTCGTATTTAGTTTCCGAGAAATTTTCTTTCTTCCTGTTTTGTCATTTCGTTTCTTACGCAATGATCCTTTTGCAGCAGCCCTTATGGAGTGACCTTATGGACAACCCGGCCTAATTAGCGGACATGTTCTTCCGGCAAGAAAAGCTACATTCAGCGTACAAGGGAGGTGGTCGTCGTGAAATGTTGGGGTCGCCCTCTGGCCCAATGTTATCCTCTAACAGCAAAGGGCGAAACTTCTGCACGTATATCCTTACATATCTTAGTATAGTATAGTATTTCAAATTCAGCATTAAGCCTTACAATCCATTTTTGCGCATAGGCAGAATGCAAGGATCCTACAAATTATTTCTGCAAATCAGCAATAGTTGAAAACCAAAGCCGGAGGACCCATCGAAATTGACTGCTTTTGCGACAGAAGTTCAAAAACTTAACAATTTCCCAAGAGAGGTCTCTCGCCTAATATGTAAAGAGCAATCTCTAGTGAACTCACACAACTGTTTGACATGGGGGAGCCCCCCAAACCCCCGTCCTTCTGACATATATAGCAAGTACATTGGGGGATGAGTCCCCCAAACCCCCTCCCCGTTCTCTGAAAGTGACAGGTTTTAGTCAGTACATTGGGGGGAAGGCTCCCCCAACCCCCCCCCCCATTGGACTCTAAAAATAGAATTCCTTGGAGACGCTGAACAATAAGGCCCCATAAAGAAATAGTCCCCGCCCCGGTAGCTGTCTCATATCTGCTGACAGAAGCAGCTCTTTGTGGTGAAATAATAATTGAATGCATGTCATGACACCCAGGAGCTTTTTCTCATTTCTGAAACAGTTGCATGGTTGGAATGAATTTCCAAATCAGTCCGTGAAATCTCTATGCAATGAAAATTGAAATGTCACAACTGTCTCCACCGACGTTGTCCTGTATGTCCTAGCAGACGATTTTTAAATAAATGATGTGATTGATATACTTGTAGATTGGAATGAATTATTTCTTCAATGATATGAAAGTTGAAAACCCTCTGACATGTCTGAGTACACAAATGCAGAGGCAAGACACACGATGCATGTCATGACACCCAGGAGCTTTTTTCTCATTTCTGAAACAGTTGCATGGTTGGAATGAATTTCCAAATCAGTCCGTCAAATCTCTATCCAAATGGAACTTTATGACCACTCTATATTTGTGCAGTAGTGTTAAAACTGACTTTTTTGAAGTAGAGTACGTAAATCGAGAAGAAGAGGTCGTTTTCTTTGTCTAAGAGTTATTCAGGACAAAATGTATAATATTTGGGGGTTTTCGTGATTGTCCGGCCCAATTTATTGGCAATATTGCCATTTGGGATGGTGAACAGAGCTAGGAGCAAATGCGACGCTTATGATTTATTTAAAGAAATAAAATGCCCGATTTAACATCCTGCAGAATCAGGGGAATCGGGCGTTTCCAGTGATATACGACACAAATGGGTTGTCCTCATGCATTCACTTTGGAAACGCATTTTAAAATAGATGTTACGTCCTGTTAATGGGACACGTCATCATCGCGTACATTTGGGAAAAACTCCCTAACGAGACCCTAGCAGACGATTTTTAAATACATGATGTCCCACACCCGCACTTCAGTGGCGCCGGTGTGAATAAATCTACTTGTGTGAATGGTCAATGGCTCATGACGTCATGAAATAATTGCGTCACGAGAAAGGAAACAATGGGAATCACGTCCGACGTGGTAACTGTGGTTGCGGTGCGTCGTGAATGCAGGATCGGCCAACGCGCGGCCCGTATGGAATGCGACAAACTGTACCGGAACCAGAATTGTCATTGGTCTGCACAATTTTTTTCAGATTCGATGGACATGATGGATATATGAATTTTGTTTACACTTATTATACATACGTAACCATCACACTCACTACGTTGTGCGAGTTAATATGTAAAGAGCAATCTCTAGTGAACTCACACTTGTAACTGTTTGACATGGGGGAGCCCCCCAACCCCCGTCCTTCTGACATATTTAGCCAGTACATTGGGGGATGAGTCCCCCAAACCCCCTCCCCAGTTCGCTGAAAGTGACAGGTTTTAGTCAGTACATTAGGGGGAAGGCCCCCCCCCCCCCCCATGGCATTGGACTCTAAAAATAGAATTCGTTGGAGACGCTGAACAATAAGGCCCCATAAAGAAATAGTCCCCGCCCCGGTAGCTGTCTCATATCTGCTGACAGAAGCAGCTCTTTGTGGTGAAATAATAATTAAATGCATGTCATGACACCCAGGAACTTTTTCTCATTTCTGAAACAGTTGCATGGTTGGAATGAATTTCCAAATCAGTCCGTCAAATCTCTATGCAATGAAAATTGAAATGTCACAACTGTCTCCACCGACGTTGTCCTGCATGTCCTAGCAGACGATTTTTAAATAAATGATTGATGTGATTGATATACTTGTAGATTGGAATGAATTATTTCTTCAATGATGATATGAAAGTTGAAAACCCTCTGACATGTCTGAGTACAAAAATGCAGAGGCAAGACACATCATGCATGTCATGACACCCAGGAGCTTTTTTCTCATTTCTGAAACAGTTGCATGGTTGGAATGAATTTCCAAATCAGTCCGTCAAATCTCTATCCAAATGGAACTTTAAGACCACTCTATATTTGTGCAGTAGTGTTAAAACTGTCTTTTTTGAAGTAAAGTACGTAAATCGAGAAGAAGAGGACGTTTTCTTTGTCTGCAATGAAATGTCACAACAGTCTCCGCCGACGTTGTTTTGTCTTGTATGTTCTAGCAGACGATTTTTAGATACAAATTCAAATTCAAATTCAAATTCTTTTATTACACTAAAAACGCCCACTAGGGGCCAACGGTAACATGCAATAATTATTACAAAATATATCATAAGAAATTACAGGGTATACAGAATAAGCTCACATCTATTTAAAAAAAAAATCATAATAATGCCAATGGAATCAGGGCAATACAGAGTTACGCTGTACAAAGAACTCATTGATTATCTCAGCAGAGGGAGGTGAAGGATTTTCTAGATACATTTTAGTCAGATCCGACACAGACAGAAAATGGAGATTACTCGTATCATAACTGGCATTGAGCGGTATATATCGGGCATGTCGCAAGGAAGTGAGAAACATCCTCAAATGATGTCCCACACCCGCACTTCAGGACAGTGGCGCCGGTGTGAATAAATCTACTTGCGTGAATGGTCAATGGCTCATGACGTCATGAACTAATGGGAATCATGGTAACTGTGGTTGCGGTGCGTCGTGAAAGCAGGATCGGCAAGCGCGGCCCGTATGGAATGCAACAAACTGTACCGGAACCGGAATTGTCATGGGTCTGCACAATTTTTTTCAGATTCGATGGACATGATGGATATATGAATTTTGTTTACACTTTATACACACGTAACCATTACACTCACTACGTTGTGTGAGTTATAAATTGATTTTCTAATGTTATCAAGGTATATTTGTAAAACGTGTTCACATTGTGAAATCAGCCTTGTACAATCCTACCAGAAAGTAAATGTCCACAAGTTTCTTTAAATGTTACAGAGATAGAATAAGATAATTGAATGCGGTTTTCTGCAGATAATGGTATATCTAGTTGGTCATGTATCTGTTGTATTTGGACCCAGCTAATCCTGTATCTTCATTATGTATCAGGCAATTTAAATTCCAGCTGAATTCTTTCATTCTGAAGATTAGTTTAAGCTCGCTACAGGTGATTGTTTTTTCAGACAGCTGGTGACCTTTGAGAACACCCCACATAGTCAGCAATGCAGTCAGTTAGAGTCTTTATGGCCAACTCAGCTCATACATGAAGGATTAAGGGGGTATTTATCAAAGGATATGGAAGAGATTAAAAAGGTTAAAAAAAATCCTCAGCAAAAATGTGCATTTGTCATGACTATCGTACACACTGTATGGAATTGCAAGTGCCAAAAAATTATGATCATAAAGCACAGTTCATGGGCTCATTTGAATTTAGAAAACGCACATGAAATAAGAAAAGTGATTTTAGGACCTTTTTAAAATGTTTGTTACATAATGAAGGGATGGAATTAGGTGCATCCAAATACAGCAGATATATGACCAACTAAATATACCATACTCTGATGAAAACTGCATTCAAATATCTTATTTTATCTCTGTGAAATTTAAAAAAAACGGTGGACATTTACTTTCTGGTAGGACTACGTTTCTGGATTTAACCTGCTCTTGGTAGGGACATCGTCATAATTATGGCAACCGAACTTCTTCTGAAATGTAAACCATTGCTGAATTTTATATCCATTTCCTAGTGATAGAAAACTCATATTCATTTTTAGTGAAACTCCTTCCCATATTCCCTTTAAAAATGGAAATATTGCCGAGTTGATTAATTAAGAGATTTTGTAATGCTGCATTATGATGCAGTGATAAGTTTTCCGTAAGCTTCGAAATTCGCTAAAACTTTGACTTGAACAAAACACGGGTGTTTCATTAATAGTGTGGGAATCCCTTATATGAGAGGTTTAGCATTACAAAATGCCTTCATAGTGCAGAATGCTCTACATAGTACGGCGACCTGTACAAGGTTGCCGTATCCAGAAGTATTAAGGTAGCAGGAAGGGTTGGGCGTTTGTGGTTTCTGAGTCTGAGGGGGTTGGTGTCTGTTGACTGTGCTTTAAGAGAGACTAGGCATGGCGCCAGTCTCTCTTAAAGCACAGTCAACAGGCATTTGGTCTCAGTATTTGGGTTTTGATTGCCATGACTGTACCCCTGTAAAAGTCAGAGGAGGAGAAGTTTGGAATGATGAAAGCATTGAAGAAGAAGAAATGTTATTATTGAGGAAAGCAAAATTTATTATGAGACGAGAAGGCAGTGTCCTGACTTGATTATTTTGAAAATGGCAGTCTGAACACATTAAAAGGTGGAACATGGCATTTTATCGACTTTGAAGTGTTCCGCAGTTAAAGGGAGACTATAGGCAGCAGCTAGGTAGGCAAGATAAAGTCATACAAATTTGCCAATAGGGGTCAGTCATATCTCTAGGCATGGCGCCAGTCTCTCTTAAAGCACAGTCAAGAGGCATTTGGTCTTAGTATTTGGGTAAGTACAGAATCAAGGCAGCTCAGAGAGCAATGATTGAACGATGCTGTGGACAAGTCCAAGGATACTGCATCAGTCACGACCAACTTCTCATCAGAAAGCGTCACCACCAGCATATTCAATGTTCAATTCCAACCTGTACCAGTCCAATGCACGCCTGTCATGGTCAGCAGTGGTCAGCTTAGCGCGATACGGAACATTCTTCCGAAACTCAAGCGAGGGAAGTCTGCTCATTAGCCTATCTCGCGCACTGCTCCTTCTTGTCAAACATCGTAGTGAAATCGTGGTACAGTGAGGCGTCCTCGAGGATTGCAGCTGGTCGGACAGACGTGAGGTGGAATGTGGGCGGCTGCACTTCTTCGTTGATGTGCGATGGCAGATAGCACAGTTGTTGCGTTGCATGACAGCTGAAAGTGAATGTGATATCATAGAACTGAGGCGTTTGCAATGAGACTATAGGTGAAGTAGAAGTAAGGAGTGAAATGGGCCATCTTCCAGTGACTAATATACAGAGTAAGGGCACTGGGTGTTGTTAGATTCAGCATTGAATGTATTCCTCGTACAAGCGTGAATAGTGTGGACATACAGTGAGAGGTGAGAGACCCCTATTGACTACTTCTTGTAACTTTATCTTGGATATTATATTAGTATTGAACTTCTAGCCATGGAATATGAAGAAATTGAAGTTGTAGGCATGGAATATGAAAAATTATTCAACGGTGAAAGACATTATTCCATGAGGCTTTGCCGTGATCGCAAAGGACGCGACGCGATTGGTTCACATGCTAATGAGGTATGATAATGATAATTACCTCTATAATGCTACTTGGATAGCGACTGTGTTGTTGATTGCAACAGTGGTCTATGTCAATGTGTGCCTGTAATGTCAATGAAGTATGATGAGGTGATGACGATAGTGCAATTATTAAATATTGGCAAGAGATCATACTACAACATAGGTCTTGTTTTTGACAGATGACTGTGCGACATTCCCATTGGGTCTTGTTAGAGTCAGCGCTGCATGTATTCCTTGTACAAGCTTGAATAGTTGTGACGACTTTGAGGGGTGAGAGACCCCTATCGGCTACTTCGGCTAACTTTATCTTGCCTACCTAGCTGCTAGCAATAGTGGCCCTTTATCAAGACTGAAACCCACTGTGCGGGGCTAAGAAATTACCTTTATAATCCTAGTTGGATAACCACTAGATGATTTGAAGAGTGCTCTGTGGATGTGTGCCTGTAATGTCAATGAAAGTATGATGAGGTGATGACGATAGTGGAATGACGAAATACTGGAAAGAGATCTATTCCTGGAAGAACATATGTCCTGTTTTGACTAGGTGGCGCATTTTAGAATCAGCAGTGAGCACTCTGTGTAACATGGTGGAGGCAGCGGAGATAATAACTGTGTCGAAAGTATTGTTATAGGGCCTTCCCTAGGCCCATGGGGTTAAATTTACAATCCACGATTGAAAAGACGTAGTTTGATCGCATTCAACTATAAATCCATTGAACAGTTGTGTTCCTTTAGTCAACCGAGGACCTTTTGTTGGGCCATGATCGGGGATTGTAAACTGTAAATGTATTATGGACTGGGAGACGGGGGAAACACAACTGAAATAGACCAAAACAAGTGATTTTGGGGCTTTGGTTTAGACGCATGCCCCACATGCGCCATGCGGGATTATACGGTTCATGTGAACTTGTTGACATCTACATGATCTAGTGCTGTTATTGGTCATGGTACATGGTAGGCCTAATCATCATGGCTATATGTTTCAGGAAAAGCTCGGAGTAAAATGAACTGCCGATGAATAATGATGTTGTTCATGTTTACCATGTTTACCATGTTTACTAGTACATAGCCATAGGGTATGCACTGGCCAGTGCACTTTCTGCACGTCGTCATGGTCATGTACGTGATACCTTGCATATTTTGTTTTTTGAATGCGCATGCTTTTTGGGCAAAATCACTTGTACCAACACTAATGAATAATGTCTTCTTATCCCTATGACTCCATACACAGTGAGGGCATTGTCCCATTCCCATCAAATGGTAACTTATTGTACCGTATTAGGGTGGAAGTTGGGGAGCAGATACCTACCGTTGCACGCCTGTCATAATCAGCAGTGATGAGCTTAGCGCGATATGGAACATTCTTCAGAAACTCAAGCGAGGGAAGTCTGCTCATTAGCATATCTCGCGCACTGCTCCTTCTTGTCAAACATCGTAGTGAAATCGTAATGGAAAACGTCTGGCTTTGCGCCAGACGTTGAGACTAATAAGTGAAGAACTAATAGGTAAAGAACTTCTACTTGCGCGAGACTGCTCTGATAAAATTATCATTGCAGAGACTACGGTGACGTACACATATATTTTTTACAATCAAAAATGCCCTCAAAAGACGACATGGAATGATTATTTTATTGATATTTCCTACTATATACCTTCCAATTATCACTTTATAGAAATAGATCGGCGTTAGGTCGCATGCTTTTCTTTCCTGGTGACACTATAAAGCAAAATAGTTGCAACCCCGTAAATGCGCTATAAGTCCAATAATAAGTGACGGTGACCCGTTATAAATGTTTCGCCAGCTTCGCTTTTTTGCCGCTACGCGGCGCGTTGGGCCCTTGCGTCTAGTGTATGAGCAATGAAAGCGATCAGGGGCCATGTTTACGAATGTATCGCAAAATTTTCGTTGCTCCGTGTTTGCGATGGGTTTGCGATGGGTTTGCGGCACGCTAATTTTGCGATGCGGTATTTACGAAGACCTCGCAAAGTCCTCGCAAAAATATTGCAACTTGGCCAGCCTGCAAAGTTTGTGAGCGCTCGCAAAGTTCCATGTCATGATTTGAATCATAGTGAAAAAACATACACTTGGTTCATATATATTCATGAGACGGTCCCTTACTCGTTAAGTGTCCCCTCCTTGGCATGTGCGCCATACTGTTGCTTGTAACCTGAATAGGCAATCTGAAGGGCAAATACTGACAAGCAACCTTGCGTGAATCATGGGTGGTCCGTGATGCACTTAAATGGTGCTCCCTCAACATCCACAGCATTTAGTTTTTCCCGGATCTTGTCAATGCTGTGGCAGCAGCGGCACTCCACCATTTTGGGCATTATTTTGCAATTCCCACACTGACACCTGAATAGAAATGTATGAAATACAATTTTATGCCATTGCTTTTTATGTTGAATTGAAGAGTTTTGTGGAAGCCTTTTTTTATACATGTATGCATAAAATACCATACTGATACTGACTTCTATACATATCTTTAAAATTCCTAAGTAACATGCAACTGAAAAATGACAATTCTATAAATTGACGTGAGATGAGATCGCTTCACCATTTCATTTGATGGTTGAAGACAAAATTGATTTAGTCATGAGTGACACTGAAACATAAATTCTCCATTCATCATTTATATACTAATATGTCATCGATTGCCAATGACGTCAGTCAGAGAATTACATTCTAATCTAACAAATTAATCCTTGAGATATTTTCAATTCAAGCTGGTTTCAACACAGTTCCATGGAGACAAAAATTGATTTGAAAACACTCTCCTCTGTAAACAATATTGAAGTCGTGCTAGTGTCCATGAACGTTCAGGCCTTGCACTACAGACACGACAGTGAAGCAGGTTACCTAAACATGTACTATGTTTTAAAACTTGGTTTAAGCAAATGAATTTTGAGGCGTAAAATACCACAAGCAATCACAGTGGTCATGCAGAAAGTACCCAATCCTATGAACCAATTCAAACCTATGCTCGATCAAGTCATGAGCAAAGAGGAGAGTTGACCCAGAGGTTGAGAATGTGACCCTTGTAGTATGACTTCAGCAGAACAGCATTCTCTGAGGGGAAAACAAACGACAGGAAAGCTGGAGGATGGGTGACAGAAGGGATACTAGTACGAGGATTGCGCAAGTCTTCTAATACTGATAGTGATCTTGTACTTCATCTTGTTTCTCTGGTTATAAGTTATTCATCTACTCCACAGTGGGCAAACATGGCACATCATCTGAATCCTAGTTATCTTCCACTTGTCTTGTATTCAGGCATGGTCATTTCTTCATATTGCTATCTTGTACCTTCTTAATAGGCCAGTAGACGAATTGTGCGGGTCGTGTGTATAAGAATAGTAACAGTCACCACATACACTACGGTATAGAAATTACGTGCAAGACAGTTAGCTTAGCATAATATACAAGGTGAAAACAAATAAAGCTTTGGGTGATATGTTAAATGCATGCAACTACCACTACCACAAAACATACATGTTATCTAATATCATTCTTTCAAAGAAATTACATGACAGGGTGCACCCTACACCAGACTAGGAAGTTCACAACAAAAATTGCTGCGCAAGTTGAGAGACTACAAAAAACTTACTTCTTCCACTTTCCACTAAGCAATATCTGAAATCAGGCCACGGTAAACGTTAAATTTTTTTTCCGAACACAGAACATAACAGTAAACACTTACTAAAAAATTCAATTTCTAACAACATAAAATATTCATTATTGTAAAAAAACACAGCTCCTGGCATGGACAAACCTTGATTGGGAGCAATCCATTTAGTTTTATTCACACTACCTACTACTGGTACATCATACATGTACCTTAGGCATAGGCCAACCTCTCTATACCTTGTCAATTATTCTTCACTAGCCTAACTGGTACAATTTAGGCACAAGGCAAGGCTAAGCAGAGTGCAGCAGGCCTACATTATACTTGGCTAGTCTTAAATCCGAGGAGTGACAATGCTCCCACTTCTAGGCCCACTAATACTGCATGGAGTGTAGGCTACCAATACAATACATACACTACAGGCCTAGGCTACAAGTACAATACAAACAATCAATTCAATGCCATGCCCATGATGATGAATGATGATGAATGATGATGCAGTCGTGATGCTTGCAATTTTTGCATGCTAGCTGCACGAGAAAAACATGCCATAGGCCAGTGGTGTGTTAGACACTGGTTATACAAGTCTCCATTATATTTATAGGCCCAGGTCACTTCGTATTCTCACCAAGAAGTTCGAGTCAAGAGGTCACCAGCCGGTGGTTCATCTCCTCCTGATGCTCCGCCGGAACACAACTTCGAGAACTCGTCCTCCCCATAATCTGGTTCAAACTGATAGGGCACAAAGATGTCGATATCTGGCCCCTCGTCATCAGACCTCTCCGTGGAACCAGATTCCACCTCCTCATCCTCTGGATAATCGGAAATATCAGAGCAGGACGGACACTCAGATTCACTGACTTGTTCATGTTGTGACGTCATGAGGCCACGTGACTTAGTGCGGGTTTTTCAAAACGTCTTCGGCAGTTGGCCAGTCTGACGCGATTAAAAGAGCGATTTTATAATAAATCTAATCAAAAATGGAAAATTTGAGCTTTACATTTGTAATCAACAATTAAAAACGGACGTATTTCCGCAAAGTTGTAAATCACATCATAGTATCACTACAGTTAAGCAACAACGCATCAAAACCATGCTTCCAGCGGTGTTGCCTCCGTTACCTCCGCCCAATACGTGTTATTTTTCTGTCGCACACCTCACTTTACAGTGCACCTCACCCAAATTTGAGCTGATTCTGCCGTTTGCAATGTACACTATCTCTATGCGGTAAACAGAGCAGTATATGGTGAACCCGATGTTTTCGATCACACAGACCTCACTTTCCAAGGCCACTGCGCTGTTAATATGAGCTTGATTTCAAAATAACTTCACAAGGTTTGCCCTTTCAATCTTCTCTAGACACTGCGTAAGTTTCAACGAAAAGCATATTGTGTTTTTTGAATGAGACACAAAAATGTTGCACTTGTCGAGATATCAGACCGCTGATCGAGCAATAGCGATGGTCAGTGGCATCACGCTGACTTGTTACCATATGCCGTCAGCTTGAAATAGATTGCATACAAATGCATGCTGTAATTTTCGTCAAGGGATTAACGCGCGTTGCCTGTAAAGCTTAGCAATGTCAATACATTGAGGGTCAAGATGGATTATCTGAAATCGGAAAGTGCACTGCCCAACATTTGACAAGTTCATTTCATCCTCCAAACGGCCATGGCCGCTCACAGGAAAACCAAAGGCCATCAAACCAGATTAGATGCACCACGCTCTGGCCCAATCATGAAAAAGGCCAACGTCCTTTCAGGATTGAAGGTACTGGATAAGAAACTTGCATTTGATTTGAGACTGAGGAATTGGAGAACATAAAAATGCCGAGGGAGTTGAAGTGGTAAAAGAATTCGGTAAGCTATTCGCCTGAAAATTAGCAAGCCAGCAAAACAGGTTTATGAGTACAGCGACGAGTTGGAAGAGGTACTATTCATACTATATGATTACCATCACAAAATTAGCATGTCAGTTAAGGCCGGATTTTGCAGATTTGGTGAAAGGTCACCCATCCAATACAATCACCAATGGAAAGCATAATTTCAGGGAACCAGGCAATTTGAGCGCTGATTAATAAATACTAGCATATACCCATGGAGCGGGCAAAGTTGAAATGTAATATACATTAGTTAAATGGGCACGATGATTAAGCTACATTAAATCTCTAACGTTACTGAAGTTTTATTAAAGGTTAAACACGAAATTAACTGCATTTAGGGACTTATTGCTGCTATCTACATGCAACCCCCAATAGATTGATTGGAGTACGCTATTTTGCACAATGCGTTGAGACCAGTGACAGCAGGTCCTGTTCCAAATAAGGCCCTCACATATCAGGCATATCACCTACCCACTCCCGTACCCAATGCCACTGTCTGACCAAAGCCAGGCGCATGGAGAGATGCAGAACGCATTTCAAACTGACAACATCAGTCAGTAAAGAATAAAACAAAGAGCAAGCGCTGGCCACTCTACATATTTTGTCCATCCTGGCATAACTGTTTATTGATACCCTGACTACATGTTCCGGTAGGCCACTCTGCAGAATTTGCCTTATCACTCAGGTCAGTGTTTCTCGAATAGAACTAAAATAGAACAGGCTAATCATTAATCTCCCTGCTAATACCCTGCACCATGGACCAGGTTGTATAGCACTACATACGTGCTGGAAGCTAATACTGATGTGGCAGGGAGAATATGCGTGAAGTTTGTGCATGCTTTTGAGAATGAGCGGAGCTCTCCAGTCGACGTGCTCTCTGAAAAGTTGTTATTTATTCTAAAACCACGAAGATATTCGACATATGACACCCTCAGTGACACTCTTACTTATGATCCACGCCTACGAAACCAAAAGTTGCAAGAATTCGACGCATTTTCGAGGCCCAATTTTGAAACAAAAATCGCCTCCTATTTAGCGGCCACAACGCGCATTATAGTATAGATTGCATTACATAAAGGCACAGATTGAGGAGAGGAAGGTAATGTAATAGTCTTGCGACATGGCAATCTGTTCCTACAAAAGGTGTAAAGGAGGACATTAAATTACCATTCAGAACAAAAACTGTCATCAATGTACCAACAAATGATCAGAAATATTTTCTATGGAGTCCGTTGGCGGCCAAGTACCATCAAAGTACTTCATGTGAAAGGCCGAAAAGTCTGAATGAAAGACATAGTCTGAGTGACACTGATCACAAGACATCGCCTGAATTTAGCTCTTCTGGCCTCAATCCCTACAGGATGTATGAGGACACGATCAAGATTAACTCCTTTCCTGTCTGTGTTCAAACTGATATTCCCAAGATCGAAAAACAATCTCAAGATTCATGTGTTTAGGTTACAGAATGAATGGGCTAAAAGCATCTATGAGGCAATACTTGAACCACTCTACCTTTCCAAGAACTATGACGACGACAATGTTAATGATATCCTATTTCAAGGAGAATTTCATGTCCATAAGAGACACCGAAAATCTACATTAGAAAGGCATAAATTGAAATGTGGCGAACATGATTATTGCAAAATAAGTCTGCCGGTGCCAAATAGTAAATGGTCTAACCTTAAGTTTGAAAAGCTCACATTCAACATCTTTTGCAGGTGAACATTTACTACTTCTACACTGGACTTTATGCTAGGATGCGGGACAGTGTGCAAGACAATTCACTTTTTGTTGATGTTTTGGGGCTGGGGCACGACGCTAACTTTGGGAGCGGGTTTCTGAAGCCATTTCCTTAAGATCTGCCACCGAAAATTGTACGAGGGATGAACAAAGACATTCTGCGCTATGTTACCATTACCAAAACATGAAAGAATTCGCCGTTGGGTTTTGAATCATTCTAGTTTCAACCTAAAATAAACCTAATCCTGAACGGGGGATTTTCGATTCAGGGGAAATGTCAGGCATCCATCCAGGTATACGATATCCATGGATTCCATTGTTGATTAGTAAAAAAACAACTCAATCTGGTAATTCCTATTGCACCAACTATGAAATAATAAGTTTGAAACGTTCGAAATTCGCCTGGGTACTAACCGAACAGCAAGTGGAAATGAAACAGCTAGTAAAAGGAATCTGGTCATCCTGTTCAAAAGACCGATGTCGATATGACATGCCTCAAACCTGCAGTGTCTAAGAGAAACGGATATTTGACCAGTCCCATCTCCGGCCTGGCGAAAAAGAGGGCCATAATCGGTCCGAGAGGGTCAAAATGGTTCCGGCGACAATCCTATGCAGGATACCGTTAACAAACGTTTGAATAAGATTCTGTTGCTAAGCCTATGTGGGATTCTGTTACCAAGCACATAGGATTCCGAAACCGGTTTTATGTAGGATACCTATTCCACGGTAGCGCAGTGGAAGAGGGTCGGCCTCATGATCAGGAGGTCGTGGGTTCGACTCCCGGCCGAGTCACTGCTTGGTTCCCCGACTGGTTGAGTTCAAGTGAGCGCCTTCTGGTTGCTCCTTGAAAACCCTGATTGATTTCTGTGGAGACCGGGGTAATAATGTGATATCCCACAGCGCTTTAACAGTTCCATTACTGAGGAGCGCTATATAAATGCGTGACATTATTATTTATTATTATTATTTCTTCAGTATTAAAGTAGCAGACGGTTTTTCCAATTTTGTTTCGTATCGAACAACGTTGTTTATTATTAGAGAGGTTGCGCACCATTACGTCTCCCACTCCGACTCCAACTGAGTCATTTAGTGAAATCTTCTTCAATATAACTGAACTATTGAACGCTTTCATATTGATAAATTACCTGTATCTGCACAATCATTTTCGAAATTCCAAATTTGACCTGTGTATAAGACGGATATGATGAAGTCGTCATCCAAGTCGTAGGCAATCACTACGATCTGGAATATGACTTCATATGTTCCTCCTTCTGCACAGGTCCGATCTGGAATTTTAAAATCCTTGTACATGTACACGTAGTTTATCAATATGAAAACGTTCGTCACTTAAATTAAATCGAAGTTGTCACTAGATGACAATAATTCACTCTCAAAGTTGAAGTCGGAGTGGGAGTTGTAAATGATGTGCAACCTCTCTATTTTCAGCACTCACAACTTGATCCTGGCCTGGGTAATTTTTCGCGCCTTTAAAGGGCTTGCCGAGGTTGAACTTAAAGCCGGATCATTGGTACTATTATGGGCAGTATTACCATGCTGTCCACTGCCCAGTCGCCTCATGTTCTACATATTAAGTGCATGTAGTTTCATCAAGAAATTGCACAAAACAGGAAAAAAATTAAAAATGTTGCAAAATTATCACGCTCTTCCGATGTTGACTCCGATTAGAGCCGAGTTAGCCCTCCATGGGTCGATCCTCTACAAGTGGACCGATGCACCTGTAAGGTGCTGCCTGCCTTGAGCCATTGATCTACATTGTTCTCTGACGTCTTTCTGTAGATTTTGTCCTTGATGTTAAGCGAATCGGGAAGACCCCCAATCAACCTCGGTGACGGGTGTATTATCCCCGGGTGACGTTACTAGCTGTCGTTTGAACACATGAAAATACACTGCCTACATTAGTCTTCTTTTCCTACCGGGGCCTCGAAAAAAAAGGATTGGGAAAGAATGCGTAATTTGCAAGGCTTTAGCCACCCAAATGTCGGTAAAACAACGCTGCCTTCACTGCCATCAGTGACCCTGTTGACGAGGAGAAATCTAAATAACATCACGGAATTCCGCCGGCTTCCGTGAGCGGGAAAGAAATTCGAGCACTAAAGTGAGATTTATTAATCGTCAATAACTTTCATAAGTATAGTGTGCAAATGGAACAGAAGAAGAATAAACCTATTGAAGTAAAAAGCCGCTCATTGCCGCTTTAACGTCACCCTGATAGTAAGACGGTACGTCATTTCCAGCCTATGTCTGGATTTTTGTTCCGTGATTTGAGCGACATGCAGCTGAACTGGGAAATCCTGGGCTTCCTGAAAGTGTCAAAAGTAGTGCAGCGCAATTCGATAGATAGCCTGTCTACCACAGGGGACGTGTTGGATTGCTGTAGTGCAGCGAAATTCGATAGATAACCTGTCTACCACTGGAGACGTGTTGGATTGCTGTAGTGCAGCGAAATTCGATAGATAACCTGTCTACCACTGGGGACGTGTAGGATTGCTGTAGTGCAGTGAAATTCGATAGATAGCCTGTCTACCACTGGAGACGTGTTGGATTGCTGTAGTGCAGCGAAATTCGATAGATAGCCTGTCTACCACTAAGGACGTGTTCGATTGCTGTAGTGCAGCGAAATTCGATAGATAACCTGTCTACCACTGGGGACGTGTTGGATTGCAGTAGTGCAGTGAAATTCGATAGATAGCCTGTCTACCACTGGAGACGTGTTGGATTGCTGTAGTGCAGCGAAATTCGATAGATAGCCTGTCTACCACTAAGGACGTGTTGGATTGCTGTAGTGCAGCGAAATTCGATAGGTAGCCTGTCTACCACTGGGGACGTGTTGGATTGCTGTACTGCACCACAATTCGATAGATAGCCTGTCTACCGCTTGGGACGTGTTGGATTGCTGTAGTGTAGCGCAATTCGATGGATAGCCTGTCTGCCACTGGGGACGTCTTGGATTGCTGTAGTGAAGCCAAGTTCGATAGATAGCCTGCTACCACTGGGGACGTGTTGGATTTCTGTAGTGCAGCAAAGTTCGATAGGTAGCCTGTCTACCACTGGGGACGTGTTGGATTGCTTTAGTGCAGCGCAATTCGATAGATAACCTGTCTACCACTGGGGGCGTGTTGGATTGCTGTAGTGTAGTGCAATTCGATAGATAACCTGTCTACCGCTGGGGACGTGTTGGATTGCTATAGTGTAGCCAAGTTCGATAGATAACCTGTCTACCGCTTGGGACGTGTTGAATTGCTGTAGTGTAGCGAAGTTCGATGGATAGCCTGTCCACCACAAGAGAGGCATGTTGGATTGCTATAGTGCACCCAGAAGTATTAAGGTAGCAGGAAGGGTTGGGCATTTGTGGTTTCTGAGTCTGAGGGGGTTGGTATCTGTTGACTGTGCTTTAAGAGAGACTAGGCATGGCGCCAGTCTCTCTTAAAGCACAGTCAACAAGCATTTGGTCTCAGTATTTGGGTAAGTACAGAATCAAGGCAGCTCAGAGAGCAATGATTGAACGATGCTGTGGACAAGTCCAAGGATACTGCATCAGTCACGACCAACTTCTCATCAGAAAGCGTCACCACCAGCATATTCAATGTTCAGTTCCAACCTGTACCAGTCCAATGCACGCCTCTCATGGTCAGCAGTGGTCAGTTTAGCGCGATATGGAACATTCTTCCGAAACTCAAGCGAGGGAAGTCTGCTCATTAGCATATCTCGCGCACTGCTCCTTCTTGTAAAACATCGTAGTGAAATCGTAATGGAAAACGTCTGGCTTTGCGCCAGACATTGAGACTAATAAGTGAAGAACTAATAGGTAAAGAACTTCTACTTGCGCGAGACTGCTGTGATAAAATTATCATTGCAGAGACTCCGGTGACGTACACATATAATTTTTACAATAAAAAATGCCCTCAAAAGACGACATGGAATGATTATTTTATTGATATTTCCTACTATATACCTTCCAATTATCACTTTATAGAAATAGATCGGCGTTAGGTCGCATGCTTTTCTTTCCTGGTGACACTATAAAGCAAAATAGTTGCAACCCCGTAAATGCGCTATAAGTCCAATAATAAGTGACGGTGACCCGTTATAAATGTTTCGCCAGCTTCGCTTTTTTGCCGCTACGCGGCGCGTTGGGCCCTTGCGTCGACACTTTACATTTCAAATGACATGGTCATATCAGTTGGAGTCGTCACTGTCAGGTGCAGCCATCTGAGCTGAGAAATTGGAACTATGATATGCGATGTATCCTCCTGACTCTTCTGAGGACCCACGTGTACCATAAAAAGATATCGAAAACGAGTCGCTTATAAGCGACGTCATGTTTTCACTTTTGGCTACCTGGGCTGACTTGTTCAGAATAACGGTAGCTTTAACGAGAGCGTTAAGTCTGAACGTTAAATGTTAATGGGTTGAAAGAGATAACATCCTTAAGGATACTTTTAATACTAGGTAACCGTTAAGGATATCGTGACTTTTGTGCTTTTGAACAACCGGGCCCTGCATGGTGGGCAAGTCGAGAATAAAATCAAACCGAAATTCAGTGTCACTGACCTAGGGGTCCTGAGTACAAAGTTTCAAGTTCATAGCCCTCTCGACCTTTCTATACGTGCGAAACCAACTCTAAACTCTTTCAAATATTCCCTAACCAAACTGCCAGAATTCTCTATCAAACCAATCCCTCCTGGCTAGACATCGGCCCTCGCCCACTTAACATCATTCTCACAAGTATGCGAAACAACTGCAGCGGACTAACATCTGACCTATACCTAAACCACGTTTCGGAAAACCCCACTTGCCTCATGTGCCCTATGCATGTTCCAGAAACCTCTTCACACTTTCTTCTCGACTGTCCTATTAGTACGAAAACCAACGCAACTCCCTAATCGCCAATACCCTTCAAATAACACACTTCCATAATGCAACTCTAAACTCAAACATCCTTCTCAACGGCCATCCATCTTTCTCCAACCTCGAAAATGCTCTCCTTATCAAATCAACCCTAAAATTCATTTCATCCACAAATCGTTTTCCAATCTAACTCAAAGAAAAATATCTGCCCCCCCCCCCTCTTTTCCGTTTCCGCCAACCCCAAACTCGTATGATCATTCCTAACTCTTGCACCCCCGCCCCCCTGCACTTTCCAAACTATCTATCCTTTTTTTTCTCATTTTTTGCGAAATTTACTACATTTCAACTTCACATGTTTCTCAATTATATATTCTGTATATCTCTTCAAATTATCTTTACAAAACTTATGTCAATATTCGTATCTTTATAAACTTATGTAACTATTTGCATATATTTATATTTTGCAGTAGTTTAAGCCTTCGGCTTTTAACTGTAAAATACATGTACAATATAAACCGAATAAACCCTTTGTAAAAAAAGAAAAAAAAAGAAGCCCTCTCGGTCAGTGAACTTGAAACTGTTTTTGAGCAGGATACAGACGACGACGACGACGACCGACGACGACTGTCACTGCGGTATCGTAGAGACTCCCTTCCGAAAGAGCCAAAAAGAGACTAACATCTCGGTTACCTTTGAGGAAAAAATCCACCCAGATTTAAAATCTAATACCTTCTGGATATCCATTGGACTCCAGGCTTAAGGTCAGAGTCCTCTATTAAAACATGTGTACATTACGTGTACATTGTTGTACATAGGTTTTGGTAAAAAAAGTACTCATTGGACCAAGCAATCTGCACAAAATTTTATATGTGTCAAGAAGAACCCTTTGCCAATAGCATAATAAAGTTTTAAAAAATTCCAATACCGATTGCCTGAGAAAAAAAGATTTCCGTACACCATATCCATCAAAACGTCACTGGCGCATTGATATGGCCCTGTCAAAGTACAAGTTCTAAACTGACCAGTGAGACCACATTTAAATATATTATCAAAAAGCATATTTCTGTGATGGCCTGACTCTGTAGATTAAGAATCAACCACAGATTGAGAATTAATTCCACTTTGGTCCATCCCAGCCATGTATTTACCACAACTTGACATTTTGATAAGCTCTATGTGACTGCCACACTTCCGGTCGTGGATGAATACAGGTCTCTGCCCTTAAGCCCATTCAACGGGCTTCTGAACGGCCGAGGGATGCCAAAGCACAGGGAAAAACACATATCATCATTTGATTATTAAGAAGAATGGTAAACTACATGTAGCTATTGGTTATATAGACGAGCAATTAGTTCTAATTTGGAATAAAGGGGGCTTTTGTAACTAAATTAGCTCTAATTTATTAACAGTTGAACTTATAGGATTGCTTCTGCCTGAATTATTTTATTTCAACTCCGTTCTAAGTATTCCCCGCAAACAAAATGTGTTAATCAGGCTATTAAAAAAAGAGAATATACGTGATCAATTCAGAAAATAGAGAATAAAATGTGCATAGTTTTGCCCCTTTCACAAAAATCGAAGTAGCTCAGTTGTTGTTTTAGCAAGTTTAAAGATGAGAGAAGTATCCTTTTGTTCGTATAGATCTTCCCTTTAATAACAACCATTGCAAACGCCTGGGGGGCAATTGCAACTCAGCACCATGCGATTAAAACATATTTATGGGATTATTTTGAGTTGTTCATTCCTCTCTAATCTATACTTGGTATCATGGATGTCCCGCTTTGTGGCTAACGTATCTTGCAATTTGAATACGATCAGTCATGTCCAAGCACCTTGCGGTAGTGATAAATGATTGTAGGATTCTTTTTGATGTATCTACTGCGAGATAAAAGAAGTATTCCATTTGGAGTGATTGCAAATATTGGATATTCGTAATGGCTATCTCTAAACACTTCGAAACCGGGAACTGTTGTCAAATGCATTAAATTCTTGTCCCCTCTAAATGACATCCTTAAAAGTGAAAAGGATCGATTTTGCCCTCTTTTCTTCTGTTCGAAAAATATGAATCCGCTGTTGAAATGATCCCATATCCCGTAACAGGTTTCTTTAAATATCTTATGTTTGTGAATCAGTTTGTAGGAACCTTCTTTGTAGTGAAAGACAAATACTGACTTTTTAATTTGATCATGAACAAAAATTGTTTCATTCGACAACCCTACGTGAAGTCTGATTTCATAGTAGAGTGCTGGTATGGACATTATAAAATTTGGATGAGTAAATGAAATATCTTGTTCGGAGCGATGGTCAATTTCGAATAGAATTAATTCGTAATCAGGCTTGTAGTGCTTGGTTGTTCTGGCAAGCTTTTGAGTAGAAACTATCACATGGCTCATGTCATCGGACATCACTGGACTGAATCTTAAACCATTCAATCTGTAGTTAACCATCACACGAGTTACATACCTTCTGCTATAACTGTATAAATCTACAGACAACCTATTGCGAGGGGAATGTAAGCAGAACACAAGCAGGTATGCTTTAAAGCATAATGCATCTGTGACCCGTTCTCGAAGGTTAAAAAGATGTTTTTGTGTAGGAATTGGGCCTGGGTAATATGCAATAATGAAAAATGGAGGCTTCATCGATCTGGAAAGACCACCCCATGAATGTAAGAGAAAGAACTGTTGTTTAGAGCAGTAAACAAGACACAGTAAACGACCCGGAGTAGTTTTCTTCAATCGAAACTTTCGTTGTAGCCGAAACGTAGCGAATCTATTCGTACCTAAGATGAGAAGAACGCGAAGTTTGGTAACTAGTGACCTTCAGCACCGTCAAAACGTATCAGTTATCCGTATGGAAAATACGTGTCTCGCATACGGGTAAGTGATACTTGAGTCAGACATAAAATGAGCTTAAGCTTCGATAACTCAGCCGTGCACAATTTGTGAACAGCTCAATAGATAGGTAGCAATGAAAACTCTTCTAATTTCTCCAAAGGCCTGTGACCTGCCTTGAAGGTTAAAAAGGTGTTTTTTGTGTAGTGATTGAGCCTGGGTAATATTGCAAGGTTGGTGTTGGAGGCATTTTGCGGTCCTTCTGGGGCTATGACCCTGTTCCGTGTTCGATCAGCTCCGAAATGCTTCAGTTAAAGGGCCAACCTGGGAATAAGATGTGTTGGTTTTGCATACAAAACCACCTCTAGGAGGACCGCAACTTCACAGAACAAAATCTTTGAAACTTCAGTGAAATGAAATAAACAATACCCTAGAACGGGATGTAGCCTGATAAACCTGCTTGAAATTCACAAGCCATGTCAAAAAATGCCTCGCAACACTGGCTAAAGCCTTTAACAGATATCACGTTATTGTTATACTACAAGTGTCGGCGCATGGTGTCAAGCAGGGGTATTCTCCTCCTGGCTAGGTAAATCCCACGTCCATGTTTTCCCTTTAAGGGTTAGTTAAGAGCAATATTCAAGGTAGGTTTATGGCCCTTGCACGCTTGTACCTACAATTTGACGCTCGGGGATTCGACTACGAAAAGTTCTATTAGTCAGTAGGGTCTCCTAGGATACAATATGATAAGTTTTTGGTCCTTACCTCTACCTACCCTTTCCATCCAGATGACTGCTCCTTTTTTGTTTAATTTTATACCCGTTGCATCCTCATGCTGTGATGAATGTATTATGCAAGTAGTTTGCACTTTGTATTCAACACTGAAACCCACCACATGTCTTCCCGAAGCGAATATAATAGTGCACTGCAGTAGAGATCTCGTCAACGATACCTCCTTCGTGGTAAGATAGCCTAATTCCCAATGCACTCGCTCAAAGATTCTCAAAGAATCGACCATATGGAATAAGAATACAGAATACATAGCCATGTGTATGTATAATGCACTGCTGAGCAGTGGAGACAGGTGATGAGCCATGGTCTATTATAACGGAAGGGTTGTCATATAATTTATCTGATTATTTTAAAATTGCAAAAGTTCAGAAAAGCTAGACATATTTCTTCATTTTAGTCTCAGCAAAGTTAACTTTAAAAAACAGATCTTGCGCTGACAAGTGGAGTGTTGGACCAATATTAAAACATAGGATTTCTATTCCCTGCGCCGTTTATTTTAGATAACAAGAAGTTTATATTTCTTCAGTATTAAAGTAGCAGACGGTTTTTCCAATTCCGTTTCGTATTGAACATCGTAAAAAACGCGTTGTTCGTTATTAGAGAGGTTGCGCACCATTACGACTCCCACTCCGACTTCAACTGAGTCATTTAGTGAAATCTTCTTCAATAATTGAACTATTGAACGCTTTCATATTGATAAATTACCTGTATCTGCACAGTCATTTTTGAAATTCCAAATTTGACCTGTGTATAAGACGGATATGATGAAGTCGTCATCCAAATCTCAGGCAATCACTACGATTTGGAATATGACTTCATATGTTCCTCCTTATGCACAGGTCCGATCTGGAATTTTAAAATCCTTGTACATGTACACGTAGTTTATCAATATGAAAACGTTCGTCACTTAATTTAAATCGAAATTGTCACTAGATGACAGTAATTCACTCTCAAAGTTGAAGTCGGAGTGGGAGTTGTAAATGATGTGCAACCTCTCTATTTTCAGCACTCACAACTTGATCCTGGCCTGGGTAATTTTTCGCGCCTTTAAAGGGCATGCCGAGGTTGCACTTAAAGCCGGACCAATGGTATTATTATGGGCAGTATTACCATGCTGTCCACTGCCCAGTCGCCTCCTATTCTACATATTAAGTACATGTAGTTTCTATCAAGAAATTGCACAAAACAGGAAAAAATTTAAAAATGTTGCCAAATTATCACGCTCTTCCGATGTTGACTCCGATTTGACCCGAGTTAGCCCTCCATGGGTCGACCCTCTACAAGTGGACCGATGCACCTGTAAGGCGCTGCCTGCCTTGAGCCATTGATCTACACTGTACTCTGACGTCTTGCTGTAGATATATATTTGTCCTTGATGTTAAGCGAATCGGGAAGACCCCCAATCAACCTCGGTGACGGGTGACGTTACTAGCTGTCGTTTGAACACATGAAAATACACTGCCTACATTCGTCTTCTTTTCCTACCGTGGCCTCGAAAAAAAAGAGAATTGGGAAAGAATGCGTAATTTGCAAGGTTTTAGCCACCCAAATCTCGGTAAAAAGCGCTTCTTTCACTGCCATTTATAGTAACCCTGTTGAAGAGGAGAAATCTAAATAACGTCACGGAATCCCGCGGCTTCCGGGAGCGGGAAAGATATTCGAGCGCTAGAATGAGATTTATTAATCGTCAATAACTTTCAGAAGTATAGTGTGCAAATGGAACAGAAGAAGAATAAACATATTGAAGCAAAAAGCCGCTCATTGCTTTAGGGCAGAGACCTGTATTCATCCACGACCGGAAGTGTGGCAGTCACATAGAGCTTATCAAAATGTCAAGTTGTGGTAAATACATGGCTGGGATGGACCAAAGTTGAATTAATTCTCAATCTGTGGTTGATTCTTAATCTACAGAGTCAGGCCATCACAGAAATATGCTTTTTGATAATATATTTAAGAAAATGTGGTCTCACTGGTCAGTTTAGAACTTGTACTTTGACAGGGCCATATCAATGCGCCAGTGACGTTTTGATGGATATGGTGTACGGAAATCTTTTTTTCTCAGGCAATCGGTATTGGAATTTTTTAAAACTTTATTATGCTATTGGCAAAGGGTTCTTCTTGACACATATAAAATTTTGTGCAGATTACTTGGTCCAATGAGTACTTTTTTTACCAAAACCTATGCACAACAATGTACACGTAATGTACACATGTTTTAATAGAGGACTCTGGCCTTTAACGTCACCCTGATAGTCATTTCCAGCGTCTGGATTTTTGTTCCGTGATTTGAGCGACCTGCTTTACTGGGAAATCCTGGGCTGAGTTGTTCAAAACCACGTTAGCTTTTACGGAGATGTTAAGGCTTAACGTGAACATTTCAGTGGGTTTAACTGAAAGAGATAACGTCCTTGAGGATACTTAACGTAACCGTTAGGGATAACGTGATTTTTATGCTTTAAAACAACCGGGCCCTGGGCTTCGCCTGACCTACCTGGCTTCCTGAGCGTGTCAGAATCATGTATTTTCTATGTACAGATGTGCTCAGCGAAGTAAGATAAACATCCTGACTATAAGCGAATATACTTTAGGCGTGCAGTATCAAGGCCGGGCTTGTGCTTTATTCAGAGGCTTGAAACTTTTCATGCGAAGTTCAATAGACATCCTGCCCAAGGTGAGCGAGAAGTGTTGCATTTCCGTACGTCCAGAGAGCAGCATGTCATACACTTCAACATGTTGAAATAATTGAAAGCAAAGATGTCATTTGAACCAAGATCTGAATTGACCGATATCGATTGTACTATATTAATAGTGAATTTCGATCAATACTAACGATTATCACTGCCTATTTTCTTTAAACTCTGCATCGACCACATTGATGAATGATGCTACCAGTATACAGGGTCCTAATAATAGTGCAGGCAGCATGCATGTTCAGCACCATGTATATGGCAAGCCGTCTGTCTAATAATTAAGAAAACCAGGTTTTATTGAAAAAAACCTGGTTTTCTTCTTAAAAAACTTAGTTTCATGGAGGAAAACCATGTTTTCTTCCATGAAACTAGGTTTTCTTACAAGAAGCATAAGTTGATTAAAAAACCTAGTTTTCTTTAAAAAACCTGTTTTTTTAACAGGATAACTTGGTTTTTAAAATCAACCTATGCTTTTTCCAAGAAAACCTAGTTTCATGGAAGAAAACTATGTTTTGTGGAATAAGACAAGGTTATATGCATTTCTTTTTCAAAACCAAGTTTTTAATGAAAAAGACCAGGTTATTTTCAAAACCTAGTCTTTTTACCTCGTCCCGGACTGGCCCAAGCATGGCAGGGGAGAGGAGCCACGCGAGTGCTGAGGTATAAAGATTAGGTTGTTTCAAAACCAGGTTTTCTTCTTTCGAAACTAGATTTTCTTCTTGAAAAACCAAGTTTCATGGAAAAAAAACATGTTTTCTTCAACGAAACTAGTTTTTTTTGGAAGAAAACCAGGTTTTTATGAAAAAAACTAGGTTGTTTTAATTATTAGTCAAATGGCTGGATGAAAACATGGTTTTTTCTCTTTTCGAAACTTGGTATTGAAGAGAAATCATGGAACCTACACTTTATCTAAAAAGAATAAGTTATTTTTAAAAAACCTAGTTTTATGGAAGAAAACCTAGTTTTCTTGTTGAAAACACACTTTTCGGGAAGAAAACCATGTTTTCTTCTTTAAAAACATAGTTTCATGGAAAAAAACATGGTTTTCTTCCATGAAACCAGGTTTTTTAAGAAGAAAACCAGGTTCTTTTCAAGAAAACTAGGTTTTATTGATTATTGGACGAACGGCTTGCCATACATGTATGTCCAGACACCATGCATGTCCAGGCACCATGCATATGAAGGCACCATGTATATCCAGGCACCAAGTGGAAATGATAAATGATTGTTTGTTTACACCACATGAAGTATGGGCGAGATAAAGTATTCCAGCTGTACTGAGTGTTAATATTTCAACAGAGTTGTTTTTCTCCGAAACTTGACCACTACCCCTAGAAAATTATTGTTGACTGCATATCTCTAACCGACACCCTCACATGTGTGAAGGAATTATGAATTTTATATGTTTTTGCTCTCTGCTGGAATGGAAATAGATATCCAGTGTCGACACCGATTTGCATCATTGTTAACTCAGATTTCTAACTTCTGTGGACCAATTTGTAGTACGGTATTCTTGATTTCCATGGTATCTTTTATCTCCGGTTTAGACAGAGCCCTTCCTTGTACCCAGGCATGCCAGGAACTGCTAGGTAGAAAGATACATCGCATAATCACACTGAGTTCTAAATAACTGGACGAGAAGGGGGGCAGGACTTTCATCTTAGGGGGGAAACATTTCAAGTTTTTTTCAAAAACATTTTTACCGAAATCATGGTACGTTTTCTGCGCCTAGCATTCCTCATGACCAGGTTTGCTCCAAACGGCCCTTTTGTTACAAAACAAATCAAAAATTTATCTATCAAGATTGGAAAAAAAAAAGATCCTTTGAGGTGTGGGGCAAGTCATCTTGAAGAAACCCTGGGATTTGACTTCTCCGACTTATAAAAGTAGGTCAAATCAGAATTCCGTGCGATATGCGATGTATCCTCCTGACTCGTCTGAGGACCCACGTGTACGATAAAAAGCTATCGAAAACGAAAACTTTTGGCCACCTGGGCTGACTTCTTCAGAATAACGTTAGCTTTAACGAGAGCGTCAAGTCTCAACGTTAAATTTTCATGGGTTGAAAGAAATAACATCCTTAAGGATACTTACTAAGTAACCGTTAAGGATAACGTGACTTTTGTGCTTTTGAACAACCGGGCCCTGCATGGTGGGCAAGTCGAGAATAAAATCAAACCGAAATTTAGTGTCACTGACCTAGAGGTCCTGAGTACAAAGTTTTAAGTTCATAGCCCTCTCGGTAAGTGAACTTGAAACTGTTTTTGAAACAGGATACAGACGACGACAACGACCGACGACGACGGTCACTCCGGTATCGTAGAGATTCCCCTCCGAAAGAGCCACAAAAAGATTAATATCTCGGTTACCTTTGAGGAAAAAATCCACCCAGACTTAAAATCTAATACCTTCTGGATATCCATTGGACTCCTGGCTTAAGCCCATTCAACGGGCTTCTGAATGGCCAATGGATGCCAAAGCACAGGAAGAAACACAGTATCATCAATGGAGAGATGGATGGTAAACTACATGGAGCTATTGGTTATATAGAGTACAATTAGCTCTAATTTGGAATATAGGGGGCTTTTGTCACTAAATTAACTCTAATTTCTTAACCGTTACCCTAGAACGGGATGTAGCCTGATAAACCTGCTTGAAATTCGCAAGCCATGTCAAAAAATGCCTCGCAACACTGGCGAAAGCCTTTTAACAGATGTCACGTTATTGTTATACTACAAGTGTCGGCGCATGGTGTCAAGCAGGGGTATTCTCCTCCTGGCTAGGTACATCCCACGTCCGAGTTGTCCCTTTAAGGGTTAGTTAAGAGCAATGTTCAAGGTAGGTTTATGGCCCTTGCACACTTGTACCTCATGCGATGCATTTTTCCGATGCGAATGATGATACAATTTGACGCTCGGGGATTCAACTGCGAAAAGTTCGATTAGTCAGTAGGGCCTCCGAGGATATAATAATGATAACTTTTTGGTCCTTACCTCTACCTACCCTTTCCATCCAGATGACTGCTCTTTTTTTGTTTAATTTTATACCCGTTGCATCCTCATGCTGTGATGAATGTATTATGCAAGCGGTTTGCAATTTGTATGTCTTCCCGAAGCGAATATAATAGTGCACTGCAGTAGAGATCGCGTCAACGATACCTCCTTCGTGGTAAGATAGCCTTCCCAATGCACTCGCTCAAAGATTCTCAAAGAATCGACCATATGGAATAAGAATACAGAATACATAGCCATGTGTAGAAGAATGGTAAACTACATGTAGCTATTGGTTATATAGACGAGCAGTTAGTTCTAATTTTGAATATAGGGGGCTTTTGTAACTAAATTAGCTCTAATTTATTAACCGTTGAACTTATAGGATTGCTTTTGCCTGAATTATTTTATTTCAACTCCGTTCTAAGTATTCCCCGGAAACAAAATGTGTTAAATAGGCTAATTAAAAATGAATTTACGTGATCAATTCAGAAAATAGAGAATAAAATGAGCATAGTTTTGCCCCTTTCACAAAAATCGAAGTAGCTCAGTTATTTTAGCAAGTTTAAAGATGAGAGAAGTATCCTTTTGTTCGTATAGATCTTGCCTTTAATAGCAACCATTGCAAACATGCGATTAAAACATATTTATGGGATTATTTTGAGTTGTTCATTCCTCTCTAATCTATACTTGGTATCATGGATGTCCCGCTTTGTGGCTAACGTATCTTGCAATTTGAATACGATCAGTCATGTCCAAGCACCGTGCGGTAGTGATAAATGATTGTAGGATTCTTATTGGTGGATGTACTGCGAGATAAAAGAAGTATTCCATTTGGACTGATTGCAAATATTGGATATTCGTAATGGCGATCTTGAAACACTTTGAAACTGGGAACTGTTGTCAAATGTATTAAATTCTTATCCCCTCTAAATGACATCCTAAAAAGAGAAAAGGATCGATATTGCCCTCTTTTCTTCTCTTCGAAAAATATAAATTCGCTGTGAAAATGATCCCATGTCCCGTAACAGATTTTTTTAACTATCTTCTGTTTATGAATCAGTTTGTAGGAACCTTCTTTGTAGTGAAATACAACTACTGACCTTTTAAATTTATCATAAACAAAAATTGTTTCATTCGACAAGCCTACGAGATGTCTGATTTTATATCTCTGTGCTGTTACGGACATTATCAAATTTGGATGAGTAAATGCAATATCTTGTTCGGAGCGATGGTCAATTTCAAATAGAATTAATTCGTGATCAAACATGCGGTGCTTGGTTGTTCTGGTAAGCTTTTGAGTCCAAACTATCACATAGCTCATGTTATCTGACATCACTGGACTGCATCTTAAACTATTCATGCTGTAGTTAACAATCACAGGAGATACATACCTTCCGCTATAACTGTATAAATCTACAGACAACCTACTGCGACGGGACTGTAACCAGAACACAAGCAGGTATGCTTTAAAGCATAATGCATCTGTGACCCGTTCTTGAAGGTTAAAAAGATGTTTTTGTGTAGGAATTGGGCCTGGGTAATATGTAATAATGAAAGATGGAGGCTTCATCCATCTGAAAAAGCCACCACATGAATTTAAGAGAAAGAACTGTTGTTTAGGACAGTAAAGAAGACACAGTAAATGGCTCCGAGTAGTTTTCTTCAGTCGAAACTTTCGTTGTATCCGAAACGTAGCGAATCTGTTCGCACCTAAGATGAGAAGAACGCGAAGTTTGGTAACTAGTGACCTTCAGCACCGTCAAAACGTATCAGTTATCCGTATGGAAAATACGTACATGTATGTCGCATACGGGTAGTGATACTTAAGACAGACATAAAAGGAGCTTCAGCTTCGATAACTCAGCCGTGCACAATTTGTGAACAGCCGAATAGATAGGTGGCAATGAAAACTCTTCTAATTTCTCCAAACACCTATGACCTGTCTTGAAGGTTAAAAAGATGTTTTTTTGTGTAATAATTGAATAATATTGCAAGGTTGGTGTTGGAGGCATTTGGCGTCGAGTCGCGACGAAGGACACATCCCGCACGATCGCGATCAAGCGGATAATTCCAAGGTAGGTACTGAGCCTATGACCCTGTTCCGTGTTCGTTCAGCTCCGATATGCTTAAGTTAAAGGGCCAACCTAGGAATAAGATGTGTTGGTTTTGCATACAAAACCACCTTCTAAGAGGACCGCAACTTCACAGAACAAGATCTTTGAAACTTCAGTGAACTGAAATAAACAATACTCTAGAACGGGATGTAGCCTGATAAACCTGCTTGAAATTCGCAAGCGATGTCAAAAAATGCCTCGCAAAACTGGCGAAAGACTTTAACATATGTCACGTTATTTTTATACTACAAGTGTCGGCACATAGTGTCAAGCAGGGGTATTCTCCTCCTGGCTAGGTAAATCCCACGTCCAAGTTGTCCCTTTAAGGGTTAGTTAAGAGCAATGTTCAAGGTAGGTTTATGGCCCTTGCACACTTGTACCTCATGCGATGCATTTTTCCGATGCGAATGATGATACAATTTGAGGATTCAACTACGAAAAGTTATATTAGTCAGTAGGGTCTCCCAGGATACAATATGATAAATTTTTGGTCCTTACCTCTACCTACCCTTTCCATCCAGATGACTGCTCCTTTTTTGTTTAATTTTATACCCGTTGCATCCTCATGCTGTGATGAATGTATTATGCAAGTGGTTTGCAAATTGTATTCAACACTGAAACCCATCACATGTCTTCCCGAAGTGAATATAATAGAGCACAGCAGTAGAGATCTCGTCAACGATACCTCCTTCGTGGTAAGATAGCCTTCCCAATCCACCCGCTCAAAGATTCTCAGAGAATCGACCATATGGAATAAGAATACAGAATACATAGCCATGTGTATGTATAATACACTGCTGAGTAGTGGAGACAGGTGATGAACCATGGTCTATTATAACGAACGGGTTGTCATATGATTTATCTGATTATTTTAAAATTGCGAAGGTTCAGAAAAGCTATACATATTTCTTCATTTTAGACTCAGCAAAGTTACTTAAAAAAACTTTGCGCTAACAAGTAGTGGAGTATTGGACCAATATTAAAACTTCGGATTTCTATTCCCTTCGCCGTTTTTTTAAAGAACAAGGCGTCTTATTTCTTCATATTAAAGTAGCAGACGGTTTTTCCAATTCCGTTTCGTAACGAACATCGTAAAAAACCCGTTGTTCGTTATTTCCAGCATTCACAACTTGATCCTGGCCCGCTTGTAATTTTTTTTGTGCCTCTAAAGGGCATGCCGTGGTTGGACTTAAAGCCGGACCATTGGTATTGTTATGGGCAGTTTTACCATGCTGTCCACTGTCCAGTCGCCTCCTATTCTACATATCAAGTTCATGTAGTTTCCATCAAGAAATTGCACAAAACAGGAAAAAAATTAAAATTGTTGCCAAAATTATCACGCTCTTCCGATGTTGACTCTGATTTAACCCGAGTTAGCCCTCAATGGGTCGATCCTCTACAAGTGGACCGCTGCACCTGTAAGGCGCTGCCTGCCTTGAGCCATTGATCTACACTGTACTCTGACGTCTTGCTGTAGATATATATTTGTCCTTGATGTTAAGCGAATCGGGCAATCTTGACACTAGAGGCGCTGATGTCGTTCTTAAACAACGGCTCTAGCACTGCCTAATTGCCACCATCTTGAAAAGCAGTACCGCGCATGTGGAAATGTAAAGAATCTTTACAATTGCAAAGAGGCTATCGCATCACCACTACGCACGAGAACACGATGACTGCACTACGCTGCATTGATAGTTTGCAATAAATTCACGTAAAAACACACCAGAACATCTCGGGTTTTATATACAAAGATCATATTTTGTTATTTATTTATAAAACAAGCCATTTTATGAAAGAAGGTGGCACTTACTAGGCCTGGATAAGACTTTGGAGTTTGAAGTGGTGGTGACGCAGTGTTGAAAACACCTGAATCTCAGGATGCCGATATCCAAGATGGCGGAATTCACTGTGCGAGTTTGCGAATCGGGAAGACCCCCAATCAACCTCGGTGACGGGTGACGTTACTAGCTGTCGTTTAAACACATGAAAATACACTTTTATTATTATAATTAAAACATATTTTTATGTGCCTTTATCAACAAATTGCTCAAAGGCACCTTACAATCTAAGAAACAATGTGCTCAAAGTACTAAAACACAGTAATAAAACAATGAAACCATTTAGAACCACATGATTAAAAACGGATTTAAAAATAGGCTTATTTAAAAAGATAGGTTTTCAATGCCTATCTGCGTACATTCGTCTTCATTTCCTACAATGGCCCCGAAAAAAGAGAATTGGGAAAGAATGCGTAATTTGCAAGGCTTTAGCCAACCAAATCTCGGTAAAAAACGCTTCTTTCACTGCCATAAGTGACCCTGTTGACGAGGAGAAATCTAAATAACGTCATGGAATTCGGCGGCTTCCGGGAGCGGGAAAAAAATTCGAGCGCTGGAATTAGATTTATTAATCGTCAATAACTTTCAGAGGTAAAGTGTGCAAATGGAACAAAAGAAGAACAAACACGTTGAAGCAAAAAGCCGCTCATTGCTTTAACGTCACCCTGATAGTCATTTCCAGCGTATGTCTGGATTTTTGTTACGTGATTTGAGCGACCTGCTTTACTGGGAAATCCTGGGCTTCGTCTGACCTACCTGGCTTCCTGAGCGTGTCAAAAGCATGTATTTTCTATGTACAGATGTGCTCAGCGAAGTAAGATAAACATCCTGACTACAAGTGAATATACTTTAGACGTTCAGTATCAAGCCATGGTTTTTGCTTTGTTCAGACTCTTGAAACTTTTCATAGCAATTGTGCTATTCCCAATTATTGCTGCAAAGTTCAATAGACATCCTGCCCAAGGTGAGCGAGAAGTGTTACATTTCCGTACGTCCAGAGAGCAGCATGTCATACGCTTCAACATGTTGAAATAATTGAAAGCAAAGATGTCATTTGAACCAAGATTTGAATTGACCGATATCGATTGTACAATACTCACAGTGACTTTCGATCAATACGATTATCACTGCCTATTTTCTTTAAACTCTGCATCGACCACATTGATGAATGATGATACCAGTATATACAGGCTGTAGGTAATAGTGTTGGTTTGCTGTAGTGCAGCGAAATTCGATAGATAGCCTGTCGACCGTTGGGGAGGTGTTGGATTGCTGAAGTGCAGCAAAGTTCGATAGATAGCCTGCTACCACTGGGGACGTGTTGGATTTCTGTAGTGTAGTGCAATTCGATAGATAGCCTGTCTACCACTGGGGACGTGTTGGATTGCTGTAGTGCAGCGCAATTCGATGATAGCCTGTCTACCACTGGGGACGTCTTGGATTGCTGTAGTGCAGCCGAGTTCGATAGATAACCTGTCTACCGCTGGGGATGTTTTGGATTGCTGTAGTGTAGCGCAATTCGATAGATAGCCTGTCTACCACTGGGGACGTGTTCGATTTCTGTAGTGCAGCGCAATTCGATAGATAACCTGTCTACCGCTGGCGATGTGTTGGATTGCTGTAGTGTAGCGAAGTTCGATGGATAGCATGTCTACAACAAGAGAAACATGTTGGATTGCTGTAGTTTAGCGAAGCTAGATAGATAGCCTGTCCACCACAAGAGAGACATGTTGGATTGCTGTAGTGCAGCGAGACTTTACATTTCGAATGACATGGTCATATCAGTTTGAGTTGTTTGTCGTCACTGTCAGGTGCAGCCATCCGAACTGAGAAAATGGAACTAGGCACTTGCCTCAAATGAAAACTATCTTGCTATAATACCCTTCCGTCAATCGCTTTTGAATTTTCTAGTACTTTACCGTCGAATAGCCGCGAATAGAATTGTTTCAAACGGGCGACGAAGGTGGATTTTGAAGTTTTCCTTTTTTGTGCAATTTGTTGATGGAAACTACTTATGTAGAATAGGAGGTGACTGGGCAGCCGACAGCTTGAACAAGACACTAACTTTCGGAGCGGGGTTTTGAGGCCATTTCTTTAGGGGGTCGGGGAGCTGCCGCCGAAAATTGTACGACGGACGTACAAAGAAATTCCGCGCTGTGTTACCATTACCAAAACGTGAAAGAATTCGCCGTTGGGTTTTAAATCATTCTCATTTTAAAGAACCTAATCCTGAACTGGGGATTTTTGATATAGGGGGAAATGTAAGGCATCCATCAAGGTAATCTACATCCATTGATTCCATTGTTGATTAAAAAAAAACACCTCAATCTGGTAGTTCCTATTTCATCAACTATAAAATAAGTTTAAAACGTTTGAAATTCGCTTGAGCACGAACCAAACAGCCAGTGGAAATGAAACAGCTTTTAAGAGGAATCTGGTCATCCTGTTCAAAAGATCGATGTCGCTATGACATGCCCACAACTTGCAGTGTCTAAGAGAAACGGATATTTGGCCAGTCCCATCTCAGGCCTGGCGAAAAAGAGGGTCATTTCCCGTACCGAGAGGGTCAAAATGGCTAAGAATTGCTATTTTGATAGACTAGTTTAAATATATAATTTCACATTTGGTACAATAGGAACTACCAGAGTAGTAAAAATAACTAGAAACTTTTAGTTATTTTACACTCTAACTATTTTACTTTACTAATTATTTTTCGGAGTGCATTATTTTGACCATTGAGCCTTCATCTGAAAACTCTGACTTAAATCACATCCCCAAAGAAACGCAATTAATACTGTCTCGCCTACTGATACCGCTTCCAGAGCCCAGTGAGCATTTTTTCATGGGAAAGTAATAAAAGTGACGACAATCCGTATTGTATTTTCATAAGCGTGCTAATAACTTTGATTCTCTTACCAAGCCTATGTAGGATTCCGCTGACATTCCGTTATTAAACAAGCGTATGAATAAGATGCTATTGCTAAGCCTATTTAGGATTCTGTTACCAAGCATATACGATTCCGAAACCAGCTTTATGTAGGATACCTATTCCACTTATATATAGGATCCCGCTAACAATCATAATTTTATTAGGATTCCTTGGCCTTTATTAGGTTTAACAAATCCTATATGAGATTATGATGAAGAATAAGCTCAGAATTTGCACATGATTATCACTTGTAGTGGGGAAAATGTTTTGAAATGATATGTACTAGAACGATATGTAGTTTAAACAAATGTAGAACGCAGACCAACTTATGTGCATACTTTGTAAACATACTAGTTGTAGATACAATGTGACAAAAAACGTTCTGTTCGGAAATGTATGTTTATTGATCATATCATTAGTTATTCTCATTGATAGTTTTGTTCCATTGTTCGTAAACAATTGTCTGAATTTTCCAAACGAAATCATGCATTATATAAATACCTTTTTAATTGGTTTCAGGCAGCCTCATCCCAAGCCATTGCGCCTCCGCCCATTCCTGTCGCGAGGTTGAATTGTAGCTTCATTTTCGGTTGAGCAGAGCGATCGACCACCCAAATATCACGAGATCTCGCAGGGAGGCGCTAAGTTTTACCATGTAGGCTGGGTTTCAGATGGCGTGATCGATTACTTCTTCTTTTTCTTCGTTCTCTCTTAGATGGTTAGTCCCTTCTAGCGATGTACGCCGTCGTCTGCCTTATCCGGTCCTGGTCATCGTACAACTGGTCCTTGATGGAGGTTCCCGATGGCCAGATCTCCTCCCTTACGGCTGCTAGGTCAGGGCACTTGGACAGGATGTTGCTGACAGTCATCGGTTCGGAATTGCAGGGGCACAGGTCACTCTCTCCGATTCCAAACTCGTGGAACAGATGGTCTTATAGTCTGCAATGGCCGATCGATTACTAAGCGCAAGTGAGCACGAGTAAGCGCCACAGCGTTCTTTTTGGTACTGACGCCTCATCTCGCGCCAGGCCGTAGTGAGCGACCCTCGGAGTAGACCAATGCTTCGTCCCCAAAAAGGACGAAGTGCGAGGTGCCATTGCGAAAATGATTGACGAAGCAATGACCTGATTGGTTGGCTAGCATTGTGACGTCAAAGTATTTTTACACCGAGGGGTTTTCCGGTTTTTCATCATGGCTTTGGCTTAAATGCGTTTAGGCTGGAATTCCTGGCTTTTTTCGAGGTAGCACATAGCCTCGATGTACAGCGTAGCAGACCGAGGCTATATAATGAGCTACCCTCAGAGTGCTTTACGTGTCATCCCGAGATCAAATGGTCGCCGGATAAGATTTTGAGAAAAGTTGACAGACGATCCTACAAATGCCGGCATTACGATGTACACAAGTTTTTTTCATTGCATCAGACTGCAGTTCTTTGGCAAACATAGAATATATAGGTATGGAAGTAATTGATATAATCATGTAAAAAAAATGGTCAATAAGGTCAGTGATTACTTTACGCTCACCCGGTATTTTGTCTGGTCATTCTTTTTTATTGCTACTTTGCCTTACTGTTACTCGGGCTTGGCGCGAGAGCGTTCGGGCTTAATTCATATAGGCAGGCACTTCCAGGCGCGAGATCCGGTGCTTAGCCTACCCACAAGCATGGCGCTAGATATCGAACACGCCAACAGATTTGTATACTGGAACAGTAACAGAGTGGTTGCAGGCAAGTGTCAACAGGCAACCACCCTGCTTATACTACTCAGTTCAGTCAAAGCAACATCTACCAACTTCGACCTTGCGTCTTGACTTCACTCCACAACACATTTTTTTCCATTTGCAAATCGCCTGTCCTCTTTACCACTTCTTCCACCATGTGTAATGCTCTCTCCTATATACCTTCATTTATTACCTTCTTCCTGGATTGGAGGCCCTTCGTTGTCGGATATTTGACCAATAATTCTGATACCAACGCGAGGCAGCTTCTGAGGCAATCGGGGGCTGTGTCCAGAGTTTTACCGGTTATGAACAAAATTCCAAATGATCTGCTTCGAAATTGCATTCGCTCAAAAACTATTTCTGATAATCGATTATACTGTGGCCAAAGGCCAGCTCGGTCTTTATGTGGAGACAAGTATGACGGGCCTATTTGATCTTCCGCTCCTGCCCCGTGGAATTGTCTTCTCATCTTCTCATAGGTTAACTTAATCGTCGGAACATTGACATTTCAAGTAAATCCATTCCCTGAGGGTCCCAGCTAGAAGTGACAAGATGGAGGCATCGAAATTACAATTTTATTACCGATGTCATTTTCCTCAACAAACTAAAGCGATTGCTCTCTTGATAGCCGATACGAGGAGTCTACTGGCGTGCAGTGTAATATGTACATTATATGAACCATGCATTGCTTATGAATATGGCCCCAGTGTTCGGCATTGCCTTGGCTTCGTCAGAGGATGCAACGACGCACGCAAGACGGAGATATTAAAAAGGTATACTGCGTTTTTTGGAAGAGGCATGTATTCATCCACGACCGGAAGTCACATAGAGGTTATTAAAATATCAAGTTGCCGTGGTAAATCCATGGCTGGGATGGATCAAAGTGTAATTTATTCTCAATATGTGGTTGATTCTAAATTCACAGAGTCAGGCCATCACAGAAATATGCTTTATGACAATATATTTAAGAAAATGTGGACTCACTGGACTGCTTAGAACTCGTATTTTGATAGGGCCATATCAATGCGCGAGGATGGCACGCCAAAGCGGAATACATGCAAGACTTGAAAATATAATGGAACATTTTGAAATATATTGAGTTGTGCACGTCTGATAATATCATTTGAACGGTCTGAGAAAAGGCAACGAAACTTTTTTAATACCCTCTTCAAAAGACCCTTTTCAATGTTTTCATTCACCCAGATTTGTCGCTACATCGCGGCTCTCTGCCCTGTTGACACAAGCAATGTATTTTCAGTGGGACAAACGTGTACGCAATAAAAGCCCAGACCTGCAACGACCTTTTTCGGGTGGGACAAGGAATCAGCGGCGAATATGATCTATTTGTTGGAGGACAGACCGAGGTCCCAATCTCTATTTATTGTTTATTCTTCAATGGTAGTTTTTACGCACACTATTTAACTTTGCCACATGAAAATTATTCACAGTGCGACCGGAATATCGCGAGTTGTACGCAGAAGATCGTGTACGAAAAGGTTAAGTTAAGTCTAAAGGTATAATATTTGTTTTCGTATAGTCTCACCTAAAGTCTCGATAGGTTATAACTGTCAGTGTGGTTAATAGGTTGGTTGCCTGGTAGAAAAACGCAGCAACGTGTGCATCGCCGTACCATTCGTTAAGCAAAACTGACAAGTAATAATTCAACAATAGAGCCTTCTGGTTGGCTCATTTCTACAATGTGCATAGCGGGGATGGAGAATCGCTAGATTACCCATAATCGGGGCCTTTTCTTTCTCGATTTTCACAGAGTTTCCTCATCGAAACTTACAGTTTTCCTTATTTTGCAAAAAAGAGTAACCCACGTGAAAGATGGATTCCGGCAGCTGAGTGCGGTGGCATTCTACCGATGGTGGCAGGTGAAACAAAATTAGACCTCCGAGGAACTGGGTTAGCTATTCACCCGGTAGGTATTTTCCGGGCGTATGGGCTTAGTAAGTAATTCGCTAATAAATGAGGGCTAATCTAAGCATAATCGTAAAGTGCTATATATACATATATGCTAATCTCAACCATAAAAGTCCAACGATCGGAAATAAGTAATTGACAGTACGAAATCAGTAGCATCGGGAATAAGGAATATGAAATATCTATCTTCAATGATTTTCAGAAAACAAGGTGGACATGTTCTTCCGGCAAGAAAAGCTACATTCAGCGCACAAGGGAGGTGGTCGTCGTGAAATGTTGGGGTCGCCCTCAGGCCCAATGTTATCCTCTAACAGCAAAGGGCGAAACTTTTGCACGTATATCCTTTATCTTAGTATAGTATAGTATTTCAAATTCAGCATTAGGCCTTACAATCCATTTTTGTGCAAAGGCAGAATGCAAGGATCATACAAATTATTTCTGCAAATCGGCAATAGTTGAAAACCAAAGCCGGAGGACCCATCGAAATTGACAGCTTAGGCGACAGAAGTTCAAAAACTTAACAATTTCCCAAGAGAGGTCTCTCGCCTATAAATTGATTTTCTAATGTTACCAAGGTATATTTGTAAAAACGTGTTCACATTGTGAAATCAGCCTTGTACAGTCCTACCAGAAAGTAAATGTCCACAGGTTTCTTTAAATGTCACAGAGGTAGAATAAGATAATTGAATACGGTTTTCTGCAGAGAATGGTATATCTAGTTGGTCATGTATCTGTTGTATTTGGACTCAGCGAATCCTGTATCTTCATTATGTATCAGGCAATTTAAAAAATATCCAAAAAGTGACTTTTTTATTTTATTTTCGTTCTTTTTCACAATGTATGGGTGAACTATGATGCAACAAAGGCTTTTTGCTTTCATTACTAGAAAATTCCAGCCGAATTCTTTCATTTTGAAGATTAGTTTAAGCTCGCTACAGGTTGTTGTTTTTTCAGACAGCTGGTGACCTTTGAGAACACCCCTCATAGTCAGCAATGCAGTCAGTTTGAGTCTTTATGGCCAACTCAGCTCATACATGAAGGATTAAGGGGGTATTTATCAAAGGATATGGAAGAGATTAAAAAGGTAATATAAAAATCCTCAGCAAAAATGTGCATTTGTCATGACTATCGTACACACTGTATGGAATTGCAAGTGCCAAAAAATTATGATCATAAAGCACAGTTCATGGGCTTATTTGAATTTTTGAAAAACGCACATGAAATAAGAAAAGTGATTTTAGGACCTTTTTAAAATGTTTGTTGCATAATGAAGGGATGGAATTAGGTGCATCCAAATACTGCAGATATATGACCAACTAAATATAAATGTACCATACTCTGCTGAAAACTGCCTTCAAATATCTTATTTTATCTCTGTGACATTTTAAAAAAACGGTGGACATTTACTTTCTGGAAGTTTCTGGATTTAACCTGCTCTTGGTAGGGACATCGTCATGTGGCAACCGAACTTCTTCTGAAATGTAAACCATTGCTGAATTTTATATCCATTTCCTAGTGATAGAAAACTTATAGACATTTTTAGTGAAACTCCTTCCCATATTCCCTTTGAAAATGGAAATATTGCCGAGTTGATTAATTAAGAGATTTTGTAATGCTGCATTATGATGCAGTGATGAGTGTTCCGTAAGCTTCGAAATTCACTAAAACTTTGACTTGAACAAAACACGGGTGTTTCATTAATATAGTGTGGGAATCCCTTATACGCAAGGTTTAGCATTACAAAATGCCTTCTTAGTGCAGAATGCTCCACATAGTACGGCGACCTGTGCAAGGTTGCCGTATCTAGTGTATGAGCAATGAAAGCAATCAGGGGCCATGTTTACGAATGTATCGCAACATTTTCGTTGCTACCTGTTTGCGATGGTTTTGCGGACACGCTAATTTTGCGATGCGTGGTACTTACGAAGACCTCGCAAAGTCCTCGCAAAAATATTGCAACTTGGCCAGCACGCAAAGTTTGCGAGCGCTCGCAAAGTTCCATGTCATTTGAATCGACGCTTATTATGTGCGGTCCTTCGTGCGGATACAGTCTGAAAAGACTGTCGATTACGGGGTGTTTATAGGACGTATAATGGACGTAATATTGAGGCCTACGTAATCGTTGAATTGGCATATGGTTATGTATTCGTGTATACATTAGACCTTCACATTGGTGATCAAACATTTCCACTCCATTTCCAATCCTATCATCATGGAACAAGCCGGGAAAAAAGTAAATGGTGGTCGCAAGAGGAAAAGGTGATTTTGGTGGAAGGCGTCGAAACAAATATTCGAGTCATTAACAGCAAATTTTCAGATAGTCTTACACGGGTCAAAATATTCAAGTAATTGCCGTATTACATCTATAGTATTATGCAACTGTTGAACCACCCAGTTGAACCACCACCATGTTCACCTCAAATGAATATTTAATTGTGATTGTATATTAATTAAATTGTTGACTGAATGATGGCTAGGCCCATAAAATGGGACACCCTATATGTTCCCGTTTTATAAGCCAGTCAGCGTCAGCCTACTAGTCATCTAAATGAACTAATAAATGGAGATTATTGCTAAATAGACGCATTGGTTGACTTTTATGAATGCTATGCATATTATTGTATTATTGAAAATAATTACTGTTAGAACAGGAGATATAGGCCTAACTTTCATTAGAATAAAATATTTCCAAACAATTTTTTGACAACGCTTGATGAAAAGAAATCAGGAGAAACAATGGCTTTCATTTATGATTAAAACGTTGTGACTGCACATAACACCTGGAATACAAGGAATGAGGCTCCGCTCCCAATCATTACAATGGTTTGAATGGGGATGGGCCAATAAGAAATCAATATCACTGGTTATAGTAGGCCCATTTCTTCTAATAAAAGAGACCCTATCGTGTCATTTCTTTAGAAATGATATTGAGGTTTTAGAATCCCTCCTCCATTGTAATGAATGGGAGCGGAGCCTCATTCCTTTTCTTCGAGGTTTTAGAGTAAATACGTTAAAACGTTGTCGCTAAATGATTGAGAAGGTTCAGCCATGAGTTAGGGGTTAAAGGGTAACTCGTGTAAAATTTCACCATATTATGATTACCATCACAAAATTAGCATGTCAGTTAAGGCCGAATTTTGCAGATTTGGTGAAAAGGTCACCCATCCAATACAATCACCAATGGAAAGCATAATTTCAGGGAACCAGGCAATTTGAGCGCTGATTAATAAATATTGCATTACATAAAGGCACAGATTGAGGAGAGGAAGGTAATGTAATAGTCTTGCGACATGGCAATCTGTTCCTACAAAAGGTGTAAAGGAGGACATTACATTAAATTACCATTCAGAACAAAAACTGTCATCAATGTACCAACAAATGATCAGAAATTTTTCTATGGAGTCCGTTGGCGGCCAAGTACCATCAAAGTACTTCATGTGAAAGGCCGAAAAGTCTGAATGAAAGACATAGTCTGAGTGACACTGATCACAAGACATCGTCTGAATTTAGCTCTTCTGGCCTCAATGCCTACAGGATGTATGAGGACACGATCAAGATTAACTCCTTTCCTGTCTGTGTTCAAACTGATATTCCCAAGATCCAAAAAGACAACAATCTCAAGATTCATGTGTTTAGGTTACAGAATGAATGGGCTAAAAGCATCTATGAGGCAATACTTGAACCACTCTACCTTTCCAAGAACTATGACGACGACGTTCTTATCGATATCCTATTTCAAGGAGAATTTCATGTACATAAGAGACACCGAAAATCTACATTTGAAAGGCATAAATTGAAATGTGGCGAACATGATTATTGCAAAATTAGTCTGCCGGTGCCAAATGGTAAATGGTCTATTAAACCTTAAGTTTGAAAAGCTCACATTCAACATCTTTTGCAGGTGAACATTTACTACTTCCACACTGGACTTTATGCTAGGATGCGGGGCAGTGTGCAAGACAATTCACTATTTGTTGATAGTTTGGGGCTGTGGCACGACACTAACTTTGGGAGCGGGTTTCTGAAGCCATTTCCTTAAGATCTGCCACCGAAAATTGTACGAGGGATGAACAAAGACATTCTGCGCTATGTTACCATTACCTAAACATGAAAGAATTCGCCGTTGGGTTTTGAATCATTCCAGTTTCAACCTAAAATAATCATGTTGATAAGCCTATGTGGGATTCTGTTACCAAGCACATAGGATTCTGAAACCGGTTTTATGTAGGATACCTATTCCACTATTCCAGTTTTAAAGTAGCAGACGGTTTTTCCAATTTTGTTTCGTATCGAACAACGTTATTCGTTATTAGAGAGGTTGCGCACCATTACGTCTCCCACACTGACTACAACTGAGTCATTTAGTGAAATCTTCTTCAATATAATGGAACTATTGAACGCTTTCATATTGATAAATTACCTGTATCTGCACAATCATTTTTGAAATTCCAAATTGGACCTGTGTATAAGACGGATATGATGAAGCCGTCATCCAAGTCGTAGGCAATCACTACGATCTGGAATATGACTTCATATGTTCCTCCTTATGCACAGGTCCGATCTGGAATTTTAAAATCCTTGTACATGTACACGTAGTTTATCAATATGAAAACGTTCGTCACTTAATTTAAATCGAAGTTGTCACTAGATGACAGTAATTCACTCTCAAAGTTGAAGTCGGAGTGGGAGTTGTAAATGATGTGCAACCTCTCTATTTTCAGCATTCACAACTTGATCCTGGCCTGGGTAACTTTTCGCACCTTGCATGTCGAGGTTGGAATTAAAGCCGGACCATTGGTACTATTATGGGCAGTATTACCATGCTGTCCACTGCCCAGTCGCCTCCTGTTCCACATATTAAGTACATGTAGTTTCCATCCAGAAGTATTAGGGTAGCAGGAAGGGTTGGGCGTTTGTGGTTTCTGAGTCGGAGGGGGTTGGTGTCTGTTGACTGTGCTTTAAGAGAGTCTAGGCATGGCGCCAGTCTCTCTTAAAGCACAGTCAACAGGCATTTGGTCTCAGTATTTGGGTTTTGATTGCCATGACTGTACCCCTGTAAAAGTCAGAGGAGGAGAAGTTTGGAATGATGAAAGCATTGAAGAAGAAGAAATGTTATTATATATTGAGGAAAGCAAAATTTATTATGAGACTAGAAGGCAGTGTCCTGACTTGATTATTTTGAAAATGGCAGTCTGAACACATTAAAAGGTGGAACATGGCATTTTATCGACTTTGAAGTGTTCCGCAGTTAAAGGGAGACTATAGGCAGCAGCTAGGTAGGCAAGATAAAGTCATACAATTTGCCAATAGGGGTCAGTCATATCTCTAGGCATGGCGCCAGTCTCTCTTAAAGCACAGTCAACAGGCATTTGGTCTTAGTATTTGGGTACAGAATCAAGGCAGCTCAGAGAGCAATGATTGAACGATGCTGTGGACAAGTCCAAGGATACTGCATCAGTCACGACCAACTTCTCATCAGAAAGCGTCACCACCAGCATATTCAATGTTCAGTTCCAACCAGTACCAGTCCAATGCACGCCTGTCATGGTCAGCAGTGGTCAGCTTAGCGCGATATGGAACATTCTTCCGAAACTCAAGCGAGGGAAGTCTGCTCATTAGCCTATCTCGCGCACTGCTCCTTCTTGTCAAACATCGTAGTGAAATCGTGGTACAGTGGGGCGTCCTCGAGGATTGCAGCTGGTCGGACAGACGTGAGGTGGAATGTGGGCGGCTGCACTTCTTCGTTGATGTGCGATGGCAGATAGCACAGTTGTTGCGTTGCATGACAGCTGAAAGTGAATGTGATATCATAGAACTGAGGCATTTGCAATGAGACTATAGGTGAAGTAGAAGGAAGGAGTGAAATGGGCCATCTTCCAGTGACTAATATACAGAGTAAGGGCACTGGGTGTTGTTAGATTCACAGCATTGAATGTATTCCTCGTACAAGCGTGAATAGTGTGGACATACAGTGAGAGGTGAGAGACCCCTATTGACTACTTCTTGTAACTTTATCTTGGATATTATATTAGTATTGAACTTCTAGCCATGGATTATGAAGAAATTGAAGTTGTAGGCATGGAATATGAAAAATTATTCAACGTTGAAAGACATTATTCCATGAGGCTTTGCCGTGATCGCAAAGGACGCGACGCGATTGGTTCACATGCTAATGAGGTATGATAATGATAATTACCTCTATAATGCTACTTGGATAGCGACTGTGTCGTTGATTGCAACAGTGGTCTATGTCAATGTGTGCCTGTAATGTCAATGAAGTATGATGAGGTGATGACGATAGTGCAATTATTAAATATATATTGGCAAGAGATCATACTACAACATAGGTCTTGTTTTTGACAGATGACTGTGCGACATTCCCATTGGGTCTTGTTAGAGTCAGCGCTGCATGTATTCCTTGTACAAGCTTGAATAGTTGTGACGGACTTTGAGGGGCGAGAGACCCCTATCGGCTACTTCGGCTAACTTTATCTTGCCTACCTAGCTGCTAGCAATAGTGCCCCTTTATCAAGACTGAAACCCACTGTGCGGGGCTAAGAAATTACCTTTATAATCCTAGTTGGATAACCACTGTGTAGATGATTTGAAGAGTGCTCTGTGGATGTGTGCCTGTAATGTCAATGAAAGTATGATGAGGTGATGACGATAGTGGAATGACGAAATATTGGAAAGAGATCTATTCCTAGAAGAACATATGTCCTGTTTTGACTAGGTGGCGCATTTTAGAATCAGCAGTGAGCACTGTGTGTAACATGGTGGAGGCAGCGGAGATAATAACTGTGTCGAAAGTATTGTTATAGGGCCTTCCCTAGGCCCATGGGGTTAAATTTACAATCCACGATTGAAAAGACGTAGTTTGATCGCATTCAACTATAAATCCATTGAACAGTTGTGTTCCTTTAGTCAACCGATGACCTTTTGTTGGGCCATGATCGGGGATTGTAAACTGTAAATGTATTATGGACTGGGAGACGGGGGAAACACAAGTGAAATAGACCAAAACAAGTGATTTTGGGGCTTTGGTTTAGACGCATGCCCCACATGCGCCATGCGGGATTATACGGTTCATGTGAACTTGTTGACATCTAGGCCTACATGATCTACTAGTGCTGTTATTGGTCATGGTACATGGTAGGCCTAATCATCATGGCTATATGTTTCAGGAGAAGCTCGGAGTAAAATGAACTGCCGATGAATAATGATGTTGTTCATGTTTACCATGTTTACTAGTACATAGCCATAGGGTATGCACTGGCCAGTGCACTTTCTGCACGTCGTCATGGTCATGTACGTGATACCTTGCATTTTGTTTTTTGAATGCGCATGTTTTTTGGGCAAAATCACTTGTACCAACACTAATGAATAATGTCTTCTTATCCCTATGACTCCATACACAGTGAGGGCATTGTCCCATTCCCATCAAATGGTAACTTATTGTACCGTATTAGGGTGGAAGTTGGGGAGCAGATACCTACCGTTGAACGCCTGTCATAATCAGCAGTGATGAGCTTAGCGCGATATGGAACATTCTTCAGAAACTCAAGCGAGGGACGTCTGCTCATTAGCATATCTCGCGCACCGCTCCTTCTTGTCAAACATCGTAGTGAAATCGTAATGGAAACCGTCTGGCTTTGCGCCAGACGTTGAGACTAATAAGTGAAGAACTAATAGGTAAAGAACTTCTACTTGCGCGAGACTGCTCTGATAAAATTATCATTGCAGAGACTACGGTGACGTACACATATATTTTTTACAATCAAAAATGCCCTCAAAAGACGACATGGAATGATTATTTTATTGATATTTCCTACTATATACCTTCCAATTATCACTTTATACAAATAGATCGGCGTTAGGTCGCATGCTTTTCTTTCCTGGTGACACTATAAAGCAAAATAGTTGCAACCCCGTAAATGCGCTATAAGTCCAATAATAAGTGACGGTGACCCGTTATAAATGTTTCGCCAGCTTCGCTTTTTTGCCGCTACGCGGCGCGTTGGGCCCTTGCGTCTAGTAGGTAAAGAACTTCTACTTGCGCGAGACTGCTCTGATAAAATTATCATTGCAGAGACTACGGTGACGTACACATATATTTTTTACAATCAAAAATGCCCTCAAAAGACGACATGGAATAATTATTTTATTGATATTTCCTACTATATACCTTCTAATTATCACTTTATACAAATAGATCGGCGTTAGGTCGCATGCTTTTCTTTCCTGGTGACACTATAAAGCAAAATAGTTGCAACCCCGTAAATGCGCTATAAGTCCAATAATAAGTGACGGTGACCCGTTATAAATGTTTCGCCAGCTTCGCTTTTTTGCCGCTACGCGGCGCGTTGGGCCCTTGCGTCAAGAAATTGCACAAAACAGGAAACAAATTTAAAATGTTGCCAAATTATCACGCTCTTCCGATGCTGACTCCGATAAGACCCGAGTTAGCCCTCCATGGGTCGATCCTCTACAAGTGGACCGATGCACCTGTAAGGTGCTGCCTGCCTTGAGCCATTGATCTACATTGTACTCTGACGTCTTGCTGTAGATTTTTTCCTTGATGTTAAGCGAATCGGGGAAATCCTCCTGGGAAATCCTGGGTTTCCTGAAAGTGTCAAAAGTAGTGCAGCGCAATTCGATAGAGAGCCTGTCTACCACTGGAGAAGTGTTGGATTGCTGTAGTGCAGCGGAATTCGGTAGATAGCCTGTCGACCGCTGGGGAGGTGTTGGATTGCTGAAGTGCAGCAAAGTTCGATGGATAGCCTGCTACCACTGGGGACGTGTTGGATTTCTGTAGTGTAGCGCAATTCGATAGATAGCCTGTCTACCACTGGGGACGTCTTGGATTGCTGTAGTGCAGCGCAATTCGATAGATAGCCTGTCTACCACTGGGGACGTGTTGGATTTCTGTAGTGCAGCGCAATTCGATAAATAACCTGTCTACCACTGGGGATGTGTTGGATTGCTGTAGTGCAGTCGAGTTCGATAGATAACCTGTCTACCGCTGGGGATGTGTTGGATTGCTGTAGTGTAGCGCAATTCGATGGATAGCCTGTCTACCACAAGAGAGACATGTTGGATTTCTGTAGTGTAGCGAAGCTAGATAGATAGCCTGTCCACCACAAGAGAGACATGTTGGATTGCTGTAGTGCAGCGAGACTTTACATTTCAAATGACACGGTCATATCAGTTTGAGTCGTTTGTCGTCACTGTCAGGTGAAGCATCTGAGCTGAGAAAATGGAACTAGGCACTTGCCTAAAATGAAAACTATCTTGCAATAATACCCTCCCGTCAATCGCTTTTGAATTTTCTAGTACTTTACCGTCGAATAGCCGCGAATAGAATTGTTTCAAAGGGGCGACGAAGGTGGATTTTGAATTTTTCCTTTTTTGTGCAATCTGTTGATGGAAACTACTTATGTAGAATAGGAGGTGACTGGGCAGCCGACAGCTTGAACAAGACACTAACTTTGGGAGCGGGGTTCTGAGGCCATTTCTTTTGGGGGTCGGGGAGCTGCCGCTGAAAATTGTACGACGGACGTAAAAAGAAATTCCGCGCTGTGTTACCATTACCAAAACGTGAAAGAATTCGCCGTTGGGTTTTAAATCATTCTCATTTTAAAGAACCTAATCCTGAACTGGGAATTTTTGATACAGGGGAAATGTAAGGCATCCATCAAGGTAATCTACATCCATTGATTCCATTGTTGATTAAAAAAAACACCTCAATCTGGTAGTTCCTATTTGATCAACTATAAAATAAGTTTAAACGTTTGAAATTCGCTTGAGCACGAACCAAACAGCCAGTGGAAATGAAACAGCTTTTAAGAGGAATCTGGTCATCCTGTTCAAAAGATCGATGTCGATATGACATGCCCACAACTTGCAGTGTCTAAGAGAAACGGATATTCGGCCAGTCCCATCTCAGGCCTGGCGAAAAAGAGGGCCATTTCCCGTACCGAGAGGGTCAAAATGGCTAAGAATTGCTATTTTGATAGACTAGTTTAAATATATAATTTCACATTTGGTACAATAGGAACTACCAGAGTAGTAAAAATAACTAGAAACTTTTAGTTATTTTACACTCTAACTATTTTACTTTACTAATTATTTTTCGGAGTGCATTATTTTGACCATTGAGCCTTCATCTGAAAACTCTGACTTAAATCACATCCCCAAAGAAACGCAATTAATACTGTCTCGCCTACTGATACCGCTTCCAGAGCCCAGTGAGCATTTTTTCATGGGAAAGTAATAAAAGTGACGACAATCCGTATTGTATTTTCATAAGCGTGCTAATAACTTTGATTCTCTTACCAAGCCTATGTAGGATTCCGCTGACATTCCGTTATTAAACAAGCGTATGAATAAGATGCTATTGCTAAGCCTATTTAGGATTCTGTTACCAAGCATATACGATTCCGAAACCAGCTTTATGTAGGATACCTATTCCACTTATATATAGGATCCCGCTAACAATCATAATATTATTAGGATTCCTTGGCCTTTATTAGGTTTAACAAATCCTATATGAGATTATGATGAAGAATAAGCTCAGAATTTGCACATGATTATCACTTGTAGTGGGGAAAATGTTTTGAAATTATATGTACTAGAACGATATGAAGCTTAAGCAAATGTAGAACGCAGACCAACTCATGTGCATACTTTGTAAACATACTAGTTGTAGATTCAATGTGACAAAAAACGTTCTGATCGGAAATGTATGTTTATTGATCATATCATTAGTTATTCTCGATGATAGTTGTGTTCAATTGTTCGCAAACAATTTTCTGAACTTTCCAAACGAAATCATGCGCTATATCAAAACCTTTTTATTTGGTTTCAGGCAGCCTCGTCCCAAGACATTGCGCCTCCGCCAATTCCTGTCGCGAGGTTGGATTGTAGCTTCATTTTCTGTTGAGCAGAGCGATCGACCACCCAAATATCACGAGATCTCGCAGGGAGGCGCTAAGTTTTACCATGCAGGCTGGGTTTCAGATGGTGTGATCGATTACTTCTTCTTTTTCTTCGTTATCTCTTGGAAGGTTAGTCCCTTCTATCGATGTACGCCGTCGTCTGCCTTAGCCGGCCCTGGTCATCGTACAGCTGGTCCTTGATGGAGGTTCCCATGGCAAGATCTCCTCTCTAAGGGCTGCTAGGTCAGGGCATTTGGACAGGATGTGGCTGATAGTCATCGGTTCGTAATTGCAGGAACACAGGTCACTCTCTCCGATTCCAAACTCGTGGAACAGATGGTGTTATAGTCTGCAATGGCCGATCGATTGCTAAGCGCAAGTGAGCACGAGTAAGCGCCACAGCGTTCTTTTTGGTACTGACGCCTCATCTCGCGCCAGGCCGTAGTTAGCGACCCTCGGAGAAGACCAATGCTTCTTCCCCAAAAAGGACGAAGTGCGAGTTGCCATTGCGAAAATGATTGACGAAGCAATGACCTGATTGGTTGGCTAGCCTTGTGACGTCAAAGTATTTTTACACCGAGGGGTTTTCCTGTTTTTCATCATTGCTTAAGCTTAAATGCGTTTGGGCTGGAATTCCTGGCTTTTTTCCAGGTAGTACATAGCCTCGATGTACAGCGTAGCAGACTGAGGCTATATAATGGGCTACCCTCGGAGTGCTTTACGTGTCATCTCCACATCAAATGGCCGCCGGATAAGATTTTGAGAAAAGATGACAGACGATCCTACAAATGCCGGCATTACGATGTACACAAGTTTGTTTCATTGCATCAGACTGCAGTTCTTTGGCAAACATAGAATACATGTATATAGGTACTAGCATTGCACCCGTGGCGCAGGCAGGTTCAAATGGGCTATACCTTGAATAGATTGAATTGCAATGAAAATCTAATGCAATATCAAAGGAGCCATATCGAAGAGACAAATTAAACCAACCATTTGTCCACAGACTCGGACCTAGCTGTGGCGTGCTGTATGCGTGCATATAAAAGTATATCAGTTGGTCCGATAGAGATGATGAGGCAATGCCTCGTTCCTTAGTCAGCAATATGCGCCTTTTTATACGGAGAAGAACGAGTACCCAGATATGGAAGTAATTGATATAATCATGTAAAAAATTTGGTCAGTAAGGTCAGTGATTACCGTAGGCTCACCCGGTATTTTGTCTGGTCATTCATTTATCGCTACTTTGCCTAACTGTTACTGGGTGTCTATCAACCGAAGATCGAAGACCGAAGATCGAAGATAGAAGACCCACCCAAAACTATAAAACGAAGATCCCCCAACTATAAAAGGAAGACCCTAATGTCAACTATAAAACGAAGATCCCCCCATCTATAAAAGGAAGACCCTAATGTCAACTATAAAACGAAGATCCCCCCATCTATAAAAGGAAGACCCTAATGTCAACTATAAAACGAAGATCCCCCAACTATAAAAGGAAGACCCTGATGTCAACTATAAAACGAAGATCCCCCAACTATAAAAGGAAGACCCTAATGTCAACTATAAAACGAAGATCCCCCCATCTATAAAAGGAAGACCCTAATGTCAACTATAAAACGAAGATCCCCCCAACTATAAAAGGAAGACCCTGATGTCAACTATAAAACGAAGATCCCCCCAACTATAAAAGGAAGACCCTAATTTCAACTATAAAACGAAGATCCCCCCATCTATAAAAGGAAGACCCTGATGGTTTTCATTCTCATGTTCAGTTACTGCACAGTTTGTTTTCATTTTCGGTCCATGCTACATTAATGATTTGAGAAAGTAAGTGTACCGGGTACTACACCAGTCGTGTCTAGCCTTAGCAGCTTAGTGGCACAGTTTACATAAGGCGGGGAGCCCCGTACCTGTTACCATGCAGCCGTGCTCCAATATGACCTAGTTTCTCACTGTACTCATCATAGCCAGCCCTCAGCTTCGTCCAGAAGCTGTTTCTATGTGCATGTGTGTGTATCGTCATAGGCTCCCAGCAGGTTAGTTGATCACACGGCCAATATGGAATTGGTCCTACATACAGAAAAACAATCCAAACGTGCACGATCTGATCTCCTATGTCACTACGCCGCACTCAGGCTAGCTTGCTTGTTGAAATACAGATGCTCAGTCACGTGTTATGACGTGCAAGTCTGCAGTAACTGAACTTGAGGGTCTAAAACCACCAGGGTCTTCCTTTTATAGATGGGGGGATCTTCGTTTTATAGTTGACATTAGGGTCTTCCTTTTATAGTTGGGGGGATCTTCGTTTTATAGTTGACATCAGGGTCTTCCTTTTATAGATTGGGGGATCTTCGTTTTATAGTTGACATTAGGGTCTTCCTTTTATAGTTGGGGGATCTTCGTTTTATAGTTGACATCAGGGTCTTCCTTTTATAGTTGGGGGGATCTTCGTTTTATAGTTGACATTAGGGTCTTCCTTTTATAGATTGGGGGATCTTCGTTTTATAGTTGACATTAGGGTCTTCCTTTTATAGATTGGGGGATCTTCGTTTTATAGTTGACATTAGGGTCTTCCTTTTATAGTTGGGGGGATCTTCGTTTTATAGTTGACATCAGGGTCTTCCTTTTATAGTTGGGGGGATCTTCGTTTTATAGTTGACATCAGGGTCTTCCTTTTATAGTTGGGGGGATCTTCGTTTTATAGTTGACATTAGGGTCTTCCTTTTATAGATGGGGGGATCTTCGTTTTATAGTTGACATCAGGGTCTTCCTTTTATAGTTGGGGGGATCTTCGTTTTATAGTTGACATTAGGGTCTTCCTTTTATAGTTGGGGGGATCTTCGTTTTATAGTTGACATCAGGGTCTTCCTTTTATAGTTGGGGGGATCTTCGTTTTATAGTTTTGGGGGGGTCTTCCATCTTCGATCTTCAGTCTTCGGTCTTTGGTCTTCGGTTTATAGACACCCAACTGTTACTCGGGCCTGGCGCGAGAGCGTTCGGGCTTAATTCATATAGGCAGGCACTTCCAGGCGCGAGATCCGGTGCTTAGCCTACCCACAAGCACGGCGCTAGATATCGATCACGCTGAAGGATTTGTATACCAGGAACAGTAACAGGGTGGTTGCAGACAAGTTTCAACAAGCAACCACCCTGTTTATGCTACTCAGTTCAGCCAAAGCAACATCTACCAAATTCGACCTTGCGTCTTGACTTCACTCCACAACACATTTTTTTCCATTTGCAAATCGCCTGTCCTCTTTACCACTTCTTCCACCATGTGTAATGCTCTCTCCTATATACCTTCATTTATTACCTTCTCCCTGGATTGGAGGCCCTTCGTTGTTGGATATTTGACCAATAACTCTGATACCTACGCGAGGCAGCTTCTGAGGCAATCAAGGGCTGTATCCAGAGTTTAACCGGTTATGAACAAAATTCCAAATGATCTGCTTCGAAATTGCATTCGCTCAAGAACTATTTCTGATAATCGACAATACTGTCCCCAAAGGCCAGCTCGGTCTTTATGTGGAGACAAGTATGACGGGTCTATTTGATCTTGCGCTCCTGCCCCGTGGAATTGTCTTCTCATCTTCTCATAGGTTAACTTAACCGTCGGAACATTGACATTTCAAGTAAATCCATTCCCTGAGGGTCCCAGCTAGAAGTGACAAGATGGAGGCATCGAAATTACAATTTTATTACCGATGTCATTTTCCTCAACAAACTAAAGCGATTGCTCTCTTGATAGCCGATACGAGGAGTCTACTGGCGTGCAGTGTAATATGTACATTATATGAACCATGCATTGCTTATGAATATGGCCCCGGTATTCGGCATTGCCTTGGCTTTGTTAGAGGATGCAACGACGCACGCAAGACGGAGATATTAAAAAGGTATACTGCGTTTTTTGGAAGAGACATGTATTCATTCACGACCGGAAGTCACATAGAGGTTATTAAAATATCAAGTTGCCGTGGTAAATCCATGGCTTGGATGGATCAAAGTGGAATTAATTCTCAATATGTGGTTGATTCTAAATTAACAGAGTCAGGCCATCACAGAAATATGCTTTATGACAATATATTTAAGAAACTGTGGACTCACTGGACAGTTTAGAACTCGTATTTTGATAGGGTCATGTCAATGCGCGAGTATGGCACGCCAAAGCGGAATACATGCAAGACTCGAAAATGTAATGCAACATTTTGAAATATATTGAGTTGTGCACGTCTGATAATATCATTTGAACGGTCTGAGAAAAGGCAACGCAACTTTTCAATACCCTCGTCAAAATGCCCTGTTCGATATTTTCATTCATCCAGATTTGTCGCTGCATCGCGGCTCTCTGCCCTGTTGACACAAGCAATGTATTTTCAGTGGGACAAACGTGTACGCAATAAAAGCCCAGACCTGCACCGACCTTTTTCGGGTGGGACAAGGAATCAGCGGCGAATATGATCTATTTGTTGGAGGACAGACCGAGGTCCCAATCTCTATTTATTGTTTATTCATCAATGGTAGTTTTTACGCACATTATTTAACTTTGCCACATGAAAATTATTCGAAGTGCGACCGGAATATCGCGAGCTGTACGCAGAAGATCGTGTACGAAAAGGTTAAGTTAAGTCTAAAGGTATAGTATTTGTTTTCGTATAGTCTCATCTAAAATTGATCAGGTTATGACTGTGAGTGCGGTTAATAGGTTAGTTGCCTGGTAGAAAAACGCAGCAATATGTGTATCGCCGTGAATATCTCTATTCGCCCATTCATGCCATTCCTAAGGCAAAACCGGCAAGTTATGATTCAACAATATAGCCTTCTGATTGGTTTATTTCTACAATGTACATAACGGGGATGCAGAATTGGGCTCTTTTGATTGGAGAATCGGTCGGAACTAGCCCAACCCTTTGGCCTCTGGATATCGTTGAAAGGACATCTGAGAATCAATTTTCCATGGGCTCTGTGAAGTGTTACTTCCTCCATTCGAGTGTGTTGTATACTTTAGACGGTATACGGTAAAAACGGTACAGGAAAAAGACATAGGCATGAAAGCGACGGGAAAAAATCGTAGTGCCCTAGAATAAGAATACGAAACGAGTATTCAAAAATTTAAAAGAAAATGATTGTAATTAAAACCGTGATATGCCGAGTGCAAAAATACCCGCCAGCTTGCCTTTCGGGCAACTTCTTCCATAATATCTAATTTCTTCTAAAATATTGAGACATTGGCCGATTCTGAATTTGTCATTGGTACCATTTGGTGATATTTCTATTAAAGGCCCATGCATTGCCAGAGCAACCAATTTAGTTAAGTTATGAAGAGATCAAGAGAGAATTCAAATAATATTCAATAAAAAACTGTACTTTTTAAACCTATTTATGCCATTTTGTGTATTTATTGTTCCTGTACCTTTTTTCCGGTATTTTCATATCCTGTACCTTTTTTCCTGTGAATTTGTTTCCTGTGCTTTTTTTTACCAAGACGCAAGGACCCAACGCGCCGCGTAGCGGCAAAATAGCGAAGATGGCGAAACATTTATAACGAGTCACCGTGGCCTTATTATGGACTTATAGCGGGATTGTGGGGTTGTAATTATTTTGCTGTATATTGCCACGAAAAAAGAAAAGCACGCGACCTAACGCCAACCTACATGTATTTATGTAAAGTGATAATTAGAAGAAATATAGTTCAGGAAATGTTAATAAATAATCATTCCTTATCGTCTTTTGACAGCATTTTTTATTGTAAAAGGTATTTGCCTACGACACAGAGTCTATGCAATGGTCATTTTTATCACAGTAGTCTCGCGCAGCCAAACCTTCTTCACTTATTAGTCTGGCGCAAGCCAGGCGTTCATTGTACTAGACCTAGACGTTTTCCACTACAATGTATCTGGGCCGAAGAAACACTGCGCAAGATTACCTCGAGCTGGAGCTAAGAATAGATTATGCTAATGAGCATACTTCCACATTGAGTTTTCCCAGAATGGTGCATATTGGGCGAAGCTACTTAGCCTGATACCATTAGGCCCTTGATTCTGTGCATGCACAACAGAGTAACCCGCTGGGCAATTTACCTCGAAATTTAGGGCATATGATGACATATTGTCAATGTTACCATTTGCCAGATAGAAAATTAACGAACGAGCGCATTTTTTAATTTTTTTTCTTGTGAGGCAACCATTCTCCTAGGCCTCAAGAAGCAACATCCATGCCAGTCTGCTCGGTAAGTTAGAAGGTCTAAAAATGAGTGTTTAATCGGCTTTTTGTAAATGCTGTTTGAGATTGATTGACCTTTTATGCGATGCCCTAATTAAATATTGACAACGCTAATTGCTAGATTAACCATAATCGGAGCCTTTTCTATCTGTATTTCAACAGGGGCTCTTCATCAGAACTTATAGTTATCCTTATTTTGCAAAAAAGAGAAACCCACGTGAAAGATGGATTCCCGCAGCTGAGTGCGGTGGCATTCTACCGATGGTGGCAGGTGAAACTAAATTAGACCTCCGAGGAACTGGGTTAGCTATTCACCCGGTAGGTATTTTCCGAGCGTATGGGCTTAGTAAGTAATTCGCTAATAAGTGAGGGCTAATCTAAGCATAATCGTAAAGTGCCATGCTAATCTCAACCATAAAAGTCCAAGGATCGAAAATAAGTAATTGTCAGTAAGAAATCAGAAGCATCGGGAATAAGGAATATGAAATATCTATCTTTAATGATTTTCAGAAAACAAGGTGGACATGTTCTTCCGGCAAGAAAAGCTACATTAAGCGCACAAGGGAAGTGGTCGTCATGAAATGTTGGGGTCGCCCTCGGGCCCTATGTTATCCTCTAACAGCAAAGGGCGAAGCATCTAGACGTATATCCTCATATATCTCAGTATAGTATAGTATTTCAATTTCAGCATTAGGCCTTACAATCCATTTTTGCGCAAAGGCAGAATGCAAGGGTCCTACAAATTATTAATCAGCAGATCAGCAATAGTTGTGAACCAATGAGGACCCATCAAAATTGTCTGCTTTGGCGACAGAAGTTCAAAAACTTAACAATTTCCCAAGAAAGGTCTCTCGCCTATGAATAGATTTTCAAGGTGTCGTAAAAAAGTGATCACATTGTGAAATCAGCTTTGTACGTTTCTGGATTTAAACTACTCTTAGTGGTGACACCGTCATATGGCAACCGAACTTCTTCTGAAATGTAAATCATTGCTGAATTTTATATCCAATTCGAAGTTTTGATATATCGTGGGATAGAAAACTCATATTCATTTTTAGTGAAACTCCTTCCCATATTCCCTTTGAAAATGTAAATATTGCCGAGTTGATTAATTAAGAGATTTTATCCGGTTACAAATACATAAGTTGTTGACTCATATTGATGTAAACAATCTAAAATGAAATGGTCAGGGCCATTGTGCTCACTTGTCGATATGAAAGGGAGAGTTTGAGGAAGAACTTGTTATTGTTAGGGGTAAATCATGCAATAGTTGTGGGATGCTGTTGTTTGTCTTGAAAAAGTGGAGTTGGTCAATTGTTTTCCGCGTGCACATGTTACTGACGTTGGAATAAGTGAATCGTTATTTGTGGGAGAAGCTGAGAGATGTTTTCTGGCCAATTAAAACGGGTTTACATGTGTCTTAGCTATTCGGCGACCATTGAAAATAAACAGCGCATTTACATTTTGTAAAACCTGCTGTCATTGGCCTACTCAGCTCAGTACTCGAAGTGAAAATTGGGTTGTGGGGCCTAATTATTACTAATTACAAAAGATTTGCTTACAATCACAAGATTACCTATGAATATTACATGTGCATTCAAATAGCTTGGATGACCGTTAGCAATATCATATTGTTGACCAGTTGACATCGTGTGTTAATTTATTTACCCTTGGAGTATACATACTGTGTGATACTCCCAACATTTACCCGTTCACTGCACGCTCAGTGCATGCGTCTCCCGCATGCATTTGCTGTATAGTACTGTTACATTTATTTATACAGCGGTGAACGCAGATCAGAGCATGGAAAAACCATCTCTCACAAAAATGGTTGTTTGAGCACTCGTGACACGTTCACAAAAGTTAAAGCAACTATTTTTAGTGGATGTTTACCCAATGAGTAGCGTCTGCGTCAATATAAGCCGTTAACATAAGTTTAAAAGCGCATAGTGTAACGAAAGGTTCCGGCTTGACGCTAATCTCCGATAACGGCATCCTTTGACGTATTCTCGAAACTTCGGGATCGTCAAATGGAATGGACATCACATAATTTCTGACACACACTGCTACAATTCATCATTTTATTGTTCTTTGGCAGTATTATTACGCCACCCGTATTGGCATGGCAGCTTGAATACAACTGCGCTTTGCATTGACCAATATTCCCCATTCCAAACCGAAGGACAATCCGACAAGTTTGTCATTTTACCTTCCAATCATAGTCAAAATTTTCTGAAACAATCGGCAATGAGAACAAACTAATAATTTCAAAACAATCACAAGAATGTAATCAACACATACCACCTGGTCTGAAGAGCGGAGGATCCATCGATTGAAGGTGATTTAATTCCTTGTTCGTCTCGCTTCAAACTTATAAAATGGCTGTCGTCCATACTTGTAGTATGCAGCTCTAGCGGCGCAGAACAACACTGCGCATCTGGGATACCGACGAATTGCCTCGAACCGCGAAATTCAAAACTGCTGGCAATGCGCAACTAACATTTTTGCCCAATACCGCCAACTAGTGAGGTGAAACGTAACTAGTCTATTTGATATCGAATTCTAAAAGGTCTTAGTCACAGTATATCATTGTTTCTAATACAAAATACATTACGCCTCGTTTTGATCGGAGCGGTCTTGGTATCGTAACCAATGACCGCCTGGGTAGGTATAAAATTCTGAATTTTAGCAGACGAATTATTTTCACCAAGAAGCAACGACTCAGCCCCACAAAACAATGTCAAGAACACGAGATTTTGAAGTATTCCCCGATATTGGGATCTGTGAAGTAGGGAGGATACCCGAGGACTCTTTCGAGGTCGTCAGTCAGGATTCAGAAGAGGTCAAAGACGAGGAAATGGTAGAAATCGAGCTAGCAGACTGGGAATTCCCTTGCTGCGTGACGTCATCTTCACAAGCAACAATATGGCGGAGTTCCGGACACCAGGCTGGATCATTCTTTGACGAAAACGGAACATATATACCTTTCAAATCGTATTTAATTTGTTTAATTTTGAAACCTTTTAGAATAGAAATTAATACCTCGCTGTCGGTCATTGGTTGTATAATCAAGACCGCTCGGGTAGACCTCAAATTACGTCCAAAACCCTCGGCGAAGCGCCTAGGGTTTTGGACTGCATTTTCGGTCTACCCGAGCGGTCTTGATTATACAACCAATGACCTCCAGCTCGGTATTAATTCCTTAAACCTCTAAACGTTCATCTAATGCTTCCTTGTCGTTCGAGGGCTTTGACATCTTTCACAGTTACCGATCTATAGTGCACAGAAACGCTAGGCGAAATAGTGGTGGAGTGTTGATATATTTCCGTAATGGGTTAGCAAAATTCGTCAAGCTACTGTCAAAGCGAAACGAGGATTTTGTGTGGTTTAAATTATGCAGTCAATGCTTAGTATGTGAACGCGACCTGTTTATTTGTGGCGTGTACGTGCCTCTTTCAAATTCACCGCGTCACAACATTGTGGATTACTTTGACAGCCTAGAAACTGACATTCATGGTTATAACGCCGTTGGAGATGTATTATTACTCGGTGACTTCAATGGCCGTGCAGGCAAGCTTAATTCGGTATTCAGGGGCAATATGAACGCATTCAATATCCTCAACATTGACTCTGATAATTCGTTTTCCGACGACAGGTGCTCTGAGGATTTGATTGTGAATGCGCAGGGTCGTCGTCTCCTTAACTTATGTGACTCATGCGGCTTGTCAATTGTAAATGGAGGAACAAACCCCGATAACGGAAAATTCACTTGCTTTACGCATAATAGCAGGAGCGTTGTCGATTATCTCCTCGCTTATCATAGTTGCATAAGTGTCGTAGAGTCATTCAAAGTGGGTGATCCAAACACAGTGTCCAACCATGCCCCGATTAGCTGTACCATTGCTAGTTTTAATGCTAAAGCTGCCATTCCTACCAACCATACTCGCATTTCGCATAATCGATTGTCATGGAACAATGCACACGCTAACGAGTTTAAAAATGACTTGGAGAACGCAATAGACAAACTTACAAAAGATCTACAGCCCATACCGGCGAATGAATTGGGAGTAAATCAGTCTGTAGAACTCGTTACCTCAACATTACAGTCAATTGGGGATAAATATTTTTCTCAAGAAGTATTCTTTCGTGATCCCGCTAGGAAACACTCCCAACCGTGGTTCAAACGTGAATGTTATGATAAAATGAAATGCTACAAGGCCGCGCTAAAAGTGTACAAAAGGAGCCGGTCTAGGCCCGACTATGAACTGCTAGTGTCTAAGAAAAAGGAGTTTAAGCAATGTACAGGAAGGTGTAAGCGCAATTACCTAAATGGCGTGTCTCTTCCAATGCAGGAGCTGAAAAACGCAATCCTAGGAAGTTTTATAAAATCCTGAAAGGGAAAGAGGTCAGCCCTCGCAGCACGCTGGTCGCTAATGAGTTTTATGACTACTTCCGGAAACAGGATGCTGACCTTTATTTTGAAAATGTCGAAGTAGAAAACGATATAGCGGCAAACTTATCTAACCTAGTTGACACGCCCGAGCTGCCCTTAGATTATATCATCGGTGATGCTGAGATCCTTCGCGCCATCTCCAAGTTGAATAGGAAACGAATATATCCTCGAAAACAAGGCTAAGTTATTACCGGTCTTGAATAAGTTATTCAACCTCGTGTTCTCTGTAGGCACCTACCCAAAGCTTTGGAGCAATTGTAGTGGTCGATTTATTTGCTCTTGTGTTTTTCTTGTTTAAGGGCTAGCTGCGCAAGCGGGGAGCCATGTTGGGTTGTTATTATTGTTATCGGCGTGTCAAGTTCACAATTTATACTGAGTATCAATAAACGAATAAAGCAGAGATTCGTCATCGTGTTCGTTGGTTTGGAATGGTGTGGAAGGGAACACACTACATTGGCGCCCAACGTTCAGAACTCGAATTTTAGAACTCTAATTCTGTGGACTTTTTTGCGCTTCCAAAGTGCAAAACGCTGGCCTTGTGCTGACCGGAGCAGGTGCACATGTAATCTCGCTGTGCATCAGATGTACATGCCCATGTACTGTAAATGTACACACAACCTAGTGTGTAGTACTGCACTTACCGATAGTGTGGGTTGGTTGTACGACCTGGTGCAAGTAAACTGTACGACCTGGTACAGGTGAAGTGTGTTTATTGGTAAGATATTTGATATATTGACATTCGCTTCGAGGCTGCATGTTGCTTTTGCTGACTTTTTGACTGTTGCTGCATGAAATAGTCCATGTTACGGCTGCTACATTACATGCTTATTGATAGTGTTTGCTGCTGCTTTCTCCTGCTGCTGCTTGTTCCTTTCGTTAGAGTGAACACTTCTGTTTGTGTGGTTGTGGGTATTGCTATGCCATTGCCAAAAACGCCTTCGAAAATGGCAGCTAAGTTTCCTGTGTTGCCGACTGTAGCAATTGCTGAATCGCTCAGGCGATATACGAGTGATTATATAAATGTTCTGTGTACGGAAAATGGGCTGAACTCTGCTGAGTACAAAGATAAAGCGGAGAGAGTTATAGCGCTATCCGAGTTGAAAGACCTAAAGGATCCTTTTCTTACGGCAATGGTGGCAACTTCGTCAGTATCCCCGCCACCACCTACTAATACTGATCCGGCAGTGTTTATGAGAATGTTGGAAACATTCAGGGAAGAGAGAGATGAGAACAATCGGATCATGCGTGAATCCATTGAGTCGATCGTTGACAAGATGCCCAAGAGGGAACGCCGATTCATACCCATCAAGGAGTTTTCGAAGATTGCAAAAACTGACGATGTGGTGCTTTGGCTGCAAACGTTCGAGAATCTGGCAACTCGGTACAAGATCGACAGAGATGAATGGAGTGCAGCCTTAGAGCCGTTTCTCTCAGATAGTGCGCAATCAGCTTACTTTGCGGTCCCGCTAGCGGATCGTGGTAACTTCGATACTGTAAAAAAAGCGATTTTGTTACGCTATCGCTTAACTCCGTCTGCCTGTCGCTCCAAGTTCCGTACTGACACCAAAGAAAGATCCGAGACGTTCTTGGATTACGCATCGCGATTGGAGGCGTACTTCAGACATTGGACAACCCCGTCGAAAAGGTTGTTAGAGGATGATGAAGCTTCTGACATTTTCAGAAAAATTGTGGTTGACCAGTTTATTTCAACAGTTAGAGATGAACAGTTACATTTGAAATTAATTGAGAGGGAAGGGGACAGTCTGTTTCAGTTGGCTCAGTTTTCGGACAGCTATGTGTTAGAAAAGCATCTCATGCTAGACAATAAGAAAAAGTTAGATTCTACCCCTAAGTTGGACTCTTTTCTTAGTAAGAAAACAGATTTTGTGAAGAGACCAGATTTTGTAAAGAAACCAGGTGGTAAATACAATGATGCTTGCTACGGTTGTGGTGAACTTGGTCACAAAAGGTACCAGTGTCCAAATCGGAAGCTTGATACTTCCGGTAGTAGCAAGTCTGAAGCCGGTTCCCATAAGAAGGTTGAAGTAAAGCCGAACAAATTTGTAAAAACTGATTTGAGAATGGTTGAACCTCATGTTCAATTATCAGTTGCTGGTAAGTCTGTGAAAGGCTTGGTTGATAGTGGAAGTGCAGTCACCATGGTAACCAGAGACCTGTGTGAAGAAGTTGGTGTTGAAATTGTCTCAGACAAAAAGTTGTCTCTTTCGTGGTTTGAGGGTAGTCAAGTTGACACTCTTGGTGTAGCCATGCTTGATCTTGAATGTGCTGGTGTACCTTTGGCAGTAGAGTGTGTAGTGGTTTGCAAGCTAGATTCTCCAGTATTGGTTGGTAGGGACTTCATATACAAGTCTGGGTTAACTGTTGATTTTGGGGAAGGGTCATATTGGACTCCACACAAACCCATAGTTAAGTGGCCATTGCTCGATCATACTCCTTGCACTGTTGAGACCATATCCAGTTTGAGTGAGTCTCTTGCAAACCACAAAGACGACGTTTCTGGTGATACATCGTGTGAAGTACCCACTTCACTGATTAGTCCTGAACAAAGAGAATCTGAGATTCAGAAACTGAAGCAGGAGTTTCCTGAAGTATTTAGTGAAACACTAGGTCATACAACTGTAATTGAGCACGAAATCGAGCTGATTGAAGATGTTGCACCGATTAGGCAGAAGCCTTACAATTTGACTCCAGGTAAGGAAGAGTCACTCAAGCCACAACTTGATGATATGCTTGCTAAGGGTGTGATTGAGGAAGCTAAAGGTCCTTGGAGGTCGCCTATTATTATGATTCCCAAACCTGATAAATCATATAGGATGTGTGTTGATCTGAGGAAGTTGAATTCGGTAACTAAGTTCGATGCATATCATATAAAAAAACTTGATCATGTCATGAGCAACTTGAATGGGGCCAAGGTTTTCTCTGTGATAGATTTGAAAAGTGGCTACTATCAGGTGGGGCTTAGGGCAGAAGATCGTGAACTCACGGCTTTCTCTGCCGGGGAAAATTTCCCTCTTTATCAGTTCCGGGTGATGCCATTTGGTTGCAAAAACGGAAGTGCCACCTTTCAGAGGTTGATGGAGAAGATTTTGACCAAAGCAGGCCTATTAGGAGAATGTGTAAAGGTCAATATTGATGACATACTGGTCTACAGCTTAACGATCCAGGAACACTTGATTCATCTAAGAAAGGTTTTACAGTGTCTGAAAGAGGCAGGTCTGACAGCTTCTCTTCCTAAAAGTCGGTTCCTTTTGCAGTCTGCTAAGTACCTTGGGTTAGGAGTGTCTTCAGAAGGTTTTTCAACTGACCCAGGTAAAGTTGAGGCCATCCTTAATTATGCTCCTCCTGTCAACCGTAAAGAGATGGACAGATTTTTGGGTATGGTAACTTGGTTTGGTAAGTTCATTCCCAATCTTTCGAGCACTGCAGAGCCTCTCTTTCATCTAAGACGGGACAAAGTTCCTTGGTCATGGTCAGTAGAATGTCAAAATTCGTTTGAAGCACTGAAAAAGAAATTGTGTGAAGCTCCAATTTTGGCACACTCTGAGGCCTCTGGTGAGTTTGAGCTACATACTGATGCTTCAGGAGTTGGGCTTGGTGCAGCCTTGTACCAGTGGCAAGATGGAATCCTGAAAGTCTTGGCTTATGCAAGTAGGACGTTGAACGTGCATGAGAGAAATTACAGTACAACTAACAGAGAAATTCTAGCAGTTGTATGGGGTTTGGAGAAATTTAGATCACTCTTGGAAGGGAGACACACGGTGGTGTATAGTGACCACCAAGCTTTGACATGGATTTTCAGGAGATCCAATTTGCCACCTTTACTCTATAGATGGGTGTTGAGAGTACAAAACTTTGATTTTGAGGTCAAGTATAGACCTGGGAAGCAGAACATTGTACCAGATGCTTTGAGTAGGGATTCCAGATTTGAAGCTGTTTATACCATTGGTGTGTTTGTAGTGAATGAGGTTCAGATAGAGCGTTGTTCTGATCCTGAGTGTACACCTAGTGATACTGCCGAATATGAGGATTGGATCCAATGCGACAAGTGTGATCGCTGGTATCATGACCATTGTGTGGGCGTGTCTGTGGACGAAGCAAGAGAAATAGATTTTCTTTGTTCTGCTTGTCGGGAGGTGGTTCCCGATCCTCCACTGGCAATACCGGGTCGTGGTGGCATAGGATCGCATGGCTATGGGTCGGATGTTCCTAGTCAGTTGCTTCTTAAACCATCTGAGTTGATACTCATACAATTGCAGGATCCAGAGCTGAGACCTATCTTTGAGTATATTACATCTGAAGGTAAAGCGGTGAAACCAAGAACCAATTTGTACAAAGACTGTTCGATCGAGTCTGGTATGTTAGTCAAAGGAACACAGATTGTTGTTCCTAAGGTTCTCAGATCTCATGTCATGTATAGCTTACATTCTGAGCCGACCGCTGGTCATAGAGGAAGATCTAATACTTTGAAGAGAGTTTTGCAAAACTTTGTTTGGCCAGGTGTTGGTAAAGATGTTCGAAACTTTGTGAAGACGTGTAAAGTGTGTCAGGTCACTAAGCCAATCTACAGGAAACCTGCTGGTCCCATGGAACCAATCAAGAGTAGTAGGCCCTGGGAATTACTTGCTGTGGATCTGGTTGGTCCGTTACCCGCATCTTACTCTTCACATAAAAATGTGTTAGTGGTCAGAGATCATTTCTCTAAATGGGTTGAATTATTCCCACTAAAGAAGGCTAGAGGCAAGGATGTTGCTCTTGTACTTGTTAGAGAGGTTTTCACTAGATTTGGTCCCTGTAAGTACCTCGTATCAGATAATGGTCCTCAATTTGTTAGTAGAACTCTAAAGGCGGTGTGCACAAAGTGGGGAGTTAAACAGATTTATTGCTCTCCATACCACCCTCAAGCAAATTGGGTGGAAAGAGCCAATAGAGATCTCAGAGCTATGTTGCAAGCTGAGGTATTTCAGGCTGGTGGTGATCACAGAACTTGGGATATTCATCTGAGTGAGATTAGATTTGCTATGAATTCTGCTGTGAATCGTGCCACTGGATTCAGTCCAGCTGAACTTTCTCTCTCCAGAGCAATCCAATCACCAATAGTAAATGTTCTGAGTCCACAAACATCTCAAGATGAGGGTAAGGGTAGTAATTTTCATTCATTCGTGGTGAAGAAGGAAACTCTGGATAGGGAGAGGGCAGATGCTGCTTTGTGTCAGATGGAGAAAGTTCAAAGTGAGAACAAGATAGCATATGATAAATCTAAATCTCCTGTTACTTTCAAAGTTGGTGATGTTGTTTGGTTAATGACTCACTATATGTCTTCTGCTGAGAAGAATTTCTCGAAGAAGTTGGCTCCTAGATGGAAAGGGCCATATGAGATTGTTGAACAGGTTTCGCCTGTAACATTTAGAGTTAAGAAAGACAAGAATAGACTAGAGACCAGACATGTGTCTCAACTTAAGTTGTGGTATGATTAGATTCTAGTGTAGCCGTGGTTAGATTCTAATTTGTGGTCTGTGGATTATGACTGAACCTGCATATTTCTGTTTATGTATAATTTCGTGTATTAGAAGTACTATAGGATTTACCGCAGGGAGCTTTGTGATGTTATTTCACTGATGGTAGAGTAATATATTGTTTTGTAATAGATTGAGCCTTGCTCAGGTCTTGGGACTGTTGATATAGTACATGGTTTGTACTGGTAGTTGGTCATTTTGCTTTGGGATTCTCTATGTCTCTTCTTGCACTTTCTGGGGAGAGGAGATGTAGTGGTCGATTTATTTGCTCTTGTGTTTTTCTTGTTTAAGGGCTAGCTGCGCAAGCGCGGAGCCATGTTGGGTTGTTATTATTGTTATCGGCGTGTCAAGTTCACAATTTATACTGAGTATCAATAAACGAATAAAGCAGAGATTCGTCATCGTGTTCGTTGGTTTGGAATGGTGTGGAAGGGAACACACTACACAATGCTGTTATTGTGCCGTTACATAAAAAGAACGATGCCAATGAGGCTTCTAGCTATCGTGGTATCTCTCTTATTAGTAATTTAGGCAAATTATTTACATCCGTGCTAAACGCCCGGCTTATGAACTAGTCTCAAGAACACAACCTGCTTGACGATGGTCAGTTTGGTTTTAGACCCGGACTTGACGCAAGGGCCCAAAGCGCCGCGTAGCGGCAAAAAGCGAAGCTGGCGAAACATTTGTAACGGGTCACCGTCACTTATTATTGGACTTATAGCGCATTTACGGGGTTGCAACTATTTTGCTTTATAGTGTCACCAGGAAAGAAAAGCATGCGACCTAACGCCGATCTATTTGTATAAAGTGATAATTGGAAGGTATATAGTAGGAAATATCAATAAAATAATCATTCCATGTCGTCTTTTGAGGGCATTTTTGATTGTAAAAAATATATGTGTACGTCACCGGAGTCTCTGCAATGATAATTTTATCACATCAGTCTCGCGCAAGTAGAAGTTCTTTACCTATCAGTTCTTCACTTATTAGTCTCAATGTCTGGCGCAAAGCCAGACGTTTTCCATTACGATTTCACTACGATGTTTGACAAGAAGGAGCAGTGCGCGAGATATGCTAATGAGCAGACTTCCCTCGCTTGAGTTTCGGAAGAATGTTCCATATCGCGCTAAGCTGACCACTGCTGACCATGACAGGCGTGCATTGGACTGGTACAGGTTGGAACTGAACATTGAATATGCTGGTGGTGACGCTTTCTGATGAGAAGTTGGTCGTGATTGATGCAGTATCCTTGGACTTGTCCACAGCATCGTTCAATCATTGCTCTCTGAGCTGCCTTGATTCTGTACTTACCCAAATACTGAGACCAAATGCCTGTTGACTGTGCTTTAAGAGAGACTGGCGCCATGCCTAGTCTCTCTTAAAGCACAGTCAACAGACACCAACCCCCTCAGACTCAGAAACCACAAACGCCCAACCCTTTCTGCTACCTTAATACTTCTGGGTACAATCGATGCAGCGTTCACACTTAGGAGTATGGTGGAGCAGTCTTTCAATAGAAAGGAACGGTTGTACTGTTGTTTCGTCGACTACTCACGCGCGTTTGACTCTGTGTACAAAAAAGGTATATTGCATAAGCTTATAATATATGGTCTGAAAGGCAAAATGCTCGGTATCTTAAATTCCATGCAAAAGTGTTTGTGTTCAATGGTTAGGTGGAATGGTGAACTGAGTAATGAGTTCACCAGTGTTACTGGTCTCCAACAAGGCGAAACGCTGTCTCCTCTGTTGTTTTCTTTATTCACCGCAGATCTAAATGATTTTCTAGAAGAACGTGCCGGTGTGTCGGGAAGTTTTAAGATTGGTCCAAAGCGGATCTTTTGTATAATGTATGCAGACGACACAGTTTTGGTTTCGAGATCGGCCGTTGGTCTACAAAAGCAATTGGACGCTCTCCATGAGTATTGCTTAATGTGGGGCCTATCTGTCAACTTGAGTAAAACGAAGACAGTGGTTTTTAGGAAGAATGGTCGAGTTAGCGCCAACGATGCGTTCTATTTCAATAATGGCCTAGTGGAAAATGTTGACGAATTCGAATATCTAGGAGTCCGTTTTAAATACAACTTGAACTGCAATGTCGCAATTAATCGCATGGTAGAACGTGGTCAGCGTAGCTACTATCTGCTTCTTGAAAGGTTGAGTAAATTCAACCTCAGCATTCGGGATAATTGCTCACTGTTCGACACCTATGTTGTAAGTACCATGAGTTATGGGTGCGAAGTCTGGGGCAGCAGTAAATGCAGCCAACTATAGAAACCCTACACATGAAATTTTGTGAGCGTTTACTGAGTGTCCCCAAATCGTGTAATAACAGTGTTTGCTATGGTGAATTAGGTAGGTACCCAATTTTGGTAAGATGTCAGCTGGCAATATTAGCATATTGGCAAAAGTTGATATCGACTGTTCACCCACTGCTAAGTTCTTTGTTTATGTCATTACGTGCTTCTGCTGATTTAAGTAAAACCAACTGGTGTAGTAATATAAAGTCTATTCTTAACAGGTTAGGTGCGTCCAATTTATGGCTTGCAAACAACGCCGGTGATAGGAACTATGTGTTAAAATTCCTTGAAATAAGGACCAAGGACCTTTTTTTACAGGAGTGGCTTAGCACTTTATTTAATTCTCGTAAGCTACAATTGTATAAAGATTTAGTCTCTCCAGTTTTTGGTTTACATAAGTATCTTGATTGTTCTAATTACAAGCATTTTAAACAGTTAACAAGATACAAAACTTCTACCCACTCCCTCATGATTGAGGCTGGGAGACACCAAGGCGCGCGTACCCAGAGAAAACCGTTTTTGTGAATTTTATAATGATATCATTGAAGACGAATATCACTTTTTCCTACAATGTCCAAAATACGATGTACCGCGGCAACGCTTTATTAAACCCTTCTATGCAGCACATCCAAATATGTATAAATTGTCATGTCTTTTAAATTGCTCAAGCAAAAGTCAAACCTCTAATCTTGTTAAATACGTACGGGAGGCAGAACGTATCCGTGTTGCATGCAACATGCACTGCTAGTTCTGTCTTTCTTTACTTTACTTTATCGTTCGTATTTCACCATTTTCTTGTCAACCTTCCTCTACCCCCAGCTGTGTTTATACCGTCTGTCATCTTGTAATTTCTTGTAATTTTTGTGTTGAAATTTCCTCTGTAATCACTACAAACTATTAGTTTATGTGAATAAAGCTATTATTATTATTATTATATCATGCAGACCTCTAAAACTTCATTTCAAATTTCAATCTGCTGGAATAAAGCAAATGGGCTTTTTTAACCTTGACCTACGTATAACTGAACTGGAGGTCACACTGACCTAGATCTGTGTCAGCATGTAGAGATGCATAATGAGTGTCTATATATTGAATTTAGAGAGTCTATGACCAATAGTAAAGAAACGTGCCATCATCAATGAAATTTTAGAGTTCGACCTCTGTGACCTTGAAATGAAGGTCAAATCAAAAACCTGTGTAATATGTGATGTTCCTTTATTAGATACACCCACCATAAAGTTTTCATCGCTCTAGCTTTAACCATAAGCTTCAAAATGACAAAACTAGGTTTTCAAAGACCGCCCCCTATATGGCAGACCAGCAGTCAAATTGCGCTGATTTTCATACTGAAGGAAGGTCTTGCCTAGGGGTACCCACACACCAAGTATGAACTTTCTGGGTCAAACGGTTAAGAAACGTGCACTGTTTTGTCAAAAGTTAACAACGGACGACGACGGCGACAACGACGACGGACGACGACGGACGCCAGACGCCGCAGTATCGTATCACCTGACAGGTGAGTTTAATATGTAAGCAGATGTGTTGATTATTAACTGCTAATTGCAAAACAAACAATAATCAAACCGCAATAACTGCATGCACTCACTGATGTTTGCATTTTGTTATAAAAAATCCATAATTAGGTTGTGATCAATGACAAAGTTGTACACATACTGAGGTGACTCAAAATTGATGTACACATCGTAAATGTTTGCAAAGTCTAAGCCAAATTGCGTGTTCAACAATATTGGAACGGTATACCTTACACCACATTGCGCTTGTACGGAATGTGAAGAGAACATTTTTTTTCGTTGAATTTTGGTCGTTCCATCATTGTTTTGCACCTAAGGTCAGTTTGTAGCTGAATTAAAAAGGGCTTCATCATGGCTCCCAGTTAATTTCCCGAGAGAGCTTTTGGCCACCTGGGCTGACTTGTTCAGAATAACGTTAGCTTTAACAGGAGCGTTAAGTCTAAACGTTGGTTGAAAGAGATGACGTTCTTAAGGATACTTACTAGGTAACCGTTGGCGATGGGTTGAAAGAGATAACATCCTTAAGGATACTTACTAGGTAACCGTTAAGGATAACGTGACTTTTGTGCTTTTGAACAACCGGGCCCTGCATGTTGGGCAAGTCGAGAATAAAATCAAACCGAAATTCAGTGTCACTGACCTAGAGGTCCTGAGTACAAAGTTTCAAGTTCATAGCCCTCTCGGTAAGTGAACTTGAAACTGTTTTTGAAACAGGATACAGACGACGACGACAAAGACCGACGACGACGGTCACTGCGGTATCGTAGCGTCTCCCCTCCGAAAGAGCCAAAAAGAGACTAACATCTCGGTTACCTTTGAGGAAAAAATCCACCCAGACTTAAAATCTAATACCTTCTGGATATCCACTGGACTCCTGGCTTAAGCCCATTCAACGGGCTTCTGAACGGCAAATGGATGCCAAAGCACAGGGAAAAACACATATCATCATTGGATTAAGAAGAATGGTTAACTACATGTAGCTATTGGTTATATAGACGAGCAATTAGTTCTAATTTGGAACATGGGGGGCTTTTGTAACTAAATTAGCTCTAATTTATTAACCGTTGAACTTATCCGATTGCTTCTGCCTGAATTATTTTATTTCAACTCCGTTCTAAGTATTCCCCGCAAACAAAGTGTGTTAATCAGGCTAATTAAAAATGAATTTACGTGATCAATTCAGAAAATAGAGACTAAAATGTGCATAGTTTTGCCCCTTTCACAAAAATCGAAGTAGCTCAGTTATTTTAGCAAGTTTAAAGATGAGAGAAGTATCCTTTTGTTCGTATAGATCTTGCCCTTAATAGCAACCATTGCAAACGCCTGGGCTGGGGGGCAATTGCAACTCAGCACCATGCGATTAAAACATATTAATGGGATTATTTTGAGTTGTTCATTCCTCTCTAATCTATACTTGGTATCATGGATGTCCCGCTTTGCGGCTAACGTATCTTGCAATTTGAATACGATCAGTCATGTCCAAGCACCTTGCGGTAGTGATAAATTATTGTAGGATTCTTATTGGTGGATGTACTGCGAGATAAAAGAAGTATTCCATTTGGACTGATTGCAAATATTGGATATTCGAAATGGCGATCTTGAAACACTTTGAAACGGGGAACTGTTGTCAAATGTATGAAATTCTTATCCCCTCTAAATGACACCCTAAAAAGAGAAAAGGATCGATATTGCCCTCTTTTCTTCTCTTCGAAAAATATAAATTCGCTGTGAAAATGATCCCATGTCCCGTGACAGGTTTTTTTAACTATCTTCTGTTTGTGAATCAGTTTGTAAGAACCTTCTTTGTAGTGAAATACAACTACTGACCTTTTAAATTTATCATGAACAAAAATTGTTTCATTCGACAACCCTAGGTGATGTCTGATTTCATATCTGTCTGCTGGTACGGACGTTATACAATTTGGATGAGTAAATGCAATATCTTGTTCGGAGCGATGGTCAATTTTGAAGAGAATTAATTCATAATCAGGCTTGTGGTGCTTGGTTGTTCTGGTAAGGTTTTGAGTCGAAACTATCACATGGCCCATGTCATCGGACATCACTGGACTGCATCTTAAACCATGCTGTAGTTAACAATCACACGAGATACATACCTTCTGCTATAACTGTATAAATCTACAGACAACCTATTGCGAGGGGAATGTAAGCAGAACACAAGCAGGTATGCTTTAAAGCATAATGCATCTGTGACACGTTCTTGAAGGTTAAAAAGATGTTTTTGTGTAGGAATTGGGCCTGGGTAATATGTAATAATGAAAGATGGAGGCTTCATCCATCCGAAAAGGCCACCACATGAATGTAAGAGAAAGAACTGTTGTTTATGACAGTAAACAAGACACAGTGAATGGTTCGGAGTTGTTTTCTTCAATCGAAACTTTCGTTGTAGCCGAAGTTTTGTTAACTAGTGACCTTCAGCACCGTCAAAACGTATCAGTTATCCGTATGGAAAATCTGTGTGTCGCATCAAATCAAATCAAATCAAATATGACATTTCTAAAGCGCCCAAATTTGGTGAAAAATTTCACCAACTCTCAGGCGCCTTTGAAATACACTCGAAAAAGGTGTGCTTTTATAGCATTGTTCCAAAAGCTGCCTTTGACTCCGCAAGTCTAATGTGTGTTGGCGGCCCATTCCATAGGAGTGGCGCCGCCTTGTAGAAGGATCTGTCACCAAAACGTATGCACTTGGTGCGTGGCTCCTGTAGAAGGAAAGCGGCATCAGCCCTGAGGGAATAGACTGACCCACGTCGGCGTTGTACCATACCAGTCAGGTAAGCCGGTGCCGCTCCATGGAATGCCTTGTAGGTAAGCAAGAGTATCTTAAACTCAACCCTTGCTTTGACAGGCAGCCAATGGAGCCGCATCAGGACCGGACTGATGCGGTCAAACTTGGGAATCAAGCATGTAACCCTGGCTGCAGCATTTAGAACACGCTGCAACCTGCCAAACTGCTGTTCCGTGATGCCGTAGAGGAGAGCATTGCAGTTGTCCAGGTGAGATGTAACAAATGCATGCACCAGGGTTTTGGTGGTGCCGACAGTCTGAAACCCGCGAATCTGACGAATCTTGTAGAGGCCAAAGAAAGCTCTAGAGCAGACTTTACTGACATGAGTTTCCATCGACATGTGTTCGTCAAAAAAGACACCCAGATTTCTGACTGACGTACTGGTGCTGACTGTCGAGTTCCCCACCCTGACTCCGTCAATGCTCACCTTCTCAAGCTGCTGCCTGGAGCCAATCAACATGCATTCTGTCTTAGTGTCATTTATGCAGAGATGGTTGTCAATAAACCATGCGCGCGCATCGCGTATGCACCGAACCACTGTCTCCACAGCCCCCTGCACATTTTCGACTTTGACTGGTCTGAATGACATGTACAGCTGGTTATCGTCAGAGTAACCATGAAACCCAGGGGCACGTAGAGCCAACAGATGGTACAGACGGGACAGGTAAAACAGAAAAAGGACTGGGCCCAGACAGTTTCCTTGTGGGACACCACAGTTCAGATTGAAGCGCTTTGAATGGCAGTCGCCCAGGACAATTTGTTGGCCTCTTCCTACAAGGTAGGACTCCAACCACTTAAGAACTGTTCCAGAGATACCGAAATCCTCTTTCATTATGCTTAGAAGATTTGTCACATTGACAGTGTCAAATGCCGCACTTAAGTCAAGGAGGACTAACAGGCACACTTCTTGTTTGTCCATTTTCATTAAGATATCACTCTGGACCTTTATTAGTGCAGTCTCTGTGGAGAAGTTCTGACGGTAAGCTGGTTGAAACTTGGGGAGTGGGGCAAAGGAGTCACTATGCCCCAGAAGCTGCTTCACGACTACTCTCTCAACTACTTTTGAAATGAAAGGCAAATTGCTAACAGGTCTAAAATTAGCAAAGGTGAGGTCAAGCCCAGCCTTTTTCAGCAATGGTTTGACGGTAGCACATTTCCAACTATCTGGAACATATCCTGTCTGAAGAAAAGTTTAAAGATGAGAGAAGTATCCTTTTGTTCGTATAGATCTTGCCTTTAATAGCTACCATTGCAAACGCCGAGGGGGGGGGGTCAATTGCAACTCAGCAGCATGCGATTAAAACATATTTATGGGATTATTTTGAGATGTTCATTCCTCTCTAATCTATACTTGGTATCATGGATGTCCCGCTTTGTGGCTAACGTATCTTGCAATTTGAATACGATCAGCCATGTTCAAGCACCTTGCGGTAGTGATAAATGATTGCAGGATTCTTTCTGATGTATCTACTGCGAGATAAAAGAAGTATTCCATTTGGACTGATTGCAAATATTGGATATTGGCAATCTAGAAACACTTCGAAACCGGGAACTGTTGTCAAATGCATTAAATTCTTGTCCCCTCTAAATGACATCCTTAAAAGTGAAAAGGATCGAATTTGCCCTCTTTTCTTCTGTTCGAAAAATATAAATCCGCTGTTGAAATGATCCCATGTCCCGTAACAGGTTTGTTTAAATATCATCTGTTTGTGAATCAGTTTGTAGGACCCTTCTTTGTAGTAAAAGACAAATACTGACCTTTTAAGATTATCATGAACAAAAATTGTTTCATTCGACAACCCTAGGCGATGTCTGATGTCATATCTGTCTGCTGGTACGGACGTTATACAATTTGGATGAGTAAATGCAATATCTTGTTCGGAGCGATGGTCAATTTCAAATAGAATTAATTCGTAATCAGGCTTGTGGTGTTTGGTTGTTCTGGTAAGCTTTTGAGTCCAAACTATCACATGGCTCATGTCATCGGACATCACTGGACTGCATCTTAAACCATTCATGCTGTAGTTAACAATCACACGAGATACATACCTTCCGCTATAACTGTATAAATCTACAGACAACCTATTGCGAGGGGAATGTAAGCAGAACACAAGCAGGTATGCTTTAAAGAATAATGCATCTGTGATCCGTTCTTGAAGGTTAAAAAGATGTTTTTGTGTAGGAATTGGGCCTGGGTAATATGTAATAATGAAAGATGGAGGCTTCATCCGTCTAAAAAGGCCACCACATGAATGTAAGAGAAAGAACTGCTGTTTAGGACAGTAAACAAGACACAGTAAATGGCCCGGAGTTGTTTTCTTCAGTCGAAACTTTCGTTGCAGCCGAAACGTAGCGAATCTATTCGTACCTAAGATGAGAAGAACGCGAAGTTTGGTAACTAGTGACCTTCAACACCGTCAAAACGTATCCGTTATCCGTATATAAAATACGTACATGTATGTTGCATACGGGTAAGTGAAACTTAAGTCAGACAAAAAATGAGCTTCAGCTTTGATAACTCAGTCCTGTCCAATTTGTGAACAGCTCAATAGAAAGGTAGCAATGAAAACTCTTCTAATTTCTCCAAAGACCTGTGACCTGTCTTGAAGGTTAGGCTGATGTTACATAGGAATGAGCTACTCACGCCACATTTTTCATCGACTCACGGCTCATTTTCACGTGTCACTCCTCATTTGTCACGAGTGGCCGCGGCGGTTTACATACAGATCACTTTTCGCTCGTTCATTTGTCACCTGGATTTTCTCGGCGACGCACATGGACTCAGAAGAAGAAGAGATGGCAGCCATGCTGCTCCTGATGGAGAATAGAAAACGAACTACATCCCGCACGATCGCGATCAAGCGGATAATACCAAGGTAGGTACTGGGTCTATGACCCTGTTCCGTGTTCGTTCAGTTCCGAAATGCTTAAGTTAAAGGGCCAACCTGGGAATAAGATGTGTTGGTTTTGCGTAAAAACCACCTTCTGACCGCAACTTCACAGAACAAGATCTTTGAAACTTCAGTGAACTGAAATAAACAATACGCTAAAACGGGATGTAGCCTGATAAACCAGCTTGAAATTCGCAAGCCATGTAAAGAAATGCCTCGCAACACTGGCGAAAGCCTTTAACATATGTCACGTTATTGTTATAATACAAGTGTCGGCGCATGGTGTCAAGCAGGGGTATTCTCCTCCTGGCTAGGTAAATCCTACGTCCAAGTTGTCCCTTTAAGGGTTAGTTAAGAGCAATGTTCAAGGTAGCTTTATGGCCCTTGCACACTTGTACCTCATGCGATGCATATTTTTCCGATGCGAATGATGATACGATTTGACGCTTGGGGATTCAACTGCGAAAAGTTCGATTAGTCAGTAGGGTCTCCGAGGATATAATAATGATAACTTTTTGGTCCTTACCTCTACCTACCCTTTCCATCCAGATGACTGCTCCTTTTTTGTTTAATTTTATACCCGTTGCATTCTCATGCTGTGATGAATGTATTATGCAAGTAGTTTGCAAGTTGTATTCAACACTGAAACCCATCACATGTCTTCCCGAAGTGAATATAATAGAGCACTGCAGTAGAGATCTCGTCAACGATACCTCCTTCGTGGTGAGATAGCCTTCCCAATCAACTCGCTCAAAGATTCTCAGAGAATCGACCATATGGAATAAGAATACAGAATACATAGCCATGTGTATGTATAATACACTGCTGGGTAGTGGAGACATGTGATGAACCATGGTCTATTATAACGAACGGGTTGTCATATGATTTATCTGATTATTTTAAAATTGCGAAGGTTCAGAAAAGCTATACATATTTCTTCATTTTAGACTCAGCAAAGTTACTTTAAAAAACAGATGTTGCGTTAACAAGTGGAGTTTTGGACCAATATTAAAACATCGGATTTCTATTCCCTTCGCCGTTTTTTTAAAGAACAAGGCGTCTTATTTCTTCAGTATTAAAGTAGCAGACGGTTTTTCCAATTCCGTTTCGTAACGAACATCGTAAAAAACCCGTTGTTCGTTATTTTCAGCATTCACAACTTGATCCTGGCCCGTTGGTAATTTTTTTTGTGCCTCTAAGGCACCTATTCCATAGAGCTATACCCTATACTATACTGTACGCGAACAATAGTTTCATGGTCATGCACCCTTTGTGAAGCCATTGTTCGCGTATAGTGTAGTATAGGGTATAGCTCTATGGAGAAAGTGCCTAAAGGGCATGCCGTGGTTGGACTTAAAGCCGGTCCAATGATATTATTATGGGCAGTATTACCATGCTGTCCACTGCCCAGTCGCCTCCTATTCTACATATTAAGTACATGTACATGTAGTTTCCATCAAGAAATTGCACAAAACAGGAAAAAAAATTTAAATGTTGCCAAATTATCACGCTCTTCTGATGTTGACTCCGATTCGACCCGAGTTAGCCCTCCATGGGTGGATCCTCTACAAGTGGACCGATGCACTTGTAAGGCGCTGCCTGCCTTGAGTCATTGATCTACATTGTACTCTGACGTCTTGCTGTAGATATATATTTGTCCTTGATGTTAAGCGAATCGGGAAGACCCCCCCCCCAATCAACCTCGGTGGCCGGTGACGTATATACTTGGTGTCGTTTGAACACATGAAAATACACTGCGTACATTCGAATTCTTTTCCTACCGTGGCCTCGAAAAAAAAGAGAATTGGGAAAGAATGCGTAATTTGCAAGGCTTTAGCCACCCAAAGGCCGGTAAAACAACGCTGCCTTCACTGTATTAACTGAGCCTGTTGACGAGGAGAAATCTAAATAACATCACGGAATTCCGGCGGCTTCCGTGAGCGGGAAAGATATTCGAGCACTAGAATAAGATTTATTAACCGTCCATAACTTTCAGAAGTGTAGTGTGAAACAGAAGAAGAATAAACCTATTGAAGTAAAAAGCCGCTCATTGCCGCTTTAACGTCACCCTGATAGTAAGACGGTACGTCATTTCCAGCCTATGTCAGGATTTTTGTTCCGTGTTTTGAGCGACCTGCAGTTGTACTGGGAAATCTTGGGCTTCGCCTGACCTACCTGGCTTCCTGAACGTGTCAAAAGCATTGTTTTGCTATGTACAGATGTGCTCAGCGAAATAAGACAAACATCCTGACTATAAGTGAATATACTTTAGCCGTGCAGTATCAAGCCATGGTCTGTGCTTTGTTCAAACTCTTGAAATTTTTCATAGCAATTTTCTATTCAAAATTAGCCCTGCGAAGTTCAATAGACATCCTGCCCAAGGTGAGCGAGAAGTGTTGCATTTCCGTGCGTCTAGAGAGCAGCATGTCATACGCTTAAACATGTTGAAGTAATTGAAAGAAATACGTTATTTGAACCAAGATCTGAATTGACCGATATCGATTGTACAATACTCATAGTGACTTTCGATCAATTCGATTATCACTGTCTATTTTTCTTTAAACTTTGCATCGACCACATTGATGAATGATGCTACCAGTATATACAGGCTGTAGGTAAGATAGATAGATATATAGCCTGTCTACCACTGGGGACGTGTTGGATTACTGTAGTGTAGCCGAGTTCGATAGATAACCTGTCTACCGCTGGGGATGTGTTGGACTGCTGTAGTGTTAGTAGCGCAATTCGATAGATAGCCTGTCTACCACTGGGGACGTCGTCTTGGATTGCTGTAGTGCAGCCGAGTTCGATAATTAACATGTCTACCACTGGGGACGTCTTGGATTGCTGTAGTGTAACGAAATTCGATGAAATGCATGTCTACCACAAGAGAGACATGTTGGATTGCTGTAGTGTAGCCGAGTTCGATAGATAACCTGTCTACCGCTAGGGATGTGTTGGATTGCTGTAGTGTAGCGAGACTTTACATTTCAAATGACATGGTCATATCAGTTTGAGTCGTTTGTCGTCACTGTCAGGTGCAGCCATCTGAGCTGAGAAAATGGAACTAGGCACTTGCCTAAAATAAAAACTATCTTGCAATAATACCCTTCCGTCAATCGCTTTTGAATTTGCTGGTACTTTGCCGTCGAATAAGCGCGAATAGAATTGTTTCAAAGGGGCGACGAAGGTGGATTTTGAATTTTTCCTTTTTTGTGCAATTTGTTGATGGAAACTACTTATGTAGTATAGGAGGTGACTGGGCAGCCGACAGCTTGGACAAGACACTAACTTTGGGAGCGGAGTTCTGAGGCCATTTCTTTAGGGGGTCGGGGAGCTGCCGCCAAAAATTGTACGACGGACGTAAAAAGAAATTCCGTGCTGTGTTACCATTACCAAAACGTAAAAGAATTCGCCGTTGGGTTTTAAATCATTCTCATTTTAAAGAACCTAATCCTGAACTGGGGATTTTTGATATAGGGGGAAATGTAAGGCATCCATCAAGGTAATCTACATCCATTGATTCCATTTTTGATTGAAAAAAACACCTCAATCTGGTAGTTCCTATTTAATCAATTATAAAATAAGTTTAAAACGTTTCAAATTCACCTGAGCACGAACCAAACAGCCAGTGGAAATTAAACAGCTAGTAAGAGGAATCTCGTCATCCTGTTCAAAAGATTGATGTCGATATGACATGCTCCAAACTTGCAGTGTCTAAGAGAAACGGATATTCGGCCAGTCCCATCTCAGGCCTGGCGAAAAAGAGGGCCATTTCCCGTACTGAGAGGGTCAAAATGGCTAAGAATTGCTATTTTGATAGTTTAAATATATAATTTCACATTTGGTACAATAGGAACTACCAGAGTAGTAAAAATAACTAGAAACTTTTAGTTATTTACACGATAACTATTTTACCATTGAGCCTTCATCTGAAAACTCTGACTTAAATCTTATCGGCCAAAGAAACGCAATTAATACTGTCTCGCCTACTGATACCGCTTCCAGAGCCCAGTGAGCATTTTTTCATGGGAAAGTAATAAAAGCGAAGATTAATCCGTATTGTATTTTCATAAGCGTGCTAACAACTTTGATTCTCTTATCAAGCATATGTAGGATTCCGCTGACATTCCGTTATTAAACAAGCGTATGAATAAGATGCTATTGCTAAGCCTATTTAGGATTCTGTTACCAAGCATATACAATTCCGAAACCAGCTTTATGTAGGATACCTATTCCACTTATATATAGGATCCCGCTAACAATCATGATTTTATTAGGATTCCTTTATTCCTTTATTAGGTTTTACAAATCCTATATGACATTATGATGAAGAATAAGCTCAGAATTTGCACATGATTATCACTTGTAGTGGGGAAAATGTTTTGAAATTATATGTACTAGAACGATATGTAGCTTAAGCAAATGTAGAACGCAGACCAACTTATGTGCATACTTTGTAAACATAGAACATCAGAAAACGTGCTTACAAGTTGCTGGCAGCCATGATTAATCACGTGTTCTGCGGGTAATTCAAAACCCACTCCTGTGCGGTCCAGGGTAGTCCTCGAGGAACTAAGTAGGTCAAATATGACGTCACTCGGGTAGTCACCCGAGCAAAATTCTATGTTCGATTGCTCCCCGAGTCACTCGGGGAGACTCGAGTAAGCAATCGAAGTCGGCCCATGTGACAAAAAACGTTCTGATCGGAAATGTATGTTTATTGATCATATCATTAGTTATTCTCATTGATAGTTTTGTTCAATTGTTCGTAAACAATTGTCTGAACTTTCCAAACGAAATCATGCATTATATAAATACCTTTTTAATTGGTTTCAGGCAGCCTTATCCCAAGCCATTGCGCCTCCGCCCATTCCTGTCGCGAGGTTGGATTGTAGCTACATTTTCTGTTGAGCAGAGCGATCGACCACCCAAATATCACGAGATCTCGCAGGGAGGCGCTAAGTTTTACCATGCAGGCTGGGTTTCAGATGGCATGATCAATTACTTCTTCTTTTTCTTTGTTTTCTCTTGGAAGGTTAGTACCTTCTAGCGATGTACGCCGTCGTCTGCCTTAGCCGGCCCTGGTCATCGTACAACTGGTCTTCCTTCCCCTTGCCCTTGGTTGGAGAGTGAAGTCCTATATGCTGTTTCATGACATTTCAAAATTCCATAGGTGTAATATATCATGCAATCGTATTAAAAACTATTTGACAGTAGCGGATCCAAAAATCTTTAGAAGGGGTTGGGATCAGTGAAGGTGCCATCTTGGAAACCAGGTTGGTACGAGGACCCTGACCAAGCAATAAGTTGATATATAAGTTCAAAATATGTGGTTTTCCGGCCATCTCTGGGACCTGCTTAACTTGAACCAAAGCACTTTAAATTGTTGCTCTGAAGTGAGAAGGCTTGTACTTATTGCGCAACCCTCAAAATCCACCACTGCTTGACATGACCAATCGACACTGTTTTCTAGATTTTCCAATACCACACAAAAACATTGGTCTTGGTGATTATTCCTCGCACAGAAAGCAGGCGATTAAATACCAGTGTTGTCAAGGTCACCAACTTGAGCAACACTGAACTATCCACCCAAATGAAGCAATGTCATCGAAGGGCTTGTAACATTATCATACATCCAACCAGACCGATCTACATATATGTACTTCCTCCGGATGTGAACACATATTGTTATATCAATTGAGGATATTTTGGAATGGCCATGAAACCAGGCCAGTCCATTTGAATGGCGGAACTGAAATTTCCATGACTGTTTGGTTATTTCCTCCATTTTCAGAATGTCGTGTACATCCGTGTCGATAGCAATATCACGCACGATTTTATAGCCTGTGTTCATGGGTTGCAATCATTTGTTGTTTCAATAAAATTATATACATGCATTTTAGTCCAGACTATTGCTAATGGTTCTTGATTCCTGCCACTTCTGCGACGCTTTCAGTGCAATTCACAGCGTTTTTTCTTTCAGAGAAAAAATGATACTGTGATAAGATGAATATGTCGTGCCACGGACAAGTTCTATGATTACGTGGTCGTGACAATGCTTCATTGTCGTAATGGCTACTTTGTTTCCCGGGCATTCTATCCTAGGACATTTTAAACTTCTACACCGGTCCTGGTCATCGAACAACTGGTCCTCGATGGAGGTTCCCGATGGCCAGATCTCCTCCCTTACGGCTGCTAGGTCAGGGCACCTGGGCTGGATTTGGCTGACAGTCTTCGGTTCGGAATTGCAGGGGCGCAGGTCACTCTCTCCTGATTCCAAACTCGTGGAACAGATGGGGTTATAGTCTGCAATGGCCGATCGATTACTAAGCGCAAGTAAGCACGTGTAAGCGTCACGGCGTTCTTTTTGGTACTGACGCCTCATCTCGCGCCAGGCCGTAGTGAGCGACCCTCGGAGTAGACCAATGCTTCGTCCCCAAAAAGGACAAAGTGCGAAGTGTCATTGCGAAAATGATTGACGAAGCAATGACCTGATTGGTTGGCTAGCCTTGTGACGTCAAAGTATTTTTACACCGAGGGGTTTTCCTGTTTTTCATCATGGCTTAAGCTTAAACTCGTTTGGGCTGGAATTCCTGGCTTTTTTCGAGCTAGTACATAGCCTCGATGTACAGCGTAGCAGACCGAGGCTATATAATGGGCTACCCTCGGAGTGCTTTACGTGTCATCCCGAGATCAAATGGCCGCCGGATAAGATTTTGAGAAAAGATGACAGACGATCCTACAAATGCCGGCATTACGATGTACACAAGTTTGTTTCATTGCGTCAGACTGCAGTTCTTTGGCAAACATAGAATATTATAGGTATGGAAGTAATTGATATAATCATGTAAATAATTTGGTCAGTAAGGTCAGTGATTACTTTACGCTCACCCGGTATTTTGTCTGGTCATTCTTTTTTATCGCTACTTTGCCTTACTGTTACTCGAGCCTAGCGCGAGAGCGTTCGGGCTTAATTCATATAGGCAGGCACTTCCAGGCGTGGGATTCCTAGCTTAGCCTATCCACAAGCACGGCGCTAGATATCGAACACGCTGAAGTATTTGTATACCAGGAACAGTAACAGGGTGGTTGCAGGCAAGTTTCAACAGGCAACCACCCTGTTTATGCTACTCAGTTCAGTCAAAGCAACATTTACCAACTTCGACCTTGCGTCTTGACTGCACTCCACAACACATTTTTTTCTTTTTGCAAATCGTCTGTCCTCTTTACCACTTCTTCCACCATGTGTAATGCTCTCTCCTATATATATATGTATTTATTTATTAAAGTGTCACCATTACGTACAATAATGCCAGCCTATGAAGGCTTACGAGACACTATAACATCATCAAACTCTTTTAAATCATGGCTGCTGCCTCTTCATTGACAACAATCCCGGCCCCACCGACTTATTCCCAACTTGACTCTCCCAAGCCCAAACACCGCTGACCCACCCAAGAACCGACCCCGAACCCTCAGCTCAGAATCGCCCCCCCCCCCCCCCCCCAGTAAAAAGAAGAAAGCGCGCGACAAGGGCAGCAGTGGCAGAGTCCGAGAGAAGCAAGCCGAGTTGACTGCGTCTGTCCGGTAGAGCCTGGATGTCAATACCGGTCCGTGTCAAAATATTTCGAAAGAGGTCCATCCTTTCGTTTACATAATTAGGACAGTCCAACAGATAGTGGTATTCATCCTCAATAGAGCCGTGGTCACAATTACGGCACAGTCTCTGTTCAAGCGGAATACCGCGGTATCTACCAAGTTCTATATTAAGCGGAAAAGTTAAATTTCTAATTCTCGCGAGAGCAGAGCGCCCGGCTCTGGAAAGCGGTAAACAAACGTAATCACTAACACAGAAGTCTTGCTGAAGTAACCTGTAGGTTCGGAGATTTGGCATAGCATTCAGTTGAGCGCTCCATAGGTCCGTGTATTGTTGCATCAGTATGTCTTTAATTCTATTGAGAATAATCCTCACGTTCACTCTGTTTTGCACACTCGGATTGTTAAAATGATCAAGCAAATTACAATTCTCGAAAATTGATCTCACGCCAGAACACCAGTTGTTTACACCTCTCAAACATTCTGCATAATCCCAAAGAAAGATATGTTTAGTTATCCTGTCATCCGGTAAAGACAATAACCTGAACCAGAGTTTGCAGATCTTTATATGTTGTCTGATACGTAGAGGAGTAAATCCCGTATCACCCTCTAGCGCAGGTATCGCAGAGAATTTACCAACACCTAGGAATGCACGGATCGTTCTCAGATGTACTTTTTCACACTGCCTATATGTCTTAAATCCCCACACACCACAACAATAGTCCATAACTGGGACAACCTTGGCCTCCACAAGACGACAGTAGGTATTGAAAGTCAGTCCACGACTAGTAGAAAAATGTTTAGCCAGTACACCAGCTAACACTTTAGAAGCCCCTCTTGCATGAACCTCCGCAGTATGAGTAAAATCAAGAGTGTCGTTTAGATCCGTACCTAAATAGCGATAAGATGACACTAAGTCTAACTGGGTTGCATTGAACATGAAATTTAGTTGGAGGTTCACTTTTCCGGCGGAAGTGCATCACTTTGGTTTTTTCAGCATTAACAGACATGCGCCATTTCTTGCACCACTCTTCCACTATTCCTATCATCTATACTGTAATGCGCGTTGTGGCCGCTAAATAGGAGGCGATTTTTGTTTCAAAATTGGGCCTCGAAAATGCGTCGAATTCTTGCAACTTTTGGTTTCGTAGGTGTGGATCATAAGTAAGAGTGTCACTGAGGGTGTCATACGTCGAATATCTTGACGGTTTTGGAATAAATAACAACTTTTCAGAGAGCACGTTGACTGGAGAGCTCCGCTCATTCTCAAGAGCATACACAAACTTCACGCATATTCTCCCTGCCACATCAGTATTAGCTTCCAGCGCGTATGTAGTGCTATACAACCTGGTCCATGGTGCAGGGTATTAGCAGGGAGATTAATGATTAACCTGTTCTATTTTAGTTCTATTCGAGAAACACTGACCTGAGTGATGAGGCAAATGAGACAAGACCACAATTGATTTTTTAAGCCTTTTAGCAGTTAAATTGTCAATGTTTGACCGCGACGCATCAAAGAACGCGTCAAGTAGTGAAACTGAAATTCGGATATGATATACGGGTTAGTCTTGCGAGTAACTGGTGCGATGGAAATTGGTGATTGACCACGGAAATTTTTTTATAATCGACAAATTAGACAGACTTTGATATTTCCACTGTTTTCAGCCAACTGGCAGAAAAAACTCAAAACACGCCCCCTATTACCCAATTAGCAAAATTCGAAATTAATTTTTTCATCAAATAATTTCTTTATATCTGTAGACTTGCCACAGCAAATATTTTTTCAATACCTCTCCAAATATGTACTTGAGAGTAAAAAACATGCACTCGTCTAATTGATAGGCCTCGACCCTCCAACCTATGAATATTCATTAGTGGTCTTGTCTCAAATTCTGCAGAGTGGCCTACCGGAACATGCAGTCAGGGTATCAATAAACAGTTATGCCAGGATGGACAAAATATGTACAGTGGCCAGCGCTTGCTCTTTGTTTTATTCTTTACTGACTGATGTTGTCAGTTTGAATTGCGTTCTGCATCTCTCCATGCGCCTGGCTTTGGTCCGACAGTGGCATTGGGTACGGGAGTGGGTAGGTGATATGCCTTATATGTGAGGGCCTTATTTGGAACAGGACCTGCTGTCACTGGTCTCAATGCATTGTGCAAAATAGCGTACTCCAATCAATCTATTGGGGGTTGCATGTAGATAGCAGCAATAAGTCCCTAAATGCAGTTAATTTCGTGTTTAACCTTTAATAAAACTTCAGTAACGTTAGAAATTTAATGTAGCTCAATCATCGTGCCCATTTAACTAATGTATATTACATTTCAACTTTGCCCGCTCCATGGGTATATGCTAGTACTTTGTAATGACTCTTCATTCTCACTAATTAGAATAATGTCATCAGCATAAAGCAGTATTGAGATGTTACGACCATTAACAGTTATACCCATTTCGCTCGTTTTGACCGCCTCCGCTAGACGCAAGGGCCCAACGCGCCGCGTAGCGGCAAAAAAGCGAAGCTGGCGAAACATTTATAACGGGTCACCGTCACTTATTATTGGACTTATAGCGCATTTACGGGGTTGCAACTATTTTGCTTTATAGTGTCACCAGGAAAGAAAAGCATGCGACCTAACGCCGATCTATTTGTATAAAGTGATAATTGGAAGGTATATAGTAGGAAATATCAATAAAATAATCATTCCATGTCGTCTTTTGAGGGCATTTTTGATTGTAAAAAATATATGTGTACGTCACCGTAGTCTCTGCAATGATAATTTTATCAGAGCAGTCTCGCGCAAGTAGAAGTTCTTTACCTATTAGTTCTTCACTTATTAGTCTCAACGTCTGGCGCAAAGCCAGACGTTTTCCATTACGATTTCACTACGATGTTTGACAAGAAGGAGCAGTGCGCGAGATATGCTAATGAGCAGACTTCCCTCGCTTGAGTTTCTGAAGAATGTTCCATATCGCGCTAAGCTCATCACTGCTGATTATGACAGGCGTGCAACGGTAGGTATTTGCTCCCCAACTTCCACCCTAATACGGTACAATAAGTTACCATTTGATGGGAATGGGACAATGCCCTCACTGTGTATGGAGTCATAGGGATAAGAAGACATTATTCATTAGTGTTGGTACAAGTGATTTTGCCCAAAAAGCATGTGCATTCAAAAATCAAAATATGCAAGGTATCACGTACATGACCATGACGACGTGCAGAAAGTGCACTGGCCAGTGCATACCCTATGGCTATGTACATGTACTAGTAAACATGGTAAACATGAACAACATCATTATTCATCGGCAGTTCATTTTACTCCGAGCTTTTCCTGAAACATATAGCCATGATGATTAGGCCTACCATGTACCATGACATGACCAATAACAGCACTAGATCATGTAGATGTCAACAAGTTCACATGAACCGTATAATCCCGCATGGCGCATGTGGGGCATGCGTCTAAACCAAAGCCCCAAAATCACTTGTTTTGGTCTATTTCACTTGTGTTTCCCCCGTCTCCCAGTCCATAATACATTTACAGTTTACAATCCCCGATCATGGCCCAACAAAAGGTCATCGGTTGACTAAAGGAACACAACTGTTCAATGGATTTATAGTTGAATGCGATCAAACTACGTCTTTTCAATCGTGGATTGTAAATTTAACCCCATGGGCCTAGGGAAGGCCCTATAACAATACTTTCGACACAGTTATTATCTCCGCTGCCTCCACCATGTTACACGCAGTGCTCACTGCTGATTTTAAAAAATGCACCACCTAGTCAAAACAGGACATATGTTCTTCTAGGAATAGATCTCTTTCCAATATTTCGTCATTCCACTATCGTCATCACCTCATCATACTTTCATTGACATTACAGGCACACATCCACAGAGCACTCTTCAAATCATCTACACAGTGGTTATCCAACTAGGATTATAAAGGTAATTTCTAAGCCCCGCACAGTGGGTTTCACTCTTGATAAAGGGGCACTATTGCTAGCAGCTAGGTAGGCAAGATAAAGTTAGACGAAGTAGCCGATAGGGGTCTCTCACCCCTCAAAGTCCGTCACAACTATTCAAGCTTGTACAAGGAATACATGCAGCGCTGACTCTCACAAGACCCAATGGGAATGTCGCACAGTCATCTGTCAAAAACAAGACCTATGTTGTAGTATGATCTCTTGCCAATATTTAAATAATTGCACTATCGTCATCACCTCATCATACTTCATTGACATTGCAGGCACACATTGACATAGACCACTGTTGCAATGAACGACACAGTCGCTATCCAAGTAGCATTATAGAGGTAATTATCATTATCATACCTCATTAGCATGTGAACCAATCGCGTCGCGTCCTTTGCGATCACGGCAAAGCCTCATGGAATAATGTCTTTCACCGTTGAATAATTTTTCATATTCCATGCCTACAACTTCAATTTCTTCATATTCCATGGCTAGAAGTTCAATACTAATATAATATCCAAGATAAAGTTACAAGAAGTAGTCAATAGGGGTCTCTCACCTCTCACTGTATGTCCACACTATTCACGCTTGTACGAGGAATACATTCAATGCTGAATCTAACAACACCCAGCGCCCTTACTCTGTATATTATAGTCACTGGAACATGGCCCATTTTACTCCTTGCTTCTACTTCACCTATAGTCTCATTGCATACGCCTCAGTTCTATGATATCACATTCACTTTCAGCTGTCATGCAACGCAACAACTGTGCTATCTGCCATCGCACATCAACGAAGAAGTGCAGCCGCCCACATTCCACCTCACGTCTGTCCGACCAGCTGCAATCCTCGAGGACGCCCCACTGTACCACGATTTCACTACGATGTTTGACAAGAAGGAGCAGTGCGCGAGATAGGCTAATGAGCAGACTTCCCTCGCTTGAGTTTCGGAAGAATGTTCCATATCGCGCTAAGCTGACCACTGCTGACCATGACAGGCGTGCATTGGACTGGTACAGGTTGGAACTGAACATTGAATATGCTGGTGGTGACGCTTTCTGATGAGAAGTTGGTCGTGACTGATGCAGTATCCTTGGACTTGTCCACAGCATCGTTCAATCATTGCTCTCTGAGCTGCCTTGATTCTGTACTTACCCAAATACTAAGACCAAATGCCTCTTGACTGTGCTTTAAGAGAGACTGGCGCCATGCCTAGAGATATGACTGACCCCTATTGGCAAATTTGTATGACTTTATCTTGCCTACCTAGCTGCTGCCTATAGTCTCCCTTTAACTGCGGAACACTTCAAAGTCGATAAAATGCCATGTTCCACCTTTTAATGTGTTCAGACCGCCATTTTCAAAATAATCCAGAAGTATTAAGGTAGCAGGAAGGGTTGGGCGTTTGTGGTTTCTGAGTCTGAGGGGGTTGGTGTCTGTTGACTGTGCTTTAAGAGAGACTAGGCATGGCGCCAGTCTCTCTTAAAGCACAGTCAACAGGCATTTGGTCTCAGTATTTGGGTTTTGATTGCCATGACTGTACCCCTGTAAAAGTCAGAGGAGAAGAAGTTTGGAATGATGAAAGCATTGAAGAAGAAGAAATGTTGAGGAAAGCAAAATTTATTATGAGACTAGAAGGCAGTGTCCTGACTTGATTATTTTGAAAATGGCGGTCTGAACACATTAAAAGGTGGAACATGGCATTTTATCGACTTTGAAGTGTTCCGCAGTTAAAGGGAGACTATAGGCAGCAGCTAGGTAGGCAAGATAAAGTCATACAAATTTGCCAATAGGGGTCAGTCATATCTCTAGGCATGGCGCCAGTCTCTCTTAAAGCACAGTCAAGAGGCATTTGGTCTTAGTATTTGGGTAAGTACAGAATCAAGGCAGCTCAGAGAGCAATGATTGAACGATGCTGTGGACAAGTCCAAGGATACTGCATCAGTCACGACCAACTTCTCATCAGAAAGCGTCACCACCAGCATATTCAATGTTCAGTTCCAACCTGTACCAGTCCAATGCACGCCTGTCATGGTCAGCAGTGGTCAGCTTAGCGCGATATGGAACATTCTTCCGAAACTCAAGCGAGGGAAGTCTGCTCATTAGCCTATCTCGCGCACTGCTCCTTCTTGTCAAACATCGTAGTGAAATCGTGGTACAGTGGGGCGTCCTCGAGGATTGCAGCTGGTCGGACAGACGTGAGGTGGAATGTGGGCGGCTGCACTTCTTCGTTGATGTGCGATGGCAGATAGCACAGTTGTTGCGTTGCATGACAGCTGAAAGTGAATGTGATATCATAGAAGTGAGGCGTTTGCAATGAGACTATAGGTGAAGTAGAAGCAAGGAGTGAAATGGGCCATCTTCCAGTGACTAATATACAGAGTAAGGGCACTGGGTGTTGTTAGATTCAGCATTGAATGTATTCCTCGTACAAGCGTGAATAGTATGGACATACAGTGAGAGGTGAGAGACCCCTATTGACTACTTCTTGTAACTTTATCTTGGATATTATATTAGTATTGAACTTCTAGCCATGGAATATGAAGAAATTGAAGTTGTAGGCATGGAATATGAAAAATTATTCAACGGTGAAAGACATTATTCCATGAGGCTTTGCCGTGATCGCAAAGGACGCGACGCGATTGGTTCACATGCTAATGAGGTATGAATGATAATGATAATTACCTCTATAATGCTACTTGGATAGCGACTGTGTCGTTGATTGCAACAGTGGTCTATGTCAATGTGTGCCTGTAATGTCAATGAAGAATGATGAGGTGATGACGATAGTGCAATTATTAAATATTGGCAAGAGATCATACTACAACATAGGTCTTGTTTTTGACAGATGACTGTGCGACATTCCCATTGGGTCTTGTTAGAGTCAGCGCTGCATGTATTCCTTGTACAAGCTTGAATAGTTGTGACGGACTTTGAGGGGTGAGAGACCCCTATCGGCTACTTCGGCTAACTTTATCTTGCCTACCTAGCTGCTAGCAATAGTGCCCCTTTATCAAGACTGAAACCCACTGTGCGGGGCTAAGAAATTACCTTTATAATCCTAGTTGGATAACCACTGTGTAGATGATTTGAAGAGTGCTCTGTGGATGTGTGCCTGTAATGTCAATGAAAGTATGATGAGGTGATGACGATAGTGGAATGACGAAATATTGGAAAGAGATCTATTCCTAGAAGAACATATGTCCTGTTTTGACTAGGTGGCGCATTTTAGAATCAGCAGTGAGCACTGTGTGTAACATGGTGGAGGCAGCGGAGATAATAACTGTGTCGAAAGTATTGTTATAGGGCCTTCCCTAGGCCCATGGGGTTAAATTTACAATCCACGATTGAAAAGACGTAGTTTGATCGCATTCAACTATAAATCCATTGAACAGTTGTGTTCCTTTAGTCAACCGATGACCTTTTGTTGGGCCATGATCGGGGATTGTAAACTGTAAATGTATTATGGACTGGGAGACGGGGGAAACACAAGTGAAATAGACCAAAACAAGTGATTTTGGGGCTTTGGTTTAGACGCATGCCCCACATGCGCCATGCGGGATTATACGGTTCATGTGAACTTGTTGACATCTACATGATCTAGTGCTGTTATTGGTCATGGTACATGGTAGGCCTAATCATCATGGCTATATGTTTCAGGAAAAGCTCGGAGTAAAATGAACTGCCGATGAATAATGATGTTGTTCATGTTTACCATGTTTACTAGTACATAGCCATAGGGTATGCACTGGCCAGTGCAATTTCTGCACGTCGTCATGGTCATGTACGTGATACCGTAACCTTGCATATTTTGTTTTTTGAATGCGCATGCTTTTTGGGCAAAATCACTTGTACCAACACTAATGAATAATGTCTTCTTATCCCTATGACTCCATACACAGTGAGGGCATTGTCCCATTCCCATCAAATGGTAACTTATTGTACCGTATTAGGGTGGAAGTTGGGGAGCAGATACCTACCGTTGCACGCCTGTCATAATCAGTAGTGATGAGCTTAGCACGATATGGAACATTCTTCAGAAACTCAAGCGAGGGAAGTCTGCTCATTAGCATATCTCGCGCACTGCTCCTTCTTGTCAAACATCGTAGTGAAATCGTAATGGAAAACGTCTGGCTTTGCGCCAGACGTTGAGACTAATAAGTGAAGAACTAATAGGTAAAGAACTTCTACTTGCGCGAGACTGCTCTGATAAAATTATCATTGCAGAGACTACGGTGACGTACACATATATTTTTTACAATCAAAAATGCCCTCAAAAGACGACATGGAATGATTATTTTATTGATATTTCCTACTATATACCTTCCAATTATCACTTTATACAAATAGATCGGCGTTAGGTCGCATGCTTTTCTTTCCTGGTGACACTATAAAGCAAAATAGTTGCAACCCCGTAAATGCGCTATAAGTCCAATAATAAGTGACGGTGACCCGTTATAAATGTTTCGCCAGCTTCGCTTTTTTGCCGCTACGCGGCGCGTTGGGCCCTTGCGTCAAGTCAGGACACTGCCTTTTAGTCTCATAATAAATTTTGCTTTCCTCAATAATAACATTTCTTCTTCTTCAATGCTTTCATCATTCCAAACTTCTCCTCCTCTGACTTTTACAGGGGTACAGTCATGGCAATCAAAACCCAAATACTGAGACCAAATGCCTGTTGACTGTGCTTTAAGAGAGACTGGCGCCATGCCTAGTCTCTCTTAAAGCACAGTCAACAGACACCAACCCCCTCAGACTCAGAAACCACAAACGCCCAACCCTTCCTGCTACCTTAATACATGTACTTCTGGGTCGTTGATGTAAAGGGCAAACAATGTTGGCGACAGACAATCGCCCTGACGCACACCGCATGTAGTTTGGAAGGTTTCCGTGTGGTGGCCATTGATCCGCACCCTGGCTGTAGTGTTTGTATACATGGACAGCACTGATTTGAGAAATTGTCCAGTGATACCCTTGTTATAGAGCTTAGTAATTAGGCTTTTCCTGTCGATACCATCAAAAGCCTTGGAAAAGTCAATGTAGCAAACAAACGTATGATTCTTTTGTTGCTTCCGATTCCTCACTGTAGTCGCCAAAGTATAAACGTGATCTTCACACCCTCTGTTTGGTCGAAAGCCATTCTGCTCATCCACCAACATCCCATGTTCATCTATATAACTCATCAGTCGATTGTTCAAAAGAGATACTTTGTTCACTGTTGAGTTAAGGCTTATCCCTCGGTAACCGAGGGGGTCATTTCGGTCTTTGCCTGATTTATGAATAGGGTAGATTATAGACTCATTCCACGCTGTTGGCACTATTCCACGTCTAAAAATCCTGCAAAAAAGCCGATGTAGAATATCTGTCATACGGGGACTTTTTAGTATTTCATTAGGAACCTTATCCACACCAGTACTTTTGCCTAATTTGATTTTACACAATGCTTTAACCACCTCCGACCTACTAATCTCACTGTTCAACGCACCTACCCAGCTGTCAGTGTCCAAGTTATGTTTGACATCTTCATAATCTCGTTGCACCTGTTCATAATGTTGCTCGTCATAATTTTGCGTAGTGGACGGGTTATAGAGCGCTTCGAACCTGGTTTTCCAAGTACGGTAGCTAATATGACATCTTTCTCGCAAGATAAACTACCATCATCTGTTCTAACCGATGTAATCGTTTTCGCTGTTTTGGTCGGACCTAATTGTTTTATTTGTCTCCAGAAATCCTTGGGGTTACTCGTACGTACGTATTCAATGTTATCTATTTTCTCAGCCTCATATCGCCTTTGACATTTCCTGTATTTCTTATCAAACTCTCCTCGCGCCATTCGGAACCGCTCACGCAGAGCCCGTCTCTGCCCTCGATCGCCTCTGTAACGCAGAAAGCGTCTTTCCGCTTGTTTACATGTGTGCCATAGGGCATCAAGCTCATCATTCCACCATGGTTTCTTTGTTATCCTATTTTGTCTCTTATTAAAATGTACTGTTACCTCACGTGAGGGTAAAATATCCGACATTTCCCTATGGAGTTTCCGCGTTAATGTCTGATACATCCCTTCAATTTCACCCTGACGCACATTATCTCGCAGTAAATTATCACAAATATTGAGTATAGCGTTTCTCCTTCGCTCATTCTCAAGGAAATTCAGTGGAACTCCATTGAGTTTGTATTGCATATCCCTAAGAACTCCACCTGTAGCTTCCTTGCACTTTTGATCATTATGTTTACGGACGGTAGGATATTCCGAGAGACACACTGAGCATTTTATAAGAGAATGATCTGGTATTCTGCACTTAGCCCCATAATCACCAGGGTCATTAAGAGAACATCACAGGATTTAACCCTCCTGACCTGTTGACAGGGCACCAGTATATAGTCAACCACGGATTTTCCTTTTACTGAAACACATGTGTAATCATTCTTACCAGGAGCTCTACCGTTTACAACACAGAGGTTTGCATCCTTGATAAAGTCTATTAACAGGTCACCAAATCTATTTACAGTATCATCCACGAAACTACGGTCTGGCAAATCCCTCTCCTCAGAGTCGATTTTTTTTCCAATTCGACATTTAAAATCCCCGGCAAAAATAACCAGCTCATCCTCACCGGTATTGTGATAGTAATATTGTGACAAGAGTGCGTCATAGAATTCCTGAGAGGAGTCCCCACGGGATGAATTTTCGGGTGGTAAATATAAAGCACATAGCAACATTGATTGATTGCTAGCCATTCGTGACGTCAGACGTAACCACAATATACCCTCGAAACACTTATCTACAATGTCCACCCAAAATCATTCACGATTTCGTCTTTGATCAGAACTCCTATTCCTCCTGAACCTCTTATCGCTCGGGCATTTAAATTTGTCCGATTAAAACCGAACCACTCATAACCACGAACAGATATCGTATTATCATCTTTGAGATGCGACTCACTTATGACTATCACGTCTAATTCTAATTTCCTCGTTATAACATCATTACGTAATACTCCAGCGGGGTGATCAATTCCTTCCGTCCATCCGTTCACGTTCCACGTTCCTACCGTTAAAAAAGAGCCTCCATACAGCTGGCGTTCGTTTCACTCCGTTTTATCCTCCTCCTCATTTCTGCCGTCGTCACTATCATCCAGTCCGGGTTCTATTATCGTATCAAGTTTTTCGAGTGGCGGCGGTTTATACCCCCTCCTATCTCCGTCTGTGTTTTCTCCTGACGGTACGCGTTGTCGCTTATTTTCCCGTTGAGTACGTTGATTTTTCTCCTCCTCTGGTGCGCTGGCACTAGGGGGCACCGTGGGTGTGGACTGGGTCACCCGACCGCTGTTACTTATTCGAAAGTTTTTCCCATCTGGGATCAGTTTCAAGATTGTTCTCATATTGTTTTCGTTTATTAACTCATTATGGGTTTTGCATGAATGCAACCACACTTCTTTAAAATCAGTAGAGTTTCTCAGGTTTTTCTTTGCTATCCAGAAGTATTAAGGTAGCAGGAAGGGTTGGGCGTTTGTGGTTTCTGAGTCTGAGGGGGTTGGTGTCTGTTGACTGTGCTTTAAGAGAGACTAGGCATGGCGCCAGTCTCTCTTAAAGCACAGTCAACAGGCATTTGGTCTCAGTATTTGGGTTTTGATTGCCATGACTGTACCCCTGTAAAAGTCAGAGGAGGAGAAGTTTGGAATGATGAAAGCATTGAAGAAGAAGAAATGTTATTATTGAGGAAAGCAAAATTTATTATGAGACTAGAAGGCAGTATCGTGACTTGATTATTTTGAAAATGGCGGTCTGAACACATTAAAAGGTGGAACATGGCATTTTATCGACTTTGAAGTGTTTCGCAGTTAAAGGGAGACTATAGGCAGCAGCTAGGTAGGCAAGATAAAGTCATACAAATTTGCCAATAGGGGTCAGTCATATCTCTAGGCATGGCGCCAGTCTCTCTTAAAGCACAGTCAACAGGCATTTGGTCTTAGTATTTGGGCAAGTACAGAATCAAGGCAGCTCAGAGAGCAATGATTGAACGATGGTGTGGACAAGTCCAAGGATACTGCATCAGTCACGACCAACTTCTCATCAGAAAGCGTCACCACCAGCATATTCAATGTTCAGTTCCAACCTGTACCAGTCCAATGCACGCCTGTCATGGTCAGCAGTGGTCAGCTTAGCGCGATATGGAACATTCTTCTGAAACTCAAGCGAGGGAAGTCTGCTCATTAGCCTATCTCGCGCACTGCTCCTTCTTGTCAAACATCGTAGTGAAATCGTGGTACAGTGGGGCGTCCTCGAGGATTGCAGCTGGTCGGACAGACGTGAGGTGGAATGTGGGCGGCTGCACTTCTTCGTTGATGTGCGATGGCAGATAGCACAGTTGTTGCGTTGCATGACAGCTGAAAGTGAATGTGATATCATAGAAGTGAGGCGTTTGCAATGAGACTATAGGTGAAGTAGAAGCAAGGAGTGAAATGGGCCATCTTCCAGTGACTAATATACAGAGTAAGGGCACTGGGTGTTGTTAGATTCAGCATTGAATGTATTCCTCGTACAAGCGTGAATAGTATGGACATACAGTGAGAGGTGAGAGACCCCTATTGACTACTTCTTGTAACTTTATCTTGGATATTATATTAGTATTGAACTTCTAGCCATGGAATAATGAAGAAATTGAGGTTGTAGGCATGGAATATGAAAAATTATTCAACGGTGAAAGACATTATTCCATGAGGCTTTGCCGTGATCGCAAAGGACGCGACGCGATTGGTTCACATGCTAATGAGGTATGATAATGATAATTACCTCTATAATGCTACTTGGATAGCGACTGTGTCGTTGATTGCAACAGTGGTCAGGTCTATGTCAATTTGTGCCTGTAATGTCAATGAAGTATGATGAGGTGATGACGATAGTGCAATTATTAAATATTGGCAAGAGATCATACTACAACATAGGTCTTGTTTTTGACAGATGACTGTGCGACATTCCTATTGGGTCTTGTTAGAGTCAGCGCTGCATGTATTCCTTGTACAAACTTGAATAGTTGTGACAGACTTTGAGGGGTGAGAGACCCCTATCGGCTACTTCGGCTAACTTTATCTTGCCTACCTAGCTGCTAGCAATAGTGCCCCTTTATCAAGACTGAAACCCACTGTGCGGGGCTAAGAAATTACCTTTATAATCCTAGTTGGATAACCACTGTGTAGATGATTTGAAGAGTGCTCTGTGGATGTGTGCCTGTAATGTCAATGAAAGTATGATGAGGTGATGACGATAGTGGAATGACGAAATATTGGAAAGAGATCTATTCCTAGAAGAACATATGTCCTGTTTTGACTAGGTGGCGCATTTTAGAATCAGCAGTGAGCACTGTGTGTAACATGGTGGATGGTGGAGGCAGCGGAGATAATAACTGTGTCGAAAGTATTGTTATAGGGCCTTCCCTAGGCCCATGGGGTTAAATTTACAATCCACGATTGAAAAGACGTAGTTTGATCGCATTCAACTATAAATCCATTGAACAGTTGTGTTCCTTTAGTCAACCGATGACCTTCTGTTGGGCCATGATCGGGGATTGTAAACTGTAAATGTATTATGGACTGGGAGAGGGGGGAAACACAAGTGAAATAGACCAAAACAAGTGATTTTGGGGCTTTGGTTTAGACGCTTGCCCCACATGCGCCATGCGGGATTATACGGTTCATCATCATCATGTGAACTTGTTGACATCTACATGATCTAGTGCTGTTATTGGTCATGGTACATGGTAGGCCTAATCATCATGGCTATATGTTTCAGGAAAAGCTCGGAGTAAAATGAACTGCCGATGAATAATGATGTTGTTCATGTTTACCATGTTTACTAGTACATAGCCATAGGGTATGCACAGGCCAGTGCACTTTCTGCACGTCGTCATGGTCATGTGTGATACCTTGCATATTTTGTTTTTTGAATGCGCATGCTTTTTGGGCAAAATCACTTGTACCAACACTAATGAATAATGTCTTCTTATCCCTATGACTCCATACACAGTGAGGGCATTGTCCCATTCCCATCAAATGGTAACTTATTGTACCGTATTCGGGTGGAAGTTGGGGAGCAGATACCTACCGTTGCACGCCTGTCATAAATCAGCAGTGATGAGCTTAGCGCGATATGGAACATTCTTCAGAAACTCAAGCGAGGGAAGTCTGCTCATTAGCTTATCTCGCGCACTGCTCCTTCTTGTCAAACATCGTAGTGAAATCGTAATGGAAAACGTCTGGCTTTGCGCCAGACGTTGAGACTAATAAGTGAAGAACTAATAGGTAAAGAACTTCTACTTGCGCGAGACTGCTCTGATAAAATTATCATTGCAGAGACTACGGTGACGTACACATATATTTTTTACAATCAAAAATGCCCTCAAAAGACGACATGGAATGATTATTTTATTGATATTTCCTACTATATACCTTCCAATTATCACTTTATACAAATAGATCTGCTTTTCTTTCCTGGTGACACTATAAAGCAAAATAGTTGCAACCCCGTAAATGCGCTATAAGTGACGGTGACCCGTTATAAATGTTTCGCCAGCTTCGCTTTTTTGCCGCTACGCGGCGCGTTGGGCCCTTGCGTCAAGGCAGATATTTTATCCTCTTTACTTGGAAGCGCTACCCGGTTTTCCTACTGTACGTGACTTCATTCTCACAGCTTTAACTACTTCAAGTGCAGTGTCCAGCTTCAATGAATTTATAACCTCTTGAGCGCGCTGTTTCGCATTTTCGTCTTCGTCTGCGTGCAGGTTGGTTATAATCAGACACCTATCGATGTCTTTCAGTGGATCTAACGGGTGTTCCATCTGTTTAGCCATCTGATTGACCTCCTGCTGCAGATCTAGACATAGATTTTCAAGATCCCGAACAGTTCTTTTCTCAGCTTTCAAATCGTTTTCCAGTTGCCTATTTCTTTTGGCCTGATCGTCTACTGACTTCCGTAGACTATGTTCTGACGTTTTCAGATGTGATACATCTTTAGCATGTTCGTTTACCGTCTCGGTGAGCTTCGTTATTTTCGCCTCATGATCCGGTATTTTACTCAAAAAATGGCTGTGTTTGTTTACAGTTTTGGTCAGCTGATCAATGTTTACACTCTGTTTCTTATTTTCATCGGTCAATGCTTTCACGGAATTGTTTAGGTCTTTAAATGCCGACCGGACAAAACTTTCGAAAGCACCTTTGTAGGACATTGTCGTTGTTCGAAATCGACAACTATAGAGAATCAGTCACGCGTGACGGCCTGCCTGGTAAAGGTTCGTACTCTATGAACGTAAGAGCTGATATCGTAAGAGGCAATATGGTTGCCAACATATGCACTGTCATGCACTACACATACTCAGGAGGCTACCGTGGAGATACTCAGAAGACGTTTCAAAAAATTCTAGCTTTACCGCACTTCAAAACAGTTCTTTTTATCATAGTTCGTATCTGCTTTACATCCGCTCTTTCGAACCAGGTTCTCAGTCTCATGAGACCTCAGCATCTGCTCTTATCAAGGGGAAAATTCGGAGACTTTTCGACAGCGTTTCAAGGCAGCCGCCATCTTGAGCTTGTCTTGTCCTATTCATTTATTACCTTCTCCCTGGATTGGAGGCCCATCGTTGTTGGATATTTGACCAATAACTCTGATACCTACGCGAGGCAGCTTCTGAGGCAATCGGGGGCTGTGTCCAGAGTTTTACCGGTTATGAACAAAATTCCAAATGATCTGCTTCGAAATTGCATTCGCTCAAAAACTATTTCTGATAATCGATAAAACTGTGGCCAAAGGCCAGCTCGGTCTTTATGTTGAGACTAGTATGACGGGCCTATTTGATCTTGCGCTCCTGCCCCGTGAAATAGTCTTCTCATCTTCTCATAGGTTAACTTTATAATCGTCCGAACATTGACATTTCAAGTAAATCCATTCCCTAAAGGCCTTTGTACACTAGCAAAATATTAGCAACATTTTTACAACATTTGCGGTTGCAACAAATGTTGCAAAAATGTTGCATAGTGTGTACAGAGCAAAACGTGTCTTGCAACATGTTGTAAAATTGTTGTAAAAATGTTGCAAATTAAATGCAATGCAATTCTTTGTTGCATGTTGTAAAAATGTTGCAAACTCTTCAGCCAATCAGAAATAGGATTTGGGTCATGTGATCTACCTGAGGTCATTTGACTTTAACAAGCGGCTGGTATGGCAACTCTCAAGTGAGTGTCTTGCTTCGTAATGGGTTGGTGAAACCTTTTCAAGAAGTTCTTCGAATGCAGTTTCATCCATTCGCAGGAAGTTTTTGTATGATGGCTTGTCATGCAGTCAGCCGTAACTCCTTTAACAGGCAGTGATATGCCCCATGATCCACCCTTATTTTGATCCAGGGCCTGGTCTCTTTGGTTTATTTCGCCGCCTCTTCCGCATCTCAACAATGACAGCTAAAATTGCTGCAGAAGCACTCAAAACACATCTTCTCTCCTTGGAATCATCCATTTCCCCTCCAAAACACCTATTTTCCCTTTGTTCCCGCTAAAAAGTTTGCAATAATTTACCAACATGTTGTAAAAATGTTGCAAATTTGTTGCAATTTTGTTGCCAGTGTACACAGGGCCTTAAAGGGCTTGTTGCAAAATTGTCGTAAAAATGTTGGTAAAATGTTGCTAATATTTTACTAGTGTACACCCTGCTTGAGGGTCCCAGCTAGAAGTGACAAGATGGAGCCATCGAAATTACAATTTTATTACCGATGTCATTATCCTCTACAAACTAAAGCGATTGCTCTCTTGATAGCCGATACGAGGAGTCTACTGGCGTGCAGTGTAATATGTACATTATATGAACCATGCATTGCTTATGAATATGGCCCCGGTATTCGGCATTGCCTTGGCTTCGTCAGAGGATGCAACGACGCACGCAAGACGGAGATATTAAAAAGGTATACTGCGTTTTTTTGGAAGAGACATGTATTCATCCACGACCGGAAGTCACATAGAGGTTATTAAAATATCAAGTTGCCGTGGTAAATCCATGGCTGGGATTGATCAAAGTGGAATTAATTCTCAATGTGTGGTTGATTCTAAATTCACAGAGTCAGGCCATCACAGAAATATGCTTTATGACAATATATTCAAGAAAATGTGGACTCACTGGACTGTTTAGAACTCGTATTTTGATAGGGCCATATCAATGCGCGAGTATGGCACGCCAAAGCGGAATACATGCAAGACTCGAAAATATAATGGAACATTTTGAAATATATTGAGTTGTGCACGTCTGATAATATCATTTGAACGGTCTGAGAAAAGGCAACGCAACTTTTTAATACCCTCTTCAAAAGACCCCTTTCAATGTTTTCATTCACCCAGATTTGTCGCTACATCGGAGCTTTCTGCTCGTTGACACAAGCAATGTAATTTCAGTGGGACAAACGTGTACGCAATGAAAGCCCAGACCTGCAACGACCTTTTTCGGGTGGGACAAGGAATCAGCGGCGAATACGATCTATTTGTTGGAGGACAGACCGAGGTCCCAATCTCTATTTATTGTTTATTTATCAATGGTAGTTTTTACGCACATTATTTAACTTTGCCACATGAAAATTATTCACAGTGCGACCGGAATATCGCGAGTTGTACGCAGAAGATCGTGTACGAAAAGGTTAAGTTAAGTCCAAAGGTATAGTATTTGTTTTCGTATAGTCTCACCTAAAATTGATCAGGTTATGACTGTCAGTGTGGTTAAAAGGTTGGTTACCTGGTAGAAAAACGCAGCAACGTGTGCATCGCCATACCATTCATTAAGCAAAACTCAACAATAGAGCCTTCTGATTGGCTCATTTCTACAATGTGCATAGCGGGGATGGAGAATCGCTAGATTAACCATAATCAGAGCCTTTTCTATCTGTGTTTCAACAGGGGCTCTTCATCGGAACTTATAGTTTTCCTTACTTTGCAAAAAAGAGAAACCCACGTGAAAGATGGATTCCCGCAGCTGGGTGCGGTCTCATTCTACCGATGGTGGCAGGTGAAACTAAATTAGACCTCCGAGGAACTGGGTTAGCTATTCACCCGGTAGGTATTTTCCGGGCGTATGGGCTTAGTAAGTAATTCGCTAATAAGTGAGGGCTAATCTAAGCATAATCGTAAAGTGCTGTAGATACATATATGCTAATCTCAACCATAAAAGTCCAACGATCGGAAATAAGTAATTGACAGTACGAAATCAGTAGCATCGGGAATAAGGAATATAAAATATATATCTTTAATGATTTTCAGAAAACAAGGTGGACATGTTCTTCCGGCAAGAAAAGCTACATTCAGCGCACAAAGGAAGTGGTCGTCATGAAATGTTGGGGTCGCCCTCGGGCCAATTGTTATCCTCTAACAGCAAAGGGCGAACGTTTTGCCCGTATATCCTTATATATCTTAGTATAGTAAAGTAAGTGGAACCCCGGTAACACGACCACTCATGGGACCGTGGTCGGAGTGGTCGTGTTACCGGGGTGGTCGTGTTAGCGAGGTTGGGAATCCCCAGACGAAATACATGATTATTTTTCCCGCCAAAATTGCCGACTGCATGGCGTGTGTACGCTGTACTACCATAGCAACGCTGCCCGATTGAGATGATGCACGCTCCAAAGTTTTGTTATCATGCCTCGCAAGAACAGTTCGTCGATAAAATTACATGTTACATTCTCAGAATGAGTTAGAAAAGGTAATTTTGTAACTCATTTTATCCACAAAGTTTCATTATCTGCCCGACGTGACGCATTTGCGGGCAATTTGGTGAATCATCCTCCATGTACCCGACTGTTTGTGACGATTGAAGTAAACTTGTCGTATGATTCCACGTGAATGATGAGTTGAGTAATGCTACAGTTTTAATCAAATCTATTTTCAGTCAAAATATTTAAAGAAATATAAAATGATACTGTAGTAAATCAACCAAGTTCTCCATATCATAAAACATTCAAACGTCTCGCAAGCTTGTTATTGTCATAAGTGTGGTCTTCAAACTACCCGCCGTTTATTATAAGTTCATATGCAAATCACGCAAATCACATGATTTTGCTGCTGCTGAGTGCGCATGTCTGGTACTGAACTGGCTCAGTAATGAAAACAAACCATGAAAACGTTAGAAAAGGAAAGTTTATTTATTCATTTACACTTATACAATTGATCATACCTGTAAAATCACATTGTATTTTTTGTTTTCATATGTATTCCCATGGCCATTGTCCCCGTCTCAACAAAGCTTGGCAGCGAGGTGCTAATTGCTATGCCGCGGTCGCGACCGATTACGGAAATATAGGCCTGGTGGTCGGGTTAGCGGGGTCGATTTTCAGTTTGGGACCGGCCAAGCCAGTGGTCGCGGTCGGGGTACCGGGGTGGTCGTCTTAGCGGGGGTCTCTTAATGGTAATTAGAGAGGAAACCATTCGGGACCGGAGAATCGTGGTCGCGTTAGCGGGGTGGTCGCGTTACCGGGGTGGTCGCCAACCGGGGTTCCTTACAATCCATTTTTGCGCAAAGGCAGAATGCAAGGGTCCTACAAATTATTAATCAGCAGATCAGCAATAGTTGTGAACCAAAGCCGGAGGACCCATCGAAATTGTCTGCTTTGGCGACAGAAGTTCAAAAACTTAACAATTTCCCAAAGAAAGGTCTCTCGCCTATGAATAGATTTTCAAGGTGTATTCGTAAAAAAGTGATCACATTGTGAAATCAGCTTCGTACGTTTCTGGATTTAAACTACTCTTAGTGGTGACACCGTCATATGGCAACCGAACTTCTTCTGAAATGTAAATCATTGCTGAATTTTATATCCAATTCGAAGTTTTGATATATCGTGGGATAGAAAACTCGTATTCATTTTTAGTGAAACTCCTTCCCATATTCCCTTTGAAAATGTAAATATTGCCGAGTTGATTAATTAAGAGATTTTATCCGGTTACAAATACATAAGTTGTTGACTCATATTGATGTAAACAATCTGAAATGAAATGGCCAGGGCCATTGTGCTCACCTGTCGATATGAAAGGGAGAGTTTGAGGAAGAACTTGTCATTGTTAGGGGTAAATCATGCAATAGTTGTGGGATGGCGTGGTTTGTTTTGAAAAAGTGGAGTTGGTCATATTGTTTTCCGCGTGCACATGTTACTGGCGTTGGAATAAGTGAATCGTTATTTGTGGGAGAAGCTGAGAGATGTTTTCTGGCCAATTAAAACGGGTGCCATTCACACCAATTAAAATGTGTCTTAGCTATTAGGTGACTATTGAAAATAAACAGCGCATTTACATTTTGTAAAACCTGCTGTCATTGGTCTACTCAGCTCAGTACTCGAAGTGAAAAATTGGGTTGTGGGGCCTACTTACTTATTTCAAAAGATTTGCTTACAATCACAAGATTACCTATGAATATTACATTCAAATAGCTTGGATGACCGTTAGCAATATCATATTGTTGACCAGTTGACATCGTGTGTTAATTTATTTACCCTTGGAGTATACATACTGTATGATACTCCCAAGATTTACCCGTTCACTGCACGCTCAGTGCATGCGTCTCCCGCATGCATTTGCTGTATAGTACTGTTACATTTATTTATACAGCGGTGAACGCAGAACGGAGCATGGAAAAACCATCACTCACAAAAATGGTCGTTTGAGCACTCGTGACACGTTTACAAAGTTAAAGCAACTATTTTTAGTGGATGTTTACCCAATGAGTAGCGTCTGGGTCATTATGAGCCGTTAACATGAGTTTAAAAGCTCATAGTGTAACGAAAGGTTCCGGCTTGACGCTAATCTCCGATGACGGCATCCGCCATTTTGAAGTATTCTCGAAACTTCGTGATCGTCAAATGGTATGGACATCACATAATTTCTGACACACACTGCTACAATTCATCATTTTATTGTTCTTTAGCAGTATTATTACGCCACCCGTATTGGCATGGCAGCTTGAATACAACTGCGCTTTGCATTGACCAATATTCCCCATTCTAAACCGAAGGACAATCCGACAAGTTTGTCATTTTACCTTCCAATCATAGTCAAAATTTTCTGAAACAATCGGCAATGAGAACAAACTAATAATTTTAAAACAATCACAAGAATGTAATCAACACATACCACCTGGTCTGAAGAGCGGATGATCGACTTATACCATTGATTGAAGGTGATTTAATACCTTGTTCGTCTCGCTTCAAACTTATAAAATGGCTGTCGTCCATACTTGGAGTATGCAGCTCTAGCGGCGCAGAACAACACTGCGCATCTGGGATACCGACGAATTGCCTCGAACCGCGAAATTCAAAACTGCTGGCAATGCGCCAACTAACATTTTAGCACAATACCGCCAACTAGTGATGTGAAACGTAACTAGTCTATTTGATATCGAAACCTCTTTATCATGCAGACCTCTAAAACTTCATTTCAAATTTCAATCTGCTGGAATAAAGCAAATGGGCTTTATTAACCTTGACCTACTTTTAACTGAACTGGAGGTCACACTGACCTTAATCTGTGTCAGCATGTAGAGATGCATAATAGGTGTCTATATATTAAATTTAGAGAGTCTATGACCAATAGTAAAGAAACGTGCCACCATCAAAGAAATTTTAGAGTTCGACCTCTGTGACCTTGAAATGAAGGTCAAATCGAAAACCCGTGTGATATGTGATACTCTTTTATTAGGTACACCCACCATAAAATTTCATCGCTCCAGCTTTAACCATAAGCTTCAAAATGACAAAAATAGGTTTTCAAAGACCGCCCCCTATATGGCAGACCAGCAGTCAAATTGCGCTGATTTTCATTCTGAAGGAAGGTCTTGCCTAGGGGTACCCACACACCAAGTATGAACTTTCTGGGTCGAACGGTTAAGAAACGTGCACTATTTTGTCAAAAGTTAACAACGGACGACGACGACGACGACGACGACGACGACGACGGACGACGACGGACGCCAGACGCCGCAGTATCGTATAAGCTCACCTGACAGGTGAGTTTAATATGTAGGCAGATGTGTTGATTATTAACTGCTAATTGCAAAACAAACAATAATCAAACCGCAATAACTGCATGCACTCACTGATGTTTGCATTTTGTTATAAAAAATCCATAATTAGGTTGTAATCAATGACAAAGTTGTGACAGGTACATATACTGAGGTGACTCAAAATTGATGTACACATCGTAAATGCTTGCAAAGTCTAAGCCAAATTGCGTGTTCAACAATATTGGAACGGTATACCTTTAATACACCACATTGCGCTTGTACGGAATGTGAAGAGAACATTTTTTTCGTTGAATTTTGGTCGTTCCATCATTGTTTTGCACCTAAGGTCAGTTTGTAGCTGAACTAAAAAGGGCTTCATCATGGCTCCCAGTTAATTTCCCGAGAGAGCTGTGGGATCAAAGGAAACTTGCCCTGACCTGACTCTTTATTTGAAAGACTCTAGTAGGAGACAGACACTGACGATCTAAAATGACGGAGATCACAAACCTCTACGTACCACAAAAAGATATCGAAAACGAGTCGCTTATAAGCGACTTCAGGTTTTCACTTTTGGCCACCTGGGCTGACTTGTTCAGAATAACGTTAGCTTTAACAGGAGCGTTAAGTCTTAACGTTGGTTGAAAGAGATGACGTTCTTAAGGATACTTACTAGGTAACCGTTGGCGATGGGTTGAAGGAGATAACATCCTTAAGAATACTTTTAATACAAGGTAACCGTTAAGGATATCGTGACTTTTGTGCTTTTGAACAACCGGGCCCTGCATGTTGGGCAAGTCGAGAATAAAATCAAACCGAAATTCAGTGTCACTGACCTAGAGGTCAGTCCTTAGTACAAAGTTTCAAGTTCATAGCCCTCTCGGTAAGTGAACTTGAAACTGTTTTTGAAACAGGATACAGACGACGACGACGAAGACCGACGACGACGGTCACTGCGGTATCGTAGCGTCTCCCCTCCGAAAGAGCCAAAAAGAGACTAACATCTCGGTTACCTTTGAGGAAAAAATCCACCCAGACTTAAAATCTAATACCTTCTGGATATCCACTGGACTCCTGGCTTAAGCCCATTCAACGGGCTTCTGAACGGCAAATGGATCCCAAAGCACAGGGAAAAACACATATCATCATTGGATTAAGAAGAATGGTTAACTACATGTAGCTATTGGTTATATAGACGAGCAATTAGTTCTAATTTGGAACATGGGGGGCTTTTGTAACTAAATTAGCTCTAATTTATTAACCGTTGAACTTATCGGATTGCTTCTGCCTGAATTATTTTATTTCAACTCCGTTCTAAGTATTCCCCGCAAACGAAATGTGTTAATCAGGCTAATTAAAAATGAAGTTACGTGATCAATTCAGAAAATAGAGACTAAAATGTGCATAGTTTTGCCCCTTTCACAAAAATCGAAGTAGCTCAGTTATTTTAGCAAGTTTAAATATGAGAGAAGTATCCTTTTGTTCGTATAGATCTTGCCCTTAATAGCAACCATTGCAAACGCCTGGGGGCAATTGCAACTCAGCACCATGCGATTAAAACATATTTATGGGATTATTTTGAGTTGTTCATTCCTCTCTAATCTATACTTGGTATCATGGATGTCCCGCTTTGCGGCTAACGTATCTTGCAATTTGAATACGATCAGCCATGTCCAAGCACCTTGCGGTAGTGATAAATGATTGTAGGATTCTTATTGGTGGATGTACTGCGAGATAAAAGAAGTATTCCATTTGGACTGATTGCAAATATTGGATATTCGTAATGGCGATCTTGAAACACTTTGAAACTGGGAACTGTTGTCAAATGTATGAAATTCTTATCCCCTCTAAATGACACCCTAAAAAGAGAAAAGTATCGATATTGCCCTCTTTTCTTCTCTTCGAAAAATATAAATTCGCTGTGAAAATGATCCCATGTCCCGTAACAGGTTTTTTTAACTATCTCCTGTTTGTGAATCAGTTTGTAGGAACCTTCTTTGTAGTGAAATACAACTACTGACCTTTTAAATTTATCATAAACAAAAATTGTTTCATTCGACAACCCTACGAGATGTCTGTGTGATGATGCTACGGACGTTATCAAATTTGGATGAGTAAATGCAATATCTTGTTCGGAGCGATGGTCAATTTCAAATAGAATTAATTCGTAATCAGGCTTGTGATGTTTGGTTGTTCTGGTAAGCTTTTGAGTCCAAACTATCACATGGCTCATGTCATCTGACATCACTGGACTGCATCTTAAACCAATCATGCTGTAGTTAACAATCACAGGAGATACATACCTTCCGCTATAACTGTATAAATCTACAGACAACCTACTGCGACGGGACTTTAACCAGAACACAAGCAGGTATGCTTTAAAGCATAATGCATCTGTGACCCGTTCTTGAAGGTTAAAAAGATGTTTTTGTGTAGGAATTGGGCCTGGGTAATATGCAATAATGAAAGATGGAGGCCTCATCCATCTGAAAAAGCCACCACATGAATTTAAGAGAAAGAACTGTTGTTTAGGACAGTAAAGAAGACACAGTAAATGGCTCCGAGTAGTTTTCTTCAGTCGAAACTTTCGTTGTACCCGAAACGTAGCGAATCTGTTCGCACCTAAGATGAGAAGAACGCGAAGTTTGGTAACTAGTGACATTCAGCACCGTCAAAACGTATCAGTTATCCGTATGGAAAATACGTACATGTATGTCGCATACGGGTAGTGATACTTAAAACAGACATAAAAGGAGCTTCAGCTTCGATAACTCAGCCGTGCACAATTTGTGAACAGCCGAATAGATAGGTAGCAAGGAAAACTCTTCTAATTTCTCCAAACACCTATGACCTGTCTTGAAGGTAAAAAATATATTTTTTTGTGTAGTAATTGAGCCTGGGTAATATTGCAAGGTTGGTGTTGGAGGCATTTGGCGTCGAGTCGCGACGAAGGACACATCCCGCACGATCGCGATCAAGCGGATAATTCCAAGGTAGGTACTGGGCCTATGACCCTGTTCCGTGTTCGTTCAGCTCCGAAATGCTTAAGTTAAAGGGCCAACCTGGGAATAAGATGTGTTGGTTTTGCATACACAACCACCCTCTAGGAGGACGACAACTTCTCAGAACAAGATCTTTGAATCTTCAGTGAAATGAAATAAACAATACGCTAGAACGGGATGTAGCCTGATAAACCTGCTTGAAATTCGCAAGCCGTGTCAAAAAATGCCTCGCAACACTGGCTAAAGCCTTTAACATATGTCACGTTATTGTTATAATACTGTGTCGGCGCATGGTGTCAAGCAGGGGTATTCTCCTCCTGGCTTGGTAAATCCTACGTCCAAGTTGTCGCTTTAAGGGTTAGTTAAGAGCAATGTTCAAGGTAGGTTTATGGCCCTTGCACGCTTGTACCTCATGCGATGCAATTTTCCGATGCGAATGATGATACAATTTGAGGATTCAACTACGAAAAGTTTTATTAGTCAGTAGGGTCTCCTAGGATACAATATGATAAGTTTTTGGTCCTTACCTCTACTTACCCTTTCCATCCAGATGACTGCTCCATTTTTGTTTAATTTTATACCCGTTGCATCCTCATGCTGTGATGAATGTATTATGCAAGTGGTTTGCAATTTGTATTCAACACTAAAACCCATCACATGTCTTCCCGAAGTGAATATAATAGAGCACTGCAGTAGAGATCTCGTCAACGATACCTCCTTCGTGGTGAGATAGCCTTCCCAATCAACTCGCTCAAAGATTCTCAGAGAATCGACCATATGGAATAAGAATACAGAATACATAGCCATGTGTATGTATAATACACTGCTGAGTAGTGGAGACAGGTGATGAGCCATGGTCTATTATAACGAACGGGTTGTCATATGATTTATCTGATTATTTTAAAATTGCGAAGGTTCAGAAAAGCTATACATATTTCTTCATTTTAGACTCAGCAAAGTTACTTTAAAAAACTGATCTTGCGTTAACAAGTGGAGTGTTGGACCAATATTAAAACATCGGATTTCTATTCCCTTCGCCGTTTTTTTAAAGAACAAGTCGTCTTATTTCTTCAGTATTAAAGTAGCAGACGGTTTTTCCAATTCCGTTTCGTAACGAACATCGTAAAAAACCCGTTGTTCGTTATTTTCAGCATTCACAACTTGATCCTGGCCCCTTGGTGATTTTTTTTGTGCCTCTAAAGGGCATGCCGTGGTTGGACTTAAAGCCGGTCCAATGATATTATTATGGGCAGTATTACCATGCTGTCCACTGCCCAGTCGCCTCTTCTATATATTAAGTACATGTACATGTAGTTTCCATCAAGAAATTGCACAAAACAGGAAAAAAATTTAAAATGTTGCCAAATTATCACGCTCTTCGGCTGTGACTCCGATTCGACCCGAGTTAGCCCTCCATGGGTGGATCCTCTACAAGTGGACCGATGCACTTGTAAGACGCTGTCTGCCTTGAGTCATTGATCTACATTGTAGTCTGACGTCTTGCTGTAGATATATATTTGTCCTTGATTTTAAGCGAATCGGGAAGACCCCCCAATCAACCTCGGTGGCCGATGACGTTACTTGCTGTCGTTTGAACACATGAAAATACACTGCGTACATTCGAATTCTTTTCCTACCGTGGCCTCGAAAAAAAAGAGAATTGGGAAAGAATGCGTAATTTGCAAGGCTTTAGCCACCCAAATGCCGGTAAAACAACGCTGCCTTCACTGCCATCAGTGAGCCTGTTGACGAGGAGAAATCTAAATAACATCACGGAATTCCGCCGGCTTCCGTGAGCGGGAAAGATATTCGAGCACTAGAATAAGATTTAATATTATCAGTGCAGTGCCCTAGTAAGCGCGCAGCGCCTTTAGGTTGGGAGGAAACCCCCCAAACCCCCTGGTTGGGACCCTGCTATAGTTCCTTCCGCCAATTTTTTGTTTTGATAGACATTTTTCTCCGTGTATCGCATTAGCAGTAACTCAACTCCATCGTCATAATAGCCGGCAAAGAAATGGAAAATGTCCCCCCCCCCGAAAGGTGTCCAGACTATCGTAGTCTGGGACTCTGGCAGATTCTAATGTAAAGTGCAAGCTCTATTGAACTCGCGCAACTGTCGCCATGGAGAGCCCCTCCCCCCCCCCCCCCAACCCCCGTCCTTCTGACATGTTTTAGCCAGTGCATTGGAGGGAAGGCCCCCCAAACCCCCTATTGGCCTCTCAATAAGTCCTTCCGAGCTGCTTACCCTGGGGCGCTCGAGTGGAACCCCCAAACCTTCATGATGGTGCAGTCCTTTGACAGAGCGAGGAAGAGGTACTCCTTGATGGTACCCTAACTGCAACCCTCAACCATCATTACCCTTCCTTTTCACTGGCATGATATTGGCAAGACTCCCACGAGGTCGTACTGGTGGCTTCCTTGAGGCAATTGCTTGTGGTCGTACCTGGGCAACCAATTCAAGGGGTCAGGGATCTAGGGATCAGGTTTTTCCCCCACCAACATGTTGCCGAATGGTTAATGCATAAAAAATTGGTTGGAAAGGGTTTTTGCTGGCCAAGAGACTTGAAGACACTTTACTCTTGAGGAACACCAGACTGATGAACAAAGAACTCAAGGAACATAGAACCCTCTTCATACCTTTGAGCATAAAAAGCCTGCTAGCGAATATTGATTATTCTTTAGAAAAAAACAGAAGATCTGCAAAACCAATGGTACCCCATAAAAACATGCATTCCTCCTTAAGGTGTCTTCGGATCCCACCACGGCCCATGTGGAATTCGTTCAAAAGGTTTATTGAAATCTCAAAATAACATTTTTTTTTTCGGAACGCCTGCCTGTCTTTTGCTTCATTATTTCGGGATTATATCCATTTTAAGCATCTTTTGGATATCATTACTAAAGTCTCAAAAATCAAAACACATATGTCGGGGGGTAAACTCCCAGAAATTGAAGTTTGATTAAAAAACAGTGAGAATAATCGTCTGGTTCTCTCTCGGAGCTCAGAATAGTCGAGTTACTACTTTCGCGCGTTTATCTCTTCTGGCGGCCATTTTAAGTCAAATTTAAGCCATTTGAAACGAATCCATGGACTTGAGAAACATTGTTTACATTGGATGACGTCGTATGCACGTTAACCATAGTAGCGCTTCGCAGAAAAGCCTTCGGCTTTTCTGCTGCGCGCTTATTAACCGTCCATAACTTTCAGAAGTATAGTGTGCAAATGGAACAGAAGAAGAATAAATCTATTGAAGTAAAAAGCCGCTCATTGCCGCTTTAACGTTACCCTGATAGTAAGACGGTACGTCATTTCCAGCCTATGTCAGGATTTTTGTTCCGTGATTTGAGCGACCTGCAGTTGTACTGGGAAATCCTGGGCTTCGCCTGACCTACCTGGCTTCCTGAACGTGTCAAAAGCATTGTTTTGCTATGTACAGATGTGCTCAGCGAAATAAGACAAACATCCTGACTATAAGTGAATATACTTTAGCCGTGCAGTATCAAGCCATGGTCTGTGCTTTGTTCAAACTCTTGAAATTTTTCATAGCAATTTGCTATTCAAAATTAGCGCTGCGAAGTTCAATAGACATCCTGCCCAAGGTGAGCGAGAAGTGTTGCATTTCCGTACGTCTAGAGAGCAGCATGTCATACTCTTAAACATGTTGAAGTAATTGAAAGAAAGACGTTATTTGAACCAAGATCTGAATTGACCGATATCGATTGTACAATACGCATAGTGACTTTCGATCAATTCGATTATCACTGCCTATTTTTCTTTAAACTCTGCATCGACCACATTGATGAATGATGCTAACAGTATATACAGGCTGTCGGTAATAGTGTTGGATTGCTGTAGTGCAGCGAAATTCGATAGATAGCCTGTCGACCGCTGGGGAGGTGTTGGATTGCTGAAGTGCAGCAAAGTTCGATAGATAGCCTGCTACCACTGGGGACGTGTTGGATTTCTGTAGTGTAGCGCAATTCGATAGATAGCCTGTCTACCACGGGGGGGGGGGGGATGTGTTGGATTGCTGTAGTGTAGCGAGACTTTACATTTCAAATGACATTGTCATATCAGTTTGAGTCGTTTGTCGTCACTATCAGGTGCAGCCATCTGAGCTGAGAAAATGGAACTAGGCACTTGCCTAAAATGAAAACTATCTTGCAATAATACCCTTCCGTCAATCGCTTTTGAATTTTCTAGTACTTTACCGTCGGATAGCCGCGAATAGAATTGTTTCAAAGGGGCGACGAAGGTGGATTTTGAACTTTTCCTTTTTTGTGCAATTTGTTGATGGAAACTACTTATGTAGAATAGGACGTGACTGGGCAGCCGACAGCTTGGACAAGACACTAACTTTGGGAGCGGGGTTCTGAGGCCATTTCTTCAGGGGGTCGGGGAGCTGCCGCCGAAAATTGTACGACGGACGTAAAAAGACATTCCGCGCTGTGTTACCATTACCAAAACGTGAAAGAATTCGCCGTTGGGTTTTAAATCATTCTCATTTTAAAGAACCTAATCCTGAACTGGGGATTTTTGATACAGGGGAAATGTAAGGCATCCATCAAGGTAATCTACATCCATTGATTCCATTGTTGATTAAAAAAAACACCTCAATCTGGTAGTTCCTATTTCATCAACTATGAAATAAGTTTAAAACGTTTCAAATTCACCTGAGCACGAACCAAACAGCCAGTGGAAATGAAACAGCTAGTAAGAGGAATCTGGTCATCCTGTTCAAAAGATCGATGTCGATATGACATGCCCCAAACTTGCTTTGTCTAAGAGAAACTTATATTCGGCCAGTCCCATCTCAGGCCTGGCGAAAAAGAGGGCCATTTCTCGTACGGAGAGGGTCAAAATGGCTAAGAATTGCTATTTTGATAGTTTAAATATCTAATTTCACATTCGGTACAGAGTAGTAAAAATAACTAGAAACTTTTAGTTATTTTACACTATAACTATTTTACTTTACTAATTATTTTTCAGAGTGCATTATTTTGACCATTGTCATTGAGCCTTCATCTCAAAACTCTGACTTAAATCTGATCCCCAAAGAAACGCAATTAATATTGTCTCGCCTACTGATACCGCTTCCAGAGCCCAGTGAGCATTTTTTCATGGGAAAGTAATAAAAGCGAAGATAATCCGTATTGTATTTTCATAAGCGTGCTAACAACATTGATTCTCTTACCAAGCATATGTAGGATTCCGCTGACATTCCGTTAACAAGTGTCTGAATAAGATGCTATTGCTAAGCCTATTCAGGATTCTGTTACCAAGCATATACAATTCCGAAACCAGCTTTATGTAGGATACCTATTCCACTTATATATAGGATCCCGCTAACAATCATGATTTTATTAGGATTCCTTTATTCCTTTATTAGGTTTTACAAATCCTATATGAGATTATGATGAAGAATAAGCTCAGAAGGACGAAGTGCGAGGTGCCATTGCGAAAATGATTGACGAAGCAATGACCTGATTGGTTGGCTAGCATTGTGACGTCAAAGTATTTTTACACCGAGGGGTTTTCCTGTTTTTCATCATGGCTTTAGCTTAAATGCGTTTAGGCTGGAATTCCTGGCTTTTTTCGAGGTAGCACATAGCCTCGACGCAAGGGCCCAACGCGCCGCGTAGCGGCAAAAAAGCGAAGCTGGCGAAACATTTATAACGGGTCACCGTCACTTATTATTGGACTTATAGCGCATTTACGGGGTTGCAACTATTTTGCTTTATAGTGTCACCAGGAAAGAAAAGCATGCGACCTAACGCCGATCTATTTGTATAAAGTGATAATTGGAAGGTATATAGTAGGAAATATCAATAAAATAATCATTCCATGTCGTCTTTTGAGGGCATTTTTGATTGTAAAAAATATATGTGTACGTCACCGTAGTCTCTGCAATGATAATTTTATCAGAGCAGTCTCGCGCAAGTAGAAGTTCTTTACCTATCAGTTCTTCACTTATTAGTCTCAACGTCTGGCGCAAAGCCAGACGTTTTCCATTACGATTTCACTACGATGTTTGACAAGAAGGAGCAGTGCGCGAGATATGCTAATGAGCAGACTTCCTTCGCTTGAGTTTCTGAAGAATGTTCCATATCGCGCTAAGCTCATCACTACTGATTATGACAGGCGTGCAACGGTAGGTGTCTGCTTCCCAACTTCCACCCTAATACGGTACAATAAGTTACCATTTGATGGGAATGGGACAATGCCCTCACTGTGTATGGAGTCATAGGGATAAGAAGACATTATTCATTAGTGTTGGTACAAGTGATTTTGCCCAAAAAGCATGCGGATTCAAAAAACAAAATATGCAAGGTATCACGTACATGACCATGACGACGTGCAGAAAGTGCACTGGCCAGTGCATACCCTATGGCTATGTACTAGTAAACATGGTAGGCCTAAACATGAACAACATCATTATTCATCGGCAGTTCATTTTACTCCGAGCTTTTCCTGAAACATATAGCCATGATGATTAGGCCTACCATGTACCATGACCAATAACAGCACTAGATCATGTAGATGTCAACAAGTTCACATGAACCGTATAATCCCGCATGGCGCATGTGGGGCATGCGTCTAAACCAAAGCCCCAAAATCACTTGTTTTGGTCTATTTCAGTTTCACTTGTGTTTCCCCCATCTCCCAGTCCATAATACATTTACAGTTTACAATCCCCGATCATGGCCCAACAAAAGGTCATCGGTTGACTAAAGGAACACAACTGTTCAATGGATTTATAGTTGAATGCGATCAAACTACGTCTTTTCAATCGTGGATTGTAAATTTAACCCCATGGGCCTAGGGAAGGCCCTATAACAATACTTTCGACACAGTTATTATCTCCGCTGCCTCCACCATGTTACACACAGTGCTCACTGCTGATTCTAAAACACAGTGGGTTTCAGTCTTGATAAAGGGGCACTATTGCTAGCAGCTAGGTAGGCAAGATAAAGTTAGACGAAGTAGCCGATAGGGGTCTCTCACCCCTCAAAGTCCATCACAACTATTCAAGCTTGTACAAGGAATACATGCAGCGCTGACTCTAACAAGACCCAATGGGAATGTCGCACAGTCATCTGTCAAAAACAAGACCTATGTTGCAGTATGATCTCTTGCCAATATTTAATAATTGCACTATCGTCATCACCTCATCATACTTCATTGACATTACAGGCACACATTGACATTGACCACTGTTGCAGTCAACGACACAGTCGCTATCCAAGTAGCATTATAGAGGTAATTATCATTATCATACCTCATTAGCATGTGAACCAATCGCGTCGCGTCCTTTGCGATCACGGCAAAGCCTCATGGAATAATGTCTTTCACCGTTGAATAATTTTTCATATTCCATGCCTACAAGTACAACTTCAATTTCTTCATATTCCATGGCTAGAAGTTCAATACTAATATAATATCCAAGATAAAGTTACAAGAAGTAGTCAATAGGGGTCTCTCACCTCTCACTGTATGTCCACACTATTCACGCTTGTACGAGGAATACATTCAATGCTGAATCTAACAACACCCAGTGCCCTTACTCTGTATATTAGTCACTGGAAGATGGCCCATTTCACTCCTTGCTTCTACTTCGCCTATAGTCTCATTGCAAACGCCTCAGTTCTATGATATCACATTCACTTTCAGCTGTCATGCAACGCAACAACTGTGCTATCTGCCATCGCACATCAACGAAGAAGTGCAGCCGCCCACATTCCACCTCACGTCTGTCCGACCAGCTGCAATCCTCGAGGACGCCCCACTGTACCACGATTTCACTACGATGTTTGACAAGAAGGAGCAGTGCGCGAGATAGGCTAATGAGCAGACTTCCCTCGCTTGAGTTTCGGAAGAATGTTCCATATCGCGCTAAGCTGACCACTGCTGACCATGACAGGCGTGCATTGGACTGGTACAGGTTGGAACTAAACATTGAATATGCTGGTGGTGACGCTTTCCGATGAGAAGTTGGTCGTGACTGATGCAGTATCCTTGGACTTGTCCACAGCATCGTTCAATCATTGCTCTCTGAGCTGCCTTGATTTTGTACTTACCCAAATACTAAGACCAAATGCCTGTTGACTGTGCTTTAAGAGAGACTGGCGCCATGCCTAGAGATATGACTGACCCCTATTGGCAAATTTGTATGACTTTATCTTGCCTACCTAGCTGCTGCCTATAGTCTCCCTTTAACTGCGGAACACTTCAAAGTCGATAAAATGCCATGTTCCACCTTTTAATGTGTTCAGACCGCCATTTTCAAAATAATCAAGTCAGGACACTGCCTTCTAGTCTCATAATAAATTTTGCTTTCCTCAATAATAACATTTCTTCTTCTTCAATGCTTTCATCATTCCAAACTTCTCCTCCTCTGACTTTTACAGGGGTACAGTCATGGCAATCAAAACCCAAATACTGAGACCAAATGCCTGTTGACTGTGCTTTAAGAGAGACTGGCGCCATGCCTAGTCTCTCTTAAAGCACAGTCAACAGACACCAACCCCCTCAGACTCAGAAACCACAAACGCCCAACCCTTCCTGCTACCTTAATACTTCTGGATGTACAGCGTAGCAGACCGAGGCTATATGGAGTGCTTTATGTGTCATCCCGAGATCAAATGGCCGCCGGATAAGATTTTGAGAAAAGATGACAGACGATCCTACAAATGCCGGCATTACGATGTACACAAGTTTGTTTCATTGCATCAGACTGCAGTTCTTTGGCAAACATAGAATATATAGGTATGGAAGTAATTGATATAATCATGTAAAAAAATTGGTCAATAAGGTCAGTGATTACTTTACGCTCACCCGGTATTTTGTCTGGTCATTCTTTTTTATCGCTACTTTGCCTTACTGTTACTTGGGCCTGGCGCGAGAGCGTTCGGGCTTAATTCATATAGGCAGGCACTTCCAGGCGCGAGATCCGGTGCTTAGCCTACCCACAAGCATGGCGCTAGATATCGAACACGCCAAAGGATTTGTATACTGGAACAGTAACAGGGTGGTTGCAGGCAAGTGTCAACAGGCAACCACCCTCTTAATGCTACTCAGTTCAGTCAAAGAAACATCTGCCAAATTCGACCTTGCGTCTTGACTTCACTCCACAACACATTTTTTTCCATTTGCAAATCGCCTGTCCTCTTTACCACTTCTTCCACCATGTGTAATGCTCTCTCCTATATACCTTCATTTATTACCTTCTCCCAGTATTGGAGGCCCTTCGTTGTCGGATATTTGACCAATAATTCTGATACCTACGCGAGGCAGCTTCTGAGGCAATCAGGGGCTGTGTCCAGAGTTTTACCGGTTATGAACAAAATTCCAAATGATCTGCTTCGAAATTGCATTCGCTCAAAAACTATTTCTGATAATCGATAATACTGTGGCCAAAGGCCAGCTTGGTCTTTATGTGGAGACAAGTATGACGGGCCTATTTGATCTTGCGCTCCTGCCCCGTGGAATTGTCTTCTCATCTTCTCATAGGTTAACTTAATCGTCGGAACATTGACATTTCAAGTAAATCCATTCCCTGAGGGTCCCAGCTAGAAGTGACAAGATGGAGGCATCGAAATTACAATTTTATTACCGATGTCATTATCCTCTACAAACTAAAGCGATTGCTCTCTTGATAGCCGATACGAGGAGTCTACTGGCGTGCAGTGTAATATGTACATTATATGAACCATGCATTGCTTATGAATATTGCCCCAGTATTCGGCATTGCCTTGGCTTCGTCAGAGGATGCAACGACGCACGCAAGACGGAGATATTAAAAAGGTATACTGCGTTTTTTGGAAGAGACATGTATTCATCCACGACCGGAAGTCACATAGAGGTTATTAAAATATCAAGTTGCCGTGGTAAATCCATGGCTGGGATGGATCAAAGTGGAATTAATTCTCAATATGTGGTTGATTCTAACTAAATTCACAGAGTCAGGCCATCACAGAAATATGCTTTATGACAATACATTTAAGAAAATGTGGACTCACTGGACTGTTTAGAACTCGTATTTTGATAGGGCCATATCAATGCGCGAGTATGGCACGCCAAAGCGGAATACATGCAAGACTCGAAAATATAATGCAACATTTTGAAATATATTGAGTTGTGCACGTCTGATAATATCATTTGAACGGTCTGAGAAAAGGCAACGCAACTTTTTTAATACCCTCTTCAAAAGACCCTTTTCAATGTTTTCATTCACCCAGATTTGTCGCTGCATCGCAGCTTTCTGCCCTGTTGACACAAGCAATGTATTTTCAGTTGGACAAACGTGTACGCAATGAAAGCCCAGACCTGCAACGACCTTTTTCGGATGGGACAAGGAATCAGTGGCGAATACGATCTATTTGTTGGAGGACAGACCGACGTCCCAATCTCTATTTATTGTTTATTCATCAATGGTAGTTTTTACGCAAACTATTTAACTTTGCCACATGAAAATTATTCACAGTGCGACCGGAATATCGCGAGTTGTACGCAGAAGATCGTGTACGAAAAGGTTAAGTTAAGTCTAAAGGTATAATATTTGTTTTCGTATAGTCTCACCTAAAGTCCCTAAAGAGCCTTTTCTATCTGTGTTTCAACAGGGGCTCTTCATCAGAACTTATAGTTATCCTTATTTTGCAAAAAAGAGAAACCCACGTGAAAGATGGATTCCCGCAGCTGAGTGCGGTGGCATTCTACCGATGGTGGCAGGTGAAACTAAATTAGACCTCCGAGGAACTGGGTTAGCTATTCACCCGGTAGGTATTTTCCGGGCGTATGGGCTTAGTAAGTAATTCGCTAATAAGTGAGGGCTAATCTAAGCATAATCGTAAAGTGCTATATATACATATATACTAATCTCAACCATAAAAGTCCAACGATCGGAAATAAGTAATTGACAGTACGAAATCAGTAGCATCGGGAATAAGGAATATGAAATATCTATCTTCAATGATTTTCAGAAAACAAGGTGGATATGTTCTTCCGGCAAGAAAAGCTACATTCAGCGCACAAGGGAGGTGGTCGTCGTGAAATTTTGGGCAAAATGGTTGTCACCCCTATAGAAAATTGTGAGTTTCAGGTTTATATCCACATTTCTCCACAATCATGGTCAGGTTTCTTTCATTCTTCGATTGAAATTGACATGAGTGACCTAATTCAATTTCGTCACAGGGTATGGCAGTCGTGTGATGTAATAAGACACTATAAAAGGAGTGTTTCTGCTGACCATGTCCTTTCGGTCCTATGCCTAGTCCACAGCCGACTAGGTGTTTGTGCATTCTCCTGGTTAACCAACGCAATCCTATCGGATTTTCCTTGACGAGCCAATGCAGAACTTGTCATGCCCGGCCCATACAGCCAAATTCAGCGAGGTGAGGCCATTGGAAGGTGGCGCAGCGGGCAAGGTCCTGGCGCCATCGCCGAAGTGATGGGACTTTCGAAAAGGACGGTGCAAAGGTTGGGAGATCTACTGGTCGTCCTCGCATCTCTAATGAAAGAGACGACCGTCATCTCTTGCGTCGTTGCCGTGCAGATCGTAAGAAAACGACGACACAGCTGCACAATGACTGGTACAACCTGGATAATGTTGACGCTAGTCGGACAACGGTAAACCGTAGGCTGATTGCTGCCGGGTATCATGCAAGAAGGCAGGTAGTCTGTCCAAAATTGACAGATGCGGCAAAACGTCGACGGCTTCTGTGGGCGAGAGCGCATGCTGACGTGCCGGACGAAATGTGGCGCCACATCGTCTTTGGTGACGAGTCCCGTTTCTTGCTGTTCCGTGTTGATGGCAGGGTCAGAGTTCGTCGATTACCAGGCGAGCAGCTTCGGGAAGACTGTGTAGGCCTGCGTGTTCCATTTGGAGGTGGTTCATTCCATATCTGGGGCGCCATTCATTATCATGGAAAAACTGCAGTCCGCGTCCTAGAGCAAAATGTAAACGGTCTCCTCTGCTTGGAGATCCTCCGAGATCACGTGCTGCCAGAAGCAAGGGCCCACTTCGGCAACAACTGGACACTTGCAGACGACAACGCCAGACCCCACAGAGCAGCAATAGTGAACAATTTCTTGCACGAACAAGACGTCAACCGTCTGGACTTGCCTCCTTACAGCCTTACGGATATGAACCCCATAGAGCACCTGTGGGACCATATCGGCAGAGAACTCGAAAATTTGGACCCTCAGCCTCAGAACCTTGCCGACCATGGTGATCCGTTTTGGGGCGAAATCCCCCAACGAAGGATACAAAGCCTCGTTACAAGCATGTCCCGACGAATTGCAGCGCTCATTGCAGCCCGTGGGGGCAATACGCGATATTAGGTATGCAAGCAGTGAGAAATTACCCAATTGTGCAATTCCTATCAATTTGGACAATCAAATCTGGTCAGATGGAGAGAACAGAGTGAAACAATGACAAAGATGTTTTCCATAGTATAGGTCCCTGATGAGCCTCCGTAGATAAAATGTCAATTAATAAACAATTGATGGCAAACACGTGCAAGTTTGTGGTCCAAAAACACCCGCTAATACCATGTGTGTACAACTGCTAAGTTTCCACTCATTAATGTTTACCATATCAAAATAAATTAAAAATGGATATGAAATCATATCTGCCATCGCAGGGGTGACAACCATTTTTCCCAACAGTGTATCTTAGTATAGTACAGTATTTCAAATTCAGCGTTAGGCCTTACAATCCATTTTTGCGCAAAGGCAGAATGCAAGGATCCTACAAATTATTAATCAGCAGATCAGCAATAGTTGTGAACCAATGCCGGAGGACCCATCGAAATTGTCTGCTTTGGCGACAGAAGTTTTAAAAAACTTAACAATTTCCCAAAGAAAGGTCTCTCGCCTATGAATAGATTTTCTAATGTTTTCAAGGTGTATTCGTAAAAACGTGTTCACATTGTGAAATCAGCTTTGTACGTTTCTGGATTTAAACTACTCTTAGTGGTTACACCGTCATATGGCAACCGAACTTCCTGCCACTTCTGCGCCGCTTTCAGGTCACGCACCTGTATTAAACCAATCAGCACACGGTTGTACATAGTTCAGTTTGAGATCAATGCGTGGTCTCACCATAAGGTGTGTTTAAAATGAAGAAAATGATGAAGTTTCAGTCCAATTAGCCTACTTTTGTGGTTTTGAGGCTCCATTTAACCCGTCGTGGTGAAAAAGCTGACTCGCGGGTTAAAAGCCGTCAAAAACCCCCCCCCCCCCCAAGTTCAGACCCCCCAAACCCTGAAATTATCATGCATAACGTATACATGTACAACGAAAATTTCATGGTTTGACAGGCTAGGATAGGTCTATTTGGCTTTGAAAGCGTTCCTCCCAGATTACGTTTCGGAAAAAGTTATGAGCATGTAGAAAGTACTGTTTTAAAGGGAAAACGGCTTAAAACTTTATTACAGGTACGTGGCCTTCAGTGCAATTCACAGCGTTTTTTCTTTCAGAGAGAAAGTGATACTGTGATAAGATAATTATGTCGTGCCATGGACAAGTTCTATGATTACGTGGTCGTGCCAATGCTTCATTGTCGTAATGGCTACTTCGATAGAAATTATGAAATCTGAGACAAGACCACTAATGAATATTCATAGGTTGGAGGGTCGAGGCCTATCAATTAGACGAGTGCATGTTTTTAACTCTCAAGTACATATTTTGAGAGGTATTGAAAAAATATTTGTTGTGGCAAGTCTACAGATATAAAAAAATTATTTGATGAAAAAATTAATTTCGAATTTTGCTAATTGGGTAACAGTGTTTTGGTGTTTTGAGTTTTTTCTGCCAGTTGGCTGAAAAGAGTGGAAATATCAAATATCTAATTTGTCGATTATCAAAAAATTTCCGTGGTCAATCACCAGTTTATTTTTCACCATTTACTTGCCCGACTGTCCGGAATAACATAATCTAAATTTCAGATTCACAACCCCACGCAGTATTTGATGCGTCGCGGTCAAACATTGACAATTTAACTGCTAAAAGGCTTAAAAAATCAATTGTAGTCTTGCCTCCATTTACACTACATTTTGGGTCAATTTAGTGAAAAATTTGAATGTGCTCAAATCACTCTAATTCATTTAGAATATTGTATTGCTGATGATTTAAGGTCAAAACAAGCTAAAATTATGAGAAAAAAACTTAATTTGACCCAAATATGAGTCAACCTAGCCCCGGTCTAAGTTCGGTTTCATTTTTACAAGTCTTGTTGTGTTGCCATTCATTTTGTAATTTCTTTGAAACTACTTAGGCCTTGATTCTGAAAGTGTGCCCTAAGCAGCAAAGATATTCCTAAATCACATCCTAAATTTTCAGCTCCATAGCTTGCTTATTCTGGCCTGGGCTGGTCTTTGAATTTGGTGCTGTTGGCTGCAAAATCATGACTTTTTGTCGATTTTGTCAGTAATAGGGAAACGTATGTACGACTATCTACGACAAAACCTAGAATCATCGGCAAAAAACTTCACCCTTCATCATTATTCATGTACATTTGTCAAGAATTCATTGTTTTAACCCACAAACACTACCAAAAACCCAACATGGAAAATTTCTGTTAACACTGGGGGGTCTTTGGGGTTTTCCCAAATCTACCAAACTAACTAAAATACGTAACATGGATAAAACTACAAGTTTCCCTATTACTTACTTAAGTTGGTTGTTTTTGACCTAACCAAAATTCAAGTAAATTAAATGTATTACCCATTGGCAACGAAGCATAAGGATAACATTACATTTGACTTTTATCACTTTGATACCTATGTTACCGCTAACAGATTTTTCCAAAGTACAAGAGAGTGATATCACGCCAGAGTTTTTAAAATTGAAAAACAGAGATGATTGTCTTAGACTTGAAAAAAACCCACTGGCGTTCTACCAGAATCAGTTTAACATGGCCGTATGGTTCGCGACAACTGGATGTGGCATTTCACTAGAGCATCTGAACAGCAGCAATCAAATGATCAGATCACTTTACAGGTTTCACACTTACTAACAAATCAGAAAAATTATGAAAAACCTTGATATCCCCATTTTGGGAGAAAGCAATTTCAATGAAACAAATAATAACATTAACCGTAGGAAACTAGGTGAGTTACTAAGCGAATTTGGCTTAAAAGACGAGTATGATTTTTCAGCGCTTGAAAGTAATGAGGGGTGGACTTCCTGGAGTAAACCGGATTACAACCCAAGCATAATTGACCCTGGATACTACATCAATGATTCGAAAATCAATTTCTTCTAAATGCAAGTTTACGAGAATAGAACGCCACCAATGTTTAAATCTGATTGGGACGCTGGGATGACTAATTTCAAATATCCAGATACTTTCATCAAGGATCATGTCAGTAGACACAAGAATGTATTTGATGTGATAAAACAGAAACCATGCCAAACGTACCAACAATTCATGACACTTAAGTCCTCAGGTTTCTCGAATCCAGGGATAGAAAGATTGAATGATTCCATCAGAACATATGTTTACTGTGTACTGGGATCACAGGCCCTTACTAGAACCCCGATTACTGGGACAACAGGAACTGAATTTAACGCCCAGAAGGAGTTCATCAAACTGCTAAGTGACTCAATTGAACAGCATGTGGTTATCCCTATCTCAATTGCTAGATACCAGAAAGCACTGTCGGACACTCACACACGATTAGACTATGTAATTGCCCCAGGTCTGTACATCATAGGGTCTGACATGGTACTCAAGATCGGCAAGATCGAGAATTACAACAATGATATCCTGATAGCAACTAAACACTTGAAGCCTGGTAAGAATAACATTAACAATGAAAAGACCTTTCCTCCTCTATTGATGCAAGGACAAACTTCTAAGAAGATAAGGGTTAAGGCTAATATCACTACCACACCAAAAGATGTGAAGACTGTTGTGTCCAGTAAAAATGCTGTAACAAGTAAGGCTGACGCAACTGGTAGGCCTACTGGGCAGGTCAGGCCTATTGTGCCCAATAAGATTGATGTGCCCAGTAAGACTGATGTGTCCAGTAAGACTGATGATACCCATGAAACAATCAAGTTTATCCTCTATGCTGTTGTTGGAAGTTTAATTTTTATTACTGTAAAGTAAATGGCTGAAGGAAGAGGAGTAGGAGAAGATATCCAAATGGGTGAGTTAGAGAATTATCGCATTTTAGAAGCAAACAGTAGTACTGCTGAAACATCATTCATTACCCCAGTACCTGATGACGGCACAACTTACACCACAGATTCTGACAAGGGTGTTTTGGATTTCTTAAATAGGATTCAAGATGAAAGTGTTAAAAATCTAACTACCGCTGATACATTTAACAATACACGTGTTAATGACCCTGCTGATGAAACAAATTGGCCTGTTAGAAATGAAAAGGAATCTGAAAAAATGAGAAAGATTTTTGATGAAAGAGACAATAAAGAGGATGCGAAAGCTAACGAAAATAATAGATTGGAAGTGCTTAGATCTGAAAACTTTATTAATGGCAAATCGAAGTTATTTACTCCCGGAACTTTAAAGACTCTTTCCAGACTTGTTTTTACAGCAGAAGAAGTCAATGAACATATCATTGAAGGCCTTAATCGTGATATCGTAATTTCTGGTAATGAGCTCTTAAAAGGAATAACAAATGAAACTCTCTACATGATAGGACACAATAAAGGAGAACTAGTTTGGGTTAGAATAACAGATAAAAATGGTAGTCTTTTAGCCAATTCTACAATAACAAGCTTTCCTGGTGGTAAATCAGTAATGGAGATATTAAATGACAAAAATAAGTATTTTAAAGGCACAGGACTTATTGCCGAACGAAGACGAGAACAAGAAGCTGAAGTTGAAAAGAAAAGAAAAGAGAGAATAGAAACAGCTCCTTTCCTTCATAATCTAAGAGGTGATGATAAAACGTCAACACCAAAAAAACAAATTCAAATTCAGGAAATTGTTCATGACTTACGTCCGCCGTCACCGTCAAGAACACGAATCAATATACCGACAATACAGATAACAGATTTTGATTCACAAATTACTGACGTAATCAATAGTGAAGATGGAAGTTTAGATGAAGATACGATGAACCAAACACTAATAGATAAAATCATAGATGCTACTGATGAAGAATTAAGGGCATTTGGTTTTTCAGATAACGCTTTGAGAGAACGTAGAGCGTTATTACACAGTGGGGATGTTCATGCAACAGTTAAGATGGAGAGAGATATGAGTAATATGAAAATAGTTAACCTAGAAGAAGAACTTAACAATCTAAAAATAGACTATGCTAAAGCAAAGGAAGATGCTGGAGAAAGAGACGAGTTGAAAAAGCAAATAGATGAACTAGAAGACAGATTGTACGAGGAACAGGCAAAGGTATGGAGGTTAGACAATGAGAGGGAATCACAAACTAGAAAACTGAAACGTTTGATCACTGATGTCTTGAAGAAACCAGATTCAAAGATTTCACTCAAGGACAGAATCAAGTTACTTTTTAAGATTGAAGGCCTTACAATCACTGCAATAGTAACTGCAGTGATTATGATAATTACCACTTTAGGTTTTGGTATCAGTAATGCTTTGAAACCTGTGCATAAACCAGTACCACCAAGTCCTACTCCGCCAAGTCCGGATAAACCATCATCAATTCCAGATAAAGTTAAAGGACTAAAGAAGTTTGCTGAATGGCTAAAAGAACTGGCCAAGAAATCAGCTGCGGCTTTACCGGGAATCATCGGTTCTATCGTATCATTTCTCCTGAAAACAGTTGGTGCAGTTGTTGGATTCATGGCCGAACATCTAGTCATTCTAGTGATTGTTGTTGTTAGCTCCATAATTTATGGTTTGGTAGAAGGTGTTAAAGCTGTTAAAGCTGTTAAAGCTGCTAAGTAAAATCAATGATTGAATGATTTTCAAGTCAGAGATGAAATGATCAAATAAATAGAATGATTTTCAAGTCAAATAAATAGAATGACAACTGGAGTACTTCTCAACACTGAAAGGAGTCATAAGATTCCACTCGGATTAAAGGCCGAGAGAAATCATCACATTATCACGCACAATCCGTCTTCTGCTAACCCAAAAGAAACATTGTACATTAGAATACCTGCTTTAAGAGAAAATACGTTCTTTGTACCCAGGTCTCTTTTTCTGTCAGCTGATGTCACCATTTCTGGTGATTCAAAGAACAGCGTGGTTAACAATCTCGGAAGAAACCTGTTATCCAAGATGGTAATTAAGTGGGGAACGGAACAGATATTTGATCTCAATGAATACAGTCATTATTCGACTTTTAAAGATCTGTGGTTAACACAAGAGCAAAGGAACGATAGTGTTTTTCAAGGTATTCAGTCAGAAAATCTTAGAAAGTTGAGATCAGGTGTTGCAGAAGCCGATGTTACCGGTGAAACCAGCGATGAGAAAACACTGAAGAAAGTATTTGGAACCAAGTACAAGATACCGTTAGATTTTGAGCTATTTTTCAACTATGCTCCATTTTACAAGTTTCCAATTCAAGAGGATGTGATCATCGAGATTACGTTAGCACCAAAGGAGGAGATCATCGTTACCAGCACAACTGCAAACATGAATTACAAACTTGAAAATATCAGTTTTGAATATGACACAGTAACTAACAAGGGATTAGCCAATACGCTTACAAACAAGTACAATTCAGGTTTCTCCATCTATTACGATTGGGTAGATCACTTCAAAACTGTCAACGTAACGGCCAATGAAACGCTGATCAACGAGAACATCAATTTTCCTCGAATGTCCATAAAAGGACTATTACTTCTATTCATTTCTGATTACACTGATGGTTCAAGAGATTCAAATAACCATCGAAGGAGTCGCTAATCAGGTGTTTCCAGAAGGAATGAGAATGCTAGATCAATGGGAGGAGATCAAGAAACACTTCATGACCGAAGACTTAAAGAAAACTTACGACTGCAACATGTCTATGAAAAAGTACTATGGAGACTCGAATAACTACGGTCTTTGGTTGGACCTGAGAACCACTGAAGACAATAGATTACACGGATCGGGCAAAAAGCTTCAAAACACTAAAGATGGTATTCAATTGTCGATAACAAAAGAATCTGGAAAGGGGCCATACAAAATGCACATATTTGTGGTTTCTGATGCTCAAGTTAACATTCAAAATTCACAGATTGTTTCCTTGCAACATTAAGGTCATTTTACTGTAAATATGAATCAATTGGTGTCACCAATGAAGATTTCATTCTAAATAAATGGAATCACCAGGAAAGAAGGAAATCATCAATACACTGTACCAAAGTGTGTTATTGGCGACGGCAACAATTGGTTACTCATATTTACTTAAGAGATTCTTGAGAATTGCCATTGGCCAGCCAAGTCAGGCAAACTTAGAAGAGATTCTTAAACTTGGCAGAATTGTAGCAGTAAGTAATGTAACATTGGAATACTTTTACGATCAAGGTATTTTACCCAGAAACATAATCAAGTAGAATTTAAGTACAGTAAATTAAAATTTAAGTACAGTAAATTAAAATTTAAGTACAGTAAATTAAAATTTAAGTGCAATAAATGAAAACCGTGGTGTACATTAATTCCAGTGACTACCCAGAACAGAAATCACATGATTTAACCATACATCTTAACACTGAAATTCAGAATGTCATTAGCGTCAGTTTGACATATGCGGGAATACCTTGTACATTCTACAACATAAGTAAAGCAAAACAAAATAACGAAATTAAGGTGCGTGGATCTTCAATAGATGCTACAGAGATTAAAATACCCGATGGTCTCTATGACCTTGAAAGCTTTTCAAAGATGTTTGCAAATGAATTGAAAGAAAATAGTTTAAGCAAAAATGCTGTTAAGTTTGATGTTGATGAACCCACTGGTAGGACAGTAATGAAGATGCTTAAGAGAAAAAATGGAGAGTTTTACCAGATTATGTTTTTTGGTAAAAGCAATGAATTATTTGGCTTTAAACCGGAATGGCCTTACCCCACATATCCAGTTTTACCAACAAATGGTGAGTTTGTAAGCGATAGGCCCATAAATTTTAGACCAATGGACTATTTTGTTTTCCACAGTGACATCGTCAACAATGTAATGAGCAATGGCAAGCCATCAGATGTCTTAGCCACTAGACCGATAAAAGAATCTAACTTTGGAGATATGATAGCATATTCCTTTGGGGATAACATGGAAATTCCGTGCAAATCAAGTGTTGGCAAGTTGAATATTCGCCTAACAGATGAAAACAATGACATTATCGACCTTAATGGTTTTGACGTACAGTACCAATTGACCTTTACTCACTGCGCCTGATTTTTTACTCATTTTGGCTAAAATCACACTAAACTAAATGGCAGGAATAGCTATGATGGTTGGTTCTGCGCTGGTTAATGGTTTAGCCTTTGCCGGTACTAGTCACCTTTTTAAAAAACTGGACAAGAATGGCTATGAGGATGAAATGAAGAGACACAATTTAGCTCAAGAGCAATTGCAAAGAGCATCCACAGAATGGAATGAGCATAGGAAAAGTACCATTGACTTCGTTAACCTTGAATTAAAGAGAGAACATGAAGCGGCAATTGACTTAAAAAATGCCGACGCCTCACTTTCATTGTACAACAGTTTAAACCCACATGATAAAATTACCATTCCTAGACAACCACAATTGAGCGACTACTACAAGCCCAGCGATGAAATGAAGAATTACGAATACCTTTGGATCATTTTAGGAATGAGCGTCTTGGGTTTTGGGATTTACTATTTCGTTGGAAAGAAGAAGAAAGACTAAGGAAAAAGAATAAGAAGAAAGACTATGGAAGAAGAATAAGAAAAAAGACTAAACGTGAATAAAACCATATGGGTGTTCTAGTCTTATGATCAATTTAGATCCTTTCGTCTTTTTAAGGGCATCTATGTATTTTTGCCTCTGGTCTTTAGGGATAACACTATTTTCTTCTAAGGCATCTTTCATTGCCGATTCATCCTTGTTGAAAAACAGGACTAAAACCCTTATGTTCTCTCTGAAGTCCTTAACAACAGAGTTGTACTTCTGAACGAGTAACCAAACAGTCAGATTGTAGTGCCTACCGGAAAAGGCAAGATTACATAACTCAGACACCTTCTTCTTTGTGTCTCTCAAATTAGCACAGTCGTCAATGATGAATAATGTCTGTGCTCCTTCAAAGGCCATTGTGGCAAATTGAAGCACAGGGTCTAAATTATTGGCTACAGCAATTGGATTGACAATGAAAACATTCTTGTCTTCGTAAATCCATCTCCTATTGTACGTCTTGTTTCTAAAGTAAGTGGGACAGAAAACGACTATGTTCTGGAACTTATGACGATATTCCTTCTCTAAGAGGTCAAGAGCAAAATGAGTCTTACCGCAATTGGTGACTCCTGAAATCAACATGTTGTGTGGACCGAAAACTAGTATGTCTTTTGCCTTCATTTAAATGAGTAAAACAGAACTAAAAGACCCAGACAGTATCGAACAGTATCTGAGAGATTTGTACTTCAATCCTGAATGTCCTGTGGCTTACAGTTCATTAGGTAAGATATGGAAACAAGTAAGGGAAGATAGTGTTACTGGTAAAACTAGTAACAAAATCAAGTAAAAGGAAGTAAAAGAATTTCTAGACACACTACCAACTCACCAACTACACAAACCGGCCATTAAAGGATAGCTCCTGGAATAAATCGTTGGCAGCCTTTTTGAACGAAACCAATGGAAATATATTAAATGAGTATTCCTCCTTACCACAAACCTTTTGAAAGTGGAAGAAATATTATAGTTCAGGGAGAAAAATTGATATTAATAGTCCCTATTTTACTGACATGGACAGCGCCATTTTGAGTCAAATTTCCCTCGGTGATGACGCGGTGTGTGCAATGGCAGTGATTGGCTTAAATTCCGAAGCACCGATCGTGCATATTGTGGGCTTGTCACCGCTTTTCGCGCGTGCGCAGTGTGTGAATCCATGTCAATATCCGTTTCTTCGCGATCTCTCTCGCATGTCTCAAGATATCACGCAATTAAATCATTCTAATTTCGTTTTATTTGGACATTCGCGTAATATATGGATTGCTTGAATGCAAAATGCCTCGGTGCATAGTCCTCATTTTGGCCATCAACATCGGGTCCAGCTGCATCTTCAATAGCTTGAGCCATCTGGCCATAGCGTCATTGCCGTCAATCTCCCCCTCTCTTCATATTCCGGCTCAAACTGGTAGCCCTGTACACCAACATTCCCCCTACATCCAAATCTTCATAACTCCCGCTGCTCATCGAAGTGTCACTGCTGTCAACGTAGCTTTCATCATCTGAAGCCCCCTTGATAACAATACAATAACACGATCTCAAAATATCAATCGGCTGACTGCTATTGTGACAATACTGACAATGTGAATTGCACACGTGACGTCACGATTCTCCGGTTTTGGAGGAGAGATCGCGAAAAAAGTGAGAAAATGGCGCCCTCCATAAACTCTGTGTTTAGTGGATTTAAAACACATTTATTGGTACAAACGCAAATTTTTGAGCGATATACAGTCCTATATTGGAATAATAATGATATACGGAATATGCAGGTGCGTTAGTTTTCCCGATTATCGCTATAGCGATTTATTCCAGGAGCTATCCTTTAAGAAATTTACATTCCGAAAGACAATGGTATCTTACATCGATCAACAATGGCAAGCAGATCTTGTGGACATGCAAAAATTTGAGAAACAAAATAAAGGCAACAGATTCATTTTGACAGTAATTGACCTATTCAGTCGCTATTCTTGGGCTATGGCCGTTAAGAGCAAGAGAGGAGAAGAAATCAGAGATGCATTTAAAATGATCTTGAAGAAGCTAAACCAGTTGTTGCTAAACCAACGAAAATCCAATTTGATGAAGGCAATGAGTTCTACAACCAACACTTTAAAAAACTCTTGAGAGAAAACAACATAGAGTGGTTCTCTACATTTTCAAGTAAGAAGGCAGCAGTTGTGGAAAGATTCAACAGAACTTTAAAGGATAAAATGTGGAAGTACTTCACCGCAAAGGAAACTGACAAGTGGGTCGATGTCCTAGATGAATTGGTGAGCGGGTACAACAACTCATTTCACTCAACAATAGGTATGAAACCAATTGACGCCAGAAAGAGGGAGAATGAAGGAACTGTCTGGTACAACCTTTACGGTCTTCACCTCAAAGAGACATTTGGTGATCCAAAGTACAAGGTTGGTGACAGTGTCAGAATTTCAAAGTACAAGACTATTTTCGACAAAGGCTACTTGCCCAATTTCACTGAAGAAGTTTTTCAAATAAGACAGATAATCTTCACTCATCCAATTGTCTACAAACTTGAAGATTACCAAAAGGAAGAAATTCAAGGATATTTCTATGAGGAGGAATTAAGTTATGTTCCCAATCCTGACCAAATAGAATACAAGATCGAGAAGATAATAAGGCGCAAGACCACTAAAGGTAAAAAATACGGATTAGTGAAATGGAAAGGTTACAGTGATAAATTCAATGAATGGTTACCAATTTCAGACATAAAAAGCCTAAAAGTCTAAAAAACCTTAATTTAATAAACATTTTATCCTTTAAATGGAGAGTCAAATGGAAGGACAGATATTTAACATGAACTATTATGGTACAGTGAACAACAACTATTATGGTACTGTCAATGTTAATCAGTATCCTGCTAATCGGGAGCCGGTTTACCAGTATCCTATTAATCAGTCTCCTGTTTATCGGGAACCGGTTAATCGGTATCAACCAGTAGTTTCAGGGCCTACATTTAAATGTGTTAAGTGCAATGCAACAAAACCTGAAATTGAATTTGATAAGAACAGAAGAGGCAATTTACTGGATTATTGTAAATTATGTGGTTCCACATTAACCAAGAAATGCGGTAAATGTGGAGAAGTGAAATTACTAAGTGATGGTGAATTCGGTAAAAAAGGAAAAAGACGTGAATGTAGAGCTTGTTTTAATTCATACTACAAAGGTTATCTTGATAAGAATGGTAATAGAGACAGTCATAAAGTCAGAGTTGATCTAAACAAAATAGCCAAAGGTGAGTGCCCTGATAACTTGAAATTACATCTAGGTTGTTCCAATGAGTTCTTCAGGGATTGGTTAAACTACCAAAGGGGACTATCACAAATACAAATAGTAGATGAGGAGTTGGACCATGTTCTACCAATAAAGGAATTCAAAGATCATCCAGAACTGTGTTACTCTTGGTTTAACATGCGGCCAATGTCTAAAACACAAAACAGACAGAAGAGTTCCACAGTCGACTGGAGTATTTTCAAAGAGCAATTGGGCCGCTCATTTAACTTTATGGTCAATAAGAGTAATGAAAACTGGTTTGACTATCGAGACCAAAACGTGATAAACGAGTGGAAAAGGATAAGAAATAAGTATTTTTGGAATAACCCAGAATTTAACGATATCCTTCTACTTAATGATTTTCAGACATTTTCAGGTATCTTCAGACATTTTCAGGTATCTTCCTCTGAATAAATGAATAGAACTTGGGGTTACACAAAAAGACCACGTAATTGGAAAGAAAGATTAGAACGATTTCATAGAGAATTAGAGGCAGAAGTAGAGTCAAAGTTGAAGCCTGGTCCCGAAAAACCTTTAAACCCTGTTGGGTCTGCTATGGTCGAAAAACCTGCTGGGCCAGAAAAACCTGCTGGGTCAGAAAAACCTGCTGGGCCAGAAAAACCTTTAAAATTTAATGTACTTCAAAAACCTGTAGTGTCTGCAAGATCAACACTAAACAATAGAAATGTCAGAACAACTGATTCTAGTTATTCCCACTAATTAAATGGATGGAGATTCCAACTAATTAAATGGATGGAGACAACAAGGTTTATCCAGATTTAAGTAATTTAAACTCTGAAAGTCATTTAAACTCTGAAAGTCATTTGAACTCTGCAAGTCATTTAAACTATGAAAGGTCTGAAAAGCATACAGAAAGTAACCCTCAGGCTTTCAGACTACAACAAATATGTGATGTTAAGAGTTTCTTAGAAAGCGAGATTGAATTTAGAAGAAAGATATTTTCAAAGTACAAAAAAGCATTTAGCGTAATTACTGGCATTAGTCATAGTCTTAATTTTGTAAGCGTTGCGGCTGGCTCAGTTGGTGTGTCTGCACTGGCTGGTGTCATCACAGCACCAATAGGTTTTGCACTTGGTGGAGTGACCATTGGTAGCACCATTATCTCCTCAGCCCTAAGTTGGAAGAAAAAAGATATCCTGAAGAAAATTGAAAAACATGAGAAGATTGGAATGTTGGCAATTTCAAAACTTAACTCCATCAATGATCTGGTAAGTAAGGCCATGAGTGATTCACACATTTCAACAGATGAGTTTACCTTGATTCTCAAAGAAAAGGAAAAATACATTTCCATGAAAAATGCCATCAGAAAAAAACAGAGGGAGGCAAGTTCAGCTGTTGATGTGGAATCTTTAAAGAAGACTTTTTTAGAAGAAGGAAAAAAAATGGCACAAACAGAGATGATAGCGAAACTGAAGTCACAGTAATGGTGTCACCAATGATTAATCACCATTATCACTATTACCCTCAACCATTATCTGTACCACCATCACTGGGATCAGCATTATTGCCATCAGCACCCCCGATGTATGTTGAAAGTGTCTGAAAGTGTCTGAAAGTGTCTGAAAGTGTCTGAAAGTGTCTGAAAATGCCTGAAAATGTAATTTAATAATTTTTGTTATCCTAAATAGAAATGGTTGATAAAAATGAGAAAATACATTGTTCAACATGTAACAAGGAGATATCATACAGCAATCTTTCAGCACATAGGAAAACCAAAGGTCAGCAAATGAAGTTATCAAGCCAGTCAGACACGCGTTCACTGCGTTTACCTAACCCTATTCTACTACAAGATACCAAGAAACTTGAACTACAGGACAAAGTCCGATTCGAGGCTAAGGAATTGGAGAGCATAAAGAATGTGAAGGATATCGAAGTGGTAAAAGAATTTGGTAAACCAGTTGTTACCATTCGTCTGAAAATTAGCAAACCGGCAAAACACGTTTTCGAGTACAGAGGTAAACTGGAAGAAATTCTCTTCAAGCTAACTGATTACCATCATAAAATAAGTATTTCAGTTAAAGCTGAATTTGACAGATCTGGCGAAAAGGCTATCTATCCTATTCAATCTCCAATGGAAAGCATAATTCAAGAAACCAGGCAATTAATGCCCTAAACAGTCAATTGAACTACATAAAGGCCGAGATTGAGGAACGATACTTCGAAGGAAGCGGCCTGAGTTTAAATGAAATCAAGTCGTGCGATCTCACGATATGTTCCTACAAGAAATGTAAAGGCGGTCACTACACTAGTTTACCATTCCGAACTAAAGCTGTCATTAATGTGAAATCAAATGATGAGAAATGTTTTCTATGGAGTCTTTTGGCTGCCAAATACCACGACAGCATTTCGTGTGAGAGGCAAAAAGGTTTTAATGCAACAGAAATTAACCCCTACAAGATGTATGAAAATGAGATTAAGATCAAATCATTTCCTGTTTGCGTTCAAAAGGATATCCCTAAGATCGAACAAGACAATGGTATCAAGATTAATGTGTTCAAGTTAGAGAACGAATGGGCTAAAAGCATTTATGCCGCAAAGCTGGAACCACTCTACCTCTCTAAGAACCACGATGATGATGATGTTATCGATCTGTTGTATTTCAAGGATCATTTCATGTACATAAGAGACATAAATCTATTCTTCAAGACTGACAGGAATAGTGTGTTCATTTGTAGGAGATGCATGAATTACTTTTACAAGAAATCTACACTAGAAAGACATAAATTGAAATGTGGAAAACACGATTACTGTAAGATCAGTCTGCCTCAACCGAATAGTAAATGGTCACAACTTAAGTTTGAAAAGCACTCATTCAAGAACAGAGTTCCCTTTGTAATCTATGCTGATTTCGAAGCGATAAGCACAACAGTCAATGATAACACAACTCAGACAGATACCACTGTTACCACTGTTACCACTAAAAAACTATTCAAACAGATTGCGTCAGCAGTTGGAGTTTACGTTCACTCTGACTATCCACAAATCTACGCCAGTGGGTATCTCAGTCACAGAGGTGCTGATGTAGTTGACGTTTTCTGTAACTGGTTACTCAGAATGGAAGAGACGTTCTCAACTCTACTGAAATGCAACATTCCTCTCACCATGACAGACGAAGATTTGGTGAGATACTCACAAGAAACAAACTGTTACTACTGCAGTGAATTGTTAGGCGAGGACAGAGTTCAAGATCACAATCACTACAATGGAGAATACAGAGGTGCTGCTCACAACGCTTGCAACTTGAACGAGAGGAAAGCCATGTTCGTTCCAGTGTTTTTTCACAATCTCAGTAATTACGATGCTCACCTCTTCATCAGAGAATTGATGTCTAGGTCACAAAAGAAACTGAAGCTTCTTGCTAAAAATGCAGAAGAGTACATTTCATTTGAGTTAGGTTGTTTAAAATTTTTAGACTCTTACAGATTCTTACAGTCTGGATTGGACATCATCACCAAATCTATGGAAGATGATGACTTTAAGATAACAAGACAGTCTTATCCAAATCCTGACGATTTTAAACTATTGAGGAAGAAAGGATCAGTGCCTTATTCATTTTACACATCACATGAAAGTTACAGTGTTACTCACTTAGAGAAGTCTATGTTCTTTGATGAATTGAAGAATGAAATGGCGGATGATTCAGTTTACCTAAAATCCAAAGACATATGGGATCATTTCAATATCAGAAATCATGGAGAGTTCATCGACCTGTACCTCAAAACAGATGTTCTTTTGTTAGCTGATTTATTCGAGAAATTCAGGGAAGTTAATTTAAACAATTTCCAGATCGATCCTTGTCACTGCTATTCAGCACCTGGCTTGACCTGGTTAGCCGGATTGAAACACACAGACATAAATCTCGAACTTCTTACCGATACCGATATCCTACTTACTTTTGAAAAGGCAATAAGAGGTGGAATTTCAGGTGTGATGGGAACAAGACATGTCAAGGCCGATGAGAGTCATAAGCTCCTGTACATAGACGCAAATAATCTCTATGGCTGGGCAATGATGGAAAGTCAGCCTTACGGCAGTTTTCAAATGTTTGACGATACCATGATCAAAGCAAACATAACTTATCAGGATATCATGTCAATTCCTAAAGACAGTGAAGTAGGATATCTTTTCGAAGTAGATTTAGGTTATCCAGAGGAAATCAAGTTCAAGTCAAAGAACTTTCCATTCTGTCCAGAATCTCTTTTCATAGACGACGACGAATTAAGTACTTACCAGAAAGAGTTACTTGGTGACGAGAAGAGGTCAAAGGTAGAAAAATTGATCCTCACACAGAAGGACAAGACCAACTACATCGTGCATTACAGACTTTTACAGTTTTACTTAAAGCAAGGAATGATACTGAAAAAGGTCCATTCTTTCATCAGTTTCAAACAATCAAAGTGGTTGAAATCATACATCGACTTCAACAATAAAAAGAGGATGGTTTCTACTGCTGATTTCGAGAAAGATTACTTCAAATTAATGAACAATGCTTTCTATGGAAAGACATGTGAAAACGTAAGGAACAGGGTAGAAATTGAACTGGTGACAGATGGGGAAAGTGCCCAGAACTTCATGGCAAGTCCCAGGTTTTCATCGATTAACATCTTTGACGAAAGTAGCGCGGCAATTTGCATGAGGGAAAACATCAATAAGGTTTAACAAGCCAATCTACATAGGAGCTGCAGTACTGGAGTTGTCCAAGCTGCTGATGTATGAATTCTACTACAACATACTTCACTACCTCACTTTGGTGAGAAAAACCTAGAACTTCTTTATTTGGACACGGATTCTTTCGTTTTAAAGATCAAAACAGACGATTTAACAGCACTGACCTCAAAGAGTTAAAGGTCATATATCAAGGGTTTTTGCCATTTTCTGCTGTAAGACGATTTCAAAAGTGTACCTAACACTTTATACAATACAGAAAACCAAATGCAATTAGCTCCATCCATTTTGAAGATATAGCCAATTATGTGTTTGACAACTTGATTACCTGATCAGGCTAGCAACTGGCTTGTTAGAGCCAGGCGGCGGGTTCAGCAAAAGTTGTGATGTAGATCATGTCATGCAATCATAAAAGCAGGAGGGCCTTAATTAGTTATGCACACCTGGAAGTAATGTGTTTCATTCACTATGGTGTATTGTGTGGCTCCGAATTGTGTCAAGGCTAGCACAAAGAACAATCGAATGACGGATGGGACCCATTTTCATGAATTTCCAAAGCCAGTTGAACGTGCCCAAGCAGCGAACAAAGATGGGACTAAGCGATGGTCAGTCTCCTATCCGAAGGCAAAGAAGGGTGAACCTGTGGCAAGGGAAGTGAAAGTACCAGTGACTTATGGTAGGAACCTTTTCAAAAAAGTACTTCTATATCATACATGTAGGTTGAGGATGCTCCTTGAAAATGGCCATATATAGAAAGGGTGACAACATCCGATTGCTTGGCAGAGTGCCAAAGTAGTGTTGTTGCGGTCGTCTTCCTAGCCGCTGATAAAGACTCTCGCCTAGCAGTGGTTGGCATGGTATATGAAACCAGGGGCGGGACATACCACTGCGGTGGGAGTGTACTCTATTAAGGAGAGCACTTGTCAGTCCCATGGGTGTCCTTGGGGACCATCTCAAAATTTACTGATGCAAAAAAAGAGGAACAGTGTTTGTCTGGGGGGAGTTTTCTAGGTGCTCAGTGTTCACAGAGAGACTAACACTGTTCTTCTATTTTGGCATCAGTCAATTTTGAGATGGTCCCTTTAGAGAGGTTCCACTTGACTGTGAACACCATTTCCATTTCCAGAGGTATTTCATGGAGATGATCTTGTGTCACCAAAAACAAACAGGACATCCTATAAATACAAAATATTTATTGTTCAAAAAAAATCAAAATATTCGTTCCTTTTCAGAATACATTCAACTTCTACTGAATGAGGTATTGAGACTTCGAGAGAAAATGCCCTCGTACAGCACTGCATTGGCCAATAGAGAAGATCGCATCAAGTCTACACCCAAGCCAGTCTGTACGAAATACACGAAACGTCAAACCAAACTTGAGGTCGTGGATAGCCGGAAGACTCGATTTAATCGGACGCTCAACTCTTTGGATAACGAAAGCCAGTGTACTCCTCTGAGGGCCAGGTAGAGCGAATCTTGTCACGAGCACAGACTGGAAGAGGAAGTCTTTGCTTTTTGCCCAAACGTTGCCAGCACCAGCGTACAAATCTGCGGTATGCAAGGTATCTCCATAACCTAAAAAGACAGTTTGAGAGAAAATTTGAGTTCAGATGAAACATAATGCATACAATGTGGTATGGTCATGAATCCTTTGTGCTGAAAGCAGTTGTTTCTGTTTTGTAAATAAATAGGAAGTGTACATGTACAAGTTTCTGTTATTTTACTTATTTCAACTTACTTGTGCATTGGCTGATCATTTCCTATTGGCCCTTGATCTTGGATAAATTCATACATGGCACTTTCCAGGACATATCGGTCAAGGCAGTTGCTTGCGAATCCGGGATGCAGAGTTATGCAGGCAACTCCATCTGGCTCATAACTTTCCTTCTTGGCCAGAACTGGGGAATAGTCACTGCAGCACATCGACTCTGTTCCAGTGATTTGAGCTGTGCAGTTTCCACAGTCACACCTGAAGTGATAAACGTTTACATATTTACAAAAAATGATGATTAACACTAGACCAGTTGCCAGTTGCCCTCCTTGGCTTCCCTTAGTCCTAGTAACTGGTACGTGATGTAAGTCCTCATCAACAACATGACATCTTCTGGACTATACAGAAACCCAAATATAGAAGAAAGCGGCTTAGTAAGTGCTGTTTAATAGAACTAGGCTTCCCTCAGTCTCAGTGATGATGAGGCCGAGTCCATGACATGGCAGATGGCAAATGTCCTTCAGAGACTGTTCAAATACATACAACCATTGAACCAATACAAAGCCATCCAAGAAGTGCCAGAGCATCAGATAAAGTCCAATTGTGTATAGTAGTAGTGGATGCATGTCATGATGTAGTGCTGTGTGCATAGAGAACAGAGTGAGAATGTAAACAAAACTTGCCATTTTCTGTTGCCTGCACGTTCAGGGCGTTCATCCTCCACTTCCTCATCACTTTCGTCCGAATGATCACTCTCATTATGATCTAGTGATATCAATGGCTCGAACATGTATGGCTCAACGTTTAAATATCCTTCTGTATCGACCAAAACATCCTCAAATTCACTGCTCTCACTCTCTGAACTGTATGCGGAAGCCATCTTGCTTTGTTCTGACTGACACGACCTACGTCATCAAAAAATCCCTAGCGGCCACATGTGGAACTAATCTAAAGTTGTGTGTGGTGGGAAATTCAAATAGTTTCAAATTGAAAATTGAAATAACTAAAAAATGACTTTATTATTAGAATTTTTTTAATGTCTGGGATCTTGTTTTTTTAACCCTCAACATATTTCATGAGTATCAAGCATGTTTTCAAACCTTGATATATGACCTTTAAAGGATCACTTCGACTTCAGTAATTACCCAAAGGATAATCCTCTTTACGACACTAGCAAGAAGAAAGTTCCAGGCTACTTTAAGGATGAGCTTGGAGGAGACGAAATGATAGAATTTATTGCCCTAAGGAGTAAGATGTATGCATACAGAACCAAGACTATGTCTGGAGAGCAAGGCTCGAATAGGACAAAGTCCCGAGAACAAAGTTCGAATAAAAATTCAGAAACAAAGAAATTGAAAGGAATCGCTAAGAATGTAGTGAATAAGTCTATTACATTTGATGACTACGTTGATTGTCTTGAAAACACTAAGACTTTTAATCACAAAATGCGTCATCTGAGGTCAGAAAAGCATCAAATGTATCTGGAAGAGATTGATAAGAAAAGCTTAAGTCCTTTCGATGATAAGCGTTTCATCTTAGAGGATGGCATCTCTACATTGCCTTTCGGTATTTACTATGAAAAATACATTGATTACAGTGATTTAATGAATGTTTAACCTTAATGAATGTTTAACCTTAATGAATGTTTAACTAATTAAATCACTTTAATTAAATCATTTTAATTAAATAGAAATGGACTTCATAATTTTTGAGAATGAATGCGATGAAGCCATATTTGAGCTTAACTTAACAGACCCATTGAACATAAAATCGATCACTTTGAAATCGATAGCGTTTTACAACTCGTGGTGGACTGGTGATAACGTTCCGGGTATTACCGAATTGTTAAAAATTGAAAATGACTCAAGACAACAATCCGATTCTTTCTATGTCCCTTTTGATGGTCATTTCAGTTTGTCCGAACTTTGCTCCTTTATCAATGAGCGTATCAAAAACCTTGCAGGACATGTTAACATCAGCTGTGAAAATAACAATTATCTTATCATTGAACTTACTGAAGACAGGTTGTTTATGTTGAAAGATTACTATCTCGGTGATGAATATTTTACAATAGTAAACACATTTTTTGGTTTTAAACAAACTAAATTCACCAAGAAAGGAAAATACTACTCCACCAAGCCACTTAACTTTTACAGAACAGAACTATTTTTAAGATCAAATTTGGTTGATAAAGCTAAGACCCTCTACAACAATAAACCTTCTGACATTTTATGTATCGTTCCTGTTGAAGATGGTGATCAGATACAATACCAGAGATATAAACTCAATTGCAAGAAAATAGTTAACAAAAAATGTACAAATCAAGTCAACTTTGAAATCACGGATGAGAATGGTAAAATAGTTAATTTCAGAGGTAGCTCAGTTACTTTAAATTTTTCACTTGAAACTAAGAATAGTGTGTTTGAGTAATTCTACTCCATTAAACTAAGATTACATGTTTTAGGAGTTGTGTAACAGTTATCTTTCCCTTCTGGTTTAATACCTTCTGGTTTACTACCTTCTTGTTTACTACCTTCTGGTTTACTACCTTCTGGTTTACTACCTACTCGTACTTTCTTGTTAGTTTTAATCTTAGGATAGCAGTAAATGATGACTGCAAAACCAAATGCAGCTAAAATGACATACAGTGTTGTACTCCTGGAACTTCCAGTATTTGTGGTAACCTCAGGCTCTGGTTGAGTTAAACTTTGTTCGGGTTCATCGTCTTTCCTGGGTTCATCTTTATTCCCGGGTTCATCATCTTTCCCAGTAAACCTCTCCTTTTTTGACTTCTTGAATTCCTGAGATCTTTTACCTAATTCTCGAGACCATGCAATTTGTTTTTCGGTTCTTGCTCTCTTAATGGGCTTTTCACTGTCTGTCACTCGAGCTATGCTATCGGTCTCTGCTCTCTGAACTTTGTCCTGATCCACTTCCATGTTCGGTTCCACTCCCATGTTCGATTCCACTCCCATTTAATCTTATGAAATTTTAATTGGTGGTACCATCATTGCTGACACCAATCGATTCATTAGCAGATTTTGTTTCTTGGCAATGCCCTAAAGTGATCAGTGTTGATGAGGCAAGAGCAGTTAGTGCACCCATTCTCAAACTCAACCATCCAAGCCATTTGTCAAGTTCATTGGTAACGATGTAATCATTTCTGAGGTCATGGTAAAGATCATCCTCGTCATCTATTGGTAATAACCACCTTGATAATTTAGTGTAAGCTTTAAGTACTGTCTTACCCAAAGAATCATTAAGTCTGGCAGCCATCTTTGTCTGGTAGATTCTGTGGTGTTTTAAGAGTTCCTTTTCTGTCATATTATCTAAGTCATTAAAAGTTAGTTGTTTATTAAGTAAATCCTTGTTTTTCCCAGTTGCAACTAAAATTTCTAAGTCTTGTTTAGCTTTAAGGCCAGTTTCAGTTAAATTAGCTTTAAGGCCACTATCAGTTGAATTTTGTTGACAACTAGGGTTAACTAGACCTTGACTAGGGTTAACTAGGCCTTGACTAGAACTGACTAAATTTGAACTAGTTAACGCCTTGTTAGAAGCCTGTTGCTTTGTAGTGTAATTCTGTTGGTAATTAGCAGTGTTCTGTTGAAAGTTAGCTGCATTCTGTTGGTAATTAGTTGCAATGGGATTAGCTAGATTTGAACCAGAATTAACTGAATTTAAACTAGAATTAACTGGAGTCACTCCATTAACTGGGATTACTCCGATTTGTTTCATTTGCTGTTCAATTATCGTTGATGTCTGATTATTCATTTATTTAGAATGAAATCTTCATCGATTCATATTGAACGGAAAATACTTTACAGGAAAAGTCCTACTTACCAGAAACTTACCAGAAACTTACCAGAAACTTACCAGAAACTTACCAGAAACTTACCAGAAAGAGGATATCTAGATCCTGGACAGAATTGCAAGTTCTAGACTACATGGTGAAGGGTAACATTTACGGTAGTTGATAAAGCTTGGAATCAGTGAAACCTTGGAACCAGTGATAAACCTTGGAATCAGTCCTAAAAATGCATAAAAACATGAAATAATGCCATTCGAACCTAACGTGGTTACGAATCAACATTTGGAGCTTATTCTTACATGATCAGATCGGAATTTTATGGTAATTTAGAAATCTGTCGCATATCCGATTCAATAGTCTATATTTTAAAACAACCCAGTTGTACCTCGCCTCCAGTGTACAGTACTGATCTCCCAAATATGGGAAGACACGCCCACCACACACCCATAATATGGACCAATAGCGCTCCGCTTATAAATACGCCACCACCACACGGGGCCTTTTCGATCAGACGAGTTGCTTGGGAAGTTGGGGGCCTGTCATGCATTATGCATGGATAAGGTTGACGACTATGTCTAGGCCTAATTGTCTATGATTGACTGATATTTTATAACAAACGACGAATAAAAGAAGCCTAGTCATGTATGTTTATTACCGAAGTTTGCGGATGAAAATTTCCTTCGCCGTGAGCGATTTCTTACATCTTCCAGTACGCATCGAGGGATGCAGAGATCTTTGTGACGTCACCAGTTCTAAGCGGGTTTTTTATTCACGTGTGTGTTTGTCCTATGATCTCGTGCATCTAGTACCGAGCATAATACTTTATCGTCTATGGAATACAAAACAATCATAAAAACTAATTTTTGCTTCCATTGAAGAGAAATAAAATATTTTAACGACCACAGCGCATTGCCAATTGATGACGTCATCCTCCACATTAAAAATGTTGGCTTCTGAACGAACTGGCAAATTGCTATCAATAAAGTCAGCTGGGACGAGACTGTCAGTTGGGAGGGTATAAATCGTGGAAGGAACGCACCCGATTTCCCGCGCTATTTGCACAGTGATTCCATGGTTTACATTGAATATTCCAAGGTTTATCAGTGTTTCCAAGGTTTCACTAATTCCATACTTTATCAACTACCAACATTTACTGATATCTTGCACCTCTAATGCCTTCAATAAAATTTCACTTTGTTTATCGATTGCTTGTTCATTTTCATATTCAAGCCTGTAATATTTGAAGAAAATACTTCCTAAGAAACCAGACCATAGAGAGTTCAAATCATCCAGTCGGGCCTTATCAGTTGGATTCGGTTTCAATACTACATAATCAATTTTCAATGCTTTAAATGCTTGGTGTAAAAACAGCTTGTAATTTATGGTAATTTTAACTCCACTGTAATGAAGATATTTGAGGAATGCCAATAAAACCATTCTTAGATCTGTGAAATTTTCTTTGGTCAACTGAGGTTTACCAATTGCTCTGTTAATGAATTCAATTTCTAAATAAGTGTCACACTCTAGACCAGGTAAAACATCATTGGGTATGAGTTTAACGAGACCAAATCGTAAGGCATTCAGGACTGTTTTTTCATAGCTGGCCGCACAGAGCCATTTTCTTGGACTTGAGAAGTAAATCTTAATCCTACTTTCAACAAAATGTTTCAAATCATTTACCATTAAATCTGACAGACGTGTCTGGCCAAGGTTTATGATGACGTGGTCAAAGTAACGTGTTTTGTTCTCAATAGTGATTTCTGGATTCTTAAAGTCATCACTGTAAGTGGTCGAATTGCAATTACTGCAGTATGTGTAGAGTTGCTTGGCAGGCCTGTCAAAATTCAGTTTTTTCTGGCATTCAAAAAGTGTCCATCGTTTGCAGTTATGGCACAATTGAGCATCACTTCCTGTGAATGTATCATACAGTTTCATAGGTGTTACCTGGTTCATAGGTGTTACCTGTTTCATAGGTGTTACCTGGTTCATAGGTGTTACCTGTTTCATAGGTGTTATCTGGTTCATGTGCACTTTTTTTTTTTTTTTACAAAGAGTTTATTCGGTTTATATTGTACATGTATTTTACAGTTAAAAGCCGAAGGCTTAAACTACTGCAAAATAAAAATATATGCAAATAGTTACATAAGTTTATGAAGATACGAATAGTGACATAAGTTTTTTGAAGATGATTTGAAGAGATATACAGAATATATAATTGAGAAACATGTGAAGTTGATGTGTAGTGAATTTCGCAAAAAAGAGGGAAAAAAAAGGATAGATAGTTTGGAAAGTGCAGGGGGGCGGGGGTGCAAGAGTTAGGAATGATCATACGAGTTTGGGGTTGGCGGAAACGGAAAAGAGGGGGGTCAGATATTTTTCTTTGAGTTAGATTGGAAACGATTTGTGGATGAAATGAATTTTAGGGTTGATTTGATAAGGAGAGCATTTTCGAGGTTGGAGAAAGATGGATGGCCGTTGAGAAGGATGTTTGAGTTTAGAGTTGCATTATGGATGTGTGTTATTTGGAGGGTATTGGCCATTAGGGAGTTGCGTTGGTTTTCGTACTTAGGACAGTCGAGAAGAAAGTGTGAAGAGGTTTCTGGAACATGCATTGGGCACATGAGGCAAGTGGGGGTTTCCGAAACGTGGTTTAGGTATAGGTCAGATGTTAGTCCGCTGCAGTTGTTTCGCATACGTGTGAGAATGATGTTAAGTGGGCGAGGACCGATGTCTAGCCAGGAGGGGATTGGTTTGATAGAGAATTCTGGCAGTTTGGTTAGGGAGTATTTGTAAAAGTTTAGAGTTGGTTTCGCACGTATAGAAAGGTCGAGAGCATTCCAGTCACGGATTGTAGAAGGGAAGAAGCTTGAGTAGAGGCTATTTGTGCGGCAAAGGAAAGGTGTTATATTGTTGTTTGTAGCTAAACGTGTGTTATGGTAGTGACTATCGACGGTTAGTTCTGGGATGAGGTCTTTGAGGTAGGTTGGTGCAAGTCCGTTTAAAATTTTGTAGAACATTACGAGGCGATGGAATTTCCTGCGCTTTTCGAGTGGTAGAAGGCCAGATTCTCTGTAAAGGTCGCGGTGGTGAGAGCTGATTGTTAATCCTGTTATACATCGCATTGCATTGATTTGGGTTTTTTCCAGTTTTGCTGCTAAGTTCTGGGGGAGTCCGTCCCATACTACGTCTGCGTATTCGAGCTTGCTTCTGACAAATGTCTTGTAGAGCGTTAGTAAAGTTTGTTTATTCGTTTTGTATTTGATGTTTTGTAGTATGCCAAGTCTGCGGTTTGCGGTCGTAACGATTGACTGGATATGGTCTTCCCAGGTTCCTTTGTCGTTGAAAGTTAATCCGAGGTGCTTGTGTGACTTGGCTTGATCAATTGCGACGTTGTTGAGATGACAGTGGATAACAGAGGGTTGTCTCCGCCTGCTCGTAATCAGATACAGCGTTTTTGTTGCGTTGTAGGTGATGGCCCATTTCATTGCCCATGCGTAAAGTTTGTTTATATCCTGCTGGATTTCGGGCGTGCATGCTATGAGGTTTCGTGATGCGAATGCGTTTGAAGTGTCGTCGGCAAACAGTCTCGTTCTGCCGTTGGTTTCCTCCGTGACGTCGTTTATGTAGACCAGGAACATCAGTGGGCCTAGGATAGATCCTTGGGGGACGCCAGCGTTGACTCGAAGCCACTCTGAGGATTTTCCGTTGATTACAACCCGTTGTTGCCTGTCTTGGAGGTAGCTCTTGAACCATGATAGCAGGTTTCCTCTGATGCCAAACTGGTAAAGTTTCGATGCGATGCCTTTATGAGAAGTCTTGTCAAAAGCTTTGGAAATGTCACAGAATAGTGAGAAAACTTCCTTCTGTTCGTCGAGGTCCATTAGTGATTGATGGTTTATTTCTAGGAGTTGGGTAACTGCAGAGTGGTTAGCCAGGAATCCAGATTGGTTCTTCGAGATGAGCAAACGGAGATGGTTGTAGACATTTCTGTGGACAATTTTTTCGAAAAGTTTTCCTATGACACTGAGGAGGGAAATGGGTCTGTAGTTGGATTTATCATGCCTGTCACCTTTCTTGAATATGGGGGTAATGTTTGCTTTTTTCCATGTTTCTGGGAATATGTTTTCATTCAGGGATCTGTTGAAAAGGATGTGGAGCGGTTTGGTCAATTGGAGCGTCAAAGAATGAACTATGCGAGGGCTGATGCCGTCTGGGCCGATGGCCTTGTTAGTGTCCATGATGGCGATTTGATCGGCGATATCCTGCTCTGTGATTATGATGTCGTTGAGCTCGTTGTTGGTGAGGTTTGGGAGTTCTCCTTGGGTGGGTATGTTTGTCTCATCTACGTTGCAGATTTTGGCAAAGTGAGCGTTGAGGATGTTGGCCTTGGTTGTAGGGTCGTCTACGGATAAACCATTGACATTTAGTGAAGGAGTTGTGTTGTTTTTGCTTTGACCGCAGATGCTTGTGGCGAGTTTCCACCAGTCTTTATCCTTTCTTCCATTTTTCAATTTGTCCGTTATCGACGAAAGGTGGGAATCCTTTGCCTTCTTGATCAGTGAGATAACGTGGTTTCGTTGTTTTTTGAAAATATCATAATCGAAGTTATAACCGGATTTCTTTGCTTTTCCAAAGAGCTTGTTTCTTTTGTTGATTTCTATTTTGATCTCGGCGGTTATCCAGTTCTTATCGTTTGAAGAGAATTTGATCCGCTGGAAGGGGATGAATGTGCACTTTGACCGGATCTTCTTCAGAGATTTTCGGTAACGATTCAACCATTGGTCTAATGTAACCATTTTGTTTCATAGGTGTTACCTGGTTAATTTGACTGAAATACTTCTCCAAAGAGACATAACTGTACATTCTTTCACTCATGATTTAGAATTAAAAAAATCATTAAGTAATAGGGAAACTTGTAGTTTTATCCATGTTACGTATTTTAGTAAGTTTGGTAGATTTGGGAAAACCCCAAAGATCCCCAGTGTTAACAGAAATTTTCCATGTTGAGTTTTTGGTAGTGTTTGTGGGTTAAAACAATGAATTCTTGACAAATGTACATGAATAATGATGAAGGGTGAAGTTTTTTGCCCATGATTCTAGGTTTTGTCGTAGATAGTCGTACATACGTTTCCCTATTACTTTTGTCCTCTTTCGTCGCTTTTGGCACAGTGTACCACTCGTGGAAATGTCTCTCATTTCTCCAAAAATTTCCAGATATGACTTTCCTTTGTTGGAGAGTTGTGGGATGTCATGTACATTAGTTTGAAAAAATTCTCAAAATGCTAACCCCTGAAATGTACCTTCATTGAGACAAGACCACTAATGAATATTCATAGGTTGGAGGGTCGAGGCCTATCAATTAGACGAGTGCATGTTTTTAACTCTCAAGTACATATTTGGAGAGGTATTGAAAAAATATTTGTTGTGACAAGTCTGCAGATATAAAGAAATTATTTGATGAAAAAATTAATTTCGAATTTTGCTAATTGGGTAATAGGGGGGCGTGTTTTGAGTTTTTTCTGCCAGTTGGCTGAAAAGAGTGGAAATATCAAAGTCTGTCTAATTTGTCAATTATCAAAAAATTTCCGTGGTCAATCACCAGTTTATTTTTCACCATTTACTTGCCCGACTGTCCGGAATAACATAATCTAAATTTCAGATTCACAACCCCACGCAGTATTTGATGCGTCGCGGTCAAACATTGACAATTTAACTGCTTAAAAAATCCATTGTGGTCTTACCTCCATTTCAACCATCTCAAATTATGAAAACAACATAATAGTAATTTTCTGCACAGAAATGTACGTGCTTCAAATGGCCATTTCAGTTTATTGCAATATCCAGTAGAGTGGAGCTTGAGTGAAATTTACGAGAGTTCAAAGTGCGGATAATGTGTGCCATTAGTCGAAGCAATGTTGCAGTCGCCAATCAATTAACTTAGCCGGCCAACTTTGACGAACTCCGAATCCCGATCTACAATGAACTTTGGGAAATTTGTGGGAGTATCACCAAGCCAACATGCGTCGATTTGCCGAACCATTCACAACATTTCACCAATAATAACCCGTCAACAATACCGTATTCAATCCGTATTTCATTGTCCATCACAATACATGCTATTTCTGGCGAGACCAGGCTACAGACACGGAGGTCACGGGAGGAGTAAGGCGAAAATAGACTAGCCGTGATATTTTGGATATATCAAACAACAAGGCAGGTTTGGTGGAGTTCAGGTGAGTTATAGAGGATAAACAAGTCAAAAAGATTTCGTGATGCGCTAAAGCTGGATTGATATCCAAATGTGGTGTCTGATAGGCTTCTTCAAAAGTATATGTCCACGTAATTTTTGGGCAGCTGTGCGAAAACTTCTGGACCCATTTCTTTAAGTTTTATTTTCTTACGTCTAAAACTTGGACCCAACACAATTTCTACGTTAGAGGTGCAATTTACATGTGCATGTAAAATGTAATCATTCATTGGAGACCTTCGACGATTTGTAGGAGTTTATTATAGGCGGAGGGGGAGCGATTTTTTCTTATTGGGTGTTTCAATACGAAACTTCGCACATTTGAAGAGATACATACATGAAACAGAACAATCGTCAAGATTTCATCAAAATTCATCCAGGAAGGATCGAGCTGTACAAAGCAATGCACAATGTACAAAGCAATGCTCTCCGACAATGTTTATATTCGAATGCATATTTACATGTAATGTGGAAATCCTCTTCCACAATTAGATTTAAGAAAAAAACCTAACGTTGAAGAAATCGGTCCTGCAATTTCCGCACCATAAGGCCCAAATGGACTACTTCTGGAAAAGACATACTCTCGTCAAACCAGTCATGTGTCTTCAATAATGTGCAAAAGACGTACGGACTTCTAGTAAAAGGAGGTGGAAAATGTAAGGGTTATATTTTTGGCCCTCCTTGTACTTGGAGTATGCCACAGTATATGTGGTCATTTCAGAGCACAGGGCCCGGGGGCAAATTGTCAATTACTAAATATGGACGTCCCCATGGAAACTGGGAAACGTTATATAGAGAATTCTTGTCAGTTTTGGAATAATCGATATTTTAATGGCAGTCCATTTAACCCCGCCATTCATACGTAACACGTTTTTCTTAAAAACATACGAAAGTGCCATTTACTATTTACATGTAGATGTTCACTAGCGAATGTTAGTTGGGATTGCCTTGTAGAATCATATTGCCGGGCATGTTGCTTGCTGCATAGCCTGGTTTCCATGCCAGATTGGTTTTTTTACAAATGGAGGACAAAAGAGGTGGTTTGCCACCCGACCCTACCCCTCCCCTGCCGCCGACGAAAAGCTATAGCTGTGGACATGCTCCCATACATAACACTAATGCCCAAGGTAAAAAAATGCCATCAGGTGAGCTGCCATCGCGGTCAGATTACATATAAAACATGACTTCATGAGGTCATCTCTACAGTAATGATATTTTATCTAACTATACATACGGTCCGCCAGAATGAATAGTTGTTTCTGGTGTGATTTTTTGGTGCGCCCGGTTCACTTGATAACTTGATGCCTTGGTGTATTTCAGAGAAATCTGCCAAAATATCTATTAAATTTATATTGATAGCTCAGCTTAGAAGTGCTTCCCATATTACATATACATAGCAACAGGACCCGCATGTAGGTCGATGGACTCTTAAAACCACTCAAATGCCAGTAGCTGTATTTTCAGTGGTTTTGTCACCAAGCAAGTCTTTTTCGAATGGCTGCAAATGCACGGGAAAGGGTACGTGAAAACGTAATAATGGTTTACCACCAGGACCCAGTCGTTTAAGGATAAACTGTTAAAGCGAATTTAGCACGACCTTATATTAGCCTAGCTTTTTACATTTTCACCACCCGAGAAAATGTATCTTTCGAGAAATTTCTATTTTCCGAGATATTCTAAATATCCATGAATAGCATTATTTCGTATTTAGTTTCCGAGAAATTTTCTTTCTTCCTTTTCTGTCATTTCGTTTCTTACGCTATAATCCTTTTGCAGCAGCCCTTATGGCGTTACCTTATGGACAACCCGGCCTAATTAGCCGATGAACGCTTGGAGTTTTGTGAAAAAGTATACGTGGCGTAGGTCAGCACTTCGGAGCATGTATAGTACATATAACGTTATTCCATTCAATATATAGGAGTACTTGAGAATTAACATGTAGCTCGTGGCGGTAGTTTACAATAAACTTTTGTTGGGTTGCAAAATAATCAATATTATTTTTCATGTTTCTTTAGAAAACTGTATAAAGTGAAGTGTTGCTCTCGTTTAATTTAAGCCTGATTGGTCGGTGCATTGAAGAGAGTGAAATACTAAAAATATGTTGGCCCGCGGATGTAGACATCTTTGCTCTATACATCCGTGGTTGTCCAAAAAAGGATCGCACATTTTCACTTGCAATGTCTCAGTTAGTTGAGTACGGAATTTCTCGAAATTGCTCAGGGATTAATTTGAGTATAATGTAAGCAAGCCCTGAAAATATCAAAGCAATGCGATATAAATCCCGCAACTACTGTTCATTACAAAAATACAATTAACAAATTCAATATCTGAACAACTGACTCCATCCATCCTCTTCCATCCACCACCAATTGTATTAATAAAAAAACTTGTTTCAAATGAGATGCCCTTTTGGATTTCATCTGAAGATTACTTCTCTCAAGAAGCAACAATTTAGTCCTTTGACGCCAGCTCCTTTAACTTGCCCTTTTGTCCACGGTACACATATTTCCTTCAAGGAGTTTCAGATGAAAAAATCCGTATGATTAGAATTTGGGGCATTGAAAAGGCCACTCATCTTTCCGAATAAATCCTGAAGTCGCCTTCTAAACAGGTTTATGTTACCAGAATGGTATGTGTGATGAGCCCCATGCTGTTGGAAGACATGGTCATTCCTGGGATAAACCTGCCACACAGTCAATTAAAGTTGTCTTGATAATTGCGTATGTTGACTAGCTCGTTTGTATAGTTAGCAGAACTCGTTGGATTTATATCGGATAGCTTTGATATTTTCAGGGCTACGAACGTCTGCTCACAATAGCCAAAGTTCCTGAGAATTTTCAAAGATAATGCACTCTAATAGTTCAGATATTACAAGTACACCCGAAATATAAAGAGTCACGTTAGACAATAAAACTTTTGATATTCTAAAATCTGGTTTAGTCTGTCTCAAACAGAAGACACATTGTTTGGTTGGTCAACTATAGGGTTCAGCTACAATATGAGGGTATCACCGGTTCCCGGACTCGTAAGAACGGGGCTCGATATTAAAAGTGAGATCATCCTCCTATGTCCAGGATCAGTCTGGTGCTCCCCCACCTTGCATGAGGTAGACGTCGAGTCTGGGAATGACACGAAGCTCAGGCTTGACGGGGAATCCGACCATGCGACTTACTTGCAATACTGCTTGCTTGCCCAAGGACACAGCCAACGAATCAAATGAATGTTTGATCACGCACTTCTTTTGACAAGGTGTTAAAGTTCAATGGGGTACACCAACTGTCGAAGGGGGCAGATTTATGACCGGCGATACAATACTGTGCTCCATTTTCATAGTTTCATAAACTGTTTATCACAGTTGGATGAATGAGAGGGCTGTTTGGAGTTTTGTGTTGGCTCAGTGGTGCAATCTGCTGAATACTCATTCAAATATCACGAATCGTGTATGCTGTGCGTCACACCAGAAAGCTGCGTTTTTCCTTCGGAGTGTATATTTAATTATTTTGGTAACGAAGTACGTGCTTTCGGTGAGTAATATATAAATATAGCACTTCAAGCCATGGAATAGTAAAAAATTCAACAGTGAAAAAAATTATTCCACGAGGCGAACGTATTGGTAATGTAGTATATACGTGCTTTCGGTGAGTAAAATTTGATATTGACGTCTCTGCAGCCTTAATGTGTCAGCCCAGGAAGACATTGCTCTTGTCAATCCGATAAAATGGTGAAGTTCATCACCCATGCGTGCGTCAAGGTTATGTAAAATATTTTATGGCAGCGGTGGGATTCGAACCCACGCCTCCGAAGAGACTGGTGCCTTAAACCAGCGCCTTAGACCGCTCGGCCACGCTACCCGTTGAGAACACAACAGGCGTTTTTATGAATTGTGCGCGAAAGTACTGAAAGAACAGTACTGGTTTAAAGTAAGCTTCCTAACCGAGCCTACAGAGAGGCGCGTTGCGTGTGAGCCGTCGTCCTACGCGCGCGTTGCATCATCGAATAGTGTAGACTGTATGTTTTTCAGAGGTAAGTGACCTCAATGACCTCATTTTCGGCAGCTGTGCGAGAACTACTGGTCAGGAGAAATTTCTTCTAATTTTGAGGCCCAACGCGATTCACAGGTTTAAAGCCCTGAGACAATTTGAGTTTTTTCATTATTTGCCCTTTGATACCTGTTTAGACCTATCAGCACAATGAAAGCTGTTTCATGGAGGTCGATTTTATCAAGATTTGCCCTGACAACCCTTTGATTAGACAGTGAAACGATGGGAATTTAGGCCTAGGTGCGAACGGGCTTTGTAATAGATCCCGCATTGGGCGAGGTGTGAATTCTTCGCGGGCAAAATATGTTATGAAGCTTCGAAGAGTTTTTGCGCAGTGGCCTAATAGAGGACGTTGTCATTTACTTCGGAAAAAGCCTATAGTCATTCGCATGCTGTGCACCGTTTGGTATTGGGAATTGCCTGTATAGCTGGCCTTTTGCTAAACCAACTTGAAATGTCGTCGAGAGGATGTGCACCGTTTGGTATTGGGAATTGCCTGTATAGCTGGCCTTTTGCTAAACCAACTTGAAATGTCGTCGAGAGGATGTGCACCGTTTGGTATTGGGAATTGCCTGTATAGCTGGCCTTTTGCTAAACCAACTTGAAATGTCGTCGAGAGGATGTGCACCGTTTGGTATTGGGAATTGCCTGTATAGCTGGCCTTTTGCTAAACCAACTTGAAATGTCGTCGAGAGGATGCACTTGATTTGCATAAATCAATGTGTGTTTACATAGAAATACGCATGGCAAGTAGGCGCTGAAGCCACTCTTATATACATTTATTTGGCTCATTCTGGTTTTTCACATTTGGCCTTGATGCAACGCTTGTTGACAAATTGTGAATTCACCGAAGAATGTTTGCACATCTCGCTCGCAAATGAAATTTTAAAAATGAGTGGTTGGGTGTGGGCCCCTGACCTTACCTTCGACAGCTGATATTAACAACCCCAGAGACCGGCGGAATAAGCTATCAAGCCAACACCTCGTCCTCGCCCAATCGCAATCACACAATCAGGTACACAGTCCGGACGCAGTGGATCGGCCGAGTTCCTACCCTTGTGAAGACCATTATTCGGATTACTGATGGACTGTCTCGAGAGTGTACAATCAGGGATCTTGTTCTCCTGGTTTAGCGGGTGGTCAGATTACACAATAAAGGACCCTGTAATGAACCTGAGCTCATTAGGGCATTCACTGAAGACCTTTTCAGGAAATTCAACCCCTGTAAAATGATATCTGGATGTGGTCCTAATCTCTTCGAGTCCGGCAGTCTCAAATCCAACCTAAGATCCCGAATGTTATTCCCATCATTGTTTACAATCACAATCGCACCATTTGTCTCTCCATGAATGTCAATAGACGCCGTATCAAATAACCTTCCACCACCATGCGATTCACATCTATTCAATCAGTTCGTCCAGACAGCTGTCCCAATTTGATAGTTTGTCGCGTGTCATGACCTTTCGGCACGAGCGGTTGACAGTGAGATGTTCAGGATCCCGGGTTGACATTTGCGATTAGATGCGTGAGGTTGTCCTGCTCAACGCCAATATTCTAGCATCGCTGGACGAGACTCTTAAGTTCCACCTGTGTTCGACAATCGTGTATGAATGTGCCATAAATGAATAAGACATAAAAGGTCTAACAAAATATCAAATAAAATTAGGTTTTTGTACCAAAAGGTGTAAAACAATTTGTTGTGTCGCTAACCTTCATCGTTTTTGTCTAGTCAAAATATCGATTTTGATTTTCTGTACGTTGGATTTGTAACAATCTTTTAGATTAAAATCTAAAGGAATGGGCGGCTTTTTATTGCAGTATGTTTGTTCTTCTTCTGGTTCATCAGCAAACTATTTTTCGAAACGTGTTTGATGCTTTTCCAATTTTGTTTCAGCTCTTAGATAGTAGAAAAACGCGCCTTATTCGTTATTTCTAGTACGCACAAGACCTTTCCGCTACGTGATGAGTGCACGCCGAGATCCGATTTCCGACACCCCGCTATTATGACGCCACGTCACTTCCATTATCGTCGCAGTAGCGAGGTAATCAAACGCCATCCGCGAGACGTCGGAAAAATCGATGTCAACACCAAGACGTCAGTTCCACGTGGAAAGGATCGACGCATGAAGAGCTAACTCGGGTCAAATCGGAGTCAACATCGGACAAGCGTGATAATTCAGTCAGATTTTGAATTTTATTTTATTCTCATTTCAGAAATCGCTGAGGTCTGATGCAAAGATTCCGTGGGATGAAACAACAAAAACTTGTCACTCCTGGAGCGATGAAGGATTCTCAAATCGGGCCGGACGATCTTAAACAAATTAGAACCTCAATGTCGACCATACATGTCGCAACGGAACGGTGGACGCAGTTACGCCGGTGTCCTATTTTGTGAGGATTCCTCTATCCCGACTCCGATATCTCCCTATCCAGTGTTGCCCTATCAGAAGACGACAACTACTCGTGATCACAGTTGAGAAAGTTTTCTAATATTGGAAAGGAAACGTCAATGACTTTAACGCTTCTCGTCGGATAAATGTGGATATGACGTCGTCGTCGCCCGCATTGATGGCTGACGACAAAAACAGTCTCCCAGGGATGCCGCCAATGACAAATATAAAGACATTTCAGGATGGCGAAAGGTCAGGTACTAATGGATATGCGCAATGCGAGTTTGTCGAAACTGATTTGGACGAAGATTTAGACGAGGTAGATGGACCATCCAACGGACGTCCTAACGGTCTTCTGGGTGTCCGCGTCCGGAACGGACGTTCCGCCGGACACCGAGAGCTATGGCGTCGCCCGAGTTATCGGACTGCTCTGGAAAAGGGTGGTGCGGAAATTGAAGGGATGGATTCCGAGATGGAAGATGAAAATTCGCGAACAAGTCGTGTTGTAAATGTGCCGATTAGGTCTCTTGGAGACCGTAGTCCTGGTTCTTCTGGGTTGGAAAAAACTTTAGAAGTTTTGGACTCGGAGTGTTTCACTTCGAAAGATAACTCAGTGGATAGTGAGAATGAAATAAACGTAGATACTGGAGTAGAGGTACGGTCTCTAGAAAATATGAGCACAGCTTCATCATCTCTGCTGTCGCTGAGTTCAATTGGGAGTGACAATTCTAGTTCTGTCAGTTCAAAGTTCAAGGTCGAATCCAGGGACGAAAAACAGAAACGCGACCGAAATATGGTGAAACTTGCTCATATTAGCAATGAGTATGCTCGGTTAACTGAGTTATTGGATGTCATAAATCCTTACGAACTCCGAGAGGCATTAAAGCGAATGTTACAATCGAAGGACCCCAAATTAGTGGTTGCTTTAACGACATTACTACCTCGGCGAGCCTATCCCGTCCCGACTGTTGCGCACTGCGCGCGCTGCCACAAGACTTACAATCCCAAACTGACATCGAACTGCGTGTTACGACATCCAAATTCAAAAGTGACTAAAATTCGTGAGAATCAAGACGGTGCTTCATTTCGATGTAGTGCGTGCAACAGAGATTTTACAATAGTAAAGATGCATTTTTACGACGAGGCGATAAACTCCTATCTCTCGGGGTTATGTTTCCAGGGTCGGCATACCACTAATCCAAGAGAGGTCGCTTTTGGAGGCGCGGCAAAGTCATGTGACGTTATGGGGTGTCTTGAATGTTATGTGTAGGCAACCACTAAGTGGTTAAGACAAAACGTTTCCAACGTGATGTATGCATAATAACTTCATTACACAAAATGAGTTTAGGGGGCCATACGCACATTTTCCCGATTTTCAGAACCCCCCCCCTTCCGTACGCAAAGAAAACGTTAAAGAATGTACAGCGTATGCAAATGGTAGCCAAAATTGTTGACCCCTCCTCCACCTCAGATGCGTGAGTACGTCCATGGCCTCTTGAAGAAATCTCCCAGCCCTTCCTCACTCAAGACGGGGGCCAACTTAACCTTTCGATGTGAAGGCACTGGCAGATTTCTCCTTCTCTGCCATACTGAACTTCTAGCAGCCTTCGTAATGCATTGAGGGTCAATAATGCTTCTCTGCATGAAGCGTTGGCAATGCACGATGTATTAAACCTTTTAATAATACTTTAAAACTATGAAAATAACGAATCAAATGTTCCTTTATCAATAGTGTCATCTACAATGAATTACATGGACTATCAGTGTCACATTAGTGAGGTTTCGCTATCCCGTTCCGAGAACTCAATCACCGAGATTGACAAAATGTTCTGTGCGACGTCATAAATTTTTTGGGCAGGTCTTCCCGTACCGTCAGTCAGGCCGTTGAACCCGTTGGCTCAATCGCGAACGAATAATGGCAAATTTGTGGGACATTTCAGCAGTAAATGAACTTTTTTCACATTTATTTGACCAGATCCGGAATAAAGTCTTTCGACAAGTCGAGACGGCGTGCAAAAATTACGCCACTAAACAGTCTACACACTGAAAACCGTGAAAAACCGTCAGTCACTGCTGCATCTTGGGTGGGAATGCGAAACCCATTAAATACCGATAACAAAAAAAGGTAACGAGAACCATTTTTAGCCTGGTACCCCTGCTCTCGGCATTCACAGTGGTGGGATATAGGTCTACTGTTATTTCTGAGGAGCTACTTTGCCTGGTAACTGCTTAGTCTTTTCCCACCTCCCACATATGAAGACGACTGTTAGAGCAGAGAAAAAGATACCAACTGCCTGCAGGGCCACCCTGGCGGTGATCTCTGCGCTGCTCTTCGGGAGGAACACGAATTGGTCTAATCCGTATGTGTTGTAGTCGGTACAGTTGACAGCAGTTACCCATTTAGTCCGATTAAAGACGCATTTTTCATTAAACTGGTTGTCCACCGACAGACCTTGTCCGTGCCAACCCATGAAGACGACAGCGCCGCTGAATGCCAAGAAGTTGAAAAAGATAAATGATTTGCGTTGGTTGTATTTCGGCGGTTGCGGGCGGGGGTCGTTGCAACTGATGGTCGAAATGAATCCGAGGAGACCCGCCCATATTCCTACCGATATTTTGAAGCCGAATATTCTGTATTTGAATCCTAATGCCCCGATTATGATGAGTCCGATACTGACGAATATTTGCATCCACATTCCGTCCGTGACAGATTTAGGGAGTGGTGGTAACCTGTTCGGATTGGGTGCTGGCTTCACGTGACCTGGCAGATGTTTAGTCTTCTCCCATCTGAGGAAGCCAATCAGGATGAGGAACACAGAGATGGCAATCCCAGAAGCCTGCAGCGCAATACGGGCTGTGGTTTCGGCCTCGTTAAGAGGATAGAAGATGAAATCGTCGAGTCCGTAGGTTTCATCGATACTACAGTTTCGCAGAGGATACGACTCTGTGAGATAGAAAGTGCAGTTCTTTTTGAGTTGAAGGTCTATGGTCAGACCTCGGCCATGCCAGCCAATGAAAACTACTGTACCGATGAATGTCAAAAAGTTGAAGAACCCGTACGTGCAACGTTGGGTGTATTTCGGAGCGCGATTCCTTGGATCAGTAAAAACGGTGTGCGTCAAAAGGGATAGAATTCCCGCCCAAATGCCGACAGACACCCTAAATCCAAACATACTGTACTTGAATCCGAGGCCACCGATAATAATTAGGCCTACACTCAGAAAGAATCCGATAAACAAAAGTTGCTTTGCTGCTTTTGGCAACTCCTGGAGATCTGGTGGACTTTGGGTTGTCTTTGGAGCAGACGGGGCTGGTTGTTGAGAGACCGGCGCTTCAGTTTTGGGTTGTGTTGGTGAGGATGTGATTGATGGTAACGTTTGTCGCGGCAGACGTGCTGGTGGGACTGATGATGACGGGTGGCGTGGTTTTGGTACCTTGGCAGAAACGGGATCGATGTCTCCGCCAGTGACTCTAGCTGGCTCCACCACTGACGACTTAGCTGTCCCCGCAACCGAAGACACCTGAATGGGCGTCGGCAGTTTTTCCTGTGCGCGATACGTTTCAGTGGGGGTCTCTGTGACAGACTGACTTGTGGGGTAGGACGGATACGAACCCGGGTAAACGGAGTCATACGCCGGGGGTGGGGCGTCGTCATATCCTTGGTTCACATACAACAAATCTGGTGGTGGGGCCGAGGCATTCAGTCGGTGCGGATCATGTCCAACAGTAATGGTGTCACGTAATGGACGAAGCTGGATTGACGGGCAACTCGGCTGGTCTATTGGCGGAAGATGATGCCGAGGCATCTGGCTTGTGTAGGGGTTCTGGCTCGAATTAGACGGTTCTGCAGGTCCATAGACTCCTGATGATCCATCCGGTGGCCCGAAATTCTCTGTCGTGCGGGACGCTAAAACGAAAAGGTTTGGGACATAAATGGACATTGTAGAGACAAGGTTAACTAGAGGTGTCCATCCCATTCACGGATATCCCTGTGACTTTACGTAAGGGCATTTAGTATGGTTATGTATTTTTATGATTGCGTCGAAATTCTCCGTGTGATTTATTGAATACACCTTCATGGCAAACGGCCCTGGTATCCAGAATGCTTAGGCTGTTGATGTGAGTTGTTTGTGCACATCAGTGGAATCCCAAAACCCTACAACACACAAACAAATAGCTCATTGCCAAGGACGGCAGTCTCTAGAATATGCATGTATCTGGGTAAATGTTAGACACTCTGTCGAGGAGACTGCGCTCGTCCCCTAGAGGAGATAAGACGTCAGCGTGTTCTGTCCAAAGGACCGGGGACGAAAGCCGGAAAAGGTAAGGCACACATTCCTGAAACACCCTCAACCTTCATCCCGAGCAGCGTTTTGTCCAACCGTACAAACCTGACATGGTGACTCCTGGCCCTTCATCCACACCTGATGGACTCCAGTTCCACTAATGCAACTCTCGTTGCCAACTGACGCAAAACTAGCCTGTTGACGTACTATGTACAGTGACCATGCAGATAAGGTAGGTGTATTACCTAACAAAAACAACAAATAATGGACTGATATTCAATATCGCTAATCAATCGATAGTCCCGACTCAAAGAACTGTATACTGCATGTATGTTGTATGCGAAAATCGTCACAATAACATTTGAGGTTTAACATTTGTTCGAGATTTTCGTGATATCTAGAGGCTAATCTTATATCAACATGGTCGCCAAAACAGTTAGGCTAATCCCTCCAGAGGTGACACTCGATCATTTTAGTGGGGCTGTCCATGGCGTACCATCAAGTCGCGCTGGCTCCTAACGGATTTAACAGTAGTCAATTTCCGTTACCGTGGTATGGTAGGTGATGCAATTATATACATCACGGTGACGTAACAAGACTCATCCTCTTGCAAACAGGGCCTACAACTTCTCCTTACGCATGAGTAAGTATGTATCGAGTGAAATTGCCTGATATTGTCAGCAGGATGAACAGAACAGGGCTACGCGCTCATAAAACTCTACAGTAGCCACCTAATATTTGTGACTTCAGCTTGTGAGCATGGCGACACGGGAACTTCCGTTGAACAAAAAAGTGTTGACAGAACAAAGTGATTGAAAGCCAGGTGTAACTGTTTTAAATGTCCCAGGATAAAGTGTCCCATAGACAAAAATATCTATCCTGTGCTTCCGATCTCTGACGTATCAAGGCCCTGAGGTTTTATAGAACAATTTATTCAGAACCGTACCTTAAATACGATTACCATGACTATATGGGAAGGACATGTTTTTCCGTGGGAAGACATTGAAGACTAGCGAAATTATAGATATAACAGCGTCTCCAATATTGGACAGGGGGTATCTGATCTTTTTTGAAGCGGAAGGTTGTGGCATTAGGCGACACAATGGGTGATATGAATAAAGACTAGCAAATGCTTTTATCTAAAACTCCATGTACAATTGCCTTTCTGTACAAAATTGAAGTAAAAGCATTTGCTAGACTTTATTCATATCAGCCAATATAAAAAGGAATGTATAAAACAGCGTTTTGAATATATTGAACAAATGGTCTCTGGTCTTTTTGAAGTGGGTGGTTGCGACGACTTGGGCCATACAACAAACGCTTGTGCTAACACTAACGACATCTCTGACCAAACTGGGCCTGGAGTCATAGAACACAGTACCAGATGTCCGAGTATCTCAGACATGGGCCAGACAGCGTGATTAGACGGTAGTCTCAAACTGAAAGTTTAGAAAGCCTGTAGGGCTGCACAAGACATACATTCTGGATCCAGTGGACTGACCTCGTGCATGTGTGGAATGGCGAATGGACTGCCTGGGGAGTTTACATAACACTGATCAACGTGATAGCACATCTTAAATGTAGGACAGGCCAGGAGCGTCTCTGGTTCAACGGACGATATGAAGAAAGACAATCAAATGCTTGTATTGAAAACTTCATGTACAGTTGTACTTGGCAAAACTAAAGTAAAAGCATCATAGCACCCAAGTTCTTAGACATGTTGAGAACTTCATTTTGTTCTTGAAATGACATCATCTTCGGTCACATGTGACATCTCAAGGTGTGGTTGAGCAGAGGGTCTCAAATATAGGAATGTGACATTGTTATGAAAGAATGCAATAACTACCATGTCGACAAAGATTTTTATTTTCCAACCATAGGATTCATTTCTTATTCAACATTGATTTCGACTTTTATTTCTGCAACCTATACACACATATCAAGTATTTTTGATGCTTCAATAATATAGGAAAGGCCTATCATTATTATTTTCCTTGTTAACAAAGATACCGATACTTGAACATACCAGTACTGATATCCGGCCTAAAATTGCAAAATGAGATGTCTCACAGACATTGTGCTCACATGGCGCTACAAAAGAGAGGAGTACAGTAGAACCTCTCTATTAAGGACACCCTTGGGACTGGCAAGTGCCGTCCTTAATAGAGAGGTGTCCTGATTAGAGAGGTCAAACTGAATGGAAACCAATTTTGGACCAAAACTAGTATCCTTAATAGAGAGGTTGTCCTTAATAGAGAGGTGTCTGCTAAGGGAGGTTCCACTGTAAATGGAAGAATGTAAACTCCCATGCAGTTTCTTATCACTTAATCTGCCGACTGGCCTGCACCTCAAAACTGCTTTAATTGAGTCAGAAATGGTCAGGAATGGAGTAAATACTTCCTAATGGGTGAGGGAGCATTTATTTGAATATAGTGAGTGATACATGAAAATAATTGCTAGAGGAGAGCATAGGATGAATATTCCCAACTACTATATATCAGTACTTCAAATTTACTCTCTGACATTACAAAGTTTGACCACGGTGACCTTGGAAAGTAGGTCAGGCAGGGCTACTCCTCAGTCATATCGATCAAGGAAATAAATTTTTTTTGATCAAGCAGTTGCGATTTCTTGATATATGAACGACACTGGATTTTATGACCGACCTACTTACACTGGCAAAGAAGGTCGCATTGACCTAAATCTTTGTCAACATGTGAAGATGCCTAATAGGCGTCAAAAAATTGAATTTCAAGCGTGAAGGACAAATGATAATGAAAGGTGCCTCTGTCAGTGAAATTTTGGAGTTCAACCTCAGCTGTGACCATGAAAAGTATGTCCAATTAATATAACCTGGGTAGTCTCACCGGAAGAAGCCATAGTGAACAATTTCAATATTTTAGCTCCAAGCATTCATATAATATTGACAAAGACTGCCACATTGAGCCTAAAAAGTACATGAAAACTAGTATCCAATGTTTTTTGTACGTCAAGTCATGTTGTCATAAGACATCAACACACCAAGTTTCAACTTTCTTATCTCTTCTTCCGTTGACCAAACGTGCCACGATTGTTGGCGGACAGAGGAATGGACAGACGGATAGATGGACAACGACAATGTATGACAGACTGGACGTGATGACAAAAGATCACCCATGTGAACTAAGAATGTCCTGAAAAATTTGGAGCAACAAAGATAGAACTTGTCCTACAATGTAGATAAAACCTTCTCTCTCTCTCTCTTTCCATTAACATTGTACATGTACATAAAAGTTGCACAATATGATTCAAATTATGAGAGCAAAATCACACAGTTCTGGTAACACAATTGAAACACTAGGTTCAAAAACTACACAAGTCCACTTTTTGACAGTTTTGAGAAAATCATGAAAAGTTCTTTAATTCCTGAAAAGGGTATGCAGTGCTAATATGCTATACAATGGCAACCTGATCGTCCCCGCTATTGGTGGAACCCCAAACTGCCTTAATTTGTTTTGCTGTAGCACTCACTTGGTAAATACAGCACTGAATTTTTTATCAGTCTTCATCACTTGGCTAGTCTGCTTTTAGCACTCGGACATGATTTTGCCTCCTTATGTTTCCCCCCTCAATTTCGTCCTTATTACTCGAGACCCAAAGGGGGGGGAAGTATTTTATGTGGAGCAACACAACAGCCCAACAATAGGTGTTTAGTCTCCCCCGTCACGATCCTTGGGGAGGCCAGGCCCTCCGTTTGTAGCAGTTTTCGTGGCCAAAAAGACACGGGAATACTATTTCTGAACACGATATTTAATACTGCGAATTGGTCAATCTTCACAATATCGCCGTAGGCGATAACAAATTAGTTAACACGTGGGCGCATGGCGGCACCACCAGACGGCCAGGAGCGCGATATATGAAATACCATACAATAAAGACCAGTGGACATGGCTTTAAATTACAGTTACCGTGTCCAGTTTTACTTCAAATATTCTGACTTTGTATTGTAACATTCCACAGATACTGCCCATGTCATACTTGATGAGGACATGGTCTTAATTCAATTTCCCCCAAAGTGCGACTGATGCAGTTAAAGTACGCAGTGCTTCAATTTCGTTCGGCACCAAACCATTTGTAACAACAGCATCTGAAGATCAAAGGCAACAATATTAAATGTTCAGTTAAAATATTCATTTTTGTGAATCAATATTTTAATCAGCCAAAATGAAACGCCTGCGAAAATTTGGTACAGTGGCCTCTCTGTAAAGGAACTGAACAGAAGTGGTACAACAAGCCATCATCACCTCGCACAATTCATTCTTAAACAGTGCAGAACGTAGAAGTTTAACAACCAACATACCAGACATGACAGTCCAGTAATAGCTGCGGCATACTGTTCCATCTTTTTTGTACCGCGAGCGATTTTTAACGAATGAATACAATCGCACATACACGTACCATACAATAAAGTGATTCGCTCCGTCAAATGACAATTCTCGTCAAAACATACGAGCATCAGAACTATTTCTGTGAAGGTGAAATAGCGCTGATATACTACATATCAATCCTCATATTATTACAAGCACATATCTATTGCAGTAGAACTGTTCTATCAATGACACCCTTGGGACTGACAACTGTTGTCCTTAATTGAGAGGACACCTGATAATGCAGAGGTCAAGTTAAATGACGATTACCAATTTGTGGCAAAATGCAGTATTGCTCATAGAGAGGTGTATGTTAACAGAGGTTCCACTGATATGTGTTTGAAATACTACAATACACACTGTCGCAACATTTTATAGATAATTTTTTCCAAATGTCAGTGATCTTTATACAACCGAGCAGATGTCCAGACTATTTCTGAGTGCAATTTGACACACAAAGGTTAGCGAATGCATGTGACACAAGTAAAATGCTAATGACAGTTTTTAACTGAGCATACTGAATGGCTATCGTAGGTCACATTTTTGTGCAATTGCATCTTTGATAGAGTGTTTTGATAGTGTTTTGAGACCACTTTAAGAGTGTTATTTTAGTCAAGTTTGTTTTTTGCAGTCTTTTATTTTACGCAAAGTTTGCTGGTCACAAAAAACGCTGATGGTCTTTCAGTCGATTTGATTGTTCAAGCACAATGCATGCTGGCATCGCCATCACCATCACTGCCCTTACTGCTAGTCTGTGTGCTATCTTTACCTCGCCCAGTGTCGGAGGACTCTTCATCAGAGCGCTTGAAGCTACACGAACTCTCCTTGTCATGGCCACTGGCAGAGGCAGAATCTTTACTGGAGCTGATCATACTGCTGCCCAGACCGCTATCGTTAGTCGATTTCGAACAAACAGAACGTTTCTCATGAGGGACAGCTAAGAGTTTATTCGATGAATTCGATGACTGATTCTGCGAGCCAGATGAAGATGACTTGGACCCCATCATATCCTGGTCTGACTCCTTGTGCTTATTGCTCATAACAATTGTCATTGACTGGTCAGCCTGAGTGAGCAGATCGCCCTCAATCTCCATGGCCTTTGTCATGTCTGTCCAGTATGACTCTTTCGTATCAACCCGACTTGGATTGAGCATGTCTAAAAGTTCAGAGTAGGTCTTTTCCTGGCTGCCATGCTCCTCGCATAGGTTACCTTGACCTACTTTCATAACATCTTCCAGAAATTCATCTAATTGTAACCGCACCATTTCTGACTGTTCAATTTTTGAGGTGAGGCGATTATTTTCATTCAGAACGTCACCTAACTGCTTCGATTCCATAGTGTATTCCATTTCTAACTCCTTATTCAGGCCAACATCCTCGAGCCACGGATTTACCTTGGTGTTAGTACTAGGATACTGCGGCATGGGCCGCTTCCTTTCCACACTTGGCACGAACAACCGATTAAAGAACGACATAAATGCATCATCATCAGACTGAGTCAATGTACTATTTTTACTCGGTTTACAGTCACTATTGGAATGGGTACTGCCCGACTCTTTGCTCGAGACGCCGTCCGACTCCTTCAACGAGCTATTGACCTCACCAGTGCTGCGCTGGTCGCTCGGCGTGATACCGCTGGAAATGTCCGAGTCACCCTCACCTTTACTATTGCTCGGCGAGGAACTGCGATCGGGGTCATTCAAATCGCGCTCATTGCTTGATGTATTAGAGTCCTGATCATTCCCACAACTGGAATCATGGTCGTTTCCAGATGCCGTAGACTCACGATCATTATTCGATGAATTTGATTCCGTCTCACACTTACTCTCAGTATTCGGCGAAACACTTTTCGGCGGTTTTTCAACCGATGTGCACTCTTTGATGTCGGCCTCCCTTCCCTTAGCATATTTTGCCTGTTCACTGAAAGATGGCGAGTTTCTCATGCTGCGTTCGCCTGTTCCCAAACCAGAATCACACTTTCCAGACATCTCTCCTGAATCACATTTCTCTCCATCAACCAACCCAAGTGGCTTCGCTGCGCACAGTTTTTCTTCCTTGGCTTTTTTGATCAGTGCTAGTTTGACTTTATTCACCTTCAGATCATTTTTCGACCGCGATCGTTTGATTTTGTGTTTCAATTGATGTTGTTTGTCTTTCATCTCATAACTGCTACAGCTCGTGGTGCTGAGTTCTATGTCCTTCAACATTGGTAACTGGTACGGCTCAAACAGGAAGAATTGTTCGGAGTCATTCTGTAATGGTAAAGAGGATGATAAACAACAAATTTAAAACAGTGGCCTTGAATCAAACAAATACAGTCAGCTCATCTGAAAGAGAAAATTCCATAAGTCTTATAAAGTTATGTCATACTTGAGGTTGGGCCATTTAAAAAGGTGCATTGGATGTGATTTGGACTGCACTTTACTTGATTTTTTACACACTGGCATAAGTATGTCATCTTGAAAAATATTCATTCCTTGAAAAAGCTACGTACCACAACAGCCTTGCATTCACCAATTGCAGTATTGAGCTGTTTACCGACGTAGTCCGACTGGACTGAGCAGTCCAACCACTGACTATCCTTGAGCAACACCGTCTTCATGTCCTGTACTGGCAACTGAAATCAATATAAAACATTTTAGGAGGGAACAATCTTAAATTTAAAGCGAACTGGAACCGCCAAGCGATTTATTCAACTTTTCGACTTTCACCGCCCGAGAAAGTCAAACTTCCAACTTCCTATTCGAGTTCAGATTTGTAGCTCTGCCCCCAGTGCCCGAGCATGCGCAGTTCAATTTGTTATTATTGAGAATCATGTGAGAATCATGTGAGAATCACGTGAGTCATGCGATCTTTCATTCATGAATTTTCGTAGTAAATTCCATAGTAGTGACGTCACTGAATGATTGACAGCTAGGCGCCATGTTTCATTCATGCCTCGTTCTGATCACCCGATACGCGGGAAATGAAAACGAGGTCATACGAACTGGCTTGGCGGTTCCAGTTCGCTTTAAGTCTACACCCAGGCAGGAAAAAAATGAAGACTTTTTCAAGACCTTGATTGAGAGCAAAAACATGCCATATTTTTGCCTACTCCTTCTCAACAACTGGAAAGATGTGACCCATTCTAGCAAAACCAGTCGCATGTCGCACATAAGAGGAGCCTAGATGACACTAGGAGATAATAGAAGAAATTGATGTCGTCAGATTTCACAAAAGGCAGACAATAGTGAAATGAACAAACAGTCCGTCTCAACCTGCCAAGCTCAGAGCGACATGCGACTGGTTTTGCTGGAACGGGTCACAGATGAATTTTCTGATTGTATTGAAAATACCAAGAGAAATGCACACAAACAGAATCTCCTGCTTTACATCTTCAGCAAAACTGCAAGACAGTTGGACTTCAAAACAACACTTCTGGTTTTTAGTGGCAATTTGAGGAACTATTCAACTGTTTTTTACTGAAAATAGTCAAATTCAGGACCCTAATGGCCTTAAATATCAGTTTGTCATGGCAATTCTTGTTGAATGTCTAAAAATGTAAAGCTTCCACCATTTACCCTTAAATCATTTTTGGGTTTGAACCAAGAGAAAAGAAATTAATTAGGTCAATTTCAATTCATTGTTTTACCATAATTAATGTTTTGGGCCATGGTGTCATCAATGCAAGTTTCAGAAAAATCACCCAGGTAGTTTTGGCTACAATAACAATACAAGGGATGGTTCCTTAAAGCACAAAGCCCCTTTGTGGACAATCTGCGGTAAACTCAGTTAGTTAAGTGAACAAATTGAATTTTCTTGTGTCTTGCATTGTAAAAAGGGTGACATTTACCTTGTATCCTTGAATGGAACTCTCATTCCAGTTCTGTATCATGAGCCAGGCAGGCACCGACATGATGCGCCCCGGCCAGTACAATGGCTTGGCCATACATCCACCTTCATCCTGGAAAATACGATATTGATACACATTTAATGTCAAGATCAATGGTTTCGAGTCAAAGGTCAAGGCTGATATTTGCAACGTCAACACAGTGGTTACGTTCACGCCGGCGCAATTTAAATTTAGAGTTGAAAATGGCCTTTTAAAGGATTCTTGATTATAGCAATTAGCTTTTTGTTATACAGACCAGCAATATACTCATTTACACCGCAGAATTATTATTGTTTTTCAGTCAGACACATTACGGATAATTTTACCGAAAAACACTCGTTTTTGCCCCGCAAGCTTTCAGGAATGTAATTTATATTCTGATATGACACAATTACTACAGGTGTACTGTACTACTAACATAAATCATGACACAGGGCTCAACGTAAGTGTTATTAGTTCAAAACGCTGGAGAAATAGTCTCCAGAGACGGACAAATTGCTCGGCCTTACCCGTGATAGAAGCCATTTTGTTGCTTGAGCCCTGTGCCAAACACCTAGTCTGTAGATCACATTAGCCATTCCTTACCTAATTGTATTACCTTAGTTATAAAACCCTGGTGATTACAAGCAACTCCTGCAACGTTTCAAAAGTTCCTGTCCAAGGTCAGAGATTAATATAAGGACAGTTAAGTCAGTGTGTGATCTTCTCACAAGAAAGTAGGCTTATAACAGACATATTCTGTGCAGGAAATGGGAGTCCTCTATTGATGTTATTTATCACATGCCAAGACTTCATCGAGGTCACAGGTGTTACACAAGAGCAGCAGGAAATATCACACCAAAACCCTAGATTACCGGTATCTTTAGACTACTAAAACTGACTCGGCAAAACAACTTTTATTCAAACATTTCAATCAGATTTTTGCCATTGTTATGTGTGCAATCCAGCCATGAGAAATTTTTCAGTATCATGAAGATGTATCACATGCACTCTCCGACATAGAACTTCTTGGTCATGTGATGGTCACTGTTTCTGTGGACTAAATTAAGACGTCATTGACCTGTCGTCAGAATGTTATAGCGGCACGACAACCAAGAGACGCAAGAAGCATTTTTGTCTTAGATTTTGGAATGAAGTTTGCGATGACTCGAATTTTTAAAGGTTTTTAGACTTCTTCTTAAAATAGTGGCAAGTGATATAAAACAGAAAATAACACTGTGTTTTAGAACTCAGGGCCAAGACAAACAACCCTCTCATATTTCTACTCAAAAAACAGGCTTGTATGGTTTTCTTGATTCATAGATAATGAACTGAATTAGGTAAATACTGTAAACAAGTAAGTCAAGTCAGAGTGTTATACTTGAGGGAACTTGGTTCTTTAAAAAAAACAACTTTGGAATCAACACAGTGAGACAAGTTTTTTTATCGTTTAATCATACTACAATGATGGAAGGTATGGTAAATTGTGATTTGGACTGTACTTAAAGGGACCTTCACACACTGTTTTTGCGGTGGTTCATGCCTTGTCATTCAATTTCTACAGGCAATTAACTAAGGACAGCTGTGGATATATGCTGTGTCTGTACGTAGATAGCTATGGACACATGCTATGCCAGTGGAAATTAAACAAGTGAAAATCAAACATGTACCAAAAACAGCCCAAGTTTTCAATGGCCTTTAGTCGAGGAAAGTCAGGGAAATATGGGGATGGGGAGGGGGACAAGGACCACTGCCAAGTTTTCACAAGTTTTTAGTCGAGTAAAGTAAGACGGTTTGGAGGAGAGGGGGGTAAGGGCCGCTTCCTGGTCAAGTTTTTTGTGACAGACCTTCCAGGTGAGAGCGGTAGAACCATCAGGAGTTACGAGAGGGGGGGGGGATTCGGAACACTTTCTTGCGAGACAGTTCGAAGTACAATTGTGAGGTGGTTGGGGTACATCTCATGCCAATCAATTAAATCCCTATCAATAGGTGGCATTACTAACCTGACCTACCTCAATCCTTTTGATCCTCGACGGGAGCGAGAATAGACTGGAGGAGACGGAGATATCTGGGTCAGACAATCCCTCTGTGTAATGAGATGAGGACAATCCTCCACCAACTGACTGAAATAGGAATGAAATCAATAATCACGCAATTATGAGTCAATCGTACAAAACTATATGAAGTCCTTCATGGACACAGCATCAGACCAAATGGCATTAACGGACACATGAGCAAGAAGATACTGTGTCAACGGGTTTGAGCAATCGAGAAGCATCTTTTTCATAGAAACCAATCACAGGTGAATAATAGGCCCATTGTACAGGCGCTCCTCAGCTCACTTAAAGCCATCAACACAGTAAAATCTGTGATCGCTCCACATCTGACTTTTCAACTATCACAAAGTGACTAAGCAGAAAAGCCGAGGACAGCATGGAACAGGCATCAGGTAAAACAAATCTGGATGAGCCTTTCTATGCAATGAACCTCTCCAGTATATACTTTTCTTCAAATTACAGTCTCTGGATAGATACATGTAGGTTTCCTCGAGTACCTTTGTTGCAACTACAAATCAAAACCGATAAATAGCAAAAATAGAATAAAAATTCAGATTCTTACCACAAGCGATTCATTAAACGTATTATCCGTAATTTCGTCTGGTGAGAGGGAAAGATGGGATGGCGTTACCTTCCCTCCATGTAGACGTGCACGTGGTGGATTCTGGGACAAGCCCATCATGCGCTGGCTGCAGCTAAGATGGTGGAAATCCTGAGGACCGGTCGCGACGTTCCCATATTGACTTGCGGAAAAATCCATTTCGCTGTACTCCATGATTGGCTGGTAGTCCCAGCTTGAGGTGGCCGTGGCTGCTGGCGGGGGCTCCAAACCACGCACTCGTTTCGCTGTCCCATGTTGACACTCATCCGATTCCAGAGGGCGCTTAGTACCAGCCTTGATATTTTCACGAGGTTCCGGCATACGCATTAATTCTTTTGCTTCTGCTGTAGCCATCTGCTGGAGGAAAAACTGCTCCTGTGTTTTGGTGTGGCGCATGAGAGCAGTTTTTGTAAGTTTTTTTGGCTTGTAGACCTTGCCACCTTGGGGGACTGTCTCATCCAAGGGGTCCATCTCTTTTGCAGGATTTGGACTCATTGGTTCCGGCTCCGATAACAGTGCCTGAAAAGATTCAGAAAATAGTTCACAACATGATACAGGCATGTATGATAATTGTACAGTAGAACCTCTCTATCAAGGACACCCTTAGGAATGAAAAGTGCTGTCCTTAATAGAGAGGTGTCCTGATTAGAGAGGTCAAATTGAATGGAAACAACCAATTTGGGATTGAAACTAGTGTCCTTAATAGAGAGATTGTCCTTGATAGAGAGGTGTCTGCTAAGAGAGGTTCCACTGTTTATTCTACTGAATCTTGCAAACAACAACCCCATTCAACATCCTGTAGGAAGACCAACCCTTCAAGCAGAGTCGAATGTTGCAAACCAGACTAAACCGAAATGCTATCATCGTGACCCGAACCATTAACAGCTAGCCATTCAAGCGCTGAAAAACAATCAAAAGAAGGTAAAGACGACGAACACCTTACCTTAGTACTGCTACAGAAACTAGGTGGTTTCACCGTGGAAAGATTAGCGACAGGCACACGTGTATTCTCATCATAATGGACTCCTTTCGCCGTCGTGCTCAGGAGCTTCTTACTGATCATGCTGATGGTGGGTATCTCGGGGTCAAAGACAGTCTGGGGACACGTCATCAGGAAACTGAAATCGACACAGGACATTGCAATTTTGCACATCAGGCAATTCCAAGGGGCTTTTTCAGCTCTGGACTGGGGACTAATGCTGTATTTAATCAACTTATTAAAAGAAGGCTTTCTATTTCAGCCAAAATAGGCATGGATGTTCGATTTTTTCATGACTTCTCATGAATCGCAAAAATTAGTGGGTGCTTACAATTTTATGGTCGACGGTATTTTTCCTGTCATGATAATGAGGAGACTTGCATGGCGCTTAATCCACTAACAGATTTCAGGCGCTTTGAGGGCTTCACATTATTTACCCGGCCTATAAACCAGCAAACCTGTATCTCTGCCACAAAGACATACGACTTACTTTCTGATGATTTGCGAGTAGCTGACTTGATTGTAGCTGGCAGTCACCCTCGTAACACCGCCCGACATGTCCTCCAAATCATCTTCTGCTTGTAGTTCCAGTGGCTACAAAAACCCAAAAGTTATCCATGAGTATAAACAAGAATTTGCAAGAAGTGATAAGGACAAAGAATTTAAAACTTTAGAAAGACCAAAATATGTGTTTTTTTACAAAGGCCAGCCCGAGTTTTCCTATTGGGTAATTACAGTAGAACCTCCCTAAGCGGACACCTCTCTGTTAAAGACACCCTCTCTATTAAGGGCACTAGTTTGGGTCCCAAATTGGGTGTTCCCATTCAATTTGACTGCTCTAACAGGACACCTCTCTACTAAGGACAGCACTTGTCAGTCCCGAGGGTGTCCTTGATAGAGAGGTTCTAGCATATTTCTTATCAATACACTGCAAGATGAAATCAAAACAAAGAAAATTATATCTCCTTCAGCTCTGAACACACAAAGATAAAGAATTTTATACGCTGATCAATGGCAGATATATATCAGGTACTCATAAAACTTTGAGGGGTTTTAGAAACTCATTAAATACTGGACAAAGCATGACCAAGAAGGAGCCATATGAAGCAAATACAGGAGAACATCTCTATTAAGGACGCCTTTGGGACTGACAAGTCCTGTCCTTAATAGAGAGGTGTCCTGAATAGAGAGGTCAAATTGAATTGAAAGTTCAAATTTGGGACCAGAACTAGTGTACTTAATAGAGAGGTTGTCCTTAATAGAGAGGTGTCCGCAAAGTGAGGTTCCACTGTACTGACACTGACAAATTTTCTCATGCTTGTTTAGCATGCAGTGTCATTTTTGGTCAAAAGGAGTATGATTCAGTTGTAAACCAGTGAAGAATGTAACACAACAATCTTTTGAACAATCAACTCACGCTATTTGAGTCCAATGTTCTCGCATCATCAGCTGGTGGTTGAGCAAGGACTGGTGCTTGGACATTTTCAATCAACTTCTGGGCAGCGACGATACTTTTACCAGCCACCTGAAAAGTCACAAGTTTTTTTCAGTTACATTGAAGGGGCAGCCATTAAAACGTTTACTTTCCAACTCTTATACTTCCAAAAGAACAGTCGGGTAACTACGTCATTACGAGACTGCCAGTACAGGCCACCATTTTTTATCTGCGTGAAGAACCATAATCCTGGTAATCAATCACCCCAAAATTATTTGATACACACTACCATAAACAATGTTGGTACCTATTGCCAACCCTCAAGGCGGTCAGTGAATCACGAAGCAAACAAAGCAGATGAAAAAATCGCTGATAAACTTACCACAAATAGATCCTTGATTTTCTTCCTGAAATATTCTACTTCCACGCTATCAGGAACACCAGTGCTTGAACGTCTTGAAAAGATGTCCAGGTGCTGAGGACCTCTGTTGGTGAAAACAAATACGAGATGTAACGCTTTGTAAAAATGCCCTCGATGAGTTAGCACCGACTGAGGAATGAACATTTGAATGAAACACCAAAGTTGAACCAGATGGTCAAGAAAATTTCGATTATACCACTCCTCTATGCAACTTCTCCAGTCCATGAAATGATGTTGATATTTAGGCAACCGGTTGTCCCCTGACAAACAGGAAGAGGAAATCCAAGATGTCTACCTGGCGGCCATGTTGAATAAGTGACAGGGCTGAAACCCAATTTTTTTCAACCGGTTGTCCCTGACAAACAGGAAGAGGATATCCAAGATGTCTACCTGGCGGCCATGTTGAATTAGTGCTGAAAATCCATAGGAAATGTCCCCTAATCATATCCAATAAGTCACAGAACTTGGGGGCAACCAACCCAATTGTTTGTCAGTCAATACTTTTTTGTTCCACAAAGCGCCATCTACAGACCAAACAATGAGTTGAACGTGCCCAAATCTTATCCCATCGAGGTGTATATATGGGTTGGAAACGTGACCATCACGTTTCAGATCATAATAGCTGTGAAATTGCTTGAGTTGGAGCACCTGGAACATGCAGACGCCGTGGACAATACTGCAGCACTGGAAACCAACCAAGAACATGATGCCTCAAAAATTAAATCGTTGAGTGGGGCATAATACAGATATAAACATTGCTAAAACAGAGAAATCAACCTATCAAGCTGCTAAGTACTGGTGAACTGAGTAGCGGACAGGTCTCTTCAGGAAGCAAAAGGGTTCGCATGGTTTGTTAGTATAAGACTTGTGATATCATGGTTCGATACCCAACACTGACGCATCCCTTGCGATCTTGGACAAGTCAAATTATCTTGGTTGCCATGTCTACTGAATAAGACTTAAACAGGCACCACCATTTGGCTGGAACTTGAAATCCTAAAGCAATCAGAACTCTTTAAAAACGAAGTCAATGCCAATTTCAAGGGTACGAGTCCGTTCTTTATCTTCAAGAGAACAGCATCCCAGGTTATGAAGGGCATTTGCTGCATTTTGAAACAGTTCTAATTGCTTTATGATTTCAAGTTCTAGCCAAAATGGTGGTACCTATGGTCAACCCTTAGAAGCTAGATTTTTTCGACCTGGTCCCTATGCATGACTGGCATCAAGTCCATTATCGAATCTTGAGCATTTCACAGAATAGAACTTACTGTAGAACCTTGTGCTGTCCGACAAGGAATTCCAGTTTCTTGGTCCAAGGATCGACAAAACATGACCAAGTTGTCTCCACCATAATGTAGTCGTTATTTTTAACTCGGAGTCGATACGGTTTGCTGCGGGTTGCACTGACACCTGCCTTAATAACTGAAAGACGCAAATGAAGAAGGAGACCATGAGAAGTTGTCTGAGTCTACAATAAAGCCTCACAGGCATCGTCTTTTAAGGCGTGCCATATAACGCGCCTAAATTCAGAACGTGGGGCGCAAAAAAATGCGCATCAAACACCTCGCTAAATGCTGCTGCATAAATTATGATACAAAGTGCATGATGAAGAAGTTAGAAGCATTTTCCTTGTAAGAGTTTGAAACACGTGTCAAGAGGAGTACGTATTTATAACCCACTAAGATTCTGTTATTTGTGTTAATATTATCAAGATGAAGAAGACAACTTACCTTCCTCATACATATTGTAGAGGTGCATCATATCATTTGGATGGTAAAGATTAAAGATGGATGTATTCTCAATGTCTGACGGTAGAAATCCTAAGTACCGGATCGAGCTGGGGAAAAAAAATAAAGTTTGTGAAAATTTCAGAAATAGCCATTTTGGTGAGCAGAGTGAATTAACTGGCTTAAAATGCATTCACACATCTTGATTGTGTATTTACTGCTTATCATTTACACAAAGCACAAAGTTTCTCAAAGGTTAGAGAGGTTAGAAGCAAGTGAAATGGCCATTACAGTCTAAATCACAAATGACATCCATCCTGCTTTGCGCCATCGACACGCAACGTACGTGCGAGTTGTAAGCGGAGTTACGCGTCAATGACGCACCAGTGGCGCACCTATCTATATTTCGCGTCTGGGTAGTTCGTCAATGACGCGCCAATGACACGAATTTAGGGATGACAATTGTGGTTTGGACTGTAGATAGAAAACTCCAAACTTGTACTTTATGCCCAGTAATTGTTCAACCCCGTCTCTCCAGATCCATACCACCGTCAAGGAGGATCTCGTGTGCACACATTTTACAGTTATTTTGCATTTTAGAACACATTTTTTTGCTTCACTGCCCTGTTACTGCCTGACACGGTTACTCTTGCCTCACAAAAACGGCTCCCAAAAGTGCCAGAGTCAGAAATGTAACGTCATTTGCTGCCTCTTGTTTGCCGACAGGTAATTTTTGTGTCATGGATTATTTATTTTTTGGAAAAATGATACATATTTTCAATACTTTCTAAAAATAGCCCCAAAACACTGAACTGAGGGCTCGAAACTCACCTCGGATGCATGTAGGTGTATAGGCAGTATATACTGTGTCGTGTGCTGAAGATAGCCAAGTCTGGAACCTCCATTGGAATTTTGTAGGCAGGCTTTACTTCTGAACAGTTAAAGATGTAATACGCATACGTCTTCTTTTTCGTCTCGGCATCATCAAATTCTGATTTTTGCTCAACCGTTTTTGTCGCGAGCGTGATGGTTGCGAGCAGCGTGAGATATTCGCTGTTTGTGACACTGAACCCATGGCGTAACCCCTTGAAACACCTGCAAGAGATCACAATCAATCAATCAATCAATCAATCAATCATTATCATAGGTGTGCTCAAATAACAATGATTAGTGAAGAAGATAATATTGTGACGACAAGGGCTTCAGTCAGCAATCTTGACAGAATTTGGATGTTTGTTTGATATTGACAGAGAGAAGCATTGTCAAATGAAGGGCTTCAAGCACAGAGGACATATGTGCCAGTTTGAAAAAATGCGCTGAAGATGAGCAGATATACAGCGTCGCCATCTATCATCTAACAACCCTGCATTAAAAGTGTACGCATGTCCTTTGTGCCCTAACTCCGTCAAATAAACTATCAATGCACTGTTCTTATGATATATGTTGACAGTCTGTCTATCTGTTCTTGTTAACAAATAATTTTTTTCCAATTGCACTACAACCGGTGTGTTCTATTAAGCCCTTTAAATGATGCCTGTTTATAGTGTTATACCAACAGTTTAATACTCTGTACTTGGACAAACCAAGATGGGGAAGACTCTGTCCATAGCAGACTTGTGGCAAAGCACATCAATATCCACTGATACAACACCTCAGACAATCAAATTGAAATATACTTACTGCATTCGGAAGTATATTTCCCTTGGTCCTTCAGCCATTGCCAGTCCTGGAAATGGAATACAACAAATGTCAATAACAATAGGATAAGATTGGGAGATGCTCATATTATGATAATGATGACTGATCGAAGAATTGCTAAAAGGCTCAACTGAATGATTGAAAAATGGCTAAGAGGTTCAACTGACGGATTGAAGAATGGCTTATCTGATGATGTAACTGATTGAAGAATGGCTAAGAGGCTCATCTGATAATGATGACTGATTGAAGAATGGCCAAGAGGCTCATCTGATGATGATGACTGTTTAAAGAATGGCTAGGAGGCTCATCTGATGAGGATGACTGATTGAGGATTGGCTAAGAGGCTCAACTGACAGAATGAAGAATGGCTAAGAGACTCATCTGATGATGACTGATTGAGGAATGGCTAAGAGGCTCAACTGACAGAATGAAGAATGGCTAAGAGACTCATCTGATGATGATGACTGATTGAAGAATGGCCAAGAGGCTCATCTGATGATGATGACTGATTGAGGAATGGCTAAGAGGCTCATCTGATGATGATGACTGATTGAGGAATGGCTAAGAGACTCATCTGATGATGATGACTGATTGAAGAATGGCCAAGAGGCTCATCTGATGATGATGACTGATTGAAGAAAGGCTAAGAGGCTCATCTGATGATGATGACTGATTGAGGAATGGCTAAGAGGCTCAACTGACAGAATGAAGAATGGCTAAGAGACTCATCTGATGATGATGACTGATTGAAGAATGGCCAAGAGGCTCATCTGATGATGATGACTGATTGAGGAATGGCTAAGAGGCTCAACTGACAGAATGAAGAATGGCTAAGAGACTCATTTGATGATGACTGATTGAAGAATGGCCAAGAGGCTCATCTGATGATGATGACTGATTGAAGAATGGCCAAGAGGCTCATCTGATGATGATGACTGTTTAAAGAATGGCCAAGAGGCTCATCTGGCTAAGAGGCTCATCTGATGATGTAACTGATTGAAGAGTGGCTAAGAGGCTCATCTGGTGATGATGACTGATTGAATAATGGCTAAGAGGCTCATCTGATGATGATGACTGATTGAGGAATGGCTAAGAGGCTCAACTGACAGAATGAAGAATGGCTAAGAGACTCATCTGATGATGATGACTGATTGAAGAATGGCCAAGAGGCTCATCTGATGATGATGACTGATTGAGGAATGGCTAAGAGGCTCAACTGACAGAATGAAGAATGGCTAAGAGACTCATTTGATGATGACTGATTGAAGAATGGCCAAGAGGCTCATCTGATGATGATGACTGATTGAAGAATGGCCAAGAGGCTCATCTGATGATGATGACTGTTTAAAGAATGGCCAAGAGGCTCATCTGGCTAAGAGGCTCATCTGATGATGTAACTGATTGAAGAATGGCTAAGAGGCTCATCTGATGATGTAACTGTTTGAAGAATGGTTAAGAGGTTCATCTGATGATGATGACCGAATGAATCATAGCTATCCCAACTCACCTTCATCCACAGCTTCCTCATCGCTGGAGCTCTTGGGTCCCTGGACGCTGAATGATACGGTCTGCTCATCTCGGTGATGTACAAGGGCACTGAATGAATGGTTGCAGAGGTAGTCCTGGAAACAATGACGGAACATTGAAATAAGGATAATGCCAAAGGCAGAGACTGCAATAAGTTCTTACTCAAGCATGCAAAGCCTTGAGCAGACACAGACCTGATGCAAGAATTAACATGTAGCCCAACAACCAGCCCAGGGCACTCTGAAAGATATCTCATCCTTTACAGCAAATCAGATTGCAGAAATGTTCACTTGCCGAAATCGCCTTGAAAACAGTAAAACCTGACAGCAGGGATGACGTTCACTTACCTTAGGATAACCCAAGAGTTGTTCCAGCTGGGTGGAACATAGCAGGATTGTTCCTTGGTGAACTGCTAACACACAGTTCTGAAATATAGTGACGAGCATATCATCAACTGTTAAGAAAGATCACGCCATATCAGGAGTACTGTTTGGGAAAGTTTTTTCACGATTTTCTGAAATTGCAACTTTGGCATACATTCAAGTACAGTAGTGTTGTGAGCACATAATCCAATGTATCACCTAAAGTAATAGCCTGCTGAGATTTGAAATTTTCACGCTTTTAAGTAAAAAATTGCTGCTTCAAGGAAACTGCTTGCAAGTCAAAGGGGTGGGGTGGGTTGTTTAAACCTCTCAACCCCCCCTCCTCTTCACGATACACTGGTGGAAACCATGATAAAGAGAGACGAAAACTTACATTTGTACCACTGGCACTGGCACCTTGCTTCGTTTCGACGATTTCCTGAATTTCGTCTATTTTGATCGAGAATTTTGCACCAGTATCCGCAGCGCCTAGAGGTAGAACGAAATGGTGCATGTTAAAACATGTGAACAGAACTACATATAATGAGGCCAAATATTGTTCATCGCGAAAAAATAAAATGGCTATAAAAACTTCCCCGTTTGCAGTATCAGGGCCTTTGTATTAATTTATTAATTTTCATATCATTCATCAGTAGTGGGTGACCTGGTCAATGGCATCCTTGCCTCCTACTGCAGTACGAACTGTAGAATAAATAAATAAATAAATGTTCAAGGTTGCGGGGGTTGCTGCAGTCAGGCATCCAAATACGGTTTTTAAATGACACAGCCCACTTCATTCGAAAATTCACACCCAAAAGCCTGCGTGAGGGAAAGATTTTTTAAAGAGGCCAACGAAAAAAATTTATAGAAGGGGCTAATGAAAGTGTTAAGGGGCTAACGAAGGAGTTTATGGGGTTAATGAAAGAGTTTAGGGGCTAACTTTTCTTAAAAGACAAGGCCTGCGTAATACACATGCAAGGCCAGATAACTTTTTTTTTCAAGCACGTTGCTTTGACTTATATGGTATTTTAATATGAAAAGATGGGTTCATATTTTATTATCACGAAGAGCAAGCCCAACATCAACAACATGCTGACATCAGTCGATGCGTTTAAAGTGACGCGCTATCTTCATCCTTCAAAGGGGTGCTATCAAGGTTTCAAGCAACAAACAGGACAAAGCAGAGGTTGAGTGGCCATGCTTCTTGACACTTATGATACGGTCCCCGTTCTTCAAAACATGACCATCTCGTCATGGTTAAATAACGAACGAATCATCCCTGAGCATGAATTCTAATCATTAAGCGCTACTCTCCTATTCCGATTCAAGGGAGTGAAGCAATCTGTTAAGCGAAATGTAGGCATGACAATACCATGATCAGAAATACTGCCTTGATCGTGTTTCTCAATTTTGATTAATTACTTAGCACTTGTGTGACGGTGTTTAAGGAGCTGCATTACTCATCACACACAAGTCTTAATGTAGCGTGTGTTGCAATGTGACTTGTCAAGACTTCAATGATGTCACATCACTTCCTCTGTTGCTAAATCTTCATAACTGGTTCAAGGACCAAAATGGGTTTGTGATGGGAATATTTTATACAACGGGCATTTCACCTCATTTTAAAACTTGATCAACCCTTGTAAATCCGTTCCAACAGATTACTTTGATATTGGAATTTTTACAGATTTGAATTGTGGGGAATGCATATTTTCAGAATTTACTCCAGCACAGGGTATAATACCCGGCAATACAATAATGGTTTCGTTAATTTTGACGATCACGCAAAAAATGTAATAATGAAATTGACACAAATTTGTTTTGGTGTAACTTGAGCTTACCTTGCAATTGTTTGATATGACTCAGTGCTTGCCTCAGGGCAAACACCGTACCTGATTCCTTCTTGCTCTCCGTTGTGGACGGTATGAGATATTTGAGTTTACGCAAACATGCTTTGATTTTGTCACGTTTGCGTCTTCTTTTATCAGAAGGCATACAGAGACTGCAAAGAAGATGAAAGCCGGTCAATCACGTGCAATATGCATGAAATCAAATAGTTCCAAGTTAAAGAAATTGATACCGAATTGAGGTATTGGCTGTCTCACCAAACATCGCCAGGGTGAAGCCAAGATGTTGGTAAAAGACACTCAACTCGGGTAGCGTTTGGAAAAAACCAATGCCTCAAGTTCGGTATTAGCAAGAATTGACAAAGACTAAAAATTTGGAACTTCAGAAATTAAAAAAAGGTCATTTTTATTTTAAAAGGGTGGGTAAAAGTATCCTGAACTCAGTTACTAAATGTTATTCATTTGAGAGATATTACCAAGACGAACAAACTGATATCTTATTCAGCTCTGAGCTCCTCAAGATAAAGGAGATATAGAGCATTTTGTCTAAGAGACAAAATTGATTATTTTAATTTTCCGAGCTATTGCGCGATGGTGGGTAAAACTAGTGTCCATAATAAAGGGGTTGTCCTTAGTAGAGAGGTGTCCGATAAGGGAGGTTCCACTGTAGATGCTTTATATAGGCCCATTGGCTTTCAGGATATTTTGTGTGGCGGGAAATCTGACTCAATATACACCCAATGAATTTGTTCTGGTTCCCCCCCAAAATAAAAGAACCCAACATTACAGTTGTCCCTTTCCGTATTTTACTGGCCTGCACACTCGCATTATTAGGTCTTAGTTTATGACTTACCTGCCCTGGCTTATGCTTGTTGTGTCAATTTCGTCTGTAGAATCACTAAATGAGGCAGATAAAGATATGGAGCTACTACTTCTGAAATGTATAAGTAATTCACAATGAAATAAGTGGAATGTACAGTCCTTCCAGAAAGTAAATGTCCACAGGTTTTTTTAATATCACGGAGATAGAATAAGATAATTGCATGCGGTATTCAGCAGAGAATGGTATTAGTTGGTCATGTATCTGAAGTATTTGGACCCAGCTAATCCTGTCTCTTCATTATCTCACAGGCAATTTTAATGAAATGTCCTGGGGACATTGTGCTCACCTGGGAATCATTAAATTGCAGATGAAATGACATATGGAGGTTAAATTGACTTTTAGATATGAAAAAATGTGGCACGTCAATGACACTTTTAGAGTTTGACTTCTGCAACTTGATAAACTAGGTCACAATTGACCTTAATTGGGTCAACTTGTATAGATCCCATTAGGTGTCTCCATATAAAATTTGAAGAATCTCAGACAAATAGTAGTGAATATATCAACTTTAAGTTTTCTGACCTTGGAAACTAAGTCAAGGTTAAAATGTTACAAGCTCTATGTCAATCTTGATCATATCAATCAATAATTCACCTTTGAAGATCACAAAGTGAAGGTTTCTTGATATAACTGACATTGAGTGTTATGTGATGACCTGACCTATTTACACCTGAAAAGTAGGTCACATTGACCTGAATTTTTGTAAATATGTACAGATGCCCAATAGGTGTCTACATATCAAATTTGAAGGGTCTAGGATAATTAATGACAAAACGTGCTACCTTCGCTGAAATGTTAGAGTTTGACCTCTGTGACCTTCAAAAGTAGGTCAAATCAGAAACCTGCACATTATGTCATGTAGTCTCATCAGAAGTATTGACAGTAACAATTTCATTGTTCTAGCTATCAGCGTTCATGAGATATTGACAAAAGAAGGTTTTCGAAGATGGCTGCCTGGAGCCAAAAAAAGTTGGTCACATTGACCTACTTTTTTGGTCAACATGTAGAGATGCTCAATAAGTGTCTACATGTATATACCAAATTTAAAGAGTCTACAACAAGTGATGACGAAACGTGCCACCTGCGGTGAAATTATAGAGTTTAACCTCTGTAACCTTGAAAAGTAGGTCAAATCAAAAACCCGGGTATTATGTCATGTAGTCTCTTCAGAGGTATCCACAGAAAAAAATTCAAGATCCTAGCTATCAGCATTCATGAGATAATGACAAAATAAGGTTTTCAAAGATGGCCGCCTGGAGCCCAGAAAGTAGGTCAAATTGCAATGATTTTCGGTATGTCACTTGTCAGGTCATGCTGTCATAAGCCATCCACACACCAAGTTTCAACCTCCTAGAGTCAATGGTGAGCAAACGTGCCACCATTGTTGACGGACGCCGGACGGACGGATGGATCGACAGACGACGGACGACGGACAAGACGTGACGACATAAGCTCACCCAGGTGAGCTAAAAATTCCAAAAAGTCACTTTTGTATTTATTTCATTTTCGTTCTTTTTCACAATGTATGGGTGAACTATGACACAACAAAGGTTTTTTGCTTTCATTACTAGGAAATTCCTGCTAAATTGTTTCATTTTGAAGATTAGTTTTATCTCGCTACAGGTGATTGTTTTTTTCAGACAGCTTGTGACCTTTGAGAACACCCCTCATAGTCAGCAATGCAGTCAGTCAGGGTCTTGGCCAACTCAGCTCATACATGAAGGATTGGGGGTCTTTATCAAAGGTTATGGAAGAGATTAAAAAAATAACATAAAGATACTGAACAAAAATTTGTCATGACTATCGAACACACACTATGGAATTGCAAGTGCCAAAAAATGATGGTCATAAAGCACAGTTCATGGGCTCATTTGAATTTTTGAAAAGACACGTGAAATAAAAAAAGTGATTTTTGGACATTTTTTGTATGTTTGTTACATAATAAAGGGATTGAATAAGGTGCATGCAAATACAACAGATAATTGACCAACTAAATATACCATTCAAATATCTTATTTCATCTCTGTGATATTTTTAAAAAACGGTGGACATTTACTTTCTGAAAGGACCTAAAAGGGGGTCAAAGGAAAAGTTACAGCTTGTTAGGGGTACAACTTTATTTTGCATCAATCGCTTCAAATTAAGTCAGTGGACCAGATTGAAAATTCCGAAAGGACAAAAAAGTGTGTATGGGTAGACATGAGAAAGACATTTCACAACCAAAATATCATGAGAAGCACACTTGCCAGCGAACAAGGCACAGGTAAATTTTGAAAATAGCACCTTCAAAAAACATCTTATGCAAAAAGGTTTTGCATACAGCTAAACAATGTAGCGGTGAGGTCACGCATGCCATGTTGAGCACCAAGTGATGATTCCATCCATATAGGTCTAAATATAGCAAGATCCGACTTTTAGAATATCATAGGAAGCACACGTGCCGACAACTGAGCGAACAGGCATTGGGTAATTTTGAAATTGAAAACAGCAGCTTTTTCATACAAACGTTTTGAATACGGCTTATCAGCACAAACAAATTTAATGAATGTTTTGCGTGATCAGCTAAAAATAGAAGCCCAACTTAAAAAAACTATTGTGGGAAGTACACGTCAGCCAGATAGTGAACAGGCGTTGGTTGATTTTGAAAAATAGAAATAGCAGCCTCCTCATCCAGGAGAGTTCCGTTTCATGAATGATGCATTAATTTACAACTTGCGTCCTTCAACTTGAGCGATGTGTGTCACAGCGTCAATATGAATACATCAAGCCAACATAAAAGTAATTTTTATCAGATGTCAAACCATATCCATCGGAATGAAATACTTGCAGTGATGAGGGTCTTCTTTTAAACAGAATACATCAGGCCAACATAAAAGTAAAATCTAATATAATTTTTATCAGATGTCAAACCATATCCATCGGAATGAAATACTTGCAGCGATGAGGGTCTTCTTTTAAACAGAATACATCAGGCCAACATAAAAGTAAAATCTAATATAATTTTTATCAGATGTCAAACCATATCCATCGGAATGAAATACTTGCAGTGATGAGGGTCTTCTTTTAAACAGAATACATCAGGCCAACATAAAAGTAAAATCTAATATAATTTTTATCAGATGTCAAACCATATCCATCGGAATGAAATACTTGCAGTGATGAGGGTCTTCTTTTAAACAGAATACATCAGGCCAACATAAAAGTAAAATCTAATATAATTTTTATCAGATGTCAAACCATATCCATCGGAATGAAATACTTGCAGTGATGAGGGTCTTCTTTTAAACAGAATACATCAGGCCAACATAAAAGTAAAATCTAATATAATTTTTATCAGATGTCAAACCATATCCATCGGAATGAAATACTTGCAGCGATGAGGGTCTTCTTTTAAACAGAAGAAAATTTTACAAATTAATAGCCGGATGTATCATTAAAAAAAATTAGCACCTCGTGACGATACCATTCTCTGGGAAGCTGCGATCTGCACACGTCGCCACAAGTTTCACGCAAGACGGGCGATCACAAGTTTTAGGAAATAACGTCAAAATACCCGGCTGTCTGTTTAACGTCGGTTAAAAACTCACCCTTCTTCTCCAAGCTGTTCTAATGAACCGTAATTTGAATCAACTCTTGAATTGCCCTTAAGACTGTGTCCTCTGGTGCTTGAATCTGTATCACGCTTATCCATTACAAGTGGAATTGTGCATCTGAAAAGATTGACACAAGAATACGTTAGAACGTGGAAGATTACGGGTCTTGGCCTTTATTTGGAGTAAAAAAATTACTTCGAAAGGACCGAGATACTTGGGGTTGAAGGGACGGACGGGACCCTTAAATCTGAGCCTCCAACATAAAAGGCCGAGTCTAGATAATCTGTGTGAGAGTCTCTTGTGACACTCAGAACTGTCACTCCTCGTTGGGTGGTAATGGTTAATTTTTCAGAATCCTGGTATATTCCAGGTTCATACCAAACCAGGGTTTCTGCCAAGGGGAAGGGGGCTACAAATACCCACATTTGCTTCAAGAAGGTGGGTAGGTGGGTGTACCCACCTTCTCAGGATTTCATAAGAGGGGGGGGGGACTTATATTTAGTCTAAAGTGGCATTTTAAGATACTAAGAAGCAGATTTAAGAGTTTTCAGGTGCAAATAAGCTTTAGGAGGGGGTTCATGTTCTATACTTCTAAAAAAAAATTAAAAAATCGAAAATCTTTTTTTCTTTTGTCTCCCCCCAAAGATCCTGGAGGAAACCCTGGTTTAAACCTCTGGTTCTTCGCAGCAACTGGCAGGCTATTTATAACTAGGGTTTCCCCGATGTTAAGGCCATGATCAGCGCATGACTAAGTTATCCGAGTTCAAAATGAGATGAAACCAGAGGCAGTAACCGGAATAAGCTAAGAGGTCGAGATCAAAATGAGGTATTTAAGTAACGAGTATCTTATGATCTATAAATATCTACAGCACTAATACTTCAATAGCTGTAAGACACTTTACACATCAAATAATTATTGTAATGGCGGGTGAATGATCAAATTAAAAACATCAGAATTTAAAGTTAGACTGACAAAGAAAGTACTCGGCAATTGGTTTTTAGCTCACCTCTTAGCAGAGGTGAGCTTATCCCATACCGTGGCGTCCGTCGTCCGTCGTCGTCGTCGTCGTCGTAGTCGTCGTCGTCGTCGTCGTCGTCGTCGTCGTCGTCGTCGTCGTCGTCGTCGTCGTCGTCGTCGTCGTCGTCCGTCGTCCGTTAGCAGGGCACGTTTCGTAACTGTTAGAGCTATTGAGTTGAAACTTGGTACACATGTACCCTTATGTAATGACACTTGGGAGACCAAGTTTCGGTCCGATTCGTTTCATGGTTTGGCCACCAGGGGGCCAAACGTTAAAAGTGAAAATATGCAATATCTCCCTTAATAGTAGTCGGGAAATTTTGAAAAAAATATGGTAGGTACTTCTAGCAAAGGTGCATCATATATCCTCCGGGTTTTTGATTTGACCTCCTTTTCAAGGTCACAGAGGTCAAATGGTGTAAATTGGCCGTTAGGATGTGACGATGGCACGTTTCTAAACTGCAATGACTATTGATACCAAATTTGGTACACATTTACCCCTTAGTCAGCTGATCTCAGGGACCGAAGTTTGGTCCAATATGATTCACCACTTGACCACCAGGGGGCAAAATCCAAAAGCCTTAAAAATGTGATTATTCCTTAACTTCTTGCCCGATTGCCACCAATTTGATATCATGGGTACATCTAACCACCATACAGTATATGTCACAAAGGTTTTTAATTTGACCTTCTTGTCAAGGTCACAGAGGTCAAATGGCGTAAATTCGCCGTCAGGCCGTAACTATGGCACGTTTCTTCACTGCAATGACTATTGATCACAAATTAAGTACACATGTACCCCTTGGTCAGGTGATCTCAGGTATCGAAGTTTGGTGCGATCTGATTTGCCGTTTGGCCTCCAGGGAGGGGGCCAAATCCTAAATTCTTCAAAATGCCATTATTCCTAGTAATGACTTGCCCGATTGGCACCAATTTTATATCATAGGTACATCTAATTCTAACAACACTTCAATGTGTCACCCGGGTCTTCTTTGATTTGACCTACTTTTCAAGGTCACAGAGGTCGAATGTACTGTATTGGCCATTTTGGGGAAATTGTAATTGCTTGGACCTACATCAAACCTAACACTACATGACACAATACCATGCTCTTTACCCATCTTTCCTCCAAATGAGGTGAGCACAATGGCCCTGGCCATTTCATTTTAAAGAGTTACGCATCAACTATTCCACACCCCTCCCGAAAGAGAAGGTACACATCCTCTGCTTATTGGCAATTAGCACCATTAGAGATATCAAGTGTTTTTGTAGCTTTCTAATGACATATATTCACCTCATTAAAAGGAGGCAGGAGCACAGGGGCTAATTTGGCCATCTTCAGGTGACTAATATACACAGTAAGGGCCCTGGGTCATGTCAGATTCAGCCCTAAATATATCCTCGGTACGTCGAATCATTTCGAAGTACTGTGAGATGTGAGAGACCCCTACTGGCGACTTTGTGTAACTTTATCTTGCCTGCCTAGCAGCTGCCTATATTGTCCCTTTAAAGTCAAAGCATTTTCCAGGTCTGATGAAATCAGGTAAAATATCTCTTTTTATAATTGGGAAAAATTGTCAAGGGCAAAAAGTGGAAACACCATGGCCGAAAGACACATAAGTTGTTTCCATCTGGTTCTTCCAAGCTTAAGCAATGTTTATAAGAAAGGGTATATTTTTATCTAACCTCTTTATTAAGGACACCCATGGGACTGACAAGTGCTGTCCTTAATAGAGAGGCGTCCTGAAGAGAGAGGTCAAATTGAATGGAAGCAATCAATTTGGGACCAAAACAAGTGTTCTAAATAGAGAGGTTGTCCTTGTAAGAAAGGTGTCCGCTAAGGGAGGTTCCACTGTATATATATTAATGTCTCAAAATTTTTAACAAGCAGGTTTTTTTTACCTAAACCTTTTGGGGCATTTTTGTTTTTCCAATGAACATTATCCATAATACTTATCACACAATAACCAAAGAAACCGAGCATGTTTGGAATACAATCCTGATTCTTTCTAATGCCGTCAGATGTTAATTAAAGTGCTCAAACAATCATTAGCATGATTTTTCAGATGAAGAAGACCTATCACGGGTAATGCCGAGATTGGTTGATGTGTGTGTGGTTTTCATAACACTCCATTGCCTCTCGATGACGTAGGAGTGGGAACTAACACTGAATCTCAGGATTTGTTTACAGGTCGGTGAGGTGACAAAATAAGTGTGATTAATGCAAGTATCAATTCGTGTCTTGTACCCCCCCCCCCCCCTCCTCAAGGGTACGACACCTTATCACCCTTCAACGACATCTTAAGGCTCAAGCATCACCCTTTTTTCACCAATGCTACTTTTTCTTTCGTCAAGACATCACCATCAACAATATATCAGTTATCACCATCATATAAAGTAACCGGACTAATTTTACTGGGTAAGGCTGTATGTTCGACAAGACATCGACACATTAGCATCCTTATTCTTTCCAGCTTCGCCAAATTTTCACTAAAGGAAAAATAAATACTACTCAAGCATCGGCAAAGATTAGTGGTGATAGCTTAACTACCCTTGAGGAGGGGGGGGGTACAAGAAACGAATTGATACTTGGATAAATGGCAACAGACTAGCAACAGGGAGAGAAGTCTCGCTGGTGCACCCGGGTCATCACCCAGATTAAGCCAACCTGTGATACTCCCAGAGAGTAGACAGTTGAAACACGAATGTACAGGTCATAGCTAGGGGTATTAATGTGAAGCGCTTTGAGTGACTGAAACCAGCTGGATTTAGCGCCATATAAGCTTATGATTATTATCATATAATGCACTGCAAATGATAGACCTTTAGAGGACTGATGAACCATGAAAAACGACTTTCTATAAATCCATTGAGAAGCTTTCGCTTTAAGCTGGACAAAGTACCATCGTCTAAAAGGGGAAAAATACGTTTCAAGTGTGCCCTATAGCGATACTTTACTTGTTTTAGCATGGTTGATCTGTACACTGAAAGGGTGTGGATCCGTATTTTTTTCTGTGTTGATCAGTGTACATTTTGATGTGATGTGCCAGTTTGATATTCTAATATCATCCTAATGGTAGGAAATTGAATATCTATTTGCAACACAGAGTGTAGCACCGATATCTAGCTTGGTCTTTCGAAGAGTCCATGGTCAGATATTATCATATTAATCAGTTCACCTTTTTCAAATAATGCAAGAAGGTTAAGTGGGTGAAACACTTGAAAATGGACTTGTTCTCACAATTGCGGTAGTTTCCAAGGCGCAAAATAGAGTGGATTGTGCAGAGTTCATGAAAAATGATTTTTGACCAAATGTTCGTCTGCTCGAGAAAAATCTGACAAATGCTGATTGGGGTCAATCCCGGCAGGCTACGGAAGCCAAAAAACAAAATACATGTAGCCTTATCCATTCGTGGAATAAATCGAAAAATTGGGGGAAAATCGAAGGAAAAAATGAGAAATATACAAAAACGTGTAACAAATTCCTTAACAAAAGTATCCAATGTATGAATCGTCAAAATATTCCCCCTCACCATATGTATCTTGAGAGGGCCTCCATCCATAGAAGAATTTATAAAAGCCTCCATAGTTATTGATGTCCACACAAGAACTGATTCAATACAGGCATTGAATATACTCATGAGTTTGAAAGCATGCATGCACATTTCGTTCCAGCTCGACAATGTGCCGAGTTCTCTTTTTAGACAAACCCGGCTTGTGTGTGGTCTGCTGGTGAAATGTGCTAAACGTTTGTGGTGTACATGTGTGTATATATGTACAGCCTTCATCATAGGATTGTTAATAAGCTCTAATAAAACAAGCATGGGATACACTGTTGTGTTGTTTGTAATACCCGTGGTCATTACAAATAGAAATAGGCATGGCTACAGTTACTTGTTGAAACTCTTTATCATATTACAGTAGAACCTCTCTATAAGGACACCCTTGGGTCCGACAAGTGTTGTCCATAATGGAGAGGTTTCCTCATAAGAGAGGTAAAATCGAATGGAAACCGCTACTTTGGGACCAAAACTATAGTGTCCTTAGCGGACACCTCTCTATTAAGGACAACCTCACTCCTATTAAGGACAACCTCTCTTAGCGGACACCTCTCTATTAAGGACAACCTCACTCCCTCTCTTAGCGGACACCTCTCTATTAAGGACCTCACTCCTGAGAGGTTGTCCTTAATAGGAGTGAGGTTGTCCTTAATAGGGAGGTGTCCGCTAGGGGAGGTTCTACTGTAGTTATACACTGGTGGTCATGAATATTAGGACACTTCCAAAATTCTAAGTCATTTTCCTCTTTTGCCTTCCGTTTGTCTCTAACCACTAATTAAAGAGCAAAAGAGCAAAATTCTAAGTCATTTTCCTCTTTTGCCTTCCTTTTGTCTCTAACCACTAATTAAAGAGCAAAAGAGCAAAATTCTAAGTCATTTTCCTCTTTTGCCTTCCGTTTGTCTCTAACCACTAATTAAAGAGCAAAAGAGCAAGATTCTAAGTCATTTTCCTCTTTTGCCTTCCGTTTGTCTCTTAACACTAATTAAAGAGCAAAAGAGCAAAATGACTTAGAATTTTGGAATTGTCCTAATATTTCTGAACACCACTGTATATATCGGTAGACGGTAATAAAGGCACTGGAAAAAAAGGTATGGAAAAAAAGGCACTAGGTAAAAAAGGCACTAGGAAAAAAAGGCACTGGGTAAAAAAGGCACTGGAAAAAAAGGCACCAGGAAATCGCTATACTAGGTAAAAAAGGCACTGGAAAAAAAGGCACCAGGAAATCTCTAGGTTAAAAATTCATTTGGGGTGCCCCCCCCCCCCGTGCATTTCTATATGTGTAATGTGCTATGTGTAATGTGCTTCCAAGTCTTTCTCACCAATAAAACTGCAATGAGACTCATCAAGAATGTTTTGCTGGTTTATGCCTGTTTCGCCTATTCCTGTTTCGCCTACAAAATTCCTGTTTCGCCTATTCCTGATTCGCCTATTCCTGTTCCGCCTATTCCTGTTCCGCCTATTCCTTTTTCGCCTATTTCCTGTTTGGCCTATTTCCTGTTTGGCCTATTTCCTGTTTGGCCTATTCCTGTTTCGCCTACTTTCCAGTACCCCTACAATAAATCGACTCTCCCACGGGGAACCTCAGGGATGCATGTCCATTTTATGGGGAAAATGTGAGGGGACAATTGGATGATGTTAACGATGTGATGACAATTTGACGAATCAAATGCCATCAACTTTGTGAACAAACCATGCCATGACCGTTTTGAAAGAGTCACCTTGAAAGCGGGGACAGTCCGGGACTTATTTGACCATAGGACCATAGGACCATACTGACACACAGTAAAAACTAATAGATTAAGTAGAGTAAAGCAGTCGTTTATTTTATGAAAACTGAATTCATGAGTTTTTGATAAAAATACATAATATTGTACATTCTCATAATTATTTGATCAAAATCAGCTGTAAAACCCATGTCATAATATACATGTAGGTACAGCACATATAAAGTCAAACAAGGTGGAAAATACATATCATGATATTATGTCAGACAAGGTAACTGATGGCATCAACGTAACTCATTATGTCCCTCTCTCCATTGACGTATTGTTTTTTGAGGCGTAACATGCGTTCGTCAATGCGTACATAATGTGGCTCTCCTCGGGTTTGGTCGGTCAGTAAGGGGCGGTTCATATTCCTACGTCTGTGGGGAGGTTAGCAATACATTTGAATAGGCGAAACAGGAATAGGCTAAACAGGAATTAGGCGAAACAGGAATAGGCTAAACAGGAATTAGGCGAAACAGGAATAGGCGAAACAGGAATTAGGCGAAACAGGAATAGGCGGAACAGGAATAGGCGAAACAGGAATACACCGTTTTGCTAGATGTCAATAGCCACTCTTGTGAAACTATTGTATCTTGTAGAAATAGGTTATTGGTGAGGGTGCAATCTGGGGACAATGATCGCATACAGGAGCGCAGTTGTTTTCTGAGTGTGGACATTCCGCCAGTCATTTTATTTCGCCGGTCACCAGTCGCCACTGTCATATTAAAAGTTATACGCTGGCCTGTTAAGCCCGCACCACACGGTGAAATTTGCGTGATGCAAGTGACACGCGTGCACGTTGCGACAGGCAAATTCTCACTGTGTGGGGTCGATTTTTGCTGCGTATCTTCCTCGCGTGTCGAGACGCAGCCGATCTAGCATGTTTGATATTTTCTCGACACGCGAGGAAGTTAATCACCGTGCGGGGGCTACCTGCAGCAATGTTGCGCGAGTTCGACGAATCACAACAAGCAGATCGGTCACATGATTTATAGGTCAGTCACATGATACCAAAATGGCAGCGCCCGGGAACTGTCAAATCCTATGAGAAGTATTATGGACCAAGAAGACCAAATTGCCCGTATTCTCCTGCTGTTACTCCGTCGGAGGCGGCGGCGGAGGCGGCGCCGCGTGGACCGTAGTCTTTTGACAAGGCCATGGATTCAGAGAAGAGAGGATAAGGGGGCCTATGCAAATCTAATTGCTGAATTGCGGGAGGAGGACCCCATGAAGTATCGCCAGTTCCACAGAGTGCCATTTTGGTATCATGTGACTGACCTATAAATCATGTGACCGATCTTCTTGTTGTGATTCGTCGAACTCGCGCAACATTGCTGCAGGTAGCCCCCACACGGTGATTAACTTCCTCGCGTGTCGAGAAAATATCAAACATGCTAGATCGGCTGCGTCTCGACTCGCGAGGGAAGATACGCAGCAAAAAACGACCCCACACAGTGAGAATTTGCCTGTCGCAACATGCACGCGTGTCACTTGCATCACGCAAATTTTCACCGTGTGGTGCAGGCTTTAGGCATGGCATATTCAAGCACTGAGGATAAACTTGACTTAGTTCTATAGCTGGCAATTATATTAATCAGATTGGACTTATGATGATGTCGAGTTGTAGGGGGGGCATTTGCCTGCCCTTTTAACTTTCGCAGAATAATCAAAGTGGAACCCCCCCCCCCGCCATTCCAGAGGATAACATTAACACTTTCAGGAACAAATGTGAGAGAGATGTGAGATGTGAATTTCAAGACGCACTAGTAACTGAGTGACCGAGTGACTAACTGGGCGCAACATATAAATAGACCCTTTTACACCAGGCGGAGGAAGTCATTTCCTCTGCCTGGTATGCAGAACCCTGCCCTTATAAATAGGGGAACAAGAACTCGGTGAATAAAGATACGCAACCCCTTAATAGCACAATCGATTATGCCTGAGAAAAGATTATATAATGCCAACATCCAAATTGGCTCCCAATCCCCCCTCCCCCAGTTCTTTTATAACTTATAACATACCTTCTTGTTCCTGGTCAAGCCAAAGGGCGACCCACACCTCACATTTCGTAACCTTTACGCAAGTGCCTTGCCCAAGGACCTACACCTCACACTTAGTGACCCTTCTGCATGCCAAGTGCCTTACCCAAGGACCCATAAATCAGCAGAGGTCTCAAAGCACCTCAGCCCTTCATGAATTTAAACAATCTTTTAACCCCTTACTGACCCTTGATTCAGTGGCCTATACAGAGACCTTTAGACTATGTATCCAAGACCTTCCTTACAAAGGGATGGTCTATACATGCTTCCCGAAATTGGTGGCTTGCATTGGAACTAACTTTTTCCCCCTTGTCCGTCATTAAAGGCATTCAAGTGTGTTGGTCAACCATGACTATCTCCTTTGTCCCTCCACCATAAGGCCTAGTTCCCCTTATGACATCACTATTTCGGACACTCAGCGCCCCATTTCTGGAAAGGTGTATAGAGTCCAACATGAGCAGTGAGTCGGCTCATGCACAAGTGGAATAAGAGCATGCACGCACGGCGGGTAGTTGCTAAAACCTGGACTCTGATTTTGGACTCTGGATGCTGGACGCTGGGTTTTACATCATTGGATTGCACTGCCTCCAGTTCAAGATGAATAGATTATATGGTTTGGTAACCTTAACACGTGACCAAAGAATCAACCAAGGTTTATAGCGTTGACCTCAATTACCTGAATAACTTGCACTATAACATCAGACGAACATCCCTTGATCGAAAAGATGGCGTTGAAATTGAATTGAACTTCCTCAATATTATCGTGTGATGAACTGACATCAAAGGGTCACAGGTGGCTCGACGGGGCCTCATCGAATTGACGGATCGGACTGGACTGAAATGGCTGGGACGACACACTTTGGGATCATCCATTAAGTACGTACGCACTGAGGGGGGGGGGAATCTATGAAATCCGTACACTACGCGTACAGGGGGGAGGGGGGGGTTAATGGTCTTGCGTACGTACGCAACCCAAGAACCACTTTTTGAACAAATAAAAAAATAAATATTATCATAATAATCTTCTCCTCTTTCTTATTCTTATTTGGATAATCATACTTGTTTTTCACAAGATGTGTGAACTCGTACGCTTCTGGGTCCGGATGTTACCCGACTACAATGTTTTAGCAATTTCCCGCACCGTTTAATTTCCCGGTAATGCGTGTCGCCGTCGGAGAAAAAATTGCGCAGTCGACTTGCCAATACGAGGAGTTTAACTTGCAAAACACGACGGAATCTAGGGAATTCAAGGTTCTATAGACGTACGCTCGTACAGGGGGAGGGGGGGGGGGTATGAGGCAATGCGTACAAGGTGCATACAGGGGGAGGGGGTCTCAAAATTGGCATTTTCGTGCGTACTTACTTAATGGACGCTCCCTTTCGGGGCATTTCATGATGTGACGTATATACTTAATATCCGAACGCGACTTACTGATAATAGATATTCACACGTCTTTTTGTGAGGGCAGTATCTAAAACCACATACCACATACCCACACACCCACATACCCACATGCCAATTTTTTCCAGGTGGGGCAATCAAATGACGGTGATTGAAATATCTACAAACTTCTCTTTTAGCAGAAGAAAGCTGCAGACACCCCCTATAACAGAAGTTACTTACGGTGGCGCCCTATAAGTTCAAAATATCGTTTTGATTCACCTTTAACAGTGACATCCGGTGACACCCTCCAAGATTGAAATATCGACAGATTTCCCTTTAACACTAGAAAGTGACGGTGGCGCCCTCTAGGATTTAAATACCACCATATCCCCCTTTATATCGACAGATATTCCCATTTGGCAGAGTACCACATCCGGTGGAAATTCGTCTAAAAACAGATTCTAGGCTGGAATAATTCTAAAATGGATGAAAGAGGGCGCTTTAATCAGCGGGAAATTTGTTGAGAAATAGCTTCCAAATGGATAACAGAGGACGCTTCAATCAGCACAGCTGGAAATTCATATTTTGAAGTGACACCAGGCCATACTACTACAAGCTTGCATCGGTACGATTGATCTCTTTTTAAATATTAGGGGAGGCCATTAGAAAGGCATTTTTTGGTTCTAAGAAGGACCTTTTTTTGGAAGGGTAGCTCTTCACAGGAACTTTGGAAGATGGTCTTTGTGTTGTTTGTCTGACTTTAGGACTGACGAACAACACCAATAAACAGTAGGACGCAAAACCAGGTTGCTACATAATATCCCTCGGTTAATGAGAGCGAAGAGAGAGAGATTCCCACCTCGTTTTGGTCAGGAATGACGACAAACGAAACTATGTATGGCTTCTCAGGGTCCGTTGCCCTGGAAACGCCTTTAAGCTTGGCTTTTGTTACTAAGCTGCTGCGCCGTGGTGATTAATTGCCGAGAATTTCTGCGGAATAAAAGAAGTCGACATCTCACGATCACGTTGGCTGTGGATAATTATCACGCGTCTATATACCGCGTCTTGATTTGCAGGGCTCCTATACCCTCTTAAAATGATTTAGTAAAAACAACATATTTTATAGTAATTTTTTTACTATACTCTGGTGTCGAAATTGTTTTAAAATTGCTTTTTTTACTACCGTCCGGTATACTTTCACTACTATTTTTCCTAGGGAAGTACCAGATTAGTTGTTTTTATTAATAAATTGCTTGTGTGGCCCGTCTGGGCGTGGATCCCGGTCACCAAGTCGTAGAAAAAGCTTCAACCGTCATTGGATTGCCCCACCTGGAAAAAATTGCATGTGGGTATGTGGGTATTTGGTATGTGGTATGTGGCTTTAGATACTGCCCAAAAACGGGGACAGTCCAGAGAACAGCAGCCAGATTCCTCCTATAGGATTTTGTCAATTCAACATTCTGAAATATAATAGGTATATTCCGACCAACAGCTAGAAATATATTATGTGAACGAACGGCATATCATTGCCTCTCGTTGAAATTATATCTTCCCAAGCCATATATATAAGTAATATACATTTATACAATGCAGGGCACTCTTAGTCTTTTCATGGAGGTATTATTTAATACCTCCATGGTCTTTTGCACTTAAAAAAGTAGGTCACAAAAACGCTGCGGAAACACTCGCAATCGTAAAAAGAATATTAACCCTACTCTTCCTTTAACTACTGTGTAAGTCTATCAATCCTTTAATTGCATCAGAAAGTCTCGCGCAATGAAACGGAAATGCCGGCCCTGTACCCTGTACATCAATGTACTTGATCATGCTGATGGACTAGAGAAAAGTGCGCGATAATGATGCTCTACAACTCCACTGCGCAAGCGCTGAGGCCGGCATGGAACTTCCGGCAAAAGATACACGTGATTGTTGATGTGAAGGTTATCCAACAAAATATTGCATAAAAGCTCCAAAATCAAGATAAAATGTCCTGGATTTTTGGTGTAAATAAGCCCCAAAATGTGCCCGACCTTTCAAGCTTAGGTTTACCCGCACCACCACCCGATGACGATGGAAAAGGAGGTGGAAAAGTGGGTGGCGGTGGTAGCTCGTCGGACAAGTCGAAAATGGAAGCATATCGCTTCGATTCGGGCGCATTGGAAAGGGCTGCAAAAGCGGCGAAGGATCTGGAAAAATCACGTAAGAAATTAACCTCTTGTCAAATGGCAGGCACTACTGCAGGATCCCTTACAAAAAGTATAACCCTAACCCTAACCCTAACCCTTGACTTAAAAATGTTTTGTAAGGGATCCTGCAGTCAAGCCAAATGGCATTGATAGGCCTAGGCTATACGACATGGATTGACGATGCTGTTGATTGATCGTACAATTTGCGCAAAAAGGCCAACAGGTCATTGTGTCATGTAATATAAATATGTAGGCCTACGATACGACGGCTACGTTGGCCGTTGAACGCACCTGTCCGACCTGAGAAAAGACCTGCGACACTTGGGGTTATCTCTATATGACACTTACGGAGTTTGCCCCGAAGTGACGACGGTACGCTTCACACAACCCAAGACTGCTAAAATGTCTACAGCGTACCGTCGTCACGTCCGGGCCAACTCTCGGAGCAACTGCAGAATACCCGGGACACTATGTGCTAAATGATAGGAATGTGTACATAATGTACAGAGGGACAGAGTGTACATAATGTACGGAGCTACTACTGTCCCGGCTATTCTAGTTAGGCCCAACTCTGTAAGTGTCGTAACTCTGTAAGCGTGCGATCGGCATTGAGTTTTCATATTAGCCCTGTGATTGGAGCACGCGCTTAGAGCGTCCCGAGAAAACAGGAAAATCGATGGAATCCATCATGGGTTTGTAGATCTTGATAATGATAGTGGTGCTCAAGGCAAACGCATGAGATTGAGAGTCGGGATGATCTCCATTTAAAAAAACCAATGCGTTGTGCTCAACTGAAAGTCATACATAACTATGTTGAACACAACAAAGTGGGTTTCTTTGTCTTTGAAGGTGATATGCCTTGAAGGTCATGTCAGTAACGCGCAAACCGTACCATCATCATATCCGGTACCAAAGTTCCAGAGTGTTCTATCATACCTAAAGGTCATCTGGGTTGTCAACTTGGTCAATAGATGGAAATCTTACTTTTTCAACTGTGAAGTCAGGTCCTGAGATTCGTCAATTTTTGCAATATGAATAAAAATCGGGTTCTGGTTCTTGTGGTCTTCCAGAGGGAAGCTTAATGTAACAGGTCACATAAGTCACCTTCTAAACCCAACTTGGTTCTCACCTAAAAACATGGAACTTTTTATGACCAGAAAGAAGATGATTATGGAAATATTCTCCAACTTCAGTTTCTGCTTTTTCTTTGACATTTTGAAGACATTAATTCTCTTGTCATTGTTAGCGCATGCCAAGGAAGCCTTGGAACTCTCTCAGATGCAGGAAAGAACGCGGCAGGTGGACATGCAGAAACAGATGAAGGTGAGTTCCGTATTTAAAGCATAGGTGGCAGCACTGGCAGAACTTGAATGTTCTTGATTTGAAGCCCTAAGCGGTGTGTTCTGTTGGTCTGGTGTAGTGTCTGATGTTGTGATTGTGACGGGCATGATGTCTGATTTCAACTCTCAGTGGGCCTAATGAGTGTTGAGACCTACCAAATTTCCGGTGTACCCTTCGGTACCAATTTTTTTTGGTTATACTTGACTATCATAGTATCAAGCCAATACCGATTGTTGTTGTGAAAAGGGAAGCTTCACCAATTGATTGAACTTAAAGGAAACCTATAGCCAGATAGCGAAGCGGTTATAAAAATGGGGAGTTTTGAATGGCCCGGTTAAAACCTAAGGGGTAAGCTTCCATTGATAAATGTAAGCAGTTTCGAGTTCCCCTCAGGCAGTTGATTTTGTAGCCAATGAGCTGCATGAGAAGTAATCACCAATTTTGTTATTTTTACCATGTTCAGCAAGACTAAATAAAGACTTGTGCCACGACTGGATCTCTTTAAGAGCCAGCTGATCTTCAAGTTCAAATGAGGCGGTTGAAGGTTCATGCAGCTTCTTCTTGGGGCATCAGCCCCCCTGTTGTAAGTGACCTAAGTTATATTGTGTTGCATTTCTTTCTAGGAATTTGAAGCGCAGGCAGAGCAGTTGAAGATAGAACAATCAAGGGTCATGCAGGAAGAACGGAGAAAGACAATGGCGGAAGAGACGAAACAGAATCAACTGAGGGCAGAATATCAGGACAAGTTGGCAAGGAGGCGATACGAAGACCAGTTGGCTCAACAGGTAGGTATGAGAATGGTCTTAAAGTGTTTTCTTGGATATTGCCTGACAGACCCATTGTTGTCGAGTCACTCGCTGTGTGCAGTCACGGACACCCGCTGTTATGAAGAGGCTCTTTATATAATACCAAGCGTGCGAGGTCTGACAAGTGATTTCAGTGCCAGTCATGGGAGACTTTGAAGGCTAGCAAACCCACTATGCACAGCGGATAAACTAGCAGACGATCCTTCGAAAGTACAAACATGAATAAAATCATAAGAGGCCCGTGCATTGTATTCCATATTTTCCCACTGAACAGCCTCATTATATTCAAATAAAGATTGCAGAAAAACGGCCTGGAAAATAATGAGACAATTTATTTTCTCGGACAATCGCAAAAGATTTCAGTCAACGTTTTTAAGGCTACCCGGTTAGAATGTCTTTCGTCGATTTAAAAATCTGTTTATTTCGAGTGTGAGGCTCTTATTGGCACTGATTTCAGTTGCTTCCCTTCAGATCAAGTAAACCTCGCTATATCTGAAGATTCAGTCTGCGGGCAGTGTCAAGTGCTTAGTAGAGCACACTGACAGGCTAGGAACGCTTACTGATGAATACTATGCTGTTTTGTCACAAGAATTATCTTTTGCAAGTTTGGGGTTCATTATCAAGTTGGTCTCCGTGGTTGGTGTGCTTGTCCATGGTATGGCACTTTACTGGGGATGATTTCCTTTAGATAACTAAAGTTTTGTTTGTTCTTTATAGGCGCGGATGAATGAAGACAATTTGCGAAAACAAGAGGAATCGGTCCAGAAGCAAGAATCTATGAGAAGATGTGAGTACATAAAGACTCATCCAGAAAATTTGAATGAAGATTTTCAACCTAAAAAAGGTTCCCCGGTGACTAATTTTGTAACTACAGTAGAACCTCCCTTAGCGGACACCTCTATTAAGGACAACCTCTCTATTAAGGACAGTAGTTTTGGTCCAAAATTGGGTTTTTACATTCAATTTGACCTCCCTAATCAGGACACCTCTCTATTAAGGACAGCACTTGTCAGTCCCGAGGGTGCCCTTAATAGAGAGGTTCCACTGTACATGTATCTTCTGAAATCCACTATTCCAGCTACTGTAGAACATGAGGCTGAACTACGCCACAAGAACGAGATGCTTCGAGTTGAGGCCGAGTTGAAGGGCAAGGCCAAGGTCGACCGAGAGAACCAGGATTTGAACTTGGAGCAGATTCGAGTGAAGGCACGAGAACATAGGGAAACGATCATGGAGTCAATTAAGTAGGTTGGTTATTAGAACTTGAAACTATAGGCTGTTCGTTTCTTTTCTGTCTGCAATATTTTGGTCTCTTGAGTACGTGCTCCTGGTAGGAGTTCTTTGAAGGTTGCTTTTGACTGATCTATGCTTGGCGACCAAAACAGAATTTTTTGGGTCAGCATTGTCAGTGCAGATTTTAGAAAAATTCTTCAGTGAGACCCAGTGGTCATTTGTGGTCCTTTGCCTAGGCCATATTTGGAACTTCTCATGCGGTCAGACAATTCAACAGTTGACATTTCATTCCAGAACTGCAGGTTCCGTCCTGGGCACAGGGTTTCAAGCGTTTATATCCGACTGGGACAAAATCTCCGCCACAGCCGCTGGACTGACCATGCTTGCAGTTGGTGTGTACACTGCCAAATTTGGTACCGGTGTTGCTGCTCGCTTCATCGAGGCAAGACTTGGCAAGCCATCTCTAGTCAGGGAAACATCAAGATTAACGGCGATAGAGGCAGTTAAGCATCCCGTCACGGTGAGTTGGGAGTACAGCACAACCTCTCTATTGCGGATGCCCATGGGCTTGGGCGTTGGTGTCCGTAATGTAGAGGTGTCCTTAATAGGGAGGTTATGCCATTATTGTCCAAAAAGTTGATTCATGTGTATGAACACGGGGGTTGTGAAGCCTGCATATTACATATTCCATTTAGTTGTAAATATTAACTACTTAGAATAATTTGATGCCATTTATATGCGAACTTGAAAATACTTATTGGCATTTCTAGCGGAGGTAATATTAATTTGCCAAGATTGATAAGAAAATGAACATGGAAGCACAGGTGAATGCTGTCTGTAGGTCGGCCTACGCCCAACTAAGGAATATTGGACTGATCCATTAGTATCTCAACACTTCTGCAACCCGTTCACTAGTGTGCGGCCTAGTCACATCAAGGCTGGATTACTGCAATTCACTGCTCTATGGCACTTCAAAAGACCTTATGAACAAGTTGCAGAGGGTGCAGAACGTGGCGGCCCGCATCATCACGCGCACCAAGCATCGAGACCACATCTCCCTTCTACTACGTGAGCTCCACTGGTTGCCGGTTGAGCAGAGGGTGAATTATAAAATCCTCATGCACATTTTCAAATGTGTGCATGGAATAGCGCCTGGCTACTTGTCAAGCCTGGTCAATATCCATAGGCCAGGAAGAGACCTTCGGTCGGCTGATGACAATAGACTAGTACTTCCAAGGGCCCGGAGCAAATATGGGGAGCGCTGCTTCTCATTCTCCGCAGCTGTTTTGTGGAATGGGCTCCCTTTTGAGGTCCGGCAGGCAAAGAGCCTTGCATCATTTCAAACGATGCTCAAGACCCATCTTTTTTCGATTGTAATTTTGTTATAAATATTGTAAAAGCGCCTTTGAACGGATTTAATCTGAAAAGGGCGCTTAAATTTAAATATGGTATATACATACATACATACATACATTGATATATGCAGGTTGTGTTCACGTGCTACATACTACATAGGCAGCGTACATCCTTATAGTTGTGTAGAAGCATTTGATTGAGCTGCCACACATCAAGCTTTATTCTTTGTAATAAGAGCACAAGGGGACTAACAACTCAATGGACTGCGATGAATGTTACTATATACAGTAGCTTGGCAATGTGATGCACAGTGAAGATAATTAAACAACACATTCGGTTTTAATTAGGAGAGCAACGGACATTAAATTCACTCCACCATGTACTTAACTGAACTTAGTGTCTAATTATGTTCATCAATTACGCAAATGTCACACCTGTTTGGTCTAATCGACTACCTAAGTGAACACGGGAAGCCATTGTTTTTGTTTACTGTCCGTAATTGCGAGGTGATTGGACCAAAAAGTCGCCATGGCCGTGTCCGCATTTCAGAGTAGAGAGGTGTCCGCCCTACAGAGGTTTTGGTTAAAGCAAATGATTTAGAAAAATCGGGACTGAGGGAACATGTCCGTAATGCGGAGGTGTCTGCCTGGCAGAGGTGTCCGCAAGGGGAGGTTCCACTGTATATCTAAGAAATCTGCAAATTAAATTCCAGACTGTCAAACGACTGTGGACCAACCCTCAAGACGCCCTCCAGGGAATCATTCTAGAACCACGTCTCGAGCAGCGTCTCCGCGATATTGCTATCACAACGCGTCATACGAAAAAGAATAAGGGCTATCATAGGAACATTCTATTCCATGGTCCACCCGGAACAGGAAAGACTATGTTCGCTAAAAGTCTTGCGACGCACTCGGGGATGGATTACGCAATCATGACTGGAGGTGACGTGGCTCCAATGGGAAGGGATGGTGTTACAGCGATGCATAAGATGTTTGACTGGGCCAATAGTAGTAGGAGGGGGTAAGTTGAGTTGGAGAACAGACAGATGTCCATCAACCAAGACATCTCCTGGCGGGGGGGTAAACAAATCTAAAAAATGTGTCGCAAGAAAATTAGTTATTTGATATGCGATTTTGCATGGCCGATATTTTCAAAAATCTTGTGCAATGTTAAATAGCCGGTGGGATTTTAAGAGATGGACAAGTTAATCAGTCTCTTTCGGAAGCTGGATGTTGTGTTTTTAAAAAAATGATGATACTCTTCTGTTGTGTTCAGAGGAGTGCTCTCCATCAAGGCCTCTTTGTGGTTAGTGCCATCATTTGTCAAAATGAACTTCGCATAATGAAAAGGAATTGTGTTGACAGTGAAGTGAGGTTTGATTTCTTTTGTTTGATATTCAGTTTAAGTATGAACATTGTTTTTCTTCATTGCAGGTTATTACTCTTTGTAGATGAAGCAGATGCCTTTCTTAGGAAAAGAAGTACAGTGAGTATTGTTTTCTCCTCTCATGGACAGGGGCTATTTTGAAAAACAATTCGTTGCCCCATTCAGAAATCAAACAAGGCACACATTGTACCATCAGAAAATGCTCATTGAAAGCATATCAACTGATGTTTGATTGGTTTTGATGATTATTTGTAACTTTCTTTAGATGAATACCTTACATCTATTAATTAGTACTTGACTTACATAATATTCCTTCACTTCTTCCTATCATTCAAGGAACAAATCAGTGAAGATCTTCGAGCAACGTTAAACGCATTCCTCTATAAAACAGGAGAACAGTCACAGAAGTAAGTTGCAAAATAAAGATGTGTTTTTTTTCGGCCATTGGACAAATCCAAAAATGGGCTTGGATTTCAAAATTGTAACAACTTTTTTTGGGGGGGGGGCAGAGTCAAAGTTATCTAATGTAAGGTGCTTACTTTACATAAAGCAAATCATTCCTGTAAATATATTTGCTCCTAAACCAAATGTACTGACATTAGTTACCAGAAACTATCTTTTCAACAGCTCTTAAAGGGACACTATAGGCCGCAGCTAGGCAGGCAAGATAAAGCTACACAAAGTCGCCAATAGGGGTCTCTCAAATCTCACAGTACGTCGAAATGATTCACGCTTGTACGAGGAATATATTTAGTGCCGAGTCTGACATGACCAAGGGCCCTTGCTGTGTATACTAGTCACCTGGAGATGGCCTAATTAGCCCCTCTGCTCCTGCCTATAGTCCCCCTTTATATCTGTAGAATAAATTTTAGTGCACGAGTTGCCTCCAAGATAGCAGGACTGAAGGAAAAAGGTAGCATTATTTAAAGTAATAAATTTTCTGTTGTTTATTTTTTCAGATTTATGTTAGTACTAGCCAGTAATCAACCTGAACAATTTGATTGGGCCATCAATGATCGTGTGGACGAAATTGTTGACTTTGTGCTTCCCGGTAAAGAGGAAAGAGAACGAATGGTGCGACTTTATTTTGAGAAGTTTGTACTTCAGCCAGCCACGGAAGGCAAAAAGTAAGTCATAGTTCATTTGCACTTCACTGGTGTGATGCCATCTTTGGGCATAGGGAAAGTAACAAGCTACTCACGTTTTCCATTTCACTTGGGTCTTTTTTTGCCTCCTGGCACAAGTACTAGGTACAAGGAATCGCAGGTGATTTTATGATCGGTCACACCGTACGTGTGTCCCAACATTATGATGGTGCGTCCGACGGATTTCCTGGCCATTTGCGTCAGCGGTGAAAGGATTTGGAAGAGACTTTAGGACTGATATTAACCGCCGATAAGTTGGCATGTATTAATCCATGATAGTGAAATGGCTTTAAACCGCATGATAAATGTTGAGATCTTCTTTTTCCAGACGGTTGAAGGTAGCCCAGTTTGACTACAGTGCCAAATGTACAGAGATTGCAGCGCGATGCGAGGGTTTGTCTGGACGAGAGGTCTCTAAGCTTGGAGTAGCCTGGCAGGTAAGGTGATCCTTTGCATGTCAGTATTGAAGACGGACAAGTAAAATAGCACATCCTGTGTGTTCTCAGATGAACGGTTCTGTTATGTGATGAATGTTCTGTGTTCTCAGATGAACGGTTCTGTTCAAGTGATGAATGCCAACGCCATTCGTTAAAAATGTTGAATTTGTAATTGAATTTTAAAATGTCCATTTGCGAAAATACAAACTAAATATAAATTTCAACATTGCTGTGATATACAAATACTATGTTTAAACAAATTTGTATTCACAATAACTGCACTACGGCATTGTGTAGTAGTGGATTCCTATTTAACGGACCCACAAGTAATTATGAACGGCGTTCCCCTTTAAGCGCTCCGCAAACTAGTGATTTATATCACTGTGACCTGTGATGATAATCACTGCTATGTGCAACAAAAAGATCCCTTGTCTGCAGGTGCAACTGGGAAATGCTGGTTTTGGTATAAAATTCAGGTTTCTGCGATTACCGATTGTTGTCACAGGCCCTTGTGATAACCACTGCTAATGAGTGATTTTTGCGATTATGATCGCATGTCACTGCGATTTTAATTGCTTGTTTGTGCGTCGCTTAAGTTGATCCTGGTCCTTCATCCAGGTTCTGGATGGCAAGAACTCCTCGCCAAGTGCTGCAAGGTCTTCGCAACTCGTCAAAATGCAGTTGGCAGAAATGATGATCATTTTATCCACTGTAAAATGCAATAATTTGTCCCAGCTTCAGTTAACCTTCTCCAATTGTGTTCAGCATTGTTGGGTGTGTGTGTTACCAACCTTTAGTTAAATCCCTCTTATCTTAAAGGGGGACTGTAGGCAGAAAGAGAGGGGCTAATTTGGCCATCTGCAAGTGACTAGTATACACAGTAAGGGCCCTTGGTCATGTCAGACTTAGCACTAAATATGTCCCTCCTACAAGCGCGAATCATTTCGACCGACTGTGAGATGTGAAAGACCCCTATTGGCGGCTTTGTGTTTAACTTTATCTTGCCAGCCCAGCTCCTGCCTATATTGTCCCTTTAAGCTATTGACGGCCTTATTTTTAAAAAAATTGAAGCCCATGCTTTTCGCATGAAAATGACCCGATTTTCAAATGATATCCTTTCAGGCAAGCGCGTATGCCTCAGAAGATGGCATCTTAACGGAACAAATGGTGGATGACCGTGTGTCAGATGCGATTGAACAACACGCCAAGAAAGTTACATGGCAGAAGGAAGATTCGTTACGACCTGGTCAACAAACCGATACCTACGTCTCACCGAAACAGGCTGCCTCATTACACCCAAATTTGAAACCAAGTACATGAGGATAGTGTTTACTAGGTTATTTTAAAATGCTAATCAATCGATGTGATAGAATTAGGTTCAACACAAACGGGCGACTAAATTGAGAACTCTTATGATGTTATGTTGACCACGACTTTAGTCACCAGTGTGAGCGGAACTTTGGGGGTGAAGACCGAAGCAGGGGAGGACAATAAGTCACTGTAAACCGTGAAATGTTCTCGAATTCTCAATCCGGCGGCTCTGGCAATAGCTCAGCCATTAACGTTAACTTCTAACTTGTCTCTTTACCTCAAAACTTTACATTTGTATATTTGGCGTAACTGCAGGGGCTGTCACGCTTAATGTATAGACGAAGTGAAGTTGGTCTTGTAGGGCAATCCGCCATGTTAAAACAACTGCAAAGATTTTCTGGGCTTAAGTATTTATACGTGGAACAGCCTTCACAACTCCCAACACATTGGTTGATATGAATAAAGTCTAGCAAATGCTTTTACTTCAATTTTGTACAGAAAGGCCCAGTGTAAATGTACATGGAGTTATAGATAAAAGCATTTGCTAGTCTTTATATAGATCACCCAATGTATATGTTGTCTGGGTTATGAAAGTCGCCTGTTGTTGAGCAATCGCGTAGTTACACCCATTTACCAAAAATCTTCCCCGAGCAGTGTCTTGAGTTTACAACGATACAGTTGATCTTTGGCAAGTACACCTTTTGGCTGTATTTTCCAATTGGGATAGATATTCACAAGAACACTGATGAGTAAACAGAAAGTGCACATCCCCAAGGCTCAGAGAAGAGTTTACCTTACTTGGGACAAACATGTGGGATTGCATTGACTTGATTGGATTTTGTTATTGTAGGTTTATAAGAATTGGAATATAGTGTGAAAGGGATCAGAATAAAAATGATAATACAAGATAAAGAACATTTCTTATTCCATTTTATGATGATGTACGTATTTAGTCACAAATGGATTTAAAAAGAAGATGCTGGCAATGGAGGAAGACTTCATAGGCTGCAAACCCTAATTCTGTCTCATCTACATGGCACTGCCCACCGATCACGCAGTCCAATACACCGGCAAGTCTCCCACTGTTCGTTAGGCTGCCGGGCCTAACGACAACCAACTCATTGCTTTACAGGAACGATATTCCCAGTCAATCGGTATCAAAATCCAAGCTTTTGGCAATGATCTCGGAATGTACTGAAGGATACTTGCCATAATAGACGAATATCGTCTCCATATAGGATATAAACGCTCTGTGTGCATGGTGTGCTATATGGCTCCGAACCCGACCAAGTGCAAATACATGCATATAGGAACGGGTAATCGCAATTACAATTCGTTGGATGGTACATGTATTACGATGGATCTGTGAATTACTGTCGTTTCGCTACATTGCCAGTTCGCTACAAGTCGTTTCGCTACATGTGGCGGTCGTTTCGCTACATGGTAGGTCGTTTCGCTACATGGGTGGAGTCGTTTCGCTACATGATGGGTATGGTCGTTTCGCCACATGGAGGACGTTTCGCTACATGGGTGGAGTCGTTTCGCTACATGGATGAAGTCATTATTTTTACTCTATTTTACCCTACTGTAATTCCCGGTGGTGACTACAAATTTATTATAGCACAGTTTGCCGGTAAAAAAACTTATACGGTTTGATGGCGCGCAAGGGGTTCTTGTCGTCCTGGCCTGGGTTAGGCCACATAAAAAAAAGAGTTGGTGATCGTCCCCGCCCGCCCCTACGAAAAACGCCCGGCCCCATTTTTTGTTAAAATCCTAAAAAAGTTGGTATAATGTTCTCTGCTATAGGGTCAGAATTGCATGGTTGGAATCTCTATGAAATTTCCTTTCAAATGACACCAAACATGTCTGTTTAGGTTTATTGTACCCAGAGATAACAACCAATCGCTCAATCGTCTGTATCTGTGTATACGTACTTATTATTGATTGACAGGGGTCATTCAAACGCACTTCAACGCAGATTTGGAGGCCTTTGCAAGGCCTTCGCGTTGGCTCGCTCAACCGTCTGTATCCGTGTATACGTACTTATTATTGATTGACAGGGGTCATTCAAACGCACTCCAACGCAGATTTGGAGGCCTTTGCAAGGCCTTCGCGTTGGCTCGCTCGTCTCCACCCATGTAGCGAAACGTCCTCCATGTAGCGAAATGACCATACCCATCATGTAGCGAAACGACTCCACCCATGTAGCGAAACGACCTACCATGTAGCGAAATGACCGCCACATGTAGCGAAACGACTTGTAGCGAACTGGCAATGTAGCGAAACAGCCTGATCCACGGCATTTTGAACTGGGAAATGGAGTCAAAAAGGGTTAAAGAGACTTGCAGCTGAATTGGGAGCCGGTATTTGAATCGGGAAATGGAGTTATAGAGGGTTAAAATGAGTTAAGATGAATAAGGAGCTGGCATTTTGAACCGGGAAATGGAGTCAAAAAGGGTTAAAGTGACTTGCAAATCAAGGACGATACCGCGGTGACGTCACGGCTTTTCCAAGATGGCACTGCATATTGTAAACAAACTCGATCCACGGCATTTTGAACTGGGAAATGGAGTCAGAAAGGGTTAAAGTGACTTGCAAGTGAATGAAATGGAGTCAGAAAGGGTTAACGTGACTTGCAGCTGAATCGGGAGCCAGCATTTGAATAGGGAAATGGACTTATAGAGGGTTAAAATTAGTTAAGACGAATAAGGAGCTGGCATTTTGAACTGGGAAATGGAGTCAGAAAGGGTTAAAGTGACTTGCAAATGAATGAAATGGAGTCAGAAAGGGTTAAAGTGACTGTAAATGAATCGGGATATGGAGTTATAAAGGGTTAAAACGAGTTAAGACGAATAAGGAGCTGGTATTTTGAACCGGGAAATGGGTCAGAAAGGGTTAAAGTCACTGATAGTTGAATCGAGAGCTTGGTAGGAAAGGGTTAAAACCACCAAGTTGAGTTATCGGACTGTGGAGGGTTAATATTTGAAAGAAATTTTAATTGGGAACTGGGAAATGCTTAGCCCATTTTGTACCCAAACACACCATGTTTCAAAATGGGTACGAATAACGAACTGGGAACTGGGAGCCAACTTCACAGACCCTAATACTTCTGGATCCTGTGATGGAAACGCACATACCAATCATTAATGATAGTGTTTCGCGGAGTGGCCGTGGTGTTCTACTCACACAAAATCGGCCTTACGAGGACAAAGGCACAACCAGAAGACCGGGAGAAGAGGACGAAGTCTGAAACTACCGGTAGCTACGGGATTATCATCAGAGTTCACATCAAAACCCCATCAAGGCCAGAGTCCTGTATTGGTGATTGTATACAATCAGTGTTATACCTTAGAGTAACCAGCTCTAGGGCCTAATCCGTCAGAATACAATAGGACTGGACACTTTTCCCAGGACATTTCCGACTGCTACACCGTCTTCATTGCCCCCAAGAAAAAGTATCCTTCCCTATTGTATAGTGACAGATTAGGGTATCAAAACGCCATCCTGAGGAAGTCGCTTCTCTGGCCCAATTTCCACACAAAATCAGACAGTGCACCTTACTCGTCCTCAGCTTGGGCACTCGCCTGCAGAAGACATACACGTTTTGGAAAAGGTCCAAAGAAGCACAGCAAGGTTTGGCGGGAATGAATATCAAGACACAACCCCAGGAGCGGTCACACGACTGCTGACAAGCCTGAAATGGGAATCCCTTGAAGACGGACGAAAGAAGCCATCAGCCGACACTAACCATCGATGAAAGCGACCCAAGAACAAGAGGCACCTCCAAACTCCACCAGCCGAGATGCAACAGTATCCAACACCAATCTTCCTTCTTCCCGAGGACGATAAATCTATGGAACTAGCTGCCACAACATCTTACTGCAGTTGACACCCTGGAGCAATTCAAACATCTCCTGGGTGATTTCAAGTTCCAACGAGCATAGAAGATTTTAACAACACCGACTAAATTTTATCGTCAAATTTTATCCAACCAAGCTTTTTAATCACTCGCACGTCTGCACAATTCAACAAAGACTAAATTACACTCAAATTGAGCCCTACTCTCACCGGGAAGAAGAATATGCTTCCAGAAACTGATATAAATGCAAAATTGTTGGAGTCGTTCGAAAGTAGACAAGGCTGCTGATACAGACAGAGCCCACCGACTGGCTGTCTTCCTTACAAACTGTCAATATCTCGAATACGTACAAGCGGTAGCATCACAATTCGGTGACACTTTCCCTTATTTATTCGAAACAATCAATCTTGGATATGATATATATGTCGTCTCCTCTCCCTCAGTGAACATTTTGTAAGTCTGGCACTTAGTGAAACTACGGAATGGAGCATTCCGCATAAATATTGAACTGGACAGGTATCATTGGCTGCCGATGGAACAGGGAATCTGTCCAAACGCGAATTGTGACTCTTTTGAAACAAGGAGCATTTTCTCTACCAATGTGCCACCTATGAGAAAGTATGATAACTGTTGAAAAATGAAATTACAATTAAACGGTGCCTTGGGGACAACATGTCCTTGGGTACACGGCGTACTGCCGTAGTGCTCTAGCTATCCGAAATGCTACTGGGTAGATTTGGCACTAGGGTGGTGGCTGCGGCCTTCCCAATGCTCTGTCGAACGGCTCTTAAACCATCAGGGGAATCAGTGGAGTAATGGTTAGAGCGCCGGACTCATAACCGAAAGGTCGTGGGTTCGACTCCGGTTAGAACCACAATACTGGTTTCAGTGTCCCTGGGCAAGACACTTAACCCTGCAGTTGCTTCTCTCCACCCAGGTGTATAAATGGGTACCGGTTGGAATGATCAGCTAGTGCGCTGAATTGACGGCAGCCTTTCTGAGTTCTACTGAAAGGTTTCAGGAGAGACCGGGGTAATAATGTAAAGCGCTTTGAGCAGGCAAACGGCCTGGATACTGCGCTATATAAGACACATCATTATTATTATTTTATTATTATTATTGATTAAAAGGTCTGTGTTGGCCCGGCTTCAGCGTGGCCGAGTGTGCATGTTGCATGGCAGCATGTACGCGCTGTCATGTTGACGTTGAGCTAGCACGGACAGCGTGGTTGCGTCTTGTAAGCCTATCAAGGCTGGCTGTACACATGTATACAGATGACACTTAGATAAACACAACACAATAGAGCAATTGATATTTTGATATAAACTGTCCACGTTTTATTATATAAGTGACTCTCCTATTTTCGTCTTGGTTGGAAATTTTCAAGCAAAATCCATATCATCTTCCACTACCACGACCTTTGATTTTTTTCCTGGTTTCCCCTTTCCAGTTGTTTTCTTCCGCTCTTTCTTCTCTGCCGCCTGACCGTCGCTTATATCTTTCATATGCTCATACTAGAAAAGTAGAAGAATCCTTCATCAACACGGTGGCAAAAGAATCTTAACCAACTTTTTTATTAGACACCAAAAAATTTCTCTACCTCAATAATGTTCAAATATTAATATTAGCACCAAGTCTAGTCGCTCCAAATTCTCAGAAAACCAGGTGAAGTGTATAATCATCTGTAATGGGCAAGAGTGAAAGGACTTTTCCCAGTGTCATTTAGAGAAACCTGATAAGTAATTTGGAATTTTTTAGTCAACCCAGAAACTTTTGAGCGGATAAAAGGTTACAAATGGCTACTCCATGTATGGCCCCATGGCATTTCTGTTTGGCTGGCCATTCCAGCCAAAAAATCTGCATAGGTCTATGGCAGCCGCCATTTACATCGTGTGATGTCACAAGATTGTGTATAACGTCGTGGCTATCTCTGTTGCGGTGAATCACCGTGAGGTGTGTTGTTTTCACATGTGCTGGAAGCTCGTATGATGTCATTTTCACTAAAGGTAACATGGCCAACATGTTTTTTGGTGCTAAGTTGTTGACCAACTTAAATGTCCGGTGGTCGCATGTCAGGAACTGGCACCCCAAAAAAGGTTTGATGTGGCAATATTTTGGCACAGAAATTTGGTCAGCTGTTGCATATATATTGCTGGTGTCTCCAATGTAAATAGTTTAGAACAATTTTTATAGGTGTTCTTGTATTTTTTAAGGATTGTCAAATTATTTGAATATTCTGAAAAAGCATGCTTCAGAAAGAGTTAAAATAACCATACCAATCTCTGACTTTTCCTCACCAATAACAAGACATCATCAGGCTGGATGGTTGATCTCTTTGCGTGCCTGCGGAAAGATAAAATTACAGTGGAACCTCCCTTAGCGGACACCTCTCTATTAAGGACAACCTCTCTATTAAGGACACCAGTTTTGGTTCCAAATTGGTAGTTTCCTTTCAATTTGACCTCTCTTATTAGGACACCTCTCTATTAGGGACAGCACTTGTCAGTCCCGAGAGTGTCCTTAATAGAGAGGTTCTACTTTACATTGTTTATGCAAACCAAGAAACCTAGTACAATAGTCTCAAGTAACAAATTCCACGGATGGCTTCTTCCTGGATTCTGATACAGTCAAATTTCCAAGGATAAGCTATATCAAGAATTAGTTATGAATGACTAGTCTTTATCATTTCTTGGCTATATCAATCAAGAAATTTGTTCTATGGTTACTGGTAGTAAAAGGTCACATCAAATCACTCTCAAAACAAATAAATGTCAAAAGTGAAAGTCATTTCAGACATTCGCATTGCAGAGAAGAGGGGTTGAAATATTATCCATTGTTAATGTCATTCTAGGCTTACTTTGCAAAAGCCTCCAGGTCAAGACTCATTGACTGAAGTTGTCTAAATGTTGTCTCCGCTACAGTCGCTATGAATGATTTGGTGAAGGTGGTGTTCATCCTTGTTGAATGTTCTTCACAAATTCTCCCAACTGTGTAGAAAACTGCAGCCCGGAGGCGCTGTTAATGAAGAATGAATGATGCATTTTTGATGACAGTGTGATGGTCACAGAATCGACATGCACACGCAGGGGAAGAAACGTGAATAGTTCGGGTCTTTATCATGACTTGACGAAGAATACAATTACAATATCGCGTGCACAAAATATGTTGTAGGAATGAATGGATTTTTTTCTTTGACTTTAGGCAGGGCATAGCCTACCCTTGATTGTATAATTTCAACAACAACCTCATCATCATCATCTGCTCATCATCATCAGCAGTAGGTCTACTCAGGCTACTGTACATGGATGCCTGTGAGCTGTGACTGTGCAGAGTCAAGAGTGGCCAGAGCACAGGCTCGTGAAAATAAGAGCTAAAAAATCGGGGGCGGACCCGGTCCTCTGCGAAAAAAGGCGCGGCGTCAATCAACTGGCGCAAACAAACCCACACACTGACAACACAAATAGAAGATTGTAAGGCTAAACTTTAGAATCCCCGATCAGAAATGACGTAGTTTGATCGCATTCAACTATAAATCCATTGAACAGTGGTGCTTGGTTAGTGAACCGATGACCTTTTTTTGGGGTGTGATCGGGGATTCTAAACTCGTTCCGATTGTAATCTATTCATTTTATGTGTGTCGACGGGGGGGGGGGGGGGGGGGGTATTGAGCTCATATTTCCACGTCCCTGCGGTCAAAGAGACTTCGCGTGGACATCGTCCACATTGATATGCACTAGACAATGTCAGTGTCACTCTGCGAGTGTGAGGTCACAGAGGTGATGATTGATACCAACAGAACACGAGTGAATGCCAACCTGCTGAAGCACGAGATTATCTTCACCACCCGCCATTCTTTAAAATCTGGACCAGCACAGGACTGTTACTGACAGCATCAGCGGTGCAGCATGTATATAATGTAGGTTTTCCTCAGCTTTTTGCGGTAAAATCATGAAAATACATAAAATAAGAAGAATAAAAACTTCAATTTCCCGCAAATGTGCAGCACAGGCTACGTAGAAAATCCAGATTCAGAAATGATCAGTCTCACGCAATCGGGAATGGATTGAAATTATTGTACTGTCAAATGTACAGAAGAATTTGCAGCCAGTGCGCAAGAGCCCATGCCAAACCGAAGGTGGATTCCACTACTTTTAAGCAATCCGAATCGACCTTATGTGTGTGAGCATGGTAAATGAGATTTTCATAACGTTCAAAGCTCTGTTTTATAATAAATGCTCTAATTAATATGAGTTTGTCTGCTGGAGCAGATTGATATCGTATTGGTGTTCGTCTGCAACAAATTCGTTTGTTCCTCCCAGTGCAGTGTCAGTTTGAATTTTGCCGATTGTTTTTACTTCTCAGACATTTCAGATTTTCACCCTCGATCCTCGTTCATCCATGTCATCTTCATCGTCATCATCATGCATGCACAGTGGCCAGTGCCGGCCATCCTAAACAGCGTCCAGGTAAAAAGCCTGGGGTAAACAGTGATCAAAACAAAAGCCAGTAGCCATAAACGAAATAAGTTTTATTAGTAGGCCTACACCATAAAACACATTTCCTCAAAATTTCACGATATTTGGCCGGGTGCAATAACTTAGGGAGGTGTTGCAGGAAGCCCTATCATTTCCTCCCAACATCCAAGTCAAATCCAACATGGCCGCCGACTGGCTGGTCGACGCTGGTAAATGAAACGTTCAGGAAATTTGGAAAATGTCCCGCTTATTTCGTTCATGACCACTAGACCCTATTTCGATGACCTTAAATATGCTTTTAAAGCTGGTGGACGCTGTTTAGTATGACCCGCCAGTGCAGTGCATGTCATGTCACTACCCCATCAGTTTCGGCTGGTATCCGGTCGTTTTGCTCCCTGACCTTTTCACCCCCTGACATTTTCATCCCCAATCGTTCCACTCCAAATCAGAGGCGTTTCGCTCCAGATACGAGACTTAAGAAGTTGGCCCGGAAGTTACGGTGGTACGTTTTAAGTATAGTCACACGCATACCGGCTATGACTTCGAAGAAAAACGCTGTGTATACCTTCAAAGAAAAACGCAGTGTATATACCTTCAAAGAAACACGCAGTGTTTTCTTTGAAGGTGATATGCTTAACAGGTCATAGCCGGTATGCACGGGACTATACTCAAAACGTACCACCGCAACTTCCGGGCCATATTGTAGTCGTTTCACTCCCTGGACCCTGTCCCTGGAACTTTTGGAATGGGAATGGGAAAGTGACCCAGGAAAGTACAAGTGTCAAAGTATGTGCTTTCCTCTTTCCGGTGTTGTCAAATCTACAAAAAAGGAATCATTTGGTTATCTTCTGACGTTGAAGTTCTGTGTGATCTTTGGCAGCTCACTTGTCTATCTTTATCATTCATCGGTCATCAAGTGAAATGTGCGGCTCAGGCGTCTCCCACCAACGAAATGTTTTTTTTAAAAGAACCCTGCCCCTATTTTGTTTGGCCAACACCAGGTGCAAATTTTTGTCTCATTTTAATTTTAAGGCTTGCTAGTGCTGTTTAATGATGTCTGGATCGCTACCACCCTCATCAGACTCGATGTCATCTCAGGAATCTTCCTCACTACCCTACACTGTGGGACCCCAAGGTGAAGGTCGTAACCTTGGCAATGGACACAGTACGCCATCACCACTCAAGATCTTTGGCCAGGCAAAGAAGAAGGTCAATGTTATATTCACAGATATTGAAGCTTACGTGAAAGAGAGTGAATACTTTCTTAATGGTAAGACTGGGGATAGTTAATTTAGGACCGTTTAACATGAGATTATCCTCCAAGAAGGAAATGAAGCGGAGTTAGATTATATTGTTGATTCTTGAGAGGAGAAAAAAAGGAATTATTGATGGGCTCCAGCCAACACTGGCAACAGCACTGAAATTCTCACAATTCTATGAAGCCTACCAACCTAAAAAGTGGACTTTACTCTTCCTCTTGGTCACCTTATACTTTTGCGGGGTGCATATTGCTGGCAAAGATACTGATAATGCAGAATTAATCAAAAGATAAAAGTTTTCATGATAAATTTGCATTTTCCTACTGGTGTTCGTGTTCTAAGTGGAGAGATACGGGTTTGGAATTAGGGGTCCTGCATTTGGGAACATGTTTAAAGTCGATGCAAAGCAAGACACAAACCCTTTTGGTTTGCTCTTTTTTCTCTGTCAGAAATGTATGATCTTGTTCAAATTTTATTAATTTAAAATTTCAGTTGTTTCGGGCCAAGAACAAAACATAGTGAGCAAGAATCACTTGGAGACGATCCATGGCTTCAGAGAGAAGGTTCAGGGAATTACTGGAGTTCTTGGCAGGGATCATATGAAAGTGGCATTCTTTGGAAGGTTTGTGTTGTGTAATGTAATCATTTGATGATCTCTCTCAAGTTTGTACCGCATTTGGTCGACAGTAACGGCATGCCAACAAATTTCAAAAACCAGAACCAGTTGTTGATATGTCACCTTTTGTTGTTAAGTTGTTGCGCTATGAATATGACGGAAACATAGCAACCCCCAGTTAATCAGTTAAGTACACAATCATGTACAATGGGTGAGATAAAGTATTGGGTTTAACCAGATTTTAAAACCGGTTTTAAGAAAGTTTTAAGCTAAAACTGGTATTTGACCTCCCAACATGTTTTTGGTTTAAACTGTCTTGAAACTGTCTTTAGACCGATTTTTCAGACAAGTTTTAAAACTCTGATAAAACTTTGGAAGTTTTAATCTGAACAGAGAGGTAAAAGTTTTGCAAAATGCACTACCAAATGTACATGGTCGGTTTTAAGTCCTAGGACTTAAGGCTGTGCTGAGGTCAAATATAAGAATAAAACTAACAGTCATGTTTGCTCTACCTGTGATATTTGCTGTTGCTCAGCAAAGAGGGGACGACTTTGTAAGAAAGCCTGCCTACAGCGGAGAACCAATTGAGAGGCATTTGAGACTAAACCAGCGCATGATGCATGAGAACTGATTCAGCGAATCCTTGAGTTTAAGCCTGGTTTTATCTTAGTTTTATCTAAGGTTTTATCTCGGTGTCAATCTGTTCTTAATCCTAGGGCAGTTTTATGTGGTCAAATAAAGACTGAGAGTTGGTTTTAAACCGAGATCTTATACCCAATACTTGACCTCACCCAATGTATTTCAAAACCTTTTTCAGGACGTCGAATGGCAAAAGTACTGTGATTAATGCTATGTTGCGTACGAAACTGATGCCAAGTGGTATCGGACATACGACACACTGCTTCCTTCAAGTCGAGGGAGGAGATGGCGGAGAATCGTATCTCAGGACTGAGGACTCGGAGGAGCATAAAAGCGTCCAGGTGGGTAGATTGTGATTTTGCAGACTGGTTTTGTGTCCTCAGTCTAGCTTGAGAAGGCCATCGCAAGCTACACATACATGTATTTCTCTCTTGGATGGTGTCCATTGCTTGCCATAATGCTGATGTTCTATGCGACAGTTGAAAGGAATCTCTGTTTTACATCTCCTTCTGGTTCAAGGTTGAGCTGCAATCATAGTAAACTGACTACCCAAGATCCAAAGCATTGTGATTGTACCAAGTTAAGAACCTAATCAGTTCTAATAGTCATGATCACACCATGCCAGCCTTTTCAAGAGTGCAGGGCAGAGATATTCTTCTCGCACAGTGACAGTTCTAACATGCAAACAGTTGGTAGAGCCAAATTCCTTAGATTTGATTATTCAGAAAATGCTATAAATCATTGAAAGGCAATGTTATCCTTTTTTCCAGTCTGTGAAACAGCTGGCCCATGCTCTGAGCTCAGTCAAGTTGGACCAGAATTCCCTGATTTCAATAGTATGGCCAAAAGAGAAATGTCAACTTCTAAAGGATGATGTGGTACTTGTAGATAGGTAAGTTTCCTTTCTCGGTAAGTCTAGTCTCGTACAAGCAAATTCAGAGGACACTGTGCCAAATCAGTATGCATCATATAAATACAGTCTTTGGGAGCGAGATACCTCAAAGGGTAAGACCAGTGTACCTTGCAATTTGATCTTGGCGGAACCCCAAACCTGTGCATTGTCGCAGATCTTCAAACGAGAGTTAGAATCTAATTCAACTGTACCTTAGCATGTGATTTCTGGGAACATCTATCTTAATTACTACAAAGCATATGAAATGAGTCCATGTCCAATTGGCATGTTTTAGTTGCAGTTCATCTCTCAAGGAATGAGAACGTCAGATTAGTTCTTTTTTTACTTGAAACTATTAGTTAAGTTAAGCACTTACTCATAAGCTTTCAATCTCTACTGTGACCTTAAAGTCTCGGTTGGTGACGTTATCTGGTGTGTGTTGAACCAAGTTGGGTTGAATGAGGTGTAAATGAGGCGATTCGCAGAAGAGCAGCCAGCCCGACACTGAACAAGGACGGCAGCCAACACAACCACTCGCCCATCTGGAGCCGTCTTCTACGGAAAACACTGGGGCTACCGTCGCATTCAAAGTTTCGGCCACAACTCACTACGGCGTGACCAATGTCTCCGTAGATATGGAAAGCTATAAGTAAGTGATTACCTTTATCAAGTGTTTCAATTTAAAAAATTATTCTGATGGTATGTTTTATTTCCTTTGCAGCCCCGGTATAGATGTCACCCCTGACCTTGACAGTTGGATTGACAAGTTCTGCCTAGACGCTGATGTGTTTGTTCTGGTGGCGAATGCTGAATCAACACTTATGCAAACGGTAAGTCGGTCTGTTCTGAATGTGTCATAACAAACTGTAAGGTTCTGGAGACTATTTGATTATTTAACAGCCAAATCTAATATTAACATCCGCTTCTATTCCAGGAAAAGAACTTCTTCCATAAAGTTAGTGCCAAATTATCAAAACCCAACATCTTCATCTTGAATAATCGCTGGGATGCTTCGGCAAGTGAACCAGAGTATATGGAGGAGGTGAGTAACCATCCATGGTACATGGGTGACTTAGCACTTTACCAGATTTGCGATTCGTTCCAGACAAGAAATTGCTGCTAATGGTGGATATGGCAGTTAGCACTTGCCATTTCTTTTTCAAAGACGCCATTTGGCACTCCTGGGGCCTGGCAGGTACCTCCGACAATAAAACAGACTTCAGGTAGACTCGAGTAATGTAATCCTTTTGGCAATTAGCAAACTTTTGGCATGGTTTCCCCTCCACCCACGAACCTTTAGGGACCTTTGAAATGTCCATTGCGAAAATGAAAAAAAAGAATATTTAAAATAAGTCCTTTGTAAAAGTGTCCAATGAGCTATTTTTAAAAGTGAGTTTTTAAAGCGCAACTAAAAGATTCATTTAGCACCACTCTATCCTCGGGAAAAGAGTTCCATAGTGTTACTCTATGTATTAGAGGCTCTCAGTGCTGCATAAGAAGTGAAGTGTGGCTTGAGCATCTATCTATCCTACAAAAAATATTTCAGGTCAAACGACAGCATGAAGAAAGGAACATCGCATTCCTGGCAGACGAGCTAAATGTGACAACTCGTGCGGAAGCAGCTAATAGAGTGTTCTTCGTGTCGGCACGCGAAACATTGACGTCAAGGCTGCATCAGGAATCTGGCACACCAACACCAAGTAAGTGGTGGCTTCGAGTGAGTTATTTAGGTCAAGATCTATAACTGCTGCATGGGATGAAAGCCCTCATCTGCTCAGCAGTAGGACAAATTCGAATCAGTCAACATCACTGTGTTTTACTAAGGAAGAAGTTTCATTTAACTAGACCAAGAGAATTGGTCAAATGTCACAAATGAAGTGCTTAAAAAACAGATTGAAAACCTTGTCTGCCCGGCAGTAGGACGAGTTTGAATCCGTCAACATCACTGTGTTTTACTAAGGAAGAAGTTTCATTATATTAGACCAATAGAATCGATCAAATTTCTCTAATAAAGTGCTTTAAAAAACTGATTGAAAACCATCATCAAAAATATGTAAGGTGAGCTTGGGTGTATATCTTTGTCATTGTGTACCCACTGGATCCCTTGTGAAATTTCACCTCTGAGTGCGCATGCCTCCCCCATTACGTTGTGCTGTTCATCTCTAAGGGAGAAGAAAAACAATAACCAAAACTACATAGAATTACAAAAGTTAAATTTTTTTTCCTTTCAAAACTGAGTATTCATTTGTTCATTTCTTCCCATTGCAGCTGGTGCACTGGTAGAGGGATTCCAAGCCAGATTATTTGAATTTGCAAATTTTGAACGAAAGTTTGAAGAGTGTATTTCAAAGACTGCTGTCAAGACGAAGTTTGCTCAGCACACAGAACGTGGTAAAATGATTTCAGGGGAGATGAGGATGATGATGGAGGATGTTTATATGAATGCACAGCATAAGAGGTATGTTAGATTGAGGGATTGTCCGGTTTCACTATCTTAGGTTGTTTTCGTTTATTTAAAGGCATATGCCATTCGTTTAAAAGTATGATATTGTAACTGAATTTGAATATTTCCAATTGCAGAAATACGTACTGAATCAAAACTTCAGTATTGCCGTTGAGTAGACTGATCTACAAATACTATAAATACAAGTTTCAGCAAATTCGAACGCATAAAAACTGCACTACGGCATTGTGTATAAATGGATTTCTATTTTCGTGGACCACCAGTAATTAAGAACGGCGTATGCCTTTAATGTGCTCTGTCTGTGTTTGCCCCAGTGAGCATTGTGGTTGTTGTAGGATCTACAGTAAGGCGTCAGTTGGTCCAATGGACATGCAAGGGGGTTGAATAGGGTTGAGTAAGCAAGCTTACAAGGAACATTGGTTTTACATCTGTCATTCAAGGGATGAAGCAATTTTGGGTTTACAAGACTGCAACCTAATTATTGGACTGCGCAGCAAAAGAACTGGCATAGTTAACTTCGCACAAGACGGAGGAAAACGTTGCCTGCCTAAATGAACCAGCAGCCAACTAAAGACCATGTGGTCACATACCACGTGTTCTATTGTTTGTTGTACCTATATTCAGATTTGTTTTGGCTCTGAACGGTTATCTCATACTGGTGTTTTGAACTCATGCTCTTGTCAGATTTGAACTGGTGACTGTTGGCAAGGAGCGTGTATTGTTGTTCTTGGTGATCCTAATTTCCTTGCTGGCATATTTTGTGTGTCTTTCCCCAGTCCCCTTTCTGTGTTCATGTAGGCCTACAAATTGCTCAATTCTCTCTCTCAGGGATTCGTGTGGTACGAGGCGGCAAGAGGCTGCCGACAATCTTGACTACACGACCAAGCAGCTGGCATTACTAACGTCGGAAACGAAAGACAAGATCAAACAAATGGTGGAGAATGTTGAGCGTAAGGTGTCAAGTGCGTTGAACGAGGAGATACGCCGACTGTCTGTTCTTGTTGATGAGTTTGATCGGCCGTTCCATCCTGATCACATGTTATTGACAGTTTATAAAAAGGTGAGTAAGAATGATTGAGAATTTTATCAGGGTGGAGGGGGGGGGGCAGAAATATATAGGTGTGGAGTTGGAAGTATTTTGATCCTCTCCAAGGACAGTAAATTTGGAAGGTAATCTTATGATATCAACCAGTTCTGTGTTGAGCACAAAAGAGTGTGTCTGTGATTAAGACTCTAATTGCTATAATTGCCTGTGATCTTTCATTTCTGTGATAAATTTAGAAGATGACAGGCCTATACCTATAGTGGAGAATCCTCCGTTGAACTCTCATATGACAGACTGCGTTGTATTGTGGGGCAGCGATAGCACAGTGGAAGGGTCGGGCTCATGATCAAGAGGTTGTGGGTTCAACTCCTGGCCGAGTCGCTGCTTAGTTCCCCTACTGGTCGGTTTCAAGTGAGCGCCTTGTGGTTGCTCCTTGAAACCCCCGATTGATTTCTGTGGAGACGGGGTTATAATATGATATTCCAAAGCGCATTGGGCGAGAACTATAATGTCACGGAATTGCGTTATATAAAAGACTCATTATTATTATTGTATTGGACATCATTGCTCTTTGATGATTGAAATATTTAAGAGTAAAATAATATGGTCTCTTCTGTGCCAAATGTTCCCCTTCTGAAGGAATTGCACATCCACCTGGAGGAGTGCCTGAGTCGTAACCTGCAGATTAAGTGCACCCAAAATATCAGATGTTTAATGGGTGGAACGCAAACCGCCATTACAGGTAAGACAGCCCCCACCTGAATGAATGTGTGACAATAATGTTGCTTTAGGATTCGTGTTAATAACATGGCATGATTTCTTCGAACCGTTCAATTATGTTTTGTTACCATGTACCTTAAAGGGAACTGACACCGGCCAGCGGTTTAGCAAACTTTTCAACTTTCACCGCCCGAGAAAGTCAAACTTCTGACTTCCTGTTCGAGTTCAGATTTGTAGCTCCGCCCCCAGTGCCCGAGCATGCGCAGTTCAATTTGTTATTGAAAATATTGAGAATCATGTCGAAAGTTCGCGTAATCGGGCGATCAAAAAAGGTCTCAAAAGCCGATCAGCTGCTGGCGATATCAGACCTATACACGCATACACACAGCCTCAGGCCTCGTGCTTTTGACATCTGTCAAACAGCCGCGAGTCATGCGATCTTTCATTCATGAGTTTTCGTAGTAAATTCCATAGTAGTGACGACACTCAACGTTTGACAGCTAGGCGCCATGTTTCATTCATGCCTCGTTCTGATCACCCGATACGCGGGAAATGAAAACGAGGTCATACGAACTGGCTGGGCCGTGTCAGTTAAGTTTTATAATTTGCTTGTAGAATGTAGGTTAGATCAGAAGTCGTTGTTGTTCGCATACCATCTTCATTGTCTCCAGATTATGTTTCAGTATCCCTATTTGACACTCACCAATTTTAGACTCAGACTCAGCATCAATTCAAACGCCTCTTCACCTTGGGTGCCCAACGACGTCAATATACGTCTTTCAGTTCCACTTCAACCATTCGTTGCCCAACAACGTAGATCAACGTCATTGAACAAGAGTACTTAAAAGTACTAGCTCTATGAAACTATGTTGCTAAAAAATAATGATATGAAAAAATACAGAGTTTTTGTTTCAATGGAATGGTGGGTTCTTGGAGAATCTAATGCAAAAAACTCTATCTCTAGCAATTATCTCTAGTGTTATGGAATCTTTCTTAGACATGTTAGAGTGGTGGAATAGTGGGTAATTGCGGGCACATAAGAATTGTCTAGCCTAATCCGTGGCATTGATGATGAGCAATGGTCAGGTAATTTCCTGATGAGATGAAAATTTGAATAACATTGATTTTCGAACTTTGCACTTTGCACTTTGATCAATCTATTTGGATATACTGCAGGGGGAATCAGTAAAAATTATTTGGCAGCCAAGGTTTCAAGGACAAGGACCATTCATGTGTATATTTTACCGGTGGCCCTCTGTAAATGTTCATGTACACGTGAACATAATACATGATGTTGTTGACCACTGCTGTCCGTGGAAATGGACTTCCATGAACAGTATCATTTCCAAAGGGCTAAAGGTAAATAATATATACAAAGGAAGCTGGCCTTCGAGAGAACTCAGAGTTATCTAGGGGTATAACTTCTTGAAACATAATCTGTGAGCAGTCACCTGCATGTTCTGTTGTTTAATCATTTTGTAATGTCCAAGTTTCATTGCCACAGGAGTTGCACTCACATGTCGAGCAGGGTCTCGGCCGAAACCTGCAAGCTAGGTGCTCAACAGCTTTACAGCAAGGGGTAGACAGTACAGAAAAAGACATGACAGGTGAATTTTTTTCTGAATTTTTTTCCGAGGTGAAATGTTTTATTCAATAGTACTGTGAAACGAGGGGTGAATATCCGTCTCTGTGCGTGGATTAGACCGTTGTGATTAAATGTGACGTAATACAGTATCTTTACTGTTGCATTATCCTGACGTATCGCAACGTCAACAATGGATTTATTTAATAGGATTGGTGTATTCTAAAAGCATAAGCAGGAGGTCATGGGCTGGAATTTGATATTCTAATGACACAAAATGTAAAAAAGCGTAGGCGGGCTTATGAAGCCGGGTACTCACTAATTGTGTTTTATCTATATTCCTTATACATTGTCTATATTATAGCTGGGAGTCAATTATAAACTGTACCGGTTGTTTTGTTTGGCTGTTTGGCACATGAAGCAGTTAAATAAATTTGAATTTGAATTAGAATTAGCTATCAAAATGACAATCAAATAAGGCTGTTCTACCATTATTCGGTCGCAAGGTCTCGTCATTACGTTAATCTGTGTCATTAACATGATTAACCCTTAAAAGGCCAAGATAATAATACGGCCATCTCCCCCACCGCCAAATTAATAATGGTAATTTTCTCTGAGACAATCAGAAATTTCGATCTAAAAACACACCAAAAGGTTCTGCACCATTGTATAGCAAATACACTGTGTAATAGCAGTCCCACACGCAAACAACACGCTGAGATCGTCAGTTTGTGATAGTGTTGCCGTATGGTGTTAGAATATTGAACTAAACTGGGCATGGTGAAAATTCGATGAACGTCGAAGTTGGCGTCTTTGCCAAGATTCGACGATCGTCGCAGTTGGCCCTTTAAGGGTTAAGAAACACACATAATTAACCAATCTGTGTTGTTCACCGTAACACACCATAACATCACTAGAAACAGTATGACAAGTGAACAAAATGCATGTTCATAATCTTCCAATTTATATTCGTCATTGTTTTGTTTGGTGTTCATGCATGTTGTTGTCCACGACATCAAGAGGTACCGTACATTTGAGACTGAAACCTGGTTATCTGTGTCCCTCCTTAGCCTCCTGTACAACTGAAAAAAGGAGATATTGATGCCAGCAATGTGAGGGACACCGCTGTATACACCTTTCCAGAAATGGGGCGCTGAGTGTGCGAAATAGTGATGTCATAAGGGGAAACTAGGCCTTATTGTGGAGGGACAAAGGAGATAGTCATGGTTGACCAACACACTTGAATGCCTTTAATGACGGACAAGGGGGAAAAGTTAGTTCCAATGCAAGCCACCAATTTCGGGAAGCATGTATAATGTGTATTGATACCTGCTAGTGCTATTTATAAAAACATCTTATTTTACTGCATTCGGTCACGGTGCTTGAATCCAATTCACAAGTTCCCTGTTATAGTTTTAGAGTCAGTGGTTTTTGTACAACTGTTATAAATGAAAAATGACTTTTCATGTTACAGTAGGACCTTCCTTAGCGGATAACTCTCTATTAAGGACAACCTCTCTATCAAGGACACTAGTTTTGGTCCCAAATTGGTAGTTTCCATTCAATTTGACCTCTCTAATCAGGACACCTCTCTATTAAAGACAGCACTTGTCAGTCCCGAGGGTGACCTTAATAGAGAGGTTCTACTTTAGTTCTATGCCTAAAAAAGCCTGCCATTACCTGTTAACCCATTATCTGATAGGCATCTGATGTGATTAATGAAGCGTTTCAAAAAAAGATAAACATGTATGCCATGGTATGGCTAGCTACAAAATGTTCGATAGTGCGATTCAAGAAATAAGTACATGTACACAATGATGCAGATCTTTAGAACTGGCTTAAAACTTGCAGTCCTTGTGATGGCACAATGAAGATGCTATATCAGGTGTACATTTATCTAGGCCAACATGTCTAATGCATAAATGCATTATAAATGTATAATTTGTTCAAGTCGAGTTGGACTGACCTTTTGCAAAGTTGTACCTTAAAGTAATTATTTTAGCACTATGAACCTTTTGATTTTCAGTTCAATTTTAAACTGATTCTGATTTGTATTTAAGAGAGACTAACAGCCCTTCTGCCGGAAGATGCGAGACAACATACAGCCAATCTCCTCCCCGTGAAAGATTTTGAAGTCGCATATCGCCTAGATTGTCGGAACTTGTGTGCCGATTTCCGTGAGGATATCGAATTTCGATTTTCACTCGGCATCACAACATTAGTGAACCGTTTCTTGGGTCCCAAGTCTGGAAAACGTGCTCTGTTAGGATATAATGACTCGGTAAGTTCTCAGATAATTGATTATGTGGGGTTAGTTTTATATGAAGGGGCAGCCCTAGCAATGAGCAGACCACTTGTCACTGGTAATTCAGGATGGGGTAATAGTCTCTGTCTCAGGTTGTTTCCATGTCGGAAAAAATGCGGGTTTTGCAAGCCTCGCAAAGAGCTAGGAACAATGACAATGAAGTGCAAATTATGTAATAGTATTTCATCGATTAATTTTTTTGAAATTTTCTATTACATCTGCTGCTGAGGTTAACTCCTTCAGTCCGCAAGCTGTAACACGGTCGCTATGTTTGATTTTAGAACCGCATGATTTTAGAACTACTTTGATTTTAGAACTCACGGTTTTTCAAATTCAAATTTCCCGCACTTGTCACATGATACCGTCGCCTTGTATACACTTGTGGTGACTCAAACAACATATTTCAATGCGTTGACGGTTTTTTCAATCGGCTATAATTGGATTGGTAGTTATCAGGTGGCACTGCAATCTGTGCTATCCTCTTCCGATTTTGTTAGTCTGATTGTCTGAAATTCGCCTCGGTTTTCAAATCAAACCTTGCGAAATGAGTTACAGGCTAAAAGAGTTAAAAGATGATTTACAATGGACACATAAATGAATTTGCATACAACTTGATGACACCACAGACCTTTGCACTTCATTGTTTGTATGGAGTGCAAAACCTGCCTGTTATCATCATCGGGATCATGGCAGTCACAGTCACAATGCATGACATTGCTCATTACTCCATTGTTAGGCCATGGGAATGATTAATCCTGTTTACCGTCCGAGAGATTTAAAAAGATGATGAGGCTTTTTTTCATTTTTAGCTCACCTCTTAGCAGAGGTGAGCTTATCCCAAACCGTGGCGTCCGTCGTCCGTCGTCGTCGTCGTCGTCGTCGTCCGTCGTCGTCCGTCGTCGTCCGTCGTCCGTTAGCAGGGCACGTTTCGTAACTGTTAGAGCTATTGAGTTGAAACTTGGTACACATGTACCCTTATGTAATGACACCTTGGAGACCAAGTTTCGGTCCAATTCGTTTCATGGTTTGGCCACCAGGGGGCCAAACGTTAAAAGTGAAAATATGCAATATCTCCCTTAATAGTAGTCGGGAAATTTTGAAAAAAATATGGTAGGTACTTCTAGCAAAGGTGCATCATATATCCTCCAAAATCGGCAAAATCCAAAAACCTTAAAAATGTGATTATTCCTTAACTTCTTGCCCGATTGCCACCAATTTGATTTCATGGGTACATCTAACCACCATACAGTATATGTCACACAGGTTTTTAATTTGACCTTCTTGTCAAGGTCACAGAGGTCAAATGGCGTAAATTCGCCGTCAGGCCGTAACTATGGCACGTTTCTTAACTGCAATGACTATTGATCACAAATTAAGTACACATGTACCCCTTGGTCAGGTGATCTCAGGTACCGAAGTTTGGTGCGATCTGATTTGCCGTTTGGCCTCCAGGGAGGGGGCCAAATCCTAAATTCTTCAAAAAACCCATTATTCCTAGTAATGACTTGCCCGATTGGCACCAATTTTATATCATAGGTACATCGAATTCTAACAACCATTCAATGTGTCACCCGGGTCTTCTTTGATTTGACCTACTTTTCAAGGTCACAGAGGTCGAATGTACTGTAAATTGGCCATTTTGGGGAAATTGTAATTGCTTGGACCTCCATCAAACCTAACACTACATGACACAATACCATGCTCTTTATCCATCTTTCCTCCACATGAGGTGAGCACAATGGCCCTGGCCATTTCATTCATTATTCATTATCGGTTTACAGTCTGATTTACTGGTCAAAACACGCGATTCAGCAAGTTCCAGTAAATGGAAATCAGGTCGGTCATCAACATGAGGCATTGAAAAAATGTCATTATTATGATGAAGAGCCTACCCTGCCAAGTTTTTATTGTGTTTTTCAATCATTTAAGGTAAAGATGAACCACTGGAAAGATTATTTAAATAAAAAAATGATGGCAACAATAAAATAAATAGATTTTTTTTAAAAAAATGAAAATATTTCATGTTCGCTCAGAACCCATGCGGGAGGTGGACGGTAAACAGGATTAATAATTCCCATGGCCTCAAGGTAACAGTTGTCAAGTTTGTTGGTGACCAAGTGAAGGTAAAAATTGTCAAATTGGTCGGTGACCACTGACTACCATAATTTCGGTTTTACAAATTTCTTTTAGTAGATTGTGTCTGTGCAACATAAGTTTGGAACAGAAGTGCTCCTTTCTTTTTCGTTTCATTTGATTTCTTTCATTGGAATTGGGCATAAAATTGGATTTTTAGAACTTCACATTGGCTTCTCTTACGAAGTCTTAATTATAAGAGTTGGCTGTCAGCGCCATATCTGAAATACTTACAGTTGGCCGTTAATTCTATTCATGAGATTTCTCTACTTCTGTCACCAGATTCAACGGCCAATCCCCATGACACCACAGACGCCCAGTAACGAAGTTTTCCAGCCACCGCAACAAGACAATTCAGAATTAGTGGTGGCACTGCTGGGCACGTTTGCTTCTCTCACGTCAAGAACTACAGTTGGTGCAATAGTCGTAGCTGGACTGGTAAGGTTACTTTTGTTCATTTCCTTTGTGTAGTAAGCATCGTCGGATGAAGGTCGCCCAGCATAGGTGTTCCCCATTTACTGTACACAGTAAAAAAAAAGTCCGGTTTATGGTAAATTTCTCCTGATTTTTTTAAAGGGTAGCTCACAGATTTTTTGTTTTACATATCAGTGGTTCAATAATAGTGTCATCTTCTAACGCCAGGCAAAGCCTGCAGTTGATATCTCATTGCATTTGTATACAGTGAAAAGTGAGCTGTTTTATACACAATTATAGCAAATAGCGATGCATGTAGTAGAAATTTTTAACTGACAGGCCGTAAATGTGCGTCCATTGGCATGGGATACTGTGTCACAAGCAGTACATGTAGGCCTCTAGAAAATGAAGGGAACATCTATTGGCAGTTGTGAGACAATTTTTGCACTCCCACACATGCGATAAAAAGAACTTGTCAAGTATAGGAGGCTACCATGAAGTATTTACACATTATTCTTGTCTTTGCTGTCAGGTGACGAAAGCTGCTGGCTGGCGGATCATCGCAGTGAGTGGCGTCATCTATGGGCTGTTATATCTCTACGAACGACTGACGTGGACAAACAAAGCTAAGGAACGTCATTTCAAGTCGCAGTATGTCGATTATGCGTCGAGTAAATTAAAACTTATCATTGATTTAACCAGTGCCAACTGCAGTCACCAAGTACAGCAGTAAGTATTTCAAATGCAGTACTGAGAATAAATACAGAACTGATTTCCAAAGCAAAGGCTTGCATGGATCCCTAATATTGTCATTGTTATCGTTGACCCTACTTTAACCCCTAGAGCGCCAGAGCAAAATCAGGGTCAAGCATCAAGAATGCTTCCAGTACTGCTAGAGACACCTACATGTAGCAATTGGAAAAAAGAACTGAAAAACACCTGCAAATTTGAGCTTTGTGAAAGCTACTCATCGTTTACAGAGCTTGTTCGAAGATGGCGCTCGTGTTGTTTGTGTATTAATTTTATTAATTCCAATATTCCCCAACCCCACCCCCGACTCCGGGGTCAGGCACTGAATGTAAATATGTGTATTATTTTTTGCTAGTTACAGTATAAGCTCCAATATAATGCAATACTTCATTTGAATACATGTATTTGGAGTGTTGAGTTCCGATATTGTGGAAGCTTTTTGGCTCACCGTAAGGGGAGTCTATATGATAGCGCTGTGTCCGTCGTCGTCGTCGTCGTCGTCGTCGTCGTCGTCGTCGTCGTCGTCGTCGTCGTCGTCGTCGTCGTCGTCGTATCCTAACAGTGGCACGTTTCTTAACTGCTAGGGCTATGAACTTGAAACTTTGTACACAGAATGCCCTAGGTCAGCTGACCTCTGACACTGATTTTCGGTCCGATCTGATTCTCTGTTTGGCCACCAGGGGGCCAAATGTCGATATCTAAAAAGTGTGATATCTCGCTTATTAGTGACTTGTTTTCGATAAAACTTTTGTTGTAGGTACTCATAGCAAATATACATTTTATAATATACGGGTTTTTAATTTGACCTTGTTTTCAAGGTCACAGAGGTCATATGGCGTAAATTGGCCATTAGAGTGTAAACTATGGCACGTTTCTTAACCACTAAAGCTATGAACTTGAAACTTGGTACATATAACCCCCTATATCACATAGCCTCTGGTGCTGAATTTTGGTTCGATCTGATTCCTAACTTTGCCACCAGGGGGCCAAAAGTGGAAATCTAAAAAGTGTGATATCTCGCTTATAAGTGACTTGTTTTCGATAAAACTTTTGTTGTAGGTACTCATAGCAAATATACATTTTATATTGTACGGGTTTTCAATTCGACCTACTTTTCAAGGTCACAGAGGTCATATGGCGTAAATTGGCCATTAGAGTGTAAACTATGGCACGTTTCTTAACCACTAAAGCTATGAACTTGAAACTTGGTACATATAACCCCCGATATCACATAGCCTCTGGTGCTGAATTTTGGTTCGATCTGATTCCTAACTTTGCCACCAGGGGGCCAAAAGTGGAAATCTAAAAAGTGTGATATCTCGCTTATAAGTGACTTGTTTTCGATAAAATTTTTATGGTAGGTACTGTTAGGAAGAATACATCACATGTTATACGGGTTTTCAATTTGACCTACTTTTCAAGGTCACAGAAGTCATATGGCGTAAATTGGCTGTTAGAGTGTAAACTATGGCACGTTTCTTAATCAGTAAAGCTATGAACTTGAAACTTGGTGCATATAACCCCCTACATCAGATAACGTCTGATGTCGAATTTTGGCCTGATCTGATTCTTTATTCGGCCACCAGGGGGCCATAACGGAAAAAGGAAGAAGTGCAATATCTTGCTTATTTGAGTGAATTGTTTTCGATAAAATTTTATGGCAGGGACTCCTAGCAAGGATACATCACATCTCCTATGATTTTTGGATTTGACCTCCTTTTCTATGTCACAGAGGTCAAATGGCGTAAATTGACCGTTCGAGTGTAACTATGGCACGTTTCTTAACTGCTAAAGCTATGAACTTGAAAGTTGGTACATGTAACCCCCTACATCAGATAATCTCTGACACCGAATTTTGGCCTGATCTGATTCTTGATTTGGCCACCAGGGGGTCAAAACTGAAAAAGTAGGACGTGCAATATCTCGCTTATTAATGACTTTTTTTCGATGAATTTTTTATTGCAGGGACTCTTAGCAATCACACGATATTGATCTTGTTGATGTCATAGACAATTATTGGTTGGATCATAAACTTATATATACTGCCCTGTCTTATTACTTGACATCAATACACATCTAAAAAAAGTCTTCATGCCTGATTGTGTTCACCATATTCACCTCTAAACTAAGCATGATCCTGCCTACTAAAAGATGTATACGGTGAGCACAATGGCCCCTGGCCGTTTCATTTCAACCTCTTGTTCTTCCTGTCCTGATGAAACTTGAAATATTTCACTTTCAGAGAATTATCGTCAGTATTTGCTCGCCTGAGTCGTCAGGTTGACCAAGCCAAGTTGGACCTTGCGGAGGAGATTAAACAGCTAGACAAGGAATGTGAGCAACTTGAAGAGATTGGAGGCAAAGCTAAGATACTCAAGTAAGTTGGAGTTAAGCAAATAAGCCCAATTGTGACCCACCACGACAAAATGAGTGACTTGGAGTGACTTGGAGTCCAATTTGTGAAATTTATTTGGAAAAGGGGGTCACCCTAAACAGTGTGCACTAGGTTTTAAAGCAAGTTTAAAGTCATCAAAATAAAATCTTATGGTCATAAACGAAATAAGCAGGACATTTTCGATATTTCCGGAACGTTTCATGATGTTTGTGTTGGCAAGTTGTTGGAATACATACCATACTGCTTGTCGTCACTCCTATCCTCGGCCATGCAAGAGGCACCCATCTCAAGCAAGACGTCTTTGGCTAGCGCTCGCCTAGGATTCAGGTGCAAAACATCTGTACAACTCATTCAAAGGGTGACTTCTCAAATACAAAGAACTTGCTCAACAACTATGTGTTAGGATTCTGAATCAACCAAATGATTGTAAGATTGTAGGTCCAGCAACTTAATCACTTCTTTACTGCTTCTAGTTAATCTGAAAAGCTTAGGTGTGTGTTCATTTATTCTTTCAGAAACAAAGCGGGATGGTTAGACAGTGAACTGAACAGTTTTATTCATCAGTACCTAAAAGACACCAGTGACGAGTCACCAAGGAGTTGATGAGGAAGCTGTTTGATTATGTTTCCATGGCGACATCTGTTTCTAAGCGTATCTCCATGGCAACATCTGTTTCCAAGCATATCTCCATGGCAACATCTGTTGTGATAGAAATTGTCCAAAAATGTTGAAGTCAAAATCTATGGGAAAACCACTTGGTGGAGGAAGTTTTTTTAAATGCAGCCAAGAATGTAAAGGATGACGGCATTATGTGATCTTTCGGCATCTGTTTATGTTCGGGTAGACATCCGACAGTATCAAATGATCGCTGATCTGGTTGGCCTGCTATCTGGTTAGTGTCGCTAACAGTTATTGTGTTCAAAGTGCTGCCTGTGGGTATCGATAGACTTTTGTGATGGTCGGGTTGATGTCCTGAAAAAATATTAGTGTGTTTATGTACAGTGTACATACAGTATTTAGTAGGTAACACTGTTCTAAGATGAGACCAGTCGCATGCCTATTTATTATTGTGAAGAATCATGGTCACTCTCTTCTGTTACATGAAATACATTTATTATGAAATGAAATACTGCTGTCTTACTCTTCGCATAAGACAGAGAAGCAAAATATTATGCAAAAATAGGAATTTAAATGATGGAGAGTATTGCCAGTTGCAGCTTGCGTCACTAACATGTAAATAATTGTACATATGATAGTTCCTCTTCCTCATGAAGGGATGTTCTACAGTGCAACAAAAAATGCACATAGTCGTTTTAGCAACTGAACTTTCATATGTTTTGCAACATCCAATACTTCAAAATAGTCATTTGAAAACAAATAATTATCATCACACAAAGTTTTGATAATGCTTTTTGAGACCGTTTCTATAGGAAAGGTTTAATATTTTGTTCACTCTCTTGAGGAGTTTGTCATGGCGATTCTTGTTGAATGTCTAAAAATGCAAAGCTCCCACTATTTACCCATTGTTTCTTGGTTCGAAGCTAGACAAAAGAAATTGATCAGGTCAATTTCAATTCATTGTTTTACCATAAGTGATGTTTTGGGCCATAGTGTCATCCATGCGAGTTTCAGAAAATTGCCCTGGTAGGTTTTGCCACAATCACAATCCAAGGGATGGTTTCTTAAGCACCCAGCCCCTTAGCCAAAATTGAACACTTTGATGTTGTTGAGGTGATTTCCCAAACATTTGAAAAAAATTCTGGTATTGAAATTATTGTTTACATCAAAATGTCCATGTGATGTATAAATTTTATGTGTGGAGAATCTATTCTAATTATGTTCATTGATTCTCGTTGTTAGTATTGTGTTAAAAGACCACTTCAAATTTTTTTGGTTTACCGCTGTATCATGTTGATTTAAGACAGATAGTGCTAGTTAAAACTGCCTCATAGTTGACAAGTGGTGCTATGTTTCCTTATTTCAGATTTATTTGCAAAAGTTGTAGTATTTGTACTAGATGAGAAAAATGACACACTTCTCGAACTTCCCCTTAATGAACTTTACCAGAAGTAGCTAAGACTAAGCTTAAAGGGCTTAAAAGATGTCTCGAGCTTGTACTAAAATGACACGCCTACACGTGTTGTACATAGATCGGTTCAGGCTAGTTCATCTTTATAGACACATGTGTGAATTGTCGACTAAAACAATGAAATGTCTAAATAGTTGCTGGCTGCGGGTCATACTAATTCCCGACCTACCCCGACTTTTCCCGACATTTACCGACTTGCGGAAAATGCTGCCAAAATATAGTGTATTAATCATCAGAATATTTATATTTGTACCTATACAGCACGTCTGTTAATTTCAAGACTTTTGAACGATGCTAAGTTGAGCAAATCAACTCCAATAATTACATCTATTTACCAACCGCAATTATTTTCTGCAGGTCGGTAATCTTTGTTAGTTGTGGTTGTCGCTTCTTGTAAACTGTACATGCATAGCGCATATGCTCATGTTCGGCCTTGCGGTCGGTAAATAGATGTAATCATTGGAGTTGCTTTGCTCAACTTAGCATCGTTCAAAAGTCTTGAAATTAACAGACGTGCTGTATATGTATGTAAACAGTACAAATATAAATATTCTGATGATTAATACACTATATTTTGGCAACATTTTCCGCAAGTCGGTAAATGTCGGGGTAGGTCGGGAATTAGTATAACCGGCTGGCTGCTGATATTGTTGAAGGTTCTTGAAGCGTTGCATTGTACATTATGCCTGTTCAGGGGAAGATAAGGTTTTTTTAGGTAGAGGGCATAAGTATGAATTATGAATTTATTTGTTTCTCCTTTGGATTTAAGATAGATGAATTTCTTTAACTCTGATCTAATTATACCTGGATACTTATTTATTACAAGTGATACTTTCATCACAACATCATGAATTCTGCACCATTAGAACTTTTTATTTAAGTTTTTTAAAAGTGTGTACTACATGTAAATAGAAGTGTTTACTACATTTTTTCAGTGGTGAGTGGCTCTCTGGGCCATCTCCCATTGAATGATTATAGCTTGGTTCAAGATGTTCAGAAATGTTGCATACTGCTCTCATTTTCACAATTGCTCTTGGATTTTCATCAAACCTACCTCAAATTGATTGTTACATCATGTCCCAGTGTTTAAATCCATTCAAAAGATTCATTCCTACCACAACTGTTCCAGGAAATGACAACTTTGTGCAGGATACGAGCCCCTATGCTAAATGCATGTGTCAACCACGGCACATCATGATGAGGCTACGTGCATCAGAGCGTCTGGAGCTTGTGCTACGTAATTTATCATGACATTTGTTCAATGGCTTGAAAACCCTGTGCAAATTATAGTGTAGTAAACTTTCCTATGCTGTAACATTGGGCCTTTTTCTGGAGTGGTTGTGGTCGGAACTTTTTTTGAATGTACAGTACAACCTCTCTATTGCGGACACCCATGGGACTGGGCCCAGGTGTCCGCAATAGAGAGGTATCCGCAATAGAGAGGTTATGCCAAATCGTCCGATAGGTGGATTTGAAGTTCCCGCCTTGCAGGTCTTGGTTTTCTCTTGTGTCGACATCTAGCGTAGAAACTTTAAACCTGTTGGCTGATCGGTATTTGCTTGTGATGTTGCTTTGAATGACCCGAGCTACTTTGGAACTCAGAGAGTGAATAATCTCTCTAGTAAAAGGTGCCCCTTTTATTGCAAAATCTCCTCGACATGTCATAATGTGTGAAAAAACACCATAATTTCTGTCCATCAGCCACCTTTGATTAATAATTAATTTTTTCTAATTTCTCTACTAACGCATATTCGCCGCAACACTGACAAAACCGCGTGGATTTATGAGTGTCCGTGGACACAATAGGCCGATGTGATTAGTTGAAAAGATGAGTAAACAAATGCTGCGGCTTAATTAGGATACAAAAACACAATGCCATGGGGTAATTACGTTGATTAATTATGCAAAAATCACACCTGTCGGGCCTACTCGACTCTCCAAGCGCACGTGGGAAACCATTGTTTTTGCCTACTGTCCGTAATTGGGAGGGAATTGGACCAAAAATTGGCCATCGCCCTGTCCGCAATTCGGAGTAGATAGGTGTCCGCCGTACAGAGGTTTTTGTTATTGGAAATGACTTAGAAAAACGTGTCCGTAATGTAGAGGTGTCCGCCTGGCAGAGGTGTCCGCCAAGGGAGGTTCTACTGTATTGAAAAGCTGGGACATGACTGATGATGCAACGATCAGTTTGAAAATATAAAATTGAAACAGCCAGGGGCAATTGTGCTCACCGTATCTAGATATTTGGTGGTTAGGAATTCATCCTGGTTAAGGAACAAAATTTTATCGAAAAACGAGTCACTCATAAGAAAGATATCAAACTTTTTAGGTTTCCACTTCTGGCCCCCTGGTGGCCAAGTCAAGAATCAGATCCGACCGAAATTCATTTCAGAGGTAACCTGACCTGGGGCGTCCTGTTAACAAAGTTTCAAGTTCATAGCTCTAGCGGTTAAGAAACGTGCCACTGTTTTTGAAACAGGATACAGACAACAACGGACGCTGCGGTATTGTATAGACTCCCCTACGGTGAGCCAATGGGAGGGATATGCAATATTTCTGAACATCTTGAACCAAACTATAATATATCATTCAAACACCGCCTCCCACCATCTTCTTTATTTCTCAACATCAAGTCCCCAGATGGAGCACAACAAACCACTGGGTAAAACCAGTGTTGATGTTAACCATTTCACTGTGCTATAACCCGTGGTACGGTAGACCGAAACTCCACCAGTTCGATAGCATCATACCACTGTGTACTGTGACCTATCACATAATGCACAACATTATGTCATTGTCCAAATGATGCAGTGGACAGCAGTAATTGAATAATGTCGAAGAGAAGTCTCCTGGTCATGTGATCTGATGAGGAACCTGTACAACAAAACCTGCCAATAGGGGTCCCTGCAGGCAAGTGGACCATGCTTGTAATGACATGAATGAGAAAGCCATTTCCCGGGTTAATGATTATTGTATATTTCATCCCTTAATTACTCTACATGGGGAAGTAGCACCAAAAATGTTGTTTTATTGGTCCATAATTCTATTTTGATTAGTTTTAGGGAGAAAATCAACAAAACTTAATTTTAATGGAAAAGCACTGGAAGTGTACCTTTTAGTACTGGTGCTGCCATCTGGATTTTTAGTTCTGCAGGTTCCTCATTGTGTCGGAGACAAGACCACCATTGAATATTCATAGGTTGGAGGATCCAGACCTATCAATTAGACGCGAGTATGTTTTTAACTGTCAATTGCATATTTGGAGAGGTATTGAAAAGATATTTGGTGTGGCAAGTCTGACTACAGATGTAAAGAAATTATTTGATGAAAAAATTAATTATGAATTTCGCTAATTTGGCAATAGTGTTTTGAGATTTTTCTGCCAGTTGGCTGAAAATAGTTGAAATGTCAGCTTCTGTCCAATTTTGTTGATTATCAAAACATTTCCATGGTGAACTACCAGTTTTCTTTTCACCATTTACTTGCTTTTTGAATTTCAACAAATATAAAGGTATAAATACCATTTTTGCCACAGTAGTCTAATGTGAAAAGGGGAGTGATCATTGTCACATCTTAGAAATTTATTGTGATCATCATGAAAGGCATGGTAGCCATGATTTGGTCTACTTTTGCTCTAATGATAACATACAGATGGCAGTGTCGCTATGTTTAGTATGCATTGTATGATAACGAAATCATAATAAATATGATTTTTATTCAAAATGTGTCCTCTTTGTTTCTTTCCCAACTCATTCAATGGTGTGTGCTTTCATAATTACTGGTGGTCCAGGAAAATAGAAATGCAGTTATACACAATGCCGTAGTGAAGTAATCATACATGCAAATTTGCTAAAACTTGGTATTTGTTATTTGTCTACACAACAGCAATGTTGAATTTTATATGTATTATGTATTTCCGCAATTAAAGATTTTAAAATTCGATTGCAAGGTTTTTACGGCATTGGGTATAACCCAAAACGCATATTCTAATGTATAACTACATTTCTTTTTTCTGATGTGTTATTGTAAACGGTGTACTCATTTTTAGCTTACCACCAGAGAGGTTTCTCATGGCGCAGCGTCCATCAGACGTCGTCGGACGTAAGCAAGGCACGTTTTATAACTACAGGAGTTATAATCTGTCTTTGAGGAGGTGAAGACAATGGCCCTGGCCATTTCATTTCCACAGGAACAGATCAGTGCTACATCCGTATTACCAGCAGTGTACCATCTTCATTGACCCTCAATATATTGACATTGCTAAGCAAATACCAGGATTCAGGTTTTTGGTTCTCCAACCTGATCACTGTATCTTACTCGAAGATTATATCGAGAGGCGGAATAGGCCTGTATATTGAAAACCAATGGTGTAGAGGAGTAAATTAAAAGGCCAGGGGCCATGTGCTTGCCGTATAGATATTTGGTGGTTAGGAATACATGCTGTACGCAAGGACTTAAAGCGCCGCGTAGCGGCAAAATAACGAAGCTGGCGAAACATATATAACGGGTCACCGTGGCCTTATTATGGACTTACAGCGCGATTGTGGGGTTGTAACTATTTTGCCGTATATTGTCACGAGGAAAGAAAAGCACGCGACCAAACGCCGACCTATTTATGTAAAGTGATAATTAGAAGGTATAGTTAAGGAAAACGTATAGTACAAAGAACGCCTGGCTTGTGCCAGACTAATAAGTGAAGAAGGTCTGGCTGCGCGAGACTACTATGATAGAAATAACCATTACAGAGACTCTATGACGTCGGCCTTTTTTTTTGACAATTAAAAATGCTCTCAAAAGACGATATGGAATGATTTTTTATAAACATTTTCTGAAATTTATACCTTCTAATTATCACTTTACATAAATAGGTCGGCATTTGGTCGCGTACTTTCTTCCCTCGTGACAATATACAGCAAAATAGTTACAACCCCACAATCGCGCTGTTAGTCCATGATAAGGCCACGGTGACCCGTTATAAATGTTTCGCCAGCTTCCCTATTTTGCCGCTACGAGGCGTAGGCCATGGGACGAGTGGCAAAAATGTGTCTAGAAAAAGGATTCCGTTTGACAAATTAGCGGGCAAATTGAAAACAGTCGTTTTTGTGTAATATGGGGGTGCTGATTTCAAAAATCAATTTTTCTCCCGCATAAAGTTGCACATTAAGTCAGAAATGAGACCCTTAATAGGGCCTAATGGTCCCAAAGTAGGGGTCAAAAAGTTGATGTCATCGAAACATGTCAACATGGGTATCAAAATGAAGGTCTATGGGGGTACTTTAACATTGCATAGTTTTTGGCCCCCTTAACGAACCGTGGGAGCCCCCAGGGAGGGTCAAAAAGGGCAAAAGTGGTAACTTTGACCCTGTCCCACGATCTTCATAGGGACTATAAATGGATAAAAACTGTTTTATTTGACAGTAATCGTATAGACCTTCAAAATGATACCCATGACAACACTCTCGGGGTAAGGGTTGCCGAGATAGTAATTTTGACCCCTTTTTAGGCTCCAAATTTAAGATCTCGAAAACCTTTTGCCCAAGGGTGTCGTCATGGGTATCTATGGAACGGTCTATGTGAGTACTGTCGAATAAAACAGTTTTTATCCATTTATAGTCCCTATGAAGATCGTGGGACAGGGTCAAAGTTACCACTTTTGCCCTTTTTGACCCTCCCTGGGGGGCTCCCACGCACGGTTCGTTAAGGGGGCCAAAAACTATGCAATGTTAAAGTACCCCCATAGACCTTCATTTTGATACCCATGTTGACATGTTTCGATGACATCAACTTTTTGACCCCTACTTTGGGACCATTAGGCCCTATTAAGGGTATCATTTCTGACTTAATGTGCAACTTTACGCGGGAGAAAAATTGATTTTTGAAATCAGCACCCCCATATTACCCAAAAACTACTGTTTTCAATTTGCCCGCTAATTTGTCAAACGGAACTTCACATTTTTCACACTCGTCCCATGGCCTAGCGCGTACGTCCTTGCGTCAAGGCAGTATCTGGCGATAGTCATTTTCCAGGGTGCTGACCATCCTCGTCATACCAGACAATTATTTCAATACACCGCCTCTAAATTTCATATATCAGTGAAAAACCCTGAATCACATCATTGATTCTTTTTCTTGCAGTTATCGTATTCTTCAGTCTAAGTTCATCATGCTCTTCATGCTTGTGGTCATGGCTGGAAGCTTGTGCGAAGGCAAGTGCATGAGTAAGCCTAATTGATCAATCTAAAATAAAGGTAATACGGGTCTGATCGAACATCAAGATTATTTTTAAGGCTGGGGTTCACCTAGACACATCTATTGTGCGCTTCCAACAAAAATATCTAATAAAGCGTATAGGCCTACCTATTTATTTCAATGTATGTTTTAGTTCCAACCTTTATCTTCCCATTCCTCATAAAAAGTATCAATTTTGACCGATTATAATAGGTTTAATTAGCTTTTAATTAGAAGTCATAATTAAAGTTTTGAACAATCCTGCGCGCAGACTTTACGATGCGAGATATCCCTTTTCAGATTTCGACTCTCACATCGCGGCATGGTGCGTGCAGGTGCTTACGATCCATTTTTTCTAAAAATACATTCCATTTAATTGGTAATAAACAAATTATTGTCCTAAAAGGCCTCGATTTATTGCCTATTTCAACCAAAATATTAAAAAAGAGCAATCGTTAGCATCTGGAATGCATAGAGGCATATTTTGTAAAAAAATAATTTTTCAAATAACAAAAAAAAACTTCTAACGAAAATCTGAAAATATCGCGCCCCGACTGCCAGTTACAGCTTTGTTATTGTAATTCACTTCACTCTCGCCACAGCCTATCATTGTATCCGATTTGCAGGTATCAATGCGCCGAGAGATGCAAATCCTACGCTTGCTGTGACAAGAAGAAGTTCGCCTGCAGGAAAAAAACATCTCCACAGGTGGCAATGCAAGACGAGGCTGTTCGGGCGATAAGAGTGCTGAATAATCCAACATTCTCACATTCCAATATTTCCAAATTCCCGAAACTCCAGATTCCAAATTTCAAAATACTAAAAATCTTAATTTCCACAGGCCCAATACTATTTTCTGAACAGAAATAAACGAAATATTAGAATTTAATCTTTTCGCGTTGTGACTGAACCAGTCTGTTCTTCATTTGCTGAAGTGTGAGTATGCATATACATGTATACATGTATGATTTATAAATACTCTCAACTCGGCTCTATAAGACCAGGCCGGTAAATACCACCCACTACCAAGTTTCATGGTTATTCATTCGCAGCCAGGGGTATTAGGCCTATAGAAATCCTTGTCAGACCTTATTGGTTGAGAGAACTGGAGTTGTGCTTTTGCATGGGTAATGTTATGATTGGCAAGTAGGCCTGTCACCGACTTCATGGTTTGGCTTTCATGAAATCAACATGCATTAAGAAGCTCAATGAGTGGATTGTGACCATTCATCGCTTCATGATCACCTTTCTGTGTCCTGGGATGTGCTGACCTCAGGGTTTGACTTGTTTAGACAGGGTGTTGCAAAATGAATGTTTGATGGTATTCTTTTCAGAAAGGTTTGTTTCGTTAAAAATTGAGCTAACAGATAACAATGACTTGGTATAACTTTATGATATGCTTTATTCTATTCGAAATTCATACATGTAGTAATGCACGTTGGTCTGTTGCAATTACTCCTGCACAAGTTCGTTTTCAACGTCTACAAAGTCAAGTCCATCCTCTTCCTCCGCATCCTCGTCGTTATCATCGCCCATTGGTGCTGCAGGCCCGTTCTCAATATCCCGTGGTCGAAATGACGCTTCAAATCCGCTTAGAATTACGCGGGGTTCCACGGCTTCCCAGGCATAGCTAACAATGTTCACCACATCCAGTAGTTGCACTGGTAGACACGCACCATCGTCATCTGTGTGTTCTATTTTCCACATCTTCCATTGCGTTTTGGCGTTACTCTTGAAGGATTTCATGACTGCAACGTCAAGTGGTTGTACGAGTGACGTGCAGCATGTAGCTGGGATGAAGTCAATGATACCATTGACTGACAGTGGTGCGCAATCCAAAGTATTCGGTTCTGTGCACCCGATATCTGTCGACCAGTAGCAAAAAAAGATCGCAGTGTTCGGCATCAATATGAGGCTGAAATACCTCATCTAACCAGTGTCCAATCGTCTCTTCTTTCACCCATCCAGTTTGGGAGGATGTAACTTTAACATTAGCAGGGATGTTCTGGTTCTCCAGTTCAGCAATCTTCCGAACGAATCCTCGGCGAGGGAATGTCACATGAGCTGGCATCTTGCCCCCACTGGCAGAGATGCAAAGTGAAACCGTGCAGCCTAACTTTGTGTTTGACCTGGACGTCCCGACATCAACAGACCGGGCACCTTTGGTGTTACATGTATAAAGAGGGCGACAGTCAAAAAGAAAGAATGTTTCATCCATATTGAACACGAAACGAAATTCAATACCCATCCTTTCAATGGTGTCTGTGGCTTCATTCCGAAACATTTCGACTCGAGCCGCAGCATCAGCGGGAAGAGTTGTGGTGTTCTTATTAGCCTTTCGAAATGAAATGTTCTTTCTCTTCATGAAGTCATTCAGATGAGGCTCGGAAATCATGAAGAATAGGCTTTGAATGGACAATTTCATTTTGTCTCTCTTCGGTGAGATCGTCCCACCAGGCTACATACAACTACAACGCTTTCTCCTGAATGTCCTGCACAGCAAGCCAACAGGGAGGCGTTTCTCCCTTTGGTCCAAAACCCATTCATGGACTTGTTCCTCAACTTCTGTCCAGGTTCCGATATTCCTTGCTCTTTTCTTCCGTGCATTGCCGTTGTTTGGTCGCTGAGCAAGTTCCAATTCCTCTAAATTCCATTTACGGAATGTCTCTTCAGGGATCCTGTAGTGTTCCGCAAAGTCCCGTCGGTCGGCTACTGTACCATTATCTAATGCAGTGTAGAAATCAGGAAGATACGCAATTTTCTCCTTGATACTGTAACTCCTGCGCCTTTTCGGCAAAGGTGCAGCAATACCGACTTCCTCGTCATTTGCATCCATGTTGTACTATGCCTATCTCCTAATTCATGCATTATGACTACCATTAATAAGGGGGAATAAAAAGACCCAGTGAGGATTTATTGTATTACAGCAAAATCAAAATTCATAGTCAACAGTATGACCTAACCACATACAGGTAGGTGAAATTAACACGAAACTTAACAAACACAACAAAGAGCTAGGCATGATGGCACACCAATGGCGACTCACAGTCATGACTGCTCATTACAGGCCTATGCTGTATCTGACCTGTCATTGGTTCTTCTTCATACAATATCCCAATGAATATTGATATGTAATGAGCGGGCAAGAGGTGTCTGGCCTGGTCTTATAGAGCCGAGTTGAGAGTATTTATGGTTGATACAATTTGCAATCAAAAATTGAGTGAAACCAACCCAGGTTACGATTTATTATTTCTTTGAAACCAATATCTATACTTAACACGTGTCAAGACTTTATCGCAACATATCTAAACGGCCATTTTCTCAAAGAATCCGATTGTCAATCAGACGCGGGCAAATTCTCCGCTCGATATATTGTGGTAGCCAGTTTCTTATATAGAGTTTTCAACCCCGGATAAGTGGCATATCTAGCGAACTTAGGAAAGTACATTTCTTCCTCTCTGAGAGCTCCGGCCTTGACAATCTCCAATGCCGTTTCGTTCACTTCCATGTAAGCACTGTCAGGTATGTCCATCCGGACTAATTTCCCTGCTCTTTCGTGGCGATAGACCTGGTTGGAAAGGGCGGTCTGGCCCGCATCGGTGCCTGAGGTAGAAGAAGCATAATCAGATGGAGTACCATTGGTGTATTGGTTCCCAATGGCTCAAGTCCAAGCTATTAAGAGAAAGATGCTTTCCAGGTTGTCGACCACTGGAGATGTCCATCTTTTTCGATTTATAGTTAAATCGAAATGCAATGGATACTTCATTTATCCCAATATTATAAGTTAGAAAATAGTTGTTAGGCTTCACTTCAAATCCTCTTCTTACGTATTTCTCAATGCACATCAAACTGCAACGAGATTCGTGAGGATGCTCATTTTTTATGACTGTTTGGATACTTACGTATGGCCCCAAGAAAGCATTGCGTGACCGATATATCTTGCTCCAATATTTGAAACTGGGCCCTTAAACTCATGAAGAATCCATTCAGTGCAAACTTCGACCCTGAATAACCACTGTTAACGAGAAAACCAAGTGCACCTGTAAAATACAATATATATATAAATATATATGGCTACTTGATGAGAAAATCATCTTCCTGCAAAAAGAGTAAAGATACTACGTGAGAAAATCATCTCACTGCAAGAAAGAATATATACTGACTTGGTGAGAAAAATCGTACGCCAGCAAATACATGTAGGTATACTTCTACAAAACTTTACAAACTCACTGTATTGTATTCAGCGCCACATTTACTCACCAGCAATAGAATTGACTATGACTATACTGCTTCCCGGGCTGTCTTCAAGTAATGGCAAGGCATGCGTAGCTAAGTGCACGTACGAATTGAAGTTGAGCTTGGCCTGGAAGTCAAAGAAGGTAAGATTCTCCTTTCCAATCCAGAGACCAGTCCGATAGGGGGCGACATGGTTGATGACTAAAATATCTAGGCCTCCTAGAAAGTCTTTGGCAGCCTGAAAGTGTGACTAGAGTTGAGGCAAAAGTTCGACTGAAAACATACCTTTTGCAACATTTTAAAGATCTTTATTCACCAAGCACTGTCACCTCATATTTTTACAATACGAATCACCACAACTTGTTACCCTATACATGTATATCCCCGAGAAATTGCTGGCCTCCATCTCAGGACTAAGCCCCAACCTTACCCATTGTCATTACCCATCCAACCCTATCAGGCCCCAATACGATCCAAAAGAAGCGATTACCGGTGGTGGCGTTGATTTTACTTGTCTCATTTGGGATGCAATGATTCCTCGTACATGCAGAATAGACTTTCGGAGTCAGAACGACTGCGACCTCGACTCAATCTGGAACTGGTGACTTGATGAGTTGATACAAGTAACTTACCTCTGTAACCTTATGCATATTCTGAAAATCTGACATGTCCGCTGTGACGTAGTGATGACCCTTGTGACCGCTCAGCCTTTCACATTCTGCCACAACCTGGAACAGCGAAACAGCAAGCAAAACATATCGAAATTACGTGAAAAATGCTACACCAACGCGTGAACATGAGCTCGCGGCAATCAATTTGTATGCAAGGGTACCTTTCATTAAAAAACAACAACAAATCGTTATCTCTCATGTGACCAATTTTGATAGTAGAGCCAATCACCAAGAACTGGCCATTTCGGACCAACCTCAACACAATAGAGGCGCGGCTTTCGTTTATTCTTGTAATTGGCCCTACCTTTTTCAGCGCTGTTTCACTCCTGGCCGTCACCATCACATTCGCTCCCATCCTGGCATATTGATAGGCGACTTGTTCTCCAATGCCCTTACTTGCTCCTGTCACAAGAACTCTCTTGCCTCGAATCATATCTGTAACATGATACCATTACGTTATTTTGCCCCAAACGTGTACCTCGAATCCTTGGCCTAGCCAAATACACGGTCCAAGCCCGCTAGCACCTAAAGGCCTTAACTCCAATTGATCTCCAGAGTGGCTCACTAAAAATGTTACACGTACAAAATGGTTAATATTTTTTATTATTTTGGCATTCGCCCTCAAAAATACATATGTACTTGAAGAGCAAGCTCTCCCAATTAATTTGACGCCATCAAATCATAATCCTTCCATGGTTGACTGCGCAGCACAGATTTTATTGACTCATGTGAAATATCACTTGCGCGAACTTTTCAGTGACAAAGAGGAAGCATTCTCAACATTTAATTTTATTCACAGTTGAACACAAATAGGAAAATTACAAAATGAATCTGTTAAATGTCAATCTTCAACTGTTAATAAACTTTAAAATGTTAAAGATTGCTTCCTCTTTGTCCTTTGCCCTGTTCAACCACTGAAACTGAAAGGTTGGCGCAAGTCAGATTTCACACGAGTCAATAAAATCTGTCCTGTGAAGTAAATGTCAACCATGGAAGGGTTTCGAATATGCTGGTGTCAAATTAATTGAGAGAGCTTGCTCTTCAAATACATATGTATGTTTGAGGTAAATGCCAAAATTATAATGGACGTTAACCATTTTGTACGTATAACATTTTTATTGAGCCACTCTGTAGCAGTGTGGAGATTCGACAGTGTCAGCAAGTCCACTATAGTTACCACAGCGCTAGCAGACGTCAATAACAAATTTGATAAATCGCAGGCAGATTGATATTGCGTCGACAGGCCTTAACCGGCAAGGGCAAGAACATGTAACGTAATGACATTTACTTCACATTGTGCACATTTTGCGAGCATATACATGTACTATACGTGAGCGTCGTCGAATTAAGAATTCTTATTGGCGTGCAACAATACGGGCGACAGAATTCGGGCAGAAATTGTTATTAGAAGAAATCAAGCCAAAATGTGTCATCATAGAAAAGAAGAAGGGGTTACTTCTACTTGGCCGGCCTCCTTCACCTAGTTTTTCACGCGAGCAGATTCACTCACCTGGGTCGAATCTATTGGTTGACCGGTATCCGATGTAGAGGCTGAAAGCCACAACCAAAAAACCTGCTAGCTTGAGCATCTTTCCCATCATAAATATATCGACAGCTGGAGTAGCCTATTATATATACAGAACTATTATGCTCGACAGAAATAGGCCTTTTGTTGGAGGCGTATACATGTAAGCTGAATGGCGTACACATATAAGCTGAATGGCTGAATTTAGGCACAAGGGCCGATCGGAAAGATAGTGCGCGATCTCGTTATCACCGCGGTTTGGTGGGCAGGCGGTATTTGCACCACGCCACCACGGGCACCACGCCACCACCACGCCACCACGCGAACAGGCGGAGCGATCATAATGACGATATCAAAATAGCGGTCGATTCATTGGATCATGGTTTCTTGGAACAACTATAGATGGCGTTGGCTGCTATCCTAGCTTCTCTGATGCCCGTTCTTGGGATTATTGGAATAAAGGTGTACGCCAACTACGGAAATACGTACTGAATTACCGTTGAGTAACTAGACCTACTCCAACTGACGACTGACCTGCAGGAGTTAGATTTATCACTCACTCGAACACGTGTGCATAGTTTCAACATACTGTTGTGTGAGAGACCCTTATTGGCGACTTTGTGTAACTTTATCTTGCCTACCTAGCTGTTGCCTATAGTTTACCATTAAAGGGGGACTGTGTAGGAGCAGGGGGTCAAATTGGCCAACTTTAGCTGACTTATAAACAGAGTAAGGGCATTAGGTCTTATTTGATTCATCACTGAATGTATCCCTGTTACAGGCGTGACTAGGTTAGGACAAACTGTGAGAGGTGAGAGACTCACTGGCTACTTTGTGTAACTTTATGTTGCCTACCAAGATGCTGCCTATAGTGCCCCTTTAATGGACATATCTCGAATCTTATGCATTCTTTAGGGAAGGTGAATCACTAGGCTTCCCAAGCCAACAAGCTTGGGAATTCTTCTTCTTATCTTCAATATTGTGATCATTATTATACATTGTATATTATTATTATAATCGACGCGCCCGCCTGACCTTTGAAGACTATACTGACTTTCAAATGACTGTAATACGTCTACGATGTATAAGCCTGGGCCCATATTGCTATTCATGAAATCCCATCAAACAATAGAACAGGGCCCGGTTGTTCAAAAGAATTTCATTGATGTTAAGTTAAATATCAACGTTAAATTCCTTAACTTGGCGTTAGCTAACTTGGCGTTGAATTTGGGTTGTTCAAAACAACGTTAGGGTAAACTAACGCTAATGTTAGTAAATATTGCATCTTGGTTCACTGATGTTAGTTGCCATGGTAGGTATAGGTAATCAAGTTAAAGATAACGTTAGATTTAACTTAGGGTTTTAGGTAAGTTAAATCTAACGTTAAAGATAACGCCAATGTTAGGCTAATATTGTTTGAACAACTCAAAATAAAACTTGACGTTATCTTAACGCCAAGTCAGGAATTTTAACGTTAAGTTATCTTTAAAAATGTATTTCTTCTTTTGAACAACCGGGCCCAGGACTTTTAAATAGTGGACTATATTTACTTTCACACCAGTGTCACAGTCTTCATAGTGTTTAAAGGGACGCTATAGGCAGCAGCTATGTAGGCAAAATAAAGTTACACGAAGTAGCCAATAGGGGTCTCTCACCTCTCACAGGACGTCGAAACTATTCACACATGAGACAATACACCTATAGGCAAGATGAGCCCGTCAGGTATTTGAAATCACTGAACCATTGTCGAACAGTAGGGCGGGACCTTTAAAACAGGTCACAATATTTACTTTCACATCAGTGTACCAAATAAGCGTAATAATAATAATAATAATAATAATAATAATTTATTATATTAAAAGTGCTTTTGAATGAAAATCATTTGCAAAGCACTGTACAATTTAAAAAACCACACACAGTAAAAGAGAAAAATTGTACATAGAGATTAAAACATGCCGTAAATGCCGTACAGGACCTTTACCGGGGACAAGTCTCTGTACAACACTAATTCGCAATAATAGGTCTCCGATCTATACTTTCTCCGCAGTGACAGTATTGTGATAACAATAATGGTGTGATAAGATCTCTCATGACAAACGGTTGGACACGGATGTATAGCGTAAATCCCGTCAGGCAACAACGCAGTATACCAACATGCCATCTATAATTGGTAGGTGTAACCACAACTCTCAAGTGTCTGTGGTCTGATGGTCTGTTTTGATATCGTCATTATGATCGCTCCGCCTGTTCGCGTGGTGGCGTGGTGGTCGCGTGGTGCCCGTGGTGGCGTGGTGCAAATACCGCCTGCCGGTTTGGTGAGATACATGTACAATCCAGAAGTATCAAGGTAGCAGGAAGGCCGGTGGGCGTTTGTGGTTTATGAGTGCGAGGGGGTATAGTGGTGTCTGTTGAACAGACATGTGGTTTCAGTATCAGGTCTTTCATTGTAGCAATGCGAAAATGTAAGCAACTTTGGTTAGGTCCGTCATAACATAGAGTGACTCAACCACTCTCTTGATTACAGCGGCCGCCTCAACGCCACCACACGGGGCCTAATGGTGTTAGGCTAAGTAGCTTCGCGCGATATGCACCATTCTGGGAAGTATGGAATGTCAAGGAGGATACCGCGGTGACGTCACATCACGTGATCCCGACCCATATTAGTGATCGCTATGGCCAATCAGATTCAGTCTACTGACAGCACCAGCACTGAACGCATCTCCACGTCTCACTGTCTGGTGCGCTCCTGTACACAAAAACACCAATAGACATGAAATATTGCAATACCTAGTATGGATTCTTCCTGTGGAAAATAAAATTTACAGAGCAGATTAACTTCCACGAATAAAAAAGACGTTTGGCGTGGCCAAAGTGCGGAAATAATGTCTCCGCTAAAATACACTACGAAATACACTAGGCAATACACTACGCAATATACAGTAGAGATGCAGTTGAGTTTGTTATTGTTTTGACTTAGAAGCCCGCCCATATCATAATATATTCATGTATTCATGAAGTATGAACTCATTTCTGTCCCATACAACTCTAAGAACAGTCAATTTCTCCTTAAATCATCACCGAAACCGCGATATCCGCAGGAAGATTTCGTTCTAGTGTCCGAAAATGCATGATCTTACAGGGGCGCTAACTCGACAAATAGAGGGGATCTATGGGGATCTATGCGAGTTTTAGGTATTACAGGTCTCGAACTTGTAAAGTCTGTAAACATGCCTCCAAATCCAATTATGATAATGAAGAGATTGCCCCATATCTGGGAGACTGTTTTGAAACCATCGCTAATTTTGGAAGATCGGTGCCGGCTATTTGGTTTAAAAAACCCTATTTTTCCCCATCAAAACAGCACTTTTCATTATTCAAATGATAGCTTATTGTCTGAAGACTTATTTCATAGCAGAAAAGTACTAATAACTCTGACTTGATGCGAAAAATCTAACTTTTTTGATGACTTGATTTTTCCTTGGCCGTGGATCGAGTTTGTTTACAATATGCAGCGCCATCTTGGAAAAGCCGTGACGTCACCGCGGTATCCTCCTTGATGGAATGTGGAAGTATGCTCATTAGGATTATCTAATCTTAACTCCAACTCGATGTAATCTTGCGCAGTGCTTCTTCGGCCCAGATGCATTGTGGTGGAAAACGTCAAGTACAAAGAACGCCTGGCTTGCGCCAGACTAATAAATGCAGAAGGTCTGGCTGCGCGAGACTACTGTGATAAAAATGACCACAGCAGAGACTCTGTGACGTAGGCATATACTTTTTACAATTAAAAATGCTATCAAAAGAGGATAAGGAATGATTTTTTATCAACATTTCCTGAACTATATACCTTCTAATTATCACTTTACATCAATAGGTTGGCGTTAGGTCGCCTGCTTTTCTTTCCTCGTGACAATATACAGCAAAATAGTTACAACCCCATAATCGCGCTATAAGTCCATAATGAGATCACGGTGACCCGTTATAAATGTTTCACCAGCTTCGCTATTTTGCTGCTACGCGGCGCGTTGGGTCCTTGCGCCCAGGATGCTCGGAAACATTTGTAAGGAGAAGTCGTGATGTAGGCCCTGCCACCTTCTAGCCACAATGAAGAGAGAAACAACTGACCAATAAGTTGACAAACTATCAGGAATAAATTCACAATAGTCACCCGCCTGGACGCGAGGACCCAACGCGCCGCGTAGCGGCAAAATAGCAAGTCGATAATGAGATCACGGTGACCCGTTAAGTCTCTTTAGGGAGTTTTTCCCAAATGTACGCGATGATGACGTGCCCCATTAACAGGACGTAACATCTATTTTAAAATGCGTTTCCAAAGTGATTGCATGAGGACAACCCATTTGTGTCGTATATCACTGGAAACGCCCAATTCCCCTGATTCTGCAGGGTGTTAAATCGGGCATTTTATTTCCTTAAATAAATCATAAGCGGCGCATTTTCTCCTAGCTCTGTTCACCATCCCAAATGGCAATATTGCCAATTGGGCCGGACAATCACGGAAAACCCCAAATATTATTCATTTCTTCCTGAATAATTCTTACATTGACTATTCTCCCGTGAAAGACAGTTGCTTACGCAACACAAAAATCCAAAAAAAATCGAGGGTCAACCATTGAACTTTTGAGATATGTTGAAATTTGCACAAATCAGCGAAAAACGCACCAACTGGCACTGGACGGCATTTCAACACGGGGCCGACGCATATCCCAAGTTCAGTGTACACATACGTCGGCAACAACAGTAAAATGCGTAGTTTCTTGTTAGCCGCCTATTTAATTGAGTAGCGCTCCAGGTCTCAGAAACTCCAAAAAACATTAATTTGCCAAAATCGGGCCAAAACAACTGCTAAATTAACACTGGCGTACTGTGAGGACCAAGAAATCGATGATCTCTTAGAAACTTCGGTTAGGGCTTGGCCGCGCATGAATACAAAATAAGTCTCTAATGAGACCTTATAAATGTTTCGCCAGCTTCGCTATTTTGCCGCTACGCGGCGCGTTGGGGCCTTGCGTAGAGCGTCAAACAGGCGTACAGAAGCACCATGCTAACGTCATTATTTAAGCAAGGCAGCGGGTTACGGTTAATTTTGGAACTAGATTTTTCCGCAAAATAGGCCGATGGGGCATCATTGTTAGTGTGTTTCCAGGAACAGGACAGCAAAACATACCGTTTTTAGATAAGGCAACTTTTCAAAGATGCACCCCCGCAGCCCCATCCCCCCCCCCCGACCTGCCCCCCTGGACTCCACCGCACAGCTTGCTCCTGCTGCTGAGAGTTAATTTCTTGATTGTTTTTACTAATATGTTACATGACTGGTCTATTTTATGTATCTAAACTGTCTTGTAGGCCTACTGAATCTTTAAACTTCCCCAAAATTTGGGGGTTAATAAATATCTATCTATCTACAACTGCCACCCTACACACTTGCGACGCATTTTTAGAACAATTTGGACGGATTTAATGTGATACGTAAACAGTGCCTGAAAGAACCACCCTGTGATAGCCAGGAGAATACTTTTCTAAATTCGATCAATAATGCAGGGTCATTGCGGCCGATTTTCCTTACTCAAATCTTAGTCTGGTGGCTCCAAGCTCAGATGTCGCTTGAAGTGAACCCATATTGAACAACTATAGGCAGATTCTCGCCCCCAATAGGCACCTCGCACTTCGTCCCTTTTGGGGACGAAGTATTGGTCCAGTATGCACCGAGCAGTATCCGTGAGTTATATTGAAAAAAAATTTAAATAAAAAAGATGAATTTTGGCATAAAGAATACAATTCACAAAATATATTCAACTTTTATCCCCGTTGTATGTAAGGATTTCATTATGTTCGCTGTCCAAGAGAGCAATACTTTTTTAATGTATACTTATTTATATCTTGCATGTATTGTATTGATTATTTATGCCAAAATACATCTTTTTTATCTGAATATTTGTTTCATATAACTCACGGATAATACAACGACTGTTGGACTAGTCTTGTTTTTCGCGCTTAGACAGTGGCGCCTCTATCGGGAAAACTGGGCAAGTGTGTTTTCAAAAAACATTCAGATAATATCCCCCCTCTCCCACCCACCAACTACTCGCCATCAATCATTGACATTGTGTGCTAGCCAACTGCTTCTTCGGTAAACTGCCATGATGGCATCATCCTAACTATATAACCCCCCCCCCCCCCCCCTACCGAGTCTTCTCGCTTACCAGCCCTATTAACGAAGAGCTCCCTATCAAGGCCTGAGCCTTCCACATATTATAACTCACGGATAATACAACGACTGTTGGACTAGTCTTGTTTTTCGCGCTTAGACAGTGGCGCCTCTATCGGGAAAACTGGGCAAGTGTGTTTTCAAAAAACATTCAGATATGAAAAATTATGTTTGAAAGGCTACTACATAATTTTTTATTATTACACACTATAGACAGCTCGACGTGATTTTGTGAAAAATCAATCGCTTATTTGGAAATGTTTTAACCTCTGACCCCTATATTTCCTGGCAGTGGCCTAGATTCATTCATGTCCACATGTCTGCGGCATGATCAGAAAATTTTACTCTCATGTGTAGAGCTTGTGCATGCAGCGCTATGATTGGCTCGTGGTTGGAGGTGTGTCCAATCAGAGGGCCAGAATTGGCCATGTGACTCGTTGAGGTGGAAAACCACCTATTTTCAGATATGTAATTTAGAATAACTCTGTGTCTTCAGTAAGAAAATTCATGCAAAAGTTGTTTAATTTTCGATTGCTATGGACGCTACTGTTGTGCACCTACTTGCTGGCGGGTGAGTTAAAGTCATTAAGATTCTACTGAGCTAAATTTTAGTGCTAACAACGGCGCTTTGCTGCAGAATCGGTGTTTGATTTGATTTGATGATGTGTTTGTTTTGTTTTGGTCCAGCCGCCCCCCGACATGCCCGACCCACCCACGTGATCTACCTAGGCTAAGGCAAGCGCTGGACCCTTTTCGCCTGATCCTATTCTGTCTGTATAATCATGATAATGTAATCTGGTAGGCCTCATGTCTTCATCTCATTCTCACCCTACCGGTGTACTGTAAGAGTATCCGTATCGTGTGGATGTGTGTGGACTGGACATGTGTTTTGTGATTTACTCAGTTGATTCAAATTTGGAGAGAGTTGCCTTGGCCCTCAAAAGTCAAATCCTCATCATTAGCCTAATAGTATACTGGTCATAGCCGAGGCGTATTTTCTTCCTGTGGCTGTGCTGTGGTTTTGGCCTAGGCCTATATTCTATTCTTCTGACATTGTGCGATATTATACCGCCACGTCGTGAAAAAATGGTGTGCTATGTCACCACTTTTTGAGGGAATTAACGTCATGACGTAATGGCAGCCGATACAACTCTGAAGTTGCGATACAATATCGCCCAACCTTTCTGTAGCTGGTGTAGGCGCAGGCCTAGACATAGCCTATCGCCTAGGCCTATTCGTCTCATGAATCGAATGTTATTATGAAATGTGATGGACATTTGAAAAATTGAATCCTTTCCTTGTCCTTGGGCCCTGCATGGGCTGGCTCAAAATTGCAGAATCCCTGACGACAGCGACAGTCCACAAATTCCCAAAATGAAAAAAAGGTCACCTCGCGTCATGCACTGCCAAAAGGTTCTGTTCTTATTCTATATGACTAGAACTTAGCTTAACCCATGGAGGTAGGCCACTAACTTAATGCCTAACCAGACCCCCACCTTGAAGCTTTGTCAGGGATGTTTTGAAATTGTCAATTTACTAGTTAGCCTGGTGTGCATTCTCAATCTCATCCATGAATCTTTCAATCAATGATTCATCATCATCATCATCATCAGTTCACTGACTGTCACACATTGTTATCCGCCTGATTTTGAACGTTGATTTACATCCTGCTCATGGCTATATTTGGAAGATGACATAGTCGTTCATTCATGATGAAAAGTTGTGCAGTGACAGTTCACAGTTTTCAAGGGGATCCAGTGTTCTCCACACAAGGCTATTTTTCAGGGTTGCCCACCCTACCTTGCTCTAGAATTTTGTAGAGGGTTCCTATAGGGCCACCCTACCTTGTGTTGCACACTGGTAAAACGTCAATAAAATCAAGGGTATCACCCTACCTTGAGAAAACCCTGTGGAGAACACTGGGATCGTGTGCCTTGCCCATGTGATCTATCTTTTAAGAAGAGATGCAGCACTGCACAGTTATAGAAACCATGACAAATTGCAAAAATATGGTCATTGCTGCCAAAAGGTTCCGAAGTATTGTCATCGTTCAGACCTGGTAAGGTTGTTGTTTTGAAAAAAGAGGAAAAACTTGTATTCACTCCCTGATGGGGTGGGACCTCTGTTGATTCCTTCTCCATCTGATCTGCCTTTCAGCCCCTCAATTTAGACATTTTTGCTGTTTCTATTAAAAACCCTTCTTGAACCTCGGCCCTGAGTTGACAGTGGCCTGTGAACATACAAACGGTACAAACCTACATGACTGAACAACAGATCTGAGATGTTTTTGTTCTCAGATTGATGTTGATCCTGATGTAATTGATCTTTCAAAATCAAATTCGAGTCATGAAAGTGGATTGCCCTGGCATGTTTCTATCATGTGTGCAGTTCATGCTCTTGCCGGATGGCGGATATAGATTATTCAGCATTTGACAAAGTCATTGATGACATGTGCTTCCATGGCCAGACCTAGTCATGGGTGATCGATAGAATAGACCAGTAGAGAGACAAAGACAAAGTGTGTCACTCTAGTTCATAAGTTAAAGTGCAAACTACACTTGAGAGGTTGAGATAGATCCTTATAGTTAAAATACATGGATCGTAATGTACACAAAATTTGTCCTTCTTCTGAGTTTTAATCATATAAGGATGTGAAGTCGCTTGTCTCAACCTCCCTATTGTAGTTCTAAGGTCCCAAATTGTCCTGTTGCGATTTTTGTTTCAAGAATTGATCATCACACAGTTTCTCTTGCACGTTTTAACCTATCCTATTATTGTCCGTGTTTGGACAATAAATGGAACTTAGTGAATTTTGCTCAAAGAGAAAAATAAGGACCAAAATAGGCCGGGGTTTGGTGGAATTATGGGGCAAGTTATGAACTGTTAGTGTTGCTTAAAAGGCACTGGACGATGGTGCTATTACCAAATAAATCCTATACTGTGACTTAAAACCCTAAGAATTCTAGCTGAGGTATTAAGTGAAAGTAGATTGGGGGCCAAATGAAAACCCCAGTAATGGATTTTGTGCGCAAGGTATGATGATGTGGAATTCAGGGCTCAGTCAAGAAGTCCCAGGCATATGCCTGGCAGTATTCCAATCCATTGCGGTATCATGCTTTTTTTGGCGAGTGCTATTAAAGCCAAACTTGGGGTTTAACTTATAGACAAGGTTATATTTTGTCAAGGTTATTGAATATTGTTGAGCTATTCACAATGAATGAGTTAGTGATATACTAATCCTACCCCTTCTTCTCTTCGCAGTGCTGGCGGTACTGTTGGTGCAATAGTGACCTGTCCATTAGAGGTGGTGAAGACACGTCTCCAGTCATCATTTGCAACGAAGTTCACGCAACAAGTTTATGTGCCATCGGTTGCTAATGTTCCAAGTCATCATGTGGTTAATCTGAGCACGTGTTCAGGACCTGCCCAGACGTGGGTTCCAACAAACACTTGTAGTACGAGGAATAGACCTACAACTGGATTAGTTCAGTGTTTTAAGTAAGTGTCACTTAAGGAGGTATTGCTTTACGGTCTGACTTTATATTGGTAATTATTTCAATCATCCCGTTTGCAACAACTGGAAAGAAAACTGTGCTCTGCTGTGGATGGAAATACTAACTCCATTGCGCCATTGGTCTTCCTACATATGTACCACCTTGCCGAGCTCATGAGCTATTGCATAAATAAGAATAAGAAGTTTGAGTTTGACAGCAGGTTACCTCTATATTGACTTCCCACTGTCCGATTCGGTAACTTTCTGAACATTGCGTGCCGCGCGCACTCTGCTTTGAAGAACATTGCTGTTCAGGTGAACCTGAAGCAAAGCTCATAGTCTGTTTCCTGTCAGTTACAATAGACAAGTTACCTGAAAAGCCTTCACAATGCTCTGGCAACTTAGTGTGTGAATCTGCAATGAGGCTCGACTGACTTATTTTCTCTTTTCCAGACATATTATCCAAAATGAAGGCATGAGTGCGTTGTGGAAGGGTCTTGGTCCTAACTTAATAGGGGTCGCTCCGTCTCGGTAAGTAAAGAAAATGAACACTTTTCCCTTGTCATTTGAAGAAGAGAGGTGGACTTTTTCCACAACTTCCCAGGCTATATGAAAACTGAAACTGAAAGTGCCTTTGTCTGTGAGCACAACAAGCACCTTGTATCCAATAAGTTTAAATGCAGTGGAATTTTTTTTTGACTTTGATTGACTTTGATAGCACTCCCTCTCAAGTCCGACCGAATATAAATTGTTTAAAAAATGTTATGAATGAGTTGAGTATAACTCGACACATGGTGTATGATTTATTGATAGTACATGGTATAACTTGTTGTACTCAAATTTAATAATTTATTACTTTTTTTTTCAGGGCAATTTATTTCTATTCATATGCCAAAGCTAAGTCATTTTGTAATCGTTTGACTGTCCTGACACCAGAAAGTCCACTTGTGCATATCTGTGCAGCATGTTTTGCTGGTAAGTATTGAATAGTCTGACCTTAAAACTTGCAGAGTTCCCAATAATCTTATTGCATGCAGTTTCCGTGGGAAAGATCACTGGGCAGGGTGGTAACAAACTACCGCAAGGTTATCCAGTTAAAGAGATTGTGCCATGCGTTCGGATGTCTCGAAACAGATAAATTCATCTGTCCACTCAATACTTGTTGTCCACTCAATACTCATCGTGGGCTACTGACCAATTCAATTCTGTTCACATCTGAAGAAACTAGGTTGTTCAGACATCAAGTTTCCTAAAGTACTTACCAAATGAGGACTTCTTGGTCTTGTTTGTATAATGGTGGCATAAGATTTAAGCTTGCACTGTTTACTTCCTTTGAGAAAGATTGTTTCTAAATAATTTCTCTTCTGGTGCCAGGTTTCAGTGCGTGTACGACGACAAATCCAATCTGGTTTATCAAGACAAGGTTACAACTTGATCAAAAGTAAGTAGTTGGCAGAGCCTGGAGTCTGCTGGTTTTGTTCAGACGCACCTCTGGCAGTGACAGTGTTTATATCGGGCTCTGCAAATCTGTGTCTGTGCGACCACTGCTTCACAAGATGTAAAAATCACCAGTTATCACATGACACTGTACTTGCTAGTTGCCGAATATCCCAGTTGTGCTCTTGAAGCAGTGTTTCATTGGCAATGCATTGAAATCTGTTTGCAGACGTGAAGCTATCACTGCTGGGGAGTGTACATATGTATTAAGAATGTTGTAACTCCTCATTTGGGAAGTTCTGCATGTCCCATTCAGGCATTTGCTTGTTGCTTGTCAGCTTATTTTTGCCAATAAGGGACTTCACAAAAAGATTCTTGGCAGTAATTGAAGTTTCAACCTCGAAGAGTCCAAGTTGGTGTTGGCAGAAGTTGTATTCACTATTGAATCTCCACTGCTGCTCTTTTTTTGCGAGGTCCTTCTTTGGCGCAAATTTGTCATGCTTTGCAGAGCAACTTTTGCAGCAGTCAACGCGAACCCTGTACACCCCCCATATTCAGGCGATCAACGCCTAAAATAATGTTGTTCGTCCAGGATTTGATACATCATCACCCATGATGTCATCCCTGTCCTCCAGGGGTTCACTTAATGTATTGTTTCTTAACTTGTCGCCAGGAAATGGTCAATAGAACAATTTGAAACTCCCCAGGCTTGAACAAGGGGGTACAGGGTTCAAATCACTGCTGCAAAACGGGAAAATTCTGTGTTTCCTATCACTGGTAGATTCTATTTTCATAAAATATTTGCTAAAACAGTAAAACTTTCCTGAGTTGAAGATTTCCTTCCAAGTTGGGAATCTGCATCTAATTGCTTCTTAGTATAGAACTACGGTCCTTTTTTGTTTTCTTTACTCGACTTTCCTTTTTTCCAGAAAAGGAAATACTGTAATACACCCACGAGGAATTATACAGGCGCCGCATTGGTTAGTAAAATTAATAGCAGCATCCTGTCGCGTGCTTGGCAATTTTAGTTTAGTGGTCGTGTCCACTGGTCAATCGCCCAAGTTGAATGCAATAGGAAACACACAATTTTCTAAATGTTCTAACTTTGATTTACAAAATGATGTTGAAGTCATGTCAAAATAAATAGTGAATGATTTGCTGTTATTTTTATTCATTTTGGCTTCATCACCTGTTGTGTGCTTTCTGTTGTTTCCTCTGAATTCAAGTCAGCCAGACGAATTCTGTCCCTGTCTGGGCTAAATTCTGCGACCTCATTATGTCTCATAAATCACTTTTATTGGATAAATACATAAAGTAGAATGGCGCCACCTGAGCTGGTGCTTGCAATGCGACCTAACAACCATCATTGCCTGGCCAACAGGATCTAAACTTCATAAATATAAATTTGAATTAGACTAAGGTTACTCGTGGGAAATAGACTTGAAAAACAAATTGAATTATACCGAGTTTTATTGTATGATTTCATCTTCAGAAAGTAGGCCTTTGGGTTTGGTTAACTAATTCTTACACAACACTGGGAGACTCGGCCTTATCAATCTTATCTTCAACCCAACCAAGTATATGATGTGGTTTGTGCTGCTGCACAAGTACTTTGGAATAATGCAAGTCTTTGAAGATATAAATGTTATGCTTTCCCATTGAAAGTTTGAAATACTTATAACTACAGCTGTGACACTCTCATGCGACGTGATCATCATTGTGTGTGAATAGGACCTGGGAGCAAGGTCTGGGTTTCTGTAGTGAAAATCAATTCAGGCCTGGTTTGTGGGATATCCACCTCTCTTGGCGGGTTACCAAAATTATCAAACGAAAATCAATAGATTCTGATTCATACATTGCAAAGATTGGGGCCACTCCCATCCTTCTAGATAAAACTCTTTACTTTGAAATCTTAAAAAAAACTTTTGAGAGTATATATATCCTACATGTCCAGTGTGTATCTAACATTTGTTTTCCTATTCATTCAGCCCCATGAACTAATGTGATGCTGTATGTATTTTTCAGGGCCAAGGGGAGCTTATCAGTTTCCGAGTGTATTAAAGACATTTATCAAGAATCTGGATTACGCGGGTTCTATAAGGGCATCTCGGCGTCCTATTTCGGGATATCGGAGACTATAATCCACTTTGTGATATACGAGGCTGTAAAAGCCAAACTGTTAGAATTCCGTGGAGCTTCCTGCAGTGATGACGAGCGCTGTGCTGGTGACTTCTTCCGTTTCATGATGGCGGGTGCTATTTCGAAGACGTGTGCTTCTGTCATAGCTTATCCTCATGGTGAGTATTTAAATTGAAATAATGCAGTTGGGAAGCGTGCTCCGAAAAACCTGGTGCATTGCTTGCAACTTTGCGGGCTTTCCTGGTTGAAATTTGAACAACAGCTAACAATTGATCCCTCGGAATTTATTCTAGAGATCTCGTAGCTCTCCTTATTTTCAAAATGCACAAAAACTCCGAGATATCATAAACACTGCACACCTGTATAAAGTTACCTTACAAATGATAATATTCTCAAAATAGGTTTGATTGTGTAATTCCTTGACCTTGACTGGTTATAAAATGAGGTCTAAAATCATTATGCAATGCTGTATACAAACTTTACTCGAGGTCACAAGTTCACATGGAAAATATTCTCAAAAGTTGGCTGCCTTTCCTGTATTGAATTAATTGATATAACATGGTCTAACTTTTTAAACCAGTTTATGGATGTAAGCTTCTGTGGACTTGGCAATACGGAATAGTTGGCATACATTTGTGTTGACAAAAAGTATATCTTTTGGGTCAGGCTGTCATTGGGTTCATATCCTATTCTGATTGGGGACAATACAGGCTGCCTTTGATATGGCACTGATTCATAAAGTGTTGAATGTCATGAACACAGAAGATCATGCTTCACATTCCTGATAAGATACTATATAGGACTGTCTTTTTGAGTTGATACTGTTGATTGTTGTCCTTATAGATCATGTAGAATGGGTGTCCTTCTATTTAAGGCTCTGCCAAATCAGAAATTCTGTTTTCCTTTTGCCTTTTGTCTGTACTGGTCAAAATCTGATGCCCTCTGACACCAGAGGTTAATTTTGACAACCTGGGCAACTGACTACGATGCACTTGGGCTTTGTTGAACAAAAAAATTTATTTTAAGATGATTTTGATTGAAAAGAGCTATTGAAAATATTTCTTGAAGAATTGTTTGTACACTAACAATGTCAGTTTTAGCATTGTTGTTTCATCCAGTTTCCTGATTGGTAATATGTGATTGTGATGGCTCGCCACAATAGTGTCCTGTGACTGAAGGTCTTTAAAAAACTGTATCAAATTACACCTATCTGAAATTTTACTGAAAAGTTTGTCCTTTTCTACTTGCAGAGGTTGTGCGAACGCGTTTACGGGAGGAAGGCAGTAAATACAAAGGATTCATGCAAACGTTACGAACAGTCTTTTTAGAGGAGGGGTACCGAGGACTCTATCGTGGCCTCGCCACGCAGATGGTACGCCAAATACCGAACACTGCATTGATGATGTCCACATATGAAGGAGTTGTGTACTTGTTCTCAAAGTCGTCTTCTAATGATGATGATGACGACGATGACTATTGAGCGTACGTGTACTTGTCACAGGTCAAAAAATCTTAAGCCATATTTATGAGCCTGCTGGCTGTTCCATAGCATTTCGTACTTTTCGACATGGAACACTTGAATTCAGGGACCGTTTCCAATGGTGATAACTTTGCTCAGGTTTGGCAGCATTTACGGTCATTTGACCGCCACTATTCGCAATCATTGTTGGATTAGAATTGTCCCTGTGGTGTTTCGTTGTGTTGCGGCCGTTCGCCTGCATGCGATGGACATCAAACGATGGAGTAGGGTTAACCATACATACTCCACACACGATGGGATTTATTACTTATCGGGATGGTGATGTGCTGTGTTAGAAACTGAGTGGACTAATTTCACGAAGCCTGGGTGTCACAGAACCACACGTGATGACTTACAGTGCAGGTTCCGTAGTTTAGGAGTCCGTTTCCTCTCATGACTTCTGTTCTTTTAATTTAAGACCATAATTTGCTCTTTTTTTCTGGCAGCTATTTTTGTGTTGTAATTGTAAATAATAGGGTGAAAGACCAGTCAAGTGTGGTTAGAATTACAATATTTGGAATTAGGCCTACAGCTGATTTCATCCAAATGCATCATGCAATGTCATGCTGTATAGAGATTATGTCAAGACGTGTGTGTGTGTGTGTGGTACCAAGGTCGAAGTACAGGACAATTGGGTCATTACATCACAGACTTGTTCAAAGGCTGTACATACTTTTATGTCATTGTTCATAATCCACATGCTGTCTAAAGATGAATGAACCTTTGGTTCAAAGTGCAGGACAGTTTGGCAATTATCCATTCGTGACCAGCAGGTGTGTTAAAGTGGAGAATCTATTTCATTGTTTGTGCTTATGCGCTGTATAATCATGGTGTACTATTGAAGACAGAGTTATTCTAATTTGTGCGTGATATCGTCATGCATTACTTATTTCACTAGCTAGTCGCATTGACAGTTATCTGGTAAATAGAAGATGTCACAGGTGATTACATGATACACTGTCGTACCTCTGCTGTTTGCCTGAACAACTGCAATAGTATTCATCAACACACTTTAATAGTGATGCATGTGAAATTTGAGACTGCGAAATAATAATATCCCCATATCATAAGCTCAATCTATTCCTGTGACGGTTAATAGGTCACCAGAATTTTCAAATTATCATTACTGTCATTTGGACAAACGTGGCACATTTAGAATAATGTGTATCGCAGCAAGTAAGTTGATATAACGTCCCTCAAACAGGTACATCCATCCGCTAGTCACATGATTGTTTGATCTGTTCCCACTGTACATTCAGATTACAGTCAACTGCCTTGACAGTCACTGCTCACGTGCCTTGTTTTAATGGTAAACAAGTTAACTTCCTCAAGGTCAAGGTCACTTGACTATCGGGTATTGATTTTTTTCACGGGGCACAGTGCAAAGCCATCCTGCCATAGTGCATGGCCTAGACAATAACAATGAAGTGTCCTGGAACTACATGTGCGTGCTATTTCATTTTTCAATGCCAATGGCATGTAACAAGAGTTTGGAGTAGAGTAAAAATCAGTTGTTTAATAGCAGAAAAAACAAGAATAACAACTATCTAATCTGGTCAGTGGAATATTGTCATCACAGAACTGAATCAATGGTAAACACTATTTTAGTTTTCTTGTCATCTTTTTTAAGCATTGAGGAATGTTTTGAACTTGTAGGCTGTCATGTCTGTATCACCCACTTGAAACAGTCTTCTGACTCTTATGCATTTGCACAACCACTAACAAGAGAGTTATTATCAAATGGCGATGTCAAATTTTTTTTGGGGGGGGGGGTCAAGATTGATATGATAATGAACATAGAAACCATATTTCGAGGAATGTTTTAAAAAAAACTGATAGGTTCTTTTGTGTCAACCTTGTAACACTGTCAAGTGGGGCTCAAAATACCTTTTGATTATTGATTTGGAGAAGATATTTTTTGTACCAGTTCTATTTCTGTTGAGCTGTAAAATTTGTGTTGACATATTTTGGGGGTGATATTTTCCAGAACATTTTGTACAAATTTATGGTCGAAGGTGGAAAAGTCGCTTCCAGTTGTATTACATTGTAGAATTGTGTCCAGTTGTTTATAAATTGTGGAATTTCATGCCAAACTGAATACCAAAGTTTGCGGTTTGCATTTGGCTGAAATGTTGAATATGGTGCTTCCTTCTGTAAAGTTGAAATGTAAATACGCTTTGTACATATTAGTTTTGTAAATATTTGAAGGTTCGACACCACACAGTATGTGCCAAAAATAACAAAATACCAGAGATGTGCTGAAAATATGAAAACTGTAAAATAGATAGAAGGGCAAGTTGGTATCACCAGTCTAATGGTCTCCATTTCTGTACCATGACTAACTCAAGATACATCCTGGCTCTTGGGTGGAGGGGGGTTCTTAGAGCTACGCATGTATATAATGATAGTAGCCTCCTGTCTTCGAGGCCAAATCTGGTTGAAGGAAAATGGGGTAGTACTCTAAAAAAGAGATAGAGAGGTACATGAAATTAGGGGAAGACTGAGAAAAGGGCAATTTTCATGTTTTCAGTATGGTGGTACATCTAGAATAGAAGGCCAGTTTAAAAAAGACAGTACAGTCCAAATAGTCCAGATACATGACAATTTTTAAGTGACATTTTTTTCTACACCATTCAAACCAGGACGATTTTGTTGGGTTATATTTTTTCTACACTACTCCCTCCTGGAACAAGAGCCGAGTGAAGTCCATGTAATGCCAGCTGCATGTCACCAATGCAGAGTCGAATGTTTCACTGGGGAGGCCGAACTTTTGCTTGCACAATTCAATACTTTAATTCAAGAAGCACTATGATTATTAGTTTAGCGGGGAATTCACTGTCTGATTTGTGTTTGTGCTAACCGTCGGCATTATGGCAGTTGTTCAGTTGTCTATTTCAAGTACATGTAACCCTTGATGGTGAGCTTGGTTAATGGTAAAAGATCCCTAAATATAAGAGCTTGGCTGTCCAGCTGTAAAGCGTAGCTAAGATAGCCCGATTGTGACCAAAAGTCTTGACTGATCACACTTTGACGTGCTGGTCAAATCACCACAGTGCGTCAGTGGATAACCCGCCTCATAAATAGTGTACAGTGCGATTTTGGAACCGGGGGGGGGGGGTGACTTGGCCAAAATTGGTTAACATTTTGTAATGAAAGGAATGCACACTTGAAAAGTGTCAAATGGAAACCTGTTGAGATTCTTCATGTAACAAAGATAACCCTGTCTGAAATCAAGGTATTGTGGGTTTTGAGAGTAGGCCGATGGTGAGGAAAATTTTGTTTGTGACTCAATTAAAAAAGTGCAACGAGGCATCCAACCTTGAGTGTTGTTTCGACTCCAGAAACTTTTTAAAAATGAAATTCTTGGCACACTTCAGAATATGGTGAATTAGAAACCAAATTTTGTACAGTTGTACATTTTGAAGAAAATAAAAATATTTCAAAATAATTTTAAAAGTTGCTTTGTTTTTTGTTAGGGTGACTGATAGAAATGTTGGAACCGGATACTGACGACAATGTAGTTCTCCTTAGGCTATAAACCAGACATCCATGTTGTACTTGCCAAGTAAATACAGGAAGTTCACAGTTAATGGTTTTCCTCTGAATTTTCCAGTCCAATTCTAGGCCCACAAAGGGGAATGGTTCTGACTTACTTTACCCAATTCTTAGTATACCCTCATTTATTGGATAGGCCATGCATTAGTCATGCACCCGAACCTTCCCATATTCCCCTTCCTTGGCCTAGAAGAATTGGACCTAGCAAATTTAGAGGAAAACCATTTGACTGTGAACTTCCTGTACATTCATATACAACATGTATGTTTGCACATGGAACAAACATTTTCAACTGTCTTATGATAGGAATGTCTCGCCAAACCAAGACCAGCAATGAGATATCAATTTCCTTGCTAAAACCCCTCAAACTCAACATTTTTCACTGCCTCCATATTTTGCACCAACCCAAGCAGTTATGGTTGCAGAACCATAAAAGCTTCAGTCAAAACATGGCACAGGTCATTGTCATTGTGCATTATACACTGTGAAAGTGGTTTATTGTGAACAAGAGGTTTTAGAATCTCCACTCATATCATCAACATGATCAAGTACAATCAACATTGTCAAGATAATAGGTCAGCCAGTAAAATTTTATTGACATCCTGAATATCTTCACATATATGTTTACCAGAACCAGGTAGGACTATTCCGCAGTGGGCTGGATATGACCAGCCAGACCTGGTTTACTGTTGGACTGAAGAGGGAAATCCCGCTGGATGTTACACTTACAGGCTACATGTAAAGGCTGCTTATGAAATGATGATAGCTTTGGTGTTCACTCAGCCATATAGGCCTACTTGTCCCAGCCTGGGTTGGAGTTGCTACCCCAAAAAACGTGCAGCGGTACAAAAGAAATGCCATAGCATGACCACAGAGAAATTGAGAGTTGAAAATCAATCCCAGGGATGACAACCAGCTGATGACATCTAACTACCAGTGTGATTATATGTTTTGGAGGTGCTTCTGAGTTTAATTGCCTGATGGTCCTGATGAAAATAACAACCTCCCTATTAAGGACACCCTCGGGACTGCGAAGTGCTGTCCTTTATGGAGAGGTGTCCTGATTAGAGAGGTCAAATTGAATGGAAACAACCAATTTGGGACCAAAGCTAGTGTCCTTTTAAATAGAGAGGTGTCCGCAAAGGGAGGTTCCATTGTACATGAAATTGGATCATGTACCAGCTAGAATTACGCAACAGGTCAATACCCACCCCCATGAAGGAGGACCCAAGGTGTATAGGACAAATGTAGGATGCATTCTTTTGCACCAGTAAATCTACAATTCACCATTGCTGTAAATTGACAACAAATCATGATGATCAACTGGGATATCCAGTGATCTTCATCATATCAAAGGGTGAATTCACACCATGATGTAATTGCCCTGGAATGACAATGTTGGTGTACACAGCGCTCAATGAATGTAATATTTGATGTGCTTAATAATAGTGTCAACCATGGGCACCATTATTTTGGTACAACTTGAAAACCTCAAGCATTAGGAACTCCTTCAAAATAAGTGAATGCCCAATTAAAACCTGGGAGGCTGTTCTTTGGAAAACAAAGAACTGACTCCCACCCTTGAAATTGGCACTCAATTTGTTTTGGAGGAGTTCTAATTGCTTAGGACTTTAAGTTCGAGCCAAAATAGTGGTGCTCGTTATCAACCCCTTTAAAATCCCCGACGGATTGATTTCAAACGCCTGGAGAACCTTTTCACACACTCTATAATGATGTGAGAAAAAATCTGTAAAAACTGTAAAAACAGTTTGTCTATCAATTATGTCAGTGGTATTGAAAATCTCCTTCAGGGCTGCTAAGTACATTTAACTCCACAACTCAAGAAAAGCAAAGTAGACTATTTATAAACTACATGTACTTGAATTATGATAAAATCTGGCATTGATCCACGATTTTTAGAAATGGTATACAAATAAACCGTAGAAATATGCAGGTTTTTAGTATACAAACAAGACTGATGAATGATGTACGAGTATGGTTGTTTGCCAAATTACCCGTACAAATCATTGGTCTGAAAGTTGATCATGCCGTGGGCTCGTGCAAGTGTACATTCAAGCTGGAACATATCCTGGACAATGTTTTCACCACCTCGATATTTATAGCATCCAGAAATTTGGGTCGTTCTCAAATTTGAATGAGTTTGCGAGCGCCATTCATCAGAAAATGGAACCAGACTATTGGGTGACTTCAGATGAATAAAGACCAGCAAAGGCTTTGACTTCAGTTTACGGAGAGGAGTAGTGTAAATGCACATTTAGAGAAAAGCATTTGCTAGTCTTTATTCATATCACACAATGTCAGCATGGGACTTGATTTTAGGAATATTAGGTTCCTGATATTGTAATACCTTATCAAGTGACTGTATTGCAGTTCCCAAAATGGGGCAGGGGGAGGCAAATTTTTTTTTGTCCGTGATTTCAAAAAGTGTAATTTTCTTTTGTCATGCTGCACATTGATAAAAAAATCCATCACATCCAATACTATATGTTTTAGTTCACCAATGTTGGACACAAGAATCTGAAGTGAAATGGTCCCATGTCCTGATATCACCTCGAGTTCACCCACGTTGGACAAACAATCTCTAGTGAAATGGTCCCATGTCCTAATATCATCTCGAGTTCACCCATGTAGAAGGAACAATCTCTAGTGAAATGGTCCCATGTCCTAATATCATCTCGAGTTCACCCATGTCGAAGGAACAATCTCTAGTGAAATGGTCCCATTCTGTCCTGATATCACCTCGAGTTCACCCACGTTGGACGAACATTCTGAAGTGAAATGGTCCCATGTCCTGATATCACCTCGAGTTCACCCATGTTGGACAACCAATCTGAAATGAAATGGTCCCATTCTGCCCAAATATCACCTCGAGTTCACCCATCTCTAGTGAAATGGTCCTATATCCTAATATCACCTCGAGTTCACCCATGTCGAAGGAACAATCTCTAGTGAAATGGTCCTATGTCCTAATATCATCTCGAGTTCACCCATGTCGAAGGAACAATCTCTAGTGAAATGGTCCCATGTCCTAATATCATCTCGAGTTCACCCATGTCGAAGGAACAATCTCTAGTGAAATGGTCCCATGTCCTAATATCATCTCGAGTTCACCCATGTCGAAGGAACAATCTCTAGTGAAATGGTCCTATGTCCTAATATCATTTAGAGTTCACCCATGTCGAAGGAACAATCTCTAGTGAAATGGTCCCATGTCCTAATATCATTTAGAGTTCACCGATGTTGGAGAAACTTTCTGAAGTGAAATGGTCCCATTCTGTCCTGATATCACCATGTGACATGCATGTTGGACACAAGAATTTCAAATGAAATGGTCACATTCCCATTCTTGCATGCTTTTCCACTGTGAGAACACCACACGTCTATAACACAGAACATCGAGAATAAAGCTGGACACAAAGACTCCTCTTGCAACAGTAAGAAATAAGAATAACAAATCTTCCCATAAACTCTGTTTATTTCTGGTATATATAATAATATAGAATATGATGTGTACAAATTGAAACACAGGTTATTAACATAGATGCACCTTTAGTCATTTCTTGTGGAGGACCCACATCGATGTCTAATGAAATTGAAAAGCTCGGAATATTCTGTCAACCTGAACTTACAATAAGAATAAACATCTCGCTCAATCAAACAAATATCAAGGATGTCTCAAACTGTCGTTGTCTCTCGATCTGTCATGGGGATGATGCGTTGCTTTGAGAAAGTTACCCACTGTAATGTCCTCAAATGTGTCAAAGCATTACTGTGTCAAAATTACACTGGTAAACCTTTTTTTCATGAATACTAAATGTACTTGTATAGCGTACAGACTATACTAGGGTGCATAACCAAGTGAGCGTTATTATTCTTGAATAAAATAATGTATAGAAAGGACAAAAATAGTAAAACATACAAGGACAAGTCTACACTCCTGAAAATTTGACTGCCATGGACAAACGCAAGTCACCACTGCGTAAGAGTGTAGAGCATCTGTGAACTAAATCGATGTGATGGGCTATAATTCGTTCCACCTTATATCATCAGTGATACACAAGTACGCCCGAAAGTATTGCAACCTGGAAAAAATGTTCAACGTGTTTCATATGCAGTTGCCTGCCTTTAATCACAAAACTTGTCTGTGATTATTTTGCCAAACTACAGGAGCTGTAATGCATGATATACAGACAAGTTTACATTTTGTGGAAGAGCTCGGCCTGCACAGACGAAATCAAAATTCTTGCAACACTTCTCTTGGTTACAGTATTTGGGGACATGACTAATATAAGTGATAGAACATTCTAACACACCTTGATTGCAATGTTGCAAGCATTGATTGATACACAGGGGCCTCAACACCAGCCAACTTGATTTTTCAATCGAGATATATACGGTGCAATCATGGTGCACGTTGATCTCGACCAATCGAAGCCGCAACTGAAGAGACTTTCCAGTATGTTACATGTGGAGAACGTGTTTGATTTTGGGTGTGATCAAAATGACAAAAAAAATCCACCCCAAGCTGAAATTCCACTCCAAACCTTTGGTAAAAGCACCTCATTATTGTTTTTCGCTCCCGCTTTCGATTTTCATATTACAGAGACCAACCAGAGTTGTGTTGATTCCTTTAAGTGAGTTTCGTTTGATCAATATAATGGCCATCACGCGCAATAATGCGTCATCAAGCCTTACGCGAGTTTTGAATGGAAGCCCATTGCGGGCCTTATGTCCATATTTCATCAGGGCGAGTCTGGCTAATTGATCTGCGCCGGACTTATAAACAGGAAATGAGAATGTGCATTTTCACCGCCCGAGAAAATGTAGAAAGTAGGTTTAAGCACTGGTCGTATGAAATCCCCTTTGAAAAGTTCTAATTGATCAAAGTGTTTTGTAAAACTTTTAAACAGCATAATATTGTCTAGCTTTACCAAAGCTTTCATGGTAATCCAACATTGTCAACTGCTGTGATGGATAAAACTATATCGATAAGTTTCCACAAAAAAAGTTTTGATTCTCTTTAAAAATTGTCTCAGCAATTGAACTTGATGCCAAATTACACAAAATATAACATAACTACAAAAATTACAACTGCATCCGAATTTTTGGAAATTGAAAGTCTCGGTCAGCTGAGCAAATTGAATCAATTTCAATAAAGCCAGTCAACTATCCGACAACCTAACCAACTATACAACCCATTCTGTATACCATGAGCTCATTTTCTATTGAACACAAAATTTGTATAAATGAAATATTTTCACTACAAATCAACAACTTTGTTGGCAACCATTTTTGCACCATTGCAGAAGTTTACTTAAATTCTAACCTAAAACTGAACCATTCTCTGACTGTTGCCTCTCATGCATCAATTTTTTCTTATGAGTCTAAAATGTCAATAATATATGAAATAATTCAAACCTGCCACCAAGATAGTATTCACACATACATAACTGCACCATACAAAAAACTTGCATATTTGTTCAATGCGCACCTGCGAGGACTATCATGAGAATACGAGCACCAAAAGACTTGGGTGGGTGTTTACAACTACATTTCTCATGAAATGTGTGAAAAGAAACGCAGATCACAGAAAAGTTAACGCTGTTCTAATATTGTCAAGAGAGATGTAAATACTGCAAAAATACACAACCTAAGAATCGATGTTTTGAAAAGACATACTGAAATTCAGAGGAAATTCGCTGGGCAAAGTGTGAGTCAGGTTGTTCACTTGTAGTAGAAGTGAACAGAAACAGCCTGACATGTTACTGTGATATAAATTGACTTATAGAGTATACATCGGTGTACAAAACATCAAAGTTGAAATTTGAACGTGTATTTTCCATATTTGAAACATATCAAATTCAATTTCAAATTTCAAAATTCGAGGGAATGGAGAATGCCTTTAACCTCTTTATGCAAATAAAGTTCAAGCATTTTTAATGCAAATACTGTGAAATCATAACCTGATAAAAGATTGTGATACAATTACAGCAGGTGAGACGGACTAAGAAACAAAGTTTGTACGATTCTGAAAGAGGACTTGGACCTTCCCTACTACGTCATCAGCCGTGCTGCACCACTCTGTCACTAAAGTAAGCGTTGTTCGTGAGAGATCACAACTGTGATTGCAATAAATGAAACTCTAATCTGGGCATTGTGTCTCAAAATTAACTGCCTATCACTTGCGGTGGGTGGCTATCACATGCGGTGGGTTACATTGCTGAAAGTTGCCGCAACATAGCAGCGAGGTCCAAACGGCGGATCTTAATAATTTCTCCCCACAGATTCTGACTAATATCCTCTGCGTTTTGAAGATGGACGTTCTGAAAAGTGCGACCAACAGGCAGGTACTGTGCATGCAATATGTTGGATTTTTTATCATAGGTTTAGCAGGGAGGCTAGACTCTTTCACCTGTCTCCTCCATTCACTCATTACAGTGACTGGTACTTGGCGGCATTTCACTCGTCATGAACTAGATTTGGGGCGTCGGCTTCCGGTGTCCGGTCACGTGTTTTTCACAAAGATGGGTAACCTCGTGCCAAGTGAATAATCAGGAATACCGGACCGTTGGGTATTATGGCAGTGCATCCACTCTATGCACTGAAAATGTATGGCTTGCCTCGGGTAAATCAACGAGGCCTCCTGGACCCTCAGCTGCTCGGCGGATAGGGACCCTCAGCAGCGTGGCGGATAGGGTCGAGGTTACCTGGACTACAGGGAAGTCTGATCTATTCTTCCTGCATATTGGCACCACAAGCAACAAGACCCTAGCATTGAGCTTGAGCTTCAACCGGGGATATCACACTTATTTTGAGCTTTGCCAGAACTACACTACTCACTACTCTCATCTAATGCCTTGTAGCAACTACTATATATCAACCTAGTTCCATCACTGTCTTAATTCAGGCACATATCAATGTCACTCTCGTACACCCCCTCCTCAAGGATTCAACACACGATAACCTCTAAATATGATAAAGCGACGACATTCGATCAGGACTATCCTGCCATAAGACATGTCACGGCGAACAAGCCTATTTCAGCTGTGTTCATTCAATGGCTGACAAATTAACCCTATACTTAAAGGGGTACGCAGTTCATAAAAAAATTTGAATTTGTAATTGAATTTTGAAAATGTCCAATTGCGAAAATACATGCTGAATATAAATTTCAACATTGCCGTTGTGTATAGACTGATATACAAATACTATGAATACCAAGTTTAAACAAATTTGTATTCACAATAACTGCACTACGGCATTGTATATCAGTGGATTCCTATTTAACTGGACCACAAGTAATTACGAGCGGCGTTCCCCTTTAAACATTTTTTGGCATGACTGTGTCGTTAGCTAATTGAAGAGGGGAGTAAAAGATGTCCATTGATATATTCTTGCATTAATTCAATGTAACCACTGTCCCTTTCATAATGAGGTGGCAGCTTGTAAACAATATCACATACATGATTAATAACATCAATTATATCAACAATTAACACTTAGAAGTAACAGGACACAGCAAACATTTAAAAAAATATACAGGGTGTTTCAAAAAAAGTGCTATTCTGTGCCAGCTGTGTATAGATTTCAATGTACATGTATTGTTACAGACAATACATATAACTTTTAACAAAGTGTTCATAGCTGATTGTGAAGGCACAAAGTAAATCACACTGCTGCAAAATAATCATATTGGAAAAACAATGTTTTTCTCAGTGACCACTAGGCCTATTGCATACTCTAAATTGACATAGTCCCATGGTGCAAATGGCGATATCATGTGGCTTACAGCATCCATAACTTCTGTAGCATCCTCCCGAGAACAAAATTTATTGCCAAGAATGTGGCATGCAATAATTATAGACCCTGATTATAAAACATTCATATATTTACACTCTAAAAAATCCTTAACAGTTGATATCAATCAAGAGCTTCAATCTGTTCTGCTAACCACATTCTATTCCTGGATAAGATTTACTGGTACAGTGATTGCGCAACATTCTCACTCCCATCCGAGGTGAATTCCCTTTCTGTGTATTACATCATCAGTTGTCGTTGTTTATTCCTGTCCTACTCAAAGGACCTCGAAGGAGAGACAGGACGTAATGCAATCTCTCTACTTTTCTTTTAAAGATACATCATAAATTTCTGCATATAGATCAACCCTCAATTACAGAACATATCGTAATGCTCTTTGTTATCATTTTTTGTACAACAACCTCATTTTAAAATGTTATATAGGCTATAGACTTAAAGCAATTCCTCCTTTTAATCACCAAATGCTGAGCTATGGGAATCAATCCAGAAGCCACTTATCTTCAAAAAGAACTGATTCTGTCTTTTTCAATGAAGCAGTACCTGAGGGGTGATATTTCTTCATCGAAAATAACATCTGCCCATGATCGGCAACCCTAGAATGACGCTGGATTGAATCTTAGTCTGTCACATACAGGTATCGATCAATTGAATAGTGCAGCCTTTTCTTTGAAAGCTTGTTTCCGTATTTTTGCCTCCTCCGCTTCCTGCTTCCTTTCCTCCTGCTCCTGTTTTATTTCCTCCTCAAATTTATTTCCTATTGTTTGTTGTTTAATCTGAAAAATATTATCGGAAGATTGAATGCCAGTTGAAAAGGATGAATTCTCAACCAATAACAAAAGGCTGCTTTCTATAACCAAGCAGGCACCTGTGATTGACACTCTCGCTTAAGGACAGTACTTGCCTCTTACAATCATTGCTCCTTAAACAAGGAAACCAAATAATGAACATGGAGCTAATCAGGAACTATAACCAGTGCTGCCAAAGAGAGCCTTCCAGATGCCTGGTTTTCCACAAGGAAAAATCAAAGCTGTTACATTCAGTTTATAATCAGAGTGTGATTTCCTTACAGAAAAGTAGGTGCATGGGAGGAATAAATATAAAAACTTGGCAAGAAGACACCTTTGACAATAAAAGTACTCTGTCATCAGAATGAACTGTAGGGCGAAGAATAAAAATAAAATTTGAGAAAAAAGTCATGTTTTCCTTTTAGAAATCTCATTCATACTGCCCGATTTTAATGTTTTTTAAAAAGTGGTCAATGTTTAAAAGTGTCAATATTATTCTTTTCTGGTTGCTATTTGTCCTGTGGCATTAAGGCACGTAGTCTGAAAATAAAAATATCTGAAAACTCAATTTTATTTTTATTCCAAAAAATGGCAAAATCAATGTAGGAGGGGCCGCTATACAAATAAAATAATTGGTATAGCCTTACCTTAGCCTCAAAGAAATCCTTGGCTCCACCGACGCCAACCTCGTCCACGTCAACCTCTGTTTTGGCACACAACTCTTTTAACCCTTCGCATTCTAATTCACCATCTTGAGCTTTTTTATAAACTAAACAAAACTGAAAAGAGAAATTGACAACTTAGTAAAGCCCTCTCTTATCATCTTATAACAAGCTAATCTAATCCATATGATATGCATATTCCAAACAGCCTCCTCCCTCATTTCAAATTTCATTGAGAGAAAAATTCCCTTTTTTCGATTTTAAAAATTCACCAAAGCCCCTTGTTGCGCTACTCACCTCTCTAAAACTGATCATGCCATCCTCATCCTCATCGACCTCCTTTATCATCGCCTTGAGACCGAGATGCGTCTGTGGCGAGCCCAGCTTCTCCATTAACCGTTTCAACTCGAGCATGTCGAGGAAATTATTTCTATCATCATCAAACCTTGAAAAGAAGCAAAACATAGAAATTGAAATCTTTTGTAATTCTAAAGTCAACGCTGCATCATGTACTCTCCACGACTAAAACGTCTTGCGGTATGAAGTATGCGCTCACCACTTAGCACTTGGAAATTTGTTCCCTGACATTACATCCAAGTAAGAACCAGCTCCTGGGGTTGCTCCCGATGACAGGTGTAGAGCACCCTTGTGAAAAATGAAATGGCCAGGGCCATTGTGCTCACCTCATGTGGAGGAAAGATGGATAAAGAGCATGGTATTGTGTCATGTAGTGTTAGGTTTGATGTAGGTCCAAGCAATTACAATTTCCCCAAAATGGCCAATTTACAGTACATTCGACCTCTGTGACCTTGAAAAGTAGGTCAAATCAAAGAAGACCCGGGTGACACATTGAATGGTTGTTAGAATTAGATGTACCTATGATATAAAATTGGTGCCAATCGGGCAAGTCATTACTAGGAATAATGGCATTTTGAAGAATTTAGGATTTGGCCCCCTCCCTAGAGGCCAAACGGCAAATCAGATCGCACCAAACTTCGGTACCTAAGATCACCTGACCAAGGGGTACATGTGTACTTAATTTGTGATCAATAGTCATTGCAGTTAAGAAACGTGCCATAGTTACGGCCTGACGGCGAATTTACGCCATTTGACCTCTGTGACCTTGACAAGAAGGTCAAATTAAAAACCTGTGTGACATATACTGTATGGTGGTAAGATGTACCCATGATATCAAATTGGTGGCAATCGGGCAAGAAGTTAAGGAATAATCACATTTTTAAGGTTTTTGGATTTTGCCCCCTGGTGGTCAAGTGGTGAATCATATTGGACCAAACTTCGGTCCCTGAGATCACCTGACTAAGGGGTAAATGTGTACCAAATTTGGTATCAATAGTCATTGCAATTTAGAAACGTGCCATCGTTACATCCTAACGGCCAATTTACACCATTTGACCTCTGTGACCTTGAAAAGGAGGTCAAATCAAAAACCCGGAGGATATATGATGCACCTTTGCTAGAAGTACCTACCATATTTTTTTCAAAATTTCCCGACTACTATTAAGGGAGATATTGCATATTTTCACTTTTAACGTTTGGCCCCCTGGTGGCCAAACCATGAAACGAATCGGACCGAAACTTGGTCTCCAAGGTGTCATTACATAAGGGTACATGTGTACCAAGTTTCAACTCAATAGCTCTAACAGTTACGAAACGTGCCCTGCTAACGGACGACGGACGACGACGACGACGACGACGACGACGACGACGACGGACGACGGACGCCACGGTATGGGATAAGCTCACCTCTGCTAAGAGGTGAGCTAAAAAGCATGACAGGACAGGAGGTGTTTTTTCAGTTGGGGAAACAGGCATTGCACAGGGCTGATAGGCCGCAACTTTTCAGTCCTTTCACCTGCCACAGGCCCATTATTGCATATTGTCAACAACCAAGCACTCAGATACCAAACTCCAGTCATATCTTAGGACAGCTTGTCTGTCTGTCTGCTTTGTTTGTCTGTTCCACCACCCCTCCTGGTCCTCAGCCCGTTTGCCACGGAACTTATGTACCTGTAGTTTGACTCGCACATTGCCCTCAACGGGTTGAAAAGGTCAAAGGTCTACGTAATAAGGTCAAAGGTCAAGGTCGTATGGCTCAAATTATGCAAATTGCCACCAAACTATTGAAGTGTCTTCCACCAAACTTGCTACATTCACCCAGGTTGATGCCAGTTTGCCACTGGATGGTCAAAGGTCAAGGTCATAAGGTAAAAAATCGTAGTCATGTGGTCAAAACACGGCCATTACACGAAAAATTGGTAGGTTCGCTAGGTCGACACCGGTGAGTCAAAGTTCAAGGTCATAAGTAAAAGGTCAAAGGTGGAAAAGTCAAAATTACTTAAACGGGTCAATTGCCACAAAAATAACGAACCGATCTCCACTAAACCTGGTCTTGGCCCACTGCAAAAATATATAAGTATGCAAGCTCGTTTTATATATGTTTTCCCATGGGTATGAGTGCCTTATTTCCCTCGAACTCAAGTTGCGGGAGGCACATAGACACCAGAATGGGGTTGTGTATGCATGCATACCAACAATAGGGATGGGGATAAAAAGTTTGCCAGCAAAAGGGGTTGGGGTGGGTGACTGCTGTTTCTGCTGGAGGTGGCCTATCAAACACTTAATGGAGTACAAGGATGCTCTATACATGTAGAGCAGGCCCCACTGGGAGGACCGGTTGGCGAGGAAAACCTGGAAAATTGGATTCATTCCTTGATCATCTTTAATAATAACAGATATCCAGTGAAATTACTTTTTGCTAAAAGATTTTAAATTCAACCTTTGGATGATATTTTGTAACAAATATGATAAAAGCAACGCAGAGTTATTGAAACGATGGTGAAAAAATGCACAAGACAATATAAAGTACAACAAAGGTGAAAGATAATGATAACCTTAGAAGAAGAACTGGTGAAGTGTCTTCTGTGGATGGCCATTGCTATAATAGGAGGTGCACATGGTGTTGATTTCAGTGAGAATCTTACAGTAATGAAAGTGTGTGTCACACTATAAAAAGAATTTGGCTGCACTCTTGAAAATGAGGTATCGTTTCTGCCATGATGCTTTTGAGAGTATGTAATTCGGGAGGCAGAAAAATTTCAGCTCCATTTTTTAGGGTACTGGAGGTATTAAGTCATACCATCAACTTTAAAACAAGAGTTTGGTTTATTTATACTTGATCCCCCCAGCCCTAATCTACCGCCTGGCTCCTCCCGACTCCATTCACTGTCTGTCACTTGCATCAGCTCAAATCGCAGTCAGCGTGAATTTTTTAAATTTCCGACATAACAATTTGATGCAGAGAGATTGTGTCTTTGTCAATTTCTTTGTCTGGATGATTGCCTGATATGAGTTCATTCATAACATGATCACGTGAATTTGTTCTGGCAGACGAAGTTTGTCCACGTTTAATCCGACATGGGCCTACTGACCCAGCGTGCCTGGACATTGATTTTCATGGGGCTGACACAAGGCCAAGGTCATGACATCAACAGTGACATACATTTTTTCAAGTACAGTGGTACCTCCATTAGCGGAAACCTCTCTATTGAGGTCATCCCCTCTATTAAGGACACTTGTTCTGGTCCCAAATTGGTTGTAACAAAATTTACCCTTGGCTAGGGTACTGTAAGGTATCTGTAGGGTATTCTAGGGTAAACGTGGGAGTAATTTAATTTGGCCTGGTTTTCATTCAATTTGACCTCTTTAATCAGGACACCTCTCTATTAAGGACAGCATTTGTCAGTGCCGAGGGTGTCTTTAATAGAGAGGTTCTACTGTACTAAAAACTTCCCACCTACCACCAATACTCTCAGGTTCAGAAAAAGGTCTAATCATTCCCAATCCTCATAGTATTACAACAGAGAGAGTGAAATGCCTTGATGGGAAAAGCAGCGATTTTGGCATGATTGAATTTGGTGTGAAGGGAGGAATTTTATACCTGCCACAGTTGATCACAAACAGAGACTGGAGAAAATACAAGCATTCCAATCAAGACGTAACTGGATCAAAAGAGCACATGGTGGGACAGTTAAAATGTATCTGGCTACCAGAAAGGCCTATTAAAACTGGTAAAATCTAGCCAATACCATATGATACCAGACAATCGGGAGTAGGCCAAACTCTCACAAAATAATAGGTCAACCTGAATCCAGTAAATTAGTAGTCTCAAAGAATGATATGACACAGTGAGGTCAACACTGTTTGATGATGAAATATAAACCTGGAATTGAATTTCTGTTAAAGTACAATGGAATAAAAATTCTTATATTTACAATTATAATAACGACATGTTTCAGAGTTCATTGCCTCTTTTTCAAATAGAGTGGAACCTCTCTTAGCAGACACCTCTCTTTTAAGGACAACCTCTCCATTAAGGACACTAGTTTTAGTCCCAAATTGGTTGTTTTTGTATTCAATTTGACCTATCTAATCAGGACACCTCTCTACTAAGGACAGCACTTGTCAGTCCCGAGGGTGTCCTTAATAGAGATGTTCTACTGTATATGCGACTGCTTATTTTAGGCAGTTGAATGCAGAACTGGAGACCAGACTCCAGCTCATGTGCTTCAGACCTGCTCCCTCATGAAGAATAGAGAGGAATACTGGCCAAAGGACACCACCCTGACCACAAAGCTATGGGGCTCCGTGGCTTCAGACCTGCTCCCTAATGAAGAATATAGAGGAATAATGGCCAAAGGACACCACCCTGACCACACAGCCCTGGGGCTCTGTGGCTTCAGGCCTGCTCCCTCATGAAGAATAGAGAGGAATACTGTCCAAAGGACACCACCCTGACTTCAAAGCTCTGGGGCTCTGTGGCTTCAGACCTGCTCCCTAATGAAGAATAGAGAGAAATACTGGCCAAAGGACACTACCCTGACCACACAGCCCTGGGCTCTGTGGCTTCAGGCCTGCTCCCTCATGAAGAATAGAAAGGAATACTGTCCAAAGGACACCACCCTGACTACAAAGCTCTGGGGCTCTGTGGCTTCAGACCTGCTCCCTAATGAAGAATAGAGAGAAATACTGGCCAAAGGACACCACCCCGACCACACAGCCCTGGGGCTCTGTGGCTTCAGACCAGCTCACTGATGAAGAATAGAGAGGAATACTGGCCAAAGGACACCACCCTGACCACAAAGCTCTGGGGCTCTGTGGTGGAATGCTCTAGGACAGATGAGTTCGTTAATGATAATGGACTGACTGTCTAGCGTGCATCTCAAAAATTCTGAACGCAGAAGAAGAAGAAGAGAAGAATTCCAGGCAGTTCAATCAAATGTCAAAAATAAAGACATTTAAAAACCGAGTTCTGATACCAGGTCAATCATAACCTCGCCAGACATCAAACACATTAGCCGATAAATATCGTGTTAGACCTTGATCTTATTTGGGTCAATGTCCGGCCCAATATCCTGTTCAGCATTTCCACTTCATTTGTCCCAAATAAACATCCTATAATATTCCTAGTTCACTGACCTCAAGGATCATAAGTCTATATACTGGCCTAAATCTCTTAATCCATACGGTCAAAGTCGAAATTGCTTGACTTACATATTCATAAGAGGAGCTGGAGCTCCACCTATGGACGTCACTGCCAGTTAATGTGGCCTCTTTAATCCCAAGACCTCAACGTGGCCTGTTACAACAGAACCTTCATTAAACAACTGGCCAGTAAAACAGTTTCACACAACCTCTATCAAACATTGTCAAAAGTGACTTGCCAAAGACACCCTTAGGGACAAAATAGGGACACTCTCTAAACTACCCCTAACACAAGTCAAACCGCACTCCGACTGCTGCTAAGTGTTAACCATAAATTATGAATTGATCTACAATGTACTTCCAATCCGGATCTCCCAAGTGACAGTATTTGTTGATCAATAAATATATCTATCCCAAGGCTACGACAATAAATATACATGCAAACAGCATCTTTGGCAACCTAGCCTTTTTGCAAGGGACAACAATAACTCGGTGCTTTGAAGTACAGTTGAACCTCCCTTAGCGGACACCTCTCTATTAAGAACAACATCTCTATTAAGGACACTAGGTTTGGTCCAAAATTGGTTGTTTCAATTCATTTTGACCTCTCTAATCAGGACACCTCTCCATAAAGGACAGCACTTCTCAGTCCCGAGGTTGTTCTTAATAAAGGGGTTCTACTGTATTTTGAAAATTAAGAGACTGCATAGAAGTAAGTCACCAGGCAATTTAAACCCTCTGCTAAATGGTATTGGTACCACTGTTAGTCTGATTCACGAGATGAAACCACAAGAGTGAAATAATGTGCGCCAAATAAAAACGGATCAATAAATCGATCAATCGATCTTTGATTCTGATCAATGATATCGGCAAATGTGATTAAGTGCTGCCATCTTGCTTTTTCTTCACAAACTACAAGATGTATACTATTTTACTAACAAGGTTAACAAAAATGCCCAAGATGGCATTACTATCTGCTCCTGTAAGATTCAAAAGTCAATTTCATGCGCTCAGCAATGCTTGACACTGGTTGGTGGGAGATATACATGTATGTTATTCCTTTCCTTGGCATATACAGTAGAACCTCTCTATTAAGGACACCCCCGGGACTGACAAGTGCTGTCCTTAATAAAGAGGTGTCCTGATTACAGAGGTCAATTTGAATGGAAACAACCACTCAGGGACCAAAACTAGCGTCCTTAATAGAGAGGTTTTCCTTAATAGAGAGGTGTCCGCAAAGGGAGGTTCCACTGTATTATGGAGATAAGATCGATCTGCCCTGACTCAGAGAATGAGACAATTCCTTTATTTGTGCATGACACCATCAGGTTTTTCTTTGGTATGTTTCCCTGTTTCATGTTGTCAAGACATATGACTTGATGTCAAGACATGACTTGAGGCGGGACAACGACTTTATGTCCTTTATCAAAAGTCGTAGGAGTCTTCAGTCTTCTGATTCACCGGTTTCTTGAGACTTAATTGTTCAGTCTTGTAAATTTCGTATATGCGTGTCATGACGAAATGCAAGCCCGACTTCGTGGTCACTCACCGATTCTTGGGAGTCAGGGTCGATCTCAACCGTTGTAATATTCTGGGTATCAGTCTCAACTGATAATACCTGCTAGCAAATAACACCTCTTTATCACCATACGAAATACAAGGTTTATAATTGAGAGCTGAGTACCAGTGAACTAGGACAAGTCTAGCTCTAACAATAATAATAATAATAATACGATACGACAATACTGGGCGATTGTAATGTAACTTGTATAGGAGGAAACCGGAGACACCGGAGGAAACCAAGGCTGTCAAAGAGAATCGCCCTATCACATGAGTGTACCAGGACCAACTGGAATCACAGCGCCACTATTACCGTATTGACTGGCATAATAAGACCGTATGCGAAAATGAATTTCGGCCATCTTTTCACAGGCAGCCTAAGTTAACCATGACATCGAAGTCATGTTTCACAATCAAATCATCACCAAAAGCATTCAAAATATCATGAGCATGGACAACTTCAAGTAAATTGCTTGAACAAGCTTGTATATTTTTACTTTTATGTCATCTTTTCACAGGCAGCCTAAGTAAACCATGACATCGAAGTCATGTTTCACAATCAAATCATCACCAAAAGCATTCAAAATATCATGAACATGGACAACTTCAAGTAAATTGCTTGAATAAGCTTGTATATTTTTACTTTTATGTCATGGTAAACATACGTTGCCGGTGAAAAGGGTCGTTTCAAAATGGCCAAAGTTTATTTTCGCAGGGGGTCTATCCCATAGCATCATTGTGATGTAGGCTACATTCAGAGCCAGAGATCTCGTACTACAGCCAACATTGACAGTGACCTCAAAGGTAGACATCTTTCATGTCAATTGTGAAAGAACCTCCATTAGGTAATGAATGACTTCGGACTCTTTCATCGTGAACAGAAAAGAAATGATAGTAACATTGCCTCTTTCATCTAGATGTGCCTCAAGGCCATGTAATCATAGTGGAGGCAGTTCCATTATTTCCATTGTGATTATGCTCATGTCATACATACAGAACAATGTATGTGGGGTGTTTGAAGATCAGTGGCGCTTTGTGTCAACCAGGGAGTCAACAATTTTACCCTCCCAATTATGAGTAATTCCATTCTGAATCAAATTGTACACATCATAGGAAAAAGGAACTGAAGACGGAATTTGAATAGTATTTTCTATTGACAATTTATATCAGTTTGAAGTCTATGGTTTCTTCAAGGTTATGTACGGGACAGTGAACCAATGACAGCATATGAAATGATATAAAATAACTCAGATTTGCCTAAAACTTTGTTGCTGAGGACCTCTTGGTTTACATTATAAAATAAAATGGCAAGTTTTTTGTTTCAACTGTTGTTTTTTTTTTGAAAAAGCCACTGATATTGAAACACCCCATGCAGGATGTAGTGCAATCATCAGCGCAAAGCCTAAAGGGACATGCTGTTTGTTATTACTGGTGGTGCAAGAAAATAGAAATGCAGTTATACACAATTTCGTAGAGCAGTTATTATCCATACAAATTTGCTGAAACTTCATATTCATAGTATTTGTTTATCTCTCTAAACAATGGCAGTGTTGATATTTATATTCAGTATGTACATGTAGAGAAGAACCTCTCTTAGCGGACACCTCTATATTAAGGACACCCTCTTTATTAAGGACACTAGTTTTGGTCCCAAATTGGGTGTTTCCATTCAAGTCAACCTCTGTAATCAGGACACCTCTCTATCAGGGACAGCATTTGTCAGTCCCGAGGGTGTCTTTAATAGAGAAGTGCTGCTGTACCTACTTATTACCACTGGAAATTTTCGAATTCCATTACAAATATCAATTACAAATTTCAATTTTTTAACAAATACATGTAGCACATAGGCCTTTTAAAGCAGGCCTCAGTGGCGATTAGCAGTGTGGTCATGGCACACTTGGTAGCGGTGAGGGGTGATCATTGCATGCATGCTGCTGGGCGAGGAAGGGGAGTAGGGCTGGATGATCTCAGGGGTGGGAACAAGAGCATAATTTTGTCAGTGACCTGTATTGAGAGAGGTTGAGCTGCCATTTTGCTCCCTGCCATGGTCTCAATGATGATGACCGAATAAGGTTGACAGCGGAATGTGAGTTACTGCCACGATCCACCTCGCTACCTCCCTCCCACAGCTGTGCCCATATTTTCCCTTTAACAGCACATATCATTTGAAGCATCTTGTTGAGTAGGTTAGAGCTATATCAGCTCATCATCCATTCATACTGGCAGGTGTATTTAACTAATATGATATCTACCAAACAACTAACAACACAAACAGAAACTGCCCTTGAGCCAATAATACCAATGCCAAGATTTGTATTGCAGCTGTAGGTCTATACCTTTGATTACCATGCATAACTGATATTGTTATAGCCCTTTCCAAAAGTCTGAAGCTCTCTAACTTTCCAATCAGAAACTCATGTAATAGTAGATTCCACTAGACAGGGAAATTGAACTTTTTTTATGCAAATGTAACAAAATCATGCTAACTGCTCTCGTGAAAGTCCTTAAAGGATGAGATTTTGATCTGCTCTCGTGAAAGTCCTTATAGGATGAGATTTTGATATCGATCATTGAAAGTTGTTGGTTCTAAAAGATGATTTCAACTATGTCAAGGTGCAGAGAATAGTCATGATGTGCACATTCAGCGTGGTCATCCTTTAAACCCCAGAAAAAGACATCTAACCAAAGATAGGCCTAATGCTTTGAGATCAATGCACAATTTTAGTCATGGTACTCTGGATAATTCCAAGTCACACCAAGAGCCAATTCACTCTGATTTTGCATAAAATCGTAAAAAAATGTATCAATGAATAGGCTACGACTATCAGGCTAAGCACTTCACCTGAGCTCTGAGTCATCAAAGGTCAGGATGGTATCAACATTTGATCTGATTCTGAATTGATACATTGTCAGTATAATGACACACAGGTACGGGAAGAGCTGCAGCGCATCTGGGGGACAACTTACATTAACCCTCCACCATGTCCACCATCTAGTGTTCACTTCAAACTGTATGTGACATCAAGTCATGTCCGAGGTTTCTTTGTCATAATAAAGCTTTTACTTTGGCAATGATGCAAGAGTCATACTTAACTCTTTGAAGCCGCAGACCGAGTGTACTCGGTTATCAATTCTGTCCCCTGTGATGCAGACCGAGTTTCCTCGGTGGAACCATTCCCTTACAATTCCAGCGATCTCTGGCCGAAGAACTTTTTGAAATCGATCGAGACGCCATCTGATATCATCTGAGAACACTAGTCATTCATTTTGCGTACGAAAGTTGGCAAAGTGGGAGTGTTCAGTGGAAGATAGGCCAAAAAGGTGGGAGAATTCAGCAACCGATTTTCAGTGGCTGAAGTGCTAATGATTGTACACTGACTAAAACAATCATACTCATAGACAAAAAACAAAGCCATAAATGAATTCGAATCATTTCTCAGGCTTTGTCTTATGATTGCTCACCCCCAAAATGAGATAAATTTCTGAATTTCAATTAATTCATTGTACACATACACAGTTCATGCCTGTTCAGAAGTATTCATTGAACTTCTAGGTCACCCAGTGGTCATAAAAAAAACACCATCGCCATGGTTATCAATAAATCAAGATACTACTATACGATTTGTGCAATACATTCATCAGTCAGTGTGAGCCAGTCATCAGATACATAGCACTAACGTTATGCACATGACTTCTACACGCTAATGATATATCATAGCCACGAGAAACAGAACTCCACCCAGTAATTCATCAAGAACTTTTGCGTATCTACTATGTAGTGAATTGCAATATTGCTATTTTGGTATTACCTAAACATTTTAAAGGGCATTTCGCATGACCAGCACTTTAGCCTACTGTTTACATTTTCACGGGCAGTGAAAATGTGCCTTCTCATTTCCTGGGTAGATTATAAAGTCTGGCCCAGATCAGTTAGCCAGATCCGCCCTCAGCTGATAGACATATAAACTACGGGCCTGCAGTAGGGTTCTATTCAGAAACTCGCGTATCACTTGGTGATGCATCAATTGCTATGGTACCGTCCAAGGCCATTTCGATGTTTTACTCATTTGAAATTCACTTTGGGTCTCACATTTTAAAACTGAAATGAGGATGGCCTCACCAAGGTTGTCAAACTCAAAATCAAAACACTGTTGATTCGATACTTTAAATTGACACCGACACTGTAAGTGATTGCTTGGCCAAGCCATTTTCGAATGTAACTGTAAGTTACAAATATCCCCTACTAGGCATAGCACTTGACTTCCCCATGATGGAGATCTGGATGGGAGGCAGCAAGAAGGGGCAGGAATGTGGGGGTAGTGGGAGTGCATGGATTAAGCTCATCCCATGTTGTCATTTTGTAATAATTTAATTTTCTGGTTCTTGGGGGCAGTCCCAACAGGGCCAAAATCAGCATGGCGATGCCTGGTCAACATAACACCAACCATCGCACAGCACCTCCCATTGTGGTCAGATGAAGCAGTAGGAGATGAGATGTGTGAATTACCAAGTGAGGCGGAAATTAGGAGTCAATATATTTCCAAGCTTGCCACAACATGACACACCCCAGAGACGGACCAACAGTCACCAAATATCCCAAAGTGTTTCTTATGACTTACAATTTCATTTTTAAAGCTAATTGCATTTATGACTATAGCATCAATCTATATTATGTCTGAGTAATGTAATTATTGACCACTCTACTGATCAATATATCGATTCTTGTGATACATTCATGTTGAAGCCAGTACGACACCACGATATGATATCTTTCATGTATGCACTTCAGGGAATCAATCGGTAGGCTGGTAGGCCCGTACATCATAACTGTTACCATCTATTAATACAGTCATGACGGTCAGAGTAAGGCTGACTGTTACCCCTGAGCGAAACAAATACAAATTGGTATTTTATCTGAAATAGTCCCGAGGTATGGGGAGATGAGGAGAAGTTTATCATAAAACTTGGCCAGAAACCCCATCTCGTTTGTGATCATATCTTGAAAATGGACCCAGGGTTTCAGTGGAAGAGGTTCGCACTCCTCATGACGGTGACCAATGACTTTTGGCCTGAAATAGCATATCAGAGGATCAAGATTCATTTTTTTCTCTGTGGGAATCATTGATCCCTCCAAAATTTGGGTGGTGTGCTTCAGTCAACACATTATCAGTGAAACGTCCCTGACCAAATTCCTGCGACGTATCACACCAAACCACTTTAAGATTATGACATAACAAGGCTCAAATACACAACATCTCAACCTTCTGCCAGTCAATTTGGCAGAAATATCAATCAAATTTCACTTTAAAAGCATCTTTAGTGAAGTCCCCCAAAAGAAAATTGCTTATATACTGTCATGAAATCTTGATTTTCACCAAACAATGTTGGTAAAAGCATATCGTTTTTTTCCGAACATGAATATCTTTGGCTCCACAAAAGATACAAAGATGGGAGTGGAATATCAAATGTAAGCAATACGAACATGCAGATAACTCCAGCCATATGCCCCAAATGCAACTGATTTTGGTGTGATGGACAGTGTTTAAAACTGAACAAGTCCAACATCAGTGGCATTATGTAACTGCCTTTGGAATGACATTCCCCACTTGATACTATGGATACACTCTTCAAATTACAAGAGGCCACTCGAAAAAGGCGGCTAGTAACCCATTAAAATATCAATATAAGGAGACTCTCGTTCTTTGTGAGATCAATACAAGATTGGAATAGTTCGCCGAATAATCTAGTGGTGTTGGAATCGGTTGATGCATTCAAACGAGGACTAGACAAGTTTTCGGCCCGTGATGATTCAAGATTGGAGTGACTGTTAGGATTGTATCGTAAAAAGCAAGAATTACATGGTCATTGCATCGTATTGATGAGAGACTTTTGTACTTACTACAAGCACGTTTTTCAAAGGATTATAGTTCATTCTTCACTACGCACAGTACAGGAGGACTTTATTGAAAACTAAACATCACCTGCTCAGCACCCATGTGCATTTTTTTATGTATCAATTATGAACAATTATGCGGATGAAACCGGCAACGGTTACAAAGCCGTAAATCTATGATGATGATGATGATGATGATGATGATGATGATGGAATGACATTCCCCACTTGATACCAAGGATACACTCTTCAAATTATGGGTTTTAGGGCTTTTAAAAAACCTTTAAGAACTTTTCACCTGAGACAAATATGTACCCCCTAAAGGTTTTCCAGAGAAATGAAAACCAGTAAAGGTTTTTGAGCTTGTGAAAACCTGAAATGATTTTTCATAACCCTGAAAACCTCCAGACATCCAGAGGGTGCATGCATATTTATGTTGGCTGAAAAAACCCAAAACAGTTTTCCAAAACATTTATTTTGAAAAGGAAAAAGGATTTGTAACTAATCATTGATGAGGAAAATAAAATGCAGTTATACACATGCAGTAGTGCATTCGGGTAATAGTGAGGTTTTGCAACCATCAGGTTAGGCCCTACGACGACGTTTATCTATTGTGTGAGTTCACCCGAACAATAGATAAACATTGTCGTAGGGCCTAACCGGGTGATTGCGAAACCTCACTATTATCTCTACATCAGAGACTATCACCGACGACCCGCTCTGAGGGGAAGTCAGAAAGCCCTTGTATAGTATTTGCATATCTGTCTAAACAACAGTAATGCTGATATTTATACTCAATACGTATTGGCGATATTGGGAGTTTTCAAATTCAATTTCAAATCTCAATTTCTTACAACGACATAGGCCTTTAAGAGTGGACAGTCACCCGTTGTCACACAGTGTATCATTACGACACTACATCTATGTACATGTACATGTAGATATGTCAAGAGCTATTTAAAAAGTTATTATGAAACCAAATGACAATTGGGCCATTGTACTTAGACAATATTATTATCTACATGTTGCAGTATCATCCAAATAATTGTAGGAGGAAGGAAATGCAAACATGAGTATGACATTATATCAATATCATGCACTGATCATACTGTCCTAAATAAAACAAACCATTTCTACTGAAGGTGGGGACAGAAGAATATTCCCTCTCTCTCCAGGATATACTGCCTGTTAGTATATCTAGGCCTAACAGGATTTCAGACAGATGATGATGGTGATATTGATGAGAAAGGGTTTACTCTAAGGCTAAAAGTAAAATTAGCTCCATTGTGGTTGGGCAAGAACAGAAGTTATTGGCCTTTACTTGTGGAGCCTGCATTCAGCCAAGGAGTAGGAGCCTGGCATCTTGTGCCACCTGGATCGGACATAACTGGACACAAGATACAACTGAGTCTTGCTTTTACCTCAATGAAAGGGACAGTTGAGATTGACTTGTCCATGGTTACCAGGGATGTAAAAGTGTCAATTATCAGAATTCTATAACCAGCAAAAATATCATGTGTGGTTCCTCACTTGGTTGCATCCACATGCACTATCTCTGGTTGCAAGCAAATGATAGATTCACAATTGAAAATGATATGCTGTTATTTCAGCTGACATGGTAAGTGCATGCCTTCAAACTCTTGAGTGCTGAAACATGCATCAGATGCAATCTACAACTGAATATCGTCCTACAGATTCAGAATTAAGGGTTGACCATAGGCACCACCATTTTGGCTAGAAATTGAAATCCTAAAACAATTAAGAACTCCTTCAAAATGAAGTCAACGCAAATTTCAATGGTGGGAGTCTGTTCCCTGGTAAACAAAGAACTGACTCCCACCCCTGAAATTGGCATTCTTCAATGGTGGGAGTCTGTTCCCTGGTAAACAAAGAACTGACTCCCACCCTTGAAATTGGTATTCTTCAATGGTGGGAGTCTGTTTCCTGGTAAACAAAGAACTGACTCCCACCCCTGAAATTGGCATTCTTCAATGGTGGGAGTCTGTTCCCTGGTAAACAAAGAACTGACTCCCACCCTTGAAATTGGTATTCTTCAATGGTGGGAGTCTGTTTCCTGGTAAACAAAGAACTGACTCCCACCCTTGAAATTGGCATTCTTCAATGGTGGGAGTCTGTTCCCTGGAAAACAAAGAACTGACTCCCACCCTTGAAATTGGTATTCTTCAATGGTGGGAGTCTGTTTCCTGGTAAACAAAGAACTGACTCCCACCCTTGAAATTGGCATTCTTCAATGGTGGGAGTCTGTTTCCTGGTAAACAAAGAACTGACTCCCACCTTTGAAATTGGCATTCTTCAATGGTGGGAGTCTGTTCCCTGGTAAACAAAGAACTGACTCCCACCCTTGAAATTGGCATTCCCCTTGCTTTGAAAGAGTTTCAATTGCTTTAGGATTGCAAGCTCTAGCCACTGGTGGTACGTATGGTCAACCCTTAAAGCAGACTTCAGCTTGCCAACTGGCTATAAAGTCCACAAGCATGCAAGATGGGTCAAAATCTTGAATCAGTCTGAATTCCAAACATGACCACCAATATTGTCACTATCAATCAGGCCTAAAAAAGCTCCTGAGAAATGAGTGTCACAACCACACAATCAAGATCTCCAAAACAAAATATTTCATGGAATGAAATTATTCATGCAAAATCTGTAATCATCAGGAGGCAAGGGAAATATGAAGTGAACATATCATATTGACCTCGAAAGAATCCCGATATGAAATGAATTATTAAAATTCCTAAAAAGTAGAAATTCTAACATGAAAGTTGTAGTAATAGTCGTCAGTAAGCATATAACTCATTGACTGAGCTGGAAGTTCGGCTGTGAACATCATTTCAAGAAGACCGATGTTTTGATTCAGCGCTTTCACGTCAGATGAGATGTCACCCCGATTGCGGGCGTAAGGAAAAAGGCTGCAGGCGTTGACGGGCGTTTGGGGTGCTAAGGGTTAAGGTTTATTGTGGTAGAACGTTTCGCCTCCAGCGAGAATAAGGAATCAAACAGTTCAGGCAATCTGAATCCAAAGAATGAGATTTACTCAGCATCGTCAACGTCAGGGTCTGACCGTGCCTCCATCCTCTTTCTCTCAAAAACGCTGAAAACGACGATTAGTGAGCAACAGAACTGAGAGATAGTGAGCAATTAAACAGAGGATAAGTGAGGAACACAAATGAGGATAAGTGAACAAACAAAACATTAGATACATGACATAGACGATAGAGGGTCACAGCAACTTGTTTGATTGGTTTTTATAAGTATCAAATCTGAACTGTAGTGCCATGATGTCATCAAGAGCCAGCCGTGTTTTCATGACATGACATTTCAGCTTTAAGAAAAACATGCAGATTTCCAACAGTTTTACTTGAAGCCAACAACATTGCGACCAACTCAAGAAAAATGCCACAACCCTTTATAATCATATCTCAATTGCAATGGTAATTTTCAATCCACAGTCTTTCCACTATGTGATCTGTCGCAGCAAAACCAGGCGCTTGTCGCACAGAAGATGAGCCTAAGTGACACCAGGAGATAATGGAAGAAATTGATGTGCTCATATTTCACAAAAGGCAGACAACAGAGAAATGAACAAACAGTCCGCCTCAACCGGCCAAGCTCAGAGCGACATGCGCCTGGTTTTGCTGTGACAGGTCACATATCAGGAATTTTATTTGCATATGTTTTGTAATTTGCTGCTGAGTGGAGCTTGAACATCAGAGTATGGATCGCTTCAAATCTTCCGGTGGAATTAATTTCAAACAGGTATATGTGACCTAACACAGCAAAAAGAGGCGCATGTATGGCATATGTCACACAGATGATGAGCCTGGCTAAATGACATTAGGAGATAATGGAAGAAGTTGATGTTCTCAGATTTCACAAAGGCAGACGACAGTGAAATGAACAACCATGAGACTGTCTCAACCTGCCAAGCTCGGAGCAACATGCGCCTCATTTTGCTGTGACAGGTCACACACATATCTGATCACTGGTACGGTGGTACTTTGAGTTGCCCCCCTCCTCCCATGCATGCAATATGATTTGTAAAATACACCCAGTTTGATGCTTAACTAGTGGCCTTGCATCAACAATCCAAGGGCATAAACTAACAAGAGGCCCAAGGGCCTGGCGCTCAGCTGAAATACATGGGTTAATGCAGGGGTACATGTTTATTGATATTTCATTCAACCATGAGAATGCGGCCTCTTGAGGTCTACAGCCAATGGCTTAAAATGGCAATTGGCAAAGTTGGTGTTAGTGTTAATTTTGGGAAAGTGTTGTAGTTCTTGAGCAGCCCTGAGAATGCATCATTTCCACAAACAAGGCTGTCTACCCTAAGATTACGCCTAATGTTCGTGTTGATCATAGCGTCATTCTGAAATATTGTCTTGTTGCTACATATAAGCCCCAAAATTTTTACAAAATTAACACCAAGACCAACTTTGAAGTCACGCAATGTGTCATAAATGGCTCCAGACTGATTTCACTGTCACAAGCCACACTCGCCAGACACTTTCCTTTATAGACACCTTTGCAAACACCATCATATCCAGCAAATACATTGTTTGGGGTTCTAACATTACCATGTACTAGTAATGTGACTAACATTACTACGTACTAGTAATGTGAACTGATTGGGGGTTGCAGAGAGGGCTTGTTTTGGTTTTTGTTACAATATTGAAACTGTTGATAGGTTCTTAAGCGCTGTTAAGAGGTTTGAATGAGTGGGAAGTCAGTCATTGAGACAAGATTTTATAAAAGAACTAGTTTTATTCAATATTGTGAAAAAGTTAAAAATGGTGATATCCTGGCCAGCAGGCAATTACAGTATGTACATAAATGATTGCAGTCAAAAGAAAAATAAACGGATTTAAGAACACAGGGCTCTTGGCATGTGAGTTGGACTAGAAATTGTTGAATTTGCATACTGTAACCCGGAAAATATTTGCGGCTGGTTATTTTCGCGGATTTGTAAAAAATCAATGAAAAACTTATATTTTGCGCTGATAAATTTTGCGAACACGAGATTGCTCTTCAGTTAACAAGAAAGAAAGATTATATTTCGCGCTGGTTATTTTTGCAGATTACTACCATGCGCAAAATCAGCAAAATTAAACAGCTCGCGAAAATTTCCAGGGTTACAGTAATTACATGTAGCAGAAAATTTTGTTAAAACTGTGGTTGCTTAAATTTTGAGATGATCTATTTATACATGAACACAATATAGGATACGTAAAATAAACTTAGAACATAATGAAACAATATACATATGTAGGTACATTATGACCAAAATTACAAACAATTACAAATATCTAGATTTTGCATCTGGTTATGCATGCGTATGAATTCATAATCATGTACATGTATGTGTTCATACGCATGTGTAACTTAATGGATCATAAGGACGTATTTGCGTCACAGTCCTTAGGAAAACATTAACATAACTTTGTATGTGATGAAATTAGTACAAGAATTAACAGAAATTACAATGTTTATATGCAAGATCATGTTATCTCTCCTGGGATAAAACTTCTGAAATGATCCCTATATCTATGAACATAAAGGATGCATAAAATAAACTTAGAACATAGAAAATAATACCTTCTTAAGAAGTATAAACAAACAATTACAAATGTCTACATTTTGTATCTGGTTAATATGCATGAGTATTAATGCATTCATAATCATACACGTATTTGTCTTATTTATTTGCATTTGTAAGAGTATACATAATGTGGATGTTTTTGCGGCACGGTCTTTAGACAATGTTAGAAGGGTACTGAAAATGAACATTTATGTAACTTAGTATGCAATCAAATCAGTATAAGATTTGTAAGAAATTACAATGTTTCATGATAATAAAAGGCTAAACACAATAGACTTTCAATTAGGAACATTCTGCTTGTATTCAAATTATAACTAAATAAATGCTTTTCGTTTCCAAAACTGAATGAAATTACTGCACAACCCGAAGGGCGCTTTTAGTGCTGGTTTACATATCATGTCAAACTGTGGTGCACCATTTTCTGGGAGGCTTTACCATAGGCCTGGATCATGTGCATTTGAAAATGAATTATGCAGTTTGACGAATTGGGTTCAAAATTTTAGAACAAGTCTGTCCACATTGTATGTTACTGATGGGATAGTTTCTAAATTCAAAATGAATTCCTCAATGTCGTCAGTCGTGACATCATTAGTTATGACTAGTCCCTCTTTCAGCAGAAAGTCAATCATGATCTGGTCTAGACCTGTGACAGCGATTCTTTCCTTGTCCTCTGCCATTAAGAGCAATTTTACCCGAATGTTTTGTGTTAACATTTTGGTTAACTGGCGCATGTCACAATTTCCACACTTTGTGGTGTGGTGGTCGGTTGTTGGCACAACATGTTTACAAGACAAGCATGCCTTTCTCATTGTTACAGAAACTTGCTGAACTGTGGCATTCTTCACTGTTGTGTTGGTGTCATCGAGATGTTGTTCCTCAATTATATCTTGTGATATATCAATCACCGTTATGTCAGTATGAACTTTGATAGCAGTTTCCGGGGTGGTTGTTAATGAGTTTTGGTCGAAATAGTATACGGACAATTCACTGAACTGGTAGGTTTTTTCATTTTCAACCATAGGTATCAACTTTTCCCATAATGTTAACTTGGCACATCCGGTGTCATCTGCAACAAGTATGACTTTTGCATTTAGGCTTTGTCCTCGAACATCTTTGAGGCAGGTGTCTTCAAGTACTTTCACCACCTTCGCTGTGATGTTGAGCTGAAATATAATGACAATTAGTTGTTAGACATGAATGATGCCAAAGTGTCACAGGGTCATTTTGTTGGTAAGAGAAATGTTGTTCTTTATAGTTGTTGTGAGTGGAATGCTTTATTGCCTATCTGATTATAGTACATGTATGCTTCTTCTGCACTGCATGTACAATTTTTTATCATGTTTTCGTTTTTCTTGTTTAGACTGATCATTAAAGTAATTGTCCATTAATTTATTTGTTGCCGATTCTGATGTTGGTAACTTTTCAATGTTGCGTTTGAATGTTCTTTTTGAGACAATCTGTATTTTGAAAAATGTTGCTTCGAATATGCTTAAATCATTAAAATTAGCAATGTGCTGTTTTAAATAGGCACCTAATTGTTCTAAATCTGTAAATGAAAGTAAAACTGAAAATCCATCCGGTGATGGCTTACCAAATTTATCTCTACTATGTGAATCAAATAAATAATATCTCTCATCAACACAAACAACAGCAAGGGCTTGAGATGCCACTACCACAATAGCACCATATTCTGATGACATGTTGGCAAGGAATTGTTCTGCTGAGAAAGCTTCGGAATTTGCACCAGAATTAAATGAATAATTGTATGACACACCAACAGGTTGTATTCTGAAATGTTCATTAAAACATGAATGGTAAGCAGGTAGTTCATCAACAGCCAAGTAATTTAAGGATGGTTTGGTCAACTTGATTTCCCTGTACCAAGAATCTCCTTCATTTAAAATATCATCAAGATCTTGTGATTGCCAATGTGCTGGTGAAATAATGAGAGAATATAAAAGAGAAGATGCAGCATTTGTAACACACTGTCTGCCCAAGGAAATGTCAGAGTATCGTTCATGGCCTTGGTGATATGAACCTTGGACAACTTTTCTTAAAAGATAACCCTCAGAGTGATCAACTGGGCCAGGATTTGTTTCAACATCATTACTCAATTTCAGAACATTGGATGTGTACACTTCATATCCCAAAGCAAGAACACACAATAATACTAATGACAATTTAAAGACTTTATGTTTGTTATGCCACAACGACGTTACGCAATTACTTTTCATGGATGGATGAGGTGACAGACTTGTTCGACTATCGTCAGTACCGGTATCCATTTCATAACAAATGTTGTGGTTTTTCTTGGTTTTATAATTAGTGACTATTCTTGCAAACCATTTCGACTCTGATTCAGTTTCTTGATTTAATTCCTTGATATTATTGATGTTATTTAGCTGCTGATTTTTTTGAAAGATCTTCTTTGTATTCTGCATATGGATCATAACCAGCCAGAGTGAGTTGAAATACCACATAGATCTAAAGTCATCTTCATCTCCCTTTGTTATCCATGATATTTCAGAACGATCAAGTTGCCACAAATTGTAAGCATAATAACAACCACAATGATTTCTGTGAAATGAGGGACTGGTTCTCAATGCTTTTGAAGCGAACTGGCCGATAGCTGATCGATATTGTGCAAGATCAATACCCATCTTAACAGATTTTAAATTGTCTTTAAATTTTAATTATGTAATTTATGTAATTCTTTTTAAAACGTTGTCTTTTGATTTCAATTTGGTTATTTCACAATTTGTAATTTCTGTTAATGCTCGTTTCAATTTGCAGTGTTCATTAGTATAGCAGTTTTTGAAGATTTTGTGGCTTTGTTTTGGTGGTTTTTGTGGATTTTGTGGTTTTGATAATATATTGAGATTTTGGAAGCAACGAGTGTAATACGCCTCGTGCTTTGCTGTTCTTGTAAGCTGGCCCAATGTGAGTGTAGTGTAGCTCACACTTGGAAGCAGTGAGTGTAATACGCCTCACGCTTTCCTCCGTCACGGCTGGAAGTTGTAAGTGCAATTTGCCTTACAGCTCTCGAAGACAAGATTTCAATTCTGCTTGGCAATCAATCCTGCAAGTAAAAGACAGAATAAACCAAAGTTTGGGCCATTGTGCCCGCCGGATCGAACAGCTGGAGGTCTGAAAGCAATTGCCAAAACCACAAACACCATAGAGCAATGTGTCTTAAATATCTAGTAAGTTTAATGTGACCTTGATAACTACTTATAAAATGTCAAAGTATGAGGTCTCATCACATAGACTAGGCCAACTTTTTTAAACATGTACTGTAGGTAGCCCAGATGCTCGAGTATAGAGCAGCTCCATGTCCTAAATATTCAAAGTAGACTTAAAGACAACATCACAGAGGATTGCATCCGAAACACCCACATAGATTTGATTATAAGGTAAGACAGCAAGGCACCCAAATATTCAGTCGCACTGTCTTATTTCTGTAATGCATGTAACCAATATACATGATATAGGAGGGTGTCCTATGTATCAAGGTAAATAATAAATATAGGAGGGTGTCCTCTAAGGTAAAACTTTTTAAACCACACCACCACCATGACCATGACCATGGAACAGAGTGTCTTATGCAGGCGTACCTGATAACAAGATACCACAAGTTACCCTGAAAATCTAGTTGCTCTTGACAATGAGGTCTGTCACTAGTGTCAGAGCAGGGTGTCCTAAATATTTAGGTGGACTTGACAGTGAGGTTTGACAGAGCATGGTGTCCTAAATATCTAGGTGGTTTTGACTATGAGGTCTGACAGAGCAGGGTGTCCAAAATATTTTGGTGGTCTTGAAATTACTGTCTGACAAAGCATTGTGTCTTTTATTTAGGTGGTTTTGAATGAGGTGTGACAAAGCACCACTGTCCTAAATATGTAGGCGGCTTTAATAATGAGGTACCATGGACACAGGTGTACTTGATTACAAGGTACCATTATAGCAGGGCACCTTAAATATGCTGGTCTACTTGATCACAAAAAAAAACATTTTCAGCAGGGTATCCTAAATATGAATGTGTACTTGATTACACAGTACCATAAGCCAGGGTGTCCTAAATTATGCATGTGTACTTGACTAAAAGGTAACATAAAGCAAGATGTCCTAAATATGCAGGTGTGCTTGATCAGAAGGTACCTAGCCTATCAGGTTATTTCAGAGCACTTGACAATAATGACAGAGAGCGTGTTCTAAATTTAAGGTGGACTTTACAATGAGGTACTTGTACCATTAAAGAAGGTACCATACTATCGCTGGGTGTCCTGAGTAAGTAGGTGTACATGATCACAAGGTACCTAAGCAGGTTATCTCAATGGATTTGACATCAATGACAGAGAAAGCAGCCTGTACTAATCTAAACAATTACGTGGACTTTACAATGAGGTATCCTAATTTGGCAGGTGTACTTGATCACAAAGTAACATAAAGCAGTGCGACCTCAATACCCAGGTGTAATACGTGCCCTAAATACACAAGGGTACTTGACCACAAGGTTACAAAAGAGGGTGACCTAATACGCAACAACACTTGATCACAAGGTACCATACAACAGAGTGGCCGAAATATGCTGGTGTACTTGGTTACAAGTCTATAAAGTTGGATGTCTTAAGGGTTGACCATAGGCACCACCATTTTGGCTAGAGCGCGAAATCTTAGAGCAATTAGAACTCCTTCAAAATGAAGTGAATACCACTTTAGGGGTGGGATGCAGTTCCCTGGAAAACAAAGAACTGCATCCCATTTTTTAAATTAGCATTCACTTCATTTTGAAGGAGTTTTAATTGCTCTAAGATTTCAAGTTCTAGCCAAAATGCTAGTGCCTATAGCCAACCCTTAAATATGCAGGTGTACTTGGTAACAAGGTACCATATAGCACTTTATATCTATAGACTTCACAATGATGACACAGACATCAGCGTGTTCTTGTATGTCGTCTAAACATAGGTAGGTGGACTTCACACAATACTAAATGACAATGAGGTAGCCTACCATAAAGCAGGATGTCCTAGATATGCAGGTGTACTTGATTATAAGGTACCATGGAGCAGGTTATCTCAATGGACTTGACAATGATGACAGAGAGTTCGTGCAATTATCGCCAAATATTTTAATGGACAGGAGATGCAAAATAACGTTACAACGTAAATGGCGATAATATGCACCTTCAGCAGCAGGGTGTCCTCAATATCCAGGTGTAGGCCTAGGCCTATTCACAATGAATTCCACCAATACTACGCCACTAGTCACCCATTACACAGCTACTACCACATCAGAACCGTATGTACGTATAGCTACATACACGGCATGCACACCGCCAGCAGCCAGCCACACTGAGAAATCATTCATGCATTGGCCATCCGATGCGTTATTTCACGACCACTTCTCTGTCAAAATTCTCAAAAACAGGAGTACATTGCAATGACAATAACACTGCCACTTAGTCATGTACACTACAGTTACAATCAGTGCAACAATTTCGAGAAATCTTTGTTTACACTGTGTCCCTAACCATGAAAGCATAATGTCGTTTTGGCCGAAGTGCACCCGGCCCGCCATCTTCTCGGATTGCAACGACCTCATTCTAACGATGAAATTTCCACTTTAGCCGAGAAAATCTTACGGGATCGCAAGCCAAAAATTACAGCATATTGCTACGTAACGAATCTATGAGATTCATACTACAATATTACATTTCAAATAACAGTTCTCATGGCCAATGACAGTAAGAACATCAAGGGAAATATAGCGATATAAAACCCTCTTACCTTCACACAGCTGACCATGCTGCCAGATAACGGCGTGAGCTGGCGTCGTGCCAATGCGGCACTACTTTCCTTCAATGTGCGCTCCCAAGCTGTTATTTCGTGCAGAAAATGACAATAGAAACACACCAAATAGCTTTAGATCATTTATCGTTTATTACTAACACAATAACACGCATCTTACTCGAACGTACTGAAAGACCTATATCTTCTACCTGGGCTCACCTACCACATATCAATCCGCTTCCTCTGCACAATCCGGGAAAAGTTCAGAATTTAGACAGGTTTCCAAATTCGAACAGTTCAACGTTAAATTATAGAAACTACATCGCATTTCCGAACGTGTCCAATCTATGAGATTCATACTACAATATTACATTTCAAATAACAGTTCTCATGGCCAATGACAGTAAGAACATCAAGGGAAATATAGCGATATAAAACCCTCTTACCTTCACACAGCTGACCATGCTGCCAGATAACGGCGTGAGCTGGCGTCGTGCCAATGCGGCACTACTTTCCTTCAATGTGCGCTCCCAAGCTGTTATTTCGTGCAGAAAATGACAATAGAAACACACCAAATAGCTTTAGATCATTTATCGTTTATTACTAACACAATAACACGCATCTTACTCGAACGTACTGAAAGACCTATATCTTCTACCTGGGCTCACCTACCACATATCAATCCGCTTCCTCTGCACAATCCGGGAAAAGTTCAGAATTTAGACAGGTTTCCAAATTCGAACAGTTCAACGTTAAATTATAGAAACTACATCGCATTTCCGAACGTGTCCAATTTCTGACATTTCCCGACGTTTACGTCACTGGAATTTCTGAGGGAATGCCTCGAACCGCGAAATTCAAAACAGCTGGCAATGTGCCAACTTACACTTTTGCCCAATTACTGCCAACTGGTCACATAAATCAAAATTAATCTATTTTATATCAAAACCTGATTGTTATGCAGACCTCTTCAACTTTTTTTCAAGCTTCGAACTCCTGGCATAAAGCGACAAAAAATATTTTTGTAATTTACGCTTTTTGCCCCCTGGTGGGCTGAATTAGAGTCAAACCGGGCTAAATTTTTCTGTCAGCAGCATTTCAAAGGCTATTCTTCCCACTTGTTAAATTTGAAGTGCCTAGGCCTTACGGTTACAAAATGCCCAAAATGTCCACAGATGGATGGATGGATGGATGGCAGGAAGGACAGACGCCACTCGAATAGCTATTTGACTAGCTCTGCTGACTTTCGTCAGCTGAGCTAAAAAATGGAAAAAAACCCAAAAAACAAAGAAAAAACCAATTAAAGGGCATGGCAATTTTTCTAAGCTGGGCACTTCATTGGTCGACCTACAGCACATCTATCATGTCATAAATCTGTTGATCCTCCCTATAACTCTTGTGCGGCTTTTCTATGCTGTTCAGAAATAAACAAAGAATACAATGAAAACAAAGAGAAATCAGTTATAATCAATTCCGAATAAATAGGTCTTAAAAATCAAATAGGGCATGCAATACCATTTAAATTTTACAGTTAAATAATTCCCAGGCAAATGAAATCAGAAACAAAGAATATTTTCTTATTGGTAGAGTGCAAGTGGACATTCGTCTGAATATTCCAAAATACCATACATTTTTCTGCGGTTTCAAGACAAATCTCACTGCCTATGGTTCGTGAGGTTAGTGAAGCACATATTTCCGCTGTTTTTCAGTCGTTATGATAACCAACTATCAAATTATCTATGTGTCAACCTGATTATAGACAGGGTATCAGAAGTTCAAATTAAAAATAAACAACAGATTCAACAATCTTTCCAAACTAAAAGGCAGGTCACATCATTTGTTTTGGTTTTCTCTTTCTTAGTTAGTACAACCACACACATCATTCTTTTGACTGAACAGGGAAACTAATAGTCTGTAGGGAGGTTGAGAACAGCGAGATATCGAGGATCCTCGACCTAAACGGGTAAAACTCTGTAGAAAGAGGACGATTTTTTTGTACTTTTTTATCCGTAAGTCACTGATCACAACCTCCCTGATATCTGTTGGGACGCATTAGACGTGCCTGAAACTTGTTGGAAGCATTTCAATCTTTCTCTCAACAAGGAAGTAAAGAACTATTATCATAGCAGGACCATTGAAAATCAACCCTGTTCGGTTGGCCTAAAAATACCTAAACTGAAGGGACATCCAGGTCAGCTGTGTGTTCTTTAAAAAGCCTATGGAAGTCTTACCCGGCGGGCATATTCAAAGAAACAACAAAAGCATTTTAAAGCCCATAAGAAATTAGATCTGTATAATGTTAGCTGGGTATTCCCATGCAGTTTTAAGATCCTTGTCAGAGTTGTCTATTCGAAAAGACTGATCCTGAATTTTCATGATCTGACAGTGGACTCCATCATTGTATGAATGAGAGAACCGGGCAAAATTAGGCACTTTTAATTGTTGACCCCCCTGACTATGGCTGAAATTTTTAGTGGTGGTTGACTATAACCCCCAAACCTCCAAACCAAAATCATTCCTTGATCAAACCAGAGTCTTTCTATACAAGAATATAATGTATAGAAAGACTCTGATCAAACCAATGGTTCTGGAGTCATGCCCCCTTGAAATTTTGACAATTTTTGGTCAACTGGTGAAGGTACAAACTTCAACCCTCAAAATGTTTTTACTTTAATAATGGGTGCCCAAAATAAAAAGTTCTTGATAGTAAACCTACGGGTAGACGAGAATGTGTCACTGTTATTTATTTGGGACACCCTTTAAGTTCTCAGACAGAGCTAAAGTAGCTCCGGAGGCCAATTTTCATGTTACTTTTATTCCAAAATTCAGAATACTGAACAAGTGGCCCAAATGTTTCTTTTCAGTTATTTGTTGCCTGGGAGTATTTAGATGAGATAGTAATGTCATGTATTTGTGGTACCCATCAAGTTAGGAGAAACAGGGGCTCAAAGTTGGCCCTTTTCGCAAAACTTCAATATGAATGGACACTTATCTGGTTACTTAATGAGTAAATTGGAACACTCCCCTTAAAGGGAGGCTATAATATAATAGGCATCGACAAACCATGCTATAGTCTGGCACATTAAAGTTAGCTTTGAAACGCAAGATGTCAGCACTCACAGCAAGTGTCCTGTATATGGCTCAAATTTATGTGTGTGTATTCTGCCTTGCCGGTGACCTGCAACATCTGAGGCCAAGGGTCCTACATCTGATCATGGATATCACCGCTCATCATTCGTCATATAAGTAACCCACACAAAATGATAATAGGCCCTTTTCCAGATACGCCGGTACCACCTAGGGTCGGACCAACAAACCATCTTTACAATAGATCTTCACGGTCAATGACGCCAGGCAACGCCTCTCGCGCCATTGTCTGGCGTCTTTTACCTTGAAGATCTATTGTAAAGATGGTCTGCTGGTCCGTCCCTAGGTCATAGCTGGTACCGGCGATAGGCCTATACGGCTATAGGTCTAGGGCCTAGGCATTCTTCTTCAAGACTTCAGCAACCTCACTAAATCACTTCTTGTTTCGTGTTCTTTCTCCTTCTTCACATGAGTAATTTACAAATGATGAACAGAATAGACATAAAATTCTATACTTACGACTTGAATAACTTTTCTATTCTCTTGATTTCTTTTCTGGAGAAGTTAGGAAACTCCACATATGGATTGAAGGGCTTCTTAGCACAATCTGCTGGTGGAGGAGTTTCCCCTTCATTGATTTGATTCCTTCTGGCCAGCTTTGATGCCAATTCCTCAGTTTCACTCATGATTGTGGACGAAAGTGAGATAAAACACTAACTAGAAAACGCAATCTGAGTCCTAAAATGCAACTGATGAGGCTTTAGGAGTGCACAAAAGGAAGAGGAAATGTTTATGCAGACAGCCACTTTGGACAGGAAATCGAACATGTTGAGCACTTTACTTCCGGGTTGTGCATGTAAAATGCAGACGAAATATTGGACTCTTACCGGGAAACCGAAACCTTCATTCTATGTTGCAGAGGTGAAAAAAGCAGAAAAAAGACTGATTTGCGCACTTGACCTAATCTCATTCATATTAATGTATACTTTTGGATGTATCTGAATGTTCAAAGGGATTTTCAATGCAGAAAACAGAGCCGTTCACATTTTTGACTGCCACATTTTGAACATACCGCTTCTGCCGTCAATCACGTGACCTGCCACACAATTGACAAAATGGCGGACCGACGAAAAGGAAAACAGAAAGCACGTCGAGATGAGGTATATTTCATGCTTTATAACACGCGATATGAAGACAAAGGCGAAACATAGTTAATCTGTACCTTTCCCCTTTCAAAGTGAACCGCATTTGAGCAGGTTGCATCTCGTGATGTAGCGGTACTTACCCTCCACATGGACCCTGAAAATTGCCGTGATGATGATGATGTATTAAATTATCACTAGCATTGTACCCGTGGCGCAGGCAGGTTCAAATGGGCTATACCTTGAATAGATTGAATTGCAATGAAAATATAATGCAATATCAAAGGAGCAATATCGAAGAGACAAATTAAACCAACCATTTGTCCACAGACTCGGACCCTGTGGCGTGCTGTATGCGTGCATATAAAAGTAAATCAATTGGTCCGAATGAGATGATGAGGCAATGTGAATATACCTCGTTCCTTAGTCAGCAATATGCCCCTTTTTATACGGAGATGAAGGAGAACCCAGATAGGCCTTCACATGTCGGCCTCCAAATGGCTCGGACCAATTGCACTATCACTACTAAAACTTTAAAATGCGTGCTCCTCCTACATGTAGCAATGTCTCGGGCAAGGCACTTAGTCGACAGGCAAGCTAGAAGTTCAGCACCGTGAGCAGCTCCTTGATAAGGCCATGCCAAGTTCAGAGTGCCTCTTCAGATACATCAAGTTTTGAAAGCTGTGGTGAGCACATAAACATACCATTGTAACCTTAATTTGAAAATCCCCTCATAATCAAGGGCTAGCTCTGGCTAATACAGTACCAATATACGATAGACCATCAATTTGACCCCAGCTCCTTACTGCGGGAAAACCCAAGTCCAGCAACCAAAAGAATCAAAATACATTTTTGTTTACATTTGAACTGCACACATGCGTTTGTTTACAATTTCTTTCCCGCTAAATCTCGAAGATCAGGTGACCTACAATCGTGGATTGAAAATAACATTAACCTTGGTTCAGCAGGTCAACACGTGTACAGGCTGTTCCAATCATCCCCCTACAGCCAGCCGTGCAACAGGTAGTGTTAGTCACCCCACAGGGAGTGCAGGTGATTCATTAATCCCCTGCATAACTGAACAGCAATGGCTTGGCTCCGTGAGTGATAAGGAGAATTGACCGTGTCCGATTAAAAATCCCTCATTACTGCTCCGCTGAAGTAAATTTCCGAAAATAAACATGACGTTGCATCAGGATAACATATCACCTGCAAACGTGCAAAATTTCGAGACGAAACACGACCCCCAAATGGCACTTTAGCGAGCCGCCTTATAGTATTATGATATAGATTATGACAGTCGTGTACATTTACACGCACTTTTGATATGTAGGCTATACTACATGCTTGGTGTGCATATGGTTAGGTGGTAAGCTCTTAAGTAGAACATTTGTAATGAAATTTATTAATGGAAACTGTTTCTTTAGTGATGGTTTGCCAGGTGAAGTGCAGGCCTGTCGAAAAACGAGGATGTCAAGGTGTATCAAATCAATCATATGCCTACTGAACTGATATAGCATAGGCTAGCTCCATTCTGTACCAGTGATGGTCCTCCAGGCAATGCCCACCAGACCGTGACATGTCTGATGCGCCCTGGAGTCTGGTTGACGTCTAAGAAGGATTCAAAAGTTGTTGAAGTTTTCATATCTCTCCAATTTTCACAATTTCTCATAGATTTTCATCAAACCTACCTGGTATGGTATGAATCTTGAGGTCATGTCCTGAAGCTTAAACTTAAATTAAAGGGACAATCTGGACGTGGAATTGACGTGTATCTGGCCAGGAGGGTAAGGCCTCTGTTTGCTGCCATGTGCAGCGCCACTACTTTTGTATTGTCACAGTTATGCTGGCTCTGATTATGATTTTCGCCAGTGTTGCGAGGCAGTTTTGGACGGATTTGTGGATCAAGCAAGCCTAATGGTTACATCTATTTATAGTGCACTGTAGCTGTTAGATGAAAATGGTGAGACAGAATGTAAAGAATTCATGTTAGGGAGGTTTTAAAATTCGGAGAGAAAATTCAAAAATTTACATCAATATGAAACATTTCTTCAGAAATATTGAAAATCGCTCTGAAACCTAACTCAAATTGATCATTATATCATGTCTCAGCATTTTATTTTAATCCATTCAAATTTCATTCCAACCACAACCATTCCAGAAAGTGATGCCTTTGTGCAGGACACGCCCTATGCTACGCATGTGTGTCAAAGACGGCGTATCGTGGTGACGGTACTTGAAACAGAGCGTCTGGAGCTTTTGCTACGACATTTTTCATGACATTTCTTCAATGGCGCAAAACCCCTGTGCAAATTATGCATATTTCCTATGCTGGAATATCGGGCCTTTTTCTGGTTGTGGTCGGAATGAACGTATGAATGTATTGAAAAGCTGGGACATGAGGTAACAATTATTAATTTGAGATAGGTTTGATGAAAATACAACAGCAATTGTGAAGATGCAAGCCATTTTCAACATTTCTGAACATCATGAACCAAACTCTTATAGTACAGGTCTCCGCATGCACAGTTTGCAGGCTGAAACGGGCAACGTTATTCTGTTTAAGATAGCCTTCTTTAGGTCTTAAATTTTACCATCCAATTGGGCTCCTTCGATTTTCATAAAACTGTAGAGGAGTTTATCAAATGAGTTTATCCAGGTCTGCTCTAGGAGTGAAGTTATAAAACTTCGTCAACACGCGTCGCCACAAAATAGCAATGAGGCCCTGCCTGAACTATGAAAGGTGTCCATGGTCAGAGGTGACTGACAATGCAAGTGGCTCAAGGGTTAATGTCTAGTGTCTCTGATCGTAAAAACCTGTTGCTGGGTACGGTCACTATTCAACAAAAGCTATCCCGAATCCCATTTTAGATGTCAAATATCAGGAGCGAATTTCAACTATTTTATTTTGGGTGCTCATCTGTCTGGTCAATGATCAAATCTTGAGTCTGATGAGGTTGACCACCTCTGACTCACTTCTAAACATGGTAATGTAGAAGAGTGTGTGTGTGTAGGAGATTGAAACAGATTAGTGCAAGGCCAGTCAAATCTATTTTTTTCAAAAGTTTTTGGAATGCCGGATATGGTGGAAAGTAACTTTCGGGTGATCGAAGTCTATCCAGCTGAAAGCATTACCTCGTTCTTTTGCAACTATAACTCTTTTCCTCCAGCCGGGTAAACCTAGGTCCCCTCCCCCTGCCCTGGAGAACGACTCTGATTCTGAGCCTGGGCCAAAGTTTGAGGTTGAACCTCAGGAGGAAGCTCCTGAGGTAGTTGAGGAGTTAGTAAGTAGTGCCATTTTTGGCAAGAGAATTTTCGGAGACTTGGTGGTGACAGAAACTAGCTTGGGGTGAGAACAAAGAATGCAGTATAAAGTGAAATTAAGCTTTGCTCTTGCACATGTTATGTTTGTGTTGGTTCTTTAGGTCAGAGGAGCTGTATCGAAGGCCATTTTTCGTTTTCTTAACCAACCGCGCTTTATAGTTCTTTTACAACGAATGATTTGTTGTACATGCATTGAACTTTGACCATTTTCCTTTTTGTGACCCATCACACGAAATCAGCCAAGTAAAAGCAATCACTGACAATGGCTGATATTTATAAAAGACTAGTAAATGCTTTTACTTTAAACTTCATGTACATTTACACTAGCCATCTCTGTAGAAAACTGTAGTAAAAGCATTTACTCGTCTTTATAAATATTAGCCAATATCAATGAATATGAACTTATGTAAATTTTTATCCCCTTCAGATTATGACGTAATAAGCCTCATAAACACTTAGTACTCTGTTAGTCAATTTGGTGGAGATATAATTCAAAATATTCAAAGCAATTATTCTGAAGTCCTCTCAATAGTCTCATGCTGGGAAAATGTTTTTTTAGATGAACATGAATTGTGATAAAAACCATAATAGTCTCTGTGTTGGTAAATTACTAACGCATTTTGTTTTCTCCGAACATAAAGATGAACATATTTTGGGCACCACATACAGAGTAGCTTATCACCTCAGCTACATTATGAAAATGATAATTTCTCGAAATGCCTCTGGTGTGACTTAACGGTACCGGAAATACCCATTTTGGTGTGATTTATACAAAACTTATACAAATACAACACTGGTGAAAAATTGCTATGAGGTAGATATGATATACTGGTTTGTGGTTGCGTTTGGTTGAGTTTATGGAAATCTGCCTTTCTCACATGCTCTTACGGGATATTGCTGGTGTCGGGCCTTGCAAATGATGCTGTTTTAAAATTTTTTTATCCTTTGGGGTTGCGAATGACACATTTGAAAGTCAGTACAGTGATGAGTGAATTTTATAACTGATCATTCTTTCTCCAGGGTTGTGGGACTAGAATAGTCCATGGAAATGTAAATGTTGGAATGGACCCTGCCTGTCAGTGTCGAGGCACAGGATTGTGCCCTTTATACCTACCCCACTTCGGTCCTTTTGTTTACAGGCCCCTTGGAACCAAATTCGAACAATTCAGGGCCTCCCAAGATTAAAATATTGAGTTGAGAGCTGAGCGTCAACAAGGACATTATTACATGTACAATGAGTTTTTTTCTTTCGCGACAGGACGATCGCACAACTGGTTTGCTTACCTGAGAAATTATAAGACAAAATCTTGATAATTTGTACCGCTCCAAAATGTGTTTTAGAGTTTACAAATGGTTTAATCTTCAAGGGACTGTAAACGTATGGTTATAATGCATTTTCCCCTGATAGAAATTGGAAATCTTGACATTCAGTTTCATTCTACTGTATATGTATGGTCCTTTTAATTTTATGCCACCCAAACTTTCCGTATTTTGGAAACTTACCTCACAGATGCTCGAAGCTGTGACAGTGTCGTAGCAAATGAGAGCAAAACAGGCACACGTCGCTCTGAGCTTGGAGAGGAACTGGTTGTTCATTTCACTGTTGTCTTTACCTTTGTGAAATCTAAGTACATCAATTTCTTTAATTATCTCCTGGTGGCATTCAGGCTCATCTTCTTTGAGCCATGCGCCTGGTTTCGCTGTGACAGTCACAAATATGTGACCCACCACAACAAAATGAGTCGCATGTCGCACAGAAGATGAGCCTAAAATGACACCAGGACATAATAGAAGAAATTGATATACTCAGATTTCACAAAAGGCAGACAATAGTGAAATGAACAACCAGTCCGCCTCAACCTGTCAAGCTCGGAGCGACATGCGACTCATCTTGCCATGGCGGGTCACATATTATGTGCACTAGAATGGAGAAATGATGCACCTGTCACCCCTTGGATGTACTTGCATGCCTGCATGACAGAAATCGTGGGAATGCTTGTCATTTCAAATCACATTTTGAAATTCTGTAGCATTTTGCATGGTAACTTGTTATCTTACAGAGGGAGTGCTTATTAGATGACTTTGGCTTTGGGGTATGTCAAGACTTGGCATGGTGTATTGCAGTGGTTGTATTGTCCAAGTTGCTTGATTTCTTTGATGCTGAATTTGTTCATGTTTCTTGGTGATTCATGTCAAAATGACCTGAAATGGAGAGTCACAAATGAAATTTATGACAAACTGTAAATTTACCTTAAAGTTTTCAAGTAAATCTCTTTTTCATCAGAATCTCAGAAAGTCGAACGACCCAAATTGGATCTGATTGTGTGTGTGGTGCTGATTTTTGAAACTACATACAATAAAAAAAAATTTCCGCAATATTTTTCTTGTTCAAAGTCTAATCATTTAAAAAAAAGATAGATAGAAATGTTTGTGTGTTAAAAGGATGACTTCATACAAAATGGTTAAGTTTTTGATGGCGAACAGTTGTCTGATATTATTTGAACACAATACAGTGGAACCTCTCTTTTAGTGGACACCTCTCTACTAAGGACACTAGTTTTGGTCCCAAAGTGGCTGTTTCCATTCAATTTGAACTCTCTAATCAGGACACCTCTCTATTTAGGACAACACTTGTCACAATGTCTGTCCCGAGGGTGTCCTTTATAGAGAGGTTCTACTGTATTTTAAAATACATAATTGTAACCTTTGTTGCTATGTTGGGCACCATTGATATTTGTACTTTTACCACGCAGATGAAGTGAACACCGGTGACATGCTTTAGTTTTGGATCTCTCAGTATTTCTGTTGCAAGCTTACATGTACGATGCTTATTGATTCTTGGCAATAAGTTTTCCGAGGGAAAAATGCTGAGTATGCTATATTTTTTCTAGGGATTCTGGTGCAGTTGTTTAGTGTTGTAAACAGTTTTTGTCGTCATGGGGACACAATGTCAGTTGATTGTTGACATGATAATGGGAATCCCTCTCAGAAAGGTACAAGGTCAATGGGTAGTTCATTCTGACAGAGGATAATACATGTTCGATTGAAGAAATTTTGATGGTTCTATTTCCCTAACCTTTCCGTTTTTTAAAGGAAATAAAACATATGTCAAAGAATAATATAGTTTGGTTCAAGATGTTCAGAAATCTTAAAAATTGCTCTCATTTTCACAATATCTCTCGGATTTTCACCAAATCTACCTCAAATTGATTGTTACAGCTTGTCCCTGCGTTTTTATCCATTCAAAAGTTCATTCCTGCCACAACCGCTCCAGAAAACAGCCTAATGTTCCAGCATAGGAAATTTTAGTACACTCAATTTTTGCATGGGGGTTTTGCGCCCTTGAAGAAATGCCATGAAAAATGACTTTGGACAAGCTCCAGACGCTCTGTTGCAAATAGCGTCAGCATGACCCGCCATGTTTGACACATGCATTTAGCATTGGGGCTCATATGCTGCACAAAATCATCATTTTCTGGAGCGGTTGTTGGTCTGAATGAACTTTTGAATGGATTAAAATGCAGGGACATGCTGTAATGCTCAATTTGAGGTAGGTTTGATGAAAATCCGAGAGTAATTGTGAAAATGAGAGCGATATTCAAGATTTCTCAACATCTTTGACAAGACTATAGTAGATATTCTCTGCTAGGGCATTGATTATCAGAATAACCCGATAATGATATTCATTTTTTTTGATGTGATGATGAATTATAGTCCTTTTAATAGGGAGAACGAAAAGTATTGGTAAAATTTTCAAAAATTCTTTAAAAAGTTGTCGTGTGATGACGACATTGTTAATGGTAACGTGTCCTTGGTTACAGACATGATGGGAGTAAGCAATTCAAGTTTGGGGAACAAATCTAGAAACTTCCATACTTTATTATATAAATGCACATCAAACTATTATCTAATCCAGGACAATATACTTTTTTCCGTTTTACATTGGGCTCAGAATCGTTTTCCATCAAATGTATTAGCGTCAACTATTACGGTACCTTCTTTAGCGAGTGTTGTACAAATGATGTTACCTTGGCAACAATACAACAATGAAATCAAACGCTAAACATAGCCTACATTGTTTAAGACATATGTAAGAGAATATGTTAAAGTGAAGCTCTAGTGGCACTATCCAAATCGTATGGTGCTTAACCTGCAGTGTTAAAGTTCATAGTTTCTACTTCTTGTTTTGGCAAATTTGTGTCATATTTGAAACTTATGTTAATTAAATTCGGTGAAATTTTCGAATCCTGAGCTGCTCATGGTGGGCAGCGTCCACTGGATAATTGAGAGGTCGTGGGTTTCAACTCCCTGTCCAGTCACTTCCGCAGGAGTGTCTAAAATGTCGGTCTAAATATTTGACTAAAAGATTTTCACGCCTTTCTTTCAGGATGGTGAAAAGCCAACTGACGAAGAGCATGCAGTCGCCAAACATCTCAGATTCAATCTTGCACAGAAAGAGGCCAAACTTGTCGGGATGACTGTCAAAGTATTCATTGGTATGTTTACAAACCCCCACCAAAAAAGGTGCTTTAAAATAAGGGCAGTACTACAGTAGAACCTCTCTGTTTATAAGGACACCCTTGAGACTGACAAATAATGTTCTTAAAGGGACCGCACGCTGTTCGTAATAACTTGTGGTCCAGTTGAAAGGAAAACCACTGATACACAATGCGGTAGTGCAGTTATTGTGAATGCAAATTTGTTTAAACTTGGTATTCATAGTATTTGTATATCAGTCTACACAACGGAAATGTTGAAATTTATATTTAGTATGTACTTGCGCTTGGTCATTTCTAAATACAATTTCAAATTCAAAATTTTTTAGCAACCGCGTAGGCCTTTGATAGAGAGGTGTCCTGATTTAGAGGTCAACATGAATAAAGACAACCGTTTTGGGACCAAAACAAGTGTCATTAATAGAGAGGGTGTCCTTAAAAGAGAGGTGCAATTAGGGAGGTTCCACTGCACTTATTAGAAATCTGGTAGAAAACCAAAAAAAAGGAAAATGCACTTAAAAGAATGGAACAGCTGTTTTTTGAATTCAATGGGTAAAAATTATTTTATGTGCTGTAGTGAGAGACCAGCAGCTCTCTGCTTATCACAGATTTATGTTTGCTTTTATTTCAGCCTCGGAAGCTGTTGATATGCTTCTTGAATCAAAATGGAGCAGCTCCAAGGGGAAGGGCGATAACATATTGTTCACAAACAGGTCGTCGTGTACCAAATATATGGACAGGTGAGTTTTGATCTCCTTTTATCCCTGAACACTCTGCACCACAAGATTGGAATCGGGGGGATTGGTTTGCCCCGGAACACCAAGCCAATGACTGTCAATCACATCCTGACAAAATGCCTAGAATTAGCAGCCCTGAGGGAGGATATCTGCACATCAGGAATCTGCATATATTTGGCACGCGATTAAAGGGAGATGAAGTTATGTTGCGCCCACGCGCAATGTGAAGAAAATTCTTGATACGTATTAAGCGCGCCACACTTGAAATTTCAATATGGATTCGTTAATGAGGCTTAAAGGGGGACTATAGGCAAGAGCAGAGGGGCTAATTGGGCCATCTTCAGGTGGCTAATATACACAGTAAGGGCCCTTGGTCATGTCAGATTCAGCACTAAATATATTCCTCGTACAAGCGTGAATCATTTCGACACACTGTGAGATGTGAGAGACCCCTATTGGTGACTTCGTGTAACTTTATCTTGCCTGCCTAGCTGCTGCCTATATTGTCCCTTGATTCGCATTCAATGCGGTTTAAGAACCATGTTGGTTAAAGCGGATTGAAAACGGTGTGAACCGAATTGAGTGTGACACCTCAATGATACGTATTAAACTTTTAAAGCGCATTCAATGCAGTTTAAAATGCCAGTGTGACCGCAGCATAAGATTACCAGTATGTCAAAACACGAGCTAGAGGTGAGGATCTTGACAAAGTTTTAGCTCTACATTCAAGGGATTAGGCATCTCAAAATAGAACCCCGGCCTCGGGTTCAATTCCTTAGTCAGTCATATATGATAGAAACGCTAGAGAAGTATGGGCGTGGTTACCAGGACGTGTTGTCCTCTATGTTGAGTCCTAACGGCGACATAGTACGCTGACGATGGATCCAAAAAGACTCGAGAGAGTCTGGTTGCCTTTGCTTGGGCGCCATCTGGACAAGGCAGCACACAAAACCTACGTTCACAAATTCCTTAGTCAGTCAGGTTGCCCTTTTGTCCTCCCAGCTCAAAGTCAACTTTTTGCCCTCCTGGGAAAATGTTGGAATTATCTCCAACCTGCTTTTATCAAATCAAATTTTCAGGGGCTGCCCTACCCGCTGGCAATGGCCAATTTGAAAATGACCTTGGTAATGTTTCAGGTTACTCCAGAAAGGTTTATTCCACCGAGCTCTCCGTGTTGAGAAGAAGAAGAAGAACTCCAAGGAGGATGTGGATGAAACAAACGCGGAGGAAAAGGTGACATTTGATTTATTATAACGTAAAATATGACATTTTCAACTTATTTCTGGCCTTGTTTGTATTTCAATATTGTTAACCGTGAAATTTTCTGAGCCTTTATATTTTTGCAATTATCGCAAATGCACTTTCAAACCGGAGCTTAAAAAGTGTAAAAATTCCTACTGTATAAATGGATTTACCATTTGGCAGCTAATACAATATTTAGTCCACAGGCCATAATAGGGTACCAGTAAAACTACAGCCAGCACGCAATGGTGCTGATTGTCACTGGGGTGTTTCATTGTTGTGACAGTTTTGTCTGAGTTTTGATGTCATTTGGACCCATACCCTTGTGAAAATCAGCATGTATCAGGAAGCCGATACTCTATCAAAAATATGTAAACTCTACAACTTTTAGCTTATGGAGCTTCGTAGTCTCGTCGTTAACACTGCTAGCCACCACGCAGAAGGGTCCGGCTTTCAATCCTGGGGAGAACCCAGGATTGTATTTCTAGATGAACCGGCTTGGTTTTCAAGAAATTAAAATTCCCGGCTCTTCACAGTCCTTCAAATGAGACTTAAAACCGAGGTTCCTTGTATCTGGTGTCGATGCAGGGCAGGTTAAAGATCGCACCAAGTGAGAAACATGAGTAGCTTGCGTGGACTCAAGCTCTCGCCGAAGTCGAATTCACCAGGCCAATAAACCCAATTGGCGCATAACCGTAGTGTCACGCATAAACGCTCATCCCGCCTTGGAGGAGGAATACTCCCTGTAGAAAATCACCTCCAAGTGCAGAGCTAACACTGAAGAAGAAGAAGCTTGATGGACATTTCATAATTTACACTGCAGTAAAGTGAACCTTCTAATATTGTCATGTGAACCTCAAGTCGATTATTCTGTGCAGTACATACTGTAGAACCTCTCTATTAAGGACACCCTCGGGACTGACAAGTGCTGTCTTTAATAGAGAGGTGTCCTGATTAGAGAGGTCAAATTGAATGGAAACACCCAATTTGGGACCAAAACCAGTGTCCTTAATAGAGAGGGTGTCCTTAATAGAGAGGTGTCCGCTAAGGGAGGTTCTACTGTAGTTGCTTAAGTTCTGTATCATCTTCAGGTGCGACGGAGGAAGGTTAAGAAGGACCAGAAGCCAGAGAAAGTTCTCGAGAAAGAAAAGGAGAAAGAGAAAGAGGAGTCTGAGAAAAAAGATAAGGATAAGGTAATTCCAATTGTTTGGGAACGAGTTTTACGTGCTCCTTGGTCAATGGATAATACCGTTGTGACTGACTTGGCGTCAGATCGGACGAAGTACCGTTGGAGTGTCCTGACGTCCTGACATCTCAACATTGTTGGAGAGACGTCGAACAACTGGACCACAAGTAATTACGAACGGTGTTTATACTGTACCCCTTTAGAGGTACTAAAAATCACTTTCCAATGGTGAAACGTTTAACTTCCCTTTCAGGATGACAAGAAGAAGAAAGAGAAGAAGATGAAACTGAAGATGCACGATGATCAGTTCTTCTGTGATGGGGAAGAGGTGTTTGTGTGGATCTACGATCCTGTGAATGTCAAGACTTTTATCATTGGTCTATTTTTGGGTGAGTGATATTCTCTCCTTTCATTTCATATGCAGGAAATTCAAGCCTGTTACAATTGCGCAATGTAGATTATACACAAAGATGTTAATTGTGTGCGATTTGTAGAACATGAATGTCCACAAACATGGTGATCATGCAACTCAACAGTATTGATGTCTTAAAGGGGGACTATAGGCAGGAGCAGTGGGGTTCAATTGGCCATCTTCGGGGAACTCATATGCACAGTAAAGAACATTGGATCATGTTAGACTCAGCACTACATATATTCATTGTACAAGCGTGAATCATTTTGACGTACTGAGAGATGTGAGACACCTCTATTGGCGACTTTGTGTAACTTTATCTTGCCTGCCTAGCTGCGGCCTATAGTGTCCCTTTAAAGGGTCAGAGTTGAGCACTGGCAATCGCAGTGTGGTCTGTTCGAAGCCAAAGGTCTTGAGTGTCACATCACAGGTGATACAAAAGAAACTCTTTGTCACCGTGTTCTAATCTAAAACACCTGGGTTTAGTATGAAATGCACATAACAGTGTAAGTGCACCATGCGCCAATGAAGCCTCATTTTGAATTCACCGCTTGGGTTGGTGCAAAATGTGGAAGCTTTTCAAAAGCATTTCAAACCACATTTTTCGTTATCTAATTTGATGTTTTAGAATAGAAATTGATACCTCACTGTCAGTCTCACCAAACCCGAACGGGTGGAGCTAAAATATTGGCTAAAACCTCGGCGTACATTTTAGCTCCACCCGAGCAGTTTTGGTGAGATGACTAGTACTAGTAGTAGCTCCAGTTTGGTATCACTAGCAGTTCCTTAAATATTGTAAATTCATATATATATAACTAATGAGGGAGTTTCCAATGACATAAATTTCGAGAAACTTTCAGCTTAATGTTTCAGGCAGTGTTCTGAATGATGAAATTACTTGAAATTTGTCTCGCTGTCTTTTTCCAGTGCTAGGGTCTATCGGGGTATGTTTATTCCCATTGTGGCCACCAGAGGTCAGGCAAGGTGTTTATTATCTGTCACTGGCCGCTGCTGCATTCGTTGGCTTTATCCTCGTTCTTGCTATTAGTGAGTATACTGTCATCATTATAGTCATCATCGTCATCAGCATTATCATCATCATTGTTATAATCAGGCAGGCAAGCGTTGGCCTGTAACTGGCACTAGAACTGGCATATACAGTAACACCTCCCTTAGCAGACACCTCTCTCATAAGGACACCCTCTCTATTTAGGACACTAGTTTTGATCCCAAATTGGTTGTTGCCATTCAATTTGACCTTTCTAATCAGGACACCTGTCTACTAAGAACAGTACTTTCAGTCCCGAGGGTGTCTTTAATAGAGAGGTTCTACTGTATATGTAATGAATTACCAAAGGCTTTATTAAACCAATTGGCACAAGTCATATAGGCTATCTATAATAGAGCCGAAACGTACATAAAAATATAGACAGGACATAGTTACTCTCAACTCGGCTGTATAAGATCAGATCATATATTTCTTGCCCGCCCATTACATGTTAATCATACATGTAGGATTACCTAAAATCACGATTCCAACCAATGAGGTCTGACGAGAATTTTTATAGGCCTATTACCCCTAACCTTGATGAATATCCTTGTAAATAAACATCATAAATGTGGAATTGGGTGGTATTGTCAACCTGGTCTTATAGAGCCGAGTTGAGAGTATATGCATGACGAATGCAATAGAACAAACGTTAAGTAAATGCCAGGAGTTAACGACCGCTTTGAAACAGACTAGAATTAGTTATCGTTTCATCATCATTATCATCATTGTTGCATACTTTTTGGGATTGCGCCTAATCACTGTGGCAATTAGCTGCAGATTTATTGTCGGATCGATTTCATATAACTGTGGGATTGGGGTACGGGTCTCAGTAGATGCTAAGTCATTTTCAGCCTGATTCGACTGAAACACAGCATTGCCATCTGTGATTTTGCATTCGGACTGTAACTGCTGAATGAGTTCCCCGAGGGACTTGACATTTTTGTGGTATATCGTTATCAGGCATGGGTTAGAGTGGTGCCCTATCAATTTTTGGCCTTATCCAATATCCAATTTCTTCTGACTGTAACTGCAGAACGAGTCAGATGGGTTTGAATTTTCTCTGGCATGATGGAGCGGGAGTTCTTGGGGTAGGCCTACCTCTTAAGCATTTTGCACTCACTGAACGGAAGTGCCCTTTATCATTTCCCCTGCGATGTGATAAGTTATAACTTCAAAATCACTCCATCTTAATAAAGGCCTACACCATTCGTTAAAAATTTTGAATTTGTAATTGAATTTAAAAATGTCCAGTTGCGGAAACACGTACTAAGTATAAATTTCAGCATTGTCAATGTGTAGACTGATATACAATTACAGTAGTACCTCTCTTAGCGAACACCTCTCCATTAAGGACATCCTCTCTATCAAGGACACTAGTTTTGGTCCCAAATGGGTAGTTTCTATTCAATTTGACCTCTCTAATCAGGACAACTCTCTATCAAGGACAGCATTTGTCAGTCCCGAAGGTGTCCTCAATAGAGAGGTTCTGCTGTACATATATTATGAACACCAAGTTTAAACAAATTTTACACATAATGACTGCACTACGGCATTGTGTATTGGTGGATTTCTCTTTAACTGGACCACAAGTAATTACGAACGGCGTACTCATTTAAATGCTGTGCTCGTTTGGTGGGATTGACCACGCTTTAAGTTGCCGTTGTTTAACTCTTCTTCTGCTTGTCCATTTCAGTCCGTTCAGTGATGTTCTGCATCATCTGGGCAGTGACGATGGGAAAACATCATTTCTGGTTATTCCCCAATCTAATGGAGGACGTTGGCATTATCGATTCATTCAAACCGCTCTATAAGCACGATTTCATGGAGAAGGAAAAGAAAGAAAAAACTGATGAAAAAGATTCCAAAACCGAAAAAGACAAAAATAGTGACAATGAAAAGGATAAGTCTGGCGACAGTTCGGGGTCGGAGGAAAACTTTGAAATAGTTGATAAAAGTGAAGTGACAGAGACGGAGGATTCGCAGGCGGCCGAGTAGCAAGAGAGAGACGGAGATTTTGAATTTTGCTGGTGATTTCCAGTATTGTGTTCAGTTTGTCGGTCTGTCGAGTATTTTGAGAAAACTGGACGTTAAAATTACTTTTTCAGTGACTCAAAAGTGGCTTATGAGACCTATGTCGATGTTGTGCATGTCACTTGCAACATTATTGCTGTAGCATGAAAGTTGTTTCATTCATTTGAGTGTGGTTAGGAGATGCCAGAAGTGCTTCTCCTTGGCCTTCACGTGGCCATTGTCCTTTAAACTCTCCAAGTCTGCTTTGAACTGAGTATCTTGGACCGTCTTGACGATGACTAGGGTGGCTTCTCGCACTGGTGAGATACGTGATGGGTCAAAATCAGATCAGTGGCACCACATTCCTGGATGGTTAAACCCAGCAGACTTGGCCTCGACAGGACAGTCAGTGAAGACATTTCTAAAATCAGGCCAGCGGTTTAGAGGACCATAATTAGGTCCCACTTTGGATCTGTTGTCTGGTAATTTGAAATGTTTGAAATTGACTGCGTTTATTGGGGTATTGATTTGATCAATAATTTTATCATCGCACTTTCTGTAAATACTGACAGTACCACAGGAACGGGTTATTGTTTTGGGTTGGATATGCATTTATTATGGTTGCCAGCGGGCTTATGAGGTGATGGTACGGTATTAAAATTGAAAGTCATTGCCGCTTGTGCTCTATGTGTATTAAACTAAAGGCAGGGCCTGTTCTGTGCTTTCAAAACCTTAGCAGTGGCAAAAAATGCAAATGGCAGCACAGGGTGTGGAAGTTAAATGTCATTGTTGAACATGGTGCCTGGCTAATTGTGACATGTGACATGCCTTTGCAGGATTTTGTGCCCTTGTTTATAGGGTGAGAGCAAACTTCTCGATATCACTTTCAAAAGGTTTATAAGCTGCGCTTACACCACGAAATATTGGTGGACCAATTGCACTTACACCACCACATTGCCGCGACAAATTGGTTCGGCAATCCATTGCCGATACAAATTGCCGAGCGAATTTGTCCCACCAAGCTTGATGGTCCAAATTCGCCCGGCTTGTTAAAAGCTCGGCTTTGTCGTGGTGTACGCGCAAATGGTTCGGCTCCAGGCGGCGCTTTCGAAATGGCGCTTTCTGCCAAGGCTTTCCGCGTTCTGCTTATTGTTTGCGCGCCATCTGTAGCCGGATTTTATAACTAGCTGCAGCGCTGGTGTAAGCGCTTGGTGGATTTTCGATGGTGCGGCATTGGTTCCCGAACCAAGATTGGTGGTCCATTTTCAGGTGGTGTAAGTGCGGCTATACACTCACACAGCTACTTGGGTGATCAATCGAAGTGCATCCCAGGTTTCTCATTGTCCTCTATGTACCGAGTCTTTTGTTATCCATGATTCTAAGATGTAAGTTTCTCTCTTGTGTTGTTATACCATTTAATGTTGATGAAACTGTGAAAGTATGAAAGTATGACATTTTTCAAATTATCAAATGACAAATGTGTTGTTATACCATTTAATGATGATGAAACTGTGAAAGTATGAAAGTATGACATTTTTCAAATTATCAAATGACAAAGTGGTATTGCATAAAAAACATGGCAAACGCCAGTATGTTCCAACCAAAAGTCAGAGAACACACTGCATCAGGAAATCCCCACTAAACACCCTGGATAATGAATTCCCCAGATTGCCGAGCATCTTATCAGGTCTTCCAACAAGCAGACTGCCCTGGATAGTGCTCCTTGGTGCCTGGGAGAATGGCTGCCTCACAAGAAAAACATCCAAAAAGTGTGCTCGTTGGTAAATTTTCTGAAATAAGCTCTGTCCATCTAGTAACATGGACAATATGTCATCATATGCACTAAATTTCGAGGTTAATTAACGAGCGGGTTACTCTTTGGTGCAAGCACAAAATCCATCCGTGCATATTTTAAAATTTGTTCGCTTTCCATAGGACAAACCAGCAGTGCATTTTTCTCTTTATTTGATGCCAATCATGCTTAAAGAACCTTATCACCAGATGAACACAAGAATATTTCCTTGAAAGACCAAACAATGCAGTTTTTCTAACTTTATTTTAAAACTAAATTTTCCTTTCCCAGGAGAGTCAAGCTCGGCAAACTGGAAGGCCTGCTAAGATGCTCGGCAATTTGGGGAATAGATTCTCCAGGGTGCTAAAGCTCTTTGTGCGAATTTCAGATGCATTGTTATTCTCTCTACACTGGCACTCTGTTATTATTGTGAGTGTCGACCCGTCATTATCGCGAGAGATTCTTCTTTAAAGCCTAGAATTGTGTGTCCTGATCATCTTGGTTAAGATGGATCACAATAGATGAGTTGAATTCGATGTGATTCTGGATCATTTTAACCTCGTGACTACCGGGCCATTCGAACCATTCCATACCCTGACCTTTTTGGTATCATTGTGCCGCCACGTGCATCTGGCAAAACCTCTGTCTTCGCTGCCACCGCAGCGCCATCTATACGACTTGGGACAAGTTGGTGGGTAGCAGACGACATGCCTGAGTCACTATACACCAGTAGAGCCGAGCCAGATCATACCAAACAATACACACAAAGGTTTATTATAGCGACCGCTCAAGCGGTAGGCGGTAAACACGTGTATTTGATTGCAACCGCTATAGCTGTCGGCGGTAGTCAAGAGGTTAACATCTGCTGGGTTCACAAGACTGAAATTGAAATAAATGTAATGGGGCCAAAAGTGTGTGATGATTTTGGACTCCGAGTTCTGCATGATCCAAATGAAATTTCAAGAATTCTGCTACCTTTCTAACTATGTCACTTGTGAATTTTGCAACATATGTTGGTCTTTCATTTCCTTGTTTTCCCTTGTTGCATTGTCAGTGTACAGGGTAATCTTGTGGGGGTTACTTTATTAACATGCACATATTATTTAAACAGTGGAATTCAAACTCTTTTAATGCCTGTTGATGGATATCAGTCTATCCCTTACCAGTGGGATGGACCGTTATGAGTTGGCCAGGTTTGGTTATGAAATTGATGACATGTATGTGGCCCTCTGGAAATACTAGTGCAAACCTATCAGTACAGATAACAGCAGCAGTAACTACTGCTGCCACCTTAAAGAGTATATGGATAAGAGCTGCACTGCTCTTCAATACTGTGTTCACAGCGACCATTTAAAACTACCCAGAAACTATTTAAAACTACCCAGAAACCATTTAAAACTACCCAAAAACCATTTAAAACTACCCAGAAACTATTTAAAACTACCCAGAAACCATTTAAAACTACCCAGAAACCATTTAAAACTACCCAGAAACTATTTAAAACTACCCAGAAACCATTTAAAACTACAGTACAACCTCTCTATTGCGGACACCCATGGGACTGGGCCCAGGTGTCCGCAATAGAGAGGTGTCCGCAATAGAGAGGTTATGCCAAATCGTCCGATAGGTGGATTTGAAGTTCCCGCCTTGCAGGTCTTGGTTTTCTCTGTGTCGACATCTAGCGTAGAAACTTTAAACCTGTTGGCTGACCGGTATTTGCTTGTGATGTTGCGTTGAATGACGTGAGATACTTTGGAACTCAGAGCGTGAATAACCTTTTATTGCAAAATCTCCTGGACATGTCATAATGTGTGAAAAAACACCATAATTTCTGTCCATCAGCCACCTTTGATAAATAATTAATTTTTTCTAATTTCTCCACTAACGCATATTCGCCGCAACACTGACAAAACCGCGTGGATTTATGAGTGTCCGTTGTCACAATAGGCCTATGTGATTAGTTGAAAAGATGAGTAAACAAATGCCGCGGCTTAATTAGGATACAAAAACACAATGCCAATGCCGCGGCTTAATTAGGATACAAAAACACAATGCCATGGGGTAATTACGTTGATTAATTGCGCAAATATCACACCTGTCGGGCCTACTTGACTCTCCAAGCGCAAGCGGGAAGTCTTTGTTTTTGCCAACTGTCCGTAATTGGGAGGGAATTGGACCAAAAATTGGCTATCGCCCTGTCCGCAATTCGGAATAGAGAGGTGTCCGCCGTACAGAGGTTTTTGTTATTGGAAATGACTTAGAAAAAATCGGGACTGGCCGGACGTGTCCGTTATGTAGAGGTGTCCGCCTGGCAGAGGTGTCCGCTGAGGGAGGTTCTACTGTACCCAGAAACTATTCAAAACTACCCAGAAACCATTTAAAACTACCCAGAAACCATTTAAAACTACCCAGAAACCATTTAAAACTACCCAGAAACCATTTAAAACTACCCAGAAACCATTTAAAACTACCCAGAAACTATTTTAAACTACCCAGAAACTATTTTATACTACCAAGAAACCATTCAAAACTACCCAGAAACTATTTAAACTACCCAGAAACCATTTAAAACTACCCAAAAACGACCTGATATCCACTCCGAAGCGGATATCAGGTCGCATATGGTTGTAATTGGCCCCTTTATGTTTGGCTGGCCATTCCCAACAAAAACCCCACTGGTCGATGAAGGCCGCCATTATCGTGTGAAGTTGCAAGATTGTACATTACGTCAATTAGCAACCTCTTGCGCAGCAAGGTGCGTCATTGGTGCAAGTCTCCAACTGTCGGCGACTTCATGATGTCGTTGTTGGACTTGACATGGTATGATGTCATATTCTCAAAAAAGGCTGTTGTATTTTTTGGCACCAAGATGGTTGTCCCTTGTTTGATTCATTTCGCTGGTGATTCACATGTGACTGTATAAGGAACGCCTCCGGTCTATAGGCAGGAGCAGACAGGCTAATTTGGCCATCTTCAAGTGACTAGTATCACATTAAGGGCCCTTGGTCATGTCAGACTCGGCACTAAATATATTCCTCATACAAGCGTAAATCATTGCGACGTACTGTGAGATATGAGTGACCCCTATTGGCGACTTTGTGTAACTTTATCTTGCCTGCCTAGCTGCTGTCTATATTGTCCCTTTAAGAGATACCGTAGGCTTAGACTAGCATTACCAGAGGAGCACGTTTTAACAATGAAATAGAATGAACCTCGTCTTTGAGGTTTGCATCTGCAGAAGATGAATGATATGGTGCTATTCTAATGCAGAAAGTAATCAATATGTTACATAGTGGGGCGGGTGGGAAGCATCCTCTGACAGGCTGGACGTTGGTTTCCTGAAGCCAAAGCTCTAGTGGTTGTGGAGAATATATTTGGTACCATAATGCTAAAAAGTTGATATTTTCTTCATGCGTGATCACTCTGAGCATTGTATGTGTTGGAGTTGAAAAAAATGATATCATTATCTCTTACAGGTATCATCATCCAAGAATATGCATGAGGATGGTGTGGGGGGTTAAATGTACATACATTAGACGTTGTTAAGACTTCCTAAAGATCATATTTTCTCTCGGCAAATAATTTCAGCGAAAAATACTATTTATTGTCGGGCACCTGTAAAGTCACGATTGCGTCACTCGCCAGATTTATGACGTCATTCGCAGCATGCCATGAAAATGGCTTCTCGGGAGGACCCATGAAATTATGGGATGATTTTTAGAGAGCGCGGACAAGTATCTATCTTGGAGAAATCTCATCCAAAATCAGGCAGCTACATTAAGGTTTCCTTAATTTGTGACCCGCTCTACCAAAACTAGGCGCTTGTCGCATCTGAACTTGACAGGTTGATACGGACTTGTTGTTCATTTCCCTATTGTAGACCTTTTGTGAAATGTGACCAAATCAGTTTGTAACAGATTTCACAAAAGGTCTACTATACAATAGGGAAATGAACAACAAGTCCGTATCAACCTGTCAAGTTCAAATGCGACAAGCGCCTAGTTTTGGTAGAGCGAGTCACATTTATTAATGCCGTGAATAAATACCATAAAAGTTGCATTTGTTTTCGTTGGGCGAAGCCTTATATCAAATGAACAGACCCCCCTAAAACGGTTGCTGCCGTACATTTTCAATATTGCCGCCGCGTGATCGGCCGCAACTGTCACAGCCAGGATATAGCTGCTAATAGTGATGCATCAGTTTTTGTCCGGGTAAGATGATAAACGTGCTTGATATGCCGCGTTTGGCAAAATGTGGTGAATGAATAGACCCTCCCTCCCCCTCTAAAATGAACCTAAAACTGATCACGTTCGTCACGAAAGCAATTGTAATTTCAAACAATGATAACTGCGTCGCGGTACCACCAATCAGGACGTGCTTGCTTAGCGTGACGCTTAATTGTTAGGTCTTTGTATATAATCTAAAATCTCGGATACCACGAACGAGGCTCCGCCCCCAATCATTACAATGGTTTGAATGGGGATGGGCCAATAGTCAGGTATTATTCTTTTATCAATGTCATGGGCCAGTGGAGTCGCATGTGTTATAATCTTGCTCTGATCTTGGCTGACATTGACAGTGAAATGAAATCAACATCACTGGTTATAGTAGGCCCATTTCTTCTAATAAAAGAGACCCTATTGTGTCGTTTCTTTAGAATTGACATTGTGGTTTTAGAATCCCTCCTCCATTGTAATGAATGGGGGCAGAGCCTCATTCCTTGTACTCGAGGTTTTAGAGTATCTTAATTAAACGATATATTGGTTTCTTGTATGGTAAAGATGAGCCTTAGACTAAGGCAACATGAATGGTCCCAATATTTAGGAAATCGCTTCGTCATGACGGTGTCCGACGTCGTGACGGTGTCTGACGGCATCAATCTGGCGAGTGACGCTATGGTGACGTCACAAAAGGCCTACATTGCATGTAATAAGCGCCTAAGCAGGCTAAATAACATCGACACAGTATTTTTGCTAAAATTCCAAATGAGACGCATCTTGTTATGTTCTAATCTGTGGCATCATTGAGTCTCACTCTCAGGCCTATGCTGGGCTTCGGTTTTCGGGCAGATAAAAGAGCTTTTCTGTCAACAACTTGACCATGAAAACCCACCTTTAGTATAGAAACTGACCAGAGGATCTACAGATACATGTGAAGGTGGCATTACGTAATAACAGGGTGCTTGGATGTTGCAGTACGATGAAGGCCATTATTAGTTTTTGCACGATCCCATATGGGCGCAGAGCATGATGAGAAGCTCAAATTGCGTTTGCTAGTTCTCTGATTTACTGAGAGGTGGCGCTGTATCCGCTAGATTGTGGCCGGCTATACTAGCAATAGACAGCATCACTGGTGAACGAACTAATTGTAGTTGTGGAGTGGAATCTGCCTTGATAAGCGATGTACACGCTATTGTATCAATGCAAATAAAATCTGCATCATTTATTATTACAATCAGGTGTTTTTCTGTTTTCTATCATTATCATTGTTTTTAGAATATAATGTGCGAGGTCAAATCCCTCGGTTAACTCAGAGTTAACACTAACACTAACTCCAGTGTTAACCATGAGGTTTGACAAAGTGTCGAGTAACCCAGAGTTAATCCAAAGTTAATGCTTTTTGGCTCGGGAGTTAGTGTTAACTCTGAGTTTACTCAGAGTTAACCTGAGCACCAGGAATTTATCAGGAAAATTTATATTACGGATTGCATTAGGCTGACACTAACCCCCTAGAGGTTAACTCTGAGTTAACAGTTTTTGAGGTCAGAGACAAGGCCACCATTGAATATTCATAGGTTGGAGCTTCCAGACCTATCAATTAGACGCGAGTATGTTTTTGACTGTCAAGTGCATATTTGGAGAGGTATCGAAAAGATATTTGGTGTGGCAAGTCTACAGAAATTATTTGATGAAAAAATTAAATTTCAATTTTGCTAATTTGGCATGTTTTGAGATGTTTCTGCCAGTTGGCTAGAGAGTGGAAATATCAACGTTTGTACAATTTGTCAATTATCAAAAAATTTCCGTGGTCAACTACTATTTTACTTTTAACCATTTACTTGCCCGACTGTCGGGAATATCATATCAAAATTTCAGATTCACGACCCCACGCAGTATTTGATGCGACGCGGTCAAACATTGACAATTTAACTGCTAAAAGGCTTAAAAAATCAATGGTGGTCTTGTATCGACAAGTGTCAGCGTTAACTACGCAGCCACGTTGTTTATACCAATGATTCAAGCTGTGGCTGGTTTTCGCCATGAAAATTTCCAAAGGTCCCCGCATCTGCCGAAGAACCACTTCACAAGCTACTATGTCGGATGGAACAGGACTTGGAGGACGTGACCGAAGATTATCACACATTTCGAAATTCTGGAGACGGCTGGAGTTAACTCAGTGTTGACTGAGTGTTAACTTGTAGTGTACGTGGTGTTCACCCGGTGTTTACTCCAACCATGTTTTTTTTCGGGCTGAGGTTAACACGAACTCGAACACTTGTGTTAATTCAGAAATTTGACCTCACCCATTGCCCCAACTGAATGAAATAACGCATTGCTCTTGGCCTTGGCTCTTGGCACCTCGAGGGATCAGTGGCAGAGTGGTAAGAATGCCGGGCTTGTAACCAGGAGATCGTAGGTTCGGTACTCAGACGGATCAACACTGTTTCATCTTTGTGTCCTTTGGCAAGGCACTTTACCCTACTTGCTCCTCTCCACCCAGGAGTAAATGGGTACCAGGCTTGCCTGGGAAGTTACCCTGCGATAGACCAGCACCCTATCGAGGGGGAGTAATACTCCTAGTCACTTTTACTTAAAATACTATACGGACTCCGGGATAAGATCCGGCCGGATGAGCCGTTCACGTCTAGGGCAATAGCCCAGCCGACTTTAACTAACTAACTTGACACCAAGCTGGGGCTCCCCCATTATAGAATTTGCCGCTGACACTGAGCATTGGAGGGAATAACAAAAGAAGAGCTTCAACGCGAAACAAGATGTAATATCAGTTTTGGCTATTTTGAGAACTACGGCTTTGATGTTTGCAATTTAAATGACAATGCATTTGAATTGATCTTGGAACGTTTACAGCTGGTGCAAACGCTGATTGGTGTGGTTGACAATGTTGGTGACTGCAAGGAAGACTGGGGCGATCTGAATGAAGACTGGTACATGTAAACTTCATGTACAAAAGACCCATGGTGTGGTTAACCCAAAATGTTATATATGACGATATGACGCATATCTTCATTTGCAGTAGGGGAGAAAGGGGCGTGTCCGTCCCCTTTTTCATTTTTGTCTCTAGCTCTCAACCAGTTCCCTCAAATCAAGTGATTTCTTTTCCATAACATAGCTATAACTTATAGCTTTGAACAAAATTCTGTTTCAGACATATTGCCCTTGTAATCTTTGATCAAAATGTATTGGAAAAAAATAGGCATGGTAGGCGAACTCGCCCCGTGCTGGGGCGAGTTCGCCCCCTAGTGAGGCGAGTCCGCCGCTGCGCGGCGGACTCGCCCCATATACTGCAAAAAAGCCTTGAAGGACGTTATAAATGTTTTATTTCAACTTTAACTTCAACTTTAAAGGTTTAAACAATAGTAACAATGTATAAAACAGGAGCTCATGAGCTGTCAGTCCCTATATTTTTGCAATTAAGTAGACATTGTCATTTAAACTCTGTGTTAAGATGCCCAGCTGACGGTAGGTGTACTCAACCCAAGTCCTGCAAATGTCTCCAACTCCAAATGTCAAACTGTAAACGTGTCTAAAACTCCAAATGTATCTAAAACTGTAAATTTCGTTAACTGTAAATGTCTCTAAAATTTACTCTGTCTAAAACAATTGATTTATGAGAACACCGTATTAACCAACTCGGTATATCTGTCTATGCCTGTTGGGAATATTATGTGTAAACATCATTGGGATCGTTGTCACATTCATGGCATATGTAGTTAGCACTGTCGTTCCCGGTACAGTCCTCATGTGCCCAACGTCTGCACTTTTTGCATTCCACCCAGATTTCCTTTGGTTTGGATTTGGACCATAGACCCTGGCAGAAAACACACTCCCAATCATCATTATCATCGTCGTCATAGCGAAGACTTTGTTTCGCCTTGGGTGATTTAGAAGGTTTTTTCCGCTTGCATTTGCCTTGTTTCTTGTTTTTTCTGTCCTTTTCTTTGCCTTGTGTCTTCTTCTCCAACCTCAGCTTCTTCATCTCAGGCGTGTCTGTTAGGACAGCCGCCGTCCGTCTTTTCCGTCCGTTGACTGCTTGTTTCCTTGCGGGTGCCTTAGGATGTGGTCTTACCAATTCTGGAGAGAACGCATGACCCACTGTCGGGGAACCACTCCTAGGCCCAATGTCTACAGGTGGATCACATGCTGCAGACAGTGAAGACGGACATGTGTCATTGTTTTCAGCCATATCTGAAGGTTCTGCAGCTGGAGCATCGGACTGTAGAGATGAAATAGGCATGTTTATGTTCCCTTGCGTGTCTCCCTGGGGTTCTGGCGAAATACAATAGAGTCCTGAATAATGAGCATCCAGTCCATCACCACTTCTTAGCAGCAAGATAGTGGTCGTAGCCGCCACACCAGAGCGACCGGGAATAATCTGGGTTACATCATATCCTCCGTCTTCCCTTACTTGGTATACATTTGCATTGATACAGAGGGCATTACAGAGAATTGCCAGCGCCATGTCACATGCATTCGTGTCATATTTTTTATCAAAAACGAAATATCGAATCCCAGAGACAATGTCAGTCTCAAAGCCCGCATAAAATGCTTCATTCTCGGTCACTTCTTGCATTAAACGATCACATAGACTAGAGTATGTGATGTCCTTGAAACATCCTCCATCTGCATTGAGACTGGCCTCTGCAGCGTATAGTAGGCAATGGCCATCACCACGAACATCAATCACATTGAAGTCGCTTTGCTCAATACATATTATAGATTCACTCGACTTTGCGTTTGGCGATTCCCCATTTTGTCCAACGGCATTCTCTTTTTGTTTTTCATGTGAGCTAGGCCCCATTGTTGGGTCCGGTCTGTCTGTAACATAGGATGGAGCAAAGTCATCTTCCGTGAATATATTCGGGTTGAATGGATAGATTCCCGCCTTAGCAAATCCCGAGGCGATATTGCTTTGGTTGAATGCTTCCATCCATGGTTGACAAATGATTTCTGGGAGATCATAGATACTGGCGGGTCTACCAGGATGAGTCCGCATCCAGTTGGCCATGGATGATTTCATCTTGGTTTTTAAGGATCCGAAGACTGCGACATCAAGAGGTTGAAGTTTGTGGGAACAGTGGGGAGGAAAAGACAGCATGACGATTCCGTTGTTTTTCGCATAATCAATAACATCTATTGAAAGGTGCGAGTCGTGATTGTCCAGGAGCAGCAGTACAGGACTTGCTTTTGTAGGCCTAACGTTCGCGACAAAGTGTACCAGAAATTTCAGAAAGTTTATATCAGTCATCCAACCACTTTTATGAGCTGCCCCAAAAGAACCAGACGGTGCTCCTCTCAGAAAGTGACTTTTAAAGTGGGTTCTTGGGAAAATAAAGAACGGAGGGATGCTTGACCCACTTGATGCGATTGCTGCGCACACAGTTACCAGAGTCCCTCTTTCTGCAGAAGTAGCGGAACCAAGTTGTTTCATTCCCTTTGTCGCCACCACCTTAGGTGGCTTCAGTACGGTTGTCGCACCCGTCTCGTCGCTGTTCCAGATGTCCTTCGCCGCGAATTTGTATTTGTCCATAACCTTTGTCAACTTCGCAAAGAAAAGGGCGACGTTGGCCTTGTTGAAAGCAGTAGCCCTACCCAGACTGGTGGCCTCCGGTGTGCGCAGTGACAAAGTTTGGTTCCTTTTGAGAAACGATGTAAACCAATCTGCCCCTGCCATTTCTTTTTCAGGCCAGGACATTGGCATCTTTATTTCGTATTTCTTCGCACATTGATAAGCAAGCTGGCGAACCTCCTTGGGGGACAGGCCATAGTATATGTCAGCTGCCCGTTTAAGGTACTTCGACAGTTCCTCTTCTTGAGCTGGTGTGAAGATCATTCCTGGACAAGAATATCCAACGGTGGCCTTTGTTTCTGCCCCCTTTTCATCTAGATGTCTCATCCTGTTTAAAAAGTCCCTCAGCGTTGACCGTGGTATGCCGAACACATCCGCCGTTACTTTGGTGCCATCTTCGGTGTTCAGATAGTGATCTGCTGCTAGTTGCATGGTTTGTAGTGGGACTTTCCCCTTCTTGGTCTTTCTGATGTAATTCCGCACCATGCTGAAATTATAAAACAAAAATGTATCAGAATATTGTAAAAAACTTACAGAATATCAACCATTTAGGCCTACCTTATAAATGCTTCTTACTTTATATCATTATATATTGCAATGAGCCCAAGGCATGGCTGATCGAAGACACTTTAGACCACTATATGCACTGACGGGGCGAGTCCGCCGTTCACGGGGCGTGTCCGTCCCCTCGGCGAACACGCCCCGTTCTCAAGCGGCGAACTCGCCCCATTTGACCTCTGGCCAAAAACACGCATGCCACCAGAAGCACGTGAGGTTTTCTGCACTGTGATCACAGTATTTACGTAGCTTCATACATACAGTATCTAGTAATAATATACCTAAATTGATATTCTAAGGGATCAGCACCGAAAACACATGATATATGTAGGCCAATTTTTTTACTTACGTGGGGTCAAAACGAACTAATGACTTTTTAAGTTCCGAGATCGTGGTTACCACGACGCAAAAGGTTGAAGGACACGCCTAATGGGTCACGTGAGGTGGGACTACCGTTGTTTTCCGGAGCACGATTACCATATCTGAGAAAAGACGGGGAGGCGGACACGCCCCATAGGCGGACACGCCCCTTTCTCCCCTACATTTGCAGTAAACTTTCAAAATTCAGTGCAATATTGTATCTTAATGAGAGGTGCACGGACATTGTCTGTTGAGACAACCAGTATGTGAATACAAGTGAATGATCTACTTAATGGTTGGGACATAAAGGGCTTTTGTACATGAAGTTTAACAGTCTTTATTCAGATCACTCCAGTCTTCCTTGTAGTCACCGACTTTGTCTCCCCATTGTTGACACATCTCTCGGCATGCTATAGTTTTGCTTAAAACTTGCTTTGAATTGAGCTTATTGGGGAGCTTTTTCCGAATAAACCCCTGGCAAGCATCATGAGGCCAATTCAAAATTCAACGGAGCCTGACCACCCCTTGTTCGTCAGCTAGCCTGCGTGGGGTCTCTTTGAAGCTTATACTCGAAAAAATACATTGCGACAGTCGTAAAGATCCAGTGAAGTGCAGCCCATTTTGTAACCAAAACCTATCGCCAAAGAACACCCGGCACAATAAACCAGCTTCCTATTAGGACCCAAGTTGGAACTCCCTAGAACAAAGAAGAAAGCAAGCATCTTTAATAGCCCTCTTTAGAATTACCAACAACACCATCGACATCTCCCCATCATGCCTAGGGGCCTAAATGCAAAGGACACAAGAACAAGAGGGACAAAGAAATTCTTCCAAGAACGATGTGACACCTCCCAAGAGCGCCGATCCTTCTTTCACTTTTTGTTGGAGGGTTTGTCCCCCATCCTCAGCTCTTTCAGCAGACAATGGTAGGCCCCATGTCTTTCTCTCAATGTTATCCATGGCCTTGTCCACAGTCTCTTTTCTTTCATCCTCTGTGCCCTCCTTCTCTCCAAAATCACTGTAAAAATTACCGCTGCTGCCACAACAAGTTTTTTCCTCTTTGTAGGAGCAATTTTTCTTCAGGAAATATGCTTTCCCGCTCATTTTCTGGACACATCTAGCAACAAGTATCCAAACATGTATCCAAACTTGTTATCTAGCTAGTGTACACAGGCCTATTTTTTGTGTCTGGTTGTGTCCACTTGTGTTGTGTCCTGTTGTTCCCTGAAATGTTGCCAGTGTACACAGGGTCTTTTACCTTTTTGTTAGAAAGATGAAGAGAAGTTAATTAAAAGGAGATAGAGTAAACCCGAATGGATGTTTCAGCCTGATGATTAATTTTGATCCCCTTTTCACTTTCAAGTTCTTCTATGTAATACTGTCTTTTGGCCTTAGGAATTTCATGGCTGATTCATCCTTGTTAAAACAGGACTTTAAGAGTCTGATGTTCTCTCTGAAGTCCTTAACGACTGAACTGTACTTCTGAACCAATATATAAACCGAACAGTCAGATTGTAGTGCCTACCGGAAAAGGCAAGATTACATAACTCGGACACCTTTTTTTTGTGTCTCTCAAATTAGAACAGTCACCAATTAGGAATAATGTTGTCTGTTCCTTTGAAGGTTAGAGTAGCAAATCTAAGGACAATGTCCAAATCACTGGCCACTGCTTCAGGATTAATTATGTAGACGTGGTTGTCTTGGTAAATCCATTTTCTGTCATATGTCTTATTGTTGAAATATGTTGGACAGAAAATGACTATGCTCTGGAACTTGTTACGATACTCCTTTTCTAAGAGGTCAAGAGCAAAATGTGTCTTACCACAATTGGCGACTCCAGAAATTAGCATGTTATATGGCTCGTAAATAAATACTTCACCCATTTAAATGAATGTAAAAGATGATACCAAAGAACAGTATCTAAGGGATTTGTACTACAACCCCGAGAGTCCTGTGGCTTACAGTTCTTTGAGTAAAATGAGGGAACAAGTCAAGGTAGATGAGAAACGTACGAGTACAAATAAGTGAAAGAATTCCAAGACACACTACCAACTCACACTACCAACTCACCAAGTACACAAATCAGCCATTAAGAACTCCACCTTCAGAAAGACAATGGTATCATACATCAATCAACAGTGGCAAGCTGACCTGGTTGACATGCAGCAATTTGAGAGTAAGAATAAAGGATTCAGATTCATTTTAACGGTCATAGATCTATTCAGTCGTTACTCTTGGGCTCTACCAGTAAGAGAGGAGAAGAAATCAGAGATGCATTTAAACTGCTTTTCAGAGAAGCCAAACCAGAAAAGATCAAGTTTGATGACGGTACAGAATTCTACAATAAACACTTCAAGCAACTTTTAACAGAAAATGACATTTTCGATATAGGCTACCTTCCCAACTTCACTGAGGAAGTATTCCAAATCAAACAGATCATCTTCACTCATCCTATCGTAAACAAAAATAAAATCTTTGTTAAAATCGAATATTTATGAAAATATCTAAGAGTTTTTAGTTTCCCAATGAAACGTTTTATCATCAGTGTACATGCGTATGTTCACATGTATGTGTGTTACTATGAAAATGAGTGCGACCAGTGCAATACTATAGTGCTCTGATATACTGATCAAATCTATTGCTGGTGAAATCTATAAGGTACCAGTCACAAAACATTCGGTTCGGCATTTGGGAGAAACGGATAGACTATTTACTCCTCATAGAAACCTTGGTTGCTTTTATCAGAGGGAGAAGGGGGGGGAGGGGGGCATTCAGGTCCACTTGAGCAGAAGTATCCAACATGACCAGTGCAGGTCGATTAAGCGTCGAGGGGAACAGCTTTGATTCTCAACTAATGTTAGATAAATAAAATAGATAAATAAAATGTTTACAAAACAACGAGTCTTTTTTATTTACAAATTTGAACAACATTATATTCACAGAGTAACCGTTACATTTACACGAGTTTAATGGCCGTTAAGGGTTTACACCAGAGATCTTTTGATTTTAATAACGTTGTCGTTCGAAATCGGCAAATAAAATGCCCATTTCCTTACAAGAAATGGCCATTTTGTTAGTTCATACTTACCTATGGAACACTTTTGCATGTTACTCCATTTGGGCTCAAACACAAGAGTATCCCTTTAATTTTCTAAAGGGAGAACTGAGTTAACAGCTCGGCCGCCAGGCGGCGCCCCGACCGATCCCGCGAGATCGCGCCGATCTCATGCCGCCATATTTAGTCTTTACTCTTGAGCGTTAATAAAGAGTATGTCCCGTTTGTGGGGACGGCGGGAGGGCCGTGTTCCATAGGTAAGTATGAACTAACAAAATGGCCATTTCTTGTAAGGAAATGGGCATTTTGTGTCATTCAAACTTACCTATGGAACACTTTTGCATCGAATCCCAGCAACCTATTGGAGGTGGGAAACGAGGACTTACCTAAGGCTGAGCTGTTGTTCCATCCAGGAGGCACCACCGGCATATTAGCTAAGGAGGACCGCCATGGGAAAGAAATGGGGAGAACCGGAGGACCGGTATTTTGATCTCGGTATTACAATCATATTATAGAGAGTAATAGACCCATTCTCCGGAAAGCGCTAGAATTGCGTAATAAAACCATCTTCTTTCCGGCAACAGAGCTTAGAGCAAGTAAGGCATGTTGAAGGGTGTAGAATGAGTTATTGCTAAACAACAATAAGAAATTGCGTCCTTTCTAGTCTACTAGGGGTTGCCTGGATGTTGAAGATAGGGCATATCAAAAATGGCGCAAGATGCGCGTTTGACTCTTCAATCGGGCTTCCCCCCCTTTTTTGATCTAGCCAGGATCAAACAACATGCCCCGCAGACACAATCGGGCCGATTGTGTGCATGCCATCTACGAGGGAAGAAACGTCTCGTAGGTAGAAACGAGAGAATGTGGAGTGATTACTCCAACATGCAGCGGAAACGACTTCTTGAAGAGCAACTCCTCGGTAGTTAGCCCAGGAGGTGGCTAGTGCTCTAACTTCGTGCGCTGAGATGTTAGCTAGCGCACGAAGATCAGAGGAAGTCTTCAAGGTGTTGTAGGAAAGACGAATAGTCTCCACAATCCACCTTGAAATAGTGGCGGCCGCTATCTCTCGTTTATTTCCCTCCTTATAGGACAAAAACAAACGCTCTCTCCCCTGGCGGATACCGGGAGGTTTTGTCCTATTTATGTAGAACTTTAGGGCCCTGACGGGACATAAAGTTCTGTCAGGAAGATCATAAGAGATCGTTCCTGACAGAGAGGGAATAGTAACCGGGGGCCGAGAGGCGGCCGGTCCCTGGTTCTTCGCCAGAAATCCTGGTATAAAAGCCAGGATAACCTCCCCTCCCTCTCTAAAAGCCAGCTTCTTAAAAGAAAGTGCATGGAGCTCTGATCTCCGTTGGGCGGTAGCCAAGGCTACTAGAAAGACCGTGTTGAGTGTCAGATATTTCATGGATGAAATAGACATGGGTTCAAAAGGATGCCTCATGAGCACCTTAAGGACAACAGAAAGGTCCCATTTAGGGGTGTTGTGAACCGGTCTAGGACGCTCTAATAACATTCCTCTGAAAAGAGGGGTTATTTGGTCCTCCCAACGAAGATCCCAGGTGCTTAAAACACGGAGGGTAGAAGCGATGGCGGACTTGTACCCTTTTATAGCCGTGACAGATAGTTGTCTTTCCGTGAATAATTCAATAAGGAAATCAACTAATCTGTATATAGAGGGAGAGATCGGATTAACTCCGTTCTCCCTGCACCAGGAAGTGAAGGTAGACCACTTTCCTTGATACACATCAAGGGTAGACCCCCTTTGAGGTGCGGACATGCGCTTGACAGCGATGTCCGAAAAGCCTCATTGGTGGAGATGCAACTGGATAAGTTCCAGGCGTGAAACTTGAAAAATCCAGGGTTCTGGTGGTAGCATCTCCCCAGGGGGTGCCACAGGAGGTGCTTCCAAGTAGGAAGACTCCTGGGGTGATCTATCAGGAGCTCCAGCAAGGCTGGGAACCAGGCCTGATTTGGCCAGCAAGGTGCGATGAGAGTTATTCTCACCGGATGGCTGGTCAAGATCTTGTTCAGGACTGGTTGGATGAGAGGGAGGGGTGGAAACGCATATGCGTTCAGCCCGACCCAAGAGGCTGTAAGGCTGTCGACTTCCAGGGCCTCTTCGTCCGGAAGTGGAGAGTAATAGATGGGAAGGCGATTGTTCAGCCTGGTGGCGAACAGATCTACCTTCGGAGATTGCCAAAGGCGACAAAGGTCGTCTACAATCTCCTGATGGAGTGTCCACTCTGTCTGAACTAGCTTGTTCTGACGGGACAGGGCGTCGGCAAGGATGTTGCGATTGCCCGGTATGTGTCTGGCACATATCGATACTCCAAGGTCGGCACAAAGATGGTAAAGCTCCCAAGTTAGCTGGCAAAGAATGCCGGACTTTGTGCCTCCCTGTCTCCTGACATATGCTACTACTGTAGAATTGTCGGAGAACAGGGTTACTCTCCGATTCTTCAGGCGAAGGGAAAGAGCCCTCACGGCAAGAAGGACAGCCTTCATTTCCAATATATTTATTGGAAGAATGGTCTCCTCCCTTGTCCATAGACCTCTTATGGACATGTCCCCGTTGTTCAGATGTGCTCCCCACCCTAGTAGGGAAGCATCTGTGAACAGGGACACTTCTGGGGGCGGTGGAGCAAGATCTACACCGCTTTGGAGACGAGTCTCCGACTCCCAGAAGTTCCAGACGTTCTTGAGTAGGTATTGAGGTATCAATACCAACTTGTCTAATGGGTCCCTGTGGGGTTTCCATAGAGACATTAGAAACATCTGGATGGGACGCATATATAGACGGCCAAGGGGGATTTGGTCTGCTGCCGAATTCAGAAGTCCCAAAAGGCTCAAGCATCGCCTTGCGGGAGCTTGAGTCCTTCCTCTGAATTCTGCGACGAGATGAAGAATTTTTCTTTATCCTGTCTAGGGGGGGCAGCATTTTCCCTATGGCCGTAAGGAACCGAACTCCAACGTAAACGAAGTCTTGGGATGGTATGAATTCTGACTTTGTTTCGTTGATAATCCAACCTGCGGAAACTACTTTTTGCTTTAGAACCTGAAGTTGTTGCAGTAGTAGTTCCCGCGATTTGCAACGGAGTAGCCAATCGTCTAGGTAGTGATGGAGCTTGAACCCCATCACGTGAAAGGGAGCGACGAAGGCTGTGACTATCATCGTAAAAATTAGGGGTGCCGATGCCAGACCGAACGGCAGGGCCCTGAATTGATACGTCTTTCCTTCGTAATGGAATCGAAGGAAGTGTTGATAGTCTGGATGGATCGGTACATGTAAGTACGCATCCATTAAATCCATCGATACCGCCCAATCGGTGGGCTGTATCGCCGTTGCTATAGACCTGGTGGTTTCCATCCTGAAATGAGGAACATTCAAGAAGTTGTATAACCTGGAAAGGTCTATGATCAGCCTCCATGTCCCTGCTTTCTTGGGAACCAAGAAAACGTGGCTGTAAAAGCCGGGGAGCATGGATCTTGAAGGACCTGGATAGCTTGCTTCTCCAGTAATGTCGCGACCTCTGCTTGGAGGGCAGAGGCCTTGACTGGGTCTTTCGGTGGCTGAACTGGGGTTGGATATATGGTAGTCGGGGGGGGTACGGTTGAAATCTAGTTTCACTCCGTACCTCAACATGTTTGGGACTGGGGACCCCTTTGGGCACCAATCGTCCCAAATGTCTGCAAATTTTTGCAGACGGCCCCCGACTACCGGAGTCGGCTCCTTTTTGCGTCCGGGAGGAGAAAGGAGGGGGGAGTCACCTCTTCCGGCCAGCACCCCTTGGGCGAAAGGAGTGCTTAGTCGGACCGGATCCACCCTGGTTAGAGGAAGTATTTTTCCTCTTTCCAGTCCGGCGACCGTCCGCTTCCCGTCGGAAGGATCCAGCAGGAGCAGGCTGACTAGGCGGGGTAGGCCTAGGCAGGACCTGCCTGGCGTACGGGATTGAACCCGATGCCTGCTGGGGCCTCTCTATCTTTCTAGCGTTAGGTAGAGAGGTCTTGGCCCTCTGTGTCGCAGTGGGGGCATATAATTTGTCCCAATCTTTCTGTGCTTGAGCCGCCTCTTGTACAGAATCTGCGAACAGGAAAGAACCGTCCATAGGAGCGGTTCTTAAGGCCCCTTCCAGCTGGAGGGATCTGATGACATTGAGAGAGCCCAGTGCGGCGTCTCTACGGAGTAGGACGCTATTTGCTGCGGTCTTGGCGGACAGCGCAATAGCGTGCCTAATCGAATGTGACAAGGATGTCACAAGCGATTTTGTGTCATCAGATAGTGACTCATTATCTTTTAGGGATCTGGCTAGGGCCAGGTTAGTGTGCTCTGCGTAGGAGAGCACCGCTAACGTGTTTTTGGCTAGACCCTCTTGTGCTCTAAGGTCTCGGTAAGCCGAGGAGGAGGTCACCCTAGGCATGAGTTGGTCCAGCTGTACATCGTCCTTTAATATGGAAGTCGATGCTGCAGCTGGACAGCCGGCCGAGCTGACTCGATAATAGTCAGCGCGGTACTGCCTAACGGGAGGAAGTTGTGCCGTGAACAACTTCCCCGGTTTACACCAAGCTTCCGGTCCGACTGCCGGAAGGACAGGGATGGAAGTACGTTGGTGGGCGCCTTGTGAGTCTCTGATTGTACGCTCCAAAAGTTCAGAGACTGCTACCACCGACGGGGAGGGAGGAAGGAATTCAAGTGCCCGAGTGGAGCCTTGAGAAACCTGTGGATTGGGATCCACTTCCTGTCCCCAGAGTGAAAAGGTCGGTGTTGACAAGGCTGGCAGTTCCGGCGGGGTAGGGCACAGATCCTGCGGGAGGTACGCTCTGATCAAGGATCTGAGTGTCCTCATATCCGACAGGATACTGGCCTTCTCTGGTGAAAGCTCCTCCTGATTGGGGGAGCGGTAGCCTGGCTGAGAACTCTCGTTCTCAGAAAATTCCTCTAAAATAGAGGAGTCGGATGGTGGGTATCCGATGGGACCAGGCGCACCAGAGGAACCGGAACCCTGCTCCAGATGGCTGAGTCTATCAGAAAGACCTGCTACCATCTGGATGAGCTGGGACAGTTGCTGTCCCGACTCGGGTTCCGGACCCGACGTGCGGCTTCTCTCAACGACGGGCGGTTGAGGCGAGGGTGAGCGCATAAGCGAACCCTGGAAGCCGTATGTGCGGGCGAATGGGTCTTCCGGAAGCGGAAGATGCCCATATTCTGAACCAGAGTTCAGATGTCCTCTCTGCGTAGCTCGTTCCATGGGAACGACGCCTCTGCTACGAGGAGGGGGTGGCACTTCCGGTTGGTTCCACCCAAGAGGTTGGCCAACGTAGGAAGGTGCCTGCATTTCCGGTAGGACGAAGTCCGAAACCGGAAATGCCCGTAACTCCTTCGCCGGTATGGAGCTACCGGAAGCCCTTTTAGAAGGAGGTACGGAGGGCGGAAACGCTGTTACCGAAGACGCATGGCGTTTCGGAGGTGGCGTTATAAGGTCCGGCCCTACTCTACTGTGTCCGTGAGGACTGGGGTTATTTCGCAGTAAAGACTGAGAAAAACCCCCAGTAGAGTCTTCGGTTACTGAAAAACGGGAACCCGCGTCAGTAACCGGAACTGCAATCGGCGGACCGAAAGCAGGGTGCTCCCGCGGGTACAAAGGGCTTGTACTCGGGGGAGCGGACGACAGGGGAACCGGAAGGTTCCCTGAGGTCCGGGGTATATTAAACCCTTGGAGACTTATTGGATGTAAGTCTCCCTTGGGACCACAGACATTAATAATGTCAGATCCCGCATCCTTCGCAGCCGCGGCCGGAACCGGAACTCGGCTGACGGAAGGGGTGGTGGCGGGAGGTTTGCTAGACCTCCGGGTTATATGCCCGGAAACGGAACCGGAAGAGGGTTTAGGCGTCTTCGCGGCCCGTTTCCCGCCACCAGACGCATTCCTTTGTGGTGAGACAAAGGATGCCGTCGGAGGGGTACGCCATATAAAAAATGGTACCAATGACAATAAAAACACTGGGAACCCCAAGTAGGCCAGAAAGGACGCAATAATTAATGGAAAGGAAAACATGCCTACTTGAATTAAACACTATTGCAATGGATCTGAGTCTTGTTCATTACAATAGAGCGGAGAATAGCCTACTTAACTCTACCCTACCAAGATCAAAATAATGGAGCCGGGTCGACTAAGCTAGCTAAGAAAATGTCTATAATTAAATAGACTGGACAATACTAATGCCAAGATTAGTTTGGCGGTCTACTCCGTAGGTGAATGAACCCAAAAATCGTCTAGACTTGGCTGGTTGAATTTGGTTTTAAATCGAATTCACGGCAGCTTTGAAAAAACGATGTGCTTCGTAGAAGCACAAGAGTAAAGACTGAATATGGCGGCATGAGATCGGCGCGATCTCGCGGGATCGGTCAGGGCGCCGCCTGGCGGCCGAGCTGTTAACTCAGTTCTCCCTTTAGAAAATTAAAGGGATACTCTTGTGTTTGAGCCCAAATGGAGTAACATGCAAAAGTGTTCCATAGGTAAGTTTGAATGACACAAAATGTACAATAACCGCACAAAAGCCTTGACAACTTCAAATGTAAAAATCTTACCTCCGGTAATGCAAGGATTGAGGCAAGGTTTTCTTACATTCAGAAGTTGTCAAGGCCATTGCAGTAATTGTTCAATTCATTGACCAATTTGCCAATTTATATATTCATACATAAGCTGTTTACTATAGAGTAAGTTATCACTAGCTTTATCCATCCTTCATGGTAAACGCATCTTTCATAGCAACGAGAGAAAAAAGTCTTTCGTAAGGTTACAATCTACAGGCATGACTGGTACCGACCTCTGATTTGAGGAGACCCGATGTGAAATTGCAATTTGGCGAAATAAATCGTTCCCTTCTGTAGACATTGCTATGGGCAATGTCCTACAAAAGGGTACTTTGTTGTTCTGTTTTTAAAAACAAGACAGCCTCTCGTCAAATCAAAGGCCGGCCATTTTGCTACAGGTAGTGTGCGCTTGTGCTTGAACTTCCCGGCGCATGCCGTTATGTTCCCGTGTTCCTTCGGTAGCCACAGGTATCGCAGCCGACTCGCTGAAAAAAGAGCAGATCATAAGATTTTCAACTGAATCATTAAACGCTATGGGAGAGAAGGGATTAAAAGAGTACTAAAAAAGTAGGACAACTTTAGAGTTAGGCCTACTCCTTTGCGGTTCGTCATCGTGGTCGCTGTGATCTGCGAAGAGATAACTGGTCTTTCCCACTGTACCAGCGTGAAGGTAAATTCTAAAATACCTTGGTACCGTCAAGTCAAAATGCATAAGCCTCGTTCTGAGAGTGGAGTGTTTGGGACACGCAACCAAGATGCTCTACCAAAGTTCCCTCGGGTTGCACTAAAATGTGGAAACCATGCATACGTCACGTCAATTGAATTTCATCTCACTTCAGAAGTTTGAGGCTCTCAAAACACTGGTACAAACACAAATCAGCCAAGGAAGCATCAACCACCCTAAGTTTTTTAATGAGCACTACACATATTTGCCGAGAAAAACGCTCCAAATAGCCCATTTGCGCGGATTTTAGCATCACTTGAGCGAGCCGATGCGGACTTCCTATGCGCGCTGTACAAAATGTACAAGTCTCATTTTCTGTAACGTTGCCGTAACATAATGTAAACAACGGCGCTACCGGCGCTCCGGGCCGGCGATGGATGGAATTTGCCGAATTCGCACATATTCAAGTTATTTTCGTGGCCTATCTTTTTAAGTTTGAGGTATTTTAGAATAGAAATTGAACCCTCGGCTTCGGACTTTGGTTGAGTTACCAAGACACTCTCGGATGGAGCTAAAATTTCGTCCAAACCCTCGCCTGGCTCGGGTTTGGACTGTATTTTAGCTCCACCCTCGAGTGTCTTGGTAACTCAACCAAGGTCCTCCGCCTCGGGTTCAATTCCTTAAAACATTTCGGACAACTGTTTCGTGAAAAAAGGACCTTTTTTCAACTTGTTTAAATCGAAATCCTGGAATCTATTTTTAGCTCCCTATACCCAAGCGGTTTTCGTGAAACAATCGATACCGGCAGTGAGGTATCAATCATTGTTTCTATCTAAAACATCTCAAATTAATAACGTGGTTTTTAATGCTTTTAGTCCGCTTCCATATTTTGCACCAACCCGCAGCGGTTATGGGTGCCTTGCTGCTTAATTCAAAACAAGGCACCGCAGGCACAATAGTGCATTTACATTCTGAACTGCGGTTCATTATAAATTTAGATACTTTAGACGAACATGCCGATTATCGTCGTTGCGTGTCTGTCCGACGAAACAACTCCCTTCCTTGAAGTTCAAGAGAGGAGTTTCGGACAGACGCAAACCGACGGCAAGTACAGCCGGCGGGCATGGATATTAAAGAAACAATTCTATACTCACACCTACCATTCTCCCACTTTTTTATCGTGCCCTCGATCCGCTTCTTCTGAAATATGATCGTGCAGTATCTGTCCGCTATGTATCCCATCCGAGGCCGCTGGAGCTCTATGCGGCCATTGACAGGTTTTGGCGGTTCTGGAAATAAAAAGCCATACATGTATGAAAGAACCAATTGCTTCAGTAAGAAAACATCCTCTGCTACCTGGCTACAAAGGATTAAATCCTGATGATCGATTGTTTGAAGTTGTCCCGACGTGTACTGCAGCAGCTCCAGCTTTTTTGGCCAAAATCATGCACCCCTTGCTATAGTGGTGTTTCAGAGGATCTTTTTCAGAATAACCTCCATCGTGGATTATCATTTTAACGAAAAGCCTTAACGAGGAGCAAGTAATTTCCTTTTCCTGCCCTACATGTAATTACGGCACAACCACAAACCTCACCCCGCGTTTAAACACAATTTGTTAGTATGTTCAGGTGCACCTTAAACTGAATCAGTCGAAGGACCGCTTTAGTTTGAATGAAGGACATGACAAAAACGTCATATGAAAGTATAAAGTGGGGTTACCGTTGAATGAAAATCCTTCCAAAGGCCTACGTTGGTCATCAAAAATTTGAAATTTGTAATTGAACTTTAAAAATGCCTATTAGGCAAGTACATGGGTACTGAGTTGCCGTTTGTTTGTAAGTATGTAAATACGATCGGTGTATATACCAGTTTGAACATCTTAATTAGGCCCTTTGATTTGTAGCTAAGAAAGGCCCTCATAATGTAGGGTGCAAGTTGGCTGCAGCATTCTTTCAAGGCTGCTCCAAGTATACTTCTAGGTTACTCCTAGTGGGGTAGTTGTAAAACAAGAAACACAGAAACGAAACAGAAACACAGAAACGCAGAAACGAAACGCAGAAACGAAAATCAAACGGGTTTTCATAAAAGTTGGAATCAAGCGGCACGCCGATACTTTCCTTGCCCAATCCGTTGTTATTGTCGTTTAAAAGTAAAATCTTAGGTTGGTGGGTTGCGGCCAGCCGGAATGCAATAGAGTTGTTGAGGGGATACATGGAGCAACTTGGGGGGGGGGGGGGGAGGGGGCGGCACGATATGGGTGAAGTCTTTTGAGGTGGTGGTGTAGTACTTTGGTAGGTTCGATTCGATTCCTACAGCATGTTATTTTAAATGAAGGTGCAGTGCAACATCTTGCCTTGTAGTGTTCAATTTACATGAAGTACCAGGATCATCCTACAAATCCCGTCTGATGCAGCACTAAATGCAAGGTACGGTACCAGTACATGGGTGAATCATTTCGACGTTATGTGAGACGTGAGAGACCAATTTTGGCGACTAGAATAGAGTAAAGTGGGGGGGGGGGGGCGGGCGGGCACTAGACTTGGACTTGGAGTAACTCAATCTTGCCTGCCCAGCTGCTGCCTTTAAATAGCCCCTTTAAATATCTGTTTATGTTAATGAGGTTGCAGTAGGGAAGTTCAGCCTAGTGTCGTGCACAGGCCATGGAATGTACAAAAGAACAGGACTCGCTATTCGAAGGACTACTTTCTATTTACGTCGTGTAGTACATACATGCAGTGTATTGGGGAGGTCAGTGTAAATAGAAAATAGTCCTTCGAATAGAGAGTCATGTTCTATTGTACATTCCTAGCAGGCCTATGGTCGTGTTCTGGTCATTGGTCATGCCGACTTACTGGCGGCTCATATCGATCATAAAGTCCTCATGCCCTACAGATGGTGGATCGGCATGGTCAGGGGCACGATCAAAATCTGCGCACACGTTGATGAGGCTAAAAGGGGTATTGGGAAATGAGCATTCCTCCTCCCATTCCGACTGAATACCAGTTTTAGTTACACCCGCGTTCGCGGGCACAACCATGGCAACAAGATGGAGTCTGCAGACCAGAATTCGCCACAAGACTGGTTTCTGCGTTTCGTTTCTGTGTTTCTGTGTTTCTGTGTTTCTGTTTCGTTTCTGTGTTTCTTGTTTTACAACTACCCCTCCTAGTGATAATTACAAGAGAGTATAATTTCATGCTGTAAAGCCAAAGGGAATCCTCAAGGCAATGTGGTCCCTTGATTTGTAGCTTACATGCCCTTGTAGGGTGCCAGCGATAGGACTGCAAAATTTCTTTCAAGGCCGATTCAAGTACATGCAAAGTATACATAATTATTATACTCATCCTGGTGATAATTACAAGAGAGCATAATATCATCCATGTTGCAAAGGCAAAGGAAATGTGGAGCTAAAAATGTAAAATGCGGGAAAATTCCAAGAGGATATTGAGGAAAAGGTACTTGCCGGTCACATCATGATAGTGCATCTCTTTAAGGATCCTGCAGATATCCTTTACCCTTACTTTAAGCCATTTCATCGATTTCCAAATTTTCTGGAGTGTTAAGCTAAGCGTTCCTGGTGTTTCCACAGTGGCGTCCTTCATGTTCGAACTCGTGGTGTCGGAGGCATGCAGAATAAACATGAATACGATAGTGGCAATCATCATCATGTATATCTCTTGTCCTTGACAAAATAAAGAATGAGCTCCGCACGTGCATCTCTCTTTAAATACCCATATTGTGGACCCCACACGCCATTTGATTTGAGTGATTGATGTGTCTTGAGCTGTCTAGTCTCTCATACCGCAGTAATTTTGAACAATTAGTCAAGAAAAGCTTAGGCATACATGTAATTTCAGCTTGTGTTATGATGTAGCATGGGTAAGACTATTTAACACTTTCTCCTTGCGATGGGATGAGGCTTTAAAATATTTTGAAAAATACCTATTAGAACGGGGACGGATCCAGATGGGGGTCGTGATCCGCCTCCCTCCTTCCGACGGCCAAAACCAGCCTCCTTGGGCATAACCGGAACTATTTATATTGACGACGTTCTGTCCCTGCCATTTGCAATCTGAATGCGGTGAAATACCACATCCACGAAACTACAAGACTTTTTGTTGGTTATTTATTCCAAAAATTCAAAAAAGATGCTCATATTACATTTCAAGGCTTTGTCAGAAAAAATTCCCCCAGTGATTTTGAGGTGTTTTATGCGCACTTTTTTGATAGCGCCTATAGTGTGTTCTCAGGTTGTTAGTGCAAACGATGATTTGAAGCGAGGTGAGTTTTGGCCAACAGTTTTAATCGGTTCGAAATGGAAATGAATATTCACTTTGGTTATATTAAACAGAGTAACATTACCGCCGACTCGAAGATCTTTAGTAAATCGCCACATTTACGGTGTTTTGTTCGAGCATTCTTTCCGCGTACATTTGTGTACCTTATACAGGCAATACACGTGCAATAGAAGCCAATACTGGCAGAGATAATAGGGGCGTTTTTAATAATAGACGCTCGACCAAAAACCCGATGAGATCCGATCGAATCCGAATGCAGTTTTTGGGTTCACGTCTTTGGACAATGGACCAAAACACGTAATAAAGCATCAGGAAGTGTCTGCCTGGCACATTTCGTTATCTCTTGTTTATTTTAACGGCAACGCGTCACTATTGTCTATTGGGTGGGTCATTTCATCAAAAAGATATCGGGTTGAATTTCGCTCTGTTGGCCATAAATCTGCCAAAACATTGCCTTTAATTAAGGTAACGATGACAGATATATCATTCTTAGCGTATTTCAGACAATGGTAAATCTTTTTAAAGCTGTAACACGTGCCGTGGCAACAGCTCAAACTTCGTTCATCTCGACCTTGGCAAAAACATCAAACATCGAGTCGGTGTCAGAAGTGCGCTCAGTCCGCCTGGGTCATTTTAGAAGAAATCGCATTATGCGTTTGAAGTTCTAACAATCTGATGATGCATTTTTTATATGTCTGGCCTGTCCCTGAAATAAGTCCCTGAAAAACGCTTTGAGATTTTTTCCCCCGCCGTCTAAGTCATATCGCAGGTTTTTCTTGTTTGGGAGGTCCCCACATAGACTCTTAGATAAGAAATAAAGGTTTTTTAATGGTTTGTCGGCCAACACATATAACAGCTGTGTATTAAATGCATCCCGCAAAGGTTTATCGGTAAACTGAAAAAAAGATGTAGTTTTTGAGATTCTGAAAAATCTTTAAGGAGATGAGATTCATGATGATAAGAGTCAGGTGTTATGGCGAGCTCACCAAGGCATTGATGGAAGAGAAAGCATAATTTCCTCATCACCAAACTAGACTTTTGAGCAATGGGCCTACACATTGCGGGTGCTAATGATTCTGGGCACTTCGGCGAATCGGAAAATTGTAAAACAGGATTTTTTCATTGAAATACGGGTATTGGTCAGTGATGAAGTCGGAGTTATTTTTCAGGGGGGATTATGATCAGTGTTATGACGTATCTGTAATCAGTCCGTCAATTCATAAAAACGACCATAGTTTATTTTTTCGGTATTTCAGCATTGGGTGAATGACAGATGCACCTTAGTGGTGTCTATTCATATAAATTCATATAATATTCATTTAAAAGCATGGTTACCTACCATAACCGCTGCCGTCAAAACGTTGCACATCGGACACATAGTGCATTATACACCGTAAAGTGATTCACTCTAATCAGCGTGTTTTAGAAATAAAAACTCAAACTTTTGGAAACAATCGCAAAGAAACAATATAACGCATCACCTCTTTATTTCAAAATCGATTATTCAACGAACCGTCTTGATACATTGTAGGTTATCATGGTTTAAGCGCGTTGTGCGTTATTAAATAAATAACGTTTTTCATACGCACACGACCGCAAATTGTATCAAAATGAAATAAGCGATTCCGTCGAAAGTCCACCAGACGATTCTTCCTTCCTTCTTTAATTCGGTCATTTTGAAACATTGTTTCAGAAGTATAGGTGTTCGAGACATCCAAGGCCGAGTCAGTGTTGAGTTAAAAAAAGGTATATTTTTATATTTTTATATTTTTATATCTTTATATTGATATACATATATACCAGAATCTTTATGCGAGTTGAAGTTGGGGCATGTAGGAACTGACGGGCCAGCCGGAAGTTTTAAAAGACGATGCTAAAATCCAAAATTACTTAACAACAATCTGGCCATACCCGAAACATCTTCTTTTTGAAGCCAACTGACCCTGCACTTAAGAACAAGTTCCAAGAATTTTGTTTTTGCTCATTAAGTCGAATTTCACTGGCGCAATAAAACTTAAAATTACGTATCAAGATCACAATGATGACGCAATCTCAATTGCAATGGCCGATGGAACAATTCAAACACTAATTAGTTCAAGTTTATTAGATCTAAAACATTGTTTGAATCACAGCAAAACGAAAACTTGATGTAATTTCAGCGAAACGCAGTTTCTCTAAGGTGTCGCTAAAATTCCGTCAAAACTCGCCTCCGGCTCGGGATCGTTTTGACGATAGTTGCTCCACCCTCAATGGTTTGGGATCTCAACATACACGTAGACCCTACACGTGTCTGATTCACTTCTGAGATGGTCCCAAACTCCAGGGCCGCGGCCATCGAGGGTTTCTTTTCTGCGAGTTGCGAGTTGCGAGTTGGATTTGCGAGTTGTGAGTTACATTTGCGAGTTGCGAGTTGGATTTGCGAGTTGTGAGTTACATTTGCGAGTTGCGAGTTGGATTTGCGAGTTAAAAATGCCAGATGCCTTCTTTCAATTCCAGTGTCATTAAATGGGTCTAAAAATGTCAAACTAGCCCAAATCGCAAAAGAAAACCCCCGGGTAAATTTTTTCTGCGAGTTGCCAGCTGAAATTGGCAAAGCATGGCCAAATGCCCTTGTATTTAGTCATGTATGGCCACACTGGTAGGATGCCTCATGTCAGAGATGCCCCCTCTCATTTCCAATGTCATTTATCGGGTCTAGAAATGGCTAACTAGCCCAACTCGCAGAAAAGAAAACACCCTGGGGTAATTCTTTTCTGCGAGTTGCCAGCTGAAATTGGCAAAGCATGGCCAAATGCCCTTGTATTTAGTCATGTATGGCCACACTGGTAGGATGCCTCATATCAGAGATGCCCCCTCTCATTTCCAATGTCATTTATCGGGTCTAGAAATGGCTAACTAGCCCAACTCGCAGAAAAGAAAACACCCTGGGGTAATTCTTTTCTGCGAGTTGCCAGCTGAAATTGGCAAAGCATGGCCAAATGCCCTTGTATTTAGTCATGTATGGCCACACTGATAGGCAGCCTCATAGTAGAGATGTCCTCTTTCATTTCCAATGTCATTTATCGGGTCTAGGAATGGCTAACTAGTCCAACTCGCAGAAAAGAAAACACCCTGGGGTAATTCTTTTCTGCAAGTTGCCAGCTGAAATTAGCAAAGCATGGCCAAATGCCCTTGTATTTAGTCATGTATGGCCACACTGATAGGCAGCCTCATAGCAGAGATGTCCTCTTTCATTTCCAATGTCATTTATCGGGTCTAGAAATTGAAATTTACCATGGTTGGCTAATTTCAGCAGACAACTCGCAGAAAAGAATTACCCCTGTGGATTTTCTTTTCTGCGAGTTGGGCTATTTCAACATGTTTTGCCCATTGAATGGTACTGGGAATGAATGAGGGCATCTCTTATATGAGGCATCCTACCAGTGTGGCCAAACACTGCCAAATTCAAGAGAATTTACCATAAATTGCCAATTTCAGCAGGCAACTCGCAGAAAAGAATTACCCCGGGGTTTTCTTTTCTGCGAGTTAAACTAGCGCAACATTTCTAGACCCAATAAATGACACTGGAAATAACAGAAAGCATCTCTGATATGAGGCAGCCTATCAGTGTGGCCAAACATAGCCAAATTCAAGAGAATTTACCATAAATTGCCAATTTCAACTGGCAACTCGCAGAAAAGAATTACCCTGGGGGTTTTCTTTTCTGCGAGTTGGGCTAGTTAGGCATTTCTAGACCCAATAAATGACACTTGAAATGAGAGAGGGCATCTCTGATATGAGGCATCCTACCAGTGTGGCCAAACATGACCAAATTCAACAGAATTTACCATGATTTGGCAATTTCAGCCAGGCAACTCGCAGAAAAGAATAACCATGGGGGTTTTCTTTTCTGCAAGTTGGGCTAGTTCAACATTTTTTGGCCATTGATTACCAGTCGTTCATTACCAGTGTCATTGATTGGGTCTAGGAATGTCTAACTTAGTTGCCTGCTGAAATTAGCAAATTGTGGTAAATCCAACTCGCAACTCGCAGATGTAACTCGCAACTCGCAAATGTAACTCGCAACTCGCAACTCGCATGAAAGTCGCACTCGCGGCCATCAGTATAGTCATGGCACACACAGATTTTACCGGCCCTTGGAAGTTGGACCGTAATGAGAACTCGGAGGGTGTCTATAAACCCAAGACCTCAGACCTATGACTCTATAAAACTAAGACCCAACTAGTAAACTAAGACCCATGGGACTAGCAAACTAGGACCCAACTAGAAAACTAAGACCCATAGGACTAGAAAAACTAAGACCGAACTAGAAAACTAAGACCCATAGGACTGAAGAACTTAGACCCATCTATAAAACTAAGACCCATAGGACTATAACACTAAGACCCGACTATAAAACTAAGACCAATAGGACTATAAAACTAAATTTTGGAGAGGAATTTAGATTGTTTAACCTGCTCAAAAACCATTTTATGGCCAATATTCATCATTGAAATTTCTTAGACATATATAGAAGTGTCACGTTTTACGGCGAGCAAGTTGGTCCTTTAAGCCTTCCTAACATGTCTGCTGAAGCCGGTCCCTCCACTCCCAGAATTTAGGGGCGGGGGGGGGGGGGGCTATACTCGTTCCCAAAGTTTAGATTGACCCCTATCTAGGGAAATTAACTGAAATTTTAAACCACTTTTCCGAGCTATTTCACCAATTTCAGCCCAAAAGACCCCTTTTTGTGGATTTTCTTGGAAAACACCACCTTTTTGACAATTTCTTCATATCGTAAACTACGGTGGCTCCTAAGTGCCAGAACAAATATTTAGCCACAAAATTAAAAAGAGATGCTGAAAATAAAATAACATAGGTCGAAAAATATTTTCATACAATCGAAATATTTTTATCGAAAAAAAATTACACAAAGTAGCAAAAGTAAACAAAATCCGCACGTAAAATATATCCTAGCCCACTGAAACAAAATTAGGGCACACACAAGTAATCTACGGCAAACAAATACATAAAGTAGAACACGAAACAAAAAAAGAGCATGCACGCACGAAATTAACTCACAACGAAACAAAATAAGAGCATGCACGAACGAAATTAACTCACAACGGAAGTCAATGCTACACGAAATTAACTCACAACGAAACACAATTTGAGCACGCACGCACGAAATTAACTCACAACGAAACAAAATAAGAGCATGCACGAACGAAATTAACTCACAACGGAAGTCAATGCTACACGAAATTAACTCACAACGAAACACAATTTGAGCACGCACGCACGAAATTAACTCACAACGAAACAAAATAAGAGCATGCACGCACGAAATTAACTCACAACGGAAGTCAATGCTACACGAAATTAACTCACAACGAAACACAATTTGAGCACGCACGCACGAAATTAACTCACAACGGAAGTCAAGGCTACACGAAATTAACTCACAACGGAAGTCAAACACAGAACGGAAGTAGAACTCGAAAACGGATATGCGCGTGGGACATGAGCAGTTCGGTTGTAACGTCAGGGGCCGTATATGTGAGGGAACAATCTTGACACTAGAGGCGCTGATGTCGTACCCAACGCACTTTAATGCAATTTCAACGAGCAAGAAATTTTGTTTATACACATATTTTGACGAAAGTTCGTAGACATCTGAGACAAATCAACGCACGAGTACTCTATACTGTGCTTTTCTGCATCAATAAAGAAACCGTAGCCTACTATTCGTATCAACCAAATCAATCCATGACTCATCCTTATAATATTATCAGTGCAGTGCCCTAGTAAGCGCGCAGCGCCTTTAGGTTGGGGGGAAACCCCCCAAACCCCCTGGTTGGGACCCTGCTATAGTTCCTTCCGCCAATTTTTTGTTTTGATAGACAGTTTTCTCCGTGTATCGCATTAGCAGAACTTCAACTCCATCGTCATAATAGCCGGCAAAGAAATGGAAAATGTCCCCCCCCCCGAAAGGTGTCCAGACTATCGTAGTCTGGGACTCTGGCAGATTCTAATGTAAAGTGCAAGCTCTATTGAACTCGCGCAACTGTCGCCATGGAGAGCCCCCCCCCCCCCCCAACCCCCGTCCTTCTGACATGTTTTAGCCAGTGCATTGGGGGGAAGGCCCCTCAAACCCCCTATTGGCCTCTCAATAAGTCCTTCTGAGCTGCTTACCCTGGGGCGTTCGAGTGGAACCCCCAAATCTTCATGATGGTGCAGTCCTTTGACACGTTTAACCCAGAGCGAGGAAGAGGTACTCCTTTGATGGTACCCTAACTGCAACCCTCAACCATCATTACCCTTCCTTTTCACTGGCATGATATTAGTAGTATATGGGCTACTTGGGGAAAATTATGAACTTTTGACCTAGTGACCTACTGACCTACTGACCTACTTTGTGTATGAGAAGTTTGAAAGTTGACCTGACCTAGTGACCTAGTTTGGATATGGTGTAAAATCTCCAGAGTGGGTCATGGCCTAGTAACCTACTTTGGATATAGTGAAATATCCAAAGTGGGTTATGACCATGGCCCATATTGGAGTAACGTTAAAATATCCAAAATAGGGTATGTAGAGGTCATGGTCACATCATCAAAGTAGAGTTTGAAGATCAGTGTTGCAACTAGTTCAATCGTTCACAATTCTTCCCCAAGTAGCCCATGCTACTGTTTTTTATTTTTTGTTAAAGCATTGTACATGATATAAAATAATAAAAATGGCATTAGTAAAAACAAATAACCATAGCACAGCATGCATATTTTAAACATATTATACAAACCAAAAAGAGGAAAAGTATATTCCAACTTGCTTCTCTTTTCCTATCATGCACAAAAGTGATATTAATAATATTCCGATACTAGTCAATATATGATCAAGAGCTAAATAGTCTTCCAAATGCATTGTGTAGGCATTGTCCACAGGTAAATATTTACATGATAGTCTAAGTAATCCCATGCAAGTCTGTATGAAGTGCTAACAAATTTCACTCTGCAATCCTTTATGTTGAAAAAACAGTACTGTACACCTTTTTGAATGTTTCATACGCACATATCCATATATAGTCTTACTGAATGTGGTCCGTTTTAAATCCTCCCGATGCAACAATGGCATTCTCTTTGTCTTCTTCTCCTTCCTCCTCCTCCTCATCAGCAACAATACCATCATCGTCATCGTCAGCCTTTTCAATCGACTTAATTTCAGCGATAAGTTCATCAGTCCAATCGTTAAAAGCTCTATTCAACAGATATCTTGGCGTGCGGTTTATTTCAATGCCCAACCCCAGTGCGGTTTCTGCCAGGCGAAGGGTGAAATAAAGAATACTGGTGCTCTTTTTCAGGTTGTCTAGATGATTCCTTCGAATCTGTTTCTGACATTCAGCAAAGTCTTCCTGCATGCAGCAAACATGATCTGTTTGACTAGGCCAATCATTCAGGCATCCATCACACTCAAGATCCACGAAACCTTGACCGATCTTTGAAAGGTACAGCCCTAGTACCTGAATAGTGAGTCGACCGAGTGGAGTTATTTTCAATGAATCCTCACATGTGTGTTCTTTAAACTTGCTCGACATTTCCCTCCATTGAGGGACGCTCAGGAACACACCACATTTAGTCGGCCTGAAAAGAGTTGCTTGCGATTTTTCGGAATCTTTCTCAGGATCGTTGTCATTGCTGATGAAAAAACGGCGAATGTCAACATTCATTTTATTGTTAAAGAACCTCGTTTGAACAAATATGTGGTCCTCCAGAGTCCAACGTTCCTCATGACTTTCGACGATCCTTTTATCGATGGTATCCACGAGATTCTTCAGATTCAGGAAACCCGTTTTACTGAGACGGATCCATTTTGTACCATAGGAGAATGTAACACCTCTTTCATCGGATCGGATCCGCAATTCAGTCTCTTGTTCTACACGACTCGAGCATTGTGGCAGCATTTCTTTTTCCCTCTCATTGAACGGAGTACGCGCTGCAGCTTTCCTTGCCTTCTTTGGTGCACTAGGAGCGTTTGAGAGATCGAGGACTGTAGACCGTACCCCTCTTCGCCTGGTTACTTTCGGAGTTTCCATGATTGTTTCATTCTTCGCAGGTGACTTGGTCTGGGTGGACGTTACTTTATCCATTTCAGCGTTGTTTTTGTGGTTTTTGTTGGTAGTTTGGTTCTCCATTCTCTTGCACTTGCAGGTTTTGAAGTGAATGTGAGCACTCATGGCGTTTTGTCCTTATATATTGCACGTGACTGATGAAAGAGTGATTGTGATTGGTCGACGTCATTCGGGTAACGAATTGTGATTGGTTGCTGTTAATGAGGTCAGTAGAACAAAGATTGACCTCATTCATATAAGTCCTTGACCTTGAAACTATTTCACACTAGTTGCAATCGATAACTGATTCCTAAGTTCTGAGGAGATTTTATGATCAGGGTTTTGTCCTTGTTGACATGTCCTGTAATACGAATCATAATATTCAGCAATTCCACCTTGTCCTTCTACAAAACTTAGAAGCAATGTTATGGCTTCTGCCGATAAATGAAGAATCCTCCAAACTTCAGGTGGTATGTTTATCTTTTTTTCACCATCATCGATCTGAATCCTTATTTGCTCCTTTTCCTTCCAAATTGCGAGGATGATCTTCGGTGTTAAGTACAAAACCATACTTGCGGACTTCTGTTTAGACCTGGCCTCAGCTTTCTGTTTCTTTTTCCCATCATTATGTTGTTCTTCCTCCATCATCACTTCAACTGAGCGTTTATCGTTCCAAGTTAACTGAGCTTGTGCCATGACCTAGTGCCTAATATCCAACTATCAACAGACATATTCATTTTATATAATTTTCATAAGCATTTCTTTGCTTTGATTGGTTGTTGATAACAGAATTATGCAAATGTTCTCTTTAGAAACCTTACAACCTTTTTATCATTAATTTCAAGATCATTTCGAAATCCGGATAAGATGTTCTTTAGAGAGTAACCTAGTGATTTTTTCACCAAGAAGTACAGACAGTATTGACCGCAAAGCAATGAGAAAGGATATTGTAAAACTTTGCTGGAGTATGTCCACCAGGAAGTATTTCTCTTTAAAAATTTAACGATGAGTTTACTTCTTGGCGGTAAACCATACGAATCAAAGAATGTTGCCTTGCACTTACCATCGAACCATATAGCTAACCAGTGTTCACCTTCTTTTCTCATTGGATGTGTATTAATTATGTATGCTGAAGGATAACTATCAACAAATGTAGGTATCTGATCTAGGGCATACACACCTTTGAAATATTTTCGCAATTTCGGGTGTAATTTTGCTACTTTAATCAAATCTAAAGTATTCATTGGAAATCCTTGATGATATTTCTTGCACGATCAATTTCTATTACGTTATCGAATTCGGCATAGACATAAACGGATGTAGTTTCTGTCAAAGCCTCCTCAAATTTCAGATCTAGTCGAAGGTTTCCCTCTTTTACTAGATGAACATGATCACCATCCTCTTTATCTGGTGACAAGTCAAAAACCCAAAGACTGTACCCTTTTCTGAAACTTTCTCTTGTAATATCGTTGCCAATATCGTCGTGAACCTTTCCAGTATCTGTAAACAATGTCATGTATGATCTGATGTATCTATTATTTGTTCCAAAAGATGGTGTCAATGGTTGTGCAGGATATGTGCGACTATTTGCTTCAACGCTTATGAAATTAAGATTATTGTGTTTAAGATTGAATGGATTTTTATTCTTTGCACCCACCAATGCAGCATTATCTGTCATGAAAACAATTACTCGCCTTGGTACTTGACCTAAATATACGTTATCTCGAGTCACAGTTTGCGTGCCCGCATTAACTGAGAATGTTTTCACCTCAACTCTTCTAATGGGGTACTTAGCATTACTGGTATTAAGAGCTTTTGCATGGGCGGTTAATACAGCAGGGTTAGGCTTGACTTGTTGAACAAGAAGAACAGCTTTCTTTATTTTTGTCACTTCAGTGCCTACATCAGACATGAGGTTGAAATTATTCTTTGTACGATTCAATCTTAATTTCAAATCTACACCATTCAGCAAGTAACGACTCTGATGACATAAATCAAGGTGTAACCTTCCAAACATGTCTAACTGTCTGCTTTTCGCTATAAATTTTGCTCTTGTTTTGAAACCGCCATTAGTGTCTGCTCCGGCTGGGTCGTTTTTCTCAAATTTGCCAGGGTCATCGGCAAACCAAAGTGCCGATTGTAGCTGACTCCTCTTTGCCTCTAGACCGTACGATAATAAGGTTTCTATGTAGGCTCTGTATGGGTAAGTGTTGTTAGAGGACGTGACTAATTGACCATTTAATGACAGGTCAATCTGACTAAATAAGGAATGAAAAAAATAGTTGACTGGTCCAACCTTTTCATTTTCATCCAAGTTAGTGCCATCGCTTTTGGTGACTTTCACCTCCAGATAAAGGTACGTTTTAGCCAAATCGATGTACTCATCACCACGATTAGAGATGAAAAATTCTATTGGCGTATCATCATCTAATGACCCCAAAGGTAGATATTCAACATGCTGCGCTTTTTCAATGCTAGTCAGCGTTGGTGGGAGGGAAAATAGTTCCAGTTCGGATTTTGTGCACTCACAGGATCCAACACTGATCATTTTGACAGTCTTATTCAAATATGTCTGCCGACGATTTTGTTGATCTTCTCCGTCGCTTCGCCTGTCTCAGACTGGATGCAGAAGTCTTTGCTTTCCTCTTTTTATTAGAAGCCTTTGTATTACCCTGAGACATTTCCTGAACCGAGGAAAGTACATTTCGACCTATATTCTTCCCAGCTTCAATTGCTCTCTGTTTTGCAGCCTGTTTTAGGTTTCGACCCTTTAGCAGATCTCCGGCAAACTGTGCACCTGACTGAAGGAGAGATTTTCCTGCCGATTTGGCAGCTGATTTAAGCATTGGTATGGCCATTTTTGCCAGACCTGAGAATAAACCCCCTATGCCATGTCCTCGCTGTACAGGGGCACCCATAAACACAGGGAATCCACCACTACCTTTTTGGGTGTAATGTGCATCATAACAATGAGGGTCACAAATATAAACCTTTCTCATATTTTTTGTTTGCGCCTGAAGTGAAGTAGAACATCAACTCTGCCTTTCTCAAATGGTATGGAGTCACCTGTGTCACTCCTTATATCTATTTCGATTGTCTCAAATGTAGACTTGCTGACAGAGAAATAATGAATATTTTTATATGACTTGCGAATACTCTCATCCTCTTTACCTTCAGCACATACAGTTCTGAGTAAAGGTGTCAATACATCTCCCACCAGTTGATATTGTAATACATCGCTATACACGTACATATCATGAAAATGTCTGAGTATATCTGCTTGATAGGGAGCGGTTGTGTTCTCGTTAAGGGCAATATTGTCTTGATGAAACCCTAACATATGAGACAGTGGTGATGGTAATAGTATCAGTCTACCTTCTGGGAGTACAAAACTAACTTTTTTTGCAACCCTGTCATAGTTGAGAAAAAAATGTGTATCTTGTTGAACGCTAGTGAGTGCACTTTGAATTTTGAGATTCATTTCCATTACCAATTTGTTGATGTCATTATAGTATTTGATTGGAACTGTTAATGTTTTCCATGTCATGGGTATTTTTCCAGTCTTGGGGTCAGGATCGTCACTGGAAGGGATGTAAATACGAAAATTGTTGTTGGAAAGGTTGATATTACTCCACGTGTGTGGATATTGAAACTCGGCTAATCCTACTTCCCAATTTTCAGTTGAATCTAATCGTATAGCAGTGCTCAGCTTTGTAGTGTAGTGTCCAATTGTATTATCAGGGAAATACTTTAACGAACTATTGCAGGGTAATGAAACATAGAAGTGGTCATTCGTAAAAGCTGCCATGTTATTTCAATTGGAAAAGGTATTCCTTTGCAGAGGATGATGATTATTTTCAGTAGGAAACGACGGGTTTGGTAACAGATAGCCTAGACAGCTGCATAGAAGAGATATCCACAGGTTACTCTCACCATTTGCAAATGCAATGTTAAAAAGAGCTGTGATGACAACGATATAAATGATCACAACTTGAGTAAAGAATATTATTTCTGGTTTTGGAACATTATGCCCAAAAATAATCCAGTTTTTGTGCCGTGAAGTCACCGATTGTTGATCTTCACCCTTGTCTACTTCGTCTTCTCTTTCTACTTCAGACAGAGGTGTATTTCTTTCTATATTTCCATCGGAAAGTTCAATTGACATTTTTTTAGGCAAGATATCTTCATCGACGTTCAACGTCCGAGTGACTAACCCAACTGTTGAATTTTGATGGATAACCCTCCCATTTAACAAAGTATTCCTTTCTCTTACCACGTCCTCTTTCTGCAAGTATTCTTTCTATTTTATAGGTTTTATCAGGGCTTATGCGTACTTTCTGTAATTCTGTTTCATAGAAACTCCCTTGAATGGTGTCTCCGTCATCGTCTTCAATCACGTACAAAGGGGGCCTACTTTTTATTTGTTTTTTTACGGTGAATATTTCCATGGTCCAGTTGGGTAGATAAGATTTCTCAAATGTCATCTTGACCTTGCTTATTCTCACTTTTTCACCAATTTGAAATTTGAATTTGATGTTCTTCAGAGACAGGTTTTCTTTTGAGTAGAGAGTGTGCCAAACATCTGAAGCATTGTCTTCGTTCACTTCACTTGGTTTCATCTTAATACTCCGATGCCATGTGTTGTTATACGAGTGCACAAGTTTTTGGAGAACAGGCACGTATGAGAGAGTATTTCTCTCTGTGAAATATTTCCACATTTTACTTTTAAGGGTCCTATTAAATCGTTCAACTATTGCCGCTTTAACTTCATTATTCGAGGTAAAGAAGTGAATATTTTCTTTTTTCAGATAGGCTTGAAATTTTTTGTTCACAAACTCACCCCCTTTATCAGTTCTCAGATTCTTAGGCTTTCTCTTAGAGGAAGAAATTATCTTTTTAAATGCAGTCACCTGTTCGTCACCTTTTTTTGATTTTAGACCCACAACCCAGGCATATTTTGACAGGGTATCAATTACAGTGAGAAGATATTTAAAGGGTTTATTATACCTGACAATTTTCGATAAATCAACAAGATCGGCCTCCCATTGTTCGTCAATATCAGAAACCACGATACGTCTTCGTATAAAGTGGTACCTAACTGGTTTGTGAAGTGTGTATGTGTCTTGAGACTGGAGCCATTTTTTTATGTTAGAAGTTGATATCCTCTTACCAACTGCTCTCTTTAAAGCATTTATCCCGCCAAAACTAGCACTATGATTTGGTTCATAATATATTCTTTTCAATAACTCATTCGATTTCTTACTACCAGTCTTCCCACTCGTCATTGCTTTTACCATGTCTCCTTGGTGTGGTAAAACCCGGAGAAGAGACAGGTGAATTCGAATTCCAGAAGGCCAATGGACTTCTGGTTCTTGCCCTGGGCGTTTTATTCACTGATTTTGGCATTTCACCCACCCCGAGTTCTTTTTTCCATTGCCTATTCGTTACCATATCAGCCGATATGCCACCTGTTTTGTTCAAATAGGACAGGACAGGTTCTATTCCAACCGGTGCAAAGGACTGCCTCTTGTTGGATGAGGCATTCTGAACAATAGTTCTTATATTGCTCCCTTTGATGGGCTCACCGTTTATTGAAATTTCACCTTTTCCATCCCACTGGAATTTAGGATCATTCATTAATGCATTGACTAGTTTTTTTGCCTTTGCTTTGGAGTAGTTCGGTATATTGTTGACTATTGTTTTCTGATTAAGTGGAGAGGTTGCAGGTGGTGTGGTTCCACTTGCAACAACCGCCTCTGGCTCTCTTTCTTGTACAACAGGTTGGTTTGCAGCTGTGGCTGTTGTCGCGCGAACACTAGTGGGAATAGGTTTAGTTAAATCTGAGCCTTCTGAGTGAATTGCTCCTAAATACTTTCGAAGTAACTGTGAATATGCTAAAGCTTTGTCATACTCATTCATATCCTTCCTCGATAGCACTTCCTGCATTTCTCTGTCAATACTCATTGCATGGGTTGCCACTGGTTTTGTGTCCTCTTTGTATCGTTGTTGAGACAAATATTTGTCCACCATTTCATGAGGAATTAGAGACATTTTCCTTATTTGACTCATCTTTGGAATAAGACTGTCTGTCTGCTTTTGAATATCAAACACCGAATATACTCCCTATGGCTTTTATGACTGGACCTAGCAGTGCACCAAGAAATCCACCTCGCTGTATGATTCTTTTACGTTCCTTAAACGATGTTTTCTTGTTGGCCAGCTTGCGAATAGAGTGTCTGTGTTTCCTCAAACAGCTGAACTGTTTCTTATTCAGGGCGACATTGCCTTTTAAACAGTTCTTTGCAGACTCACCAACTGCTTTGAACAGGCCATTATCAGCTGATTCTAAAATCTTTCTCCTATTTTTAGCTCGAGCAGTTTTCAGCTTTTTAAGCTGGTGGACATAATTTTTTATGTGATATTTTGCCATTTCTATGTGATGTGGCTGTGTCTGTGAATATTCAACAACTGATGTCATATTCGTATTTCATTTGTTTAAGTATACAATTCGGTTTTCATCTGGAAAGATATTAGTCCTCAATCGTAAATCTTCCGAAGTTGAAGGTTTAAAATCTAAAAATAAGTAACCAAAAGGAGGCTTTGTCGCATCTTTAAATGCCTCATTTAGGGCTTTGGTGTTGCCGGGAGAAATTTGCTTTGCCAAATGTGCTATCTGAGAAACATCTCTTGGATTTTTAAAGATAACAAGATAATTCGAGTTCAAGCTAATGGTGCGTTGTTCTCTGCCTTGGTGAAATAAATTCTGGATTATATAGACTACACTCATATTTTGATGATGACAACCCCTTGTGAATATTTTGGTAACCTTTTCATCTGTTTCACACATTAAGTCATCTATAATGAGTAGGGTACGTGCACCTGATGAATTATCTGTGAACTGTAGTCCAGAGATAAATTCAACATTTGGAAAATGTGCAAATGACTCCTGCCATTCGCCTCCATAACACCACACAACTCTTTGAGGGGGTGGATGGATAATATCTCTTGCATAGGAAATAAGTTTTTGTACAAAGAAAGACTTTCCACACATCGTTGGACCAGCCACAAGACATGTGAATGGATGCTTCAAAAGAAGGTCATCGCTTGAAATATCCATGTTGAAACATCAGAACACAATGATTGACACAAGAACAAAATGAGATTTTATACCGAGTTTAATAAATATCATAATGGTGATCCTTGCAATTAATTAACCAATTGATTAATCGAATATTTACAAACATATACATCAATACTCACAAACATAAACAGCAATCCTTTGAATGAATTAATTGAAAATTTACAAAATATATACATCATCTATACGCGTACACAGATTAATATACATTTATATGCAAAAATATTTAAATATCATACAATTTTTCTTTGAGAGAGCAGGTGGGATGGAATTTCTTGAGATTCGATTAGAGAAAGAAAAAGCTATTTGTCAATCAGGATGATGATGATGATGATGATGATGATGATGATGATGATGATGATGCTGATGATGTAATGACGAAGATTTAACTCATAAAATATCAACATTATTACAGTTGTTAATGTTATTATTCATATTCATATTCATATTCATATTCATATTATTATTATTATTATTATTATTATTATTATTATTATTATCATCAATATATTTACAGTTTCAATGCACAGAATGAAATAAATATCACATTGTTTTATCACCATAAAATATGCCAGTATAAACATTTTATCACAGATATATGCCCTTGCAAATTTTAATTCAAATCAATCTATGGTTGATATCAGTGTCGTTTTCAAGAATATAGGTACAACAAAATTTATCTTATTATTATAACAAAGAGGTGAAGAATCAATATCCAAATGGGAGGGTGTAAAAATCATCAACGAGGTAACGTTTGTCATAAACCAAGCCATATTTCTTTTCCTCTTGTACCGTTACAATTTTGAAGTCCTTTCGCCTTTTGATTTTGAAAGGATTTGTGATCGTAATCTTGTCCGAAAAGTTCAATGCTTCCACAAGTTTCTTCATGGAGTCAAAATTTATGTTTTGACTATTTGCATAGTTCAAGGTAAATCCCCGGACTTTACAGACAGTCTCTCCGCTACCTTTAATTCTGTAACCGTAGTTTTTGGGACCGCCGGATATGAATTCTTCTATAGTTTTACCCTCTAATTCATCTTTAAAGTCACCAAGGTAGTCACCCAAGGGTGGATTGTAATGTTGTTCGTTTGTTTCATCAACGACATATATAATGCTATCCGTATCAAAATATAATACCTGTCGCTCCAGCTTCTCTAATTCAGAGTACAGTTTTAAGCGTGCATGAGCGGTGGTATATGCAGCAATAACACAATTCGTGTATGGACATGGTTCGATGAAGTCATCCTTCTCTCTGAATTTCATCAGAACAAACTCTTCGTTCACAAGTTGAACATCAGTTACTTCAACACTGTCGTCAGTCAACTTTTTGACATACTCTTCTGGATTATCTGTATATAATGTCTTTGTGAAGTTAGATCTCTGCCCAAATTTTCCCCAGAGCGAATTCAAACAGATTTTAGCGATACTTCGTAGCCCTGGATTAACACCAATTAACCCCCTGTCCAATTGGATTCCCTCGTTTTTCTCATAATCGTCAATGTATTTGTTTTTATCCTCCTCTGTACGACACCATTCTGGCCACCCGCTTGCCTCCTGCTTTTGCTTCAAGAAATGATTGATGTAACCCGCAAATATACCCCCCTCCTTCTCAACCTTATCATACTTGGTTGTTTTTTCGAAATGCCAAATTTCAAAAGTCTCTAGAAGTTTATAGCCTTTTTCAATGGCCTTTTTTACTTCAAAAATAACCCAAGTACCCACAAGTGCTCGGTCTTCATCAGAATGGTTGCATATTTTGGAGGATTCAAGAGCGCATTTGGCACAAAGAGAGAATTTCAATTTCTTGTCTCTACGCATAGGCAATACAGGGAAATAGAGTTTCTTTGGCGGTAATATTTTGCACTTTATGAGGCCTTCGCATTTCATTGGGTCTATTTTCCGAATATTTTCACCTCTAAAAACTTTGGGGTGATCTAGTGGATAGTGTTGGTATTTGTTGACCCAAGGATAAAGAGATGTGAAATCTACATATTTTATACTTTCGTTTTCTGTACATTTGTGATGAAGTTTGACAGCATTTGTGCGACCGCCAAAAAAAGCTTCTCTGGGGTTCAAGGGCTCGCTGATGATGATGTCTTTTGTAAATTGAGCAAGTTGGGGGTCGTTTTTAATGTCTTCTCTAAAATCGCATTCACACTTCGTAATGACTGTGAAACCACAACCTTTCAGGAAATTTCGCCGAAACGTTGTGGTTTCACGAAGTTCTCCCATAGTTGTACCAATGCGGGGGTTCATAGTGTCCTTGTGCGGAAAGCATTTTTCACATCCATGCCAGAAACAACCATCAAATTCATAAATGACATTATTCTGTTCGTCGAAACCATCCACTTTGTAATTGGCAATGGATTTTTCACCCCCATTGCCGGCATGACATATGTTGATATCTTTATCTTTGAACATCAACCATTCCAACCACTTTATTCCAATGTTGGACTGCTTGTCAAATGTGTAACCATGAGGTGGCAGAACAGCAATCGAAGAGGGGGTCATGAAGTTTTGTCGAAACACTCTACTACAAGCTGATGCTATAGTTACGCTTTCTTTAAAAGGATTCACCTTTAGCAAGCATTCGAATGAGTCCACAAAGCGAACACAACACCTTCTTAAAATGGTGACGTCACTCTGACAATAGGATTCCAGTTCCTCTTGTAAATCATAGGGTTTTCCAAGTTGGCCATTATACCACAGAAGAAACTTTTTTCTCCCTTCCACGGTCATACTGTCGGGGTCGAAATATTTAATGTCGGGGATTTCTCCGATATATTTTTCATTTGCTTTTGTATTGAAATGGTGTGGAAAGTAGCCTTTTTTCATCTCATTGAAATTAAAGGTTTTGGGAAAGTTGCTAAGAGGCATGTTCAGAAAACTAAGAGAATCGAGAAATTTCACTCCAGCTGCTTCGAATGAAAGAATTTTCTGGCCAACTTGAATAACATCTGTTGGTTTGATCCCTACACTATGAAGGTATTGAATAATGAAAAAGGCATCGTAACCCCTGTTGTTGTGTGCCACTGCCACTTTACCTATATTTGAACCGTTGAATAGCCACTCGCAAAAATCTACGACAGTATTTTCCCCACGGAATACTTTCTCTTCTCGTTCATCACCACACAAAATACATTTTAATTCATCATCATTCTTAGCACTTTCCTCTATTCCACAAAAGAGGCAGCAACGATGTGCAATACACAAGTTTGGAATGTGCTCTCGTTCACCATTTTCTAGAATTTTTTCTTGGGTGGATTCAAAGTCGTAAAATACAAATTTCATAAAATCTCTCATTGCACCCTTCTTCTTCTGCTTTGGTTTTTTGATGAAACATCTGTGGTCATGTGGTTTATTCATACCACAAATATGGCAATACGTTGTAAAACATTGGTGTTTGTTTCGTTTATCATATGATTTATCACATTTCAAGCATTTTATGAAAAGTTCACAAACGGAATGAGCGGCATCATTTTTTACAAGGTGTCTTTCATAGCACGCTTGACTTTTGAAAAGACGTCTACATTTGGGACAGTTTGTCCATTTAACTATATCACAACCGGTGTCTGTTTTACAACATGCACACGTAGCTTCGCAGACATGGGTTTTATCGTTTTGGTAACCTTTGTCGCAGTGCGGACAATAATAAGACCTCTCAAAGAACCCTGTCATAGACATGATTGGAGCAAAATGCTCATCATAGTGGTACAGATTTATGCGGTGCGGTGCAGGGGGTCCTCTGTAACACATGCAGTTGAAATATAAACTAGAATATACCACGAGCTGATAATCGGGTGAAAGGTGTGCTTGAAATTTAGCGACGTCTTTGAGGGTGCATTTGGATTTTGGAACACCCGCATTTTCATGAAGCTCGGCCGCCATTTCACCTTGTTTTTTACTATTGGGATGTCTGATTGACTGGTGTTGTGGATGGTTATCTATACGAGTTTTACTAACGATGATGGCTCTGGCTAAACATAATTCGTCATCTTTGTTTTGAATTTCGATGAAGCATGACTTTTCGCGGACTTTTTGATGAAGAGAGGCAATCCCTCTTGCATACAAACCGCCAATGGGAAGAGGGGCGTGTATGAAATTGACGAAAAACTCGCCCTCGAAAAGCCATGAGTCATTTGATTGAGTAACTCTCTCGATTTCACTCATGATCTTTTCGACTGTGAGTTGATCTGGTGAAATGAATGGAATACTGATATGTCTAAGTCCTTGACCAGATATGACAAGTCGGACTCTGTCTTGGGGCTGCACATCCTGAAGGAGACGATTTAAAAGTTCTCCGAAAACATTTGATATGTGAAATAAGATATCATTGAAAGAGGTACCTCGCTCCATTCCAGTTACTTTGATTTTCAAATCTTGACCCATCGTGCCATATTTTCTTATTTTAATGTCCTTGAGCGAGATAATTTGAAAAACAGGCTGTGCATGAGGATGGTTATGTGCTTGCCCATGTATCTCATTGTCCGACTCGTCAACATTTTCATCATCATCATCATCATCATCATCATCATCATCATCATCATCGGAAGGAGAAGAAGAAGAAAAAGAAGAAGGGCCATTTTGGTTGATGACCTGGTGACCACCAATCTGAGTATTGGCTACGTTTTTTTTGTCGTCTTTTGACGAAGCCCTAAAAAAGACGTCGCCATCTTGGTATCATGGAAAGGGTGTACCACAGAATGTGTGCCACTTAAAATTGCCCGGATGTTGGGATTGTCTTTCTGGGGTACACCATTTCCAACATTACCACCCGGTAGAACACCAATTGCATGAGGAGGTCTCCTTTCATTGGGACTTTTCAAAAGTGATCTCAAGACAGAGTCCCTGTCCTGCCTCCTCTGTCGCTTCTTTGAATTCCCCCCATCGAGGTCAAGCTTCCGCTTAGTAGGATCAGACCTGATATAAGCGGAGGATGTCGATGCAACTTGAGAGGTATGAGGTTCGTTCACCTCTTGCAACTTGTTAGTTGTAAGTGATGAACGCTCCTCAGCCTTGGTGAGGATGTTCGACTCCAGAAACTGCTGGAGTTGGACATCCTGCCCAAGTTGTGATGATTGCAACCCCTCAAGTTGCACTTTCCCATTCGTAATCTCATCAAAGAGATTATGAACTATTTGACCTCGAAGAGGAGAATCAGAATCCACGTTTACAATTGGTGTACAGAGTGGTGATTCTGATTGGTTGCCTGTTACATTTGATTCATTATCTGGAAACGATCCTGAAAGATATTTCAGGACGTCTCCATCTGACGAATTTTCTGTCATAGGCAATCCGTTTGGTAATTTGTCTCTTTTTGAATGGCACTTCCTATTTTCTTCATAATATAGCAAGTCCGAGAAGTCTAGCAAAGCAAGATCCTCTGGTGTGCATGGCACCCCCTCCAATTCTCTGTTTAGGGGAGGTATTTTTTCTTTGCTATCTTCCCGGACAGGCATCTGTTTCACTAGATCAGGAGAGTCTGGAACAAGAACAACATCCTCATCAGATGGTTGAGGCATTTCAGTTGTCAGATGTTCTTGTTCCAACGCCTCCTGATCTCCAGCAACACACTGATGAAATTCAGGAACAAAAAACACCTCATTCAGGTCTTTACCATCGGGACGATAAATTTGCGAAGGAGGTATTTTTTCTTCCTCATGATCCAAATCAATATTGCTGGATCGTTGCAGCAGATCCCTTAAATGTGGACTATCCCGTACCGTATGCGGCTGATCAGTCACCATAATGACAGATTGATGAGGTGGTGAAGGAGGCGTTTCAGGCACAGCATTTTCCTGACAACCAGCATCAGATGACGATGGTAAAAAAAAGAGTGTAGGATTTAAATACGGCATCATTACCTCAAGAAATTCCTTACGTTCCTTCCCTTCATAATATTTTGGGAGGTACATCTTCCCAACACCTGCTCTCTTCAAAACCCAATCGTTTAAAATGTCTATAAAATCACTGTACGTTCTTTCGCCCATTGTTGTTGTTGTTGACTGCGTTACAGGTGGTGGGAGTGGCGGGGATATTCTTCCAACTTTTCTTTCTTCATCATTTCCAGGGGTTGTTGTTGTTCTTGATGGTGATGGTGGTGAGGGTGTTGGTTCTTCTGGTGGCGTTTTTGTAACTTCTAAATAAAAAAAGTTTTGTTTCAATTCAGGACAATGTAAAAAAAGTTTATATCAAACATCCTTCTCAGTTGTTGTTGTTGCTATTATCAATAGTGTAGATCATGTTATTGCTGTGATTTAGATAACAAGAGATTTTTTTTTCATTTTAAGACTATGTAAAATTAGAAAAAAAATTACAAATCAGGATCTCGAACAGTTATGAACACACTTACTCGTTTTTTTTGTTGTCATTCTTGGAGTTGACAGTTGAGTTTTAAATGACCTCTTTTTTAGATAGAGCTTCAAATGGCCTGTGAAGAAAAAAAAAGGTGTAATCATTAGATCATACACATTCAATAAATTAAGCATAAATATATATATATATATGTATATATATGGGTTTTTTTTGGCATATATCAAGACATTTACAAATTTATTTATTTACTACACACCTTTCTTTGCCTCTTTAGGCCTCTTCCTTTCCACTTTTACCCATTCATGTGGTTTAGAAGTGAACTCCTCCTCGGAATCAGGTCCGTCTGAAAAGAAAAAAGACAGTACTCTATTATGAAATTACATTAACTTCGTAAAGTTGGGTTCTTTTTTGTTATAGCATTAAAAAATAAAGCATGAAGAAGAATAAGAAAGAAAAACTTACCAAGAATAGGAAGAGGCTTTTTTCCAGCAACCACATTGGCATATGTCAATTTTTTATTACTAACAGCAGCTGCTGCTGCACATGACCGTTCCATTGTCTTCTTTTCCATTATTATAACTGAAAATAAGTAATATACAGGAATAGAGAAGTGTTTGTTGCGAAGTTTTGTGTTTGACGAGTTCATGTCATAGAAAGAGTTGCTAAATGAATGCATGTCATTGCTGCATACAGGTAATGATTCTGACTCATTGTATAGCAAATAGAAATACGACTCCATTTCAATGACAGGAGCCAAAAGAGTTGTGACTTTGGCAAGTTTGGCGAAAAATTATCAGATTGCGCACAACCAAAACACAAACCTTTTCATATGTGTTGAGAGCAAATGCAATGCCTATCGTGGTATCAGTAGATTGAGTCATTAAATGCTAAATAAAAACAGGGGTCATTTTCATAATAAGCTGTTCGGCAGCTTTGCAAAATGAACCATTTTCCAGGAGCAGTTTCTACTTTTGTTATGTGAAATGTGTCCCTTTTTATCACTGTGATTCTCGGATCCTGTACTTGCTCTCGTGAAATTGTACTTGGAACAATTATAACACCTTCACAGTTCTTTAATTCTGGGATGTATGTTGAAAAAGTGAACTGAAATGATCTTCTCACATATTCAGGAGGATGCATGTTTGATACAATCTCGCCATTTGGACACAACTTCCAGCCATTGCTGTTTGATAACACATGAATTGATTTGTATTTAGCAAGTATCTCTAAACATTCTGGAGCAGTGAACACATTAGTTCTCTCCATCTTGAATATTTCATCCATGGTAAAAGGGCCATATTTTTGCCTCGCTGGAATAGTACGATTAAGTACATAGAGATTATCATTTATCATGACATTTCCATGAGAAATTATTTTTCTTTCTTCATTTCCCTCAAGCAGCTCATCAAAGAGCTTCTCCCCAACTACAAAAACTCCATGAACAGGATCCTTTCCTTCAGGATAGAATGCCTGATGCAGACAGAAATTCAGAGTGGCAAGCACAGTTTTGGGGAGCGGTCCTTCCATGTTGACGATCTCGGTCCAAATGGATAACCAAAATGTGTTTGGTGTGTTTTGAGGATAAATTCAAATGAAGTTTGCTCAAGGTCAAGTTTGTCATTGTTCTTTAGCATGTGACCTCTCATAATCACACACTCATATCCAATGAGATTCACTCACAAATATCACATAGTAGATAAAGAATGGACAGCATCTATCAGAGTTCATTTGAGATTAGTGCACCACAATGTCTACATATGAACAACTGCAAGCAAGTGTGCGGAAAGCACTACAACTACCAAACGTAGTTATATTTGGCACAAGATTGGAAATTATGCACGGCAGTGTGTGTGATGACTGTATGCTGGGAGATCACCATTTCCAAAACTACCACATCAAGTGTACAAACTGTGAAGCAAAGAGATGTACACACTGCTTCATGAAAAATGTTCAAAAGGACCTAATTTTGAATAACCATATGTGTGCACATTCATGTCCATGTTTATGTACATGTGGAACAATTGATGAAGAGAGGGAATTCCTAGACTTGGAGGAAGCTTCAATCATATACCATAGAAGTTTGACACCATCATCATAAACTTTTCACCCAGGGGCATCAGGAAAAACGGTCCTTTCAGGGCCAAATATACCTCCAAAAATAAATCTCATTGTAGGCCTACAATAAGGAATAATAGATCAAAAATTCTTACCTTAGTTTAATATCCGTGAAGTTTCTGGGTATGAGATTCTCCTGATATCACCAAAGCCACAACACAATAGACATCCGTCTCAAAAGACTATGAGTAACAGAATGATTAAACAATAATATAATCCTGATCTTAAACAAGAATCACACAAGTTGTTGAAAAATATCTGTATGTAACAAAGGGAAAAAAATAATTACCAGTACTTATGGTCAAATTAGGGTCATTAAATAAAACGGTAGCAGCATTTAGGTCGATCATCACAATTATGTTGTTCCATCGTTTATGACCTGATTAGGACAAAAATTACAAAAAATTATACATAATACCCAAACTACCATTTGGTGAATTGCACCAATCATCATTTGCATAATGTCATACATGCATTTTAGTAGAGTGCTTTGTGAAAAGTTCTAGGCAGTTGACTTTAGTCTGTACAGAGTTGGTGAAACTTTGAATGTGATATTTTTCTGAATATTGTTTTAGCAGACTCTGTTGCATGAAATAGAAAAATATTGAATGGCATACCATGTACTAACGCTTTTTGGTCCAAAGGGAAAAAGAGTGGCCAATTGTAATATGAAGTCTTCCTCCTTGAGGTTGATGTAATATATAAATAGTTCATCTATGTCTGTCATACTGTAGTTGTTCCTTATCAAAGCTGTTGCTTGGGGTACCTTATGATAACGCTTCATGTTTCAAAGAGAACAGATTGGTCAATTGCAGTATGAAGTCTGCCCTCTTGTGGTTGGTGTAATATGTAAATACTTCATCTATGCATGTCATGCTACAGTTGTTCCTTATGAATGGTGATAGGTGTACCATGTAATAACGCTTTTTGTTCCAAAGAGAACAGAGTGGCCAATTGCCATATGAAGTCTTCCTCCTTGTGGTTAGCATAATATATAAATACTTCATCTATGTTTGTAATGCTATAGTTGTTCCTTATCAAAGCTGCTTTTGAATGCTGTACATGAACTTGACGTGGTATTCTTAGATATTTTACAACACCCTTAGTATTATATGTGCTGACTCACTCTTATTCTTTTCAGTATCTTCAAGTTATGTCTACTATGTCACCATGTCACTAGGCTATAACCCAAATTGGTTATTTTTCACAATATCCACAAACTGGTTTACCAAGTCAAGGTCGTCTAAACTTCGGATATCTCAAGTATGTCAGTAGGTCAGTGGGCCATGACCCACTCTGGAGATTTTACACCATATCAAAACTAGGTCACTAGGTCACTAGGTCAGGTCAACTTTGAAAACTTCTCACACAGAAAGTAGGTCAACAGGTCAACAGGTCACTAGGTCAAAAGTTCATAACTTTCCCACTCTGGAGATTTTACACCATATCCAAACTAGGTCACTAGGTCAGGTCCAAAGTAGGTTACTAGGCCATGACCCACTCTGGAGATTTTACACCATATCCAAACTAGGTCACTAGGTCAGGTCAACTTTCAAACTTCTCATACACAAAGTAGGTCAGTAGGTCAGTAGGTCACTAGGTCATCCAAACTAGGTCACTAGGTCAGGTCAACTTTCAAACTTCTCATACACAAAGTAGGTCAGTAGGTCAGTAGGTCACTAGGTCAAAAGTTCATAATTTTCCCCAAGTAGCCCATATACTACTGATATTGGCAAGACTCCCAAGTGGTCGTACTGGTGGCTTCCTTGAGACAATTGCTTGTGGTCGTATCTGGGCAACCAATTCAAGGAGTCAGGGATCTAGGGATCAGGTTTTTCCCCCACCAGCATATTGCCGAATGCATAAAAAATTGGTTGGAAAGGGTTTTTGCTGGCCAAGAGACTTGAAGACACTTGACTCTTGAGGAACACCAGACTGATGAACAAAGAACCTGAGGAACATAGAACCCTCTTCATACCTGGGAGCATAAAAAGCCTGCTAGCGAATATTGATTATTCTTTAGAAAAAAACGGAAGATCTGCAAAACCAATGGTACCCCATAAAAACATACATTCCTCCTTGAGGTGTCTTCGGATCCCACCACGGCCCGTGTGGAATTCGTTCAAAAGGTTTATTGAAATCTCAAAATAAAATTTTTTTCTCGAAACGCCTGCCCGTCTTTTGCTTCATTATTTCGGGATTATATCCATTTTAAGCATCTTTTGGATATTATCACTAAAGTTTCAAAAATCAAAACATATATGTCGGGGGGGGGGTAAACCCCCTGAAATTGATATTTGATTAAAAAACAGTGAGAATAATCGTGTGGTTCTCTCTCGGAGCTCAGAATAGTCGAGTTACTACTTTCGCGCGTTATCTCTTCTGGCGGCCATTTTAAGTCAAATTTAAGCCATTTGAAACGAATCCATGGACTTGAGAAACATTGTTTACATTGGATGACGTCGTATGCACGTTAACCATTAGGGCCGTTTAGACGACGCGAAAAAATCCGGATGCGTCCCGAATCCGGATTAATTTTTCGTCGTGTAAACGCAAAAAGATCCGGATCAATGTGGTTGCATCCGGACTAAAAAGGTACCATCGCCTTGGGTAGTTTTAATCCGGATTCATCCAGATTCGATCCGAATGCGGTCTTTTCGCCTGTCGTCTAAACGGCCCTATAGTAGCGCTTCGCAGAAAAGCCTTCGGCTTTTCTGCGCTTATAACATTACATGAACAGGAAGTATCAGGGTTGGGGTAGATTTAATTAAATATAAACAGCCGCAAGCAGTATGCGTGGGTTTGTTGATACAGATTAGTCACCCTCAAAAAAGGAACCCTCGAAGCCCTTTGTTGGCTGATCTTCAGCTCTGATTTCGACCCATTCCGACGGCCTGTATAAACTGTAATTAAAAGTTTTGTTTCGCCAGACATAGGTCACTGGTCTTTGAGAGAAGAATTCTCTCGAGCATACATTGTGTGATGCTTGTAATCTTCGACTGACCTATTTTTTTCGCACATCTGCCAGATTGCGTAACTTGAGTCTGGCTATGCACATCACTATCAACGCACCATCAAAATCTCGAATATTCCGCAGTGGTGCTGACAAAGAAGCCACACTATCAACGCACCATCAAAATCTCGAATATTCCGCAGTGGTGCTGACAAAGAAGCCATGATAGATCACATGACGAGAACCAGAAGTATTGTAGCGGTAAAAGGGCTTATAATATTTGTCACCGTATAAACTTCGCAACTCTGAACTCGAACCCAAAGACTAAACCAACTAAGATATATATTTACATTATTTATTATCCACGTCCCTCTAACCTCATATTTACAACCGACACTAAAATATTACAAAAATATGGCGCACAATAAAATATCAACAAGAGATCATATAAAAGAATCTTACCATGCTGTAAGGTCAAGGGTGAAGTCAATTAAAATACTCTGGCGCTTTTCAAGAGAAATGTCTTGTTTGGCTACAGAGGGTGAAGTCAATCAAAGTGCTCTGGCGCTTTTCAAGAGAGATGTCTTGTTTAGCTACAGAGCGTGAAGGCTGGCTTTCTGGATCTGCCAGGACTTACTAAAAACATCTGAACATCATTATTTATACCTAATTATACACACCCCTCATGGGTAAATAGCCTAGCCCAAATATCAGGCTCTGAACCAACTAGCACTCAGTAATTAAGGAAACAACCAATCAGTACACAGCAGCATCAATACAAGATTATCAGACAGGGCCAAGGGCAGGAGCCTAGTAACCAGCTGCTAATCAGGAAGATCATAAAAGAGGTCAAACAGCTTAAAAGATAGAGATTATAAAACAATGAAAAGGGGCAATTAAGAAAGCAGGTGTTGAAACTCATAACGGTTTAACGATCCTGGGTGTCTGGGTTCACCAGGGCTAGAGAGAAACACAGAAATAATAATTACAGATATACAAATGTAGTAAGCAATTCCTAATATTGTCACATTGCCCCCACAAACGAAAAATTGATGTCCCCATCAACATATAAAATCCAAGTGAAATATAGGAATTGTAAAATTTACAAATACTGTACAAATATAGATATATGCAAAACTTTGACGACGAAAAATATTCAGTTAATACAAGTAAATGCAAGAACTCTAAATATCGTCACATTGCCCCCACAAACGAAAATTGATGTCCTCATCAATAATGGAACTTAAGGAAACAGATACATAATAAATGAGTGACAAGAATGAAATAAGTATACATCAAATTAAATCGAATTAAATGAACTGAAAATGAATTAAGAAAGATAACGAGGTATCCGGTTAATCACATGAGATGAACTGCTCTAAGCACAATTAATCGAATACATGTCCAAAAGTCTTAATGACCAGCACAACTGGAAAACTAAATATCTCAGCACTTTCATATATAACAAAATTGTTAATTCCATTGAGTTTGAAGTCCAAGGCGAAGTTGATGGACGTATGGTTCCTTGTCTCAGCAATTTCTTTATACAGTCTTTCTCTTCATCTTGGAATGCCAGTGCGGCGCGACGAGGATGTTGCTTAACAGGCCTGGCATCGCCAGTTTCAATCTTATGTTCAATGAGGGAGGTACGCCCTATATCATCTTCGTCTTTTGAGAATACACCTTGAAATTCAATCAAGAGTTTCAGGATTTCAAGTTTCTCTGAATGGGACCTGGATTTGCTTGACCTTTCATAGAGGTCAATTAGGTGATGGGGAAGCTCACCATGCGTTATTTCGGGTGACTTTGAGCTGGTTCTTTTAGACTGTACAGAGTTGTACTTGTCTCGTTTCTTTGGCCTAGATCGTGCATTTTTCTTATTTTCATTAGATTTGCAGTCTTTAGGTTGTTGGAGGCATAGTCTTCGGACACTTTCAAAATTCTCGGATAGTTTAGGATTTTCTTCGACCGCGACACATTGTTCAGGTGGCGCAACTTTCTCAACTATACCAACTGCCGTGTCTTGCTTAATGGATTTATCATCCTTGAAAGGATTTAATACTCTTATGCTAATAGTGGTACTCTCAGCGGCGTTTACAAGACAGGGAGCTATGAGCATGCCTGTTTTCTCAGTAAACGTTTTACTATTTTCAATCAATAAGCATGAGTCATCTTTAGTACTTTGTTTTCCATCTGACTCAACAAAACAATCAACCATTTTCTCACTCAATGCTGGTACAACAAAATGGTCTGCTACCATTACTCTCCAGGTTTGATAGGGAGTACCTATCCTAATCAATGGAATCTTCTTTCCATGAAACACCATCTTATTTTGACTCAACAACAAGTCGGCCGGGCCGCCTGGATCTCGGATCAGAATGTCTGCACCGATTAAAATTTCATCTTCAATGTCAGCGACAATGATTGTTCTCTCAACTTGTAGGGGGCCTAACCCTAGTTTAAATACTGCTTTACCAAAACGGGAGATTAAAGTCCCATCTGCGCCCGTCATAGGTCGTGATTCAGGATTGCTATAAGCTCAGGCTTCACTTCACGAGGAATTTTCTCATACACTCTCTTCGACATAAACGTCCTGGTTGCTCCTGTATCAACGGTGAGTAACACATCAACACCTTGAACAGAGCCTTCAATATAAACACCACTACACCTCGGTTTCTCACGCCTTGCTTTCTGCAAATCTAATTCGTCACTTATAACATTGTCATTGGCACTTTTTCTCATCTCATTAGTTGTTAAATCAGTACTTTCACCAGAATTGGCTAACTCTTCGCCCGCAGAATTAGCCTTTACCACTTTCCCTGCTGGTTGTGGTAGCGCGCATTGCCTGTTGGCCCATTACGGTTTTGTGATTGCGGTCTAGGTCTGTCTAGATAATGTTGATTATGGGAGTTCTGAGACTGTCGCGCTCTGTTGGGTTGATTCCCAAGGTTGGCGATAGTGTCATCATATGATTGGCAGTTCGCAGCTACGTGACCAGGCATTTTGCATGTCCAACACAGTTGCGGCGGGTACTGAGTATTCCTTCTATTTTGGTGAGTGCCCCCATCATGGTTACCTTGCCGGTTATGATGATGTTGCTGATCTGAGTTAGATCTCTGGCCCTTTGAATATTTCTCAAATTCAAACCCAATCGTTTGCTGGACTAGCTCTGTTAGTGCTGAGGTAAGGCCTGACTTTCCATCAGTATCCGAGCTACTGATATTGGCAGGTTTTACATGTTTTGCGGAATCTGACTTCTTCTGATTTTGTGGGCTCGCCCTGGTGATCCTTGCTGCGTCTGGATCAGGGGTACTGTCACTGTCATCAGAGTCGGATATAACTACAACGTTACCGTCAACTCGGGGATGTTGTTTTGAACTTCTACTGGTAGCAGTAGATGAAAACCGTTGGCGCGTCTCATTGTAATTGACTACCAGACTAAGGGCCTCGTCAACTGTCTCGGGTGATTTAAAGAATTCAATCTGAATCTTTGTATCTTGGTCGTGCAGACCATCGAAACATTTTCGAACAAGATCTTCTTCTCGGATCACTTGGGTCCTGTTCGGGTATGCCTTATCGTATAGACGTTTTAGTTCAGCGCAATATGTTTCGGGAGTTTCTTCTACTCTCTGTCTACGGTTAGAAAATTTCTTCGCGTAGGTCTTAGTAGACTCAATCTTTCTGAACCTACTGTTCAATTCGGCGATAAGTTTAGTATATTTGCCCCTGACTTTACTGGGTAGTTGTCCATAGACAAATTCGCCAGCTTTTCCCTCAAGTCGAGGTAAAAGTTCATCTAACTTCTCATCCTCATCCCAGCCGTAGCGAGTAGCTACATCTGAAAATCTATTGTACCAGATTTCCCAAGGTTCTGAACCAGTAAAAGCAGATAATTTCGGGCGCTTAGAAGCCTTAAACTTGTTTGAGCGGTTGGAGCTGACTGTTGATTGGCAAGCAGAAGACTTTCCGTCGTCATTACTGTCAGAGCCTGACAGGTCAGATTCGGGGTCTACGGTCTTCTCTTTTAGTTTAAGGTTTGATCTAGGGGTACTAGATATCGACGGCTTAGTACAGTTTTTGACCTGCTTTGGTGAGTTCGGCAGAGTTGTAATTACAGGGTCTGCATTTTCACCTGGCATCGTTTCAGAGGCTACATTCCTCGAATTTTTTATCATATCAGTGCAAGCCTTAGATATAACTGCACCCATCGTCTCGGTATTCTGGAAAAGGGCCTTTTCCATACTATTGATTAGTTGGACATTGTTCTGCGCTTGCGTAGTGGATATCTCAGTCAGAAGTTTACTATGTTCAGCCCGAATCTCTTTTGCAGGGTCGAAAGTTTTCGAGCGCAGTTCATTGATCAACACGGTGTGATTTTCAAGGTTTTGCTGCATTATATGTAGCTGTTCAGCCTGCGCTTGCTTGTTTTCGCTTTGCCCTTGAATAACAGCGCTGTGGTTTCGAGCAAGTGCAGAAATTAGTCTACCCACTGTAGGATCTTGTTGGTGGCTTTTTTGATTGATTAAGTCAGAGAGTATTTTTGTCTGATTTAGCATTTCCTGTTTCACTGATTGGATTGCACTAGTGAGGGTTACGACTTTTGAACTTTCGGGGTCTTCGTACGTCTAACCATCTTGAAAATATATAAAATGAGTTTGTAAATAAAATTCTAAATATTGTGGCAGAGCTCGTATCACTGGATTGAGGTTTGTCCATATAAATAAGGAGTACTTGTCAATCCCACAGCTGTCACCAAAAATATAGCGGTAAAAGGGCTTATAATATTTGTCACCGTATAAACTTCGCAACTCTGAACTCGAACTCAAAGACTAAACCAACTAAGATATATATTTACATTATTTATTATCCACGTCCCTCTAACCTCATATTTACAACCGACACTAAAATATTACAAAAATATGGCGCACAATAAAATATCAACAAGAGATCATATAAAAGAATCTTACCATGCTGTAAGGTCAAGGGTGAAGTCAATTAAAATACTCTGGCGCTTTTCAAGAGAAATGTCTTGTTTGGCTACAGAGGGTGAAGTCAATCAAAGTGCTCTGGCGCTTTTCAAGAGAGATGTCTTGTTTAGCTACAGAGCGTGAAGGCTGGCTTTCTGGATCTGCCAGGACTTACTAAAAACATCTGAACATCATTATTTATACCTAATTATACACACCCCTCATGGGTAAATAGCCTAGCCCAAATATCAGGCTCTGAACCAACTAGCACTCAGTAATTAAGGAAACAACCAATCAGTACACAGCAGCATCAATACAAGATTATCAGACAGGGCCAAGGGCAGGAGCCTAGTAACCAGCTGCTAATCAGGAAGATCATAAAAGAGGTCAAACAGCTTAAAAGATAGAGATTATAAAACAATGAAAAGGGGCAATTAAGAAAGCAGGTGTTGAAACTCATAACGGTTTAACGATCCTGGGTGTCTGGGTTCACCAGGGCTAGAGAGAAACACAGAAATAATAATTACAGATATACAAATGTAGTAAGCAATTCCTAATATTGTCACAGTATTAAGGTAGCAGGAAGGGTTGGGCGTTTGTGGTTTCTGAGTCTGAGGGGGTTGGTGTCTGTTGACTGTGCTTTAAGAGAGACTAGGCATGGCGCCAGTCTCTCTTAAAGCACAGTCAACAGGCATTTGGTCTCAGTATTTGGGTTTTGATTGCCATGACTGTACCCCTGTAAAAGTCAGAGGAGGAGAAGTTTGGAATGATGAAAGCATTGAAGAAGAAGAAATGTTATTATTGAGGAAAGCAAAATTTATTATGAGACCAGAAGGCAGTGTCCTGACTTGACGCAAGGGCCCAACGCGCCGCGTAGCGGCAAAAAATCGAAGCTGGCGAAACATTTATAACGGGTCACCGTCACTTATTATTGGACTTATAGCGCATTTACGGGGTTGCAACTATTTTGCTTTATAGTGTCACCAGGAAAGAAAAGCATGCGACCTAACGCCGATCTATTTGTATAAAGTGATAATTGGAAGGTATATAGTAGGAAATATCAATAAAATAATCATTCCATGTCGTCTTTTGAGGGCATTTTTGATTGTAAAAAATATATGTGTACGTCACCGTAGTCTCTGCAATGATAATTTTATCAGAGCAGTCTCGCGCAAGTAGAAGTTCTTTACCTACTAGTTCTTCACTTATTAGTCTCAACGTCTGGCGCAAAGCCAGACGTTTTCCATTACGATTTCACTACGATGTTTGACAAGAAGGAGCAGTGCGCGAGATATGCTAATGAGCAGACTTCCCTCGCTTGAGTTTCTGAAGAATGTTCCATATCGCGCTAAGCTCATCACTGCTGATTATGACAAGCGTGCAGCGGTAGGTATCTGCTCCCCAACTTCCACCCTAATACGGTACAATAAGTTACCATTTGATGAGAATGGGACAATGCCCTCACTGTGTATGGAGTCATAGGGATAAGAAGACATTATTCATTAGTGTTGGTACAAGTGATTTTGCCCAAAAAGCATGCGCATTCAAAAAACAAAATATGCAAGGTATCACGTACATGTAACATGACCATGACGACGTGCAGAAAGTGCACTGGCCAGTGCATACCCTATGGCTATGTATAGTAAACATGGTAAACATGAACAACATCATTATTCATCGGCAGTTCATTTTACTCCGAGCTTTTCCTGAAACATATTGCCATGATGATTAGGCCTACCATGTACCATGACCAATAACGGCACTAGATCATGTAGATGTCAACAAGTTCACATGAACCGTATAATCCCGCATAATCCCGCATGGCGCATGTGGGGCATGCGTCTAAACCAAAGCCCCAAAATCACTTGTTTTGGTCTATTTCACTTGTGTTTCCCCCGTCTCCCAGTCCATAATACATTTACAGTTTACAATCCCCGATCATGGCCCAACAAAAGGTCATCGGTTGACTAAAGCCAAGGAACACAACTGTTCAATGGATTTATAGTTGAATGCGATCAAACTACGTCTTTTCAATCGTGGATTGTAAATTCAACCCCATGGGCCTAGGGAAGGCCCTATAACAATACTTTCGACACAGTTATTATCTCCGCTGCCTCCACCATGTTACACACAGTGCTCACTGCTGATTCTAAAATGCGCCACCTAGTCAATTGCACTATCGTCATCACCTCATCATACTTCATTGACATTACAGGCACACATTGACATAGACCACTGTTGCAATCAACGACACAGTCGCTATCCAAGTAGCATTATAGAGGTAATTATCATTATCATACCTCATGAGCATGTGAACCAATCGCGTCGCGTCCTTTGCGATCACGGCAAAGCCTCATGGAATAATGTCTTTCAACGTTGAATAATTTTTCATTGTAGCCCGTTGTCCCCAATCATGAACGACAAGTCAATGAGTTTCAGGTTGTATCTACTGGCACAGCATCTTTATTGGATGTTGGTTAAACAGCCTTTTGCTGTTAAGCCGTTTGCTGTTACGCCGTAAAAACTGTAACGACACAATGTTGTATACACACTAAAGTAAAATATCGATACAAATGATACAAATTTCTGAATAAAAGCTGTGCTAAGAATTAAATGACATATCAATATCCACTTCATGTTCCAAACTATTATACTATTACAATAAAAGAGGGCGACCCTGTCTTCAGAGAGAGGTGCGCGATTAACATATTTCCAGCATGCTCGGTTAAATGAAGCCAACCGGATGCGAAAGGATAGGCCTATCGATGACTCATACATGGCGACAAGTAGCCTATGCCACGCGACACACGAGTGAACACAATTAAATGCAACCAAAACATCCACGAAACAAGTTGTAAACTCAATCAAAGAAAACAAATGAATTCAATATCTTATACAACAATTTCAGTTTAGGCCTATGCAATTTAACCAATAGAAATGATATAAAACATAGCTTTTCACAAGAATTGCTGTCCGACACCATTGTTCTTAACAGGTCAGGTCATCCGACCCAAATTCAGGATCTAAAACTTGTTTTACGAAGTTCCAACATAAAATATCATTACACAAAATAGATCAAAAGAATCTTTGATATAAACATTAGTACAAACCTCGTTGCTGCCTTTGGGTAAACACGGGAAAGTATCAAAAATCGAATTTTGTCAGAGTAGAAGAAATGTATTCTTCTCGAAACAAATCTTATGGCGAAATACGCATTAGACAAAGAAATTCCTTCCCACGTGTCAAGAAAACTAATCGAAAGTTATTTAATCTAAATCATATACCATTTAAAGGCAGAAATTCGGAATACCCTAAAATCAAAGTCAACTGGAGACATGGTACTGTAAGTCGAGAAAACAAAATCAATTGATATAGGACTAAGTTATTGAGGTAGCATACATGTATACCAAACTGGTAAACAGGCAGGATGTTGTTGTTTAGGCGGTAGTTCAAAGAGATGACTCATTGAAAGACACTTCTGTCAACGAGGAATCTGGAAACTTAAAAGTACATGTATCATGCTTCAACGGATTGCTAGCCGTTACACTCCCACCCAAAATCAGCTATGATTTTCCTTAAAGGTTGGTTTGATGTTAAATGCAAAAAATTATATTATACATATAATGAGTACATATATGGATAAGATAGATAATGTCCGGCTTACATCAGCAGCTAAGACCAAATATATTTACCTAACTATCCAATGAGCGATTGTCACTTCCATCTATGTTTGTAAATAAAGACAAACTCTTACCTCTCCCACCCAATGGGTGATGGCTGGTATGTTTCGCACTCGATCTATGGCGTCTTGTTGTTTTCCACCAAAACAACAAGTTTATGTATAGGTCTCTCCAACACAGTTGCCTTATGCAGTGGCTTACCTTTCTTGTCCAAGCGTGTGTTTGCGAGGCGAATCTTTGTCTTACGTGCAAGACCGTCATTTCCTTTGGAGACGTCCTCGACAATGGCCATGTGCCAATCACACCGAGAGAGGGCTTGATCTTTAAGGAGGACGACATCTCCTACTTCAATGTTCCTCCTCTCTCCCTGCCATTTCTGTCGGGCTTGCAGGTTGAGTAGATACTCATTTCTCCATCTTTCCCAAAACTGTTTCGATAGCCATTGAACTCTTCTCCATCTTTTTCTTGCGTAGATATCTTCTTTGACGAATTCTCCAGGTGGTGGCGCTATTACTGAAGATTTCATGGTCAGTATGTTGTTAGGCGACAGTGGCAGTGGGGAGTTTGGGTCTCCTAAGTTGTCCACTGTTAACGGCCTACTGTTAATGATTGCCATTGATTCATATAAGAATGTCCGTAATGATGACGTGTTGAGTTGGCACTTTGACTGGTCAAGGAGTCCGTTGAGAATACTTCGAGTGCTTCGGATCATTCTCTCCCAAATGCCGCCCATATGGCTGGCTGCTGGTGGGTTCATATCAAACTCGCAGCTATGCTGCAACAAATATGCACGGATCATATCAGCGTCCAGCTCATTTAGGGCAAGTTTTAGTTCATGCTTTGCCCCAATGAAATTCGACCCTTGGTCGCATCTAATTTTCCGGACCGTGCCTCTAATAGCGATAAGACACCGCAGACCGTTAATAAATGCGTCGGTGCTCATGTCGTCAAGTACCTCAATGTGTACTGCCCTTAGCGCCAGACACGTGAATATTACGCCGTAGCGTTTGACTTCTTTCCGGTTATCTTTGACATAAAAGGGTCCAAAACAGTCTGCGCCACAGTATGTGAATGGGGGAGATGCTTCTGTTCTATCTTCTGGGAGGTTTGACATCTTCTGCTCTTGGGGTCTACCACGGAGACGCCTGCAGGTCACACATTTGTAAATGTGAGATCCTACTGCTGAGCTGCAACTAAGAATCCATATTCCAGAGCTACGGATCTGATTCATCGTCAATCCTCTGCCTTGGTGTGCAACTCTCTCATGATGATGCCCAATGACCAGGGTTGTGATATGGCTTGCCCGTGGAAGAATCATCGGGTGTTTCACGCCATACTCAATTGAGGATTGTTTCAGTCTTCCTCCGACTCTCAATATCCCCTCTTCATCCAAGGTTGGGTCAAGTTTGTGAAGTTGACTGTCCTTTTTAACTATTGAAGGTGTTTCATGATCTCTTTTTCTGAGTTGGCTCATTTCATTAGCGAATGACTCCTCTTGAACCATCTTTATGATCAACCTTTCAGCCCTTTCACGGAGCTCTTGTGGGGAGGATGGTTCGTGCCTTTTTTTCTCAAACAGCATCGAAGGAGTACGGCCACAGCAGATACAGCAGAAGACCAGGTTGAGAATTTGCCAATTCTGTGCAACAAGGTTCTTGTTTCAAATGATCTAACTGTGTTGACTGCATGGATCTTTTTCACATCAGGGTCATCACTGAGCAGCTGTGGTGTAGTCGCCTTGTCAATTGGAATTTCATCTTTCCGAAGGAAAGCAGGTCCGACCAACCAGTCGGAAGATTCAATCTCCTCGGCACTGCAACCCCTTGAGGCCAAGTCCGCTGGATTTTCATGAGTGCTAACATATCTCCATTGATTGACTTCGGTGGAGTCCCGTATCCTCTGGACGCGATTGGCGACGAAGATGTGGAATCTGCGTGCCTCATTGTTTATGTAGCCAAGGACTACCTTTGAATCTGTCCAGTATATGTTCGTTATGTTTGCTATGTCCAGCTCCCGATTGAGGAGGTCGCTTATTTTGGTTGAAACAACTGCCGCTTGAAGTTCCAATCTTGGTATGGTTACCGGCTTCAGTGGAGCAACTCTCGATTTCCCCATGACAAGTGAACAATGCACTTGTTTCTTGTCATCAACCAGGCGGAGATATGAACATTGTCCATAGCCGCTTAGGGAGGCATCGGAAAAGTGGTGTAGTTCCGCTGTCTTTGTTTCTCCAAAGTTCTGTGGTTTATAGCATCTGGATATCTTGATAGCTGAGAGCTTTCCTAGTTCAAGTCTCCACTGCTCCCACAAAGGTCGGAGTTCGTCAGGGAGGGGGTCATCCCAGTTCATGGCCTTGCCGCACATTTGCTGGAGAAGTTTCTTTCCAAGAAGAACGAATGGTGCAACGAAACCCAATGGGTCGTAGATTGACGCTACAGTTGACAAGATGCCTCTTCTTGTAAGGGGTTGATCTTTCAGTGTAAGGCGGAAACAGAATGAGTCCGACTCTAAGCACCACTGAATACCAAGTGCTCGCTCTATTGGTGAGTCTTCAAGGTCAAGGTCAAGATCTAAGTTTTTAACGGACTTAGCACGTTCCGTTTCTGGTATCCTTTCCATAACTTCTCGGCTGTTTGACACTATTTTGTGTAGCCTGAGGTTTCCTTTGGCGCAGATTTCTCTGGCTTTCATAATTAAATCGACACCTTCGTTGACTGTTTCAACGCTTTTGATGCCATCGTCGACGTAGAAGTCCTTCTGTAGAAAATCTGCTGCCTCTTTTCCAATGTCTTCGTGGTCTTTGGCCAGTTGTTTCAGTCCAAAGTTGGCGCAACCTGGGGAAGACACGGCGCCGAACAGATGCACTTTCATCCTATGATCTATGGGTTCCTTGGTGAGATCACCATCTTCCCACCACAAAAACCTGAGGTAGTCTCGATCCTTAGAGTGGACTCTGAAGGCGTGGAACATTTTTTCCACGTCACACATGACTGCAATGCGACCTTTTCTGAGGCGACAAAGGACGCCAACTAGAGGGTTAATCAAGTCGGGTCCCTGGAGAAGGTGGTCGTTGAGTGAAACTCCCTTGAACTTGGCACTGCAGTCGTATACTACTCGGATTTTCCCAGGTTTCTTTGGTGGTACACCCCATGGTGCGGTATGTACCAAGTGTGGCCTGGGTTTGAGTAAGTGGCTGGTACCACCTCGGCGTCTCCTCGCTTCAAAATATCCTCCATGAAGGATTTATAATGATCAAAATATCTCTGATCGGCTTCAAATCTGCGTTTAAGGCTACTGGCTCTTTTGGCTGCCACAAACCTATTGTTGGGTAGTGCCGGTCTCGATCCTTTGAAAGGAAGTGGCATGGAATAATGGCCGTCCTCTTGATGGCAAATTCCATCCGACACTATCTTCAGGAAGTCAAGGTCTTCCTGGGACATCTTGGACGCGTTCTGTTCTTTCTGTTCAACAAAGTCCGATTCCAGGAGATTCAGAACGGTTGGGCTGACCACTTCTTTGATTGTCGTCTTGTAGACAAATCGGACTTCAGATGGCGATGAAATTGCGATTGCTGGTCTTAATGTGTCTGGAACGGTGTGAGTAATGACTCGATTGGTGAGTCCAAGCGCATCTTCACAGGTGTCCTTATTGTCTGTACAGCCAACGATGCTCCAGCCGAGATCTGTCTGGACAGCAAAGGGTTCATTTCCTGTTCCTGTAACAGACTGTCGAGGAGCCAATGCCTGGGAACAGTTATAGCCAATCAAAAGTCCTATCTCACATTCCTGTAACGGAAGGAGATAATGAGATATCCCTTTTAGATGTTGCCATCTTCTTGCGACCTCGGGTGTCGGGATGTGCGACACATCGGCTGGGATAAGCTCACGCGAATAGGTCGTTGGCAGCGAAATCCAATTGCTTGAATGGTATGCACGAACTTTCAAGTTCTGAAACCTGTGGCATTGAATAGTCTCACTCCGCGAAGTCATGGTCGTCAGCTTTAGGGTGACAGGTTGTGACTGCGTCCTCAGCTTCCCCGCTGTCAAATCCTGGATGAATGTTGTGTCTGACTGCGTGTCCAGTAAGGCGTAAACTAGAGCCTCACAATTTGGGTTATCATGGCTAGATACCCAGACAGGGACAATCATAGATGAAATTTGATCCCTGTCATACTTTGTAGTTTCTGTCTTACAACGATGGTTGGACCCTGATGCTTCAGGACCTTGGGTTTTCTTTTCCTGAGCATCCTTAACCTTCAAATCAGTTCGTTCCTGATGGAGACAGGTCGGGTGCTTCTTATTGCACGTTTTGCATGTGCTGCGCGCGGTACATGACTTGGACATATGCCCATGGCTGAGGCAGCCATAGCACAAACCATTTTTCTTTACAAACTCCTGCCTTTCTTGCAACGGTTTCTTTGCAAAAACAGTGCAGTCTTTCAGGGCGTGATTTTGGCGTTTGCAGACTGGGCAGGCTTTGTCGAATTTCGGTGGAGGGCCTTGCTTCTCTTCGTTTGATCCAGTGGCCAGGACACTCCGTTTCTTGGGGTGGATCTCTTTGGTCCTATCCTTTTCAGAAGCAATTCTGAGCGAACCTATAGACGTCATTGGGTCACAAGCAATTTCGGCTTCGTCATGAATGAATTTGGAAAATGCCGGGAAATCGGGATACTTGTCTACTGCTGCCTTTACATGGGCAGCCTTACGATTCCAGCGATTAACAATCCACTCTGGTAATTTTGACAACAGTCGTTTAATTTCTCTGACATCATTCAGGACGGACAATTCCTTGATGTCAATCATGGCTACTTCACATTGACATAAGAAATCCGAAAATTTGCGCAGAGCCTCACTGTCTCTGCCATTGATCTTCGGCCAATCGTCAAGTTTCTTGCGGAAATGTTCCGTAACGGTAAAAGCGTTGCCAAACCGTTCTTCTAAGGTCTTCTTGGCTTTTTCGTAGGCCTGCTCACTTTTCAGGAGGAAGTAACCTCCTACGGCCTCTTTAGCTGGACCGCCCAAATAGCGTTTCAAAAAATGAATGCGCTCCTGGGCTGGAATTCCTCTGGACTCCACTAGTGACTTGAAGGATGCGATCCAGTCGGGATACAGGAGTGGGTCCCCTGTAAATATCGATGGTTCTGGCACTGGGAGGCGATTTAACTGCATCGATTCTGCCAGAGCCCTTGTCATGGTCAACAGTTCGTTGTTCGATACTGAGCCTACATGTACTGGCTGAACAGGCTGAGCCGGCTGAGGAAGTGGTGTGAAAACTTTGGCTTCGGGCGTGAGTCTAGGGTCAGGCTTGGGCTTGGTTGTCTCTACCATTCTTTCAGTGATGGGCTCTTTGTTGTCTTGCAGGATGACATCACTGTTTTCCGACAGTCCTTCGTCTTCGTTCATTTGGTCTTCATTCCCATGAAAGGAAATCGTCGGGGGGCTTTCATCAATGGTGAGATCCTGCTTTTCATAGACCTTTAGCTTTGCTTCTTCTATAGAAAGCTTGTGCGCGATCCTTTGCATTTCGAGTTCTCCACGTCGTTTCATCATTCTTGCCTCGGCTTCTGCTCGCCGCTTCATCTCCTCGATCTCCATTGCCTTCAGCTCTTCTTCCTTTCTTGCAGCTTCTGTTTGTCCTTGGAGTTCGGCTTTGAGGGCGGCAGCCCTGGCTGCAGCATCTCTTCTTCTGGATGAGGTGGAGGAGGCGCTGCTTCTGCGAGATTTACTAGAGTGGCTCGATACTGAGCTTCTTGAACTTGCGTCTTTCTCTTCTTCAGTCTGAGGCTCGTCCCTGTCCTCCTTTGTTGTAGTAAGGGGCAATGGCGAACGTCGGTGTAAGGAAGCCAAGTCAACAGATGGGGCCTTCCTGCTCATCTCATCCTTCATCATCCGTTCAGCCTCTCGGATGACCCTGTTAATTACTGAAAGAAGTGTGTCCCTAGCCTGCGAAATATCAGCGGCAGGGGGTTCCACTAAAACATCTCTTAAATCTAGGCAAGTAGATTCAAAATAATCTCGTCGGCTAATTAATTCATCAATAACTAGCCTCAACGAATCTAAGGTATGTTCTTCCCTTAAGTCTTCTTCAGCTGTTAGGACCTGTGGGTATAATCTATGATATACATACCAGAATTTCTTGGTGCATTCAGCTTCACGATTTTGCCTTGCCTTTTCACTCAACTTCTGGATCCGGCCTGATCTTCGAAGCCCCTGTTCGTACTCACTCACCTTTGTTGCAGTCGTAATCCCTTTGTCTAACTTCCCTATTACACTTCTTATCTGCTGTATCTCAGCTTCAAGTTCGGCCTTGCGCTGCCGATGTAAATGAGACATTTTAAAGGTTTTATGAAACAAAAAGGTTTTAAGGAATAGAGTAGATAAATATCAATTATCTACACTTTATCATAGCATTACTCTGAGGGGAAGGATGGCAGTTGAAACATTGATGCCTGTAACTCTCGTAATTTTAAAGTGGGAATATAGTAGGGACGGATCGATTTGTTACCTCTACTCTTACAGACCCATCAATATGTAAAATCAAATTACAATTAGCAAGAGTTCGCATGTTAGTCCAAGCACAATGTTCATCAAGTTATCAAATCGTGAAGACTGTCTTTCATAATAAACACTAAGTGTCTCTAACTTCTGTGTTCCTTTCGTTCTGAAGATGTGCTGCTGCAATGTCATATAAATACCGCAACTCCAATACTGTCCGCTGCTCTCATCAACAACCGTAGATCCTAACATCTATTTCCACGGCGTGTCCGTGATCTTGTTTTGCTAGGCCACGTCTGTAATGAAGGTCGACCGGCACGTGGAGGAACTTAAAGCATCATTACACCAGGCACGCGACAGACGTCAAATCGTTTTCTTCCATCATCACTTACACTCCTGGCGAGTTTCGATTGGTAGTCGTTCTTTACGTTTTCTCCTCTGGCGAGAAGATCTTTTGGTAGGCGAGTTTTTACTGAAGCCCGTTGTCCCCAATCATGAACGACAAGTCAATGAGTTTCAGGTTGTATCTACTGGCACAGCATCTTTATTGGATGTTGGTTAAACAGCCTTTTGCTGTTAAGCCGTTTGCTGTTACGCCGTAAAAACTGTAACGACACAATGTTGTATACACACTAAAGTAAAATATCGATACAAATGATACAAATTTCTGAATAAAAGCTGTGCTAAGAATTAAATGACATATCAATATCCACTTCATGTTCCAAACTATTATACTATTACAATAAAAGAGGGCGACCCTGTCTTCAGAGAGAGGTGCGCGATTAACATATTTCCAGCATGCTCGGTTAAATGAAGCCAACCGGATGCGAAAGGATAGGCCTATCGATGACTCATACATGGCGACAAGTAGCCTATGCCACGCGACACACGAGTGAACACAATTAAATGCAACCAAAACATCCACGAAACAAGTTGTAAACTCAATCAAAGAAAACAAATGAATTCAATATCTTATACAACAATTTCAGTTTAGGCCTATGCAATTTAACCAATAGAAATGATATAAAACATAGCTTTTCACAAGAATTGCTGTCCGACACCATTGTTCTTAACAGGTCAGGTCATCCGACCCAAATTCAGGATCTAAAACTTGTTTTACGAAGTTCCAACATAAAATATCATTACACAAAATAGATCAAAAGAATCTTTGATATAAACATTAGTACAAACCTCGTTGCTGCCTTTGGGTAAACACGGGAAAGTATCAAAAATCGAATTTTGTCAGAGTAGAAGAAATGTATTCTTCTCGAAACAAATCTTATGGCGAAATACGCATTAGACAAAGAAATTCCTTCCCACGTGTCAAGAAAACTAATCGAAAGTTATTTAATCTAAATCATATACCATTTAAAGGCAGAAATTCGGAATACCCTAAAATCAAAGTCAACTGGAGACATGGTACTGTAAGTCGAGAAAACAAAATCAATTGATATAGGACTAAGTTATTGAGGTAGCATACATGTATACCAAACTGGTAAACAGGCAGGATGTTGTTGTTTAGGCGGTAGTTCAAAGAGATGACTCATTGAAAGACACTTCTGTCAACGAGGAATCTGGAAACTTAAAAGTACATGTATCATGCTTCAACGGATTGCTAGCCGTTACATTCATATTCCATGCCTACAACTTCAATTTCTTCATAATCCATGGCTAGAAGTTCAATACTAATATAATATCCAAGATAAAGTTACAAGAAGTAGTCAATAGGGGTCTCTCACCTCTCACTGTATGTCCACACTATTCACGCTTGTACGAGGAATACATTCAATGCTGAATCTAACAACACCCAGTGCCCTTACTCTGTATATTAGTCACTGGAAGATGGCCCATTTCACTCCTTGCTTCTACTTCACCTATAGTCTCATTGCAAACGCCTCAGTTCTGTGATATCACATTTACTTTCAGCTGTCATGCAACGCAACAACTGTGCTATCTGCCATCGCACATCAACGAAGAAGTGCAGCCGCCCACATTCCACCTCACGTCTGTCCGACCAGCTGCAATCCTCGAGGACGCCCCACTGTACCACGATTTCACTACGATGTTTCACAAGAAGGAGCAGTGCGCGAGATAGGCTAATGAGCAGACTTCCCTCGCTTGAGTTTCGGAAGAATGTTCCATATCGCGCTAAGCTGACCACTGCTGACCATGACAGGCGTGCATTGGACTGGTACAGGTTGGAACTGAACATTGAATATGCTGGTGGTGACGCTTTCTGATGAGAAGTTGGTCGTGACTGATGCAGTATCCTTGGACTTGTCCACAGCATCGTTCAATCATTGCTCTCTGAGCTGCCTTGATTCTGTACTTGCCCAAATACTAAGACCAACGCCTGTTGACTGTGCTTTAAGAGAGACTGGCGCCATGCCTAGAGATATGACTGACCCCTATTGGCAAATTTGTATGACTTTATCTTGCCTACCTAGCTGCTGCCTATAGTCTCCCTTTAACTGCGGAACACTTCAAAGTCGATAAAATGCCATGTTCCACCTTTTAATGTGTTCAGACCGCCATTTTCAAAATAATCAAGTCAGGACACTGCCTTCTAGTCTCATAATAAATTTTGCTTTCCTCAATAATAACATTTCTTCTTCTTCAATGCTTTCATCATTCCAAACTTCTCCTCCTCGGACTTTTACAGGGGTACAGTCATGGCAATCAAAACCCAAATACTGAGACCAAATGCCTGTTGACTGTGCTTTAAGAGAGACTGGCGCCATGCCTAGTCTCTCTTAAAGCACAGTCAACAGACACCAACCCCCTCAGACTCAGAAACCACAAACGCCCAACCCTTCCTGCTACCTTAATACTTCTGGGTTTGTTTCATAACATGCAGCTGTTGCGCTCGCTTTAGGATTTTTTCCGCCATTTGGGGATCGCCGGGACAATAGGCCCTGGTCACAGATGCTGGTAAAGTTCACCATTGAATATCCGTAGGTTGGAAGTTACAGACCTGTCAATTAGACGCGAGTATGTTTTTAACTGTCAAGTGCATATTTGGAGAGGTATTGAAAAGATATTTGGTGTGGCACGTCTACAGATATAAAGAAATTATTGGATGAGAAAATTAATTTTGAATTTTTGCAAATTTGGCAATAGGGGGCGTGTTTTGTGATTTTTCTGCCAGTTGGCTGAAAAGAGTGGAAATATTGTAGTTTCATGAAAATAACACCACTTCGGGATATTCAAGGCCCGGCCTCTTCTCTCGAGTCGATTCACCAGAGGTAACCAATGAGTGACTTCGCTAGCCCTTGCAGTCGGTCTGTAACTAGTGACGGTGTAATGTTTTTGAGTGTTTCTATTTTTGAGTGTTTCCCCTCATTGTTTGGGAACGCTCAAAAATAGATTGACAAGTTTTTCTGTGTATCCCCCCTATTGAAAAGTCGTGGTCTCTCTAGCTGCCTATTGTTTGGAAACACTGACACATGGGGAACAACCACAGATATTACAACGGCTCAGCCAAGCTGTCACGGTTACGCTAAACCACTTATTACCGCAGCCCTATTGATTCGAAGTGTTGTGGGCCTACTGGTCGATGAGTGCGCATATGGAATGAAGTAAATGGTAAGGCTCTCGCCGACCGTTTGTACAGGTTGTCTCATAAACTGAAGCACTTTTTAGATTGATCGAAACCCCCCAAAACAAAAAAGTCCTTATTGAAACTCTGAAGGAAAATCTACGAACGCTTGCATTAGTAAAGCAAAGTGAGATTCAGGCAATGATAGTAGTCACGAAATTCCGAAGAAAAACGAGGAGCTCATCCTCTGTTTTTCTACAACACTCTTTTTTGATTTAAAGGCCTTCATACACTACATGACAAAAGTAGTAATCAGCTGCTACAAAAGTCACCTTCGACAAAAGACATTCTGGTGACATTCCACAGAAGTCGAAATTTCTCCACACACTGATAGACATGTGGACGTGCAAAACGCAACTGCGACATATGTTTCCAGGTGACACTCGACAATAGTCAATAATGTAGCACACATTTGCTACAAAATGATCCCGACAGGCCACAGAAATCACCATTTGCCACAAATATTTTTGTGACTTTCCACAGTTGTTGACTGGTCACTACAAATTCATGACATTCCACGTCAACAATGACCAAAACTCTTCTACACCGACGTCACACCTCATGACCATGGCAGACACCGAACTGGTCGCATCGGTATGTCTGTCTCTCATTGTCATCATTCGGCGAAGACGATTCAGACGACTGCGATTTTTTTGATTGCATCACCTGCTGTTAGCATAAACAACGGCGGGTATTAAAACAGTACAAGCACTCAAGTATAATCAACATGAATGAGATTTACATTTTGCCTCAGAATCTTTGGACTATAGGACTGTAGCCTGTGTACCACGCAAAGGGAAGTGGCTCCGCGTGCGATTTGCTCTGTCCTCACCCTAATTTAAACGACCAACATAGATTCATAAGTAGTGGATGAATTGCAATCCTAATCACAGGGTTTACATCCAATTTTCTTGTATTGTCTTCCAAGCAAATAATATTAAACTGGATATTAATATATTTTGTTCATTTATTTCTTGGGTAAACGTGTATTGAAATTGGTCGGGGCATATTTACCAACATTACCAATGTGAACCTTACCGGTGACGTCCAATTCAGTAGCGATTTCGGCTATGTTTTTCCTCTTTTTGTTCCTATCGTGGTACAGAGGGGACTTGACGTTGACAAGACATTCTTGCACCCCCCAAAGATCACAAAATCTTGATGTTTTTTTCTAAATACCACGTAGCCATCTTCCTGTCCCATGAGCAACAGGTCTCCAAAAATTGAACTTATTCAATTCAGCTGTCCACAGCTTTCCACGGGCTTTCCACAGGGGTAAATATGCCCACAAAGGTCACTGAGTGAATACACACTGAATGACCTTTGTAAAAGATGACTCAAGAGTTTGAAGCTCGAGCGGCCACCTGAAACACGGTCACAATAGTCGTAATCATCTACAAACCTATTGACTTTTGTGGTTAACGTTATACAACTTTCAACAAGGCGGGACATATGGATACTTCGTAACAAAAGTTCCAATCGTATACACATTGCAACATTTTTTTGGAAACAAGCCACAAAATGACTATTGTCATGCAATGTATGGAGGCCTTCAGGCCTACGTGGGAGAAAACAGAATCGAAGTGTTTAGGATTTGTGGTTTTCTTGTGTAATTCTAGGGCCTCTTAGACCTATAAATGAAGCCCCACTGAGGGTACCCACATTGCAGACAACCTGTGCGACAATGGATGCTGTAGAGCTGCTGAGAAAACGACGCCGGCGCTACACCGTGACAGAAAAACTTGCCTACCTGAGAGACCAGAAGGAGGCACTGGTGAAGGGTACGGTGCGCAGTATGAGAGAGTTCGCCGCCCACTATAACATCCCCTGGGAAACGTTTAGAAGGTGGAATCTCGAGGACCTCGAGCAGAAGCAAGAACAAGGGCAGGGCCGGAAGAAGACGGTGATGGAGCCCCGTGATCCGTTATTGCCAGGTTGAGGACCAGCTTTACCAATGGCTGCAGCAGATGAGAGAGCGTCGCCTCGCAGTCTACGTTCTCGACATTCAAGATAAGGCGTTGGTAGTGTGGCATTGCTGGTGGAATGAGTTAGCCCAAGATGTCAGAGAAGGGATTCAGCATTGTCGCCCTCAGCTATGGGATTTCAACGCATCCATAGGCTGGGTGGAGTGCTTGATGAAGAGACGCCACGTGTCCTAAGGAAGGTGACCAAGAATACAACCACCGTCCCCGCTGATGCTGCTGCAAGGATCCAGACCTTCCGAGATGCGGTTACTGGGAGCATCGATCGTCTTGATATACAGATGCGGTTCTTCTTTAACATGGACCAAACCTTTGTCCTGTTTGATATGAGAACCATGTACACGGCCAACACCACGGGGGAGAAGGCCATAAACGTCCGATCATCCAGGTCTAATACGAAGCTGGGATACACCGTTACCCTCTGCATCGCAGCCTCTGGAGCAAAGTTGCCGGCGCACATCACCTTCTCCAGAAGAGGTTTTCGTCCGGGTGTTTGCAGCCCTCCAAGACAACCCACCAGCGCTAGCAGATGTAAAGATTACCCAATCGGAAACTGGTTGGATGAGGGAGGAAACGGCGCACCACTGGTTAGATGAAGTCCTATCACCCTACGTCACCGACAACGAGACCGACCAGTTCCTGTTAATCGTCGATCATTATCGGGTCCACCGGACAGAGAACTTCCGGACGAGAGTCCGCGACATGAGAGGCAGCCTGGATTACGTACGTACCTGCTGGTTGCACATCCCTCGTACAACCGTTAGACGTTGCAGTCATGAAGTCCTTCAAATGTCACGTACGGCGACAATGGAAATCGTGGAAAAAGGACCACACGGACGAACGAGGAGACTGCCCTCACATCGGCCTGAGAGACGTGACCAACATCATCAGAGATGCCTGGGATGCTGTTGATGAGGACGTTATCGTCAACTGATTTGAAGCATCGTTTCGACCAAGGCCAATCGAAGCTGGACCACATGCTATCTTGGAGAAAGAAGAGGAGACTGCCGTGGATGGACCAGAGTTCGTGAATGTAGTCGAGGAGGACATTGTGATGGACTTGAATTGACTGTGGGTGTTGTGAATGATTGTGGGTACGACTCTGAACGCTGGACAATCTAATAATGTACATGTATATCTTTAGCTTTGAAAAAAATTGAATCGGGATTTGCATCGTTCTATTTTATTCCTTCACTGATCACTTCAGACAAGACTGTACATTCAGAGGGATGTTCGGATTTGTCTCCAGATATGTGACGGACAACTTCTCATTCTTACCTATTTCGCACTGCAATGTATCTTTGAAAGCCCGAAGCTGGTAAAGGATGATAAGACCCGAAGACATGCTCCATTACCTCCCTGAGCAGTGCCTCACTTTGAAAGGGCAGGTCAGTCCCTAAAACCAGCAGAAGCCAATATGTCAGTTGGACTTTTTTCATGGACACCCTGTACACTATCAGCCATAAGCACTGGGACACCCTTTACACTACCAATGACGATTAGTTGAAAATGTTCTGGTACACTCAGAACAATGGCCGAAGGCCCTGTTCGGCCTTCTCAACAGCTCTGTTCGCCACCTTATGAGTCAGGGGCGGCGACACCGGCTGGTAATGAAGTGGTGTTATTTTCTTGAATTTACAGTATCAACGTCCGTCCAATTTGTCGATTATCAAAAAATATCCGTGGTCAACTACCAGTTTACTTTTCACCATTTACTTGCCCGACTGTCCGGAATATCATATCAAAATTTCAGATTCACAACCCATCGCAGTAGTTGATGCGACGCGGTCAATATTGACAATTTAACTGCTAAAAGGCTTAAAAAATCAATGATGGTCTTGTCTCGTTTGCATTCTTTTTCCAGTCGGGTCTTGACGATCTCTGAATGGCTTGGCGTTCCCTGATTGATCAGTTATGACGAGTTGGGGTGTTCCTGTTCAATGACAAATAATGAAGAAAATCAGTGTAATCATCATGATCATACAGACAACAACATTTGCGACAACCTTGTCAGTGCAAAACCGCATTGAAAACGGTTGAATAGTCGAGAAGATATAATAAGTTATGGGTGTTGATATCAATATGAGCTAGACTGTACAACTTATGATGGTAAAAAATCATTCCCATATTTGATGACGTATTTGGCAAAAACTATAAGTATACGTATAAGTTTTGCTATACGATCTCAAACTCTCTATTATACTCAACGTGTAGCTGTAAAATGGCCTAGAGAACGTTATGTTATGGTATACATGTACATGTACGTTTAACATACTGGATCCTCTTGCAGAGTGGTCCGTCTGTCAAATTGTATGGTGTACATTCTGGGGACCACGATGGACATAAGGCACCTTCTCCATAGAGCTATACCCTATACTATACTATACGCGAACAATAGTTTCATGGTCACCCCGGGTAATCGTCATTTGTGAAGTAGCGATTATTTACATGTCAATACCTGTCTATTCCTATTGTGGGACTGCAGCCAGAGAACTGGCAGTCTGGGCCTTGTGGTCACTGACCTATCGTATTCTATTGTATAGCCAGATATCGCGGGACACGATGGTGATGGGTGAATCGGCACGCGTGTGCAGGGCTCTTTATACCAGGAATATCGATAGGGTATTTTTTGATTCCGCAAATGACATTTAGTCTTCTTCCTCTTGTTCCATTACAGGAATGAAATGAAGTCCACAATTCTCTTCGGCGTCATCTCCGGCGTCTGCAAGAGCCTGCTCCTCTGCTGCATCGTCCTGCACTAGACCAGCCGCCCGAAATCCATTGAAGCGAGAAGTATGAGTAAAGAGAAACGAGGGGCGGTGGATAGAGAAGTTTTTACGTGCGTGCCAATAATTGAGAAAATTTTGACAGAATCATCCCACTTACGTAAACATTCTCAGGGGGGTTTGCCTCTATCTCCGCCATTGCAGCTCTAGTGGGGGTTTTGAATGTAATGTGAACCGCCATCTTCCTTCCATCGTTCCATCGCTAATATATCCATTTCTATTGTTCAATGAAGGAAACCTCAACGAGGTGGTAACAATTGGATTTATTTCATTTATTTCATACCTGCAAACTCACCTACGCCTCTCACAACGCACGTTTGCTCGGAACCCTTTCGTGTAGACTGACATCAGTTTGCAAGGATTTCGTCTTCCTTTGGCAGCCAATCTTGAAATGTACTCAGTGGGAGACGGACAACTGTTTGGCGGATGTTTCAGGGTCGACTTCCTGTATCACTCGAAAATCTGACACCCAAGAAAAATTGGTCAATGGTGATTTATTTAATCAACTGCAGATGTCTTGTCATATGTGAACGGTCCGGCAATTCACTTGGCCAATGAAATTAGATACTCTCACCCAGTCTTGGTGAGTTGGTGGGGAGTTCTATATTTTCGCCAAGATTGCCACCACAGGGGGGCTACTTCAGGTGGAATTGTCGTTTGTGAATGGTTCACCAACTGTTTCGAGCAAGGAAAATGTAAACAAGAGGTTTTGTTTTAAACTCTTTCAAGCCCTTTACAGCAAGAAAAAATGAATTCATGTTACTGGACACTAGCTTTTTTAGCTATTTGAGTCTACATTTCAAGGTGGAGTTCCGATTTTATGTTTTTGACATGTAAACACGTACATTGTACGTTGGCTGTTTTGAGAATGTCCATGGGCCTATAAAACTACAGGTATATACCTGATGAATCAGGAGCAATGACAGCAATGGGTCTCATAAGTAAGCTGTGCATTCCCTCCAAAATTTTTCCCTCCAGTGACGTCACAGACAGGTACAGGTAGCTAAAACTGTCTGGGCCTGACATTGGTGTGAACGCACAGTTGTTGAGGCCAGCAAGAGTGACTTGCCAGGTGACCCTACATCTGTTTTTGATCTTTGTGAGCAATAGATGGTAGTCTGTCCTCGGCTTTAACCTTTTCGTTTAGGCTGTACCGCCTTTTCCTTATTTGAGGAGCAACCTCCTGACCATGCGCCGGCGCTTCACCTTCATCCATAACAAGACTAAAATTGAGTCTGTGTCACCGTGTTTGGGCGCAAAGTACGAACTGGTCACGTCCGATCATCTTTTCCGATCGAGAGTGTTAATGGCAAAAGCGTTTTACGATGACGCGCAGCGCTATTCAAAGACAGCAGCCCTTTTTTGTTGAAAAATGAATTAACCCGATTGTGGTTTGTCCATTAGATCACTCCCCGTGCCGTGTAAGTTTCGGTCATTACGGCTCCTGAGTGAGTTGATAGTAAAGACAGTTTTAGAAGCGGCAGACATGGAATTCGTCAAACGACGACCACCCATCCGCGCATTTGCCGCAACAAAATCCTTCCAATTTGACGTCGTCCAGAAATATCATCAAGAAAATCACGAAATATAATATGTAAAGTCAAGGACTTAGTGAGCCCCCCTTTAGGTCGGGGGAGCTCCCCCGAACCCCCCTACGAGCATATGTTAAGTGCAAGCTCTAACAACTACAGCTGTTACAATGGGGGGGACACCCCCCAAACCCCCCTCCGTCGACATAGGTTTTTACCAGTGCGTTGGGGGGAAGCTCCCCCAAACCCCCCCGGTGGACAGTCAACTAGCCCTTCTGTGTCATACTGCTGGAGGGGGGGTGCGATGGGACCATCCATATAGTTCCTTCCGACACATTTTTGTTTTGGTAATGTAATACATTGTGATTGTCCTTATTCACGGGAATCGGGCGTTTCCAGTGATATACGACACAAATAGGTTGTCCTCATGCATTCACTTTGGAAACGCATTTTAAAATAGATGTTACGTCCTGTTAATGGGGCACGTCATCATCGCGTACATTTGGGAAAAACTCCCTAACGAGACCGGAGCAGACGGCTGAAAGTAGTTTAATTATTGGCCGCTAGGGTGCAGAATGTCGCTCACCCGAATTTTTCACGCAACTTTTGCTAAATAGAGCTAGTTCTAGTTGGTGATTCATTTTGATACTTCAGATTTGGGCAGAAGACCAATATAACTTAGTCGTCAGTGTGGTTTTAAGCTAGAAAAACGTATTTGTTTTTCTTAAAGTGCCTTTTTTGGACGGGTGTGTGCGATTGTTTTGTTTTTATGTCACGTGACCTCGATCATGTCGACACAAAATTGAAATAAACCACCCTTTTCTGTCATTATTTAGGACGGATATTTCTCTAATAAAAATATTAATTTAATTGGCCAATTTCTTAGGCATATGATGTAGCGAATTCCCATGAAGATTTAAATTAATTTAAATTAATTTCAATCAATGGGATAGCAACCACCACCGGAAGATCGCGGAGAAATCGGTAAACTCAACGGAGTTAATTCAGAAAAATACCAAAAAAAATTGTTTGTAGGATATACAATATTTGCTCTCTTTATTTCTCATCAAATCAGTATATACTCCCACACACACGTGTATCTTAAGAGCCCCTCCTAAAGGGGGGCTTATAAAAAGCAAAGCCCTAGAGGCAATATAGATTTTAACCATTGTAAGAGAAATACTCGAAGAATATAAAGACTTTGTTTATTCCGAAGAAAAGGCGTTGAAAAGTGTTTTACTAGGGCGATGAACATTTAGAAATGTACATGCCGTGAATGACTTGCTTATTGCTAACATGTGACCGAAAAGGCCCAATGGAAGCGTACCCTTTGACCAGCATTGTAATTATGCATAAGGGTGGATTACAAACCCGCTCTGACCATGCCCACTGCTATTGAACGAAAGTTAACCGCGCCTTATTCAAGGTGAATCACTCCTCGACATTGAATTCGATGCCCAATGACAAACAGGCAAATCCCTTATCTTTTTCTATAGTACCGTACAGGGCCTCATACAATGTACTAAGCACAGGGAATGCATAGTGGACCTCTCTCGGAAGAGGACCCAGTATATGAAGGTGAAGCGCTGGCGCATGATCAGGAGGTTGCTCCTCAAATAAGGAAAAGGCGGTACAGCCTAAACGAAAAGGTTAAGCGGATATCAGATTTTCGAGTGATACAGGAAGTCGACCCTGAAACATCCGCCAAACAGTTAGCTAATAGCGTACGTCTCCCAGAGAGTACGTTTCAAAATTGGCTGCAAAAGGAAGACGAAATCCTTGCAAACTGAGGTCAGTCTACACGAAATGGTTCCGAGCAAACGTGCGTTGTGAGAGGCGTAGGTGAGTTTGCAGGTATGAAATAAATGAGTGTCCTCAGATATTAACACAAAATCCAATTGTTACCACCTCGTTGAGGTTTCCTTCATTGAACAATAGAAATGGATATATTATTACCAGGTCAAGGAATCATTGTTTCTGTCACCCCAGCATGACCAGAGCTCAGGTCTTTCTTTGGGCAGGATGTCCTAGAGACAATCCATGGGACTTGTTCCCCCTTGAAACTTGCAAGAGGTAATCGAAACTTTTCACGCTGATAGTGCTGTTTTGTTGGCTTTGCGGCCCGAGTTCATCCTTAATATCGACGAAACTTTTGCCTTGTTTGATGCAGTTCCAAACTACACCTTAGACGATAGAGGAAATAGGCAAGTGAACATCACATCTTCACGAGGAAATCCACGTCTCGGCTGTTCGGTGACACTCGGCATTACTAGCGATGGAACGATGGAAGGAAGATGGCGGTTCACATTACATTCAAAACCCCCACTAGAGCTGCAATGGCGGAGATAGAGGCAAACCCCCCTGAGAATGTTCACGTAAGTGGGATGATTCTGTCAAAATTTTCTCAAGTATTGGCACGCACGTAAAAACTTCTCTATCCACCGCGCCTCGTTTCTCTTTACTCGTACTTCTCGCTTCCCTTCTCACGAGATGTGACCCCCCCCTTCCCTCCTCTCTACCGCGATAACCACATTCCTGAGGTAGCAAATCATACAGCAGAGGTCTGATAACCATGCACGTCGTGCGGCCTACGAAAAGATGTTTTTGGAAAACGTCATAAACCCAAGTTTATCAGTTGTCAATGATAACTTGCACCCAAAATCATTTCACCGGCTCCAATGGAATGTTGAGATGACTGACAAGGTTTTGCTCATGCACTGAAATGTGGCATAGCTTTTCAGCCATTATGATTATCTTGCAGATTGCCTAGTCGCCATCAGGATGGTTAAGGGTGTCCACAATGATAGAATATATCGACCAGGTACTCGAGCCATTCGTCGGCGAGGATACAACCTATCTCCACCTATGGGACCGTGCCAGGGTCCATCTCAATGCGGAAGTTGCTATCCGAGTCATCCAGCTTGGGGCACTAATTCAACTGATCCCAGCTAAGTCTACGCCGTTATTACAGCCTCTAGAGCTCACAGTGATGGGCAGCTTCAAAACGAAACTTCGACATGCATGGAAAGCATGGAAGACGGCCCACACACTGGCGGACGGTGCCTGCCCCAAAATTACCCTACTTAAGCTTGCCAATCTGATTGGGAGGGCATGGGAAGAAGTTCCACAACACGTGATTTTCAATGGATTTCGGGTGGCTGGTCTTGTGCAGGACGATGCAGCGGAGGGGGAGGTGGACCGAAGAGAATGGTGGACTTCATTTCATTCCTGTAATGGAAGAAGAGGAAGAAGACTAAATGTCATTGGCGGAATAAAAAATACCCTATCGGTATTCTTGGTATAAAGTAGTCCTTTTTGTGTGTGTCACCCTTTGTAAAATCATCCACAACAAACCAGCGTGTATGGCTGGCACGAGTGGACAGAATTCAGAATTATGCCACGGCATAAATCGGAATTGTGGTGCACCATAAATTGACCAATCAAAACCTCGGATCTTGTGAATTATACCGCGGCAGAAATAGGAATTGTGGACGGAAGTGTCATTAATAGAGGACGGAAGTAAATCGGAATTGTGCTGCACCATAAATCAACCAATCAAAACATCGGATCTCGTGAACTATGCCGCGGCATCAATAGAAATTGTGGACGGGGATTTTTGCCGCACCATAAATAAAACGAGTGCCACTTCCTGATTGGTCTGATTATGCCACACCACAATTCCTATTTGTGCCGTGGCAAAATTCTGAATTTTGTCCACTCGCGCCAGCCATAAGCGTGAGCCCTGCACACGGGTGCCGATTCACCCATCCCCATAGTGTCCAGCGACATCTGGCTATACAATAGAATACGATAGGTCAGTGACCACAGTGCCCAGACTGCCAGTTTGTTGGGTGCAGTCCCACAATAGGAATAGAAAGGTATTGGCATGTAAATAATCGCTACTTCACAAATGACGATTACCCAGAAGTATTAAGGTAGCAGGAAGGGTTGGGCGTTTGTGGTTTCTGAGTCTGAGGGGGTTGGTGTCTGTTGACTGTGCTTTAAGAGAGACTAGGCATGGCGCCAGTCTCTCTTAAAGCACAGTCAACAGGCATTTGGTCTCAGTATTTGGGTTTTGATTGCCATGACTGTACCCCTGTAAAAGTCAGAGGAGGAGAAGTTTGGAATGATGAAAGCATTGAAGAAGAAGAAATGTTATTATTGAGGAAAGCAAAATTTATTATGAGACGAGAAGGCAGTGTCCTGACTTGATTATTTTGAAAATGGCAGTCTGAACACATTAAAAGGTGGAACATGGCCTTTTATCGACTTTGAAGTGTTCCGCAGTTAATGGGAGACTATAGGCAGCAGCTAGGTAGGCAAGATAAAGTCATACAAATTTGCCAATAGGGGTCAGTCATATCTCTAGGCATGGCGCCAGTCTCTCTTAAAGCACAGTCAAGAGGCATTTGGTCTTAGTATTTGGGTAAGTACAGAATCAAGGCAGCTCAGAGAGCAATGATTGAACGATGCTGTGGACAAGTCCAAGGATACTGCATCAGTCACGACCAACTTCTCATCAGAAAGCGTCACCACCAGCATATTCAATGTTCAGTTCCAACCTGTACCAGTCCAATGCACGCCTGTCATGGTCAGCAGTGGTCAGCTTAGCGCGATATGGAACATTCTTCCGAAACTCAAGCGAGGGAAGTCTGCTCATTAGCCTATCTCGCGCACTGCTCCTTCTTGTCAAACATCGTAGTGAAATCGTGGTACAGTGGGGCGTCCTCGAGGATTGCAGCTGGTCGGACAGACGTGAGGTGGAATGTGGGCGGCTGCACTTCTTCGTTGATGTGCGATGGCAGATAACACAGTTGTTGCGTTGCATGACAGCTGAAAGTGAATGTGATATCATAGAACTGAGGCGTTTGCAATGAGACTATAGGTGAAGTAGAAGCAAGGAGTGAAATGGGCCATCTTCCAGTGACTAATATACAGAGTAAGGGCACTGGGTGTTGTTAGATTCAGCATTGAATGTATTCCTCGTACAAGCATGAATAGTGTGGACATACAGTGAGAGGTGAGAGACCCCTATTGACTACTTCTTGTAACTTTATCTTGGATATTATATTAGTATTGAACTTCTAGCCATGGAATATGAAGAAATTGAAGTTGTAGGCATGGAATATGAAAAATTATTCAACGGTGAAAGATATTATTCCATGAGGCTTTGCCGTGATCGCAAAGGACGCGACGCGATTGGTTCACATGCTAATGAGGTATGATAATGATAATTACCTCTATAATGCTACTTGGATAGCGACTGTGTCGTTGATTGCAACAGTGGTCTATGTCAATGTGTGCCTGTAATGTCAATGAAGTATGATGAGGTGATGACGATAGTGCAATTATTAAATATTGGCAAGAGATCATACTACAACATAGGTCTTGTTTTTGACAGATGACTGTGCGACATTCCCATTGGGTCTTGTTAGAGTCAGCGCTGCATGTATTCCTTGTACAAGCTTGAATAGTTGTGACGACTTTGTGGGGTGAGAGACCCCTATCGGCTACTTCGGCTAACTTTATCTTGCCTACCTAGCTGCTAGCAATAGTGCCCCTTTATCAGGACTGAAACCCACTGTGCGGGGCTAAGAAATTACCTTTATAATCCTAGTTGGATAACCACTAGATGATTTGAAGAGTGCTCTGTGGATGTGTGCCTGTAATGTCAATGAAAGTATGATGAGGTGATGACGATAGTGGAATGACGAAATACTGGAAAGAGATCTATTCCTAGAAGAACATATGTCCTGTTTTGACTAGGTGGCGCATTTTAGAATCAGCAGTGAGCACTGTGTGTAACATGGTGGAGGCAGCGGAGATAATAACTGTGTCGAAAGTATTGTTAAAGGGCCTTCCCTAGGCCCATGGGGTTAAATTTACAATCCACGATTGAAAAGACGTAGTTTGATCGCATTCAACTATAAATCCATTGAACAGTTGTGTTCCTTTAGTCAACCGATGACCTTTTGTTGGGCCATGATCGGGGATTGTAAACTGTAAATGTATTATGGACTGGGAGACGGGGGAAACACAACTGAAATAGACCAAAACAAGTGATTTTGGGGCTTTGGTTTAGACGCATGCCCCACATGCGCCATGCGGGATTATACGGTTCATGTGAACTTGTTGACATCTGCATGATCCAGAAGTATTAAGGTAGCAGGAAGGATTGGGTGTTTGTGGTTTCTGAGTCTGAGGGGGTTGGTGTCTGTTGACTGTGCTTTAAGAGAGACTAGGCATGGCGCCAGTCTCTCTTAAAGCACAGTCAACAGGCATTTGGTCTCAGTATTTGGGTTTTGATTGCCATGACTGTACCCCTGTAAAAGTCAGAGGAGGAGAAGTTTGGAATGATGAAAGCATTGAAGAAGAAGAAATGTTATTATTGAGGAAAGCAAAATTTATTATGAGACTAGAAGGCAGTGTCCTGACTTCATTATTTTGAAAATGGCGGTCTGAACACATTAAAAGGTGGAACATGGCATTTTATCGACTTTGAAGTGTTCCGCAGTTAAAGGGAGACTATAGGCAGCAGCTAGGTAGGCATGATAAAGTCATACAAATTTGCCAATAGGGGTCAGTCATATCTCTAGGCATGGCGCCAGTCTCTCTTAAAGCACAGTCAAGAGGCATTTGGTCTTAGTATTTGGGTAAGTACAGAATCAAGGCAGCTCAGAGAGCAATGATTGAACGATGCTGTGGACAAGTCCAAGGATACTGCATCAGTCACGACGGGCCAACTTCTCATCAGAAAGCGTCACCACCAGCATATTCAATGTTCAGTTCCAACCTGTACCAGTCCAATGCACGCCTGTCATGGTCAGCAGTGGTCAGCTTAGCGCGATATGGAACATTCTTCCGAAACTCAAGCGAGGGAAGTCTGCTCATTAGCCTATCTCGCGCACTGCTCATTCTTGTCAAACATCGTAGTGAAATCGTGGTACAGTGGGGCGTCCTCGAGGATTGCAGCTGGTCGGACAGACGTGAGGTGGAATGTGGGCGGCTGCACTTCTTCGCTGATGTGCGATGGCAGATAGCACAGTTGTTGCGTTGCATGACAGCTGAAAGTGAATGTGATATCATAGAACTGAGGCGTTTGCAATGAGACTATAGGTGAAGTAGAAGCAAGGAGTGAAATGGGCCATCTTCCAGTGACTTATATACAGAGTAAGGGCACTGGGTGTTGTTAGATTCAGCATTGAATGTATTCCTCGTACAAGCGTGAATAGTGTGGACATACAGTGAGAGGTGAGAGACCCCTATTGACTACTTCTTGTATCTTTATCTTGGATATTATATTAGTACATGTATTGAACTTCTAGCCATGGAATATGAAGAAATTGAAGTTGTAGGCATGGAATATGAAAAATTATTCAACGGTGAAAGACATTATTCCATGAGGCTTTGCCGTGATCGCAAAGGACGCGACGCGATTGGTTCACATGCTAATGAGGTATGATAATGATAATTACCTCTATAATGCTACTTTATCAAGACTGAAACCCACTGTGCGGGGCTAAGAAATTACCTTTATAATCCTAGTTGGATAACCACTGTGTAGATGATTTGAAGAGTGCTCTGTGGATGTGTGCCTGTAATGTCAATGAAAGTATGATGAGGTGATGACGATAGTGGAATGACGAAATATTGGAAAGAGATCTATTCCTAGAAGAACATATGTCCTGTTTTGACTAGGTGGCGCATTTTAGAATCAGCAGTGAGCACTGTGTGTAACATGGTGGAGGCAGCGGAGATAATAACTGTGTCGAAAGTATTGTAATAGGGCCTTCCCTAGGCCCATGGGGTTAAATTTACAATCCACGATTGAAAAGACGTAGTTTGATCGCATTCAACTATAAATCCATTGAACAGTTGTGTTCCTTTAGTCAACCGATGACCTTTTGTTGGGCCATGATCGGGGATTGTAAACTGTAAATGTATTATGGACTGGGAGACGGGGGAAACACAAGTGAAATAGACCAAAACAAGTGATTTTGGGGCTTTGGTTTAGACGCATGCCCCACATGCGCCATGCGGGATTATACGGTTCATGTGAACTTGTTGACATCTACATGATCTAGTGCTGTTATTGGTCATGGTACATGGTAGGCCTAATCATCATGGCTATATGTTTCACGAAAAGCTCGGAGTAAAATGAACTGCCGATGAATAATGATGTTGTTCATGTTTACCATGTTTACTAGTACATAGCCATAGGGTATGCACTGGCCAGTGCACTTTCTGCACGTCGTCATGGTCATGTACGTGATACCGTAACCTTGCATATTTTGTTTTTTGAATGCGCATGCTTTTTGGGCAAAATCACTTGTACCAACACTAATGAATAATGTCTTCTTATCCCTTTGACTCCATACACAGTGAGGGCATTGTCCCATTCCCATCAAATGGTAACTTATTGTACCGTATTAGGGTGGAAGTTGGGGGAGCAGATACCTACCGTTGCACGCCTGTCATAATCAGTAGTGATGAGCTTAGCGCGATATGGAACATTCTTCAGAAACTCAAGCGAGGGAAGTCTGCTCATTAGCATATCTCGCGCACTGCTCCTTCTTGTCAAACATCGTAGTGAAATCGTAATGGAAAACGTCTGGCTTTGCGCCAGACGTTGAGACTAATAAGTGAAGAACTAATAGGTAAAGAACTTCTACTTGCGCGAGACTGCTCTGATAAAATTATCATTGCAGAGACTACGGTGACGTACACATATATTTTTTACAATCAAAAATGCCCTCAAAAGACGACATGGAATGATTATTTTATTGATATTTCCTACTATATACCTTCCAATTATGACTTTATACAAATAGATCGGCGTTAGGTCGCATGCTTTTCTTTCCTGGTGACACTATAAAGCAAAATAGTTGCAACCCCGTAAATGCGCTATAAGTCCAATAATAAGTGACGGTGACCCGTTATAAATGTTTCGCCAGCTTCGCTTTTTTGCCGCTACGCGGCGCGTTGGGCCCTTGCGTCTAGTGCTGTTATTGGTCATGGACATGGTAGGCCTAATCATCATGGCTATATGTTTCAGGAAAAGCTCGGAGTAAAATGAACTGCCGATGAATAATGATGTTGTTCATGTTTACCATGTTTACTAGTACATAGCCATAGGGTATGCACTGGCCAGTGCACTTTCTGCACGTCGTCATGGTCATGTACGTGATACCTTGCATATTTTGTTTTTTGAATGCGCATGCTTAGTTTTTGGGCAAAATCACTTGTACCAACACTAATGAACAATGTCTTCTTATCCCTATGACTCCATACACAGTGAGGGCATTGTCCCATTCCCATCAAATGGTAACTTATTGTACCGTATTAGGGTGGAAGTTGGGGAGCAGATACCTACCGTTGCACGCCTATCATAATCAGCAGTGATGAGCTTAGCGCGATATGGAACATTCTTCAGAAACTCAAGCGAGGGAAGTCTGCTCATTAGCATATCTCGCGCACTGCTCCTTCTTGTCAAACATCGTAGTGAAATCGTAATGGAAAACGTCTGGCTTTGCGCCAGACGTTGAGACTAATAAGTGAAGAACTAATAGGTAAAGAACTTCTACTTGCGCGAGACTGCTCTGATAAAATTATCATTGCAGAGACTACGGTGACGTACACATATATTTTTTACAATCAAAAATGCCCTCAAAAGACGACATGGAATGATTATTTTATTGATATTTCCTACTATATACCTTCCAATTATGACTTTATACAAATAGATCGGCGTTAGGTCGCATGCTTTTCTTTCCTGGTGACACTATAAAGCAAAATAGTTGCAACCCCGTAAATGCGCTATAAGTCCAATAATAAGTGACGGTGACCCGTTATAAATGTTTCGCCAGCTTCGCTTTTTTGCCGCTACGCGGCGCGTTGAGCCCTTGCGTCTAGTGCTGTTATTGGTCATGGTACATGGTAGGCCTAATCATCATGGCTATATGTTTCAGGAAAAGCTCGGAGTAAAATGAACTGCCGATGAATAATGATGTTGTTCATGTTTACCATGTTTACTAGTACATAGCCATAGGGTATGCACTGGCCAGTGCACTTTCTGCACGTCGTCATGGTCATGTACGTGATACCTTGCATATTTTGTTTTTTGAATGCGCATGCTTTTTGGGCAAAATCACTTGTACCAACACTAATGAATAATGTCTTCTTATCCCTATGACTCCATACACAGTGAGGGCATTGTCCCATTCCCATCAAATGGTAACTTATTGTACCGTATTAGGGTGGAAGTTGGGGAGCAGATACCTACCGTTGCACGCCTGTCATAATCAGCAGTGATGAGCTTAGCGCGATATGGAACATTCTTCAGAAACTCAAGCGAGGGAAGTCTGCTCATTAGCATATCTCGCGCACTGCTCCTTCTTGTCAAACATCGTAGTGAAATCGTAATGGAAAACGTCTGGCTTTGCGCCAGACGTTGAGACTAATAAGTGAAGAACTAATAGGTAAAGAACTTCTACTTGCGCGAGACTGCTCTGATAAAATTATCATTGCAGAGACTATGGTGACGTACACATATATTTTTTACAATCAAAAATGCCCTCAAAAGACGACATGGAATGATTATTTTATTGATATTTCCTACTATATACCTTCCAATTATGACTTTATACAAATAGATCGGCGTTAGGTCGCATGCTTTTCTTTCCTGGTGACACTATAAAGCAAAATAGTTGCAACCCCGTAAATGCGCTATAAGTCCAATAATAAGTGACGGTGACCCGTTATAAATGTTTCGCCAGCTTCGCTTTTTTGCCGCTACGCGGCGCGTTGGGCCCTTGCGTCCAGGGTAGGCCTTGTCCATCGTGGTCCCCAGAATGTACACCATACAATTTGACAGACGGACCACTCCGGCAAGAGGATCCAGTATAACAAGACTAAAATTGAGTCTGTGTCACCGTGTATTGGCGCAAAGTACAAACTGGTCACGTCCGATCATCTTTTCCGATCGAGAGTGTTAATGGCAAAAGCGTTTTACGATGACGCGCAGCGCTATTCAAAGACAGCAGCCCTTTTTTGTTGAAAAATGAATTAACCCGATTGTGGTTTGTCCATTAGATCACTCCCCGTGCCGTGAATGACTTGCTTACTGCTAACATGTGACCGAAAAGGCCCAATGGAAGCGTACCCTTTGACCAGTATTGTGATTATGCATAAGGGTGGATTACAGACCCGCTCTTACCATGCCCACTGCTATTGAACGAAAGTTAACCGCGCCTTATTCAAGGTGAATCACTCCTCGACATTGAATTCGATGCCCAATGACAAAGTGGCATATCCCTTATCCCTTTCTATAGTACCGTACAGGGCCTCATACAATGTACTAAGCACAGGGAATGCATAGTGGACCTCTCTCGGAAGAGGACCCAGTATTACGTAAGGTGTCTGACAAATCAGTGACATCAGCCAAGGAGCACCCAATCTCTCGAGTGGCCTGTACTTGTTATCCAGGCGTTTGCGTTTTAAATGTTTTTCATTTGCAGAAACGTAGGCCGCTATATCATTTTTTGTGTTCCGACATGCCCTAATTATCCCGCGTTATATCGTGCATCTTGCATAATATCCGCAACCACATGTATAATAAAGACGAGTCTTTTTTATTTCTTGGTATTAAGGAGAGGGTGTCTTACAAAGTCATGGAAAATCCAATCGTCATTTCTGTGTACTCAGATTCAAGAGTTGCTTCACATGAGGGACTCGGGTGATGGATTCTTAGCAACCGAGGAGATCAATGAGATATTAGACCATTTATGTACATCTTAGGTGACTTCCTCGGTTGATGGGATTCTACCGCTGGAGTGCCTCATGTACAACTAAATTATATGTCCTCATTTTGTATCGATATTTTGTCAAACTTGTTACAGCACTGTATATATTTCAACACCATGCACCTCTGATTGTACCTAGTACGAAATAAACATATATATATATCTATTTAGTTTAGCGATCTCCTCTTACCTAATGACAATGTCACTGGCTAAACCATTGGAAAAGAGTTTAGAATCACTATACATGACAAACTCAAATAAACTAAAAAAGGTTTTTGAACTTTAAAAAGCACGAACATTGTCAAGCTTACCAAAGCTTTCGTAGCAATCCAGCCACTTCGTCAGTTACTTCTGGTCGTCACTGACGAAGTAGCTGGATTGCTACGAAAGCTTTCGTAAGCTTGACAATGTTTATGCTTTTGTAAAGGTAAAAAACTACTTTGGATCATAATCGCTTTCACAAGTCAAATAAAACCTTTGCCCTAAATGCCCTTAGATTAATATGACAAATATCCCACTTTGGTGGTTCGAAAGCTGACAATGTTCGTTCACCTAGTTGACAAGTCTGGCCTCACTGAACAGCACCAATGTTTATTTCTTTTTACTTTTAATACATGTAAACGTACAGCGTAAGGCATTTAATGACAGGGAATCGCTGCCCCCAGGTGGCAGCACCTTGACTCATCCAGGCAACCTTCCAATTCACTGGCTGATTCACTATGAGAACCTCTACCTATGGCGTTTAAAGATGGAAAGGGGAAAGGGTGTTTCACCACCTTTTTAAGGTAAATACTCGTACTATCTACCTGTGATAACTATGATAACCATCCAGTATATATAAGTTTCGTACATTCACACAATCATGTTTTAATGGGTCAAAATTGTTTATTGCCTCCCAATACGCGATCCACTTGCTTGTTTTCTCAGTATTGTAGAGAGTTGCTATCATTCCCCAAACCTGACACTGATCCGTGCCTGGTGGTTTGAAAAATAGATGGGGAAGCCCTTCCGCTACTACCCCCACGTCCTTAGCGAGTAATCCAACGTACACATCATCAATATGAGCAGCTTGTGACACATTGTATTTCTCTTTGATGAGAAAAGACGCTTCGTGGAGCTTTTTAACCACCCTCATTGAATGCAATACGAAGTACCCTTTCAGAAAGGTTGGGTAGGCGAGATCCGCTGGCCACAGATCTGCTCGAACATACCATTTAGATCCCTTGCCGAACTTTATAGCTCCTTTTCTCTCACGGAAACCCACGAAGAGATTATGAGTTTGCTCCACTCGTAACTGCAAGAGGTATTCCAAAAGATTCTTTGGGAATACCATCGCATCGTCATCGCACTTGATCACAAAACTAGCAGACGGACAATGAGTTCCGACCCAACCCATTGAAAATAAGGTCTTCCGGGTCAGGTTAAGATAATCATCCCTAAATGTTCCAGACACGATAATATCATCGTTTTTCCTACTTTCATTTAATACCGTTAGGTACGTTTTTTGGTCCATTCCTCCTAAAATGAATGCGTAACGCATGTCAAAACCGCGGTAATTCCGTATTGTACCCCAAGTGCGACGGATCCTGTTTCTTCTTATTATGTTCCCAGGAGCTGAATTGATTATAAAGACAAGAAACACCTCTGAACGGTTGTCACAGATATTATCATTTAAGATCTCGGGATATTCCTTCAGTTCCGAAGAAACGAGAAGATTCCGACGTTTCAAAACAGTCAAATTTGGGCGATATTTCCTGGAATTCTCCGTTGAAACAATGTGCCCACTGCTGCTTATTAATCCATGGATTGTCAAGAATACAAGGTTGAAGAAAATGGTGATCAATATCTTCCTCTTGCAGATCGCCTTAAATACCATGTTGAAGTGATGTAGAAGAGGATTTATCGTCTGCTCTGCTCGACTTCCGTTGTACAACTTCCCTTCATGGCGCGGCAGACGAAATAATGGCCGGCGAGTGGGCAAATGCCCGCAACCTCGTTTACCCTGGGGTCATTGCGCGCTCCTTTGGACACTTGCACTGCTCCAGCTGTTATCATGTTGTGCAAAAAACATATTTGATTGGTCAACGAATAACGTTTGACATGCAAATAAGATGTAAATAATGTCATGGTATTGTAACAGACGGCTTTATATCCTACTTAAACTGCGGTTTACTGGTATCTCTGATAATCCGACCAAAATCAGTAGGTTCGGATCATCAGCAGACACCAATCTCTGGAGATGAGGAGGGCCTTCCCACGAGGCCGTCGATCTTGACCTGCAGTGTGCCGATAGAAGGTCACAAAGGGTCACGTCCAGGTAGAATCGTAGAATCGAGAAAATCGACAAGTCGGATATTGTTGGATAAATATATTAGAATTTTCGTGAGAAAGTATTCAAGTACAACATTCAAGTGAGCTGTGTACTAAAGGACAACTTACGTTAAGGTTATTTAAGGGTTGCTGAGAATCAGGATGGAGAGGTTAATATTTAGAATCTATGCCTAAGCAGGGAGCGTTTAATTTCGTATTTTTCAGACCGAAGTCAAAAGTCAAGACCCTAGATACTGGGTGTACCTCCTTTTTAAAGCCCCAACTGTCGCGCATGCGTCGTTGACCAGGAAGACCCTAACTCGTCATAAATGACCAATCAGGGACGGCCAAACCATTTAGGAATCGTCACAACCAAACCACGAGAGCGTGATTTGGCCCTTATGCAAACGAGCATCTGTGACCCAAGCCTATTGTTTCGGGGGTCCCTAAATGGCGACGACGATCCTGAGTCAGCGCGACAGCTGTAAACCTGCGAAAAACAAGTTTTAGAAATTCTGACCGAAGTCAACTTAATTCCAACTGACAACTCATTACTAATTAAGACTAGGTGGTTTTCTTGTTAATTAAATAAAAGATGGTCTTTATAAATTAACCCCGTGAAAGGACAGCTTGAGTTCTCAGCGAAGTCAGAATTTGTCAAACTAATTGACCGAGTAAATATGTAGTCGAAACTCTCACACAAAAGAGAGGATGTCATTTTATATCAATTTATATGTCTGACCTCGATGCCAAGTTCCCAAATCGTACTTTCACGTACTTCACAAAGGGTAGAAACAAAGGTTTTAATTAAATAAATGGTTTACAAAATCACCATTCGTTAACTATCATCAGGGTGATTACCCTTTAAGAATTTCATTCATACAACATTATTTTAGTCGAGATATAAAACAGTAATTGAAAATTCTTATATAAATTATGGCTTTCCGCCTATGACTATAGGTATAACTTATTCTAAGGAAAACTAAGGATGTGTCGTTCGAATAAACTATTAATATATCGCTTCAATTTATGAATCTTAGTTTTTAGACATCACGTTTTTCAAAGTTATCTCCCTGTGTATTTGGTCAGGATGTACGCAAATTTTAGCAACAGCTGAAGGGTAATTACGTGAATGACTCCAATACTTCGTATAGTTTTGTACACAGCTCTTACATAGATATAAACCACAGATTTTGTCGGATTTAATGTGTTACCTCAGAGTGAGAGTGTGGCGGCTTGAACAATTTATATTAATCATTTGACCAACTTAAAGGGAAAATTACCCTACCATGCTCTAAAAATTCCACCTTAAACTATTCCAATCTAAGAAAAATAAACCGCAGTTTAAGTAGGATATAAAGCCGTCTGTTACACCCTCACCCCCGAATAACACATTACTCCTGGAATGTGACGAAAAACCGACACCACTCGCCCTCGCGAATCTCCGGTCACCCACTTAAGGGGAAATGAGGAGTTGAAGTGACCTCGGAACAGTTTTGCCAAAGAAACCAGAACCACACCTCTCAATCACTCTACAACCAACCTTAATAACGTATATGACGTAACCAATCACTTCCAGCTTTGCCAGCCGCTTGGGTATATTTTTCAAGAACAGAAATCACCATGTATAATTTCATAATAAGATCAGAGGTGTAGTAATGGCTTAATCAGGAAACCCCGTCCCGAGGACGTTATCCAGTGTCTTTAACGAGAGTCATACCTCGTGACAGTTCACTGAGGTATAGATAAACAATAAGGAAAGCACAAAGTCTATCCGGACCAGTTGAAAGAAGGACGGAATCAACCCAGTCGAAGATCCGATGGGTAGTTGCGTGTCGGAGTCGAGACACCAAACGGAAGACTTCCATTCCACTACTTATGTTACATGTAGAGTAATTCTGGCATTTGCGATGAAGTATGCGTCACTGCGCCGATAATTTTATCGAATGGCGGGAGTCGTGTACCAACGGTAAGGAAGACGAAGATCGAGGTCATCCCTTTCTCGATGAAGAAGTATTACCGCAACGAAGTCGATAACACCGGGTAACACCGGTTGGCACGGAGATTTCCCGGCAATACAGCACTTATAAGATGTATGGAAAACGTATAATCTTCAGGAATAAAATCGTTCGGGAACACGGAGATGACTTCAAAGTAACATTCATATCCTAGAACACTCCGGAAGTAGCCATCAGGAAAGTCGATGATGAATGACGCGTGCAACACGAAATGTTTATGTAAACACGAAATCGAAAGTTTATCAATCATGGCATCCTGCCTGACTAATATCGCGGTGCGACATTACGTTACGGTGATGGTAGGGTCCCTGAGGAAGACGATACTTTTCAAGACGCAGCATCTTGATCGTGAAGAGCCCCAAAAGAAGTAATGTGGAAAATTGCGTACTCGATGTACAGCAGCAGGACTGGCATACGTAGATGTTACGGAACTCGTTCTAGATCGCAAAATTACCGACTCTATATGGATGTTGAACCCTCTTCCCTGGATGGCTTTTGGCGAAGTCGGCTGATTCGGGCTGATATCCTCAAGGTCCGGACAGTCTTTGGTAGGGTGCTTGTTGTACGATTAAAATAGAATGTAACCGAGGTGAACACATTATCATTACCCATATTCCCGGCGTGAATACCGGTTCCAAGCCTTAAACGTTTCCATAATATTCTTCATAATACAATAATCAATAAAATCGGTCCCAAGCCTTAAATCTTCCCATAATATCTTACATAATACAATAATTGATAAATATTTATAATTCTTTCCCTGTTCATTTTAAGTAAAAGTTTCTATATAAATTTATCTCTGACTTCAAACATCAATCAACAGTTCTCCACAATACGTGGTTTGTCACTCCGCTTGGCCGTCCCGTAAATTAAATTAAACCATTCTGTAATTAACGTTCATTTCAACATATAAATTACCAATCACGACAATCGTCCAAGTTATCATTCGCATTCCGGTGACATTGACTCATAATAAACTGAACATACTGTCTCAAAATTCAACAACCTAATCAGCGGTGAAAAAAAAAACCCCTTATACCGTGAATAAAACACCTCCACCGTTAATAGTGACACCGTCTACGGCCGCGACTAGTACCGCAGTGAATTACAACAATAGTACCATAGTAAGGATAACACCATAGTACCGACAGAGAACAAGGCACCTTGCCTTGATAGATTAAAGACCCTTTCCCCTCAAAGCTGATACGGCCAGCCCAAAGGCTCAAGAGAAAAAAAAGAACCAGTCAGTAATTTCACGAGAAAGAAAAAAAAATATTAAGGGGCGGGGTACGGCTTATCAGTATTTAGGGCGTAGCCAACCGGGTCAGGTCGGGGTACAAGTTTTTGTGGGGGCGGGCCTTTTTCCCCGACTCCGATTTCAACGGTTTCATTATTTGGGGGTCGGCCTCCTTCCTATATTCCAGGGGGTAGTGCACTCCCTGGAAGAAAAGGGAAAGAGTGCAGCTGTAATCCTCTTTCAGGATGCCAGTGAGGTCGAAAGCTGAAAGGGATAATACGTTCACTGTCACGGGCAGCTCGACTTCGATGGCAGCCGATCCGTGGCCTATGACGCAATTATCGGGCCACTGTAGCTCGATCTCCCTCCGAAAACAAGCCCCCCGGGCAAAAATGGGCATTTTAAAGGCTCTGGTCAGTTGCTTGCAGCGAATAAAGTACATTGATGGGTGACCGAGCAAGGGCATTAGGGTCAATTGCACGGCTTTATCAATAGTGATAATCTCCAGCGTCAGCCAGGACATGCGACCATCCATGTTGGATGCGACAAGGGTAGACCGGCGACTTCTGATCCAGGATCCCAGTGGTCCGATCAACGATTTTAGGAAGATAAAGCCAACCAACCCAATGCTAATGATCAATAACACCCGGTCAATGTCCAAAAGGGTAGTCAATTCTTCCTGTACGCTTTTAGGAAGGGACAGCGTTATGCTGGAGTTGGCAGGGATTACATAAGATCTGGTCAAGGGGATGTTTGCTGCAGCTAAAGGAATTAAAGATGTGGCTGAGGCTCGCTGTCTACACCAGAGATATAGGAATCCGACCAAAGCTGTAACCGATAAAATTGTATTAGCAACCGACCACATCCAGTAGCCACCACCCGCCGACCCGGCTGTGGGGAGAGGCGCTTGGCCAGCCATTGAACTCAAAATTTGGTCGCTCTTCGTCTCGAAAACCTCATTAGAGGACTTCACATTTTTGGCAATTTTCTTAAAATCGAGGGAGTATTTCCTCTCCCGTTGCATTACATTAGACCAATTCGTGGCGCCCATCTTAAGGTTAGGTATTTGAGCAGAAAAGGGCGTGTGGAATCCAGTATTCCCGCGAATCTTGGCAAGCTCCGATGGTTGATAGAAGCTATGTAAAACGGGAAGGTTCGCAGTGTGCAGAACAGTGATTTTGTCCTCGTCATCTGCCGCACACTGAGATACCTTCGCGAAAACCTTCCATTTGTCCGTCACCAAACCACAGTTACATTTAAGACGGACAACACAAAATAAACAAGCCGGGATAGCATCTGGAGAGCCTCCGTCACATGTAAGTGACCAGCTCTCCTGTTCGCTACCGCTAACTAAATAGTAATTATCTCCCACTGCTAATGCTCCCTCAAACAGCGGACCGGTTTGATAACGGATTTCGCAATGGTCGTGAACGCGTTCAGGCATGTCAAAATATAAGGCGGAAGCGCAACTAACTACGTTTCTTTCGCGGACGCTAATCATAGCCGGACACAACTTCACATCAGCGCCCGTGCAACTAGCGTACAATTTAAAATCAAACTCACAATAATATTGAGCATCACGGGTAATACCAAAATAGGCCGGGAGGTCATCGATCAGTGTCGAGTTATACTTGGTAGTGCCATTCAGAGGTATCGGCAAAGCGATAATACTAAAAATATCTAGGAAAGCGTTTGTAGCAGTCACTGGTACCTTGACCGTGATGTACATGCTATTTGCAGATTGAGTGAAGAGGATATCTTTCACCTGGTAGTAATAAGAGACGCTAGGGTGAGCCACCGTATAAGTGGGGTGTGCCGCAGCAAGAGTATTGGTTATTTCATCAAGCATGCCCTGAACCTGATCGGGTGATATGATGTGTGCAGGCAGGAACCCGCGTAGGAGATCCTGTACACCTAAAGTCCACGCGGTACTCCGGTCCTGGATGACCGAGTAGGCCTGGAGGTACAAAATCGCGTCTTTTATCAGAAGTAACAAGATGTCCGACATCGCTTTACTAGTGTTCTCCTGGTCAGCCACCTTCTGGGTCAAAAACTCTAAATTGGAATGGAGGTCGGAGATAGCCGTCATAGCGTTACTTATGCGTGCGTCTGACGCATTCATGAAGGATCCCAGTTTCGTTCCGAGAGTTTTCACTTGGTTTGCTGTTACGGCCCCTAGTTCCTGATATTTCTGCAGATGCTGTGCCACAGCGGCGACATCATCAGCGGAGGCTAAACCAAATAGGCTGGTCGCTATGTGACCTAAGCCGGAGAAAATGGCCCTTTTATTTCTAAGGGATACCCTTCCAGGGATCAAGCCCTTAACAGTATCCATGTCTCTTGTGATCTGAACCAAGGACGCTTCTTCTTTCTTTCGTAATTCGTCCAACCAATCTGTAATCTGATTACAGAATATGAGAGCAGACCCAGCAAAATTCGCGGCACAAGCTCTGGGGTGTACCACACGCAATTGGCTTACCTGTGCAACGGTAGGGGGCGCACGTTGAATCCGCCGATCACCCACTGGGGCTGACGTCTGTGCAATTATCTTCGACGTCGTCGCGGGTGTAACTGGCTCATCCTTCAAATCGGCCGTTGATTCGTAAAGTCGGGCGCGGCTTTCCGCCGCAGCAAGGGTACGGGGAGACTGGCGCAAAACATACTTTCTGATATCTGTACGGAGACCCCTGATGAAATAGCCTAGCTTGTCCATGTCGGATACGTTCAGCTCGGCACAACGCGTGTGGATGTCGCTTGCAAACACCTCCACCCTTTCATTAGGAAGTTGTACCCTATTCATCAGTTCGGTTAGCTTAATGTTTCTCATGTCCGTATTATAAAACCTATCCAGAAAAGCTTTGATCAGCACCTTAAAATCATCCCTCGTTGTCGCACTAAGGTTCCAGTACCACGCGGCAGCGACACCTTTCAAGTGAAGCGCGAAAAACCCGGCGCGGTCGGCGGCGCTGATATGTTGTGTCTTACAAACTAAGTTAAAGTTACGAACAAAATTTTGCGCGTTTTGATCAATACCCTGAAACGACTCGATTTTAAAGTTCTTTAACGCTGGAGGAGCACTAGCAGGGCGGCGATTCTCGCGACCAATTGCGCGGATGGCAAGGTCCTTACAGATCGAAGTTAAATCATTTATCCTCTCACTTGCGGAGGCATGCATGACCGTCAAGTCAGCTATCTGCTGGTTTACATCGGGCACGTGACGGGACGCATAAGTTGGCCTAGGGGTAGAACTATTTGGAATTCCACTAGGGCCGGAATCGTCGCAGACAGAGTCCCAATGAACGCGATGAGGCGACGAAGTTCTACTGACGGAGGTATTCCGCTTGACATGGTCACCTGCCCGATACGAGGGCGTGGCCTCTGTCGTACGTATATTTGAATATGAATATGTGGCACGTGGTGACGCGGTCGAAGTAACCCCACTATCTCGTCTAAAATAGTCAGACGACATATATGAAGGCTTGGTTGCTGTCGCCGGTGTGCTGGATGATGAATATATTGATGAATATACGCCAGCCACCGCCTGTTCACGCTTCATAGATGGCGGTGATATCGGCTCAGACTTAACCGATGCCTGGTCGTGTTTAGCCTCGCGATCGAGCGTGTTACATTTTACGCGTGGGGTGTACCTGATATCGGAGCCAACATCCGAACGCCGCAAAGCTTCCCCAAACTGCGCCACGGAGGCGGGGTCAAGTGCGTCGAATTTTGACATCCGAGGTCTGGCACCGTCGGCTGATTCGGACCGAGGCATGACGTACCCTACATCGGGAGCAGCATCCGTGCGTAGTGAGGGTGACCCGTACCCTGCCCCGTGGGCCAGGTCCAACGCATCGAATGTTGACTTCCGAGGTCTGGTGGTCGTGACATGCGTCAAATCCGGCTCGCCATACCGGGCGAAATCGTAACCTTGACCACACATGTCGTCGGCCAAATCATCCGCCACACCCTTAGACGGCACGACCGTATCCTCGAGGTCGCCGCCCTCGGACGACGGAAATAGCGAATCATTCGATGAGTGAAAGCCAAAACGCGGGCCATAATCATAATCATAACCTGAACGTAATGTCGCCATGTTATCTACCTATTCATCAATTTTAAATCGAAGTTATAAATGTATTAAGGCTGAAAAATCGGATGGCAATTCGTTCAATATGAAATCGGATCAGAAAGTTAATTTGAAATCGGATTATGTATCAATTTTAAATCGAAGTGTTAAATATACCACTGCCCGAAAATTGAAAAATAAAATCGAAAATTGGAAGGCATTTCGTTCAATATGAAATCGGATCAGAAAGTTAATTTGAAATCGGATTATGTATCAATTTTAAATCGAAGTGTTAATTATACCACTGCCCGAAAATTGAAAAATAAAATCGAAAATTGGAAGGCAATTCGTTCAATATGAAATCGAATCGGAAAACCATACGAAATCGGGGGGGGGGGGGGGTTTAAACTATGGAGTGTGATTCAGGGAATTTGACGTTACGGGAACCAACCACGAAATCTAAACCCCGCAAAAGAGCTAGACAGAGATCACGAAATTCGGCACAACAGAATACAATATCGTCACAGTAAATCATGATGTGATGTCCACAGTTGCGGCATCCGCGAGGGCCGACGTTCGACGGGGGATTCATTCTAAAGGCTAGTACAGGGCAAAACATTCAACGGGGAATTACATGCAAAAGGGGCTTTTACAGGGCTGTCACAGGGCTTTTTCGACGGGGAGTAACATTCAAAGGGCTCGTACAGGGCACAACCTTAAAAATACGGACATGTATGGTGATAAATATCGGAAATTCGGTGACCTACCTGGATCTTTAAACTGAAGCATCTGCTACCATGTCTCCAAGCACTGGTATCTCTGATAATCCGACCAAAATCAGGAGGTTCGGATCATCAGCAGACACCAATCTCTGGAGATGAGGAGGGCCTTCCCACGAGGCCGTCGATCTTGACCTGCAGTGTGCCGATAGAAGGTCACAAAGGGTCACGTCCAGGTAGAATCGTAGAATCGAGAATATCGACAAGTCGGATATTGTTGGATAAATATATTAGAATTTTCGTGAGAAAGTATTCAAGTACAACATTCAAGTGAGCTGTGTACTAAAGGACAACTTACGTTAAGGTTATTTACGAATCAACGGCCGATTTGAAGGATGAGCCAGTTACACCCGCGACGACGTCGAAGATAATTGCACAGACGTCAGCCCCAGTGGGTGATCGGCGGATTCAACGTGCGCCCCCTACCGTTGCACAGGTAAGCCCAATTCAGTCTGCTATCTCCGATCTCACCTCTCGTTTTGACTCAATGAATCGTGTAGTGAATGATTTGGCAAGAAATATGTCCAGTGACAACCAGGCACGTGATCCACGCACGCAGAGGGGTGATGTGATTTGCTACCATTGCGGTGGAAATCATTTCCAAAGTTCGTGCCCTGAACGGAACAGTGATAGACCGTATTGTAGTAGATGCCGCACTAATACGCATAACACTGGAAATTGCCGTTCTAACTTTAATAGAGATGGTCGACCTCCTATGAATAATCGGCCATACGTGCCATACGGTGGGCAGGCCAATTACGATAGGCAGGGCCAACGCCCTACATATAACCAGGATCGTTCGCGACAACATTTAAACTAAACATGGTCCACATGGCCAGAGGTAAAGGGGATGTTGCATCTGTGGGCCTGATATCCCCAAGTCGCCGGATGGTGGTGATAAGTTTAATGTTGATAATGTGTATGAATGCGATGATGATGATGATTATGCGATTGAAATTAACCAAGATTTGTTTTATTACAGGAGTGATCAGTCGGACCGTAAGGGTGATGATTCCTTTGGAGATTTTGAGTGGAGCCACCCGAAACGGATGTGGGGAACGCCTGACGCGGGGAGTGATACCTCCCTGAGCGGAATGGGCGCCGCGAATGATGCGACGCTGGCGGCCGACGAAAATTTTAATGATGATGTGAGGCCCGATGTGAGTGATAACGGGACACACCAATTACCCCCGAGTAAGGGCGAAGACATGTATGACGAACACGAAATGGAGGACGTTGTGACGAGGCTGTTGGATGACATCAGAGCTGAGGAAGCGCTCGCCTCAAACGACAAGATGACTGATGATGAGGAAGAAATTGATGATGATGGGACGAGGCTGTTGGATGATATCAGAGCCACTGATGGGCTGGCTTCAAACAGCCAAATGTGTATTGATGGGATGATGGGGAACTCCTGGGAGAACGCGGAATGCGCAACCGTAGCCGACCAGGAGGATCACAGACACGTGGATGTAGGACGCATCGAGACGATAGATGATGCCGTTTCTTCCCACCTGAAACATTACTTTACATCTCTACCTGGACCATTCAACCGTTATGCGATGCAGATGCTAGCTGATCGCGTTACGCAGTTCGAATATCCTTATGACAACGATTTCAAGAATGGTAGGCCCGGCCGGTCAACTACCAGGACTGATGAGACAATGACAGGGTACCCTAAAATCGATGATGACGTAAGCATGCTTGAGACCAGAGCGGTGACGACAACCTCCAGCGCACTGGAGACGATTTTCGAGGAGAATGAAGAAATTAGACGAAATGATACAACGCTCCAGGACAGGAGTCAGATTAGAAATGACGGGAATGAAGAAGTTAGACGAAATGATACGACGCTCCAGGACAGGAGTCAGATTAGAAAGGACAGAAATGAAGAAGTTAGACAAAATGATGCGGCACTCCAGGACAGGTGTCAGATTAAAAATGAGAAATATGACGATATTATACGGAATGATACAGCACTCCAGGACAGGAGTCAAATTAGAAATAAGAAATATGAGGAAACTAGAAGAAATGATATAACGCTCCAGGACAGGAGTCAAATTAGAAATGAAGAAGTTGGAGGATATGATAATACGCTCCAGGATAGGAGTGAATTTAGAAGCGTGAGGAATGATAAAGATGACGCACTGTTAGACGGAAAACAGCAGTTAGTGGACGTTGACACGGCCCCGATTCAGGTAGGCCTGTACTATCCACAGAGTACAAGTGAGGTAAACTCAGATGCATCTCACCATACGAAAGACCCAGATGACGAAAAGGAGGAAGGTTCCGTGGGGATACCGATTGACGTGCCTCCACCACCCTGGAAGACACCTACTCCACCTATAGACAAAACGCCTACATCGCAGCCACCAGACCATGTCTTCAATGAGGATGCCGTTAGTGGTATGCGGTTTCTGAAGGAGAGGCCTTTGGTTCCCATGACAGCACTCGAGGGTGAGGTCAGTGCAATGGACGATGGTACTGCGGGCATTCTTATTGATGCTCCTCCACCACCTTTGGTGACGCCTGGGACAGTGTTGAACGAATCGGCCTGTATCTTAGAAGACCAGGAGGTTGTCATTATGCAGGATCTGAAGGAGGAACCACTTCTGTCACTAAATCCGCCCGAGCTTAGTGAGGACACATCTACTCTTGTAACTGACGACGTCCCGACTGTGGTTAATATTTCCAACATATACCTCCCGCATTGGGTACAGGATGATCGACATGTGTACGTAGGTCGCAATCTGCAGAGACACGTACCCGACGCATCGCCGGACCTGAACAAATGGGGGAATCCATACCTCCTGACACAGTATGGTAGGACAGAAAGTCTCCGGAGATACGAAGAATATGCCCGAAATAACCTGATGCGACACCTGCACGAACTTAGAGGCAAACAATTGGGTTGTTATTGTCGTCCAGAGGAGTGTCATGCCGACGTCCTCGTCAAGCTTTATAATGAGATGTTCCCCATCCAGGGCGGGGTTGAGCCCACGCTGTCGCATCTTACTTCAGGTCAGAATACAGCATCGGAATCCGGCAAGTCACAACCTGAGTCAGATGCGCCGGTCCCATCCTCTGAGACCAGGGAGCGTCCATACATCTTTAGCACTGTCGCCAGTATGATTGATGCCATGATTGATGGTACGACGCAGCCAGTTTTGATTGACACAGGAGCTGCAGTTTCAGTTGTCTCTGCTAAGCTGTGTAAGACATTGGATGCCCTTAAGGGCCAGGACTATGGTACGACCCCAGTTGATGAGGCTATTGCAGTGAATGGGGAACCAATAAAGTTATATGCTAAAATCAAGGTGCCACTTCAGTTCGGTGAGAGGGTTGTTGTTCAAGATATGCACGTGATTGATGAGCCGATATCGCAAGGAATCATACTTGGGATGGATTTTCTCAAGTCTCATAATTGTAAGATAGACTTTTTGAATGATGAGCTGTCATTGGATAATGACCCGCCGTTGCCATTTATAGGCCAATTCAACTTACTCCGTTCAGTCAAGGTTTACAGCTTGCAGTCGGCAAAGGTACCAAGGATGAGCCAAATACTTATTCAGTGTCAGGTGGCTCCGCATATCAGCGACGGTACCCAGGGCTTCATTGAGCCTAGAGAAGATCTCCCCTATCAACACAAACTGTATATTTCGAAGACGTTGGTGACTGTAAGGAATGGGCAGGTTCCATTATGCGTTTTAAATGTTAGAAAACGTGCAACTCCATTGCCCAAGCATACCACTTTGGGACACTTCACGGCTCTTACCGAGAAGGAGATAAACTCCGTAACCTTGGTCCGTGACCCAAATGATTTAATTGGTGGAGACGACATGCCTACGGATGGGACGATGCCTCCGCAGAGAGCGGTTGATTCTGTTGACTTAGCGGACTGCAACATTACGGAAGACCAGAAGAAGCGTCTCAAGGATCTCCTCAATCAACATGCCTGCTTGTTCGTAACAGAAATTGAGGATCTTGGAACTTGTAATGTTGCCAAGTTTGACATTGATGTGCAAGGCCACCCACCAATCCGACAGAGGCCATACCGGGTGTCTCCCGACCAAAGGCGGGTGATTCAGGCTGAGGTCGATAAGATGTTGGCAAAAGGGGTTATTGAGGAATCATCTAGTCCTTGGAGCAGTCCAGTGGTGCTGGTAAAGAAGCCTAATGGTAACTTTAGATTTTGTGTCGATCTGAGAAAAATAAATGCGATAACGGTTAAAAATTCGTATCCATTACCGAATTTACAAGATAGTCTGTCCTTTGGACTTGGTTTCAATAACCCTGTGATCTTCAGTTGTATGGACTTAGCCAGTGGATTTTGGCAGATTCCTCTAACAGATGAGGCGAAATTGAAGACTTGCTTCTGCACGCCAGATGGCTTATATCAGTTCCGTAAGATGCCTTTCGGGTTATGTAATGCCCCGGGTCACTTCCAACACGTAATGTCAGTTGTCTTAGGGGGCCTTCTGTGGTCTACTACCTTGATCTACATTGATGACATCATCGTGCATAGCCCGTCCTTCGAGGCACACGTCGAGGATTTGGCAGAAGTATTCAGACGACTCAAGAATGCTGACCTTCGCCTTCAACCAACAAAATGCCACTTTGCTAAAGATCAGGTCAAATATTTAGGTCATATCGTCAGTGCACAAGGCATAAGAGCTGACCCGGCAAAGTGCGAGGTGATCAGCAAATTTCCAACACCAAAGAAGGTGAGAGATGTACGTTCCTTCCTTGGCGCAGCTGGCTTTTACAGACGCTTTGTGAAGGACTATGCAAAGATTGCTGCACCACTGAACAACCTCTTACAGAAGGACGTTGTCTTTGATTGGACACCAGCGTGCCAGACAGCATTGGATCACCTCAAGTCATGTCTTACCTCCGAGCCTGTGATGTTATCCTACCCAAGGGAGGACCTCCCATTCGTTCTTTACACAGATGCATGCAACTTTTCCATTGGCTCAACTTTATGTCAGGAGGTGGACGGCATCATGAGAGTAATATCCTACGGAGGGCGTGCCCTCAATAAACGTGAGCAGAGCTTCTCTACGACAGAGAAGGAATGTCTTGGACTCGTAGATTCAGTCCGGAAAAACAGGGTCTACCTTTCTCACTCCGCTTTCGAGGCTGTAGTGGATCACTCGGCCTTATCTTGGCTTATGAAATGTAAGGACAATAATCCCAAGTTACTCAGATGGAGCCTGGCACTACAGGCTTACGACATCCACATCAAACACATAAGTGGTAAACTGATTCCACTGACGGATGCGATCTCGCGATTTCCCTACGAGGACATGTCCTTAGCCTCGCTCACGGTACCAGGGGTAGACATAGACGCCATTAAGAAACAGCAGCGGGAAGACGGTAATCTCAATGACGTCATCGGTTATCTTGAGGACGGACATCTGCCTACGGACGGCAGCCGTGCAAGGAAAGTTCAACGGACATCAGATAGCTACTTCTTAGATGGGAATGACCTCTTACAATACATCCGTCTGGATGAAGAGGACAACACTGGGAAGCCATACTTGAGGGAAAAGTTGGTGATCCCTGCGCCGATGAGAGAGGAGATTCTTCTATGGGCACATGACAGCGTTGTTTCTGGACACTTTGGACGCGACAAGACGTTGGAGAAGCTCAAGGCAAAGTACTATTGGCCCAAGATGCGTGCTGACACTGAAGCATGGGTAAGGAATTGCCCAGCTTGCCAGAGTAGGAAGTCACCCACCAAGAACGCAAGGGTTCCCCTACATCCAATTGAGTCGACAGAGCCCTTCGAGAGGCTCATTATGGACATCAAGGGGCCACTGAAACTGACGCCTAGAGGGTCAAAATATATCCTTGTTTTAACGGATCATTTTACGAAGTTTGTAATTTGCTTTCCGTTGAAAAGCCAGACTGCTCAGGAGGTCGCTGATGTACTGTTCAATGAAGTGATCTGTAAGTTTGGTTCCTTCAGGGTACTTCACACGGACAAGGCCGCCAACTTCGTTGGTGAGATAATTTCCAATATTTGTTCGCTCTGTAACATCTCCAGGGTGAACAGCACAGCATATCACCCACAAAGTCAGGGTAACACAGAAAGGATGAATAGGACGCTCAGCACTAGTCTTTCGATGTACATCAATCGGTCACAGACAGATTGGGACCTCTACCTCCAAGCTTGTGCTATGGCCTATAACTCGAGTCCGTGTTTACAGTCAAATGGGTATCCTCCCTTTTATTTGCTGTTCGGGAGGTTGCCTCTACTGCCAATGGATGCTGCCTTGATACCCCCGACGACAAAGTCAAGATCAAATAAGGAATATCTGGAGATAATTCTGAAAAATCTCCGCATGGCACAGGAAATTGCCACGGCGAATCTTCTGGAGGCCAGAAAGAGGATGAAGGATATCTACGATCGTACGGCGGTACCTAAGTCTTATGAAGTAGGTGAATTGTGTCTGGTATACACTCCACGGATGAAGGATCCCACAAACAAAAGGACATTTGGAAAGTTCTGGACTGGGCCGTTCATAGTGGCTAAGAAGGTCTCAGCGGAAAATTATGAGGTTAGAACAAGCGAAAACAAAACGGTGCCAGTGATGATTCATGTTAATAGGATGAAACCCTATTACTGTCAGGATCGTAATGAGATGGCTCCACCTGCCGAGGCAGCGGCCGATATGGAGCCCATTCCGGACGATTATATTCCAAGGGGCCAACTGCCTACCACTGCCTTGGTTACAGATGGTACGGAGGTAAAACGTGATGCACCATCCCCTGCACCACGTGGTTCTTCCACAGATTCTGAGAGTTCGGATGAGGAGGTGAGCTCAGAGTCGGAACGAGATAGCTCCTCGGTCACTGAGGATAATGAAGCGGATATATTTGAGTGTGAGAGGATCGTGAGACATAAGAAGGTCAAAGGAGTGACAAAATTCTTGTGTAAATGGCAGGGGTACCCAACCAAGGACAATTCCTGGGAGCCCGAAGAAAACATATTTGATAAGAAACTGATCGAAGATTACTACGAGAGCAAGGGTATAGTGATCCCCAACGTACCCTCCTCGGATGGAGCTGAGGCTCCGACCGGTTCTGCTTAGTATACTTTTATAATGAAATATAATCATATATCATGTAATAACCTTGGGTCCGCATCTATATTCATTTACCCAAGGACGACATTGTAAATAAACAGGGATTTTATATTATGTCGAATTAATAGTCAGTTATAATCTATATTTATTTCGAGTATTTTTGTCTCTTTCCAGGTGTCGCCGTATTGTTTGGGCACCACAATTACGTTATTTAACCCTAAAACGATCAGGTCGGGTAGGTCATTCGAGATGAGTCTCCTTCCTCCCTTAGCTTTCCTGCTGATTATGCACTGTTGCCACGCGTTTGATAATACCGTGCTCCGCCCGAATTTCGGAGTCGCATTCCACCGGGTGTCAACGGCTAATTTGGCAGCAAGCACATGGCATCACACCTTTATGGTAGACTTCCTACAACCCCCGCAATTGCGTGTGGTACACCCCAGAGCTTGTGCCGCGAATTTTGCTGGGTCTGCTCTCATATTCTGTAATCAGATTACAGATTGGTTGGACGAATTACGAAAGAAAGAAGAAGCGTCCTTGGTTCAGATCACAAGAGACATGGATACTGTTAAGGGCTTGATCCCTGGAAGGGTATCCCTTAGAAATAAAAGGGCCATTTTCTCCGGCTTAGGTCACATAGCGACCAGCCTATTTGGTTTAGCCTCCGCTGATGATGTCGCCGCTGTGGCACAGCATCTGCAGAAATATCAGGAACTAGGGGCCGTAACAGCAAACCAAGTGAAAACTCTCGGAACGAAACTGGGATCCTTCATGAATGCGTCAGACGCACGCATAAGTAACGCTATGACGGCTATCTCCGACCTCCATTCCAATTTAGAGTTTTTGACCCAGAAGGTGGCTGACCAGGAGAACACTAGTAAAGCGATGTCGGACATCTTGTTACTTCTGATAAAAGACGCGATTTTGTACCTCCAGGCCTACTCGGTCATCCAGGACCGGAGTACCGCGTGGACTTTAGGTGTACAGGATCTCCTACGCGGGTTCCTGCCTGCACACATCATATCACCCGATCAGGTTCAGGGCATGCTTGATGAAATAACCAATACTCTTGCTGCGGCACACCCCACTTATACGGTGGCTCACCCTAGCGTCTCTTATTACTACCAGGTGAAAGATATCCTCTTCACTCAATCTGCAAATAGCATGTACATCACGGTCAAGGTACCAGTGACTGCTACAAACGCTTTCCTAGATATTTTTAGTATTATCGCTTTGCCGATACCTCTGAATGGCACTACCAAGTATAACTCGACACTGATCGATGACCTCCCGGCCTATTTTGGTATTACCCGTGATGCTCAATATTATTGTGAGTTTGATTTTAAATTGTACGCTAGTTGCACGGGCGCTGATGTGAAGTTGTGTCCGGCTATGATTAGCGTCCGCGAAAGAAACGTAGTTAGTTGCGCTTCCGCCTTATATTTTGACATGCCTGAACGCGTTCACGACCATTGCGAAATCCGTTATCAAACCGGTCCGCTGTTTGAGGGAGCATTAGCAGTGGGAGATAATTACTATTTAGTTAGCGGTAGCGAACAGGAGAGCTGGTCACTTACATGTGACGGAGGCTCTCCAGATGCTATCCCGGCTTGTTTATTTTGTGTTGTCCGTCTTAAATGTAACTGTGGTTTGGTGACGGACAAATGGAAGGTTTTCGCGAAGGTATCTCAGTGTGCGGCAGATGACGAGGACAAAATCACTGTTCTGCACACTGCGAACCTTCCCGTTTTACATAGCTTCTATCAACCATCGGAGCTTGCCAAGATTCGCGGGAATACTGGATTCCACACGCCCTTTTCTGCTCAAATACCTAACCTTAAGATGGGCGCCACGAATTGGTCTAATGTAATGCAACGGGAGAGGAAATACTCCCTCGATTTTAAGAAAATTGCCAAAAATGTGAAGTCCTCTAATGAGGTTTTCGAGACGAAGAGCGACCAAATTTTGAGTTCAATGGCTGGCCAAGCGCCTCTCCCCACAGCCGGGTCGGCGGGTGGTGGCTACTGGATGTGGTCGGTTGCTAATACAATTTTATCGGTTACAGCTTTGGTCGGATTCCTATATCTCTGGTGTAGACAGCGAGCCTCAGCCACATCTTTAATTCCTTTAGCTGCAGCAAACATCCCCTTGACCAGATCTTATGTAATCCCTGCAAACTCCAGCATAACGCTGTCCCTTCCTAAAAGCGTACAGGAAGAATTGACTACCCTTTTGGACATTGACCGGGTGTTATTGATCATTAGCATTGGGTTGGTTGGCTTTATCTTCCTAAAATCGTTGATCGGACCACTGGGATCCTGGATCAGAAGTCGCCGGTCTACCCTTGTCGCATCCAACATGGATGGTCGCATGTCCTGGCTGACGCTGGAGATTATCACTATTGATAAAGCCGTGCAATTGACCCTAATGCCCTTGCTCGGTCACCCATCAATGTACTTTATTCGCTGCAAGCAACTGACCAGAGCCTTTAAAATGCCCATTTTTGCCCGGGGGGCTTGTTTTCGGAGGGAGATCGAGCTACAGTGGCCCGATAATTGCGTCATAGGCCACGGATCGGCTGCCATCGAAGTCGAGCTGCCCGTGACAGTGAACGTATTATCCCTTTCAGCTTTCGACCTCACTGGCATCCTGAAAGAGGATTACAGCTGCACTCTTTCCCTTTTCTTCCAGGGAGTGCACTACCCCCTGGAATATAGGAAGGAGGCCGACCCCCAAATAATGAAACCGGGGAAATCGGAGACGGGGAAAAAGGCCCGCCCCCACAAAAACTTGTACCCCGACCTGACCCGGTTGGCTACGCCCTAAGTACTGATAAGCCGTACCCCGCCCCTTAATATTTTTTTTTCTTTCTCGTGAAATTACTGACTGGTTCTTTTTTTTCTCTTGAGCCTTTGGGCTGGCCGTATCAGCTTTGAGGGGAAAGGGTCTTTAATCTATCAAGGAAAGGTGCCTTGTTCTCTGTCGGTACTATGGTGTTATCCTTACTATGGTACTATTGTTGTAATTCACTGCGGTACTAGTCGCGGCCGTAGACGGTGTCACTATTAACGGTGGAGGTGTTTTATTCACGGTATAAGGGTTTTTTTTTTTCACCGCTGATTAGGTTGTTGAATTTTGAGACAGTATGTTCAGTTTATTATGAGTCAATGTCACCGGAATGCGAATGATAACTTGGACGATTGTCGTGATTGGTAATTTATATGTTGAAATGAACGTTAATTACAGAATGGTTTAATTTAATTTACGGGACGGCCAAGCGGAGTGACAAACCACGTATTGTGGAGAACTGTTGATTGATGTTTGAAGTCAGAGGTAAATTTATATAGAAACTTTTACTTAAAATGAACAGGGAAAGAATTATAAATATTTATCAATTATTGTATTATGTAAGATATTATGGGAAGATTTAAGGCTTGGGACCGATTTTATTGATTATTGTATTATGAAGAATATTATGGAAACGTTTAAGGCTTGGAACCGGTATTCACGCCGGGAATATGGGTAATGATAATGTGTTCACCTCGGTTACATTCTATTTTAATCGTACAACAAGCACCCTACCAAAGACTGTCCGGACCTTGAGGATATCAGCCCGAATCAGCCGACTTCGCCAAAAGCCATCCAGGGAAGAGGGTTCAACATCCATATAGAGTCGGTAATTTTGCGATCTAGAACGAGTTCCGTAACATCTACGTATGCCAGTCCTGCTGCTGTACATCGAGTACGCAATTTTCCACATTACTTCTTTTGGGGCTCTTCACGATCAAGATGCTGCGTCTTGAAAAGTATCGTCTTCCTCAGGGACCCTACCATCACCGTAACGTAATGTCGCACCGCGATATTAGTCAGGCAGGATGCCATGATTGATAAACTTTCGATTTCGTGTTTACATAAACATTTCGTGTTGCACGCGTCATTCATCATCGACTTTCCTGATGGCTACTTCCGGAGTGTTCTAGGATATGAATGTTACTTTGAAGTCATCTCCGTGTTCCCGAACGATTTTATTCCTGAAGATTATACGTTTTCCATACATCTTATAAGTGCTGTATTGCCGGGAAATCTCCGTGCCAACCGGTGTTACCCGGTGTTATCGACTTCGTTGCGGTAATACTTCTTCATCGAGAAAGGGATGACCTCGATCTTCGTCTTCCTTACCGTTGGTACACGACTCCCGCCATTCGATAAAATTATCGGCGCAGTGACGCATACTTCATCGCAAATGCCAGAATTACTCTACATGTAACATAAGTAGTGGAATGGAAGTCTTCCGTTTGGTGTCTCGACTCCGACACGCAACTACCCATCGGATCTTCGACTGGGTTGATTCCGTCCTTCTTTCAACTGGTCCGGATAGACTTTGTGCTTTCCTTATTGTTTATCTATACCTCAGTGAACTGTCACGAGGTATGACTCTCGTTAAAGACACTGGATAACGTCCTCGGGACGGGGTTTCCTGATTAAGCCATTACTACACCTCTGATCTTATTATGAAATTATACATGGTGATTTCTGTTCTTGAAAAATATACCCAAGCGGCTGGCAAAGCTGGAAGTGATTGGTTACGTCATATACGTTATTAAGGTTGGTTGTAGAGTGATTGAGAGGTGTGGTTCTGGTTTCTTTGGCAAAACTGTTCCGAGGTCACTTCAACTCCTCATTTCCCCTTAAGTGGGTGACCGGAGATTCGCGAGGGCGAGTGGTGTCGGTTTTTCGTCACATTCCAGGAGTAATGTGTTATTCGGGGGTGAGGGTGTAACAGACGGCTTTATATCCTACTTAAACTGCGGTTTATTTTTCTTAGATTGGAATAGTTTAAGGTGGAATTTTTAGAGCATGGTAGGGTAATTTTCCCTTTAAGTTGGTCAAATGATTAATATAAATTGTTCAAGCCGCCACACTCTCACTCTGAGGTAACACATTAAATCCGACAAAATCTGTGGTTTATATCTATGTAAGAGCTGTGTACAAAACTATACGAAGTATTGGAGTCATTCACGTAATTACCCTTCAGCTGTTGCTAAAATTTGCGTACATCCTGACCAAATACACAGGGAGATAACTTTGAAAAACGTGATGTCTAAAAACTAAGATTCATAAATTGAAGCGATATATTAATAGTTTATTCGAACGACACATCCTTAGTTTTCCTTAGAATAAGTTATACCTATAGTCATAGGCGGAAAGCCATAATTTATATAAGAATTTTCAATTACTGTTTTATATCTCGACTAAAATAATGTTGTATGAATGAAATTCTTAAAGGGTAATCACCCTGATGATAGTTAACGAATGGTGATTTTGTAAACCATTTATTTAATTAAAACCTTTGTTTCTACCCTTTGTGAAGTACGTGAAAGTACGATTTGGGAACTTGGCATCGAGGTCAGACATATAAATTGATATAAAATGACATCCTCTCTTTTGTGTGAGAGTTTCGACTACATATTTACTCGGTCAATTAGTTTGACAAATTCTGACTTCGCTGAGAACTCAAGCTGTCCTTTCACGGGGTTAATTTATAAAGACCATCTTTTATTTAATTAACAAGAAAACCACCTAGTCTTAATTAGTAATGAGTTGTCAGTTGGAATTAAGTTGACTTCGGTCAGAATTTCTAAAACTTGTTTTTCGCAGGTTTACAGCTGTCGCGCTGACTCAGGATCGTCGTCGCCATTTAGGGACCCCCGAAACAATAGGCTTGGGTCACAGATGCTCGTTTGCATAAGGGCCAAATCACGCTCTCGTGGTTTGGTTGTGACGATTCCTAAATGGTTTGGCCGTCCCTGATTGGTCATTTATGACGAGTTAGGGTCTTCCTGGTCAACGACGCATGCGCGACAGTTGGGGCTTTAAAAAGGAGGTACACCCAGTATCTAGGGTCTTGACTTTTGACTTCGGTCTGAAAAATACGAAATTAAACGCTCCCTGCTTAGGCATAGATTCTAAATATTAACCTCTCCATCCTGATTCTCAGCAACCCTTAAATAACCTTAACGTAAGTTGTCCTTTAGTACACAGCTCACTTGAATGTTGTACTTGAATACTTTCTCACGAAAATTCTAATATATTTATCCAACAATATCCGACTTGTCGATTTTCTCGATTCTACGATTCTACCTGGACGTGACCCTTTGTGACCTTCTATCGGCACACTGCAGGTCAAGATCGACGGCCTCGTGGGAAGGCCCTCCTCATCTCCAGAGATTGGTGTCTGCTGATGATCCGAACCTACTGATTTTGGTCGGATTATCAGAGATACCAGTGCTTGGAGACAGTATACTATGAATCGGCGAAAAAGGCGACTTATTAGTCTACGTAACCATTTACCCTATTATGCGATCACAAATCAATAGACGGCATAATAGAACTTCATGGACACGGATGATATATGAGCTAATGCAGATATAACAAATGGAAGTGACTATTTGGCAAGCCCAGTGTAGAAGTTTAAAATGGCCTAGGATAAAATGTCCGGGAACAAAGGATTCTATTATGCGCTGAGCTATTAACGGTCATTGCCTCTATAGAACCATATGCCATAATCTGTCAGAATACAATAGGCCCGGACACTTTTTCTAGGGGGGACACTTTTTGATTTTACACCGGCTCACCAAACAGCGCCTTTTTTCTGCCCTAGATGGAGAGCCGAACTCATGCATATTCAACCATCCAGGAGCTCATTATCATTCGTGGCAACACGGTCAGCAACACTGGAGTTACAGTGAAACGCCTTTAGAAATGCACACTAATGCATTTAACATGCTTATCAGTTAAATCACGTTTATGACTTTTTTTGTAGATCCATAGTCATGTACATGTACATGCTTCTTCATGGATTATTGACCAAAACCCGAGTTTAGTAACAGAAATTGAATCGAGAGCGGGAAGTCGGCCATTGTCAAATATGCGCATATAAATTCGAATATGACGTCACTGCTCTCTGATTGGCCAATATGTTGTAACCTCTCCGGCTCGCCAAAGAGGGTAGTATTTTTGCCCTGTTTGGCAAGCCCGGCTTGCCGAACAGGGTGGCTTTTTAGTGCTGTTTGGCAAGCGGCTCTCCAAACAGGACAAAAAAAGATGCCTGTTCGGCGAGCGGCTTGCCAAATAGACCCGGCCATAACAAATTAAAGGGAAGGGCCCGTCAAAAAATGGGGAGTTTTGGACGGCCCGGTCAAAACCTTAGGCGGGAATAAGGTTTCATTGATAAATATAAGGAGTTTCAAGGCCCCCAAATTACTTGTAAGGTTCAATAGATACTGGCCTTTCATTGGTTTACCGTTTGCGTATCATTTACATACTCTCATCTTGAAAAATATGACAATATTTACGATCACGTTATTGATTTTTGCAACATTTTCGGTAACGCGCCCCTTGCGGATCTGTAAGGTACCATTCGGATGCTTGAAAAATGTTAGTGGCGTGGCTCCATCTGCTACAGCTGTCACCGCGCCGGTGTTAGTCTCACGTCTTGGCGTCAGCACCACCCTTGGGGAACACCTCAATGCCGTTGGCGTACTGACGAGACCAGCGTCTCTAGAGGCTCCGACATTCGCCATGAGCAGTGACAGGTCACTTGGCTGGAATGGCCCCATCTCCTCTTCACTCATGTTCATTGCCGGCAATTCTGGCAAATATCTTGAGTCGTCATGGTTGTCAAACAAGTCTTGGATAATATGCTGCTCCATTTCTTCTGTACTGTTCGGATCAGGGACCTCACTCTCCACCGGCCCAGAATCCACCGGCGACTCGAAATCCATACTACTATTCTCTCCATTTTCCATTTTCTCCTCTCTCCAACTCACTACTATCGCTATTGACTGCGTAACATACACTAACATTCTTTCGCTATCATTGCTAACTTCATTTACTAGAACACTGGCCTCTTTGTAGCCGATTATGTAACCCATAGTGGAAACACCTGACAGCGCCGCCCGGCATGATACACGTGCTACTGGCATATTTATAACTCGTAGTAAATAAGGTTGTAAAAATATGCAAATGAGATGCCGTATATGGAAACCATGACGTCACTAAGCAGTGCTTATTTCTGCTACGGGTGGCGCTGTTGCTTGCTATTGGAGGCGCTATTCAACCTCTTTAATTGCCTCTGCAAAATAATAGCGTCATTTAGTCGGCCACTCCGGCGAAGCACCTGTTACAAATCCGACGAAGCACGTGTTACAAATCCCAATCGCGCGAGCACTGTTAACATATTATTTCAAAATCCATTTTGATAATTTACTTTCGTATTTGAGTATAAGGCTTTAATCTGTATACATCCTGAGGTAATCGGTCAATTTTACAATTATTTGGTCGGCTACAGACGGTTTTTGGTCATGTTAAAACACTGCCGACACGTAGTGTCCGGGTCATAGGTCACTGCCAGATTCTGGCGGTGACGCGCGATATGATTCGATATGACCTACACGAGTATCCAGGGTCCAGCCGTTTTGAATGCTAATCCAGAAGTATCAAGGTAGCAGGAAGGGGTGGGCGTTTGTGGTTTCTGAGTGTGAGAGCGTAGTGGTTTATGTTGACTGTCCTATAGTCTCTCTTAAAGCACAGCCAACAGGCATGTGGTTTCAGTATTAGGTCTTTCATTGTAGCAATGCGAAAATGTAAGTAATTTTGGTTAGGTCCGTCCTTTGTTATGACTAGGTAGCTTCTAGAGGGACTCCACCACTCACTCTCTTGATTACAGCGGCCGCCTCAGCGCCACCACGCGGGGCCTAATGGTATTAGGCTAAGTAGCTTCGCGCAATGTGCACCATTCTGGGAAAACTCAATGAGGAAGTATGCCCATTAGCATAATCTATTCTTAGCTCCAGCTCGAGGTAAACATGCGCATTATTTCTTCGGGCCAGATACATTGTGGTGGAAAACGTCTGGTACAAAGAACGCCTGGCTTGCGCCAGACTAATAAGTGAAGAAGGTCTGGCTGCGCGAGATTACTGTGATAAACATGACCATTACAGAAACTCTGTGACGTAGGCATCTACTTGATAGAAGAACCATGCCGTCCCAAGCTACGCGCGATATGAACCACTCTGGGAAAACTCAATGAGGAAGTATGCTCATTAGCATAATCTAATATTAGCCCCTGCTCGAGGTAATCTTGCGCAGTGTTGCTTCTGCTCACATACATCGTGCTGGAAACGTCTCGTACAAAGAAGGTCTGGCATGCACCAGACTAATAAGTGAAGAACTTCTGGCGGCGCGAGACTACTGTGATAAAAATAACCATTGCAGAGACTCTGTGACGTAGGCATATACTTAAAAGAAGAACCATGCCGTCCCGTGCTTCGCGCGATACGGACCATTCTGGGAAAACTCAATGAGGAAGGTATGCTCATTAGCATGATCTAATATTAGCCTCTGCTCGAGGTAATCTTGCGCAGTGTTGCTTCTGCCCACATACATCGTTCTGGAAAACGTCTCGTACAAAGAAGGTCTGGCACGCGCCAGACTAATAAGTGAAGAACTTCTGGCGGTGCGAGACTACTGTGATAAAAATAACCATTGCAGAGACTCTGTGACGTAGGCATATATTTTTTACAATTAAAAATGCTCTGAAAAGACGATATGGAATGATTTTTTATTAACATTTCCTTAACTATATACCTTCTAATTATCACTTTACATAAATAGGTCGGCATTTGGTCGCGTACTTTCTTCCCTCGTGACAATATACAGCAAAATAGTTACAACCCCACAATCGCGCTATAAGTCCATAATAAGGCCACGGTGACCCGTTATAAATGTTTCGCCAGCTTTGCTATTTTGTCGTTACGCGGCGCGTTGGGTCCTTGCGTCAGGTAGAGCCCGTATGTATTGGTTGCCGTCCTCGCGTGTCAGCAGTGAGCTGCGGATCGATTCTTCTGTTGTGAGACAGTGTATCCAATGTATCCCGTGTATCATACTTTATACATGTATGAGCGTTATACACTTGTGACTGATATTAGCATTTTACATGTATATTGAATTTGAATTGCGGAGAGCCTCAGTGCCGGATTATTATGAATATGGCGCCATCGATGAATTGAAAAACCGCCGCCGGCTTTTTTCTCGGTTTACATGTTCAGTCGTCAGTCATATTACGGAATACGGAGTTTATTACACTCTAACCAACAGTTATGGGACATAGTCATAGAAGAACATTTAACAAAAATAAAAGTTTACAGAATTATATAGAAGACATTGACCAGTATATACTCTAATCTCCCACTTACCTGTCCCATTCCTGAACCCGGAAAATCATCAGAAAATCCTAAGTCCAATAAAATGGGGTGGGGTATGGTCGGAAACAGAATGCCCTGGATCAATATTATAATTGTTCTGTCGACTTCCTTGTCACACCCCAGAGCCTGGCAAAGAATTACACTAGGCCTAATCGGGTGAGGTTACGGATGACCTCAGTGACATAACAATTACGTATTCTCCAAAACAGTATAAGAGAAGTTGGACAGTTCTTGTGTACTCATTGATGTTTTTGTCAGAGGTTCGATTTGTTAATCGACGAGATGCGTTTGTTTTGGATTTTTTGCTTTGCCATTGGATTTTGGGTCGTGAATTCGATGGATAACGGTGACGACGGTGATGGTGGCGGTAATGGTGGGCATGGTGATGGTGGTGACGACGGAGGTAATAATGGTGCGGCTAACGAAGGCCAAGAAAAGAGACATCTTCATGGCTACAGCTTGAATCAGCGTTTGGACTACGTGGATACTTTTAGGCTGCACCATGCGATGGGCATTGCGCATGCCCGGTCTTGTCATTCTTTTGCCGTACATCACCGCATCCATCCAAGGACATTCTCAAGATGGCTAGACCAGTATGAAGAGATGTCGGAACGCCGCGACAGGTGCACCCAAATTGAGAGGAGACGGCGGAGGATTCGGCAGCATGGCAATGATGAACAAGGTAACTCATTTTTGTCAGGAATTTACGAAAGATGTACAATTTTAAGTGAAGTAGGCCCATAAGATTAAGGCCTGTACTCACTGACGCGTTTTTCCGCCGCATTTTCACCGCCGGGCGGGGAATCCTTTGTTCACCTAATGAATAACAATTGATTTCCGCGCCTCGGTGAAAACGCGGCGCAAAAGCGCGACAGTGAGTTCAGGCTTTCACTGTGAAATGAGGTTTTATCCATAGTTCGACATTATTCAGGGACTCTTCTTAGATTTCAGGCATACTCTACTCTTCTCCCCCTCCGATTCATCCCTTCACCGTCTGCTTGATAGGCCTACCGTTTGTCCTTTTCAGCGTTTTGGGCAGACATGGAAAATCAGCTCAACGACTGGTTTATTCAACGCCGCCAGCATGGAATTCCAGTATCCGGGATCGATCTCCAGTCACAAGCAGCCAGAGAATACAGACAATGGTGGACTAATCTGACGGAGGAACAAAGGCAGCAGACGAGAGCGCAAAGGCCTCGCAATCAGGATTTCCGAGCGTCAGATCACTGGCTGACCCGATTCAAAGAAAGGTAAAAACAACGAAGCCATTTCGTAAATTGGTATCTCACTTGGGTTGGGTTCTCTCACAACTTTTGTTCTGCCATAATGGAATAATGGGCCCAATGACCAAGAAATGGACAGTAATGGGGGAGTAAGCTACGTTTTTCAAAGCTAAAAGTGGTCTCCTTTTCCTTTCAGAAAAAGAATAAGCCATCGAAGAAAGAATAAGGACACGCGAACCCTCCCCGACAACGCTATGGAAATAGCGGCCGTCTATCGTAAGGAAACGTCTCAAATCATCCAAAATGGAAATTTCCATGTGATCATCAACATGGATGAAACATTTGTCAACTTTGACATGGTGCCGAAAACCACAATGGCTACAACAGGATCACATTCGATCGACATCAGATCCTCAAGAGGGAACGGGAAGATTGGATGCACGGTAACCTTGGCCGTCTCCAGCGATGGACGAAAACTACCAGCTGAGGTCAACTTTAGGGGCTTGGATGCTGAAGGCGAAGTTATTGCAGAACTGCGAGCCCATGCTCCCCAGAACGTGCGAGTAAGTAAACCTTTTCATTAACTAATCCTGGTTTATTAGCTGTTAGATGACCATATCATCTTCAACTGCTAATGGAGCTAGCTCTATGATCTGCCTGCTCCTCGTGTTTAATGGTCTTTTTACGAATCCTGTTTTATTTTTAGAATCATTGCAGTACGTTGATCTTTAAAACCATTTCCCAAAGCTATCAGCTGGCTGAGCAACAATACAATCGGAGAATGAGTCATACATTTTCATGAATTGCACCGATTTATTCTTTATTTCTAAACGAAACGTTTTAATCTTAGGTTACAGGTACTCCGAATGGCTGGGCAAGACATCAGTCATTGATCGAATGGTTGCAAGCCATTGTTGTGCCATTTATTGCCGGAGCAACCTTTCTCCTCATCTTGGATCGCTACCCTGCCCATAGACATCATCTGTTTACGGAGGAAATTCCGCGGCAAAATGGACAGGATTCGTTCATTCCTGGACGATGCACTTCAATTTTGCAACCTTTGGACTTAACTGTAAATCGCAGTTTAAAATGTCATCTCAGATTGGTGTGGAAAGCCTGGAAGATTGGACACACCGAAGATGATGGACACTGTGATCAGATTTCCCGCCAGGAAGTAGTACGTATGATCAGTCTCGCCTGGGAAAGAGTGGCATTCCAAGTGATAGTCAGTGGGTGGAGACTAAGTGGACTTCTTCCGGACGGGAATGACGACCCAGTGATCCCGCATCCAGCAGATGGGGAACTTGAAGAGGTTAATGATGAGCTTGAGTTTGACCCTGATGACGCTGATGTTGACTTTCATGATGAATAAAACCTTATCAGAATGTTAATCTTCTGTTCAATTTTTTCTTTAATGCCCATTATCAGGCAGTAGATCACCCTGTTCTTTCGTCCCAGTTCCAATCTAGTGACTTTACCCTTCCATGTCAAAGACGAGGCCACTCTTTTTAACTACAGGAAATGAAATCAACAATCAGGCCCGATCACAGTTTAAAGACTCCTTGTGGGTGTTCCTAGACCACTTCACTGCTTAACTGCAGAATAGCCAGGACTCTTCTATAATCACCCTTATTCCATTGGGCAATTGATCGGTTGTAGTAGCTCCCATTGTGTAAATACAGTGTGTTAAATGGTGAACGAATCGCCACAGTGATCTTGAGCTGTTACGAAACCGTGACCCTAATTGCCCCGGTCGCCCAGCCGCAGTACACGTAAACGACTACGTGACTAGGCAAGATTGTCGTAAAGCCTTACAGTGTCCATTGTCATGTCACTACTCCAGGCTGTTCCATAAATTGAGCTCTGCCCCAACCAAAATTAGCAATATTCGGACTTAGTCACTTGCGATAGGGTTTGGAAATGGGACAGGTAAGTGGGAGATTAGAGCATATATATAATAATATAAATAATGATATTTTCGCGAACGTGACCTACTCGCGAAAATAACCTGCAAGCGAAATCTTTCTGTTTTACAGTATGTTATAGCCAATGAGAGTTGCATAATAAGTAATCACCAATTTTGTTATTTTACCACGTTCAGCTACATGTAGTCTAAATAAAGACTTGTGCCGCGCGACTGGACACAAGGACCCAACGCGCCGCGTAGCGGCAAAATAGCGAAGCTGGCGAACATTTATAACGGGCCACCGTGATCTCATTATGGACTTATAGCGCGATTATGGGGTTGTAACTATTTTGCTGTTTATTGTCACGAGGAAAGAAAAGCACGCGAATAACGCCAATCTATTTATGTAAACTGATAATTAGAAGGCATATAGTTCAGGAAATATTAATAAGCCCCCCTTCTTAGGCGGGGCTCTTAAGATACACGCGTGTGCGAGAGTAATGCCGAGAAATGACGAGAGAAATTTGCATAGGCTACCATCCATTTTTTTTGTTTTTCAAAATGGCGCTGAATTAACTCCGTAAACTTTACCGATTTCTCCGCGCTCTTCCGGTGGTTGCTATCCCATTAGTTGAAATTAATTTAAATCTTCATGGGAATTCGCTACATATGCCTAAGAAATTTGCCAATTATATTAATATTTTTATCAGGGAAATATCCGTCCTAAATAATGACAGAAAAGGGAGGTTTATTTCAATTTTGTGTCGACATGGTCGAGGTCACGTGACATAAACAAAACAATCGCACACACCCGTCCAAAAAAGGCACTTTAAGAAAAACACATACGTTTTTCCTGCTTAAAGCCACACTGACGACTAAGTTATATTGGACTACTGCCCAAATCTGAAGTATCAAAATGAATCACAAACTAGAACTAGCTCTATTTAGCTATAGTTGCGTGAAAAACTCGGGTGAGCAACATTCTGCACCCTAGCGGCCAATAATTAACTACTTTCTGCCGTCTGCTCCGGTCTCGTTAGGGAGTTTTTCCCAAATGTACGCGATGACGACGTGTCCCATTAACAGGACGTAACATCTATTTTAAAACGCGTTTCCAAAGTGAATGCATGAGGACAACCCATTTGTGTCGTATATCACTGAAACGCCCGATTCCCGTGATTCTGCAGGATGTTAAATCGGGCATTTTATTTCTTTAAATAAATCATAAGCGTCGCATTTGCTGCTAGCTCTGTTCACCATCCCAAATGGCAATATTGCCAATTGGGCCGGACAATCACGAAAACCCCCAAATATGATACATTTCTTTCTGAATAATTCTTACAGTGCCCATTCCCCCATAAAAGACAGTTGCTTACGCTACACAACAATAAAAAAAATCGAGGGTCAACCATTGAACTTTTGAGATATTTTGAATTTTGCACAAATCAGCGAAAAACGCACCAACTGGCACTGGACGGCTTTTCAAAACGTGGCCGACGCACATCCCAAGTTCAGTGTACACAAACGTCGGCAACAACAGTAAATGCGTAGTTTCTTGTTAGTCGCCTATTGAGTAGCGCTCTAGGTTTCAGAAACTCCAATAAAACATGTCTTTACCAAAACAACTGCTAAATCAACACTGACATACTGTGAGGACCGAGAAATCAATGATTTTAGGAACTACGGTTAGGGGTTGGCCGCGTATGAATAAGGACAATCACAATGTATTACCTTACCAAAACAAAAATGTGTCGAAAGGAACTATGGATGGTCCCAACACGGGGGGGGGGGTTTGGAGGGGTTTCCCTTCAATTGTACTGGGTAAAAACGTTACGCTATCGTAGGGGGTTCGGGGGTGCTCGACCGACCTTAAGGGGGGCTCACTAAGTCCTTGGCTTTACATATTATGCCCCCCCCCCGCTAGGACGGGGCGCTTAAGCTATACACGTGGGGAAATATTTTCCTTATTTGGTCAATCCAATCCATATACCTGTCGCACTTTTGATTTCAAAATGGCGCCGATTTTGCGGGGTAGTTATTATTCTCGTCACCAACCATCTCGCACACTCGTCACCAGGTAGCTCCCTCGGAGTCGCATATTTGATTGCCGTTGGTTGGCTGTAGGCCCTAATTATTCAATTATCAAATCAATTAAAATTTTTGAACCACCCCCGATATAAAATGCCGGCTAAACTTTAGAATTACCGATCGGATGTTCCTCCGCACTATATAAGTTGTGAATCGGTTTAAAGGGTTAGGGTTAGGGTTAGGCTACTTGTTCATTATTCGGTATTCATTCGCCCCTTAGACCTATACTTCCGATCGGGAATTCTAAAGTCGTTCCAAAATGCCAACATAACTAGAAAAATCATATGTATTTAGCAGCGTTTCACAAGCAAAATCATAATCATAATCTAATCGCCGATTGCGCGAGCAAATTGGCTTGAGTTCCATGAATGACCGAATTTCTGCTTCCTAGCGGACAACGAACAAACTAGATAAGATAAGATTAGGGTAGGGTAAATACATACTTTTTTTAAATAATCGCTTGTCAACAAGTTGTTCTCAAGGCGAAATTTAGTGCTGATTCTGAATCTGAAAAGCATTTTTACCTGAAATTACGTTCTGGGTCAGTACAGCCGCCATTTTTGAAAAATGGCGTTCAAATTGCTGACTTATTATTGCGTTTCATAAATTAATGTAAAAGTATGGCATGTTGTATATCTATTCCTATGTTTTTGGGGTCAAGGAATCCAATTTTGGCCTAGAAAGCATGATTGAATGGATGCTTTTGGTAGAAACTGTGTGTTTGGTCGATTTCATTATAATTTTGACAGAAAAAACTTTTTTTTTAATGGAAATAGCCATATTTGTCATACATGATGAACATATATCCATTGCAGGGTATTTTGCAAGCAAAAAACTAATGCTTATTAATTACTTAGGGCCTACTAGTAGACGTAGGACACCCTGCCCCAAGTTGCAGTTATTGAGTTAATACTAGGCTAGGCAGCCTCTCAGATCCCAACTCACCAACTGGTCCCGTTCTCAAAGTTCACACATGCGTTGGCTTTGATATGAGAAAAAATAGTGGTATGTATTCAGTGGTGACAATTTGAATATGTCTCCATCTATTATGCAAATTAATCTTCATTGCTAGCTGTAAATAGATCTCAGAAAAAAATTGATAAAATAACAGTGAGACCATTGGGGCTTTGGGAACTGATTCTACTCCAGCATTAACCCAACATAGATTCAATGAATCCTGCATGGTAGATGAAAAGCGTAATTACACATTTCCACAACTTTCTACCTATATTGTGATTGGAATTTGTAAAAGCTCTTCAAGTAAGTGAACAGAATTTTCACGTTTCAGCTGATAGAGCAGTGCCGATTTTCATGCCATATTATTAAGCTCTGAAGGAGAGGTGTTCCTTAGGCGTCATCCAAAAACTACTACAAATGAATTAACCGTCATTGTCAGTGATGCATTGTTACAACGCAGTGCCATGTGCGTGATGTTTCTATTCCTGCCCCGTTAGAACATCGCTGATTACTATAGGCCCATATAATTTCCTCGAATGATCACCGCATTAGAATAGCTAGAAATATATCTGTTTTTCAGAAGTAGACCACCATGGCAGCCAAATCGAAAGCGTTAAGAACACGAAAAGATTCAATCGCTCATGAACTGAAAGGGACCGAATACAGGGAGATCGATGAATTTCACAGTAAATCAAGGCTACAGAATGGACAGCATGTCATTGGAAGAATGTTGTATTTGTGCACTGTGAAATCTGGTCGCACTGTGATTTCACAAGTAGATGCAAGCAACAAGGTCGCCAGAGAGCTGATTGACGACTGGATCCCGAAAAATGTGTATCCACTCTCTGAAAAGAATGTGGCTAAGAAGATAAAGGAGGACTACGGTGATTTCCAGGTTCTCTTGAAGAAGTACAGAAACGTGAACTACAACAAGACTGAGAACTGGAATAAAAAGGTTGATGATTTCAATGACAGAATGACTGCTAATGCGTATGACATACGAACGAAAGATAAAGTGTATCAGAACAAAATGGAATCGACCTATGGGGTAAAGATGACAACCGAGGATGAACAATTCTATTCAGATAATTGCCATGGATCTTACACTGCAACTTGTAACGTATCCACAACCTCCCGTGCGTGGGAAAAACAAAGGAATCGGAATAAGGACAGGACAGCAGCAGAGGAGAGAAAGCGAACTGACATGCAGCAGCATAAGGAAGAAGAAGAACTTTCTCGAAAACTACAATTCAGTTTGACATTAAAGGACACTGACAGTGACGTTGATCCTGATTTTGATGCACTATGTGAAGACAAAGTCAAGACAGTGCATCAACATTCAGCAAGGCCTGTTACACGTTCTAGAGGAGCTTCCACATCAGCGATACCGAAGCATCAGAACCGTGTTTTTCCAGAGATTCCAGTACGAACCAGCAGGAAGTGTATTGACGAGAAAATAATCAGGTGTACAGTCCAGTGCCTTGCTGATCACAAGGTTAGTCGCGAGGACGTCATTGGTATAATCATCAAAACTGCAAACATTATCTTTGGTCAGAACTGGTTGAAGTCAGCAGACCTGTCTGATTCCGAAAGTGAGTCCGAGTTGATTGATGATGACGACGTGCGTGGGACAGATAGAGATGAGAAGCAGCGACGTTCTGCTAGAGATCTATCAAATGTTTTCCCATCTAATTGTTGCATCAATAAGTATCTTGAAGATGCTGCATATCTTAACCTAAAAATGGCTGCTGATTATCTTGTGAATAAGGGTGATGACGATGTTGTTACCGTTGGACTGGATGACACGACAAAAGCCGCAGGGCATAGATTGTACGATGTAAAGGCAGATCACATTACAGTCTCTGGTCCCAACATTGAGAGGAGGACACTTACTACAGGATATCTGGAAAACGTGAGCCACAGCGGGGAAGATGGTGCAGCTGGTTATGAGTTGAAGCTGAAATGCTTGGCTGTTCTGGCAGGTGTGGAGGTTGAAGAACTGAAATCAGCAGTGGATTTTTGGATGACAGATAGAGCTGGGGATTGTGGCAAGTTACTAGAAGGGCTAGGGGTAGAAGAAGAGAAAGTCTTGAAGTGCTGTGCTCATATTATCCTAGGCATTGATCATGCGGTTGACAAAGTGTTTCGGGACACAGAAAGTAAGATAGGTGTACAGAAGCTCTTGGATGTATCTGCGGGTCAGAAGGCATTTCTATCACCATCTACCTCAGTTCATACTCTAGCACAAATTGCGATATCCAAGTTATTGTCACCGAGCCATGCGAGTCATTCCGTGTCACTGTTCAATGAATACAAGTCTTGGATGGAAGTAAATGGAATTGAAAATGCTGGGTTCAAAGGATTCACGGCTAATCGTTTTGGACGCATTGCGGAGATTGCCAAGGAGTTCATGGCAAGGAGGCAATCCGTAATTGACTTTTTTGATTCAGTGGTGGATATCAACGCAAACAAACTTGTGTTGGCTGTGAGTACATACATTCAGAACGAGTGGTTCCTACTGTGCTCAGAGGTTTACAATGAAATTGGAGAGCTGGTCATTTTTCCAATTATGAGGCTGTTGGGAATTGATCACAAAGCCGCTGAGTATTCTGGAGGATGGCATGGGGAAGGGACTTCTTCAAGCAGAAAACTGAAGAACTACAACAGAAGAAAGATCATTGTGACCTAAACACTGGTAAAGGTCGTTTGGTAGGTGCTGTGATCGATGAGATCTTGGATACTTTGGAAAGACAATTGGGGGCCATGAAGTTCTTCAAGCAGCAGGGTGAACCAGACGATGATGCAACAGCCGCAAAAATGGTTCACGCCCCTCTAACAAACCTAGGCTGTGAAAGTGAATTCGCAAAGTTGGACAATCGATTGAGGGTGTGTGGAGGAACTACGTCGGTACAAAGAATATCACAGAAGAACATAGTGGCAACAAATGCCTATCTCATGGACTCAAACTTCCAAGACAAGAGTGTAGACGAGAGGAAAATGGAATGGAAGTGGGCTAGAACTTCTGATGAGGTGAAAATGGTGCAAAAAATGGAGAATGACTTTCTGGCTACTGTAAAACAATCAAAAGTTCTAGACCTGCAAAAGAGGGAAGAACTTAAGAAGAAGAAGCGAGAGAAAACAATGGACATCTTGGCGAAGTGTAAGGCACATGGTGGTCCAATGACCATTGCTGATTTGGATTCATTGGACAAACTCAATGAAAAACAGTTACTGCTAGAAGTTTCCTACTTACGAGCAACAATAGCTCCAGACATTCGTCAAAAGCGGCGTGTGAAAAGGTTGGACGGGAAATTCAAATTCGAGAACTTTACGAAAGAAGAACTCAAAACATCAATCCGGAATGCGATTCGTCCTGAAAATGAACTACGAGATGGCGTTGATGCGCTGCTTAAATCAATTTTCACTTGTTAAAAATAGTTTGACTTGATAATTTTATGAACTGTACAAAAAGAGTGGATTTCTTCAGCCATGTCAGCCGTTCGGTTTTTTTTGCATCCAAGCTGTAAAATAGATACTTTTAGTGAACCTCCTAAAATTTCATTGACTTTTAGATACTGTGCATTACTGTTATGACCTGTTCAACTGCTTCATTGAAGCAAGTAGCCCCCCAAAAAACAGGTTAAAGGGGATATCTATATACAAGAGCAAATTATGATTTAAAAAAATGTGAATTTGGCCGTTATTTTCAAAAATGGCCTCTGTACTGACCCAAAAAATCATAAGATGTAAAAAAATTTAACGGATTCTTACTCAGCAATAAATTTCGCCTCAGAAAAAACCTGTTTCGAAAAAAAAAAGTTATTTACCCTACCCTAATAAGATAAGATAAGATAAACTTTATTTTTCATCGGTATGGGAATACATAAAAAACGTGAGCTGTGGTGGGCTCTTCAACCGATATCTAACATGATTAAAATAACAAAAGAATAAATAATACAGAGTTATCACAAGATTAATTTACAAATAGTAAAACAATAGCCCTACAGGGTTATGTCTCTAAAAGGCAATAGTACAAACACAGTTTAAAAAGCGCACATAGCACATTTACATTTATCACCCTTCCAAGTTAATAAAAGTTTACGAAAAATGGTAAGATTATTGGCCTCACGGATATGGTTTGGCAGGTCATTCCAAATCCGTGAGGCTTCATATATAAAACTTTTTTTACCATATGATATACTGTTAAAATGATTGATCTGCACATTATTGCTACGAAGGTTGTGCGAGATTTCTTTTTCTTTTATGAGGTTCAACAAGTAGGAGGGTCTTTGTTTTTCTAGGATTTTATACACTTCTTCAGCAATAGTTCTCTGTCTGCGTAGATGTAGGGAGACCGAAGCGTCCTCTGCGAGAAGTGACTCGTATGAGCTAGTATGATCTTTATACACAAGTTTAAGGGCCCTATAATTTAATCTTTCCATTTTTTTTTGTTAGATACACTACAAAAATGCCAGATGATTGGGCAAAAATTGAAATTTGACTGGATGAAACATTGATAGATAGTTTTACGGCAACTGATCGGAAGGTACTGACCTATACGTTTTAAAACATTGATCTGGCGACCAATTTTCTTGGCCATGATAGCAATATGAACATCGAAATTTAGTTTGTAATCCAGAAGTATTAAGGTAGCAGGAAGGGTTGGGCGTTTGTGGTTTCTGAGTCTGAAGGGGTTGGTGTCTGTTGACTGTGCTTTAAGAGAGACTAGGCATGGCGCCAGTCTCTCTTAAAGCACAGTCAACAGGCATTTGGTCTCAGTATTTGGGTTTTGACTGCCATGACTGTACCCCTGTAAAAGTCAGAGGAGGAGAAGTTTGGAATGATGAAAGCATTTAAGAAGAAGAAATGTTATTATTGAGGAAAGCAAAATTTATTATGAGACTAGAAGGCAGTGTCCTGACTTGATTATTTTGAAAATGGCGGTCTGAACACATTAAAAGGTGGAACATGGCATTTTATCGACTTTGAAGTGCTCCGCAGTTAAAGGGAGACTATAGGCAGCAGCTAGGTAGGCAAGATAAAGTCATACAAATTTGCCAATAGGGGTCAGTCATATCTCTAGGCATGGCGCCAGTCTCTCTTAAAGCACAGTCAACAGGCATTTGGTCTTAGTATTTGGGTAAGTACAGAATCAAGGCAGCACAGAGAGCAATGATTGAACGATGCTGTGGACAAGTCCAAGGATACTGCATCAGTCACGACCAACTTCTCATCAGAAAGCGTCACCACCAGCATATTCAATGTTCAGTTCCAACCTGTACCAGTCCAATGCACGCCTGTCATGGTCAGCAGTGGTCAGCTTAGCGCGATATGGAACATTCTTCCGAAACTCAAGCGAGGGAAGTCTGCTCATTTGCCTATCTCGCGCACTGCTCCTTCTTGTCAAACATCGTAGTGAAATCGTGGTACAGTGGGGCCTCCTCGAGGATTGCAGCTGGTCGGACAGACGTGAGGTGGAATGTGGGCGGCTGCACTTCTTCGTTGATGTGCGATGGCAGATAGCACAGTTGTTGCGTTGTATGACAGCTGAAAGTGAATGTGATATCATAGAACTGAGGCGTTTGCAATGAGACTATAGGTGATGTAGAAGCAAGGAATGAAATGGGCCATCTTCCAGTGACTAATATACAGAGTAAGGGCCCTCGTACAAGCGTGAATAGTGTGGACATACAGTGAGAGGTGAGAGACCCCTATTGACTACTTCTTGTAACTTTATCTTGGATATTATATTAGTATTGAACTTCTAGCCATGGAATATGAAGAAATTGAAGTTGTAGGCATGGAATATGAAAAATTATTCAACGGTGAAAGACATTATTCCATGAGGCTTTGCCGTGATCGCAAAGGACGCGACGTGATTGGTTCACATGCTAATGAGGTATGATAATGATAATTACCTCTATAATGCTACTTGGATAGCGACTGTGTCGTTGACTGCAACAGTGGTCTATGTCAATGTGTACCTGTAATGTCAATGAAGTATGATGAGGTGATGACGATAGTGCAATTATTAAATATTGGCAAGAGATCATACTGCAACATAGGTCTTGTTTTTGACAGATGACTGTGCGACATTCCCATTGGGTCTTGTTAGAGTCAGCGCTGCATGTATTCCTTGTACAAGCTTGAATAGTTGTGACGGACTTTGAGGGGTGAGAGACCCCTATCGGCTACTTCGTCTAACTTTATCTTGCCTACCTAGCTGCTAGCAATAGTGCCCCTTTATCAAGACTGAAACCCACTGTGTGGGGCTAAGAAATTACCTTTATAATCCTAGTTGGATAACCACTGTGTAGATGATTTGAAGAGTGCTCTGTGGATGTGTGCCTGTAATGTCAATGAAAGTATGATGAGGTGATGACGATATTGGAATGACGAAATATTGGAAAGAGATCTATTCCTAGAAGTCCATATATTATCATTATCATACCTCATTAGCATGTGTTTTGACTAGGTGGCGCATTTTAGAATCAGCAGTGAGCACTGTGTGTAACATGGTGGAGGCAGCGGAGATAATAACTGTGTCGAAAGTATTGTTATAGGGCCTTCCCTAGGCCCATGGGGTTAAATTTACAATCCGCGATTAAAAAGACGTAGTTTGATCGCATTCAACTATAAATCCATTGAACAGTTGTGTTCCTTTAGTCAACCGATGACCTTTTGTTGGGCCATGATCGGGGATTGTAAACTGTAAATGTATTATGGACCGGGAGACGGGGGAAACACAAGTGAAATAGACCAAAACAAGTGATTTTGGGGCTTTGGTTTAGATGCATGCCCCACATGCGCCATGCGGGATTATACGGTTCATGTGAACTTGTTGACATGTACATGATCTAGTGCTGTTATTGGTCATGGTACATGGTAGGCCTAATCATCATGGCTATATGTTTCAGGAAAAGCTCGAAGTAAAATGAACTGCCGATGAATAATGATGTTGTTCATGTTTACCATGTTTACTAGTACATAGCCATAGGGTATGCCCTGGCCAGTGCACTTTCTGCACGTCGTCATGGTCATGTACGTGATACCGTAACCTTGCATATTTTGTTTTTTGAATGCGCATGCTTTTTGGGCAAAATCACTTGTACCAACACTAATGAATAATGTCTTCTTATCCCTATGACTCCATACACAGTGAGGGCATTGTCCCATTCCCATCAAATGGTAACTTATTGTACCGTATTAGGGTGGAAGTTGGAGAGCAGATACCTACCGTTGCACGCCTGTCAATATCAGTAGTGATGAGCTTAGCGCGATATGGAACATTCTTCAGAAACTCAAGCGAGGGAAGTCTGCTCATTAGCATATCTCGCGCACTGCTCCTTCTTGTGAAACATCGTAGTGAAATCGTAATGGAAAACGTCTGGCTTTGCGCCAGACGTTGAGACTAATAAGTGAAGAACTAATAGGTAAAGAACTTCTACTTGCGCGAGACTGCTCTGATAAAATTATCATTGCAGAGACTACGGTGACGTACACATATATTTTTTAGAATCAAAAATGCCCTCAAAAGACGACATGGAATGATTATTTTATTGATATTTCCTACTATATACCTTCCAATTATCACTTTATACAAATAGATCGGCGTTAGGTCGCATGCTTTTCTTTCCTGGTGACACTATAAAGCAAAATAGTTGCAACCCCGTAAATGCGCTATAAGTCCAATAATAAGTGACGGTGACCCGTTATAAATGTTTCGCCAGCTTCGCTTTTTTGCCGCTACGCGGCGCGTTGGGCCCTAGCGTCCAGAAGTATTAAGGTAGCAGGAAGGGTTGGGCGTTTGTGGTTTCTGAGTCTGAGGGGGTTGGTGTCTGTTGACTGTGCTTTAAGAGAGACTAGGCATGGCGCCAGTCTCTCTTAAAGCACAGTCAACAGGCATTTGGTCTCAGTATTTGGGTTTTGATTGCCATGACTGTACCCCTGTAAAAGTCAGAGGAGGAGAAGTTTGGAATGATGAAAGCATTGAAGAAGAAGAAATGTTATTATTGAGGAAAGCAAAATTTATTATGAGACTAGAAGGCAGTGTCCTGATTTGATTATTTTGAAAATGGCGGTCTGAACACATTAAAAGGTGGAACATGGCATTTTATCGACTTTGAAGTGTTCTGCAGTTAAAGGGAGACTATAGGCAGCAGCTAGGTAGGCAAGATAAAGTCATACAAATTTGCCAATAGGGGTCAGTCATATCTCTAGGCATGGCGCCAGTCTCTCTTAAAGCACAGTCAACAGGCATTTGGTCTTAGTATTTGGGTAAGTACAGAATCAAGGCAGCTCAGAGAGCAATGATTGAACGATGCTGTTGACAAGTCCAAGGATACTGCATCAGTCACGACCAACTTCTCATCAGAAAGCGTCACCACCAGCATATTCAATGTTCAGTTCCAACCTGTACCAGTCCAATGCACGCCTGTCATGGTCAGCAGTGGTCAGCTTAGCGCGATATGGAACATTCTTCCGAAACTCAAGCGAGGGAAGTCTGCTCATTAGTCTATCTCGCGCACTGCTCCTTCTTGTGAAACATCGTAGTGAAATCGTGGTACAGTGGGGCGTCCTCGAGGATTGCAGCTGGTCGGACAGACGTGAGGTGGAATGTGGGCGGCTGCACTTCTTCGTTGATGTGCGATGGCAGATAGCACAGTTGTTGCGTTGCATGACAGCTGAAAGTGAATGTGATATCATAGAACTGAGGCGTTTGCAATGAGACTATAGGTGAAGTAGAAGCAAGGAGTGAAATGGGCCATCTTCCAGTGACTAATATACAGAGTAAGGGCACTGGGTGTTGTTAGATTCAGCATTGAATGTATTCCTCGTACAAGCGTGAATAGTGTGGACATACAGGAGAGGTGAGAGACCCCTATTGACTACTTCTTGTAACTTTATCTTGGATATTATATGAGTATTGAACTTCTAGCCATGGAATATGAAGAAATTGAAGTTGTAGGCATGGAATATGAAAAATTATTCAACGGTGAAAGACATTATTCCATGAGGCTTTGCCGTGATCGCAAAGGACGCGACGCGATTGGTTCACATGCTAATGAGGTATGAAAATGATAATTACCTCTATAATGCTACTTGGATAGCGACTGTGTCGTTGATTGCAACAGTGGTCGATGTCAATGTGTGCCTGTAATGTCAATGAAGTATGATGAGGTGATGACGATAGTGCAATTATTAAATATTGGCAAGAGATCATACTACAACATAGGTCTTGTTTTTGACAGATGACTGTGCGACATTCCCATTGGGTCTTGTTAGAGTCAGCGCTGCATGTATTCCTTGTACAAGCTTGAATAGTTGTGACGGACTTTGAGGGGTAAGAGACCCCTATCGGCTACTTCGTCTAACTTTATCCTGCCTACCTAGCTGCTAGCAATAGTGCCCCTTTATCAAGAGTGAAACCCACTGTGCGGGGCTAAGAAATTACCTTTATAATCCTAGTTGGATAACCACTGTGTAGATGATTTGAAGAGTGCTCTGTGGATGTGTGCCTGTAATGTCAATAAAGGAATTATGAGGTGATGACGATAGTGGAATGACGAAATATTGGAAAGAGATCTATTCCTAGAAGAACATATGTCCTGTTTTGACTAGGTGGTGCATTTTAGAATCAGCAGTGAGCACGGTGTCGAAAGTATTGTTATAGGGCCTTCCCTAGGCCCATGGGGTTAAATTTACAATCCACGATTGAAAAGACGTAGTTTGATCGCATTCAACTATAAATCCATTGAACAGTTGTAAACACAAGTGAAATAGACCAAAACAAGTGATTTTGGGGCTTTGGTTTAGACGCATGCGCCACATGCGCCATGCGGGCTAAACGGTTCATGTGAACTTGTTGACATCTACATGATCTAGTGCTGTTATTGGTCATGGTACATGGTAGGCCTAATCATCATGGCTATATGTTTCAGAAAAAGCTCGGAGTAAAATGAACAGCCGATGAATAATGACGTTGTTCATGTTTACCATGTTTACTAGCACATAGCCATAGGGTATGCACTGGCCAGTGCACTTTCTGCACGTCGTCATGGTCATGTACGTGATACATTGCATATTTTGTTTTTTGAATGCGCATGCTTTTTAGGCAAAATCACTTGTACCAACACTAATGAATAATGTCTTCTTATCCCTATGACTCCATACACAGTGAGGGCATTGTCCCATTCCCATCAAATGGTAACTTATTGTACCGTATGGGCGGTATTAGGGTGGAAGTTGGGGAGCAGATACCTACCGTTGCACGCCTGTCATAATCAGCAGTGATGAGCTTAGCGCGATATGGAACATTCTTCAGAAACTCAAGCGAGGGAAGTCTGCTCATTAGCATATCTCGCGCACTGCTCCTTCTTGTGAAACATCGTAGTGAAATCGTAATGGAAAACGTCTGGCTTTGCGCCAGACGTTGAGACTAATAAGTGAAGAACTAATAGGTAAAGAACTTCTACTTGCGCGAGACTGCTCTGATAAAATTATCATTGCAGAGACTACGATGACGTACACATATATTTTTTACAATCAAAAATGCCCTCAAAAGACGACATGGAATGATTATTTTATTGATATTTCCTACTATATACCTTCCAATTATCACTTTATACAAATAGATCGGCGTTAGGTCGCATGCTTTTCTTTCCTGGTGACACTATAAAGCAAAATAGTTGCAACCCCGTAAATGCGCTATAAGTCCAATAATAAGTGACGGTGACCCGTTATAAATGTTTCGCCAGCTTCGCTTTTTTGCCGCTACGCGGCGCGTTGGGCCCTAGCGTCAAGAGTTACTCCAAGCAGCTTGGTCTCGTCCGTACATTCGATTTCTGCACCCTGGATGCTGAAAGTAGGTTTCTTGGTATGAGTTTTTTTACCCACCGCAAGACCCTGAAACTTCCCTGGATTTGCTTGCATCTGATTTGTAGTAAACCAATCAACAAGGGCACTACCGTCAGCCTCCAAGGTGCGTTTCATTGTTGTAAATTTTTGTGGGAATATGAGGTCTACGGTCTGGGAAGCATCATTGAACCAATTTGCCATGACTGGAACGAACAAATAAAGGGGGGCGCACTACTAAGTCCTTGACTTTTCATATTAAATAATCATTCCTTATCGTCTTTTGAGAGCATGTTTAATTGTAAAAAGTATATGCCTACGTACCACAGAGTCTCTGCAATGGTCATTTTAATTACAGTAGTCTCGCGCAGCCAGGCCTTCTTCACTTATTAGTCTGGCACAAGCCAGGCGTTCTTTGTACTAGACGTTTTCCACCAGAATGTATCTGGGCCCAACCCTGCGCAAGATTACCTCGAGCTGGAGCTAAGAATACATCATGCTAATGAGCATACTTCCTCATTGAGTTTTCCCAGAATGGTACATATCGCGCGAAGCTACTTAGCCTGATACCATTAGGCCCCGCGTGATGGCGCTGAGGCGGCCGCTGTAATCCAGAAGTATTAAGGTAGCAGGAAGGGTTGGGCGTTTGTGGTTTCTGAGTCTGAGGGGGTTGGTGTCTGTTGACTGTGCTTTAAGAGAGACTAGGCATGGCGCCAGTCTCTCTTAAAGCACAGTCAACAGGCATTTGGTCTCAGTATTTGGGTTTTGATTGCCATGACTGTACCCCTGTAAAAGTCAGAGGAGGAGAAGTTTGGAATGATGAAAGCATTGAAGAAGAAGAAATGTTATTATTGAGGAAAGCAAAATTTATTATGAGACAAGAAGGCAGTGTCCTGACTTGATTATTTTGAAAATGGCGGTCTGAACACATTAAAAGGTGGAACATGGCATTTTATCGACTTTGAAGTGTTCCGCAGTTAAAGGGAGACTATAGGCAGCAGCTAGGTAGGCAAGATAAAGTCATACAAATTTGCCAATAGGGGTCAGTCATATCTCTAGGCATGGCGCCAGTCTCTCTTAAAGCACAGTCAACAGGCATTTGGTCTTAGTATTTGGGTAAGTACAGAATCAAGGCAGCTCAGAGAGCAATGATTGAACGATGGTGTGGACAAGTCCAAGGATACTGCATCAGTCACGACCAACTTCTCATCAGAAAGCGTCACCACCAGCATATTCAATGTTCACTTCCAACCTGTACCAGTCCAATGCACGCCTGTCATGGTCAGCAGTGGTCAGCTTAGCGCGATATGGAACATTCTTCTGAAACTCAAGCGAGGGAAGTCTGCTCATTAGCCTATCTCGCGCACTGCTCCTTCATGTCAAACATCGTAGTGAAATCGTGGTACAGTGGGGCGTCCTCAAGGATTGCAGCTGGTGGGACAGACGTGAGGTGGAATGTGGGCGGCTGCACTTCTTCGTTGATGTGCGATGGCAGATAGCACAGTTGTTGCGTTGCATGACAGCTGAAAGTGAATGTGATATCATAGAAGTGAGGCGTTTGCAATGAGACTATAGGTGAAGTAGAAGCAAGGAGTGAAATGGGCCATCTTCCAGTGACTAATATACAGAGTAAGGGCACTGGGTGTTGTTAGATTCAGCATTGAATGTATTCCTCGTACAAGCGTGAATAGTATGGACATACAGTGAGAGGTGAGAGACCCCTATTGACTACTTCTTGTAACTTTATATTGGATATTATATTAGTATTGAACTTCTAGCCATGGAATAATGAAGAAATTGAGGTTGTAGGCATGGAATATGAAAAATTATTCAACGGTGAAAGACATTATTCCATGAGGCTTTGCCGTGATCGCAAAGGACGCGACGCGATTGATTCACATGCTAATGAGGTATGATAATGATAATTACCTCTATAATGCTACTTGGATAGCGACTGTGTCGTTGATTGCAACAGTGGTCAGGTCTATGTCAATTTGTGCCTGTAATGTCAATGAAGTATGATGAGGTGATGACGATAGTGCAATTATTAAATATTGGCAAGAGATCATACTACAACATAGGTCTTGTTTTTGACAGATGACTGTGCGACATTCCCATTGGGTCTTGTTAGAGTCAGCGCTGCATGTATTCCTTGTACAAGCTTGAATAGTTGTGACGGACTTTGAGGGGTAAGAGACCCCTATCGGCTACTTCGTCTAACTTTATCCTGCCTACCTAGCTGCTAGCAATAGTGCCCCTTTATCAAGAGTGAAACCCACTGTGCGGGGCTAAGAAATTACCTTTATAATCCTAGTTGGATAACCACTGTGTAGATGATTTGAAGAGTGCTCTGTGGATGTGTGCCTGTAATGTCAATGAAAGTATCATGAGGTGATGACGATAGTGGAATGACGAAATATTGGAAAGAGATCTATTCCTAGAAGAACATATGTCCTGTTTTGACTAGGTGGTGCATTTTAGAATCAGCAGTGAGCACGGTGTCGAAAGTATTGTTATAGGGCCTTCCCTAGGCCCATGGGGTTAAATTTACAATCCACGATTGAAAAGACGTAGTTTGATCGCATTCAACTATAAATCCATTGAACAGTTGTAAACACAAGTGAAATAGACCAAAACAAGTGATTTTGGGGCTTTGGTTTAGACGCATGCGCCACATGCGCCATGCAGGCTAAACGGTTCATGTGAACTTGTTGACATCTACATGATCTAGTGCTGTTATTGGTCATGGTACATGGTAGGCCTAATCATCATGGCTATATGTTTCAGAAAAAGCTCGGAGTAAAATGAACAGCCGATGAATAATGACGTTGTTCATGTTTACCATGTTTACTAGCACATAGCCATAGGGTATGCACTGGCCAGTGCACTTTCTGCACGTCGTCATGGTCATGCACGTGATACATTGCATATTTTGTTTTTTGAATGCGCATGCTTTTTAGGCAAAATCACTTGTACCAACACTAATGAATAATGTCTTCTTATCCCTATGACTCCATACACAGTGAGGGCATTGTCCCATTCCCATCAAATGGTAACTTATTGTACCGTATGGGCGGTATTAGGGTGGAAGTTGGGGAGCAGATACCTACCGTTGCACGCCTGTCATAATCAGCAGTGATGAGCTTAGCGCGATATGGAACATTCTTCAGAAACTCAAGCGAGGGAAGTCTGCTCATTAGCATATCTCGCGCACTGCTCCTTCTTGTGAAACATCGTAGTGAAATCGTAATGGAAAACGTCTGGCTTTGCGCGAGACGTTGAGACTAATAAGTGAAGAACTAATAGGTAAAGAACTTCTACTTGCGCGAGACTGCTCTGATAAAATTATCATTGCAGAGACTACGATGACGTACACATATATTTTTTACAATCAAAAATGCCCTCAAAAGACGACATGGAATGATTATTTTATTGATATTTCCTACTATATACCTTCCAATTATCACTTTATACAAATAGATCGGCGTTAGGTCGCATGCTTTTCTTTCCTGGTGACACTATAAAGCAAAATAGTTGCAACCCCGTAAATGCGCTATAAGTCCAATAATAAGTGACGGTGACCCGTTATAAATGTTTCGCCAGCTTCGCTTTTTTGCCGCTACGCGGCGCGTTGGGCCCTAGCGTCAAGAGTTACTCCAAGCAGCTTGGTCTCGTCCGTACATTCGATTTCTGCACCCTGGATGCTGAAAGTAGGTTTCTTGGTATGAGTTTTTTTACCCACCGCAAGACCCTGAAACTTCCCTGGATTTGCTTGCATCTGATTTGTAGTAAACCAATCAACAAGGGCACTACCGTCAGCCTCCAAGGTGCGTTTCATTGTTGTAAAATTTTTGTGGGAATATGAGGTGTACGGTCTGGGAAGCATCATTGAACCAATTTGCCATGACTGGAACGAACAAATAAAGGGGGGCGCACTACTAAGTCCTTGACTTTTCATATTAAATAATCATTCCTTATCGTCTTTTGAGAGCATGTTTAATTGTAAAAAGTATATGCCTACGTACCACAGAGTCTCTGCAATGGTCATTTTAATTACAGTAGTCTCGCGCAGCCAGGCCTTCTTCACTTATTAGTCTGGCACAAGCCAGGCGTTCTTTGTACTAGACGTTTTCCACCAGAATGTATCTGGGCCCAACCCTGCGCAAGATTACCTCGAGCTGGAGCTAAGAATACATCATGCTAATGAGCATACTTCCTCATTGAGTTTTCCCAGAATGGTACATATCGCGCGAAGCTACTTAGCCTGATACCATTAGGCCCCGCGTGATGGCGCTGAGGCGGCCGCTGTAATCCAGAAGTATTAAGGTAGCAGGAAGGGTTGGGCGTTTGTGGTTTCTGAGTCTGAGGGGGTTGGTGTCTGTTGACTGTGCTTTAAGAGAGACTAGGCATGGCGCCAGTCTCTCTTAAAGCACAGTCAACAGGCATTTGGTCTCAGTATTTGGGTTTTGATTGCCATGACTGTACCCCTGTAAAAGTCAGAGGAGGAGAAGTTTGGAATGATGAAAGCATTGAAGAAGAAGAAATGTTATTATTGAGGAAAGCAAAATTTATTATGAGACTAGAAGGCAGTGTCCTGACTTGATTATTTTGAAAATGGCGGTCTGAACACATTAAAAGGTGGAACATGGCATTTTATCGACTTTGAAGTGTTCCGCAGTTAAAGGGAGACTATAGGCAGCAGCTAGGTAGGCAAGATAAAGTCATACAAATTTGCCAATAGGGGTCAGTCATATCTCTAGGCATGGCGCCAGTCTCTCTTAAAGCACAGTCAACAGGCATTTGGTCTTAGTATTTGGGTAAGTACAGAATCAAGGCAGCTCAGAGAGCAATGATTGAACGATGGTGTGGACAAGTCCAAGGATACTGCATCAGTCACGACCAACTTCTCATCAGAAAGCGTCACCACCAGCATATTCAATGTTCACTTCCAACCTGTACCAGTCCAATGCACGCCTGTCATGGTCAGCAGTGGTCAGCTTAGCGCGATATGGAACATTCTTCTGAAACTCAAGCGAGGGAAGTCTGCTCATTAGCCTATCTCGCGCACTGCTCCTTCTTGTCAAACATCGTAGTGAAATCGTGGTACAGTGGGGCGTCCTCGAGGATTGCAGCTGGTCGGACAGACGTGAGGTGGAATGTGGGCGGCTGCACTTCTTCGTTGATGTGCGATGGCAGATAGCACAGTTGTTGCGTTGCATGACAGCTGAAAGTGAATGTGATATCATAGAAGTGAGGCGTTTGCAATGAGACTATAGGTGAAGTAGAAGCAAGGAGTGAAATGGGCCATCTTCCAGTGACTAATATACAGAGTAAGGGCACTGGGTGTTGTTAGATTCAGCATTGAATGTATTCCTCGTACAAGCGTGAATAGTATGGACATACAGTGAGAGGTGAGAGACCCCTATTGACTACTTCTTGTAACTTTATCTTGGATATTATATTAGTATTGAACTTCTAGCCATGGAATAATGAAGAAATTGAGGTTGTAGGCATGGAATATGAAAAATTATTCAACGGTGAAAGACATTATTCCATGAGGCTTTGCCGTGATCGCAAAGGACGCGACGCGATTGATTCACATGCTAATGAGGTATGATAATGATAATTACCTCTATAATGCTACTTGGATAGCGACTGTGCCGTTGATTGCAACAGTGGTCAGGTCTATGTCAATTTGTGCCTGTAATGTCAATGAAGTATGATGAGGTGATGACGATAGTGCAATTATTAAATATTGGCAAGAGATCATACTACAACATAGGTCTTGTTTTTGACAGATGACTGTGCGACATTCCTATTGGGTCTTGTTAGAGTCAGCGCTGCATGTATTCCTTGTACAAACTTGAATAGTTGTGACAGACTTTGAGGGGTGAGAGACCCCTATCGGCTACTTCGGCTAACTTTATCTTGCCTACCTAGCTGCTAGCAATAGTGCCCCTTTATCAAGACTGAAACCCACTGTGCGGGGCTAAGAAATTACCTTTATAATCCTAGTTGGATAACCACTGTGTAGATGATTTGAAGAGTGCTCTGTGGATGTGTGCCTGTAATGTCAATGAAAGTATGATGAGGTGATGACGATAGTGGAATGACGAAATATTGGAAAGAGATCTATTCCTAGAAGAACATATGTCCTGTTTTGACTAGACGCAAGGGCCCAACGCGCCGCGTAGCGGCAAAAAAGCGAAGCTAGCGAAACATTTATAACGGGTCACCGTCACTTATTATTGGACTTATAGCGCATTTACGGGGTTGCAACTATTTTGCTTTATAGTGTCACCAGGAAAGAAAAGCATGCGACCTAACGCCGATCTATTTGTATAAAGTGATAATTGGAAGGTATATAGTAGGAAACATCAATAAAATAATCATTCCATATCGTCTTTTGAGGGCATTTTTGATTGTAAAAAATATATGTGTACGTCACCGTAGTCTCTGCAATGATAATTTTATCAGAGCAGTCTCGCGCAAGTAGAAGTTCTTTACCTATCAGTTCTTCACTTATTAGTCTCAACGTCTGGCGCAAAGCCAGACGTTTCCCATTACGATTTCACTACGATGTTTGACAAGAAGGAGCAGTGCGCGAGATATGCTAATGAGCAGACTTCCCTCGCTTGAGTTTCTGAAGAATGTTCCATATCGCGCTAAGCTCATCACTGCAGCTGATTATGACAGGCGTGCAACGGTAGGTATCTGCTCCCCAACTTCCACCCTGATACGGTACAATAAGTTACCATTTGATGGGAATGGGAGAATGCCCTCACTGTGTATGGAGTCATAGGGATAAGAAGACATTATTCATTAGTGTTGGTACAAGTGATTTTGCCCAAAAAGCATGCACATTCAAAAAACAAAATATGCAAGGTATCACGTACATGACCTTGACGACGTGCAGAAAGTGCACTGGCCAGTGCATACCCTATGGCTATGTACTAGTAAACATGGTAAACATGGACAACATCATTATTCATCGGCAGTTCATTTTACTCCGAGCTTTTCCTGAAACATATAGCCATGATGATTAGGCCTACCATGTACCATGACCAATAACAGCACTAGATCATGATCATGTAGATGTCAACAAGTTCATGTAGATGTCAACAAGTTCACATGAACCGTATAATCCAGCATTGCGCATGTGGGGCATGCGTCTAAACCAAAGCCCCAAAATCACTTGTTTTGGTCTATTTCACTTGTGTTTCCCTCGTCTCCCAGTCCATAATACATTTACAGTTTACAATCCCCGATCATGGCCCAACAAAAGGTCATCGGTTGACTAAAGGAACAAAACTGTTCAATGGATTTATAGTTGAATGCGATCAAACTACGTCTTTTCAATCGTGGATTGTAAATTTAACCCCATGGGCCTAGGGAAGGCCCTATAACAATACTTTCGACACAGTTATTATCTCCGCTGCCTCCACCATGTTACACACAGTGCTCACTGCTGATTCTAAAATGCGCCACCTAGTCAAAGCAGGACATATGTTCTCCTAGGAATAGATCTCTTTCCAATATTTCGTCATTCCACTATCGTCATCACCTCATCATACTTTCATTGACATTACAGGCACACATCCACAGAGCACTCTTCAAATCATCTACACAGTGGTTATCCAACTAGGATTATAAAGGTAATTTCTTAGTCCCGCACAGTGGGTTTCAGTCTTGATAAAGGGGCACTATTGCTAGCAGCTAGGTAGGCAAGATAAAGTTAGCCGAAGTAGCCGATAGGGGTCTCTCACCCCTCAAAGTCCGTCACAACTATTCAAGCTTGTACAAGGAATACATGCAGCGCTGACTCTAACAAGACCCAATGGGAATGTCGCACAGTCATCTGTCAAAAACAAGACCTATGTTGTAGTATGATCTCTTGCCAATATTTAATAATTGCACTATCGTCATCATCTCATCATACTTCATTGACATTACAGGCACACATTGACATAGACCACTGTTGCAATCAACGACACAGTCGCTATCCAAGTAGCATTATAGAGGTAATTATCATTATCATACCTCATTAGCATGTGAACCAATCGCGTCGCGTCCTTTGCGATCACGGCAAAGCCTCATGGAATAATGTCTTTCACCTTTGAATAATTTTTCATATTCCATGCCTACAACTTCAATTTCTTCATATTCCATGGCTAGAAGTTCAATACTAATATAATATCCAAGATAAAGTTACAAGAAGTAGTCAATAGGGGTCTCTCACCTCTCACTGTATGTCCACACTATTCACGCTTGTACGAGGAATACATTCAATGCTGAATCTAACAACACCCAGTGCCCTTACTCTGTATATTAGTCACTGGAAGATGGCCCATTTCACTCCTTGCTTCTACTTCACCTATAGTCTCATTGCAAACGCCTCACTTCTATGATATCACATTCACTTTCAGCTGTCATGCAACGCAACAACTGTGCTATCTGCCATCGCACATCAACGAAGAAGTGCAGCCGCCCACATTCCACCTCACGTCTGTCCGACCAGCTGCAATCCTCGAGGACGCCCCACTGTACCACGATTTCACTACGATGTTTGACAAGAAGGAGCAGTGCGCGAGATAGGCTAATGAGCAGACTTCCCTCGCTTGAGTTTCGGAAAAGAATGTTCCATATCGCGCTAAGCTGACCACTGCTGACCATGACAGGCGTGCATTGGACTGGTACAGGTTGGAACTGAACATTGAATATGCTGGTGGTGACGCTTTCTGATGAGAAGTTGGTCGTGACTGATGCAGTATCCTTGGACTTGTCCACAGCATCGTTCAATCATTGCTCTCTCAGCTGCCTTGATTCTGTACTTACCCAAATACTAAGACCAAATGCCTGTTGACTGTGCTTTAAGAGAGACTGGCGCCATGCCTAGAGATATGACTGACCCCTATTGGCAAATTTGTATGACTTTATCTTGCCTACCTAGCTGCTGCCTGTAGTCTCCCTTTAACTGCGGAACACTTCAAAGTCGTTAAAATGCCATGTTCCACCTTTTAATGTGTTCAGACCGCCATTTTCAAAATAATCAAGTCAGGACACTGCCTTCTTGTCTCATAATAAATTTTGCTTTCCTCAATAATAACATTTCTTCTTCTTCAATGCTTTCATCATTCCAAACTTCTCCTCCTCTGACTTTTACAGGGGTACAGTCATGGCAATCAAAACCCAAATACTGAGACCAAATGCCTGTTGACTGTGCTTTAAGAGAGACTGGCGCCATGCCTAGTCTCTCTTAAAGCACAGTCAACAGACACCAACCCCCTCAGACTCAGAAACCACAAACGCCCAACCCTTCCTGCTACCTTAATACTTCTGGGTGGCGCATTTTAGAATCAGCAGTGAGCACTGTGTGTAACATGGTGGATGGTGGAGGCAGCGGAGATAATAACTGTGTCGAAAGTATTGTTATAGGGCCTTCCCTAGGCCCATGGGGTTAAATTTACAATCCACGATTGAAAAGACGTAGTTTGATCGCATTCAACTATAAATCCATTGAACAGTTGTAAACACAAGTGAAATAGACCAAAACAAGTGATTTTGGGGCTTTGGTTTAGACGCTTGCCCCACATGCGCCATGCGGGATTATACGGTTCATCATCATCATGTGAACTTGTTGACATTTACATGATCTAGTGCTGTTATTGGTCATGGTACATGGTAGGCCTAATCATCATGGCTATATGTTTCAGGAAAAGCTCGGAGTAAAATGAACTGCCGATGAATAATGATGTTGTTCATGTTTACCATGTTTACTAGTACATAGCCATAGGGTATGCACTGGCCAGTGCACTTTCTGCACGTCGTCATGGTCATGTGTGATACCTTGCATATTTTGTTTTTTGAATGCGCATGCTTTTTGGGCAAAATCACTTGTACCAACACTAATGAATAATGTCTTCTTATCCCTATGACTCCATACACAGTGAGGGCATTGTCCCATTCCCATCAAATGGTAACTTATTGTACCGTATTCGGGTGGAAGTTGGGGAGCAGATACCTACCGTTGCACGCCTGTCATAAATAAGCAGTGATGAGCTTAGCGCGATATGGAACATTCTTCAGAAACTCAAGCGAGGGAAGTCTGCTCATTAGCATATCTCGCGCACTGCTCCTTCTTGTCAAACATCGTAGTGAAATCGTAATGGAAAACGTCTGGCTTTGCGCCAGACGTTGAGACTAATAAGTGAAGAACTAATAGGTAAATAACTTCTACTTGCGCGAGACTGCTCTGATAAAATTATCATTGCAGAGACTACGGTGACGTACACATATATTTTTTACAATCAAAAATGCCCTCAAAAGACGACATGGAATGATTATTTTATTGATATTTCCTACTATATACCTTCCAATTATCACTTTATACAAATAGATCGGCATTAGGTCGCATGCTTTTCTTTCCTGGTGACACTATAAAGCAAAATAGTTGCAACCCCGTAAATGCGCTATAAGTCCAATAATAAGTGACGGTGACCCGTTATAAATGTTTCGCCAGCTTCGCTTTTTTGCCGCTACGCGGCGCGTTGGGCCCTTGCGTCAAGAGTGGTTGAGTCACTCTAGAAGCTACTTGGTCATAACAAATGAGTTGGTCATAACAAATGACGGACCTAACCAAAATTGCTAACATTTTCTCATTGCTACAATGAAAGACCTAATACTGAAATCACATGTCTTAAGAGAGACTGGCATCATGCCTAGTCTCTCTTAAAGCACAGTCAACAGACACCACTATACCCCCTCACACTCAGAAACCACAAACGCCCACCACTTCCTGCTACCTTAATACTTCTGGATCTCTTTATACTGTCAGTTGATTCTTGACGCAAGGGCCCAACGCGCCGCGTAGCGGCAAAAAAGCGAAGCTGGCGAAACATTTATAACGGGTCACCGTCACTTATTATTGGACTTATAGCGCATTTACGGGGTTGCAACTATTTTGCTTTATAGTGTCACCAGGAAAGAAAAGCATGCGAACTAACGCCGATCTATTTGTATAAAGTGATAATTGGAAGGTATATAGTAGGAAATATCAATAAAATAATCATTCCATGTCGTCTTTTGAGGGCATTTTTGATTGTAAAAAATATATGTGTACGTCACCGTAGTCTCTGCAATGATAATTTTATCAGAGCAGTCTCGCGCAAGTAGAAGTTCTTTACCTATTAGTTCTTCACTTATTAGTCTCAACGTCTGGCGCAAAGCCAGACGTTTTCCATTACGATTTCACTACGATGTTTGACAAGAAGGAGCAGTGCGCGAGATATGCTAATGAGCAGACTTCCCTCGCTTGAGTTTCTGAAGAATGTTCCATATCGCGCTAAGCTCATCACTGCTGATTATGACAGGCGTGCAACGGTAGGTATCTGCTCCCCAACTTCCACCCTAATACGGTATAATAAGTTACCATTTGATGGGAATGGGACAATGCCCTCACTGTGTATGGAGTCATAGGGATAAGAAGACATTATTCATTAGTGTTGGTACAAGTGATTTTGCCCAAAAAGCATGCGCATTCAAAAAACAAAATATGCAAGGTATCACGTACATGACCATGACGACGTGCAGAAAGTGCACTGGCCAGTGCATACCCTATGGCTATGTACTAGTAAACATGGTAAACATGAACAACATCATTATTCATCGGCAGTTCATTTTACTCCGAGCTTTTCCTGAAACATATAGCCATGATGATTAGGCCTACCATGTACCATGACCAATAACAGCACCAGATCATGTAGATGTCAACAAGTTCACATGAACCGTATAATCCCGCATGGCGCATGCCCCACATGCGTCTAAACCAAAGCCCCAAAATCACTTGTTTTGTTCTATTTCACTTGTGTTTCCCCCGTCTCCCAGTCCATAATACATTTACAGTTTACAATCCCCGATCATGGCCCAACAAAAGGTCATCGGATGACTAAAGGAACACAACTGTTCAATGGATTTATAGTTGAATGCGATCAAACTACGTCTTTTCAATCGTGGATTGTAAATTTAACCCCATGGGCCTAGGGAAGGCCCTACAACAATACTTTCGACACAGTTATTATCTCCGCTGCCTCCACCATGTTACACACAGTGCTCACTGCTGATTCTAAAATGCGCCACCTAGTCAAAACAGGAGATATGTTCTTCTAGGAATAGATCTCTTTCCAATATTTCGTCATTCCACTATCGTCATCACCTCATCATACTTTCATTGACATTACAGGCACACATCCACAGAGCACTCTTCAAATCATCTACACAGTGGTTATCCAACTAGGATTATAAAGGTAATTTCTTAGCCCCGCACAGTGGGTTTCAGTCTTGATAAAGGGGCACTATTGCTAGCAGCTAGGTAGGCAAGATAAAGTTAGCCGAAGTAGCCGATAGGGGTCTCTCACCCCTCAAAGTCCGTCACAACTATTCAAGCTTGTACAAGGAATACATGCAGCGCTGACTCTAACATGACCCAATGGGAATGTCGCACAGTCATCTGTCAAAAACAAGACCTATGTTGTAGTATGATCTCTTGCCAATATTTAATAATTGCACTATCGTCATCACCTCATCATACTTCATTGACATTACAGGCACACATTGACATAGACCACTGTTGCAATCAACGACACAGTCGCTATCCAAGTAGCATTATAGAGGTAATTATCATTATCATACCTCATTAGCATGTGAACCAATCGCGTCGCGTCCTTTGCGATCACGGCAAAGCCTCATGGAATAATGTCTTTCACCGTTGAATAATTTTTCATATTCCATGCCTACAACTTCAATTTCTTCATATTCCATGGCTAGAAGTTCAATACTAATATGATATCCAAGATAAAGTTACAAGAAGTAGTCAATAGGGGTCTCTCACCTCTCACTGTATGTCCACACTATTCACGCTTGTACGAGGAATACATTCAATGCTGAATCTAACAACACCCAGTGCCCTTACTCTGTATATTAGTCACTGGAAGATGGCCCATTTCACTCCTTGCTTCTGCTTCACCTATAGTCTCATTGCAAACGCCTCAGGTCTATGATATCACATTCACTTTCAGCTGTCATGCAACGCAAGAACTGTGCTATCTGCCATCGCACATCAGCGAAGAAGTGCAGCCGCCCACATTCCACCTCACGTCTGTCCGACCAGCAGCAATCCTCGAGGACGCCCCACTGTACCACGATTTCACTACGATGTTTGACAAGAAGGAGCAGTGCGCGAGATAGGCTAATGAGCAGACTTCCCTCGCTTGAGTTTCGGAAGAATGTTCCATATCGCGCTAAGCTGACCACTGCTGACCATGACAGGCGTGCATTGGACTGGTACAGGTTGGAACTGAACATTGAATATGCTGGTGGTGACGCTTTCTGATGAGAAGTTGGTCGTGACTGATGCAGTATCCTTGGACTTGTCCACAGCATCGTTCAATCATTGCTCTCTGAGCTGCCTTGATTCTGTACTTACCCAAATACTAAGACCAAATGCCTGTTGACTGTGCTTTAAGAGAGACTGGCGCCATGCCTAGAGATATGACTGACCCTTATTGGCAAATTTGTATGACTTTATCTTGCCTACCTAGCTGCTACCTATAGTCTCCCTTTAACTGGGGAACACTTCAAAGTCCATAAAATGCTATGTTCCACCTTTTAATGTGTTCAGACCGCCATTTTCAAAATAATCCAGAAGTATTAAGGTAGCAGGAAGGGTTGGGCGTTTGTGGTTTCTGAGTCTGAGGGGGTTGGTGTCTGTTGACTGTGCTTTAAGAGAGACTAGGCATGGCGCCAGTCTCTCTTAAAGCACAGTCAACAGGCATTTGGTCTCAGTATTTGGGTTTTGATTGCCATGACTGTACCCCTGTAAAAGTCAGAGGAGGAGAAGTTTGGAATGATGAAAGCATTGAAGAAGAAGAAATGTTATTATTGAGGAAAGCAAAATTTATTATGAGACTAGAAGGCAGTGTCCTGACTTGATTATTTTGAAAATGGCAGTCTGAACACATTAAAAGGTGGAACATGGCATTTTATCGACTTTGAAGTGTTCCGCAGTTAAAGGGAGACTATAGGCAGCAGCTAGGTAGGCAAGATAAAGTCATACAAATTTGCCAATAGGGGTCAGTCATATCTCTAGGCATGGCGCCAGTCTCTCTTAAAGCACAGTCAAGAGGCATTTGGTCTTAGTATTTGGGTAAGTACAGAATCAAGGCAGCTCAGAGAGCAATGATTGAACGATGCTGTGGACAAGTCCAAGGATACTGCATCAGTCACGACCAACTTCTCATCAGAAAGCGTCACCACCAGCATATTCAATGTTCAGTTCCAACCTGTACCAGTCCAATGCACGCTTGTCATGGTCAGCAGTGGTCAGCTTAGCGCGATATGGAACATTCTTCCGAAACTCAAGCGAGGGAAGTCTGCTCATTAGCCTATGTCACGCACTGCTCCTTCTTGTCAAACATCGTAGTGAAATCGTGGTACAGTGGGGCGTCCTCGAGGATTGCAGCTGGTCGGACAGACGTGAGGTGGAATGTGGGCGGCTGCACTTCTTCGTTGATGTGCGATGGCAGATAGCACAGTTGTTGCGTTGCATGACAGCTGAAAGTGAATGTGATATCATAGAACTGAGGCGTTTGCAATGAGACTATAGGTGAAGTAGAAGCAAGGAGTGAAATGGGCCATCTTCCAGTGACTAATATACAGAGTAAGGGCACTGGGTGTTGTTAGATTCAGCATTGAATGTATTCCTCGTACAAGCGTGAATAGTGTGGACATACAGGAGAGGTGAGAGACCCCTATTGACTACTTCTTGTAACTTTAACTTGGATATTATATGAGTATTGAACTTCTAGCCATGGAATATGAAGAAATTGAAGTTGTAGGCATGGAATATGAAAAATTATTCAACGGTGAAAGACATTATTCCATGAGGCTTTGCCGTGATCGCAAAGGACGCGACGCGATTGGTTCACATGCTAATGAGGTATGATAATGATAATTACCTCTATAATGCTACTTGGATAGCGACTGTGTCGTTGATTGCAACAGTGGTCTATGTCAATGTGTGCCTGTAATGTCAATGAAGTATGATGAGGTGATGACGATAGTGCAATTATTAAATATTGGCAAGAGATCATACTACAACATAGGTCTTGTTTTTGACAGATGACTGTGCGACATTCCCATTGGGTCTTGTTAGAGTCAGCACTGCATGTATTCCTTGTACAAGCTTGAATGGTTGTGACGGACTTTGAGGGGTGAGAGACCCCTATCGGCTACTTCGGCTAACTTTATCTTGCCTACCTAGCTGCTAGCAATAGTGCCCCTTTATCAAGACTGACCCACTGTGCAGGGCTAAGAAATTACCTTTATAATCCTAGTTGGATAACCACTGTGTAGATGATTTGAAGAGTGCTCTGTGGATGTGTGCCTGTAATGTCAATGAAAGTATGATGAGGTGATGACGATAGTGGAATGACGAAATATTGGAAAGAGATCTATTCCTAGAAGAACATATCTCCTGTTTTGACTAGGTGGCGCATTTTAGAATCAGCAGTGAGCACTGTGTGTAACATGGTGGAGGCAGCGGAGATAATAACTGTGTCGAAAGTATTGTTATAGGGCCTTCCCTAGGCCCATGGGGTTAAATTTACAATCCACGATTGAAAAGACGTAGTTTGATCGCATTCAACTATAAATCCATTGAACAGTTTTGTTCCTTTAGTCAACCGATGACCTTTTGTTGGGCCATGATCGGGGATTGTAAACTGTAAATGTATTATGGACTGGGAGACGGGGGAAACACAAGTGAAATAGACCAAAACAAGTGATTTTGGGGCTTTGGTTTAGACGCATGCCCCACATGCGCCATGCGGGATTAGGCCTATACGGTTCATGTGAACTTGTTGACATCTACATGATCTAGTGCTGTTATTGAATGGTCATGGTACATGGTAGGCCTAATCATCATGGCTATATGTTTCAGGAAAAGCTCGGAGTAAAATGAACTGCCGATGAATAATGATGTTGTTCATGTTTACCATGTTTACTAGTACATAGCCATAGGGTATGCACTGGCCAGTGCACTTTCTGCACGTCGTCATGGTCATGTACGTGATACCTTGCATTTTGTTTTTTGAATGCGCATGCTTTTTGGGCAAAATCACTTGTACCAACACTAATGAATAATGTCTTCTTATCCCTATGACTCCATACACAGTGAGGGCATTGTCCCATTCCCATCAAATGGTAACTTATTGTACCGTATTAGGGTGGAAGTTGGGGAGCAGATACCTACCGTTGCACGCCTGTCATAATCAGCAGTGATGAGCTTAGCGCGATATGGAACATTCTTCAGAAACTCAAGCGAGGGAAGTCTGCTCATTAGCATATCTCGCGCACTGCTCCTTCTTGTCAAACATCGTAGTGAAATCGTAATGGAAAACGTCTGGCTTTGCGCCAGACGTTGAGACTAATAAGTGAAGAACTAATAGGTAAAGAACTTCTACTTGCGCGAGACTGCTCTGATAAAATTATCATTGCAGAGACTACGGTGACGTACACATATATTTTTTACAATCAAAAATGCCCTCAAAAGACGACATGGAATGATTATTTTATTGATATTTCCTACTATATACCTTCCAATTATCACTTTATACAAATAGATCGGCGTTAGGTCGCATGCTTTTCTTTCCTGGTGACACTATAAAGCAAAATAGTTGCAACCCCGTAAATGCGCTATAAGTCCAATAATAAGTGACGGTGACCCGTTATAAATGTTTCGCCAGCTTCGCTTTTTTGCCGCTACGCGGCGCGTTGGGCCCTTGCGTCAAGTCAGGACACTGCCTTCTAGTCTCATAATAAATTTTGCTTTCCTCAATAATAACATTTCTTCTTCTTCAATGCTTTCATCATTCCAAACTTCTCATCCTCTGACTTTTACAGGGGTACAGTCATGGCAATCAAAACCCAAATACTGAGACCAAATGCCTGTTGACTGTGCTTTAAGAGAGACTGGCGCCATGCCTAGTCTCTCTTAAAGCACAGTCAACAGACACCAACCCCCTCAGACTCAGAAACCACAAACGCCCAACCCTTCCTGCTACCTTAATACTTCTGGGTAGTAACAACATACGCAAATGGTTCTGGGCTTATGCTCTACCAATTTTGGGACAACAGATGCCATACTTTTGGAGCAGCAAGTGGTTGAATCGAGGGTGACCGCGGGGGTGCAAAAGTAGGGGTCGCTGTGGAAAAAGTGAATAACTGAGGAAATAGATATGTCATGGGACTTATACCAGTTGTTTTGTAATTGTAACATGTGTGTAGAGAGATTTGAGGGAAGTTGGACGACTTTCAATCCATCTGATTGAATGAATTGGCCTGTTTTTGCTGAAAAGGGGTCTCAGCCAATAGCATTCCGCGAAGTTACTATTCATAGCTCACAAGGTCATTTGCATAAGATATTGATGACGTTTTAGTCACGTGACAGTCGGACATCGACACTTATTTCTACTTATTTGAGCTTATTTCAAAGTCAATTATCTTTGACCCTGCATTGTTTTGAGCATGAATGATACCATAGAGTCAGAGAGAAATATTCAGAACAATTACATAGTATTTCCAACACTCGGACATGTGCCAGATTGAATCTAACTGCCCTAGTTAGAAAGCCTGAATCCATTACGAAACCGCATGTTTGTCCGACATTGCCTGTAATTCAGCGATGGGGAAATAGAGGGCAGCAGCTGCAGTGACGTCATCTTCGCAGAATGCTAGTTGCGGGTGATTTTCAAGGGGGCAGAAATTATAGATTTTCAGAATTTCACAACTCAAAAATGAACAGAGCGATTATGAAAAACTAAATTGCAAATTAAAGAGTCAATCAGTATCTCTCTACATCTGAAAAGTAAAAGTACATTGGATAATCAGTTCTTTTTAAAAAAATCATGAAAAAAGGCCATTTTTCAGATTGATGTCGCGGCGTCAAAGAGCTAGGTTTCGATGATCACGCAAATTAACTGTACATGCTGCAGGCCTCGAGACATTATATGTGCTGATTTCTATCTGTATCCAGAAGTATTAAGGTAGCAGGAAGGGTTGGGCGTTTGTGGTTTCTGAGTCTGAGGGGGTTGGTGTCTGTTGACTGTGCTTTAAGAGAGACTAGGCATGCCGCCAGTCTCTCTTAAAGCACAGTCAACAGGCATTTGGTCTCAGTATTTGGGTTTTGATTGCCATGACTACCCCTGTAAAAGTCAGAGGAGGAGAAGTTTGGAATGATGAAAGCATTGAAGAAGAAGAAATGTTATTATTGAGGAAAGCAAAATTTATTATGAGACGAGAAGGCAGTGTCCTGACTTGATTATTTTGAAAATGGCAGTCTGAACACATTAAAAGGTGGAACATGGCATTTTATCGACTTTGAAGGGTTCCGCAGTTAAAAGGAGACTATAGGCAGCAGCTAGGTAGGCAAGATAAAGTCATACAAATTTGCCAATAGGGGTCAGTCATATCTCTAGGCATGGCGCCAGTCTCTCTTAAAGCACAGTCAAGAGGCATTTGGTCTTAGTATTTGGGTAAGTACAGAATCAAGGCAGCTCAGAGAGCAATGATTGAACGATGCTGTGGACAAGTCCAAGGATACTGCATCAGTCACGACCAACTTCTCATCGGAAAAGCGTCACCACCAGCATATTCAATGTTCAGTTCCAACCTGTACCAGTCCAATGCACGCCTGTCATGGTCAGCAGTGGTCAGCTTAGCGCGATATGGAACATTCTTCCGAAACTCAAGCGAGGGAAGTCTGCTCATTAGCCTATCTCGCGCACTGCTCCTTCTTGTCAAACATCGTAGTGAAATCGTGGTACAGTGGGGCGTCCTCGAGGATTGCAGCTGGTCGGACAGACGTGAGGTGGAATGTGGGCGGCTGCACTTCTTCGTTGATGTGCGATGGCAGATAGCACAGTTGTTGCGTTGCATGACAGCTGAAAGTGAATGTGATATCATAGAACTGAGGCGTTTGCAATGAGACTATAGGTGAAGTAGAAGCAAGGAGTGAAATGGGCCATCTTCCAGTGACTAATATACAGAGTAAGGGCACTGGGTGTTGTTAGATTCAGCATTGAATGTATTCCTCGTACAAGCGTGAATAGTGTGGACATACAGTGAGAGGTGAGAGACCCCTATTGACTACTTCTTGTAACTTTATCTTGGATATTATATTAGTATTGAACTTCTAGCCATGGAATATGAAGAAATTGAAGTTGTAGGCATGGAATATGAAAAATTATTCAACGGTGAAAGACATTATTCCATGAGGCTTTGCCGTGATCGCAAAGGACGCGACGCGATTGGTTCACATGCTAATGAGGTATGATAATGATAATTACCTCTATAATGCTACTTGGATAGCGACTGTGTTGTTGATTGCAACAGTGGTCTATGTCAATGTGTGCCTGTAATGTCAATGAAGTATGATGAGGTGATGACGATAGTGCAATTATTAAATATTGGCAAGAGATCATACTACAACATAGGTCTTGTTTTTGACAGATGACTGTGCGACATTCCTATTGGGTCTTGTTAGAGTCAGCGCTGCATGTATTCCTTGTACAAGCTTGAATAGTTGTGACGACTTTGAGGGGTGAGAGAACCCTATCGGCTACTTCGGCTAACTTTATCTTGCCTACCTAGCTGCTAGCAATAGTGCCCCTTTATCAAGACTGAAACCCACTGTGCGGGGCTAAGAAATTACCTTTATAATCCTAGTTGGATAACCACTAGATGATTTGAAGAGTGCTCTGTGGATGTGTGCCTGTAATGTCAATGAAAGTATGATGAGGTGATGACGATAGTGGAATGACGAAATACTGGAAAGAGATCTATTCCTAGAAGAACATATGTCCTGTTTTGACTAGGTGGCGCATTTTAGAATCAGCAGTGAGCACTGTGTGTAACATGGTGGAGGCAGCGGAGATAATAACTGTGTCGAAAGTATTGTTATAGGGCCTTCCCTAGGCCCATGGGGTTAAATTTACAATCCACGATTGAAAAGACGTAGTTTGATCGCATTCAACTATAAATCCATTGAACAGTTGTGTTCCTTTAGTCAACCGATGACCTTTTATTGGGCCATGATTGGGGATTGTAAACTGTAAATGTATTATGGACTGGGAGACGGGGGAAACACAAGTGAAATAGACCAAAACAAGTGATTTTGGGGCTTTGGTTTAGACGCATGCCCCACATGCGCCATGCGGGATTATACGGTTCATGTGAACTTGTTGACATCTACATGATCTAGTGCTGTTATTGGTCATGGTACATGGTAGGCCTAATCATCATGGCTATATGTTTCAGGAAAAGCTCGGAGTAAAATGAACTGCCGATGAATAATGATGTTGTTCATGTTTACCATGTTTACCATGTTTACTAGTACATAGCCATAGGGTATGCACTGGCCAGTGCACTTTCTGCACGTCGTCATGGTCATGTACGTGATACCTTGCATATTTTGTTTTTTGAATGCGCATGCTTTTTGGGCAAAATCACTTGTACCAACACTAATGAATAATGTCTTCTTATCCCTATGACTCCATACACAGTGAGGGCATTGTCCCATTCCCATCAAATGGTAACTTATTGTACCGTATTAGGGTGGAAGTTGGGGAGCAGATACCTACCGTTGCACGCCTGTCATAATCAGCAGTGATGAGCTTAGCGCGATATGGAACATTCTTCAGAAACTCAAGCGAGGGAAGTCTGCTCATTAGCATATCTCGCGCACTGCTCCTTCTTGTCAAACATCGTAGTGAAATCGTAATGGAAAACGTCTGGCTTTGCGCCAGACGTTGAGACTAATAAGTGAAGAACTAATAGGTAAAGAACTTCTACTCGCGCGAGACTGCTCTGATAAAATTATCATTGCAGAGACTACGGTGACGTACACATATATTTTTTACAATCAAAAATGCCCTCAAAAGACGACATGGAATGATTATTTTATTGATATTTCCTACTATATACCTTCCAATTATCACTTTATACAAATAGATCGGCGTTAGGTCGCATGCTTTTCTTTCCTGGTGACACTATAAAGCAAAATAGTTGCAACCCCGTAAATGCGCTATAAGTCCAACAAGAGGCCCAAGGGCCTGGCGCTCAGCTGAAATGGATAGGTGAAGGCAAGGGCCAAGTGTGTGTCGGTACCGTTATTATGAGGCAACGTGAAGCTATAACGTCTAGCACGCAGAAGTGCTGATGCGAAAGACCTTTTTGCTATATCAGTGCATGCTAAAGTACTGAGTTGACGTCACCCTGGTATTATGACGTAAAGTCATTTCTATTGCCGTTGCAGTAGTGGGGTGTGTGATGACGTCAAGGAGTTGTGTGGTGACGTCAAAGAGTGGAGTCCTTGTCTTCATGCAGCGTAGGTGGAACTAATAACATGCACATGGACACAAGGTACATAATTATTACAGTGTACTTTGTGAGGTGGGGTCTGGTGCTTTACAATGGTCAAATGAACCGACTGTTGTCTGGACATTGATGAAGTGGATGCAGCCAAATGTTTGGGACGGTCTTTTTTGTATGTGAAGAAAAGAAGATAAAGAGTTGGTTAACAAAATGAACTTTATTGGTGCGGCAGATATTTGATGCCTTTCGGCAGATATTTGAAGCGCCTTGCGGCAGATATTTGTTGCCTTGCGGCAGATATTTGATAACGCTCTCCGGGAATGGAAAGCAGTAAAACGAGTAAGCACACCTTACTCTGAATGTGGGAACAGCAAGTGCTTTCCTGGACTTGAAATGTGCCAATGACTCCTCTTGCAATAACCAACAACAGTTGATCTGTAAAAAAAGAGAAGAGAAATTAACACTGACTAAATAAATGAAATGGCCAGGGCCATTGTGCTCACCTCATGTGGAGGAAAGATGGATAAAGAGCATGGTATTGTGTCATGTAGTGTTAGGTTTGATGTAGGTCCAAGCAATTACAATTTCCCCAAAATGGCCAATTTACAGTACATTCGACCTCTGTGACCTTGAAAAGTAGGTCAAATCAAAGAAGACCCGGGTGACACATTGAATGGTTGTTAGAATTAGATGTACCTATGATATAAAATTGGTGCCAATCGGGCAAGTCATTAATAGGAATAATAGCATTTTGATGAATTTAGGATTTGGCCCCCTCCCTGGAGGCCAAACGGCAAATCAGATCGCACCAAACTTCGGTACCTGAGATCACCTGACCAAGGGGTACATGTGTACTTAATTTGTGATCAATAGTCATTGCAGTTAAGAAACGTGCCATAGTTACGGCCTGACGGCGAATTTACGTCATTTGACCTCTGTGACCTTGACAAGAAGGTCAAATTGAAAACCTGTGTGACATATACTGTATGGTGGTTAGATGTACCCATGATATCAAATTGGTGGCAATCGGGCAAGAAGTTAAGGAATAATCACATTTTTAAGGTTTTTGGATTTTGCCCCCTGGTGGTCAAGTGGTGAATCATATTGGACCAAACTTTGGTCCCTGAGATCACCTGACTAAGGGGTAAATGTGTAACAAATTTGGTATCAATAGTCATTGCAGTTTAGAAACATGCCATCGTTACATCCTAATGGCCAATTTACACCATTTGGCCTCTGTGACCTTGAAAAGGAGGTCAAATCAAAAACCCGGAGGATATATGATGCACCTTTGCTAGAAGTACCTACCATATTTTTTTCAAAATTTCCCGACTACTATTAAGGGAGATATTGCACATTTTCACTTTTAACGTTTGGCCCCCTGGTGGACAAACCATGAAACGAATCAGACCGAAACTTGGTCTCCAAGGTGTCATTACATAAGGGTACATGTGTACCAAGTTTCAACTCAATAGCTCTAACAGTTACGAAACGTGCCCTGCTAACGGACGACGGACGACGACGGACGACGACGACGACGACGACGACGACGACGACGACGACGACGACGACGACGACGACGACGACGACGACGACGACGGACGACGGACGCCACGGTATTGGATAAGCTCACCTCTGCTAAGAGGTGAGCTAAAAAAGGGTGACATAGACGGGGAAATGTACACCACCGGATACAGTCTGTGCTTGATCAGGCATCGGTCAGATGATATCCTGAACAAGGCATCTATGGAAGCAAATCCAGAAAGAGACTTAACCTTCGAAGGGCACACTTATTACTCAGTGAAAAGTCAGTCCTGTGGGCTGTTTTCCAATTCAAAATAAAAGTGTAACCTCTTTAAATTAGTCTCACAGACTGAACCATAACACTCAACAGCCAACCGTGCCCACATGATGTGAGCCGAGAGCTGGGCTTAAAGATGAGCGAGTGGTGTACTACATTTTGAAAATTGTCTATCGTCTACGACATGTGACAGAACAGGATCTAGTGGACTTAATGATGAGGTACTATCAAATAAGGTGTCCATCAAATGAATCATGAGGGCCTGTTGAGTTATACTCGAAGCCTGTCCTACAGGGCTAGGCTATGGTTTTTGTCTTTTTTACAGCTACAGTACATCCATGCACAGCGCAGTGTACAGACAGTACAGGATTGCAAACCAAAAACATGAGCATTGCTGCGTAACGAAACTGCAGTGGGATTCATACTACGATGTCATAATGTGACTTTCAAAATAATTGTAAACAAACGTAAATGGCGAAATTTGTTGCAAAATGGGTAGTTAAAACAAGAAACACAGAAACGAAACAGAAACACAGAAACACAGAAACGAAACGCAGAAACCAGTCTTGTGGCGAATTCTGGTCTACAGACTCCATCTTGTTGCCATGGTTGTGGCCGCGAACGCGGGTGTAACTAAAACTGGTATTCAGTCGGAATGGAAGGAGGAATGCTCATTTCCCAATACCCCTTTTAGCCTCATCAACGTGTGTGCAGATTGGCAGCATCCGGCCTTGATCGTGCCCCTGACCATGCCGATCCACCATCTGTAGGGCATGAGGACTTTATGATCGATATGAGCCGCCAGTAAGTCGGCATGACCAATGACCAGAACACGACCATAGGCCTGCTAGGAATGTACAATAGAACATGACTCTCTATTCGAAGGACTATTTTCTATTTACACTGACCTCCCCAATACACTACATGTATGTACTACACGGCGTAAATAGAAAATAGCCCTTCGAATAGCGAGTCCTGTTCTTTTGTACATTCCATGGCCTGTGCACGACACTAGGCTGAACTTCCCTACTGCAACCTCATCAACATAAACAGATATTTAAAGGGACTATTTAAAGGCAGCAGCTGGGCAGGCAAGATTGAGTTACTCCAAGTCCAGGTCTAGTGCCCGCCCCCCCCCCCCCACTTTACACTATTCTAGTCGCCAAAATTGGTCTCTCACGTCTCACATAACGTCGAAATGATTCACCCATGTACTGGTACCGTACCTTGTATTTAGTGCTGCATCAGACGGGATTTGTAGGATGATCCTGGTACTTCATGTAAATTGAACACCACAAGGCAAGATGTTGCACTGCACCTTCATTTTAAATAACATGCTGTAGGAATCGAATCGAACCTACCAAAGTACTACACCACCACCTCAAAAGACTTCACCCATATCGTGCCGCCCCCTCCCCCCCCCCCCCCCCCCCCAAGTTGCTCCATGTATCCCCTCAACAACTCTATTGCATTCCGGCTGGCCGCAACCCACCAACCTCAGATTTTACTTTTAAACGACAATAACAACGGATTGGGCAAGGAAAGTATCGGCGTGCCGCTTGATTCCAACTTTTATGAAAACCCGTTTGATTTTCGTTTCTGCGTTTCGTTTCTGCGTTTCTGTTTCGTTTCTGTGTTTCTTGTTTTACAACTACCCTTGCAAAATTGCCATCCACAACGATCAGGGTTCGCCAGTCTACCTCTCTGGCTGGGCACGTGTGGTTCCTGGTCAGAGAGGTTCCTAGCTGTGGAGGTGGTGCCCAGCCAGAGAGGTAGGCTGGCGGAGGGTGTTGTCCACAACAACTCAGGGACCGTAGCCAAAATGGCCGACGGCGAATTCTCCGGTCGCTAGCGCAGTCCATAAACAAGCATCAATTTTACCAACTTTGGGCGCAAGCCTGGTCATCAAAGTTACAGAACTGTTAGAAATACATCCAAACAACATATATATACAGTTAAAAGTGCATAAAAATCCCGTTTCAACCTCCGGGCGCTACCTTTTTTTCTCCGCCAGACGCCGGGCCCTACCGGTCGTTATTTAGTGCGACCGCCACCAGAGTGTTTATCACGATCTTTCGCCGTTTTAATTGCGCGTTTTAGGCAGATTAATCAATTATTACATGCATGCATTATATATCACCGAAATGATAATTGCGTAGGCTATTTGAAACTAAGTTCAGATATTATTTTTGATCTTTGAATTGAATTTAGGCGAGTGATTTTTGACACCCGGTCGACATATCAGGACTTGCAAAATTCACGCGAGATCGCTTGCTTCATCGGCACGTTTGAAAATCGAATTTCACAAATTCTACAAATATTTATCACATACCATATGTATCACCACAAAGGTAACTCTCTAGACTATTTGAAACCAAGTTCAGATACTTATTTTCACAAAAATTCGAAGCTATGCAAGCGATTTTTCAGTGGTAGAGATCGACGGAAACAAATTTCTCGCTCTAAAATGACATGAGACGAGCACCAACTTTCGCTAATTTGTGCACAAAATTTCCGCAATATTATAAAAAACTATCGATAAATCTGAATTATATAGACTCTTTTCAGTACCTAAACAAATTTCAGGTACATGGTCATGTTGATTAAAAGAGTATCAACCGATTGAACATGAGAAAGTTCACTCATCTTCATTGAAGCAGCGACTACCGCCATTTTTAAATGGTGGCATCTCTTCTATCGATCGGCCAATCAGCGGCACTGCTTGCAAAAAGTTGAGCCACCGCCAAATTTGAAATCGCCAAAATTCAGTCAATGTGCCTGCAGCGCCAACTGGCGGTGAAAACTATATTAATTCCATTAAAAGTAAAAAATGAAAAAATATTAAAAAATATTCAGCCACATTTGAAAACAATATTTGCTCTGTGGACCGAGGTAAAAAGGGAAAGAAATCTAAACGCGAAATGACCTCATTCTCTTAATACAGGTCGGATCGCGCTGATTTTTCGTGTTTTGAGTTCACCTTGGGCAACTCCTAATTTAGCACCGTCAACGAAGTGGCTAGGCCTTCCCAATCAGAAATGTCCAATTTTGTCCACAGATGGGTCCCTAGATGGATGGATGGATGGATGGATGGATGGATTGCAGGACGGACACCATTTGAACAGCTATTCTACTAGCTCCGCTGACTTTGTCAGCTGAGCTAATAATAAGTGACGGTGACCCGTTATAAATGTTTCGCCAGCTTCGTTTTTTTGCCGCTACGCGGCGCGTTGGGCCCTTGCGACCAGACTTTGACATGATTTATACCAAACATGTGTCATTCCTGTGATGGTGGGGATTTCGTTCCATGCCAGACACCATTTTGTGCCCAGTTCAGTCATCAATGAATGCTCCCTATTCCGCAAACAGCGGAACCATACCATTTTTTCCAGGAAGCCGGGCTGGTGCCGGTGATGGCATCATATGGAATTGTTAGTTGATGTAGTGGTTATGGATTTCAATTCAATGTGTTAGTGTAGGATGGCTGTATTGAGTAGAGGATTGGGATTGTAGGAGGTAAAAAAGATTAGGATTTATAGGTGGGTTGGGCACCAGGTTTTTAGTGAAATATCTGGTCTAATGTTACCATAATTGGAGAGATTACTTCACTATCGAGGGTGATATCGCGATTATTTTGCCAATTTTAGGTGTTGGAGGGTGCGAGGATTTAGGGTATTTTTTGGAGTAAGGGTATGGAGGGTTGTTTTTTGAGGAAAAACGGTTGCGGGATGATGGATAGGTGTCCAAAAAGGGTTGAAAATGTGGAAAAAAGGGTGCCGCGAGGGGTAAATAATCGAATTTCCAAAAACCGATGTTTCTCTGGTGGGAACCCTCCAGAACTGCCTACCATTGAGTCCAGGAATGTGTAAAACCCTTGGTGAAAAAGTGTAAATCAGCAATGAAAAGTGTAATTCCTGGGTTTTCTGATGATTTTGGCACGATTTTAAAGAAATTTTATTGAGTCAAAGTGTAAAACGGCCCTTACAAACTTGTGCAAACAGGCCGGTCAGTGTGTAAAATTTACCCCAAATGTGTAAGGGTAGGTAGCCCTGACCCTCCGCCAATCCCCTATTACTGATGTAGCTTTAGCAGCAGACAGTGCGCTTGATGCCACCCAATACTTGTTCTATCATTACATGTAGGTGCATTAGTGGATGGAATTACTTGAGGAGTTCTCACAGCAACACAACAAACAAACAACTCAGAATTACACAATTTTATATATTTACACAAGTTTTCCCTCACAATCTTCAAAAGCAATGCAAATTTCGTTTTCACAGTGGCGATTTGCCGGAAGTCTTTTGGAAACAGTTTTTAAAAGGGGTAAAGGGACTCCTTTCAGTTTCACCAGCCACAATGGATTTTGAACAGATTTCATTTCATGAAATGTTTTCACTATTGTTCCATTGTCCATGTCATCCACTTTTCAGTCCATATCTAATTATAGGTCATGTACCTTGGAGTTGCACTGAATTTAGCATACGCCTTAATAACTTTGTTGACTGCCTCGAGGAAATCTTTTTCTGTTGCCATTTTTCGTCGTGCTCGGATTGCAAACATTCCAGCTTCAGTACAAACACTCCTGATTTCAGCACCTGAAAGAAAAATTAGATTCAGATCATTTATTTCTTGACCAATGCTGCAAATAATCATTATCACTGGGAGATGGGGGCTTATCTCAAATCATATGCATGATCACAAGAAGTAAAGGTGTATCTCAAGTACTTTTGATGACACTTTTCGTTGATCTAGAATGAAGCCTTCAAAAGAAAGAATCTATTCTGCCACAGTCACCAATACGTTATAGTATGTAGATTCGTTTATCAATAACGTTCGAAAAATGCAGAATAAAATGTAATTTTCCAAATTTTCGTCAGCGACTGTCGACATGTTCACGAATGTGAGACCCACCCTCAGAACGAGATGTAATCCATCATTTAAGCATTTTCTAATTTGTTCAGAAAATGGTTCTTGGATTGCGTATGTACAAAAGACTATATACCCCTCTCCCCCCTGTACGCATAGTGTACGGTTTTTCATAGACACCCTTCCCCCTCAGTGCGTACATACTTAATGGATGCTCCCTAACTGGCCTGTGACTTAGATTCATTCTGCTGTTCCAGGGTTCCTTCAACAAGTAACACATTTACAATGGGTTTTTCCCTTAATTCAAAACCTGGGTACAAATCTGGCATCATTTATTTTGTCAAATTTTCTACTCGCATACCTGTGCTATTTGGACATAACCTGGCCAACAGTTCGTATCGGATGTCCTTCTCAACACTCATGGATCGAGCATGGATCTTGAAAATGTGGGAGCGGCCCTGAAAGAGACAGAAAGAGGTTTTTAAATGGTGCTAAAGACCGAGCAGCAGCAGCAGCAGCAGCAATGAGATAGATCACTATCACGCCCGTAGATAAGCGGGCAAATATTTTTACCACAAACGGTCACGCCCGCATCAGTGGGGGTAAATTATTTCCCCATTCAAACCCCGTTAGTAAGGTTTCATTGGCTTTGAAACAGCTGGTGTCCAGGTGAAGTAAAGACCCATGCCTATACATTTCCATTACCTTCCAGTGTGGGACTCAAGTGAGTGCTGATTTTAGCTTGAACTAAAGTTGCACACCATAGAGCCAGCCCTCTTCGTTCAATTCGAGAGCACAGTGAATTTGGAAAGGAACTAACGGGTCTTGGATTTTATACTAGATCACAAGGGTACATTGGTGCACTTTTTTGATAGTTTCTTCAGGGGTAAGGGGTAAGTGGTAAGGGGGCTAGTGGTAGTAGAGGTATACTTTTGGTCATAACAATTTTATTTTTTGAAAAAATCACAAAAAATTCAAAGAAACCCAACACTGGTCAATGAGGAAAAAAATACTAAACAGTGAACTGGTTCCACCCTATATAATAACCATCAGTTACTCAAATACCCTGAGGGGGCTGTCGGAGTGCCACAGTGAAAACATCAGAACCTGACACCTCTGAGGTCCACTTGTCTGATAGAGAAGGCAACTCTCTTCTACAGCAATAGTTTCCTCTTACGCACAATAAAATTGCCCAGTATTGTATTGTCTTAAGCAAGGCGAATCATGTTCTAGTTGGTACTCAACATTCTTTACTAAATTACTGAATTAAACATGAATTGACCCATAACTGAAATAGGGGACATTAATTTACCCTTTTAAAAATGAAAACATGCCCCCCCCCACGAAGGCAAAATCACAATCCTTACCTCAAGATCTGGCAGTCCAAACTCTACTTTTCTGTCCAATCTTCCAGGCCTCATCAGTGCAGGATCGAGAGTATCAGGTCGGTTTGTTGCCATCAACACTTTGATATTTCCCCTCGGATCGAAGCCATCTAGCTGGTTGATTAGTTCCAACATGGTACGCTGGACCTCGTTGTCCCCTCCCGCACCGTCGTCAAATCGGGCGCCCCCAATGGCGTCAATCTCATCGAAGAAGATAATACAGGCCTTTTTTGTTCTGGCCATCTCAAATAGTTCTCTTACCATTCTGGCACCCTGGCGTAAAATAAAAACTATTTTGAACACATTCTGAAGCATTTGTAATCTTAATCCGAATAAAGTCAGTGTTTGAATGCCCAGCCCTTCCTCTTCCCCAGTATTTGCTCTACTCCATATGGAACTCCTGTGAAGTGTTGAGGTGATAAGACTTCTTCCTCAGCAAGTCAAATATAGCGGTACTTTTGTATGATTACATGAGTCGTACTTCCACCTATCAAATCCCCGTGTCTTTTGCGCTTACACCTATGAATTGCCGTGTCTAAATAGACCCGTGTGTCAAATCCCAGTGTCTATTAGCCCCATCGAGCTCGATGGGGCTAATCGGGGGCTAATTCAGACCCGTGTTCAACACAGGTTTTTTTATAGGTGGAATCTGAATAGCCCCGGCGATTGCAAGTTCTAAGACCCGGCGACAGATGGCGCGGTGTAGTTGCCTCGGTATTGCGCACGCGAAATTCCCCTCCAACGGGAAAGAAACACAGGAGAGCTCCCTACCTACAGCGCACCTGTCGCCGGGGCTATTAACCATTATCTAACACCACTGATAGGTGTAAGTGCGCCCCGGGTTTTTTGACACACGGCGAAGACACAGGTCTTGAAAAAACACGGGGTTTTATGATAGGTGGAACTACGACTATTGTTCAAAGGCTTCATAATCGGATTTGCAATGTATGCCAGATTAGCAGAAGCTTCAGTCCACAGCTGAGCCATGATGTCATGACTGTGTTAAAAGTCCAACACAGCGAATGACCCTCTGTAACATTATAACCATGGATCAGTTCATTGGTACTGTAGAACATTTTTTACCGGCATAAATATGCCTATTTTGCAATGTTTGAACAACGTACATGACCAATCCAATGGAATCGGTGCTTCTGGCTTGCAAAGGAAGTCATCACTTCCGTCAACACATTTTTTGTGAAATTTGGCAATAATACCAGTAACTAAATGCTGTAATGGCCCTGGCAGAACCTTGTGAAATAAGGAGCAGGCATAACACAGCCGTTTCTGGCCAACATCAGGTTATGCATAGTAATGACCTGCTGCGTGGGATCTTTAATGAACCCATGCATATACAGTAGTACGAAGAACCAATGTACAGCTTTTGGTCCACTCAACGGGCAGTATGTAAACATGACAAGTAAGGAATATCCTTTCCTTGAAATCTAGAAAGTTTCCAGAGCTTGCTCAGATCCAAACCCCATTCAAAAATGGCCCCAGACTGCTCCGTGGTAGACTAGTTATGCGTGCAGCCTGCGATCTGTTTCAAAGATGTGTTTTTAAATTTCTGCTCTTAGCATACAATTTTACAAATGTTTTAATGAACTTGCACCAAAATACCTTTGCGACCTTTTGGTTGCCACCAGCCAGCACGAACTTTACGTTCCTTGTCAATGGGGCTGATTGTTCCTCCTCGTTACAAAACACAGTTCTACGGTGCTAGGGCGTACTCAGTCGCCGCTCCACTTCTGTGGAACGAGGAACGATCTGCCCCCACACATCAGGTGTGCTGGCTCGGTGGACAGCTTCAAGGTCGCGGTTAAAACCCACCTTATAAACTCCTTTTAAATGTTGTTTTAAAAATGTTTTAAAATCAATAATGTTTTATATTGTAAAGCGCACTGAGGTTTCGCTGAAACGTAGTGCGCTATATAAGCACTTTTTATTATCATTATATTATTATCATAATCATCTGAATAAATGTAAACGATTCTTACCTCGCCAACATATTTCTGTACAAGTTCAGATCCAATAACTCTGATGAAACACGCATCAGTTCTGTTGGCGACAGCTCGGGCACATAACGTTTTGCCCGTACCGGGCGGCCCAAACAGCAACACACCTTTTGGAGGCTCGATACCAAGAGTGACAAAGCGTTCAGGCTGGAAAGAAGAAATCAGTCATAAGCTTGTACCGAGTTCTACGAATCTTGGCAGTGTCTACATGATGCGATACGGACCCCTATTGGCAGAAAACAAAACTATCTATAACTTCGTAACTTATAAGATTAAAGAAATTTTCCTTCATGCTGATCCTTCCAAAATATAGATAGAAAGATTGATAATGAGGTATAGTTTGTCTGTACAAACATACACAAGACAAAAAATCTTGATTTTTGACTAAAGAACAGTGACACACAACCACAACCTATATATAATTAGCAAACACTTATTAAAAATTCAAAGAACTGGAATAAAGAACATAAATCACTATAAGAATTTTGTTGTTGGCGTGTGTCATCTTACTGTCAAATTTCAATTTGATTGAAGCCAATTTGAATGTTCTGTGATTGCAAAAAGTATTGACCTTTTTCATGATGTAAACCAAGAATGTTTAGATTTCAAGTTGTTATAGGAATAAAAATTATCAATCATGCTGTATGCCTTAAACTAATGAGTAAGGAAAATAACGAGTCCGGGGAGAGACGGGCTCCACAGCCAAGTCTGTGAGGAATTTATTCTGGGGTACAGGTTGCCCTAGGGTGACCCGCCTACTTCTGCGGGATGCCCTTCGTGCGCGACCTGCCCGATATTTAAACTAAAATAGATCTCTCCTTCTACAAAAGGACCTACTTACTCGCGTCAAACACATGGCAAGAGCAGGGGCGATTTTGACATGACTGCAGTAATGATACCACCAACACCCGACTTGATGTTCAAATTGGTGCTTTTTCCTTTTTGGAGCAGCTAGCTTTTAGCTCCCTCTATAATTGATGCATAGCCTTGCCGTTTTGTTTTGCACTTGCGTGGACGAGGCCTACATGGCTAAATGAGCTAATGAATTATACACGGACTGGTCTGACATTGGTTCTAAAATCTAGCAATGTCTAATGTTGATGCGAATAACTCAGTTTGAGAGAGAATGAAGTATTTCTATTGGAAATCTTAAGAGGCTTTTTGACAGTTCCTTTTTATTACAGTGTACATTGTGACTGTGTATGAGCCTCGGTAGCCTACAGTTAAGAGTAAACAAGGGCAGAAATCTAGAGCATGAATTTTATTTCGTACAGTGATAAGTACTGACACGCTGCGCATTGCATTGTTGGGGATTGGGGATTCCCTTTCCCAAGTTTCAATTTCGTAATGGGATTTTTTTTGCCTTGGGGAGTTTAAGTCTGTGTTTTACCCCTTTTATCTCTCCCCAGCCATCATCAGCCTCACTAGCAGCAACCCTTGAAGCCAACATACTTGTCCATTTGAAAATCAAACCAGGAGATCAGATGATCCAGTTGTCTAGGTTAAACTGGTTGACTGGACAGCCAAGAAAACTATATGTGTAAGTACTTGATGGTTTTGTCGACCATAAGGAGATGGAGGACTAAATTGGGGCTTTCCCCGGCTGATTCACTAGCTTGAGTACACGCTTTCACAAGTAGTAAAGGATCAAATTATATTTTCTATTTTTGGTTGCACATGTAACCTCAATTTTGCCAGTGCAACCGAAAAATCAATGTGTCCATACATTGGTAGTTGTGCGCGACCTGATTTTAGGCCTGAAATAGGCTTTTCCGAAAGTTAACTCTGATCCTTGATAGTGACCCCACGAGAGTCAGATCACAACCACATCTATACTCACATGCAATAATGGTGTCTCAACGACCTCCCGAAGTTTATCAATCTGTTCTTTACATCCACCGACATCACTGTATGTAACATCAGGCTTCTCTTCAACCTAAAATAAAAACACTGAAAATGTCGAGTGGTGCATGGTGGGGTTCCAGTATTGGCGTCAAGCTCACAATATGTAAGGTCAAGTAGCCGGTTTGTCCTCCAAGGTCAAACTCAAAATCAGATGCAGCGCAGGGCAGATCCTTGAAACTCTGTGAAGACTGATCATATCATTTATAAAATGCACGTTGATTCATACTCGAGTCAATAAAAATCGCGATATGAAGCAGCCAATATTATCATACATAATTTAGAAACTGCTAGCTTAAAGAGTAAGTAGATTAGAGCCACACTGCCCTTCATTTCTGTAGTCACAGCGAGCATTTAAAACGACCCAGAAAATTCTGAGCGGATATCAGGTCGCATATGACATTTATGTTTGGCTGGCCATTCCCGCCCAAAAAACCCGCATTAGTCCATTGAGGCCGCCGACTACATTGTATGACGTCTTAAAATTGTATGTTACGTCATATCGGCCTCTATTGCACTGAGGTGCGTTAATTTCGCAAGTACCCAGTCGGCGACCCGAGGACGTCCTTCTTGGATTTTACATGGTGTGACGTCATTTTCCAAAAGATGGCCAACGCCTGTTTTTAGCGCCAAGATTTGCCACCATTTAAATCCCCGATTTTAGTCATATGGCAATATTTCGGCACGGAAATTTGGTCAGTTTTGATATATCGAGTTAATGTCTCATGGGTGAACTGTATTTCGACGATTTAAAGGCTTTCTACTTACTCTTTAAGGGTAACTCGTTTCAAATTTCCCCATATAATGTTTTAACTGTTTTTGACAAATGACTACATCACTTTCTCATAAATCGAATAAATCGTTTTCGAATCGAAATGCACATTTTCTAGAAATTGATGGTTTTAATCGCACCCGGACGGCTCGCTTCGATGCCGTTGAAATCGCGCTACGCCGACGACGTTTTCGTTGATGACGTCACAACATGAACATTTTCGCGGTCGCAGTGGTTTACATTCCCGCGAAAAAAATAAATCTCATTCGTTTATTTACAACTGCCATTGACCATCGACATTCCATCCTGTCCTTACACAATATATACACGATAAGAACTGAAGATTATGGAGAAGAAGAAGAAAAGGGTTGTCGGGTGGCGTTGTGCTGCGATGTTTTGCAGCAACACCAGCAAAACTGAAGGTGTTGGGGTTTTCCGCTGGCCTGACCCTATCAAAGAACCGGGCCGTCACTATGAAGTTCGAGTCAAGAGGTCACCAGCCGGTGGTTCATCTTCTCCTCCTGTTGCTCCGCCGACACACAACTTCGAGAACCAACTCCAAATGCGTCTGCCGTGGGGGGGTCTTCCAGCACATTTGGAAAAAATGGTTTTTCAAAACGTCTTCGGCAGTTGGCCAGTCTGACGCGTTTAAAACAGTGATTTTATATTAAGTCTAATCAAAAATGGAAAATTTGAGCTTTACATTCGTGATCAACAATTAAAAACGGACGTATTTCCGCAAAGTTGTAAATCACATCATAGTATCACTTTAAAATGAATTTGATAAGGACAGTGGAATCATGAACAAGAATGTTTTAAAATTCACTTCTTCTCTTAACTGTTTTGAAGAAGTTACTTGTACACTTTCACATGCATCTTGACCGTCAAGCCTTGGATCCACTCCGCTGACCCGAACTTCGTTACACCATGTAACGGACCGAGTAACTCTGATGGCTCAGATAGTAAGAATGTTTCACATGGTGTGAGATCTGTATTGTAGTTGTTGCCCAGGGGTGGATTACACACATCACCCAGTGATAGGTAACTAAACTGAACTCTCTGGTATATTACTATGACCATAATACCCAATTCTGTTAGAGTTTTACAGATTAATCAGGACAAATTTGAATTGAGTAATAACTTACCTGCATCATTGTGACAGTTGGGTCAATTTTTGGTGGCAGTGGAATGTGGATTTGGTACTTGTTCCGATCAACACTGAAAAACAACAAAATAACCAATCTCAGTCACGCGTGATACCCCTCAGCCAAAGACTAAGTTAAGGTGGATGAAAACTTGGAGAGTGGGATAAGTTGACAAAATATAGACTGCATGTTGAATATGATGTGCTGTAGGTGTGTCCACTAAGTGTGAATAAAGCAGTGAGGAAATACTATCATCATATACCCTAAGTGAGGTGATCCGACATACAAGAACACGAAAACCTCCCAAAAATGCAACCAAAATTTCGGACATTGCTCCAGGGACCGGCTTTTATAAGACAACGCAAACCCCACTGCTCTTCATAACTTGGCAAAGAAATGTGCGAACGATGCATGAAACATTTATCGCATGACCTGAGCGTGCAATACAAATGTTCAATAAAAATATTTTATTGCACGAGAACGCTTGAGATCATTTCTCGTGCCATCCAGACTCAGTCTGTTGAAAGACCGTCGACTTTTATGTCATTTTCATTGTCGTCCTTTTTCTACATTATTGCGTTGGAATTCAGCCACATCGCAAAGTCACGACGATATCATGAGGTTGTGATGTCGTCAACTCAAACATTACGTCTTCTTCAATGTTTTCACGTCATGAGGGATTCGGGTCAAAAATGACAAAACTTGCCCTTTTACCTTCATTTTCTTGCTATTATGGCATTATTTGTGGTAATAAAAAATTGCACTCGAGTCTGATCCTGGTCATCCAGATCGCACTCAATGATTAGCCACTCGTGCAGCTTTCTTACTGTATAAATTCAACATCAACTTCCGTTGAGTATCTAGGAGCTATTGCAAATTCTCTGAACAGTGAATCACATCAAGCTGATTTTCAATAGCAAACAGCACCTATTGATATGTTATAAATTCACCGCATATCAAAAGAAAATCTTAAGTCAGTCTTAAGTTTGAGCATTCAGGATGTCTTGATGGACGGACAGACAGCAATGAGGACAAAAATAAACCCTCGACAATACCGTGGTAAAAACGGTAATAGTTTTATCAAAACCCTGCGACTTCCAAATTTATGCCAACAAGGCTGAATACTTTTTACTGGCAACTCTTACAATGTAGAGCAAAATGTGCAAATTATCATTTCACATCATCGATAACGATGAGGTTTTTATAATACGTAACATACCCGACTCTCATTCCTTCCTCAATATCAGTCGGTGCCACCTGATCACCAAGATCCACCACAAACTTGGCAAATTGTTTCACATTGATGATGTATTTGGGGTCGTCCGTGTCTGCATTGATGATTTTTGTACATCTTGCAACCTGGAGGGGCTGTTCACCTAGGAAACAAAACATAGAAAATCAATGCCATGCTCTGTCACTGCTGACGTGTAGACTCTTACAACAACATTTCCGTTGGACATGCGCAGTTCAAGATTTTCGGACTTGTATATTTTAGATTTCTAGCGAAAAAAATGTGAAACCGTGACACTCAAATATCCACTGTGTTGAAACAATCACCATTGCAGAGGGGTACTTTGCAGGTTTTGCAGTAATGTGCGGTATCACAGTTTTCCCCTGCCATTTTAACTTGATGACGTCATGAATTGCATGCATAGAATGAGCAGACGATCGTCTGAACGGAAGCCTTACACATCAAACCATTTCCTGGTACAGTACCGTGATGACATCTGATGAGTGGTGTTATGACGGAGAACTAACCATTTCGTTCTGGAAAGAGTTTGGCAGGAATCGGATGGGGAGTTGCAAACATTCTAGAACGAGTTTGGCAGGGAAAGAGTTAAAAACCAACTACATTCAGCACAAACTTACTTTGCAATGTCTGTTTGTCAGCTGCTAAATCCCATAGAGCAGGCGGTGCCAGCCCGGTGTCAGATTCCTTGATTCCTGAAATCAAATAATTTTGATGATACATTTGACAAAGGTTCCTGTATTAATTGTCTATGGCTGCCTTCTCACAAAAAAATGTTTATCATCCATATTGCTCAAATTTTAACCTACATGTAGATGTAGCTAGCAAATCACCAAATTTTTGAGGACAAAGACTCGTTTTGCATGCAAGTTAAATTTTTGTCCAGTGTGACTTACTGACTGAAAAAAATTACTGCAAATATGCAGAATTGCATTGAATCGAATATTGTATTTTCTTTCCTACACGTATGAACTATTGGTGGGACATGTATAGTACATCACATACTGGCAACTCAGGGCCCATCCATTTAGTATGAAAACACCGAGGGGGTGTGTGTGTGTGTGATGCATACAGCATGCCTTCAGGGGGGGGGGGTCAAAGCTAAAGTGTATGTACGCACCAAAAGTAAGATTTTTCCCGCCTGAAATCACTGATCACTGTATTCGACCGACGATCGTTCTTGGCACACGCCCACTATCTATCACATAACAAGCTTTTCAATAACGCCGGCCGACACTCAGGCACGTCCGACATTATGCACTAATATACGTGTATTGGTAATCAGGATTCGCCCTGGCCGCTTGACACGTCGCCTATGGCGAATTGAATTAGCGTGTAGCAATGAAAAACTGCCCTAAGCGCAGGACTATTTTTTGCGAAGTGGTGAGTCGAAGTCGCCACGAATGGCGCAAAATGAACGAAGTCATCTTCATTACAGAAGTTCCCGATCTCGCTCCGAAGCGTGATCGAAAATTGCCATGCAAATAATTGATAATGAGATGATGCTGATTGGTTTAAACATCGGGCGTAGTAGGATAGTACCGCGTGTTCAGTGATGCCTCTGTCGCAATGATACGTCATGTAGGTTCTGGCATTCCGATTGGTTGAGCTTGTTCTTCGATGCCGCCTGTAGGCCTCGTTTTGGGAATCCAAAGATGGCAGAGCAAGGGCACGATGTGGCTAGGATTTGGCTAACCGTGGCGAATGTGGCTAAACAGTTTAGCCACACAGAGGCAGGTGATAATGGGGCTAACCAGATACCAGTGAGGCAAAGTGAATTTTAGACAGTGTAGCCACATTGGCTAAGTGCTATCATGAGCCAGAGCCAACCCTGGGTCATACTTTTAAAAGTATAAGTCCTATACCAGTCACAGTGCACACATACTCAAGGGGAGGGAGGGAGGGAGGGAGGGTATTACCAAAACGTACAGCATGTGTACAGGAGGGAGCCCGGCTTTTCGTGCGTACGTACTAAATGGATGGCCCCTCGGCCTACTCTTGTCTTAACTGAAGTGACACTGACACACATTAAATGTTTCTCACCTGCAAGTTCATTGACCCTTTTTAGGATATTTTGAATGTCCTCTTCCACTTGTTTGATGGAGCGACTATACTGACCAGCACCCTGAAGATAAATTGAGTTTCTTCACAACGAGGACCACGGAGACTCGCCGCAGCACCCAGCATAGGCAGTGAATCTAGATGACTTTTAAAGGGTTATGTACACCGTTCGTAATTACTTGTGCCCTTGTCCAGTTAAATAGAAATCCACTAATACACAATGCCGTACTGGTGCAGTTTATATTATGAATACAAATTTGTTGAAACGTTGTGTTTATAAATTAGTACCGGTTCTTGTATATTGTCTACAGAAAGGCAATGGTGAAATGTATTAGTTACGCAATTAAAATTTTCATATTCAATTACAAATTCGAAGTTTTTACCAGACGGCGTAAGCCAATGCACGTCACACAGTGTCCTCCACAGCCCATTTTGGTCTGGTGGGTCCACTGATCAAAATTAAATTTTTGAATTGCCACCAGACTATGACAATGGCCTAACACCAAAACATTTTAAACGGTCAATAGTGTCATGGTATAATGTTGAGACCACCAGACCAAAAGACACAGAATGTTGGATATGACGGGATATATTTGTGAGATTCCTAAAAAAAATGCAAAGCTGCTTGCAACTTCCGATTTGATCTATGATTGATGCATTGATGGACGACTCAATTGCAGAATCCCTGACAAATTCCTCAAAAACATATCATTTGTTTAAGGAATTAATACCGAGCTGGCGGTCATTGGTTGTATAATTAAGACCGCTCGGGTAGACCGAAAATGCAGTCCAAAACCCGAGGCGCTTCGCTGAGGGTTTTGGACGTAATTTGAGGTCTACCCGAGCGGTCTTGATTATACAACCAATGACCGACAGCGAGGTATTAATTTCTATTCTAAAAGGTTTCAAAATTAAACAAATTAAATACGATTTGAAAGGTATATATGTTCCGTTTTCGTCAAAGAATGATCCAGCCTGGTGTCCGGAACTCCGCCATATTGTTGCTTGTGAAGATGACGTCACGCAGCAAGGGAATTCCCAGTCTGCTAGCTCGATTTCTACCATTTCCTCGTCTTTGACCTCTTCTGAATCCTGACTGACGACCTCGAAAGAGTCCTCGGGTATCCTCCCTACTTCACAACTCCCAATATCGGGGAATACTTCAAATCTCGTGTTCTTGACATTGTTTTGTGGGGCTGAGTCGTTGCTTCTTGGTGAAAATAATTCGTCTGCTAAAATTCAGAATTGTATACCTACCCAGGCGGTCATTGGTTACGATACCAAGACCGCTCCGATCAAAACGAGGCGTAATGTATTTTGTATTAGAAACAATGATATACTGTGACTAAGGCCTTTTAGAATCTCTGACCAACGTCAACCAAAACCTCTCCTTGAAGCAAACAAGTCAAAGATCCAGAAATTGAAGAACAGCCAAAGAAGATTACTCACATAGGTTTTCAAAAGGGCAATGTCGCCTTCATCAAGTGCTGAAATGAGAGAAGGATATTATTCAACTTTAAAACTTTCAGTTTCACAGTCAAAGACACCAGTCAATGCCACTTGAGCCATTTTCTGGTGTCATTGACTGCAAGACGGTAGTCAGCCTGGACTGTTCACGACACCCAGCCGAGCCGACTGAATATCGGACATACCCCGAACATGGCGAGTCCACGATCAAGGAAAATGACGACAAAGTGTTGTATGTGCAAATGTTGAAAAATAGTTTTTCAACCTATTTTTGACAAATTTATGATTGAAATGGATAGCAGAGGTATCACTTTATGAGTTTCCAAAAGATAAGTTAATTGCACGTCCTCTTACTAGTCAAATTGTGAATTAGCAAGGGGGTAGTTGAGGCAATATATAATGTGCTAATTAGGGTCGGCAATACGATTATTCTCAATTAAATCAGCTTTATCCAATCAATACCATGTTTCTATACATTTTCGTGTTCGCATGAATATCCTTAATGTACTGATGTAAAATGAAGTACTTGAGTTGCTGTTATACGATGAACAAATGACAAAAATACACATTTTTGAATTTTAAACTTGTTGTCAGAGAGCTAATACAAAACATGCATAATGATAATCAATACAGTAAAAAAATGAGTAACACTACTCACTAGTCTTGAGTTGAGATCGGGAGACAAGACCACCATTGATTTTTTAAGCCTTTTAGCAGTTAAATTGTCAATGTTTGACCGCGACGCATCAAATACTGCGTGGGGTTGTGAATCTGAAATTTTGTTATGATATTCCGGACAGTCGGGCAAGTAAATGGTGAAAAATAAACTGGTAGTTGACCACGGAAATTTTTTGATAATCGACAAATTAGACGGACATTGATATTTTCACTCTTTTCAGCCAACTGGCAGAAAAATATCAAAACACGCCCCCTATTACCAAATTAGCAAAATTCGAAATTAATATTTTCATCAAATAATTTCTTTATATCTGTAGAATTGCCACAACAAATATTTTTTCAATACCTCTCCAAATATGTACTCGAGAGTTAAAAACATGCACTCGTCTAATTGATAGGCCTCGACCCTCACTCCAACCTATGAATATTCAATAATTCATTAGACAGTGGTCTTGTCTCTCGGGCACCAGCCTGCATGGAGGCTACCATATTGGCTAAAAGTGGGTCGGGCCCTTAGTCGCATCCTGCTATGATTACATAGTGAATATGTGCCCCCCCCCCCCCTGATGTGATAGCCGGCATCATCATAGCGCATTTCCATAGTGCATTTCCGATTTTGTGTACAAAATCTACAGGCGAAGCGAAGCCTAAGGGCAGGCAGTGCCGGCATCGTTTAACACCATGAATAGACAATTTCAAAGAAATATTTACCCTGAATTGGCTTGTCCACTTTATCATCATCCTTCACTTTACGTTGATCACTTCCTAAATGATCAGGCATTGTAGAAAAAGAGTTTTATTTAGGAAATTTCGACGATGACAAACAAAATTTTGCTGATGGCGGAAGGTAGTGAAAGCCACACGAGAACTCTTGGGACGCAATGCAGACGATTTATTAGAATAGAAATGAACAATATTTCACCAAAATAGTCTAAACTAGTGTAGAATTTGTACTAATTCATTCATTTTTATCAAAGAAATCTTTTGAACTCAAATGAGTTGAAATGAAGAGGGGAATCGACGTTTTGTCCAATCTCCCGGGCGCCGGGCCAAATGTCCAATTTACATGCACCCGCTGAAATTGTCGCACAGGTCTCCTTGGGGAGTTTTTCCCGAATGTACGGGATGATGACGTGCCCCGTTTAAAATGCGTTTCCAAAGTGAGTGCATGAGGACAACCCATTTTGGTCGTATATCACTGGAAACTCCCGATTCCCCAGATTCTGCAGGATGTTAAATCGGGCATTTTATTTCTTTAAATAAATCATAAGCGTCGCATTTGCTCCTAGCTCTGTCAACCCAAATGGCAATATTGCCAATACTTGACTTGCCAAACTCAGCTCGACGCCGAACTGCAGCGCCACTCGCGGACAAAGATAGAACAACTCGACATTTTTTTCACCGGTTTTCTCGCTGCGCATGCGTACCAGCGGAAATCAACAAAAGATGACGCTGGTACGCATGCGCAGCGAGAAAACCGGTGAAAAAAATGTCGAGTTGTTCTATCTTTGTCCGCGAGTGGCGCTGCAGTTCGGCGTCGAGCTGAGTTTGGCAAGTCAAGTATTGGGCCGGACAATCACGGAAAACCCCTATACATTTCTTCCTAGATAATTTTTACAGTGACCATTCTCCCGTGAAAGACAGTTGCTTACGCTACTTAAAAAAAATCGAGGGTCCACCATTAAACTTTTGAGATATGTTGAATTTTGCACAAATCAGCGGAAAACGCACTAACTGGCACTGGACGGCATTTCAGCACGGGCCCGACGCACATCCCTAGTTCATTGTACACTCACATACGTCGGCAACAACAGCAAAATGCTTAGTTTCTTGCTAGCCGCCTATTGAGTAGTGCTCTAGGTTTCACAAACTTAAAATAACATGTCTTTGCCAAAACAGCTGCTAAATCTACACTGGCATACTTTGAGGACTAAAAAAATTAATTATTTTTTAGAAACTACGGTAAGGGTTGGCCGCGCATGAATACAAATAAACTCCTAATGACACCATAGTCCCTCTTCGGTTCGTCTGTCGAATTTTATATGCACCCGCTGAAATTTGTCCAGCTGGCATGGCTGGTGGTGACGTCTATACTTTGTAGGGAAAGCTAAACGTCTGCAACGCTGTCTCATTTGGCCTGACCTGTCACAATCAGCACAGGTCTCATGTGCAAGGTTGTAACATCCCTATTAGAATAAATTTGCATGTTTACATTGCAAGTTACAGATGGCTGCAAATTTGATGTAAATGGGACCTTTCAGACACAGTCTGATCACAACATCACAGACAGTCTGATGTGCAGTTGTATTCACTTGTGACATCAATAGAGAGGTTTCGCACCATTATGACTCCCACTCCGACTTCAACCGAGTCTGAGTCTGACAGTCATTAAGTGAAATCTTTAATTTAACTGAACTGTTGACAATTTCATGTTGATAAATTACCTGTACTGCACAATCATTTTTGAAACTCCAAATTGGACCTATGCATAAGACGGAATTAATGAAGTCTTGGAATACGACTTCATAATTTCCTCCTCATGCACAGGTCGATCTGGAATTTTAAAATCCTTGTACATGTATATACACGTAGTTTATCAATATGAAAACGTTCATCACTTAAAGGCCATAACTCAAGGTATTTTGCCATTTCCTGCTGTAAGACGTTTTCAAAAGTGCACCTAACAATTTATATAATACAGAAAACCCCATGCAATTTGCTCCATCCATTTTGAAGATATAGCCTTTCAGGTGTTTGACAACTGGATCACCTAATCAGGCTAGCAACTGGCTTGTTAGAGCCAGGCGGCGGGTTCACCAAAATTGTGATGTAGATCAGGCTTATTGCCCTACTTGGGAGAACACATATAAATTAATGCTCTTAAAATTGATAAATGAAGTCTGTTTTTCATTGACATTTTCAATGTTCAAGTATGAAAGCATACCTCTGCCCATAATAAATGAGTTTATTGTATTCCAAAAAATATTTTAATTAAATATTTTAATTTTTTTTTGGAAAACCGGTTATATTCATTTTAGAAGTCAACTCTCACATCTAGAAAGTGTTATTTGAGCTAATTCATGAAGTGGGGAAACAAAATCAATGCCAAAAAAACATAGACCCCACAAATATGGTCTAATTAGGTTTTCTAGACAATTTAGGCAAATTTATAGAACTTAATTGATTTTTCAAATTCGATTCTTTTTACAGAAAATTGCATCAAATACATCAATTTATACAATACTTAAACTATCATAATGTATTTCTAATTTAAAGCTTCGATATACCTTATAATAAGGTAAGGTAATACAGACAAATTTATACTATTTATAGTAAGAAATCCAACGTCAGCCTGATCTATGTCAGTAAACCTGCCGCCTGACTTTACTTAGAAACCTAACCAAGGCTGTTACATAACATGTAAACAAAGCCGTTAATTTGCTATATCTCTGGACTGGGTTCTTCAATTTTGATCAAACTTGATTTAATGCGGAGCTTTAAGTTCAGTGTTTGAGGATTTGTACATTTCATGCAATCATAAAAGCATGAGTCATGGCCTTTATTTCAAATCGAAGTGTTGTCACGTGATGACAGTCATACACTCCCTTCTTCTTCTTTTTTCTTGTTTTTCTTTCAGTACATGTATTTGGTTGTCTGTCTGTTGACGTATTAAAACCAGGGGGGGGGGGGTGTGTGCACATACGGAGGAGGAAAATTAGTAGCATGCCCTGGGTAGAGTATGCCCTAAACACTGTGGACGATGTTGCTCCGGGAGCGTCGTCGCTTAAGTCGTTCTATTCACTAGCTGTTCGGAAGATGAAAGACCTCTCTCAAAGTCGGAGTCGAGTGGGAGTCGTAAATGATGCGCAAACCAGAATTCAGAGTTTACCACGCTCACCATGGTGAATATAGATTTTAACCACGCTCACCATGGTGAATGTAGATTTTAACCATGCTCACCATGGTGAATGTAGATTTAACCATGCTTACCATGGTGAAATATGTCACTGTCCCAATTCACCATGGTGAAATGCTGTCCATTTACCATGGTGAATTGTAGATTTACCATGGTGAAAATGAGACACATCTTTCCTTAGTGCCAACAAAATTCAAGTTGATGTCAAGTTCGGAGCAAACTTTTCCTTACTTTCAATGACTCGACAAGGAGCCAAGACATAGTTTCAAAACTTTAAAAGTGAAAAACGTTGCCATCAATACCAATGATGACAACATCATTTTCACCTTGAGCAGTTTCATCAAATTCAGACCACCCAAAGTGCCAAATTTGAGCCCGAAATGATCCTGGGGACAGCATACGCCGAATCACCACCAGGACGTAACCAAACACGGATGATCTTCTTGTCCATCTGTTGTGTCCAAAATTGTTGGTGAAGCAAAGTTGTATGACTTGTTCAAAAGATGAACCCGACACATATCACAACAAATCCTGCAGATTTGTAACCTTATATTTTTCCTATCATTAGCAATATAACATTAAATACTGGCTGATAGTACCATACTGGAGGTCCAATTAGTTGGAGGTATCCAGCTGACTGATGTTGATCTGGTTTGACTTGGTAATAAAAACATTGGAGGTAATAGGGGAGTATGGAATGCCAAAGCGGAATAAACTCAACACAAGAAAATATCTCAAGATATTCTAAATTCTCTACCAACAATCATGAACTTCAACCAAAACTTTAAAGAAACACCCTCAAAACAAAAAAAAGACGCAAGAAAGAGGAAACACCTCAAGATAAAAAAACCTCCCTCAAAGAAAAATAATTCGCCTCAACATTAAAAAAGTCCTTCAAGGCAAAAAATTCCCTCAAGATATAAAAAACTCCCTCAAGAAAAAGAATTCGCCTCAACATTAAAAAATTCCCTCAAGATATAAAATTTCCCTCAAGATATAAAAAACTCCCTCAAGAAAAAGAATTCGCCTCAACATTAAAAAGGTCCCTCAAGGCAAAAAATTCCCTCAAGATATAAAAACTCTCTCAAGATATAAAAACTCCCTCAAGAAAAAGAATTCGCCTCAACATTAAAAAAGTCCCTCAAGACAAAAAATTCCCTCAAGATATAAAAACTCCCCCAAGACTCAGGTGACCAGGATCAAGAATCACATGAGGATGGCGAGGCAGCACATCCAGCAGGCTGAGCTTGATCGACTCTTCCAGGACTCTCAAATGGAGGATCTGTTAAGAGAACTCCGTCGTAATACGACCGATGCTCCCGAAGGCGTACGTGGCATCGTCCGGCAGCTGCTCGATCATCCGTACATGGCAGGGATAGGGCGCCAGCTACCACTACCAGCGGGGTCAACGACAACAGCAGCAGCAGCAGCGCCAGCGATTCAGGTCATGCAGGTGAGCATGCATAGGCTATGCTAAAGGCTAGGCCTACATGTATAGGCTACACGTGCACCATTATACATCATGCCCGGACATCATGCCGGGACACCATGACATGGGTAACGGATCCTGGTCACGTGATTCTTGATCCTGGTCACGTGAGTCTTGGGGGAGTTTTTATATCTTGAGGGAATTTTTTGTCTTGAGGGACTTTTTTAATGTTGAGGCGAATTCTTTTTCTTGAGGGAGTTTTTATATCTTGAGAGAGTTTTTATATCTTGAGGGAATTTTTTGCCTTGAGTGACCTTTTTAATGTTGAGGCGAATTCTTTTTCTTGAGGGAGTTTTTTATATCTTGAGGGAAATTTTATATCTTGAGGGAATTTTTTAATGTTGAGGCGAATTATTTTTCTTTGAGGGAGGTTTTTTTTATCTTGAGGTGTTTCCTCTTTCTTGCGTCTTTTTTTTTGTTTCGAGGGTGTTTCTTTAAAGTTTTGGTTGAAGTTCATGATTGTTGGTAGAGAATTTAGAATATCTTGAGATATTTTCTTGTGTTGAGTTTATTCCGCTTTGGCATTCCATAGGGGAGGCGATAGGGGAAGGTTCCTATAGTACCGGAGTTACAACAAATTGCTCTGTCCTGTCCAGATTTACTTCCAATTTTGGAGTTAAAGCAGAATTAGGTCTTTATCCATTTGTTAATTTCATGTTCAAGCATACTTTTAACTACTTATCTCATGTTAAATCCTCCAGTAATGCTATTCTCCATGAAGCTTATGAAATTGACAATAAGCTCACACAGTCTTGTAGTATCAACAAGTCGGTCTCGGCAACTATTGATGTATTAAATGCTAAATGTCAGAAAGATTTTGACCTTTCCTCTGGTAGCACTTGCGTTTCCAATTCGCTTGAATCCTTGTATCGCACTCATTTTTTCTCTGTCCTAAAAAACGACAGAAGGTTGGATCCTAATCAAAAGAATAAACTTACAGAACTTTTAAAACAGAGTATCAATTTGAGCCCTACCTCGATGCATTAAAAAATCGTGGGGTCTTTTCCAAAATGGCTAAGTTTCGTCTTAGCAATCACAGCCTACTCATCGAAAAAGGTAGACATTTTGGTACTCAGTTGGAAAAGCGTCTGTGTCCATTTGGGTGTGACGTAGTAAAAGACGAATTTCGTTTTTTTGCTAGATGTCCTTCTATTCAAAAACTAAGAGATGAGTATTTTAAGAATATTGCTTTTTGTAAAGATAGTCACTTGTTCTCCAATTCGGATTTTATTTCCACATTGAGCAGCACTGATCACGACATCATCATCAAGACTGCTATTTTTATCTCCAGGGCTTTTTACGAAAGGCAAGCAGCTCTTCAGGAGCAATGACAATATAATTTTACCAATGTCTTTTATTTTGTAATATTCATGCATGTATATGCCATACTGTCTGTACTTGTGATAGTTGTGCAAATAAATAATTTGAATTTGAAAAATTTGTAATTATGGGACTGGAAAATCCCTATCTTATCAAGGACTTAATGTTTTATGTTCAAAATGGTGCAATTATTTGATGTTATTACTCTTTGTGAATGACCTGAAACGCCTTGGGGGCCCTGGTAGAAAACACCTCTGGTACGGCGGAAAAACACCCCCGATTCAGTTGAAACTGCTGTCAACTGGGACCAAACCTAATAATTTCAAATGTATCCGGTAGATGGCAATACCTGCCGGTGCTTAATTTCGTGGCCTCTGCAGCCACCAGAACTTGGATTTTGCAGAAATCTTCCAAATCGTTCATGTTTTTTTCAAAGAAAATTTCAGAAAAAAAAAAGTTGAACAAACACATTCCAAAATGGACAAAAAGTAGCAAAAATATTTCTAAAAAATCTCAAAATATTCCAAATATCTCTGAAAAATTTATAAATTTTCAGATTTTTACCTACCTAAACTAAAGATTTTTGGGATTTTTTGCGTTCGGATTTTTACAGTTAGGATCTTTACAGTTATGATTTTTACAGTTAGAATTTTTTCCTTTGGATTTTTACCGTTGGGATTTTTACCTACATTCCCTTTATAGTAGTGATGATGTTTGCTGGTTTAGGCTGTGCCACGAGGTTGAAGCAGCATTTAGCCGTACAACCATTAACTTAAGACACAATGCCCTGTCGCGAAGTTCAATTATGCTTACTGAAGCTTACTTTACTGACATAGCTGTTTATGACCATGATTCGGCATTTAATTCGACACACTAATGGAAGGCAATGCTTTTTTATGTTAGTGCATTGATCTTTACTAAAAATAAAACACTGGCACACACAAAAGGTGTGAAACCCCACAATTTGAATCAAAAACTACCGAACCTGCAATTCAACACTATCTAGGCAGATTATACTCAACACGACACCAGCAAATGCTCCGAAATCCAATTCTCACCCTGCTGATGAGGCGGGATTGACGCTGCTCCCGGTTGGGTTTCTCACAAAAGACCAGACAAAATTTCAAGGGACGAATACAAATTATGAATCTTTATTCATCATTGTAAAACAAAATACATTGGTATGGAAGCTTTATAGAGTTTCCGTGGATTCATTTACCTTACAACATCTAACCGTAGTTCCTAAGAAATGTCGGATTTCCTGCTGCCTGGTATATGATACCATATACATCCTTCTATAAACAAGGACACCAACAATCCAAAGGAACAAAGCATCTTTTAGTGTACAGTGTTTGATAATACAAAAAATGACCATTGTCTAGATCACCGTTGTCTAATTTACCGGTGTCTAACTTACCGTAAACCCAAAATTACATAGCCTAGTTTGGTGAACCGTCAGAACAGAAATCAGAATGGCATATTTTACTGCACGCAATCAGCAAACCGCTGACTTTGTATGATTGATTCAGAAATTTCGACATTGAAGATTCAACCAAATATAGCTAAAATCAACCTCGCTTAACTTGAATATGTCAGAACCGCCCACCGGATTTAGCCAAATTTTGAAATATATACACCAAGTCTAATTTCTTTGACATAGATTGTGTAGTAAGAAGGTTTCACCGTACAAAACATTGTGAATATGCACTGACCGGGCACAGAAAAGCCTACGCCGCCTTTAACTTGCTCAAAACCCATCGTAATGACACATGGTCTCCCGTGGGATAGGTGCGTTTCAGAGCATGTTTTGTGCAAAGTTGGCTTTAACGTCAGGGTTAACTGTTAGTTGGACAAACTTGATATTTGATACGCATTCATGATTTCTTCTTGATTTGAAATACAGTAAAACCTCTAAATAGCAGACGCTTGTGACACTGGGCATTATGTCCATATAGAGAGGGTGTGCTTAATATGGAGGTTATGCCATGATCGTCATATAGATGCATTCCTGTGTATTTTGAGTATTGTGATCATAATTCCATCCTACATATTCCATTGGGACGTTTTGATAAATACAGATTGGCTCTATGTTTCCTTACAAATAATATATCAACCTGATAATATTTACATGCACATTCAAGATTATTTCATTTAAGACCTGATTAACCAGGGCAATTTAAATTTGCCAACTTTGCTATTAGATGGATTTGCACTTCACAACACATGAATATCCTAACTAGTAGTCGCATAAAAGCATATTACGACTAAACGCATTTGCTACTTCACACCAATTTGTAATCAGTACACAAGGGAACAAACAACTCAATAAACAACATTTAAGTCCAAGTTATAGCCAGACTCAATGATGAGCTGAGAAGATTTAACTAAACAAAACCTGTGACTTTCAGTAGGAGTGTCACGGGTCCTGACAAGGAAAGCAAGCAGTACGAAATCCTCTCACCAAAACACAACACCATGTCTTTAATTCGAGTATTTTTAAAATTTAATACGCAAACTTATCACCTGCTAGGCCCTAGTTTTTCTTAACTGTCCATAATTGCGAGTAGAAAGTCCCAATTGGTAGTTCAGAGAAACAAATTAGTTGTGAACAAATTGTCAGCAAATACGAGTTCTGACACGTTTGCATCTATCTATTGACTACTATTCCCGCCGCCCCTAGGTTAGATTGACTAGAGCCGGGATTTCCTGAGTTGCTATGCATCATACGTGGTAGACGACACCCTGCCTCCGTGCCCAGTCCAGTTGGCGTGAATGTATTTCCCAGGGTTAGCGAGAAGTTCGTACGTGTGAGCTCCGAAGAAATCACGCTGGGCCTGAAAAGACAATATCAAGAAATGCTTTTATTCTTATTCTGGAATGCATACTTTTAACCCATAGCAGAACACCTATGGTTTACTCCATAGCCTTTTAATGAAATGGTCCAGGGACCATGTGCTCATCTCAGGTAATGTAATGCATTTAATTTGCCGTGGATATGGGGAGAAGTTTCTGGCTAGTTTCACCAGTTTTGATTCCATTGAATAATATTATTCTTCTCGGCTCAATGGCACCAAAGAAAATTACCGGTACCATCTAAGTATAGCATTTTGGTTATAAACTTGACTGAATTTCGGGGTTATTGAAGAGTGTACATGTCACATGGAAATTAATTGACAACTGTTCAACAGTTTAGGAGTTCTAGGACTTCGTTGGATTTTCAAGATGGCGGCCTGGTGGCCATATTTGTCATGGGATTTGACTGAAAATGAGAGATATTGATAAGAGTACATAGATACATAATCATATGAAATTTGGTTCCACTCCGATCATTAGTTTCGGGGTAATAGGACTTTGTTTAATTTTCAAGACGGCAACCTGGCGGCCATATTGGTAGATGGATTTGACTGAAAATCAGGGATGTTGTAGAGAGTACATAGACATACAATCACATGAAATTTGGTTGCAATCCGACTTTTTTTAATTTTCAAGATGGCCCCCTGGTGCTCTGCTAACGGACGACGACGACGGACGCCACGGTATCGTATAAGCTCCCCAGAGGTGAGCTATAAAGCTGAAAACGGGCACCTATGGCTAATTCCGTATGTTATTTGAATCACCCGCCACAATGGGGAATCCCCATAACGTCATCAGTTATCACTGTGCAGCCGTGAAGAATGATCAATACACTTGTTTTCTTGCCATTGTGTGTTCAATTTCATCTTTCTGAAGGATTGGGGGGGGGGGGTTAATGAGAGGACCAGGCCAGCTATAGAGGATACTACAGGAACATGAATTATGAAATCAAGCATAGGAAATAGGGATAAGTTTATGACTTTATTTGATGGTATATCATCTCTTGTTTCAATCCAGAGTACTGCAGTGTGTATTGGTCAATGTTTGTGGTCGTAAGGGCTATTTTGGCTGGCCCACCCAGGGGCCCTTTTTTGGTGAAATACGTCCCTTTTATGTGGGTAAAGTCTGTTTTTTTCTCAATATCGAATCGGTAATATTAGATAACATTATAGCTTTCAGAAAATGTATACTTAATTGGATCTACCTTGGTTTATTGTGTTGTTTTTATTGTTTTTCTGAATTTAGTTGCCACTATCTAAAATGCCTGTTTAGAAATATTAAATGCTAAATGCTTGCCCTGCAATGGGTTACGGAAGGATAGAGTCGCACAATTCTCCACGGTTTGTTAACTGACTGATTAATTCTATTATATTCACACAGTCTGTTACTGCATGGCGCAATGAAATTCTGAATGGGCAGAAAGGAAATCATTCCAGCTGTCGTGGAGAACGTTTTCAGTTTCTACCCACCTGGATGAGATTGGCTGGCACCCTTTCAGTTCTGTACCCATCATAGAAAGCCAGCGCTGATGCGAAAGCTGGAGTTGGCACCCCGAGTTGGACGGCTGTGGCAACAACATCGCGCCATGCTTTCTGTAAGAAAACATGAAAAATTCAAAGATAAAGTTTGTATTTATACAGTACTTCTCAAACTAATCCTGATTAAAGTGCTTCAGCATCGCAGAATAATCTGACTGGAGGAAGGATAACTGCCTTTGCTCATTATTTAACCTTCAAACTCCAACATATAAAGAACCAAACGACTCAGAACAATCCAAACTTGTAACCTCCACCAACAGAAGTTCAGCACTCTTTACATCATACCACCCAACTCCGTCATACCGTCATGCCATGACGGTATGACGGAGTTGGGTGGTATGAAGGCCATGACTCATGGCCTTCATATGATAAACAGATCTGCCGCTAACTGACAGCAGGTCTTGAACCGGAGGCTATTCACCACATCATTACAACTAGCAAATTACCCATCAAGCCGGCAGGTTGATTCTGGCTATACAATTAAGACTTGTATCAGCTACTGTGTGAGGACAGAAACATAAGTTGACCGCAAACCTACCTGACAATTATGAATAGCATCCTTGAAGAAGTCGTTTAAAAGGAGGGTAACAAGATCTGGATTCTTATCAAAGGCTTCCTTGATACTTCCAAGAAATCGACTGCAAGGGAAGATTTAAAGGGATGTGGACGGCATCATTTACAGACGGAGACAAGTATACAACCTGGTGTATATTATTGCATAATCAAATGGTAATAAATTAGGAGAGGGGGTCTTTTAATATGATAATGAAAAAATTTTGATGTAAAGAAAAAACAAGTTGCCTTGACTGTGATCAGAATCACTGATTTTGGATTACCAGCCTAATACCATAAGGCCCCACAGGTGGCGCTGATTGGCAACTACCTGGGGCGTAATTCTAAATAATTTCATAATTGAAATCCGCGACAGGATTCTGTCATATGGCACGATCTTCGCCTCAGAATAAACTGATAAGTTATAAATGTTTAGGTCAAGGTTGGGTTAGGTTGTTTGTTTTATTCACAATTTTCACAATTGTTTGTTTTTTACGCAATTTGATCATAATTGTGCACTTGCAGATTATTATATGAATGGAAAGGCCAGAGGCCATTGTGCTCACTGTATAGATATTTGGCAGACAATTCATGCTTGTTGATAAATACGCCATAATATACAGCCAAATGGAAATTTTATGCCAAGTTGGTCAAGTCAAAACCCCATGCGATATATAATAGCGTATGGTGGTCAGATGCACCCATGATATCAGATTGGTGGCAATCGGGCGAGGTGTTGAGCAATAATTGCATTTTTAAGGTTTTCAGATTTGGCCCCCTGGTGGCCAAGCTGTGAATCAGATCAAACTGAACTTCAGTCCCTGGGAACACCTGACTATATTGTACTGTACATGTTTACCAAATGACATTGTGAGATCAATTGTCACCACCCTGGAGAAAGGGTTCCTAGGAAAGGAAAATTGATCTAATAAAGTTTAAAATTGCATTGTTGGGTCTTTCGACAAAATATTGTTGTGCCCATCTGGTGATAAGGCTCTTCAAACATGATTTGCATCAAATATAGAGAAAAATGCACTGCTGGTTTGTCCTATGGAAAGCGAACAAATTTTAAAATATGCATGGATGGATTTTGTGCTTGCACCAAAGAGTAACCCGCTCGTTAATTAACCTCGAAATTTAGTGCATATGATGACATATTGTCCAAGTTACTAGATGGACACAGCTTATTTTAGAAAATTTACCAACAAGCGAAAATTTTGACACTGGCCCTTTCATTAGTGATTTGTTTTCGATAATATTTTCATGGCAGGTACTCAAGGCAAGAATACATCACATGTCTAACGCCTTTTTGATTAGACCTACTTTTTAAGGTCACAGTGGTCAAATGGCGTCAATTGGCCGGTATAGAGTGTAACTGCGGCATGTTTCTTGACCACAAAAGTTCTGAACTTGAAACTTGGTACACATGACCCTCCAGGTCAGGTAACCTCTGACACAGAATTTTGGTCAGATCAGATTTTGCCACATTCCTCGGAGTAACCTGAGCTCTAAAGTCTCTTTTCTCACCTCCTGATAATACATCCACCCCTCCACATCAAGGCAATGGCACCGTAGTTCAATGTCCAGTTGAATTCCTTGGCTGCTTGTTTCATGAGCATGAATCCCTGAGCATAAGAGATGATTTTTGAAGCATAGAGTGCCTGAAATATATGAAAGAGCCTTTGAAACCTGCAATAACATATTCGCTAGGGAACCAATGCAGGCCTTTCAATTACAGCAGTTAGGGATACGGACGACAACAGATGCCACAAAAGTCACACAGGCTCATGAGGCAAGCCAAAAATAGCTCTTTTATCCAACTGAACATACCTTTCTAATGCTCTCAATAAAGGCTGTCTTATCTCCTTTGTATTTTGTCTCTGCCGGTCCCTTGAGACTACGGCTGGCCGTAACACGATCTGCTTTCAATGACGAAAGACAGCGTGCAAACACAGCTTCGGCTGGAAAAGTGAAAATGGATAAAAATATAACTGAACACCAAAGTAAAAATGCGAATCAACTCTTCAAGCGAGAAGGGAAGAGGGGTATCAGTCCTGTTACATTCATACCAAAGGTTTTCCTGACTTAGGATTTTTCAAGCATACCCAGTTAATGAATAAGTGCAGTCAGGTGTATTCCAAAAAGGGTCAAAATAACCCCTTTTAAAGGCCCTGCTCTGAATCCCGATAAGCAAGTTTTGCCAAATCCAGATCAAGATTGTTCATCTCTAAGCCTGCTAGAATTAGGGTGTCAATCACAGGCCCAAATGATGTTCAGCCCATCACAGCAGCCTAGATGACTATGAACTAGTGCACAACAGCAGATCTATCCCAAGTATAAACCATTCTCCGGTTTATCACTATTTTCTGAAACTCTTCCCTGAAAGTGTTTTTGCTTCATAGATAGCCTTTATGATGGACTTACATATGAGAGTGGCAGGTACTCCAAACTCCAGGGCATTGATAGCAGTCCATTTACCAGTGCCTTTCTGAAATGAGAAATTACTATTTCTGTCAACTCTTTTGGTGAGATATCTATGCAATCAGCTGGATTAGTCACCATATACTGATAATGTACCTTAACTCTTGTTTTACGCAATTCTTCTGAATACAGGCCACTTTGATCGACAGTTTACCCCTTAATCTAGCAGCAGTGGACTAGTCAGATCAGCAGGTGTGACGGGCAAAATAGCTTGCTTGGACTGTAACTCACACTTTGGGTATCCCTGCAGGACTAGACTAGGACAAAGTCATGAATTCTTTTTAACCCTTTAACTGCCACCTTTGAGGGATGAGTGGCAGAGTGGTTAGAGCGCCAGGCTTATAACCAGGAGGCCGTAGGTTCAATACTAATACGGATCAATACTGTTTCATCTTTGTGTCCTTGGGCAGGACACTTAACCCTACTTGCTTCTCTCCACCCAGGAGGTACCAGGCCTGCCTGGGAGGAACCTGCGACAGACCAGCATCCTATCCAGGGGGAGTAACACTCCTAATTGCTAAATGCTACGGAAACCGTGATAAGCTCCGGCCGCAAGAGTTGTTTGCAGCTCAGGCAATAGCCCAGCTGACATTAACTTTAACCAATTGCCACTATCGTCGAATTTCGACGAGCGCCTGTACATTATTCACCATTGATACAATTGAGTTTCATTGAAAAGATTGTCTACTACGCAGTTTTCCAGCCTACCAATAGATGGCGTGCAGGTAGAAGATTGTTTCTATGGCAGGTTCGAGGAATATAACTTTTCTCTGTTCAAGCTAGTTCTTTACGAAAATTAGAAAAAATATTCGGCAGTTAAAGGGTTAAGTTTGCGCATGGTGTCAATAAAATGAGTGCAAATATTCCATGGTTTCCATGGTAAGCACTTTATTATTCAAGGACGACACAATGTACAACCGATATCAATAAACTCAATGCTTTTTTCAACAAGCGTAAACAAAGCTGAACAATCACAACAAAACAATGCTTTGAGTCAATCAAAATTGCGCTCACCTGTCCAGCGGAGTCGCGTATCTTTTCCACCAAGTATTCACCCTTGTCATCTTTGTATTGCATAATTGCAGCAGATATCTCAATAAGGAAGGAGTCCAACTCTGTTTTGTTCCATGCCTCAAACACCTGGAAATAATCGGGTAAATAGGACACTTCATGAGTTCTGTAGACCCAACTACCCAAAAACTCTCCCAACACCTGGCAGTCACAATACTCGCGTGTGTAAAATAAACATAATTATTTCAATCCCACAGACGGTGCACAATTTGTTCCTTGTGGTGCATGATTGCAATCATTGTGTGTTTTATGATATGAAATTTATTTTACTTCCTTTAGACTCCCACAGGAGTTGTCAGACCATTGCAAATTATTTTTGCAACAGTTCAAATAATGGACCCCATTTCAAAGTGACTGCCAGGTGTTGGGAGAGTTTTGGGGTAGTTTGGTCTGCAGAACTCATGAAGTGTCCAATATCTAGTCAGTTTTCATTGAATTACTTGACAGCGGATGTGTCATGCATCTCATGCTCACTGAAAACATGTGTCTGTTGATTTGTATAAGTTTTTTGTGGCAGAAATTGTTAGTAATTGAGAGCGAAAAGTCAGATATGAAAAAGTAACTCACTTTACCCATCTCGGGAGGCGTCATTCCAAGCGTTTCACGCATCAAGTGATATGCCTCACAGATCAGCTGCATGTCGCCATACTCGATACCGTTGTGGACCATCTTGACAAAATGTCCTGCCCCTCCGTCGCCAACCCAATCACAGCATGGTTCTTTGCCGACTTTAGCGGCAATGGATTGAAAGATTGGCTTGAGATGGGGCCTGAAGCAAAAAACAACACAAATTTTCTTGAAGGGCAGAAAAATTATTCTCCTTTGCTATGAAATTCAAATAGTGTATAAAGATGTCGATGTAGCCCTAATGACTCAAGGATGGAAATGGAATTAAGCTCCTGCAAGTCATAAACTTAATAACATTTACTTCTTTAGTTGTTAAAATCTTTTAATGTGAAGGCCAATGTGATTACAGTTGTTTATGGTACATTTCTGACCAAAGTACGTCCCTACACTTTAAGAACAGACCAGAGATGACATTCAATCTAATCACTTACAATGCCTCCGGTGCACTGCCCAGCATCAGGCTGGGGCCATACCTGGTACCCTCCTCACCACCACTCACACCTGATCCATTACAGACCATGCCTCAGGTACACCGCCCGGCATCAGGCTAGGGCCACACCTGGTACCCTCCTCACCACCACTCACACCTGATCCATTACAGACCATGCCCCCAGTGCACTGCCCGGCATCAGGCTAGGGTCACACCTGGTACCCTCCTCACTACCACTCACACCTGATCCATTACAGACCATGCCCCCAGTGCACTGCCCGGCATCAGGCTAGGGCCACACCTGGTACCCTCCTCACTACCACTCACACCTGATCCATTACAGACCATGCCCCCAGTGCACTGCCCGGCATCAGGCTAGGGCCACACCTGGTACCCTCCTCACCACCACTCACACCTGATCCATCACAGACCATGCCTCAGGTACACCGCCCGGCATCAGGCTGGGGCCACACCTGGTACCCTCCTCACCACCACTCACACCTGATCCATTACAGACCATGCCTCAGGTACAAAGCCCGGCATCAGGCTAGGGCCACACCTGGTACCCTCCTCACCACCACTCACACCTGATCCATCACAGACCATGCCTCAGGTACACCGGCCGGCATCAGGCTGGGGCCACACCTGGTACCCTCCTCACCACCACTCACACCTGATCCATTACAGACCATGCCCCCAGTGCACTGCCCGGCATCAGGCTAGGGCCACACCTGGTACCCTCCTCACCACCACTCACACCTGATCCATCACAGACCATGCCTCAGGTACACCGCCCGGCGTCAGGCTAGGGCCACACCTGGTAACCTCCTCACCACCACTCACACCTGATCCATCACAGACCATGCCTCAGGTACACCGCCCGGCATCAGGCTAGGGCCACACCTGGTACCCTCCTCACCACCACTCACACCTGATCCATCACAGACCATGCCTCAGGTACACCGCCCGGCATCAGGCTGGGGCCACACCTGGTACCCTCCTCACCACAACTCACACCTGATCCATTACAGACCATGCCCCCAGTGCACTGCCCGGCATCAGGCTAGGGCCACACCTGGTACCCTCCTCACCACCACTCACACCTGATCCATTACAGACCATGCCCCCAGTGCACTGCCCGGCATCAGGCTAGGGCCACACCTGGTACCCTCCTCACCACCACTCACACCTGATCCATTACAGACCATGCCCCCAGTGCACTGTCCGGCATCAGGCTAGGGCCACACCTGGTACCCTCCTCACCACCACTCACACCTGATCCATCACTTACCATGCCTCCGGTGCACCGCCCGGCATCAGGCTGGGGCCATACCTGGCACCCTCCTCACCACCACTCACACCTGATCCAACATAATGGAGACCCTTTGCCTTCAAGTCCCTGCAACGTCTCTGAAAAAGTGTTTTAATGAACAGGCCAGGGGCCATTGTGCTCACAGTATAGATATTTGGTGGTTAGGAGCCCATCCTGGTTGATAAACAGGCTACATGTATAGTATATACGTAAAATCAAAGTCAGTATGACATGTGATGTATCCTTGCTTGGAGGACCTACCATAAAAATATCATCGAAAACAAGTCACTAATAATTTTTAGTTTTGGCCCCCAAGTGGCCAAGTCCAGAATCAGATCGGACCGAAATTTGATGTCTGAGGTAACATGGCCTTGGGAGTCGTCTGTACCAAATTTCAAGTTCATAACTTTAGTGGAAAATGTGGTTAAGAAACGTGCCATAGTTACACTCAAACGGCCAATTTACGCCATTTGACCTCTGTGACCTTAAAAATTAGGTCAAATCAACAACCGGTATGCTATGTGATGTATCCTTCCTAAGAGAACCTATCATAAAAAATTTATCGAAACAGGTCACTCATAAGAGAGATATCACACTTTTTAGGTTTCCACTTTTGGCCCCCTGGTGGCCAAGTCAAGAACCAGATCAGACAGAAATTTAGTGTCAGAGGTCACCTGACCTGGGGGGGGGGGGGTCTGGTGTACAAAGTTTCAAGTTCATAACTTTAGCGGTTAAGAAACGTGCCACTGTTTTTAAAACAGGATACAGACGACGACGACGGACGACAAACACAGCGGTACTAATATTATCAGTGCAGTGCCCTAGGAAGCGCGCAGCGCCTTTAGGTTGGGGGGAAACCCCCCAAACCCCCTGGTTGGGACCCTGCTATAGTTCCTTCCGCCAATTTTTTGTTTTGATAGACAGTTTTCTCCGTGTATCGCATTAGCAGTAACTCAACTCCATCGTCATAATAGCCGGCAAAAAATGGAAAATGTCCCCCCCCCGAAAGGTGTCCAGACTATCGTAGTCTGGGACTCTGGCAGATTCTAATGTAAAGTGCAAGCTCTATTGAACTCGCGCAACTGTCGCCATGGAGAGCCCCCCCCCACCCCCGCCCTTCTGACATGTTTTAGCCAGTGCATTGGGGGGAAGGCCCCTCAAACCCCCTATTGGCCTCTCAATAAGTCCTTCCGAGCTGCTTACCCTGGGGCGCTCGGGTGGAACCCCCAAATCTTCATGATGGTGCAGTCCTTTGACACGTTTAACCCAGAGCGAGGAAGAGGTACTCCTTTGATGGTACCCTAACTGCAACCCTCAACTATCATTACCCTTCCTTTTCACTGGCATGATATTGGCAAGACTCCCTAGTGGTCGTACTGGTGGCTTCCTTGAGACAATTGCTTGTGGTCGTACCTGGGCAACCAATTCAAGGGGTCAGGGATCTAGGGATCAGGTTTTTCCCCCACCAACATATTGCCGAATGGTTAATGCATAAAAAATTGGTTGGAAAGGGTTTTTGCTGGCCAAGAGACTTGAAGACACTTGACTCTTGAGGAACACCAGACTGATGAACAAAGAACCTGAGGAACATAGAACCCTCTTCATACCTGGGAGCATAAAAAGCCTGCTAGCGAATATTGATTATTCTTTAGAAAAAAACGGAAGATCTGCAAAACCAATGGTACCCCATAAAAACATACATTCCTCCTTGAGGTGTCTTCGGATCCCACTACGGCCCGTGTGGAATTCGTTCAAAAGGTTTATTGAAATCTCAAAATAAAATTTTTTTCTCGAAACGCCTGCCCGTCTTTTGCTTCATTATTTCGGGATTAAATCCATTTTAAGCATCTTTTGGATATTATCACTAAAGTTTCAAAAATCAAAACACATATGTCGGGGGGGGGGGTAAACCCCCTGAAATTGAAGTTTGATTAAAAAACAGTGAGAATAATCGTGTGGTTCTCTCTCGGAGCTCAGAATAGTCGAGTTACTACTTTCGCGCGTTTATCTCTTCTGGCGGCCATTTTAAGTCAAATTTAAGCCATTTGAAACGAATCCATGGACTTGAGAAACATTGTTTACATTGGATGACGTCGTATTCACGTTAACCATAGTAGCGCTTCGCAGAAAAGCCTTTATTAAAATTTTGCATGTATCATACACAGGGCCTCATTCTTGTGCCAGCGGTATTGATTTTTTTATCAAGATACAGACAGCGCAATCAAGTTGCTCGTGCTGTGTTGGAGTCGATGGAAAAGAGAAAGTTATCAGTAGGTCTTGTCAGAAATCATCAATTGTTTTGTGTGACACAATTGAAATTAACATGGCACTGTTGGGTCCCTATGCTGAAATCGATTCAGTCAGGTGGAACTTCAATTTCCAAGCGCCTCAGATTTAGGCCTAATTTTTTTTATCTCCAGCCTCCCATTGTGCCGTGTTAAATCGATTCAGTCAGGTGGAACTTCAATTTCCAAGCGCCTCAGATTTAGGCCTAATTTTTTTTATCTCCAGCCTCCCATTGTGCCGTGTTAAATCCATGAGTAATCGTGAGAGGGTTGAGATGTGCACACACCGCTTCTGTTCTTTTAGATGGAAGACTGAAAGTGAAGGCAAGGCCAGCAAAGTGTCATAAACGTTTTTTTGACTGGGCTTCCTTGGATCAGTGAGTCATAGCCTGCCGAGTGTGCGAATAAAAAATATAATGAAAATCTTTCATTGCATTGAAATCCCATCTCTGATTGAAAGGACAGTACTGTCCAACTCCCATGTTTCAAAATTCTAAATCAGCCCCTTGCGGCTGATTTCTAACCACCACTATCTAATGGGTACCCACTGAAAGGGTTAAGAACTTACATTGGTGTCTGTGTATTCAGAGTTCCCGCCATCAATGATGATATCACCAGCTTCCAACAGGGGGACCTGAAAAAGACAGATACTACGTTTGAATAATGGATTGACATGACTAATGTTTGGAAAGCCCTTCTGCAGGTACTAATTCTGTCACCAACAGGAGACAGTTTGGCCAAAAACAACAATGGGCATGGTAACACGGTAGCGGATTATTTATTCATTTATATATTCCCATTTCGCCCCTTCTCACTTTGCCTCTTCGCATTTCGCTCCCAATCTATTCCCAATTCGTCCCATCCCATTTTGCCCCTTTTCGATTCGCTCCGCTGGAATTTGCCATATCGGAATCGGTGAACTGGCAAACAAAGTCACAAGGCATGATGGAGAATGCAATAAAATTCTTTCAAACAAAGCCTGGTTGTAGACCAGCAATACAAATTCCGTTTTCATAAACTGCACGGCAAAAAACACTATTGGAAATGCGTAAATGAACTCTCCAGAGCCCTGGCCCACACAGAATGGGAAAGGGACAGAATGGGAAAGGGGCAAAATGGGAAGGGGCAAAATGGGAAGGGGCAAAGTGGGAAGGGGTGAAATGGGAAGGGGCGTAGAGAGAAAGGGGTGGATTGGGAAAGGGGAGACATGGGAAAGGGTGACACGGGAAAGGGTGACACGGGAAAGGGTGACACGGGAAAGGGGCGACACGGGAAAGGGTGACACGGGAAAGGGACGACACCGGAAAGGGGCGAACTGGCAATGGGGCGAATTGGGAAGGGGCGATATGGGAAGGGGAGAAATAGAAAAGGGGCAAAATGGGAATAACTAAGGGGCAAATTGGGAAGGGGCGAGATGGGAAGACACCGATTTTTGCTGGGTGTATGGAGTCCACTAAAGGTTACTGTCCACCAATGACTATGTGGGATATTTTACTTGCCCAGGCATAGACACTCAGGTACAAGGTCAACAGCTCTCAGTCCCATCCAACAAACCCTCGAATATTCATTCATTGTGTTGTGAAGAGCCAGGAATTTCAGTTCCTTGAAAGCCACCCTAGACACAGTGGTTCATCCTGACAGACAATCCTGGGTTCTCTCCAGGACCAGACCCGGGTCCTATTATGTGGCAGCCAGCAGTGTTTAAAACCACTAGAATATGAGGCTCCTCAAAGGAGTTTTTGGTATAGCTCAACAAAATGATCTCTACCAAATGTCTACCTACCAGTTTGTCAATAAATGCATCCACCGCAGCCCCGGCCTTTACAAGTAGCATCACCTTCCTTGGCTTCTTCAACTTCTTCACCATTTCCTCCATGGAATGAGCTCCAATGATTTTCGTACCCTTAGCTTCATTAGCCAGGAAATCATCCACTTTTGATACGGTTCGGTTGAATGCGCACACCTTGAATCAGACATAACTAACATTACCCACAAAAGGCACCTCTTATATCCTGGACATTAACACACCGGGCGTGTTGAGGAAAGATCATTGATATCGACAGAGTTAGCTAGCAAGCACTGTGAATACATTCAGTCTGGATGAAGCCCGCCGGGTGTTCCATCAAGATGTTGACAATTCTTCAAGAAACATGTCTTTGAACATGTGTGGACCAAGTAGGGAGTTTGTTCCTTTCTGTCATATCCTCATGTTCACCAGAGGCAACCCCTTCAGAAAACTGCCAGTACTAGGTCCTTGGGAAAGGACGGATTAAGCCTTGTCGGCTGCCAACTGAAAAATTATTTGACTACAAAGGTTACAAACTGCTCAAGAAAATATTCTATCAACAGCTTACCTTGTAGCCATGGTCATTCATGTTGAGAATGATGTTTTGGCCCATGACGGCCAAGCCAATCAAAGCGATATCTGCCCTGGAAAAATAAGCATCGTGCAATTTGAAGTCAGTTGCTCAGTAAATTCATGATTAGGCATTTAGGGGAAAGGCTTCTTCGAGGTTCACCTACCTCCATTGTTTGGGAAGACTTATACACAAGACCACTGAGTAGATTTCTGAGGTATCAGACAACACCCGAGTAATGGTCTTTGGCTTTGAAACTGCAGAGACCACAGTTCGATTTATCTATGCCGCAAATAGACAAAAGAGCAATTTAAAATGAAGATATTTCCCTGCTTCAGAAATACAGCATCACATCGAAAAACATCCATGACCATGCAGAACTTGCAACTGAGCAGGACTGGGCGAACCAGAGAAACCATTCCAAGCATTGAGTTCCATGACGAAATAAAGTCAATGTTAAACATATACACCAGTGCGTTGCTTGTGACATCTTGTATTATAACGACATCATTTATAACATCATATCACTTTCCTTCTGGTAGCCTAAAATGCCCACATTACATTTTTTTCATTTTTTTCCTTTTTACAGACAAATGAACACTGGCAAATGAAGTAGTTCGGTATCATCGTCAACAATGTCTCAACATTCCAAGCCTAGATTCACAAATGTGCTATCATCATAGTATATTATCTCATGGCAGAAGCGGTGTGATTCAGGCAGACTTCCCATCACTTTTTGCCTTTGAACATGCAATCTGTAGCAATGTGACCATAAAAAATCATCAGTCGTGTGCTTCTACCACGCCGAACTTGGCCGGTTTTGTGAGATATTTTCATTTCAATCGGCCATGACATTGGTTTGTGTAATGGATTTTACTGACCCATATTTGGCCTCTCTCTGTAGTTGTTTTTCACCAGGGGGCTATTGGTTTATTCATGCAATATTTGGAACAGCCTGCGGGTGCAGGGTCTGGGGGTGTAGGTTTTTTCATTTGTCCAGATCTATCAGGCTCAACTTCCTTGGTGTTGATATTTCTGTGTGGCTTCACTTGGATCTAGGGGACAATCTGGGAGAAGGCAACCACACTAGAGCATTCCTAGAAATGGTTTACATGTTTCGGTTCCCCAAAAAGAACTAATATTTCCTCATCGCTCTGATTTGATCAAAGTAGTCCTCTATACACTGCAATAGGCCTAGCCTACTCAATGACTCGAGCCAAACTTTTGCAACCAATCGTTGCTAGCACTCCCGAATCGTCAATTAATCTCCAGTCCATGACACTAAACAGCGATGTGCCTAGTGAACAAACAACTGGAACCGTTGCTACAATCAATAAAATGTATCAAGTTATATAATATCAATTAAAACATTCGGCCTTCTTCAATACATTTATCAATATATTTGCACTTTAAATGAACTTCACAATTGAGTTTTAAAATGACTTGCGCAAAGTCACAATTTTCACACAGGAAATTTTAAGGAACCTCATAGCCCAGTGGTAACATTGCTGGCTACCAGGCAATAGGGCCCGGGTTCGATCCCGGGGAGGACCCAGGATTGTATTTCTGGATGAACCAGTGTGGCTATTAAGGAACTAAATTTCTTGGCTCTTCACAGTCGTTCGAATGAGACAAAAACAAGGTTTCTTGCATCTGAGTTGTTCTTTAACTACGCTGTAGAGTCTGAACATGAGAATTTTAATGGGATTAACTGAACGTCCATAAGGATACTAAACGTAACTGTAAAGGATAAAGTGACTTTGTGCTTTTGAACAACTGGTGTATCTGGTGTCTACGCCAGGGCAGGTTAAAGGGCAGTATCTCAAACCACATACCACATACCACATACCCACATGCCAATTTTTTCCAGGTGGGGCAATCCAATAACGACCCTCTCAGCCAAGAATAATTATTCCGCAGGATGATGTGTCATCAATAGAAATGTCAATGGCATGATTTAAGATTGAAATATCGACAGATTTCCCTTTAACACTAGAAAGTGACGGTGGCACCCTCTAGGATTTAAATATCACCATACATGCCATATCCCCCTTTGTATCGACAGATATTCCCATTTGGCAGAGTACCACATCCGGTGGAAATATCGACAAATTGCCCCTTTAACATAAGTTACTGGCGGTGGCGCCCTCTAATGTCGAAAGATTGACAGATTTCCTATAACAATAGTTGTGAAGAAAAAGCTTCAACCGTCATTGGATTGCCCCACCTGGAAAACTTTGCATGTGGGTATGTGGGTATGTGGGTATGTGGGTATGTGGTATGCGGTTTCGATACTGCCAGGTTAAAGACCCAACCAAGTCAGAAACATGACTCTTGAGTACAATGCAGCTTGCGTGGACTCTACCTCTGGACGAAGTCACAAAGCCCATAAACCCAATTGGCGCCTAACCATAGTGGCACGCTAAAATGCTCATCCCCCTTTGGACTGGAGGAGGAATACTCCCTGGAGAAAATCTCCTTCAAGTGCAGAGCGAACCCTGACCTCTGAACAATACAAGAAATTGAAAAGAAGTACCGGTAAACCCACATGACCTTCTGATCAGATCATACAAAGCTAGTGCATGACCAGAATCAACAAATTTCCATGCACTGCTCTCTGTTAGTGTTACTACATGTATGTATGCTTTAGCCAAAGAGAGACCATTGATTGAGGTAAGGTTTACGCATCATGAAAGGGTGACCTACATTAGGGACATGTGCATTTGTCATGACTATCGAACGCACTCAATGGAATTGCAAGTGCCAAAAAATGATGGTCATAAAGCACAGTTCATGGGCTCATTTGAATTTTTGATATAATATTTGGTGGTTAGGAATTCATCCTGGTTAAAAAACATGCTACGTGTATAGCATATAGGTCAAACCAAAGTCGGTGTGACATATGATGTATCGTTGCTTCCATCACAGGCACCATAATCTATACATTTCTGGGTTCGTCTGAATCCAGAGAAGAAGTCTACAGCGTTTTCATTGCATTTAATTCATAAGTTCACCGATAGGTGGCGCCACCTTTGACACCACTTGGATCCTGAAAATGGTAAATAATTGAACAAGAAATGGCATGATGTGTGCGATCTTCAAACTGGCCTCAATAGGTTCAAAATGAACGATTTTGGAATGCCATTACCACCGGCAGATAGCCAAATGCATTAGTTTCTTTATTGATGTGAACACATGGGGTCATTCATCTCAGCTATTTTTTCGCTATATGGCCTAGAATTTGGGTGAGCATAATTGACACTCGCACAACTACGCCCAACCTCGCGTGGCAGATGGAAGGTATGTTACATATTGAGGCCAAACTGGGGATTGAGACCCGCTTCAAATGGCACAGATTCTAGGCTCATAAAATCGCCAAAGACAGACCTTCTGTTGAAAGGCGCGCATTTGCGCTTGCGCGCCTTTGCGCAGCAAAATTGTCATTTTGGCCGCGCATGGAATTGCGCGCCTAGCTCTTCAAAAAGATTTAAAATTCGCGCACCTGGATATCCCGACTGCAGCGCCGCCGATAGGCATATTATTGTAACTACATCATAGACTGTAACAGTGCACGCCATTGGTCAATGTCGGGGGTCATTCGAAAGGCCAACCAATGGAATCGCTCCTAGCATGGGAATCCGTGATTCTCATTATTATCAATCATCGCCGCCGGGTAGAAGTCACAAACAGCGACTTTCAAGAATTACTCGATTAGGCTATGAAAATAAAAGTTAGGCGAGTAAATATTTGCTCACCTAGGTATTTTTCAACAGAAGGTCTGCAAAGATCCCTCTGCACATGGAAACTAAGACGAGGGCATCAAAGTAAATAGTATCTGGAACAGGTTGGACCCATTCATGAACATGGAAACAGCCTGCGTCTTAAGAACTACATTTCTCTGGGGGGGGGGGACAAAACGACCCCGTCCCCACAGTTAGTGCCACCTTATAATAAGAGATATCACACTTTTTAGGTTTCAACATATGGCGCCCTGATGGCCAAGTCAAGAATCAGATCAGACCAAATTCAGTGTTAGAGGTCACCTGACCTGGGGGTCCTGTGTACAAAGTTTCAAGTTCGTAACTCTAGGGGTTAAGAAACGAGCCACTGTTTTTGAAACAGGATACAGACGACGACGGACACATTAGTATTGTATATATTCATCCACGGTGAGCCAAAAAGGCTTTGACCAGAGCCAATGTCTGGCATCTACGCCCTAGAGACCTATTGTTCAGAGTCATTTTGTGGCATATGGACTATCAATATCAGGGATCCTCCATATAGAATTGTTGAATGTTGTCTGTCTTGAGGATGATGACACAGCAATTTTCCAATTGACATGATTGTCGTGTCGCTTTTGTGTTCTGGGGGATTTCCCACTATATCCAGCATCCCCACGTGACGTCGCGCGCAAGATGCCATGATTGTTCTGAAATCAAGTCAATTTTTGTGGAGTGCCACAATTTACCCCCTGGTTGCAAATAAGAAGCTATGTGAACTACTTTGAAGGTCTTGGGGAAAAGCGTAATGTAAGCGAGCCTGTCTGGAATCCACGTTCGTAGTGATTCTAGGTGAGAATTTACTCCAGCAATGTCGACTAGTTCTGAATGCTGCTCGCCGGTGTGACGTAATATGTACACGTTCCTCTGTGCTGTGTGTGGCACATTTTTATCGAGGTTTTAAGTGACCTATGCGTAGTGGATTCACCGTAATCCTGGTTAAGTAAGCTTCAGTTGTGTTGAGCCATCATTATAGCTCCCACTATCCCAATTCATGCTTTGTCAGGGTGTTTTGGGCTAGTTGAAGTAGTTCGAAATCCTTAGCTCAGGTGGCAGCACCTGACGGTCCTAGTCCCATCTTCATTCCATGTTCAGGGTTATCCATGTTTGTCTTATGTTCTCCAAACTTTATGTATTTCAGTTAAAACCACATGGTCATCATCGTTCAATACAAGATACTACTACTAGGAGCATCAGTTGTTGTTTAATGATTCGAAGTTGGTCGTAAGCGACAGGAACCACAAGGCCCAGTGAAAGTGAGATCACATCGATGAATGGGAAAATTGCTGTGTCATCATGATGAATCAGCAAGATATTATTATAGAACAACTTGAAGGAAAGTAGCTCTGTATAGAATAGTTTTTTGAATTTATGCATGCACGGTCTGCTTGTTGTCGCTCAAATTTCACAATTCGCGAGTCAAGACGGTAAAGATTCATCCTTTAGTATACGCATAGGTATAAGAACTCTGAACATGTACTACTACTAGGCCTACTGCAATCCAAGGCAAGGGTTTGTTTACAAGCAGATCGAGGTATACAATGCTGCACAAAAAAATCACTTCCTAATTTATCCCATTGTTTAACCCAACAATCCCGCTAACTAGGCTTCAGGGGCCGGTGGTTTCAGCACTTTTATTACAGTAATTCTAATTAAGATGTCATTCATAGATATTCATATCACTGCCCAGTGACTGTGGTTTAAGTGTTTGTAAACAAGGCTTCCCAACAAGGAGAAGGGAAGTCACCAGCGCGCTCTCTGTCATTCGTCCATATAAAAGCCAGAATTGGTCGTTTTGGACGTAATTGTGAGTAAACAGTAAACAGTAAACAGTAAATAGTAAACCCTTGGCCTTGCCTTGGATTGGTCTGAGAGTGAGAAGCTTCCGAATTTTTCGTTGAAGACGACTCATCACATCTCAACCTTCTCATCCTCCTACTGAAACGAATCCAACTTCAAACGTCGACACCAAAGCCTTCCTAATAATACAATGTACGGATTGGTACAATATAAAGACATGACAAGCCCCACCAAAGACGAAAACAGTAAAATAGTGAGGAGTAAATTCGGAAAATCGACACTTACTGTTCCGCCATTTTGAGAGTCTCGCGCAACTGAAAATCGTCTCTTCAATGTCTCATTAGGGAGTTTTCCCCGAATGTACGCGATGATGACGTGTCCCTGACATCTATTTTAAAAGAAAATTATTATTCGCCCGACTGTCGTGTCTTGACTGAAGATTTTCTGCGCTATCGACCCGACTACAATATAATGTATTTGCTGGTCGACAGTCGTGTCTCGAGTCAAGATTCCCCGCGCTATTCATCTATTGACCCGACGACTCAGTTGATGACGTCATCGGGTGGCCAACGTTCCCGAAGCCGCCACTAGGGTTAGTGAGCGGAAAATTGGGGGAAACAATGGCGGCGGATGTAGGTCAAGCGGGCCATACATACTAGTATCCCTTTCTCCTGCTTCTGTTCGAGGACCGTTTCTCCCACTACACCTCAGACCAAGTTCTGGTGTTGTAGTTTGGTTGCCCAACTCTCCGCTAGGGGCAGTATCATGCCCCGACCGTCGTGTACAAAGGACCGATTTCCTTCACTCGAGATCCGACGGTCGGGTCAACAAGACCGATTTCCTTCAATGTAGATCCGACGGTCGGGTAAATAATACCGGTCATTTTAAAATGCGTTTCAAATGTGATTGCATGAGGACAACCCATTTCTGTCGTATATCACTGGAAACGCCCGATTCCTCTGATTCTGAAGGATGTTAAATCGGGCAATTTATTTCTTTGAATAAGTCATAAGCGTCGCATTGGCTCCTGGCTCTGTTGACCATCCCAAATGGCAATATTGCCAATTGGGCCGGACAATCAGGGAAAATCCCAAATATTATACATTTCTTCCTGTATAATTCTTACAGTGGCCATTCTCACGTGAATGAAGAAAATTTCATTATGTCTCCAGCAACGCATTGAGAACATTTTTTGCCAATTTTTGACCGTTTACAGGGGGCGCCACCTTATGTATTCGCATTAAATCCGTCGAAATTGCTCTTAAATGCGTCGCTAGGTCTCTACGAACCTAAAAGTGAGTAGGGTGTGGCAGTTATAACAATACCTCGCCCATAATTATACAACAATACCTTCGCGATAGTCTATTCCTGTCGTTTCACTTCAAGTCAAATTTAATAAATGAAAAGCCGCAACACTCATATGTTTTTTTTATTTGATTTAAGAATAGTATTCCCCTGGCTATCACATGGCTGTTGCTTAACGAAGAAATAAATATTATTTCATCGATCTATGAATAGGCGAACTTGACACACATCAGGCCTATTTTGGAACAATTTCACACCATTTCTAGGACCCGTGTGGTACAAAAGGTGGCGCCACTTAGTGGCAACTATCAAATAAAATCCATCGAAAGTGCTTTAAACATCTCCCCTTGGTGCATGGTTATGGACAAAGGATTGACCTCAGAAGGATTCCAGAAGATGCTTCGCATCCCAGACCTGGGACTACTCGTTGGTTCAGCTGGATACTTTCTCCGCACTGGCTTGTGAGACCTAAAGAATTGGCAATTTTTTACAACACTCCGGCCGCAGTGGCCCGCAGAGTTCTCCACTATGGTTTTTGTCCAGGCGCAGCAACCGGACAAAAAAGTTAGCACCCGGACATATTTATAGAGTTGGTAATGGTTTTACTGTTAGAGCAGCCAAATGTAGGTAAAAATCCCCGTAAAAATCCCGCCAGTAAATATTCTCAAGTAAAAATCCCCCTGGTAAATATCCCCCTCCTTACAGTTAAAAAATGTGTATTGTGGATTAGGCCTATAGTTTTGCATGCTTCAGCTCCGTTCTGCATTACTTCCTATAGTTGTAACATAATTTGGGAGAGAGTTCGACGAATTCAGACAAAAGGATTCATACAATCTTTCGTTATATTTATTATTCTAAAAATGACGTCATACACTACAGTTCACAAGAATAAGGATAACAATGTAAAGTCTATCAAGTCTACCGGGGTCAAGCCTGGAATATTTAGATAGAAGAGGAGGTCCTTATTTTATCCGTTCAGAGAAGCATTTATTTTTCTGCACAAATATAGACAGCTGACAAATCATAGGGTCCTCATTTGAAAGGAGCAAGATAAACTTATTTTCTGGTGAGAGACCTGAAAAGTTGATTTTGTTCTCACTGATAATTGAGAAAAAATCTTGCCTTGAAGCATCCTATTTTGGACGAGCAGAAAATGAACCTCTTCTTCTATTGAAGTCCCATTACAACAGCACACTCTCTCTTCAACTTTAAGTTTTTTGTAGTGGCAGCACAGTGATTATATAGGGTGTAACAAAGAATTTAATGCATTTGACAACAGTTCCCGGTTTCGAAGTGTTTGTAGATAGCCATTACCAATATCCAATATTTGCAATCAGTACAAATGGAATACTTCTTTTATCTCGCAGTTCATACATCAGAAAGAATCCTACAATCATTTATCACTACCGTAAAAAGGTGCTTGGACATGACTGATATATATTTGTTTATTCCTCCTTAGATAAGAAGACAAAATTTAAAACGAATAGCATAAACGCTTAGAAATGAAAGTTAAATGAAATGACACAAAGTGTTACATTTACTAGGTAAGGTCGTATACTATGTAGCTAGTTAGTATACCATCCAGCATTCTGCATCAATTTTCAGCATATGAATGTTATCGCTGTAGTCAAGATGATCAACTTGCGTCCCAAGAAGGGTTGCTGAGAGTTCGGAATCGTCCATGTTCCAGAGTGCGGCGTTGACAAAAGCGGAACATTCATTTTCAAGTCGTTGCCAGAATAAATATATATATATATTCCCCCCAATTCTAATGTTGGGCGAACCTTTTCTTTGCCGCCCAGGAAAAAAAGAAGTGAACAAGAAAATTTGTATAAAAACAATGGAACACGGTGTTAAACAGTTTTAGACAGTCAGTCCGGATTTTATCATAAAGTCGGTGGTCCTGCGTAGCTGCTGGAGATCTCCATATAACTGGATTCGTGTTCCCTCTGGCCAGGTCTCCTTCCTCAGGTCTGCAAAACTTAAGCATCTTCCCAGTATGTGCTCAGCAGTCATGGGCTCTTGATTGCATATGCAGGTGTCGCTCTCACCGATGCGGAATTTAGTGAACAGGTGGTGTTTTAGCCTGCTGTGTCCGGTTCGCTGTCTGAATATTAGGACCTGCTCCCTTCTTGTCAGTTGGTAGAAGCTGTCTCCTTCATCGTGTCCAGGATGCTCTTCCTTCCACTTCTTCCGATATCCTTGTTTAAGTTCGGTTTTGGCCTCGCTGTAGGAAAGGGATAGGTCACATTGGTCTTTTTTGCCTCCCTCCTTGGCTGGTTGGTCCGCCTTTTCGTTCCCCTTGACGTTGCAGTGGGCTGGAATCCACGGTAGAACTACTTTTTTCCTACTTAAATAGAGGTCTTTCAATGCTTTGAGGAGGTCGTTATTATCTTCCTTTCTGGGATTTTGCAGCGATTTCAGGACTGAGAGGGCGTCAGTGAGCCAGCTAAGGGTCAAATAGTTTGCCGAAGACGGATGCACTGGGCCAGGATTCCTGGCGCATAACTGCAGTGCAACGCAATTTACACCAAAATAACCAGTATATATTGTTCTTTCGAAGCGACAAATAACGGCCAAATTATAATCAATATGAAATACAAATGTTTCTTTCTATTGGTTATTCCTTCCTCCAAATACCGAACACTCCAATGTGTCCATGCCCCGATGGATCGAGCACGGGTAATTGCTAATATTCATTTGGCTCAGTATTATATTATAGCTCCGCCTCCGACTTTATGCTGCGAGTCCCAATATACGTCATACATAATGTAGTCCATGAACATTACTCAGTAGTCAGTCTCGTGCAGAATCATGCATTACATTTATGAATCTGCCACACTGGCCAACTATCGGGAGTTTTTACGTAGAGACAACGTATATTACAGAGGTTGGTTGTCGATTTTCAAACATGGGATATTTTATTGAATTAAATCTGGCATGGTGGTAATTTCAAATGAAAACGAGCAGGACATTTTGCCGTCGTCTTTTTAAATTGATTGTTGCCTTTCTCGTGTACGAACCTATCCCTGTTTAAATTCTGAAAATGTATTCGACTCAATGTGCCTCCAAGCAGATTCGACTAGCCACCAGGCCGTTAATAATCCAAAAAGTAAATATATAGATCAGGAACTATCTTAGAATTTCTTGCTTCAATGAAAGATAGGGAATTTGGCGTTTCTCTTTTTTGGTAAAATTCTTTGGGTTTACCATCTTGACCCGCAATACAAATGTAGTTTGAAACCGCTTAATCACTCAGCCAAAACCTTGACATTTTCCGCCCCAGAAGCTATTTTTGCCCGGCAAGTAGCCTGAATTTTGGACCAATCAGAACGTCTCTTACGGAACGATCGAACGAACTAAAGCGACGTCATCAGTTTTCATCATCATCATCATCAATAGCGGCTTCGTGGCTCTCCTGGGTCTTTGCCTCCTGTTAGTCGTCTCAAGTAAAACATATCTTTTTGGGTGGAGTACGCATGCTAGTGCGGGTAAAGTGTCCAATAAACTTATGCACATATTTACACCGTCAACACATTTAAGTCAGTTTCCATATTACATAATAGCTAGAACTAAGAACAACCATTCCATCATCAGTACGAATATATGTCCTTCGCTGCCCAGTGGCTATCTAGTCGGCTTTTGAAGCATTCGATCCATGGCGCCATGACTACCTCTTCTGACAGCTTATTCCACTCTGACACCGACCTGTTTGTGATGAAGCGAGACCTAGCCCTGTTTGTGAAACGGGTTGGCTCCAGCTTGAGCGGATGGCCCGGCGGTTTCTGTTTGTGCTGTATGGTATTTCGCGCCTCGTCTCTAAGTATCCATGTGTTATTTTGAACAAGATAATCATGTCGCCCCTCAATCTCCTATGTCGAAGACTCGGCAACTTGAGGCGTCTTAATCGTTCTTTATAAGGCAAGTTTTTTAGGTTTCTAACAAGCTTCGTTGCCCTACGCTGGACCTTCTCTAGTTTGTCTATACAGCCTTTCTTAACCGGGCTCCATACTTCCTGTCCATACTCCAGATGAGTTCTCACAAGCGCTTTATATAGGAGGGTGAAAATACTGTGATTCATGTAACTGAACGTCCTTTTCATAGTTCCAAGTGCTTCGTTTGCAGTCTTTACGATTTTATCAATGTGTTGTTCAAATGACAGGTTCGAGTCTACAATTATTCCTAGGTTCTTCTCCGTCCATCTCGACCGATTCTAGGTAATGTGGTGAGCCATCCGGGTTACTTAAGTGATACTGACTTTGTAGAGGCATGTTACCCAATCTCATATGTTTACACTTGTCCAGATTGTAACTCATCTGCCATATCCCTGACCACTTTTCCAATGATCCCAAGTCTGCTTGGCATACCGCCTCCGTTTCTACTGAAATTGCGACCCCATACGCCGTTGCATCATCTGCAAACATTTGTTATTCATTTGCCTCTTCGGTCGGGAGGTCATTTACGTATATCACGAAAAGAAGTGGTCCTATCACACTCCCTTGAGGGAGTTTTGTTACCATGCAGCGTGTGTTTCCATGAATATGTTAGATGTTTGCGTTGCTGGCAAGGCTACTCTTGCTCCTGTAAACTGTGGTTTATTGTACATGTATATAATCAAGGTCTTTGTTCTGCTCCTCTACGCTTCATCGGGTTGGCTAGGATTGACCAGCATCTGCCTTCTTCAAAATTACGTTATTTGAAGTTACGCGACATCATCATCGTAGATTGTATTGCAGCTATGCTGTTTTCATAAATTAGATGTTTGCCGGTTAAGGCGGTGCCGCGAGGTTGAAGCAGCTTTTAGCCGTACAACCATTAATTTAAGACACAATGCCCTTGTGATATCACCCGTGCAGAAATGACTTGAGGTCGACGATTTGTACCAGCATCAAACGATTTGGCTTCTTTCTGCGTTTACATGCTTCATGTGCTTTAACTGTGGTTCAACTGTAAAGAAACATGAGAACTAACAACAATAATATCAATGGGTCTTGAAAAATGGAACATCGTGTGATGAAAATGGCGCAGCATTCAGGGTTAGGCAACATAGCTTCTTTTGGGACTGGATTTCTTCACCGCCAGAGATCATAATAAAATAAGATTTCAACAAAGTAATCTACGCTTGCATTACGTTGAAACCTTCATGTCAAATACCGTCATTCAAGGGTAAATCGTACTTTGCGGCACTCGGCATGTTGACTTCAAAGTAGCACGTGGAGTGAGAACCTCAAGAATAACAAAGCGACGTTACTATAAATTCGCCCAGGAGCCATCCGGACTGAACGACACGACAGCCCTTGCCTGAAGTTCGATTATCAGCGAAGCTTACTCTGCTGACACAGCTGTTTTTTACTATGATTCAGCATTTAATCGAAGGCAACGCTTTCTTATGTTAGTGCATTGATCTTTACAAAAAAAAAACACTGGCACACACAAAAAGTGTGAATAGTCCACAATTTGAATAAAAAACTACCGAACCTGCAATTCAACACTATCTAGGCAGATCATACTCAACACGACACCAGCAAATGCTCCGAAATCCAATTCTCACCCTGCTGATGAAGCGGGATCGATGCTGCTCCCGGCTGGGAATGACCTCTCAGGGCTGATGTGTCCAATTTGTGGTTATCAATGGCAAAGATGCAAACGGACCAAAGTGAAAGTCGCCTAAATAAGGATACGCTCTGTTTATGCCCATGCTTCAAAATGACCAAAATCTCATCATCTGAACTAACTTTCTCACAAAATACCAGACAAAATTTTTCGGTACAACGACGAAACTTATTCATCCTTGTAAAACAAAATACATTGGTATGGAAGCTTAAAGAGTTTTCGTGGATTCATCCGCTTTGTAACCCCTCACAGTAGTTTCTAAGAAATGTTGGATTTCCTGTTGTTTGGTTACGATACCATATACATCCTTCTATAAATGAGAACGCCAACGATTCGTACGAACAAAGCATCTTTTAGAGTACAGTGTTTGATAATACAAAATGACATAGCCTAGTTTGGTGAACCATCGGAGCAGAATGACACATATTACTGCACGCAATCCCTGGATCGGACGCGATCAGCAAACTGCTGACTTTGTATGACTGATTCAGAACTTTTCTACAGTGAAGATTCCAGGTATAGCTACAATCAACCTCGCCTATCCTGTTGAGACGTATCTTCTTATTGATCAGTCAGGGGTATTTCTATCAAGAATGGCCAACAGCTATGGCTGGCGCGTATGGCAAGCGGAGTGTCCAGTAATTAAAAAAACCTAGATTTATTCAAAAAAAAATTGTTTTTTACCTAATAAACTAAGTTTATTTGGAAAAAATATAAGTTTTTTTTTAAAACAACCTTGTTTATTAGCTAATAAACCGAGTTTCTTTAATAAAACCAAGTTTTTTTACTTTCTTTCCTAATAAAGTAGGTTTTTTAACACAAACTAACATTTTATGCTAAAAAACCTGGTTTATTACCTAAAAAACTTGGTTTTTTACCACATAATCGTATAAAATTTAAGTTTCTGTACAGAAATGTCAATTTATTCAATAAAACAAGGTTTATTACCAAAACAACCTAGTTTATTTTAAAAAACTAAGTTTATTACTAATAAACCTAGTTTTTAAAAAAAAACCTGGTTTATTAGAAAACTTACATTTTTAAACCTCGATCCTACCTACATTGAGTTATCTGGGATTAGGTTAGGGTCTCACTAACTAGTTTACAGAGTGCAGTGCAGTGCAGCATTCCAAAGCTTTCCCATGTATGAATGCGGTGATCATGATGACTAGGAACGAGGTTCAATAGTGATACCGGATTGTATGCTACATGTGCTGCCGCTAGCGCAAGAATCGCACTGGTTACAGGGCAGTAGTACCACGTGGTGCCGAGGTTGCCCATCCTCGTCCCGATAACATCGCGGATTTGTGTACATGGGGCGAGGTAGAAAATACAAGTTTCTCGATAGAAAGTAGGTTTTTGCACGCCGTTTGTCCAGTTATTCAAAACAACCTACATTTTTTACCATAAAACCAGGTTTTATTGCAAAAAACTAAGTTGTTTTGTATAAAACCAAGTTTTTTTACGTAAAAAGGTAGGTTTATAAGCCATTTGTCCAGTTATTGTTAATTAACCAAGATTCTTTGCTATAAAACTAAGTTTATTACCACTGGATGAAAAACTTATATTTTAGGGAATAAAACCAAGTTTATTTGTTCAACTTGACATTTGTGGATAGAAACAAGGTTTATTAGGTAAAAAAACTTGGTTTTATTAAAGAAACTCGGTTTATTAGCTAATAAACAAGGTTGTTTTTAAAAAACCTATATTTTTTCCAAATAAACTTAGTTTATTAGGTAAATGAAATGGCCAGGGCCATTGTGCTCACCTCATGTGGAGGAAAGATGGATAAAGAGCATGGTCTTGTGTCATGTAGTGTTAGGTTTGATGTAGGTCAAGCAATTACAATTTCCCCAAAATGGCCAATTTACAGTACATTCGACCTCTGTGACCTTGAAAAGTAGGTCAAATCAAAGAAGACCCGGGTGACACATTGAATGGATGTTAGAATTAGATGTACCTATGATATAAAATTGGTGCCAATCGGGCAAGTCATTACTAGGAATAATGGCATTTTGAAGAATTTAGGATTTGGCCCCCTCCCTGGAGGCCAAACGGCAAATCAGATCGCACCAAACTTCGGTACCTGAGATCACCTGACCAAGGGGTACATGTGTACTTAATTTGTGATCAATAGTCATTGCAGTTAAGAAACATGCCATAGTTACGGCCTGACGGCGAATTTACGCCATTTGACCTCTGTGACCTTGACAAGAAGGTCAAATTAAAAACCTGTGTGACATATACTGTATGGTGGTTAGATGTACCCATGATATCAAATTGGTGGCAATCGGGCAAGAAGTTAAGGAATAATCACATTTTTAAGGTTTTTGGATTTTGCCCCCTGGTGGTCAAGTGGTGAATCATATTGGACCAAACTTTGGTCCCTGAGATCACCTGACTAAGGGGTAAATGTGTACCAAATTTGGTATCAATAGTCATTGCAGTTTAGAAACGTGCCATCGTTACATCCTAACGGCTAATTTACACCATTTGACCTCTGTGACCTTGAAAAGGAGGGCAAATCAAAAACCCGGAGGATATATGATGCACCTTTGCTAGAAGTACCTACCATATTTTTTTCAAAATTTCCCGACTACTATTAAGGGAGATATTGCATATTTTCACTTTTAACGTTTGGCCCCCTGGTGGCCAAACCATGAAACGAATCGGACCGAAACTTGGTCTCCCAGGTGTCATTACATAAGGGTACAAGTGTACCAAGTTTCAACTCAATAGCTCTAACAGTTACGAAACGTGCCCTGCTAACGGACGACAGACGACGACGACGACGACGACGACGACGACGACGACGACGACGACGACGACGACGGACGACGGACGCCACGGTATGGGATAAGCTCACCTCTGCTAAGAGGTGAGCTAAAAACCAGGTTTTTTGAATAAATCTAGGTTTTTTTAATTACTGGACACTCCGCTTGCCATAGGCGCGAGTGGACAGAATTCATAATTATGCCACGGCATACATCGGAATTGTGGTGCACCATAAATCAACCAATCAAAACCTTGGATCTCGTGAATTATGCCACTGCATAAATAGGAATTGTGGACGGAAGTGTCATTTAAGGAGGACGGAAGTAAATCAGAATTGTGGTGCACCATAAATCAACCAATCAAAACATCGGATCTCGTGAATTATGCCGCGGCATAAATAGGAATTGTGGACGGAAGTGAGATTTATGCCACACCATAAATAAAACGATTGACACCTTCTGATTGGTCACACCACAATTCCTATTTATGCCGTGGCATAATTATGAATTCTGCCGCGGCATAATTCACCAGATCCGATGTTTTGATTCGTTGATTTATGGTGCACCACAATTCCTATTTATGCCGTTAATTAATTCTAAATTTTGTCCACTCGCGCCAGCCATATACAGCAGACATGATTCTTGTACAAAGACTAAACTAACTCTGATTTATTATCACACATACATATAAAAGGTGGTACATGAGGTCAATAGAAAGTGCGATGATTGGCTCTAATACTATAAGAAAGGTGATCCAAATATGGTGAAAGAGTCTGAGCTTAAACGTGAAGTGAACTTGAAGAAGCAGACCGGCTGCATACTTGTCGTTGCGAGATAACCATTGCTAACTTGAATCTGTCAGGACCGCCATTGGACTCAGCCAAATTTTGACATACAATGTATAAGTTAAATGGGGTATGTATTTATAGCCCCTTCTAGCTATAACTTCGGTTACGGAAGGGTTTACATTGTATCTCTGATCAAATAATATTATTTCAGGTATAAGAATGAAGAAACCTAGCATCTTTATGATTTACTAGCATTATACCCGTGGCGCAGGCAGGTTCAAATGGGCTATATCTTGAATAGATTGAATTGCAATGAAAATCTAATGCAATATCAAAGGAGCAATATTGAAGAGGCAAATTAAACAAACCATTTGTCCACAAACTCGGACCTAGCTGTGGCGTGCTGTATGTGTGCATAAAAAGTGAATCAATTGGTCCGATAGAGATGATGAGGCAATGTCAATATGCCTCGTTCCTTAGTCAGCAATATGCCCCTTTTTATACGGAGAAGAAGGAGAACTCAGATAGGCCTTCACATGTCGGCTTCCAAATGTCTCGGGCAAGGCACTTCGTCGACAGGCAAGCTAGAAGTTCAGCATCGTGAGCAGCTCCTTGATAAGGCCATGTCAGGTTCAGCGTGCCTCTTCAGATACATCAAGTATTGAAAGCTGTGGTGAGCACATAAACAGACCATGGTCACCTTCATTTGAAAATTCCTTCATAATCAAGGGCTAGCTCTGACTAAAACAGCACCCATAAACAATAGACCATCAATTTGACCCCAGCTCCTAACTGCGGGAAAACCCAAGTCCAGCAACCAAAGTACCAAAAATACATTAAAAAGGGTCGTTTTGGCTTGAAAGTCATGTTGCCAAAGTTTGAAATTGATAACACATTTTCTTCAATGATTTTTGAGAGCATCTTCGTTTTATAGTTCGGGAGTTCTTCATTTTATAGTTTTTCTAATGGCAAAATAACAATGAAGGGTCACTAATAATCGACTCATACTATGTGATCATGTGCAGTACCCTTTAAAGATACATCTTCCCCGATTTAGACGTAATACGTCAATAAATGAAAATAATTCCTGTACATAATGTTGATTTTGTGTACATTAGGCCTATATACCCGACCACACCCCCTCTGAAAATTAATGAAAGTGTGTGGAATTTGTTGAAATCAATAGAAAAGGGTCGTTTTGGCTTGAAAGTCATGTTGCCAAAGTTTGAAATTGATAACACATTTTTTTCAATGATTTTTGAGAGCATCTTCGTTTTATAGTTCGGGAATTCTTCATTTTATAGTTTTTCTAATGGCAAAATAACAATGAGGGTCACTAATAATCGACTCATACTATGTGATCATATGCAGTACCTTTTGAAGATACCTCCCCCTTAATTTACACCTAATACGTCAATAAATAAAAATAATTCCTGTACATAATGTTGATTTTGTGTACATTAGGCCTATATACCCGACCACACCCCCTATCAAAATTAATGAAAGTGTGTGGAATTTGTTGAAATCAATAGAAAAGGGTCGTTTTGGCTTGAAAGTCATGTTGCCAAAGTTTGAAATTGATCACATTTTCTTCAATGATTTTTGAGAGCATCTTCGTTTTATAGTTCGGGAGTTCTTCATTTTATAGTTTTTCTAATGGCAAAATAACAATGAGGGTGACTAATAATCGACTCATACTATGTGATCATGTGCAGTACCCTTTAAAGATACCTCCCCCTTAATTTAGACGTAACACGTCAATAAATGAAAATAATTCCTGTACATAATGTTGATTTTGTGTACATTATGCCTATATACCCGACCACACCCCCTCTGAAAATTAATGAAAGTGTGTGGAATTTGTTGAAATCAATAGAAAAGGGTCGTTTTGGCTTGAAAGTCATGTTGCCAAAGTTTGAAATTGATAACACATTTTTTCAATGATTTTTGAGAGCATCTTCGTTTTATAGTTCGGGAGTTCTTCATTTTATAGTTTTTCTAATGGCAAAATAACAATGAGGGTGACTAATAATCGACTCATACTATGTGATCATGTGCAGTACCCTTTAAAGATACATCTTCCCCGATTTAGACGTAATACGTCAATAAATGAAAATAATTCCTGCACATAATGTTGATTTTGTGTACATTAGGCCTATATACCCGACCACACCCCCTTTGAAAATTCATGAAAGTGTGTTAAATTTGTTGAAATCAATAGAAAAGGGTCGTTTTGGCTTGAAAATCATGTTGCCAAAGTTTGAAATTGATAACACATTTTCTTCAATTATTTTTGAGAGCATCTTCGTTTTATAGTTCGGGAATTCTTCATTTTATAGTTTTTCCAGTGGCAAAATAACAATGAAGGGTGACTAATAATCGATTCATACTATGTGATCATGTACAATACCCTTTGAAGATACCTCCCCCTTAATTTAGGCGGGATACGTCAATAAATGAAAATAATTCCTGTACATGATGTTGATTTTGTGTACATAAGGCCTTATATATCTGACCACAACACTCTGAAAATAGTGATAGTGTGCGGAATTGTTTCAAATGACTTTGTTCTCAATGACTTTGTTTCTCAGAGATGTGAAAATGCTAAAATCAAGTGCCTGACTGTTTAAGATGTAAATTTTCTGACCTCTGCATTTTATAGATTCTGCAATCTTCAATCTTCATTATATAGTTTTCCACCTTTTTCTGACCTCTGCGTTATATAGATTCTGCAATCTTCAATCTTCGTTTTATAGACACCCAAATAGATTGTGCTGTCAAATGGTTTCACAGTTCAAAACATTGTGAATATGCACTGACCGGAATATGCACTGCAGAAAAGGCTACGCTGTCTTTATCTTGCTCAAACGCATGGTCATCAGTGGCGGATCTGGGCACTGTCTTTGGTCCTATAAACGAACCTATCCTTAACCAGTAATCTGTTAATACAATGTACATGCAGCAACCCACCCTTTTCGGCAGTTATGCCCATTTTTTGCCTTGCAAAAGAGAAAATATTCCATCAAACATGGAGGTAGAAAAGATCTTAAAATACAAGGAAACGCATTTCAGAGCTTCCAGTTGTCAACTTTTCCTGGTGGGGGCCCCTTGAATATTCACGCACCGCGCCGTACCCCGTTCGCGGATCGCGCCGTACCCCGTTCGCGCCTACAATGTTAAGGCTTAGCCTTCACTTGCGTCCCTCCTTTCTAAAAAGTCTGGATCCGCCCTTGGCATGCTTGGTCATAGACTTTTACAAATCTAAGCAAGTTTCTTCTTTTAATGTACAGAACACATGCACTTGGACAAGCTTTTGTCGCTGTGCTCTGTGTCGACCAACGTAACTTAATTGTGCCTTATTAATGCATATTGTTGTCTTTTAAAGGGCAGTTAATTAAGTGCTTTAGCCTATTTGATGTCCCTGTTGTAGCACGTTTGTATTTGTCAATATATGTTTTACTTAAATGTAGGTAATAAAGGCACTGGAAAAAAGGCACTGGAAAAAAAGGTACGGAAAAAAAGGCACTCGGTAAAAAAGTTTGGAGGTCTCCAACCGAATTGAGAGCCTTACAATCTGGGTTGCGGTGCCAGTGTGAATGCAGCTTTGTTGATTCAAGGATAGGAGATGAAGACTGGATGTATTACAAAACATGGTGTTTTTTATTGTCAGTTGTTGTGAATATAAAAGTAGAAATCAGTAGCACCAATCAATATTATTTACATTGATATAACATGTGATTGAGTATTGTAACCCGGAAAATATTTGCGGCTGGTTATTTTTGTGGATTTGCCAAAAATCAATGAGAAAAATTTATATTTTGCGGCTAAGGATATTCCTAAATATTTTTCTTGGAAAAGCACCAGTTTATTTTTTACAGCCTCCGGATGGGTCTAACATTCGGGCATGAAAAATGGGACACGAAATCAGCGAAATGAAACAGCCTGCGGAAATTTCTAGGGTTACAGAATCTTTTGATGAAGCGAGTGGTGGCGAAATGAAACAGCCTGCGAAAATTTCCAGGGTTACAGTATCTTTTGATCAAGCGAGTGGTATTAAATTGTTACAATACAAGTGGATATATAATATCACGGTTCTGAGGAGAGAGTTTCTGTGTAGAATGTCAGAGTTTAGGTTCTTGGACTTGCATTGTAATGATCTGCGATAACGCTAAAGATATGAAATTTTAGCACCAATCAAGAGTATTTACATTGATAATAAGTAATTGGTTTACAAATGAGTATACATGTATATTGAACAAGTGAGTGGTATTAATTTTAAATGCCCAATGTTACAATATAAGTGAATGTACGAGTTACAATAGAGATTCTGTGTAGAATATCCGAGTTGAGCTTCTTTGTTGGCTTCTTGGACTTGCATTGTAATGAACTGCGCTAACGCTAAAGATATGAAATTTTAGCACCAATCAAGAATATTTACATTGATAATAAGTAATTGGTTTACAAATGAGTATACATGTATATTGAACAAGTGAGTGGTATTAATTATAAATGCCCAATGTGTCAATATAAGTGAATGTACGAGTTACAATAGAGATTCTGTGTAGAATATCCGAGTTGAGCTTCTTGGTTGGGTTGTAACAAATTGCGATGAAGCTAAAGATATGAATTATTAGCACCAATTAATAATATTTACATTGATAACAAGTAATTGGTTTACAAAAGAGTATATGCTGAACAAGCGAGTGGTATCAATTTTAAAATGCCGAATGTTACAATATAAGAGAATATATGATAAGCGAGGTACGAGGTAGATTCTGTGTAGAATATCTGAGTTGAGCTTCTTTGTCCTCCGTTGTAATGAATGTCGATGATGTGGTCGGTTACCTGTACCAATGTCAAAATATTGGAAAGCTATATGTTATCCAGTTCCCTGTTAAAGGGTGGTATAGCAGATAATATATAAGATATTGTGTACATCATCAACTGTTTATTTTGCAAGTTCTTGACGCAAGGGCCCAACGCGCCGCGTAGCGGCAAAAAAGCGAAGCTAGCGAAACATTTATAACGGGTCACCGTCACTTATTATTGGACTTATAGCGCATTTACTGGGTTGCAACTATTTTGCTTTATAGTGTCACCAGGAAAGAAAAGCATGCGACCTAACGCCGATCTATTTGTATAAAGTGATAATTTGAAGGTATATAGTAGGAAATATCAATAAAATAATCATTCCATGTCGTCTTTTGAGGGCATTTTTGATTGTAAAAAATATATGTGTACGTCACCGTAGTCTCTGCAATGATAATTTTATCAGAGCAGTCTCGCGCAAGTAGAAGTTCTTTACCTATTAGTTCTTCACTTATTAGTCTCAACGTCTGGCGCAAAGCCAGACGTTTTCCATTACGATTTCACTACGATGTTTGACAAGAAGGAGCAGTGCGCGAGATATGCTAATGAGCAGACTTCCCTCGCTTGAGTTTCTGAAGAATGTTCCATATCGCGCTAAGCTCATCACTGCTGATTATGACAGGCGTGCAACGGTAGGTATTTGCTCCCCAACTTCCACCCTAATACGGTACAATAAGTTACCATTTGATGGGAATGGGACAATGCCCTCACTGTGTATGGAGTCATAGGGATAAGAAGACATTATTCATTAGTGTTGGTACAAGTGATTTTGCCCAAAAAGCATGTGCATTCAAAAATCAAAATATGCAAGGTATCACGTACATGACCATGACGACGTGCAGAAAGTGCACTGGCCAGTGCATACCCTATGGCTATGTAGGGCCTACTAGTAAACATGGTAAACATGAACAACATCATTATTCATCGGCAGTTCATTTTACTCCGAGCTTTTCCTGAAACATATAGCCATGATGATTAGGCCTACCATGTACCATGACATGACCAATAACAGCACTAGATCATGTAGATGTCAACAAGTTCACATGAACCGTATAATCCCGCATGGCGCATGTGGGGCATGCGTCTAAACCTAAGCCCCAAAATCGCTTGTTTTGGTCTATTTCACTTGTGTTTCCCCCGTCTCCCAGTCCATAATACATTTACAGTTTACAATCCCCGATCATGGCCCAACAAAAGGTCATCGGTTGACTAAAGGAACACAACTGTTCAATGGATTTATAGTTGAATGCGATCAAACTACGTCTTTTCAATCGTGGATTGTAAATTTAACCCCATGGGCCTAGGGAAGGCCCTATAACAATACTTTCGACACAGTTATTATCTCCGCTGCCTCCACCATGTTACACGCAGTGCTCACTGACCACCTAGTCAAAACAGGACATATGTTCTTCTAGGAATAGATCTCTTTCCAATATTTCGTCATTCCACTATCGTCATCACCTCATGATACTTTCATTGGCATTACAGGCACACATCCACAGAGCACTCTTCAAATCATCTACACAGTGGTTATCCAACTAGGATTATAAAGGTAATTTCTAAGCCCCGCACAGTGGGTTTCACTCTTGATAAAGGGGCACTATTGCTAGCAGCTAGGTAGGCAAGATAAAGTTAGACGAAGTAGCCGATAGGGGTCTCTCACCCCTCAAAGTCCGTCACAACTATTCAAGCTTGTACAAGGAATACATGCAGCGCTGACTCTCACAAGACCCAATGGGAATGTCGCACAGTCATCTGTCAAAAACAAGACCTATGTTGTAGTATGATCTCTTGCCAATATTTAATAATTGCACTATCGTCATCACCTCATCATACTTCATTGACATTGCAGGCACACATTGACATAGACCACTGTTGCAATGAACGACACAGTCGCTATCCAAGTAGCATTATAGAGGTAATTATCATTATCATACCTCATTAGCATGTGAACCAATCGCGTCGCGTCCTTTGCGATCACGGCAAAGCCTCATGGAATAATGTCTTTCACCGTTGAATAATTTTTCATATTCCATGCCTACAACTTCAATTTCTTCATATTCCATGGCTAGAAGTTCAATACTAATATAATATCCAAGATAAAGTTACAAGAAGTAGTCAATAGGGGTCTCTCACCTCTCACTGTATGTCCACACTATTCACGCTTGTACGAGGAATACATTCAATGCTGAATCTAACAACACCCAGCGCCCTTACTCTGTATATTATAGTCACTGGAAGATGGCCCATTTCACTCCTTGCTTCTACTTCACCTATAGTCTCATTGCATACGCCTCAGTTCTATGATATCACATTCACTTTCAGCTGTCATGCAACGCAACAACTGTGCTATCTGCCATCGCACATCAACGAAGAAGTGCAGCCGCCCACATTCCACCTCACATCTGTCCGACCAGCTGCAATCCTCGAGGACGCCCCACTGTACCACGATTTCACTACGATGTTTGACAAGAAGGAGCAGTGCGCGAGATAGGCTAATGAGCAGACTTCCCTCGCTTGAGTTTCGGAAGAATGTTCCATATCGCGCTAAGCTGACCACTGCTGACCATGACAGGCGTGCATTGGACTGGTACAGGTTGGAACTGAACATTGAATATGCTGGTGGTGACGCTTTCTGATGAGAAGTTGGTCGTGACTGATGCAGTATTGTTGGACTTGTCCACAGCATCGTTCAATCATTGCTCTCTGAGCTGCCTTGATTCTGTACTTACCCAAATACTAAGACCAAATGCCTGTTGACTGTGCTTTAAGAGAGACTGGCGCCATGCCTAGAGATATGACTGACCCCTATTGGCAAATTTGTATGACTTTATCTTGCCTACCTAGCTGCTGCCTATAGTCTCCCTTTAACTGCGGAACACTTCAAAGTCGATAAAATGCCATGTTCCACCTTTTAATGTGTTCAGACCGCCATTTTCAAAATAATCAAGTCAGGACACTGCCTTCTAGTCTCATAATAAATTTTGCTTTCCTCAATAATAACATTTCTTCTTCTTCAATGCTTTCATCATTCCAAACTTCTCCTCCTCTGACTTTTACAGGGGTACAGTCATGGCAATCAAAACCCAAATCCTGAGACCAAATGCCTGTTGACTGTGCTTTAAGAGAGACTGGCGCCATGCCTAGTCTCTCTTAAAGCACAGTCAACAGACACCAACCCCCTCAGACTCAGAAATCACAAACGCCCAACCCTTCCTGCTACCTTAATACTTCTGGATATTGGTGTATAGAATCGACACTAGAGCAGTTGGAACGCACTCTTTGCCTCGAGATAATTCAGAGAACATGGGTGACCCCTGGTGATAGTGACCATGTACAAGACATGAACAACTAGTATTAATGGACTGCTGATTATTAGGCCCAGGATTTGATTCTATATCATTAGCCTCTTCCAACAGTCGGCAACAATATGCCTGATATATTTGCCAAGTCAACACAGTGGCATATTTGACATGCACGAGAGTAATTCTTATTTTCAACCGAGTAAATAGCAAGCTGTACAAGTGTCTATAAATGCAATGGAAAAGTATGTACTCCATTGTAACACTAACACCATGCCTGACCTTTTTGCTAGTGCCTGACAAATGATAAAGGCCAATGCATAATCGATATTGTGTCAAAGAGATTCCCATTGTGAAGTTCTATGCTTGTTGATTCAGATACAATACTAATAATATTCGGCTGCCTCAGTGTATTCAATCTTGCAGGTAAAGCAACAGCTGAGTGAGTATACTTCAATAGTTACACTTACATGTACACTATGCAGATTAATGTACAATACACATAATTCATGTTGAATGTACCTGCCTGAGAATAGAAATTGCGCCTGGTATATATGCAGTCAACTCCAGATGAATCACTCTATAGTCACTTGGGGTTACTTGTGTGCCTGTTAGTGTTGACGATAGGATGCACCTGAGGAGTTGGATGTCAAATTTGTTGACAATTCCTGACTTATGTATATGCCTGTCGGGTTTGATACACCTGGTTTATGTATGAAGTACGATGCACTGTTAATGCGCCTCTGATGTATACTTTGCAGTCTTTTTGGTATCAGTATGCTTGTTATGGTTGATACCCCTGGACTTCGTAGTACAGTCAATTGTTTACGCCTGTTAACTATATGATACGCCTTGATCAGGTGACATGCATTCTGTTTAGAATATTTCACTTGGAATCTATTGACATGCCAATAACAGCTAGTTTTGGTGGGTGATGCTTGATAGAAGAACTTGTAACATAAGACAAGAGGTACGGTTCACTTGTAAATGAAAATGGTACCTCAACTTAAGGTTTACTTCTCAGCAGCTTTCTAATGTACCTACATGTAGGCCCTCAATGATACGATGCAACAGCTGGTATTTCACCAAGCTGAAATTTGGCTAAATGTATTGGTCCGCCAAGCTTCTTCAAGTAGCCATCATGTTTGGTCCAGAGTATTGTTGATATCGTTTTACTTACCAAAATCAATGGCACTGTCTGATAATGATGATGTATAGTATTCAACTTGTGCACAATCTCGGTCTGCAAGAAAAATTGTTGAACTGAATACATGGTTTGTAAAAACAAATATCAGCCAATTTCTTGTATTACTTTTACTCTTTAGCCCACATCTGTTCATTTCTAATACTAGAAAGTCAATCGCCAAGCCTCTGCGTGACGTCACTAATTTCGCGGCCGCTGATTGGTCGTCTTCCAAATATGAAACGGCAAATGGCTGGTTCATTGTATTGCGCTTGTCCAGGGACTACCCCTTTGTAACCCATATTTAACACTAATGACAGCAAAATGCTACACGCCGATTGGCTGAATGGCTTGGGGATTCCCTTTCTAAGGGCAGTGCAGCGCGGTATTTGACGGAAGATTTCTCACATCGCTTCAGCACAGGATTTTCAAGCGAAATCCACCCGTCGGACACTTTTCCATCATTTTGAACTCGAATACATCATGTCATCAAGAGGCAAGTGTGAATAAACGAAACATCGCCTTTATTGATGTGAAGTATTGATCAGAGAACATGTTAGTATATGCTATAGCGCACAATTATTGGTAATGGAAGCAAGATTGAGGTGACAAACGACGCACCAACCCGACTAGCCACTACACGTGATCGCGTCGTGACGCTCTGTGCACGCTTTTATTACCTCCACCAGCTTGGTAGTATAGGAGAGTGTAAATAACGATCTAGGGCTACGTGACGTGACGTGCGCAGGCAACTTCTTTGTTTACTAATACTAGGCCTATGCATGGCATAAAAATAACACCAGACAAACTTTTTGAAAGCATCATTCATGTCTGCCAATGTACTTGGGAACACAAACGTATACTTCATGACACTATTTTAAGGTTAGTTCTCCGGCAAACCACGTAGTTTTGTTCAAAATATAAGTTGTAAACAAAACCACATGATCAGCGACGAGTAAACAGTAACACGTGCTTGGAAAAATTATTTTCCGGAAATTGCCGAATGGGCGCCCGACATGCCCGATCGCTCAAAAGCTTGAAACACGGGGCCAAACACAACATAACTTTCCCAGATCGACATATGAAATGGATAAACTATGATACGGCCAGCCTGAGATTCGTTGAGTTGCTTTGACACAACTGCGATTTGCACTGACGAATATTCCAAGTAGAGAAATCACAACATTCAAAGCAGAAACGTGGGACACCAACCACGAAAAGTTTGCTTCCAAAATACAACATCTGCTAATAATCACGGAAAATAATAGCACACACACATTCTAAAGACCGTATTCTTGCCCTACGACTAGTTATTTTTCTCCGATGTAGTGATTAAGCGCGACTTGCAAGGCGATTAAGATAGCGAACATTTTTACACTCACCTTCGTAAAGATTGCAAATGGCGTAGCCGGTTTCGCTGTCCTTCTTCTCCGTCACTTCGAAAGATATTACGCATCAACATTACACATCATATCTCACTTTATTACGCTGATATACAACTTACAGTCAGTATTATAGATCAAAAACACTGCAAGTATTTATTACAATCGTAATATTACATCGAATACTCTAAATATTCCTGAATTGACTGCGCACGAATTCGCGCGCTGATGACGACATTGACTGATTGGAAGTTCTATGGCTGGGCGGACTGAAGACACCACTGTGCATGCGCACTTTAAATTAATGCGCTGCACAACTCGCTTCCACATTGCGATTTATTTTTTCACACCAGCCGACGCCATTTTGTTTCCCATATTTGGCACACGGCGTCATAATTTATTCATATGAATGAGGTTATGGGAATCCCCATTTCGTCTCGCATGTCTCAGTGAGTGCAGCGCTGAGAGGCAACAGGCGAACGAGGTTGACAGAGATAATCAACACTAGGTACCTTGTCTCCAGGTACTTTAGCCAGAATTCACACTGGATGACCTACCTGGAGCTGTTCTTTTGTTCTAGGGCGCGATTTTTACTTGACTCGGCAGTTTTGTCAGTTTCCTGTTTTTAGCCACTGGAAGGCATCGCTTGCTAATTTTTGCACACGCACGCACACTCCATACAATTACCATTACCATGGTTAACGACCTATAGTGATAACTATTTTCGTAAGATGCAGAGTAAATCAAATGGATTTTGTGATCGGAGACCCGCTCGCGAAAGTTCATTGGACGAGGTGCAAAAGCCCCGTAAAATACCTGGGAACAAGGTGCTTAATGAAGATAAGGAAAGTAACCTTGTCCACCCGCTGCATCAAGCACAGGTATGTCGATCTACGTAAAATCCTACATGCAATGACGCTGCGGCATAAATTATGCCAAATATGGGAAACAAAATGGCGTCACCTGGTGTGAAAAAATAAATCGCTTCCACATGATCGTCCGAAGTAGTCCGGCACTAATGGCTTTAACAAAAGAATCCACCGCAAAGAGATAAGCTACGCTGGCAATTAAAAATTGCAAGCGAAGCTAAAAAGTGTCTCTGAATAATTTATTGTCAATAACGATATCATACACAGTCAGCATTCTTTACACTATACTGATCACCTGAACCAAGTTTCAAATATTAATGCACTATAAGTGTGAAAATTCGTCCGCCTGCAGCAAGTTTGATCCCAACTATTTTTGTGGATATGTCCGATTTGTTTCCTTCTCATTGCCAAAACTCTTACATAACATGTTGCATAATCAAAACCTATTAATGCCGTGATACCAAAGACACGCCTTCTTCATATTCATGCTTGGGTTGGCTGAATAATTCTATGGTTACCGGAATATGAATCAAAAACATTAGACCTGGGCTACAAATACCACATTTTACCTTATAAAAACCAAGTCTTCGAAATAGACTGTGCTGTCAAATGGTTTCACAGTTCAAAACATTGTGAATATGCACTGACCGGAATATGCACTGCAGAAAAGGCTACGCTGTCTTTATCTTGCTCAAACGCATGGTCATCAGTGGCGGATCTAGGCACTGTCTTTGGTCCTATAAAGGAACCTATCCTTAACCAGTAATTAGGTTTTCGTTTTTCTCAAAAAACGAAAACCTATTGCTTTGCTTGTGTTTTTTCTTTCTTTCTTTCTTTCCTTTTTCTACGGATTTTTGTGCAGAGCAAATCTCAGAGATGGTGATAGCTGTAGATGTGGAACTTATTTCATATGATAGGCCCAAGTCTGAAGTTGATCCTCCTTGCCCTAATTACGAAATTCATTGAGGGGGTCGGCCGCTAGGGGGCGCTAAGTGAAAATCTAATAATGGCTTTTTCTCCATAATGCGCACTCCGATTTGAACGAAACTACTTTCAAATGATGCAGAATCTTGTTGCGCATAAAATATATAGGGTGGCGACCCAAAATTTGTCAACGGTTTTGACGATAGATGGCGCTGACTGAAAATGGGGCAAACACCAAAATGGTAAAATATCGGCACTGCGAGCCTTTGAGTTTATTCTAGTGGCATGAACAATGCCTCCCTATGATGCCCAGGAAATATATAGGTTTTGGTTGCGATCGGATATTCAATATGGCCTCCAGACCAGCCATCTTGTTTTTCTTACAAGGGCTATAACTTCCGAATGCGAACTCCGAATTGAATCAGATTAATTTCATCTGATGCAGAATCTCATTACCCACCAGATGTTACCGACGAAGTCACGTTATAGTTACAGGTTTTGATAATAGGTGGCATTTAATGCATTTTTTTACTTTTTTTCACTAACCGCCCTCTATCGTCGAAACCGTTGACAAAATCGGGGTGACGTGTCTCCTGATGTTTTGTGCGTATTAGAGTTCCGCTTCGGATAAAGAAAGTTTCATGCAAATCGGGGTTGGCGTAAGGGAGAAAATGCAATTTTAGCATGAAACAATATACATGTATATTAAAGCGAACTGGAACCGCCGAGCGATTTATTCAACTTTTCGACTTTCACCGCCCGAGAAAGTCGAACTTCCAACTTCATATTCGAGTTCAGATTTGTAGCTCCGCCCCCAGTGCCCGAGCATGCGCAGTTCAATTTGTTATTATTGAGAATCATGTGAGAATCACGTGAGTCATGCGATCTTTCATTCATGAGTTTTCGTAGTAAATTCCATAGTAGTGACGTCACTCAATGATTGACAGCTAGGCGCCATGTTTCATTCATGCCTCGTTCTGATCACCCGATACGCGGGAAATGAAAACGAGGACATACGAACTGGCTCGGCGGTTCCAGTTCGCTTTAAGTGGCAACGCAAAATTTGTCAGTAGTTTTGACGATAGATGGCGCTGACTGAAAAAGCGACAAACACCAAAAGGGTAAAATAACGGCACTGCGAGCGTTTGTGGAGCTTACTCCTTTTAACGCCAGGTGGCGTTTGGTTTCGGCGAATGGTAGATATGGCGATGGATCAAGTTAGGGGATTGAAGAACGTGTCGTCCTTTTTAAGAAATTAAGTCGTTGATACCCGTCTTCATCACCCTATGTCGCGAACACGAAAAGTATGGCGTCTAAGGAGCAACCACCGGTCATAAGAAATCGTGCTAATACAGCAGGCAAGTCAGTACCAGTGTCTCAAGTTGCTAGTTCGAAACAACGTGGCCAAAATGTTACCGGCGTACAGGGCCAAGTACATGGTGATAAAGCACAGCAAGGCTCGACGCAGGCTACCAGTACACAAGTGCAGGGTGTGTTTGTGGGCGGAAGGCAATTGTCCCTTGCTGAGGTAATAGCAGACATGTACACCAAATTGAACAAGCTGGATACAATAGAACGCAGTGTACAGTGGATCGAGAACGAAATCACTACTTTGAAGGCCGATGTCAGTTCTACCTCGAAAAAGTGTGACGATATTGGGCGGAAGGTTGATGTATTGGAAGTAGAAAATCGCAAATTGTATGACACGATTGGTTCACTACAGGAGCAGGTTTTGGATGTTCGATGTCGCTCGATGATGGATAACTTACTTTTCGATAGTGTCCCGGACGGCCAAACCGATACCGAGGACTCAAAGGATGTGCTGCTTAAAATTATCGAAGAAAGGCTTGAAATACTGAGAAATGAAATTGATATACAAAGGGCTCATCGAATAGGGAGACCAAGGAAACCTTCTGAGCGACCGAGAGCAATAGTGGCAAAGTTGGTGAACCGTGATGACCGAAGGAGGATACAGCGTGCAGCGCCTAAGTTAAAGGGCACAAACATATATATCAACGAGCAATACCCTAGATTGATCGAAGAGAGGAGAAAGAAACTAAGACCATTCGTGAAGAAAGCAAAGAATATGGGGAAAAAGGCTTGGATTAATCGTGACAAACTGTATATTGACGGCAAACCGTGCGAGGACCCACAACACGTGTTGGAAGGGAGGCCCATTCGTGACTATGGACGTGAACAGACTACTGTCATGGAACATTAGGGAGACGCTGAGGTGCATGATATAGCACCAGTACAGCGGGAACGTGACTTTTTTAAACTGTTAAATCTTAATGTATGTGGATTAAAATCGAAACTTATCGCTGAGGATTTTGAGGAGTATGTAGGTGACTTTCAATTTTTGTTTATTACCGAGACTAAGCTTAATGATGTTGATGAAATTTCGGTACCAGGTTTTAAAATGTTTGCAAAAAATAAACAAGTGTGTTCGGCTCACCCATCTGGGGGAATTGCTCTTTTTGTGAAAAATGAGTTAACAGAATTTTGTGAAGCTGTGAATAGTGAACATCAACATATTCAGTGGTGTAAAATTGATAAAAAGTGTCTATCCCTAGATAAAGATCTATTATGTGGTGTCGTATATATTCCGCCGGAAAACTCTAGGTATTCAAGCATAGATTTATTTGATAAGTTAGAAAGTGACATTGTTGATCTGAACGCCAGGTATGATTGTTATTTTTGCATAGGGGGTGATTTTAATGCCCACTCGGGCGAAAGCCCGGACTTTGTTTTGGAAACTGATCTGTCACGTGAAGAGTTTGCACTGTCAGATCGTGTGTCACAGGACGTGAAGAGAGTTTGCAATTATGGAAATAGGTTACTCGAACTTTGTTCGGGTCTGGGTATCAACATAGTGAATGGTCGTTCTGGTCAAGATGAAGGTGTAGGAAAAACCACCTGCGCTGATTGTTCAGTCATAGATTATTTTCTCCTCACAACTGATTTATTTAGTTTTGTACAAGATTTTTTTGTCGGCGATTTTAACGGTATGTTTTCTGATAAGCATTGCCCTGTAAGTTTGGTTTGTAATTGGTGTGGCGATTATAGGAATGAGCAAAATGTAGCTATAGAAAGTGATGAAGTCGTTCCAAAACCATGGTGTGATGAAAAAAAGGATGTCTTTATGCAACATTTAGACAGGAGGGTGATAGACGAAATAACCAAATGGACCCAGGATGTTGGTACTGGTGATTTAACTGTTGATCAGATTGACAATGTGCTAGAAAACTATCAGTCAGTACTGATTGGTAGTGCTGTTGAAACATTCGGTGTAAAAGGGAATAATAGGAGTAACAGACCTGACATTTTAAAAAGGAAACCTTGGTAACATGAAGAGTGCAGATTACAGAAAAGTGCTTTTAATCGTGCCCGGAAGCGTTTTAGAAATGTTAAGTCGCATGCAAATAGGACCCAAATGAAAAACGAGAGAAAACAGTACAAGAAGTTACTAAAGACCAGTTTACATATGTATAATCTGAGTAGAATAGAGGATCTGAAACAGTTGAAAGACCACGAGTCTCACAAATTTTGGAAGATGTTGAATGTTAGGGGAAATGAACAAGATAGAATACCTGATAATATGCTCGACACTTTACAAAATCATTTTAAAGAATTAAATGCTGGGAATGTGGCCGACGAAAGTTTCGAGATGACTACTGAGCAGATAAACAGGGGAGATGAAGTGTTGAATAGGCAGATAGAGAGGGGGGAAATTTTGACCCAAATAAGAAAATTGAAGCGGAGAAAGGCCAGTGGAGTTGACGGTATTACAAACGAACTTATCATTAACACCGGGGAGTATTTAATAGATTTTTATTATAATTTGTTTAACAGAATTTTGGACAGTGGATGCATACCGACAAATTGGATTAATGGCATTATAAAACCAATCTATAAGAAAAAGGGTGATAGAACAAAGGGTGAGAATTACAGAGGTATTACTTTATTAAGCTGTTTAGGTAAATTGTTCACAGCTATTTTAAACAGCAGGTTAGACGAGTATGTGAATTTACACGAGGTATTAGGTGAAGAACAAACAGGTTTCAGATCAGGTTACTCTACCATGGACAATGTTTTTGTTCTGAAGTGTTTGATTGATTTGTATTTGAGTTAGGGCAAACGCTTATATGTGGTATTTATTGATTTCAAACAAGCTTTCGATAAAATATGGAGGTTAGGACTTTGGCGTAAACTTATTGGAAATGGTATACACGGTAAAATATTGAATGTCATGGTAAATATGTATGATAAAGCGAAAACGAGTGTTCAGATTAACAATAATAGATCAGATTATTTTCCGTGTTCCATTGGGGTTAGGCAGGGCGAAAATATGTCGCCACTCTTATTTGCGTTATATCTAAACGATTTTGAATTTTTTTTGAACGACCATGGTTTTAATGGTCCTTCTGATTTACATATCTATAGCCGATGTGAGTTTTTAGACAACTTGGAGATTTTTTTGAAGCTGGCAATATTATTGTATGCGGACGATATGATTCTTATGGCAGATGATCCTAACGAGTTACAAAACGCCCTGAACATATTGCACGATTACTGTGAGGAGTGGCATCTGATCGTAAATATTAAGAAAACCAAGGCAATGATTTTTTCTCGGGGAAAGCTTAGAGTAAATATACCGGAATTTAGATATAATGGGGGTAGGGTCGAGTTGGTAGACCATTTCACATACTTAGGCGTAACATTCTCATATAATGGAAATTTTGCGAGGGCAATAAAAGATAGATATAATAAAGGTATGAAAGCCATGTTTGGTGTACTGAGAGCGTGTAGAAGACTTTCTCTTACGGTCGAATTGAGTCTAGACATACATGTATTTGACAAAGTAGTCACACCAGTTTTGCTATATGGTAGTGAGGTGTGGGGTAACCAAAACACCGAGTTGCTGGACCGTGTACAAGTTAAATTTTGCAAATATTTGCTACGATTACCATTAAGAACTCCTACAGTAATGGTAATGGGAGAACTTGGGCGACACTCTTTGAAGATTCACATAGCCGTGCGAATGTTATCTTTTTGGAACAGACTCAGAATTGGAAAAACAGATAAATGTATGGCAAGCCGTTTGCTTCAAAAAGTCGAAATGATTTTTTTCCTAGTCGAAATGATTTTTTTCAAGTCAAGAAAAAAAATTTGAAATAAAATTTTTTTTTCAAGTCGAGATATTTATTTTTCTTCTCATTTAACTTATTGAAGTTAAATCAATTAATAAAAATTTCACTGCGAGAAAAAAATGATTATAAAAATTAAAATAGTGTTTGTAAAATATAATAATGATACATAATAAATACCGAAATAGTGTCGAAAGTAAAAATTTCATACTCGAGTAAAAATTTCATACTCGAGAAAATAATCAGTCGAGCGCTACAAAAATAAAGTCGAACATTATGACGTCATCAGCTTTGTGTACATTGCGCGCGCCGCCTAATTCAACACCTGGCCAGCCGCGATCAGGCCCGTGTGTCGTGTTATTCTGCAAACCCTCTATCGCGTGCAATACCTGATCGTTAGTGCTGTGCATAGCGCCAAGACCCCCGCAAAATCTTCTGCCAAAACGGAACCGGTGTAATGTTTTTGGGTGTTTCTGTTTTTGAGTGTTTCCCCTCATTGTTTGGGAACGCTCAAAAATAGATTGACAAGTTTTTCTGTGTATCCCCCCTATTGAAAAGTCGTGGTCTCTCTAGCTGCCTATTGTTTGGAAACACTGACACATGGGGAACAACCACAGATGTTACACCGGCACCGAAGTGATCGCATGCACGTATATACAGCGCACTCAGAATTCCTCGAATGTCATCTAGTAGCCTGGAACAGTTCTCTAGTTTGTTTTGATCTAATGATTGTCTGGCCCTTTCAGATCGCCGGACCTTAGCGGGACACTGACGCAGACACTCGGCAATGTCAACAACATCGCCTCCCGCTATCTTGCGTACTGTATAGACTGCTCCCCTGCTATGTATATATGTGGGCATTAGAATGCGAAGTCAGCAAGAGAACGGCTGGGGACGAGTCTACATACTGTACACGAAAAGTGATGACGTCATAATGTTCGACTTATTTTTTCTGTCTCGAATGTGTTTTTTTTTTGTTGAATAGGAAATTTGTCATTTACAATAAATTTTTATCGACTTGAAAAAAAATTTAAAAGAATTAGAAAAATAATTAACTGATAAGTTGTATATAAAAAAATTAATGAAAAAAACTTTTTTTTTTACTTAAAAAAAAATATGTATATATATTTAAAAAGTCGACTTAAAAAAAAACAAACTTGTAGAATTGAAAAAAAATGTGTAAACTTGAAAATACTAATCTCAACTTTTTGAAGAAATTTCTTGACTTGAAATATTTTTTCTTGACTTGAAAAAAAAATCTCGACTTGAAAAAAATCATCTCGACTTTTTGAAGCAAACGGCTTGCCATATAAATGGGCTTATATCTTTTATAACATAACTAGGGAGCATTTAGACAAGGGTTATTTAAACCAAGGCTGGTGTAAAAGTGTGAAAACTGTTCTAGACGGCTGTGGCCTCACTCAAATTTGGTATACTCCCGAGGTTTTGTCCCTACGAGAACTGAAAATTGTAGTTGAACAGATAATGAGAGACCAGTGTGAACAACTATGGAGAAACGAGGTAAATAACGATTTCAGATGTATAATTTATAGAATGTTTAAACAAAACCTGAATATGGAGCCCTATGTTAAAAAATTACCATTATATCAAACGGTCAGTATTTGTAAATTTCGTACTGGATCTATAAAATTCCCAGAAACAGTAACCAGAATGTATAGAAATGAAACTGCAGAAAATATTTGTGGTCTTTGTGACCAGGTTTGTGTAAGAGACGAACTTCATTATTTTATTACGTGTCCGTATTTCCGTCACATGCGAGTAAGGTTGTTTCCAAACTTAAAAGAATTACCTCAGGTTTTTTATCATGAATTTTTCCATCGCATTATGACTAAATGTTCCCGGGTAAACTTAGACAATATTCATAGTTTTTGTAAAGAATTCATCAGCTTGGTCCACCATATGTAAATGTTAAATCATGTAACCTCTTATACCCGAAAGGGTTTTTTGGAGAGAAATAAATTATGTTATGTTATGTTATGTTATGTTAGATCCTGAGCAAGCCTAGATACCTACCCTTCTAGCCCTAGCGGTGGGTTCTGAAACCAAACTAATGACGCGAATCACATTGGGTCTTACTAATTTGCGACCCTATTCGACACTCTAAGACAACTTTCCACAACAGTTTTTTATTGCAACGGGTAATCCTTATTAAATTTTTAATAATCTACAAACTGGATTTTAATAAATTGTATACATTTTGTGGCATTTATTGATAGTTTAGATAGTGATTTGAATCGAGAGCCATGTTGTCGGTTACTGTCGCAATTTAGTAGGCTGTCATTAACAATTCGCCATTTTGCATTCGACATTCGATTTCGACTGGGTCGGTAGGTAATTAAGTTTTTTCTCGAAAGAAATCAGCAATTGTGGAAGTGCAAAGAGGCACCGGCTACTGATTTTACTTTTGTAGTATTGACCAGCAAAGTTAACTTCGTCGCTTTTTTAGCGGTTACCCTAGGTTAGGTAGGTAAACCGCAGGCTTTTTTCTCCTATATGCTACATCCGATTGAAATGGGATTGGTTTCATCATGGAGGATGCAGAAATAAGAAGGCGCACAAAACATACTGGTCTGTGTCGCACTGAGCTCCGAAAGCCAAATTTATTGAGCAATAGCCCACTGGGTTCTGGTGTGAACATCAATCTCTCCATTCTCCTCTGACATGTTACATCATGTGACCTCCAGGTGCCAATACCAGTTTCCCCAAACGAAAACCGTCGATCTGGCTTTGCCAGTTCTAGTCTGTTAATACAATGTACATGCAGCAACCCACCCTTTTCGGCAGTCATGCCTATTTTTTGCCTTGCAAAAGAGAAAATATTCCATCAAACATGGAGGTAGAAAAGATCTTAAAATACAAGGAAACGCATTTCAGAGCTTCTAGTTGTCAACTTTTCCTGGTGGGGGCCCCTTGAATGTTCACGCACCGCGCTGTACCCCGTTCGCGCCTACAATGTTAAGGCTTAGCCTTCACTTGCGTCCCTCCTTTCTAAAAAGTCTGGATCCGCCCTTGGCATGCTTGGTCATAGACTTTTACAAATCTAAGCAAGTTTCTTCTTTTAATGTACAGAACACATGCACTTGGACAAGCTTTTGTCGCTGTGCTCTGTGTCGACCAACGTAACTTAATTGTGCCTTATTAATGCATATTGTTGTCTTTTAAAGGGCAGCTAATTAAGTGCTTTAGCCTATTTGATGTCCCTGTTGTAGCACGTTTGTATTTGTCAATATATGTTTTACTTAAATATAGGTAATAAAGGCACTGGAAAAAAGGCACTGGAAAAAAAGGTACGGAAAAAAAGGCACTAGGTAAAAAAGTTTGGAGGTCTCCAACCGAATTGAGAGCCTTTCAATCTGGGTTGCGGTGCCAGTGTGAATGCAGCTTTGTTGATTCAAGGATAGGAGATGAAGACTGGATGTATTACAAAACATGGTGTTTTTTATTGTCAGTTGTTGTGAATATAAAAGTAGAAATCAGTAGCACCAATCAATATTATTTACATTGATATAACATGTGATTGAGTATTGTAACCCGGAAAATATTTGCGGCTGGTTATTTTTGTGGATTTGCCAAAAATCAATGAGAAAAATTTATATTTTGCGGCTAAGGATATTCCTAAATATTTTTCTTGGAAAAGCACCAGTTTATTTTTTACAGCCTCCGGATGGGTCTAACATTCGGGCATGAAAAATGGGACACGAAATCAGCGAAATGAAACAGCCTGCGGAAATTTCCAGGGTTACAGAATCTTTTGATGAAGCGAGTGGTGGCGAAATGAAACAGCCTGCGAAAATTTCCAGGGTTACAGTATCTTTTGATCAAGCGAGTGGTATTAAATTGTTACAATACAAGTGGATATATAATATCACGGTTCTGAGGAGAGAGATTCTGTGTAGAATGTCAGAGTTTAGGTTCTTGGACTTGCATTGTAATGATCTGCGATAACGCTAAAGATATGAAATTTTAGCACCAATCAAGAGTATTTACATTGATAATAAGTAATTGGTTTACAAATGAGTATACATGTATATTGAACAAGTGAGTGGTATTAATTTTAAATGCCCAATGTTACAATATAAGTGAATGTACGAGTTACAATAGAGATTCTGTGTAGAATATCCGAGTTGAGCTTCTTGGTTGGCTTCTTGGACTTGCATTGTAATGAACTGCGCTAACGCTAAAGATATGAAATTTTAGCACCAATCAAGAATATTTACATTGATAATAAGTAATTGGTTTACAAATGAGTATACATGTATATTGAACAAGTGAGTGGTATTAATTATAAATGCCCAATGTGTCAATATAAGTGAATGTACGAGTTACAATAGAGATTCTGTGTAGAATATCCGAGTTGAGCTTCTTGGTTGGGTTGTAACAAATTGCGATGAAGCTAAAGATATGAATTATTAGCACCAATTAATAATATTTACATTGATAACAAGTTATTGGTTTACAAAAGAGTATATGCTGAACAAGCGATTGGTATCAATTTTAAAATGCCGAATGTTACAATATAAGAGAAATATATGATAAGCGAGGTACGAGGTAGATTCTGTGTAGAATATCTGAGTTGAGCTTCTTTGTCCTCCGTTGTAATGAATGTCGATGATGTGGTCGGTTACCTGTACCAATGTCAAAATATTGGAAAGCTATATGTTATCCAGTTCCCTGTTAAAGGGTGGTATAGCAGATAATATATAAGATATTGTGTACATCATCAACTGTCCATTTTTGCAAGTTCTTGATATTGGTGTATAGAATCGACACTAGAGCAGTTGGAACGCACTCTTTGCCTCGAGATAATTCAGAGAACATGGGTGACCCCTGGTGATAGTGACCATGTACAAGACATGAACAACTAGTATTAATGGACTGCTGATTATTAGGCCCAGGATTTGATTCTATATCATTAGCCTCTTCCAACAGTCGGCAACAATATGCCTGATATATTTGCCAAGTCAACACAGTGGCATATTTGACATGCACGAGAGTAATTCTTATTTTCAACCGAGTAAATAGCAAGCTGTACAAGTGTCTATAAATGCAATGGAAAAGTATGTACTCCATTGTAACACTAACACCATGCCTGACCTTTTTACTAGTGCCTGACAAATGATAAAGGCCAATGCATAATCGATATTGTGTCAAAGAGATTCCCATTGTGAAGTTCTATGCTTGTTGATTCAGATACAATACTAATAATATTCGGCTGCCTCAGTGTATTCAATCTTGTAGGTAAAGCAACAGCTGAGTGAGTATACTTCAATAGTTACACTTACATGTACACTATGCAGATTAATGTACAATACACATAATTCATGTTGAATGTACCTGCCTGTGAATAGAAATTGCGCCTGGTATTTATGCAGTCAACTCCAGATGAATCACTCTATAGTCACTTGGGGTTACTTGTGTGCCTGTTAGTGTTGACGATAAGACATCTCGTGTATGTAGGATGCACCTGAGGAGTTGGATGTCAAATTTGTTGACAATTCCTGACTTAGGTATATGCCTGTCGGGTTTGATACACCTGGTTTATGTATGAAGTACGATGCACTGTTAATGCGCCTCTGATGTATACTTTGCAGTCTTTTTGGTATCAGTATGCTTGTCATGGTTGATACCCCTGGACTTCGTAGTACAGTCAATTGTTTACGCCTGTTAACTATATGATACGCCTTGATCAGGTGACATGCATTCTGTTTAGAATATTTCACTTGGAATCTATTGACATGCCAATAACAGCTAGTTTTGGTGGGTGATGCTTGATAGAAGAACTTGTAACATAAGACAAGAGGTACGGTTCACTTGTAAATGAAAATGGTACCTTAACTTAAGGTTTACTTCTCAGCAGCTTTCTAATGTACCTACATGTAGGCCCTCAATGATACGATGCAACAGCTGGTATTTCACCAAGCTGAAATTTGGCTAAATGTATTGGTCCGCCAAGCTTCTTCAAGTAGCCATCATGTTTGGTCCAGAGTATTGTTGATATCGTTTTACTTACCAAAATCAATGGCACTGTCTGATAATGATGATGTATAGTATTCAACTTGTGCACAATCTCGGTCTGCAAGAAAAATTGTTGAACTGAATACATGGTTTGTAAAAACAAATATCAGCCAATTTCTTGTATTACTTTTACTCTTTAGCCCACATCTGTTCATTTCTAATACTAGAAAGTCAATCGCCAAGCCTCTGCGTGACGTCACTAATTTCGCGGCCGCTGATTGGTCGTCTTCCAAATATGAAACGGCAAATGGCTGGTTCATTGTATTGCGCTTGTCCAGGGACTACCCCTTTGTACCCATATTTAACACTAATGACAGCAAAATGCTACACGCCGATTGGCTAAATGGCTTGGGGATTCCCTTTCTAAGGGCAGTGCAGCGCGGTATTTGATGGAAGATTTCTCACATCGCTTCAGCACAGGATTTTCAAGCGAAATCCACCCGTCGGACACTTTTCCATCATTTTGAACTCGAATCATGTCATCAAGAGGTAAGTGTGAATAAACGAAACATCGCCTTTATTGATGTGAAGTATTGATCAGAGAACATGTTAGTATATGCTATAGCGCACAATTATTGGTAATGGAAGCAAGATTGAGGTGACAAACGACGCACCAACCCGACTAGCCACTACACGTGATCGCGTCGTGACGCTCTGTGCACGCTTTTATTACCTCCACCAGCTTGGTAGTATAGGAGAGTGTAAATAACGATCTAGGGCTACGTGACGTGACGTGCGCAGGCAACTTCTTTGTTTACTAATACTAGGCCTATGCATGGCATAAAAATAACACCAGACAAACTTTTTGAAAGCATCATTCATGTCTGCCAATGTACTTGGGAACACAAACGTATACTTCATGACACTATTTTAAGGTTAGTTCTCCGGCAAACCACGTAGTTTTGTTCAAAATATAAGTTGTAAACAAAACCACATGATCAGCGACGAGTAAACAGTAACACGTGCTTGGAAAAATTATTTTCCGGAAATTGCCGAATGGGCGCCCGACATGCCCGATCGCTCAAAAGCTTGAAACACGGGGCCAAACACAACATAACTTTCCCAGATCGACATATGAAATGGATAAACTATGATACGGCCAGCCTGAGATTCGTTGAGTTGCTTTGACACAACTGCGATTTGCACTGACGAATATTCCAAGTAGAGAAATCACAACATTCAAAGCAGAAACGTGGGACACCAACAACGAAAAGTTTGCTTCCAAAATACAACATCTGCTAATAATCACGGAAAATAATAGCACACACACATTCTAAAGACCGTATTCTTGCCCTACGACTAGTTAATTTTCTCCGATGTATCGATTAAGCGCGACTTTCAAGGCGATTAAGATAGCGAACATTTTTACACTCACCTTCGTAAAGATTGCAAATGGCGTAGCTGGTTTCGCTGTCCTTCTTCTCCGTCACTTCGAAAGATATTACGCATCAACATTACACATCATATCTCACTTTATTACGCTGATATACAACTTACAGTCAGTATTATAGATCAAAAACACTGCAAGTATTTATTACAATCGTAATATTACATCGAATACTCTAAATATTCCTGAATTGACTGCGCACGAATTCGCGCGCTGATGACGACATTGACTGATTGGAAGTTCTATGGCTGGGCGGACTGAAGACACCACTGTGCATGCGCACTTTAAATTAATGCGCTGCACAACTCGCTTCCACATTGCGATTTATTTTTTCACACCAGCCGACGCCATTTTGTTTCCCATATTTGGCACACGCGTCATAATTTATTCATATGAATGAGGTTATGGGAATCCCCATTTCGTCTCGCATGTCTCAGTGAGTGCAGCGCTGAGAGGCAACAGGCGAACGAGGTTGACAGAGATAATCAACACTAGGTACCTTGTCTCCAGGTACTTTAGCCAGAATTCACACTGGATGACCTACCTGGAGCTGTTCTTTTGTTCTAGGGCGCGATTTTCACTTGATTCGGCAGTTTTGTCAGTTTCCTGTTTTTAGCCACTGGAAGGCATCGCTTGCTAATTTTTGCACACGCACGCACACTCCATACAATTACCATTACCATGGTTAACGACCTATAGTGATAACTATTTTCGTAAGATGCAGAGTAAATCAAATGGATTTTGCAATCGGAGACCCGCTCGCGAAAGTTCATTGGACGAGGTGCAAAAGCCCCGTAAAATACCTGGGAACAAGGTGCTTAATGAAGATAAGGAAAGTAACCTCGTCCACCCGCTGCATCAAGCACAGGTATGTCGATCTTCGTAAAATCCTACATGCAATGACGCTGCGGCATAAATTATGCCAAATATGGGAAACACAATGGCGTCACCTGGTGTGAAAAAATAAATCGCTTCCACATGATCGTCCGAAGTAGTCCGGCACTAATGGCTTTAACAAAAGAATCCACCGCAAAGAGATAAGCTACGCTGGCAATTAAAAATTGCAAGCGAAGCTAAAAAGTGTCTCTGAATAATTTATTGTCAATAACGATATCATACACAGTCAGCATTCTTTACACTATACTAATCACCTGAACCAAGTTTCAAATATCAATGCACTATAAGTGTGAAAATTCGTCCGCCTGCAGCAAGTTTGATCCCAACTATTTTTGTGGATATGTCCGATTTGTTTCCTTCTCATTGCCAAAACTCTTACATAACATGTTGCATAATCAAAACCTATTAATGCCGTGATACCAAAGACACACCTTCTTCATATTCATGCTTGGGTTGGCTGAATAATTCCATGGTTACCGGAATATGAATCAAAAACATTAAACCGCGGCTACAAATACCACATTTTACCTTATAAAAACCAAGTCTTCGAAATAGATTGTGCTGTCAAATGGTTTCACAGTTGAAAACATTGTGAATATGCACTGACCGGAATATGCACTGCAGAAAAGGCTACGCTGTCTTTATCTTGCTCAAACGCATGGTCATCAGTGGCGGATCTAGGCACTGTTTTGGTCCTATAAAGGAACCTATCCTAAACCAGTAATCTGTTAATACAATGTACATGCAGCAACCCACCCTTTTCGGCAGTCATGCCCATTTTTTGCCTTGCAAAAGAGAAAATATTCCATCAAACATGGAGGTAGAAAAGATCTCAAAATACAAGGAACGCATTTCAGAGCTTCTGGTTGTCAAATTTTCCTGGTGGGGGCCCCTTGAATGTTCACGCACCGCGCCGTACCCCGTTCGCGGATCGCGCCGTACCCCGTTCGCGCCTACAATGTTAAGGCTTAGCCTTCACTTGCGTCCCTCCTTTCTAAAAAGTCTGGATCCGCCCTTGGCATGCTTGGTCATAGACTTTTACAAATCTAAGCAAGTTTCTTCTTTTAATGTACAGAACACATGCACTTGGACAAGCTTTTGTCGCTGTGCTCTGTGTCGACCAAGGTAACTTAATTGTGCCTTATTAATGCATATTGTTGTCTTTTAAAGGACGGCTAATTAAGTGCTTTAGCCTATTTGATGTCCCTATTGTAGCACGTTTGTATTTGTCAATATATGTTTTACTTGAATGTAGGTAATAAAGGCACTGCAAAAAAGGCACTGGAAAAAAGGTACGGAAAAAAGGCACTAGGTAAAAAAGGCACTGAAAAAAAAGGCACTAGGTAAAAAAGGCACTAGGAAAAAAAGGCACTAGGAAAAAAGGCACTAGGTAAAAAGGCACTGGAAAAAAGGCACCAGGAAAAAAAGGCACTGGGTAAAAAAGGCAATGGAGAAAAGGCAATGGAAAAATGGCACCAGAAAAAATGTATGGGAAATCTCTGAGAAATCTCTACTACATAGATAAAAAATAAAAATAAAAATTTCTATGTGCATTTCTATGTGTAGTTTTTTTCTGCATCAACAGAATACTGGGTGGTCCAAAAAAAACGGAACAGCCTATTTTCAGTACCCTCCGACCAGAAAAACTAGCTTGAATAGGCAGGGAATCCTTATAAAAAATGATACAAAGATCATCCGATTTGGTCCAGTAGTTTAATCGAATTAGATTCAGGGTTCCCTCACCAATAACCTATTTCTACAAGATACAATAGTTTATCACAAGAGTGGCTATTGACATCTAGCAAAACATTCTTGATGAGTCTCATTGCAGTTTTATTGGTGAGAAAGACTTGGAAGCACATTAGACATTTTGGACCCACATGACCAACAGGCCACAAGAAATATCGAGATGGTACAGCGCCGTGCGGCAAGATATGTTACAGGCCGCTTTGAAAGAAGAGCGAGCGTGAGCGCAATACTCCAGGAACTCAACTGGACCACCTTAAAACAGAGACGCTCGGATCAGAAGCTAGCTATGATCTACAAAATCAGGAATGGTCTTGTAGCTATGAACGAAAGAGACCACGGCCTAATACCACTCACAAGCAAAGGGCGGCATAACAATTCATGCAGCTACCATATACCAAGGGCAAACAAAGACATCTATAAGAACTCGTTCTTCCCCTCATCTATAAGGTTGTGGAACAGTTTGCCCGAGGTGGTCGTGACCAGCTCCAGTCTTGAGCAATTCAAGACTGGACTGAAAATCCATCATTAAACAATAACTGACCCAGAGCTCTGTAACATCTTGAGCTCTGGGCTCATAAGTGGCCACCAACATCTGGACCATTTACCCGCTGCGCACACACATTACCAGTTACATTAATCTTCAATAAGATGAAGGAAGTTAACTTAACGGAAGAAGAAGAAGAGAAGACATAGCACATTACACATATAGAAATGCACGGGGGGGGGGCACCCCAAATGAATTTTTAACCTAGAGATTTCCTGATGCCTTTTTTTCCAGTGCCTTTTTTACCTAGTATAGCAATTTCCTGGTGCCTTTTTTTCCAGTGCCTTTTCTACCTAGTGCCTCTTTTACCCAGTGCCTTTTTTCCTAGTGCCTTTTTTACCTATTGCCTTCTTTCCAGTGCCTTTTTTACCTAGTGCCTTTTTTTCCGTACCTTTTTTTCCAGTGCCTTTTTTCCAGTGCCTTTTTTCCAGTGCCTTTATTACCGTCTACCGTTTTACTTTTATGTTTTACTTTTATGTATGGCACAGTGAATTTGAATAAATGAATAAATAAATAAGTAAATAAATAAATAGATACATTTAAATAAATGAATAACCGGAGAAATTTAAATTTGCCAACTTTGTCATTACATGGCTTGTATTTTACAATACATGAATATCCTTAGTTAGTTACATAAAAGCATGTTACTACTAAACGCATTTGCTACTTCACACCATTTCGTAATTAGTACACAAGGGAACAAACAACTAAATAAACAACAACTCCGACTTCAACTGATTTCCTCAGGATGGGATTTCCTGAGTTGCTATGCATCATACGTTGTTGATGACACGCTGCCTCCGTGTCCAGTCCAGTCGGTGTGAATGAATTTCCCAGGTTTTGAGAGAAGTTCGTACTTGTGAGCGCCGAAGAAATCACGCTGGGCCTGAAAAGACAATATCAAGAAACGCTTTTATCCATTTTCTGGAAAGCATACTTTTAAGAAAAAATAGAGTCGCACAAATTCTCCACGGTTTGTCAACTGACTGATTAATTTTGTTATATTCACACAGTCTGCTATTGCATGGCGCAATGTAAGTCTGAATTGGCAGGCTGAAAGGAAATTGTTCTAGCTGTCGTGGAGAACGTTTTCAGTTTCTACCCACCTGGATGAGATTGGCTGGCAGCCTTTCAGTTCTGTACCCATCATAGAAAGCCAGCGCGGATGCAAGAGCTGGAGTTGGCACCCCGAGTTGGACGGCCGTGGCAACAACATCACGCCATGCTTTCTGTAAGAAAACACAACAAATTTATAGTTAAAATTTGCATTTATTGCAGAACTTCTCGAACTAATCCTAATCAAAGTGATTCAGCATCGCAGAATAATAAATTCAAAATCTAACATACATTATAAAGAACTAACGGCTCAGAACAGACTTAAACTTGCAAAATCCACCGACAGAAGTCCAGCACTTACCGTCATGGCCTTCATAGAGGTTGAGCTCAGGCACTTATCACAGATCCTTATACGAATACGGCTGGAAATGTGCACAGAATTCGTCCTCTTTCTACAGAGTTTTATCCGTTTATGTGTAAGGCGCCTTGATAAGTCGCTGTTCTTAACCTCCCTAATAAACAGATGCCGCCCTCAACTGATAGGATGTCTTGAACCCGAGGCTAATTCACCACATGATTACAACTAGCAAATTACCCATCAAGCTTGCAGGTTGATGCTGGTTATACAGGGTGAGTCAATAAAAACTATACACTTTTTAAAACCCAATTGTTTTATGGTGCAGCAATATATACTGGATCCACTCACCAATAAGATCCGAAGCCCGACAATACCCAATTTGTACTACCATGGGTAGAGTCTAAACAGCCGAACACAATAGTAGGCCTTTCACAGTCGTAAAGAGATGGGATATCTATTCAAGAGTTAACAACGTAATCGTCATGACTAGTCATGACTCTACAGCGGAATTTTTCATATTACAATTAAAGACTAATTGGAAGAAACGAAGACAAGATATCCCACCCCTTTTATGGCTGCGAAAGGCCTACTATTATGCCCGGTTGTGTAGGCTCTACCCATTGAGGTGGTTGTAAAAATCGGGTATTGTCGTGCTTGGGATCTTATTGGTGAGTGGATCCAGTATACAATATTTGTTCACACAGGTACTTTGGCAGCATCTCTTCCTTCTTTGCACTTCTTTTGGTTTATGGATGTCTGCACAAGTGACAGTTAAAGGGCTCAGGTGATATCTGACTTGCGCCAACTGATCAGGGCTGGAGATAAAACTTTAAAACATTTATGGCAAGTTAATTTCATGTCTATGGCCTTGTGAATTGATTATGCAACCCAGGACGCGCACCCAGGACACGAATCATGGTAATTTCAATTTCATTCGTATCCATCAATGATCAGTGAGAGAAGAAGGAAGAGTTGCTGCCAAAGTACATGTGAAAAAATATTGTAAATATTGCTGCACCATAAAACAATGTCAATGGGGCTTTAAAAAGTGTATAGTTTTGATTGACTAACTCTGTACATAGACTTGTATCAGCTACTGCGTGAAGACCGAAAACATAGCCTAGTTGACTGCAAACCTACCTGACAATTATGAATAGCATCCACGAAGAAGTCCTCCATAAGGAGGGTAACAAGATCTGGATTCTGATCAAAGGCTTCCTTAATATTTCGCAGAATACGACTGCAATGGAAGATTTAAAGAGATGTGAGTGGCATCATTTACAGATGGAGGGAAGCATATACAACCTGGTGTTATTCATTGCATAATCAGGCGGTAATAAATTAGGAGAGAGGCTCTTTTCTTATAATCAGTTATTCTGAACTTGCCTTGACTGGGATCAGAATTACTGATTTTTGGATTGCTAGCCTAATACCATAAGGGTGGCGCTGATTGGCAACTGCCTGGGGCCTAATTCTAAACAATTTCATATTTGATATCCACGACAGGATTCTGTCATGGCACGATCAGAATAAATACACAAAACTACTCTTTATAGTTGGATTTCGAGGTATCAGACTACCCCCGATCGTGATCAAGGAGGATACCGCGGTGACGTCACGGCTTTTCCAAGATGGCGCTGCATATTGTAAACAAACTCGATCCATGGCCAAGGGAAAATCAAGTCATCAAAAAAGTTAGATTTTTCGCATCAAGTCAGAGTTATTAGTACTTTTCTGCTATGAAATAAGTCTTCAGACAATAAGCTATCATTTGAATAATGAAAAGTGCTGTTTTGATGGGGAAAAATAGGGTTTTTTAAACCAAATAGCCGGCACCGATCTTCCAAAATTAGCGATGGTTTCAAAACAGTCTCCCAGATATGGGGCAATCTCTTCATTATCATAATGGGATTTGGAGGCATGTTTACAGATTTTACAAGTTCGAGACCTGTAATACCTAAAACTCGCATAGATCCCCATAGATCCCCTCTATTTGTCGAGTTAGCGCCCCTGTAAGATCATGCATTTTCGGACACTAGAACGAAATCTTCCTGCGGATATCGCGGTTTCGGTGATGATTTAAGGAGAAATTGACTGTTCTTAGAGTTGTATGGGACAGAAATGAGTTCATACTTCATGAATACATGAATATATTATGATATGGGCGGGCTTCTAAGTCAAAACAATAACAAACTCAACTGCATCTCTACTGTATATTGCGTAGTGTATTGCCTAGTGTATTTCGTAGTGTATTTTAGCGGAGACATTATTTCCGCACTTTGGCCACGCCAAACGTCTTTTTTATTCGTGGAAGTTAATCTGCTCTGTAAATTTTATTTTACACAGGAAGAATCCATACTAGGTATTGCAATATTTCATGTCTATTGGTGTTTTGTGTACAGGAGCGCACCAGACAGTGAGACGTGGAGAAGTGTTCAGTGCTGGTGCTGTCAGTAGACTGAATCTGATTGGCCATAGTGATCACTAATATGGGTCGGGATCACGTGATGTGACGTCACCGCGGTATCCTCCTTGGATCGTGATGGTCTTTGGCAAGGAAATCCCCGAGACCGCACCTCAGAAATCACACGAGTGTGGTTTTGTATTTATCCTATGCCGCAATATGCGATTTAAACGAAGATATTTCCCCTATTCAACATCATCGCCACCATTTGGATGTATCCTCAAAGCGGTCCACAACAGAGCAAGGACGGAGCGAACTCGATTGCATCGCTTTGGAAAGGCACACCGTTTGCTTCAAAAATTCAACAAAAAAAAAATATAATCGAAAAGAAAAGAAAAAAAACACACCATATCTTGAAATCAATGACTTAAATTTACAAATATTACTTAGTTTTAAGAAATATTATCAGTCCAAACAAAATTATAAAGCGAGTGAAAATATGTCATCGAACAAAAAATGTAATCAAACATTTGAAAAATGTCGTCCAACAAAAAAAGACATCGAACCAAAAAATTAATCGGAATATTTAAAAGATATAATCGAGAAAAAAAAATTGATCCAAAAAAGTAATTAAACATTTTCAAAAATCTCATTGAATAAAAAAGTCATTGAACATGAAGAAAAGAAATCGAACATTTTGACGTCCTCATTTCTTGCGTACAATCCCTGACCTTGGCCTCGGGCTCCGGAGTTTGCCGAACACTTACGAAATTCGACGCACGTGTACTTGTTTACTGTTCCAATTTTGATTCCCCTGCATCCTCATTAGGTCCTCCAATAGTCGTGTATCCCCGACGACATCAACAACAACGAGATCGTCTGGGTAAAACTCGGAAAAATTTCGGAAGGGTCGTAAAGGAAAAGGATGAGTAAACAGATCAAGAATTTTCAATATTTTGAATGATTTGCACTTATCATGCCATGATAAAACATTTTTATCCCAATAATATTTTCAGTAAATAATCAGTAGGTACCGACACAACACTGTCGGACTTGGCCAGAATACCCAAAGTTCAAGCAAGTAAATAAGTACACGTGAGTCGAATTTCGTAAGTGTTCGGCAAACTCCGGAGCCCGAGGCCAAGATCAGGGATTGAACGTAAGAAATGATGACGTCAAAATGTTCGATTTCTTTTCTTCATGTTCGATGATTTTTTTCATTCGATGATATTTTTTTAAATGTTCAATTACTTTTTTGGATCAATTTTTATTTCTCGATGATATTTTTTAAATGTTCCGATTAATTTACTTTTCTAGTTAATCATGTTATTTGTAACATGCCACTTTTAAGAACAAACAAGTCATTTTCAAAGGGTGGGCTACACAATGATTCAGGATTTCACTTTTCACACTCGAGTCATTTGCGTCTTTATTCCAAGCCAAAGTCTTCAGTCAACTAAAGAACATACTTGTGAGAAGATAGTGCACATGTGACACGTGACATGTGGCAACGTAAAGGATATGTAAACCTGGCCTAAAAGGTAAATTTGCCATATCTCCACAGTCTGCGTTATATAACATATTCAACTATAAAAAAACTAGGTGCTGGGGTGGTGTACTGGTCAATTAGCACACGTTTTCTTGGTCTTTATTGAGACTTCGGAGGGCAGTATCTAAAACCACATACCACATGCCACATATCAACATACCCACATGCCAATTTTTTCCAGGTGGGGCAATCCAATGACGGTTGAAGCTTTTTCTTCACAAATTGTTGTGTATTTGGTTGAGACGGTTGTATGTGTAACGACGACAACAACGAGTAATGGCGAGGAGTTAAGATATGAGAGCACGTGCGATGAACATTTGTAAAGTTTGATTGATTTTGTAGCAAGCAAGGAGAAATAAACGTTGTTTTGTTTAAGAGGTTGAGGAGTTATATCAATATACAGTCCCTACAGAACATTATGGTCTCTCTGACCGGATCAGGACAGTCGTCAATCGATCCGATGTGCCGGCGCGGCAGTGGCAGTGGATCGCAGTGATGCACTATTGATGCACTGACTAAGCATATACAGGCATCCAATGCACGAGTAAAGCAATGCACGTGGTTGCAAAATGTTGTCTTTCATGCACTCCGGAGTTGTGCGGTGTGCAGTCGAGTAGTACGGTGGAGCTGAGGTGGGACACTGTGATCAACAGTACTCAATACAAATGAGTAATTTGACATTGTGAGTTGTGCATCCGAAAAAACGAATTTTGAGTTGAGCCTTGACAGAGGTGCAGGGTGTGACTTTCTCTTCTGTCTTTCGATGCATGAGGACCAGGAATCTTGACGACTACATGAGTGAGAATCGTCGCTGTTCCAGACATCGCCGAGTTATGTAGATACGTCTTGTCGCTGAGTTAAGACTGAGTTGTGGAGGACATCTGCGTGTACTTTGACTAAATTCGTATCTGAGTGTTTTCTAGCTTTCCCCTAGAATTATGAGTTTATGCTTTGACTAAAAGATGTCAAACTTACTGCAGTGTGTATGAGTTCAACCACGTATGAATCCAAAAAGGTGATTCTTTCTTACCCTGAGTTTTAAGTCTTTGACTTCTTGTTTCACTTTCAGTATAAGTGTCCTGTCTTACCATGTGTTAAATTTATGCCAAATACTGAGTTTGCGTTTTACAGAGGTATTACTGTTAATGTATGTTTGGTAATCTTTAACAGGTAACGGTTTGATAAATCTAAAAGTAAGGATTTAGTCAACCTAATCTGAGTTGAGTGTGAGCCATCAGAGTTTCTTTCAGTGAGTGTCAAGAGTATAAGTGCCACGTTGTGTTTATTGGTATTTACTGAATCTGGCATCTGCCATGTTGAGGCATACATGATACAGGTATTCAATTTTAATATGGATTACATGTACATGTAGATTAGAGTTGCATTTTATTTAAAACGGTTACCGGTAGTGATTCTCAAGAGTGTTTGAGTTACAGTTTGGTCTTACTACATTTGTATTTCATAGAATAATCATAGTAAATACTGTGACTAATTATTGACCTTAAGATAAAGTGACGCTGTCACAATACTTAAGAGGTGACCATGTTTGTATAGTGTTGAGTTATCGTGTGTTTATACATTGTACTTTTACAGTCAAAGTGTTTATATGAGTCTTGAAATTGCCATTCAGTTCAAATCTCAGTGGTTTTCATGAGTAGATAGAGTTTTTGGTGCAATAAGCAATGGTCTTTTTATGGTAATTACTACAAGGTTTATCATTCCTCGGTATACCAATTTATTATAAGTCTCAAAGTTTTACCAGGTCACAAATAGTGAGGGTTAAGTTCTCAAGTGGGTAACGCTAACGTAATAATTGTTTTAAAAATTATCAATACTGCTTCATCTGTCCTAAAATCACTGACATACATGTAATGGCGACTACTAAGGGTAATAGTGTGGCTGCTGAGCCAGCAACGCTTGAATTCCTATTGGAAAGGAGGCGCATCAATCGGCAGAGATACACCAAGTTGGAGAAATCCTTGTTCCGATATTATGATGATGTTCTTCCAGCATTAGACGATGATGACCGTTAACCCGAGAATGAGATTAAAGTGAGGGCAGCCATGTCTGCCAGAGAACAGTTGAAGTCAGCCTACATGGACTTGCAAGATACTCAAGACCAAGTGGATTATCACAGAGATAACGAGGAGAGGCTGAACGCTATGTCTGACGACCAGAGGAGAAGAGAAGATAAAGATAAGCAAGACTATAGAGAGAGGTACTTCAACTGTGATGCCAAGATCCAGAGGTTGGAGAAAGACTGGTTCAGGCCGACAAAGGAGAGGAGTGAGAGTGAGGGCAAAGGATCCCATCATAGTAGCCAGAGCAACATTGAAGTGTTAACAAAGGGTTTAGCAGAGGCTTTTAAATCCATGAACAATGGAATATCAGGAGAGCAGCTCACAACCATCTTGTCAACTTTGACCAAGAAGAAGAGAGAGCTACCCATACCAAAATTTAGCGGCGACCCGCATTTCTTTGATCAATGGCGAGAGCTGTTAGAAGCGGAGTTGGCGAAGCCAGGTTATTCGGAGGTGGAAAAGACGCACTTTACCATTACATTACTAGAGGGCGAGTGTAGAAAGTTAGTAGCGGGTATGAAAGATCCTGATTACCAAGACATCCTCCAAGTTTTAGAAAGCAAGTATGGTGACGTGGAGAGTTGTGTGCAGAAGGCTGTAATCGAGATAGCCAACATGGAGGCACCGAGCTCCCTTGCACTAAAAGACATGGAGCCATTCTGCCATAAGCTTGTGTCAGCATGGAATTATATTTTAAAGAAAACGGAGGCTCTATGTGAACTAGACCAAACAAGCTGGATTTTTACGGCGTTGGTCAGGCCCAAAATTCCCAAAACACTGTTGCGAAAGTGGGATGGCGAAAAGCTGAAGGCAAAAACAAAGTCGACTTTGCCTCTGAAATTTCCCGACTTACTGAAAAGGCTACTCGACGCCCTGCAAGTTACCCGAAGGACGGAAATGGAGGGGGGAAAGCGACCAACCACAAGTAGTAGTACTTCACACTCACAGAAACCAGAGAAAAAACATACTAGTACTAGTTATGGCAAGCCAAGTGCATATGCATTGAATGTCAATGCTACAAGTAACCCTAAAGCTGGACAATCAAAACAGAAGACGCAGAGTCGAACTCCCAAGTGCCCTGTATGCCAAGAAGCACATCTACTTTATCAGTGCCAGACCTTCAAAGCCATGAGTGTCAGTGATCGCATAGACAAGGTCAAGAGTTTAAAACTTTGTTTTAACTGCTTTGCTTCGCATTATGTCAAAGACTGTAATTCAAGACACTGTCAGAGATGTGGGAAGAAACATCATACCTTGATCCATTATGATCGTGAGCCAGAGCTACCGGAAGAAGAGCAAGTACAAGGTCTACGTCAAAAAACGGAAGTTCCCAAGAGTGTAGGACTTGTCAAGGCCATTACAGGTCCAAAGGAGATATTGATGCAATCCACTCTAGCAAGAATCGAATCACGAGGAGCAATTTCAGTGGCGAGAATCTTATTTGATACAGGCAGCGGTGTATCATTCATAAGTAACAAGATGGCAAGAAAACTGGACTTGCGAGACCCAAGGTTGAGGCAGAATTTTCACTAGCCGGTGGTAACCAGATGAGATTGAAAACAGAGAGAGTTAAGTTTCATCTATCAAGCGCTATTCCTAATTGGAAAGGTGAGGAATTTGAGATAGAGGCCTACACAGTTGATCAGCCTAGCATGGACCTCAACTGCGTGAGAGTAGATTTGTCAAAGCTGCAACACTTACAGGGATTGCAGATAGCAGACACATACCCCCGTGAATCGGCTGAAATTGATGTTATGTTGGGGCTAGAGGATACCACAAACATCTTACTGCCTGTGAGAAAAATTGGACCACCAGGAATGCCAACTGCCACAAAGAGTCATTTTGGATGGGTACTTTCAGGTATCTGTCCAGTAGAGGAGCCAAACCAACGACATGGAAAGATTGGTATGGTAAACACGTGTCATAGAGTTTCCTTGGAGAATGAAACTGACTTTGCAGCCAGACATTGGGACCTAGAACACTTGGGAATATTACCTAATGAGGTCAAGCACCAAGCCACAGAATTGGAGACTGATGCATTGCAGCAGCATCTTGATAATACCAAACTCGTAGATGGTCATTACGTCACAGGTTTGATTCGCCATCCGGACTGGAAGGACAAGTCTTTAGAATCAAATCGAACCTTAGCAGAGAAACGTCTCGAGGGGTTGGAAAGAAGATTACAGAGGGACCCAGACTTGGGAAAGGCCTACCAAGAACAGATCCAAGAGTTAGTTGATAAAGGGCGTGCCGAGAAAGTTGAGGAATTGGAGAAACAAGCGCAAGCAATATGGTACTTGCCTCATCACCCTGTTGTTAGAATGGATAAATCAACCACAAAGGTGCGTGTTGTGTTTGACGGCTCCGCCAAAGGACCAGAGGGGGTGTCACTAAATGACACATTGTTGAGTGGACCAGCACTGCAGCCCGACCCACTTGCCATACTTTTGCGTTTCAGAAAACATAAAGTAGCGCTTGTAGCAGATATAGAGAAAATGTTTCTTCAAATCGGCATGCAAACTGGAGATCAAGATCTACAGAGATTCTTATGGCGTGACATGGACACTAGTAAAAAACCTGATGTTTACAGGCTGAAAACAGTAACATTTGGTCTGAAATCATCTCCATTTTCGAGTATCAAAACTGTAGTGGACCATGCACTCACACAGACAAAGGAATACCCAAAGGCTACTGAGGAAATAACAGAAAATATTTTCGTGGATGATGTACTATCTGGAGAAGACAATACCACAGCAGCAGCAAGCTTAGCAGTAGACATGAAAACAGTCTTGAAATCTGGAGGATTCCCACTCAGGAAATTTGTGTCCAACAAACCAGAAGCTTTGGCTGGATTAGAGGAGTCAGATCTTGCCTGTGGTATAGTAGTCGTCACTGAGGAACAATTTACTACAAAAAACGTTGGGGATCAAGTACATTCCTAAAGAGGACGTACTAATGTTTTCCTTTTGCGAGAGGATGGAAAATGTACCCTGTGAAACTCGTAGGACTGTGTTACAACAACTTCATCGAATTTACGACCCGATGGGTTTGTTAGCACCGTTCACTTTGGTAGCCAAGCGGCTATTCCAACAGTCCTGGATGGATCGTACTGACTGGGATGAGAAGTTATCTGATGAACTTCATCAGAACTGGGTACGTTGGAAGGAGCAAGTTTCTGATCTGGATCAGATAAAGGTCCAGCGATGTATAGTTCCTGAGAGCTTCACTCAACCTAGATTCACACTGCATGGTTTCGGTGATGCGTGTGTAGCAGCATATGGAGGAGTAGTTTACGTCAGGGTTGAGGACTTGCCAACAGGGAGAGTGCACACAGCTGTACTGTGCTCTAAAACTAGAGTGTCACCACTTGGAAAGAAGAGAAGCTTACCAGAGCTAGAGCTCATGGCTGCGCTAATCACAGCACGCTTGGTAAACCACGTTCAACGTGAAATCAAGTTGGAAATAGAGGATGTACACTGCTGGACTGACTTACAAGTAGTACTTGCCTGGATTAGCAAACCTGCCTACACTTGGCAGACGTTCGTTGCCAATCGCGTGAGTGAGATACAGAATCTAGTACCACCTAGGAAGTGGAGTCATTTGCCAGGGAAAATTAACCCCGCTGATCTATGCTCGAGAGGATGTTCTGCTGAAAGCTTACTTAACTCGCAACTCTGGTGGGAAGGGCCAGACTTCCTAAGAAAAGAAGAAGAAAGTTGGCCAAAACAGCGAATTGACACAGCTGAACTGGAATTGGCTGAACAGAAGAAAAAACCCAAGACTTTCTCAGCACTGCAAGTCAAAGAGAAAACAACTGACCAAACCAAAAGTGAGCAGCTGAAACTAGTGGAGAAATATGAGAGTTACCACAAGTTTCTGAGAGTGATGAATAGAGTCCGAAGCTTAAAGTACCGAGTGAGGACAGGAGATGGGCAACATGTTCGAGAAGAAAATGCAATCTTGACTCTCACTGATCAAAGAGAAGAGGAGTTGTATTGGTTACGTTGGGCTCAAGAACAAGCATTTTCAGTGGAAATTCATGCAGTACAGAATAATCTTTCGATTCCTGCAAATAGCCGCTTGAAACAGCTTGATCCGATATGGGATGAGAAACTGAAGTTACTCCGTGTTGGGGGGAGACTACACAAAGCACTACTGCCAGATGAGCTTAGAAACCCCATCATATTGCCTAATCACAATAGATTTGTGGAAATGTTGGTAATCCACTATCACATCATCTTTGGACACACAGGAGTTGTTCAAACCTTGTCTAACTTGAGAAGCAAATACTGGTTAGTATGTGGCCGGCAGGAAGTTCGCAGAGTCCTACCATGTAAGAAATGTAGAAGTGCCAGAAAATTAGAGCAGAAAATGGCGCCGTTGCCAGAGGAAAGGGTTAATGTATCGCCACCATTTACCAACATTGGAGTGGACTATGCTGGACCACTCTATGTTAGAGAAGTACATGTCAGTGGAAAACATGGAGCTGGAAGCAACAAGGCTTACATCCTCATATTCACATGTATGGCCACCAGGGCAGTGCATTTAGAGCTGACAGCAAATTTGACAACAGAGGAGTTCCTACAATCATTGAGACGCATGATGAATCGGCGTGGAAAGTGTTGTACCATCTACTCCGATAATGCAAAAACATTTTAGAGTGCAGCTTCATTGCTTTACCGTTTGTTCCACAACAATGCGAGAATCAAGGATAAACTCAGACTGGAAGGAATCGAGTGGAAGTTCATAACTCCTAGGGCTCCATGGCATGGAGGATTTTATGAACGACTTGTTGGAAGTGTAAAACGAGCTCTCTCAAAGATTCTCAGAAAGGCCAGCCTGACATTTACCGAGCTTCAGACCGTGCTCACTGATGCAGAAGCTCAAATCAATTCTCGACCCTTATCGGATATCTCGGCTGACAAGGAGGATCCTCTTCCATTAACCCCTGGTCACTTGATCATAGGAAGAAATCTGCAGTTGCTGTCATCTGTATACAAGCCAGAGTTGTCACTTGAAAGGAGATGGGCCTATCAACAGAGTATATCCAAACAGTTTTGGAAAAGGTGGACAAGGGAATACCTTGTTGAATTACAGCGCCGTTCAAAATGGACAGAGATACGAGATAATCTGCAAGAGGGAGACATCGTTCTAGTGGCGGAGGACAACATCAGAAAACTAGATTGGGCACTAGGACGTGTGATGGCCACACACCCAGGAAGAGACGGGTTGGTTAGGTCAGTCACAGTGAAAACCAAGAGAGGATTGATGAGAAGGCCTATTCAGAAGTTGCGTTTGTTGGAACCCGCAGAATAGACATTTAATCCAGAGTGACATACAAGAATTGGAGTTGAGTTTTGGTTACTCAGTCGTAGTTGTCAGATACATGCATGTCAACTGATTGCCAAATCTCTATCAAGGGGTCAAAATTCTTAACATTTTGATTACATGTATTAGTATACTATTATTACTATTACTAGGTATATCATCATCAGAGTTTCTTACCAGAAGGTTGTAATTTACATTTCCCAGGTTGGTAAATGGGGGGAATACTCTTAGCATTAGATTTGTCATTATGTGTATTTGAGTTATTTGACGGTATATTCTATAGGGTATAGAATTAGGTGTAGTTGTTTACTTATGTATGCTAGGGGTGTATTCCTGTTTCGCCTATTCCTGTTCCGCCTATTCCTGTTTCGCCTATTCCTGTTTCGCCTAATTCCTGTTTCGCCTAATTCCTGTTTCGCCTATTCATGTTTCGCCTAATTCCTGCTTCGCCTATTCCTGTTTCGCCTAATTCCTGTTTAGCCTATTCCTGTTTCGCCTATTCAAATGTATTGCTAACCTCCCCACAGACGTAGGAATATGAACCGTCCCTTACTGACCGACCAAACCCGAGGAGAGCCACATATGTACGCATTGACGAACGCATGTTACGCCTCAAAGAACAAGACGTCAATGGCGAGAGGGACATAATGAGTTACGTTGATGCCATCAGTTACATTGTCTGACATAATATCATGATATGTATTTTCCACCTTGTTTGACTTTATATACCTACATGTATATTATGACATGGGTTTTACAGCTGATTTTGATCAAATAATTATGAGAATGTACAATATTATGTATTTTTTCAAAAACTCATGAATTCAGTTTTCATAAAATAAACGACTGCTTTACTCTACTTAATCTATTAGTTTTTACTGTGTGTCAGTATGGTCCTATGGTCCTATGGTCAAATAAGTCCCGGACTATCCCCACTTTCAAGGTGACTCTTTCAAAACGGTCATGGTATGGTTTGTTAACAAAGTTGATGGCATTTGATTAGTCAAATTGTCATCACATCGTTAACATCATCCAATTGTCCCCTCACATTTTCCCCATAAAATGGACATGCATCCCTAAGGTTCCCCGTGGGAGAGTCGATTTATTGTAGGGGTACTGGAAAGTAGGCGAAACAGGAATAGACGAAACAGGAAATAGGCCAAACAGGAAATAGGCCAAACAGGAAATAGGCGAAAAAGGAATAGGCGGAACAGGAATAGGCGGAACAGGAATAGGCGAATCAGGAATAGGCGAAACAGGAATTTTGTAGGCGAAACAGGAATAGGCGAAACAGGAATAGGCGAAACAGGCATAAACCATGCTAGGTCTTGCATTTTGGAGCTATTGTGTTCAGCATACATTTCTCAGAATTAAGCCTTACGGCGGGTTAGGTTCATTGTGTTATTGAAAATCTCGCCTCCTCGATTTTCAGGGGGGAGTGTTGTGTATTTGGTTGAGACGGTTGTATGTGTAACGACGACAACAACGAGTAATGGCGAGGAGTTAAGATATGAGAGCACGTGCGATGAACATTTGTAAAGTTTGATTGATTTTGTAGCAAGCAAGGAGAAATAAACGTTGTTTTGTTTAAGAGGTTGAGGAGTTATATCAATATACAGTCCCTACAGAACACAAATATTGTTAAAGGAAAATCTGTCGATCTTTCGACCTTAAAGGGCGCCACCGTGAGTAACTTATGTTAAAGGGGAAGTCTGTTTTTAAAGGGGGAATTTGTCGATATTTCCACCGGATGTGGTACTGTGCCAAATGGGAATATCTGTCGATATAAAGGGGGATATGGTGATATTCGAATCATAGAGGGCGCCACCGTCACTGTCTAGTGTTAAAGGGAAATATCGTGGAAATATCGACAAATTTCCCCTTTAACCATAGACTTCCCCTTTAAAATAAGTTAATGGCGGTGGCGCCGTCATTGGATAGCCCCAACTGGAAAAAATTGGCATGTGGTTATGTGGGTATGTGGGTATGTGGTATGTGGTATGCGGTTTTAGATACTGCCACTTCGGAGTCCCTTTAAAAACAGACGACAAGCAGGAGCTAAGGGGTTCTAATTGGTGGTCTCAGGTGCAGACAGGGAACTGGTTCTTGTATGACTATGTGACAATATATTCCTCGCACAAGAATATTGAAACACTGTTCAAAAATTCCTCGGAGTAAACCTGAGCTCCAGAGTCTCTTTTCTCACCTCTTGATAATCGACCCACCCATCCACATCAAAGCAATGGCACCGTAGTTCAATGTCCAGTTGAATTCCTTGGCTGCTTGTTTCATGAGCATGAATCCCTGAGCAAAGGAGATGATCTTGGAAGCATAGAGTGCCTGAGATATGTGAAAGAGACTTTGAAATCGGTGCCTACAATACTAACATATTTGCTAGGGAACTAATGATTGCTTTTGTAGTTTGTTGGGAGGGGAGCTTTTGGCAAGTGAGAACCCAACCTTCTACAACCACTGTCAATGTCTCGGCTGAGTGGTCAGTAGTGTAATAATGGGTATTCTAACTCAGAGTCAAATCCCAGTCAAAATCTCCAAGTCAAATCCCAGTCAACACGTTCACAAAAGAGTCTCAGTCAAATCCTAGTCTAAATAGTTTCCAGTCATTTCTCAGTCAAGTCACAAAATCGTCCAAATTGACCAAATTGTTCAAATATTACAAAATTATCAAAATTACCAAAATTATCAAAATTATCAAAATTATCAAAATTATTAAAATTATCAAAATCATCAAAATTATCAAAATTATCAAAATTGACAAAATTTACCAAAATTATCAAAATTATCAAAATTATCAAAATTATCAAAACGTCTATTTAACATAAATTATTTTCTTGTAAATAAAATGAACTTTCCGTCAAACGAAGAACTTGAATCAAGAGTCACAGAGTCAACAGATTATCTAAAATTTAAAGATCTTCCAGTGAACACATGGTATAGAATTAACTCATTCAGAAATATAAGTACAAAAATAGGAGAATCAACACTGCTTGAACTTGAAGACTCAGAATCTAAAGAGTTGACAGTGTGGGCGACGAGTGTCATCAAACAAAAAATAAATCTTGATCACAATTATATAAGATTCACAGGAGTCAAGGAAACAAAACAGGGTAAAAAGTTTTATGGATTTAACCTCTTGGAATAATTTTCTACTAATCCTATATTTAAAGAAAATAAAAACATCATAAAATGAACAAAACTGTGAAAGCTCTCATGGGTGTACTATGCTTGTCAATGACTGGAAATGTCATTTTGACAGGAATTAATTTTTTACCTAGAAATACTCTCACTCCGCTCGTGAATGTCACAGACTTTCCAATGAATTACACTTGTCTAATGGAGCACAAAAGAAAGTTGATTAAAAATCACATGTATGGACATGTGTGTTATAATCCATGGCTAGATGTTTCTATCATAGACTTAAGATATTACAAAGATGGATTAGTAAATCTTGACACAGTCACGATTGATGTAATTTTATAAGCTTAAAAGCTTATAAATTTACTCACCCCACACTACTTTTGTGTGACTCGCTTTACAGCCCAAACTGATTATCTCAGATGAAAGTCATGTCATTTCGGATTCTAGGATGAGCTCAAATTCACTCGCAGAAATAGTGCCATTATCCATGAATCTGGAAAGTAAATTATCGACACTCCGTAAGCATGCTTTTTTCTTAATTAAAATATCTAAATGTTTTTTCTCCTTTTTCCTTAATTTAGGAACTACAATTTTTCCAACCAATCCTAGGAGTGTACAGATAGCGGAAATTGGAATACTGATGACATTTCCAATCACTGTCGCAGCTCCAATTGATGCGACTGTGACACTGGTAATATACATACCAATTTCACAACCGTGTAAGATTTGACTAGCTTTTTTATAATTTTTATTTAATTTTTTTCTTTTTTCAATATTAAGCTCTAATTCAGTAATTTTTTCTTTAATTTTTTCAAGTCTAAATTGTTCAGCATCATCCATTTATTCTAATCGTAAATCAATTGAAACTGGAGTTAAAAATTCAATGGGGTCATCATTCTGATCTTTGACCTGTAGTTCAATACTAGTATGATCGTGCTTTGCGATCTTTACTTTTTGAAGGGAGGTATATTCATGAATATCTCCATAATATTTACCCTTGGGAACAAATGAAGTAATAAGATCACTGCGCTTTCCATTCACTAAATTTTTATGAGTATCAACAATACTGCAAGAAATTCTATACTCATGATAGGGTAGGAGTTTACAAGGTTTATTACCAGTAATTTCTGATCTTATAAAGGTATTGTCTTCAAAAGTCATTCCAAATATTTCACCTAGTTCTTTATGGAGAACTACAGCAAATGGTGGCTCGACTTTAATTTTAATTTTACCTTCACTGGGTAAATAAGTTAACTCAAATTTATCAGCATGTCCTTTTTCACTCAGCGCTTCCTGTACTGCTTTATTATAAGTAGCTGGAGTATAAAATCCGTTGGGAATAGTGATCAAGTCTTGATTTGTATAGGCCCCATCAACAACAGTCGCAAATCGTAAATAGTGATTATGTAATTCCCTTGAAAAATTATAGTAAGTCATAGGAATAATAGCCTTTTTAACCTGCACGGTTTCATATGACTGAATACTCACTGGAAGTAGAATCCTTAATACATCATGAAATCTAACGTTCATTTATTTTAGAAGAAATTTTATGTGCTTTTTGTTTAATGCTTCCTATATTGGTTGATAATACTTGAACAATAACTAAAATAGTGACAGCGACCATAATAATCAAATGCTCTGCTAAAAATCCTACAACACTAGCAGCTGCTTTTAAGATAGTAGACACAATGGAGCCTAAAATTCCAGGCAAAGCGACTAAAGCTTTTTTACCTAAAGAAAGTAACCAATTTTTAAATTTGATCAAACCTTGTGTAATTTCACTAGGAGGTTTGCTAGGTCCTATAGGTTTACTAGGTCTATCAGGTCTTCCAGGTGTATCAGGTTTAACTGACTTAGAAGGTTTACTTGGTTTTACTAAAGAACCTATAGTTCCACCAATGGCAGACAACGCTATAATAACTGCACTAACAATAGTAGCAAGTTTAAAACCTTTCAATTTGAATAAAGCGTCAAGTCTGTCTCCTAAGGATTTACTTGTATCATTGACTTGATCTTTAAAATTGTAAGCTGTTTGTTTAGCTATATTCCTAGTGTCTTTTTTAAGTTGTTCAACAATTTCAACTTCTTCTTCATTAGCCTTGTACAAAACATTGTACTCTGTCTCAATTAATGGTTCCATTTCAATATCATCACTTTGTTTCAATGTGTTTATTTTATCCATTATTCTCTTACGTATCAGTCTATATTTTCCCCTAATGCCACGTAACTTACGTCTGATGTATTCAATAGCATCATCTAATTTAGAATTATTTGTTTTCATAGGTTTGCCTGTTTCATCAAAAATATGTGTTTGAACATTGGATATGTCTGTCTCAGGTTCAACTTCAATAAAATTTGTTTCATCAGTGTCAATATTTGTGTCTTGGAAGAGGTTGTAGTCAGTTTCAGTAACAATAACTTCAGGTTCCAGAGGAACCTGTACAACATTTGATTCACCTAAGCCTAAATCACCAGCTGGATCCAGATCATCAGCTGCTTGATTCAATCTTTCTTGAAAATTTCCTGACTTAGGAACACCTCCAGTTATTTTAGGTGTTCCTTCAGGAAGTGATATTGTTTCTTTTCCTTCAAAATGTTTGAGAAATTTAATTGCTAAAGCTTTTTGTTTACTTTTTTCCAATGCCTCTTTTGGTCTAAAATCACCACTTTTACTACCTTTATAATCAATTTTGTAAGTTAATTGTAATTTTTTATCTCCTTCTACATAGTAATATGTATCATTTTCAGACTTAATATGTGGTTTTAGTAAATCTCTTTCAATATAACTTATAAATTTACCATATTGTTCTTCTAATTTTGGTTCAAGAATTTGCATTCTTCTTTCCATTATTACACTGCGTACATCATCTTCATTAGAAGGTGAAACATCTCCAGTCAATTCATTCATAAGAATATCATTTGCCTCTTGTTGATCATTTAAATCATCTTCCAATTCTATCTTTTCACCATCTGCTAAGTCACCTTCTTTAACGAAGTCAGCCATTTATTTTAAATAAATTTTGACAAAACAGCTGATCCAATAACACTTCCTGCAATATAGGCTTGTTCATAATTTTTCTGACTCTGACTAGGTTTATAATAGTGAGTTAAATTTGGCTTAGGATGGATGCTGTCATAATAGCGGATAGAGTCTTTCATGTCTAACATGTCTGATTGTGCTTGATGTTTTTTCTGGCGTTGTTCTGCAAGGAAATCAAGATGTTTAATTCTATTGTGTGACCATGTTGCTGACTCCTTTTGTAATTTTTCGCTTGCTAAATCATGTCTTTTACGCTCTTCTGCAGCATTCTTAGCATCAAATGCGTGGAACATGGCATTGCCCCCAACGAAAGCAGTCGCATTAGCTACTGCTCCAAAAATTGTAGTTAAAATCATGCCAGCCATTTATTTTATAAAAATTTTCTTCTTGTTCAATATGTGAATGTGCCATTTTTGGCACATTGATTATTTTAAAAAAAAATTTTGTTGAACAGGGCTAGCAAATTGCTAGCCCTGTTTAATTAGTGATGTTCTTCGGCAATCCTTGCTTTTCCAGATAACCTTTCGTAATAATAGCAAGTGACACAGCACCAGTTAGCTTCAATGCTTCCATCAAGTCAGGTTTACTAGGATCTCCAATATTTGACTTGAGTAGCTTTTTAGCAGCCATTCCATAGCCAACAACAAGTGCTGCTAAAACTGCAGAATGGTAAATTGTGTTTCCAATATTTTTCGTGTCGATCATTGTGCTCATTTATTTATAGTAAAATTTTTTAAAAATTTATAAGATCATATTTTCAGATTTTTGTTTAGCTTTAAGTTTTTTAACATCATTATGTAATTTTTCACTAGGATCAATAGGTGACTCCTTTTTGGAATAGAACCAAACAAAACCTGCTAAGGTGATGCCACTTATTAATATTAAAGGATAGTAGTTTGTAGACAAATAATAACTTTGCTTAATGTCATCATCTGTTTTAACTTTTTTCTTTCCTTTATTCAACTGACCTAATTTTTTACCCCATTCAACTCTTTTATGATTCTTTGGCTTTTCTGTTGTTGTAATTTCAGTTGTTGTGTTATCTTTTTCTCCGTCCATATCTGTTTATTTTATGAAAAAATATTAACGACTATTAAAGTCATTATTAGCGACTATTAAAGTCATTATTAGCGACTATTAAAGTCATTATTAAAGTCATTATTAGCGACTATTAAAGTCATTATTAGCGACTATTAAAGTCATTATTAGCGACTATTAAAGTCATTATTAAAGTCTGATGGTTTATGACTAGGTTAATAAAAATTATGTCTTCATAAATAAAATGAAGACAGATGTTAGATTTGACAACTTTGAAGAAATATATGAAAAAGTTGTTGAAGCATTAGAAAATGACGCAAGACACTATCAATATGACATGTCACTTGTTTCATACAATCGTTATTATTTGCGAGAGCAGCTTAAAATAGCTGGAAAATATGTAAATTTATATTGTAATCATTGGATTTGTCAAGATTGTTATTCAACAGATTGTACTATACTAGAGAATGAAGTCGTTTGTAATGATTGTGGAACTGTAGACAATGCTTTTGATCCATACTCTCATACTTCACCAGATTTGTGGACAAATTCTATTCAAAAAACGTATATTTGTGGTTCACACTATGGCATGGAAAAAACTCATAAGTATGTTATGTCTAAATTTTCAAAATTTAAAGAACAATATAAAGACGAACTATTGTTCAAGAGAGTGGACTATAATTCAATTGCCAAGGATGTGAAAAGGTTAGAAGACCTGTTTGAACAGAATAAGGATAAACTAAACAGAAAGTCCTTCTTTTTTAATAAACATATATTGCAAAAATTAAATGAACACTATCTTTTAGCACCAGCAAGTATAAGCGCAGCGATGAGAAAAAAATTGAAAAAATTGGACGCAAAAGCGGCTGCATCAGTGAGTGTATTAACATCTTCTTTAGAAAAGGTGTATGAAGATTTTAAAAAATTAAATTGGCCATAATCTTAGATTTTATAAAGTCAGTGAGGACTCTATAAAATTTAGGAATCCTCGCATGTGTCCTCTGTTTCACGCGTCATTGCAGTTTCAGCCGTATTGACTACAATTGTACCTGCAGCTAAAAGTGTTGGATTCATATATTGACCCAGTTGTTTCTTTATTTCGTGGTTTACTATGATATTGTCATTTAATTTTTCATGTAATTTTTTTTGGTCTAAATTTGGAAATACAATTTTTACTGCTTGAGTATAACCAAATAGTAAATTAGATACTAAATCATCAGCAATCTGAGTATTATATTTGATGTTATATTCATTATGTAATTTTTCAATATTTTTTTGTGAAGCTTTTTTAATCGTAGCCTCAGATGATTTTATTCCTAGTTTATTTAGTAATCCTGATTGATAGTGTGAAAGTAATTCACTTCGCATGTCACTCTCTTCAACAATAGTTTCCACATTCACGCCGTTCATGGTGTGTTTATTTATGATAAAAAATACTTCTACGAACGAAGTGAGTAATCAAAAGGCATCTTTCTGCGCAGTATAAGCTTCTTTCCTGCATCAATCTGCACAAGAACTGTGTCTTTTTCGCTTTGTGGAATACAGCGATTTTCTTTGAAGATTTGATCCATAGATAATTGATCATTCATTGTATGAATCACCATGTGTTTACAATTTTCTCTAAAATCTTTTACAACTGCATTATATTTTTGAGTCAAAAGCCACACAGAAATTCCATAATGTCTTCCTGAGAAAGCTAGTTCAGTTAATTTTGTACACTTATTCTTTGATTCCCACAAATTAGCACAATCATCAATGATAAATAATGTTTGATGATCTTGACTTTTTAAATTTTCAATCGCATCTTCTAAGCATATATTTAAATCTGTAAGTACTAACTTAGATGGGTAAACAATTACACCTTTATCTTGTGTAATCCATGCTCTATCTTGGTAAGTTTTATTCATGTCAATGGTTGGACAAAATATCACAATGTCATCAAATTTTTTACGAAATTCTTTTTCAAGTAAATCTAGTATAAAATATGTCTTGCCACAATCAGTCATTCCGACAATTAACATATTGAAAGGTGGATCACAGTAAAATTCACTCGTCATACCTGTTTATTTTTAACATTTTGAAGAAGCAAAAGAATTTAAGATGTCTTCAAATTTGAAGACACTCTGTTGTCAAATTTGACAACTGACACATGCTAAATATTTTTGTGGTTAGTGTACAATGCCCTTTACTCGTTTATTCTCAAGTCCTACTAATCCATCAGCTACAATATAGACTAGCATGTCATATTCTGTTTCTGTACTTCTGGTAAGTTCAAGTTGTAAACCATGTTTAATATTGCTCATGGCAGTCCCAGATCCATGTAAATAGTTGTCCTCTGTACTTCTCAGATCAATCCACAGAGCATATTTATGATTTTCATAGAATTTTTCGACATCCATCATGCAGTCTTCAGTTTGCTTAAGATCTTCTGACATATAAAGTCGTTTGACTTCATCAAATTGATTATAGGCTTTCATTCCTGACTTGTATATACAGTGAGAAATTCCTTCTGAAGTAATGGTCACATTAGTGATGTCTGGATTTTGAAAACTTGTATTTTCGGCATCATACTCAGCGTAATTTTTCTGGAAAAATATCAAGATTCCTTTTGTTGATGCACGATTGACATCTACATTGATATTCATTCGTTTATTCTTTCCAATTGAATCTGTTCTCAAAAGATGCACGTCTTCATATCTAAATCTAGTATCAGCATATATTGCTTCGATTTCCTCACTAAGTTCTGTGGAAAAGACTGTTTCATACTCAAGTTGAATATCTTTCACAGCATATGTTTTTGACGTTGCAGTTCCTGTCACAACATATTTTGCATCATTGAATTTGATGTTATATTCAATGGATTCTAAAATAGCTGATGGGTAAAAAGGTAGATGATCATCAAACAGTTCTGACTCAATAGGAATACAATATCTGTCACCAAATGCTGTTTTAATAGCATCTTTTCGTTGCTCCTTGTCAATACCTTGCTGAACACGATTTTTCCTTTGTTTTTCTGTCAACCAAAAGTCCTTGAATGTATTATAGATGTAAGCTTTGTCCACTTCACTCATTGTTTTTCCACCCAATTTAGTTGTAATTCTTTCAACAATATTTCGACCAACATTAGCCACAAATCCAGCTGCTGCAGCATTGGCCGCATTACTTGCTTTTGATGAAGTAGAAAGTTTAAATGTAAGTTTCAAACTTTTAGGAACAATCACTTGCCCTTTTTCAAGCTGAGGAATTTTCACATAAAGTGTTTCTCCAGGATTCACAGAATTAGGATTATGGGTAATGACTTCATAATTTCTTTTAGCTTTTAGCCCCTTGGCTATTTTGTTTGATCTATAAGGATCAAGATATTTACCAAACGATGTGTCCATTTATTTATAGTAAAATTTTTTAAAAAAAATCAATGTGCCAAAAATGGCATATTGAAATAAAATGTTTAAATAAATGCCTAACATGTGTGGGATTAAATACTTTTACCCAGCAGCTATTGAGGAACTAAAAGAGGACATTCAAAAAATAAAAAACAGTCAGTTAAATCCTGACGTTATAACAGCGACTAAAGTCAATACTAAAGTGGATCAACTTGAGATATCAGTGAATGACAGTTTCACCAAATTAGAAAGATGGTGGACTATCGTTGGAACTTATTTAGACTATATGTTCACCCGTAGAAGATGGAAAAATGTACCAAAAGAAATGAAAGAACTTCCTTCATTGCAAATTGAGTAACATGTTTATAATATGATTTTACATTATAAATATCTTACTTCTTTCTCAACCGTGATTCAACACTTTTTTCAGGATCTAAGCCTTCTTTGTGTTTAATTGTTGACTCAATTTTAGCTTCTTTTTCAACGCGATCAACCTCTGAAGAATCAGCTTCTTCATCAATTGTAGCTAGCACTTGTGTCACTTGCTGCAAAGCATCAAGTCTAACTCTTTCATCATTATTTAAGATAGCATGAACACCTTCAATATTTTTGATAGTGTAAGTTCTATTGCTCCAAATCTGTTTGTAACCTTTTGTAAATATAGGTCTCTTCAATTTTTTTCTAACTAATTCTCCAATGTTAAACTTGTGTACAACAGGCATAGATTTTTCTACATTTAATTCAACTAATTCAGTAGCATGAAGGTTAGCTTCATTTGGACTATAGTCTAAAATGCCAGAATGAGGTCTTTCATTGTATGCACTAATGTAATCTTGCAAATGATCAACCCATTTGACTGTATTTTTCTCTGTGAAATCTTTGAAGACCATTTCTTTAATAGTTCTAGATAGTCTATCAATTAAGCCTAATGCATGATGATCACCAATATCCACTGTTCCTTGTCTAATGTTTAATTCTTTGAATAAATCTTGTAGTGGTTTGTTTAAAAATTCATTGCCTGAATCTGTAATAATAAGTGTAATGCTTCCAGTATCATTATAAATTTTTTCAAAGCCATTTTTCACTTCAAACTTAGTTTTATTTTTTAATGCTTCAGCATAAGCTTTTCTTGTAAATGTATCAATAGCAAGTAAAATCCATTTGTAACCTTTATTTTGCCTTGAGTAATTACTCATGTCCAACAAATCCATGAACCAAAGAGCATTTTCACGATAAGCTATAATGTGACCTTGGATTTTATTGGACTGCTTTTTGTGAAGCTGATAGCTTTTCTGAGATTTTACAAATTGATCAATGTCATCAAATTTTATACTAGGATCCTTCTTTTTCATGATTTTATAAAATTTTAAAGCAGAAGGATATTTGTACCTTGCATATGCTTCTTGCACACTCGCTTCGCTCGTGGGCGCACTCATATTTATTTTAAAGAATATTTTGAACTAAAAGACCTATAACAATTAACCCCATTGTAAAAGGTAAATGTGATTCTGACTCTCGCTGACGCTCACGTTGCTTGTCTAAGAGTTTACTCGCTATTTCAGGTTTCTCTAAAATACTCGCTACGCTCGTAGAAGTAGGTTCTAAAGGTGATGCAGTCCTTTTTTTTCTGACATTGATATGTGAATTGATGCCAAAAGTTGTATTTTCTGTAGCGGTTAACAGAGAGTTATTATATCCTTCAATTATACCAATATGTAATCGCATATGACTAGGAACAAGTTGTAATCCTAATCCAACGGCAAAATCTAATCGTGAACCTGCTTTTTCTAAAGCGTATGCAAGCGCTTGTTTTGAGTGAATGAGTACGCTCGCCGACTGAAATGTTTTGATGGAATCGACTAATGTTTGACCTTGAATAGCATCTTCCACTAGAATGTTGAATTGTTTCTGTGTGTCCAATGAATCAAGAATATCCTGTCGAATCATGGTTTGTGAACCTAGAATACAATAAACATAAGTTCGAATGGATTCATTGATTCTACTCATGCCCGCTTTAGTCAATCCTTGACTGTCTAAGGTGATAAAATTTGTCCAATCGTCTGAGTAAATGAACGATAAATTATCAATATAAAGTCTATGATGGTCTGCATACACATATCCTTTTTTATCTGCATTAAATGGAAACTTACTAGGATCATTCAAATAATAGTTGCCATTGTCCATGACAATGTCTAATGCTTGTATTTTCCCTTTGTGAAAATAGTTGAAGTCAACAGAACCAAATTCAAGCTTCAAATTTTCATAGGCTTGTTTATTGTAAGGATTTTTTGATGGATTAAAGTCAGGATTTCCTGGCAAAGGAATTTTTAGCTGGTGTAATATCTTTCTGATGGTAAAATAGACATGGAATCTAAAAATACTTTGTACTAAAGGGTCAGCATGATTAATATGATTATGCCAGCTTACACCTGAACCTGATGAAGCACAGTATAGTGCAAATTTAAATTGGTTTTTCCAGTTATCCATGGTTGAATTTTTTAAATAATCTTGTACTTGAGCATAAGTGGTAAATTTTCGTGGATTCACTTTATTTGGGAAAATATCAATTGTATTGAAATAAAAACTTTCATTTGGTGTTACATGAATTTTTTGATGAATGAAAGGATTCTTGGTTAAAGAATTATTCTTGTAAGATACAGGATAGTTTACATTAGCATTATATTTTAAATAGTTTGGAAAGTCCATTTATTTTTATTTTTATTTCTTTATTTTTTATTTTTTTTAATCAGGGCTACCAATTTGGTAGCCCTGTTTTATTTTTTAAATCCAAGAGCTTTAGTTGAGATTCCATCTTCCAATATTGTACGTTTATCATCATTCGCATTCAACGCTACTTTGGACACTTGTTCAGTGTAAAGTTGATGATTTCTTGACCTAAACACATTCATCCTTTTTTCGATTGGAATTTTTTCCAAGAGCACAGACTTGTAATCTTCAATAGTGATTTCATTTTTTACAACTTGCTTCTTGACACCTTTGCATTTTTTAACTTCATCATCTTTATCAGTTGTATAGGCATATAATTTTGAACGTAAAGCTATAAATTCAGTGATGACATGACCAGCTTCTTCGTCTTTAAACTTTCCAATTACTTTCTTGTTCGTTTCATCAATCAATGCATGATCTTTTGGAAAATTTGAAAAGTCAAATAATTCAGCATCTTGTTTCATGTCTTTATAAATATCAGGTGTTTCTATATGATAGACTAATGAGTCAGTATCAGTGTACAACAGTTGTGCTTTGTCACCATACTTTTTCATCATATGATTATAATGGAAATCATACATGTGTATTTTTGAAAGATCTAGAATCGCTTGACCCATAAATATTGGTTTATTGAGACAAACTTCTGCTTTTTGACTCTCAACCATGACTAGATCTTCGCCAAAAATTTTGTGACTTCTATAGTTGTTCGAATTGACTAATTTTCGAAGCTGATTGACATTTGTAGCCAATTTTATATTTTTCCTATCTCTGACTGATTCCATTGTCTTTCCAAAGCATGAATTGTTCATCAATTTGAAGAAGTCCTTTTCAAAGTCATTTTTCGCCTTGGCTCGTTGACTTGTGTTTAAGTCAATGTACTCTTTCAAAAAGTATGATTCTGTATAGGAAATTCCTCTATGAATCTTAGTCAATTTTAAACCTTGACTCAAATAGAACTTCAAGGCCTTGTGATGCACAATATAATTTTTCTTGTCCCTAAGATTAGGAATAAGCTTGTTATTCAAATGTTCAGGTGCTAATGGATAGGCATTATGTAGGTCATGTAATTCTTGAGGATATTCTAAGTCAACTTCAAGTGTGCATGGAATGCTTTGCCAATTTTTTAATTCTGATTGAGTCATCCATTTAAAATTAGAATGAGGTAATTTTTCACTCATTGATAATCCATACAAATTATTCGCATCAAGATAAGAAATATAACTTGTAGGTTGACCCTTGTCAAAATCTTTCAAATAGGGATTATTTGCTTTTGCATATCTGTGACTTGCTTGACAGATTCCTCCTCTAATGCCACATTCAAAGAAGTTGTAATGGTCCACATCTGTAAGGAGTTCAATTTTAACGTCAGTCTTTTTCAACATGGCTTGCCAAGACAATCCTGAGGCCGAATAAGCCCACACTGGATCTAAATTATAAATGTCCATGCATGTCTGTCTGAAATTTTCCAGAATGTCTGCTAAAAGTAGAACATCAGTTCTCAAATAAATTTCATGGTAATCTCTGAATGTTTTGCATCCAAATTTTTCCCATACATTCTTTGCATGGGAATAGTCTTCAACTGAAATTTTTGTAGCATTAAATTTTGAGTCAAATGCTTCAATGGGAGGTAATTCAGTCTGTTCAAATTTTTCGTGTGAGTCAACCCATTCATAAGGATATATTCCTTTTCTAGTTAGAAGATCAAATTGTTCACCTTTGTAAAAGTTTGACAGATTCTTTTTCTCTGTGTTAGGTAAATTATTTGCAAGATTTGCTAGAGATGACTGCATGAGTCTATATGAGTCAAGAAATCTGATTGAAAATGACTTGTAGTCTTCAAAATGTAACCTCTTGCTGAATGAAATATAGTTTTCACTATTTTTCGCGATGACATTCAGTCTACCTTTTAAATTTTTCACAAACAGATGAGCATCATAGCCTGAAAGATTATGAAAATACACAGGTATGAAGTTTGGAGCTTGTAATTGAAGGTTACAATTATTACAGGCTGCTCCTCTGTATTTTCCATTAAAATGGTTGTGATCACGAACTTTATAATTTTTTTCTGTAAATTCCTTGTCACAGAGATAACATTTTTCAGCTGTCTTGTGCTTAACCTGTTGTACTTGTGTTAAGGCTAACATAGCTTTAGGTTTGGTGAAATGCTTGTCATGAATGTTATAGACAGTTTTTTCAATCTCTTCACAGAATCTTTCTCCGATATCTTCATTAGGATCGTTGACACTATATTCTACTAAGAGATTTTTAGTCTTGATTTGATCCTTGTCAAAACAAACATAGAAGCTGAATGAGTTAGGAATATGTTCTTGAATTTGAACAGTTTTTTCACCTAATTGTTTGTCGATAGTTTTCAAAGATGATTCAAAGTCAGCGACGATAAAGACAGGATGTTTTTGTTCCATTTTTTTATGTTTAAATTGTAGGATTTTTTCATGATCCTTAGGCATGCTAACTCTGACACATTCAAACTGCTTACAGTTCTCAAAATGTTGATTGTATCTTCTTTCACATTCCTCTTTCGTTGGTGCTGAAGTAATTTTCATACATCTGAAGCATACTTTTACTGCTCCTTTATGTTTAGAATGATCTTTAGAAACCAGCCTAGAAAAGTTCTTGATCCAAGCATAGTGATAATTTGCATTATCTTTGACATTTTCAACTTCACCTTCTGAAAAATCGTTCTCATCTTTGTAGTGTAGAAGATTAATATACTTGTCTTCTGCTAGAATTCTCTCAGATATTCTAACTGGGGAAATTGGGTAAACTGTAGTTTCATTTCCAAAGAACACTTTCTGTGTAGGAATAAATGTAAATACATTGACTGCTAGGTCAGGATTATTCTTTTCAAAAATATTAATATCCTTGATTTTGACTGGATATTCTAAATCTTTGAACATGTAATCAAATTCAGGTTTGTTGTAATTTGAAACTCGCTCTGTGTTTTTCTCTAAGTTTAAAAGATAAGATTCAACTGAGTATCTGAAGCAAAGCTGATCAGAATTTTGTACATTAATCACTGCTTTTTTATTTTGAATCTTATCTGGTAAAGGAATATAGCTTGATCCTGAAAGTGGCGTATATTTTACAGTGTGTAACTCAATCTTGATGACTTCTAAAAATTTCCAACCAGAACCTTCCTGAACTAAATTTTCCAGTTCATTAAGGAAGTCTTCGATGAGAGTGTCATAATTAAGTTCTTGATCCACATAAATGATGTGTCTAGAACGAAGTTGAAACTCTTTAACGTCATTCTTCCTTTTCATTAAAATGGTCAGGATAATAATAAATTTTAATCCTTCTTTATTTTCCTCATTAATTTTATCTTGTAAAACTGACTTAATTTTATTGAGATATTTTTCAATGTCAATATTAGGCAAACCTTCCATTTGGAAATGATTAACATATCCTCTTAAAGCGGAGTCGAATGTTTTGAATGTTTTTAACTCTGTATGTTTTTCAATCAACTCCTGGATGAATTTTTTTGTCATGGAACTTTTAACATTGATGTCAAGTTCCTTCGCTTGTTTGAAAAGATCTGATTTCAATAGTCTTTTCACTGGTTCTTTGGTCAAGAGTTCTTTCAATTTCTCAATATTGAGATTCTGAAAATTTTTATGGCCAAGAGCCTTGACTTTTTCTAAAAGAGGTTTTCTAATAGAAATGTTTGGCTTTACAGGTTTAGGTTTAATGTCAACCAAATTTTCCTGTGAAATTTTTTCTTCAATGATATTTTCTAGCTGTCCTTTTTTGAATTTTCTAGGATTTATACCTAGTCGTTGAGCTAGAACTCTTTTTTCAAGTTGTGACAAGTCAGAAACTGGCTTGTCAATTTTCACTTCGATGTCGTTGAAACTATTTGGGACTTGTTGAAGTCCTTCAAGTAACTTTTCTCTTGATAGAGATCCATAGTTTTTCACCTTATTTCTGTAGGCGAGAATTTTAAGTTCGTCAGTCGACAATCCCTCAGTTAATTTCATATTTCTTAACGGCGTGGAAGACTCCATTTATTTATGAAAAAGTTTTTAGTTAAATAACCGTTTAGGGGATTCCCCTTTTTTTTTAGTTTCGGTTTCAATAAGTCATTTTATAATCAAAAACTTGATTATAAGATTCCAAATGAAGACAACCACGCCGTTAAGAAATATAAATACAAACTATATCAACGATGAATTAAAAGTACTAGCCTTTAGAAATAAAGTGAAGAATTATGGATCTCTTTGAAGTGAAATTTAAAATTCTAGTTAATCCTCACTTGAGCGAAAATCTAGAACTTAGGGGTCACAACGCCCATGAGAATTTGTGAAAATCATCATGGATGAGGGTTCATTTATTCTAAGGAAAAATTTTTTAAATTTCATCTTCTAAAAATTCTGCTGCTAAGGATACATTTTGATAGTATAGTTCGTAATCAATTTTCTTTCCCTTTGTCATGTTTTCTTCTTTTGAAACAGGTCTCAAGTTACGCCAGTTCCAACAAAGCATAAGTTCTTCTTCATTAAAATGATCAAAGTGTGACTTAGGTAAAATGTGATCAATATGCCAATAATCACCATAGTTTTCCCATGTCATATTTTCATCAAATTGAAACTCAAACCATCTGTAAAAGAGATCTAGAGAACAGTCAAGATATTTTTCAAGATAAGATTTCTTTTGTTTATGTTTAATACAACCAGACAAACTCCAAGTTAAATTACGTGATTTTTTGAATGATGGATTATTTTCTCTTTTTTGATTATGATAGTTTGTTTTATAATTGTTTGAACAAGATCTACATCTATAACTTCTAACATATTTACATCTTTTATCCTTTTCAAAATCGTTCAATAATTTCTCTTGAAAACACTTTGTACATTCTCTAACAAGGGACTCCATTTATTTACAAGGAAATAATTTGTATTAGATATAGGTTTTGTCAATTAATCAAGTTGTTCTTTTTTATTTAAAAAATCCAATGTTGAGAGATATCATTGTCTTTTTTGTAAATGAAGACCTCATCTTCATCATGAGGTTCTATATTACCCAGATCTAAAATATTTTCCTTTATTTCTTTTGGTAATACTACACTGTACAAGGTTTTTTTATCTCTGGGTATTAAAGATAGTAAAAAAGCATGCTTATCAGTTGATAATAGAATATCTATTTTTTCAATTTTATACCAGGTATTATCAGGAAGATTTCTCCAATTGACATATACTTCTTCCATTTATTTACAAGAAAATAATTTTCTTTAAATATAGGATTAGTAGAAAATTATTCCAAGAGGTTAAATCCATAAAACTTTTTACCCTGTTTTGTTTCCTTGACTCCTGTGAATCTTATATAATTGTGATCAAGATTTATTTTTTGTTTGATGACACTCGTCGCCCACACTGTCAACTCTTTAGATTCTGAGTCTTCAAGTTCAAGCAGTGTTGATTCTCCTATTTTTGTACTTATATTTCTGAATGAGTTAATTCTATACCATGTGTTCACTGGAAGATCTTTAAATTTTAGATAATCTGTTGACTCTGTGACTCTTGATTCAAGTTCTTCGTTTGACGGAAAGTTCATTTTATTTACAAGAAAATAATTTATGTTAAATAAACGTTTTGATAATTTTGATAATTTTGATAATTTTGATAATTTTGGTAAATTTTGTCAATTTTGATAATTTTGATAATTTTGATAATTTTGATAATTTTGATAATTTTGATAATTTTGATAATTTTGATAATTTTGATAATTTTGATAATTTTGGTAATTTTGATAATTTTGTAATATTTGAACAATTTGGTCAATTTGGACGATTTTGTGACTTGACTGAGAAATGACTGGAAACTATTTAGACTAGGATTTGACTGAGACTCTTTTGTGAACGTGTTGACTGGGATTTGACTTGGAGATTTTGACTGGGATTTGACTCTGAGTTAGAATACCCATTATTACACTACTGTGGTCGAAAGCTCTTGCTTCTTGGAAAAGATTAACCCCTTCCTCAAAGGAATTGTCTAAAAAAAATTTGTCATAGTCAAAACCTACTGTGAACCTGGAAATACTGTAAACCGGGAACTTTTCGTATGCATTTTAATTTCGTGTATTTTGCGATGAACAAAATCCACCAAAATAAAACTCTGCAACAAACATTAACTCAATTACTGTTATAGCGTTCTCAAAATTATAACTACGGCAAAAACGCAATTTCACAAAACGCAGATATTTCCCGGTTTGCAGTATTTGTGGTCATTTAGTTTGCGGTTTAGTAAAATTGCACCAATGTTTGAAGTCTTATTAGACCGAAGTGAAATTTGGAATACCCAGAGAAAAATTTAACGGTAAACATTCTACTACTGTTGTTCATGCTGCAAATTTACTTTTTTTAAAAGACAGCCACCTAGCAACCTTATTAGAAGTCTGATACATGTGCAGAATATGGTGCCTTGACACATTTTCACGCCAAATTAGAATGCTCCAGAACACAGAACCATGAAACGGGCCTCCCAACAGTAAACTTTTTTAACTTTGGCCTCCATGACCTTGACAATTCCTTAATCACAAAAACCTGCAGGATTTGTGATTAAGGAATTGATACCGAACTGGAAGTATTGGTTGTCTCACCAAAACCTGTTATTTTATACTAGGTTCTGACTTCTTTGACATGCATCTAGCTGATTCATTTTAAAATATTATAATAAGTTTTTGTCCATTAATTGATGATGATCTGATTTCACCAGTTCATCACTTGATTTAAGGGATTGATACTAAACAGGAAGTAGTGGTTGGCTAACGAACACCAAAACTGAGGCGTAGCCGAGGTTTTGGCTAATAATTTAACTCCACTCGAACGATTTAGGTGAGACAATCAATACCGACAGTGAGGTATCAATTTCTATTCTTAAAAATCTCTAATTAAATAACGAATAAAGTGGTTTTAAATGCGTCTTAAATGCTTTTGAAATGCTTCCACATTTTGCACCAACCCAAGCGGTTATGGTTGCTTAACCATAACCGCTCAATTCAAAACGAGGCTTCATTGGCGCATAGTGGATTTACACTGTAATGTGCGGTTCATTCTAAACCAAGTTGTTTTAGAATACACTCTCCGAATGAGACATACATTGTATAGAAACATTTTTGGTGAGAATTGGTGCAGCGGTTAGGGATACGGACGACGTACAATAGGCGCTAATTGAGTCACATAGGCCACATACGCCACATAAGTTACATAGGCCTAAGTCTTGAGGAAAGCCAAAAAAGCTATTTTATCCAACTGAATATACCTTTCTAATGCTCTCAATAAAGGCTGTCTTGTCTCCCCTGTATTTTGTCTCTGCCGGTCCCCTGAGACTACGGCTGGCCGTCACACGATCTGCTTTCAATGACGAAAGGCAACGTGCAAACACAGCTTCGGCTGGAGAAGTGAAAATGGAAAAGAATATAGCAGAACACCAAAGTAAAAATGCGAATCAACTCTTAAAGTGAGAAGAATAGTGTTGTCCTAGGGGAGGGATGGTTCCCTATCGATTCTGGACCCAGCCCAAAATCCGTATCAGTCCGGATGTCACATTCACACCAAAGGTGTCCTGACTTTGGATTTTTGAAGCATACCCAATTTATGAACTAGAGAAAACGCGATCGAGCAAGGCGAATCGCAATGTAGGTTATGTCCGCACTCCGTGGGCACAAAATATGTTTCTTGATGTCACTAAGCTGGTTCTAGAACTGTGTGGTGGAGAAGAAAGATGGGGAGCATACCTATGTTTCCCGGTACCTATGTTCCCCCAAGAGGTACCTATGTTCCCCGAAGAGGTACATATGTTCCCCAGGTACCCATGTTCCTGGTACATATGTCCGCAAAGAAAAGTGTGTTTTTTTGTGATACGGTTTGTTTCTACAAATTCCTGGAAAGACCTCACAGAATGAAGTCACTGAATTCCAGGAAATTGCAATTCCCAGAAATCCCCCAAAAAGCCAAGTTTCAGTATTTTTTGTTTGTATTAAAAGACATTTTTACTCAGCATAGATTCATTGTTTCGTGACTTAAAGGCCAAGGTGCACGCGCCTTTGCTTTAAATTGGTACATACACTGTATCATAAAAACTATATGGGGGAACATAGGTACCGGGGAAGATAGGTACCTCTTGGGGGAAGATAGGTACCGGGGAACATAGGTACCTATATGGGGGAAGATAGGTACCGGGGAAGATAGGTACCTCTTGGGGGAAGATAGGTACCTCTTGGGGGAAGATAGGTACCGGGGAACATAGGTACCTATATGGGGGAAGATAGGTACCGGGGAACATAGGTTCCTCTTGGGGAAGATAGGTACCGGGGAACATATAGGTACCGGGGAACATAGGGATGACCCCATTGGCAGCCTGGCAGCCAAATTGGATTTATCGTGTCGGGTCATAAATCAGTAGGGAACCTCCCCTACACTAGGCCATCGCATCATAGAAGTTTCAGGTCTGTCACTCACTCAGTTCTCGAGTTATTGCGTGGAATGCAGAAAACAAATGTAAAACCACATGTCAGGATGATCCGCCAGACGAGCGGTTCTTGAGTTATTGAGCGGAATAGAGTGTGGACGCGGACGCAGAAACCAGCTGATAAAACAAAATACCCCCATTAAAGCCCGATAAGCAATTTTTGCCGAATCCGGTTCAAGATTGTTGATCTCTAATCCTGCTAGAATTAGGGTGTCAATCGCAAAGCCCAAGAGTGATGTTCAGCCCATCACAGCTAGACTCCCTGGGCAGCCCATTGCGTCAGGGTGATGAACGAAGCTGGACTGTAATCACAGCAGCCTGAAAGACTATGAACTAGTGCACAACAACATCTATCACAAGTATAAACCATTCTCCGGTTTATCACTATTTTCTCAAACTCTTCCCAGGAGGTGTTTTTGCCTCGTAGATAGCCTTTATGATGGACTTACATATGACAGTGGCAGGTACTCCAAACTCTAGGGCATTGATGGCAGTCCATTTACCAGTGCCTTTCTGAAATGAGAAATTACTATCTCAACTCTCTATGAATTCAGCTAGATTGGTCATCATATACATGTACTAATAATGCACCTTAACGCTTGTTTTACGCAATACTGCTGAAAATAAAGCAATGCAGGCCACTTTGATCGACAGTTTACCCCTTAATCTAGCAGCAGCAGACAAGTCAGATCAGCAGGTGTGACGGGCAAAATAGCTTGCTTGGACTGTAACTCACACTTTGAGTATCCCCGCATGACTGGACTAGGACATAGTTATGAATTCTTTTTAAAGGAATTGTCGGCTTTTTATTGCAACATGTTTGTTCGTCTTATGGTTCATCAGTTAACTATTTTTCTGAACGTGTTTGACGCTTTTCCAATTTTGTTTCAGCTTTTAGATAATAAAAAAAGCATTATTCATTTTTTTAAGTGCGCGCAAGTCCTGGCGCGAAAGACCTTTCCCCGCCACGTGAGTGCACGCCGAGATCCGAGTTCACGTCACCCCGCTATTAAGACGCAGCGTCATTTCCTTTTATCGTCGCAGTTGCGGGGTTATCAAGCGCCATCAGCGTGACGTCAGAAAAATCGATACCAGCACCATGATCCTAGCTCCTGGAAACGCCTTACTAGTGCATCGTTCCACGAGGAAAGAGTCGATGCGTCGAGAGCATTAACTGTTCCTGGGCGACACCATTGGCCTCCTGCTCTTCACCATGGGAAGTATTGGGGAAAGAACAGATCTATCCACAGCGAAGAGAGGGAACCATGGACACCCCAGGTCCAAGGGAGGGAGGGGGGGGGGGACAACCTCCTGCTCAATAAACAGCGGCCCCACCAGCATACAACTGCTTCTTCTTCAAAAACATCCTGACACTCCCTCTTCCAGATTTCCTACCCTCTATCATCCAAGAAGAAGAGGCTGGTTCAAAGCGAGGCCGCCTGGTGTCGCTCAGGACGTTAACTGTTCCTGGGCGACACCATTGGCCTCCTGCTCTTCACCATGGGAAGTATTGGGGAAAGAACAGATCTATCCAGCAAATCACTACCATGTCCTATTATACACACAGAAATGACTACACAGATACCTCTCCCACTCCCAATACTCCCATCACTCTCCCAAAACTTCCAACAACTGATGCCAACACAAATATAAAACAAAATAATTTTATTAAAACCTTAAATCCATCAGAAAATAACATTTCATTATAAAATAAACTTTATGAACACCGTAGAATCTTTCTACACTATAATGTCTGCATAGTACGGTGGCTGGGAAAGGACATCGAAAAAAAAAATTCTCGGCGGGACGACTTATTATCTCGGGGGGACGACTTAGTAAGTCGGGGGGACGACTTAGTAAGTCGGGGGGACGATTTATCATCTCGGGGGGACGACTTATTATCTCGGGGGGGGGGGACGACTTATTAAGTCGGGGGGACGACTTATGAAAGCGAGGGCGAGGCCTGGCTGTGACTGTCTCATCTCTCTCACCATGTAGACAACTTGGCAGAGCAGCCAAGACTGATTTGGCCTGGCTGTGACTGTCTCATCTCTCTCGCCATATCAATAACTAGGCAGTGCGGCGAAGACTGATGCGGCCTGGCTGTGACATTCTCATCTCTCTCACCGTGTCGACAACTTGGCAGAGCAGCCAAGACTGATTTGGCCTGGCTGTGACTGTATGATCTCTCTCGCCATATCAATAACTAGGCAGTGCGGCGAAGACTGATGCGGCCTAGCTGTGACTGTCTCATCACTCTCATCATGTTGTCAACACGGTGGAGCAGCCAGGACTGATTCGGCCTGGCTGTGACTTCCTCATCTCTCTCATCATGTTGTCAACACGGTGGAGCAGCCAGGACTGATTCGGCCTGGCTGTGACTGTCTCATCTCTCTCGCCATATCAATAACTAGGCAGTGCGGCGAAGACTGATGCGACCTGGCTGTGACTGTCTCATCACTCTCATCATGTTGTCAACACGGTGGAGCAGCCAGGACTGATTTGGCCTGGCTGTGACTTCCTCATCACTCTCACCATGTTGACAACTTAATAATAATATTGCCCTACTGCCTTTTTCATGAATTAATTTTGAGCATTATGTTTACAACGTAGTTGACAATAATTATAGTGAGAGAGATGAGACAGTCACAGCCAGGCCAAATCAGTCTTGGCTGCTCTGCCAAGTTGTCAACATGGTGAGACAGATGAGGAAGTCACAGCCAGGCCGAATCAGTCCTGGCTGCTCCACCGTGTTGACAACATGATGAGAGAGATGAGGAAGTCACAGCCAGGCCGAATCAGTCCTGGCTGCTCCACCGTGTTGACAACATGATGAGAGAGATGAGGAAGTCACAGCCAGGCCGAATCAGTCCTGGCTGCTCCACCGTGTTGACAACATGATGAGAGAGATTAGGAAGTCACAGCCAGGCCGAATCAGTCCTGGCTGCTCCACCGTGTTGACAACATGATGAGAGAGATGAGGAAGTCACAGCCAGGCCGAATCAGTCCTGGCTGCTCCACCGTGTTGACAACATGATGAGAGTGATGAGACAGTCACAGCTAGGCCGCATCAGTCTTCGCCGCACTGCCTAGTTATTGATATGGCGAGAGAGATGATACAGTCACAGCCAGGCCAAATCAGTCTTGGCTGCTCTGCCAAGTTGTCAACATGGTGAGAGAGATGAGGAAGTCACAGCCAGGCCGAATCAGTCCTGGCTGCTCCACCGTGTTGACAACATGATGAGAGAGATGAGGAAGTCACAGCCAGGCCGAATCAGTCCTCCACCGTGTTGACAACATGATGAGAGTGATGAGACAGTCACAGCTAGGCCGCATCAGTCTTCGCCGCACTGCCTAGTTATTGATATGGCGAGAGAGATGATACAGTCACAGCCAGGCCAAATCAGTCTAGGCTGCTCTGCCAAGTTGTCTACACGGTGAGAGAGATGAGAAAGTCACAGCCAGGCCGCATCAGTCTTCGCCGCACTGCCTAGTTATTGATATGGCGAGAGAGATGAGACGGTCACAGGCAGGCCAAATCAGCTGCTCTGCCAAGTTGTCTACATGGTGAGAGAGATGAGACAGTCACAGCCAGGCCTCGCCCTCGCTTTCATAAGTCGTCCCCCCGACTTAATAAGTCGTCCCCCGAGATATTAGAGACCTTTCGCTATCCCGTTCCGAGAACCGCGCAACCGAGAATTATTCTCGTTCCCGTTCCCGGCACACCAACTCACGAATCTACTTTCGCAGTCCGGCGCCCGAGAAACGCAGTTCTTTATAATTCCGCTAGATGGCAGCGCCATAGACGCAAACATGGCAACGGGAGGAACGGCGCGAATTTTGATGGACGTGGCCATACAATTCGACGACGAAGATTTATTGGATTTTGTAATGGAGAATGAGCTACTTCACCAAAAACAGCCGACGTTTGACCTCAACTGGAGCCGATTTTATCTTGACTCACTGAACGAGGCGCAATGCTTGGACAAATTTAGATTTGGAAAGGATGAGATAAGAGTTCTTGTCTCTGTGCTCGACTTGCGACCGGTGATAATTTGCAGAAACCGGTCTGTAGTACGGGCAGAGGATGCTCTCTGCATGACATTCAGGCGCTTTTCATACCCTAACCGTCTGACTGATATGGAAGAATTGTTTGGCCGACCCACCTCAGTGCTATCACTTGCCATAAACGAGACGGTCGACTTCATTTACAGAAGGCATGGTCATCTTTTAAATCGGGTTGATCAGCCGTGGATGGATGCCAACCATCTTTGCTCCTACGCTGACGCGATTCATGGCCGTGGTGCCCCTCTAGAGAACTGCTTCGGCTTCATAGACGGGACTGTAAGGCCGATATGCCGACCAATTCGTCTTCAAAGAGTGGTATTCAATGGGCACAAGAGGGTACATGCGATTAAATTTCAATCATTGACGCTTCCTAATGGACTAATCGCGAATCTGTGGGGGCCGGCTGAATGACGCAGACATGACTCCGGTATTTTGAGGGAAAGTGGTCTTCTTCGCCAGCTCGACCAGTTGCCCCGAACGGCAACAGGAGACAACTTCTACATATACGGAGATCCAGCTTACCCAAACCGCCATTGGTTAATTTCCCCGTTCAGAGAAGGAGCAGCTGTTCTCACTCAGCAACAAGAAGACTTCAATTCCGCAATGTCTGGTGTGCGCACTTCGGTGGAATAGACATTTGGAAAAATTCTGAAATATTGGGCCCTTGTCGACTTTAAAAAGAATTTAAAGGTCTTCCTTCAGCCTGTTGCCAAGTATTACTTAGTGGCAGGGCTTCTGACCAATTTTCACACTTGCCTATACGGATCACAGACCGGCTCCTATTTTGAAATGGAGGCTCCATCACTTCAGGATTACATTGGGAACTAATGACGATTTACAAGGGGGACCAATAAAGGACCAATAAGAGCCACATCATCAACTCTCAGACTCTTCATGTAGGATTGGCTTTCTATAGACTATTTTTTGGGAAATTAGAAGTTCAGACTCAAGTTGAAACATAAACAATATTTTTATTTCAACAATGAAAATTCAAAAATTCAAAATAAACTATATGACAAATCTCAAACTACTGACCTATTGGTCGTGTTGGCAGTGAAATGATCAAAGTTCACCCAAATGAGTTGTTTAGAAATGAACACTCTCTAAACCTGACGAAAATTCATCTGACGAAAATAACACTTCAGGATGAAAGTTCATCCAAAAAAAGTCAGATGAATTTTCAACAGCTGCTAGACTGGTAACTTGCTGTAGTTATACATTAATAAAGTTATTGTAATTGTAATTGTAATTGGTAACAGTCATTTTGCCGACAGGGTGGTTAAGAAAAAGTGTCCCTTGAACAATAGGTAGACAACGATAACACTACTTTTTCATACTCTCAAGCATGGTCTTCATCATCGAAAACATTCTCCCTTTCTCCTCTCTTTCCATTTGCAGTTCCTGCTTTCTGACCTCCAACTCTTCCTTTCTAAGCTCAATTTCTGCTTTTTTGTACTCTACATACTCAGACATGGATTGTGTTCTCCTGACCTTTTTCGATGGGGTAGAGCCATCTGAAATAAAAACCCGTGAGATATTACAGGTAGATAGCGTATATCGGATTGAAATATTATATGGCACAGATTATGTTCAATGCGTCAAACATACCATCCAGGCGGGGGGAGGGGTTTCTTGGTGTAAAACCATGTAAAAGAGGATAACGAGTACTCGGGCAAAAACAACAACTTGCTATACATTACAATACCTGTACAATACAATAATCTGAATAACTTGGGGGCTTTTATTGAGACCAAAATGCTTACCTTTTTTTGCCATGCCTTCCATGGCATGTTTCCTTACGGCCTCCCCCTGTTTTATGATGTCTTTGTCATCAGAACCCTTTGTCTCAGAGGCTTTTTTGACGTGCGATTCATCCTTCATCTGAGATATCTCAGTCAAAAGGCTGTCTCTCTCTGTGTATTCTTCAGCTGTACCCGATCTGCAAGAAAAGACAGAGTAACATGTACCATCAAGGCCCTTTGATTTTAGAGTTTAGCCTACTACACCCACCATTTTTAAAATGGCACATAGGAAACAAATCAATTTAAATATCATTGAGCACAAGTATTGAGTATTTTATCAAAGATTCCCCATTTCTACAGTGGATGCATCTGCCCTGCAATAGGCTACATATCATTTGTTTCTGTACATACCTTCTGTGATACCCTCAGGCACACATTGATGCATCACTATTAGCATGCATGTATATCCGCCCATACAATGATACATAAGTGGGATACACAGAGCGGCATATTTTTTGCACCTTTGGGAGCCCAATTTACCACATTTTCATTGCTTGATTAAGATTAGCACTCTACCGTTACTGCCGTGCATCTCTACAAAACTACCTACCGCAATAGTGTCCCACAAATTAGCAAATTTTGTTGTTCAATGTACTCGTTTGGAAATGCGAGATCCAGCGCCTGATTCTCGGAAACCGCAATCGGGATCGGAAAAACCCACCGATAGACTGATGACGTCACACGCATAAATGGCTCCTTCTCGGTGAATTTCTCGGCGGCCCGGGATAGCGAAAGGTCACTAATAAGTCGTCCCCCCGACTTACTGAGTCGTCCCCCCCGACTTACTAAGTCGTCCCCCCGACTTACTAAGTCGTCCCCCCCGAGATAATAAGTCGTCCCCCCGACATAATAAGTCGTCCCCCCCGACTTAATAAGTCGTCCCCCCGAGATAATAAGTCGTCCCACCGACATAATAAGTCGTCCCCCCCGACTTACTAAGTCGTCCCCCCGACTTACTAAGTCGTCCCCCCCGAGATAATAAGTCGTCCCCCCGACTTAATAAGTCGTCCCCCCCCCCGACTTAATAAGTCGTCCCCCCGAGATAATAAGTCGTCCCACCGACATAATAAGTCGTCCCCCCGACTTACTAAGTCGTCTCCCCGACTTACTAAGTCGTCCCCCCGAGATAATAAGTCGTCCCCCCCGAGATAATAAATCGTCCCGCCGAGAATTTTTTTTTTTCGATGTCCTTTCCCAGCCACCGTAGCATAGTAACCGAAAAAACTCAACACTTTTTTTTTTTTTTTTTTTACACCTAGACAAACTACCGCACTTTGCTCAACAAATTGTCCCCAAACATGTAATTTTACTTGCTCACCCTGGGTACCCAAAAAACCTGCCACAGAAAACAGCAGAAAATCGTTCTACCAAATAACACACATACTATAATGGCACAGCAATCGCGTACTATATCATATGTACAAATATATCGATATTATGTATCAGCCTTGACACTTGAAGAAACGAAAAATGGTACACACAATTGAACTACACCCGTAATCTACATAACATCAGAACTTACAATAGTAGCTACACGTAGGGTTCACTGGGAACATTTTCCCAATACAAATACACTTGCATGAAGAAGGAGACAAAAATCTGAAACATACCCCTTGAGACAGCATCACAACCATACTCTAGAGACAACAAGGCGACTCACATTACAACCAAGCACAATATCTCTAGATTGCATTCTGCAAGCCTGAAGTAACATGTTGAAAAAACAAAGTTTCAACTTCCGCTGACCTTGTGGCGGCCTGAGCCAACTTGTCTGCCACAACAGCCGCATCAGAGAATTGCCTAGCCCTTGTGTAATACAGGGCAGACTTGTCAGTTGCCCACCCAACATGACTCATGGTCTCCTCAACCGAGTCGACTGCACCAGACATACCCATCAAGATGGAACATCCAGCTCTCAGGCTATGTAGCGTCTCCCCTTCATACAAATGCAAAGTAACCAGGTACTCCACAAACCTTGAATACATAGTACAGTAAGAAACCGGCTTGTTGAGAACTCTGCCAGACTCATCGACTAACCTAACAAATATCCCGTGGACAAATCCACCCCCCATGTTGCACACCAGTCAACATACTTGTAAAAAGCAAGGACGGGACAAATATCCTTGTCAATATAACGATAACAAATCTGTTCACCTTGTCGTCCCCACCACGCATGGTCTTCGATACGGTGTGACAAAACAAGAGACCCGAACCACCAGGCAATCTCTTGACTTCCTGAGATGGTATCTCACAAAGATCTGAAGCCCTATCTCCAGCAAAAAACTGGAGTTTGAAAAACGCCTGGTCCCTGACCAAAACAAATCTCTGTCTTGGAGTAATATCTGGCCTACTCAGCTGTCTATCAATATACACACCGATCTTGGCTATCTTGCTCAGAAATACTGGTTTTGCCTGCTTAGGAACTACATGTGACTTCGCTTGCTCCAAAGCTATGTGCTTGTAGTAATCTTTTATACAAGGAGCACAAGCTGGGTTTCCACTACACCTCTTAACTTCCCACAATCTATCTCGCCCTGCTGATTCAAAAATACGAACCATTTTCTGAATCAGACCATCAACAGTAGAAGCAGCCAGTCTGACCGGACAATGACATTCAACCTCAGACTGCGATTGCTGACCTCAATTTTACGCACTCCACTCTATGGACCTTTGTCTTACCAAAGGAATCCTTCCAAATCAAAAACTTAATGACATCATAGGGGTCACAAGTTGTCAAATCAGGTTTATGACTCAATTGTGCAAAAAATAGTTCCAAACTATTGGCTATACTAGACTTCCTCCTAGCATTATTCGAATTCTTCCACACACTGTGTATCTGAGCAAGCCTGCCCTCGATGGCCTCGATATTGATAGGCAGCTGAGCCTGGAAAACAGATGTACAAGTGATAAAAGACTACTCACTTACAACAGGCTGGAAAACAAAACCTATAGGCCATCAAAGACCCAGCCAAACCCTTTCGATCTGCAACAAACCCCTTCTTGGAGGGCACCAAAAACCACATCACGCTGACCCCTTCTACCCAGAATCTGCTCTGATACAGCATACAACTTGACGATCGGCATCCACAAGGGTGCTGAATCAGATACTTGTACCACCATGGTACACTTCTCAACCCGCTGCACAACAAGAAACGTCAACACTGAGAGAACCATGGAAGCAGGTGGAAATACATAAGGGTTAGACTCTGCTGAAATATCCTGTGCAAACAAATTGACACCAGATGTTAACGGGCTCGGTGCTGGGGTAAAATGTCTCAAGACGACACCCTGACTATCCTTCATAGCATTACTATCAAGGGCCATCAAGTCCACAGAATGGGGCCCATATGCATCTTCCACCTGCTTCCAGACATGGGCAGCTAACATGACATCAGTAGCGACACTTACACTTCTAGACGGTGCATCAGCCAGGTTGTCCTTCGAAGGTACATATGACATATTCAAGTGAATCTTGTTTACATACACCAACTGAAAAATCTGTTTTACAATATCTGTCAACGCACGATCTCTACCCCCCTGGTTTTGCCAGGAACAGAGAAGGGCCTGGTTATCTGTCAACAAATCTACCCTGTGGCCCGCTATACGTGGTAGGAGGGACTCCAACGCAAAGAGCACAGCCTGCGCCTCCTTCAGATGAATCGGCCGATCGTCATCAGCTTGCCAGAAATCAGAGAATTGCATACCCTCATGTTCACCAGATAGAACCACTGCACCACACTTATACAGCGATGAATCCGTTGCAAGACCAATCTGCTTATGGCATTCTAACTTCCATGGCATAAAACCATCCCAATCATCCAGAAAACGCCAATGCTCAATCTCTGTTCTGAGATCAGTAGAGATCTTAGCAGTACAATCATTCCTAATACAAAAAGATATAGCCCTATTGACTTCCCTCGTATACAAGGATGCCGCTGGAACCACCAAGGCCATTGAAATACACTTACCAGCAAACCTCTGCAGCGTCCTTATGTCAACCTCATTGGCCGCAAGGATCTGCTCCCTAAGTGCAATGAACCTATCCAGTTTCTCTTGGCAAAAGATAGGCCTGCTTGGATGAATCAATGAAAAAACCCAAATGCTTCAACAAGGTAGTGCCATCCAACACACTCTTGTGAAGGGCCAAACAATACCCCAAACGCGTCAATAGTTCAAGGAGAGCATAACACGTCTTGTCAACGCTAACTATCACCTGAGAGGTAACCTTGTTCCTAGCCTCAGTACCAAACCTATCATAAATGTACTGAGTAACTGCCAGACCAAAACTTCTTAAATATGTCGTAGGGACCATTCCCAAAGTCTGGTATACATATGGTGCCAATTTCAAACCAAACGGCAGCGTATTATAAACCATCACATAGCCTGAAAACACTATGCCAAAAAAGGTTCTGGACTCTTTTGACAACTTCTTAAATATGTCGTAGGGACCATTCCCAAAGTCTGGTATACATATGGTGCCAATTTCAAACCAAACGGCAGCGTATTATAAACCATCACATAGCCTGAAAACACTATGCCAAAAAAGGTTCTGGACTCTTTTGACAACGTTACATGATTATACCCAGATTTGTCATCGCAAGACACCATAAGAGAATCCTTAGCCACCAACCAGTGAAGATCCTTCAGGGTCTCCAACTGAAATGGGCAGTCCCTCACCCACAGATTCACATAACGGTTATCATGACATAAACGCAGTTTCGATGGCTCAACTGTCAGAGGCATGACTACTCTCGGCATCTGGCACTCCCCCACCTTCCCTAGGACAGTAATAGCTCCAGTACCAATCATTTTCTCCAACTCAGACGCCACAAAGGCAGCATGATTCAGACAACTAGGGGAGTTGGGGAAATACGCAGCCGGAGGAGTAGAGGAATCATACACCTTCTTCTTGAACTTGCCCTTAAATGGCTTGAAATAATGAGTAACATCCACACCATTAGAGAGCCAAGATCTAATATCATCAAGAGGCAAAACACTACCCTCGAAAGATGACAACACCTTTTCCCACTCATTCAACTGGTTATGAACTTGCCCTGAGACAAAATACTCAGGGTCCCTAAGAGGCAAAGACCGTGTATCAAATGCTGCGTCCCTCAACAACACATCTTCAAACGGTGTAACAACACAGGGAGGGGATCGAGGGCCCTCTCCATCCAACGTAGTCCAACGCACCTCCTGCCGCACTGATGCCATAGCTCTGACCGGGTCAAACCCCGACCGTAACTCCCAGTCTGGAGTATAAATCTTGAATTTACTGGCAGGCAACTGAAATCAATAATACGAAAAAACTAAGAGAATAGATGCTGGACTACAAGACAGAAAGAGCCCTCTACCCCCACCCGTGTAAGCAAAGCCTACTAGGGAAAAAGATTCCCTGGGCAAAGGTTTTGGGCACCCAAAAGATAGACCCTGGTCTACTTATCTCTAGCCTTCTTCATCTTGTCACAATCTTTGATATAATGATCACCATCACAAAACCAACAAGTAGCGGACTTTCCCCCACGATAACCTTTTCCATAGCCACCTCTACCATAACCTCGACCCCGAGAAGGGTAGTACGAACCAGGATACCCCGTTTGACACATTCGTTTCCCGATCGGCCAGCTCCATCACTTCTGCCATATTCCGTCCCGCCACCCGTCGGAATTCCTCCGCCAACTCACTTGCGGTCAAATTTTTCCGTCAGACGGTCCAAGGACACCGACGCAAAATCCTTAAAAGCATTTATCGAGGCAGCCCTGAAGCGCTTTAGCAGTGGGAGGGGGTCCACCCCCACCAACGAGTGCCGTCTTTTTAACACTGTAGGAAGCACCATGTCTAACAACAGCGGTAGCAGGCAGAGCTCGGAAAACTAAAAACAACAAACAGCAGGCTGGAACATGACTTTTCTCCGATCTGATTGCCCCCCCCCCCCCCGACACAAAAACCAGATCGTTGCCGTTGGTCACCACACCTCTCTGCAGCGTAGGAATATGGGCCTAGGCCTAGGCCTACACAGTGAGTACACACAAACCGGACATAAACACAACTTGCACATAACATACACTCAGGTCACTCAACCACCCTGCAGGCTGCACCCCTCCAGCAGGAAGACAACCAAGCCACACTGACTGATATTGTACTAATTGTAGGCCTAAACAACTTGACCTAGCACCCAGCCTACCACTGTAACTTGATGCAAAAAGAGAAAACCTCTTCCCCGTATTATAAAACTACTTGTACACATCACAATCATGGAAACACACTACAGACTTATGCACCCGACTGGGAACAACGTTTACATGACGTAGTGTTGGCCGTCGTCACGTCACCATGCATTTTACATTACTGTAACGTGACGAGACGCGACGTTTTCGCAAAACGCTGGTCCCAATCAAGTGCATGGATCCAAGCCATGCACACACGTGTATCCCTACCCTATGCACACCACGTGCCTCGAGCAATACATCGTGCCGTACATTCTGCACACCGCCAAGATGGCGCCCATCCCGCGGCAACACGCGCCGGTACAAAAAAACACTATAATCTCGCCAAATATTTACCCTACACGGTAAAAACCCTTACTCGGTTTGACTATAGTCCTTGCTCGACCATATTAAGCCCTTCACGGCTTGCCCTTCTCGGCGAAATACGAGATATTTACCTAAACGTGGCGACACGAACCGACCACACCCTCGACAGACACGGTCATCCAAGAAGAAGAGGCTGGTTCAAAGCGAGGCCACCTGGTGTCGCTCAGGACGGACTCGGGTCAAATCGGGTAGTTGTAAAACAAGAAACACAGAAACGAAACAGAAACACAGAAACGCAGAAACGAAACGCAGAAACGAAAATCAAACGGGTTTTCATAAAAGTTGGAATCAAGCGGCACGCCGATACTTTCCTTGCCCAATCCGTTGTTATTGTCGTTTAAACGTAAAATCTGAGGTTGGTGGGTTGCGGCCAGCCGGAATGCAATAGAGTTGTTGAGGGGATACATGGAGCAACTTGGGGGGGGGGGGGGGGGGGGGCGGCACGATATGGGTGAAGTCTTTTGAGGTGGTGGTGTAGTACTTTGGTAGGTTCGATTCGATTCCTACAGCATGTTATTTTAAATGAAGGTGCGGTGCAACATCTTGCCTTGTAGTGTTCAATTTACATGAAGTACCAGGATCATTCTACAAATCCCGTCTGATGCAGCACTAAATGCAAGGTACGGTACCAGTACATGGGTGAATCATTTCGACGTTATGTGAGACGTGAGAGACCAATTTTGGCGACTAGAATAGAGTAAAGTGTGGGGGGGGGGGGGGCGGGCACTAGATTTGGACTTGGAGTAACTCAATCTTGCCTGCCCAGCTGCTGCCTTTAAATAGTCCCTTTAAATATCTGTTTATGTTAATGAGGTTGCAGTAGGGAAGTTCAGCCTAGTGTCGTGCACAGGCCATGGAATGTACAAAAGAACAGGACTCGCTATTCGAAGGACTACTTTCTATTTACGCCGTGTAGTACATACATGTAGTGTATTGGCACGATCAAGGCCGGATGCTGCCAATCTGCGCACACGTTGATGAGGCTAAAAGGGGTATTGGGAAATGAGCATTCCTCCTTCCATTCCGACTGAATACCAGTTTTAGTTACACCCGCGTTCGCGGCCACAACCATGGCAACAAGATGGAGTCTGCGGACCAGAATTCGCCACAAGACTGGTTTCTGCGTTTCGTTTCTGTGTTTCTGTGTTTCTGTTTCGTTTCTGTGTTTCTTGTTTTACAACTACCCGGTCAAATCGGAGTCAACGTCGGAAAAGCGCGATATATCCAATCCGCGATTCTTTGAGATTTCGGGAAATGAAATTGTAAACAAACGCACGTGCACAGTTAAAATGGTCAACAAATGCGGATTTGGGTTTTTTCCCGGTTTTGAAAAGGGTTTCTTAGGAGCTGGGGGTGAAAATGGTGGTATTCATTTTACTATTATGTGCAGTTAGGAGCTTTAGTCATAGGGGATGGGAACTGTATGAAAAATCTGACTGCATGAAAAATCTGACTGTATGAAAAATCTGACCTGAAATTCCCGGGAAAATCCATATCTGTATTTGTTATTGAAGTGCAAAGTGCAAAGTTTGGACCACGTGTGTTTATTTACATCACGTGATCTGCTATCATGGATTGGATATAACATTGACCATAACACGGATACTGAATTTTTCCTTTTTTGTGCAATTTGTTGATGGAAACTACTTATGTAGAGTAGGAGGTGACTGGGCAGCCGATAGCTGGGTAAAATCGCCCTTAATCATGCCAATGGTCCTTTAATCCTTTAACTGCCAGCTTTGGGGTTCAGTGGCAGAGTGGATAGAGCGCCAGGCTTATAACGAGGTGGTCGTAGGTTCGATACTCAGACGGATCAACACTGTTTCATATTTGTGTCCTTGGGCATGGCACTTAACCCTACTTGCTTCTCTCCACCCAGGATAGGTATAGTCCTACCAGAAAGAAAATGTCCACCGTTTTTAAAAAATATCACAGTGATAAAATAAGATATTTGAATGCGTCGGTTTTCAGCAGAATATGGTATATTTAGTTGGTCATATATCTGTTGTATTTGGATACACCTTTTTCCATCCCTTCATTATGAACAAACATTTTTAAAAAGGTCCAAAAATCACTTTTTTATTTCACGTGCCTTTTTAAAAATTCACATGAGCCCATGAACCTTGCTTTATGACCATCATTTTTTGGCACTTGCAATTTCATAGAAAGTGTTCGATAGTCATGACAAATGCACATTTTTGCTTAGGATTTTTATGTTATTTTTCCGTTACCTTTGATAAAGACCCCCAATCCTTCATGTATGAGCCGAGTTGGCCATTAAAGACCCAGACTGACTGCATTGCTGACCGCGAGGGGTGTTTTGAACAGGGGGGTTTAATACTATTGAGTTGGAGTCATTGGGAAAGACATAGCCAGGTACATCACTTTAAAATTGGAATAAAATGGAATTTAAATGGAGAAAATGAAAAAACATGGTCATGGTTGACATCTTGGAATTTTGTGACACCAGATTGAGGCTTAGTTAAATCTGATCACAGAACAAGTACACAGTAACAAAAAATTAGGCCCAAATACAAAATGACCTCGCTACATAATGGTAACAACTCGAGATATTTTAATTCGAATGTTGGAGTGAGACAGGGAGAAAATTTGTGGCCTCTACTCTTCTCAACTTTTCTATACGATATGGATGCGTTTTTCAAAGAGAGAGGTAAGGTTGGCTTGAAACTCATTGAACAGCTAGATAAGGATGCAAGAACAGGTGAAGTTGAGGTCTTCATGAAATTGTTAATCTTGATATATGCCGACGACACTGTATTTATGACCGATAGTGAAGAAGAAATATAGCTTATACGACTATTGCATCAGTAACAAACTTCAGGTTAAAAAAGGTAAAACAAAGGTTATGGTCATCACTAAATCTAAAGCTCGCGTAAACAATCTTCAAGTCTGGAGATTCTTACTTAGAACGTGTCGAAGAATACCTTTACTGGGGTATTGTTTTTTTAAGGGAACGGTAACTTTTCCAAGGCAAAAAAGGGCTCACCGATAAGGCAGCAAGAGCGATGTATGCAGTTATACAATGAAACGGCCAAGGGCCATTGTGCTCACCGTAGAGATATTAGGCGGTTAGGAATTCATCCTGGTAACGAAACAGGCTAGTATACATATAGGTCAAACCAAAGTTGGTATGACATGTGATATATCGTTGTTTGTACCTACCATAAAATATCATTGAAAACAAGTCACTAATAAGAAAGATATTGCACTTTTTACCTTTTTACTTTTGGCCTTCTGGTGACCAAGTCGAGAATCAGATCAGATCGAATTTCGGTGTCCGAGGTTACATAAGGTACGGAGTCATGCGTAACAAAATTCAAGTTCATAGCTTTAGGGGTTAAGAAACGTGCCATAGTTACACTCAAACGACCAATTTACGCCATTTGACCTACGTGACCTTGTAATTAGGTCCAATCAAAAACCCGTATGATATGTGATGTATCCTTGCTAGGAGAACCGACCATAAAAAATTTATCAAAAACGAGTGACTCATCTATCGTCACACTTTTTAGGTTTCCACGTCTGGCCCCCTGGTGGCTAAGTCAAGAATGAGATCGGACTGAAATTCGGTGTCAGAAGTAAAATGACATAGGGAGTCATGTGTGCCAAATTTCTAGTCCATAGCTTCAGCAGTTAAGAAACGTGCCTTAGTTACACTATAACGGCCAATTTACACCATTTAACCTCTGTGACCTTGAAAAATAGTTCAAATCAAAAACCCGTAGGATATGTGATGTATCCTTGCTGGGAGTACCTACCATAAGGACATCATCAAAAACAAGTCACTTTTTTAGGTTTGGCCCCTGATAGCCAAGTAAAGAATCAGATCAGACCAAAATTCAGTGTCAGCGGTTGGAGTCAGGTGTACCAAATTTCAAAGTTCATAGCTTTAGCGGTTGAGAAAAGTGCCATAGTTACACTCAAACGGCCAATTTACACCACTTGAACTCTGTGACCTTGAAAATTAGATTAAATCAAAAACCGGTACGATATGTGATGTATCCTTGCTAGGAGAACCTACCATAAAAATATTATTGAAAACGAGTTATTCATAAGAGAGATATCACACTTTATAGGTTTCCACTTCTGGCCCCCTGGTCAAGAATCAGATCGGACCGAAAGTCATTGCCAGTGGTCACCTGACCTGGAGGGTCCTGTGTAAAAAGTTTCAAGTTCATAGCCCTAGCGGTTAAGAAACGTGCCGCTGTTTTGAAGCAGGATACGACGGAAACGGCGACAACGGCGGACGGACACAGCAGTGTTGGATAGACTCCCCTGCGGTGAGCCAAAAAGGTAGAAGGTTAGATCTACCATTTGATATCATGTTAAACCTTTTTGACGCATGTGTTGCACAAATTTTATTATATGGATCTGAGCACTGCTGACCTGAGGTATGTGGGTTCGAATCTTTTGTTATTTTTGAGAAAGTTCAGACAAGGTTTTGTAAATTAATTACCTGTACAAGCAAATACAAACATAACACAGTGTGATATGGTGAGTTGGGTTGTTTCCCTTTAAAGATGTTAGCAAAACTGAGAATGGTCAATTTCTGGAATAAGAGTGTAAAGGGTAAAAAGAGCAAACTATCTTATATTTTATATAGAATTGTGGTTCATTTAGACCAGGTAGGGAGATACAGCTCTCCTTGGTTAGTATTTGTTAGAAGTATTTTTGAAGAGTGTGGTATGAATTATATTTGGTTAAACCAGGCAGCAGACAACCAAGGGAAGTTTGAAATGATAAGTACGAGAATTAAAACTACCTTGTCAGACCAATTTGTTCAAGACTGGGCAGCAATGATCAACAATAAGGACACTTTCATGTTCTACCAGAACATTTATGTACCACTTTTGTAGACTTTAGAACTTGGTCATACAAGTTACCTACCAATCAACTCCCGGAAAAATATTACAACTCCAATACGTGAAAAGTTTTGCACAACATGTAATCTCACAAGAACTGGAAATGAATTTCATTTCATTTTCGAATAATGTCCTGCGATAGATCATCTACGGAGAGAGCTTATTCCCCCAAAATTTTTACAACATCCAAGAAACATGTCAAAATTATTTAACTCTAAAAATAAAGGCCACATTATAAGATTAGCCAAAGTAATACAGAAAGGCCTGAAGGAATATGCCCTCCTTCCTGACATTCCGTAGTTATTAGAAGTAGTTTTCGTTTATGTTGTTTTTATATTTTCATACATATTTTTTTCCATCCACTACATAAATGTCATCTTGTGTTCATACTGTAATCAAAAAATGCAACACTTATATACTTTTGTAAAATTTTGCCCCTCTATATACCCGCGCACATCGCGGTTAGAGCGCAATAACATTTCGTATTTCGTATTTCGTTTCTATGGCAGCTTCGAGGATCTGTTTAAGCTAGTTTGTTACGAAAATAAGTTAAAATATTCGGCAGTTAAAGGGTTAAGTTTGGGCATGGTGACAATAAAATGATCAATATGGTAAGCACGTTATTATTCAAAGACGATACAATCAATAAACGCAATGCTTTTTTCAACAAACGTAAACAGAGCTGAACAATCACAACAAAACAATGCTTTGAGTCAATCCAAATTGCGCTCACCTGTCCAGCGGAGTCGCGTATCTTTTCCACCAAGTATTCACCCTTGTCATCTTTGTATTGCACAATTAAAGCAGACATCTCAATAAGGAAGGAGTCCAACTCTGTTTTGTTCCATGCCTCAAACACCTGGAAATAATCGGGTAAATTGTAAAATAAACATAATTATTTCAATCCTACAGACTGTGCACTATTTGTTTCTTGTGGTGCATTAAAAATTGCAATCACTGTGTGTTTATGATATAAAATCTATTTAATTCCTTTAGACTCCTACATTGCACATTATTTCAGAACAGTTCAATGGACCCTATTTCAAAGTGACTGCAAGGATTTGCCATAGTTTTGGGTAGTTTTGTCGACAGAATTCACGAAGTGTCCAATATCTAAGTGTTCATTGAATTGTTTAACAGTTCTTGCATCTCATACTCACTGAAAACATGTGTCTATTGATTTGTGGCAGAAATTGTTTGTAATTGAGAGCGAATTAAATAGTGTCCTGCATAAAGTCAGATATGAAAAAGTAACTCACTTTACCCATCTCGGGAGGCGTCATTTCAAGCGTTTCACGCATCAAGTGATATGCCTCACAGATCAGCTGCATGTCGCCATACTCGATACCGTTGTGGACCATCTTGACGAAATGTCCTGCCCCTTCGTCGCCAACCCAATCACAGCATGGTTCTTTGCCGATTTTAGCGGCAATGGATTGGAAGATTGGCTTTAGATGGGGCCTGAAGCAAAAATACCACAATTTTTTTAAAGGGCAGAAAAATGTCTCTCCTTCGCTGTGAAATTCAAATAGTGTATTCAGGTCAGTGGTCGTCTTAAGTTGATGTCGATGTAGCCCAAACGACATAAGGATGGAAAGTAAATTAAGCTCCTGCAAATCAAAAACTTAATAACATGTATTTCTTTAGTTGTTAAAATGTTTTAATGTCAAGGCCAATGCGATGTGATTACAGTTGTTTATGGTACATTTCTGACCAAGGTACGTCCCTACCTTGAGTCACAATCTATTTTAGGAACTGACCAGAGATGACGTTCAATCTCATCACTTACCATGCCTCCGGTGCACCGCCCGGCATCAGGCTAGGCCCATACTTTGCACCCCTCTCGCCACCATTTACACCTGAGCTATCACTTACCATGCCTAATGTTGACGGCCTGCATCAGGCTGGGGCCATACCTGGTACCCTCCTTACAACCACTTACACAATACGTTTGCAGCACCTTGAAGATAAAACCATTTGTATAGCTCCTGATCCATCACTTACCATGGCTCTGATGATGCACTGCCTGGCATCAGGCTTAGGGCATACCTGGCACCCTCCTCACTACCACTCACACCTGATCCATTACAGACCATGCCCCCAGTGCACTGCCCGGCATCAGGCTAGGGCCACACCTGGTACCCTCCTCACTACCACTCACACCTGATCCATTACAGACCATGCCCCCAGTGCACTGCCCGGCATTAGGCTAGGGCCACACCTGGTACCCTCCTCACCACCACTCACACCTGATCCATCACCGACCATGCCTCAGGTACACCGCCCGACATCAGGCTGGGGCCACACCTGGTACACTCCTCACCACCACTCACACCTGATCCATTACAGACCATGCCTCAGGTATACCGACCGGCATCAGGCTGGGGCCCCACCTGGTATCCTCCTCACCTCCCACCACCACTCACACCTGATCCATCACAGACCATGCCTCAGGTACACCGACTGGCATCAGGCTGGGGCCACAGCTGGTATCCTCCTCACCACCACTCACACCTGATCCATCACAGACCATGCCTCAGATACACCGACCGGCATCAGGCTGGGGCCACACCTGGTATCCTCCTCACCACCACTCACACCTGATCCATCACAGACCATGCCTCAGGTACACCGACCGGCATCAGGCTGGGGCCATACCTGGTATCCTCCTCACCACCACTCCCACCTGATCCATCACAGACCATGCCTCAGGTACACCGACTAGCATCAGGCCGGGGCCATACCTGGTATCCTCCTCACCACCACTCAGACCTGATCCATCACAGACCATGCCTCAGGTACACCGAACGGCATCAGGCTGGGGCCACACCTGGGATCCTCCTCACCACCACTCACACCTGATCCATCACAGACCATGCCTCCGGTGCACCGCCCGGCATCAGGCTGGGGCCACACCTGGTATCCTCCTCACCACCACTCACACCTGATCCATCACAGACCATGCCTCAGGTACACTGCCCGGCATCGAGCTGGGGCCACACCTGGTATCCTCCTCACCACCACTCACACCTGATCCATCACAGACCATGCCTCAGGTACACTGCCCGCCATCAGGCTGGGACCATAACTGGCACCCTCCTCACCACCACTTACACCTGATCCATCACAGACCATGCCTCAGGTACACCGACCGGCATCAGGTTGGGGCCATACCTGGCACCCTCCTCACCACCACTTGCACCTGATCCATCACTTACCACGCCTCCGGTGCACCGCCCGGCAACAGGCTGGCGCCATACCTGGCACCCTCCTCACCACCACTCACACCTGATCCAACATAATGGAGACCCTTTGCCTTCAAGTCCCTGCAACGTCTCTGAAAAAGTGTTTTAATGAACAGGCCATTGGCCAGTGTGCTCACCGTATAGGTATTTGGTGGTTAGGAGCCCATTCTGGTTGATAAACAGGCTACATGTATAGTATATACGTAAAATCAAAGTCAGTATGACATGTGATGTATCCTTGCTTGGAGGACCTACCATAAAAATATCATCGAAAACAAGTCACTAATAATTTTTAGTTTTGGACCCCAAGTGGCCAAGTCCAGAATCAGATCGGACCGAAATTTGATGTCTGAGGCAACATGGCCTTGAGAGTCGTCTGTACCAAATTTCAAGTTCATAACTTTCGTGGAAAATGTGGTTAGGAAACGTAACATAGTTACACTCAAACGGCCAATTTACGCCATTTGACCTCTGTGACCTTAAAAATTAGGTCAAATCAAAAACCGGTATGCTATGTGATGTATTCTTCCTAAGAGAACCTGTCATAAAAAAATTATCGAAACAGGTCACTCATAAGAGAGATATCACACTTTTTAGGTTTCCACTTTTGGCCCCCTGGTGGCCAAGTCAAGAACCAGATCAGACAGAAATTTAGTGTCAGAGGTCACCTGACCTGGGGGGGGGGGGGGGGGGGGGGTCTGGTGTACAAAGTTTCAAGTTCATAACTTTAGCGGTTAAGAAACGTGCCACTGTTTTTAAAACAGGATACAGACGACGACGACGGACGACAAACACAGCGGTACTAATACTATAGATTCTAACATAGCTTTATTAAAATTTTGCATGTATCATACACAGGGTCTCATTCTTGTGCCAGCGGTATTGATTTTTTTATCAAGATACAGACAGCGCAATCAAGTTGCTCGTGCTGTGTTGGAGTCGATGGAAAAGAGAAAGTTATCAGTAGGTCTTGTCAGAAATCATTAATTGTTTTGTGTGACCCAATTGAAATTAACATGGCACTGTTGGGTCCCTATGCTGAAATCGAGTCAGTCAGGTGGAACTTCAATTTCCAAGCGCCTCAGATTTAGGCCTAATTTTTTTTATCTCCAGCCTCCCATTGTGCCGTGTTAAATCCATGAGTAATCGTGAGAGGGTTGAGATGTGCACACACCGCTTCTGTTCTTTTAGATCGAAGACTGAAAGTGAAGGCAAGGCCAGCAAGTTGTCATAGACGTTTTTTTGACTGGGCTTCCTTGGATCAGTGAGTCATAGCCTGCCGAGAGTGTGAATAAAATATATAATGAAAATCTTTCATTACATTGAAATCCCATCTCTGATTGAAAGGACACTACTATCCAACTCCCATGTTTCAAAATTCTAAATCAGCCCCTTGCGGCTGATTTCTAACCACCACTATCTCATGGGTACCCACTGAAAGTGTTAGGAACTTACATTGGTGTCTGTGTATTCAGAGTTCCCGCCATCAATGATGATATCACCAGCTTCCAACAGGGGGACCTGAAAAAGACAGATACTACGTTTGAATAATGGATTGACATGACTAATATTTGGAAAGCCCTTCTGCAGGTACTAATTCTGTCACCAACAGGAGACAGTTTGGCCAAAAACAACAATGGGCATGGTAACACGGTAGCGGATTATTTATTCATTTATATATTCACATTTCGCCCCTTCTCACTTTGCCCCTTCGCATTTCGCTCCCAATCTATTCCCAATTCGTCCCTTTCCCATTTTGCCCCTTTTCGATTCGCCCCGCTGGAATTTGCCATATCGGAATCGGTGAACTGGCAAACAAAGTCACAAGGCATGATGGAGAATGCAATAAAATTCTTTCAAACAAAGCCTGGCTGTAGACCAGCAATACAAATTCCGTTTTGATAAACTGCACGGCAAAAAACACTATTGGAAATGCGTAAATGAACTCTCCAGAGCCCTGGCCCACACAGAATGGGAAAGGGGCAAAATGGGAAGGGGCAAAGTGGGAAGGGGTGAAATGGGAAGGGGCGTAGAGAGAAAGGGGTGGATTGGGAAAGGGGAGACATGGGAAAGGGTGACACGGGAAAGGGTGACACGGGAAAGGGGCGACACGGGAAAGGGTGACACGGGAAAGGGACGACACCAGAAAGGGGCGAACTGGCAATGGGGCGAATTGGGAAGGGGCGATATGGGAATTGGAGAAATAGAAAAGGGGCAAAATGGGAATAACTAAGGGGCAAATTGGGAAGGGGCGAGATGGGAAGACACCGATTTTTGTTGGGTGTATGGAGTCCACTAAAGGTTACTGTCCACCAATGACTATGTGGGATATTTTACTTGCCCAGGCATAGACACTCGGGTACAAGGTCAACAGCTCTCAGTCCCATCCAACAAACCCTCGAATATTCATTCATTGTGTTGTGAAGAGCCAGGAATTTCAGTTCCTTGAAAGCCACCCTAGACACAGTGGTTCATCCTGACAGACAATCCTGGGTTCTCTCCAGGACCAGACCCGGGTCCTATTGTGTGGCAGCCAGCAGTGTTTAAAACCACTAGAATATGAGGCTCCTCAAAGGAGTTTTTGGTATAGCTGAACAAAATGATCTCTACCAAATGTCTACCTACCAGTTTGTCAATAAATGCATCCACCGCAGCCCCGGCCTTCACAAGTAGCATCACCTTCCTTGGCTTCTTCAACTTCTTCACCATTTCCTCCATGGAATGAGCTCCAATGATTTTCGTACCCTTAGCTTCATTAGCCAGGAAATCATCCACTTTTGATACGGTTCGGTTGAATGCGCACACCTTGAATCAGACATAACTAACATTACCCACAAAAGGCACCTCTTATATCCTGGACATTAACACACCGGGCGTGTTGAGGAAAGATCATTGATATCGACAGAGTTAGCTAGCAAGCACTGTGAATACCATCTGTCTGGATGAAGTCGGGTGTTCCATCAAGATGTTGACAATTCTTCAAGAAACATGTCTTGAACATGTGTGGACCAAGTAGGGAGTTTGTTCCTTTCCGTCATATCCTCATGTTCACCAGAGGCAACCCCTTCAGAAAACTGCCAGTACTAGGTCCTTGGGAAAGGACGGATTAAGCCTTGTCGCCTGCCAACTGAAAAATTATTTAACTACAAAGGTTACAAACTGCTCAAGAAAATATTCTATCAAGGGCTTACCTTGTAGTCATGGTCATTCATGTTGAGAATGATGTTTTGGCCCATGACGGCCATGCCAATCAAAGCGATATCTGCCCTGGAAAAATAAGCATCGTGCAATTCGAAGTCAGTTGCTCAGTAAATTCATGATTAGGCATTTAGGGGAAAGGCTTCTTCGAGGTTCACCTACCTCCATTGTTTGGGAAGACTTATACACAAGACCACTGAGTAGATTTCTGAGGTATCAGACAACACCCGAGTGATTGTCTTTGGCTTTGAAACTGCAGAGACCACAGTTCGATTTATCTATGCCGCAAACAGACAAAAGAGCAATTTAAAATGAAGATATTTCCCTGCTTCAGAAATACAGCATCACATCGAAAAACATCCATGACCATGCAGAACTTGCAACTGAGCAGGACTGGGTGAACCAGAGAAACCATTCCAAGCATTGAGTTCCATGACGAAATAAAGTCAATGTTAAACATATACACCAGTGCGTTGCTTGCGACATCTTGTATTATAACGACATCATTTATAACATCATATCACTTTCCTTCTGGTAGCCTAAAATGCCCACATTACATTTTTTTCCTTTATTACAGACAAATGAACACTGGCAAATGAAGTAGTTCGGTATCATCGTCAACAATGTCTCAACATTCCAAGCCTAGATTCACAAATGTGCTATCATAGTATGATATTATCTCATGGCAGAAGCGGTGTGATTCAGGCAGACTTCCCATCACTTTTTGCCTTTGAACATGCAATCTGTAGCAATGTGACCATAAAAAATCATCAGTCGTGTGCTTCATCAATTCTAGGCTACCACGCCGAACTTGGCCGGTTTTGTGAGATATTTTCATTTGAATCGGCCATGACATTGGTTTGTGTAATGGATTTTACTGATCCATATTTGGCCCCTCTCTGTAGTTGTTTTTCACCAGGGGGCTATTGGTTTATTCATGCAATATTTGGAACAGCCTGCGGGTGCAGGGTCTGGGGGTGTAGGTTTTTTCATTTGGCCAGATCTATCAGGCTCAAATTCCTTGGTGTTGATATTTCTGTGTGGCTTCACTCAGATCTAGGGGACAATCTGGGAGAAGGCAACCACACTAGAGCATGCCTAGAAATGGTTTACATGTTTCGGTTCCCCAAAAAGAACTAATATTTCCTCATCGCTCTGATTTAATCTAAGTAGTCCTCTATACACTGCAATAGGCCTAACCTACTCCATGACTCGAGCCAAACTTTTGCAACCAATCGTTGCTAGCACTCCCGAATCGTCAATTAATCTCCAGTCCATGACACTTAAGAGCGATGTGCCTAGTGAAAAAACAACTGGAACAGTTGCTACAATCAATAAAATGTATCAAGTTATATAATATCAGTTAAAACATTCGGCCTTCTTCAATACATTTATCAATATATTCGCACTTTAAATGAACTTTGAGTTTTAAAATGACTTGCGCAAAGTCACAATTTTCACACAGGAAATTTTAAGGAACCTCATAGCCTGGTGGTAACACTGCTGGCTACCAGGCAATAGGGCCCGGCTTCGATCCCGGGGAGAACCCAGGATTGTATTTCTGGATGAACCAGTGTGGCTATCAAGGAACTAAATTTCTTGGCTCTTCACAGTCGTTCGAATGAGACAAAAACAAGGTTTCTTGCATCTGAGTTGTTCTTTAACTACGCTGTAGAGTCTGAACATGAGAATTTAAATGGGATTAACTGAACGTCCATAAGGATACTAAACGTAACTGTAAAGGATAAAGTGACTTTGTGCTTTTGAACAACCGGTGTATCTGGTGTCTACGCCAGGGCAGGTTAAAGGGCAGTATCTAAAACCACATACCACATACCCACATGCCAATTTTTTCCAGGTGGGGCAATCCAATAACGACCCTCTCAGCCAAGAATAATTATTCCGCAGGATAATGTGTCATCAATAGAAATGTCAATGGTATGATTTAAGATTGAAATATCGACAGATTTCCCTTTAACACTAGAAAGTGACGGTGGAGCCCTCTAGGATTTAAATATCACCATATCCCCCTTTGTATCGACAGATATTCCCATTTGGCAGAGTACCACATCCGGTGGAAATATCGACAAATTTCCCCTTTAACATAAGTTACTGGCGGTGGCGCCCTCTAAGGTCGAAAGATTCACAGATTTCCTATAACAATAGTTGTGAAGAAAAAGCTTCAACCGTCATTGGATTGCCCCACCTGGAAAAATTCGCATGTGGGTATATGGGTATGTGGGTATGTGGGTATGTGGTATGCGGTATGCGGTTTTGATACTGCCAGGTTAAAGACCCAACCAAGTCAGAAACATGACTCGTGAGTACAATGCAGCTTGCGTGGACTCTACTTCTGGACGAAGTCACAAAGCCAATAAACCCAATTGGCGCCTAACCATAGTGGCACGCTAAAATGCTCATCCCGCTTTGGACTGGAGGAGGAATACTCCCTGGAGAAAATCTCCTTCAAGTGCAGAGCGAACCCTGACCTCTGAACAATACAAGAAATTGAAAAGAAGTACCGGTAAACCCACATGACCTTCTGATCAGATCATACAAAACTTGTGCATGACCAGAATCAACAAATTTCCATGCACTGCTCTCTGTTAGTGTTACTACATGTATGTATGCTTTAGCCAAAGAGAGACCATTGATTGAGGTAAGGTTTACGCATCATGAAAGGGTGACCTACATTAGGGACATGTGCATTTGTCATGACTATTGAACACACTCAATGGAATTGCAAGTGCCAAAAAATGATGGTCATAAAGCACAGTTCATGGGCTCATTTGAATTTTTGATATAATATTTGGTGGTTAGGAATTCATCTTGGTTAAGAAACATGCTACGTGTATAGCATATAGGTCAAACCAAAGTCGGTGTGACATATGATGTATCGTTGCTTGCATCACAGGCACCATAATCTATACATTTCTGGGTTCGTCTGAATCCAGAGAAGAAGTCTACAGCATTTTCATTGCATTTACGTGTAATTCATAAGTTCACCGATAGGTGGCGCCACCTTTGACACCACTTGGATCCTGAAAATGGTAAATAATTGAACAAGAAATGGCATGATGTGTGCGATCTTCAAACTGGCCTCAATAGGTTCAAAATGAATGATTTTGGAATGCCATTAGCATTACCACCGGCAGATAGCCAAATGCATCTAGTTTCTTTATTTGATGTGAACACATGGGGTCATCTCAGCTATTTTTTTGCCATATGGCCTAGAATTTGGGTGAGCATAATTGACACTCGCACAACTACGCCCAACCTCGCGTGGCAGATGGAAGGTATGTTACATATTGAGGCCAAACTGGGGATTGAGACCCGCTTCAAATGGCACAGATTCTAGGCTCATAAAATCGCCAAAGACAGACATTCTGTTGAAAGGCGCGCATTTGCGCTTGCACGCCTTTGCGCGGCAAAATTGTCATTTTGGCCGCGCATGGAATTGCGCGCCTAGCTCTTCAAAAAGTTTTAAAATTCGCGCACCTGGATATCCCGACTGCAGCGCCGCCGACAGGCATATTATTGTAACTACATCATAGACTGTAACAGTGCACGCCATTGGTCAATGTCGGGGGTCACTCGAAAGGCCAACCAATGGAATCGCTCCTAGCATGGGAATCTGTGATTCTCATTATTATCAATCATCGCCGCCGGGTAGAAGTCGCAAACAGCGACTTTCAAGAATTACTCGATTAGGCTATGAAAATAAAAGTTAGGCGAGTAAATATTTGCTCACCTAGGTATTTTTCAACAGAAGGTCTGCAAAGATCCCTCTGCACATGGAAACTAAGACGAGGGCATCAAAGTAAATAAAAATTGGAACAGGTTGGACCCATTCATGAACATGGAAACAGCCTGCGTCTTAAGAACTACATTTCTCGGGGGGGGGGGGGGGCAAAACGACCCCGTCCCCACAGTTAGTGCCACCTTATAAGAGAGATATCACACTTTTTAGGTTTCAACATATGGCTCCCTGATGGCCAAGTCAAGAATCAGATCAGACCAAATTCAGTGTTAGACTAGAGGTCACCTGACCTGGGGGTCCTGTGTACAAAGTTTCAAGTTCGTAACTCTAGGGGTTAAGAAACGAGCCACTGTTTTTGAAACAGGATACAGACGACAACGGACACATCAGTATTGTATGTATTCACCCACGGTGAGCCAAAAAGGCTTTGACCAGAGCCAATGTCTGGCATCTATGCCCTAGATACCTATTGTTCAGAGTAATTTTGTGGCATATGGACTATCAATATCAGGGATCCTCCATATAGAATTGTTGAATGTTGTCTGTCTTGAGGATGATGACACAGCAATTTTCCAATTGACATGATTGTCGTGTCGCTTTTGTGTTCTGGGGGATTTCCCAAGTATATCCAGCATCCCCACGTGACGTCGCGCGCAAGATGCCATGATTGTTCTGAAATCAAGTCAATTTTTGTTGAGTGCCACAATTTACCCCCCTGGTTGCAAATAAGAAGCTATGTGAACTACTTTGAAGGTCTTGGGGGAAAAGCGTAATGTAAGCGAGCCTGTCTGGAATCCACGTTCGTAGTGATTCTAGGTCAGAATTTACTCCAGCAATGTCGACTAGTTCTGAATGCTGCTCGCCGGTGTGACGTAATATGTACACGTTCCTCTGTGCTGTGTGTGGCACATTTTTATCGAGGTTTTAAGTGACCTATGCGTTGTGGATTCACCGTAATCCTGGTTAAGTAAGCTTCAGTTGTGTTGAGCCATCATTATAGCTCCCACTATCCCAGTTCATGCTTTGTCAGGGTGTTTTGGGCTACAGGTCATGCCCAAGTTTCAGCTCTGGAGTTGAAGTAGTTCGAAATCCTTAGCTCAGGTGGCAGCACCTGACGGTCCGTGTCCCATCTTCATTCCATGTTCAGGGTTATACATGTTTGTCTTTTGTTCCTCAAACTTTATGTATTTCAGTTAAAACCACATGGTCATCATCGTTCAATACGAGACAAGACCACTAATGAATATTCATAGGTTGGATGGTCGAGGCCTATCAATTAGACGAGTGCATGTTTTTAACTCTCAAGTACATATTTGGAGAGGTATTGAAAAAATATTTGTTGTGGCAAGTCTACAGATATAAAGAAATTATTTGATGAAAAAATTAATTTCGAATTTTGCTAATTGGGTAATAGGGGGCGTGTTTTGAGTTTTTTCTGCCAGTTGGCTGAAAAGAGTGGAAATATCAAAGTCTGTCTAATTTGTCGATTATCAAAAAATTTCCGTGGTCAATCACCAGTTTATTTTTCACCATTTACTTGCCCGACTGTCCGGAATAACATAGTCTAAATTTCAGATTCACAACCGCACGCATTATTTGATGCGTCGCGGTCAAACATTGACAATTTAACTGCTAAAAGGCTTAAAAATCAATTGTGGTCTTGTCTCATACAAGATACTACTACTAGGAGCATCAGTTGTTTAATGATTCGAAGTTGGTCGTAAGCGACAGGAACCACAAGGCCCAGTGAAAGTGAGATCACATCGATGAATGGGAAAATTGCTGTGTCATCATGAATCAGCAAGATATTATATATATCATAGAACAACTTGAAGGAAAGTAGCTCGGTATAGAATAGTTTTTTGAATTTATGCATGCACGGTCTGCCTGTTGTCGCTCAAATTTCACAATTCGCGAGTCAAGACGGTAAAGATTCATCCTTTAGTATACGCATAGGTATAAGAACTCTGAACATGTATGAGGCCTACTGCAATCCAAGGCAAGGGTTTGTTTACAAGCAGATCGAGGTATACAATGCTGTACAAAAAATTCACTTCCTAACTTATCCCATTGTTTAGCCCAATAATCCCGCTAACTAGGCTTTAGGGGCCGGTGGTTTCAGCACTTTTATTACAGTAAGTCTAATAAGATGTCATTCATAAGCCCCCCTCTTAGGAGGGGCTCTTAAGATACACGTGTGTGCGGGAGTACATAATGTAAATGAATTATTAGAAATAAAGAGAGTAACTATTGTATATCCTACAAACAAATTTTTTTGGTATTTTTCTGAATTAACTCCGTTTAGTTTACCGATTTCTCCGCGATCTTCCGGTGGTGGTTGCTATCCCATTGGTTGAAATTAAGTTAAATTAAATTAAAATTAATTTAAATCTTCATGGGAATTCGCTACATCATATGCCTAAGAAATTGGCCAATTATATTAATATTTTTATTAGAGAAATATCCGTCCTAAATAATGACAGAAAAGGGTGGTTTATTTCAATTTTGTGTCGACATGGTCGAGGTCACGTGACATAAACAAAACAATCGCACACACCCGTCCAAAAAGGGCACTTTAAGAAAAACAAATACGTTTTTCCTGCTTAAAACCACACTGACGACTAAGTTATTTTAGTCTACTACCCAAATCTGAAGTATCAAAATGAATTACAAACTAGAACTAGCTCTATTTAGCAAAAGTTGCGTGAAAAATTCGGGTGAGCGACATTCTGAACCCTAGCGGCCAATAAATAAACTACTTTCAGCCGTCTGCTCCGGTCTCGTTAGGGAGTTTTCCCAAATGTACGCGATGATGACGTGCCCCATTAACAGGACGTAACATCTATTTTAAAATGCGTTTCCAAAGTGAATGCATGAGGACAATCCATTTAAGTGTCGTATATCACTGGAAACGCCCGATTCCCGTGAATAAGGACAATCACAATGTATTTCATTACCAAAACAAAAATGTGTCGGAAGGAACTATAATTACTATATGGATGGTCCCATCGCACCCCCCCCCCCCTCCAGCAGTATGACACAGAAGGGCTAGTTGACTGTCCACCGGGGGGGGGGGGGGGGGGGGGTTGGGGGGAGCCTTTCCCCCCGACACATGCCTAAAAAAACCAGGAAACATTTATTTGTATTCTAATTAGAAAAACTGCCGCCTAAATCACGCATTACTCACAAAAATGCCGACGTTTTATTTCAATTTTGCCGAGGTCACGTGACATATAGTTTATTCCACACACACGCGCGCGCTCGCCTGGTAACTGTTGCCAAGACGTGTTTCTTCAGTGTTTTCTCGAAATCACACTAAATCAACAATACAATATGATCCAAATAATGCAAATACGCTTTTCGTGCCATCTAACATGCACTTCACTGCCCACTGCGCGTGCAAATTAGCGAGAAAAAATTATTGTCAAAACTCTCGCAGATTCGTGAAACAAGTCTCAGTTGGCAAATTGGCCGAACTCTCAATATACACCATCTAGATTCTGCACCCTAGCGGACAGAGACAAACTACTTTCGGCCGTCTGCTTCAGTGGCGTCCGCACACGAATGAAGACACGATTTCGATTCTTCCTTTCAAATTTCCCAAATTTCTTGCAATATTTAGTAATTTTAACAGCAGTAAACCAATTCAATTGATCATTATTACCATTCAGAACATACAAAGAGACTTTTTCCATAACACGACCTTTCGCAAATAATTATTTTTGGCATTTTGTGGCACTGGCACTTCTTTATTTGCACAACTATCACAAGTACAGATAACATCCATCGCCCCCCCCCCAGCGGTAAATGACATGGAAGGGCTAGTTGACTGTCCGCCGGGGGGTTTGGGGGCTCCCCCCATTGCACTGGAATAACATCCATCCCCCCCCCCCCCCCCCAGCAGTATGACACAGAAGGGCTAGTTGACTGTCCACCGGGGGGTTTGGGGGGGCTTCCCCCCAACGCACTGGTTAAAACCTATGTCGACGGAGGGGGGTTTGGGGGTAGTCCCCCCCACTGTAACAGCTGTAGTTGTTAGAGCTTGCACTTAACATATGCTCGTACGTAGGGGGGTTCGGGGTTGCTCCCCCGACCTAAAGGGGGGCTCACTTAAGTCCTTGACTTTACATATTAATACAAAGTACGGATTGGTACAATATAAAGACATGACAAGGCCCACCAAAGACGGAAACAGTAAAATAGTGAGGAGTAAATTCGGAAAATCGACACTTACTGTTCCGCCATTTTGAGAGTCTCGCGCAACTGAAAATCGTCTCTTCAATGTCTCATTAGGGAGTTTTCCCCGAATGTATGTGATGATGACGTGCCCCTAACATCTATTTTAAAAGAAAATTATTATTCGCCCGACTGTCGTGTCTTGACTGAAGATTTTCTGCGCTATTGACCCGACTACAATATAATGTATTTGCTGGTCGACAGTCGTGTCTCGAGTCAAGATTCCCCGCGCTATTCATGCTATTGACCCGACGACTCAGTTGATGACGTCATCGGGTGGCCAACGTTCCCGAAGCCGCCACTAGGGTTAGTGAGCGGAAAATTGGGGGAAAACAATGGCGGCGGATGTAGGTCAAGCGGGCCATACATACTAGTATCCCTTCTTTCTCCTGCTTCTGTTCGAGGACCGTTTCTCCTACTACACCTCAGACCATGGAGGTATTATTAGTCGGGTCGATAGCGCAGAAAATCTTCAGTCAAGACACCTCCATGCTCAGACCAAGTTCTGGTGTTGTAGTTTGGTTGCCAAACTCTCCGCTAGGGGCAGTATCATGCCCCGACCGTCGTGTACAAAGGACCGATTTCCTTCACTCGAGATCCGACGGTCGGGTCAACAAGACCGATTTCCTTCAATGTAGATCCGACGGTCGGGTAAATAAGACCGGTCATTTTAAAATGCGTTTCAAATGTGATTGCATGAGGACAACCCATTTCTGTCGTATATCACTGGAAACGCCCGATTCCTCTGATTCTGCAGGATGTTAAATCGGGCAATTTATTTCTTTGAATAAGTCATAAGCGTCGCATTGGCTCCTGGCTCTGTTGTCCATTCCAAATGGCAATATTGCCAATTGGGCCGGACAATCAAGGAAAAACCCAAATATTATACATTTCTTCCTGTATAATTCTTACAGTGACCATTCTCACGTGAATGAAGAAAATTTCATTATGTCTCCAGCAACGCATTGAGAACATTTTTTGCCAATTTTTGACCGTTTACGGGGGGCGCCACCTTCTGTATTCGCATTAAATCCGTCGAAATTGCTCTTAAATGCGTCGCTAGGTCTCTACGAACCTAAAATTGAGTAGGGTGTGGCAGTTATAACAATACCTCGCCCACAATTATACAACAATACCTTCGCGATAGTCTATTCCTGTCGTTTCACTTCAAGTCAAATTTGATAAATGAAAAGCCGCAACACTCATATGTTTTTTTTATTTGATTTAAGAATAGTATTCCCCTGGCTATCACATGGCTGTTGCTTAACGAAGAAATAAATATTATTTCACCGATCTATGAATAGGCGAACTTGACACACATCAGGCCTATTTTGGAACAATTTCACACCATTTCTAGGACCCGTGTGGTACAAAAGGTGGTGCCACTTAGTGGCAACTATCAAATAAAATCCATCGAAAGTGCTTTAAACATCTCCCCTTGGTGCATGGTTATGGACAAAGGATTGACCTCAGAAGGATTCCAGAAGACGCTTCGCATCCCAGACCTGGGACTACTCGTTGGTTCAGCTGGATACTTTCTCCGCACTGGCTTGTGAGACCTAAAGAATTGGCAATGTTTTACAACACTCCGGCCGCAGTGGCCCGCAGAGTTCTCCACTATGGTTTTTGTCCAGGCGCAGCAACCGGACAAAAAAGTTAGCACCCGGACAGATTAAGAGTTGGTAATGGTTTTACTGTTAGAGCAGCCAAATGTAGGTAAAAATCCCCGTAAAAATCCCGCCAGTAAATATTCTCAAGTAAAAATCCCCCTGGTAAATATCCCCCTCCTTGCAGTTAAAAAATGTGTATTGTTGATTAGGCCTATATTTTTGCATACTTAAGCTCCGTTCTGCATTACTTCCTATAGTTCTAACATAATTTGGGAGAGAGTTCGACGAATACAGACAAAAGGATTCATACAATCTTTCGTTATATTTATTATTCTAAAAATGACGTCATACACTACAGTTCACAAGAACAAGGATAACAATGTAAAGTCTATCAAGTCTACCGGGGTCAAGCCTGGAATATTTAGATAGAAGAGGAGGTCCTTATTTTATCCGATCAGAGAAGCATTTGATTTTTCTGCACAAATATAGACAGCTGACAAATCATAGGGTCCTCATTTGAAAGGAGCAAGATAAACTTATTTTCTGGTGAGAGACCTGAAAAGTTGATTTTGTTCTCACTGATAATTGAGAAAAAATCTTGCCTTGAAGCATCCTATTTTGGACGAGCAGTTAGAAAATGAACCTCTTCTTCTATTGAAGTCCCATTACAACAGCACACTCTCTCTTCAACTTTAAGTTTTTTGTAGTGGCAGCACAGTGATTATATAGGGTGTAACAAAGAATTTAATGCATTTGACAACAGTTCCCGGTTTCGAAGTGTTTGTAGATAGCCATTACCAATATCCAATATTTGCAATCAGTACAAATGGAATACTTCTTTTATCTCGCAGTTCATATATCAGAAAGAATCCTACAATCATTTATCACTACCGCAAAAAGGTGCTTGGACATGACTGATATATATTTGTTTATTCCTCCTTTGATAAGAAGAAAAAAATTTACAATGAATAGCATAAACGCTTAGAAATGAAAGTTAAATGAAATGACACAAAGTGTTACATTTACTAGACGCAAGGGCCCAACGCGCCGCGTAGCGGCAAAAAAGCGAAGCTGGCGAAACATTTATAACGGGTCACCGTCACTTATTATTGGACTTATAGCGCATTTACGGGGTTGCAACTATTTTGCTTTATAGTGTCACCAGGAAAGAAAAGCATGCGACCTAACGCCGATCTATTTGTATAAAGTGATAATTTGAAGGTATATAGTAGGAAATATCAATAAAATAATCATTCCATGTCGTCTTTTGAGGGCATTTTTGATTGTAAAAAATATATGTGTACGTCACCGTAGTCTCTGCAATGATAATTTTATCAGAGCAGTCTCGCGCAAGTAGAAGTTCTTTACCTATTAGTTCTTCACTTATTAGTCTCAACGTCTGGCGCAAAGCCAGACGTTTTCCATTACGATTTCACTACGATGTTTGACAAGAAGGAGCAGTGCGCGAGATATGCTAATGAGCAGACTTCCCTCGCTTGAGTTTCTGAAGAATGTTCCATATCGCGCTAAGCTCATCACTGCTGATTATGACAGGCGTGCAACGGTAGGTATTTGCTCCCCAACTTCCACCCTAATACGGTACAATAAGTTACCATTTGATGGGAATGGGACAATGCCCTCACTGTGTATGGAGTCATAGCCAGGGATAAGAAGACATTATTCATTAGTGTTGGTACAAGTGATTTTGCCCAAAAAGCATGTGCATTCAAAAATCAAAATATGCAAGGTATCACGTACATGACCATGACGACGTGCAGAAAGTGCACTGGCCAGTGCATACCCTATGGCTATGTACTAGTAAACATGGTAAACATGAACAACATCATTATTCATCGGCGGTTCATTTTACTCCGAGCTTTTCCTGAAACATATAGCCATGATGATTAGGCCTACCATGTACCATGACATGACCAATAACAGCACTAGATCATGTAGATGTCAACAAGTTCACATGAACCGTATAATCCCGCATGGCGCATGTGGGGCATGCGTCTAAACCAAAGGCCCAAAATCACTTGTTTTGGTCTATTTCACTTGTGTTTCCCCCGTCTCCCAGTCCATAATACATTTACAGTTTACAATCCCCGATCATGGCCCAACAAAAGGTCATCGGTTGACTAAACGAACACAACTGTTCAATGGATTTATAGTTGAATGCGATCAAACTACGTCTTTTCAATCGTGGATTGTAAATTTAACCCCATGGGCCTAGGGAAGGCCCTATAACAATACTTTCGACACAGTTATTATCTCCGCTGCCTCCACCATGTTACACGCAGTGCTCACTGCTGATTTAAAAAAATGCACCACCTAGTCAAAACAGGACATATGTTCTTCTAGGAATAGATCTCTTTCCAATATTTCGTCATTCCACTATCGTCATCACCTCATGATACTTTCATTGACATTACAGGCACACATCCACAGAGCACTCTTCAAATCATCTACACAGTGGTTATCCAACTAGGATTATAAAGGTAATTTCTAAGCCCCGCACAGTGGGTTTCACTCTTGATAAAGGGGCACTATTGCTAGCAGCTAGGTAGGCAAGATAAAGTTAGACGAAGTAGCCGATAGGGGTCTCTCACCCCTCAAAGTCCGTCACAACTATTCAAGCTTGTACAAGGAATACATGCAGCGCTGACTCTCACAAGACCCAATGGGAATGTCGCACAGTCATCTGTCAAAAACAAGACCTATGTTGTAGTATGATCTCTTGCCAATATTTAATAATTGCACTATCGTCATCACCTCATCATACTTCATTGACATTGCAGGCACACATTGACATAGACCACTGTTGCAATGAACGACACAGTCGCTATCCAAGTAGCATTATAGAGGTAATTATCATTATCATTCCTCATTAGCATGTGAACCAATTGCGTCGCGTCCTTTGCGATCACGGCAAAGCCTCATGGAATAATGTCTTTCACCGTTGAATAATTTTTCATATTCCATGCCTACAACTTCAATTTCTTCATATTCCATGGCTAGAAGTTCAATACTAATATAATATCCAAGATAAAGTTACAAGAAGTAGTCAATAGGGGTCTCTCACCTCTCACTGTATGTCCACACTATTCACGCTTGTACGAGGAATACATTCAATGCTGAATCTAACAACACCCAGCGCCCTTACTCTGTATATTATAGTCACTGGAAGATGGCCCATTTCACTCCTTGCTTCTACTTCACCTATAGTCTCATTGCATACGCCTCAGTTCTATGATATCACATTCACTTTCAGCTGTCATGCAACGCAACAACTGTGCTATCTGCCATCGCACATCAACGAAGAAGTGCAGCCGCCCACATTCCACCTCACATCTGTCCGACCAGCTGCAATCCTCGAGGACGCCCCACTGTACCACGATTTCACTACGATGTTTGACAAGAAGGAGCAGTGCGCGAGATAGGCTAATGAGCAGACTTCCCTCGCTTGAGTTTCGGAAGAATGTTCCATATCGCGCTAAGCTGACCACTGCTGACCATGACAGGCGTGCATTGGACTGGTACAGGTTGGAACTGAACATTGAATATGCTGATGGTGACGCTTTCTGATGAGAAGTTGGTCGTGACTGATGCAGTATTGTTGGACTTGTCCACAGCATCGTTCAATCATTGCTCTCTGAGCTGCCTTGATTCTGTACTTACCCAAATACTAAGACCAAATGCCTGTTGACTTTGCTTTAAGAGAGACTGGCGCCATGCCTAGAGATATGACTGACCCCTATTGGCAAATTTGTATGACTTTATCTTGCCTACCTAGCTGCTGCCTATAGTCTCCCTTTAACTGCGGAACACTTCAAAGTCGATAAAATGCCATGTTCCACCTTTTAATGTGTTCAGACCGCCATTTTCAAAATAATCAAGTCAGGACACTGCCTTCTAGTCTCATAATAAATTTTGCTTTCCTCAATAATAACATTTCTTCTTCTTCAATGCTTTCATCATTCCAAACTTCTCCTCCTCTGACTTTTACAGGGGTACAGTCATGGCAATCAAAACCCAAATACTGAGACCAAATGCCTGTTGACTGTGCTTTAAGAGAGACTGGCGCCATGCCTAGTCTCTCTTAAAGCACAGTCAACAGACACCAACCCCCTCAGACTCAGAAACCACAAACGCCCAACCCTTCCTGCTACCTTAATACTTCTGGGTAAGGTCGTATACTATGTAGCTAGTTAGTATACCATCCAGCATTCTGCATCAATTTTCAGCATATGAATGTTATCGCTGCAGTCAAGATGATCAACTTGTGTCCCAAGAAGGGTTGCTGAGAGTTCGGAATGTTCCAGAGTGCGGCGTTGACAAAAGCGGAACATTCATTTTCAAGTCGTTGCCAGAATATATATATATATATATATATATTCCCCCCCAATGCTAATGTTGGGCGAACCTTTTCTTTGCCGCCCAGGAAAAAAAGAAGTGAACAAGAAAATTTCTATAAAAACAATAGAACACGGTGTTAAACAGTTTTAGACAGTCAGTCCGGATTTTATCATAAAGTCGGTGGTCCTGCGTAGCTGCTGGAGATCTCCATATAACTGGATTCGTGTTCCCTCTGGCCAGGTCTCCTTCCTCAGGTCTGCAAAACTTGAGCATCTTCCCAGTATGTGCTCAGCAGTCATGGGCTCTTGATTGCATATGCAGGTGTCGCTCTCACCGATGCGGAATTTAGTGAACAGGTGGTGTTTTAGCCTGCTGTGTCCGGTTCGCTGTCTGAATATTAGGACCTGCTCCCTTCTTGTCAGTTGGTAGAAGCTGTCTCCTTCATTGTGTTCAGGATGCTCTTCCTTCCACTTCTTCCGATATCCTTGTTTAAGTTCGGTTTTGGCCTCGCTGTAGGAAAGGGATAGGTCACATTGGTCTTTTTTGCCTCCCTCCTTGGCTAGTTGGTCCGCCTTTTCGTTCCCCTTGACGTTGCAGTGGGCTGGAATCCACGGTAGAACTACTTTTTTCCTACTTAAATAGAGGTCTTTCAATGCTTTGAGGAGGTCGTTGTTATCTTCCTTTCTGGGATTTTGCAGCGATTTCAGGACTGAGAGGGCGTCAGTGAGCCAGCTATGGGTCAAATAGTTTGCCGAAGACGGATGCACTGGGCCAGGATTCCTGGCGCATAACCGCAGTGCAACGCAATTTACACCAAAATAACCAGTATATATTGTTCTTTCGAAGCGACAAATAACGGCCAAATTATAATCAATATGAAATACAAATGTTTCTTTCTATTGGTTATTCCTTCCTCCAAATACCGAACACTCCAATGTGTCCATGCCCCGATGGATCGAGCACGGGTAATTGCTAATATTCATTAGGCTCAGTATTGTATAATAGCTCCGCCTCCGACTTTATGCTGCGAGTCCCAATATACGTCATACATAATGTAGTCCATGAACATTACTCAGCAGTCAGTCTCGTGCAGAATCATGCATTACATTTATGAATCTGCCACACTGGCCAACTATCGGGAGTTTTTACGTAGAGACAACGTATATTACAGAGGTTGGTTGTCGATTTTCAAACATGGGATATTTTATTGAATTAAATCTAGCATGGTGGTAATTTCAAATGAAAACGAGCAGGACATTTTGCCGTCGTCTTTTTAAATTGATTGTTGCCTTTCTCGTGTACGAACCTATCCCTGTTTAAATTCTGAAAATGTTTTCGACTCAATGTGCCTCCAAGCAGATTCGACTAGCCACCAGGCCGTTAATAATCCAAAAAGTAAATATATAGATCAGGAACTATGATCTTAGAATTTCTTGCTTCAATGAAAGATAGGGAATTTGGCGTTTCTCTTTTTTGGTAAAATTCTTTGGGTTTACCATCTTGACCCGCAATAGTTTGAAACCGCTTTATCACTCAGCCAAAACCTTGACATTTTCCGCCCCAGAAGCTATTTTTGTCCGGCAAGTAGCCTCGATTTTGGACCAATCAGAACGTCTCTTACGGAACGATCGAACGAACTAAAGCGACGTCATCAGTTTTCATCATCATCATCATCAATAGCGGCTTCGCGGCCCTCCTGGGTCTTTGCCTCCTGTTAGTCGTCTCAAGTAAAACATATCTTTTTGGGTGGAGTACGCATGCTAGTGCAGGTAAAGTGTCCAATAAACTTATGTACATATTTACACCGTCAACACATTTAAGTCAGTTTCCAAATTACATAATAGCTAGAACTAAGAACAACCATTCCATCATCAGTACGAATATATGTCCTTCGCTGCCCAGTGGCTATCTAGTCGGCTTTTGAAGCATTCGATCCATGGCGCCATGACTACCTCTTCTGACAGCTTATTCCACTCTGACACCGACCTGTTTGTGATGAAGTGAGACCTAGCCCTGTTTGTGAAACGGGTTGGCTCCAGCTTGAGCGGATGGCCCCGGAGGTTTCTGTTTGTGCTGTATGGTATTTCGCGCCTCGTCTCTAAGTATCCATGTGTTATTTTGAACAAGATAATCATGTCGCCCCTCAATCTCCTATGTCGAAGACTCGGCAACTTGAGGCGTCTTAATCGTTCTTTATAAGGCAAGTTTTTTAGGTTTCTAACAAGCTTCGTTGCCCTACGCTGGACCTTCTCTAGTTTGTCTATACAGCCTTTCTTCACCGGGCTCCATACTTCCTGTCCATACTCCAGATGAGTTATCACAAGCGCTTTATATAGGAGGGTGAAAATACTGTGATTCATGTAACTGAACGTCCTTTTCATAGTTCCAAGTGCTGCGATTGCAGTCTTTACGATTTTATCAATGTGTTGTTCAAATGACAGATTCGAGTCTACAATTATTCCTAGGTTCTTCTCCATCTCGACCGATTCTAGGTAATGTGGTGAGCCATCCGGGTTACTTAAGTGATACTGACTTTGTAGAGGCATGTTACCCAATCTCATATGTTTACACCTGTCCAGATTGTAACTCATCTGCCATATCCCTGACCACTTTTCCAATGATCCCAAGTCTGCTTGGCATACCGCCTCCGTTTCTACTGAAATTGCGACCCCATACGCCGTGCATCATCTGCAAACATTTGTAATTCATTTGCCACTTCGTTCGGGAGGTCATTTACGTATATCACGAAAAGAAGTGGTCCTATCACACTCCCTTGAGGGAGTTTTGTTACCATGCAGCGTGTGTTTCCATGAATATGTTAGATGTTTGCGTTGCTGGCAAGGCTACTCTTGCTCCTGTAAACTGTGGTTCATTGTACATGTATATAATCAAGGTCTTTGTTCTGCTCCTCTACGCTTCATCGGGTTGGCTAGGATTGACCAGCATCTGCCTTCTTCAAAATTACGTTATTTGAAGTTACGCGACATCATCATCGTAGATTGTATTGCAGCTATGCTGTTTTCATAAATTAGATGTTTGCCGGTTGAGGCGGTGCCGCGATTTTGAAGCAGCTCTTAGCCGTACAACCATTAATTTAAGACACAATGCCCTTGTGATATCACCCGTGCCGAAATGACTTGAGGTCGACGATTTGTACCAGCATCAAACGATTTGGCTTCTTTCTGCGTTTACATGCTTCATGTGCTTTAACTGTGGTTCAACTGTAAAGAAACATGAGAACTAACAACAATATATCAATGGGTCTTGAAAAATGAAACATCGTGTGATGAAAATGGCGCAGCATTCAGGGTTAGGCAACATAGCTTCTTTTGGGACTGTATTTCTTCACCGCCAGAGATCATAATACAATAAGATTTCAACAAAGTAATCTACGCTTGCATTACGTTGAAACCCTCATGTCAAATACCGCCATTCAAGGGTAAATCGTACTTTGCGGCACTCGGCATGTTGACTTCAAAGTAGCACGTAGAGTGAGAACCTCAAGAATAAATGAAACGGCCAGGGGCCATTGTGCTCACCGTATACATCTTTTAATAGGCAGGATCATGCTTAGTTTAGAGGTGAATATGGTGAACTCAATCAGGCATGAAGACTTTTTTTAGATGTGTATTGATGTCAAGTAATAAGACAGGGCAGTATATATAAGTTTATGATCCAACCAATAATTGTCTATGACATCAACAAGATCAATATCGTGTGATTGCTGAGAGTCCCTGCAATAAAAAATTCATCGAAAAAAAGTCATTAATAAGCGAGATATTGCACGTCGTACTTTCAGTTTTGACCCCCTGGTGGCCAAATCAAGAATCAGATCAGGCCAAAATTCGGTGTCAGAGATTATCTGATGTAGGGGGTTCATAGCTTCAGCAGTTAAGAAACGTGCCATAGTTACACTCTAATGGCCAATTTACGCCATTTGACCTCTGTGACCTTGAAAAGGAGGAAAATCCAAAAATAGTAGGACATGTGGTGTATCCTTGCTAGAAGTCCCTGCCATAAAAATTTTATCGAAAACAATTCACTCAAATAAGCAAGATATTGTCCTTCTTCCTTTTTCCATTATGGCCCCCTGGTGGCCTAATAAAGAATCAGATCAGGCCAAAATTCTGCACCAAAGGTTATCTGATGTAGGGGGTTATATGCACCAAGTTTCAAGTTCATAGCTTTACTGGTTAAGAAACGTGCCATAGTTTACACTTTACCGGCCAATTTACGCCATATGACCTCTGTGACCTTGAAAAGTAGGTCAAATTGAAAATTCGTAAAACATGTGATGTATTCTTCCTAAGAGTACCTACCATAAAAATTTTATCGAAAACAAGTCACTTATAAGCGAGATATCACACTTTTTAGATTTCCACTTTTGGCCCCCTGGTGGCAAAGTTGAGGATCAGATCAAACTGAAATTCAGCACCAGAGGCTATGTGATATAGGGGGTTATATGTATCAAGTTTCAAGTTCATAGCTTTAGTGGTTAAGAAACGTGCCATAGTTTACACTCTAACGGCCAATTTACGCCATATGACCTCTGTGAACTTGAAAAGTAGGTCAAATTAAAAACCCGTATAATATAAGATGTATATTTGCTATGAGTACCTACAACACAAGTTCCACCGAAAACAAGTCACTAATAAGCGAGATATCACACTTTTTAGATATCAACATTTGGCCCTCTGGTGGCCAAGTTGAGAATCAGATCGGACCGAAATTCAGTGTCAGAGGTCACCTGACCTAGGGGGTGCTGTGTACAAAGTTTCAAGTTCATAGCCCTAGTGGTTAAGAAACGTGCCACTGTTTTTGAAATAGGATACGACGACGGACGACGGACGACGGACGACGGACGACGGACACTGCGGTATTACATAGACTCCCCTACGGTGAGCCAAAAAGCGACGTAACTATAAAATCGCCCAGGAGCCATCCGGACTGAACGACACGACAGCCCTTGCCTGAAGTTCGATTATCAGCGAAGCTTACTCTGCTGACACAGCTGTTTTTTACTATGATTCAGCATTTAATCGAAGGCAACGCTTTCTTATGTTAGTGCATTGATCTTTACAAAAAAAAAACACTGGCACACACAAAAAGTGTGAATAGTCCACAATTTGAATAAAAAACTACCGAACCTGCAATTCAACACTATCTAGGCAGATCATACTCAACACGACACCAGCAAATGCTCCGAAATCCAATTCTCACCCTGCTGATGAAGCGGGATCGATGCTGCTCCCGGCTGGGAATGACCTCTCAGGGCTGATGTGTCCAATTTGTGGTTATCAATGGCAAAGATGCAAACGGACCAAAGTGAAAGTCGCCTAAATAAGGATACGCTCTGTTTATGCCCATGCTTCAAAATGACCAAAATCTCATCATCTGAACTAACTTTCTCACAAAATACCAGACAAAATTTTTCGGTACAACGACGAAACTTTATTCATCCTTGTAAAACAAAATACATTGGTATGGAAGCTTAAAGAGTTTTCGTGGATTCATTCGCTTTGTAACCCCTCACAGTAGTTTCTAAGAAATGTTGGATTTCCTGTTGTTTGGTATACGATACCATATACATCCTTCTATAAATGAGAACGCCAACGATTCGTACGAACAAAGCATCTTTTAGAGTACAGTGTTTGATAATAAAAAATGACATAGCCTAGTTTGGTGAACCCTCGGAGCAGAATGACACATATTACTGCACGCAATCCCTGGATCGGACGCGATCAGCAAACTGCTGACTTTGTATGACTGATTCAGAACTTTTCTACAGTGAAGATTCCAGGTATAGCTACAATCGACCTCGCCTAACCTGTTGAGACGTATCTCCTTATTGATCAGTCAGGGGTATTTCTATAAAGAATGGCCAACAGCTATGGCTGGCGCGTATGGCAAGCGGAGTGTCCAGTAATTAAAAAAACCTAGATTTATTCAAAAAAAACTTGTTTTTTACCTAATAAACTAAGTTTATTTGGAAAAAATATAAGTTTTTTTAAAAACAACCTTGTTTATTAACTAATAAACCGAGTTTCTTTAATAAAACCAAGTTTTTTTACTTTCTTTCCTAATAAAGTAGGTTTTTTAACAGAAACTAACATTTTATGATAAAAAACCTGGTTTATTACCTAAAAAACTTGGTTTTTTACCACATAATCGTATAAAATATAAGTTTCTGTACAGAAATGTCCATTTATTCAATAAAACAAGGTTTATTACCAAAACAACCTAGTTTATTTAAAAAAACTAAGTTTTTTTACTTATAAACCTAGTTTTTTTTAAAAAACCTGGTTTATTAGAAAACATTTTTAAACCTCGATCCTACCTACATTGAGTTATCTGGGATGAGGTTAGGGTCTCACTAACTAGTTTACAGAGTGCAGTGCAGTGCAGCATTCCAAAGCTTTCCCATGTATGAATGCGGTGATCATGATGACCAGGAACGAGGTTCAATAGTGATACCGGATTGTATGCTACATGTGCTGCCGCTAGCGCAAGAATCGCACTGGCTACAGGGCAGTAGTACCACGTGGTGCCGAGGTTGCCCATCCTCGTCCCGATAACATCGCGGATTTGTGTACATGGGGCGAGGTAGAAAATACAAGTTTCTCGATAGAAAGTAGGTTTTTGCACGCCGTTTGTCCAGTTATTCAAAACAACCTATATTTTTTACAATAAAACCAGATTTTATTGCAGAAAACTAAGTTGTTTTGTATAAAACCAAGTTTTTTATGTAAAAAGGTAGGTTTATAAGCCATTTGTCCAGTTATTGTTAATAAACCAAGATTCTTTGCTATAAAACTAAGTTTATTACCACTGGATGAAAAACTTATATTTTAGGGAATAAAACCAAGTTTATTTGTTAAACTTGACATTTGTGGATAGAAACAAGGTTTATTGGGTAAAAAACTTGGTTTTATCAAAGAAACTCGGTTTATTAGCTAATAAACAAGGTTGTTTTTAAAAAACCTATATTTTTTCCAAATAAACTTAGTTTATTAGGTAAAAAACCAGGTTTGAATAAATCTAGGTTTTTTTAATTACTGGACACTCCGCTTGCCATAGGCGCGAGTGGACAGAATTCATAATTATGCCACGGCATACATCGGAATTGTGGTGCACCATAAATCAACCAATCAAAACCTTGGATCTCGTGAATTATGCCGCTGCATAAATAGGAATTGTGGACGGAAGTGTCATTTAAGGAGGACGGAAGTAAATCAGAATTGTGGTGCACCATAAATCAACCAATCAAAACATCGGATCTCGTGAATTATGCCGTGGCATAAATAGGAATTGTGGACGGAAGTGAGATTTATGCCATACCATAAATAAAACGATTGACACCTTCTGATTGGTCACACCACAATTCCTATTTATGCCGTGGCATAATTCTGAATTCTGCTGCGGCATAATTCACCAGATCCGATGTTTTGATTCGTTGATTTATGGTGCACCACAATTCCTATTTATGCCGTTAATTAATTCTAAATTTTGTCCACTCGCGCCAGCCATAAACAGCAGACATGATTCTTGTACAAAGACTAAACTAACTCTGATTTATTATCACAGATACATATAAAAGGTGGTACATGAGGTCAATAGAAAGTGCGATGATTGGCTATAATACTATAAGAAAGGTGATCCAAATATTGTGAAAGAGTCTGAGCTTAAACGTGAAGTGAACTTGAAGAAGCAGACCGGCTGCATACTTGTCGTTGCGAGATAACCATTGCTAACTTGAATCTGTCAGGACCACCATTGGACTCAGCCAAATTTTGACATATAAGGTTAAATGGGGTATGTATTTATAGCACCTTCTAGCTATAACTTCGGTTACGGAAGGGTTTACATTGTATCTCTGATCAAATAATATTATTTCAGGTATAAGAATGAAGAAACCTAGCATCTTTATGATTTATGACAGGTATATCGAACTATTTATAGGGGCTAAAAATACCCCGAGCTAGTGGGCTACAAATACCCCGAGGGTAGCACGTTTAGAAAAGTGTCTCTGAATAATTTATTGTCAATAACGATATCATACACAGTCAGCATTCTTTACACTATACTGATCACCTGAACCAAGTTTCAAATATCAATGCACTATAAGTGTGAAAATTCGTCCGCGTTCGCGCCGAACTCCGTTCGCGCCTACAATGTTAAGGCTTAGCCTTCACTTGCGTCCCTCCTTTCTAAAAAGTCTGGATCCGCCCTTGGCATGCTTGGTCATAGACTTTTACAAATCTAAGCAAGTTTCTTCTTTTAATGTACAAAACACATGCACTTGGACAAGCTTTCGTCGCTGTGCTCTGTGTCGACCAACGTAACTTAATTGTGCCTTATTAATGCATATTGTTGTTTTTTAAAGGGCAGCTAATTAAATGCTTTAGCCTATTTGATGTCCCTATTGTAGCACGTTTGTATTTGTCAATATATGTTTTACTTTTATGTATGGCATAGTGAATTTGAATAAATGAATAAATAAATAAGTAAATAAATAAATAGATACATTTAAATAAATAAATAACCAGAGTAATTTAAATTGCCAACTTTGTCATTACATGGCTTGTATTTTACAATACATGAATATCCTTAGTTAGTTACATAAAAGCATGTAACTACTAAACGCATTTGCTACTTCACACCATTTCGTAATTAGTATACAAGGGAACAAACAACTCAATAAACAACAATTAAGTCTTAATTATAGCTAGGCTCAATGATGAGCTGAGACGATAACTGAACAAAGCCTGGGACTTTGAGGAGAGCAACAGGTCCTGACAAGGAGAGCGATCAGAACTAAATCCACTCACCAAAACACACCATGTATGATTACATGTACGGTGGAACCTCCCTTAGTGGACACCTCTCTATCAAGGACAAACTCTCTATTGAGGACACTAGTTTTGGTCTCAAATTCGTGGTTTCCATTCAATTTGACCTCTCTAATCAGGACAACTCTCTATTAGAGACAGCACTCGTCAGTCCCGAAAGTGTCCTTAGTAGAGAGGTTCTACTGTATTTCCATTTATTACGCTAACTTATCACCTGCTAGGCCACTGTTTTTGTTAACTGTCCGTAATTGCGAGTAGAAAGTCACCATTGCCCTGTCTGCAGTTCAGAGTAGAGAGGTGGGACTGAATGGACATGTCAATAATGTGGAGGTGTCTACAAGGGGAGGATCAACAGGATACCCAAAGCCATCACAGTCGGAGCATTCTGAGGACTTATATGATAAACTCCGTGCCAGTGAGTAAAGACAGAGCCCACCCAAATGATAATGGCTTCGCAATATATGTACTTTATGTCGAGCTATGAACTACTAGGACAATTCATTAAATTAACAGACAGACACATTAGACCAATATTAGAAGTCCTTTGGCAAGGTTTTCACAACCCTTTTTACCAAAGCTTATGTTTCTATCTATTTTGCAGGGGAGACTGCAGTGTGGAATGAAGCGTGCATTGCATTAGTTTCGTGAACCAATTGTCAGCAAATATGTGTTCTGACACGTTTGCAGCTATATATCTATTAGAGACGACTCTCACTCCGACTTCAACTTTGAGAGTGAATTACTCTAATCTAATTACAACTTCGATTTAACTTTGATGGCGCAAACCGAGTATACTCGGTTTTGTGTTTAGGACACTGTAGAAATGGATAACAGATGTCACTGTTGTTTCACTATAGGTTATGGGCTTATTCTCTATCAATTTTGGGAATAAAGATGATAATTATACCTTTGGAGCAGCAAGGGGTTGAATTGAGGGTGACGGCCGCCCGGGGGTGCAAAAATAGGGGTCGCTGTGAAAAAAGTGAATAACTGAGGAAATAGATAAGTCATGGGACTTTTACCAGTTGTTTTGTAATTGTAACATGTGTGTAGAGAGATATTGAGGCAAGTTGGACGACTTTCAATCCATCTGTTTGAATGAATTGGCCTGTTTTTGCTGAAAAGGGGTCTCAGCCAATTCGCGGGTGATTTTTAGGCGGCCGACAAATATAGATTTTTCAGAATTTCACAACTTAAAGATGAACAGAGCGAAGTAAGTGCACCCAATCAGAACGTCGCTTACATTGATTTTGAGTCAAGGAATTTCAAAAACGATATCCAAACTCGCTTTCATTCTTCGGTGCAGTGGATAGTTACACTATGCTTGAATGTTATCGCTGCTTTGGAGAATGACTGGCATTTGATCATGCCTACAACGCGAGAGCAGCGTCTCTATCGAAGTGTGCACTGCAAGTTCTGAGTGCGGTTTTCATTGATTAGTACGGTACCAGAACCGAGGTTGACAGTTTAATCTCCGTGCTGACTTAAAGGTGACGTACGCCTGTACTTCACCAAATGAGGGCAAATGTCTCGGGGGTTTGTGTGCAGGACCGGAGAAGCGAACATTAACTCCTGATTTCCTCAGGATGGGATTTCCTGAGTTGCTATGCATCATACGTTGTTGATGACACCCTGCCTCCGTGTCCAGTCCAGTCGGTGTGAATGAATTTCCCAGGTTTTGAGAGAAGTTCGTACTTGTGAGCGCCGAAGAAATCACGCTGGGCCTGAAAAGACAATATCATGAAACGCTTTTATCCATATTCTGGAAAGCATACTTTTAAGAAAAAATAGAGTTGCACAAATTCTCCACGGTTTGTTAACTGACTGATTAATTTTGTTATATTCACACAGTCTGCTATTGCATGGCGCAATGTAAGTCTGAATTGGCAGAAAGGAAATCGTTCCAGCTGTCGTGGAGAACGTTTTCAGTTTCTACCCACCTGGATGAGATTGGCTGGCAGCCTTTCGGTTCTGTACCCATCATAGAAAGCCAGCGCGGATGCAAGAGCTGGAGTTGGCACCCCGAGTTGGACGGCCGTGGCAACAACATCACGCCATGCTTTCTGTAAGAAAACACAACAAATTTATAGTTAAAATTTGCATTTATTGCAGAACTTCTCAAACTAATCCTAATCAAAGTGATTTAGCATCGCAGAATAATAAATGCAAAATCTAACACACATTATAAAGAACTAACGGCTCAGAACAGACTTAAACTTGCAAAATCCACCAACAGAAGTCCAGCACTTACCGTCATGGCCTTCATAGAGGTTGAGAACAGGGACTTATCACAGATTCTTATACGAATACGGATAGAAATGTGCACAGAATTCGTCCTCTTTCTACAGAGTTTTATCCGTTTATGTGTAAGGCGCCTCGATAAGTCGCTGTTCTTAACCTCCCTAATAAACAGATGCCGCCCTTAACAGATAGGATGTCTTGAACCCGAGGCTAATTCACCACATGATTACAACTAGCAAATGACCCGTCAAGCTTGCAGGTTGATGGTGGATATACTGGGTGAGTCAATAAAAACTATACACTTTTTAAAACCCCATTGCTTTATGGTGCAGCAATATATATACTGGATCCACTCACCAATAAGATCCGAAGCCCGACAATACCCGATTTGTACTACCATGGGTAGAGTCTAAACAGCCGAACACAATAGTAGACCTTTCACAGCCATAAAAGGGATGGGATAACTATTCAAGAGTTAACAACGTAATCGTCATGACTCGTCATGACTCTACAGCGGAATTTTTCAAATTACAATTAAAGACTAATTGGAAGAAACGAAGACAAGATATCCCATCCCTTTTATGGCTGCGAAAGGCCTACTATTATGCCCGGTTGTGTAGGCTCTACCCATTGAGGTGGTTGCAAAAATCGGGTATGTCGTGCTTGGGATCTTATTGGTGAGTGGATCCAGTATACAATATTTGTTCACACAGGTACTTTGACAGCATCTCTTCCTTCTTTGCACTTCTTTTGGTTTATGGATGTCTGCACAAGTGACAGTTAAAGGGCTCAGGTGATATCTGACTTGCGCCAACTGATCAGGGCTGGAGATAAAACTTTAAAACATTTATGGCAAGTTAATTTCATGTCCATGGCCTTGTGAATTGCTTATGCAACCCAGGACGTGCACCCAGGACACGAATCATGGTCATTTCAATTTCATTCGTATCCATCAATGATCAGTGAGAGAAGAAGGAAGAGTTGCTGCCAAAGTACATGTGAAAAAATATAGTAAATATTGCTGCACCATAAAACAATGTCAATGGGGCTTTAAAAAGTGTATAGTTTTTATTGACTCACTCTGTACATAGACTTGTATCAGCTACTGCGTGAAGACCGAAAACATAGCCTAGTTGACTGCAAACCTACCTGACAATTATGAATAGCATCCACGAAGAAGTCCTCCATAAGGAGGGTAACAAGATCTGGATTCTGATCAAAGGCTTCCTTAATATTTCGCAGAATACGACTGCAATGGAAGATTTAAAGAGATGTGAGTGGCATCATTTACAGATGGAGGCAAGCATATACAACCTGGTGTTATTCATTGCATAATCAGGCGGTAATAAATTAGGAGAGAGGCTCTTTTCTTATAATCAGTTATTCTGAACTTGCCTTGACTGGGATCAGAATTACTGATTTTTGGATTGCAGCCTAATACCATAAGGCCCAACGGGTGGCGCTGATTGGCAACTGCCTGGGGTCAAATTCTAAACAATTTCATATTTGATATCCACGACAGGATTCTGTCATGAAACGATCAGAATAAATACACAAAACTACTTTCTACAGGTGGATTTCGAGGTATCAGACTACCCCCGATCGTGATGGCCTTTGGCAAGGAAATCCCCGAGACCGCACCTCAGAAATCACACAAGTGTGGTTTTGTATTTATCCTATGCCGCAATATGCGATTTAAACGAAGATATTTCCCCTATTCAACATCATCGCCACCATTTGGATGTATCCTAAAAGCGGTCCACAACAGAGCAAGGACGGAGCGAATCGATTGCATCGCTTTTGAATGGCACACCGTTTGCTTCAAAAATTCAACAAAAAACAAAACACACGATATCTTGAAATCAATGACTTAAATTTACAAATATTACTTAGTTTTAAGAAATATTATCAGTCCAAACAAAATTATAAAGCGAGTGAAAATATGTCATCGAACAAAAAATGTAATCAAACATTTGAAAAATGTCGTCCAACAGAAAAAGATATTGAACCAAAAAATTAATCGAACATTTAAAAAATGTCATCCAACAAAAAAGACATCGAACCAAAAAGTAATCGGAATATTTAAAAGATAAAATCGAGAGAAAAAATTTGATCAAAAAAAAAGTAATTAAACATTCACAAAAATATCATCGAACGAAAAATTCATCGAACATGAAGAAAAGAAATCGAACATTTTGACGTCATCATTTCTTGCGTACAATACCTGACCTTGGCCTCGGGCTCCGGAGTTTGCCGAACACTTACGAAATTCGACGCACGTGTACTTGTTTACTGTTTGAATTTTGATTCCCCTGCATCCTCATTAGGTCCTTCAATAGTCGTGTATCCCCGACGACATCAACAACAACGAGATCGTCTGGGTAAAACTCGGAAAAATTTCGGAAGGGCCGTAAAGGAAAAGGATGAGTAAACAGATCAAGAATTTTCAATATTTCGAATGATTTGCACTTATCATGCCATAATAAAACATTTTTATCCCAATATTTTTTTCAGTAAATAATCAGTAGGTACCGACACAACACTGTCGGACTTGCCCAGAATACTCACAGTTCAAGCAGTAAACAAGACACGTGAGTCGAATTTCGTAAGTGTTCGGCAAACTCCGGAGCACGAGGCCAAGATCAGGGATTGTACGCAAGAAATGATGACGTCAAAATGTTCGATTTCTTTTCTTCATGTTCGATGAATTTTTTCATTCGATGATATATTTTTTAATGTTTAATTACTTTTTTTAGAATCAATTTTTATTTCTCGATGATATTTTGTTTAAATGTTCCGATTAATTTACTTTTCTAGTTAATCATGTCATTTGTAACATGCCACTTTTAAGAACAAACAAGTCATTTTCAAATGGTGGGCTACACAATGATTCAGGATTTCACTTTTCACCCTCATGTCCTTTGCGTCTTTATTCCAAGCCAAAGTCTTCAGTCAACTACGGAACATACTTGTGAGAAGATAGTGCACATGTGACACGTGACATGTGGCAACGTAAAGGATATGTAAACCTGGCCTAAAAGGTAAATTTGCCACATCTCCACAGTCTGCGTTATATAACATATTCAACTATAAAAAAACTAGGTGCTGGGGTGGTGTACTGGTCAATTAGCACAAGTTTTCTTGGTCTTTATTGAGACTTCGGAGGGCAGTATCTAAAACCACATACCACATGCCACATATCAACATACCCACATGCCAATTTTTTCCAGGTGGGGCAATCCAATGGCGGTTGAAGCTTTTTCTTCACAAATATTGTTAAAGGAAAATCTGTCGATCTTTCGACCTTAGAGGCCGCCACCACCAGTAACTTATGTTAAAGGAGAAGTCTGTTGTTAAAGGGGAAATTTGTCGATATTTCCACCGGATGTGGTACTCTGCCAAATGGGAATATCTGTCGATATAAAGGGGGATATGGTGATATTCGAATCCTAGAGGGCGCCACCGTCACTTTCTAGTGTTAAAGGGAAATATCGTGGAAATATCGACAAATTTCCCCTTTAACAACAGACTTCCCCTTTAACATAAGTTACTGGTGGTGGCGCCGTCATCGGATAGCCCCACCTGGAAAAAATTGGCGTGTGGGTATGTGGGTATGTGGGTAAGTGGTATGTGGTATGTGGTATGCGGTTTTAGATACTGCCACTTCGGAGTCCCTTTAAAAACAGACGACAAGGGAGCTAAGGGGTTCTAATTGGTGGTCTCAGGTGCAGACAGGGAACTGGTTCTTGTATGACTATGTGATAATATATTCCTCACACAAGAATATTGAAACACTGTTCAAAAATTCCTCGGAGTAACCTGAGCTCCAGAGTATCTTTTCTCACCTCTTGATAATCGACCCACCCATCCACATCAAGGCAATGGCACCGTAGTTCAATGTCCAGTTGAATTCCTTGGCTGCTTGTTTCATGAGCATGAATCCCTGAGCAAAGGAGATGATCTTGGAAGCATAGAGTGCCTGAGATATGTGAAAGAGAATTTGAAATCGGTGCCTACAATAACATATTTGCTAGGGAACTAATGATTGCTTTTGTAGTTTGTTGGGAGGGGAGCTTTTGGCAAGTGAGAACCCAACCTTCTACAACCACTGTCAATGTCTCGGCTGAGTGGTCGAAAGCTCTTGCTTCTTGGAAAAGATTAACCCCTTCCTCACAGGAATTGTCTAAAAAAAGTTTGTCATAGTCAAAACCTACTGTGAACCTGGAAATACTGTAAACCGGGAACATTTTAATTTCGTGTATTTTGCGATGAACAAAATCCACCAAAATAAAACTCTACAACAAACATTAACTCAATTACTGTTATAGCATTCTCAAAATTATAACTACGGCAAAAACGCAATTTCACAAAACGCAGATATTTCCCGGTTTGCAGTATTTGTGGTCATTTAGTTTGCGGTTTAGTAAAATTGCTGCAATGTTTGAAGTCTTATTAGACCGAAGTGAAATTTGGAATACCCAGAGAAAAATTTTACGGTAAACATTCTACTACTGTTGTTCATGCTCCAAATTTAATTTTTTTAAAAGACAGCCACCTAGCAACCTTATTAGAAGTCTGATAAATGTGCAGAGTATGGTGCCTTGACACATTTTCACGCCAAATTAGAATGCTCCAGAACACAGAACCATGAAACGGGCCTCCCAACAGTAAACTTTTTAAACTTTGGCCTCCATGACCTTGACAATTCCTTAATCACAAAAACCTGCAGGATTTGTGATTAAGGAATTGATACCGAACTGGAAGTATTGGTTGTCTCACCAAAACCTGTTATTTTATACTAGGTTCTGACTTCTTTGACATGTATCCAGCTGATTCATTTTAAAATATTATAATAAGTTTTTGTCCATTAATTGATGATGATCTGATTTCATCAGTTCATCACTTGATTTAAGGGATTGATACTGAACAGGAAGTAGTGGTTGGCTAACGAACACCAAAACTGAGGCGTAGCCGAGGTTTTGGCTAATAATTTAACTCCACTCGAACGATTTAGGTGAGACAATCAATACCGACAGTGAGGTATCAATTTCTATTCTTAAAAATCTCTAATTAAATAACGAATAAAGTGGTTTTAAATGCGTCTTAAATGCTTTTGAAATGCTTCCACATTTTGCACCAACCCAAGCGGTTATGGTTGCTTAACCATAACCGCTCAATTCAAAACGAGGCTTCATTGGCGCATAGTGGATTTACATGTACACTGTAATGTGCGGTTCATTCTAAACCAAGTTGTTTTAGAATACACTCTCCGAATGAGACGTATAGAAACATTTTTGGTGAGAATTGGTGCAGCGGTTAGGGATACGGACGACGTACAATAGGCGCTAATTGAGTCACATAGGCCACATACGCCACATAAGTTACATAGGCCTAAGTCTTGAGGAAAGCCGAAAAAAGCTATTTTATCCAACTGAATATACCTTTCTAATGCTCTCAATAAAGGCTGTCTTGTCTCCCCTGTATTTTGTCTCTGCCGGTCCCCTGAGACTACGGCTGGCCGTCACACGATCTGCTTTCAATGACGAAAGGCAACGTGCAAACACAGCTTCGGCTGGAGAAGTGAAAATGGAAAAGAATATAGCAGAACACCAAAGTAAAAATGCGAATCAACTCTTAAAGTGAGAAGAATAGTGTTGTCCTAGGGGAGGGATGGTTCCCTATCGATTCTTGACCCAGCCCAAAATCCGTATCAGTCCGGATGTCACAACCACACCAGTGTCCTGACTTTGGATTTTTGAAGCATACCCAATTAATGAACTAGAGAAAACGCGATCGAGCAAGGCGAATCGCAATGTAGGTTATGTCCCCACTCCGTGGGCACAAAATATGTTTCTTGATGTCACTAAGCTGGTTCTAAAACTGTGTGGTGGAGAAGAAAGATGGGGAGCATACCTATGTTCCCCGGTACCTATGTTCCCCCAAGAGGTACCTATGTTCCCCGAAGAGGTACATATGTTCCCCAGGTACCTATGTTCCCAGTACATATGTCCGCAAAGAAAAGTGTGTTTTTTTGTGATACGGTTTGTTTCTACAAATTCCTGGAAAGACCTCACAGAATGAAGTCACTGAATTCCAGGAAATTGCAATTCCCAGAAATCCCCCAAAAAGCCAAGTTTCAGTATTTTTTGTTTGTATTAAAAGACATTTTTACTCAGCATAGATTCATTGTTTTGTGACTTAAAGGCCAAGGTGCACGCGCCTTTGCTTTAAATTGGTACATACACTGTATCATAAAAACTATATGGGGGAAGATAGGTACCGGGGAAGATAGGTACCTCTTGGGGGGAAGATAGTTACCTCTTGGGGGAAGATAGGTACCGGGGAACATAGGTACCTATATGGGGGAAGATAGGTACCGGGGAAGATAGGTACCTCTTGGGGGAAGATAGGTACCTCTTTGGGGAAGATAGGTACCGGGGAACATAGGTACCTATATGGGGGAAGATAGGTACCGGGGAACATAGGTTCCTCTTGGGGAAGATAGGTACCGGGGAACATATAGGTACCGGGGAACATAGAGATGACCCCATTGGCAGCCTGGCAGCCAAATTTGATTTCGTGTCGGGTCATAAATCAATAGGGAACCTCCCCTACACTAGGCCATCGCATCATAGAAGTTTCAGGTCTGTCACTCACTCAGTTCTCGAGTTATGGCGTGGAATGCAGAAAACAAATGTAAAACCACATGTCAGGATGATCCGTCAGACGAGCAGTTCTTGAGTTATTGAGCGAAATAGAGTGTGGACGCGGACGCAGAAACCAGCTGATAAAACAAAATACCCCCATTAAAGCCCGATAAGCAATTTTTGCCGAATCCAGTTCAAGATTGTTGATCTCTAATCCTGCTAGAATTAGGGTGTCAATCGCAAAGCCCAAGAGTGATGTTCAGCCCATCACAGCTGGACTCCCTGGGCAGCCGATTGCGTCATCCTAATTTGGTCTCCTTAGGGTTATGAACTCAGCTGGACTGTAATCACAGCAGCCTGAAAGACTATGAACTAGTGCACAAAAGCATCTATCACAAGTATAAACCATTCTCCGGTTCATCACTATTTTCTCAAACTCTTCCCAGGAGGTGTTTTTGCCTCGTAGATAGCCTTTATGATGGACTTACATATGACAGTGGCAGGTACTCCAAACTCTAGGGCATTGATGGCAGTCCATTTACCAGTGCCTTTCTGAAATGAGAAATTACTATCTCAACTCTCTATGAATTCAGCTAGATTGGTCATCATATACATGTACTAATAATGCACCTTAATGCTTGTTTTACGCAATACTGCTGAAAATAAAGCAATGCAGGCCACTTTGATCGACAGTTTACCCCTTAATCTAGCAGCAGCAGACAAGTCAGATCAGCAGGTGTGACGGGCAAAATAGCTTGCTTGGATTGTAACTCACACTTTGAGTATCCCCGCATGACTGGACTAGGACATAGTTATGAATTCTTTTTAAAGGAATTGTCGGCTTTTTATTGCAACATGTTTGTTCGTCTTATGGTTCATCAGTTAACTATTTTTCTGAACGTGTTTGACGCTTTTCCAATTTTGTTTCAGCTTTTAGATAATAAAAAAGCATTATTCATTATTTTAAGTGCGCGCAAGTCCTGGCGCGAAAGACCTTTCCCCGCCACGTGAGTGCACGCCGAGATCCGAGTTCACGTCACCCCGCTATTAAGACGCAGCGTCATTTCCTTTTATCGTCGCAGTTGCGGGGTTATCAAGCGCCATCAGCGTGACGTCAGAAAAATCGATACCAGCACCATGACCTCAAGGGGTAGTTCCTAGCTCCTGGAAACGCCTTACTAGTGCATCGTTCCACGAGGAAAGAGTCGATGCGTCGAGAGCAGACTCGGGTCAAATCGGAGTCAACGTCGGAAAAGCGCGATATATCCAATCCGCGATTCTTTGAGATTTCGGGAAATGAAATTATAAACAAACGCACGTGCACAGTTAAAATGGTCAACAAATGCGGATTTGGGTTTTTTCCCGGTTTTGAAAAGGGTTTCTTAGGAGCTGGGGGTGAAAATGGTGGTATTCATTTTACTATTATGTGCAGTTAGGAGCTTTAGCCTTAGGGGATGGGAACTGTATGAAAAATCTGACTGCATGAAAAATCTGACTGAATGAAAAATCTGACCTGAAATTCCCGGGAAAATCCATATCTGTATTTGTTATTGAAGTGCAAAGTGCAAAGTTTGGACCACGTGTGTTTATTTACATCACGTGATCTGCTATCATGGATTGGATATAACATTGACCATAACACGGATACTGAATTTTTCCTTTTTTTGTGCAATTTGTTGATGGAAACTACTTATGTAGAATAGGAGGTGACTGGGCAGCTGATAGCTGGGTAATATCGCCCTTAATCATGCCAATGGTCCTTTAATCTTTTAACTGCCACCTTTGGGGTTCAGTGGCAGAGTGGATAGAGCGCCAGGCTTATAACGAGGTGGTCGTAGGTTCGATACTTAGACGGATCAACACTGTTTCATATTTGTGTCCTTGGGCATGGCACTTAACCCTACTTGCTTCTCTCCACCCAGGATAGGTATAGTCCTACCAGAAAGAAAATGTCCACCGTTTTTAAAAAATATCACAGTGATAAAATAAGATATTTGAATGCGTCGGTTTTCAGCAGAATATGGTATATTTAGTTGGTCATATATCTGTTGTATTTGGATACACCTTATTCCATCCCTTCATTATGAACAAACATCTTTAAAAAGGTCCAAAAATCACTTTTTTATTTCACGTGCCTTTTTAAAAATTCACATGAGCCCATGAACCTTGCTTTATGACCATCATTTTTTGGCACTTGCAATTTCATAGAAAGTGTTCGATAGTCATGACAAATGCACATTTTTGCTTAGGATTTTTATGTTATTTTCCCGTTACCTTTGATAAAGACCCCCAATCCTTCATATATGAGCCGAGTTGGCCATTAAAGACCCAGACTGACTGCATTGCTGACCGCGAGGGGTGTTTTGAACAGGGGGGTTTAATACTATTGAGTTGGAGTCATTGGGAAAGACATAGCCAGGTACATCACTTTAAAATTGGAATAAAATGGAATTTAAATGGAGAAAATGAAAAAACATGGTCATGGTTGACATCTTGGAATTTTGTGACACCAGATTGAGGCTCAGTTCAATCTGGTCACAGAACAAGTACACAGTAACAAAAAATTAGGCCCAAATACAAAATGACCTCGCTACATAATGGTAACAACTCGAGATATTTTAATTCGAATGTTGGAGTGAGACAGGGAGAAAATTTGTCGCCTCTACTCTTCTCAACTTTTCTATACGATATGGATGCGTTTTTCAAAGAGAGAGGTGAGGTTGGCTTGAAACTCATTGAACAGCTAGATAAGGATGCAAGAATAGGTGAAGTTGAGGTCTTCATGAAATTGTTAATCTTGATATATGCCGACGACACTGTATTTATGACCGATAGTGAAGAAGAAATATAGCTTATACGACTATTGCATCAGTAACAAACTTCAGGTTAAAAAAGGTAAAACAAAGGTTATGGTCATCACTAAATCTAAAGCTCGCGTAAGCAACATACCAATCTTCAAGTCTGGAGATTCTTACTTAGAACGTGTTGAAGAATACCTTTACTTGGGTATTGTTTTTTTAAGGGAACGGTAACTTTTCCAAGGCAAAAAAAGGGCTCACCGATAAGGCAGCAAGAGCGATGTATGCAGTTATACAGTGAAACGGCCAAGAGCCATTGTGCTTACCGTAGAGATATTAGGCGGTTAGGAATTCATCCTGGTAACGAAACAGGCTAGTATACATGTCTAGTATATAGGTCAAACCAAAGTTGGTATGACATGTGATATATCGTTGTTTGTACCTACCATAAAATATCATTGAAAACAAGTCACTAATAAGCAAGATATTGCACTTTTTACCTTTTTACTTTTGGCCTTCTGGTGACCAAGTCGAGAATCAGATCAGATCGAAATTCGGTGTCCGAGGTTACATAACGTACGAAGTCATGCGTAACAAAATTCAAGTTCATAGCTTTAGGGGTTAAGAAACGGGCCATAGTTACACTCGAACGACCAATTTACGCCATTTGACCTACGTGACCTTGTAATTAGGTTCAATCAAAAACCCGTATGATATGTGATGCATCCTTGCTAGGAGAACCGACCATAAGGACATCATCAAAAACAAGTCACTTTTTTAGTTTTGGCCCCTGATAGCCAAGTAAAGAATCAGATCAGACCGAAATTCAGTGTCAGCGGTTATACGACATATGGAGTCAGGTGTACCAAATTTCAAGTTAGCTTTAGCGGTTAAGAAAAGTGCCATAGTTACACTCAAACGGCCAATTTACACCACTTGAACTCTGTGACCTTGAAAATTAGGTTAAATCAAAAACCGGTACGATATGTGATGTATCCTTGCTAGGAGAACCTACCATAAAAATATTATTGAAAACGAGTTATTCATAAGAGAGATATCACACTTTTTAGGTTTCCACTTCTGGCCCCCTGGTTGCCAGGTCAAGAATTAGATCGGACCGAAAGTCATTGCCAGTGGTCACCTGACCTGGAGGGTCCTGTGTAAAAAGTTTCAAGTTCATAGCCCTAGCGGTTAAGAAACGTGCCGCTGTTTTGAAGCAGGATACGACGGAAACGACGACAACGGCGGACGGACACAGCAGTGTTGTATAGACTCCCCTGCGGTGAGCCAAAAAGGTAGAAGGTTAGATCTACCATTTGATACCATGTTAAACCTTTTTGACGCATGTGTTGCACAAATTTTATTATATGGATCTGAGCACTACTGACCTGAGGTATGTGGGTTCGAATCTTTTGTTATTTTTGAGAAAGTTCAGACAAGGTTTTGTAAATTAATTACCTGTACAAGCAAATACAAACATAACACAGTGTGATATGGTGAGTTGGGTTGTTTCCCTTTAAAGATGTTAGCAAAACTGAGAATGGTCAAGACTGGACAGCAATGATCAACAATGAGGACACTTTCATGTTCTACCAGAACATTCATGTACCACTTTTGTAGACTTTAGAACTTGCTCATACAAGTTACCTACCAATCAACTCCCGGAAAAATATTACAACTCCAATACGTGAAAAGTTTTGCACAACATGTAATCTCACAAGAACTGGAAATGAATTTCATTTTATTTTCGAATAATGTCCTGCGATAGATCATCTACGGAGAGGGCTTATTCCCCCAAAAATTTTACAACATCCAAGAAACATGTCAAAATTATTTAACTCTAAAAATAAAGGCCACATTATAAGATTAGCCAAATTAATACAGAAAGGCTTGAAGGAATATGCCCTCCTTCCTGACATTCCATAGTTATTAGAAGTAGTTTTCGTTTATGTAGTTTATGTACATTTTTTTTTCATCCACTACATCATAAATGTCATCTTGTGTTCATACTGTAATCAAAAAATGCAACACTATATATACTTTTGTAAAATTTTGCCCCTCTATATACCCGCGCACATCGTGGTTAGAGCGCAATAACATTTCGTATTTCGTATTTCGTTTCTATGGCAGTTTCGAGGATCTGTTTAAGCTAGTTTTTTACAAAAATAAGTTAAAATATTCGGCAGTTAAAGGGTTAAGTTTGGGCATGGTGACAATAAAATGATCAATATCGTAAGCACGTTATTATTCAAAGACGATACAACCTATATCAATAAACGCAATGCTTTTTTCAACAAACGTAAACAAAGCTGAACAATCACAACAAAACAATGCTTTGAGTCAATCCAAATTGCGCTCACCTGTCCAGCGGAGTCGCGTATCTTTTCCACCAAGTATTCACCCTTGTCATCTTTGTATTGCATAATTAAAGCAGATATCTCAATAAGGAAGGAGTCCAACTCTGTTTTGTTCCATGCCTCAAACACCTGGAAATAATCGAGTAAATTGTAAAATAAACATAATTATTTCAATCCAACAGACTGTGCACTATTTGTTTCTTGTGGTGCATTAAAAATTGCAATCACTGTGTGTTTATGATATAAAATCTATTTAATTCCTTTAGACTCCTACATTGCACATTATTTCAGAGCAGTTCAATGGACCCTATTTCAAAGTGACTGCCAGGATTTGCCATAGTTTTGGGTAGTTTTGTCGACAGAATTCACGAAGTGTCCAATATCTAAGTGTTCATTGAATTGTTTAACAGTTCTTGCATCTCATACTCACTGAAAACATGTGTCTATTGATTTGTGGCAGAAATTGTTTGTAATTGAGAGCGAATTAAATAGTGTCCTGCATAAAGTCAGATATGAAAAAGTAACTCACTTTACCCATCTCGGGAGGCGTCATTTCAAGCGTTTCACGCATCAAGTGATATGCCTCACAGATCAGCTGCATGTCGCCATACTCGATACCGTTGTGGACCATCTTGACGAAATGTCCTGCCCCTTCGTCGCCAACCCAATCACAGCATGGTTCTTTGCCGATTTTAGCGGCAATGGATTGGAAGATTGGCTTTAGATGGGGCCTGAAGCAAAAATACCACAATTTTTTTAAAGGGCAGAAAAATGTCTCTCCTTCGCTGTGAAATTCAAATAGTGTATTCAGGTCAGTGGTCGTCGTTAGTTGATGTCGATGTAGCCCAAACGACGTAAGGATGGAAAGTAAATTAAGCTCCTGCAAATCAAAAACGTAATAACATGTATTTCTTTAGTTGTTAAAATGTTTTAATGTCAAGGCCAATGCGATGTGATTACAGCTGTTTATGGTACATTTCTGACCAAGGTACGTCCCTACCTCGAGTCACAATCTATTTTAGGAACTGGCCAGAGATGACGTTCAATCTCATCACTTACCATGCCTCCGGTGCACCGCCCGGCATCAGGCTAGGCCCATACTTTGCACCCCTCTCGCCACCATTTACACCTGAGCTATCACTTACCATGCCTAATGTTGACGGCCTGCATCAGGCTTGGGCCATACCTGGTATCCTCCTTACAACCACTTACACAATACGTTTGCAGCACCTTGAAGATAAAACCATTTGTATAGCTCCTGATCCATCACTTACCATGGCTCTGATGATGCACTGCCTGGCATCAGGCTTAGGGCATACCTGGCACCCTCCTCACTACCACTCACACCTGATCCATCACTTACCATACCTCTGCTGCACCACCCGGCATCAGGCTGGGGCCATACTTTGCACCCTTCTCCGGTCTTCGCCACCACTTACACCTGATCCATCCCTTACCATGCCTCCGGTGCATCACCCAGAATCAGACTGGGGCCATACTTCGCACCCTTCTCCGTTCCTCGCTACCCCTTACACCTGATCCATAAATTACCATTCCCCGGTGCACCGCCCGGCCCTCAGGTGCACCCTCCTCGCCACCACTCACAACTGATCCATCACTTACCATACCTCTTCTGCACCACCCGGCATCAGGCTGAGGCCATACTTTGCACCCTTCTGCGGTCCTCGCAACCACTTACACCTGGTCCATCACTTACATGTACCATGCACCAGTGTAGAGCCCGGCATCAGGCTGGGGCCATACCTGGCACCCTCCTCACCACCACTCACACCTGATCCATCACTTACCATGCCTCTGGTGCACCGCCTGGCATCAGGCTGAGGCCGTACCTGGCACCCTCCTCACCACCAATTGCACCTGATGCATCACTTACCATGTCTCCGGTGCACATCCTGGGGCAATACCTGGCACCCTCCTCTTCAGCACTCACACCCGATCCATCACTTTACATGCCCCCAGTGCACCGCTCGTCATCAGGCTGGCGCAATACTTTGGACCCTCCTCGCCACCACTTGCACATGATCCATCACACTTACCATGCCTCCGGTGCACCGCCCGGTATCAGGCTGGAGCCATGCCTGGCACCCTCCTCACCACCACTCACACCTGATCCAACATAATGGAGGCCCTTTGCCTTCAAGTCCCTGCAACGTCTCTGAAAAAGTGTTTTAAAATATGGACAGTAGATTTTAACATAGCTTGATTACAATGTTGCATGTATCATATGCAGGGGTATTTATTTTTTTATCAAGATACAGACAGCGCAATCAAGTTGCACGTGCTGTGATGGAGTCGATGGAATGAAGAGAGTTTTCAGCAGGTCTTGCGTGACAGAATTGAAATTAACACTACACTGTAGTGTTGGGTCCCTATACTGAAATCGAGACAGTCAGATGGAACTTCAATTTCCAAGCGCCTCATCAGATTCGGGCCTACACTTTATTTTAGCTCAAACCTCCGAGTCTCATAGACCCGCCAGTGCGGCGTTAATTCCATGAGTAATCGTGAGGGTTGAGATGTGCACACACCGCTTCTTCTTTTCGAAGGAAAAACTGAAGGTGAAAGCAAGGCCAGAAAGTTGTAAATGAGGTTTTTTTGACTGGGCATTCTTGGATAAGTGAGTCACAGCCTGCCGAGAGTGTGAATCAAAAATTATATGAAAATCGTTCATGACATTGAAATCCCACCTCTGATTGAAAGGACAGTAGGCCTACTCCCTTGTTTCAAAATTCTTAATCAGCCACACTTGTCCCTGACTTTTAACCACCGCTATCTAATGGGTACCCACTGAAAGGGTTAATAACTTACATTGGTGTCTGTGTATTCAGAGTTCCCGCCATCAATGATGATATCACCAGCTTCCAACAGGGGGACCTGAAAAAGACAGATACTATGTTTGAATAGTGGATTGACATGACTAATGCTTGGAACGCCCTTCTGCTTGGGTGGTCTCTAATGTTTGGAACGTTCCAAATGGAACGACCCAAATGGAACGACCCAAATAAACAGTCTAAACACAGAGTAAAAAAACGAACATGTTTGTTTGTGGAATATTTTAAGTTATATTTTGTTATATAACACATTAAAAGTAGTTTATTTTTACAAATTGATAAATGATTTTAACACTAGTCCACCTGTCATTCTGCATTCTATATGAACCAGCAAAACTCCCATCAACCTCGTGCCCATATTATTACACAGGCGTCTGGAATTAGACAGGCTCATGAACCAGAATAACTTCTTTGAAACGACAGACTGCTGATAACGTGACATCGGCGGTTCAATTTGTGATAAAGACTGTGCTTGCTTTCAGCATTACTGCCATTTTTAGAGTACCATCCGTGATGAAATCATGTTAGATATGCAGGCTCCAAGCAATGAACTATTGTTATGCTACCCAATGTACATTTGTATGTTTGGAGTCTAAAACTGCTGACACCTTCATAGATATCTTTGAGGTTTCATTAATAATTTGTTCAACTCTAAATTCACGACAGTCCCACACCATGGTCACGATCCCTTTAACAAAAGGCTTCAACCCAGGCATCAACCCTGGTGCCATTTTAGAAACTAATGGTCTACATGGCCTCCCACTCTCCGTGGCAGAGTTTACTGACCTATGTTTTGGAGAGTGCATAATGTAAACACTCCTGTCCATCTGTAGATCGGATACGCCATGACTGAACATCAAATTCCCGCCAATTCATGCGCCTCGAAAAAATATAAAACTTCTTTATAAAGTCTGTTAGTGCCTGGTACTGATACCGAAATGTTATGTATCTACTATTTACTTGATTTGAATCCCAAAACTAGAGAAATATTCAATACAGTCACCAATTTACCACACTTTGTGCGAACTACAACAACTGAGTAAACCGCCGGATTCTAATACACCAATGTCAAGAGGCTATGGCTGCCCATTTTTACAGTCGAGCATTGTTTTTCAACGGTCTGTCCCGAATCAAGGCTCGATGACGTCGATTGATTGGCCTCCTAGGCACGAGGTCTCGTGGTTGCATATAGATTGTGGAATGCCAAGGTGGTAACGCTGAACGGTTGTTTTTTTTCTCCAAAATTACTAGTCTGAGGGCGAAAAAAAACCTCCTGCATGTATATCGGGATAAATACAATCTGTTTTAAGCAAAATTGATTCTAATTCCGTGCGGAAAGTTACAATTTGGCAGATTTTGGGTTGTTCCATTTAATTTTGGGTCGTTCCATTTGGATCGTTCCATTTGGAACGTTCCAAAAATTAGAGACTACCATTTAGTTGAGATCATTTTGTGAAATGTAAGTAATTTTAGTAAGTAAGTAAGTAATTTTATTGCTCAATCTAACAAGATAGACAATGCAACAGTAGAACACACAATGATACACAAATTAACGTTACATGAATGTACAAGACGGAGACCGGTGAAATTGTTCGGAAGCTCTTGGAGTGAACAGAACGTTGGAGTAAATAGAACGTTCTATTCACTCCAAGGGAAGCCATACAATAATTTACAATAATATTGTTAAATACTATCTAGTACCAGTAGGCCTAGTCAGAAAGAATCGATCTATCCTGTGACTAACTAGAATACCGGGTAGAATTTTTGAAAACTAGAATTATTAGGTAGGATTCTTGAGTGCTCTTTTATTGAGACAGGCTATTATAAAATTGATAACAGATTTACCAATTTCTGAGTCCCCGTGATTGTATGACATAAGAAAGGAGAATTTTTGCTCGTTATTAAGGGACTGGAAAGATGTGAACGAATTCAATGAGGCAAAGAGATCAATTCTTTCTTGGTTATACAAGGAACATTCCAGTAATAGATGCTTCTCGTCTTCTACTTTATTATACTCGCAGTTCAAACATAGTCTCTGCTCAACTGGCTTTTTTGGTTTAAGGTGACGCCCAACCTCTATTTGTAAATTGTGGGCACTTATTCTAAATTTAGTGAATTCTTTTCTTTTTGAAAATAGTGGGGTGAAGATCAAGTAGTTTTCTAAGGACAAATCAGATTTGAAGAGCTTATAATTTCTAAGTTTATCTTTAACATTGGTGTTGGTCGAGGCACTATTGGCAAGACCAACAGAGACGGACCATTCTGAGGTAAATTTGGAGTGGAGGGATTGCTTTATATAGTTGGTTGCATATCTTTTTGGGGTTGACAGCCCCTTGGTTGTTCCAACATTCCTGCTGGTCAAAAGTAACAAGAAGTTTCTTAATGAACCCGGCCCATGTATCGGTTTTGCCGTTGCTTTGGCCAGCATAGGAAGTAAGATATGCTTCATATACAATAGATGATCTGTCAAATTTACAAAGACGCAGCCAGTTCTTAGATGCATGTATGAGGGAGTGGATGAGAAGACTGAAGAGACCAAGTTCGCCTCTTACTGCAGAAGTGGTGGCATTCTTCCGGACACCCAGTAAATATTTTGCAAATCTTATGAGGATACTCTCAGCAGGTAGATTTTCACAAATAGTTAGAAAATTATCATTTTTGAGCCCTTTCAGGAAATAGGGACTCCATATTTCACAACAATACAATAATATAGGTACAATCAGACTGTTGAATAGTTTAAGTGCAGTAGGAATAGAGTTCTCAAGTCGAGCTGTCTTATTTTGAACATGGCCTTGAGAGCCTGGTCACAAAGTCTCTTACAAGCTGGTTTGAACGAACCAGAGGAGGAGAAAACTATACCCAGGTAACAATAAGATTGGACGACATCCAGGTACTCGCCCTTGTAAGTGAAAGTATATTTTTTAATAGGATACCCAGTCTTGTTAAAAATGAGAATTTTAGTTTTTGTGAGGTTGACAGAAAGGCCCCACTTGTCACAGTATGTTTCTAATTTATTGAGTGAATTTTGTAAACCCTTAAAAGACTCTGAGAGGATCACAAGGTCATCCGCAAACATAAGACAGCTCAATTCTGGGTGTAACAAAGTGATAGGATCACAAGTTGCGTCAAAAATCTCTGGCAGGTCACGAACATATAAATTAAACAATAGGGGGCTCAGCACGCAACCTTGCTTAACGCCCACATTTGAGTTAAAATTTGGGCTACAAGCGCCATTAACCTTAATGGAGTAGGAAACATTTTTATACATATTTTGGATACAATTAAGAAAGTTGCCACCTATGCCAGCTGACAGCAGCTTATAGATTAAGGCAGTTCTGGAGATGGTGTCGAAGGCAGTTTTGAAATCAACGAAGCAGGCAAATAAATATATTTCTTGGGGCCTATTGCATATTTGTCTATTAAAGTTTTAAGAGCAAGAACATGGTCAGAAGTACGGTATTTCGGTCTGAATCCAATCTGAGACTTGGGTAGAAGGTTATTATTTTCAGCAAATTTCATCAATCTTGCGTTGAGGACAGAAGAAAATAATTTCCCCAAATGACTTCCCACCGCAATGCCCCTGTAGTTTGCTGGGATGTGGATGTCACCCTTCTTATGAATGGGTGTAAGAAGATTCACACTCCAGGCCTTAGGAAATTTACCACAAACCAGGATCTGATTGAAAAGCTTCTGCAAAAGAGGCATAATGCTATCCTTACCAGACTTCAGCATTTCATTCAAAATGAGGTCTGGACCGCTAGCCTTACCCCTTTTTAGGCGGTTTATACATTTTGAGATTTCATCATGAGTAATTTTCATGTTCAATTCATTAAATATCTTTACCAAAAGCTCCTATTAGGAGCCTCATAGCCTAGTGATTTAACACTGCTGGCTGCCACACAATGGGGCCCGGGTTTGGTCCTGGAGAGAACCCAGAATTTTTGTCAGGATTAACGACTGTGGCAAGGGTGGCTGTCTAATTCCAGGCGCCTGTGTAATAATATGGGCACGAAGTTGATGGGAGTTTTGCTGGTTCATATAAAATGCGGAATGACAGGTGGACTAGTGTTAAAATCATTTATCAATTTGTAAAAATAAACTACTTTTAATGTGTTATATAACAACATATAACTTATAACTATAATATAACTATAAATATTCCACAAACAAACATGTTCGTTTTTTTACTCTGTGTTTAGACTGTTTATTTTGGTCGTTCCATTTGGAACGTTCCAAACATTAGAGACTACCCTACTAAATGACTCGTTGCCAGGTCTACCTACCAGTTTGTCAATGAATGCATCCACCACAGACCCGGCCTTCACAAGTAGCATCACCTTCTTTGGCTTCTTCAACTTCTTCACCATTTCCTCCATTGAATGAGCTCCGATGATATTCGTTCCCTTAGCTTCATTAGCCAGGAAATCATCCACTTTTGATACGGTTCGGTTGAATGCGCACACCTTGAATCAGACATAACTAACATTACCCACAAAAGGCACCTCTTATATCCTGGACATTAACACACCGGGCGTGTTGAGGAAAGATCATTCATATCGACAGAGTTAGCTATATAGCAAGCACTGTGAATACATTCTGTCTGGATGAAGCCGGGTGTTCCATCAAGATGTTGACAATTCTTCAAGAAACATGTCTTGAACATGTGTGGACCAAGTAGGGAGTTTGTTCCTTTCTGTCATATCCTCATGTTTACCAGAGGCAACCCCTTCAGAAAACTGCCATTACTAGGTCCTTGGGAAAGGACGGATTAAGCCTTGTCGGCTGCCAACTGAAAAATTATTATACAAAGGTTACAAACTGCTCAGGAAGGTGTTCCATCAAGGGCTTACCTTGTAGCCTTGGTCATTCATGTTGAGAATGATGTTCTGGCCCATGACGGCCAAGCCAATCAAAGCGATATCTGCCCTGGAAAAATAAGCATCGTGCAATTTGAAGTCAGTTGCTCAGTAAATTCATGATTAGGGGAAAAGGCTTCTTCGAGGTTCACCTACCTCCATTGTTTGGGAAGACTTATACACAAGACCACATGATTGTATCGAGTAGATTTCTGAGGTATCAGAAAACACCCGAGTGATGGACTGCAGAGACCACAGTTAGTAGGAAGCTTTTTCCGATATCTTAACTGCTTCATCCTGAATCGCGGAGAGCCGTGACCTTTGTTACTCATTGTGGATTGTACAGATACAAACGCCTCTTGTTTGGTGTCAATGCTGCAAGTGAGATATATCAACATGAGATTCACAAGATCAGCCAAGGTCTCCCAGGAGTAGAAAACATATCGGATGACATAATCGTACATGGACTGGATGATGAGCATGATGAGAGACTTTACAAGTGTTTAGCTGCATTGTCGAAAGCAGGTGCCACACTAAACTGGTATAAATACCTGTTTGGTGTAGACAATCTAGACTTCTTCGGACACCAGCTGTCAGATAAGGGTCTGGATATCACGAAGGAGAAAGTTGCCGCTATACTAAATGCAAGGATACCTGAAAGCAGCTCGGAAGTCAGGAGTTTCTTGGGGCTAGTGACATTCTGTTCTCGCTTCATTCCGAATCTTGCTACGATTGCTGATCCCCTGAGGAAACTAACGCGAAAGGACCAACCTTTCGAATTTGGAGCTGAGGAAACGGCAGCATTTGAGAAGCTCAAAAAGATATTGGGCAATGCAGAGAGACTCTTGCATACTTCGACGTGGATTCACCGACCATGGTTATGGCCGACGCTGGACCTGTTGGCGGGTTTGGGCGCGATCCTGATCCAGGAGCAGCACGGGATCCACAGAAAAGGAGGCGCTCGGTCTAGTGTGGGCGTGCGAGAAATTTCACCCGTACGTATACGGAATAAAGTTTGATCTGCTGACTGATCACAAGCCGCTGGAATTCATATACAGTCCCCGTTCAAAACCTTGCGCACGAATAGAACGATGGGTCTTGAGGTTACAACCTTATGATTATCGCGTAGTCCACATTGCGGGTAAGAATAACGTTGCCGATTCGCTATCCAGATTGATAAGAAAGGAGGACATTCGTAAGGAAGATAACATCGAAAACGAGACCGAGGATTACGTGCGATTTGTCGCTATAAGCGCCACTCCAAGGGCGGTCACTACTCATGAAATAGAAAGAGCGTCAGCTGAGGACGATGAGTTGTGTGAGGTCAGAAAGTGTTTGGACACTGGGCGCTGGGATGGTTGTGACAAGAAAATATATGCGGCGATAGCACATAAACTTTGCGTAATAGGTAAACTGGTCCTGCGGGGCACACGCATCGTGATCCCCAAAACACTGAGACCTAGGATCCTCGCACTAGGGCATGAGGGTCACCTAGGCGTTGTTGGTACAAAACAGACACTGCGAACCAAAGGGTGGTGACCAGGCTTTGAAAAGGACGTGGAAAGACTTGTTAAAACATGCCATGGTTGACAGCTCACGAGCAAACCTAATCCGCCAGAACCGATCCGAAGTACCGTATTACCAAGTGAACCGTGGGAAGATATTTCCGCTAACTTTTTGGGCCCGTTACCCAAAGGAGAAGTGATACTGGTAAATCATTGATTACAACAGCCGCTACTACGAGGTGGAGATCATGAAATCCACCACCGCTGATAAGACTATAAATGTATTCAGGAAAGTGTTTGCGCGACACGGACTTCCTATAACGCTCTATAGTGACAATGGCATATATGGACGAATGTGGTATCGATCACCACAAGGCCATTCCAAAGTGGCCACAGGCGAACGGTGAAGTTGAGCGGCAGAACCAATCCCTTGAAAAACGAATGAAAATCGCACAAGCTCAAGGAGGAGATTGGAAGATAGAAATCTTGAAGTACATCGCAGCTTATCGAGCTAAGCCACACCCATCCACTGGCAAAAGCCCTGCTGAGCTCCTGTTTGGCAGAAAGTTAAGGACGAAGATTCCGGAGTTGGGACATGGCGTAGGCGATGACCTTGAGATACGATATCGAGATGCTGAGCAGAAAGGGAAGGCAAAGCTGTACGCAGATAAACGTAGGAACGCATCGGAATCCGACATTGAGGTGGGAGAGATGGTATTGGTCAATCAAGATCGGATGAACAAAATGGACACGCCATTTCGACCAGAGCCGTACACTGTAGTTCGAAAACGGGAAGCAAAGTTACCGTGGAGTCACCAGCTGGCGTACGTTACGATCCCAATCTATCGTTCGTGAAGCGCTACAATACGCCTAACATTACGATTGATGACGAGATCACGGATGAACCGGAACCTACACAGGTTAACGAGCAGCCAACTGTGCAGAATCGGGCCGAAGTTGGGCCGACGACACTTCTCGAGACGAAACCACCGGACATTCCGAAAACACCAGTTGTGGTACAGCAAAGGCCAACTAGGCGTACCCTAACCCTAACCCTAACCTTAACCCTAACCCTAACCCCTAACCCAGCAATCTGATTGGCTCCGAACGATTTGGCACCTGACGCTAGTGTGAAGGAAGCGTTTTCTGGAGGTGCGCGGGTGTTGTCAAAAGGGCACTCCACCAGTCAGTGGGAGGGGAATGGTGTTAAGAGAGCTCTCAACAAGTCTGGGGGTTGGGGATGGTGTCAGGGCTCTCCACCGGTCTATAGGGCGGGGGGGGGGGGGGTTCGGGGATCGTGTCAAAAATTCTCTCGACTGGTAGGGGGTGGTATCAAAAGGGTTATTACTGACCATGTCCTACATGGGATCCTATATACAGTAACTACTTGTATAATTTGCCGTGGCAGGTAGGCCTAGTATTTTTTCTAAGTCCATATTACGGTTTATGCAGTAGGAGTGATGGTACCCAGAGAAGCAGCCTATTATAATAATACGAATCTCAGGATGATCAGGTATGCGTAATACACTGAACTAGGAATATGGCCTCTTTCGAATGTCTGTGGTTTTTATTAGGTCCTTGATTATTGGTTATTCTTTTGATGACATTTTACGATGTTACTGTCACTTCAAATACACATGAGGTAATCCTTTGATACTGAACAGGATTGGCGTGGTAATTCAAGACTTTCCAAGACTTTCGATAGCAAAGGTCAAAATTCCATACTTGACCCAATTCCAGCATGGAGGTAATAATACCCCCATGCTTGACCGGACCTGGAAAAAAGATTGTACCCTGTCTATATCAAATAGTGAAGAAACGTGCCACTTAACGGTGAAATTTTGAACTTTGACCTCAGTCACCTTGAAAAGTAAGTAAAACCAAAAATCCGTATGACATGTGATGTATCCTAGCTAGGAGTACCTACTATAAAAATGTTATCAAAAACAAATCAGTAATAAGCGAGATATGGCACTATTCAAATTTTTGGTTTTGGCCCCCTGGTGGCCAAGTTAAGAATCAGACCGGACCGAAAATCAGTGTCACAGGTCATCTGACCGAGGGGGTCATGTGTACCAAGTTTAAAGTTCATAGCGTTAGTGGTTAAGAAACGTGCCATAGTTACACTCAAACGGCCAATTTACACCATTTGACCTCTGTGACCTTGAAAATAAGGTCAAATCAAAAACCCGTATGATATGTGATGTATCCTTACTCGGAAAACGAGTCACTCATAAGAGATATATCACACTTTTTAGGTTCCCACTTCTGGCCCCCTTGCCGCCAAGTCAAGAATTAGATCGAACCGAAATTCATTGTCAGTGGTCACCTGACCTGTAAGGTCCTGTGTACAAAGTTTCAAGTTCATAGCCCAAGCGGTTAAGAAACGTTTTTTTTTTTGTAATTGATAATTTTATTCACCAAAAACACAACTGTTACATGAAGTTCTACAGAATAAGAGGGCATGCAAGTACATAATATTGTTACAATATAAAACGATAGATGGCGACCTTGTTGTTCAAAACGGTTCAGGGTATAGTAAATTCCTTTTGCGGCTACAGATAACAAGGCAAAAGTGGGTCAGCGTGCAATTACTCGACGAAATGTACAGTGTATGTTATGCTATATTTTCCAGGGCATCTATGAGAAGGCCCCATTTCATCATGAACTTATCGTGTCTGAGATAGATCTTTTCTACTCTCGACGTGAACCGTATCATTGATAATAAGTTTCTGAAGAATGGTTGCGATTGTCTGAGTTTACAGTGATACAAGAATTGTTTTGCAATTAAATTGATATGCTGGACCAGTTCCGATGAACGAGGATCTCCCAGAATTACTTCTCGGAGATTTGGTAGAAATTGTTCGCCATGATCCGAGAGCCACTCTGACAATCGCAACCATACTGACTTTGCGTGGGTACACTCAAAAAAGACATGTTCCAAAGTTTCCGTGTAAAAGCCACAGAAGCTGCACATTCTGGATTCGCTAATGCCATATTTATGCAAGAGGACATTGGTGGGCAAAATACGATGCAGTATTTTTAACTGGAAAAATCGCAATTTGGTCTCCCTCGTACAAATGAATGGAATTGAATAGATTGATGACCAATCAATGTCCTCTCCAAATAAGTTTTCCCATTTGCGTTGTGATTTATCCGGACATGTTGCATACATTTTGATCACCCTTTTATAATATATTTGAGTTGGTTTAGCACAGTTTTTGATAGCAGCAATATTTACCGGCATAAATTCGACCAGTTTACATCCGCCTTCCTTTATACGCTTTTTCCAATTCTTTGGTATGGCATCAACCAGAGCCTTGTGCTGCAGAAAGTGTACATTACCCGTAAATTCAGGTGAGAGCTTTTCCCAAGTGAGAAAGTTACCATCGTCATCTATAATTTGATTAATAAATTGTACACCACTTTCGTGCCAGCCTTTGTAAAATATACTCCTCCCATTGATTTTGATATATTTGTTATGAAATAATGGCTGCTTTAAAATGTCCTCAATATTTGAGTTGCAATCTATTTCACTACTGACCAGAGACACCCAAGCACCGAAAACATCCTTCCAGAAGGGGTTAAGTTTGGATAAAAACGAGGAATTGTTATCATTACTATACCAGATAAAGTATCCACCATAATCCTCTAGAGTGGACACCAGTAAAGTATTCCAGGGGGTAACCTTGTCAAGCTTAATCAGCCGTTTGATCCAAGACAATTTAAGTGATTGACAAAAGAGAGTAACATTTGGAACATTGAAACCACCATTTTCATAGCTATTAAACATTGTTGTACGTTTGATTTTGTCTCTCTTGTTTGCCCAGATGAATTCAAAAATTCGCTTTTGGAGAGCGTCAAGAATATGTCTTGGTGGGTTAGGTAGAGCCATGAAAAGGTGTACCAGTTTAGACAAAGCAAGGGATTTGACAATGACGATGCGGCCAAATACTGTCAAGTTCCTAGCCGTCCAGGCATTTAAGGTAGCCTGGAAGTCTTTAAGCTTTGTGCGATAATTCGTTTCCGTGTAATCATTGCTATCCAGGTCGAATTTGATCCCCAAGCTTCTAAATGAGCCACGTGTTTGCCATTGAAGAGGCAAATCCGGACGGTAGATAACATCATCATTCAATCCTATTCGAACCACAACTGTTTTATCATAATTAAAATGCAGACCTGAGCAGTCTGCAAATGCCTCTAAAATATGGAGGACAGTGCAGAAAGTCTCCTGATCGTTTTCAAGGAATAAATCGGTGTCATCCGCATATTGACTGATGAGAAATTCAGAACTGTCAATATTGATACCTTTAACATCCGGGTGTTCGACGAGGGCAGCTGTCAGCAACTGTGTTGCCAAAATGAATAGGTAAGGGGACAAGGGGTCCCCTTGTCGCACCCCTCTTTGTACTGGGAAACTGGCTGACAGAAATCCGTTTTGAATTATCCGACTCTCACTGTTAGTATATAATATTGTTATCCACTTTTTAAAGGTATCACCAAAGTTAAAATAATCGAGGACTTTGTCAAGGAAAGAATGACATGTGGTGTGTTCACACTGGATGCGAATTGAAACCGAATTCCGTAGAGCGCTCTCCGGAATACGAATTGGTTAATCCAGTTTCAGAACGGTCGCGTCACACTGACCCGAATACGCATTCAAATCGGTTTAAAACGCGCTACACTCAATGCGTATACTAACATCAAGCATTCAATTTCAATCTGCAGATCCTGCAAGAAGCAAATTCTAGTACATGTACATACATACATAAAAAAATACAAGAACAGTTTCATTCAGCATACATTCCTAGGCCATTCACCATTCAATCTTTGGTCTCTGTGGCGTAACAAACAATCAAACCTCTGATAAGATCAACTTTACTCCGTACAAAAATAAATCTATTCAAAATTGCATGAAAGAATTATTCTAAAAACATCTTCATATTGTGTTTGGTAGATCATAACTCTACCATTTACCAGGCATTCACCTCAGCACATCCTACAAGACTAGCACAATCAATTGAATTGATAGAAGTTTGGCGCGGAGAATTAACGGAAGAGGAAGTGCGCCGGGCGCATGCACAGTGCGATCGAAATTCTTAATTCGTATCAAGCGCGTCACACTTGAAATCTCAATACGGTTTCGTTGATTCGGATTAGCTGATTCGCATTCAATTCGGTTTAAGAACCGTGTTGGTTAAAGCGGATTGAGATCGGTATGAACCGAATTGAGTGTGACGCCCCAATACGTATCAACGTTTTAATTCGAATTCAATTCGTGTTAAAACCCCAGTGTGACCACGGCAGAGTATCAAAAGCCTTTTGAAAATCGAGCAAAAGAATTAAACCTGCCGCGTTTCGCTTGTCTAGTTCCTGAATTATATCATACATGAGTCTTGTACATTCACCAATATATCGACCTTTCATAAAGCCTTTTTGATGCGGAGATATTAATTTGTCTAAATAAAGTTTCATTCTATTCGCCATGACTCCAGATAAAAGTTTGTAGTCCACATTCAGAAGCGAGATAGGGCGCCAGTTCTTTATGTAATCTTTAGATTTCCCTGGTTTGGGAATGCAAGTTATCACACCTCGTCGTTGTGTTATGGAGAGTGAATTGTTGTCTTATGCCGCATCAAAAGATCTGACTAAAAATGGGTTAATGTCCGTCCAAAATTTTTTATAAAACTCAACTGTAAAACCGGATGATCCTGGACTCTTTCCGTTTTTCATATTTTTCAACACCTCTAAACATTCCGCACTAGTTACATCACCTTCGCATTGTTCCTTTTCGTCATTGTTCAGTTTGATTAAAAAGTCGCTCTCCTTTGGAAAGAATATACTATCATACTCTGGTTTCGAAGTTACAGAACGGGCCCTATATAGGTCAGCATAAAAGTTCCGTTGCTCGAGTAAAATGTTTTCATTACCAACTATTTCCGCACCATTCGAGTCAATGAGAAGATTCATTGTTTTTTCCCGATAATGTCGTTTTTCTAGATTACAGAAATATTTTGAATTCCGTTCGCCATGTAGATTCCATCTTGCCTTTGCGCGCAACATAGTGCCTTCCACCATCGGTTCTCTGAGTAGTTTTAAGTCATTTTGAACATCCTGAAGGCACTGATAATTGATTTCTTCAGGATTATCCGAAAGATGAGCAAAACATTGTTCAATTGTCTTATTGATATCGTTTTCTTTCTTGTCCAGTTCCTTCTTTTTCGCTGATGAGTATGCAATAGTTTTGCCTCGAATTTGGAGCTTCAACGTTTCAAAGAAAAGTGAGTCCTCAATTTTTAAGGGGAGCTCAGATAACGGAATGTCCGACGGGTAGGGTACAGCTGAGTATTGCGCAATAGTGTCACTTATACATTGTTTTACTTCCCGAACAAATTGTTTATCCCTCAGAAGGGAGTTATTAAATTTCCATAGACCACGGCCCTTTTCATCATTGGGCAGAAACAGCCCTAGTTCTATAACACTATGGTCACTTCTATAACCAGCCTTAATTTCACAATGCTTAATAACATCTGTCAGATCAGAGGAAACTAGAAAGTAATCTATACGACTGTGCTTCCGCCTTGAGTGCCAAGTATATATCCTGGAAGATGGGTTAGTAGCACGCCAGGGGTCAAATAAGTCCAGGTCGTTCTGCATTTCAGCTACAGCTTCATGAGCCTTGACATTGTTTTTTCCGCTTATGTTGAGAGTATCTAGTTCATAGTCTTGGACAACATTGAAATCGCCACCAATTATTAAGCTGCCTGAATGAAGGGTTTCTAGTTTAGATTGAACGGATTTAAAAAAGCTTGGGCAATCTTGGTTAGGGCCATAGACGCTCATAAGGTTAAAGGCTTCACCGCGAACTGTCAGACTTAAAATGAGATATCGCCCTTCAGGGTCAATGAATGTGTTGCTAATTTGAAAAGGGAAGGAATTTCGAAAAAGAATGGCCACACCTCTACTATTGCTGGAGTAACTAGCAAAGTACACCTGGTAACCCCATTCGGCTCTGATATAGCTCTCAAGTTTAGAAGTAAAATGTGTTTCCTGTAACATACAGATGTCATATTCTTTCCTCTTTAACCATGTGAAAATATCTCTACGCTTTTTACTATCCCCGAGACCGTTTGTATTCAAGCTACAAATACGTAGCGAGTCTAAATGTGCGCTCATATAGAGTTAGGTTGCTAGGTCCATGATGTAGGTCGCCACGTGATACAAAAATAGTCTATGTTCCATATATGATAATAAGCCGCTCATCAGAAGAATGTTTTGGTAAAATGTTTGTAAAACTAAAACTACGTCACTAAGGTTAATATATGTATAAAACAACATGCATAATAATAGAATGTTCATCCGAAACAGTCACTGAGCAATTACTAAGAATGGCTCACGGTAAAAAATGTTCATTGATGAGAAAACTCTGTGAGTGTGACCTCAAATGTGCCACTGTAGTAAGTAAGAAACCTGACTCCGGAAACCCGGGTCCGGAGGCCAGTGTTGACAGATAACTATTCCACTGTATCGATGCACAGTTCATCTAAAATAGACACACACTTGGGACTGCATGGTAGAGGTGCAACAAGAGTTCACGAAGCAGACATGTTTATCCTTTAGTCACGGAATAAAGCTATACGTATAGATGCAACGATGAAAAATCCTTATAAGATCCGAAAGAGTCTGGCGAATGCTTACCATTAATCAGCGGACCGAAACAATAATGATGAGTGCATAAAAATCCTTAATCCTCAAATCAGTCGGAGTATAATCATTTACATAAAATGCCTTTAGGCAATTTTCCTCGATCCGACGTATAACTCAAGAAATGGACTTTTCCTCGAGTACCTGAGTTTAGCGTTAGCCCGTTCGTGGGCCGGAAGATCCTTTTTGATCCCGAGAAGGCGTTTCTTTTCCCCGACCAGCTGTCGTGGAAGATATTGTACGATGCTGTAACCTTGGTGCTTTTTTAGGCGTTTGGCTGCATTAAATATCATGTCCTTATGAGCCAGGTTCACGAGACGTATGATAATCGCTCTGCGGTTCTCATCCCCACTGGGTAGGCGATGCGCTGCCTGGAATCCCATCATGCCAACTACTGATTTGTCTATTTGCAAAATGTCAATAAAGAATTGTCGTACAAACTTTTCAGTTTCAATGGCACTCTCGTTCAGAGTGCCCACGATTCCGAGGATCCTGATGTTCCATTTTCTGGCCCAGAGATCCTGGGCTATCAGTTCAGCTTCGAGCTTTGAGTAGGTCTCCTTCATAATCCTCTGTTCGTGCTCCACGGAGCCCACCCTCTTCGCCAGGCCCGCGATATCCGACTTAACGCATTTAAATGATAAGTCCAGCTTTTTGAAACAACGTCCAATATCCCCAAAGTCTTTCACAACGAAATCGGTGCTACTGTTTTTGAAACAGGATACGACGACAATGAAGACGGACGACGACGACGGACGACGGACACTGCGGTGTTGTATAGACTCCCCTACGGTGAGCCATAAATGTTAATAGACATGAAATGGGATTTCTAAACATGTGAACATCTAACCACAAAAAACAAAACGTTTTGCCACTTTTCGTGTTTTTTTCCGTTTTTTACCGCGAACGCGAAATTAAACCTGCTATAAAACTAACAACTTGTAGTCGGTCAAAATTAATAAGATATGAATATCTCATTAGATGACAGCAAATGGAACCATGTGATACCCTTAGATGGTCCATTAAGCACCGACAACATAATAAACTGCTAACCACAAAAACATGTGATGTTGTGGGAGTAGTAAAAACGCTTTTCGAAAATTATTCTCAAACCAGTGCCATCACTTCTCCTCAAAACTGTCGAAAAGCAAAATGCGAAACGTATCGCTTTTCGTATAAATGTTATATTTGACATTATATCTTTTTTTTTGAGATCAATGACTTTGAAGCAGGCGTTTGCTTTAAAACGGGGTGTTTGTAACGGCCATGTTCAGCTGATCGAAGAATTGTTCCAAGTCCGGTTGTGCGGAATTGGCTTGGGTGTACCACGAGACCAGAGAGATCTCTGTCGAAACGCGCGTCTTTCGGAATGGTCGTTGGCTTTGATGTTTAAGCCATATGCTCCCTAGTTGCCTGACTCTTTATTTGAAAGACTCTGATAAAACTCAGTGTTTTCTTTGTTTCTTACCATTTATAGAATTGGGTCTATTTTTGTAAGTTTCCCCTGCTTGAACATGGAGTGGGCCAACCCAGATGCACTCATGTGTCCAAGGAGATGAGCTAATTACTATTCACACTTAGGGTCACTCTGGGTGTTTGCGTCACACCTCATCAACCCTATTCAACTGAGGCCTTTGATCTAGGAAGCAAGGAGCCTCATGGCCTAGTGGTTTACACTGCTGGCCACCACGCAATAGGGCCCGGGTTCGATCCCGGGAAGAACCCATGATCGTATGTCTGGATGAACCGGCTTTCAAGGAACTAAAATTCCTGGCTCTTCACAGTCCTTCGAATGAGACTCAAAACCGAGGTTCCTTGTACCTGGTGTCTATGCCAGGGCAAGCTAAGACCCCACCAAGTGAGAAACATGAGTAGCTTGCGTGGACTCTATCTCTCTCGCCAAAGTCGGACCACTAGGCCAATAAACCCAATTGGCGCCTAACCGTAGTGGCACGCAGGATGCGCTCATCCCGCCTTGGAGGAGGATTACTCCTAGGAGAATGACCCCTCCAAGTGCAGAGCGAACGCTGAAGAAGAAGAAGAAGATCTAGGAAGCCCTAGTATTTTTCACAGGTTTACCAGGAAATCCGACCTTTTGGACAAAGTCGAAGAAAAGTCATACAATGTCGGAGAAATGTTGGATAAATCCCGAAATATTTAGAGAAACCGTTAATAAGTCGGAAAAAGCCTCCAGCTAGTGCAAAGCTAGTGCGGGAGCTAATACGTAGGGACAACGTGTATTACAGAGGTTGATCGTCAATTTTCAAACATGGAATATTTCATTGAACCAAAACTGCTAGTTCATGACAGAAACAGACAACTCATATGAAAAACCAACTGTTAGAAATTTGTTTGCGTCGTTAAACACTTATTCCTAGCCGAAGATCCTACCATCAGCAAATTTTGGTAAAGGATTACAAAAATAAAATCGTTTAGAATAAGGCCCCCGGCAATGGCCGCCTCAGCACCATCACGCGGGACCTAATGGTATTAGCCTATCTGCGACCAGGTCAGATCAGGACTAGTGTAGTAAAAGGCAAAGTTCCGATTATTTACACTAATTGCAAGGGCGCTCCTCTGAACGAACATAAAGTCCCATCCCTCATCGTCTTTCCTTGAAAAAATCATGCGGGTGGTGATGAAAAACGAAACAAACAAATTGGGCCTAATTGATTGGATGATATTCTAATGCATTTTTGTTGCAATAATGAGCCTTTGATGGGTACAGGTAGGGAGAATAATCATGTCGTCTTGATTTTAGTGGTATTCAGGTCCATCGGTGGATTGGTGTATCATAATGTCTTATATGCCGAACATTACTGTCTGATATTGTCCTGGCTGATACATGTGTATTGGCTGAACAGTTGGGTGATTGTGACATTGTTGCGGTTGGTACATGCAACTATATTTGCTGCAATCTGACTGGTTGGGTTATTGTGACATGTCCTGGCTGATACATGTGTATCGGCTGATGTTATCTGACCAGTTGGGTGATTGTGACATTGTCCCGGTTGGTACATTCAACTCTTTTTGCTGCAATCTGACTGGTTCGGTTATTGTACTGTGCCATTGTCTCGGCCGATACGTGATGCTGTATCGGCTGATATAATCTGACCAGCTTGGTTATCTATTTTGACATTGTATCTTTTTGGAGATGATACTCTCGGCTCAGCTGTAGTGTCAAATCTCCACCATGCAGATCCTTGGAGACAACGAGGGTGTATACACAGTCTCCTCCTCCAAATAGGGAATCCTGACCGAAAATCCGTCTCGAATGAATAGGAGTCCCCCTCAAATGAAGTGTAAGGATTCGATCTCACTATGTGAGCACATAATAAGGGCACGAAAATGACACATTCAGTATAAGGACAGAGTTACTCGGGAGAAGTTTGTCCATATCCAGGGCGTTATCATCATTCATTATACCAGAATAAAAAGAGCTAAAATCTGTAGCTGAGATATTGGCAGATTACTTGTTTCATGCGTTTCAAAAGCCGGAACTATAACCCTTTCCATGTAACTTATTGTGGTCATTGATCGGCTTATTAAACCGAGGGGACACGGTGGGAGAGAGGCCGTCCTAAACTGTTTCTTAGCGAACTTCCAGCAGTCATAGACCACACCTTCTCTAGGCCGATCATTTCTAACCCGTAGCTTCCACCAAAACGTTTTATATTACGCACCACGCCAGTAAGCCTTCGGTTTAAATCTACCCTTATGATACCGATAATGAAAGGGTTAATACAGTCACGGCAACAGTCACAACAGTGAATAGTGACTGTTCACTTCACTGTTTGTAATGATTTATAAGGTCCCTGTAAAGGACTGTGCATGTGGGTATAAATGTGACCTGGGTTTTCAAAGGTAAATTAACTCTTGAATGGTCACCTTTGTTACATACAATGCACTTCGATAGTTCGAAACCAATTGTATCTGTATACCTCATACGTCAATCACCTCAAAAGTAGGCTACTTCAAAAGTATGAGGTCAATCACCTCAAAAGTACCTCAAAAGTATGAGGTGATTGACCTCATACTTCAAAAACCTATTTTATTTTTGCCATAAGACTATTTAACCGTTATAAGACATACAGGGCTAAAACAAATGCCAGTTCTTTTGCGTCATTGATTAACCTGGTTCTAAGTGCAATTACTGAATTGCTGCTGCATTGTAGGATGTTTTTCTCTTCCTGTGCCCTTTCCTTATCGATTCGCTGCTATTAGCTCTTGCCTTGTTGGTGTCTTTATGTGCAAACTCACAGTGTTTTGGTATGCCTATGTATGTAAAATCCAGAAGTATTAAGGTAGCAGGAAGGGTTGGGCGTTTGTGGTTTCTGATGAGAAGTTGGTCGTGACTGATGCAGTATCCTTGGACTTGTCCACAGCATCGTTCAATCATTGCTCTCTGAGCTGGCTTGATTCTGTACTTACCCAAATACTGAGACCAAATGCCTGATTGATGGGTGATGTCAGTCAACTATGTCAACGAAATCAATAGATGAGATAGATCACCATTTGGAATGTTTATGAGACGACTACAACAAAACTAAGCATGAGTTATTTCGTATTTGAATATTTTTTTCCCTTCACAAAACAGAATGTCAGTGAAGAAAGATGAATACGAAAATCAACATATGAACTGTCTGTTTATATTTTAGAAACAACTATACATGCTTCCCGAAATTGGTGGCTTGCATTGGAACTAACTTTTTCCCCCTTGTCCGTCATTAAAGGCATTCAAGTGTGTTGGTCAACCATGACTATCTCCTTTGTCCCTCCACCATAAGGCCTAGTTTCCCCTTATGACATCACTATTTCGGACATTCAGCGCCCCATTTCTGGAAAGGTGTATAGCTGACTTGATTGGTGCTGCCATCTGTACTAAGTATTTGTAACTTGCGGTACTCGCTTATTATGTGTTGTATGAAAATAAAGTGACTCGGCAAAAAGGAACCATGTTGTCTAATCTCCTTGAATTTTAGCTCCGACAATATCAAGCTGAAGTCCAAAAACTGTCTAAAAGGAGAATTCACAGACTGTCAAGGGCGATCAACCGTGCAAAACTTTTCTGCGGTACATACAATTCAGTTCAATTCAATCCAGTTCAATTCAATTCATTTATCTCGGCGATGAGGCTCTTACAGATATAAAGACATATAATACAGTATTGTGTTTCGAATTCAATTGCCCTATTTACATGGTGCGTGTTCGATCCGGATCGTGACCTTCAACACGCCCGTGGAAATGGGACTCGCCAAGTAGCGCCGAATCGTTAGATGTCGTCATGGGTATACCTAAACATTAGTTGCTTTTACACGACGACGGTTTTAGCCCTCCTCACCTCGAGCCACTTGAAGCCGGATCACCTGTAACTGGCTTTGCGCTATCTACACGGAGACGGATCAAGTCGCCGACTCAAGTTCAGTTCAGGCCACCTAAACCACTCACCCGTCGCTTGGTGGAGGTTTGAAAGTTGCGTTTTGGTACGTTTTGGTACAACACTCGGCTAACTTCTGCTCCACGTGTAGCCATTGCGAGTAAATAATCAATGTATTAGACACAAAATCGAGATCAATCAAACAAAGCTATAAACTGACACTGACACTCCTGTTATATATATGATTCTGCCGCGTGTTTTCATGAACTGCTATATCATGATATACCGCGCTACTCGATTTTAGTACCGTGCGCAAAGTGACTCGAGGCCAGATCGGTTCTAAGCGTCTTGAAGTGGCTCCAACCCGCCTCAAGTGACTCGAGACTGCAGTGCTAACGCGCCTCGGGTCAGGTCACTTGGAGACGGTTCTGATTTCGTTCTACACGGTTAAAATTATCCTGACCCGCCTCGAGCTGGCTCGAAGCCGGTTCCAACTGTCCTCGTGTGGAACGGGCTATTACCCAGGACCAACCTGGGTAATTCTAAAAGTAACCCAGGATCGTCCTGGGTAACTTTTAGGACACTTAACATTACCCAGTTTGAAATTCGCGCATTTTTTCAACCTGCGGGCGAGGTTCTTGAAAACGGTACTTTAGCTTTTTGCAGTGCACGAATTTATGACATTTATCGAAATGGCTGTCAAAGTTTCTGTTGATGGTTTAAAAGCGTATTTTGCATCAATCCCGTCGTTTAGAGAGGCCAATTTCGTATCTAAAGGCAGAGAAATTAAAAAGAAATTGATTGAAGTCGTGAATGGTGAATATAAACTCCGCGAGGGGGCAAAACAGATCAATGTCATGAATTTCGCCAGAGCACATAATTTCGTGCGAAGTGAAGCTGGTGAAACATTTATAACAGGTCAACGTGATCTCATTGTGGACTTATAGCGCAATTATGGGGTTGTAACTATTTTGCTGTATATTGTCACGAGGAAAGAAAAGCACACGACTTAACGCCGACCTATTGATGTAAAGTGATAATTAGAAGGTATAGTTCAGGAAATGTTAATAAATAATCATTCCTTATCGTCTTTTGAGAGCATTTTTAATTGTAAAAAGTATATGCCTACGTCACAGAGTCTCTGCAATGGTCATTTTTATCACAGTAGTCTCGCGCAGCCAGACCTTCTTCACTTATTAGTCTGGCGCAAGCCAGGCGTTCATTGTGCTAGACCTAGACGTTTTCCACCACAATGTATCTGGGCTGAAGAAACACTGCGCAAGATTACCTCGAGCTGGAGCTAAGAATAGATTATGATAGTGCTAGAGCATACTTCCATATTGAGTTTTCCCAGAATGGTGCATATCGCGCGACGCTACTTAGCCAAATACCATTAGGCCCCGCGTGGTGGCGCTGAGGCGGCCGCTTTAATCAAGAGAGAGGTTGAGTCACTCTATGTTATGACGGAACTAACCCAAATTGCTTACATTTTCGCTTTGCTACAATGAAAGACCTAATACTGAAACTACATGTCTGTTGACTGTGCTTTAAGAGAGACTGGCATCATGCTCTCTTAAAGCAGTCAACAGAGACTGGCATCATGCCTAGTCTCTCTTAAAGCACAGTCAACAGACACCACTATTGTTGTGTCTTTTCCTACCCGAAGACGGGATGGTTCGGAGCGTCCTCCGGCGGAGGTGAAAATGGGCCCATTTACATCAACGCTTTCGCCATTTTTTGTCTTCCCGAAACCAGTGTGGTTTCGTTTGTCCAGAACCCTTTTGTGGGTTTTAGAGCGCCAGGCTCTATATATTGCTCGTAGCAGTATGGAGAATAATGTGATGTAAGTATAGATGCCATAGTAAGCATCTTTTACGCGTCTTGATCAAAATGGATCATATATTCTGGTTGCTAACAGCCACGCCACCTCCACTCCTGAAAGATCTTCCCGGTCTTTTGGTCACGTGACCTTTTGCTCCCTTAAAGTGATTATAAAACCTTTTCTACTTGTCTAAGGACACACTAAAATGTAGTAAGAGATTAATGAGACTGTCCTACTTGTTCTAGGACCAATCTGCTGTTCGCAGTGAGCACAGAGAGTGCATGCTGTCAGCTGTGGCCGTATGGTGCTGCCACCTGCCGTAAATCTATATAGCTAAACGCCTTGTCTTCTACTGTAAAGTCGGCTTGGAGTCATTCCTTGTCCTCAGTTTGGATTATCTAAGGGAGGTTTCCCTGGCTTGTTTCGTAACTATGAGTATTATTACTATATTACTGGCCTAGTCAAAATCATTACTTGTCTAGTGTTAAGGCATTTGTTATGTTTATCTTTACAGTTGAACCATCATGTCATCATGACAAGGTTGAATAAAGAAAGAAAGGACAAGAAGATGCGTTTCGAACACTTATTATTATACTAACTTATCCATTCTGCTGCGGTCCACCACAACTATACCCCTCATACTGAGAAACCACCAACGCCCACCCCTTCCTGCTACCTTAATACTTCTGGGTAATGTTTAGTGTCCTAAAAGTTACCCAGGACGATCCTGGGTAACTTTTAGGATTACCCAGGTTGGTCCTGGGTAGGTTTAGGTATACCCATGACGACATCTACCGATTCGGCCCAAGTATCGCAGTCTCGGGTCGGTTCAGGAGAATTAGGCTGTTGAATATGTGTGTTTTATGTGTACATTGTATAGCGATGAGTCGTATTTTACATCTAAGATAAGTGTATATGTAACCATGTGTATCCTAGAATATCCATCAGTTAATGGGGCCTGTACAATGAACATACTGCAAGGGAAGTTCATGAACACTAGCTACATGTAGTTCATAGACACTTCATACATTTTGAGATTCGAAGATTCGCCAAACTGGTCTGTAAATTGTTGGTGCAGTCAAAGCTGTGACAAGGAGGATGCAACGGCCTATAAAACATCGATTTTTCTGAGTAAAACGTGAGCATGGTAGGCCTTTTCATACATTTTAAAATCGGTCAACGCCACCATCGGCTGACCCGCACCATCTAAAGGGGATTTCACTCCAGGTGAGCTGACCTTGTCGGAACCGACCCGAGGTAGGTTTAGGCCGGTTCGGTTTAATACGCACCGTGTAAAAAGGCCTAAAAAGGAGGTCAGCTTGGAGCTTGGTTCGCGGCCGTTAGAAAACAATGCCCCGTTACAATTTGTTTGATCACATGATTCATGTGGAGGCTACGATCTGATTGATTAATCTGCGACATGACGCTAAAGTGATAATTTGCATAATATTTCCCTTGACGAACTTTGAATGCCTTAATTAGGAATTTTCATGAGAGTCACCCAAAAGGGAAGTGAATAATAATAAGGTCATGTTCCAGGAATGATAGCCACGTTATCAATTTATGGGTACTTTGTCCTCTGACGGAGAAATTCGGTGATACGTCAAATCCGAGCAATTTTTGAAGAGATTTCTTCGATATTTTGCCATAATATCATTTCTAAAGTAGGTAAGATCGGTTCATTTGCAAACAATTCTCCCGTGTTTATGAAGAACCCATATCGAGGGACTCTTATGAAACAAAAATACCACCTAACAAGGCTCTACGTAAATCGCCAGTGCGGGTCTCCTGGTAATTCGTATTTCACAATATGACATATATTACCCACAGTTATTCAGCCCGTCGTTGGCGCGGTGATCGACAAGCTATTTATAGTAACGGTGGAAAGGGGTTTCCCCAAAGGTAAAAATTGCCGAGCTAACGGCCGAGCGCTAGACGAAAAAATTAACATGAATACACATGTCAGCCCATGCGAGTTTATAAAAAATTGGGCGCATTCGGAAGTACCTTGACACAGCCAGTACGGAAAATCATGCTTTTGTAACATCCCTCCTCGACGACAATAATGGCCATCTCTGAGGACTGCAAATAGGCATCTATTGCACCATTGAAACGGGGGCAACATTCAGCAGCACGACTAGTTAGCAGAACCAAGAAGTACGATTCAATTACACCAGTACTAAAGAATCTGCACTGGTTGCCAGTGGAAAAAAGAATAGAGTACAAACTGATAAAAACAGTGTATTACACCTTCACGGTCAACGAGATCAATGGACTCAAAATGCTTGGTAGTAAACCGCACCAAAAACAAGAATGGGGACCGTAGCTTCGCTGTTCCTGCAGCAAAGCTGTGGGACGCAATCCCGGAAAAATGAAAGACATCGACAGGAACAGCTGTGTTTCAAATCTAAAGACGTTACTTTTCAAAGGACACTTCGGAAGCGCTTATAGCAGTTTAGTAGCTGAATAAGCGCTATAGAGGACTTGGACATTATTATCATTACTAGCATTGTACCCGTGGCGCAAACAGGTTCAAATGGGCTATACCTTGAATTGCATGGGCCGAAAGATTGAATTGCAATGAAAATATAATGCAATATCAAAGGAGCCATATCGAAGAGACAAACTAAACCAACCATTTGTCCACCGACTCGGACACTGTGGCGTGCTGCATGCGTGCATATGAAAGTATATCAATTGGTCCGATAGAGATGATGAGGCAATGTCAATATACCTCGTTCCTTAGTCAGCAATATGCCCCTTTTTATGCGAAGAAGAAGGACAACTCAGATAGGCCTTCACATGTTGGCTTACAAATGGCTCGAACCAATTGCACTATAAAACTTTAATATGCGTGCTCCTCCTACATGCAACAAGGTCTCGGGCAAGGCACTTAGTCAACAGGCAAGCTAGAAGTTCAGCACCGTGAGCAATTCCTTGATAAGGCCATGCCAAGATCAGAGTGCCACTTCAGATACATCAAGTATTGAAAGCTGTGGTGAGCACATACACAGACCATGGTCACCTTCATTTGAAAATCCCTTCATAATCAAGGGCTAGCTCTGGCTAACACAGCACTCATAAACAATAGACCACCAATTTGACCCCCAGTGCCTAACTGCGGGAAAACTCAAGTCCAGCAACCACTCGAGTACATTTCTGTTTACATTTGAACTGCACACATGCGTTTGCTTCAATTCATTTCCCGCGAAATCTCGAAGAGCAGGTGACCTGCAATCGTGGATTGAAAATAGCATTAACCTGGGTTCAGCAAATCAGCAGGTAGAGGCTGTTCCAGTGTTCCCCCTACACCCAGCTGTTCAACAGGTAATGTTAGTCACCCCACGGAGTGCAGGTAATTGATTAAGCCCCTGCATAATTAAACTGTAATGGCTTGGCTTCTGTGAGTGGTAAGGGGAATTGACAGTGTCCGATTAAAAATCCTTCATTACTTTCCGAAAATAAACAAAACGTTGCATCAGGATAACATATCACCTGCAAACGTGCAAAATTTCCAGGCGAAACTGGCACTACCCCCAAATGGCACTTTATCGAGCCGCCTTATAGTATTATGAATACGAGATAAAAACATCAAAAAAGACATATAAGAAATAAAAAAGATATTAGCTCCGAGATCGCAAGGGTTGGAATTAGGCTAAATATACAGTCGATGAATTTGCTGAAGTGAACAAAAATAAATGAAGTCACAATTGCTAGATCAGCAGACTTGTGCTGTTATAATGCACTTGAAATTGATATTCATACAGACAGAAACTGATTCTCCAAATAAATGGTATTCAGACATAAGTTACATGTAATTATAAATACATGTATATCATTTATAAAGGAATAGGATATAGGAATGAAAATGACTTGTCATACCATGGTTCTATGAAAAACAGGAGTCTGATTAAGTGATTTACCTATACACATTTCCAGAAATGGGGCGCTGAGTGTCCGAAATAGTGATGTCATAAGGGGAAACTAGGCCTTATGGTGGAGGGACAAAGGAGATAGTCATGGTTGACCAACACACTTGAATGCCTTTGATGACGGACAAGGGGGAAAAAGTTAGTTCCAATGCAAGCCACCGATTTCGGGAAGCATGTATATTAGTTTGAGTATGAGAACGAGTTGCCGTGTTGATCAAGATGAATAATAACAGAAAGAGTGTAAATAACACCACTTTTTGCAGATCAACTTAATATTTGCTGAAACTATAGGTTTCTATATTACCGTGTCTTCTAGTTATAGTATTCTAACCATGAAGCTAACAATATACATAATTGGGAATCACAAAATTTCAATTTGTTTTATACCAACAAGTATATACTTGATACCAAGTATAAAGCCAACTAAGAAGGCCAGACCGATACCATATCACAAAGAGAGACTTCGTTTACAATACCTACTGAAAACCAACGGCAACCCCGTTGTTGTAGCGACAAAGCCGGTACTGTATACATGCTTCGCGAAATTGGTGGCTTGCATTGTAACTAACTTTTCCCCCTTGTCCGTCATTAAAGACATTCAAGTGTGTTGGTCAACCATGACTATCTCCTTTGTCCCTCCACCATAAGGCCTAGTTTCCCCTTATGACATCACTATTTAGGACACTCAGCTCCCCATTTCTGGAAAGGTGTATAGGCCTACTATCAACCGACAATGTAGGATTATGATTCGTTATTGAAATATGATTTTATGGTGCACATGCATTTTTTGCCTCATTGTATAATATTACTTGATGGGGTTATTGCTGTATGTCAGGCAGTATTCTTAAACAGGGCGTGGTCATATAAGCTTCCCTAAATGCCCGCTATAAAAATGTTCATGCTTGCATGTGTACCCAAATACAGGGTTTGTAGTACAAACACACACTCTCAGCCAAAGCATTATGTTGCTTATTAACTTAAACCAGAGTCTTTCAAATAAACTCTGTGTAAACTAATTGGTGTCGGTGGCCAGAAAAACAATGGTATCTTTTCGCACTGCATCAGCCTTAAAGACATTTTTATTAGTTAATATTTATAATGCGCTAAAATCCATTGTGAAAGGCTTACTGTGCGTGTCGTGTTTTCTGAGTGTTCAGTTAGTGCAGAGTCTTTCAAAAGACTCTGGTTCGTCCAACTCCAAACGCGAGACCAAATTTTAGTGATTTCGATAAAACATTTCGTTTTAAAACTTAACAATTTGTTTTAATTCAGTTCCATTGGCAGAGGATTTTAGCCAATCCCATTTAATCATAGAATTATATTTTGTTTTATAAATCGCCCTATATACCATGGTAGCAAATGATAAACTCTCACATATTCAACAAACAGAATTAAAATTTATCAAAAATAGCGCTGTAATACTTGAAAATGTGTTTTTTTCGTATCAATTTTGAAATTTGATTTTAATAAGTCAGTTAAATGTAGGGGATTTTTTGTGGTAATATCATCGTGAATGGTCTAAACATCATAACGAGTATGCTGACCGATATGCGTAATGAGTCACCAATCAACACAGCAAATGTATGCCTGAAGGGCCAAAAACGTAACGTTCTATTTCTCAACGGGAATGTGTTCTAAATCATGAAGTGAATACACTCTCAACATTGTGGACATATTTTCGTCATTCCCGCATAACTGTTCAACAGCCAGCGTACAACGACAATCCCACTCGACAAATAGTAATATTAATTCATATCAAATACCTTATAAACCTTTTATATGATTTTAAAGGCAGTTATCGAGTAAATGGATATCACCCAAAATACTATCCACGAAATAAACGGACAAATGACCACTAAAACACCTTTTCTAAAAAAAACAGCAATTTATACGAAATAAATCTGATGAGAGACAAAACTGCATACAAATTTAGCTAGGCTATGAAAAATACTAAGACCTGTTGTGATAGATTTCAAAGAGAAAATCGAAGGAAAATCACATTGCGAACCAAAAATGTATGATATATCAGTTATTCTGTTGTGAAAGTCGGCTTATTCAAAAATGATAAGACGTAAGAAAAATTGTGGGAAGTTTAGAAAAAATAGTGCTCGGGGTAAGTTTCGGACTCTGATCGCTAGCGTGTCAGACCAACGTCAGTACCATTAGGCCACAGGAATCCTTCATTTCACCTCTTCTTTTCAAATTTACCGCCTAGAAAACTTAAAACCAGGCGACTGAATATAACCTCATTCTTGTAATGTACACTTCTTTTCGACTTTCCTTCATAACTGTTCAGAAGTGAACGTACAACATCAATCAGCCACAATGTAAGATAATATCGATTCATGTTGCATACCACAAAAACCTTATTATTGATTGTAAAGACAGTTATCTTGCCAAACCATCACATTTGAAAACCTCGAAAATGACGCCAAAAATACCAATTTCTCCAAAACCTGAAAATTGATAGAATACGAAACTTTCACAGACACAAACAAAAATGTACAGCTCCCGATAAAAAAAATAAGAAGGCGAAAAATCATCGAATTCAAAGAGAAATTCAATGGACAACGCCACCTCAGTGACAGAAATAAGGATCACATTGTGAACCAAAAATAGTGAGGAGTAAACTGGAAAATTGACACTTACTGTTCTGCCATTTTGATTGTCTAGCTGAATCGTCTCTTTAAAGTCACAACGTTAAGCCGATATTTTGCAGTTGGGTAGCGCATTATATTGGCCCGATCCGCTACGCTCTACTTCCCTTTCAAGGTTGAAGTATTGGTCTAAAGGAATGGGCGGACCCTATTCACTGTGACAAGTGGGTTAAGTCGGCTAGACGCAAGGGCCCAAAGCGCCGCAGAGCGGCAAAAAAGCGAAGCTGGCGAAACATTTATAACGGGTCACCGTCACTTATTATTGGACTTATAGCGCATTTACGGGGTTGCAACTATTTTGCTTTATAATGTCATCAGGAAAGAAAAGCATGCGACCTAACGCCGATCTATTTGTATAAAGTGATAATTCGAAGGTATATAGTTGGAAATATCAATAAATAATCATTCCATGTCGTCTTTTGAGGGCATTTTTGATTGTAAAAAATATATGTGTACGTCACCGGAGTCTCTGCAATGATCATTTTATCACAGCAGTCTCGCGCAAGTAGAAGTTCTTTACCTATTAGTTCTTCACTTATTAGTCTCAATGTCTGGCGCAAAGCCAGACGTTTTCCATTACGATTTCACTACGATGTTTGACAAGAAGGAGCAGTGCGCGAGATATGCTAATGAGCAGACTTCCCTCGCTTGAGTTTCGGAAGAATGTTCCATATCGCGCTAAGCTGACCACTGCTGACCATGACAGGCGTGCATTGGACTGGTACAGGTTGGAACTGAACATTGAATATGCTGGTGGTGACGCTTTCTGATGAGAAGTTGGTCGTGACTGATGCAGTATCCTTGGACTTGTCCACAGCATCGTTCAATCATTGCTCTCTGAGCTGGCTTGATTCTGTACTTGACCCAAATACTGAGACCAAATGCCTGTTGACTGTGCTTTAAGAGAGACTGACGCCATGCCTAGTCTCTCTTAAAGCACAGTCAACAGACACCAACCCCCTCAGACTCAGAAACCACAAACGCCCAACCCTTCCTGCTACCTTAATACTTCTGGGTTGATAGATACCCATGCGTGGCGCAAAACTGCCCAACTTCAACTCGTGATAATTGATTGATAACAATGAATCAAAAAAAATTATGGTACGGTATGTTGCGTATTAAGAATCTAAGTGAACTTTCCCCCTAAATAACTGGATGGTTTTTCTGGATTACCCAGAAAAGTGACTTTTTGGAAAGGTCAAAAAGTCACCTTGATCAATTTTATGTCAACATGCTATGTCGCATTGAAGCTTACTCTGTTCCTAGCGCATGTCCGTATAACTGCCGATTATTAAAAAATAATAATTATGCATATAATTAACAAAGTATAGCTTTTACTCCACGTAATTTCTCTATTTCAATTGATTCAGTAAAACTCAAAATGTGTTCCGTGCATTTTACCGATCTGCGCTATTTCGAAAGAATTCTTTGTTATCCGCAAAATTATATTTTTGTTTGAATTGTGTATCATTTGTCCATTGTTTTTAATCAGATTATTTAGTGTACCCGTGACCCGCTCCCCGATTGGCCGAATTAGCCATTGTGGGTAGAATATGGTTTTGTTATCTATCTTCATATTTTGATCATAGAAAATTGGTTCTTTATGTGGGTCAACGTTTACTGTCTTTGCTCAACCACATTTCCAAGCTGTGTAGACATCTTTCCAGAAATCATTTGATTTGTTTCTTAAAGGAGGGGTTACTGTCTTGTTCAACCACATGTTATTTCCAGTGGTTCAATGTTTGATAATAGTCGCATTTTCCACTTTGATGTGTTATTGTTATCTAATAGTCTTTTTATCCAGTGAGTGTAATTTTTGTGTTTGGGAGTGCTGAAAATACTAGTTTAGAAAGGGCGAGTGTTTTTATTATTGTTACACGTCCATACACTGTGAGTTTTCTTGCTGTCCAAGAATTTAGAGTTTTTTCAAAGCTTTCACTTTTTCTTTGTACATGTAGTTTTCTTTTCGATAATATTATTTATGTCTAAATCGTATTTGATACCTAATTAGGTGAATTTTCCTTCTGTTTGCCATTTTATCTGTTTGTCTGCATCTGACTGGTATTTTATATTCTTTCTGATGCATATCTTTATTACCGTGGTTTTTGAGTAATTTATCTGTAAACCTGGGAATTTAGAGAATTGGACCAAAATGTTCAGACATATTTTAAAAGACTTTTCATCGTCTTCAAGATATACCGTGGCATCAACTGCGCATAAATCAAGTAGGAATTCAGTGTTGTCGACTGTTATCCCTTTGATGTCTTCTTGTTTCAAGATAGCCCTTGACAAAATTTCTGTCGCAATGATAAATAGGTAGGGTGTCAGGGGGTCTTTCTTTCTACCCCCCCACCCTTGTTATTTTCAGTCTGTTTGAGCAAAATCCATTATTAAGTATACAGCTTTCTATATCAGTGTAGAATATATTAATCCATTTCCTTATGTTTTCTCCAAACATGCCAAATCCTAGACGCAACGGCCCAAAGCGCCGCGTAGCGGCAAAAAAGCGAAGCTGGCGAAACATTTATAACGGGTCACCGTCACTTATTATTGGACTTAAAGCGCATTTACGGGGTTGCAACTATTTTGCTTTATAGTGTCACCAGGAAAGAAAAGCATGCGACCTAACGCCGATCTATTTGTATCAAGTGATAATTGGAAGGTATATAGTAGGAAATATCAATAAAATAATCATTCCATGTCGTCTTTTGAAGGCATTTTTGATTGTAAAAAATATATGTGTACGTCACCGGAGTCTCTGCAACGATCATTTTATCACAGCAGTCTCGCGCAAGTAGAAGTTCTTTACCTATTAGGTCTTCACTTATTAGTCTCAATGTCTGGCGCAAAGCCAGACGTTTTCCATTACGATTTCACTACGATGTTTGACAAGAAGGAGCAGTGCGCGAGATATGCTAATGAGCAGACTTCCCTCGCTTGAGTTTCGGAAGAATGTTCCATATCACGCTAAGCTGACCACTGCTGACCATGACAGGCGTGCATTGGACTGGTACATTCTCATCGGTGTCTGTTGACTGTGCTTTAAGAGAGACTAGGCATGGCGCCAGTCAACAGGCATTTGGTCTCAGTATTTGGGTAAGTACAGAATCAAGCCAGCTCAGAGAGCTATGATTGAACGATGCTGTGGACAAGTCCAAGGATACTGCATCAGTCACGACCAACTTCTCATCAGAAACCACAAACGCCCAACCCTTCCTGCTACCTTAATACTTCTGGATTTTACATACATAGGCATACCAAAACACTGTGAGTTTGCACATAAAGACACCAACAAGGCAAGAGCTAATAGCAGCGAATCGATAAGGAAAGGGCACAGGAAGAGAAAAACATCCTACAATGCAGCAGCAATTCAGTAATTGCACTTAGAACCAGGTTAATCAATGACGCAAAAGAACTGGCATTTGTTTTAGCCCTGTATGTCTTATAACGGTTAAATAGTCTTATGGCAAAAATAAAATAGGTTTTTGAAGTATGAGGTCAATCACCTCATACTTTTGAGGTACTTTTGAGGTGATTGACCTCATACTTTTGAAGTAGCCTACTTTTGAGGTGATTGACGTATGAGGTATACAGATACAATTGGTTTCGAACAGCATCGTTCAATCATAGCTCTCTGAGCTGGCTTGATTCTGTACTTACCCAAATACTGAGACCAAATGCCTGTTGACTGGCGCCATGCCTAGTCTCTCTTAAAGCACAGTCAACAGACACCGATGAGAATGTACCAGTCCAATGCACGCCTGTCATGGTCAGCAGTGGTCAGCTTAGCGTGATATGGAACATTCTTCCGAAACTCAAGCGAGGGAAGTCTGCTCATTAGCATATCTCGCGCACTGCTCCTTCTTGTCAAACATCGTAGTGAAATCGTAATGGAAAACGTCTGGCTTTGCGCCAGACATTGAGACTAATAAGTGAAGACCTAATAGGTAAAGAACTTCTACTTGCGCGAGACTGCTGTGATAAAATGATCGTTGCAGAGACTCCGGTGACGTACACATATATTTTTTACAATCAAAAATGCCTTCAAAAGACGACATGGAATGATTATTTTATTGATATTTCCTACTATATACCTTCCAATTATCACTTGATACAAATAGATCGGCGTTAGGTCGCATGCTTTTCTTTCCTGGTGACACTATAAAGCAAAATAGTTGCAACCCCGTAAATGCGCTTTAAGTCCAATAATAAGTGACGGTGACCCGTTATAAATGTTTCGCCAGCTTCGCTTTTTTGCCGCTACGCGGCGCTTTGGGCCGTTGCGTCTAGGATTTGGCATGTTTGGAGAAAACATAAGGAAATGGATTAATATATTCTACACTGATATAGAAAGCTGTATACTTAATAATGGATTTTGCTCAAACAGACTGAAAATAACAAGGGTGGGGGGGGGGTAGAAAGAAAGACCCCCTGACACCCTACCTATTTATCATTGCGACAGAAATTTTGTCAAGGGCTATCTTGAAACAAGAAGACATCAAAGGGATAACAGTCGACAACACTGAATTCCTACTTGATTTATGCGCAGTTGATGCCACGGTATATCTTGAAGACGATGAAAAGTCTTTTAAAATATGTCTGAACATTTTGGTCCAATTCTCTAAATTCCCAGGTTTACAGATAAATTACTCAAAAACCACGGTAATAAAGATATGCATCAGAAAGAATATAAAATACCAGTCAGATGCAGACAAACAGATAAAATGGCAAACAGAAGGAAAATTCACCTAATTAGGTATCAAATACGATTTAGACATAAATAATATTATCGAAAAGAAAACTACATGTACAAAGAAAAAGTGAAAGCTTTGAAAAAACTCTAAATTCTTGGACAGCAAGAAAACTCACAGTGTATGGACGTGTAACAATAATAAAAACACTCGCCCTTTCTAAACTAGTATTTTCAGCACTCCCAAACACAAAAATTACACTCACTGGATAAAAAGACTATTAGATAACAATAACACATCAAAGTGGAAAATGCGACTATTATCAAACATTGAACCACTGGAAATAACATGTGGTTGAACAAGACAGTAACCCCTCCTTTAAGAAACAAATCAAATGATTTCTGGAAAGATGTCTACACAGCTTGGAAATGTGGTTGAGCAAAGACAGTAAACGTTGACCCACATAAAGAACCAATTTTCTATGATGAAAATATGAAGATAGATAACAAAACCATATTCTACCCACAATGGCTAATTCGGCCAATCGGGGAGCGGGTCACGGGTACACTAAATAATCTGATTAAAAACAATGGACAAATGATACACAATTCAAACAAAAATATAATTTTGCGGATAACAAAGAATTCTTTCGAAATAGCGCAGATCGGTAAAATGCACGGAACACATTTTGAGTTTTACTGAATCAATTGAAATAGAGAAATTACGTGGAGTAAAAGCTATACTTTGTTAATTATATGCATAATTATTATTTTTTAATAATCGGCAGTTATACGGACATGCGCTAGGAACAGAGTAAGCTTCAATGCGACATAGCATGTTGACATAAAATTGATCAAGGTGACTTTTTGACCTTTCCAAAAAGTCACTTTTCTGGGTAATCCAGAAAAACCATCCAGTTATTTAGGGGGAAAGTTCACTTAGATTCTTAATACGCAACATACCGTACCATAATTTTTTTTGATTCATTGTTATCAATCAATTATCACGAGTTGAAGTTGGGCAGTTTTGCGCCACGCATGGGTATCTATCAACCCAGAAGTATTAAGGTAGCAGGAAGGGTTGGGCGTTTGTGGTTTCTGAGTCTGAGGGGGTTGGTGTCTGTTGACTGTGCTTTAAGAGAGACTAGGCATGGCGTCAGTCTCTCTTAAAGCACAGTCAACAGGCATTTGGTCTCAGTATTTGGGTCAAGTACAGAATCAAGCCAGCTCAGAGAGCAATGATTGAACGATGCTGTGGACAAGTCCAAGGATACTGCATCAGTCACGACCAACTTCTCATCAGAAAGCGTCACCACCAGCATATTCAATGTTCAGTTCCAACCTGTACCAGTCCAATGCACGCCTGTCATGGTCAGCAGTGGTCAGCTTAGCGCGATATGGAACATTCTTCCGAAACTCAAGCGAGGGAAGTCTGCTCATTAGCATATCTCGCGCACTGCTCCTTCTTGTCAAACATCGTAGTGAAATCGTAATGGAAAACGTCTGGCTTTGCGCCAGACATTGAGACTAATAAGTGAAGAACTAATAGGTAAAGAACTTCTACTTGCGCGAGACTGCTGTGATAAAATGATCATTGCAGAGACTCTCAAGCCACCGCTGCATAGCGGCATCTGAAAGAATGTTCAGTCCATCCATGTTCATGATGTTGCATGGAAGCGAGATTTAAACTATGTTGTGGCTCACAACAGACGAACTCCTGGAACTGGCTCTTGATTATAAACAGGACTGATGAATTGACTTGACAACGGTTGTATTACTCATCAAACGACAGAATCCTTTATTCTTGACACGATGTCTGGTATCATTCAATGACGATTGATGGTTTAACTGCAAAACATAAACAATACAAATCATAAGTTCACTAACCTCACAAATCACAACCTGTTCCCTGGTCACAACCACCAGAAGACAGAACTGAATACAATATTTCGTCCTGTACGGTGGCGACGCCTATACGAGCAACGTTCAACTACAATGCAGATGATGGATAACCAGCTGGCAGAGTCTCTCGTCATTAGGATTCTAAATACCTCAAATCCACAAATATTTCACTGATTAACAAAGCTTAGACAATAGTTGTTTATCAATAATATCTGGACCTCCTAAAGTGGTATATTGTTACATAAACAGACAGAATAAAAGAAAACCTGAACTTTAGGTTGGTGGCGGGAAAAGTCCGGACGGCTCCTGAAGACGACAAAGCACTGCCGCCTAAACATGTCTTATACGGCCATACTATGGCTCACCATTCATGTATTTTAGCTTCTACATGTACACTTACATCTCGTTGTCCCTTCCACTGTCTATAAACACTATGGGGGCACAGCTTGTACCAAAACTTCCCATTCTTTGGGACAATTTACTAAATTTTGGTTGTGAAAATCTCGTGGTTGTTGTTAGCACTTTTGTCGTTACACTGGGCCACCGATTCCATCTCGGAAGCGAAGATCCCCGAAGACCAAAACGAAAGGGAAGGAGACACGACATACATGTCACATGGAAATTGGTTGACATCTGTTCAACAGTTTAGGAGTAACGGGACTTCGTTGGATTTTCAAGATGGCGGCCATATTTGTCTTTGGATTTGACTGAAAATTAGGGATATTGATAAGAGTACATAGATACATAATCACATGAAGTTTGTTGCAATCCGATAATTAGTTTCGGGGTAATAGGACTTTGTTTAATTTTCAAGATGGCCACATGGCGGCCATATGGTCAATTGATTTGACTGAAAATCAGGGATGTTGTAGGGATTACATAGATATACAATCACATGAAATTTGGTTGCAATCCGACTTTGTTTGATTTTCAAGATGGCCGCCTGGCGACCATTATTTGAAGTCCGAGCAAGACAAATATTTGGGGTAGAATAGAGGGTCCCTTGATATATGTCCTCACAAGTTTAGAACCTTCTATCTCAAATAGAAACGTGCCACCTATCGGTGATTTAGTGAACTTTGACCTCAGTGACCTTGAAAAGTAGGTCAAATCAAAATTCCGGGTGATATGTTATTTACCCCTATTAGATACACCCACCATCAAAATTTCGTCGCTCTACGTACAACCATTAGCTTTAAAAAGGCAAAAAACAATTTCCAAGATGGCCGCCTGGAGGCCAGAAAGTAGGTCATATCGCGAAAAAGAAAAATGCGTCTGGGCATATTGCCCAAAGCTACCATCACACCACAAGTTTTAGCCATCTAGCCCTAGCGGTGACGAAACGTGCTCCACTAACTGACGACGACGACAGCCACGGACGACGGACGCCACGGTATCGTATAAGCTCCCCAGAGGTGAGCTAAAAACACGCAGAAATACAATACAGATGCCTGTAAGCTGTCACAATCAGCAATGATTAAAAGACTGGCTTTTGTTTCATTGTATCGAAGACAAAGTCACAACCTTCAATATTCATGCTTTTTGGGCCAACCACCATATTTCCTTTCTAGAGTGATTTGACCAGGATGGCTAATACTCCTTTGAGGACTTCGAATCAACACCGCAGTTTCAGCCATTTTTGTTACAACTTCATTCAAATTCCTCAAAGGAGTAGGCCTATTTTGATATGAGTAATTCCCTGTCGGACATCATTCTGCCTATTCCTGATTCATGCCGACTTCCTGGCGGTGACCACCAGTCCGAAAGTCTGCTCCTGCGATAATACGCACGACAGGCCGGTATGGATCTGATTAGGCCCTGGGAAACGTCTATTCATATTGATTGTGTCAGTGCTTATTTGACCTTCATCCTTGGATATCTCATCCTGGATAATCCAGAGTCAGTCGTATCCTCCCCTCGCTCACGGTATCGGGACAATTGCCTCCCAGTCAAAAGCCCCCCTGTCAAATTGCCCCCCCCCCCAGTAAAATCCCCCAGCCGAATTGCCCCCCCCCCCCGTAAAATCGCCCCCAGTAATATTGCCCTTCGAAAAATTTCCTGAGATCGTCCTTTAATGAATTGTAAATTTCATTGTAGTGAGAGATCAGTTTCTTCACAATGATTCAAGGAATCTTTGAGTTTGGTCACTGAATCCATCATACATTATTTCAAGATCCCTTGTTGTCATAGCCAAAGGCAATTTCGAAAAATGGAGCGATGACAGGTCGAAGGCTTCTCTTGGATGGGTTTGCATGGGACTTAGCAGGCGGGAGGGAGTCTTGAGAGTGCAAACTGAGGAGAAAACACCTTTGTAAAGAAAAAGTTAGGGTCCAAAGGAGGCATTTTTACTGGAGGGGGGGGGGGCAATTTGACTGGGGGGGGGGGGGGGACTGTCGGGGGAAGCAATTTACGGGGGGGGGGGTGTCCTAGAGCCTCGCTCACGTTACTGACCCTGGAACAAACCGATGGTTTTTCGCGGGATGAGGTGAACAAATCTACTCCACCCAATCAAAACAGCTGTCACATCTTTCCTGGAAACTTAGTCACTATCGAAAACAATTACCGTATTTAAAACGAGCTTTCATTGGCTGAAATTGAACGGGACGCACGTGCGGAATTTCTTGTTATCACATGATCCAATACACGATACAATTTCCACGCAAAGTCAGCCGGCCCACCTCACTGACTTTGCCTCCAAACACCGTGATAATCTAGGTGTCGGAGGTACCACTCGTCATGTAACAAAATTGATTCAGTAAAACTCAAAATGTGTTCCGTGCATTTTACCGATCTGCGCTATTTCGAAAGAATTCTTTGTTATCCGCAAAATTATATTTTTGTTTGAATTGTGTATCATTTGTCCATTGTTTTTAATCAGATCATTTAGTGTACCCGTGACCCGCTCCCCGATTGGCCGAATTAGCCATTGTGGGTAGAATATGGTTTTGTTATCTATCTTTATATTTTGATTATAGAAAATTGGTTCTTTATGTGGGTCAACGTTTACTGTTTTTGCTCAACCACATGTCCAAGCTGTGTAGACATCTTTCCAGAAATCATTTGATTTGTTTCTTAAAGGAGGGGTTACTGTCTTGTTCAACCACATGTAATTTCCAGTGGTTCAATGTTTGATAATAGTCGCATTTTCCACTTTGATGTGTTATTGTTATCTAATAGTCTTTTTATCCAGAAGTATTGGGGTAGCAGGAAGGGTTGGGCGTTTGTGGTTTCTGAGTCTGAGGGGGTTGGTGTCTGTTGACTGTGCTTTAAGAGAGACTAGGCATGGCGCCAGTCTCTCTTAAAGCACAGTCAACAGGCATTTGGTCTCAGTATTTGGGTAAGTACAGAATCAAGGCAGCTCAGAGAGCAATGATTGAACGATGCTGTGGACAAGTCCAAGGATACTGCATCAGTCACGACCAACTTCTCATCAGAAAGCGTCACCACCAGCATATTCAATGTTCAGTTCCAACCTGTACCAGTCCAATGCACGCCTGTCATGGTCAGCAGTGGTCAGCTTAGCGCGATATGGAACATTCTTCCGAAACTCAAGCGAGGGAGGTCTACTCATTAGCATATCTCGCGCACTGCTCCTTCTGGTCAAACATCGTAGTGAAATCGTAATGGAAAACGTCTGGCTTTGCGCCAGACGTTGAGACTAATAAGTGAAGAACTAATAGGTAAAGAACTTCTACTTGCGCGAGACTGCTGTGATAAAATTATTATTGCAGAGACTCCGGTGACGTACACATATATCTTTTACGATCAAAAATGCCCTCAAAAGACGACATGCAATGATTATTTTATTGATATTTCCTACTATATACCTTCCAATTATCACTTTATACAAATAGATCGGCGTTAGGTCGCATGCTTTTCTTTCCTGGTGACACTATAAAGCAAAATAGTTGCAACCCCGTAAATGCGCTATAAGTCCAATAATAAGTGACGGTGACCCGTTATAAATGTTTCGCCAGCTTCGCTTTTTTGCCGCTACGCGGCGCTTTGGGCCCTTGCGTCCAGTGAGTGTAATTTTTGTGTTTGGGAGTGCTGAAAATACTAGTTTAGAAAGGGCGAGTGTTTTTATTATTGTTACACGTCCATACACTGTGAGTTTTCTTGCTGTCCAAGAATTTAGAATTTTTTCAAAAGCTTTCACTTTTTCTTTGTACATGTAGTTTTCTTTTCGATAATATTATTTATGTCTAAATCGTATTTGATACCTAATTAGGTGAATTTTCCTTCTGTTTGCCATTTTATCTGTTTGACTGCATCTGACTGGTATTTTATATTCTTTCTGATGCATATCTTTATTACCGTGGTTTTTGAGTAATTTATCTGTAAACCTGGGAATTTAGAGAATTGGACCAAAATGTTCAGACATATTTTAAAAGACTTTCATCGTCTTCAAGATATAGCGTGGCATCAACTGCGCATAAATCAAGTAGGAATTCAGTGTTGTCGACTGTTATCCATTTGATGTCTTCTTGTTTCAAGATAGCCCTTGACAAAATTTCTGTCGCAATGATAAATAAGTAGGGTGTCAGGGGGTCTTCCTTTCAACCCCCCCCCTTGTTATTTTCAGTCTGTTTGAGCAAAATCCATTATTTAGTATACAGCTTTCTATATCAGTGTAGAATATATTAATCCATTTCCTTATGTTTTCTCCAAACATGCCAAATCCTAGACGCAACGGCCCAAAGCGCCGCGTAGCGGCAAAAAAGCGAAGCTGGCGAAACATTTATAACGGGTCACCGTCACTTATTATTGGACATAAAGCGCATTTACGGGGTTGCAACTATTTTGCTTTATAGTGTCACCAGGAAAGAAAAGCATGCCACTGCTGACCATGACAGGCGTGCATACGACTGGTACAGGTTGGAACTGAACATTGAATATGCTGGTGGTGACGCTTTCTGATGAGAAGTTGGTCGTGACTGATGCAGTATCCTTGGACTTGTCCACACCATCGTTCAATCATTGCTCTCTGAGCTGCCTTGATTCTGTACTTACCCAAATACTGAGACCAAATGCCTGTTGACTGTGCTTTAAGAGAGACTGGCGCCATGCCTAGTCTCTCTTAAAGCACAGTCAACAGACACCAACCCCCTCAGACTCAGAAACCACAAACGCCCAACCCTTCCTGCTACCCCAATACTTCTGGATAAAAAGACTATTAGATAACAATAACACATCAAAGTGGAAAATGCGACTATTATCAAACATTGAACCACTGGAAATTACATGTGGTTGAACAAGACAGTAACCCCTCCTTTAAGAAACAAATCAAATGATTTCTGGAAAGATGTCTACACAGCTTGGACATGTGGTTGAGCAAAAACAGTAAACGTTGACCCACATAAAGAACCAATTTTCTATAATCAAAATATAAAGATAGATAACAAAACCATATTCTACCCACAATGGCTAATTCGGCCAATCGGGGAGCGGGTCACGGGTACACTAAATGATCTGATTAAAAACAATGGACAAATGATACACAATTCAAACAAAAATATAATTTTGCGGATAACAAAGAATTCTTTCGAAATAGCGCAGATCGGTAAAATGCACGGAACACATTTTGAGTTTTACTGAATCAATTTTGTTACATGACGAGTGGTACCTCCGACACCTAGATTATCACGGTGTTTGGAGGCAAAGTCAGTGAGGTGGGCCGGCTGACTTTGCGTGGAAATTGTATCGTGTATTGGATCATGTGATAACAAGAAATTCCGCACGTGCGTCCCGTTCAATTTCAGCCAATGAAAGCTCGTTTTAAATACGGTAATTGTTTTCGATAGTGACTAAGTTTCCAGGAAAGATGTGACAGCTGTTTTGATTGGGTGGAGTAGATTTGTTCACCTCATCCCGCGAAAAACCATCGGTTTGTTCCAGGGTCAGTAACGTGAGCGAGGCTCTAGGACACCCCCCCCCCCCCCCCGTAAATTGCTTCCCCCGACAGTCCCCCCCCCCCAGTCAAATTGCCCCCCCCCCTCCAGTAAAAATGCCTCCTTTGGACCCTAACTTTTTCTTTACAAAGGTGTTTTCTCCTCAGTTTGCACTCTCAAGACTCCCTCCCGCCTGCTAAGTCCCATGCAAACCCATCCAAGAGAAGCCTTCGACCTGTCATCGCTCCATTTTTCGAAATTGCCTTTGGCTATGACAACAAGGGATCTTGAAATAATGTATGATGGATTCAGTGACCAAACTCAAAGATTCCTTGAATCATTGTGAAGAAACTGATCTCTCACTACAATGAAATTTACAATTCATTAAAGGACGATCTCAGGAAATTTTTCGAAGGGCAATATTACTGGGGGCGATTTTACGGGGGGGGGGGGGCAATTCGGCTGGGGGATTTTACTGGGGGGGGGGGGCAATTTGACAGGGGGGCTTTTGACTGGGAGGCAATTGTCCCGATACCGTGAGCGAGGGGAGGATACGACTGACTCTGGATTATCCAGGATGAGATATCCAAGGATGAAGGTCAAATAAGCACTGACACAATCAATATGAATAGACGTTTCCCAGGGCCTAATCAGATCCATACCGGCCTGTCGTGCGTATTATCGCAGGAGCAGACTTTCGGACTGGTGGTCACCGCCAGGAAGTCGGCATGAATCAGGAATAGGCAGAATGATGTCCGACAGGGAATTACTCATATCAAAATAGGCCTACTCCTTTGAGGAATTTGAATGAAGTTGTAACAAAAATGGCTGAAACTGCGGTGTTGATTCGAAGTCCTCAAAGGAGTATTAGCCATCCTGGTCAAATCACTCTAGAAAGGAAATATGGTGGTTGGCCCAAAAAGCATGAATATTGAAGGTTGTGACTTTGTCTTCGATACAATGAAACAAAAGCCAGTCTTTTAATCATTGCTGATTGTGACAGCTTACAGGCATCTGTATTGTATTTCTGCGTGTTTTTAGCTCACCTCTGGGGAGCTTATACGATACCGTGGCGTCCGTCGTCCGTGGCTGTCGTCGTCGTCAGTTAGTGGAGCACGTTTCGTCACCGCTAGGGCTAGATGGCTAAAACTTGTGGTGTGATGGTAGCTTTGGGCAATATGCCCAGACGCATTTTTCTTTTTCGCGATATGACCTACTTTCTGGCCTCCAGGCGGCCATCTTGGAAATTGTTTTTTGCCTTTTTAAAGCTAATGGTTGTACGTAGAGCGACGAAATTTTGATGGTGGGTGTATCTAATAGGGGTAAATAACATATCACCCGGAATTTTGATTTGACCTACTTTTCAAGGTCACTGAGGTCAAAGTTCACTAAATCACCGATAGGTGGCACGTTTCTATTTGAGATAGAAGGTTCTAAACTTGTGAGGACATATATCAAGGGACCCTCTATTCTACCCCAAATATTTGTCTTGCTCGGACTTCAAATAATGGTCGCCAGGCGGCCATCTTGAAAATCAAACAAAGTCGGATTGCAACCAAATTTCATGTGATTGTATATCTATGTAATCCCTACAACATCCCTGATTTTCAGTCAAATCAATTGACCATATGGCCGCCATGTGGCCATCTTGAAAATTAAACAAAGTCCTATTACCCCGAAACTAATTATCGGATTGCAACAAACTTCATGTGATTATGTATCTATGTACTCTTATCAATATCCCTAATTTTCAGTCAAATCCAAAGACAAATATGGCCGCCATCTTGAAAATCCAACGAAGTCCCGTTACTCCTAAACTGTTGAACAGATGTCAACCAATTTCCATGTGACATGTATGTCGTGTCTCCTTCCCTTTCGTTTTGGTCTTCGGGGATCTTCGCTTCCGAGATGGAATCGGTGGCCCAGTGTAACGACAAAAGTGCTAACAACAACCACGAGATTTTCACAACCAAAATTTAGTAAATTGTCCCAAAGAATGGGAAGTTTTGGTACAAGCTGTGCCCCCATAGTGTTTATAGACAGTGGAAGGGACAACGAGATGTAAGTGTACATGTAGAAGCTAAAATACATGAATGGTGAGCCATAGTATGGCCGTATAAGACATGTTTAGGCGGCAGTGCTTTGTCGTCTTCAGGAGCCGTCCGGACTTTTCCCGCCACCAACCTAAAGTTCAGGTTTTCTTTTATTCTGTCTGTTTATGTAACAATATACCACTTTAGGAGGTCCAGATATTATTGATAAACAACTATTGTCTAAGCTTTGTTAATCAGTGAAATATTTGTGGATTTGAGGTATTTAGAATCCTAATGACGAGAGACTCTGCCAGCTGGTTATCCATCATCTGCATTGTAGTTGAACGTTGCTCGTATAGGCGTCGCCACCGTACAGGACGAAATATTGTATTCAGTTCTGTCTTCTGGTGGTTGTGACCAGGGAACAGGTTGTGATTTGTGAGGTTAGTGAACTTATGATTTGTATTGTTTATGTTTTGCAGTTAAACCATCAATCGTCATTGAATGATACCAGACATCGTGTCAAGAATAAAGGATTCTGTCGTTTGATGAGTAATACAACCGTTGTCAAGTCAATTCATCAGTCCTGTTTATAATCAAGAGCCAGTTCCAGGAGTTCGTCTGTTGTGAGCCACAACATAGTTTAAATCTCGCTTCCATGCAACATCATGAACATGGATGGACTGAACATTCTTTCAGATGCCGCTATGCAGCGGTGGCTTGAGAGCACGCAGAGAGAAATGAACATTATGGCACGTGAATTGCAGGAAGCATCTGGGCTGAAAAATGTTAGCCCCATCACTCATGTGCAGCCTGATCCGGGTGCAGTGTCCCCGGACCCAGTCCCGAGACTAGTACAAACTTTGTTAGATGGTTCGACTACACGCAAGGCGCCAAGGCCACTGCCAGTTGATAAAAAACCAGACTCTGTAGACCAGTTTAAGGACGGGTTTAATAAACTGCAGAAGCGTGTTGAATCTGACAATGACCTAAATAAACAAGCAAGTCGTATTGAACATTATGTAAACACCATGGAGGACTTATTGAATGAAATAAAAGCTGAAAGGCTGTACAAGGTACTAACTCCCCAAGGTTGTGACAAAGACGCAAGAACAACGGTCCCTGCTGTGTGTGAGGGGGCTCAAGGACCTGCAGTACCTGACCCTTCCTTGAACTCTGATTCAGGACTCAATAGTAGTTTGGCACAGTTCGTTGGCACAATGGAGCAGTTGGCTGTGAAGTCAGCCCTACCTCCCCTTGAGGTAGTCAAGTTTAGTGGTGATCCGTGTCAGTATAACACGTTTACTTCAAGGTTCAACACCATGGTGCACTCCCAGAATATCAGCGATTCGCAAAGGATGGCTCGCCTCCTGCAGTTTGTGGACGGTCGAGCGAAGACGGCCATCTCTGGGTTTGATGGCGTTCAGGGTGGTTTAGAGAAATCTCTGGCCATCTTGAAACGTAGGTTTGGTCAGCCACACATGATAACAGAGGCATGTGTTGAAGCCCTTGTTAACGGACCAAACATAGCATCCAATGATACGGAAGCGCTGAATGACTCTGCTGACAAATCCCGTACCGTACTGGAGACGCTAGTATCCATTGATGCTCTTGGTGAAATGAACATGGCCAACCTATCAAAAATGTCTCGTAAGCTTCCACTGCCATTACAGTACAAGTGGCGTGATCAGGCGCAGAAAAAACGAGACTTAGGTGGTACAGTTAAATTGCAGGACTTGGTCAAGTTTATTGAAAGGTCGACCGATGCTGCAAACGATCCAATCTTTGGTAGGGTTGGTGAAACCAAGAGGGATAAGCCAAAACCAACTTCACATGTCGCATCAGGAATTGTGAAAGAAAAGAAAAGAAACTTTTCAACTCAGGTTCAGGCTAAAATTAAGAATAACCCTGCGCCAGCGCGTAAACGAGAATGCTACGAATGTAAATCGAATCATTTACTCAAGGAATGTCCTGACTTTAAAGCAACTGATTATAAATATCGCAGCAGTGTAACCAGGGCAAACGGCCTTTGTTTTAACTGCCTTTTCAAGGGTCATTTTATTGCGGACTGTAAGACAGCCCCCCAGTGCGCTGAATGTACTGGGAAACACCACACTCTGTTGCATCGTGATACAGAGACCAAGCCCAAGTCTGTGGACAACTACGCAATCGGCTCCGGTGCAACCAACTCAAAAATCGCCCTACAGACAGTGCCAGTAAGAATTATTGGGCCTGATGGTGTGAGCATCAAAACATTTGCACTCTTAGATTCTGCAAGCGAGGAATCCTTTTTTCGACGCCAAATTAGCCAAGAAGATGAAAATTGGGAGTGATGGGCAGGAACAGTTGAACGTTTGTACTATGACTCGGGAATCTACAGTCAAGGTTGGTAAAAGCGTGTTGCAGTTAAAACCAGCCACAGGGGACACTCCAGACGGGCTTGCCATAAATGTACCAGTTAAAGTAGTGGAGGATTTCAGCATTGACACGAACCGGCCTGCTGATCTTTCGAAATGGTCACATCTGAAGGGAATAACCATACCTGAGGTTGACGAGGACCAAGTTCACTTGCTGATAGGAACTAATGTGCCCGCTGTACAGATTCATCTAGATCTATAGAAAGTCGGATTGGTGAAGAAAACGAACCGTTTGCAGTCCGTACTGTCTTAGGATGGTTAGTATTTGGTCCCCTTGGAGGAGGTCAACGACAGCCGAAGGTCAAGGTCAACTTTCTGAGACACAAGGCAACAGAAATCATTGAGTCCCAGATGGCTCAGCTCCTCGAACTTGACAATGTTGGGGTCGCCGAAAAGAAAGGGATGTCGATTGAAGATCGACGGGCCCTGACTAAATTGGAGGCTTCAACCAAACGGATCGACGGCCGATACGAGGTAGGGATGTTATGGAAGGCGGACGACCCCTGGCTGCCAAACAACAAGACAATGGCGGAGTCAAGGTTAGAGTCCCTGCGGAGAAAGTTGGTAAAGGATCCTCAGCTGCATCAAAAATATACAGAATTCATGTCAAAACTGTTTAAAGGCGGCTATGCCAGAAAGCTGAGTGAAGAGGAAGCCCAAAAGCATGATACCAAAACGTGGTACCTGCCACATCACGCTGTTTTCCACCCACGGAAACCAGACAAGGTCAGGGTGGTGTTCGACGCTGCCGCTGAATACCAGGGAGTTTGTCTTAATGACCAACTAGTGAATGGTCCTGACTTGACCAATAGTCTCCTAGGCATCCTTGTGAGGTTTCGAGAAAAGCCGGTCGCCATTGTCGGCGATATTGAGGGTTTCTTCCTGGGTGGGTGTGCCCGAAGACGACAGCGAGGCTCTTCGTTTTCTATGGTGGGAAAACGGAGACCTGGACGGCCAGGTTGTTGTGTGCAAAATGACAAGACATATTTTTGGGGCCAAAGACTCTCCAAGCTGCTGCAATTATGCTTTGAAGAGAACCGCCAAAGATGCTCAGGAACAGTTCAGTAGTGAGATTGTTACATCTGTCGAGAGACAGTATTACGTGGATGATCATCTAAGCTCATTGCCAAACACAGCCAAGGCTATCGATGCAGTCGGAGACATTACAGCGATAACAGCTACCGGAGGCTTTCGGACAACTGGTTGGCAAAGCAATGACAGGGAGGTGTTGATCAGCATAGCTGAGAGTGAACGTGCAAAATCCACTCTAAACCTCGATCTAGATCTAGATTCTCTGCCTGTCTCCAGAGCGCTAGGACAGGAGTGGGACGCTGAAGGGGATTTAATCTTGCTAGCGCCGTCAAAAGAGGCGAGTGGCCACTAGGACGAGTGATCGACGTCTTCCCAGGATCGGATGGTGTTGTAAGATCGGCCTTGGTCAAAACGGCAACTTCAGAATACCACCCCCCAATTGCCAAATTGTGCCTGTTGGAAGCAACGGAGGATGCGCCTGCTCAGTCAGGATGACCAGTTAGTGTGTGTTTGTACTGACTGAAGTGAAATTTCAGTAACTGAGATCAGTATCTTCTAAATGCTGTAGTGACAATTTAGGCCTGCTCAGTGCCACTTGCATTTATTTCAATTGGTGTTTTATCTGGCATGATTGCCTTGGGTGGATAAATCTTGAGTAATTCAAATTTGGAGTGATGCTGTGTGGCACGGGCATAAATTGTCATGAAAGAGTTAGTTGATGTTCCTGTATCTCTCAGCTTTGTGTTTTGTTGGAGTTCAAATTCATAGGATAATTCAAGTGTATTATTCTAGAATTCTGGAGGATCATTCATTGTGAATAATTCAGAGTCGAGGAGTATTCAGATGTGTTTACACGTTTTGGAAATGCTGATTGTCCGTCTATCTGTCTTTCTGTCCGTTCTAGGTGAAATTTTGGGAACTGGTAAATTCGGCCGATTTATCAGTTGCCTCCGGCTGTTTGAGCCACCTTTTCTTTAATTAGCTTATTGCACAGACAGTCAGCATGACCCTAACATAAGAAAGTGAATTATTATCATATTTAGAGTGAGCAGACGGATTGCACTGCCCTCTGTATTTTAGTTCCACTATTATTTGTGTGTCGCTCATTTACTAGATTCTATTAGAAATAGAATTCTACTGTTGAATGATTTCAATATTGTAGGCCTACCTAGAACAAGCTGGGTAATTAGACACTCCACATTGAGTTAACAAGCTCCTTAAGTTTAGGAAGTTCGCTTGTTGGGGCCGCAATGTCGTGTCTCCTTCCGTTTCGTTTTGGTCTTCGGGGATCTCCGCTTCCGAGATGGAATCGGTGGCCCAGTGTAACGACACTAACAACAACCACGAGATTTTCACAACCAAAATTTAGTAAATTGTCCCAAAGAATGGGAAGTTTTGGCACAAGCTGTGCCCCCATAGTGTTTATAGACAGTGGAAGGGACAACGAGATGTAAGTGTACATGTAGAAGCTAAAATACATGAATGGTGAGCCATAGTATGGCCGTATAAGACATGTTCAGGCGGCAGTGCTTTGTCGTCTTCAGGAGCCGTCCGGACTTTTCCCGCCACCAACCTAAAGTTCAGGTTTTCTTTTATTCTGTCTGTTTATGTAACAATATACCACTTTAGGAGGTCCATATATTATTGATAAACAACTATTGTCTAAGCTTTGTTAATCAGTGAAATATTTGTGGATTTGAGGCGAGAGCCTCTGCCAGCTGGTTATCCATCATCTACATTGTTATTGTAGTTGAACGTTCGTATAGGCGTCGCCACCGTACAGGACGAAATATTGTCTTCAGTTCTGTCTTCTGGTGGTTGTGACCAGGGAACCAGGGTTGTGATTTGTGAGGTTAGTGAACTTATTCTTCTTCTTCTTCTTCTTCAGCGTTCGCTCTGCACTTGGAGGGGTCATTCTCCTAGGAGTAATCCTCCTCCAAGGCGGGATGAGCGTATCCTGCGTGCCACTACGGTTAGGCGCCAATTGGGTTTATTGGCCTAGTGGTCCGACTTTGGCGAGAGAGATAGAGTCCACGCAAGCTACTCATGTTTCTCACTTGGTGGGGTCTTAGCTTGCCCTGGCATAGACACCAGGTACAAGGATCCTCGGTTTTGAGTCTCATCCGAAGGACTGTGAAGAGCCAGGAATTTTAGTTCCTTGAAAGCCACGCTGGTTCATCCAGACATACGATCATGGGTTCTTCCCGGGATCGAACCCGGGCCCTATTGCGTGGTGGCCAGCAGTGTAAACCACTAGGCCATGAGGCTCCTTAGTGAACTTATGATTTGTATTGTTTATGTTTTGCAGTTAAACCTTCAATCGTCATTGAATGATACCAGACACCGTGTCAAGAATAAAGGATTCTGTCGTTTGATGAGTAATACAACCGTTGTCAAGTCAATTCATCAGTCCTGTCTATAATCAAGAGCCAGTTCCAGGAGTTCGTCTGTTGTGAGCCACAACAATGTACACTCTTCAATAACCCTGAAATTCAGTCAACTTTATGACCAAAATGCTATACTTAGATGGTACCGGTAATTTTCTTTTGTGCCATTGAGCCGAGAAGAATAATATTATTCAATGGAATAAAAACTGGTGAAACTAGCCAGAAACTGTTCTCCCCATATCCACGGCAAATGACATGCATTACATTACCCGAGGCGAGCACATGGTCCCTGGACCATTTCATTTACAGTCCTCGATATCATCAGGGAAAAAATCAGACTTGGCTTTATTGCATATGTAAGGAGATCGTCCCAGTCAGTGGTGTGATACTGTACAGTACAGACAGTGGACATCTATTCTCCCACAACATCGGGATTAATCTCCCCAGGACTTGGCTGATAATGTGACCGTAGTTTGAGGCAGGGAGGCCATAGGCAGATGCTAGATTCATCCAAACAAGACCCTGCTCCCATCCTGCGCATATCTGGCGTTAAAACCACAAATCGAAGTCTCCAAGCTCCAAGCTCCCAGTCTTTCTTTGAAGTAATGAAGAGAAAGTTCATATTAGTTTTACTATTTATTGACCATATTTCAACATCCCTTACAAATGGCACATGAATAACATACTTACATGTAGTTCTTACCCAACTTTGTAAAGCATCGTTCTGACCACAAATTTCTACATATTCTTGGTGAAACTGGCACCACCAAATTAAAACATGATTTCTGTATCATCTCTAAGAAGCACCTTTCACGAGGGACAAAATTGTCCGCATATAGATATTAATCTAAGTATAGGTGGTTAGAAGAGAAGCCGAAAAAGTGTCTTCGGCGAGGGTCCGGTTCGCTTCGAATTATGTAAGGTTTAATTGCGAACGACAATTTCTGTAAGGACAATCAGACGGAAAAATAAAGATACTTGATTTAAAAAGAAGATAAGATAGTCAATTTAATTGGTCTTGTCCCCAAACTGGTAGCAGATCGAAGTTAAAGATGTATAGAATAGTCAGAAAGACTTTAAGTGGTAAACCCTAGAAATAAGCGTAAAATCGAGGCCCAAAGACAGTTAGCCCCGTTTCGAGAAAAGAGCATGGCCGCGCACTGTCGTCAATTCCCGCAAAAATAGGTCACGTGACTGAAGTAATCGTTCGGTAGTCGTTCGCCACCTCTTTAGGCCTTGTTTATCGAATATTTTAGACAGGACATGCATAAACAATGGCAGATATTAACGAGTGTGAAGAGGATCAGCAATTTGGCATGCATCAATCCTCGCTAGGCCTAGGACTGGGATTTGAGATGGAACATTCCCCATGGTCATTGGCATCAGCGAGGTCGAGAAAAATATCGAGATTGCATTTGGACTTCGACAATATATTTTCTCATTGTTTTGAGAAATTAGTTGCAGGACGAGTAATTAGTTGAATCAGGCTGTTGGAACCAGTTATTAGTTAACCAATTGTGAGTTTTTAAAATTGACTTATAGAGTTCAATTTTGCAGTTTTATTTAAAAAATAGTCGAGTATTATAAAGCAAGTGCTGTTGAGCTGCTAAATTAGGAACTTGGCAGGGAAGGGTGAAATGGTGAGAAGAGAAGCCGAAAAAGTGTCTTCGGCGTCGGTCCGGTTCGCTTGGAATTGGTTATGTAAGGTTTAATTACAAACAACAATTTCTGTAAGGACAATCGGACGGAAAAATAAAGATACTCGATCCCTTCCTCTTGTATACTTTTGATAGTATCATACCTAAAATTCCATAAATTGTCCACACGATAGATGGCAAAAACTCTCTTTGGCCATGGCTCTGTTCAGTCAAATCCAACATGGTGTCAATTTGATCGCGTTGTCCATATCTCGATTGAAAAATCAAGTAGGCCATGGCCAAACTAGGCTTTACACCGGGAGTACACAAAGGCCTTCCATGTTGAAGTCACATGGAAACCAAAGCAATCCCTTCGTCTCGCTTGACCATTGATTAGTTGAATGCAGGCTTTGGTGGCCCGTCATCAGTTAATAACTCGCACTACAACTAGCTAATAATTCATCTGCAACAGTTCGGCAACAAACAGGGTCGAACAACCCAACACTGCCACGCACCCATAGTCCGGACGTTTGCCACCCACCCACAGTCCGGATGTTTGACGAAGAACAAAATAACTATTTGATAGTTTTCTAGGTTATGCAATGATTTCATGGCGTCATGCTTCACTGACCACTCCAATAAATTTGATTGCACTGGAATCACTATCTTGAAATGAGGTGCTCTCATTTAACAGACAACTGCAATCTGTTGTCCGACACCTGAAATTCCAATTCCTACAACTGCCCTAAAACAGCTAGATCTCCCCCTTTAAGTCCTATGGGCCAACGGCTATTCCATCCTTATAGCTGGTCTACCAAGAAGCTAAACACAGCGCCCCATCTGACATAAACTGGAACTAAGCGAGACAAGGTTGTGTTTTCATGGACCTTCTTCACGTATTGAACTTCTGGTAGTTCCTTCGCTTCAGGAGTCCACAGTTCAGACACATGAAGTCTCTTTAATATCATTACATGTAAACAAAGTTTTCCACCTTATAGATTTTGACACATGTAACTTTCTCCAGAACTTTGAGAAGAGTCTTCAGTTAAACTGTTACACTCGCAACCAACCTTCATTTCACATGAATTACACATAACATTACAAGGTTTTCAACCCTGAGCCCCTTGCCACAGTCGACAAACAGGTACAAATTTTAACTCTTCCTTCACAGGTTGACCTTGAAAGTACCTTCATTTTTGGTTGATCTCCAGATAGCTGAACAGGCCTTTCATTATCATGCACTCAGCAAGTTGCCGTGGGTCATTGGGAATGACGCAGGGGCCATTTTCACCCATGTACACATATCTACGTGAAAGTTAAGGAGATTTATACAAACAAAACCATTTGTCTTATTTTGACTGCAATTTTTAGAGACGATTATCACCCTGGAGAATCAGTTCCCCAACTAACCGAAAATCCTATCGCAATCTTGTGTATTCATGGCAGGCCTCCCAGCTCACCAAGCAGCCTGCCTGGGGAAATGTGTGTTAATTGGTGAATATGATGAACCCTTCTTCTGCCTTCGGAATCTTTGAGATGCATACTTGACGGTCTACTCTGACCAAGAATTCAAAAGACTAGTATCTTTATGAATTTTTGCGGCAAGCGATACGCCCAGGTCCCCCGTCGCTAAAGGGTGTTTGCACTGACTCACGAGATTGCAACACCTAAGCCGGCAGCCATCTTGGATTTTGATTCGGCGACCTACTTTTTAATAGCGTTGCTACAAATGCCTATATGTACCCAAACACCAAATCTGCTTTGCTACGTCGCCGACTTCTCCATATATCGCATTCACAAGTGCACTAGCGAGATGAGACAAGACCACTAATGAATATTCATAGGTTGGAGGGTCGAGGCCTATCTATTAGACGAGTGCATGTTTTTTACTCTCAAGTACATATTTGGAGAGGTATTGAAAAAATATTTGTTGTGGCAAGTCTACAGATATAAAGAAATTATTTGATGAAAAAATTAATTTCGAATTTTGCTAATTGGGTAATAGGGGGCGTGTTTTGAGTTTTTCCTGCCAGTTGGCTGAAAAGAGTGGAAATATCAAAGTCTGTCTAATTTGTCGATTATAAAAAAATTTCCGTGGTCAATCACCAATTTAAATCGCACCAGTTCCTCGCAAGACTAACCCGTATATCATATCCGAATTTCAGTTTCACTAGTTGACGCATTCTTTGATGCGTCGCGGTCAAACATTGACAATTTAACTGCTAAAAGGCTTAAAAAATCAATTGTGGTCTTGTCTCAGATTTCAAGAGGTAAGGCGGCAGCCATCTTGGATTTTGATGCGGTAACCTACTTTTTAATAGGGTTGTTACAAATGCCTATACGTACCCACACACCAAATTTGGCTTTGATACATCAATGATTTCTCCAGATATCATGCTCACAATGAGGAACCTATAGAACTAAAAATCCAGATGGCAGCACAATTACTAAAAGGTACACTTCCAGTGCATTTTCCATTGAAATTAAGTTTTGTTGATTTTCTCCCCAAAACTCATCATAATAGAATTAAGGACCAATAAAACAAAAATGTTGGTGCTATTACCCCATGCAGTGGACCATGGTTGTAATGAGAAAGCTATTTCGCGGGTCAATGATAAGGGATGAAATATTCAATAATCATTGACCCGGGAAATGGCTTTCTCATTACAACCATGGTCCACTTGCCTGCAGGGCCAACTATTGGCAGGTTTTGTTGTGCAGGTTCCTCATTCAATTGCACTCGCGATATTTTAAAACGTAAGGCAGCAGCCATCTTGGATTTTGACGCAGTGACCTAATTTTCAATAGGCTTCTTACTAATGCCTTTACGTACCCACCCACCAAACATGGCTTTGATAAGTCGCTGACTTCTCCAGATATCGCACCCACAAGTAGCCAGACAGACAGAATGATGGCAAGAATGACGGACGGACTGACGGTATGTTCATATCCCTCTTTTGCTACGCGGAGTCATATTACCAGAAGAACACAACGTTATTCGAGGAGGACTCCAACAACACAGTTTTTCCAACATTATTGGAAAGCTTTCTCCATTCCCAGGACATGTCAGATTGGCAAGTTGGAAGTCCTGCCCGATTCTCGGCAAGCTGAGGAATTGATGCTCTGGGTAATTACTGTAATCTGTACTGGATTAATTTGGCAAAGCCAGTATTTAAAAACCCAAGAAATTTTACCAAAAAAAGTGAAACGCCAAATTCCATATCCTTCTTTGAATCAAGAAATTCTAAGATAGTTCCTGATCTATTTACTTTTTAGATTAACAACAGGTGGCCAGTCGAATCTGCTTGGAGGCACATTGAGTGACATACCTTTTCAGGGTTTAAACAGGGAAGGTTTGTACACAATCGAGTTAAAGTGATGATGGCAAAATATCCTGCTCGTTTCCTCATTTGAAATTACCAACAGAAAAAGCAACGTCATCAGTTCTTGTTACTATGCTGCTTGTGTTTCCATGAATATGTTGGATGTTTGCGTTGCTCGCAAGACTACTGTTGCTACCGTAAACTGTGGTTCATTTTAATCAAGATGTTTGCTCTGCTCCTCAAAGCTTCATCGGGTTGGCTAGGATTGACCAGCATATGCCCTCTTCAAAATGACGTTATTTGAAATTATGCGACGTCATCATATGAGTTCTTGTATTGTAGCTATACTGTTTTCATGAACATTGTTTTGATGTTTGCCTCGCTGGCAAGGTTACTTTTGACAGGCATTGTCAAACTCTGTACAGACCCTGAAGGGAATATGACTCACTGAGGAATCTACAGGGATTTATCAAAAGTCTGCTCCCTAATTGACACAAGCAGTAGATGTAAATGCAGAAATAAATTGAAAATACTAACAAATTGTCTATCTCAAGAAATGAAAGGGAAAAAAATCTGAATTTTTCACAAAGGATACGGTAATCGCAGCACGCTGACCATTCCCTGTGGAAGTTTTATGGGCTGATCATTACCAGGGTAGAACACTGGGCATGGTGGAGGGTTTGGCCTGACCTGTGGGTTTAACGTCACCTGCATCGGGCCTTCTGGGGCAGCCACAAACACTCGCATGAGCTGGCCCATGTAACCCTTGGAGCTACACTGGCAGGAGAAGTAAAGCGGCATGTCTGAGCCCAGCAGCTTGTTGGCACTCTCCTGGAAAACAATCGGAACAACCTGTACATAATCCATGGCCAAACTGTTTACCAGTACTGTTTTGACCTTTGTCTCGTTACTGAACTCGGCCGTGGAGATGCCAAGTACAGTCGAAGCAAGTTCCGGTAGTGAGGTACAGTCCTGAGCATATTAATATCAATACCTTCTTCATTCAATATCTCCCAAACTAGTGCACCAATTCCAATGAGGTTTTCAGGATATTATCAGAAATCTTATTTTATATTCATACATTATGGCAGGAATGCGAATGCATGAGTCTTTCATTACGTAATCAGCCAATTAACAAACCCTTACAAAAAAAAATTTATTTCAAACTTTTTTGAAATATTTTAATGAAATGAAGATAGAGCCATTTAACTTTTTCGTTAAAATAAGGGTTTCACTGCCAAAGCATGTTTTTCTCGTAAAAACATGCCACTTGGCAGTGAATGTGCTATTGAAAAATAGATCTATCTTCATTATTACTCTTCGATTTTGATGATTTTTTGTCAGTATTCTTAGAATTTTTCTAGCGAAAAATATTTCAAAAAAAGTTTGAAATAAAAAAGCTTTTTTGTAAGGATTTTTTTTAATTGGCCGATTACATAATGACGCGCTCATGCATTCACATTCTATCCATTATGTGTAATTAGAAAAAAAATTGCGGACCATATCCTGAAAACCGTATTGGAATTGGTGTACTAGTTTGGGAGATATTGCATGAAGTAGGTGTTGATATCAATATGATCAGGACTGTACATTTGTGAAACAACAAGAAAGAGCAAATCCAGATAAATCTTTTCATAGTGTCTATATTACACTAAATACACATACGTTTTCGGCAGCGTCCTGCTGGCCCTCATCAGGTACAGTGAGTAACTGGTACATGTACAAGTATTCAAATAACAAGACCATTGGCATTATTGTAAGTAGAGTATACAACAGCCTGAACAGGTCAGAATTAGAGGAATTAGAAAAAAACCTAAAAAGAAGAATGACCCTTGTTGTGCTGGTTGTCTGTTTTGGAATTGCTAGAATCCTCTAAATCCCTCTAATCCTGACCTATTGTGTACTCTATTCGCAATTGTGTATTTCATGTATTGCTAATGGTGTTGTTTTCTTTGGATACTTGTACATATGCTAGTTACTCACTATACCTGATGAGGCAGGATGCTGTCGAAAATGTTTGGAGATGTATATCATGTAATATAGACATAGTAGTTGATTCTAAGCTACTCCGTCAAAATACTCCCAGAATATCAAATTTTGATGTTATTCACCTTCAATGATGATCCACTGTTTGACTTGATGACCTTATCTGGAGTGGACATGAAGAATCGATGACCTCTCGGACATTCATACTCAAGACCGACAAACACTTTTAGGCTAACTTCACCAGATTCTGAAAGAATTAATGAAATCGTCCAGGGACCATGTGCTCACCTCGGGTAATGTAATGCATGTCGCTTGCAGTGGCTATGGGGAGGACAGTTTCTGGCTAGTTTCACCAGTTTTGATTCCATTGAATAACATTATTCTTCTCGGCTCAATGGCACAAAAGAAAATTACCGGTACCATCTCAGTATAGCATTTTGGTTATAAAGTTGACTGAATTTCAGGGTTATTGAGGAGTGTACTTGTCACATAGAAATTGGTTGACATCTGTTCAACAGTTTAGGAGCACTAGAACTTAATGGGATTTTCAAAATTGCGACCTGGCGGCCATATTTGTAATGGGATTAGACTGAAAATTAGGGATATTGATAAGAGTAAATAGATACATAATCACATGAAGTTTGGTTGCAATCTGATCATTAGTTTCGGAGTAATAGGACTTTGTTTAATTTTCAAGATGGATTTGACTGAAAATCAGGGATGCTGTAAAGAGTACAATTTGGTTGCAATCCGACTTTGTTTAATTTTCAAGTCCGAGCGAGACAATTTTTTTAGGTAGAATAGAGGGTCCCTAGATACATGTCCTCACAAGTTTAGAACCATCTAGCTCAAATAGAAACGAAACGTGCCACCTATGGGTGATTTAGTCAACTTTGACCTCTGTGACCTTGAAAAGTAGGTCAAATCAAAAACCCGGGTGATATGTCCTTTAACCTTATTAGATACACCCACTATGAAAATTTCGTCACTCTACGTACAACCATTAGCTTCAAAAAGGCAAAAACAATTTCCAAGATGGCCTTCTGAGGCCAAAAGTAGGTCATATTGCGAAAAAGAATGAAATGGCCAGGGCCATTGTGCTCACCTCATGTGGAGGAAAGATGGATAAAGAGCATGGTATTGTGTCATGTAGTGTTAGGTTTGATGTAGGTCCAAGCAATTACAATTTCCCCAAAATGGCCAATTTACAGTACATTCGACCTCTGTGACCTTGAAAAGTAGGTCAAATCAAAGAAGACCCGGGTGACACATTGAATGGTTGTTAGAATTAGATGTACCTATGATATAAAATTGGTGCCAATCGGGCAAGTCATTACTAGGAATAATGGCATTTTGAAGAATTTAGGATTTGGCCCCCTCCCTGGAGGCCAAACGGCAAATCAGATCGCACCAAACTTCGGTACCTGAGATCACCTGACCAAGGGGTCTATGTGTACTTAATTTGTGATCAATAGTCATTGCAGTTAAGAAACGTGCCATAGTTACGGCCTGACGGCGAATTTATGCCATTTGACCTCTGTGACCTTGACAAGAAGGTCAAATTAAAAACCTGTGTGACATATACTGTATGGTGGTTAGATGTACCCATGATATCAAATTGGTGGCAATCGGGCAAGAAGTTAAGGAATAATCACATTTTTAAGGTTTTTGAATTTTGCCCCCTGGTGGTCAAGTGGTGAATCATATTGGACCAAACTTTGGTCCCTGAGATCACCTGACTAAGGGGTAAATGTGTACCAAATTTGGTATCAATAGTCATTGCAGTTTAGAAACGTGCCATCGTTACATCCTAACGGCCAATTTACACCATTTGACCTCTGTGACCTTGAAAAGGAGGTCAAATCAAAAACCCGGAGGATATATGATGCACCTTTGCTAGAAGTACCTACCATATTTTTTTCAAAATTTCCCGACTACTATTAAGGGAGATATTGCACATTTTCACTTTTAACGTTTGGCCCCCTGGTGGCCAAACCATGAAACGAATCGGACCGAAACTAGGTCTCCAAGGTGTCATTACATAAGGGTACATGTGTACCAAGTTTCAACTCAATAGCTCTAACAGTTACGAAACGTGCCCTGCTAACGGACGACGGACGACGACGACGACGACGACGACGACGACGACGACGACGACGACGACGACGACGACGACGACGGACGACGGACGCCACGGTATGGGATAAGCTCACCTCTGCTAAGAGGTGAGCTAAAAATGAGTCTGGGCATATTGCCCAAAGCTACCATCACATTAAGTTTTAGCCATTTAGCCCTAGCGGCGACGAAACGTGCTCCGCTAACGGATGACGACAACGACGCAAGACAACGACGACGGACGCCACGGTATTGTTTAAGCTCCCGCAGAGATGAGCTAACAAGAGGCCCAAGGGCCTGGCGCTCAGCTGAGTTAATATCATTAATATCTTCCCGGTGTTTAGTTCATTATGCATGAAAATGGCATGCTCCATGGTATTTGATATCCTTTTGCGTTCACTACGGTACCAATGTTTTTGGTCGACATAATTATGCCACTGTTCATTCCTCAATCCTGACCATAATTCGGGTGAAATCATCGTATGAAAATATTTACCGAAACATGAAGTTTATGCCATGAATGAGGATACTCATTGTCATAGCCTCGTTTACAAGTACGAAGTATTTTCCCGCGAATATTCAAAACTGCTTGGCTCCTTGCCAGTTAAATAACATGTGACTGTACACAAAATAGAAAACTTTGATGGAAATTGTAAATCATTTTTTTATCTATCAGGGGAAACAAGCTGATGATGATCAAATAAATCATTCATGAGAAATCGTTTTGTTGCTGAAGCTTGCATGACGAAGTTAATGCTAAACCTTTTCTTGTGCTCTACTGCGCCACCGTAGTTTTCTATTTAGACCAGCGATGACGTCATTTCTGGTGATTCCCGTTCGTTCGTTCGTTCGTTCGTGAATTCCTCCCGCTAGAATCGAGAAACCCTTATAAAAGGTCGTTGTATTTACAGTCTCTGGCGATATATAGTCTGTGGCATATTAAGTTGCATAGCGAGTTGGCCCTGTCAGTGTTTGATTTTAATGAAATTATAGGAGTATTTCGAATTGAGCTTGTGTTAATATTTTTGGTGTTGCCATTCAGTGTGTGTATAGTGTAATAGGTCAGTACATCCATCCTGTATCCCCAGCCGTTCAAAATTGCATAGCACAACTCTGTCTTCGTCTGAGGAGGGGGTAGTCCGTCTCCTTGGTATAGACTGCATAGTGTCGAGATCAGATTCCCTCGATCCTTCTCAAGAGATGGGCATGTGACTAGAAAGTGTGGGGCATCTTCCTCTTCCGAGCGACATAATGGGCATTGGGGATCAACCTCTTGCTTGTTGAAGCGTACTCTGTCCTGTCGTAGGCCAAATCTACCGACCAGGAGTCTCGCTCTTGTAGTTGCCTCTGTAACTAGATACTGCTTTCCTTTACAAGCTTGCCACAGAGGATTGGGGCGACCTATCCATACCTGGTCGAGGATAATCCATTGGAGGGTCTTTCTGGCTTGAGCTTCAGAAACTAAGGCGTTGGTCCACGAGTCCTTAATCAACATGATGGTGTTATCCTTCCAGTGGCATTTCTTCCAGGGGTGTTGAAGTGCCTGGTGGATGCTGATGCCATACTTTTCGGCTGTTTTACATATCTTGTTAAACCAGCTCTTCGAGGTATCTGATTTAAGAGACAGTTGTCTTTGCGCGACTTGCCATAGGGGATTATTTCTGTCGAGTCTTGTGATGGCTCCAAACAGGGAGAGTTGACGTGCGTGAATTGTTGCCTCGATTGGTATTGTTCCAAGCAGCAGGTAGATGGCCGACTTAGCTGTGCTTTCCGGTAGACTCTGGATTAGTCTTAGTGCCTTTCGGTGAAAGAGATCGAGTTGGGACACTTGAGCTGCCGACAAGATGGTGGCTTCCAGACCATGCAGAAGTCTTGGGATGACGAAGGTGTCATAGATTTTCATTGATGCGGAAGGGTCTAGACCATTATAGCTGTGAAAACCCACACCCATCAGGGCATATGCTGTCCGTCTTGCCAGGGTAATCCTCGGTGAAATATCAGGGGACGTCTTTCCCTTTTGCCAGTTTAGCCCAAGATGTACAAAATCCCCCGCTATAGTAGCTGGTTTGCCCCCCAGGTGCCATTCCTGAACTTTACTTGAGCTTGCTTGCGACTGGTGGTGTGGACATACTACTGATTTCACTGGATGTAGTTCATAAAGATTGGTGTTTGAGTGGTCGTTGCTGACTGACATCATTGCTTGAAGTTCCATGGGACTTGATGTGAGAAGGAGTAGGTCATCGGCGCAGCCAGGGGATCTGATGTATGTAGGGCCTATATGTAGTCCCAGCCCTGCTTTAGTGAGGGACGATGCCAAATCGTTTGCATACAACTTGTAAAGTGTCGGAGACATGACTGCACCTTGCTTCACTCCTTGTCGGACTGCATATTCCCTGCTGTCTTCACCGCACCATCTCACAACCTCTGTACTGGAGTCATACAGATCGTCAATCAGACACCACAGAGATTTCTTCATTGGTGTACCAAACATCTTGAGTTTGAGGCGAGAGTGGGACACAACATCAAAGGCTTTGCGAGCATCAAGTGAGCAGATCAGCAGGTCCTGTTTCTTTTCCTTGGTTTCGGCGATGGCTTCAGTCACAAGAAGAGAGGCCATTGAAGGTGATCTTCCGGCTGAAAAGCCATACTGAAGTCCGCTCTGCCCATCTGTGAGGTCTTTCTCAGTGCACATGAGGCAAATCAGCTCCAGTAGTTTACCAAAGATTGACGTTATTGTGATCCCGCGGTAGTTATCTAGCAATAAGGAGTCCTTTCCTTTCTTTGGAATTGGGATCTTGTACGCCGTCTTCATTATCTTCGGGGCCTTTTTCGCCTTCATGATGGAGTTGAAAATGGCAGTGAGCTTTTCCATGGCAAGTTGGGAGCAGGAGAGTAATTTTAAGTGTTCTGCGCGGAATCCTTCTCTATCGGCCGCTTTCTTCTTGCTCATCCCGTCAATCGCTTTCTTTATCATTGTGATGTCAATTTCAGTACCGTCATCAATGCTTCCTGCCACTTTACGCATGTTAAACAGCAGGCGGTCCATATCTGGTTCCTCTACCTTTGGGGTTGCTAGCTTTTCATAGTAGTTTGCCCACTCACTTCTGATAGCGTTGTCATCAGTTATGATTTCACCTTCTATGCTGATTGCGGTTGTTGCTGTCTTCTCTTTCCTCTGTTTAGCAATGATTCTGTGGAAAAGAGCCTGGTCAGTGGTCAAAGCTGACGATATTTCTCCCTACGTTGTCCAATGAGCGCTTTTTAAAATGTGCCATTTGGTATTGTACAGTATGCAATGTATTTTTTCAGCGCTGCCAGTTGCCGAACAGAATGCCGTAGCTCCCTCAATTTCCAATCAATTTTTATGGGAGTGACATTATTGTATTGCTTAGAATGTCTACTTTTTACTCATGAAAGAATCGTAGAACTAAAACATAATAGGCGAACAGAATCATGCCGATTCACTGCACATACTGTGGGAATTCTCCACTTCAAAATACATCGGCGATGTCATCGCGAACAGAGCATGCACTACCGATATCATTTTCACAGAAATGTGGCCAAATTTTAAAGAACTAATTTCTGAATTTAGTCCCTTAAGACCTTATGACTACCACTGAAACGAACTAGTGATAATATCGCCTACCAGACTACTTTTTAAGCAGAAAATTTGGTACTTGAGTGTCATTGAGCTCCAAGATTATTGCACATGGCGTAAACAACATGCCGCCATTTTGTCTCCGCTTCGGTATTTCGTACGCCGCTTATAATGCACCTTCTCAATTAAAACCAACATAATAAGGCCTTACATCGTTGATTGAATAGGAACACCACACAAAACACAATAAAGTGGGGGTACAATCGATTACGAAGCTGAAGTGAACAGTGATTTATTCCTGGAGCTACTACTATTGAGTATTGTTGTGTAGCTGCCATGTTTTGAGAACTGGCAAATAGGAGACTTCATTGATGGCTGACGTCATCGGGCGGGAATTTGAATCGGCAGAAATAATTAAAAGGCAGGTAGCGCCCTCTCCTGTTAAAATTTTGAACTTTTTCTCAATAAAATAGATTTTCAAGAATTTTATCTTAATATTAGAGCATATTTCGACTAATTCTGCTGCTCCTAGGCCGATATAGGCCAGTTTCCTTCATGCACTCTCGCTCGCAGGAAGTAGGTCGAATGGCGACAAATTTTGTTTTGAAAGTAGAGTTTGACCAGAAGTATCCAGAAATGCAAAATTGAAGTCTCTAGGTCTTACGGTTACAAAATGTGCACCATGGGTTTAACGGACGGATGGATGGACAGACGGACGCCACTGAACAACTTATTTGACAAGCTCGGCTGACTCAGTCAGCTGAGCTAAAAATGATTAGACCCTGTTGCCATTTCAAAATTCATATCTGGATTTGTTTATGTGAGCAATCGATGCAAGCCACCATTCTGATATTAGAGGGTCACAAGGCGAGGGAGTAGTCCCTCTCATACCATATGATTCTGGGGATATTTTTAGTTGAAGCAAAGTAACTTTTATAAGGCCCCAAAGGATGTGATGTCTTAATGCTTGACACCTTACTGGACCACAACGAAGAGTTAAATATTCTATACTAGAATTGACTTGACAGTCTATTTGAAGACCGTAGAAATACTATAACCACAAACGGATTGTGTAGTTTCCATTCAAATTACTTTTAATGCAGCAAATCAATAGGTGGAGTTATCAACAAAATATTAACACCATCGCATCACGCAGTAGGTTGGCAAGACAAGTTGGAAAATAAAACCCCGTTTTGATATACTGTGACAAATATGTCCATCGTTCAGCGTTCGCGAAAATTTCATGCACAGAATGTTTTCTGTTTTGTTTCCACTGAACATGCAGCAATTATTGTCGGAACTTTTCTATTATGCGATGCGATAACTTAATTCATCCTGATATAATAATTTTCACTATGCCCTCCAAATGTTGCCACGAAAGACAGCTTTTTGGATTTTGCACACAGCCTTTTGATATGTATACCTTTATGTCCCTTCTTTCCCTTGGATTTCTTTGATGACTCGGACACAGCCGGCCATCTCTCCTTGTCAACCTTGAGATGGATGTCCCAGGGCAGCAGGAAGTTAGTGCCGTGGAGGAAACCAGACTGATCGAGGCCTGAAACAGGGAATTATCAAGTAGGATTATCTAACAAGAACCACACCAAGAAATGGCTATGATATCAGTCTATCTATAATTGGACTGGAAGATGTGGCACAGCTAAAAAGACATTTATCGATCCTCCCACTTCCAGTTGAATGGAGATGAAAACTACAGGGAAGGTGATGTTATCAAAGAGAGACTAGGCAGGACCCACTTTGGTCAGCTAAAGTCACATGGAGTCACTGATAGGTGTCACTACTAACTTGCATAACATTACACAGCTTCACACCTATAAGAGCAATATATTTATCATGAAAGTCAAACTAAACCCAGTGCCTTTACTTCATATTGGTCACCTGGACTCCATACCTTTCACTTATAATCCTTTTAAAACTTCTAAAACTGTTAAAGGAATAAACCTGAAGGGTTAAACAAACTGATACCTTGCGCATGAGAATAAGAAGTGTAGCGCCCAATTGTAACCAGGGACCATGACGGAAACTTTGGCAGCAGGCCCGGGGGGCTCATTGTATGGATCATACCGGGATGGTACTCAGTCGTAGAAATCTGGCGAAATGGCTGGCGCTCTGAAACTAAACCAACAAGTGAACAGTTCTCTAATGAGGAAAGAAATGATTTGATTCTTATCTTCTGTCCCAATGCAAGTTAGAACCAAAATATATCACTTGTAAAGACACCGAGACGCCCATCATCAGGAAACCTTTCTTGAGAGAATGGCATTTGTTGCGGCCATGAGCAGTAGACAACTGGTTTCAAGGTCCACTTACATGTACTTATGTCCGCAAGTGGCTCATCATCAAACACCGCAGGTTCTGCATTCTCTTCCACCTCAGCCTCTTCAACTGCAGCCTCATTCTCAATTTCGGCCTCAACATCAGCCTCACTTTCGTTCTCTACTTCCACATCTGCCTCAGCATCAGCTTCATTTTCGGCTTCTTCTTCATGATCCGGATCACTAGATGACTGGCGGGCCTCTGCCAGTGGTACCTCTGCAGCACTCTTGTCACTGCGGCCACTCTGTCCGCCATGGTGGCCGTAGAGGTCACTTCCTCCTGACTGACCTAAAAAATTGAAGAAAAAAACCCAGATCCATAACTTTCCTAAATGTATAGGACAGGCACATCGATGTCATTTCTTACAAGCCTCCATGAATGTCTAGGAGATGTGTCTGTGTTCGTGGAACGTTGGCTTGCACTCTTGCCAGTGAAGCCACTGTCCACCATGGTGGCCACAGAGATCACTTCTCCAGATTGACCTTCATGTTAATCACATAAATGGTAAATTCTTATTAAAGGGACTCTTCAGGAAGCAGCTAGGCAGGCAAGATAAAGTTACACAAAGTCACCAATAAGGGTCTCTCACATCTCACAGTATGTCGAAATGATTCACGCTTGTACGAGGAATATATTTAGTGCTGAATATGACATGACCAAGGGCCCTTGCTGTGTATATTAGTCACCTGGAGATGGCCAAATTAGCCCCTCTGCTCCTGCCTATAGTCCCCCTTTAACATCACACTTGCTGGGTGGCATAACTGTAGGTGGAACACAGCATGGGCTAGTACTGTACTCTATCAAAGAGTGGAGGAGTCCAGATCTGACGCCATCACTGTTTTTTTGTTAACATTCAGAACTAACACACCTCCCCCAATATGTTAGACCATAATTTCTGCATTTCTACAATGCTCTGACCCAAGCAGCATAAGCAAAATTCATGCCATAACCTGGTCTATAAACTTGCTACCCAGACATGTTTAATGTACAATGAAGTGGTATAGAACACACAAATTTGACTCACCTAAACTTAGTGCCAAACTTAAATTGGACATATGAGCTGTCACATCTAGTTTTGTGGAGTCCTTTCTGCTGACTGGAGACTTGGTGGTATCTCTCGCCAACTGTACCCTTCCTGCTTTCACCTCCGACGTGCTTGGCTTAAAGATGGGCAGTTCCACATGGTCTAATTTGTTACAGCAGGTCTGTTCAAAGTTTTCATAAAATTCATAATTTGCAGCCTGGAAATCGAAGAAATTTCAATGTTAAGTGGGACAGAGAGGTTTAGAATTGTCAAAACACACTGATATCACCATTCCTTGGAAAGATCTTGATGAGCATTCTCTGGTTACGCATTTGCGAAATGTCTGATTTTAGCTTGTAAACTTACATGAAAAATTACCCCAAAATCACCTCGGGTTACAGTAAAGATAATCTCCATGGCCAAAGGCAGAGCCACTGGGCCAACATATGGCAACATGCTACAACAGTGATATGCATTACTAAATGCAAATGCTAAAGAAAAAGGCAAACTAATATTTTACAGAGTAGTGTCTGTACCAAAGTACTTCACGAATAAAAGGTCTCCAAAGAGGCACACTGGGGTATCAGTGGCAGCTGCCGTTTTAGGGTACACCTGAGGTCGACCTGCGAAGAACGAACAGGCCATCAGACTAGGGTTCACTCCCACGACTCATGGATTGAGAGTCCAAGACCTTGACCAGTACACCACTGCACTCCGCAAGATACCCACCCTGTGGTCAAAAGGATCATCTCGTTCTGCCTGTTTCCTTCCACAGTTACAGAATGACTTCATTTTGATCTTACTCGAGTGAGCCATGACAGGGATGTTATCATCAGGATCCGCTTCCAACAGTTTGTGAAGCTGCAAAAAACAATTTTCACATCTTAATGTAATCCAAAACATTTCACAGCCGTTTTATTTTCACGAATGTTGTGATTTTGGAACAAGAACATTTCACATCAAGCCACTACCGCACCACTGATCATCAGCTGATATCTGGCAGATCCTAAAGTTGGACCAGGGGTGCTCCCCAGCTGAAAAATCTCAAATATGACCCTGAATTCAGAGAAATTGTTAATATCAACACTACTTGGACCCCAGTCTCCTGCCCTCTCCACTCAGACTCCAGAGATATAAGCCCATTGATACAACAAAATCTGACTCAAATTGTAACAACCTTATTGAACATACCTCATTCAGACATGGATTGCCAGTCAAGCTAATAGCCTCACATTGTCGGCGTCCATTTTTCCATATCCGCTCACAGGCTTCGTCAAGTTGTACTAGATACTTATCACAGGCAGGCCCCCGGGCATTCTGAAGAAAAACATGGCGGGCCTGTGCCAACTTGTTCAGGTGGTAACTCTGGGGGTAGTATTGGGGGAGACCCTCCTGGTATGCACCCTCAGCAGGGGAAAGCACTTTGTGGCATCGACTGAAAAGCATTTATGAAACAGTTATGAAACATTTCTTGATAAAGTCAATTGTTTTGTGATTCTTGACTAGTTGTCTCAGTGAATTCATACCTATGGCAAGCCAAAGCGGAATTTATTCAAGACTAAATGTGTCTAAAACGTGGATTCGACAGTTCAACATGGTTTTGGCATCTCGAGTTAGGGTGTGTCACTGAAGAGTTTTTCACTAGTTCGACATAGTTGCTCTAGATAAGTTTGAAGTCAGTTTTTCATAGTTCTACTGGTTTTACATCTCTCTCATCATATTTTTGCATCTATCAATTCCAGGTATAAGAGCTCAGCGTCGTTTAAATGTCCTGTGACACATGGCATAATCATAATGGTAAAGTCACCCACTCTGACAGGGTGCACTCAAGGGAAGATTTTTTTTCCAGGAGTTTTCAGTCCCCAACTTCCAGGAAATAACTTTGCAACCTCATTTGAGTAAAGATCACTAGTAAGCAACACCAATTTGTACTGTAATCAATATTAAAAAAGTATTTTTACACAACAATTATCTTGTCTTTTCTTGAGCTGGTTTCCATACACTCTTAAAACCAGTGTGTTTGCTGTTACACTTAAAGTGGGCTGTGAGTGACTGCTCTTCAGAGTGTTTATATTTTGATTACTTGAAGTGCTGACTTGAGGAATCGACTGTATGTGTGATAGGTGGCATCCTCAATGTGATGATGTCGTCAACTTGTGGCTGTGGGTCCAGAGGGGTTTTCCTAATGATGTAGATTCCTTTCTTCTTCTCAATAAACACCAGCTGGATCAAGTGGTCCATTCATGGCGGGGTAGACAGAAATTATTGGTCTCTTTATAACGGTCGCCGCAGCCTCTATTGTCCAAGATGATGAGTATTTCCCATGGATGCAGTCCATAATCGCCTCCTCGTATGATGGGCTAAGGGCAAACCACTCCGTGTGGTCTTCGTGTCGTTCGAGATACTTACTTTCCCCAAATATCAATTCAATACTACACCTGTAGCGAAGTTCCTCTGCCATGCCGTCAGTCCCCGTCATTGCTGTTGCGATGGAGTTGAAAAGGCAATCTCCATTTCCTTTCACATCTACTGGAATCTTGCTCTCACACTTTCCACCAATCATCTGTATTATGGCTCGGGCACTGTCGTCTTGTTGCAGATTCCAATCAGATTCCAATCACTCGCACCATATCTCACAGAAGTACCATGATCAACATCGGGGACGTCACATATGCTTAGAAACAGCATCTCTCGTTTGGCCGCATCGATGAGATTCGCCTTCAAGTCTTCACCATTCTCTGTCGCCATCTGAAGCCGCCCTAGTCCTGCATTGTAGTTGAAGCTGCCATCTCTACACATGCAACCCTTGCACCAGTATCCTAGATCTGTATTCTGCAGATAATCGAAATCTTTCTTCTCGATCGACTGACAGTTCTGGTGAAACCACTGCCGGCAGCTTTCGCAGTAAACGCAACACGTATCACTTGTCGTTGTCCGGCAATCCCCGCATGGCCATGGTACTCGAGCTGCTCTGGAGTTCTTCCTTTTTGCTGGCATCTTGTCTGTCTCTTGAATCGTGGTGATGAGGTCTAGAATCGTGGTCCTCTCTGTAAAGCTGGTTCTTGGTTGAAGTCGGAAAATCTGTATTATACGCTCAGGTTCGCACCAAAGGTGAAACTGAATATCCTTAGTTTAAGGTCCCCTTTTATAGGACAAAGTTACAATAGAAGTAAACAATTAAAATGATGATTTGTTCATTTAATTGACATCAATTAGTCCGATGATCAGTTTATCTAATTAGTGTCAGTTGGTGACTTAAGTGTCTAATTAGTGCATGAGGAGCTAAGGCCTAACAATGGTATTTTAATTGTCGTCATCAATTAGACCGATGACTGCATAATTGAATAATTGAATACAATGTATTTTTCAACTGTATATTTTCTTATGCATGTATTGACTATCATAAAAAAAGATAAGATACAACTTTAAAGTATTTTTATTATTATTATCATTTCAAAATCTTTATTTTCAGTACAAAACAAAAACATTTAAAATCATAAATATTGTTTCTTGCATAGCTTCGAATTTTTGTGAAAATAAGTATCTGAACTTGGTTTCAAATAGTCTAGAGAGTTACCTTAGAATTACCATTCAAGAAGTTAAATATAAGTTCAAGAAGGAAATATATGTTCAAGACTAAAATATGTTCAACCTTGAATCAAATGTTTTCAACCTTGAATAAAATATGTTCAACCTTGAATAAAATGTGTTCAACCTTGAACAAAATATGTTCAACCTTGAATAAAATATGTCCAACCTTGAACAAAATATATTCAACCTTGAACAAAATATATTCAAGACTCACGTGACCATATTCAAGACGCACGTGACCACAAAATTGATGACGTAGAGCGTAGAATCTGTGGTACTTCTGATGCGTTCTGTTTCACGACATGATTGATTGCCTGTATAGCCTAAACACTCAAACATGTCAAAAGACAACGAGAATCCGATACAGTGGTGTCGGCCTTAAGAATGAAAGGTGAGAGGCATTGCGCATTTTCAACCTATAATTTGCCTGATATGTCTGTGAAACATGTATCGACTCTGACATTCACTCGGCATCCATGTCATGATGTGTAGGATTACAGTACATGTCAGGTGTAGGCGGCTAGGTACGTGTACAACCATGTGTCAAAACCTCGTGCGAACAATTCGAGCTCCGAAACGCAACACAAGTACCATGGGTTCGGGAAAGTCCGGACGCGGGTTCGGGAAAGTCCGTAAAGCATCAAAACATGAGCAACAACGTCATCAATTTTGTGGTCACGTGCGTCTTGAATATGGTCACGTGAGTCTTGAATATATTTTGTTCAAGGTTGAGTATATTTTGTTCAAGGTTGGACATATTTTATTCAAGGTTGAACATATTTTATTCAAGGTTGAACATATTTTATTCAAGGTTGAAAACATTGATTCAAGGTTGAACATATTTTAGTCTTGAACATATATTTCCTTCTTGAACTTATATTTAACTTCTTGAATGGTAATTCTAAAGTCTTGAATAAATTCCGCTTTGGCTTGCCATACATACCACGAAGACAAAATGGAAGATATGGGTTCTGGCCAAAATTAAACTCAAATACTCTCTTTGTAATACAAATAGTCAAATTCACAGATTTTCCTCGAATTCAAAGACTGCCCTGTGAACCCTGTGTATGTATCACATACAACTGGAAGATGACAACATGGGCGGTTTTCGAGGCAGAAAACAGAGACAAATTGATCAAATGTAAAAAAAACCATGGTGGCACTAAAAATAAACCCATGTCAGGATGTTTTAACATAATGGTAGTGTAGGAGTTAAAACAACTACATTGCCATCGGCTGACTAAAATACATGGTAGCTCTACATAGTTGGCAGTTTGCAGCCAACTACATCGATCTACCATGTACTTTAGTCAGTGCTGAATTGCCAACACATAGATTTACGACCTATTTTGTATTAATTCTTTACGATGATCTCAGATGGCGTGGCAGTTGTAGAATGGTTTTAAGATTTCGTCAGCTAAGTTTACCTCTTGGTCATTCTGTGCCACGCACGGGGGTTTATTATTCTATTAGAATAACGTCATTGGTAACGTGTGTGTGTTGAAGACCCCTTTGTGAAGGAGGGTGTTTTCGTGTCTTCCACTCCATAACAAAATACTATTGACACTGTTATGTAATAAGGAGGCTTCGAAGAAGAAAATAAAATAAGGCAAGTTTTGTGAGTATAGCTTATTTACATAATTTTTACAGATTTGTTAAAAACGTCAAAAACCTGGGGAATTTAGGGTTAAATTATGAAATAACCGAACCAGCACGCACCTTTCAGAAAATCTTGTATCAATCTCCAATAGTGATTTCAATGTGTTGAAGCTTGCCCTTGCCTGACCTTCCTTCAAGTCGGAGAGAAAGAACTGATGTAGCTTGTTGCTGATCAGGAACCATGTCTCAGCAGTTGGCAACTGAAATGAGTGATAGGTCAATTTGTTACAATTGTGTTTAAATGCCAGGTTTGCTCAAAACTGAAATTCATCCAAAGGGACGGGCTCCTTGGTGGTGATTTACGAGTTTTCCTTCTCCTAGATAGATGCCTCATGGACCAGGGCTGATTGAGTGGCATCTGCCTGGACTTTCCAATCTCCTTCATGAACTGCACACTTCCAAACTGATGAGCTCCATTTCTCCAGGGCTATCTGGCTTTAAAGCACCATGACTCCCCTTCTCACCAACTACTACTGGAAAAAATCTCCCTGCAATGTTATTAACCCTTTCAGGATGAGTCTCGCAAAATTGCGAGCACCGCAATACCTCCGTTCTGGACGAGTCTCGCAGAAATGCGAGATCGACGATCTTTTCACAAGAGTCGGTTTTCCAGTCAATTCTAAAGCCGATCCGCATTTTTTAACTGCTCGAAGGGGATTCCCGACATCCAGGGGAACACCTTTTCTATTCATGCCAACTTCATAGCGATTCTTGCAAAGCCGATACTTTGCTTTCAAAAACTTTTGATTTTGACGAAAAAACTTGAAAAATATCCAGTCCAGAGCGGAGGTTTAGGAAAAAAATATTCAGCCCTGAAAGGGTTAAAGGTTGGAAATGGAAATTAACTGCAAGAAGCTTGGTGATTGCTAGCAACTCGAGTATCTGCATAAAGCAGACAAAGAGAGTTCATTATTCTTGTCAGTCGACCATTAACTGTTCATGGAGGTCATTATTGGTATTAATTCAAAATGGTCATTCTACTTACATATATCCTCAACACAAAATTTGGGAGCCAATCAGTCTGAGCATGAAAGGGATCATTTACCTCAAACAATGCAGACACTGGATTTCTTCCAACATTATCATCAAAGCCCTTCGTCATTGCCAAGTCTATGTGATGCCACAGGAAGTCTTTTAGACCATGTTCGGCGGAGGGTTTCATGGATGATGTTGACCGATTTGAGTCGATGCTTAGGGAGCCCTGCAGGCTACGTCGTGTCGTCTGGTAGCTGTGGATGCGTGGACCTTCTGAAAGAACAAATGTACCGTTATAGTAAACTGTAAAAATGTTAAGGTGCTACATAATTTTTAACCCTTTGAAGCCGCAGACCGAGTGTACTCGGTTACCAATTCAGTCCCCTGTGACGCACACCGGGTTCCCTCGGTGGAACCATTCCCTTACATCACTAGAGATCTCCGGCCGATGATCTTTTTGAAATCGATCGAGGTGCCATCTGATATCATCTGAGAACACTATTCATTCATTTTGTGCACGATAGATGGCAAAGCGAGAGCGTGTTCATCAGACGATAAAGCCAAAATGGCGGGAGCATTCTGTCCACCGATTTTCAGTGGCTGATGAGCTTGTACATTGACTAAAAACAAGCGAACTGGTGGATTTACTTCTGATATGAAAGGGTCCAGGGACCATGTGCTCACCTCGGGTAATGTAATGCATGTCATTTGCAGCGGATATTGGGAGAACAGTTTCTGGCTAGTTTCACCAGTTTTTATTCCATTGAATAATATTATTCTTCTCGGCTCAATGGCACAAAAAATTACCGGTACCATCTGAGTATAGCATTTTGGTTATAAAGTTGACTGAATTTCAGGGTTATTAATAAAGAGTGTGCATGTCATATCGACATCGATTGACATCTGTTCAACAGTATCGGAGTAATATGCTCTTTGTTGGATTTTCAAGATGGCGGCCTGGCGGCCATATTTGTCATGGGATTTGACTGAAAATTAGGGATATTGATAAGAGTACATGGATACGTAATCACATCAAGTTTGCGCACAATCTGATCTTTAGTTTCGGATTAATAGGACTTTGTTTAATTTTTAAGATGGCCACCTGGTGGCCATATAAGATGGCTGCCTGGTGGTCATATTGATCAATGGATTTGACTGAAAATCAGGGATGTTGTAGTGAGTACATAGATTTACAATCACATGAAATTTGGTTGCAATCCGACTATGTTTAGTTTTCAAGATGGCCGCCTGGATACATTTTTGAAGTCAGAGCGGGAAACATTTTTTTAGGTAGAATAGATGGTCCCTAGATACATGTCCTCACAAGTTTAGAATCTTCTAGCTCAAATAGCAACGAAACGTGCCACCTATCGGTGATTTAGTCAACTTTGACCTCTGTGACCTTGAAAAGTAGGTCAAATCAAAAACCCGGGTGATATATCATTTAACCTTATTAGATACACCCACCATAAAATATCGTCACTCTACGTACAACCATTAGCTTCAAAAAGGCAAAAAAACAATTTCCAAGATGGCCACCTGGAGGGCAGAAAGTCGGTCATATCGCGAAAATAAAATAAGTCTGGGCATATTGCCCAAAGCTACCATCACACCAAGTTTTAGCCATTTAGCCCCAGCGGTGATGAAACGTGCTCCGCTAACAACAGACGCCACGGTATCGTATAAGCTCCCCAGAGGTGAGCTAAAATGAAATGGCCAGGGCCATTGTGCTCACCTGTCGATATGAAAGGGAGAGTATGAGGAAGAACTTGTCATTGTTAGGGGTTAATCATGCAATAGTTGTGGGATGGTGTGGTTTGTCTTGAAAAAGTGGAGTTAGTCGTATTGTTTTCCGCGTGCACATGTTACTGACGTTGGAATAAGTGAATAGTTATTTGTGGGAGAAGCTGAGAGATGTTTTACTGGCCAATTAAGACGGGTTTACAGGTGCCTTAGCTATTCAGTGACTATTGAAAATAAACAGCGCATTTACATTTTGTAAAACCTGCTGTCATTGGCCGAAATTTCAAATGAATGGGATGTACCTGTGGAATTGCGTGTGATTACGCTATCTTGAAAGGAGTATTTATCCTCGGCTTGCGATTAGAGAGAAATGTTGAAAAATATGATACAAGAACAATTGAAGCAAGGAATACACAGTATAGAATATGATGTACTGAGTAACTAGGTAGCAGTTTGTATTCATTTTTGAGACAATAACTACAAGACAGCCCTATAGTCGGATTCATAAGTAAATGCCACTGCCCTTTTGGGCCGCTGCGCAAAAACTACTGGGCCGATTTCTTCAAAGTTTGGTTTTTCTTGAATCTAATTTCGGGACCCAAGAGGATTTTCATATTTCAGTAACCATGGTTACGAAATAATTTTTTTTGTATGTATTGGTGTACATTGACGTAGTGTATTGATTTTGACATTTTCTCCTCTGTACTGCTTATTTCTGGATGCATTTTGCTGAAATGTTCAGGTTAATTCTTTTTTGTGTGTATCTTTAAAGCTGCCAAGTTTCATTTAGAACTATCCATAAAAAAAATCGGGCCCTCCAGATTCCCCCAAAATGGCCAAAGGGCTCCAAAGTTGACAATTTTTTTCTTTATAATTTGCAAATCTCTAACCTGGAAATTGTGTTTGGTCCCGAAATTAGATTCAAGAAAAACCAAACTTTGAAGAAATCGGCCCAATAGTTTTTGCACAGCGACCCAAAGGGCAGTCAGTGACATTTACTTATGAATCCGACTATAGGCCTATTATAAACTATAAAAGCACTGATGACAGCTCTGCTACACTTTCATCATTATCATCATCTACTTTAGTCAACCAGCTCAGATGACCTTTCTTGGGGCAGTGATCGGTAACGGTGAACTCCTTCCGACCCAACCATGCCAACAGGCAAATGTTTACATTCGTGTCTCCGTGTATCATGGATTCATGTGTATACTAACACCGTTGTTGTGTTGACACACTGACTGACTCCGACTGTGTACATTTCTACAGCGACGAAAAACGATCACAAAAATGGTTCGTGACATGTTTACAAAAATTAAAGCAAGTGTTTTTAGTAGAGGTTTACCTAATGAGTAGCGTCTGGGTGATTATAAACAATTAACTTGTGTTTAAAAGCCCACATTGTAACGAAAGGTTCCGGCTTGAAGCTAATCTCCACTGACGGCAGCCGCCATTTTGCCATACTCTCGAAACTTTGGGATCGTCAAATGCAATGGAAATCACATAATTTCTGACACACACTGCTACAATTCATCATTTTATTGTTCTTTCACAGTATTATTACGCCACCCCGATTCGCAAGGCAGCTTGTACCAACTGGCTCTGCATTGACTATCCCCATTCCAAACCGAAGAACAGTGTGACAAGTTTCTCATTTTACCTTCCAATCACAGTCAAAATTTTCTAAAACAACCGGCAATGAGGACAAACTAATAATCTCAAACCAATCACAAGAATGTAATCAACACATACGACCTCATCCGAAGAGCGGATGATTAAGTTTTAGCATTGATTCAAGGTGATTTAATTCCTTCTTCGTCTCGCTTCAAATTCATAAAATGGCTGTCTTCCATACTTGTAGTATGCAGATCTAGTGGTGCAGTACAACACTGCGCATCTGGGATACCCCGACGGATTGCCTCGAACCGCGAAATTCAAAACTGCTGGCAATGTGCCAACTGACATTTTTGCACAATACCGCCACCTAGTGATATGAAACGAAATTAATCTATTTAATATCGAAACCTCTATATCATGCCGACCTCTTAAACTTCATTTCAAACTTCAATCTGCTGGAATAAAGAAAATGGGCTTTTTTAACCTTGACCTACTTATACCTGAATAGTAGGTCACACTGACCTAAATCTGTGTCAACATGTAGAGATGCCCAATAGGTGTCTACATATCAAATTTAGAGAGTCTATGACCAATAGCAAAAAAACGTGCCATGATCAAAGAAATTTTAGAGTTCGACCTCTGTGACCTTGAAATGAAGGTCAAATCAAAAACCTGTGTGATATAACTTTATTAGATACAACTTTATTAGATTTTCATCGCTCTAGCTATAACCATAAGCTTCAAAATGACAAAAATAGGTTTTCAAAGAGCACCCCCTATATGGCAGACCAGCAGTCAAATTGCGCTGATTTTCATTCTGAAGGAAGGTCTTGCCTAGGGGTACCCACACACCAAGTATGAACTTTCTGGGTCAAGCGGTTAAGAAACGTGCCACGATTTTGTCAAAAGTTAACGACGGACGATGACGACGACGACGACGGACGACGGACGCCAGACGCCGCGGTATCGTATTAGCTCACCTGACAGGTGAGCTAAAAAGAGAGAAAAATGTACCTGTTTCCTTGCTACTTTGGCACATGTTTCGTAGATGATTCAAGTAGAAGTTGACATGATCGTCAATCTCTGGCTTGGATGAATGAATGTAGACAAATTCCTCATTGGCTGGCACGGCAAATAATGAGTTGTTACTGAAAACATGAACGATTTTAAAGAGCAAGTCAAATACAATGGTAGCCACTAGGTGGCACTGACTGTTGCTTGGGTACTGCGTTGTTAAGACACAGAGACGTGATGTCAAATTTGTCCAAGTTTTGATTTCATTTTGATGAATATCCCTACTTTGCTAGAATAGGGCATGGGCCTATTCTAGCAAAAGTAGTTATAATTTTGTGTACTACTGCAGTAATGTGCCAGATAGAGGTATCAAAATTCTGTCCTCAGATGGGTTTGATGAATAGAAGGAAAATGTGTGGCAACTTTGCACATTTACCCTGCAGAGACATGGAATCTTGGCTTTCTTTCAAATTCAATGGACGAGGTGCTCAGAGACAAGTGACTTGCCCAAGACCAGATCTCTGCTGCAAGTACTACATGTATGAAGTATGAGAGCTGGAAAGATGTTGGCTACAACTTTTCATCTGGTGTTAGCATTAGCTTAGTTCTTGACATCAACACTGAATTCATGGGAATAAACTGTGAATGATCAAGATCAAGAATCAGTTGATCGTGATGTTCCAAGGATTGTTTTCCTCAGATTTCAAAAAAGGTTTTTACAACATGACTACTCTTGCTTTTACCAACCTTATATTTGTGATCACTCTAGATTTCCTAAGAATTCTGTATATTTGATCCTCAACTGCGTGTTGCAGTTTCTTGATAGCAATGGCTGGCGATTTCTGAAACAATAATTCCTCAAACATTTCAAAATATTATCACCTCCACAGGACGGCACTGCCAAATAATGTCAACTGATACTTTCATTTTATAGATCAACATTTTCTTCTTCAAGATCTAACATCCATCCTTGTAAGTACAAACCATGCTTTATTGATTTTTCGACCTACCATAGTTTTTGACCTACCATAGTTTTCGACCTACCATAGTTTTCGACCTACCATAGTTTTCGACCTACCATAGTTTTCGACCTACCATGATAGTTTTCGACCTACCATAGTTTTCGACTTACCATGATAGTTTTCGACCTACCATAGTTTTTGACCTACCATAGTTTTCGACTTACCATGATAGTTTTCGACCTACCATAGTTTTCGGCCTACCATAGTTTTCGATCTACCATAGCTTTCGACCTACCATAGTTTTCGACCTACCATAGTTTTCGACCGAGTGAGATCAACACCATCGCCAGCGCCCCCATTTGAAGCTGCTAACTCCAAGCTATGATTCTCAAAGATGAACAGGACACGTGGACTGCACGGCCTCCCAGCAATCATCCACTCCTTTGAGATTGGGAACACCTTTAGTTGGTCTGTTATGGAAGGCTGCAGCTTTACCCTACAAATAGAAACAAACAATCTTAAAGTGACCTTTTCTCAACAACCAAATATTCCACAAACGCCTATTTCTTGGCCTTGAATATGATGAAGGACAACTTGAGAAAATTTAAGGCTGTGGGTAAAGCATTACGGTAACCTTTCGATCAGTTTAATCATTGCACTCTATCTACCTGATAGTATCCAAAGTCCTGAAAAGCCTCACATATGAGATGTCAAAGGAGGAACCAGGCTGGGACAACTGAAATAGAAAGCAGTATATTTCAGATGGAGGAAGCTTTCACTCCAGACTGTACCATACAGTGCCAGAAAGAAATGCTTCGATTTCAACTGTGCATGAGGGGTAATGAGCATGATTATTCAGTACAAGATCCAAATGCCCATCACTAACATCTCTGATTTCTCCGCATTGGCCTTGCTCGGTAGAGTATATTTGACGCACAAAATGCACCATTCTGGCAGTCAAATCTATTGGTTTCAGCACATCTGGCAATAACAGACATACTGTATATGCTATATCTGACAAATATATAAATTTTCTGACAGTGAACAGTCTTTGTCAAACCTTGATCAACTTGCATACATGTAACTGTAAGTGTCATCCACTTGTGTGCATGCAGAGTCCCTGCATTCTGGTCGCACATCATGGTCATAAACTGCTATGTCAGCAAAGTTAGTTTCGCTGATAATTGAACTTCGAGCCAGGGCATCGTGTCTATAAAACTGATGGTTGTACAGTTAAAAGCTGCTTCAACCTCGAGGCAAGGCCTTAAGGGCTGGTCTTATATAGCTGATCGCCATGGTTTCTGACTTTCTGACCAGTGGCATTCGTCACACAAATCAAAGGCAACTCTTTTTTCGTTGAAGTCTGTTAAAGGAATCGGTGGCTCTTTTACTTCAATATGTTTCTGCTTCTCTTGTTTCATTAGCAAGCTATGCTTCTGGAAGTTTTTGACGATTTTTAAAGTTTGTTCTTACTCTTGGGTATGAGATTTTTGTTAATCGTCAACCTCAAAGGGTCAATGAATTCCTAGCGCAGGAATTGCTTTCCTGCTCCCCGAAGTGGGCCAATTTCTGTGATGTCATTTCGTTTTCACTCTTCCAACTTGGCCACTGAGAGCAGTGATGGCAGTGTTGTTTTGCGGGACTGAAGCCTTGCAAATTACGCTTTTTCTTTCTCATTGTTCCTATTTTTCGAAGCGGCGTTAGGAAAAGGAGACAAATGGCTAAACAAAAATTTACCAAGTCTAAATGCCCCAAAGACCAAGATGACAAACTCTGCGTCATCGGGAGGGGAGGATCAATTCTTTGGATTACCGTGGACGGTGTGTTGATTGAGGGGTCAAACTGTGTAAAGGATCTTGGGGCTTGGCTTGACCAGGGCATGACAATGCAAACTCCTGTTAAGATGATTTGTAAGGCTGCTAATGCCAGCCTCTACAGGATTAGTCGTATCTGTAATATCTTAGATCAAAGGAGCACTGAAAGGCGGATTCGAACAATGTTCTTCTCTTTGGCCTTCCTGACAAGACACTGGCACTCCTGCAACATGTGCAGAACATGATGCCCATGTTAGTTTGTCGCCACAGAAATTATGATCACATAACACCAATGCTCAAAGAGCTACAACGGCTTCCAGTGAAAGCCAGGATTGAGTACAAAATCTGACTGTATATAAGAGGGTGCATGACTCCGAAAGGACTGCTGAAGCCAAACCTAACCTCCCGGTTCACACAGACTGGCTCAGAGAATTTTCTGAGCGTGCATCTCACTAGGACTGCCAATTGGGACTGCAGCTTTTCAATTTGCGGTCCAAGATTATGGAACGCTTTGCCATGTTTATTGCGAACACAAACAGACATAGGGAAATTCATGGACGACTGAGACTTGAAGACATTTCTATTCCGCCGGGTCTATGGAGTGGTGGTGCCTCGAGCCTTGGTAGAAGTGTGTGTTTTACTTTTATCATCATGTACGCAGTGTATTTTAATAACAAGTAACATTATCCGGCACCGAGGTTGATGGGGGCTATCCCCGATTCGCTGAGCAACAAGGAAAAATCTATATCTAGTCTACAGCAAAACGCCAATGTGTAGATCCATGGCTCCAGGCATCACCTTACTGATACATCGGTCCAGATGTACAGGATCAATGCAGGGAGGACAGGCTAACTTGGCTCAAATCGGGGTCAAATTTAGAATAGCGTAAAAATTCAGTCAGATTTTGAATTTTTTCTTTTTATATGAAATTTGTTGATGGAAGCTATTTATGTAGAATAGGAGATGACTGGCAGCCAACAAATTGGTAGTATTGCCCAAAATAATCCTACTGGTCAGGTAAGGGGTGTCAGTTACCAATTGAACCACTCTGATGATTCTGACAGGTTGCCTTATTATTTATAGAATATAGTGGCAGTGTTTCATGTTGAATTGGGTGCCTTGTGTTCGGCGGAGGTAGGGAGGAGAGACTGAGTAACTGATGACCAGCACCGGGAATTCGGTAGGCCACTTGTAGAGACAGATCCGAGAGTGACTATATATGGGCCGTGAAAACCGCAAAAAAGCGGTCGTACCTCGAATAGACGTTCACATGTTTTTGTGAAAGAGGACGTCGGAGAACGCGGTCGTATAAAAAAACAGACGTTGGGTGGCGCTCGCGCAAACTTCCCTCACATGTTTTTGTGAAAGAGGACGTCGAAGAACGCGGTCGTATAAAAAAATAGACGGGTGGTGCTCGAGACGGGTCATCCTATTTGGCGTCCAGTGGCGACCAGTGGCGTCCAGCGCGAAATAATAGGGTGTATATGGTTAAAAATGTTTTCAAGCTCCTAAAACACTTTCAATAAACAAGATTTAGAAGTTTGGTGGAGTTTGCAAACCTAGTTTTGGAATAATCATCACCAGAAAACGATCTTAGTATGCCAACCTGATGCCAGATCCCGATTCCGCTTTTTCTATAAACCCAAGGAACGGCAGCTAAAACAAACATGGCGTCCAGTACTTTTGCTGGACGCATACTAAGATCGTTTTCTGGTGATAATTATTCAAAAATGAAATGGCCAGGGCCATTGTGCTCACCTCATGTGGAGGAAAGATGGAATAAGAGCATGGTATTGTGTCATGTAGTGTTAGGTTTGATGTAGGTCCAAGCAATTACAATTTCCCCAAAATGGCCAATTTACAGTACATTCGACCTCTGTGACCTTGAAAAGTAGGTCAAATCAAAAAAGATCCGGGTGACACATTGAATGGTTGTTAGAATTAGATGTACTTATGATATAAAATTGGTGCCAATCGGGCAAGTAATTACTAGGAATAATGGCATTTTGAAGAATTTAGGATTTGACCCCCTCCCTGGAGGCCAAACGGCAAATCAGATCGCACCAAACTTCAGTACCTGAGATAACCTGACCAAGGGGTACATGTGTACTTAATTTGTGATCAATAGTCATTGAAGTTAAGAAACGTGCCATAGTTAGGCCTGACGGCCAATTTACGCCATTTGACCTCTGTGACCTTGACAAGAAGGTCAAATCAAAAACCTGTGTGACGTATACTGTATGGTGGTTAGATGTACCCATGATATCAAATTGGTGGCAATCAGGCAAGAAGTTAAGGAATAATCACATTTTTAAGGTTTTTGGATTTTGCCCCCTGGTGGTCAAGTGGTGAATCATATTGGACCAAACTTCGGTCCCTGAGATCACCTGACTAAGGGGTAAATGTGTACGAAATTTGGAATCAATAGTCATTGCAGTTAAGAAACGTGCCATAGTTACGGCCTGACGGCCAATTTACACCATTTGACCTCTGTGACCTTGAAAAGGAGGTCAAATCAAAAACCCGGAGGATATATGATGCACCTTTGCTAGAAGTACTTACCATATTTTTTTCAAAATTTCCCGACTACTATTAAGGGAGATATTGCATATTTTCACTTTTAACGTTTGGCCCCCTGGTGGCCAAACCATGAAACGAATCGGACCGAAACTTGGTCTCCAAGGTGTCATTACATAAGGGTACATGTGTACCAAGTTTCAACTCAATAGCTCTAACAGTTACGAAACGTGCCCTGCTAACGGACGACGGACGACGACGGACGACGACGACGACGACGACGACGACGGACGCCGGATGCCACGGTATGGGATAAGCTCACCTCTGCTAAGAGGTGAGCTAACTAGGTTTGCAAACTCCACCAAACTTCTAAATCTTGTTTATTGAAAGTGTTTTAGGAGCTTGAAAACATTTTTAACCATATACACCCTATCATTTCGCGTTGGATGCCACTGGTCGCTAAATAGGATGACCCGTCTCGAGCGCCACCCAACGTCTGTTTTTTTATGCGACCGCGTTCTTCGACGTCCTCTTTCACAAAAACATGTGAGGGAAGTTTGCGCGAGCGCCACCCAACGTCTGTTTTTTTATACGACCGCGTTCTCCGACGTCCTCTTTCACAAAAACATGTGAAGACGTCTATTTGAGGCACGACCGCTTTTTTGCGGTTTTCACGGCCCATAACTATAGCGTGGTAGCGCATTCTCTGGAAGGTCAAGGACAAAGTGTTGGTATTTAAAGCATTCTCGGTGACTTCATCCTGCTGAAACAAGTCCAAAATGTGAATTGTAACAGTTGGTATTGACAGAACGGAGGACTTAGTGATCTCAGTGCCTTGAATGTCAAGATGAAGACACATCAATGGAATATAAACTGATCAAATATGTGATCCGTCACAGCAAAACCAGGCGCATGTCGCACAGAATATGAGCCTGAATGATACCAGGAGATAATGGAAGAAATTGATGTGCTCATATTTCACAAAAGGCAGACAACAGAAAAATGAACAAACAGTCCATCTCAACCTGCCAAGCTCAGAGTGACATGCGCCTGGTTTTGCTGTGACGGGTCACATATAAGGTTGCATTGGCTCAAATTCCAAATGGATGGTTCACTTACCAAAATGATGTGCGATACAGAGAAGATGAAGAGTAAAGCTTTGGCATACTTGTGATCCTGTTCATACCATGCTTTATGAAAACCCTGCAAAATAAAGAAGACTAAGTAAAGCCTTGGTGTACTTGTTACGCTGTTCATATCAATCGACTGAGATTTGCTGTGGTAAGTCTCAGATTCAATCAAAGATATTATCTTATGACAAAATTAGATTTGTTATTTTCACTTGGAAATGGGGAACATTTTTATGAATGATTTTGCTACAAGTTGGCTGACACAGGTTGAACTATATGAACATCTTTCAAACTTGTCTGATTATCTCAAGATTTCTATGGGCAACTAGCAATCTAAACCTGCACCAGTTACTCACCAGACAGTCCAGAATATCGTACCAACATTTCAGATTCAGAGCCACTTGCGTAAATTCTTTAGAATTGTCTCTTTTTAAAGGTCACTGCAACATGATGTAAGTAATGGGCCCTTTGGGCAAAACAATCAAGAAAACCAGCCCAGTACCTGGTCCTCAACATCCTTCTCCACCTTCTTGCACAGTTCTGCTAGAGTAAAGGTATCGTACGGTGAAATCATATGCAGGTAGACCACACGCTTCTGACTGTCGTAGTAACCTTCGATGAGAAACTGGCTGTGATCTTCGGAGCGATTTCCATTGGTGTCCTGTGATGTATTCTGCAAAACAATGAAAGCAATAACTCCATTATGACCATTTCTGTAATGAAAGTTTCAAAAGTTTTTTAAAAAAGCACTGGACTTATTCTCAACATTGTGTGCTGCAATTTTGCCTGGACGCACCTCTAATGAACTAATGCCTCATCTGCGACCCTGACCGTGCTCACGCTATAACCTGCGTCATTTCTTAAGTAGGCTTGTGCAAAAAAGTACATATCGGCTCATGTGCTTTTTGATTAATATTATGATTTCCCATTTCGTTCCATCTATCTATTGGTGTAACACCTGGTGAAAGTTGGTTGGACCCTCCGTAAGTCTGACATCCCACAAGTCCGACATCCCATAAGTCCGACAATGGAAAAATGGTTTTGAAAATGTACCAAAATATCGACATCCCACAAGTCCGAGGTTCAGAGAAGGGTAACATAATTAGTCCGAATTACCACAAGTCTGACAGATCTCATAAGTCCGACAATAAGGCATTCCTTGGGAGTTATTTGAAAGTGAAACTAATGTTCTTCATGTAATGTCCTTAGTTTTTAGTGGTAAAGGAGGCAATGTCGTAAATTGTTTTTTATTTTGTAACATTTTTATTTTGGTAAAATTTTTAGGATTTCTATGGGCTAGTTGCCCATAGAAATCTTGAATTTTTTCACATCCTTGAGCTGATATTACAATCAAATGTGGTTGAGATTAAGAAGAATAAATGAAAAGGCCAGGGGCCACTGTGCTCACCGTATTGATATTTGGTGGTAAGGAATTCATGCTTTTGAAGAAACATGCTACATGTATAGTATATAGGTCAAATCAAAGTTGGTATGACATGCTTGGAGTACCTACCATAAAAATAGTATTGAAAACAAGTCACTAATAACGAGATATTGCACTTTTTACCTTTTCAATTTTTGGCTCCTACTCCTAGTCCTAGTACGTGGCCAAGACGAGAATCATATTGGACCGAAATTTGTTGTCAGAGGTTATCTGACCGAGAGGGTCATGTGAACCAAGTTTTAAGTTGTTAGCTTTAGCCGATAAGAAACGTGCCACTGTTACACTCAAATGACTAATTTATGCCGATTGACCTCTGTGATCTTAAAAAGTAGGTCACATCAAAAACCCATAGAATGTGTGATGTATCCTTGCCAGGAAAACCTACCATAAAAATTCGATCAAAAACGAGTCACTTATAAGAGAGATGTCACACTTTTTAGGTTTTCAATTTTGGCCCCCTGGTGACCAAGTCAAGAATCAGATCGGTCACCTGACCTGTGTACAAAGTTGCAAGTTCATAGCTCTAGTGGTTAAGAAACGTGCCACTGTGTTTTTGAAACCAGATAGAGACGATGACGATGACCGACACTGCAGTATTGTAAAGACGTCCCTACGGTGAGCCAAAAATGTTATCTTGATGGATACAATCCAATGTCATCTTTGCTTTTTGGTGGTTGCCATTATGTCCGATTCTAGAACACATTCTTGGCTTCATCCGAACGGTAATATTTGAACAGATAACTGCCAAGATTTGTGATAACACCCACACAACCTTTAATTAATCATAACCTTCCTACAGGGACGTATAGGACCCAGAGTGTATAAAACCCGCGACACAAAGGGGTGACCCCCGTAAAAAAGCCATGCCCTAATACTCGACATGATGTCTTGAACTTGGCGATGATCATCTGACAATGCGAACATGTCGTCTGTAGACAAAATGTCCGGATAACGCAAATCTTGCCAACACTCTTCAGATAACTACCAAACTGAACAAAATGTGTTCCTTTCGCATGATATTCAACTCGGTCTTGGAAGACTTTTTCAACCATTCAGAGAACTAGACATATCAGCTTACATTTTTAAACTTTTGTTCATAAGATACTACTTCAGACTTGGGACGTCGGATTGTGGGACGTCAGACTTGTGGGACGTCAGACTTGTGGGGTGTCGGACTTGTGGGATGTAAATGCTGTACATATTGGTTACTCGGCCACACGTTGGCACAACTTGATCTAGCTATCTCCGTAAAACTCCCAGATCTAGCTACACAATGTGGTACCTCTGGCATAATTGAATGAAAAGGCCAGGGGCCATTCTGCTCACTGATAGATATTTGATTTGATTTGTTAGGAATTCATGCTTGATAAGAAATCAAAATCGGTATGACATGTGATGTACTCTTGCTTGGAGTACCTACCATGAGAATATTATTGAAAACAAGTCACTATATGGAAGATATTGTACTTTTTATCTTTTCAGTTTTGGCCGCCTGGTGGCCAAGTCGAGAATCACATTGGACTGAAATACCTCATCTTAGGTTGGCTGGAGGGTCATGTGTACCAAGTTTCAATCTGTTAGCTAGCGGTTAAGAAAGGTGCCATTGTTACACTCAAACAACCAAGTTCAGCCATTTGACCTCTTTGACCATGAAAAGTAAGTCAAATCAAAAACTCATAAGATATGTGTTGTATCCCCGGTAGGAATAGGAGTACCTACCAAAAAAATATTATCGAAAAAAAGTCATAAAATAATAAGCAAGATATAGCACTTTTGACCTTTTCAGTAATGCCCCCCTGGTGGCCAAGTCGAGAATCAGCTCAAACCGAATTTCGGCATCAGAGGTTATCAGACATAGGGGATCATGTGTACCAAGTTTCAAGTAATAGCCCTAGCAGTTAAGAAACATGCCACTGTTTTTGAAACAGGATACAGACAACGACGGACGACGGCCACTGCAGCATTGTATTGTATGGACTCCCCTACGGGGAGCCAAAACGGGAGTTTCGAGGGGATGACATCACTTGCATATAGTGACATTCCTTGAATTAGTGACAAATTGCTGACAAATTGGCGACAACTCATCGTTAGGTGATCTTTGCTTGAATACTGAGCAGGACGGGTAAATACCAAGGCTTTCCAAACATTGATAAGTTCATACTAACCCCAAACATATCCATGTTGAAAATAGGATTGAGCATGGAGGCCTTACATCTTGAATAGCTCAAGGCGGATTTGCCAACAATTGATACCACACATACTTTCTCATCTTTGTCTTTGATAAACCTGCAGGGAAATTTTTAAAAGACAATGAAAAGGCAAACACTGATTAGAAATTGAATAACTGGATGTCTTGTGGCTTATGTTAAATGAAATACACATGTAATCTAAACAACATAGAAAGAATCATGACCCTAGTCATGAATCATGAGCCTTGTACTTCTAAGAAGTGCTAGAAGGGATACGCGAATGATCGCCCTCGAGTGCGGCCGCTCGCCTAAATGAATTTTACGTGCGTGAACAATCACTCACGCCAAAAAAAATTGACCAGCTCTAGATCTCTTTCATCCTTGACAGTACAGTAGAACCTACCTTAGCGGACACCTCTCTATTAGGGACAACCTCTCTATTAAGGACACTAGTTTTGGTCCCAAATTGGTTGCTTCCATTCAATTAGACCTCTCTAATCAGGACACCTCTCTATTAACGACAGCACTAGTCAGTCCCAAGGGTGTCCTTAATAGAGAGGTTCTACTGTAATGCCCTTATTTCAACCCACCCCACAGTCAAAAGTTTAACAGAGTTGTTTAATCTTTCACTAACAAACGATTCGATTCTACAATTGTTTTACCCTGAAGTGCCAACATCAATCGGTCTGAATCCAACCACTGTGCACCATGTATCACCTCTAGGAGGTAGTCTTTCAGTTCCTGCTGAGGCCTAATCATACAAGTATACAGGCACCATAATCTATACATTTCTGGGTTCATATGAATCCAGAGAAGAAGTCTACAGCATTTTCATTGCATTTAAACCATAAGTTCACCGATAGGTGGCGCCACCTTTGACACCACTTGAATCCTGAAAATGGTAAATAATTGACCAAGAAATGGCATGATGTGTGCGATCTTCAAACGGGCCTCAATCCCTTCAAAAAGGATGATTTGGGAATGCCATTACCACCGGCAGATAGCCAAATGCATGGGCGGTTATTTCCGCATAAATAGAGGTTGTCTCAAATAGACATTTTATGTCGTGTTATGACTCGAATAGACGTTTGGTGGCGCTCGTTTTAACGGAGACGTACCTGAAATAAACATATTGTGTCGTATCTCAAATAGACATACACTCAAATAGACGTTTGGTGGCGCTCGTATCTCAAATAAAGCGCCACCAAACGTCTATTTGAGTTATACACAAAAATCAGAAAACACGACAATATGTTTATTTGAGATACGAGCGCCACCAAACGTCTATTTGAGTGTATGTCTATTTGAAAAGCGCCACCAAACGTCTATTTGAGTTATACACAAAAATCAGAAAACACGACAATATGTTTATTTGAGATACGAGCGCCACCAAACGTCTATTTGAGTGTATGTCTATTTGAAAAGCGCCACCAAACGTCTATTTGAGTTATACACAAAAATCAGAAAACACGACAATATGTTTATTTGAGATACGAGCGCCACCAAACGTCTATTTGAGTGTATGTCTATTTGAAAAGCGCCACCAAACGTCTATTCGGGTCATAACACGACATAAAATGTCTATTTGAGACAACCTCTATTTATGCGGAAATAACCGCCCATACATCTAGTTTCTTTATTTGATGTGAAAACATGGGGTCATCTCAGCTATTTTTTCGCTATAAATGGCCTAGACTTTGGACGAGCATAATTGACACCGGCACGACTACGCCCAACCTCGCGTGGCAGACGGAAGGTATGTTATATATTGAGGCCAAACTGGGGATTGAGACCCGCTTCAAATGGCACAGATTCTCGGCTCATAAAATCGCCAAAGATCCCTCTGTCATGTCTGTACTTAGTGTACATGGAAACTAAGACCAGGGCGTCAAAGTAAATAGTATTTGGAACAGGTTGGACCCATTCATGAAAATGGAAACGGCCTGCGTCTTAAGAACTACATTTCTCTGGGGGGGGGGACAAAACAGACCCCGTCCCCACTGTGTAGTGCCACCAATGGCGGCCAATTCAAGCAGTAACAGTAGGATGGCGCCTCATCACACTACTTTCACTGCGCAAGGAGTATGGCACGACGCTATTAATAAAATATGGTGGAACCTCCCTTAGCGGGCACCTCTCTATTAAGGACACTAGTTTTGCTCCCAAATTGGTTGTTTTCATTCAATTTGACAGTTCTCTCTAATCAGGACACCTCTCTAGACTCTATTAAGAACAGCACTTGTCAACTGGTCCCGAGGGTGTCCATAATAGAGAGGTTCTGCTGTACCCTAAAAGTATCATTATGTGAGAAAAATCAATACATGTACTCTCATTACTATTCAGAGAGGTCAGGGGTCATGGGAATACCCTTGGTTGGGGAAAACCCATTATCTTTTTGTTTGTCACTGATTTTCATCAGTGTGAATCAAACAGGTTGATTATATGATGAAGATAGCCTAAATTGTTGACATCGACAACGACATTGACATTAGATTTGGGGAACTTTGGGCATATAATGGTTACAAAATGAAGTTACCTATAACCTGTATAGTAAGATTCGTTCAATAGTCAATGTCTCCGGTACCACAGAGACCGACGACAGGAGGGAGGGGGTTAAGTATTAACGACATGACGTCACTGCTGACGGGAAGATTCCTGTAGCATAGGCTTCAATGGAGTTATAACCTGAAATACCAACGCCAATGCCAATGACACCGATAGTTGAAAAATTCTCACCCTGCATAGCGATATTTTATACTGCTAACATTAAATCAGGGGGATTTTACTGGTAGTAAGAATAAGATTACAAAGTCAAGTCTCCAACACTGACAGAGGGAAGGGCACAAGTAGGAAGTTGTATGCCGTTACGCCAGAGCTAGAGGCAAACACCACCGACACAACCAACGTCATTTAAGGGAAACTGGTTTGATAAGGTATATGCCCCTACGTTTAGCCTGCAGTTGTCAAACCCTGGCAACATCCGATTCTTCTGTCATGGTGGAGGACGGGGGGGGGGGGGCAGCATCGGCATCACCGGCAAAAATATTCACTTCGGTAGCACTAGTAGTCGGAAATAACATTCGGGCTATCGCGGACCGATTCCTCAGTCTCGGTGGAGGACGGCATATTCGATTATAAAAGGGAGATAAAGATCCCACTTAGGGCTATGTTTCCGATTCCTTAGTCTTGCTTAAAGATGGCATAACACTAACAGTGTCAGTGAAGTGCAGTTGTTGGTATTTGATTATAAAAGGGAGATCTAAAGATCCCACTCGCTACGCTTCATGCTCAGTCTATATGTTGTCCCAAACAATACTTTGCGCAAATGGGGTGGCCTTCGTTGATCACAGCTTTTGATTCAAGAAAAGATCTGTAATGTGATAATTCTGGATTTTGGCGTCGCTGATGGTTTCTTAGGTTGCTAATAGTTACTCGAATATCTCCGAATGTTTGGTAGTGGCGACGGGTTACTATCGTGTTGCTAGTAATAGTTTCACGAGTATCTCCGATCATCTCCGAGTGAGATGGGGGGGGGGGGGGTATTCTGAACTCAGGCCAAAAACCTAGGTCTTCATAAATGAGTGGTCTTGTAAAACATTGCGTATATTTCAAGCATTGTAGGTCCCCGATAGCGTAGCAGCCAGCCTCCACTAGCGTCCACCAGGTTTAAAAGCAAGTTTAAAGTCATCAGAATAAAATCAAATGGTCATTACCGAAAATAAGCAGGAGTCCACATTCCCTGCTTAGTGCGTTGTTCAAGTCTCAAATGTACCAGCCATGTTGGATTTCACAACATTTTAGACAACAACTCCCTTATCTCCCACCCAAATGTCAAGAAATGTGTTTGATATGGTGTACTTATTTCGTTTATGACTACCGGTACAAAATTTCGTTTTGATGATTCCAACCCTACTTTAAACCTGGTGGATGCTGTTTAGGATGACCTACCTCATTTCATTACCTGGGTACAGAAAAAAAACCCTGGTGTCCGTGACATTGGTCCTAGATATGCCGATGGAACAGTTTGTGCATAACTAACCAAAGACTATAGCTCTGAGTCTAAATCCGCTAACAGAGTCAGCAGATGCATGAATGACACAAATCAGTCTTGCTGTAGTGTTAGCCGATTGGTCAGTAATGGGCCTGCAAACCGTACCATTGTCGTATCCGGGCCCGAAGTTCTCAAGTGTCGTATACACACAGAGTGGACATCCAGATTAGTTTTATTACTGTAAACGGTCACACTCACAGCATGCACAACCATGACAAGCAAGCATTTGAAGGAAAATAGATCGTAGGCTATGCGAAAAAGAATTCGGCCATCTTTTCACACTCACAGACACAGTCACAGGCAGCGTAAGTTTACCATGACATAAAAGTCATGTTTTGAATCAAATCATTAACAAAAGCATTCAAAATATCATGAACATTGAAAGGCATGGACAACTTGAAATAAATTGCTTGAATAAGCTTGTATATTTTTACTTTTATGCTATGGTATTTGGTAAACAATCGTTTCCTGTGAAAAGGGTCGTAAAATGGCCGAAATTTATTTTCGCAGGGTGTCTATTTATTTCGTCTTCTCTTGAATGACAACAAACGATTTTTCCATTTTTCCTGGTGGTCAGAAAATGGCCGCTTTTTGGTATCTATAAGGGTCAATACAGTATCTGGAAATTATTACAAGAGAGTAGAGAAAAGGAACTTACTCTTCAGAAACTGGAAGCAAAAATATTTCTGACAAGGTGGCTGCCATTATGTTGTGGTCGTCGTTTTAGACCTACGCGATCTCATCTGAAACGAAAACTGTCTTCGGCTCAAAAATGAAACTATCACCTCTAATGCAAACTACCGGTACATTACGACATATCGGGACTTATACAAGAGAGTAGAGAAAAGGAACTTACTCTTCAGAAACTGGAAGCAAAAATATTTCTGACAAGGTGGCTGCCATTATGTTGTGGTCGTCGTTTTGGATCTACGCGATCTCATCTGAAACGAAAACTGTCTTCGGCTCAAAAATGAAACTATCACCTCTAATGCAAACTACCGGTACATTACGACATATCGGGACTTAGATCGATGTCCTCGAAAGGGGAAAACGGAGGGGAGAGGCTAGATCATCAACGATCCGAGTCGATGTTATGGCGGGAATTCTTGAAGCACGTGGTCACGAGTCCTACGTCAAGTATGCCTAATATGTAAAGTCAAGGACTTAGTGAGCCCCCCTTTAGGTCGGGGGAGCTCCCCCGAACCCCCCTACGAGCATATGTTAAGTGCAAGCTCTAACAACTACAGTTGTTACAATGGGGGGACACCCCCCAAACCCCCCTCCGTCGACATAGGTTTTTACCAGTGCGTTGGGGGGAAGCTCCCCCCAAACCCCCCCCGGTGGACAGTCAACTAGCCCTTCTGTGTCATACTGCTGGAGGGGGGGTGCGATGGGACCATCCATATAGTTCCTTCCGACACATTTTTGTTTTGGTAATTAATGTAATACATTGTGATTGTCCTTATTCACGGGAATCGGGCGTTTCCAGTGATATACGACACTTAAATGGATTGTCCTCATGCATTCACTTTGGAAACGCATTTTAAAATAGATGTCACGTCCTGTTAATGGGGCACGTCATCATCGCGTACATTTGGGAAAAACTCCCTAACGAGACCGGAGCAGACGGCTGAAAGTAGTTTATTTATTGGCCGCTAGGGTACAGAATGTACGTCGCTCACCCGAATTTTTCACGCAACTATAGCTAAATAGAGCTAGTTCTAGTTTGTGATTCATTTTGATACTTCAGATTTGGGCAGTAGACCAATATAACTTAGTCGTCAGTGTGGTTTTAAGCTGGAAAAACGTATTTATTTTTCTTAAAGTGCCTTTTTGGACGGGTGTGTGCGATTGTTTTGTTTTTATGTCACGTGACCTCGACCATGTCGACACAAAATTGAAATAAACCACCCTTTTCTGTCATTATTTAGGACGGATATTTCTCTAATAAAAATATTAATATAATTGGCCAATTTCTTAGGCATATGATGTAGCGAATTCCCATGAAGATTTTAATTTAATTTAACTTAATTTCAACCAATGGGATAGCAACCACCACCGGAAGATCGCGGAGAAATCGGTAAACTCAACGGAGTTAATTCAGAAATTTACCAAAAAAAATTGTTTGTAGGATATACAATAGTTACTCTCTTTATTTCTAATCATTCACTATATACTCCCGCACACACGTGTATCTTAAGAGCCCCTCCTAAGAGGGGGGCTTATAAACGTCAAAATCATGAAATGACAACTCGACCGACATGGCGTGAGTTGTCGAAGTCGGAGAAGAATCAGCTGGAAGTTAACAAGAATTCGAGATAAATGGTGTCGTAGTTCTACCCTCTGCATATGGGTTAGGCCTGAACTCGCACCATTGTCAATGTACTTCGCTGATCTTGTTTACTGATCAACAACACGTGTGTTACTTACTTGATGACGTCAGGCGAAGTTACTGAGCTCTGATTGGCTGTCAATCACACAATGGTACGAACCTACCTGTAAAAAAACCTCCCCCCCCGTCTGGCACTCGACACCAATTCTACGCTCAGGCGAAGTTACTGAGCTCTGATTGGCTGTCAATCACACAATGGTACGAACCTACCTGTAAAAAAAAACTCCCCCCCCGTCTGGCATTCGACACCAATTCTACGCTCAGGAAGAGGGTCGGGATTCGACATTTTTCACCCTAGGATTTCAAGTAATTCGACAGAAATTCACTTCTGCTGCAAGGGCTACATGGTCAGAATCCGACCCTTATTCACCTGCATGAAAGAGTCTTTTCGACAGGAATTCACCATGTGTAGGATGAGCTAATTAAAAAAACCAGTAAACCTGTCACTTCATGTAACAAGAGGCCCAAGGGCCTGGCGCTCAGCTGGATGACCTAATAACATAGGACTGAGGGTATAAAGTTGTAAATATCGGCTTTATACTACTGTTTGAAGGTCAAGAGAACACGTTATACCACTAAAATTTCCAATGCAGAGCTGCCAGCTGGATGAAATATGATTGAACTAATCAGCCATGGTATGTAAATATTACAGGAGGCAACGGAAGATATCCCTAGTTCAGTATAGCTTTACAGAAAAAAATGGGAGTAACATTATTGTGTTGCTTAAAACGTCTACTTTTTACTCATGTAAGAATCGTAGTACTAATAATAACTTCAACTTATTTTCCAGTTATGATAACACAACACGCATCTTCATGATCATGATCTTTCTCAAACTAACTGAATGACCTATTAGTAATCGCCTTGGACGCACAACCTAACCACATATCGATCCGCCCCGACGATCGACACATCCATTCGATTCGATAACCGGGTAACCCTCGATAAAGTTTGATAAATAAACTAGAACTGAGATTTCACAGGAGCACCTGTGAATTCATGACTCCAGGGTTGTTTTGAGGGCGATATTGTAAGAGTTGGTCTTGAGTATGGGGACGTGAAGGTCCGTGTGAGGCACCTGGGGAGAGAAGACTAGTTGAACGATGGGATCATGGAGGTATAAATAATTATTTATACCTCCATGATGGGATCTGACACGGACACTACTATTGATCTCATTATATGAATACCATTTAATTACAAATGAAACGGCCAGGGGCCATTGTGCTCACCGTAAGTATTTTTAGTAGACAGTTACAGAAAGTGCTACAGTATGTAGGCCTCTCATAATTTATACATGCATCTGTGACCAGTTAAGAGCCGGCCCTGGCCAAGTGGTGAATCCGAGACTTGTGGTTCCAAGCTTGTAGAGTCTAGGTGAAAATGATAGTGAAGAAATGTGCCACTCCATGACAATGGTGAATATATTTTTAACTTTGACCTCAGTGACCCTGACATGTAGGTCAAATAACAAACCAGGGTGATATGTGATGTAGACACATCCACCCGACCATAACAATTCCATCACTCGTTACACTACAGCAATCGGCAAAAACGATTTCCAAGATGGCCGCCTAATTAAATCTATGGCACCAAATAAATCAAAAAATGAAGAAAATGTAAAATAGAACTCAGAAAAGAAAAAAGGAAAAGATGAAAAATAAAAATATTTTTGGCTGTCCTTGACCGGGGTTTGAACTCACGACCTTTGGATTGCCACAATACGAGGAAAAACCCACAAAACATGCAATTTCGGCCATACTTGAATTCCGATCTGGCTGAAACTTGGCATACAAATAGTGGCTTCTTAGATGCATCATTACACGATATTAAAACTCTTTACATTGAACAACGACAAAACGTACCAAGAACGGTAAAGTTTTCAACTTTGACCTCTGTGAACTTGAACGGTGGGTCAAATCAAAAACCCGTAAGATATGTGATGTATCCTTGCTAGGAGTACCTACCATGAAACTTTTATCAAAAACAAATCAGTAATAAGCGAGAAATCACACTTTTTGAGTTTTGAGTTTGGGCCCCCTGGTGGCAAAGTCAATAATCAGACCGAACCAAAATTCAGTGTAAAAGGTCAACTGACCTAGGGGGTCATTTGTTCAAAGTTTCAAGTTCATAACTGTTGCGGTTGAGAAACGTGCCATAGTTACACTCAAACGGCAAATTTACGCCATTTGACCTCTGCGACCTTAAAAAGTACGTCAAATCCGAAAAATCGTGCAACATCTGAGGTAACCTTGCTAGGGGTCCCTGCCATAAAAATTTCATCAAAAACAATTTGCTAATAAGCAGGCTATTGCACTTCTTACTTTTTCTGTTTTGGCCCCCTGGTGGCAAAGTCAAGAATCAGATCAGGCTGAAATTCAGCACCAGAGGTTATCTGATATAGGGGGTTATATGTACCAAGTTTCAAGCTCATAGCTTTGGTGGTTGAGAAACGTGCCATAGTTACACTCAAACGGCCAATTCACGCCATTTGACCTCTGCGACCTTGAAAAGTAGATCAAATTAAAAACCCGTAAGATATATGATGTATCCTTGCTATGAGTACCTACCACAAAAGTTTTATCGAAAACAAGTCACTAATAAGCGAGATATCACACTTTTTAGATATCCACATTTGGCCCCCTGGTGGCCAAGTAGAGAATCAGATCGGACAGAAATTTAGTGTCACGGGTCATCTGACCTAAGGGGTCATGTGTACAAAGTTCTAAGTTCATAGGCCTAGCGGTTAAAAAACGTGCCACTGTTTTTGAACTAGGATACGACGGACAACGACGACGACGGACGACGGACACTGCAGTATTGCATAGACTCCCCTACGGTGACTGAGCCAAAAAGTGAAAACAGATCATATCATATTCCTTGGGATAAATTAAAATAGGAGTGCGGGAAAAAGGTTTTTTAGCAGGAGGAAAGCGAGAACATTTTGCGCCGTCGTATTCCGATTTGGCTGGTTAGTGGTGAAATCTGCTTTTAATTTTGCAAATTAACATATTCGTTTCTCTAGTTCTAACGTTGTCTGAATTAAAGATGCTTTCCCAATGCTGGACTGGTCTGGCAAGAGGCATTGCCAGGAAAACGTGACGTCATTTTGGCCATTCTTCTTACCGCACGCCCTCTCTCTCCGTAAAAGTTCCTGACATGGTGTGAAGTGGGAGGGCGCACAATTGGAACCACACTGCCGCGATGTTAATAGTTTCTATTTATAGAATTCAGCGGCAGAGATTTTAGGCACGGAAAAAGTGGATTAACTCGACTAATCTCAATGGATTTTACCCAGGAATGTTTTCAAGGCGAGAGAAACATCTGATTTAAGTACTGCGCTTATTAGATTTCATGTTCAGGCCGAAGATTGGCCTAAAACGTGGACGAAAAGAGTGCATTATCGAGTGTTGGAGAGGTCACGTGATTGGACAAGAAACTTTTAGCTGTCAACATCAATGGCTATAATAAATATACTCCTACAGAATAGTAGAACTAATAGAACTAATTTCCGAAGTTTCCAATAGTTTGAACACAAATCAAAACATCGCCCATCAGCTCGACTCAGATCTGCATAAATTACGATAAATAATGAAGTCGTCGCTTCAATTTCGCAAAGAAAGTTGACTCCATTCGAAGGTTGTTTTGACCAAATTCTGTTGAACTCATCGTTGTGAGGGCATTTGAACACATTCTCGTTGATCTTTTCTATAAACGTGTAAAGTTTCGTACCAAAATACGTTTCCGTAAAGGCTTAAAAAGAAAATTTGTCACTTACAAAATCATCGCTCCGGTAGAAATAAAAAGGTCACCGCCATTTTCTTGATGATAGTACTCCAGGTAACCGGCGGGAAATTTAAAGCGGGGTCATCCGGGGTCAAACAACAGTTTTGCTCACTACCGCCAACTGGTGATATAAATCCACACTAATCTATTTTATATCAAAACTTCTGTATCATGAAGACCTTTTCAACTTTATTTCGAGCTTTTATCTGCTGGAATAGAGCGTCAAAAAATTGTTTTTTCATTTACGCATTTTGCCCCCTGGGGAGCTGAATTTGAGACGAATCGCCCAAATTTTTTTCCGAAAGCAACATTTTCTGCGGTGTTTATAAGCAAGACTAGATTTGAAGTGCCTCGGTTGTATGATTACAAAATGCCCAACTTTGCCTACAGATGGATGGATGGATGGAAGGATGGCAGGATGGGTGGAAGGACGGACACCAATCGAATAGCTATTTGACTAGCTCCGCTGACTTTGTCAGCTGAGCTAAAAATACCTGGTTATTTCTTCATTTGATTGCCAATGGAATTACATAGAAATATTTGGACTGCCAGTCAGTCCAGCACAATAATACAAGTAGCATCTAATTCATTGCACTGCATTGTTATGCTTGGACCCAGGGCAGGGGCTGACTCAGTGGAAGTATTAAGGGCAGTAGCGGGGGGGGGGGGGGGAGGGCGTCAGTGGACGGAGGCAAATACGCTATAGGCCCACAAAACAACGTTGGCTCCTTCTGGGCCAAAATATATTTCATGATAAAAAGTGATCAGGTTTTCCTGGCAGCTGACCCTCTTAATCCCCCCCATCCCCCCCCCCCAGCTAGGCCTATGCTTTGCTATGGTTAGGGCCTGCTTGAGATCCCAAGGTGCTCCGCCTGAAGCGAAACCTGACATTGCGCCTTCAGGAAAAGAAGAAAAGTGGCAAGTTAAGTAAAGCCCAAAGAAACGAAAAATTTTCCGGGCGTTTGGGGGAGGAGGTCAGGGGTCATGTCTTTGATTGTTTATTGCTTCTCAGGGCCTGTAGCATCTTGGCCACCGAGGTTTTTGCATCTTATCACGATTTAAACCCCGGGTTGTATTTAAAGGGAGTTCAGTTTAAGGCCATTAGGTTCAGGATGGCTGCAACTGTGTAAACAGTAAATGTGGATTGTGGGAGGCAGGAGCGGGGGGGGGGGATTAAATTGGCCATCTTCATATATATATTATAACTAAAACATGACAAATGCGCTTAGAAAGTACAGTAGAACCTCTCTATTGGGGACACCCTTGGGACTGACAAGTGCTGTCCTTTATCGAGAGGTGTCCTGATTAGAGAGATCAAATTGAATGTAAATAACCAATTTGGGATCAAACGTAGTGTCCTCAATAGAGGGGTTGTCCTTAATAGAGAGGTGTCCACTAAGGGAGGTTCCACTGTAGTTTGTTACATTTTCACTGCCCACAACAACTTTGGTGAAATATTTTTAATTGGGATTGGGAGAGGGGTCGGGTTATATTAGACCCTAGATCCATTGTCATGTGCTTGATAAACTGGTGGTGATCAGTACATGTATTTATCAAATCGTTCCCCATTTAATGGGTGTTATTGTCCTCTTTAAGGGGAGTCTATAGGCAGCAGCCAGATAGGCTAAATTAAGTTGCACAATATCGCCGCTACGGGTTTTCCTATCTCACAGTATATCTACACTGTTCACGCTTTAAACTGAATATGTTTTTTAATAAATTAAAACTTTTGGATACGAGACACATGACATCAATTTGACCCCCTAGCTCCTGCCTATAGTCCCCCTTTAAGGATTACATTAGTAGGATGGCAAACCGGTATACCACCCATTGATGCCGCCGAGAACAATACACATCTGCCTCAGACTCACTGCTGTATATATGCAGTGACTTATTTTAATAAGTCACTATTATCATTGTCATTATTAAAATAATGACAATGATAATAGTAACAAAGTGACGGAAACAACATACTCATTTAAAACATTCATAATATAATAACATAATATCAAAGATTTTAGAATCTTATGTTGCTGAATGTTGCAGCTTCCAGATGGATGGCCTTCATTCTGAGATAAAAATTCTTTAAAAACATACTCGCGTCTAATTGATAGGTCTCGACCCTCCAACCTATGAATATTCATTAGTGGTATTGTCGCTGATTAACGTCATTTGCTGGCACACTGTTAGCTGATTAGGCAGTTTTGCGAAAACGGCACCATCGGCAAGTACATAAAAGTGTCGTATGTCCTGTCACAGACCCTTTCAATCTTGATCTTGATCTTGAAAAAATGAATCGAAATTAAATAAAAACTATTTTCACCATGTTTTCTGTGTAGGTACATTGTTTATGTACTGTGTCGACGTTAATGAGCCAATGATAACTGCTTGTATACAAAATACATTTTTTACTAGGCCAGTGAGTCAGTTTATAAAAATATGAGGGACCAACATCTGTAAAAAATTGCAAGGAAGAAAACGTTTTTTGATGGTTTCCTGTAAGGCCAAGGTTGGGTGTACATGATGACATACCGTATAATACTAAACGTTTACAAAAAAGGAGCACTGGGAAGTCGTAAATTTTGAGGAAAATCAAATGAAACTGAGTGGCATCCTGATCTGGGTTATTGGGGTCAGCCTTTCATATCAAATGGTTGTCATTGGCGTCCGATGACTTCTACTACCATTTTCGGGGCTATACCCCAACCCCCCAAACCTGCGTCCGCAAACCCAAATTTATGAACACATCCCAACTTTCAGTGTACACATACTTCGGCAACAACAGTAAATGCGTAGTTTCTTGTTAGCCGCCTGTTGAGTAGCGCTCTAGGTTTCAGAAACTCCAAAAAAACATGTCTTTGCCAAAACAACTGCTGAATCAACACTGACATACTGTGAGGACCGAGAAATCAATGATTTTAGGAACTACTGTGTGTGAGGGGGGGGGGGGGCGCATGAATAAAAAAAACCCCTCCCTAATGAGACCAAAAGGCTTAAAAAATCAATGGTGGTCTTGCCTCATCATGAAAAAAATTAAACATCTCGTTTAGAAACTTCATATTCTGCCATTTTTGGCCCAAACGTCTGATCTTATTATTGAGTAAAATCATTCTGCTGCGACAATCTACTGATTAGAAAGGATTAGGAATCTATTTCACAGTAAAGGTACCTGTCTGAGGACTTCTATTGGACTACACCACTTACCAGTCAAGGGGAACAGGTGGTCATTATGAAAAAGATTGAGGGAAACAAGTCATTTAACTTCATTGAGTTCAATCATAAACTTCACTGCTTGCACCCTCACGGTTATTATACAGGGTGTTTCAAAAAAAGGAAACCAAGATTAATTTATTAATTTCTTGGACATGGCTAAATATGTTGGAAATTGGCAATCACCATTTATTACCTAATGATGTCCTCTTTCTTATGAGGCCAAGACGTCCAATTTACTCTCACGGATGACTGAGCACAAAGCAATTCAATCAACCATGTCTGAAATGGTTTTGCACCACATTTACCGCAGCATGATTCCGACACAGAAGAAAGACCAGCTCTCAATGCATTTCTGATAACATCTCTCTATCCTCTTAAGGTCTCAACTGCAGCGAAGATTCTGGCACATAGATAATTGATATCTTGTTGAGGCAACTTGTAAACTTGGTTCTTAAGAAGTCCCCTCAGAGGAACTTGATGGTCACTCATTTTCATGGTTGGTCGCACCAAATGCATCTGCTACTTTCTGGAGGCTTCCAGCCCTCAACCACTCTGTTACCACAAACCCACGCTGCTCAGTCGTAAGCTGCATTTTGCTGGTCTGAGAAAATGTGTTACCTTTCCAACTTTTAAGGAGTGTGCAATGAAAAAAACATGCAGAGGATGCATAATTTGGAGGTCCAACAAAAGCCCTGCATTGGGCAAACAAGGATTCGATCATTACCAAAACATTTATCTGGTGAAATACCATTTCAGACATGGTTGATTGAACTGTTTTGTGCTCAGTCATCTGTGACAGTAAATTGGATTTCTTGGTGTCATATGAAAGAGGACATCATTAGGTAATAAATGGTGGTTGCCAATTTCCAAAATATTTAGCCATGTCCAAGAAATTAAGAAATTAATCTTGGTTTCCTTTTTTGAAACACCCTGTATATATCAAATAACTGACACCAACTCCGTCAATTGGGGTGAACTGTATAACCTTTGCGGGAAGGCTTTATCAATTAAGTGATAATTCTGAAATGGGGGGAATGTCACCTGTGCCGATTGAAGTCCATGGCATCTCCTACGCTGAGTGCATTCATTGGACGGGAGGATTGTCCTATATCTGAAAAATATTATGTGGGACATGACACCGTTATGGGGAAATTCTCAACTACAGTATATCAGATCTCAAAATAGGCGCAGTAAATGGCATATGAATGGGCCTACAGCACAGGATATTGGCATACCAATGGGCCTACAGCACAGGATGTACATGCACATGACATTTACTTCCGAGGGGTGACATGTTTGGTGGTTGTCTTCGGATCTAATCCCCAGTCCGTTCCACTGAGGGACAGATCACATGCGCAGGCAAGTGTCGTGACTGATGTTGCAACTTGGACAATGGAGGGTGTCATAATATGTTGTGAGGATTCATGAAGCGCGATTGTTTCTGAAAAAGACCGGTAGGTTGAGGCCGACCCATTTAAGATGTACATGGTATGCATTTACTAGGCGCTGCAAGTACTGGCTATGACGAAAAAGGTCCAGAATAGGCCTTCATGTCGGCATGATGAATTTTCGACACTTTTGGTGGAAGTACCAAAGCCTTGTATACATCTCAGGTAAAATGGGGTATTTGTAGCCCCGGTCTAATTGTAGCCCCTGGCAATGTTTTTGATTCATATTCTGGTAAGCATGGAATTATTCAGCCAGCGCAAGCATGGATATGAAAGAGGCGACTCTTGAGTATCAATAGTTTTGGATTGTGCACCATGTTATGTAAGAGCTTTGGCTATAAGAAGTAAACAAATCAGACAGATGCACAAAAAAAGTTGGTATCGAACTTTTTGCAGGTATGTATTTTCCACACTCACAGAGCACTGATATATTTGAAACTTGGTTCAGGTGATCAGTATTGAGTATAGAGAATGTTGTATGCGGCACTGGATGTAATTGTCAAAATTAAATTTTTCAGAGACACTTTTCTGACCAATGTACCCTCGGGATATTTGTAGCCCTCTTTATTCTTTTACCTGGAGTATATTATTTGATCATAAATCTATCGATTTAGATACCATGTTAACCCTTTATGTACCAGCAATGATACATTTGAGATTTCATACTTATTTTTAAAGTCACTGGTTTCTCTAGTTAAAGTCACACCATTGACTAGATAGCAGCATTTCTTATGGTACACTGCATTACCATTAAGTGATGCCAGCTATAGTTGGGGTTGACACATGACCCATAACTGAAACTACAGTTTTTAATGGAGCACGACAAGACCGTCAGTTAATTCAGAATATCACAAAATGTGTGATGTACAACAGAGGTGATAAATAGAACTTTGTGCTTTTACACCAGTTTAAAATCAGTCTGATATGCGACGATATTGTTCAAATTGTCGGTAAGTGATTGCATCGAACATCCCTCAATGTGTTCAATAAGTACCATTTAATACCAGCAAAATTTCGTCGTCAACCTGGATTGGAATGATATGGAAAATGTTATTACCATTAAAGACCATAAACCTATGAAAAAAAAATGTTCTCATACATAAAAAACATGCTATTTCAAATTTTAGTCAGGTGCTACCAATACCCCGAGGCCACGGGGTATTTGTAACCCCTGACCACGAGTCTTGTATTGTCTCTCAGAGGCATTGTTTTAGATTAAGTGTCCTAAACTGCAGGCTGTAAAATTGGAAGAAGTGCCGCTACAAGACGCAGGCCTGTTTTAGTGAATCTGCCTGGAAATCTCGTCATAGTATGCTTAAAACTCCAGAGTCAGTCATATTCACGGTCTGAGTGTTGACCTGTAATTCAGGATGGGTCCACTGCGTCCGGAGTGTAGACAAAAGGGAGTTACGTGAAAAGTGATACTGAGGCTGAAAACAGAATAGATGTTATGTTAATTCCAAACAGTTCATTTCATGGAGTGCGGGGATAATACACTTCGAGTGCGAGACAATTTTATGTGTTGTTCGTGCAATGTTAGTGATGTAATTTGGCAGGCTTTCAAATTCCAAGCACAAAAATCTATCATAAAATAGGTCAACTTTATTATGTGTGTCAATTGTCTTTAACATGCACTGAGTATCATTAATGTGTGCATGATTCCGGGTAAACATGGGTAGTGTGGCGGAAAAGGCGTCCTGCACCACACAGTGTACAAACCAGCATGCTATTTTGCATGCTCGTTTACAGGAAGTAGGGTCCATAGATCACAACTTTTGTTACAGAATGGAATCTATGCGAATCTGCTATTTTCCAATGGGCTATGCCCCATGGGCATTGATATGTGCACTTGTCCACCCTTTTCAACAAAGAATTGGGCGATTGGAATGTACTTCCTGTTTTAGTAAGGTGCTTGTACACAGTGTGCACTTCGTCCACAAGTTCAATGCCAATAGCTGCAGCTGGGACCTTGTTCAAAACAAGAAAGCTCCTTTAACAGTTGGTGCTCCTCGGATATATAGGGTGCTCCAGTAAAAAAAGATGCTTTGCCATTTGGTGCTGCCAAAACATTTGTAGGTTCTTGCGGCGAGAACGTTCCTTTGTCAATTGTTGTTCACATTTTAAGGGTTCTCAGCTAGGTGAGAAGGCTTCTTTGTCATTTGCAACTGCTATAATAATTATACGATGCTTGAGTAAAAACGTGCTTGAGTAAGAATGCTTCCTTGCTGCTGGGATATTTATAGAATACTCCGGTTAAAACACTCATTTGCCAATTAGTTTTCTTGTAAGAACTATTTGCTTGCCTTGCCTTGCAACTCCAGGAGAACAACAACTCTAGCAGATGCCTTGGTCCTCTCCCTCCAGCACTTCAAGTATAAGATCACTTATCATACTTAGCGTGAACTGAATTGGTTTATAAGTAAGTTTCGTCTTCGTTTTCATCTGTTGGCCCTGGAGGTGGTTTCTGCCTCCTTCGCCACATTCAATGTTTCAATCTAGAAGTCTCTGCTTCGTTCAAGATGGTTGGTGCTCTGCCTGCAAGGCCCGACTTTTTATCCTCCACAATGGTCCTCCTCACCACGTCTGCAGGAGTCTTTATACAAGGTTGCCGGATAGTTCTACTCCACCAACCAACATGTCCGCCTGCTCATTGAGATCATGGGAGAGACAAGACCACAATTGATTTTTTAAGCCTTTTAGCAGTTAAATTGTCAATGTTTGACAGCGACGCATCAAATACTGCGTGGGGTTGTGAATGTGAACTTTTGATATGATATTCCGGACAGTCGGGCAAGTAAATGGTGAAAAATAAACTGGTAGTAATGTTGACAACGGAAATTTTTTGATAATCGACAAATTAGACAGACATTGATATTTCCACTCTTTTCAGCCAACTGGCAGAAAAATCTCAAAACACGGGCCTATTACCAAATTTTAGCAATTAATTTTTTCATTAAATAATTTCTTTATATCTGTCGACTTGCCACAACAAATATTTTTTCAATACCTCTCCAAATATGTACTTGAGAGTTAAAAACATGCACTCGTCTAATTGATGGGCCTCGACCCTTTAACCTATGAATATTCATTAGTGGTCTTGTCTCGGGATGTAGGCTCTATCCACTCAGGCCTCGGTATGCAGGTTGATAGGGGTCCAGGTGCTCAGAATCGTCTTATGCTGCAGCCTGCTAACCAAACTCAGTAGGGGATGGCAGCCGATATAAGGACGACCTTCCACGTCTGCCAAGGCTGACATTCGAATATGGTTTTGCCTTCACTCCAGAGTGTCCCACGCAAGGCAGTGATTTATCTTTGATCGGTCTATTCGCAACAATCATGATACTTGGTGCCCTCTCATAGATGTACTCCAGTCGAATTGTTGAGGACGCCGGTCACGTCCCTCTAATGACGAGAGCAAATAATGAGGGTTTCAATGGAGTGTCTGTACCTGTAAACCTTCGGGCTTCGCATGCATAACCCACCCATGACTCTACTGCTTCTTCCTCGTCCTCTTGCTCGTCCCTTGGAGTTCCCGAGTGACACTGTGCATCGCCCATTTCACGTTGACGATAGAGTATTTGGGGGGGGGGGGTGGCATTCGTCAACGAGAAACGAGAGATGACCAACTTAACAGAAGGAGTAAAATGAAAGGGGCTGGGTGGGGGCGGGCTATAAAAGCCTTACGGCAAAAACGTTCCAAGTGCCCAGAATATTATATACACCTGTCCACGACACCTTTAATGTTCCGAACCATCTCCCTTTGTCGTTCCACCACGGCTTCTACCAAACAAGTGATCCACGATCAATGTTCGTGGCGCAATGTCACTCGTGACCAGTATGATATGCCACAACCAGTGATGAAGAGCGTCATGAGCATTCCTGTGTGCGTTGCCTGCAACAATTTTCATCGCCTGTTCACAGGTTGCAGTTGGATGCACAACTAGCTGTGTGTAGTCGGTTCAATTTCACAATACTGGCCAACTCCGCTCTTGGGTGTGGAGATTCCCTTGAGGGCTTTTCTGTCAGTTCCCGGCGTCTAAAGCTTGCTAACACCGAGACAATCTTTGTCTCCCTGTATCTGCATGTTGGTGGTTTTCCATTTCCTGAGTGCGTTGTTGGTGGCTGGGGTTCCTTGAAGAAAACATTTTATCCTGCGGCTCGGAAGCATAGATTGTTGTTGGACTTGTGACCGTACTAAGACAATAAGACAAGGGATAATGTTAGCAGTGTAGATGTTAAAAAGTAAAAAAGCTTATTGGTGAACCCTGTGGTAGGCCTGAGCTGACAGAAAATGGCTCAGATTTACTGTCATGATCCTAATCTCATATTGCAAATGCTCTTCCCCAAAAGGCATTGCGATTTGCTAATTGTTGCTGCTTGAGGAAAGTGATGAACTCATAGTCTTATTTCGAACTTCATTTCATTTCAGCTGAATCAAGATGCCGGCATTTGGTACAAGCCGACAATGTGATCGCCCTGGGTGCAATGTGGTGCTATTTAGAAGTGCAGGTAGTGATTTTCCATGTGGGCATAGGATCTGTAAGAACTGCTCCTCCGAGACCGAAGACTTTTTTCCAGACAAGACCAGGACAGAACAAGCTACCAACAAGGTTCTAGACCGTGCAGATTGCCCAGTTTGTCAACAGAAAATCTTGCTGCCACGGGAACGGCTCAAGGATGTGCCTATACTCAGACAGTTTCGGATTGTAATGGAGATATTCGATGCTTTAGGTCCATGGTATTGTGACGAATGCTCAAAAAGCGATCTACCTGTAGGTGCGGAGCTGCGCTGTTCGGATTGTACGAAGAATTTGTGTGAGGAGTGTGAAAAAACTCATCTACCAGCAGGGAGTTTAAGTCGTGAGCATAGAATAATAAAGAAAGAGGAGTTCATAAAAGGCAAGGACTGGGGAGAGGTTGCGCTTGTCCGCAACAACCAGGCTATGAAAGTCAAATGTTTGCAGCATCCTGAAAAGGTTCTTCTGTATCTTTGTAATGAGTGTAAAAAACTTAATTGTGAGGCCTGTCTCCATTCGTGCTCGTGTAAACGGTGTAAGAAGCGTATCCGCGCATGTGATGTTATTGATGAAGTGAAAGAGATAATAGATGGTATTGCTATTCAGTTGAATAATAGTGTGCAATGGGCGGAGGATGACCTTGTGGCAGTCAGTAACAAAAAGGACCAGACTGTCAAAGAAATAAAGATGCTTAAGTCAAAAGTTCAGGACGAAATTTACAAAAGGCATTGGGTGAATAAACAATTGACATTCGAAGAAGATAAACCCCCAGACGACCAACTGGAATTGATCGACAATCACATTGCAGATATTGAAACACGTTGCTTGCTAACTGAGCGCAAATTGACGTATGATTCCAATGGTAAAAGATTGTTGAAACAGACCATTACCATGATGAGGCTCATAGACTCAAGGTCTCAATCTGAGTATTCGGTTATCTTGTTGGCCTTTTTACAGTTTAACTCGGACGTCAGGGAAATGTGTTATAGAGACGATTTTAATACAACAATCGAGTTCGTGACTAAAACGAAGTGTATGTACCATCAGAACTGCTGTGACGATATCGAAGCTTACCCGGTATCGGTCCAAACAGGTGGTGTGCAAATAAAGACAAAGAAGGTTTGCATAAAAAAACTGAACACAAGGGTCGAAAAGGACAACAAACAGCCCTACATTGGAGGACTTACTGTCCTTGAGACGAGCAGTAATGTCATCATTTCGGATAATAGAAATAAAGCTCTCAAATGCTTTACTGCAACCGAGATACAGCGCTCACCAGTGCAGTTGCCGCACTACGAATACCACTTGGACTGGCGATCTCCAGGTGGGTGTGGTAGGGAAATTGAAAACCCGGGTGTCGTGTACACGACGAATACGAACAAATTACTGGGACTTGTTGACAATAATGCCGTGTTCGAATACGAGCCAAAGCGTGGTAACGTCAAAAGTGTCAAGATGTCACCGAACATAATCGGCGACGCAACTCACAACAACGCGCACGAGCGCTTGTCGGCAAAAGTCATGTATCAGACGCATAAAATGAACGCTTATTTGTCGACGTCGATTATGTCGGACGCTTTACAGTGCGGAGTCGTATTGCCGCAGTTTCTTGCGAACTTGTCCGTGACTCCATGGTTTTACTTCACAACAAAGAATGAAAGAGAAGGCCACGTGATGGTGAGCATCGTCATATCCGGTTTCGAGAAAATCGACGACCTGGAGGAGAACAAACGGGCGGTGGTGCTCTTTCTTTACAACGGATTATTGATGCGGACCGTCTATATGCCAAGTCGGGAACCTGCGGGTATCTCCTATAATACATCAGACAACTGTGCATACATCGCAGACTACACTTACAATCGCGTTGTCGCCTTCACAGAAAAAGGAAAATTTGTGAAGGTCCACTTGGATAAAGACGATGAAATTGATAAGCCCATTGGTATTGTTTTCGATGTGCAAGGGCGCCTTCTTGTGGCACAAGAAGACGGCAATGTTAAAATATTCCAGCGGGATGATGAGGTAGTGGTTGAGGGGAGACCGGCAGTCAAACCTCCAACTTATAAATACTTTGTGCCTGCCGTCAGCAGCTTACCACCAGATACAGAAGACGAACCTGACTTTAACAATATTACATTTTAGTGGTTTTGAAGTCACAATGGGTGAGGTCAAGTGTCTGAGTTATGGTAATAGTAATGGTTATGGTATAGTTAACTTTTACTATTACTACAGGATTTGTTCACCTCTCAAAAACTAAAGTTAACCAGAAGGTAACTACAAGTAAACTCAACTTCCACACTTTGGTAAAGTAAAAGTATAGTTTACCCTTAATTAACCTGAGCGTTTTGAATTTCCTGGTGATCCTAGTACAGGAAAATGTACTGGGTTTACTTTTACCTCTAGGCTGTCAACTGTTAGTTTACTGGATTGGTGGACAAATGTTTTAGTAAAAGTAATACAGATCAAATTCAGCCATGTTGTTTGTGCCCGTGTTTCAAACAGCAGGCAGGAAAATTTTGAGAGGAGGCCTGCATATTCATTGGAACCAGTTAGTGTGCGACTCGGACTGACTGAGCAACAACTAGAGGAGATATATAATGGATGAATACCATCACTTCAGGGACAAAGGGAGGGCTCTTTACCTCACTTCCCGAAGACGCATTGAAACGTTTCTTCTATATTTAGCTGGAGGTGGGTACCATAGCCAGGCAGCCTATGCCCAAGGTATCGCTAAATAAATCTACAGCAATTTTCTACAATAATGAAGCCATGTAAGGTAAAATGGGGTAATTGTAGCCCCGGTCTAATTCTAGCCCCTGACTATGTTTTTGATTTATATTCCGGCAACCATGGACTTATTCAGCCAACCCAAGCATGGATATGAAAGAGGTGACTCTTGAGTATCACAACATAAAAAGTATTGGATTATGCAACATGTTATGTAAGAGCTTTGACTATAAGAAGTAAAAAATCAGACACGTGCACAAAAAAAGTTGGGATCGAACTTCTTGCAGGTATGAATTTTCCACACTTACAGAGCATTGTTATATTTGAAACTTGGTTCAGATTATCAGTATTGAGTGTAGAGAATGTTGTATGCGGCATTGATGTCATTATTTAAAGTAAATTTTTCAGAGATACTTTTCTGACAAATGTACCCTCGAGGTATTTGTAGCCCGTTGGTTCGGGGTATTTGTAGCCCCTATAGATAGCTCAATATATCCTGTCATAAATCATGAAGAAGCTAGGTTTCTTTATTCTTATTCCTGAATTATATTTTTTGATCATAAATCTATCTGATTTAGATACAAAAGATACAATGGTTGCCCTTTATGTACCAACAATGATACATTTGAGGTTTCATGCTAGTTTATCTGACATTATTTCGAAATAAAATATTTTCAAAGTTACTGGTGTCTCTTGTTAAAGCCATACCATTGACTAGATAGCAGCATTTCTCATGGTACTTGTACAATGCATTACCATTAAGTGATGCCAGCTATAATTGGGGTTGATACTCTCAGAAGCATTGTTTTAGATAAAATGCTCTGAATTACAGGCTATATTATGGAAGAGGTGCCACTACAAGAGCCAGGCCGGTTTTGGGGGAAATCTCTTGCGTAACCTACATTATAAGTGAAAAGGGGGCTACAATTACCCCATTTTACCTTATTTGGCAAAAAATACCAGGTTTATGGGTTTCCAGGAATCGGTGGGGATTCCCCAGAGTTTACCCAGAGTCAACCATGAGTTTACTATTAAAGTGTTAACTAAGAGTAGGCTCATGTAAACTAATAGTTAACTCTAACTTTTACTATACCCGTTTACTCAAACATTTGACCTCACCCAATGTGTGCTAAGATGATCGGGACCGATGCCCGTCAAAATAGGCCAAGGCACAGTCCCAGTGCTTGAAATTGATGGGCGAGATATATTTTCAGCTGTTCTGTTCAAACTTGAGAGAGAGGCTGTTACCTGAACGACTGCAAAAGTAATCAGCACGATTATCTGATTATGCATGAGCGTAATCGCGGACAAATGAAAGAATTTAGTGTCTTTGATTGTAGACCGGCCGTGCGAAGGCTATATATAATAGATATGCACGATAGTTGATCGTGCGTTACTCCATGGGTGAGGCTAGATAAGAGTGTTTCAAGGAGGTGTTTCAAGGTAGTATTTATAGTAACCCAGAAGTATTAAGGTAGCAGGAAGGGTTGGGCGTTTGTGGTTTCTGAGTCTGAGGGGGTTGGTGTCTGTTGACTGTGCTTTAAGAGAGACTAGGCATGGCGCCAGTCTCTCTTAAAGCACAGTCAACAGGCATTTGGTCTCAGTATTTGGGTTTTGATTGCCATGACTGTACCCCTGTAAAAGTCAGAGGAGGAGAAGTTTGGAATGATGAAAGCATTGAAGAAGAAGAAATTTTATTATTGAGGAAAGCAAAATTTATTATGAGACTAGAAGGCAGTGTCCTGACTTGATTATTTTGAAAATGGCGGTCTGAACACATTAAAAGGTGGAACATGGCATTTTATCGACTTTGAAGTGTTCCGCAGTTAAAGGGAGACTATAGGCAGCAGCTAGGTAGGCAAGATAAAGTCATACAAATTTGCCAATAGGGGTCAGTCATATCTCTAGGCATGGCGCCAGTCTCTCTTAAAGCACAGTCAACAGGCATTTGGTCTTAGTATTTGGGTAAGTACAGAATCAAGGCAGCTCAGAGAGCAATGATTGAACGATGCTGTGGACAAGTCCAAGGATACTGCATCAGTCACGACCAACTTCTCATCAGAAAGCGTCACCACCAGCATATTCAATGTTCAGTTCCAACCTGTACCAGTCCAATGCACGCCTGTCATGGTCAGCAGTGGTCAGCTTAGCGCGATATGGAACATTCTTCCGAAACTCAAGCGAGGGAAGTCTGCTCATTAGCCTATCTCGCGCACTGCTCCTTCTTGTCAAACATCGTAGTGAAATCGTGGTACAGTGGGGCGTCCTCGAGGATTGCAGCTGGTCGGACAGACGTGAGGTGGAATGTGGGCGGCTGCACTTCTTCGTTGATGTGCGATGGCAGATAGCACAGTTGTTGCGTTGCATGACAGCTGAAAGTGAATGTGATATCATAGAACTGAGGCGTTTGCAATGAGACTATAGGTGAAGTAAGGCCATCTTCCAGTGACTAATATACAGAGTAAGGGCACTGGATGTTGTTAGATTCAGCATTGAATGTATTCCTCGTACAAGCGTGAATAGTGTGGACATACAGTGAGAGGTGAGGGACCCCTATTGACTACTTCTTGTAACTTTATCTTGGATATTATATTAGTATTGAACTTCTAGCCATGGAATATGAAGAAATTGAAGTTGTATTATGAAAAATTATTCAACGGTGAAAGACATTATTCCATGAGGCTTTGCCGTGATCGCAAAGGACGCGACGCGATTGGTTCACATGCTAATGAGGTATGATAATGATAATTACCTCTATAATGCTACTTGGATAGCGACTGTGTCGTTGATTGCAATAGTGGTCGATGTCAATGTGTGCCTGTAATGTCAATGAAGTATGATGAGGTGATGACAATAGTGCAATTATTAAATATTGGCAAGAGATCATACTACAACATAGGTCTTGTTTTTGACAGATGACTGTGCGACATTCCCATTGGGTCTTGTTAGAGTCAGCGCTGCATGTATTCCTTGTACAAGCTTGAATAGTTGTGACGAACTTTGAGGGGTGAGAGACCCCTATCGGCTACTTCGTCTAACTTTATCCTGCCTACCTAGCTGCTAGCAATAGTGCCCCTTTATCAAGAGTGAAACCCACTGTGCGGGGCTAAGAAATTACCTTTATAATCCTAGTTGGATAACCACTGTGTAGATGATTTGAAGAGTGCTCTGTGGATGTGTGCCTGTAATGTCAATGAAAGTATGATGAGGTGATGACGATAGTGGAATGACGAAATATTGGAAAGAGATCTATTCCTAGAAGAACATATGTCTTGTTTTGACTAGGTGGTGCATTTTAGAATCAGCAGTGAGCACGGTGTCGAAAGTATTGTTATAGGGCCTTCCCTAGGCCCATGCCATGGGGTTAAATTTACAATCCACGATTGAAAAGACGTAGTTTGATCGCATTCAACTATAAATCCATTGAACAGTTGTAAACACAAGTGAAATAGACCAAAACAAGTGATTTTGGGGCTTTGGTTTAGACGCATGCGCCACATGCGCCATGCGGGATTATACGGTAATGTGAACTTGTTGACATCTACATGATCTAGTGCTGTTATTGGTCATGGTACATGGTAGGCCTAATCATCATGGCTATATGTTTCAGAAAAAGCTCTGAGTAAAATGAACTGCCGATGAATAATGACGTTGTTCATGTTTACCATGTTTACTAGTACATAGCCATAGGGTATGCACTGGCCAGTGCACTTTCTGCACGTCGTCATCTCATGGTCATGTACGTGATACATTGCATATTTTGTTTTTTGAATGCGCATGCTTTTTAGGCAAAATCACTTGTACCAACACTAATGAATAATGTCTTCTTATCCCTATGACTCCATACACAGTGAGGGCATTGTCCCATTCCCATCAAATGGTAACTTATTGTACCGTATGGGCGGTATAAGGGTGGAAGTTGGGGAGCAGATATGAGACACCTACCGTTGCACGCCTGTCATAATCAGCAGTGATGAGCTTAGCGCGATATGGAACATTCTTCAGAAACTCAAGCGAGGGAAGTCTGCTCATTAGCATATCTCGCGCACTGCTCCTTCTTGTCAAACATCGTAGTGAAATCGTAATGGAAAACGTCTGGCTTTGCGCCAGACGTTGAGACTAATAAGTGAAGAACTAATAGGTAAAGAACTTCTACTTGCGCGAGACTGCTCTGATAAAATTATCATTGCAGAGACTACGGTGACGTACACATATATTTTTTACAATCAAAAATGCCCTCAAAAGACGACATGGAATGATTATTTTATTGATATTTCCTACTATATACCTTCCAATTATCACTTTATACAAATACATCGGCGTTAGGTCGCATACTTTTCTTTCGTGGTGACACTATAAAGCAAAATAGTTGCAACCCCGTAAATGCGCTATAAGTCCAATAATAAGTGACGGTGACCCGTTATAAATGTTTCGCCAGCTTCGCTTTTTTGCCGCTACGCGGCGCGTTGGGCCCTTGCGTCGAGAATCATATATATAAGGGAATTCTTGGTGCCTTAGAAATAATTTTTTGGATGGGATCATCTACATTTCCACTGACACAAACACCACCACTATGACTCATTTGCAAACTCTGTAAAATACTACAGTACAGCCACATACATGCATTTGTGAAGAATGATTCGAGGAACTATCTTTCCGTTTACACCACACACACACACACAGGCACTATGTACACGATTATGGCTGGCGCGAGTGGACAGAATTCAGAATTATGCCACGGCATAAATAGGAATTGTGGTGCACCATAAATCGAACAATCAAAACCTCGGATCTCGTGAATTATGCTGCGGCTTAATCTAATCTAATCTAATCTAAGCTAATCTAATCTAATTTAATCTAATCTAATCTAATCTAATCTAATCTAATCTAATCTAATCTAATCTCATTTAATCTAATCAATATAATATAATATAATATAATATAATATAATATATGAGGATTTATTTAGCGCTCGATTATGCAAGGCATATTCTCGAGCGCTTTACAAAGCAAAGCACTTCCTAAAAAGATGACGCTCAAGGAATGATTTGAACTGGCCGATGTTTCCTGCCAACCTAATACTCCTTTGGAGATTGTTCTAAATCTTGGGGGGCAGCAGAGCAAAAAGCCCGGTCCCCAAAAGTTACGCAACGCGTAACCGGCACCACAAGCAATAGCTCAGAGTCACCACGCAATCTATGATGAGACAATTGTTGCCTGACCTTGACCATATCAGCTGGAAGGCCTTAAACACTAGAAGTAATACCTTGAAAATTATCCTGTACTTAACAGGAAGCCAGTGTAAATGCACAAGTACAGGTGTGCAAGGGATAGTAGTCCTAGGGCTGATAGTCCGTGTAACAATAGCCCGCATTCCTAAATGTTTTGGTTAGGGTTAGCGGTACAATAGATCATGCTGCTTGATTGATCAAATACAATGCTACCGGACTATGACTCCAGGGGGACTATATCCGCTGTCACACCGGGGTGATATGGTCAAAGCGAAGCACAAGACTTGCAACCTTCGCAGCAGCATTCAGAACCCTCTGCATCCGACTACATTGCTTGTCAGTGATGCCATGTAGAACAGCATTACAGTAGTCGAGATGGGAAGTTACGAAAGCGTGAACCAGAATCTTGGTGGTGTCCTCCGTAAGAAATTTCCGAATTTGTCTAATGTTATAAAGTCCGCGAAAGGCCTTTGAGCACACTTTGCCTACCTGGGTTTCCATATTCATATTGGAATCAAACCATACGCCGAGATTTCTCACACATTTGACAGGGCTCACATCAGTCACACCAACTTTAATTGAGTCAATGTTAACTTTGAGCAATTGTTGGCGGGAACCAATGATGATAAATTCAGTTTTCACATCGTTAATCAACAGTTGGTAGGTGATAAGCCAAGCCCTCACATCACGAACGCAGTTCTCAGTCTCCATCACCGCATCGCATTCAACTGAAGTCGAAAGTGGGCGAAAAGACAGGTATAACTGAGTATCATCAGAATATCAATGAGCGTCAGGTAGATGTCGGGATATCACATGATAGAGGCGCGAAACGTAGAACAAGAATAAAATTGGCCCTAGGCAGCTGCCCTGAGGAACACCACATTTGAGGTCAAAGTTAGTTGAGACTGAGTCATTGATGACAATCCGCTGTTTCTGACTGTTGAGATATGACTCCAGCCATTTGAGGCAAGATCCAGATATTCCGAAATCCATGTTCATGGTTTCAAGGAGAAAAGTGGTATCAACAGTATCGAAAGCGTCGTCCGTCGTCGTCGTCATCGTTGTCTGTATCCTGTTTTAAAAACAGTGGCACGTTTCTTAACCGCTAAAGTTATGAACTTGAAACTTTGTGCACAGGATGCTCCAGGTCAGGTTACCTTTGAAAATGAATTTCGGTCCGATCTGATTCTTGACTTGTCCAAAAGGGGGCCAGAAGTGGAAGCCTTAAAAGTGTGATATCTCTTATGAGTGACTCATTTTCGATAAAATTTCTATGGTAGGTTCTCCTAGTAAGGATACATCACATAACCTGTGGGTTTTGATGTTTACCTACTTTGCAAGGTCACAGAGGTCAAATGGTGTAACTTGGTCGTTTGAGTGAAACTATGGCACGTTTCTTAACCGCTAAAGCAATGAACTTGAAATTTGGTACACATGACTCCCTACGTCATGTTACCTCGGAGACCGAATTTCGATCTGATCTATTCTTGACTTGGCCACCAGGAGGCCAGAACTAAAAAAGGTAAAAAGTGCAATATCTCGCTTACATGTATATGTGACTTGTTTTCGATGATATTTATATGGTAGGTACTCCAAGCAACGATACATCACATCTCATACCGACTTTGATTTGACATATATACTACACATATAGAAAAAATTAGTTAAAAAAAAATCAAGGTCCTAGTCTTACCTCGTCTATATAGTGTACACAAAGTCCCTGGATACGGGGTATCCAGAAACCCTGCTGCCGTAGACCGGCTGAACTTGCAAAGAGACTAACTACTGGTAGAAGAGGAAGCCGGAAGACAAGAGTATTAATTAGAATACATGCAGTTTGTTCGCACTTACAATCACAATCAGTTTGTAATCCTTAACGGCAGAGCACGCTCAAAGTCCCAGTTCAGAGGTGGTTGGCAACAGAGAGGAAAGAGAGAGAGAGCTGACGTGCCCAGTGCTTAAATACCCAGACGCCAAGTCACGAGCTCAGAGTCCAGGATTGGGGAAGACGAATACTGCTGTCGCCGCAATCCCCCGACTTGGAACCGCGTGACTCGGACACCTGGACTCACTGCCTGTAATGTGTAATAATATTAAACAAGGCTATGAACAATGGCGAACAGCTTGAAAAGGCACGTTCGGTATACTTCAAACAAGTTGAGTTAACCCTATGAACACCGTGAAGCCTACCTTTTAAGGGCTTCACGGTACAATAGCACACGTGATTTCTCTAGGGCAAGGTTGGAGATCCCTTTAAACTTACTGGAGTTAGCTCGGTCCAATCCAATCCAACCTCTACATCCGAGGTCTATTTGATTGGCATTCAAAATGGCTGCACCACTGGACCCTGGATACTCGTGTACGTCATATCACTCGTCACCGCAAGAGTCTATTCGGGTACTACGTGTCAGCACTGTTTCAACATTACCAAAAACCGTTTGTAGCCGATCAAATAATTGTAAAGTTGACCAATTATCTCAGGATGTATAAAGATAAGGAAGTATTACACTTAGATATAAAATAGGGATTTTGAAATCATATTTTCACAGTGCTCGCGCGATTGGGTATTGTAACACGTGCTACTTCGATTATACTGTAAAATCGGACTTAAGACATCACTTCTGTAAACCAGCCCACTTCATTACTATGACGGTCACATGGCTGCACATGCAATAATAATCTGTAATAATACATGTACTATCTGCTTTCTGATTGGTTTACCAACGCAAATAGGCCAAGTAGTCATTGGCTTTGAACTTCATAGAACTGACACTAGTAATGTCACATTCGCAGTAGGCCTATTGTGAAATTATTGAGAAGAGAAAACCAGCTCTGATCATTTCTGAATTTCAAGGTCGCGTACAAAAACTTGTACAGGTTGTCCCAATAAAAAAAAACTTCGAAGACCACTTTTAATTAATTTTTTCACTGAATTGGGTTTTGCTAATTACACATCATTTTCTTGGATGTCTAAAATGGTGGGTCCACGAGTCTGTAGGGTTGTTCTATAGGAGTCCAACACAGATCGGAGAAGATTAAAGTTAGCTGTTAGCCACAGTTTTGAAGGTTCATTACACCCTGATCATGCTAAACTTCCACTTCGTCCGCGTGAAGATCTCCATCGACTACTGGAAGTGGCCCAGCATCAACATGGCCAGGACGAAATGCCGCTTCAAATCCAATGATGATGACCTGTGGACTACACCAGCCTCACATGCAACATTTACAACGCGTATCTGAAAGTCCAATCATTCCGCATCCGCCCTGCTCATCAGTATTTGCTGTTTTCCATGCCTTCCATGCCTTCCATGCCTTTCGCGCGTTAGACTTAAACGACTTCATCACCGTAAGGTCTAACGGTTGCCGCAGGGTTATGCAGCCCACTGACACCAACTGCAGAATTCCCCACATCTCAGTAATCCGCATCCAAAATGTTCTGTCCTGTACGTGGGGTCGAAAATGGTCAACTATCAAGAAGTAATTTTCAACGTTCTCTCCTTCCACGAATGGTTGCAGAACCTCAGGTACCCAGTGGTCAAGTATAGGGTCTCCTTCCTCATCCACCCTGTTTGTTAAGACGTGTACTTCAACTGCTCATTTTCCAAGACGTCGAAATGGCGTATAATCTTATAATGGTCCGCAAATTCTTTCATTGAGGTGACAACACCATTCACCAAAGCTTCTTCGAAGTCACGCACGTACTTGATTGTTTTCTCCGACACTGTATACGAGCCTTTTCTGGCATTTGGGGTACATCTTGCAGTATAAACGATGTGAGAAAACGAAGCCTGCTAAACCAAGCATTTCATAGGCCTGAACAGTCGACATCCAAAAAATCCTTAGATGAAAAACAGCTTTCATAAAGCACTAAATACAATAAAGTTTTCTTTTGTGACACCCTTTATATAGAACTGGTCAATTCTGATATGACACAAACTCCTTTTATGAAAAGTGATAACGATTAGGCCTACATGATCATGTCCATCCAAGACCCAGTCAATAAACTAAACCTCAATCTGTTTATGCTTGGTCTCGAACAATGATTGGAGAAACCATATTCAATAGACACACCAACCCACTTTGCCAAAGTGGGCTGGACATCCTGATACCCAGAAGTGATGTCTTAAGTCCGATTTCACAGTATTTGGTTCAGAGTGCCCACAAGGCCCGACTATTAAAGGTCTTTAATAGTCTATTAAAGGAATTTTTGTTGTATTCATGCGCGGCCAAACCCTAACAAGAGTTCCTAAAAAATTCTTGATTTCTTGGTCCTCACAGTATGCCAGTGTTGATTTAGCAGTTGTTTTGGCAAGGACGTGTTATTTGGAGTTTCTGAAACCTGGAGCACTACGCAATAGGCAGCTAACAAGAAACTACGCATTTTACCTTTGTTGCCGACGTATGTGTACACTGAACTTGGGATATGCGTCGGAACCGTGTTGAAATGGCGTCCAGTGCCAGTTGGTGCGTTTTTCGCTGATTTGTGCAAAATTCAACATATCTCAAAAGTTCAATGGTTGACCCTCGATTTTTTTTGATTTTTGTGTAGCGTAAGCAACTGTCTTTCACGGGAGAATGGTCACTGTAAGAATTATACCGAAAGAAATGTATAATATTTGGGGTTTCCCTAATTGTCCGGCCCAATTGGCAATATTGCGTTTTGGAATGATGAACAGAGCTAGGAGCCAATGCGACGCTTATGATTTATTTAAAGAAATAAAATGCCCGATTTAACATCCAGCAGAATCAGGGAAGTCGGGCGTTTCCAGTGATATACGACACAAATGGGTTGTTCTCATGCAATAACATTGGAAACGTATTTTAAAATAGATGTTACGACCTGTTGACGGGGCACGTCATCATCGCGTAAATTCGGGAAAAACTCCCTAACGAGACCTATGTGACAATTTCAGCGAATGCATGTAAATTGGATGTTTTAAAAAGCTTATTACTTGTTATTTGTAACAGATTTTAAAAAGTTTCTCTTCAACTCCACGCATAAATCTTTCGCCTATTACTAAAGATGTCTAGCTGTATAGAGGAACACTCTAATGAGTCTATAGACATTTTTGCAGCCCTGCCATCGCAGGGTAGTTAATGCCAAAGTGACTCCAATCCAACCAACCTCATACCTCAAAGTTATAAACTGATAAGCTGCCCCCCTCCCCACCACCACCGTCATCACCGCCCAATAGAGAATTTAGTCGCACACTGAAGAATGATTTGCCTTGGGGAGTATTAAAAGTTTGTTCGGACTTGCGGTCAACTGGGAGGATATTCATTTAGTGACGTCATTGGTCCGTCTGTGATGACGTCACCAACAGGCCCAGCATCGTTTTCTTTGGCTAGCAACGGGCTATATCAAGGGAGACATTCGCCCCTTCTTTTTACATCGAAGCAAACTAATTGCACAGAATTATCTCATTTTACTATTTTGATTGGTTCTGAAAAGAACCGTTTTAATTATTATAAAGACTCATTCTACTCTTTTGCTCATAAGTTCCTCTTGCATTTCTTTTTGTAGTCGACTCTTCTCGGCGGCTCTTTCGCATGCATAGAGGTAAAACACTTGACGCACACCTTCTACAGTTGAAAGTTGAAGACGAAAGCTGTTGAAGACGGCATTGGTCTTTTGCTATTGTAGGCTCTCTTGTATCGGGCTTGGAGTCTGTAAATCAGTCTATCGAGGACGCCGACTTGTCGCACCGATGTTTTAAACTTTCTCTCAACCGCTCGCAATCTCTGGTCAATTGTGGTTTTCATGGTTGGTAATTTTCAAGTTGACCCGATGGTTGATGAATTAATGGTGAAATAGTGAGTTGATTTGGATTTTATACTCTACTCACAATCACTCGGTGAGAAAAAGTGCCAATTAGGCCTATTAATTGCCATATTGGTGATTTTAACTCACTCCTCAGATACATTGAGCCCAGGCCTATACAATTATTTGATTACAATCAAGGCGATATCATTGCTTGGCCGGTGAAAAGTATCAATCAATTTCGGCTGAATGAGTAATGTCAACTCGAGTTGACATGGCAATTACGCTGCCTGGTGACACGCGACCGCACAAGTATAAATTGGACGAGATAACCCGTCCCAGTTCACTATTCAACCTGTGAACATCGGAACATATCAAACCGACATGGAAAACTCAACCAAGTCAGCGCAACTCTACCAACTTGAAGAAAAGTTTTATAAGGCATGCGACCAGATCGTGATGATAGACAGAAAGCTTCAAGACATAACACTCCGGTACAACCACGCTGACGAGGAGGGGCACCGCTCGATGCGCTACAACAGGCGACTCCAGCTTGTAACCCTTGAGGGTGTCAGGGCCGCCTATTACAAATTTGCCGAACTCACTGCAAACAAGATGACAGAGTTGAGATGCGAGCTGTTCGGCGACGAGATTCTACTTCAAGACGATGAGTACGACAGTGATTGCTAGTTACACCAAACGGTTCTTTTCATAACCACAAAATATTTCCAAAGAGACCAACCTTTCACAATATAACATGTCAACAGAAATTAAATGTATGCAGTTTGTAATTATGTCGCTGGCCTACTGTTATAACTAGCCCAAAAGGTCGGTCTCTGATGTCTACGACCATATCATGTTGAAAACACCGGTTCTCGTCCGATCACCGTAGCCAAGCAACGTCGAGCGTGGTTAGTACGTTGATGGGTGACCGCCTCTGAATACCACGTGTTGTAGACTTCAGTTTTTTCGTTATTTTTTTCTCATAATTCTTCCAATATCACTGCACGGTTGGGACGGCTGGAACTGACCAAAGGTCAAAGGTCAAAGCTAGATAACGTAAGCGTGGTCATTTTTTGTATTTCCCTGACTTTTTCTCGATGATCCGCAATTGACATGGCCTACATGGATGAGGCGACAACTGACGGCGAGCTGAATGATATGTTCATCAGATCATTACGAATAGCTTGCAATACATTTCTTTTGTCTACAGACTCAGGAACTACTCGGCATCCCATTTTCCAAAATCAAACACATAATGAACAACTTGGCAAGCTCTAGCCAACTCGGGCTGGACACCATCACTCTGGTTTCTCTTCGATTCCACGCATAAATCTTGCGCCTTTTACTAAAGATTTCCGTAGAGAGGAACACTCTAATGAGTCTATGGTCTCATTAGGGAGTTTTTTTTGTTATTCATGCGCGGTCAACCCCTAACCGTAGTTCCTAAACTCACTGATTTCTCGGTCCTTACAGTATGTCAGCGTTGATTCAGCAGTTGTTTTGGCAAAGACATGTTTTTTTTGAGTTTCTGAAACCTAGAGCGCTACTCAATAGGCGACTAACAAGAAACTACGCATTTATACTGTTGTTGCCGACGTATGTGTACACTGAACTTGGGATGTGCGTCGGCCCCGTGTTGAAATGCCGTCCAGTGCCAGTTGGTGCGTTTTTCGCTGATTTGTGCAAAATTCAACATATCTCAAAAGTTCAATGGTTGACCCTCGATTTTTTTTGATTTTTGTATAGCGTAAGCAACTGTCTTTCATGGGAGAATGGTCTCTGTAAGAATTATTCAGGAAGAAATGTATAATATTTGGGGTTTTTCGTGATTGTCCGGCCCAATTGGCAATATTGCCATTTGGGATGGTGAACAGAGCTAGGAGCAAATGCGACGCTAATGATTTATTTAAAGAAATAAAATGCCCGATTTAACATCCTGCAGAATCAGGGGAATCGGGCGTTTCCAGTGATATACGACACAAATGGGTTGTCCTCATGCATTCACTTTGGAAACGCATTTTAAAATAGATGTTACGTCCTGTTAATGGGGCACGTCATCATCGCGTACATTTGGGAAAAACTCCCTAACGAGACCTATAGAAATTTTTGCAGCCCTGCCATCGCAGGGTAGTTAATGCCAAAGTGACTCCAATCCAACCAACCTCATACCTCACAGTTATAAACTGATAAGCTGCCCTCCTCCCCACCACCACCGTCATCACCGCCCAATAGAGAATTTAGTCGCACACTGAAGAATGATTTGCCTTGGCGAGTATTAAAAGTTTGTTCGGACTTGCGGTCAACTGGGATGATATTCACTTAGTGACGTCATTGGTCCGTCTGTGATGACGTCACCAAAAGGCCCAGCATCGTTTTCTTTGGCTAGCAACGGGCTATTTCAAGGGAGACATTCGCCCCTTCTTTTTACATCGAAGCAAACTAATTGCACAGAATTATCTCATTTTACTATTTTGATTGGTTCTGAAAAGAACCGTTTTAATTATTATAAAGACTCATTCTACTCTTTTGCTCATAAGTTCCTCTTGCATTTCTTTTTGTAGTCGACTCTTCTCGGCGGCTCTTTCGCATGCATAGAGGTAAAACACTTGACGCACACCTTCTACAGTTGAAAGTTGAAGACGAAAGCTGTTGAAGACGCCATTGGTCTTTTGCTATTGTAGGCTCTCTTGTATCGGGCTTGGAGTCTGTAAATCAGTCTATCGAGGACGCCGACTTGTCGCACCGATGTTTTAAACTTTCTCTCAACCGCTCGCAATCTCTGGTCAATTGTGGTTTTCATGGTTGGTAATTTTCAAGTTGACCCGATGGTTGATGAATTAATGGTGAAATAGTGAGTTGATTTGGATTTTATACTCTACTCACAATCACTCGGTGAGAAAAAGTGCCAATTAGGCCTATTAATTGCCATATTGGTGATTTTAACTCACTCCTCAGATACATTGAGCCCAGGCCTATACAATTATTTGATTACAATCAAGGCGATATCATTGCTTGGCCGGTGAGAAGTATCAATCAATTTCGGCTGAATGAGTAATGTCAACTCGAGTGGACATGGCCATTACGCTGCCGGGTGACACGCGACCGCACCAGTATAAATTGGACGAGATAACCCGTCCCAGTTCACTATTCAACCTGTGAACATCGGAACATATCAAACCGACATGGAAAACTCAACCAAGTCAGCGCAACTCTACCAACTTGAAGAAAAGTTTTATAAGGCATGCGACCAGATCGTGATGATAGACAGAAAGCTTCAAGACATAACACTCCGGTACAACCACGCTGACGAGGAGGGTCACCGCTCGATGCGCTACAACAGGCGACTCCAGCTTGTAACCCTTGAGGGTGTCAGGGCCGCCTATTACAAATTTGCCGAACTCACTGCAAACAAGATGACAGAGTTGAGATGCGAGCTGTTCGGCGACGAGATTCTACTTCAAGACGATGAGTACGACAGTGATTGCTAGTTACACCAAACGGTTCTTTTCAGAACCACAAAATATTTCCAAAGAGACCAACCTGTCACAATATAACATGTCAACAGAAATTAAATGTATGCAGTTTGTAATTATGTCGCTGGCCTACTGTTATAACTAGCCCAAAAAGTCGGCCTCTGATGTCTACGACCATATCATGTTGAAAACACCGGTTCTCGTCCGATCACCGAAGCCAAGCAACGTCGAGCGTGGTTAGTACGTTGATGGGTGACTGCCTCTGAATACCACGTGTTGTAGACTTCAGTTTTTTCGTTATTTTTTTCTCATAATTCTTCCAATATCACTGCACGGTTGGGACGGCTGGAACTGACCAAAGGTCAAAGGTCAAAGCTAGATAACGTAAGCGTGGTCATTTTTTGTATTTCCCTGACTTTTTCTCGATGATCCGCAATTGACATGGCCTACATGGATGAGGCGACAACTGACGACGAGCTGAATGATATGTTCATCAGATCATTACGAATAGCTTGCAATACATTTCTTTTGTCTACAGACTCAGGAACTACTCGGCATCCCATTTTCCAAAATCAAACACATAATGAACAACTTGGCAAGCTCTAGCTAACTCGGGCTGGACACCATCACTCTGGTTTCTCTTCGATTCCACGCATAAATCTTGCGCCTTTTACTAAAGATTTCCGTAGAGAGGAACACTCTAATGAGTCTATGGTCTCATTAGGGAGTTTTTTTTGTTATTCATGCGCGGTCAACCCCTAACCGTAGTTCCTAAACTCACTGATTTCTCGGTCCTTACAGTATGTCAGCGTTGATTCAGCAGTTGTTTTGGCAAAGACATGTTTTTTTTGAGTTTCTGAAACCTAGAGCGCTACTCAATAGGCGACTAACAAGAAACTACGCATTTATACTGTTGTTGCCGACGTATGTGTACACTGAACTTGGGATGTGCGTCGGCCCCGTGTTGAAATGCCGTCCAGTGCCAGTTGGTGCGTTTTTCGCTGATTTGTGCAAAATTCAACATATCTCAAAAGTTCAATGGTTGACCCTCGATTTTTTTTTGATTTTTGTATAGCGTAAGCAACTGTCTTTCATGGGAGAATGGTCTCTGTAAGAATTATTCAGGAAGAAATGTATAATATTTGGGGTTTTTCGTGATTGTCCGGCCCAATTGGCAATATTGCCATTTGGGATGGTGAACAGAGCTAGGTGCAAATGCGACGCTAATGATTTATTTAAAGAAATAAAATGCCCGATTTAACATCCTGCAGAATCAGGGGAATCGGGCGTTTCCAGTGATATACGACACAAATGGGTTGTCCTCATGCATTCACTTTGGAAACGCATTTTAAAATAGATGTTACGTCCTGTTAATGGGGCACGTCATCATCGCGTACATTTGGGAAAAACTCCCTAACGAGACCTATAGAAATTTTTGCAGCCCTGCCATCGCAGGGTAGTTAATGCCAAAGTGACTCCAATCCAACCAACCTCATACCTCACAGTTATAAACTGATAAGCTGCCCTCCTCCCCACCACCACCGTCATCACCGCCCAATAGAGAATTTAGTCGCACACTGAAGAATGATTTGCCTTGGCGAGTATTAAAAGTTTGTTCGGACTTGCGGTCAACTGGGATGATATTCACTTAGTGACGTCATTGGTCCGTCTGTGATGACGTCACCAACAGGCCCAGCATCGTTTTCTTTGGCTAGCAACGGGCTATTTCAAGGGAGACATTCGCCCCTTCTTTTTACATCGAAGCAAACTAATTGCACAGAATTATCTCATTTTACTATTTTGATTGGTTCTGAAAAGAACCGTTTTAATTATTATAAAGACTCATTCTACTCTTTTGCTCATAAGTTCCTCTTGCATTTCTTTTTGTAGTCGACTCTTCTCGGCGGCTCTTTCGCATGCATAGAGGTAAAACACTTGACGCACACCTTCTACAGTTGAAAGTTGAAGACGAAAGCTGTTGAAGACGGCATTGGTCTTTTCTATTGTAGGCTCTCTTGTATCGGGCTTGGAGTCTGTAAATCAGTCTATCGAGGACGCCGACTTGTCGCACCGATGTTTTAAACTTTCTCTCAACCGCTCGCAATCTCTGGTCAATTGTGGTTTTCATGGTTGGTAATTTTCAAGTTGACCCGATGTTCGATGAATTAATGGTGAAATAGTGAGTTGATTTGGATTTTATACTCTACTCACAATCACTCGGTGAGAAAAAGTGCCAATTAGGCCTATTAATTGCCATATTGGTGATTTTAACTCACTCCTCAGATACATTGAGCCCAGGCCTATACAATTATTTGATTACAATCAAGGCGATATCATTGCTTGGCCGGTGAGAAGTATCAATCAATTTCGGCTGAATGAGTAATGTCAACTCGAGTTGACATGGCCATTACGCTGCCGGGTGACACGCGACCGCACAAGTATAAATTGGACGAGATAACCCGTCCCAGTTCACTATTCAACCTGTGAACATCGGAACATATCAAACCGACATGGAAAACTCAACCAAGTCAGCGCAACTCTACCAACTTGAAGAAAAGTTTTATAAGGCATGCGACCAGATCGTGATGATAGACAGAAAGCTTCAAGACATAACACTCCGGTACAACCACGCTGACGAGGAGGGTCACCGCTCGATGCGCTACAACAGGCGACTCCAGCTTGTAACCCTTGAGGGTGTCAGGGCCGCCTATTACAAATTTGCCGAACTCACTGCAAACAAGATGACAGAGTTGAGATGCGAGCTGTTCGGCGACGAGATTCTACTTCAAGACGATGAGTACGACAGTGATTGCTAGTTACACCAAACGGTTCTTTTCAGAACCACAAAATATTTCCAAAGAGACCAACCTGTCACAATATAACATGTCAACAGAAATTAAATGTATGCAGTTTGTAATTATGTCGCTGGCCTACTGTTATAACTAGCCCAAAAGGTCGGTCACTGATGTCTACGACCATATCATGTTGAAAACACCGGTTCTCGTCCGATCACCGAAGCCAGGCAACGTCGAGCGTGGTTAGTACGTTGATGGGTGACCGCCTCTGAATACCACGTGTTGTAGACTTCAGTTTTTTCGTTATTTTTTTCTCATAATTCTTCCAATATCACTGCACGGTTGGGACGGCTGGAACTGACCAAAGGTCAAAGGTCAAAGCTAGATAACGTAAGCGTGGTCATTTTTTGTATTTCCCTGACTTTTTCTCGATGATCCGCAATTGACATGGCCTACATGGATGAGGCGACAACTGACGACGAGCTGAATGATATGTTCATCACATCATTACGAATAGCTTGCAATACATTTCTTTTGTCTACAGACTCAGGAACTACTCGGCATCCCATTTTCCAAAATCAAACACATAATGAACAACTTGGCAAGCTCTAGCTAACTCGGGCTGGACACCATCACTCTGGTTTCTCTTCGATTCCACGCATAAATCTTTCGCCTTTTACTAAAGATTTCCGTAGAGAGGAACACTCTAATGAGTCTATGGTCTCATTAGGGAGTTTTTTTTGTTATTCATGCGCGGTCAACCCCTAACCGTAGTTCCTAAACTCACTGATTTCTCGGTCCTTACAGTATGTCAGCGTTGATTCAGCAGTTGTTTTGGCAAAGACATGTTTTTTTTGAGTTTCTGAAACCTAGAGCGCTACTCAATAGGCGACTAACAAGAAACTACGCATTTATACTGTTGTTGCCGACGTATGTGTACACTGAACTTGGGATGTGCGTCGGCCCCGTGTTGAAATGCCGTCCAGTGCCAGTTGGTGCGTTTTTCGCTGATTTGTGCAAAATTCAACATATCTCAAAGGTTCAATGGTTGACCCTCGATTTTTTTTTGATTTTTGTATAGCGTAAGCAACTGTCTTTCATGGGAGAATGGTCTCTGTAAGAATTATTCAGGAAGAAATGTATAATATTTGGGGTTTTTCGTGATTGTCCGGCCCAATTGGCAATATTGCCATTTGGGATGGTGAACAGAGCTAGGTGCAAATGCGACGCTAATGATTTATTTAAAGAAATAAAATGCCCGATTTAACATCCTGCAGAATCAGGGGAATCGGGCGTTTCCAGTGATATACGACAAAAATGGGTTGTCCTAATGCATTCACTTTGGAAACGCATTTTAAAATAGATGTTACGTCCTGTTAATGGGGCACGTCATCATCGCGTACATTTGGGAAAAACTCCCTAACGAGACCTATAGAAATTTTTGCAGCCCTGCCATCGCAGGGTAGTTAATGCCAAAGTGACTCCAATCCAACCAACCTCATACCTCAAAGTTATAAACTGATAAGCTGCCCCCTCCCCACCACCACCGTCATCACCGCCCAATAGAGAATTTAGTCGCACACTGAAGAATGATTTGCCTTGGCGAGTATTAAAAGTTTGTTCGGACTTGCGGTCAACTGGGATGATATTCACTTAGTGACGTCATTGGTCCGTCTGTGTTGACGTCACCAACAGGCCCAGCATCGTTTTCTTTGGCTAGCAACGGGCTATTTCAAGGGAGACATTCGCCCCTTCTTTTTACATCGAAGCAAACTAATTGCACAGAATTATCTCATTTTACTATTTTGATTGGTTCTGAAAAGAACCGTTTTAATTATTATAAAGACTCATTCTACTCTTTTGCTCATAAGCTCCTCTTGCATTTCTTTTTGTAGTCGACTCTTCTCGGCGGCTCTTTCGCATGCATAGAGGTAAAACACTTGACGCACACCTTCTACAGTTGAAAGTTGAAGACGAAAGCTGTTGAACACGGCATTGGTCTTGCTATTGTAGGCTCTCTTGTATCGGGCTTGGAGTCTGTCAATCTGTCTATCGAGGACGCCGACTTGTCGCACCGATGTTTTTGTGACGGTATGAGTTTATGCGGCGGTATGAGTTTGGAGTCATCGAGAAAAGGGGGACACATTTTTTTGGCAAATGAGTGGATCTTGAGCGAAGCACAGAATGACGCGGGGATTACGTTTCTGAGAACGTCGTAGGAATAGTTCGCGCCTGCGTAGTTCGTTCAGCATATCATTAAAATTGTGTCGCGGAAATTTCGATTTTGTCGTCCGTAATTCTTGAATATTCCCCTCCACTTTCCAGGTAAGTAACCTTAAATCATTTAGTCATGTGTAGTAAAACTGGTAGATCAGATGTATATTGACATGCAAAAGGTTAGAGATGTTTGTAAATAGTTTTCGGCAAATTTGTTGAGCGTCGAGCCTCGGGCTGTCAGAATGGCTGGATCAGCTGTGCGCGCTTGAGCGTCAGTCAAGGATTTTGGGCTTCAAACTATTCTTTAATGGGAATGTAATGTTCGCAACTATTGTTCAGAGAAGTCACGCTAAGGTATATTTTTGTTGTATAAAGTTTCCATATGTTTGATTAACGTTTCATGTCAGAAACGGGGATTTTAGTTTCGAACACAGTGTCAACAATGCAACCGCGTTGGTATTGTTGACATCAGGCGACGCTCTGATTGGCTGTGGCTGGGGTCACGTCAGCGATGAATAGGTCAGATGTGCCATATTTGGGAAAGTGCGATGCTGTGATTGGTTGGAAGTTTAAAGGGATTTTAAATACGTCACAGATTTTTGCCATATTTGTAAACCGCTTTCCGTATTCGGAGAGACGCACGCATTCCAAATGACATGTGAATCAAAATGTGAATCACGGAAATTCTTGGGTTTTTGCGGGTTTTAACACTTTGTGTGCGGGGATTTCTTGATGTTTTCTCAGGTTTAGGCCTAACTCTGTCAATTTCTTTTAGATTAACTAGCACGGCTAGTCACTCTAATGTTTATTGTATATACTTGGATTATATAGGCAGTGGGCCTATATCGGGTATAATTACTATAGATATCACTGGTATTTTGATTGTACACATTTCTAAAGGTCAAAGGGCTGTTATGTGACAATATTTCTCTTTCATGTATGTATTTCGCCATTGTAGTTCGTTCAGCATATCATTAAAATTGTGTCGCGGAAATTTCGATTTTGTCGTCCGTAATTCTTGAATATTCCCCTCCACTTTCCAGATCTGTCCAGGTAACATTTTAAACTTTCTCTCAACCGCTCGCAATCTCTGGTCAATTGTGGTTTTCATGGTTGGTAATTTTCAAGTTGACCCGATGGTTGATGAATTAATGGTGAAATAGTGAGTTGATTTGGATTTTATACTCTACTCACAATCACTCGGTGAGAAAAAGTGCCAATTAGGCCTATTAATTGCCATATTGGTGATTTTAACTCACTCCTCAGATACATTGAGCCCAGGCCTATACAATTATTTGATTACAATCAAGGCGATATCATTGCTTGGCCGGTGAAAAGTATCAATCAATTTCGGCTGAATGAGTAATGTCAACTCGAGTTGACATGGCAATTACGCTGCCGGGTGACACGCGACCGCACAAGTATAAATTGGACGAGATAACCCGTCCCAGTTCACTATTCAACCTGTGAACATCGGAACATATCAAACCGACACCAAAGAAAACATGGAAAACTCAACCAAGTCAGCGCAACTCCACCAACTTGAAGAAAAGTTTAATAAGGCATGCGACCAGATCGTGATGATAGACAGAAAGCTTCAAGACATAACACTCCGGTACAACCACGCCAACGAGGAGGGTCACCGCTCGATGCGCTACAACAGGCGACTCCAGCTTGTAACCCTTGAGGGTGTCAGGGCCGCCTATTACAAATTTGCCGAACTCACTGCAAACAAGATGACAGAGTTGAGATGCAAGCTGTTCGGCGACGAGATTCTACTTCAAGACGATGAGTACGACAGTGATTGCTAGTTACACCAAACGGTTCTTTTCAAAACCACAAAATATTTCCAAAGAGACCAACCTGTCACAATATAACATGTCAACAGAAATTAAATGTATGCAGTTTGTAATTATGTCGCTGGCCTACTGTTATAACTAGCCCAAAAAGTCGGCCTCTGATGTCTACGACCATATCATGTTGAAAACACCGGTTCTCGTCCGATCACCGAAGCCAAGCAACGTCGAGCGTGGTTAGTACGTTGATGGGTGACCGCCTCTGAATTCCACGTGTTGTAGACTTCAGTTTTTTCGTTATTTTTTTCTCATAATTCTTCCAATATCACTGCACGGTTGGGACGGCTGGAACTGACCAAAGGTCAACGGTCAAAGCTAGATAACGTAAGCGTGGTCATTTTTTGTATTTCCCTGACTTTTTCTCGATGATCCGCAATTGACATGGCCTACATGGATGAGGCGACAACTGACGACGAGCTGAATGATATGTTCATCAGATCATTACGAATAGCTTGCAATACATTTCTTTTGTCTACAGACTCAGGAACTACTCGGCATCCCATTTTCCAAAATCAAACACATAATGAACAACTTGGCAAGCTCTAGCCAACTCGGGCTGGACACCATCACTCTGGTTTCTCTTCGATTCCACGCATAAATCTTTCGCCATTTACTAAAGATTTCCGTAGAGAGGAACACTCTAATGAGTCTATGGTCTCATTAGGGAGTTTTTTTTGTTATTCATGCGCGGTCAACCCCTAACCGTAGTTCCTAAAATCACTGATTTCTCGGTCCTTACAGTATGTCAGCGTTGATTCAGCAGTTGTTTTGGCAAAGACATGTTTTTTTTGAGTTTCTGAAACCTAGAGCGCTACTCAATAGGCGACTAACAAGAAACTACGCATTTATACTGTTGTTGCCGACGTATGTGTACACTGAACTTGGGATGTGCGTCGGCCCCGTGTTGAAATGCCGTCCAGTGCCAGTTGGTGCGTTTTTCGCTGATTTGTGCGAAATTCAACATATCTCAAAAGTTCAATGGTTGACCCTCAATTTTTTTTTGATTTTTGTATAGCGTAAGCAACTGTCTTTCATGGGAGAATGGTCTCTGTAAGAATTATTCAGGAAGAAATGTATAATATTTGGGGTTTTTCGTGATTGTCCGGCCCAATTGGCAATATTGCCATTTGGGATGGTGAACAGAGCTAGGAGCAAATGCGACGCTAATGATTTATTTAAAGAAATAAAATGCCCGATTTAACATCCTGCAGAATCAGGGGAATCGGGCGTTTCCAGTGATATACATGTACGACACAAATGGGTTGTCCTCATGCATTCACTTTGAAAACTCATTTTAAAATAGATGTTACGTCCTGTTAATGGGGCACTTCATCATCGCGTACATTTGGGAAAAACTCCCTAACGAGACCTATAGACATTTTTGCAGCCCTGCCATCGCAGGGTAGTTAATGCCAAAGTGACTCCAATCCAACCAACCTCATACCTCAAAGTTATAAACTGATAAGCTGCCCCCCTCCCCAACACCACCGTCATCACCGCCCAATAGAGAATTTAGTCGCACACTGAAGAATGATTTGCCTTGGCGAGTATTAAAAGTTTGTTCAACTGGGATGATATTCACTTAGTGACGTCATTGGTCCGTCTGTGATGACGTCACCAACAGGCCCAGCATCGTTTTCTTTGGCTAGCAACGGGCTATTTCAAGGGAGACATTCGCACCTTCTTTTTACATCGAAGCAAACTAATTGCACAGAATTATCTCATTTTACTATTTTGATTGGTTCTGAAAAGAACCGTTTTAATTATTATAAAGACTCATTCTACTCTTTTGCTCATTAGCTCCTCTTGCATTTCTTTTTGTAGTCGACTCTTCTCGGCGGCTCTTTCGCATGCATAGAGGTAAAACACTTGACGCACACCTTCTCCAGTTGAAAGTTGAAGACGAAAGCTGTTGAACACGGCATTGGTCTTGCTATTGTAGGCTCTCTTGTATCGGGCTTGGAGTCTGTCAATCTGTCTATCGAGGACGCCGACTTGTCGCACCGATGTTTTAAACTTTCTCTCAACCGCTCGCAATCTCTGGTCAATTGTGGTTTTCATGGTTGGTAATTTTCAAGTTGACCCGATGGTCGATGAATTAATGGTGAAATAGTGAGTTGATTTGGATTTTATACTCTACTCACAATCACTCGGTGAGAAAAAGTGCCAATTAGGCCTATTAATTGCCATATTGGTGATTTTAACTCACTCCTCAGATACATTGAGCCCAGGCCTATACAATTATTTGATTACAATCAATGCGATATCATTGCTTGGCCGGTGAGACGTATCAATCAATTTCGGCTGAATGAGTAATGTCAACTCGAGTTGACATGGTAATTACGCTGCCGGGTGACACGCGACCGCACAAGTATAAATTGGACGAGATAACCCGTCCCAGTTCACTATTCAACCTGTGAACATCGGAACATATCAAACCGACACGAAAGAAAACATGGAAAACTCAACCAAGTCAGCGCAACTCCACCAACTTGAAGAAAAGTTTTATAAGGCATGCGACCAGATCGTGATGATAGACAGAAAGCTTCAAGACATAACACTTCGGTACAACCACGCTAACGAGGAGGGTCACCGCTCGATGCGCTACAACAGGCGACTCCAGCTTGTAACCCTTGAGGGTGTCAGGGCCGCCTATTACAAATTTGCCGAACTCACTGCAAACAAGATGACAGAGTTGAGATGCGAGCTGTTCGGCGACGAGATTCTACTTCAAGACGATGAGTACGACAGTGATTGCTAGTTACACCAAACGGTTCTTTTCAGAACCACAAAATATTTCCAAAGAGACCAACCTGTCACAATATAACATGTCAACAGAAATTAAATGTATGCAGTTTGTAATTATGTCGCTGGCCTACTGTTATAACTAGCCCAAAAAGTCGGCCTCTGATGTCTACGACCATATCATGTTGAAAACACCGGTTCTCGTCCGATCACCGAAGCCAAGCAACGTCGAGCGTGGTTAGTACGTTGATGGGTGACCGCCTCTGAATACCATGTGTTGTAGACTTCAGTTTTTTCGTTATTTTTTTCTCATAATTCTTCCAATATCACTGCACGGTTGGGACGGCTGGAACTGACCAAAGGTCAAAGGTCAAAGCTAGATAACGTAAGCGTGGTCATTTTTTGTATTTCCCTGACTTTTTCTCGATGATCCGCAATTGACATGGCCTACATGGATGAGGCGACAACTGACGGCGAGCTGAATGATATGTTCATCAGATCATTACGAATAGCTTGCAATACATTTCTTTTGTCTACAGACTCAGGAACTACTCGGCATCCCATTTTCCAAAATCAAACACATAATGAACAACTTGGCAAGCTCTAGCCAACTCGGGCTGGACACCATCACTCTGGTTTCTCTTCGATTCCACGCATAAATCTTTCGCCTTTTACTAAAGATTTCCGGAGAGAGGAACACTCTAATGAGTCTATGGTCTCATTAGGGAGTTTTTTTTGTTATTCATGCGCGGTCAACCCCTAACCGTAGTTCCTAAAATCACTGATTTCTCGGTCCTTACAGTATGTCAGCGTTGATTCAGCAGTTGTTTTGGCAAAGACAAGTTTTTTTTGAGTTTCTGAAACCTAGAGCGCTACTCAATAGGCGACTAACAAGAAACTACGCATTTATACTGTTGTTGCCGACGTATGTGTACACTGAACTTGGGATGTGCGTCGGCCCCGTGTTGAAATGCCGTCCAGTGCCAGTTGGTGCGTTTTTCGCTGATTTGTGCAAAATTCAACATATCTCAAAAGTTCAATGGTTGACCCTCAATTTTTTTTTGATTTTTGTATAGCGTAAGCAACTGTCTTTCATGGGAGAATGGTCTCTGTAAGAATTATTCAGGAAGAAATGTATAATATTTGGGGGTTTTTGTGATTGTCCGGCCCAATTGGCAATATTGCCATTTGGGATGGTGAACAGAGCTAGGAGCAAATGCGACGCTAATGATTTATTTAAAGAAATAAAATGCCCGATTTAACATCCTGCAGAATCAGGGGAATCGGGCGTTTCCAGTGATATACGACACAAATGGGTTGTCCTCATGCATTCACTTTGAAAACTCATTTTAAAATAGATGTTACGTCCTGTTAATGGGGCACTTCATCATCGCGTACATTTGGGAAAAACTCCCTAACGAGACCTATAGACATTTTTGCAGCCCTGCCATCGCAGGGTAGTTAATGCCAAAGTGACTCCAATCCAACCAACCTCATACCTCAAAGTTATAAACTGATAAGCTGCCCCCCTCGCCACCACCACCGTCATCACCGCCCAATAGAGAATTTAGTCGCACACTGAAGAATGATTTGCCTTGGCGAGTATTAAAAGTTTGTTCGGACTTGCGGTCAACTGGGATGATATTCACTTAGTGACGTCATTGGTCCGTCTGTGATGACGTCACCAACAGGCCCAGCATCGTTTTCTTTGGCTAGCAACGGGCTATTTCAAGGGAGACATTCGCACCTTCTTTTTACATCGAAGCAAACTAATTGCACAGAATTATCTCATTTTACTATTTTGATTGGTTCTGAAAAGAACCGTTTTAACTATTATAAAGACTCATTCTACTCTTTTGCTCATTAGCTCCTCTTGCATTTCTTTTTGTAGTCGACTCTTCTCGGCGGCTCTTTCGCATGCATAGAGGTAAAACACTTGACGCACACCTTCTACAGTTGAAAGTTGAAGACGAAAGCTGTTGAACACGGCATTGGTCTTGCTATTGTAGGCTCTCTTGTATCGGGCTTGGAGTCTGTCAATCTGTCTATCGAGGACGCCGACTTGTCGCACCGATGTTTTAAACTTTCTCTCAACCGCTCGCAATCTCTGGTCAATTGTGGTTTTCATGGTTGGTAATTTTCAAGTTGACCCGATGGTCGATGAATTAATGGTGAAATAGTGAGTTGATTTGGATTTTATACTCTACTCACAATCACTCGGTGAGAAAAAGTGCCAATTAGGCCTATTAATTGCCATATTGGTGATTTTAACTCACTCCTCAGATACATTGAGCCCAGGCCTATACAATTATTTGATTACAATCAATGCGATATCATTGCTTGGCCGGTGAGACGTATCAATCAATTTCGGCTGAATGAGTAATGTCAACTCGAGTTGACATGGTAATTACGCTGCCGGGTGACACGCGACCGCACAAGTATAAATTGGACGAGATAACCCGTCCCAGTTCACTATTCAACCTGTGAACATCGGAACATATCAAACCGACACGAAAGAAAACATGGAAAACTCAACCAAGTCAGCGCAACTCCACCAACTTGAAGAAAAGTTTTATAAGGCATGCGACCAGATCGTGATGATAGACAGAAAGCTTCAAGACATAACACTTCGGTACAACCACGCTAACGAGGAGGGTCACCGCTCGATGCGCTACAACAGGCGACTCCAGCTTGTAACCCTTGAGGGTGTCAGGGCCGCCTATTACAAATTTGCCGAACTCACTGCAAACAAGATGACAGAGTTGAGATGCGAGCTGTTCGGCGACGAGATTCTACTTCAAGACGATGAGTACGACAGTGATTGCTAGTTACACCAAACGGTTCTTTTCAGAACCACAAAATATTTCCAAAGAGACCAACCTGTCACAATATAACATGTCAACAGAAATTAAATGTATGCAGTTTGTAATTATGTCGCTGGCCTACTGTTATAACTAGCCCAAAAAGTCGGCCTCTGATGTCTACGACCATATCATGTTGAAAACACCGGTTCTCGTCCGATCACCGAAGCCAAGCAACGTCGAGCGTGGTTAGTACGTTGATGGGTGACCGCCTCTGAATACCATGTGTTGTAGACTTCAGTTTTTTCGTTATTTTTTTCTCATAATTCTTCCAATATCACTGCACGGTTGGGACGGCTGGAACTGACCAAAGGTCAAAGGTCAAAGCTAGATAACGTAAGCGTGGTCATTTTTTGTATTTCCCTGACTTTTTCTCGATGATCCGCAATTGACATGGCCTACATGGATGAGGCGACAACTGACGGCGAGCTGAATGATATGTTCATCAGATCATTACGAATAGCTTGCAATACATTTCTTTTGTCTACAGACTCAGGAACTACTCGGCATCCCATTTTCCAAAATCAAACACATAATGAACAACTTGGCAAGCTCTAGCCAACTCGGGCTGGACACCATCACTCTGGTTTCTCTTCGATTCCACGCATAAATCTTTCGCCTTTTACTAAAGATTTCCGGAGAGAGGAACACTCTAATGAGTCTATGGTCTCATTAGGGAGTTTTTTTTGTTATTCATGCGCGGTCAACCCCTAACCGTAGTTCCTAAAATCACTGATTTCTCGGTCCTTACAGTATGTCAGCGTTGATTCAGCAGTTGTTTTGGCAAAGACAAGTTTTTTTTGAGTTTCTGAAACCTAGAGCGCTACTCAATAGGCGACTAACAAGAAACTACGCATTTATACTGTTGTTGCCGACGTATGTGTACACTGAACTTGGGATGTGCGTCGGCCCCGTGTTGAAATGCCGTCCAGTGCCAGTTGGTGCGTTTTTCGCTGATTTGTGCAAAATTCAACATATCTCAAAAGTTCAATGGTTGACCCTCAATTTTTTTTTGATTTTTGTATAGCGTAAGCAACTGTCTTTCATGGGAGAATGGTCTCTGTAAGAATTATTCAGGAAGAAATGTATAATATTTGGGGGTTTTCGTGATTGTCCGGCCCAATTGGCAATATTGCCATTTGGGATGGTGAACAGAGCTAGGAGCAAATGCGACGCTAATGATTTATTTAAAGAAATAAAATGCCCGATTTAACATCCTGCAGAATCAGGGGAATCGGGCGTTTCCAGTGATATACGATACAAATGGGTTGTCCTCATGCATTCACTTTGAAAACTCATTTTAAAATAGATGTTACGTCCTGTTAATGGGGCACTTCATCATCGCGTACATTTGGGAAAAACTCCCTAACGAGACCTATAGACATTTTTGCAGCCCTGCCATCGCAGGGTAGTTAATGCCAAAGTGACTCCAATCCAACCAACCTCATACCTCAAAGTTATAAACTGATAAGCTGCCCCCCTCGCCACCACCACCGTCATCACCGCCCAATAGAGAATTTAGTCGCACACTGAAGAATGATTTGCCTTGGCGAGTATTAAAAGTTTGTTCGGACTTGCGGTCAACTGGGATGATATTCACTTAGTGACGTCATTGGTCCGTCTGTGATGACGTCACCAACAGGCCCAGCATCGTTTTCTTTGGCTAGCAACGGGCTATTTCAAGGGAGACATTCGCACCTTCTTTTTACATCGAAGCAAACTAATTGCACAGAATTATCTCATTTTACTATTTTGATTGGTTCTGAAAAGAACCGTTTTAACTATTATAAAGACTCATTCTACTCTTTTGCTCATAAGCTCCTCTTGCATTTCTTTTTGTAGTCGACTCTTCTCGGCGGCTCTTTCGCATGCATAGAGGTAAAACACTTGACGCACACCTTCTACAGTTGAAAGTTGAAGACGAAAGCTGTTGAACACGGCATTGGTCTTGCTATTGTAGGCTCTCTTGTATCGGGCTTGGAGTCTGTCAATCTGTCTATCGAGGACGCCGACTTGTCGCACCGATGTTTTAAACTTTCTCTCAACCGCTCGCAATCTCTGGTCAATTGTGGTTTTCATGGTTGGTAATTTTCAAGTTGACCCGATGGTCGATGAATTAATGGTGAAATAGTGAGTTGATTTGGATTTTATACTCTACTCACAATCACTCGGTGAGAAAAAGTGCCAATTAGGCCTATTAATTGCCATATTGGTGATTTTAACTCACTCCTCAGATACATTGAGCCCAGGCCTATACAATTATTTGATTACAATCAATGCGATATCATTGCTTGGCCGGTGAGACGTATCAATCAATTTCGGCTGAATGAGTAATGTCAACTCGAGTTGACATGGTAATTACGCTGCCGGGTGACACGCGACCGCACAAGTATAAATTGGACGAGATAACCCGTCCCAGTTCACTATTCAACCTGTGAACATCGGAACATATCAAACCGACACGAAAGAAAACATGGAAAACTCAACCAAGTCAGCGCAACTCCACCAACTTGAAGAAAAGTTTTATAAGGCATGCGACCAGATCGTGATGATAGACAGAAAGCTTCAAGACATAACACTTCGGTACAACCACGCTAACGAGGAGGGTCACCGCTCGATGCGCTACAACAGGCGACTCCAGCTTGTAACCCTTGAGGGTGTCAGGGCCGCCTATTACAAATTTGCCGAACTCACTGCAAACAAGATGACAGAGTTGAGATGCGAGCTGTTCGGCGACGAGATTCTACTTCAAGACGATGAGTACGACAGTGATTGCTAGTTACACCAAACGGTTCTTTTCAGAACCACAAAATATTTCCAAAGAGACCAACCTGTCACAATATAACATGTCAACAGAAATTAAATGTATGCAGTTTGTAATTATGTCGCTGGCCTACTGTTATAACTAGCCCAAAAAGTCGGCCTCTGATGTCTACGACCATATCATGTTGAAAACACCGGTTCTCGTCCGATCACCGAAGCCAAGCAACGTCGAGCGTGGTTAGTACGTTGATGGGTGACCGCCTCTGAATACCATGTGTTGTAGACTTCAGTTTTTTCGTTATTTTTTTCTCATAATTCTTCCAATATCACTGCACGGTTGGGACGGCTGGAACTGACCAAAGGTCAAAGGTCAAAGCTAGATAACGTAAGCGTGGTCATTTTTTGTATTTCCCTGACTTTTTCTCGATGATCCGCAATTGACATGGCCTACATGGATGAGGCGACAACTGACGGCGAGCTGAATGATATGTTCATCAGATCATTACGAATAGCTTGCAATACATTTCTTTTGTCTACAGACTCAGGAACTACTCGGCATCCCATTTTCCAAAATCAAACACATAATGAACAACTTGGCAAGCTCTAGCCAACTCGGGCTGGACACCATCACTCTGGTTTCTCTTCGATTCCACGCATAAATCTTTCGCCTTTTACTAAAGATTTCCGGAGAGAGGAACACTCTAATGAGTCTATGGTCTCATTAGGGAGTTTTTTTTGTTATTCATGCGCGGTCAACCCCTAACCGTAGTTCCTAAAATCACTGATTTCTCGGTCCTTACAGTATGTCAGCGTTGATTCAGCAGTTGTTTTGGCAAAGACAAGTTTTTTTTGAGTTTCTGAAACCTAGAGCGCTACTCAATAGGCGACTAACAAGAAACTACGCATTTATACTGTTGTTGCCGACGTATGTGTACACTGAACTTGGGATGTGCGTCGGCCCCGTGTTGAAATGCCGTCCAGTGCCAGTTGGTGCGTTTTTCGCTGATTTGTGCAAAATTCAACATATCTCAAAAGTTCAATGGTTGACCCTCAATTTTTTTTTGATTTTTGTATAGCGTAAGCAACTGTCTTTCATGGGAGAATGGTCTCTGTAAGAATTATTCAGGAAGAAATGTATAATATTTGGGGGTTTTCGTGATTGTCCGGCCCAATTGGCAATATTGCCATTTGGGATGGTGAACAGAGCTAGGAGCAAATGCGACGCTAATGATTTATTTAAAGAAATAAAATGCCCGATTTAACATCCTGCAGAATCAGGGGAATCGGGCGTTTCCAGTGATATACGATACAAATGGGTTGTCCTCATGCATTCACTTTGAAAACTCATTTTAAAATAGATGTTACGTCCTGTTAATGGGGCACTTCATCATCGCGTACATTTGGGAAAAACTCCCTAACGAGACCTATAGACATTTTTGCAGCCCTGCCATCGCAGGGTAGTTAATGCCAAAGTGACTCCAATCCAACCAACCTCATACCTCAAAGTTATAAACTGATAAGCTGCCCCCCTCGCCACCACCACCGTCATCACCGCCCAATAGAGAATTTAGTCGCACACTGAAGAATGATTTGCCTTGGCGAGTATTAAAAGTTTGTTCGGACTTGCGGTCAACTGGGATGATATTCACTTAGTGACGTCATTGGTCCGTCTGTGATGACGTCACCAACAGGCCCAGCATCGTTTTCTTTGGCTAGCAACGGGCTATTTCAAGGGAGACATTCGCACCTTCTTTTTACATCGAAGCAAACTAATTGCACAGAATTATCTCATTTTACTATTTTGATTGGTTCTGAAAAGAACCGTTTTAACTATTATAAAGACTCATTCTACTCTTTTGCTCATAAGCTCCTCTTGCATTTCTTTTTGTAGTCGACTCTTCTCGGCGGCTCTTTCGCATGCATAGAGGTAAAACACTTGACGCACACCTTCTACAGTTGAAAGTTGAAGACGAAAGCTGTTGAACACGGCATTGGTCTTGCTATTGTAGGCTCTCTTGTATCGGGCTTGGAGTCTGTCAATCTGTCTATCGAGGACGCCGACTTGTCGCACCGATGTTTTAAACTTTCTCTCAACCGCTCGCAATCTCTGGTCAATTGTGGTTTTCATGGTTGGTAATTTTCAAGTTGACCCGATGGTCGATGAATTAATGGTGAAATAGTGAGTTGATTTGGATTTTATACTCTACTCACAATCACTCGGTGAGAAAAAGTGCCAATTAGGCCTATTAATTGCCATATTGGTGATTTTAACTCACTCCTCAGATACATTGAGCCCAGGCCTATACAATTATTTGATTACAATCAAGGCGATATCATTGCTTGGCCGGTGAGACGTATCAATCGATTTCGGCTGAATGAGTAATGTCAACTCGAGTTGACATGGCAATTACGCTGCCGGGTGACACGCGACCGCACAAGTATAAATTGGACGAGATAACCCGTCCCAGTTCACTATTCAACCTGTGAACATCGGAACATATCAAACCGACACCAAAGAAAACATGGAAAACTCAACCAAGTCAGCGCAACTCCACCAACTTGAAGAAAAGTTTTATAAGGCATGCGACCAGATCGTGATGATAGACAGAAAGCTTCAAGACATAACACTCCGGTACAACCACGCGAACGAGGAGGGTCACCGCTCGATGCGCTACAACAGGCGACTCCAGCTTGTAACCCTTGAGGGTGTCAGGGCCGCCTATTACAAATTTGCCGAACTCACTGCAAACAAGATGACAGAGTTGAGATGCGAGCTGTTCGGCGACGAGATTCTACTTCAAGACGATGAGTACGACAGTGATTGCTAGTTACACCAAACGGTTCTTTTCAGAACCACAAAATATTTCCAAAGAGACCAACCTGTCACAATATAACATGTCAACAGAAATTAAATGTATGCAGTTTGTAATTATGTCGCTGGCCTACTGTTATAACTAGCCCGAAAAGTCGGCCTCTGATGTCTACGACCATATCATGTTGAAAACACCGGTTCTCGTCCGATCACCGAAGCCAAGCAACGTCGAGCGTGGTTAGTACGTTGATGGGTGACCGCCTCTGAATTCCACGTGTTGTAGACTTCAGTTTTTTCGTTATTTTTTTCTCATAATTCTTCCAATATCACTGCACGGTTGGGACGGCTGGAACTGACCAAATGTCAAAGGTCAAAGCTAGATAACGTAAGCGTGGTCATTTTTTGTATTTCCCTGACTTTTTCTCGATGATCCGCAATTGACATGGCCTACATGGATGAGGCGACAACTGACGACGAGCTGAATGATATGTTCATCAGATCATTACGAATAGCTTGCAATACATTTCTTTTGTCTACAGACTCAGGAACTACTCGGCATCCCATTTTCCAAAATCAAACACATAATGAACAACTTGGCAAGCTCTAGCCAACTCGGGCTGGACACCATCACTCTGGTTTCTCTTCGATTCCACGCATAAATCTTTCGCCATTTACTAAAGATTTCCGTAGAGAGGAACACTCTAATGAGTCTATGGTCTCATTAGGGAGTTTCTTTTGTTATTCATGCGCGGTCAACCCCTAACCGTAGTTCCTAAAATCACTGATTTCTCGGTCCTTACAGTATGTCAGCGTTGATTCAGCAGTTGTTTTGGCAAAGACATGTTTTTTTTGAGTTTCTGAAACCTAGAGCGCTACTCAATAGGCGACTAACAAGAAACTACGCATTTATACTGTTGTTGCCGACGTATGTGTACACTGAACTTGGGATGTGCGTCGGCCCCGTGTTGAAATGCCGTCCAGTGCCAGTTGGTGCGTTTTTCGCTGATTTGTGCAAAATTCAACATATCTCAAAAGTTCAATGGTTGACCCTCGATTTTTTTTTGATTTTTGTATAGCGTAAGCAACTGTCTTTCATGGGAGAATGGTCTCTGTAAGAATTATTCAGGAAGAAATGTATAATATTTGGGGGTTTTCGTGATTGTCCGGCCCAATTGGCAATATTGCCATTTGGGATGGTGAACAGAGCTAGGAGCAAATGCGACGCTAATGATTTATTTAAAGAAATAAAATGCCCGATTTAACATCCTGCAGAATCAGGGGAATCGGGCGTTTCCAGTGATATACGATACAAATGGGTTGTCCTCATGCATTCACTTTGAAAACTCATTTTAAAATAGATGATACGTCCTGTTAATGGGGCACTTCATCATCGCGTACATTTGGGAAAAACTCCCTAACGAGACCTATAGACATTTTTGCAGCCCTGCCATCGCAGGGTAGTTAATGCCAAAGTGACTCCAATCCAACCAACCTCATACCTCAAAGTTATAAACTGATAAGCTGCCCCCCTCGCCACCACCACCGTCATCACCGCCCAATAGAGAATTTAGTCGCACACTGAAGAATGATTTGCCTTGGCGAGTATTAAAAGTTTGTTCGGACTTGCGGTCAACTGGGATGATATTCACTTAGTGACGTCATTGGTCCGTCTGTGATGACGTCACCAACAGGCCCAGCATCGTTTTCTTTGGCTAGCAACGGGCTATTTCAAGGGAGACATTCGCACCTTCTTTTTACATCGAACCAAACTAATTGCACAGAATTATCTCATTTTACTATTTTGATTGGTTCTGAAAAGAACCGTTTTAACTATTATAAAGACTCATTCTACTCTTTTGCTCATAAGCTCCTCTTGCATTTCTTTTTGTAGTCGACTCTTCTCGGCGGCTCTTTCGCATGCATAGAGGTAAAACACTTGACGCACACCTTCTACAGTTGAAAGTTGAAGACGAAAGCTGTTGAACACGGCATTGGTCTTGCTATTGTAGGCTCTCTTGTATCGGGCTTGGAGTCTGTCAATCTGTCTATCGAGGACGCCGACTTGTCGCACCGATGTTTTAAACTTTCTCTCAACCGCTCGCAATCTCTGGTCAATTGTGGTTTTCATGGTTGGTAATTTTCAAGTTGACCCGATGGTCGATGAATTAATGGTGAAATAGTGAGTTGATTTTGATTTTATACTCTACTCACAATCACTCGGTGAGAAAAAGTGCCAATTAGTCATATTAATTGCCATATTGGTGATTTTAACTCACTCCTCAGATACATTGAGCCCAGGCCTATACAATTATTTGATTACAATCAAGGCGATATCATTGCTTGGCCGGTGAGACGTATCAATCGATTTCGGCTGAATGAGTAATGTCAACTCGAGTTGACATGGCAATTACGCTGCCGGGTGACACGCGACCGCACAAGTATAAATTGGACGAGATAACCCGTCCCAGTTCACTATTCAACCTGTGAACATCGGAACATATCAAAGACACCAAAGAAAACATGGAAAACTCAACCAAGTCAGCGCAACTCCACCAACTTGAAGAAAAGTTTTATAAGGCATGCGACCAGATCGTGATGATAGACAGAAAGCTTCAAGACATAACACTCCGGTACAACCACGCAAACGAGGAGGGTCACCGCTCGATGCGCTACAACAGGCGACTCCAGCTTGTAACCCTTGAGGGTGTCAGGGCCGCCTATTACAGATTTGCCGAACTCACTGCAAACAAGATGACAGAGTTGAGATGCGAGCTGTTCGGCGACGAGATTCTACTTCAAGACGATGAGTACGACAGTGATGCTAGTTACACCAAACGGTTCTTTTCAGAACCACAAAATATTTCCAAAGAGACCAACCTGTCACAATATAACATGTCAACAGAAATTAAATGTATGCAGTTTGTAATTATGTCGCTGGCCTACTGTTATAACTAGCCCGAAAAGTCGGCCTCTGATGTCTACGACCATATCATGTTGAAAACACCGGTTCTCGTCCGATCACCGAAGCCAAGCAACGTCGAGCGTGGTTAGTACGTTGATGGGTGACCGCCTCTGAATTCCACGTGTTGTAGACTTCAGTTTTTTCGTTATTTTTTTCTCATAATTCTTCCAATATCACTGCACGGTTGGGACGGCTGGAACTGACCAAATGTCAAAGGTCAAAGCTAGATAACGTAAGCGTGGTCATTTTTTGTATTTCCCTGACTTTTTCTCGATGATCCGCAATTGACATGGCCTACATGGATGAGGCGACAACTGACGACGAGCTGAATGATATGTTCATCAGATCATTACGAATAGCTTGCAATACATTTCTTTTGTCTACAGACTCAGGAACTACTCGGCATCCCATTTTCCAAAATCAAACACATAATGAACAACTTGGCAAGCTCTAGCCAACTCGGGCTGGACACCATCACTCTGGTTTCTCTTCGATTCCACGCATAAATCTTTCGCCATTTACTAAAGATTTCCGTAGAGAGGAACACTCTAATGAGTCTATGGTCTCATTAGGGAGTTTTTTTTGTTATTCATGCGCGGTCAACCCCTAACCGTAGTTCCTAAAATCACTGATTTCTCGGTCCTTACAGTATGTCAGCGTTGATTCAGCAGTTGTTTTGGCAAAGACATGTTTTTTTTGAGTTTCTGAAACCTAGAGCGCTACTCAATAGGCGACTAACAAGAAACTACGCATTTATACTGTTGTTGCCGACGTATGTGTACACTGAACTTGGGATGTGCGTCGGCCCCGTGTTGAAATGCCGTCCAGTGCCAGTTGGTGCGTTTTTCGCTGATTTGTGCAAAATTCAACATATCTCAAAAGTTCAATGGTTGACCCTCGATTTTTTTTTGATTTTTGTATAGCGTAAGCAACTGTCTTTCATGGGAGAATGGTCTCTGTAAGAATTATTCAGGAAGAAATGTATAATATTTGGGGGTTTTTGTGATTGTCCGGCCCAATTGGCAATATTGCCATTTGGGATGGTGAACAGAGCTAGGAGCAAATGCGACGCTAATGATTTATTTAAAGAAATAAAATGCCCGATTTAACATCCTGCAGAATCAGGGGAATTGGGCGTTTCCAGTGATATACGACACAAATGGGTTGTCCTCATGCATTCACTTTGAAAACTCATTTTAAAATAGATGTTACGTCCTGTTAATGGGGCGGGGCACGTCATCATCGCGTACATTTGGGAAAAACTCCTTTACGAGACCTATAGACATTTTTGCAGCCCTGCCATCGCAGGGTAGTTAATGCCAAAGTGACTCCAATCCAACCAACCTCATACCTCAAAGTTATAAACTGATAAGCTGCCCCCCTCCCCACCACCACCGTCATCACCGCCCAATAGAGAATTTAGTCGCACACTGAAGAATGATTTGCCTTGGCGAGTATTAAAAGTTTGTTCGGACTTGCGGTCAACTGGGATGATATTCACTTAGTGACGTCATTGGTCCGTCTGTGATAACGTCACCAACAGGCCCAGCATCGTTTTCTTTGGCTAGCAACGGGCTATTTCAAGGGAGACATTCGCACCTTCTTTTTACATCGAAGCAAACTAATTGCACAGAATTATCTCATTTTACTATTTTGATTGGTTCTGAAAAGAACCGTTTTAATTATTATAAAGACTCATTCTACTCTTTTGCTCATAAGCTCCTCTTGCATTTCTTTTTGTAGTCGACTCTTCTCGGCGGCTCTTTCGCATGCAAAGAGGTAAAACACTTGACGCACACCTTCTACAGTTGAAAGTTGAAGACGAAAGCTGTTGAACACGGCATTGGTCTTGCTATTGTAGGCTCTCTTGTATCGGGCTTGGAGTCTGTCAATCTGTCTATCGAGGACGCCGACTTGTCGCACCGATGTTTTAAACTTTCTCTCAACCGCTCGCAATCTCTGGTCAATTGTGGTTTTCATGGTTGGTAATTTTCAAGTTGACCCGATGGTCGATGAATTAATGGTGAAATAGTGAGTTGATTTGGATTTTATACTCTACTCACAATCACTCGGTGAGAAAAAGTGCCAATTAGGCCTATTAATTGCCATATTGGTGATTTTAACTCACTCCTCAGATACATTGAGCCCAGGCCTATACAAGTATTTGATTACAATCAAGGCGATATCATTGCTTGGCCGGTGAGACGTATCAATCTATTTCGGCTGAATGAGTAATGTCAACTCGAGTCGACATGGTAATTACGATGCCGGGTGACACGCGACCGCACAAGTATAAATTGGACGAGATAACCCGTCCCAGTTCACTATTCAACCTGTGAACATCGGAACATATCAAACCGACACCAAAGAAAACATGGAAAACTCAACCAAGTCAGCGCAACTCCACCAACTTGAAGAAAAGTTTTATAAGGCATGCGACCAGATCGTGATGATAGACAGAAAGCTTCAAGACATAACACTTCGGTGCAACCACGCTAACGAGGAGGGTCACCGCTCGATGCGCTACAACAGGCGACTCCAGCTTGTAACCCTTGAGGGTGTCAGGGCCGCCTATTACAAATTTGCCGAACTCACTGCAAACAAGATGACAGAGTTGAGATGCGAGCTGTTCGGCGACGAGATTCTACTTCAAGACGATGAGTACGACAGTGATTGCTAGTTACACCAAACGGTTCTTTTCAGAACCACAAAATATTTCCAAAGAGACCAACCTGTCACAATATAACATGTCAACAGAAATTAAATGTATGCAGTTTGTAATTATGTCGCTGGCCTACTGTTATAACTAGCCCAAAAAGTCGGCCTCTGATGTCTACGACCATATCATGTTGAAAACACCGGTTCTCGTCCGATCACCGAAGCCAAGCAACGTCGAGCGTGGTTAGTACGTTGATGGGTGACCGCCTCTGAATACCACGTGTTGTAGACTTCAGTTTTTTCGTTATTTTTTTCTCATAATTCTTCCAATATCACTGCACGGTTGGGACGGCTGGAACTGACCAAAGGTCAAAGGTCAAAGCTAGATAACGTAAGCGTGGTCATTTTTTGCATTTCCCTGACTTTTTCTCGATGATCCGCAATTGACATGGCCTACATGGATGAGGCGACAACTGACGACGAGCTGAATGATATGTTCATCAGATCATTACGAATAGCTTGCAATACATTTCTTTTGTCTACAGACTCAGGAACTACTCGGCATCCCATTTTCCAAAATCAAACACATAATGAACAACTTGGCAAGCTCTAGCCAACTCGGGCTGGACACCATCACTCTGGTTTCTCTTCGATTCCACGCATAAATCTTTCGCCTTTTACTAAAGATTTCCGTAGAGAGGAACACTCTAATGAGTCTATGGTCTCATTAGGGAGTTTTTTTTTGTTATTCATGCGCGGTCAACCCCTAACCGTAGTTCCTAAAATCACTGATTTCTCGGTCCTTACAGTATGTCAGCGTTGATTCAGCAGTTGTTTTGGCAAAGACAAGTTTTTTTGAGTTTCTGAAACCTAGAGCGCTACTCAATAGGCGACTAACAAGAAACTACGCATTTATACTGTTGTTGCCGACGTATGTGTACACTGAACTTGGGATGTGCGTCGGCCCCGTGTTGAAATGCCGTCCAGTGCCAGTTGGTGCGTTTTTCGCTGATTTGTGCAAAATTCAACATATCTCAAAAGTTCAATGGTTGACCCTCGATTTTTTTTTGATTTTTGTATAGCGTAAGCAACTGTCTTTCATGGGAGAATGGTCTCTGTAAGAATTATTCAGGAAGAAATGTATAATATTTGGGGGTTTTCGTGATTGTCCGGCCCAATTGGCAATATTGCCATTTGGGATGGTGAACAGAGCTAGGAGCAAATGCGACGCTAATGATTTATTTAAAGAAATAAAATGCCCGATTTAACATCCTGCAGAATCAGGGGAATTGGGCGTTTCCAGTGATATACGATACAAATGGGTTGTCCTCATGCATTCACTTTGAAAACTCATTTTAAAATAGATGTTACGTCCTGTTAATGGGGCACTTCATCATCGCGTACATTTGGGAAAAACTCCCTAACGAGACCTATAGACATTTTTGCAGCCCTGCCATCGCAGGGTAGTTAATGCCAAAGTGACTCCAATCCAACCAACCTCATACCTCAAAGTTATAAACTGATAAGCTGCCCCCCTCGCCACCACCACCGTCATCACCGCCCAATAGAGAATTTAGTCGCACACTGAAGAATGATTTGCCTTGGCGAGTATTAAAAGTTTGTTCGGACTTGCGGTCAACTGGGATGATATTCACTTAGTGACGTCATTGGTCCGTCTGTGATGACGTCACCAACAGGCCCAGCATCGTTTTCTTTGGCTAGCAACGGGCTATTTCAAGGGAGACATTCGCACCTTCTTTTTACATCGAAGCAAACTAATTGCACAGAATTATCTCATTTTACTATTTTGATTGGTTCTGAAAAGAACCGTTTTAAATAATTATAAAGACTCATTCTACTCTTTTGCTCATAAGCTCCTCTTGCATTTCTTTTTGTAGTCGACTCTTCTCGGCGGCTCTTTCGCATGCATAGAGGTAAAACACTTGACGCACACCTTCTACAGTTGAAAGTTGAAGACGAAAGCTGTTGAACACGGCATTGGTCTTGCTATTGTAGGCTCTCTTGTATCGGGCTTGGAGTCTGTCAATCTGTCTATCGAGGACGCCGACTTGTCGCACCGATGTTTTAAACTTTCTCTCAACCGCTCGCAATCTCTGGTCAATTGTGGTTTTCATGGTTGGTAATTTTCAAGTTGACCCGATGGTCGATGAATTAATGGTGAAATAGTGAGTTGATTTGGATTTTATACTCTACTCACAATCACTCGGTGAGAAAAAGTGCCAATTAGGCCTATTAATTGCCATATTGGTGATTTTAACTCACTCCTCAGATACATTGAGCCCAGGCCTATACAATTATTTGATTACAATCAAGGCGATATCATTGCTTGGCCGGTGAGACGTATCAATCGATTTCGGCTGAATGAGTAATGTCAACTCGAGTTGACATGGCAATTACGCTGCCGGGTGACACGCGACCGCACAAGTATAAATTGGACGAGATAACCCGTCCCAGTTCACTATTCAACCTGTGAACATCGGAACATATCAAAGACACCAAAGAAAACATGGAAAACTCAACCAAGTCAGCGCAACTCCACCAACTTGAAGAAAAGTTTTATAAGGCATGCGACCAGATCGTGATGATAGACAGAAAGCTTCAAGACATAACACTCCGGTACAACCACGCGAACGAGGAGGGTCACCGCTCGATGCGCTACAACAGGCGACTCCAGCTTGTAACCCTTGAGGGTGTCAGGGCCGCCTATTACAAATTTGCCGAACTCACTGCAAACAAGATGACAGAGTTGAGATGCGAGCTGTTCGGCGACGAGATTCTACTTCAAGACGATGAGTACGACAGTGATTGCTAGTTACACCAAACGGTTCTTTTCAGAACCACAAAATATTTCCAAAGAGACCAACCTGTCACAATATAACATGTCAACAGAAATTAAATGTATGCAGTTTGTAATTATGTCGCTGGCCTACTGTTATAACTAGCCCGAAAAGTCGGCCTCTGATGTCTACGACCATATCATGTTGAAAACACCGGTTCTCGTCCGATCACCGAAGCCAAGCAACGTCGAGCGTGGTTAGTACGTTGATGGGTGACCGCCTCTGAATTCCACGTGTTGTAGTCTTCAGTTTTTTCGTTATTTTTTTCTCATAATTCTTCCAATATCACTGCACGGTTGGGACGGCTGGAACTGACCAAATGTCAAAGGTCAAAGCTAGATAACGTAAGCGTGGTCATTTTTTGTATTTCCCTGACTTTTTCTCGATGATCCGCAATTGACATGGCCTACATGGATGAGGCGACAACTGACGACGAGCTGAATGATATGTTCATCAGATCATTACGAATAGCTTGCAATACATTTCTTTTGTCTACAGACTCAGGAACTACTCGGCATCCCATTTTCCAAAATCAAACACATAATGAACAACTTGGCAAGCTCTAGCCAACTCGGGCTGGACACCATCACTCTGGTTTCTCTTCGATTCCACGCATAAATCTTTCGCCATTTACTAAAGATTTCCGTAGAGAGGAACACTCTAATGAGTCTATGGTCTCATTAGGGAGTTTCTTTTGTTATTCATGCGCGGTCAACCCCTAACCGTAGTTCCTAAAATCACTGATTTCTCGGTCCTTACAGTATGTCAGCGTTGATTCAGCAGTTGTTTTGGCAAAGACATGTTTTTTTTGAGTTTCTGAAACCTAGAGCGCTACTCAATAGGCGACTAACAAGAAACTACGCATTTATACTGTTGTTGCCGACGTATGTGTACACTGAACTTGGGATGTGCGTCGGCCCCGTGTTGAAATGCCGTCCAGTGCCAGTTGGTGCGTTTTTCGCTGATTTGTGCAAAATTCAACATATCTCAAAAGTTCAATGGTTGACCCTCGATTTTTTTTTGATTTTTGTATAGCGTAAGCAACTGTCTTTCATGGGAGAATGGTCTCTGTAAGAATTATTCAGGAAGAAATGTATAATATTTGGGGGTTTTCGTGATTGTCCGGCCCAATTGGCAATATTGCCATTTGGGATGGTGAACAGAGCTAGGAGCAAATGCGACGCTAATGATTTATTTAAAGAAATAAAATGCCCGATTTAACATCCTGCAGAATCAGGGGAATCGGGCGTTTCCAGTGATATACGATACAAATGGGTTGTCCTCATGCATTCACTTTGAAAACTCATTTTAAAATAGATGATACGTCCTGTTAATGGGGCACTTCATCATCGCGTACATTTGGGAAAAACTCCCTAACGAGACCTATAGACATTTTTGCAGCCCTGCCATCGCAGGGTAGTTAATGCCAAAGTGACTCCAATCCAACCAACCTCATACCTCAAAGTTATAAACTGATAAGCTGCCCCCTCGCCACCACCACCGTCATCACCGCCCAATAGAGAATTTAGTCGCACACTGAAGAATGATTTGCCTTGGCGAGTATTAAAAGTTTGTTCGGACTTGCGGTCAACTGGGATGATATTCACTTAGTGACGTCATTGGTCCGTCTGTGATGACGTCACCAACAGGCCCAGCATCGTTTTCTTTGGCTAGCAACGGGCTATTTCAAGGGAGACATTCGCACCTTCTTTTTACATCGAACCAAACTAATTGCACAGAATTATCTCATTTTACTATTTTGATTGGTTCTGAAAAGAACCGTTTTAACTATTATAAAGACTCATTCTACTCTTTTGCTCATAAGCTCCTCTTGCATTTCTTTTTGTAGTCGACTCTTCTCGGCGGCTCTTTCGCATGCATAGAGGTAAAACACTTGACGCACACCTTCTACAGTTGAAAGTTGAAGACGAAAGCTGTTGAACACGGCATTGGTCTTGCTATTGTAGGCTCTCTTGTATCGGGCTTGGAGTCTGTCAATCTGTCTATCGAGGACGCCGACTTGTCGCACCGATGTTTTAAACTTTCTCTCAACCGCTCGCAATCTCTGGTCAATTGTGGTTTTCATGGTTGGTAATTTTCAAGTTGACCCGATGGTCGATGAATTAATGGTGAAATAGTGAGTTGATTTGGATTTTATACTCTACTCACAATCACTCGGTGAGAAAAAGTGCCAATTAGTCATATTAATTGCCATATTGGTGATTTTAACTCACTCCTCAGATACATTGAGCCCAGGCCTATACAATTATTTGATTACAATCAAGGCGATATCATTGCTTGGCCGGTGAGACGTATCAATCGATTTCGGCTGAATGAGTAATGTCAACTCGAGTTGACATGGTAATTACGCTGCCGGGTGACACGCGACCGCACAAGTATAAATTGGACGAGATAACCCGTCCCAGTTCACTATTCAACCTGTGAACATCGGAACATATCAAACCGACACAAAAGAAAATATGGAAAACTCAACCAAGTCAGCGCAACTCCACCAACTTGAAGAAAAGTTTTATAAGGCATGCGACCAGATCGTGATGATAGACAGAAAGCTTCAAGACATAACACTCCGGTACAACCACGCTAACGAGGAGGGTCACCGCTCGATGCGCTACAACAGGCGACTCCAGCTTGTAACCCTTGAGGGTGTCAGGGCCGCCTATTACAAATTTGCCGAACTCACTGCAAACAAGATGACAGAGTTGAGATGCGAGTTGTTCGGCGACGAGATTCTACTTCAAGACGATGAGTACGACAGTGATTGCTAGTTACACCAAACGGTTCTTTTCAGAACCACAAAATATTTCCAAAGAGACCAACCTGTCACAATATAACATGTCAACAGAAATTAAATGAATGCAGTTTGTAATTATGTCGCTGGCCTACTGTTATAACTAGCCCAAAAAGTCGGCCTCTGATGTCTACGACCATATCATGTTGAAAACACCGGTTCTCGTCCGATCACCGAAGCCAAGCAACGTCGAGCGTGGTTAGTACGTTGATGGGTGACCGCCTCTGAATACCACGTGTTGTAGACTTCAGTTTTTTCGTTATTTTTTTCTCATAATTCTTCCAATATCACTGCACGGTTGGGACGGCTGGAACTGACCAAAGGTCAAAGGTCAAAGCTAGATAACGTAAGCGTGGTCATTTTTTGTATTTCCCTGACTTTTTCTCGATGATCCGCAATTGACATGGCCTACATGGATGAGGCGACAACTGACGACGAGCTGAATGATATGTTCATCAGATCATTACGAATAGCTTGCAATACATTTCTTTTGTCTACAGACTCAGGAACTACTCGGCATCCCATTTTCCAAAATCAAACACATAATGAACAACTTGGCAAGCTCTAGCCAACTCGGGCTGGACACCATCACTCTGGTTTCTCTTCGATTCCACGCATAAATCTTTCGCCTTTTTACTAAAGATTTCCGTAGAGAGGAACACTCTAATGAGTCTATGGTCTCATTAGGGAGTTTTTTTTTGTTATTCATGCGCGGTCAACCCCTAACCGTAGTTCCTAAAATCACTGATTTCTCGGTCCTTACAGTATGTCAGCGTTGATTCAGCAGTTGTTTTGGCAAAGACATGTTTTTTTTGAGTTTCTGAAACCTAGAGAGCTACTCAATAGGCGACTAACAAGAAACTACGCATTTATACTGTTGTTGCCGACGTATGTGTACACTGAACTTGGGATGTGCGTCGGCCCCGTGTTGAAATGCCGTCCAGTGCCAGTTGGTGCGTTTTTCGCTGATTTGTGCAAAATTCAACATATCTCAAAAGTTCAATGGTTGACCCTCGATTTTTTTTTGATTTTTGTATAGCGTAAGCAACTGTCTTTCATGGGAGAATGGTCTCTGTAAGAATTATTCAGGAAGAAATGTATAATATTTGGGGTTTTTCGTGATTGTCCGGCCCAATTGGCAATATTGCCATTTGGGATGGTGAACAGAGCTAGGAGCAAATGCGACGCTAATGATTTATTTAAAGAAATAAAATGCCCGATTTAACATCCTGCAGAATCAGGGGAATCGGGCGTTTCCAGTGATATATGACACAAATGGGTTGTCCTCATGCATTCACTTTGAAAACTCATTTTAAAATAGATGTTACGTCCTGTTAATGGGGCACTTCATCATCGCGTACATTTGGGAAAAACTCCCTAACGAGACCTATAGACATTTTTGCAGCCCTGCCATCGCAGGGTAGTTAATGCCAAAGTGACTCCAATCCAACCAACCTCATACCTCAAAGTTATAAACTGATAAGCTGCCCCCCTCCCCACCACCACCGTCATCACCGCCCAATAGAGAATTTAGTCGCACACTGAAGAATGATTTGCCTTGGCGAGTATTAAAAGTTTGTTCGGACTTGCGGTCAACTGGGATGATATTCACTTAGTGACGTCATTGGTCCGTCTGTGATGACGTCACCAACATGCCCAGCATCGTTTTCTTTGGCTAGCAACGAGCTATTTCAAGGGAGACATTCGCCCCTTCTTTTTACATCGAAGCAAACTAATTGCACAGAATTATCTCATTTTACTATTTTGATTGGTTCTGAAAAGAACCGTTTTAATTATTATAAAGACTCATTCTACTCTTTTGCTCATAAGCTCCTCTTGCATTTCTTTTTGTAGTCGACTCTTCTCGGCGGCTCTTTCGCATGCATAGAGGTAAAACACTTGACGCACACCTTCTACAGTTGAAAGTTGAAGACGAAAGCTGTTGAACACGGCATTGGTCTTGCTATTGTAGGCTCTCTTGTATCGGGCTTGGAGTCTGTCAATCTGTCTATCGAGGACGCCGACTTGTCGCACCGATGTTTTAAACTTTCTCTCAACCGCTCGCAATCTCTGGTCAATTGTGGTTTTCATGGTTGGTAATTTTCAAGTTGACCCGATGGTCGATGAATTAATGGTGAAATAGTGAGTTGATTTGGATTTTATACTCTACTCACAATCACTCGGTGAGAAAAAGTGCCAATTAGGCCTATTAATTGCCATATTGGTGATTTTAACTCACTCCTCAGATACATTGAGCCCAGGCCTATACAATTATTTGATTACAATCAAGGCGATATCATTGCTTGGCCGGTGAGACGTATCAATCTATTTCGGCTGAATGAGTAATGTCAACTCGAGTTGACATGGTAATTACGCTGCCGGGTGACACGCGACCGCACAAGTATAAATTGGACGAGATAACCCGTCCCAGTTCACTATTCAACCTGTGAACATCGGAACATATCAAACCGACACCAAAGAAAACATGGAAAACTCAACCAAGTCAGCGCAACTCCACCAACTTGAAGAAAAGTTTTATAAGGCATGCGACCAGATCGTGATGATAGACAGAAAGCTTCAAGACATAACACTCCGGTACAACCACGCTAACGAGGAGGGTCACCGCTCGATGCGCTACAACAGGCGACTCCAGCTTGTAACCCTTGAGGGTGTCAGGGCCGCCTATTACAAATTTGCCGAACTCACTGCAAACAAGATGACAGAGTTGAGATGCGAGCTGTTCGGCGACGAGATTCTACTTCAAGACGATAAGTACGACAGTGATTGCTAGTTACACCAAACGGTTCTTTTCAGAACCACAAAATATTTCCAAAGAGACCAACCTGTCACAATATAACATGTCAACAGAAATTAAATGTATGCAGTTTGTAATTATGTCGCTGGCCTACTGTTATAACTAGCCCAAAAAGTCGGCCTCTGATGTCTACGACCATATCATGTTGAAAACACCGGTTCTCGTCCGATCACCGAAGCCAAGCAACGTCGAGCGTGGTTAGTACGTTGATGGGTGACCGCCTCTGAATACCACGTGTTGTAGACTTCAGTTTTTTCGTTATTTTTTTCTCATAATTCTTCCAATATCACTGCACGGTTGGGACGGCTGGAACTGACCAAAGGTCAAAGGTCAAAGCTAGATAACGTAAGCGTGGTCATTTTTTGTATTTCCCTGACTTTTTCTCGATGATCCGCAATTGACATGGCCTACATGGATGAGGCGACAACTGACGACGAGCTGAATGATATGTTCATCAGATCATTACGAATAGCTTGCAATACATTTCTTTTGTCTACAGACTCAGGAACTACTCGGCATCCCATTTTCCAAAATCAAACACATAATGAACAACTTGGCAAGTTCTAGCCAACTCGGGCTGGACACCATCACTCTGGTTTCTCTTCGATTCCACGCATAAATCTTTCGCCTTTTACTAAAGATTTCCGTAGAGAGGAACACTCTAATGAGTCTATGGTCTCATTAGGGAGGTTTTTTTTGTTATTCATGCGCGGTCAACCCCTAACCGTAGTTCCTAAAATCACTGATTTCTCGGTCCTTACAGTATGTCAGCGTTGATTCAGCAGTTGTTTTGGCAAAGACATGTTTTTTTGAGTTTCTGAAACCTAGAGAGCTACTCAATAGGCGACTAACAAGAAACTACGCATTTATACTGTTGTTGCCGACGTATGTGTACACTGAACTTGGGATGTGCGTCGGCCCCGTGTTGAAATGCCGTCCAGTGCCAGTTGGTGCGTTTTTCGCTGATTTGTGCAAAATTCAACATATCTCAAAAGTTCAATGGTTGACCCTCGATTTTTTTTTGATTTTTGTATAGCGTAAGCAACTGTCTTTCATGGGAGAATGGTCTCTGTAAGAATTATTCAGGAAGAAATGTATAATATTTGGGGTTTTTCGTGATTGTCCGGCCCAATTGGCAATATTGCCATTTGGGATGGTGAACAGAGCTAGGAGCAAATGCGACGCTAATGATTTATTTAAAGAAATAAAATGCCCGATTTAACATCCTGCAGAATCAGGGGAATCGGGCGTTTCCAGTGATATACGACACAAATGGGTTGTCCTCATGCATTCACTTTGAAAACTCATTTTAAAATAGATGTTACGTCCTGTTAATGGGGCACTTCATCATCGCGTACATTTGGGAAAAACTCCCTAACGAGACCTATAGACATTTTTGCAGCCCTGCCATCGCAGGGTAGTTAATGCCAAAGTGACTCCAATCCAACCAACCTCATACCTCAAAGTTATAAACTGATAAGCTGCCCCCCTCCCCACCACCACCGTCATCACCGCCCAATAGAGAATTTAGTCGCACACTGAAGAATGATTTGCCTTGGCGAGTATTAAAAGTTTGTTCGGACTTGCGGTCAACTGGGATGATATTCACTTAGTGACGTCATTTGTCCGTCTGTGATGACGTCACCAACATGCCCAGCATCGTTTTCTTTGGCTAGCAACGAGCTATTTCAAGGGAGACATTCGCCCCTTCTTTTTACATCGAAGCAAACTAATTGCACAGAATTATCTCATTTTACTATTTTGATTGGTTCTGAAAAGAACCGTTTTAATTATTATAAAGACTCATTCTACTCTTTTGCTCATAAGCTCCTCTTGCATTTCTTTTTGTAGTCGACTCTTCTCGGCGGCTCTTTCGCATGCATAGAGGTAAAACACTTGACGCACACCTTCTACAGTTGAAAGTTGAAGACGAAAGCTGTTGAACACGGCATTGGTCTTGCTATTGTAGGCTCTCTTGTATCGGGCTTGGAGTCTGTCAATCTGTCTATCGAGGACGCCGACTTGTCGCACCGATGTTTTAAACTTTCTCTCAACCGCTCGCAATCTCTGGTCAATTGTGGTTTTCATGGTTGGTAATTTTCAAGTTGACCCGATGGTCGATGAATTAATGGTGAAATAGTGAGTTGATTTGGATTTTATACTCTACTCACAATCACTCGGTGAGAAAAAGTGCCAATTAGGCCTATTAATTGCCATATTGGTGATTTTAACTCACTCCTCAGATACATTGAGCCCAGGCCTATACAATTATTTGATTACAATCAAGGCGATATCATTGCTTGGCCGGTGAGACGTATCAATCTATTTCGGCTGAATGAGTAATGTCAACTCGAGTTGACATGGTAATTACGCTGCCGGGTGACACGCGACCGCACAAGTATAAATTGGACGAGATAACCCGTCCCAGTTCACTATTCAACCTGTGAACATCGGAACATATCAAACCGACACCAAAGAAAACATGGAAAACTCAACCAAGTCAGCGCAACTCCACCAACTTGAAGAAAAGTTTTATAAGGCATGCGACCAGATCGTGATGATAGACAGAAAGCTTCAAGACATAACACTCCGGTACAACCACGCTAACGAGGAGGGTCACCGCTCGATGCGCTACAACAGGCGACTCCAGCTTGTAACCCTTGAGGGTGTCAGGGCCGCCTATTACAAATTTGCCGAACTCACTGCAAACAAGATGACAGAGTTGAGATGCGAGCTGTTCGGCGACGAGATTCTACTTCAAGACGATGAGTACGACAGTGATTGCTAGTTACACCAAACGGTTCTTTTCAGAACCACAAAATATTTCCAAAGAGACCAACCTGTCACAATATAACATGTCAACAGAAATTAAATGTATGCAGTTTGTAATTATGTCGCTGGCCTACTGTTATAACTAGCCCAAAAAGTCGGCCTCTGATGTCTACGACCATATCATGTTGAAAACACCGGTTCTCGTCCGATCACCGAAGCCAAGCAACGTCGAGCGTGGTTAGTACGTTGATGGGTGACCGCCTCTGAATACCACGTGTTGTAGACTTCAGTTTTTTCGTTATTTTTTTCTCATAATTCTTCCAATATCACTGCACGGTTGGGACGGCTGGAACTGACCAAAGGTCAAAGGTCAAAGCTAGATAACGTAAGCGTGGTCATTTTTTGTATTTCCCTGACTTTTTCTCGATGATCGGCAATTGACATGGCCTACATGGATGAGGCGACAACTGACGACGAGCTGAATGATATGTTCATCAGATCATTACGAATAGCTTGCAATACATTTCTTTTGTCTACAGACTCAGGAACTACTCGGCATCCCATTTTCCAAAATCAAACACATAATGAACAACTTGGCAAGCTCTAGCCAACTCGGGCTGGACACCATCACTCTGGTTTCTCTTCGATTCCACGCATAAATCTTTCGCCTTTTACTAAAGATTTCCGTAGAGAGGAACACTCTAATGAGTCTATGGTCTCATTAGGGAGGTTTTTTTTGTTATTCATGCGCGGTCAACCCCTAACCATAGTTCCTAAAATCACTGATTTCTCGGTCCTTACAGTATGTCAGCGTTGATTCAGCAGTTGTTTTGGCAAAGACATGTTTTTTTTGAGTTTCTGAAACCTAGAGCGCTACTCAATAGGCGACTAACAAGAAACTACGCATTTATACTGTTGTTGCCGACGTATGTGTACACTGAACTTGGGATGTGCGTCGGCCCCGTGTTGAAATGCCGTCCAGTGCCAGTTGGTGCGTTTTTCGCTGATTTGTGCAAAATTCAACATATCTCAAAAGTTCAATGGTTGACCCTCGATTTTTTTTTGATTTTTGTATAGCGTAAGCAACTGTCTTTCATGGGAGAATGGTCTCTGTAAGAATTATTCAGGAAGAAATGTATAATATTTGGGGTTTTTCGTGATTGTCCGGCCCAATTGGCAATATTGCCATTTGGGATGGTGAACAGAGCTTGGAGCAAATGCGACGCTAATGATTTATTTAAAGAAATAAAATGCCCGATTTAACATCCTGCAGAATCAGGGGAATCGGGCGTTTCCAGTGATATACGACACAAATGGGTTGTCCTCATGCATTCACTTTGAAAACTCATTTTAAAATAGATGTTACGTCCTGTTAATGGGGCGGGGCACTTCATCATCGCGTACATTTGGGAAAAACTCCCTAACGAGACCTATAGACATTTTTGCAGCCCTGCCATCGCAGGGTAGTTAATGCCAAAGTGACTCCAATCCAACCAACCTCATACCTCAAAGTTATAAACTGATAAGCTGCCCCCCTCCCCACCACCACCGTCATCACCGCCCAATAGAGAATTTAGTCGCACACTGAAGAATGATTTGCCTTGGCGAGTATTAAAAGTTTGTTCGGACTTGCGGTCAACTGGGATGATATTCACTTAGTGACGTCATTGGTCCGTCTGTGATGACGTCACCAACATGCCCAGCATCGTTTTCTTTGGCTAGCAACGAGCTATTTCAAGGGAGACATTCGCCCCTTCTTTTTACATCGAAGCAAACTAATTGCACAGAATTATCTCATTTTACTATTTTGATTGGTTCTGAAAAGAACCGTTTTAATTATTATAAAGACTCATTCTACTCTTTTGCTCATAAGCTCCTCTTGCATTTCTTTTTGTAGTCGACTCTTCTCGGCGGCTCTTTCGCATGCATAGAGGTAAAACACTTGACGCACACCTTCTACAGTTGAAAGTTGAAGACGAAAGCTGTTGAACACGGCATTGGTCTTGCTATTGTAGGCTCTCTTGTATCGGGCTTGGAGTCTGTCAATCTGTCTATCGAGGACGCCGACTTGTCGCACCGATGTTTTAAACTTTCTCTCAACCGCTCGCAATCTCTGGTCAATTGTGGTTTTCATGGTTGGTAATTTTCAAGTTGACCCGATGGTCGATGAATTAATGGTGAAATAGTGAGTTGATTTGGATTTTATACTCTACTCACAATCACTCGGTGAGAAAAAGTGCCAATTAGGCCTATTAATTGCCATATTGGTGATTTTAACTCACTCCTCAGATACATTGAGCCCAGGCCTATACAATTATTTGATTACAATCAAGGCGATATCATTGCTTGGCCGGTGAGACGTATCAATCTATTTCGGCTGAATGAGTAATGTCAACTCGAGTTGACATGGTAATTACGCTGCCGGGTGACACGCGACCGCACAAGTATAAATTGGACGAGATAACCCGTCCCAGTTCACTATTCAACCTGTGAACATCGGAACATATCAAACCGACACCAAAGAAAACATGGAAAACTCAACCAAGTCAGCGCAACTCCACCAACTTGAAGAAAAGTTTTATAAGGCATGCGACCAGATCGTGATGATAGACAGAAAGCTTCAAGACATAACACTCCGGTACAACCACGCTAACGAGGAGGGTCACCGCTCGATGCGCTACAACAGGCGACTCCAGCTTGTAACCCTTGAGGGTGTCAGGGCCGCCTATTACAAATTTGCCGAACTCACTGCAAACAAGATGACAGAGTTGAGATGCGAGCTGTTCGGCGACGAGATTCTACTTCAAGACGATGAGTACGACAGTGATTGCTAGTTACACCAAACGGTTCTTTTCAGAACCACAAAATATTTCCAAAGAGACCAACCTGTCACAATATAACATGTCAACAGAAATTAAATGTATGCAGTTTGTAATTATGTCGCTGGCCTACTGTTATAACTAGCCCAAAAAGTCGGCCTCTGATGTCTACGACCATATCATGTTGAAAACACCGGTTCTCGTCCGATCACCGAAGCCAAGCAACGTCGAGCGTGGTTAGTACGTTGATGGGTGACCGCCTCTGAATACCACGTGTTGTAGACTTCAGTTTTTTCGTTATTTTTTTCTCATAATTCTTCCAATATCACTGCACGGTTGGGACGGCTGGAACTGACCAAAGGTCAAAGGTCAAAGCTAGATAACGTAAGCGTGGTCATTTTTTGTATTTCCCTGACTTTTTCTCGATGATCGGCAATTGACATGGCCTACATGGATGAGGCGACAACTGACGACGAGCTGAATGATATGTTCATCAGATCATTACGAATAGCTTGCAATACATTTCTTTTGTCTACAGACTCAGGAACTACTCGGCATCCCATTTTCCAAAATCAAACACATAATGAACAACTTGGCAAGCTCTAGCCAACTCGGGCTGGACACCATCACTCTGGTTTCTCTTCGATTCCACGCATAAATCTTTCGCCTTTTACTAAAGATTTCCGTAGAGAGGAACACTCTAATGAGTCTATGGTCTCATTAGGGAGGTTTTTTTTGTTATTCATGCGCGGTCAACCCCTAACCATAGTTCCTAAAATCACTGATTTCTCGGTCCTTACAGTATGTCAGCGTTGATTCAGCAGTTGTTTTGGCAAAGACATGTTTTTTTTGAGTTTCTGAAACCTAGAGCGCTACTCAATAGGCGACTAACAAGAAACTACGCATTTATACTGTTGTTGCCGACGTATGTGTACACTGAACTTGGGATGTGCGTCGGCCCCGTGTTGAAATGCCGTCCAGTGCCAGTTGGTGCGTTTTTCGCTGATTTGTGCAAAATTCAACATATCTCAAAAGTTCAATGGTTGACCCTCGATTTTTTTTTGATTTTTGTATAGCGTAAGCAACTGTCTTTCATGGGAGAATGGTCTCTGTAAGAATTATTCAGGAAGAAATGTATAATATTTGGGGTTTTTCGTGATTGTCCGGCCCAATTGGCAATATTGCCATTTGGGATGGTGAACAGAGCTAGGAGCAAATGCGACGCTAATGATTTATTTAAAGAAATAAAATGCCCGATTTAACATCCTGCAGAATCAGGGGAATCGGGCGTTTCCAGTGATATACGACACAAATGGGTTGTCCTCATGCATTCACTTTGAAAACTCATTTTAAAATAGATGTTACGTCCTGTTAATGGGGCGGGGCACTTCATCATCGCGTACATTTGGGAAAAACTCCCTAACGAGACCTATAGACATTTTTGCAGCCCTGCCATCGCAGGGTAGTTAATGCCAAAGTGACTCCAATCCAACCAACCTCATACCTCAAAGTTATAAACTGATAAGCTGCCCCCCTCCCCACCACCACCGTCATCACCGCCCAATAGAGAATTTAGTCGCACACTGAAGAATGATTTGCCTTGGCGAGTATTAAAAGTTTGTTCGGACTTGCGGTCAACTGGGATGATATTCACTTAGTGACGTCATTGGTCCGTCTGTGATGACGTCACCAACATGCCCAGCATCGTTTTCTTTGGCTAGCAACGAGCTATTTCAAGGGAGACATTCGCCCCTTCTTTTTACATCGAAGCAAACTAATTGCACAGAATTATCTCATTTTACTATTTTGATTGGTTCTGAAAAGAACCGTTTTAATTATTATAAAGACTCATTCTACTCTTTTGCTCATAAGCTCCTCTTGCATTTCTTTTTGTAGTCGACTCTTCTCGGCGGCTCTTTCGCATGCATAGAGGTAAAACACTTGACGCACACCTTCTACAGTTGAAAGTTGAAGACGAAAGCTGTTGAACACGGCATTGGTCTTGCTATTGTAGGCTCTCTTGTATCGGGCTTGGAGTCTGTCAATCTGTCTATCGAGGACGCCGACTTGTCGCACCGATGTTTTAAACTTTCTCTCAACCGCTCGCAATCTCTGGTCAATTGTGGTTTTCATGGTTGGTAATTTTCAAGTTGACCCGATGGTCGATGAATTAATGGTGAAATAGTGAGTTGATTTGGATTTTATACTCTACTCACAATCACTCGGTGAGAAAAAGTGCCAATTAGGCCTATTAATTGCCATATTGGTGATTTTAACTCACTCCTCAGATACATTGAGCCCAGGCCTATACAATTATTTGATTACAATCAAGGCGATATCATTGCTTGGCCGGTGAGACGTATCAATCTATTTCGGCTGAATGAGTAATGTCAACTCGAGTTGACATGGTAATTACGCTGCCGGGTGACACGCGACCGCACAAGTATAAATTGGACGAGATAACCCGTCCCAGTTCACTATTCAACCTGTGAACATCGGAACATATCAAACCGACACCAAAGAAAACATGGAAAACTCAACCAAGTCAGCGCAACTCCACCAACTTGAAGAAAAGTTTTATAAGGCATGCGACCAGATCGTGATGATAGACAGAAAGCTTCAAGACATAACACTCCGGTACAACCACGCTAACGAGGAGGGTCACCGCTCGATGCGCTACAACAGGCGACTCCAGCTTGTAACCCTTGAGGGTGTCAGGGCCGCCTATTACAAATTTGCCGAACTCACTGCAAACAAGATGACAGAGTTGAGATGCGAGCTGTTCGGCGACGAGATTCTACTTCAAGACGATGAGTACGACAGTGATTGCTAGTTACACCAAACGGTTCTTTTCAGAACCACAAAATATTTCCAAAGAGACCAACCTGTCACAATATAACATGTCAATAGAAATTAAATGTATGCAGTTTGTAATTATGTCGCTGGCCTACTGTTATAACTAGCCCAAAAAGTCGGCCTCTGATGTCTACGACCATATCATGTTGAAAACACCGGTTCTCGTCCGATCACCGAAGCCAAGCAACGTCGAGCGTGGTTAGTACGTTGATGGGTGACCGCCTCTGAATACCACGTGTTGTAGACTTCAGTTTTTTCGTTATTTTTTTCTCATAATTCTTCCAATATCACTGCACGGTTGGGACGGCTGGAACTGACCAAAGGTCAAAGGTCAAAGCTAGATAACGTAAGCGTGGTCATTTTTTGTATTTCCCTGACTTTTTCTCGATGATCCGCAATTGACATGGCCTACATGGATGAGGCGACAACTGACGACGAGCTGAATGATATGTTCATCAGATCATTACGAATAGCTTGCAATACATTTCTTTTGTCTACAGACTCAGGAACTACTCGGCATCCCATTTTCCAAAATCAAACACATAATGAACAACTTGGCAAGCTCTAGCCAACTCGGGCTGGACACCATCACTCTGGTTTCTCTTCGATTCCACGCATAAATCTTTCGCCTTTTACTAAAGATTTCCGTAGAGAGGAACACTCTAATGAGTCTATGGTCTCATTAGGGAGTTTTTTTTTGTTATTCATGCGCGGTCAACCCCTAACCGTAGTTCCTAAAATCACTGATTTCTCGGTCCTTACAGTATGTCAGCGTTGATTCAGCAGTTGTTTTGGCAAAGACATGTTTTTTTGAGTTTCTGAAACCTAGAGAGCTACTCAATAGGCGACTAACAAGAAACTACGCATTTATACTGTTGTTGCCGACGTATGTGTACACTGAACTTGGGATGTGCGTCGGCCCCGTGTTGAAATGCCGTCCAGTGCCAGTTGGTGCGTTTTTCGCTGATTTGTGCAAAATTCAACATATCTCAAAAGTTCAATGGTTGACCCTCGATTTTTTTTTGATTTTTGTATAGCGTAAGCAACTGTCTTTCATGGGAAAATGGTCTCTGTAAGAATTATTCAGGAAGAAATGTATAATATTTGGGGTTTTTCGTGATTCTCCGGCCCAATTGGCAATATTGCCATTTGGGATGGTGAACAGAGCTAGGAGCAAATGCGACGCTAATGATTTATTTAAGGAAATAAAATGCCCGATTTAACATCCTGCAGAATCAGGGGAATCGGGCGTTTCCAGTGATATACGACACAAATGGGTTGTCCTCATGCATTCACTTTGAAAACTCATTTTAAAATAGATGTTACGTCCTGTTAATGGGGCACTTCATCATCGCGTACATTTGGGAAAAACTCCCTAACGAGACCTATAGACATTTTTGCAGCCCTGCCATCGCAGGGTAGTTAATGCCAAAGTGACTCCAATCCAACCAACCTCATACCTCAAAGTTATAAACTGATAAGCTGCCCCCCTCCCCACCACCACCGTCATCACCGCCCAATAGAGAATTTAGTCGCACACTGAAGAATGATTTGCCTTGGCGAGTATTAAAAGTTTGTTCGGACTTGCGGTCAACTGGGATGATATTCACTTAGTGACGTCATTGGTCCGTCTGTGATGACGTCACCAACATGCCCAGCATCGTTTTCTTTGGCTAGCAACGAGCTATTTCAAGGGAGACATTCGCCCCTTCTTTTTACATCGAAGCAAACTAATTGCACAGAATTATCTCATTTTACTATTTTGATTGGTTCTGAAAAGAACCGTTTTAATTATTATAAAGACTCATTCTACTCTTTTGCTCATAAGCTCCTCTTGCATTTCTTTTTGTAGTCGACTCTTCTCGGCGGCTCTTTCGCATGCATAGAGGTAAAACACTTGACGCACACCTTCTACAGTTGAAAGTTGAAGACGAAAGCTGTTGAACACGGCATTGGTCTTGCTATTGTAGGCTCTCTTGTATCGGGCTTGGAGTCTGTCAATCTGTCTATCGAGGACGCCGACTTGTCGCACCGATGTTTTAAACTTTCTCTCAACCGCTCGCAATCTCTGGTCAATTGTGGTTTTCATGGTTGGTAATTTTCAAGTTGACCCGATGGTCGATGAATTAATGGTGAAATAGTGAGTTGATTTGGATTTTATACTCTACTCACAATCACTCGGTGAGAAAAAGTGCCAATTAGGCCTATTAATTGCCATATTGGTGATTTTAACTCACTCCTCAGATACATTGAGCCCAGGCCTATACAATTATTTGATTACAATCAAGGCGATATCATTGCTTGGCCGGTGAGACGTATCAATCTATTTCGGCTGAATGAGTAATGTCAACTCGAGTTGACATGGTAATTACGCTGCCGGGTGACACGCGACCGCACAAGTATAAATTGGACGAGATAACCCGTCCCAGTTCACTATTCAACCTGTGAACATCGGAACATATCAAACCGACACCAAAGAAAACATGGAAAACTCAACCAAGTCAGCGCAACTCCACCAACTTGAAGAAAAGTTTTATAAGGCATGCGACCAGATCGTGATGATAGACAGAAAGCTTCAAGACATAACACTCCGGTACAACCACGCTAACGAGGAGGGTCACCGCTCGATGCGCTACAACAGGCGACTCCAGCTTGTAACCCTTGAGGGTGTCAGGGCCGCCTATTACAAATTTGCCGAACTCACTGCAAACAAGATGACAGAGTTGAGATGCGAGCTGTTCGGCGACGAGATTCTACTTCAAGACGATGAGTACGACAGTGATTGCTAGTTACACCAAACGGTTCTTTTCAGAACCACAAAATATTTACAAAGAGACCAACCTGTCACAATATAACATGTCAACAGAAATTAAATGTATGCAGTTTGTAATTATGTCGCTGGCCTACTGTTATAAGTAGCCCAAAAAGTCGGCCTCTGATGTCTACGACCATATCATGTTGAAAACACCGGTTCTCGTCCGATCACCGAAGCCAAGCAACGTCGAGCGTGGTTAGTACGTTGATGGGTGACCGCCTCTGAATACCACGTGTTGTAGACTTCAGTTTTTTCGTTATTTTTTTCTCATAATTCTTCCAATATCACTGCACGGTTGGGACGGCTGGAACTGACCAAAGGTCAAAGGTCAAAGCTAGATAACGTAAGCGTGGTCATTTTTTGTATTTCCCTGACTTTTTCTCGATGATCCGCAATTGACATGGCCTACATGGATGAGGCGACAACTGACGACGAGCTGAATGATATGTTCATCAGATCATTACGAATAGCTTGCAATACATTTCTTTTGTCTACAGACTCAGGAACTACTCGGCATCCCATTTTCCAAAATCAAACACATAATGAACAACTTGGCAAGCTCTAGCCAACTCGGGCTGGACACCATCACTCTGGTTTCTCTTCGATTCCACGCATAAATCTTTCGCCTTTTACTAAAGATTTCCGTAGAGAGGAACACTCTAATGAGTCTATGGTCTCATTAGGGAGTTTTTTTTGTTATTCATGCGCGGTCAACCCCTAACCGTAGTTCCTAAAATCACTGATTTCTCGGTCCTTACAGTATGTCAGCGTTGATTCAGCAGTTGTTTTGGCAAAGACATGTCTTTTTTGAGTTTCTGAAACCTAGAGCGCTACTCAAAAGACGACTAACAAGAAACTACGCATTTATACTGTTGTTGCCGACGTATGTGTACACTGAACTTGGGATGTGCGTCGGCCCCGTGTTGAAATGCCGTCCAGTGCCAGTTGGTGCGTTTTTCGCTGATTTGTGCAAAATTCAACATATCTCAAAAGTTCAATGGTTGACCCTCGATTTTTTTTTGATTTTTGTATAGCGTAAGCAACTGTCTTTCATGGGAAAATGGTCTCTGTAAGAATTATTCAGGAAGAAATGTATAATATTTGGGGTTTTTCGTGATTCTCCGGCCCAATTGGCAATATTGCCATTTGGGATGGTGAACAGAGCTAGGAGCAAATGCGACGCTAATGATTTATTTAAAGAAATAAAATGCCCGATTTAACATCCTGCAGAATCAGGGGAATCGGGCGTTTCCAGTGATATACGGCACAAATGGGTTGTCCTCATGCATTAACTTTGAAAACTCATTTTAAAATAGATGTTACGTCCTGTTAATGGGGCACTTCATCATCGCGTACATTTGGGAAAAACTCCCTAACGAGACCTATAGACATTTTTGCAGCCCTGCCATCGCATGGTAGTTAATGCCAAAGTGACTCCAATCCAACCAACCTCATACCTCAAAGTTATAAACTGATAAGCTGCCCCCCTCCCCACCACCACCGTCATCACCGCCCAATAGAGAATTTAGTCTCACACTGAAGAATGATTTGCCTTGGCGAGTATTAAAAGTTTGTTCGGACTTGCGGTCAACTGGGATGATATTCACTTAGTGACGTCATTGGTCCGTCTGTGATGACGTCACCAACAGGCCCAGCATCGTTTTCTTTGGCTAGCAACGAGCTATTTCAAGGGAGACATTCGCCCCTTCTTTTTACATCGAAGCAAACTACTGTAATTGCACAGAATTATCTCATTTTACTATTTTGATTGGTTCTGAAAAGAACCGTTTTAATTATTATAAAGACTCATTCTACTCTTTTGCTCATAAGCTCCTCTTGCATTTCTTTTTGTAGTCGACTCTTCTCGGCGGCTCTTTCGCATGCATTACACCAAACGGTTCTTTTCAGAACCACAAAATATTTCCAAAGAGACCAACCTGTCACAATATAACATGTCAACAGAAATTAAATGTATGCAGTTTGTAATTATGTCGCTGGCCTACTGTTATAACTAGCCCAAAAAGTCGGCCTCTGATGTCTACGACCATATCATGTTGAAAACACCGGTTCTCGTCCGATCACCGAAGCCAAGCAACGTCGAGCGTGGTTAGTACGTTGATGGGTGACCGCCTCTGAATACCACGTGTTGTAGACTTCAGTTTTTTCGTTATTTTTTTCTCATAATTCTTCCAATATCACTGCACGGTTGGGACGGCTGGAACTGACCAAAGGTCAAAGGTCAAAGCTAGATAACGTAAGCGTGGTCATTTTTTGTATTTCCCTGACTTTTTCTCGATGATCCGCAATTGACATGGCCTACATGGATGAGGCGACAACTGACGACGAGCTGAATGATATGTTCATCAGATCATTACGAATAGCTTGCAATACATTTCTTTTGTCTACAGACTCAGGAACTACTCGGCATCCCATTTTCCAAAATCAAAACACATAATGAACAACTTGGCAAGCTCTAGCCAACTCGGGCTGGACACCATCACTCTGGTTTCTCTTCGATTCCACGCATAAATCTTTCGCCTTTTACTAAAGATTTCCGTAGAGAGGAACACTCTAATGAGTCTATGGTCTCATTAGGGAGTTTTTTTTTTTATTCATGTGCGGTCAACCCCTAACCGTAGTTCCTAAAATCACTGATTTCTCGGTCCTTACAGTATGTCAGCGTTGATTCAGCAGTTGTTTTGGCAAAGACATGTTTTTTTGAGTTTCTGAAACCTAGAGCGCTACTCAAAAGACGACTAACAAGAAACTACGCATTTATACTGTTGTTGCCGACGTATGTGTACACTGAACTTGGGATGTGCGTCGGCCCCGTGTTGAAATGCCGTCCAGTGCCAGTTGGTGCGTTTTTCGCTGATTTGTGCAAAATTCAACATATCTCAGAAGTTCAATGGTTGACCCTCGATTTTTTTTTGATTTTTGTATAGCGTAATCAACTGTCTTTCATGGGAGAATGGTCTCTGTAAGAATTATTCAGGAAGAAATGTATAATATTTGGGGTTTTTCGTGATTGTTCGGCCCAATTGGCAATATTGCCATTTGGGATGATGAACAGAGCTAGGAGCAAATGCGACGCTAATGATTTATTTAAAGAAATAAAATGCCCGATTTAACATCCTGCAGAATCAGGGGAATCGGGCGTTTCCAGTGATATACGACACAAATGGGTTGTCCTCATGCATTCACTTTGAAAACTCATTTTAAAATAGATGTAACGTCCTGTTAATGGGGCACTTCATCATCGCGTACATTTGGGAAAAACTCCCTAACGAGACCTATAGACATTTTTGCAGCCCTGCCATCGCAGGGTAGTTAATGCCAAAGTGACTCCAATCCAACCAACCTCATACCTCAAAGTTATAAACTGATAAGCTGCCCCCCCCTCCCCACCACCACCGTCATCACCGCCCAATAGAGAATTTAGTCGCACACTGAAGAATGATTTGCCTTGGCGAGTATTAAAAGTTTGTTCGGACTTGCGGTCAACTGGGATGATATTCACTTAGTGACGTCATTGGTCCGTCTGTGATGACGTCACCAACAGGCCCAGCATCGTTTTCTTTGGCTAGCAACGGGCTATTTCAAGGGAGACATTCGCCCCTTCTTTTTACATCGAAGCAAACTAATTGCACAGAATTATCTCATTTTACTCTTTTGATTGGTTCTGAAAAGAACCGTTTTAATTATTATAAAGACTCATTCTACTCTTTTGCTCATAAGCTCCTCTTGCATTTCTTTTTGTAGTCGACTCTTCTCGGCGGCTCTTTCGCATGCATAGAGGTAAAACACTTGACGCACACCTTCTACAGTTGAAAGTTGAAGACGAAAGCTGTTGAACACGGCATTGGTCTTGCTATTGTAGGCTCTCTTGTATCGGGCTTGGAGTCTGTCAATCTGTCTATCGAGGACGCCGACTTGTCGCACCGATGTTTTAAACTTTCTCTCAACCGCTCGCAATCTCTGGTCAATTGTGGTTTTCATGGTTGGTAATTTTCAAGTTGACCCGATGGTCGATGAATTAATGGTGAAATAGTGAGTTGATTTGGATTTTATACTCTACTCACAATCACTCGGTGAGAAAAAGTGCCAATTAGGCCTATTAATTGCCATATTGGTGATTTTAACTCACTCCTCAGATACATTGAGCCCAGGCCTATACAATTATTTGATTACAATCAAGGCGATATCATTGCTTGGCCGGTGAAAAGTATCAATCAATTTCGGCTGAATGAGTAATGTCAACTCGAGTTGACATGGCAATTACGCTGCCGGGTGACACGCGACCGCACAAGTATAAATTGGACGAGATAACCCGTCCCAGTTCACTATTCAACCTGTAAACATCGGAACATATCAAACCGACACCAAAGAAAACATGGAAAACTCAACCAAGTCAGCGCAACTCCACCAACTTGAAGAAAAGTTTTATAAGGCATGCGACCAGATCGTGATGATAGACAGAAAGCTTCAAGACATAACACTCCGGTACAACCACGCTAACGAGGAGGGTCACCGCTCGATGCGCTACAACAGGCGACTCCAGCTTGTAACCCTTGAGGGTGTCAGGGCCGCCTATTACAAACTTGCCGAACTCACTGCAAACAAGATGACAGAGTTGAGATGCGAGCTGTTCGGCGACGAGATTCTACTTCAAGACGATAAGTACGACAGTGATTGCTAGTTACACCAAACGGTTCTTTTCAGAACCACAAAATATTTCCAAAGAGACCAACCTGTCACAATATAACATGTCAACAGAAATTAAATGTATGCAGTTTCTAATTATGTCGCTGGCCTACTGTTATAACTAGCCCAAAAAGTCGGCCTCTGATGTCTACGACCATATCATGTTGAAAACACCGGTTCTCGTCCGATCACCGAAGCCAAGCAACGTCGAGCGTGGTAAGTACGTTGATGGGTGACCGCCTCTGAATACCACGTGTTGTAGACTTCAGTTTTTTCGTTATTTTTTTCTCATAATTCTTCCAATATCACTGCACGATTAGGACGGCTGGAAATGACCAAAGGTCAAAGGTCAAAGCTAGATAACGTAAGCGTGGTCATTTTTTGTATTTCCCTGACTTTTTCTCGATGATCCGCAATTGACATGGCCTACATGGATGAGGCGACAACTGACGACGAGCTGAATGATATGTTCATCAGATCATTACGAATAGCTTGCAATACATTTCTTTTGTCTACAGACACAGGAACTACTCGGCATCCCATTTTCCAAAATCAAACACATAATGAACAACTTGGCAAGCTCTATCCAACTCGGGCTGGACACCATCACTCTGGTTTCTCTTCGATTCCACGCATAAATCTTTCGCCTTTTACTAAAGATTTCCGTAGAGAGGAACACTCTAATGAGTCTATGGTCTCATTAGGGAGTTTTTTTTTTTATTCATGTGCGGTCAACCCCTAACCGTAGTTCCTAAAATCACTGATTTCTCGGTCCTTACAGTATGTCAGCGTTGATTCAGCAGTTGTTTTGGCAAAGACATGTTTTTTTGAGTTTCTGAAACCTAGAGCGCTACTCAAAAGACGACTAACAAGAAACTACGCATTTATACTGTTGTTGCCGACGTATGTGTACACTGAACTTGGGATGTGCGTCGGCCCCGTGTTGAAATGCCGTCCAGTGCCAGTTGGTGCGTTTTTCGCTGATTTGTGCAAAATTCAACATATCTCAGAAGTTCAATGGTTGACCCTCGATTTTTTTTTGATTTTTGTATAGCGTAATCAACTGTCTTTCATGGGAGAATGGTCTCTGTAAGAATTATTCAGGAAGAAATGTATAATATTTGGGGTTTTTCGTAATTGTTCGGCCCAATTGGCAATATTGCCATTTGGGATGATGAACAGAGCTAGGAGCAAATGCGACGCTAATGATTTATTTAAAGAAATAAAATGCCCGATTTAACATCCTGCAGAATCAGGGGAATCGGGCGTTTCCAGTGATATACGACACAAATGGGTTGTCCTCATGCATTCACTTTGAAAACTCATTTTAAAATAGATGTAACGTCCTGTTAATGGGGCACTTCATCATCGCGTACATTTGGGAAAAACTCCCTAACGAGACCTATAGACATTTTTGCAGCCCTGCCATCGCAGGGTAGTTAATGCCAAAGTGACTCCAATCCAACCAACATCATACCTCAAAGTTATAAACTGATAAGCTGCCCCCCTCCCCACCACCACCGTCATCACCGCCCAATAGAGAATTTAGTCGCACACTGAAGAATGATTTGCCTTGGCGAGTATTAAAAGTTTGTTCGGACTTGCGGTCAACTGGGATGATATTCACTTAGTGACGTCATTGGTCCGTCTGTGATGACGTCACCAACAGGCCCAGCATCGTTTTCTTTGGCTAGCAACGGGCTATTTCAAGGGAGACATTCGCCCCTTCTTTTTACATCGAAGCAAACTAATTGCACAGAATTATCTCATTTTACTATTTTGATTGGTTCTGAAAAGAACCGTTTTAATTATTATAAAGACTCATTCTACTCTTTTGCTCATAAGCTCCTCTTGCATTTCTTTTTGTAGTCGACTCTTCTCGGCGGCTCTTTCGCATGCATAGAGGTAAAACACTTGACGCACACCTTCTACAGTTGAAAGTTGAAGACGAAAGCTGTTGAACACGGCATTGGTCTTGCTATTGTAGGCTCTCTTGTATCGGGCTTGGAGTCTGTCAATCTGTCTATCGAGGACGCCGACTTGTCGCACCGATGTTTTAAACTTTCTCTCAACCGCTCGCAATCTCTGGTCAATTGTGGTTTTCATGGTTGGTAATTTTCAAGTTGACCCGATGGTCGATGAATTAATGGTGAAATAGTGAGTTGATTTGGATTTTATACTCTACTCACAATCACTCGGTGAGAAAAAGTGCCAATTAGGCCTATTAATTGCCATATTGGTGATTTTAACTCACTCCTCAGATACATTGAGCCCAGGCCTATACAATTATTTGATTACAATCAAGGCGATATCATTGCTTGGCCGGTGAAAAGTATCAATCAATTTCGGCTGAATGAGTAATGTCAACTCGAGTTGACATGGCAATTACGCTGCCGGGTGACACGCGACCGCACAAGTATAAATTGGACGAGATAACCCGTCCCAGTTCACTATTCAACCTGTGAACATCGGAACATATCAAACCGACACCAAAGAAAACATGGAAAACTCAACCAAGTCAGCGCAACTCCACCAACTTGAAGAAAAGTTTTATAAGGCATGCGACCAGATCGTGATGATAGACAGAAAGCTTCAAGACATAACACTCCGGTATAACCACGCTAACGAGGAGGGTCACCGCTCGATGCGCTACAACAGGCGACTCCAGCTTGTAACCCTTGAGGGTGTCAGGGCCGCCTATTACAAATTTGCCGAACTCACTGCAAACAAGATGACAGAGTTGAGATGCGAGCTGTTCGGCGACGAGATTCTACTTCAAGACGATAAGTACGACAGTGATTGCTAGTTACACCAAACGGTTCTTTTCAGAACCACAAAATATTTCCAAAGAGACCAACCTGTCACAATATAACATGTCAACAGAAATTAAATGTATGCAGTTTGTAATCATGTCGCTGGCCTACTGTTATAACTAGCCCAAAAAGTCGGCCTCTGATGTCTACGACCATATCATGTTGAAAACACCGGTTCTCGTCCGATCACCGAAGCCAAGCAACGTCGAGCGTGGTTAGTACGTTGATGGGTGACAGCCTCTGAATACCACGTGTTGTAGACTTCAGTTTTTTCGTTATTTTTTTCTCATAATTCTTCCAATATCACTGCACGATTAGGACGGCTGGAAATGACCAAAGGTCAAAGGTCAAAGCTAGATAACGTAAGCGTGGTCATTTTTTGTATTTCCCTGACTTTTTCTCGATGATCCGCAATTGACATGGCCTACATGGATGAGGCGACAACTGACGACGAGCTGAATGATATGTTCATCAGATCATTACGAATAGCTTGCAATACATTTCTTTTGTCTACAGACACAGGAACTACTCGGCATCCCATTTTCCAAAATCAAACACATAATGAACAACTTGGCAAGCTCTAGCCAACTCGGGCTGGACACGATCACTCTGGTTTCTCTTCGATTCCACGCATAAATCTTTCGCCTTTTACTAAAGATTTCCGTAGAGAGGAACACTCTAATGAGTCTATGGTCTCATTAGGGAGTTTTTTTTGTTATTCATGTGCGGTCAACCCCTAACCGTAGTTCCTAAAATCACTGATTTCTCGGTCCTTACAGTATGTCAGCGTTGATTCAGCAGTTGTTTTGGCAAAGACATGTTTTTTTGAGTTTCTGAAACCTAGAGCGCTACTCAAAAGACGACTAACAAGAAACTACGCATTTATACTGTTGTTGCCGACGTATGTGTACACTGAACTTGGGATGTGCGTCGGCCCCGTGTTGAAATGCCGTCCAGTGCCAGTTGGTGCGTTTTTCGCTGATTTGTGCAAAATTCAACATATCTCAGAAGTTCAATGGTTGACCCTCGATTTTTTTTTGATTTTTGTATAGCGTAATCAACTGTCTTTCATGGGAGAATGGTCTCTGTAAGAATTATTCAGGAAGAAATGTATAATATTTGGGGTTTTTCGTGATTGTTCGGCCCAATTGGCAATATTGCCATTTGGGATGATGAACAGAGCTAGGAGCAAATGCGACGCTAATGATTTATTTAAAGAAATAAAATGCCCGATTTAACATCCTGCAGAATCAGGGGAATCGGGCGTTTCCAGTGATATACGACACAAATGGGTTGTCCTCATGCATTCACTTTGAAAACTCATTTTAAAATAGATGTAACGTCCTGTTAATGGGGCACTTCATCATCGCGTACATTTGGGAAAAACTCCCTAACGAGACCTATAGACATTTTTGCAGCCCTGCCATCGCAGGGTAGTTAATGCCAAAGTGACTCCAATCCAACCAACATCATACCTCAAAGTTATAAACTGATAAGCTGCCCCCCTCCCCACCACCACCGTCATCACCGCCCAATAGAGAATTTAGTCGCACACTGAAGAATGATTTGCCTTGGCGAGTATTAAAAGTTTGTTCGGACTTGCGGTCAACTGGGATGATATTCACTTAGTGACGTCATTGGTCCGTCTGTGATGACGTCACCAACAGGCCCAGCATCGTTTTCTTTGGCTAGCAACGGGCTATTTCAAGGGAGACATTCGCCCCTTCTTTTTACATCGAAGCAAACTAATTGCACAGAATTATCTCATTTTACTATTTTGATTGGTTCTGAAAAGAACCGTTTTAATTATTATAAAGACTCATTCTACTCTTTTGCTCATAAGCTCCTCTTGCATTTCTTTTTGTAGTCGACTCTTCTCGGCGGCTCTTTCGCATGCATAGAGGTAAAACACTTGACGCACACCTTCTACAGTTGAAAGTTGAAGACGAAAGCTGTTGAACACGGCATTGGTCTTGCTATTGTAGGCTCTCTTGTATCGGGCTTGGAGTCTGTCAATCTGTCTATCGAGGACGCCGACTTGTCGCACCGATGTTTTAAACTTTCTCTCAACCGCTCGCAATCTCTGGTCAATTGTGGTTTTCATGGTTGGTAATTTTCAAGTTGACCCGATGGTCGATGAATTAATGGTGAAATAGTGAGTTGATTTGGATTTTATACTCTACTCACAATCACTCGGTGAGAAAAAGTGCCAATTAGGCCTATTAATTGCCATATTGGTGATTTTAACTCACTCCTCAGATACATTGAGCCCAGGCCTATACAATTATTTGATTACAATCAAGGCGATATCATTGCTTGGCCGGTGAAAAGTATCAATCAATTTCGGCTGAATGAGTAATGTCAACTCGAGTTGACATGGCAATTACGCTGCCGGGTGACACGCGACCGCACAAGTATAAATTGGACGAGATAACCCGTCCCAGTTCACTATTCAACCTGTGAACATCGGAACATATCAAACCGACACCAAAGAAAACATGGAAAACTCAACCAAGTCAGCGCAACTCCACCAACTTGAAGAAAAGTTTTATAAGGCATGCGACCAGATCGTGATGATAGACAGAAAGCTTCAAGACATAACACTCCGGTATAACCACGCTAACGAGGAGGGTCACCGCTCGATGCGCTACAACAGGCGACTCCAGCTTGTAACCCTTGAGGGTGTCAGGGCCGCCTATTACAAATTTGCCGAACTCACTGCAAACAAGATGACAGAGTTGAGATGCGAGCTGTTCGGCGACGAGATTCTACTTCAAGACGATAAGTACGACAGTGATTGCTAGTTACACCAAACGGTTCTTTTCAGAACCACAAAATATTTCCAAAGAGACCAACCTGTCACAATATAACATGTCAACAGAAATTAAATGTATGCAGTTTGTAATCATGTCGCTGGCCTACTGTTATAACTAGCCCAAAAAGTCGGCCTCTGATGTCTACGACCATATCATGTTGAAAACACCGGTTCTCGTCCGATCACCGAAGCCAAGCAACGTCGAGCGTGGTTAGTACGTTGATGGGTGACAGCCTCTGAATACCACGTGTTGTAGACTTCAGTTTTTTCGTTATTTTTTTCTCATAATTCTTCCAATATCACTGCACGATTAGGACGGCTGGAAATGACCAAAGGTCAAAGGTCAAAGCTAGATAACGTAAGCGTGGTCATTTTTTGTATTTCCCTGACTTTTTCTCGATGATCCGCAATTGACATGGCCTACATGGATGAGGCGACAACTGACGACGAGCTGAATGATATGTTCATCAGATCATTACGAATAGCTTGCAATACATTTCTTTTGTCTACAGACACAGGAACTACTCGGCATCCCATTTTCCAAAATCAAACACATAATGAACAACTTGGCAAGCTCTAGCCAACTCGGGCTGGACACGATCACTCTGGTTTCTCTTCGATTCCACGCATAAATCTTTCGCCTTTTACTAAAGATTTCCGTAGAGAGGAACACTCTAATGAGTCTATGGTCTCATTAGGGAGTTTTTTTTGTTATTCATGTGCGGTCAACCCCTAACCGTAGTTCCTAAAATCACTGATTTCTCGGTCCTTACAGTATGTCAGCGTTGATTCAGCAGTTGTTTTGGCAAAGACATGTTTTTTTGAGTTTCTGAAACCTAGAGCGCTACTCAAAAGACGACTAACAAGAAACTACGCATTTATACTGTTGTTGCCGACGTATGTGTACACTGAACTTGGGATGTGCGTCGGCCCCGTGTTGAAATGCCGTCCAGTGCCAGTTGGTGCGTTTTTCGCTGATTTGTGCAAAATTCAACATATCTCAGAAGTTCAATGGTTGACCCTCGATTTTTTTTTGATTTTTGTATAGCGTAATCAACTGTCTTTCATGGGAGAATGGTCTCTGTAAGAATTATTCAGGAAGAAATGTATAATATTTGGGGTTTTTCGTGATTGTTCGGCCCAATTGGCAATATTGCCATTTGGGATGATGAACAGAGCTAGGAGCAAATGCGACGCTAATGATTTATTTAAAGAAATAAAATGCCCGATTTAACATCCTGCAGAATCAGGGGAATCGGGCGTTTCCAGTGATATACGACACAAATGGGTTGTCCTCATGCATTCACTTTGAAAACTCATTTTAAAATAGATGTAACGTCCTGTTAATGGGGCACTTCATCATCGCGTACATTTGGGAAAAACTCCCTAACGAGACCTATAGACATTTTTGCAGCCCTGCCATCGCAGGGTAGTTAATGCCAAAGTGACTCCAATCCAACCAACCTCATACCTCAAAGTTATAAACTGATAAGCTGCCCCCCTCCCCACCACCACCGTCATCACCGCCCAATAGAGAATTTAGTCGCACACTGAAGAATGATTTGCCTTGGCGAGTATTAAAAGTTTGTTCGGACTTGCGGTCAACTGGGATGATATTCACTTAGTGACGTCATTGGTCCGTCTGTGATGACGTCACCAACAGGCCCAGCATCGTTTTCTTTGGCTAGCAACGGGCTATTTCAAGGGAGACATTCGCCCCTTCTTTTTACATCGAAGCAAACTAATTGCACAGAATTATCTCATTTTACTATTTTGATTGGCTCTGAAAAGAACCGTTTTAATTATTATAAAGACTCATTCTACTCTTTTGCTCATAAGCTCCTCTTGCATTTCTTTTTGTAGTCGACTCTTCTCGGCGGCTCTTTCGCATGCATAGAGGTAAAACACTTGACGCACACCTTCTACAGTTGAAAGTTGAAGACGAAAGCTGTTGAACACGGCATTGGTCTTGCTATTGTAGGCTCTCTTGTATCGGGCTTGGAGTCTGTCAATCTGTCTATCGAGGACGCCGACTTGTCGCACCGATGTTTTAAACTTTCTCTCAACCGCTCGCAATCTCTGGTCAATTGTGGTTTTCATGGTTGGTAATTTTCAAGTTGACCCGATGGTCGATGAATTAATGGTGAAATAGTGAGTTGATTTGGATTTTATACTCTACTCACAATCACTCGGTGAGAAAAAGTGCCAATTAGGCCTATTAATTGCCATATTGGTGATTTTAACTCACTCCTCAGATACATTGAGCCCAGGCCTATACAATTATTTGATTACAATCAAGGCGATATCATTGCTTGGCCGGTGAAAAGTATCAATCAATTTCGGCTGAATGAGTAATGTCAACTCGAGTTGACATGGCAATTACGCTGCCGGGTGACACGCGACCGCACAAGTATAAATTGGACGAGATAACCCGTCCCAGTTCACTATTCAACCTGTGAACATCGGAACATATCAAACCGACACCAAAGAAAACATGGAAAACTCAACCAAGTCAGCGCAACTCCACCAACTTGAAGAAAAGTTTTATAAGGCATGCGACCAGATCGTGATGATAGACAGAAAGCTTCAAGACATAACACTCCGGTATAACCACGCTAACGAGGAGGGTCACCGCTCGATGCGCTACAACAGGCGACTCCAGCTTGTAACCCTTGAGGGTGTCAGGGCCGCCTATTACAAATTTGCCGAACTCACTGCAAACAAGATGACAGAGTTGAGATGCGAGCTGTTCGGCGACGAGATTCTACTTCAAGACGATAAGTACGACAGTGATTGCTAGTTACACCAAACGGTTCTTTTCAGAACCACAAAATATTTCCAAAGAGACCAACCTGTCACAATATAACATGTCAACAGAAATTAAATGTATGCAGTTTGTAATCGTGTCGCTGGCCTACTGTTATAACTAGCCCAAAAAGTCGGCCTCTGATGTCTACGACCATATCATGTTGAAAACACCGGTTCTCGTCCGATCACCGAAGCCAAGCAACGTCGAGCGTGGTTAGTACGTTGATGGGTGACCGCCTCTGAATACCACGTGTTGTAGACTTCAGTTTTTTCGTTATTTTTTTCTCATAATTCTTCCAATATCACTGCACGATTAGGACGGCTGGAAATGACCAAAGGTCAAAGGTCAAAGCTAGATAACGTAAGCGTGGTCATTTTTTGTATTTCCCTGACTTTTTCTCGATGATCCGCAATTGACATGGCCTACATGGATGAGGCGACAACTGACGACGAGCTGAATGATATGTTCATCAGATCATTACGAATAGCTTGCAATACATTTCTTTTGTCTACAGACACAGGAACTACTCGGCATCCCATTTTCCAAAATCAAACACATAATGAACAACTTGGCAAGCTCTAGCCAACTCGGGCTGGACACGATCACTCTGGTTTCTCTTCGATTCCACGCATAAATCTTTCGCCTTTTACTAAAGATTTCCGTAGAGAGGAACACTCTAATGAGTCTATGGTCTCATTAGGGAGTTTTTTTTGTTATTCATGTGCGGTCAACCCCTAACCGTAGTTCCTAAAATCACTGATTTCTCGGTCCTTACAGTATGTCAGCGTTGATTCAGCAGTTGTTTTGGCAAAGACATGTTTTTTTTGAGTTTCTGAAACCTAGAGCGCTACTCAATAGGCGACTAACAAGAAACTACGCATTTATACTGTTGTTGCCGACGTATGTGTACACTGAACTTGGGATGTGCGTCGGCCCCGTGTTGAAATGTCGTCCAGTGCCAGTTGGTGCGCTTTTCGCTGATTTGTGCAAAATTCAACATATCTCAAAAGTTCAATGGTTGACCCTCGATTTTTTTTGATTTTTGTATAGCGTAAGCAACTGTCTTTCATGGGAGAATGGTCTCTGTAAGAATTATTCAGGAAGAAATGTATAATATTTGGGGTTTTTCGTGATTGTCCGGCCCAATTGGCAATATTGCCATTTGGGATGGTGAACAGAGCTAGGAGCAAATGCGACGCTAATGATTTATTTAAAGAAATAAAATGCCCGATTTAACATCCTGCAGAATCAGGGGAATCGGGCGTTTCCAGTGATATACGACACAAATGGGTTGTCCTCATGCATTCACTTTGAAAACTCATTTTAAAATAGATGTAACGTCCTGTTAATGGGGCACTTCATCATCGCGTACATTTGGGAAAAACTCCCTAACGAGACCTATAGACATTTTTGCAGCCCTGCCATCGCAGGGTAGTTAATGCCAAAGTGACTCCAATCCAACCAACCTCATACCTCAAAGTTATAAACTGATAAGCTGCCCCCCTCCCCACCACCACCGTCATCACCGCCCAATAGAGAATTTAGTCGCACACTGAAGAATGATTTGCCTTGGCGAGTATTAAAAGTTTGTTCGGACTTGCGGTCAACTGGGATGATATTCACTTAGTGACGTCATTGGTCCGTCTGTGATGACGTCACCAACAGGCCCAGCATCGTTTTCTTTGGCTAGCAACGGGCTATTTCAAGGGAGACATTCGCCCCTTCTTTTTACATCGAAGCAAACTAATTGCACAGAATTATCTCATTTTACTATTTTGATTGGTTCTGAAAAGAACCGTTTTAATTATTATAAAGACTCATTCTACTCTTTTGCTCATAAGCTCCTCTTGCATTTCTTTTTGTAGTCGACTCTTCTCGGCGGCTCTTTCGCATGCATAGAGGTAAAACACTTGACGCACACCTTCTACAGTTGAAAGTTGAAGACGAAAGCTGTTGAACACGGCATTGGTCTTGCTATTGTAGGCTCTCTTGTATCGGGCTTGGAGTCTGTCAATCTGTCTATCGAGGACGCCGACTTGTCGCACCGATGTTTTAAACTTTCTCTCAACCGCTCGCAATCTCTGGTCAATTGTGGTTTTCATGGTTGGTAATTTTCAAGTTGACCCGATGGTCGATGAATTAATGGTGAAATAGTGAGTTGATTTGGATTTTATACTCTACTCACAATCACTCGGTGAGAAAAAGTGCCAATTAGGCCTATTAATTGCCATATTGGTGATTTTAACTCACTCCTCAGATACATTGAGCCCAGGCCTATACAATTATTTGATTACAATCAAGGCGATATCATTGCTTGGCCGGTGAAAAGTATCAATCAATTTCGGCTGAATGAGTAATGTCAACTCGAGTTGACATGGCAATTACGCTGCCGGGTGACACGCGACCGCACAAGTATAAATTGGACGAGATAACCCGTCCCAGTTCACTATTCAACCTGTGAACATCGGAACATATCAAACCGACACCAAAGAAAACATGGAAAACTCAACCAAGTCAGCGCAACTCCACCAACTTGAAGAAAAGTTTTATAAGGCATGCGACCAGATCGTGATGATAGACAGAAAGCTTCAAGACATAACACTCCGGTATAACCACGCTAACGAGGAGGGTCACCGCTCGATGCGCTACAACAGGCGACTCCAGCTTGTAACCCTTGAGGGTGTCAGGGCCGCCTATTACAAATTTGCCGAACTCACTGCAAACAAGATGACAGAGTTGAGATGCGAGCTGTTCGGCGACGAGATTCAACTTCAAGACGATAAGTACGACAGTGATTGCTAGTTACACCAAACGGTTCTTTTCAGAACCACAAAATATTTCCAAAGAGACCAACCTGTCACAATATAACATGTCAACAGAAATTAAATGTATGCAGTTTGTAATTATGTCGCTGGCCTACTGTTATAACTAGCCCAAAAAGTCGGCCTCTGATGTCTACGACCATATCATGTTGAAAACACCGGTTCTCGTCCGATCACCGAAGCCAAGCAACGTCGAGCGTGGTTAGTACGTTGATGGGTGACCGCCTCTGAATACCACGTGTTGTAGACTTCAGTTTTTTCGTTATTTTTTTCTCATAATTCTTCCAATATCACTGCACGATTAGGACGGCTGGAAATGACCAAAGGTCAAAGGTCAAAGCTAGATAACGTAAGCGTGGTCATTTTTTGTATTTCCCTGACTTTTTCTCGATGATCCGCAATTGACATGGCCTACATGGATGAGGCGACAACTGACGACGAGCTGAATGATATGTTCATCAGATCATTACGAATAGCTTGCAATACATTTCTTTTGTCTACAGACACAGGAACTACTCGGCATCCCATTTTCCAAAATCAAACACATAATGAACAACTTGGCAAGCTCTAGCCAACTCGGGCTGGACACGATCACTCTGGTTTCTCTTCGATTCCACGCATAAATCTTTCGCCTTTTACTAAAGATTTCCGTAGAGAGGAACACTCTAATGAGTCTATGGTCTCATTAGGGAGTTTTTTTTGTTATTCATGTGCGGTCAACCCCTAACCGTAGTTCCTAAAATCACTGATTTCTCGGTCCTTACAGTATGTCAGAGTTGATTCAGCAGTTGTTTTGGCAAAGACATGTTTTTTTTGAGTTTCTGAAACCTAGAGCGCTACTCAATAGGCGACTAACAAGAAACTACGCATTTATACTGTTGTTGCCGACGTATGTGTACACTGAACTTGGGATGTGCGTCGGCCCCGTGTTGAAATGTCGTCCAGTGCCAGTTGGTGCGCTTTTCGCTGATTTGTGCAAAATTCAACATATCTCAAAAGTTCAATGGTTGACCCTCGATTTTTTTTTTGATTTTTGTATAGCGTAAGCAACTGTCTTTCATGGGAGAATGGTCTCTGTAAGAATTATTCAGGAAGAAATGTATAATATTTGGGGTTTTTCGTGATTGTCCGGCCCAATTGGCAATATTGCCATTTGGGATGGTGAACAGAGCTAGGAGCAAATGCGACGCTAATGATTTATTTAAGGAAATAAAATGCCCGATTTAACATCCTGCAGAATCAGGGGAATCGGGCGTTTCCAGTGATATACGACACAAATGGGTTGTCCTCATGCATTCACTTTGAAAACTCATTTTAAAATAGATGTTACGTCCTGTTAATGGGGCACGTCATCATCGCGTACATTTGGGAAAAACTCCCTAACGAGACCTATAGACATTTTTGCAGCCCTGCCATCGCAGGGTAGTTAATGCCAAAGTGACTCCAATCCAACCAACCTCATACCTCAAAGTTATAAACTGATAAGCTGCCCCCCTCCCCACCACCACCGTCATCACCGCCCAATAGAGAATTTAGTCGCACACTGAAGAATGATTTGCCTTGGCGAGTATTAAAAGTTTGTTCGGACTTGCGGTCAACTGGGATGATATTCACTTAGTGACGTCATTGGTCCGTCTGTGATGACGTCACCAACAGGCCCAGCATCGTTTTCTTTGGCTAGCAACGGGCTATTTCAAGGGAGACATTCGCCCCTTCTTTTTACATCGAAGCAAACTAATTGCACAGAATTATCTCATTTTACTATTTTGATTGGCTCTGAAAAGAACCGTTTTAATTATTATAAAGACTCATTCTACTCTTTTGCTCATAAGCTCCTCTTGCATTTCTTTTTGTAGTCGACTCTTCTCGGCGGCTCTTTCGCATGCATAGAGGTAAAACACTTGACGCACACCTTCTACAGTTGAAAGTTGAAGACGAAAGCTGTTGAACACGGCATTGGTCTTGCTATTGTAGGCTCTCTTGTATCGGGCTTGGAGTCTGTCAATCTGTCTATCGAGGACGCCGACTTGTCGCACCGATGTTTTAAACTTTCTCTCAACCGCTCGCAATCTCTGGTCAATTGTGGTTTTCATGGTTGGTAATTTTCAAGTTGACCCGATGGTCGATGAATTAATGGTGAAATAGTGAGTTGATTTGGATTTTATACTCTACTCACAATCACTCGGTGAGAAAAAGTGCCAATTAGGCCTATTAATTGCCATATTGGTGATTTTAACTCACTCCTCAGATACATTGAGCCCAGGCCTATACAATTATTTGATTACAATCAAGGCGATATCATTGCTTGGCCGGTGAAAAGTATCAATCAATTTCGGCTGAATGAGTAATGTCAACTCGAGTTGACATGGCAATTACGCTGCCGGGTGACACGCGACCGCACAAGTATAAATTGGACGAGAGAACCCGTCCCAGTTCACTATTCAACCTGTAAACATCGGAACATATCAAACCGACACCAAAGAAAACATGGAAAACTCAACCAAGTCAGCGCAACTCCACCAACTTGAAGAAAAGTTTTATAAGGCATGCGACCAGATCGTGATGATAGACAGAAAGCTTCAAGACATAACACTCCGGTACAACCACACTAACGAGGAGGGTCACCGCTCGATGCGCTACAACAGGCGACTCCAGCTTGTAACCCTTGAGGGTGTCAGGGCCGCCTATTACAAATTTGCCGAACTCACTGCAAACAAGATGACAGAGTTGAGATGCGAGCTGTTCGGCGACGAGATTCTACTTCAAGACGATGAGTACGACAGTGATTGCTAGTTACACCAAACGGTTCTTTTCAGAACCACAAAATATTTCCAAAGAGACCAACCTGTCACAATATAACATGTCAACAGAAATTAAATGTATGCAGTTTGTAATTATGTCGCTGGCCTACTGTTATAACTAGCCCAAAAAGTCGGCCTCTGATGTCTACGACCATATCATGTTGAAAACACCGGTTCTCGTCCGATCACCGAAGCCAAGCAACGTCGAGCGTGGTTAGTACGTTGATGGGTGACCGTCTCTGAATACCACGTGTTGTAGACTTCAGTTTTTTCGTTATTTTTTTCTCATAATTCTTCCAATATCACTGCACGATTAGGACGGCTGGAAATGACCAAAGGTCAAAGGTCAAAGCTAGATAACGTAAGCGTGGTCATTTTTTGTATTTCCCTGACTTTTTCTCGATGATCCGCAATTGACATGGCCTACATGGATGAGGCGACAACTGACGACGAGCTGAATGATATGTTCATCAGATCATTACGAATAGCTTGCAATACATTTCTTTTGTCTACAGACACAGGAACTACTCGGCATCCCATTTTCCAAAATCAAACACATAATGAACAACTTGGCAAGCTCTAGCCAACTCGGGCTGGACACCATCACTCTGGTTTCTCTTCGATTCCACGCATAAATCTTTCGCCTTTTACTAAAGATTTCCGTAGAGAGGAACACTCTAATGAGTCTATGGTCTCATTAGGGAGTTTTTTTTGTTATTCATGTGCGGTCAACCCCTAACCGTAGTTCCTAAAATCACTGATTTCTCGGTCCTTACAGTATGTCAGCGTTGATTCAGCAGTTGTTTTGGCAAAGACATGTTTTTTTTGAGTTTCTGAAACCTAGAGCGCTACTCAATAGGCGACTAACAAGAAACTACGCATTTATACTGTTGTTGCCGACGTATGTGTACACTGAACTTGGGATGTGCGTCGGCCCCGTGTTGAAATGTCGTCCAGTGCCAGTTGGTGCGCTTTTCGCTGATTTGTGCAAAATTCAACATATCTCAAAAGTTCAATGGTTGACCCTCGATTTTTTTTGATTTTTGTATAGCGTAAGCAACTGTCTTTCATGGGAGAATGGTCTCTGTAAGAATTATTCAGGAAGAAATGTATAATATTTGGGGTTTTTCGTGATTGTCCGGCCCAATTGGCAATATTGCCATTTGGGATGGTGAACAGAGCTAGGAGCAAATGCGACGCTAATGATTTATTTAAGGAAATAAAATGCCCGATTTAACATCCTGCAGAATCAGGGGAATCGGGCGTTTCCAGTGATATACGACACAAATGGGTTGTCCTCATGCATTCACTTTGAAAACTCATTTTAAAATAGATGTTACGTCCTGTTAATGGGGCACGTCATCATCGCGTACATTTGGGAAAAACTCCCTAACGAGACCTATAGACATTTTTGCAGCCCTGCCATCGCAGGGTAGTTAATGCCAAAGTGACTCCAATCCAACCAACCTCATACCTCAAAGTTATAAACTGATAAGCTGCCCCCCTCCCCACCACCACCGTCATCACCGCCCAATAGAGAATTTAGTCGCACACTGAAGAATGATTTGCCTTGGCGAGTATTAAAAGTTTGTTCGGACTTGCGGTCAACTGGGATGATATTCACTTAGTGACGTCATTGGTCCGTCTGTGATGACGTCACCAACAGGCCCAGCATCGTTTTCTTTGGCTAGCAACGGGCTATTTCAAGGGAGACATTCGCCCCTTCTTTTTACATCGAAGCAAACTAATTGCAGAGAATTATCTCATTTTACTATTTTGATTGGTTCTGAAAAGAACCGTTTTAATTATTATAAAGACTCATTCTACTCTTTTGCTCATAAGCTCCTCTTGCATTTCTTTTTGTAGTCGACTCTTCTCGGCGGCTCTTTCGCATGCATAGAGGTAAAACACTTGACGCACACCTTCTACAGTTGAAAGTTGAAGACGAAAGCTGTTGAACACGGCATTGGTCTTGCTATTGTAGGCTCTCTTGTATCGGGCTTGGAGTCTGTCAATCTGTCTATCGAGGACGCCGACTTGTCGCACCGATGTTTTAAACTTTCTCTCAACCGCTCGCAATCTCTGGTCAATTGTGGTTTTCATGGTTGGTAATTTTCAAGTTGACCCGATGGTCGATGAATTAATGGTGAAATAGTGAGTTGATTTGGATTTTATACTCTACTCACAATCACTCGGTGAGAAAAAGTGCCAATTAGGCCTATTAATTGCCATATTGGTGATTTTAACTCACTCCTCAGATACATTGAGCCCAGGCCTATACAATTATTTGATTACAATCAAGGCGATATCATTGCTTGGCCGGTGAAAAGTATCAATCAATTTCGGCTGAATGAGTAATGTCAACTCGAGTTGACATGGCAATTACGCTGCCGGGTGACACGCGACCGCACAAGTATAAATTGGACGAGATAACCCGTCCCAGTTCACTATTCAACCTGTGAACATCGGAACATATCAAACCGACACCAAAGAAAACATGGAAAATTCAACCAAGTCAGCGCAACTCCACCAACTTGAAGAAAAGTTTTATAAGGCATGCGACCAGATCGTGATGATAGACAGAAAGCTTCAAGACATAACACTCCGGTACAACCACACTAACGAGGAGGGTCACCGCTCGATGCGCTACAACAGGCGACTCCAGCTTGTAACCCTTGAGGGTGTCAGGGCCGCCTATTACAAATTTGCCGAACTCACTGCAAACAAGATGACAGAGTTGAGATGCGAGCTGTTCGGCGACGAGATTCTACTTCAAGACGATGAGTACGACAGTGATTGCTAGTTACACCAAACGGTTCTTTTCAGAACCACAAAATATTTCCAAAGAGACCAACCTGTCACAATATAACATGTCAACAGAAATTAAATGTATGCAGTTTGTAATTATGTCGCTGGCCTACTGTTATAACTAGCCCAAAAAGTCGGCCTCTGATGTCTACGACCATATCATGTTGAAAACACCGGTTCTCGTCCGATCACCGAAGCCAAGCAACGTCGAGCGTGGTTAGTACGTTGATGGGTGACCGTCTCTAAATACCACGTGTTGTAGACTTCAGTTTTTTCGTTATTTTTTTCTCATAATTCTTCCAATATCACTGCACGATTAGGACGGCTGGAAATGACCAAAGGTCAAAGGTCAAAGCTAGATAACGTAAGCGTGGTCATTTTTTGTATTTCCCTGACTTTTTCTCGATGATCCGCAATTGACATGGCCTACATGGATGAGGCGACAACTGACTACGAGCTGAATGATATGTTCATCAGATCATTACGAATAGCTTGCAATACATTTCTTTTGTCTACAGACACAGGAACTACTCGGCATCCCATTTTCCAAAATCAAACACATAATGAACAACTTGGCAAGCTCTAGCCAACTCGGGCTGGACACCATCACTCAGGTTTCTCTTCGATTCCACGCATAAATCTTTCGCCTTTTACTAAAGATTTCCGTAGAGAGGAACACTCTAATGAGTCTATGGTCTCATTAGGGAGTTTTTTTTGTTATTCATGTGCGGTCAACCCCTAACCGTAGTTCCTAAAATCACTGATTTCTCGGTCCTTACAGTATGTCAGCGTTGATTCAGCAGTTGTTTTGGCAAAGACATGTTTTTTTTGAGTTTCTGAAACCTAGAGCGCTACTCAATAGGCGACTAACAAGAAACTACGCATTTATACTGTTGTTGCCGACGTATGTGTACACTGAACTTGGGATGTGCGTCGGCCCCGTGTTGAAATGTCGTCCAGTGCCAGTTGGTGCGCTTTTCGCTGATTTGTGCAAAATTCAACATATCTCAAAAGTTCAATGGTTGACCCTCGATTTTTTTTTGATTTTTGTATAGCGTAAGCAACTGTCTTTCATGGGAGAATGGTCTCTGTAAGAATTATTCAGGAAGAAATGTATAATATTTGGGGTTTTTCGTGATTGTCCGGCCCAATTGGCAATATTGCCATTTGGGATGGTGAACAGAGCTAGGAGCAAATGCGATGCTAATGATTTATTTAAAGAAATAAAATGCCCGATTTAACATCCTGCAGAATCAGGGGAATCGGGCGTTTCCAGTGATATACGACACAAATGGGTTGTCCTCATGCATTCACTTTGAAAACTCATTTTAAAATAGATGTTACGTCCTGTTAATGGGGCACGTCATCATCGCGTACATTTGGGAAAAACTCCCTAACGAGACCTATAGACATTTTTGCAGCCCTGCCATCGCAGGGTAGTTAATGCCAAAGTGACTCCAATCCAACCAACCTCATACCTCAAAGTTATAAACTGATAAGCTGCCCCCCTCCCCACCACCACCGTCATCACTGCCCAATGGCGAATTTAGTCGCACACTGAAGAATGATTTGCCTTGGCGAGTATTAAAAGTTTGTTCGGACTTGCGGTCAACTGGGATGATATTCACTTAGTGACGTCATTGGTCCGTCTGTGATGACGTCACCAACAGGCCCAGCATCGTTTTCTTTGGCTAGCAACGGGCTATTTCAAGGGAGACATTCGCCCCTTCTTTTTACATCGAAGCAAACTAATTGCAGAGAATTATCTCATTTTACTATTTTGATTGGTTCTGAAAAGAACCGTTTTAATTATTATAAAGACTCATTCTACTCTTTTGCTCATAAGCTCCTCTTGCATTTCTTTTTGTAGTCGACTCTTCTCGGCGGCTCTTTCGCATGCATAGAGGTAAAACACTTGACGCACACCTTCTACAGTTGAAAGTTGAAGACGAAAGCTGTTGAACACGGCATTGGTCTTGCTATTGTAGGCTCTCTTGTATCGGGCTTGGAGTCTGTCAATCTGTCTATCGAGGACGCCGACTTGTCGCACCGATGTTTTAAACTTTCTCTCAACCGCTCGCAATCTCTGGTCAATTGTGGTCTTCATGGTTGGTAATTTTCAAGTTGACCCGATGGTCGATGAATTAATGGTGAAATAGTGAGTTGATTTGGATTTTATACTCTACTCACAATCACTCGGTGAGAAAAAGTGCCAATTAGGCCTATTAATTGCCATATTGGTGATTTTAACTCACTCCTCAGATACATTGAGCCCAGGCCTATACAATTATTTGATTACAATCAAGGCGATATCATTGCTTGGCCGGTGAGACGTATCAATCAATTTCGGCTGAATGAGTAATGTCAACTCGAGTTGACATGGTAATTACGCTGCCGGGTGACACGCGACCGCACAAGTATAAATTGGACGAGATAACCCGTCCCACTATTCAACCTGTGAACATCGGAACATATCAAACCGACACCAAAGAAAACATGGAAAACTCAACCAAGTCAGCGCAACTCCACCAACTTGAAGAAAAGTTTTATAAGGCATGCGACCAGATCGTGATGATAGACAGAAAGCTTCAAGACATAACACTTCGGTACAACCACGCTAACGAGGAGGGTCACCGCTCGATGCGCTACAACAGGCGACTCCAGCTTGTAACCCTTGAGGGTGTCAGGGCCGCCTATTACAAATTTGCCGAACTCACTGCAAACAAGATGACAGAGTTGAGATGCGAGCTGTTCGGCGACGAGATTCTACTTCAAGACGATGAGTACGACAGTGATTGATAGTTACACCAAACGGTTCTTTTCAGAACCACAAAATATTTCCAAAGAGACCAACCTGTCACAATATAACATGTCAACAGAAATTAAATGTATGCAGCTTGTAATTATGTCGCTGGCCTACTGTTATAACTAGCCCAAAAAGTCGGCCTCTGATGTCTACGACCATATCATGTTGAAAACACCGGTTCTCGTCCGATCACCGAAGCTAAGCAACGTCGAGCGTAGTTAGTACGTTGATGGGTGACCGCCTCTGAATACCACGTGTTGTAGACTTCAGTTTTTTCGTTATTTTTTTCTCATAATTCTTCCAATATCACTGCACGGTTGGGACGGCTGGAACTGACCAAAGGTCAAAGGTCAAAGCTAGATAACGTAAGCGTGGTCATTTTTTGTATTTCCCTGACTTTTTCTCGATGATCCGCAATTGACATGGCCTACATGGATGAGGCGACAACTGACGACGAGCTGAATGATATGTTCATCAGATCATTACGAATAGCTTGCAATACATTTCTTTTGTCTACAGACTCAGGAACTACTCGGCATCCCATTTTCCAAAATCAAACACATAATGAACAACTTGGCAAGCTCTAGCCAACTCGGGCTGGACACCATCACTCTGGTTTCTCTTCGATTCCACGCATAAATCTTTCGCCTTTTACTAAAGATTTCCGTAGAGAGGAACACTCTAGTGAGTCTATGGTCTCATTAGGGAGTTTTTTTTGTTATTCATGCGCGGTCAACCCCTAACCGTAGTTCCTAAAATCACTGATTTCTCGGTCCTTACAGTATGTCAGCGTTGATTCAGCAGTTGTTTTGGCAAAGACATGTTTTTTTTGAGTTTCTGAAACCTAGAGCGCTACTCAATAGGCGACTAACAAGAAACTACGCATTTATACTGTTGTTGCCGACGTATGTGTACACTGAACTTGGGATGTGCGTCGGCCCCGTGTTGAAATGTCGTCCAGTGCCAGTTGGTGCGCTTTTCGCTGATTTGTGCAAAATTCAACATATCTCAAAAGTTCAATGGTTGACCCTCGATCTTTTTTTGATTTTTGTATAGCGTAAGCAACTGTCTTTCATGGGAGAATGGTCTCTGTAAGAATTATTTAGGAAGAAATGTATAATATTTGGGGTTTTTCGTGATTGTCCGGCCCAATTGGCAATATTGCCATTTGGGATGGTGAACAGAGCTAGGAGCAAATGCGACGCTAATGATTTATTTAAAGAAATAAAATGCCCGATTTAACATCCTGCAGAATCAGGGGAATCGGGCGTTTCCAGTGATATACGACACAAATGGGTTGTCCGCATGCATTCACTTTGAAAACTCATTTTAAAATAGATGTTACGTCCTGTTAATGGGGCACGTCATCATCGCGTACATTTGGGAAAAACTCCCTAACGAGACCTATAGACATTTTTGCAGCCCTGCCATCGCAGGATAGTTAATGCCAAAGTGACTCCAATCCAACCAACCTCATACCTCAAAGTTATAAACTGATAAGCTGCCCCCCTCCCCACCACCACCGTCATCACTGCCCAATGGAGAATTTAGTCGCACACTGAAGAATGATTTGCCTTGGCGAGTATTAAAAGTTTGTTCGGACTTGCGGTCAACAGGGATGATATTCACTTAGTGACGTCATTGGTCCGTCTGTGATGACGTCACCAACAGGCCCAGCATCGTTTTCTTTGGCTAGCAACGGGCTATTTCAAGGGAGACATTCGCCCCTTCTTTTTACATCGAAGCAAACTAATTGCACAGAATTATCTCATTTTACTATTTTGATTGGTTCTGAAAAGAACCGTTTTAATTATTATAAAGACTCATTCTACTCTTTTGCTCATAAGCTCCTCTTGCATTTCTTTTTGTAGTCGACTCTTCTCGGCGGCTCTTTCGCATGCATAGAGGTAAAACACTTGACGCACACCTTCTACAGTTGAAAGTTGAAGACGAAAGCTGTTGAACACGGCATTGGTCTTGCTATTGTAGGCTCTCTTGTATCGGGCTTGGAGTCTGTCAATCTGTCTATCGAGGACGCCGACTTGTCGCACCGATGTTTTAAACTTTCTCTCAACCGCTCGCAATCTCTGGTCAATTGTGGTTTTCATGGTTGGTAATTTTCAAGTTGACCCGATGGTCGATGAATTAATGGTGAAATAGTGAGTTGATTTGGATTTTATACTCTACTCACAATCACTCGGTGAGAAAAAGTGCCAATTAGGCCTATTAATTGCCATATTGGTGATTTTAACTCACTCCTCAGATACATTGAGCCCAGGCCTATACAATTATTTGATTACAATCAAGGCGATATCATTGCTTGGCCGGTGAGACGTATCAATCAATTTCCGCTGAATGAGTAATGTCAACTCGAGTTGACATGGTAATTACGCTGCCGGGTGACACGCGACCGCACAAGTATAAATTGGACGAGATAACCCGTCCCAGTTCACTATTCAACCTGTGAACATCGGAACATATCAAACCGACACCAAAGAAATCATGGAAAACTCAACCAAGTCAGCGCAACTCCACCAACTTGAAGAAAAGTTTTATAAGGCATGCGACCAGATCGTGATGATAGACAGAAATCTTCAAGACATAACACTTCGGTACAACCACGCTAACGAGGAGGGTCACCGCTCGATGCGCTACAACAGGCGACTCCAGCTTGTAACCCTTGAGGGTGTCAGGGCCGCCTATTACAAATTTGCCGAACTCACTGCAAACAAGATGACAGAGTTGAGATGCGAGCTGTTCGGCGACGTGATTCTACTTCAAGACGATGAGTACGACAGTGATTGATAGTTACACCAAACGGTTCTTTTCAGAACCACAAAATATTTCCAAAGAGACCAACCTGTCACAATATAACATGTCAACAGAAATTAAATGTATGCAGCTTGTAATTATGTCGCTGGCCTACTGTTATAACTAGCCCAAAAAGTCGGCCTCTGATGTCTACGACCATATCATGTTGAAAACACCGGTTCTCGTCCGATCACCGAAGCCAAGCAACGTCGAGCGTAGTTAGTACGTTGATGGGTGACCGCCTCTGAATAACACGTGTTGTAGACTTCAGTTTTTTCGTTATTTTTTTCTCATAATTCTTCCAATATCACTGCACGGTTGGGACGGCTGGAACTGACCAAAGGTCAAAGGTCAAAGCTAGATAACGTAAGCGTGGTCATTTTTTGTATTTCCCTGACTTTTTCTCGATGATCCGCAATTGACATGGCCTACATGGATGAGGCGACAACTGACGACGAGCTGAATGATATGTTCATCAGATCATTACGAATAGCTTGCAATACATTTCTTTTGTCTACAGACTCAGGAACTACTCGGCATCCCATTTTCCAAAATCAAACACATAATGAACAACTTGGCAAGCTCTAGCCAACTCGGGCTGGACACCATCACTCTGGTTTCTCTTCGATTCCACGCATAAATCTTTCGCCTTTTACTAAAGATTTCCGTAGAGAGGAACACTCTAATGAGTCTATGGTCTCATTAGGGAGTTTTTTTTGTTATTCATGCGCGGTCAACCCCTAACCGTAGTTCCTAAAATCACTGATTTCTCGGTCCTTACAGTATGTCAGCGTTGATTCAGCAGTTGTTTTGGCAAAGACATGTTTTTTTTGAGTTTCTGAAACCTAGAGCGCTACTCAATAGGCGACTAACAAGAAACTACGCATTTATACTGTTGTTGCCGACGTATGTGTACACTGAACTTGGGATGTGCGTCGGCCCCGTGTTGAAATGTCGTCCAGTGCCAGTTGGTGCGCTTTTCGCTGATTTGTGCAAAATTCAACATATCTCAAAAGTTCAATGGTTGACCCTCGATTTTTTTTTGATTTTTGTATAGCGTAAGCAACTGTCTTTCATGGGAGAATGGTCTCTGTAAGAATTATTCAGGAAGAAATGTATAATATTTGGGGTTTTTCGTGATTGTCCGGCCCAATTGGCAATATTGCCATTTGGGATGGTGAACAGAGCTAGGAGCAAATGCGACGCTAATGATTTATTTAAAGAAATAAAATGCCCGATTTAACATCCTGCAGAATCAGGGGAATCGGGCGTTTCCAGTGATATACGACACAAATGGGTTGTCCTCATGCATTCACTTTGAAAACTCATTTTAAAATAGATGTTACGTCCTGTTAATGGGGCACGTCATCATCGCGTACATTTGGGAAAAACTCCCTAACGAGACCTATAGACATTTTTGCAGCCCTGCCATCGCAGGGTAGTTAATGCCAAAGTGACTCCAATCCAACCAACCTCATACCTCAAAGTTATAAACTGATAAGCTGCCCCCCTCCCCACCACCACCGTCATCACCGCCCAATAGAGAATTTAGTCGCACACTGAAGAATGATTTGCCTTGGCGAGTATTAAAAGTTTGTTCGGACTTGCGGTCAACTGGGATGATATTCACTTAGTGACGTCATTGGTCCGTCTGTGATGACGTCACCAACAGGCCCAGCATCGTTTTCTTTGGCTAGCAACGGGCTATTTCAAGGGAGACATTCGCCCCTTCTTTTTACATCGAAGCAAACTAATTGCACAGAATTATCTCATTTTACTATTTTGATTGGTTCTGAAAAGAACCGTTTTAATTATTATAAAGACTCATTCTACTCTTTTGCTCATAAGCTCCTCTTGCATTTCTTTTTGTAGTCGACTCTTCTCGGCGGCTCTTTCGCATGCATAGAGGTAAAACACTTGACGCACACCTTCTACAGTTGAAAGTTGAAGACGAAAGCTGTTGAACACGGCATTGGTCTTGCTATTGTAGGCTCTCTTGTATCGGGCTTGGAGTCTGTCAATCTGTCTATCGAGGACGCCGACTTGTCGCACCGATGTTTTAAACTTTCTCTCAACCGCTCGCAATCTCTGGTCAATTGTGGTTTTCATGGTTGGTAATTTTCAAGTTGACCCGATGGTCGATGAATTAATGGTGAAATAGTGAGTTGATTTGGATTTTATACTCTACTCACAATCACTCGGTGAGAAAAAGTGCCAATTAGGCCTATTAATTGCCATATTGGTGATTTTAACTCACTCCTCAGATACATTGAGCCCAGGCCTATACAATTATTTGATTACAATCAAGGCGATATTATTGCTTGGCCGGTGAAAAGTATCAATCAATTTCGGCTGAATGAGTAATGTCAACTCGAGTTGACATGGCAATTACGCTGCCGGGTGACACGCGACCGCACAAGTATAAATTGGACGAGATAACCCGTCCCAGTTCACTATTCAACCTGTGAACATCGGAACATATCAAACCGACACCAAAGAAAACATGGAAAACTCAACCAAGTCAGCGCAACTCCACCAACTTGAAGAAAAGTTTTATAAGGCATGCGACCAGATCGTGATGATAGACAGGAAGCTTCAAGACATAACACTCCGGTACAACCACGCTAACGAGGAGGGTCACCGCTCGATGCGCTACAACAGGCGACTCCAGCTTGTAACCCTTGAGGGTGTCAGGGCCGCCTATTACAAATTTGCCGAACTCACTGCAAACAAGATGACAGAGTTGAGATGCGAGCTGTTCGGCGACGAGATTCTACTTCAAGACCATAAGTACGACAGTGATTGCTAGTTACACCAAACGGTTCTTTTCAGAACCACAAAATATTTCCAAAGAGACCAACCTGTCACAATATAACATGTCAACAGAAATTAAATGTATGCAGTTTGTAATTATGTCGCTGGCCTACTGTTATAACTAGCCCAAAAAGTCGGCCTCTGATGTCTACGACCATATCATGTTGAAAACACCGGTTCTCGTCCGATCACCGAAGCCAAGCAACGTCGAGCGTGGTTAGTACGTTGATGGGTGACCGCCTCTGAATACCACGTGTTGTAGACTTCAGTTTTTTCGTTATTTTTTTCTCATAATTCTTCCAATATCACTGCACGATTAGGACGGCTGGAAATGACCAAAGGTCAAAGGTCAAAGCTAGATAACGTAAGCGTGGTCATTTTTTGTATTTCCCTGACTTTTTCTCGATGATCCGCAATTGACATGGCCTACATGGATGAGGCGACAACTGACGACGAGCTGAATGATATGTTCATCAGATCATTACGAATAGCTTGCAATACATTTCTTTTGTCTACAGACTCAGGAACTACTCGGCATCCCATTTTCCAAAATCAAACACATAATGAACAACTTGGCAAGCTCTAGCCAACTCGGGCTGGACACCATCACTCTGGTTTCTCTTCGATTCCACGCATAAATCTTTCGCCTTTTACTAAAGATTTCCGTAGAGAGGAACACTCTAATGAGTCTATGGTCTCATTAGGGAGTTTTTTTTGTTATTCATGCGCGGTCAACCCCTAACCGTAGTTCCTAAAATCACTGATTTCTCGGTCCTTACAGTATGTCAGCGTTGATTCAGCAGTTGTTTTGGCAAAGACATGTTTTTTTTGAGTTTCTGAAACCCAGAAGTATTAAGGTAGCAGGAAGGGTTGGGCGTTTGTGGTTTCTGAGTCTGAGGGGGTTGGTGTCTGTTGACTGTGCTTTAAGAGAGACTAGGCATGGCGCCAGTCTCTCTTAAAGCACAGTCAACAGGCATTTGGTCTCAGTATTTGGGTTTTGATTGCCATGACTGTACCCCTGTAAAAGTCAGAGGAGGAGAAGTTTGGAATGATGAAAGCATTGAAGAAGAAGAAATGTTATTATTGAGGAAAGCTAAATTTATTATGAGACTAGAAGGCAGTGTCCTGACTTGATTATTTTGAAAATGGCGGTCTGAACACATTAAAAGGTGGAACATGGCATTTTATCGACTTTGAAGTGCTCCGCAGTTAAAGGGAGACTATAGGCAGCAGCTAGGTAGGCAAGATAAAGTCATACAAATTTGCCAATAGGGGTCAGTCATATCTCTAGGCATGGCGCCAGTCTCTCTTAAAGCACAGTCAACAGGCATTTGATCTTAGTATTTGGGTAAGTACAGAATCAAGGCAGCACAGAGAGCAATGATTGAACGATGCTGTGGACAAGTCCAAGGATACTGCATCAGTCACGACCAACTTCTCATCAGAAAGCGTCACCACCAGCATATTCAATGTTCAGTTCCAACCTGTACCAGTCCAATGCACGCCTGTGATGGTCAGCAGTGGTCAGCTTAGCGCGATATGGAACATTCTTCCGAAACTCAAGCGAGGGAAGTCTGCTCATTTGCCTATCTCGTGCACTGCTCCTTCTTGTCAAACATCGTAGTGAAATCGTGGTACAGTGGGGCGTCCTCGAGGATTGCAGCTGGTCGGACAGACGTGAGGTGGAATGTGGGCGGCTGCACTTCTTCGTTGATGTGCGATGGCAGATAGCACAGTTGTTGCGTTGCATGACAGCTGAAAGTGAATGTGATATCATAGAACTGAGGCGTTTGCAATGAGACTATAGGTGAAGTAGAAGCAAGGAATGAAATGGGCCATCTTCCAGTGACTAATATACAGAGTAAGGGCCCTGGGTGTTGTTAGATTCAGCATTGAATGTATTCCTCGTACAAGCGTGAATAGTGTGGACATACAGTGAGAGGTGAGAGACCCCTATTGACTACTTCTTGTAACTTTATCTTGGATATTATATTAGTATTGAACTTCTAGCCATGGAATATGAAGAAATTGAAGTTGTAGGCATGGAATATGAAAAATTATTCAACGGTGAAAGACATTATTCCATGAGGCTTTGCCGTGATCGCAAAGGACGCGACGTGATTGGTTCACATGCTAATGAGGTATGATAATGATAATTACCTCTATAATGCTACTTGGATAGCGACTGTGTCGTTGACTGCAACAGTGGTCTATGTCAATGTGTACCTGTAATGTCAATGAAGTATGATGAGGTGATGACGATAGTGCAATTATTAAATATTGGCAAGAGATCATACTGCAACATAGGTCTTGTTTTTGACAGATGACTGTGCGACATTCCCATTGGGTCTTGTTAGAGTCAGCGCTGCATGTATTCCTTGTACAAGCTTGAATAACTGTGACGGACTTTGAGGGGTGAGAGACCCCTATCGGCTACTTCGTCTAACTTTATCTTGCCTACCTAGCTGCTAGCAATAGTGCCCCTTTATCAAGACTGAAACACACTGTGTGGGGCTAAGAAATTACCTTTATAATCCTAGTTGGATAACCACTGTGTAGATGATTTGAAGAGTGCTCTGTGGATGTGTGCCTGTAATGTCAATGAAAGTATGATGAGGTGATGACGATAGCGGAATGACGAAATATTGGAAAGAGATCTATTCCTAGAAGAACATATGTCCTGTTTTGACTAGGTGGCGCATTTTAGAATCAGCAGTGAGCACTGTGTGTAACATGGTGGAGGCAGCGGAGATAATAACTGTGTCGAAAGTATTGTTATAGGGCCTTCCCTAGGCCCATGGGGTTAAATTTACAATCCACGATTGAAAAGACGTAGTTTGATCGCATTCAACTATAAATCCATTGAACAGTTGTGTTCCTTTAGTCAACCGATGACCTTTTGTTGGGCCATGATCGGGGATTGTAAACTGTAAATGTATTATGGACTGGGAGACGGGGGAAACACAAGTGAAATAGACCAAAACAAGTGATTTTGGGGCTTTGGTTTAGACGCATGCCCCACATGCGCCATGCGGGATTATACGGTTCATGTGAACTTGTTGACATCTACATGATCTAGTGCTGTTATTGGTCATGGTACATGGTAGGCCTAATCATCATGGCTATATGTTTCAGGAAAAGCTCGGATTAAAATGAACTGCCGATGAATAATGATGTTGTTCATGTTTACCATGTTTACTAGTACATAGCCATAGGGTATGCACTGGCCAGTGCACTTTCTGCACGTCGTCATGGTCATGTACGTGATACCGTAACCTTGCATATTTTGTTTTTTGAATGCGCATGCTTTTTGGGCAAAATCACTTGTACCAACACTAATGAATAATGTCTTCTTATCCCTATGACTCCATACACAGTGAGGGCATTGTCCCATTCCCATCAAATGGTAACTTATTGTACCGTATTAGGGTGGAAGTTGGGGAGCAGATACCTACCGTTGCACGCCTGTCATAATCAGTAGTGATGAGCTTAGCGCGATATGGAACATTCTTCAGAAACTCAATCGAGGGAAGTCTGCTCATTAGCATATCTCGCGCACTGCTCCTTCTTGTCAAACATCGTAGTGAAATCGAAATGGAAAACGTCTGGCTTTGCGCCAGACGTTGAGACTAATAAGTGAAGAACTAATAGGTAAAGAACTTCTACTTGCGCGAGACTGCTCTGATAAAATTATCATTGCAGAGACTACGGTGACGTACACATATATTTTTTACAATCAAAAATGCCCTCAAAAGACGACATGGAATGATTATTTTATTGATATTTCCTACTATATACCTTCCAATTATCACTTTATACAAATAGATCGGCGTTAGGTCGCATGCTTTTCTTTCCTGGTGACACTATAAAGCAAAATAGTTGCAACCCCGTAAATGCGCTATAAGTCCAATAATAAGTGACGGTGACCCGTTATAAATGTTTCGCCAGCTTCGCTTTTTTGCCGCTACGCGGCGCGTTGGGCCCTTGCGTCTAGAGCGCTACTCAATAGGCGACTAACAAGAAACTACGCATTTATACTGTTGTTGCCGACGTATGTGTACACTGAACTTGGGATGTGCGTCGGCCCCGTGTTGAAATGTCGTCCAGTGCCAGTTGGTGCGCTTTTCGCTGATTTGTGCAAAATTCAACATATCTCAAAAGTTCAATGGTTGACCCTCGATTTTTTTTTGATTTTTGTATAGCGTAAGCAACTGTCTTTCATGGGAGAATGGTCTCTGTAAGAATTATTCAGGAAGAAATGTATAATATTTGGGGTTTTTCGTGATTGTCCGGCCCAATTGGCAATATTGCCATTTGGGATGGTGAACAGAGCTAGGAGCAAATGCGACGCTAATGATTTATTTAAAGAAATAAAATGCCCGATTTAACATCCTGCAGAATCAGGGGAATCGGGCGTTTCCAGTGATATACGACACAAATGGGTTGTCCTCATGCATTCACTTTGAAAACTCATTTTAAAATAGATGTTACGTCCTGTTAATGGGGCACGTCATCATCGCGTACATTTGGGAAAAACTCCCTAACGAGACCTATAGACATTTTTGCAGCCCTGCCATCGCAGGGTAGTTAATGCCAAAGTGACTCCAATCCAACCAACCTCATACCTCAAAGTTATAAACTGATAAGCTGCCCCCCTCCCCACCACCACCGTCATCACTGCCCAATAGAGAATTTAGTCGCACACTGAAGAATGATTTGCCTTGGCGAGTATTAAAAGTTTGTTCGGACTTGCGGTCAACTGGGATGATATTCACTTAGTGACGTCATTGGTCCGTCTGTGATGACGTCACCAACAGGCCCAGCATCGTTGTTTTATCATATGTTAAAAAAAGGCTGTCAGGGTAATGTCAACCTTACCTTAAGGTCTCATTAGGGAGTTTTTTTTGTTATTCATGCGCGGCCAACCCCTAACCGTAGTTCCTAAAATCATTGATTTCTCGGTCCTTACAGTATGTCAGCGTTGATTCAGCAGTTGTTTTGGCAAAGACATGTTTTTTTGGAGTTTCTGAAACCTAGAGCGCTATTCAATAGGCGACTAACAAGAAACTACGCATTTATACTGTTGTTGCCGACGTATGTGTACACTGAACTTGGGATGTGCGTCGGCCCCGTGTTGAAATGCCGTCCAGTGCCAGTTGGTGCGTTTTTCGCTGATTTGTGCAAAATTCAACATATCTCAAAAGTTCAATGGTTGACCCTCGATTTTTTTTTGATTTTTGTATAGCGTAAGCAACTGTCTTTCATGGGAGAATGGTCTCTGTAAGAATTATTCAGGAAGAAATGTATAATATTTGGGGTTTTTCGTGATTGTCCGGCCCAATTGGCAATATTGCCATTTGGGATGGTGAACAGAGCTAGGAGCAAATCCGACGCTTATGATTTATTTAAAAAAATAAAATGCCCGATTTAACATCCTGCAGAATCAGGGGAATCGGGCGTTTCCAGTGATATACGACACAAATGGGTTGTCTTCATGCATTCACTTTGGAAACGCATTTTAAAATAGATGTTACGTCCTGTTAATGGGGCACGTCATCATCGCGTACATTTGGGAAAAACTCCCTAACGAGACCTTAAGACGTAAAGACGACATTTTCATGAGCTCAGAAACTATTAATTTCAACTTAACCACGTAGCTATGAATAATTTGAATAATTTCCAACAGAAATCTATATGAAATATGCAATATTGGTGAACAGAGCGCCGTTTGAAACAACAGTGCGTCATCGTTTTCTTCAACGCATTTTCAGTTTGCCCGAGGTGAAACTCGGCCCTTTTCATCAAATTTGGTATCTCATGGCAACGGAGGTGTCCTCTTAAAGAATCCAGTCGGACTTTTTGCACATATTGCAAAGAAATGCCTTGACTACCTGAAAATACAATCTGTTCGGCATTCCCAAGGTCAGTTTTGCTTGCAGCGCGAATGCAAAAAGACCAGTTGCGCTTAAAGGGGTACCTGTTTTAAGTGCTGTTTCCACCAAATGTGAACACTGCGGTGGCACAAGGCATGAATTGCCTTGCCCAAGGACTAAACAAATATGCTTCTATATGATATATGTTGAATATATGAATAGCTTGATTCTTTCCGGATAAGAATATGCATGTTTTGCAGTATGTGATTGACGCTGAACGTGATTATTTTGCACAATTGAGGCGTTCTATATATTTCGACGTATGGGATGCTAAGTATGACACAATTTGAGCAGATTGTCATAGTACATATGATATTTCTAGATGGTCGTTCCAGCCTTTCCTTTTGAGGAAACCAGTGTTGTCGGGTATCAGGAGACTTGTAGGAGGCTGCAGTTTTATCATATGTTAAAAAAAGGCTGTCAGGGTAATGTCAACCTTACCTTAAGGTCTCATTAGGGAGTTTTTTTTGTTATTCATGCGCGGCCAACCCCTAACCGTAGTTCCTAAAATCATTGATTTCTCGGTCCTTACAGTATGTCAGCGTTGATTCAGCAGTTGTTTTGGCAAAGACATGTTTTTTTGGAGTTTCTGAAACCTAGAGCGCTATTCAATAGGCGACTAACAAGAAACTACGCATTTATACTGTTGTTGCCGACGTATGTGTACACTGAACTTGGGATGTGCGTCGGCCCCGTGTTGAAATGCCGTCCAGTGCCAGTTGGTGCGTTTTTCGCTGATTTGTGCAAAATTCAACATATCTCAAAAGTTCAATGGTTGACCCTCGATTTTTTTTTGATTTTTGTATAGCGTAAGCAACTGTCTTTCATGGGAGAATGGTCTCTGTAAGAATTATTCAGGAAGAAATGTATAATATTTGGGGTTTTTCGTGATTGTCCGGCCCAATTGGCAATATTGCCATTTGGGATGGTGAACAGAGCTAGGAGCAAATCCGACGCTTATGATTTATTTAAAAAAATAAAATGCCCGATTTAACATCCTGCAGAATCAGGGGAATCGGGCGTTTCCAGTGATATACGACACAAATGGGTTGTCTTCATGCATTCACTTTGGAAACGCATTTTAAAATAGATGTTACGTCCTGTTAATGGGGCACGTCATCATCGCGTACATTTGGGAAAAACTCCCTAACGAGACCTTAAGACGTAAAGACGACATTTTCATGAGCTCAGAAACTATTAATTTCAACTTAACCACGTAGCTATGAATAATTTGAATAATTTCCAACAGAAATCTATATGAAATATGCAATATTGGTGAACAGAGCGCCGTTTGAAACAACAGTGCGTCATCGTTTTCTTCAACGCATTTTCAGTTTGCCCGAGGTGAAACTCGGCCCTTTTCATCAAATTTGGTATCTCATGGCAACGGAGGTGTCCTCTTAAAGAATCCAGTCGGACTTTTTGCACATATTGCAAAGAAATGCCTTGACTACCTGAAAATACAATCTGTTCGGCATTCCCAAGGTCAGTTTTGCTTGCAGCGCGAATGCAAAAAGACCAGTTGCGCTTAAAGGGGTACCTGTTTTAAGTGCTGTTTCCACCAAATGTGAACACTGCGGTGGCACAAGGCATGAATTGCCTTGCCCAAGGACTAAACAAATATGCTTCTATATGATATATGTTGAATATATGAATAGCTTGATTCTTTCCGGATAAGAATATGCATGTTTTGCAGTATGTGATTGACGCTGAACGTGATTATTTTGCACAATTGAGGCGTTCTATATATTTCGACGTATGGGATGCTAAGTATGACACAATTTGAGCAGATTGTCATAGTACATATGATATTTCTAGATGGTCGTTCCAGCCTTTCCTTTTGAGGAAACCAGTGTTGTCGGGTATCAGGAGACTTGTAGGAGGCTGCAGTTTTATCATATGTTAAAAAAAGGCTGTCAGGGTAATGTCAACCTTACCTTAAGGTCTCATTAGGGAGTTTTTTTTGTTATTCATGCGCGGCCAACCCCTAACCGTAGTTCCTAAAATCATTGATTTCTCGGTCCTTACAGTATGTCAGCGTTGATTCAGCAGTTGTTTTGGCAAAGACATGTTTTTTTGGAGTTTCTGAAACCTAGAGCGCTATTCAATAGGCGACTAACAAGAAACTACGCATTTATACTGTTGTTGCCGACGTATGTGTACACTGAACTTGGGATGTGCGTCGGCCCCGTGTTGAAATGCCGTCCAGTGCCAGTTGGTGCGTTTTTCGCTGATTTGTGCAAAATTCAACATATCTCAAAAGTTCAATGGTTGACCCTCGATTTTTTTTTGATTTTTGTATAGCGTAAGCAACTGTCTTTCATGGGAGAATGGTCTCTGTAAGAATTATTCAGGAAGAAATGTATAATATTTGGGGTTTTTCGTGATTGTCCGGCCCAATTGGCAATATTGCCATTTGGGATGGTGAACAGAGCTAGGAGCAAATCCGACGCTTATGATTTATTTAAAAAAATAAAATGCCCGATTTAACATCCTGCAGAATCAGGGGAATCGGGCGTTTCCAGTGATATACGACACAAATGGGTTGTCTTCATGCATTCACTTTGGAAACGCATTTTAAAATAGATGTTACGTCCTGTTAATGGGGCACGTCATCATCGCGTACATTTGGGAAAAACTCCCTAACGAGACCTTAAGACGTAAAGACGACATTTTCATGAGCTCAGAAACTATTAATTTCAACTTAACCACGTAGCTATGAATAATTTGAATAATTTCCAACAGAAATCTATATGAAATATGCAATATTGGTGAACAGAGCGCCGTTTGAAACAACAGTGCGTCATCGTTTTCTTCAACGCATTTTCAGTTTGCCCGAGGTGAAACTCGGCCCTTTTCATCAAATTTGGTATCTCATGGCAACGGAGGTGTCCTCTTAAAGAATCCAGTCGGACTTTTTGCACATATTGCAAAGAAATGCCTTGACTACCTGAAAATACAATCTGTTCGGCATTCCCAAGGTCAGTTTTGCTTGCAGCGCGAATGCAAAAAGACCAGTTGCGCTTAAAGGGGTACCTGTTTTAAGTGCTGTTTCCACCAAATGTGAACACTGCGGTGGCACAAGGCATGAATTGCCTTGCCCAAGGACTAAACAAATATGCTTCTATATGATATATGTTGAATATATGAATAGCTTGATTCTTTCCGGATAAGAATATGCATGTTTTGCAGTATGTGATTGACGCTGAACGTGATTATTTTGCACAATTGAGGCGTTCTATATATTTCGACGTATGGGATGCTAAGTATGACACAATTTGAGCAGATTGTCATAGTACATATGATATTTCTAGATGGTCGTTCCAGCCTTTCCTTTTGAGGAAACCAGTGTTGTCGGGTATCAGGAGACTTGTAGGAGGCTGCAGTTTTATCATATGTTAAAAAAAGGCTGTCAGGGTAATGTCAACCTTACCTTAAGGTCTCATTAGGGAGTTTTTTTTGTTATTCATGCGCGGCCAACCCCTAACCGTAGTTCCTAAAATCATTGATTTCTCGGTCCTTACAGTATGTCAGCGTTGATTCAGCAGTTGTTTTGGCAAAGACATGTTTTTTTGGAGTTTCTGAAACCTAGAGCGCTATTCAATAGGCGACTAACAAGAAACTACGCATTTATACTGTTGTTGCCGACGTATGTGTACACTGAACTTGGGATGTGCGTCGGCCCCGTGTTGAAATGCCGTCCAGTGCCAGTTGGTGCGTTTTTCGCTGATTTGTGCAAAATTCAACATATCTCAAAAGTTCAATGGTTGACCCTCGATTTTTTTTTGATTTTTGTATAGCGTAAGCAACTGTCTTTCATGGGAGAATGGTCTCTGTAAGAATTATTCAGGAAGAAATGTATAATATTTGGGGTTTTTCGTGATTGTCCGGCCCAATTGGCAATATTGCCATTTGGGATGGTGAACAGAGCTAGGAGCAAATCCGACGCTTATGATTTATTTAAAAAAATAAAATGCCCGATTTAACATCCTGCAGAATCAGGGGAATCGGGCGTTTCCAGTGATATACGACACAAATGGGTTGTCTTCATGCATTCACTTTGGAAACGCATTTTAAAATAGATGTTACGTCCTGTTAATGGGGCACGTCATCATCGCGTACATTTGGGAAAAACTCCCTAACGAGACCTTAAGACGTAAAGACGACATTTTCATGAGCTCAGAAACTATTAATTTCAACTTAACCACGTAGCTATGAATAATTTGAATAATTTCCAACAGAAATCTATATGAAATATGCAATATTGGTGAACAGAGCGCCGTTTGAAACAACAGTGCGTCATCGTTTTCTTCAACGCATTTTCAGTTTGCCCGAGGTGAAACTCGGCCCTTTTCATCAAATTTGGTATCTCATGGCAACGGAGGTGTCCTCTTAAAGAATCCAGTCGGACTTTTTGCACATATTGCAAAGAAATGCCTTGACTACCTGAAAATACAATCTGTTCGGCATTCCCAAGGTCAGTTTTGCTTGCAGCGCGAATGCAAAAAGACCAGTTGCGCTTAAAGGGGTACCTGTTTTAAGTGCTGTTTCCACCAAATGTGAACACTGCGGTGGCACAAGGCATGAATTGCCTTGCCCAAGGACTAAACAAATATGCTTCTATATGATATATGTTGAATATATGAATAGCTTGATTCTTTCCGGATAAGAATATGCATGTTTTGCAGTATGTGATTGACGCTGAACGTGATTATTTTGCACAATTGAGGCGTTCTATATATTTCGACGTATGGGATGCTAAGTATGACACAATTTGAGCAGATTGTCATAGTACATATGATATTTCTAGATGGTCGTTCCAGCCTTTCCTTTTGAGGAAACCAGTGTTGTCGGGTATCAGGAGACTTGTAGGAGGCTGCAGTTTTATCATATGTTAAAAAAAGGCTGTCAGGGTAATGTCAACCTTACCTTAAGGTCTCATTAGGGAGTTTTTTTTGTTATTCATGCGCGGCCAACCCCTAACCGTAGTTCCTAAAATCATTGATTTCTCGGTCCTTACAGTATGTCAGCGTTGATTCAGCAGTTGTTTTGGCAAAGACATGTTTTTTTGGAGTTTCTGAAACCTAGAGCGCTATTCAATAGGCGACTAACAAGAAACTACGCATTTATACTGTTGTTGCCGACGTATGTGTACACTGAACTTGGGATGTGCGTCGGCCCCGTGTTGAAATGCCGTCCAGTGCCAGTTGGTGCGTTTTTCGCTGATTTGTGCAAAATTCAACATATCTCAAAAGTTCAATGGTTGACCCTCGATTTTTTTTTGATTTTTGTATAGCGTAAGCAACTGTCTTTCATGGGAGAATGGTCTCTGTAAGAATTATTCAGGAAGAAATGTATAATATTTGGGGTTTTTCGTGATTGTCCGGCCCAATTGGCAATATTGCCATTTGGGATGGTGAACAGAGCTAGGAGCAAATCCGACGCTTATGATTTATTTAAAAAAATAAAATGCCCGATTTAACATCCTGCAGAATCAGGGGAATCGGGCGTTTCCAGTGATATACGACACAAATGGGTTGTCTTCATGCATTCACTTTGGAAACGCATTTTAAAATAGATGTTACGTCCTGTTAATGGGGCACGTCATCATCGCGTACATTTGGGAAAAACTCCCTAACGAGACCTTAAGACGTAAAGACGACATTTTCATGAGCTCAGAAACTATTAATTTCAACTTAACCACGTAGCTATGAATAATTTGAATAATTTCCAACAGAAATCTATATGAAATATGCAATATTGGTGAACAGAGCGCCGTTTGAAACAACAGTGCGTCATCGTTTTCTTCAACGCATTTTCAGTTTGCCCGAGGTGAAACTCGGCCCTTTTCATCAAATTTGGTATCTCATGGCAACGGAGGTGTCCTCTTAAAGAATCCAGTCGGACTTTTTGCACATATTGCAAAGAAATGCCTTGACTACCTGAAAATACAATCTGTTCGGCATTCCCAAGGTCAGTTTTGCTTGCAGCGCGAATGCAAAAAGACCAGTTGCGCTTAAAGGGGTACCTGTTTTAAGTGCTGTTTCCACCAAATGTGAACACTGCGGTGGCACAAGGCATGAATTGCCTTGCCCAAGGACTAAACAAATATGCTTCTATATGATATATGTTGAATATATGAATAGCTTGATTCTTTCCGGATAAGAATATGCATGTTTTGCAGTATGTGATTGACGCTGAACGTGATTATTTTGCACAATTGAGGCGTTCTATATATTTCGACGTATGGGATGCTAAGTATGACACAATTTGAGCAGATTGTCATAGTACATATGATATTTCTAGATGGTCGTTCCAGCCTTTCCTTTTGAGGAAACCAGTGTTGTCGGGTATCAGGAGACTTGTAGGAGGCTGCAGTTTTATCATATGTTAAAAAAAGGCTGTCAGGGTAATGTCAACCTTACCTTAAGGTCTCATTAGGGAGTTTTTTTTGTTATTCATGCGCGGCCAACCCCTAACCGTAGTTCCTAAAATCATTGATTTCTCGGTCCTTACAGTATGTCAGCGTTGATTCAGCAGTTGTTTTGGCAAAGACATGTTTTTTTGGAGTTTCTGAAACCTAGAGCGCTATTCAATAGGCGACTAACAAGAAACTACGCATTTATACTGTTGTTGCCGACGTATGTGTACACTGAACTTGGGATGTGCGTCGGCCCCGTGTTGAAATGCCGTCCAGTGCCAGTTGGTGCGTTTTTCGCTGATTTGTGCAAAATTCAACATATCTCAAAAGTTCAATGGTTGACCCTCGATTTTTTTTTGATTTTTGTATAGCGTAAGCAACTGTCTTTCATGGGAGAATGGTCTCTGTAAGAATTATTCAGGAAGAAATGTATAATATTTGGGGTTTTTCGTGATTGTCCGGCCCAATTGGCAATATTGCCATTTGGGATGGTGAACAGAGCTAGGAGCAAATCCGACGCTTATGATTTATTTAAAAAAATAAAATGCCCGATTTAACATCCTGCAGAATCAGGGGAATCGGGCGTTTCCAGTGATATACGACACAAATGGGTTGTCTTCATGCATTCACTTTGGAAACGCATTTTAAAATAGATGTTACGTCCTGTTAATGGGGCACGTCATCATCGCGTACATTTGGGAAAAACTCCCTAACGAGACCTTAAGACGTAAAGACGACATTTTCATGAGCTCAGAAACTATTAATTTCAACTTAACCACGTAGCTATGAATAATTTGAATAATTTCCAACAGAAATCTATATGAAATATGCAATATTGGTGAACAGAGCGCCGTTTGAAACAACAGTGCGTCATCGTTTTCTTCAACGCATTTTCAGTTTGCCCGAGGTGAAACTCGGCCCTTTTCATCAAATTTGGTATCTCATGGCAACGGAGGTGTCCTCTTAAAGAATCCAGTCGGACTTTTTGCACATATTGCAAAGAAATGCCTTGACTACCTGAAAATACAATCTGTTCGGCATTCCCAAGGTCAGTTTTGCTTGCAGCGCGAATGCAAAAAGACCAGTTGCGCTTAAAGGGGTACCTGTTTTAAGTGCTGTTTCCACCAAATGTGAACACTGCGGTGGCACAAGGCATGAATTGCCTTGCCCAAGGACTAAACAAATATGCTTCTATATGATATATGTTGAATATATGAATAGCTTGATTCTTTCCGGATAAGAATATGCATGTTTTGCAGTATGTGATTGACGCTGAACGTGATTATTTTGCACAATTGAGGCGTTCTATATATTTCGACGTATGGGATGCTAAGTATGACACAATTTGAGCAGATTGTCATAGTACATATGATATTTCTAGATGGTCGTTCCAGCCTTTCCTTTTGAGGAAACCAGTGTTGTCGGGTATCAGGAGACTTGTAGGAGGCTGCAGTTTTATCATATGTTAAAAAAAGGCTGTCAGGGTAATGTCAACCTTACCTTAAGGTCTCATTAGGGAGTTTTTTTTGTTATTCATGCGCGGCCAACCCCTAACCGTAGTTCCTAAAATCATTGATTTCTCGGTCCTTACAGTATGTCAGCGTTGATTCAGCAGTTGTTTTGGCAAAGACATGTTTTTTTGGAGTTTCTGAAACCTAGAGCGCTATTCAATAGGCGACTAACAAGAAACTACGCATTTATACTGTTGTTGCCGACGTATGTGTACACTGAACTTGGGATGTGCGTCGGCCCCGTGTTGAAATGCCGTCCAGTGCCAGTTGGTGCGTTTTTCGCTGATTTGTGCAAAATTCAACATATCTCAAAAGTTCAATGGTTGACCCTCGATTTTTTTTTGATTTTTGTATAGCGTAAGCAACTGTCTTTCATGGGAGAATGGTCTCTGTAAGAATTATTCAGGAAGAAATGTATAATATTTGGGGTTTTTCGTGATTGTCCGGCCCAATTGGCAATATTGCCATTTGGGATGGTGAACAGAGCTAGGAGCAAATCCGACGCTTATGATTTATTTAAAAAAATAAAATGCCCGATTTAACATCCTGCAGAATCAGGGGAATCGGGCGTTTCCAGTGATATACGACACAAATGGGTTGTCTTCATGCATTCACTTTGGAAACGCATTTTAAAATAGATGTTACGTCCTGTTAATGGGGCACGTCATCATCGCGTACATTTGGGAAAAACTCCCTAACGAGACCTTAAGACGTAAAGACGACATTTTCATGAGCTCAGAAACTATTAATTTCAACTTAACCACGTAGCTATGAATAATTTGAATAATTTCCAACAGAAATCTATATGAAATATGCAATATTGGTGAACAGAGCGCCGTTTGAAACAACAGTGCGTCATCGTTTTCTTCAACGCATTTTCAGTTTGCCCGAGGTGAAACTCGGCCCTTTTCATCAAATTTGGTATCTCATGGCAACGGAGGTGTCCTCTTAAAGAATCCAGTCGGACTTTTTGCACATATTGCAAAGAAATGCCTTGACTACCTGAAAATACAATCTGTTCGGCATTCCCAAGGTCAGTTTTGCTTGCAGCGCGAATGCAAAAAGACCAGTTGCGCTTAAAGGGGTACCTGTTTTAAGTGCTGTTTCCACCAAATGTGAACACTGCGGTGGCACAAGGCATGAATTGCCTTGCCCAAGGACTAAACAAATATGCTTCTATATGATATATGTTGAATATATGAATAGCTTGATTCTTTCCGGATAAGAATATGCATGTTTTGCAGTATGTGATTGACGCTGAACGTGATTATTTTGCACAATTGAGGCGTTCTATATATTTCGACGTATGGGATGCTAAGTATGACACAATTTGAGCAGATTGTCATAGTACATATGATATTTCTAGATGGTCGTTCCAGCCTTTCCTTTTGAGGAAACCAGTGTTGTCGGGTATCAGGAGACTTGTAGGAGGCTGCAGTTTTATCATATGTTAAAAAAAGGCTGTCAGGGTAATGTCAACCTTACCTTAAGGTCTCATTAGGGAGTTTTTTTTGTTATTCATGCGCGGCCAACCCCTAACCGTAGTTCCTAAAATCATTGATTTCTCGGTCCTTACAGTATGTCAGCGTTGATTCAGCAGTTGTTTTGGCAAAGACATGTTTTTTTGGAGTTTCTGAAACCTAGAGCGCTATTCAATAGGCGACTAACAAGAAACTACGCATTTATACTGTTGTTGCCGACGTATGTGTACACTGAACTTGGGATGTGCGTCGGCCCCGTGTTGAAATGCCGTCCAGTGCCAGTTGGTGCGTTTTTCGCTGATTTGTGCAAAATTCAACATATCTCAAAAGTTCAATGGTTGACCCTCGATTTTTTTTTGATTTTTGTATAGCGTAAGCAACTGTCTTTCATGGGAGAATGGTCTCTGTAAGAATTATTCAGGAAGAAATGTATAATATTTGGGGTTTTTCGTGATTGTCCGGCCCAATTGGCAATATTGCCATTTGGGATGGTGAACAGAGCTAGGAGCAAATCCGACGCTTATGATTTATTTAAAAAAATAAAATGCCCGATTTAACATCCTGCAGAATCAGGGGAATCGGGCGTTTCCAGTGATATACGACACAAATGGGTTGTCTTCATGCATTCACTTTGGAAACGCATTTTAAAATAGATGTTACGTCCTGTTAATGGGGCACGTCATCATCGCGTACATTTGGGAAAAACTCCCTAACGAGACCTTAAGATGTAAAGACGACATTTTCATGAGCTCAGAAACTATTAATTTCAACTTAACCACGTAGCTATGAATAATTTGAATAATTTCCAACAGAAATCTATATGAAATATGCAATATTGGTGAACAGAGCGCCGTTTGAAACAACAGTGCGTCATCGTTTTCTTCAACGCATTTTCAGTTTGCCCGAGGTGAAACTCGGCCCTTTTCATCAAATTTGGTATCTCATGGCAACGGAGGTGTCCTCTTAAAGAATCCAGTCGGACTTTTTGCACATATTGCAAAGAAATGCCTTGACTACCTGAAAATACAATCTGTTCGGCATTCCCAAGGTCAGTTTTGCTTGCAGCGCGAATGCAAAAAGACCAGTTGCGCTTAAAGGGGTACCTGTTTTAAGTGCTGTTTCCACCAAATGTGAACACTGCGGTGGCACAAGGCATGAATTGCCTTGCCCAAGGACTAAACAAATATGCTTCTATATGATATATGTTGAATATATGAATAGCTTGATTCTTTCCGGATAAGAATATGCATGTTTTGCAGTATGTGATTGACGCTGAACGTGATTATTTTGCACAATTGAGGCGTTCTATATATTTCGACGTATGGGATGCTAAGTATGACACAATTTGAGCAGATTGTCATAGTACATATGATATTTCTAGATGGTCGTTCCAGCCTTTCCTTTTGAGGAAACCAGTGTTGTCGGGTATCAGGAGACTTGTAGGAGGCTGCAGTTTTATCATATGTTAAAAAAAGGCTGTCAGGGTAATGTCAACCTTACCTTAAGGTCTCATTAGGGAGTTTTTTTTGTTATTCATGCGCGGCCAACCCCTAACCGTAGTTCCTAAAATCATTGATTTCTCGGTCCTTACAGTATGTCAGCGTTGATTCAGCAGTTGTTTTGGCAAAGACATGTTTTTTTGGAGTTTCTGAAACCTAGAGCGCTATTCAATAGGCGACTAACAAGAAACTACGCATTTATACTGTTGTTGCCGACGTATGTGTACACTGAACTTGGGATGTGCGTCGGCCCCGTGTTGAAATGCCGTCCAGTGCCAGTTGGTGCGTTTTTCGCTGATTTGTGCAAAATTCAACATATCTCAAAAGTTCAATGGTTGACCCTCGATTTTTTTTTGATTTTTGTATAGCGTAAGCAACTGTCTTTCATGGGAGAATGGTTTCTGTAAGAATTATTCAGGAAGAAATGTATAATATTTGGGGTTTTTCGTGATTGTCCGGCCCAATTGGCAATATTGCCATTTGGGATGGTGAACAGAGCTAGGAGCAAATCCGACGCTTATGATTTATTTAAAAAAATAAAATGCCCGATTTAACATCCTGCAGAATCAGGGGAATCGGGCGTTTCCAGTGATATACGACACAAATGGGTTGTCTTCATGCATTCACTTTGGAAACGCATTTTAAAATAGATGTTACGTCCTGTTAATGGGGCACGTCATCATCGCGTACATTTGGGAAAAACTCCCTAACGAGACCTTACATCGAAGCAAACTAATTGCACAGAATTATCTCATTTTACTCTTTTGATTGGTTCTGAAAAGAACCGTTTTAATTATTATAAAGACTCATTCTACTCTTTTGCTCATAAGCTCCTCTTGCATTTCTTTTTGTAGTCGACTCTTCTCGGCGGCTCTTTCGCATGCATAGAGGTAAAACACTTGACGCACACCTTCTACAGTTGAAAGTTGAAGACGAAAGCTGTTGAACACGGCATTGGTCTTGCTATTGTAGGCTCTCTTGTATCGGGCTTGGAGTCTGTCAATCTGTCTATCGAGGACGCCGACTTGTCGCACCGATGTTTTAAACTTTCTCTCAACCGCTCGCAATCTCTGGTCAATTGTGGTTTTCATGGTTGGTAATTTTCAAGTTGACCCGATGGTCGATGAATTAATGGTGAAATAGTGAGTTGATTTGGATTTTATACTCTACTCACAATCACTCGGTGAGAAAAAGTGCCAATTAGGCCTATTAATTGCCATATTGGTGATTTTAACCCACTCCTCAGATACATTGAGCCCAGGCCTATACAATTATTTGATTACAATCAAGGCGATATCATTGCTTGGCCGGTGAAAAGTATCAATCAATTTCGGCTGAATGAGTAATGTCAAATCGAGTTGACATGGCAATTACGCTGCCGGGTGACACGCGACCGCACAAGTATAAATTGGACGAGATAACCCGTCCCAGTTCACTATTCAACCTGTGAACATCGGAACATATCAAACCGACACCAAAGAAAACATGGAAAACTCAACCAAGTCAGCGCAACTCCACCAACTTGAAGAAAAGTTTTATAAGGCATGCGACCAGATCGTGATGATAGACAGAAAGCTTCAAGACATAACACTCCGGTACAACCACGCTAACGAGGAGGGTCACCGCTCGATGCGCTACAACAGACGACTCCAGCTTGTAACCCTTGATGGTGTCAGGGCTGCCTATTACAAATTTGCCGAACTCACTGCAAGCAAGATGACAGAGTTGAGATGCGAGCTGTTCGGCGACGAGATTCTACTTCAAGACGATGAGTACGACAGTGATTACTAGTTACACCAAACGGTTCTTTTCAGAACCACAAAATATTTCCAAAGAGACCAACCTGTCACAATATAACATGTCAACAGAAATTAAATGTATGCAGTTTGTAATTATGTCGCTGGCCTACTGTTATAACTAGCCCAAAAAGTCGGCCTCTGATGTCTACGACCATATCATGTTGAAAACACCGGTTCTCGTCCGATCACCGAAGCCAAGCAACGTCGAGCGTGGTTAGTACGTTGATGGGTGACCGCCTCTGAATACCACGTGTTGTAGACTTCAGTTTTTTCGTTATTTTTTTCTCACAATTCTTCCAATATCACTGCACGGTTGGGACGGCTGGAACTGACCAAAGGTCAAAGGTCAAAGCTAGATAACGTAAGCGTGGTCATTTTTTGTATTTCCCTGACTTTTTCTCGATGATCCGCAATTGACATGGCCTACATGGATGAGGCGACAACTGACGACGAGCTGAATGATATGTTCATCAGATCATTACGAATAGCTTGCAATACATTTCTTTTGTCTACAGACTCAGGAACTACTCGGCATCCCATTTTCCAAAATCAAACACATAATGAACAACTTGGCAAGCTCTAGCCAACTCGGGCTGGACACCATCACTCTGGTTTCTCTTCGATTCCACGCATAAATCTTTCGCCTTTTACTAAAGATTTCCGTAGAGAGGAACACTCTAATGAGTCTATGGTCTCATTAGGGAGTTTTTTTTGTTATTCATGCGCGGTCAACCCCTAACCGTAGTTCCTAAAATCACTGATTTCTCGGTCCTTACAGTATGTCAGCGTTGATTCAGCAGTTGTTTTGGCAAAGACATGTTTTTTTTGAGTTTTTGAAACCTAGAGCGCTACTAAATAGACGACTAACAAGAAACTACGCATTTATACTGTTGTTGCCGACGTATGTGTACACTGAACTTGGGATGTGCGTCGGCCCCGTGTTGAAATGCCGTCCAGTGCCAGTTGGTGCGTTTTTCGCTGATTTGTGCAAAATTCAACATATCTCAAAAGTTCAATGGTTGACCCTCGATTTTTTTTTGATTTTTGTATAGCGTAAGCAACTGTCTTTCATGGGAGAATGGTCTCTGCAAGAATTATTCAGGAAGAAATGTATAATATTTGGGGTTTTTCGTGATTGTCCGGCCCAATTGGCAATATTGCCATTTGGGATGGTGAACAGAGCTAGGAGCAAATGCGACGCTAATGATTTATTTAAAGAAATAAAATGCCCGATTTAACATCCTGCAGAATCAGGGGAATCGGGCGTTTCCAGTGATATACGACACAAATGGGTTGTCCTCATGCATTCACTTTGAAAACTCATTTTAAAATAGATGTTACGTCCTGTTAATGGGGCACGTCATCATCGCGTACATTTGGGAAAAACTCCCTAACGAGACCTATAGACATTTTTGCAGCCCTGCCATCGCAGGGTAGTTAATGCCAAAGTGACTCCAATCCAACCAACCTCATACCTCAAAGTTATAAACTGATAAGCTGCCCCCCTCCCCACCACCACCGTCATCACCGCCCAATAGAGAATTTAGTCGCACACTGAAGAATGATTTGCCTTGGCGAGTATTAAAAGTTTGTTCGGACTTGCGGTCAACTGGGATGATATTCACTTAGTGACGTCATTGGTCCGTCTGTGATGACGTCACCAACAGGCCCAGCATCGTTTTCTTTGGCTAGCAACGGGCTATTTCAAGGGAGACATTCGCCCCTTCTTTTTACATCGAAGCAAACTAATTGCACAGAATTATCTCATTTTACTATTTTGATTGGTTCTGAAAAGAACCGTTTTAATTATTATAAAGACTCATTCTACTCTTTTGCTCATAAGCTCCTCTTGCATTTCTTTTTGTAGTCGACTCTTCTCGGCGGCTCTTTCGCATGCATAGAGGTAAAACACTTGACGCACACCTTCTACAGTTGAAAGTTGAAGACGAAAGCTGTTGAACACGGCATTGGTCTTGCTATTGTAGGCTCTCTTGTATCGGGCTTGGAGTCTGTCAATCTGTCTATCGAGGACGCCGATTTGTCGCACCGATGTTTTAAACTTTCTCTCAACCGCTCGCAATCTCTGGTCAATTGTGGTTTTCATGGTTGGTAATTTTCAAGTTAACCCGATGGTCGATGAATTAATGGTGAAATAGTGAGTTGATTTGGATTTTATACTCTACTCACAATCACTCGGTGAGAAAAAGTGCCAATTAGGCCTATTAATTGCCATATTGGTGATTTTAACTCACTCCTCAGATACATTGAGCCCAGGCCTATACAATTACATGTATTTGATTACAATCAAGGCGATATCATTGCTTGGCCGGTGAAAAGTATCAATCAATTTCGGCTGAATGAGTAATGTCAACTCGAGTTGACATGGCAATTACGCTGCCGGGTGACACGCAACCGCACAAGTATAAATTGGACGAGATAACCCGTCCCAGTTCACTATTCAACCTGTGAACATCGGAAAATATCAAACCGACACCAAAGAAAACATGGAAAACTCAACCAAGTCAGCGCAACTCCACCAACTTGAAGAAAAGTTTTATAAGGCATGCGACCAGATCGTGATGATAGACAGAACGCTTCAAGACATAAGGCTGAAGTTACATAGACCTCACGTTTCATCGACTCACGGCTCATTTGTCACTTGTCATTCGTGAGCTGATGAATGGACATTGGAAAACCTATTGGCCTGTTCTCATTGAAGTGAATTTTGTAAGTTTTGCCCGCATTCGTCACCTCACGTCATTTCATGTCATTTCACGCGTGAGGCGATGAATGGACATGTTCATTCTTTGTGAAATGAGCTGGCAAAGAAAATGGACGTCCATGTGCATTTGTAGTGATATCGCCTTCGAAACTGTGAGTATAGCTACTTTTCGGCATTTTCATTAGTTTACACATTAATACAATAGCTAATTTCGATTGGAAATGAGAAACAAAAAAATGCAAAAATGCAGCACTTTTATGTACCACATTGTTCTCGTCCGTCGCCTCCGCTTTCTATTCCCCATCGGGAGCAGCATGGCTGCATCACTTCTTCTTCTGAGTCCATGTGCGTCGCCGAAAAATCCAAGTGACAAATGAACAAGCGAAAAATGATCTGTATGTAAACCGCCGCGGTCACTCGTGACAAATGAGGAGTGACACGTGAAAATGAGCCGTGAGTCGATGAAAAATGTGGCGTGAGTAGCTCATTCCTATGTAACATCAGCCTAACACTCCGGTACAACCACGCTAACGAGGAGGGTCACCGCTCGATGCGCTACAACAGGCGACTCCAGCTTGTAACCCTTGAGGGTGTCAGGGCCGCCTATTACAAATTTGCCGAACTCACTGCAAACAAGATGACAGAGTTGAGATGCGAGCTGTTCGGCGACGAGATTCTACTTCAAGACGATGAGTACGACAGTGATTGCTAGTTACACCAAACGGTTCTTTTCAGAACCACAAAATATTTCCAAAGAGACCAACCTGTCACAATATAACATGTCAACAGAAATTAAATGTATGCAGTTTGTAATGATGTCGCTGGCCTACTGTTATAACTAGCCCAAAAAGTCGGCCTCTGATGTCTACGACCATATCATGTTGAAAACACCGGTTCTCGTCCGATCACCGAAGCCAAGCAACGTCGAGCGTGGTTAGTACGTTGATGGGTGACCGCCTCTGAATACCACGTGTTGTAGACTTCAGTTTTTTCGTTATTTTTTTCTCATAATTCTTCCAATATCACTGCACGGTTGGGACGGCTGGAACTGACCAAAGGTCAAAGGTCAAAGCTAGATAACGTAAGCGTGGTCATTTTTTTTTGTATTTCCCTGACTTTTTCTCGATGATCCGCAATTGACATGGCCTACATGGATGAGGCGACAACTGACGACGAGCTGAATGATATGTTCATCAGATCATTACGAATAGCTTGCAATACATTTCTTTTGTCTACAGACTCAGGAACTACTCGGCATCCCATTTTCCAAAATCAAACACATAATGAACAACTTGGCAAGCTCTAGCCAACTCGGGCTGGACACCATCACTCTGGTTTCTCTTCGATTCCACGCATAAATCTTTCGCCTTTTACTAAAGATTTCCGTCGAGAGGAACACTCTAATGAGTCTATGGTCTCATTAGGGAGTTTTTTTTTTGTTATTCATGCGCGGTCAACCCCTAACCGTAGTTCCTAAAATCACTGATTTCTCGGTCCTTACAGTATGTCAGCGTTGATTCAGCAGTTGCTTTGGCAAAGACATGTTTTTTTTGAGTTTCTGAAACCTAGAGCGCTACTCAATAGGCGACTAACAAGAAACTACGCATTTATACTGTTGTTGCCGACGTATGTGTACGCTGAACTTGGGATGTGCGTCGGCCCCGTGTTGAAATGCCGTCCAGTGCCAGTTGGTGCGTTTTTCGCTGATTTGTGCAAAATTCAACATATCTCAAAAGTTCAATAGTTGACCCTCGATTTTTTTTTTGATTTTTGTATAGCGTAAGCAACTGTCTTTCATGGGAGAATGGTCTCTGTAAGAATTATTCAGGAAGAAATGTATAATATTTGGGGGTTTTCGTGATTGTCCGGCCCAATTGGCAATATTGCCATTTGGGATGGTGAACAGAGCTAGGAGCAAATCCGACGCTTATGATTTATTTAAAAAAATAAAATGCCCGATTTAACATCCTGCAGAATCAGGGGAATCGGGCGTTTCCAGTGATATACGACACAAATGGGTTGTCTTCATGCATTCACTTTGGAAACGCATTTTAAAATAGATGTTACGTCCTGTTAATGGGGCACGTCATCATCGCGTACATTTGGGAAAAACTCCCTAACGAGACCTTACATCGAAGCAAACTAATTGCACAGAATTATCTCATTTTACTCTTTTGATTGGTTCTGAAAAGAACCGTTTTAATTATTATAAAGACTCATTCTACTCTTTTGCTCATAAGCTCCTCTTGCATTTCTTTTTGTAGTCGACTCTTCTCGGCGGCTCTTTCGCATGCATAGAGGTAAAACACTTGACGCACACCTTCTACAGTTGAAAGTTGAAGACGAAAGCTGTTGAACACGGCATTGGTCTTGCTATTGTAGGCTCTCTTGTATCGGGCTTGGAGTCTGTCAATCTGTCTATCGAGGACGCCGACTTGTCGCACCGATGTTTTAAACTTTCTCTCAACCGCTCGCAATCTCTGGTCAATTGTGGTTTTCATGGTTGGTAATTTTCAAGTTGACCCGATGGTCGATGAATTAATGGTGAAATAGTGAGTTGATTTGGATTTTATACTCTACTCACAATCACTCGGTGAGAAAAAGTGCCAATTAGGCCTATTAATTGCCATATTGGTGATTTTAACCCACTCCTCAGATACATTGAGCCCAGGCCTATACAATTATTTGATTACAATCAAGGCGATATCATTGCTTGGCCGGTGAAAAGTATCAATCAATTTCGGCTGAATGAGTAATGTCAAATCGAGTTGACATGGCAATTACGCTGCCGGGTGACACGCGACCGCACAAGTATAAATTGGACGAGATAACCCGTCCCAGTTCACTATTCAACCTGTGAACATCGGAACATATCAAACCGACACCAAAGAAAACATGGAAAACTCAACCAAGTCAGCGCAACTCCACCAACTTGAAGAAAAGTTTTATAAGGCATGCGACCAGATCGTGATGATAGACAGAAAGCTTCAAGACATAACACTCCGGTACAACCACGCTAACGAGGAGGGTCACCGCTCGATGCGCTACAACAGACGACTCCAGCTTGTAACCCTTGATGGTGTCAGGGCTGCCTATTACAAATTTGCCGAACTCACTGCAAGCAAGATGACAGAGTTGAGATGCGAGCTGTTCGGCGACGAGATTCTACTTCAAGACGATGAGTACGACAGTGATTACTAGTTACACCAAACGGTTCTTTTCAGAACCACAAAATATTTCCAAAGAGACCAACCTGTCACAATATAACATGTCAACAGAAATTAAATGTATGCAGTTTGTAATTATGTCGCTGGCCTACTGTTATAACTAGCCCAAAAAGTCGGCCTCTGATGTCTACGACCATATCATGTTGAAAACACCGGTTCTCGTCCGATCACCGAAGCCAAGCAACGTCGAGCGTGGTTAGTACGTTGATGGGTGACCGCCTCTGAATACCACGTGTTGTAGACTTCAGTTTTTTCGTTATTTTTTTCTCACAATTCTTCCAATATCACTGCACGGTTGGGACGGCTGGAACTGACCAAAGGTCAAAGGTCAAAGCTAGATAACGTAAGCGTGGTCATTTTTTGTATTTCCCTGACTTTTTCTCGATGATCCGCAATTGACATGGCCTACATGGATGAGGCGACAACTGACGACGAGCTGAATGATATGTTCATCAGATCATTACGAATAGCTTGCAATACATTTCTTTTGTCTACAGACTCAGGAACTACTCGGCATCCCATTTTCCAAAATCAAACACATAATGAACAACTTGGCAAGCTCTAGCCAACTCGGGCTGGACACCATCACTCTGGTTTCTCTTCGATTCCACGCATAAATCTTTCGCCTTTTACTAAAGATTTCCGTAGAGAGGAACACTCTAATGAGTCTATGGTCTCATTAGGGAGTTTTTTTTGTTATTCATGCGCGGTCAACCCCTAACCGTAGTTCCTAAAATCACTGATTTCTCGGTCCTTACAGTATGTCAGCGTTGATTCAGCAGTTGTTTTGGCAAAGACATGTTTTTTTTGAGTTTTTGAAACCTAGAGCGCTACTAAATAGACAACTAACAAGAAACTACGCATTTATACTGTTGTTGCCGACGTATGTGTACACTGAACTTGGGATGTGCGTCGGCCCCGTGTTGAAATGCCGTCCAGTGCCAGTTGGTGCGTTTTTCGCTGATTTGTGCAAAATTCAACATATCTCAAAAGTTCAATGGTTGACCCTCGATTTTTTTTTGATTTTTGTATAGCGTAAGCAACTGTCTTTCATGGGAGAATGGTCTCTGCAAGAATTATTCAGGAAGAAATGTATAATATTTGGGGTTTTTCGTGATTGTCCGGCCCAATTGGCAATATTGCCATTTGGGATGGTGAACAGAGCTAGGAGCAAATGCGACGCTAATGATTTATTTAAAGAAATAAAATGCCCGATTTAACATCCTGCAGAATCAGGGGAATCGGGCGTTTCCAGTGATATACGACACAAATGGGTTGTCCTCATGCATTCACTTTGAAAACTCATTTTAAAATAGATGTTACGTCCTGTTAATGGGGCACGTCATCATCGCGTACATTTGGGAAAAACTCCCTAACGAGACCTATAGACATTTTTGCAGCCCTGCCATCGCAGGGTAGTTAATGCCAAAGTGACTCCAATCCAACCAACCTCATACCTCAAAGTTATAAACTGATAAGCTGCCCCCCTCCCCACCACCACCGTCATCACCGCCCAATAGAGAATTTAGTCGCACACTGAAGAATGATTTGCCTTGGCGAGTATTAAAAGTTTGTTCGGACTTGCGGTCAACTGGGATGATATTCACTTAGTGACGTCATTGGTCCGTCTGTGATGACGTCACCAACAGGCCCAGCATCGTTTTCTTTGGCTAGCAACGGGCTATTTCAAGGGAGACATTCGCCCCTTCTTTTTACATCGAAGCAAACTAATTGCACAGAATTATCTCATTTTACTATTTTGATTGGTTCTGAAAAGAACCGTTTTAATTATTATAAAGATTCATTCTACTCTTTTGCTCATAAGCTCCTCTTGCATTTCTTTTTGTAGTCGACTCTTCTCGGCGGCTCTTTCGCATGCATAGAGGTAAAACACTTGACGCACACCTTCTACAGTTGAAAGTTGAAGACGAAAGCTGTTGAACACGGCATTGGTCTTGCTATTGTAGGCTCTCTTGTATCGGGCTTGGAGTCTGTCAATCTGTCTATCGAGGACGCCGATTTGTCGCACCGATGTTTTAAACTTTCTCTCAACCGCTCGCAATCTCTGGTCAATTGTGGTTTTCATGGTTGGTAATTTTCAAGTTAACCCGATGGTCGATGAATTAATGGTGAAATAGTGAGTTGATTTGGATTTTATACTCTACTCACAATCACTCGGTGAGAAAAAGTGCCAATTAGGCCTATTAATTGCCATATTGGTGATTTTAACTCACTCCTCAGATACATTGAGCCCAGGCCTATACAATTACATGTATTTGATTACAATCAAGGCGATATCATTGCTTGGCCGGTGAAAAGTATCAATCAATTTCGGCTGAATGAGTAATGTCAACTCGAGTTGACATGGCAATTACGCTGCCGGGTGACACGCAACCGCACAAGTATAAATTGGACGAGATAACCCGTCCCAGTTCACTATTCAACCTGTGAACATCGGAAAATATCAAACCGACACCAAAGAAAACATGGAAAACTCAACCAAGTCAGCGCAACTCCACCAACTTGAAGAAAAGTTTTATAAGGCATGCGACCAGATCGTGATGATAGACAGAACGCTTCAAGACATAAGGCTGAAGTTACATAGACCTCACGTTTCATCGACTCACGGCTCATTTGTCACTTGTCATTCGTGAGCTGATGAATGGACATTGGAAAACCTATTGGCCTGTTTTCATTGAAGTGAATTTTGTAAGTTTTGCCCGCATTCGTCGCCTCACGTCATTTCATGTCATTTCACGCGTGAGGCGATGAATGGACATGTTCATTCTTTGTGAAATGAGCTGGCAAAGAAAATGGACGTCCATGTGCATTTGTAGTGATATCGCCTTCGAAACTGTGAGTATAGCTACTTTTCGGCATTTTCATTAGTTTACACATTAATACAATAGCTAATTTCGATTGGAAATGAGAAACAAAAAAATGCAAAAATGCAGCACTTTTATGTACCACATTGTTCTCGTCCGTCGCCTCCGCTTTCTATTCCCCATCGGGAGCAGCATGGCTGCATCACTTCTTCTTCTGAGTCCATGTGCGTCGCCGAAAAATCCAAGTGACAAATGAACAAGCGAAAAATGATCTGTATGTAAACCGCCGCGGTCACTCGTGACAAATGAGGAGTGACACGTGAAAATGAGCCGTGAGTCGATGAAAAATGTGGCGTGAGTAGCTCATTCCTATGTAACATCAGCCTAACACTCCGGTACAACCACGCTAACGAGGAGGGTCACCGCTCGATGCGCTACAACAGGCGACTCCAGCTTGTAACCCTTGAGGGTGTCAGGGCCGCCTATTACAAATTTGCCGAACTCACTGCAAACAAGATGACAGAGTTGAGATGCGAGCTGTTCGGCGACGAGATTCTACTTCAAGACGATGAGTACGACAGTGATTGCTAGTTACACCAAACGGTTCTTTTCAGAACCACAAAATATTTCCAAAGAGACCAACCTGTCACAATATAACATGTCAACAGAAATTAAATGTATGCAGTTTGTAATGATGTCGCTGGCCTACTGTTATAACTAGCCCAAAAAGTCGGCCTCTGATGTCTACGACCATATCATGTTGAAAACACCGGTTCTCGTCCGATCACCGAAGCCAAGCAACGTCGAGCGTGGTTAGTACGTTGATGGGTGACCGCCTCTGAATACCACGTGTTGTAGACTTCAGTTTTTTCGTTATTTTTTTCTCATAATTCTTCCAATATCACTGCACGGTTGGGACGGCTGGAACTGACCAAACGTCAAAGGTCAAGGCTAGATAACGTAAGCGTGGTCATTTTTTGTATTTCCCTGACTTTTTCTCGATGATCCGCAATTGACATGGCCTACATGGATGAGGCGACAACTGACGACGAGCTGAATGATATGTTCATCAGATCATTACGAATAGCTTGCAATACATTTCTTTTGTCTACAGACTCAGGAACTACTCGGCATCCCATTTTCCAAAATCAAACACATAATGAACAACTTGGCAAGCTCTAGCCAACTCGGGCTGGACACCATCACTCTGGTTTCTCTTCGATTCCACGCATAAATCTTTCGCCTTTTACTAAAGATTTCCGTCGAGAGGAACACTCTAATGAGTCTATGGTCTCATTAGGGAGTTTTTTTTTTGTTATTCATGCGCGGTCAACCCCTAACCGTAGTTCCTAAAATCACTGATTTCTCGGTCCTTACAGTATGTCAGCGTTGATTCAGCAGTTGCTTTGGCAAAGACATGTTTTTTTTGAGTTTCTGAAACCTAGAGCGCTACTCAATAGGCGACTAACAAGAAACTACGCATTTATACTGTTGTTGCCGACGTATGTGTACGCTGAACTTGGGATGTGCGTCGGCCCCGCGTTGAAATGCCGTCCAGTGCCAGTTGGTGCGTTTTTCGCTGATTTGTGCAAAATTCAACATATCTCAAAAGTTCAATAGTTGACCCTCGATTTTTTTTTTGATTTTTGTATAGCGTAAGCAACTGTCTTTCATGGGAGAATGGTCTCTGTAAGAATTATTCAGGAAGAAATGTATAATATTTGGGGTTTTTCGTGATTGTCCGGCCCAATTGGCAATATTGCCATTTGGGATGGTGAACAGAGCTAGGAGCAAATGCGACGCTAATGATTTATTTAAAGAAATAAAATGCCCGATTTAACATCATGCAGAATCAGGGGAATCGGGCGTTTCCAGTGATATACGACACAAATGGGTTGTCTTCATGCATTCACTTTGAAAACTCATTTTAAAATAGATGTTACGTCCTGTTAATGGGGCACTTCATCATCGCGTACATTTGGGAAAAACTCCCTAACGAGACCTATAGACATTTTTGCAGCCCTGCCATCGCAGGGTAGTTAAGGTCTCACTAGCTAGTGGTGATCAGGTCAACATTGGTCCCCCTTAAAAAAAAAGTTCTTCAATCTCAGGCGATTACCATGGATACAGATGAGCCTATCATATCGCTATTGCTGCATGTTCAAATGTCGGTGTCCTGGGTATTTTGTGAAGAGGTAGCTCTGACGATTATTTGAGGAAAATATCAGCTTCTTCTGTGCACGTCCGCAGTGACCAGGCCTCGCATGCTATGTATAGCTCAATCGGATGTTGACATGAACTGGTTCCTGTCAGAGTGCACATGTTCTCAAGGTGAGACTTCGCGGTCAAAATGCTCAAAGAAAAGCCGCAACAGCACCCTATTTTGGTATCAAAATTTAAAATTGTTATTATTTGGCTTTCTCAAGGTGATAAGTAGAAGTTTATAAAAATATTATTTCACCATCCATGTTAATTGTCAAGTTATAAGGCGGCAAGGTGAAATTTTCAAAATTTTCATCGATGTACAGGGTGTCTCATGTATTGTGCTGCCCCCATGTTCTCATGACTGAATTACTTGATAACAATGAAAGCTGGCCAGATGTATTCTAGAAGCGACAAGCTATTCAGAAATGTATAGGTTTATGTGTGAGAGTGATATACTGCAAGGTCGACAGCCACTTGAACAGGGGTATGCATGAAATGACGTCGCGCCATTTGTGGAGCCAGGTAGGCCCGGCCATTGCACTGGCTAGTGAGACCTAATGACAAAGTAACTCCAATCCAACCAACCTCATACCTCAAAGTTATAAACTGATGAGCTGCCCCCCTCCCCACCACCACCGTCATCACTGCCCAATAGAGAATTTAGTCGCACACTGAAGAATGATTTGCCTTGGCGAGTATTAAAAGTTTGTTCGGACTTGCGGTCAACTGGGATGATATTCACTTAGTGACGTCATTGGTCCGTCTGTGATGACGTCACCAACAGGCCCAGCATCGTTTTCTTTGGCTAGCAACGGGCTATTTCAAGGGAGACATTCGCACCTTCTTTTTACATCGAAGCAAACTAATTGCACAGAATTATCTCATTTTACTATTTTGATTGGTTCTGAAAAGAACCGTTTTAATTATTATAAAGACTCATTCTACTCTTTTGCTCATAAGCTCCTCTTGCATTTCTTTTTGTAGTCGACTCTTCTCGGCGGCTCTTTCGCATGCATAGAGGTAAAACACTTGACGCACACCTTCTACAGTTGAAAGTTGAAGACGAAAGCTGTTGAACACGGCATTGGTCTTGCTATTGTAGGCTCTCTTGTCTCGGGCTTGGAGTCTGTCAATCTGTCTATCGAGGACGCCGACTTGTCGCACCGATGTTTTAAACTTTCTCTCAACCGCTCGCAATCTCTGGTCAATTGTGGTTTTCATGGTTGGTAATTTTCAAGTTGACCCGATGGTCGATGAATTAATGGTGAAATAGTGAGTTGATTTGGATTTTATACTCTACTCACAATCACTCGGTGAGAAAAAGTGCCAATTAGGCCTACTAATTGCCATATTGGTGATTTTAACTCACTCCTCAGATACATTGAGCCCAGGCCTATACAATTATTTGATTACAATCAAGGCCATATCATTGCTTGGCCAGTGAAAAGTATCAATCAATTTCGGCTGAATGAGTAATGTCAACTCGAGTTGACATGGCAATTACGCTGCCGGGTGACACGCGACCGCACAAGTATAAATTGGACGAGATAACCCGTCCCAGTTCACTATTCAACCTGTGAACATCGGAACATATCAAACCGACACCATGCCTCTGCGTATAGGCCTCCTCCTGTGTGTCGTTCCATTCGACGTTGAAGTTGCCAACCAAACTGTGTCCTTTCGAGTTCGAAAACCAGGTGAGGGATGAATTTACCGTGATGTTTACGGTCGCGTGTGGCGAAAATCAAGCATACTCACCTGGCACAGGAGTTAACGTTGATCAATAAGGACGTTCTCCCAGGTACCCGCTTCTCGGCCCGTTGGCTAAGATAAAAGTATCAGTATCATTTTTCATCTTTGCTACAATATCGTAAATTTCAGAAGGACCGGGGAGCAGCACGTGCAATATTCATTTTATTTATTAGATTTTCGTGGAATTTCGTCCTTATTCGTTGTGGGATTCCTTTGTGTTCGATCCTTTGTGTTGACCGCACTTGTTTACTTTGCTTTTACTTCGACCGCACCCTTACATATACACTACACTGTACATAGATTTTAGCCTTAAGCCATGGCGTCGTCGTATGCCGGCGCCGTGGCCCAGCAGGAACACGATGGGCCCTATGAGGCAGAGGTGGTTTATATTATTAAACGAAGCTTGGTTTCAGTAGATTATAGAACGAACCATGATGATGGAGATATAAAACAATATATGATTGTAAAGGCGTTAATTGAGAATGGGATCCCCATAGGAAGTATTAAAACAGTTTTAAAAGTTGGTCAAGGACACTTTAGTGTCAGGTTCCAAAAGGGGGACCCGCAAATGGATGAGGTCCCAGCGGTTTTGGACATTGACGGGGTAGGATTTTGGCTCGAAAAGGCAGCTGACTTTGAAATCAAAAGGTTCCACACGAGTAGGTACGTAAAGGTCCACAATTACCCGGGAGAGTGTGACATTGGATGGATAAGAGAGACATTACAAAAGTATGGCTTAGTGAAAGCAGCAAAGAGAGAGATGTTGAGGGAGTACAACACGGTAGAGTGGCACGGTGACAGTTGTCATGAATGTGGGGGCTAAGGTCCCAAAGGTAATTTATGTAAAGGGCAACAGACTTGGTATAGAGGCCAAGAAGACGAACTGAGGGGAGACGCCACGTGCTTTCGCTGCAGGAGAAAAGGGCATTATCGGTATGAATGTACAGAGCAGTTGGGGTATAGAGCAGACGAAAAGGAGAATGAGAAGGAAGACGACGCGGAAGGAAGAGTACGAAGTGTAGTACAGAGAGTTGAGCAGGGAGAGAAGTATGAAGGAGAGAAGAGCGAAAGCGTGGTAGATTGGTCAGAGAACAAGGAAGGAAGGGTCGAAGATGGTGAGAAGGAGTTAGGCGAAGAGAGCGAGAGTAGTGCAGCGGGCAGGTGTGAGGAGATGGGAGAGAGTGTCGATGATGGTGAGAAAGAGAATAGTGACGAAACAGGGAAGGAGGCAGCTAGAGATGGAGAATGGCGAGGTGTAGTGAAGGCTAGGAGGAGAGGGGAACAGTCAGTTTGGGACACGCCCACAGAGGTGGCAAACCGGCTCAAAGAAGCAAAGGACAGTGTAGAGGAGAGCACGGATGACGAGCTGAGAGACCTTTCCAAGCCGTTGAGTATAGACTTAAGGCCCTTTTCCACTACCGCACAATCTGTCCCTGTTCAACTGTGCCGTGCTCGGTCCGGACCCGGCCCACTTGTTTTGTACCATTTCCATTGCGCGCAATAATATCCAGGCCAAATTCTGGTGTCCACATCGGCCGCTGTCAGCAGCGCTACTCTCCTATTTTTGGAGTTAGGAATGTAAGTAAAATTCTCTAAAGATGGCCATTGTTATCAAGAACTTCCCGATACTTTTTTTTCATTTTTTCACTTTTTCCTGGCACTGCTTGCCATCACGTCCTTCGAATCCTGACATTGAGAGGGACACGGCGATTTGCGAAAAAATCTTGTTATTGTGGCGAGCCCCCTCCAATTGAGCCTGTATCGTCTCCTCGCCCCAAATAGTAATCAACTGGAGCGTTTCCGGAACGCTCCATGTTGCCCCTCTTGTTGTTGCTGAAGGTGCTGCTGCTGGCATGTTGTAGCGATATAAATCAATAACTTACGACAGAACTGCACAGTGACAGAAATACCGGGAAATGACAACGGTCAAGGTCATTAGTGAGCTTGCGCACTATTACTCAGATAAGTGGGCCCGGCCCAGTTCGCGTTTCCACTGCTGATTTTTATTGCCGAACCGTGCTCGACCCGGGTCGAGCTCACGTCCTTTTGGGGGGTTCGGCCCACATGGAAATGGCACCGTGCCGAGCCCGGTCGACCCATTTCCATTACACTTTTTTTAACCGAGCCGTGCTCGACCCGGGTCAAGGCCCGGCAATTTTTGATAGTGGAAAAGGGGCTATAGACTCTCCAACCAATGTCAATGTATTATTGGAAGGTTTCGCAGGTAGTAGGCCGACGACTCCTGACGGGGATGCCGAGCGGCTTGATGGCACTGGCAAGAGGGGAAATGATAGGGTTGAAAAAAGCCCAGATGACTTGACAAACAAGGCCCAAAACAAACAAAATAACAAAAAGCCCAACTTGGGAGTGACATCACGAACAAGGCGTACCTCGCCAGGTAAGAGTCGGGTTGCATCTGCGAAGCCTTTCAAATATTAAACAAAATGCATATTAAGTCTATGAATCACCTTTTCACCCTCATCGGCATATTGATCATGGCATCTAATGTAATAACAATAAATGTGAATGGTTTGTATGAAAAGAGAATTAGTGTTTTAAACAAAATTGTAAGACTCAAGTGTGATGTGGCATGTTTACAGGAAGTGCATGTGGTGCCGGACAATTTGGGACCATGGGTTAATCGGAACTATGGACTTCATTTCTACAGCAGTGGCCAGGCTCACGCCGGCACAGCTATTATAACCAAGACTGCGGTGGATAGGGAGTTCGTAGTTCCAGGGAGCTTGGAGGGGAGGGTGTCACATGTGGGTTTGAAGTCCGGTACACATGTACTTTCTGTTTACGTGCCAACACAAAATCGTAATGATCAGAGGAAAGCTATTATGTTTATCCAAAACTTCAAGGAGTATTTGAGAAAATTTAGGGGTGAAAAAATTATACTAGGAGGGGACTTTAATTTTGCAACTTTGGGGAAGGATCGGGGGACAGGTGCTTTATCACCAGGGGACATTTTGTACAAGCGACTGATACAGGAAGTTTTGGATACACATAACGTCAAAGATAGTTTTAGAGAGAAAAACCCACATTTAGAGAGTTACACGTACATGTATTTTAATGGAAAAACCAAGTCGAGAATAGATAGAATTTTTACTAATTTAGAGGTAGGTAGGGTTGAACATGTTCCGTTAGTTTTTACCGATCATTATGGTGTGTTGGCGACAATAGGGATGCATGGGAAGGTCAAAATGGGGAAGGGATTCTGGAAATTAAATAATAGTTTACTGGGGGACGAGGGGACCGTCAGGGAGGTGTCAGAGTATTGGGGTGAGTGGCAGAAAAGAAAAGGGGATTTTGGATGTCCAATAGAATGGTGGGAAAAGGGGAAACAAAAGCTACAGTGCATCTTTAAAAGCAATGGGAGGAGGGTGAAAAAAGAGAGGGAGGAACGAATTGTAGGGATAGAAAAAGAATTGAATGTACTGGCGAGGGAGTGGGATAGAGGGGTAGACAACATGGAAAGGTGGGGTGAATTGAGAGGGGAACTGGATACTTTGGAGAGGATGGATTTGGAGGGGGCAAAAGTAAGGGCGGGAGCGAAATTCATAGAGGAAAGGGAAGCGCCAACCACCGAGTTTTTCAAAATGGAGATACATCAAAAAACAGAAATAAGTCAGTTGAAGGATAGCAATGGGAAGGTTTTGAAAGAACAGAAAGAGATTTTAAACGAGGTAAAAGGTTTTTATCAGGAGTTGTATAGCAAAAAAGAGACGGACAAAGTTTTTAGAGACAGGTTTGCGTCGAAAATTGACAAGAAATTGAACGGGGAACAACAAAATAAACTGGAGGGGTTAATTACCACAAGGGAGGTTCGGAGGGAGCTGAGAATATGAAAGCGGGAATATCACCAGGGATAGATGGGTTGGGGAAAGAGTTTTACTTGGGTTTTTGGGACATTTTGGGGGACGATTTAGTAGAGACCATCAACAATGTATTTTTGCGGGAAAAACTGGGAAAAACAATGAAAACAGCTGTTATATCCATTTTGTATAAAAAAGGGGATCCAAGGGACATAAAAAATTATAGACCTATAAGCTTATTAACAGTAGATTACAAAATTATTACTAAAGTATTAAAGTCAAGACTGTCGGAGGTCATGGGCGACCTAGTGCACCCCGACCAGGCATGCGGAGTCCCCAAAAGATCGATCAACGATCAGCTGTTTAATATACAAACCATCATCGCGCATGCGGCGGAATCCGGGGGTGCACTGGTGGCCGTTGACCTCCGAAAAGCGTTCGATTTAGTGTCCCATGATTGGCTATTCCAATGTTTGGAGGCCATGAGGTTTGGCCATAACTTTGTGCGATGGATGCGGGTGCTGTATGCTTCGCCGGAGAGTAGGGTGCTGGTGAATAGGTTTCTGTCAGAGACATTCAGGGTGGGCAGATCTGTCAGACAAGGTTGCAGTCTGTCCCCTTTACTGTTCGTACTCTGCCAGGAGCCGCTCGCCTGCGCAATACGCTCCGACGAGCGGGTGCGTGGTATTAAACTGCCGAATATAAAACAACAAGTGAAAAGTATCGCCTTTGCGGATGATGCCACGCACCCGATTGCAACACCTTGCATACGGGCTCTCTTTTCCATTTACAAAGATTTCGGTCAAGCCTCAGGGTCCGATATTAATATATCTAAAACTGAAATTTTATTGTTGGGGGTTTTTCCCGCCAAAATATTCCGATAGAGTACAGGCAGTACATTGTAAAAATTTCAAATATTTTGGGGATACCGTGGACCAAGGCGGGACCTTGCGGGAATACGTATTGGAGAAAAATTTTGGAAAAAATGGGGCGGGCTATAAAATTATGGGATAAAAGACGCCTGTCCTTTGTCGGAAAGGTTTTGGTGGTTAAAACCGTCCTAGTATCAAAATTATGGTATGGTGCACGGTTAATGAAATTGTCAAAAAATTATTGTAAAGGGTTTGATAAACTGATTTTTAAATTTTTATGGTCGAATAAGACCGAATTCATCAAAAGAAGCACTATGGTGCAGTCGTTTGGTGATGGAGGGGTAGGGATGCCGCATGTAGCCAGTAAATGTCGGGCCCTGTTCATGGAAAGGTTGAAACAACTCTATAAAGTAGAAGATGGAGCGATCGCCCAACCATGGATAGGGTACGGCATTTACAAAGTAGGCATATCCTTGCGGCACCACTGCCCCGAAATCGCCAAAAACACGTATATGCACAGAGTAATTGGTACACACGGCGTGTGGGAGGAAATTTTATATCAATGTAAATCTGCAAAATTGAACATGGGCAAGTCCCACTGGGTTAAAACGAGCGCAGCCATTTTATACGGGGAAATTATGAAAAGTGGGCCTAAGATCCCACACACGGTGTGTACCAAATATTTTAATATTAACTGGAACAAATTATGGAGCAATATATGGAGTAACAAAATTTTACACAACAATGAAAAAGAATTATTCTATAAGCTCACCCACAGAGCATTGCCTGTGAAAAATGTTTTCAAGGGACTTCCGAATATTGAGAGAAACTGTTCGAGATGCTATCCCAGTCAAACCGAAACTCTGAAGCACGCCTTTTATGAGTGTGCGGCTATACAACCTGTTTTGAATTCGTTTACAAATTTGTTTAGAACGAAAAGATGGCCAAACATAAATTTTGAGCACATATCGTGCCCGGATTTTGCAACTTGCAAGGGAATAGACAAAATTGTGGGTGCATTGGGAATTTATATACATGTCATTTGGGGGGGACGAGCCAGCATTTGGCGGGGGAATCAAGATAATAGCCTGAACGAGTTTGTAAAACGAATTCAAAACAGACTGTAAGGTCAAGGTCGCAATAGTGGGGATTCCCCACTTTAAGTTAATTTGAATATTATTACAAAAACGTGCGAACTCCTGCGGTAGCGTGGTGGACGACTCGGATTGTCAGGGGCTGCAGATCTGAAGACCCAGGTTCGAGTGCGCCACTGGCAGGTACTTTTTTCTTTCCTTTCTTTGCAATTCTCCCATTTTTCTTTTTAGTTTTTGACTATTGTATCTTGGTTTGACTGGGGTAGCTATCTCATACGTACTGTAAATATGTAAATAGTGAGAGCACCAGCACCGACAGAGAATTTTATATGAATATTATTGGCAACGTAAATTAGCTTGGTACACAATCAGGGGTCCAAATGAGACCACGAGGTGGCTCGACCCCTGAACTAGGTAAACAAAATTGTAAATATCGGCCATTGAGCACATAATGCACAATGCTTTACTTTTTTAGTTAATTTATTGATTTAACGAAGTTACTATAATATAAGCACAGTTTTTCACTTCTACTTAAATTTAGTTATGCATTTATACAATTATCCATTGGTGCTAGAACAAAAAGAGAACGTTTATATACATTAAAATATGAAAACTAGTCTACAGTGGTGCTCCCACATATATATTAAAACACTCACTTACATTAAGGTGCGTCATTCATATTGTGCAATTGTAGTACTGTACTGCGAAATCGACGGGGCCGTCGCGGTGCCGAGTGCGGTCTCGCTAATCAAGCTGTCAACACCGGCGACGGGACGGTACCGGACGATTTCGCAGTAGAACGATGTCAGATTTATGTATCGGATTCAAGTTATTGTACATTTTTTGGAACAATAAATGACACCCACTGCGGGTTTAAGCTCGAAAAAAAACCGACACCAAAGAAAACATGGAAAACTCAACCAAGTCAGCGCAACTCCACCAACTTGAAGAAAAGTTTTATAAGGCATGCGACCAGATCGTGATGATAGACAGAAAACTTTAAGACATAACACTACGGTACAACCACGCTAACGAGGAGGGTCACGAGATAACCCGTCCCAGTTCACTATTCAACCTGTGAACATCGGAACATATCAAACCGACACCAAAGAAAACATGGAAAACTCAACCAAGTCAGCGCAACTCCACCAACTTGAAGAAAAGTTTTATAAGGCATGCGACCAGATCGTGATGATAGACAGAAAGCTTCAAGACATAACACTCCGGTTCAACCACGCTAACGAGGAGGGTCACCGCTCGATGCGCTACAACAGGCGACTCCAGCTTGTAACCCTTGAGGGTGTCAGGGCCGCCTACTACAAATTTGCCGAACTCACTGCAAACAAGATGACAGAGTTGAGATGCGAGCTGTTCGGCGACGAGATTCTACTTCAAGACGATGAGTACGACAGTGATTGCTAGTTACACCAAACGGTTCTTTTCAGAACCACAAAATATTTCCAAAGAGACCAACCTGTCACAATATAACATGTCAACAGAAATTAAATGTATGCAGTTTGTAATTATGTCGCTGGCCTACTGTTATAACTAGTCAAAAAAGTCGACCTCCTATGGTAAGCCAAAGCGGAATTTATTCAAGACTTTAGAATTACCATTCAAGAAGTTAAATATAAGTTCAAGAAGGAAATATATGTTCAAGACTAAAATATGTTCAACCTTGAATACTTTTGTTCAACCTTGAATGCAATATTCAACCTTGAACAAAATATATTCAACCTTGAACAAAATATATTCAAGACTCACGTGACCATATTCAAGACGCACGTGACCACAAAATTGATGACGTAGTTGCTCATGTTTTGATGCTTTACGGACTTTCCCGAACCCGCGTCCGGACTTTCCCGAACCCATGGTACTTGTGTTGCGTTTCGGAGCTCGAATTGTTCGCACGAGGTTTTGACACATGTTTGACACGTGTTTGACATATGATTTGATTTGATTTGATTTGACGTCGATTATGGACAAGGACAGAATCAATTTACTGGCTCATGCCAGTAATTTCGAGGATCTGCTGCGGGATCTGCGGAATTCGGCGACGGGTGCTCCCTCAGAAATGAGGGAGCTCATTCAGCAGGTTGTCGCCCACCCTGTTGTAGAGCAGTTGCGGCCACACAATGCGGCCACCACAGACAGGTTGCTAGGGGTGAACTTTGGGCTCGGCCAACCCGGTGCCTCATCCGCCTTGCCATCATCCGCCTTGCCATCAGCCTTTCCATCATCCGCCTTCCCATCATCCGCCTTGCCATCATCATCCCATACCCATCAGAATGTCAACGAAGAGATGGCAAGGATGTTCACCCCCACTGGTGGGTTTCGTGGGAAGAAGAGAAGGGTCCCCGGAACAGGTGCAGCAGCTGCTGCAAGTGCAGCCGCGGCTTTGGCCCAAAAGAAGGTGAAAGGTGAGTGTTTTTTAAGCGTGTAGCCCTACTGTTGTTCAGCTAGGCCTATCATGCACCCCACTGCTTTCATAGTACGCTGACTATGTACAAGGGCTCAAGAGGTAAGAGGCCTATAGACATACCAACCATTTGTGTGAGAACTGAGATGATAGGCCTAGAATGCAATTCAGCATCGGCAATGGTTTGATATTGCAGTGTCTCATGAAATCGAGGAGGTCGGCCAAGGCCTACATCCATATCGTCGCTAGGCTATAAGGCCCGGGATGAGGCCTTTCAGTGGTTCAATAAACTATGATTAGTAAAAAATAATGATGTCTATCATATTTCAGTGACGGTGCGAAAGAGAACAAAGGACGTTGTCCTACTGGATTCTGGCATGACTTCCAAGCCCACAGACAAGGAAGTTCTATACAACGCTGGCCGTGTGGCCAATTGCGTTGTCTTTTCAACGGACATGACCTCCCAGCAAGTGGAGGATCTTATCCTCTCCTTGTTCTGGGACAAGCTTGAAAAATTTCCAAAACCTAAGTAAGTTCACCTATTATTTATGGTATGGTTACAGCTCCACAGATTCAGAATCTGTGCAGCCTTCAATATGAGTTTGACTGTTTGTTTTATGATTTCAGATTCATCTTTGTGAAGGCGGAGAGAAATAAAATGTGACGGGGCCATATTATGGCTGTCGAGGCGCCCCATAGTAGGCAGGTGGAGCGATCTCTCTCTCTCTCCAGCATCTACCGTGTAGTGAGACCTGTACGCTAGTTCGCCCGTAGAATAAAGCCTATTCTCTAAGTTCATATCTTGGAGTTGAGTAAGTGCATGCCCATGACCCCACAATAAGTATTCGTACTTTACAGTGGCGCCCATAACGTGGGGCTACATCGAACTTTCGGCGAGAAATTGCTATTTTTCAGATGCCCGAATCCGACGGCGTGCATTGCTTTGTTCGTACGGGGCGCTCTGCGCATGTGCATTAATGTTTACCTGCACATGCGGCCCATTTTGCCGGATGACTTAGGGTTTACCAAGTTGTTTAATCATGGGCTCGGTATAAAAGCTTTGCTAAGGAGTTTTCCTAGTTATGCTACGAAATAGGCCCGGTAATTTGAGTTCGCTGAGCAGTGAGTGTGTCACGAACCGGTCAGTTCACTAGATCCATGGGAAGCCAACTCTGCATTTATTTATATGTGATATCCTATTCCTAGTGGTACAAAATGGGCTGTATTGCAGCTGTTTGTGTAGGGTTTACCACCCAATCAGTATGCAGCCCAAGTACCTGAAGCGGGAAGCAGGCTACAAACTGCGATTAGCAAGGGTTTACCTGTAATCGTAGTTTCATGTCCACATTCTACATTATTGTATGAAGAGAAAAATATTAGACATTAAGCTGTTTTGTTCTACGATCTTTTCATAAGTTAAAATGGCAGTGGCACACCCCAAATTAAAGGAGTTCAGTGGTGAACCATCAGAGGATTTTACCCTGTGGTTCAAACGTTTTGAGCCGTTTGTGCCCGCTGCAGCAGATGACGCGGCGGCGGCATGCGGTGCTTCCCCTATATTTGACTGGGCGAGCTTTTATGACGCACGATAGCCTCCCAGCCGCCACCAAGGCTGATTATGCACTGGCCAAACAGGCATTGAGGGAACGCCTTGACCCCCAAGATCATGCACTCTTGCGACGACAAGAGTTCATGACGATGAGCCGTGCCGAGAATGAGATGATTTCGGCATTTGAACTGCGCGTCCTTAGGAAGGCTTCGTCAGCATTCGCGGATTTTCCTGAGGAGCACCGCAACACCATGACCAAGGAACAGTTCATGAGGGGAGTAGGCAACGCGGAATTACAGCTGCATTTATTAACTCACAACCCCGAGACAATCCGTACTGCTGTTCAGTTGGCTGAGCAGTATTTACAGGTACGGAAGATAACCATGCCTTCCCAGGAACCATCTGTGGCTGTGCGCCGAGTACGTGACCACCAGGAAGAAGGGGTACCCTCTCCTGGGGCCACATCCGAATGTGGGGATGAGCTCAGCATGCTGCGAGATGACGTGAGGAAACTTACGGCACAAATGGAGCAGATGATGAAGATGCAGGCAGGTGGCCGGGGCCAAGGGCGTGGCCGCAGGGGTCACCGTGGTCAACGCCAGGCCGGCTATGAAAATCGGGGTCAACGTCCAACCAACTCTCTGGATAATGGGGGACATGGTCAAGGCCAGTGGGAAGAGCGACAGAGGACAGGGTCCCATGATCGGCGTGCACAGCGCCAGCCCATCTCACTGACTGGAGAAACTGGGTCCCAGCAGAGGAGTTACCCTGCCAATGAACAACCGGGCCAGTTTTACAGCAGGTTTGATGGCAATTGTTATAATAGTGGGAAGTATGGGCACAAGAGTGCCGACTGCTGGGGTCCCCGGCAGTCGGAAAACTAGCATGTGCTGCTGATGAGGGTCGGTCAGCAGCCCGGCATAAGAAAAAGACTCAAAGAATTGTTCCAAGGGCCCTCATGGCCATCAGGGATCAGGAAATTCCAGTTTTGTTTGATACTGGGGCTGATATTACCCTGATGCGTGAGGATGTGTATCAGTTGTACTCAGCAGAGGAGAGAGGGCCGTTGATACCTAGGTCAGCCGCCATCGCCTCTATTTCCGGGGACATGTTGCCAGTCTTAGGAGTAGCAACAGTCCCTGTGGTATTGGGTTCCCTGAAGTTGGAACATCCTTTTAGAGTTGTTCAGGGAATTGATAGTCCAGTCATTCTTGGCTGGGACTTTATGCTGGACTATGCTGTGACAGTGAACCCTCAGAGGAAGGAGGTCACCATCCAGGGTGAATCTTTCCCCTTATTGGAAAGTGTGAGAGTGCCAAACATAACGACTGCAAGGGCACTGAAGTCTACCCTGATACCGGGCAGAACGGAAGTGATTATTCCGGCATACTTACCCCATGGTAATGGATACCCCAACCTTAGATACGAAGGCATTTTGGAGCCAAACAATCCCCCAGGAATGGTAGTGTCACGAATAGCGGCTACTGCGGAGAATGCGCTGATTCCAGTCCGTATTATGAACCCTTAGTCTGAACCGTTGGAGATAGCCAAAGGGACATGTCTTGGAGAATTCCATTGCCTGGCTGGTTACCAATCCAATACTGTGCGACAGGCATATGAACTCATGGAGGAGTACCAAGTTGATGAGAATGGAGAAGAGCAGGCAGTCGACAGTGAAGGGGTTCCCTCCGTCGATCTGTCAGGCTCCAAATTGAAAAAGGGAGAGATGTCACGTTTGAAGTCCCTTTTAAAGAGATACAATAAAGTGTTCAGCAAGACGCCGAATGATAGAGGTTTCACGGACCTAGCGGAGCACCATATTGATACGGGAGATGCTCATCCTATTAAACAAGCAACTCGCCAAGTTCCTTTCCACTTGCGGGACGAGTTGGAGGAACAGGTAAACGACATGCTGAAGGATGGGGTTGTTGAGCCCTGCTCTGGCCCTTGGTCCTCTCCTGTGGTCCTCGTGAAGAAAAAATCAGGAGCTTTCCGATTTTGTGTAGACTACAGAAAGCTGAATGCTGTGACACGGAAGGATGCTCACCCACTTCCGCGTATTGACGACTCGCTGGCATCCATGTCGGGTGCTGCATTCTTCAGTAACCTTGACCTCACTAGCGGATATTGGCAAGTTCCCGTCAACAGAGATCATCGAGACAAGACGGCCTTCTCCATAGGGACGAATCTTTATCGTTTCAAACGGTTACCTTTTGGCCTTTGTAATGCTCCACCACTATTTCAGAGACTGATGGAGTTAGCTTTTGCTGGGATGAGCTGGAGAGTCATGCTGACCTATCTTGATGACCTGGCTATCTTCACGACCGTCTTTGACGAACACCTGGAGGTCCTCGAAGAAGTTTTCCAGCGTCTACAGAAGGCTGGACTGAAGCTCCAACCCAGTAAGTGTCACTTGTGCCGAGACAAGATCATATTCTTGGGACACCATGTGAGCCGTGATGGCATAAGGCCGGACCCAAGCAATGTAGAGAAGGTGCAGAACTGGCCGACACCCAAAACTGTTAAGCAGGTCCAGAGTTTTATAGGGCTGGCATCCTACTACCGACGTTTCGTCCAGGACTTCGCTAAGATAGCCAAACCATTAATCCAGCTGACCGAGAAGAATGCTCCTTTCCTCTGGGACGAGGCCTGTCAGGAAAGTTTTGAGGTTCTGAAGTCTAAGCTGATGTCACCGCCAATCTTAGGATTCCCAAGATGGGGTGAACCATTTATTTTGTATACTGATGCGTCGGATTTTGCGATAGGCTGTGTCTTAAGCCAAAAACAAGATGGGGAAGAGCGAGCAATCGCATATCATAGCAAATCTCTCAGTGGGACTGAGACAAATTGGTGTACATATGACAAGGAGTTGTGGGCAATTGTCTGGGGTCTCCGACAAACCCACATTTACCTTTACGGTTCACGTTTCACAATAGTCACGGATCACAAACCATTGCTGCAGAGAAATAAACTTCGCTGGGATGCAGATGTTACCCAGAAAAGGACCCGATGGATGAATGAGTTGAGCACGTGGGGAGACGTGGAGGTTCAGTATCGTCCGGGAGTAAAAAATGGAAACGCTGATGGTATGAGCCGCCAGCCTCAATCACCAGAGAAAGAGACACTGGACGATATAGTGGGAGCACTCTTTGCCTCACCCCCCCCGATGATAGTACCGTCAATGGGGATCCTGAGGATGAGAAACGAGAAGATGTGATGCTAGAATTAGGGGTTACCAGTTCTGCATCAGAAACCACGACTGCAAAACAGAAACCCAAGACATCAGAATAAGGGGTTACCAGTTCTGCATCAGAAACCACTGCATGCACAGAGGCTTCACGTAAGCTTAGGAAGAGGGGCAAGCGGAAAGAGAAACCATCCCCAATCTTGTGCAAAGATGATGGCGTACGAGCAATATCACTTATGCCCTTTAACGACCAGGGCCAACCCTTGGCTCCCATCGCATCACAGCAGGAACGAGACCCTACAATTTCACGGATTCGTCAGTGGGTAACAGATAGGGATAAACCATGCTGGGAAGCCGTCAAGGATGCTGGACGTGATGTGATCACCTATTGGCGTATGTTCGAAGATCTGCAAATTTGTGATGGTACGTTGGTGAGGACATGGATTCCACCCAGGAAGGCAACGCCTGTGTTTCAACAGATTGACCCGCCAGGACTTCGTCCACAGATTTTGGAAGGAACCCACACAGGAGTTACTTCTGCCCACTTGGGACGGCGGAAGACATTGGGCAAAATAGGAACCGATTTTATTGGCCAGGAATGACATCAGATGTCGCTGAGTTCTGTAGAACTTGTGCCCAGTGTGTGGCACGCGGGAAGCCCTGCCCACGAATGAAGGCTCCACTACTGAGCATAACATCGCATGCTCCCCTGGAGCTGGTCGCTACAGATATCACAGAATTGCCTGTCAGTCCCAGGGGTAACCGGTACTGCTTGATAATGGGGGATCACTTCACCAAATATGTGAATCTGTATCCCATGAAAGATCAAACAGCCAAGACAGTGGCTGATATCATATTCAGACGCTATGTATGCGAACATGGCATGCCAGAGGCATTCCATTCAGACCAGGGACGACAGTTTGAAGCTGAAATAGTCCAGGAACTATGCACCATGCTCGGCATCCAGAAATCCAGAACGTCGCCATACCACCCAGAAGGTAATGGTATGATTGAAAGGTTCAAAGAAACACTGAAGAATTCAATAGCTAAGGTTACGGTACAGCATGGAACAGATTGGGACCTACACCTTGGACCAGTGCAACTCGCCTACAACTCGAGTGTACATGAGACCACTGGACTGTCCCCTTTCTATCTGAACCATGGGAGAGAACCTCGTTTGCCGGTAGATGTGGTCTATGGCTGCCCGACCAAGGACTACTGGAGCTCAGCTAGCCGCTATTCCAAGGCTGTATTCCAGGAACTTCAAGAAGCTTTTCAGGAGGCGCAAAAGACAGCTACCATCAGTCAGGAGCGGCAGAAAAATGTCTATGACAAATGGGCAAGGCATCACCCATACCATGTGGGTGACAAGGTATGGCTTCACACAACGGTATCCAAAGACAGGCACCGGAAACTGGCTTTGCCATGGATTGGTCCGTACATTATTGTCAAACGGATGCAGACATCAGCTGGCTTGCCAGGGGTTACTTATCGTATACAAAGTGAGGATGCCTCCAAACGCCAACGGTTAGTGGTTCATCACAATCGGCTGAAGCCATATGCGGCACCAAGGATACCACGGCCACTGACCGATAAGAATCATGAAGATGTAGCAGAGGTAAATCCTCCTACTGTTCAAGCTCCACAGAGAATGTTTTCCCCAATAGGGGCATTTCCAATTGGCCCAGTTGGAGGAGGGTTTGGCGGTGGCATGGGGTTACCTGTCGCCCCCGATCCTGGTCCTCCCACGGAACCAGCGGTTGTAGCAGTAGAAGAGCAAAATGCACCAGAGGAGGGTGAGCCAGGTGTTGACATGGGTTTACCTGCAGACCGGCCACCTCCAATACTAGCAGAAGACATAGACGAAAACCACGATGCTGAGGTAGCTGATGACCTACACGCGGCCCAGCCACCGGATCAAGCATCTGAAGATGATCCGCGGGAAGATCTTGCAGATGGCAACTCGGACCAGGGCGGAGAGGCTGAGTTTGAACCCCCAGATGACGACAATTACCACGATGCAGCGGACCAGCTGCCAGTTCTAGACGAGCGTGATGAGGGCGAACCCCCTCCTAATATACCAGCGGCAAACGTACCACCACCACAGGATGCTGGTCGGCCAGAGGCTGACCAAATGGCACAGGAAGGAGATATGGAAATAGAGGCAGCACCGGATCCTACCACGACCAGGAGTGGACGAGGAGTGCGAGCACCGGTATATCTTCATGACTATGTACGGAATGTTTCAACCCTTCGATGGACATACTGACAATATTCAAGAAGGATGTGTAGTCAAAATTTCGGGTTCAGTGCATATTCATGAAGGATTGTGAATCAATGATTTTTTCAATGTGTTGTGACTTGGAACCAGTTTAAGGTGGTGTTTTGCGCTTTCGGACCGAGTCTAAATGAGCCTGTGATTGAGCTATTAATGACTTTACACACCTCATTGACCTTGGCGGGTAGTGCAGGTGGCCTACTAGAAGTTTTAGTGTTTTGAGAATTTGGGCAGAAATGGGGAAATTTGTGACAAACTATCAGGTAGACAGGAGGAAATGAGGAAGACATTCATTGATGATTTAGTGGTATGACAATTGACTGAGTTGATACCTATGAGTATTTTTTATTCGTTGGATTTGTTGGACTATGCAGAGTTAAAATAGGTTGCTTAATTACTAGTTATAATTTTGTGCATTTATTGGAATTAGATTTTTAGGAAATAAGATGTTGAAAATTAAGGGTACGGTTGGCTAGTGTAAGTACAACATACTGGACTGAGGAGTGTATCCGGTCCATTGGACTAGTCGTTAATACTGCTGATTTAAGGCACTATGTGAGGTAGATGAGAGAGGAGTGAGGGAAGTGCTCACCGTAACACAGTCTACATTAGGGCACCTGTAGCTTACCCCTGCATCCTTCGAGTACAGTACCTTGGGTGCTACTTTGTTTAATCCTCCATGTGGGTTACTGAAACCTTAGACATGTGATGGTGTTTTTGTAAATTGTTCTCCCTGCTTGGCCAGCAGGTGATTTTAAGCTGCTCTCTCGTATTGGACGGTGATGGAGCCGAATTTGTATCGATGTGGGACACATCTCTTAAAAAGGGGGACGTATGTGACGGGGCCATATTATGGCTGTCGAGGCGCCCCATAGTAGGCAGGCGGAGCGATCTCTCTCTCTCTCCAGCATACCGTGTAGTGAGACCTGTAGGCCTACGCTAGTTCGCCCGTAGAATAAAGCCTATTCTCTAAGTTCATATCTTGGAGTTGAGAATACCTCCATGAGTTGAGTAAGTGCATGCCCATGACCCCACCATAAGTATTCGTACTTTACAAAAATTTTCCGGCCGAATATGCCAATAGGCACGAAATTTGATGGACAGACAGTCCTCAATCTGTGTGGACAGGGGGTGGTCAATGTAATGGCCAGCGGCCAAATAAAGGATGGCTTTGACCCAACCCTTTATCAGAATGTCCAGGTACGTATAATTAATTGTGCTGGTAATTACTCAGAGGTTTGCCACTACTAGCAGCCGTATTAACTGGCAAGTTCATTTGCCCTTTGAAATTATGCAATCTGCATGAATGAACAAAGGAGACAGTTGGTATTCATTGTTTTTTTCTCAGTCCTGGAGCTCCTTCAAAAAACAAAGCAAAACATTGATTTATTAGTCTGTCCATGTACTATTCAACTTTCAGGACTTTGTCAGTGACAATGATGAGGAGGAGTTGCCAGTGGCATTCCCGGATCAACAATTACCATCTATAGTTGCCCGAGGAAATTTGGGACGAAGTCTGCCCTCCTCAGTTTCTCCCCAGGTGATGAATATCCAGCGAAGGTAGGTGGAACTGAATCCTAAGGCAAACCAGATCATCTGGCATGGTAGACGGTCATTTTCATTGTCAAGTTAACACAGCCTTTCTGTTTATGGTCAGTCGGGAATATTATACAGTCACCAAATTTAGAACTCTCAGCATGTAGAATCAGTTAACTTTCTCAGTAATCCTGCATGATGTTACCACCTTTTCTGGAAACTATGGAACAACTTGGATGAGGAGGTCGCCAATTTAGAATGCCTCTCCATCTTCACAAAAGCCAAATACCGGTAGGCCTACCCAGATGGATGGTTCCTTGGACATACACTTACAGAAAGACCTTAGGCATAAATGACATCAGCTCATTTGATTGAAATTAATCTTTCAGTGATAGGAGAATACCACTGACAGGACCTACATGTACAACAGATGTCCCTTCAGTTAATACAGGAACATACAGGTAGGTACTATTTTGCAAACATGTAATTGTATGCGTGAATTGCAGCTGCAAGTTAGTAGATCTTTTGAAAGCATTTTGGGTGACTAAATTAGCATACATGTACAAGGTTGATACATGTAGTTACATTTACTAGTGGATTAATTTGTGGATATCATCGATGGAACTTTAATTAGTTCTGATTTTTTCTGCAGACTGCATTCAGTTCATGCTTCATCAATGAGAATTGAGTTAATCCTGGTCAAATGATCTGACTTTTCACTTTCTTTTTTCCAAAATAAAACCCTTCTTTTCGCCATCTATAGCCAGTATGTTGACTTGAATGTTCATCAAGAGGATGATGATGATGATGATGGAGATAGAGAGGATGAGGCACTAAACCAGGCTATAAGAGCCTCTCTTGAAGATAGAAACAAGTGAGTACCCTTCTACCATCTTTGTGACCATAGAATGTTCTGACAATGTCCTATATTTACTGATTGGGGGTTAGCAGAAATAACGTGACTTCAAACCATGCAATTCAGCATTATACTGGTATGAAAAGAAAACCTTCTAATTTCAGAATTGATGACACTACTACAATTAGAGATGAACTCGTGCTACCTCAGAGCCAAATAGACGATGACAAGACATCAAAGTTTAACGTCAACAGACGAGACGTGTTTGATGGGGCAAAAATTGGCTTTCGAAGGAAGTCGTATAGCCCCTTCAATGGAATGTCGGTTGTTTTTACAGACGGCAAGAAAGGCGAGGGGGCTATCGACATTGGTGGACCAAAAAGAGAATTCCTTCGTCTCTTAATGGCCAGTCTGCAAGGTCATAAGGTCTTTGAAGGACCACAAGACCGTAAAGTGCTGGCTCTGTCTGCCTCTGGTGAGTAAGTCTAACACAACATATATGTAGGTGTCCTGCAAGCTTAGCTATCAAAAACCACCAAAGATGAAAACATGTCTCTGTGTAGATGCTGATTACCCTTAAGCTGATAGTGTATCAGGTCAGTGTAACATGGCACCACAGTGCATTTTAGATTTACGATCATCTAAAAATCTTTGTCTCTTAAATTTTTGTAACTCAAACTTTTTAGGCTAAGGTCCAGCGACGAGCACGGTCTGTTTTATTTATTGAATCACCCTAACCTTACCACATGAATCTTGATATTATTTCCAGCTCTCTCTGACGGGGATTACCAGTTGGCTGGGCGGATGATTGCCGTCTCAGTCATACACAGTGGCCCACCCCCTGGCTTTTTTAGCCCAACCCTCTACGATTGTGTCGCATATGACCATGACAGACGACAAGATCCAACAATTGAGGATGTGGCAGACCTAGAAGTACGCAAACAGCTCGAAAAGGTTAGTCCAGCAGCAGGATTCTGTGCAGCTGTCAAGTTGAAGCCCAGATTATTTGGGAGTTAGGGACTCAACATGTCTCGACTACCACACATTTTAAGACAACAAAGAATTAGCTCCAAGCCCCTAAGAAAATTGAAATGTACAGTACATGTAGTTCGTCATAGCATGATGGCAAAACCCAATCTCTGAAGACTTACCATTTATTAAAAATTTGAAGGTTTCCTGTTCATCTTGACTCAATCTACCAGTAATACATTGGCAATTTTTGAAGATAAGAGAAGCAAGAGATATTGAGACACTTCAAGAAGCAGTCACCGAAGCCTCTTCTTTCCTTAGTTTGGCTGGTTGTCTAATCCCAATTAGGACTGTTAATGACAGGGAGACAATCGCTAAAGCAGCTGTTGCCTTCTATGTTGTGGGACGTGTCCAGTCATGCTTGGAATGGTAAGTTAGACAGATGAGGCAATGATATGGGTTGTGACATGTCATTTTAAGCAACTGCAGTAGAACCTCTCCATGAAGGACACCCTTGGGACTGGCAAATGCTGTCCTTCGTAGAGAGGTGTCCTGAATACAGAGGTGAAATTGAATACAAATGACCACTGTCCTAAATAGAGAGGGTATGGTCTCATCAATTGGTATACCAAAGGAAAATTAAAAATTATACTATATTTTTCAGCTTCAAAGATGGCTTAAGGACTTTGGGGTTGTTGGCCACTGTCCGACAACACCCAACATTGTTCAAGGACATTTTCTGTCATCAGCCAAGCCCATTGACAGGTAAGGACGACAAGGAATTATACATATTTTTCGTCTTATTCGAAGGGTTGTGAAGAGACAGGATTATTAAGTTAATTGTGTTGTGAATGGTTGATGTAACTATATCATTTTGTTATGCTTATCTACTTTTAACAGCTGAGAGTGTTGAGGATATTTTCAAATTCCAACTCGCGGAAAAGGATTCAAACAAATACGACACTGATCTCAAAGTAAACGGATGGTGGAGAGACTTCCTCCAAGATGTCCAAGGTATGATCAGTATTTATTCTCCTAAAATATCTGTGACAAGTCACTCTAGGCTACATGTACCTTGTATGCTTTTATGATTTGACACAAATACCGGTATCTAAATAAGACGAAATCTGTATTATAGCCTACCGTAGTTATTATTTGAAGTCTGGATTCATGGCAAAATATGTACTGCAAATGCATGAGTGTTGGCAATTTCTACATGAATGAATTCATACGGCCCTGGATTTTGAACCAGTGGAATGGACTGAAGAATCAAACACAGTCAATACGTATCCCAACACACTGCATTGTTATGAAGCACTCTAATGAAAGTGTTTTTTTCAGAGGGAAATGCGGAAAAGGAGAAGATTAGCATTAGCCTTTCAGACATTTTAATATTCGGCACCGGAGCAGCTCAAGTGCCGCCATTGGGCTTCATGCCCATCCCTTCAATTGAACTGTCATATCAAGCTCCTGTTGATCCGGTAACAAAAAAAACCCTGACGCACTTCCCTACCTCTAATACGTGCGCCAACTTGTTGCGGCTGCCTGCTACCCCGTATTATAGTACCTTCAAGAAAAACATGGTGTTGGGAATTGCCTGTTCCCCTGGATTTGGATTTGCCCGAGTTGTTCCAATGATACCTTTGACAGACCTACTATCAAGGATGACTGAATGCCTTTGTCTTCAAAATCATATGGTGCATTCTGAACTTTTAGAGGAAACAAACATGGACTATTTCAGTTCCTCCGTCTTGTTTGCTTCAGCAACCCTGTCCAAACCTTGGGGAAAACTGAAGATTCTCTTGTGCCCTTTGTGATTTTCATTGTTTTTCAGCAGACAAGAAATTAAAGAACACACTATTTGGAAATACCTTGACGCTCTACATTCGAGTTAGCAAAACTGAAATTAGATAGTATTTTTCTGCTGACAATTTATTGAAATTATATTTTTAACATGTAGTGAGTAGTTTGTTCTGTTATGTGTTGCTTCAGGTGTCCACACTGGTTTATTTTGCCTACTGTTGGCCCATTGGTGTGGTCAGTTGACGCTCTACATTGGAGTTAGCAATTACATTGCATCTTTCTGCTGACAATTTATTGAAATTATATTTTTTTAATGCTGGTGAAATTATGTTCAGTTTGGTGTTCTTTCTTCTCTGTTGCTTCATGCCTCCATGTTAGTCAATTCGCATGGTGAGCTGAGTCTGAGGCTTCACTCTGATTTGGACACAGTGAATTGAGTTAAAGTTAAAACAAAGAATATATATTTTTCACAAATGCATCTTTATTGTTATTTCTTCTTTGGGCAAGAATACATGTTGTCTGTCCAATTGCCTTAAAAAAGAACAATGTACACTGTCAAATCAACCATGATTGTTGATTTGACGATTAACAATCTCCACAGCGGACAAGAACAAATTTGCACCAAAGTAGCCATCATCTGCAAGGGGATCAACTTCGGTCTGGAGTTGTAACACAGTGTCTTCGGATAAATCAAATGGCACTTCAGGAACTTGTACATTGTTGTTAGTTTGAATGTCTGGCACAGGACCATCTTCGTCCACGGTGTTGATGAGGTCCAAATCGAATGCATCATTATGAACCATCATACCCCTAAGGAAAAGCATGTTGGGAGTATTATGCTTCTCTGTTCGAACTGGATGATTATTCCATTGGTTACGCAATTCATCAAGGGCTCTGTTTATGCGCGGCACAAAAATGTATCTTAAAGCGTAGATGTGTACTGGGTTGTACCTGTCTGCCAAACCTGTATGTTCCATATTGTCAAATAGTTCAATAAAGAATGAGTTGACATTCTGTCCAACATCACGCCAAAGCCTTTCGATGCGCTGGTTATGAGTGGACAATCCGGTTATCACACTCCCTCTGTTGAGTCCTTTGTTACTCAACATGTAGCCTGCAACAAGCACATTTTCAGTCCCATAATCTGTACGTACACGTGACGGGCAGCCATAGGCTTGAACTGCATCAGCAAAACATTCCAAGACAACAGATGAGCGGTTGGTGTTTGAACAACGTAGATACATGCAGAGTCTCGAGAAGCCGTCAATTCCCCCATGAATGACAAAGCCCCAAGGATCAATCAGCTTGTGATTGCCATCGATATGCCTGAAAAAAAAGACTAGTGTAACAATTACAAATATAATACCAAACCTTAGTTCTTACATTATTCACCTGTGTTTGTGAACCTTTCGTATTGATTGATATTATTACTCGACAAATACTGAATGCTTAATAAATACATGTACATGTAAGGCAATTTCAATTATCCGAGAGTGCACCAGTTTGTAAAAATACTACAATGTATGTATATTAAATTTCTCATGTTGTGGTCGGTACATGTAGGCCCAACTCAGTTTTCAGTCATGGCAATAGGTTTGATTCAGTAAACAAAGAGCCTACCATATGTAATTAGGATGTGGAACACTGTAATGTCTCCGGTAAATCACACATCTTCGACGAAGTGCTCTACCAACAGGATCCACTCTAGCAAGACTATCCCTGACTCGCTGTCGCTGAATTTTGTATCCTGAAGTTAAATTGAACAATTCAAAGAATCTCTTTAAATATTGGCCTTGACTGGAGGTTAAGTGCTCAAAAAGTACAATGTAGTACTCTGACATGGTGACAGACTATAATAAATTGCATCATTTCATCTTGCAAAGTTTGCGTGCAATCAACCATTGTAATTCTAAGTATAATCACTTAAGGGCCATGGGACCATTAGGCCAGAGTTTAATCAGTTGCAAATTAGCTGAAGGAAACTATAAGTTCTTAAAACAACCTAAATTCTAATTTTGTACGAAACATTAACTAACCTCGTGATCATAGAGCACCCATCATTAATGTTTCCCCACAAACAGTAGTTACTTTCATTATTGCAGTCACAATTTCATCCAGTTCATTGTTAGTGATTTCAGAATATTCTAAATCACAATCAAGAAACTCATAGCTCTGACGTCTATTCCTCAGGGTCCTCTCACTCACTCCAATCATACTGGCAATTGACCTCCAATTAAACCCAGCATCCCTCAAAGACTGTACAGTCACAGGGTTGATTTGAATACTGGGCCGTCCACTTGGCCGATTGCCACACTGGTTTTCATCATTTAAACATGGAGCCCCACTGACGAGGGAAAAATTTGAATTACAGTTTCTAGGGCCAATTTCACTCATGAGATGATAAATCTGTAATTCAAATTTTTCCCTCAATGCTAAAAGCTGGGCCAGTACTGCACACACAAGTTTGGTAAATTGGGCAAGATCAGCCTGTTTGGCTAAATCCTGTTCCTCATTCATGAGATCATATGCACGCGAGAACATAACATTTGTAGTTCTGATCTGTTCTTCAAGCTGTCGACGGTACTGTTCTGCAACATTGATGTCGTGTGTGGAGGATTGGGGATAGGCCTCAGCAACGAATCGAACAAGTGCCAACCAAAAGTCAGAAACTGGCCTCGGACCCAAAGCGTGATCATCATTTCCTCTTGGCATGGTTGGCTGGACAGCGGCTTCATCAAGTTAACATTCTGTGAACTGAAAGAGGAAATATTTTAGAATAACAAATTGGTACAATTTAGCTCAAAACATGCTTGGTTAAAACTGATAGGCCGAAGATGATCATTTATATAAGCAGATAAGCAAGAATTTAACCGTGTTATAAATACCGTGTATATACGTTTGTATACCGGTATTGGGAGTGAGAATATGAACATACATAGGGGCCGGGGATAGTTGTAGGCCAACAGATAAGGCCTTATCCTGATTGAAATGGTATTTGCTAAATTCATGGTATACCCACCGTCACCACACCGTGGTGTTGTAGACTGTAGGCCTACTTGACACCACACATCCGCGAGGTATGTTGGGTTGGTTATACTTCTTCTTCACCTTCGGGTACTTGGAATGACCGTCTGTGGATGTATAATTTCCAAGGGGGATGTGTGCGCAAGTAGACATGGAGGCCTACATGTAGAAGCATTGAGCATGGTAGGCCATGAAAGTAGGCCTGGCTAGAAGTAGATATGATCATGGACCTTTATACTAAAAGGTTCATGATATGATAGGCCCTACACTACATAAAACATACACATATACATTTTGTACGCATAGGATACACAGTAGGCCTACACATGGTTGTACACGTACCTAGCCGCCTACACCTGACATGTACTGTAATCCTACACATCATGACATGGATGCCGAGTGAATGTCAGAGTCGATACATGTTTCACAGACATATCAGGCAAATTATAGGTTCAAAATGCGCAATGCCTCTCACCTTTCATTCTTAAGGCCGACACCACTGTATCGGATTCTCGTTGTCTTTTGACATGTTTGAGTGTTTAGGCTATACAGGCAATCAATCATGTCGTGTAACAGAACGCATCAGAAGTACCACAGATTCTACGCTCTACGTCATCAATTTTGTGGTCACGTGCGTCTTGAATATGGTCACGTGAGTCTTGTATATATTTTGTTCAAGGTTGAATATTGCATTCAAGGTTGAACAAAAGTATTCAAGAATGCATGAAATTTTCATATATGATAATTTACATTCATGTTTTCAAAATGTTCAAGGGTTGGACATATTTTATTCAAGGTTGAACATATTTTATTCAAGGTTGAACATATTTTATTCAAGGTTGAAAACATTTGATTCAAGGTTGAACATATTTAAGTCTTGAACATATATTTCCTTCTTGAACTTATATTTAACTTCTTGAATGGTAATTCTAAAGTCTTGAATAAATTCCGCTTTGGCTTGCCATACTTGCCAGTTCCTTGACAACGTATGTTGGGAAGGATCAACCGGTCTCCACTTCCGCTGGCAGTGGATCTGTCCAGCCAAGGCTGGACGATGAGGTTATTTCAATCAGAGATGGCTATGAAGAGGATAGCATGTTTGGTTCTCCCAGCCTGTCACCCAAGCGCTCTTGGAGGGCTAAGCCTAACTCCGTGCAGCGGCAGGAGCCAAACCTAACTCTGCCCCCGGGAGTTACCCGTATTACGAACCTAGGTAGCAATTGTCCAGCGTCCCCCGATTCTCCTTCAGGCAGGGGCCGAGGTTTGCATCAGGACCCCGAGCAGGCATGGAATTCTCCGGCATCTGCGGTTGCGGGAGAAACTCAGGAGGAGTCAGGGAATATTATTCCTCATTCTTTGGGAAAACAATGTTTTTGGTGGCCAAAAGCCTCAAAATACCTGTTGAAGTACCAGAATCTAAACAAAAATCTTCTATTTTGGCTTCAGCTTTCTCCTCTGTCCCATCAGAGACAGTTCCTGACGTCCCGGCTATTCCCGCTGAGGGTATGATTGAAAACCGTTGGCAGAAAGTCAACAAAGGTTTACCTAAGGTACCATTTTCAGATGCAGGTCGCCTCAGACAGCAGTATCGCTGGCCTGAGGAGTATTTTGAGAAAATAGGCCGAGTTCCGGCTGTGGATAAGTCAGTCTCCACTTACTTGGCGACAAAACTGGGGGGCTCAAGCCGTCATAAACCCAGAACTCTCTTTCCGGCGGAGCACAAAGCAGAGAGGGCACTGTCTTCTGTGGATCAAATTTTAAGATCTCAACAGAGAGTCATCTCTCATGCGTCATATCTACTTGTGGCTCCGAGGGAGGCCATGTCCGCCGATAATAAGGAATCCTCAGAGGAGGATGTGGCGTCCCTATTAGGAGCTATGGCTTCCTCAATTGCAGATATGTCAAATTCTATCGTTACGGCTTCTGCAAAATGCGTTCAAGAGAGGAGGATAATCTATGTGGATGCCTTGAACTTGCCGGATAAGTCGGATCAGGAGGCCTTGTTGAAGGTGCCTATACAGGGACTAGAACTTTTTGGCGGGAGATTTAATGAGATCGCAAAGGAAAGTTCTCAGCTACGAAGAGATGCCAGAGAAATGGCACAGACCCTAACCTCTACTTCCGCAGGAGGACAAACAACTAACAACCCTCAAAAAAGGAAGTCGAGAGAGCAACCTCAGACACAATCGCACTTCAAAAAATTCAGGAATCTCGCACCGCATGAGGAGAAGGGCCTCCCTCTACAAGGGGACAAGAGGTGGGAGCCAGCTGTCCCGGCTGCCGCCCAAAGTCAGTTCTCAAGCAACCGCCAAGACAAAAGTGCTAAGTCCCAATTTCCTGGCTACCAGAATCAGTCCTTTCGCGGCAGGCAAGACCATAGAGGAAGGGGGGCTGGCTGAGCCCACTACAGGAAATAGCAATCAAATGTTTGCCTGCCCCCCAGAAAGCTCCCGGTGGGGGGGGGGGGAGGTTGTCAGCCTTCGCCAAGAAGTGGCGAAAGGTGACAAAAGACAAATTTGTACAGGGAGTAATCGAGAAGGGTTATACTATAGAGTTTTTCAGGCCTCCCCCTACAGACCCGGTCTACATTCCCCAAGGTTCATCGAACAGTCCGGAGTCCGCATTAGAAATGCAAGTGGAAATAGACAAATTATTGCAAAAGGGAGCCGTAGAGGAAATCCCGCAGCAGCAAAAAGGTCAGGGGTTTTATTCCAATCTTTTTCTGGTACCAAAGAAGACTGGAGGATTCCGTCCGGTACTGAACCTGAAGAAGCTCAACGAGTATATCCCCGACCGGCCGTTCACAATGGAAACATTCCGTTCAGTTTTAAGATCCGTCCGCCCGGGCGAATGGTTAGCCTCCCTAGATCTAGCGGACACTTATTTTCATATTCCAGTGCATCAAGAATCCCGTCAATTCCTCAGGTGCACAGCAAACGGAAAGCATTACCAATTCCGAGCTCTGGTCTTCGGGCTAAAGTCAGCTCCACGGGTATTCACCAAAGTGGTGGCGACTGTCCTCGGGTATCTGAGAAGAAGGGGGGCCCGGATCCATGCCTATTTGGACGATTGGCTTCTAAGGGCGTCTTCCAAAAAGGCACTGATCCGACTGATAGCCTTAGTGACAGGCACAATTTCTTCACTAGGGTTCATAATAAATTGGGAGAAGTCCCATCTGGTACCTTCTCACCAGATCATATTTCTTGGAGCAGAGATAGATCTGTCCAGAGCGTTGGTTTTCCCCTCACTCGAACGGGCCTTAGACCTGAAAGCAGCAGTGGGAGACCTCCTGATCAAAGGTCATGGTTCGGCACGAGTCTTTCTCAGTGTTCTGGGCAGGATGGCGTCTATCATAGACGTCACCCCGCTAGCCCGACTACATATGCGTCCACTGCAGTTTCATCTGAAAGCACAGTGGGACCCCAACATCAACTCGCTCAAGAAAAGAGTAACTCTCTCTCCAGGCCTATCGAGTTCCCTCCTTTGGTGGACTGTGCTGCAAAACACGAGGCGGGGGATGCCGGTGTCCCCTCGGGCACCAGAGCTCACCCTATCCACAGATGCCTCACTAGAGGGATGGGGAGCCTCTCTCCACAGTCAGAACACGTGGGGAGTTTGGTCTCAGGACGAATCCCTGAGGCATATCAATTGGTTGGAAATGAGAGGGGCACAACTTGCCATTTTCCATTTCAAGGAGATCCTGGAGGGCAAGACTGTACTGTTACTAACCGACAACACTACGGTCGCATCATACATCAACAAGCAAGGGGGCACCCATTCTTGGGACCTGTTTCAACTGACTCGTCAACTGCTCCTGTGGTGCAGCCAGTTCAAAGTCACACTGCGGGCGAGACACATTCCGGGAATGAAGAACATTGTTCCCGATGCCCTGTCCAGGAGGAACAAAGTGTTTCCGACCGAGTGGACAATAGACTCTCGGATTCTGTCCCTAGTCTTCGACAGGTGGGACAGGCCTCTGGTAGATCTGTTTGCAACCAGTCTCAATTTTCAACTACCGACGTATGTATCGCCGGTTCCGGATCCCCAAGCCTGGCAAGTGGACGCTCTGTCTATCAGTTGGGAAAATCTGTTTGCATACGCCTTTCCCCCGGTAGCCCTCATTCAGAGGGTTCTCCAAAAGATACAGGAGGCAGAGTGCCAGATAATTCTGGTCGCTCCCTGGTGGCCGAGACAGCCATGGTTCCTGAAACTATTGTCTCTACTAATCGCCACCCCCCTGATCCTGCCGGACAGGAGGGATCTACTCCGACAGCCACACAACGGGAGATGGCACAACAATCCGGCAATTATGAAATTGGTTGCTTGGAAACTGTCAAGCTCTCTTAGATTAAGAAAGGAGTTTCGAGAAAGGCTGCGGAAAGGGCAGCCAGGGCCAGGAGGAATTCCACCATCTCCACCTATGACGCCAGACTACGAATTTATAGCGGATGGTGTGAACGGAAGGGTCTGGACCCGTTGCGAACCTCTCTGAGTGAGGTAGCGGATTTTTTGGAGTACACCTTTGAGCAGGGCCTTCAAGCCCGTACAATTGCAGGGTACAGGGCAGCCATATCAGTGATTCACCCAGGCTGGGAAGGCATCCCAGTGGGACGTCACCCTCTGCTGTCTCAAATGCTGAAGGCCTTCTTCCAAGACAGGCCACCAAAGAGGGTATTAGTCCCATCTTGGAACCTCCCCCTGGTTCTGATGAAGCTATGTCTGCCTCCTTTTGAACCTTTGAAGACTGCTGAGATGAAGTTTCTCTCTTGGAAGACGTTGTTTCTAATTGCAGCAGCGTCAGCTAGAAGAAGGAGCACGCTTCACGCTCTTTCAGTCCATGAGGGTCACATACGGTGGTCGAGGGAAGGGGTCAACCTAATTCCCTACCCTGGTTTTCTGGCGAAGAATGAGTCTTCCTCTTATCTGAGTAAGTCTATCTTTCTCCCGGACATGAGGTCTCTCTCTAGCGTGAAGGAAGACGAGTGGTTGTGCCCTTGTAGGGCCTTAAAATACTACTTAAAGCGCACAGAATCAATTCGCAAGGGTCAGGAACAACTGTTCTTGTGCTATGCTTCGAATCGGTCACAGCCCTGTTCTCAGGATACTCTGAGTAGATGGGTTAGGAGCACAATCGAGTGGGTGTACGACAATGCTTCATTGAAAGAGAAGCTAACTTGTCGCGCTCACGATGTTAGAAGTTATTCAACTTCTTGGGCGTTGGCTAAGGCCGTTCCTCTTGAGGACATCATGGCAGCGGCTAACTGGAAAGGGGATGTTACAATATGCGTTATATTGTCTTTTGAATGTTCGCGCGCCTATGGTCACATGACCTCCCAAGATTCTTTGTGTAACTAAGATGGCTCCTGAATACAGATTGTTCTCGCAACGCCCGTCTTTATTGTCTTTGTAAAACATAAGAAACACCACTTGAAACATGGTGACAGCTAGATAAACGGAAAGAGAAAATATTATAGACTGTTCAGAAGAACTTAGTTAGTACACCCGCTTTTCGAGAGCGTTATAATCGACCTTTCTAGACATTCGTTTTCGAGTGACGTGCTGCCCAGGCCGTGTCGTTTACGTTAATTAGTCTAGATGGCGCCACCTGACGATCCACCTGCAGGAGGTGCTGCTCCAGCTCCGGTTGCTGCACCTGTGAATTTGCCCCTGACAGGCATTTCCCCACTGTCTGCTCTTGATGTTGAAGACGGTGATGTCATTGGTAATTGGAAACTCTGGAAGCAAATGTGGTCCAACTATGTCGTTGTTGCAAAGCTTGAAGGTCAACCAGAAAAATTCCGAATCGCGCTGTTTCTACACTCGATCGGTGCAAAAGCCCTGAAAATTTATAATGCCATGCAATTTGGTGTGGGTGAGGACAAGAACATTCTAGCTCACATTGTCAAGAAGTTTGACGATCATTTTATTGGAGAAACCAACGAAACCTACGAACGTTACAACTTTAATAGTCGAAGTCAAGGTCCGTCTGAAATGATTGAGAGTTATGTCACAGCTCTCAGGACACTAGCTCAAACTTGCAATTTCTGTGACTGTCTTAAAGACACTCTGTTACGAGATAGAATTGTGCTTGGGGTGAATGACAATCGTACCCGCAAACGACTGTTGCAAGAACGTGCTCTTACGCTTAAGAAGTGCATAGACATTTGCAGGAGCATGGAAACTTCAGCTTCTCAGTTGAAAAGCCTAAGTGGTGACAAAGATAAAGCTGACATAAATCGCGTTTCTAGTAAACCAAAAGGTCAAAAGTCTGCGAGTAGTCGAAACAAGTCTAGTTTCAGTTCATCTAAGCCAAAGTTCTCTCGTGGAAAACGTGACATTGACGGTAAGTTCTGTGGTTACCATCATGTCAAGGATCGCGAGAAGTGTCCAGCATGGAAGAAAGAGTGTAATCTTTGTCATGGTCCTGATAATTTCTCAAAATGTTGTACGAATAAAGACAAGTCAAACTCTCATCGAACCTCTAGGCGTAGCAAGCCTAAACTTAACTTTGTTCAAGACGATTCCCAGTCTGATACAGACTCCAAGATCATTGGTAGTATAAGTTCTGTAGACAATACCAAGTCGTGTGACAAGCAAATTTTTGCCAAATTTCTTGTCGACGATCAGCCCGTGAAATTTCAGATCGATTGTGGAGCGTCCGTGAATGTACTTCGGAGAAAGTACATTGCAGCCCGAGGTGTAGCGAACTATTCAGTAAAAACTCTCAGAATGTGGAACAATTCTGAAATCAAGCCAATCGGAAAGTGTCGTGTTACTATCCGTAATCCTAAGACTAGGAAAAAGTACTCTGTTGAATTCGTCATTGTGAATGAACCGTTTGTGCCATTACTTGGAGCTCAGGCTATACAACAAATGAAGTTGATCACCGTCAATACTGATAACTTTACTGTTGCTGCTGTGTCTGAGTCTGATCACCTCAAGGATCCGTTGTTGCTAAAGTATAAGCAAGTGTTTTGTGGTGATGTTGGTACTCTGCCAGGTAAAGTCCACCTGGAGACTGATGGTTCAACTAGTCCGAAGATATTGCCGCCGCGCAAGGTACCAGTCGCCATTAGGGACAAGTTTAATGTAAAACTCGATCATTTATGTGATGTGAAAGTGTTGGCCCCAGTAGATGAGCCTACTGATTGGGTTAGCCAATTTGTCGTTGCGACTAAGAAAAATGGCGATCTGAGAATCTGTACCGACCCTGGTCCACTAAACCAGGCATTGAAAAGGGAACACTATCAAATTCCTGTCATTGATGATGTACTCCCTGAACTTGCCAAAGCCCGAGTGTTCTCAAAGTTTGATCTTAAAAATGGCTATTGGCACTGTGAACTTGACTCTGAAAGCAGCCTGTTAACTACTTTTCAGACCCCCAGAGGCCGTTACCGTTGGCTTCGTTTACCGTTTGGACTCAGTTGCTCGTCTGAAATTTTTCAGAAGCGTTTGTCGCAAGCCCTAGCTGGGCTACCCGGTGTCTACTGTATACATGATGACATTTTTCGTCTGTGGGTTTGGTGAAACCGACGAAATAGCGTACGCCGATCATGATGTTACTTTGGAGAAGTTTCTCCGGCGCTGTGTTGAGAACAGAATTTTGCTGAATTTGCCTAAGACTGAACTTAGGAAATCTGAGATCATCTTTATGGGACATCGTGTCACTAAGGATGGACTCATGATGGACCCCAACAAGGTCAAAGCTGTTCTGGAGTTAGACAAGCCGGATGGAGTTGAGTCGATGCGCCGCTTTCTTGGATTCGTCAATTATCTTGCGAAATTTCTGCCAATGTTGTCCGATGTTCTAGAACCTCTTAGAAAGTTGACTCTTAAGGAAACGCAGTGGTCTTGGACCGATGTCCATGACAAAGCTTTCGCTGAAGTGAAGCGTCTTGTTACGATAGACCCTGTCCTAGTGTATTACAATCCTAAACTGCCTCTTGTGATTCAAGGAGACGCGAGTGAGAAAGGTTTAGGATGTGTTCTTCTCCAAGACGGCCGTCCGTTAGCATATGCAAGCCGTGCACTAACGTTAACAGAGACTAGGTATGCTCAGATTGAGAAAGAGATGCTTGCGGTTGTGTTTGCCCTGGAAAAATTCAACCAGTACACGTTTGGCCAATTTACAACCGTACTTAGTGACCACAAACCTTTAGAAAGCATCCTAAAGAAGCCCCTAGTGAGAGCCCCGCGAAGGCTCCAAGGCATGATTTTACGAGCGCAAAAGTATGATTTTGAAATTCAATATCTAAGAGGAAAAGAGATGTATATCGCTGACATGTTGTCGCGCTCCTACCTCCCCTGTGAGGACAGCACTCAGGTCGAATTTGAGCAAATAAACATGGTGAAGTTTCTTCCCATCAGGTCTGAGAGGCTTGAAGAGCTTCGTGTTGAAACGGCAAATGACAGTGTTTTACAACGTTTAAACCGAGTTGTGCTCAAGGGGTGGCCGGAGCGCAAGGAAAACTTGCCGCATGCTGTTGTGCCTTACTTTCATCTCCGAGATGAAATATCTTCGCAGAATGGACTTCTGTTCCGGGGTGAGCGTGTTATTGTGCCCACCAAACTCCGCAGCATGATGACAAAACTAGTTCACACGTCTCACCTTGGAGTTGAATCATGTTTGCGTCGTGCCAGAGAAGCACTGTACTGGCCAAGGATGACCAGTGAACTGAAAGAATACATTCAGTCTTGTGAGATATGTCGTGAATTTGAGAGCTGTCAGCAGAAAGAGACACTACAGAGTCACGAGTTGCCATCACGACCTTGGGAAAGGGTTGGATGTGATTTGTTCGAATGGGACAACAAAGACTATCTAATAACTGTAGACTATTTTAGCAATTTCTGGGAAATTGATAGACTTCGTTCTACTTCTAGTGCAGCAGTTATCCGAAAGCTCAAAGCGCATTTCGCGCGCTATGGTTGTCCGGAAGAAGTTGTGAGTGACAACGCGACGGTGGACAATTTATCTCTGCAGAATTTGCTAGTTTTGCTCTAAAATGGTATTTTGATCATGTCAAGATTAGCCCGCGTCACAGTCAGTCCAATGGTAAGGTGGAATCCGCTGTAAAAGCCGCCAAGAGGACATTGCGCAAGGCTAAAAAGTCTGGCACTGACCAGTATCTCGCTGTGTTGGAGACGCGTAACACTCCTACACAAGGTTTAGATTGCAGTCCCGCTCAGAGAATGTTCAATCGTAGAACACGTACATTGTTGCCCATGATGTCAACAATGTTGCAATGCAAACCAGTGGACTCCGATATTCGTGAGAAAATGGCCGAAGGACAAGCCCGTCAGGCCAAGTATTACAACTCGCAGCTAAAGATCTGACAAGGCTACAGGATGGAGACGTTGTTCGGATGAAACCATACAAAAAGGGAGACAAGAGTTGGAAAAAGGGTGTCGTACAGTCAGGAGATGGAAATCGTTCTTACAAGGTCAAAACTGATACGGGAGTTTTCTGTAGAAATCGAGTAGATCTGCGTAAAACGTCCGAAGCGCCGCTTAGTTTGTCACAACAGTTCGAAGAGATTCAGGATGATGTTATTCTGACACCGGAAATCGATGTGTCTCAGTCTAGTTCTGATAATTCCGAAAGTGTTGTGCCTGACCCTGTTGTAGAGCCTCGCCGCTTTACAAGAGTGAGGCAAAGACCCGCTAAGTTCCATGATTACATGAAGTGAGAAAATGAAGTGAAGTGCTAGTAACCTCTCCTTCATAAGAATGGTTTATGCTCTGAATACGAGAGTGTTAAAAGTGAAAGGTCCAAAGCATGAGACAATTTCGATGGTTTTCTGTTATAGACAATAGACAGAAACATTTATGCGCATTATTAACCAGTTTTCATTATTCATATGTACCGTACAGTTAGCACAATCATTGCTCATTCTATTGTCCATGTGTATTTCAAAGTGTCATTCTGTTTGATATTTGTCACAGCCACAGTATTTGTTTTGACAAGTTTAGTCAAGTTTTTCTGTTTCTCATTTGAGGTAGTAATCCAAGTTTAGATTATTATTAGTCTGCACAATAGGACTCTTGGACTGTTTAGTTTGTATGTGCAGTTTTATGTGTTTGATTTGATTTGGATGGTATCATTTAAGGGAAAGGATGTTACAATATGCGTTATATTGTCTTTTGAATGTTCGCGCGCCTATGGTCACATGACCTCCCAAGATTCTTTGTGTAACTAAGATGGCTCCTGAATACAGATTGTTCTCGCAACGCCCGTCTTTATTGTCTTTGTAAAACATAAGAAACACCACTTGAAACAGGGGATACCACCTTCTCAGCCTTTTACATGCGTGATGTTGAAGGTCAGAGAAGCCGCTTTGCACAAGCGGTTCTCTCCAGCGCAAGAGTCTAGATTTCATTTAGACTTTGCATCTTGTAAATACGTTTTTTGTATATAGTCGGGTGTGGTAGATATGTTTCGTTTTAATCTTTTTGCCCACCTCCGTATAGCTTCGTTATTTCTATACTCAAAAGTCAATTCTAACAGGTAAGGTAGCTACGCAGTGGATTAAAATTTTCTCTAGTGAAAATGTTATCCACTAGTAGCGTACTTACCTGTTAGAATACCCTCCCACCTCCCCACTTTCTGGGGTTTCTTATTCGTACTATGGTTTCTCGCCTCAAAGTAGAGGATTATGGGATGGCGTGACCTAGTTAGGTGGTTGGGTGTAAAATCATGGTTCGGCGTGCGTTCCGGCTGGCCGGAGGAGTACTCAAAAGTCAATTCTAACAGGTAAGTACGCTACTAGTGGATAACATTTTCACTAGAGAAAATTTTAACCACCGTCTTATGTTCCGTAAACTTGTGAAAAATTATAGTTATATACGTTCAATCCGTTCAATTCGAACAATTAATGACTTGATTTATTGATTTATTGTGTGCACACGATCCGCGAACAGTTAACTTGCGTCCGCCCTTTTATTTTGGAACTTTGATAACTAATTCGCCTTCTGTGCCGATTTTCATTCGTTCATTTATTCGGGTTGGATCTTTTCTCGATTCTAAAGTATATATCAATGCAAATTATTATAAACTGTCATAAAGGGATGGCATCCCTAGAATAAACGGAAACCGCTCCAAGGACACAGAGTGGATCGAACTCTACAAGGAGTGAATGAATAACAACAGATTTCTCCCTCGGTAAGTCTATGTTGTTTGACGTTTTTGTCTTGATTTAGTTTTCGTCCTAGTGGCACAGTGGCGCCATAATAATGATCATTATATTTTGTATTTCGCATTACCTTGTACCATGTCAAGGTCACTGTCTGTATTATCAAACTGTATGGTGAGGTCCACCACAGTGCTTCCAATTTTTATTGCATTATGTCAGTATTATAAACGTATTATGTCAGTATTATAAAAGTGATTTTATTGTCCATTGCATAATATTTTTCAATTCATTGGCAACTATGACTTTCCATATGTCATAGTTGGTGACTTCAATATAGATGCTTCACTTGCTACAAACTACTCCACAGTCTCAAAAATAGAATCCATTCTTTGTAGCCTACAACTTATTGTGCAACCAACAACCATCTACAACACACTTATTGACTGGGCATTTACTAACATGAGACCGAACATTGAAGTCATCACATCAGTAATATCTGATCACAATATATTATCACTGCAATGTTCCTAAATTGTCACAAGTAAAGTAGTGATTTCTGGTCAACTTGCCTCCACACAATATGCAAATGCTTGTCCTTTAAGTATTAACGGTTTTGGGTCCCAGTCTATCTCACTGATTGCCAATGTGTTTTGAATACCCATAATGATTATGTTTTTGTTTATTCAGGGTGCAGACGATAGACTTGGTCTTCTTTTCATGAAATCAATAGCATTTGCCATCAGTTGTAGAAAAAATTTACTCAATTTGCAATATTTTTCTTTTTTCATTTATCAAATGAGACCATCGCTGATGTAAATATGGATTCAAAACTGGATTTATTTGGTAATAATGCTGACAAACCTGAAGAAAAACCCAAAAGAGGTAAGGCCAAGTTTGTTTTCCGTTGCTACTTCTTTAAAAAAGTTTTTATAGATCCTCCAATTTCTTATTACAGGTCTCTTCAAAACCCTCTGCTGATATTGACTAAATTATTGCTGTCATTGACATTTCAAGAGACAACACTTACGTGATTTTTTGTTTATTTTTTCTGGGCTGAATAGTATCTTCTGTTTTGGTGGAGTACAAATGGATGGAGGAGCTGTAAAATAGGGACAAATATATAAAAGAATAGTCTTTTGACATTGTAATACAGAGTGAAATGATTTTAAGTTTCTAAGGTGCGTCATCAGCTTTTTAAATTTTTTTACTTTTTAAATTTTTACAGCCCTTCCATCAACTTCTACCACAGCTATGAACAAACGTGAACAAACAACAACATTATCAGGTAAAGTGTTTTGTCCTAAAAGAACAACTATACCTGAATTAAAGAAGATAGAACACCACAAAGCTGTAGATCCTAGACTAAGAGGAGAAGCACATTTTGCAAGTACATCACCAAGAAAAATCATGTTCAATGTGACAGCAAAGGTTAATAAAAAAAACCACTTCTGGTAAAAGTCCTTCTTTACCTTACTTCTTCTTGAAAGATTCTGGATCTGTTTTCCTTATAATATCTGTAAATATTCATCACTTCCTTTGTTTCTACTTCACTTATCTTCAGAATGACCTTGTATTTTCAGGTACCATGGTTTCTACAAGTTCAACTACTGCACTAACACCAAAAAAAGATCACACACAAAATCAGATGCAAGGGTACCTACATGCTGTTCAGGAGAGAAAAAATGTCATCACATTCGAGCTTCAAGTACAGCAGGACCAGTATTGCCATGGCATTACCTTTGATCCCGACATCTGCAGGACTGTTATGTTAACACTTATGCAGGAAAAAAATCCAGTCATGATTGAAAACTACAATTTGATTCCATCTCGTTTGAATCCAGGTCAAGATCTCAAACTCACATCCAAATCCAAAATGACTCCAATATCCCACCAGCTGCATTATGAGCACAAACCACCCACACCGTTTACAACAGAACTTGAAAAAATTGCCACCATTTCACCAAATACTAAAATCAATGTTCAAGTTGTCATTCTTGGTGAAAACCCAAAATGTGAAACTAAAACTGTCGCCTCTGGACCAATAAGGTTGCAAACAAAGTATGTTGCTGATGACACTGGTATCACTAACCTGTCCACATGGGACAAAAATATTGATCAGCTTCAGGTCAATAACACTTACAGGTTGGAAAATCTTTGAGAAAGAAAAGCACCTGTCAACTACACCACAAACCACTATCACTAACATTCCACCATTAACCAATTATGTCAAATTGGAAACTGCAACTATTCAGGCCGAAATTGTTGCCATACAAATAACAACAAAATATCAGTGTCTATCATGCAGTCACCTAAATGCATTCATCTCTAATACTGGCACAATATCTCGTTGTGACCATTGTGGCAACCAGCAACTTGCACTTAAAGCCAAGAAAATCTTCCAGGGCGATGGCACATTTCAAACACAAACTCAGGAAACTTACAAACCTGCATTCAGATCTGATACTTTGGACGAAATTCTTGATGCTATCAAAGCATCCACAGTGTCATCCACATCAGAACATGATGAGATGCCGTCAGCTGAGCATATTGAGTCATTCCTTCTTGAATACGATGACAACTTCACCGTCACATACTAATCCAAGAACGAATATAATCTCCACTCTCACAACCAGTCAATAAAGCAGCAACCTGTACCTTTCTACATGCATAATAGCCTGAACAGTTAACAACATTTTGCATCACAGGCCTCCATCGTTGTAAGAGGGCAACCAGCAAAATTACTCGACATGTCTACATTTCATTTTAGCAATTCTCAATCTTGTCATGGCAGATATTGCTTCAGTGTTATATTATCATCATGCATACGCATTTGTAATCTTCAGCATTTTAGATCATTAGTGTTACTTTATATATTACATCTCATAACTGATCTGTGTTTTTAACATTACTGATTTCAATCATTGCGAATACTTCCTGCAGCTGTAGTATTACATGTATCCTTGGAAAGGCATCATTTCCAATCATTGTACTCACAACTTCATCACTGCTGTTATTTCATATGTTCTCATCTATCATTTCAATCATTGGAAATATTTCATTCTAATCACCCTTGCTCAGATATAATTCTGTATCAATCCATCTCGTAATTTCAATCATTGCGAATACTTCCTGTACCTGTAGTATTACATGTATCCTTGGAAAGGCATCCTTGGAAAGGCATCATTTCCAAACATTGTACTCACAACTTCATCACTGCTGTTATTTCATTTTTGGTTACATTAATTTTACCTATGATTACAAATCAGAGTATGTTAATTTCAATCAGTTGCTGGACAACTACAATTATTTTCAATAAATAAATGTTAACTTTACACATCTGCTCAATTCCTTCTCATTTCTTAGCAGATTCTTGATTTAGCTCAGGAACTGTCACATTACCACATGTGTCACATTGGCACATGCTCAATACTCCTTCGACAACTTTCAATCGACACAACGGTCGCCAAAAGTTCAAACAAAATTTTCTTTCAATATCTGCCAACCATCGTGATCATTCAAAGCACTATTATGTCATTTCGCAAAAACCTATGCAGTGATTGGACATCAATGTCATTTCATACTCAACAGAACAAAGTAAAACAAGGTGTCAGCTGAGCTCTTTCAAGATTCTTTAATCCCATCCAGTAATTTAGTGACACACTCCCAAACCTAATGTACCGGTAGAACGAATTTCTTGCCCTCACAGGATGCGACCCATCCTCTTGCAAACAGGGTCTATAACATGACTCCTCATCATTCATAGCCCACACAAGTATTGCATGTCTGCAACAACATATGCTTGTGTGCAATGTATGTCTGTATGTCTGTGGAATAAAAAATCTCGCATCAATCAAGTCAAAAAGTCCAACCTCTTTCTACAATTGCTTCCGGCAATCACCTGCAGTATGGCTTCACAACGAGAAAAATGCATTGGCTTGCTAGTCTCTGTAATGAGCACATGGCAGAGACTAGTGGCGAGACTCCATTCAGCCCATTTACTACATACCAGCAATGTACACTGGTACAACAGTGGTACCTCCTACATTTTCTGCACCACATTCCCCTCATCAAGCAGAATGTCTAATTATTCCACCAGCAGAGCTATCCAGGCCGTCAGGCCTCTAGTTTCTTACCCCGAGACCCCTAAAACCCCTCCCTATAACCAAAACCTAAGCCTATCTGCTTTAAATCGCATTGCCACTGTTGGTTTACATCTTCGCCATCAGATGGAGTTGGTGTCGTTTGCCTGGTTTATGCGAGGCACTTCTGTTCGTTGAAGTCATGGGTTTTCCCATACGGTGATTACCGTCTTTCGGCACCGAAGGTGTTAATTAGCATGAAAAGATCTTCTGGAGTGATAAGACACTTCAAACATTATCATATCAGAATTCAACAGGAATTATCATGAACTTTCACAAATTAACCAGGAATGATACAGCGTGGGCTTTCACGGAGTCAACAGGAATAGTACACCAAATACTGAAAATATTGTGGCACATCAAGACTTAGAACTTCTGGATACAAACACGTACGAGGCGCTTGCAGTCAAAACAGTCGCAAATTGCCAAAAGGAATACAGTTACATGCACAAGTAAGGCAATGCTCCAATTCCAAATACTACAAGTACTATGATAACAGTGTTTAAACTTCCATCCACTAGCTTTCCAGAAATACTTAGCATTAACATAATCTCTTCTCTTTCAGTCTCTCTTGGACATTACCCCTAAAAGTAATTATACTACATACAACTTTTATAATACCGTCTATAAATAATCATCATATAATCATTCTGGCCGTCCATATGGTGGGGTAGCTGTGATATGCAAGAAACTCCCAGGTCTCTCCTGGCAAGATATTGCTGTTGATAATGATAGAATTATTGCTGTGTCATTGAGTAACCGTGCTGGCATACGGCAAACTATTGTGAACACCTATATGCCATATTTTGAGGGACCTGGAGCTAGCCTAGCCCCCTTTATTGAGTGTTTAGACGGGCTGCAGTCGTGTCTGGATAAGTTTGGCCCTATTTCTCCTATTCGAATATGTGGTGACTTTAATGCACAGTTGCCTCATGGCGACACCCTTTCGCGTCACTGGTACAGAACCAAAGGCTTCTCCAAGCAGTCAAAGCTACTGTATGACTTCATCACCTCGAATGACCTTACAGCAGCTGACATAGGAACGCCGCAGACAGTAAAGTACACGTATTCTTGTATTAAACGTGGGGTATACACCTGGATTGATCATGTGTTGACGCCTAGATATGATAGCTGTGATTGCGTGATCGTGCCGCTGGAAGATGGGAATGTGAGTGATCACCTCCCCTTGCGGTACTCCTTTAACGTCCACGTTGATGATTCTGGAACGACTGAAAGCAGTAAGCAAAGTGGCCAAATGGGCCGCTGTAACTGGAAGATGCCGTCCAATCGTCACAAATATCGATCAATTCTTGAGGACAAGCTAAAATGTGTTAATATATGCGCTCCTAGTCATCTGGACAGAAAGACGGCGCAACAATACGTTGATAGCATGTTTGCTGTCCTCAATGATAGCATTCACACCGCAGCTCGAGAGTCAAAATGGTGTGCGACAAGCGCATTTCGTCCTAAGGCTCATTGGTCTGCGGACCTGAGCTATCTCCGCGATATCAAGTCATTCTGGTGGAGGTTGTGGGTGATGAACGATAGGCCTAGAGAAGGCGTCGTGTTTGAATGCTGGAAACATGCTAAGAAACAATTCCGCAAAGCGTCTAGAGTAGCCGTCCATAAAGTGTGTAATAAGACCATTCGGACACTGAACGGGCTTTTCCGCTCCGGAGATAGTGGAAGGTTCTGGAACACTCTTAAGCAAACTAATGCTAAAAACTGCTCATCCACTCTCACTGCCAACGATTTTGGTGCTCATTACAGTGATATAATGACTGATATTTTAGATTTGGATGAGGAACAAACTGAGATCAGTAACTTTATCAGAAATGAATTTCGTTCGCACTGCAATGACTATTTTGAATGTGAAATATCTAAATATCAAGTAGAAGCAGCTATTTTGTCTCTGAAAAAGGGTAAAGCAGTTGATTTAATCAGCTCAGAACACCTGCAGTATGGACTCTCACCAGTGCTCTGTAGCGTTCTTGGCCAGATTATTACTGTGATGCTTAGTTGGCATGTTGTTGGTGTTGACATGCTAACTGGATCTATTGTACCAGTGTTAAAGAAGCCTACTTTGGACCCTAATATACCGGGTAACTAGAATTGTCAGTTGAGTCTGCAGGCATACTCTGAAGTCTCCGCCACGGCGTAAGGCTGCTGTGGTGAAAGGTTTTGTTGTGTTTGTGGTAGCGATAATTTAAACGTGGGACATTTAGCTGGCTGTTATATTTTGCTACTTTAGCGGGTGCAAATAATTTGCGAAATGACAAGTGTGAATTGTAAATTGTTAATGGGGTTAAGTGGGGCTTGTTACATGTGGAATTGCGAAAAGCCAAGATATCCACATGTATTATTAACGGAATTTCCTTGAATCGGCGAAAATAAGCATCAGCGAATATTTTCGGTTTATCGTAGCCATGGAAGGGGTTGGACTTTTTGGCGGGGTGTGTTAAGTGTATGGGGGTGGGCATGAATGAAAGGGGGAGGCTTTATTTGTTCAAAATGTTTTTTATTGATATCTGTACTAACATAATGATAACATTATATACAAGTGTTTGGTAGTCTTGCAAGTTTTTATCTTGAGTGGTTTGGATGGGTTTGCATAATAGGCCTCTTTCTTCACCCTGGAATGCAGACTAAACGTGAAACCGCATGTAGTGAAGAAGTGTCTAGACCCGGAAGCTGGGGTTATTTGGAAGTCGTATTCTGGTTTCCAAGGGGGTATTAACGGGAATTGTGCATGCAAGTGATATCTCGACAAGTGAATAAACAATTACATGATGCATTCTCACCAAGAAACCTTCGGACTGATTTGAAATGGCCCAGAGTAAAAAGGTCTTATTATGTATGGCGCTCCAATGAGGTCATAACTCCTTACATATCGTTCACCGTTATCTATTTATCGTTCATGGCTATGTATTTATCATTCAAGGTTAATGTAATACAGTTAAATAGGATTTCCACGCGTTACACCATCAGTCTAATTCGTATAAATTCGACGCTATCGCTCGAACATCGTTAATTAACTTGTTTGGTGACTCACCAAGATAGCGTTGAAGGATAAGGACTTATTACCGCATTGCCTTGCTGCAGCCAATCGGGGCACTCGTTTCAATTCATGCTTTTCGAGACGGTTTGTTTGTGGACTCACTAATCCTCGTTAGCGCTGAACTCCGGGCGTTAAATAATATTTGACGTCCTAAGAGACGTGTAGCGTTTTGAATTCGATCGTAACGGTATCTTATTATACTTTAAGGGTCGTTACATTATACTTTAACGGTAGGAATTATCGTTGAACGATATGTAAGGAGTTATGACCGCATTGGAGCGCCATAATTATGTCATGATCGTGTTTGGCGCTATTCTAAGGGGGGTGCCTTTGGGTTGGGGATGGCAGCATAAGTGATATTGTGGTAACTGTAGTGGGTGTGGCATACTCCGAATATTGTGTTGTATGGTGTGGAGCGTTGGTAGATATGGTCTAGGAGGGTGTGGCCTTTGGTGGTTGTTTGTTGTATCATTTGGGTAAAGCCGTAGTCTGCAAGCATATCTGTTATTCGGTTTTGTGGTTGTTTGTTCAAGTCTAGGTTGAAGTCCCCAACTATAATGATTGGTTCATTTGTTTCACTTCCAGCAATTGTGGTTTGGAGAAGTTTTAGGAAGTGTGGCAGGAAGTCTGTGATGTTGTAAGTTGGGGGTCTGTAGATGTTGACGATTGTCAATGTTGGTGTTTGGCTTCGTAGTACTATATGCTCAATGTTGAGGTCGTTGTACGTTATTATGGCATGTTGCTGGTCTGTTTTGATGTATAGACCAACGCCCCCTTTCGATTTGTTGATGAATGATGTAGCTGAACTGTTGGGTTCGTCTGTGCTATAGCATTTGTTGCGTGGGTTATGACTGAATGTATAGTTTGGTAGTTGCACACTTGAATTTGTTATATCAGTGTGTTGTAACCATGTTTCAGTAAGACATATGATGTTGGCTTGTTTGATTTGACTGTTTTTTGCCATTGCTGATTTGTGCTGTTGTAGTCCTTCAATGTTTTGATGTGCGATGATGAAGTACTCTGTTGCTGGAATGTTTGTGATAGGTTGTGATGGTGTCAGATCTGCTATGGGCGTGTTGATCATTGCTTCGGTTACAGCTTGGTTGCAGTATATCTTGCTGAGTGCATCGTCAAGCAGATGTAGACCTTTTAATGATGTGACCCGACTTAGTGCAACATATGCCTGTCCTGCAGAGAATGTTCTTTGGAGTGAGATGGCTGCATGACTTGTGCTGATACCCTGTACTTTATGTGCTGTACATGCCCATGCTAGTTGTAGTGGGAATTGGTGACGTATGAAACGTTTTGCATTTGGCTGTTCCATTTGTGGTTGCCTTTTTATCATGACTGTGTTTGGTGGAATGTTGTGGTTAGTTCTTTGTTTCTTCATAGTGGCTAGACCGGTGTTGTTATCTTTGAAGGTCACACATATGTAGGGTGGAAGGTTTGTTGTGGGATCTGGTGGTGGTATGGCTGCTACGAATCCTTGAGCACCATTGACTAATCCGTCTTGGACATCGAGGTTCTGTATTAGCATGACTTTTGCATTTACAGCTAGGTATAAGTCATCAGACTGTTGGGGAATTACTTGGTTCTGTGGTTCTACTTTCTTGGCTTTTTTAATTGTTGTTGTTGTTTTTGTTGATTTGTAGATGTCTAAGGCTGGTATGTGTTGAATGTTAGAACAGTTGGAGAAAAGTAGGTTGTGGTTGTGAGCATGGACTTCTCTCCTAGTGGGGAATATAGATTGATTATTCCTAGACGAAGTTTGATTTTCAGCGCTACTCCTGACTGTCAAAATGGCGGACCGGAAAATGAAGCATTGTCGTGAAATAGCCAATAAACGTCAACAAACAAGGCTCAAAGAACTTAATACTACCGATAAAGACTTGAAATAATGAGTCAATAGTCGTTAGATGCCAACAAAATATTTTATTACAGCGTCGTTTTCTCGAAACTACTATAACACTGACCTCGTTGCAAATTTTGCGACCTTCAACAAATGAACAGTCATTTCTGAATGCGCATGTGCAGTCAGTGCGAACATCGTCTTGGTTCCCTCGGCTGTTCCTAGGAGGCGTGCTATTCCTGCCCTCTAGGAACAGCCGAGGGAACCAAGACGTGCGAGTAACGTTCCGAGTGCTCATTGCCGCAAAAACAATCTACGAAACTACAATGTATTCCGTGCTCAAAGTGCTCGAATAACGACGTACTGCCGACGTGGACTTGGAATAATAAATGAACTCGCCGTACGTAAGAGCAGAATATTTTATCAATGTGCGGTTTTCTCGAAACTTCGTGTCAAATCTTGACAAAATTGCGACAATTGAAATCCACCCACAAGCACTACAACGTGTACACACGCATAGGCACATCGGCGCCCTAGGCCGAGGTTGATTTTGCCGAGAAAGTTTCCTAGCTAACCCAAGAGTCTCCTCTCACGGCCACTACGTGCCGTGGCGGAGACTAATTACCGTCCTATAACTGTGAGCACTTGCTATTCTAAACTGCTGGAATGTCTCATCAAACCTGACTGTGATAACTGTAGTGAAACTCAATTTGGGTTCAGGCCTGGCCTTGGCACTGATCAGGCATGTGCATTCTTACATAATACTGTAGCTTATTTCAATTCCAATTCAAGCCCTGTTTATGCCTGTAGCTTGGATGCAGAAAAATGCTTTGACAGGATATGGCATGATGGTCTCATGTACAAGTTATTACCCCGTATCCCTCTTAATCACTGGCTCATTGTGTATGAGTGGTATTCCCGCCTGAGGGCACTGGTTGTGTGGAACGGTCAACACAGTGTTAAGTTTAGAGTAACCCGAGGCATACGACAGGGTAGTATACTGTCACCTCTCCTTTTTATAATGTTCACAGATGACTTACTTAATGAACTCTCCAACTCTGGCCTTGGATTGCGTGTATCCCAGTATTTATTTAATAACTTCGCATATGCGGATGATGTTAATCTAATGGCGTTAAGTGCCCCAGGGTTACAGGGTCTAATTGACATTTGCTCAAGATATGCCAATAGGTGGCGGTTCATCTTTGGCTTTAAGAAGACACGTTGTATAATATTTGGTAAAGAGATCTTATCCAAGACTCCAGTTTGGTATTTAGATGACAATGTAATTTCTGTAGATGACGAGGTAGACATCCTTGGTGTTAAGTTCTGTACAAGCCTGATATCACCATCACATGTAGAGCAGAGGGTCTCTGCTGCTCAGCGTCGAGCTTTCAGTCTATTAAGTGCAGGTTTCAGTTATCCGGGCCTATGTTCAGCTGCCAAAGTGTATTTATGGAAAACCGCTATTTTACCTATTGCAATCTCTGGATGTTCTAGCGTGTATATGAACAAACACGATCTGACTATTTTAAACAGTTTTCAGAGTAATAATTTTAAACGGGTGCTCGGTTTACCGAAGCGATCACACCATGGCAAGCTTCTGAAAGCCATTTCTGTTAATCTTGTCTCCTCTGTGATCCTCAATAGTAAGTTATTACTTTTTAACCGTATTTTTAAACGTCGGTCCCCGGCTAGTGCTCTTAACGCTGTTCTTTTGGCTGAATTTTTAACGGGGCGTGGTTGTACTGCTGGTACACTGTTGCACGATGTCTCCCATCACGTGTCGCCTGCTGTTCTTGCCTTTTCAGACCGTCCCCGCTCGCTCTGCCCCGTTGGCGTGGCCTCTGTTGGCGAGGATGGCGTAGTTGACTCTCTTAGGTCTCTCCTCCTCGACGACAGACACTGCTCCCCGGGGTCGCGCGAGAGGGGGCTGGTCAAACTTTTGGTACGAGCTTTTTAATCATGTACTATTTCATATTTGTTGAACTTTTATGTATCTATTGTACTTGTCATTGTTCTCCTGTTTGGAGGTTTAAATAAATAAATAAATAAATAATATAACATGAGAAAATTGTCTTCCATTTCAGACTGAATACTCAAGATGTCAACATCATGACCAAGTTACTACATTGTAACTTTCAGTGCATCATGTGCATCAACCAGATTTACTACAAGTACAATGCAAAATGCTGCACTCTTGACATGCCAAAAAGCTTCGTTTCACCAACATGACTTCCTGAAAAAGAATTTAAATCACACTTCATGTTGCTGTGCTATAATGATTCTCTACCAGTATCAAATCAGCTACTCGAGTACATTTCAATGACTTAAAGAATAGAATATTTGAAGAAGTTCAAAAGACAACATTATCATGAAATTTTCTCTTCACAAGCTATTTTACGTAACAATTGATTCCTCTTTCAGAACTGCAGTAAAGATAGAAGGGGCATCAGAAATGCCAAATCTTTGGGATCATTCCAAAATGGATTTGAAGTTATCCTCCACAGCAACAGTACACACCCTCAAGACCACGCTGTCATATAAACCAAAAAAGCCAGAAGGAGAACGTGTCCTGGACATTCCCAAACTAACGTACATTAACTACCTCTCATATTCTGACGAACAGTGCAAGGTAATCAAACTTACATTTAATCATACAGCTTTAATATAGTCCTACCAGTCCCCAGAGATTACATCAAGTACCACAAACCAACAACATACCTTAACCTGCACTTTACAATTAGTAGAGATCCACCACTTTATACCAGAAACTTCAACATTGCTGTAAGTTTTACGCTTGAAATTCAATGCAAGTGTTGCTGCCAAATAATTCGCCCTTCATGTTGATAATGCTTCGTACTACTCTTGTTACCGATATGTCATAAAATGAATTCTCTATTTTGCTCATCACATCAGGTTATGAACCTATGTGTAATAACAAATGCACACCTATGACTAATTGAGTATCAGTGTAGCCTGATCTAACACCCTAGATATTAAAAGAGTGTCCCAATCACTCATCTTTCTCAAATGGAACGAAGATACCTGTGTGACAAGTTGCTGTAGAGTTACTAACATAAACTTACATAATCCCTTCGTCATTCAACCCCATTTATCATCCGTCCAGATAAACATCGCAGGCAAAGTGACCAAAGTACTCGAAGAAGAAACAACTGAAACCATTTACTCCCGAGAAGTTCAAAAGAAAGTGGTCGCAATAGCAGATGAGAACTCATCGATGTCACTGCAACTATGGGGGACACTCATCCCACAAATCGAAGTCAGCAAGTCTTATCGCTTCAAGAACATTTCCATTCGAGGAGATGGCAACATCAAACACCTCACAACAACCCCATCAACAACAATAGTGGACATTGACGACAAAACTGCATGTGAACACTTGCCTCCACAAGAAGACAATAAAACTTTACCAAAAGCAACGGTTCAACAAATAGAGGTCATTTTGACCAAAGCCTGTGGTGGGTGCAAAAAAGTTATCGAAAATGAAGACTTGTTCATGAACAAAACTCTGGTATGCCCTATGTGTAAAATGCGCTAGCGAACATCCGAGGTAAACAAAAGCATAAAAGGAAAATTAAATGTCAAATGTGATAACAACATCTATCGCCTGACTGCATTCAACTCAGTACTGTTTGACTTCCTGTCAACCCAATATGTTCAACTGGACAACCCAGAAATCATTGAGGAATTCTTCCTTGCCTTGAGCACCATTGACATCCAGTATGATCCATTGAAGATGACCGTTACTTCGATCATTGTACCACATGACATTTAATTCGTTCAGCTGTGTTTAAGGCAAAAGATCCAGTTCAGTATTGAATTTACAGGCTTTGGAGCTTTTTTTATTGTTTTTAAGTGGTCCAGGGTATGTGGTCTCACCTGGGATTAAGATGTTAACAGGCCTTTGAACTTAATTCTCTTGAATGGTCCGGGGCCTGTGGTCTCACCTGGGATAATGTTCAGGCTTTGGACTTGGAGCTTTTAATTTTTTTTAGATGGCTAGGGTGCATAGTTCTTAACACTTAATATCTACATTTTTCAGACAACTTCTGACCAGGCATGGTTTACACTGGACCTCACACACAAATGTCCATGAAGAGGACCTGCTGAATGAGAAGTGCAAGAGGGTTGAGCCTGTCTTTTTCGCAAATGGACTCGTCATTGAGCTGAACACATTTTGTGCAAGGAAGAAACTGTCCAGAAGGGTTGGGTGGAGGCCTTGTGTCTGCAGCCTCTATCTCATCTTCTTATTGATAATGAAATACGAGAACTTCTTTCTAAAAACACTATTTTAAGGAAGTCTAAGAAATCTGAACAGCAAAACCGTCTTCACAGGGAAATATTTTTGGGCAATCTTCTTTCAAGTGTAGTGAATGATGACAGTGCCTTGGAGGCATCAACTGCCAGTGCATCCTTGGAGGCAAACACTCCTTCTGAACCTTTACAGGCGACCACTGTTGGGAATAATTCATCAGCCTTATCCTTTCATCCTTCTGTCAGTGATCCTGAGAATGCCGCCACTAGTGATTTCATGGATGCTGTTGGTGTCAGTGTTAATGATTCCTTGGAGGTTATTGGTACTAGTTCCAATTCTGCTATGCTTGAGGAATTTCGCAGGACTGCAGTTGATCAATCAGTACGTTCGCCGGAGGTAAAGGAACAGAGGCTTGTAGAATATGAAACTGCAAAGAAAGAAAAACAGTTGAACCGTATGAACTCATTGATCATTCAGAAGAAAAAGGAACTTGAGCAGGCTACAAAAACTTTGAATATTGCAAACAGAGCAAATGCTATCGAAGAAAAACTGAAACTACTTGGGCATTATTCTAAAACTAACGTCGACAAGCGTGATAGATGCAACCAATCTGACAAAAAGAAACTAAGGTCACAAGTGTATGAGCTCCAGAACAAAATACGTTCTTTAGAAGGTGAGCTTGACAATGTTAAAACAAGGAAAAAAAAAGCATGTCCGTATGAAGTCCTATTATAAAAATCTTGATCGGGAAGAATCTTCAGAATGCCAGTCTTGCCTGAAATATCGAGCCGAAATATCAAGGCTCCGTACTGATTTGAAATATTTAGAAAATACGCTACAGGAGAGCAAAAGTAGGGAAAAAGAGATTGAGGTCAATTTAAAAGAGGATGGAGGAAAGGCTTTTGCAATAAATGTGCGCACTTGTGTTCTAGAGCTTCTTGCCCTTGAAGTTGCAACACACAAAGTTGGACCTGTGATACAGGCAGTGTCTTCTCACATTTTTTATCACAACATCGATTTATCTCGGTTACCTGGGCGGCAAAGTGCTTTGAACATCTCTGAAGAAGGTCATTTTCTTGTAAAGGCTTACTATACAGAAAAAATGAAGGACAGTCACCACTGGGGACTTAATCGTGATGGTACGCAGAGACTGAAGGTGAAAATTGTTAAAACTTCTGTGACCCTCTCAAGTGGGGAGGTTCTCCCTTTAGGATTTAAGCGTGTAGCTCATGAGGACGCGGACACACTCAAACACCTTACTATTGAAGAACTTGAGGAGCTAACACAGGTGGATGGGCATACTAGTCAAACTGAAGAGCTGCCTTTTCTCCAGACAGTGCTGGAGAAATTGACATTCTTTATGAGTGACAGAGCTGCCACTGAAAAATGTACGAATCGAAAATTGAATGAGTGGCGGACAGAGTTTCTTGAGCAGTGCAATTCTCCTCATCAGAAAGAAATTGTTTATTCCTTCTACTGCATGGCACATGTTTTGTTGGGGTTCCACAGACATGTTGTCAAGAACCTTGATGCTACCCAGAAGGAACTAGAAGCTGAGAAACCTCTTGGCCGGGACAGTAATGGGGCCTTCTTCAAGTTTGGCAGAACGACAGCTGTGACACGGGTTGTCTTGCATACGTCAGATCTTATGGGGCCAAAGGGCGACTGGAAAAATGGAATTCGGGATAGGTGGGAAGCACAATGTCGCCACCTCCAAATCAAGTGTCAGTTTTCTGTGTACGAAGACAACCGCTTCAATGGTCTCTTCAGAGTTGCTTCAGAGATAATGCATCACATTGGTCACTTGCAGCCACTGCTGAAGGGACTCAGGGACCATGATGTCAACAAAAATCAGAAAGTAAATTCCTTAAAACTAGATTTTGAAGATGCGAGGCTTGTGACTTTGTTACAAGCACTGGCAATTTTCCATGCAAAGGTCACCGAGCCGTACTGGTGGTGTATGACAAGCTCAACAGTTAACTATCTAGAACTGGGTGGTGTCATTCAACCATTGTACAGCAGAATATCAGAGTGGATAGAAGATCCATCTCCACTGCTTGAACAGGAGGAGCCAGTGTTTGAAGATTTCCCTCCCCAGCAGGACTCTGTGCTTTACAAGGCTGCCTTCGAGCTACAACATCCAGAGGAGATGACCCTTCTGAAGGAGTCACTTGTAGCTATTGCCAAGGGGATGAGTGCAACCATAGAGGCTCAGCTGTCAGAATTCCTCCCTGGTGGTGCCCTTTCAGAAACTCCTTCCGCCGAGGAGCTACTCAGAACAAAAAACTCTGGGGTTAACAATCTAACAAGTGAATGTCACTTTGGTGACTTGGACAGTAGTCAGAATAGGCGGAGGCACGCAACCCTTCACTATCACTCTACAGTGTTGGCACTGAAAAGGACCAGGATTGGTTTCATGGGTTGGTTGAGCAGAAAATCTTCGGCTGACAGGGCTTCTCTGTGGTCAAGTGCACGCGTTCAAGGAAAACATCTTCGCCAGTGTCACAAACATCAGGATAACGTACTAAAACAGATTCTTCAGGATGAAGTAGCTGCACTTGGAGACGAACCACTAAAAAAACCAAGGAAGAACAGCAAGAGATAGAAGGAGCCAGTAGATGTTCCACCGAAGAAGAGACCCCGTCTTGAATTGAAGCAGTTCCAGTGGGTTGCTGTAGCTTACGATAATGGATGGTACCCAGGTAAGTCCACCGAGAAATAACTAGACTGACTCATGAATATGATGTGACAAGACAGATACTACTATTGGTTAAAAGCTAATCATTAACACACACTTGGCCTACCTCTTGTAGTTTTTGTTTACAGCATCCTCTCTGGCATCAACTCCCATGGTAGCGGAAAACATCAGTTAAAAAATTCATGAAAAGAACAATTTGAAATTATAATGGTTTACTTTAATAGATGTTTTTTTGCAGGCTACATAGATAAACCCGTGCCAGAAAATGGAGGTGCCCATGTGATTGTTGATGTGAAGTTCATGCACCCAGGAAAACTGCAAGGCACTTTCCATGATGCTGAGGTGGAGTCAGTCCACAGTGTATTCATATTTTCAACTGATTTTGCAGCACCTGAACCTATAAATAACCGAGGAACATGTTATACTCTGAAGGACTTTGAGGACTTAGAGTACCAGTACAATGAATACAAGGAGAACTGGCCAACCTTGGAGTAACGCAAAGGTCCACCACCTGCAAGGCTCTCAGTCTCACTCATTTCAGACTAAGACACCGTATTCATGTTGCATTGATGTCATTCCTAAACACTATTGTAAAGGCATTTTAAAAACCGACATTTTGATACCAAACTTGCCTATGTTGTGCAAAATTTTAGTTCTGACAAGTAACTTCGAGTAGCATACCATAAGTCGCGTCAGCTCGCGTACCGTAATTCAAGATGGCCGCCAATTCTAAGATAGTCGCAAAAATGCATTTTCCATTAAACAGTTCAATCGGCATTTCAAAACCCTTCATTTTGATACCAAACTTCCCTATGCTGCGATGAAAACTGTTTTCTCTAGTTGCGACATTTAAATTCAAAATGGCCGCCGCAAAAAAATCAAAATGGCCGCCAGGAATTCCAAAATGGCCACCAACTTGTTTGTTGAACATGGTGTCTTAGTGTAATCTCCATCCAGGATGTTAATTATTCTCTACCTATTGGTTACTACACTTTCATACCACTTTGTATAATTGTAAAATTCAAATAATCGCCAGTATGACACATTCATTGATAGGTGGCGCCACCTATTGCGAGATTATTGGCGATTATTTGTATTTCATTTTGTTCGTCACTTGTTGAATGACGTAAAACTATTTACTTCAAGGGTGATTTCTGTAAGTTACCAGCACACAATAATAAGGTATCATGGGGAACAGTACCAAAATAAGTGCAAAAACTGGCCTTAATGTGTATACTGCTTATTTGCCTCATTGGACATGTGATCTAATGGTTTAAGACTTACTCAAAAGTCCAAAGAGCACCCCTTTTTGAAATCCTTAAGCGTCAATAAATCCTGAACCGGTAGACCTATTTTGAAAATTCAAAAAGACTTTTGTTTCTCTCAGTTAGCCCATTGAGATACACCTAAAACATTTAGAGTTTTAATTACTTTGAAATTTAAAGTGGTATTGCTAATCAAAAGCTGAACAATCTCCATAAAAGACGCCACTTCTGCTTAAAGTCCACAGTACTCATTCACCATGTTTTAAACAACCGTTTGCCATGTCATCTATCATATCTGAGGGCGTTTAAAACATGGAGACCAACCATTTAAAACAATGCACATAGTCCAGGAGCTGGGCAACTTTCATTTAACATGGAAGCTACAAGTGATTCTAACGTGTTGTGGGGTACAATAGGCCTACCTTACTTAAGTTTTTCCAGTGGGGGGTGTGGGAGATAGAGGAGTTAGAAGTTTTGCTAAAGGCTTCGTCATTGGGCCACGGATGGAGCATTTGTACAGGAGCTCAAGCATCAAAGTGCAAGTAAATTTTTAACGGTTGGATTTAGACCATATAAATGTATTGCCACTGGATAGAAACATGTTGCTTCTTAGTGAAATAAGCATGTCTTTATTTGTTTCTAGGAAACAGTGTGGCTGAAAAAGACTTTTTAGTGCATTTTCAGCTATTTTGCCCTGATTTCCATAAAAACCCACTTAAAACGTCATTTCTTGTAACAAATCAACAAAAGGCTTCTGAAGATATGCTTATCTCACTCAAAGGCACCAAGTTTCAATATGTTGGCAATACATTTATAGGGTCTAAATCCAACCGTTAACAATTTACTTGTACATTGATGCTTGAGCTCCTGTACAAATGCACCATCTGTGGCCCAATGACAAAGCCTTTAACAAAACTTCTAACCCCTCTATCTCCCACACCCACCACTTGAAAAACTTAAGAATTGGGTTTCTATAGTAAAGTAGGCCTATTCTACCCCACAACACATTAGAATCACTTGTAGCTTCCATGTTAAATGAAAGTTGCCCATCTCCCGGACTAACATGACTGCTCTGCTTTCCAAAATCTCGAAGTGGTCCCTTTTATGGACATAATTCAGCTTTAATCTTTAGAACTATCCACTCTGACTTTTAACTGTCAGAAAGCTACAAAAAATTCTAATGGCAAACAGGCAATGCCCAATGGGATAACATACTCATTGCGATGCAGAATCAACATTGAAGTACAAAAATATCTTGGGGATTCTCTTAGTGAAATGCTTCTCAATTTCATGTTAATTGTCTTGTATATACATGCACACGTAATTTGTTGCCATTTCATGACCACGTCACCTTTCTAATGTTTTATACCGAAACATCCCCTTGGTCATTGATATATTTTTGCAGCATTTTTGTCAATGGTACATTTTCGCACTGTTTCTCTCAGATGGTAAGTTTTAATTGTAGCCATTAGAATTCTTTGTAACTCAACTTAACTTAACGGTTGTTAATTCCAAGCAATGCACATTAACAATCGCATATTAGATTGGCCAACAAGAGTCAAATTTAAATGAAATGGCCAGGGCCATTGTGCTCACCTCATGTGGAGGAAAGATGGATAAAGAGCATGGTATTGTGTCATGTTGTGTGTAGGTTTGATGTAGGTCCAAGCAATTACAATTTCCCCAAAATGGCCAATTTACAGTACATTCGACCTCTGTGACCTTGAAAAGTAGGTCAAATCAAAGAAGACCCGGGTGACACATTGAATGGTTGTTAGAATTAGATGTACCTATGATATAAAATTGGTGCCAATCGGGCAAGTCATTATTAGGAATAATGGCATTTTGAAGAATTTAGGATTTGGCCCCCTCCCTGGAGGCCAAACGGCAAATCAGATCGCACCAAACTTCGGTACCTGAGATCACCTGACCAAGGGGTACATGTGTACTTAATTTGTGATCAATAGTCATTGCAGTTAAGAAACGTGCCATAGTTACGGCCTGACGGCGAAGTTACGCCATTTGACCTCTGTGACCTTGACAAGAAGGTCAAATTAAAAACCTGTGTGACATATACTGTATGGTGGTTAGATGTACCCATGATATCAAATTGGTGGCAATCGGGCAAGAAGTTAAGGAATAATCACATTTTTAAGGTTTTTGGATTTTGCCCCCTGGTGGTCAAGTGGTGAATCATATTGGACCAAACTTCGGTCCCTGAGATCACCTGACTAAGGGGTAAATGTGTATCAAATTTGGTATCAATAGTCATTGCAGTTAAGAAACGTGCCATCGTTACATCCTAACGGCCAATTTACACCATTTGACCTCTGTGACCTTGAAAAGGAGGTCAAATCAAAAACGCGGAGGATATATGATGCACCTTTGCTAGAAGTACCTACCATATTTTTTTCAAAATTTCCCGACTACTATTAAGGGAGATATTGCATATTTTCACTTTTAACGTTTGGCCCCCTGGTGGCCAAACCATGAAACGAATCGGACCAAAACTTGGTCTCCAAGGTGTCATTACATAAGGGTACATGTGTACCAAGTTTCAACTTAATAGCTCTAACAGTTACGAAACGTGCCCTGCTAACGGACGACGGACGACGACGACGACGACGACGACGACGGACGACGGACGACGGACGCCACGGTATGGGATAAGCTCACCTCTGCTAAGAGGTGAGCTAAAAAGCATTGCCACAACATTTTATTTCACATTTCTTTCATGTCATATCTGCTTACTCTAATGCCGCATTTCAGTTGCTGGAGAAGTGTTTCAGTTTGAAATATTAGCACTGCCATCATTGTGTAATTGTTCTGCAACAAAGAGTCCTGTCTTGAGAATATGTGAAGATTCTCTTCTGTCCGTTGCTGTTTCTCAAACTTAGAATAACAGAGTTCCAACTAACATATGAGTCAAAATTTAAAACTTACATTAACAATGACTTCAGTTCCATCTGATATGCATACAGTGATCATATTTGCAAGGACCACGCATTTGGGTCGAAATTCAGGGTCCAGCTCGATGCTCTAGCGTACATGTTCACATCATTTACATGAGTTTTTCTCAGAATGGTCAAATGTCAGTTAAAACCCTTTAATTCTAAGGTCGCAATTTGTTGAGCAAAGAGTCATAAGATTGTAACATGTGACATAAACTCAAACTGTGAGACTTAAGTTTCAAGAGAATCCACCATGGTTGACATGGCAGCGTTTGCCTCTGTATACCAGTTTTTAGGTTGCTTCACTATTTTGATATTGAAATGCAATAATACTAGATTTGTGATTTGAAATGTTCAATGTTTTCTGTAAAGGTTTAGCAACTGGCATAATACTTGCAGTGCATCAGAACATTTTGAATTCTTTGGAGCTATTTTGCTTTTCATAACTGGTGTTTCAACAATGTATTCCTAATAATGATCCTGTTCTCGATGGTTCAACCGTGTTTGTAGACAGGACACCTTGGCAAGGATATACTCCATACCACATGATGTGAGCAGACAAAGTCTTCACTTCATATTTCCTCAAAATGTACAACATATATCCAAAGTTAGTTTGTGGATATCAACATCATCAACAAACTTTTTTCAAAAGTGAATGAATTCATCCCAGACTTCATGAAAACTATCATGGCCAATTTGGTCTGCTCATCTCTCAAGTCCACCTTAATCTGGAAGATCTACACTCTTGTAGGAAAGTAAGAGCACACCAAATATATCTCAATATCTCGGAGGGATACATACATTTCTATGTTGTATACATGTCAGATATTGCTCTAGCATTTTGGTTCAACAGTCAACTATTATTCTCACACACGTTGCGTTGAACGAACATGCTAGAGCAGTATGTGACATGTATACAAGATAAAAATATTTAAATCCCTACAAGATATTGAGATATATTTGGTGTCCTTTTACTTTCCTACAGGAGTGTACATATGCGTGTAGATCCGGGCAGTCAGACAACATTCATTTCATTGATTCAGTTATTTGACAATATGTCCAACTATTGTCAATTGTATGACAAAAACTATTATCATTTGTTTTTTGTGTATATGTGAGGCCCTCTGACAAAACCAGGCACTTCTCGCTTTAAGAGAAAAAGGAGAAGGGGAAAAAAGATTTTGAAAAGATTTCTATGAGTCATGTGAACCCTCCTCTGTACCATGTCTAAACACTTCTTAAAGTGATTTACCCAACAGATAAGGTCTAGCTCCTAATGCTTATCCTACTGAATGAGTTCCCTATAAATGAAGTTTTGTCAATATAATTGTAACAAAAAACCTTCAACAACAGTGAACTCAATCATTCATATCTCAGTTATTTGTCAACCGATAGCCAAGTATGATACCTTTATTTAAACATAATTTCCTGCAGAAGCAGCTTATACCAATAACTCATTTTCTAAATCTGGAGAGAAGCCCCTGGCTTTGCCAGAGCCCCTCACATGCTAGAAGTGGCACAGAATGGGCATTTGACAAAATTCATGAATAAACCCTCCAACATCATTTCCCAGTGTTGACCAAGTTCCCTTGAAGACATCTAATATGAAAACCATTTTCAAAACCTCCCTTCATTAAAAGCATATTCTCACATACCACTGCCACCCTTAAGATTTATTCTCCTAACCAGTAGAAGTAGACAGCGTTTATTGCTGACCCTTTCGAATTACATACATTCCTTTCAGGAGTCTTAATGTTTTAATTAGAGACAAGTTGAGAGGATATCATTTAAAACAAAGATATGTAAGTTACAATTTGTGATAGAAGTGGTAGTGTTAATGATGATTACTTTTGCAACAGATATCAACAACAGGCTAACAAGAAAACAATCAAAATATTTACAATAGCTTAAATGCTGGGATCACATGTTTGAAGATCACCTGAGAAGATTAGAGGTACATTGACCGCAGAGATCAGTATGTTACTGATGATTGACAATTGTAATGAGTTGCGATGAGTAGGCAGATACATTATTTACAAGTGAGTTGTATACAATAAGATTACATGCTATGAAGTAGGATGGTAGATATAGTCATGGCATGTTAATGCGATGTAGTATGCTTGCAGGACCCAGTTTTGATCCAGTTCATGTAACTATAGCTTGCCACCTGAAACTGAGTTAGCCTCGTATACAGGTATTATAGTCCATGCGTTTATTTTATGTCCGCATCATTTGGCGCTATGGAGGGCAAACTACTGGTCAGATTGCCTCGAAGTTTGTTTTTTATTGATCTTCACCCCAAAACCAAACAGAATTTTTTAAGTCCAGCATTCTTGGTGAAGAAATGAAAAAATTCTTCAGCGAAGTCCAGTTGCCATTTTGGAGCTTACCTGGATGAACCATGTTCTGTTTCTGGATATTTCTCATTCATTCTTAATAGCACATGAGTAGATCGCCACAAAAAAATAATAACCTCAATATTTCATCCAGATTGGTCAAGAAATAAGCCGTACAGAACAGAAAATGTCCAAATCCAATGCACTACGTCTATGTACACAAATGCATAGATAAAAAATTATTTAGTTACCATGGTTACTAAAATGAAAAAATCCTGTTTGGTTTTGGGGTGAAGATCAATAAAAACCAAACTTCAAAGCAATCCGACCAGTAGTTTGCCCTCCAGAGCCCCAAACGATGCGGACATGAAATTAACGAATAGACTATAGTCCATAGTATTTATAGTCTAAAAAGTCTGCCAATTGGCATATTGTGCAGCGGGTTTTTGCGATGTAGCGGCATCTTTGTCTGTACCGCATTTGCCATTGCCTTAATATCTGAGGCGCGTTTATCGCTCAAAATATGGTTAATTCCGAGTTTATGTATGAAGAATTTCGGGGTTTCGTTTGACAGTTTATCCTTTACAAATGAGCTGTTCATCATAAGTGGGATCCCGTAGGCGATTTTGTATGCCTTTATGCATAAGGATTCAAGGCGGTGGAAGTGATACTCACTCGTCATAATCATTGTGGTAGGTGCATATTCCATAATTGGACGTATCATAGAATTGTATATTCCAATCGTGAAACTGAGGGGAGCTCGTGGCTGGTCGTAGTTTCCCACAATTGTTTTGAGTAGACACACGTGTTTATAGGTACTCAGTCGTATATTTGTTTAAAATGTGCTGACATACTGAGTTTGCTATCCGTTGTAACACCAAGGTTTTTGACTGTCTTTGCTGAATTTATGCATTAGTTTTGAACACTTATATGCACTGCGTGACTTTTCTTAGAAAAGGTGATGAATTGAGTTTTTTCTGCACTGTAGGTCGTGCGCCAGACGTTGCTCCAGTCAGGAATTTCGTCGTTCTGCAGTTGTTTCTCTTGTGCTATGTAGTGCTGGCGATGAGCGGACCGATATTCCGACCAGTTGGCACCGGCAAAACAAGGTTGAGGTTTGTAGTCCGGGGAGAGGAATAAAGTGCGTAGTGGCGATAGATGCAAGAATTCGGCAGTGGTCATTGGTAACAGGATCAATGACTTTAAAGTCTGTAATCCTCGGGAAGGTGTGGTGGGTGCCATGACAGATGGACGGTCTGGATTGACAGTTTCTTGAGAGAAGCGCGTGAGTAGGCCCAAGTCAGAGCAGTTAGCACACCTAATATCCAAGGTGCAGATTGCCTCAGCTGAATGTATGACACCGATGTGGTTTCTGGCATGTCAACTGGTGGTAATTGTATTCTTGACAGTTGAAAGAGCGTAGTGGGAGATCCCGTTTTTTGGCAGTCTCAACAGGATAAGAGAGTGCCCCAAGAGTTAGGCAACCGTGTTCGAAATACTGTTGAACGTCTGCAGTGTCTTGTTGCGTGAGTCGGATGAGGGAGGTGGGGTTTCCCGTTTTACTTGATATAATTCGTTTAGCCGCCATTGCGTTGACTGAGTGTTCTTTGAGGTGTGCGATGAATTCTTCATCTTTTATATAGGGGTCGACTGACTTAACGATAATTGAAGAGGTCGTGTGATTTTCCTCAGTAAAGTAGACAGCTCAAGTGTGGCCCCCGGCATAATAGTGTCTCTGAAGTTCTTGAGCGCAGAGTTGACATCTTGCTCAGTCTGGAAGTTTATTCTGAAGAGTTTCGAGTAGATCGGTGTTATACGAACAATTCTCAAGCGTGAAAGACTATCAGGGAAGTTTTTCGTGATCGTTAGCGTAAACATGCCCGTCTCAAGTTTAAGGAATGCAGTCGCACTAAGTCTAAACTCCGGCAGGCAGTTTGCACTTGATTTTGGTGGGCTATTGGTGGCCCTATTCAGACTTCTTCAATTATGTAATTACTACTATAAGGCCATTTTTGTATTACTCATTTTATGTGACAATATTTTTAATCTATACTACGTCCCCTGAGGGTTAACAAGGTGTATTTGCATGTTTTCACATTTGAGTAAAACACAGTTGAAAATTCAAATTGAATAGCTCTTTTGTTATTGCTTGACTTAGGTTTTTTGTTCTACATCATATTAATATACAAAAGTTGAATTCTTTTAGTCACAGAAATTTCATCTGTCACTCTGATAAAATGGAATTGTAGAATAGCCAATTTGCATATACACCCCTTTTGACTCCAGAATTTTAAAAAATTGAGAGTCACATAGCTGTATCTGGATTGTATGTATTTTAGAAAATCATAAAGTAACGTCTTTGAACTGTATACCTAAACATACTTCATGTGCAAAATAAGAACTTAAAAAAAACTTTATTCTATTCAATACATGACTTGCCAAACTCAGAAATGCAGCTCCACTCGCGGACAAAGATAGAACAACTTGACATTTTCTTCACCGGTTTTCACTGCGCATGCGTACCAGCGTCATCTTTTGTTGATTTCCGCTTTTCGTTCAGGCTGTGATGCAAATTCACACAGATAAACTGGTTGTAACTGTGGTACGTCCGTTTCTTAACACTTACTAGTGATCAAATTGCTAAATTATCGCTAATCATCGATCTTTAGAGCTTTTTGAAAACAAGTTCAAGATCACCGCCACTGACGAGCCTCGTTCCGGTGGAAACCGGTGAAAAAAATGTCGAGTTGTTCCATCTTTGTCCGCAAGTGGCGCTGCAGTTCGGCGCCGAGCTGAGTTTGGCAAGTGAACTATTCTAATCAGTGTATTTGCAGATACACCTTTGTGACTCCAGATTTTTGGGAAATATTAGGATGAACAGGGTCTATCTGCATTATATGTTTCTTTAAACAAACGTGCAGTAACATTTCAGAACTGTTGAACCAAACATCCTCCATTAACATCCTGTATTTCTCGATCATCCTGGAGGGTGGTGGCATGCTGTCTGGCAGCCACATTTCACAGGTCACATGATTTGCAGATACAGCTTTTTAACTCAGGCATGAAAATCATTTGCACCTCTGTGGAAGTGGCCTTCAGCTAATTAGGGCGTAGAATGACCCATATCTTTATCCTGCAGTTACACCTTGTTAACTTTTATGGAATTTGATAAAAGCAACTAAATTTTGATGGAAATGTCAGATACACCTTGTTAACTCTCAAGGAACAACTAGTATTTCAAATTTACAATGCATCTGCACATATTATTATCAAGTTCTTTTGAATTAGAGCACTTTGCCTTCTGTAATATAACGCATGACGATTCAGTTTTTGCTGCATTTAGGCCAATAGAAGTTAAATTCATAATTCTAATAAGGCAAGTCACAATCTCAGGAGAATTTCACCTCAACATTAATCTTTCAGAATTACCTTTCTAAAATATACCCTTTCTTTTTATTCAAAGCCATAATTTCACTCAAGAAACATGACATCAATTTCCATCGGCCTAAATGAATGTGTTCATCAGTCAAATCTCTGAAGTTTCAATTAGTATACAATCACTCATACTCATTTTCTTTTCTTTCTGTAATCATTCCATCATTGTGAGTTTTCCAGCGACTTATCATTACTTTGTAACCACTTGCACAGGGAACATCTAAGTTCGGTAATTGATCATTCTGTAATTATTAATGATTTCTTATGATCGTCACCATCTAAGTTTGGTAATTGATCATTCTGTAATTATTGATTTCTTATGATCGTCACATGTCACTAATTTTCAATCAACACTGTATTTTCTTTCATCTTGCTGGTAAAAATATGTTACCATGTTGTAATTCATGATCTCCAACCAATTGCCTCATACTAGTACATGTATCTGTGATTCTAAATCAAAACTGTTACTTTTAGCTATTTTGTTATTATACAAACTCATTCTGAAGTATAGCCTCTTTCTTTTTTGTTCCCAATTCTCGTAACTTCAAATTTTCGTTTTCAGATAACAACCCGCTTTCCACGAAAGCCCTACTGTCCAAACTTCCCTGCCACTGTGCAAAACCAATGAATCACCTTTGCTTGCTTACGACTGTCTCTGAAGTAAAATTAGATGATATCTAAGCAGCAATGCTTATTTCAAACTCGAATACTGGTTCAGGTTGGTTGTGACATCAGAGGAGTTCCAACCCTTCTGAGTACTGGCACTCTCGTCTTCCTCCCTCCAGAAACTCAGGCAGACGCTTCAATGCATGGCTCATTGTTGTGCAAATGTGATGTTGCCTGGCTAGGCTAGGGAACATCCTGCCCTTCTGACCAAATGATGAACTTCAAGTCAAAAAAGCCACTACATCTACATGTATCTAGCTAAGGAATTCACCTTCCCAGACCAAACAAAAAAATTGTTCACTTCTCACACATTCTTCACCAATAAAATCAAACCAGCAAAATTAAATACCAACAGCACCAATGTAACCCACTGTAACTCAGCTGAGTGCCAGGCCCATGGGCCACTTGTTATAAACTCCCCTTCTAATTTCAGATAAATGTCATTGCAAAAGTACTCAACATTTCTGAAGACATCGAAACAAAAGAAATATACGGCAAGCCTGTGGAACTCCAGGAAATCCTCATAGGAGATAACACTGGTACCATGAAAGTCAGACTCTGGAATGAACTCATTGGAAAAGTGCAAAATGATAAAGTTTATTCATTTACCAATCTCAAAACAAGGGGCTTTAAACCAAGGATCCTGACAACAACTCCCACCACAACAATCACAACATCAGAAATTTTTTTTGATGTCAGTGTTTCAAAACTCGAGTCGACAACAACAACCATTGAAAATGTCACAATCAAACAAATAGGCATTGTTACTCGTAAAATGTGTAAACAGTGCAAGGTCACAATTAACAACAATGATTTGATGGCTCCAACATTTAAGTGCACAAAAAGTGACATGAGACAACGTTCCACTGATGCTGTAACTACCATCAAAGCCAAAATTGATTTTCTGCCTGATTCTGAGCCAAGCCATCTATATAAGCTCACAGCATTTCAAGATACTTTTATGCCATTCCTCAAATCCCAAAGCTTCATTTTCAACAACACTGTCACCTCAGATGAAATGGAAGAATTTGCCCTGAACATAGACACCATTTCTTCAGTCTCATTCAATCATCACGAAAACGTTGTCACAAAAATAGTCCAGTAATCTGGATGTTTCCTAAACACCTTGTAATGTAAAGTAATTGAAAGGTGTATAAATCCAGCTGTTGTTTTCAATTCGCAAACCTCATCTACTATTATAATTGACGAGTTGCACTTAGCGTTGAACGCCTTAATAAGCCTGGTTTTACCTCTACTGTCATCCATTATCAACTGACATGATGTAGTTTTACACAAGTGAGGTTAATAGGTATGTTTGAGTACTTTGAATAAAGTCATTGCGACAATATCATGCATTTTGTAGTCCAGTTTTCATGATCACGGTAGGCATTTTTTCCTGCACCTTAGAGGCATAGTCACGTGACATCACTATTGACGAGTTGCACTAGCGTTGAACGCCTTAATAAGCCTGGTTTTACCTCTACTGACATCCATGATCAACTGACAATATGTAGTTTTACACAAGGGAGGTTAATAGGTATGTTTGAGTACTTTGAATAACGTCATTGCGACAATATCATGCATTTTGTAGTCCAGTTTTCATGATCACGGTAGGCATTTTTTCCTGCACCTTAGAGGCATAGTCACGTGACATAGTTATAAATGGGTAGGCATTTTTTCCGGGTTGGTTCTAAAAGCGGCATTGGCACTGACATTGGCATTGGCATTGGCATTGGCAATCTGCCAAATTTCGAAATAACACCAAAATAACACCATTTATTAGTGACCATTGTTCATGAATATTCTTTAGATCGGAGAAGTAACACCAAAAATTATATTGAAAGATTTCCCGACTATGTTTTACATTTATATGTACATGTGGGCACCTGGTCTGCCGCCGACCTGATGACGTCACACGCGGGAAAAGAAAGCATGGCCGAAGACATGGAGGCGAGCCCCGAGAAGTCACCGGGTTTCTACCGACGTTATTATGAATTACAGATGAGTAACAAAAGGTATAGTTACAGTTGATGTAGTCATTTAGGCCTCCTACCGTACTAGGAGACCAAATTTTGCACAAAAGTGATGCTGGCGTCCGGCATGCAGGCTTCTAAGTTCTGCCGGCGTGCTGATGCTGCTGCTGCTTCATAAATAAATAGTACTTGCGCATCTAAGCATGCCGAGCGGGATCGGAGAGGGGGTCAATAACATAGGATGTCATTTGCGTACGCGGTAGGCCTTTTTTGCGTATTGGCCCGGGGGGGGGGGGGGCTAGTGAAGGGTCCTGAAAATCTGAAAAAGGTGCGTACTAAATGAACGACCTCTAGGGTGACCCCTGTGTTCCTGTGGACATGATGACACCAGCAGTCTAAACCTTGGTTCCTTTTTTCAGAATCGGAAGAGCTCGCTATGAAGTAACCGTGAGTAACAGTGAGCCAAGCATATGCTCAAAGCCAAAGAGGAAGAAACTCGATGCACACAGGACTTTGTGTTTTGATTTAGATTCCGATGAGCTGCCAGACCTGAAGCCTGCACGCAGAAAAAACCCAAATGTGAATCAAAAACACTCCAACAATTGGGCAACAAAAGTGAACCGATAGACATTGATAGGTAAGAATAATCAGCACACGTTCCTTATGAGGACCCACCACTTTGATTTTTCTCCTAATTTCCCCCGTTTTATTTCAGTCTTGACGACATCATAGAAGATTTCAAGGCCAGGGATCGTCTGGAGAATGAAGAACAGATAACAACCTCTGTTGCAAGTGTTCAACCAGAGGAAGCTCAAGCATACGTAAAGACAGAAACTGATGATGTTGTGTTGCTTTCATCTGACTCTGATGTAGAGGTGTCTGCTTCTGATGAGACCTCATACCTTCATGACAATGAGGACTTTCCTATACTCCCCTACACATGTAACAAGAAGAGAACAGACTCTTCTTCAATTGTCAGTTTGATTCTGGACTGTACTACCAAGATGAAATATGTGTGCAAGACAGTACCGGTTCATATCAATAAGAATTGTACGTTCCTGATTGATAGCCATTCTTTGGGTTGTCCTGAGGACCTATGATGTGATGACATGGGGGCATGGGTTTTGATGAAAACTTATGACACAAAGCACATTGTTATCAATGGCGAACATGTTTGTCAGGTTGCAAGTAACAGTGATGGCTCTTGCCATACGTTCACCAAGCGGTCATACCGCAACAAGTCATCACCAGATTTAACAAAGGTGATTGCAGATCTTAAAGATCATAGTGGTAAAGCAGAGAAAATTGTATTTGTGAGGTATTCATTTTCCGGCGAGGAACATGATGTTGTTCCCAAACCTCATGGAAAGTGTACAAAACAACAAACACCTTATGCAAGAACCATGCCAAGTGTAATTCAGAAATTAAAGAAAAAAATCGCCATTGATAACAACAAGAGTGCACTTTTTGGTGTAAATGAATCGGCTGGTGGCCTTTTAAATGCCACATCTTTGGGAAGTTTGCCGAGAAATGTGAATCAGGCTAAAAAGTTAAAACAACAGGTGAAACCTGCTAAGAGTGCTGATCCCCTTGAAAATGTAATAGTTATGCAAAAAGAGCAGAAAGAGCGGTTTATTCAAGGTGTGAGTAGTGTGTCCACTGGTGATGCTGATGGAAAAAAAGGCCAGCCTGTTGTATACCTGTTTAATGAATGGCAGCTTGATAACATTCAGAAATTTTGTACAGGCTCATCGTGTGATGTACTGGGTGTGGATGTCACATTCAAATTTGGACCCTTCTATTTGTGTGTAACATCTCACCGGCACCTTCATCTTGTTTCCGAGGATGGGTTAACTAGTCCTGTAATGATTGGTCCAGTAATGGTCCACAAAGTCAAGGACTTTGGTACTTTTCTCAAGTTCTTCCAGTCAATGACATCTGCCAAACCCACACTCAAAAATAACTTGAAGAGTTATGGCACTGATGGTGAAAAAGCCATTTATAATGCCTTGTCATGGGAGTTCCCATTCGCTGTGCACTTTAGGTGCAAGGAACATGTTGTGAAAAATATTCAGTGCATGTTTCTTAAGCACTCGTACCCAAAGGTTATCCAAAACAAAATTATCCATGATATTTTTGGATCTGACAGCCAGTCTGGTGGTGGTCTAATTCACTGCAGTGAGGTAGATTTCAGTAGAGAGGTTGAAAAGCTAGGAAAACAGTGGGATAAGCTAGAGGCTGATGCTGGTTTGAAGTGTAGCTTTAAACAGATATTTGAACAATATTTTGCCAAGGTTGTACACATGCTTGTATACAAGTTACGGGAAGTTGGTGTCGAGACTAAGGTCTACAGTCAAAATGCTCAAGAGTCAGCAAATGACATCTTGAGGCGTTTCATGAACTTCCAGCAAAATGATGTAGATATGTTTATTAACCAACTGAAGAGGTGTGTAAATGAACAAAGAAATAATGTAGAGGAAGCCTTTATTGGTAAAGGGAAATGGAGGTTAAGGCCTGAGTACTCGCATTTGAAAGTCAGCACGGTAGACTTTTTCAAGGCATCAACAAGTGAAAGAGAATCCGAATTGTAATAGGACGATGTGGAATCTGGGAGCATCCAACAATAAATTCTACCACTTTCTGCGAAATTGTATTGTGCGTGGGTACCCGTCCTTCACAGTGAACAAATTCATTTTTACTGCTGGTGTTCTCACAGATAGTGTAAAGAAGGTGTTGGGTGAAGAGTTCAATGTCAAAATTCCACATCAGTAGTACGTAACCTAGTTCTAACAGTACGTATATAGCAGGTACAACCAGTATAATGTGGTATGTTTACTCTTGTTTTTGTGAGGCAAATGAATACTAAAGGTTCACTTGCATGTATCAATTTATGGTACCAGTTAGTTTCTTTTCTGCTGTCCAAGAACTGAATGAATACTATGTTAAATAGAGGTTGTTCCAAAATATGCACAAGCAAATCTGATATTGGTCGGTAAGCTTCTTCCAGGCATGCCAGGATCTGAGAAAAACTTCCTGCAACCCAGGTCTGTCAGTTTATTGCTTCAACCTCATTTGGGTCTCCTTATATTCTTATGTAATCTATCGTCCATTTGTAGTATGGAATTATATCATTGTTTTAAGCCAACTGCTGATCTTGTTACTCTAGAATCCTGTAGGAGAATGTACATGTACAATGTAGGTCTGCTTTTCCTTCACAGAGACCAATTGGGAATACTAATCAAACTTGGAAAATTATTACTGAGGTGATTCCTACATGTACAAGATTACAAGTTGTAGAAACTTGAGAGCCATTTGAATACCGTATTTGATGGTGTATAAGTCGCACCTTTTTACATTGAAAAATTTTGCCGAAGTGGGGGGTGCGACCTATATACGGAAGTGCGACTTATACACCAAAGGCCCCGTGAACGGCGAAATGACGCAATCCAAAAAATCCCCCATCGGGAGCCCCACGTAGCAATCACAGCGCGCCAAATGATAGCACGCAAGAGATCAAGGTCACACTTGTATTGTATTGCACACACGCATGGTCGAGTGGTTTACAATAGCAAAAATGCCGAAAAGATTCAGTTATACCGGGAAATTCAAGCTAGAAGTGGTCAAGTATGCAGAGGAGAATGGCGGGAATCGGGCTGCTGGTCGGCAGTATGCAGTAAGTGAGAAACTGGTGCGTGATTGGCGCAGGAATCAGGACACCATCAAAGAAATGCCGAGAAAAAAACGAGCAAGGCGCGGGAAGGATGCCCTCTGGCCAGAATTGGAACGAGAACTTGTCGGATGGGTTACGGATTTACGAGATTCTGGACGCTCGGTGAACACTATCATGATCCGTCAAAAAGCACTAACTGGCATGATGTTAGGCATGATGAAGCATATGAGGATATAAGGGATGAATTCATCGGCAGTGAGGGTTGGTGCTACTGTTTTATGAAACGGCACGACCTTGTCATTCGGACCAGAACCACACTCGCGCAAGCCCTTCCAGCTGACCTTGACGATAAAGTTATCAGTTTTCATCGATTTGTTATACGGATGCGTAGGCAGCACGGATACTTGATCTCTTGCACTGGGAACATGGATGAAACCCCTTGCACATTTGACATTCCAATGAATCATACTGTGCACAAAAAAGGCGATAAAACTATTGCTGTGAAAACCACCGATCATGAGAAAACTCACTTTACTGTTGTTCTTGCCTGCATGGCAGATGGCACTAAATTGAAACCGATGATTATATTCAAGCGTAAAACTATGCCCAGGGATAATTTTCCGGTCACAGTGAATGTGCAAGTACAAGCTAAAGGGTGGATGGATGAGAACATGATGAATGTGTGGATATCGGAAATCTGGCGCAGGAGGCCCGGTGGAATAAGAAATGACTTGAGTTTGCTTGTGTTTGACAGCATGCGGGCACACCTTGTTGATTCGGCAAAGCAAAACCTTCGTGAACGGCGTAACACACACTGTGCAGTCATTCGAGGGGGGTGTACCAAACTCCTTCAGCCAATTGATGTTAGTCTCACTAAACCTTTCAAAGATGCACTTCGATACGAATGGGAGTCTTGGATGCAGAGTGATGATGACCACACGTTCACGGCAACGGGGAAAATGCGGGCAGCATCGCCAGGAATCATTTGTGCTTGGGTGAGTCGGGCATGGGATAAAGTTGACGCCGGAATCGTTCGAAAGTCCTTTTTGAAGACGGGCATATCAAATGCACTAGACGGAGTTCAGGACGACTGGCTGTGGAGAGACATGGACCCTGACGAGAATGAAAATGTCACGGATCAAGACCGCCTGCATGCGTTCGAGGCAGCCGACCAGGATCAGGAGAGCATGGATAGTGACAATGACATTACCGATTCTCAACGTATTCAGGCGTTTGATGGCTACGATGACGATTCAGAATTCGAGGGATTTGATTCAGACAATTTGGAATAGGCCTTTCGCCATGGAACTCATGAAATAGTTATGTTAGACTTGGTAAGTGGCAAAAAACATTTTACATAAACTTTTGGAGCCAAAGTTGGGGGTGCGACTTATACACCCATGCGACTTATACACCATCAAATACGGTACTCTTCTGCGGGATTACTACAGTGTATAGAAGTTTATTTTTGATATGATGTGTTTTAGTTCTTTGACAGCTGTTTTATTATTGTACAGGGTAACTCAGAAAGATTTTCTTTGGTTTGGTGCAATATTCGTCTTAGTCAATTCTGATCATGTTTTAACCCAATATGGTGATGCACCAACAGGTTGAAGTCAATTGTGAGCTTTACACACTCTTAGTCAAAGCCAGTGCATACAAGCCGTTGGGTTACAACACAACTGTAAACAAACCCTTTTATCAATTATGCCAAAATGATAAACCAATCGATGTAAAAAAAACAACAATTGCTCAAGATGTTCTGATCAAAATAAAATTTATTTGTTTATTGAATATAAATCGTTGGTTTTTATTTGTACTATGTTAGAAGAACTCTTCAATTCACTGACGACTCCTTTCAGGCAGGTCATTGAAGACTATCAAGGACCAGAAGTTCACAAAACTGATCGATGCCCCCATATCGATCTTGCTGCTCTGAAAGTTGGTGGATTCATTGCCCCCTCATTATAATAAATGCGAGGTCAAAGTTCAATTCTCGGTTCTCCATCTATATCCATGCCTACTAGAATGGAATTTCCTTCCAAGTCAACACCAGTCATGAGAGGAAGGTCCCAGACATCCTACTGAATCAATGGCATCATAGCTGGCAGTTCCCACAAAAGGATGAAATAACCATTGGGTTTTTTGCACTACATTTTTACTACAGGCTACAGGTACACGCAGTCATTCCTCGGACAAAAGTCCATGGTTGAGAAGGAGACTCCCAGAGTCTGCCTGCAGGGGTAGAGGGCCTTAAACTAAGCGGGCCTTGAAGAAGGGATAAGCCTAGGAAGTAGGGTTAGTTAGAGCCGCGTTAGTAGAAGGGTATAAAGCGTTTTCCCCTACTTCATGGCTCATCCCTTCTTTGATACTCCTGTAAATAGCCTTCAGGGTTATATGGCTCAACAGACAACTATAGTTCATAGTCATTATTATTAGTCATTATTATTGTTACACCAACTCCCCTGAGCGAGCAAGTAGTCTTTGAATTATTTTGGGCAGCTCTGTAATAAGCCTTACGAAGGATGTTGCCCGTATGGTCTGCAGCTTATCAAACTTCCATATTTGCTACTCATTTGGCAGATTGCCAATGCCAATGCCAATGCCAATGTCAGTGCCAATGCCGCTTTTAGAACCAACCCATTTTTTCCTGCACCTTAGAGGCATAGTCACGTGACATAGTTATAAAAATAGATACACACGTGAAACTGTTTATCTGTCACATTTTTCGCGGGAGTTCAAAATGGCGGAAGAGCCTGTCATTCAGCCTCAGTGGCAGGCCTATTGGGATCATGATATTTCTTTATATCATGGTCTTATTCAAGTTCATGAGTATTCTAAAGATAAAGATCGAATGAAGGAGGTCATACGGTCGTATGAAATTGCCAATGCATGCAAGTTCAGTGTGTGGCACGAAGCACTAGACCATCATTTCGGCCAACATACAAGTCAGAAAGGTATGTAGTATAGACCGTGTACATGATGTACATGCCTGTGGTCCTGTGTGACATCTGTATGTATGATGACTACTTACATGCAGTGTAGGCAGGCTGGCTATGACAATTGTCATGATGATGTGCATTGTTACAGCCAGATAGGTAGGCTTCATGTAGGCCTAGCGGAGAAAATCTCATGTTTAGGCTATATACTAGCTAGGCTAGGCCTAGGCCAGGCCTAGGCTACATACTTTTTTTATATCACTTCTCTTCCACATTATGCCTACTGGCAACATGTAGCCTATGATGACGTCCTGTCCAACTAATTGAAAGGGCAAGTTTTGCAATTATTTGTCCATCCAGAACAGAATTGATCATCACATCGCCACTCGCATCACCAGCCCCCCCCCCTCCCCCGCGTATTATACTCGAAGGGCTGTACAAAGCCCTGTAATAATAGTGTGGGCTGAGAACTGCCCCCCCCCCTCCTCCCTGAGACCTCATGTTTTCCATGCAGATTTGGCCCTGGACCAATGGACCATGATATACGGACCATAATATACAATCCAAAACATTCATTTTGTTACATTCATTATGGTTTACCCTGTACTAAATGTTTCTGAACTGTCATTGCGCTAAGCACGTGATTTTGTTGCCGGAAGACTTATCATCGATGCTCATTCGTCGAGCCTTATTTGGAAGAACCAATGAAAATTGAGAATGACGTCATGAATATAAATGAGTATGAATATTAATCGACTATGCCTCTAAGGTGCAGGAAAAAATGTCTTCCAGTTGGTAGTTGCAGCAGTTGTGTGTTGTTGTTGTTAGAAGTATAAGTAAGTAGGGGATTCCAGTAAGGCCGCATCATAGTTTACTGTTAGCAACAACAACAACACTGGAGACATTTTACACAGAAAAACAGTGGAAATTTTATGACTCTGAGTAACATATCATCTATCAATATCAATATACCACTGTCGCCATTGACGTAAATATAGATGACGCCCGGAGATTTTACTCACAAACCAGCACGCCATTTACACCAAACCCACAACATACCAGCACCCACACAATCCGATTTTTATACCTCGAACAGCCCGCGCCACGGGTATATTCTAGTCCATATGAATAGGAAACAATGACATAATCTACCTTCTTTCACCAGCTACCTTTACCTCAATTTCGCTGTTTGATAATGTCAAACATTGCCGTTTTAGCAAGGCTTAAATTCTACTTTCAGCCTTATCATTGAAGTGTACTGAGGTATTTTCAGTTAACATAGTTGTTGAGGTCTGTTCGATAAAGCAACACCTGCTTCAAAAGAACTGACAAAATTATTTTGTCACTTCATTTTTCTATCAAAAACATTCTTTCTTTCTTTTTCAGTTCATGTTAATACAATAAGTTATTCAATTGTATTTTTACACTTTTGCGTCCAAAACTAAATTAAACATCTCTACAACTTTGAGCAACAACCAATCTTACATGTAGACTACTTGGAACTGGGTCCAGTCCGACTATACTTATTTGCGTCCAACTTAAGACCAGTAGTGTCCAGATGCGACCAACGCTAAAAAACAATTAAATAAGCATAACAATTATTGTATGTGAATATTCCTTTGTTTCCTAGCTTATTTTATGCCAGGAAGATCTTATACTAAGACACTCCATAATGACATTCCCAGGCCATTTTTAAACAAGGTTATTTCAACTTCTCATATATCGTATCATATCTAAAGTGTCATTAGTAGCTATAAGCAGCTGACTACTTGAAGTTGTTTGAGCAGTGAAATTATCAATGGTCGCATCTGCACACAATTGGTCGCAGCTGGACACACTTTAAAATAGGACCCCTTAGAACTTGTCATTATTTGTATTGTGATTACCGGTATTTTCATTATTATTTAGGATAGAGGGCGCAGCGACAGTCATGGCGGTTAACTTGAGTTCCGAGTGCTGTCAAAAGTAGTTTTTTCTCAATATTGAGATAACTAGGGAGATATTGTGTTCGGTCATATTGAACTATAGTTGTGTGAGGACACTGATATTGTAAGATATCGGGGTAAAGACTAGTAAAATTCCCTTCATAGATGTGTGGAAGGTTTCATTCCTTTCGAACAAGGCGCCATTGTACATAGTCAGACCTATGTACGTACATATAGCATTCTTGGAGCCACAAGCAACGATCAAATTGTTCGTCACGCATGAATGGGAGCAGATTAGTGCTGTGGTCAAGACAAGTAGATTATGAGTCAACAAAAAACATTAGCGGAGTGTGATTCGGTGTGGGGCAATAATTGCACGCCTTCCAATGCGACAGGGAAAAGGCAATTTGGTGACCTCAGACCAGACGAGCTCGAGAAAATAAGTCCAGAACATAAAGTGTCTAAAATGAGTGACGGATGTAGTGCCCACCGACCGGCAGATGGCGGGGCTGAGGAAGGTGAGGCCGCACGCGATGATGTGGAGGATCATGTGGAGGAGCCTATCAGTGATTGCGATAAGCAAAGTGATGTGGTCACGATACTACACTGATTGCTAGCGTATATGTGGTACGGGCTACAGTCCGGTACCAACGAACAGGTTAAGAACGCAGTCATTGACTACTATACTAAAGGGCAAATAATGAACGCTAAAAAGGTCCTTTGGGACAAGGTCGGCAGTGATGTAATAGGTAGATTGAAGGTGAGGAAAACAACGACTGTTAAGAAGGAAGAAGAATCAAATACAATTGACATTATCAACGCATTAAATTCACTAGATAAAGCTAGTAGGATGCAGGTATTAGCAGTACCTGCTGTGGATTTAGGTTCCATTCCTCGTTCCCTGCCAAGGGAAATGAACAATATTTCGATTATCGAGAGACTAAATAAACTCGAAGAGAAAGTAGGTACGGTAGAGGATAGGGTGGTCAAGAACACGTTAGTGATTACCGAAATCCAATCTAAGGTCGACGATCGGGGCGATACAGGCAAGGGGGGGATGGGGACTGGTCCAGCCATGCCTCCTGCGCCTAGTGGAATTGCCATTGATTGGAAAGATTTCAAACCTGACGAGTGGAGAGATAGTGCTTGGGATCTGTCAGCAGAACAAGGCCCGGCAGAAAGTAACTTGCTTGACAGTCGTGACAGTTATGCTAAGGTTCTTCAAAGTCAGAGTGCAGTCAGTCCCTCTCAGACCCGAGTAGTGAGTGGGCGCGGGAGACGAGGGGGAAGAGGCAGAGGGAGGGGTACTGCAAGACAGTTTTCAAATCTTATGGTACCGCCAGCTGTACTGAGGCTAAGGGGGAGCAACAGCTCATTCTAAAGGAAGTGTCGAGACCGATGACTATACCTTAGTTACGAGAAAGAAGGTGAACAAAAATCGAAATGTGATAATGGGTAGTAAATCTGACTGTGTGATTAAGGGGGGCCCTGAGCCCAATAGAGACCTATTTATCTTCCGACTGGACGCTGAAACAATTGAGGATAAGTTGAGGAGTTTTATTTCTGACAAAGGGTTTAAGGTGAACGAACTTGAGCTTAAGTCCAATGAGAAAGCCAAGTATAAGTCTTACAGACTAAGGGTTCCAAAATCACAATTCTCACAGTTGTTCGACGAAAACATGTGGCCGGCAGGTGTTGGTATTCGGAAATACTTTGCTCCAAAGGAGTCCCAAGATACAAATTAATGATGATGTGTATAAAGACAATCTTCCTTTTATTGACTGTCATGAGTGTGTGGAATTTTGGTTCATACAACAGTAACGGCCTTGGGCCAGGACGAAAGGACTACATTAGTGAACTATTTGGTAAGACTGAGTTCTTGTTGTTACAGGAACACTGGCTCTTTAATGGGAAAATTAATGAAGTTATTGGTGGCATTGGGGAGAATGTAAGTGTCCACGGGGTATCTGGTATGGAAGATACTTCCTTGTTGGCCGGGAGACCCTATGGTGGTGTAGCTATAGCGTGGGATGCAAATTTCAAAGGAGTTGTTACTCCGGTGGAATGGGACTCTAAAAGGGTGTGTGCTGTAACTATCAATGTCGATTCACTTGATAACTTTATTATTCTGGTTAATGTTTACATGCCAACGGACAATGGTAGTCAACACAATGTGACTGAATTTCAGAACACTTTGAGGGAAATAGGTGCTATATTGCAAGCGCATGACACACCATATGTGGTCATAGGTGGTGATTTTAATACGGACCTAAGTAGAATGCAGTCGCAATTTAGGAGGGCATTGATGGAATTTGCGGCAGAAGAAAATCTTGTTTTTGCTTTAGACCAAGAAGTAGCACAAGTAGATTATACTTACGAGAGTAAGGCGAATCGTGGTAGATCCTTAATTGACCAATTTATAGTATCTGAAAGCGTGTGTGAACGCATCAACCTGTATAAGGTTTGTCATATGGGTCATAATCTATCTGATCATTCCAGTTTGCATCTTGGTATGGATGTCCCTCAAATGGTACGCGGCAACCCCAAGGCAAATGCGCCTAGGTTGGAGGCGGTGTGGGAAAAGGCTAAACCGGGAGACATAGTAAATTACGGTGTCTTGCTCGATGGGTACTTGGGTGATATACATATCCCATTTGAGGCTATCAACTGTAGGAATCCTTTTTGCGATATACATCATGAGGAAATTGAGTTGTTCCACAATGCAATTACTGAGGCATGCTTAAATGCCAGTAAGGCCACAATCCCAAGTTCAAAAATTAAACAAGCTCCGGGTACTGCAGACTGGAATGATAAGGTGAAAGAATACAGAGAAAAGGCCATTTTATGGCATTCTATTTGGGTAGATAACGGTCGACCACATAATGGTATAGTTGCCGACATACGTCGACGGACTAGGGCGGTTTATCATTATGCGGTTAGGAGGATTAAAAAGGATAAGGAAAGGTCAGCGGCCAATCAATTAGCAAACAAAATGGAAAACAAGAATAGCAGGGATTTCTGGAAAGAGGTCAAAACAATCAATAAGGGTAAAAACGTCCTTCCTAATACGATGGATAAGGTTGAAGGGGACGAGGCAATTTGCAAAGTTTGTGCAGATAAGTTTAAACGTGTATATAATTCAGTGTCCTGCGACGATGGTGATATGGAAGTGCTTTTAAGGGACATAGATGTTGGGGTTAGAGAAAAGTGCTGTATGGGTCGTTGTAAGGAACGTCATGCAATTTCGCTTGAAGAAGTAGAGATGGGTATAAAAAAACTGAAGAAAGGGAAGAGTGATAGTATACAGGGCCTGAAAACAGATAACTTTATACAGGGGAGTCCAAGGTTGAGAGTCATGATTTCATTGTTATTATCATCAATGGTCAGTCATGGTTGTTGTGTAGGAGACTTTGTAAAAACTACGGTGATACCAATTCCGAAAAATAGTAGGAAGTCGATTAATTCCTCAGATAATTACAGGGGGATCTCGATTAGTAGTACAAGGCAAGATTCTGGACTATATTTTTCTTCATAAATACAATGGGGTACTGTCCGATGGTCAGTTTGGCTTTAAAACTGGTTTATCAACTGCAACCTGTGGTACCGTTGTGAACGAAGTTATAGAGTATTATAATAAACAGGCTACAAATGTCTACTGTATAATGCTTGACGCTTCTAAGGCGTTCGATAGGGTACAGTTCATTAAGTTATTTCGTCTTCTATTAAAAAAGGGGTTATGTCCTCTTATCGCTCGTTTTCTAGCTGTGTTATACACCAATCAGAGAATAAGTGTGAGGTGGGGTGACCAGAGTTCAAATGTATTTACAGCCAGAAATGGGGTGAAGCAAGGTGGTGTTTTGTCCCCAATCTTGTTTTGTATCTATCTTGATGAGCTGTTATTTTCATTAGAAAAGTCGGGGGTTGTTATATTGGCATATTGTTTGCTGGTGCATTTGCCTATGCTGATGATGTGATTATTTTAGCTCCAACGTTAGCAGGACTAAGAAAGATGCTCAAAGTTGCGTCCAGTTACTCGGTCGAGTTTATGATGACATTCAATGCTGCAAAGAGCAAGTTTCTTATATTTGGGAAAAATGGCGGTATAGATATAGTGGTCGAGTTTGAAGGGGTGGTACTTCGTCCTTCTATTTCAGAAATTCATCTGGGTGTGATTTTTGGAGAGTATTCAATGAATAAAAAACTTCAGAGTGGTGTAAATGATCTGTACAAAAGGACAAATTTATTGATATCACAATTTCGGTTTGCAAGTATTGATGTTAAGTATCGGTTATTTAAATCGCACTGTATGTCTTTATATGGTTATCAGGGATGGGATCTGTCAACGCAAGGCATGGAGAATATATTTGTTGCATGGAGGAAGTGCATTAGAAACCTCCTTAACCTGCCGTATCGCACTCATTGTGCCCTTCTTCCACTAATATTAGACGATTTGTCTATAGAGTTTCAAGTAGAAAAACGATTTGTGAAATATTTTGTTAGCATCTTTAAATCTAAGAACATTTATGTTAAGTTGTGCAAAGACATTATTATAAACGGTAGTCGTTCAGCAATTGGGAAAAGCTTCAATTTTACTGTGAACAAGTATAGGTGGGACCGATTTGAGCTCCCAAGTTTACCCCAAATGACTAAGGATATTGTATAAAGAAGTACTCAGAATTGTAGTATGGACTTGAGACTGGTGGCAGCCCAAATTAAGGAGTTGCTAGGTATTAAAGAGAATGGGTTAGGTATCTTGACGATGAATGAGATTGGCGACATCATTTTTCATCTGTGTGTTAATTAATTTCCACTTGTCATTATTGTAATACATCTAATTAATGCACGCACTATACATGTAAATGCACTGCACCATTATGCACTAGGTTAAGAAGTGTACTCTTTTGATGTACGAATAAACATACATATACTAGTAATTCTTTTTATTGTGATTTTCAATGTGAAATCATTTAGAATTTTAGTAAGAGTTAGTTTATTAGTTGGCTCTCAGATTTTTCCACCCAATATTTAAAAAAGTATCAGATATTTTGGCATACTCAGGACAAGGACAAAAACTTTTTAAAATAATGATTTTTTTCTTCAAATCACCATTTTTGCTTTGGCACTAACATCGCTGGAAAATTACTTCCATTCTTAATTTCCCCAATTTGCACATCTGCGAATCCAAGAGCCAACTACAAAAATAACTCTTAGTTTTACATATACTTTTCTACTTTCAATTGTTGTAATTGTTCTTCTTGAATTCTGTTCAATACATAAAAAGTAACGCCTGCTTGATTCAAAGTAATATTCTTATCAAAATTCACAAAATCATCTTATCATTTATCCAGTCATTGCATTTAAGTTGAAAACAAATCATTCCTTCAACATCTTCAATACAAATTGGCTGGAAATTCTTCATCCTCCTACCATGCTTTTTATTGAAGTCACTATGTACATGTAGGCCTACATGTACAACTATGTACATGTACACTAAAAGTACAGCACTATGGACATGTTTTAAGACAGCATAAACATACATTTTATAAATAAAAGAATCTTTCTCTAAAATTATACTTTCAAGTAATGCAGTTACTTGATACCTTCAATAAGACAAGATACTCCAAATACCTTGTCAGTTTTTCCTATTTCCATTACCAAGCTGTAATTCAGTTCACATCGCTGTCCAAAAACTTTAGCTCACCACTGTACTTTTTTAAATATCTTGTTTGTAATTTAGCTAATTTTCGCCATCTGATTTCAATCATTAGTTAGTGTTTTAATTCAAATCACCTGCTGGTCAGGCTAATCACTACCAACAATTCTCTTTTTCTTTTTTCATGTGCCATTTTACACTGTTGTAGCAAACACCTTATCTCTCTGCTGGCATTACTGTTTGTCCCCACGGCCGACATATGGCGGCCTGGCCTACGATCGTTAAACGCCGAACGCAGGGCGCTCGCACTGCCATCTGATAACATTCTGTATAATCGCTAAACGCACTGATGTCGTCTGCGGTGTGCTCTGATTCTGTGGCTTGTTCGGGGATGGCGCTGCGAACGCTCACAAGTCGTCTGTTCACAACATGCTTTTAGAACCGATTTCGCAATGGCGGACCAGTAACCTCACGCTTGATGAGGTTCTAGACGAAATTGACGGGGATTCTGGCAGTGAAATAGGATAGATATGAGGAATCCTCAGAGGATGAAGAAAATGACCAGAGTGATTTAGATAATGATAACTCTGCTCTTGGGGCAGATTTCTTGTCAAACTATGTTAGTGACGACAATGACTCAGATTTCAGTGTACAGGGCCACGTGGATGACCCTGTACTCAGTAGCTATGATAGTGATAGTGAAAGAGATGCACCAGCACCACCACCTAAGCGTGCATGTAATGTAGGCAGAGGCAGGGGGGTGCCAGCTGGGCCCGCAAACCCACCGGCCCCTCAACCTCAACCAAGGGGCAGAGCACGTGGACGAGGATGCGGCAGAGGTCAAGGGAGGCGACGACGCTCTCCATCTCCCCTCCAAGGCCCTGGGATGGGGATCCTACCGATGTGCCTGATACTCCCAACTTTACAGCACCTCCCCCACGTGTCCCAATTGATTTTGGTGATGATCCTCAGCCTATAGATATCGTGGAAAGGTTCCTGCCTGATCAATTCTTCACTCAAAACAAGGCGGCGTCGATGGTGTAACAAACAAAATGCTCAAACTTGTAGCTTCTTCTCTTGCAAAACCACTGTCTGAGTTATTTAATGTCCTCCTACAGCATGGCAGTTTTCCTGATTGTTGGAAATTAGGCATCATAGTGCCGATCTATAAGAATAAAGGGAGTAAGTCATGTCCTTCTAATTACCGTCCTGTTACCCTGCTAAACTCCATGTCTAAGTTGTTTGAAAAGGTTGTGTACTCATCTATGTATGATCATTTGCAGCTCAATGAGCTTTTATTCAAACGTCAATCTGGCTTTCTTCCTGGTCATAGTACTGATAAGCAGCTTTGAAGTATTGTAAATATGATTCTTTCAAATTCTGAAAATGGTATGGAAACTAGAGGGGTTTTTCTTGATAATGCGGGGGCCTTTGATGCTGTTCCGCATTTTCTTCTCCTTCAAAAGCTTAAGGCCTATAGTATAAGGGGAAAACTTCTTGAACTGCTCAGGTTGTATCTTTCAAACCGCAAGGTTAAGGTAAAGATCGAAAGTTCTTCTTCGGATCTGAGCCCGACAGGTTATATAAATAGTGGTGTTCCACAGGGTTCTATACTTGGCCCGCTCCTCTTCTTATTGTATATTAATGATCTAAGTGATGTTGTTAAAAATTGTATCTTGTATCTTTATGCTGATGACAGTTCTTTATTTTTCCCGGCCTTGCCGAATTCCATTGACGAAGCCCATACTCTTATTCAAAATGACCTTCACAATTTGTCAGTTTGGTCGGATGTGTGGAAACTTGATTTTAAAGCGTCAAAAAGCAAAGAGGTCATATTTCACTCTCCTCGTAAAACTATCAATAACCATCCACCGCTGTCTTTGGGTACGGGAGTTATTCCCAGGGGCGCATTCCATAAGCACCTTGGTGTTACACTTGATGAATGTTTGACTTTTAGCATGCATATCAACAATATTGTAGTGAAATGTAACAACATGTTAAATCCACTGAATGCTTTGAAGTTTACGGTTCAATCAAGGCATCTCGAACGCATGTATCTATCATTTATATTACCTCATCTTGAATATGGATCTATTATATTTGACTTTACCAATCAGGGTCTACTTTCTCAATTAGATAAAATCCATTATAGGGGTGCCATTATAGTCAGTGGTTGTATTCATGGGCCTAACACCCAAAAGGTTTTAAAATGTTTGGATTGGATGACACTTTCTGCTCGGCGTAGGGAAAAAAGATTGGTGCTTATGTATGAGGTACAACACAATTTGGTACCATGTTATGTCAATGAAATCTTTGACATTTATCGTAATCGGGCGCCTCCTGGCCATTTAAGGACCCAGCGAGACTATGTACTTCCCCCTAGATCATCTGCAAGATTTAGCAAGTCAACTGTGCCATGTGTAATTAGAGATTGGGAGTCTGTGCCTGTCAATATAAAAAACTGCTTCTCAAGAAACTCATTTAAATACAATATCCGAATTTTTCTGAGAGGTAAACATAACCTTCTTACTTCTACAAAATTGGCTCTTACTCGTAAAAATGAACTTTCACTCAATAGGACAAGGTGTGACTTAGTTTTTCGGTGTCACTTTTATTCCCACAATTTTACCAACGTTTTAAGTCCATCTTGTGATTGCGGGGCTCACTCCCAATCTACTAAACACCTTCTCTTTAATTGCCCTTTATTAAATGATTTACGTAACGATTTCTTGAATGATCCTGGTTTGCTGCCACACCTTACTTCTGTTAGGTTTTTCAATCTTCGTGTTGATGAGAGGCTCCATTTTCTTCTTAATGGTAATTTTTCATTGGACCTTACTTCAAACAGGCTTGTTGTAGAAAAAACAGCCACTTTTCTCAGTAATATTATCGCCTTTTCTGGTAACTAGTGCCAGATCAATGGAACCCCTCATCAATCACTACCTTTGTACAAACTATAACTATTTGTGTTACTTTACCTTTACTTGCATTCCTTTCTTTCCATTCAAAGTATGTTACCTTATCTTAATTTAACTTGTTCTTTGTATACCATTGTAACCAGGGCTATCAATGCTTTCAGCCTAAGCCCTGGCAATTGTCTCAATATGTAATTTTGTTTATTTGGATTTAATAAATAATAATAATAATAAAAATTCTTCACACATCTGAAGGAGCAGACAAACCTCTATGCTCGTCAGAAAAAGCGTTGCCCAGGGCCCCATTCACCCCATGGATATGTGAGTAATTGGAAAACAGTACCATTGCAGAGCTCAAGAAATTTATGGCCATTGTTATACATGTGGGGCTTGTGAAAAAACCTGAACTCCGTGATTACTGGTCATTGGAGAGCATGTACAAGACGCCGTTCGCAAGGAAGTTGATGCCACGGAATAGGTTCGATGCAATATTGTCCATGCTACATTTTGCTGACAATTCCACATATATTCCAAGGGGACAGGACAACCATGACCACTGCACAAGGTGAGATTCCTTGTTGATCTGCTTCAGGAGAGATTTCGCACCACTATCACTCCGGAACGAGACATCAGCATTGATGAAGGCACCTGTGCCTTCAAGGGACGAGTGGTATTCAGGGTCTACAATAAAGATAAACCCCATAAGTGGGGGATAAAACTGTTTGAACTGTGTGAGTCTGAATCTGGGTACTGTTTTGAATTTGTTATCTTCACTGGATCTGATGCTGATGAGACACAGGACAAAACTTTTCACTTGGTAATGAACATGATGAGACGATACCTCGATAAAGGACACCGCCTCTATATGGACAGGTATTACTCATCTCCCAAGTTGTTTGATGAACTAACTGCTAGGGGAACTGTTGCTACTGGAACTTGTAATAAGAACAGGAAAGGACTTCCAAATGAGCCTCAGATAAAACAGAAGATGAAGGGGAAGAAGGGAGATATTGTTGGGTATCGAAACGGAAAACTTGTGTGTCTCAAATGGAAGGCAGCGGTGGCAGCGGTGGTGAAGAGTTGAATGAACATTGCAGCCCACTTTCCCGTCGGTCTGGTAAACCCCGCCGGTGCTGTGCAGCGTTGAACTAGAGACTAAAATACCGCCCGTCGCTACTGTACGTGCTGTAGTGTAACGTCAAGTGCATTGCTGTATTGGCTGTACTAACTCTTCCCATACATACTACGTGCTGTTCGTGTGACCTGACGACATGCCTGATCCTCCTGCAGCTGGTGGTGGTGGGGGCCCACCGCCCCCAGGTCCACGCCCAGTCCAGGGTATCCGCCCCCACAGCCTCCAGATTTCTCTGCTGTGGGCAGTGTGGCTGAGGAGTGGAGGATGTTTAAGCAGAAATGGAACAATTACAGTGTCATTACGAAGTTGGTCGACCACGACCGCGCCTACCAGGTGGCGTTGCTTCTCCATACTCTTGGGGATGATGGCCTGCGAATTTGCAACGGTTTTCATTTCGATACTGCTGATGACGCCCGAACCGTAAAGGAAATTTTGGCAAAGTTTGACGACTATGCCATAGGGGAGGTGAATGAGACATACGAGCGATACCTCTTCAACAAACGGGACCAGAAGGCGGACGAAACTTTTGAGGCCTTCATGGCGGGTATAAGAACCCTCATCAAAACGTGTAATTACCACAGGGACTCGGTCAGTTCAATTTTAAGAGACAGGGTTGTCCTGGGGATAAACGATAAAGAGACTCAAAAACTACTTTTAAGAGAACGAAACCTCACACTAGAGGGCTGTGTGAACATCTGCAAGGCTGCAGAAAATGCGACCATTCAAGGGAAAGCACTGTCGAGTGATAGTGCCAATGCCGCTGTCAGTATCAAGCGTGTGAAAGATGGACGTAGGCCTAAAAAGCCTAGCACTGCTACTTGTAGTAACTCTGACTCAGTTTCTTCTAAGAAGGTGTCCACTAGGGATTGTAAGTTCTGTGGGCGCTCTCATCCGATGGTGAAGGAAAAATGCCCCGCCTGGGGAAAGACTTGTGATAACTGTCATGGGCAAAACCATTTTAGTGCCAAGTGCCGTAAACCAAAGGTCAGAGCGGTGTCACATTCACATGCCGAATCATCATCAGGATCGGATGATGAGTACTACCTGCAAAATGTGACATCGCGTCGCAGGGGCAGCTCTACCCTGACTGCTAAGATGGCAGTCAATGGTTGCCATCTTCATTTTCAACTGGACTCTGGTGCAGAGGTTAACACTTTGTGCCAAAGATTCGTTAAGATAGACCAAGTCGTGTCTAGCAGTAAGAAACTGATCATGTGGAACGGTGCGAAAGTGAAACCAAAATGGGAGGGCACTCTTTCCTTGAAGAATGTCCGCACTGGCGAGGTACAACCTGTGGATTTCGTGGTTGTACCCAACAACCTCTCTTGCCTCTTTGGTATAAATACGATTCGAAAGATGGGGCTGATTACTGTGAATAAAGATCGCTTCATCGCCAAAGTGGAAACTGAAACGACTGAATCAAAACTCGGTGACCTTGGAGAGGCACGCCTGCATGTCAATCATGATGTGAAACCACGAGTCCTGCCATGCAGGAACGTGCCGATTGCGCTGAAGGAGGACGTTAAAAAGGAGCTTGATCGTCTTGTGGACCTTGGTGTTCTGGAGCCTGTGTCCGAGCCAACCGAATGGGTGAGCCAGATGGCTGTTGTGCGTAAGTCAAATGGCCGGTTGAGGATTTGTTTAGATCCACAGCCACTAAACGAAGCTCTAATGCGAGAGCACTACAAACTGCCTACGCTTGATGATGTCTTGCCGATGCTCAGTGAGGCGAAAGTATTCAGTAAGGTTGACGTAAAGAATGCCTTCTGGCATGTACGTTTAGATGAAGAATCTAGTTTGCTGTGTACCATGATCACTCCTTTTGGCTGATTTAAGTGGCGCCGCCTGCCATTTGGTTTGAAAGTTAGCAGTGAGATCTTTCAGAAGAGACTAACGGAAGCTCTGAGTGGACTCGAGGGTGTTTTCACGATCGCAGACGATATTGCTGTCGCCGGATGTGGGACATCAAAATCTGAGGCCCTCCAGGACAACGACGCCAAACTCGAGAAACTGTACGAGCGTTGCGATGATCGTCACATTGTGCTTAATGACGACAAGAAAGAGATTGGTAAGACTGAAATGACTTTCCATGGGCATCGCTTCACTGATGACGGAGTCAAACCCGACGAGAGCAAGATTGAAGCGATCAGGAGCATGCCGGCTCCGACTGACGTCGCTGGGGTAAAGCGATTCTGTGGAATGGTTCAATACATGTCACGGTTCCTACCGAATTTGGCCAACGATCTGGGACCAATTCGGGACCACACCAAGAAAGAGACTGAATGGGATTGGTCAGCTGCCTGCGACCAGGCGTTCAGAACGGTGAAGGAAAAACTGACTGTTGCGCCGGTGTTAGCATATTTTGACTCAAAGGAAGAAGTCAAAGTACAAACGGACAGTAGCAAGGATGGAATCGGGGCCGTGTTACTGAGCGGTGGCCGCCCTGTCGAATATGCGTCACGGTCTCTTTCGAATGCACAGAGGTCGTGGGCTCAAATTGAGAAAGAGCTGTTGTCTGTTTGTTTTGGGCTTGAGCGCTTCGACCAGTATACTTATGGGACTAAGGTCATTGTGGAAAATGATCACAAACCTTTGGCAGCCATCTTGAAAAAACCACTAAGTCAGGCGCCAAAGCGGTTGCAGGCCCTGTTGATGCGCCTGCATAGATATGATGTTGAATTCCATTTCCTGAAAGGAACTGAACTGGTAATCGCTGATACTTTGAGCCGTGCTTTTCTGGAATCGGAGGCTGAGGAGCAGCCAAGGATCATGAACATAGAGTATTTTCCTCGCGTTTCTGATGCCAGATTGGAGGAGGTGCGTCAGGCCAAATCCACCGATCCTACGATGAAAACACTTGTGTCGCTGATTATAGATGGCTGGTCAGATACCAAACAAGAGACTCCTCATGAGGCCAGGCCTTATTTCGACATCAGAGACACTCTGAGCTATGAGGCTGGTATTGTTCTCAAGGCAGAGGCAATAGTAGTGCCTGCTGAATTGCGAGCTGATATGAAAGCCCGTCTCCATGCTGCTCATCTCGGATACAACAGTATGATTCGCCGAGCTCGTGGTCTGGTTTTCTGGCCAGGATTAACTCAGGATATCAAGCAGATGGTTCACAACTGTGAGCCGTGTCAGGAACTTAGGGCCCGTAGCCCGAAAGAACCCCTGATCCCACAGGAGGACGGTCATGGACCGTGGGATAAAGTCGCGAGTGATATCTTCGAAATTGCCGGTCGCCAACATCTGGTCATGGTTGATTTCTACTCCAACTTCATTGAAGTTGATTATCTGCCAAATATCACTAGTGCGCAGGTCATATCAGTCATGAAAAAGCATTGGCATACCTCGTATCTTACACACTGACCCTGGATCTCAACTAACATCGGGTGAATTCCGAAAGTTCACCAAGGATTATGGTATCATTCACGTGGAATCGTCGCCGGGCCACCACTCAGCTAACGGAAAAGCTGAGGCAGCTGTGAAAGTGGCCAAACATTTGCTGATAAAGGCTAAAAAGACGAAAACTGATCCGTATATCGCGCTGCTTGAACTCAGGGATACTCCAAGGGAAGACACCGGTCTTAGCCCCGCGCAGATGTTGTTTGGGCATGGTACGCGTTCTGTGATTCTAAATGCTTGTGCAATGCAGAAAAGTGGTGAAAGTGATGTGTGCAGTGAAGGGCGTGAAAAGCGCAAGGCTGCTATGAAGCGTAGCCATGATAAGAAAGCTACCGAATTGTCTAAGCTATCCTCTGGTCAGAGTGTGTATTTTGAGCACAAGGACAAGGAGCGCTGGATTTTGGGTAAAGTCATTGATGTACTTGGTGAAAGGACCTATTTGGTAAAGGGGAGGAACGGTGGTATCTACCGTAGAAACCGGGTTCAAATGAGGTCCACTGCTCTAGAGGTGCCAGAACATGCTCCTCCTCCTCATGCTCCACTGTTGCCAGAGAAACCAGTCTTGAACAAGGGGGCTGTACCCCAGGTGAATGCCTCATCCCCTCCAAGTGCAGGTCATGTAAACCCTAGTGTACGTGTAGATGTGCCTGATGCTAGCAGTTCTGTGGATATTCAGGCTGATGCAGGTGGTGGTTCCAACGCAGTGGTTCCAAACTTGGCTGAGTCTCCACCACCCACACTGAGGCGCAGCTCTAGAATGACAAGTGAGCCGCCGTATTTGCGAGATTTTGTGAGACCTAAGTCTGGGAAGTGAGTCTCAGCCAGGTTATGTTCAATTTCAGAGACAATGACATTCATAATCATGAACATACTTGTATGTTGGACTGTCTGGTTTTGGTACCAAGTCATATTATTATGAGACCCGGCCACTGCGCGTCATTTGAGTTTTTGGTTTTTCTTTTGAAATGCACATTGTGTTGAACTCTTCATATACCTAGTTTTGGATGAGCATCTACAAATCGTGTAATTTGTTTTTGATTTTCTGTTTGTCTTCTACATGCCACACATGTATATTCTGGTAATATCATGTCACTAAAGTATGGCATTTGCAGCAGGATGACTAAGCTACATTCTTATGGTGTTTGCAGCAGGATGACTAAAACGAAGCGGTTTTTTGTTTGTGAACTTGTCAGTATACAGAACAGTTGCAGAGCGGTCTGGGAGTGATTTTTTCTGCGTATTTGTATAATCTTTTTTTTTTTCCAATGTTTAAGGTTTTTATCTAAGAAAAGGGGGATGTTGCGTGAAGTGTCATATTGTCTTCGGCGAAAGGTTGAGAGGGTCCCGGCGAGACCGGAATGTGTCCGTTGTTGTGTAGAAGCCATGGCGCTGGAATAAAGAGTTATCTCCGAAGTTCTGTCTTGTCCCGTCTGTTAGCCATCAGGAAGGCCACCTGGACCCTACGAAACAACTTGCCACAGCAAATATTTTTTCAATACCTCTCCAAATATGTACTTGAGAGTTAAAAACATGCACTCGTCTAATTGATAGGCCTATGAATATTCATTAGTGGTCTTGTCTCAAGTTGTCATTTGAACTGGGAGCTGCCATGACAGTTTTGAGGCGAAAATTGTCTGTGATAAAAGCTTCAATCTTTGCAATATTCTTGCACATATCGATATAAAACTTCGTTATAAGATAGTTTAAACACTATAGATTAATAAAATATTTTTGTTTTTATTCTAGACAATGTGTGTTGCCCGATGCTTGTTGATGTTGTGACTGGTGTTTGGTATGCTTGACCTGGTAGGCCATAATGGGGTCACGTGACCTGAATACACTGTTCTGATTGGACTAGGTCTTCAAGGTAAGTAAACAAATGCCATGTGCTTTTGATTTCTGTATGGAAATGACATGTTTACATTGCAGTTTTTGCTTTTGGGATGGTAATTCATACGCAAGTTGATTTGAAAATTAATATCAATTAATAAGTAATTCCATGGAAACCCAAATCCTACATTATTGCTCACATAAGTTGAATAAACATGTTTCAGCATTGATTGTCACCATGCCAGCTGTTTGTTTTTTGCCTGTTGGTGTTCTTCAATTCATATTAGAATTGGAATTTAAGAATCCTTGTTTGCTGTTCCAGGATGCCGTCAAAGTTGAAGAGGAAACGACTCTTCAGTCCACCCGCAAAGCCAGGGGTAGCAGTCGCACAAGTGTCCGATAATTTCGCCACTGTTCCGGCCAACCGAGAACACGTTAGGAATGGCCACATTTACTTTCTTTGGATATCCAATGATAGGAGCATTACTAAGGTGGAGAAACTACTCAATTCGTTGTTTAATGCGACTACTAACTATCAGTACTCGATAACAAAAACTACTTTAGATCTCTCCAGGTTTAAAAGGCTGACAGATAAAAATGAATTCGAAACATTCGAAAAGGAGTGCATGGACAAATTCGAATTGATAAAAGGAAGAAAAAGGGACACTTGTAAGTCTGTGATCGTGAACACTCCTGAGCATGCTGAGCCTTCAACTTCGTCTGTTGTGTGTACACCTCTCATTGCAACTCCTGTCAAATCGGTGGCAGCCCCACATTTGGCAACTGCCTTTTCTCCCATGAAAACTCGCCGAACTTGCAAGAACTGTAAATTGTTGAGAAAAAGTCTTAAAAAATGCTTACAGGAAAAAGCTCTTACTGCAGTGTGAGAAAAGAAAGAAAAAGAATCCCAGGAATTATGTTCGAAAGGTCATTCCTCCTCCCACTGGTGTTGATATTCAAGCAGCCGGCAATAGCTCTGGCAGAAAATGCAAAGACTATAGTCTGTTGCCCCCAAAAAGATTGAGAGAGACTTTGAAACACCGAGATGAAACGATAGATAACTTGAAAGATACTATAAAAAGACTTGAAATTGAATGCCGCAATACTGATGTCGCCAAAGTAACCAAAGACTTTCAAAGTGAGCTGAATGAAGTGAAAAAATCCGAGGAAAAAAAGCAAGAACGCATTGAGGTCCTGGCAATTGAACTGGGGGATCTCACAAAGAGACATGTCGAGGTGCGTGACATAGAAACGTCATATCAACACAAAGTGTTGGAATTGGAGGAGGATTTACAAGATTTGAAAAATGCTCAGGATCCAGGCATTGACGTATTTAGAAAGGATGGTAAAATGTAGGTTGTTGAAATGCGGGTTCTCGTGTATGAATATCTAGGATCCAATGTGCCTACTGAGAGGATACCAGGACTGATTGGGGCTTTTGTAAAGAGTTTGGATGCAGTGGTGAAGGATATCCCAAGTCGAAGCACCATTGAGACTATGGCCGTTGAGTTGGATGTGGTCAGTGACTTTCAGGCTGCCGAGTTCCTACATGAAACAGAAATTGTCACCATTGCTTTTGATGCAACGACCCAGGAGGGCACTCACGTGAACGAAATTCATGCGACATCAAAAGAGAGCTGCACTGTTCTTGCCCTTGATCAGCTGGCTGGGGGCACAGCTCAGGACTATGCCGATCACATCATTAAGACAGTGGAGCATTTGGCCCAAAGCTACTGCATTGTAGGGAAAGAAAAGACAGATGTGAAGATGGTAAATAAAGTCATGCAGTCCCACATCCGATGCAGCTTGAGCGACCGGGCAGCTGCAAACCATGCAGCCATACGGCTTGTAAACAAAGAGTTTGGCTCCACTCTTGTAGATGTGAACTGCCATTTGCATCCACTCGACACAATTGCCACCAAATGCAGAACCACTCTCAAGTCGTTGGAGCCAAAGGGAACAAAGTCTGGATCGTTTAGTGGGGCCTGCAAAGCCGAGAAAGTCGTATTGGCGCTCAACAAAATGCGATACAAGGACAGCAAAGATGACCCCCATGGATTTCGAGTGTTCCTTGTCGACCACAACCTACCGTTGTCACTCATTACCCGCTGCAGAGGAAATCGCTTGCATGTTCTTTTCAAACTAGCAGCAACATATTGCACTTACCACCAAGACATCAAGATGTACCTGGAGAAGAAATGCCTGCACAACTCTGAATTTAAAACCAGCCTTATTCAGGAATTTTCCTGTCCACTCACCATGCTGCAGCTTCAAGTCCACGCTGTCGTTGGAAAAGTTCTTACAGGTCCCTGGATGAAGCGATTTTATCGAAGTGCTGACAAACAAGTGGACCATCTCGAAGGCTTCCAACTTATCCAGACCTGCCACCAGAACATTGAAGATGTCGCCTCCAGGGAGCAAGTGTTCATCGAGGACATCAAAACTGATTTCTTCGGTGTTGACATTGACCGCAGTGATGACAAAATCTGGACCACAGATGACCCAGTCGGATTTTCATGTCAATATATGGCAGTCCTCGACTCTACTGTCGCTGTTATTCAAAAACAATTTCAGCGATACTACGACATGGAAATCACAGAAGAGATCAAAGAAGTGACGTCATCTGCCCGCACCCACAATATGGACTCCGAGGAAGTCATGGGTATGGGAGCATCCATTAAGTACGTACGCACTGAGGGGGGGAGGGGGGGTTAATGGTCTTGCGTACGTACGCAACCCAAGAACCATTTTTTGAACAAATAAAAAATAAATAAATATTATCATAATAATCTTCTCCTCGTTCTTATTCTTATTTGGATAATCATACTTGTGTGAACTCATACGCTTCTCGGTTCGGATGTTACCCGACTACAATGTTTTAGCAATTTCCAGTGCCGTTTAATTTCCCGGTAATGCGTGTCGCTGTTGGAGAAAAATTGTGCAGTCGACTTGCCAATACGACGCCAATCCGATTGTGGCGCCACAATGTAGCAAAATCAGGTACTATGTCTGTTCGTCTGATAGGGAATTCAAGGTTCTCTAGGCGTACGCTCGTACAGGGGGGGAGGGGGGGTATGAGGCAATGCGTACAAGGTGCATACAGGGGGGGAGGGGGGTCTCAAAATTGGCATTTTCGTGCGTACGTACTTATGGACGCTCCCTATGTTCAGTGCGGGTCAAGCTAGAGCCCCAAAAGCCACCATGTTGTTCCTGTCGAGCAAGATTAGGTCAAAGAAGAACAGGACAGTCGATTATCTACGAACAAATCCGAACGCAAAGAACATTGTCAAAGCTTCTGTAAAAGCAGCCATCCAACTTCGAAAAAGGGCCCAGGCCGCTGCTAGTCTGTTGCAGAAGGAATTGTCCAAAAGAATTGAGGATAAAATGCAAAGGAAGCAAGATACTGATAGGAGAAGAATTGAGAAAAAAATCAAGGACATTGTTGGAAAGAAGGACGTTGACTATGCCAGTGCTTTTTCCGAAGCCTTTCCAGATCTTGATAATACTTCTGTGGAAACTATCTTGGACATTGTCAGTGGTGCAGTTGTGAAGAGTTATATTGTTCATGACTGGGCTGTGGTGGATGAGGACACTGGGAAATACAGCTCAGTGTCATACAATGGAAAGATAGAAAAGTTGCAAGGAGATAACTACACTGTTTGTAACTGGGGGACAGAGCAAGATTATGAGAACAATGGGGAGGACACCAAGTTGAAAATTCAAGAAATGGTTGTTGACTTTGTTTCTGGTGAGCTCAAGTTTCTCTCATAACTTGTTAAGTAGAACTTTGTACATAGTAGAGAGATAGACTCTAAACATTGGATTATTACTGCTACGGAATGAACTTTTTGTGTGTTGTGGAATTCATCATGTTCATGGAAAGAAACACTTTTGCTGACGGTGTGCCTCTTTTTGATGCCTCCTCTTGATGTGATCTACCATAGAGTATTTGGTGAGTAGTGCTTTTTGCTCAGCTTTGTTTGCAGGGATAAAGTGTGTGTTCAACTTGAACAGTGTCGGGCCCTTAGTAAGTGGGGTTTTTTTAGATCTTTCTTTGCTCATGGGTTGTTTTCGCATCTCAAAATCGTCGCTGAAGTGAGAAATTTCAATAAATTTGTGAGACAGAAAAGCACACACTACACCATAGCATTATGCTTTTGAAGGTGCCATTTTGTAGCTACTTATGTGTTCTTTACATCCTGAAAACCTGAAGCAAAAATCTTTAAAAATAAGGAAGTTCTGATGATTTTAGTAATCGACCCAAATCGACTCAAATCGGTCTAATTTGGCCATTGTTTTTAAGGGAAAACGAGTTGGACCAAAATCCGAGTTATGCGGATGGTATCTTGGTCATAATTTCCTTAATATTGGGACTAGAGAGCTAATTTTAGTGTCATTTTGTTGGGTTTTCTACCCTCTTTCCATAAATACTAAAAAAAGCAATATTGCTGGAGTTTCATTTTTTCACTGTCATACCTAGTGTATACAATATTAAAGGTCAAATGCTGAGCTATTTAACCTGTATTTGTGGTGAATTTTCATAATATGCTATCTTAAAAAACATAATAAACCGGAAGGAATTCAAAAAATAGTGATTTTTTTGTGAAATAAGTGCTATTTGTTCAGTCCTCTGCGAGCTCGTTTTTGAAGGCGCTTTTGAAAAGACCGCCAGATGTGTAGTTACGCTATTCGCCGCTAGGTTCACATTGGTGACGTCACTAGTGCTGTCAAATCCACGATCATTGACCACTGCGCAAGTAAAAATGGCGGCTGCAAGCATGGCGAGCGAAGATTGTGCGGGAGATTTGTTTGATGACGATTTGGTTGTTGATGAAGGCAATGGTGTGATTCAACCCTACATGTACGAGCCAGTAGTGGAGAGTGCGAGAGACAATTCAGATTCTTGTTCTGAATCGGGCGAAGGTGATGATGGGGAGATGGAGGATGAGCGACTTGATCGCATAGGAAATATCAATTGGTGAGTTCCAAGTGCAGTGGCAGTGCACTGTGTATGCCATGTGTATAGGCGCGGCATCAGCTGGACATTATAGGGGGCCTATGCTGATATGAGCCATGTCATCATGTGCATGTATTCATGTACATCTCTACATAGGGCTCCATCGTTCACGGATCGAGTGTTGTCAGTAAACAATTGGCGTTTTTCACCTCGAATATGTCGAAACCACAACGTATCTTGAGTTGAGTGAGTTCATTCCACATGGTTATTTTATAGTAAGTAGGATCTCGGATCGGAATACTAAGCCTCAGGGTTTGGTAGTAGGCCTACTCGAATGGAGTGAACTCTAGGCCTAATAATTTGGATTATTACTGAACTGAGACTCTTCCATTGCGGAGCATTACCACACCAAATAGTGAAATACTACACCCGCGCAAAGACAACAGTTTATTCTCACCGTAACAACTTAAGGCGAAAGCCTTCGACAATACTACATTAATTGATTGATTGAAACAATGCTAAATCTTACTAAGCTGAGCTCCAGGGGCCTGCCTCTCACTCAAATTTGGCCTACCCTTGGCCTAGGCCCTGATTCATTGATGGCAATGGCTATCGAAATATCATCACTGCTGTATAACAATAACATTTATATTATACTTGTATTTGTAGGTGTCATTGTGGTGTCTGCACTCCACAAGAGAAGGGGAGGGAATCCTTGTGCTGCTCAGACTATTCACCAGTCCAGACCAAGAAGGATGAGCTGAAAGTAGAGTGCATCACGCAACACCCAGGTTTTTCCAGCACCTGTCTTGATAGATGGGTGCTGGAAATGTCGATGTATCACTACATCGAAGAGCAGGGACAAATAGGCGATGACCAGCCCATTCACAAGTAAGTAATGATGACCACCTCCATCGCTGTATAATTGAAGACAAGAAAAGGCAATATCAATTCAGAAATGAGATTTTTTTCTCCCTTTGAAGACTAGAAATATAGAAAATAGATATAATAAAATGTATCTACATGTATTTAGTAATAATATTACAAGTTTTCAATAAATTTTTAAAAAACTGTCAATTAAATGTACAAACATTGTTTTCTTCCCAACAATTTCAGGTTATATCGATACGTGGCCTATAGGAACCTTGTCCGTTGGGTTTGGAAGAGGTTGGGGAGAAGGAACTGTTTGCCGCTCCCTGTTTGTGCTCGGGACAAGATACGTGCTGCTTGGCCTGCTCCGGACAATGACGGGTACACAGGATTCAAGTATCCTACGTTCAATTGATTTGGTGTGACCGTTCAATTGATCTGTGATAGTTAACTCTGATGGTGCTATGAATGAACTCTACAGTTTGATAAACCTCGTTTTTGTTTCATCTACAACTTTCATCTTGTCCTGCTTGTCGTACTTTGAGCACACTGGACCTGGAATAGGATGAGTCACTTGGTACTTGTCCTTTGCATCTCTTGCCAATTTGTAAGATGGCAGGTCATCTCTCCGCTTCAGCAGGTCCTCCAGAATTAGCTGTACATAGTCTGAAAACATAAAGGGAAGTATTAATACAAGTAATCTTGTTTCTTCTTGTTTCTTGCAGTGCTAGCACTAAAGTAACGATGCTGGCCGTTATACCTACCATATGTTGATTCAATTTTGACCTCTTTTGCTACTGCAGCTCCTCCTCTCCCCTTGGGGTATGAAATCGACCACTGCGGCTGTTCATCTTGTCCCATACGCTGTTTCCGATTTGAATTTTCATTAAAGTGGAGTGTGGCGAGCAGTAACCTGTAAAGAGAATTTGTAATACCGTACTGGCATGACTGGTCAATGCTTTCAATCAATGTTTTACTCGCCTCACGCCTTATAGTCCAAGTAGAGTGCAAGAACAAAGTTCAGTTGCATCACGAATAAGGAAAAGTGGGCTTTGATAGCACTCACTCAAAGCATTGCATGAAATTTTTTTCGTGATTTAGTAATGACCCCTGAGAATACATTGTAGTCTATCATACCTAAGTAAAGTTTTATTAGTGTTAACACTAATAACAGGTCCCAGAAACTGCCATACCGGTACTTTTATGACTATCATTCTATTCATTCACTCTAATACAATTCAATTGTTTTAAAGAATCAATTTCTCAAGAAAGCTACAACAAACACTTACACATTTTCATCATCAAGGAGCGAGTCATCAAATTCTTGACAATAATCATCTTCACATGGCTCCCAGTCTTCATCGTCACTGTCATCAGTCTTCATCGTTTCCTGACTTGGAAAGTGCACCTCTTCATCCTCCATGTCTTCATCACTTGGTTTCAAGCCTGAAAATATTGGGGTGGTCAAAGACATTGTCTGGCACCAAACTGTGACTTATCTGTCGTATTGCCAGGCACAAACCAAAATTGTGTTAGATAGTAAAACCCAAACTGTCTGATACCTTGTCGGGTTGCTACTAGTATCAACATAATTTTCAGGTTTAGGGTTACCTCGGAAAACTGGCACATCAATGTCAAACAGATCTGTCTGAATGGCAATTTCTCGGACTTCTGGTTCTGCCTGACAGCCAATATCCCCGGTGCAGGAGGTTGTCTGTGAACCTTTGTTCCGAGACCCAGTGACAATATTGACCTGGACAGCCTTGGCAAACCGCATGGAGACTGAGGAGCCAACTTGTGTCCCAATGGCAAAGGTTTCAGGGTGTTCCTGCAAAGATAAGAAATAGAATTGAGGCTATTGTTCCGGGGATGTTGTTTACATTAACTTTCACTACATTATTAATGCAGCTAATTTTTATTACAAGATTGTGGGATTAATCCATCCTCTGATTTATTAGTCTACACTGTTCGGGACATTTATCTATGTAAATATGATCACCCAATATAACCAGTTTTTGTAGAGCCACACCCTGAAGTCAGTTAATAGTAAGCTTATAACACATGGGGCTGGGTTATGATTGAACATACTTGTGGCAAAACCTCCAAATCGTCTAAACTCTGTGGCAGTACTGCATCCTCTATCAGGTGATTGCCAACCTCCTCAAATCGGCCTTCATCAGCCATCAAAAAACCATCATCCTGCTCAGCTGCCTCCTCCGCCTCCTCTCCATACAACACGTTGTATCCCGCTACCGCCTCTGCTACAGCCTACGAAATGAGAAACAAATATTTTAAATAGAAGGCCTATCATAATTGACTAATAGGAGTAGGACTTTTGTATTTGACTTGCTCCTACAGCTGAAGGTAGCCTAGTAGGTGCAGTCGTGCAGTATCAATTATGAAAATTATCAAGTTGTAGTCTTAAAAGGTCCTCAGGTCCCAGCAACACCACATCCTACACTTCACCATGCCTACCCCATGGTCATGCACTCGAGATGGAGGTATTCCTAGCCTAGGCCTATGGCCATGGGGTATAATTTCATACCTACTATACTGATTTCATAATAAATAATAATCACCTGCTGATGTGCCCTCTTCTGCACAGCTGACCGCGGCGCACTGGTCGTAGGCATACCATCCATGGCATCGCCTTCACCATGACTGAAGAGTGTAGGGAAGGCACCTGGCTTCAACAGGCGTTTTTTAGGGTCAAATCCTATCGCACGGCATATGGCTGGGTCCAGCAGGTAATCTCCGGCAACGAAGTGCTTCTAACATACTCTCGCACCGAGAGACGGGACCCAAGAAGACGGACGATGCATGCGTCTTACCCATACTTTTCGGGCCTTCTTGTCGCGAGGAAAATTGTAATAACCGACCCCATCTACTTTCAACACCTTCGTTGAATCACTGCTGCAGTTTGGTGCGACGCAGTAAACCATTTTTGCTTTAGAACATGTAAAATAATTGGTTTTACATGGTAGGAACGGCGTGAACGCAACCAGAAAGTAGAATCAGCTGTCAGATGAATGAAAACAAAACTGGTCTCCTGTCTTGCGCAGGCATCTACAGCATGGCGTTTGTGTATGCAGGCAGTGGGATCAGTCTAACAATGACAGCACTAGTGACGTCACTCCTCATTTGGAATTCCCCAAAACCGCGAGAGTTTCCGAACGAAATACGAACTTTGCCGAAGCAAATTCACGCTGAGACAGGGCGGTTTATTTGAATTTCTTTATTCCATGCGATATTTATGCAAATAAATTTACTACATTTGACATCTAAAGGTAACAAAAGGTTATCCTGATGTACTTTGATTAAGATTAGGCCTAACTTTGGCATTTAACCTAAAGGCAACTAAGACAAGTTTGAAAGAATGAATTTCATTCCTTCTTTCCTTTAGAAAGGGGGATGTGGAGTATTACATTTGTACCATCAGAGTGTTACATCTGAGACATGTTGTGATATGCGTCACGTGAGGACGCTGGCGAGTTAGCCAAGATGGCCGTTCCGACACAATAAAGTTTACAGTAAGAATATCCATCGTTACCTTCACTATACCACTATTACAACATGGTGGCAGCGGTAAAGTTATCAATAACGAATTGTAGAACACAATAATCAAGCCTCATACGAAGTTATTAGCACAGAACTACTGGTATAAGTCATCGGAAAGGCACGCACGGCCGCACGTCATAACGCCAATATACTGCACACTGTGCATCAACACTGCACAGTGAAGGCTTATCGTAATCACCAGAACATTGAAACGTAAAACTTTGTCTTTGAAAACATGCCCGGTAAAATTCCACAAATGGACTGGTCCAAACCGGACCAGTCAGAATCATTTAAGTTGTTGGAATATGGAAATATGGAAATATTCTGTGAAGATGAAGGAATAACGGACAAGCCAAAGACAGCGCTGAAGATTTTGCGGGGCATAGGTGACGAAGGCTTACGACGCCTAAATGCTAGTGGGTTGTCTGATCCAGATAAGAAAGATCCAGATAAACTCTGGGCGCTTTTTCAAGATCAACTACGCATAGCTGTCAACCCACGAGTAAAAAGGCTGCAATTACGCAACTACCTGCAGAAGAAAGATGAAACTCTTGATGACTTTGTTAATAGAACACGAACCTTAGCTAATGAATGTGGTTTTGAGACCAAAGGTAAATTAGAGGAGAGGGTAATTGAGCTAATCACTGCAAGCACCCCAATCCTTGATTATCAGAACTTTCTTTTGAGTAAACCTATCAGTGGTATCACCTTAGCTGCTGCTGTTGCTGAAGGCCGCAAACACGAGGCCATAGTTGCTGGCCACAAGAGCATCCATAACGTCAGCACTCACGCAAGAATCTGGCGCAGCTGCAAGGATGGATGTTGATGCTGTCAAGTCGAGGCCAAGTCGCCAGCCATGCGGCAACTGCCTGCTTCATCACAAACCACGCCAGTGCCCTGCCTATAATGATGAATGTAAGGCCTGTGAGACTCTTGGCCACTGGGAAAAATGTTGCAGAAAATCGAAAAATGGACGGAAGCCCTATCGAAATGCTGAGCGACGTGGTAGACGTGGTAGTTGTACTGGTAGTAGAGGTAACAGGAGGCCTGTTCAGGAAATTGGCTACACAGATGAACGAGATTCCGACCAGAGTGACCCAGAAACACTTGGTCTACAGCAGTTCAGCTCCATCAAAATATCAAGTGCGTGTTTAGATGCACTTCGTACTGGGGTCAAGCCTGAAACAGAAGCCTACGTCAACTTGGATGTGAGGATCCCAGACATAAAAGGAACGCATCTTTTGGAGCTGAAGATAGATACTGGCGCATCAGGAAACACCCTGCCTGTCCGCACATACAAACAAATGTATGGGAAAACAGCTACCAAGCAGAGACTGAAACCACTTGTCAACACTGTACTCACAGCCTACAATGGTCAGCGTATACCCTGCTGGGGGACAATAATCATAAAATGCAGGTACAAGGACCAGCCATTTCAGGATGTTACCTTCTATGTGTGAAGTTCCAGGGCCAGCTGTCCTAGGCCTGCCGTCATGCCGCTCTATGAAGCTTGTTACGATCCACTGTGATGCACAGAATATTTCAACCCCAGAGACCAAACAGGCTAAACCCATAAAGTCCGTTGCGGATTTGATGAGGGCATACCCAAACCAGTTTGATACCATTGGTAATCTCGGGAAACCAGCCAAGCTACACCTGAAAGAAGATGCTGTGCCATTCCAAGACCCCCCCCCCCCCCCCACGAAAGTATGCCATCCACATGAAGCCAAGACTCAAAACCGAGCTGGATCGCATAGAAAAGATGGGTGTAATCAGGAAAGTAACAGAGCACACAGATTGGTGTTCCAGCCTAGCATTTGCAGAAAAATCAGATGGCTCACTTAGAATTTGCCTTGATCCCCAAAAGCTCAACAAAGCTCTCAAGAGATGCCCGCACAAGATAACCACCATTGAAGAAATCAACCCTGCACTAGCCAGATGTACCGTATTCAGCAAACTTGATGCAAAAGCAGGATACTGGGCCATACCCCTGGAAGAAGAAAGCCAGCTTCTCACCACCTTCAGGACTCCATTCGGATGGTATTGCTGAACCCGTCTACCGTTTGGCTTGGCAGTGAGCCAAGATATCTTCCAGAGTAGGATGGACGATGTTTTAGAAGGCCTGACATGCACCGTAGGGATAGCAGACGACGTAATCGTAGGAGGTGAAGGTGATGCGCACCATGATAGCAACCTGGTAGCCCTGATGGAAAAGTCTGGACCAGCTGGTGTCGTCTTTGACAGTACAAAGTGTCTCATTCGAAAGCCGTCACTACCATTCGTTGGTAATTTGTACAGTAGTAGAGGCGTGCAACCTGATCCCGGGAAGGTGAAAGATATCGCTGATATGCCCGTACCTCAGGACAAGGACGATCTCCATCGATTCCTGGGTATGATGACATACCTGAGTCCGCACATACCAAACTACAGTGCCGAGGCATGTATTCTCCGTGGCCTACTGAAGAAAGACATTCCGTTTGAGTGGTCTGAAGACCATCAGAAACAGTGTGAGCACCTTAAAACCCTCATCTCTAGTGACTCCACCCTGGCTTACTATGACCCGAAGCAGCCAGTGACCCTCGAGGTTGATGCATCCCAGAAAGGACTCGGTGCAGCTCTACTCCAGCATGGTCGGCCTGTTGCTTTTGCATCCAAAGCCCTATCAGACACTCAGTCAAGATACTCGAACATAGAGCGTGAAGCACTTGGTCTCGTCCATGGCATTGAGCGGTTTCACACATACCTTTACGGCCGATTTTGTACCGCTATCACGGACCACAAGCCCCTTGTGATGCTAAAAGAGAAGCCTCTCTACCGACTACCAGGCCGCCTAGATCGAATGTTCCAGAAAATTGGAGGATACAACTTTGAACTAGTTTATCGCCCCGGCTCCGAGATGATTCTCTCTGATTTGCTAAGTCGCCTGCCCAACCCGTCAAATAATACTGAAGTAAAACTAGCTACCAGAGTCCATTCTGTCGCAGCTGATGTAGTGCCAGAAACTTACCAGGATCAGGAGATAGAGGGTGACACGATCAACCAAGACCTTGTCCACTGTGGAATCTACAAACCACAGCAACTCCGTGACCTCACAAGCAGCGATCCAGTCCTGCAGCAATTAAGCGAGTACATCTGGAGAGGCTGGCCAGCAGAACAGCATGATCTTCCAGCGCCATTAAGACAGTTCTGGTCATACAGAGATGAGTTAGCTATTGAGGATGGTATACTGTTCAAGGGAAAGCAAGTCGTTATTCCAGAGACACTTCGAAAAAACATCCTCGAACAGCTCCACGATACTCACCAGGGCATTGAGAAAACAAGAAGGCTGGCGAGGGAATTGGTATACTGGCCCAACATTAACAAAGATGTGGAAGATCTTGTCTCGAAATGCAGTACTTGCCAGGAGTACCGACCTCAAGACAAGAAGGAGCCCCTTATCCCGCATGAGATTGCCAAAGGACCATGGATGAAATTGGCCTCAGATCTATTTGAGGTTAACGGTCGTATGTATCTTGTCTTAGCGGACTACTTCACCAAGTACCCGATTGTTGCAGAGATGCCGCCACCCGTTACTTGCAAGAAAGGGGTTACCATCGGCCGGTAATTCCACCCCCCAGTGACCCGGTGGCATTTCAGACTGATGCCAGCCAGGGAAATGATACTACGTGTCCGGGACCACCAAGCATGCCGAACGAAGAACTCCGCAATGCGAGCCCAGGAAAGGTCCCAGCTACTAGTAATCCGAAGCAGGTTGTCTCTACTCGTTCAGGTCGCGCAGTCGTAAAACCAATCAGGTACCGCGACGACTAGCAAATACGTTAGGAAGGTTAAGAACAATAATCATCAGTTTGCGCAAACCATAAACAATGTTCAGAGTAAGCGCACGCGACAATATTATTCGTTTGGACTAGAGTTGTAGATATGTTTTGTTGTTTTCAGTTTTGACAGTTCTTATATTCGGTGTTCTCTCCAAGGTGTCGCGCGCGCCATACTATTAGTTCTGCTGTCTTTACTGGTACTAGTAATTCGTAATCACACCCAGGATAGTAGTAACGAACTGACTCTGGTAGTTATTCGGACTTAAGGTTCTCAGATATCGTACCTTGCTAAGATGGACTTTTAGAAGTTGTCGTGTTCACTATGGACTGTTATGAGAAGGGGGATGTTGTGATATGCGTCACGTGAGGACGCTGGCGAGTTAGCCAAGATGGCCGTTCCGACACAATAAAGTTTACAGTAAGAATATCCATCGTTACCTTCACTATACCACGATTACAACAAGACATAGCAATACAGATCTATATGTTACATCGGATGCTGAATAAAGTAGTTGTATGCAGATATCACATCTTGTTGTCTCTGAGACTTTACAGGAGTGCACTTGCAGTTGGGGAGCTGAATGGACCATATGTATGTTTTAATTAGTTTTCTTAGGTCTCATTGGGAGTTTTTTTTTTTAATCATGCGTGCCCCCCCCCCCCCCTCAGTTGTTCCTAAAATCATTGATTTCTCGGTCCTCACAGTATGTCAGTGTTGATTCAGCAGTTGTTTTGGCAAAGACATGTTTTTTTTGAGTTTCTGAAACATAGAGCGCTACTCAATAGGCGGCTAACAAGAAACTACGCATTTTACTGTTGTTGCCGACGTATGTGTACACTGAACTTGGGATGTGCGTCGGCCCCGTGTTGAAATGCCGTCTAGTGCCAGTTGGTGCGTTTTTCGCTGATTTGTGCAAAATTCAACATATCTCAAAAGTTCAATGGTTGACCCTCGATTTTTTTTGATTTTTGTGTAGCGTAAGCAACTGTCTTTCATGGGAGAATGGTCACTGTAAGAATTATTCAGGAAGAAATGTATAATATTTGGGGTTTTTCGTGATTGTCCGGCCCAATTGGCAATATTGCCATTTGGGATGGTGAACAGAGCTAGGAGCAAATGCGACGCTTATGATTTATTTAAAGAAATAAAATGCCCGATTTAACATCCTACAGAATCAGGGGAATCGGGCATTTCCAGTGATATACGACACAAATGGGTTGTCCTCATGCATTCACTTTGGAAACGCATTTTAAAATAGATGTTACGTCCTGTTAATGGGGCACGTCATCATCGCGTACATTTGGGAAAAACTCCCTAACGAGACCTTAAAGGTCATATATCAAGGTTTTTTGCCATTTTCTGCTGTAAGACGATTTCAAAAGTGTACCTAACACTTTATACAATACAGAATACCAAATGCAATTAGCTCCATCCATTTTGAAGATATAGCCAATTATGTGTTTGACAACTTGATTACCTGATCAGGCTAGCAACTGGCTTGTTAGAGCCAGGCGGCGGGTTCAGCAAAAGTTGTGATGTAGATCAGGTCATCTGTACATGTCATGCAATCATAAAAGCAGGAGGGCCTTAATTAATTATGCACACCTGGAAGTAATGTGTTTCATTCACTATGGTGTATTGTGTGGCTCCGAATCGTGTCAAGGCTAGCACAAAGAACAATCGAATGACGGATGGGACCCATTTTCATGAATTTCCAAAGCCAGTTGAACGAGAGAGGAGGAAGCTGTGGATTCGGAAGTGCAAACGTTTGGAGTGTTGGAAGCCTGGGCCTTCGGCCAAACTTTGCAGTGATCACTTTATCGATACGGATTATCACATGAAGCCGGATATCTGCATCCAACTGAATATTAAATGCCACTTGTTAAAAACAGCTGTTCCATCTGTATTCGATTTGACCAACCCCACTTACATGCGACAGCCTCCAAAGGAACGTTCGTTAGCCAAAAAACGTAAACATCAAGAAGTGAGTTGAACACTATTTCATGATTTATACACTGCTGATGCACACAACACTCATACTACCCAAATGGCACATGTCATCCACTGTACAGTGGCTACACAACCATGTCAATTGCATTTAATGCCCGAGGCTGCTGAGGTCGGTTGTTATACATAATGTGTAGGCCCTATTGGGGCCTGTGATACCGCATAGTGTCTTCTTGTGTTCCAGCCATAGCAAGGTGACAGCGAGGTGACAGCGACACAGGTCAGTGTCAGTGACAGCCACTGTCAATGACAGATTATTGTCATCTGACATCTAGGCCTATCTAACGTTGCACGGCATTATATCGTCACGTCAAGATGATTGTGCATAATACCGTCACTTTTCAATAGTAGTTCAGCGTCATGACATAACTGGCGATACAACACAGACGAGGCGAAACAATATTGTGCAACATTAGTCTGTTCAAAAATCATACATGTTATGCATCTGCAACCATCTATCAATGTCTTCTTTGCTATATCGGCAGGTCTGCCATGCAAATCATCACTTTCGTCCGAATGATCACTCTCATTATGATCTAGTGATATCAATGGCTCGAACATGTATGGCTCAACGTTTAAATATCCTTCTGTATCGACCAAAACATCCTCAAATTCACTGCTCTCACTCTCTGAACTGTATGCGGAAGCCATCTTGCTTTGTTCTGACTGACCTGACCTACGTCATCAAAAAATCCCTAGCGGCCACATGTGGAACTAATCTAAAGTTGTGTGTGGTGGGAAATTCAAATAGTTTCAAATTGAAAATTGAAATAACTAAATAATGACTTTATTATTAGAATTTTTTTAATGTCTGGGATCTTGTTTTTTTAACCCTCAACATATTTCATGAGTATCAAGCATGTTTTCAAACCTTGATATATGACCTTTAAGACGTAATGACGACATTTTCATGAGCTCAGAAACTATTAATTTCAACTTAACCACGTAGCTGTGAATAATTTCCAACAGAAATCTATATGAAATATGCAATATTGGTGAACAGAGCGCCGTTTGAAACAACAGTGCATCATCGTTTTCTTCAACGCATTTTCAGTATGCCCGAGGTGAAACTCTGCCCTTTTCATAAAATTTGGTATCTCATGACAACGGAGGTGTCCTCTTAGAGAATCCAGTCCGACTTTTTTGCACATATTACAAAGAAATGCCTTGACTACCTGAAAATACCATCTGTTCGGCTTTCCCAAGGTCGCTCGCAGCGCGAATGTCAAATTCTTCATCTGGAAATGTCAAATTCTTCATCTCTATTAATTGTTGGATTTAATCTTCTGATCTGAATGGCCTCTTTGTATTTTCGTTTTGTTGTAGTCTAGGTTTGTGATCAGTTTTTCTGCTTTGTCCCACTCTAATCACATACCTATACATACAGTTAGTCTCGAGAGATTTTTCTTCAAAATTTTGTGATAATAGTCATTATTCAAAGTTTATGGAGTCAAGCACACTTAATACTTCAAATTTTGAACAGATTAGATTGTTATCAAAGAAAATGACTTTTGCCGTCCCTAGACTGAAAGCTATGAATCCTCCAAAGAATCAACAGAAACTGATATCAAACTGTTCCCCGGAGCAGTCAACATGAATGCATCATCATCCTTTTTGAGTAATGTCACATTACCAGCAGTTTTAGGGGATTCAACTTTCTCCTCCTTCTCCTCAATTGGAAATGACGATTGGATTTTCCTCCTCTTTGCTAAGGCATCTAGCCGCTCCTCAAGACTATCTGTAAATTGTAACAATACAATTAGTACGGAATAAAAATAATTTGTCCTAAGATTTGTTTATAAACAAACGTACAATCAGGTTTGTTAAGGACGCATGCCGAGTTACCAGTTCCTTTCCCCGCCGACCCAAAAATTGCCAGGAAGTCCATCAGACGGATGGCCAATCAAATTGCTCAACACAGGGTAATTTAATGAAGGCCTGAAGTGATATTGCCAAACTCGCTTTATGATCAGGTTGCCCTCCTTAAGCACCCAGCCCTGTTAAAGACTGTTCTTAAATAAGTTGCAATGGATAAATAGGTTCTACACCCTGCCAGTGTTCTCAACAACTACTTTTTTGGTGGGTGAAAAAATAACGAAATAGCAGACGTTCTGCTCACTTTGTTTGTTGGTATTGATCTTTTGTTTCAACACTAGGCAAAATTGGGATTCGGAGAAATGTTGTTTTTTGCCTGGATGGTCTTCAAACTCACCATCCCTAGTTGATTGTTATTTGTTAACAATTCCTTAGAGTGGCGCAAACTCGCACAGTGCCGAAATTTAAAATTTCAGACACTGGAATTGATCAATTGCCACCATCTTTGATATCGACATCCTGCGATTGTGGTGTTTAATAATCCTAAGTCATATACTGCGTCACCAGTTCAGGCTTAAGTCTTATTCAGGCTGAATTAGTGCCACTTTCTCTCATACAACGTTTTATTTTATAATAAACCCGACACATTCTGGTGGCCTTTAAGGTGAATTTATGGAGAACTCTAAATGCAGCGTAGGGCAGCAATCATTTTCGCGGGCTTAGTAGTGATGTGATAGCCTCTTTGCAAATCGACAAAATCGACAAATTCATCTGACATCTAGGCCTATCTAACGTTGCACGGCATTATATCGTCACGTCAAGATGATTGTGCATAATACCGTCACTTTTCAATAGTAGTTCAGCGTCATGACATAACTGGCGATACAACACAGACGAGGCGAAACAATATTGTGCAACATTAGTCTGTTCAAAAATCATACATGTTATGCATCTGCAACCATCTATCAATGTCTTCTTTGCTATATCGGCAGGTCTGCCATGCAAATCATCACTTTCGTCCGAATGATCACTCTCATTATGATCTAGTGATATCAATGGCTCGAACATGTATGGCTCAACGTTTAAATATCCTTCTGTATCGACCAAAACATCCTCAAATTCACTGCTCTCACTCTCTGAACTGTATGCGGAAGCCATCTTGCTTTGTTCTGACTGACCTGACCTACGTCATCAAAAAATCCCTAGCGGCCACATGTGGAACTAATCTAAAGTTGTGTGTGGTGGGAAATTCAAATAGTTTCAAATTGAAAATTGAAATAACTAAATAATGACTTTATTATTAGAATTTTTTTAATGTCTGGGATCTTGTTTTTTTAACCCTCAACATATTTCATGAGTATCAAGCATGTTTTCAAACCTTGATATATGACCTTTAAGACGTAATGACGACATTTTCATGAGCTCAGAAACTATTAATTTCAACTTAACCACGTAGCTGTGAATAATTTCCAACAGAAATCTATATGAAATATGCAATATTGGTGAACAGAGCGCCGTTTGAAACAACAGTGCATCATCGTTTTCTTCAACGCATTTTCAGTATGCCCGAGGTGAAACTCTGCCCTTTTCATAAAATTTGGTATCTCATGACAACGGAGGTGTCCTCTTAGAGAATCCAGTCCGACTTTTTTGCACATATTACAAAGAAATGCCTTGACTACCTGAAAATACCATCTGTTCGGCTTTCCCAAGGTCGCTCGCAGCGCGAATGCAAAAAGACCAGTTGCGCTTAAAGGGGTACCTGTTTTAAGTGCAGTTTCCGCCAAATGTGAACACTGCGGTGGCACAAGGCATGAATTGCCTTGCCCAAGGACTAAACAAATATGCTTCTATATGATATATGTTGAATATATGAATAGCTTGATTCTTTCCGGATAAGAATATGCATGTTTTGCAGTATGTGATTGACGCTGAACGTGATTATTTTGCACAATTGAGGCGTTCTATATATTTCGACGTATGGGATGCTTAGTATGACACAATTTGAGCAGATTGTCATAGTACATATGATATTTCTAGATGGTCGTTCCAGCCTTTCCTTTTGAGGAAACCAGTGTTGTCGGGTATCAGGAGACTTGTAGGAGGCTGCAGTTTTATCATATGTTAAAAAAAGGCTGTCAGGGTAATGTCAACCTTACCTTAACTCTATGTCTTTCATTTCAGTGATTCCAAGTGCAAAGTGAAGGACAGACTGGTATCCCCAACATGGAAGCTGACCATTTGTTTCCAGGCAGCTGTTATTCCAACATTCAAGAAGGCAAATATTGAGCTGCAGTCAGACAAATCCATGGTGCCAGATGAGGCTCTTGAAAGATCTGCTGGTTTGTTTTGTGAAACCGAACGCAATGATCAGCACAGGTCTACTCCAGGTTAACTACACGCAGCAGTGTAAGATCAAGAATACCAAGAATATCTTTGTTGGTGAAAATCCAAAGAGATACATTGCTCAATCCAAATCTGTTACGAAAGAGAAAGTAGATGTTTCTACAAGTGTGTTGTGTGGCTTATTATAAACCGCGGGATGTGGAATGCAAAATCGCGAGATGCCAACTTCGGTGAGAGTACCATGCGTCACAAGATGTATTGCAAATATGAAACCTGAAAAGGCAAACATTCATGGGACCGAGGTTGTAGTAGGGAGCTATCCTTGTTTTGATTGGCCCTTGAAATAGACTCCTCTGTGCTACCTGTGGAATTTAACCTAATTTATAGCCTACTTGCGATGGTCAGACTATCCCGCGCTATTTTTAGGGATGACCAGACATTCACCAGGTGCATGCCCTGTGTTATCGGTCAATCATGTGTATGGTGACTTGTGCCTCCAGGCATAACAGGAAAATAATCTTGATGCATGCAGAATCCTGAACTTTTTCATATTTAGGCATATTTAGGCATATTAAGGTGATTAAAGCTATCAGGCGACAAAAGAGTATATATGCTTTTCCGTTCGTTGATGAGAATGATGTGAAGACACTGACCAGAGGCAACAGTCATAGCACCCTTTTGGCACCCCTAGCTTTTAGAGTGCACATGCCAAAATACTTGTGTGGTCGTGTATCACCCAGCAACGTAATTGCCATGTCGACTTTGGTGATCGGACGAGAACCGGTGTTTTCAACGTGACATGTTAGTAGGCATTGATCAGAGGCAAACTTTCTGGGCTAGTTTATAACAGTAGGCCAGCGACGTAATTACATTTTAGACCAGTTACCCATGACAGTATAATGTATATTCTAATTTTTTAACAATAGGCCTTGTGGGCCTACTGTCTTTTCAACGTCGTATGTGAATTGGAAACAGTTCTAATGATTCTATATGTACAAGTATGTGATTAGAGTTTTATTTGGTGGATTAAGGTTTGGTGTGCCCTGGAAATGTCAAATTCTTCATCTCTATTAATTGTTGGATTTAATCTTCTGATCTGAATGGCCTCTTTGTATTTTCGTTTTGTTGTAGTCTAGGTTTGTGATCAGTTTTTCTGCTTTGTCCCACTCTAATCACATACCTATACATACAGTTAGTCTCGAGAGATTTTTCTTCAAAATTTTGTGATAATAGTCATTATTCAAAGTTTATGGAGTCAAGCACACTTAATACTTCAAATTTTGAACAGATTAGATTGTTATCAAAGAAAATGACTTTTGCCGTCCCTAGACTGAAAGCTATGAATCCTCCAAAGAATCAACAGAAACTGATATCAAACTGTTCCCCGGAGCAGTCAACATGAATGCATCATCATCCTTTTTGAGTAATGTCACATTACCAGCAGTTTTAGGGGATTCAACTTTCTCCTCCTTCTCCTCAATTGGAAATGACGATTGGATTTTCCTCCTCTTTGCTAAGGCATCTAGCCGCTCCTCAAGACTATCTGTAAATTGTAACAATACAATTAGTACGGAATAAAAATAATTTGTCCTAAGATTTGTTTATAAACAAACGTACAATCAGGTTTGTTAAGGACGCATGCCGAGTTACCAGTTCCTTTCCCCGCCGACCCAAAAATTGCCAGGAAGTCCATCAGACGGATGGCCAATCAAATTGCTCAACACAGGGTAATTTAATGAAGGCCTGAAGTGATATTGCCAAACTCGCTTTATGATCAGGTTGCCCTCCTTAAGCACCCAGCCCTGTTAAAGACTGTTCTTAAATAAGTTGCAATGGATAAATAGGTTCTACACCCTGCCAGTGTTCTCAACAACTACTTTTTTGGTGGGTGAAAAAATAACGAAATAGCAGACGTTCTGCTCACTTTGTTTGTTGGTATTGATCTTTTGTTTCAACACTAGGCAAAATTGGGATTCGGAGAAATGTTGTTTTTTGCCTGGATGGTCTTCAAACTCACCATCCCTAGTTGATTGTTATTTGTTAACAATTCCTTAGAGTGGCGCAAACTCGCACAGTGCCGAAATTTAAAATTTCAGACACTGGAATTGATCAATTGCCACCATCTTTGATATCGACATCCTGCGATTGTGGTGTTTAATAATCCTAAGTCATATACTGCGTCACCAGTTCAGGCTTAAGTCTTATTCAGGCTGAATTAGTGCCACTTTCTCTCATACAACGTTTTATTTTATAATAAACCCGACACATTCTGGTGGCCTTTAAGGTGAATTTATGGAGAACTCTAAATGCAGCGTAGGGCAGCAATCATTTTCGCGGGCTTAGTAGTGATGTGATAGCCTCTTTGCAAATCGACAAAATCGACAAATTCATCTGACATCTAGGCCTATCTAACGTTGCACGGCATTATATCGTCACGTCAAGATGATTGTGCATAATACCGTCACTTTTCAATAGTAGTTCAGCGTCATGACATAACTGGCGATACAACACAGACGAGGCGAAACAATATTGTGCAACATTAGTCTGTTCAAAAATCATACATGTTATGCATCTGCAACCATCTATCAATGTCTTCTTTGCTATATCGGCAGGTCTGCCATGCAAATCATCACTTTCGTCCGAATGATCACTCTCATTATGATCTAGTGATATCAATGGCTCGAACATGTATGGCTCAACGTTTAAATATCCTTCTGTATCGACCAAAACATCCTCAAATTCACTGCTCTCACTCTCTGAACTGTATGCGGAAGCCATCTTGCTTTGTTCTGACTGACCTGACCTACGTCATCAAAAAATCCCTAGCGGCCACATGTGGAACTAATCTAAAGTTGTGTGTGGTGGGAAATTCAAATAGTTTCAAATTGAAAATTGAAATAACTAAATAATGACTTTATTATTAGAATTTTTTTAATGTCTGGGATCTTGTTTTTTTAACCCTCAACATATTTCATGAGTATCAAGCATGTTTTCAAACCTTGATATATGACCTTTAAGACGTAATGACGACATTTTCATGAGCTCAGAAACTATTAATTTCAACTTAACCACGTAGCTGTGAATAATTTCCAACAGAAATCTATATGAAATATGCAATATTGGTGAACAGAGCGCCGTTTGAAACAACAGTGCATCATCGTTTTCTTCAACGCATTTTCAGTATGCCCGAGGTGAAACTCTGCCCTTTTCATAAAATTTGGTATCTCATGACAACGGAGGTGTCCTCTTAGAGAATCCAGTCCGACTTTTTTGCACATATTACAAAGAAATGCCTTGACTACCTGAAAATACCATCTGTTCGGCTTTCCCAAGGTAGCTCGCAGCGCGAATGCAAAAAGACCAGTTGCGCTTAAAGGGGTACCTGTTTTAAGTGCAGTTTCCGCCAAATGTGAACACTGCGGTGGCACAAGGCATGAATTGCCTTGCCCAAGGACTAAACAAATATGCTTCTATATGATATATGTTGAATATATGAATAGCTTGATTCTTTCCGGATAAGAATATGCATGTTTTGCAGTATGTGATTGACGCTGAACGTGATTATTTTGCACAATTGAGGCGTTCTATATATTTCGACGTATGGGATGCTTAGTATGACACAATTTGAGCAGATTGTCATAGTACATATGATATTTCTAGATGGTCGTTCCAGCCTTTCCTTTTGAGGAAACCAGTGTTGTCGGGTATCAGGAGACTTGTAGGAGGCTGCAGTTTTATCATATGTTAAAAAAAGGCTGTCAGGGTAATGTCAACCTTACCTTAACTCTATGTCTTTCATTTCAGTGATTCCAAGTGCAAAGTGAAGGACAGACTGGTATCCCCAACATGGAAGCTGACCATTTGTTTCCAGGCAGCTGTTATTCCAACATTCAAGAAGGCAAATATTGAGCTGCAGTCAGACAAATCCATGGTGCCAGATGAGGCTCTTGAAAGATCTGCTGGTTTGTTTTGTGAAACCGAACGCAATGATCAGCACAGGTCTACTCCAGGTTAACTACACGCAGCAGTGTAAGATCAAGAATACCAAGAATATCTTTGTTGGTGAAAATCCAAAGAGATACATTGCTCAATCCAAATCTGTTACGAAAGAGAAAGTAGATGTTTCTACAAGTGTGTTGTGTGGCTTATTATAAACCGCGGGATGTGGAATGCAAAATCGCGAGATGCCAACTTCGGTGAGAGTACCATGCGTCACAAGATGTATTGCAAATATGAAACCTGAAAAGGCAAACATTCATGGGACCGAGGTTGTAGTAGGGAGCTATCCTTGTTTTGATTGGCCCTTGAAATAGACTCCTCTGTGCTACGTGTGGAATTTAACCTAATTTATAGCCTACTTGCGATGGTCAGACTATCCCGCGCTATTTTTAGGGATGACCAGACATTCACCAGGTGCATGCCCTGTGTTATCGGTCAATCATGTGTATGGTGACTTGTGCCTCCAGGCATAACAGGAAAATAATCTTGATGCATGCAGAATCCTGAACTTTTTCATATTTAGGCATATTTAGGCATATTAAGGTGATTAAAGCTATCAGGCGACAAAAGAGTATATATGCTTTTCCGTTCGTTGATGAGAATGATGTGAAGACACTGACCAGAGGCAACAGTCATAGCACCCTTTTGGCACCCCTAGCTTTTAGAGTGCACATGCCAAAATACTTGTGTGGTCGTGTATCACCCAGCAACGTAATTGCCATGTCGACTTTGGTGATCGGACGAGAACCGGTGTTTTCAACGTGACATGTTAGTAGGCATTGATCAGAGGCAAACTTTCTGGGCTAGTTTATAACAGTAGGCCAGCGACGTAATTACATTTTAGACCAGTTACCCATGACAGTATAATGTATATTCTAATTTTTTAACAATAGGCCTTGTGGGCCTACTGTCTTTTCAACGTCGTATGTGAATTGGAAACAGTTCTAATGATTCTATATGTACAAGTATGTGATTAGAGTTTTATTTGGTGGATTAAGGTTTGGTGTGCCCTGGAAATGTCAAATTCTTCATCTCTATTAATTGTTGGATTTAATCTTCTGATCTGAATGGCCTCTTTGTATTTTCGTTTTGTTGTAGTCTAGGTTTGTGATCAGTTTTTCTGCTTTGTCCCACTCTAATCACATACCTATACATACAGTTAGTCTCGAGAGATTTTTCTTCAAAATTTTGTGATAATAGTCATTATTCAAAGTTTATGGAGTCAAGCACACTTAATACTTCAAATTTTGAACAGATTAGATTGTTATCAAAGAAAATGACTTTTGCCGTCCCTAGACTGAAAGCTATGAATCCTCCAAAGAATCAACAGAAACTGATATCAAACTGTTCCCCGGAGCAGTCAACATGAATGCATCATCATCCTTTTTGAGTAATGTCACATTACCAGCAGTTTTAGGGGATTCAACTTTCTCCTCCTTCTCCTCAATTGGAAATGACGATTGGATTTTCCTCCTCTTTGCTAAGGCATCTAGCCGCTCCTCAAGACTATCTGTAAATTGTAACAATACAATTAGTACGGAATAAAAATAATTTGTCCTAAGATTTGTTTATAAACAAACGTACAATCAGGTTTGTTAAGGACGCATGCCGAGTTACCAGTTCCTTTCCCCGCCGACCCAAAAATTGCCAGGAAGTCCATCAGACGGATGGCCAATCAAATTGCTCAACACAGGGTAATTTAATGAAGGCCTGAAGTGATATTGCCAAACTCGCTTTATGATCAGGTTGCCCTCCTTAAGCACCCAGCCCTGTTAAAGACTGTTCTTAAATAAGTTGCAATGGATAAATAGGTTCTACACCCTGCCAGTGTTCTCAACAACTACTTTTTTGGTGGGTGAAAAAATAACGAAATAGCAGACGTTCTGCTCACTTTGTTTGTTGGTATTGATCTTTTGTTTCAACACTAGGCAAAATTGGGATTCGGAGAAATGTTGTTTTTTGCCTGGATGGTCTTCAAACTCACCATCCCTAGTTGATTGTTATTTGTTAACAATTCCTTAGAGTGGCGCAAACTCGCACAGTGCCGAAATTTAAAATTTCAGACACTGGAATTGATCAATTGCCACCATCTTTGATATCGACATCCTGCGATTGTGGTGTTTAATAATCCTAAGTCATATACTGCGTCACCAGTTCAGGCTTAAGTCTTATTCAGGCTGAATTAGTGCCACTTTCTCTCATACAACGTTTTATTTTATAATAAACCCGACACATTCTGGTGGCCTTTAAGGTGAATTTATGGAGAACTCTAAATGCAGCGTAGGGCAGCAATCATTTTCGCGGGCTTAGTAGTGATGTGATAGCCTCTTTGCAAATCGACAAATTCTTTCTTTTCTACATCCGTGGTACTGCTTTTCAAGATGGTGGCAACTTACTAGTACTAGAGGCCTTGTAAGGAACGAAATCAGCACCTCTAGCGTCAAGATTGTGAGTGGTGGGGACGGTTGCATTTTGTCTCCGACTTCAAGCACAGTCTTTGAATTTAAAATCATCTTTAAAGTTAATGTCTGTCCTCGACCTGATAATACCAATGCTGATAGCACAACAAACTAAGCATGTGTTCCTCATGACTTGCTCAGTCAAAGATCAATGATTATATCAGGATGGTTTTAATCATTGAACAGAAAGTGGTGGCAGTCACAGCTAACTGCACAAATCAACACAGCATCACAGGTTGGCAGAATATGTAACAAGCATAATTCAGCTATGGCAAAACCTTGAGCTTTATTACAATTTGGTGTCAAGAACTCACCACAAGTTTGTCTTTCAAGTAACGGCTTATAAATGCGAGTTTTGTTTCCAGGAATAATACATTCAGCCTGGCTCTGTACGGCTACACAAGATGTGCCATCATCTGCGGTTGCTACTTGAGTAGACTCCAATTTGTCCAACATTCTCTTGGTGATAGTAGCCCTGAAAAATCAATGGCAAGTTAAAGGACCATTAGGATTATGATTGCAGTATGTTTGTTCTTCTGTTGGTTCTTCAGTCGACTATTTTTCTGAATGTGTTTGATGCTTTTCCAATTTTGTTTCATCTCTTAATGAAATGGCCAGGGCCATTGTGCTCACCTCATGTGGAGGAAAGATGGATAAAGACCATGGTATTGTGTCATGTAGTGTTAGGTTTGATGTAGGTCCAAGCAATTACAATTTCCCCAAAATGGCCAATTTACAATACATTCGACCTCTGTGACCTTGAAAAGTAGGTCAAATCAAAGAAGACCCGGGTGACACATTGAATGGTTGTTAGAATTAGATGTACCTATGATATAAAATTGGTGCCAATCGGGCAAGTCATTACTAGGAATAATGGCATTTTGAAGAATTTAGGATTTGGCCCCCTCCCTGGAGGCCAAACGGCAAATCAGATCGCACCAAACTTCGGTACCTGAGATCACCTGACCAAGGGGTACATGTGTACTTAATTTGTGATCAATAGTCATTGCAGTTAAGAAACGTGCCATAGTCACGGCCTGACGGCGAATTTACGCCATTTGACCTCTGTGACCTTGACACGAAGGTCAAATTAAAAACCTGTGTGACATATACTGTATGGTGGTTAGATGTACCCATGATATCAAATTGGTGGCAATCGGGCAAGAAGTTAAGGAATAAACACATTTTTAAGGTTTTTGGATTTTGCCCCCTGGTGGTCAAGTGGTTAATCATATTGGACCAAACTTCAGTCCCTGAGATCACCTGACTAAGGGGTAAATGTGTACCAAATTTGGTATCAATAGCCCTTGCAGTTTAGAAACGTGCCATCGTTACATCCTAACGGCCAATTCACACCATTTGACCTCTGTGACCTTGAAAAGGAGGTCAAATCAAAAACCCGGAGGATATATGATGCACCTTTGCTAGAAGTACCTACCATATTTTTTTCAAAATTTCCCGACTACTATTAAGGGAGATATTGCATATTTTCACTTTTAACGTTTGGCCCCCTGGTGGCCAAACCATGAAACGAATCGGACCGAAACTTGGTCTCCAAGGTGTCATTACATAAGGGTACATGTGTACCAAGTTTCAACTCAATAGCTCTAACAGTTACGAAACGTGCCCTGCTAACAGACGACGGACGACGACGGACGACGACGACGACGACGACGACGACGACGACGACGACGGACGACGGACGCCACGGTATGGGATAAGCTCACCTCTGCTAAGAGGTGAGCTAAAAAGTAAAAAAAACGCATTATTCCTTATTTTCAATCGTGCAAGTCCTGGTGCGAAAGACCTTTCCTACCATGACGCCGAGATCTGAGTTCACGTCAGCCCACAATCAAGACGCAACTTCATTTCCATTTATCTTGCAGTTGCGGGATTATCAAGCGCCATCACCGTGACGTCGGAAAAAATCGATATCAGCGCCATGACGTCAAGGGGTAGATCCTAGCTCCAGGAAACGCCTTACTAGGGCATCGTTCCACGTGGAAAGAGTCGATGCGTGGAGAGCTTACTCGGGTCAAATCAGAGTCAAGGTCGGAATAGCGCGATAATTCAGTCAGATTTTGAATTTTTCCTTTTTCTGTGCAATTTGTTGATGGAAACTACTATGTTGAATAGGAGGTGACTGGGCAGCCACCAACAGCTGGGTAATATAAATCATTTGTTATTACTGAAAACTTAGCCATGGTGGCTTCACTTTCCCTAAGAATTTGTTGCTAAGTAATGCTGTCATAAAATTCTGCTTTATGAGCTTCAACAGGAACTCTTGGAATACCTACATCAAACACATCTACATTTTTGATCACCACAACACAGATTTTGACGAACAAAGGACAGTGCAGATCAACCCAGCAGTGATGCAATCATTAAAGACAGCTTCCCTTGTGCCTTATGATGGCAATACCAGAGCATTTCAACAAAGAGCCAACACTGAATATTTACGTATAAAAAAACCCATCAGATGCAAAAGATCTGATTTAACTCACTTGGTTGTTTCTGCAGTCCATAATCTCTGCATGTTGACAAGAGTTGACTTCATATTCTCTGAAAACAAAAACATCACATTTCTTGATTAACTCAAATATTCTTGGCAATTTTTCGTCACACTGGAAAACCCCAAAGCCTCAATGCTTCTAAACAAAACAAGGCAACATGAATAGTGGCTAATTCCACCAATCAAAAAAAGACAGAATCTATTTTAAGATGGTGTGATTTTGAAGTTCTTTAGTTATGGTATCACAGGGGAAATAATACGGAGCAGCACAGTTCCTATCCTACCCAACCCCCATCATGCCACAGAAAATTGAAGCCCATCGATTGATTAGTTCAGCAGTTGCAGTCCTCAATGCAAAATGCAAGATGACCGCCTGGTAGCCATATTGGTTTTCAGTTTGGGCCCAAATTCAATAGAGCACCTTTCTCTCCCTACCCTGTAATGCCACAAAAACATTTACCCACATCGAGTAAGTCACACTAAAGTTACAGACTGCACTGCACTTTTTTTCGTAATAGGAAAATCAAGATAGCCACCTTGCAGCCATATTGGATATAGGATAGGGCCCAAACTAGCTCGAGCATCACTTCCAAACCTCCCTCCCTATCATCATGAAACAGGATACTGAAGGCCATTTTCATTTTGCGAATGAATGACCAGTTACAAACTGGAATGAAAAATCTAAGATGGCCAGAGGCCACCATATTGGATATTGGATTGGATTGGATCCATGAAATAAACAGAGTTATGACCACAACAACACCCATGCTCAAAAACCAAGAAATTCACACGCAATAAATCTCAAGAGAGACAAAATTGCGTACATGAATGGCTATGCTATGAACAATAACAAGACCTATAGTGATAGATTTCAAGGAGAAAAATCTACGGAAAACACAAATTCAGGATCAAAAGTAAGGGACACATTGTGAACAATATCAGCAGAGGTGTATCAGTCCCTTGTATCATGGCATTGAGCCAGTATAAGTCCTCTGACTCTGGTCTCTGGCTGATACGGGTTCTCTGGTTTTGTGATACTGGGACGGACACAGCTCTGCTTATATGGTAACATCTAGTAGGCCTGTATACCATAAAACTATTAATAATGAAATATTTATGCCTGGTGCATGGAATCTTGCTTTGACATATCACATGTGGAGGCTACTTAGTCAAACATTTTTGGCAGATTGAATGTTGTGGATGACAAGAAAATGAGCTACATATGATCACTCACCTTGATCATATATCCACTTGATATCTTCATACTCACAGTCAAAGAGAATCAATGGCAGCTCTAAAATTTGTAGATAAGCAAGATTCAACAAGTTATATTAAACAAGATGTACTGTTTTTATAGGTGGGCTTTTTCAAAAGTGGTCATCACTTTCTTCTTCGATGTTCGCTCTGCACTTGAAGGTGATTTTCTCCGGGGAGTATTCCTCCTCCAAGGTGGGATGAGCATTTATGCGTGACACTACGATCATGCACCAATTGGGTTTATTGGCCTAATGAATCTGACTTCGGTGACAGGTTGAGTCCACGCAAGCTACTCATGGTCCTCACTTGGTGGAGTCTTTAACCTGCCCTGCCATAGACATAAGATACAAGGATCCATGGTTGCAAGTCTCATTCGAACGACTGTAAAGAGCCAGGAATTTTAGTTTCTGGAAAAGCCACACCGGTTCATACAATCCTGGGTTCTCCCCGGGATCGAACCCGGGCCCTATTGCGTGGTAGCCTTGCAGTGTTAAAGCTCTTCGGTCATCACCTAAATGTGACCAGTTCAGGCAAAACCAGTCGCATGTCGCACATAAGATGAGCCTAGATGACACCAGGAGTAGAAGAAATTGATGCCATCAGATTTCACAAAAGGCAGACAATAGTGAAATGATCAACCTGCCAAGCTCAGAGCGACTGGTTTTGCTGGAACGGGTCACAAATTTGGCAAACACCCGGCTTTTTGATAAAATGCAACATATTTACAATGACAATGAATAGTACACTCTTAACATCGAATAGCCCTCCACGTGCCAACTCATGCATTACATTACTGAGTTGGGCCAGTTATTGGGAAGTATTGGTTCTACACTGGTCACCTATCGGGACTTTCAGAACCAAAATACACAACTTATACACCAAAGTTCGGCATCAACTTTTAAACACAAAATTATTTGGAAAATGAATCTACAAGTGCACAATAACGATCAAATTGTGTAATTTATGATAGTTACAGACAACTTATGAATGTGAATAACTTGACAGTTCAACAGAAAAATAGTGTTCTGATGCCAAGTGCGAGGGCCAGGCGATAGATACCCTTATACCAGGCGGAAGAAGCCACTGCTGGCCACAACAACCAAGCAGCAAACAAAAGACTGCATGGTCACACACAACATGTTCTTTTGTTCGTTGTGCCTCCATTTAGGTTTGTTTGGTCTAGCAGTGACTTCCTCCACCTTATGTAAAAGTGACCATGACCCGTTGAAAGTAAGAAACATGGGAAGCTTGTGTAGTTTCTCCCCCCCCCCCCGACTCAAGACGGGGTTAACTCTACTGGTGTCTTTATAGCGGAAGCTTTTGATTCTATCAAATGAAATGGTCAGGGCTATTGTGCTCACCTCCCTCACAGACAGTTTATTACATATGATAAAAAAAATTATCAATGATCAAGCCCTGGAGTTGCCAAACATGCCAATTTACACTATTTGACTCCTATGATCTGAAAAGAAGGTCAACCCAAAACATGTGATATGTCATGTATCGTCATTTTACATGTACCTGTGATATTTGGTGATGATTGAGCCCTTAGTTAGGGAGATATAGCCCTTTTTATGTTTTTCAGTTTCAGCCAACTGACCAGTGGCAAAATCACGAATCGTACTGGACCAAATTTGGTCTCCCAGGTGTAGAGCAACATACCAAGTTTCAAGTGAAATGATAAAAATTTACCAATGATCAAGCACTTTCCTTGTTTTTGATTTTAGCCACCTGGTGGCCATACCAGGAATCGAACCGGACCCAAATTTAGTCTGCAAGGTTTCATAACATAGGGTTCATACATATGCCACCATTGGCCAATTCACGCTATTTGACCCCTGTGACCTTGAAAAGTATATCAAATCAAAATCCTGGGTGATATGTCATGCATCACCATTACATGTCATATAATAAAAACTTTTGTCATGATCGAGCCCTTATTGAGGGAGATATGTGACCCGTCACAGCAAAACCAGGCGCATGTCGCTCTGAGCTTGGCAGCTTGAGACGGACTGTTTGATCAATTCTCTATTGTCTGCCTTTTGTGAAATATGAGCACATCCATTTCTTCCATTATCTCCTGGTGTCACTTTGGCTCATCTTCTGTGCGACATGCGCCTGGTTTTGCTGTGACGGGTCACATATAGCACTTCTTGTGTTTTCGGTTTTAGCCACCTAGTGGCAAAATAAGGAATCCAACCAGACCAAAATTTGGTCTACCAAGTGTCATTTCAAAGGGGAACATATGTGCCAAGTTTCAATTTCAAGTTGATAGCTGCAGTAGTTACAAAATGTGAGCTAAAAATGGAGCGGACTGCAAAGGGCATAGTAAAACTCTTACCTGAAGCCATGGTATACTGGGGTTTTCTTGGATGAACAGTGATATCAAATAACTCATCAATAATTTGTGGCATTTCCTTTCCTTGTCCAACGAGGAACAGAATGGTCACAATACAACGTATTTGGTGCCACAGGAAAGCATTTCCTTCTATTGTTAGTTCACATAACTGATATCCATCGTGCCCGTCCGTTATATAGTCAATCGACACTGCTAGTATCCGCCGTGTATACATCACCACGCCATTACTGATGTCCATTTTGCAGAAGTTGCGGAAATCATGTTCTCCAACAAGTTTTTGTGCAGCAATATGCATTGCTTCAATATTCATATCCCCCCTGGGAAAAATGTATTTGTATTGCCTCTTCGTGCAGCTGAATCTAAAAATATTGAAATTATTTACTACTTTTATGACTGAAGTCAAAAATACGAGGCCTTTCAATTACATGTACACCATTACACATTGTAATCTATTAGCCTAGTTTGGGGGCATGTTTTTTTTCGCTTATTCTTTTCAGCCTAATTTGGGGACATATTATCACAGCAAACTGTTGAAATTTCGGTGGTCAAAATGTGAACTACATCTCTGATATTGCTATGTCCACCAGGAAATGATATCTTTGGGGCTTTCAGACATTACTTCATGGGGTTTAGGAGCAGAATTGAGCATTTTAAGGCGCAAAAAATGCTTCAGGGGTCAGGAATTTTTTTTAAACAGCACCCTCTTACACCTTTTTAACAGCGTCAGAACCATACAAATTGGAAGGCCTGAATAGTGAATATCTCAGGGGTCGAAAAATCCAAATTTGCCCTACTACTTACTAAAATACTAGCCCAGGTATAGCTTAAAAGCAGACTGCACTAGCCCATAAGCAAAAGCTACTAGCCCGAGACAAGCCAGCAGATGACAATTCCACGTGATTCAACGGAGATTCCCGAAGACCACTTATTTTTAAATCGGAATCAATCTGGCGTTATTCCAGAAGTGAAACATCCCCCATGTGCATTCGGTAGGAGTGCTAGCATCAGGAATAAGCGCCACCCACACATTCAATAAGAGTCGATCGTATATACAATGTATTACTCTAGACAGAATGCATGGTTGGGTTGCCCGAGTGGTGAGAGTTAGCGGGGATCTTTGTGAGGGATACTCGTGCTTGGATTTACTTGATTCAGGGTTGAATATTGAGATGCTTAGGAATTGCAACAAACTTCGGAAGTTTAATACACCGTTATCTTATACACTGGCATTTCGGGCATAGCTCCTGTGACTATGTACTCTAAGTCCCTGTTACAACTGCGTAGGCTACATACAGCAGAATTTCAACGAGCTGAACTCCTGGGGTATTACCGAGCGTAACCCTCAAGCTCCTGTGAGCGACTGACTATCATCAGCCAGGTACCCCCATTTATACATTCCAACGGGACAAACAAGTTGCCACCCAACCAATTAGTACATTCCAAGTGCATTCCAACGTGCTTATGACGTCAATCAACATTCCAACGCAGTTGCTGGGCCAGCTGCGTCGGCAACAACAAGTTACTAAATTGGTTACTGAGAGCCTAGTTACAATAAAAGGCAACTTTGGCCGCAACAATCTTTGCCAGGATTTGAACGATTATCCTGGGGTGAATGGAATGGTGTATTGTGGATTATAACCTACATCTAGAGGTGGTCAGGCTGCCAAGGTAAGGCAGTAGTCCCTCGGGCTTGTTGCTCAAAGTCTTTACGCACTTCCTGCTAGCCCGAGTCAAAAAGTGGCTAGTCCCGGGCGTCGGACTAGCCGATTATTCGACCCCTGTTATCTATATAATAATAATATATATAATAATGATTCTTTTATATAGCGCAATTCCGTGACACTATAGTTCTCGCTCAAAGCGCTTTGGGATATCATATTATTACCCCGGTCTCCACAGAAATCAATCAGGGGTTTCAAGGAGCAACCACAAGGCGCTCACTTGAACTCGACCAGTAGGGAACTAAGCAGTGACTCGGCCGGGAGTCGAACCCACGACCTCCTGATCATGAGGCCGACTCTCTTCCACTGCGCTACCGCTGCCCCTCAATCTATGTCGTCACATTTCAAAATATGTGACCTGCTCTGTCAAAAGTAGGCACATTTTTATGAAGATGAAACGGCCAGGGGCAATCATGCCGACCAGTAGAACTTTGGATAAGAGATGTGTTAGAATATATTTAAAAAGTATGTATAACCAATGTATGACTTTGACAGATTGGTCAAATCAGCAACAATCACTGGTGGAATCTGACAAGTTTTCAAATGATTATGCAATGGTTTTCCATTACCTTTTCAGTTAAATTCACCCAAATCTATATGTCGAATTTCGATGAAACTTATACCACATTACCACCGGGCGCAATATTTTGCAACAACAATACAATTCTGATCAATTTTAGTCTGAAAATCGATTAATCGAAAATGGATGAGTGCACACATTGCTTGGCATTGGCCAAACAAAATACTGTGTAGACGCTATTTAGTGGGTTTCGGTGATTCTGTTTCACATAAGCCTATCATTTAATCAACGTAATAATAGGCCTTTTCTACAGGCATCCCTCATCCCGCTAAATAGCGCCGAAAGCTTGATTGATATGCAGGCATTCGGCATCAAGCAATACGGAGATCCAAATATCAAACTCTTCATTTGCATTAGCTGATATGTCTGAATTGCCTGCTAGAGGGAGTTTATTTTGAAATAATGATTGATAATGATAATAATCCTGCATGTAATATACATGATTGCATTTTCCTGGAGCAACAGTGACTTGTTTGTGATAATCAATTTACCCTTTCGCTGCAGGTGACATGCCCAGCAGTAGCACGTTTTGTGCATGGTCCCATATCGTACGGGTGACGTGCATAGCACATCATTAACCTTCTAAAATATTAATTCACGACACCAGCAGGCAGCACTTGGTCGCACCCTCTCTCAAAATGCCGAATGCACTCCGAATAGAATAGATGGTAAAACCGATAAAAGTAAGCTACACTGTTCATTAATGGTCTCAACGCTCAGCACGTGGTGGTAGCCGGCCGAAAAAATGGCTGCCGCAGCAAAAGGGCTTAGCTGCAAAAAAGGGCATTTTGGGTCTTCCTCACCCACCCATAAATACCAGTGATGAACACCACTTTATAAGTGAGAGTACTTTCGGCTTATTCTTGAGATGGCCCCTTACCTTGCACTAAATTCAGGATTCACAGGTGCCCAAGCTACGATTCTTATCTCTTTTGGCAGCACTTTATTCAAGATATGAATGTAGTTAATTTCCTTGGACTTGTCTCCAGGCCGTTCAGGGGCCATGCCACCCTCCCTTGCCTTGACACCGACACCAGAAAGAAGGTTTGTTCGCAGATCTAACGAAATCACCTGAGGAGAACAAGATTATGTTTTTAAAGATGGCTGCCCAGAGGGTAAGTAGCTCAAAGGGAGATGATTTTTAGCAAGTCCAAAGCCATTAGACATCTGCGCACCAAGTTCCAGCTTTCTAACTTGACCGAGAGCAAATGTGTTACTCCTGTTGATGTACATACCTCCATGACTCAGGCCTGCATGCAGACCAAGGACAAGACATGACAAGTAACATAAGCTACATGTGACATAAGCTCATCGATGTGATTTCTACCAGGCCAAAGACAACAAATCTTGGCCACATTGCATGATGACGGCCAGAAACTGAAGGAAAATGAGCAAGAATAAGAAATGTCAAGGCTTTCAATCACCTACCTGAGAGAAGGCACTGACACCTTTATCTGTCCTGCCACACCTATGGTAATTAGACGTCTCCCTTGATTCAATCAATTTAGTCTTGTTAAGTGCATCAAACAACTCATGTTCTATGGTTTTCTCTGTGTCTTCTTGGACTGCAAAGCCCTGGTAATCCCAACCAAGATAGAGGAACTTGAGTGCTACATGCCTCGTGTTGTACCTAAAAGGAAGAGAAGATCACACACACACGAGGTATTATGTAGTGGATTCACAAATCATTGGCAAAATTCCAACTGAGGATGCTAAAATGGGATAGGTTGATTGATTGTTTGATTGATACCTATCTTTTTAAATTAACCTATTTTTAAATCCGTTTTCAATCATGTGGTCCTAAATTGTTTTATTGTTTTATTGCTGTATTGTAGTACTCTGAGCACATTGTTTCTTAGATTGTAAGGTGCCTTTGAGCAATTTGTTGATAAAGGCACCTAAAAATATGTTTTAATAATAATAATAATTAATAATAATAATAATAATACTGTAATTACGGCTGAGTAACAGAGATATTTTCACTTTCAGTGTCAAATTCGCCAACTGAGATATCATCTGTTTGAATTTTTCATTCATACAAGTGAAATTCTGAACACTGAAGATGAACGTTATCTTGGTGTGTTAGATTCACACGTAACACATCAATTATTTCAATGATTTATACTTTTACCTGTTTCAGGGGGTTCGATTTTCTCTCGGTGTTATTTCACACACGTAAAACAATGTTTCACAAAGGCAAAATGATGATTTACATCTAGGTGAGGTGAAACGTAATTTTAAACGGGTGACATTTTTGTAAGGGTTACCATCCAGACGGTCGCAATGGCAAGTGCTCAACTTGTGTCATCCACTCATCCTGGGTTGCACTTTCATTCAATGGACGGAGCATGAAGTGACATTCTTTGAATTTCAAGAATGACATTCTAGAGGAAGGCGAATATAATACTATTATACATTGAATATTTGGTCTACTCTTCAGTTTTGGATTTCACACAGGAAAACACTTCCTTTCAGTTTCAGTAAAACATTGGCAGAAACATTTTTATGAAAAAAACAAAGAACAGTAACTAAAACATTCAATGTATCGTGAAGCGACACTGGAGAACAATTTTGAACAACCAAGTCTAGAATATGTGCCATCACATATAAAGAATAAGCAGTAAATAAGCAGGGGCAGTTCCTACTTTGTGAAATCGAATGGTCTTGCTTCCTTCCTCTTCTTTGCCCTCTCTTCACTCTTGCCCCGTGATAAAACATTCTGCAGCTGTTTAACATGTCGCTCAAGGGTCTGGACTTTTTCTATCAAATTCTGAAAAGAATGGTAAAAGATAATTACTGTTTCAAAAAATTATTTTGTGTGTCAGGTCATGCTGTCATAAGACATCCACACACCAAGACAATGGACTGACCCACGGACGACGGATGGACCGACAGATAACGGACAAGACATGATGACATAAGCTCCCCCAGGTGAGCTAAAAAGGCTCATCAAAACCATGAAGTCTTGTCAGAAATGCAGGTTTAAACAGCGCTTGAATATTTTAAAGTTCACTCCAATTTTGTCCAAATTCATTTGGGAAGATAGCAATATACATATAGCATTCCGACAAGTTTCGTAATGTACTCCTTTCTTTTTGGTCGGAAAGTGAACCTAAAGGAAATAAAATATTTGCAATAGGTCAATGTGAAACAGACACACCAAAACCAGCTAAACGGAATCCACATTGGTTTAAGCCAGCCGAGGGGCGTCAATATCATTCATAGGCCTAATTATCACTGTGGACAATGGCATGTATGGTACACATGTATTCCAGGGAAGGAGAGTCCATCGACCATGTTCTTTCATCGTTGATATTCCATTGGTCGATTCCGCAATTCAGATTCATGAGAATGTGCAGTTGCTACCCATAGATTACAAATAACACTGAGCCAATGGACTCTTCCTTCCTAAGATAAAATGAAAAGGCCACCGTATAGATATTTGGCGGGTTAAGAAAATCTGCTATGTATAGCAGATCCATTAATACTAGGCTATAGTGCTCACCGTATAGATATTTGGTGGTAAGACTTCATGCTGGATAAGAAACATGCATACATGTAGTGCATTGTATATATCTACAGCCAAATGGAAATTTTATGCCATTTAACCTCTGTGACCTTTGAAAAGAAGGTCAAATTAAAAACCAATGTGCCATATGATAATGTGTGGCAGTTAGATGTACCCGTGGCCATGATAATCAGATTGATGTCAATCTGGCAAGTAGTAAGCAATAATCGCATTTAAAGGTTTTCAGGTTTGGCCCCCTGCTGGCCAAGTAATGAATCAAATCGAACCAAACTTCGGCCCCTGAGATCACCTGACTACAGGGTTACAGGGTACCGTACATCATACATGTGTACCAAATGTGAGACCAACGGTCACTACTACAGTTAAAGAAAAGTGCCATACTAAAGCCTAATGATCAATAATTTAGACCATTCATTCGACCTCTGTAACCTTGAAAAGTAGGTCAAATCAAAAACTCATACAACCTGTGATGTAGCCTAGCTTTGAGTATCTTCAATAAAAACACTATTGAAAACAAGTCACTGATAAGTGATATATTGCACTTTTTACCTATTCAGTTTCGGCCCCCTGGTGGCCAAGTCGAGAATGATATTGGACTGAAATTCCATGTCGGAGGTAATCTGACCTATACATGCTATAGGGTCTTGTGTAGCAAATTTTAGGTTGTTAGCTTTTGCGGTTAAGAAACGTGCCATTGTTAGTGTTACACTCAAACAGGCAATTTACGCCATTTGACCTCGGAGACCTTGAAAAGAAGGTCAAATTCAAAACCCGCACGATATGTGATGTTTGTTAGGAGTACCTCTCATAAAATATTATTGAAAACGAGTCGCTAATAAGCACGATATTGCACTTTTTACCTTTTTAGTTTTGGCCCCCCGGTGGCAAAGTCAAGAATCAGATAGGACTGAAGTTTTGTGTCAGAGGTTATCTGACCTTGAAAAGTAGGTCAAATCAAAAACCTGTATGATATGTAATGTATCCTTGCTAGGAGAACCTATAACATTTTTATCTAAAACGAGTCACTTATAAGCAAGATATCGCACTTTTTCAGGTTTTGACTTTTGGCGCCCTGGTGGCCAAGTCAAAAATCAGATCCAGCCAAAAATTCAGTGAACAACGCGACGGCGGACAACAATGACGGAGGATGGAGGACGACAGACGATGACGACGGACACTGGGGTATTGTATAGACTCCCCTACGGTGAGCCAACAAGTGTACTTAAGGCCTATTTTAGATACTGAAGATGCCCCTCGGCCTGCTTACCTACTCGAAATAATTTTCAAATGAAACTATCATCCCTGAATGACAATGTTTCGAAACAACTGAACAGCACAAGTCAAAATCACATACAAATATCCAGGGATAGAGGATGTCATGTTCGTCGGTCATCCTTAACTACTTGAACTTGAAAGCCAGAGCAATACTGAATCAGACAATTCAAGATTTTGTTATTTATGCTGCCCACCTGACTGTGAGGCCAGGTCATGATTGCACAATTTGCCAGGTTGTTTCACACTGAAACGGTCTACAAAATGATGCAACAGCCAGGCAATATAAAATTGCTTGCATAGATAATCATTACTTGATACTTGCATTAGAGGCAATAAATGACTGTATAAAATGTCCCAACTTTTTAACACATAATGTTCCCAATATTGACCTTATTACATGTGTAGTGTCGTAAGGGATTTTTTTTCACTCAGTCTTTGAATTTTCAAAGGGGTAGGCCATTCATTAACATTTCCTATTTTTAACGACAGGCGACACCAATATACAGTCATAATGCATGCAACATGCATGCATGCTGGCCCGTTACCTGTATTGCACAAATGATGCACATTTCAATTTTCCCTATTGCTATGTTAGCTTGGGCTATGTGAGCACTGGTTTTGTCACATGAAAATACTACAACCCCTGCGAAATTCGACTGGAAATTGTCGGCAAAAGCCGGCAATTTCCACCTAATTCCAAACTATTTTTCCTTGCCAGGAGGCTGGAATTAGCTGGAAATTCCAGAAAATGTCAGGGCTGGAGTTTGGCGGTATTTTGGTAAATGGCAGTGCCAGAAAATGCCAGCTCTGGAAAAAGCTGGCATAACCTCGCTAACGTTGGTATGATTCAATCCGAATCGGAAATCAACCAAAAACGGCAATTTTCTCATGGCCGGCAGTGGCATGTGTCGATTTCATGGAAACAACCACCAGAGTAAACAAACAGCGTAAACCTTGGAACATGAACTGGTCTCTTGGGACTGAATGCGCTTTCAAGTTTCATTAACGACAGCTGTACCACCCACGCCGCACCATAAGGTTTAGGGCCTAGGAGTTGCAGGACATAATGATATAAATGAAGAAACATTGTTACAATGTTAGAAAAGACCAAGCGTCATTGCCGTCAATGGGTCAGTGGGTTCCAGGCGAGAGGCCCTGTTAAAACTATGTCAGACAGGGCTCAGGCCAGGGGAGTTCTCAGGTTTTCTGATCTGCCGCGACCGACTCACGGCGACTGCCTCCTATAACTAACTTAGTAACATAACAGCGCCCGATTACCAGCAACAGGAATTTGACATGTAATTCTCACCTCTCTTGACAAATTGGAATAGTCATCTCTTTTCGAATTCATACTGTTTGCAGCGAATTTTAAAAGTCAATGTATTTAATTTACAACATTGACTGTGGCTATGCATGTGTGCAATCCATGGCCATGCTGACATGGATGGTAAGAGTGCGAAACTTCCTTCGCCTGTATAGCAAACTTAGTAAAACAGTCAAATTTAGAGTGATAAAAACTGCATAATTCTACAAATAATTTTTAAGTCACAATATTTTGAAACTAATGTCTAGGTGCTCAAATGTGGTGCAAAATGTGGGTTTTGTATCGATTATTGGAATAAACGTTCTAATAGAGTCAACATGGCGGACAGTGGGAACACGAGTTTCGAAATTGACAAAAATGAAGAGGAAAGTAAAAGCAGTGAATTAATTCCGGGATTTAAAGATGTGACCTCTTTCTCACAGGTATGTAGAATAGTCCGCCGTCTGAATTCTGTCAAAAATTCAATCATAATGACTGAATTTGCTGAATTAATGTTCTCCTTAAAGGAAAAAATCATTTATCGGATGAATTAAATGGAACCTAATTTCGGACACTGGCAACCCGACATTTTTGCGAGCATTGTATTTTCGCGAATGTACGCTCAAAAGCGTATGAAAACTAACCCGTAAAATATGCGAAAATGGAACGAGTTTACACTCTCCCATCCAGGGCTTTAGATAAGGCCATGGGATTGGGAATTATTAATCCTGTTTACCGTCCACCTCCCGCATGGGTTCTGAGCGAACATGAAATATTAATATTTTCATTATCTTTCTAAAAATCTATTTATTTTATTGTTGCCATCATTTTTTTATTTAAATAATCTTTCCAGTGGTTCATCTTTACCTTAAATGATTGAAAAACACAATAAAAACTTGGCAGGGTAGGCTCTTCATCATAATAATGACATGTCATTTTTTCAATGCCTCAGACATGTTGATGACCGACCTGATTTCCATTCACTGGAACTTGCTGAATCGCGTGTTTTGACCAGTAAATCAGACTGTAAACCAATAATGAATAATGAAAAATGAAAAAAAGCCTCGTCATCTTTTTAAATCACTCGGACGGTAAACAGGATTAATCATTCCTATGGCCTAACGAACGGGCGTATGGGCGTATATACGCCCGTGGAAAAGAGCAATACGCCAAGTTTTCTGGGCCAAAAACCTTTTGTGACACCCCCTAAATGAACATTTGATTTCAGCGTACGCTTTCTAATAATACTAATATATCTGAAGGTGTATTCTGACGTCCAAAAATCCCGAGTCCCAATGTGTTTGGCGTCAAACTTAAAACTTTCACCGCCCGCCCACCTCACACTCCTCAGCACGGCCGGCACTTGATAGTCAGTCTGTCACAATTAGTTCCAAAATCCCCCGCTGGCGCTACTCTACCATGCCCAAGTCCTGTTAATCATGCGGCTGGCCAATGAACGATGTTGCATACAGCTTTATGAATGAAAATGGTTTACTACGATAGTAGCTGACCATATTTGGCGGCCGGTGAAGTCATCCTAGTGGCACGTGCCCAGAGTGAGAGCTGTGATTGGTTACTGAATCTCAAGGTTACTGGTATTGAGAATATCTTGTTACGATTTCTGCACGGCAGTGCCACCAACGAGGAACTCGAGTACCAAACTTCCAACCTTGGGAAATTGGAAGTATCTGTACGCCCAGCCTGGGATAATACTGACAAGTTGGGAGTATTTGCAATGCCAGTTAAAACCCCAAACTCCCAAAATGGTGCATCAATAATGTTTTAAGGAAGTACTTGACTTCCTGACCAAAAAAGTTATCTAAAGCCCTGCCCATCATGACCCAAAAAAGGTTAAAAAAATACTGCAATCACTTCGCCCTTCACAATCACTTCAGTAGGACCATACCTAAAAATTCCAAGTTTCTTTAATGTAAAATGTGTTTAATGTACTGGAAAGAGCTATCAATTAAAGCAGTATGCAGGGCTTTTAAAATTTTCTATACTTCAATTAGTAAGAAGAAAGATGTCTCAATTTATGTTTGTATTTGTGCGGTCTTTTCGACTTTTGTCTCAAGAAAAGTTAAGACAATATTGTGGATGCCGCCGGATGCAGTCGAAATTTCACAAATAGAAATGGAGATCACAACATCTTCATTTGTTAGAATACAAGAGATGATGGAGGTAGATGCATGATATCTGGAATGATGTAAAATACCGAACGTGATAATAAAGAATAAATTGACAAATTAGGAACTGGGCCAATACCCGCTACTTAGGTTATACAATGTCTCAATTAAAGGTCCTTGGCCAGGCTCTTAAAATAGTCTGGGAGGTTATAACATCACGCAAGGTTACTTTGACTGTAAGACAATGAAATACGTTACACCACTGGACTGGTGGCTATTGTGCAGTGCTGCCAGCTGGCCGAGGGCTGGTGACCTATTTAAATAACATGCATGGCCGTGAGGCACAAGGTGACACAAAAAAGGGCCTGCTGAACATGAACAGCAATAAATCACACTTCAGTGAAGCCATAAAGGGGGACTAGTGGTATATATTCTGCCATGTTTGGCTTAAATTTTGGCATGCAGTACAATATTTGATGAGTGTAGCGTTTTTGGCGCCAAATCAATTGTCGTCATCGGAAGGCGCTGGACGGCATCAACACAAGGGCAAGTTTCCTCATTCAAAAGTTAATAACAGCTGATAAAATTAATCAAAGTGGACATGCTTAGTGTCATTGGAAAGGGAATTTCATCAGAAACACAACTAAATGGAACAATTCTAACCTGCTGAAGGTGCGAATTTAGTGATTGAAATTGGAAATAAAAAAATAAAAAATTTTTGATGCGGGTGGGGATAATAAACTAAAAGTAAATTTTATGGGGCCTTATCAAGGTAAAAGAAATATTGACTGTCTGGTGACCGCATAATATTACAATGCATGCGCATCAACCTTTGAATTCCGTATCCAGAACATTGCCAGCTAAAATTAGGCACACTCAATCTCAAGACCAATGCGCTTCCAAATATTCAGAATTAGTAGCGTCGGCTTTGCTGTCAACCCTCTTGCATTCTGTGTAATACTGGATTTATATAGAAATGGAAATGGAATTGGTGTTGTGTAAAATGCAGAATCGCCCTAGTGGCAGCGGGACGAAATACACAGACAAAGTGCATCTCGCCAGTTTCCGAGAACGGGAGGCTTCAATGATAAATGGTCGTGCAAAATTGCGTGAACATGAGGCCTCCGGTGAAAAATCCGTTCTCGCAATTTTCCGAGAATGGTAGCACTAGCAGAAAACCCTTAGCTCTGGAGACAACGTGCCAACCATTAGGTCATAAAAGAATTCCTCTATGGCCGGCGGGTTAAGCCTTGCCATTTAACTGGGGGTACAGTACATCGGCCATGGCGATTTAGCGGATTCTGCGGAATCTGGTCTGCAGCGGAGTTTCTATGTTATGGGTATCCGGTCGTTTCGCTCCCTGACGTTTTCGCCCCCAAACTTAGCCTAATTCCATTGGGCCCCACGTGGTGGCGCTGAAGGTGGCCGCTGCCGTGATGTAATGTATTCAAGCTAAATCAAGAGAGTGTCTGAGAGTCGCTCTACCCAAAAATTAGTCGTTTCGCCTCCTGGGACTTGGGGTGGTTTTAAGGATCGTTGCCAGGGTCTCGGGCTTGTCATCTGTCATCGCATGATCTTGCTGGCTGTTTGGTCATCAAGAGTGGGATGATTGACTCGGGTGGACGTTTTAGAAAAATATTTTATTTATTATCATGAGAGTGGGAAATTCTCTGTTTAAACTTATTTGTCTGGACATCATCAGTCATCATGTGACTTGAATATCTTAACTTATGATGGATCATCAAGGCAATCGTATGTTGCTCGTGCACAATTTTGCGATGTTGTAAAATAAAGAGAGACGTGTCAACCAGGCCAGTGTAGAAGTTTAAAATGTCCCCTGGAAAAAGTGTCCGTCCTTATTGTATTCTGCACGATATTAACAAATTAACGAATGAGCGAAAATGACGTGTGTTTTTCGGGTGCGTAACGACTTACACGATTACGGGCCAATTCGGCATATTACCAACTCAGCCTGGGTTATAGATCACGGCCAATGTGGAAATCGTCCGATAATAGAATGCAGACATTTTTTTCATGCATGTGGGGGTTTTTCCGAAATGCTTGATAATCTTAGCGGTTTAGACAATTTAACAGTTATGGAATATTACAAATATTTATTATAAGGATAATTTATCATAATACCTATCGATATTCTCGTGCTGTTTATGCTGATTCCGCCCAGATTCCGCAGAATCCGCAGGATCCGCTAAATCGCCATGGCCCAGTACATCATATCTCCCTTCCAAACAAAGATGCCTCATCCTCGAGTCACTAAGCGACACCTAAAGTCTCTGTACTGAACCTCGCATCGCGTGGGAAGGTCTGCCAGTTGTATCATATGCGCCATCACCCATCCAATTGGTGACCGTGCTCTACATGCTTAACTACTTCCAAGCTCTGGGGCTACACGAGCGCCAACCATTAGGTCACAAAGAAAATCCTCTATGGCCGGCGGGTTAAGCCGTGTCATATAACTGGGGGTATAGTACATGTAGCAACAAGAGCTTAGCATCTGATGCAGCCGTAATAATCATCAGTGTCTTCATACATTGACGTCATTGTGTTGAGAATTGAAATACATGTAATTATTGATTGTGTTTGTTTCTTTGTGTGTAGGCAATGTTAACGAGTGTGATGGGTGCTATCAAGTCCTCCAATGAACTGCCAGCAGAGGGGGATGATTTTGATTACTATTCAAGCTTTGAAACGTTTCGTTCCTTGATGAACATTGAAGGACAGAGAATTCTGCAACTGTAAGTTCATATGTTGTGTTTATTTCTTTCTTAAAAAATGGCTGCGAGTCCCTTGACCTTACAATGTACAAAGCCAATATTGTATACCCATTGGACTCAGTGTTGGTGCCCGTAATAGGGAGGTTATGCCATTATTGTCCAATAAGTCAATTCATGTGTGTGAACTTGGGGGTTTCGAATCCTCAGATCACTTTCCATTTAGGAGTGGACATTTTGATGAAAACAAATTCGATTTTTAAAAATATTAACTATTTCAAATAATTTTATGATTTTATATGCGCATTTGAAATTACATCATTACCTTATAACATTTCTAGTGGAGGTATTTTTCATCTGCCAACATTGATATTAGCAAGTTGTGTTGGTATGCATTGCTTCATCCTAGTTGTTGTATAAAAGCCTTTGATTTAGCTACAAATGTACTATCAAATAATATTAGGCTCTGTACGCACCAATCTTCATCACTACTATAATGGACGTAGAGCTGAAATAGTTTGTCACACATCTCCTCCGTCAGTTCAGATCGGATGAGCTCGAAACTTTTCCTGAAAGTTGTGGTTGATATGAAGCTGGTCTTCGCCGGGTTAAATGGGTAAACTTTGCAGCGATCTCGGAGAAATAGCATTTTTTGTTCTTTCTATATCTGGGCATACTCATAAAACATAAGGGGCCATTTCAGCAGGTCTGAATTTGCATATGGGGCCATCTATTAAATCAAAAGTGTGGGATTATACAAAAATAAGCCGGGAAAGTATTGGGGCCACTATATGTTTAAAACATTCATCCATCTCTGCAATTTTCCCCCTTTATTTTGGTCGTACTCTTTCACCTTACGTGGTTAATCGCTCTTAATTTTTCGAAGTACTGTATGGGAATTCATCACGTGATACACGTCACATAATAACAAAACTGCCTCACCCGACCGAAGCACTGGGCGCAAAGTAGTGCACAGCTCCCAATATGAATACCCGGGGCAAATATAAAATATAATATAAAATCCCGATTAATTTCTTTACTGCAATAAAAACAGGCTAACCACTGCAGATTAACAAGCGAGTGTTCCGGAACGAGTGGAGTCCGTGCGGAGGGTGTCGAAAAAACCCTAGGCGAACTACTTCCTTCGTCAGGTGCTGCCGCCCACTATGCTCGCGGCATCTGTTGTACTAAGTTCGTAGCTTCACGCCATTGCCTCTTCACCATGCGCGAAATAGTTCGTCAAAATAACTTGAGACCTCTTTGAAGAGTGGTGGAGTTTAGACAACATCACAACCCCCAGACATTATAATTTCATTTCAACCAAATTGCCCCAACCCCACAAAAAGCCAACACCCTAAAACAACCTGCGCCACGGGTATTATGCTATTTCATTGTAATTAGAGCTTGGGGGACTAATAACTCAATGGACTGCAATTAATGTTGCAATATAAAGTATGCGCAGTGAAGATACAACAAAATAATCAGTTTTAATTAGGAGAGCAACGGCCATTAAATTCACTCCATCCTGTCATTGACTCAACACAGCGTCTTTACCTAAGAACACGGGAAGCCATTGTTTTTTTTAACTGTCCGTAATTGTGAGGTCATTGGACCAAAAAGTCACCATCCTGTGTCTGCAATTAGGAGTAGAGATGTGTCCGCCCTACAGATGTTTTGGTTAAAGGAAATGACTTAGAAAAAAATCAGGTCCATAATGCAGAGGTGTCTGCAAGGAGAGGTTCTACTGTAGTGTATGCCAAGAAAGGTCAAATGTTTGTTCGATGAACTTGCATGTAATTCAACAACTGCTGTTAGCTACTGTACATTATGCTACCTCTAAAAGGAGTTTTATAAACTGAACCAATCACAGACTTGAGCTTGTAACTTATTCCAGGATGCAGACTTTGATGAAGCACGAAGGAGTAAAGGGTAATCTCCACGCTGATTCGCACCATATGGACGTTGAGGACCGCTTTGATGTCCTTGTTGATGCTAATGACCAGTTGCTGGAAAGAGTTGTAAGTAAAAATTGATTTGCATACTTGCATTGACAGCGGAAAAAGTGGGAAAGATTTCACCACAGACCAAGTCCATCCCAACACATGCATCTGCAACGAAAATATACTGCGTTGTGTTTATCTTTTGATGGGTTATGATGCTGAGCCTGATCACACCAAGTGTATCATTTCAGTCTTGATAATTTTGGACAGGCGAGAAGAGCTGCTGATTTTGTCCACATAAGTTACATCCCCTGTGTGGGATGTTTAGCCTGCCCTGGCATACGTGAACATGTAGGAACTCAGGTAGAAAGGGGACCTCTCTCTGGTGAGATTATGTTCTTGTGGTCCAGTGCAAACTTTGTTCTTAAGTAACAATTTTACATATCAATCTTATGCTCTCAACCTTGTTCCAGGGCAACCTCCTGGATGAGGCCGCCGGCATCAAGAAAGCAGAGACGTCACTGGTTGTTGCATCCACTGCTCCAAAATCAACAGCAACAAATGCCAGCTGGAATAAAAAGGCAAGTACTGATAAGGAGTGGCATTTGTAAGCCCAGAAGGTGTGAGACTCCAAGAGCATTTCCTTGTGAAACTGAAAGAGATGATATTGCCTGTTTTTTTCTTCTTCTGTGTTCTCAATTCAGAAATGTTTTCCATTCTGGGCTTTTCTGGGTTACAAAGTACAAACTGCTATAAAATCAATGGTCTACTACTAGTCAAGATGCTGGGGTAAAATTTAGCCGTTGCAAATACTTGGGGCAGTAGTAGCGGAGTGGAAGAGAGTCGGCGTCATGATCAGGAGGTCATGGGTTCAACTCCCGGCCGAGTCACTGCTGAGTTCCCGTACTGGTCAAGTTCAAGTGAGACTGAGAGCCTTCTGGTTGCTCCTTGAAACCCCTGATTGATTTCTGTGGAGACCGGGGTAATAATATGATATCCCAAAAGTGCTTTGATCAGGCAAACATGGAAAAGCGCTATATAAGAATTCAATATGATTATGACTCCAGCTCTCGAGCTGAAGTCAGTATTGTTGTTGCTCATTATTGGCTCACCGTAAGGGGAGTCTATATGATAACGCTGTGTCCGTCGTCGTCGTCGTCGTCGTATCCTAACAGTGGCACGTTTCTTAACTGCTAGGGCTATGAACTTGAAACTTTGTACACAGAATGCCCTAGGTCAGCTGACCTCTGACACTGATTTTCGGTCCGATCTGATTCTCTGTTTGGCCACCAGGGGGCCAAATGTCGATATCTAAAAAGTGTGATATCTCGCTTATTAGTGACTTGTTTTCGATAAAACTTTTGTTGTAGGTACTCATAGCAAATATACATTTTATATTATACGGGTTTTTAATTTGACCTTGTTTTCAAGGTCACAGAGGTCATATGGCGTAAATTGGCCATTAGAGTGTAAACTATGGCACGTTTCTTAACCACTAAAGCTATGAACTTGAAACTTGGTACATATAACCCCCTATATCACATAGCCTCTGGTGCTGAATTTTGGTTCGATCTGATTCCTAACTTTGCCACCAGGGGGCCAAAAGTGGAAATCTAAAAAGTGTGATATCTCGCTTATAAGTGACTTGTTTTCGATAAAACTTTTGTTGTAGGTACTCATAGCAAATATACATTTTATATTATACGGGTTTTCAATTTGACCTACTTTTCAAGGTCACAGAGGTCATATGGCGTAAATTGGCCATTAGAGTGTAAACTATGGCACGTTTCTTAACCACTAAAGCTATGAACTTGAAACTTGGTACATATAACCCCCTATATCACATAGCCTCTGGTGCTGAATTTTGGTTCGATCTGATTCCTAACTTTGCCACCAGGGGGCCAAAAGTGGAAATCTAAAAAGTGTGATATCTCGCTTATAAGTGACTTGTTTTCGATAAAATTCTTATGGTAGGTACTGTTAGGAAGAATACATCACATGTTTTACGGGTTTTCAATTTGACCTACTTTTCAAGGTCACAGAAGTCATATGGCGTAAATTGGCTGTTAGAGTGTAAACTATGGCACGTTTCTTAACCAGTAAAGCTATGAACTTGAAACTTGGTGCATATAACCCCCTACATCAGATAACGTCTGATGTCGAATTTTGGCCTGATCTGATTCTTTATTCGGCCACCAGGGGGCCATAACGGAAAAAGGAAGAAGTGCAATATCTTGCTTATTTATGTGAATTGTTTTCGATAAAATTTTATGGCAGGGACTCCTAGCAAGGATACATCACATTTCCTATGATTTTTGGATTTGACCTCCTTTTCTAGGTCACAGAGGTCAAATGGCGTAAATTGACCGTTCGAGTGTAACTATGGCACGTTTCTTAACTGCTAAAGCTATGAACTTGAAAGTTGGTACATGTAACCCCCTACATCAGATAATCTCTGACACCGAATTTTGGCCTGATCTGATTCTTGATTTGGCCACCAGGGGGTCAAAACTGAAAAAGTAGGACGTGCAATATCTCGCTTATTAATGTCTTTTTTTTCGATGATTTTTTTATTGCAGGGACTCTTAGCAATCACATGATATTGATCTTATTGATGTCATAGACAATTATTGGTTGGATCATAAACTTATATATACTGCCCTGTCTTATTACTTGACATCAATACACATCTAAAAAAAGTCTTCATGCCTGATTGTGTTCACCATATTCACCTCTAAACTAAGCATGATCCTGCCTACTAAAAGATGTATACGGTGAGCACAATGGCCCCTGGCCGTTTCATTATTATTATTATTATTGCATTGAAAATTCACAAAATTTGCGTAAACGCTGGCACTGGCTACAGACTTTCTTTAAAAAACCCTGCCACCCAAGGTGTTAATCTTAGTAGTAGAGCTCATGCCTTATCTAGATTGTTTCAAATGAATCCAACAACCTGGCATTGGCAACCACTTTGGGCGGCGAATTCAATGGCATCCCAACTCTCTCTCTTCAAAGCTGACTCATCTCTGGTCTTACAGGGATTTTGCCCTCAATTTGAAGTTGGGTTTTTTTGGGGGGGGGGCATTTTAAATAAAATATTTTAACATTTCTTATCTTTTATTTAAGACCTACATTTATGTACATGTATATGTTTTCCAGCTGATTTTCATCACAAGTGTCAACTGGAATTCACATTACTCAAGCTATATGTGAACACATTTCGAGGTTTATGATGCAAAAACTTATCTTTCTAAAGATGTTCGAGAGTTCATGCGACTTTTAGTTCATATTAAAGCTTCTTTTCAGCCAACAACGCCATCCACTGCCAAAAAGTCAAGCTACAGGCTTCTTGCTGCCAGGTTTGTGCAGAGGCCTCAGTTGAAGTTCAAGGAAAAGGTTGATAACACATCGAGACCATTCTACCCGAAGTTAACAGTGAAGCCACATGCGCTGAAATCTTTAAACGGTGAGTGGAAGTGCACAGTTAGACCACATTGGCATTCTTATTCTTAGCCCTTAGAAGCCTAGGTTCCCCAGAGGTACCCACCTCCGTACCCTGGGTTCCTGGGGTATTTAGAGGGTATTTGAAAAGAATCTAGAATAAAAACTATAAGAGAAAACCTTTCCAACTGAAGTTTGTGATGTTCATCTAGCTTTCCTCTATCTATTAAAAAAGAGTTCTGAATGAAAGAAGACGCCCCCATTTCTTTAAACGGAGGCGAAAATGCGAGTGGTGGCCACTTTCTTGACATTTTTACCGAAATCAGCTCTTTCCCAGCCCTAGGCACCCTGCTGGGCTGCCCTATGAGAAGATTGTCTGCTTGACTGGCGTCAGCAACACGCTGAGCGATGGGAGAGACATCCTGTGGTAGGTGGCTGAACTAATACTTGTTCAGTAGCTGATAGCAATGGGCCTAACCATTTGGTACCAAAACCGGCCGCTCGGGTATATGTGCTTCTTGTCAGCGGCACAGAAACCGCCCGCTCGGGTTCTAGGGGTTAAGGTGTTGACTTTTGAAGGCAGAAAGATAGGAACATTAGTTGGTTGTGTGTGCGTGTCTGCACCAAGGAGAATCAATATCCTGTGTGAGACAGCTTCAGACGGCACAATTTGGATATGATACTGTGACGTCTGTGTTATTACCCATTCCAGAATCACTCACACATTTGCACAAATAGTACAACTGTCAAAATGCACTAAACACAACTAAAGAAAAAGAAACAATAGCTCAAATGATTGTCATAAAAAAGTTCTTTGATTTTTTTGGAAAAGTGTTCAATCTCAAGACACAGCTTTAAAAGGAAAGCTGAAGAAACCACTGCATGTAACGTCAAATGTTGATGTCAGCTCCAATCAATGTCACAATCATAGCGAATACCAGTCACAGTTTTTAACATGATCAGCAAACTATCTGACTGATTTCACTTGTCCTTCGGTCTTGGAGCTGGCTTCTGGGCTTTTCAGTGCGTCAAGCCATTGCTGAGGTTGCTGAGGTTGGAAACCCCTGGATGCTTCTCCGGGTGGTCTGCATCACCCATATCCAGATGAGGACCATATGTAATGGTCTGCGTCAACACTCAAGTCATGCTTGTAATTCACCTCGGAGACCCAGAGAAAATATTGACCATAAAGGTCTGAACTCACTGTCGCGTTTTTACGCGGCCTTTCGACGTTGCGTTAAAACGCCGCGATTAGCGCCACAAATGGTATCCATTGAATTCCATAGATGTGTTCCCACTTGGGCGAAGCGACAAAATACCTTGTTTTTGACGCGGCGTTCCACGCGCTCGGGCAAAAGTACGTTGCAAAATTAGCGACCGAAGCGTAGAATTCGCCGCAAATTATAACATCATCGTGGGGTCTCGTGATATAAATTGTAAGGTTGACAGAGGTTTAAGTTGTGGTATTAAGATAGGCATTTGTCACTGCAGTGCCGGTACATGTGTGCAGTTAGGAATTGTCTCCCAAACCCATTGGCACCATGTCTTCAGACCTGATAGAGAGATTGATAGTTCAAATCGAAAAACATCCTTCGATTAATGACAAATCCTTGTCAGAATATAAAGATGTTGACAAGAAGGAAGGTATCTGAAGAAAAAAATTGTCTGCGCTTTCTTTTTCTCTTCGCATACAGGTACGATACCATGATTTCAGCAAAATCCGAATCCGAGTCAGACATTTTTGCAACACGTCTGTGCCAGCTGTTTGGTATGGAAAGTCTATACCCTTGTCTGCACCCTTTCACCGCCAGCGATTATACGCTTCAGTGAGAACAGGTTACAAAATCTCTGTCGCAACGTTTTCCCGTCGTGTGAAATCGCAGCGTTTTTTCCAAGGCGTCAAAAGACGACAGTGAGTTCAGGCCTTTATATTTCAGACTTAGAGTTTTAAACACAACGTTCACTATTTTCAGAAAGTATCCGATTGAATCTGCCTGACGATGATGAAGAGGATGAGAAGATAGTGTCTAATGAGTAAGAAATAGTTTATGTAATAGCCACTTCAATACCGCAATGTCGCTTTGCCTGAGACTTCTAGTTACTCCTGTAGTCCAACGAGATGCACTTATTGTTTATGACTAATTTTGAATCCCCCTTCCGCAGAGTTTTCATCACTGTTTGAATTTCTGATTGCATCTTGGGAATTGGTTGGAATTTTTTGGGATCCATCTCAAAATTGATCATAAGACTATGTCATTCATATAGAAGAGATCTGATGAAGCGAGTTATAGATAGCAGATGCACCCATTTAAGAGGCCAGTGGTGTTGTAGTTCGTGTGCTAGACCTCGGTTGCACGTTCAAATCACTTCCTAGTCACCTCATTCTTTCCAAAGAGAAGTCGTTGTTTAAGGGGGACTATGGACGGGAGCAGGGGGATTAAGTAGGCTATCTTCGGTTGACTAATATGCACACATGGCCCTTGGTCATATTTTATTCAACACTCAATATATTCCTCGTAAAAGCGTGAATTAATAGTTTAGACGTACTGTGAGGTGGACAAGACCCCCTATTGGCGACTTGGTGTGTTTATCTTGCCTACCTAGATGCTGCCTTTAGAGTCCCTTTAACTGATGGTCTTTATTTGTTGCTACTCAAAGATTTCTGTACGCCAAGCGCTTTTGATGAAAAAGCAGAATTCAAAATTTTTTCCTGCTTCACCAAAGACTGTCACGTGTGTGAGCTATTCTAATGTAAATTCAAAGGGATGGTTTTGGAGAAACTTGTTATAGAATACATGTAGTAGAGAGTTTAACATCAACTCAATGGCTGTCCAAGATATTTTTTATGTCGTTTGGGCTCTGGGTGTCAGATCACAAACAGGTTTGACATTATTTCAGGCCTACAGCATAATGCACTATGTAAGAACTTTTATTTATTTATTTTTTACCATCAAGGTTCTACAACTTGATATTTCAGTTACCCCCATCCATATGAGTATGAGATCAACCAGCTAGAGTATGACCCATCCAAGCTAGAGAAACAGGTTCCAAAGGCAAGGAAAAGTTGAGGAAAAAAACTGTGATGTGCAGTAGATTTGTCAGCGCATACAATACAAAAGCGAAAAAAAAAAGAAAGTTGTTTATGCCCAAAATAGAATATTAAGTCCGGGAGCCAGGGGGTCCAACCTGGAAATGACGGATGAAGTTTTTTTGGTTCACCGCAGGGGAGTCTATACAACACCGCTGTGTCCGTCGTCGTCGTCCGTTGTCATCGTCGTCATTGTCTGTATCCTGTTTTAAAAACAGTGGCACGTTTCTTAACCGCTTGAGCTATGAACTTGAAACTTTTTACACAAGACCCCCCTGGTCAGGTGACCTCTGACAATGAATTTCGGTTGGATCTGATTCTGGACTTGGCCACCAGGGGGCCAGAAGTGGAAACCTAAAAAGTGTGATATCTCTCTTACGAGTGACTCGTTTTCGATGAAATTGTTATGGGAGGTTCTCCTAGTATTAGCATACATCATGCATCATACAGGTTTTTGACTTGAAATAATTTATTAAGGTCACAGAGGTCAAATGACGTAAATTGTCCGTTTGAGTGTAACTATGGCACGTTTCTTAACCGATAAAGCTATGAACTTGAAATTTGATACACATGACCCCCTATGTCATATAATCTCAACGAGTTTTTGATTTGACCTAATTTTCAAGGTCACAGAGGTCAGATGGCATAAATTGTCCGTGGCACGTTTCTTAACCGCTTAAACTATAAACTTGAAATTTGGAACACATGATTCCCTATGTCATGTTACCTCTGACACCAAATTTTGATCCGATCTGATTCTCGACTTGGCCACCAGGAGGCCAAAACTAAAAAAGGTAAAAAGTGCAATATCTCGCTTATTCGTGACTTGTTTTCGTGATTTTTTTATGGTAGGTACTCCAAGCAAGGATACATCACATGTCATACCAACTTTGGTTTGACCTACATAATATACAAACAGCATGTTGTTTAACCAGGATGAATTCCTAACCACCAAATATCTATACGGTGAGCACAGTGGCCCCTGGCCGTTTTATTACTCTGTAATTACCATCACTATCGGCACAGAAAATAAAAGTACTTGGATTTGGATGAACAGACAGGTTGATGTCATAATCTATTCCACTGATGTTGTGCTATAATCTGATGCCTTTTGTTCACTTTAGGAGCCTCTGCCCATAGAAGAAACACCATTAACATTTGTGGATAAATTACCTGATTTGGAGAAGATGATTTCGGTGCTGAGAAAGGAACAAGAAATTGCTGTGGATTTGGAGGTATGATCAAGAAGAGACTGGTCTTGTTCCTAACTCCACTCTCCTGTTTAACCCTTTCACTGCCAATAACGTTTTAAAACGTTATTGAAAATAGGTTGCTAAATTGCCAATAACGTTTCAAAACGTTATCTCTGTGTTTCCATCTACTCATCAAAAAGTAAACCAAACTATTGGTTCTACGTTGATTTAAACCTCCCGCCATGTCTTCGGAAGTGTTCTCGGAAGCATTCGGTTCAATCTCGTGCCCAGGAAGTGGGTATTTCGAGTCGGGTGAATTGGTGAAGATAGACCAATTTGAGATCAATTTGCGTGATCAGCCTGATTCTGATGGTGATAATGTTGGGGGTAATGATATAAGTAGTAGTGACAATGACTCAGGTGATGGTGGGCAGGGGGCGCAGCCTGCTGCAGCTGGTGATCAAGCTGCACGTGGCCGTGGGCGCCCAAGAGGGCCCCCAGCTCCTGCTACAAAAAAGTGGTAAAAATGGCAAAAATGCTGGCAAGATGGGGGAATAACTTTAAAATAGGGCCGGCAGTGAAAGAGTTAACGAAGACCAACAGTGACCTCGAGAGCACTGTATTGGAGATCATCGCTTGTTCTATGACTATTACCATTTTACAGGTTGTTTGGATGAATGCGAAAACCTGAAACATGTTAAGCTCAAGACAAACTTGACATTCTCAGCAGTAAATGAAGATATAACGGCCTAATATCCTTTGCAGCTGTGACCATGTTGGACAAGACTGGTCATTCTCAGAATATCCATTGTTCAGAATGACAGATAATTGAACGATTTTGTCACAATGTGCATGTGTCATGTTGTTGCATTCTATCTTTCAGCATCATTCCTACCGTTCCTACCTGGGTATCACATGCCTGATACAGATCTCGTCCAGGAGCCAAGATTGGATTGTTGATGCCCTAGCTCTCAGGTCGGACATTCATCTGCTAAATGATGTGATGACAGACCCGAACATCATCAAGGTAACACAGGATCATTTTCAAAAATTGGATAATAAATTCTGTCCAAACCAAAATGTTCCTTGAATAATCATGAATATGCTTTCAATTGAATTCTTTGAGAATTGTGTCTGGTATAGCTCTTGTGGACTACTACAGTATGGATTACAACCGGCAATAATTTTTTAACCCAGAGAGCTTGACAATAAAAAATAGCTCTTGTGTTGGATGGAACATGGGCAGATAATGAACTTGATTTTTGTGACTTGCCACTCTGGGTTTGACTCTTTTGATGGGTAGACTTGTTTTATCTGATTTGAGCATTATTCATTTATTTGAGGATTTGAAATTTTGTGACATTATTGGTCCTGGAACAAAAACATCTGATGTGTAAAGGCAGCAGCTGCTGTTGACTATCTTACACGTTTGGGAAATCGAGGTGAGTATGACCGACTGTCTGGTGTAAGCTCGACCATTTCTTATCACCCTTCGTACTGGATCTTCCAGGGAATGATTTGAGAATCTGTGTGTCCTGTTCTTTCCAGGCACTCCATGGTTCTGACAGTGATGTGGATTGGTTGCAACGTGACTTTGGTGTCTATATCGTCAACATGTTTGATACTGGCCAGGCTTCCAGGGTGCTGAACATGTCTCGCTTCTCCCTTGCCCACTTGATGAGTCATTATTGTCAGGTGACGGCGGATAAACAGTATCAGTTGGCTGACTGGAGAATAAGGTTTGTCAGGTTCATTTTTAGCTCAGCTGACAAAAGTCAGCAGACCTGGTAAAAAAGCTTTTCAAAATGGTGTCCGTCGACATGAGTGCATGTTTTGTAACTGTAAGACCTAGGCACTTCCAATCTTGCCATGAGGAAGAACAGCCAAGGAAATGCCCCTGACAGAAAATTTAGCACAGTTCGACTTAAATTCTTCTCACCAGGGGGCTAAAGGCGTAGATTACAAATAAATTTTTTGTCGCTTTATTCCAATAGATAGAGGTTTGAAACAAATTTGAGGAAGTTTTCGTGCAAGTAGATTTTGATATGAAATTGGAATAGGTTTGATTGATACTACAAGTTGGTGTTGCTGAGCAAAAATCTGCATTGATCAAGTTTTAAATTGATTTGAATTTTCCGCTATTGTATAACTTCGAAGGTTGTGAGTTTATCCTTCAAGGAAAAAAATTCCCTTTTCACTTGTATATTACATTTTCTTTATTTTTTTAAAAATTTGACAGCGGCCATCTTTGAAGTCATATTTTGCCATTTTATAGCCTTTGGCTGTAGCTAGAGTGACTAAATTGTCGGTGTATCTGATAAGTCTCCATTACATATCACCCAGGTATTCGACTAATAAGTGGCACATTTTGTTATTATTTGTCGAAGAGTCTTTTTACTTTGGTATACATGTATATGCGTGATATAGGCCTATCAATAGGTAAACGAAAATAATTGAGGTTGAAAGAGACCTACCTGGTACTTTCCATGTTTTGTGCATTGTATTTAACCCATGTATTTCAGCTGAGCACCTGGCCCTTGTGCCTCTTGTTTACCCGTTGGGACATGATTTTGAATTGACAGGACACATTTTATACAGAATACACACATTGTTTTTGTGTGTTTTCAACTCAAAATATTTGTTTTCTGATGGGAGAATAAGAAACATGAATAAACTTGTATAATATCATCATGAAGAATAGAAATTTTAAAAAAAATCCAATCCTTTCCATTCATGATTCTCACACACTTTTAGGACGATACATGAAAGTCTATCAACATTAAGTCATTGAATACAAGTCTTTTGTAGAGCCCTGCCCAGGGAGCTAAGTGAATTTATTTGTTGATTTCACCACGTAGGAACTACTTGTAGTTGCGGCCCTTATCAATACAAAAGTACAACTTTACCGTACCGTTGTTGACCGTAGAGGCATTCACTAACGGTAACCTTCAAAGAGGCGGCCTCCCATCCCGAAATCCTGTGTACTGATAGTGAGTGATACATTTGGGAACATCTATTCGAGAGACATTATCAGTGACAAGGAGTAGAGAATTAACAAATAGCGCTTGAACAGGATAGCGTACTGAGTAGCGCTTTATAAATAATAGACATTATTTATTATTATTATATACATCTTTTCTGATGATCTGTCATGACACTGTTGACCATTCTCTTTTACTATTTTTCCGTGGTGAAATAGTTGATAGAATTAGGCCTATTAGATTAATTAGAGAAAGGTTTTACTTGTTCAGTTGTCGTTCTTCTGATTGTGAATCCTGCATAGATACTATTGTCTGGTGTGTCCCAGTTGGGAGATCTCTGTTGTGAAATATAGAGAAACTTTCTCTTTTCTACTATTACTAAATCAGGAAACCACGGCAAATGCAGGAAACTAGTTAACACCGGAAACCCGCACAGTTTTCACTGTTGTTTCATTGTTTTCAATATAAGTTTGTAACCGACCACAAAACCTGTGAAAGTCAAACAGGGGCGAACCCAAGCAATCAAGTTTCTCAGTGAACCCTGTCACCACCTGGCTTGTTGTCTTGATATTTTGATGCCTGTTTACAGACCCCTGCCCGATGAGTTGATCAAGTATGCCCGCGAGGATACTCATTATCTCCTCTACATCTATGACAAGATGAAGATTGAACTAATCGAAAAAGGAAATGCTCAGAAGAATCTGCTGATATCAGTATTTGACCGCAGCAAACAACTCTGTCTCAAGGTAAGAATGGTGGTGCGTGTAAATCCCGGTAAAATTGGGTGATTAAAAAAGTACTAAAACAAAAGAATTTATGGTAATATATTTGTTTGACACAGGAAGTTCTTGGAATTGGTTCCCTGTAAGAGGTGCATCCAGGTCCCTGCAGGGGTCAAAAACAAATCGGCTCGTCCGACGCCTGGGACTAGCCACTTTTTACCTTGGGCTAGCAGAAGCAACTAGCCCGAGGGACTAGTGCCTTACCTTGGCAGCCTGACAACCTCTAGATGTTGGTTATAATCCACAATACACCATTCCATTCACCCCAGGATAATCTTTTCAAATCCCAGCAAAGATCCCTGCTGATTCTCACTACTCGGTAAACCCAACCATGCATTCTGTTTATAGTAATACATTGTGTACATGATCAGCTCTGATTGGATGTATGGGTGGCACTTTCTTCCGATGCTAGCCCTCCCGTCAAATGCACTATGATAGATCGTGTGTGTACATGGGGGATGTTTCATTGTAGGAATAACGCCCTATTAATTCCGATTAATTAATCAGCGGCCTTCGGGAATCTCTGTTGAATCACGTGGAATTGTCGTGTGGTGGCTTGGCTCGGGTTAGCAGCTTTTGCCCATGGGCTAGTCTTCTTAAAAGGTAGTCCTGGGCTAGTAGGGAAAATTAGGATTTTTTTACCCCTGCCCTGATGTGCTTGTTGGTGGCCATTTATATGACGTTGACGAGTTAGATTCCTAGGTGCAGCTCTGCTGGCACTTACCATCAAATGTCCATTTCAGTTGATTCATTTCACTGGCAGAATTATAAAAAGCCTGTGATGAAGAGAGTCACTTGGGAATGTATTATAAGCCGGAAGGTGTTTAAACTCCATGCAGATACCAATCATCGAATGTCCATTTCAGTTTATTCACTTTAATTGCAGAAATATAAGAAGCCTGTTTGTGATGAAGAGAGTCACTTGGGATTATATTACAAGAGCCGGAAGGTGTTTAACTCCCAGCAGATGTTTGCTCTGAAACAGCTGTTTGCCTGGCGAGATAAGGTTGCTCGCGATGAGGATGAGAGTTTGGGGTGAGTACTTACTTATTCTCCACAATATGGTGACCAAAGTCCTCATCTGTTTGATCATTTTTGTGTCTTAAAACCTGGATGGTTGCTAGTCTCTGTGAATTTTGATTGATGCCGATGGTTTGACTGCTTCCATTTACCTTATTCAGTGTCTCTCTCCTCTTCTTAACCCTGTAAGGACTACAGGTATTTTGATGGTAACACCGGTCCGACAAAGTTGCGCTGAATGAAAAATGTACAGCATAGAATCTGGGGAATCCCCTCTGTGTGTTTCTAAAACACGGACTAGGCCATTTGCTGCAGCCGGAACGAAGTTCTAACGTGTACTTTATTGCTCGCACAGATGCGAGATCAGGCCGTCAGGACGGAAATCGGTTGCTCTCAGCAGTGCGAGATCAGTCCTTAACACTTTCAGCGCCATTCGACGTAATTTTACGTCTTGCAAGTTCACACGGTTGAGCCATCCGACGTAATATTACGTCGCATTTTTAAATTTCCCGCTTTGTCTTCGAGGCGACTAGCAGCGCAGTATAGGGGAAAATAATTTAACTATACAGCGCTTGAGGTGATAGTATGATGTTCAGCCAATGTGCTATTTATAGCCAAGATCGTCTGCATTCGAATAGGCGCAATGGCAGGTCGAAGATTGATGACGGGGGAGATGAAGCCGAGAGTATGCCAAAAAGCGGGTATTCGGAAAGACACCAGATATTACTGTTCTATGTGTGGGGTACCATTGTGCAAAATCAAGTGCTTTGCTGACTATCATTCCAAATTAGCATTGTAAAGAGATCTAATAAAGAAGAACCAACACAGAAAATTTCATGTAATTATCTTTATTCCTTCTATTGTTTTCATAATTTTGAAAAAGGGTAAAAAGGGGCGTAACCTTGGCCCCTGGGGGAAGTATGCTAAATATGGCTGGGCGCTGAAAGTGTTAAAGGGTTAAGTAACTGGGATAGTTGGTTTGTGGTGAGTGACCACTTTGTAGAACAAGGCCAGACTTATGTTCATTGATTGCTATATTCTGCCCACAAGTCTGCAATTGCATCTGTGGGGTTTCACATATACCTCTGCCAAGATATGCTGGAATCTTTCAAAAGGGAACTTGTGCCCACAAAGAGCATTAAAGGTAATTTACCCATGTGATTTTTCTGACTTTTCCAGCTATGTCATGCCAAACCACATGCTGTTGCATATCTCGGAACTTCTGCCCAGGTTTGTACCATTTCATTTACAGATATTCTTTGCATTTCATCACTCAAAATTGTGGCAGATTGACAAATTATAACTGATATTATGGTCAAAATAAGGATATCAAATTAATTGATACTCGGTATAGCCTGCATATGTGACCCGCCATGGCAAAATGAGTCGCATGTTGCTCCGAGCTTGATAGGTTGAGACGGACTGGTTGTTCATTTCACTATTGTCTGCCTTTTGTGAAATCTGAGTATAAAACTTGTCATTTTATTTTATAGTGTAAACCAAGAGGTCCTCAGCAACAAAGTTTTAGGCAAATCTGAATTATTTTATATCATTTCATATGCTGTCATTGGTTCACTGTCCCATACATAACCTGGAAGAAACAATAGACTTCAAACTGATATAAATTGTCAATAGAAAATAGTATTCAAATTCCGTCTTCAGTTCCTTTTTCCTATGATGTGTACAATTTGGTTCAGAATGGAATTACTCATAATTTGTTGACTCCCTGGTTGACACAAAGCGCCGCTGATCTTGAAACAACCCGTATATCATTTTCTTCTATTATGTCCAGGTGTCATTTTAGGCTCATCTTCTGTGCGACATGCGACTCATTTTGCCGAGGTTGTTCACATGTATTGCTAAGTTAACCATCGGTGAAACATCATCTTCAGAGGTGTTTATTTAAGGCCAGGTATAGCAGCAGCATAATGCAGTGGTCCAGGTTGTTGATTGCTTCTCATTACTGGCGGACATTCAAGATGCCGTTGTAAAGTACGAAAATTCTTTATAAAAATTGGGAATTAATCATTTATGCAATGTTTTGTTCTAAAAATCTAAAGATCGAAATTGTCAAATCTGTTTCCGAACACTTAGTAATATACATGTTTGTTTCTTTCAGGGAATCACAGGGTGTTCTAGCGTGCTGTAATCCTATCCCACCTTTTGTACGGCAATATCTCAGTGAAATCCACAACATCATCTTGGAGGCAAGAGACAAACAACTGATAAAGGTGAGTTCTTAACAAAAGTCAAACTTGCAGTTTTGCCTCCAAATCTCAAAAGGGACAATATAGGCAGCAGCTAGGCAGGCAAGATAAAATTACACTAAGCTGACAATAGGGGTCTCTCACATCTCACAGTTGGTCGAAATGATTCACGCTTGTACAAGGGATATATTTAGTTTTGAGTCTGACATGACCAAGGGCACTTACTATGTATACTAGTCAACTGAAGATGGCCAAATTAGCCCCTCCCCTGCTGCCTATAGTCCCCCTATAAGGAGGAGAAAAGCGTGTTGGTGTTGGGCTAGCTCTCATGTGAAGCTCTCGACTGACGCCAGCTCTACAACAAACCCATGCAGTGAACAGATTCTGCTCTGATGACTTACGTCAGTCCACGGTCATACCCCGTCTGAAGCAGACGTGCTGTTAACTTCTCTCATCTTTTGCGTTTTCAAGATAGCTCTCATGTGAAGTTAAGCTTCTCTCTGCAGGGGGACTACAGATACATCATGTGTTTGGAAAAAATGATGATGCATGGGACTTGAGGTGTTGATGGAGGGGGGACTGCTTAATAGGCCTGCAGCAGTAATATTAAAATTAGCATGTTAACAGTCAAACCTTGTTACTGCATACCCCATTTATAACGTTTACACCCCCACAGTGCATATCTCCAAGTCCCGAATTTGTGTGAGGTGTCACTCCATTCACAACGTGTAACATGTGAACTTCAGCCCAAAGTTAAACTTTCACTGCAAAAAGCATAGTGGCCATTGTTTCGGGGGGAACTCTTGCACAGCACACAGAATTCCAGATGCCAGGAAACGACTTGCATGCATCGAACAGTTTGTACCTGCTTGGAGAATGAGGTTGGTCGCGGTCAACTTTATTGTGCAGGCAGACGCTGTATGAAAGAATAACACAGGGTTGGCTGTAGTGTAGATGATAGTGCAATTGGAGCCAATGAAGACAGCGCCAAAACTTCTCAATGTCAACAAAGGTTTTTTACTTTCGGAGTTGGGAGTTTTGAAAGATTTGATGCATTTGCGACTTTAGTGGGTTTTAACGTTATCGAAGTGTCTTCTTTGCATACATGTCACTTCAAATGGTAGATATGACACGTTACAGAAATTATATGGTGGACCTAGTATCAAGATTCATGCTTCCTGTTTCAGCTTCTTGCTGATAATAAGCACATGAGACCAAGTGTTCTTGAACATCCCAAATACAATGCCAGCAGCCTGCTCAACTGTCCACATGACCTGTCGCATGCTACGCCTGAGGTTGGAGAAGACCAGAAGAACCAGGTCAATCTAGGTATGCCAAGCTCATCACAAAGACTGAAATGTTTTTGCAGAAATCTTATGTCTGCGTCAGATAAAAAAAACTACTTTGCCTATCCTGGGTGAAAATATCATTCCAACTTGCTGTTGGGTGAACTAACATTATTACATTACAACCTGGAATCCCCCATACCTCGATGAACCAAAAGGCATCATGTTACCATAAAAACTGATGTTGCCCGGTGATGTCAAATCTGCGGACAACATTTAAAAAAAATATATAACCCTGAGGAACGTGACAACGCCAGAGACCAGGGTTGATATCACATTTTGAGGGAAAGAAAAATTTATTTGCCCAAGAAAAAGGGGCAAACTTTCTTTATTACATGAGTACCCTGAAATTCCAACACACCACTGCAGATTGATTCACAATTTTTTAAAGTTCACTGCACCCTTCCTACCAATGAGTGGTTCATAAATGATGATGTTGCCCGCAGAGGTGACATCATCTGGCATCGTTTTTATGGACCGGTCACATGATGTTGTTTGTCTAATTAAATAGTGTATGAAAAACAGTAATGGTGGACCGCTCATGGGTTGGAAGGCCACACTGAACTGTTGCAAAACATGACTTTATCTGCAGTGGCGCGTCAGAAAGTTTTCGATTGCTCTGAACCGCCATATCGATGATGTCCATTAAAACAACTGGATTACCCCACTTGGGAATCCCCGGCTACGTCATTTTATTCATATCATTGAGCCAATGCACTGGGCTATCCAAATATGTAATAAAATATGCGGGTTTCTATTCTTGGTGTCAGGGAATCACGATGGGGAATCCCCGGATTTCATTTACTGCAGTAAGTTCGCCATTTGCACCATTCTATAGCAATCAAGTGATTTTGGCTCCGAGATGGCGAGGAATTTTCAACTTGTTAGACATGATTTTGAATTCCTACAATAGGCCTACATGAAGATATTTGAAAAAATTCATGTCTGGATTTGTATACTCCCCCAAAAAATAGGTAGTTACAGATGGAAAGTGCCAAAAAAATAGGTGGCTCTTTTGGGTTAATACTTGTATAAATCGAATAGTATTATTTCTTTAAATGGGTGCTATGGTTTGATATTTATAAAATGGAATACCGAGTCCAAAAGCATTGTTTAGGACACGTTTGTTCAATTTTTTATATGATCTGTGCTATCATTGAGACGCCATGGACTTTTGGCTCAAACTCTCAGCTCACGGTCAAAAGGTCATCCCTGGTTCGAAGCCCATAGTCAGTGTGAGTCCTTAGCAACATCACTTTACCTAACTTGCCACACTCAACGTTTGCCTAAAAAATGGGTGCCATACCGGTCAGAAATGGTCCAGAGGTAGTGTTGAATGTGCAATTCAGTTGAGTTCGACTGAAAAATTTTCAGGATAGTCCAGTGTTAAAGTGTGAAGTCAAACACAACCTCTACCCAAATTGATATCAGACTAGAAACCCCAACTTCAACTAATTTAAAAACTTTGACTTCAGATACATCAATGATTGCTACAAGTTCCTTACTGTTCAGCTCAAAGATGGCAATACAACCGGAATCGGCACCTCCTGCATTGACCTCGGATGCAGTAAGTTTTACAGTACAATATGGCCGCACCTCTTTTTCTCAAATACTATTGGATGAAACCATCTCGTTTAAATGTCAATAGATAACTACAGTGTACATCAACAGCAAATATGAAATTGACAGGTTTGATGTGTTGTCATCCGTGATATATAAAAGGCTGCAGATCAACTCTGCGTGGCGCATAACTAAGAAACTAGTCTAATTATACGATATTGCCTTATTATATCATTTTCTGATGGTCATAAATGTCAAATTTGTAAACATGCTTTGTGGCTCACTAAGTCTTCTACCCATGATATCATATCTCTGTAAACATCTAGGTAGTGAAAATGACAAAATATCTAGGAAAATGTAATCTATTTTCCTGGTGTGAGTGCATTTAGGTCAGTGCACCACAACCATGCAGCCTTATTCCAACAGGTGTGCACAGGCCGCTGGTTGTTTCAGTTCTGAATAACTCAATATATTATGATATATCTGCGAATATCTTCCAAGGAGTTTCATAAAAAAATTCATGCAAACATCATCTTTTTGAAACAATATAGAACTTCTCGTATATTAAAATTCCTCGACAACATATTTTTTGCAGACATTCTCAGGACAGATAACGTCCAAGCTGAAGAAAGTGGAATCCATCCTGGCAACCTTGGTCTCTCCTTTTAACAGGGTAAGATTCATTTTCTTCTAGGTAACTATTTTTCGCTTTGCACAGGCAGTGGGCTAGATGTGATGACTTAGGGAGTCGCCCTACAGCAATGTACAATCACTCACTCAGTAACTACACTACTCGCTCAGTCATTGGGCGTGAAACACTTCAGGGCAATAACTGAAAATTGTCTATGTTTTTGTTGCTCATTGAGGCTGATCAGCAGACGATTCCTTTCTAAAAGTCAGTCACTCTGTCTGTCACTAACTCAAAATGGCCACTAATTGATTATTTGTAAATGTGACTAATGTGAAAATGAAAGCCACATGCACATTTTCACCACAGGGAAAGATGGCTGCCATATGCGATGTCACGTACCATAAATTCTTTCGGTTAGCTTTGGAAATTGGCAAGTTGATGTTAACACAGACCACTTGAGTTTAGGGACCCGGGGACTTCGCTTTTTTAAGCTACATGATAAACTTTTTTTTAGCCCGAGATGCAAGCCTAGCCGCATCCAGAGAGCACCGAAGGTAACAAGGGCTCTGCGGGTCCTCCCTCAAAAAATTTGGGTAGCATTATATGCGTTTTTTGGGAATCGGAGGGCTAAAATTAGAGTAGTCATTGGCCTCTTGGGGAGAGACACTCTGAAAGATTTTTTTGCTCTTAGGCTGAAAGGGGAGTGCCTTCACCCCAAACTCTGCCTGTGCCCCTAACAATAGCTATTTCTTTCAATTGTTTTGCTCTTGCAGGTTTCTAGTCCACAGCCTAAGGTGACTTGGCTGAAGAAACCAAAGTTATTAGGAAAAAGAGTATCTGAACCTCAGAATACTTGGGCAAAGAGAGTTGAAGAGGTAGGTGTTATACTGGTGATTGTCTATGGTTCTATTTTTCACAATAGATCCATGATAGTAAGTTTTACCAATGATATCCAATTTTTTACACTACTGGTACACTTCAAAGATTTGAAAACATCTGCATTTTGTACATTATCTTTAATTTTCCATGCAGCTGGCGAGATATTCCCACCTATCAAGCTATACTAGCGGCTGTTAGGTCTCGAAATATGGATTTGGTTTGTTTTTGTAACTTTGTCAGCTTCAAGCTTCAGTGGAGCCTTTCTTAGAAGATTCCACTTGGTTTGATAATATGCATAATAAAGTTTTTGAAAAATTAACTGTTAACACCGAGGAGCCAAAAGTCCCCAAGCTCTTGTCAGCTCACCTGGGTGAGCTTATGTCATCCCGCCTTTTCCGTCGTTCGTTAACAATGGTGGCACGTTTGCTCACTGTTGAGTCTAGAAAGTTGAAACTTTGTGTGTGGATGTCTTATGATAACATGACTTGACACACAAAAAATCATTGCCATTTGACCTACTTTCTTGGCCCCAGGTAGCCATCTTTGAAAATCTTATTTTGTCAATATCTCATGAACACTGATAGCTAGAACCATGAAATTTCTATTGTCAATAGTTCTCATGAGACTACATGAAATAATATCTGGGTTTTTTATTTGACGTACTTTTGAAGGTCACAGAGGTCAAACTCTATAAGTTTCAGCAAAGGTGGCATGTTTCGTAAATAATTGTCCTAGACTCTTCAAATTTTATATGTAGACACCTATTGGGCATCTGTACATATTAACAAAAACTCAGCTCAATGTGACCTACTTTTTAGGTGTAAGTAGGTCAGGTCATAAAACCCATGTCGGTCATATATCAAGAAACATTCACTGTGTGATCTTTAAATGTGCATCATTGATTGATATGATCAAGCTAACATAGTTCTTATAACATTTTGACCTTGACCTAGTTTCAAAGGTCAGGAAGTTCAAATGCTAAAATTTTAATGAAAGGTGATACATTTCACTACTATTTGCCACAGATTCTTCAAATTTTATATGTAGACATCTATTGGGCATCTGTACAAGTAACTCAATTTAGGTCAATTGTGACCTAATTTTTACCTAGTTATCAAGTTCACAGAGGGCAAACTCTAAAGTGTCATTGATAATGCCACATTGAGAAGTAAATTCCCAGGTGAGCACAATGTCCCCAGGACATTTCATTTTGCTGCTTATGTATAACCAATGGTATAATATAGGTATACAATCTTTGATCTTTTCAGATTAAGAACAAGTGGGGAGCCTTCCTCACGATGGCTGCTGACAAAAGTGACCAAGAGAAGCAACCGACTGACCCAAGTGATGTGAAGATGGAGGAGGGTGAAAGTGTGGCAGAGAAGGTAGGCAATTTCATCCAGCTTAACATGTTAGCGATACGTGAGGTGATTTTAAATGATGATAATGATGACCGAGAATTCTTTTACACAATATCCAATGCTATTTCAATGTTAATGCTATCATGCTATGAAGGGGCTGGGTGGGTTTGAAGCAAGACAAAAGAAGTTAATTAGGTCAATGTCAATTCATTGATTTACCATAATTAATGTTTTGGGCCATGGTGTCATCCATGCAAATTTAAGAAAAATCGCCCTGGTAGTTTTTGCTACCATCACAATCCAAGGGATGGTTCCTTAAGCACCCAGCCCCTTTAACCCTTTCGCTGCGGCATGTCGACTTTTTCCGCCCAGCTCAAAATCCCCTAAGTTGCGGCATGTTGACTTTTTTCGACAAGTCCATAACCTTTAGAAGACCTAACACCCATGCTACACGTGGTTAGTTGGCCATTTAGTGGTCATTTTGATACCAAATTTGACGGGGGTTTGTTCTCAAGATATTTCGGTATTTTGAGGGTGAATATCGACTTTGTGAAAATTCAGAATGGCTTCAAAACGGAGATTGCTCTTTTTGCTGACAGTGAATCTGAATTAGAAAGTTTTGATGATGATTCTGATGGCGAATCTGTGCATAGCGATAGCGATAACAGTACATAGTGTAGGGGGTACTGGAGATTACGATATCATGATATGCGGTCTGATAGCAGTGATGGGGAGGGGGATGATGTTGACCATACTCAGAGGACTGGTTGGAACAAACTTAGGTCCGATCAAGTGCATAACCATAACAACAATAATTGATTTATAATCTAGGACCAATACTCTAACAGCATTTCAATTACATCAAAGCTCTAACTCTAACCAGTTTTGAGATATTTAGCTTCAAAGTTGGTACTATGAAAATGAGCGTTTTTCCCCAAACATGCTCAGCACAGATTGGATATGGGCCCCAAACATGTTCAGCAGCGAAAGGGTTAACTGAAATATTGTCTTCAGATTGTCTCTATTGACTGCATAGTTTTAGTGCTGTTGACTGAGCAATACAACTGACGAAAGTCTTTCCAAATCTACTGGAGAAAATGCCTGAAATGCTGAAAGCTTCTTTAAGCTGCATTTCATGACAAGCTAGAGTCCACATATCTTTGTTGGATATTGACCCACGTAGTCCAGGAGCTGAGCGACTTTTATTTAATGTGCAGGCTACAAATGATTTTAATGTGTTGTGGGATAGAGTATGCCTACCTGACCATAGAAACACAATTCGTAAGCTTTTTTTCGGTGGTGGGTGTAGGAGATAGATGGGTTAGAATGTGTGTTAATGTCTTCTTCATTGGACCACAAATGGTGGGTGTAGGAGATAGATGGGTTAGAGTGTGTGTTAATGTCTTCATCATTGGACCACAAATGGTGGTGTAGGAGATAGAGGGGTTAGAATGTGTGTTCATGTCTTCATCATTGGACCATGAATGGGAGCTCTGTACAGGAGCACAAGCATCAATGTACGCGTAAATCTTGAACGGTTGGATTTAAACCTAAATGTATTACCAACAGGTTATACAGGTAAGTGGCAGTGTGGTTGGAAATGATTTTTATTATGTATTCTGCCTTGATTTCCATAGAAACCAATTTAAACTGTCATTTCCTATAACATATCAAAAGGAGGCTTTAAAAAACATGCTTATTTCACTCAGAGGCACCATGTTTCTATCTGTTGGTATTACATTTAGTGGGTATAAATCCAACCGTTTAGGATTTACGTGTACATTGATACTTGTGCTCCTGTACAGAGCTTCCATTCGTGGTCCAATGATGAATCCTCGTTCTAAAGGGGTTTATCGCATTTAATAAGATTTCCTTAATTACAAATTACAGTTTTTTAAGACAAAATCTGGTACAAATGGCAAAGTGGGCCAGAAAAGGAAACATGAGGAGTCTGAAGAGGATGGCAGGGATGTTGGCAGGAAGAAAGTCATACAGGAGGAGGTGGGAGAGAGGTTGAAGGAATTCAAAGCTTTCAATTACAGTCAATCAGACTTTAGAGTATTTGAAGGTGAGCCATATTTCTGCCTTATCAATCCATGATCAGGTTTTATCTATGTTGCTGGCATGATTAAATGTGACAAAAAACATGTGCAAGTGAATTTTTTTCCGTCACCATAATCCTCTCTGAGGATACGACTTTCATACTTCTACGCATGCGTTATTTACGCCCTAATATGGGAACGTGATGCATTGTTAGATTGAAAAGGGGCAAAAAAGAGCCATGTGCTTTGGCTCAATGTGTTTTGAAGTGTTTGTTGAGAAAATTGGGAGAAAACTTCTCCCATTTCTTGAACAAGACAAACAAATTTTTTTTCAAACTTGCTGAACTTAAAACATTCGATAAGTTTCTCAGCCGTTTTATGCAGTTTTTGAAGTATTTTCTGAATGATAAAAAACAAACAAAAATACAGATCAAATCACCCACCCGGGCTCGATCAAATCGCCGATTATCTTCATGCAACTTGTCGCGAACTGCGCCATGCAATAAACCTCATCTGATTGCATACTTCAAGTGCATTTTTTTCACTTCATGATTAACAATTGTAAGTTTGTTTGTTAAAGTTGGCCAAGATCCTTGAAATATTGATGAATAAGTACGTGCCTTCTGATTGGTCAAATTGGCTGCCAATTTGAAATATGCCCTATCTCAGCCAATCAATGCACCTGTTACATTGACAAATTCTGTTCGCACAATTTTGGCAGAAATTCTGGTCAGTCCGATGTGATTTTAGGCTATAAAATGCAGGGTTTACGGAATACATAAATAAGAACATACTGATAGATTTGATGTCAGAGTTTTGATGAACAAAATTTTAGATTAACAATTTATAAACATTGAAAAGTGCAGTTTTTCGATTTCCCAGTCTGAATTCAATGCATAAACCATTAGCAGTTTCACTCCACGCTGTGTGGAGCACTGGCAGTACCCCCTTTCAATCCCGGTGTGCATTGCGGGATGGTATCTCCGAAGAGGGATTTATTGTACTTCATTTTTAACCAGGTTTTTTTTCTCAAAAAATCCTGGCATCCACATTTGCCAATATCTTGAGAATGGCTTTACGCATTGATTTCATCTCTTGGTGGTTCATTGCTGTCGGGTAGGGGAAGGTTCCTTTTCATATTCAGCACGATGCAGTGCTCAGTTTTGCCCCTAGGGGGCCATCAACACTTTTGGTTTCCGCAAGATAACTTGGGAATGGCTTTTGTGATTGATTTTATTTTTTGTGGGAATATTGGGGTAGAGTAGGGGGAGGTTCCTTCAATAGCGGGTGTGATGCGATTCTCGGTTTTGCCACTAGGAATGATTGCCAACTAGCACAGCAAGGGTCGGGCGATTCTGCTTATTTTGTTAGTAGCCCTGACTAGGATGTCAATGCACAACCACCTGGTCACTGTGACGCCACTACACCACCTCCTTCACAATACATCATTCTCTTTACCATTAAAAAAACCTGGTATATTTCACGCTTTGCGTAGCTCTTGTCAAGATAGTTTCCTTAAGAACTTGAAGAAATTAACCTAGAAGAGAGCCAGAACTATCTACTCGTCAAATCCAGTAGATCATACTGCATAAGTTACTAGAACTCCAGATGAGTTCAAATCTACCACCAGTCATAAGCTGCAATGAACCCCACTTCACACCAAACGGGTGGCCTGTTATGACAGGTCTATTTAACCACTAAGTCACTTTCTCAAAACATCCGCAGGTTAAATAGGGAATAGAAAAATAGCTGAAGAGTTCTTTGAAAGCTGGTATTACATCTAACTCCACCCTGACTTTAATCGCGTGGAGAGATACTTCCCTAGTAACCCACCTCTCATTAGGTGGTGGCCATCAGGCAATACTGAACAAGCTTTCTTATAACAATGTATAATGAGGATGCATCATCTGCACTGACCACAAGAGACACTGCCCTGTCCTGTGTGTGGGCAGTGGCTAAGCCTGTTTGTTTGACGATTGTTGTCATATTATTATTATTATACCCCCGCCAACGAGTTGGTGGGGGTATACTGTTTTCCACTCGTCCGTGCGTCCGTCCGTCTGTCCGGAGTGATTGAATGAAAACCACTGCATGGAACAAATATGTTTTTATTGTGGAAACTCACCATGAGTGGGAGGTCGCATGGTATGGTATTCAATGTCGTCACGCATCCAATATGGCTTCAGGGGCTGCCATCTTGATTTTTGTGGCGACGCCCATTTTCATTTCCGCTCATTTAAAAGAGAACCAGGGCACCCATTCATCTCATATTTCTAGGGAAGGTTCGTACCAGGTTGCCGATGGTTGGTATTGAAAATGGTCGTCGCCACTTATCCAATATGGCCGCCAGGGGTAGCCATCTTGATTTTCGTTTCCGCTCATTTAAAAGAGAACCAGTGCGCCCATTGATCCGATATTTCTAGGGAAGGTTCGTACCAGGTTGCCGATGGTTGGTATTGAAAATGGTCGTCGCCACTTATCCAATATGGCCGCCAGGGGCAGCCATCTTGATTTTCGTTTCTGCTCATTTAAAAGAGAACCAGTGCGCCCATTGATCCGATATTTCTAGGGAAGGTTCGTACCAGGTTGCCGATGGTTGGTATTGAAAATGGTCGTCGCCACTTATCCAATATGGCCGCCAGGGGCAGCCATCTTGATTTTCGTTTCCGCTCATTTTAAAGAGAACCAGTGCGCCCATTGATCCGATATTTCTTGGGAAGGTTCGTACCAGGTTGCCGATGGTTGGTATTGAAAATGGTCGTCGCCACTTATCCAATATGGCCGCCAGGGGCAGCCAGCCTTGTAGATTTTTGGTCATACTAATATCAATCCACTCTCTGTACTCATTCACAACCTTTGCTTGCAAAAACTCTCGCCCATGAAAAAAATCACCTCTAGCCTCAAAAACATCTTTTCACCTAGCCACGACCACTGCTATACTCCCACGGCGGGGGTATCATGAGTGATTGCCCGCAATCACTGTTTTTCTAGTTTTGGAGTGAAGTTGGACAAAAGTTGACCTGGCCCCAGGGTTGTCGACTCAGAGCGTAATGGTACAAGCAATTGATCATGTCATTACTAGTAGCTTGATAAGTTTTATATCTGTCACCTAGGCAACACTCATGTATTCGTAAAAAACCAAGGCCAATATTTCATGTAGATTCAGTACTGGTACTGTATATATTATACATGAATACTCCCCAAAGCAGGCCGAGTATTGGACAAGGTGTGGTGTCCATGTTATGTAGATGACAGCACTTCAAAGAGGCAAATTGCCCCTTTCAAGGAAGGTTTTTCCTGGTCCCCAAAAACCTCAATCGTGAGGTCTAATATGCTAAAACTAGAAATGGGCCCGAGGAGAAGTACTTGTTTTCAGAGTGGGAAAAGATGACCAAATAATATTGGAGGCCAATGGCAATGTGACCTGATTGTTGGTTTAGAGGACTTCATTGCCGACAATGTTCTGGGTGAATGATGGTCCTTGACGATCCGCCTAGATTCGCGATGAGAACAACGATAAAAGGACACACGACGATGTCAGGGCCTACATGTTGGTATTTTGCCACTATCTGTTCATTCCCTCAGGTCTATTGTGGTCAGGAACTGATTTGTTCATGTTTTTAGTTTCTGCTCATCAAAAGTAGCTTTTGTCGGACACTGATCTCTTCATGTTGGGATACATTTCATTCGATCCTGATGAAATCAATTCGCCTAATGGGTACCTGGCGCAACGTATAATATCACTCGGGCACACATGGTCATAGTGTTTGGATGCATGCCATACTCCGGCACAATAATAGTTGTCAAAATGTCTGCTTTGGAGAATGAGTGCATGCAACTTCCTTGTTGGTTCATCGGCAGGAACAGGCTGTTCCAAACATCTCCTACACAATGGCTTGGCTTCTGTGCGTGGTAAGGAGAATTGATAGTGATCCGATTAAAAATTCCTCATTATAACTGCTCCGCTGAAGTAAGTTTTCTTAATTAAACAAAACGTTGCATCAGGATAACATCCGTGCCAAAATTCAATGCGATACAAAGTCCCTTAGTATGATTTAACTTGTCCCCCTTCCAGTAATGATGCATTAGATAATGAGATTTTTCAAAGAATTTGGAACTAAAATAATTGAGATACTATAAATTTAAAAAGTGGGACGTGTTTCTGGATCACCTGACATATGTGTTCTTTACACACCAATCAGAATTTCAATTTCAATTTCAGATTCAGGAAAGGGTAGAGGAAAAGGGGAAGGAAAAGGAAAAGGAAAGAATAAAGATTTCAATCCAAGTGGTGCTGTCCATTTTAGGGTAAGAATTAAGAAACAAATGCCATCAGATTCACTGGCAGTTGGACATTACATTATTAGTCAATACTAGCAAAGGCAGAGAGAAATTTAAGATAAAATTATTTTTCGGGTATCTCTCGCACCCGCAGACTTGAAGAACTGAGAAAATGGAAATAAGGTGTTTTTTATATTCATTTTTTTACTGAGCGCTGCTTAGAAATTCCTGGTTGCCAAGTAACAAAAGTACCATTGCAGCGAAATTCGACACGTATTTCTGCCATGATAGAGAGGTACAATACACACACAGCAGACAATTCTTCCCGCCAAAAAGATCGTCAACACGCAGAGTAGCATATATCACGATTTCTTGAAAAACAAACTTCCCCTAGCTATTTCTTCAATTTTGTTGAAAAGTACGAATCTCAAATTACAAAACCATAGCTTTTGACAAAAGATTTTTTATGAATATTGAGTTATGAACCTGATTTCATTACTATCTTTCAACACTCTTTAGTGAATATACCAATATGGCTTTTTTCATGCACACCTGCTTGCTGCCCAGTTATTTACTGCTGTGCCATCTTTAGAACATTTTTGGCAGGAAGGAAAAAAGGGTTGCTTTTGTTTTTGCTTACTCACGATCGATGAATGTTTGTATGTGATTGTTGAACAAGAGTTTCAGATAGAGTTCAGTAAGGCGTAACATAATCCCTAGGACTTTTTTTGCCAACTTCAACATTTTGTCTGCCAAGAGATCGTTTCAATGCGCAGCTCATATTTCTAAAATCTGCAGCTTATTTTACAACATTTTAATTTTTCCAATAAAATAAATCAAGTATAAGAATTAATTCCTCCCCACTAAAGAGATATTTACTTCAGATAACAGACTATTTGGTAACCTTTCCAGACCACATGGCCTGTCAATGATGTTCTGGATGCCTAGCCTGGTACCACTGGCCAGTGGTACCAGGCTACTGGATGCCGCAATCCCCACACAAGGCATTGCATTGGGTGCCTATTTATAGCCCTCTTGGACTGGCCAGAGATGTCTAAAAATACATGTAGCACAGCATGGCTCTTCCAGTTGTCGAGTTTAACCCACTGCGTTTGTGCAGTCCTGATCAATTGGAGAACCTCACATTAGGGCGTACATGATGATCTTTTTCTAATTGTTTTCTCTTAAAGGTGAATTCTTGTTGTTGAGAGAAGACAATTTCTCACATAGCTGCTGTATCTTGAACCTTGTCCAGGAAAGTTTTTAAGTCCCTCTCTGGCCTGATACATTTATCAGATAATGGACTACAACTATTAATTCAATAAATGATAAGATTTATTTCAATTAGGACTACATGTACTAAAATGTTGAAAGCTACCAAAACCAAAATGAATACATGTATGACAAAAAACATGATTTACAAAATTATCCTACGGCAGTAATCACTCCTGTGAAATACCCCTTGGGAGTCAATTTTAGATAACACCATATTGTACCCCACGAGAACGACTGACAGCTCCGGTGGATATTTCTCCCGAAGAGGCCTGCGGAAGGCTAAAAAATACCAGCACCCTCCAACTTATGGCATATATGGGCAACCCAGAAGTATTAAGGTAGCAGGAAGGGTTGGGCGTTTGTGGTTTCTGAGTCTGAGGGGGTTGGTGTCTGTTGACTGTGCTTTAAGAGAGACTAGGCATGGCGCCAGTCTCTCTTTAAAGCACAGTCAGCAGGCATTTGGTCTCAGTATTTGGGTAAGTACAGAATTAAGCCAGCTCAGAGAGCAATGATTGAACGATGCTGTGGACAAGTCCAAGGATACTGCATCAATCACGACCAACTTCTCATCAGAAAGCATCACCACTAGCATATTCAATGTTCAGTTCCAACCTGTACCAGTTAGCATATCTCGCGCACTGCTCCTTCTGGTCAAACATCGTAGTGAAATCGTAATGGAAAACGTCTGGCTTTGCGCCAGACATTGAGACTAATAAGTGAAGAACTAATAGGTAAAGAACTTCTACTTGCGCGAGACTGTTGTGATAAGATTATCATTGCAGAGACTCCGGTGACGTACACATATATTTTTTACAATCAAAAATGCCCTCAAAAGACGACATGGAATGATTATTTTATTGATATTTCCTACTGTATACCTTCCAATTATCACTTTATACAAATAGATCGGCGTTAGGTCACATGCTTTTCTTTCCTGGTGACACTATAAAGCAAATTAGTTGCAACCCCGTAAATGCGCTACAAGTCCAATAATGAGTGACGGTGACCCGTTATAAATGTTTCGCCAGCTTCGCTTTTTTGCCGCCGCTTTGGGCCCTTGCGTCCAGCTTCCCTCCAGGATCATACTCGATATCCTGGTTTTCGTTTTGGCGACCGACCGACTGATTCGAAAATGGTTTTAATGTTAGGTTAATGCAAAATATAGAGGGTGTCAAAATCTCATTGTTTAGTTGCAGGTGTTTTAGAATAGAAATTGATACCTAACGTTAGGTATTGGTTGTCTGACCAACACCACGAGACTGGAGCTGTCATTTTACCCAAAACATCGGCTTCCAGACCAGTTCTTCCAGTTCAATATCTATTCCTTAAACCTTCATTCTTCTTTCAACATCCTTCTCTTTTACAGGCTCCTGCAAAGTCAAAGTCGGGGAAAAATCTATCATCTGGGAAGAAGAGTTTACAGTTTTCAAGCAAACCATCAAGTTCAAAGCAAAACTGGCCAAAACGATGAAAGAAATCTACACAGTAAAATCTTACTGTCATACCTTCATGCTGTAAACCAGTTAATTTGGGACAGAATTCCTCAAAACTAAAGTAGGCAGAGGTCATCATTTTTTGGGCTTTGTCTTTTAAGTGGGACGATAGGCAGGACCTAGAGGTCAAATTGGTGGTCATGTTTGATTCAACGATAAAGACATTCCTCGTACAAGACATGAATGATGTACTGTTTGATATACTTTGTGATAGGAGAGACCCCTCTTGGCAATATTATGTAACTTAATCTGAGCTACCTTGCTCTTTGCTATAAGTTGCGGTTCCACTACAGGAAAGTGCGGACTACATCCGAATTAGTTGTGATTCCATTACAGCTAGTCCGGACTAAACAAGTCCGGCTCTCACTAAGAGCGGTCTTATTAAGTGCGGATAGGACAAGCGGATTTAAGCCGAACTTAGATCTAAAGCAGAAATTACCTGTAATGGAACCGCATTAGTCCGGATTAAGATCAAGTTACTAAGTACGGCTACAGGTGGCGTGTCAATGTGAACGTATTGCGCATGAGCGGAAGTGTTGGTTCTGTCAAAACAACACGCGGTATTTCTGTCAACAGGTCAACTCTGATTCGTTCTCATTTCTCATTTCATTATTCAATTCTTAATTTAAGTAAATTCTAGTGCTTTATCCTAACTATGGCTCGCTTTTCATGTTTCCTTACCTCCAGTTTTGAAGAGTTTAGCCAAACGCGCATAGAGTGGCGCCGCCTGTAGCCGTACCTGTTAACTTACCAATCCTGTAGTCGAACTGCACCACATTCATGAACATGGAAGCACAGGTGAATGCTGTCTGCAGATCAGCCTACGCCCAACTGAGGAATGTTGGACTTATCCGGCAGTATCTCAGCGCTTCTGCAGCCCGCTCGCTAGTGTGCGGCCTAGTCACATCACGGCTGGACTACTGTAATTCACTGCTCTATGGCATTTTAAAAGACCTTATGAACAAGTTGCAGAGGGTGCAGAACGTGGCGGCCCGCATCATCACGCGCACCAAGCGTCGAGACCACATCTCCCCTGTACTACGCGAGCTCCACTGGTTGCCAGTTGAGCAGAGGGTGAACTATAAAATCCTCATGCACGTTTTCAAGTGTGTGCATGGAACAGCCCCGGGTTACCTGTCAAGCCTAGTTAATATCTACAGGCCAGGCAGAGACCTTCGGTCAGCTGATGACAACAGACTGGAAGTTCCAAGGGCCCGGAGCAAATATGGAGAGCGTTGCTTCTCTTTCTCCGCTGCTGTTCTGTGGAATGCGCTCCCTTTTGAGGTCAGGCAAGCAAGGAGCCTTGCATCATTTCAGACGATGCTAAAGACTCATCTTTTTCGACAATGTAATTAATATTGTAAAAGCGCCTTTGAACGGATAATAATCTGAAAAGGGCGCTTAAATTTAAATATGGTATATACATACATACATACATACATTCGTTAGTCCGGACTAAGCTAAGTTCGGACCTGATGCGGATGCGATAGAAACGGATCTAAACCCTGTAGTGGAACCAAGACTATAGTCTCCCTTCAAGGTGACTGTCAAGATCTGAGTTTGCAAATACTGATTGAGTCTTTGCAATAGAAATTTTTTTTTTTAAATGATGGCAATTTTTGGTTTATTAGAACCCCAAATTGGGACGGTCAGAAATCATTCACTTATGTTTTTCTGCCGCTGCTGCATCAAACTTGACTTGTCGTAGAGAAATGTACCCTATGAAAACACTCAAGGTATCATTGGAAAGCTTGGGACAATGCTGCAATCTCTGAAAATTATTTCAAGCTAATAAGCATATATCGGGGATCTAAAAAAACATCCTGTTTTAAAAGTTTGACTTCGCAGTCAGTTTGAAATTCGACCCTGATCTAGCTTCGGATATCATAAGTAAGCAATCAAAATTTCAATTTGCTAGGCCCTATATCACTGATGTGGTACTTTCGTAAAAAATGCAAGTCTAAAAATCCTATATCAGTGGATTGGAAAACTGCCTTATTTGAGCAGGAGCTCAATGTGACCCCCTTCTTCCTCAACTACAACACGCAGACGTTTTTTCCAGGTTTAAGTGCTTCTTCTTACTTCATCCAGAAAACTTTGAAACTTTGTGCCAACTCCCCTCAATTTTTTCGTTTTAAATTCATTTTCTCAGGCCATGAAAATGCACCGTTTTATTTCCTGTTTCGAAATCCGTCGTAGATCAAATATCTAGATTCGTCCTGATGAACATGTGAACAATGGGGCCTGCATTGGGCTACCATTCAGTTAGTGCGTATTGAGTGTGGCGTATTTTAAACCGATTTCAATGCGCATTCGTTCCAGTGTGGGGCAACCATTTTGAAACCAGTTTAGGGGCCATTCATTTTGTACAGACGCACGAAAAGCCAGATTTTTGGACCCTCGCCCCTGTACGCGTGCTGTACGTTTCAGTAAAACCCCCCTTAAGTATGTACGCACTGCGAATCCTGCCAGTGTGGTATTAGGACTTATGCTTCAGTATTACCTTTATAATGTATATTGTCTGATGTGCCAGAGTGTCGACCGACGTCTATTGTCGATATTAAACAGCTTGTTCTGATGTATTAAATGAGAGTAAATTCAGAAATTTGAAAAATGGCCATCTATTGAGGAAACATTGTGCACAAACCACAACAAAAAAAAAGTCATGATGAAGCCATCTTTATCAAACCATAAAAAACTTGAGAGGAAACATGGTATACATGCACATGACACTCATAAGCGAGAAAAAAAGCTGGTTCACTATGCAAATGGTGCACTTGTAAATATGCCCCTATGATATTGCTTTGTATCGTGCTTGGAAGATTAAATGTCTTGATCCAAATGATTTGTTGATTTTCTGCTATTCACCTTCTTTAAGTGCGACTTTAATAACACGAGTACATAATGCATCTACATGTATGACAAATGCTGTTAGGATCATCGGATGTGTTCTAGATAACATCATAGGAAGAAGTCATCCTTGTGAACTGGCTCTCCAAAATCTGCAGACAGTTTGCAGTGAAACAGTTGGAATGCTTATGAGCGAAGATGAACTGCAAGAAAGATGCACTACTTGGTCATTCACTGAAAACGCACCGGAACAATCAGCCTGTTGATTTGCTCGGTGTGGTTTTATCTTCATGATGAAATGCCTGGACTTAACGTTGACCCAGAAATACTGTCTGATAAGGACAACCTTGGGATTGACAAATGCTGCCATTGACGGTAGTGCCATAGTCCTCTGAACTGTTCTAGGGAGAGAAAAGTACCACAACCTAGAGTAGAGATTGTATTATGTAATACAATGCCAAAAAGCTCTCAACAGTGTCTTGGTATTTATACATGGCAGGTTTGGTTTTGACACCATGTGTGCCTGGTAGTTCATGTCTCCATCCATGATTAGGTCACATGCTGTGATGTTTCTAGTTGTTTACAGTCTCGCAACCTGCTGTCTATTGTGACGATATAATTCATGGTAAATATACCAGTTACATGGTGTTGAAACAGTGCACTTATGAAATGCCAAGATATTCTCGCAGCATTCTCTATTCTACCAGTTAGACAGTAATACTAGCGTAATACCAAAATATTTTTCCCATTCTTTTACCAACTCTAGACTTTCCACAACTGTCTGAGTAAAGAGACAACAGGGCAATATGGTCCGCATTATACCAACAAGAGAAAGAGTCAAATTTTGCTATTGAAGTAAGGGTACAGCGTGGCAACAGACTCCTATACAGACCATTTAGTCATCCTGATCGTCTTTCCACAATGTACCAATTGACAGGACGAGGCATGTCCACTGTGTCGGAGTGTAGTTCTACACAGTACCAACAAGATATGTTGTCACAGCTTGCTGTCAAAGTATGGAGAGAACTTGACCACATGCTCTACACTGTGCCAACTGGAGACCATGGGGATATGAATAAAGACTAGCAAATGCTTTTATCTAAAACTCCATGTACATTTACACTTGGCCTTTCTGTACAAAATTAAAGTAAAAGCATTTGCTAGACTTTGATTCATAACAGCCACTGTCACAACTTGCTGTAGAGATAATGTGGGAACATGTTCTACAATGTGTCGACTGGAGACATTGTCACAACTTGCTATGGAAGCATGCACCAACTGGGGACATTGTCACAACTTGGCAACATGTTCCAATCTGCACTGTGCCAACCGGAGACAATGACTGATGTGGATAAAGGCAAGGAAATGCTTTAACTTCAATTTTGTACAGAAAGGCCTAGTGTAAATGTACATGGAGTTTTAGTCAAAAGCATTTGCCAGTCTTTATTCATATCACCTATTGTCATAGCTTGCTGTCAAAGTATAACGACTACTCGGCAACATGTTCTGCCAACTGGAGACATTGTCACAACTTGCTATGGAGACAACGACAACGTAGCAGTATGTTCTACTACACTGTGCCAGTAATAGGATAATGCGATCTACGAATATCTACGATTTTACGTAGGAAAAAGGGCCAAATCAATGGGGGAAAACACAAGGGTTTCCCATTAAAGCCGCCTTAATCCCAATCCAAAACCGATTAATCTAGCACCCATTATCCTATTACTACAACCTGTACTGTCTGTAAGAAGTAACATAACTGGAATACCATAACTGGAATGAATGAAATTTAATAAATCTTTTTATTCTCAATAATGAGTGACAGAAACCAAAAGGTTCACTGTCCTACTTGTGATAAATACGTTTCATACAGCAATATGGCAGCCAATAGGACGACTAAGAGACATTTAGATAAACAGATGAGTAAGTTAGGGGTACAAGTACAACCTACTATTCCACCACTCATCCCAAAAGGTGTAGATAAGAAGTTTTCCTTTGAGACCAAGGAGCTTGATGGCATAAAGAAAGTGGAAGGAATTGAAGCAGTGAAGGAGTTTGGTAAGCCTGTGGTTACTATTAAAGTTAATATTGACAGAGAAGCTAAACAGGTGTATGAATACAGAGAGAAGTCAGAGGAGGTGATTTTTCAACTCCATGATTACCACCACAAAAGAAGCATATCAGTGTTCGCCCAATTCAATCGACCTTCGGCCGCAGTGCAAGGTGGCAATAGGGCCGTTTAGACGACAGGCGAAAAGACCGCATTCGGATCGAATCTGGATGAATCCGGATTAAAACCACCCAAGGCGATGGTACCTTTTTAGTCCGGATGCAACCACATTGATCCGGATCTTTTTGCGTTTACACGACGAAAAATTAATCCGGATTCGGGACGCATCCGGATTTTTTCGCGTCGTCTAAACGGCCCTAATGTCACACACCTAATTCAGTCTCCAATGGAAAGCATAATTTCAAGGAATCAGGCAATCTATTCAGTAACCAACCAGCTTAACTACATTAATACACAGATTGAAGAGAGGTACTTTCAGGGGTCTGGCTTGTCTCTTAATATAATAGAGTCATGTGACATGACAATATGTTATTACAAGAGGTGTAAAGGTGGTCATTACATTAGATTACCATTTAACACTAAAGCTGTAATCAATGTAATGTCACAGGAACAGGGAAATGATCTGGAGTCTACTGGCTGCTAGGAAAAGTTTGTCCTGGTGTACTGACATTACCAAAACCACCACTGCCCAGGGCGAGCACTTTGAAAGTCTCTGATCGTTCTCGGCACATTATTTCCTTCCGTAGAAATTCAAGAAGAAACTCTAAGTCAGCTTCCTTTCCATCACCATCACGAGCCCATTCAAGTCGGATGTCAGTTGGAAGTGGGGACTGCAGTTTTGGCAATCGGACACTACTGTGACGGCGACATAATATGGGCGGGCAGGCGCCCCATAGATTGGAGCAAGGTGCGCAGGTCCGCGGAGTGATACTCTCTTCTTAAAGCTGGCGCGAGACTCTCTACAGTTCCTGTTAGGTTTGTGTGTAATTAAAGCCCGTTGACCGATTCAAGACTTCCCCTCATGAATACCCACAGCACAACAATTCCAGCGTGACGGAATCACGGATTCCAGAAAATTTTCAACTTCAAACAAGCTTAGCAAACAGTTGCTGTTTATATCGATCTACAATTTGGCAATATATATCAAACTTGCAATACAGACGTTCGCAAAAGTTAGTCACGTGAGTCCTAAACATATACAGTTTGCAGTGAAGGGACTTTGAACAGATGTGACGGAATCACTTAAAGGTGACGTCTGTTCACAACAGAATCACGGCCACAACCTTTCATCAAGTGATTCTGTCACATCTATTCATTCAGCGTTATTAAGTAATTTCCTTACTCTACTATATGGCGGAACCATACCCCTGCGAAATTCGACTGGAAATTGTCGGCAAAAGCCGGCAATTTCCACCTAATTCCAAACTATTTTTCCTTGCCAGGAGGCTGGAATTAGCTGGAAATTCCAGAAAATGTCAGGGCTGGAGTTTGGCGGTATTTTGGTAAATGGCAGTGCCAGAAAATGCCAGCTCTGGAAAAAGCTGGCATAACCTGGCATTAGCTGGAACCTTTAAATTTCCAGAGCTGGAATTAGGTGGAAAAATCTTGACCCAGGCCTTCCAGCTGATTACCAATGTCAGGGCTGTCATTTATTGGAAATAGCTGGCATTAGTTGACATTAGCCGGAAATTACAAATTCAGCATGCAACGAGGAATGTCAGGGCTGTCATTTATTGGAAATAGCTGGCATTAGTTGACATTAGCTGGAAATTTAATATTGAGTATGTGACCTGCTCTACGTTTGAATCGATCAGAGCACTGCACACTAATAAACAGGCGTTTTTTGTCACTCAACAGTGACTATGATTAGAATCGTTGTGATATGCAACAAGAAGATCTCTTGTCGTGGAGTAAAACCAATAATTAGTTTTGACTTTGCTGATTGCAATCTTGTCACACGCACCTGCGATTATCACCACAGACAGGCAATTTTTCACATGCAAACATGATTGCATGTTGATTTTGCTTGATCCCAGGCCGTGCGATTTCCAATTCTAATTCAATTTTGATGGCATCTGCAATTATAACTGCAAACAAGCAATTTCTGTCACACAGAAATATGATTAAAGGTTGCAGGTTGATTTTGCTTCCAACAGAGGTTGCTAGGATGACCAGTTCTTGTTGCGGGCACCTGAAATTATCTATGCAAACAAGTGATTTATGTCACTTGCAAACATGATTGCTGTGGCATTATCAAGTTTTGAGCATATGCCACTGACCTAATCCCTTAGTTTTCTGACACAATCTTGTCACACTGTTATAATGTAAATATCATTCTTGGTGTGTGTTGACCATGGACTTACACGAGCATAAGAGGCCCTATCATATAAAACGTAAGATTATTGCTTCACTGAGGCTCCTTGCAGACACCTCTGCCAGGCGGACACTTCCCCATTGCAGATGGTTTAAGTTGCCACATGACCTGGGTTGGAGTGCTCGTCAATGCCGACTGGCGTCGTCAGGGCTCAATGCCCATCCTGGAGACAGCACGTCATTTACATCATAGCTAATTGTGATCAGTTGATACGATGACGTCATAGTCCGGGAGCCAAAGGCTTATATTTACCTGAACCTGGAAATGCCGGATGAAGTTTTTTTCTTTGCTGTTTTCACTAGTCTAGGGGATGCTCATCATGATTCAAGAGGGTGCCCGGTGATATCTCTTGAGCAATTTTCAAAATATGCAAATTAGGTCCGCCAATACTGAAATTCCGTTAATTGACTATATCTCAATTGATATGCATCATACCATAACGAAATTGGTGTCTATACCTAGGTTATCAGGGTCTACGAACACAATAAGCCCATCATTGCAGTAATCAAACGTTTTGAACGCATGCAAATTGTGCAAATGAGGTCGGCCATTACCAAATTTCAGTTTTTTGGCAATATCGCGGGAAATATGCAGTATAATCTCATCAAATAAGTGTCCATTCCTAGGTTATCAGGGTCTATCTTACAAATGATACTATAACTGATGTAATTGTATGCTTACATGCCACTGAAATGTGCAAATTAGATGCTGCCATTACCAAAATCTCAAGGATGATAAAAAGAATTAGTGTATGCCTAGACTATATCAGAGATGACCATACATAATGCAACTGTGCGCTTTACATCACACTGAATCTCCACCTTGCGACATTTAGACGAATGCTCCCATACTACTTTGCTGCCAGTCATGTTCATTACGCTAGGTACGGACTCTACTACCTGCGCACAATGGAGAAACTCCCGCCTCATGTTTTGAGCCATTTCGTGAAAGGAGAACATGTGACTCGTCACATTCAAGGTATTTGGAATGGCATTTGGAGTGACCAGTTCATTGAGTCCACATTTATGAGGTACGGCCACGGTTCCGGAGGGATTATAGGAATCACCTTGAAGGAAGAAACTCTGAAGGTTTGGGCGCTCAGTCGTCATTTGTCCTGCAAGATTGAATCCAACCTGGACGAGATGGAGGAGGGTGAGACATCACACATCAGTCAGCTCTACCACAAAGAAGAGGGAAAAGCTCGATTCAATCTGATGGCAAAGACAGGACTGGAATCCGTCAAAAGTTGGACGCGTACATCGATCCATTAGACCCGAAAGAACATCCCGATGGAATAGTGAACATTGCCAGTGGAAGGGTGGCTATACCTGCAGTGAATGTGCACGATGCAGTGTCCATTGGAGAAACGATGCTTGCAAACTTTGAGAAGGACTTGCCCAGTGGCTTCTATAACACCATATCAAAAATGGTTACAACTATGGCCGTAGTGGACAAGTCTAAACAGGTTGCCGACACAAAAGCATATGATCTCAATGCAATATATGCTAGGGTTATTGCCTTGCTGGCAAGTTACCGTGACTTACACATAAAGGATGTTCTTTCGTATGAACTTGCTCCAGTGCCAACCTCAATGTTAGAATATATGTATTGCGATGGTAGGAACTAGGTTATGTTTTAGGCCCTTTGACCAAAGCCCTTACAGGGCTTTTGCCCCAAATTAGCCTACAACCCCAAAGAACCAATCCACCACAATACATATATTCTATCATTCTTCAGTGAAGCGTTGCAATGAAAATGGTTCATTCATGAGATTCCCAGTGAAGCGTTGCAATGAAATGGTCAGTGAAATGGTGAGGGAATACTAGAGTTCAACGGGTTATTCCATTAAAATAAATGGCCTTTTTACTGCCTCATTAACCAAAATTCAAGGAAAAAATTCAAGTAAATTAAATGTATTATCCAATAGCAAATCAACATAAAAGTAAATTCACCTATGACTTCTTTAATTTAGAAGTAACTGTTAATACTAATAACTTCTTCCGCCTACAAGAAACTAAGATAACACCTGGGTTTTTGAGCCTGAAAAATAAGAAAGACTGTCTGCGACTGGAAAAGAATCCATTATCGTTTTATCAGAACCAATTTAACATGGCTGTTTGGTTTGCTACAACAGGTTGTGGTATTTCAATAGACGATCACTTGAATCACAGTGACCCATTGTTAAGGTCAATTTACAGGTTTCATGTTTACTATCAAATATTGAAGATCATGAAGAATCTAGAGATACCAATTCCAGGTGAAAGTGATTTTAATGAGACAAACAATAACATTAACCGTAGGAAACTAGGAGGGTTATTGAGTGAATTTGGTTTAAAAGACGAGTACGATTTCTCGGTGTTTGAAAATAACGGTGGTTGGAGGTCATGGAGTGTACCGGATTACAACCCGAACATTACTGATCCCGGATATTACATCAATGATTCTAAAATCAATTTCTTCCTCATGCAAGTTCATGAAAATAGAATGCCACCGATGTTCAGTAAAGACTGGGATGCTGGAATGGCTAATTTCAAATATCCAGATATTTTCATCAAGGATCATGTCAGGAGACACAAGAATGTATTTGATGTAATTACACAAAATGAATGTCAAACCTATCAACAATTCATGATATTTAAATCAAATGGTTTCTCTAATCCTGGAATAGAGAGGTTGAATGATACAATAAGAACATATGTTTACTGTATTCTGGGTGCTCAGGCGTTGACCAGAACACCAATAATTGGAGTACCGGGTACAGAATTGGATGCACAGAAGGAATTTAACAAACTATTAAAGGACTCGATTAATCAACATCCTGATATTCCCACTTCAATTCAAAGATACCAAAAAGCAGTGAGTGACACTCATACAAGACTAGATTATGTAATAGCACCAGGATTGTATGTCATAGGATCAAATATGGTACTCGTTATTGGTAAGCTGGATAACTACAATAATAACATTTTAATAGCACCAAAAAATGCTAAACCCGGTAAGAATGACATTAACCACAAAAAGACCTTACCACCACCACTGATGGAAGGAAATAGTTCTAAGAAAATAAGAGTTAAGAGTAGCGTTGGTACTGTCAAGACGGACTTCGTCCTGAGAGCAAAGCTCGAGACCAGTCATAAACCAAAGAGTAATGTTGATACACCAAAAACAACTGAAACCTCAAAGAATACTCCTACTACTACTAAACTTGACACCAAAGTTGAGAAGGTGGATGATACTCATGAAACAATTAAATTCATGCTTTACTCAGTTGTTGGTACATTGATTGTTTTTATGGTTAGATAAATAAGTAATTATGGCTGAAGGAGGTGAAAATTATGAAATGGATGATTACGATTCACAATCATCATCATCATCAGGAACTGATAAAGACTGGGATAAATGGAGAAAGTTTATCTTTTATCCAGAATTGGCAGGCACAACATACAACACAGGAGGTGAAGATATCCAAATGGATGAGATAGATAATTATCGCATTAGTAATTTGAATGATCCTAATACAGTTGAAACCAATAGAACTTTTCAAGATGACGGCACAACATACAACACAGGAGGTGAAAATCTTACTACTGAAACTTCATTCACTAAAACTTCAGAAAGGCCAGGCACAACATACAACACAGGAGGTGAAAATCTTACTGATGAAACTTCATTAAGTATACCAGAAAGGCCAAGAGGTATTGTCCCTGAATTGATGGAAAAGGAGTCATTTCTAGATGATAAAGAGGATAAACTTGATACAGCATTGAAAAAAAGTGGTAAATGGAAATATGACCCTAACAAACTAAGTAAACTAGCAACACGTATTTATTTGCACAACGAGGAACCTTACTTCTTGCCTACAAAAGGAGAATTAGCAAACTTTACAGAACAACAAAAGAACAATATGAATAAAATTCCTAATCCTAATGGAGGGAATGCCTTTATCATTCCTTTAATTAAATCAGATGGTAAATTCCTTTCTGAAGGCACATTAAAGACTAAGTTTGGTACTAGATTTGCTAACATGATTAGAGGTATGATTGCACCTGACCCACCAGTAAGTCAACCTACATTAGTAACCCCTGAAACACAGGCATTAATTAATGAGGTAAACAGTTCAAACAAACCAATAGATAAACTGATAGATTCTAATGATGATGAACTTAAATCACTGGGTTTTACTGAATATGCCTTGAGAGAACTTAGAGGGTTAAAACAGGCTGGTGATGATCTAGCTGCAGTAAAGAGGGATAAGGACATGCAAATAGAGGAATTAAGAAATAAACTGCGTAATTTAACAAGAGACTATGTAAAGTCTGTAGAAGAAGATACTGAAGATAAAGGAGAGTTGAAAAAGCAAATAGATGAACTAAATGACAAATTGTATGAGGAACAGTCAAAGGTATGGAGGTTAGACAATGACAGGGAGTCACAAACTAGAAGAATTAAACGTTTAATTGTTGATGTTCTAAAGAAACCAGATTCAACTATTCCTCTGAAGGACAGAATAAAGTTACTTTTTAAGACGTATGGTGTAACTATTAGCGCCATAATAACAGCTGTTGTAATGACATTTACAACTCTAGGTCTCAGTATCAGTAGTGCTTTAAGTGGTGCCACTAAATCTGTAAAACCAACTCCAGGACCAGACCCAACTCCAGGACCTACACCAGAACCTGGACCAGGACCAAAACCATCAATACCAGATAAAGTAAAAGAAGGTCTCAAGAAGTTTGCTGAATGGCTAAAAGAACTAGCCAAGAAATCAGCTGCGGCTTTACCGGGAATCATCGGTTCTATCGTATCATTTCTCCTGAAAACAATTGGTGCAGTTGTTGGCTTTCTAGCTGAACATCTGATCATAGCAGTTATTGCTATAGTGAGCTCCATAATCTATGGTTTAATAGAGGGTGTTAAAGCCTTAAAATCACGTAAAACAGTAAAAAAAACATAAAAGGTCTTAGGTGACCTTCTATCAAAACAATGTTTAAAAAATAATTATTATGTAAATATGAATAAATACATCTCATTAAAAGACTATTTTAGTAAATGTAGCAATGAAAATCTTACTGGATTCCTTCGTCCTAGGGTTATGGATCGAGCTATGCTCTCAAGACGAAGTCCGACTAGGACAAAGTCCAGAGAGCAAAGCTCGACTCGAGCAGAGCTCTCAGGACGAAGTCTGACTAGGACAAAGTCCCGAGAGCTCTGCTCGACTGAGACAGGCAAAGTAGTCCTGCCAAGAATGAAAGAATATGACGTCAGTACCAACACTAATGCTCAATTCTGCCGTAATTGTAAAAGGTGGACACTTTTTGAGTATCAAAAAAACTTGAATTCAGCAAGGTACGCAGCTAAAACTGTGAAGTATCAATTCTGCACCAATTGCAATTCGACTACTTACGACGATGATTTTAAAACTCTTGAGATCAATATTGACAACAAGACACGTTACTTTTACAGTATTCTAAGGAAACTTGGATGGAGTCGGCTGTCCGAATCGGCAGTTAAGTATTTAAAGGACTTTGTGGAAGGGTATTTACAGTGCTACTTTTCAAGTCACAGAAAATGTCTTAGTAAGCAGAGATATGAAAGTACTCTTCAGTCAGCCCTAAAAATGGGTATTAACACTCTCCCCTCTAAGTTTTGTAACCAAGGGTTACATGGTGAAGCCATGCTTTTTAAATTTCACTGTGGGGAATATGATTGGTTTCTTGCCATTGAATTTATTAACAGGGCAATTGGTAAACCGCAATTAACCGATGAGAATATCACTGACCTTAGACTAGTGTGCTATGCTTTCCTTAGATTTCTGCATTACTGTGGTGTGAAGGTCACCATTAACTACAAGGTATTTTTACACCAAGCCTTTAAAACGCTGAAAATTGATTATGTAATATTTACACCTTTTTTAACCAACAAGGAGCGAGTAAATGATTTGGAGAGATTATGGTATGATTTCACTCAAAGTATTTTCTTCCAGAATTACAAGGTTGAGAAGGAATATGACCAGGATATTGACAAGCAGTTTGACGTTTTACTGAGTGCCAGTGCAGGTCGAGACATTAACTGCATCAGTAGTATTAAGTTTACACCAGCCGGACTTCGTCCTGAGAGCATAGCTCGAGCCGGACTTCGTCCTGAGAGCATAGCTCGAGCTAGTGTTAAGATGCAATAAAGTTGTGAAAACAGCATTTTGCACTTAACAGTCATTTTTCCATAATTTTAAATGAATAATCAGCAAATGAATAGTCAGACATCTGCAGTGATTGAACAACAGATGAAACAGATTGGTGTTATGAGTCCTGAGAGCTTAGCTCGAGTTGGGGCTTCTAACCAACAGAACACTGGTAGTTACCAACAAAACAGAACTAACTTTCAACAGAACTGCTCTACAAATCGACAAGTTTCAAACAAGCAGTTGAATAGTTCAAATTTAGTTAATCCTAGTCAAGGAATAGTTAATCCCAGTCAAGGAATAGTCAATTCTAGTTGCCAACTAGGATCAACCAGCAATCAACAAAATTTGAACTATTTGACTGATAGTGGTCTTAAAGCCAAACAAGACTTAGAGATTCTAGTTGCAACTGGTAAAAGCAAGGATTTCCTTAATAAACAAATAACTTTTAATGACTTAGATAATATGACTGAAAAAGAAATCTTAAAACATCATAGAATGTATGAAACAAAGATGGCTGCCAGACTTAATGATTCTTTGGGTAAGACAGTAATTAAAGCTTACACTAAATTATCAAGGTGGTTATTACCAATAGATGATGAAGATAATCTTTATCATGATCTTAGAAATGATTATTTGATAACTAACGAGTTGGATAAATGGCTTGGATGGTTGAGTTTGAGAATGGGTCCATTAACTGCACTTGCTTCAACAACACTTATTACTTTAGGTCATTGTCATGAGGAATCATCTATGAATACATCGAGTATGACTGCATCAAATATGAATACACCAAATATGACTGTCTCTGAATGTGACAAACCAATAGATGAAAGTCTAGATATCACAGGTAGTTATGATAAAGAAGACTAAATTAACCTGGTTATGAGAACATAGTTCGAATTAATTTGAGCAAGATAAATGGAACTTGAAACTGTAACTGATACTACTCGAGATATGCTCTCAGGACAAAGTCCGACTAGGACTACGTCCAGAGAACAAAGTTCGACTAAAGTTTCAGTGTCTAAGAAACCTCGATCAGAGAAACAATTAGCATGGTCTAGAGAACTGGGTAGAAGATCTAAGGAATTTAAGAGGATAAAAAAGGATAAGACGACATTTAAAGTACAGGACTCCTCACCAAAAAACAGAGTTGTGGAAAAGGAGGAAGAAGAAGTAGAGGAAGAAGAACCACAATCTCAAAATACCGATGTATCACTGCGTGAATCTAGTAGTAATACCTATGTCTATGTACTAGGTTTAGGTGCCGTTATTTTAGCAGCATTCATTATGTTTAAGAAACTTCCTAAAAAAGTAAGTAAAGAGCAGCGATCAGGCTTGAATCGAGCTATGCTCTCAGGACAAAGTCCTAATCGAACTTTGTTCTCTGGACAAAGTCCGAATGAAGCAGTCATGAAGGGATCAATTAGCCCTCTTGTTAAACCTGTAGTTAAAGAGAAGAAATGTACTATTCCTTTAATGGAATGATCTCATCAGGTGGTCGAGCAGAGCTCTCAGGACGAAGTCCGTCTAGGACAAAGGCCAGAGAGCAAAGCTCGATTCTTAACTCTAAAGAAACCTCTGTTCCTCTGAAATTAACTAGCTTACCATTCTCATCAGTGATTTCGAATTTTATGTGATTAGTACACTTATTTATCGTTTTCTTACAATTCGGTTCGTATCGCTGCATTTTTATTTGGTCACCATCTTCTACAGGTATGATGCAGAAAATGTTAGATGGTTTATTGTTGTAGAGGGTCTTAGCTTTGTCAACCAAATTAGCTTGCAGGAATAGATATTTCCTGTAAAAGTTGAGTGGTCTTGTGGAGTAGTATTTTCCTTTCTTGGTGAATTTAGTTTGCTTAAAGCCAAACCACTCATTCACCACTGTGAGCTGTTTTTCTATCACCTCTCTTATGGTTTTGCTTATTTGAAAACCTTCTGTGTTTCTCTCAATCTTGATTTTTTCATTTTTATCTAACTTGTCTACTTTCAGAGGGTACTCTTTATCCTCTGTAAGTTCAAGGGTTATGTAATTATTGTTATCACAGTAAATTTTCACATGGCTAATTCCAATTTCTTTTATGTATTTTTGCCATACCTCACAAAACTCACTTAAACTAAAATGTCGAGAGTATGGAAATGTGTATTGAGTAATGGTGTCTTTAGTTGTGGTAGATTCATTTTCCAAATGCCGTTCGCAAATTTTCATGACTTCCTTTTCAAGTGTATCTGTTTCAAGTCCAGGAGCAAATAATGTCCTACACCATAATTGTTTATCTAAGGGCTCATGTGTTGTAATTCTGGTTATTTCGACTAGAAATGAGAAAATCCTGACTCCCTCTGGTAGAAAATCACCTGTCCACCATGAATTGTAAAAGGTTATCGATTTCAAAGTAATGGATTTTATGTCTAATTGGTCTGTTAAGTAGTACTCAAATTTGGCTTCATTACATTCTTGTTCATTGATTATGAAGTCCATTTCTATTTAATTCAAGAGATTTATTGAATTTAATAAATTTTAATCTAATAAATAGAATGACTGATAAGAATCAGAAAATACTTTGCACTACATGTGACAAGTACATATCCTACAATAATATGGCTATTCACAGGAGAACCAAAGGTCACTTAAGTAAATTAAATCCGGATTATGTCCCTATTGCTCAACCCCGAGCCCCATCACTGATCCCTAAAACTATGGATAAGAAACTTGCATTTGAGGAAAATGAGCTAGATGGCATAAAGAAAGTGAGTGGAATAGAAATAGTAAAACAATTTGGAAAGCCTGTAATCACCATTAGTTTGAAGATTGACAGAGAAGCTAAACAGGTGTATGAATACAGAGATAAATTAGAGGAGGTATTATTTCAACTCAATGATTACCATCACAAAATTAGCATATCAGTATTTGCTCAGTTTGATCGTCAGGGTGAAAGTGTAACACACCCCATACAGTCTCCAATGGAAAGCATAATTTCAAGGAACCAGGCAATTTATGCCATAACCAACCAGTTAAACTACATTAAGACACAGATTGAGGAAAGGTACTTTCAAGGTTCTGGACTTACTTTAAATAAAATAGAGTCTTGTAACATGACCATCTGTTCTTACAAGAGGTGTAAAGGTGGTCATTACACTAAATTACCATTTAAAACAAAAGCAGTAATAAATGTGGAATCAAATGACAATAAATGTTTTCTCTGGTCTTTATTGGCCGCTAAATATCTGAAAGAAAATCCAGAGACGGACTTTGTCCTGAGAGCAGAGCTCGAGAGTACATTAAATATTACTACCGATATGCTACAAATGACTTCGTCACGAGAACAGAGTTCGAAAACTACTGATATCAAAATCAAATCATTTCCTGTATGTATTCAAAAGGATATCCCTAAGATAGAGAGTGATAATAATCTCAAAATTAATGTGTTCAAGTTAGAGAACGAATCGGCTAAGAGCACCTGTGAGGCAAAACTAGAACCTCTCTACCTGTCCAAGAATTATGATGATGATGATGTCATCGATCTGTTGTATTTCAAGGACCATTTCATGTACATAAGAGACATCAATCTTTTCTTCAGGACACTAACTCATAGAGTGTATCTTTGCAGGAGATGCATGAATTACTTTTACAGGAAGTCAACACTAGATAAACATAAAAAGAAATGTGGAGAACACGATTACTGTAAGATTACTTTGCCTCCACCTAACAGTAAATGGTCACAAATTAAATTTGAAAAACACTCATTCAAAAATAGAGTTCCGTTTGTTATCTATGCTGATTTCGAAGTGATAAGCACAACAGTCAATGATAACTCGAGCTCTGCTCTCACAACTCAGACAGATACCACTGTTACCACTAAAAAACTTTTTAAACAAAATGCATCAGCTGTTGGTGTTTATGTTCACTCAGACTACACACACCTTTACAGTAGCCAGTATGTGTCTCACAGGGGTGCTGATGTTGTAGATGTGTTCTGTAATTGGTTAATCAGGATGGAAGAACAATTCTCTAATTTATTGAACTGTAACTTTCCTCTAACAATGACAGATGAAGACTGGCATAAATATCAATTAGAAACACATTGTTACTATTGTAATCAACCTTTGGGATATGACAAGGTCAAGGATCATGATCACTACTGTGGTAGATATCGAGGTGCTGCTCACAACTCGTGTAATTTGAATGAAAAGAAAGCTATGTTTGTTCCAGTGTTTTTTCACAATCTCAGTAATTACGATTCTCACTTATTTATTAAAGAATTAATGACTAAGCTACCGAAGTACAAGAAACTGAAAATACTTGCCAAAACATCAGAGGAATACATCTCATTTCAGTTCGGTTGTTTCAGGTTTTTGGACTCGTACAGATTCCTGCAGTCCAGTTTAGACAACATAACCAAATCAATGTTGGATGATGATTTTAAAATTACCAGACAGCTGTTCCCAAATACCACTGACTTTAAGCTATTGAGGAAGAAGGGTTCAGTACCTTACTCTTTTTACACATCACATGAAAGCTACAATGTTACTTACCTAGAAAAGTCTATGTTTTTTGACGAATTGAAAAATGAAATGGCACCTGATTCTGCCTATGATGAGGCTAAGGTAATATGGGATCATTTCAAGATCAGGAATCACGGTGAGTTCATTGACCTCTACCTCAAAACTGATGTGATCCTTTTAGCTGATTTATTTGAGAAATTCAGGGATGTCAATTTGAACTACTTTCAGATAGATCCATGTCACTGTTACTCGGCACCAGGCCTAACCTGGCAAGCTGGTTTGAAGTACACAGGAATAAACCTAGAACTACTGACTGATACCAACATCTTACTTACTTTTGAGAAAGCAATACGAGGTGGAATTTCGGGTGTTATGGGAACAAGACATGTCAAGGCAGATGAACACCACAAACTACTCTACGTAGACGCAAATAATCTCTACGGCTGGTCCATGATGGAACCTCAACCCTATGGTAGTTTTGAAATGATAGATATTGATCCACTTAACATGAATGTTATCAGTAAAGAGCAGATTATGGCAATTCCAAGTGATAGTGAGGTAGGGTATTTCTTAGAGGTGGATTTGGAGTATCCAGGAAATATTAAATTTAAGTCAAGGAACTTTCCATTCTGTCCCGAATCTCTCTTTATTGAAGATGATGAATTAAGTCCTTACCAGAGAGAGTTACTGGGCGATGATAAAAGATCAAATGTAGAGAAACTAATACTAACACAAAAGGATAAAACTAATTACATAGTGCATTACAGAATGCTACAATTTTACCTCAAGCACGGAATGGTACTTAAGAGGGTTCATTCAGTGATAAGCTTTAAACAATCAAAGTGGTTAGCACCATACATTGATTTTAACACTAAAAGACGTATGGATTCTAAGACTGATTTTGAGAAAGACTATTTTAAGCTCATGAATAATGCGTTCTACGGAAAGACTTGTGAGAATGTAAGGAACAGGGTTGAAATTGAATTTGTATCGGACGGGGAGAGAGCCAGGAATGTAATGGCCAATCCCAGGTTTTCATCGATATGCGTATTTGACGAACATAATGCTGCTATTAGCATGAGGAAAACATCAATGAAATTCAACAAACCAATCTACATAGGAGCTTCAGTACTTGAATTGTCTAAATTATTAATGTATGAATTCTATTATGAAGTTCTTCAACCGTACTTTGGTGAGAAAAATATTGAACTACTGTATCTAGATACAGATTCCTTTGTACTTAACATTAATACTGATGACTTAACTAAAGACTTAAAGGAGTTGAAACACTATTTTGACTTCAGTAATTATCCAAAAGATCATACACTCTATGACACCAGTAAGAAGAAGGTACCAGGCTACTTTAAGGATGAGCTAGGAGGAGTAGAGATGACTGAATTCATTGCCCTGAGAAGTAAGATGTACGCTTACAGGACCAAGACTATGTCTGGAGAGCAAGGCTCGACAAAAGATTACGATTCTAAGAAATTAAAGGGTATTGCCAAGAATGTAGTAAGGAGAAATATCTCATTTGATGACTATGTTGATTGTCTTGAAAAGAGTAGGTCATTTTACCACAAGATGAGACACTTAAGATCAGATAAACACCAAATCTATTTGGAAGAAGTTGACAAAAAAAGCCTCAGTCCTTTTGATGACAAGAGGTTCATACTTGAAGATGGAATAAGCACCTTACCATTTGGAATGTATTATGAAGGCTACATAGATTACAGCGATTCAAACTTCGCTTGAGTACGACTACGTCTTGAGAGCATAGCTCGAGTCGAGCTTTGCTCTCTGGACTTTGTCCTAGTCCGACTTCGTCTTGAGAGCATAGCTCGAGTTGCAAAAATCATTATTCGGACTTTGTCCTAGTCGAGCTTTGACCTGAGAGCAGAGCTCGATTAGGACTACGTCCAGAGAACAAAGTTCGATTAAACTAATGAATAGGGTGGTGCTGATGGTAGTGCTACTTGGTGAAATTCACCCCTAACACCAAAGTAATGATAATAGTGATAGTGATACACCACATTAGGATTAGGACTATTTAGTACGACTTCGTCTTGAGAGCATAGCTCGAGTCGAACTTTGTTCTCTGGACGTAGTCCGGGTCCTGTTTGATTTACTGAACTTTTAGTTTTTCTAGCATCTCTGTCTGTGCTAGTTTTTTTCCTTCTTCTAAAAAAGTCTTCTTTAAAGACTCTACATCAACAGCTGAACTTGCCTCCCTTTGTTTTTTCCTAATGGCATTTTTCATCGAAATGTATTTCTCCTTCTCCTTGAGAATCAAAGTAAACTCATCTGTAGATATGTGAGAATCGGTTAAGGCTTTACTAACCAAATCATTGATTGTGTTCAGTTTTGAAATTGCCAACATTCTGATATTCTCATGTTTTTCAATTTTCCTTAGAATATTCTTTTTCTCCCAGCCTAAGGCTGATGAAATAATGGCACTACCTATTGTTACACCACCCAAAGCTAAGCCTATCGGTGCCGTGATGACACCAGCTAGAGCGGAAACACCAACAGATCCGGCTGCTACGCTAGTTAAATTAAGGAAATGGCTAATGCCAGTAATTACGCTAAATGCTTTTTTGTACTTTGAAAATATCTTTCTTCTAAATTCAATCTCGCTTTCTAAGAAACTCTTAACCTCACATATTTGTTGTAGTCTGAAAGCCTGAGGGTTACTTTCTGTATGCTTTTCAGACCTTTCATAGTTTAATTGACTTTCAGAGTTTAAATTACTTAAATCTGGATAAACCTTATTGTCTCCATCCATTTAATTAGTGGGAATAACTAGAATCAGTTGTTCTGTCATTTCTAGTGTTTAGTGTTGATCCTACATACACTACAGGTTTTTGAAGTACATTAAATTTTAAAGGTTTTTCTGACCCAGCAGGCACAGCAGGTTTTAAAGGTTTTTCGGGACCAGGCTCCAACTTTGACTCTACTTCTGCCTCTAATTCTCTATGAAATCGTTCTAATCTTTCTTTCCAATTACGTGGTCGTTTTGTGTAACCCCAAGTTCTATTCATTTAATTAAGTAAAATAAAATCAATTCACTGCAAAGAGTAAATTTCTTTCAAGTCTATTATTCAACTTAATCATCTCGTTTATGATTTCTGTCTGACTACATATGTTAATGTTCTGGTTCATTCTCATGTTATTATTTAAATTCGATAATCTATCAAGCAGAATCATATTTTCATCACGAAGATAATCCCCGAAATGCTGTGATATCACTATTTTCCAATCTGGTATTACATCCTGGTCTCGAAAGACAAACCAGTTTTCACTTCTCATCTTTACCATGAAATCCATTGACCTATCCAATTGATCCTTAAATAGTGTGTAGTCTACTTTAGCACTCTTCTGTCTGTTTTCTGTCTTTTCCATTGGTCTAATGTTAAACCAAGCAAAGCACAGTTCAGGTTTATCTTTGAATTCCTTGATTGGTAAGACATGATCCAACTCTTCTTCTACTATTCGAACTCTGTTCTCGGGACTTTGTCCTATTGGAGATAGACTCCTCTGGTACTCTAACCACTGTGAGAAGAAACTGTCTGTACATCCTAGATTGAATGATGAATTACCGGTACACTCTCCCTTAGAAATGCGGTTTAGACCAACTCTAATTTTGTGTCTGTCTCTATTACCATTTTGGTCAAGGTAATCCCTTTTGTAATATGAATTAAAACATGATCTGCAGTTACCTCTATTTCCGTCTTTACCAAATTCACCATCACTTAGTAATTTATTTTCATAACATTTATTACATCCCTTGATTTTACTTGAACCACATTCTTTACAGTAATCAAGTAGTTTATTACGCCTGTTCTTTTCAAAATTAATTTCAGGTTTCTTTTCACAGCACTTAACACAATAAATTGTAGGTTGATTTATCATATTTTGATTTTCCATATTTTGATTTTCCATGTTTTGATTTTCCATGTTTTGATTTAAGATAAACTGATTTATCATATTTTGATTTAACATAATCTGATTTATCATATTTTGATTTAACATATTATTTTGATGCAAATAATACAAAAACTTCTGAATATTTTGATTCATCATATTATCATGATTCATCATATTATTCTGATTCATCATACCATTTTGATTCATCATACCATTTTGATTATCAAATATTGCTCCATCCATTTCTTTCTTTATTTAGTAGGACATTTTTTTTTTAAATTACGTTTTTCGAACTTGTTCTTGTGACTTAAGTCACTTTAGAGACTTTATTTCATTTCAATGATTTGATATCAGAAACTGGTAACCATTCATTGAACTTATCACTGTAACCCTTCCACTTCACTAATCCGTATTTCTTGCCTTTACTGGTCTTGTACCTTAGGATTTTCTCGATCTTGTACTCTGGCTGGTCAGGATTAGGAACATAGCTCAATTCCTCTTCATAGAAATATCCTTGAATTTCTTCTTTGTGGTAATCCTCAAGCTGGTAGACGATAGGGTGAGTAAAGATGATCTGTTTGATTTGGAACACCTCCTCAGTGTAGTTGGGCATGTAACCTTTACCGAAAATGGACTTGTACTTTGAAATTCTTACACTGTCACCTACTTTGTACTTTGGATCACCAAATGTCTCTTTGAGGTGAAGACCGTAAAGATTGTACCACACTGTTCCTTCGTTTTCCATCTTTCTGGCGTCTACAGGTTTCATACCTATTGATGAGTGAAATGTGTTATTGTAGCCGCTGACCAGGTCATCCAGAACGTCAATCCACTTGTCAGTCTCCTTAGCGGTGAAATAACGCCACATTTTTTCTTTAAGGGTTCTATTGAATCTCTCTACTACTGCTGCCTTCTTATCAGATTTTGTGGAGAACCATTCTATGTCATTTTCTGTTAAGAGTTCCTTGAAGTGTTTGTTGTAAAATTCTTTACCGTCATCAAACTGGATTTTCGTTGGTTTTGCTTCCTCAAATATCACTTTAAATGAATCTCTGATTTCTTCTCCCCTCTTACTCTTAACTGCTAGAGCCCAAGAAAAACGACTAAATAGATCTATGACTGTCAAAATGAATCTTTTGCCTTTATTTTGTTTCTCGAATTTTTGCATGTCAACCAGATCTGCTTGCCATTGTTGATCGATGTACGATACCATTGTCTTCCTGAAGGTGAATTTCTTAATGGCCGGTTTGTGTAGTTGGTGAGTTGGTAGTGTTTCTAGAAATTCTTTCACTTCTTTTTGTTTAATAAGTTTTCCTGAGCTCTGCTCTCGTGACGAAGTCATATCTTCCTTGACCTGTTTCCAGATTTTACTCAAAGAACTGTAAGCCACGGGACTCTCGGGGTTGTAGTACAAATCCCTTAGATACTGCTGTGTGTCATCCTTTACATTCATTTAAATGAGTGAAGTATTTATTTACGAGCCACACAATATGTTAATTTCTGGTGTTACCAATTGTGGTAAGACATATTTTGCCCTTGACCTCTTAGAAAAGGAGTATCGGCACAAATTCCAGAACATAGTCATTTTCTGTCCAACATATTTCAACAATAAGACATATGAAAGGAAATGGATTTACCAAGACAAGAACGTCTACATAGTTAATCCCGAAGCTGTGGCCAGTAATTTGGACCTTGTGCTTCAGTTTGCTACACTGACCTTTGCTGGTTCTAACACATTATTCCTCATTGATGACTGTGCTAATTTGAGAGACACAAAAAAGAAGGTGTCCGAGTTATGTAATCTTGCCTTTTCCGGCAGGCACTACAATCTCACTGTTTGGTTACTAGTTCAGAAGTACAATTCAGTTGTCAAGGACTACAGAGAGAACATAAGAATTTTAGTATTATTTTTTAATATGGATGAATCAGCCATGAAAGATGCCTTAAAAGACAGTACTACATAGAAGAACTTAAGATGAAAAAAGGATCAAAACTGATCATTAGACTACAACATCCATTTGGATTTACTCTTTCCCATCAAAAATCTTAGTCCCGCTTCTGATTGAGCTATGCTCTCAGGACTGTGTCCGATCATCAGGACTGTGTCCGATCAATGGTCTTAGTCTTTCTAACCCTAGTAAAATAATAAATTATTAACCCTAAACCACTAAGTCCTAGGATAATCCATAGGTACTCGTATTTCTTCATTTCATCACTAGGTTGGTAGTAATCACTTAATTGTGGTCGCTGAGGTAGTACAATAGTTCTTTCTGGATGTAAATGATTGTAAACAGTAAGTGCTGAATCAGTATTGTTAAAATCAATAGAAGCATCTCTTTCTCTCTTTAATTCAAGGTTAACGAAGTCAATGGTACTTTTCCTATGCTCATCCCATTCTGTGGATGCTCTTTGCAATTGCTCTTGAGCTAAATTATGTCTCCTAATTTCAATCTCATAGCCATTCTTGTCTAGTTTTTTAAAAAGGTAACCGGATCCAGTGAATGCTAATCCATTGATTATTGCAGATCCAAATAACATGCCAATGCCAGCCATTTAATTTCAACGAATTTTAATTTCAATGATGTGTCCCTGAGAGCATAGCTCGAGTTAATACCAATTGGTACTGTACATCATGACCATTAAGATCGATGATGTCACCTTTTTCATCAGTTAAGCGAATATTCAGCTTATTGAATCTTGGTTTACAGGGAATTGCTATTGGTTTCTCAAATGTGTATGCTATTAAATCCCCAAAATTAGCTTCCTTTATTGGTCTTGTGGTTAGCACATCAGATGCTTCACCATTACTTAATACACTATTAGATTCGATTATGTCACAGTGAAAAACAAAATGGTTAATTGGTCTAAAATTGATGGGTTTCTCGCTTACAACATCATCCTTACTTTTATTGTCTAAAGGGTAAGGCCATTCTGATTTCATGCCAAATAATTCATTACTTTTACCAAGAAAATAGATCTGATAATGCGCCTCATTTTTTCTCTTTAGGAAGTGTAAGATGGCCTTACCTGTTGGTTCTTCAAGGTCAAATCTGACAGCACCTCTACTCATACTATTTTCTTTCAACTTATCCGCAAATACTTTTGAAAAGCTCTGTAGGTCATAGAGACCATCTGGTAGCGTAATCTCTGCCACATCAAACCCCTTAACTTTGATTCGGTTATTCTCCCTGGCTGCACTTATGTTGTAGAATGTACAAGGTATTACTGCAAAAGTTAAAGTGATGCTACATGCATCTTGAATTTCAGTCTTGAGATTGACTGTTAAATCACTTGAACTCTGATCTGGATAGTCACTTGAATCTATGTTCATTACAGTAACCATTTACTTAAGCAAATTTTCGTTTTCAAATTTTCCTTTTATCAAATAAGTAAATTATTCTTACTTCATAATATTTCTGGGTAGGATTCCTTGATCGTAAAGGTACTCTAATGTTCCATTACTAATAGCTACAGTTCCGCCCAGTTTAAGAATTTCCTCTAGGTTGGCCTGACTTGGGGGACCAATATTGATTCTCAAGAACCTTTTCAGTAACATAGAGTAACCAATTGTTGTTGATGCCAACAGTAAACTTTGATACAGTGTATTTATGATATCTTTCTTTCCTGGTGTATCCATTTAATTACTTAGAAAATCACTAGTAAAACTCATTTATCTAGTATTCAGTATTTAATTTAGTGTTGTACGAACTTTGTTTCAGTGTTGGAGTGAAGCAATCTGAGAATTCTGAATGTTAACCTGGGCGTCAGAAACCACGAATATGTGCATTTTGTATGGTCCCTTTCCAGATTTCTTTGTAATAGATAATTGAATACCATCTTTTGTGTTCTGGAGCTTCTTTCCTGATCCGTGTAGACGATTATCTTCAGAAGTTCTCAGGTCCAACCATAAACAATAGTGATTAGAACCACCATAGTATTTCTCCATGGTCATGTTACAGTCATGAGTTTTCTTCAAATCTTCAGACATAAAATGTTTCTTGATCTCCTCCCATTGATCCATCATTCTCATTCCTTCTGGGAACACCTGATTGGCAACACCCTCTATTGTGATCTGCACTTTACTTATGTTAGGGTTTTCAAACTTCTCTGAATCTCTAGCTCCATCTACATAGTCAGACACAAATAGTAATAATAATCCTTTAATAGACATTCTTGGAAAGTTGATGTTCTCATTAATTAGTGTTTCATTAGCAGTAACATTGACTGTCTTAAAATGGTCTACCCAATCATAAAATATTGAGAATCCAGAGTTGTACTTGTTACTCAATTGACTAGCAATCATTTTGTTGGCTACGGTATCATATTCAAAACAAATATTCTCTAGTTTGTAGCCCATGCTAGCTGTGGTTGTGGTGACTATGATTTCCTCCTTTGGTGCTAAAGTTATTTCAATAATCACATCTTCTTGAATTGGAAACTTGTAAAATGGAGCATGATGATGGAATAGTTCAAAATCTAATGGTATTTTGTACTTCTTGTCAAACACTTTCTTTAAAGTCTTTTCATTAGCTGTTTCTCCAGTGACATCAGCTTCAGCGACTCCTGATCTTAATTCTCTAAGATTTTCTGACTGAATACCCTGAAAAACTCTATCATTTCTTTCTTCTCCAGTTAGCCACAGATCTTTAAATGTAGAATAATGACTGTATTCGTCAAGGTCAAATATCTGCTCTGTTCCCCACTTAACCACCATCTTTGAGATCAGGTTTCTACCAAGATTATTTACAACACTATTTTTAGAATCACCAGAAATGGTTACATCAGCAGACAGATAAAGAGATTTAGGTACAAAGAATGTATTCTCTCGCAATGCCGGTATTCTAACATACAAAGTTTCTTTGGGGTTAGCAGATGATGGGTTATGAGTAATGATATGATGCTGCCTCTCAGCTTTCAAACCAAGTGGAATCTTATGTGCCCTTTCGGTATTTAATAAATATCCTGTTGCCATTTCTATTTATTTACTAGTAAAATTATGTACATGCAGTGAACAGTGCCAACATCATATATCAGGTAAAATGCACGGAAAAAAGCTATTGACGTGTACTTTCTGTTGGAATACAGTAAGTCATGATTACATTAACCCATTGAACTCTAGTATTCCCTTACCATTTCACTGACCATTTCATTGCAACGCTTCACTGGGAATCTAATGAATGATAGAATATATGTATTGTGGTGTCTGGTTCTTAGGGGTTTCTAAGCTAATTTGAGACAAAAAGGCCTGTAAGGGCTTTTGTCAAAATAGCTTCAAAATACCTATATTCCTACCACCACAATACATATATTCTAATGTTCAAGAAAGACGGGATGCGTATTGCAAAAGGCAAATCAGCACTGAAGAACTCCCTTCAAGTGGAGGTGTCCAGCAGGAATGCCGGAGATGCAGATGTAACCGTTATAGATGGCTCAGCGCTTTTATGGACAATTCATTGGCCGGCAGATAATATTGTGGAAGATTATGTCACCAACGTTAAAAAGCGAGTTGCTTCATACCTGGTGAACAGTGATGTCTATCTGATCTTTGATAGATACGATGACTACAGTATAAAATCTGTCACAAGGGATGGCAGGGAGACTGGTGTCAGCCGTACACATCGCTTGTTGTTGACAACAAGACTACCTGCCCAGAAGGTTATCTTGTCAAATGTTGAAAACAAAAAACAGTTGATTAAAATCATCTGTAGTGATCTTACTGCAGACAGATTGTTTCACAATCGGAGCACTGAGAAACACAAGTTAGTTGTCACTGGAGAAGACCCGTGCCCCACTGAAATCAAGAAGGATGAAATCAGCATTAGATATGATCTGGAGACATATCACGAAGAAGCCGATATCATTATTGTGCAACAAGCGTTGAAGTGCGCAAGTGAAGCCAGGAGACTTGCAGTGGTATCAGACGACACAGATGTGTTTGTTCTTCTGGTCCACCACTATGAGGAAGCAAAGCTGAAGCTACCAATGAGGATGGAATCACCTAGTAAAGGCAGGGCAGTAGTAGATATACAACGGACAGTAGAAAAGCATCGCGACATCGTGAAGCAGCTCCTTCCTGCACATGCTATTTCCGGTTGTGACACTGTGGCATGTTGTTTTGGAGTAGGAAAGGGTTCTGTGGTCAAATCACTGAGGGCTGGATATAAGCTGAACACCATTGGGATTGTAGATGCATCCTTTACTGACGTCATGGACCAAGCTACCGCTTTCATGTCTGCCTGTTATGGTGTGAAGGACACAAAGGACATGTCACAAACCAGGCTATATGTATGGGGGAAAAAGAATGGCAAGGGGCATACATCCACACCAAACATGTCTACGCTTCCACCTACAAGAGAGGCATTTAAAGAGAATGTGAAGAGAGCCCACTATCAAGCAATCCTGTGGCGAACCCTTGATACAAATGATTTACCCGAACTAAACCCAGAGGACTTCGGATGGAAGAAGGATACCAGCAACAAGTCATTAACACCAACTGCCATTCCAGATGATGTTAAACTCGCCCCTGATTACATAATGGAGATGATCCGTTGTGGTTGTAAGAGCAAGAACCCTTGTAGTTCAAAAAGGTGTAGTTGCGTGAACAGTCATGGCTCGGAGTGCACTATCTTTTGTGCATGTTACCCCGTAGGATGCGCTAGAGTAAAGTAGTCTTACCATTTGCCACAACGGCATCTTATTTATGCATACCCGGTACCTTAATGTTCAGCAACACATGCAATCGATACTGTTACAGTCTTACTTGAAAGACAGGCCTAGATAACCTATGATTGGACACTTGTTTTTGACATCTGCTTACATATTTCCTGAGATAATCCGAAAATCAAAATATCAGTAATGTCGGACCTAATTAGCATAATTAACGTCATTAGTCGACTGTAAGGCGTTAAAATAGAGTAGTGATGGACTTATCTTGTTCGTATACCCTGAAAACATGGGTGCCGACACAATTTTTATGATGTTATCATTAATAATGTTTGAGTTATAGCCAATAAATGGAATTTCAGTAATGGCGGACCTAATTTGCATATTTTGAAAATTGCTCAAGGGATATTATCGGGCACCCTCTTGAATCTTGATGAGGACCCCCTATACTATTGAAAACAGCAAAGAAAAAACTTCATCCGGCTTTCCACGTTCAACCCCATGGCTCCCGGACTATCATTGACAATCACTGACAGGAAAATTTTGCCTCTCGTTTAATAATATAGATAGTGCAAAGTATTCACATTGTAATATTAGGCTCGTAAGTTTGAGGATCATGGATTGACCAGATTGGTGTGAAATGCCCCAGGGCCCATGGAACATATGTAGGCCTATACCAATTTTAAGTCCAGACTTTACAAAACGTGCCGCGCTAACAATACGGCCGCCACCGACGATGGACGCCACATCATCGCATAGGCTCACAAGGTGAGCCAAATAAAAAAGAGGTGCCGTTTTAACTGGATACCGTGACATCAACATGATGTCAACCACACATAGCACACTCTGTCACTTTGATGTCTGGAGGGCAGGGTTACAGACGGGGACTGACGTCCAAAATGGATGTCCAAATAACATCACTGCACGACCTTGAAAAGAATGATGGAGCAAGCCGACTGTTGATTGACTCCATCACTTACATGAGTCATGAGCTGTGGACATCTCCCATGCAAAATCTTACAGTTATGATACCGTCCGGGTCTACGATCATGCATACAATAATACAGGCTTACAGCACATACACTGATTCAGGCTTCATCATATGCTAAAAAAACAACCTCAAGGCCTGTCCAGATTACCCTTTTTGCATTCATTTGAATCCTTATGTGTTCCAATTCAATTTGTGTAAACTTTGGATATCTTGATATCGAATTCGGGGTAAAAATCAAGAAATAAGAAGAGCTCCCACATGATTTCTTTGTTTGACTTGAAAATTCAAACCTACCAGTTCCTGTCTGAGGTGTAATGCATCATGGGATAGGTCAGGTGATAAGACCACATGATAGAATTGCATAACATAATAGCAATTTGCATAATGCCAGCAAATGCCAGCTTTTTCCAACAATTGTCAGAAACATCGAATTTGAAATTTCCAGCTAATTCCAGCTCTGACAATCTCATAGTAAAGTGACAGAGATTTCCAGCGCTGGAACTTTTACGAAAAGTAAAGTTCCAGAAAATGCCAAGAATTTCCACCCCATGGATAAAGTTCCAGTTTTTGTCAGCTTTTGCCAGCTATAACTTTTCGATGAAACTCTCTAAATTCAAAGTGTCAGCTTATTCCAGCCAAGAGCTGGAAATTCCAGCTATTTCCAACAAAATCCACCTAAGGTAAAATTCATTTCGCAGGGGAAGTATGAAAAATAATTAAGCCGACAGCGTGGTAAAGATTTTCCAGCGTGACGGAATCACGTGACGGAATCACAACCAACTATTTCACGAGTTTCCATGCTTAGTTATAGAAAACGTATGCCACGCCATATATTCAGGACAGTTCAGTACTAATTGCTGGGCAAAGATCTATTAAGCAAGAATGATATCGACGAGATTTGATGCAGAATAAGACACGATTGTGACGGAATCACAGGGCACGCATGTCTCCGTTTGCGTGGAATTGTTGAGCAGGAGAGCGTGGCGGAATATGCCAACCTCTCACTACAAACACCACCCACATCGCTGCTACTTCGACTAACGGCGCCACTCGGCGACTCCTAGTCACTATGACTACTTGGGCTAAGCCCACTCTTGTCTCTATTCACGTTGACTTTCTGATTCAACTTGTTGACCAAAACCACGGCCTCGGTTCGAACTCTTTTACTACTGTTTTAGCCTTTAAAACTACATGTATTCCAGAAAGCTACAGCAACAGCAATGTCCTCTTCCAATTGCTCCTCAGGCAGGGATTCTTCAACTTCCCTCTGGACACATTCCAGAGCAGCGAGACGCTTGTCAAAGTCCCCAATAGCCTCCTCTACAACCACTATCACAGCCGAAAAATCAACATCGGCGTCTGCAGTGTCTTTACGTGCATCGCTACATGCATCGTCCAATGCATTTGCTGCACGCGGGTCAGCCAACTTCGTGCCGACGCTCGCGACTTCAAAAGTCCTTTCAATTCTTCGTTCACCTTAGGCATCTTACTTGGTTTTTTACGCCCCTACTTGTTCGGAAGATGTTATTTTCCCGGGTTTCGGCACCAATATATCGAGGATGATCTGTGGTCTCCACATTTAGGGCGTAATGAAATGGCCAGGGCCATTGTGCTCACCTCATGTGGAGGAAAGATGGATAAAGAGCGTGGTATTGTTTCATGTAGTGTTAGGTTTGATGTAGGTCCAAGCAATGGCCAATTTACAGTACATTCGACCTCTGTGACCTTGAAAAGTAGGTCAAATCAAAGAAGACCCGGGTGACACATTGAATGGTTGTTAGAATTAGATGTACCTATGATATAAAATTGGTGCCAATCGGGCAAGTCATTACTATAATGGCATTTTGAAGAATTTAGGATTTGGCCCCCTCCCTGGAGGCCAAACGGCAAATCAGATCGCACCAAACTTCGGTACCTGAGATCACCTGACCAAGGGGTACATGTGTACTTAATTTGTGATCAATAGTCATTGCAATTAAGAAACGTGCCATAGTTACGGCCTGACGGCCAATTTACGCCATTTGACCTCTGTGACCTTGACAAGAAGGTCAAATTAAAAACCTGTGTGACATATACTGTATGGTGGTTAGATGTACCCATGATATTAAATTGGTGGCAATCGGGCAAGAAGTTAAGGAATAATCACATTTTTAAGGTTTTTGGATTTTGCCCCCTGGTGGTCAAGTCGTGAATCATATTGGACCAAACTTCGGTCCCTGAGATCACCTGACTAAGGTGTAAATGTGTACCAAATTTGGGATCAATAGTCATTGCAGTTTAGCATGACCGCCAGACCCCGTTAGCGAAAGATGAGCAAAATAGGTGGAATGCCTCTCAGCTGGATGTTTATAATAGGTCAGATAAGCTGATTAATTGCACTCCAAGGCCTTCCTCCTAGACATCTGCTATTGCACTACAGACACCACCTGCTGTGTTAGGTTTACCTGTCTTACTGGGTTCATTACACTTGGTGCAATATGGGTATGTGGATTAGTGGATTAGATCGAATGCACTCAATGTGTTGCTGAATTCGTGCCATGAATTGTTATATAATGTTATATAATGATGAGTCATGGATTGGTCAAGGAACAGTTGCTTCAATGATTGTGATGCAGAGAAGCAGTGTATGCTTCTGCATTGGTTTCTATCTGATGTCCATGAAATTTCGTTCAAAGTCACTCTACAAACCCTTGGCAGATTTGAAGCAATATTCCTGTTTGTCACTGTTACAATACACCTTGGGATTTCACCCCAGACTGACCATAAAATTCCTAGGCCAAGGTCTGCATGGTCTGTGTGTTAACAGAACAAGTAAAGATGAAACAGCATGCTTCATGCTAAACTGGACATTGCAGGATAGGCAGTATATCCAAACCTGATGCATTGCAATCTTTTTAGCTTAAGTTGAAATTGGACGGATAGTTCTGACCTGGCTACAGGGAGTCTGTGTCAGTAAGTAGGCCACGCAATAGCATACATTATATAGGCCGCAGGGATGTGTACTATTTTCAAGTTAGGTGAGATAGAGGCAAGGCTCCTCTCCTAAGAGTAAGAGTGGGGGTGGTCAAATTCGGATGGATCACAGTGAGCCCAGGGTAATCTAGTTGTACCCCATTCTGTCCCACCGCTTTGCACACGATCGCTCTTCGCAGGGCGGAACAATATTGTTTAAAGCCTTCAAGGCCCCTACGTCATTATTGTTTACAGGCCTAACTTAAAAAGCAAGGTACATGTTTAACCAGTCTGATTAAAAACTATGAAAAAAAAAGAAATGTTTTTTTCACATAGGCCTACTATAAACAAACAGTCCGAAAAAGCAGTTACATCCTGCACCATGATCAACTACAATATTGCAATATAGAAACAAGCATCCGACAGGACCAATCAGGTCTTCATCTGAAGCATTGCCATTAGGCCTACATTGAGTACACTCTGATTTTGTCAGATGATGTGCCACTTACAGACAGGAGTAACGATAACAAATTCCGTAACACCTGCTGTGGTAGGTCAGCCAGACATGCCATAGGAGATTAGGCTAGATTGCGCTAATCTCTGATCACGCCTGATTACCCTAATAACAACATCATCGGGCAATTCAAAGAGAAACTCCAACCTCACGGCCTCAAGGCATTTGCCTTTGCAGCCTGAGGTTCGCTTTTTAACCTTCGCTAACGGGATCTGGCTGTAATGGAAACGTGCCATCGTTACATCCTAACGGCCAATTTACACCATTTGACCTCTGTGACCTTAAAAAGTAGGTCAAATCAAAAACCCGTATGATATGTGATGTATCCTTGCTAGGAGTACCTACCACAAATGTTTTATTGAAAACGGATCATTAATAAGAGACATATCACACTTTTTATGTTTTAAGTTTTAGCCCCCTGGTGGCCAAGTCATGAACCAGACCGGACCGAAATTCAGTGTCAGAGTACCTCTGACCTAGGGGGTCATGTGTACAAAGTTTCAAGTTCATAGCACAAGCGGTTAAGAAACGTGCCACACAGGATACGGACGACGACGACGACGACGGACACAGGGCTATCGTAGACTCCCCTAACGGTGAGCCAAAAAGACGGCGAGCGAAGCCAAACAAACAACGAAATCGGGTAAAAGTTAGCAGTTTACATAATAAAATAGCACCATCCATTGGGAGAGCGTGAAATTACATTAATTGAAAGAAAGTTGGCAGCACCTTACGGTGACTTATGGAATTAAAGGATAACTTAACCCAATCTATACTATAATGCGCGTTGTGGCCGCTAAAAAGGAGGCGATTTTTGTTTCAAAATTGGGCCTCGGAAATGCGTCGAATTCTTGCAACTTTTGGCTTCGTAGGTGTGGATCATAAGTAAGAGTGTCACTGAGGGTGTCATACGTCGAATATCTTCGTGGTTTTAGAATAAATAACAACTTTTCAGAAAGCACGTCGACTGGAGAGCTCCGCTCATTCTCAAAAGCATACACAAACTTCACGCATATTCTCCCTGCCACATCAGTATTAGCTTCCAGCACGTATGTAGTGCTATACCACCTGGTCCATGGTGCAGGGCGATTAATGATTAGCCTATTCTATTTTAGTTCTATTCGAGAAACACTGACCGGAGTGATAAGGCAAATTCTGCAGAGTGGCCTACCGGAACATGCAGTCAGGGTATCAATAAACAGTTATGCCAGGATGGACAAAATATGTACAGTGGCCAGCGCTTGCTCTTTGTTTTATTCTTTACTGACTGATGTTGTCAGTTTGAATTGCGTTCTGCATCTCTCCATGCGCCTGGCTTTGGTCCGACAGTGGCATTGGGTATGGGAGTGGGTAGGTGATATGCCTGATATGTGAGGGCCTTATTTGGAACAGGACCTGCTGTCACTGGTCTCAATGCATTGTGCAAAATAGCGTACTCCAATCAATCTATTGGGGGTTGCATGTAGATAGCAGCAATAAGTCCCTAAATGCAGTTAATTTCGTGTTTAACCTTTAATAAAACTTCAGTAACGTTAGAAATTTAATGTAGCTCAATCATCGTGCCCATTTAACTAATGTATATTACATTTCAAATTTGCCCGCTCCATGGGTATATGCTTCTTTGACAATTGTAATCAAATAATTGTATAGGCCTTGGCTTAATGTATCTGAGGAGTGAGTTAAAATCACCAATATGGCAAGTAATAGGCCTAATTGGCACTTTTTCTCACTGAGTGATTGTGAGTAGGCCTGGACTAGAGTATAAAATCCAAATCAACTCACTATACACAATTTCCTAAAATTGACCTGCCACCTATTATCAGTTCTGTTACTAGGAGGAAGTGACGTAGATAGAGGCAGCTTACATAATGACCATAACACAATGCAAGTACTTCATGTACTTGGAAGAGCTTTATGAAGAGGGAAACTCTGCAATAAAATGGTATTAATTCGTTGAACAGGCGCACCAAACATGCCAGGAACTGGAAATTGAGTAAAGGTAAAGTTTTAGTGTTGATATTGGGCTTCTTTATGCATATCATGTGAGTAAAGCCACCATAAACACAGTCATAAACAACACAACAGCAGTAGTGTACATCTGCATTGTACATGTAGTATCAAGTATGCTGCATGTGCATGGCTCTGCCACTGATCATGAACATGATCTACATGTAGGCCTGGCATAGCATATTTTCTGTGGTGTGGTAGGCCTATAGGCTATGTACTGTGTGCATAATGTCATTATTGTATTTACGGTAATGAAAACCTGGAGCCTTATGATCATGATGCAATACTACAATCAAGATGTTCAGACCGGGGGAGCTGGCAGTACGTACCCATAAGTCTTTGCGGTAGTCTCGCGCGTACCGGATATAACCCATCAAGCTTTTCTCCTTCAGAGAAATACTGCGTTGCGCTCAAGTGCCTTATAAGGCTGTGAACAAAATTAACGTTCGACCAATGAGAAAGCCACATTACCCTGCATACGAGGTTGGACGCGTGATCACTAAATGACAAGTAAAAATAGAATCAGACCACATGTTTCTATATGTCAGAATGCTGCCGTTTGCGCTGTAGTGCACGTGTGTTGTCCAAATTTTCGATTTCAAGCAAGTTTAAGGCCAACCTCGTGTCCACCAGACTAATGCATAATTGGCAGTTGAGCGCAACGCAGTATTTCTCTGAAGGAGAAAGCTTGATAGGTTATATCCGGTACGCGCGAGACTACCGCAAAGACTTATGGGTACGTACTGCCAGCTCCCCCGGTCTGTACATCTTGATTGTCGTATGGCAGGCAGCTAGCTACATGTAGGCTACTCTTTCTTGGGCCATGGCCCATGGCCATGGGCCTGCAGGGAGAATAATGATAGCCAGATATCACAGCCCGGGATCAGAGCACATGAGGCATGAGAGGCTGACCACATTTGTCATGTCTGCATGGAAAATGTTTGGGCAAGTCATAATTTTAAAAAATAACAAGACAAAATGATGTCAATTGCCTATTTCAAGTTTTATTATTAAATGAGATCCAAATGCCGTCATATCACATGCAACATGCATCCATGGCATAGTAATTCTTTTCACAAAGTACCTGTTTCACTCAAAATGATACGATCATGTTTCAGTTTGGAACAACCGCTGTCTAACGTTACATTCAAACAAGTGACCACGAATAAACCAGGTTTGCCGAAATGGATATGGATAATACATCAACAAACTCTCAAGATCACAGCTATTCCAATTCAGCAGGAAATGTTATGAAGGTACATACAGTCAATATTCATCAGTATACCACCCAAACTACTAGTAATATCTGTACTATTTACTTATAATATTGTCAAGATATCAAATGCATTTCAAAGAGCACTGATTGTATATATCAATCTCTTTGAAATGCATTTTATTGAGAGGAGCTAAATGAAATACTGAGTACTCTTGGCGTAAATTACAGAAACAAACCATGTAATCTAATGTTTCTTTGAACAAGTAAGTTCACACAATTGCTTGTTTTGCCAAGAATCTTAACAGTTTGACGAAAATTATTAAGATTGTTATCAACTGGGGATTATTCTTGTCTTCAGCAACCTCCCAAGAGTCACAGACACTGCTGTGTACCTCACTGCACCAGTCGTGGTTACAACAAAGATGATGAGCATGGTGAAAAATTGCACCACTTCAGATTTCCAAGGGAACCACCGATACGGAAGCAATGGATTGTGAAAATTTGCAGAGATGAGGACGATACATTTCAAATTAAAGGCCATACCACTGTCTGCTCATTACATTTTCGCCCTGAAGACATCGAATTTCAACAATATGCCAATCGACATTATCTCAAACCCGGGGCTGTACCAACTGTTTTCAAGTGCTGGGAAAATTTGGGGCGAAGTGATCTGATTAAACATACACGGCAACGCAAGCCAAATAGACTTCAGTTGAGGTCAGCTGCTTTGCCTTCATCTGAATCAGTTGATACAGCTGACGATTTTCACGATGCAGAAGTGGGATCTGATCCAAATGACGAAGATATGGATACACTCATCGAAGGCATGGAACTGGAAGGGGATACCTTACCAACTGAGCCACATTTATCCTTGGATAGACAAAATGAAAAACTACAGCAGGAGCTGCATGAAAAACTTAAGCTCTGTGACTTGTTAAAACAACAAGTTGTTGCGTTGAAGGAGGATATAAAACTTTGTGAATTTTCTATTGACAACATTAAACTTGGTGACGTGGTTTTCTTCACTGGTTTTCCAAACATAGAGGTATTCAATTCTGTGCTAAACTTCTTAAATCCTGAATTGAATGGAGAAAACATTATAATGACCAATTTCGATGAACCAAGTGGGAGTAAGAGAGGTCATCCCTGTAAGTTGTCTCCAAGGGATCAGTTCTTCCTTTTCTTGTGTCGGGTAAGGCTTGGGCTTCTTGAGCTTGATCTTGCATACAGGTTTCGAATCTCAGTGTCAACTGTTAGTAGCATCATAATAACATGGTCAAACTTTGTCTATTTGCGTCTTGGTTCACTTTGTATTTGGCCTACAAAGGAACAGGTGAAGAAAACAATGCCAAGAACATTTGTGGACAAATACCCAAATACAAGGGTCATAATTGATGCGTGTGAAATTAAAACAGAGATGCCGTCATCACTGGTGCTAAAGTCACAGAGCTATTCCAATTACAAAAGCTCAAATACACTGAAGGGTCTGATAGGTATCACTCCTGCTGGTAATCTGTCCTTTGTGTCTCAATTATACACAGGAAGCATCTCCGACAAGGAGTTAACTATCCGCAGTGGCATTCTCAAAATGCCATATGAAGCAGGTGATGATCTCATGGCTGACAAGGGGTTTGACGTTCAAGATCTATTAGACCCAATTGGTGTGAAATTAAATATTCCGCCATTTCTTGGGAGGCATGCTCAGATGTCAGCTGATGATGTAGCTAGCACACAGAGCATTGCTGCTGAAAGAATTCACGTTGAGAGACTCATCAACAAAATTAAAAACTTTCATATATTTGATCAAGTGTTGCCCTTAACCCTTGCAGGGTCAATTAATCAAATATGGACATGCTGTGCACTCTTAACCTTGTTCCAAAATCCAATAATCTCCCTGCCAAATCTTGATGTCAGTGATAGTGTGTCCTGCCCATAGTGCAGATGAATGTGAAGAATTGGTGGGATTGCTGGAAATATCAAACCCATGGAACAATTTAACATGAAATATATTATGACCTAAAAAGAAGATAATTAACTCGACATAAAATACATGCATGTTAATTAGTTAAATGATGTCATTGAGGCGTACTTCCACCTATCAAATCCCTGTGTCTTTTGCACTTACACCTATGAATTGCCGTGTGTAAATAGACCCGTGTGTCAAATCCCCGTGTCTATTAGCCCCATCGAGCTCGATGGGGCTAATCGGGGGCTAATTTAGCCCCGTGTTCAACACGGGTTTTTTGATAGGTGGAATCTGAATAGACACGGCAATTGCAAGTTCTAAGATCCGGCGACAGATGGCGCGGTGTAGTTGCCTCGGTATTGCGCCCCCTCCAACGGGAAAGAAACACAGGAGAGCTCGCTACCTACAGCGCACCTGTCGCCGGGGCTATTAACCATTGTCTAACACAACTGATATAGGTGTAAGTGCGCCGCGGGTTTTTTGACACACGGCAAAGACACGGGTCTTGAAAAAACACGGGGTTTTATGATAGGTGGAACTACGACTATGAATTTTACATCGAGTTAATTATCTTATTTTGAGGTGGTAGAGATCAGAGAAACTTGAACAGTCAAGGGATTTTTGCGTGCAATGTTCCTGCAATGCGGTATGGTAGAGAAAATGAACCTGACACTGTCATTTATTGTGATTTAATCTGTTTAATGCAAGTGGTCATGTAAAAAGATGTCAAATCCTTCAAAATGTTATTCCAGAAAGTGTGGTCGAAGTTGATGCGCTGAATAAGCATTCCTTTTTTTTAACACTACAAAATCACACCAAGGTATGCCAGTGACACCCATCTGTCCCTGAATCTGGTAATAATATGAATGTGACTGTTTCAATCTTGGCATACCATCAACTATCTCACTGCAGAATTTCGGGTCTGCACATACCTCAACTGGGTCAATGTCTTTGGCAGAGAATGGGCATTTAATTTCTAACAACCCTACCCAGCAGTTGAGTCAATTACCTTCCCATCAGGTGATGCACCAAGCCAAGGAAAAGATGGGTTAATGACTAAACCACAATCCATGACAGAGATTGAATTTCCAGCATTCTGCATGTACTTGGAGTACGTTTCAATGGCTCTTGGCTCATTTCCTCTACCATGCCGGATTGCAGGAACATGGCTAAGGTCTTTCCCAGCACTAAGCACCGACTCTGCAGACTTTTCTGTCCGCTGCTTCCTCTTACACACAAGACCAAAATTACTGGCTCTGATGCGGTTTATCCTAGATTTGGCCCAGAGTGCATTACTTGCTTGACCTACAGTTGATACTTCAAGCTGGATAGCTTCATCCCTGGATAGGATCATTCCTTTAAACATACTCTTATCCCTGTCTGTCAGATTAAAATCACAGAGGTTATATGGACCATCCAATACTTTTGGTAAAGGCGGGAATGACTGATCAACAGGGCTGACTAGAGTAACATTAGCAGTAGCAGATATATCACAGACAACACTGGTGTTACCCTCTGTCAGGGCAAGCTGATGGCTTAGGGTAGAGCCGACAGTTGTGTTAAACCCCATCTTTGTGGGTACGGTACAGTGACATCCCCAAGGTTGACATTTGCACAGGCACCCAAATCAGGATTATACTGTGATAAGTCCTTCACCAGAGAGGTCACTTCTTCAGGGTCTACCTGCCTAACATAAGGAGCACGAGCCTCGTAGAGAGTTGATTTAATGCCCTTCAACCTCTTGTTTCCATATGAAGGCTTTATCACAGTATAACCCATTATTGGCTCCGGTGCCAGCCCCGCTGTTCTGGGCTTGTGCCACTGTTGTGGGTTGTCTGTGCAAGTACCAGCCTCGGGGAACTCTTTTGCACCGAACATTATAATATGATTTAACATGTACAATAGACCGACAATATGGTTACACATACCCTGCAGACCAGCGGCACAGGAACAGTTGGCATATTTAACACTGCCATCACTGCATAATGTCAATTTCAGCGAGTGGGGAGTCTCGTTTTTTCTTTGAGAACGATAGCACTTTGCTTGAAAATGGACCAGCTGGTTTGTAGTGGTACACTGTATATTATGTACGTAATTCTCAAAGAAAAAACGATAACCTTTTTCCAGTGATTTCTCCACATACGTATTCCTCCCTGACTTGCTGATATGTGACATTATACAGTGGTGGCCAAAAGTCCTTGGAATTGCCTGTGAGCTTTTCGTCCATCCGGTTTTGGGGAAATGGTGTTCTTCAGTTGCATCAGTGCTGCTGCTTACACTAGTAAGGGGTAGATCCGCAGAACAATTTGGACAGCTTGCCCTTTTTCTCCGCTGATTACATTGTCCAGGATCAGGGTCAGTAATAGTAACTTTGTGTCCTGTTGCTATGAAAGTACGCACCCTACAAAGAGAACACAAACAAGCCATTAAGGACAAGGACAATCAGTTTAGACATTATAGCATGTACATGTATATAGTGACCACAGGTTCCAAGAAATATTGTATATATATCATATTCATATTGCAATGCTGGAATTGTTTACGTATCAAACATTAATTCATTGCACATGTATGTATGATGTTACTAACCTATTGACAAGCACCGCCTTAGTGTCTGTTGCCCTGAACTTCAAATTACGGCACTTAAGCCAGAATTTTAATTCGCGAATCTTGCAGTTTTCAGGGGGATGAACAAGTTTCGCTCCAGGAATATCATCTTCATTTCGCTGAAATAGAGGGTTGTTTTTATTGACTGGTCGGTAATGTACTTCATGTTTAAAGTCATCTTAACAGGGCAAAACAGTTGCTAAGGTTGAGGATATTCCACATCACAGAACTGTATACTACTGCTCTAAACTCAGGAAATAGTTGTTAGCAGATGTGTGTGTGTAGTTTTGGTCTCCTGTTCTTACCTCCTCACACGGACAGGGCTGCCTTGAACATCCATTATTATCTGTATTGTTGGTCTGCGAAAGAAACATTTAATCACAATTTCAATTGTTTTTGCTGAGTAGCAAATATTTGTACGGTACAAATTTTTGATGCAAATACTTGTAGTACAACTGTATTGATGCTTTCTCTTTTTCTGTATCTATTATCCTTGAAAATACATACTACTAATGTCATTGGCATTAAAATAATTTTGTACTTTTTTTATCTAAAACTAATTCATTACTTCCATTTGGAACTGTAGCTCCTCTGATGAGTCGAACTCTATCATGTCCTCTGACATCACGGTTGTCATCCATGACAAGCATTCCCTGTCATGACAAGACAGTGGACGTCGACATTTGTAGCACTTCTGGCAATCAGACTCTGGTGACATGGTCCCATCATTGTCTGGATGCTCTGGAGATCCTCCCATTGGATTTTCATTGGAATCATGAATCCTGTGTTTTTCATGTAACACCCCATGAAATACAGGGGATTCATGATCCAATGAGAATGAATCATGCATCTCATGTTTTTCGTGTGAGACAGCATGAAATACAGGAGATTCATGATCCAATGAGAATGAATCATGCATCTCATGTTTTTCATGTGAGACAGCATGAAATACAGGAGATTCATGATCCAATGAGAATGAATCATGCATCTCGTGTTTTTCATGTAAGACAGCATGAAATACAGGAGATTCATGATCCAATGAAAAAGGATCACCAGCATCATCCAACAATGAGGGATCAATGCACTCAGAATCAGATTCAGCTACTGGCATGACTGGTATTATGTCGCTGCATGCAGGGCTTACGGATGGTACTGGTGGTGCATCAGGCCTAGGGGTACTTTTCCTTGGTGGCGGTGGAATCCCACGGTCAATCCCGATTGGTGATGATGGTGGCAGTGTGGTGTCATCACTGTGGACACTTGATGGTGGGTGGCAATGTGTTGTGATCATTAATATGGACACTTGATGGTGGCAATGTGGTGTCATCACTGTGGACACTTGAGTCCATCTTCTAGTCTGCAATTAAAATAAACGTGTATTTATTTAGTTTGTTGAAGCATTGGTGTTTGGAATGTTGCACTTTCATTACTTTTTTTTAAATCATGCAATAATTGAACATTGCAACTAAATCATAAGGCCCATGAGTCCCAGGCACTCCGGCAATGCAAATAAAACTAGGCCTAGGCCTACAGTTTAAAATTGACTTGGCCTTGGGACTTGGGGTCATATTGACTTACATTTTTGAGTGACTGACAACCACTCAAAAAACCCCACCATAACCAAGCAAAATCATAGTGGGTTTGGGAAACACAAAGTCAAAGGCATCTCCTACATACTGTCTTCTCCCACTTAACCGAGCGCGGCTGAATCGTAAAATGACTAAGTCCAAATGAATAGGCCGATTTTACTGGTGGCAGGCGAACATTAGAAAGAACAGCCACATCTGATAATTGACTCCCTTTTCGTGGGGAATGCCAATGCCTTCCACGTAAGTGGATAAAAGACATGAACATTGACATGGGGTAGTCCTGTACTGAATGAATGAATACAATACAACTAGCGTCCTCATTTTATGCCTATAGTGTTCGTTGACCAGAAATTTCAAATCTGGGGTCTATAATAAATCCAGCTTCATGGGTCTGCAGAATGGGTGAGGTCAGAACTCCGTGTATGTTATGTGTTACGTGTTAGTGTTACAGATCTGTTAACATCCCTGTTAACCTGAACCACCAAACATGCAGTTCTGGCTAACAGCCTGTTAACATTATGTTAACATGCTGTTAGCAGCCTGTTAACATGGTGTTAGCAGTGTTCACTCGGCAGCAGTTTTATCATAAGTGGCACCACTTATTCCGCCAATCACATGGCGAATACGAGCATGCTTATCAACTAAATACTGCAAATTCAAGGAATCGCTGCTTTTTCCATTTCTACCACAGAAGTACGCATTTCCAGCGTGATCTGGCCTCTGAATCCTAATAATCACACCATCGATGTATAGCAGAACTCGGCGAATATCCCCATTGATATCAATTAAATCACGACAGAGTTCATCGAATTCAGCAGGCTGGGGAAAAAACACATGCTGAGGCGCTATGTCCATGAAAAATCTGGCTACAAGATGAAGATTTGCGATAACTGTTGGCTTTGCCTTGCCCACAGCATACCCAACCTGTCTGTATTATCCATCAGATGCGATATACATGAGAAAAGTTTCCATCATTTCCTTTGAGGTGGTAAGAAGGGCTCTGCCTTGATTTCTCCAGGCATGGAATTCGTCCACTAGCCCATTAAGCTGCTCTTCTGTGAGTCGTATGTGCCTCTCTGTAGGTTCTGTGCTACTAGCAGGTGTGCGAACAAAGTTTTCAGCTCTCTGAACAGCAACAACTTGCAAATCTGGCTCGGAAATCATCTTTCAGGATTCAACAAACCAATCAAAGATGGCTGCTAACACTAACACTAACAGGCAGTATTCTGACCTCCAGAACGTTTAACAGATCCTTAATCACCTAGTGGTTAAAGTTTCTAAAATCTACCACAATTAGAATACATTACTGACAAGATGTTTGACAGTAAGAATAGTTATTTCGAACAAATTTAGTGAAAACCCCTAGCTGATTCGTCTGGAAACAAAAAAGTTATTCAAAAAACAAGCTTAACAAATTTCAGTTTGCTTTGATTAAGTTAACATGTCCTGTTACAGATCTGTTAGGTGTAACACCGCATGTTACAGGAGCTGTTAGAATGTATGATTTTTAACAGATCTGTAACACTAACAGCAGTGTCACACCGGTGTTTATCTCGAGGTCAGAATTGGTGGTTAGTTTTACAGATCTGTGACAGATCTGTAACACTAACACGTAACACATAACATACACGGAGTTCTGACCTCACCCAATGTCCCAATAAAGAAGTCTTGCTGTCAACGAATAAATTAAAGGACAGATTTACTTATCAATTTACCAATCAATTTTATTATCCAAACGGGATTTACACGTCATCATCAAAAACATCATCATCCTCTTCTCCTTCCGAAAATTTAATCCCCTCAACAAACTGCTCAAGCTCATCATTTACCATCTCTACCCCCTCCCCGACTCGTCATCGTCCTCAGGAACTGTTGTGTGACCCTTTCCCAGCCGAGGCTGATCATCCTGACCACATCCCGCCTGGTGATCTGCTCACAATGTCCTTGATCATCGGTGTGGCCGATTTTCCACACTTTCCAAATGGTCCTCAGGTGACACTTGAAGCTCCTGTTAAGTCCAAGGGCTGCAGCAGCGAAGTACATCGTCCTGGAATGAAAGTGTCTGTCCCATTCTCTGCGGTGATTGCATCACGAAATTGTTGATTTCGATGCGCCGGATACCTGTCTAAAAGTAACAGGAACGTGGCCACTGCTACAAATGGCACAATCAGGGCCTGCAACCACTCAGTCGATTAGCGATTGGTGTCGGGCCCAACCATGTGGACTACCAGTTACCTGGAAAAATAAACAACAAGTATGAACATTTACATTACCTTTCTGAACAGTCAGACACGCACAATGTTTTGGTTCCATCCATGACAAACCTATAATAATTTTAGTCATAGAAGTTCTGATTTTCCTAAAAAATACTACCATTAACTAGAATGACCGTCAATGACAACACTGATGACGTCAGGTACATGTCCTGTACTACAAGCACGGACTTGTATTCTATGCCAATACTCACTCGCACATTGTCTGGAGCATTCGCCAGAAGCTGCCGAATGACGTCACCATCTGGTGCCAAGCCTCTGAAGTTGACCTCGGCTCGTCCTTTTCGTCCGTCTGTCGTAACTACTAGAGTCACCGTGCATCCAAGTTTCGGGTTGCCTTGGGATGATCTAATGTCAACATTCTGAGACCCAGTCGCTTCCATTGTTGATCTTGGCACCATATCAAACAACACGAACGTCTCATTCAAGTTCATGATGACATCAAAATCAGCGTCTCTGATGAGGTCGGCAAAATCTCCCCGGTAGTCGGCAACCAAAGCCTGGGCGTTGTCAGGTAACCCCCTTGAATCTTTGGTCTTCCTTCGATAGCTGATTTGTTTCCTGAAATGGAATTTGCATATTGTTAAAATTCACCGCATACAATCCATTAAGGCCGATCCATGCAACAGCGGAATAAAACTCACCTTTCCATAAAGTTGCTAAGCCAATGTGCAGATGCATGGAAGAGGTATCGCAGGGGTCTCTGTTCTTGTCTTTCGGCCTTCGTTTCGTTCGGAAGCTCTGCCCATCATTGCCGAAATTCTCTTCCAGCTTGCCCTTTAATATCCTCACCGGAAACAGGGAAACCAAGTCTTCGGCGCTCAAGGAACCAGGGCCGGTATTCATAAACGTACTTATGTCTAGGTGTAACGCCTAAGTACCCCATAAGTTAGGTGTTACGAACAAGTCGTATTCAATATGCTACCCAAGTGGTTCGTTACACCCAATTTTGCACTTAACTTTAAGACACCCCCAAGGGTGTCTTAAGTCGAAGTCCGTTCGCCATAAACTATATTTTCCATCCGTTTTGGACAAGACAGCCAAGAGGAATGGCAGCATTTCTTTTGTTACGAGAACAGTTAGTTGGAGTGCGTGCGATTCGTCGCGAAAGGGTATTACGAGACCGTCTGCATCCACTGGATGAATATGACGATGTTGAGTTGTACCAGCGTTACCGATTTGACCGTCAAACGATTTTGGAATTGATAGATGTTGTCGGAGATGAACTCGATCCCATCACCCTACGAAACCACGCATTGCCAAGGGAATTGAAGGTTTTAGCAGCTTTACGCTTTTATGCTACCGGATCGTTCCAGTTGACTGTAGGCGACACAGTACACGTCTCACAGCCAACTATGAGCCGTGTAGTTACCCAAGTTACAGCCGCTTTGCTCCCTTTACTGCCAAGAGTCGTGCAATTTCCAAGGAATCAAGATATTCCCAATATGGTTGATGAGTTCCATCAGATTGCCAATTTTTCCGGAGTTATTGGCCTAGTAGACGGAACGCACGTGTGGATTTTGGGCCCCACCCAACACGAGTGGCGATATGTCAACCGGAAGAACTATACGTCAATAAACACCCAAGAAGTGATGGATGCAAGATACAGATTTATCAATGTAGTTGCAAGATGGCCAGGAAGTACACATGATTCCGTTATTCTAAGAGAAAGTGGCCTTGCAACTATTTTTGAGGAACGAAATGGCGAGGAACTGCTTTTAGGCGATAGTGGATATCCCGTGCGACCATGGCTGATGACGCCATTTCTTAATCCAAATACGCCACAGCAACGGAGGTACAACAGAGCCCACAAGAGAACAAGGTGCTTGGTTGAAAGAGGAATCGGCCAATGGAAAAAACGATTCCATTGCTTACATGGGATGTTGAGGCACACACCACAGAAATGTTGCGAAATCATTGCTGTCTGCGCCATTCTCCACAATCTTGCAAAAGACAGAGCTTTACCAGATTTTGATGAAGAACCAATTGAACACCGCCCACAACCATTAGTCGACCCAGCAAACGTGCTTGTTTTGCCAGACAGGATCAATGGGGCTGGAAGTAGAGATCAAATTGTCAATACCCACTTCAGATAAATGTAAGTGAAATAAATGATGTGAACAATTGTAATGTTAATCATGACTGTATTTCAACAATTGCACGAAGTTACAAATATTCAAAGATTTGTGAAATTGTAGTCTGAATGTGGTGCATGTACTTGATTACTTCCATAGGTGGTAGGCATGAATTGTCCATAACCTAACCTTTGCTTCTTTAATTGAAGAACCTCTATTTCTAACGATAGCTTGTTCTTTTCCATTTGCAGCTTTTCAATCTCTAATGTGACTCTAGTCTTCTCGAGAGCCAAAAGATCCTTGTGCATCTCTGTAACTTCTGCAGCAGCGTCATCACATTTACGTTTCTTACTCTTTTCAGTTTCCTCAGGCAATGGCGGGCATAGCTTGCACGGCAATGCTGCAGGTGGATTGAGACGTCGCGTTGTCGTGAAACGCACCACAGCTTCATTATTTGTGGATGGACTGGAAAAGAAATACAAATTTGTGTTAATGAGATGCACTATTGTAGCTTCTCTTTTCATGCCACATTGAAATGTTAATTACTGTCTAAATTGGTATTAATAAAAAGCTTGTCAGTTCCAATCTCATTCATAAATTGTGATTAATACCTTGTTGGACTAATGGGAATAGCCGATGTTGAAGGCTCATCCTGTGTCAAAGTTGCAGCATGTGACTTGGCCTGGTTGGAACATCCTGCATCTTTCATGGAACTGTCGATACCACCTTCTATACCATGTACAGTCGGATCGTTTTCTCCCAGTATTGCAGCCACTTTCTGCGAAATTAATGACGGCTCCACTGGTGCTGGACCACCTCCTACAAAAGGGATATTAGTTTGTTACAATACAACGTATAGAGTAAGGATGCATATCTTTAAGGCTTGGTTTTCATTGAGCTACACAGTATACTGATACGCTGGTTAACAAAAGTTTTATGGTCATGAACCCGTTGTGGGGCCTTTGTTCACCTGCGTGTCCGTATACCGTGTAGCTCTATGTAAACCCAGGCTTAGGCTATAGAAGAAAATGGTTACAAACCAAGGAGGATACCGCGGTGACGTCACATCACGTGATCCCGACCCATATTACTGATCGCTATGGCCAATCAGATTCAGTCTACTGACAGCAGCAGCACTGAACACATCTCCACGTCTCACTGTCTGGTGCGCTCCTGTACACAAAAACACCAATAGACATGAAATATTGCAATACCTAGTATGGATTCTTCCTGTGTAAAATTATATTTACAGAGCAGATTAACTTCCACGAATAAAAAAGACGTTTGGCGTGGCCAAAGTGCGGAAATAATGTCTCCGCTAAAATACACTACGAAATACACTAGGCAATACACTACGCAATATACAGTAGAGATGCAGTTGAGTTTGTTATTGTTTTGACTTAGAAGCCCGCCCATATCATAATATATTCATGTATTCATGAAGTATGAACTCATTTCTGTCCCATACAACTCTAAGAACAGTCAATTTCTCCTTAAATCATCACCGAAACCGCGATATCCGCAGGAAGATTTCGTTCTAGTGTCCGAAAATGCATGATCTTACAGGGGCGCTAACTCGACAAATAGAGGGGATCTATGGGGATCTATGCGGGTTTTAGGTCCAACAGGTCTCAAACTTGTAAAATCTGTAAACATGCCTCCAAATCCCATTATGATAATGAAGAGATTGCCCCATATCTGGGAGACTGTTTTTAACCATCGCTAATTTTGGAAGATCGGTGCCCGGCTATTTGGTTTTAAAAACCCTATTTTTCCCCATCAAAACAGCACTTTTCATTATTCAAATGATAGCTTATTGTCTGAAGACTTATTTCATAGCAGAAAAGTACTAATAACTCTGATTTGATGCGAAAAATCTAACTTTTTTGATGACTTGATTTTCCCTTGGCCGTGGATCGAGTTTGTTTACATTATGCAGCGCCATCTTGGAAAAGCCGTGACGTCACCGCGGTATCCTCCTTGGTTACAAACCACACGGCACCTAAAAAAACGGTACGTGCGCTGATGAGAAACAAGTATTTTCAAATAGGCCTATTGTACATAAACAGTGATTGGCGCCCATTCTTACCTGTCTTTGCGAGTTCCTTCCTACAGACTCGATATTCATCTTTCATAGTAGAGCATATATTCTGCCATTTCTTCTGGAAATCTTTCTCACTTCTTACACAGAAGGGATTCCTTTTGTTCATTGCATCGGTGATATTTAACCACGCATCATGTTTCTTCCTATTTGAAACTGTGGAACTAAATTTCGACGTCAAAACACAAAATAACTTTTCATATTCGTCACACAAACGAAATTTCTCATCATCAGTGAAGTTTTTCTTCCGTCCCGATTTGTTCCCTGCCATGATTCAAGCAAACAGAATGCATCGGGCCTTTGCTAGCGTCTTATAACAGATGTGAGTAATGGGCATTGCCTTATATGGAAACGTTCTCCATGCAATGAACCCCTGCCATAACCACATAAACCGCAAGAAATGTGATTGCAAACCCTAGCAACGGCGCAGAAAAAGTTTATTCGTTAGGCCTAACTTTAGGTCTTACGCTGAGCCAAGTCTAAGACTTAAGGTCCTTTATGAATACCGACATAGGTGTTACACCTAGCTGAGTGGTACGCTCGTAGTTTAGGGGTCCTAACTTAGGAACGTTTATGAATACCGGCCCAGGTGTTCAAATTGTTTTCCATTTCGGGCCAGTATGCTAAAATAAAAAAGCTAACACGTTTAACATCTTTGGAAATATTGATTGCCGATAACCACAGGTATGAACGAAATGTTAGTCCTAGGAATAAAGGTCCCAGGAACAATAATACTGATATTGTTAAAGGCAATGGTCAGGGTCAGTCGCTTTGATGTATAGTGCGACTTATTCTTCTGTCCATGACACAGAAGCGGACTTATTCCGGTCGGTATAGGCCAACAAGGAAGGAAATTCATTTAGCGAGGAATATAATGCTTGTAGAAACACTACCTTGTGCATCAGTGCCGTGTTGCCGTTGTCTCATCCGTCTTCTATGGTCTTGAGTTGATCTATCTCGGAGGGCAAACAAGTCATCCTGTGTGCTTAACCAACGTCTAAATGTTTGCGGTGCTATGCGGTGGTGTCTAGCAAAGGATGTCGCAGTTTCAGCATGACGTAATCCTATAGCATGCTCCAATTGGTATGTCTCGATAAGGTCAATCTTCTGATTGAGACTGTAGCATTTCTGGTGCCTACGTGAACCAGGTACAGCCTGGTTAGCATCATCTACATCATCATCATCATCATCATCATCATCATCATCATCATCATCATCATCATCAGTAGTGGTATCAGGGTCAGGGCTGTCAACATCATCTCCATACTCCATTCCATACGTTAACATCATCAGGGTGCCTGCTAGGCCTACCCACAAAATCAATCGCATTGCGTGCATCTTACCAGAAGAACGTGGTCAAAGCAAGATGGCAGACAACAATTATGACATTTGACACGAAAGTGCCCTTTATTGGATTTCCCCCACAAGAAAACGATTCCATAATCGATTAGATAAAATAAATTCATTTGAAAGACTCATGATTGGTCAACCATTTACATGGACTTACGTAACTTCAATAATCATCACCCTGACTGCAGGGATTACTAGCCCTGACCGCGACCAGGCGTTATTGAATTGACAATATTTACAAGGTTGTCTTCCTATAACCATTGATCAATATAATTGGCTGTCATATTGAATGTTTGCAGCCCACCGGTAAAAACTACAGACTGCCATGTTTCTGGACTTAGTCATTTTCCTGCCGCTCGGTTAAGTGGGAGAAGACAGTATTTCTGGCCCAAACTGATGTAAGGCCTAGCCAGCCTAGAGTAGAAACAACTACAGGGGCCTTCTACAATTGAATTAGATTAAGTTCATCATGTCCATGTCAGAATCCAATGCATGCAATGCATGGCTTCAGCCAGCCTCCTCATCACATGGCCCAAACATCATCAAACTGTTTTATTGCCCTCATTATTCAATTGGTCAATTATTATCACTTATCATGTTCACTGACATGAAACCCATTAATTCCCCTACTTACTGTGGCAAGACTAGCCCAACACCACGCACAATAGAGTTATTAATTCATCGACCATCGGGTCAACTTGAAAATTACCAACCATGAAAACCGATTGCTTTTGAAGCACGAAATAACCACTCGATAAGTTTCTCAGCCGTTTTATGCAGTTTTTGAAGTATTTTCTGAATGATAAAAACACACAAACAGAGATCAAATCACCCACCCACACTCGATCAAATCGCCAAATATCTTCATGCAACTTGTTGCGAACTGCGCCATGCAATAAAACTGATTGCATACTTCAAATGCATTTTTTTCACTCGATGATTAACAATTGTAAGTTTGTTCGTTAAAGTTGGCCAAGATCCTTGAAATATTGATGAAGAAGTACGCGCTTTCTGATTGGAATCTTCGAAGAGGGAATTATTGCACTTCATTTTTACCAGTTTTTTTTTCTCAAATAATCCTGGTATCCACAATTGCCAATAACTTCAGAACGGCTTTACGCATTGATATCATCTCATTTTTGGAGTCCGCTCGATAACTTGGGAATGGCTTTTGCGATTGATTTTATTTTTTGTGGGAATATTGGGGTAGAGTAGGGGGAGGTTCCTTTAATAGCGGGTGTGATGCGGTTCTCGGTTTTGCCACTAGGAATGATTGCCAACTAGCACAGCGAGGTTGGGGCGATTCTGCTTATTTTGCCGACAACCCTGACTAGGATGTCAATGCACAACCACCTGGTCACGGTCACGCCACTACACCACCTCCTTCACAATACATCATTCTATTTACCATTAAAAAACCTGGTATATGTCACGCTTTGCGTAGCTCTTGTCAAGAAAGTTTCCTTAAGATAGTACCGTTGGAGAGTGGTAGCGTCAGCGACCACCTCCCGCTGAAGTTTTCCTTCAACATCAAGGTTGCTTATTCAAGGAATAAGGCTGACGCGCGGCCACACGTTCAGTCGGACAACAACATACGGTGTTTTTGGAATGTGCCGGAAAAATGTGTCAGATTTCATACGATTCTCGAGGACAAGTTAAAACATTGTGTAGAGGATGGTAGTTACATTGAGGACCGTTCGGAGGCGCAAGCTTACGTTGATAGAATGTTTGGTTCTCTTAATGAAAACATCCATGCTGCGGCCACTGAATCTAAACGCTGTGCGAATAGCTCTTATTGGCCTAAGGCATACTGGAACGCAGACCTTATTTATCTGAGAGATGTTAAAAAGTTTTGGTGGAGATTGTGGGTGGCCAATGATAGGCCTAGGATTGGTGTCGTTTTCGACTGCTGGAAATTTGCAATGAAAAAGTTCCGTAAAGCTTCTCGCAACTGTTTGCGCAATGTGTTTGGTAAAACCATTCGTACACTGAGTGGACTCTTCCGGTCCGGTAACAGCAGTACGTTTTAGAACACTATAAAACAGTCGAATTCTAAAATCTGTTCATCGAACCTTACCGCAAATGACTTTGCATCTCACTTTAGTAACATTATGAAGGACGATAATGAGACCTGGAAAATGCTCAGGCAGAGGTCAGTACTCTTGTGAGTGGCAAATTCCGCTCGCATTGTAACGAACATAAGAATGTCTAGTTTCTTCGGACAAAATCCGTGATATGATCCTGTCCCTGAAACGGGGAAAGTCAAGTGGCGTTGATAAGATCACTACTGAGCATCTGCTGCATGGTTTGTCCGATATATTATGTGACATTCTGAGTAAAGTGTTTAGTGTTATGCTTAGTTGGCATGTTGTGGGTGCCGACATGTTGGTGGGCACCATCGTTCCTATTTTTAAAAAACCTACTTTGGACCCTAACAAGCCAGTAAACTATCGGCCTATAACTGTGGGCACCTGTTATTTCAAACTGCTGGAGTTAATGCTTATGCCTGATTGTGACAGCTGTGGAAGCACCCAGTTTGGGTTTAGGGAGGGCCTAGGTATCGACCAAGCCTGTTCATTCTTTTACGACACTCTTACCTATTTTAACTCTAAATCTAGCCCTGTATATGCTTGCAGCCTGGATGCTGAAAAATGCTTTGGCAGAGTATGGCATGATGTCTTTTTTATAAGCTTTTACCACGTATCTCTTTTAACCACTGGCTGATATATGAATGGTACACAACTTTAGATAACTTTACTTGCAGCCTGCGTCCCAGGTATTCAGGCTTTGATATACATTTGTACAGCTCATGCCAAGAAATGGCGATATGTTTTTGGCTTTGCTAAAATCTAATGTATAACTCTAGGTAAAAACACATTAGCTCAGAGCCCTACGTGGCGCCTTGATGATAATACCGTTACTACTACAGATAATATTGATGTACTGGGTGTCAAGTTTTGTAGTACTTTGTCAACCACGGTCCATGTTGAGCACCGAATTTCGGCCGCTAACCGCAGGGCTTTCAGCATTTCCAATGTAGGTCTTTGCTATCCTGGGCCTTCCTCGCAGGCGAACCAATGCCTTTGGAAAACCGCAGTTAGCCCTATTGTTACCTATGGGTGCTCAAGTGTAAATTTATGTGCCAAAGATTTAGAACTTTTGAATAGGTTTCAGAGCAACCCCACAGTAAGCTACTGGTGGCCCTCAATATTAAAACAATATCTAAGGTGGTTTTAATTGGACAAATGTCATTGTATAATCGAATTTTTAAAAGACAGTCTGCGGCTCGAGTTTTAAATGCCTTCCTTTTAGCCAGGTTTTTAGCCGGATTTGGTTGCATCAAAGGCACTATTTTAAGTACTATTGTAAATAAAGGACAAGCTCCTACTGTTTTAGCGTATTCCAGCCAACCACGCTCATTGTTTCGCGTCATTGGTGTGTCTGTCGTTGAGGATGGGGTCGCTGACTCATTGAAGTCCCTCATTTTCAGCGACAGGCACAGCACTGCGGATTCTAAGGAGCGTCGGTTGGCCAAGCTCTTGGTTCGGGCATTTTGACTGCAGTGCCCTTTTACTTGTATATAAGATTTTATGTATTAACCATTGTATATTGTATTGAGTCTTAAGTTCTCCTTTTAGGAGGTCAATAAAATAATAATACTAATAATTAGGCTAAGTAGCTTCGCGCGATATGCACCATTCTGGGAAAACTCAATGAGGAAGTATGCTCAATAGCATATTCTACTCTTAACTCCACCGTGAGGTTATCTTGTGCAGTGTTTCTTCGGGCGAGATACATTGTGGTGGAAAACGTCCAGTATAAAGAACGCCTAGCTGGCTTGCGCCAGACTAATAAGTGAAGACGGTCTGGCTGCACGAGACTACTGTGATAAAAATGACCATTACAGAGACTCTGTGACGTAGGCATACTTAATAGAAGAACCATGCCGTCCCGAGCTTCGCGCGATATGGACCATTCTTGGAAAACTCAATGAGGAAGGTATGCTCATTAGTATAATCTATTCTTAGCCCTTGCTCGAGGTAATCTTGCGCAGTGTTGCTTCTGCCCACATACACCGTTCTGGAAAACGTCTCGTACAAAGAAGGTCTGGCATGCGCCAGACTAATAAGAAGAGAAATTCTGGCTGCGCGAGACTTTGTGACGTAGGCATATATTTTTATAAAATTAAAAATGCTCTCAAAAGACGATATGGAATGATTATTTATAAACATTTTCTGAACTATATACCTTCTAATTATCACTTTACACAAATAGGTCGGCGTTAGGTCGCGTGCTTTTTTTTCCTCATGACAATATACAGCAAAATAATTACAACCCCACAATCGCGCTGTAAGTCCATAATAAGGCTACGGTGACACGTTATAAATGTTTCGCCAGGTTCGCTATTTTGGCGCTACGCGCACACGTTGGGTCCTTGCCTCAAGAGAGCATACTGAACTCACATTAATGGCCTTCTATCGAAGAAATTGGAATTTGAGAGCGAAGCATTCCACCCCCACAAAAATCGCTTTTGTGGAATACTTATTTGTAGGGAAAGGAACACTACTGCCATTAGTAATAGTTCACACAGGCGATGCACTTAGTGCAAGGGAAATTTTACGACCCTGACTATAAAGGCAGCTTTGTGCACCAAATGTAACTAAATCCGACTGGTCACTTACATTGAGCCCACCGCACACTGAGCGACTCAACTGTTTGTAATGAAAGTTGCAATGAATCACTTATTGTGCAGCGGGAATCACGGAATAAGAACATAATCAAATATCAAATTATTGCATTCTAGCTTTTAGTCATGTGATCCATGAGTCGATCAATTCATACAGGACATAACGAGGATGTATGTTTTCTGTTGAGATATCCTGGATGATTCGCTTATTCGCATTTCCACGAAGTTAGGCACCAACCACTGCAGCAATTACTGTTAGTGCCTGGCGTGCACGAATCATCTGATTGTTTACATCCTGTGAACGAAAAAAAGGGAAATAGATAAAACAGTTGGTTAAAAAGTAACTTCGACCCTCCGATCCGCTGTAATGATTGAATGAATGAGACTGGTAAAATAGAAGTAAGGCCTACCAGCTTGGTTATATCAGAGTCGGCTTTCAAATAAAGAGTCAGGTCAAGGCAAGTTTCCTTTGATCCCACAGCACTCTCGGGCAATTAACTGGAAGCCATGGTGAAGCCCATTTTAATTCAGCTACAAACTGACCTGAGGTGCAAAACTATAATAGAACGACCAAAGAGTCAACGAAAAAAATATACTCTACACATGCGGTATGATTTATCGGATAACAAATGCATACAACATAAATTGTTGACTCACTATTGAGTTGAACGATCTAACAATTTCTGCGAATGAGTGAGTAAATTTTCATTAGGTGCTAATTAATTGCTAAACTAAACAATAATCAAACCGCAATTTTAAGCTGCATGCACTCACTCATCGGTTTGCCCTTTGTTATAAAAAAAATCAATAATTAGGTTGTCATCAATGGCAAACCTGTGAGAAGCACATGCTGTTGTATCTCATGAGATGACTAGAAATAAGTATACACATCATAAATGTAAGAAAGGATCCCACTTCCCGAAAACGTTGACAATGAAACTCTCGATGAGGAGATAACAGTGGACAAAAAATTAAGGCTGCAGTGAGAGTATAAAATCAGGTAAAGCTAGTGGGATTGACTCAATTACAAATGAATATATCTAGTGTACCTTAGATTTGCTTATGCCTGTGAACCAGCGTTTGTTCAATTACATCTTGGATACAAGAAAGTGTTTACGAGTATTCTGAATAAGCGTGTGCGTAAGTCAAGTGGTGTTAAAAAGAGTAAGAGAACAACCGCTTATTCAGAATACTCGTAAACACTTTCCCCAGGCAACTTAGAATAGTAAGACCTCTGTAGTTAGTGGCGTCCTTGGGTCTCCTTTGTTTTTGTATATGGGAACAATGATTTCATTTAGCCACGCTCCATAATCAGGTTGTAATCATTGGCAAATTTCTGACAATCACACACTGTTGTATCTTATGAGATGACTCAAAATATACACGTACACATATTTTTTGTAAATTCCTTCTGGCGTGCCGTAGATTGTTTCATACAGTGTAACTTCTAATCTATATCTCAACCCATTTCCCTGTCAACCCTTGATCGACTACGTTGTAAAGTTTGCCACCATAGTATACTATATCGTTTATGTATTTTCTCTGTACTTTTAACCAGAGTCTTTCAAATCAATTTATTTGAAAAACTATGGTATAACCAACCCAATCATGGTCATATCACATGAATATCCAGGTCTTCCCCAGGCGAAGATTTCTCTGGTCACAGTGACGCTCGTTGTCATCAGCGCGAACTCATCCTGAGATTCAGGCACAGACACGAGTCGACTGCTGGAGGCTATTGAGCTCTTATTTCCACGTGCCTGTAATTCAGGTTTTTGATGCCCCTAATACCTCGTACACAAAGTCGAGAGGAGGAGAATATTGAAAACCACTGATGTCAGGATGGCGCTGACTACGCACTATAAAGTCTTTCCGCTTGTACTGCATCAACGGATTGCACAAAGACATGGCCAACAAGATTTCGCGGTTGTTTTTACCGAGCAAGTTCTGTCGTTTTACTTACCTTCGACGGCGAATGTATACATTAGCACTACAAGGGCACAGATATATATGAATGCAGCAAAGGTCGCAATATTCATGGCTGGAAAAATGTTTAAAATGTACCCGTTACTGAAAGACATAAATATATTGTAATAGTGATACATTTAGATATAAAAAAGCTCCTGAATAAAAATAGCACAAGCCGGATCCATTCCACTGACATGATCTCATTTTGATATTGGTGGTTAAAACTTAGGTGTGAAATCCAGAAGTATTAAGGTAGCAGGAAGAGTGGGCGTTTGTGGTTTCTGAGTGTGAGGGGTATAGTGGTGTCTGTTGACTGTGCTTTAAGAGACTAGGCATGATGTCAGTCTCTCTTAAAGCACAGTCAACAGACATGTGGTTTCAGTATTAGGTCTTTCCGTGTAGCAATGCGATAATATAAGCAATTTTGGTTAGGTCCGTCATAAAATAGAGTGACTCGACCACTCTCTTGACGCAAGGACCCAACGCGCCCCGTAGCGGCAAAATATCGCAGCTGGCGAAACATTTATAACGGGTCACCGTGATCTCATTATGAACTTATACGCCCTCCGTTAGGACGGGGCGCGTAAGATACACACGTGGGGAAATATTTTCCTTATTTGGTCAATCCAATCCATATACCAAGAAAGATTTTTTTTGTCGCACTTTTGATTTCAAAATGGCGCCGATTTTGCGGGGTAGTTATTATTCTCGTCACCAACCATCCCGCACACTCGTCACCAGGTAGGTCCTTCGGAGTCGCATATTTGATTGCCGTTGGTTTACTGTAGGCCCTAAATATTCAATTATTAAATTCATTTAAATTTTTGAACCACCCCCGATATAAAATGCCAACATAACTAGAAAAATAATTTGTATTTAGCAGCGTTTCACCAGCAAAATCATAATCATAATCCAAACACCGATTGCGCGAGCAAATTGGCTAGAGTTCCATGAATGACCGAATTTCTGCACCTTAGCGGAAAACGAACAAACTACGGTCTGTGAAGGGAGTAATAATACTATCCTGTATCTCTTGAGCATCATTGTATCAATTTGCCATGATTGGAACAAACAAATATGAACTACTTTTAAAAACTGGAGGGAAGGAATGGTGAACAATCTGCCTGGCCGCAAGGCCACAATGGGGGGTGCGGGGGGGGGGTGTGCCCCCGAATTATATATAACAGTGGCTTACACTCACTAAGGGCAATGTTTTACCAAAACACCCCTAAAGGGGGGCACACTTAGTCCTTGACTTTTCATATTAGCGTGATAATGGGGTTATTACATATATTGCTGTGTATTGTCACGAGGAAAGAAAAAGCACGCGACCTAACGCCAACCTATGGATGTAAAGTGATAATTAAAAGGTATATAGTTCAAGAAAAGTTAATAAATAATCATTCCATATCTTTTGTCTTTTGAGAGCATTTTTAATTGTAAAAAGTATATGCCTACGTCACAGAGTCTCTGCAATGGTCATTTTTATCACAGTATTCTCGCACATCCAGAAGTATTAAGGTAGCAGGAAGGGTTGGGCGTTTGTGGTTTCTGAGTCTGAGGGGGTTGGTGTCTGTTGACTGTGCTTTAAGAGAGACTAGGCATGGCGCCAGTCTCTCTTAAAGCACAGTCAACAGGCATTTGGTCTCAGTATTTGGGCAAGTACAGAATCAAGCCAGCTCAGAGAGCAATGATTGAACGATGCTGTGGACAAGTCCAAGGATACTGCATCAGTCACGACCAACTTCTCATCAGAAAGCGTCACCACGAGCATATTCAATGTTCAGTTCCAACCTGTACCAGTCCAATGCACGCCTGTCATGGTCAGCAGTGGTCAGCTTAGCGCGATATGGAACATTCTTCCGAAACTCAAGCGAGGGAAGTCTGCTCATTAGCATATCTCGCGCACTGCTCCTTCTGGTCAAACATCGTAGTGAAATCGTAATGGAAAACGTCTGGCTTTGCGCCAGACATTGAGACTAATAAGTGAAGAACTAATAGATAAAGAACTTCTACTTGCGCGAGACTGCTGTGATAAAATGATCATTGCAGAGACTCCGGTGACGTACACATATATTTTTTACAATCAAAAATGCCCTCAAAAGACGACATGGAATGATTATTTTATTGATATTTCCTACTATACACCTTCCAATTATCACTTTATACAAATAGATCGGCGTTAGGTGGCATGCCTTTCTTTCCTGGTGACACTATAAAGCAAAATAGTTACAACCCCGTAAATGCGCTATAAGTCCAATAATAAGTGACGGTGACCCGTTATAAATGTTTCGCCAGCTTCGCTTTTTTGCCGCTACGCGGCGCTTTGGGCCCTTGCGTCCAGACCTTCTTTACTCAGTAGTCTGGCGCAAGCCAGGCGTTCATTGTACTAGACCTAGACGTTTTCCACCACAATGTATCTGGGCCTGTTGGTGCCGATTAGCGGCAAAGTTAAGAAATAGTAGAAATATTCACTTTAGTTTGTTACCACCCCAGTTGGTAGCCGCGCTGGTCAGTTTCGATTGCAATTCAACCTAATTAGCATATTGCGTGGGTTTTTTTCCCCGGCAACTAGGTCATCGCCTACGTAATCCGAGAGTTTGGTATGCGAGGAATGTTGTATGACGTCAATTCAATTATTGTTTATGCATTCTTGGCGTTGGTCTCGGGGTATATAACATGGGTCCTCTGAGCATTTGGCAGAACCAACCAAGGGAGCTTTCCTGATTGCTGAAGGAAGCAACAAAGTTAAATAGCAAGCCAGCTAGCTAGCAAGCGTCGTACTAACAGTAACCAGTGAAACTTCTGCCCGAAGTTCAGAGCCCGAGTATATTCTAACTGACCAAGCCAAGTCCAAGTCCTCAAACCTATTGCCCCCATTGAAACCCTAGTTCAGGAGATTTCTGGCGAGATAGATCCTCTGTAGACAAAGATTGGTGTATGTCCGTGCTATTTGCAGTTTGAATATACAAGTTTAAAAACGTCAAAGGTTATCTTAATTTCTTGCAAAGATTATTCTCAGCAGCAGCATCAGGGAGCTGACCCAGGCGTCAATTTTAAGATTGGCACCGCAACAGGGCCGAAGAGACATTGCGCAAGATTGACTCGAGCTGGAGCTGAGAATAGATTATGCTAATGAGCATACTTCCACATTGAGTTTTCGCAGAATGGTGCATATCGCGCGGAGCTACTTAGCCTAATACCATTAGGCCCCGCGTAGTGGCGCTAGGGAGGTGATCGAGGTGATCTTGCGCAGTGTTTCTTCGGCCCAAATACAATTAGTGGAAAATGTCTGGGTCTAGTACAATGAACGCCTGGCTTGCGCCAGACTAATAAGAGAAGAAAGTCTGGCTGCGCGAGACCACTCTGATAAAAATTACCATTGCAGAGACTCTGTGACGTAGGCATAAACTGAACTATATACCTTCTAATTATCACTTTACATGATTAGGTTTGCGTTAGGTCGCATGCTCTTTCCTCGTGACAATATACAGCAAAATAGTTACAACCCCATAATGCGCTTAACCTTATTATAGACTTATAGCGCGATTGTGGGGGTGTAACTATTTTGCTGTATATTGTCCCGAGGAAAGAAAAGCACGCGACCTAACGCCGACCTATTGATGTAAAGTGATAATTAGAAGTGTATAGTGTTGTGATATCCATCACGTGACGGGGAGATTGGAAAGATGGCCGTTCTGTAAAATTTAGTATCAACAATAAAGTACCGCTAGATGTTCGTTTAACTCATCGAACACCTATATTACAACATGGTGGCAGCGGTAAAACTATCAAATATAAACTGTAGAACACGATAATCCAGTATTACATGATATATGAGCACATGCCTGCTGGTAAACGCCCTTCGAAAGCACGCACGGCCGCTTGGCGATCTGCCGAATCGATGAATCCCCAAGCATAGCGCTGCCGCTGTGCATAAATACTGCACGGGCAAGGCTTACTATAAATATCAGAACGATTCCGGTGGAACTACTTTGGCTGATCAACAGTGAACCAGAACCGCTGACCTGTATCATTTAGAGACCTAAGAACTTTATAAGTAAATACAACAATCTACTCAAGACATTATGCCTGGGAAGATACCAAAAATGGATTGGTCCAAATCGGACCAGTCTGAATTTTTCAAGTTATTTCGACAGAATATGGAGATATTCTTGGAAGATGAAGAGACAACAGACAAACCGAAGCAAGCTCTAAAGGTTTTACGGGGCATAGGCGATGAAGGCCTGCGGCGTCTGAATGCCAGTGGACTATCGGGTCCAGGTAAGAAAGATCCAGACAAACTTTGGGCACTTTTTCAAAATCAGCTACGCACAGCAGTCAGTCCTCGAGTGAAAAGGTTCCAGCTAAGGAATTATCTGCAAAAGAAGGATGAAACCCTTGATGACTTTGTTAATAGGACCCGTACCTTAGCAAGTGAGTGTGGTGTTGAGACGAAATGTGAATTAGAGGAGAGGGTTATAGAATTGATAACTGCTAGCACACCGATTTTGGACTATCATAACTTTCTCTTGGGCAAACCGATCAGCGGTATCGCTCTAGCTGCTGCTGTTGCTGAGTGCTGCAAGTATGAGGCCATAGTTGCTGGTCATAAGAGTATACGTCAGCACTCACACATGACTCGGGGACAACTGCCAGGACGGATATTGATGCCATCAAGCCAAGGCAAAATCGACAGCCATGCGGTAACTGCCTGCTTCATCACAAGCCACCCCAGTGCCCTGCCTATAACGATGACTGTAAGGCCTGCGGGACTCTTGGTCACTGGGAGAAGTGTTGCAGGAAGTCAAATAATGAACGCAAAGCCTCTCGAAATGCTGATCGAGGTGGTAGACGTGGTACTGATAGAGGAAATAGGAGGTCTGTTAATGAATTTGGCTACACCAAAGACCAAGATTCTGATCAGAGTGACCCAGAAACCCTGAGTCTGCAGCAGTTCAGCTCCATCAAAGTATCGTGCTGGGGTCAAACCTGAGTCAGAAGCTTATACCATCTAGGACGTGAAGGTCGAAGACATAAAAGAGACCCACCTCTTGGAGCTGAAGATAGACACGGGTGCAGCAGGAAACACCTTACCTGTCCGTACGTACAAGCAGATGTATTGGAAAAGAGCAACCAAACAGAGATTGAAACCACCAGTCCACACTGTACTTACAGCGTACTATGGTCAACGCATACCATTCTGGGGGACAATAGTCATTAAATGCAGATACAAGGACCAACCATTTTAGGATGTAGTCTTCCATGTCGTCAAAGTACCAGGCCCCGCAATCATAGGCCAACTGTCATGCGGCTCTATGAAGCCCGTTACAATCCATTGTGATGCGCAGAAAGTTTCAACCCCAGAAGCCAAACAGGCTCATCCGATCAAGTCTGTTGCAGAGTTGATGAAGGCATATACAAACCAGTTTGGTACCATTGGCAACCTTGGGCAACCAGTGAAACTACACCTAAAAGAAGATGCCGAGCCATTCAAAGACCCTCCAAGAAAGTATGCCATCCACATGACGCCAAAGATCAAAGCCGAGCTGGATCGCATCGAAAAGTTAGGCGTGATCATGAAAATAACAGAGCATACTGACTGGTGTTCGAGCCAAGCATTTGCTGAAAAAGCAGATGGATCGTTCCGCATCTGCCTTGACCCTCAAAAGCTCAACAAAGCCCTCAAGAGATGTCCTCACAAGATACTCACCATTGAGGAAATCAACCCCGCACTAGCCAGATGTATCGTATTCAGCAAACTCGATGCCAAAGCAGGATATTGGGCCATACCCCTGGAAAAAGAAAGCCAGCTCCTGACCACCTTCAGAACCCCATTTGGACGATATTGCTGGACACGCCTTCCCTTCGGATTAGCAGTGAGCCAGGACACTTTTCAGAGTATGATGGACGAAGTCTTAGAAGGCCTGACATGCACTGTGGGCATGATGTCATCGTTGGAGGTGAAGGTGACGTGCACCACGAGAGCAACCTTGTAGCCCTGATGGAAAAGTCCGGACTAGCCGGTGTCGTCTACAACAGCACAAAATGCCTCATTCGAAAGCCGTTGGTGCCGTTCTTTGGTAATTTGTACACCGGTGGAGGCGTGAAGCCTGACCCCGCGAAGATGAAGGATATTGCTGAGATGCCAGTACCACAAGACAAAAATGACCTACACCGTTTCCTTGGTATGATGACGTACCTGAGTCCACACATACCAAGGAAACGTCCAGGTCGGATAACGAAAAGCTTTAATCATAAACTCGGGAAAAAGATGACTTTTAACCTTCGGCAGGCAAGATATCTCTTGGAGGGAGAAATCACCCAGCAGGAGGTCTCTTCCTAGCTTTGTCAAAAAAAGTTTCAGGATAACTGGGAATTTAAATCGAAATGATTTGTGACAACAAGGATCTGAACAAGAAATATGACCGAATCCTTACCTTAGGTTTAGCGAAATAGTTTTCTGAAGTCAATAATATGGGCTCGATGTGCTCTGTCGTGATATGAGGATTCTTCATTTGAAATTGGAATGATATTATCACTTTGACTACGCTTCTGCCCGCGCAACTTCGAATCAATTCTTGAAGAGCGTAGGGAATTCCTGATGATTGGCTGATGTAACCGCATGAGTGGGTGTTGGATGTTCCCAACAGCCTACCTTGGAAATCGATATCAGCGAGTTGAGTATCAGTTACCCCGGAGTCGGTACACTCGAACTATCTTAAAGTCCCCTTCTAGAATTTCAGGATCGGAATGTGGCTTCAAAATGGAAAACTGTATAGATGAATATTCTCAAGAGCCCGAATTCGAGGGGTGATTGCAGGTGGCGTCGCCTCTGCTTCGATGTACAAGCAATTAATGTGGTGATTCAAATAATAGACCGGCTACAATGGATATAGAACCGCGGTGTTAACCACTCGGCTATGAAGCTCTCCGGTTGCTGTATGAGCGATAGCAAATAAGTGTGATGATACTGTTACCAGTACCGGTAGCCTATATCAATTTGATTCACCACACTGGCAATGGAAGAGGTGCGAGAAGGCAGTGTCTAAAACCACCTACCACCTACCACCTACCCACCTACCACTTTTTTCCAGGTTGGGAAATCCGACGAAGCCCAAGGATAGCAAAGTGTTTGCATGCCACAAGATGGCGCGGCAGTACGTTGCTGTAAAAAGCGCAGACAATTGCCAAACAAAACAGAAATCAAAGCGTTCCTACGACGATTGCTATGCCCTTCCCTCGCCACTGTAGGTATCAAACATCATCAAGTCATACGCAATGGAAATCTTAATATGACGGCTAACAAAGGGAAGCTGGTCATCCTGGCTCAAAATCAGTCCATATGGCATGACTTGCAGCATCAAAGATCATCGATATTCGACTGTCCCATTTTCATAATTGGCTAAACAGAGGGCCATTTTCAAGAAATCTCAAGTCAAGAATGGGATAACAGTTTGATGGTGTCATGGGGGGAAGCTGATGGTGCATCCTTGGACGCGCTCTGGTAATGGCCTGTAGGCCTGTACTGGTGGTCCAAGAGGCCGGTCGAGAAGGTAGGCTTATTCACAGTGTCATGTCCAGGGAACTGTTGAGTAAGACTTAGTGCTGCCACCTAGGTTTAGCGTGAGTATTGATCGGGGCTTCAACATGGCGTCTTGCCAGCTTGTAGACACGCTGTACGTTAACGTGGAATAAATCTCGGTTTATGTAACTATATGAAGTTAGTGTCCTCGGATATGCTTGGGTAATCTGATCACTGATGTCCACCCCACCCATGTTCTTGTTGTACTCGTGGTTTCAGCACTGGCTCCCTACGTCGACGTTGATGCTCTTCCTGCTCTTCCTTATCATTTTCATCCCTTTCACGACGAGGAGGTACTGGAGCAACTGTACTGTCATGCATTGTAGACATCATGTATACAGCTCGTTTGTCCATCCACACCAAAGCAAGTAGACCGTTCTTGTAGCGTCCATGGACGTCTCCCTTCTGAAGAGTCCCCCATTTGACGGAGTTCCTGGGGTATGCCACGGTTTGGCATGACTGTACCAACAACAGTTGTGCCATGATTTTTCACAGTTTGAACTAGATCATAAGAAGTGAATCCACGATCAATGTATAACTTGTACTCCTTGTTCAGCAATGGGGTGATCAAAAACACCACAATCTTGGACGTTTTCAGAGTTAGATTAGCTGTGAAAGCGTTATCAAAATCGTCGTTTGCACCAGTGTAGAACACAAAGTTCCAGACAAAGCCTGTACCAGAATAGTTCGAATGTTTTTATACCATAACGTGCCATTTTAGACTTGATATACTGCCTGAATCCCAGCTTTCCTTTCCAAGGCATAAGACTTTCGTCTATCGCAATGTGCTCCTCCGGAATGTAGACTGACCCGAAATTTTCTTTCAAATGATCAAGAACAGGCCTCAGTTTGTACATCCTGTCCCCAACTGCATAGACATTGTCATTGAAATGCAAGAACTTATTGAGTAATATAAATCGATTCCTTGACATAAGTTCAGCAAATGCAGGCGTCCCAACCATGCTGTCTGTGCTCCAGTACATTCCGAACAACACCCATCTACGGTGGCCCATAGAGGACATGCGTTTATTTCCAATATAATAGAAATTTTTTTTTTACAATGCGTTTTTTTTTCTCTCGAATTACAACCGCCGTCGGATTTATTTCTCACCGCCGAAAAAATAATTTCCGCCGGGTAAAAAATAATAATTCCCACTACCGCGGTGGAAATTAATATCGACCGCGGTGGAAATTAATATTCACCGCGGTGGAAATATTAATATCGACCGCAGTGGAAATTAATATCCACCGCGGTGGAAATAATATCCACCGCGGTGTAAATAATATCCACCGCGGGAGCTAATTCGTTATTGACACCAGGTGGGTATTATTTCCACCGCGGTGGATATTATTTCCACCGCGGTGGATATTATTTCCACCGCGGTCGATATTAATATCCACCGCGGTGGTGGGAATTATTATTTTTTACCCGGCGGTGGAAATTATTTTTTCGGCGGTGAGAAATAAATCCGAAGGCGGTTGTAATTCGAGAGAAAAAAAACGCATTGTAAAAGAAAAATTTTCTATTATATTGAAAATAAACGCATGTCCTCTATGGGCCACCGTACCCATCAGTAAATAAATGGCAAGAAACATTCTCATTTCATTCAGGTTTGTATCAGTCCAGCTCTTTGCCCTTGAGAACTCTTTCATATTCCCATCAGCTTGCACAGTAGCAATGAAAGTGTGTGCAAACCGATTGGTTTCCTCTACAATACGGCCCACCAAGTTGTCATTGAAGTACAGTTCGAAGTAGTCAATCGGCAGCATATCGGCAGGTAAGTCCACTTTTATCCCTGGATCCCCAGTGAAAGGGAAGGTTGCAATGGGACATCAAGGTTTTCTGACCAACCTTCATCATGTATAAATGAGAATACGGGGCCAAGTCAAATCTCAGTCAAAATCTCCAAAAATCTCAGTCAAAATCTCCAAGTCAAATCCTAGTCAGTCATTTTACTAACATTACTCAGTCAAATCCTAGTCTAAACTTATCTCAGTCAAATCCCAGTCAAGTCCAAATTTACAAAAATCGTCCAAAATTAAAAAAATTTAAAAATTTAAAAAATTTAAAAAATTAAAAAATTTAAAAAATTAAAAAATTTAAAAATTTAAAAATTTAAAAATTTAAAAAATTTAAAAATTTAAAAAATTAAAAAATTTTTAAAATTTTAAAAATTTAAAAAAATTTAAAAAATTAAAAAATTTAAAAAAAATTATTTTCTTCTAAATAAAATGAACAACTTTCCGTCAAACGAAAAAAATTTAAAAATTTTAAAAAATTTAAAAATTTTAAAATTTTAAAAAATTATTTTCTTCTAAATAAAATGAACAACTTTCTTCTTCTAAATAAAATGAAGATCTTTCCGTCAAACGAAAATAAAATGAAAGAAGAATGTGTCAATTGGAGAAATGTTCCTGATAATACTTGGTATAAAATTGAAAGGATAGAATTTTCATCATCAGAAAAGTATGGGTTTTCAATATTTTTAATACCCAGAGATAAAAAGCTATTGTATATTGTAAAATTGACAAAACGAATAAAGGATAAAATTTTAGATTTGAATAAAATTTTAGATTTGGATGAAGATGAGGTCTTCATTTACAAAAAAGACAATGATATCTCTCAACATTGGATTTTTAAAAAAAAATTGTTTCCATGCTTATATCTAATATAAAATAATTTCCTTTAGAAGAAAATTTTATTTCTTCTAAATAAATGAACCCTCATCCATGATGATTTTCACAAATTCTCATGGGCGTGGTGAACCCTAAGTTCTAGATTTTCGCTCAAGTGAGGATTAACTAGAATTTTAAATTTCACTAAAGTTGGAGGTATTTTTATTCATATTTGTTGTAGTCATTTTATAGTCAGTCATTTGACTACAAACTCACTATTCAAAACTGAAACTTTAAAAAATTGTTTCCATGCCTATATCTAATAAAAAACTTTTTTATAAATAAAGAGATGACAACGACAACGAATAATAAAAACTTTTTTATAAATAAAGAGATGACAACGACAACGAATAATAAAAGCTTTTTTATAAATAAAGAGATGACAACGACAACGACAAATATGAATACAAATACAAATTTCCCAACAGCCCTGGCTTTTCCAGCTGAGGGATTATCTACCGATGAATTGAAAATACTCGCCTACAGAAATAAGGTGAAAAAATACGGATCTCTATCAAGAGAAAAGTTATTAGAAGGACTTCAACAAGTCCCAAACAGCTTCAATGATATTGAAGTGAAAATTGACAAGTCAGTTTCACAACTCTCTCAAATTGAAAAAAGAGTTCTTGCACAAAGACTTGGAGTCAATGCTAGGAAGTTCAAAAAAGAACAACTAGAAAATATCATTGAAGAAAAAATTTCACAGGAAAATTTGATTGACATCAAACCTAAACCTGTAAAGCCAAAAATTTCTATTAGAAAACCTCTTTTAGAAAAAGCTAAAGAACTTGGTCATAGGAGTTATCAGAATCTTAATATTGAGAAGTTGAAAGAACTCTTGACCAAGGAACCAGTGAAAAGAATTTTGAAATCAGATCTTTTCAAACAGGCGAAGGAGCTTAACATTGATGTCAAAGGTAGTATGAAAAAATCACTGATCAAAGACCTCATTGAAAAACATATAGAGTTAAAATCATTTAAAAAAGTCAACTCCTCTTTAAGAGGGTTTGCTAATAATTTCCAAATGGAGGGACTTCCTAAAATGGGTGTTAAACCTTACTTGGAAAAAATAGAACCTATTCTTCAAGAAAGAATTAATGAGGAAAATAAAGTAGGTTTAAAAATTTTAATCATTCTACATATTCTAATGCGAAGAAAGAATGAAGTTAAAGAGTTTCAACTTAGATTTTTTCATACCATCCTTTATGGAAGACTCTTAGATTACCCTAAATTTATTTCAAAAATGTTAGAAGAAGAGAAAAAACTTCTTCAACCTGGTTCAAGTTGGAGATTATTAGAAATTACTAAGCTTGACTTACATACAGACAATTATACACCATTTTCAGGATCAACCTATATTCCTTTACCAGAAAAGATTCAGAAAAAACAAGCTATAATCAATGTACAAAATTCTGATCAAAAATGCTTCAGATATTCTATTGAAGCTTCGCTTTTAAAATTAAATAATCATCCAGAACGTGTTTCAAATTATAACAAACCTGAATTTGACCACATGTTCAGAGGAATTCAATATCCTGTTACAATCAAGGATATTGAAATTTTTGAAAAAAATAACCCTGAATTAGGTGTCAATGTATATACTTTTATTCCATCAAATAATTTTAAATTTTTTCCAACACTGATTTCAGAGAAAATTTTACCTGATGGCCACTACATAAATTTACTTCACTACAAAGATGAAGATGATTTTCCAGAAGGTGAACACCATATAGATGTCAAAGATGATGCAAATTACCACTATGCTTGGATCAAGAACTTTTCTAGGCTGATTTCTAAAGCTAATTCTAAACATAATGGACAAGTCAAAGTTTGTTTTAGATGCTTGAAAATTATTTCAGCACCAACGAAAGAGCTTCGTGAAAAAAGATATCAGGAGCACATGACACATTGTAGAAAATTTGAATGTGTCAGAGTTAGCACTCCATTTTTACACTCGAATATACTCAAATTCAAAAATAAAAAAATGGAGCAAAAGCATCCTGTTGTAATCATTGCTGACTTTGAATCAACTTTGAAGAAAATTGACAAACAATTAGGTGAAAAAACTGTTCAAAATCAAGAACACATCCCTAACTCATTCTGCTTCTATGTTGTATTTGATCCAGAACAAATTAAAGATGAAAATCTCTTAGTAGAATATAGCGTCAACGATCCTAATGAAGATATAGGAGAAAGATTCTGTGAAGAGATTGAAAAAGCTGTCTATAACATTCATGACAAGCACTTCACCGAACCTAAAGCTATGTTACCCTTAACACAAGAACAACAGGATAACCATGAGTCAGCTGAAAAATGTTATCTCTGTGACAAGAAATTTACAGAAAAAAATTATAAAGTTCGTGATCACAACCATTTTAATGGAAAATACAGAGGAGCAGCCTGTAATATATGTAACCTTCAATTACAAGCTCCTGATTTCATACCAGTGTATTTTCATAATCTTTCAGGTTATGATGCTCATCTGTTTGTGAAAAATCTGAAAGGTGACTTAAATGTGCTTGCAAATAATAGTGAAAACTATATTTCATTCAGCAAGAGGTTACATTTTGAAGACTACAAGTCATTTTCAATCAGATTTCTTGACTCATATAGACTCATGCAGTCATCTCTAGCAAATCTTGCAAATAATTTACCTAACACAGAGAAAAAGAATCTGTCAAAATTTTTCAAAGGCAAACAATTTGATCTTCTAACTAGAAAAGGAATATATCCTTATGAATGGGTTGACTCACACGAAAAATTTGAAGAAAAAGAATTACCTCCCATTGAAGCATTTGACTCAAAATTTAATGCTACAAAAATTTCACAAGAAGACTATTCCCATGCAAAGAATGTATGGGAAAAATTTGGATGCAAAACATTTCGAGATTATCACAGCCTGTATCTCAAAACGGATGTTCTACTCTTAGCAGACATTTTAGAAAATTTCAGGAACACATGTATGGACATTTATAATTTAGATCCAGTGTGGACTTATACAGGTCCAGGATTTTCTTGGCAAGCCATGTTGAAAATGACAGATGTTGAAATTGAACTCCTTACAGATGTGGACCATTACAACTTCTTTGAATGTGGAATTAGAGGAGGAATCTGTCAAGCAAGTCACAGATATGCAAAAGCAAATAATCCCTATTTGAAAGACCACGATCCTAATCAACCTACAAGTTATATCTCTTATCTTGATGCAAATAATTTGTATGGATTATCCATGAGTGAAAAATTACCTCATTCTAATTTTAAATGGATGACTCAATCAGAATTAAAAAATTGGCAAAGCATTCCATGTACTTTAGAAGTTGACTTAGAATATCCTATACATTTGCACAATTTGCACAATGCCTATCCACTTGCACCTGAACATATGAATGGAATGTTGATTCCTAACTTGCAAGACAAGAAAAATTATATTGTGCATCGCAAGGCCTTGAAGTTCTATTTGAGTCAAGGTTTAAAATTGACTAAGATTCATAGAGGAATTTCCTATACAGAATCATACTTTTTGAAAGAGTACATTGACTTAAACACAAGTCAACGAGCCAAGGCGAAAAATGACTTTGAAAAGGACTTCTTCAAATTGATGAACAATTCATGCTTTGGAAAGACAATGGAATCAGTCAGAGATAGGAAAAACATCACATTGGCTACAAATGTCAATCAATATAGAAAGCTTGTGAATTCGAATAATTTTAGATCTCGCAAAATTTTCGGCGAAGATCTTGTCATGGTAGAATCTCAAAAAGCAGAAGTTTATCTGAATAAACCAATATTTATGGGACAGGCCATTTTAGACCTGTCAAAAATACACATGTATGATTTCCATTATAATCATATGATGAATAAAATGGCCAGGGCCATTGTGCTCACCTCATGTGGAGGAAAGATGGATAAAGAGCATGGTATTGTGTCATGTAGTGTTAGGTTTGATGTAGGTCCAAGCAATTACAATTTCCCCGAAATGGCCAATTTACAGTACATTCGACCTCTGTGACCTTGAAAAGTAGGTCAAATCAAAGAAGACCCGGGTGACACATTGAATGGTTGTTAGAATTAGAGGTACCTATGATATAAAATTGGTGCCAATCGGGCAAGTCATTACTAGGAATAATGGCATTTTGAAAAATTTAGGATTTGGCCCCCTCCCTGGAGGCCAAACGGCAAATCAGATCGCACCAAACTTCGGTACCTGAGATCACCTGACCAAGGGGTACATGTGTACTTAATTTGTGATCAATAGTCATTGCAGTTAAGAAATGTGCCATAGTTACGGCCTGACGGCGAATTTACGCCATTTGACCTCTGTGACCTTGACAAGAAGGTCAAATTAAAAACCTGTGTCATATACTGTATGGTGGTTAGATGTACCCATGATATCAAATTGGTGGCAATCGGGCAAGAAGTTAAGGAATAATCACATTTTTAAGGTTTTTGGATTTTGCCCCCTGGTGGTCAAGTGGTGAATCATATTGGACCAAACTTCGGTCCCTGAGATCACCTGACTAAGGGGTAAATGTGTACCAAATTTGGTATTAATAGTCATTGCAGTTTAGAAACGTGCCATCGTTACATCCTAATGGCCAAATTACACCATTTGACCTCTGTGACCTTGAAAAGGAGGTCAAATCAAAAACCCGGAGGATATATGATGCATCTTTGCTAGAAGTACCTACCATATTTTTTTCAAAATTTTCCGACTACTATTAAGGGAGATATTGCATATTTTCACTTTTAACGTTTGGCCCCCTGGTGGCCAAACCATGAAACGAATCGGACCCAAACTTGGTCTCCAAGGTGTCATTACATAAGGGTACATGTGTACCAAGTTTCAACTCAATAGCTCTAACAGTTACGAAACGTGCCCTGCTAACGGACGACGGACGACGACGACGACGACGACGACGACGACGACGACGGACGACGGACGCCACGGTATGGGATAAGCTCACCTCTGCTAAGAGGTGAGCTAAAAAGTATGGTGACAAAGCACAACTGTTGTACACTGATACTGACTCATTAGTCTATCATATAGAAACACCTGATATCTACAAAGACATGCAGAAAGATGCTCACTGGTATGACTTCTCTAATTTTCCTAAAGACGCTCCACTGTTTTCAGAAGCAAATAAAAAAGTCATTGGCAAATTCAAAGACGAAGAAGCTGGTCATGTCATCACTGAATTCATCGCACTCAGATCAAAACTATACAGTTATACAACTGACAAAGACAACGAAGTCAAAAAATGTAAAGGCATTAAAAAACAAGTAGTCAAAAATGAAATCACTTTTGAAGATTACAAGTCTGTGCTCTTGGAAAAAATTCCAATTGAAAAAAGCATGAATGTCTTTAGAAGTCGAAATCATCAACTTTACACAGAAAAAGTGAGCAAAGTAGCTTTAGATGCAATGGATACAAAAAGACAAATTTTAGAAGATGGCATAAGTACTTTAGCTTTAGGACATTACGAAATTATAAAGCCAATTCTAGACAGATTTACTATAGAAAGATCTTCTAGAACACATATCTTGACAAATAAATTCATCAAAAATCGCTATAGAAAAGATGACTTTACACACATTGGTGTTTACAATCCAAAAGGAACGTTTTACATTAGTGACTATGACTCCCACGAATTCATAAGAGAGTATGCAGAATGCATTGAAAAGGATTGTGACATTGGATTAGCTGAAAGAAGACGTGGGATAGACGCCTACGATTCAATCATCGTTGATCTTGACATAAAAATGGATCCGTCTGACTATAAAAATTCACCTCATCTGTATACAAATGACCAGCTCATGAGAGTTATTGAAATTTATCAAAAATTCCTTCGCGAACACATTAAAGATTTGCCAGATAAAGCCTTAGAATGTTTTGTTTTAGAAAAGGCTATTTCAACTAAAGATGGTAAATTATCCAATGGCATTCATTTACATTTTCCTTATTGTCGAATAGTAAATCTGGAGTATAAGGAACTTATATGTCAGATTAAAAAATCTGTGAACTCCCTGTTCAATCAAGAAGTATTGGATACTGCTGTTACTAGTGTTCCATGGTTAATGTATGGATCTAGAAAGAAAACAGATTCTCATCCATATCTAGTCACTAAGATAATTGACTCAAATCTTAATGAAGTTAAAAATGACTTCACATTAATTGAGTTGATTCAATTACTAAGATTGAACAAGAATGACAAAAAAGATCAATATGAAATGTCACTTGAAAGACAGGCTAAAAAATACGACTGTGATGAATCTGTAAAATTTGACAATAATCTTGAGCATTGTAAGCTCCTACTAGATTTATTATCATATGAAAGATCATCTGGTTACAGAAACTGGATATTTATTGGTCAAATATTACATTCAATATCTGACACTGAAGAATCATTCAATCTATGGGATGAATTTTCACAAAGATGTATCTCTAAATATAATTTCAAAACATGTCAAGAAAAATGGCATAATTTTAGAGAATCAGACCATGATATTTCAGTTTTACACTCTATGGCCAAATTTGACAATAAACAGGAATACACTGATCTTCAATTCAATGTGCCAAAAATGGCACATTCACAAACCTCTACGAGCGGAGCGAGTAATCAACAAGAAGAAAATCAAGTGGTCAAAATGACATGTAATAAACAAGAAGAAAATTTCAATAGACTGTGCCAAAAATGGCACAGTCACATATTGAAACAGCGTGAATGTTGATTTAAAAAATAAAACAGGGCTACCAATTTGGTAGCCCTGTTTAAAAAATAAAAATATAGAAATAAAAATAATAATAAATGGAAACACACAATGCATTTCCACCCTATCTTAAATTTAATCCAGATGCAAATTATCCTGTATCTTACAAGAATAATTCTTTAACCAAGAATCCTTTCATTCATCAAAAAATTCATGTAACACCAAATCTAAGTTTTGAATTCAATACAATTGATATTTTTCCTAATAAGGTGATTCTACGAAATTTTTCAACTTATGCACAAGTACAAAATTATATTAAAAATGCAAGCATGGATAACTGGAAAAACCAATTTAAATTTGCACTATATTGCGCTACATCAGGTTCAGGTGTAAGCTGACATAATCATATTAATCATGCTGATCCTTTAGTACAAAGTATTTTTAGATTTCATGTGTACTTTACCATCAGAAAGATATTACACCAGCTAAAAATTCCTTTACCAGGAAATCCTGATTTTAATTCATCAAAAAATCCTTACAATAAACAAACTTATGAAAATTTAAAACTTGAATTTGGCTCTGTTGACTTCAACTATTTTCACAAAGGTAAAATACAAGCGCTAGACATTGTCATGGACAATGGCAACTATTATTTGAATGATCCTAGTAAGTTTCCATTTAATGCAGATAAAAAAGGATATGTCTATGCAGACCATCATAGACTTTATATTGATAATTTATCGTTCATTTACTCAGACGATTGGACAAATTTTATCACCTTAGACAGTCAAGGATTGACTAAAGCAGGCATGAGTAGAATCAATGAATCCATTCGAACTTATGTTTACACCCTTCTAGGTTCACAAACCATGATTCGTCAGGATATTCTTGATTCATTGGACACGCAAAAGCAATTTGGAATTTTAGTGGAAGATGCTATTCAAGGTCAAACGTTAGTCGATTCCATCAAAACATTTCAGTCAGCGAGCGTACTCATTCACTCAAAACAAGCGCTTGCATACGCTTTAGAAAAAGCAGGTTCACGATTAGATTTTGCCGTTGGATTAGGATTACAACTTGTTCCTAGTCATATGCGCTTGCATATTGGTATAATTGAAGGGTATAATAACTCTCTGTTAACCGCTACAGAAAATACAACTTTTGGCATCAATTCACATATCAATGTCAGAAAAAAGCGCAGCAGTAAGTCACCTTTAGAACCTATTTTAGAGAAACCTGAAATAGTAGTAGACAAGCGACGTGAGAGTCAAATAGAGTCAGAATCACATTTACCTTTTACAATGGGATTAATTATTGTAGGTCTTTTAGTTCAAACTATTCTTTAAAATAAATGCAAGAAGCATATGCAAGGTACAAATATCCTTCTGCTTTAAAATTTTATAAAATCATGAAAAAGAAGGATCCTAGTATAAAATTTGATGACATTGATCAATTTGTAAAATCTCAGAAAAGCTATCAGCTTCACAAAAAGCAGTCCAATAAAATCCAAGGTCACATTATAGCTTATCGTGAAAATGCTCTTTGGTTCATGGATCTTTTGGACATGAGTAATTACTCAAGACAAAATAAAGGGTATAAATGGATTTTACTTGCTATTGATACTTTCACTAGAAAAGCTTATGCTGAAGCATTAAAAAATAAGACAAAGTTTGAAGTGAAAAATGGCTTTGAAAAAATTTATAATGATACTGGAAGTATTACACTTATTATTACAGATTCAGGCAATGAATTTTTAAACAAACCACTACAAGATTTATTCAAGGAATTAAACATTAGACATGGAACAGTGGATATTGGTGATCATCATTCATTAGGCTTAATTGATAGACTATCTAGAACTATTAAAGAAATGGTCTTCAAAGATTTCACAGAGAAAAATACAGTCAAATGGGTTGATCATTTGCAAGATCACATTAGTGCATACAATGAAAGACCTCATTCTGGCATTTTAGACTATAGTCCAAATGAAGCTAACCTTCATGCTACTGAATTAGTTGAATTAAATGCAGAAAAATCTATGCCCGTTGTACACAAGTTTAACATTGGAGAATTAGTTAGAAAAAAATTGAAGAGACCTATATTTACAAAAGGTTACAAACAGATTTGGAGCAATAGAACTTACACTATCAAAAATATTGAAGGTGTTCATGCTATCTTAAATAATGACGAAAGAGTTAGACTTGATGACTTACAAAAAATTAAAAAAGATTTTGAGTTGGATTCTTCTGAGGTTGAGAAAGCAGATAAAGAAGTGAAAGTAGAAAAAATTTTAAAACATAAAGAAGGACTTGATAAAGAAAATATTATTGACTCACGGTTGAGGGGAAAGCACCAGCGAGAGTAAGACCTTTATAGGGTTAACACCTTATAAAGATTTTACACCTTAATCAATCCATAATGATGGAGACAGTTTAATTACATCAGGTATATTCTGAAATCTGTGATTTGTTAGCTCTCTATGAAGGTATCCGCCCAATCTATTTAGCCAAGGTTGTAATTTTGAAAATTGATTGTTTATCTTTTCTTTCAATTCAACGATGGCATCAAGATCATGTTTTGTAGCTTCAATTTCAGCCTTATATTTTTCAAGATCATGTTTTGTAGCTTCAATTTCAGCCTTATATTTTTCAATATCTTGTTTATCTTGCTTGATTTCAGTTTTAATTTTTTCAAGTTCATTTTCTAATGAAACTTTAACTTTGACAGTGAGATTTTAATTGTCTGATCCGCTAAACACATTCGTCATTTATTTTAATTTTTTTTAAAAAATTTTAATATAAATAAATGGACACATCATTTGGTAAATATCTTGATCCTTATAGATCAAACAAAATAGCCAATGGGCTCAAAGCTAAAAGAAATTATGAAGTCATTACTCACAATCCTAATTCTGTGAATCCTGGAGAAACACTTTATGTGAAAATTCCTCAGCTTGAAAAAGGACAAGTGATTGTTCCTAAAAGTTTGAAACTTACATTTAAACTTTCTACCTCATCAAAAGCAAGTAATGCAGCCAATGCTGCAGCAGCTGGATTTGTGGCTAATGATGGTCGAAATATTGTAGAAAGAATTACTACTAAATTGGGTGGAAAAACAATGAGTGAAGTGGACAAAGCCTATATTTATAATACATTCAAGGACTTTTGGTTGACAGAAAAACAAAGGAAAAATCGTGTTCAGCAAGGTATTGACAAGGAGCAACGAAAAGATGCTATTAAAACAGCATTTGGTGACAGATATTGTATTCCTATTGAGTCAGAAATATTTGATGATCATCTATATGATGAGTATGATGCCGAAAATACAAGTTTTCAAAATCCAGACATCACTAATGTGACCATTTCTTCAGAAGGAATTTCTCACTGTATATTCAAGTCAGGAATGAAAGCCTATAATCAATTTGATGAAGTAAAACGACTTTATATGTCAGAAGATCTTAAGCAAACTGAAGACTGCATGATGGATGTCGAAAAATTCTATGAAAATCATAAATATGCTCTGTGGATTGATCTGAGAAGTACAGAGGACAACTATTTACATGGATCTGGAACTGCAATGTCTAATATTAAACATGGTTTACAACTTGAACTTACCAGAAGTACTGAAACAGAATATGACATGCTAGTCTATATTGTAGCTGATGGATTAGTAGGACTTGAGAATAAATGAGTAAAGGGCATTATACACTAACCGCAAAAATATTTCGCATGTGCTGATTTTCTCTCAGTTGTCAAATTTGACAACTGAGTGTTATCAAATTTGATGACTGACACATCTTAAATTCTTTTGCTTCTTCAAAATGTTAAAAATAAATGAGTATGAACAATGAATTTTATTGTGATCCACCTTTCAATATGTTAATTGTTGGAATGACTGATTGTGGCAAGACCTACTTTATACTAGATTTACTTGAAAAAGAATTTCGTAAAAAATTCGATGACATTGTGATATTTTGTCCAACCATTGAGATGAATAAAACTTACCAAGATAGAGCATGGATTACACAAGATAAAAATATACACATTTACCCTCCAAAATTAGTACTAACAGATTTAAATATATGCTTAGAAGATGCGATTGAAAATTTAAAAAGTCAAGATCATCAAACATTATTTATCATTGATGATTGTGCTAATTTGTGGGAATCAAAAAATAAGTGTACAAAATTGACTGAACTAGCTTTCTCAGGAAGACATTATGGAATTTCTGTGTGGCTTTTGACACAAAAATATAATGCAGTTGTAAAAGATTTTAGAGAAAATTGTAAACACATGGTGATTCATACAATGAATGATCAATTATCTATGGATCAGATTTTCAAAGAAAATCGATGTATTCCACAAAGCGAAAAAGACACAGTTCTGATGCAGATTGATGCAGGAAAGAAGCTTATACTGCGCAGAAAGATGCCTTTTGATTACTCACTTCGTTCGTAGAAGTACTTTCTACGAGCGTAAGCTTAGCATATTAAGTAAAAAATTTGTAATAAATAAATGAATAACAATGATGTTGACGAGCGAAGCGAGAGTGAAATGCGAAGTGAATTACTTTCACACTATCAATCAGGATTACTAAATAAACTAGGAATAAAATCATCTGAGGCTACGATTAAAAAAGCTTCACAAAAAAATATTGAAAAATTACATAATGAATATAAAATCAAATATAATACTCAGATTGCTGATGATTTAGTATCTAATTTACTATTTGGTTATACTCAAGCAGTAAAAATTGTATTTCCAAATTTGGATCAAAAAAAATTACATGAAAAATTAAATGACAATATCATAGTAAACCATGAAATAAAAAAACAACTGGGTCAATATATGAACCCAACACTTTTAGCTGCAGGTACAATTGTAGTCAATACGGCTGAAACTGCAATGACGCGTGAAAAATCAGAATTAGCAGTGGAAGACACATGTGAGAGCGAGTAAGACAATAATAACTATTAATAGTCGTTAATAATAACTATTAATAGTCGTTAATAATAACTATTAATAGTCGTTAATAATAACTATTAATAGTCGTTAATAATAACTATTAATAGTCGTTAATAATAACTATTAATAGTCGTTAATATTTTTCATAAAATAAACAGGTATGAACGGCGAAAAAGATAACAGCTGAAATTACAACAGCAGAAAAGCCAAAGAATCCTAAGAGAGTTGAATGGGGTAAAAAATTAGGTCAGTTGAATAAAGGAAAGAAGAAGCCTGTTCAACAAGACATCACACAATCTACAAACTACTTTACGAATATCCTTTAATATTGATAAGTGGAATCACCTTAGCAGGTTTTGTTTGGTTCTATTCCAAAAATTCATCACCTAATTCTGCGAGTATTGAGGAGTCACCTACTTTACATAAAAAAACTAAACAAAAATCTGACAATCTGATCTTATAAATTTTAAAAAAACTTTTTCATAAATAAATGAGCACAGTGATCGATACGAAAAATATTGGAAACACAATTTACCATTCTGCAGTTTTAGCAGCACTTGTTGTTGGCTATGGAATGGCTGCTAAAAAGCTATTAAAGTCAAATATTGGTGATCCTAGTAAACCTGACCTAATGGAGGCAGTTAAGCTAACTGGTGCAGTGTCACTTGCTATTATTACGAAAGGATTTCTGGAAAAGCACGGTTTGCCTCATAATATCACTAATTAAAAAGGGCTACTCGCTACGCTCGCAGGAGTACTCAGGGCTAGCAATTTGCTAGCCCTTTTTTAACAAAATTTTTATAAAATAAATGGCTGGAATAATTTTAACGACAATTTTTGGAGCAGTAGCTAATGCGACTGCTTTCGTTGGGGGGAATGCCATGTTCCACGCATTTGATGCGCAGAATGCTGCAGAAGAGCGTAAAAGACACCATTTAGCAAGCGAAAAATTACAAAAATAGTCAGCAACATGGTCACACAATAGAATTAAACATCTTGACTTCCTTGCAGAACAACGACAGAAAAAACATCAAGCACAATCAGACATGTTAGACGTGAAAGATTCTATTCGACAGTATGACAGCATCCATCCTGAACCAACTTTGTCTCATTATTATAAACCTAGTTCTTCTCAGAAAAATTATGAACAAGCCTATATTGCAGCAAGTGTTATTGGATCAGCTGCACTATCAAAATTTTTATAAAATAAATGAAGAATGTCATGGAAATTGAAAATCCAGCCTATGAAGAAGATGCTACAGATGACATGAATGAAAACAAGCCTATCGGCGTCTGATTCACAATGTGGTTTGTGAGGAGTGTCATAGTCGTCAACAGTGTAGCTTACGTATTTCGAAGACCAGTGGAATTGGCGGCGTCAAATTATTAGTGAAATTTATAATTTACAAATTACAAATTACAAATCGTTTATTGAAACCGTGTAAAAAGTTACATTTTACATAAGATGAAAGTACAATGACCATAAGCATGATGAACTAAATAACTGGTGTGACATTGTTGTGGATTTGGTGGTGTGCAGCTGGAGGAGTGGACAATGTCACAACCAGGGTTCCTACATTATATACAGTGGAACCTCCGTTAGTAGACACCTCTCTATTAAAGACAACCTTTCCAATAAGGACACTAGTTTTGGTTCCAAATTGGTTGTTTCCATTCAATTTTGACTTCTCTAATCAGTCTTTGGGTGTTCCGAATGCTTGACACATTTCGAACATGTTTTGGTTGAAAACAACCCTACAGTCTTACACTTATGGCTGAATGAATGACAGTGCATTTTCGTGAAAGCTCGGTGACGAAATGCTGCGACACTATTCGTCACCAACATGTTTGATGGGTGGTGCCATCTGCACAAAGGACGATGAATTAAATAACTGATGTGACATTGTCGCTGCATTTGCAGGTGTCCACATCGAGGAGTAGATGATGTCACTACATGTACCAGGGTTTGTACTTTCATATACAGTGGACCTACTTTTTGTGGACACCTTTCTATTGAGGACAACCTCTTTAATAAGGACAGTAGTTTTTGGTTCCAAATTGGTTGTTTCCATTCAACTCTGTAACGAATTGACCGATGACCGACCATGGTGAATAATTATGGTGTTGTAATAGTTGAATGGTGTATATAGGGTATTTTAAGAGTTGAATGGTGCTATTGTGTGACTGAGTTATTGGGTGAGTGCGTTGTTGTGTAAATATGTTTTAAGTAGGTTTTAAGGTTGGAGTTTTAGCTTTATTCAGTAGTAGGGTGGAGTTTAGAATGGTAGGATGTATATTATGGTAGAACGAAGTTGTGGGGTAAGTTTGTTCAAAAGTTAACATTGTATTCGTGTTTGATATATTGTGATTCAGATGATAAGCCTGGTTTCTAGGCTGTTTGATATATTGTGATTCGGATGATAAGCCTGGTTTCTAGGCTGTTTGATATATTGTGATTTGGATGATAAGCCTGGTTTCTAGGCTGTTTGATATAGTTTGATTATGATGATATAAGCCTGGTGCTTGGCTGTTTGATGTATTGTAATAAGGATGATATAGTGTGGAGTCATTGATCTGTGTTAGATATGTTGATTAAATTGTAATCCCACTTCTATTATATTTGCAGTTCCTCCATTGAGTTATTAAAGACACCTGTACCTGACTGAACGTGTCGAGTCTGTTTTATCGTGCGAACCTTTACATGGCGACCTTCCCAGGACCTCTCTGCGATGTCAACACCATGCGGTCACGACAATAGGCTACATCACGTCATTGGTATATGAGGAGTAGCTTACGTATCACTTTATACATGCAAATCAGGATTCCAAGTCGATCACAACTTACGGTGGCAAGGGTCCAAGTTCGGAGTGTTCGATCACAGTGTGTTATGATTGGAGTTCAGTAACCGGTGACCTCGAGGGTGCTGGCTTCCTAAGCGCGCGCAACGATATCGTTAACATCTGCTAATAGTACATCAGGTTTGAAACGGATGCAGCAGGACTCGGAGGTTGGCCGGACATTGGAGGATCAGACTGTGCCTAATTGTGTAGTCCTTGATTGAACATGGTGTGTTATAACGTGTGATATCATTATTTCATCTTGTATGTGTTTGTATTGGGGCAGAGAGGTGTATAATATTTCATAATTGCTGCATATATTTAAAACTATTTTAACTGGAGATTGAAAGACGTGACCACCCTGCGTTTTGATTTGAATTTTGTACGCTATTTATGTAATGTTGGTGTGTTAAGAGGAACCCACATCTTTAGTTACAAATTTTGAAAGTGGGGTATTATGCAGAGGCCCAATCGTGGGACAAAGACCAATGGGGTGTAAATCTTGGGGCCCTGCTGAAGGGAAAAGCATTAGAGGTCTACTCCCGCCTCTCATCGACTGAGGCCATGGATTTCCAGAAGTTGAAGGAGGCGCTGTTGGTCCGTTTTGATTTGACCGTGGATGGTTTTCAGAAGAGGTTTCGGTCAGCCAAGCCAGACGCAGGGGAAACCTTTGGACAGTTTACCACTCGCCTAAGGAACTATTTAGACCGATGGCAGGAGTTGGCGAAAGCGAGTGCAACTTTTGAGGGAATCGTTGACCTGTTTATGCGAGAACAGTTTCTCCGTGTCTGTGCACCAGAGTTAAAGCTATTCTTACGGGAGAGAGTCCCAAACTCTGTCAAGGGTATGGCAATATTAGCTGATTAGTACAGAGAGGCAAGGGGAGGTAACATCCTGAATATTCTTTACCGGCCTAGAGCAACGGTCGGGCCAGATCCCAGGCAGCCTGAACAAGTAAAGCAGGTCTCTTTGAGGAACACTCCAACTGCTAACAGTGCTGGAAACAGATCAGATTCATCATTTGGTCAGAAACAGGGTAGCTTTTATAAGGATACGAGGAAATGTAACTACTGTGGTAAAATTGGTCACATAGCCAGGTTTTGTCATACTCGACTTGCAGCAGCAAGTATGAGAGCTGAGGGACAGCTGCCAGTGAAGTTCCGTGTCAAGGTGATGTACTTGGCCCATGACTCTCTCATGGCAGGGCATTTAGGCCGCAGGAAGACCTATCATCGAGTATTGGACGAGTTCTACTGGCCTGGGATACAGTCAGAAGTGACTCGTTACTGCCGTTCCTGTCACCTATGCCAGCGCTTTATCCCGAAGGGCAGGGTTCTAAAGGTACCACTAGGAAAGATGCCGTTGATGGGTTCACCTTTTGAGCGTGTGGCTCTGGATTTGATTGGACCCCTGTTTCCGCCAACTGACAGAGGCAACCGCTACATCCTTACATTCATGGACTACGCAACCAGGTACCCGGAAGCAATCGCACTACCTAAGATTGAGACAGAACGGGTGGCGGAGGCTTTAGTTGATATTTACAGTCGACTGGGTGTGGCTGAAGAAATACTGACCGACTTAGGTTCGCAGTTTATCGCTGATTTGATGAAGGAAGTGAGCAGACTACTATCTTTCCAGCGAACTACAACTACACCATACCATCCCCAGTGTAATGGCTTAGTGGAGAAGTTCAATGGAACGCTCAAGCAGATGCTCAAGAAAATGTGTGCTGAGCGTCCGAAGGATTGGGATAGATATATCAACCCTCTGCTATTTGCCTACCGAGAAGTTCCGCAAGATAGTACCGGATTTTCCCCATTTGAACTCCTGTACGGACGGTCAGTGCGGGGACCACTGTCTATACTTAGACAGTTATGGTCACAAGAGGACTTGGACCAGGAGGTGAAAACTACATACCAGTACGTGTTCGATCTGAGGAACCGTCTGGAGGAGACATTGAAGTTGGCACAAGACAATCTGAAGGGGGCAGCCAAGAAACAGAAGCAGTATTTTGACAAGCGCACTAGAGTACGCCAGATGAGTGAGGGTGATGAGGCGTTGGTACTGTTACCCATTAACGCCAACAAGCTGCTGATGCAATGGCGAGGCCCTTACAAGGTTGTTAAGAAGATTAATGCCATGGACTATAGACTGATGATGGATGGGAAAGAGAGGACCTTCCACATAAACACGTTGAAGCAATATATTCCACGTGCACGAGATCAAGTTGCAGTTGTAGTGGAGGATGGAGAAGAGCAGTGCGCTGTGGTTTTAGAGAGTGTTGAGGCAGAACCCCCAGAGGTAGAGACTCAGCTACCAAGGTTAGAGGACCAAGTGGTGGACAAAGTGGGTGAAACCATGGAAGATGTCCACATCTGTGGTGATTTGAGGCCAGAACAGATTGAGGAGGTAAAGGAGATACTGTGTAGCTATCAAGATGTACTAACTGATTCACCAGGGAGGACTACAGTGTTGAGTCATGATGTCCGATTGACCACGTCAGATCCGGTGAGAGTTCATGTAAAGGTTCGGTCTTTCCTGGGCTTGTCTGGATTCTACCGGAAGTTCATACCTCATTACTCCGAATTGGCATCACCACTTACGGACTTGACAAAGAAGGGACAACCAAATAAAGTTGGATGGTCCGAAGTTCAGGAAACAGCCTTTCGCAAGTTGAAACGGGCGCTTTGTTCAAAGCCCATTCTGAGACTACCAGCATTGAATGAGATGTTTATTCTTCGGACAGACGCGTCTGACAAGGGACTTGGTGCTGTGCTGCTGCAAGTAGTGGATGGCGTGAAGTTACCCATTGCCTATGCCAGTAAAAAGTTACTGCCCAGAGAACAGAACTATGCAACTGTTGAGTTGGAGTGCTTAGCGGTGGTGTGGGGTGTTCACAAGTTCCACAGGTATCTATATGGAGTTGAGTTCATTTTGGAGACAGATCACCAACCTCTGACGTTTCTGAAAAGAAACAAGGCTAGTAACAGTAGACTCATGAGGTGGGCACTGTTGTTGCAGCCCTATCGGTTCAATGTGAGAGCCATTAGGGGGGTTGACAACGTAGGAGCTGATTACCTTAGTCGGACTTAGAGAAACTGTCTCGAATCTGAATTCTGCGAAAAAGTTGAATCTTTTTGAGATCCCCTTTTTTCCCCTGAGATGGGGGATATGTAACGAATTGACCGATGACCGACCATGGTGAATAATTATGGTGTTGTAATAGTTGAATGGTGTATATAGGGTATTTTAAGAGTTGAATGGTGCTATTGTGTGACTGAGTTATTGGGTGAGTGCGTTGTTGTGTAAATATGTTTTAAGTAGGTTTTAAGGTTGGAGTTTTAGCTTTAGTCAGTAGTAGGGTGGAGTTTAGAATGGTAGGATGTATATTATGGTAGAACGAAGTTGTGGGGTAAGTTTGTTCAAAAGTTAACATTGTATTCGTGTTTGATATATTGTGATTCAGATGATAAGCCTGGTTTCTAGGCTGTTTGATATATTGTGATTCGGATGATAAGCCTGGTTTCTAGGCTGTTTGATATATTGTGATTTGGATGATAAGCCTGGTTTCTAGGCTGTTTGATATAGTTTGATTATGATGATATAAGCCTGGTGCTTGGCTGTTTGATGTATTGTAATAAGGATGATATAGTGTGGAGTCATTGATCTGTGTTAGATATGTTGATTAAATTGTAATCCCACTTCTATTATATTTGCAGTTCCTCCATTGAGTTATTAAAGACACCTGTACCTGACTGAACGTGTCGAGTCTGTTTTATCGTGCGAACCTTTACAAACTCGACTTCTCAGTTTAGGTGTAGGACACCTCTCTGTTAAAACAGCACTTTTCAGTCCCTGGGGCATTTCTGGAAATTTCATGCTATAGAGCAATTGGTTCAGCTAAGTGACAAGAAGAGTACTATAAGACGGTTTTAAAAAGTTGAAAATTATTTATTTAAATGACATATGAATGGTTCAGCAGTAATTGGCAGTGTGCATTATGTAATGAAATATGATTTACATAATATAACATTTTTGTGACAAATAGTACAGATGATGGATAAATCGATACAGTGGATAGCTGTTAGAATATGCAATACATGCAATAGCATTTGTTTTTATTGAGATTTTGCGAGAACCAAGTGGTATTTTGACAAGATAATAGAAAGCCAATAACACTACAAGAACATGACTTCAATACATTGACATTGTAGTACTTGGTATACTAAAAATATTCAAAGATGGGTATCTTGAGTTAAAGTACAAGATGTATGAATGAAGGAGGCACTCTGGTAAGAAATGGTGTCGCTAATGAAAGATTAGAACAGTCCGTCTCAACCTGCCAAGCTCAGAGCGACATGCGCCTGGTTTTGCTGTGACGGGTCACATATACAAAGTTTACATAAAACAAGATTTGTATGTTTATTTAGGAGGAGTACAAAAGTTGTATATAAAATGCCGACTTCATTATGATTTATAGGACACAAAATTTGACATGACAGCATTTTATAAAATATGAATAATCTATAATGAGAATAGTTTTGTAGCACCAATGATTTGAAAATACTGAATTTATTTATTGCATGAATAGAACACAAAAAACAGGATGATTACATGATTGTCACATGCGTGAAATATATTGTCATGGATGGGCATTGGGAACAAAAAGAATTGCTGTTATCAGCTGCATTGGTAGCGATTGCTTTAGCTGATTTTCAGAAACTGACAGGAATGAGAATGTATATATAGTGTTGAAAAAATATTTTTATAACATACATTGCATTCAAATAACACTAAGAAGTAGACGAGTACTAATTTCGCACACTTGAAAATATTTGGACATTGACTGTCACTGGTGGTGGTAGTAGAGTAATTACATGCCATCAGCAGCACTAATTCAGACAGTTTTCGCTGTGCTTCAGTAACTGACTGGAATGACTAAGTTTGATTGTGCTGAAATGATACATAATAACGTACACTGCATAAACAAAATGATTACAAGATTTGTACTGTCTTGAAAAATATGGACAGGGACAGTCACTGGAAGTTTGACATGCCATCAGTTGCACTGCTCCCGACAGTTTTCACTGTGCTTCAGTAACTGACTGGAATGACTAAGTTTGATTGTTCTGTATTTGCCTCCATTTGGATTTTGTGAACAAAAGTTACTAACCTTGTGTAATTGAAGTGTCGAATTCGCCTTGGTCGAAATGATAATACAGTAAATAAATCTATTGAATGTTGCTGAAAAGAAAACACTTACTACGTTAGAAGCCATGTACATGATAACACCACCACCACCATTATCAATATCATCACAAGTCAACTGGGGAATATGTGTGATATTTGTTCAAAACTTGCGTATATGGTATTTGCAGGTCTATTGTATTGTAACATATTTTTCACTTTCAAAATTAACTTTTTTACTAGAAATTATGAATCAATACTAACCGTAAGAAGCGTATGAAATTACAGAAGGCCTTCGTCGAAAAATGTAATGTACTTGTACTCATTCGTGTCATTAAACCTGAAAGCAGCACAGCATAACAGTGAAATTACCGTGACATCAATGGATGTCAAACTAACGTAGTGACGTAAATTTGAATTCGAAGTGCACAAATTCACAATTAAGGTTTCGAACACATTGAGAACTGAAAAACTTCATACAAATGCTTTCACACCAATGATATGATTGTGGCGCTCCTGATGAGGTATCGCCCTCTGCTAAGCAGCTTTGGTCGTAACTAGGGTAAATGTTTTTTTCAAGTGATATGAGCGATGCAATACCTCAGTTTCCACCAGCGCCACGTAGCAGTCAATGAAGTTGTGCTGGTACTCCATTAACGTCATGCTTCAAATTTGAAGAAACTAATATTACCTTCATCAAGTACGTAATAATATTACACCAGGCCTTTGTCGAAAATGTAGATCTCGAAGTCGAACTGTAATGAAAGAAAACATCAATGTGACAATATGGTCTACTATGTATGAGGGGGAGAACGGGTATTTTCGGGACACTGGGATGGGCCGAAAATAACTGTCGGGATTCGGGATAGACACCCTTATTTTAGCGGGATTCGAGACAAGCCGTGTTTTGCGTCACGATTCGGCTAAAATTGCGTATTGGGAAACGGGATAAGCCTTTTTTCCTAACGGGACGTCGAGACAGTTACCCCCCCCCCTTCCCCGTTCCCACCCTCATGACATGTAGCATTGTTTGTAGGCCTATTGTTACTCACAATCTATTTTTTTGTAATTGATACTGGTAGTATCAATGTGAAATATGCCACACGTTGGGAGCATGCAAGGCCTAGTACAATACACCATCATCACAATCAAATATTTCAATAATACACTGTCAACGAGAATGAATGTTCAACCATCAATCACGTGCATTGTAGTAGTGTACATCCCCCATCCCATGACGGCTTGCGCCCCGCTGACACGACGAGCACATGGCTGAGCCAATCCATCGCCTATACACTACTTCACAAAAATCGACACCTACTGAAACTTTCACTAATTATTCTCGGAAATGTACTTTATCGTTACATCAATAAATGCACATTCGAATTTCAAAACTACCACTTATTTTTGCCGTGAAACTGACCTGAATTATCGAAACACCGTCACTGCGAAAAGAGGAAGAAGCAGGTCCGCATTTATCGAAATATTGCTAAATATAATTGTCAAAATGTCGACCAAGTTACCAATTAAATCACAATAAACTTATCAAATGTTCACTCATGCCTTTGGGTGAAAAAATACTGATTATTCAATCATTCTCAATTTTACAAATCACCAATCACAAAAAGAAATAATGATGCAATTACCCAAAATAGATGAGATTTGACCACTGGTATAATTCCGCCATCTTGGATATCGGCATCGTCACCACCACTTCAAATTCTAAAGTCTTATTCAGGCCTAATATGTGTCACCTGCTGTGGTAAAATGGCTTGTTTTATCAATTAATAACAAAATATGATCTTTGTAAATAAAATCGGAGATCTTCTGGTGTGTTTTTATGTGAATTTATTACGAACTATCAATGCAGCGCAGGGCAGCCATCGTGTTCTCATGCGTAGTGGCGATGCGATAGCCATCCGCGGCACTGCTTTTCAAGATGGTGGCAATTGCCCAGTGCTGGAGGCGTTGTAAGGAAAATTGAGAGCAGGCCCCTAATGAATGAACTCTCAACGATATCGATATATTTTCGTAATTCCAGCACAACTGTTCACCAATGAACGTCCACCGACAATCCCACTTAACGAATATTAATATCAATTCATATCATGTATCTTAAAACGCTTTTATTTCATTTTAAAAAGAGTTATCGAGTGAACGATGACCTCCTACCGTACCCTCGAAATAAACAGCCAAAATGACCACAAAAACACCTTTTTAGAAAAAAACAGCGATTTTGACGAAATAAATGTCATCAGAGACGAAACTAGACACTAATTTAGCTAGGTATGCACAGTAATAGTACCTGAAGTGATCGATTTCAAGGAGAAAATACACTGAAAACAACTTTTCAGGAACAGAAATAAGATCACATTGTGAATAATTATGATCAACAAGCAGCGGATAATGATAATATTATGAATGAATTGACTGGAGATGTTCCACAACCCGTTGACAATGATTTAATGGAGAAAATGAGAATCATTGATGCAAAGGATGATTTTACAAGAGAATTTATGGAAAAAAGTCACTTAATTTTTAAGAAGGGGAAGACAATGGAACTATTTCGTAACAGACTGACAATGAATGAAAACGATGAAATATTTTTTCACAAATCAAACGGGGAGAGCAATAGGCTAACACAAAAATATACTAGAAATCCTTATTCAATCAATTCTCTAACAGGAATAAGTGAACTTATGACATTTTTTACGAAAATTAATGTGGGAGAAACTCCAATACTTGAAAATGTTGAAGAAAAAACAGCTAGAAGACAATTGAATTACGAAGATGGAGCAGGATCTAGTGCAGCGGAAAATATTGAAATGTCTACATTTAAAACCAAGTCAAATGTAGTGCAAGAATCAGATGATATAATAGAAACTCATGTTGATGCTAACATTTCACCTGAAAGAAAAGAAGAGTTAGAAGTACTCATTAATAAATTAGAAAGTAACACTGATGACTCTCGGGAATCTTGGTATTCTGCTAAATCATATGAAAAGGATATGCAAAAAATGAAAGAATTCGTTGATGAAGCTATTCATGAAGCTAGGGAAAAAGCAGGTAATGAATATTCTGTCAATCAGATTAAAAAAGCAAGAGATCAGATGGCTATAGCAAGAACAAGAGAAGCAGCCTTAAAAATACAAGTAGAACATTATGATAAAAAAATGAAAGAGTCTCAAAAAGGACTTGATAATGCAAAACAACAAGGTGATAGAGAAGACATAACATTTTGGAAAAATCAATTTGAGCATAATGATAGGATGTATAAAAATAGTGTTGAATCCTATAAAGAAATTTATAGATCTCAAGTAGCAAAAATAAAGAGCTTATTTTTTAGAGAAGATATGACTTTAGGTGAAAAATTAAGAGAATTATTTAAAGAGAAAGGACTTACGATCGCAAGTATTATTTCAGCAGTTATTTTAACTATTTCTGCGATTGGAGGAACTGTGGCTGCAATATTTAAACCAAAAAAATCAAGTAAACCACCTGGAAAACCTGATAGACCTAGTAAACCTGATGGTCCGAGTAAGCCAGGAATTCCTGGTAAAATTCATGATGGTTTGATCAAATTTAAAAATTGGTTACTTTCTTTAGGTAAAAAAGCTTTAGTAGCTTTGCCTGGAATTTTAGGCTCCATTGTGTCTACTATCTTAAAAGCAGCTGCTGGTGTTGTAGGATTTATGGCTGAGCATCTGATTATTATGGTCGCAGTCACTATTTTAGTTATTATTCAAATCATAACAAACAATGTTGGAAGCATTAAACAAAAAGCACATAAAATTTCTAATAAAATAAATGCACGTTAGATTTCATAATCAAACACGTTGTGAATTACCCGTCAGCATCAATCAATATAAGACAGTAAGAGTTGAAAAGGCTATTATCCCTATGACTTACTATAATATTTCAAGGGAATTAAAAAATAGCCATCTGCGATTTGCGCTTAAAGATAGAGCGATCTATACGAATCCTGATTTAATCACTATTCCCAATGGATTTTATACTCCAGTTACCTACAATAAAGCAGTACAAGAAGCACTGAGTGAAAAAGGGCATTCTGATAAATTTGAATTAACTTATTTACCCAATGAAGGTAAAATTAAAATTAAAGTCGATCCTCCATTTGCAATAGTTCTCCATAAAGAACTAGGTGAATTATTAGGAATAACTTTTGAAAATAATGTCTTTCTAAGCTCTGAAATTACAGGTGATAAACCTTGTCAATTTTTACCTAATCATGAGTATAGAATTTCTTGTAATATTGTTGATACGAGTAAAAATTTAGTGAATAGAAAGCGTAGTGATCTAATTACTACATTTGTTCCTAAAGGTAAATATTATGGAGATATACATGAATATACCTCCCTGCAAAAAGTAAAGATCAAACAGCATGATCATACTTATATTGAACTTCAAATCAAAGATCAGAATGAAGAGCCTATTGAATTTTTAACACCTGTTTCAATTGATTTGCTGTTAGAATAAATGACAAACATGTGTACTGGACTTAGAGAAACTAACCAAGACATCATTGAAGACTTACAAGACCTTCAGATTCAGAGTAATTCAAACATTGAAAATATTAATTTAGAATTTGACTCAATAAACACTCAAATTCAAAATTTTAAAAGCAAACCTGTTATCACAATATATGCAGATGAAAGAGGGGTTCTGCATGGTAATATTGCAGATTTTAGCTTTGGTGATGGCAGTCAAACTAGTACAACAGGTTATACCATGATGTCTCCTGGTAAAATTATTCGCATGGGAATTACTACAGATGCAAGAAGAGCCTATAAAATTCATGTTATTGTAAATGGGGTTAAACAAACATTTATTGAAGGAGACACTATAACATCGACAAAGCAAGTAGATGTTCCTTTAAATCAAAATGATGTGATTAGTTTTCTCAATGAAATTAGAGCATCTGCACGGTCAACAATTATCTGTCTATTGATTGAATTAGATTTATAAATAAAACACGCCATGAACAGCGTGAATGTGGATGTCGTCGATGGTGTCCACGAGCGAAGCGAGTGTGTTGATGCTGAACAATTTAGACTTGAAAAAATTAAAGAAAAAATTACAGAATTAGAGCTTAATATTGAAAAAAGAAAAAAATTAAATAAAAAATATAAAAAAGCTAGTCAAATCTTACATGGTTGTGAAATTGGTATGTATATTACCAGTGTCACTGTGGCATCGATTGGAGCTGCGACAGTGATTGGAAATGTAGTTAGCATTCCAATTTCCGCTATCTGTACACTCCTAGGATTGGTTGGAAAAATTGTAGTTCCTCAGTTGAGGAAAAAAGAGAAAAAACATTTAGATATTTTAACCAAGAAAAAAGCATGCTTAAATAATGCCAATAATTTACTTTCCAGGTTCATGGACAATGGAACTATTTCTGCGAGTGAATTTGAGCTCATCAATCGCTGAAATGTACATCCTAGAATCCGAAATGACATGACTTTCATCTGAGATAATCAGTTTGGGCTATTTTAGCAAGTCAGACAAAAGTAGTGTGGGTGTACTTTCTACGAGCGTAGCGAGTAATTTTATAAGCTTTTAAGCTTATAAAATTACATCTTTGTCTATTCCACAAGATTAAATCCATAGAATTTCTTACCTTGTTTTGTCTCCTTGACTCCTGTGGACCTTATATAACTGTGATCTGGTGTTATTTTTCGTTTGATGACACTCGTAGACCAAACGGTCAACCAGTTAGCTTCTGAGTCTTCAAGCTCAAGAAGTGTTGATTCTCCTATTTTTGTGTTTATACTTCTGAATGAGTTGATTTTGTACCATTTGTTCAATGGAAGATCTTTGAATTTTAGATAATCTGTTGAATCTGTGATTCTTGATTCAAGTTCATTGTTTGACGGAAAGTTGTTCATTTTATTTAGAAGAAAATAATTTTTTTTAATTTTTTTAATTTTTTAAATTTTTAAATTTTTTAAATTTTTAAATTTTTTAAATTTTTTTAAATTTTTAAAATTTTAAAATTTTTTTAATTGTTTTAATTTTTTAATTTTTTAAATTTTTAAATTTTTAAATTTTTAAATTTTTAAATTTTTAAATTTTTAAATTTTTAAATTTTTAAATTTTTTAAATTTTTTAATTTTTTTAATTTTTTTAATTTTTTAATTTTTTTAATTTTGGACGATTTTTGTAAATTTGGACTTGACTGGGATTTGACTGAGATAAGTTTAGACTAGGATTTGACTGAGTAATGTTAGTAAAATGATTGACTAGGATTTGACTTGGAGATTTTGACTGAGATTTTTGGAGATTTTGACTGAGATTTGACTTGGCCCCGTATTCTCATTTATACATGATGAACCTTCATTACGGCGGTTAGCAGCGTTTCCTCCACCACCACGTCCTCATCCTTGTCCTCGAACACTTGCACGACCAGGTCTTGCATTGCCACACCTGTCTCTTCACTATGCAACTGGCAATTTCAAAAATGTCATAAGAGTAACTTTTTAATTTTATGTAATTTTCGTTCTTCTTCACAATATATGGGTAAACTATGATGCAACAAAGGTTTTTTTGCTTTCATTACTAGAAAATTCCTGTTAAATTCTTTCATTTTGAAGATTAGTTTTAGCTCGCTAGAGGTGATTGTTTTTTCCAGACAGCTCGTTGACCATTTAGAACACCCCTCATAGTCAGCAATGCAGTCAGTTAGGGTCTTAATGGCCTACACAGCTCATATACATCAAGGATTGGGGTCTTTATCAAAGGTTATGGAAGAGATTAAAAAAATAACATAAAAATCATTAGCAAAAATGTGCAATTGTCATGACTATCGAACATATTCTATGGAATTGCAAGTGCCGAAAATGATGGTCACAAAGCACAGTTCATGGGCTCATGCGAATTTTTGAAAAGGCACTTGAAATGAAAAAAGTGAGTTTTGGACCTTTTTGGCTCACCGTAGGGGAGTCTATACAATACCGCAGTGTCCGTCGTCCGTCGTCGTCGTCGTCGTCGTCGTCGTCGTCGTCGTCCGTCGTATCCTAGTTCAAAAACAGTGGCACGTTTTTTAACCGCTAGGTCTATGAACTTAAATCTTTGTACACATGACCCCCTAGGTCAGATGACCCGTGACACTAAATTTCTGTCCGATCTGATTCTCTACTTGGCCACCAGGGGGCCAAATGTGGATATATAAAAAGTGTGATATCTCGCTTATTAGTGACTTGTTTTCGATAAAACTTTTGTGGTAGGTACTCATAGCAAGGATACATCATATATCTTACGGGTTTTTAATTTGATCTACTTTTCAAGGTCGCAGAGGTCAAATGGCGTGAATTGGCCGTTTCAGTGTAACTATGGCACGTTTCTCAACCACCAAAGCTATGAGCTTGAAACTTGGTACATATAACCCCCTATATCAGATAACCTCTGGTGCTGAATTTCAGCCTGATCTGATTCTTGACTATGCCACCAGGGGGCCAAAACAGAAAAAAGTAAGAAGTGCAATAGCCTGCTTATTAGCAAATTGTTTTTGATGAAATTTTTATGGAAGGGACCCCTAGCAAGGTTACCTCAGATGTTGCACGATTTTTCGGATTTGACCTACTTTTTAAGGTCGCAGAGGTCAAATGGCGTAAATTTGTCGTTCGAGTGTAACTATGGCACGTTTCTCAACCGCAACAGTTATGAACTTGAAACTTTGAACAAATGACCCCCTAGGTCAGTTGACCTTTTACACTGAATTTTGGTTCGGTCTGATTATTGACTTGGCCACCAGGGGGCCCAAACTCAAAACTCAAAAAGTGTGATTTCTTGCTTATTACTGATTTCTTTTTGATAAAAGTTTCATGGTAGGTACTTCTAGCAAGGATACATCACATATCTTACGGGTTTTTGATTTGACCCACCTTTCAAGTTCACAGAGGTCAAAGTTGAAAACTTTACCGTTCTTGGTACGTTTTGTCGTTGTTCAATGTAAAGAGTTTTAATTTTGTGTAATGATGCATCTAAGAAGCCACTATTTGTATGCCAAGTTTCAGCCAGATCGGAATTCAAATATGGTCGAAATTGCATGTTTTGTGGGTTTTTCCTCGTATTGTGGCAATCCAAAGGTCGTGAGTTCAAACCCCGGTCAAGGACAGCCAAAAATATTTTTATTTTTCATGTCTTCCTTTTTTCTTTTCTGAGTTCTATCTTACATTTTCTTCATTTTTTGATTTATTTGGTGCCATAGATTTAATTAGGCGGCCATCTTGGAAATCGTTTTTTGCCGATTGCTGTAGTGTAACGAGTGATGAAATTGTTATGGTCAGGTGTATGTGTCTACATCACATATCACCCTGGTTTGTTATTTGACCTACCTGTCAGGGTCACTGAGGTCAAAATCATCACTTTTGCAAATATGACTTGTTCATCCATTCTCACCAAATCATTTACCTTGACAACCAACCTACTGGCGGGGATTGCCCATCAGTATCCAATGCAATGAAGACAACAATTTTTGGCTACATACTGTAGCACTTTCTGTAACTGTCTACTAAAAATACTTACGGTGAGCACAATGGCCCCTGGCCGTTTCATTTGAAATACATGTATTTGTTACATAATAATGAAGGGATGGAATTAGGTGCATCCAAATACAACAGATATGACCAACTAAATAATCCATACTCTGCTGAAAACCGTAATCAAATATATTATTTTATCTCTGTGATATTTTTAAAAAGCGGTGGACATTTACTTTCTGGTAGGACTGTACGTAGGCAGGACACTATTAGTTGCAGCTGTGGCTTTCAACTCGAGTGAAAGTTCGATTCTGTTGAACAGAATTTAGATGGCGCCACCGTGCAAGACCTGGGTTCTCCAGTTGAGGGGTGTTATTTCGGATTTAGTACCACCACAAGTCGTCATAAGCTGTGATCATTGTGAAAAATAATTCATGTATATTTCTACCGTCAAATTGTCTTGCAAAATCACAATTATAACTAAGAAAGGCAGCCTTGGATAATGCACCAGTCGCTGTCACTTTGCTTTGTATTGCGAGAATGTTGGGTACTTCCTTTAAAAGTATAGACTCCAGTTAACCTTTAAAGTCAAAAGTCCTTGTAAAAGTACTTAGTTTATGGCCTCTCAAATTAAGGTAATTTAATTGATTTCCATTCATGTTTAAAGCGAAATACCAAAAGTAACCTTTGTATTGTAGCAACCAAGGAAAGCTAAACGGAAAAGGAAACAAGCTAAATATAATGTGTACTTTTGAGTTTGGAATTGTTTACGGTACGTGAGGTTATTGAGTTTGAGTTTTTCTTCTAGAGGGAGGCGATATTGATTCACAAATCCAATGATGCAAGTTGACGTGACCGATACCAAACCTAGGCCGTTTCGAGGGACCCACCTCGTCACTTGTACCATGGAGAGATATCACTGTCGCCTTAGACACATGTTAGCAACAAACCAATGTATAAACATGGGGGGATTTCTTTCCCTCAGGAGAGAACCTCGGAGAATCCCCCCATAAAGAATACCCAGAACAACCAGTGATCGGAATCACGGGTGTAGAGCATGTTTGCTCTACATCCGTGTCGGATTGTACAACAAGAGAAATAATAAAGTTGATACAGGAAAGACGTCTTAACGTTGACCAAGAGCTAGAATTTCCCCCTCCCCCGACAAAGCGGCGCAACAGTATTGGTCGAAAAAGGTATGTTCAGAAAAACAAAAGGCCTTTATATGCTTGCTTTGTTGTTTTTAAAAAGGCATTTGATAGTGTATGTCATACTGGCCTGTACTATAAATTGCTAAGTCAAAACATTAGGGGTAAACATTTTGAAGTTGTAACGAGTATGTATGATCAAAGTGTAGCATGCATCAAAATTGCTGGTCGAGTAACACCCTCTAACACCCAGTGCAAGTTACCATGCACTGGAGTCAAGCAGGGTGAGATTCTGAGTCCTTTACTTTTTAATCTTTTCACAAATGATTTGCTTCATGAATTTCCAGTCAATGATGACACCCATTTCTTGCCTCACACGAGTTAGATGTTTATTGTATGCAGATGATCTTGTGTTTTTTTGTTGCCCCCTGTAGATCTTCAATCTAAAATTAAGAATTTAGAGGCTTATTGCCAGAAATGGAATCTGCAGGTTAGAGTGAAGAAAACCAAAATCATGAAATTTAGTGGGAACGGTCATAAATGTAAGGATAAATTTATCCTAGGTGGAAGGGAAATTGAATATGTTCAAAGCTATAAATACTAAGTATTCAATTCTCATCATCAGGCTCTTTTATTGTTGCCAAGCAACTCTTAGGTAAGAAGGCCAATAAAGCGCTCTTCAAACTGAAATCCTGTCTTATTGATTCTTGCTGAACCCTAAATTAGGTCTTCATTTATTTGATCATATTTGCCTTTATCGTGCCAATGTTTGGGGTGCCGAGAAGTGTTTCAAGAGAAGTCTTACTAAACCTCAATTTTTAGAGTGAATTTATGGCAATTGTATTGACAAAAGCCCAGCTGAAAATGAAAATCTATCTTTTTGTAAATTTATTATTTGGGTCCCTAAACGGGCTGGGAATATGGCAGTCCGAGGGGAACTAGGCAGATGTCCACTTTTGCTAGACATCGAAACTGTCATGCAATACTTCTGTCATGTTCCCAAAAATATTTCGCAGAATGCAATCTTAAATTTTGCACTTGATGAATCCAAATCTATTGATAATAGTGGAACTTTTTCTTGGTTTTCCTATGTGAAGAGAATTGCAAAAAAATGATATCAATCTTGATTCTGTTATTCTAAGCAAAGGCGCATGCCGGCATGGTCTGGTCAGGTTCTTAAGAAACCGTTCAATGATTATTGGTTTGAACATTTTGTATCCAAGTACCAAAGTAATACTGGTGGAAAATTTGATACCCTTGTTCCATTTAAGACACGCTTTGAGTATGAAAAATATTTAGACATTATTGCGAAAAGACGCAACCGAGTTTCCCTTACCCGTTTTAGAATCAGCAGTCATCGGTTGAAAATAGAGACTGGGAGATAAACCTATCATTTCTAGAGAAAATATTTTTTTGTTATTTGTCATTTTTGTTCTGCTTCAAAAAATGTAAACTGTGTTCGAGTTGAGATCCATTTTCTTTTAGATCGTCCAAATTTTCAAAAGGATAGGGAACTTTTTATCGAAAAATCCATCTCAGTGTACCCTTCTATCAACCTATAAAAAATAACTATTCATTTATCTAACGCCTGCTGATTGAGGGTGATTTACTTCGTGAAGGTTCAAATTTTTGTGCATATAAGTTATAAACTATCACTCATTTCGATATGGTATTTAGGTCCCCAGGGGAGGTCCCAGTGAAGCAACAAATGATAGATATGGACATTATAACGTGAGAGTAAAGTGTATGAGAATAAGGGGATGTGAAAGTCCCCTAGTCTCATGAAACATAGGTCCCTTCTTAGACATCCTGAGGAAATCGGGGGTAAATGTTCGCCTCTCCGGCCCTGCACTCAGGACTGCCTCTTTGAGAAACCAGACTATACTCTAAGATCCCCTAGGGGAGGTAAAATAAAGGAATGAATGATAGATATGGACATAATATTGTGAGGATAAAGTGTATGAGAAAAAGGGGATGTGATAATGTTTTTAATGGATTCCAGGTAACCTGAGCGTATTTTGCATGCAAGTATTTTGTACATTGCATAAAGAAGTGCGTTTCATTTTCTACACCATCCCTGCTCAGCAAACATATTCTCTCCTCATCACCGATGTCATCCTGACGTTTTAAATCGCTGGTTTTAAATATACCCCGTCTCTGAATATTTCAAACGATGTAGGAGTATCAAAAACCTGTATCTCAGGTCTCATTAAGGAGTTTTTTTTGTGTTCATGCGCGGCCAACCCCCTAACTGTACTTCCTAAAAAATCATTGATTTCTTGGTCCTCACAGTATGCCAGAGTTGATTTAGCAGTTGTTTTGGCAAAGACATGTTTTTTGGAGTTTCTGAAACCTGGAGCACTACTGAATAGGCGGCTAACAAGAAACTACGCATTTTCGTGTTGTTGCCGACGTATGTGTACACTGAACTTGGGATGTGCGTCGGCCTCGTGTTCAAATGCCGACAAGTGCCAGTTGGTGCGTTTTTCGCTGATTTGTGCAAAATTCAACATATCTCAAAAGTTCAATGGTTGACCCTCGATTTTTTTTGATTTTTTTGTAGCGCAAGCAACTGTCTTTCACGGGAGAATAGTCACGCGAAGAATTATAATGGAAGAAATGTATAATATTTAGGGTTTTCCGTGATTGTCTACACAGTACCAACAAGATATGTTGTCACAACTTGCTGTCGAAGTATGGAGAGAACAGGGCAACATGCTCTACACTGTGCCAACAGGAGACCATGGGATATGAATAAAGACTAGCAAATGATTTTATCTAAAACTCCATGAACATTTACACTGGGCCTTTCTGTACAAAATTAAAGTAAAAGCATTTGCTAGACTTTGATTCATAACAGCCACTGTCACAACTTGCTGTGGAGATAATGTGGGAACATGTTCTACAATGTGTCGACTGGAGACATTGTCACAACTTGCTATGGAGGCATGCAACAACTGGGGACATTGTCACAACTTGGCAACATGTTCAAATCTGCACTGTGCCAACCGAAGACAATGACTGATATGAATAAAGTCAAGGAAATGCTTTTACCTTAATTTTGTACAGAAAGGCCTAATGAAATGTACATGGAGTTTTAGTAAAAAGCATTTGCTAGTCTTTATTCATATCACCTGTTGTCATAGCTTGCTGTAAAATTATAACGACAACTTGGCAACATGTTCTGCCAACTTGAGACATTGTCACAACTTGCTATGGTAACAACGACAACGTAGCAATATGTTCTACTACATTGTGCCAGTAATAGGATAATGCGATCTACCAATATCTACGATTTACGTAGGAAAAAAGGCCAAAATCAATGGGTGCTAGCACTATAATCTATAATCTAGCACCCATTATCCTATAACTACAACCTGTACTGTCTGTAAGAAGTAACATAACTGGAATACCATAACCGGAATGAATGAAATTTAACAAATCTTTTTATTCTAAATAATGAATGATAGAAACCAAAAGGTTCACTGTCCTACTTGTGATAAATACGTTTCATACAGCAATATGGCAGTCCACAGGAAGACTAAGAGACATTTAGATAGACAGATGAGTAAGTTAGGGGTACAAGTACAACCCACTCTTCCACCACTAATCCCTAAAGGTGTAGATAAGAAGTTTTCCTTTGAGACCGAGGAGCTTGATGGCATAAAGAAAGTGGAAGGAATTGAAGTGGTAAAAGAGTTTGGTAAGCCTGTGGTTACTATTAAAGTTAATAATGACAAAGAAGCTAAACAGGTGTATGAATACAGAGAGCAGTTACAGGAGGTCCTTTTTCAACTCAATGATCACCACCACAAAATAAGCATATCAGTGTTTGCCCAGTTTAATCGACCTTCGGCCGCAGAGCAGACCTTGAATCGGCTGCAGATCAGAGCTTGAATCTGCAAGGTGACAATGTCACACACCCAATTCAGTCTCCAATGGAAAGCATAATTTCAAGGAATCAGGCAATCTATTCAGTAACCAACCAGCGTAACTACATTAATACACACATTGAAGAAAGGTACTTTCAAGGGTATGGCTTGTCTCTTAACATAATAGAGTCCTGTGACATTATGTTCTTACAAGAGGTGTAAAGGTGGTCATTACATCAGCTTACCATTTAACACTGAAGCTGTAATCAATGTAATGTCACAGGAAGAGGGAAATGATCAGAAGTGTTTGCTATGAAGTCTACTGGCTGCTATGTCAAAGAACATAAAATAAAACTTCAAGAACATGCGGCGCTTACTACTGAAATGCTGGAAAAGATGTATGAAAATGAGATTAAGATCGAGCCAAGCTCTCAGTACGGAGTACGAATAAACTCCTTTCCTCTATGTATTCAAACGGTTATCCCTAAAATCGAAAGTAACAACAATCTTAAGAGTGATTGTTCAACCATTAATTGATCGACCATCGGGTCAAATTACAATTACCAACCATGAAAACCACGCTTGACCAGAGATTGCAAGCGGTTGAGAGAAAGTTTAAAACATCGGTGCGACAAGTCGGCGTCCTTGATAGACAGATTGACAGACTCCAAGCCCGATACAAGAGAGCCTACAATAGCAAGACCAAGGCCGTGTTCAACAGCTTTCGTCTTCAACTTTCAACTCTAGAAGGTGTGCGTCAAGTGTTTTACCTCTATGCATGCGAAAGAGCCGCCGAGAACAGTCGACTACAAAAAGAAATGCAAGAGGATCTCATGAGCAAAACAGTAGAATGAGTCTTAATAATAATTAAAACGGTTCTTTTCAGAACCAATCGAAAGAGTAAAATGAGATATTTCTGTGTAATAAGTTTGCGATGTAAAAAAAAAAGGGGCGAAAATCTCCCTTAGATAGCCCCTGAAAAAAAAATCTGCAGGAATACAGTCAAACTGTGGCTTAATTAAACCGGCCGTATCCGTATTTCAATTAAAATATTACACAAAAGTGCATTTTCATGGGCTGTGAATAACAACGTCCTGCATCCACCCCTTCCTTGAGACTAATCCCCGACACGGCCGTTTCGGCGTGCTGTTCATGAGACCGTATATGTATCTCTGAAATGCGAGGTCTGAGACAATTGTGCTTGGAGCGTGGTTGGACTGATCGTCTTCGCTTCTCGCAATTCAAATTTGGTGATCACAGCCATGAAAGTTCATAAGAACTTTCCATGCAACCTGGGGTTTCTTATCGGGACAAAAAGATGCACCAACGCCAACAAATGCCCATTACTAAAGGCGGCGAAGAAGTTTGATACTGCAGCAGCAGTATCAAACGAACAAACCTTTAATAGTCGGTCTACGAACAAACCTTTACTACTCGCCAAGGTAAATCATTCTTCAGTGTGCGACTAAATTCCCTATTGGGCGGTGATGACGGTGGTGGTGTGGAGGGGGGCAGCTTATTCATTTATAACTTTGAGGTATGAGATTGGTTGAATTGGAATCACTTTGGCATTAACTGCCCTGGATGGTAGGGCTGCAAAATTGTCTATAGACTCATTAGAGTGTTCCTCTCTACGGAAATCTTTAGTGAAAGGCGAAAGATTTATGCGTGTAATCGAAGACAAACCGGACTGATGTTGTCCAGCCCGAGTTGGCTAGAGCTTGCCAAGTTCTTCATTATGTGTTTGATTCTGGAAAATGGGATGCCGAGTAGTTCTTAAGTCTGCAGACGAAAGAAATTCATTGCAAGCTATTTCTAATGATCTGATGAACATATCATTCAGCTCGTCGTCAGTTATCGCCTCATCCATGTAGGCCATGCCAATTGCGGATCATCGAGAAAAAGTCAGGGAAATACAAAAAATGACCACGCTTACGTTATCAAGCTATCACCTTTAACCTTTGGTCAGTTCCAGCCGTCCCAACCGTACAGTGATATTGGAAGAATTATGAGATAAAAATAACGAAAAAAACTGGAAGTCTACAACACGTGGTATTCCGAGGCGGTCACCCATCCACTTACTGACCACGCTCGACGTTGCTTGGCTTCGGTGATCGGACGAGAACCGGTGTTTTCAACGTGATATGGCCGTAGATATCAGAGTTCGACTTTTTGGGCTGTTATAACAGTAGGCCAGCAACGTAATTGCAAACTACATACATTTTATTTCTGTTGACAAGTTATATTGGGACAGGTTCGTCTCTTTGGAAATATTTTATGGTTCTGAAAAGAACCGTTTGGCGTAACCCGAAGTATTAAGGTAGCAGGAAGGGTTGGGCGTTTGTGGTTTCTGAGTCTGAGGGGGTTGGTATCTGTTGACTGTGCTTTAAGAGAGACTAGGCATGGCGCCAGTCTCTCTTAAAGCACAGTCAACAGGCATTTGGTCTCAGTATTTGGGTTTTGATTGCCATGACTGTACCCCTGTAAAAGTCGGAGGAGGAGAAGTTTGGAATGATGAAAGCATTGAAGAAGAAGAAATGTTATTATTGAGGAAAGCAAAATTTATTATGAGACTAGAAGGCAGTGTCAGCTGCATTTGCAATGGCAGTACAGTACATGTAGGTGGAACAGGTCCCCCGTGGCCTTTGAAATGGGTGGGGAGAGAATGTGCCAAGGAAGTATAATGACTTAACAGAGCTGCCAACCCTTAAGAGGCCCTTCGAGGGTTTGTGCATCTGAAATTAAGGATTTTGAGGGTGTGCTCCCATAGTTTAAGGAGCGAATTCTCTGACCTAAAGATGCCACGGATTTTGGTGGGATTTGGGGGAAAATAAGGAGTGGGTCGTGAAAATCCTTAAGGGTTGACAGCCGTGACTTGATTATTTTGAAAATGGCGATCTGAAGACATTAAAAGGTGGAACATGGCATTTTATCGGCTTTGAAGTGTTCCGCAGTTAAAGGGGGACTATAGGCAGCAGCTAGGTAGGCAAGATAAAGTCATACAAATTCGCCAATAGGGGTCTCTCCTATCTCACAGTACGTGGAAATGTTCACACTTGTACATGGAATGTATTAAGAGCCGCATCGAACATGACCAAGTGCCCTTATTGGGCATATCAGTCACCAAAAGATGGTCAACCTAACCCCCCTGCTGTTGCCTATAGTCCCCCTTTAAAAAGTCAATTGATGTGTATGACTCGTGCGTGTGAGCGATATTTACATGTTTAAAATTTGAACAACGTATAACATATTTACAATGAGCAGATAACAATATCACTATTATCAGCAGTATTATTCATTCACTGTGGGAACATGTGGGCAAATGACTGGTCATGTGGATGAGTGGCGTACAGTAGTGTTCAGGAACTTGTGCATGGACAATCACAGTGGATAATATGACTGACTTGGGATGAGCAGGATGTTTTGAGCATAAAGGCTGCTTAGAGGCGAGGAGAAGGCAAGAGGGCGATGACTTTAAATTTAGAAAATGGCCTAAAAAATGCTGAGCACTACTGTATATGATGAGTTTATGTTACCAACATGAGTAGAGAACAATATCAGCAGTGTTATGTTTTCACTGTGGAAGGGTAGCAGTGTATAATTCGAGCATTATGATTTGGTTGTACAGTATAGACTGTCTCGGTATACGGTAAAAAAGGTACAGGAAAAAAGGTACAGGAAAAAAAGGTACGGAAATAAAGGTACAGGAAATAAAAGTACTGGAAATAAAGTACTGGAAATAAAGGTACCGGAAAAAAAGGTACACAAAATGGCATAAATAGGTAAAAAAGGTACACAATTTTTTTTTAGAATATCATTCTCTTCAACTGGTTCAGACTCGGCCTATGTCTTAATCTTTTATTGCCCATTTTCTTCTTCTGTGACTAAGGTGGTGCCTTAAAATAGTTTAATACATTGCTGACAATTTTGTTTCGGAATGAATTTGAGGAAAATTCATGGAAGAAGTTGCCCAACAGGGGAGCTGACTTTTTTTTTGTTAATAACTACATTCATGTTCTTTTAAATTTTAAAATACTCGAGTCGTATTCTTATTAGGGGCGGATCCAGGATCTTGGGAAGGGGGGCGCACCTGGTATCCTATACCTGGTTTGTGTTTGGTCTTAAATCTAGTAATTTGTTTGTTAAGACCTAATTGGCCAGGCACATTGTTAATTGGGTCCCGCTCTATGATGAATGTTAATTGATTAATTGCAATTTAACTTGAACATTGGTACATTTATCAGTTAACCCTTTTGCAGAGGGAATTGTCCTAGTATCTTTACAATCGTCATCATCTTGATAGTCTTGTTTTCACTATTGAAAACCATAACGGTATACTGGAAATTTGATATACCTATTTCTAAGGCCTATGCAATGCCTACGCAACAAATGAAGTTAAAGTTATGAATAAATGATATTTGAAAAAAAAATTGTGTACTTTTTTACCTATTTATGCCATTTTGTGTACCTATTTTTCCAGTACCTTTTTTTCCGGTATCTTTATTTTCGGTACTTTTATTTCCTGAACCTTTATTTCCTGTACCTTTATTTCCGTACCTTTTTTTCCTGTACCTTTTTTTCCTGTACCTTTATTACCTAGATTCACTGTCTCCGGTGAGGCAAGAATGAGACATGATATGTGAAGAAAGGAATGTCTGATGTTGATTAGTATTAAGAGCCGCATAGTTTGAGATTCGATCGTTATGAAAGTCTATTCCCTCAACTGTGGCAGACGATGGCCATGGTTGGAGTTAGTTGTTGTCATCGGACACGTCCGAAGTTGGTGGTGTGGTTTGCTGCCTGGTTGATGTGCTTGAGCGCTGAATGACGAGGCTGGGTGCAGGGCGTTTTGGTCTCCTTGTTGTGGAAGGTATGTCGGAATCCTAGTTGGATAACCACTGTGTCGATGATTTGAAGAGTGCTCTGTGGATGTGTGCCTGTAATGTCAATGAAAGTATGATGATGTGACGACGATAGTGCTATTATTAAATATTGGCAAGAGATGCTACCACAAGATAAATCGTGTTTCGACAGATGGCTATGGGGCATTGGGTCTTGTTAGATTCAGCGTGCTGAATGTATTCCTCGTACAAGCGCTAAAAGTTTCGACCTACAAGAGGTAAGAAACCCCTATTGACTACTTCATGTACCGGTAACTCTATCTTGCGAACCTAGTTCCTACCTATAATGTCCCTTTCAGACGGAAACCCACTCAGGCCACTGTGTGGGGATATTGATATTTACCTATACTGCTACTTGGATAGCCACTGTGTCGTTGAGTGGAAGAGTGCTCTGTCGACGTGAGCCTGTAATGTCAATGAAAGTATGATGAGGTGATGACGATAGTGGAATGACGAAATATTGGAAAGAGATATATTCCTAGAAGAACATAAGTCGTGTTTTGACTAGGTGGCGCATTTTAGAATCAGCAGTGAGCACTGCGTGTAACATGGTGGAGGTAATAACTGTGTCGAAAGTATTGTTATAGGGCCTTCCCTAGGCCCATGGGGTTAAATTTACAATCCCCGATTGGAAAGACGTAGTTTGATCTCATTCAACTATAAATCCATTGAACAGTTGTGTTCCTTGAGTCAACCGATGACCTTTTGTTGGGCCATGATCGGGGATTGTAAACTCTAAATGTATTATGGACTAGAAGACGGGGGAAACACAAGTAAAATAGACCAAAACAAGTGATTTTGGGGCTTTGGTTTAGACGCATGCGCCACATGCGCCATGCGGGATTATACGGTTCATGTTGTTGACATCTACATGATCTGGTGCTGTTATTGGTAAATGGTACATGGTAGGTCTAATCATCATGCCTATATGTTTCAGCAAAAGCTCGGAGTAAAATGAACTGCCGAAGAATAATGATGTTGTTCATGTTTACCATGTTTACTAGTACATAGCCATAGGGTATGCACTGGCCAGTGCACTTTCTGCACGTCGTCATGGTCATGCACGTGATACCTTGCACATCTTGTTCTTTGCATGCGCATGCTTTTTGGGCAAAATCACTTTCACCAACACTAATGAATAATGTCTTCTTAGGAACGAGTTTACAATCCCCGATCACACCCAAAAAAAAAGTCATCGGTTGACTAACGAAGCACCACTGTTCAATGGATTTATAGTTGAATGCGATCAAACTACGTCATTTCCGATCGAGGATTGTAAATTTTAACCTCCTCTTATCCCTATGACTCCATACACAGTGAGGGCATTGTCCCATTCCCAGTCAAATGGTGACTCTGAGTACCGTATTAGGGTGGAAGTTGGGGAGCAGAAACCCACCGTTGCACGCGTGTCATGGTCAGCAGTGGTTAGCTTAGCGCGATATGGAACATTCTTCCGAAACTCAAGCGCGGGAAGTCTGCGCATTAGCATATCTCGCGCAATGCTCCTTCTGGTCAAACATCGTAGTGAAATCGTAATGGAAAACGTCTGGCTTTGCGCCAGACTAATAAGTGAAGAACTAATAGGTAAAGAACTTCTACTTGCGCGAGACTGCTGTGATAAAATTATCATTGCAGAGACTCCGGTTACGTACACATATATTTTTTACAATCAAAAATGCCCTCAAAAGACGACATGGAATGATTATTTTATTGATATTTCCTACTATATACCTTCCAATTATCACTTTATACAAATAGATCGGCGTTAGATCGCATGTTTTTCTTTCCTGGTGACACTATAAAGCAAAATAGTTACAACCCCGTAAATGCGCTATAAGTCCAATAATAAGTGACGGTGACCCGTTATAAATGTTTCGCCAGCTTCGCTTTTTTGCCGCTACGCGGCGCGTTGGGCCCTTGCGTCTAGCAATCACTGTCGTACTCGAGACAAGACCACAATTGATTTTTTAAGCCTTTTAGCAGTTAAATTGTCAATGTTTGACCGCGACGCATCAAAGAATGCGTCAAGTAGTGAAACTGAAATTCGGATATGATATACGGGTTAGTCTTGCGAGTAACTGGTGCGATTTAAATTGGTGATTGACCACGGAAATTTTTTTTTAAATTGACAAGTTTGACACAAGTGGACATTTTTACCCATATCGGCCATTTTCACTCCAAATTTGAACCACCCCCTATGGCCAGGTTGTCGAAATTCAAAATTATTTTTTTACCAAACGATTTATTTATATCTGCAGACTTGCTACAGCAAATATTTTTTCAATACCTCTCCAAATATGTACTTGAGAGTAAACAACATGCACTCGTCTAATTGATAGGCCTCGACCCTCCAACCTATGAATATTCATTAGTGGTCTTGTCTCAATGAAGGTACATTTCAGGGGTTAACATTTTGAGAATTTTTTCAAACTAATGTACATGACATCCCACAACTCTCCAACAAAGGAAAGTCATATCTGGACATTTTTGGAGAAATGAGAGACATTTCAAAGAGTGGTACACTGTGCCAAAAGCGACGAAAGAGGACAAAAAGTCATGATTTTGCAGCCAACAGCACCAAATTCAAAGACCAGCATTGGCCAGAATAAGCAAGCTATGGAGCTGAAACTTTAGGATGTGATTTAGGAATATCTTTGCTCCTTAGGGCACAACTTTCAGAATCAAGGCCTAAGTAGTTTCAAAGAAATTACAAAATGAATGGCAACACAACAAGACTTGTAAAAATGAAACCGAACTCAGACCGGGGGTAGGTTGACTCATATTTGGGTCAAATTAAGTTTTTTTCTCATTATTTTCGCTTGTTTTGACCTTAAATCATCAGCAATACAATATTCTAAATGAATTAGAGTGATTTGAGCACATTCACATTTTTCACTAAATTGACCCAAAATGTAGTGTAAATGGAGACAAGACCACAATTGATTTTTTAAGCCTTTTAGCAGTTAAATTGTCAATGTTTGACCGCGACGCAACTAAAACGGTTCTTTTCGGAACCAATCAAAATAGTAAAATGAGATGATTCTGTGCAATTAGTTTGCTTCTATGTTAAAAGAAGGGGCGAAAGTCTCCCTTGAAACAGGCCCTGAAAAAAAAATCTTCAGCAATACAGTCACACTGTGACTTTATTAAACCGGCCGTATCCGTACTTCAATTAAAATATTACACAAAAGTGCATTTTCATGGGCTGTGAATAACAACGTCCTGCATCCACCCCTTCCTTGAGACTAATCCCCGACACGGCCGTTTCGGTGTGCTGTTCATGAAACCGTATATGTATCTCTGAAATGCGAGGTCTGAGACAATTGTGCTTGGTGCGTGGTTGGACTGATATTCTTGGCTTCTTGCAATTTAAATTTGGTGATCACAGCCATTCAAGTTCACGAGAACTTTCCATGGAACCTGGGTTTTTTTATCTGTACAAAAAGTTGCACTAACGCCAACAAATGCCCATTACTGAAGGGGGCGAAAAAGTTTGATACTGCGGCACCGGCTGTTGGGCCTGAGGGTATGTACCAGTAACTGCATTCGCATAATGCAGGCCTAAAAGTAGAGAAGGCTCACCACCTGTCCTCTTGACTTCGTTTTGTTCCCGTATCGCCGACACCGTTGTTAGTCATGGGCTGTGAATAACAACGTCCTGCATCCACCCCTTCCTTGAGACTAATCCCCGACACGGCCGTTTCGGTGTGCTGTTCATGAGACCGTATATGTATCTCTGAAATGCGAGGTCTGAGACAATTGTGCTTGGTGCGTGGTTGGACTGATATTCTTGGCTTCTTGCAATTTAAATTTGGTGATCACAGCCATTCAAGTTCACGAGAACTTTCCATGGAACCTGGGTTTTTTTATCTGTACAAAAAGATGCACTAACGCCAACAAATGCCCATTACTGAAGGGGGCGAAAAAGTTTGATACTGCGGCACCGGCTGTTGGGCCTGAGGGTATGTACCAGTAACTGCATTCGCATAATGCAGGCCTAAAAGTAGAGAAGGCTCACCACCTGTCCTCTTGACTTCGTTTTGTTCCCGTATCGCCGACACCGTTGTTAGTCAAAGAAAACGAGGCTGGGCCTGTTGGTGACGTCATCACAGACGGACCAATGACGTCATTAAGTGAATATCATCCCAGTTGACCACAAGTTGTCTCTTTGGGAAACAATCTTGGGCCTACGAACAAACCTTTAATAGTCAGTCTAAGAACAAACTTTTAATACTCGCCTTGGCAAATCATTCTTCAGTGTGTGACTAAATTCTCTATTGGGCGGTGATGACGGTGGTGGTGGGGAAGGGGGCAGCTTATCAGTTTATAACTTTGAGGTATGAGGTTGGTTGGATTGAAGTCACTTGGCATTAACTACCCTGCGATGGCAGGGCTGCAAAAATGTCTCTAGACTCATTAGAGTGTTCCTCTATACGGAAATCTTTAGTGAAAGGCGATGCTTGGCTTCGGTGATCGGACGAGAACCGGTGTTTTCAACATGATATGGTCGTAGACATTAGAGTTCGACTTTTTGGGCTAGTTATAACAGTAGGCCAGCGACGAAATTGCAAATTAATACATTTAATTTCTGTTGACAAGTTATATTCGGACAGCTTGGTCACTTTGGAAATATTTTGTGGTTCTGAAAAGAACCGTTTGGCGTAACTAGCAATCACTGTCGTACTCATCGTCTTGAAGTAGAATGTCGTCGCCGAACAGCTCGCATCTCAACTCTGTCATCTTATTTGCAGTGAGTTTGGCAAATTGGTAATAGGCGGCCCTAACACCCTCAAGGGTTACAAGCTGGAGTCGCCTGTTGTAGCGCATCGAGCGGTGACCCTCCTCGTTAGCGTGGTTGTACCGGAGTGTTATGTCTTGAAGCTTTCTGTCTATCATCACGATCTGGTCGCATGCCTTATAAAGCTTTTCTTCAAGTTGGTGGAGTTGCGCTGACTTGATTGAGTTTTCCATGTTTTCTTTAGTGTCGGTTTGATATGTTCCGATGCTCACAGGTTGAATAGTGAGCGAGGGGGGGGGCAGCTTATCAGTTTATAACTTTGAGGTATGAGGTTGGTTGAATTGGAATCACTTTGGCATTAACTGCCCTGGATGGTAGGGCTGCAAAAATGTCTATAGACTCATTAGAGTGTTCCTTTCTACATAAATCTTTAGTAAAAGGCGAAAACTTTATGCGTGGAATCGAAGACAAACCGGACTGATGTTGTCCAGCCCGAGTTGGCTAGAGCTTGCCAAGTCTATGTTCTTTGATGAATTTAAGAATGAAATGGCACTTGATTCTGCCTATGATAAAGCTAAAGCCATATGGGATCATTTTAACCTAAGAAATCGCGGTGGGTTCATTGACCTTTACCTCAAAACTGAAACTGTTGTTCTGCTTCTGGCAGATTTATTTGAAATGTTCAGGGAAGTAAATTTGAACTACAATGTACTTTCAGATAGATCCATGTCACTGTTACTCGGCACCAGGTCTTACCTGGCAAGCTGGTTTGAAATACACAGGAATAAACCAAGAACTACTAACCGATACTAACATCTTACTTATATTTGAAAATGCAATAAGAGATGGTATTTCAGGTGTTATGGGAACAAGACATGTTAAGGCCGATGATCACCACCACAAACTAGTCTACATTGATGCTAATAGCCTTTACAGTTGGGCTATGATGGAACCTCAACCTTATGGTAGTTTTAATGTATATATGTATGTATGTATGTATGTACAGTGGAACCTCTGTTAGAGGACACCTCTCTATTAAGGACAACCTCTCTATTAAGGACACTAGTTTTGGTCCCAAATTGGTTGTTTCCATTCAATTCGACCTCTCTAATCAGGACACCTCTCTATTAAGGACAGCACTTGTCTGTCCCGAGGGTGTCCTTAATAGAGAGGTTCAACTGTATATACCATATTTAAATTTAAGCGCCCTTTTCAGATTATTATCCGTTCAAAGGCGCTTTTACAATATTAATAACATTGTCGAAAAAGATGAGTCTTTAGCATCGTCTGAAATGATGCAAGGCTCCTTGCTTGCCTGACCTCAAAAGGGAGCGCATTCCACAGAACAGCAGCGGAGAAGAGAAGCAACGCTCTCCATATTTGCTCCGGGCCCTTGGAACTTCCAGTCTGTTGTCATCAGCTGACCGAAGGTCTCTGCCTGGCCTATAGATATTAACTAGGCTTGACAGGTAACCCGGGGCTGTTCCATGCACACACTTGAAAACGTGCATGAGGATTTTATAGTTCACCCTCTGCTCAACTGGCAACCAGTGGAGCTCGCGTAGTACAGGGGAGATGTGGTCTCGACGCTTGGTGCGCGTGATGATGCGGGCCGCCACGTTCTGCACCCTCTGCAACTTGTTCATAAGGTCTTTTGAAATGCCATAGAGCAGTGAATTACAGTAGTCCAGCCGTGATGTGACTAGGCCGCACACTAGCGAGCGGGCCGCAGAAGCGCTGAGATACTGCCGGATAAGTCCAACATTCCTCAGTTGGGCGTAGGCCGATCTGCAGACAGCATTCACCTGTGCTTCCATGTTCATTTTCTTGTCAAACATCACCCCCAAATTTCGTACGCATGCCACAGAGTCAATGATAGAGTCACCAACATTCACCGAAACGTGATCCAGGGTCTTGGAACGATGAATGGATGCAAAGAGTGCCACCTCCGTCTTGTCGTCGTTCTTCTTCAGCATGTTCTCCTTCAACCAGGAACCATTGTCAGTTATGCATAAGTCAAGACAGTCAATTGTATCTTCCTGTGCATGTTGGATCACCGGATTAAAAGAGTCATAAAGCTGGGCATCATCAGCATAAAAATGATGACCTTGGCCATGGTTTCTTGTTATGTTGCCAAGTGGCTTTGTGTACATGCAGTACATTTTTGGGCCAAACACTGACCCCTGTGGAACACCATATTTTAAGAGAACAGCCGTAGATCTTTGACGTTCAATAACGACGGTCTGATACCTGTCATCAAGATATGATGCAATCCAGGCAAGAGCAGAGCCAGTGATGCCAAATAACTGTTCAAACCTTTTTAGAAGGATCTTATGGTCAATGGTATCGAAGGCTGCAGAGAGGTCGATCATGACAAGCACTGTCACATCACCCCTGTCCAAACTACCAAGGATGTCGCTCTGAACCCTTAGTAGAGCGGTCTCTGTTGAGTGACCTCTTCGGTAGGCGGATTGCATTTCTTCATGCAGCGAGTTGGACAGGAGGTGATGTTCTAGGCGGGCATCAACGACCTTCTCCACAACCTTCGACACAAAGGGTAGGTTTGACACAGGGCGGTAGTTTCTGAGAATGTCAGAGTCGAGACCTGGCTTCTTTAGTAGAGGCCTAATGAGCGCAGATTTAAAAGTGCGGGGGACACAGCTAGCTTTTAGCAATGCATTTATTATGGCAGTTAGTATTGGAAGCAGCTCATCGATGCAGAGCTTAAGAAGCCATGTGGGAACCGGATCCAGTTCACAGGATTTCGAGGGGGATTTCATCACAATCCTTCTGACCTCCTCCTCTGTGGCTGGTGGAAATGCGGAGAGAGGGGTCACTCCCTCTGGTAACTCGTCGGTCGCTTGGGAACCGTCATCCTGGGCAGTGTTGAGGGTTTCCCGGATCTTAGCAATCTTATCGGTAAAGAACTCACTGAAGGACTCAGCGAGTTCCTTGGGCGACTCGGATTGTGGTAGTGGGGAAGACCCAGTATCTCCGAGTAGATGCCGGCTTATTTTATATATCTGTTTTTGATCGCGGCCACATTCGATGATCTTTGTTGAATAATGTGAAGTCCGCGCCTGCTTTATGAGCTTGTTAACTACTGCGCACTGGTTACGATACATCTGATGATGGACAGTAAGCTTCGTTTTCCTCCACTTGCGCTCCAAGCCCCGCCTAACATGTTTGGCATCGTGGATCTCTTGTGTATACCACGGACATTTGGGATGGAGAACAAGTGTCTTGTGTTGAAGAGGAGCATGTTTGTCTAGAAGTGTGGACAAGCCATCGGTATATGACAGAACCAAATCGTCCACTGGGCTTGCCTCATGAAAGACTAACGACTCTCCGATATCGTTCCGGAAAGCATCAACATTTATCTGCCTTAGCTTTCTGTAGGGGACTGTAACTCTAACAGGAGCCGGTTTCGCAAGTGTTGTCGTCAAGCTAACCGCAAGATGGTCCTCGATCTGGTCCCCTTTATCGTTGAAGAGAAAAGGATCACGGACCTGGATGTCGGAGACAAGACTTCGCTGGTTATCATTGGTAACGGCAACATCGAGTGTGTGACCCTGCACATGTGTAGGTTCCGTTACATGCTGAACCATGCCATGCTCCTCTAGCAAATCCATGAAACGACGCGCGTCTCGATCATTTTCAAGGTCGTCGACATGAAAGTTAAGGTCACCAACTATCAGGAATTCCCTTGATAAAGTAGCGTAATGTGGGAGAAATGTTGACCATTCGTCAAAGAATACAGAGTTCCTGAGACGGTTTGCCTTAGTTGGCCTTGGTCTGTATATCACTGCAAGTCTAAAGGAACAGTCGCCTATAGACAAATCACACTGGAGCGATTCGAAGTGGGTGAAAGTATCGCAGTCCTTCACGCGTTTAAACGTAATTGACGACTTGTACATAACGGCAACACCACCGCCTTCACTACCATCTGAACGGGCAATGTGCTTAAAGTGGTAGCCTTCGGGCACAACTTCGCCAATACACTTCTTGTCTATTGCACTTCCAAGCCATGTCACGGTAATGGCTATTACATCATAGTCATTCGAAACAATGTAGTCATGCAGTGATAGTGTTTTGTTTTTCAGAGACCGTGGGTTGATGCAGCAAATCAACAGTTTCTCACCACGGGGTGACACAATGTCAGACTGGAACTTGATTTGAACTAGGTTGGAAGGGTTAACACCAGATCCAGAGAACGTTCCCTTCCTGTGAAATGGAGTGTGGAGACGTTGCAAACGGACATCAGCTCTATGGATTAAGTGTCTGTGTTTACCTCTGCCAGCACCCCGACCGCGACGCCTTGTCCTGCTTCGTTTGTAAATGCCCATGGATCTGAGCACACCTTCCACAGGCTTTGATACTGACCCATGCCAATTTCGTAGGGCATGAAGATCAGCACTTGAATAGTCCTGCATGGTAATCCTCCCTGGCTTAGCGAATACACAGCAGTGTACACCACGTATAGAAGATATTGATTCAACAGATGATGATAACCTCTAGCTAAGATGGATTAAGTCGATACCTAAGGAGAGTGATGTGGGTTATTTCTTTGAGGTAGACTTGGGTTATCCTAATAACATAAAGTTCAAGTCAAGGAATTTTCCGTTCTGTCCTGAATCTCTCTTTATTGAAGATAATGAACTCAGCTCTTACCAGAGAGAGTTACTGAGTGATGAGAAAAGATCAAATGTAGAGAAACTGATACTGACACAAAAGGATAAGACCAACCTCATAGTGCATTACAGGATGTTAGAGTTTTACCTAAGCACGGAATGGAACTTAAGAATGTTCATTCAATGATAAGTTTCAGGCAGTCTAAGTCGTTGGCGTCCTACATTCACTTTAACACAGGATGGATTCTAAAACTGATTTCGAGAAAGACTATTTCAAGTTAATAAATAATGCTTTCTATGGCAAGACCTGTGAGAACATAAGGAACAGGATGTAAATTGAATTGGTAACAGAAGGTGAAAGAGCCAGGAGTGTAATGGCCAAACCCAGGTTATCATCAATATGCATATTTGACGAACAGAATGCTGCTTTAGCATGAGGAAAACATCAATGAAATTTAACAAGCCAATTTACATATGGGCTACAGTACTCGAATTGTCTAAGTTACTGATGTATGAATTCTACCATGAGGTGCTTCAACCATTGGTGAGAAAAACCTTGAACTACTGTATTTAGATACAGATTCCTTTTTACTTAAAATAAATACTGTCGATTTAACTGAAAACCTCAAAGGGTTAAAGGACCACTTTGACTTCAGTAATTACCCAAAAGATCATCCTCTCTACGACACTAACAAGAAGAAGGTCTCCGGTTACTTTAAGGATGAGCTGGGAGGAGAAGAGATGACTGAATTTATTGCACTTAGAAGTAAGATGTATGCTTACAGAACCAAGACCATGACTTCGTCAAGAGAACATGACAAAGTTTCAGGAGCGAAGCTGGAAGACTCGACAAAAGAAACAGAATCCAAGAAATTAGAGGATATTGGAAAGAATGTAGTGAAGAGAGATATTGCATTCGATGATTATGTTGACTTTCTAGAGAATAATAAGTCATTTAATCATAAGATGAGATACTTAATCAGATAAACACCAGATTTATTTCGAAGAAGTAAATAAGAAAAGTCTTAGTCCTTTTGATGACAAGAGATTCATACTAGAGGATTTGATAACTACGTTACCTTTTGGTATGCAGGTTAGAGTTAAGTATTTTTAAATACCTTAAATACAGTCATGGATTATTACTTCGTCAAGAGAGCAAAGCTCGATTACATTATTAGTGAGTAGGAATGTGAAGAAGCATCTGTTGAGTACTACTTACCAAAAGAAATAAACATAAAATCTGTTGCTTTAAAGTTGATAACCTTTTACAACTCGTGGTGGACATATGATTTACTACCAATTATTGCAAGAGCTTTATTAAAATATTGTCAATTTGATTGGGATAGGGATTACAATGTTTCAATAAAGTCCATTTCAATTAAAGTGAGTTTTGCAAAGTATGGCAAAAAAGGATAAGTAAAGATAGTTTATATTAGGCCCAAAACATGATCATGTTAAAGTACATTGTGATAACAATAATTACATAATAATTGAACTTACAGAAGATGAAGATTATGAAATTATTTCACCCAGTTATCAAAGCTACACTAAAAGTTTATTACTTAAATACAGTACGCTTTTACGAAACATTGAATTAAATGACTGGTTTGGATTTAAACAAACAAAATTTACGAAGAAAGGGAAGTACTACTCTAGCAAACCACTTAAATTTTATCCAACAAAACTTATTTTAAGATCAAATCTGGTTGATACTAGTAATACTCTCTTCAATAAAAGACCTTCAGATGTTTTCTGTATCATACCTGTAGATGATAGTGATCAGATTAAGCTTCAAAGGTACGAACTTATCTGTACTAAAGAAGTTAACAAATGTACTAATCATATCAAAATTGAAATAACTACTGATGATGGTAAAATCGTTAATTTCAGAGGAACACCAATTGTTCTTGAATTCTTAATAGAGTTAAACCCTTGTATCAACGTAAGTGAGGATGAGGTCATAACTGATGAGGAAATCATTCCATTAGAGGAATATAAGTGTTACATTTTAAGACAGAAGGTTTAACAAAAATACTATAACAAGAAATTTTAGCTTGTTTATTAGAAGTAGTAGTATATTTACTGTATGTTTCATTAATAGTAGGTTCCTTAACTACAGGTTTCTTATTAGTTTTCTTAACTAAAGGCCCGAAGTCAATTAAACTAACTAAAATAACTACACCTGCACCTACATAGAGGTAGGTTGCACTAGATATTGAACTTCTAGTAGATATTTCTTCATTACTATTACTATTATTACTACTATAACTACTAATACTAGTAACAGTACTTACCTCTTCTTCAGGTTCTGGTTTAGGTTCTTTGAATGTTGTCTTTTCTTTTTTAATTCTCTTAAATTCCTGAGACCTTTTACCCAACTCTCTAGACCATGCTAATTGTTTCTCAGATCTAACCTTCTTAGACACTACTGGTTTAGTATCATCTGTAGTATTTGCATTACTTGTAACTTGAGTTACTTTATCACTCTCCATTTATGTTACTGGAATTAATTAGGTCACTATTAAAGTCACTATTTGAGTCAATGTCATCATCAATCTTTGGACTTTCATGTCCTAATGATTCCCCATGACAGTGACCTAATGTAATGAGGGTAGTTGAGGCAAGGGCAGTTAGTGCCCCCATCCTCAGACTTACCCATCCTAACCATTTGTCCCACGCATTCATTACTAAGTAATCGTTTCTAAGGTCATGGCAAAGTTCTTCCTCATCATCAACAGGTAAGAAGAACTTTGTTAATTTAGTGTAAGCTTTAAGTACTGTCTTACCTAAAGAATCGTTAAGTCTAGCAGCTATCTTTGTCTGGTAGAGTCTATGATATTTAATGATTTCCTTCTCTGGCATAACATCTAAGTCATTAAATGTTAGCTGTTTGTTAAGAAAATCCTTACTTTTCCCTGTTGCAACTAAAACCTCTAGGTCGTGTTTGGCTTTAAGGCCATTGTCAGTCAAGATGTTGAATTTAGTTGAGGCTAGTTGAGGGCTAGTTGAGGCTAGTTGAGGGTTAGTTGAACCTAGTTGGCAACTAAAATTAACTAGACCTTGACTAGAATTAACTAGACCTTGACTACCAGTGTTAACTAAATGACTACCAGTGTTAACTAGCCCTTGAGTAGTAAAATTCTTGTTAGAACCTAGTTGAAAGTAAGTAGGACTTTGTCCTGAGAGTGTAGCTCAAGCCGTTTTTTGTTGAGCACTGGTTTGACCTAGTTGAGCATTGGTTTGACCTAGTTGGTAACAAGGAGGTTGACTAAGAGCACCGATCTGTTTCATTTGTTGCTCAATAACACTCGATTCCATTTATTTGTAAAGAAAATTAATGTTTCCTATTCTTTTAACTTTTTTTTCTACCCATGAATAGTATCTCTTTGTCTTTTTCTGCCATAGCAGCAAGTATGGGTTCACAACCTACAGTTAAGTTATCATCATCTTCCTTATCTGACCTGTAATTCTGGAAGAAAACACTTTTAATGAAATCATACCATAATAATTAAAGCATTCATTCTATCCTTGGATGATAAATAAGGGTTAAGTACAACGTAATCAATATCCATCTTTTTAAAGGCTTGATGCAAGAACAGCTTGTAGTTAATTGAGACCTTAACACCACAGTAATGCAGATATCTTAGGAAAGCAAAGAAAACCAATATTAGATCAGTAAAGTTCTCATCAGTTGAGTGAGTGTTACCAATTGCATGGTTAATGAATTCTGTCTCTAAATACCAATCATAAACTCTGCAGTGAAATTGAAATACCATTGACTCAATATCTGAAACTAACTTAGAAGGTAGAGTAGTAATACCTTTTTTAGTGATGACTGAACTCTCTTTTCATACCTTTCCTTACTAAGCCATTTTCTAGGACTAGAGAAGTATCCCTGTAAATCGTACTCAATGTCTTCTTTTAGATAATTTACTGCTTTTTCTGATAGATGTCTCTGTCCTAGCCTTCTAATTATGGTGTCAAAGTAACGTGTTTTATTCTCAATACTAATCTCTAGACTTTTGAAGTCATCATCATAAGCAACAGCATTACATGAGGTACAAAACCCGTACTTAATAGTTTTAGTTGTATACCTTGTTGGGTTCAAGTTTTAAGCGTAATCATACAATGTCCATCTCTTACAATTACGACATAATTCAACCTTAGATTCTGTACTGATGTCACACTGTTTCATGTGGCTGTACTGCTGTATCAGGAGTAACAGGAGTATGAGTATCATGAGTATCATGAGAGATATTTTTTAGGTCCCTAAGACGTACATGACCCTAAGACGTACATGTGTTGTAATGGATTACAACACATGGGTTACACCCAATTAACTCCTAGTCTTCAAGGTAAAAATCATATCTTTCTAAACTAAAGTACTCTATTAAAGGAATGAATTTGTACATCCTTTCAATAGTATTCATTTAGTTAATATTTTAATATTAAAATGAATAACCTAGCGCTGAAGGCAATGTTTGTTGTACATTAAAATAATGATTATAATGATGATGTATTACTTGCTTTTCAGTTTCTCTAACATCTCTGTCTGTGCTAGTTTTTTCCCTTCCTCTAAAAAAGGCTTCTTAAGGGTCTCTACAACAAAACTGACATCGGAACTAGCCTCCCTTTGTTTCTTTCTAATGGCATTCTTCAAGGAAATATACTTCTCCTTCTCCTTGAGGATTAAACTGAATTCCTCTGAAGAGATGTAGGAGTCAGTTAAGGCTTTACTGACCAAATCATTGATTGTGTTAAGTTTGAAAATGGCCAATTGTGATATCTTCTCATCCTTTTCAATTTTCCTAAAGTATGACCTTTTTCTGAAAACTAAGTAGTGATGAAGTAATGGCACTTGCTATTGTCACACCACCCAAAGCAAAACATATTGGAGCAGTGATGACTCCTGCTACTGCTGAAATACCAGCAGAGCCAGCAGCCACACTTGTGAAATTTAGGGCATGGCTAAACCCAGTAATCACATCAAAATCTTTCTTGTATTTCATAAATGTTTTCCGCCTGCATTCAATCTCAGCTACAAAGAACATAACTTCACTGATTTGATTAAGTCTGAAACCCTGAGGGTTTAAGTCGGACTTCATCCCAATAGGCTGGTTATTCTGTTCATCGATCATATTTTGATTACTCATATCTTGATGACTCAAATCTTGATGACTCATATTTTGATTACTCATTTTTGATAATTTAAAACTGGATAAAGCCTACTTCTGTTTTCCATTTAAGTAATGCGAAAAGATAGAATCAACATCAGAAATACATTCATTAAAATACATTTATTACTAACATTACTAGCATTAATATGTCTGTCTGTAGTATTAGTAGATCTAACTGATCTAGAACCAGTCGGTTTAATCACAACAGGTGGTTTAATCACAAGGGGTTTGATATCAACAATAGGTGCTATTACTGGTTCATCTTGTGATGGTTTTTCTTCATCCTTCTTTCTAGCTCATTGTAAAACTGTTCTAACCTTTCTCTCCAATTCTTTGGTCTCTTAGTGTAACCCCAAGTTCTGTTCATTTAATTAGACTAGGAATACTGAACCTTATTTTCAAGTCCTCTGGTGTAGTTAACTGATATGTAGTATAAAAACTAGTAAATCGTTCAATTGTTTCATAACATAACTTTGAAAGTTCATTGATTAAACATTCTTAATACAGTAATCATTTCTAAGTTTGAAATCATTAATCACGGCTAAGATAAAAATCAGGGTAATCCCCGAAATACTGTGATATCACTCTTCTCCAGTCTTGTATCACATTTTGGTCTCTACAGTAGAAATCAGTTTTTATTACTCATCTTGTTCATGAAATAGATTGACCTGTCCAATTGTTCCTTAAAGAGGGACCAGTCTACTGTAGCACTCTTCTGTCTGTTTTCTGTCTTATCCATAGGTCTCATGTTAAACCAAACAAAACACAGTTCAGGGTAATCTTTGAATTCCTTGATTGGTAAGACATGATCTAACTACTCATCTACTATTGGAGATAGACTCTAACCACCGTGAGAAAAAACTGTCTGAGCAACCTAGATTAAATGATGATGATTTCACGTTTGAATTACCAGTACACTCTTCCAGACATCGTCCTGATGATTTCAAGTCTGAGAACAGAGTTTGATCTTGAGAAATACAGTTTAAACCTACCCTTATTTTACCATAATCATTGTTAAATATTTGTCCTTCCATTTCTAGCTTAATTTAATAGAACAAAGTTTTATTAAATTATTACGTTAGTCCTACTTTAGAGATTTAATCTCATTTCAATGATTTGATATCAGAAACTGGTAACCATTCATTGAATTTGTCACTGTAACCCTTCCACTTCACTAATCCATATTTCTTGCCTTGACTGGTCTTGTACCTTAATATCTTCTCGATCTTGTACTCTAGTTGGTCAGGATTAGGAAGGTAGCTCAATTCCTCTTCATAGAAATATCCTTGAATTTCCTCCTTGTGGTAATCTTCAAGCTTGTAGACGATAGGATGAGTGAAGATGATCTGTTTGATTTGGAATACTTCCTCAGTGAAGTTGGGAAGGTAGCCTATATCAAAATGGACTTGTACTTTGAAATTCTTACACTGTCACCTACTTTGTACTTTGGATCACCAGAGGTTTCTTTGAGGTGAAGACTGTAAATGTTGTACCAACTGCTCCTTTGTTTTCCATCTTTCTGGCGTCTACAGGTTTCATACCTTTTGATGAGTGAAAAGAGTTGTTGTAGCCACTGACCAAGTCATCCAGAACATCAAACCACTTGTCAGTCTCCTTAGCGGTAAAATAGCACCACATTTTATTCTTCAAAGTCCTGTTGAATCTCTTTACGACTGCTGCCTTCTTGTCAGATTTTGAGGAGAACCATTCTATGTCATTTTCTGTTAAAAGTTGCTGAAGTGTTTATTGTAGAATTCTGTACAATCATCAAACTGGAACTTTTCCGGTTTTGCCACAACCGGTATCGCTTCTCTGAAGATCACTTTAAATGCATCTCTGATTTCTTCAGGCCTCTTACCCTTCACTGGTAGAGCCTAAGAGTAACTACTGAATAGATCTATGACTGTTAAAATGAATCTGAATCCTTCATTCTTACTCTCAAATTTCTGCATGTCAACCAAGCCAGCATGCCACTGTTGATCGATGTATGATGATACCATTGTCTTTCTGAAGGTGAATTTCTTAATGGCTGTTTTATTTAGTTGTTGAGTTGGTAGTGTGTCTAGAAATGTTTTCACCTCTTTGTAGTTGATTTTGTTACTCGAGCCTTGCTATCTGGACGAAGTCCTACTAGTTTTACCAGCAGCACTATCTTCCTTGACCTGTTTCCACATTTTACTCAAAGAACTGTTAGCCACAGGACTCTCGGGGTTGTAGTATAAATCCCTTAGATACTGTTCTTTATTATCATCTTTTTCAATGCTTTGAGTTTCATTGCTTTAATTTTCAATGCTTTGATTTTCAATGCTTTGAGTTTCATTGCTTTGATTTATATTCATTTAAATGGGTGAAGTATTTTTTTTACGAGCCACATAACATGCTCATCTCTGGAGTCACCAATTGTGGTAAAACACATTTTGCCCTTGACCTCTTAGCAAAGGAGTATCATAACAAGTTCCATAGCATAGTCATTTTCTGTCCAACATACTTCAATAATAAGACATATGAAAGGAAATGGATTTACCAAGACAACCACGTCTACATAATTAATCCTGAAGCAGTGGCCAGTAATTTGGACCTTGTCCTTAGATTTGATACTCTAACCTTTGTAGGGTCAGATACGTTATTTTTAATTGATGATTGTGCTAATTTGAGAGACACAAAGAAGAAGGTGTCTGAGTTATGTAATCTTGCCTTTTCCAGTAGGCACTACAATCTGACTGTCTGGTTACTAGTTCAGAAGTACAATTCAGTTGTTAAGGACTTCAGAGAGAACATCAGACTCTTAGTCATGTCTTTTAACAAAGATAAATCAGCCATGAAAGATGCCTTAGAAGAAAACATTGTTATTCCTAAGGCCAAAAGACAGTATTACATAGAAGAACTTAAAGTGAAAAGGGATCAAAATTAATCATCAGGCTGCAACATCCATTCGGGTTTACTCTCTCTTCCTCTTTCTAACAAAAGAGTAGTAGACCCCTAATCCTACAGCACTCATACCTAGGGCAATCCATTGGTACTCGTATTTCTTAATTTCATCACTAGGTTTGTAATAGTCACTTAATTTAGGTCGTTTAGCAAGTGATACTGGTTTATCAGGGTGAAAGTGGTTGTAAACAGTAAAAGCAGTGTCAGTATTTTCAAAATCAATAGCAGACTGGTTCTCTCTCTTCATTTCAAGGTTAGGGAGGCCAATTATGTTCTTTCGATGTTCTTCATATTCTTCTGTTGCTTTCTGTAATGCTTCCATAGATCTGTTATGTCTTTTAGTTTCAGCTTCATAACCGTTCTTGTCCAATGTATTAAAAAGTGCACTGGATCCTGTGAATGCTATTGCATTTACTAAGGCGCCTCCAATCATCATAGCAATACCTGCCATTTAATTAGGTTGATTTCCCTTTATCAACAATTGATATCTTACATCAAAACCATTAAGATCGATAATGTCACCGTGTTCGTCTGTTAATTTGATCTCTATTTTATTGAATCTTGATTTTCATGGTATTTGTATTGGTTTAACAAATGTGTATGTAATAGTATCTCCAATATCAGCTTTCTTTATCGGTCTAATGGCCAGAACATCTGACGGCTCCCCGTTATCAAGTACTTTATTAGTGTTAATTATGTCACAGTGTAAAACAAAATAGTTTATTGATCTGAAATTCATTGGAAAATCGCTTATGATCAAACCATCTTCAGAAGAATAAGGCCATTCAGACTGTTTAAAACCAAACAGTTCATTGCTTTTATCCATAAACATAATTTGATATCGATTCTCATTTCTTCTCTTAAGTAAGTGTATGATAGTCTTACCAGTGGGTTCTTCTAAATCAAATCTAACAGCATTTCTACTTAAGACGTTTTCTTTCAATTGATATGAAAATGCTTTTGAAAAGCTTTCTAGATCATAAAGACCATTAGGTATCGTAATAAGTGTCATGTATTTATCCCTTAACTTGATTTTGTTATTCTTCCTAGCTTGACTTATGTTGTGAAACAAACAAGGTATTCCTGCATAAGTTAAACTAATACCAGATGCATTCTGAATTTCTTTGTTAAGATTGATAACTAAATCACTTGAACTCTGTTCTGGGTAGTCTCTAGAATCAATCTTAAACACAGTTTTCATTTAATTAACTTAATTATGTTTAGTGTTAATTACCATTTCTCATTACGTCTCTAGGTAATACTCCTTGACCGTAAAGGTATTCTAATGTTCCATCACTAACAGCTACAGTTCCAGTCAGTTTAAGTATCTCCTCTAGACTGGCATTACTTGGTAAAGATTCGTTAATTCTTAAGAACCTTTTTAGTAACATAGAGTGAGCAATTGTTAATACAGACAATAGTAAACCTTGATACAGTGTATTGACGACATCTTTTTTTCCGTATTCCATTTACTATTACTAGAAAACTATGACTGGAAAACTATGACTAGAAAACTTTTATTTTTTATTTTTTGATTACATATGTCTAATGTAATAAATGGATAAAATAGTAGGAGTAAAAATTAACGCTAGTTTAAATACAGCCTTTAATGTACCATCACTTGGTGAGTCTATCTTGACTTTTTAAAAATATTTTAATAAGTAAGAGTAAATCTCTGTTAATATTGATAAATCTAAACCAAGTTGAAAAGCATTAACTAATGGTTTCAATATTTCTTCAATATCCATTTTATAAATAAAATTATCAAATAGCAACTTTGTTGCTAAGGACTATGTCCTAATGCTGTAAAGATGCTATTTGATACTTACTGATGTTTACCTGGGCATCAGAAACCACAAAAATATGCATTTTGTATGACCCCTTACCAGCTTTCTTCGTAAGAGACAACTGGATTCCATCCTTTGTGCTCTGAAGTCTCTTACCAGAACCGTGTAGACGATTGTCTTCTGTGGTTCTCAAGTCCAACCACCACCCGTAGTGATTCGAGTAACCGTAATACTTTTCCATTGTCAGGTAACAGTCATGAGTTTTCTTCAAATCCTCAGACATGAAGTGTTTCTTGATCTCATCCCATTGATCCATCATTCTCATTCCTTCTGGAACACCTGATTAGAAACACCCTCTATTGTAATATGTACTTTACTGATGTTAGGGTTTTCAAACATCTCAGAAATTCAAGATCCATCGCCATAATCAGACACGAATAGAAGCAATATGCCTTTAATTGACATCCTTGGAAAATTAATGTTCTCGTTTATTGAGGTTTCATTTGAAGTAACATTGACTGTCTTGAAATGGTCTATCCAATGGTAAAAGATTGAGAAGCCAGAGTTGTACCTGATACTCAGTTGACTGGCTATCATCTTGTTAGTTACTGTGTCGTACTCAAAACATATATTTTCAAGTTTGTAGTTCATGTTTGCAGTTGTGTCTGTTACTATAATTTCCTCCCTGGGTGCTATTGTAATCTCAATAATCACATCCTCGGAAATTGGAAACTTGTAAAATGGAGCATGGGTGAAGAGTAGTTCAAAATCTAATGGTATCTTGTATTTGGTACCGAACACTTTCTTAAGTGTCTTTTCATCACTAGTTTCACCAGTGACATTAGCTTCAGATACACCAGATCTTAACTTCCTTAGATTGTCTGACAGGCTACCTTGAAACACCCTATCGTTTCTTTCCTCTTCTTTTAACCACAAATCTTTAAATGTCAAATAATGACTGTATTCATTGAGGTCAAATATCTGTTCTGTTCCCCACTTAATTATCATCTTTGATATCAAGTTTCTACCGAGGTTATTGACCACACTATTCTTTGAATCACCGGAAATGGTGACATCAGCAGAATAAAATAATGACTGTATTCATTGAGGTCAAGTATCTGTTCTGTTCCCCACTTAATTATCATCTTTGATATCAAGTTTCTACCGAGGTTATTAACCACACTATTCTTTGAATCACCGGAAATGGTGACATCAGCAGACAGATAAAGAGATTTCGGTAAAAAGAATGTATTCTCTCTCAATGCCGGTATTCTAACATACAATGTTTCTTTTGGAATAGCAGAAAAGTGGTTATAAGTGATAATGTGATGTTGTCTATCAGCCTTCAATCCAAGTGGAATCTTATGTGCTCTATCCGTGTTTAGTAAATATCCTGTTGCCAATCTGTTTATTATTAATGTAAAATTCAACATTTATTGGTAAATTCATTATTTATTGGTAAAATGCAATATTACTTCTTACTATTACCCTTTACGTGACTAGGACTTACTTCTTCTTCTACTTCTACTTCTATGTTCCTTTACTACTTTAACTCCATCTATCAATCCATGGATTATTGAGGTAGTGATAATAAAAAATACTATGATCATGTGTTCAGCCGGAAAGCTGACAACACCAGCCACTGATTTCAATAGGAATGAGACAAAATACCCGATTATTCTAGGTAAAGCAGCTGCTGATTTCTTAGCCAGTTCCATAAGCCAATCAGCAAACTTCTTGAGACCTTCTTTTACTCTGTCTGATATTGTTTGTTCTAGTTTAGGTTCTTGTTTAGGTTTTAGTTCTGGTTTAGGATCTGGTTTAGGTTTATCTTCAGGTTTAGGTTTATCTTCAGGTTTAGGTTTATCTTCAGGTTTAGGTTCATCTTCAGGTTTAGCTTCTGTTGTTTTACTATCAGGGCTTGGGTTAACTACTTTACTCAGAGAATTACTGATAGCTAGATCTAGAGTTGTGAAGATCATAACTACAGCTGTTACTATGGCAACAATAGTTAAACCTTCCATCTTAAAAAGTAACCTAATTATATCTATTAAAGGAATCCTTGAATCTGGTTTCTTCAAAACATTAATCAATAAACGTTTCATTCTTTCAATTTGTCCCTCTCATTCATTTTCTATCCTAATTACATTTTCCTTTTCTTCTTTTAATTTTTTCTTCTACTTCTTTTATTGTATTTCTTAACTCTTCTTTTTCTTCTTCTTTTTCTGCATCATATTCTTCTAGTTCACTTTCTAGTTCTTTTATTTGTCTTTGTTGTTCATTTTTCTGTATTTGTAGTTCCATTATCTGTGCATCTTTTTCTGATTTTATTCCAGCAATATTTTGACCTCTAATATCATGATCACTAAAACCGAATGCCCTAAGTTCTTCTTCCTTTGCATCTGACAACTTTCTATGGGTTTATCTGTTTGAGTAATTTAATTAACTAGTTCTAATTGAGCTCTAACCTCAGGTTCTTGTACTAACTGAGGTTGACTTACAGATGCTGGTCCTTCCATAGGCACTGTTGTTGTTGATGTACTAGATTCTGGTTTACCTCCTACCGTAGCTTCTGGTGTATCAGTTCCAATAAGATCTTTAATCTTGTCAACAAATGTTGTACCAAACTTATCTTTTAATGTACTTTCAGCAAAGAAATCACCATTCTTTTTAGTTAAAGGAAATGCGATTTCACCTTTGTCAGAATAATCGATAACATTTCCATTTTGGGTTAGTGTCAAATTTTTAACTTCATCATTTGATGGATAGTATACTAGAGCACCATCTATAATACGTGTATCTGGTGCTAGATTAATCAGTTTGTTTTTGACATATTTCCATTTTGCTTTACTCAATGCTGTATGCAGTTTATCCTCAATATCTATGTAATGTGATTCTTTTTCCATCAGTACTGTATCAGTACTTCTTACTCTTTCTGGTGTGTCAATAAATGAACTTTCAATAGTTACTTTCAACACCTAGTATAGTATTGTAGCTTACATGATCATCATCACGAATTCTATTTAAATTACTGATATCCATACTTTCATCACGAATATTAGGTTCTGGAAACATGTACGGTTCATTCATTTTAAACTCTTCTCCTCCCTCAGCCATATTTATTATTTCTGAAATTATCAAATCAGAAATTATTTAATCAGAAAAGTAAACAATGCTCCAAGACTACCAAGCAGTGTGTACTTAAGTACATTATGCGTGTCATAATCCTGTTTAATAGTAACATGAGTAACAGTATCCTTCTTAATAGGAACATTAGTACTAGTACTAGTATTATTTTGTCTATTTTCTCCTACAGGGGTCTTAAAAGGAGGATCCTTAACTTTCTCAACATTAGTCTTAACCTTTATTTTCTTAACACTATCTCCTTCCATTATTGGTGGTGCTACTATTTTCTTTTTATTGATATCGTTAATACCAGGTTTAGCATTACTTGGCACTATCAAGATGTTATTATTGTAGAACTTATCTATCTTACCTACACATCTAGAACCATATCTGACCCTATGATGTTCAGACCAGGTCCTATTACACAATCTAGTCTTGTATGTGTTTAGATTTTTAAGTATCTTTAACATTTGATAATAAGCATGAAACCTGTACATTGACCTAATCAAATGATCACTGTGGTTCAAATGGTTGTCTATTGAAATCCCACAACCAATTGTAGCAAACCATACAGCTATGTCAAACTGGTTCTGGTAGTTCAATAGCGGTTGCTTCTGCATCCTCAAACAGTCGCCCCTGTTTTTCAAGCTAAAAAGTCCTGGAACTATGTCGGTTTCCTTAAGATTAAAGACGTTATAAGTATTAACACTTACTTGTAAGTTAAAGAAATCATATGTGAAATTAGTATCTTGCTTCTTAGGAATAGGATAGTACTTAATATCTTGTTTTACCACTGAAGGTGTCGGTTCTTGTGTCCTTTTATTTTCACCACCTTCGGTTCTAAGCCATTCTCTAGGACTAGAAACTTAACTAAAAGTCTTATACTTCTTCATCATTGTATTTATTGAATTTGAAAACCAGTAAATTACCCAAATAGGGAACTTCTTAATAGAAAAAGTTATCCAAACAAAATAAAAAAAGTTATCCTCCGAGGATAAAAATCGCCCCTGTTTTTTCTCTTTTCTACAAACCCCCTTCGTGTCTCAAGTTATTTTACAATCTACATAACAGCTCATCTCCCTTATGTTGTTCAAAACCAACCAAAACTCATCCCATGGTTTAACCCAAATATTTAAATATTTCTAGCAAATTGTTCTCAGAGGTGCTTAGTTGCTTTTGTTACAAACCTTAGGTACTATTACTGTACACTTTCCAGTTAATCTTTTTAACTTATGTTACATCATCACACTAAGTGTAAGTAATAGGAAAATGGGTGCTAGATTACTCGGTTTTGTATTGGAATTAATGCAACTTTAATGGTTGATTTTGGCACTTTTTTCTACGCAAAATCGTAGATATTCGTAGATCCCATTATCCTATTACTGGAAACATTGTCACAACTTGCTATGGAGGCATGCGCCAACTGGGGACATTGTCACAACTTGGCAACATGTTCAAATCTGCACCGTGCCAACTGGAGACAATGATTGATATGAATAAAGGCAAGGAACTGCTTTAATTCAATTTGGTACAGAATGGAGTTTTAGTAAGAAGCATTTGCTAGTCTTTATTCATATCACCTATTGTCATGGCTTGCTGTCAAAGTATAACGACAACTTGGCAACATGTTCTGCCAACTGGAGACATTGTCACAACTTGCTATGGAGACAACAACAACGTAGCAATATATTCTACTACACTAGGCCGACTGAAGACATTGTCGCAACCTGCTGTCAAAGTATGGAATGTTCTATACCGTGCCAACAGAAGACTCTGTCACAATTTGCTGTCAAAGTATGGAGACAACGTGGTGACATGTTCTACACTTTGCCAACAGAAGACTCTGTCACAACTTGCTGTCAAAGTATGGAGACAACGTGGCGACATGTTCTATACCGTGCCAACAGAAGACTCTGTCACAACTTGCTGTCAAAGTATGGAGACAACGTGGCGACATGTTCTTCACTTTGCCAACAGAAGACTCTGTCACAACTTGCTGTCAAAGTATGGAGACAACGTGGCGACATGTTTTATACTGTGCCAACAGACGACTTTGTCACAACTTGCTGTCAAAGTATGGAGACAACGTGGCGACATGTTCTATACCGTGCCAACAGAAGACTCTGTCACAACTTGCTGTCAAAGTATGGAGACAACGTGGCGACATGTTCTTCACTTTGCCAACAGAAGACTCTGTCACAACTTGCTGTCAAAGTATGGAGACAACGTGGCGACATGTTTTATACTGTGCCAACAGAAGACTTTGTCACAACTTGCTGTCAAAGTATGGAGACAACGTGGCGACATGTTTTATACTGTCCCAACAAAAGACTTTGTCACAACTTGCTGTCAAAGTATGGAGACAATGTGGCGACATGTTCTACACTGTGCCAACTGGAGACATTGTCACAACTTGCTGTCAAAGTATGGAGACAACGTGGCGACATGTTCTGATAGCACCCCACGTGACTCCATCCAATCGTGTGCTCATGAGGAAGAGTATTGGGAGGAACTGAGCACGACATCTGCAAAAGCAGAAAAGCGAAAGGACGGAGAAATAGGGTGGGTGGGTGGGCAAAGCAAACGTCTCAAGAAAGCTAACGACGCTATTTCTAATGTATGAACTAGGCCTATCAATTAGACGAGTGCATGTTTTTAACTCTCAAGTACATATTTGGAGAGGTTTTGAAAAAATATTTGCTGTGGCAAGTCTACCGATATAAAGAAATTATTTGATGAAAAAATTAATTTCGAATTTTGCTAATTGGGTAATAGGGGGCGTGTTTTGAGTTTTTCTGCCAGTTGGCTGAAAAGAGTGGAAATATCAAAGTCTGTCTAATTTGTCGATTATCAAAAAATTTCCGTGGTCAACTACCAGTTTATTTTTCACCATTTACTTGCCCGACTCTCCGGAATAACATAATCTAAATTTCAGATTCACAACCCCACGCAGTATTTGATGCGTCGCGGTCAAACATTGACAATTTAACTGCTTAAAGGCTTAAAAATCAATTGTGGTCTTGTCTCCTCGAACGGGACAGCTGGGGAGCAGCCATTCTACTCCCCTCTCGGGGCAAAAGGCTGAATGAGGCCGAACAAAAGGATTTCGCACACTGGTCGATGAAGTCACGTGGGGTGTGATAGCACCCCACGTGACTCCATCCAATCGTGTGCTCATGAGGAAGAGTATTGGGAGGAACTGAGCACGACATTCCTTCAATTTCGAATGCGCCAGGCAAAATCTCGCTCATTCCTATTCCAACACTCCCACCACTCCCAAAACTCCTATAACTTCTCCAACGCGTGAAAGAAAATTATACAAGGCGGATATATCTTATACAGAGATACTTTTATTCCTTTGAACCAAGAGTACATGGATATACGTGACATACGGCTACAGAAACGGGAGTTAACATGATGCAAACGCAAAACGTATTATTACCGAAATCACTTTAGTGAGAATGATGATAGAAGCTAGAACTTGATGAAGAGTTTTGGTTCAGGGGCCTGCGATTACCGTGATATAGAAGTCCTCGTTGTGAACATGTATGCATGCATATCATTGAATTAATGAACTAATGTAATTGAATGAGCGCTTACAATCGTATTTTATGCTGAATCAGATTTGCGTGAAAATTATATAGCGCTGGCGGAAAGGCATTAAAGGATGCATACTGCTCGAACTCTCTTTCCAGCCTGAGTGGTGCACTTGAGGAGCTAGCCAAACTACGGGCAACGGCGATAGCTCGCTTCAACGAGCCTTCCCTAGTGTAATAAGCATAAGATTTTCTTGTCGACCAACCCACGTGCCTCATCGTGTCGGTGGCGATCTTGTCGGTGGCGTTACTTTCACGAGGGTGTAGAGGTTGCTGCGCATGCTAGGGTGATAGAGCAACCCGCTCTTATGCTGTGAGGGGTCTCACCCTGGTATATGCCGAGGGTACGTAGGTAATGGACCAGGCGATGATACATAGTAGTGTATGATACGGGTTTATTTAAGACGGTACCATTTTCCGATACCACTCTAAAGAGATAACCTAACGAGAGATCCACCGCCCATGAACGAGCCCAGCTTACATAACGGTCAAGACCCGCAATCGGGCAGGTAGCAACATTGGCACAGCGTGTAACCGTGAAAGTGTTGCAAACGCCGGTAGCCCCCCTAATCGCTTTTGTGAAGGAGTGCGATATCGCCACACCCGAGTTGTCTAAGTTGGCTTGCGACTCTGCCTAAATCACTGGCACGATCTCCCGCAAAGAATTGAAGTTTGAAAAAAGCTTGATCTCTATGTAGAGCGAAACGTTGCCTTGGCGACAGGTTACTACGAGTTATTTGATCATCAATATAGGCGGCAATTTTGATAATTTTTGAGAGAAAACATGGGCTCGGCCTGAGTGGGAACAACCTGAGCTCTTGCTTGCTCCCCTGCTATATGTTTTATGTACGATTTAACGAGCGGAGATGCCGCCGGGTTTCCCGCGCCTAGGATGTCACAATAGGAAGTACCTCTACCGCATTCTCTAAAGATGGCTTTATTCTTTGTTCCAACTCTGATGCAATAAAGCTTGCAAATTTAGCACAGGAGGGCGAATTTTGGAACGACTCGGAAGGCGGGCGCTGAGAGTCAAATGCTTGCCCTTTAAAATTTTCCTTGAAATGCTTAAAAAATGGCTCTATATGTCCACTCCATTATGTAGCCAGTTGGCTGTACTGTTGCGACATAGGGTCGACAGGGGGAAGAATTTCATCCAAAGAACTGGCATGCTCGTGCAACTGACCGGCAACGAAATTATCTGGGTCTCTTAGCGCAATACTATTTACATCAAAGCTTAGCCGCCGGGAAAAAACGTCCTCAAATTTTGGGTAAAATTGGGCGGGGAGTTGGGCTTTCTGTCCCATGAGATTTACCCAGCTTGGCGACAACCTTGCAGAGCGCGAAGCTGACACCGGATCAAATGGCGTTTTAGTTCCCATGTTGGCACGTCATACGCTCTAAAGCGTTGATTCTTCAAAACAAATAGAGATTACATTTAGGAAGGACAGAAAGCTCTCAACCCCCCACCCACGTGAAAAAGATCACTAGGGAAGTTACCCCGGGTGGAAGTAAAGAGCTAAACAAGGGCGGTATTCCTTGTTATCTGACATGGGTTTAGGAACTCTAGGCTTTGTACTTACGAAACAAGGGACACAAATGCCGGCTCAGAAATTTTGCTCTTGCCCGCATGGCTAGGAATCGCCCGAAAATTATAAAATTACGCAAGGGCGAACTGACAGCTCGTAGGGTGACTCTGACATAAGCTTGCCCAATATACGGTGAGTACTTAGTTAACTGGTGCTGGTCTAAAATTTTCTAAGTCCATAATAGGTCATTATAATATGCATTTTAGGCCCAGATGGGTTGTGCAGGGCCTACATTCCTTTTGAGAAGCATGAATGGGCTAATAATGACAACTTGAGCCTACTGCACATGTCGGCATTGATACCTATTGACTATGATCACTTTCATCAAGTACTCAGAAAGTTTTAATAGCTTGAAATCCGACATGCAGAAAGTCCATCCAAGACTACGATCACTGGCCAGTGCTTTTCATGGAAAATGAATGTCGTTACAAGCTTTTTACAGGGTAAACCCTAAAAAAGTTAGGTTGAGGTGTTAAGCCAGCCACTTGAAATGACTTAACCGCAGACTCAGGAGCTACATCATTCCATGCTCTACTTATAATGCCGAGTACATCCTGTAATGTAATTTTGCGGCAATTTCCGTCAGCCTCAGTTGCATCACATTTCCATAACTTCCAATACTTTCGCATTATAGCTTTAAATCTCCTCATAATAGTGAGATCTAACGGCTGAGCCAGCGATGTACACCTAGCAGGAATATTGTCTAACAGTATGCCTGCTTCAACCATTGGGTAACAGAAATCCTCTGCTTGATGCGGTCGGAATCTGTCCAAAAGCAGAAGGATGTCATTAAAGTCAAAATCGCCAATGTAAGGGAAAAGAACATTGTCCAACCAATGTTGCAGTGTCTCTCCATTCTCCCAACCAGACCTCGAGGATGTGACCCGTACGTTATCTGGAATGTTGTTCAAATCTCTAATCTGACGCACGAAGCCCGGCTGCCTGGAAACAACATGAGCAGGCGGTTTTTCTCCGTTGGAGCCAACTGTCAATCCAACGGTGGACCCGAGTTTGGCATTTCCTCGCGATGTTTTCACATTTACATCTACTGTACCTCTGGTCTCAGCTGTATACATCGGAGGGATGTCCAACTGAGCAAACGTTTCGTTAAAGTTCAAGAGCGTGTGGACATGGTTGTCAGCTACAGTTTGCCTAACGCCAGTCTGAAATTCTCTCACTCTCTGTGGTGCATCAGCCGGTACAGTGGTGGAATCTTTCGTTTTACGGCGGAAAACAATCTTTTTCCGTTTCATAAAATTTGTAACCCAACCCACTGATGCAGAAAACTGGGACCTTTCGGGGCGACGTGCTGCAATGTCCTCAAGTTCATTGTGTGGGAGTTGGCCCCACCAGTTCTGAAATTCAATCGTTGCATCATTAACAATGTCCGACCGAGAAACGGGCAGGGCAATATTCCTCCGTTCTTGAAAATGCTGGTGCACGATATTCTCAACTTCCGGCCAACAACCATCATGGTCGGTTCTGACTCGCCGGCGTTCTGCATTTTCCTCCACTTGATCCGTCATTTCATCGACGTTCTGTATCCATCTCCTGAGCGTTGTTGGGGATAGTCGATAGCGCCTAGCATACTCACTGACATTTAGAATGCGGCCATGTTCAATTGCTGTTTGGCAATCCAAGGCATGTCGCAGCCTGGCTTCAACAGTGTAACTGTTACATCGTCGAGGGAGACCAACTGCTGCAGCACCATTCTGCTGATCGGCATCATCATCATCATCATCGTCATCATTGCCAGCATCCATCATTGACTGACACATGACAAAGAGCGAAAGCATCAGCAGTAACAACAACGTTGTGTTCCTCATGATTTGAACTTTCTACAGGAATGACCAATATGATTGTCAGGGTAAAGGGCCTAGGAAATTACACAACTGCAATTGCCTTTCATACCAACCATTGATTGATAAAATTGGCCACAGAAGACCAGATCAAGAAATGAACATGTAATCAAAACTCTGTCATTTTCTTCATTGAAATGTGATTAGTATAGGCCCTACATGGTCGTAAATCGACAATATCCCATTCTGGGCCTCTATTAGTGACTTAGAAAATTTTAGACCAAGCACCAGTTAACTAAGTAGTCACTGTATATGTGTGCACTGTCTGACTTTGGCGATGTAAAATTGTAGAAAATTTTAGAGTTCGAATCAGACTAAAAAATAGTCGAGCGTGACTTCCCCTATATAGTCGCCTATCGGCGCGTTCAGAGAGGAACTGCAACGCCCGATTCATCTCTACTGTGCTCACTGGCGAGCCTACGCAAGACTCCCAAGGCGACAGTTATATATATCTCATATCTCTGGCTCGAGCACGCCCCCCAATGGTCTGATACGATGCCGTCCCCCCTAGCCGAGCGAAGAAGCTCCCTAGGGTGACCCGAAGAAAGATAGATAAAAAGCCGTGTGAGATTCAGGCAAGCCTGAGAGGAAAGACACAGAATACTGTGGACGAAAATCGGAGAAAAACAAAATGGACAGGAGGGGAAGCCAGTCGACCGACCAAGGAGGTGACAAAAGGCTGAATGAGGCCGAACAAAAGGATTTCGCACACTCGTCGATGAAGTCACGTGGGGTGTACACTTTGCCAACAGAAGACTTTGTCACAACTTGCTGTCAAAGTATGGAGACAACGTGGCGACATGTTTTATACTGTGCCAACAGAAGACTTTGTCACAACTTGCTGTCAAAGTATGGAGACAACGTGGCGACATGTTTTATACTGTGCCAACAGAAGACTTTGTCACAACTTGCTGTCAAAGTATGGAGACAATGTGGCGACATGTTCTATACCGTGCCAACAGAAGACTCTGTCACAACTTGCTGTCAAAGTATGGAGACAACGTGGCGACATGTTCTTCAATTTGCCAACAGAAGACTCTGTCACAACTTGCTGTCAAAGTATGGAGACAACGTGGCGACATGTTTTATACTGTGCCAACAGAAGACTTTGTCACAACTTGCTGTCAAAGTATGGAGACAACGTGGCGACATGTTTTATACTGTGCCAACAGAAGACTTTGTCACAACTTGCTGTCAAAGTATGGAGACAACCTGGGGACATGTTTTATACTGTGCCAACAGAAGACTCTGTCACAACTTGCTGTCAAAGTATGGAGACAACGTGGTGACATGTTCTACACTTTGCCAACAGAAGACTCTGTCACAACTTGCTGTCAAAGTATGGAGACAACGTGGCGACATGTTTTATACTGTGCCAACAGAAGACTTTGTCACAACTTGCTGTCAAAGTATGGAGACAATGTGGCGACATGTTCTATACCTTGCCAACAGAAGACTCTGTCACAACTTGCTGTCAAAGTATGGAGACAACGTGGCGACATGTTCTTCAATTTGCCAACAGAAGACTCTGTCACAACTTGCTGTCAAAGTATGGAGACAACGTGGCGACATGTTTTATACTGTGCCAACAGAAGACTTTGTCACAACTTGCTGTCAAAGTATGGAGACAACGTGGCGACATGTTTTATACTGTGCCAACAGAAGACTTTGTCACAACTTGCTGTCAAAGTATGGAGACAATGTGGCGACATGTTCTATACCGTGCCAACAGAAGACTCTGTCACAACTTGCTGACAAAGTATGGAGACAACGTGGCGACATGTTCTTCAATTTGCCAACAGAAGACTCTGTCACAACTTGCTGTCAAAGTATGGAGACAACGTGGCGACATGTTTTATACTGTGCCAACAGAAGACTTTGTCACAACTTGCTGTCAAAGTATGGAGACAACGTGGCGACATGTTTTATACTGTGCCAACAGAAGACTTTGTCACAACTTGCTGTCAAAGTATGGAGACAACCTGGTGACATGTTTTATACTGTGCCAACAGAAGACTCTGTCACAACTTGCTGTCAAAGTATGGAGACAACGTGGTGACATGTTCTACACTTTGCCAACAGAAGACTCTGTCACAACTTGCTGTCAAAGTATGGAGACAACGTGGCGACATGTTCTATACCGTGCCAACAGAAGACTCTGTCACAACTTGCTGTCAAAGTATGGAGACAACGTGGCGACATGTTCTTCACTTTGCCAACAGAAGACTCTGTCACAACTTGCTGTCAAAGTATGGAGACAACGTGGCGACATGTTTTATACTGTGCCAACAGAAGACTTTGTCACAACTTGCTGTCAAAGTATGGAGACAACGTGGCGACATGTTTTATACTGTGCCAACAGAAGACTTTGTCACAACTTGCTGTCAAAGTATGGAGACAATGTGGCGACATGTTCTACACTGTGCCAACTGGAGACATTGTCACAACTTGCTGTCAAAGTATGGAGACAACGTGGCGACATGTTTTATACTGTGCCAACAGAAGACTTTGTCACAACTTGCTGTCAAAGTATGGAGACAGCGTGGCGACATGTTTTATACTGTGCCAACAGAAGACTTTGTCACAACTTGCTGTCAAAGTATGGAGACAACGTGGCGACATGTTTTATACTGTGCCAACAGAAGACTTTGTCACAACTTGCTGTCAAAGTATGGAGACAATGTGGCGACATGTTCTACACTGTGCCAACTGGAGACATTGTCACAACTTGCTGTCAAAGTATGGAGACAACGTGGCGACATGTTCTACACTTTGCCAACAGAAGACTTTGTCACAACTTGCTGTCAAAGTATGGAGACAACGTGGCGACATGTTTTATACTGTGCCAACAGAAGACTTTGTCACAACTTGCTGTCAAAGTATGGAGACAACCTGGGGACATGTTTTATACTGTGCCAACAGAAGACTCTGTCACAACTTGCTGTCAAAGTATGGAGACAACGTGGTGACATGTTCTACACTTTGCCAACAGAAGACTCTGTCACAACTTGCTGTCAAAGTATGGAGACAACGTGGCGACATGTTTTATACTGTGCCAACAGAAGACTTTGTCACAACTTGCTGTCAAAGTATGGAGACAATGTGGCGACATGTTCTATACCGTGCCAACAGAAGACTCTGTCACAACTTGCTGTCAAAGTATGGAGACAACGTGGCGACATGTTCTTCAATTTGCCAACAGAAGACTCTGTCACAACTTGCTGTCAAAGTATGGAGACAACGTGGCGACATGTTTTATACTGTGCCAACAGAAGACTTTGTCACAACTTGCTGTCAAAGTATGGAGACAACGTGGCGACATGTTTTATACTGTGCCAACAGAAGACTTTGTCACAACTTGCTGTCAAAGTATGGAGACAATGTGGCGACATGTTCTATACCGTGCCAACAGAAGACTCTGTCACAACTTGCTGACAAAGTATGGAGACAACGTGGCGACATGTTCTTCAATTTGCCAACAGAAGACTCTGTCACAACTTGCTGTCAAAGTATGGAGACAACGTGGCGACATGTTTTATACTGTGCCAACAGAAGACTTTGTCACAACTTGCTGTCAAAGTATGGAGACAACGTGGCGACATGTTCTATACCGTGCCAACAGAAGACTCTGTCACAACTTGCTGTCAAAGTATGGAGACAACGTGGCGACATGTTCTTCACTTTGCCAACAGAAGACTCTGTCACAACTTGCTGTCAAAGTATGGAGACAACGTGGCGACATGTTTTATACTGTGCCAACAGAAGACTTTGTCACAACTTGCTGTCAAAGTATGGAGACAACGTGGCGACATGTTCTACACTTTGCCAACAGAAGACTTTGTCACAACTTGCTGTCAAAGTATGGAGACAACGTGGCGACATGTTTTATACTGTGCCAACAGAAGACTCTGTCACAACTTGCTGTCAAAGTATGGAGACAACGTGGTGACATGTTCTACACTTTGCCAACAGAAGACTCTGTCACAACTTGCTGTCAAAGTATGGAGACAACGTGGCGACATGTTCTATACCGTGCCAACAGAAGACTCTGTCACAACTTGCTGTCAAAGTATGGAGACAACGTGGCGACATGTTCTTCACTTTGCCAACAGAAGACTCTGTCACAACTTGCTGTCAAAGTATGGAGACAACGTGGCGACATGTTTTATACTGTGCCAACAGAAGACTTTGTCACAACTTGCTGTCAAAGTATGGAGACAACGTGGCGACATGTTTTATACTGTGCCAACAGAAGACTTTGTCACAACTTGCTGTCAAAGTATGGAGACAATGTGGCGACATGTTCTACACTGTGCCAACTGGAGACATTGTCACAACTTGCTGTCAAAGTATGGAGACAACGTGGCGACATGTTTTATACTGTGCCAACAGAAGACTTTGTCACAACTTGCTGTCAAAGTATGGAGACAGCGTGGCGACATGTTTTATACTGTGCCAACAGAAGACTTTGTCACAACTTGCTGTCAAAGTATGGAGACAACGTGGCGACATGTTTTATACTGTGCCAACAGAAGACTTTGTCACAACTTGCTGTCAAAGTATGGAGACAATGTGGCGACATGTTCTACACTGTGCCAACTGGAGACATTGTCACAACTTGCTGTCAAAGTATGGAGACAACGTGGCGACATGTTCTACACTTTGCCAACAGAAGACTTTGTCACAACTTGCTGTCAAAGTATGGAGACAACGTGGCGACATGTTTTATACTGTGCCAACAGAAGACTTTGTCACAACTTGCTGTCATAGTATGGAGACAACGTGGCGACATGTTCTACACTTTGCCAACAGAAGACAATGTCACATCTGCTGTCAAAGTATGGAAACAACGTGGCGACATGTTCTACACTTTGCCAACAGAAGACTTTGTCACAACTTGCTGTCAAAGTATGGAGACAACGTGGCGACATGTTTTATACTGTGCCAACAGAAGACTTTGTCACAACTTGCTGTCAAAGTATGGAAACAACGTGGCGACATGTTCTACACTGTGCCAACTGGAGACATTGTCACAACTTGCTGTCAAAGTATGGAGACAACGTGGCGACATGTTCTACACTTTGCCAACAGAAGACTTTGTCACAACTTGCTGTCAAAGTATGGAGACAACGTGGCGACATGTTTTATACTGTGCCAACAGAAGACTTTGTCACAACTTGCTGTCAAAGTATGGAGACAACGTGGCGACATGTTCTACACTTTGCCAACAGAAGACATTGTCACAACTTGCTGTCAAAGCATGGTGACAAGGTGACTGTGCCAACTGGAGACATTGTCACAACTTGCTGTTGAAGTAAGGAGAGAACGATGCAACATGTTCTCCCTGCAGCAGCTACACAACATGTGGTCTAATCATGGATGGAGATAGGCACACATGGTGTCAAAACCTGCCATGTTTGAATAACAAGACACCGTTACAACTATTTCGGCAATGTGTCACAATCTACTAATGCTCTCTACATCACTACTTGATGTCACACCTCAAGTGAGAATACATGGTGACAATTTATCTGTCTTCTCACTCAACCAAAGGACATATGGCTGGGAGGTAGGAGATTTAGCACTGTCGCATCAAAAGCTTGCCCAGTCATAAGCTTATAACGTGAGTATCAAAACCAAATGCTCAAAAGAACCTCCATGAAAGTTTTAAGCCGTTTTTGTAGCTCATTTTTGGCACTCAAAACTATTTCTTGGTGACGACTGGAACCCAGTTGACAGTGTTTTCTCTGGGTAACATTTCCATCTCTCCATGGGGGGTATCAGTTTTATACTGTAAAGCAAGAGGCAGTGCTACAATCTGCTATTATGTAACAGAGACAATTCATTCACTGTCAGAACCTTACTTACTTCCTGATTTTCTAAGACATTCCTGAAATTGGCCTCTGCTGTACTAGCAGAGAATGTCATAACCTGCTGTCTTGTTATGGAGAGATTGCATGTGGCAATATTGTCCTCATTTGTTCCAGCACCAGGACACAAGTGAGATGGATCTTCTTCCGCACGACTGTCCTTTGATGAACAGAAGACAAAGCTTTTGGCAGGAGCTCGCATCACCAAAAACAGAGCTATGGGAAACTGAACAGCAGCCAAAAGCTAATTCTAAGATAATGTTCATACCTTTTGTCTCCTTATGAGAGACATTATGGCAATATCAAGCTCTGTATTATAACAAGATATCAGAATACAGCGTTAGAAACTGATGTTCATTTGTAATTATGGCAACATTGTATAGACAACATTCTCTTCTGCACCAGCTCATCCTGGAAATACCAGTCAGTTGCAAACATGTTCCGAGTGTTGACCCAAAGTTCAGGATGGTACGTACCAGCCAGACAGTCTGTTGCAACCCATTTGTGAATTTGAAGACAATCGCCAATTGGTATAGAGGAGAACGATGTTACCTTTGTTCTCTACTGTACCAAAGGAGACATTGTCTCATGATCTGCACCTGGTAATACAGATTGTCCCACTATCATGGTCATGTGACACCTCAAGTGAGAATCTCTGAATCAAAACGTTCATTCACATGTTCATGTGCCAGTTTCATCTGTCTCTGTACATTTCATCGCGTGACTGTGCTAGTGCTTGCTAGTGTGTGACTGGAGTGCGTGACTTGGGGGGTGGGACCTCAATCAGTCACCCTCAATGGCGGGTGGTCGCCATATTCTGAAACCATTGTAGAAAGATTCTCACTTCTATTTGGGAGATCGAGTGTCCCCAATCTGCCAAATACTGTCAAAGGCTGTGTCAAAGTCTTGTATGTGATCTGCTTTGACACAAGTGTAGGAAATTGTGGTCTAACACCTACACTAAGCTATTTGCATGAGCTTAAAGGGGGACTATAGGCAGGAGCACAGGTGACCAATATACACAGTAATGGTCCTGGGTCATGTCAGATTCAGCACTAAATATATTCCTCGTACAAACGCTAATCATTTCGACATACTGTGAGATGTGAGAGACCCCTATTGGCGACTTGATGTTACTTTATCTTGCCTACCAAGCTGCTGCCTATATTGTCCCTTTAAGGCATGCAAAGGTGCACAAAATGGCCTTCAAGGTGTTTTCATATACAGGGTGATCGAAAAAAAGACAACCCATGACATTTCAAAAAAGTTTTTTGAGGTTTCAGATTCAGATCTGGTGCATACTGTATCTGGTAGATACCTGAACTTCACACATAGTTTCAAGCCTGGTGCTCAGACTTTGTGGTAATATTGAAACTTAGTGTAGGGTTCATGCATCCACTGGAGATAATATGCACCAGACCTGGACCTGAAACCTCAGTATCAAGGATGATTTTTATGGGTTGCATTTTTTGGATCACCCAGTAGTTTATGATAAAATCACAATTGATCAAGTGATGAATTCTAAAACACCTGGATTAAGAATGAACTGCACTTTACGATGTTAATTCACTATGCGCCAACGAAGCCTCATGAATTCAGCGGTTATGGTTTGGCAACTATAACCGCTTGGTTTGGTGAAAAATATGGAAGCAGTCAAAAAGCATTTAAAATGACATTTTTCGCTATTTAATTTGAGATGTTTTAGAATAGAAATTGGTATAGAGGAAAAAAAACTCACTGTCCGTATTGATTGTCCTACCAAAACCGCTCGAGTGGACCTAAACTGTTGGCCAAAACCTCAGCTAAACCTCGGATTTGGTCTACATTTCACTACTCCACCCTTGCGGTTTTTTTGAGCCAACCACCACCTCCTGTTTAGTATCAATCCCTTAAATCAAGTGATGAACTGATGAAATCAGATTATCATCAATTAATGGACAAAAACTTTTTATAATATTTTAAAATGAATCAGCTGGATACAAGTCAAAGAAGTCAGAACCTAGTATAAAATAACAGATCTGTGAAAGGGCTAAACACAATATACTTAGTTATTTAGGCTGAAATTCTTTATCAAGAAAATCCCTTTAATCCTTACATCACTGCATTACAAAACATCTGTACAAAACTTACACATCAGTTCTGTACCGTTAAGAGTCAGAAGTCTGGCACTCTCACCAGGATGCCACCATGCTCTACCTCCAGTCGATGGCAAAAGTACATTGGTGAATATAGTCGACACCACCTAAGGGTTAATTTCACATACAAACAATTCTAAATTTGGACTCAAGAGATTTGAACTTGGAACGTAAAGCACAGATATTATCACACCTTTATCATCTTATTCAGAGAATGCTTCTAAGAAGCATTGAAGTTGCAGGCACATTTATAATGCAGACTAGCTAACATTACTTTCAATAAGCCATGGCTCCAGTCCACAGTGATAAGGACGAATTTGACAGTTCCGGTCTCGATGAGCTTACATATTTCTGATTTGTTTCGTTCCAAGATATCACTTCCACAGTCAAAGAGCTCTGAGCATCATGGTTTGCCTGATAATGAGTGTTATAACTGACCACGACCGAGAGGGTATCAGTTGTCTGAGGTACATCTTTTAGCAGGTATTAGCATACAAAAACAAAGGGAACTTGGGGTGGCTAGTTTGGCTAGATCAACTCAAAGTTTGGCTGTCTTGTTCTGATGTAACACCATGATTACTTTACACAGGTGCTGACATAAGCTTTGTGGCAATGGCTCTTCACCAGCATACCATACACTCACATCCCTCGAGTAACAAATGGGTAAAAGTGACATTTACTGCTTCACTCCCAAACATGTAAAATGAAAAATCCTTCTAAAAATTATTTCAAAGTTCACCTTATGACATGTACCCCATCAGAAGATGTTGGGTTTTGGATACAATAAGTTCCAAGCAAAACTCCCACCTTTATGATACTTCTTTAGGAAAAACTCAATATGGTGTGTAATAGTGTCTGTGCAGCTTTTTCCAATAACATTATGAGTGTGGTTTTGATTCAGCATCACCATGCCTTGCAAATATGTCAATCTTAAAGCCACCTTTGCGTGCCCTCTCAAGGACACTCATTGCCCTTTCCTTGGGGTCCCACTCTTCAGCCGCCAGGATGATGTCATCTTGCATCTTTTGGAGCAATTTCTCCCGACGTTTTGCTTTCCTCTGTGCCAACCTCATATAAGTAAATTTCATGCGTTTGCGTAATTTCTTTAACTTATGCCTATTCATGTGGCGCCGCCTATATTTCAGTACATTTTTAGCATGCTTTTCAATAATAATACCTCCCACAGAATTCTGCTTCGTAGGAGGATCTTCAATAACCTTTTGAACAGAATCAATCGATGGAACAAATATTTCAAGCTTGTGCTGGAAAATTGCTGGCAATTCGATACTCCTTTTAGTGCACGGATCAAGAATTGAAACGGACAAGTTTGATTTGTTAACAGTCGGTAAGGTGTACTCCTTGTCAGTTATTGAGGCTTGTAGATGATTCATGTATCCGAGGGATGGAGAATGCCACGGTTTCGATGGACAGGATCCTAAGGATTGTAGTTTTGGTATCTGTGATAATGTCACTGGGCCGACTGGCCCAACTGGAGTCTGGAGGTTGTGATATTTTGCTGAAATGGAATCAAAATCATTAGCAATGGGCCGGGTAGAGCCATTGGTCTTATCTGTAACTTCGGATTGATTTCAAGGGAAATGACCCGAATTTTAGAGCAGATCTGCCATTGATGACATCATTGGTGCAAAATCTCTTTTTTACCTTGATTCAAATGAAAAGTCTTAGGGCCATTGTGCTCACCGTATAGATATTTGGTTGTTCTGAATTCATCCTGGTTAAGAAACATGCTACATGTATATAGGTCAAATCAAAATCGATATGACATGTGATGTATCGTTGCTTAAGTACCTACCATAAAAATATTTTAAAATACCATTGAAAACAAGTCATTAATAAACGAGTTATTGCACTTTTGACCTTTTCAGTTTTGGCTCCCTGGTGACCAAGTCAAGAATCATATTGGACCGAAATTTGGTGTTGGAGGTTATAATTTATATGGCGTAGGGAGTCATGTGTACGAAATTTCAAGTTCATCACTTAAGCGGTTAAGAAATGTGCCCTAGTTGAACTCAAACAGCCAATTTATGCAATTTGACCTCTGTGACCTTGAAAATTAGGTCAAATTAAAAACCCGGATGATATGTGATGTATCTTTGCTAGGAGAACCTACCATTAAGATTTTATTGAATTTGAAGATGACTCACTAATAAGCGAGATATTGCACTTTTTACCTTTTTTAGCTTTTGCCCCAGGTGGCCAAGTCGAGAGTCAGATTGAAGTGAAATTCAGTGTCCGATGTTATATGATGTAGGGAGTCATGTGTACCAAATTCCAAATTCATTGTCAACGGTCACCTGACCTGGGGGTCCTGTGTACAAAGTTTCAAGTTCATAGCTTTAGCGGTTAAGAAAAGTGCCACTGTTTTAGAAACAGGATACAGATGACGATGGACGACGGACACTGCGCTGTTGATAGACTCCCCTATGGTGAGCCAAAAAACATGCTTGTTTTTTTTATAAATTTTAGTCTAAGATCATACAAGGGGATCTAAAAAATACAAATTGGTAGAAATTGGTCGCCGGGAAAATTATTTTTTCATTTCTCTCTGTGTGTCAAAAACGGTCGTTGGGACTTTCATTTTTTTCCACTTTCCGGAAATGACCCCAGGCGGATTCGTAATCCAACAAATGAAATGAAACGGCCAAGGGCCATTCTGCTCACCGTAAGTATTTTTAGTAGACAGTTACAGAAAGTGCTACAGTATGTAGCCAAAAATTGTTGTCTTCATTTTTAACTTTGACCTCAGTGACCCTGACAGGTAGGTCAAATAACAAACCAGGGTGATATGTGATGTAGACACATCCACCTGACCATAACAATTTCATCACTCATTACACTACAGCAATCGGCAAAAAACGATTTCCAAGATGGCCGCCTAATTAAATCTATGGCACCAAATAAATCAAAAAATGAAGAAAATGTAAGATAGAACTCAGAAAAGAAAAAAGGAAAAGATGAAAAATAAAAACATTTTTGGCTGTCCTTGACCGGGGTTTGAACTTACAACCTTTGGATTGCCACAATACGAGGAAAAACCCACAAAACATGCAATTTCGGCCATATTTGAATTCCGATCTGGCTGAAACTTGGCATACAAATCGTGGCTTCTTAGATGCATCATTACACAAAATTAAAACTCTTTACATTGAACAACGACAAAACGTACCAAGAACGGTAAAGTTTTCAACTTTGACCTCTGTGAACTTGAAAGGTGGGTCAAATCAAAAACCCGTAAGATATGTGATGTATCCTTGCTAGAAGTACCTACCATGAAACTTTTATCAAAAACAAATCAGTAATAAGCGAGAAATCACACTTTTTGAGTTTTGAGTTTGGGCCCCCTGGTGGCCAAGTCAATAATCAGACCGAACCAAAATTCAGTGTAAAAGGTCAACTGACCTAGGGGGTCATTTGTTCAAAGTTTCAAGTTCATAACTGTTGCGGTTGAGAAACGTGCCATAGTTACACTCAAACGGCAAATTTACGCCATTTGACCTCTGCGACCTTAAAAAGTAGGTCAAATCCGAAAAATCGTGCAACATCTGAGGTAACCTTGCTAGGGGTCCCTGCCATAAAAATTTCATCAAAAACAATTTGCTAATAAGCAGGCTATTGCACTTCTTACTTTTTCTGTTTTGGCCCCCTGGTGGCAAAGTCAAGAATCAGATCAGGCTGAAATTCAGCACCAGAGGTTATCTGATATAGGGGGTTATATGTACCAAGTTTCAAGCTCATAGCTTTGGTAGTTGAGAAACGTGCCATAGTTACACTCAAACGGCCAATTCACGCCATTTGACCTCTGCGACCTTGAAAAGTAGATCAAATTAAAAACCTGTAAGATATATGATGTATCCTTGCTATGAGTACCTACCACAAAAGTTTTATCGAAAACAAGTCACTAATAAGCGAGATATCACACTTTTTAGATATCCACATTTGGCCCCCTGGTGGCCAAGTAGAGAATCAGATCAGACAGAAATTTAGTGTCACGGGTCATCTGACCTAGGGGGTCATGTGTACAAAGTTTGAAGTTCATAGGCCTAGCAGTTAAAAACGTGCCACTGTTTTTGAACTAGGATACGACGGACGACGACGACGACGACGACGACGGACGACGGACACTGCGGTATTGTATAGACTTCCCTACGGTGAGCCAAAAATGTGACCTAATGTTCAGATGCCATAGGTCTATGCATCGACTTTCAAAGAAATGAAAACATGATAACTCAAGTTATCTCTCAATAAATGTACGAATAACATCGATTGTATTAATTCCTAACATGCAAGGTCCATGTCCCAAAACTCCTTTGTAACAGAGTTCTACATGTAGTTTAATTGAACTTGGATGTACAAATAAATAAGATCAAACTACAACTTCTTTTTGTGGATTGTAGTTGATATCTGCCTATCTATTGAATTTTCACTCTGGAATGAATTGTTGTCTGGCTACTAACCCTGGTGACATTCAATGGAGCTGGATGGCAGCCATATTTGTTTCAGAGGAGATGAAATCTTCGATGGTTTTCTCATCAGACACCTGATACTTCCTAGACTAAGCATTCTTTACACTGAAATGAAAAATGGAAGATATTTATAGTCCATTTGTAATTGTTTTGTCCACATGGTTTGGGCAAAGCCTGTACCAGCAGTGCGAGGAGAACATCCCTCGCACAGAATTTTTTTTAAATACCCCAACCTCTAGATGCTATTTTAGGCAGAGTTCGAAGCACACCTTCTTGCCAATACTTCGGTATGAGACCGTTTCATTGCACAGTGCAATGTAAAGTAAAAACGTCCGGCTTGGTTGAGCTTTGCCAAGAATTCTCCCACAACACATTTTAGAGTTTTCCCCCCCGAGAAGAACATTCGATCTCCTCTCGAAACTTGTTCTTCACAGACGATTCCACATCTTTTAAGGATGCGTTAACCAGCATAAATCGGAGCATGGCAATGGTTTTGCATGACAATGAAGTCACGTGTGATGATTACTGACAGAAATTGGCGAGTTGGACCTGCCAAGCGCGTGATTTCAGAGGCTGTGCCAAATATGGTCACTGTGACGTTACTATTTCATTCATCACTGGACATGGCTCGAGTTGTTTGACCAATCAGGAAGATGGGTGGTAGAGACATGAATACATTATGTGGATAGCAAATAAATTATTGATTTTTGTTTTGAAGTGTAGACTACGGCATGGCCGTTGGAAAAAGAGAGCAGGTTTCCCATTTCGTCAGTTAGTGGGCAATTAGGAAAATGACTTTGGGGCTGATGAAAGGATGTAGAAAGGTGCGCTCTGGATGGGACCACACCCCCCCCCCCAGTTTTTATTGCAGGAAAAAAGGCCAGATTTCCGGAAAACTCACATGCCTGTTTCTTTAAAGTTCACTCAATTTTACACTCAAATGGCCAATTTATGCCATTGGACCTCTGTGACCTTGAAAAACAGGTCAAATCAAAATCCTCTATGATATGTGATGTATCCTTGCAGGAAGTACCCACAATAAAGTTTTGATCAAAAGTAAGTGACTAATAAGAGAGATATCACCCTTTTTAGGATTTCCGTTTTGGCCCCCTGATGGCCAAGTCAAGAATCAGATCAGACAGAAATTCAGTGTCGGAGGTCACCTGAGGTCACCTTCGTCCTGTGTACAAAGTTTCAAGTTTATAGCTCTAGAGGTAAAGAAACGTGCCAATGATTTTGAAACAGGATACCGACGATGATAGACATTGTTTAGACTCCCCAACGGTGAGCCAAAATTCTTCAGCAAAGTCTAACGGTCATTTGGAGGGTCCCGCGGATAGGCCAAATTTTGTTTCTGGATATCTCTCTTTGGCTTTGCACATGAGTAGATGGACGCAAACAAATAAAATAACCTAAACATTTCATCAAGTTTGGCCGAGAAATAAACTTTACAGAGCAGATGATACAAACAAATGCATACCAAAACAGCAAGTAATTGTATGGACTAAAATGAAAAAAAGTTTGGTTTTGACCTTGATGTGACACCAAAATCTGAAAAGGAGTTTGCCCTCTAGGACCCCAAACGATGCGAACATGTCATTTACAAATGAACTATACATTCAGTTTGTAGCTGAGTACTCTTTGGACTTGCAAAGTCCTAAATCTCTGAATGAAATGTCCCAGGGACACTGTGCTCACATGGAGAAACATATGAGGTACATGGTGTGAATGAATGAATGTTCCTAACTATTTTTCGCCAGGCAACGAACTATGATCGTCAGATCCAAGTGCTTAAATTGTCATTGGCGATATGGTGAGCAGGTAGCGCATTCCCTGCTAGGCCTCAAAAAGGTTGGTCCCTCTGATGTTCAATTTGACAAATTGGTGTTTTGTTTCGCCTGCTGGGGCTATTGTTTGCTTTCCGTGGAACAGGTGAGGATTGCGGACTCCGAAAATCTGAGGGTGATTCCTAAATTTGAGGGTAATTGACGGCGGATCACAGCTGATGGCTTCGGATTGCCACGGTTTGAGGTGATGGTTATATCCAAGCAGCAATGTAGAACTAGCACTTCTTTAGTCAACCGAAGACCTTTTTTGGGCCGTGATTCAGGCATGCATGATGAATGGGAATTGTAAACACGTTCTGAAGTGGACCTGTCCTGGCCATGTAAGACCTCGAATCCATATTATTTGGAGACAATCATTTGTCTATCAACAAGGGCATGGCCTAAAGTTGTACATTAAGTCCGACAATAATACAAATTGTGACGTCCAACAATCGATATGCTCAAATTGAAATGCTCACGACAAAATTAATACGAGGTCACAGATAAAATCACAATATGCAATAACAATAAAACACCGAGACTCTTTTAACTGTTATGAATACTAGCATTGTAACCTTACATTGTAGGGAGCTCTAAAGCGAGCTTTATGGTTAAGGGTCGAATGTGTGTGTGTATACCGTCAACGAAAAAAACTTGACCCGGTTGACCGGAACCAGAAAACCTCTGCACCCAGGTGACATTTTTGCACGCGAATCGTATACGCTAATGCACAGCAATTTACCTGGGGAGAGATTTTCTTTTTCCAAACAATTCAGCGGGACGCTACGATGTTTACGCAGAGAAGCCGCTGTTCGGTTGAAGATTTCGTCAAAACAGGGCCGAATCAAAGTGTAACGATACCCTGGGGCGAATCGAAATGCATTAAACAACAAGCTGCATCGCTGCCAGAGATTACTTTTCTCTTTCCGCGACGAAATCGTGCTTTGAACTGGCAAAATTCCGCAAAAGATTTTCCGTCTGCTAACTTTTCCGTAGTTTCAAGCGCACCAACATGATCGGTCCGGGGCTGCCCGTTTCGACGACGATTTCGTCAATATCATGGGGTGTGACAATATGTCGACGGTCTGGTTCCATTAATAATGCAATAATCTTGAAAGTACATTGGTCTCAATGTCTATTTCTCCGTTTCTATGACAAAATCCTACCTTGAAACCTGAAACCACTCGTCCACAACACAAGCCATTTCTATTTTCAGAAAGCGCATGCGCACTAACTCAAACGCACGCGCTGACCTCAGGTCTCACTAGCCGGTGCGGAGGCCAGGCCTACTTGCCTCCAAAAATGACGCGACGTCATTTCATGCATACCCCTGTTCCAGCGGCTGTAGACTTGACAGTACCTTACTCTCACACAAACCTATACATTTCTGAATAGCTTGTCTCTTGAAGAATACATCTGACCAAGTTTCAACGTCGTCTAGACTTACAGTCATGCATAGACTGATGTAGCACAATGCATGAGACACCCTGTATATACATATGTATAACGCAAATTTGAAAAATTTCACCTCTATGCCTTATAACTTCAAGATTAACACCTGATCACCACTGGCTAGTGAGACCTCAAACTATTCAGGACGGGGGGGGTCGGCTAAGGTGTTTTTGAATTAGAATATAAATCTTAATTACACTTGGGTCTTGGGATCATTATGCTTATCTCCGGGCAAAAATACCTATCCTTCTCCTGTTGTGTTTAGTTTCCCACATTCTCCCCACTTATTTTCTATACTGCGACAGCGTCTATTGGGTCAACTGCCATGATGGCATCATCCTAACTATATCCCCCCTCTCCCACCCACCAACTACTCACCATCAATCATTGACATTGTGTACTAGCCAACTGCTTCTTCGGTCAACTGTCATGATGGCATCATCCTAACTATATACCCCCCCCCCCACCACCACCACCACCACCCCCACCACCACCACCCGAGTCTTCTCGCTCACCAGCCCTATTAACGAAGAGCTCCCTATCAAGGCCTGAGCCTTCCTCATATTAGGAGAGTAAACCAATTTAGTTAAAATACAATGATCTACTGTGATTTAAGCGGTTTTCCGACAAAAAGAAAAGAAAGAAATTATTTCATGGGCGCAGACATATTGAAAGTTAGAGCGGCGTGTATGGAAAAGATAAACCGACGACCACAACAAACCCGGAAGTTGTAATTTTGCCAGCTCTCAAAATTTTGTGTTTCACATACGAGTGTTGTGATCAGATATTTCCATCATGTTAGCGCCACAGACATCTTTAAAGGTAACGGTCCTTCTCTTTTCAGGCTAAGGAATCTGTCTATCCCGTATTCAGCTACTCTTTTCTCCGTTGTTTAACACAGAATTGATGTTTGAAGGCATATCATGATTGATGATACATGGAGGATGGACGTCATCATGGACCAGATGGTCAGCTGATCCATCCGTCCATGGAACTAATAATCGACCTTTTTGATGAAGACGAATCCGCGTTAAAAGAAATCAAATGTGCACACTCAAAACACGTCTGATGGCCTAAGCCGACTTCGGGGTCATCCTTAATAATGTTCACCAGGTTAAAGCAAGTTTGATAGGCCTATGAATGATATGATATGTAATATGAGGAAGGCTCAGGCCTTGATAGGGAGCTCTTCGTTAATAGGGCTGGTGAGCGAGAAGACTCGGTGGGGGGGGGGGGGTTATATAGTTAGGATGATGCCATCATGGCAGTTTACCGAAGAAGCAGTTGGCTAGCACACAATGTCAATGATTGATGGCGAGTAGTTGGTGGGTGGGAGAGGGGGGATATAGTTAGGATGATGCCATCATGGCAGTTGACCCAATAGACGCTGTCGCAGTATAGAAAATAAGTGGGGAGAATGTGGGAAACTAAACACAACAGGAGAAGGATAGGTATTTTTGCCCAGAGATAAGCGTAATGATCCCAAAACCCAAGTGTAATTAAGATTTATATTCTAATTCAAAAAGACCAACGTCGCCTAGACATACAGTCATGCATAGACTGATGTAGCACAATGCATGAGACACCCTGTATAACGCAAATTTGAAAAAAATTCACCTCTATGCCTTATAACTTCAAGATTAACACCTGATCACTTGGTCAAACTTGGTCAGATGTATTCTACAATACAAGAGACATGCTATTCAGAAATGTATTGGTTTGTGTGAGAGTAACGTACTGCCAAGTCTACAGCCGCTGGAACAGGGGTATGCATGAAATGACGTCGCGTCATTTTTGGAGGCAGGTAGGCCTGGCCTCCGCACCGGCTTGTGAGACCTGAGGGTAGCGCGTGCGTTTGAGTTAAGTGCGCATGCGCTTTCTACGGAAAATTAAAATGGCCAGTGTTGTGGACGAGTGGTTTCAGGTTTCACGGTAGGATTTTGACATGGAAACGGGGAAATAGACATTGAGACCAATGTACTTTCAAGATTATTGCATTATTAATGGAACCAGACCGTTGACATATTGTCACACCCCATGATATTGACGAAATCGTCTTCGAAACGGGCAGCCCCGGACCGATCATGTTGGTGCGCTTGAAACTACGGAAAAGTTAGCAGACGGATTACGGAAAATCTTTTGCGGAATTTTGCCAGTTCAAAGCACGATTTCGTCGCGGAAAGAGAAAAATAATCTCTGGCAGCGATGCAGCTTGTTGTTTAATGCATTTCGATTCGCCCCAGGGTATCGTTACACTTTGATTCGGCCCTGTTTTGACGAAATCTTCAACCGAACAGTGGCTTCTCTGCGTAAACATCGTAGCGTCCCGCTGAATTGTTTGGAAAAAGAAAATCTCTCCCCAGGTAAATTGCTGTGCATTAGCGTATACGATTCGCGTGCAAAAATGTCACCTGGGTGCAGAGGTTTTCTGGTTCCGGTCAACCGGGTCAAGTTTTTTTCGTTGACGGTATACACACACACATTCGACCCTTAACCATAAAGCTCGCTTAAGAGCTCCCTATTAAGTGCAAGCTCTGGTGAACTCGCACAACTGTTGTTATGGGAGAGCCCCCGAAACCCCCATCCTTCCGATGTGTTTTAGCCAGTGCATTGTGGGAAGCCCCTCCCCTTCCATTTTCCCTCTCCGTTGCTCCAGACGCTCCAGATTCATGGACATCTGGATTAGAAATGAATTTTGTTTACATACATTCACGTAGCCATTAGACTCACTCCTGCTGTGTGAGTTGATATGTAAAGAGCAAGCTCTAGTGAACTCACACAACTGTATGTCCTAGCAGACGATTTTTAGCTCACCTCTTAGCAGAGGTGAGCTTATCCCATACCGTGGCGTCCGTGGTCCGTCGTCGTCGTCGTCGTCCGTCGTCCGTTAGCACTAGCAGGGCACGTTTCGTAACTGTTAGAGCTATTGAGTTGAAACTTGGTACACATGTACCCTTATGTAATGACACCTTGGAGACCAAGTTTCGGTCCGATTCGTTTCATGGTTTGGGGCCAAACGTTAAAAGTGAAAATATGCAATATCTCCCTTAATAGTAGTGGGGAAATTTTGAAAAAAATATGGTAGGTACTTCTAGCAAAGGTGCATCATATATCCTCCGGGTTTTTGATTTGACCTCATTTTCAAGGTCACAGAGGTCAAATGGTGTAAATTGGCCGTTAGGATGTAACGATGGCACGTTTCTAAACTGCAACGACTATTGATACCAAATTTGGTACACATTTACCCCTTAGTCAGGTGATCTCAGGGACCGAAGTTTGGTCCAATATGATTCACCACTTGACCACCAGGGGGCAAAATCCAAAAACCTTAAAAATGTGATTATTCCTTAACTTCTTGCCCGATTGCCACCAATTTTATATCATAGGTACATCTAACCACCATACAGTATATGTCACACAGGTTTTTAATTTGACCTTCTTGTCAAGGTCACAGAGGTCAAATGGCGTAAATTCGCCGTCGGGTCGTAACTATGGCACGTTTCTTAACTGCAATGACTATTGATCACAAATTAAGTACACATGTACCGCTTGGTCAGGTGATCTCAGGTACCGAAGTTTGGTGCGATCTGATTTGCCGTTTGGCCTCCAGGGAGGGGGCCAAATCCTAAATTCTTCAAAATGCCATTATTCCTAGTAATGACTTGCCCGATTGGCACCAATTTTATATCATAGGTACATCTAATTCTAACAACCATTCAATGTGTCACTCGGGTCTTCTTTGATTTGACCTACTTTTCAAGGTCACAGAGGTCGAATGTACTGTAAATTGGCCATTTTGGGGAAACTGTAATTGCTTGGCCCTACATCAAACCTAACACTACATGACACAATACCATGCTCTTTATCCATCTTTCCTCAACATGAGGTGAGCACAATGGCCCTGGCCATTTCATTAAATACATGATGTCCCACACCCGCACTTCAGTGGCGGCGGTGTGAATAAATCTACTTGTGTGAATGGTCAATTGCTCAAGACGTCAAGAAATAATTGCTACACGAGGAAGGAAACAATGGGATTCACGTCCGACATGGTAACTGTGGGTGCGGTGCGTCATGAATGCAGGATCGGCCAACACACGGCCCATATGGAATGCGACAAACCGTACCGGAACCAGAATGGCAGAATTGTCATGGGTCTGCACAAATTTTTTCAGATTCCATGGACTTGATGGATATGCACTTTGTTTACACTTTACATACAGTGTATACGTAACCATTACACTCACTGAGTGACTCACTACGTTGTGTGAGTTAATATGTAAGGGGCAAGCTCTAGTTAACTCACACAACTGTATGTCCTAGCAGACGATTTTTAAATACATGATGTCCCACACCCGCACTTCAGTGGCGCTGGTGTGAATAATGGTCAATGGCTCATGACGTCATGAAATAATTGCGTCACGATGAAGGAAACAATGGGATTCACGTCCGACGTGGTAACTGTGGGTGCGGTGCGTCATGAATGCAGGATCGGCCAACGCACGGCCCATATGGAATGCGACAAAACTGTACCGGAACCAGAATTGTCATGGGTCTGCACAATTTTTTTCAGATTCGATGGACATGATGGATATATATATGAATTTTGTTTACACTTTTATATACAGTGTATACATACATAACCATTACACTCACTACGTTGTGTGAGTGATAAAGTCATTTAAATAAAATCTAATGGTTATAAACGAAATAAACAGAACATTTTCCACATTTCCTGAACGTTTCATGACATTTGTGTGCTAGATAGTAGATTAGCGAGTTGTTGTCTAAAATGAATCAGCGTCCACCACCCTGTCGGCGGCCATGTTGGATTTGACTTGTAGGAAATGATAGGGCTTCCCAATACGACACTTGAGAAGTTGGCCCGGAAGTGGCAACGGTACATTTTAGACAATAGGAGATTGCTAAAATGTGGAATCTGCCAACTGGCAACGCAAGGATGCAATCATTCCCGATTCCACATTTTAGCTGTCTCCCATTGTCTAAAACGTACCGTCATCACGTTTTGTGATTTTGATCGCACGGCAGTGGGTGGTCGTATATTCAAAATAGAGTTTGCAAAAGCCGTTTTTTTCAAATCGCACCTTGTGAGAGGTGTTTCAATTACAGTCGCATTGATATTTAGACACTTATCAAGCATTTGTACATGTTGACAAAGATTTAGGTCAGTGTGACCTACTTTTCAGGTATAAGTAGGTCAATGATGTCATAAAATTCTTAATGGGTCACATATAACAAACCTTCTTTGTGTGATCTTCAAATGAATGCCATTGATTAATCTTAACAAGCTTAATGTTGTGCAGGAAATATTTTGACCTTGACCTAAATTCCATGGTCACAGAGGTCAAACTCAAAGATTTCACTGATACTGACACTTTTTGGCTCACCGTAGGGGAGTCTTTACAATACCGCAGTGTCCGTCGTCCGTCGTCGTCTGTCGTCGTCGTCGTCCGTCGTCGTCGTCGTATCCTGTTTCAAAAACAGTGGCACGTTTCTTAACCGCTAAGCCTATGAACTTGTAACTTTGTACACAGGACTCCCTTGGTCAGATGACCTGTGACACTAAATTTCGGTCCGATCTGATTCTTAATTTGGCCACCAGGGGGCTGAATGTAGATATCTAAAAAGTGTGATATCTCGCTTATTAATGACTTGTTTGGAATGAAATTTTTGTGGTAGGTACTCATAGCAAGGATACATCATATATCATACGGGTTTTTAATTTGATCTACTTTTCAAGGTCACAGAGGTCAAATGGCGTAAATTGGCTGTTTCAGTGTAACTATGGCACGTTTTTCAACCTCCACAGCTATGAACTTGAAACTTAGTACATATAACCCCCTATACCAGATAACCTCTGGTGCTGAATTTCGGTCTGATCTGATTCTCAACTTGGCCACCAGGGGGCTGAATGTGGATATCTAAAAGTGTGATTATTCGCTGATTGATGACTTGTTTTCGATAAAACTTTTGTGGTAGGTACTCATAGCAAGGATACATCATATATCATATGGGTTTTTAATTTGACCTACTTGTCGAGGTCACAGAGGTCACAACGCAGACACAGATATGGCCGAAATTGCATGTTTTGTGTTTTTCGTGTTGTGGCAATCCAAAGGTTGTGAGTTCAAACCCCGGTCAGGGACGGCCAAAAATATTTTTTTATTTTATTATTTTTTATCTTTTCCCTTTTGTCTTTTCTGACTTGTATCTTACATTTTCTTGATTTTTGGCTCACCGTAGGGGAGTCTTATGTAATACCGCAGTGTCCATCGTCCGTCGTCGTCGTCCGTCGTCGTATCCTATTTAAAAAACAGTGGCACGTTTCTTAACCGCTAGGGCTATGAACTTAAAACTTTGTACACAGCACCCCCTAGGTCAGGTGACCTCTGACACTGAATTTCGGTCCAATCTGATTCTCAACTTGGCCACCAGGGGGCCAAATGTTGATATCTAAAAAGTGTGATATCTCGCTTATTAGTGACTTGTTTTCGATGAAACTTGTGTTGTAGGTACTCATAGCAAATATTCATCTTATATTATACGGGTTTTTAATTTGACCTACTTTTCAAGTTCACAGAGGTCATATGGCTTAAATTGGCCGTTAGAGTGTAAACTATGGCACGTTTCTTAACCACTAAAGCTATGAACTTGAAACTTGGTACATATAACCCCCTATATCACATAGCCTCTGGTGCTGAATTTCAGTTTGATCTGATTCTCAACTTTGCCACCAGGGGGCCAAAAGTGGATATCTAAAAAGTGTGATATCTCGCTTATATTAAGTGACTTGTTTTCGATAAAATTTTTATGGTAGGTACTCTTAGGAAGAATACATCACATGTCTTACGGGTTTTCAATTTGACCTACTTTTCAAGGTCGCAGAGGTCATATGGCGTAAATTGGCCGTTGGAGTGTAAACTATGGCACGTTTCTTAACCAGTAAAGCTATGAACTTGAAACTTGGTGCATATAACCCCCTACATCAGATAACCTTTGATGCCGAATTTTGGCCTGATCTGATTCTTTATTCGGCCACCAGGGGGCCATAATGGAAAAAGGAAGAAGTGCAATATCTTGCTTATTTGAGTGAATTGTTTTCGATAAAATTTTTATGGCAGGGACTTCTAGCAAGGATACACCACATGTCCTACGATTTTTGGATTTGACCTCCTTTTCTAGGTCACAGAGGTCAAATGGCGTAAATTGGCCATTAGAGTGTAACTATGGCACGTTTCTTAACTGCTGAAGCTATGGACTTGAAAGTTGGTACATGTAACCCCCTACATCAGATAATCTCTGACATCGAATTTTGGCCTCATCTGATTCTTGATTTGGCCACCAGGGGGTCAAAACTGAAAATGTAGGACGTGCAATATCTTGCTTATTAATGACTTTTTTTCGATGAATTTTTTATTGCAGGGACTCTTAGCAATCACACGATATTGATCTTGTTGATGTCATAGACAATTATTGGTTGGATCATAAACTTATATATACTGCCCTGTCTTATTACTTGACATCAATACACATCTAAAAAAAGTCTTCATGCCTGATTGTGTTCACCTGATTCACCTCTAAACTAAGCATGATCCTGCCTACTAAAAGATGTATACGGTGAGCACAATGGCCCCTGGCCGTTTCATTTGTCATTATTTGTCCCAGACTCTTCAAATTTGATATGTAGACACCTATTGGTCATCTCTTCATGTTCACAAAGATTCAGGTCAATGTGACCTACTTTTCAGGGGTAAAGAAGTCGAGGTTATATAATTCTAATACCTATCTCAAGAAACATTGTGTCATCTTCAAATGTGTATCATTAATTGATCCAGCTTAAGAAAGTGGTTGACTTGATGTATATCTATGGCGTCATTGTGAAATAAAGTGATGTAATGTCCGCCCTTCCTGGGGAATGAACCAGGTGGCTCGAAGCAGTCATGTCACACCGGTGAAGCTGAACTCCTTGCCTCCCTGTTGGCCTTGTTGTTTCCTTACCATGATCGCCATTTCCATGTCAACTTTTACTGATTTGTATTCCCTTCCATTTTCAGGTCATTCTGGTGGTCCATTTTGTACTGACAGTATGGTAAGTTCAGCCTCGGTTTATCAGCTTGTACATCTTGGAGAGCTACTGCACATGAAAATGGCACCATCGGCAGTGTCAAATTCCATTTGTCCAAGTGGTAAACCTATTGGCTCACCGTAGGGGAGTCTATACAATATCGAAGTGTCTGTCGTCCGTATCCCATTTCAAAATCAATGACACATTTCTTAACCGCTAACGCTAACAACTTAATACTTGGTACACATGACCCTCTATGTCAGATAACTTCTGACACCAAATTTCGGTCCAATATGATTCTCGACTTGGCCACAAGGGGGCCAAAACTGAAAAAGTCAAAAGTGCAATATTTCCTTTATCAGTGACTTGTTTTCAATAATATATTTATGGTAGGTACTCCAAGCAAGGATACATTCCAAGTTGTATGAGTGTTGACTTGACATACTTTTCAAGGTCAAAGAGGTCAAATGGCTAAAATTGGCCATTTGAGTGTAACAATGGCACGTTTCTTAACCGCTAAAGCTCACAACTTTGAAATTGTTGCACATGACCCTCTATGTATGATATTGATAACCTCTGACATCGAATTTTTGACACATGAACACTTTTAATCGGCTCAAAACAGATATTTATATTCACCATAGTAAATTTAAACAGAGTTAAATTACAACAGCCTCCAATATGTTTAGTTAATCGCACATTTACGGTATTTGTTCGAGCATTGTTGATGGGTTCATTTGTGTATCATATATGCAACACACATGCAATGGAGGCTAATATTAGCTGAGAAAATATGCTTTGATATTATGTCTGCTTTGGAGAATGAGTATTAAAATACATTATGGGTATCGTCTAAGTAAAGTGCCGTTGGAACTTGGTATATATGATTGGACAGGCCAACCGCCAATACATATATGAAATCAATATTCCTTTGGAATGTCGAAAAATGGTTCCAACTAAATATCAAATATCTAAATGTTAAAATATCGAATATCCCAAAATTTAATCATCCTTGTATAGACCAAGTTTTAGGAAGGCTTGGACGACACTCCTTGCTTGCTTGGCTTGGCTTGTGTCCCAGACAATACAAAAAGGATTTAATATTTGATTTAGTAAGTTCCATTGTTCTGGTGCAGCAAAATTGGGAAAAAATTGCAGTTGCATATTTTTTTTCTTCAATCGAATGGAACAGTTCGTTATGCACTTGCTTGAGTAAAAATGGCTTAGGCTATTTTTCTTGAATTAAACTTGTTTATCTAATATCATCATTGCGCCATTCGCCACATTTATGACGTCAGACAGCATCAGGACGTCGCAATTTCCATGATTTTTGGACCATTGGTGTTGCCTTAGTCGAAGGCTCCTCTCTACCATATAAGCCACCAATGCATTGTTTAATTTAGATATACAAAGACTTATCAATTGAGCATCACTGTATGCAAGCACAGCCTGATTAGTGGTACCGCACTGCAGATATCATAGTTTGAAATTACCAGCAACCGTTTAAGGAGTGTCTGTTCTTTCGTCACATTGATAAAAGGCTTAACCAAACGAAAACAACAGCAACCTTTATGGTATTCATTCACGTCATTAATAAATTAAGGAAACCTTAATGTAGCACCCTGATTTTGGATGAGATTTCTCCAAGATAGATACTTGTTCGCGCTCTCTAAAAAAGTGTCCCAAAATTTTCATGGGTCCTCGTGAGAAGCCATTTCCATTGCATGCTGCGGACAACGTCGTGATTTTGGCGGCCCGACATCATAAATCTGGGGAATGATACAATGGTGACATTAGTATTTGATCTTCAGTGCTTACTTTCATTTGTTGTTTAAGGGCATCAATGACCGAGGGCTATCTTCCGACTGCATATATTTACATGAATCTTTTCACTCTGGCGTTTGGTGCCTATGGTATAATCAACCAAGAGAATTCAGAAGCAATATTCATGGTAAGTATAGATAAATAAACTTACTAGTAAAAATCAGTAATTTGATTTATTTTCAAGATCAGTATTCTGCCTTATTGAAAGTGGAATTCTACATTGTGTAGTCTGGGGAAAGGGCGTCATGTGCACTTGTCATGGAAAGTGTTACGAGCACTTGTGAGTACTCATTCAGTAGCACTTGTTGCTTTTTTCGATGTGCTTACAGTGTACACTGCTGCCATGATACTCTTTGATGTTGAAAGTGATGTAAGAATTGGTTGAGAAGTTGGTCTACTGACCTGACCTATGATAGTTTGCTTGATTTGGACTTGTTGATGCTGTGGTGCCAATTGTACTAAAAGGAACGAAATGACACAAACCAAGGGTCACCTGTTATTCTTTATTTCAGTTGTTTGTCCTTCAAATATTCACTATTTTGCAAGATATTATATTTATGGGAATTTACCAGCCTCGAGGCCACAAACATTTTGAAAATGTTGCCGACCTGTCAGTTACTGGTAAGACCAAGAGATCGGAGATAAGTGGAGCATCCATCTGACAGATGCTTGGTATAGCATGCACTTATGTTACAGACCATTCATGACTTTGATGCATTGAAAATGTTTCAATATACACAACGTTACCCTTGATGGGTATGATGAGTAAAATGATGCTCCTAAACTTCTATTAACTGGTACGGTGAGTCCATACAACAGCGCAGTGTCCGTCGTTGTATCCTATTTCAAAAATAGTGGCACGTTTCTTTAGCGTTAGGGCTATGAACATGGCGAATAAGGGGCCGAAACTTAAAACACAAAAGTCCAATTGACTGGATTATCTCAAAATGTTTATCTCGGGTGCTTCTAATTAGGATACATCATATGATACCTGGATATTTGATTTGACCTTCTTTTCAAGGTCATAGAGGTCAAATGGGGTAAATTGGCCGTGTTTGGCATGTTTTTTAACTGCCAAGCCTGTGGGGTTGAAACTTTGTGTGCAGGACTCCCTAGGTCAGATGACCTCTGACAACAAATTTCCCTCCAATCTGATTATCGGCCACTTTGCCACTAGGAGGCTGAAACTGAAAACACAAAAAGTGCAATCAGCCCTGAGCTAATGACTGTATCATCTCCAAAGTTTATCACATGTACTTCTAATTGGGATGCATGACATACCAGAATTTTTGATTTGACCTAATTTTCGAGGTCGTGAAGGTAAATGACGTAAATTTTACATTTGGTTGTAACTGGAGCACATTTCCCAACCTGAGTTTGATCCGGTGAGCACAATGGCCCCTGGTCTTTTCATTTAAAAATGAAAATTTTAACAATTATACTATCAAATTGTGTAAATATTTGAATCAAAATCATGAATAGTTCTGGTCTGGTTTGTTGCTTTTCTTTGAAGGTTTTGCCTGAGATGAGGTCAGCAGGAGTTGGGTTGGGTGGTCCTTCGGAAACCAATGAAAATGAAAAAAAATGAAATGTACATTCTTAGTAATTCTAAGAAATTTCTTGTAACCTTATCCCCGAAATATGTACACCAGCAAATAGCATGCACTGATAGAACAAGCTGTGGTAAGTTTAATTTCAAAGCAAGGACTTGAGGGACAAAAACAGTTTCTAATGTACATGTACCTGTTTTCACCTTCCATTCTAAAGCTAGGTGCACACAGAGCTTAGTGCCCGCGTGATTGCAGCCGCAAGGCTCTTTGCGAGGACGCAAATGTCTGTGTGCACTGGAGACCGCAGCCATTTTATTCTTGCGTCCCGGGGCACAGTCGGAATCGCAAGGATCAAAATGATTTGATATTTGTCGGAGCCGTATTCGCCGCAGCCATAGGACGCAAGGCTGCGCGAGTAGTTTGCACCGCTCGCCTGCGCGTTGATAGAATTTGCCGACAATCTATTACCTCTCGACCAATCAAATCGTTGCTGTTACACCACATGATTTCAAGTGGCAGCGCCCACAGACATGGTTGAAGAATGGAACGAGGAGCGAGATGAAACATTGGTGATGATTTGGCGTCGTCGATGTCACACATGATCGCAACAGTCTAGAGGATTGCGTCGTCGCATGACTTTGGGGATACGGCTTGCAGCTGCGATCACGCAGTCACAAGCTCTGTGTGCACCTAGCTTAAGTGTTCACAGTGGATTTTGATGCTTTTTCTCATGGTTTTATATATAACACAGCAAGGCCCACATCCTACTGACCCTATGCAGGTGATTGCACCTCCTCATGGTGGCTTTACTTTCTTTTGCAGTGGTCATTTGCATCTGAAGTAAATCTGTCAATAAATAACACCACCATATCAGCTAGTGTTCTTCACAGGATCTTTGTCATTTTATGCAATTTTACCAGTGGCCAAGCGATGAAAATCTATTGTTGGTCGCCAGTGTAGAATGTTCACACTTCAGACACGGACTGAGTGTTCACCACCTGCTTTGGTCACAACTCTGCAGAATGAATCCAGAGGTAGACGAAGTTCTGGTGGAAAAGTGGAAAGTGTAGGTTTTTGGCTCAGCTGACGAAAGTCAGCAGAGCTGGTAAAATAATTGTTCAGAATGGTGTCTGTCCTTTCATCCGTCAACATGGCGCACGTTTTGTAACCATTAGACTTAGGCACTTCAAATCAGGCCATGAGGAAGAACAGCCAAGGAAATGCCCCTGACAAAAAATTAAGCTTGTTTTGATTTAAATTTTTATCACCAAGGGGGCTAAAGGCATATACATGTATTACATAGAATTCTTTTGTCGTTGTATTCCAATAGATAGAGGCTTGAAAAAAAGTTGAGGAAGTCTGCATGCAAGTAGGTTTTGATATAAATTTGGAATAGTTTTGATTGATACTACCAGGTGGTGTTGACCTAGTTTTAACTTGATTTGAATTTCCCGCTCTTGTAACGCCGAAGGTTGTGGGTTTGATCCCACTTCAGCATGTTCAGGGCAAAAATATTTATTTCAATTTTTTTTCCACCTTCACTTGTACATGTATATTAGTTTCTTTATTTTGGCAGGCGGCCATATTGGAAATCATATTTTGCCATTTTAAAACCTTATAGCCAGAGTTACTAAATGGTTGGTGAATCTAATAAGTCTCCATTACATATGACACTCGTTTTCGATTTGACCTACTCTTCAAGGTCATAGGGCTCAAGCTCTTAAATTCCACTAATATGTGGCACGTTTTGTCATTACTTGAACGAGAGCCTTTTTATTTGGTGTATATGAGTGATATAGGCATATCAATATGTTACCAGAATTGAGGTTGAAAGAGACCTACCAGGTACTTTCCATTTTTCCACCCCCCAGCTCAGGTGACCACTGACAATGAATTTCAGTCCGATCTGATTCTTGACTTGACCACCACGGGATTAGAAGTGGAAACCTAAAAAGTATGATATCTCTTATGAGTGACTCGTTTTTGATAAAATTTTCATTGTTGGTTCTCCTAGCAAGGTTACATCACATATCATATGGGTTTTTGATTTGACCTTCTTTTCATGGTCACAGAGGTCAAATGGCGGAAATTGGCTGTTTGAATGTAACTATGGCACGTTTCTTAACCGCTCAAGCTATGAACTTGAAATTTGGTACACATGACTCCCTACGTCATATAATCCTGGACAGCGAATTTTGATCTGATTCTCAACTTGGCCACCAGGAGGCCAAAACTAAAAAACCTAAAAAGTGCAATATCTCGCTTATCAGTGACTTGTATTCGTTGATATTTTTATGGTAGGTACTCCAAGCAACGATGCATCACATGTCATACCGACTTTGGTTTGACCTGTATATACTATACATGTAGAATGTTTCTTAGCCAGGATGAATTCCTTACCATCAAATATCTCGACGATGAGCACAATGGCCCCTGGCCGTTTTTTTGTGCATTGTACCGTGTATTTCAGCTGAGCGTCAGGCCCTTTGGCCTCATGATATAATGCTTGTTAAACATCTTTGAATTGCAATTCAGATTCGATTGTTCAATAAATGGACTGGCAGTTAAAAAACCAGCTTTAACATGCGAAGAATGCTGCTGATATCAAGCACCTCTCTTTCACTTCGGACTTGGTAGAGGGTCAGCATTTGTTGTCATCTGTTCTAACTTATCATTCCCATGTCTGGTCTGTTTCAGTTCTTTTTAATGCAAACTCTATCCATTGGTTTGGATGTCGTGTTTATGGGCATTTATCAGCCTATGGGGCAGCGGCGCTTTGAGAATGGTTCAACAGATGTCACTGGTAAAAGTTAAAACAGCTTCCATCTGGTGTTGTTATATGGGCTTTTTTGGTGTCGCACGTTTGTTTTGCTGTCTCTTTTCTTTCTTTTTATGCTTACTTGTTTTTCTTCTTCTTCTTCAGTGTTCGCTCTGCACTTGGAGGTGATTTTCTCTAAGGAGTTTTCCTCCTCCAAGGCGGGATGAGCATTTTTGCATGCCACTTTGGAACCAGTTGGGTTTATTGGCCTGGTGACTCCAACTTCGGCAAAAGGTGGAGACCACTCAAGCTACTCATGTTTCTCACTTGGTGGGGTCTTTAACCTGCCCTGGCATAGACACCAGATGCAAGGGACCTAAATTTTCATTTGAAGGACTGTGAAGAAATTTTGATTCCGGTTAATCAAGAATTACAATCCTGGGATTTCGACCCAATCCAATCAGGGGCGGATCCAGCGCAGCTGGATGGGGGGGGGGGGCCCTTTGAGGGAAAGTTTTGAAACTTTGATGCTCTCAGATGCGCAAGTTTAAGTAGGTAAACAGTAGGCTGAATTGCTAGCTGTGTGAAATCTGCTTTTAAGCTTGAGTTACAGAAGGCTCTTTGTTGAGTTGCGAATCCCCTGCTGCAGGTTCGTTTCATTTCATAATAAATACACAAAAACACTTCAGCAGAATGTGTAACAGCATAAAATCGATGTAGATTGAAGAATCCAAATGTTAGGAATGTGTTTATTGTATTATACCGCTAATCTGAACATAAACTATACAAGGTGTGTAAAATAATTGAAACAGCCACCCTTCCCAGCGTATTGTACTGATTTTTCTCAGGGTTTTTTTGTATACGAGCACTGCTATAATGCCGATTCGTCCGCAGATATTGAAGTGTGTAATTCGCAAGAAGTTTGTTTGTTGCCGCCGTAGTAGTTAGTCCGCGAACGTGACCCGTTCTGAAACCCAAGAGTGAGTAGTGTGTGAAGAAAACCTGCCTAAAAAACATGATTGACTTACCACCGAACAATGTGCACCATTAGCGCTCTTACATGTCTTGAACTCCCGGTCAGCGGAATAGGTGCTTCGATAAATGAAAATTAAAAAAAAAAAATAATTGCAAGTTAAGTGGCTGGATGGAAACGGGATCGTAGGCAGATGTCAAGGAAGTAAATAAATGTGTTTTTCTAACAGGGTGGCTGATTTTTGATCGGGGCGGTGCGATTTTCAACGGGGCGATATATGTCCATATTTAATTTCAACGGGGCGGGCCGCCCCTGTGAAAACGGCCTGTGGAGAAGGCTGCTTGTGTATGATCCCCACTGTACTGTTACCCCATATGGGGGCACCTACGGAGTACGCCGTAGCCTTTTAAAAAGCTGAAAACGGGCACCTGCGGCTAATTCCGTATGTTTTTTGAATAACCCGCTACAATGGGGAATCCCCATAACGTCATCAGTTATCACCGTGCATTGCGATAACCGTCTCTTGACCTTGCCAACTCCATTGCTTCACTATTCTTCGTTGACGAGGGTTTCGGTACAAATTTTACCGTGTCCAAAGTTAGTCCAAGGGCCAGACACAACCAAGGCACAGGTTAGCTTTATATTCCCTTCCAGTGTCTCCCCGTACACTGGGCCAGCGATTGTCAGCAACTATTTTGCTGTGCCCTTAATAACTCCTTGCCTAACGCAGCCCTTACCATGTCCAAACTTAGTCCGAGTGCTGGACATAATGAAGGCACGGGTAAGCTTTTTATCTCATGCCCGAGGTCAATGAAACCCAGGGAACAAACTCATGTTTTATGCAGATTCAAACAAAAATATCCCACAAAATCGGCCAAGTTTGTTGCAGGTGTAGCCTACAACCAGGCACAACTGATAATCTATGATAGCCACAATGCCATTGATTGCATGTTCAAAGACAAAAAAACGACGGGGGGAATATGACTCAAGCGGCGGTCAGTCCAGCCATGAGATAAAAATACCAAAAAGCACACGTGCGAGTATGGACTCGCATTGTTGAGACAGAGTTGGAGCCGAAACTCGACTACTTCCCTTGAATTGCACTTACAATGGATTGAAGTGTATTTACATGCACAAAACCTATATCCGAAGCAACGGTTTTAGGTGACGTAAGCTTTTTCTTCCTTTACGTTATGCCAGACGTTTTTGACGCATTGTTATAATGACGTTAGACGTTACCTCATTTTTTTCACCCAAAGGGATGCAATGATGTCTCCTCGAGTGCGCTCCGTCCTTGCTCTGTTGTGGACTGCTCCAGGATACATCCAAATGGTGGCGATGATGTTGAATCGGGGAAATATCTTCGTTTAAATGGCATATTGTGGCATACAAAACCACTCGAGTGCCGGATTTCTGAGGTATCAGACTACACACGAGTGATGCTGTTTGGCTTGGAAACCCCCGAGACCGTGTGTGTATATATTCAAAAGGTCAACTGCATCAAAAACGGAAAAATATGAAGCTTAACACAGACCACCGCAAAAACATGCCGCTCTAAGTCAGTTGAAAGAAAGAAGGGTGCCGTCACCCACTGCCCACCATCACGTGAAACTTGAGATTGTGATATAGGCATATCAGTATGTACATGTAAAACAAAATTGAGGTTGAAAGAGACTGACCAGGTACTTACAATGTCTTGTACATTGCTCCCCTGTTTTTCAGCTGAGTGCCTCTTGTTATGGGAACGACCACGGAAGTAAACCAATGGCTTCAGCCTTTAAGAGAGGGAAATGACATTCATGACTTTATTCAACTGTGCATTTTATTTCATTGCTTGTAGTATATATCTAGATTAGAACATTTACCGCAGTTTATTGTACCTGTGTCTTATGTTATCACTTTGTTTTTTTATGCCATTTCAGTTTCTTCTTCTGCAAGTTTTGGGTATAATACTTGACATAGTAATGATTGGCGTTCACCAGCCTTTTGCCAATCAGAGATTTGAAAATATACTCCAAAATAGTAAGGCCACAGAGTCTCTTCATGTGTCTATTCCATGAAAATTGCAAAGGGATCAAAGTCGATTTCCGGCTTGACAGAGTTCTCCTTCTAACATACATCTGCCTTTTAACTCTTTCACTGCCAATAACGTTTTAAAACGTTATTGAAAATAGGTCGCTAAATTGCCAATAACGTTTCAAAACGTTATCTCGGTGTTTCCATCTACCCATCAAAAAGTAAACCAAACTATTGATTCTACGTTGATTTAAACCTCCCGCTATGTCTTTGGAAGTGTTCTTGGAAGCATTCGGTTCAATCTTGTCCCCAGGAAGTGGGTATTTCGAGTCAGGTGAATTGGTGAAGATAGACCAATTTGAGATCAATTTGCGTGATCAGCCTGATTCTGCTGATGATAATGACCAGGCAGTTGGGGGTAATGATATAAGTAGTTGTGACAATGACTCAGGTGATGGTGGGCAGGGGGCACCGTCTGCTGCAGGTGGGAATCAAGCTGCACGTGGCCGAGGGCATGGTCGAGGGCGCCAAAGAGGGCCCCCAGCTCCTGCTACAAAAAAGTGGTAAAAATGGCAAAAATGCTGACAAGATGGGGGGAAAACTTTAAAATAGGGCTGGCAGTGAAAGAGTTAAAAACAAGCAGATCTGTCAGCTATGGAGCAAATAGTATTTGATTGCCAACTGCCCCTTCTGCTGAATTGTTGCTTTGTGATAAAGTGAGGCGAAAATATTAAAAGAGGGTAGGGTGAAGTTAGTTTGTTGTGGCAATATTATTTTGCTCTACCGTGTATGGAATTTTATGAAAGGTGATGTGAAAGGAATAGTATCATGAACAAACTTTGGATGCTGTATGTAGTATAAATAATGTTGCGTGTGCCAATCTCCTTGGACCAGCTTCTGCCTTATCACCCAGCCGTATGCAGAATTTCCCCAAAACATGATCCTGGCATCCCCTTTTGGCCACTGCATCTGCTCACAACTAAAACTCTTGTCTTTGTAATGCAGAACAACATCATTCCAGTTTCCTGTTCCTGTTTCAATGTGCTCACTGAGCCTCATCTTCCCCAAATAACCAGCACTTTTTAAAATTCCTTACAGTCTTTCCTTTTCACAGTCCTTTTCTCAAATAACCAAAGATTTGGCCTTAACAGTTTCAGTCCCATGTTAGGGAGCTTTTATAATACTGTGGCATCTGGCTAATAGTGGTGTAATTTCTGGTCTCCAGGCAACCATCTTCCAAATCTCTTTTTGCCATTTTGTAGCCAGTGGTAGTAGAGAGTGAGGACATTTTATGGTCAGTGTATCAGATAAGGCTACATCACATATCACTTGACAATTTTTTCAAGGTCACAGAGGACAAACTCTAAAATTTCACCAATGGTGCTATTTTTCCTCACTTTCTGACAAAGAGTATTCAAATTTGACATGTAGACACCTAGTATTAGACATCTCTTCATATTGATGTAGATTTGGGTCAGTGTGACCTACTTTTCAGGTGTAAGTAGGTCAAGGTCATAAAACCCAATGTGGGTCATATGTCAAGAAACTTTCAATATGTGATATTCAAATGACTGTCATTGATCTATACAAGCTTAATATTGTGCTAGAATCATATTGACCTTGGCCAAATTTCCATGGTCACAGAGGTCAAACTCTGCGTATCTATAATTGTATCCGCATTTGTTTTATTGAGAACAGGTGAGCACATTGCCTCTGGTCATTTCACTATTGATGATTTAGCATATTTTAGGTTGTCCAAAACTTTTGCCAGACATTTTGAAATTCAAAGGAATTCCTTCAGAACATCCACCCTCTCCCTTCTTCAGGCATCCCTGGAACCATGAACAAACTTTCTCACCTAACCCCTTATCATCCCACCTCCGGTTGGACTGGCTGATTGCAATGTCTTCTTAAAAGTATCTCAGATTGCATTGCTTGGGTAGAGTGGTGCCCCGCAAATCTGTTTCCAGTTTCATTTGCGAATAACCTAAAGGCCAATGACCTAAAAGACATAATATTAACATCTATTTTTATGCCCCTGACAACATTAAGGGGCATTATTTCGTTACTCTATAGGATTCCCTTAAGTTTGCCAAATTTTATTGTTTCTGATAAGTCCCAAGTTAACGCATAATAACACCTTGAACCCTTTTGCGCCAACTGATGTTTATAGACGCAATTACGCTTATTCCTGGGCTTCAACCCTTTCGCACCCATATATTTTTTTATTGTGCATGTACCGTACACTCTGGCCTCATACTTTTTAGGAAAAACACTGAAAATAACTTCACTTTTCATCCCCGGGTCTAAAACTTGGGGTCATTCGGTGGAACTTTAAACCTTTTTTCACTTCAAAAATTGTCGAAAATGTATTTCATTGAATACAGGTGTGAAACTTTCAGTAAACAATGATAACAATATAAGCTAATAGCTGGAAATGTCCCTGGTAAAATAAATTAACCCATTGGGGGTCAAAATCTTCTGGTCACTCCGTGCAAGGGACAAATTTTTCTTACTAATTTTCAAAAATTGTAAATTATCTTGAAATGATTCTAAGGAATGTACCTTTGGTTAATTATCATTGAAAACATATATTACTTGGCAGAAACATTTAGAAAACAATTAGAAGAAGACCCATTGTTGGGTCTAGGTGGCAGTTGGGTCATATCCTTGATTTATTACCAAAAACCAAACTTCAAAGAGCCCTAGATTAGCATTAAACACAAAAACTCAAATGAAATGAAATTTTCCCAACATATTTTAAGCTTACCTCTCTGAGAGGAGAGATGAGCTTATCTTATGGCACAGCGTCAGCGTCCATCTCCCATCCCCGTCCATTAGCAAGGCCAGTTTGTAACTATTGAAGCTATCGACTTGAAACTTGGTACATATGTAGCCAACTGTTATGAAACCTTGCAGCCTTCGGTCTGGTTCGAATCCTGGTTTGGCCACCAAGGGGCAAAAATTATCGAAAAACAAAGGGCATGATCATTGGTAAATTTTTATTGTACATAATAAACTGTCCGTGAGGGAGGTGAGCACAATGGCCCTGGCCATTTCTTTTGTTTTTACGTCACTGTACCCACCATCTTGAACTGAGAGCTTACTCATGTTTAAAACCCACTCTGGGTGTGAGCATAGTAATAATGAACACACATTTAGCATGGTCATTCTTTAAAATGTGTTTTTGTCTCTTCTGTACTTTCCAAATTTGGGCATTATCTTTGGTAAAGTAAGATGTACCAATAGCAAGTTATGTGCGAGATCTAAACTAGAAAACTTATCACGCTGAGCTTAAAGATTTTTGTCTGGGGTTAATAGTTATGGAAATATTTATGATTCTATTGTACACTGCCAATTTTATAATCTATCATTTTTCTCTTTCAGCTGACATGAGGAATGAGTACAGATTCTCTCTTGGGTATCCTATTTTCATGTTCTTGATTGAGCCTATCTCTGATTCACTCAGCCTATTAAAGTGGTTCTGTGTTTTAAATACAACTTATTAATATGTGACCCGCCATGACAAAACAGGTCGCATGTCGCTCTGAGCTTGACAGGTTGAGACAGACTGGTTGTTCATTTCACCATTGTCTGCCTTTTGTAAAATCGGAGCATATCAATTTCTTCTATTATGTCCTGGTGTCATTTTAGGCTCATCTTCTGTGCGACATGCGACTCATTTTGTCGTGGTGGGTCACATATTATATACCAAAGGGCCAACAAAGACAAGGCACTTGCGTTGGTTACTTTCTGGATGTTTTGGTCAGAATTTTTCTTAAAATGTCATATGACCAAAGCCAAAATCACATTTATGATTGCTGATTAATTGAATATGACACCTAATGCACTGGATTTGCCTTAGAAATGATATAAGAGTATTTCTGCTCTGTTTTCTTTATTGCTAGATTTGTCTTGATCTGTGTTTTAAGGTGTTGAGTGGGGGTTTTGGGGTATTTCTGACTATTTTCGAGATCTTGGGATTACAAGCACTGTTTTGGCATTGAAGCAAAGGCTGGAGAGAAATGGCTGATAGAGTATTGACAAAAATCTATCGGTAGCTTATATTATGTTTTCTTAACATATTGTTCAGTATGAGTATAGTGAATTTGCTTCTAAAGCCTTTCACGAGTTTCATTGTCTACCGGATATACCAGGAGCGAGGAGGCAGCTATGGAGACTTTGGAATACCTGGCATTCCTGGATTAGGTGTGTATAATTGTTGGAGTATCCTGGTTTCATCCAAAACTAAACATATGCAAGTTGATCATTAGGCAGGTTTTCGTAACCCTCTATATAAATGATGAAGTACGAAGTACATGTAAATGCATTTAATCAAAGGTTTTGAAGATTTTCTGATTCCTTTTTCCACTCAGTATGCAGGCCAATTTATCAATCCCATGAATAAAATCATAGAGGAGTCAATGACACCTCGGACCTTTGTACTTCGTTGTTTGTAAGGATGTCAAAAACCACTCTACATTCAGAGGATCTCGGGGAATGTAAAGACTGCATTCCCATCCCCCCAATTTTTTTTCTCTGTAGTCGGTTCGGAATTGATTGGAAAAAAATGAACAGAAACAAGCACGTCAAAAAGGTGGAGCTCAAGCTAAATCTGCTGAACAAGTGAACAGTTTGTGCCAAAAAATTCATATACACTTATTCTAAGGTTCATATGCAAGTCCTTTTGAGGGTAGATAGTTCTTTGTGGCAGAATCTATTCTTTTTGGCTCACCATAGGGGAGTCCATACAATACCTGTCTGTCGTTGTCATCGTCTGTATCCTGTTTCAAAAACAGTGGCACATTTCTTAGCCGCTAGGGCTATGAACTTGAAACTTTGTGCGCATGACCAACCCAGGTCAGGTGACCCTGACTTTCAGTCTAACCTGATTCTCGACTTGGCCACCAGGGGACCAAAAGTTAAAATCTAAAAAGTGCGATATCTCGCTTATAAGCAACTCGTTTTCGCAAAAAAATTTATGGAAAGTTCTCCTAGCAAGGATACATCACATATCATACGTGTTTTTTATTTTACCTCATTTTCAAGGTCACATAGGTCAAATGGCGCAAATTGGCCATTTGAGTGTAACAATGGCACATTGCTAAACCACTATATCTATGAATTTGAAATTTGGTACACATAATCCCCTATGTCAGATAACTTCTGACGCTGAAATTCGGTTTGACCTGATTCTCAACTTTGCCACCAGAGGGCCAAAACTGAAAAGGTAGAAAGTGCAATATCTTGCTTATTAGTGACTTGTTTTTAGATAATACTTTTATTGTAGGTACTCAAAGCCAGGATAAATCACATGTCATTCCAATTTCGATTTGACCTATATATTATACATGTAGCATGTTCGTTAAACCAGCATCAGTTCCTAACCACCAAATATCTTTACGGTGAGCACAATGGCCCATGGCTTTTTCATTTGGCCAAGACTCTAAAATGTAGGTTCCCTTAAAACGTTATTAATGCTTCTGTAACAATAAACAAGACCTACATGTCATTAGTGGCCCAATGTTTTTCCACATGTTAGGAGTGTTCTCTTTGGCGACTGCTGATAGTGATAGACTTCAACATTTGCTTGCTCACAGGAATAGTAAAAATTTGATGCAAGCTTAAACTAATTGTCTGAGTGCTGTTCTTGATTTACTTAAAAATTTATATTATTCTGATTGATCTTATGTGTCTTGGCGCATGTGATTTCATGAGAGAGGCTACATGAGTCATATATCAAGAAACCTTCACTCTGTGGTCTTCAAATGTTAATGATTGATATGAGCAAGGTTAACATAGGGCTAAAACATTTCAACCTTGACCTAGTTTCCAAGGACAAAGGTTTAATTTCACTTGCATGTTTCGCTACTATTTGTCACAGACTGTTCAAATCTTATATGTAGACATCTCGATGGAGTGATTGCCATGTTATTCATTGATAAGCGGTTCAAACCCCAGTTCCGACACGGTCTTTTTGGCTCACTGTAGAGGGTTCTATATAACACCGCTGTGACCGTCGTCTGTCGTCATCGTCGTCTGTATCCTGTTTCAAAAACAGTGGAACAATTCTTAACCACTGGAGCTATGAACTTGAAACTTTGTACACTGGACCCTCCAGGTCAGGTGACCTCTAACAATGAATTTCAGTCAGATCCGATTCTTTACTTGGCCCCTAGGGGGCAAGAAGTGGAAACCTAAAAAGTGTGAGATCTCTCTTATGAATGACTTGTTTTCGATAAAATGTGTATTGTAGGTTCTCCTAGCAAGGATACATCTAATATCATACGGGTTTTTGATTTGACCTAATTTTCAAGGTCACAGAGGTCAAATGGCGTAAATTAGCCGTTTGAGTGTAACTATGGCATGTTTCTTAACCGCTTCAGCTTTGAACTTGCAATTTCATACATATAACTCCCTACGTCATATAACCGCTGACACCTAATTTTGGTCTGATCCGATTATTGACTTGGCTACCAGGGGGCCAAAACTAAAAAAGGTAAAAGTGCAATATCTCGCTTATTAGCGACTTGTTTTCGATGATATTTTTATGGTAGGTACTCCTAGCAAGGATACATCATATATCTTAAATGTTTTTGATTTGACCAAATTTCAAAGTCACAGAGGTCAAATGATGTAAATATGGTATGTTTCTTAATGAAGAAAAGGATAAAATGAATAATGCTTATCCTCCTTTTTAGCTCACCTCTTAGCAGAGGTGAGCTTATCCCATACCGTGGCGTCCGTCGTCCGTCGTCGTCGTCGTCGTCGTCCGTCGTCCGTTAGCAGGGCACGTTTCGTAACTGTTAGAGCTATTGAGTTGAAACTTGGTACACATGTACCCTTATGTAATGACACCTTGGAGACCAAGTTTCGGTCCGATTCGTTTCATGGTTTGGCCACCAGGGGGCCAAACGTTAAAAGTGAAAATATGCAATATCTCCCCTAATAGTAGTCGGGAAATTTTGAAAAAAATATGGTAGTTACTTCTAGCAAAGGTGCATCATATATCCTCCGGGTTTTTGATTTGCCCTCCTTTTCAAGGTCACAGAGGTCAAATAGTGTAAATTGGCCGTTAGGATGTAACGATGGCACGTTTCTAAACTGCAATGACTATTGATCCCAAATTTGGTGCACATTTACCCCTTAGTCAGGTAATCTCAGGGACCGAAGTTTGGTCCAATATGATTCACCACTTGACCACCAGGGGGCAAAATCCAAAAACCTTAAAAATGTGATTATTCCTTAACTTCTTGCCCGATTGCCACCAATTTGATATCATGGGTACATCTAACCACCATACAGTATATGTCACACAGGTTTTTAATACGACCTTCTTGTCAAGGTCACAGAGGTCAAATGGCGTAAATTGGCCGTCAGGCCGTAACTATGGCACGTTTCTTAACTGCAATGACTATTGATCACAAATTAAGTACACATGTACCCCTTGGTCAGGTGGTCTCAGGTACCGAAGTTTGGTGCGATCTGATTTGCCGTTTGGCCTCCAGGGAGGGGGCCAAATCCTAAATTCTTCAAAATGCCATTATTCCTAGTATTACTTGCCCGATTGGCACCAATTTTATATCATAGGTACATCTAATTCTAACAACCATTCAATGTGTCACCCGGGTCTTCTTTGATTTGACCTACTTTTCAAGGTCACAGAGGTCGAATGTACTGTAAATTGGCCATTTTGGGGAAATTGTAATTGCTTGGACCTACATCAAACCTAACACTACATGACACAACACCATGCTCTTTATCCATCTTTCCTCCACATGAGGTGAGCACAATGGCCCTGGCCATTTCATTATGCCTTTCTGCTCCAGTTCTATGATATGAACAATATTTGAATTTTCAGTGTTGTCTTTATATTCTTTTCCTTTACAGGCGGCAGCAGCAGTGGAGGTCCAGGCTACGAGAATATTGATCGTCAGTCTTCAGGAAATAACAGTGTTGAGACAGCAGAACCCCACCAGAGCTTTGAGAAACCATACGAGCAGCCATAAAAGCAAGAGCTGGTGTTGATCCATTTTATCATGAGTTTCATGGTTTCGTGTCCATTTGTATTATGTGATCCTGCCGAATCTACATATAGGACTTCTCTGTCAAGGGTACCGCTGCCAAATAACCAGCTTTTCTCATTCTAATCTCTGCAAATTAGATAATTTCCAAATTTTTGTAGCAACTTCTGCAGGCATGGTGCCCTTTTAATATGATAGTGTGTCTCTGTTTCATAAGTAGGTAGCATGAACCTGTTCTTCTGCATGTTGTTTCTCACTTGCAAGGTGGCATTGCTATTTGCTTCCATCTTACTACTTGTTTTTAAGTAGTCCTCCTGCTGTGTGGAGTTAGTCTAAGAATGTTTTTAACATTCCAACACCATGTGCGAATATCAGAAGTATTTCTTTGAAGACAAAATAGTGCAAATTGTAATAGTTGATGACCATAATTATGAAAAAATCAATTCCATTTAAAATTTAGCTAAATTATGCCTGATATATTGTAGAATTTAACTATATCATTACCACATGTATTTTCATCATCAAGGATCAAAATATATTCCCCATTTTTATGTTATCAAACAAAATCAGATAATCGTTTGACAAGTATAAAGTACAGTGACTTGAATCGTAGATTGTCAGAAGTGAACCATACCGGGAGTGATAGAGTAGCAGCCCAATGGCTTTTACTTACTTTCCCTTTGATGAGTGGCGGCGTCCTCCTGGTGCATGTCAGAGTATTTACTGCCAAGTGTCCCAGCCAAAGAGGTATGGTACAGGTACATGTATTAATGAATTGGACACTTTAATATAATAGCTGACAGGTCAAATATATACTCTTAGTCATATAAATGTTTTATGCTCGCTGTTGTGAGAAGTCAGGTTAGTCTGAAGCTGAGCATCAGTAATGTCAGTAGTGTGTTGCATCTTCTGAGCAGTGCACAACTGAAAGCGAGGTCATTCTGTGCTGTATGAGACTATATGATAAACTTCACTGTGGGTCTTCTGAGAACTCAATACCCTGATGGCACAAGTCGGAACTTGACACATGGATTGGACTCGTGCTAGCTGGTACAGTCATGTATAAACAGTCGTGCTTGTCAAAGGTGAACCCTTGTGTTGAATGAGACCATTGGTAATATTGGCAAAAGGTTTAGAACTGCACTCTCTGGTGTGGGCTGGGGATGTCCTCGCTATCTGTTGTTCCCTAGATATCATTTAAGTGTGTATTCGATCTGTCAATCCAAGTTGTAAATTCTTGTTAAAACAATGATTTAAATGTGCTTATATTTTTTAAGTTGTAATTTTGTCCCTGAAGTCTCACTGTGTGATAAGCTGAAACAATTTACTGCCTTTAGGTACACTTTCTAAGGAAGTTTCATCATGAAATGTGGTTGGATGATAGTTCAGAAGTAAAGGTCATAGTTATGGCTTGATACATCAGCTAAATTTCAGTTCAATCTGAGTCTTGCTTTGGCCACCAGGGGGCTAAAACTAAAAAGGTAAAAAGTGCAATATCTTGTTTATTAGGGACTTGTTTTTCGATAATATTTTTATGGGAGGTACTCTAAGCAAGGATACATCACATATCGTATGGATTTTTGATTTGATCTACTTTTCAAGGTCGCAGAGGTCAAATGGCTTAAATTGGTTGTAAGGCCTTAACTAGGGCACGTTTCTTAACTGTAGTGACCATTGATCTCACATTTGGTAAACATGTACAGTACCCTATAGTCGGGTGATCCAAGGACAAAAGTTCGGTTTGGTCTTATTAACAGCTTGGCAAGTCCAGGGGGCCAAATCTGCAAACCTTAGAAATAGGATTATTGCTTAACTACTTGCCTGAGTGCCACCAATCGGATATCATGGGTACATCTAACCACCATGCGGTATTATATGTCATATGGGTTTTTGACTTGACCTACTTTTCAAGGTCACAGACTAGGTTAAATATCATAAAATTTCCATTTGGCTTTATACTATATTGGCTATATAGTATAGCATGTTTCTTAACCAGCATGAATTCTATACGGTGAGCACAATGGCCCCTGGCCTTTTCTTTACACTGTTTATTCAACTGTCAGCAGAGTGCGTTGATGTGTTTAGGTGTCCTTAGATCCAGCACATGACAGATTTGTAAAAAGGTGTGTAACTCAAGGTCCTTGACCAAATACGGCTCATTTCTTTCATTTTCAAGTGATAGCTCTGGCTAACACAACAGCCATAAACAATGCCCCTATCAGGTCCCTCAGAATATCCCCTCAACCAGATCAGTCCAGGAGCTGAGTGATTTTTATTCAACATGCAGGGTACAAATTAATTATTTTATTGTGGTGTGGGATAGCGTATGCCTGCCTGACCAGAGAAACCCAATTCCTAAGTTTTTCCAGTGGTGGGTGTAGGAGATGGATGGGTTAGAATTTTGTTAATGTCTTCATCATTGGACCAGGAATGGTGGGTGTAGGAGATAGAGGGGTTAGGATGTGTGTTGATGTCTTCATCATTGGACCACAAATGGTGGGTGTAGGAGATAGATGGGTTAGAATGTGTGTTAATGTCTTCATCATTGGACCACAAATGGTGGGTGTAGGAGATAGATGGGTTAGAATGTGTGTTAATGTCTTCATCATTGGACCACAAATGGTGGGTGTAGGAGATAGATGGGTTAGAATGTGTGTTGATGTCTTCTTCATTGGACCACAAATGGTGGGTGTAGGAGATAGATGGGTTAGAATGTTTGTTAATGTCTTCTTCATTGGACCACAAATGGTGGGTGTAGGAGATAGATGGGTTAGAATGTGTGTTAATGTCTTCATCATTGGACCACAAATGGTGGGTGTAGGAGATGGAAGGGTTAGAACTTTTGCTGATGACTTCATCATTGGACCAAAAATGGAGCTTTGTACAGGACAACAAGCAACTCCGAGGACTATGGGCTTGATACTTTAAATGTATGACCCCCTAGGTCAGATGACCTCTGAAAGCAAATTTCTGTCCAATGTGATTCTTGTCTTAATGACTGTTAATGACTGTATCACCTCATAATTTTATCACATGTACTCTCATGGTCAAAAGTTTATGGACACCAGTTTTCCTCAATTTTCCCAAAAACCACATGGTCAAAAATTGCCTGGGTACTACTGATGTGTAGAGAAATTCATAGGCTATAAGATGAGGTTAACTTTGCCGACGGGTATTATGATGTAATGATGCTGTGATGTAATTTGTATCGACACCCCCAAATAAACTTTTTTATGAACCATTTTTCTCTGGGTTTTTATGACTCCAGCTCTCTCTCGAGCTGAAGTCAGTATTGTTGTTGCTCAGCCGAGTCTAAAGTTTCTTGTACAATCACGTGACCTCAGGAATACTCTAGCTTTCATCAATGTTTTTCGCCAATCTAAGGATTTAGTGTTTTAAACTGTATTTTACAACAACGTGTTTCTTCTGGTGAAAGAATACCAGAAAAAAATTGATTAATAAAAAAGTTGTTTAGGGGTAGTCCATACAAATGACCTCGCAGAATCATTACATCATTACACCTGTCGCTATATTTAGCCTCATCTTATAGCCTAAGAATTTCTCTACACATCGGTAGTACCCTGGCAATTTTTGACCCAGTGGTTTTCGAGAAAATTGAGGAAAATCATTGTCCATAAACTTTTGACTATAAGTTTACTTCCAATTGGGATGCATAACAAACGTGGGTTTTTGATTTGACCTACTTTTCATGCTCACGGAGGTCAAAAGACGTAAATTTTACATTTTGGTTAACTATTGCACATTTCTCAACCAAAGTTTGATCTGATGAGCACAATGGCCACTTGCCTTTTCGTGATTTGGAAAACGTTTCTTTTCAACATTGCCGCCTTGTGATTTTGTCACTACAAGGCCACTATTGTGGACATAAATCGGTATTACACACCATGAAGTCAAATTTATAATCAAACGCATGACCATCGGCGTCCATTTTCACACTGATGACAAGAAATAGTCTAGTGTTGGCTGCAAATGGTCCTGCATCGGAGTAAGAATTGGGCATAACTCAAAAGCAGGTTCCTTAATTCATTTCATACTACTGTGCGATAGATGGGTGGGATGAGGCAGCGGCCCAATTGATCTTCGGTGCAATCTAATATTCAGCATTGCGGCAAGGCACACATCTTTAATTTCCTATTCCTGACTGTAAGTGGACAACTGGTTCTTCATCAACTTCCTTTCGGTGATCGAGAGGTGTTAAGTGGAAGAGGTGTCCTATAGATATTGCCTATCTATTGCACTTTGTTCAACTTCGATATTTGGTTCAAAGGTCCATGCCTCAATACATGCTTAATCAGTGTGGGCATTTTCGCAAACGTGCTCGTTCGTCAAAATATAGCATATATTAGCAACATTAGCTTTGGCTATTATGCACTTGTTTTGGTATCCAGTATGTCTAATTAGGTTGTTAGCAGAATAACAGGTGTCGTGAATTTTTTTGCGAAAATCTATTTGAGACAGGAATACTATTCTATTTTAAAAGATTCCATTTGTATTTGCAATTCATTTTGTAAATTTTAATTTCATTCCAATCGCTGTTAAGGTCGATCTATACCTATGCGTGGCGCAAAATTGCCCAACTTGTAATGATGATACATGACATATCACGCAAGATTTTGATTTGTCCCCAAGGTCTCGGAGGTCAAATAGTAAAAATTGGCTGATGATGGCACGTTTCATAACAACTACAGCTATTGACATGAATTTGGTAACCTTGCTGACTTAATTTTGGTCTGGTTCGATTCATCAGGTGGCCAAAAACAATAACATGTCGGGGAGGGAGGTGAGTACAATGGCCCTGGCCATTTCATTAATTTAAGAAATGTTTCTCTCTCGAAAGTTTGGAATAAATAAGAATTTAGTCCAGCTTTTTCAAATGGCTGATTACATCTCACACATTCACAGCCAATGAGGTTCTGACAATATGCTTAGAATCACATTGGAAACGGTGCACTGTTTAAGGAGATATTGTATTAAATAGGTGCCGATATCATTATGAGCTAGACTGTACAAATTCATGACCATGTGTGCTTGACCATACGGTGTCAAATTCAAGAAAGACTTGTCAGTTCTATGCTTAATCATTTAAAACTTGCTGGTTTTGAAATAGATACAGTGAGGTAGGTGTATATTATTGATATTGTTAAAGGGTGGCTGGTATTTAGGTCCAAATATATAACATTCTAATGTATTACTTACTGTTCACGTAAATATGTTTGCGAATATAAATTGCAGTGAAACACCTTTATAGAGTGCAAAAATAAAGCTCTGCCGAACAAAAATCAATGTGGGTATCAGGGCCGTTTAGACGACAGGAAAAAAGCCACATGCGATCCGATTGAATGTGAATGTGGTCTAAATTTTTCTCGTCTAAATGCAAAATGATCCGGATCAATGTGGTCCTATTTGGATTTTAAAAAAACATCGATCGAGGTAGTTTTAATCTAGATGCATCCGGATCAAAAGCGTCGTTCCAAATGGATACCGAATTCGGATTCATTTTACCTGGGCGCATGCGCACTAACATATTTTTAACACCTCCACAAGCAACAGGTATATATTGAAGAGTTCCACATCTACAGAAATGCGTCTAGATGAAACTGGATTGCGCTGATCATCTAAATGCGCGCAATTTTTTAGACCTGAATGTGGTTCGATCGGATCACATCCGGATCCGGTTCGAATGTGTTTTTTTTCGCCTGCCGTCTAAACGGCCCTATTGTTGTGGCAGAAGAGGAATGGGTTCATAAAATGTATGGACAATAACGGAAGAAATACATGACGGAAATGAAAAAAATACCGATTTCCATCAAGAATTTGTCTGGTCGATGGCTTTTTCAAAGGCTTTCTCTTCAGGAGAAAAAAATTACCATGATCGTATTTAGCCTCTAACATTGTTCCCCACGAAAACATACTTTATGGACCTTATATTTTCGTGAACAGTATGTGACTTTTGACTTATTCGTGTATATTACTGGGAATTGTCCCAAGTTATTTGTATCATGTCTTTTATTCATTGTGAGGGAGCACAATCTGTAAATTACTTGAATAGGTGAAAATAATTTATAAATCAATCTTTCAGTTGAAAAAAATAATACTTGCTTTGAAATTTGATTGTTGTTTTTTGTCCATCTAGACTGACAAATTTGTGATCGAAATGGGTATCAAGTCGCATTTTGGGCATAGAGTTATCAAAATGTTCATATACAGTAGTTCAGGCAAGAGTCCGCGACACATAGTCTTAAGTCATGGGCTTATTAGTTTAGGTGAAGAGCCGATATTTGATTCCACTCCCATCGTTGTTATATCCGCACTTTCGGAGAAAGTTCGGATAAAGTTAGGATATAATGTTTTTATCAGGATTGTCGGGCTGAACGTCGGGCCGTCCGTCCGTCTGTATGTCACACTCTTGTGACCTCTCTACATTCTGAACGAGTTCGCCTAGACATTTCATATTTGGTGTGCACGTGTATCGGGTGAATATCATGGCCAAGTTCGATAAGGGCTGATTTCGCACTCAAGATGGCCGACTGTCCGCCATTTTGTTGTAAAACTTGCAAATGCCTTGTGACCTCTACATTCTGAACGAGTTCGCCTTGACATTTCATATTTGGTGTGCACGTGTATCAGATGAATATCAAGGCCAAGTTTCATAAAGGCTGATTTCGCACTCAAGATGGCCGACTGTCGGCCATTTTGTTGTAAAACTTGGAAATGCCTTGTGACCTCTCTACATTCTGAACGAGTTCACCTAGACATTTCATATTTAGTGTACACGTGTATGGTGTAAATATCAAGGTCAAGTTCGATAATGGCTGATTTTGCATTCAAGATGGCCGACTAGTGGCCATTTTGTTGCAAAACTTGGAAATGCCTTGTGACCTCTTTACATTCTGAACGAGTTCATCTAGACATTTCATATTTGGTGTGCATGTGTATTTGGTGAATATCAAGGCCAAGTTTGATAATGGCTGATTTCGCACTCAAGGTGGCCGACTAGCGGCCTTTTTGTTGTAAAACTTAGAATTGCCTTGTGACCTCTCTACATTCTGAACGAGTTCACCTAGACATTTCATATTTGGTGTGCTCATGTATGGGGTGAATAATAAGGCAAACTTCGATAATGGCTGATTTCGCATTCAAGTTTGCCGACTGGCGGCCATTTTATGTAAAACTTGATAATGCCTTGTGACCTCTCTATATTCTGAACGAGTTCACTTAGACAGTTCATATTTGGTGGGCAGGTGTATGGGGTGAATATCAAGGTCAAGTTTAATAATGGCTGATTTCGCATTCAAGTTTGCCGACTGGCGGCCATTTTATGTAAAACTTGATAATGTCTTGTGACCTCTCTATATTCTGAACGAGTTCACTTAGACAGTTCATATTTGGTGTGCAGGTGTATGGGGTGAATATCAAGGTTAAGTTCAATAATGGCTGAGTTCGCATTGAAGATGGCCGACTGGCGGCCATTTTGTTGTAAAACTTGATAATGCCTTGTGACCTCTCTATATTCTGAACGAGTTCACTTAGACAGTTCATATTTGGTGTGCACGTGTATGGGATGAATATCAAGGTCAAGTTCGATAATAACTGATTTTGCATTCAAGATGGCCGACTTGCGGCCTTTTCGTTGTATATCTTGGAAATATCTTGTGACCTCTCTACATTCTGAACGAGTTCACCTAGACATTCTCGCTATAGAAATAGACTACCCAAAACAACAATAAAAGCCACTCCAATCATCAGCTTCCTTCTTTACTATTCTATTCTATTTCATTCCATAACACTACCAGCAACCTGATTTCACCAAAGTGCGGATATACTAGCGTTTGCCAGCAAACGCGGTGCCTCTAGTTCCTTTTGTTGTGCCGAAGGCATTTTTTCCCTTGAGAGAAATGTGTCTCATTTTCACCATGGTAAATCCGCAATTCACCGTGGTATTAAACTGACAGCACTTCAACGTGGTGAATTGGGACGGTGAAATATTTCACCATAATGAGCATGGTAAAATCTACATTCACCATAGCGAGCAAGGTAAACTCTGATTTCACCATTGTGAATGCTGAATCTGAGTTCTTTTTCGTAAGGGCATGGCCTCCCAACGAGCCGTAAACAGTTGCATCGCTCACACAAGTCGCGCCGCAGAGGGAGACATGATTACCCTGTTCGCATTATACAGAGTGGTCCAGAAAAACGTAACCGGTTACTTCCACTACCAGTGGGTCAAAACCATTGATACCAGTGGATGGGGAATCTTTCCTGAAGGATATTCAATTGATATCAAGATCGACCGATTCTGTTCAGTAGTTTTTGTTGTAGAGACGTTTTTTTGAAGCAAGGTTGGAGTCCCTTTGGCCAGGTTTAATGCAGAAAAACGAAAGGCACTTCTGTTGTAGGTTACAAACATCTCGGTGGTGTGCTGAGGCCTGGCCATGCTAACACGACCTTTACTCAGTTTCAAATGTCGCCATTATATAAATACTGCCCGCCACGGAGGGTAACATGACGAATGTCGCCCCGCCGGGATGCAATGTCTTTCGAGGCTTTGCGAGGGAGACACACGGTCACGTGACGTGTATCAGCCAATCATATTTACGGAATCTCACACTTGAGGTATGAGATTATCTCATGTCAGTTTTATTACCTAACATTTAATCCACCTTACTTAGTTCAATTTACTCCTCTCCTAGAGGGATTCCCCATCCGCTAAAAGGTCTTAACCCCCCCCCCCCCCCGCGGTTGTGAAAGTATCTGGTTGCGTTTTTTCTGGACCACCCTGTAACGTGTGCCGTTCTTTGGAACTCCTTATCAGTTGTACTAATGGTCGTGTGGTGGTGATGCTGAAGTTATGGAGGAGTTGTCCAAAACGATTTCTTTGTCAAAATTTTCCAAAAAACGCCATAAAACGATAGATTTCATGCAAATTACGTTGTGAGAATGTTGGGTATACTTATTTTCAAAGTATGGAATCGAGTTCACCTTCAACATTGTTTAAGTTAAGACCCTTTTCGCAGGTACTCAGTTTGTGGCCTCTAAATGGTGTTATCCGTCTTTACATACAACTCGCAAGGATTGGGATAGACTAGACTATATTGCTGACCTACATAAAGTACATGATATCTGTCTCATTCAAGAAACGTGACTCCTAAATGACAATCTTAGCCGCCTCCAGGAGAGCATTCCTGGCAATAACTCGCATGGTGTCTCTAGCATTGATGACTCGACCTTGTTAATAGGTCGACCGCATGGTGGTTGTTCAATCCTTTGGAGAAAGTCCTTATTATGAGAAGCCACACCTGTGACTGAAAGCACACGCATATGTGCCGTTAGATTTCAGTTCACTACTGTTTTTAGTATACTTGTGGTTAATGTTTACACGCCATGCGACTTTATCCCGGCAAACCTTCCGTAACATAGGGCAAATTAAGATGAGGTAGCGAGTACTGCACTTTTGTTCGGAGTCGATCAAATCATCCTGGGTGGTAGTGACCTTAACACCGACACTCGGATAAATTTCCAAAACACAGGATGCCTTAGAGCCTTCCTTGAGACAGAAAATCTAGTTAACAGCCTATCGCTCCCTGTTGCTGATGTGCCATTCACATTTGAAAGCAAATTGATGGTCAGAGGTCCGTTTTGGATCAATTTATTGTCAGTGAGAACGTTCTGTCTCATACTGATCGCTATGTGTCGCTGTATGATGGAAATGATGGAAATGATCTATCTGATCACTATCCAGTGTCGGTCACACACAGACACAGATCGGCAAGACGAGATTGATGGTGCGAGACCGGCAGAATTACGGCAACCTGAGGAAACCAAAAGTAATTGGTATAGAGCTAACTAAAATGACTTGTTACAATGCAAGAACAGTCTCCACAATCTGCTTACTGCAATTCAGGGGCGTGCACAAACCTGCGCTGCACACGAACCATGATCATTCCATCAATGAGCTATGACAATATCGTACTTGCTTGCATTCAGGCAGGTCAGCGCCATCTACCGAAATCTTCAGCCCACACCAAAGACTGTTGTATTCCTGGGTAGATGAGGATATGGCAGAGTACAAACGTAAAGCTATTTTCTGGCACAACCCATGGAAAACCAACCGAACTCCGCGGAAAGGGCTCGTTGCCGAAATCAGGCGTCGGACGCAGGCGCAATATCATTTAGCAGTCAAGCAAGCAAAAAATAATTCAGAAAAGCGCAAAGCTAACAAAATAGCCGATTCTCTTCTAAACAAAAACAAAGCCGATTTCTGGTCAGAGGTCCGAAAAATTAATGAATCATCTCAGAAACTTCCAAACATGGTCGACGGAATTACCAGTAAAGCTGCTATTGGTGACCTTTTTGCCAGAAATATACAACTTTGTATGACTCAGTTTCCTTTGATGGACAGTTAATGATTACTACTCTTCATGACATAGACTGCCTTGTTTCATCCAAATGCTCATGTGCTAATAGTTCAATGACATGTAATCAGCAACATTTTACAACAGTGGACGCGATTGCTTCCTGTGTAGGTTACTAAATTTTAACTAGAATGACGGTTTGCTCGGGCTATCAACCAGTCGTACAAAGCATGGCGCCACAGGCTCCATACTTTGCTATCCGTTCTGTTCACTGCTATGCTACGGCACGGACAAGTTCCACCCGACATTATTACAATTAGTACAAGTATTCCTATTCCTAAAAATGCCAAGTTATCTCTAAACGATTCCTCAAATTACATGACCATTGAACTCAACAGCATTATTTCCAAGCTTTTGGAAACCGTCATTCTTTCTAAAGCTAAGGAACGACTTCAGTCCTTCGATATGCAGTTTGATCATAAGAAGGGCGTTTCCACCACCAGTTGCACATTATGTTGTTAATAAATCAATCAAATATTATCTCAATGGTGGGTCTCGGGTGTATGCGATGCTGCTTGACGCTTCTCAAGCATTCGATTGATTGGAAGATACACGTCTCTTCTGTCTTCTGATAAAAAGGAAGGTTTGTCCAACATTAGCCAGGGTTACAGCCTTGCTAGACATCAAACAGAAAATGCGAATAAGGTGCCTCGACTATAAGTCGGATTTCTTCACAGTGGCAAACGGAGTGAAGCGAGGGGGTTTACTGTCTCCCGCTTTGTTTTCAACTAGAGCACCTCAAAGACTCTGGTCAGGAGTGCTTTGTTGGGACAATTGTTGCCGGTGCCTTTGGGTATGCTGATGATATCATAATATTGTGTCCAATCAAATTCTCACTTGGAACCCAGCTAAACGTCGCTTCCATTTATTCCGAAGAATATCTAGTCCTTTTTAATGCCACTAAGTGTCATCTCTTGTACTTCAGGCCTAATTGTATTAACTTTGCTGATGGTCCGCCTACAAGAGCTTTAAAAGGTGCACGCATGGTTGCGAAGGGGTCGGCCGTCCATTTAGGCCACCTTATTGACCCTGATGCAAGGAATTTCGAGGTAACCAGGACTGTGTCCAAATTGAATCGCTGAGTCAATGTCTTGCTGTCAAAATTTCATTTTTGCAAATTCGAAACTAAATTGCAAGATATTGTTTAACACTTACTGCTTGTCTTTGTATGGTTGTGTCATTTGGGACTTGAATGACAGGACGATTGAAATTTTTTTATACTGCCTGGCGGAAGGCAGTTCGTAGAGTGTTAGGTTTACATCCTATGACACATAGCCTAAGCCACTATCATGATGCGTCCCTCCATAGATGTAATATTAAAAAGACGTTTCCTAAATTTCTTAAATCGGTCTTTAAATCATAACAATGTATTAATTTTCTTTGCAAGCCGGCTCTCCCTGGGTGGAAGGATGTCGTCAACATCAAACAACATCAGTAACATTGCAGACTGTCTTCAAATTCCCCAACCCTCGGTACAGCACATAACAGCAAACAACATTAAGACTCCTCACGTGGACATTGAAACAGCTCGTCTGGCTTCGGTAATCCGTGATTTCATGTGGGAAGATAACCCAGGAGAAGCCAGGCTTACGACTGATATTTTAAACCTATTATGCGCGACTTCTTCAATTTTCAATATGGTATAGTTCAATATATGATTTATAACAATTAATTTCTGTAATCTTAGATATATCACTGGACCTTTAAGTTGCTTCGTATCATATACATGTAGATGTAAATGTTGACCAATAGTTCCTCTCGAGATGAGAAATTTATTTTGGATGTTTCTGCACATGCATGTACATGTAAATGTATATATAAGCACACGATTACTACACTGTCTATATACATCTATAAATTACACAGTTCAAATACAAATTGAATAATATAATAATTTATTTTCAAAGACAAAATGAAACACTGAAGATAGATTTTATTGTGGCAACCAGGGTAAGATAAACTAGGAATGAAATGGCCAGGGCCATTGTGCTCACCTCTTGTGAAGGGAAGATGGATGAAGCATTAGCATGGTTTTAAATGTAAGAAAGAAATGAAGTAATGTTTTACAATGAAATTACATGAGAGATAAAATAATGCGTAAGTTGAATTTAATTGAGGTGACTACAGGTATGACAAAGCAGAGTAGACAATTTTGTGATCTGACCAGTAATTGTCTATTATATCGACCAAGTCAATAGTGGCAGATGGAGTAGGATTGGTGAATACAAGGGCCAATTTGGACTGATAGCTGGTGGTGTTTTTGGACACGTTTTGTCTGAAGTTATATGCTTGAAACATAAAGGTTTCTAACTTTGCATTATAGTTTTCACCTTCACCTATTGATTTCATGTTAAAATCACCCATAACAATGTATTGTTCATTCGGTTCATAAGATGAAAGGCAGTCTTGTAGACCATACACAAGATTTTGGAACGTAGATGAAGGCGCTGCATATATTGCAATGATATGGATGACTGAGTGATGATTTGGGGGATGAATGCAAACTGAAAGGGCTTCAAAGGAATTTCCATGGTTATGATTTTTTACTTCTATTATTTCGTAATTTGTACTAATGTACATCATCAGTCCATGTGGAGGTCTTAGGTCTTTTGTAGTTGTTTGGTCATTACGCAGCAGTTGGTGGTTTGGTAATGAGTAGCTTATGTCTGGATCAGATGCTTTTAATCTGGATTCTGCAAATGCAATAATAGAGGCGGCTTTGATGTTTGGGTCAAGTTTCAGATCTTTGAAATTTCCATGGACTGATCTTGCATTGTGGAAAACAATTTTTAGTAGATTATTTGACCTCTGTGACCTTGAGAAGTAGGTCAAATCAAAAACCCACATTTATGAAATGTATGTTTGCTAGGAGTACCTACCATAAAAATGTTATGAAAATCAGACCACTATTAAACGAGCAATCAAACATTTTAACTTTGGACATTAAATTTGGCCCCCGGGTGGCAAAACTAAGAATTTTTCAAGATGCCCGCCTGGCACCCATATTGGCTTTCACATTTGATAAAAAATCAAGGATTTAGTAGAGAGTACATAGATATACATCCAGATCAAATTTGGTTGCAATCCGATCATTAGTTTCGGAGTAATAGTACTGTGTTTATTTTTCAAGATGGCTGCCTGGCGGCCATATTTGATGGCCGAACGGCCGAAATTTTAGGGGTGGAATAGAGAATCCCCAGATACATGTCCACACTGGTTTAAAACCTTCTAGCTAAAATAGATAGGAAACATGCTACTGTTCAGTGAATCAGCAAACTTTGACCTCTGTGACCTTGAAAAGGAGGTCAAATCAAAAACCCGGAGGATATATGATGCACCTTTGCTAGAAGTACCTACCATATTTTTTTCAAAATTTCCCGACTACTATCAAGGGAGATATTGCATATTTTCACTTTTAACGTTTGGCCCCCTGGTGGCCAAACCATGAAACGAATCGGACCGAAACTTGGTCTCCAAGGTGTCATTACATAAGGGTACATGTGTACCAAGTTTCAACTCAATAGCTCTAACAGTTACGAAACGTGCCCTGCTAACGGACGACGGACGACGACGGACGACGACGACGACGACGACGACGGACGCCACGGTATGGGATAAGCTCACCTCTGCTAAGAGGTGAGCTAAAAACGGACTAACCAAATACGGTGTGTGCTTTTGAGATAAGAAATATTTACCGTACGTGAGGTTATTAAAGGTCATATATCAAGGTTTGAAAATATGCTTGATACTCATGAAATATGTTGAGGGTTAAAAAAACAAGATCCCAGACATTAAAAAAATTCTAATAATAAAGTCATTATTTAGTTATTTCAATTTTCAATTTGAAACTATTTGAATTTCCCACCACACACAACTTTAGATTAGTTCCACATGTGGCCGCTAGGGATTTTTTGATGACGTAGGTCAGGTCAGTCAGAACAAAGCAAGATGGCTTCCGCATACAGTTCAGAGAGTGAGAGCAGTGAATTTGAGGATGTTTTGGTCGATACAGAAGGATATTTAAACGTTGAGCCGTACATGTTCGAGCCATTGATATCACTAGATCATAATGAGAGTGATCATTCGGACGAAAGTGATTAGAATTTGTGGTTAATCAATTTGCATGGCAGACCTGCCGATATAGCAAAGAAGACATTGATAGACGGTTGCAGATGCATAACATGTATGATTTTTGAACAGACTAATGTTGCACAATATTGTTTCGCCTCGTCAGTGTTGTATCGCCAGTTATGTCATGACGCTGAACTACTATTGAAAAGTGACGGTATTATGCACAATCATCTTGACGTGACGATATAATGCCGTGCAACGTTAGATAGGCCTAGATGTCAGATGACAATAATCTGTCATTGACAGTGGCTGTCACTGACACTGACCTGTGTCGCTGTCACCTCGCTGTCACCTTGCTATGGCTGGAACACAAGAAGACACTATGCGGTATCACAGGCCCCAACAGGGCCTACACATTATGTGTAACAACCGACCTCAGCAGCCTCGGGCATTAAATGCAATTGACATGGTTGTGTAGCCACTGTACAGTGGATGACATGTGCCATTTGGGTAGTATGAGTGTTGTGTGCATCAGCAGTGTATAAATCATGAAATAGTGTTCAACTCACTTCTTGATGTTTACGTTTTTTGGCTAACGAACGTTCCTTTGGAGGCTGTCGCATGTAAGTGGGGTTGGTCAAAACGAATACAGATGGAACAGCTGTTTTTAACAAGTGGCATTTAATATTCAGTTAGATGCAGATATCCGGCTTCATGTGATAATCCGTATCGATAAAGTGATCACTGCAAAGTTTGGCCGAAGGCCCAGGCTTCCAACACTCCAAACGTTTGCACTTCCGAATCCACAGCTTCCTCCTCTCTCGTTCAACTGGCTTTGGAAATTCATGAAAATGGGTCCCATCCGTCATTCGATTGTTCTTTGTGCTAGCCTTGACACAATTCGGAGCCACACAATACACCATAGTGAATGAAACACATTACTTCCAGGTGTGCATAATTAATTAAGGCCCTCCTGCTTTTATGATTGCATGACATGTACAGATGACCTGATCTACATCACAACTTTTGCTGAACCCGCCGCCTGGCTCTAACAAGCCAGTTGCTAGCCTGATCAGGTAATCAAGTTGTCAAACACATAATTGGCTATATCTTCAAAATGGATGGAGCTAATTGCATTTGGTTTTCTGTATTGTATAAAGTGTTAGGTACACTTTTGAAATCGTCTTACAGCAGAAAATGGCAAAAAACCTTGATATATGACCTTTAAGTTTGGGTTTCTTAATCAGACGGAGATGATGTTGATTAACAGGCATAGTGATGCAAAATGACGTGGGAAGTACCAAACTCAGAACTGCCGTCTCACACAAATGTCTGAGTAAAACATACTAGTGAATATTCAAATGTGAAAATTGTCATAATTGGAACACGAACAATATGACGTGCGGATATATGTGATTTTGCACAATTCAAATACTGTCTTTAGTCACAACCGCAAAACCAGATTTTCACAACACTATAAAGTAAACATTCACAGACGTTCTCACTGGTTACCAGCACTTCACTTCTCAACATAATCATTGAATCACGGCGGTGGTCTTATTTGTCTACTAGAGCGTCTGGGGACAAATGGCACAACATTTTCGGATTCGACTTGGTCAGATCGTGATGGTAGTTCTGCTTCTGGCACTATTTCCAAACCAGTGTTTTCAAGAGTTTCCTCGAACTGATGTGAAATTGGTCCTTCGGGTGTTTTCCTTAGATTCACACGATTCCTACGAAATGTTCCTGTCTCCGTTTCAACCACATATGAATTTATTCCTCGTTTTGAAACAACGGTTCTCTTTTTCCAGTCCTTTACGGACGGGTTTCATCCTGATAGTGTGTCCTTCTGTCAACGATGGTAAGTCATTGGCTGTCTTGTCGTAGTAATAAGCCTGATGCTTCTGACCCACCTTCATCTTGGACTGTAACTCGGGATTCACAGGTTGCAACAATTTTGCAGTCACAGGCAACAGGATTCTGGTAAGACGACTGAGAAGCCTCTGCACTGGGCTAGTGTCAAGTCCTTGAGTTGGAGTGTTACGATTTTCAAGAACAGCAAGATACTGGTCAGTACCAGAGTGTTTTGCTTTGCGCAAGGTTTTCTTAGCAGCTTTCACTGCCGCCTCAACTTCATTGCTCTGCTGTGTCTTGGGCTTATCTTCTGATGTTCCACTTTACAGCAAAGTTTTCAAACTCCTGAGAATCGACTGTCCACCATTATCACTTATTGTCCCTGGAAAACCAAATCGAGTGAAGTGAGGCTAGTTGAACTTCTAAGCCTATTAATCTCCAAAAGTTATTGTAGTAATCGACTGTAACCATGTTTTTATTACTGTTCAGTTTCTTTGGTCTGGCAAGACCCTTTTAACTCACGACAAGTGTCACAAAGCATTATGATCTCCTTCAGTTCTCCAGTCATGCCTGGCCAGTAAAGACACTCTCTGGCCGTTCTAAGACAATACTCCACTCAAAGATGCAAGGAGTGAACTAGCTTTTTAAACGCACTACTCAGCTTAGGAATAACCACACCTTCTCCTCTGAACAAGATTCCACTTTGTACTGTTATCTCATCGCGAATGTGTAAGAACGGCACAACCTTTGCAGTAGGTCTTCCCTACGCTCTGGCCATCAGTGTAGCACTATCTCCTTCAGGCCTTGGGGGGGCTGGATCCGCGGTCTCACAACGGATCTCTGAAAGTCTCTCAGAACGGATAGGCAGAAACTTGGTCATATTGATATGCTTGAACTTTTTACCAACATGACTTTTCTCTCAATTGGGCAAATATGACCTGGAGAGCATATCTTTGCCCTTCAAATAGACGATTTCATAGTCACACTTCTGGGTCCTCAGAATCATCCCTTGAAGACGCTTGGGGGCTCTAGTTAAGGGCTTCTTAACTATTGATTCCAAAGGCTTGTGGTCACTATGCACGATTGTATGACGGCCATATGTGCACTGATTGAACTTTCTCGATCCGGCGCATATCTGGTCTCGGTTCCAATCAATGCTCGGCAAGCATAAGCAACAGGTTTCTTATTTTGCATAAGGCACCTATTCCATAGAGGTATACGGTATACTACACTATACGCGAACAATGGCTTCACAAAGGGTGCATGACCATGAAACTATTGTTCGCGTATAGTATAGTATAGGGTATAGCTCTATGGAATAGGGTATAGGGTATAGCTCTATGGAATAGGTGCCTAAGGCACCTATTCCATAGAGCTATACCCTATACTATACTATACGCGAACAATAGTTTCATGGTCATGCACCCTTTGTGAAGCCATTGTTCGCGTATAGTGTAGTATAGGGTATAGCTCTATGGAGAAGGTGCCTAAGGGCACAACCTAAACCCTTAAACGGTTACCTTTTCATTCCGTCTACCCGGTACTAGCAAATTAATAAATGTCGCTAAAATGCGTACTCAATAAAACCCTCACTTAAATTAGCGCCCGTACTGCAAGTGCCATCTACAGGGTGGATCAATAAAAAGGTAATCCTGAACCAAACAGCTTTTATGTGATAAGTATAAACACCATGGATATTTCATTTCATATATGATAAAGTAGGAGCTTGACCATTTCCATTGATGTCTTAATATCACCCATACGCCCACGGATGACTGCACACCATTTTCTTAAAAATGACATGCAGAAATCGAATTTTTTTAAGTCACCTGTATTATTCATTTCATAAATGAATTAAATGTGAAATCCTACCAGATTATCAGTTTATTAAGCGCCAACACCTTCAACAGGACCCCCACCTCTTTGAAAACAGTGTTCCCAACGGGTCCTTATGAAGAATTCAGCAGGAGGTGGACATTATCGTTAGGACCCGGCCATGGTTAGAAGAGCAATTCAAGTCCTCTCTTTCTATTTTTGCCTCTCTTTTTTTTCTTCGTCGATTTACTCCTTGAAATCTGTCACTACATGTCTTATTATTTTGCATAGCTTAGTTGAATTTGTATCTAGTTTTGTCTCCCGTCAGATTTATTTGGTATAAATCACTAGACGGTTTTTGAGAAAAGGTGGGTTTTTTTCTTCGTCGATTTACTACTTGAAATCTGTCACTACAAGTCTTATTATTTTGCATAGCCTAGTTAAATTTGTATTTTTGAGAAAAGTTGTTATTGTGGTCATTTGTCCGTTTATTTCGTGGATATTTTGGGTGGTGTCCGTTTACTCAATAACTGCTTTTAAAATCAAATAAAAGGTTTTTAAGGTATTTGATATGAATTAATATTACTACAGTACAACCTCTCTATTGCGGACACCCATGGGACTGGGCCCAGGTGTCCGCAATAGAGAGGTGTCCGCAATAGAGAGGTTATGCCAAATCGTCCGATAGGTGGATTTGAAGTTCCCGCCTTGCAGGTCTTGGTTTTCTCTGTGTCGACATCTAGCGTAGAAACTTTAAACCTGTTGGCTGATCGGTATTTGCTTGTGATGTTGCGTTGAATGACGTGAGCTACTTTGGAACTCAGAGCGTGAATAATCTCTCTAGTAAAAGGTGCCCCTTTTATTGCAAAATCTCCTCGACATGTGATAATGTGTCAAAAAACACCATAATTTCTGTCCATCAGCCACCTTTGATAAATAATTATTTTTTTCTAATTTCTCTACTAACGCATATTCGCCGCAACACTGACAAAACCGCGTGGATTTATGAGTGTCCGTAGACACAAAAGGCCTATGTGATTAGTTGAAAAGATGAGTAAACAAATGCCACGGCTTAATTAGGATACAAAAACACAATGCCAATGCCGCGGCTTAATTAGGATACAAAAACACAATGCCATGGGGTAATTACGTTGATTAATTGCGCGAATATCACACCTGTCGGGCCTACTTGACTCTCCAAGCGCAAGCGGGAAGCCATTGTTTTTGCCTACTGTCCGTAATTGGGAGGGAATTGGACCAAAAATTGGCTATCGCCCTGTCCGCAATTCGGAATAGAGAGGTGTCCGCCGTACAGAGGTTTTTGTTATTGGAAATGACTTAGAAAAAATCGGGACTGGCCGGACGTGTCCGTTATGTAGAGGTGTCCGCCTGGCAGAGGTGTCCGCAGAGGGAGGTTCTACTGTATTTGTAAAGTGGGATTGTCGTTGGACGTTGACTGTTGAACAGTCATGCGGCTTATGTCAAATGACTTACTTAATGACTAACTTAAGTCAAATGACTTACTATTCTCCAGACAATCAAAAGAATCATCGAATGCAATATCTCTCGTCGCTACATTCTTTCCAATACCCTTTAATTTCTTTGGTTGAGCCTTCGAGCTTCGCTCCTGAGACATTGTCATGTTCTCTTGACGAAGTCATAGTCTTGATTCTGTAAGCATACATCTTACGTCTAAGTGCAATAAATTCAGTCATCTCTTCTCCTCCTAGCTCATCCTTAAAATGACCTGGCACCTTCTTCTTGTTAGTGTCGTAGAGAGGATGATCTTTTGGGTAATTACTGAAGTCAAAGTGACCCTTTAACTCTTTGAGGTCCTTAATTAAATTAACAGTATTCATTTTAAGTACAAAGGAATCTCTATCAAGATACAGTAGTTCCAGGTTCTTCTCACCAAAATATGGTTGAAGCACCTCATAGTAGAATTCATACATCAATAATTTGGCTAATTCCAAGACTGTAGCACCTACGTAAATTGATTTGTTAAATTTCATTGATGTTTTTTTCATGCTAATAGCAGCATTCTGTTCGTCAAATATGCATATTGATGAAAACCTGGGATAACCATTACACTCCTGGCTCTTTTACCATCTGTTACCAACTCAATCTCCATCCTGTTCCTTATGTTCTCACATGTCTTGCCATAGAAAGCAGTATTCATTAACTTGAAATAATCTTTCTCGAAATCAGTCTTAGAATCCATCCTTCTTTTAGTGTTGAAGTCAATGTAGGACGCCAACCACTTAGACTGCCTGAACCTTATCATTGAATGAACCTCCTCAAGTACCATTCCGTGCTCGAGGTAAAACTGTAGCATCCTGTAATGCACTATAGCCGCACGTACACCACCTGAAAATGGACCACCAATCTTGGTTCGCGAACCAATGCCGCACCATCGAAAATCCACCAAGCGCGTACACCAGCGCTGCAGCTAATTATAAAATCCGGCAACAGACGGCGCGCAAACAATAAGCAGAAAGCGCCATTTCGAAAGCGCCGCCTGTCGCCGAACCATCTAACTAGCTAATTGCCGATCCATTAGCGCGTACACCACGACAAAGCCGAGCTTTTAACAAGCCGGGCGAATTTGGACCATCAATTTGTATCGGCAATGGATTGCCAAACCAATTTGTCGCGGCAATGTGGTGGTGTACGTGCAATTGGTCCACCAATATTTCGTGGTGTAGATCTAAGCGCAGCTTATGTAATTGTTCTTATCCTTTTGTGTCAGTATCAGTTTCTCTACATTTCATCTTTTCTCATCACCCAGTAACTCCCTCTGGTAAGGGCTGAGTTCAACATCTTCAATGAAGAGAGATTCAGGACAGAATGGAAAATTCCTTGACCTGAATTTGATGTTTTGTGGATAACCCAAGTCTACCTCAAAGAAATAACCTACATCACTCTGCTTAGGTATCGACATAATCCATCTTAGATAGAGGTTATCATCTGTTGAATCAATATCTGTCATATTAAAACTACCATAAGGTTGAGGTTCCATCATAGCCCACCTGTAAAGGTTATTAGCATCAATGTAGAGTAAGAACATATTGTCATGTCACAGGACTCTATTATGTTGAGAGACAAGCCAGACCCTTGAAAGTACCTATCTTCAGTCTGTGTATCAATGTAGTTAAGCTGGTTGGTAACTGCATAGATTGCCTGATTCCTTGAAATTATGCTTTCCATTGGAGATTGAATTGGGTGGGTAACTGTATCACCTTGCCGATTCAAGCTCTGCTCTGCGACAAAAGGTCGATTGAACTGGGCGAACACTGATATGCTTATTTTGTGGTGATAACCACAGGCTTACCAAACTCCTTTACTACTTCAATTCCTTCCACTTTCTCTATACCATCAAGCTCATCAGTCTCAAAGGCAAGCTTCTTATCCACACCTTTAGGGATTAGTGGTGGAAGAGGAGGTTGTACTTGTACCCCTAACTTACTCATCTGTTTATCTAAATGTCTCTTAGTCTCCCTGTGGGCTGCCATATTGCTGTATGAAACATATTTATCACTCATTATTTAGATTAAAAAGATTTATTAAATCTAACTCTGCACTTTCTAGTTAATCTTTTTAGTTATGTTACATCATCACACTAAGTGTAAGTGATAGAATAAGGATGCTAGATTATTCGGTTTTGTATTGGAATTAATGGAAAAACACAAGTGTTTTCCCATATTGATTTTGGCCCTTTTTTCGAAGACAAATAGTAGATATTCGTATATTGCATTATCCAATTACTGCAAGCTCTAGCCGACGCGGCCAAGACAACATCACTCTGGTTTCTCATCGATTCAACGCATAAATCTTTCGCCTTTTACTGAAGATAAAGGTATAAACTGATAAGCTGCCCCCCTCCCCACCACCACCGCCATCACCGTCCAATAGAGAATTTAGTCGCACACTGAAGAATGATTTGCCTTGGCGAGTATTAAAAGTTTGTTCGTAGACCGACTATATAAGGTTTGTTCGTAGGCCTAAGATTATTTCCCGAAGAGACAACTTGCGGTCAACTGCGATGATATTCACTTAGTGACGTCATTGGTCCGTCTGTGATGACGTCACCAACAGGCCCAGTCTCGTTTTCTTTGGCGAGCAACGGTGGCGGCGATGCGGGAACAAAACGAAGTCAAGAGCAGAGGTGAGCCTTCTCAACTTTTAGGCCTGCATCATGCGAATGCAATTACTGGTACATACCCTCAGGCCCAACAGCCGGTGCCGCAGTATCAAACTTCTTCGCCCTCTTCAGTAATGGGCATTTGTTGGCGTTGGTGCATCTTTTTGTCCCGATAAAAACCCCAGGTTCCATGGAAAGTTCTCGTGAACTTGAATGGCTGTGATCACCAAATTTGAATTGCAAGAAGCCAAGACGATCAGTCCAACCACGCACCAAGCACAATTGTCTCAGACCTCGCATTTCAGAGATACATAATAAAACGGTCTCTTGAACAGCACGCCGAAACGGCCGTGTCGGGGATTAGTCTCAAGGAAGTGGTGGATGCAGGACGTTGTTATTCACAGCCCATGCACTTTTGTGTAATATTTTAATTGAAATACGGATACGGCTGGTTTAATAAAGTCACAGTGTGACTGTAGTCCTGCCGATCAGGGGCTATTTCAAGGGATACTTTCGCCCCTTCTTTTAACATCGAAGCAAACTAATTGCACAGAATTATCTCATTTTACTATTTTGATTGGTTCTGAAAAGAACCGTTTTAATTATTATAAAGACTCATTCTACTGTTTTGCTCCTAAGCTCCTCTTGCATTTCTTTTTCTAGTCGACTCTTCTCGGCGGCTCTTTCGCATGCATAGAGGTAAAACACTTGACGCACACCTTCTAGAGTTGAAAGTTGAAGACGAAAACTGTTGAACACGGCATTGGTCTTGCTGTTGTAGGCTCTCTTGTATCGGGCTTGGAGTCTGTCAATCTGTTTATCGAGGACGCCGACTTGTCGCACCGATGTTTTCAACTTTCTCTCAACCGCTCGCAATCTCTGGTCAATCGTGGTTTTCATGGTTGGTAATTTTCAAGTTGACCCGATGGTCGATGAATTAATGGTGATAAGTGAGTTGATTTGGATTTTATACTCTACTCACAATCACTCGGTGAGAAAAAGTGCCAATTAGGCCTATTAATTGCCATATTGGTGATTTTAACTCATTCCTCAGATACATTGAGCCCAGGCCTACACAATTATTTGATTACAATAAAGGCAATATTATTGCTTGGCGGGTGAGATGTATCAATCAATTTCGGCTGATTGCCATGTCAACTCGAGTTGACATGGCAATTACGTTGCCGGGTGACACGCGACCGCACAAGTATAAATTGGACGAGATAACCCGTCCCAGTTCACTATTCACCTGTGAACATCGGAACATATCAAACCGACACCAAAGAAAACATGGAAAACTCAACCAAGTCAGCGCAACTCCACCAACTTGAAGAAAGGTTTTATAAGGCATGCGACCAGATCGTGATGATAGACAGAAAGCTTCAAGACATAACACTCCGGTACAACCATGCTAACGAGGAGGGTCACCGCTCGATGCGCTACAACAGGCGACTCCAGCTTGTAACCCTTGAGGGTGTCAGGGCCGCCTATTACAAATTTGCCAAACTCACTGCAAACAAGATGACAGAGTTGAGATGCGAGCTGTTCGGCGACGAGATTCTACTTCAAGACGATGAGTACGACAGTGATTGCTAGTTACACCAAACGGTTCTTTTCAGAACCACAAAATATTTCCAAAGAGACCAACCTGTCACAATATAACATGTCAACAGAAATTAAATGTATGCAGTTTGTAATTATGTCGCTGGCCTACTGTTATAACTAGCCCAAAAAGTCGGCCTCTGATGACTACGACCATATCATGTTGAAAACACCGGTTCTCGTCCGATCACCGAAGCCCAGCAACGTCGAGCGTGGTTAGTACATGGATGGGTGACCACCTCGGTATACCACGTGTTGTAACTTTCATTTTTTTCGTTATTTTTTTCTCATAATTCTTCCAATATCACTGCACGGTTGGGACGGCTGGAACTGACCAAAGGTCAAAAGTCAAGGCTTGAAAACGTAAGCGTGGTCATTTTTTGTATTTCCTTCACTTTTTCTCGATGATCCGCATTGGAATGTCCTACATGGATGAGGCGATAACTGACGACGAGCTGAATGATATGTTCATCAGATCATTACAGATATTTTGCAATACATTTCTTTTGTCTACAGACTCAAGAACTACTCGGCATCCCATTTTCCAAAATCAAACACATAATGAAGAACTTGGCAAGCTCTAGCCAACTCGGGTTGGACAACATCAGTCCGGTTTGTCTTCGATTCCACGCATAAATTGTTCGCCTTTTACTAAAGATTTCTGTAGAGAGGAACACTCTAATGAGTCTATAGACATTTTTGCAGCCCTGCCATCGCAGGGTAGTTAATGCCAAAGTGACTCCAATCCAACCAACCTCATACCTCAAAGGTATAAACTGATAAGCTGCCCCCCTCCCCACCACCACCGTCATCACCGCCCAATAGAGAATTTAGTCGCACACTGAAGAATGATTTGCCTTGGCGAGTATTAAAAGTTTGTTCGTAGACCGACTATATAAGGTTTGTTCGTAGGCCTAAGATTATTTCCCGAAGAGACAACTTGCGGTCAACTGCGATGATATTCACTTAGTGACGTCATTGGTCCGTCTGTGATGACGTCACCAACAGGCCCAGCCTCGTTTTCTTTGGCGAGCAACGGTGGCGGCGATGCGGGAACAAAACGAAGTCAAGAGCAGAGGTGAGCCTTCTCCACTTTTAGGCCTGCATTATGCGAATGCAATTACTGGTACATACCCTCAGGCCCAACAGCCGGTGCCGCAGTATCAAACTTCTTCGCCCCCTTCAGTAAAGGGCATTTGTTGGCGTCGGTGCATCTTTTTGTCCCGATAAAAACCCCAGATTGCATGGAAAGTTCTCGTGAACTTGAATGGCTGTGATCACCAAATTTGAATTGCGAGAAGCCTAGACGATCAGTCCAACCACGCACCAAGCACAATTGTCTCAGACCTCGCATTTCAGAGATACATAATAAAACGGTCTCTTGAACAGCACGCCGAAACGGCCGTGTCGGGGATTAGTCTCAAGGAAGTGGTGGATGCAGGACGTTGTTATTCACAGCCCATGCACTTTTGTGTAATATTTTAATTGAAATACGGATACGGCTGGTTTAATAAAGCCACAGTGTGACTGTAGTCCTGCCGATCAGGGACTATTTCAAGGGAGACTTTCGCCCCTTCTTTTAACATCGAAGCAAACTAATTGCACAGAATTATCTCATTTTACTATATTTTTGATTGGTTCTGAAAAGAACCGTTTTAATTATTATAAAGACTCATTCTACTGTTTTGCTCCTAAGCTCCTCTTGCATTTCTTTTTCTAGTCGACTCTTCTCGGCGGCTCTTTCGCATGCATAGAGGTAAAACACTTGACGCACACCTTCTAGAGTTGAAAGTTGAAGACGAAAGCTGTTGAACACGGCCTTGGTCTTGCTGTTGTAGGCTCTCTTGTAGCGGGCTTGGAGTCTGTCAATCCGTTTATCGAGGACGCCGACTTGTCGCACCGATGTTTTAAACTTTCTCTCGACCGCTCGCAATCTCTGGTCAATCGTGGTTTTCATGGTTGGTAATTTTCAAGTTGATCCGATGGTCGATGAATTAATGGTGATATAGTGAGTTGATTTGGATTTTATACTCTACTCACAATCACTCGGTGAGAAAAAGTGCCAATTAGGCCTATTAATTGCCATATTGGTGATTTTAACTCACTCCTCAGATACATTGAGCCCAGGCCTACACAATTATTTGATTACAATCAAGGCGATATTATTGCTTGGCGGGTGAGATGTATCAATCAAGTTCAGCTGAATGAGTATTAAATGTCAACTCGAGTTGACATGGCAATTACGTTGCCGGGTGACACGCGACCGCACAAGTATAAATTGGACGAGATAACCCGTCCCAATTCACTATTCAACCTGTGAACATCGGAACATATCAAACCGACACCAAAGAAAACATGGAAAACTCAACCAAGTCAGCGCAACTCCACCAACTTGAAGAAAAGTTTTATAAGGCATGCGACCAGATCGTGATGATAGACAGAAAGCTTCAAGACATAACACTCCGGTACAACCATGCTAACGAGGAGGGTCACCGCTCGATGCGCTACAACAGGCGACTCCAGCTTGTAACCCTTGAGGGTGTCAGGGCCGCCTATTACAAATTTGCCAAACTCACTGCAAACAAGATGACAGAGTTGAGATGCGAGCTGTTCGGCGACGAGATTCTACTTCAAGACGATGAGTACGACAGTGATTGCTAGTTACACCAAACGGTTCTTTTCAGAACCACAAAATATTTCCAAAGAGACCAACCTGTCACAATATAACATGTCAACAGAAATTAAATGTATGCAGTTTGTAATTATGTCGCTGGCCTACTGTTATAACTAGCCCAAAAAGTCGGCCTCTGATGACTACGACCATATCATGTTGAAAACACCGGTTCTCGTCCGATCACCGAAGCCCAGCAACGTCGAGCGTGGTTAGTACATGGATGGGTGACCACCTCGGTATACCACGTGTTGTAACTTTCATTTTTTTCGTTATTTTTTTCTCATAATTCTTCCAATATCACTGCACGGTTGGGACGGCTGGAACTGACCAAAGGTCAAAAGTCAAGGCTTGATAACGTAAGCGTGGTCATTTTTTGTATTTCCTTCACTTTTTCTCGATGATCCGCATTGGAATGTCCTACATGGATGAGGCGATAACTGACGACGAGCTGAATGATATGTTCATCAGATCATTACAGATATTTTGCAATACATTTCTTTTGTCTACAGACTCAAGAACTACTCGGCATCCCATTTTCCAAAATCAAACACATAATGAAGAACTTGGCAAGCTCTAGCCAACTCGGGTTGGACAACATCAGTCCGGTTTGTCTTCGATTCCACGCATAAATTGTTCGCCTTTTACTAAAGATTTCTGTAGAGAGGAACACTCTAATGAGTCTATAGACATTTTTGCAGCCCTGCCATCGCAGGGTAGTTAATGCCAAAGTGACTCCAATCCAACCAACCTCATACCTCAAAGGTATAAACTGATAAGCTGCCCCCCTCCCCACCACCACCGTCATCACCGCCCAATAGAGAATTTAGTCGCACACTGAAGAATGATTTGCCTTGGCGAGTATTAAAAGTTTGTTCGTAGACCGACTATATAAGGTTTGTTCGTAGGCCTAAGATTATTTCCCGAAGAGACAACTTGCGGTCAACTGCGATGATATTCACTTAGTGACGTCATTGGTCCGTCTGTGATGACGTCACCAACAGGCCCAGCCTCGTTTTCTTTGGCGAGCAACGGTGGCGGCGATGCGGGAACAAAACGAAGTCAAGAGCAGAGGTGAGCCTTCTCCACTTTTAGGCCTGCATTATGCGAACGCAATTACTGGTACATACCCTCAGGCCCAACAGCCGGTGCCGCAGTATCAAACTTCTTCGCCCCCTTCAGTAATGGGTATTTGTTGGCGTCGGTGCATCTTTTTGTCCCGATAAAAACCCCAGATTGCATGGAAAGTTCTCGTGAACTTGAATGGCTGTGATCACCAAATTTGAATTGCGAGAAGCCTAGACGATCAGTCCAACCACGCACCAAGCACAATTGTCTCAGACCTCGCATTTCAGAGATACATAATAAAACGGTCTCTTGAACAGCACGCCGAAACGGCCGTGTCGGGGATTAGTCTCAAGGAAGTGGTGGATGCAGGACGTTGTTATTCACAGCCCATGCACTTTTGTGTAATATTTTAATTGAAATACGGATACGGCTGGTTTAATAAAGCCACAGTGTGACTGTAGTCCTGCCGATCAGGGACTATTTCAAGGGAGACTTTCGCCCCTTCTTTTAACATCGAAGCAAACTAATTGCACAGAATTATCTCATTTTACTATATTTTGATTGGTTCTGAAAAGAACCGTTTTAATTATTATAAAGACTCATTCTACTGTTTTGCTCCTAAGCTCCTCTTGCATTTCTTTTTCTAGTCGACTCTTCTCGGCGGCTCTTTCGCATGCATAGAGGTAAAACACTTGACGCACACCTTCTAGAGTTGAAAGTTGAAGACGAAAGCTGTTGAACACGGCCTTGGTCTTGCTGTTGTAGGCTCTCTTGTAGCGGGCTTGGAGTCTGTCAATCTGTTTATCGAGGACGCCGACTTGTCGCACCGATGTTTTAAACTTTCTCTCGACCGCTCGCAATCTCTGGTCAATCGTGGTTTTCATGGTTGGTAATTTTCAAGTTGATCCGATGGTCGATGAATTAATGGTGATATAGTGAGTTGATTTGGATTTTATACTCTACTCACAATCACTCGGTGAGAAAAAGTGCCAATTAGGCCTATTAATTGCCATATTGGTGATTTTAACTCACTCCTCAGATACATTGAGCCCAGGCCTACACAATTATTTGATTACAATCAAGGCGATATTATTGCTTGGCGGGTGAGATGTATCAATCAAGTTCAGCTGAATGAGTATTAAATGTCAACTCGAGTTGACATGGCAATTACGTTGCCGGGTGACACGCGACCGCACAAGTATAAATTGGACGAGATAACCCGTCCCAATTCACTATTCAACCTGTGAACATCGGAACATATCAAACCGACACCAAAGAAAACATGGAAAACTCAACCAAGTCAGCGCAACTCCACCAACTTGAAGAAAAGTTTTATAAGGCATGCGACCAGATCGTGATGATAGACAGAAAGCTTCAAGACATAACACTCCGGTACAACCATGCTAACGAGGAGGGTCACCGCTCGATGCGCTACAACAGGCGACTCCAGCTTGTAACCCTTGAGGGTGTCAGGGCCGCCTATTACAAATTTGCCGAACTCACTGCAAACAAGATGACAGAGTTGAGATGCGAGCTGTTCGGCGACGAGATTCTACTTCAAGACGATGAGTACGACAGTGATTGCTAGTTACACCAAACGGTTCTTTTCAGAACCACAAAATATTTCCAAAGAGACCAACCTGTCACAATATAACATGTCAACAGAAATTAAATGTATGCAGTTTGTAATTATGTCGCTGGCCTACTGTTATAACTAGCCCAAAAAGTCGGCCTCTGATGACTACGACCATATCATGTTGAAAACACCGGTTCTCGTCCGATCACCGAAGCCCAGCAACGTCGAGCGTGGTTAGTACATGGATGGGTGACCACCTCGGTATACCACGTGTTGTAACTTTCATTTTTTTCGTTATTTTTTTCTCATAATTCTTCCAATATCACTGCACGGTTGGGACGGCTGGAACTGACCAAAGGTCAAAAGTCAAGGCTTGATAACGTAAGCGTGGTCATTTTTTGTATTTCCTTCACTTTTTCTCGATGATCCGCAATTGGAATGTCCTACATGGATGAGGCGATAACTGACGACGAGCTGAATGATATGTTCATCAGATCATTACAGATATTTTGCAATACATTTCTTTTGTCTACAGACTCAAGAACTACTCGGCATCCCATTTTCCAAAATCAAACACATAATGAAGAACTTGGCAAGCTCTAGCCAACTCGGGTTGGACAACATCAGTCCGGTTTGTCTTCGATTCCACGCATAAATTGTTCGCCTTTTACTAAAGATTTCTGTAGAGAGGAACACTCTAATGAGTCTATAGACATTTTTGCAGCCCTGCCATCGCAGGGTAGTTAATGCCAAAGTGACTCCAATCCAACCAACCTCATACCTCAAAGGTATAAACTGATAAGCTGCCCCCCTCCCCACCACCACCGTCATCACCGCCCAATAGAGAATTTAGTCGCACACTGAAGAATGATTTGCCTTGGCGAGTATTAAAAGTTTGTTCGTAGACCGACTATATAAGGTTTGTTCGTAGGCCTAAGATTATTTCCCGAAGAGACAACTTGCGGTCAACTGCGATGATATTCACTTAGTGACGTCATTGGTCCGTCTGTGATGACGTCACCAACAGGCCCAGCCTCGTTTTCTTTGGCGAGCAACGGTGGCGGCGATGCGGGAACAAAACGAAGTCAAGAGCAGAGGTGAGCCTTCTCCACTTTTAGGCCTGCATTATGCGAACGCAATTACTGGTACATACCCTCAGGCCCAACAGCCGGTGCCGCAGTATCAAACTTCTTCGCCCCCTTCAGTAATGGGCATTTGTTGGCGTCGGTGCATCTTTTTGTCCCGATAAAAACCCCAGATTGCATGGAAAGTTCTCGTGAACTTGAATGGCTGTGATCACCAAATTTGAATTGCGAGAAGCCTAGACGATCAGTCCAACCACGCACCAAGCACAATTGTCTCAGACCTCGCATTTCAGAGATACATAATAAAACGGTCTCTTGAACAGCACGCCGAAACGGCCGTGTCGGGGATTAGTCTCAAGGAAGTGGTGGATGCAGGACGTTGTTATTCACAGCCCATGCACTTTTGTGTAATATTTTAATTGAAATACGGATACGGCTGGTTTAATAAAGCCACAGTGTGACTGTAGTCCTGCCGATCAGGGACTATTTCAAGGGAGACTTTCGCCCCTTCTTTTAACATCGAAGCAAACTAATTGCACAGAATTATCTCATTTTACTATATTTTGATTGGTTCTGAAAAGAACCGTTTTAATTATTATAAAGACTCATTCTACTGTTTTGCTCCTAAGCTCCTCTTGCATTTCTTTTTCTAGTCGACTCTTCTCGGCGGCTCTTTCGCATGCATAGAGGTAAAACACTTGACGCACACCTTCTAGAGTTGAAAGTTGAAGACGAAAGCTGTTGAACACGGCCTTGGTCTTGCTGTTGTAGGCTCTCTTGTAGCGGGCTTGGAGTCTGTCAATCTGTTTATCGAGGACGCCGACTTGTCGCACCGATGTTTTAAACTTTCTCTCGACCGCTCGCAATCTCTGGTCAATCGTGGTTTTCATGGTTGGTAATTTTCAAGTTGATCCGATGGTCGATGAATTAATGGTGATATAGTGAGTTGATTTGGATTTTATACTCTACTCACAATCACTCGGTGAGAAAAAGTGCCAATTAGGCCTATTAATTGCCATATTGGTGATTTTAACTCACTCCTCAGATACATTGAGCCCAGGCCTACACAATTATTTGATTACAATCAAGGCGATATTATTGCTTGGCGGGTGAGATGTATCAATCAAGTTCAGCTGAATGAGTATTAAATGTCAACTCGAGTTGACATGGCAATTACGTTGCCGGGTGACACGCGACCGCACAAGTATAAATTGGACGAGATAACCCGTCCCAATTCACTATTCAACCTGTGAACATCGGAACATATCAAACCGACACCAAAGAAAACATGGAAAACTCAACCAAGTCAGCGCAACTCCACCAACTTGAAGAAAAGTTTTATAAGGCATGCGACCAGATCGTGATGATAGACAGAAAGCTTCAAGACATAACACTCCGGTACAACCATGCTAACGAGGAGGGTCACCGCTCGATGCGCTACAACAGGCGACTCCAGCTTGTAACCCTTGAGGGTGTCAGGGCCGCCTATTACAAATTTGCCGAACTCACTGCAAACAAGATGACAGAGTTGAGATGCGAGCTGTTCGGCGACGAGATTCTACTTCAAGACGATGAGTACGACAGTGATTGCTAGTTACACCAAACGGTTCTTTTCAGAACCACAAAATATTTCCAAAGAGACCAACCTGTCACAATATAACATGTCAACAGAAATTAAATGTATGCAGTTTGTAATTATGTCGCTGGCCTACTGTTATAACTAGCCCAAAAAGTCGGCCTCTGATGACTACGACCATATCATGTTGAAAACACCGGTTCTCGTCCGATCACCGAAGCCCAGCAACGTCGAGCGTGGTTAGTACATGGATGGGTGACCACCTCGGTATACCACGTGTTGTAACTTTCATTTTTTTCGTTATTTTTTTCTCATAATTCTTCCAATATCACTGCACGGTTGGGACGGCTGGAACTGACCAAAGGTCAAAAGTCAAGGCTTGATAACGTAAGCGTGGTCATTTTTTGTATTTCCTTCACTTTTTCTCGATGATCCGCAATTGGAATGTCCTACATGGATGAGGCGATAACTGACGACGAGCTGAATGATATGTTCATCAGATCATTACAGATATTTTGCAATACATTTCTTTTGTCTACAGACTCAAGAACTACTCGGCATCCCATTTTCCAAAATCAAACACATAATGAAGAACTTGGCAAGCTCTAGCCAACTCGGGTTGGACAACATCAGTCCGGTTTGTCTTCGATTCCACGCATAAATTGTTCGCCTTTTACTAAAGATTTCTGTAGAGAGGAACACTCTAATGAGTCTATAGACATTTTTGCAGCCCTGCCATCGCAGGGTAGTTAATGCCAAAGTGACTCCAATCCAACCAACCTCATACCTCAAAGGTATAAACTGATAAGCTGCCCCCCTCCCCACCACCACCGTCATCACCGCCCAATAGAGAATTTAGTCGCACACTGAAGAATGATTTGCCTTGGCGAGTATTAAAAGTTTGTTCGTAGACCGACTATATAAGGTTTGTTCGTAGGCCTAAGATTATTTCCCGAAGAGACAACTTGCGGTCAACTGCGATGATATTCACTTAGTGACGTCATTGGTCCGTCTGTGATGACGTCACCAACAGGCCCAGCCTCGTTTTCTTTGGCGAGCAACGGTGGCGGCGATGCGGGAACAAAACGAAGTCAAGAGCAGAGGTGAGCCTTCTTCACTTTTAGGCCTGCATTATGCGAATGCAATTACTGGTACATACCCTCAGGCCCAACAGCCGGTGCCGCAGTATCAAACTTCTTCGCCCCCCTCAGTAATGGGCATTTGTTGGCGTCGGTGCATCTTTTTGTCCCGATAAAAACCCCAGATTGCATGGAAAGTTCTCGTGAACTTGAATGGCTGTGATCACCAAATTTGAATTGCGAGAAGCCTAGACGATCAGTCCAACCACGCACCAAGCACAATTGTCTCAGACCTCGCATTTCAGAGATACATAATAAAACGGTCTCTTGAACAGCACGCCGAAACGGCCGTGTCGGGGATTAGTCTCAAGGAAGTGGTGGATGCAGGACGTTGTTATTCACAGCCCATGCACTTTTGTGTAATATTTTAATTGAAATACGGATACGGCTGGTTTAATAAAGCCACAGTGTGACTGTAGTCCTGCCGATCAGGGACTATTTCAAGGGAGACTTTCGCCCCTTCTTTTAACATCGAAGCAAACTAATTGCACAGAATTATCTCATTTTACTATATTTTTGATTGGTTCTGAAAAGAACCGTTTTAATTATTATAAAGACTCATTCTACTGTTTTGCTCCTAAGCTCCTCTTGCATTTCTTTTTCTAGTCGACTCTTCTCGGCGGCTCTTTCGCATGCATAGAGGTAAAACACTTGACGCACACCTTCTAGAGTTGAAAGTTGAAGACGAAAGCTGTTGAACACGGCCTTGGTCTTGCTGTTGTAGGCTCTCTTGTAGCGGGCTTGGAGTCTGTCAATCTGTTTATCGAGGACGCCGACTTGTCGCACCGATGTTTTAAACTTTCTCTCGACCGCTCGCAATCTCTGGTCAATCGTGGTTTTCATGGTTGGTAATTTTCAAGTTGATCCGATGGTCGATGAATTAATGGTGATATAGTGAGTTGATTTGGATTTTATACTCTACTCACAATCACTCGGTGAGAAAAAGTGCCAATTAGGCCTATTAATTGCCATATTGGTGATTTTAACTCACTCCTCAGATACATTGAGCCCAGGCCTACACAATTATTTGATTACAATCAAGGCGATATTATTGCTTGGCGGGTGAGATGTATCAATCAAGTTCAGCTGAATGAGTATTAAATGTCAACTCGAGTTGACATGGCAATTACGTTGCCGGGTGACACGCGACCGCACAAGTATAAATTGGACGAGATAACCCGTCCCAATTCACTATTCAACCTGTGAACATCGGAACATATCAAACCGACACCAAAGAAAACATGGAAAACTCAACCAAGTCAGCGCAACTCCACCAACTTGAAGAAAAGTTTTATAAGGCATGCGACCAGATCGTGATGATAGACAGAAAGCTTCAAGACATAACACTCCGGTACAACCATGCTAACGAGGAGGGTCACCGCTCGATGCGCTACAACAGGCGACTCCAGCTTGTAACCCTTGAGGGTGTCAGGGCCGCCTATTACAAATTTGCCGAACTCACTGCAAACAAGATGACAGAGTTGAGATGCGAGCTGTTCGGCGACGAGATTCTACTTCAAGACGATGAGTACGACAGTGATTGCTAGTTACACCAAACGGTTCTTTTCAGAACCACAAAATATTTCCAAAGAGACCAACCTGTCACAATATAACATGTCAACAGAAATTAAATGTATGCAGTTTGTAATTATGTCGCTGGCCTACTGTTATAACTAGCCCAAAAAGTCGGCCTCTGATGACTACGACCATATCATGTTGAAAACACCGGTTCTCGTCCGATCACCGAAGCCCAGCAACGTCGAGCGTGGTTAGTACATGGATGGGTGACCACCTCGGTATACCACGTGTTGTAACTTTCATTTTTTTCGTTATTTTTTTCTCATAATTCTTCCAATATCACTGCACGGTTGGGACGGCTGGAACTGACCAAAGGTCAAAAGTCAAGGCTTGATAACGTAAGCGTGGTCATTTTTTGTATTTCCTTCACTTTTTCTCGATGATCCGCAATTGGAATGTCCTACATGGATGAGGCGATAACTGACGACGAGCTGAATGATATGTTCATCAGATCATTACAGATATTTTGCAATACATTTCTTTTGTCTACAGACTCAAGAACTACTCGGCATCCCATTTTCCAAAATCAAACACATAATGAAGAACTTGGCAAGCTCTAGCCAACTCGGGTTGGACAACATCAGTCCGGTTTGTCTTCGATTCCACGCATAAATTGTTCGCCTTTTACTAAAGATTTCTGTAGAGAGGAACACTCTAATGAGTCTATAGACATTTTTGCAGCCCTGCCATCGCAGGGTAGTTAATGCCAAAGTGACTCCAATCCAACCAACCTCATACCTCAAAGGTATAAACTGATAAGCTGCCCCCCTCCCCACCACCACCGTCATCACCGCCCAATAGAGAATTTAGTCGCACACTGAAGAATGATTTGCCTTGGCGAGTATTAAAAGTTTGTTCGTAGACCGACTATATAAGGTTTGTTCGTAGGCCTAAGATTATTTCCCGAAGAGACAACTTGCGGTCAACTGCGATGATATTCACTTAGTGACGTCATTGGTCCGTCTGTGATGACGTCACCAACAGGCCCAGCCTCGTTTTCTTTGGCGAGCAACGGTGGCGGCGATGCGGGAACAAAACGAAGTCAAGAGCAGAGGTGAGCCTTCTCCACTTTTAGGCCTGCATTATGCGAACGCAATTACTGGTGCATACCCTCAGGCCCAACAGCCGGTGCCGCAGTATCAAACTTCTTCGCCCCCCTCAGTAATGGGCATTTGTTGGCGTCGGTGCATCTTTTTGTCCCGATAAAAACCCCAGATTGCATGGAAAGTTCTCGTGAACTTGAATGGCTGTGATCACCAAATTTGAATTGCGAGAAGCCTAGACGATCAGTCCAACCACGCACCAAGCACAATTGTCTCAGACCTCGCATTTCAGAGATACATAATAAAACGGTCTCTTGAACAGCACGCCGAAACGGCCGTGTCGGGGATTAGTCTCAAGGAAGTGGTGGATGCAGGACGTTGTTATTCACAGCCCATGCACTTTTGTGTAATATTTTAATTGAAATACGGATACGGCTGGTTTAATAAAGCCACAGTGTGACTGTAGTCCTGCCGATCAGGGACTATTTCAAGGGAGACTTTCGCCCCTTCTTTTAACATCGAAGCAAACTAATTGCACAGAATTATCTCATTTTACTATATTTTTGATTGGTTCTGAAAAGAACCGTTTTAATTATTATAAAGACTCATTCTACTGTTTTGCTCCTAAGCTCCTCTTGCATTTCTTTTTCTAGTCGACTCTTCTCGGCGGCTCTTTCGCATGCATAGAGGTAAAACACTTGACGCACACCTTCTAGAGTTGAAAGTTGAAGACAAAAGCTGTTGAACACGGCCTTGGTCTTGCTGTTGTAGGCTCTCTTGTAGCGGGCTTGGAGTCTGTCAATCTGTTTATCGAGGACGCCGACTTGTCGCACCGATGTTTTAAACTTTCTCTCGACCGCTCGCAATCTCTGGTCAATCGTGGTTTTCATGGTTGGTAATTTTCAAGTTGATCCGATGGTCGATGAATTAATGGTGATATAGTGAGTTGATTTGGATTTTATACTCTACTCACAATCACTCGGTGAGAAAAAGTGCCAATTAGGCCTATTAATTGCCATATTGGTGATTTTAACTCACTCCTCAGATACATTGAGCCCAGGCCTACACAATTATTTGATTACAATCAAGGCGATATTATTGCTTGGCGGGTGAGATGTATCAATCAAGTTCAGCTGAATGAGTATTAAATGTCAACTCGAGTTGACATGGCAATTACGTTGCCGGGTGACACGCGACCGCACAAGTATAAATTGGACGAGATAACCCGTCCCAATTCACTATTCAACCTGTGAACATCGGAACATATCAAACCGACACCAAAGAAAACATGGAAAACTCAACCAAGTCAGCGCAACTCCACCAACTTGAAGAAAAGTTTTATAAGGCATGCGACCAGATCGTGATGATAGACAGAAAGCTTCAAGACATAACACTCCGGTACAACCATGCTAACGAGGAGGGTCACCGCTCGATGCGCTACAACAGGCGACTCCAGCTTGTAACCCTTGAGGGTGTCAGGGCCGCCTATTACAAATTTGCCGAACTCACTGCAAACAAGATGACAGAGTTGAGATGCGAGCTGTTCGGCGACGAGATTCTACTTCAAGACGATGAGTACGACAGTGATTGCTAGTTACACCAAACGGTTCTTTTCAGAACCACAAAATATTTCCAAAGAGACCAACCTGTCACAATATAACATGTCAACAGAAATTAAATGTATGCAGTTTGTAATTATGTCGCTGGCCTACTGTTATAACTGACCCAAAAAGTCGGCCTCTGATGACTACGACCATATCATGTTGAAAACACCGGTTCTCGTCCGATCACCGAAGCCCAGCAACGTCGAGCGTGGTTAGTACATGGATGGGTGACCACCTCGGTATACCACGTGTTGTAACTTTCATTTTTTTCGTTATTTTTTTCTCATAATTCTTCCAATATCACTGCACGGTTGGGACGGCTGGAACTGACCAAAGGTCAAAAGTCAAGGCTTGATAACGTAAGCGTGGTCATTTTTTGTATTTCCTTCACTTTTTCTCGATGATCCGCAATTGGAATGTCCTACATGGATGAGGCGATAACTGACGACGAGCTGAATGATATGTTCATCAGATCATTACAGATATTTTGCAATACATTTCTTTTGTCTACAGACTCAAGAACTACTCGGCATCCCATTTTCCAAAATCAAACACATAATGAAGAACTTGGCAAGCTCTAGCCAACTCGGGTTGGACAACATCAGTCCGGTTTGTCTTCGATTCCACGCATAAATTGTTCGCCTTTTACTAAAGATTTCTGTAGAGAGGAACACTCTAATGAGTCTATAGACATTTTTGCAGCCCTGCCATCGCAGGGTAGTTAATGCCAAAGTGACTCCAATCCAACCAACCTCATACCTCAAAGGTATAAACTGATAAGCTGCCCCCCTCCCCACCACCACCGTCATCACCGCCCAATAGAGAATTTAGTCGCACACTGAAGAATGATTTGCCTTGGCGAGTATTAAAAGTTTGTTCGTAGACCGACTATATAAGGTTTGTTCGTAGGCCTAAGATTATTTCCCGAAGAGACAACTTGCGGTCAACTGCGATGATATTCACTTAGTGACGTCATTGGTCCGTCTGTGATGACGTCACCAACAGGCCCAGCCTCGTTTTCTTTGGCGAGCAACGGTGGCGGCGATGCGGGAACAAAACGAAGTCAAGAGCAGAGGTGAGCCTTCTCCACTTTTAGGCCTGCATTATGCGAACGCAATTACTGGTGCATACCCTCAGGCCCAACAGCCGGTGCCGCAGTATCAAACTTCTTCGCCCCCTTCAGTAATGGGTATTGTTGGCGTCGGTGCATCTTTTTGTCCCGATAAAAACCCCAGATTGCATGGAAAGTTCTCGTGAACTTGAATGGCTGTGATCACCAAATTTGAATTGCGAGAAGCCTAGACGATCAGTCCAACCACGCACCAAGCACAATTGTCTCAGACCTCGCATTTCAGAGATACGTAATAAAGCGGTCTCTTGAACAGCACGCCGAAACGACCGTGTCGGGGATTAGTCTCAAGGAAGTGGTGGATGCAGGACGTTGTTATTCACAGCCCATGTACTTTTGTGTAATATTTTAATTGAAATACGGATACGGCTGGTTTAATAAAGCCACAGTGTGACTGTAGTCCTGCCGATCAGGGACTATTTCAAGGGAGACTTTCGCCCCTTCTTTTAACATCGAAGCAAACTAATTGCACAGAATTATCTCATTTTACTATATTTTGATTGGTTCTGAAAAGAACCGTTTTAATTATTATAAAGACTCATTCTACTGTTTTGCTCCTAAGCTCCTCTTGCATTTCTTTTTCTAGTCGACTCTTCTCGGCGGCTCTTTCGCATGCATAGAGGTAAAACACTTGACGCACACCTTCTAGAGTTGAAAGTTGAAGACGAAAGCTGTTGAACACGGCCTTGGTCTTGCTGTTGTAGGCTCTCTTGTAGCGGGCTTGGAGTCTGTCAATCTGTTTATCGAGGACGCCGACTTGTCGCACCGATGTTTTAAACTTTCTCTCGACCGCTCGCAATCTCTGGTCAATCGTGGTTTTCATGGTTGGTAATTTTCAAGTTGATCCGATGGTCGATGAATTAATGGTGATATAGTGAAATGATTTGGATTTTATACTTTACTCACAATCACTCGTGAGAAAAAGTGCCAATTAGGCCTATTAATTGCCATATTGGCGATTTTAACTCACTCCTCAGATACATTGAGCCCAGGCCTACACAATTATTTGATTACAATCAAGGCGATATTATTGCTTGGCGGGTGAGATGTATCAATCAAGTTCGGCTGAATGAGTAATGTCAACTCGAGTTGACATGGCAATTACGTTGTCGGGTGACACGCGACCGCACAAGTATAAATTGGACGAGATAACCCGTCCCAGTTCACTATTCAACCTGTGATACCAAAGAAAACATGGAAAACTCAACCAAGTCAGCGCAACTCCACCAACTTGAAGAAAAGTTTTATAAGGCATGCGACCAGATCGTGATGATAGACAGAAAGCTTCAAGACATAACACTCTGGTACAACCATGCTAACGAGGAGGGTCACCGCTCGATGCGCTACAACAGGCGACTCCAGCTTGTAACCCTTGAGGGTGTCAGGGCCGCCTATTACAAATTTGCCGAACTCACTGCAAACAAGATGACAGAGTTGAGATGCGAGCTGTTCGGCGACGAGATTCTACTTCAAGACGATGAGTACGACAGTGATTGCTAGTTACACCAAACGGTTCTTTTCAGAACCACAAAATATTTCCAAAGAGACCAACCTGTCACAATATAACATGTCAACAGAAATTAAATGTATGCAGTTTGTAATTATGTCGCTGGCCTACTGTTATAACTGACCCAAAAAGTCGGCCTCTGATGACTACGACCATATCATGTTGAAAACACCGGTTCTCGTCCGATCACCGAAGCCCAGCAACGTCGAGCGTGGTTAGTACATGGATGGGTGACCACCTCGGTATACCACGTGTTGTAACTTTCATTTTTTTCGTTATTTTTTTCTCATAATTCTTCCAATATCACTGCACGGTTGGGACGGCTGGAACTGACCAAAGGTCAAAAGTCAAGGCTTGATAACGTAAGCGTGGTCATTTTTTGTATTTCCTTCACTTTTTCTCGATGATCCGCAATTGGAATGTCCTACATGGATGAGGCGATAACTGACGACGAGCTGAATGATATGTTCATCAGATCATTACAGATATTTTGCAATACATTTCTTTTGTCTACAGACTCAAGAACTACTCGGCATCCCATTTTCCAAAATCAAACACATAATGAAGAACTTGGCAAGCTCTAGCCAACTCGGGTTGGACAACATCAGTCCGGTTTGTCTTCGATTCCACGCATAAATTGTTCGCCTTTTACTAAAGATTTCTGTAGAGAGGAACACTCTAATGAGTCTATAGACATTTTTGCAGCCCTGCCATCGCAGGGTAGTTAATGCCAAAGTGACTCCAATCCAACCAACCTCATACCTCAAAGGTATAAACTGATAAGCTGCCCCCCTCCCCACCACCACCGTCATCACCGCCCAATAGAGAATTTAGTCGCACACTGAAGAATGATTTGCCTTGGCGAGTATTAAAAGTTTGTTCGAAGACCGACTATATAAGGTTTGTTCGTAGGCCTAAGATTATTTCCCGAAGAGACAACTTGCGGTCAACTGCGATGATATTCACTTAGTGACGTCATTGGTCCGTCTGTGATGACGTCACCAACAGGCCCAGCCTCGTTTTCTTTGGCGAGCAACGGTGGCGGCGATGCGGGAACAAAACGAAGTCAAGAGCAGAGGTGAGCCTTCTCCACTTTTAGGCCTGCATTATGCGAACGCAATTACTGGTGCATACCCTCAGGCCCAACAGCCGGTGCCGCAGTATCAAACTTCTTCGCCCCCTTCAGTAATGGGTATTGTTGGCGTCGGTGCATCTTTTTGTCCCGATAAAAACCCCAGATTGCATGGAAAGTTCTCGTGAACTTGAATGGCTGTGATCACCAAATTTGAATTGCGAGAAGCCTAGACGATCAGTCCAACCACGCACCAAGCACAATTGTCTCAGACCTCGCATTTCAGAGATACGTAATAAAGCGGTCTCTTGAACAGCACGCCGAAACGGCCGTGTCGGGGATTAGTCTCAAGGAAGTGGTGGATGCAGGACGTTGTTATTCACAGCCCATGTACTTTTGTGTAATATTTTAATTGAAATACGGATACGGCTGGTTTAATAAAGCCACAGTGTGACTGTAGTCCTGCCGATCAGGGACTATTTCAAGGGAGACTTTCGCCCCTTCTTTTAACATCGAAGCAAACTAATTGCACAGAATTATCTCATTTTACTATATTTTGATTGGTTCTGAAAAGAACCGTTTTAATTATTATAAAGACTCATTCTACTGTTTTGCTCCTAAGCTCCTCTTGCATTTCTTTTTCTAGTCGACTCTTCTCGGCGGCTCTTTCGCATGCATAGAGGTAAAACACTTGACGCACACCTTCTAGAGTTGAAAGTTGAAGACGAAAGCTGTTGAACACGGCCTTGGTCTTGCTGTTGTAAGCTCTCTTGTAGCGGGCTTGGAGTCTGTCAATCTGTTTATCGAGGACGCCGACTTGTCGCACCGATGTTTTAAACTTTCTCTCGACCGCTCGCAATCTCTGGTCAATCGTGGTTTTCATGGTTGGTAATTTTCAAGTTGATCCGATGGTCGATGAATTAATGGTGATATAGTGAAATGATTTGGATTTTATACTTTACTCACAATCACTCGTGAGAAAAAGTGCCAATTAGGCCTATTAATTGCCATATTGGCGATTTTAACTCACTCCTCAGATACATTGAGCCCAGGCCTACACAATTATTTGATTACAATCAAGGCGATATTATTGCTTGGCGGGTGAGATGTATCAATCAAGTTCGGCTGAATGAGTAATGTCAACTCGAGTTGACATGGCAATTACGTTGTCGGGTGACACGCGACCGCACAAGTATAAATTGGACGAGATAACCCGTCCCAGTTCACTATTCAACCTGTGATACCAAAGAAAACATGGAAAACTCAACCAAGTCAGCGCAACTCCACCAACTTGAAGAAAAGTTTTATAAGGCATGCGACCAGATCGTGATGATAGACAGAAAGCTTCAAGACATAACACTCTGGTACAACCATGCTAACGAGGAGGGTCACCGCTCGATGCGCTACAACAGGCGACTCCAGCTTGTAACCCTTGAGGGTGTCAGGGCCGCCTATTACAAATTTGCCGAACTCACTGCAAACAAGATGACAAAGTTGAGATTCGAGCTGTTCGGCGACGAGATTCTACTTCAAGACGATGAGTACGACAGTGATTGCTAGTTACACCAAACGGTTCTTTTCAGAACCACAAAATATTTCCAAAGAGACCAACCTGTCACAATATAACATGTCAACAGAAATTAAATGTATGCAGTTTGTAATTATGTCGCTGGCCTACTGTTATAACTAGCTCAAAAAGTCGGCCTCTGATGTCTACGACCATATCATGTTGAAAACACCGGTTCTCGTCCGATCACCGAAGCCCAGCAACGTCGAGCGTGGTTAGTACATGGATGGGTGACCACCTCGGTATACCACGTGTTGTAAACTTCATTTTTTTCGTTAATTTTTTTCTCATAATTCTTCCAATATCACTGCACGGTTGGGACGGCTGGAACTGACCAAAGGTCAAAAGTCAAGGCTTGATAACGTAAGCGTGGTCATTTTTTGTATTTCCTTCACTTTTTCTCGATGATCCGCAATTGGAATGTCCTACATGGAGGAGGCGATAACTGATGACGAGCTGAATGATATGTTCATCAGATCATTACAGATATTTTGCAATACATTTCTTTTGTCTACAGACTCAAGAACTACTCGGCATCCCTTTTTTCAAAAATCAAACACATAATGAAGAACTTGGCAAGCTCTAGCCAACTCGGGTTGGACAACATCAGTCCGGTTTGTCTTCGATTCCACGCATAAATTGTTCGCCTTTTACTAAAGATTTCTGTAGAGAGGAACACTCTAATGAGTCTATAGACATTTTTGCAGTCCTGCCATCGCAGGGTAGTTAATGCCAAAGTGACTCCAACCCAACCAACCTCATACCTCAAAGGTATAAACTGATAAGCTGCCCCCCTCCCCACCACCACCGTCATCACCGCCCAATAGAGAATTTAGTCGCACACTGAAGAATGATTTGCCTTGGCGAGTATTAAAAGTTTGTTCGTAGACCGACTATATAAGGTTTGTTCGTAGGCCTAAGATTATTTCCCGAAGAGACAACTTGCGGTCAACTGCGATGATATTCACTTAGTGACGTCATTGGTCCGTATGTGATGACGTCACCAACAGGCCCAGCCTCGTTTTCTTTGGCGAGCAACGGTGGCGGCGATGTGGGAACAAAACGAAGTCAAGAGCAGAGGTGAGCCTTCTCCACTTTTAGGCCTGCATTATGCGAGTGCAATTACTGGTACATACCCTCAGGCCCAACAGCCGGTGCCGCAGTATCAAACTTCTTCGCCCCCTTCAGTAATGGGCATTTGTTGGCGTCGGTGCATCTTTTTGTCCCGATAAAAACCCCAGGTTCCATGGAAAGTTCTCGTGAACTTGAATGGCTGTGATCACCAAATTTGAATTGCGAAAAGCCTAGACGATCAGTCCAACCACGCACCAAGCACAATTGTCTCAGACCTCGCATTTCAGAGATACATAATAAAACGGTCTCTTGAACAGCACGCCGAAACGGCCGTGTCGGGGATTAGTCTCAAGGAAGTGGTGGATGCAGGACGTTGTTATTCACAGCCCATGCACTTTTGTGTAATATTTTAATTGAAATACGGATACGGCTGGTTTAATAAAGCCACAGTGTGACTGTAGTCCTGCCGATCAGGGACTATTTCAAGGGAGACTTTCGCCCCTTCTTTTAACATCGAAGCAAACTAATTGCACAGAATTATCTCATTTTACTATACATGTATTTTGATTGGTTCTGAAAAGAACCGTTTTAATTATTATAAAGACTCATTCTACTGTTTTGCTCCTAAGCTCCTCTTGCATTTCTTTTTCTAGTCGACTCTTCTCGGCGGCTCTTTCGCATGCATAGAGGTAAAACACTTGACGCACACCTTCTAGAGTTGAAAGTTGAAGACGAAAGCTGTTGAACACGGCCTTGGTCTTGCTGTTGTAGGCTCTCTTGTAGCGGGCTTGGAGTCTGTCAATCTGTTTATCGAGGACGCCGACTTGTCGCACCGATGTTTTAAACTTTCTCTCAACCGCTCGCAATCTCTGGTCAATCGTGGTTTTCATGGTTGGTAATTTTCAAGTTGACCCGATGGTCGATGAATTAATGGTGATATAGTGAGTTGATTTGCATTTTATACTCTACTCACAATCACTCGGTGAGAAAAAGTGCCAATTAGGCCTATTAATTGCCATATTGGCGATTTTAACTCACTCCTCAGATACATTGAGCCCAGGCCTACACAATTATTTGATTACAATCAAGGCGATATTGCTTGGCGGGTGAGATGTATCAATCAAGTTCGGCTGAATGAGTAATGTCAACTCGAGTTGACATGGCAATTACGTTGCCGGGTGATACGCGACCGCACAAGTATAAATTGGACGAGATAACCCGTCCCAGTTCACTATTCAACCTGTGAACATCGGAACATATCAAACCGATACCAAAGAAAACATGGAAAACTCAACCAAGTCAGCGCAACTCCACCAACTTGAAGAAAAGTTTTATGAGGCATGCGACCAGATCGTGATGATAGACAGAAAGCTTCAAGACATAACACTCCGGTACAACCATGCTAACGAGGAGGGTCACCGCTCGATGCGCTACAACAGGCGACTCCAGCTTGTAACCCTTGAGGGTGTCAGGGCCGCATATTACAAATTTGCCGAACTCACTGCAAACAAGATGACAGAGTTGAGATGCGAGCTGTTGGGCGACGAGATTCTACTTCAAGACGATGAGTACGACAGTGATTGCTAGTTACACCAAACGGTTCTTTTCAGAACCACAAAATATTTCCAAAGAGACCAACCTGTCACAATATAACATGTCAACAGAAATTAAATGTATGCAGTTTGTAATTATGTCGCTGGCCTACTGTTATAACTAGCCCAAAAAGTCGGCCTCTGATGACTACGACCATATCATGTTGAAAACACCGGTTCTCGTCCGATCACCGAAGCCCAGCAACGTCGAGCGTGGTTAGTACATGGATGGGTGACCACCTCGGTATACCACGTGTTGTAACTTTCATTTTTTTCGTTATTTTTTTCTCATAATTCTTCCAATATCACTGCACGGTTGGGACGGCTGGAACTGACCAAAGGTCAAAAGTCAAGGCTTGATAACGTAAGCGTGGTCATTTTTTGTATTTCCTTCACTTTTTCTCGATGATCCGCAATTGGAATGTCCTACATGGATGAGGCGATAACTGACGACGAGCTGAATGATATGTTCATCAGATCATTACAGATATTTTGCAATACATTTCTTTTGTCTACAGACTCAAGAACTACTCGGCATCCCATTTTCCAAAATCAAACACATAATGAAGAACTTGGCAAGCTCTAGCCAACTCGGGTTGGACAACATCAGTCCGGTTTGTCTTCGATTCCACGCATAAATTGTTCGCCTTTTACTAAAGATTTCTGTAGAGAGGAACACTCTAATGAGTCTATAGACATTTTTGCAGCCCTGCCATCGCAGGATAGTTAATGCCAAAGTGACTCCAATCCAACCAACCTCATACCTCAAAGGTATAAACTGATAAGCTGCCCCCCTCCCCACCACCACCGTCATCACCGCCCAATAGAGAATTTAGTCGCACACTGAAGAATGATTTGCCTTGGCGAGTATTAAAAGTTTGTTCGTAGACCGACTAAATAAGGTTTGTTCGTAGGCCTAAGATTATTTCCCGAAGAGACAACTTGCGGTCAACTGCGATGATATTCACTCAGAGACGTCATTGGTCCGTCTGTGATGACGTCACCAACAGGCCCAGCCTTGTTTTCTTTGGCGAGCAACGGTGGCGGCGATGCGGGAACAAAACGAAGTCAAGAGCAGAGGTGAGCCTTCTCCACTTTTAGGCCTGCATTATGCGAATGCAATTACTGGTACATACCCTCAGGCCCAACAGCCGGTGCCGCAGTATCAAACTTCTTCGCCCCCTTCAGTAATGGGCATTTGTTGGCGCCGGCGCATCTTTTTGTCCCGATAAAAACCCCAGGTTCCATGGAAAGTTCTCGTGAACTTGAATGGCTGTGATCACCAAATTTGAATTGCGAAAAGCCTAGACGATCAGTCCAACCACGCACCAAGCACAATTGTCTCAGACCTCGCATTTCAGAGATACATAATGAAGCGGTCTCTTGAACAGCACGCCGAAACGGCCGTGTCGGGGATTAGTCTCAAGGAAGTGGTGGATGCAGGACGCTGTTATTCACAGCCCATGCACTTTTGTGTAATATTTTAATTGAAATACGGATACGGCTGGTTTAATAAAGCCACAGTGTGACTGTAGTCCTGCCGACCAGGGACTATTTCAAGGGAGACTTTCGCCCCTTCTTTTAACATCGAAGCAAACTGATTGCACAGAATTATCTCATTTTACTATATTTTGATTGGTTCTGAAAAGAACCGTTTTAATTATTATAAAGACTCATTCTACTGTTTTGCTCCTAAGCTCCTCTTGCATTTCTTTTTCTAGTCGACTCTTCTCGGCGGCTCTTTCGCATGCATAGAGGTAAAACACTTGACGCACACCTTCTAGAGTTGAAAGTTGAAGACGAAAGCTGTTGAACACGGCCTTGGTCTTGCTGTTGTAGGCTCTCTTGTATCGGGCTTGGAGTCTGTCAATCTGTCTATCGAGGACGCCGACTATTCGCACCGATGTTTTAAACTTTCTCTCAACCGCTCGCAATCTCTGGTCAATCGTGGTTTTCATGGTTGGTAATTTTCAAGTTGACCCGATGGTCGATGAATTAATGGTGATATAGTGAGTTGATTTGGATTTTTTACTCTTCTCACAATCACTCGGTGAGGTCTATTAATTAGGCCTATTAATTGCCATATTGGTGATCCAAAGTCAAGGCTAGATAACGTAAGCGTGGTCATTTTTTGTATTTCCTTGACTTTTTCTCGATGATCCACAATTGGAATGTCCTACATGGATTTGGCGATAACTGACGACGAGCTGAATGATATGTTCATCAGATCATTACAGATATTTTGCAATACATTTCTTTTGTCTACAGACTCAAGAACTACTCGGCATCCCATTTTCCAAAATCAAACACATGAAGAACTTGGCAAGCTCTAGCCAACTCGGGCTGGACAACATCACTTTGGTTTCTCTTCGATTCCACGCATACATTTTTCGCCTTTTACTAAAGATTTCCGTAGAGAGGAACACTCTAATGAGTCTGTCGCGTTATCACGTTGGAAGAATATAATGTCGAACTCGGCTTTGCGTTAACTTGTCTTGTCCGTTTATTACTCGTTAAAACGACGTTTATTGACCGAATTACAACAATGATTATTAATATTTTCCAATCGTGCGGCGCCAACTCACCAACTCCACCTGGGCCGGACCCATCTTAAGGGTCGCCGAAGACACGAAGACAGGATGTGACCATGTGAACACGACAGAGTCTATAGACATTTTTGCAGCCCTGCCATCGCAGGGTAGTTAATGCCAAAGTGACTCCAATCCAATCAACCTCATACCTCAAAGGTATAAACTGATAAGCTGCCCCCTCCCAACAACCACCGTCATCACCGCCCAATAGAGAATTTAGTCGCACACTGAAGAATGATTTGCCTTGGCGAGTATTAAAAGTTTGTTCGTAGACCGACTATTAAATGTTTGTTCATAGGCCTAAGATTATTTCCCGAAGAGACAACTTGCGGTCAACTGGGATGATATTCTCTTAGTGACGTCATTGGTCCGTCTGTGATGACGTCACCGACAGGCCCAGCCTCGTTTTCTTTGGCTAGCAACTGTGGCGGCGATGCGGGAACAAAACGAAGTCAAGAGCAGAGGTGAGCCATCACGTATGTTTTTAGCAGCTTCATTCTGTAACTTGAACACATTGATCTTAAGATTTTTTGTCACTCTCGATTTTAGGGATATCCTTTTGAGTACAAACAGGAAAGGAATTTATCTTAATATTATTTTCATACATCTTTTCTAACATTTCAATAGTAAGCTCCGCATCTTCTTGAAGTTCTATTTTATGTTCCTTGACATATCTAGCAGCCAGTAGACTCCAGAGCAAACACTTCTGATCATTTCCCTGTTCCTGTGACATTACATTGATTACAGCTTGAGTGTTAAATCTAATGCGATGACTGTAATTGGTAATCTAATGTAATGACCACCTTTGCACCTCTTGTAAGAACATATTGTCATGTCACAGGACTCTATTATGTTAAGAGACAAGCCAGATCCTTGAAAGTACCTCTCTTCAATCTGTGTGTTAATGTAGTTAAGCTGGTTGGTTACTGAATAGATTGCCTGATTACTTGAAATTATGCTTCCCATTGGAGACTGAATTGGGTGTGTGACATTGCCACCTTGCCAATTCAAGCTCTGATCTGCGGCCGATTCAAGCTCTGCTCTGCGACCAAAGGTCGATTGAACTGGGTGAACACTGATATGCTTATTTTGTGGTGGTAATCATGGAGTTGAAAAAGGACCTCCTCTAAGTTATCTCTGTATTCATACACCTGTTTAGGTTCTCTCCCAGTATCAACTTTAATAGTAACCACAGGCTTACCAAACTCCTTTACTACTTCAATTCCTTCCACTTCCTTTATGCCATCAAGCTCATCAGTCTCAAAGGCAAGCTTCTTATCTACACCTTTAGGGAAGAGGAAGAGGAGGCTGTACTTGTACCCCTAACTTACTCATATGTTTATCTAAATGTCTCTTAGTCTTCCTGTGAGCTGCCATATTGCTGTATGAAACGTATTTATCACAAGTAGGACAGTGAACCTTTTGGTTTCTATCACTCATTATTTAGATTAAAAAGATTTATTAAATTTCACTCATTCCAGTTATGGCATTCCAGTTATGTTACTTCTTACAGACAGTACAGGTTGTAGAAATAGGATAATGGGTGCTAGATTACTCGGTTTTGTAATGGAATTAAGGCAACTTTAATGGGAAAAAACTTGTGTTTTCCCTCATTGATTTTGGCCCTTTTTTCTACGCAAAATCATAGATATTCGTAGATCGCATTATCCTATTACTCATTACACTGGGCAGCTCTAAATTGTGGAATGGACTACAGGAACGAAAGCCAATTGTTTGGTCTTTTCCAGTTCACTTTTTTCAAAACACCTTTTTCTTCAAGAAATACTTATGGGATATTTTTCACAAATGGGTGATTTATTTACTAGCTAATAGAATGATACATAGAAAAAGGCTATTTTGCAGACAAAAGCCAAAGGCTTAAACCCCTACAAAATGTGGTAACTTAACAGAATTTTACAGAATTATACAGAGAGAATTATTATGGAACGTGGGTACAGAAATAGATTTATAATTTTGTAATTGCATGCAGTTAGAAAATTTGTATTCAATACTGATGCCTTTGCGTGAATAAACAGTTAGATTGGAGAAAGCTTTAGAAATGTTTCGGCTTTGACTACGTCCTTGTAATCAAATCGTGGTAACCCCACGTAGCCTGGAAGAAGGCAGAAGTAATCGAGTTGCGGAAAAGGAACGAGAACTTTTCAACCCGTCTGGGCCCCACGACCACGTTTATCGATTGTGTGAGTTTACCCGAAAAATATATAAACGCCGTCCTAGGACCCAACCGGGCGGCTGCGAAAGCTCACTAATATCGAGTGCATGTGTGCGGTGCGGTGCGGGTGGGGGCGATGGGTTTCGGGCTGATCTTAGATTTGTTTATTGAGGCATTAAGTTTGGAAAGCGGTTAGTTGCTGCAATGAAGTTTAATGTAGATTTTATTACTGAATAGAATTTTCGCTGTCCAAGAGGGTGAGGTGTCCGTTGAGCAGGATGTTTGAAGTCATAGTTATATTGTGGCGTTGTATTATTTGGAGGGTATTTGCTATTAGAGAATGACGCGGGTTATCGTAGTTGGGACATATAAGTAGAAAGTGTGAAGTAGTTTTCGGGACATCCATGCGACAAAGAGGGCATGTGGGGTGATCAGAAACGTGGTTTAGAAAAAGGTCTGCGTTGAGTCCGCTATATTTATTTCTTATGCGTGCAAGAATGATGTTAAGTGGGCGAGGGCCGATGTGAAGCCAGGAAGGAGAGGGTTTGCTAGAGAATTCCGGAAGTTTTGATAAAGAGGATTAGAAAGAACTAAGGGTTGGCTTGTTACGAACTGTTATATTTAAAGCATTCCAGTCGCGGATTGTAGAGGGGAAATAGCTTGAGTATAGACTGTTTGTGCGGCACTGAAAAGGGGTTATGGCGTTGTTTGCTGTTGTGCGAGTGTTGTGATTGTGTCTATTGGCTGCTAACTCTGGGATGAAATCTTTGAGGTACGGAGGAGCAAGCCCCGTCAGGATTTTGTAGAACATCACAAGTCGGTTGAATTTTCTGCACTTTTCGAGTGGTAGTAAACCCGTTTCTCTATAAAGATCGCGGTGGTGAGAGCTGACGGTTAGTCCTGTGATGCAATGACGCATTGCATTTGCTTGTGTCTTCTCGATTTTGGCGGCTAGGTGCTGTGGTAGACCGTCCCAGACTGCATCTGCGTACTCGAGTTTACTTCTGACAAAGGTCTTGTAGAGGATTAACAGTGTTTGTTTATCTAATTTGTAGGTTTTGAAGTACGCCAAGTCTGCGGTTTGCAGTCGATACGATCGATTGGATGTGGTCGTCCCAGGATGCTTTGTCGTTGAATATCAATCCGAGATGTTTATGGTTATGAACTTTTTCAATTTCTGTGTTGTTAAGGTGACAGCGGATTTCTGATGGTAATATTCGTCTGCTCGTGACCATATAAACTGTTTTCGTGGGGTTGTATGTTATGGCCCATTTGGTAGCCCATGCAGATATATTGTTTATGTCCTGTTGGATTTCTGGTGTGCATGCTGGGAGGTCTACTGATGATACTATGTGTGATGTGTCGTCGGCAAAGAGTTTCGTACTGCCATCGGTTTCTTCCGTTACGTCATTTATGTAAATCAGGAACACGAGGGGGCCGAGGACTGATCCCTGGGGGACACCGGCATGGATCTGTAGCCACTCTGAGGTTTTTCCATCGATCACTACCATTTGCTGTCTGTTTTGTAGGTAGCTTGTGAACCAGGATAGGAGTTTTCCCCGAATGCCAAATTGGTGAAGCTTGGATACGATGCCCTTGTGGGTAGTTTTGTCAAATGCCTTGGCTATGTCGCAAAAAAGACAGAATACTTCTTTTCTATCATCAAGGTCCGTGAGAATATGGTGGTTGATTTCAAGGAGCTGGGTGACTGCAGAGTGATTTGCCAGGAACCCTGATTTTTTGAGATGAGAGAGCGGGTATGATTGTAGACATGTTTGTGGACTAATTTTTCAAATAGTTTGCCAATGACGCTGAGAAGAGATATTGGTCTATAGTTGCTTTTGTCGTGCCTGTCGCCTTTTTTGAAGATTGGAGTAATGTTTGCTTTTTTCCATTGATCTGGGAAAGTGTTTTCATCTAGAGATCGGTTGAATAGAATATGGAGTGGTTTAGTCAACTGCAGTTTCAATGAGTGGACAATGCGTGGGCTGATGCCGTCAGGGCCGGTGGCTTTGTTCGTGTCCATCAAGGAAATTTGATCAGCGAGGTCCTGTTCAGAGATGATGATGTGGTTTAGCTCGTCATTCGTAATGTTAGGGAGATCTTCTTGCGTTGGTATATTCGATTCATCGACATTACATATGTCGGCAAAGTGTGAGTTTAGGATATTGGCTTTGGTTGTAGAGTCGTCAATGGATATGCCGTTGACGTTCAGGGATGGGGTTTTGTTTTCTTTACCTAGACCGCAGACACTTTTGGCAAGTTTCCATCCTTGTACCAATGGTTACTCAATCCTTGTCGTTCTTGCCATTCTTCAACTTGTCAGCTATCGATGATAGGTGGGTACTTTTTGCCTTCTTGATTAATGATATGACGTGGTTGCGTTGTTTTTTGAAGGTGTTATAGTCGAGTAGAGCTCCGGTTTCTTTTGCATTCATAAAAAGCGCATTTCTTTTGTCCATTTCCAGTTTGATTTCAGCCGTTATCCATTTTTTGCCGGTTGAGGAGAATTTGATCCGTTTGTAAGGGATGTGTCTTTTGCTTGCTTCAAGTAGAATAGTTGTAAAGTTTCTATCGCAGTGTTGAGGTTGGCTGTGTTTAGCTGGTCGTCCCAGTCAACGTGAGACACTTCGTGTTTGAGGTTGTTCCAGTTTGCTTTGCTGATCTGCCAGATCGGTCGTTTGAAAGCGAATTTTGGGATTGTTTTCAGTATGTCAACTACGACGGGACAATGGTTACTCAATCCCTGAGGAAGGACGTTTACATCTGAGAAAATGTCCGGCTGTCCTACTATTATTGGGTCAATCAGGGACTCACTATGGGAGGTGTAGTGAGTTGGTTCGTTGACTAGTTGGTGCATATTGAGAGGGTCGATCAAGCGGGAGAGGTGACACGGGTTGTTGTTGAGTAAGTCTTGGTTAAGGTCTCCAACAAGCATAATCTTCTGTTGCCCATATATACCGACAACATTTGAGACTTTTGCGAGAAGTTTGTCCCAGTAGGCGACCGGAAGAACAGGGTTTCTGTAGCCCACGCCGATGATTAAGTGGTCCGTTTGGTGCGTTACTTTAACCCAGAGGAGTTCAAGGTCTGGTTGTTCTAGATGGTCGAGACGTTCGCCGATGAGGTTGTCGGACAGTTGAAGACAGACGCCTCCACTTGCAGCAGTGAGGTCCTTTCTGAACACATCTTTAAAGTTAGGCACAGCAATGTCTTGGTGGGATATTGATAAAGATATATAAAATAAACAAAAACATCAATAGTCTGGATTGTTTTGATTCATTTATTTTAATAAAAAAGACAGAAATGAATGTAGGATACGAGAATCATGAAAAACCATGAAATTTGCTAAATTTACTATTTTCCACCACCTAGTCATGGGTTACCCCATTCATCCCCATGTGAAATGCAGGCATTAGAAGTCCAGATGCATAGTTTCAAATGCGTTTTGACCGTACTTTTGGTAATGCAACCCTTGCCAGCCATATATTTCTGTTACATAGATGATGGGTTGTTGGAAAAACTTATCAATTTTTCACTATATCAGTCGCAAAACCTTTGTCACAAGATAAATGATTGCAATCTTCGTCTTTCTAAAGCATATGCAACATCGTTACAAGATAAATGACTGCAATCTTCATTTTTCATATGCAACATTTTTCTTAAGCATATGCAACATGATTTTTAAACAGCAATGATTGTCTTTTATCAAATAAAGTGCTTCATAGCATAAGTTAGTTTCTTTTCAAAACATAAAACTCGGTCAGCTCCACATTTTTAGCCCACCTTTCCAGGGGAGCTTATATGATACCGTGTCATCAGTCATTGACTTTTGACAAAAGAGTGACACATTTCTTAACCACTTGACCTAGAAGGTTCATTCTTGATGGGTGGGTTCCCATCGGAAACGCAATTCATCAGTGTCTCCGAAACCACAGAAAAAACTATCATCATGAATACAGTAAACTCCAGGCAGTCCTGCTAGAGCCCGATACCTCTTCTAAATGAAATGGCCAAGGGCCATTGTGCTCACCGTATAGATATTTGGTGGTTAGGAATTCATCCTGGTTAAGAAACATGCTACATGTATAGTTAAATCAAAGTCAGTATGACATGTGAAGTATCCTTGCTCCTACCATAAAAATATTATTGAAAACAAGTCACTTATAAGCACGATATTGCACTTTCTACCTTTTGAGTTTTGGCCCCTGGCGGCCGAGTCAAAAATCAGATCGAACCTAATTTCGGCGTCAGAAGTTATCCGACATAGGAGATCATGTGTACTTAGTTTCAAGTTCATAGCATAAGTGGTTAAGAAACGTGCCATTGTTACACTCAAATGGCCAATTTACCCCATTTGACCTCTGTGACCTTGAAAATTAGGTTTAATCAAAAACCCATATGATATGTGATGTATCCTTGCTTGGAGAACCAACCATAAAGATGTTAACAAAAACGAGTCACTTATAAGAGAGATATCATAGTTTTTAGGTTTCCAAGTCAAGAATCCGATCAGACTGAAATTCAGTGTTAGAGGTCACCTGACCTGGGGGGTCCTTTGCACAAAGTCTAAAGTTCATTGCTATAGTGGTTAAGAAACGTGCCACTGTGTTTGAAACAGAATACAGACAACGGGCGACATGCATGCAATTTCAGGGCCTCTTGGGTAATATAATCTTAAAATGTTCATGCCAAAGTCAGTTATCTCATACATCGTCACACTAATAACATTAAAGTGCCTGTTGTGATATCCGTCATGTGACTGGGGGTTGGAAAGATGGCCGTTCTGTAATATTTAGTATCAACAATAAAGTACCACTAGATGTTAGTTTACCTCATCGAAAATCCATAATACAACATGGTGGCAGCGGTAAAGCTATCAAATATAAACTGTAGAACACGATAATCAAGTATTATACGATATATGAGCACATGCCTGCTGGTAAACGCCCTTCGAAAGCACGCACGGCCACTTGGTGATCTGCCGAATCGATGAATCCCAAGGCATAGCGCTGCCGCTGTACATCAATACTGCACTGGCAAGGCTTACTATAAATACCAGAACGATTCCGGCGGAACTACTGTGGCTGATCAACAGTGAACCAGAACCGCTGACCTGTATCATTTAGAGACCTAAGTACGTTATAAGTAAATACAACATTATTCAAGACATTAGTGGGAAGATACCACAAATGGACTGGTCCAAATCGGACCAGTCAGAATCTTTCAAGTTATTTTGACAGAATATGGAGATATTCTTGGAAGATGAAGAGATAACAGACAAACTGAAGCAAGCTCTAAAGGTTTTAAGGGGCGTGGACGATGAAGGCCTGCGGCATCTGAATGCCAGTGGATTATCAGGTCATAAGAAAGATCCAGGCAATCTTTGGGCACTTCTTCAAGATCAGCTACGCATAGCAGTCAATCCTCGAGTGAAGAGGCTCCAGCTACGGAACTATCTGCAAAAGAAGGATGAAACCCTCGATGACTTTGTTAATAGGACATGTGCCTTAGCTAACGAGTGTGGTTTTGACACGAAATGTGAATTAGAGGAGAGGATTATAGAATTGATAACTGCTAGCACACCGATCTTGGACTATCAGAACTTTCTCTAGGGCAAAACCATCAGCAGTATCACTCTAGCTGCTGCTGTTGCTGAGGGCTGCAAGTATGAGGCCATAATTGCTGGTCATAAGAGTATAACTTCAGCACTCACACATGACTCGGGGACAACTGCCAGGACGAATATTGATGCCATCAACTCAAGGCAAAATCGACAGCCATGCGGTAACTGCCACCCCAGTGCCATGCCTATACACAACTCTCATAAAACAGTGCCCCCTATTGTTCATCTGACAGGTAGTGACGTCATAAGAGGAAATCCCGCCATTTTCGTCAAGCGGGGTGAACTTGCATTTTGACTTGTAAACATTGAGCCTTTTTACTCATAAAACGGGAAGGATATCATTCATCAAATAGTTAAGACCCTGATATAAGGGATCACGTCCAAAGTCCGCACGCGATATTCGCCGGCGAAATTCACCCTACAGTATTTCGCCTGCGAAATCTGTCCGAAAATCGACCGGCGAATGTGAGACGATAATATGAAATCGCCGGAATGTCAGATGCGAAATTCGCCCACAATCGCGCCAATTCTTCGATTTCGCCCCAAAAATCGCTCCAGGCGATAATGGAGCGATTTTACGAAATTGGTGGCTCTTGCATGCTTGTCCGATATTCGGAACGATTTTGCAACGACTTTCGTCTTGTTTTATTGGCGGAAAAGTGCAGTCACGTAAACAAATCGGGTCATACTAGACAGCGTCCACCAGGTTTAAACACATACATACATACATTAAAGCCATCAAAGTAAAATCTGATGGTCATAAACGAAATAAGCATGAAATCTTCAGGAAATGTATTTTGTATGGTGTACATATTACGTTTTGGCCACAAAATTTTATTTTGATGACTTTATACCCGACTTTAAAACCTGGTGAACGCTGGTGGGCGCTGGTGGACGCTGTTTAGGATAACCGGATACTACAACGATCTTGATTGGTTGGCTGAGACTCGGAAACATAAGCCTAACTATGATTAGCTGTATGATTCGGTACATTCCGTCACAATCCTTCGGAATACATACCATAATACTAAGAACCTCAAACCTCTGTGCCAAATTTGTGTAGCTCCTCGTGGATAGATGTGATGTATATGATTACTGCAGTCAGGTTGACCGGGAATTCCAGTTTGTGTTTTTGTTCGGTCTGCTATCAGCTGATGTCGGAAAACGCATACTACAACACATATAGGCCTCTAATATTCCCTTCGTTCCGATGGTTGGTGAGAGCGAATTAGGCGCGATTATTATTTTCGCCTGCGATTTTTATTCAGTCTGAATTTTCGCCTGATCATAATAGAATCGCCGAAGCAGGGAGCGATTTGGAGGCGAACGAGTGTGGCGATATTCGACCAGGCGAATTTTCGCCCTGATTCGCGCAGCGAATATTCGCGTGCGGACTTTGGACGTGATCCCTAAGTTGGCAGTAACTTTGCTGGCTATTGTGTGTGTCAAATTGAATAGAAAACTGCCGGTATTAGGTCATTCTGCTCGTTACACGTGGGGGAGTGGCACAGTGAGACAAGGGGCACAATGAGACACCTGCTATAACTACCACAACTAGAGGGAAGAGAGTGCTGCCATTTACAGTGTAAAGGGAGAACCACCTGACCTCTCCTCTTCAGCACTGCATTTGGACATGACATGCTTCTAAGTAGTCAATTATGTTCACCCCAAAGTAAAATTTTCGCCACACATGTCGACCAAAATCCAAAATAAATCATAAGGCCTAGGCAGAGTTTTTCATATTGGCTAAAAGCCTGAAGGTAATCTCCACAAAGGCAGAACAAAGTTTTGCTAGTGTTGGCATGTATTTTTGTGCACGGCCATGTTGCATGTAAACATGTGGTTGGGGTACATTGAGACAGTTGGCTTTGGAGCACATTGATACACTGTCTCATTGTGCCCCAGGCTGTCTCAATGTAACCCAATGTAAATTAATTATTAATTAGCATGTTTAAAATTGTTTCGGAATGGCCAAATATCTCTAAAAAAAATATAGTTAGTTAGTGAGTTAGTTAGTTAGGTAATTTGGCCTAGGAATGGAGCAATTACATTGATTGGTATATTTTTGTTTTGTAGCCTAATAATAAGTATGAGGAACCGCCCGAGAAAAACCACAAGAGGAACCTTCGAGGAGGACACAATGAGGGAAGCTGTTGCACTTGTGGAGAATGGTTTGAGCCTGAGAAAAGCAGCTGATCAAATGAAAGTTTCATTTCAGACATTGGCTAGGTACGAAATGTAGCAGAAGGGCTAGGCTAGGCTATCGTGTGTGTGTGGGGTGATGGATTAAAGCTGACTTTTTAAAGCAAAAGATTTGCTAAATAAGGCCTAGGTCAGGCTTTTAAAATATCAATCACTTGTTGCTGCTGCTATGTAGCGGAGGGAACCCAATGCCAAGGTTACCTATTTTCCATTTTAGGTATGTCAAGAACAAAAAAGAACATCCTGAGGAAATGATCAGAATGAGGCCATATTACGACTGCCGAAAGATCTTCAGTGAAGAGCAAGAGAATTCGCTAGCGGAGTACCTTGTGACAGCCTCGAGGATGTTCTATGGGCTCACCAGCCTTGAATGTAGGCGTCTTGCATTCGAAATGGCCAAGGTTAATACCATACCTTGTCCACCAAAGTGGGCAAATGAAGAGGCTGCTGGAATCGAGTGGTACAAGGGCTTTATGAAAAGGCACCCACGCCTCTCTCTACGCTCTCCAGAAGGCTGTAGTCTCTCAAGGGCAACATCATTCAATCCTCATAATGTTGCAGTCTTCTTCAGCAATCTGAAGGCAATCATGCAAAGAGAACCCAAGTTTGCTGAAAGCACACGCATCTTCAATCTTGATGAGACAGGAACTACTACGGTCCACAACCCATCAAAGATATTTGCAGAGAAAGGCGTCAAACAAGTCAGCAAGTGCACCAGGGACTTGACAACTACATGCTGCACAGTTAGTGCTTCAGGAAACTCCATCCCACCAGCAATGATTTTCCCCCGTGTGCATTTTAATGAGCACATGCGCCACGATGCCCCCACAGGGACCCTTGGACTGGCCAATAAGTCTGGTCGGATGAACTCGGAGTTATTCTCTGAGGTAATGGATCATTATATCCATCATACAAACAGCTCTAAGGACAATCCGTCTTTGCTAATTTATGACAATCATGAAAGCCATTTGTCACTTCAGGTTATTGATAAAGCTAAGGAGAATGGTGTTACTATTCTCACCCTCCCACCTCACAGCAGCAATAAAATGCAGCCACTTGATGTTGGGATTTTCAAACCCTTTAAAACCTACTGCAGCCAAGCCATGGATTCTTGGATGATGCAAAATCCAGGAAAACCAATCTCGATCTATGAAATTGCCTATTGTGTTGGCATTGCTCATGAAAAGGCCATGACTCCTTCCAACATAACTGCTGGATTCCGCAAGAGTGGTATTTACCCTTTTGATGAAGCTGACTTTACAGAGGCAGATTTCCTCGGCTGTGCAGTCACTGACAGACCACTACCTGAAGCCACATCTGATGAAGAAGAGCTTCCAACTCCCGCCGAAGAAGCCCAACCTCATACAAGCACCTCCAAGACTCCAGCTAAAGAAATCGAACCTGAGCAAGGTACCTCCATGTCATCAACTCCTAGTGTTCAAAGATGTCTATCCCCAGGATCCTTCAGAGGTTTTCCAAAAGCTCCGATGAGAAAGGAAAAGTCCAAGGGTAGAACCAAAGGAAAACGCATAATTGCCACTGACACCCCAGAAAGGACAGCCATAGCTTTAAAGAAGACAGCTACAGGCAGTTCTCAGAAGAGGAAAAAGACCCAGAAGAAGCAGCCCCCTGCAAAACGGAGACCGCATGATGAACAAAATGTTGTTAATTCTGAATCTTCATCAGACACAGACAAAGATGAAGAGTCAATCCTTCAGGACACTGATGACAATGATGAGGATGTTATCCAGGTGTTCAATCCTGCTGATGATTTCGAAGGTGAAGCCACTGAAGGAGACTATGTGCTTACCGAATACACAACAGAAAAGAAGAAGAAAGTCCATTACATAGGAAAGGTTCTTAGAGAAAAAGATAAATCTGGGGATTATGAGATAAGCTTTCTCAAACGAAGCCAAAAAATGGTTGGAAAGTTTGTAATGCCCCCTGTCCCTAAAATAGAAATAGCCAATGAGGATGTCATTAAGATGATTTTGCCACGACCAACATGGTTTGGCAGTACTAAGAGGCAACTTTCTCAATACTCATTTGAAGTCCAGTTTGGGCTACATTGACCTCCGTTGACAGATTCATGAAATACCTGTTGCCCCAAACACCAGTTCATTTGGCCCATTGTGCTAGTTGAAAGGTTCCTGCTAATTGGTCGATTTACGATATAATTTGATTCAATAAAAGCAATTTCTCAGCCTGTTCTGATATAGACTTGTTCAATTTCCATCATTACTTTATTAATTTTCCACTTCATAGCATTGAGCCCCATGAAAAATCTTCTTTGAACATGTATATATAACTGGTGTCCCATTGTGCCCCACCCATCGTCTCAAAGTGCCCCATACCCCTGAGGTACAATGAGACAAAAAATGTTTTTTTCAAAGTGCTCTAATGCCACATGGTATTTGATTTCCCCATTCTTTTATGTCCCGGTATGTATAAGGAGGGCAGTAGATTCCCAGGATAGAAGTTAGAGCAGTAGCCTTCTATCCACCAAGGCTCTATGGCATAAATAATTTTTTGTGTCTCATTGTGCCCCCCACTCCCCTACAGCTCCAAGAATTAAGTGCCTTTGTTATGGAATCCATCTTGTGTGTTGTTGTATGTTATATGGTGTCAGAAAATAATCCAAATTCGCCATGAATTCGAGTGCTTTTAGAAAGCCAAATAAACTGCAGTTGAAAGGTAATGTCAGCGAGCAATGGAAGCATTTTCGGCAAGAATTTGAGATATTTCTTGTCGCGGCGGGGCTTGACGACAAGCCGGATCACTGAAAGGTCATGCTGCTGTTGAACCAAATTGGGTTAGAAGGCCTATCCGTATGCAACACGTTCACGTGGGACGTGGATGATGATGAAGTGAAGCTAGAGAAAGAGATGGAGAAGTTTCACGCACACTGTAACCCCGTGAAAAATTAGACATTTGAATGGCATGTCTTCAAAGGCCGTGTACAACGTGGTGATGAGACAATAGATCAGTTTGTGACTGAGCTTAGGAGACTGTAATTATGGTGATTTGCGCGAGTCACTGATTCGGGACCAGCTGGCATCAGGTGTACAATGCTGTGAAGTGAAGGAGAGGTTACTATAGCCAAGCAGTATTAAAGTAAGGCTAGATTCTTTCCGGATATGGTATATTTATTCAACTAGCATATTCTGGAACATGTTATATACACGTTTACACACGCAACCAAAAGAACCGAACAAAAAGAAAAGAAAGAAAAGGGCAATGACAGGTCACCTTACGATCCCTGTAATACAAAACACAGATTGTGAGTAAAACATTAAAATTAAGACCTTATGCAAACTCTACTACATAACTATCTCAAATCAATTACTTGGTGACTCAACACTGTCAAAGTTACACAGCACAAATAACCTTAGAACATAATGAACATTGATATCAAGTCATAATTAATGTCAATTCCACTTCCAATCAGTTATTGATCTAAACACAAGACAAGACTTAAACAATGCTTAAACATAGTTTCCTCATGGGCTCATGAATCAATGCATCCAAATCACGAATCATTTAGTACCTTTAAATCATAATAATCGCATCATTATTACAATCATAACTTTCCTAGAAATTAATACTAAGCCATCTCAAATATCAGTTTGTAAGATAATGAGCCCATATTCAGATTGTGTGAACAATTCCTGAAATAAACTCACCATAGACGTGGGATACTCCTTTCCACAGTCTATTTCCTTTGACCAATCACACGGTCCTCTATTCCTACAAAAAGATAACCAACGGAATATCACTACTTTGATAACCAAACTGGCTTCAAGTCATTAAGTCCTAAATGTTACATATTTATCTTACTAACGTGAATTAGCTCATAGATAAAATACACAATAAAGTTATCTCATTTCTTCCCGAAACATCTGATAAACAAGCTCTCCCTCGACAGTAAAATGTGTGAACATGCATGCCTCTGAGAGTAATTATCATCAATGAAAGGGTCACAAGAAATCACAACTTAAATCCTATTCAGTGATCTTGGATCATTTTCATAGCACCATGCCGTCACACTCATACGGTAATGAAATTTACGCCTTTAAGCAATTGTAAAATAAAAACAGGTGCATCAGAAATGGAGTGAATTTAAGAGAGTTGCAGTGAGATATGGGGCCTGGAGATCTTGACCATACTTGGGCAAAGCACTGAAAGACATAATATAATAGAACAAATCGGAATTAAGATGAAGTAACTCAATTCACCTACCTTTACAATGACATGTAAATTCTCCTGAACCAATCTTTCTCTTGCTCCTGGTCTACATAAGAGCATACTGGAATCTCCTGAATGATCTCACAAAATTCCATAAATCTGATCTAATCTAATGATGAGTTCTCTTTAAACAACGGTCTTGCATCGCAAGAGATCAAGACGCAAGTGATGTTTGGCCCTTGTTCCCCAACTAAATATCTTAGTCCGGGAGCCAAAGGCTGATATTTACCTGAACCTGGAAATGCCGGATGAAGTTTTTTTCTTTGCTGTTTTCACTAGTCTAGGGGATGCTCATCATGATTCAAGAGGGTGCCCGGTGATATCTCTTGAGCAATTTTCAAAATATGCAAATTAGGTCCGCCATTACTGAAATTCCGTTAATTGACTATATCTCAATTGATATGCATCATACCATAACGAAATTGGTGTCTATACCCAGGTTATCAGGGTCTACGAACATAATAAGCCCATCATTGCAGTAATCAAACGTTTTGAACGCATGCAAATTGTGCAAGTGTGGTCGGCCATTACCAAATTTCAGTTTTTTGGCAATATTGTGGGAAATATGCAGTATAATCTCATCAAATAAGTGTCCATTCCTAGGTTATCAGGGTCTATCCAACCTGGACGAGATGGAGGAGGGTGAGACATCACACATCAGTCAGCTCTACCACAAAGAAGAGGGAAAAGCTCGAATTTAATCTGATGGCAAAGACAGGACTGGAATCCGTCAAAAGTTGGACGCGTACATCGATCCATTAGACCCGAAAGAACATCCCGATGGAATAGTGAACATTGCCAGTGGAAGGGTGGCTATACCTGCAGTGAATGTGCACGATGCAGTGTCCATTGGAGAAACGATGCTTGCAAACTTTGAGAAGGACTTGCCCAGTGGCTTCTATAACACCATATCAAAAAAGGTTACAACTATGGCCGTAGTGGACAAGTCTAAACAGGTTGCCGACACAAAAGCATATGATCTCAATGCAATATATGCTAGGGTTATTGCCTTGCTGGCAAGTGACCGTGACTTACACATAAAGGATGTTCTTTCATATGAACTTGCTCCAGTGCCAACCTCAATGTCAATGTTCAAGAAAGACGGGATGCGTATTGCAAAAGGCAAATCAGCACTGAAGAACTCCCTTCAAGTGGAGGTGTCCAGCAGGAATGCCGGAGATGCAGATGTAACCGTTATAGATGGCTCAGCGCTTTTATGGACAATTCATTGGCTGGCAGATGGTATTGTGGAAGATTATGTCACCAACGTTAAAAAGCGAGTTGCTTCATACCTGGTGAACAGTGATGTCTATCTGATTTTGATAGATACGATGACTACAGTATAAAATCTGTCACAAGGGATGGCAGGGAGACTGGTGTCAGCCGTGCACATCGCTATTTGTTGACAAGACTACCTGCCCAGAAGGTTATCTTGTCAAATGTTGAAAACAAAAAGCAGTTGATTAAAATCATCTGTAGTGATCTTACTGCAGACAGATTGTTTCACAATCGGAGCACTGAGAAACACAAGTTAGTTGTCACTGGAGAAGACCCGTGCCCCACTGAAATCAAGAAGGAAGAAATCAGCATTAGATATGATCTGGAGACATATCACGAAGAAGCCGATATCATTATTGTGCAACAAGCGTTGAAGTGCGCAAGTGAAGCCAGGAGACTTGCAGTGGTAGCAGACGACACAGATGTGTTTGTTCTTCTGGTCCACCACTATGAGGAAGCAAAGCTGAAGCTACCAATGAGGATGGAATCACCTAGTAAAGGCAGGGCAGTAGTAGATATACAACGGACAGTAGAAAAGCATCGCGACATCGTGAAGCAGCTCCTTCCTGCACATGCTATTTCCGGTTGTGACACTGTGGCATGTTGTTTTGGAGTAGGAAAGGGTTCTGTTGTCAAATCCCTGAGGGCTGGATATAAGCTGAACACCATTGGGATTGTAGATGCATCCTTTACTGACGTCATGGACCAAGCTACCGCTTTCATGTCTGCCTGTTATGGTGTGAAGGACACAAAGGACATGTCACAAACCAGGCTATATGTATGGGGGAAAAAGAATGGCAAGGGGCATACATCCACACCAAACCTGTCTACGCTTCCACCTACAAGAGAGGCATTTAAAGGGAATGTGAAGAGAGTCCACTATCAAGCAATCCTGTGGCGAACCCTTGATACAAATGATTTACCCGAACTAAACCCAGAGGACTTCGGATGGAAGAAGGATACCAGCAACAAGTCATTAACACCAACTGCCATTCCAGATGATGTTAAACTCGCCCCTGATTACATAATGGAGGTGATCCGTTGTGGTTGTAAGAGCAAGAACCCTTGTAGTTCAAAAAGGTGTAGTTGCGTGAACAGTCATGGCTCGGAGTGCACTATCTTTTGTGCATGTTACCCCATAGTATGCGCTAGAGTAAAGTAGTCTTACCATTTGCCACAACGGCATCTTATTTATGCATACCGGTACCTTAATGTTCAGCAACACATGCAATCGATACTGTTACAGTCTTACTTGAAAGACAGGCCTAGATAACCTATGATTGGACACTTGTTTTTGACATCTGCTTACATATTTCCTGAGATATTCCGAAAATCAAAATATCAGTAATGGCGGACCTAATGAGCATAATTAACGTCATTAGTCGACTGTAAGGCGTTAAAATAGAGTAGTGATGGCCTTATCTTGTTCGTATACCCTGAAAACATGGGTGCCGACACAATTTTTATGATGATATCATTAATTATGTTTGAGTTATAGCCAATTAACGGAATTTCAGTAATGGCGCGCGGACCTAATTAGCATAATTAACGTCATTAGTCGACTGTAAGGCGTTAAAATAGAGTAGTGATGGACTTATCTTGTTCGTATACCCTGAAAACATGGGTGCCGACACAATTTTTATGATGTTATCATTAATAATGTTTGAGTTATAGCCAATAAATGGAATTTCAGTAATGGCGGACCTAATTTGCATATTTTGAAAATTGCTCAAGGGATATTATCGGGCACCCTCTTGAATCTTGATGAGGACCCCCTATACTATTGAAAACAGCAAAGAAAAAAACTTCATCCAGCATTTCCACGTTCAACCCCATGGCTCCCGGACTATCTTAGGACCATGTGAGAATGACTCCACAATTTCCCAGAAACTGTAACTGGCAGAGACAGGAAAAGTTAACTTCCTGTGCCAGACTCTCCCTCTTGCTGATCATCTCATAGGCTTAAAACGCCCACGCACCACTCCAAACCTGTCACCAACTGGTACCAATCCGGAGTTTCTTAGAAGTTTTAGAATATATGATAGCTTCCTTATACCTTGTGTCCTGTTGGGATGGTTGTTTGTGAGAACAATATCCTGACACGTTATGGTAAAAAGTGAACTAACTAACCTAAGTATAATATATGACATTGAGTTAAATGAAGTCTCATTTAACTGGTATAAAACTAACTATATATAAGATGATATGATTTGAACATAAATGTTGGATGATAATGGACACTGTTAATTGTGCCCCGTCACATTACTACGGGAACCAGATCTTACGTTAGATGGGGCTGTCAGGGTATGTACCCAAATCGGTGATGCAGAAATTCGTTCAAGCGAGTCGGCGCGCAATCTCGGGGTGCTTTTTGACAATAACCTTACTTTTCACAAACAAATATCACAGGTTGTATCGTCCGGGTTCTTTTACCTGCGCAAGATTGCGTCAGTCAAGAAATATCTACCTGAAGACCTTTTAGGTAATCTTGTACATGCTTTTATTACATCTAGACTCGATTTTGGTAACTCATTGTACTATGGTCTCCCTCTCTGTGAAATTAACCGCCTCCAGAAACTTCAAAACCAAGCAGCCAGACTCTTGACGGGTACTAGAAAATATGATCACATCACGCCTGTTTTATATGACCTTCATTGGCTCCCCGTTCAACAACGTATTAAGTTCAAAATTTTAACCTTCGCTTTCAAAGCCGTGCAGGGCACCGGCCCCAACTATCTTCAGCTTCCACTCCAGCGTCTTAGGCAGGGAACCAGAGCTCACTCGGCTCCTGCCCTGGCGTGGAAACGTTCCAAAAAAGTCACTGCTGGTGATAGAGCTTTTGGGGTCTCTGCTCCGCGGCTTTGGAATGCATTGCCCACACATCTTAGGCAGATTGTATGTTTTAAAAGTTTTAAACAATGCATCAAGACATATTTGTTTAAGGAAGCCTTTTATCACTGATTGTTTTAACTATGTTTTAAACTGTCCTGTAATTGTTTTAATCATGTTTTAAATGTCTTTCCTATTATTACTGTATGAATGTACTTTTGTAAAGCGCTACTGGCAATTAATTTTTAAGTGGCGCTATAAAAAATAATAAATTATTATTATTATTATTATATGTAGGGCTGCTGAAGCGAGCAATTTTCACCTGTGAAAGACCTGAACATAGGTGGAGCCATCGGAGGATCTGCTAAACCTGATGCTGCAGTAAATTTTGTCATTCGCCGTGGTAGTCGTGGATCATGGCAGGGTGGCAAACGCGGAGGCCATCGTCCAGGCAAGTATGTTATAGTTATTGTATGCTATAGTATCTGGCCTGGTATCTGGCCTGGTAAGAAAACTGGCGATGCAACAGTAGGCTACACGACTTGAGAGCATTAGAGAGAATTATCAGCAGAGTCTGAGTGGGGAGACCTGCCTCAGAGAGTCACCATTCACCAAAATCCATTTTTATGGGTAAGGTTATTTGATGGTCCCCTACCAATCAAGGCACGCAAGTACAACGACTTGCAGTCCATGAAAAATGTCCTACCACAGGTTTGCCACAATTATTACAACAATCTTCCACTCAAATAATGCATTAAGTCCTTGTAACAGTGCAAATCTGCTGATATGTTGTGTGTTGGTTCTATGGTTATGATGATTACCACAGGCAAAACTGCCTATGTCCCAATATATTTGTGGAGAAATGTCTAAGACAGTTATGGAAAATGCCTATGTAGGTATGTGACAAAACCAGCGATTTGCGGCCGCCATGTTATCCAGGTGCACCTGCTGCATGGCGGCTGCGTCATGCGGACTGGGGCTATCCTTAAAAGTCGGCGTTTGATTGGCTTTGCGCAAGGGATTTCCCGGTGATTTCTTGATATGACGTCATTAAAAGCTTCCTCTTTTACCTCGTTTTCGAATTTTTTCATTATCACAATTTCTCAATTTGCTTGCACTTTGAAAAAATTCCTCAAGTTCGAATGCACTCAAACACTATTTATCAAGATCGTCCACTATTATAAGGTAGGTAGCCATATAATACTATACATAAACTCGAAACTGACGAAGTTTGGTCATGATCTATGTTTCATAAGTGTTTAATAAGAGTCAGAACGTCACCATGTCATACCGCGAATCCATCATGGCGGCCCGAAAATCTATAAAAATCGCCGATCAAACTTGCTCGATTAAACTCTTTCATGTCTATTGCAAGATGAATATATTACTTCAGATGGTTCTGAAACGGTCTTTAAACGCCATTCGAGTTATTTTTATTGTAATATTTATTTTGATGTTTGTGGATGTTGGAAGCACTCTCCAACGGTCTTCAGCCGGTTTGTTGGGCAAACTTCGGTCACGTGACCTAATAGTGCCATCTGATTGGCTGCAGGGGTTTGTTTACAAACACAGAACTTGACAGCTGCCACGCGCTTAGCTGATTCATGCATTTTCCCAGCCCTTTTCAATAAAACTAGACTGTTTCTTATTGAATTACATTTTTTATTTTCAGGAATATGCCTCCAACGAAGAAAAGAAGATTAGTGAATCCAGAGGCAGCACCTGGTATTGGAAAAAGGCTCCTGCTTGAGAAATTCCCATTACTTCCATCCACTACTGATCTGAAAAATGGCCATATTCTCCATGTTTATGTTACATCAGGCAACAGCAGCTTAGTAGAGACAGAGAGACACTTGAAGACCCAGTTACCAGCCCTACAGGAGATTTCGCTGAATGCCAGTATCAAAAGACTTGTAAGGAAATTCGTAAAATTTAAAAAACTAGGTGACCCAAAGGAGTTAGAAAATTTGTCAGCACTATGTGATAAACAGTTTATCTCTCTCCCAGCAATTGCACCAACCAGTGGTGAATTGATCTCACCAGAACCAAGTACCAGTGGTGATGTGCCCCTGCCTGGTCCACCTCAGACGCCGAAACAAAGTACCAGTGGTGATGTACCCCAGCCTGATTCACCTCACAGTCAAACACCTGAACCAATGACTCCAAGTGGTGATGTGCCTGATTCATCTGAACATGACCCAGAACCTAGTACTACCCCAGAGGGTTCTGTTCGATCTGAACCACCTACCTCAACTGTGTTGACCAGGAGTCCGCTTCTCGGCCCATTGGCTAGCATAAAAGTTTAGTATCAGTTCTCATCTTTGCTACAAGAATATCGTAAAGAAGGACCGGGGAGCAGCACGTACGTGCCATATTCATTTATTCATTGGATTTTCGTGGAAATCTCGTTGGAATTTCGTCCTTATTCGTTGAGGGAATCCTTTGTGTTCGATCCTTTGTGTTGACCGCACTTGTATACTTTGCTTTTACTTCGACCGCACCCTTACATATACACTGTACATAGACCTTAGCATTCAGCCATGGCATCGTCGTATGCCGACGACGTGGCCCAGCAGCAACACGATGTGCCCTATGAGGCAGAGGTAGTTGACGTCATTAAACGAAGCTTGGTATCAGTAGACAACAGAACGAACCGTGATGATGGAGAAATAAAACAACATATGATTGTAAAGGCGCTAATTGAGAATGGGATCTCCATAGGAAGCATCAAAACAGTGTTGAAAGCTGGTCAAGGACACTTTAGTGTTAGGTTTCAAAAGGGGGACCCGCAAATGGATGAGGTCTCAGCGGTTTTGGACATTGATGGTGTAGGATTTTGGCTTGAAAAGGCAGCTGACTTTGAGATCAAAAGGTTCCACACGAGTAGGTATGTGAAGGTGCATAATTACCCGGGAGAGTGTGATATTGGATGGGTAAGAGAGACATTACAGAAGTATGGCTTGGTGAAAGCAGCAAAGAGAGAGATGTTGAGGGAGTACAACATGGTGGAGAGTGGCACGGTGACAGTTGTTATGAATGTGGGGGCTAAGGTCCCAAAGGTCATTTATATAAAGGGTAACAGATTTCGGACTTGGTATAGAGGCCAAGAAGACGAGCTTAGGGGAGATGCCACGTGCTTTCGCTGCAGGAGAAAAGGTCACTATCGTTATGAATGTACAGAGCAGTTTGGGTATAGAGCAGACGAAAAGGAGAATGAGAAGGAAGACGACGCGGAAGAAAGAGTACGAAGTGTAGTGCAGAGAGTTGAGCAGGGAGAGAAGTATGAAGGAGAGAAGAGCGAAAGTGTGGTAGACGGGTCAGAGAACAAGGAAGGAAGGGTCGAAGATGGTGAGAAGGAGTTACGCGACGAGAGTGAGAGTAGTGCAGCTGGCAGGTCTGAGGAAATGGGAGAGAGTGTCGATGATGGTGAGAAAGAGAATAGTGACGAAACAGGGAAGGAGGCAGCTAGAGATGGAGAATGGCGAGGTGTGGTGAAGGCTAGGAGGAGAGGAGAACAGTCAGTTTGGGACACGCCCACAGAGGTGGCAAACCGCCTCAAAGAAGCAAAGGACAGTGTAGAGGAGAGCACGGATGACGAGGTGAGAGACCTTTTCAGGCCGTTGAGTATAGACTTAGATTCTCCAACCAATGTCAATTTAATTTTGAAAGGTTCGCAGGTAGTAGGCCGACGACTCCTGACGGGGATGCCGAGCGGCTTGATGGCACTGTCAAGAGGGGAAATGATAGGGTTGAAAAAAGCCCAGAGGACTTAACAAACAAGGCCCAAAACAAACAAAATAACAAAAAGCCCAACTTGGGAGTGACATCACGAACAAGGCGTACCTCGCCAGGTAAGAGAGCCTTTCAAATATTAAACAACTGCATATTAAGATTATGAATTACCTTTTCACCCTCATCTGCATATTGATCATGGCATCTAATGTAGTAACAATGAATGTGAATGGTTTGTATGAAAAGAGAATAAGTGTTTTAAACAAAATTGTAAGACTCAAGTGTGATGTGGCATGTTTACAGGAAGTGCATGTGGTGCCGGACAATTCGGAACTATGGACTTCATTTTTACAGCAGTGGCCAGGCTCACGCTGGCACAGCTATTATAACCAAGACTGCGGTGGAAAGGGAGTTCGTAGTTCCAGGGGGCTTGGAGGGGAGGGTGCCACATGTGGGTTTGAAGTCTGGTACACATGTACTTTCTGTTTACGTGCCAACACAAAATCGTAATGATCATAGTGAAGCTATTATGTTTATCCAAAACTTGAAGGAGTATTTGAGGAAATTTAGGGGAGAAAAATTTATACTAGGGGGGACTTTAATTTCGCAACTTTGGGGAAGCATCATCGTATGCCGGCACCGTGGCCCAGCAGCAACACGATGTGCCCTATGAGGCAGAGGTAGTTGACGTCATTAAACGAAGCTTGGTATCAGTAGACAACAGAACGAACCATGATGATGGAGAAATAAAACAACATATGATTGTAAAGGCGCTAATTGAGAATGGGATCTCCATAGGAAGCATCAAAACAGTGTTGAAAGCTGGTCAAGGACACTTTAGTGTTAGGTTTCAAAAGGGGGACCCGCAAATGGATGAGGTCCCAGCGGTTTTGGACATTGATGGTGTAGGATTTTGGCTTGAAAAGGCAGCTGACTTTGAGATCAAAAGGTTCCACACGAGTAGGTATGTGAAGGTGCATAATTACCCGGGAGAGTGTGATATTGGATGGGTAAGAGAGACATTACAGAAGTATGGCTTGGTGAAAGCAGCAAAGAGAGAGATGTTGAGGGAGTACAACACGGTGGAGAGTGGCACAGTGACAGTTGTTATGAATGTGGGGGCTAAGGTCCCGAAGGTCATTTATATAAAGGGTAACAGATTTCGGACTTGGTATAGAGGCCAAGAAGACGAGCTTAGGGGAGATGCCACGTGCTTTCGCTGCAGGAGAAAAGGTCACAATCGTTATGAATGTACAGAGCAGTTTGGGTATAGAGCAGACGAAAAGGAGAATGAGAAGGAAGACGACACGGAAGAAAGAGTACGAAGTGTAGTGCAGAGAGTTGAGCAGGGAGAGAAGTATGAAGGAGAGAAGAGCGAAAGTGTGGTAGACGGGTCAGAGAACAAGGAAGGAAGGGTCGAAGATGGTGAGAAGGAGTTACGCGACGAGAGTGAGAGTAGTGCAGCTGGCAGGTCTGAGGAAATGGGAGAGAGTGTCGATGATGGTGAGAAAGAGAATAGTGACGAAACAGGGAAGGAGGCAGCTAGAGATGGAGAATGGCGAGGTGTGGTGAAGGCTAGGAGGAGAGGAGAACAGTCAGTTTGGGACACGCCCACAGAGGTGGCAAACCGCCTCAAAGAAGCAAAGGACAGTGTAGAGGAGAGCACGGATGACGAGGTGAGAGACCTTTTCAGGCCGTTGAGTATAGACTTAGATTCTCCAACCAATGTCAATTTAATTTTGAAAGGTTCGCAGGTAGTAGGCCGACGACTCCTGACGGGGATGCCGAGCGGCTTGATGGCACTGTCAAGAGGGGAAATGATAGGGTTGAAAAAGCCCAGAGGACTTAACAAACAAGGCCCAAAACAAACAAAATAACAAAAAGCCCAACTTGGGAGTGACATCACGAACAAGGCGTACCTCGCCAGGTAAGAGAGCCTTTCAAATATTAAACAACTGCATATTAAGATTATGAATTACCTTTTCACCCTCATCTGCATATTGATCATGGCATCTTCCCCAAATCACCCCCCCAGAACAGTATATAATAATTGTTGACATCTAATAAAGAAGTAAAGTTGATTGTTTATTCGCCTTCTGGGTTCAGTTGAGTTGGTTATTCGTAACATTTTGGTGACAGCGGTGGGATCTTTTGATTTTTTTATCTTGAGATCTTGTGAGAGTGAACTCAGAGTAACAATGGCGAGGGGAAGGCGAACAAATAAAATTGCAGGGGAAAACAAGGAAATACTTGAGAGTGATTGTGAAGATTTTGTTGATGTTGAGACAATAGAAATGGTCAGTGAGACTGAGAAACAGAATTCAGAAACTGCAGATACTTCTAGGCAAGAGAATGAAACGCTAGCGGGGCCTGAATTGGCTGTATTGGACACTGTCATTTGTGATCAAGGCACTGTCTCTGTACCGGTCAAAAGTAATCAGGAGCCGAATAGGCCTACTGGTGCAGGTGACGTCGATGCAAATCTAGGCCTAGACCTCCCAGAAGTTGGGACAGGCTCATCTGACGTAAGTGACAATGATCACTCTGTAGGCCTACCAGTGGGTAATGGAATGGAGGTATTCCAAGGTTTATTAACCAACCTTTGTGGCGCAATAACTCGCCAGATCGATCAGCAGAGTAAGCAGGATCAAAGGTTTGAACAGTTGATGGTGGTGCAGGGAGGATTAATGCAGGCCAATTCTGAATTACTTAGGGAGATACAGCAAGCTAACAAAGAACACAGGGCCTATAGGAAGCAGGACAAAGTAGAAATTATGACTCATCAGGCTGAACTCAGTCATGATTTGAGTGAGGGTCAGAATAAACTTGGTCACAATGTTACTGAAGTGCGAGATGTAACCAAACTGACATACAAACTTACACAAGATAGTGTTATTAAAGGGGATGAGACATTGGCAGTTACCAAGGCCATATCTCTTGGAATGAAGGCTGGGTTTACTGAGGTTGAGAAAAAGTTGGACTCCATTTCGAAGACGGTATTAGATGCCCATCTGACTAGACTTCAGCTTGAGAGTGATCACAGCACAATTTCAAAGTCTGACTCAAAGACATTACATGCAGTAAATGTTGATGACTCTGATGATGAAAGTTCTGCCTCTGACCATAGTTCAACTAAGACTCTCAGTGGTGTTGTCTCCTCCACTTCCATCGCGAAATCTTCTAGTAATAGGGAATCTTTGCGTCTTAAAAGACCCAAAATTCCATCGTTCACTGGCACTGAGCAATGGGAGGTTTGGATCAACCGATTTAACGACATAGCAAATAGAATGAAGTGGTCCGATGAAGATAAAGTAGATGAGATTTTGCCAAAGCTTCAAGGCAAAGCGGGAGACTTTGTTTTTGGACAACTTAGTGAAATCGTGAGGGGGAACTTTGGTTTGTTAGTGAAAGAACTGGGCCATAGGTTTAGGAAAGTTGAGTCTTCCAAGACGTATGGGTTACAATTCGCGAACCGAAACCAAAAGCCAGGAGAGAGCATAGAGGGTTATGCAGCGGAACTCAAGCGGTTGTACGATAAGGCCCACTCAGGTAGAGACCTCAAGACTCGCCGTGAGGACCTCCTCAGGCGCTTCTTTGATGGTCTGCAAGATGAAGAAGTAAAAGTACAAGTTGAATTTGTTAAGTCCCCCGCAGATATTGACGTGGCTGTTGCTGATGTGGTTAACTTCATTGAAACCCGTCGCTCCAGTACATCTACAGAATCTGAAGGCAAACGCTCGCGCCGCGCCGCTAGAAGGCTTGACATGGTAAGGCCCGACACGGAAAGTACAGACGAGTCAGGGGATGAGCAGACAAGGGAAAATAATGAGGATGCACCTGTTCGTAGGGTAACCCGCAATCAGAATGAAGTTAAGGGGAGTACATCTATAACCAGCAAACCTTTACCTCAGACAGCACCCCAGACTCAATCACAAAGTCAGCCTGATCGCTCTGGACTGGTCTCTCAGGTAGAATTAGCATTGGATAAAGTTGTAAGTAAGATCGGTGGCACCATATTTGAAAAGGGTGTGGGGACTCCAAGTGGAGGTCAATCTGATTCTCGATTCCATAGTCAGAATCAAGAAAAGTCCAAGGGGGGAGGTGGAAGAAAAAACTATCGCCAGAATGGCAGCCAAGATATTCGGCAGAATAGTAATTATAAAAACCAAGATTACGATAATAATGGTTCCGGGCATCAGGGGACCAGGTCCACTTTGGTACCTTGCTATACTTGTGGACTCATGGGGCACACAGCGCGATTTTGTGAGCAGTACCACCAGATGATTGCAAATCTACCAAGTCAGGTTTTGAGGCCAGGGGCAATTAATCAGGTGAACTCTCAAAGAAATGGGTCAAATGGCACTACTAATCTTGTGTACCCAGGAAACTCTGAATATGGACCAGGGATTGCAGGCATGCCAAGTAGCCTGTCAGCCACTGCTCCAGGTTTCAGAGTGGGGCAACCACCGTCGGTATTAACTAGGTGAGACCGTGCCTGAGGGTCGTGGGACAGTCGGGACTACTGCAGACACTAGTTCAAATGATAAAGTGTTCGAAATCAGGCCCAACTTTCATAACAATGTTGATCTTATTAGTACATGTAGTTTAAGTGAAAGCCCAATACCAAAAGTGGTGGCGCAAGGCCCACCTGAGGGTATAGGGGTTAGAGACAAGATTGATTGGATGACTGCAGTGGAGGCACCTGGGGGTTCCCCTGCTTCGCACTTAGATAGTATGGAAAACCCTAGACCAAAAGGGGTGGAGACAAGCCCACTTGAGCGTCCAAATGTTGTAAATAAAGATATCTCTAGTTCGGATGCCTTGGGCGAGGGTGGAGACGAGAGCAGAGGCCTATCTCCTCCACCAAGCGCTGAGGATTGCGATACTACAGTTGTTAGTCCAGTAACAGTGGAATCTGATCATGTTGAAGAGATTCTAGTTTTCAGACGTCAAAGGCCAAAATTTGATGGTGTTTATGTTCGGGGATCAGTTCAAGAAGCTGATGTATTGTTTACCGTTGACACTGGGGCTACCAGGACTATCGTCTCTCACAAGGTTTTTGAACGAATACCTTCTGACACACGATCGAAAATGGTACGCACCAGTAGTAAGATAATAATGACCAATGCTGATGGGGGGAAAATTCCCCATCATGGTGAAGCCGTATTTGAATTAATGTTGGGACCTTTGAGAATGGAGAAAACGCTACTCATTGCGGACATCGAAGATGAAGTGTTGTTAGGAGCTGATGTGCTGTAGCAGGATCCGACTGGACGCGCAGACCTGTTATTGAGCAAGGACAAACTCATCCTTGGTGGTGTCACCATTCCCCTGGAGCAAGTGGGGATTCCGCACCGGGCAAGAAGATTGTTCACTGCGGATCACTATGTTGTTCCAGGGTTCAGTGAAGTCATCATTGATGCTTTTGTTGAGACGGGCTCAAGTGAGAATGACAATTGTAGTCTTTTGGTGGAGGCATGTCCACTCTTCTCTGAGAGGACTGGACTTGTTGCTGCCAAATGCCTTGTTAATGATGTAAATAATAACGTTACTGTTAAAGTGAGAATCATTAACCCTCTTGGCTCTGACCAATCCATTAAACAAGACATGACCGTAGGTGTTGTGGAAGAGGTAAATGAGACTGTACGTACAATTGTAAAAGAAGAAAACCCTGAACTAAGAGATAGTTTTGATTATGCTCAGAGACTGGTGGTGCAGGAAAAGCCTTTGCCACAAATAGCGGTAAAAACTTGTAATGTAAGAGGCACGAATACTAGTTCGCACGAGGAGCTTAAGAAAGTACCTCCTCATTTAGTAGCCTTATATTTGAAGATGCGGTGAACGGGCGCACCCGTAAAGAAAGGGCAAAAGTAGCCAAGTTGTTGCATGATTAGCAAGATATATTTTCTAAAGATGATGATGACCTAGGCTTAACTAATCTCGTAGAACATACCATAGATACTGGTAATGCTAGGCCCAAGAAACAACCTCCTCGTAAGACACCGTTGGCCTATGAAACAGATGAGAAGAAAAGTGGTGAAAAAATGTTGCGTCAAAGGGTAGCTAGGCCTTTGACCTCTCCATGGGCTAGTCCACTTGTTTTAGTGAAGAAGAAGGATGGTTCCCTGAGAACTTGTATTGATTTAAGGCAACGTTAACTCTGTCACTGTTAAGGATTCATTTCCATTACCACTGGCACAGAGCTGTTTTGATTCGCTCTCGGGAGCAAAAGTCTTTGCAACTATTGATGTCATTTCTGCGTACCAACAGGTACCTGTTAGGTCTAGTGATATACCGAAAACTGCATTCTGTACCAAATATGGCTTATTTGAGTGCACAACAATGCCTTTTGGTCTTTTCAATGCACCGGCTACCTTCCAGAGACTGATGGAGTGCATTTTAGGTGGCCTTCAGTGGACCACGTGTGTAATATATCTCGATGATATTATAGTACATGCTCCTGACTTTGATACTCTCTTGGAGCGTTTAGAGGAAGTGTTTCAGCGGATCAGACTGTCAGGCCTAAAGCTAAAACCTAGAAAGTGTTTTCTGTTCAAAACAGAGGTAGTATTTTTGGGTCATATAATCAGTGATAAGGGAATGTTACCGAATCCGGACAATGTGGCAAAGTTGGTAAACTGGCCAACCCCAACAAATGCAAAACAGGTGAAGGGACTAGTAGCTCTTGGGAGCTACTACCGTAGATTTATTAAAGGGTACTCGGAGATTGTGCAACCTCTAGTTGCCTTAACTAGGGACGGTATTTCTTTCCGCTGGACGGAAGAATGCACCGAAGCTTTTGAGAAATTGAAGGCCGTTCTGACCAGTCCTCATGTCATGGCGTACCCACGGCACGAGGGTCTGTTCATTCTAGACACTGATGCAAGTGATTCCACCATAGGGGCTGTTCTCTCTCAGGAGCAAGACGGCAATGAGAAGGTCATAGCATACGGTAGTAAATCATTGAACAAGGCAGAAAGGAATTACTGCGTTACACATAGGGAATTGCTAGCTATAAAAAACTTTGTTGAACACTACCGAATATATCTGTTGGGGTGACGCTTCTTGGTGAGAAGTGATCATCAAGCGCTTTCCTGGCTTTTCAGCATGAAGGAGCCAAAAGGAATGATTGCCAGATGGATTGAAATCTTGTCTCAGTATGACTTTGCGATTGAGTATCGAAAGGGAAGCAAACATCAGAATGCTGATAGTTTGAGTAGGTGTCCCAATCCTAGAGACTGCCAATGCCCAGATGTAGATAACACACTAAGCTGTGGACCATGTAAGAAATGTGAGAAAAGATCAATCGACATGCAGAGTTCTTGGTACAAACCTCCAGAGACCTCCAGGCGTGCCACCACTAGACAGGACAGTTTGTACGCCCTGCCTACCTGGACAGTGTCTTATGACTACACCAAGCTACGTAACTTGCAGAAGAGAGATCCAGACATAGGACCAATTTTGACTTGGGTCGAGAAAGGCAACCGCCCTTTTGGAAGCATGGTTTGTTCCTGCAGTCATGCCACCAGGCATTACTGGAATTATTGTTGTTCAAAACGGTGTGCTGTTCCGGAAGTTTACCAAACGAGACGATTCAGGAGAATACCTTCAACTTATTGTCCCGAGAACACTTAAGTCGGAGGTTCTTCACCATTGCCATGATGGGCTCCTCTCAGGCCATCTAGGTAGAAGGAAAACCTGTGAGAAGTTACTGAGAAATTTCTACTGGTTTGGAATCCGTGAGGACGTTAACCTATGGGTTATTAAGTGTGATACATGTTCCAGGGTAAAACCTTCAGGCAAAAAACCCAGGGCTCCTCTAGGGTCTATGCCAGTAGGTGGTCCCCTCGATCGTCTATCAACAGACATACTAGGCCCACTACCAGAGACAGAACGGGGTAACTGCTTCGTTCTAGTGGTTAATGACCATTTTACAAAATGGGTAGAGATTTTCGCAGTTCCTGATCAGACAGCAAAGACATGTGCAGATAGAATTTTGAACGAAGTGATTGCCAGGTTCGGTTGTCCTCTAGATATACATAGCGATCAAGGTAGAAACTATGAAAGCAATCTTTTTGCAGAGTTATGCAAATTGTTGGAAATTCGGAAAACCAGGACCTCGCCGGGTCATCCAATCTATAATGGGCAAACCGAGAGGTTTAACTCCACTCTGATTAGAATGATAAAAGCATACCTAAAAGGCCAACAGAGAAATTGGGACTTAAATCTGGGATGTCTGGCTGCAGCTTACCGGGCCACCCCTCATGAGTCAACTGGCATGAGTCCCAACCTGCTAATGTTAGGCAGAGAGGTTCGCTTGCCTGCTGAGCTCATGTTTGGTACTGGTAAGGTGCACCCAGAGGAAGAGATCAATAGTTATGGAGAATATGTTTCCCTTATTCAGGAGCGTTTCCTGAAGGCCCATGATCTTGCAAGGGAACATTTACAAAAGATGGCAAAAAGACAAGAGGAAGTTTATGATGCAAAGTCCACTCTTGTCAAATACAAAAAAGGGGATATGGTTTGGGTGTTGTCGGATCTGACACAATTACATATCACCCCAAAACTGAGATGCCCATACGAGGGTCCCTACCTAGTGGTAGAGAAATTAAATGATTTAGATTATAGTATACAATTAAATGCTGAGGGCAAGAGAAAAGTGCTTCACCATAATCGGTTGAAACCCTATCAAGGCAGGCAGATCCTGTCATGGGCCAAGGTGGCTCTTAAGCATTAACTTAATGAAGTGGCATTCATAATTCTTTGTTGATGCATATGTACCGAGGAGGGGCAGAACGTCATTTACGACGGATTCATGCTGTAGACATAGAAAACGTTTCTAAGATGGGAGGGACACATCTAGTTATGACAAACGCCGACTTTGAGTCCAGAATACTCAAAGTGGACCGGGCACAGGTTTCGTCCCCTGTCCGCTCCACTTTGACCAAAGAAGAGTTCAATGAAATAGGGATTCTCGACCAGAGGGATCCACTAGGGTTAGATATTGGCACGTCGGAGGATCTCCCCGACGACGTTGAGGTATCTGTTGGGGACCCCGAAACACAAGAACCCGAAAAGAAGAGACTTAAGATAGAAATCGAGAATACCAGTACTTTAGAAGATGACGTGACGTTGGGTTATGATGCTCCCGCTGACTCAATAGCAACTGCTGGTCCAATGATAGAAAAACTTCTTCTCCCTCCTCCGCCTACTGAAAAGAACTATGCCGACAGCACTCCTAGAATATCCAAGAACGAACGAACCATACTAATAGAGCTGGGACCTTATTCACAAAGGTTGCGTAAATTGAGTGATTTGCGCATACTTAAGTCATGCGTAACCTAACTTTCCGCAAGAGTTACGTATCAGTTACGCTTTATTCACGAAACCCGCTGTGTGTAATGCGTAACTAAGTCACACGTAAATGTTCAATACTTTATTGGCCTTTATGCGGATATTCGCCCATTGCGAGCCGTGAGATGATGTAACTCGTCAACTCAACTTCATTTCTGGCACATATGTTTCATTTCCGAATTGGCAGCCACAATGTCTGCAGGGAAGAGAGCCCGCGGAGCAAACTTCACCAGCAAGGAAGTTGGGAAGTTGGTAGATTTGGTAGAGTTGAATTATATGGTTATTTCAAGCAAACTAAATGACACTGTGTCGTGTGAAAAAAGAAAGAAAGTGTGGAATGAAATCACTCGTGGAGTAAATGCCATTTCTGATGTAGTTAGGAAAACCGATACTTTTCGTAAAAAATGGGACGATCTAAAACTAAAAGCCAAACGGAAGGCAAACAGGCTCCGAGGGAACAGGAACGAGACGGGAAACTTGCCGCTGTCAGGAGATGAAGACCAAGGATCTGAAGCATTAACTGAAATGGAGGAACGGATCATTGGCCTGTCAGGCGATGACCTTGTTTAAGGAATTGAAAGTGGAATCAACACTGACAAACGTTTGTCTGATCCCCGACCTTCAAAGATTTTCACAGCATTTAATTGTTTGCATTTTCTATTCTACATTTAGCTTATCGTTATCGGTAGGCCTACCTTTTGAAGTCATCTACATATATCAGTGAAATTCTACAGGGCCTAAATGGCTTTAGGTTGTGGCATTCCCTTGCTGTTAGATAATATCAATGGATCCTCTTTGACAAGATACAAAGTAGCAGGTTTAGCGGGCGCGCAAATGCCGCCAGCTGATGAAAAACGTGTTTCATTGAACGAAAAATAAATTCGCAAAAGTGGTACCTACCCACTCCCACCCCGGACTTTTTGCTACCCACTCCCATTGAGTAGCCAAATTAAAAGAATAGGCCTACTGAATTTTGCATGGGAAAAATATCGATCATACATCTGAAAGTGTCCGGTTTTTCAGGTTGCCTATGGAATTTGGCCGCATTCGCCAAGGTTTTTCGAGAGTGATGTTCCTGAAAGTGCATCCCCAGATCCGACCCCACCATCTTCTCCGACTTTCCTCCGAGACGAAGAGGTTTGCTTTGGGAACCGGAAAGGATCGCCACCACTTTCGTCGAAAGGCAGAAGAAAGACATCAACTGCGACTTACAGCCCAAGATCGCCGATCCCGCCAACATCACCGACTATAACCTTTAACTTCAAGACCAATCAGGCTCGAACTCCTGCAACTGCCAAAAAGTCACTTTTCCAAGGCAGAGGAACCGAGATGTCAGCAAGGTCGCGTCCGTCACCGCCAAAACCACCCAAGTCATCAACTTGCTGCCAACTGACCGGAAACATGGTGATCAGCAGAAAGACACGTTCTCCTTCGACTACACTACTCCGAGATTCTTCGTCAGGTAGGCATTATTCTTGAGATATGACCAAATCTCATTGCTAAAAAACTCATCAACTCTCATAGATTAATTACATGTAATATATTTATCATTGTCACCCTAAATCCGATAAGACCGTCGTGGAAAAAAAACACTCCGTTTCATCGGTGATTGAGAATTCAGTTGAAAATTTTTCGCTGCCTCTTATAATTTTGATTTCTTATTGAACGTAGAAACTTTTTTGTCAAGTGTGGCATTTGGCATAGGCGGCTCTCATTGGATCTCAGGTAATGGAGTAGAACAAAATGAACAACCATGTCACTAAGAAGACCTTGATTATTGCCATTAGAAGAAAGCAACATACAACAATTTGTCTATTAAAGAGATATATATTTTCCAGCCCCTCGAAGACTCGCAAAAGTGCACCGGCTGCAACTAAATCCACGCCGACTCCTAACCGTCAGCAGACCCCGTTAAAGAAATCTTCATGCGGAAATGATTTGCTGGATGTGGAAAAAGAACGCCTGGAAATAGAACGAGAACGTCTTCAGCTAGAAATTAGAAGGACAGCAGCAACTGAAAGGATTGCACGACTGCTAGAACGGTTTACACTGCAAGATGACTCCAAATCGAAGAAAGGTTCAGCATTATCGAGCGTGGAAAAACAGAGTCTCTTTGAAACTTTCGGTTTAAAGTAATATAACACAAGTGTATTGCTGACCATGTTTTCATAGCAATTGAAATACGAGTATACATGTAATTGATTATTTGATAAAAATTACTGGTAGGCCTGTTGTAAAAAATGGTAAATGCTTGTCAAGCTAACCTCATATTTTTCTTCTCTCTTTGATTTAGTTTAGAACTGTTCACAGATAAGTGCGGCCCTCCTTCTTTGACCGTCTCGGTCTTCATCGCCAAATGGTTCATCATCGTCTAGGTTTTGCGCATCTTCATCATTCACCGGTTCGTCAGGAGGAACAGGGACGCCATGCTCCTCACATATGTTGTGTAACACGGGTGTCGCAACAATAACTTTGCAGCACTTGTCGGGTTTTAGAGTAAGTGCCCCACCTGAAACATAGGATATTTGTCTGTTAGAAAAACGTAATAAATACCGGATAGTCGGATGAATTGTAAACTTTGTACTATTGAAACTATTGTGAGGACAAGTCAGTCTTGATTTAGAGGGTGGAAAATAAACGAAGTGAAGGAAGTAAGTGCCTCTCCGCGTCCAGTTTATGCTGCTGACAGTACCGTTAGGGTAGATCGCAATGAAATTTTGAATTAGATAAATGTTCATGGTGTCCATGGGCATCTGAAGTGTTTTGAGCCCAAATCATTTTCCTTGACAGTTTTCAGAGATCAGGCGTAGCCTGAGCTGAAGTGGTGGTTGAAGTTTAACGTTGTGGACATTGTGGGTAAGGATTAATGTAGATGGGTGAACTTATCATCCTTACTCAAGCAAAGCCATCTTGTCTTCCACCTGCCAAACGTTGCTTCAATCCTCTGTCGTGCTCTTTGATGGTGCCGGTTGTAATTAAGTTCGGAGTTGGTCTCTGGTCTACGAATAGGAGTTAACAGCCAAGGGCGCAATGGATAAGCTTTGTCACCATGTAAGAAACCGTCGTTTACAGCTCCTCGTTGTAGCTTCCGATTTAATTCACAGTTCGACAAGATGAATGCATCGTGCGTACTGCCAGGCCAAGACGAAACGATGCTAGTGAACTTCAAGTCGTTGGTACAGATCCCTTGAATGTTGATTGCGTGAAAGCCCTTACGACAAACATATGACGGCTCGTTGATAGATGGACTTTTGATTTAAACTAAGCTGCCGTCTACCACGCCTACAACATTTGGTATCCTGTGCCGGTCTGTGTAGAATCCCTCCTTTATCCTATCTAGCGAGGCCTCATCGAATGGAAACTTTATGAAAATACTTGCTTTGTGAGCTAGCGCGTCAGTAACACGCGTTACAATTCTAGACAAAGTTGGCTGGCTCAGATGCACGGTATCACCGTCAACTGAAAGCTGCCCGTTGCATAATACCGAATAGCACTAAGAACTTGCAATGAGGCGGGGACAGCGTGTGAACGGTTCGTGGGGTGTGCGACATCGTCATACAATAGGTCAACACCTTGCATCAGCACGGGTCATGGCATCCTATATCGCTTAAGCAAGTCCACATCGTCATATTTGTCAAATGGATGGATTCGGTCACGAAAGATCCGTTCTCGACGTAGTGCCGGACGATTCTCTTCTTCGAGTGCGAAAAACGCGGCCACCATAGCATCACATGTCTTGTACAGCAAGCTCAGCTATCAGATGACTATTGAAGACATCCGCACGACTTACGCATGCTGTCGAGCTCACGTAGTTAAGTAAGACTTTACACATGTTGCGTAAAGTTACGCAGGCTTTGCGAATAGTGCGATAAATATTATGGTCGACCGTAGAGAGACATAAGTGACACTTAACCGCTAAGAGCCTTTTGTGAATAAGGTCCCCGACCAATAACATAAATAAGAACACTGAGCAATGTAAGGATCAGACGAGAGCAATAGATCGACTATCGAGGGCCTTAGAGAAGAGAACCAGGGAATGTAGAAAGTGGCGGAAGGCGAAACTGGAATTGAGAGATGACATGGAGATCGGAAGTGCTGAAATAGCGTCCTTACTCAAACCAGTTAATGAACACTAAATGTTTACTTTGAGAGTTGTACCTGTATTATTGGATGGCTGCATCAAGAGCTACTTTCAAACTTTTGAAATTTGTATATATAATATTGGATGGCTACATCAAGAGCTATTTGGAAATTTTCTTAAATTTGTACAACTCTATCGGAATATACTAATACTAATAATATTATAACATATAACATTGCAACTTATGGATGGCTATATCAAAAGCTTACTGTGATTATTTAGAGTGCTTGGAGTTTTCCATCTATTTATTCCTTAAAGCTGACCAGTTAGAATTTTTTAAGCTGGACTTAAATGTTAAAGCTGAACTGTTGAAAGTTTTCGCTTGTTTGGTTAATGTTATGATTATATGGATATTGTTGACGAGGTCGTCAAATTTTATCAAGGGGGGAGTAATGTAATGAAACCAGTATTGACACGTGTAGATTGTACACTGTTTTCCATGTGTATTGGGGCATGGTATCTTGCCGGGATTTCCATGCTCTCACTTCGGCCGCTGTTTCCTATAGTTTTATATGTTGACAACCAACCTGGTAAATGTTATTATGTAGCATTTCATTAGCTCACCTCTTAGCAGAGGTGAGCTTATCCCATACCGTGGCGTCCGTCGTCCGTCGTCGTCGTCGTTGTCCGTCGTCCGTTAGCAGGGCACGTTTCGTAACTGTTAGAGCTATTGAGTTATAACTTGGTACACATGTACCCTTATGTAATGACACCTTGGAGACCAAGTTTCGGTCCGATTCGTTCCATGGTTTGGCCACCAGGGGGCCAAACGTTAAAAGTAAAAATATGCAATATCTCCCTTAATAGTAGTCGGGAAATTTTGAAAAAAATATGGTAGGTACTTCTAGCAAAGGTGCATCATATATCCTCCGAGTTTTTGATTTGACCTCCTTTTCAAGGTCACAGATGTCAAATGGTGTAAATTGGCCATTAGGATGTAACGATGGCACGTTTCTAAACTGCAATGACTATTGATACCAAATTTGGTACACATTTACCCCTTAGTCAGGTGATCTCAGGGACCGAAGTTTGGTCCAATATGATTCACCGCTTGACCACCAGGGGGCAAAATTCAAAAACCTTAAAAATGTGATTATTCCTTAACTTCTTGCCCGATTGCCACCAATTTGATATCATGGGTACATCTAACCACCATACAGTATATGTCACACAGGTTTTTAATTTGACCTTCTTGTCAAGGTCACAGATGTCAAATGGCATAAATTCGCCGTCAGGCCGTAAGACTGGCACGTTTCTTAACTGCAATGACTATTGATCACAAATTAAGTACACATGTACCCCTTGGTCAGGTGATCTCAGGTACCGAAGTTTGGTGCGATCTGATTTGCCGTTTGGCCTCCAGGGAGGGGGCCAAATCCTAAATTCTTCAAAATGCCATTATTCCTAGTAATGACTTGCCCGATTGGCACCAATTTTATATCATAGGTACATCTAATTCTAACAACCATTCAATGTGTCACCCGGGTCTTCTTTGATTTGACCTACTTTTCAAGGTCACAGAGGTCGAATGTACTGTAAATTGGCCATTTTGGGGAAATTGTAATTGCTTGGACCTACATCAAACCTGACACTACATGACACAATACCATGCTCTTTATCCATCTTTCCTCCACATGAGGTGAGCACAATGGCCCAGGCCATTTCATTTTTATATTCCATCCGCGTCTATGTTTTAGTTATCCTTGGTTCCGATTCCTTGTAAGACTCACTTTGATGCGTGATTCAGCTTCGCATCTTTTATCATTCCGGCCAAGTTGCCGGCAGGTCACGTGACTTCGTTTTCTTTCGCGTCATTGGGCGGCGCACGTGCCTGTTGTGTTTACGTTACGTCCTGTGTTAAAAAGAGCGGCGTCTTTGAACTGGCAGACGGTCGGGAACTTCATAACGATTCCGCACGTCACTTTTATGCCAGGGGCCGTCTCATTCTTTAGTTCCTTTAAAACACATTTAGTACCTTAGATAACTCGATCCAGACCTTAGCCTATATCCCAAGGTAATGCAGATTCACTTTGCCATTAATTATCATTATCATTTCCTTGTTGCGTTTAAGTTAGAATAAGATCAGCACCAGCCTGGCTGCACTCCATTACGTCTGGACTGCACCCGCTGCGTTGCTGCTGACTCTTCCCCAAATCACCCCCCAGAACAGTATATAATAATTGTTGACATCTAATAAAGAAGTAAAGTTGATTGTTTATTCGCCTTCTGGGTTCAGTTGAGTTGGTTATTCGTAACAGAATAGACAACATTGTGGGTGCATTGGGAATTTATATACATGTACATGTTATTTGGGGGGGACGAGCCAGTATTTGGCGAGGGAATCAAGACAATAGCCTGAACGAGTTTGAAAAACGAATTCAAAACAGACTGTTAGGTCAAGGTCGTGTAAGTGGGCAGTTGTTTTTCCTCAGTTTTTTGTTGAAGTAGTTTTTGACCCTTGTATCTTTGTTTGATTGGAGTAGAAATCTCGCACGGGAAATGTAAATATGTAAATAGTAAACCTTTGAGAGCAATATCACGGACATATTATTTTATAATGGTATAATTGTTGGCAACTTCAAATAAGCTCGGTACACAAACAGGACTGAACCACCTACCGCAACTGTGTCGACCAGGAGTGGTGAATATACCCCTCGAAAAGCTAAGATGAAAAAGCGGCTTCAGTATCTAGCAGATTCAAGCACAAAGATGAAAAGAAGATTGCAAGGAGATATCAAGGACTTGAAAAAGAATTTGAAAACACCAAATAGGGTTATCAATCAGGCTATTCAAAGGAAGTGTGATACAATTGAAAAAAAAGGACAAAACAATTAGTGATCTTAAGGGGAAGTTGAGAGGTAATGTTTTAGCACAAGAGCTTGCAAGAACTAAGTTTGAATTGGAAAAGTTGAAACATGCACATAACAAAGTTCTCAAATGTAAAAAGGATAAGGCTAAAAAGATGAAAACTGCTCATTTAGCTAGGCACAAAAAACTAAAACGGCAACTTAAAGAAAATATGACGTGATCAAGGACTTGGAGCATCAGAAATTGTTGTTGGAGGAGTCTATTGAGTAGTTAACGTCTAGTGAATCCATTGACGCCAAAGCTGATGGCAAAACTTACTCATCTTCAACTCCTCTGAAGGTGTTTGACTGCATTGTAAACAAAGTGCCAACTGCCAACATTCCTGTGCTTGTGAGGCAATTGGAAAAACACGGTCTGGCAACGAACTCCAGAGTGTCCCTCAAAGGTCTACTGTTGAGTTGATGGCTCGAGAACTGGGAGCTATTGCTGAACTGCAAGCAGCGGAAACGCTCTTAGAAACCAAGGACGCTACAATAGGATTTGTTGCCACCACACAGGAGGGGACGCACATCAACAGCATCCATTTCACGACCTCAAAAGAATGTGTCGCTGCAGCAATTGACGAACTGCCAGGCGGAACAGCAGATGACTACGCTGGTCATATATGCAAATCCGTAGACAGCATGGCTGAGACAGACATTTACTTTCACGAAGGAAAGAACTTCCCAGACACACGGACTAAGCTCATCAGTAACATCACTAACTCCATGACAGACAGGTGTGCTGCTAATCATGCTGCTCTCAGAATTGTGGGCAGTGTATGGAAAAAGAAATTTGATGAATCAAACTGCCACTTGCATCCCCTGGATTCTATCGCTACAGCATGTCGTTCAACTCTCAAAAAACATGAGGAATCTAAAGGAAAATTATTTGGCAATGATTCCATAGCTGGTAATATTGTTTACCAAATGAATAGACTGCGTTATAAAGATGGCAAAGGAGATCCAAGAGGTTTTGTTACATTCTTGGGAAAGAATAATCTGCCAAAAGGACTTCTTCCACGATATCGTGGCAATCGGTTACATGTACTCTTTCACATTACTGGTGTTTTAATTGAACACCATTCTGCCTTAACTGAGCTATTAAGAAGTGGTACATCATTAGGTGTATACCGGTATATACCAAGACTTTACCAATGAGGTAGCAAAGCATGAGCTGCAAGTGTTGGGCCTCCTCGGTAAGCACCTAACAGGACAATGGATGAGGAAATTCTATACCTCGGCTGAAAAGGAAATAAATAATATTGATGGGATCAGGGTAGTCCAAGACGTGTTGGTTTCACTGCGGGAGATGTTGCAGGACCCAGCAAAAATTCTCAGAGCAACAACAGATTTCTTTGGTGTGGAGATTGTGGTGGATGGCACTTTGTTGAATCTGAGGTCTCTGCCACAACATCCTGAATCTTCTGCCATGATGAAGAGCTGCCTTCAGGCTGTAATTGATGTTCTTGAGCATCAATACATCAAATACTTCGCCCTGAACGTTACCGACAAACTGAAGGAACAGACTGCATCGGCGCGCTCACACAACATTGACGCTGAAGAGATTATGGGCATGTTTAGCGCCACCCAGCAAAAATCGCCGAATGCCACACTGTGCTTTCTGTCTTCCAGGATGCGTGCCTGTAAAAACAAGACTGCTGCATATCTTGACGGTTTAACTGAGGAAAGGCGAGAAGAAGTCTTGAGGAAGGCTGTGAAGTATGGTAGACTGCAAAGAGATAGGAGGAGGAAATCCCAGAAGGAGCTCAGAATAGGGTTGATTAAAAGACAAAAGCAGAAAGAACAGATGCGCAATGAAACACAGAGAAAAAAACTGGAAAAGGTTCTAAAGTCTGGGTTGGATGCCACTCAGAAAGAATTCCCAGATCTGGACTGCTCAAAACAAGGACTCACTGACTTGTTAGATGGAAAGGCTGTTGGCAAGAGGATTTGCCATGTGTGGTTTGGGGACAATGGTCTTGTAGTGTCTAATGGATTAATTCGCAAACTCTATGCAAATAAGAACTACAATGTAGCCTACTGGTCAAAGTCTGAAGTCTTGGATGATGCCACCGACTATAATATGTCCATGTATGCATTGGCAGCAGACTTCCTGCATAGCGACCTTGAAATTGCAGACTGAACATTGCTCCAAGATTTCGTGAATTGGGATACTTTCAGTGTACTCAGGTACGTCAAAAAAGGTAATCGGAGGTCCATTATTAATTAATTGAATATTAATTAATTAATTAGTTAATTTAAGAATCATAATAATAATGTCCAGTGTAAAATTACACATTGTAGTTTTCCTCTGCTTAACTTTCTGAGGGTACAGGTACGGTCAGGAAAGCCTTTTAAGGTAACCATGATAACTAATTAATTAATTTTAATTAATTAATTAATTAATTAATTAATCATAAGATTTATGTTCCGAGTACTGCAATGGCCTCACCATGCCATATCCTATTCACATTCCAAATTTCATGTGATTATCTTGAGAAATAAGGAAGATATGGTAATTTGTTTCTTAACCGAGCTCAGGAGCGATCACAGTTTTTTGTCTCCCTTATGCTTAAACAATACAAATGAAAGGGCGTTTATAAAAATACTAAACAAGAGGCCCAAGGGCCTGGCACTCAGCTGAAATGGATAGGTGAAGGCAAGGGTCAAGTGTGTGTCGGTACCGTTATTATGAGGCAACGAAGAAGATAAAGAGTTGGTTAACAAAATGAACTTTATTGGTGCGGCAGATATTTGATGCCTTTCGGCAGATATTGAAGCACCTTGCGGCAGATATTTGTTGCCTTGCGGCAGATATTTGATAACGCTCTCCAGGAATGGAAAGAAGTAAAACGAGTAAGCACACCTTACTCTGAATGTGGGAACAGCAAGTGCTTTCCTGGACTTGAAATGTGCCAACGACTCCTCTTGCAATAACCAACAACAGTTAATCTGTAAAAAAAGAGAAGAGAAATTAACACTGACTGAATAAAAAAGGGTGACATAGACGGGGAAATGTACACCACCGGATACAGTCTGTGCTTGATCAGGCATCGGTCAGATGATATCCTGAACAAGGCATCTATGGAAGCAAATCCAGAAAGAGACTTAACCTTCGAAGGGCACACTTATCACTCAGTGAAAATTCAGTCCTGGGGGTTGTTTTCCAATTCAAAATAAAAGTGCAACCTCTTTAAATTAGTCTCACAGACTGAACCATAACACTCAACAGCCAACCGTGCCCACATGATGTGAGCCGTGAGCGAGTGGTTTACTACATTTTGAAAATTGTCTATCGTCTACGACATGTGACAGAACAGGATCTAGTGGACTTAATGATGAGGTACTATCAAATAAGGTGTCCATCAAATGAATCATGAGGGCCTGTTGAGTTATACTCTAAGCCTGCACAGCGCAGTGTACAGACAGTACAGGATTGCCAACCAAAAACATGAGCATTGCTGCGTAAGGAAACTGCAGTGGAATTCATACTACGATGTCATAGGCCTAATGTGACTTTCAAAATAATTGTAAACAAACGTAAATGGCGAGATTTGTTGACCGTCCCAAAATGGCCGACGGCGAATTCTCCGGTCGCTAGCGCAGTCCATAAACAAGCATCAATTTTACCAACTTTGGGTGCAAGCTTGGTCATAAAAGTTACAGAACTGTTAGAAATACATCTAAACAACATATATATACAGTTAAAAGTGCATAAAAATCCCCGTTTCAACCTCCGGGCGCTACCTTTTTTTCTCCGCCACACGCCGGGCCCTACCGGTCGTTATTTAGTGCGACCGCCACCAGAGTGTTTATCACGATCTTTCGCCGTTTTAATTGCGCGTTTTAGGTAGATTAATCAATTATTACAGGCATGCATTATATATCACCGAAATGATAATTGCGTAGGCTATTTGAAACTAAGTTCAGGATGTCATTTTCGATCTTTGAATTGAATTTAGGCGAGTGATTTTTGACACCCGGTCGACATATCAGGACTTGCAAAATTCACGCGAGATCGCTTGCATCATCGGCACGTTTGAAAACCGAATTTCACAAATTCCACAAATATTTATCACATACCATATGTATCACCACAAAGGTAACTCTCTAGACTATTTGAAACCAAGTTCAGATACTTATTTTCACAAAAATTCGAAGCTATGCAAGCGATTTTCGCACCTACTAATGACCGACAAGTAACATAATTGACCGTCAAGGACCGACAAGTGTCATGAAATGACTGACAAGTAGGATCAAATTTAATTTTAATGCTTGCAATGTGATTAAGACACAATTAACTACCAAACTTGTAAATATCTAACTAATTGGTCTTTTGATAGCTAAGAAATGGAAGGATTTGTAAGATGCATTTGCCGACAAGTGAATCCATGGTCGCCATTTTGGATACCAGAGCTTGGTTGGATATAAAAACTGGATTCAATGGTGTATGATTGGCACCTTAACAGCACATGTCCCACTTCTTTCGTTTTGGAAAAATTATATACATTAATTGATTTTGTCATAACTAGTAGAATAAGTATAGGAATATCAAAATAAAGTAAACATTCTCGGTAAATCTTGGACTTTATTGTGACACTTTGTGGTGATGTTTTAATTTCTTGTCATGACATGGTATATCATTAATTGATGAAAAAAAATATTTTTAAGTCAAGTCAGTCTATTAAATGGACCTGTCAGGGGTGTGATGACATTAATTGATGAACATCTTTGATTTTCTAGTCATGTCCCTTTAATTTGACTTGTGTCAGAGGTGTGATGACACTAATTGATGAACATCTTTGATTTTCTAGTCATGTCCCTTTAATTTGACTTGTGTCAGAGGTGTGATGACACTAATTGATGAACATCTTTGATTTTCTAGTCATGTCCCTTTAATTTGACTTGTGTCAGAGGTGTGATGACACTAATTGATGAACATCTTTGATTTTCTAGTCATGTCCCTTTAATTTGACTTGTGTCAGAGGTGTGATGACACTAATTGATGAACATCTTTGATTTTCTAGTCTTGTCCCTTTAATTTGACTTGTGTCAGAGGTGTGATGACACTAATTGATGAGCATCTTTGATTTTCTAGTCATGTCCATCCTTTAATTTGACTTGTGTCAGAGGTGACACTAATTGACTTGAATGAATCGTATCACTGAGATGTTTGTTTGTCTCCTTGTTATTAAAAAAAGTAATGGGAATAAACTTTATAAAATTTGAAATATTTTTATTATTTAAGGCGCAATCTACCTTTATTCCCATGGTCTATTATTTCGTTTCACAAAAAAAACGACACCACTTATTGACGGGACAACAGCCCAATACGCACGGCCGCAATCAAAATCACTACGGCTAATTAAGTAAATATCTCCAAACTGGTCAAAAGAAAATAGACATATTATACATAATGAGAAAGGTTATTTTATGTAGGTTCCATCCAATGCCGAATTATCAAAATAAATCAACATGTGTTGGAGCAATGGACCAAAAATAAGCACCATCTTATGTGAAGTCGGCAAATCAAGTCGGACAACAGGAAGGTTATATAAATATAAAGATTGTCAATATGGGTTTTTTTGAAACAATATTTATGATTTTAAATGTTTTTGTTTTGTACTGAAAATAAAGATTTTGAAATGATAATAATAATAAAAATACTTTAAAGTTGTATCTTATCTTTTTTTATGATAGTCAATACATGCATAAGAAAATATACAGTTGAAAAATACATTGTATTCAATTATTCAATTATGCAGTCATCGGTCTAATTGATGACGACAATTAAAATACCATTGTTAGGCCTTAGCTCCTCATGCACTAATTAGACACTTAAGTCACCAACTGACACTAATTAGATAAACTGATCATCGGACTAATTGATGTCAATTAAATGAACAAATCATCATTTTAATTGTTTACTTCTATTGTAACTTTGTCCTATAAAAGGGGACCTTAAACTAAGGATATTCAGTTTCACCTTTGGTGCGAACCTGAGCGTATAATACAGATTTTCCGACTTCAACCAAGAACCAGCTTTACAGAGAGGACCACGATTCTAGACCTCATCACCACGATTCAAGAGACAGACAAGATGCCAGCAAAAAGGAAGAACTCCAGAGCAGCTCGAGTACCATGGCCATGCGGGGATTGCCGGACAACGACAAGTGATACGTGTTGCGTTTACTGCGAAAGCTGCCGGCAGTGGTTTCACCAGAACTGTCAGTCGATCGAGAAGAAAGATTTCGATTATCTGCAGAATACAGATCTAGGATACTGGTGCAAGGGTTGCATGTGTAGAGATGGCAGCTTCAACTACAATGCAGGACTAGGGCGGCTTCAGATGGCGACAGAGAATGGTGAAGACTTGAAGGCGAATCTCATCGATGCGGCCAAACGAGAGATGCTGTTTCTAAGCATATGTGACGTCCCCGATGTTGATCATGGTACTTCTGTGAGATATGGTGCGAGTGATTGGAATCTGATTGGAATCTGCAACAAGACGACAGTGCCCGAGCCATAATACAGATGATTGGTGGAAAGTGTGAGAGCAAGATTCCAGTAGATGTGAAAGGAAATGGAGATTGCCTTTTCAACTCCATCGCAACAGCAATGACGGGGACTGACGGCATGGCAGAGGAACTTCGCTACAGGTGTAGTATTGAATTGATATTTGGGGAAAGTAAGTATCTCGAACGACACGAAGACCACACGGAGTGGTTTGCCCTTAGCCCATCATACGAGGAGGCGATTATGGACTGCATCCATGGGAAATACTCATCATCTTGGACAATAGAGGCTGCGGCGACCGTTATAAAGAGACCAATAATTTCTGTCTACCCCGCCATGAATGGACCACTTGATCCAGCTGGTGTTTATTGAGAAGAAGAAAGGAATCTACATCATTAGGAAAACCCCTCTGGACCCACAGCCACAAGTTGACGACATCATCACATTGAGGATGCCACCTATCACACATACAGTCGATTCCTCAAGTCAGCACTTCAAGTAATCAAAATATAAACACTCTGAAGAGCAGTCACTCACAGCCCACTTTAAGTGTAACAGCAAACACACTGGTTTTAAGAGTGTATGGAAACCAGCTCAAGAAAAGACAAGATAATTGTTGTGTAAAAATACTTTTTTAATATTGATTACAGTACAAATTGGTGTTGCTTACTAGTGATCTTTACTCAAATGAGGTTGCAAAGTTATTTCCTGGAAGTTGGGGACTGAAAACTCCTGGAAAAAAAATCTTCCCTTGAGTGCACCCTGTCAGAGTGGGTGACTTTACCATTATGATTATGCCATGTGTCACAGGACATTTAAACGACGCTGAGCTCTTATACCTGGAATTGATAGATGCAAAAATATGATGAGAGAGATTACAGTACAAATTGGTGTTGCTTACTAGTGATCTTTACTCAAATGAGGTTGCAAAGTTATTTCCTGGAAGTTGGGGACTGAAAACTCCTGGAAAAAAAATCTTCCCTTGAGTGCACCCTGTCAGAGTGGGTGACTTTACCATTATGATTATGCCATGTGTCACAGGACATTTAAACGACGCTGAGCTCTTATACCTGGAATTGATAGATGCAAAAATATGATGAGAGAGATGTAAAACCAGTAGAACTATGAAAAACTGACTTCAAACTTATCTAGAGCAACTATGTCGAACTAGTGAAAAACTCTTCAGTGACACACCCTAACTCGAGATGCCAAAACCATGTTGAACTGTCGAATCCACGTTTTAGACACTACCAGGTGCATGACAGCCAACGACAAAATGGCCGACATCGTCGGATAATTTTACTTGTCGGCGTATAAATCTTTCCATATCTCAGCTATCAAAAGACCAATTAGTTAGATATTTACAAGTTTGGTAGTTAATTGTTTCTTAATCACATTGCAAGCATTAAAATTAAATTTGATCCTACTTGTCGGTCATTTTATGACACTTGTCGGTCCTTGACGGTCAATTATGTTACTTGTCGGTCATTAGTACGATCCGCGATTTTTCAGTGGTAGAGATCGACGGAAACAAATTTCTCGCTCTAAAATGACATGAGACGAGCACCAACTTCCGCTGATTTGTGCACAAAATTTCCGGAATATTATAAAAAACTATTGATAAATCTGAATTATATAGACTCTTTTCAGTACCTAAACAAATTTCAGGTACATGGTCATGTTGATTAAAAGAGTATCAACCGATTGAACATGAGAAAGTTCACTCACCTTCATTGAAGCAGCGACTACCGCCATTTTTAAATGGTGGCATCTCTTCTATCGATCGGCCAATCAGCGGCACTGCTTGCAAAAAAGTTAAGCCACCGCCAAATTTGAAATCGCCAAAATTCAGGCAATGTGCCTGCAGCGCCAACTGGCGGTGAAAACTATATTAATTCCATTAAAAGTAAAAAATGAAAAAATATTTAAAAATATTCAGCCACATTCGAAAACAATATTTGCTCTGTCTGATCTTCCCGGTCAGAAATGTCCAATTTTGTCCACAGATGGGTCCCTAGATGGATGGATTGCAGGACGGACACCATTTGAACAGCTATACTACTAGCTCCGCTGACTTTGTCAGCTGAGCTAAAAAATCATATCTCCCTTATTTCTCAACCAATTTGAACAATCTAAGTGTCTATTTTTATGTTTTTAAAAGCTCTATCAGATGGAATAGGTTGTGTATGGTTTAAGATACTTTGATTGTTTTTTTCACATACCTAGCCTATGTCAAATTTCATTAAATGGCATTGATGCCTATGTCATTTCAGGCCTTATGTACACCATCTTTAGCAAAATCATTTAGTGCATCATTATTGTAAAGTTCTTAAATACTTTTGTAAGGAGATTTGAAAATAAAGACAGGTTTTTGAGAATATGAATATGTTTTTTTTGATTTATTCATAAGTGGAAAAAATGACTTATGTTATTAGTGTGACGACATGCCATGAGCAAGTACTATGGTCAATTGTCAAACGTGACCTTTTGATGAAACATGTACTTCGTATCCCATTCAATCTTGCCAGCATTTGAAAACCTGCCATGGACAAGGGTTAGACCTCACAAAGTCTTGATCCTTGCAATTGCACATGAAGAAACAAATTCCATCAAATCAGTTTTCAAAAATCAATTAGAGTACTCCTAGCAAAGGTGTCCTCCGATTATCAAGATGATGGTTAAAAAGGTTTTCCTTGAAACGAGAACTGTTCGGTCAACTTTCAACATTGAATTCCCGCTTAAGTTTATCTAAGTCCTTGTTATCACACGCTTTATAAAGATCAGGCCGCCCAAGCATCGAGATGGCCATCCGCATCGTTGACCATATGTTGTCAGACATCACCTGATGTTCATCCTTTGGTCCCTTGCCTTCACGCTGTAGATTGAGGGCTGTCAAGAAATGTTCGACCGCTTCCCTGAAACCAGAATTAACATCAAATTTAACAGAAACGTTAAATTGGTTTGAATATGAAAAACACACATACAGATTTAGAGTCAGTTAACAGAGGCTTGTGGAATCTGCTCTATGCCACAAAAAACATTAAGAAATAGAATTATTATTGTTGGTTGATGCCATTCCACATTCTGACTTCTGACCTTGAAAAATAGGTCAAATAAAAAACTCATACGACATGTGATATACCCTTGCTTGGAGTACCTTCAATAAGAATATTATCGAAAACAAGTCACTAATAAGTGAGTTGTTGCACTAAATACCTTTTCAGTTTTGGCCACCTGGTGGCCAAGTCGAGAATCATATCGAACCGAAATTCCTCGTAAAAAGGTTATTTGACGTAGGGGACCATGTGTACCAAATTTCAATTTCATAGCTTGAGTGGTTAAGATATGTGCCATAGTTAAATTGCCAATTTACATCACTTGACCTCAGTAACCTTGGAAAATAGTTTAAAACAAAAACCCGCACGCTATGTGGTGTATCCTTGTTAGGAGTACCTACCACAAAAGTTTATCGAAAACGAGTCACTCAAGGGAGATATCATCCCCTGGTCACCAAGTGAAGAATCAGATCGGACCGAAATTTAGTGTCGGAGGTCATCTGACCTGTGTACAAAGTTTTAAGTTAATAGGCCTAGAGGTTAAGAAACATGCTACTGTTTTTGAAACAGGATAGTGATACAGATGTCACCGGACGATCAACGACAGACGCCGGACGCTGGACACTGCAGTATTGTATGGACTCCACCAAGGTGAGCCCAAAAATTTACCAATGATCAAGCCACCTGGTGGCCAAATCAGGAATCGAACCAGACTGAAATTAAGTCTACAAGGTTTCATAACATATGTAATGTACCAAGTTTCAAGTCAATAGCTCCAGTAAAATACGAAACATGCCACCATCGACCAATTTAAGCTATTTGATTTCTGTGACCTTGAAAAGTAGGTCAAATCAAAAACCTGTGTGACATGTCATGTATCGTCGTTAGTTGTGCCAAGATCAAGATTTGGTGATGATTGAGCCCATAGTTAGGGACATATAGCCCTTTTTGTCTTTCCAGTTTAAGCCATCTAGTGCCAAACCAGGAGTCGAATCGGACTGAAATTTGGTCTCCCAGGTGTCATTTTATAGGGGAACATAATGTACCAAGTTTCAAGTTGATAGCTCCAGTAGTTACAAAACAGATGCTGGAGGTGAGCCAAAAATTGAAGTTTGCTGTGTAAACACCTCTTGTCAGCCACCATACACTTTTTTGAAAAGGTGTGTAGACCGTTTTATGCGTAGACCGTCTTATAACCTTACCTGTGTACTCCGAGATTAATACAGGCAATACCGAGGTTGTATCTTGATCTGATAAAGCCAGGCGAGAGCTGAAGGGCTGTATCATACGCACTGATCGCCTCTTCACTTCGATTCCCATTTGCCAATGTAGCACCAAGTTTATTCCACAGTAACGCATCCTGCAGATATAAAATAGGGGCAAATGAGCTCAACAAGGTCAACTGACTCAATAATGCACAATTACATAAGCACTTCCCAATGAACCTTGGTTAGAATAGTGAACAGCACCCACTGATATGCTACACATTTACCACATATGTATAAAAAAATCCTGAAACTGTTGATATATTATGTGAAGGGACATGTAGTCTCCAGTAATAGCCTTATAGACAAGTGACACATCATTAACTTTTTAACTTTGATCTCTGTGACCTTTAAAAATAGGTCAAACCAAAAACTTGTGTGATTTATGATGACAGTTTGGTTTTTGTTGGAAATTGCACCGGCGGTCTGAAGCGGTGTCTGCTAATAAGCTAACATAAAGTGCTGCCGCCTCTAATTTTGTGTAAAAGCTGGCTTCGGGCCTCGGTTATATTCACATATTTCTCCCTGAAATGGGGCTTTGAGCCCTAAGACAATTACTCCTGCATGTCTAGTAAAGGAAAGTTAGTTGTTGATTTATGTTAGTACCATGGGAATAGTTTTCGAAGTTTACAGATTTTAAGGTATCACTTATGAGTGACATGATCGAACCTTGAATTCACAGTACAAAATTTCCACACGATAACGGACAATATAATACATCTTCTGTATCTAAAAAAGTTAGTAGGATTTTCCACAACATTTCATAATTGAGTCTTGTCACGTACACGTGCAGTAAATATTCGAAATATATACCGGTATTCAAAATTAGTTACGAGTTCCGTACTCAAAGTGCACTATGAATGAAATGGCCAGGGCCATTGTGCTCACCTGTCGATATGAAAGGGAGAGTGTGAGGAAGAACTTGTCATTGTTAGGGGTTGATCATGCAATAGTTGTGGGATGGTGTGGTTTGTCTTGAAAAATCATACCATTGCCAAGAAAAGGTTCTTTAGATTACACACTTAGCATTAGCAATAGCACTACCAGCAGCCTCTGGAGAAATGACCGAATTCTCCACCAAAGTTGGGTTCTCATTCTTGTAGTGGTACCATGTTTTGACATCATTTTGTATGATGCACTGTCATGACTGTCAAGTGTCACTCAAAACATCACAACTAAGTTAGGTCTACCTCTGGGAAATATCAGCCTCGGCTTATCATGAGCTGCAAAAGGTAAAGTGCAAAACACAAATTGCCAACCTACAATATATATTCTATGAGTAAGAGGGATTAAGGATTAAGTATAGGTCAGGACACCATGACATCATCGAGACGTTATGACAATATTGGGTCCAACACTTACAGCTGTCATTAGTGTCAAGACACTCCCTGAATGTTTTTTTTTCATTCAGCAGGCACAATGGACACACCAATTCGCCACGTCAACAATAAAGCCTGCCCTGCCCAAGGCTTGGGTAGTAAATATAAGACTAGTATAACTATAAGAAGAGAAAGATCATCAATTTAGTCAACTCATACTCCTGGTCCTATTAGCAGATAGCGAAAATGTGCATGTATGTAGGCCGCTGTAATGGCATACATGGCATGAATGTGCATAGGCCTACTCCATGTACTCGAAGTGAAAATTGGGTTGTGGGGCCTAATCTATTACAAAAGATTTGCTAACAATCACGAGTTTACGTATGAATATTACATTCAAATAGCTTGGATCACCGTTAGCAATCATATTATCATATTACCAGTTGACATCGTGTGTTAACTTATTTACTTTTGGACTTTGGATTCACGTACTACACACTTAGTCATGTCAGTGGATGTGTCTCCCGCATGCATTTGCTACAACGTTAGTTCTGTACATTTATACAGCGGGTGAACAAAGCATGGAAATCACTGAGAAAAATGGTTGTTTGAGCACTCGCGACACATTTACAAAAGTTAAAGCAACTATTTTTAGTGAATGTTTACCCGATGAGTAGTGTCTATGTCATTATAACCCATCAAAATGAGTTTAAAAGCGCATAGTGTAACGAAAGGTTCTGGCTTGACTCTAATCTCAATCCAATGACGGCATCCGCCATTTTGCCATAATGTCGAAACTTCGGGATCGTCAAATAGAATGGACATCTTATAATTTCTGACACACACTGCTACTGTTTTCTTCATCCATGGAGGTATTATAAAGACATCTTAGGCAAAATTAAGATAAGCATTTCATTGACAAAGAGTGATCACGAGAATCGACTGGAGCTCTGATGTTGGATGGTAGATGCAAGGTTTTTGTTCGATTCTGAATTGAGTGTAGCTCAGCCCTTCTCCCCAGGTGATCTCTGATTGTCATGTGGTCAGATAATGTTGAAATCCAGCAGTCAGCCATCATGTCCCGACCATGCATGCATGCCATCACTGTTATACTGATATAGAGTAGGCTATAGTATAACATATGAAAAAACATAGTTACAAGACAGCTCTATGGTCGGATTCATAAGTAAATGTCACTGCCCTTTTGGGCCGCTGCGCAAAAACTACTGGGCCGATTTCTTCAAAGTTAGGTTTTTCTTGAATCTAATTTCGGGACCCAAGAGGATTTTTATATTTCAGTAACCATGGTTACGAAATAATTTTTTTGTATGTATTGGTGTACATTGACATAGTGTATTGATTTTGACATTTTCTCCTCTGTACTGCTTATTTCTGGATGCATTTTGCTGAAATGTTCAGGTTAATTTTTTTTCGTGTGTATCTTTAAAGCTGCCAAGTTTCATTTAGAACTATCCATCAAAAAAATCGGGCCCTCCAGATTCCCCCAAAATGGCCAACCCAAAGGGCTCCAAAGTTGACAATTTTTTTCTTTATAATTTGCAAATCTCTAACCTGGAAATTGTGTTGGGTCCCGGAATTAGATTCAAGAAAAACCAAACTTTGAAGAAATCGGCCCAATAGTTTTTGCACAGCGACCCAGAAGGGCAGTGTCAGTGACATTTACTTATGAATCCGACTATAGGCCTAACTATGACAGCTGTGCTACACTTTGATCATTATCATCATCTACTTTAGTCTACCAGCTCAGATGACCTTTCTTGGGGTAGTGATCGGTAACGGTGAACTCCTTCCGACCCAACAGGCAAATGTTTACATTCGTGTCTCCGTGTATCATGGATTCATGTGTATACTAACACCGTTGTTGTGTTGACACACTGACTGACTCTGTGTACATTTCAACAGCGACGAAAAACGATCACAAAAATGGTTCTTTTTAAGCACTCGTGACATGTTTACAAAAATTAAAGCAAGTGTTTTTAGTAGAGGTTTACCTAATGAGTAGCGTCTGGGTGATTATAAACCATTAACTTGTGTTTAAAAGCCCACACTGTAACGAAAGGTTCCGGCTTGACGCTAATCTCCAATGACGGCAGCAGCCATTTTGCCATACTCTCGAAACTTTGGGATCGTCAAATGCAATGGAAATCACATATATTTCTGACACACACTGCTACAATTCATCATTTTATTGTTCTTTCACAGTATTATTACGCCACCCCGATTCGCAAGGCAGCTTGTACCAACTGGCTCTGCATTGACTATCCCCATTCCAAGCTGAAGAACAGTGTGACAAGTTTCTCATTTTACCTTCCAATCACAGTCAAAAGTTTCTAAAACAACCGACAATGAGGACAAACTAATAATCTCAAACCAATCACAAGAATGTAATCAACACATACGACCTCATCCGAAGAGCGGATGATTAAGTTTTAGCATTGATTCAAGGTGATTTAATTCCTTCTTCCTCTCACTTCAAATTCATAAAATGGCTGTCTTCCATACTTGTAGTATGCAGATCTAGTGGCGCAGTACAACACTGCGCATCTGGGATACCCGACGGATTGCCTCGAACCACGAAATTCGAAACTGCTGGCAATGTGCCAACTGACATTTTTGCACAATACCGCCACCTAGTGATACGAAACGAAATTAATCTATTTAATATCGAAACCTCTATATCAGGCCGACCTCTAAAACTTCATTTCAAACTTCAATCTGCTGGAATAAAGAAAATGGGCTTTTTTAACCTTGACCTACTTATACAGTACAACCTCTCTATTGCGGACACCCATGGGACTGGGCCAAGGTGTCCGCAATAGAGAGGTGTCCGCAATAGAGAGGTTATGCCAAATCGTCCCATAGGTGAATTTGAAGTTCCCGCCTTGCAGGTCTTGGTTTTCTCTGTGTCGACATCTAGCGTAGAAACTTTAAACCTGTTGGCTGATCAGTATTTGCTTGTGATGTTGCGTTGAATGACGTGAGCTACTTTGGAACTCAGAGCGTGAATAATCTCTCTAGTAAAAGGTGCCCCTTGTATTGCAAAATCTCCCCGACATGTCATAATGTGTGAAAAAACACCATAATTTCTGTCCATCAGCCACCTTTGATTAATAATTAATTTTTTCTAATTTCTCTACTAACGCATATTCGCCGCAACACTGACAAAACCGCGTGGATTTATGAGTGTCCGTTGACACAATACATGCAATAGGCCTATGTGATTAGTTGAAAAGATGAGTAAACAAATGCCACGGCTTAATTAGGATACAAAAACACAATGCCATGGGGTAATTACGTTGATTAATTACGCAAATATCACACCTGTCGGGCCTACTCGACTCTCCAAGCGCACGCGGGAAGCCATTGTTTTTGCCTACTGTCCGTAATTGGGAGGGAATTGGACCAAAAATTGGCTATCGCCCTGTCCGCAATTCGGAATAGAGAGGTGTCCGCCGTACAGAGGTTTTTGTTATTGGAAATGACTTAGAAAAAATCGGGACTGGCCGGACGTGTCCGTAATGTAGAGGTGTCCGCCTGGCAGAGGTGTCCGCTGAGGGAGGTTCTACTGTACCTGAATAGTAGGTCACACTGACCTAAATCTGTGTCAACATGTAGAGATGCCCAATAGGTGTCTACATATCAAATTTAGAGAGTCTATGACCAATAGCAAAAAAACGTGCCATGATCAAAGAAATTTTAGAGTTCGACCTCTGTGACCTTGAAATGAAGGTCAAATCAAAAACCCGTGTGATATGTGATGTACCTTTATTAGATACACCCACCATAAAATTTTTATCGCTCTAGCTTTAACCATAAGCTTCAAAATGACAAAAATAGGTTTTCAAAGAGTGCCCCCTATATGGCAGACCAGCAGTCAAATTGCACTGATTTTCATTCTGAAGGAAGGTCTTGCCTAGGGGTACCCACACACCAAGTATGAACTTTCTGGGTCAAGCGGTTAAGAAACGTGCCACGATTTTTTCAAAAGTTAACGACGGACGACGACGACGGACGCCAGACGCCGTGGTATCGTATAAGCTCACCTGACAGGTGAGCTAAAAAGGTAGAGGAGAAATGCCGTACGAATAAAACTTGCCACGATGGTTAGAGATGCGGGCATTGTGAGCGTATGAGCAAAACTCCCGCACCTTCAGCATTTTGACCTAGAGATAAGAGTCCTGTCCCTCTAGCAAGGGCCAATATTGAAATGGTTGTCTGCTGTCACTTGGAAATTGGCTTTGAGGTCTTCAGAATCTGAACCATCAAGTTCACCTGGCACCACCACACCAGAAGGTAATGAAAGCTATCATCCATAGGCCGCTAGACACTTCCAAAAGATTCCAGTGTTGTGGCAGGTGAACTTGACAGGACAAAGAAAGACCCACACTCCACTTTTAAGCAAACGACCTTCAATCACCAGCGATGTTTTAACCAGAAAAAGAGAAATTTGGGGATTTTTAAGGAAAATGCCTAAAAATAGATCAATTTTAGGGTATTTTAGGGAGAAAAAAAATTCTGGGATTTTTAGTAATTTTAGGGCCGGTAGCATGCCTGTTATATCCCGGCTGGTGGGCCATGGCTAGGTACACAAGTTATTTAGTTGGACAACATCACTGTGTAGTGGTGTGAGAGACTAGGTAGCTCAGGTCCATCGGAAAAAAATCAATGAAATGGCCAGGGCCATTGTGCTCACCTCATGTGGAGGAAAGATGGATGAAGAGCATGGTATTGTGTCATGTAGTGTTAGGTTTGAAGTAGGTTCAAGCAATTACAATTTCCCCAAAATGGCCAATTTACAGTACATTTGACCTCTGTGACCTTGAAAAGTAGGTCAAATAAAAAAGACCCGTGTGACACGGGTGGTTGTTAGAATTAGATGTACCTATGATATAAAATTGGTGCCAATCGGGCAAGTAATTAAGGAATAATAGCATTTTGAAGAATTTTGGATTTGGCCCCCTCCCTGGAGGCCAAACGGTATATCAGATCGCACCAAACTTCGGTACCTGAGATCACCTGACCAAGGGGTACATGTGTACTTAATTTGTGATCAATAGTCATTCCGGTTAGGAAACGTGCCATAGTTACGGCCTGACGGCCAATTTACGCCATTTGACCTCTGTGACCTTGAAAAGTAGGTCAAATTAAAAAACTGTGTGCCATATACTGTAATGGTGGTTAGATGTACCCATGATATCAAATTGGTGGCAATCGGGAAGAAGTTAAGGAATAATCACATTTTTAAGGTTTTTGGATTTTGCCCCCTGGTGGTCAAGCGGTGAATCATGTAGGACCGAACTTCGGTCCCTGAGATCACCTGACTAAGGGGTACATGTGTACCAAATTTGGGATGAATTGTCATTGCAGTTTAGAAACGTGCCATAGTTACATCCTAACGGCCAATTTACGCCATTTGACCTCTGTGACCTTCAAAAGTAGGTCAAATCAAAAACCCGTTCGATATGTGATGTATCCTTGCTAGGGGTACCCACCATAACATTTTTAGCAAAAACAAATCAGTAATCAACGAGTTATCGCATTTTTTAAGTTTTTGGTTTTAGCCCCCTGGTGGCCAGGTGAAGAATCAGACCGGACCGAAATTGGCTGTCAGAGGTCATGTGACCTAGGTCATAATGTGTACAAAGTTTCAAGTTCATAGCACAAGCGGTTAAGAAATGTGCCACACAGGATATGGACGACGACGGTGAGCCAATAAGTGGAAACACCAGGATGAATGAACTCTATTCTTCCTCCAGAAAGCCAGATAGCCTTTATAGTCAAAGCTGTCTCGCATGCTGAATGTACGTCAAATCGCGCTGATTTTTTGTTTTTGTTGAGAAAAAATATTCCCCAAAATTAGACATCAAGTTGAGATCTCCAGGTTTTACGGTTACAAAACGTTGGGCATTAAGCCAAAAAGTTGAACGGATAGACGGCCTGGCTGACTGACTGACATAAGCATACTTTTGAATCGCTCCGCTGACCTTTTGTCAGCTGAGCTAATAGGACAAGTCTTTATCGATTCTTGGTAGTGTTCTATTCAGTCTTTATTAATTCTTGATGTAAGCAAACAGATAATTAAAAGGAATTTGCTTTTTCGCCAAACCACTACATTTTCATTGCCTGAGGAATTATTTCATGTAGCATAGAAGAATGGCCCAGGCTGAACCGGTGATAAGGGAGCCTGCTATTCAGAGCAGATTAATAAATGACCTGGGACCCTTTCATTCAGCCTCCCTTGATACTGACTGAGGCCAGGGGAAAATTAAGGGGTGTTGTATTGAGTGAGCAAAATTCTTCCAAAATCAGCTGTTAGATGGCAATGATCAAGGGAGGGGAGCAAAAGCCTATGTTTTTGCAGACTCTGAGGTTGTAGTGCCGTTGGGTACATTGCATGTAACTTGCCACGCAATGCTAACAGGGGAGGAATTAATTCATCATGTGAAATAGGCCTGACCACTTCCATGACCATGCTGATAGGCTTGCTAAATTCATGGATGTTTTGCTCACCTGCGGTCGTTTTCCCACAGCTGCCTGAAAGCAGTCAACAGCCTTGTCATACTCTCCGGACAGGTTAAAAAGAACCCCAAGACCACATTGGACATCAGCGTCGAGGTCTGCAGAATATAATCGGGCAGCAGCTATGAAGAGGTCTCGGACTTCGCCGTGTTGTTCACTGAAATGTAATCAGCATTGATAAGCCAAGCACAATCTGATCAAGATGTATCTGATCCTGTTTTCTTGAAAACACACTTTGCAGCTCAAAGTTCCGAGTCTGTGAAAAACTTTTCACACTTGCTGCACACAGTTGTTCAACCAGTACCTTGCAAAACATGATTTGGCATCACATGTGCTGAAAATCGATCTTAGTAGTTCTTGAGCATTTATGTCTCATTGTCAGTCATGACGAGGTTCCTCATAGCATTTTGTAAGAGGTCCGGAAAAGATACGGTCCACCAATTGTTGGAACTTTTTCTGTGTTTCAACAAGATTACTGACTTCCAAGTCCACCCGAAGACTTGAAGTTCCAGCTAATCCGACATTGTTCTCTTGAAAAAAATTCCTCTGCTCTGACACCATTGATTTGGACGTTCCATGTACACCCGTATGGCACATAGGTAATTCTAAAATACAGTTACAGTAAAAATTCTCAGATGGCAGCACTGAGACAACTTTTGTGTTGATGTCTAAAGACGTGTGCAAGACTCTGTATTTCAGATTGTGTCACATGATCACTGGCGCCAAATAGTAGTAATAGTAATAGTAACAGTATAAAGACAAAAAAAAACCTAAATTTCCTGAAAAAGCCTCGGCACAGTGTTTACATAATAGCTGGCATCCAAAGGGTTAAGATAATAACCTAAATTCTATTGACTCTTGAGAACATCCCCAGTCTGCAGACGATATCAGCGTGCATTTTCTGCCTACTGCATTTGTGTGTACATTTACCAGTCATACACTTCTGATGCTATACAGTACGGGGACACTTCTACAGGGGTGATTGAGTGAGATGAAAACGATCTTTAAAATGGTTGAGTGCAGCACTTAGGACATGTTTACAGAGGTTTCAGCAATTATTTTCTGTGCAGGTACAGTCCCACCAGGAAGTAAATGTCCGCAGGTTTTTTTATATCACAGAGATAGAATAAGATAATTGAATGCGTTTTTCAGTAGAGAATGGTATATCTAGTTGGTCATGTATCTGTTGTATTTTGACCCAGCTAATCCTGTCTCTTTATTATGTATCAGGCCATTTTTAAAATGGCCAAAAAGTCACTTTTTTATTTTATTTCATTTTTGTTCTTTTTCACTGTACGGGTGAACTATGATGCAACAAAGGTTTTTTTTGCTTTCATTACTAGAAAATTCTTGCTTAATTCTTTCATTTAAAAAATTAGTTTTTTAGCTCGCTACAGGTGATTGTTTTTTTCAGACAGCTGGTGACCTTTGAGAACAACCCACAAAGTCAGCAATGCAGTCAGTCAGGATCTTCATGGCCAACTCAGATCATACATCAAGGATTGCGGGTCTTTATCAAAGGTTATGGAAGAGATTAAAAAATAAAATGAAAATTCTAAGCAAAAATGTGCATTTGTCACGACTATCAAACACACTCTATGGAATTGCACCTGCCAAAAAATGATGGTCATAAAGCACAGTTCATGGGCTCATGAGAAATTTTGAAAAGGCACATGAAATAAAATAAGCGATTTTTGGACCTTTTTTGAAATGTATGTTACATAATGAAGGGATGGAATTAGGTGCATCCAAATGCAACAGATATATGACCAACTAAATATGCCATACTCTGCTGAAAAACCGCATTCAAATATCTTATTATCTCTGCGATACTTTTAAAAAACAGTGGAAATTTACTTTCTTGTAGGACTGTACATCCCATGAGCAGAGCCTGGGTGATTTTGAGTCATTCATAGGTAGGTCTCTTGCACGCAAATTGTGATGAAAAGTTCTGGCCAGAATTCGGTATTCTGTTGAATGGCAATCCGCCATTGCCGATTTCTCGGAACTTTCGGATCATCATATGGGATGGATATCGCCTAAATTCTAACAAACTCTGCTAATTTCTGTCACTATTATGTTGTTCAACTATAATTAACCCCAACCAGAGATTCGTTGGGTGGTTTTGACACAACCACACTTTCCACCGACGAACATTCAGAGTCAAGGATTCTCCAAATTCGAAACACAAAACCTGCGACACCGCAACAAGTTTGCTTCAAAAGACTTCAAACTGATACCGCTTATATATTCTAATCACCATTTTCTTGGCCTCTGATGAGTTAATTTTTTCTGATGCAGGGTTTTAACCCGATTTTGAGGGCGATTACTATCACGAAAATGCACACTCGCCGGTGTTTGTAGAAAACTGGCCTGACAGTCTTCTTCGAACATGTCGAATAAATACACTATATCAATTTAATATTTTTATTTTGCAGACTTACATCAAAATTACTGACAGAATCATGGCAAAGAAGTATCATAAAACACGCAGCCCATTTACAATCGTAATGTGAAATCAAAAATTGTAAATATTACTGAATTAACTGAGCACTATTTTACCCACTCATGTCAACGTCAGTCAATATGAGTGAACGAAGAAACGACAGTATACGATAAGCTTCGCTGGCAATTAAAAAAATTTCCAGCAAAGCCAAAAAACGATGCGCTTTGCTCAGTCCATCTAATTGTACATTTACCCGCACGATATTGGACCATACTTAGTACATGACGTGTTATGCAAGCCACCCGCAGCGAAATGGTTAAAGTTTCAACTGTGAACAAACATAATATCCATTGTCAACTGAAGATTATTACAAAAATGCCAGGGATGAAAACAATGCTAATAAATACTTTATGAATAGCAAACAGCAATTCAAGTCATGCACACGTGCATCCTATATAGTTATTACAGTACAACCTCCCTTAGCAGACACCCCTCTTTTAAGGATAACCTCTAATTGAATGGAAACAACCAATTTAGGACCAAAGGACACTAGTTTTAGTCCTAAATTGGTTGTTTCCATTCAATTTGACCTCTCTAATCAGGACACCTCTCTACTAAGGACAGCATTTGTTAGTTCCAATGGTGTCCTATATAGAGAGGTTCTACTGTACTTTATAGTATGATAACAACAGAACTCAGTGGCCTTCATCATAGAGCTGGTTCAACATTTTCATGAGCGGGTAAACTGTGCTTTAGGAGGGAGGGGACTAATTTCCGGCGTATGCTTTTCAGAAAATTAAATTTTTCAGAAAATTAACAATGTCGATTGTGGATCTATTATTGATAAGGGCCTTTGGTATCAGTTCTGCCAAGCTCCCAACCTTGCCGTAAAGTTCAACTTCGCAACCTCAAACCACAAATCACTACCACATGTCCGCTACACATCAATCACACTGTTGTACACCTGAACCTGAGAGTAGCGTCAACTTTGCGAATAAAGAATCAATAACTATTAATTTAAAGAGGCAGCGTTTCGACCAATATCATGTAGATGCAGGTGATAAACCATGGAGTTTGTACCATTGTTCATCATGGTAATTGTCCACTCAAAACAAAATTATAGATGTCTTCCTTTTTTTAATCTCCTTAAATTTGTTCCCAAGAGCACATTTTAAGGACACGCAATCAAGATATGGATACTTACGTAGACATAAATGATGTAGGTTTTGACTTTTTGGCATCCTTGAGGACTAGAGATGAATATTTTGGATTTACACTCAACCAGGACCTGAGGGTCTCACAAGCTTGGGTCTGGAGGGATTCATTTGTGTAGCTGACAGCCAGAGCCATTAATGCTGTTAAATTACTGGGACTAAGTTCAAGACATCTGAAAGAAAAGGAGAATTCAAACCAGATGGTATCAAGTTTAAAACATGATGAGAGTAACTAACTTCGACTGATTTTCAGATTTATACAAACAAGGGAAATTCAAAGCTAATTTGAGTGGCCTTATGCTACATTTCCACTTGCTATTAGTATTACTGCATTCCTACATGCTAATACCTTTCCACTTGCTACTAATTCATATCCACCAGCTACTTCCCTATTTCCACTTTCTATTAACCCTTTCGCTGCGTATCCGTTGGATTACCACGGGTAAAACTGACTTTGAAATTGGCACACCCGTTGGATAATAACGGGTCGAATTTTCTTGTAATATTGCAAAAAACGCTTTTGCCATCTATTATTCAATAGCAGAACTAGAATCTTGAAATTATTTTGCATCTGTAGAGCTCTGAATGAGTCCATGCAAGAATGGTAGATGGAGCTTCAGAGGTTTGAATATTGAGCAGACATCAAATGGGGGGCAAGCAAAATCTTCTCTCGGTTGAAGATATTGTCAACTCGTTTACAGCCGACTGTTAGAGTGAGGATGACAACAATCTTGCCAAAATCTGATAGCACATCAAGTTTCCAACATAACCATGCGTGTTGACCCTCGCTATTTCCACTAGTTTTGCCACAGTTTGCTTTTCCCCAAAAGCTTATAAAAGTCCAAATTTGAGCCAGCACTCTGGTGACAAATAGAGTCAGCATTGAAAGGGTTAACACATTTCCACCTGCTGTTACTGCATTTCTATACTGCAGAACCTTGAGATAAATACCAGCTCATGTGCAAATTGTAGGCATTTATATGAGTGACAGTTGTCATGAAGTGCTTAAAAGACTAACCTGGGTCAGTACAAGCACTAAATTCAAGAGGCAATTTTTGTTATGATGAATTTCAATTTGTGTTCATACCTCTTGAGGGCAGCAATGGCAGCAGGTTCTTGTTCATTTTCCGCTTGCGTTGTGCCAAGATACTGCCAGGCCTGGAAATGAGAGTTTTAAACTGTCAAAAAATTAGGAGCGATAAACCAATCCGATATAGCTAAATTGCATTTTCCTCTATCAAAGCCTTCATTCAATCCTTTATACCAAGCCCTGCAATTCTTTTCTTTCATCAAGGCTACTAGGAAATTTAGCATCATGCGGGCAGGGCGAACAGGGTTAGGGGCCTTGTCCAAATTATTTGCCGAAATTCACCGGCGAATTTCTGGCGAATTTTTACAAGTTCGCCAAAATTCGCCAAAACCTCCTCAAAAATCGTCAAAAATTCGCCGGAAAGTTCGACAGAAATCGCCTAGAATTCGCCATAAAATCGCCATAAATTCGCCATAAAATCGCCACAAATTCGCCGGAAAATCCCACTATTTCGCCGGAAATTCGCCAAAATTTCGCCGAGAAATCGCCGCTGGTATTTCAATGAACTTCGCCGAAATTCGCCGATCGAAATATATCTGGCTCAAATTCGCCACAAATCGCTACAATCTGGCGAAAATCACCTCCTCGCCGGTTCCTCATTGCAATGTCGTAAAAATAGAAGATCTGGAGCTACCTTGTGTTGGATTATAAAAAATATTGGCCAAAAATAGTACATCCACTGTCAATGTAGAACTGACTGTTCAATGCACGTCTACAGAGCAAAAACATTATAATTATTACTATAGTCCAGGTAACCTCGACCGCCGGGGCTGCGTCGATTCACTAGGAATAAAGCCCAATGTACAGCCAATGTACAGAGCACTGAGAAATATTGAACGCTCCGGTATTCAGTAGGCACGAGGATACCTGGGAATCCCCAGCCCAATACCATTAGTCCCCACGGTGGCGCTGAAGTCGCTGCCTTGGGATCTCACTTATGTTCATTTATCTGGTCGCGCTGTGTATCGTAGGATAGGAATCACCATTACAGAAATCTCTCTGTTCTCCATTGGACGTACAATGAGGAGGATGACGATACAAAGAACAGGGTGAGCTGCGACTGCTTTCTGGTAAAAAAATGCGCCCAAAAATACGGAAATTCGCCAGATTTCGGCGATTTTCACTTCGCCTCTTCTCGTCGAAATTTGCCTGGTATAAATTTCGCCAACGTTCAATGATAAAAACTCGTCGAAAAATCGTCGGGAATTCGCCGAAAGTTCGCCTGAAATTCGCCATAAAATCGCCGCTAATTCGCCAAAAATTCGCCGAAATTCGCCTTTAAAATCGCCCGAACTTCGCCAAAATTCGCCGGAGACTTTCGGCGAATTTGTGGCGTTTTTGGGGCGAATTACGGCAAATTTCGGCGAATAATTTGGACAAGGCCCCTTATTTGTTGAAGTACACAGGCTAATTCCATTAAATAACAATGAAAATTCAATGCATTAGTAATCTACTGTCCTATCGACAGGTTAGAGGAGACGTGCTGATCAAAGACTCATGTGTAATGGTGAAGTATCCTTGGCAATATCATCCCAGTAACTTGCATTGCTCCCTCCAAGAAGTAGGAAAGAGCTACAGAGCAGAAACTAAGCCAAATAAAGTCACTTCAGACAGGTGAGGTGCAGACAGGATTAAACATTTGCGATGCATCCCCCATCATTACTCACAACATCAATGTAAGATAGATCAAACAATGAAATGGCCAGGGGCCATGTGTTCACCTCTGGTCAATAACAAGAATATGGTTACTGTTATGGTTGAAGAGAATCTGACTTCAGTGACCTTGGAAACTAGGTCAAGATCAAAATATTTATTTATCTAACTATGTTAACCTGATCTGATTAATAAATGAAATTTATTCAAAGATCACACAGTGAATGTTTTTGATACGAACCACATGGGATTTTATAACATTGACCTATTCACACCAAAAAGTAGGTTATACTGACCTAAATTCATGTCAACATGTAGAGATGCCAACGAGCTGTTGACATAACAAAATTGAAAAGTCTAGAAGAAATAATGACAAAACGCGCCACTATAATGAAGGAATTTAAGAATTTAATCTCTGCGACTTTGAAAGTTAGGTCAAGGTCAAATTTGTTTAGCGCAAAGTTTGCCTCTTCTGATTAATCGTTGGCATTCATTTGAAGATCACATAGTGAAAGTTTCTTGATTAGACCCCCCCCCCTCCCCCCACTAAGGATTTTATGACATTTTACCAACTCAAACCTGAAAAGTAGGTCACACCGACCTAAATTTTAGTCAACGTAGAGATGCCTGATAAGGGTCGAAGCCAAATTTGAAGAGACCATGTCAAATGGTACAGAAATGTGCCACCTTTTGTTGAAATTTTAGTGTTTGACCTCTTTGACCAAGAAGAGTAGGTCAAATCAAAAAGCAGTGTGATTTGTGATGTATCCTTATTGCATACACCACCATAAATATTTCGTCGCTGTAGCTACAACCATTAACTACAAAATGGCAAAAAGCGGATTTTAAAGATCCCACAGGCACATGTGAGCAGAAAAATTAAGAATTTGTTCCCCAAGAAACCAATCTTGAAGCAGCTTCAAACAAATGAAACAACATTTTATTTACAGGAACAATGTAGCACAAATATTCAATATTTACATAAAATGCAGGTTAAACAAGGCATCATTGGAAGCTATGTCTCCCGTGGAGGGAGCTGTTTTGTTGGAGGAGGGGGGTGCTGTGAAAGGTTGCTGAATGGTTATAATGGCAAAGAAGAATCGGTGGGTATTTTTGCTGTAATGAAGTGTTTACCTGTTGCAGTGTTCTACAATAAGGTACAGGTGAGGTGGTGATCACTGTTACTAGGGTACAATGTAAACTGTACAGCGAAATGTACAGTAATACACAGAAGGAAGACCACAAATTCGTCTGATAAAATTCTGAGCTTCAGCCAGTTCAGGCTGCTGAGAAATTTTTCGAAGTGATAAGATGAATAAAATTCCATCAGTGACAATTGGAGACAGGTTTCTTATTATTGGCTATGAAGTTTTATTAATAAATTTTAAGATTTCGGTACTTTCCAAGCGAGTACAGGCCAGTGTGTGTCATGCGTGACTGCCCATTGTGTGCTCTCACTTCAATCAGGCCTGCTCTGATTTCGTTTTAAAATAGAAATCAACATCATCAAATCCTAATTGATTCCCTTAACATGAACCAGACCAGAATACTATTAAAAATGCATGAATATGATTGTGAAGCCCACAAAAACTCTCTTTCCGCATTAAGGTCAGTTCATTTTCAGGCAAGAATACCCTTACAAAAACAGATTCACATTGCATTGCTCAAACCTTTGGGTGACTGGTTGATTATTATTCATTGCTGGGTTGCATTGCATTGCTGAGAAATAATTGGAGGTTTTTGCCACTGACCTTACACAAATGAATGAAGAGTTGACATGAGACTGTGCAGCAGGCCCATTATGCACTCAGAAATGCTCTTGAACAATAAAGGTCAATTTACACTATTTCACCTCTGTGACCTTGAAAAGTAGGTCAAATCAAAAACCTGGGAAATTTTGTGATGTAGTCTCATGAGAAGTGTCCACAGTAAATAGTACATGATTTTAGCTGGCAGTGTTCATGAGATATAGCCAAAAGTAATTTTTTTACATGATGTGCCTGCTGGGAGCGGGCGTATCGATAATCATTGAAACTGCCAAAAGGCACAACAGTACTATAAGACCTTCATACCAACCAAAGATGAACATCCTCATAGCATCAATAGTTATGGAGACATGCTCCGGAAACCAATAACAGCAATTTACACTATTTCACCTCTGTGACCTTGAAAAGTAGGTCAAATCAAAACCCCGGGTATTATGTGATGTAGTATCATGAGAAGAGTCCACAGTAAATATTTCATAATCTTTTAGCTAGCAGCATTCATGAGATATAGCCAAAGGTAACTTTTCACATGATGTGCCTGATGGGGCCCGAGAGTAGATCGAAAATCATCGAAACTGCCAAAAGGCACAATGGCACTATCAGACCTTCATACCACCAAGAGATAAAATGTCCATTATTTATGGATAAAAAGATATGCTACGGAAACGAGTTCAACAGACAGAAAGTGCCCACCTCGACAATACCCCTGTAGTCTTTATGGACCTAGGGGTACAAACTTGATTTCCAGTAAACTGGAATAACTTCCTCTTACCTCCATGTGTTCAGGATTCTGTTGGACAGCAGCTTCAAATAGCAGGACGGCATTGGGAATATCTCCCTTTTTTAATCTCTTAACACCTTCAGTGAATGGATTCTGGTGATCTTTTAATGGATTGTCCGATTCAAATCTGTAGTCCTGAAAATTTGCAAGAAGAACTTGACAAATTCATTCTTTTAAGGAACTTAAAGGAATGTCAATACACAATGTTTACTTCAATAGACCTATTTTTGAAAGAAACTCCTATGAAAGACTGTTACTGACAGTGACATACTAGGAGTTTATGACTCCATATTATTCCTAACAAAGATGAAAGCCCCGAACATCAGTAACAGTCACTTTAAGCTATTTGAATTCTGTGACCATGAAAAGAAGGCCTAAACAAAAACTCAAAAATAATGTGATGTTGTCTCATAAGAAGTGTCCACATCAAAAAATATGATTTTGATCAGCTGCATTCATGAGATATAGCCAAAAGGTATTTTCCACATATAGAGGTCCCAATGGGCTGAGCATAAGTCGAAAAACATTGAAAATACCAAAAGGCACAATGACACCAAAGACCTTTATACTGAAAACTCTTGCATCAATGGTAATGAAGATATGCTCTGGAAACTAATAACCGTCAATTTACGCAATGTGACCCCAGTGATGATGAAAAGTATGTCAAATTTAAAACCCTGGCATTATGTGAGGTGGCCTCATCAGCAGAGTCCATTGCAAAAATTTCATGATTTTAGCTGGCAGTGTTATTGAGATACAGCAAATAGCATCGAAAAGTGAGCATCAGTTTACAAGGACTAATTCAAGGAAATATTCTTTTTTTCGATAAAAGTGGCTTCTGCTAATTCTTCGGAAAATTTCAGGACACAAAAATTAGCAAAATTGAAGAGACTCAGAAAAATATACAAATTCGTGGATATCTATAATCTACATATCACTATAACGTGGGGATCAAGACCTTTCTAATGGTACCAAGCAGGTAGTGATAGGGGGAGTAGTTTTGGTAAAATAAAATCCTGAAATCTTGCATTTTCCTGAAAATCGGCTAGGACCTGGGAACTGTCACGTCAAAATCAGCTAGGGCTGAAAGAGTTAAGATTGGTCATGACAGACACATACATGTCATAGTGTAAAGATGGAATAGCATAAAGATGGAATGAAATCAACGCTAAAATTTTAGAACTAATCATGATATTACCTTATAAATATCTGTTTGTGATGAGTCGTACTCAGTCAACCAAGGAAACACACCATTCGTGTCCTCACTGAAGAAAACAGTCGGAAAATAATTACAAAGTTAGACAAACCCTTTTGAAAACCTATCAAGGGGAAGGTTTATAAAAATACTGTAAGACTGGGAAAATTTTTGCCTATTTTACTATGCCATTTCAAAAAATCGCAACTTTGTAAACCTTTAATTTTTATTGATAAAAGTTCTTTTATCACAAGTAGAAGTATTTACTTTGTAAATATTTCGTTCTTACACTAAGGACTTCTTCAGTACACTGACTGACAGAGGTAGCTCTGCTGACATCATCTGACCCCGGGGTTCTCGGATTTGAGGATCTGATCGTATGTGTAGGACAGTTGGAGGCCCACGTCTCTGTTCATGGCTGGTAGATTTTTCCGGACGGCGATGGCTTCCCTCCATTTTCGGCCCCAGAAGGTGGTATCGCTGCCGATGATCTTGAAATTGTCTATATCCACCTGGTGCCCCTTGTTCATAGCATGTTCGGAGATGGCTGACATGAGGGATTTCTCAGCCGACATCAGCAGAGCTACCTCTGTCAGTCAGTGTACTGAAGAAGTCCTCAGTGTAAGGACGAAATATTTACAAGCTAAATACACGGTTTTTGAAAGGAACCTCCTCTTGATGACTCTCAATAAACCAAGGAAAATTGGGGTCAATCGCCCAAGGCATCTGTCTGTTATCAAGGAGAAACAAAATTAAAGATGGCTGACGGGGCAGTCATGTTTGAGAAGTAACTACGGTACGCCAATTTCAAAAGGAATCTTTCCCTATTGACTCCCAGGGTATTGAGAAAAAATTCAGATCAATTGCTAAAGGCGTCGATCAGTTATGGAGCGGAAACGAAATTCAAGATGGCTGCCGTGGTGGCCATGTTTGAGAAGTGACGATGTCAATTTCGTTAGGAACCTTCCCTTTCAATCAATTAATCAATATAATACCTATAGGGTGCATTTCCGTGGTAACACCACGCTCAAAGCACCAAGAGGAATTGTGTATAGTAATGAAATGGCCAGGGCCATTGTGCTCACCTCATGTGGAGGAAAGATGGATAAAGATCATGGTATTGTGTAATGTAGTGTTAGGTTTGATGTAGGTCCAAGCAATTACAATTTCCCCAAAATGGCCAATTTACAGTACATTCGACCTCTGTGACCTTGAAAAGTAGGTCAAATCAAAGAAGACCCGGGTAACACATTGAATGGTTGTTAGAATTAGATGTACCTATGATATAAAATTGGTGCCAATCGGGCAAGTAATTACTAAGAATAATGGCATTTTGAAGAATTTAGGATTTGGCTCCCTCCCTGGAGGCCAAACGGCAAATCAGATCGCACCAAACTTCAGTACCTGAGATCACCTGACCAAGGGGTACATGTGTACTTAATTTGTGATCAATAGTCATTGCAGTTAAGAAACGTGCCATAGTTACGGCCTGACGGCCAATTTACGCCATTTGACCTCTGTGACCTTGACAAGAAGGTCAAATTAAAAACCTGTGTGACATATACTGTATTGCGGTTAGAATGTACCCATGATATCAAATTGGTGGCAATCGGGCAAGAAGTTAAGGAATAATCATATTTTAAAGGTTTTTGGATTTTGCCCCCTGGTGGTCAAGTGGTGAATCATATTGGACCAAACTTCGGTCCCTGAGATCACCTGACTAAGGGGTAAATGTGTACCAAATTTGGGATCAATAGTCATTGCAGTTTAGAAACGTGCCATCGTTACATCCTAACGGCCAATTTACACCATTTGACCTCTGTGACCTTGAAAGGTAGGTCAAATCAAAAACCCGTATGATATGTGATGTATCCTTGCTAGGAGTACCTACCATAAAAATGTTATGAAAATCAGACCACTATTAAACGAGCAATCAAACTTTTTAACTTTGGACATTAAATTTGGCCCCCGGGTGGCCAAACTAAGAATTTTTCAAGATGCCCGCCTGGCATCCATATTGGCTATCACATTTGATAAAAAATCAAGGATTTAGTAGAGAGTACATAGATATACATCCAGATCAAATTTGGTTGCAATCCGATCATTAGTTTCGGATTCTAAAATACCTTGGTACCGTAAAGTCAACTTTTAAATGGAAAATGCATAAGCCTCGTTCTGAGAGTGGAGTGTTTTGGACACGCAACCAAGATGCTCTACCAAAGTTCCCTCGGGTTGCACTAAAATGTGGAACCATGCACACAGCTCACTTCAGAAGTTTGAGGCTCTCAAAACACTGCTTCAAACACAAATCAGCCAAGGAAGCATCAACCACCCTAAGTTTTTTAATGAGCACTACACATATTTGCTGAGAAAAACGCTCCAAATAGCCCATTTGCGCGGATTTTAGCGTCACTTGAGCGAGCCGATCCGGACTTCCTATACGGGCTGCCGTAACATAATGTAAACAACGGCGCTACCGGCGCTCCGGGCAGGCGATGGATGGAATTTGCCAAATTCGCACATATTCAAGTTATTTCGTGGCCTATCTTTTTAAGTTTGAGGTATTTTAGAATAGAAATTGAACCCTCGGCTTCGGACCTTGGTTGAGTTACCAAGACACTCTCGGGTGGAGCTAAAATTTCGTCCAAACCCTCGCCTGTCGGCTCGGGTTTGGACTGTATTTTAGCTCCACCCTCGAGTGTCTTGGTAACTCAACCAAGGTCCTCCGCCTCGGGTTCAATTCCTTAAGTAATAGTACTGTGTTTATTTTTCAAGATGGCTGCCTGGCGGCCATATTTGATGTCCGAACGGCCGAAATTTTAGGGGTGGAATAGAGAATCCCCAGATACATGTCCACACTGGTTTAAAACCTTCTAGCTAAAATAGATAGGAAACATGCTACTGTTCAGTGAATCAGCAAACTTTGACCTCTGTGACCTTGAAAAGGAGGTCAAATCAAAAACCCGGAGGATATATGATGCACCTTTGCTAGAAGTACCTACCATATTTTTTTCAAAATTTCCCGACTACTATTAAGGGAGATATTGCATATTTTCACTTTTAACGTTTGGCCCCCTGGTGGCCAAACCATGAAACGAATCGGACCGAAACTTGGTCTCCAAGGTGTCATTACATAAGGGTACATGTGTACCAAGTTTCAACTCAATAGCTCTAACAGTTACGAAACGTGCCCTGCTAACGGACGACGACGGACGACGACGACGACGACGGACGACGGACGCCACGGTATGGGATAAGCTCACCTCTGCTGAGAGGTGAGCTAAAAAGGTCTGGGCTGAGGATCGATTCCCCTATGACTTCCAATGAATCACAGGAAAGTTGGGTCAATTGCTCAAGGCAGTTTTTGTCTGGGGCAAAAAAGATTTACCAATGATCAAGCCCTTAGTTTTTCGATTTTAGCCACCAAACCAGGAATTGAATCAAACTGAAATTTAGTCTGTAAGACAAGGGCCATATATGCACTGAGTTGTAGGTCAATAGCTCCAATAAAATGTGACTAGGCGCATGTCGCAAAGAAGATGAGCCTAAATGACACCAGGAGATAATGGAAGAAATTGATGTGCTCATATTTCACAAAAGGCAGACAATAGAGAAATGAACAAACAGTCCGTCTCAACCTGCCAAGCTCAGAGCGATATGCGCCTGGTTTTGCTGTGACGGGTCTACGAAACATGCAACTTTCGACCAATTCACGCTATTTGACTTCTGTGACCTTGAAAAGTAGGTCAAATCAAAAATCTGGGTGAACTGTCATATATCGATATAACAGGTACCTATGATAAAAATTTGGTGATCATCAAGTTAGGGAGATATTGCACTTTTTGTGTTTTCGGTTTTAGCCACCTAGTAATAGTAGCAAAATAAGGAATCGAACCAGAATGAAATTTGGTCTCCCAGGTGTCATTTCATAGGGGAACATATGTACCAAGTTGATAGCTTAAGCAGTTCAAACGTCCCTTGCAATGAGGGACAACGGACGCTGCGCCATAAGATAAGCTCACCTCTCTGGAGGTGTGCTAAATGAAATGGCCAGGGCCATTGTGCTCACCTCATGTGGTGGAAAGATGGATAAAGAGCATGGTATTGTGTCATGTAGTGTTAGGTTTGATGTAGGTCCAAGCAATTACAATTTCCCCAAAATGGCCAATTTACAGTACATTCGACCTCTGTGACCTTGAAAAGTAGGTCAAATCAAAGAAGACCCGGGTGACTCATTGAATGGTTGTTAGAATTAGATGTACCTATGATATAAAATTGGTGCCAATCGGGCAAGTCATTACTAGGAATATTAATGGCATTTTGAAGAATTTAGGATTTGGCCCCCTCCCTGGAGGCCAAACGGCAAATCAGATCGCACCAAACTTCGGTACCTAAGATCACCTGACCAAGGGGTACATGTGTACTTAATTTGTGATCAATAGTCATTGCAGTTAAGAAACGTGCCATAGTTACGGCCTGACGGCGAATTTACGCCATTTGACCTCTGTGACCTTGACAAGAAGGTCAAATTAAAAACCTGTGTGACATATACTGTATGGTGGTTAGATGTACCCATGATATCAATTTGGTGGCAATCGGGAAAGAAGTTAAGGAATAATCACATTTTTAAGGTTTTTGGATTTTGCCCCCTGGTGGTCAAGTGGTGAATCATATTGGACCGAACTTCGGTCCCTGAGATCACCTGACTAAGGGGTAAATGTGTACCAAATTTGGTATCAATAGTCATTGCAGTTTAGAAACGTGCCATCGTTACATCCTAACGGCCAATTTACACCATTTGACCTCTGTGACCTTGAAAAGGAGGTCAAATCAAAAACCCGGAGGATATATGATGCACCTTTGCTAGAAGTACCTACCATATTTTTTTCAAAATTTCCCGACTATTATTAAGGGACATATTGCATGTTTTCACTTTTAACGTTTGGCCCCCTGGTGGCCAAACCATGAAACGAATCGGACCGAAACTTGGTCTCCAAGGTGTCATTACATAAGGGTACATGTGTACCAAGTTTCAACTCAATAGCTCTAACAGTTACGAAACGTGCCCTGCTAACGGACGACAACGGACGACAACGGACGACGACGACGACGACGACGGACGACAGACGCCACGGTATGGGATAAGCTCACCTCTGCTAAGAGGTGAGCTAAAAAGGTGTGCTTACATTTATGGGTTTCCAGTTTATGATATTAATAGTAATGCACATTCCTACAATCTATAGTTAATAATATAAGGATATGACATGCTGAGTATTTCACCACCTTGACCTTGAACTCAACAATTAAACATTTGAATAAAGATGTTGACAGACAAATCACCCCCAATTGCACAAAATGGGGTACACCACGGGCAAAATTTAGGGGCAAATAAATGTTATTGCTCATCACCATTTTGGCCACCACAAGTTGGGTGTATTTTGAATGATGATTGGTTTAGAGTACTTCGTTTCTCACCTGGCCATATCATCCCACTGTTTCTGTAATTTGTCCCAGTAGTCCTCTTTCGGCCCAGTTTCCTGGTTGAACTCCTGTGCCCAACGGTCGACAAGTGACTTGTTATCACCCTAGTAAATAAAAACCATTGCATTTGTTAAAATGAAACCATATCATTTCATAATCATATCAGGTGGGGAAAGAGAAAACTATGATTATGAAATAGTTTATGGAACATGGTTTACAAACAGTGATTACTGAAGAGAGGAATAAGATAGTATCAGAAGGTTTATACGTTTGTTCAAGTTGGTCAGAACGAGTATTTCATGCTGAATTCCCTGCTTGCAGCACGATTTAAACCATATCACGGCGTCAGGTTCACAATGGGATTTGTTAGACCACAGGCCACTGAAACTTAGGTAATATCGAGGGCAAAAGCCCAAGGGAGGTCAAAAGGACCACACAACAGAGCAACTCCCTTCTTACACCCAAATGTCATGTCATTAAGTTGTAGGAAAATGTGGGTTTTTTTGGTGTACTTACTTCGTTTATGGTTAGAGTAAGTAGATTAGAGCCACAGTGTTGTATATAAATGTTGTAGTTTATGATGTAAACTTCAAAACTAAACTTGTTAAAAAATGTGCTGTGCAACATTCTGATCATCACTGTCATATTCACTACTCAAATCCATAAGATGGGCACCAGGACCTGGGGGTTACCCTCTCCCTCACTTTCAGACTCAAAATCTTGTGTACTTCACCCTGTATAGTGTAGCCTATATCAGGATGTATTATTTTTGACGTGGCAATGCGGTGAGATGCGACCAGCTTAATTGGCTTGTGTGACCGTTGTGAAGGCTCAAAAGTCTTCGCTTGATCTCTTAAACCGTGTGAGGTGTTGGAACTGACGTCAAGACGCAGTGGTTGACGTGATGCTGGGCCCCTTTATGACGTCATGGCTTTGAGACGGACATGACGTCATGCTCCTAGGGAGCATGGCGGCAAAGTTGCGCGGAATGGCGGGGAGGCGCGCCATGTGGGTTATGCCAGGGGTGGTGTGAACGGTTTCGCAGGAGTTGCTCATCAGACACTTATAAAGGCGATATTGATCAAGATGGGTTGGCCCTGCAGAGGCGGGCCGTGGACTGTTGATAGAAAAATGTTCCTATCCTAGATGTGCGGCGGTGGGGAGTAAAAGGCCGCATATCCAGTTGACCTGTAGGTATTTTACACATCGGACAGTCTGGGACCGGAATGGTCCCGATATTAGTTCCAGGGGTCAATAGCTTGTCCTGAGTGGATAGGATGTGACATGGAGTGTGTCGGGATACGGTTTAAGTAATGCTGCCCCTGTCTTTGGAGTAAGACTGGGGGAACCCTGTAGAGTACACATAGGGAAAAGTTGTTAAAAGACGTGGCAATGTATGTGTACAGTACATACTAGTCTAGGACATTGAGTCCCAGCGGAGCTACAGTGCGCAATCTATGGATCCATCTGATTTCGATGGTGTCCCTGAGTACAGCACTTTGGGGCGATTCTGGGTGGGCGTGGATGAAGGACAGGATTGATATGGACAAATCATCAATGCCTGTGTGGTTATGGCTGGTGAAGTGCCGGCCGATGGTGTCATCTTTGTTGCCCTTGGAGATATTGTAAAAGTGTTTTACAAATCTGTCCATGAGGCGGAGCTTGGTTTGACCCACGTATTGTTGGTTGCATCTTTTGCATGTGATGCAGTAAATGAGGTTACTGCTTTTGCATGTGATGTGCTTCATGGCCGTGTATGAGCGCGTGGTAGTTGTGCTGCCGATCCTTCCTGTCAGGTTGAGTTTAGGGCAGTAACGACAAGAGGTGTTGGCTCTTGGGCACGCGTTGCGGGAACCCAGAGGCAAAAGGGTTGAGCCCACAGTGGGGATTGTAGGTCCCCCTGATTGTGTTGCGGTGTCGGTGAATTTGGCTCTGACCAGAAGATCCCGGCGATTGGGAGGTTTTCTGTGGCCAAATGTGATGCGAGAGTCATGTAGCTGACGCGTTGCAATGGATTTCAGGAGCACGGGCCAGTTGTGGCTAACAATGCGCTGTAATGCTTGGAAACCCGGGATAAAGGTCGATATAAGGAAGAAATTGTCCTCAGTCGTCCCTGGTTGATCGTCCGTGTCCAGTGGGGCCTCATCTCTGAGGAGATCAGATCTAGAGGTGCGGTAGGCCCGGATGAGGGCTGTCTCTACAAGTGGTGCAGGGTAGCCACGTGGCATGAAGTGGCGGCCGATCATGACGGCATTTTCCTCAAAATCTGTGTCCAGGCTACAGATCCGGCGGATCCTGAGAAATTGACTGTAGGGTGTGCTGTTGAGGCAATGTCTCGGGTGTGCTGAGGAGAACAGCAGGTAGTTGTGCGCGTCAGTAGGTTTGCAGTATAGGGACGTAATGATATTACGGTCTTCATTGATGTAGGCCAATATGGTACAGGTCAGAACTAGTCAAATTACTGTGGTTCCTCCTCAGAATCGCTATTTGCTATTATTTGTACAACTTCATCTAATTGTTCTTGGACGAGGTCGTCTACAGCTCAAAATTTAGCCAAATGTATGTCCTACAATGTAGATCCTGTGAATTTAGCAAAAATGTCCAAGATCTACAAAATTAGTCATTTCAATATTCAGCTTTCAGCCCTTCAATTCAAATTTACCACCTTGAAAACTTAGAAGGCGGTCCGCACTCATGGAAGTATTCATCTGAAAATCAATGACGCAATACTCTATAAGAACACGTCGAAATTATCCTCAAAAATAAGAAATAAATTGCAGTAAACATATTAAACGTGCACACATGAAATTTGGCGAAAAACACCAGGTTTGTCAATTACATTCTATTTTACAATTTGGCATTCTCAAAGGGAAAGGTTTCAATTCATGAAGTGAATATACTATCAACAATGTGGACATATTTTCGCCATTCTTACATAACTGTTCAACAGTCAACGTCCAATGACAATCCCACTCGACAAATAGTAATATTGATTCATATTAAGTACCTTAAAAACCTTTTATTTGATTTCAAAAGCAGATATCGAGCAAATGGACATCACCCAAAATATCCACGAAATAAACAGACAAATGACCACAAAACACCTTTTCTCAAAAAGCTAGTGATTTATACCGAATAAATCTGGCGAGAGACAAAACTGCACACAAATTTAGCTAGGCTATGAAAAACAATAAGGCCTGTGGTGATAGATTTCAAGGAGAAAATTGACGAAGAAAAAAGTATAGAGGTAAAAAATAAGGATCACGTTGTGAACCAAAAACCTTTGACTAACCTTCTGCCCTTCTTTAATGCATTCAAAACTTTACTCTGGCCAAAGCCACTCCCGAAAAACACTAAGATCTGACTGTCAGACCGAAAAACACCAAAACAAATAGGACAAGCCTATAGGCGAATATGGGTCGTCGCGTTGATGCCAGAACGTCCCCAAAGTTTGGAAATGTTGTTCTTAATTCCTCCGGGTTGGGGTACCTATGGCTTGATCAAATGAATATTAATGTGGATAACTGGAAAATATTATACTCTAATGCCCAGTAAACGATTAGAGATATTTGTCAACATGAAATTTTTGGTGAAATCGCAACAAATAAAAAACTCGATGTATAGTAATCTTATGTTTTCATTTGAACTTCAAACATATTTAAATGATATTAAATCAGTAAAACACAGGGCTTGTATCACAAAATTAATGCTGGAATCCCATTGTCTAAGAATCAAAACTGGGAGACACTGTAGTCTAAGAAAGTGTGAAGTTTGCAAGTCAGGGGAGGTTGAGGATGATTTTCACTTCCTTGCGGTGTGCCCTAAATATGCGTCAAAACAGCAAAACTCATTGCAGTTGTAATAGAAGGGATCTCCATTTTCTGTCTCTGTCGGATCTGACTACAATTTTTCTGAAAAATCCTTCACCTCCCTCTGCTGCGATTATCAACGAGTTCTTTAAACTGCGTAACTCTATATTGTCCTGATTTCCATTATTATGTTTTTGTCTTTAAATATTTGTGATCTTATTTTGTATACCCTGTAACTTTATATTGTATATTTTGTAATTATTTTATGTAACCGTTGGCCCCTAGTGGGCGTTTTATAGTCTGGGCTCCTGACCTCACTCTCGCTGTCGTAGGTCAGGCAATAACAACAAGAGGCCCAAGGGCCTGGCGCTCAGCTGAGTTGTTGCTGCGTTGTTCGTATATATTACATTACTCGTCAAACTCTACTAAACTAAGGACTCAAAGCCTAAGGATATTAGCTTCTGGATGTGTAACAGTGAATTACGGTAGACTGGCGCAATCTACTTCAAGCAAGCTCCACCCTTGCAATGTGTGCGCAAACAGATAACCTAACCTATATTGGACCATCAATTCTACACACAGCAACATGATTCATCCTCAGCTGTTACCATGATGATGATGATGATGATCCTTTTCGCAAATTGGTCGTCTTCTGTCTTTCTTCCATACCTCAGTGCCACCGAATGTAGTCTGCCCTTGTGGAGGGATCCTTTCAGCACCGGGACACAAGAATCCATGCGAATTGGATCACATGGAGAGACTAGCCCAATCACCCGCTTTTGGCTGGGTAGAAATGGGTAAATCTCGCAGACTGGACCTTAAACTCTACTGCCGACGTGTGAGGCCGGTCTGACAGATGAGTAAGTGGGGTCCACCTAATGCAGAAGGCACCAGTTTCCCTAACTAAAAGGGTAACATTAACAAAATGCTCTACCCAACTCTATTATTGCCTAAAGGCCCGTGTACACTAGTAAAATATTAGCAACATTTTTACATTTCCAGTTGCAACAAATGCCCTGCACAACATTCCCTTTTTACCGCCTGGCGCGCCACACGGACAATGAACCTTCGTTGGTGTTATTGATCGTTCCCATATGTTATGCCGTGTCACATTGCGGGCATATATGCACTGTGGATTGGGAATATAGGCCCATATTGGGATTGAACATGTCCATTCTTTTGCGAGTGAACAACACGGAAGCAATGTCTGGGGCGAAATTAATTCAAGAGGTTCATCAACGGGAACTACTCTGGGACCCCGAAACTGATGATTATCATAACAAGCACAAACCTGTAATTTGTTGCTTAAAAGTCAGGTTTTATATACATGTACATGTCAATTTGATGTTGCAAGTGAAAATACAAGTTACTTGTATTTTCATTTTCAATATTCATAAGAAATTGTCTTCTGAAATAATGACAGCGTGCGGATAAACGCGATTGACCGCTGCGAAATGAGGACTACAAAGGCCTACATGACCAAAAAGGAATATCCAATGGAGACTCAGGGCATAGTGCCAGGTCACAAGGCTGTTACGCCATAACGCCACACTACACAAGGGCATACCCTATGGATACGCGGCCTTAACAGGCAGTGGTATGCCCCATCATCCACCCTCATTTTGATCCAGGGCCTGGTCCATATTCTCTTTGGTTATTTCGCCGCCTCTTCCGTCTCTCAACAATGACAGCTAAAATTGCTGCAGAAGCACTCAAAACACATCTTCTCTCCTTGGAATCATCCATTTTCCCTCCAAAATACCTATTTCCCTTTGTTCCCACTAAAAAGTTTGCAACAATTTACCAACATGTTGTAAAAATGTTGCTAATTTGTTGCAATTTTGTTGCTAGTGAACACAGGGCCTTGAAGGGCTTGTTGCAAAATTGTTGTAAAAATGTTGGTAAAATGTTGGTAAAATGTTGGTAAAATGTTGGTAAAATGTTGCTAATATTTTACTAGTGTACACCCTGCTTAAGTCAAGTGAAACTCTTAACAAACCTTAGCAGAATGCCACCATTGAAATGTTGATAATAATGATAGCAAGTAAAAACTTTAAACAGATAGACTTGATTTTTTTAACCAACTGCCACATGCGGTTTTCTTTATTTAGTAAATTTTGAGGTAAGTATTACAGAATGAAATACTTGAATACTAGAATTGCCTGGCTCTTCTGATGATTGCACTGGTGAACACCGAAGTCGATGGGATGTGCAAGGTCATAGCTCGATCCTCTCTCTTGGTCATCTTTGAGATGTGGTCACCAAATATGTTCAAATGCAGCTGCAGATCATTCCTGTCCTGCAAAACATGATGAGGAGATAACATTTTAATTTTGATAGAATAGGTAAGCTAGCCAAGTTTTATATCAAATACAAGGCCAACAACAACTGATAAGGCGCTAGGGCCGAATGATCAAGGAAGTTCATTGATGATATGATTGGGAATACATTGTGATAAGAGTGATGAATCGGCCCCGTTTGAAGCATTGTGCTATGTACAGTGTGCAAGTGTCAGTGTGTATCATAGCGCATTTATTGTTTGTTGACATTTCAAATCGCTGGAGTCGATCCTCAATTACACTGTTTATGTACATTGGCAACCTTACCCGATGATATCAGAACGATGTTTATTATTGTCTTGTTTATTCACATTAGTTCTGCTATGTGACAAGAGTTATTTGTTGAGAAATCCATGATTTAAAGCCGGACTTTGACATCGTTTCTCAGACCAACCAAGCTGCATTTCGCAGATCGTTTTTCAACGATCGTCGACGAACTATTTCAAATTAATCACATCCAATTAAACAATCCAAGCCTTTCCTAATGTCATCAACATGCAATAACACAAGCAGCCAAATATTATCGCCTTTGAAATTGTGAATTTAATGAGAACTTACCTCTGAATTGACAGAACGCGATCTATTCCATAGCATGGTCTCCTTACGTCTGAACTGCGCAGACTCGAGACGTGACGTTCGCTGCACGTGTGATTGGACGTGGGATAACTCGCGCGAAATTTAAAATGCTCTTCTTGGGGGGTGCTCACTAAATTGCGCCAGTAACACCACCTGGTGAGAAATTCATGAACTACGCCTATTGATAATGAAAGAGAAAGCTTTGCCCTATAAAATTAGATTTGATTCATGATCCCCAACTGAGAAATCAGCTGCTGGAAAAGTTTTTGGAAAATTTCGCTCGGTGCCACCTAGTGGCCAAACCGCTCATCCTGCCGGACCCACATTTGGTCTATTCAGGAGTCCTGAAGGGTCTCAACGCCTCAGAGGGAAGATCTATCGCCTATCCGCCATAGTTTTGAAACGTGCCTGTTTAACGGACAGACAGACAGACAGACAGACAGACAGACAGACAGACAGACAGACAGACAGACAGACAGACAGACAGACAGACAGACAGACAGACAGACGGACACTCATTCTACCATTTACTCATATGAATAGCTCAGCTTTTCAGCTGAGCTAAAAATCTATAAATAGAACAATAGCTTAAACCACCATTTCCACAAAAATTCTTATGCCTAATTTTTTTTAATATTATAAACAACCTATCCTGCAAAAACCAACGCAATCGGTCAAGGTTTAGCGTCCCAAATCGTACTTTTGCGAAAATGACAATATCGCTAAAAGTGACGTCATTATATGGGGAAACCCCTTTGTCTGAAACATAAAATAACCGTAATCGCGCATTTTAAGAGTAATTCCGGTATTTCTACAGTGTAGAATGATGTGTTCAATAATAGTGCATAATCCTAGGACAGATACAGCGCTCAATTCGACCGTAAAACGATAATTGACTCGGGAAATTACAACAATGGCTGAATCTAAAAATAACACTCCTCTTTTCTGCCGTGTTATTTGTAGACGGTTGTTGTCACCTGACCCGTTCCTAAACCCTACCAAAAGCCCGGAGATCGAGGTCAGAGAACCAGACTATTTAGCGTTTTAGAGTAATAAAGAATTTGAATTTGAATTTGAATTTTTCCACCGCTGTACCTTATTATCATAATTATGCCCATGTGATTAGCTGCTCGGTATTGACGAGCAAGTGACAGTCCTCATTTGCATGTACATTAATGTCATTATTATGGCTGACGCGATCCTGTAAAGTTGTGCGTAATTTCTAATTTCTCGGCAAATACTTGATTGATTTCGTTGAAATCTGAGAGTATTACAGATTAGATTACTGCTTACATTGGGTCTTCGTAGTTTCTTCATACATCATCGATAAAGACACGTAGCTTTGTGAAGAAACTCACCATACTGCTCGCTGGCCAGCACAACATTCCTGCATGCTACGTATACACGCTCATCAATTTTGAGCTCCCAATTAATAATTTTATTCATTTCGCATTTTACATGAGACGAAGGACTTAATGAACAAGATAACGAACTTTAATGAAAACTTAAGTTTTATTACAATAGGACAAATACTGGCAACGCAATTTGCATTTCAATTCAACAACTGCCGAGCATCCTAGGGCTAAAACTATCTTCATTCATAGTCAATCTCGCCATTTAGCTAAACGGACCTGAAACAAATCGATTCAGCGTCTACACTTTTACTCCGATTTGTCTCAAAATTGGTGACAAAGAGGCTGAATGTACTGCAAACAATTCCTCGGAACCAAATTTTAAAAAAAATGATTTTAAAGATATTTTTTAGTGTAAAATGCCCGTTGCTAGGCATGGTTGCTAGGCACATGCTGCCACAAACATAATGACAGAACCTGACAATAAGGGTCTGCTCTCGCGACGACCAATAATAGTAAGACATATGCATACTAAAATCAGGGTATTTCAAATAAAGAGTCAGGCAACTAGGAAACGTATGGTTTCAACATCAAAGCCACCGCCGTCCTGAAAGACGCGGGCTGGGACAGAGCTCTCTCCGATCACATGCTGACGCCAGCCAATTCCAAACAACTGGAATCTGAACAATTCTTTGATCAGTTGAACATAGCCATTACAATTACTCGATCATAAAGCAAACACCAGCTTCAAATTCACTGATTCCCATAAAACTATTTAGATATAGTGAGTGTCAAAGACAAAATTGATGTGAAAAGCGATACGTTTCGTCTTTTACTTTTGACAATTTTGGGTAATAAAGATGGCACTGAATTGAGAATAATTTTAAAAATTTGATTTCCTACTACAAATTGTATTACACCTGCCTGTCACCCATCCAAATGATAACCGCAATCAATGTTGCTTAAAGTCTAGCCAGGAGACCATTCGGCCATAAAGGAATTCTTCTATGGATGGCGAGTTAAGCCGTGCCATATAACATATCACTACTATAATGGACGTAGAGCTGAAATAGTTTGTCTCACATCTCCTCCGTCAGTTCAGATCGGATGACCTCGAAACTTTTCCTGAAAGTCGTGGTTGATATGGAGATGGTCCTCGCCGGGTTAAATGGGTAAACTTTGCAGCGATCTAGGAGAAATAGCATTTTTGTTCTTTCTATATATGGGCATACTTATTAACATAAGGGGCCATTTCAGCAGGTCTGATTTTCATATGGGGCCATCTGTTAAATCAAAGGTGTGGGATTATACAAAGGTAAGCTGGGAAAGTATTGGGGCCACTATATGTTTAAAGCATACATCCATCTCTTTCACCTTACGTTTTTAATCACTCTTAATTTTTCGAAGAACCGTATGGGAATTCATCACGTGATACACGTCACATAATAACAAAACCGCCTCACCCGACCCAAGCACTGGGCATAAAGAAGCGCACAGCTCCCTATATGAATACCCGGGGCAAATATAAAATATAATATAAAACCCCGATTAACATTTCTTTACTGCAATAAAAACAGGCTAACCTCTGCAGATTAACAAGTAAGTGAGTGTTCCGGAACGAGTGGAGTCCGTGCGGAGGGTGTCGAAAAAACCCTAGGCGAACTACTTCCTCTGTCAGGTGCTGCCACCCACTATGCTCGCGGCATTTGTTGTACTAAGTTCGTAACTTCACGCCATTGCCTCTTCACCATTCGCGAAATAGTTCGTCAAAATGTAGTGGAGTTTGATTTTTTCGGTCACAACCCCTCAGACCAATCAACCCTTTTCACCCAGATTGTCCCAATCATCAAAATCAAGACAACATCACAACCCACAGACATATCATTTCATTTCACCCAAATTGCCCAACCCAACAGTAAGCCAACACCCTAAAACAACCCGCGCCACGGGTATTATGCTAGAACTAGCAATTACCGGTGCTCCGCACAGAGTTTGGGGCATGGAGTGTTCGGTAAAGCTGCTTGATATTTGTAGGGGGCATGCCGGATTTGGTGGAATTTTCGGAATAACCAACAGAGAGAAACATTTGTATTCCATATTGATTATAATTTGTCCTTTATTTGCCCCTTCAAAAGAACAATGTAAAATTCATTTTTGCTGCAAGGGCTACATGGTCAAAATTCGACCCTTATTCACCTGCATGAAAGAGTCCTTTCGACAGGAATTCACCATGTGTATAAAAGCTAATTTAAAAAATCCAAAAAACCTGACATTTCATGAAAAAATATTTTCTGTCATTTATTCATTTAATTTCCGATTGAATTCTGAAACTTCACACTGCACGCCTGCTTTGACTAAACAGTCATTATACCATTTTATTTATTAAATGTCCAGTTTTCCCAAAACTTTGCGAACACGGTACCACCTTGGTTCTCCAAACTCTTATGAAAAAGATAGTACATTGAATATGCGGGAGCCACCTGGAACAGGGTTATAAATTGGGGGAATCTTGCCTAGCTATGCCAAGAGTCTCCTCTCAACCCTTCATACGTAGGTTGACGGAGACTAATGACACCCCTGTGTGTTGTGTCATGCTTGATGCATTGAAAGCGTTTTATAGTGTGAATTACATCAATCTCTTTAAGAATTGCGAGATAGAGGCATTTGTCCCCTTATATCACGTTTATTACTCACTCGGTACACCACACAGACAGTTTGTATTAAATGGGACGAGTAGGAGTCCCCCACGTTTAGGGTTTTCTAATGGCGTAAAACGGGGCAGTGTTTTATCACCAACCCTGTTCAATTTGTACATAGGAGAACTTCTGGATGGGTTGCAGAGGACAGGTATCGGCTGCCATATAGGTCACATCTCTTGTGGGGCATTTACTTACACATATGATGTTATAATCCTCGCACCATCGCTTCTAGATTTGTGGAAAATGCTTGGGAATTGTGACAATTTTTCCATCGAGTACAGTATAAAATTCAATGCCACGAAGAGTACATTGCCTGTATTTGGGATGTTAAGGGTTGACGAAATCACTGTGTTTTTTAATGGTATTGCTATAAAACCCACTACTCAGAAAACTCACATCGGAATTCCTGTAGGTCCGAATGCAGAGAGGCTGAATAGATGAAATGGCCAGGGCCATTGTGCTCACCTCATGTGGAGGAAAGATGGATAAAGAGCATGGTATTGTGTCATGTAGTGTTAGGTTTGATGTAGGTCCAAGCAATTACAATTTCCCCAAAATGGCCAATTTACAGTACATTCGACCTCTGTGACCTTGAAAAGTAGGTCAAATCAAAGAAGACCCGGGTGACACATTGAATGGTTGTTAGAATTAGATGTACCTATGATATTAAATTGGTGCCAATCGGGCAAGTCATTACTAGGAATAATGGCATTTTGAAGAATTTAGGATTTGGCCCCCTTCCTGGAGGCCAAACGACAAATCAGATCGCACCAAACTTCGGTACCTGAGATCACCTGACCAAGGGGTACATGTGTACTTAATTTGTGATCAATAGTCATTGCAGTTAAGAAACGTGCCATAGTTACGGCCTGATGGCGAATTTACGCCATTTGACCTCTGTGACCTTGACAAGAAGGTCAAATTAAAAACCTGTGTGACATATACTGTATGGTGGTTAGATGTACCCATGATATCAAATTGGTGGCAATCGGGCAAGAAGTTAAGGAATAATCACATTTTTAAGGTTTTTGGATTTTGCCCCCTGGTGGTCAAGTGGTGAATCATATTGGACCAAACTTCGGTCCCTGAGATCACCTGACTAAGGGGTAAATGTGTACCAAATTTGGTATCAATAGTCATTGCAGTTTAGAAACGTGCCATCGTTACATCCTAACGGCCAATTTACACCATTTGACCTCTGTGACCTTGAAAAAGAGGTCAAATCAAAAACCCGGAGGATATATGATGCACCTTTGCTAGAAGTACCTACCATATTTTTTTCAAAATTTCCCGACTACTATTAAGGGAGATATTGCATATTTTCACTTTTAACGTTTGGCCCCCTGGTGGCAAAACCATGAAACGAATCGGACCGAAACTTGGTCTCCAAGGTGTCATTACATAAGGGTACATGTGTACCAAGTTTCAACTCAATAGCTCTAACAGTTACGAAACGTGCCCTGCTAACGGACGACGGACGACGACGGACGACGACGACGGACGACAGACGCCACGGTATGGGATAAGCCACGGTATGGGATAAAAAAGGTATGGGATAAAAAAGGTATCAATGATTTATATACACTGACTAATTGAGAACCGACTAATCGTCCTGGGGATCCTGTGTTCAATGTTTTAAGTTCATTGCCCTAGCCATTAATAAACGTGCCACTGTTTCTGAAACAGGATACAGACAAGGACAGACGATAGACAACAACGACCGACGACAGACACTGCGGTATTGTATAGAGTCCCCTACGGTGAGCCAAAAAGCAGGGTAATGGTGGTGGATCTACTACCCATGATATAAAATTAGTGGCAATCAAGTGAGTAGTTTAAGGTATAAACATATTTTCAACTCTTTCAATCCCAGTAGAATTTGCACGTGGCAACTGCCAGATCCCAGGCAATTTACCCTAAATTTCAGGTTTTCAAAATTTCAAGAGGCAAAACCAAACTCATCATAACCCAGGATGCTTGGTACCATTGGAAAGCTTGATCTCTCAGCTTACAGATCATGTATAGGAAGTTATTACATACAAAGTATGTCTTTGATAAAATATCCATAGAAATTGACTAAAAAAGGTCCAAAATTTCTTTGGAAAAATTGGCAAAAGGTGTAATCTACTGATGAAATTGTCAAATGCATAGTAATGTTCTCCAAAATGGATGAAAATGTGCAACAAATGTGTAACAATGACCATCAATAGAGTTTTTCCAAGATAAAAGTGGCAAAATTAGTGATTTTCCTACTGCGATCACACAAGAAATTGTACAGAACATGGAAACGCATAAGACTCTGACGAAGCATACTGAACTTGCAGTGGTATTGCCTCTGCAGCCGCTGCCCATACCACTGAAGAAATACATGTTAATTTTTGTATAATGTATATCGCGCACCTCAGGTAACAGTGCACATCACCCATATTTGATCTGATTTTGCCATGTGCAGTGTACACTATCTGTATACGGTATATAAAGCACTACACGGTGAACCAGTTTTTCAATCACACAAGACCTCACTTTCCATGACCACTGCGTTGCTAATATAAGCTGGATTTAAAAATAACTTCACACAGTTCGCCCTTTTAATCTTCTCGGGACTCTGTGTAAGTTTCAAGGCAAAGTATATAGTAGTTTTTGAGTGAGACACAAAAACACTACATTTGCCGAGATATCAAACTGCTGCATGAGCAACAGTGATGGTCAGTGGCATCACGCTAACTTGTTACCATTGTGTGTACAGGTATGCCGTTTATGAGCGAGTAATAGCCAATAAACTTTAGGTGGAAATAGATTCCATATAAATGAATGCCATACTTTATGTCAAGGTCATGACGCGCGTTGTCTGGAAGCTGAGCAATGTCAATACAATGAGGGTCAAGATGGACAAAAGAGACAACTAACAGCGAGAGTTTAATTAAAATTGCAGTTGAATGTACAATGCATCTTTAATACAGCACACATGATGCCGATTGCTTTGCGATGCTTTATACGGTCATGGGATTGAAAGAGGTTTTAGGTGGCCAAGGGGTGAATATGTTTTCAGTGTTTGCCCCTTCACGGCGAAGTCAAAAATCATGCAGATAGGACTGTAATTTAGTGTCAAAGGTAATTTAACCATAAGGGTTGATGTGCACCAAGTTACAAGTGGTTATCAATGACGACAGCTACTGCCTGATTATATAGACATCCACAAAAGGTTACCTGTTGCTGTGAAAACTCAGCGGCCCATGCATGGGCCATTTGATCACCCGATAACTTCATCACCTGGTTATCCTCTATGGTGATTTCACCGTCCCCGATCTGCTTAACAAATTTCATGAACTGAAACGAGACATGTAGTTCATGTCACAAGGCATAAATTTTCCAGCAACGATTATTTTGAAAATTTCAAAAATTTCGGAAATCAGATCCCCTTCATTAAAGGGTGTGGAGAACACTGATATCAGATGCACTCATGATAAAATGAAAAGGCCATGGGTCATTGTGCAAGTTAAACTTGGATAAGCTTGTATTAGTAGATTTTACCCAAATGAGCACGTTTGCAAATATGCCACTGCTCTCTGGGCATGGATTAGGAAATGTACATTTGAATGAAATAACCAAGTTGAACTAAGTGCAATCGGTGTCTTAAAATGGGTAGGACACCTCTTCTAACTCGCCATGCACTCAAGACCATTACAATGAAGTTGACAAGACAAACGGTTGTCCACTTACATTCAGAAATAGGAAATGCAAGATGTCTGTTCTGCAGCCATACTTAATATAAGATCGCATAAAAAGATCAATAGAAAGCAGGTGCCTTATCCCATCCACCTATCCCCACTGTAATATGAAATGAACTGAGGAACCTGTTCTTGTGTTATGGTAAGGAAAACGAGATTCTAATTAATTCTAGATAAGAATGGCCATTTTGTGAAGTGACGGCGCTGAATATCACAAGGAATCTGTTGTATGTTTGTAGGCCAAACTATTTGAAGCATAGCCAAAAGCAACCTTCTCATGTATGGCAGTTGGTGGAAATTTCTGAAGGTACGTCACCCACAAGGTCCAGATGATGACCTACTGTTGGAAGTGATCAATAAGAAAACTGCCCATCCTGCCCAAGAAACCAAAAAAAAGTTTTAGCATTTTCTGCAACTTGAAATTGTCAAATCTGTTCACTAGACATGCCAGGGAGTACATTGTAAAATTTCATCACTACGAATTCTATGAAATCCCATATAAATATGTTCAACTAGGAAAAAGAAGGGTGTGAAAAAGGTAATTGTGCATTGGATGAACAATTATTTTTACTCCTTTCACCTACATTGTTGTGGTGTAAGCATACTATTCTGATGTACCAGAGTCTTTCAAATAAAGAGTCAGGTCACGGCAAGTTTCCTTTGATTCCACAGCTCTCTCTGGCAATTAACTGGAAGCTATGATGAAGCCCATTGTAATTCAGCTACAAACTGAGCTGAGGTGCAAAACAATGACAGAATGACCAAAAATTAAACGAGAAATATACTCTGCACATGCGGTATACATATGATTAATCGGATAACAAATACATATACTATATAAATTGTGGACTTTTGTAAATTGATGTGAAGGATCTAACAATTTTGGCAGATGTGTTAGTAAAATTTGATTAGCTGCTAATTGCCAAACAAAACAATAATCAAACCGCAATTAAGCTCCATGCACTCACTGATCATTTTCCAATTTGTAACAAATGAAGGGACCCCACAAATGAAATGGTCCAGGGACCATGTGCTAACCTCGGGTAATGTAATGCATGTCATTTGCAGTGGCTATGGGGAGAACAGTTTCTGGCTAGTTTCACCAGTTTTGATTCCATTGAATAATATTATTCTTCTCGACTCAATAGCACAAAAGAAACTTGCTGGTACCATCTATGTATAGCATTTCGGTTATAAAGTGGACTAAATTTCAGGGTTATTGAAGAGTGTATATGTCACATGGAAATTGGTTGACATCTGTTCAACAGTTTAGAAGTAATAGGATTTTGTTGGATTTTCAAGATGGCAGCCTGGTGGCCATATTTGTCATGGGATTTGACTGAAAGTCAGGGATATCGTAGAGAGTACATAGATATATAATCACATGAAATTTGGTTGCAATCCGATTATTAGATTTAGAGCAATAGGACTTTGTTTAATTTTCAAGATGGCCGTCTTGCGACCATATTCTTTGAGTTGAACAGAGGGTCCCTAGTTTAATGTCGACACAAGTTCAGAACCTTCTAGCTCAAATAGAAATGAAACGTGCCACGCTATTGGTGATAGCAAACTCATTGATTTTCGCCCGCCATTGCTTGAATGTTTGGTACCATTCTGGGATCTGCGGTCTCATTCCTGGAGCTCTTTGCTGTTCGAAGGGGATAAAACTTCAAATTTCTTTTGTTTCCATTAGCAGACGACAGAAAATGGCTCGCTTTGACTGAAAATGCCTCGTGGGATGTTCGGTCCCATTCCCCCAACAACTGTGAGGGATATTGATTGACATTTACTTACCAGTTTAAATCGTACTTGCAGCTGTACCGGTTGATGTGTAATACACAAAAACACTCCTCAAAGCAACTGCTTTTCCATTGGGTTTTAAATATTCGATTGTGTTTTTCTCGGAACAACCAAAATGTCAGATACAACTAGTATTAGAAACCCTGAGTTGATGATTTGTCAATGCACCAGTTGGATTGCTGTTTGGAGCCAATCAGCCAGATGTCATACGACCAGTTGAGATCGTACCAATGAACAACGATGGACCATATGCTATGCGCACAAACATAGGTTGGACTTTACTGGGGCCAGTCCAGAGGGGCCGGTTGAGATTGGATGTAGGACCAGTGCACCGGATCACAGTTAAAGAACTGATTGACAGTTTGAGTGCTTACTTCAGCCAAAAATAAGGTGACAGGCATAAAGGTGAAGAAATTCACATGTCTCCAGAAGATGAGAGATATATAGTCAAGTTGAAACAAAATACTGTCTACACAGGAGAGAGATACCAAGTTGGTCTACCATTGAAGGATAAACTTCCACCGATTCCAGACAGCCGACCAATGGCAGAGCAGAGATTGAGGAGTTTTGAAATGAATGCGACGAGATTCAAGCTATGATGCAGAATACAGAAAACAGATGAATGACTTGAAGGAAAAGGGCTATATTGAGAAGGTTCCGGATGATGAACTTGAAGCTGTGAGCAAGAGATGGTATCTACCCCACCATGGTGTAGTGAACGAAAACAAGAATTCAAAACTTGGCAGAATGGTATTTTGATCAACTATCTCCTGATGAAGGGACCAGATTTAAAGAATCGCTCAGATAGAGTCCTATTTAGGTTTCGAGAAAATCTAGTTGCAGTCAGCAGCGATATTCAAGAAATGATTCACCAGATCAAGATACCCCCTGAAGATCGAAACCGGTATCGCTTCCTATGGGAAGCTGCACAAGGAAATAAAGCAGACTAGAGATGGACCTTTCATCCATTCGGATCTAAGCCGTCACCAGCGTTTGCATGTTATGTCTTGTAACAAGGACTCATTGATCAAGCCAATGCTGACATAAAGGACATCAGTATTGCTGTTAGAGACACGTTTCATATTGATGATCTTCATGATTGCTACTTGGAAACTGAAGAAACACAGAGAGAGGTGGAAGTAGTTGATTAGACCTGCCAACGCTCAGGCTTTCTGCTGAGAAAGTGGGCCAGTAATGCTCCTGAGACTATGGTTACGATACCTGAAGATCGCTGAGCTGATGCTGGAAGTGACATCGACCTAGGAACTGAGAGCACCAGTGAGTTACCTACGCTTGGAATGAGGTGGAAGCCAGAAACAGACAAGCAGACTTATCGAACACCAGGGCTGAAAGAAGTTAAGACCAGACGAGAGGTGTTTATATCCGACATTAGATCTCAGCTGCTAGGAAATCGCATCTGCAGGCACCTAGAATTCAAATCTTTCTGGAGGTCAAAGGCTTGCTGCATCGGGGCTACGCCCGACGCTACTCCGCTGTCTCAGTCAGTGTGCCCTAATTGGGAGAAAATAGAGGGTCTAAAGGTCCTAAAGGCCTGATGGCAGGAAATTGCATCGGTTTGGCATCAATTGGGTAAATTGGCCTAGTGACAGTCATACTTTGGCCAGAGGTACATGTAGATCCCAGGCAAGCTACTAATGCATCTGACTTGGTGGGGTCTTTTGCTTGCCCTGGCATACACACGAGATACAAGGAACCTCAGTTTTACGTCTCATTCCAAGGACTGTGAAGAGCCAGGAATTTTAGTTCCTTGAAAGCCGCTCTGGTTCATCACAGAAATACACAAATGGGTTCCCCGGAATCGAACTCTGGACCTTTTGCATGGTTACCAGCATCGTTAACCTCTGGATTATGAGGCTCCTCAGCAATAAGCAAAATAGAACCCCAGTGGCCAAGTCAAGAATTAGACTCGACTGAAATTCAGTGTCACAGGATGTCGAATCTGAAGGCTTTGTGAACAAAGTTTGAAGTCAGCAGTTCTGGAGGTGAAGAAATGTGCCACCAACATACCATAATGACGACAAAGCTTGCGCTATCATAATTCTTTTTGGGAAGGCGATGCTCTTTTTGTTGGAGAATCAATGCTGCAAAGTGTGTTTCCCCCACTCACCTCAGAATTCGCTAGTTTCTCATCGTCAATACCCTCAGCCATCTCCTGTGCCGCCCGGGCGAGTTCCTCATCGCCAGTTGTATTGAACTCATCAACCCATTGCTGGTTATCAAGAACATGCTTCTCTCTTTCAAACTCTTGAAGCCTAAAACGGCAAAACAATGTGAAGAACTTGATTAGCAGTGAGCAATGACAATATGGATGCATTAAGATTTTTGGATTCAGTGACTAACTTTCAGACATAGGCAATAATTTATTATCTCACACTTCAGTGAGATTCCATGAATATGATTGGCTGAGATGAGACACGTAACGAAACTGTGTGGTATTTGCAATGTTGCCTGCTCCAGCCGGACGACATTTCGCCATGTCTCCAAGCAGAGTCACAGTTGTAGGAGGCAGGCGTTCTGACGGTATAATATTACTCAAATTAAATTGAAGTGACTTCTTAAACAAGTTAACGAAGACATTTGGTGAAAAGCCTCGGGCGACACTCTATGCCAATGGAGCGACATTCAGCATGTTTCCCTCCGTAGCAGGGTATAATTATATTGGGGATAAAATTTCCCCGCATATATGTGGGCGTGACAGTCTATGCTACAAAAATTGCCCTTTGCATATATACAGACTTGACGATGAGCTGATTCCGTGAAACTGTTCCTCTTGATTTTGGAAACAATGTTAGCCTTTAGTAAAGGATCAAATTGGATCCTGCAGAAATTCCAGGTATGAAATTTGCCGACCAGACTAGATCACTAAAGAATTGCTTAGGGAATATAAAAAAGTTTGTCAGCAATTCTGAAATTGCTTTTGCCAGTGGTAATGGTTGTTACCATGACAATGAGTCATTAAATGAAAAGGTCAGAGGCCACTGTGCTCACCGGATCGAACTATGTTAAGAAGTGTGCTATAGTTTCACCCAAATGTAAAAGAGTCGCACCACTGAAGAAGATAACAATACCCAGACTGGAGCTTACTAGAGCTTACTGGGGACAAAAGCATATTTTCCTAGATGGTGCACAAGTGATGATTGAACATGCTGAAAACAGCAGTAAACATGGTAAAATGAGAAATCTAGAAGTTGGCACAAAAATCGTAATGCCGGTTTACCACGATTACATGCCTCTTTTACTGTAGTTTTGTGTAGGATCTCTCTATATCAGGTTGCCTGTTGATGCCAGTTCATCATTGGAATCATCCTTACTCTTATACATTACATGAGCACATGTAAAGACGTGGTTTGTTCAGAAATCTTGACAGAAGTGTGTTAATTTTTGTCAAAAAGCAGCCATTTATATGGTCATTGAACTGACTTTAACTCAGGTAAAAATTCAAACAGGCGTGTAGTTCATTGATGACACACCAATGGCAGGGCGATTTAGTTACTCTCTTAACCCGAGTAAGTGGTTAGATTAGAGCCGATAATTTTCACATAGTACATGCACTGAAGCCCAACCCATATTACCCTCTTTACCATTAGAACCCAAGCGGCCGATTCAGGGACCGCAACCAAGAGGCGCATATACCGGAGCTGGACCAAAATCGGCCGGGGAATCCCCATTCTATAGTATTTCCTACATGTAGCAACAAATCAGCCAATCAGAAGTGATGTTACAAACAGTGCTTCGGCACTCCAGATTCAGCGTAGCTCGGAGAATTTTCTGCTTTATACCGTGTAGATTTTTATCAAAATTTGACGAAATGGCAAGGAATTTTCAGGGAGTTTTCAGGAAAATGGGCATGTTCACTTGTTGTCACAGGAGATCGTTCTCCCCATTGCTAATGTTTCTTAGCTGTGGCACACAACACGAGTCTGTCCTCACACCACTCAGAATATGGTGTCAACTACACAGCCTTTCTCAAGGTTTTAGGGCAGTGTGATCCAAGAGTCATGATGTCCGATGGTTTATATATTTCTGTGTCAAAATAACATTGCTGAAGAAGGAAATACTCATAAAGTTCAACTGACCATTCATTGGTATGTTCTGTTGGCTCAAGATATTCATGTGCCCATTTTCCATCTTGTGATAAATCTGCTGGGGACGAATTCTGCAGGAACTCTCCCACCAAATTCTGATCCACTAACTCGGACTGTAAAAACTCATTTGTCCAAACTTCTGGCTTTGCTGCTAGTTCTGCAACTCCCGGTGCTGTAAAAGAAGAAGTTTCTACATGCATTCACTTTGCACAATGAATGAAACAGCCAGGGGCCATTTAGCGTTTGGGCACTTTCAGTTGAGGACTGTGCAACCTTGAAAAAGAGGGTTAGATTAACTAAGCCTGCTTACACTTTGGTGGGGCCTAACGTCATAGATTAGGTAAGAGGAGGTATATATTAATATATTGTAATGCTAGAAGTTTCTACATGTATTCACTTTGCACAATGAATGAAACAGCCAGGGGCCATTTAGCGTTTGGGCACTTTCAGTTGAGGACTGTGCAACCTTGAAAAAGAGGGTTAGATTAACTGAGCCTGCTTACACTTTGGTGGGGCCTAACGTCATAGATTAGGTAAGAGGAGGTATATATTGATATATTGTAATGCTAGAAGTTTCTATATGTATTCACTTTGCACAATGAATGAAACAGCCAGGGGCCATTTAGCGTTTGGGCACTTTCAGTTGAGGACTGTGCAACCTTGAAAAAGAGGGTTAGATTAACTAAGCCTGCTTACACTTTGGTGGGGGCCCAACGTCATAGATTAGGTAAGAGGAGGTATATATTGATATATTGTAATGCTAGAAGTTTCTACATGTATTCACTTTGCACAATGAATGAAACAGCCAGGGGCCATTTAGCTTTTGGGCACTTTCAGTTGAGGACTGTGCAACCTTGAAAAAGAGGGTTAGATTAACTAAGCCTGCTAAAACCTTGGTGGGGGCCCAACGTCATAGATTAGGATAGTGGAGGTATACATTCTTGTCATGTAATGCTTACTAAATTCAATTCAATTATTGCTGTGATAAATCATATTGTGATCTGTTTGTTTGGTGTTTGTGCTGCATGGACCTATGAATACACAATAAATCTCTCATAGCAAGTTCCATATTCGGGGGTTGTTATGTTTTCTTATTGGATACGTTCCTTATATATTCAATTGGGGAGTATGTCCGGTATTAGCTAGACATGCCGGCTTTAATTTACCAAATAGCTTTTTGTTCAGCTTGCCACACAAAGACCTCTTGCTTGTGATATATCATGTAATGTTTTATTTGTATACATGTAATAAAGGTACAGTTGGCCGCCGCTCATCAAAGGAAACGAGGTGTTCTTCAGCCCCTTTCTTTATAAAGCACACACGAAGAACTGTACAAAACATTAGTCAAGTACAATATTTGACAGAACATTTGGAGGAACAATCACGAACTTTGAGAAGCCCATAGTGTCTTAAAAACACTTTTTACCTTTAGACTATTGGTCAGAACATTAAATAATGACTAAAGTTAAACCAAGAATACTTTTTTGCACCTTCCCACACTTACCTCTTTGGGGTTGAATCCTGCTCCTGCTCTCTTCTATCTCCCGCATCTCCTGTAGTAGGCCAGACATACGGAACGTTTGAGGAGCAACATGTCCATGGTGATCAACCAAGAATTCATTGACAAGGTCTTCCTCTGCTTCCCCTGCAAAAGGCTGGTGTATCTGCATGTACACAATAAATTGAAAAGTTACTGGAATAATGTGCAGGCAGATGTACAAGGTGGTTGAAAAAAAATGCACTTCATCTTAACATTTGATATCACAGGAACCAATTCATGGAATATCCTGAAATTGTACAAACATAAACTTAAGGATTTTCTGTGTTATGGTACTCATCCTAAGCGACATGACGTCATCGGCACTAGGGCGTTTAAGTATTCTCATACAGTTTTGGAACTCCGCCTCGTGTGGAGGTTATGTCGGCTCGCTCTGTGAGCTTGCTCGATATGGGCTTTCTTCATGGACCAGACATATCTAATACAAATTGTTTTGTGTGTATATGGGTGGTCAATGCTTGGAGCAACTGGCCACTGCTCGGTCTGTTACTCCCAGGTTTTTTCTGACGATCGAGCAGCTATGTCGATTTGGCTGTGTTCATTGACCAGGCATATCCAATACAAATTGTTTTGTATGTATATGGACCAGGCATATCCAATACAAATTGTTTTGTGTGTATATCAGTGCCTGCCATGAGAAAAATCCACGGCCACCATCAGTCACTCCCGCAACCCTTTCCACGGGCACTATTTTTTTCACTCCCGCCAGCTGTCCAGCGGGCGGGCCATGCCAGTAAACGGGCGCGATCACGCCCGCGCCCGTGATCACGCCTGCGCCTGCAAACTACTGCCAGGAAACGGGCGCGATCACGCCTGCAGCCACATGAGACGCCTGTAAACAATTCCAGAATAAAAAAATTTCTGGGCAAGTCGAAGGACTAAGCCATGCTGCCCATCGGGCATGGCTATTTATTACATTATGAACAAGGAATTTAGACAAAAAACTAGTTTTATCTGCTATGCACTTTTTGCAGCCAACTCCCGGCGAAGAAACATTCTCAAAACGCCTACAATCCACTTTGTAATGCTTTGTTCCATCCTGATTCGATATGCCATTACCGTGCACTGCAGCAACCGCCAACTATAGCAAAGTGTACAGCCTGGCGTGTACCCAGCGCTAAACGGCATAATTACCGCGTTGAGTGAGACTCTAGATTTAAGCGAAATGGAACTCTGGATACCGGGAAATGAATCACGATCGTGCTGGGAATCAGCGGGCGTTATCGCGCCGGTGTTTTTTTATGACGGGCGGCACGTGCCCCTCAAGTGTCCGGCGGGCGTTATGGATAGCGCTCGTGCGGAGTAGTTTACGGGCGTGGACGTGATCGCGCCCGTTTCCTTGCATGGACTGGTATATGGACCAGGCATATCCAATACAAATTGTTTTGTATGCATATGCTTAGAGCAACTGCATTATGGAACAGTCAATTTTTAAAATGTCTAAAAATAGAAAAAATTATGTATGGTTGACCTATGATGCAAAATGGTTTTACTGCTTTTAAGGGAATTCCTGCTCAATTCTTCATTTTGAAGGTTAATTTTTAGCTCGTTAAAAAATTCTTGATCTTTGTCAAATTCTGATTCCTTGTGGTAAAATCAGAGACTCTACTGTGACCCGCCATGGCAAGATGAGTCGCATGTCGCTCCGAGCTTGACAGGTTGAGACGGACTGGTTGTTCATTTCACTATTGTCTGCCTTTTGTGAAATCTAAGTATATCAATTTCTTCTATTATGTCCTGGTGTCATTTTAGGCTCATGTTCTGTGCCACATGCGACTCATATTGCCGTGGTGGTTCACAACTGGTCTCCCTGTATTAATTCTTCCATAGAACATAATATGTGCAATAAAGTTATATCATACGTTAAAAGTGTCTTTTTTCCCTTTGTGTATCACTTTAGGCAAGTGGTGGGAAGTATTGGGGAGTAATTATTGGGAAGGGAATAATAAAACAGTGTCCTGAGGTGAATACATTGTTAGATATTTGAACATGCTGGTTTTCCTCCCAAATACTTCTGTGCCAAAGAGTCATGTATTGTAAGCAAGTAGTGCTGCTGGTGATGAGGTAACATCACTAGTAGCGACACTACATGGCGGACACCATGACTCGTCCATTTTATCCTGTGTAATGTAGAAGATGGAAGAAAGATAATTGAGTGATGAGGGGATGTATTTACATGGGGGGATGTATTAAACATGGGCATTGCTTAGGGGAATGGCAATGTGTTTCCCCTCCCCACCCGTCCTTGTTTCGCATCGTTTGTATCCTTTCATGCTCTTTGGCACATGCTGGTTTTCCTCCCAATACCTCTGTGCCAAAGAGTCATGTAAGCAAGTTGTGTTGCTGGTGATGAGGTACTAATACCACAGCGTGGTCAGAGCTAGACTGCAGAGAGGATCTGGCTTCCCAGATACCAAGTTGAATTGGCTTTTAACGGTGTGATGTGAGGCTATTTAAATCTGACTGTAGCGGATATATCTTTTTAAAAGCGACTTGGAACTGCAATGTGCAAATCCGAATGGAGAGTAAAGTCGCACTGTGCGCCGGGAGAAAAAAAAAGAACTTTGATGCCTATTGGGGATATTGTTTAAGAGTACATTGATACATAATCACATGAAATCTGATCAGCAGCTTTGGAGTAATAGGACTTCGTTTAATTTTCAAGATGGCCGCCTGGGTAGAATAGAGGGACCCTTGGATCCACACACGTTTAGAACCCTTAAGCTCATATACAAACGAAACGTGCCACCTATCAGTGATTTAGCGAACTTTGACCTCTGTGACCTTGAAAAGTAGGTCAAATCAGGAGTACCAACCAAAAAAATTTCATGAAAACCCGACAAAAATCACGGGTCCTATTGAATGTTTTATATTTTTGTATTATGCCCCCTGGTGGCCAAACCAAAGAATAATTTTGTAACAAAATTTGATGTGAATCGCCCCAGAGACCAAGGGTACATGTGTACCGATTTTTTAAGTCCAGACCTCAAGCAGTTACGAAACGTGTCGTGCTAACATTAACATACGCCACAGGTGGACGACGACGACACTACGTCATCGCACAGGCTCACAACTTGAGCTAAAACCAGTGAAAATGAGGAAGGCCGCCTATTTCGATATGAGCGATCTTAAAAAAGGTGATATTGCACTCCTTACTTTTTCAGTTTTGTCTCCCTGGTGGCCAAGTCGAGAATCATATTGGACTGTAATTCTGTGTCAGAAGTTATCTGACCTGGAGGGTCATGTGTACCAATTTTCAAGTTGTTAGCTTAAGAAATGTGCCATTGTTACACTCAAATGGCCATGTTTAGCCATTTGACCTCTTTGACCTTGAAAAGTAGGTCAAATGAAAAAGTCATACATCATATGATGCATCCTTGATTGGGAGTATCAAAAAATATTATCAAAAACAAGTCACGAATAAGCAAGATATTGCACTTTCTACCTTTGCAGTTTTGGCCGCCTGGTGGCCAAGTCAAGAATCAGATCAAACCGAATTTCGGCATCGGAGGTTACCTGACATAGGTGATCATGCTTACCAAGTTTCAAGTTCATTGCTTAAGTGATTAAGAAACGTGCCATAGTTACACTCAACGGCCAATTCATCCCAATTAACCACTGTGACCTTGAAAAGTAGGTCAAATCCAAAACCTGTACGATATAAGATGTATTCTTGCTCGGAGTACCTACCATAAAAAATATCATCGAAAACAGGTCACTAATAAAGCGAGATATTGATTTTTTTACCTTTTTTTAGTTTTGGCCCCCTTGTGGCCCAGTTGTGAATCAGATCGGACCTTACTATGTCCGAAAATAGATCATCCGACAATCGAAAGTATATAATTTTTACGAAGGTTTCTCACCCAGGCAAAACAGATTCCTTCACTTTTTTTCATTTTTATAGTTACTTCGCCGGATGGTCGGTGTTCTAGCCAACATCTTCCGGTATTAGCCTACAGCTGGCAGACAGCACGATTGATCAAAACTCACCCCGTACCCAATGCAGCCAGTGCCTGGGCCCTGGCAGTGGCCAGAGCCTAGAGGTCCGACGTGAATGGGCATGTACTAGGCCTATACAATAGAAATGCACTAACATTAGAAACCCCAAAACACTACTCGTTACAAGCGTCAGGCGACCAAACACATTGATACAAGGACTACTAGGACTACAGGGAGTCTCATACGCCTTAGTGAGTCGATCGGGAACTAATCTATCAATGGTCTGCCCGTGGCTTCAAATGCGCATGCGTGAACCGAGTAAGCCGAGTTATAAGCCGAGTTATAAGCCGAGTTAACTGTTTTATAATGCCAACACTCGGATTGAACTCGGGTTTAAGTGATGTCATCGAATCGAACTCGTGTTACGTGACGCCACCAGAATCGCTTAGGAGATTTTCAAACAAATCAGAAATTCGGAGCATAAAAACGCTTCAAAGTCATCGAAATGGTCAAAATTTTGAAAAGTCTTTTGCGACGTACACTAGATGGGATTATGTTTGGTGGTATAGGGGTGATAGATTTTTGGTTTATTAAGCTGTTTTGGACAACACTCGCAATAATGTTTGTAAAATGTGAACAGAAAGAAAGAAAGAAAGAAACCAGAACATGAGTGATATCAATATGGTCACCAGACTGTGAGTCTGGTGCCCATAACGAGTCACTTATAAGAGAGATATCACACTTATTAGCTTTCCACTTTTGGCCCCCTGGTGGCTAATTAAAGAATCAGATCAGAAAAAGTTGGATGACGGACACTCCAGTGTTCTCGCCAGGCCATTTAAATGGGGCGCTGGCGCCACGTTTAAATTTGAGCAGTGAAAATGCACCCCGTCTAAAATTAGCCCGCCCTGTTAAATTTGCAGCCGCCCTCTTTAAATTCACCTCCGCCATGCTTAAATCCAAGCCAATAGTTACACAAACACAGCCGTAAATATCGCATATAAACATTCCGCCGTCACTCAACGATCATTATCCCACCGCAAAACGACTGCCAGCCATCTCAATTACCCGGTACAGTAGTAGGGCCTACTACCATTACTATCCACGTGTTCCGGCAGACGACGGTCGGCCAATAACAATCACCCGTAGCCTTGGCAACGAGGTCAAGGGAGCGGACAAAAGCGCACCTGTACGATCGGCTAGCGGCAGAGCGGAGCGGTTGTTTTTAATTATGTCAAAAGAGTGCTTGCAGGTGTGCCGCAGGTGGATGATAATAGCTGTCGACGTAAAATCAGCAGTCTCTTTTAATTGATATACAGGGTACAACGGGATCAAACGAGAAGAAGGCCTCTACAATTTGTAATAAAGTAAACATTGTACATGTATAGAAGCGTCGATCATCATCATGTCATCATGAAGAAGCACATGGCTTGCGCAGTTGGCTACTGCGCATCTTTATTTGGCGCCGCTATCTGGTTACAAAATACCATGTGCTTTGACGATGTCGGGGTCCGGGGAGCAAGCGGGGAGGGCAAGGCCAAGGGGGATCAAAAACTTTTTTGGAACCAGTGAATTTTTTATTCGTACAACTTCACTTTTTTATCGTATAAACTGTCTTCAGGTGGTTATTTTATGTTGAGTGCCCGTACAAACACAACTTTTTATCTTTCCGTATAATATAGTGTACCCGACCGTACAGCGGTGCACAAACATCGGAAAACGTACAAAATACGGTTGAAACGTACAGGTAAACAGCCCTGCGCATGTAACGGTTTGAATACTAGTATTTACGTGGATACCCCGCCATGCGTCCCTCCCGCCGACCGACGTGACGCCGCAAATTGCCGTGAAGCAAAATGTTTTGCCTACGATGCTAACGCTGCAATGTCGTTTTTATATCATCAGAATTAGGCCTGAAATTGCACCTCAGAGCATCTAGGTTTCAAAATTTTTCCGGGGGAGGGCCCCCAGACCCCCCCCGCCAAAAATGCGCCTGCGGCGCATATAGGAGCTGGCCTCCGGCCAGCTGCGCCCCGTTTGATTGAAATCCTGGCAAGAACACTGACTGCGGTATTGAACAACTCCCCTATCATGCCTATGGTGAGTCAAATAATCTTTGTCATCCCCAAAAATAATTGTGACAGAAACTCATGCAATATTCATTTTCAGCAATCCAATTGATAAATGAAATCGCTCAGGCTATGTGCTAAACTGTTGTCAATGATAGGAATATGGTTACTCTTATGGTTACAGAGAATTTGGCCCTCTGTGACCACAGAAACTAGGTCAAGGTCAAAATGTTTCAAGCACTATATTAAGCTTGATGAGATTCTAAGTTAATTGCTAACTCAGGGGTGAAAGTATTCAGTTGAATTCTTCTGGATGCCGAAGTTGGCAACAACAAGTGTGCTGCTTGCTTTAGAGTGGATATCAATTGAAGACTTACAGCTTCTGCTGCTCGGTGGGGATGAAATCCTTCTTGTCGGAGTGACCTATCTTCAGTGAAGTGAGATGTCAGTTTCATCAGGGGGTTGGCACCCCCACATTCTGCATCCACAAGATCTCTTGTAGACATCTGAAAATGAAGTTAAAGCGAACTGGAACCGCCAAGTCAGTTCGTATGATCTCGTTTTCATTTCCCGCGTATCGGGTGATCAGAGCGAGGCATGAATGAAACATGGCGCCTAGCTGTCAATCATTCAGTGACGTCACTACTATGGAATTTACTACGAAAATTCATGAACGAAAGATCGCATGACTCACGTGATTCTCACATGATTCTCAATAATAACAAATTGAACTGCGCATGCTCGGGCACTGGGGGCGGAGCTACAAATCTGAACTCGACTTTCTCGGGCGGTGAAAGTCGAAAAGTTGAATAAATCGCTCGGCGGTTCCAGTTCGCTTTAAAGATAGTCGATATTATCAGTCCAACAAAATATGTAAATAAACCAATGAAAAGGCCAGGGGCCATTGTGCTAATTGTATAGATATTCAGTAGACAAGTCAAAACTCATGCTGGTTAAGAAACATGCTCTAGTATATAACCAAATGAAAAGTTTATGCCATTGAATCTCTACGACCTTGAAAAGTAGGTCAAATCAAAAACCGATGAGACATATAATACCATATCGTGATTAGATGTACCCATGATATCAGATTGCTGACAATCGATAAGTAGTTATAAGTTAAGCAATAATTGCATTTTTAAGGTTTTCAAATTTAGCTTCCTGGTTGCCAGGGAGTGAATCATTCCCTGAAATAACCGGGTACCGTACATGTGTACTAAATGAGAGATCAATGGTCAATGAAGCTAAATGAAACGACCCGTTTCCACCTGCGAGCACGAGCACAAATTCGTAAAAATATTGTTTTGACTTTTAAACTACACGCACCTATTAATTTTGGTGCACCACAATTCAGATTTTTTGAAATTCTGGCCACTCGCGCCAGCCATACTCGTGAAAAGCCATTTTCATGGCATGCTGCGGACGACGTGGGTCATACTAAACAGCGTCCACCAGGTTTAAAGCATATTTAAAGTCATCAAAATATAATCTAATGGTCATAAACGAAATAAGCAGGACATTTTTCACATTTCCTGATCGTTTCATGACATTTGTGGGCTAGATTAGCGAGTTGTTGATTAAAATGTACCAGCTTCCACCACCCTGTCGGCGGCCATGTTGGATTTGACTGGCTTCTATAGATCGATGCACTTGATTGGGAACAACGTTTACGAAGACTTTGCGTCACGTCACGTTACACTAATGTAAAAATGCATGTTGACGTGACGACGATCAACACCACAAGTGCATCGATGTCTAGGGGCCTTGTGATTTTCGACAATATCTCCCCTATCTTGAATCCAAATGTCATGAAATTTTCATGAAATGTTTTTTATGGGGAACTCATTTCATTTACGGCTACCAAATTTTATTTTGATGACTTTATACGGTTAAAATTTACAATCCCCGATCGGAAATGACGTAGTTTGATCGCATTCAACTATAAATCCATTGAACACTGGTGCTTCGTTACGTTAGTCAACCGATGACCTTTTTTTGGGGTGTGATCGGGAATTGTAAACTCGTTCCCTTTATACCCGACTTTAAACATGGTGGATGCTGGTGGACGCTGGTGGACGCTGGTGGACGCTGATTAGGATGACCGGACGACGTCATGATTTTTGGCAACGCGACGTCATAAATTAAAATGATAAATCTGGCGAATGACGGAAGTATAATGCTACGGCCAACAGTTACGCACTTTCTAACCTTGACAGCTATTACTCAATGACTATCTATAAGTCGTTGAAACTCGGTTGTCATTGTTTGATCCCTATCCACCTGTATCCATTTGGTGTGGGTGAGAACTTGTGGGTAAAGTTCAGCGCACCAATCGGCAATTGCGACTTCACCATACTTCGAAATAGTCAGCGAGGGGGTTTTGACTAATTAACATAAATCCCGCACTATTCATCGATGACGTCATGAGTTAGTTCGCATTGCGGGAATACGGAGTGATGAGTTATTTCAATTTGTAAACTGAGAGGATATCGCCTCATGCTATCGAGGGGACATGGGCGGGGGACTGACCGGGGAGGGACAGAAGTGCAAAAAAGTGTGCTTACACTAATGAATGCGCTGCCTTTGCATAATTTGTCGCAGACGCCAAGAAAATAGCCTGTAAAGTTCGAGTCCGCGACGAGGGTAGGCCCAACTGAATTATTCACTCTACCCATCGTTTTTCATCGATATCCAATTCACTAGTGAATTATTCAGGAGAGCTTCATCAATAAAAACCTATGAACAGGTGTGTATCTAGAAATACAAATCAGCAAATCCACGTCGAGTGCCACAGAACAGGAATTATTTGAGGTTGAATCTGCCTGTGCTTTCAATTTATTTGGTGTCGTCTGCTAGTGCTAGCCGCTTCGGTTCATAGCGGACAGTGATTTGCTGACACTGTTCGAATCCCCACACTGTTGGGCATATACTATAAATTAAAGGGTATAACTCATGACAATTTAAAGGGCCTACTGCCTCAGTAGAATACTGTCTTACACAACGTACACGTAGGCTATGTATAAGTTTTGCTATAAGTTGCCGATCTCAAACTCACTACTATTGTTTCATACTCGTCTTAGAACGTTATTCGCAAAACTGGCTCCATCAAGCAAAGCATTTCTTATTGAGCTTTATGATAATGCCAATTATGTTACATATAATATATTCTACCGCTGGAGTGCCTCATGTACAACTAAATTATATGTCCTCATTTTGTATCGATATTTTGTCAAACTTGTTACAGCACTGTATATATTTCAACACCATGCACCTCTGATTGTACCTAGTACGAAATAAACATATATATATATATATATATAAGATAAGGTCTAATTGTAGCCCCTGACTATGTTTTTGATTTATATTCCGGTAACCATGGAATTATTCAGCCAACCCAAGCATGGATATGAAAGAGGTGACTCTTGAGTATCACAACATAAAAAGTATTGGATTATGCAACATGTCGTGTAAGAGCTTTGGCTAAGAAGTAAACAAATCAGACACATGCACAAAAACAGTTGGGATCGAACTTTTTGCAGGTATAAATTTTCCACACTTACAGAGCATTGATATATATTTGAAACTTGGTTCAGGTGATCAGTATTGAGTGTAGAGAATGTTGTATGCGGCATTTGATGTCATTATAAATTAAAAGTAAATTTTTCAGGGACACTTTTCTGACCATGGTACACTCGGGGTATTTGCAGCCCGTTGGTTCTGGGTATGTGTAGCCCCTATAAATAGCTCAATAAACAGTAACGGCTCTTATACACCGCTTCGGCCGCCGAGCTGATTTTCTAAATTCTCTAAGTCCGTCGTAGATGTCAATTTCACCCGAACAATACTGAGGTGAAGACTCCTTGAACAGTCACCTCCAATCTTTAACGGCATGGCGATTTCTACATGATATGCCGTTGTGCCATCGTATCTGGCAAGACTCAGGTTCTGGCCCTTTAAATTAAGAGTGGCAGGACTATAATGGTTTGCGTTCAAAACGTGAACCTCTTCACGAACTTTGATTTTATGTAACTGTCATGCATGCTCACACCTGAAGTTGTCGCAGTGTACTGTAAGCTGTGACAGTGTCTGCGTTATTCGAGATGAAGTTGGAGAAAGTTTTGTTCTGGCTGTTTTGGGGCTGTGTTTTTGTGCCAATGTTTGGCAATGGTGCATGACGATGATGACGCACATCAGAGTGATGATCATGGAAACGTTGATGATGAGAATCATTATGCTGCCCATGTGGAAAATCCGCCAAGACGACACCGAAAGGCCTATTCTTTAAAGCAGAAAATTAACTACATCCAGGCGCACATCTTAGGTGAAGCCCATGCCAGGACCCCCGCCAAATTTGCGAGGCACAACCGCACCCATCCAAGAAGCAATTGGTTGGCTAACGAAGACGATATAAGAGAACTGATGAACGAGCGCCCAAATCTGGCCGAACGTATACAACGTCAACGAAATCGTGGAGGTAATCCGACTTCACTGTTAAAACCAATTTAACAACGTGTGTGAGCCTTAGATGTCAATCCTTTATGAATTTGAAACTCACGAGACTTCATTTTTTGATCATGCGTTGACACTTTCCTTAATTTTTTAGCAAAATGGCCAGTTGTTGAAGGTCGTTTGAAAACTTGGTTCGAGGAGCGAGGGGTGATACTCGGCTTCCCAGTTTCGCGTGGGAACATGACGTTACAGGCTACTCGCCAATATCAACAATGGTGATGGGAGAACTTCCACAACGAGACTGGGATGAATTTCAAAGGACAAGACCCCACCACACTCCATTTACAGCTTCTGACGGGTGGTTCAATCGCTTTCTGAAGTGGTAAACTCGATTATTTTGTTCACGCTTCATTATCGCATAATAACCGTGCAATAATTTACAAGAATCGTAACCAACAATGGTCGTTTCATTTCAGAAAACACATGAGCTACAGACGAATCACTTTCGATTCAAAAACTCGACCAGCCAATGCAGACGACCTGATTCGGGAATGCCGTGAGAGAGTTCACAATACTCTACGAGAAAATAATTTAGATTTCCTGATCAGCATAAATCAAACCTTTAAATCACCCATTGCAGTTCTTCTTTCTTTCTAGGTGACTTGAACAGAGACATGCTGGTTACGAACGCAGACGCTCATCAATGTTAATTCTAGACCAATATCCACCACATATAGAAATAGAGAATTCCGTTGAAGTTGAAGATGCTTGGGGTCACATGGATTTTATACCTGGAAAGTGTACTAGCTTATGCAGCCGCTCGATATCTGCAGCATAACGAAGGCCTTCAAATGCAGACAGCGTTAAAAAAAGCGTTAGGAATTGGTCACACCGGGGACAATGGGGACTGCTCGCAGATTTCGCTGAGGGAGGTGGTACGGATAATCAGTCTAGCATGGGAAAGGATGGTATTCAGATCCAGTGTTCTTCCTATTCCTGAGGAGGGTGATCCTCCTCCGGTTGATCATCAATATTTAGTAGCTGCGGATGATGGTGCAGACAGTGATGACGACTGGATTTAGTTTTCTTTGAAGATGAGCATGATGATACTGAAGACGAGACAATGTAGATAAACTGTAATTTGCTGCTAAATAAATGTGTTATTCGACCTACTAAACTAGACGTTTTAATATTATTATTTCCAACGAGTAGGCATTACGATGTGGCATGAAAAGATTCATACCAATTCAATGCAGTATAGAAAACACTGATCAAACAGTCAGTATGCCGTTATCTTATTTCATTCAATTCCCATCTTACTCAACTTTAGGCAAAATCATCATTCGCGAATTCGTCCACAGAAAAGAATGCAAAGGAAGCGAATCACTCAGCCGCGTTGGAAAATAGGCCTGTTGCCTCCTTACTGAAGACTGAATAGCGCAATCATAATCGTCCCCTATATACTGTATCTATTGTTCGGGTGAATTTTTAGTATTCGATATTGTCTGCGTAATACGGCCGGGGATCGACCCAAAGAGTGGTCTAAATCTTTTTGACATACTTATCGCACCCATCTGTACGTATCTGGTCGGCTGAAGATTTAAGAAACGGTAAATTTCGGGGAGCCTGGTCCCTTGAGCAGAAGTGATATGATTCTGTCATTGAACATGTAAATATGGATTTTAGTAAATTTCTTCTCGGTGTGAATAAAAAAGCTGACCTAGTAATATTCCCTCTATGAGCGAACTTGGGAGATTCCCCATTGGCATGGATGTCAAATTTACAACTATCATGTACACTTAAATAAAACTGACAACCCAGTCTTGATCGAGTCTTTCAGTGAATCAAAAATGTTAGTTCAAACAGTTCTTACTCCTGGTTCTCGTTCTTTAAGGAATTATAAAAGAAAATCAATCAAGATCTATGTAAAGTAGATAGTAATACTAAGTCAATTGAGGAACACATGCAAGAGCGATATAAATTATACTGGTATGAAACCTTCTATCAGAAATACATGAAACAACCAGTTGCTTCTTACTTCGTTCAAAGTAAACAACAAGGGCTTCAAATCGGGTTTAGTCGAGTTTATTCAGCTCGCAACAAAACACACGGACGGAGGCAGCTCGTCCCGTCTCCTCGTCCGGCGGCGGAGGTCATGACGTCATACATTTATATGTACATAATACTCAGTTCGTCACATACATAGGTCTAAATGAAGGCAAATTTTGTACATATATGTATCATATAAAAGTAGATTCGATTACAAAAAATATCTTGATGACATTCACAGTAAGGAACACAGGTTCCACCTCACCAAATTACGATTAAAGGGGGAGAGGGGCTAATTTGGCCATCTTCAAGTGACAAGTATACACAGTAAGGGCCATTGGTTATGTCAGACTTGGCCCTCGTACAAGCGTTAATCATTTTGACCTACTGTGAGATGCAAGAGACATCAATTAGCGGATTTGTATAATTTTATCTTGGCTGCCTAGCTGCTGCCTATATTGGCCCTTTAAGTAATCATTGCCTGCTAATCGAGAAGGGCCGACACAGCCGCCCTATTATTCCAAGGGATGAGAGATGGTATCCACACTGCCTGTCATCCGATATCAAGGTTATCGATGATGAGATACATTTCTTATGTTCCTTTCCCTTGCTTTCCAGCATTCGTAATAAATATTTAAGCAAAGACCGCATAGGACTTAATAATGAACTGTCATCTAAAAAAAAAATTTCACCCTTTAACGACTGAAAAAAAATGTGGCTCGTCTTACCGGCAAATTTTGTTGCCTTGGTTTTCAAATGAGAAAAACTTTATAACCACAAAAACTTCAATAAGTATCAAATGACACACATTGTCATCTTTTATACTCTCACCAACGCTGTCGCACTCTTCTTCAGGTATTATTTGACTGCTTTTATTACTTATTGGTCTCTTTCATCCCTTTTAATTTTTTTCTATTTGCACTGCACTGCACATAGGCCTACGTTTATTGTTTTTTCATCTTATGTAAAAGGTAAATTGGAATTTTATACGAATACGATAAACTTTTTGTAATTTGTCATTTATCATTTGCAATAATACTCGTGCAATGGAAGCCAATACTGGCAGAGATAATAAGCTTGAATATTATCGCTGCTCAGGAGAATGGGGTCATCCCTCTAAAAACTACCTATAAAAAGCTGCTATTTTCCCGTCACCGCTATCGAGATTTGGAGTGATGTAGCGATCCATTGCGGGTTAAGCTGAGCTAACATCATCATACCTAACTCTAAGATTATACCAACCACCGAAGTCCACGTGCGCGAACATTTATGAACTTTCCGCGAACTTGCCGTGGAAGGTCACATGACGGACGAAAATCGAAACTTGCATAAATTAATACACACACACACACACACACACCCCTCGCTTGTGGTCATTTCGAAGTATGGTTAACTCGCGCGGTCACAATATAGTGCGCCAAAACAACTCAGCGTATAGTATTTTTGTATAATCAAATCACAATGAATGTATATGAACATACGTGGTTATCTTTTTTTAAATTTATTTACCATGATGCATTTTATCAGAATACTTTCTTCTTTAGTTGTAGCTTTGTTGAAATTCCTCCGCAAAAATTTCGATTCGGCCATCTTGCCTGGCTTGGTTTGATATCAAGATCGGGAAAAAAATTGTCGGATATATACTGAAGAAGCTTTACTTTTCAGTAAACTGAAAGTAAATTGAGGAGCCCAAACTAATTAAAGATGCCAAGTGCAGAGGAAATATTAAAAGGGTTTAAACTGTATCCTTTGCACTTCGAAAACTTTGTAATTTAGGTCTTAATACACTACAGTTGCACACTAGACAGCCGTGTGGGGGACTGTGAGTGTGACAGCGCATGCAATGCATTCAGCATTGCATGAGCGAGTAGGTCTATCATCGGGAGATCGTTGATATTTGATGCCATGGTAAGCCATGGCTCACGGCCGTTAGCTAGGTAATTTTTACTTGTGGAGAAATCCCTCGGTCTTGTTACTATGAATAGCCTGCCGACCACCGCGCCAACGGCGGGTTGAGTAACCAAAGTGGCTTGGTATATAATAAGGAATACGACCAGGAGACCCGGGCTCGCGATTTTCAAAGTTGGTCAAGCAAATCTCCTGCTACACCATCGACGAGCCGTGTAGTTGGTTCCACATTGTAGCATACACCACCAAGATGAGAAATTACCATAATTTTCCCTTTTCATCATTCTGTTTACGTTTATAAAGACTTGCTAGTTTCTATTCTTGGTTCATAAGAGTATCTCGATATGGGTTCTTCGTAACCATGTACGAATTCTTGGCATATGAACCAATCTTACCTGTTTTAAACTGATTTTCCGGCGAAATATCGAAGACACTCGCACGGGATTTGGCGCATCAGCAAATTTCTCCGCCAGTTGACGAAGTACCCAAAAACTGATTACGCAGTAACCATTCCTGGCACATGACCTAATTATTATTCACTTCCGATTTGGGTCCCTCCCTTTTATTATCGTAATCAACGCGTTCAAAGTTGGTCAAGGGAAATGACTTCATAAATCATGCAAATTACCACGAAGGCGTCATATTTGCAGATCAACCAATCAGATCGGAGATTCCACAGGAGTCATGTGATCAAATAAATTGTTAAGGCACATTGTTGTCTAACGGCCGTGGGCTGCAGTACAGTCTGTAGTCTGCACATCATGGCATAGGCTATCACTGGGCACTTTCAAACATCAGTCTCTAGTGCAGTAGCGGTCATACTAATTCCCGACCTACCCCGACCTTTACCGACTTGCGGAAAATGCTGCCAAAATATGGTGTTTCTATCATCAGAATATTTATATTTGTACTGTTTACATACATACATTACGTCTGTTAATTTCAAGACTTTTGAACGATGCTAAGTTGAGCAAATCAACTCCAATAATTACATCTATTTAGTATTTACCGACTGCAATTTTCTGCAGGTCGGCAATCATTGTTAGTTGTGGTTGTCGCTTCTTGTAAACTGTACATGCATAGGCTCGCGTCCGGCCTTGTCTGAACCCAGCATGGCGGGAAAATAGCACGTGGCTGGCTTTGGCGCTAGTTGTAATGGAATTTTTAAACTATTTTAAAACTTTTCGTTTACTTTCAGTTGATGGCACTGCAGTGTCAATGAAAATCAGCTGAGATTATCAGATTTTGAACAAGATTGATTCTTTCCATGAAAGTCCTTTCGTGATAAAAGTCCACAGATTATGATACGGAGAGTTCATTCAGGTTGTCTTAGTTGTGTGTGCGTTTTTGCGCTACGCGGTCTTTTCTTTTGTCCCGGCTTTTGAGCGAGTGTCGAAGGTCTTGGTATCGTTAAAAGTCCGGTAGTGGATGTGATGTAGGGCTCATTTTCGTGGTGCGTTTTCTTTCATTTCATCAACTTGAGGAACAGAGCGTCTTTCTCTTCCTCCGATTTTGTACTCTATATTGCCTTAAGCCGTGTTCTCACATAAATCACTTCTAGATCGCTTTCCCCAAATCGCCCTGCGGAAAACGATTTACCTTGAATCGTTTTAGGAGTAACCATTCACATAGCACTTCTGAATCGATTTGAATGCGTTTTGGGCTATTCCAACTCAATGCGATTCAAATCCAAGTGCCACCTGTTGTTGAATCCTGAAACTACGTCCAAGTTCAAGGTCAGCAGATACAAGATGGATGCGCCCATAGAGAACCGTGAATATGAGACAAGACCACTAATGAATATTCATAGGTTGGAGGGTCCAGGCCTATCTATTAGACGAGTGCATGTTTTTTACTCTCAAGTACATATTTGGAGAGGTATTGAAAAAATATTTGTTGTGGCAAGTCTACAGATATAAAGAAATTATTTGATGAAAAAATTAATTTCGAATTTTGCTAATTGGGTAATAGGGGGCGTGTTTTGAGTTTTTTCTGCCAGTTGGCTGAAAAGAGTGGAAATATCAAAGTCTGTCTAATTTGTCGATTAAAAAAAAATTTCCGTGGTCAATCACCATTTTATTTTTCACCATTTACTTGCCCGACTGTCCGGAATAACATAATCTAAATTTCAGATTCACAACACCACGCGTTCTTTGATGCGTCGCGGTCAAACATTGACAATTTAACTGCTAAAAGGCTTAAAAAATCAATTGTGGTCTTGTCTCATATGAGACAAGACCACTAATGAATATTCATAGGTTGGAGGGTCGAGGCCTATCAATTAGACGAGTGCATGTTTTTAGCTCACCTCTTAGCAGAGGTGAGCTTATCCCATACCGTGGCGTCCGTCGTCCGTCGTCGTCGTCGTCGTCGTCGTCGTCGTCGTCGTCGTCGTCGTCCGTCGTCCGTTAGCAGGGCACGTTTCGTAACTGTTAGAGCTATTGAGTTGAAACTTGGTACACATTTACCCTTATGTAATGACACCTGGGAGACCAAGTTTCGGTCCGATTCGTTTCATGGTTTGGCCACCAGGGGGCCAAACATTAAAAGTGAAAATATGCAATATCTCCCTTAATAGTAGTCGGGAAATTGTGAAAAAAATATGGTAGGTACTTCTAGCAAAGGTGCATCATATATCCTCCGGGTTTTTGATTTGACCTCCTTTTCAAGGTCACAGAGGTCAAATGGTGTAAATTGGCCGTTAGGATGTAACGATGGCACGTTTCTAAACTGCAATGACTATTGATACCAAATTTGGTACACATTTACCCCTTAGTCAGGTGATCTCAGGGACCGAAGTTTGGTCCAATATGATTCACCACTTGACCACCAGGGGGCAAAATCCAAAAACCTTAAAAATGTGATTATTCCTTAACTTCTTGCCCGATTGCCACCAATTTGATATCATGGGTACATCTAACGACCATACAGTATATGTCACACAGGTTTTTAATTTGACCTTCTTGTCAATGTCACAGAGGTCAAATGACGTAAATTCGCCGTCAGGACGTAACTATGGCACGTTTCTTAACTGCAATGACTATTGATCACAAATTAAGTACACATGTACCCCTTGGTCAGGTGATCTCAGGTACCGAAGTTTGGTGCGATCTGATTTGCCGTTTGGCCTCCAGGGAGGGGGCCAAATCCTAAATTCATCAAAATGCCATTATTCCTAGTAATGACTTGCCCGATTGGCACCAATTTTATATCATAGGTACATCTAATTCTAACAACCATTCAATGTATCACCCGGGTCTTCTTTGATTTGACCTACTTTTCAAGGTCACAGAGGTCGAATGTACTGTAAATTGGCCATTTTGGGGAAATTGTAATTGCTTGGACCTACATCAAACCTAACACTACATGACACAATACCATGCTCTTTATCCATCTTTCCTCCACATGAGGTGAGCACAATGGCCCTGGCCATTTCATTTACTCTCAAGTACATATTTGGAGAGGTATTGAAAAAATATTTGTTGTGGCAAGTCTACAGATATAAAGAAATTATTTGATGAAAATATTAATTTCGAATTTTGCTAATTGGGTAATAGGGGGCGTGTTTTGAGTTTTTTCTGCCAGTTGGCTGAAAAGAGTGGAAATATCAAAGTCTGTCTAATTTGTCGATTAAAAAAAAATTTCCGTGGTCAATCACCATTTTATTTTTCACCATTTACTTGCCCGACTGTCCGGAATAACATAATCTAAATTTCAGATTCACAACACCACGCGTTCTTTGATGCGTCGCGGTCAAACATTGACAATTTAACTGCTAAAAGGCTTAAAAAATCAATTGTGGTCTTGTCTCCATTTACACTACATTATGGGTCAATATAGTGAAAAATTTGAATGTGCTCAAATCACTCTAATTCATTTAGAATATTGTATTGCTGATGATTTAAAGTCAAAACAAGCTAAAATAATGAGAAAAAAACTTAATTTGACCCAAATAAGAGTCAACCTAACCCCGGTCTAAGTTCGGTTTCATTTTTACAAGTCTTGTTGTGTTGCCATTCATTTTGTAATTTCTTTGAAACTACTTAGGCCTTGATTCTGAAAGTTGTGCCCTAAGCAGCAAAGATATTCCTAAATCACATCCTAAATTTTCAGCTCCATAGCTTGCTTATTCTGGCCAGGGCAGGTCTTTGAATTTGGTGCTGTTGGCTGCAAAATCATGACTTTTTGTCGATTTTGTCCTCTTTCGTCGCTTTGGCACAGTTGTACCACTCTTTGAAATGTCTCTAATTTCTCCAAAAATGTCCAGATATGACTTTCCTTTGTTGGAGAGTTGTGGGATGTCATGTACATTAGTTTGAAAAAAATCTCAAAATGTTAACCCCTGAAATGTACCTTCATTGAGACAAGACCACTAATGAATATTCATAGGTTGGAGGGTCGAGGCCTATCAATTAGACGAGTGCATGTTTTTTACTCTCAAGTACATATTTGGAGAGGTATTGAAAAAATATTTGTTGTGGCAAGTCTACAGATATAAAGAAATTATTTGATGAAAAAATTAATTTCGAATTTTGCTAATTGGGTAATAGTGTTTTGAGTGTTTTGAGTTTTTTCTGCCAGTTGGCTGAAAAGAGTGGAAATATCAAAGTCTGTCTAATTTGTCGATTATCAAAAAATTTCCGTGGTCAATCACCATTTTATTTTTCACCATTTACTTGCCCGACTGTCCGGAATAACATAATCTAAATTTCAGATTCACAACACCACGCATTCTTTGATGCGTCGCGGTCAAACATTGACAATTTAACTGCTAAAAGGCTTAAAAAATCAATTGTGGTCTTGTCTCCATTTGAGACAAGACCACTAATGAATATTCATAGGTTGGAGGGTCGAGGCCTATCTATTATTAGACGAGTGCATGTTTTTTACTCTCAAGTACATATTTGGAGAGGTATTGAAAAAATATTTGCTGTGGCAAGTCTACAGATATAAAGAAATTATTTGATGAAAAAATTAATTTAGAATTTTGCTAATTGGGTAATAGGGGGCGTGTTTTGAGTTTTTTCTGCCAGTTGGCTGAAAAGAGTGGAAATATCAAAGTCTGTCTAATTTGTCGATTAAAAAAAAATTTCCGTGGTCAATCACCAATTTCAATCGCACCAGTTACTCGCAAGACTAACCCGTATATCATATCCGAATTTCAGTTTCACTAGTTGATGCATTCTTTGATGCGTCGCGGTCAAACATTGACAATTTAACTGCTAAAAGGCTTAAAAATTCAATTGTGGTCTTGACAAGACCACAATTGATTTTTTAAGCCTTTAAGCAGTTAAATTGATTTTTTAAGCCTTTCAGCAGTTAAATTGTCAATGTTTGACCGCGACGCATCAAAGAACGCGTGGTGTTGTGAATCTGAAATTAATATTATGTTATTCCGGACAGTCGGGCAAGTAAATGGTGAAAAATAAAATGGTGATTGACCACGGAAAATTTTTGATAATCGACAAATTAGACAGACTTTGATATTTCCACTCTTTTCAGCCAACTGGCAGAAAAAACTCAAAACACGCCCCCTATTACCCAATTAGCAAAATTCGAAATTAATTTTTTCATCAAATAATTTCTTTATATCTGTAGACTTGCCACAACAAATATTTTTTTAATACCTCTCCAAATATGTACTTGAGAGTAAAAAACATGCACTCGTCTAATAGATAGGCCTGGACCCTCCAACCTATGAATATTCATTAGTGGTCTTGTCTCAATGAAGGTACATTTCAGGGGTTAACATTTTGAGATTTTTTTCAAACTAATGTACATGACATCCCACAACTCTCCAACAAAGGAAAGTCATATCTGGACATTTTTGGAGAAATTACAGACATTTCAAAGAGTGGTACAACTATGCCAAAGCGACGAAAGAGGACAAAATCGACAAAAAGTCATGATTTTGCAGCCAACAGCACCAAATTCAAAGACCTGCCCTGGCCAGAATAAGCAAGCTATGGAGCTGAAAATTTAGGATGTGATTTAGGAATATCTTTGCTGCTTAGGGCACAACTTTCAGAATCAAGGCCTAAGTAGTTTCAAAGAAATTACAAAATGAATGGCAACACAACAAGACTTGTAAAAATGAAACCGAACTTAGACCGGGGTTAGGTTGACTCTTATTTGGGTCAAATTAAGTTTTTTTCTCATTATTTTAGCTTGTTTTGACCTTAAATCATCAGCAATACAATATTCTAAATGAATTAGAGTGATTTGAGCACATTCAAATTTTTCACTATATTGACCCAAAATGTAGTGTAAATTATAGAGACAAGACCACAATTTATTTTTTAAGTCTTTTAGCAGTTAAATTGTCAATGTTTGACCGCGACGCATCAAAGAACGCGTGGTGTTGTGAATCTGAAATTAATATTATGTTATTCCGGACAGTCGGGCAAGTAAATGGTGAAAAATAAAATGGTGATTGACCACGGAAATTTTTTGATAATCGACAAATTAGACAGACTTTGATATTTCCACTCTTTTCAGCCAACTGGCAGAAAAAACTCAAAACACGCCCCCTATTACCCAATTAGCAAAATTCGAAATTAATTTTTTCATCAAATAATTTCTTTATATCTTTATAGACAAGACCACTTATGAATATTCATAGGTTGGAGGGTCGAGGCCTATCTGTTAGACGAGTGCATGTTTTTTACTCTCAAGTACATATTTGGAGAGGTATTGAAAAAATATTTGCTGTGGCAAGTCTACAGATATAAAGAAATTATTTGATGAAAAAATTAATTTCGAATTTTGCTAATTGGGTAATAGGGGGCGTGTTTTGAGTTTTTTCTGCCAGTTGGCTGAAAAGAGTGGAAATATCAAAGTCTGTCTAATTTGTCGATTATCAAAAAATTTCCGTGGTCAATCACCAATTCAAATCGCACCAGTTACTCGCAAGACTAACCCGTATATCATATACGAATTTCAGTTTCACTAATTGACGCATTCTTTGATGCGTCGCGGTCAAACATTGACAATTTAACTGCTAAAAGGCTTAAAAAATCAATTGTGGTCTTGTCTCCATTTGATGTCGAGGAGAATAATAATGGGAATAGGCCTAACATGGAACCTAATATGCAAGAAGCAAGGCTGCGGATGTTCATGGCAATGTTCATGGCAATGAATGGTATGTTTGTCCGCCGCAGACAACATCAGTATGCAGCATTTTTGCGTCGGAGACGTGCTAGGAGGGACCAAATGATGCGAACTTTAATCATGCGACAAAGGGCATTCGCATTCATGTTGTTGTTCATTGTCGGTATGCAGGAGGTGAACAGGCCTCGGCTCCGTATGGAACGGCGTATGTGGTGTGTACCCCGGCTTCGAGTATATTGGACAGTGTGATGGACGGATTTTTATGGCGAGAAGATTCACACTGGCTTGAAAATCTTCGCATGTCTCGGGAACTCTTTATGTATTTGTGCGACAGGCTGCGGCATCGTATTGAGAGACAGCACACCAGAATGAGAAGGGCAATTCGTGTGGATGAGAGATTGGCCATCACCCTGTGGAAGTTAGCCACATGCATTGAGTATAGAACGCTGAAAGAACATTTTGGTGTTGGTCGTTCAACCATTTGCGCAATCATCCACGATACTTGTTCAGCAATATGCGAGGAATTGCTCGATTCCTACCTGAAGTTCCCAACTGGCGATCGTCTGAACGAAGTTGTAGCTGGATACAATGACACATGGGGTTTTCCACAATGTGCAGGCGCCATTGATGGAATGCATGTCCCCATCAAGGCACCAGTAGAACACCCAGCGGACTATTTCAACAGAAACCACTATCATTCAGTTGTAATGCAAGCGGTGTGTGACTATTGATGCAGATTTACCGACGTCTTTTTTGGATTTGCTGGTCGGGCCCATGACGCTCGGATTTTGGCCAATTCGACATTCTTTCATTTGGCAGAGGAGGGATCACTTTTGCCTCATCGTCCAAGACGTGTTGGTGGACAGGACATTCCGCTGGTAATAATTGGGGATCCAGCTTACCCGTTATTACCATGGCTTATGAAGCCGTATGCACACCGCGGACAACTTAATGCAGCACAGAGGAGGTATAACTACAGACATAGCAGGGCCCGGGTGACGATTGAAAATAGTTTCGGACGGCTAAAGGGGCGTTGGCGCTGCCTTCTCAAAAAGAGTGACTTTGACATTAGCAACATTCACAATGTAGTCTTGGCATGTACCATTCTTCACAATGCCTGTGAAGTGTACAAGCAGGCATACAATAACCATTGGAATGAAGAGGTACGTGCAATTGAAGCCCAGGAGCCCATCGTAAGGATGGTCAACCAAGTTGTCAACGTTGGAGAAAATCATGCAATTGGTGGTGATGCAATAAGGAACTCGTTGACCAGGCATTTTAATCACTGATGAGTGTTGGCATCTTGGTAATCCACATCTAGCTATCTTATGTGAACTGTCAGAAATGTACACTGTCAGAAAAGCGGACGATTCTAATCCAGCATTAACATTTCTGCAAGAATGTATTCTCCAATTTCTGTTGACATTGTAATGATTGTTAATTCATGATTAAGAGAACACAAGAAACTTTTTTGAAGACTGATTTTGTGTTTAATACAATGAACTGCTAAAGTACATTCGTATTTGAAAGAAGATCGTGGTCGGTCAACTTTTCAAGTGCACATAGCCTGGAGAGGTGGATTAATACTTGCACCTGCAAAATACATGAGAGAACGAAAATCTCTGTAAAATCTCCTGGGTATTTTGCAGAAAATACGATTTTAAAAATATGATGTCAACACCTGGAAACTTGCATGACAAATTACTAGTATAGGAGTTTGACATTCATCGTTTAAGAATTGCTGTCAACCCAGAAAACAGCAGCAGAGGGTCTTACAACAATTCGTGGAAATGGCCAGGTGAACAGTACATACTAGTACATACATGTAATTACAAAACTCGACAATCAGTATCAAACATTGTACAATATAATTTCTTTACAAAATAAAAGATTTTTAAAAATAACGTCTTTGGAAAATACATGAGTTAATCAAGAATCTGTGTAACCTTCATACAAAGTACCGGTACCACTGAAGTAGAAGTTGCTGATTGAGTTGTTGTCTATTCATGACTGTTCAAGTCCTGAACTGTTTGATGTACATTGCAAGCATTAGCAAACAAATGTGAACTGTTCAAAGACCCTGACAGTCCTGAATTGACAACAACTCTATTTTAAAGACTAGTAAAAGCTAAAGCTTGGGTCGCCTCTTGGTCGGATAAACTCTATGCTACTTTTTATTCATATGACCCAATTGGCCAATATTGGCAGGAGTTCAGCAGTAGAGAGGTATACATAAATTGTGACCCGCTCTACCAAAACTAGGCGCTTGTCGCATCTGAACTTGACAGGTTGATACGGACTTGTTGTTCATTTCCCTATTGTAGACCTTTGGTGAAATGTAACCAAATCAGTTTGTAATAGATTTCACAAAAGGTCTACAATAGGGAAATGAACAACAAGTCCGTATCAACCTGTCAAGTTCAGATGCGACAAGCGCCTAGTTTTGGTAGAGCGAGTCACAATTTAGGTTGCCCCTTTTATTTATATTCACTCTCAAAGGACCTGTCATACATTGGGGTCATGTCAATTCCATCCGCATTCAGAACATCGAAACTGCTCTTGATGGAATTGAACAGGCTTCTTGGTTCTCTTGCTGGAACTTGTTGCTGGGCCGAAGTACTTGTACCGGATGCATATGCTGGCGCTGGTCTTATCGGGGTACTTGTTCTTGCAGGCACACTTCCAGTAAACATGGGTGTTTGCTGATGTTGTGGATACTGCATTGCCATTGGAGCTGGCATCTGAGGCGTTGTATTGAAGGCACCAGACATCATGTTTTGGGCTGAAGGAAATCGACGTAAATGATTGACTACATTGTGGTCAATTACAGTTCAGGAGACCGATTTATAGAATAAACCAGATATTCAGTCTTGGATAAGGTAGCACAAAATGATTCAGACTTAAGCAGTTTAAACAAAGAATTGCCAACACTGTATGAGCTCATACCTGTCGCCTGGTTAGCCATTGGGTTCATAACCCCGAACATCATGCGAAACATCTGCATTTGCTGCTGGAATTCCTGAGCTTGGCGTTTCTCAATTGCCTCTTGTTCAGACTTCCGTTGTTCCGCTTCATGGCGCATCATTTTTTCGTGAAGTGTCTCTTGCTGCATCATGTAATCCTGAAGCAGGCCAACCATCTTGGGCTCCTCCGTAGAAGATTTCCTCTTCCTTGATTTCTTCTTGAAATCTTTAATTCAAAGAAAATAATTCATTAGTGATCATTCATAGTAGCTTTCAGAAATATGAGGTCCAATACCAAAGCAATTCAGCAGTCTGTCTTCTAAACAGTACATACATACATTGCATGTACCATGTAGCTCACTTTCGGCCTACTCGCCATTCACTGTAGTGGAACTGGAGTCCGACTGAGGCTGATTTGATATTTTTGCATAGTCGATTCCAGTTGCTGTAAAGGAAACAAAGTTTAATCATTGAACATGAATAGACTACTGTTGTTACATGTCAGCTAGTTTCAAATCTATGGACTTATGTTTTGATCACACTGAATCACAACACCGCATTCGTTATAGAATGATATAATGCTCGCTTCGTTATAGAATGATATAATGCTAGCTTACCACTACATGCACTAGCTGGCCTACTAGGCCCACTGCCTGGTGTTACACTTCTGCTCCGTCGGCCGTCTTCATTGGTTGCTGAAATTGAACAAGAAAAATGGTTAGCAGGTCATTAGGCTATTTGCTAATGATATTCATAAAATAAATACAATTATTGTGCTCTTCCTAAAGTAGGACCTTAAAAGGCCTAGTCATGGTACGTAGTATAAGGTAGAAAGAAGAACTGATAGCAAACCTATGATCTTTTGGGATGTGCTGTCCATTCCACCACGTTCATTAGCTTGCTAGGCCTAGTTAGTTCAGTTTCAGAGGTCCCATGCCAAGACACCTACCTCCAGCTTCTGTGCCAGAAAAAGAGGAAATATTGACGTCGTCATCATCTTCATCTACGGCATGTACGGCTGCTTCTTCTTCATCCTCGGAGAGAATTCCTGGCTCTACCAGATCACCAACAACAGGCCTATCAATAGCATCGGTTGTCACTTTCTTTACAGTATCAACTAGTTTCAGGGGGTTGGTGAGAGGCCTTGTACCTAGAATTTCATCTAGAATTTCCATGATCCTTGTCCTCGGGCGCCCCCCATGCCCCGACCTGGACCTAGCATTGTTATCCTGGTGATAATTATGCTTCAACGCCTTAATTTTACTTCTACATTGCTTGCCAGTACGTTCATAGCCTCTCTGGGCCAGCAGCATTGCAATTCTGTTGTACACAGCGATGTTCCTGTGCACGCCTTCAAGCTGTGCTTCGACGTCCTCATCGCACCAAATCTCTACAAGGGCCGTTGTTTTGTTGGTGCCCCAAGTGGCCATGGTGAACTGACAAATGGATGAGAAGAAACAAACCGAAAATATGGAAAATGTAGTGCACAAAACTGACATTCAATGACAGATACTCCCGCGTGTTTCTCCAGTGCTAAAACAGGAAGAAGATAATGCGCATGCGTGTAGGTGATGCGATCTGGATAAATCGCTCCGGGCATTCACACACAAATACAAAGCGATTCGGCCAATGCGATCTAGCTGAATCGACTTCGAAAACGGTTTAGGAAGTGTTTTGAATACGGCGATTCAGAAGCGTTTTTGGTGTGAATGGGTAAAGCGATTTAGCGGGATAAAACGATTTGGAACTGGTCCAAAGCGATTTAAACGTCTAGTGAGAACGCGGCTATAGTAATGCGGTGCTTTTGAAAGGCTGTGGCAAGTTGGAAGTTTCCTTTGCCATACAGGGCTCGCCTCGTGTCCTTGTATTGGACCCGTACAATATCATGCAGTTTTGACACGAGGTCGGTAATCTTTTGCGGCTTCCAATTGATTGCGAGTTTCAAGACGTGGTTCATACTTTCACAGTTGTTATTAGTCCATTTGAGAGGGAGTCTGTGTTTCTGTTGTGGTTCGAAAACGTGAGTGCGGAGGGCGGGTATGAGTTTCCTTTCCAAATAAATGGCAAATTGCGGCAATTCCGTTCGAAAGTTTACGATAAGAGATCGGGATTTGTCCTCGAAGATAACAGAATCGTTGAGCGTCAGTAATTCAAAAACGTCTTTGATTACACGGGCTTGTTTCTTTTTATCCGTAGTCTCTGCATTCACGTGCCTTTTCGCATTTTCTTCAAGATGCCGAGTGCATAGCAGGACGGTGACATTTGGGAAGCTAGATTCAATGGCTTTTTTCCAGGCTTTCTCCTCGTTGGAACCGACTAGCATTTCGTTAACTCTGAGTTCGATTGTAGTACATGTACTATTAAATTCACAGTCCATTTTTTCCTTGAGGTGCGTAAAAAAACGACTGTACGTGAAATACGTGGCATCCCAGTGTAGGAATAGCGGGCTGAGCATTATCGGATTGTCTTGCGTTGTTTTTCGTAAGAATTTCGTACTTTTGTAAATCAGTAGTGTAACGTAACACGGTCCGAGATAAAATGTTCTGTCGACTCCTAGTCCTACGATGTTTTTTTTCAGTTGCGCAATTGGCGAGTTCGTGTAGCTGCTCTTCCGTGTAGCAAATCATCGACGGCGGCTTCCCTTTTGTGGTATACACGGGCTCTTGAATGAATTTGTCTGATTGGAACTGGCTCAGAAGATGCAGAACTTCGTCGGCGATGTTGCAACGATGGCCAATATTTCCCCGTTCCTCGTTTCTCTTTTTAGCTCACCTCTTAGCAGAGGTGAGCTTATCCCATACCGTGGCGTCCGTCGTCGTCGTCGTCGTCGTCGTCGTCCGTCGTCGTCCGTCGTCCGTTAGCAGGGCACGTTTCGTAACTGTTAAAGCTATTGAGTTGAAACTTGGTACACATGTACCCTTATGTAATGACACCTTGGAGACCAAGTTTCGGTCCGATTCGTTTCATGGTTTGGCCACCAGGGGGCCAAACGTTAAAAGTGAAAATATGCAATATCTCCCTTAATAGTTGTCGGGAAATTTTGAAAAAAATATGGTAGGTACTTCTAGCAAAGGTGCATCATATATCCTCCGGGTTTTTGATTTGACCTCCTTTTCAAGGTCACAGAGGTCAAATGGTGTAAATTGGCCGTTAGGATGTAACGATGGCACGTTTCTAAACTGCAATGGCTATTGATACCAAATTTGGTACACATTTACCCCTTAGTCAGGTGATCTTAGGGACCGAAGTTTGGTCCAATATGATTCACCACTTGTCCACCAGGGGGCAAAATCCAAAAACCTTAAAAATGTGATTATTCCTTAACTTCTTGCCCGATTGCCACCAATTTGATATCATGGGTACATCTAACCACCATACAGTATATGTCACACAGTTTTTTAATTTGACCTTCTTGTCAAGGTCACAGAGGTCAAATGGCGTAAATTCGCCGTCAGGCCGTAACTATGGCACGTTTCTTAACTGCAATGACTATTGATCACAAATTAAGTACACATGTACCCCTTGGTCAGGTGATCTTAGGTACCGAAGTTTGGTGCGATCTGATTTGCCGTTTGGCCTCCAGGGAGGGGGCCAAATCCTAATCTCTTCAAAATGCCATTATTCCTAGTAATGACTTGCCCGATTGGCACCAATTTTATATCATAGGTACATCTAATTCTAACAACCATTCAATGTGTCACCCGGGTCTTCTTTGATTTGACCTACTTTTCAAGGTCACAGAGGTCGAATGTATTGTAAATTGGCCATTTTGGGGAAATTGTAATTGCTTGGACCTACATCAAACCTAACACTACATGACACAATACCATGCTCTTTATCCATCTTTCCTCCACATGAGGTGAGCACAATGGCCCTGGCCATTTCATTTGTATCTGCTGCAGGCTTCACGTTTTGCACTTGTTTAAGGTCTCTTGGCACGTTCATGGAATCGTTCAGGAGCATATCCGAATATATTTGACGTGGCATTTTCTCAGTGCGCGCTAATTGTCCAATGGTTTCCTTCACGCGTTGGTCTGTTCGCACGTATTCGATATTGGACTTTTTTGCGTTCCCGTGTATGCTTGGTGTTGTGGGGTATTTTCCAATGTACTCTACAACCACAATCGTAGAACCGCCGTCTAACCAGGAAACACGTTTCTTGTAAGATATGTCTCGCCGAAGCGTGCTATGATTATGAAATTTCCTGAGTGTCGTGATTTCTCCTGCTTCTGGTTGGGGTTCCAAAGGCGTTTTCCCGCGGCAATAAAGTCCGTTCTTTTTAGCGACCAAGGTGACCATATTGTCCCTTTCTAAGAAGTCCACGTGCTTTGTAGACGATTTAGTTCCGTCCCAAACGCCGCAATCGTCCGAAAACACACTACGTTGTCCCCGACTCCTCCGTTCTACGTTTCTGGTGTTATCAATCGTGAAAAAAACGTTCTCTTTCTGTCCCAGTGGAATTGCGTCATGCGTTGGTGTTTCCGTGTTCCTCAGGATCTTCCGGATTAGTGTCTCTGTATCTAGAAATCGACCGTTTTACATCGCATCTTACAATCTGTCGTGTTCACGGTGTCTGGAGAGTCCGGAAGGCTGCTGTCGGCTGAGTTATTGAGCGTTATCGTTGGTGACCTCGGCGGCAATTTGACCTTGTCTGGAGCGATCAAAATCTCGTTATCTTTGACTTCGCTGTTGATCATGGCGGCAATTCGACCTTGTCTGGTGCGATCAAAATCTCGTTATCTTTGACTTCGCTGTTGATCATGGCATCTTGACTGCTGTTGTTGTCAACCAACAGCGAAGTTATTCCTATCTCTGGTAAGATAGGCGAAAATTCAACGACAAATGGCTGCTTTGGGCTTGAAGTGTTGGGTCTTGGGCGCTTATTTGATCGTTGGGTAGGTTCTGCTCGATTCCTCTTAGGGCGTCATCGGCGATAGTCACGGGTCGTCTTGGACGCTTATTTGATCGTTTGGTAGGTTCTTCTGCTTGATTCATCTTGAAAGGGCGTGGCGTGTCATCGGCGATAGTCACGGGGCTTTCCTGTGGTGCTGTCTCGTGCTTTAGGAGAGGTACAAAGTGGTTTGGCGTCCACGTCCCTCGTTCTAGTCCGTCGTGACCCCCCCCCCCCCCCGAGACAATTGACAGCTGGATCTTGCAAACCGTTGACCGGAGGGTAGATGGCGATTAGCCGCGTCAGCACGACTGTTGAAGGATCCATCCAGATGACTTTTTCCCTTGGACGCAGTCGTATAATGCGGCATCGTAGCTGGGGCAGAGTGATGTCTATACCGGATGGTCGTTGACTCTCTCATAGTGGTCTTGGTTGTTAAATATCTCCATTGCCGTTCGAACGCGTAACTCCTTGGCTAGGCCCGTGTTGTTGCAGAGAGTCACTGAAACAGACGAAAACAGACAGCTCCCGTCCCCTGGAACCACGACAGGCATTCTGTTCCGTTGCTTGCCACCTCCGCAGGTCAACAAAACCTTCTTGGCATGGTCGTCAACGACGTGATGATCCTGGAGAACAGTTAGTCGGGCAGATTTCATCAGTGGAGTGTGTCGCAGCAGGATTTCTTCAAGTTTGACGGCCTGTTCAAACCTTTCACGTGACACTTCCGCAGCATCTTTCAAACGTTGGTGTGACACGCTGAAGTCGAACGATTTCGGCTGTGATGGCAACGAAGTAAGGACGCAGGTAGTGCACCAGTATTCCAGTAACCAACTTCCCAGTTGCCGAGGTTTTCGAATTCTTTCTTTGTCAGGTCTTGGCACTTGTAATGGAACCAGGTTAGGCAACTTTCGCAGAATATCACATCCACTTCTCCGCATTTGTTCTTACAGGTGCCGCATGGCCACGACTTCTTCGTCTGTCTCTTGTACTTGCTGCTTCTGGCTGGCATTTTTACGATTCGATGAGGTACTGTGTAGTCGATAGTCGATACGAGTATGAAGAAATTCACTTTTAAACCAGTTCTCACTAGGCTAACAGCTGATGATTGGTTGGAACTGTAATTACTGCTGAGCGATTGGATAAAATTTAATTGCTTCTATTTCATTGGTAGTATGGTTGTGCTGTCAACAGCCTCCGCGTCTAATTACTAGGCTGGTTAATTGAGATAGTTAGCAGACCTAGGGTTGAAAACATCTTTGGTCAGAATAATTTTTGGTAAAAATAAAAACGATTGAAAGCAAGTCTATGCATGGTTCTCAGCCCTTTTGCTATGGTACATAACACTCAATTTTTACCCATTGTTTATTGAGTACTGGTGAATCAGTAACATAAAACCGAGGGTTATCCATTTATTGAGTTCAAGTGTGTTCAATTTAACCCAGTCGCCCGCTGAAAGTTCACAATAATACTCCTCATAATTTAAATAAAACGGCCCAAGTAAAATGAACAGTTTGTTACTGTGTGCCAAAGAAAATATTATATGGATCATATGGACTGGGCCTTTAATGGATGGACTGAATGAATGGATGGAACATGCATGTAACTCTGAGGTGTCCAGTCATAACGTCCCCCAGTCACAACGTCCCCCACTTTCATACTACCAGTACGTCCCCCTTCAATATGGGTGCAGCTATCTACATGGATGACAATGACCAGGCCTCTCAATTGCATGTTCCCCACGCCGGTAAACGTCGTATTGAAAGAGCAAAATGCCCAAATTAGACCCTTTAAAAATCCGCCCAAAATAGGCCCCTGCGCCCAAAATACGCTCAGCTGAACAGACACTGAACTGTACATATACAATAAAGTGTTATAAAATGAAAAAATCATGCCAAAAGTTGAAAATAAAGCAGGATTTTTTATCATTCCCAACTTGATCGGCCGACGAACTTACTGTACACGGGCATGTTTACAATGGTTCCTGGTAGAGATTTCCGGAAAACACATCATTGCGCAAGTCAAACATCATTCCATCACAGTTAGTCCAAGTGAATCCAAGAAGCCTGATATGCGTAAGACTAGCATGCCGACCTCGTCTCTAGTTTGAATGTTATGTGCATATGTACATGTTTGGCTCCCTATATTAGTAATTTGGGGACACGGTTTTTTAAACTAGTTTGTCGTCTGCTACAACTGTGAGCACATGGCACACTCTGCAGGTACATGTAGTAGAACTTATAAGGCCATGATGATCCATAAGCATATTTTATTCTTCTCAGTCTAAAAGTTAGATATTATAAATAAAAGTTCCTTCTTTTAAAGAATGAGAGTTTTAAAGTTATTATTTACATAACAGAATCCGCAAGTTCTTGAGAGGGATATCATAACATTATATTACCTTCCTTGCATTTTTTTACAAGTGATTGTGCTCCATCCATACAGAAGAGGCTATTATAGCGAGGTATAAAAAATGCCCAAAATAGGGTGAAAAAATACAGGCTGTATTGATCTCCATGTAACTGAAAGGCCTGATGACCGATGGTGAGATATGCCATGGCAGGAAATGAATACTTTGATCAACTTTATTTTGCAGAAAACAGGAGCCCTTACGAAATGCAGTGGTGTAGAAGGAGAAGGAGTCACTTCTTGTACTTCTACTTGTAATCCCTGGGTTGTCCTTTATTTCATTTTGTAGCATTTAATGTATATCTTTTGAAATAAATGACTTGTTTGATATGACTGTTCAATTCTGTCTGGTAACACCAATTGTTGAAAACCGCTTCATCTCATCACTTTCGTGAGTAAAACTAAGGGAGGGAGAGGTGTCATGACACTAATTGTTGGGCTCTAGGAAAATTCGTCCTCGGAAAACTCGTCCCCGGAAAATTTGTCCCCTAGGAAAATTTGTCCCCGGATAATTCGTCCCCGAGGATAATTTGTCCCTGGAAAATTCGTCCCTGAGGAAAATTTTGTCCCCAGAATATTTGTCCCCGGAAAATATGTCCCCTAGGATAATTCGTCCCTGGGAAATTCGTCCCCGACGATAATTCGTCCCCGGAAAATGAAACAAAAGTTGAAAGTTTCTGACATTACTTTCCAGTAATAACTACTACTTACTACTTTCGACTTTTCACATTCAGTGTTATATCTCTATTGACTACGCTACTAGCTAGTTACCTACTCCACTCTTTTCATAGTAGGTGGAGGTCTTAGAAAGTAAAGTCAGAAACTTTCAACTTTGTAAAATTTTCTGGGGACGAATTATCCTCGTGGACGAACTTTCCAGGGACAAATTATCCTCGGGGACAAATTTTCTGGGGACGAATTATTCTTGGGGACGAATTTTCCCGGGACGAATTTTCCTTGGGGACGAATTTTCCGGGGACAAATTATCCGGGGACGAATTTTCCTGTAACCTAATTTTTGACCATTTCATCACTTTCGTCAGTAAAAGGGAGGGAGAGGTGTCATGACACTAATTGTGGACCATTTCATTATCTCATCACTTTATATTAGTGAGTAGAAGGGAGGAAGAGGTGTCATGACACTAATTGCTGACCACTTCGACATCTCATCCGAGATCTCATCACTTTCGTGAGTGGAAGGGAGCGAAGGTGTCATGACACTAAACCAACGTTGAAGTCAATAAGAGAACTTTATATTTTTTATGACTTTGGGTATGAATTCACATGGGAAAGAATCTTGTTCAAAGTCTGATGATAGTCGTAGTTCCACCTATCATAAAACCCCGTGTTTTTTCAAGACCCGTGTCTTCGCCGTGTGTCATAAAACCCGCGGCGCACTTACACCTATCAGTTGTGTTAGATAATGGTTAATAGCCCCGGCGACAGGTGTGCTGTAGGTAGGGAGTTCTCCTGTGTTTCTTTCCCGTTGGAGGGGGCGCAATACCGAGGCAACAACACCGCGCCACCTGTCGCCGGATCTTAGAACTTGCAATTGCCGTGTCTATTCAGATTCCACCTATCAAAAAACCTGTGTTGAACACGGGTCTAAATTAGCCCCTGATTAGCCCCATCGAGCTCGATGGGGCTAATAGACACGGGGATTTGACACACGGGTGTATTTAGACACGGCAATTCATAGGTGTAAGCGCAAAAGACACGGGGATTTGATAGGTGGAAGTACGACTAATATCTCGAAACGAAAAGTTTTAAAATAGTTTAAAAATTCCATTACAACTAGCGCCAAAGCCAGCCACGTGCTATTTTCCTGCCATTAATGCTGGGTTCAGACAAGGCCGGACACGAGCATATGCATGTACAGTTTACAAGAAGCGACAACCACAACTAACAAAGATTGCCGACCTGCAGAAAATTGCGGTCGGTCAATAGATGTAATTATTGGAGTTGATTTGCTCAACTTAGCATCGTTCAAAAGTCTTGAAATTAACAGACGTGCTGTATGTGTATGTAAACAGTACAAATATAAATATTCTGATGATAGAAACACTATATTTTGGCAGCATTTTCCACAAGTCGGTAAAGGTCGGGAAAAGTCGGGGTAGGTCGGGAATTAGTATGACCCGTCTCTAGGCCTATATCATATGGGGTACGGTACAGCTTTATACAGCATGAACAGGCGCGGATCCAAGCGCCGCCCCCCCCCCCCTCCAACGGCTAATTTTTGGTCATCAAACATTATTTTTATCTCAAAATATGTTCGCCGCATTGTTCAAATGTGCAATTATTTATATATACAGCATACCTTCGGTGTCTATAGACCAGTTACTAGTACCACGCCCTGCATGCATCAATGTGCGATTGGTTATTATAGGTTTGCGTCTACGGGAGCATCCATTGGGCTAAGTGAAATGCCGATTTTTAGATCCCCTCCCCCTGTATGCACCTTGTACGCATTGCCTCAAACCTTCTCCCCCTACTATACGAGCGTACGCCTAGAGACCACTTTATTACTCAATGAATTGCCTATTTCCTTCCTGCTGCGCCACAGTTGGAGCGGCAGGCGGACTGCGCATTAAATGCTGACATTCGCAAGTGGGAAAATGGCGCTGGAAACAGCTATAAGCCTTGTAGTGGAGTGTCATCAGAACCCAGTCAAGTTTATCTCGTGTAAGTTCCAGCCTCATGAGCAATATCAGTATGATTCCCTTGATTATCACGGTAATCCATCATTTTTAAGCATTTTCTAATTTGTTCAGAAAATGGTTCTTGGGTTGCGCACGTACACAAGACTATATACCCCCCTTTTCCCCCTGTACGCATAGTGTACGGTTTTTCATAGACCCCCTCCCTCAGTGCGTACATACTTAATGGATGCTCCCTACGTGCTCCCATAATACAAGACAATACCAACAATGAATATTCATAGGTTGGAGGGTCGAGACCTATCAATTAAGTTTAGACGCGAGTATGTTTTTAACTCTCAAGTACATATTTGGAGAGGTATTGAAAAATATTTGCTGTGGCAATTCTACAGATATAAAGAAATTGTTTGATGAAAAAATTAATTTTGAAATTTGCTAATTTGGCAATAGGGGGCTTGTTTTGAGATTTTTCTGCCAGTTGGCTGAAAAGAGTGGAAATATCAATGTCTGTCCAATTTGTCGATTATCAAAAAATTCCGTGGTCAACTACCAGTTTACTTTTCACCATTTATTTGCCCGACTGTCCAGAATATCATATCAAAATTTCAGATTCACAACCCCATGCAGTATTTGATGCGTCGCGGTCAAACATTGACAATTTAACTGCTAAAAGGCATAAAAAATCAATGGTGGTCTTGCCTCCATTTACACTACATTTTTGGTCAATTTAGTGAAAAATTTGAATGTGCTCAAATAACTCTAATTCATTTAGAATATTGTATTGCTGATGATTTAAAGGGTAACTCGTGTCAAATTTCACCATATAATGTTTTAGCTGTTTTTGACAAATGACTACATCACTTTCTCATAAATTGGTAAGGTTTTCGAATCGAAATGCACATTTTCTAGAAATTGATGGTTTTAATCCCGCCCGGACGGCCTGTTTCGATGCCGTTGAAATCGCGCTACGCCGACGACGTTTTCGTTGATGACGTCACAACATGAACATTTTCGCGGTCGCCGTGGTTTACATTCCCGCGAAAAAAACTCATAAAAATCTTTTATTTACAACTTTATTTACAACTGCCATTGACCATTGACATTCCATCCTGTCCTTACACAATATATACACGATAAGAACTGAAGATTATGGAGAAGAAGAAGAAAAGGGTTGTCGGGTGGCGTTGTGCTGCGATGTTTTGCGGCAACACCAGCAAAACTGAAGGTGTTGGGGTTTTCTGTGGCCTGACCCTATCAAAGAACCGGGCAGTCACCATAAAGTTCGAGTCGAGAGGTCACCAGCCGGTGGATCATCTTCTCCTCCTGATGCTCCGCCGGAACACAACTTCGAAAACCAACTCCAAATTCGTCTGCCGTTGGCGGTCTTCCAGCACATTTGGAAAAAATCTCGAAGTAAGGGAAGGGACGGCCCCCCCCCAAGTCCACAGTCCTAGTCATTTCATCATAAATTTCCTAAGTCCAACCAGGAAAGTCCATCGCTGACGTAATAATAATTGTATTCCTAAAACTATTTTTAGACCTTATTTAATATTCATTAGATTTTCCTGAGCATACGCGAACTACTGCGGATATAGCTTCTTCCTAGAGCGAATAGGAAAATATTCGACGATCTGACCTGTTCATGTTGTGACGTCATGAGGTCATGTGACTTAGGCTGAAGTTACATAGACCTCACGTTTCATCGACTCACGACTCATTTGTCACTTGTCATTCGTGAGCTGATGAATGGACATTGGAAAACCTATTGACCTGTTCTCATTGAAGTGAATTTTGTAAGTTTTGCCCGCATTCGTCGCCTCACGTCATTTCATGTCATTTTACGCGTGAGGCGATGAATGGACATGTTCATTCTTTGTGAAATGAGCTGGCAAAGAAAGTGGACGTCCATGTGCATTTGTAGTGATATCGCCTTCGAAACTGTGAGTAAAGCTACTTTCCGGCATTTTCATTAGTTTACACATTAATACAATAGCTAATTTCGATTGGAAATGAGAAACAAAAAATGCAAAAATGCAGCACTTTTATGTACCACATTGTTCTCGTCCGTCGCCTCCGCTTTCGTTTTCTATTCTCCATCAGGAGCAGCATGGCTGCCATCTCTTCTTCTTCTGAGTCCATGTGCGTCGCCAAGAAAACCCAAGTGACAAATGAACGAGCGAAAAATGATCTGTATGTAAACCGCCGCGGTCACTCGTGACAAATGAGGAGTGACACGTGAAAATGAGCCGTGAGTTGATGAAAAATGTGGCGTGAGTAGCTCATTCCTATGTAACATCAGCCTAAGTCACTAACTTAGTGCGGGGTTTTCAAAACGTCTTCGGCAGTTGGCCAGTCTGACGCGATTAAAACAGCGACCAAAGATTGAATGATAAATGGCCTAGGAATGTATGCTGAATGAAACTGTTCTTGTATTTTTTTATGTATGTATGTACATGTACTAGTAGTTGAGAATTTGCTTCTTGCAGGATCTGCAGATTGAAATTGAATGCTTGATGTTAGTACGCATTGAGTGTGGCGCGTTTTAAACTGATTTGAATGCGTATTCGGGCCAGTGTGACGCGACCGTTCTGAAACTGGATTAACCAATTCGTATTCCGGAGAGCGCTCTACGGAATTCGGTTTCAATTCGCATCCAGTGTGAACACACCATTAGTGTCCTTGAGCGAGGCACTTTTCCCTACTTGCTTCTCTCCACCTAGGAGTATATCACAGGGATTTGAGGCAAAAACTGCTAATTAACCCTTTGGGTGCCGGCCGCTTATGTAACCCCTGTGCCGAGGCTTCTTAAGGAAATTTAATTTTCTTAAAGTTGTTATACTATTGCTAGTATGGCAAGCATATTGTAAATAAGACCCTATAAACCATAATAGTGATTATCATATACATATTTGGCCTTTGGCTAGTGTAGTGCTGCTTGATGCTGTAGGCCCTAAAAGTAAAACAGCATGATTACAATCACAGTCCAGCTCCGACCCCTGACCACCCCGAGACCCTCAGGGCACCTCCCTAGGGATACCCCACGAGACATCCTTTCACCCCTCACCCTCAAATCTAGTATTATATATCATGCCTACGCAGAAAACCATAGCTACTAGAACAATCCAGGCTACCATTTTTCACTTTTTGAATTTGGAGTTCAAGTCATCTATGTCGTCCCAGTGCTGCCATCTGAGAATTTTTAATCTAACTATATTTTAGAATTACCCGTGTGTAGGGATGTAGTGGAACGTCCAAATCAATGGGAATAACGATAAACCTTGGCACACTACATACATGAAATGTGGACATACGTCAAACGTCAATATGGCACACATAATTATTACCAAAAAGTGGACGTACGTCATACCTCTATAAGGCACCCAAAGGGTTAACAAGAAATAAAAAAATTCCATACCTATCATACCCCATACAACAAGAGAGTCAAGAGAGTGAAGGCCAGAACCAGACTTCTCGGGATATGTTAATTCAGACACAACTTATGACCCCAACAGTACATAAATATATTATCAAAGTTTGAAATTTCAGCAATCTTTTGTCTTAATTAGCCATCTTACTACAAAAGCCTGTAAATCTAACAGCCTGTAAATCTAACTTGTAATCCAAAACCGTCCCACACTTGTAAACATGTCGTAAGAGCCATAACTGTGGTTGAATTTCAAAAACCATTATGCTTCACAACCTTTGTCTTTATCAAGCTTACCAAGATTAGATTCGATCAAACAAACTTAAGTTATATCCGACTTTTTGAATTTTTTATCTCATATAAATTTGAATCGGGTCAACACGCCACCATCCGGAAAACACTCTATTTGCATGCGCAGCTACGGCGGGAGAATTGACCCGATTAAAATTTATGTGCGGTGAAATGTTCAAAAAGTCTGATATAAGTTTGTTTGATTGAATTGGTAAGCTTGACAGAGAAAATGGTTGTGAATGACCAGAATCTGGTTTGCAATTCTACCAGGTAGTTTGGCTCTAATGACATGTTAACAAGTCGGTGTCCGAATTAGTCAAAATATCAGGATTACAAGTTACAGTTAGTATGGGGTTTTGTGGCGGCCTCTTTTGTGTTAAGATGGTTAATTAAGACTAAAAATTGCTCAAATTTCAAACTTTGATATACAGTAGAACCTCCCCTTCGGGACACCTCTGCCAGGCAGACACCTCCGCATTAAAGACATGTTCCTTCAGTCCCGATTTTTTTCTAAGTCATTTGCTTTAACCAAAACCTCAGTAGGGCGGACACCTCTCTACTCCGAATTGCGGACACGGCCATGGTGACTTTTTGGTCCAATCACCTTGCAATTACGGACAATAAACAAAAAAAATGACTTCCCGTGTTCACTTAGGTAGTCGATTAGACCAAACAGGTGTGACATTTGCGTAATTGATGAACATAATTAGACACTAAGTTCAGTTAATTACCTGGTGGAGAAAATTTAATGTCCGTTGCTCTCCTAATTGAAACCAAATGTATCGTTTAATTATCTTCACTGTGCATCACATTACCAAGCTACTGCAGTTCATTGAGTTGTTTGTCACCTTGTGATCTAATTACAAAGAATAAAGCATGATGTGTGGTAGCTCAATCAAATGCACGCTGTCTATGAAGTATGTAGCGTGTGAACACAACCTGCACACATTAATTAGCATCGAAAGGATGTTTACTAATGAACCAGAAGAAGAAAAAAACATGCTGCAGTATTAAAGAAGCCACCCATTCCTTTTACATTCTTACAACATACATTTTTTCTGACCAACACTAAAATAATTGGGTCTCTGTTGAAGGGCAGATTTACTGTCTTGAGGTAAAAGATCTTGTTGCCTATGTGCTTTACAAGCCCGCTTCATTAAATTTTTTCTGGAGGCTTCGTCTGTTGATGAGATCCCTAACTGCTACTTCGTGATCTTCCTTGATTACAATTACATCATCAGTAAGATGGCAACATTTCTGTTTGGCTGGCAGCCTGCTGAAATATGTAATAATTTGCTCGGTGGTCAGCCAATCTTCTCTTCCAAACACTTTTCAAGTAAGTGATTATCACCTCTTCTGAACCCATTACAGGGGGAAAAGCTTTGTTCTGATTGAGGGATGGATCCCAGAGGATGGGTCAGGCTGAAAAAGTTATAATAAAGAATAGGTCAGATGAAAGAAATTGGTGAATTACACGTTGCACATTATACAGCCCTATGAAAAAATTTCATTGCTTCCTTTTATTTACTGGTACATACAGACTATTTATAAACAGTAAAATTCCTTGGTCTTGCCATTGCAAACAATTCTTCCAAGTACGATGAGCACACTCACTGTCACTCCTGCAACTAGAGATTTCCATGTCAACTGTGCACTAAAGTGTGCCAATAATCCAATGCTGTTATCGGCCTTTTACTTCATTATTCTACAGTGTACTTCACCTGTGGCTCATCTATCGATTCTGCGGGTGTTCTACCAGTTGCTTTGACTGCTTCTTTATGCTTAACCTCGCGGTTTACACAAATATTTGCAAAAATAGAACCCAATGAAGTTACTTCAATACAATGCTCATTAATTTATTATCAGTATTATTGTTTTGATGTAATGAGTCTATCCTGAGAAATGGATTTTACCAAACCCTTTATTTATTATTCTGCAGAACTCTGCAGAAAGAGGGCATTGCAACAATGGGATAGAAACAACAAACAAGTGGGCAACCAGCAACTCTCTGGTTGCTTTAATAGAATATGGGTGATGAATACTAGGTGTCACTGAGCCAATTCCTAAGTGTATACTGTTACTTGTCAAATGTATTTAGCGCTCAAATTATTTTATTATTGGGCCTTGGAAGTTGGAGGTTTTGCTAAATGGTGCAGAGAATACGTCAATACAAATTATCTGTGCAACAAAAGCTAGCCATAAGACGTAGTTCACACTAGGGGGTAGTGCTACTACCGTATGTAGACTCACTTGATCCTACCACAAGTAAGAGAGTGTTCCATTATCTGAAAGACTTCCATCGACATTAGGACTCGATGACATCTTAGTTTAGTCTCACTCTTGGCGTCGTGCAGTGGGTGTTGGCATTTTTGTGAGGCAATCTGATTTATCCCTCATTTGTATCAGTGACTTGGACATTCTTGTATCCAGATCCTCGCATGAATGATCAAAAATCCCCGCGTGAAGTGCGATTAACTTCCGTTCTCAGTTTCTGCATCTGGTTTATGCCCTCGACGTACCATGATCTTTAATTGTACCAAGTGAGTGGAAATGTCCTCGTTGCATAACTTCAGAAGGTTCATCCCAACATCCTATTTGTATATTTTTACTAATCCACACTGTATTGTGGACAGAAAGCCATATTACATCAGCTGACTTCCATCTCATCTGCCATTTTTAGCTCACCTCTGGGGAGCTTATACGACACTGTGGTGTCCGTCGTCGTCGTCCATTAGCGGAGCACGTTTCCTCACCGCTAGGGCTAGATGTCTAAAACTTGGTGTGATGGCAGCTTTGGGCAATATGCCCAGATGTATTTTACTTTTTAGCTCAGCTGACAAAGTCAGCGGAGCTAGTCAAATAGCTAATGGATTGGTGTCCGTCCTTCCTTCCAGCCATGTTGGGCATTTTGTAACCGTAGAACTGCGGCACTTCAAATATGGTCTTGTATGTTAACACTGCAGGAAAGGGTGCTTACAGAAAAAATCAGTGCGATTCGACTCAAATTCAGCTCCCCAGGTGGCAAAATGCGTAATTGACCAAACAATTTTTTGCCGCTCTATTCTAGCAAATAAAAGCTTGAAATAAACTTGAAGAGGTCTTCATGATATAGAAGTTTTGATATAAAATAGATTAGTGTCGATTTATATCACTAGTTGGCGGTAGTGGGCAAAACTGTTGTTTGACCCCGGATGACCCCGCTTTAAATTTCCCGCCCCGAACTGACATATCATCAAGAAAATGGCGGTGACCTTTTCTACCGGAGCGATGATTTTGTAAGTGACAAATTTTCTTTTTTAAGCCTTTACGGAAACGTATTTTGGTACGAAACTTCACACGTTTATAGAAAAGATCAACGAGAATGTGTTCAAATGCCCTCATAACGATGAGTTCAACAGAATTTGGTCAAAACAACCTTCGAATGGAGTCAACTTTCTTTGCGAAATTGAAGCGACGACCTCATTATTTATCGTAATTTATGCAGATCTGAGTCCAGCTGATGGGTGATGTTCTGATTTCTGTTCAAACTATTGGAAACTTCGGAAATTAGTTCTATTAGTTCTACTATTCTGCAGGAGTATATTATAGCCATTGATGTTGACAGCTAAAAGCACGAAAACTTTGTTCAGGTTTCTCGTCAAATCACGTGACCTCTCCAACACTCGATAATGCACTCTTTTCGTCCACGTTTTAGGCCAATCTTCGGCATGAACATGAAATCTAATAAGCGCAGTACTTAAATCAGATGTTTCTCTCGCCTTGAAAACATTCCTGGGTAAAATCCATTGAGATTAGCCGAGTTAATCTACTTTATCCGTGCCTAAAATCTCTGCCGCTGAATTCTATAAATAGAAACTATTAACATCGCGGCAGTGTGGTTCCCATTGTGCGCCTTCCCACTTCACAGCATGTCAGGAACTTTTACGGAGAGAGAGGGCGTGCGGTAAGAAGAATGGCCAAAATGACGTCACGTTTTCCTGGCAATGTCTCTTGCCAGACCAGTCAAGCATTGGGAAAGCATCTTTAATTCAGACAACGTTAGAACTAGAAAAACGAATATGTTAATTTGCAAAATTAAAAGCAGATTTCACCACTAACCAGCCAAATCGGAATACGACGGCGCAAAATGTTCTCGCTTTCCTCCTGCTAAAAAACCTTGTTCCCGCACTCCTATTTTAATTTATGCCAAGGAATATGATATGATCTGTTTTCACTTTTTTGTAATTAAATTGTATTCATATAATGAGATCAATAGTAGTGTCCGTGTCAGATCCCATCGTTCAACTAGTCTTCTCTCCCCAGGTGCCTCACACGGACCTTCACGTCCCCATACTCAAGACCAACTCTTACAATATCGCCCTCAAAACAACCCTGGAGTCATGAATTCACAGGTGCTCCTGTGAAATATCAGTTCTAGTTTATTTATCAAACTTTATCGAGGGTTATAGAATCGAATGGATGTGTCGATCGTCGGGGCGGATTGATATGTGGTTAGGTTGTGCGTCCAAGGCGATTAGGTCATTCAGTTAGTTTGAGAAAGATCATGATCATGAAGATGCGTGTTGTGTTATCATAACTGGAAAATAAGTTGAAGTTATTATTAGTACTACGATTCTCACATGAGTAAAAGGTAGACCTTTTAAGCAACACAATAATGTTACTCCCATAAAAAAACTGTCAATTCTCCTTACCACTCACAGAAGCCAAGCCATTGCTGTTAAGTTATGCAGGGGCTTAATCAATTACTTGCACTCCCTGTGGGGTGAATAACATTACCTTTTGAACAGCTGGCTGTAGGGGGATGATTGGAACAGCCGGTATACCTGCTGACCTGCTGAACCCAGGTTAATGTTATTTTCAATCCACGATTGCAGGTCACCTGATTTTCGAGATTTCGCGGGTAATGAAATTGTAAACAAACGCATGTGTGCAGTTCAAATGTAAACAAAAATGTATTTTGGTACTTTTGGTTGCTGGACTTGGGTTTTCCCGCAGTTAGGAGCTGGATCAAATTGGTGGTCTATTGTGCTGTTTTAGTCAGAGGTAGCCCTTTATTATGAAGGGATTTTCAAATTAAGGTGACCATGGTCTTTTATGTGCTCAGCTCACCACAGCTTTCAATACTTGATGTATCTGAAGAGGCGCGCGGAACCTGACATGGCCTTACCAAGGAGCTGCTCACTTTGCCTTTTTGGCTGAGACATTGCTACATGTAGGACTAGGAGGAGCACGCATTTTAAAGTTATGGTAGTGATAGTACAGTTGGTTCGAGCCATTTGAAAGCCGACATGTGAAGGCCTATCTGGGTTCTCCTTCTTCTCCGTATAAAAAGGGGCATATTGCTGACTAAGGAACAAGGCATATTGACATTGCCTCATCATCTCTATGGGACCAATTGATATACTTTTATATGCACGCATACATCGTGCCATTTCAGGGTCCGAATCTGTGGACAATTGGTTTGATTAATTTGTCTCTTCGATATTGCTCCTTTATTGCATTAGATTTTTATCGCTGAGAGGACAGGTCAATTTCTCTCAATAAAATTAATTTTGTTGACTCCTGTAATCTCTACCTTATTAAAAAAAAGAAAGTGGTGCTAGTCCCAAACTGGTAATTTCTATTTATTTTGACCTCTGTTAAATCAGGATACCTCTCAATTACAGACAGCATTTTGTATCCTTATGCTGTACAACCCAGCCTGGACATACCACAGTTGTCCATGGAGAAGTCTCATCCTCTCTGACACTTTTTTTTCTGTAAAGCTACTGATACAACATACTGAACTAGGGATATCTTCCGTTGCCTCCTGTAATATTTACATACCATGGCTGATTAGTTCAATCATATTTCATCCAGCTGGCAGCTCTGCATTGGAAATTTTAGTGGTATATCGTGTTCTCTTGACCTTCAAACAGTAGTATAAAGCCGATATTTACTACTTTATACCCTCAGTCCTATGTTATTAGGTCATCCAGCTGAGCGCCAGGCCCTTGGGCCTCTTGTTTTGTGATATGACCTACTTTCTGGCCTCCAGACGGCCATCTTGGAAATTGGTTTTTTGCCTTTTTGAATGGTTGTTCGTGGAGTGACAAAATTTTTATGGTTAAGGTTAAATGACATATCACCCGGGTTTTTGATTTGACCTTCTTTTCAAGGTCACAGAGGTCAAAGTTCACTAAATCACCGATTGCTGGCACGTTTCGTTTCTATTTGAGCTTTCTGCATTGACCCTTGGTCTCACATTTAATACACATTCACAGTACCCTATGATTTGACCTACTTTTCAGGGTCACAGACTGTGACCGAAGTCAAATGGTGTAAATTGGCTGTTTGAGGAGAGCTGCCAACCCGTTACGGATTTCCCTAATTTGTACGAATTTTGGCCAAAAAACGCATTTTAGCACGATGTTACAGATTCACCATAAAATATACGATTTAAAAAAAGAAGGTATTTTTTTCGTTCCGCCTGTTCAGCACGCCCAGTCTGCTTTTCATCTGTAACCAAACCTCTATCTCAACCGGTCCTGAAGCAGTTACACATGCTTAAAGCCTATATAATGTATGCTATTTTGCTGTCTGTCTGCTGACACCGAGTCCCGGTACGAGTTTGTTTCAGCGACCAGGAGATTTGAATTTCTTACACATAGCAATGATGGATTTTGCTTTGGGCTTTTTAGAAGAAGGGGTATTATTTTGTCATGCTATAAAAATTGCTGTAAATTGTAGAAAGTTGCTATTCCATACTCATGGGAAAAATGGGTTTCAAGCCTAAATGTCACCAAAATGTTCTCATTTCAACAGTAAGGAGTTTACGCAGAGCCGCACCTCACTGAGTCTGGGAAGACTCAACTGATAATTCTAGTTTCATGTGATTTTGAATAAAAGAAGTATTTTCGAAGTTATTGTGTTTTGCAGTTGATGTTTACGCGGAGGTCAGAGTTTATTAGTCCTTATGAAGGAACAAAAAAACCTACTGAAAGATGTGATAATGGGTCATTTATGTGTACCTGAAAAACCCTCTCAAAATACTGAAAAACTGACAAATTCAGGAGGGAAAATACTGAAGGGGCTATTTAGGGGTTGACAGCTCTGTTCAAGTGAAACTATGGCTCATTTCTTATCCGCCAAAGCTATATCAAAGCATGCATGTTTCTTAACCAGCATGAATTCTTAACCACCAAATATCTATACGGCGAGCACAATGGCCCCTGGTCTTTTCATTGATTTAATTTTCTACTTTTCTGTGGTATAGAAGGATGGGAGTTGGGTCTACTTTTGGTTAATCAATCATGTCATCATTAGCAGAATTGAGTCTTGTTTTCAGCAACATACATTTTTCAATGTGTTTTTAACCTTAACTTTGAGGTAAGCAATTGGATGAATCTTAGAGATGCTGATAGTGGAAAGGTCCTTTGGCAAGGCAGTGAAGATTTGTAAGTATGGTGAGCAGTTGCTCTTGATGCTGTTTTTATCGCATGGGTAGGAGCCATGGATCAAGTTGGGAAGGGAAATATGTTTACCCTTGTCCGTGCGTGCCTGTGTCTGACTAGAGCAATTACTCGCAGATGGTTAGTAGGATTGGTTTTATTTTTAGATAGCTGACATAGTCCTATTACTCCGAAACAAATGAGCGGATTGCAACCAAAATTCATGTGATTATGTATCTATATACTCTTATCAAATATCCCTAATTTTCATTCTAATCCCATGACAAATATGGCTGCCAGGCCGCCTTCTTGAAAATCCAACGAAGTCCTATTACTCCTAAACTGTTGAACAGATGTCAACCAATTTACATGTGACATATAAACTCTTCAATAACCCTAAAATTCAGTCAACTTTATAACCATTTGAAGTGCAAAAGGATGGTACCGGTAATTTTCTTTTGTGCAATTGAGCCGAGAAGAATAATATTATTCAATGGAATCAAAACTGCTGAAACTAGCCGAATTCGATTCCAAATATGGCCAGCAGGTGACTAAAATTGAAAACAATATCATGTCTGTGAGGGAGGTGAGCACAATGGCCCTGGCCATTTCATTTTAATTATGCTGATTCTATTTTCAGGTCTAATCCTGGCGGTGAACATGAAGGTATGTATGTAGTGTGTGCTGAGGAAAAAAATAATTGTTAAAGTTGACTTTGTACAGTTGGCTCTGGTTGCACTATATAAGATTAAAAAGAAGATGATGAAAGAGTGGAATTGCAGTTGTTGTCAGTGGCATGAAGGCCTAGTGTGTCAAAGGTTCTGTATCAATTTTGGACGGACCCGAATTCCAACAGGGCACCATGCCGCCATCTTAGTTTTTGCATACCGCCCCATAACTCCAGAACCAATTGAGTGACAGTTGTGAAATTATCTCTCGATTTTGGACCAGAGTGGAAATCCAAAAAGGCCGCCAGGCTTGCATCTGTTTTTTTTGGCACTCCGTCTCATAATCAGTCGACCAGTTGAGTGATAGGCCTGAAACTTCTATGGTGTTGGCCTAGTGTGGGGGAAGTTTCTTATTGATTCTGGACCTGACCCAAAATCCAATGGCAATATGGCCTCGAAGTGGCCATCTTTGTTTTCACAGCTCCCCTATCGATTGATGGGCAAACACGATATCCAATATGGTTGTCAGGCTGCCATCTTTGTTTTCCACCCCATAACTGGAGTAACCAGTTGCTTGTGAAAACTCCCTTGCTGCCTTGATGGCTGTGAACTGCTCAGGGATATGGGACAACCTGCATGACCTGATACATTTTGCGCATCGACGCATGTGCAGGTTGTCACTGAAGATGGATTGACTGGATTGCTACGGAAGCTTTGGTCAGCTTGACAATGTTTATGCTTTTTGGCTCACTGTAGGGGAGTCTATACAATACCGCATTGTCTTCCGTCGTTCCTCCTCCGTCTGTATCAAAAACAGTGGCACGTTTCTTAACCGCTAGGGCTATGAACTTGAAACTTTGTACACATACCCCCCACGTCAGGTGACTGCTGACTCTGACTTTCCGTCCGATCTGATTCTCGGCTTGGCCACCAGGGGGCCAAAAGTTAAAATCCTATAAGCAACTCATTTTTGCTTAAGATTTAGATTCTCCTAGCAAGGATACATAACATGTCTTACAGGTTTTTGATTTGACCTACTTTTCAAGGTCGCAGAGGTCAGATGACGTAAATTGGCCGTTAGAGTGTAATTGTGGCAGGTTTCTTAACCACTAAAGCTATGAACTTTAAACTTAGTTCACATGACCCGTTACAGCAGATAACCTCTGACACCGAATTTCGATCTGATCTTGTTCTTGAATTGGCCACCAGGGTGCCAAAACTAAAATGATAAAAATAGCAATATCTCGCTTATAAGTGACTTGTTTTCAATAATATTTCTATGGCTGGTACTCCAAGCAAGGATACACCACATGTTATACCAGTTTTTTTTTGGACCTACTTTTCAAGGTCACAGAGGTTAAATGGCGCAAATTGGCTGTTTGAGTGTAACTGTGGCACGTTTCTCTATCCCTAAAGGGGGCCTATCATATCTCAAGTTCCTTACACGTACCCAGTTCCTTGCTTTGGCATCACCACCCCCGTCTGCATCATCCGACCAACTTTCATTATCTGTACTATCATGCATTTTGTAAATGCATCACATTCACAATCAGAATCACCCTCCGATTCCGCACCTGAAACCTCGAAACCAGCAGGATCAACACTTCCCAACTCTCGACCATCAAAGGACGAGGGGTAGATCCTAGCTCCAGGAAACGCCTTACTAGCTCATCGTTCCACGTGGAAAGAGTCGCTGCGTGGAGAGCTAACTCGGGTCAAATCAGAGTCAACATCAGAAAAGCGCGATAATTCTGTCAGATTTTGAATTTTTCCTTCTTTTGTGCAATTCGTTGATGGAAACTACCCTTGTAGAATAGGAGTTGACTGGACAGCTGACAGCTTGGTAATAATGCCGTGAATAATGCCAATGTTCCATCGAGGAGTTGGGTTTGGGGCGGGGCTGATTTTTCTTTACCCCTTTTTGGCTCACCGTAGGGGAGTCTATACGATACCGCAGTGTCCGTCGTCCGTCGTCGTCCGTCGTCGTCCGTCGTCGTCGTCGTCGTCGTCGTCGTCGTCGTCGTCCGTCGTATCCTAGTTCAAAAACAGTGGCACGTTTTTTAACCGCTAGGCCTATGAACTTAAAACTTTGTACACATGACCCCCTAGGTCAGATGACCCGTGACACTAAATTTCTGTCCGATCTGATTCTCAACTTGGCCACCAGGGGGCCAAATGTGGATATCTAAAAAGTGTGATATCTCGCTTATTAGTGACTTGTTTTCGATAAAACTTTTGTGGTAGGTACTCATAGCAAGGATACATCATATATCTTACGGGTTTTTAATTTGATCTACTTTTCAAAGTCGCAGAGGTCAAATGGCGTGAATTGGCCGTTTGAGTGTAACTATGGCACGTTTCTCAACCACCAAAGCTATGAGCTTGAAACTTGGTACATATAACCCCCTATATCAGATAACCTCTGGTGCTGAATTTCAGCCTGATCTGATTCTTGACTTTGCCACCAGGGGGCCAAAACAGAAAAAGTAAGAAGTGCAATAGCCTGCTTATTAGCAAATTGTTTTTGATGAAATTTTTATGGCAGGGACCCCTAGCAAGGTTACCTCAGATGTTGTACGATTTTTCGGATTTGACCTACTTTTTAAGGTCGCAGAGGTCAAATGGCGAAAATTTGCCGTTTGAGTTTAACTATGGCACGTTTCTCAACCGCAACAGTTATGAACTTGAAACTTTGAACAAATGACCCCCTAGGTCAGTTGACCTTTTACACTGAATTTTGGTTCGGTCTGATTATTGACTTGGCCACCAGGGGGCCCAAACTCAAAACTCAAAAAGTGTGATTTCTCGCTTATTACTGATTTGTTTTTGATAAAAGTTTCATGGTAGGTACTCCCAGCAAGGATACATCACATATCTTACAGGTTTTTGATTTGACCCACCTTTCAAGTTCACAGAGGTCAAAGTTGAAAACTTTACCGTTCTTGGTACGTTTTGTCGTTGTTCAATGTAAAGAGTTTTAATTTTGGGTAATGATGCATCTAAGAAGCCACTATTTGTGTGCCAAGTTTCAGCCAGATCGGAATTCAAATATGGCCGAAATTGCATGTTTTGTGGGTTTTTCCTCGTATTGTGGCAATCCAAAGGTCGTGAGTTCAAACCCCGGTCAAGGACAGCCAAAAATATTTTTATTTTTCATCTTTTCCTTTTTTCTTTTCTGAGTTCTATCTTACATTTTCTTCATTTTTTGATTTTATTTGGTGCCATAGATTTAATTAGGCGGCCATCTTGGAAATCGTTTTTTTGCCGATTGCTGTAGTGTAACGAGTGATGAAATTGTTATGGTCAGGTGGATGTCTACATCACATATCACATATCACCCTGGTTTGTTATTTGACCTACCTGTCAGGGTCACTGAGGTCAAAGTTAAAAATATATTCACCGTGACCATTGTCATGGAGTGGCACGTTTCTTCACTATCATTTTCACCTAGACTCTACAAGCTTGGAACCACAAGTCTCGGATTCACCACTTGGCCAGGGCCGGCTCTGAACTGGTCACAGATGCATGTATAAATTATGAGAGGCTTACATACTGTAGCACTTTCTGTAACTGTCTACTAAAAATACTTACGGTGAGCACAATGGCCCCTGGCCGTTTCATTCTTTCCGTCATGGTTTTAGACTTCATGACTGTAAAATCGTTATAATTAGGAGATCAAAGTCATAGAAAAATACAACCTTCCAAAGTCGTTGGCAGCTATGGCATTTTGCCCCCCCCCCCCCAAGACCCAAAGTTAAACTACAGCTACAACCCTGGGGTTAATACCAGTGTTAGCTGAAGTTACTTGTGGCCTTTCATTTTTTATGATCCAGGAGTATGATAATTTCATGCTCAGGCCTTCATTTCTTTCCATTCATTATATACATCTGTTTAAATTTCCAGCAAGAGTGCCGAAGAAAATTTTGAAGTGCCGAGCTGTCTCAAGAGAGATAAACTTTTCATCTGAACAGGAAATGCAGCATTTTAGATTAGAACAGAGAGTCATGTTTAAAGGAAAATGTCTAGAAGGTATGATACATCTTTTGTAAGACTAACGGAACAAGTAATCAAGAAATGAAATCTTGTAAAACAAGAAATGAGTTAGATAATCAAGTTAGTTGGGAAATGAACCTGGTTGGATTGTAGAATTGCAAATCTTGTTTTAAAGGTTAAGTCAGCCTGGGTGGAGTGTGTGCCAACTGTATGTGCTGTGTGATTGCTTATGTTGCAAGGAACTTCCTCTTTTGTGGCGCTTGACTGTGGTGACCTCCAACTAAAGTTTATCATTTAAAGGGGTATCTTGTTGTTAATAAGGGTAATGATGATGTGAACTTCCTGCTAATGGAGATGCTTGACTAGGCTGACCTCACGCTGTATCAGTTAAAGGGGTATCTTGCTGGAAGTTGTTGTCAAAGGGTAATGATGCTGGGAACTTCCTGCTATAGGTGGTACTTGGCTAGACTGACCGCACGCTGTATCATTGATGGGGTCTCTTGTTGGAAGTTGCTGTTAAAGGGCAATGATGCTGTAAACTTCCTGCTAAGGGGTATTGATGCTGTGAACTTATGCTTAAGGGCAATGATGTTGTGATCTTCCTGCTATATGTGGCACTTGACTAGGTTGACGTCAAATGCGCATTTTCTGATGTATGCAATGAGTGAATTCGGCAGCCATTTTTTATGTGTGTGGGTCAACATGCAAAATGCTTGCTAGATGCATGGGCGACGTCGCGTCAGTGACGTCACAGCCAGTGTTCAGACTGGCACACGGATGCGTGGTGTAATGGAGTTTAGTCACACTACATATTAAATGTAAGCTGAGCACCGCCTAGCAGTAGGTTCACTCCATCAATACACTAACAGCAACTTCCAGTAAGACTAAGAGAACCCTAGTCAAGTGCCACCTAGCAGAAGGTTCACAGTACATTTACCCTTTAACAACTTCAAGCAAAATACCCCTTTAAAAAATACGATTTAGTTCAACCTGTTCAAGCTCCACCTATTGAGGAATAGTGGCGTAAACTCAACAGACAGAATTTATTTACTCTTCTATTCAAACTCTACCGGGAAGTCCAAATTATCATTACCAGCAAGAGATCAACTTTTAGATAATTTAGTTGTGAGGTCAGCCTAGCCTAGCAACCTATAGCAGGAAGTTCACAACATCATTACCCCTTTAACTGCAACTTCCAGCAAGAGACCCCTTTAAATGATACAGCGTGAGGTCAGCCTAGTCAAGCTGCACATCATACCAGTGTCTAAGATTTAGGGAGACTGAAATGATTCTGCCCATGTCCTTATCATAGCTTAGATTAGTTGTCCAGGGGACTGTCGCCTTGGAGCACCTAGGAGACACCCGTGGCCAAGGCGATTGTTGCCTATAGCGGACCTTATTGTGTCAATACCAACATCAGCCAAGTATACATATTTACATTAGCTAATATTTACATGTTTGTAGCATGGCAATAGTAGACTGTCTGTAGTCCAACGCTACACTACATGGTTTTCAAAAGCAGCTGGTGGCCAGCAGGTACATTTGCGGTTGGCTCATTTTCTATTTGCTGTTACTTGTTAATTGGTGGCATCATGCAAGATTTTGATTTATTATGCCCTCGCCCAACAAAGTTGAACTTGGGGAATTATGTTCTCAGCTGGTTTCTGCATCCACACTCTATTCCGCTCAATAACCACTCCTCTGGTGGATTTGCAATTTTTGTCGGATAAAGGCCTAGTGTCTCGAAGGTTCCCTTTCGATTTTGGGTCTGAGCCCATATCCAAAATGGCTGCCAGGCTGCCAGGCTGCTAGGCTGCCATCTTGGTTTTTCACATTCCGCCCCATAACTCGGGAATCGATTGAGTGACAGACCTGAAACTTCTGTGGTGTGATGAACTAGTGTAGGGGAGGTTCCCTATGCTGCCATGATTTATGTTAGCAAATATTAGAACTTGCTTGAATCAGCTGAACAAATTTATTGATATTGGTAAAATATCACTCCACATTACGATTGAAAAAACTTGAAAACACTTCTCATACTTGAACTGATTAAAACAGTAACATTAGACATTACTCAACTCATCTTCTAACGTGTCAGAGGTGTCAAACCTACCTGACATCCAGGGCGCCGCTGACTGAAATTTTCTTTGATGATGGTGGGATAATTAGCGGTAATTGCTTTCAATAATAAAGTGTGAACTTTTGGTTGCAATCTAGCAAAGGTGAGAACAACTTTATTCATTAAATTGCAAATGAAAATAAAACATAGGAGAAAATATGCTTTTATTAGCAATGATAGTATGCAATACGTGAAGCCATGCAAACAAAGCAAATAAATTCCTATTTTACATGATGCTGCCAATGGACAAGTAACAGCAAATCGACAAGTGCGCGGCTCGCAAAATGCCCCAGGGAAATGTTGCCCCGACTTTAAGCGGATGAGCCAAATCACATGAACAAAAAATTGTCAGAACTCAAAATAAAACATATAATAAATCTGAAATATCGACAAACTGTTCATGTGACGCATGGAAACATTCAACCTTGGTCCCTTGAGTGGTCGTATTACCGGGGTTCCACTGTATATGAACTGATGCCCATATCTAGGCTTCACATCCAGTGCTGTGTTGGTGATTACGGAAGCGTCACTGAGGCCTGCTGGTAGTCTATCATATCTGAGGGCGTTTGAAACATGCCTGATCGGTCGTTCGTAGTGTTTTCTAACCTGGCCGTTAGGGGTTTTATGCATGCATGTCAGCTTGAGTTTAAGTAATTCATTGGACATCTGGAAAGATAATTAAATGTGAATTGTGAAAGAATTGTGAGAGAAAAATGCTCGTAACTCCTAAACTGTTGAACTTATACATGTTATGGAAACATTTATTGATGCTTGAACAAGGTAGATATGGCTGTCATGTATGATATAGAAATGGGAACTGGTCTTCCCTGCCCCCTGCGAGATGGGGGTTGGGGGTGGGCAAGTTCAAGCGATTGATTGGATATCTACAAAATCGAATAAATGGTCAATGTGAAAGACTGGTCTACCCCTTGCCCCCCCCTTCCACAAATCCATGCTAAAAGAGTGGGGGCATTTCTGCTTACAGCTACTTTATTTCCTTACAGAATGGTACTTTGAGTTTGGTTTTGTGATTCCATCCTCAACTAATACATGGCAGTCAATCATTGAAGCTGCACCTGAGAGTCAAATGATGCCAGCAAGTGTATTAAAGTAAGTACACGGGTGGGTTTGCAATGGCACGTCTTTTGGACCTGTCTCTGAAATTGACCCTTAGATATCAAAGCTAATGTTGTTACGAACCTCATTGCTCCGCTATTTTTTCTTTTTTGGCAAACTTTTCATAATATTTGTGAATGTAGTGGTGGATGTGAAACTTCCTGGCTTGGAAATCGTCTTGTCTTTCACCTCTAAAGCAGTGCAATACATTGACACAAACTCATATGGTGACACAGGACACCTATGATCTGTCAAGGTCTAACATCTGCACTCTTCTGTTAGTGAGCCAGAATGTTGAAAATATTTTGCCCCTGAACGATATGGGTATGGACCAGGGCTTAGTTAAGGCATTCATGTTCTTGCAGCATCATTGAAAAGTATTTTCGTCTTCTTTGCAGTGGGAATGTTATTATAGAGACTTACTTCTATGATGGAGATCTATTAGTCAGTACATCAAAGGTGCGGATATTCTACGTGTAAAACCCGCCACAGAGGATTTATGGACAACATTATTTGACTGCATGGGCCTCATTTTGTAAAGATCTTTTGTAAAAGTAGCCGTCCAAGAGATGCAGTGAATGAGTGGTGATAAAGGTTCCAGACCAAGTTGAACTAGGAAGGTTTGAATGTGGAATTCAGCTCAAGCTCTGCATCTGTATCTCTCTAGTCGCCAGAAGAGTGCTCATGGAGAATGGCCAACTGCATGTCACAACATCATAAACACAGGCGTTTGAGACTTCTGTTTGAGGAACAAATAACTTGAAATCGTGTAAGAAGTGTTTGATAGTTTCACATAGAATATTTAGTTTTCTTTATCAAACGTGTCTATTATTGGAGTTGGTTATTAACGTTGTGCGTGATATCTGGTTATTGTTGCTCAGTTATGCTCATTTAGGAATGTTTTAGTCTTTCGAAAAGTATTCGGCTTCGTGATTGCGGCGGGCAGAAAATGCATGCTGACCTTGGTCTGCAGACTGGGGATTTTCTCAAGAGTCAATAGAATTTACTAGGTTATTATCTTAAGAGACCTTCTCAGTAGTTGTTTTGTGGTTTGTTTTGACGAAAACTAAGGGAATTATTTTAGCAATATTGATGAATAAATATATATGTTATGCCCAGCACTATCAGTCCTCTTCGAATCAAGAGGTTGGAAAATGCATACAAAATGAAATTGTGTGACAAACCATAAAAACCAATTTTTGGCAGGGAAATTCCTTTAGGTTTGACCTAATTACACATTTCAAACACATGAATTGATTCTGTGCCTTCAATGAACCTCAAAAAGACTAGTGGTAGTGGCATTGATATACAATCTGTTTCTTGTCACAGTTGGATTACGGTTTCTTTTAATTAGAGTTGCCCATGAATCCACCACTTGTGATTACGTAGTAACGCCTTTTAACCCATTCTTTCAGTCCAAATAACAAATTGTCCTCCCGTTAATTGCATCATTGATGCGCTACCCAACGCACAAGTTGAGTGTAGGTTGCGCGTAATTTACGAATAACTTACAGAGATAAGCGCGTCATTGGCACGCAACTCGTCGTACGTACGTTGCATGTCAATGACACAAAGCAGGGCGGATGTCAATATTGTGATTTGGACAGAAGCTCTGGAATTCGAATTGGTATTATTAACCCTTTCGCTGGGATTATGTATGGTCATTCATTGCAATGAAAATCTACTGCACTTAGCATGTTGAAATGAACTATAAGTTACAAGTTGTTCATCCAATCTCAACCTCCCCCGACCCTTATTTGGGCCAAACCGTGTCGTGCCAGAAACTATATTTACACCTGTACACGGCTATCTGAGATGATTCACTGGTAATTCGGACTTTCATTGAAAGAATAATCTGAAACATAGTTGGCACAAAGCAACTGTTGAGATGGTCCCTTGGCCCTTAAATATTCGTAAACTAAATTCTACTGACTCGTGAGAAAATCCCAAGTCTGCAGACCGATCTCAGGATGCATTTTTGGCTCGCCGTTCGTGATTGCCCCTGTCCTGTCTTTTGACACATTTTGAAATTCCTTCATTATGCTAGAGCATGACAGAGCAACAAGTTTTTTTGCTTGGCACATGAGAATGCTAGATACTTTGCAGTTGAATTTAAACCACAGGAACCTGTACCCCAGAGACCCAAAAATCCCTGAGACCAGTAGACACCCCAGAGAACATATAAGAAGTAAAGAAAGCAGACTTTTGGAGAAAATGACAATACTGTCCTGAAATGGTCTATGCGGAGATGCAAAGTGACCCGCAGAGCACCTAGTACAGCGAGGCATGTTCTCTTACAAACATACGACATGTGTGACACCTATATGCATTTGTCTTTCACTATGACCCATTTTTATCCTGCTTCAAAACAATCCTAAATCCAAGCAAAAATCAGGAAGAGCTGAATCGACCGGTATTTTCATTGCTTGTTGGTGGTGGTTGATTGAGGTGTGTAGTTGAATGGTGGAAAATTAGCAAGTATTAGTACTTGCTTGAATTAGTTGTACAATTTGTTCTTTGCATCAGTTCATTGGCCATTTTAGTATTGCCGTTCCCCAATGTTGACTTTCTTTACTTCTTCTCAGGGTTGTCTACTGGTCTCCGCGATTCTTGAGGTCTCTGGGCAGCAGGTTCCTATGGTTAAACAAGTGTTCTGAACATTACCAAAACATTTTTGACAAAGCATGTTCAATCCCACCAGAAAGTAAATGTCCGCCTTAAAATAAACCACAGAGATAAAAAAATACGATAATTGAATGCAGAAAATGCTATATTTCTGTATTTTGTTGGTCATGTATCTGTTGTATTTGGGTCCAGCTAATCATGTCTCTTCATTATGTAAGAGTCAATTTTAAAAACGTCCAAAAATTTACTTTTTGGCTCAGCATGGGGAAGTCTATATAATAATGCAGTGTCCAGCGTCCGTCGTTGTCACCCATCGTCCGTATCCTGTTTCAAAAACCGTGGCACATTTCTTAACCACTAGGGCTTTGAATTTAAAACTTTGTACACATGACCCCCAAGGTCATGTGTACAAAGTGGATGTGTACAAAGTACAAAGTACAATGTGGACCTCTGACACTGATCTTTGGTATTATTTCTATGGTAGGTACTCCAAACAAGGATTCATCACATGTCATACGGGTTTTTGATTTGACCTGCTTTTCAATGTCACAGAGGTCAAATGGTGCAAATTGGCCAAGTATAACTGGCACGTTTCTTAACCCCTAAATTTATCAATTAGAAACTTGGTGCACCTGACCCCCTAGATCAGTAAACCTCTTATGACAATTTCGGTCCAAACTGATACTTGACTTGGCCATCATGCCAGGGAGCCAAAACTGACAAGGTAAAAAGTGCAATATCTCGCTTCTTAGCGACTTGTTTTCAATAATATCTTTATGGTAGGTACTTCAAGCAAGGATACATTACATGTCTTGTAGGTTTTTAATTTTACCTACTTTTCAAGGTCACAGAGGTCAAGTGGCATGAATTGGCCGTTGGAGTGTAACTATGGCACGTTTCTTTACCATTAAAGCTATTAATTAGCTATTAACTTGAAAGTTAGTACACATGAACTTCTCGGTCAGATAACCTCCGTCACTGAATTTCGGTCCAATCTGATTCTTTACTTGGCCACCAGGGAGCTGAAACTGAAACGGTAAAAAATATTAGACCATATCCTCATCCCATAGACTTCGTCCATTGGTTGTACTCAGCCGTGACCTACTTCTTCTAAATCATGACTTGCAGAAGGCTGACATTTGGCTATATGATTCCTTATAACCTACTATCATAAAAAATCTGTCGAAGTCTCCCATTGCACCCAACATTTGGCCATTTTTAGTGATTTTTGTCATTTTGGTGCCGTGCTGGTAATGGCGCTACCGATCGAAAAACTGGCTTCAACTTAAGATTGATCTGGCAGCCACGAGTGGCAGGGAGGCAGTTACTTGGATTGGCCATTTCCAAGAAATATCTCTTGAATGATCTAAACCTAATCTAAAAGCAGCTACTGTGCTCTCGGACTGTAAAATGTATGCTAATTTTCTGCTGAACAGTATTCCCGTACTGAGAGTGTACATAATGTATGGTGTCTTTCTGGAGACTCTGCTACTTGGTATCTGCATAATTGATGCTAGTGCACATCAGTGTACATCGATTTTGCCGATTGAATGTCCTCATTGGACAAAAACAGACTCGACCTTATGCTTTTAAAAGCTTGGAGTGGTATTAAATTTGTTCTAAACATAATCAGAAGAAGGGATTTTGGCAATATAGAATGGCCAAAAATAAAATTGTGGCGCATCCCTACGAAGTGTTTTGCTTTCTTTGCAGGACTTGCTTAAAACATGTGCTGATTTATATTGACCATTACACAAGTCCCCCACTTTCCAGGATGTGGTCTACAATTTGCTGATAAGCGAATTGCCAAATTCTACTTTTGAAGATTAATTGTAGTTCGCTACAAGCAATTGTTTTTTTCAGACAGCTGGTGACCTTTGGGAACTCCCCCATGACCATGGTCAGCAATCATGCAGTCAGTAAGGGTCGATATAAATAGGATAAGATTTAATCTCTGTAACAACCTCCAACTTTTAATCACACTCCGTATATGAAGTAACAATCGGATGGATCGAGCAAAGCGTCTCGTTTCTGTTTATTTTTGTTCGGGCAATGTACGTGAGAAGTGAACAAATCGCGACTAAGAGTAGGAACTTGCCGCTTACATCAATAACAATACAGAACAAGCGGAATATTGAAGAAAGCTATGATAAGTTGTTTGCCACAGACAGATGATTTTTTCTTAACAATCGGCTTTTTCAAGCTGTTATTTAATGTCTTGTTTAACAAATTCTGTAACTAATTGCCATTCGATAATCCATGAGTTTAGTACGAAGATATCCCAAAGGAAATGGATAGACAGAGTGCGGCACGCTGGTGAATATTTCTAGGAACTTCCAAGAAATTCGCGTGCAGACTCCCCGATCTTCATACGGAACTACACCTTGGCCCCACGCCATATCTACCCCTGCCCCATTCATCCACCACTCCCCTCATCCACAAACAGCAAGCCCCACCCAACCCCTCCGCACCTTACTAAAGCCTGAGACTCCAGAGTCTGGCAAGACACAACTGACATTTCTAGTTGATTCTAATGTTACACCGTGTGAAATTACGGCACTGGTCCCTCGACATGACCCCATCCCTATCAATGCACAGGTGACATCATCTGACCATGTCTCCTGTTGATTTGTCACAGTGTGGAATTAAACTGCTGACAATCATTGTATACCAACTCACCCGTGAAAATAAATGCATGTGTAGGGTATCATTTAAAAGACTAAATCAAGCTCTTTCTAATGACATGTTACACTTGAAATAAAATTTTGTAGTTTACTTTTAATCGATGATACAATGTGGGTATACTTTTTTTAGACACCCTGCATATGGGGAATATGTATTACAACAATGTCAGACCAAGACATGAAAATTAGAGTGCAGATTATTCTTTTTGTATTTCTGATTCCCACCAAGAACTGTTTCAGCCAGAAATCTAAGTAAATAAGATCTGATATTTCCCAAAAGGGCCAAATGCTGTGTCGTATTGAAAATGCCTTGGAATCAATCAAAAGTGGCGGGCTGTAATATGTTTTCATACGTGTACCGAGGGCAGAGCTTTTTGGCTTACTTGTTTTATACAAAGATCGAGCTTTTTTGCATAGGGGAGAAAGGGGCGTGTCCGTCCCCTTTTTCATTTTTGTCTCTAGCTCTCAACCAGTTCCCTCAAATCAAGTGATTTCTTTTCCATAACATAGCTATAACTTATAGCTTTGAACAAAATTCTGTTTCAGACATATTGCCCTTGTAATCTTTGATCAAAATGTATTGGAAAAAAATAGGCATGGTAGGCGAACTCGCCCCGTGCTGGGGCGAGTTCGCCCCCTAGTGAGGCGAGTCCGCCGCTGCGCGGCTGACTCGCCCCATATACTGCAAAAAAGCCTTGAAGGACGTTATAAATGTTTTATTTCAACTTTAACTTCAACTTTAAAGGTTTAAACAATAGTAACAATGTATAAAACAGGAGCTCATGAGCTGTCAGTCCCTATATTTTTGCAATTAAGTAGACATTGTCATTTAAACTCTGTGTTAAGATGCCCAGCTGACGGTAGGTGTACTCAACCCAAGTCCTGCAAATGTCTCCAACTCCAAATGTCAAACTGTAAACGTGTCTAAAACTCCAAATGTATCTAAAACTGTAAATGTCGTTAACTGTAAATGTCTCTAAAATTTACTCTGTCTAAAACAATTGATTTATGAGTACACCGTATTAACCAACTCGGTATATCTGTCTATGCCTGTTGGGAATATTATGTGTAAACATCATTGGGATCGTTGTCACATTCATGGCATATGTAGTAACCACTCCTAGGCCCAATGTCTACAGGTGGATCACATGCTGCAGACAGTGAAGACGGACATGTGTCATTGTTTTCAGCCATATCTGAAGGTTCTGCAGCTGGAGCATCGGACTGTAGAGATGAAATAGGCATGTTTATGTTCCCTTGCGTGTCTCCCTGGGGTTCTGGCGAAATACAATAGAGTCCTGAATAATGAGCATCCAGTCCATCACCACTTCTTAGCAGCAAGATAGTGGTCGTAGCCGCCACACCAGAGCGACCGGGAATAATCTGGGTTACATCATATCCTCCGTCTTCCCTTACTTGGTATACATTTGCATTGATACAGAGGGCATTACAGAGAATTGCCAGCGCCATGTCACATGCATTCGTGTCATATTTTTTATCAAAAACGAAATATCGAATCCCAGAGACAATGTCAGTCTCAAAGCCCGCATAAAATGCTTCATTCTCGGTCACTTCTTGCATTAAACGATCACATAGACTAGAGTATGTGATGTCCTTGAAACATCCTCCATCTGCATTGAGACTGGCCTCTGCAGCGTATAGTAGGCAATGGCCATCACCACGAACATCAATCACATTGAAGTCGCTTTGCTCAATACATATTATAGATTCACTCGACTTTGCGTTTGGCGATTCCCCATTTTGTCCAACGGCATTCTCTTTTTGTTTTTCATGTGAGCTAGGCCCCATTGTTGGGTCCGGTCTGTCTGTAACATAGGATGGAGCAAAGTCATCTTCCGTGAATATATTCGGGTTGAATGGATAGATTCCCGCCTTAGCAAATCCCGAGGCGATATTGCTTTGGTTGAATGCTTCCATCCATGGTTGACAAATGATTTCTGGGAGATCATAGATACTGGCGGGTCTACCAGGATGAGTCCGCATCCAGTTGGCCATGGATGATTTCATCTTGGTTTTTAGCTCACCTCTTAGCAGAGGTGAGCTTATCCCATACCGTGGCGTCCGTCGTCCGTCGTCGTCGTCGTCGACGTCGTCGTCGTCGTCGTCGTCGTCGTCGTCGTCGTCGTCGTCCGTCGTCCGTTAGCAGGGCACGTTTCGTGACTGTTAGAGCTATTGAGTTGAAACTTGGTACACATGTACCCTTATGTAATGACACCTTGGAGACCAAGTTTCGGTCCGATTCGTTTCATGGTTTGGCCACCAGGGGGCCAAACGTTAAAAGTGAAAATATGCAATATCTCCCTTAATAGTAGTCGGGAAATTTTGAAAAAAATATGGTAGGTACTTCTAGCAAAGGTGCATCATATATCCTCCGGGTTTTTGATTTGACCTCCTTTTCAAGGTCACAGAGGTCAAATGGTGTAAATTGGCCGTTAGGATGTAACGATGGCACGTTTCTAAACTGCAATGACTATTGATACCAAATTTGGTACACATTTACCCCTTAGTCAGGTGATCTCAGGGACCGAAGTTTGGTCCAATATGATTCACCACTTGACCACCAGGGGGCAAAATCCAAAAACCTTAAAAATGTGATTATTCCTTAACTTCTTGCCCGATTGCCACCAATTTGATATCATGGGTACATCTAACCACCATACAGTATATGTCACACAGGTTTTTAATTTGACCTTCTTGTCAAGGTCACAGAGGTCAAATGGCGTAAATTCGCCGTCAGGCCGTAACTATGGCACGTTTCTTAACTGCAATGACTATTGATCACAAATTAAGTACACATGTACCCCTTGGTCAGGTGATCTCAGGTACCGAAGTTTGGTGCGATCTGATTTGCCGTTTGGCCTCCAGGGAGGGGGCCAAATCCTAAATTCTTCAAAATGCCATTATTCCTAGTAATGACTTGCCCGATTGGCACCAATTTTATATCATAGGTACATCTAATTCTAACAACCATTCAATGTGTCACCCGGGTCTTCTTTGATTTGACCTACTTTTCAAGGTCACAGAGGTCGAATGTTATGTAAATTGGCCATTTTGGGGAAATTGTAATTGCTTGGACCTACATCAAACCTAACACTACATGACACAATACCATGCTCTTTATCCATCTTTCCTCCACATGAGGTGAGCACAATGGCCCTGGCCATTTCATTAAGGATCCGAAGACTGCGACATCAAGAGGTTGAAGTTTGTGGGAACAGTGGGGAGGAAAAGACAGCATGACGATTCCGTTGTTTTTCGCATAATCAATAACATCTATTGAAAGGTGCGAGTCGTGATTGTCCAAGAGCAGCAGTACAGGACTTGCTTTTGTAGGCCTAACGTTCGCGACAAAGTGTACCAGAAATTTCAGAAAGTTTATATCAGTCATCCAACCACTTTTATGAGCTGCCCCAAAAGAACCAGACGGTGCTCCTCTCAGAAAGTGACTTTTAAAGTGGGTTCTTGGGAAAATAAAGAACGGAGGGATGCTTGACCCACTTGATGCGATTGCTGCGCACACAGTTACCAGAGTCCCTCTTTCTGCAGAAGTAGCGGAACCAAGTTGTTTCATTCCCTTTGTCGCCACCACCTTAGGTGGCTTCAGTACGGTTGTCGCACCCGTCTCGTCGCTGTTCCAGATGTCCTTCGCCGCGAATTTGTATTTGTCCATAACCTTTGTCAACTTCGCAAAGAAAAGGGCGACGTTGGCCTTGTTGAAAGCAGTAGCCCTACCCAGACTGGTGGCCTCCGGTGTGCGCAGTGACAAAGTTTGGTTCCTTTTGAGAAACGATGTAAACCAATCTGCCCCTGCCATTTCTTTTTCAGGCCAGGACATTGGCATCTTTATTTCGTATTTCTTCGCACATTGATAAGCAAGCTGGCGAACCTCCTTGGGGGACAGGCCATAGTATATGTCAGCTGCCCGTTTAAGGTACTTCGACAGTTCCTCTTCTTGAGCTGGTGTGAAGATCATTCCTGGACAAGAATATCCAACGGTGGCCTTTGTTTCTGCCCCCTTTTCATCTAGATTTCTCATCCTGTTTAAAAAGTCCCTCAGCGTTGACCGTGGTATGCCGAACACATCCGCCGTTACTTTGGTGCCATCTTCGGTGTTCAGATAGTGATCTGCTGCTAGTTGCATGGTTTGTAGTGGGACTTTCCCCTTCTTGGTCTTTCTGATGTAATTCCGCACCATGCTGAAATTATAAAACAAAAATGTATCAGAATATTGTAAAAAACTTACAGAATATCAACCATTTAGGCCTACCTTATAAATGCTTCTTACTTTATATCATTATATATTGCAATGAGCCCAAGGCATGGCTGATCGAAGACACTTTAGACCACTATATGCACTGACGGGGCGAGTCCGCCGTTCACGGGGCGTGTCCGTCCCCTCGGCGAACACGCCCCGTTCTCAAGCGGCGAACTCGCCCCATTTGACCTCTGGCCAAAAACACGCATGCCACCAGAAGCACGTGAGGTTTTCTGCACTGTGATCACAGTATTTACGTAGCTTCATACATACAGTATCTAGTAATAATATACCTAAATTGATATTCTAAGGGATCAGCACCGAAAACACATGATATATGTAGGCCAATTTTTTTACTTACGTGGGGTCAAAACGAACTAATGACTTTTTAAGTTCCGAGATCGTGGTTACCACGACGCAAAAGGTTGAAGGACACGCCTAATGGGTCACGTGAGGTGGGACTACCGTTGTTTTCCGGAGCACGATTACCATATCTGAGAAAAGACGGGGAGGCGGACACGCCCCATAGGCGGACACGCCCCATAGGCGGACACGCCCCTTTCTCCCCTACTGGTACTGTCATATCTATGCAGCATGTACAGAAGGCAAAGCTTTTTGGCTCAGTGGTACTGGCATAACTGTTCCAGGGATGAGAATGGCCTGGATAAATAATCTGGAAAGTTCTTTTTTATTATTTTACTTTATAATATGATATATATAATATATATTCCTGTACACCGCAAACAAATAACACTTCCTGGCTGATCGATTTTGCGAATGTAATCAGGAAATGCCAGTGAATGTGTTTTTCTTCTCATCATGACGAGCGAAATTTGTTTTTGTCAACCTCATCCACTGCCTTGACGTCCACTGTGCGTTCGGGTACCTTATACAAAGCTATCTACATGTTGACATTCATCAGAGAACCCGCCATGTTGCTATGGATTTACTGGGCATGGATCCCGCACAGTTTTGTTCTCAGGAGGCGTAATTGGCGGCAGTTATGATAATGGGGGGCGGTCATGTTGGATTCGACGAGTTGATATAAAATCTGAACAACACAAAAAGGAAAAAACGAAGAAAAACAATCGGGCAAAACAGGATGCGAAACCGGCCCTTGGGGTGTATGTACAGTTGCTTCGAAGATGCGAAACCGGCATGTGAGGTTCAAGGGGTTAAGACTGCCCACCACGCAAGTGCCTACCACACATGTGTCTTCGATGATATTTTTATGGTAGATACTCTGAGCAAGGATACTTCATATATATCCTATAAATGTGATTTCTCTAGGTCCAATGGCTAAAATTGGCCGTTCGAGTGTATTACAATTGCACGTTCTTAACCGCCAAAGCTAACAACTTGAAACTTAGTACACATGACCCTCTTGATCAGATAACCTCTTGACACTGAATTTCAGTCCAATATGATTCTCGACTTGGCCACGTACTTGGAGCCAAAACTGAAAAGGTTAAAATTGCAATATCTCGTTTATCAGTGACTTGTTTTCAATAATATTTTCATGGTAGGTACTCCAAGCAAGGATACATCACATGTCATACCGATTTTGATTTGACCTAAATACTAGACATGTAGCATGTTTCTTAACCAGTAAGAATTCCTTACCACCAATTATCTATACGGTGAGCACAATAGCCCCTGGCCTTGGCACCCTACTTTGGTAAATGAAACACAAGCTGAGCACATTAAGCTTCTTCGTTGATTTGTTGAAATGAAGCTTCTTCGTTCAGCATATCTCTCAGCCAAAGTCTTCGACAACTGGTGACTACAATGGCCCTATATCATGTCCAAATCGCGTCATAATCTGCAGTAATGAGAACTACCTTTCATCACTGAAATCATTTCGGGTGGGAATAGAGAACTATTCACTACTCGTGGGTCAGTCGATTCAGGCAGATACAGGGCCACCCAAAATAATTGCAGCTAACAGGTTAAGATGATATCCCAACCACAAAATAATTTCAAAAATAACGTTCTGTCTGAAAAATTGAAGAGAATTTTGCCCATCTTAAAGATTTGAGGTTCTCCAAAAAGTATTGTTTTCTTCACCTTGGCCATGTTGGCAGCAAAAACAATGTTTTCTTGGGCACAGAGGATGTTTTCCTTCAACTGCATTCAACAAAATACACTGCATTGGTGCAATCTCGTAAGAATGGCATTATTTGGCCTTCAGGTCAAAATATTTGAACAAAAAATATTTCATAGTAAAAAAAGAACATCTTCTCAAGGACATGTTGGTATGTTCAAACCAAACCTTCTGCGCAGACCTGAATCTATTATGACTATTATGTTATATCCTTATTTAATACCAATGTTTATGGATTGCAGTCATTTCTACGCAGACCTAAAACTATTAGGACTGTTTTTATATATTTATTTCCGATGTTTATGAATTGCAGTCATTTTAGGACACCCTGTACAAGGACTCCTTCTGCTCCTACTTGTTTGTGTCTATATGATTCTTCTTTGCATCAAGAATAAATCGAGATGTAGTTCAATCTGGACATTCCGGTAAAACCAAGCAGTTTATTCCGTCCTACTAATTGTTGTCTAGGAGGTGTCAGAATTATGTATTTTGCTGTCGTATTTCCATTGTACACAGCTTGTAAAAGATGGTTGCCTCTTTTAGCGTGTTTGATTTCTAACGCCACACTTCGGTAAGCACCGGATCTCGGGCCTTGAAGCGCGTGTCAATTATGAATTGAGGCCATGTGTGTAAACGACAAAAACTTCTCACTAACCATATTGGCCAATTTTTATAATCGTAATATCAATTTCTTCCAACAGCTATTCAATTTTTGCCCCCAAAAAACTGTAATCTGATGCAATAAACACATTTGTGTATATCGCAAAGTCGACATTAATACTAACAGGATCGTTTACCGTCTTGACTCAAAAGTCACGTGCGGGGCCATTTGATTCCGGCGTAACCCACTCCTAGGGTCGCTAACTTCGGCCTGGCGCAAGATGAGGCGCCAGTACCAAAAAGAACGCTTGCTCACGCGAGCGCCGCGCTTGTAATCGAACACGTCGTATATTTATGAATAAAAGCAATAAATCAGAAAGCTTAGACTTCTTTTTCGACTTTTGTTTCATCAAAAGGATGGAAAATTGTTAATACTATAGGGGCACTTGGAGTATTAATAGGGAGGGAGGTGATGGCAACATGCAAATGTCTGCCTGCTACTATCATGCGAAGAGCTCCTGGACAAAAAAAAATCCTTCCCATCCGAAAGGAACCTTTTGAGGTACCTAAGGTAGACACCTAGCTAAGTATTTTCAAATCTTTTCCTGGTGATCGACCAAGGTGGTAGGATGGCAGCAATAGCTGCTCTTGATATTATTGTCGAAAGAGCCTTTTGAAGAGAACGAGTCTTTAGAGATAGGATGTTGGTGTAATTGACGGAATACTCATCCAGATCCTAATGCCTCATGATAACGAGGCGAATACGTAAACCGCCTTCGATACTAATAACTTTCTAATATCTCTTTATCCAGTCGGGTCCAATTCGGTTGCCTGGCGCATTTCTTTTTGAGTAAAGCCATGCTCCTAGCTGCATTGGCCTGTACAGATTTAACTCTCGGTAGTGAATGATCCTAACAGAACACTACCAGGCCTGTTTTTGTATTGATGACCTCTCCAAACATCATTATGCATGCATCCTGCCTAAATTTAGCCAACATAGATTTGTGCCAGCAATTTCTACTGGCTGGGAGCTATTGCATAAAATGTATCACCGTGAAACTAACAGCGTTTGGAGATAAGGAAAAAACTTGGGCCTGAGGATAAATTCTTTCATAAGTATTACCCTAAATAGGTTATATGCATCCCACTTAAGTAATTTCCTTTCCTAGGAAGGCCCGTATTTATCAAGCAACTTAAGTTGGGTATGCCTAAGCGGTAAGTATCATACTAAGCTAAGTACCATACTTATGTTGGAATTCACAACTTGACTTAAGTACCTACATAGCTAAGTAGTATACTCAAATTTAGGTATGGTGCCTAGATGTGTCCAAATGTAATTTCCAAGGGTGTATGTCACATTTCACAGGCCTTTTAGGCTGATGTTACATAGGAATGAGCTACTCACGCCACATTTTTCATCGACTCTAGGCTCATTTTCACGTGTCACTCCTCATTTGTCACGAGTGACCGCGGCGGTTTACATACAGATCATTTTTCGCTCGTTCATTTGTCACTTGGATTTTCTCGGCGACGCACATGGACTCAGAAGAAGAAGAGATGGCAGCCATGCTGCTCCTGCTGGAGAATAGAAAACGAAAGCGGAGGCGACGGACGAGAACAATGTGGTACATAAAAGTGCTGCATTTTTGCATTTTTTGTTTCTCATTTCAAATCGAAATTAGCTATTGTGTTAATGTGTAAACTAATGAAAATGCCGAAAAGTAGCTATACTCACAGTTTCGAAGGCGATATCACTACAAATGCACATGGACGTCCACTTTCTTTGCCAGCTCATTTCACAAAGAATGAACATGTCCATTCATCGCCTCACGCGTGAAATGACATGAAATGACGTGAGGCGACGAATGCGGGCAAAACTTACAAAATTCACTTCAATGAGAACAGGTCAATAGGTTTTCCAATGTCCATTCATCAGCTCACGAATGACAAGTGACAAATGAGTCGTGAGTCGATGAAACGTGAGGTCCATGTAACTTCAGCCTTATGTACATTTCTGTGGTTTGGGGAAGGTTCCAGGTCGAGCGCCTCAATACGATTCAGATTTCATATTGGGTAATGCTTTGGTGATAGGCCTATACTAACTGGGCATGGGCCGGTATCCACTAGTTTAGAGCAGTATAGACGCAATGGCTAAGTTGACAAGGCAACCAAACTTTACAGAGGCTGAAGTGCTGAGATTGACAGAAGAATATGAAAAGGAATTTGATTTGCTTGTTTCCAAATTCGGGCCGAACGTCACATCTCAGAAAAAGGCCCATGCATGGGTTCGAATCACAGAAGCACTGAACGCACGCAATCCATCGGTTGTGCGGACGAAATCGCAGGTGCGGACGAAATCGCAGTTGCTGAAGAAGTGGCAGAACATGTGCAGCAACATGAAAGATGAATACCGGAAGCATCGAAAGGAGAGTGCAAAAACAGGTACGTTTGTTTATTACCTCCTCAAATTTATCTTATAAACTTTTGACTCATTTTTCCAAATACATATCATGGGAATGTGTTGCGTGATGCTATTATACAGTTATCAATATTTGTTTCTGTCTTCGGTTGAAGTGTGAGACACCCGGTCGTTCTGGAATTAGTGTTGTTGTTGTGGTTGTAACAGCATGGTTGCTCAGCAAGAATAAATTAGTAGTCTTCCTCCGATATAAGTCTCTGTTCTATTGCTACTGGCCCTGCCCAACGAAACATGGTGGCATGCGGTGGAAGCTCACGTACTTTTCTACCGTCTAAGTGAACTCTTAACGAACAGAACTCTACAGACTTTGAGTAATCTCTGCCGAATCTGCAGTCTGGGAAAACCCGCTGTGGCTGATTCATTACTATACTGTGCACTGAAGTGTATACTGCTGTACATTGTACATTTCCCTGTGTTGGTGCCTACCAACTATACTTTTCGTCAAGGATGACCCTGTTCCTGCTGTGGCGGTCGTAGGGCCCGTTCAACGAGCAATCCCTGGGGTAAAACCTCCACAAGCCCCTGACCTAGGTGCAACGGGAATACCATGCATGGCAGAGAATTGGAAGCTGTTCAAACAGAAATGGACTAACTATGTAATACTGTCAAAACTTGCGGAACAGGACAGGGCCTACCAAGTTGCTCTACTCCTTAACATTTTAGGAGATGAAGGCCTGAAAATCTATAACGGTTTTCAGTTTGCAACGCCTGAGGACGAGAGGACGAATCGGGAAATCTTGGAGAAGTTCGACACTTACGCGATAGGCGAAGTAAATGAGACCTATGAACGGCAATCAGGACACTAATAAAAACTTGTAATTACCATGCTGATAGCCTGGACTCTATTTTACGCGACCGTGTGGTATCAGGCATCCGCGACCAAGACACGCAAAAACTCCTATTGCGTGAGTCCAGACTAACTTTAGAAAAATGCATAAATATCTGCAAAGCCGCTGAAAATGCCACAGTTCAGGGCAAAGCACTGCGAAATGAAACCGATTCATATGTGAAAGGTGTGAAAGGCACCCGCAGGCCTAAAACTTTTCCGGACTCTAAGTCTAAGGCTAATGATAAAGCTAGTGGGCGGTCGCAACCACATGGTGACCGCAAGGACTCGCATTACAAGAAAAAGTCTAGTGGCAGCAGTGCAAGCGTAGAAACTAAAGAGTGCAAGTACTGTGGGAGAACACACTTAATGCTGAAAGAAAAGTGTCCAGCCTGGGGCAAAACCTGCGAAAACTGCGCGGGTAGGAACCATTTTGCAGCGAAATGCAAAAAGCCAAAAGTGAAACGAGTTACTCAGGACGCCGGATCCTCATCTGATGACGACTTCTTTCTACAAGGTGTCACGTCGAAACGGAAGGAAAAACGTACGCTTACGGCGAAAATGGCAGTAAACGGCTGTCATTTACACTTTCAACTCGATACGGGTGCAGAGGTGAATACTCTGTGCCAGAGATTCGTTAAAAAGGAACAGGTTAGAGTTACGTCGAGGAATCTCATCATGTGGAACGGCACAAATGTGAAACCGGTAGGGGAGGCGCTCCTACCCCTACGCAATATTCGTACTGGAGAGGTGCAACATGTGAATTTTGTGGTTGTGCCAAATAATCTCTCATGCTTACTGGGCCTGAGTACTATTCAGAAAATGGGATTGATCACTGTTAACAATGACCGTTTTCTAGCGCAAGTAAGTTCTGCATCAAAGCTTGGTGACCTTGGGGAAACGCACCTCAGGGTAAATCCCGAAGTGAAACCGCGAGCTTTACCTTGCAAATATGTGCCGATAGCGCTAAACACTGGCGTCAAAGAAGAATTAGACAGACTTGTAGAACTTGGTGCCATGACCGCTGTGTCAGAACCAACGGAATGGGTGAGCCAAATGGCCGTTGTCAAAAAGTCTAATGGCAAGCTAAGAATCTGTATCGATCCCCAACCACTGAATGAAGCCCTCATGAGAAAACATTATAAACTCCCAACACTAGATGATATTTTGCCTATGCTAAACAGGGCAAAAGTGTTTAGTAAACTTGACGTGAAAAACGCATTCTGGCACGTGAGGTTAGATCATGAATCAAGTCTCCTCACTACGATGATCACTCCGTTTGGTCGTTATCGCTGGCTTCGTTTGCCATTCGGTCTTAAAGTCAGTAGTGAAATATTTCAGCGTAAGCTAGCAGAAGCGCTGAGTGGTTTGGATGGTGTTTTCACAATTGCGGACGATATCACCGTATCGGGTTGTGGAGCATCAAGATGAAGCTCTAAAGGACAACGATCGGAAACTGCAGAGACTCTATGCACGCTGTGATGAGCGACACATTGTGCTAAACGATGATAAGAAGGAAGTTGGTAAAACTGAGACCCAATTTCATGGACATCGCTTCACTGACGAAGGTGTAAAACCTGATGAACAGAAAATAGAGGCAATAACGAAAATGCCTGCCCCTACTGATATCGCTGGCGTGAAACGGTTGTGCGGCATGATACAGTACATGTCTCGTTTCTTACCAAATCTCGCCAATGATTTGGGACCAATTCGTGCACTTACTAGAAAGGGAGCCGAATGGAGTTGGTCTACTGCCTGTAAACAAGCGTTTCAAACTGTCAACAAAAAGCTAACCGAGGCTCCTGTGCTAGCCTATTTTGACTCGAGTAAAGAAAAAAAACTTCAAACTGATAGCAGTAAGGATGGGATGGGAGCAGTTTTGATGCAAGAGGGACGCCCAGTAGAATATGCATCACGTTCCCTCTCTAATGCGCAGCGATCTTGGGCTCAAATTGAAAAGGAACTGTTGTCGGTATGTTTTGGTTTAGAGCGCTTCGACCAGTACACATATGGGACAAAAGTAATTGTGGAAAATGACCACAAGCCTTTAGCGTCAATCCTGAGGAAACCACTGAGCCAAGCGCCAAAACGGCTCCAGTCATTACTTATGCGCCTGCATCGCTATGACGTTGACTTTCAATTTCTGAAGGGATCTGAACTCGTCATAGCAGATACCCTTAGTCGAGCATTCCTTGAAACCCTGGATGAGAGACCAAGAGTCATGAACATTGACTTCTTTCCAAACATTTCAGATGCCGGACTAGAAGAAGTTCGTGACGTCACTGCACGTGATCCTACTACGAAAACTCTCATGTGTCTCATTCAGAATGGCTGGCCAGACACTAAACAAGACACTCCGATAGAGGCTAAGCCATATTTTGACTTTAGAGACTCTCTTAGCTGTGAAAGTGGAATCATACTCAAGGGAGAAGCTATCCTTATCCCCAGTGACCTACGTGGCGATATAAAGCAGCGTTTGCATTCCGCTCACCTGGGACTGAACAGTATGCTCTGACGCGCTCGATGTCTCGTGTTTTGGCCAGAACTTGCGCAAGATATTAAGCAAATGGTCGATACATGTGAGCCGTGCCAAGAGCTTAGGGCCCGTAGCCCTAAGGAACCACTGATCCCTCAGGATGATGGTCAAAGACCTTGGGACAAAGTGGGAGCAGACATTTTTGAGATTTCTGGTCGCCAGTACTTAGTTACTGTGGATTTCTTCTCCAACTTCATCGAGGTTGACTTCTTGCCAACAATCACTAGCTCTCAAGTGATAAATGTGCTTAAGAAACACTTTGCTAGATATGGCATCCCGCGTATATTCCAAAGTGACCCCGGATCTCAACTGACATCTAGTGAATTCCGAAAATTCATGAAGGACTGGGGAATCATTCATATCGAGTCGTCCCCAGGACATCATTCTGCTAACGGTCGAGCAGAAGCCTCTGTAAAGATCGCAAAGCAACTTTTGATAAAGGCGCGGAAAACAAGAACTGATCCAAACATTGCCTTGCTAGAACTTAGGAACACTCCTACAGAGGACACAGGACAAAGTCCTACTGAAATGCTCCTCGGACACAAAACTAGGTCAGTCATCCCATATATGGAAAAGGGCGACATTGAAGTGTCAAAGGGTAGAGAAATGCGCAAAAGTGCTATGAAACGAAGTCATGATAAGAAGGCATGCGCACTACCAAAGCTGTCAGTGGGACAGAGTGTTTATTTTGAGAAGAAGGAAAAGGAAAGGTGGATCCTTGGAAAAGTAGTTCAAATACTTGGCAATCGCACGTACTTGATAGAAAGTCGTGCTGGGGGAGTATACCGTCGCAACCGGTCTCAAATGCGACACACTTCTGTACCTTTTGTGCGCGAACCACCATTCCTGTTTCCTCCTCCGCCTGTATCAGGATCTGGAAATCCTACTGGCAACGCTGATCATTCTGTTGAAAGTGCGCCAACAATTCAACCTTCTCATTGTTCTAATGAGACAGGCGCAACGGATTCAAATTCTGATGAGAGTACATCTGGTGCGGTTCAGCCCACTGATGCGCCAACAAGACGCAGTTCAAGAGTGAGCAAGCCGCCAAAATACCTAGCAGATTATGTTCCAAAGTGATGTTTTGTTTGATTTTTGATCAGTGAAAATGAGTGAAACTACTGTAGTAGATTTAGGTTATATCCTGCGATGTGTATTGTAATTGACTGGGTAAAGATGGACAATATTCAATTTACATGTTCTGCATTCATACTATATTCATGGAGGCATTTTGTGGACTTTTCAAAGGAAGATTCCTTATAGACCATGTTCACTAAGTCAGTGATATTTAGCATTTGTGAGTTTGAAATTTGTAGTTTAGTGGGTTAGACTCTACCAAATAGTTAAGACATCAGTCTTGTCAGCTTAAGTCCGATTACTGAGATTTTGAGTTCTAAGTTCGAGCATTGGGTGATTAATAGTTCTGCGAAAGTGATTGTTCTCATATAAACTCTTTTCTTAAGTCAGTGTATCCGTTTGAATAATTGTTTTAGTTGAACCTTCTCTGTACTGATATGTGTACTATCTAAAAAAGGGAGGATGTTGCGTGATGCTATTATACAGTTATCAATATTTGTTTCTGTCTTCGGTTGAAGTGTGAGACACCCGGTCGTTCTGGAATTAGTGTTGTTGTTGTGGTTGTAACAGCATGGTTGCTCAGCAAGAATAAATTAGTAGTCTTCCTCCGATATAAGTCTCTGTTCTATTGCTACTGGCCCTGCCCAACGAAACAGAATGAATGTCAACGTGATGTGATCTTATCAACGTCTTCCCTCTTTTAGGTGGTGCACCTCCGCCAGACCAACCGACTCAGTTATCACAGAAGATGTGTACCGCAACTGACCATGGAGGCAATGGAATCTCTTTTTCCACTGCCCAATCCCCCTCTCAACTAAGCTTCGTGTGCGTTTATGTGCTCGGTTGTAGCGTTGCTCAGGCACGGTATTTGGGTTTAGGAAAGGGGTCATTAACCATGAACGTACGGGGTAGCCGCTGTCCCCCAAAAGAACCTCGTTACCTCTTCGCTCTTCCATCAGTTCGGCCAATCTACTCTCACGTAGGGTCACAGAGTCATGTGTACTCCCTGGCCACTTCGCAACAATGTTGATGAACCTCGCCCTCGAATCCAGGACAACCTGCGTGTTGATCGAATAGTAGTGCTTCCTATTTATGTACCACCACTCGTGGTCAGATGGTCCCAGTATCCAAATGTGAGTCCCATCTACACATCCAACCACAGCTGGGAAATGGGCAATATCGTAAAATTCATTCACAATATTTCCCATCTCTTGTTGTGATGGGAAGCAAATCACCCGGCCCATCAACGATAGCAGCGCCGCAGTGACCTGCCACAACACCCGGCACATTGTAGGCTGTGAGATTTGGACCGTATCTCCAGCAACCTGTTGAAACGAACCAGAAGCGAGTAAACGCAAGGCAACAAGCAGCTTCAGTTCGCATGGCAATGCATGAGTTCTGTTAGTATCCGACTCCAAGTTTTCCCTGATAACGTTGGCAAGGTCTAAAATAGTACCACGATCAAACCGATATCTTTGATAAAGTTCAAGATCATTGTAAGTATCCAATGGATGCAGTCTGTCCCGAAATACACGTTCCCGCCTCATAGCCCGTCGCCGATTTATGTCCACTTGCGCCAACAGCATTAACGCAGCCATTTCGAAGTAGCTTCCTTTACGAAATGATTAAAATTTGTGTTCTATTAGCCAACACACTTAGACTTATGACACTCTGACAGGTATCTTAGATTTAGGGGTGGATTTGAGTAGGATACTTTAGGAAAGTAGCTTGGAGAATTCCACTTAGGTATAGTACTTAACTTAGTTACATACTTAGGCACCATACTTTGACTTAAAGGGAACTGCCCGGGAAAAAAAGGGGAGTTTTGCACGGCCCGATCAAAACCTTAGGCGGGAATAAGGTTTCATTGATAAATATAAGGAGTTTCAAGGCCCCCAAATCACTTGTAAGGTTCAATAGATACTGGCCTTTCATTGGTTTACCGTTTGCGTATCATTTACATACTCTCATTTTGAAAAATATGACAATATTTACGATCACGTTATTGATTTTTGCAACATTTTCGGTAACGCGCCCCTTGCGGATCTGTAAGGTACCATTCGGATGCTTGAAAAATGCCTCGTCTCGTCGATTCGCTCGCGGATAAACGCATCAGGTTGACTGCAGCAACTTTTAATTGTTGGAGACAGAGAAGGAAGGAATATGATTATCAGTTTGATGAAAACTTTGCAAAGTTTCTTCTTGGGACTCGAAATCCACAATACGATTCTCTCCATTTTCCATTTTCTCCTCTCTCCAACTCACTACTATCGCTATTGGCTGCGTAACATACACTAACATTCTTTCGCTATCATTGCTAACTTCATTTACTAGAACACTGGCCTCTTTGTAGCCGATTATATGCAAATGAGATGCCGTATATGGAAGCCATGACGTCACTAAGCAGTTCTTATTTCTGCTACGGGTGGCGCTGTTGCTTGCTTCTGGAGGCGCTATTCAACCTCTTTAAGTAGCTTGATAAATACGGGCCGTCATTCTTAAATCCTGTCTTATTCTGCAGACGGTACATTAAATACGTTACTTCCACAGAAGCCCCACTTCATGAAGGGTTGGGTGGGCCTAGGACCAAAAGCAAAGATAAGAATACAAGTACCAAAGTACAAGTACCGAAGTCAGACAGTAAATTTCGGGAACTCTGGAGCTTACGATGTACCGAGGCATTGGAAGCGCTACAAGTATGTCTCGCCCCTCTGGGTTCTCCAAGATTTGGAGGTCCGTCGCATGCCAAATCGTCGGACGGGTATTGCATGTATGATGTACACTAATATATGTCTAACCCTAAATCTAACCCTTACCCTAACCCTAACCCTAACCCCTAACCCGGCAATCTGATTGGCTCCGACGATTTGGCACTGGACACTAGTGTTGACTTGCCTTTTATTGTGGAGACCAATGCAAGTTTTTTTGCATTGGGGGCAGTGTTGTCACAAATCCAGGATGGACACACAGTCATCATTGCATATGCTAGCAGAGGGTAGAGACCAACCGAAAGGAATTATAGCTCGATGAAACTTGAGCTGTTGGCCCTCAAATGGGTAGTAACCGAAAAATGCCGGAAATATTTGCTAAGTTAAAACTAAATGCGATGGACAGCGCAGCTAGCCATATTTAATTTTGATATTAAATATCGGAGTGGCAAGAAAAATTGGGCTGCAGGTACTTTGTCTCGGACGCATTAAAGCCCAGAGTTGACTCTGAAGTAATGTCCTCCAAGGAGCCAAGTGAAATGGTGCTGAGCACCGGGATACCAGATGAAGTGAAGATAACCTTTCAGGAATCATGCTGGCTGGTGTCAGCCGAGTCACTGGACATCAACTTGGCCCCACAGCAGACCATAGGGCTGTTACCATCTTATTCTCACCAGGACTTATCTAGGCTCCAGAGAGTGGACCATGAGACTGGTAAGTTGGTACAGTGTTGGGAAACCGGGAAGATGCCCACAGGTAAGGATTTCAAATCCCTTCAAAACAATGAGAAAATCCTATTCAGGCAGTGGGACAGGTTAGTTAAAAAAAACTGGTGTTCTTTACCGACACAAGGTGGAGAATGACCAAGAGAACAGGTGCTGAATGTTAACATTACCAAGCAGGTCATCAGCCCACTGAGCGAACAGCTGATTGTCCAAAGATGTGGAACAAATGTGCCAGACTTGTGACAGGTGCGAGTTGGCAAAGAGCCAACCTTGGGTCTAACCAAAAATGGATCACTTCTCAGCTAGTCGTCCATTGGAGGTTCTTGCTCTAAATTTTACAGTGTTGGAACCAGCTTCGTTAAAACTTATAAAAAACATGTACTCCAATGTAATGTCGTGTGTCTCACAAAATGGTTGTTTGCGGAGTGTCGTGGTCCATGTCACTATTGCACCGCTGAACCTTCGACCATGACCCACGTTACTAAGTCTATAAATTGCTAGTTGGTTTTCGACCAATCATAATCTTATGTGAAAAGGGGCCTTCGACATCGGAGTTGGTGGTTTGTTCTTGCTGGCTAGGCCCGGTGTAACGTAACAAATGCCCCTCCTGGAAAAAGTGTCCGGCCCTATTGTATTCTGCAATATGATTCTATAGAGACACTGACCGTCAATAGCTCAGAGATTGAAGCGCATAATAGAATCCTTTGTTTCCCGGGCATTCTATCCTAAAACATTTTAAACTTCTACACCGGCGCATCCATGTCCCAAGCGTGAAGAGCATTCACATTTTGGTACCGAAATGGTTACGTACCTGGCCAGGGGCAGAGTACTCTCTTTGTTTCTTTCGTTATTTCGGGGATATGGATGCTGCCAAGAAGCAGCGGTCGTCGGCGAAAGGTTGGCTAACAAGAGCCGCTGAGAGTTTGGATGTCGTCCTTCAACGTGATGGCAGAGGGAGCCGAGGACTTGGAAGTTGATCATGTGTTGGGAGAGGTTTAAACAGACTGTAAGCTTCGCTGATGGATGGTACGAAGTTTCCCTTCCCTGGAAGGAAGAAACTACTCCTGACTAGCTGTTGAATAATGAATTGCTGATTAGGAAAAGGTTGCAAGGTTTGTCAGCCAAGTTGGTTGGGGATTCGGAGTTGGCAATTAGATATGATTCTGTCATGACCGAGTTAGAGCATAGTGGGATTGTGGAAGAAGTATTACCTGTTGAGGAATTAGTTGTTCCCCATCCAGTATTTTACATGCCCCATAGGCCAGTAGTCAAAGAAAGCAGTCATACCACCAAGGTGAGACCGGTGTTTGACGCATCAGCGCAGGGATACAATGGTGTTTCCCTCAACGAGTGCCTTCAGACTGGTCCTTCATTGAATCCAGATATTGTTGGAATTCTTATCCGGTTAAGAATATGGCCTGTTTCAATTACTGCTGGTGTGGCTAAAGCTTTTCTTCAGATCAGTGTCAAACCATAGGACAGAGATGTTCATAGATTCCTTTTGGAAGACAATGGCCAAATAAGACACATGCGATTTACTAGAGTCCCTTTTGGTAACTGTGCTAGTCCGTTCTTGTTAAATGCCACCATCAAACATCACCTGGATACATATCCCCCTTCTGATACTATTACCGAGTTGAAGGATAATGTATATGCTGATGATTTTATCTCAGGTGCCTATTCGGATCAGGAGGCTTGTGGCTCGTTCTCGGAATCACAGGCAGTGTTTGATTCTGCCCACGTACATCTCGCCCAGCGGACGTCCAATAGTCCGGTTGTTACAGGGCAGTGTCTAAAACCACCTACCCACCTACCCACCTACCATTTTTTCCAGGTGGGGGAAACCGATGACGTTCACATGTAATTCGACAGCAAATCGATGAGACTATGCCAGTGTTGTCGGGGTTTGTCGGGGGGGGGGGGACTACTCAAGTACTACCGAAGATGATTCCAATGTTAATTCCTTTATTTCCTTCAATCAAATACACCAGATCCTATGAGTTCTAGGCTCATGTCCCAGGATCTGGAGACTCTAACTCTGGTTTTCTCTCGGCGCTCTCTGAGGGAAGGGAGCTCTCAGCTTTTTATACATGTCTTCGTTTGTTGCTTGATACCAAGGCGATGGTGACAGTTACCAGCTGATACGAGTGACGTAGCGGCCCCATGATACGGGGTTAGTTTGGTGTATGCTGTTCGGTTGTTGGTCAAATAGGAACTGAGTTAATTATTTTGTTACAACATGTATGGTGCTGGCTTGTGGTGGACGCCATCAAGAGACTTGTTTACAAACACAGTTTATTTTAGGCCTATGCACTTACCTTCTTACGTAAGTGCATAGGTTCATTTTCTATCAGTTTTCTTATACTCGCCCCATTCGTATACACAGCTGTGGTGTGAGAAGACCGGGAGGACGTTTGCTCCTGTGTTTTTATTCGTGTTCAAGGATCCGAACTTTGAGTATTTCTATTACGTTCTTTCCACGACTGATGGAAAGAAAGATTTACTGTGTGTCTCGAGCTTTGACAATTCTTTAATTCGTAACTATGCATAGAGCCAAGCACGTGTGTGCATAGACCATACATTTTTGGCTACATTTCGTAGCACTTGCTTACATCGTTCGTAACAAGTGTCTGTGGCGGCCGCAAGGAGCACCTTTACATGTAACCTTTATACGCAACGTTTTACGTGGATATACGTCGGATATCTGTACTTCCTGTTTGCGCAATCGTGACTTGTCTTTTGTCACTCACTTCCGGTACCGCGCTTGCACTTTTCTGTGACGTCATCGACATGTACATGACTGTGTTTCTACGTTCTACGAGTACATAACTGTGTTTCTACGAGTTGGAGCTTCTTTGGATATGTGTTTCTCAACCAGATTGACTGACTGATGTGTTTGTGCAAGTGTCATTCATAGCAGAGAGCTCTACATTGCCACCATATAGACCATTACCTAAGTTGCTTATGTAAATAAAGTGTGTTTGTGTATTTGTGTAAAACAGCTTCAGGGTTTGTGTTTCTTCTGGTAATTTAGTAGTGTTTTTTCATGTAGCTATGGTACATATGCCACGTCATCTTGCATCATTTGGCATGTGAATCAACATCGCCTTCCCTCTATAAGAATACCGAACCTGCTAACCTCACGTACCGTAAAAAATATCGTTCTCAAAAGTATACAATGTGTTGCTTTTAGTCCGACCAATCGTTTACTTTACTTTGGTCACCACTACATCTCCGCCACTTTTCTTACAAATGTTTACTTTTAATTTTGAAACTCGTGGTATTCTTTCGAAGAAACCGCTGTGTGAATGAGAGGCCATAAACTGAGTTCTATCAGTTATAAGTTTAACTTATAAGGTTAACTGAAGTCATAACCTTAAAACAATTGTAATCAACATTCTCACATATATCCCCGTAGGCAGCTAGCGATTGACCCCAATCGCTGCTTTTATGGGAAATTATTTTATTGATAGACAACACTCTAATACCACACTGCTACCTGACCTGCAGGCAAATGCCTAAAGAAAACACTCGCAATGTTCTTGAAAACAATATAGCTATGTAAATATCAATACGAAAAGCAATCTTATAGAAACACACCCAATTATCTTGCAAACCTTATTTTCTTTTAAACCCTCATACAAATTATACACTGGACACCTTGTTTTGTCAAAATACAGCGTAACGAATAATAGACTTATCTACAATGACAAAACCGCGGTTTGTGTTGCTGAACATGTTGCCAAGTTACAACTCAATCAACATGATAGAAGTAACCCAAACGAATCTCATGACCAAAGACGAATATACTTTGCTAGCAATAGGCCCACGTAAAACAAATGAAAAGAAGTAAAAGCAACCAAGCCGTTCGTACGTGAAATTTCGATCAGGATCTTCGCATATTATTACTGCCGTATCCCGAAAGGCAGCTATAGGTTTACTAAAAACTGCTGGGTTTATATCAGAATGAAATACCCTAGCCCTTAGGCTGGGTTCACATAGAACTATACTATTCGGGTATTCGGTGCACGTTTTGACAGGGCACGCGGGTACCTGAAATCGAACAAGGAAATTTCACAATACCGGGTCACATAAGAGGGCACTATTCGAAAAGGTCGTATACCTGCGTATAGTATAGTATAGTGGGAATCGTGCACGTTCGATTTTCGTGCAGCGTATACCACCCTGTTCAGAAGTGACCAGGAATTGGTATGCATTTTAATGTTATCTTTCACAATTATTAAACGATTTATTGCATACTATATGATAAGTTAGAAACAACAGTACTCATTTTTACTCATTTTATTGCAATTTCTAAGTACAGGCCTTCATTACATGTTTTATTACTAATCAACTAAATGATTCTTTTAATTAACATATAGCGAACTTGTTCCTTTCTTTGGTCTTTGTGCCTGGTCAGCTTCATCCTCGGCTAAGAGGAGAAGAGCCAAATCTTCTTCGTCTGAACTGTCAATCTGGTCGGCGCCAAAAGACGGAATACCGCACGCATGCTACCCTATGTGACTCGCCGTGCCCGTATAGCGTATAGCGAATACCGAATAGCGTATATCGAATAGCGTATACCGAATACCGTCTAGTTCTATGTGAACCCAGCCTTATGGGCGAGAGTTTAGTCATGGAGCTGTAGAGCTAGTTTGCATGTGGAAATTCCCGGCTCTAAATAGCCCTGAACGTTAGCATTACAAATACAAGAATTGTCAACGCGAGGATTACAAATACAAGAATTGTCAACGTGAGGATTACAAATACAAGAATTGTCAATGTGAGGATTACAAATACAAGAATTGTCAATGTGAGGTTTACAATTATGAAATGACGAAAAGAAAATATTTCCTTTATATGTGTTAACCGATAATTAAATGTAAGAATATATATATGAATTGTCATCAATAACCCCAATTTTATCAAAACAGTGTCACTCTTGATCTAAAGGAACGTTTCAGCTACAAGGTTTGACCAGCAAACTTAACAGCTACCGTTCCTAGCACAACGCTATGATAGAAGAACCTAGCTTTCATATCAAAACAATTTACATTCTTGGGAGAGTGATCAACTCTAGGGGAAGTCCGTGTGGAATGGCCTGTCGTGTATCTACTGGTTCGGCAGTCTCTCAACCATGATCACTATAACAGTTTATAAGGACACATAAACTGTTGTTCATGCGACGCAAGTAAGGTTCATGTGCATCTGAAGTAGTTTCCCAACCACATGCCGACCGTGAAATGTTAAATTGGTTCAAAAATGATATCCGGAATTTGTGTTTTGTTTTTGTTTTATGATTGCTTTGCCTGCTGGCATGGGAATGCGAATGGCAAACAGATAGAGATGCACCTACTGGCCGACGCGCAACTAATCCCTGCAGAATTCGGATTAATCAACCAGTAGTTCCCCTAGCTCGACGTGTCGACATGGTTATCGAGACATAAGTAGCGTATAGGCCGGAGCCGGTAACCTTTCCTGCGGCCCGTCCATTGAAGAGGTAGGTCTCATTTGATCGACATCCGGAATGATGCTAACTGCCTACATTACCCCCGCCATCTGGAAAACGACCTGGTACGTGAGGTCAGTTGGCTGTAGAGAAGCAAAGATCCGAGCCTCAGAATTTTGAAAGACAGGGATCCAAAATCTCTCGTGGAGGTAGGGCGTCAAGCATGACTCCTTGTAAGCCACTGAAACGCGAACAAATCCGCCCGTGTACCGAAGCAAGACAACTGTCAACTGAGCCAGTCGCTGCGCTTCGTTATAATAATGGAACGGCAGACGTCCCAGTGGAATAGTAAAACACCTCGAACCAGATTTGATAGGCAACAACATGTGTACAGTATTATCAACGACTCGAAAACCCAACCTTCGGGTCAGAACGGTAACAACTGCCAAACCATCACACACGAAACATCGCACCCCATAATACACCAATAACACCAGAGCTAACATCTGTAGGTTTGTCAAATCCATCGTAATAGTTTTATTGACCACCTCCCAGTGAATCGACGATGACGCAACCTGTGGAATACGCGTCATCAGAACCAAAAGAGCTAACCTCCTAACTCTCACGCATAAATAAATGATGATTCCAAATTGAACCAGTCCGAAAAATAATATGGCCGATGGGAATACAGGGGAAGACAGGAAACTCTTGCCATGGAAGTTATCATTTTATTTTATTTATTTTATTTATTTATTCGTGTAAAATACATGTACAATATTTGATATAACATGACAAGACATTGGATTATGAACAAAATAAAACGTACATGCATTACACTGGTAACCATGTAGGTCGAGACCTATTATATGGCACCAGATAATATGGGTTGTGTCGTCGGGGTGCCGGCGACATGCGCACTAAGTGGGCCGACAGTTTGCACAACGGCAGAAAGTGACGAAAGTGCACATGTCGTCGACATCCAAACGATCCAACCTGTCAAAATAATAAACATTAAGGGACGATTTAAAATGCATTTTTTTCAAATTATGTAATTGGACCGGGAGGCTGTTCCACAGCTTCGGTGTCCTCACCCAGTATGAGGCACCGAACGTCTCCGAGTGGAATCTCGGCTGCGCCAGTCGTAAACCGTCGCCCCTTACAGCCGGGGTTATATAAAAACGTGCATTAAAATCCAGGACATTATAATAAGAATCGTGCATAAAAACTAGATCCTTGATTTCCCGACGGTACGACAGGGGCAGCAGAGACAACGCTCGCAGACGCTCCACATATGGCATATCAGGGCCTAAAATGTGACGAGTCACCCTCCGCTGGACACGCTCTAAAGTTTCAAGATCACGTCGCACATGTGTGTCGAATACCACCGTACCATATTCAAGGCGACTACGCACAAGTGATTTATACAACATGATATTCAAATTAACGTCTGCAGTACGCCCGCATACACGCCTGATCATACCCCACATTCTACTTGCACTGCTTGCAATACCATTGACATGAGATGACCATGACAGGTCCGAAGAAAAGACAATACCAAGATCCTTGAAATTATCAACCCGACACAATGCAAAACCATTGATATTGTAAAAGAAGTGTGTCGGATTTAACTTCCTAGTAACACTCATGACCATGCATTTGCTTGGGCTAAATGTCATGCCCCACCGTTTACTCCAAGCGTACAATTTATCAAGGTCGGTCTGAAGTAGCAGACAGTCGGTTACAGACTCTATCTCCCTACACATTTTGGAATCATCAGCAAAAAGATCCATGGCAGTACCGTCACTAACGACCTCAGCAATATCATTTACGTACAATAAGAATAAAAGAGGGCCTAAAATTGACCCTTGCGGCACACCAGACAGTACATCTAAAAGTGATGACTCCGAGCCATTAATCACAACTCTCTGCTTCCTATTTGTAAGATACGACGTTAACCAACTCAGAAGACGTCCACAGATTCCAAAGGAACGAATCTTATGTAATAAGAGGCAATGGGGAACGGAATCGAAAGCTTTAGCAAAATCCAAATATATAACATCAGTTTGACCCCCACTATCTAAGACCTGGCCCAGTCTATGCTGGAACTGAACAAGCTGAGTGGCCGTTGACCGCCTGTTACAGAAGCCATGCTGGCCTTTATAGACTGACGGACTTAAGACTGGATAGACACTGTTATAAATGCAACGTTCCATTACTTTAGAAACCACAGATAGGAGAGACACGGGTCTATAATTTGAAATCAAATGCTTGTCTCCCTTCTTGTACACTGGCACAACGTTAGCGATTTTCCAATCGTTTGGTAAAACACCTGTCTGCATTGAAACGTTGAATAAAAATGCGAGTGAAGAACACAGTGTAGAGGCACACTCCCTCAGAACACGATTAGAGACCCTGTCAGGCCCACAGGCCTTAGTCTTGTCCAGCCTGTTTAATACCGATTTCACCTCAACTGCTGTAAAGTTAACAGAATCAAGGTTATAATTATCATACATGGTAACATCAGGTTTTCTCAAGTCGTTGTGATGAGAAAAATTGGAATAAAAATAACCATTGAAGGCTTTTGCCTTGCGCAGAGGAGTCACAAAAGACTCATTGCCCAGCTTCGCTGTCTCTGGTATAGAGTTTGATTTGGTTTTTGCGTGATAGAAGTTCCAAAAACGTTTTGGGTTTCTACGCACTTCTGATCCAAGATTGTTTACATTCGCTTTGTATTTGTCACGGGTCAAATTTCTGAGTTCATTGCGCAGGCGCCGGTATTTCCTCCAACAAGAGTCACTGTTCCTGTTTTTTGCGCAGCGGCGGGCAGCATTCACTTTTGTTGACATGCGTCTCACTTCGCGGTCAATCCATGGCGGATAGCTTTTGTCACGAATAGTTTTCCGCGGAATAAAGCGGTCTAATCCAGTGTTATACACACCTAGCCACTCTGACCACAAATTGTCAATGCCGTCCTGGCCATTTTGCAAACAGAAATCAGAGTTGGGACCAAGCTCGTCACAAAGGAATGACCTTAGACCTGTGTAGTCCGCACGCGTAAAGTCATAAACAACGCGCGAAATTCCAACACGACGGGGCATTCTAGTACGGAAATTCGACACTACGGGAAAATGATCAGAATCGTACATTCCATCATCCACCCAGTCAGCCATAGAGTCATACATCTTTATTTTAGTCGCGAGAGATGCTGCGATAGCACGAAAATCATGACCGTCATCATTTGCAGTGTCATGATGTTTACCCCAGTTACCCTCATGCAAGTCAATATCGGGAGCTCGATATGAACTTGGCCTTGGTAAATATGCCGAGTATCGAGTGGTTTGAGCTGCAAGGGTCCGGACAGTAACATATACACTGGAGCATTAATGGTATTGTTTGTGACCAATCCATTAATAGATGCATTGCAATTACAATGTAGTTAACCGTGGTGGGAAGAAGTTGGATGATGACTTTAGAGCCCAACCGCACTGAGGACGGACAACACAAGTGCGGCAGGACGGGGTGCGAAAAACAGATTTACCTTCACACTCAACGTCCCTATTCTTATCAATGCTACTGGCGAAATATGAATCGTCACAGGGTAAGGGCCTCTTAGTTGATCTTACCTCATGCCTGTCTTACAATATGAAGGAGGCTTGGGGTAGATATGTGGTTATCGTAAGGGTGATCCAACGGTAGAGCTCTTCCACCAGTGGCTACTGGAGAAGAAAGATAAAGCTCTTTGCTACGGTATAGGAGCTGCAGTAATATATATATGAGGTGATAGGAATGTAGGTATTTCTAAGCTATTTTGACAAAATCCCTTACAGGCCTTTTTGCCTCAAATCAGCTTAGAAACCCCTAAGAACCAGCCGCCTCATATATATATTACTTAGGGAATACTACAGCTCAATGGGTTAATTCCTTAAAATAAATGGCCTTTTTACTGTCTTCATTATCCAAAACTGAAGGAAAAATTCAAGTAAATTAAATGTATTATCCAATTGCAAATCAACATAAAAGTAAATTCACCTATGACTTCTTTAATTTAGAAGTAACTGTTAACAGTAACAATTTCTTCAGACTACAAGAAACTAAGATAACACCTTGGTTTTTGAGCCTGAAAAATAAGAAAGATTGTCTGCGACTGGAAAAGAATCCATTATCGTTTTACCAGAACCAATTTAACATGGCTGTTTGGTTTGCTACTACCGGTTGTGGTATTTCAATAGATGATCACTTGAATCACAGTGACCCATTGATAAGGTCAATTTACAGATTTCATGTTTACTATCAAATATTGAAGATGAAGAATCTAGAGATACCAATTCCAGGTGAAAGTGATTTCAATGAGACAAACAATAACATTAACCGTAGGAAACTAGGAGGGTTATTGAGTGAATTTGGTTTAAAAGACGAATATGATTTCTCAGTGTTTGAAAGTAATGAGGGGTGGACTTCCTGGATTGTACCGGATTACAACCCGAACATAACTGATCCCGGATATTACATCAATGATTCTAAAATCAATTTCTTCCTCATGCAAGTTCATGAAAATAGAATGCCACCAATGTTTAAATCTGATTGGGATGCTGGAATGGCTAATTTCAAATATCCAGAAGTATTAAGGTAGCAGGAAGGGTTGGGCGTTTGTGGTTTCTGAGTCTGAGGGGGTTGGTGTCTGTTGACTGTGCTTTAAGAGAGACTAGGCATGGCGCCAGTCTCTCTTAAAGCACAGTCAACAGGCATTTGGTCTCAGTATTTGGGTTTTGATTGCCATGACTGTACCCCTGTAAAAGTCAGAGGAGGAGAAGTTTGGAATGATGAAAGCATTGAAGAAGAAGAAATGTTATTATTGAGGAAAGCAAAATTTATTATGAGACTAGAAGGCAGTGTCCTGACTTGATTATTTTGAAAATGGCGGTCTGAACACATTAAAAGGTGGAACATGGCATTTTATCGACTTTGAAGTGCTCCGCAGTTAAAGGGAGACTATAGGCAGCAGCTAGGTAGGCAAGATAAAGTCATACAAATTTGCCAATAGGGGTCAGTCATATCTCTAGGCATGGCGCCAGTCTCTCTTAAAGCACAGTCAACAGGCATTTGGTCTTAGTATTTGGGTAAGTACAGAATCAAGGCAGCTCAGAGAGCAATGATTGAACGATGCTGTGGACAAGTCCAAGGATACTGCATCAGTCACGACTAACTTCTCATCAGAAAGCGTCACCACCAGCATATTCAATGTTCAGTTCCAACCTGTACCAGTCCAATGCACGCCTGTCATGGTCAGCAGTGGTCAGCTTAGCGCGATATGGAACATTCTTCCGAAACTCAAGCGAGGGAAGTCTGCTCATTTGCCTATCTCGCGCACTGCTCCTTCTTGTCAAACATCGTAGTGAAATCGTGGTACAGTGGGGCGTCCTCGAGGATTGCAGCTGGTCGGACAGACGTGAGGTGGAATGTGGGCGGCTGCACTTCTTCGTTGATGTGCGATGGCAGATAGCACAGTTGTTGCGTTGCATGACAGCTGAAAGTGAATGTGATATCATAGAACTGAGGCGTTTGCAATGAGACTATAGGTGAAGTAGAAGCAAGGAGTGAAATGGGCCATCTTCCAGTGACTAATATACAGAGTAAGGGCCCTGGGTGTTGTTAGATTCAGCATTGAATGTATTCCTCGTACAAGCGTGAATAGTGTGGACATACAGTGAGAGGTGAGAGACCCCTATTGACTACTTCTTGTAACTTTATCTTGGATATTATATTAGTATTGAACTTCTAGCCATGGAATATGAAGAAATTGAAGTTGTAGGCATGGAATATGAAAAATTATTCAACGGTGAAAGACATTATTCCATGAGGCTTTGCCGTGATCGCAAAGGACGCGACGTGATTGGTTCACATGCTAATGAGGTATGATAATGATAATTACCTCTATAATGCTACTTGGATAGCGACTGTGTCGTTGACTGCAACAGTGGTCTATGTCAATGTGTACCTGTAATGTCAATGAAGTATGATGAGGTGATGACGATAGTGCAATTATTAAATATTGGCAAGAGATCATACTGCAACATAGGTCTTGTTTTTGACAGATGACTGTGCGACATTCCCATTGGGTCTTGTTAGAGTCAGCGCTGCATGTATTCCTTGTACAAGCTTGAATAGTTGTGACGGACTTTGAGGGGTGAGAGACCCCTATCGGCTACTTCGTCTAACTTTATCTTGCCTACCTAGCTGCTAGCAATAGTGCCCCTTTATCAAGACTGAAACCCACTGTGTGGGGCTAAGAAATTACCTTTATAATCCTAGTTGGATAACCACTGTGTAGATGATTTGAAGAGTGCTCTGTGGATGTGTGCCTGTAATGTCAATGAAAGTATGATGAGGTGATGACGATAGTGGAATGACGAAATATTGGAAAGAGATCTATTCCTAGAAGAACATATGTCCTGTTTTGACTAGGTGGCGCATTTTAGAATCAGCAGTGAGCACTGTGTGTAACATGGTGGAGGCAGCGGAGATAATAACTGTGTCGAAAGTATTGTTATAGGGCCTTCCCTAGGCCCATGGGGTTAAATTTACAATCCACGATTGAAAAGACGTAGTTTGATCGCATTCAACTATAAATCCATTGAACAGTTGTGTTCCTTTAGTCAACCGATGACCTTTTGTTGGGCCATGATCGGGGATTGTAAACTGTAAATGTATTATGGACTGGGAGACGGGGGGAAACACAAGTGAAATAGACCAAAACAAGTGATTTTGGGGCTTTGGTTTAGACGCATGCCCCACATGCGCCATGCGGGATTATACGGTTCATGTGAACTTGTTGACATCTACATGATCTAGTGCTGTTATTGGTCATGGTACATGGTAGGCCTAATCATCATGGCTATATGTTTCAGGAAAAGCTCGGAGTAAAATGAACTGCCGATGAATAATGATGTTGTTCATGTTTACCATGTTTACTAGTACATAGCCATAGGGTATGCACTGGCCAGTGCACTTTCTGCACGTCGTCATGGTCATGTACGTGATACCGTAACCTTGCATATTTTGTTTTTTGAATGCACATGCTTTTTGGGCAAAATCACTTGTACCAACACTAATGAATAATGTCTTCTTATCCCTATGACTCCATACACAGTGAGGGCATTGTCCCATTCCCATCAAATGGTAACTTATTGTACCGTATTAGGGTGGAAGTTGGGGAGCAGATACCGACCGTTGCACGCCTGTCATAATCAGTAGTGATGAGCTTAGCGCGATATGGAACATTCTTCAGAAACTCAAGCGAGGGAAGTCTGCTCATTAGCATATCTCGCGCACTGCTCCTTCTTGTCAAACATCGTAGTGAAATCGTAATGGAAAACGTCTGGCTTTGCGCCAGACGTTGAGACTAATAAGTGAAGAACTGATAGGTAAAGAACTTCTACTTGCGCGAGACTGCTCTGATAAAATTATCATTGCAGAGACTACGGTGACGTACACACATATTTTTTACAATCAAAAATGCCCTCAAAAGACGACATGGAATGATTATTTTATTGATATTTCCTACTATATACCTTCCAATTATCACTTTATACAAATAGATCGGCGTTAGGTCGCATGCTTTTCTTTCCTGGTGACACTATAAAGCAAAATAGTTGCAACCCCGTAAATGCGCTATAAGTCCAATAATAAGTGACGGTGACCAGTTATAAATGTTTCGCCAGCTTCGCTTTTTTGCCGCTACGCGGCGCGTTGGGCCCTTGCGTCCAGATACCTTCATTAAGTATCATGTGAAACAACACAAGAATGTATTTGATGTAATTACACAAAATGAATGTCAAACCTATCAACAATTCATGATATTTAAATCAAATGGTTTCTCTAATCCTGGAATAGAGAGGTTGAATGACACAATAAGAACATATGTTTACTGTATTCTGGGTGCTCAAGCGTTGACCAGAACACCAATAATTGGAGTACCGGGTACAGAATTGGATGCTCAGAAGGAATTTAACAAACTATTAAAGGACTCGATTAATCAACATCCTGATATTCCCACTGCAATTCAAAGATACCAAAAAGCAGTGAGTGACACTCATACAAGACTAGATTATGTAATAGCACCAGGATTGTATGTCATAGGGTCAAATATGGTACTCGTTATTGGTAAGCTGGATAACTACAATAATAACATTTTAATAGCACCAAAAAATGCTAAACCTGGTAAGAATGACATTAACCACAAAAAGACCTTACCACCACCACTGATGGAAGGAAATAGTTCTAAGAAAATAAGAGTTAAGAGTAGTGTTGATACTGTCAAGACGGACTTCGTCCTGAGAGCAGAGCTCGAGACCAGTCATACACCAAAGAGTAATGTTGATGCACCAAAAACAACTGAAACATCAAAGAATACTCCTACTACTAAACGGGACACCAAAGTTGAGAGGGAGGATGATACTCATGAAACAATTAAATTCATGCTTTACTCAGTTGTTGGTACATTGATTGTTTTATGGTTAGATAAATAAGTAATTATGGCTGAAGGAGGTGAAGATTATGAAATGGATGATTACGATCATAATTACATTCATAATGTGGATGATCCTAATACAGGCGAAACCAATAGAAATTTTCAAGATGACGGCACAATATACAACACAGGTAATACAAATCTTACTACTGAAACTTCATTCACTACAACTCCAGATAGAGCAAGAGGTATTGCCCCTGAATTGATGGAAAAGGAGTTTAATTACGCTGAAGTAGAGGGTAAACTTGATACAGCATTGGAAAGAGCAAAATGGAAATATGACAAGAACAAATTGAGTAATCTTGCACCACACATTAGTTACGATGGAAACAAACTTTATTATTGGCCGACAACACAGTATGAATTTGATTTGATAAAAGGTAAACTAGGAAACGAAAATTTATTTGACTGGCGTAATAAGGATAGAGAAGACATAAAGTTAATTCCTTTAACTAAGGGTGATGGAAGCTTCTTTGCTGAAACAACTTTAAAGAATAAGTTTGGTACTAATTTTGTTAATTATTTAAAAGGTATGATTGCACCTGATGAACCAGCACCTATGGAAGGACCTAGAATGGCACCTATGGAAGGCTCGGAACCAGTAAGTCAAACACAACAGGTATCAACTCAAGCTGTTGAAACACAGTCACTAATTAATGAGGTAAACATTTCAAACCAACCAATAGATCAACTGATAGATTCTAATGATGATGAACTTAAAACACTGGGTTTTACTGAATCTGCCTTGAGAGAACTTAAAGGGTTAAAACAGGCTGGTGATGATCTAGCTGCAGTAAAGAGGGATAAGGACATGCAAATAGAGGAATTAGAAAAAAAACTTCATAATTTAACAAGAGACTATGTAAAGTATGTAGAAGAAGGTTCTAAAGATACGGGGGAGTTGAAAAAGCAAATAGATGAACTAAATAATAAATTGTATGAGGAAATGTCAAAGGTATGGAGGTTAGACAATGACAGGGAGTCACAAACTAGAAGAATTAAACGTTTAATTGTTGATGTTCTAAAGAAAACAGATTCAACTATTTCTCTAACGGACAGAATAAAGTTACTTTTTAAGACGTATGGTGTAACCATTAGCGCCATAATAACAGCTGTTGTAATGACATTTACAACTCTAGGTCTCAGTATCAGTAGTGCTTTAAGTGGTGCCACTAAATCTGTAAAACCAACTCCAGGACCACACCCAACTCCAGGACCAGACCCAACTCCAAGACCTACACCAGAACCTGGGCCAGGACCAAAACCATCAATACCAAATAAAGTAAAAGAAGGTCTCAAGAAGTTTGCTGAATGGCTAAAAGAACTGGCCAAGAAATCAGCTGCGGCTTTACCGGGAATAATAGGGTCTATCGTATCATTTCTCCTGAAAACAATTGGTGCAGTTGTTGGTTTTCTAGCTGAACATCTGATCATAGCAGTTATTGCTATTGTGAGCTCCATAATCTATGGTTTAATTGGGGGTGTTAAAGCCTTAAAATCACGTAAAGCCTTAGAATCACGTAAAAGGTCTTAGGTGACCTTCTATCAAAAAACAATGTTTAAAAAAATAATTATCATGTAAATATGAATAAATACATCTCATTAAAAGATTATTATTCTAGTGAGTGGAACAATGAGAATCTTAAAGGATACATTCGTCCTAGGGTCATGGATAGAAATTTTAGTGAAGAAAATGTCAGCAAGAATTATGACAGTGGGAAATTTGATAAGCCTACTCGAGCTATGCTCTCAAGACGAAGTCTGACTGAGACACACAAAGTAGTCCTGCCAAGAATGAAAGAATATGACGTCAGTACCAACACTAATGCCCAATTCTGCCGTAATTGCAAACGTTGGACACTTTTTGAGTATCAAAAGAATTTAAATTTAGCCAGGAACGCCGCTAAAACTGTGAAGTATCAATTCTGCATTGTTTGTAATGCAACCAGTTATGATGATGATTTTAAGACTCTTGAGATCAATATTGACAACAAGATTCGTTATTTTGACATTATTCTTAGAAAGCTTGGATGGAGACGTTTGTCTGAATCGGTTCTCAAATATTTAAAGGACTTTGTGGAAGTGTATTTACAGTGCTACTTTTCAAGTCCCAGAAAATGTCTTAGTTAGCAGAGATATGAAAGTACAGTCCACTTAGCTTTAAAAATGGGTATTAACACTCTCCCCTCTAAGTTACGGGAAAAGGGGTTACATGGCGAGGCCATACTTGTTGAATTCCACTGTGGGGAATATGACTGGTTTCTTGCCATTGAATTTATCAACAGGGCTATTGGTAAACCCCAATTAACAGATGAGAATATCACTGAACTTAGACTAGTGTACTATGCTTTCCTTAGATTTCTGCATTACTGTGGTGTGAAGGTCACAATTGACTACAAGGTATTTTTACACCAAGCCTTTAAAACGATGAAAATTGATTATGTAATATTTAGTCCTTTTTTAACCAACAAGGAGCGAGGTAATGATTTGGAGAGATTATGGTATGATTTCACTCAAAGTATTTTCTTCCAGAATTACAAGGTTGAGAAGGAATATGACCAGGAAATTGACAAGCAGTTTGACGTTTTATTGAGTGCTAGTGCAGGTCGAGACATTAACTGCATCAGTAGTATTAAGTTAGCACCAGCCTGACTTTGTCATGAGAGCTTCGCTCGAGCCGGACTTTGTCCTGAGAGCATAGCTCGAGCTAGTGTTAAGTGCAATAAACTTGTGAAAACAGCATTTTGCACTTAACACTCATGTTTCTATTATTTTAAATGAACAGTCAGCAAATGAATAGTCAGACATCATCTGTAATTGAACAACAAATGAAACATATTGGTGTTATCAATCAAAACCCAGTAGGACTTTGTCCTGAGAGCATAGCTTGAGTCGGGGCTTCTAACCAACAGAACACTGGTAGTTACCAACAGAACAGTACTAACTTTCAACAGAACTGCACTACAAATCAACAAGTTTCAAACAAGCAGTTGAATAGTTCAAATTTAGTTACTCCTAGTCAAGGAATAGTCAATTCTAGTTGCCAACTAGGATCAACTAGCAATCAACAAGGTTCAAGTAGCAATCAACAAAATTTGAACTATTTGACTGATAGTAGCCTTAAAGCCAAACAAGACTTAGAAATTTTAGTTGCAACTGGGAAAAGCAAGTATTTACTTAATAAACAACTAACTTTAAATGACTTAGATAATATGACAGAAAAGGAACTCTTAAAACACCACAGAATCTACCAGACAAAGATGGCTGCCAGACTTAATGATTCTTTGGGTAAGACAGTACTTAAAGCTTACACTAAATTATCAAGGTGGTTATTACCAATAGATGACGAGGATAATCTTTACCATGACCTCAGAAATGATTACATCGTTACCAATGAACTTGACAAATGGCTTGGATGGGTTAGTATCAAAATGGGTGCACTAACTGCACTTGCTTCAACAACACTTATTACTTTAGGCCATTGTCATGAGGAATCATCAATGAATACACCAAATATGACTGTCTCTGAATGTGACAAACCAATAGATGAAAGTCTAGATATCACAGATAGTGATGATAAAGAAGACTAAATTAACCTGGTTATGAGATCATAGTTCGAATTTATTCGGCCAAGATAAATGGAACTTGAAACTGTAACTGATACTACTAAAGTTTCAGTGTCTAAGAAACCTCGATCAGAGAAACAATTAGCATGGTCTAGAGAACTGGGTAGAATATCTCAGGAATTTAAGAGGATAAAAAAGGATAAGACGACATTTAAAGTACAGTACTCCTCCCCAAACAACAGAGTTGTGGAAAAGGAGGAAGAAGAAGTAGAGGAAGAAGAACCACAATCTCAAAATACTGATGTATCACTGCGTGAATCTACCAGTAATACCTATGTCTATGTAGGTTTAGGTGCAATTATTTTAGCAGCATTTATCATGTTTAAGAAACTTCCTAAAAAAGTAAGTAAAGAGCAGCGATCAGGCTTGAATGAAGCAGTCATGAAGGGATCACTCAGGAAGGGGTCAATTAGCCCTCTTATTAAACCTGCAGTTAAAGAGAAGAAATGTACTATTCCTTTAATGGAATGATCTCATGAGGTGGTCCGAGGTGCTTGTCTTCACCACAAGAGTTTAACTCTATTCTTAACTCTAAAGAAACCTCTGTTCCTCTGAAATTAACTAGCTTACCATTCTCATCAGTGATTTCGAATTTTATGTGATTAGTACACTTATTTATCGTTTTCTTACAATTCGGTTCGTATCGCTGCATTTTTATTTGGTCACCATTTTCTACAGGTATGATGCAGAAAATGTTAGATGGTTTATTGTTGTAGAGGGTCTTAGCTTTGTCAACCAAATTAGCTTGCAGGAATAGATTTTTCCTGTAAAAGTTGAGTGGTCTTATGGAGTAGTATTTTCCTTTCTTGGTGAATTCAGTTTGTTTAAAGCCGAACCATTCATTTACCACAAAGGCAATGTGTGTGGAGAATGTTTTGCCAGCTGGTGTATCATTTACAATAGCATAAAATCTGTTATTAAAGTAAAAGTATTTGTCCTCTGTAAGTTCAAGGGTTATGTAATTATTGTTATCACAGTAAAATTTCACATAGTTTATTCTATTTTCTTTTATGTATGTTTGCCATTCCTCACAAAACTCACTTAAACTAAAATGTCGAGAGTATGGCAATGTAGATTGTCTGTTTTTTATTATTGTTCTAATAGAGGGGTTAACTAAAAAATTCTTACAAAATTCATCTGGCGTCGCATCGGGTGTATGGTTAATGTCTTCAAGGCACTGTTCTATTATGGTTGCATTCAGTTTTTTATTAAGTTTAAACTCTTCGTAAAGAAACATGAATACTTGGGCACTCGCTGGCAGGTTATCGCTTGACCACCATGAATTGTAAAAGGTTATCGATTTCAAAGTAATGGATTTTATGTCTAATTGGTCTGTTAAGTAGTACTCAAATTTGGCTTACATTCTTGTTCACTGATTATGAAGTCCATTTCTATTTAATTCAAGAGATTCATTGAATTTAATAAATTTTAGTCTAATAAATAAAATGACTGATAAGAATCAGAAAATACTTTGCACTACATGTGACAAGTACATAGCATACAATAATATGGCCATTCACAGGAGAACCAAAGGTCACCTGACCAAATTAAATCCGGATTATGTCCCTATTGCTCAACCCCGAGCCCAATCATTGATCACTAAAAGTATGGATAAGAAACTTGCATTTGAGGAAAATGAGCTAGATGGCATAAAGAAAGTGAGTGGAGTAGAAATAGTAAAACAATTTGGCAAGCCTGTAGTCACCATTAGTTTGAAGATTGACAGAGAAGCTAAACAAGTGTATGAATACAGAGAGAAATTAGAGGAGGTATTATTTCAACTCAATGATTACCATCACAAAATAAGCATATCAGTATTTGCTCAGTTTGATCGACCTTTGGTCGCAGAGCAGAGCATTGATCATCAAGGTGAAAGTGTAACCCGAACTACGTCCAGAGAGCATAGCTCGACACACCCCATACAGTCTCCAATGGAAAGCATAATTTCAAGGAACCAGGCAATTTATGCCATGACCAACCAGTTAAACTACATTAAGACACAGATTGAGGAAAGTTACTTTCAAGGGTCTGGACTTACACTGAACAAAATAGAGTCTTGTAACATGACCATCTGTTCTTACAAGAGGTGTAAAGGTGGTTATTACACTAAATTACCATTTAAAACAAAAGCTGTAATCAATGTGGAGTCGAATGACAATAAATGTTTTCTCTGGTCTTTATTGGCCGCTAAATATCTAAAAGAAAATCCTGAGACGGACTTCGTCCTGAGAGCAGAGCTCGAGAGTACATTCAATATCACTACTGATATGCTAGAAATGACTTCGTCACGAGAACAGAGTTCGAAAACTACTGATATCAAAATCGAGCTCTGCTCTCAGGACGAAGTCCGACTCGAGCTATGCTCTCAAGACGAAGTCTGACTGGTAATTCATCATTCAATCTAGGATGTACAGACAGTTTCTTCTCACAGTGGTTAGAGTACCAGAGGAGTCTATCTCCAATAGGACAAAGTCCCGAGAACAGAGTTCGAATAGTAGAAGAAGAGTTGGATCATGTCTTACCAATCAAGGAATTCAAAGATAAACCTGAACTGTGCTTTGCTTGGTTTAACATTCGACCAATGTCTAAAACACAAAACAGGCAGAAGAGTGCTACAGTAGACTACACACTATTTAAGGATCAATTGTGCCGCTCATTTAACTTTATGGTCAATAAGCGTAATGAAAACTGGTTTGACTATCGAGACCAAAACGTGATAAACGAGTGGAGAAGGATAACAAACAAGTATTTTTGGGATAACCCAGAATTTAACGATATCCTTCTACTTAATTAATTTTCATCTTAATCTTCATCTGAATAAATAATACTAATTTTATTTCTTCTGAATAAATGAACAGAACTTGGGGTTACACAAAACGACCACGTAATTGGAAAGAAAGATTAGAACGTTTTCATAGAGAATTAGAGGCAGAAGTAGAGTCAAAGTTGGAGCCTGAGCCCGAAAAACCTTTAAAACCTCTTGGGCCTGCTATGGTCGAAAAACCTGTTATGGTCGAAAAACCTTTAAAATTTAATGTACTTAAAAAACCTGTAGTGTCTGCACGATCAACACTAAACACTAGAAATGTCAGAACAACTGATTCTAGTTATTCCCACTAATTAAATGGATGGAGACAACAAGGTTTATCCAGATTTAAGTAATTTAAACTCTGAAAGTCAATTAAACTATGAAAGGTCTGAAAAGCATACAGAAAGTAACCCTCAGGCTTTCAGACTACAACAAATATGTGATGTTAAGAGTTTCTTAGAAAGCGAGATTGAATTTAGAAGAAAGATATTTTCAAAGTACAAAAAAGCATTTAGCGTAATTACTGGCATTAGCCACTTCCTTAATTTAACTAGCGTAGCAGCCGGATCTGTTGGTGTTTCCGCTCTAGCTGGTGTCATCACGGCTCCGATAGGTTTAGCTCTGGGTGGCGTAACAATAGGTAGTACCATTATTTCATCGGCCATAGGCTGGGAGAAAAAGAATATTCTAAGGAAAATTGAAAAGCATGAGAATATCAGAATGTTGGCAATTTCAAAACTGAACACAATCAATGATTTGGTTAGTAAAGCCTTAACCGATTCTCACATATCTACAGATGAGTTTACTTTGATTCTCAAGGAGAAGGAGAAATACATTTCGATGAAAAATGCCATTAGGAAAAAACAAAGGGAGGCAAGTTCAGCTGTTGATGTAAAGTCTTTAAAGAAGACCTTTTTAGAAGAAGGAAAAAAGATAGCTCAGACAGAGATGCTAGAAAAACTAAAAGTTCAGTAAATCAAACAGGACTCGAGCTATGCTCTCAGGACAAAGTCCGACTAGGACAAAGTCCCGAGAACAAAGTTCGACTCGAGCTATGCTCTCAAGACGAAGTCGGACTAAATAGTCATAATCCTAATGTGGTGTATCACTATCACTATCACCATGACTTCGGTGTTAGGGGTGAATTTCCGCCAGTGCCACTACCATCAGCGCCACCATATTCATTAGTTTAATAAAGATTTTGCACTCGAGCTATGCTCTCAGGACAAAGTCCGACTCAAGCGAAGTTTGAATCGCTGTAATCTATGTAGCCTTCATAAAACATTCCAAATGGTAACGTTCTTATTCCATCTTCAAGTATGAACCTCTTATCATCAAAAGGACTGAGGCTTTTTTTGTCAACTTTTTCCAAATAGATTTGGTGTTTATCTGATCTTAAGTGTCTCATCTTGTGGTAAAATGACATACTCTTTTCAAGACAAACAACATAGTCATCAAATGAGATATCTCTCTTTACTACATTCTTGGCAATACCCTTTAATTTCTTAGAATCGTAATCTTTTGTCCTGTAAGCGTACATCTTACTTCTAAGGGCAATGAATTCAGTCATCTCGACTCCTCCTAACTCATCCTTGAAATAACCTGGCACCTTCTTCTTACTGGTGTCATAGAGTGGATGATCTTTTGGATAATTACTGAAGTCAAAATAGTGTTTCAACTCCTTTAAGTCTTTAGTTAAGTCATCAGTATTAATGTTAAGTACAAAGGAATCTGTATCTAGATACAGTAGTTCAATATTTTTCTCACCAAAGTACGGTTGAAGAACTTCATAATAGAATTCATACATTAATAATTTAGACAATTCAAGTACTGAAGCTCCTATGTAGATTGGTTTGTTGAATTTCATTGATGTTTTCCTCATGCTAATAGCAGCATTCTGTTCGTCAAATACGCATATCGATGAAAACCTGGGATTGGCCATTACACTCCTGGCTCTCTCCCCGTCCGTTACCAATTCTATTTCCACCCTGTTCCTTACATTCTCACAAGTCTTTCCGTAGAAAGCATTATTCATGAGCTTGAAATAGTCTTTCTCAAAATCAGTCTTAGAATCCATACGTCTTTTAGTATTAAAATCAATGTATGGTGCTAACCACTTTGATTGTTTAAAACATATCACCGAATGAACCCTCTTAAGTACCATTCCGTGCTTGAGGTAAAATTGTAGCATTCTGTAATGCACTATGTTATTAGTTTTATCCTTTTGTGTTAGTATTAGTTTTTCTACATTTGATCTTTTATCATCGCCCAGTAACTCTCTCTGGTAAGGACTTAATTCATCATCTTCAATAAAGAGAGATTCGGGACAGAATGGAAAGTTCCTTGACTTAAATTTAATATTTCCTGGATACTCCAAATCCACCTCTAAGAAGTAGCCTACTTCACTATCACTTGGAATTGCCATAATCTGCTCTTTACTAATAACATTCATGTTAAGTGGATCAATATCTATCATTTCAAAACTACCATAGGGTTGAGGTTCCATCATGGACCAGCCGTAAAGATTATTTGCGTCTACGTAGAGTAGTTTGTGGTGTTCATCTGCCTTGACATGTCTTGTTCCCATAACACCCGAAATTCCACCTCGTATTGCTTTCTCAAAAGTAAGTAAGATGTTGGTATCAGTCAGTAGTTCTAGGTTTATTCCTGTGTACTTCAAACCAGCTTGCCAGGTTAGGCCTGGTGCCGAGTAACAGTGACATGGATCTATCTGAAGGTAGTTCAAATTGACATCCCTGAATTTCTCAAATAAATCAGCTAAAAGGATCACATCAGTTTTGAGGTAGAGGTCAATGAACTCACCGTGATTCCTGATCTTGAAATGATCCCATATTACCTTAGCCTCATCATAGGCAGAATCAGGTGCCATTTCATTTTTCAATTCGTCAAAAAACATAGACTTTTCTAGGTAAGTGACTTTGTAGCTTTCATGTGATGTGTAAAGAGAGTAAGGTACTGAACCCTTCTTCCTCAATAGTTTAAAATCAATGGTATTTGGGAACTTCTGTCTCGTAATTTTAAAGTCATCATCCAGCATTGATTTGGTTATGTTGTCTAAACTGGACTGCATGAATCTGTACGAGTCCAAAAACCTGAAACAACCGAACTGAAATGAGATGTATTCCTCTGCTGTTTTGGCAAGTAATTTCAGTTTCTTGTACTTCGGTAGTTTAGTCATTAAGTCTTTAATAAACAGGTGTGAATCATAATTACTAAGATTGTGAAAAAATACTGGAACGAACATGGCTTTATTTTCATTCAAATTGCATGAGCTGTGAGCAGCACCTCGATATCTACCACTGTAGTGATCGTGATCCTTGACCTTGTCATATCCTAAAGGTTGATTACAGTAATAACATTGTGTTTCTTGTGAGTAACTCACCAAATCTTCATCTGTCATTGTTAGAGGAAAGTTACAGTTCAATAAATTAGAGAATTGTTCTTCCAGCCTGATTAACCAGTTACAGAACACATCTACAACATCAGCACCCCTGTGAGACACATACTGGCTACTGTAAAGTTGTGGGTAGTCTGAGTGAACATAAACACCAACAGCTGATGCATGTTGTTTGAATAGTTTTTTAGTGGTAACAGTGGTATCTGTCTGAGGACGAAGTCCGGCTCGAGCTCTGCTCTGAGTTGTGTTATCATTGACTGTTGTGCTTATCGCTTCGAAATCAGCATAGATTACAAAGGGAACTCTATTTTAAATGAGTGTTTTTCAAATTTAAGCTGTGACCATTTACTGTTAGGTGGAGGCAGACTAATCTTACAGTAATCGTGTTCTCCACATTTCTTTTTATGATTGTCTAGTGTAGACTTCCTGTAAAAGTAATTCATGCATCTCCTGCAAAGATACACTCTATGAGCGAGTGACCTGAAGAAAAGATTGATGTCTCTTATGTACATGAAATGGTCCTTGAAATAGAGCAGATCAATGACATCATCATCGTCATAATTCTTGGACAGGTAGAGAGGTTCTAGTTTTGCGGCATAAATGCTTTTAGCCCATTCGTTCTCTAACTTGAACACATTAATTTTGAGATTATTATCACTCTCTATATTAGGGATATCCTTTTGAATACATACAGGAAATGAGTCTATTTGTACTCCGTACTGAGAGCAGAGCTCGATTTTGATATCAGTAGTTTTCGAACTCTGTTCTCGTGACGAAGTCATTTCTAGCATATCAGTAGTGATATTGAATGTACTCTCGAGCTCTGCTCTCAGGACGAAGTCCGTCTCAGGATTTTCTTTTAGATATTTAGCGGCCAATAAAGACCAGAGAAAACATTTATTGTCATTCGACTCCACATTGATTACAGCTTTTGTTTTAAATGGTAATTTAGTGTAATGACCACCTTTACACCTCTTGTAAGAACAGATGGTCATGTTACAAGACTCTATTTTGTTCAGTGTAAGTCCAGACCCTTGAAAGTAACTTTCCTCAATCTGTGTCTTAATGTAGTTTAACTGGTTGGTTATGGCATAAATTGCCTAGTTCCTTGAAATTATGCTTTCCATTGGAGACTGTATGGGGTGTGTCGAGCTATGCTCTCTGGACGTAGTCCGGGTTACACTTTCACCTTGATGATCAATGCTCTGCTCTGCGACCAAAGGTCGATCAAACTGAGCAAATACTGATATGCTTATTTTGTGATGGTAATCATTGAGTTGAAATAATACCTCCTCTAATTTCTCTCTGTATTCATACACTTGTTTAGCTTCTCTGTCAATCTTCAAACTAATGGTGACTACAGGCTTGCCAAATTGTTTTACTATTTCTACTCCACTCACTTTCTTTATGCCATCTAGCTCATTTTCCTCAAATGCAAGTTTCTTATCCATACTTTTAGTGATCAGTGATTGGGCTCGGGGTTGAGCAATAGGGACATAATCCGGATTTAATTTGGTCAGGTGACCTTTGGTTCTCCTGTGAATGGCCATATTATTGTATGATATGTACTTGTCACATGTAGTGCAAAGTATTTTCTGATTCTTATCAGTCATTTTATTTATTAGACTAAAATTTATTAAATTCAATGAATCTCTTGAATTAAATAGAAATGGACTTCATAATCAGTGAACAAGATTGTAATGAAGCCAAATTTGAGTACTACTTAACAGACCAATTAGACATAAAATCCATTACTTTGAAATCGATAACCTTTTACAATTCATGGTGGTCAAGCGATAACCTGCCAGCGAGTGCCCAAGTATTCATGTTTCTTTACGAAGAGTTTAAACTTAATAAAAAACTGAATGCAACCATAATAGAACAGTGCCTTGAAGACATTAACCATACACCCAAGCGACGCCAGATGAATTTTGTAAGAATTTTTTAGTTAACCCCTCTATTAGAACAATAATAAAAAACAGACAATCTACATTGCCATACTCTCGACATTTTAGTTTAAGTGAGTTTTGTGAGGAATGGCAAACATACATAAAAGAAAATAGAATAAACTATGTGAAATTTTACTGTGATAACAATAATTACATAACCCTTGAACTTACAGAGGACAAATACTTTTACTTTAATAACAGATTTTATGCTATTGTAAATGATACACCAGCTGGCAAAACATTCTCCACACACATTGCCTTTGTGGTAAATGAATGGTTCGGCTTTAAACAAACTGAATTCACCAAGAAAGGAAAATACTACTCCATAAGACCACTCAACTTTTACAGGAAAAATCTATTCCTGCAAGCTAATTTGGTTGACAAAGCTAAGACCCTCTACAACAATAAACCATCTAACATTTTCTGCATCATACCTGTAGAAAATGGTGACCAAATAAAAATGCAGCGATACGAACCGAATTGTAAGAAAACGATAAATAAGTGTACTAATCACATAAAATTCGAAATCACTGATGAGAATGGTAAGCTAGTTAATTTCAGAGGAACAGAGGTTTCTTTAGAGTTAAGAATAGAGTTAAACTCTTGTGGTGAAGACAAGCACCTCGGACCACCTGATGAGATCATTCCATTAAAGGAATAGTACATTTCTTCTCTTTAACTACAGGTTTAACAAGAGGGCTAATTGACCCCTTCCTGAGTGATCCCTTCATGACTGCTTCATTCAAGCCTGATCGCTGCTCTTTACTTACTTTTTTAGGAAGTTTCTTAAACATGATAAATGCTGCTAAAATAATTGCACCTAAACCTACATAGACATAGGTATTACTGGTAGATTCACGCAGTGATACATCAGTATTTTGAGATTGTGGTTCTTCTTCCTCTACTTCTTCTTCCTCCTTTTCCACAACTCTGTTGTTTGGGGAGGAGTACTGTACTTTAAATGTCGTCTTATCCTTTTTTATCCTCTTAAATTCCTGAGATCTTCTACCCAGTTCTCTAGACCATGCTAATTGTTTCTCTGATCGAGGTTTCTTAGACACTGAAACTTTAGTAGTATCAGTTACAGTTTCAAGTTCCATTTATCTTGGCCGAATAAATTCGAACTATGATCTCATAACCAGGTTAATTTAGTCTTCTTTATCATCACTATCTGTGATATCTAGACTTTCATCTATTGGTTTGTCACATTCAGAGACAGTCATATTTGGTGTATTCATTGATGATTCCTCATGACAATGGCCTAAAGTAATAAGTGTTGTTGAAGCAAGTGCAGTTAGTGCACCCATTTTGATACTAACCCATCCAAGCCATTTGTCAAGTTCATTGGTAACGATGTAATCATTTCTGAGGTCATGGTAAAGATTATCCTCGTCATCTATTGGTAATAACCACCTTGATAATTTAGTGTAAGCTTTAAGTACTGTCTTACCCAAAGAATCATTAAGTCTGGCAGCCATCTTTGTCTGGTAGATTCTGTGGTGTTTTAAGAGTTCCTTTTCTGTCATATTATCTAAGTCATTTAAAGTTAGTTGTTTATTAAGTAAATACTTGCTTTTCCCAGTTGCAACTAAAATTTCTAAGTCTTGTTTGGCTTTAAGGCTACTATCAGTCAAATAGTTCAAATTTTGTTGATTGCTACTTGAACCTTGTTGATTGCTAGTTGATCCTAGTTGGCAACTAGAATTGACTATTCCTTGACTAGGAGTAACTAAATTTGAACTATTCAACTGCTTGTTTGAAACTTGTTGATTTGTAGTGCAGTTCTGTTGAAAGTTAGTACTGTTCTGTTGGTAACTACCAGTGTTCTGTTGGTTAGAAGCCCCGACTCGAGCTATGCTCTCAGGACAAAGTCCTACTGGGTTTTGATTTATAACACCAATATGTTTCATTTGTTGTTCAATTACAGATGATGTCTGACTATTCATTTGCTGACTGTTCATTTAAAATAATAGAAACATGAGTGTTAAGTGCAAAATGCTGTTTTCACAAGTTTATTGCACTTAACACTAGCTCGAGCTATGCTCTCAGGACAAAGTCCGGCTCGAGCGAAGCTCTCATGACAAAGTCAGGCTGGTGCTAACTTAATACTACTGATGCAGTTAATGTCTCGACCTGCACTAGCACTCAATAAAACGTCAAACTGCTTGTCAATTTCCTGGTCATATTCCTTCTCAACCTTGTAATTCTGGAAGAAAATACTTTGAGTGAAATCATACCATAATCTCTCCAAATCATTACCTCGCTCCTTGTTGGTTAAAAAAGGACTAAATATTACATAATCAATTTTCATCGTTTTAAAGGCTTGGTGTAAAAATACCTTGTAGTTAATTGTGACCTTCACACCACAGTAATGCAGAAATCTAAGGAAAGCATAGTACACTAGTCTAAGGTCAGTGATATTCTCATCTGTTAATTGGGGTTTACCAATAGCCCTGTTGATAAATTCAATGGCAAGAAACCAGTCATATTCCCCACAGTGAAATTCAACAAGTATGGCCTCGCCATGTAACCCCTTTTCCCGTAACTTAGAGGGGAGAGTGTTAATACCCATTTTTAAAGCTAAGTGGACTGTACTTTCATATCTCTGCTTACTAAGACATTTTCTGGGACTTGAAAAGTAGCACTGTAAATACACTTCCACAAAGTCCTTTAAATATTTGAGAACCGATTCAGACAAACGTCTCTATCCAAGCTTTCTAAGAATAATGTCAAAATAACGAATCTTGTTGTCAATATTGATCTCAAGAGTCTTAAAATCATCATCATAACTGGTTGCATTACAAACAATGCAGAATTGATACTTCACAGTTTTAGCGGCATTCCTGGCTAAATTTAAATTCTTTTGATACTCAAAAAGTGTCCAACGTTTGCAATTACGGCAGAATTGGGCATTAGTGTTGGTACTGACGTCATATTCTTTCATTCTTGGCAGGACTACTTTGTGTGTCTCAGTCAGACTTCGTCTTGAGAGCATAGCTCGAGTAGGCTTATCAAATTTCCCACGGTCATAATTCTTGCTTACATTTTCTTCACTAAATTTTCTATCCATGACCCTAGGACGAATGTATCCTTTAAGATTCTCATTGTTCCACTCACTAGAATAATAATCTTTTAATGAGATGTATTTATTCATATTTACATGATAATTATTTTTTTAAACATTGTTTTTTGATAGAAGGTCACCTAAGACCTTTTACGTGATTTTAAGGCTTTACGTGATTTTAAGGCTTTAACACCCCCAATTAAACCATAGATTATGGAGCTCACAATAGCAATAACTGCTATGATCAGATGTTCAGCTAGAAAACCAACAACTGCACCAATTGTTTTCAGGAGAAATGATACGATAGACCCTATTATTCCCGGAAAAGCCGCAGCTGATTTCTTGGCCAGTTCTTTTAGCCATTCAGCAAACTTCTTGAGACCTTCTTTTACTTTATTTGGTATTGATGGTTTTGGTCCTGGCCCAGGTTCTGGTGTAGGTCCTGGAGTTGGGTCTGGTCCTGGAGTTGGTTTTACAGATTTAGTGGCACCACTTAAAGCACTACTGATACTGAGACCTAGAGTTGTAAATGTCATTACAACAGCTGTTATTATGGCGCTAATGGTTACACCATACGTCTTAAAAAGTAACTTTATTCCGTCCTTTAGAGAAATAGTTGAATCTGTTTTCTTTTTTCAATTTTGCTCTTTCCAATGCTGTATCAAGTTTACCCTCTACTTCAGCGTAATTAAACTCCTTTTCCATCAATTCAGGGGCAATACCTCTTGCTCTATCTGGAGTTGTAGTGAATGAAGTTTCAGTAGTAAGATTTGTATTACCTGTGTTGTATATTGTGCCGTCATCTTGAAAATTTCTATTGGTTTCGCCTGTATTAGGATCATCCACATTATGAATGTAATTATGATCGTAATCATCCATTTCATAATCTTCACCTCCTTCAGCCATAATTACTTATTTATCTAACCATAAAACAATCAATGTACCAACAACTGAGTAAAGCATGAATTTAATTGTTTCATGAGTATCATCCTCCCTCTCAACTTTGGTGTCCCGTTTAGTAGTAGGAGTATTCTTTGATGTTTCAGTTGTTTTTGGTGCATCAACATTACTCTTTGGTGTATGACTGGTCTCGAGCTCTGCTCTCAGGACGAAGTCCGTCTTGACAGTATCAACACTACTCTTAACTCTTATTTTCTTAGAACTATTTCCTTCCATCAGTGGTGGTGGTAAGGTCTTTTTGTGGTTAATGTCATTCTTACCAGGTTTAGCATTTTTTGGTGCTATTAAAATGTTATTATTGTAGTTATCCAGCTTACCAATAACGAGTACCATATTTGACCCTATGACATACAATCCTGGTGCTATTACATAATCTAGTCTTGTATGAGTGTCACTCACTGCTTTTTGGTATCTTTGAATTGAAGTGGGAATATCAGGATGTTGATTAATCGAGTCCTTTAATAGTTTGTTAAATTCCTTCTGAGCATCCAATTCTGTACCCGGTACTCCAATTATTGGTGTTCTGGTCAACGCCTGAGCACCCAGAATACAGTAAACATATGTTCTTATTGTGTCATTCAACCTCTCTATTCCAGGATTAGAGAAACCATTTGATTTAAATATCATGAATTGTTGATAGGTTTGACATTCATTTTGTGTAATTACATCAAATACATTCTTGTGTTGTTTCACATGATACTTAATGAAGGTATCTGGATATTTGAAATAAGCCATTCCAGCATCCCAATCAGATTTAAACATTGGTGGCATTCTATTTTCATGAACTTGCATGAGGAAGAAATTGATTTTAGAATCATTGATGTAATATCCGGGATCAGTTATGTTCGGGTTGTAATCCGGTACACTCCAGGAAGTCCACCCCTCATTACTTTCAAACACTGAGAAATCATATTCGTCTTTTAAACCAAATTCACTCAATAACCCTCCTAGTTTCCTACGGTTAATGTTATTGTTTGTCTCATTGAAATCACTTTCACCTGGAATTGGTATCTCTAGATTCTTCATGATCTTCAATATTTGATAGTAAACATGAAATCTGTAAATTGACCTTATCAATGGGTCACTGTGATTCAAGTGATCATCTATTGAAATACCATAACCGGTAGTAGCAAACCAAACAGCCATGTTAAATTGGTTCTGGTAAAACGATAATGGATTCTTTTCCAGTCGCAGACAATCTTTCTTATTTTTCAGGCTCAAAAACCCAGGTGTTATCTTAGTTTCTTGTAGTCTGAAGAAATTGTTACTGTTAACAGTTACTTCTAAATTAAAGAAGTCATAGGTGAATTTACTTTTATGTTGATTTGCTATTGGATAATACATTTAATTTACTTGAATTTTTCCTTCAGTTTTGGATAATGAAGACAGTAAAAAGGCCATTTATTTTAAGGAATTAACCAATTGAGCTGTAGTATTCCCTAAGTAATATATATATGAGGCGGCTGGCTCTTAGGGGTTTCTAAGCTAATTTGAGGCAAAAAGGCCTGTAAGGGATTTTGTCAAAATAGCTTAGAAATACCTACATTCCTATCACCTCATATATATATGAGGCGGCTGGTTCTTAGGGGTTTCTAAGCTAATTTGAGGCAAAAAGGCCTGTAAGGGATTTTGTCAAAATAGCTTAGAAATACCTACATTCCTATCACCTCATATATATATTACTAGCTGCTGAGCGAAGTCCGTGGATCCAGTTAATTTCAATGGTGTTTCTTAACTGGAGGCCTGACACGGACTTAGGGTGACGGTGGATGAAATCAAGTACATGAATTTCAATGTCGTCAAGGCCGTGGTAGTCAAGTTGTTTGAAATGGCGACTGATGCTGGTGTATACATTGCCCAATGTGGTTGTGATGCTGTAGTAGTGACCCTGGAACCGTTCAATTATGGTTCTGAGGGTTTGACCAACATATTGTAGTTTACATGTTTTTGCAGGTGATGCAATAAATGAGATTGTTACTTGTGGCTGCCGAAATGGACTTCATGATGATTATGTTATTGTTTTTAGATTTAGTTTGAATTTAGATTGATTAATATTGGTATATAAAGTTTATGTTTTATAAATGAACAGGAAAGTCTTCACTTCCGGGGATCCGTGAGAACGATTGAATACGCTCGAGTAAAGTGAGCCTAATTATATCGGACAGTAAATTTAAGGAAGGGTCCAGGATCTGAAGTTTATATAATAATAAAATACCATATATTGAAGTGCTCTGTACATGCCATGCATGCTCCAGAGCACTGTACAGTAGATAAAAACGACCAAGAAGAAAAAGTTCTAAAAAACATTATAAAAGTCCAGAAAATTCGATAATACTAATATGGATTAAAACATTTGAATTGCACGATAAGATTTTAGGAATGTCACACATCGTAAACGATCTGAAATAGATGAGTTTTGAGGGCTCGCTGGAAGGGCCCAATCTCTCCGATGGCTTCAAGGTGGTCAGGAAGCGCATTCCATAATACAGGACCACTGGTTCTAAATGATCGTTCACCAATTATAGTTCTTGTCCTTGGCAGAATCAACGTGTTCTTGGATTCAGATCTTAATGACCTTGCTGGCGCAAGTTTATTGTGCGTGGGTGGAGAGGAAATCTGTATATTGTCATAGTAATGAAAGACATGCTTATTCCAAGGTTATTGTGTTGCTAGGCTTGGCGGCAGATCAAAAAGAATGACTTTGACTGACCCATTGCCGCATCTTGCGTGGGCGGACGACTTCCGTTCTCAGAAATAAGTAACCTGCTTTATCTTAAGAAATATTTGTACGATTGTAAACTCTTGGTGGTCCTAACAGTGCCTGGTCTCTCCGAGCCCCTCCTACTCACACCCACGCTTAGCATAAATGATGAAATCTTAGTGAGAAGTAGTTTAGTGTAAAAGTAAATTCTGAAGTGTTATGACCTCTCGTGCTCCGTGAATGTATCAGCGTTGATTGCAAATATATTGTTCCTTGATGAAGTTTAATACACGGATTATATAGTAGAACTGAAGTTGTTTGTGAGCCAAAGGATGTATGGACTCCCCCGACAGAGCATTACTTTTGCAGTTAACATTGGTTTTTGCCTGGTAGCTTCTTTTTGTTACAGTGCTGACAATATGTCCTGAGCGGCTGATTCTAGGACAATAGCGACACTTTCCTGTTTTGCATGGAGAGTGTGATTTGTGTATCTTAATCTTAGTGGGGGTTGGTGTGATGGCCGCCCAGACGCGGAGGTCACGGAGATTGGGTGGTTTACGGTGACCGAAGATGATTCTAGTTTGGTCGAGGTCCTGGCTGGCCTTGGAGTGGGAGAGTGTGCCCCAGTTCCCTGTAATAATGTTTTTAGTAATGAAGTAGAACGGTGACGGTTCATTTTCCTGCTCTGCATCCTAGGTTGGTCGTGGGGAGGGTGTGATGAGAGTGGTGCTATCCTGTCGGTAGGCTCTGATGAGTGACTTTTCGACGAGTAGTTTGGGGTAACCCCTTCTCACAAAGTGATGTGCGAGATTGGTGGCATGTTTTTTTTATATCTATCAAGCGAATGCAGACGCGGCGTACTCTGAGGAATGACCGTATGGAATACCATCGAGACATTGTCTTGGATGTGTCGACAAGTAGAGAAGATCATTGTGTGCATCTGTGGGTTTAGAATATAGGTCTGTGTATAGAGACTGCTTGTCCCCTAAGATGGCAGTTGTGTCTTAAAAGTTCACCTGTTTGTCTGAGATTTCGGCTGTGAATTTGATTGTTGGATAACGTATTTAGGTGTGTTATAAATATGTCAAGTTCTGCCCTGGAGTGGGTCCAGATGCCGAAGATGTCGTCTATAAACCGTCCCCAGAAGACGGGTTGAGTGGGGTAAGTCGGCCGTAAAGAGGTTAGCATATGACGCTGCTACTTTGGTTCCCATTGCTCTCCCGGAGACGTGAATGTAATTGATGCAGTGAAGATGAAGTTGTTTTTGATGAGAACCAGATTGATGCGCGACTCATTACTGGGCCGGGTTGGATGTGCCTAGGCGGTGGTTCCTTAGGTGCCTGCTTACCCTCTAAGTAAGGGATGTTGGTATAGAGGGAGCTGACATCTGATTCTAACAATAGTGTTCAAGTGCCTGCATGGACAGGGCCCAGCATACCTAACGGAACTGATACTGACATACAGCCAAACACGTGATCTAATTAAGGTCGACTGAAAAGATCCTTCTCTCCACACCCACACTGGTGCTCAAAAATATTAGGACAAAGGCCAATTTTAGGTTTGACATAACTTTTCACCTGCTTAGAATTAACGGAATGGGCTCAACTTGGTCTCATATGTTAGAGGAAGGGTCCCTCTTTCCCCTTGATACAATTTCAAAGAATTACATAACCAGTGGCAGTTGTGTAACTACATTAAGGACAGTAAGGCATTTTTTGCCCTTGTCCAACTTGGGCATTTACAGTAAAATACTCGTTTTTCTTCCAAATATTCTTGTTTTTTCTGTGTTTTTACTTTATTTCTCTTGAGAATAAAGCTTTCCATAACTCATGGCTGATGATACAAATGTGTTACATAAGATATGTCACCAATTGTATCATAATAAGATGGGTGTTTATTTTACATAAAATTAACAACAATCCATTTTGGAAAAGCACAAAATAACAGTTAAAACAAATACAAAACCTGTGCTACACTTTCTTGGAGCTAAAACATGTCATCTTCTTATGATTGCACATGTCAAATTATGACTTCATGTCATTAAGTCCGTTACATCTCCGGCAATGATAATTGAGATCCATCCAATTCAGACTGTTTTTTCGTCGAAGTAACCACCTTTGGCCTTGATGACTGCCCTGCAGATTCCTGGCATTCTGTTGATTAGTTTCTCCATGAAGACGGGGGTAATTTTACTCCATCCTTGCTGCAAACAGTCCCACAGGTGCTTCTAGCTAGTTGGCTTAATTTTTCGAAGTTGTCTGTCCAATTCATCCCACAGAAGTTCAATGGGCGACAGGTCAGGGGATTGCGGTGGCCACGACATGACTTCCATTTGTCTTGATTCTGCCTGTTGGTTCAGGTATCCTCGGCACAGCTTTGACGAATGCTTAGGATCATTGTCTTCTTGGAACACCCAAGATCCACTGAACAGCCTCTCGGCAGATGGCACGGCGTGCTTCTGCAAGATCTCAAGATATCCTTCCTTCTTGAGAATGCCTTCTATCTTGACCAGATCCCCAACTTGATTCCCAGCAAAGCATCCCCAGACCATAACATCTCAAATTTACTCTCGTCAGTCCAAAGAACTTTTTTCCAATCATCAACAGTCCAAAACTTGTGTTTTTTAGCCCATTCGAGTCGTTTCACCTTGTTTTGGGGTCTCAGGAGTGGTTTTCTCACAGCAACACAACCTCGTAAACCAAGGTCCAGCAGACGTCGACTGACCGTTTGACGCGAGATGGAGCGGTGTTGCTGTTCCAACTCATTCACCTCTTGGGCGATATCGACTGCAGTTAGGCGCCTGTCTCTCAGAGCGACGTTTCTCATGTACCTGTCTGTAGCCTTGCTCGTCTTTCTGGGCCTCCCCTTACCTTTTCTGGACTGGTTATTTCCAGTTTCCTTCTTCCTTTTCAGGATGTAATGAACAGTTGATTTGGATACATTCACTTTTTTAGCGATTGAGCGTACTGAAAGTCCAACATCATGATAGGCACAGACTGCTGCCCTGATTTCGACACTGGTCTCTCTCTTCCTACGCATTTTGCTGTCAGTTTCACCTGCAAATGTGCCCTGGTTCTCCAAATCAGTAGACTTTATACACCCGTCATTTGTCATTGCCTAATGGTCCAGAAATTGATTTCTCATGTTATGTAATACTAGGGAACCATTGGGATGACATTATACCATTGTGTATTGTCTAGAAAAATTGATCATAGTATTATTTTTTTAAGCCATTTATATAATGAAATGGCCAGGGCCATTGTGCTCACCTCATGTGGAGAAAAAAGATGGATAAAGAGCATGGTATTGTGTCATGTAGTGTTAGGTTTGATGTAGGTCCAAGCAATTACAATTTCCCCAAAATGGCCAATTTACAGTACATTCGACCTCTGTGACCTTGAAAAGTAGGTCAAATCAAAGAAGACCCGGGTGACACATTGAATGGTTGTTAGAATTAGATGTACCTATGATATAAAATTGGTGCCAATCGGGTAAGTCATTATTAGGAATAATGGCATTTTGAAGAATTTAGGATTTGGCCCCCTCCCTGGAGGCCAAACGGCAAATCAGATCGCACCAAACTTCGGTACCTGAGATCACCTGACCAAGGGGTACATGTGTACTTAATTTGTGATCAATAGTCATTGCAGTTAAGAACGTGCCATAGTTACGGCCCGACGGCGAATTTACGCCATTTGACCTCTGTGACCTTGACAAGAAGGTCAAATTAAAAACCTGTGTGACATATACTGTATGGTGGTTAGATGTACCCATGATATCAAATTGGTGGCAATCGGGCAAGAAGTTAAGGAATAATCACATTTTTAAGGTTTTTGGATTTTGCCCCCTGGTGGTCAAGTGGTGAATCATATTGGACCAAACTTCGGTCCCTGAGATCACCTGACTAAGGGGTAAATGTGTATCAAATTTGGTATCAATAGTCATTGCAGTTTAGAAACGTGCCATCGTTACATCCTAACGGCCAATTTACACCATTTGACCTCTGTGACCTTGAAAAGGAGGTCAAATCAAAAACCCGGAGGATATATGATGCACCTTTGCTAGAAGTACCTACCATATTTTTTTCAAAATTTCCCGACTACTATTAAGGGAGATATTGCATATTTTCACTTTTAACGTTTGGCCCCCTGGTGGCCAAACCATGAAACGAATCGGACCGAAACTTGGTCTCCAAGGTGTCATTACATAAGGGTACATGTGTACCAAGTTTCAACTCAATAGCTCTAACAGTTACGAAACGTGCCCTGCTAACGGACGACGGACGACGACGACGACGGACGACGGACGCCACGGTATGGGATAAGCTCACCTCTGCTAAGAGGTGAGCTAAAAACGAATTGGTGCAAAGGTTCAAATTCTACCTTTCCTCATTATTATAGATCTGGAACTAATTACTGATTATGTAATTCTTTGAAATTATATCAGGGGGAAAGAGGGACCCTTCCCCTTACATATGGTTCATGCCCATTTCGCCTTGTCTTTTTTCGCCTTTTCCCATTTTGCCTTTAAAAAATATACATTTCGCCTTCTCCTATTTCGCCTTTTCCAATTTTGCCTCTTCCCAATCCGCCTTATTCTATCTCGCCTTTGTCTTTTTTCGCCTTTTCATTTTTCGCCTTATGCTATTTTGCCTCTGTTTTATCTTGCCTTATCACAAGTTGCCTTATCCATTCTTGCCTTCGTCTCAGTTTGCCATTGTCTTAATCTGCCTTCTCCTATTTCACCTTGTCCTAATTTACCTTTGTCCTAATTCGCCTTCATCCTATCTCGCCTTTACCCGCCCCGCCTTTGTATTATTTCGCCTTCTTCCCATTTCACCTTCTTCCTACTTTGCAACAAACCTGGTGTCTTTACCCATGTTTGTTGAGTCAATCTTTCATGTGAAAGTGTCTTCAACAGTGTTGAAGGGCTTGTAGGGTCCATTCGGGGGTACCCGCAACCAAAACCCGGTGGACATTGCCAAAATTACAAGTGTAGATAACTTCTCAGCCATTATAGTCATATTACATTACATACCATATTACAGAAGACTTTTGTCTCTTTTACCCATGTTTTACCCATGTTTGTGGGGCCAATCTTTCATATAAGAGTGTTTCCACGAATTATGTTTTGGTACCCTACCCAAGGCTGTTGCTTATTTACCAATATTTTCAAATCTTCATAACTTCTGAACCATCTACATGTAAGCTTACATGTATCTCCAAAACCAACTTTTGGATTGATAAAAGGCGAGGCGAGATATGGTGAAACGGGAGAAGGCAAAATGGGAAGAAGGCGAATTGACATAAAGGTCAATCAAGAAAAGGCAAGATGAGATAAGGCAGGATGGAACCAAGGCAGAATAGGACAAAGGCGAAATAAGAAAAGGCAAACTAGGATGAGGCAAGATGAGAGGAAGGCGAGTTAGGAAGAAGTCCAATTGGAACAAAGGCGAGATAAGACGATGACGAAATCGTAGAAGGCGAATTGAGAAAAGGCAAGTTAGGAGAAGGCTAAATGGGAGAAGGCAAAATTGGATAAGGCGAATAAGGTTAAGGCGGAATGGGCAGATACCTTACATATGAGCCCTATTTGAGCCCATTCAATTAATTCTAAGCAGGTGAAAAGTTATGTTAAACCTAAAATTGGCCTTTGTCCTAATATTTTTGAGCACCAGTGTAGGTTCAAGAGCATGAGCTTTAGTGCTATGGCATTCGGGGTCGCAGCTCTGGCACTCTGACCTAGTGTAGACCAAAGTATACGCCACATGGACATCCCCTGCAATTTCTGAAAGGCCCCTCAAAACTTACCCATTCAGGAGACACTTTACATAATGGGCTGACAAGTGGGGGTTTGCTGTTGAACATTTGTACAAAAGTGGAAATGGTGCCTTACAAATTTGATTTTAGTTTCTTTAACTTACTTCCTAGGCGCTCTTGTTCGGGCTTTTCATACAAGCTAAGACAAGTTTGAAAGCATTATCTTTATTGAACTTTTTTTCTACAAGCTTTTGAAAATAGGTTGGCGTCAAGAAACAGGGATAAACCAATACGTATTGGCAGGCAAAGTTATTTAATTATACATTTGTTCTTTTTCAAAGTCTAATAAATTCTATTACATAACTTACCCACGATGACCATGCTTCATATCAATGGCCAAGTAACCAGTTCACTGTTGAGTATTTCTTTCCTTACTGACCACCCTGAGTCGGGTTTTTCCAAATCAAATTCAAACTCAAAATTTGCCCAATTCCTTCACCCATACCTGATAAAGTGATATTCAATGGATAAACATATGCTTCTTTTGTCTAAAAACACCTCATTTTTAACTATATATTGAAAAATGAAAATATTATGACCAAAATTATACCCCTGATACCCTTACCCCCTCATCCCTGAAAAAAGTTTCAAAAAGTACACCAAAGGTTCCAACGAAAAAAATCCTTTTGATCTAGCAAATCCAAGACCCTGTAAATTCCATTCCAAGTATTAATTTGAACTGTGCTCTCCGGTATTCTTGTTAAAAATTGTTTGAATTGACCGAAGAGGGCTGGCTCTGCGCTGGGCAAAGATCAAGCTAAAATCAGGACTCACTAGAGCTCCACACTGGAACAAAGGCAATGTAAATGTATAGGCATGGGTATTAACTTCACCTGGGTACCACGTACATGCTGTTTAAAGCCATTAAAACCTCACCTAAAGCGTATGAATGGGGATATAATTTCCCCGCACATTTGCCGGCGTGACCGTTTATGGTCCAAGAAATGTCCCCGTATATCTACGGGTGTGACAGTGAACTGGTTAAACCATTTCGTGCGTTTAAGACTCGGGGGATGCACAATCCATGTGTAGGCCGTGGTCCAAATCAAACAAGTATACCACAAAGCGGCAGCAATATGCGCCTGTTGCTCTGTGCTCCAAAACTTACCATGAACATGGCAAAGCAACTGGTAATTTATGGCCTTGCAGAAAATGAAACTGTTTGGTGTGTTTTCATGTTGATAACTTACACTGGTTCTGAAATAACAGCCTTTTTTCTGCTTGAAAATCAACCCTAAATAATTCCTATTTGCGGTGATTTTTGACACTGTCCCACTATAATCTTTGGCTAATAAGGTGTGAACCAAAGTGTGAATACTAATTAGCTCACTCAATAAGGTCACCTCAATAACCCCATTCAACGTAGGCCTTTGATTTATTTTGAATTGATGAACTAAAATAACTGCTTTTGTGATTCAAGTTGGACATCCGGTTAACAAGCAACTATTTCTGTGGGAATTTTATAATTATGTGATGCTATCACCTAATTCATCAAGATAAGATAGAGCATTTAACCTTTGCTCCCAAAATGTAGTCATAAATGACAGCTGTTTAGATTTGGTCCACCTCCTATTGGGCTGTCTTGCAGAATATAGTAGATCAGGCTACATCTCCATTACAAACATGCCTGAAGTCCCTCTTTCTTGACAGATAATAATTTTCACACAGCTCAGTGTCTTAAAACTGGGCACAGAATTAGCATCAATCAACTGGACCGATGGCTTCATTCTCACGCATGTCCTCCGTGTTGGCCTTGTCCACCCAAACTCGACGGTCCGATACAGGAATATAATACCAGCCTTTGTAGTCGCCTCGTTCTGACATTAAATTCTTGACTTTTCTCTCCAATAATCTGTAACAATTAAAGTACATAAAATAAGCAATAAATTGAGTTCAGATGGGTATTTCCCATTGACAACCAAAATCCGTACTCCTTTACATTCAAGCATAAAAACAAGATTAACATGAAGCGTGGCTTATCCCACCGAACGAGCACATAATTTGATATGGCGTGATTTTAGTAATTTATTACTTATTGTACATTGACAGACAAATACACAATTACAAGCACACACTGGTCACCAAATTAACCTAATAACACTCTATATGAGTAAATGATCTAACAAGGCAACCACAGTTGTGTGGTCCCCGTCATGGCTTTTTAAAAGTGGTTTTGTGACATAGGTAGAGGTTGGTGTCATTTTGGTTGAATACTTACAATAGAGGATGTTACATAAGTAGTGACCATGAGAATGAGGGGCTAATCACTCGAATCAACTATTGGAATCAAGACTAGAAAAACGGATCCTTATATCCTTATACTCTTTATTACTATCTCATCAGAAATGCTCACTCAAATATTTACAGACCATACAACTCATTTATAACTGTTATTTACAATATTCATATTGATATCATTATTACTATCCAGTTTTAGGCAGCATGAGGATCAAACTTTGTTTTATGTAACTTGCAAATGAAATGTCGTATTCGTCAACTTATGATTAGCTCCAAGCATGCAACATGAAAATGATCCATTATCACCACACATGGAAGGCAAGATGGTGGTCCGAGTGTCGCATGTACTTCCTGATGAACGTGGGAATTTATGAAGATGAGATCCACAAGTCCACCGAGCAAGGGTGTTGGTGTTCGAAGGAGTTGTTTGTAGTTGAAGTCTACTTCTTGGCAGGAGAACTGAAATGAGATGAAGTTTCATTTGTTGTTGGAAGGTTTATTATTTTAAAAATGTGGGGGAGATTGGTGGTGTTTCTTGCTTATTTTGTTTGCAAAGGTCACAAATGAATAGCTTCTATCAAACCACTCACGAACTACCACTGAGGCACATTGTCAAAACAGAATAAGATACATACCCTCCATAACTCCTATAAATGCCTGCAAAGCAACAGCATTCACCCTCCACTGAACAACATTTTTACAAAGATTGTAAAGTTATTTTAGTTCTAACAAAATTGGCCCAAACATAAAGCGTCCTAAGAACAAAACAACTTTTATAATCTTTGTAAAATTTCTGTTCATCGAAGTCACTGTTTTCAAAAATCAACCATGCTTCCAGTCAGAGTAGTCCTAGCTACACTAAACAATGATATACATATAAAGCATAGTATATAAACTAGCAATTAATCTCTACCTGGGGCGACACAGAATGCATTGTTTAGAATGAAGCTTGTTTTACACTATACAATGTATTTTGTAGATTTATGCAAAGAGAGTGCTTACAAATCCTCCTTTTTTGTAAGATGAGACATTTCACTGCAAAAACTGCTCATATATTCATGTAGTCACAGACCCAACAATCAATTTGTCAAAACTATAATGGTAACCATACAGGGTGCAGCCAGGAGTCCAGGTGCAAGGATGAACATTACCAACCAAGCAAAGTTCAGATAGCAGACCCTAAAGCAAAAGGCTTTTATCACAATTCCTGCAGAAATTGGACTTGTTTAGGAGGCCACAGAATTATGCAGGTGCAATGGACACGCATTATATCATTCAACAATGAATTGTTACAATTCCATAATAAAAAGATAGCATTTGGTGAAAGAAAAAAACCTGCTAAGGACCAATTTGACTCTTCTAGATTGGAATGAAAGTGGTCTTGGCTGAGACTACACCTCTGTGGATTATTTGTATGATGCCAAGGCACCAAGCAGGCAAGTTGGAAAACCTGCTGTGTGAAAAAGGAATATGATTACAAAGGTGCAATTCTTGACAAATGGATCGAGGTACTTCGTCCCCCATCAGGGGACTCTAGCTATGGCGGAGGGAATATTTGCAGGCCTGTACCAAATCTCAGTATGTATAGTAGTATCACTGTGAATAGCAATGGCAGAGGGGGAGAGTATTGTTACCCTAGTCCTAACTGATGAACAGAAGGAATCCATCAATCAATCAATTAATCAATGTTGGCATTTGTAAAAAGCTCCAATTACTCAGCGAGTGGGTATTCTGGAACTATCAAAGCCTTTTTTTAATTCTACAATTCCGACAATGAGGAAGTGAACTGAAATGAACATCACAATGAGGTGGAAAGGCACAAGGAGAAAATTTGGAGTTAGAGAGTGCAAGTGAAGAAGGGACTCAGGATAATTCACCCCCACAACAAATCATTTCACCTGTCTACAGGGCTGAAATATGTCCCCCTTGCGTTAACAAACACCCCCAGAGGTGTTTAGGAGATGTTTACAAACAGAAGCTAGTGCCGAGAGCACCAATCAAAATTGAGGAAGGAAATTTAACTGAATGAATTCTTCTTCCAATTCTTACTACATTATTCCCCAAACCTACAGGCGCTGCACCCCATACTAAGGGCACTATCTTACTAAATAGCAGTATCCTACCCTCTGATCTCACGGCAGGCATAATTGATGGGAGCAGTGTGTACCGACTGCGACGCATATCCTAGCCTAGGCCAATATGCATTATCACACCTGCTCAATGACATGCTGCCAAGGAAGAACGTTTCACATACAATCATAATGTACAGTTCATTTATATTAGAGTGAGTACTTACCATCAATTTCCAGTTAATAAGCCGGAGAACGAGAACACAAAATTGTAGAACACGCTGTTGACCAAGAACAGCGACTGCCGTATAAAATGATCAGCACGACCGATGTCGAGATGCTGTTCGTCACGTCAACAAAAACACAACAAAATGATTTGATTTTCAACACCAAAATACTTTATTACTTATTATGTAAATCTATTGTCTCAAAATAATCAATGCACCTTTATCCCCTCTGGATCGCATCAATGGGGCGGGATTTTGGATCATTATGAAAACAGTTTTCCAACAACAGTTAACATTAAACAAGAGGCCTATCTGCCTCAGTGGGAGCTCCACTAATGTGGTTGCACACATAACCAGCTGAAGGTTGAGACCATATACATCTTACACATCTAGTTCCGATGGTTCTTTGGACTGTGACAACCCAGTAGATGCATGAAGATGCATGGGCACAACTCAGTAGACAACCAATAAATGCAGTCTGGACCAACATCTTATCCATTGAAGTTCAGACAAATTAGTACAGTCCATGTATGGTCTCAACATAGGTGCAACCAGTCAATGCAGTCTTGATCTTCACATCAAGTCCTGTGACATGTTGTGACAAACCAGTCCAGTAGATAGATGCAGTCGGGACCTTTACAGCAATTCCGTTAATTAGTGCCATTCCCTGGAAGTGCTAGGATGGATGTACATACCTTCCCTTTCTTTTTTGGTCTTCATAATTTATTTTATGCATCAACCTCTCGTAGCTTAGTTCCATATCCTCATAACAATATCGTGCAAACCAACGTTCAATAGGGTGCTGAAAATACAAAGTTTTAACTAAAAATTGACTTATCAGTAAATTTGAAGACTGCACTTAGTGTATTAGGATGATGATGAGGAAGAAGACTGATCAGTGCCCAAACAAACCTCTACGAAAACGTCCATTAAATATCAAGGGTCACATCATTCCAGAGGGAGTGTAATAGCGTAGATTCAATGACAAATTTTTGCCTGTTTTTCAAGTCAAAGCTCTTGTGGTTCATCCCCAATGATTATTTTTATTATTTTCCATTTCCACCCACAATTTATTAAGATATCATTAGGTGTTATCATATGAGCAGAACCGTATCAGTCCAGGTTCGAGGCCGTGATACAAGGGACTGATAGGGCTCTGCTCATATGATGATATTTGTATCATGGACCCGACAACAGTATTGATGTTAACTTCGGAGAATGGAATTGTAACCAAAATCCTTGTCACTGTGACAGACCAAACATTGGCCGCGCTGTCCACAACCCATTGCATTTTATGCATTGCATTCAGTCAGGAGCTCCTGACTCGGCGACGACTGAATTTAATGTGAGGCAAATGACGTTACGGCGACGTCGAGAAACAGATTGGACTGAAATTCATTGTCAAAGGTCACCTGACCTGGGGGGTTCTGTGTACAAAGTTTCAAGTTCATAGCTCGTGCTACTGCTTTTGAAACAGGATACAGACGACAACGATGACGGACGACGGACACAGCGGTGTTGTATAGACTCCCCTACGGTGAGCCAATGAGAGATGGAATTGGGCAGTTGCATGTCAAAAGACAACAAACACCGATTTATTTTGGCGAGTCTATTTTGGCTTTGCTCTCCGCCATCGTACTCGAGTGGTCAAGTGATGAAAGTTGAAGGCGTGCGAAATAAATAGTTTTTTTGCAAGCTGCGTGTATTATTGGCGCCTTCTTGCCATTTTAGGTGCCCGATGTCAGAGGTTACATGCGATAGGGAGTCATGTGTACCAAATTTCAAGTTCATCGAAATCCGAATTTCATCGAAAACGAGTTGCTCATATTAGAGAGATATCACACTTTTTAGGTTTCCACTTCTGATCCCCTGGTAGCCAAGTCAAGATTCAAATCGGATCGAAATTGACTGTCAGAGGTCATTCATCAAGCTATTCATCAAGCTACTTAAGTCAAAGTATGGTACCTAATAAAATACCCAAGTTGAGTACTATACCTAAGTGGAATTCTCCAAGCTACTTACCTTAAGTATGGTACTCAAATCCACCCCTAAATCTAAGACACCTGTCGGTGTGTCCTAAGTCTAAGTGCGTTGGCTTTTAGAACATAAATTCTAATAATTTCGTAAAGGAAGCTACTTCGAGATGGCTGCGTTAATGCTGTTGGCGCAAATGGACATAAATCGGCGGCGCGCTATGAGGCGGGAAAGTGTATTTCGGGACATAGTGCATCCATTGGAATCTTGAACTTTATCAAAGATATCGGTTTGATTATGGTACTATTTTAGCCCGTGCGTTCATTGCCTCTGTGATTCGAACCCATGCTTGGTGCTTTTTCTGAGATGTGACGTTCGGCCCAAATTTGGATACAATCAAATCAAATTCCTTTTCATATTCTTCCATTAATCTCAGCTTTTCAGCCTCTGTAAAGTTTGGTTTTCTTGTCGACTTATCCATTGCGTCTATACTGCTCTAAACTAGTGGATACCGGCCCATGCACAGTTAGTATAGGCCTATCACCAAAGCCTTACCCAAGATGAACTCGGAATCGTAATATTACACAGTTCATCATCGTGGTCATTGAGGCGCTCGACCTAGAACCATCCCCAATCCACAGTAAGAAATTCCACAGTTTTCACTTGAATCTGCAACTTATTAACCCATTTGTGCAAAAGGGTTTTGTTACCCGGTCTTCTACTGCGGAGATGCCCCCTTGATATTATTCACCTGGCCCAGACAACAGGAATCATGTCACCATTTCAATGGCCTTGTTTAATATGCCTATGAATAGCTCTCCCAGGCCTGGATTTGGCAGCTTGACAATGGGTTCACCAATATTACTTTACCCTCGCGTTTACAATACATCATTAGAGAGTATTCACAACCGCCCGGTTAGGCCCTACGACGACGTTTATCTATTGTTCGGGTAAACTCACACAATAGATAAACGTCGTCGTAGGGCCTAAACGGGTGGTTGCGAAACCTCACTAATGTTAACAACATTTCCACCCCCATTCAAAACCCACTCCAAGAAAACGTTAGTTTGCATGTCAAGAGGAAATGAACATCCCATTTATATTGAAATTGCTGACATTCAACATGCTCATCGGGCCTATTCACAAAAACTGAATTCAAAATTTTGTAGCGTGTGACCGGGTTCAATACACTAGCATGTTCGAATTCAATAGGCTTGGTGGTGAAGATCACCAGGGGGTTTCTCCAAAGTAATTCCAAAGTCAATAAACAAGGTGCAAAATTTTGACATAAAATGCTGTTTTCCCACCAATTAACACAAGATATTTTCATCACCTTGATGGGGACGTGGGTTTTTCATCATGGTGATTCATCCTATCAAGAAAAAGTACGAAAAAAATCGGAAACGAAAAAGTTGATTTTGGGGCCTTTTGTAAATCAATAAAAGTCGGTATTAGATAAAATGGCTAATTTTTATGTGGTAGATACCATGATGCACAACTAAATGCCCTATCAAATGCAGCAAACCGCATCGATTTATCACCAGCCGTTTTCAAGAAAATTTGATTTTTGTGTGTCCATTTACTTTTTTGAAGGACTGTACATAAAAAGCCTGTGAAATGTGACATACACCCTTGGAATTGATATTTGGACACATCTAGGCACCATACCTAAATTTGAGTATACTACTTAGCTATGTAGGTACTTAAGTCCAGTTATGAATTCCAACCTAAGTATGGTACTTAGAGCTTAGGCATTCCTAACTTAAGCTGCTTGATAAATATGGGCCCTGGTCATGTGTACAGAGTTTAAAGTTGATAGCTCTAGCGGTTAAGAAACGTGCCACGGGAGGTGTAAATACATGCACTATGGAAGTACCAATCTCTAGTCCCTCCACCTAGCCCTGATATTCTGAGATAAGAAGCATGTAACCCCGCCCCTCCCACCTTGCTGGCCCCTGATGGATTTGGTGGGAATGAGTATTGGCCTGACAAATTTTTGGGGTAGAATAGAGGGTCCCTAGATATATGTCCTCACAAGTTTAGAACCTTCTCCCTCAAATAGAAACGAAACGTGCCACCTATCGGTGATTTAGTGAACTTTGACCTCTGTGACCTTGAAAAGTAGGTCAAATCAAAAACCCGGGTGATATGTCATTTAACCTTATTAGATACACCCACCATCAAATTTTGTCACTCTACGTACAACCATTAGCTTCAAAAAGGCAAATGAAATGGCCAGGGCCATTGTGCTCACCTCATGTGGAGGAAAGATGGATAAAGAGCATGGTATTGTGTCATGTAGTGTTAGGTTTGATGTAGGTCCAAGCAATTACAATTTCCCCAAAATGGCCAATTTACAATACATTCGACCTCTGTGACCTTGAAAAGTAGGTCAAATCAAAGAAGACCCGGGTGACACATTGAATGGTTGTTAGAATTAGATGTACCTATGATATAAAATTGGTGCCAATCGGGCAAGTCATTACTAGGAATAATGGCATTTTGAAGAATTTAGGATTTGGCCCCCTCCCTGGAGGCCAAACGGCAAATCAGATCGCACCAAACTTCGGTACCTGAGATCACCTGACCAAGGGGTACATGTGTACTTAATTTGTGATCAATAGTCATTGCAGTTAAGAAACGTGCCATAGTCACGGCCTGACGGCGAATTTACGCCATTTGACCTCTGTGACCTTGACACGAAGGTCAAATTAAAAACCTGTGTGACATATACTGTATGGTGGTTAGATGTACCCATGATATCAAATTGGTGGCAATCGGGCAAGAAGTTAAGGAATAAACACATTTTTAAGGTTTTTGGATTTTTCCCCCTGGTGGTCAAGTGGTGAATCATATTGGACCAAACTTCAGTCCCTGAGATCACCTGACTAAGGGGTAAATGTGTACCAAATTTGGTATCAATAGCCCTTGCAGTTTAGAAACGTGCCATCGTTACATCCTAACGGCCAATTCACACCATTTGACCTCTGTGACCTTGAAAAGGAGGTCAAATCAAAAACCCGGAGGATATATGATGCACCTTTGCTAGAAGTACCTACCATATTTTTTTCAAAATTTCCCAACTACTATTAAGGGAGATATTGCATATTTTCACTTTTAACGTTTGGCCCCCTGGTGGCCAAACCATGAAACGAATCGGACCGAAACTTGGTCTCCAAGGTGTCATTACATAAGGGTACATGTGTACCAAGTTTCAACTCAATAGCTCTAACAGTTACGAAACGTGCCCTGCTAACGGACGACGGACGACGACGGACGACGACGACGACGACGACGACGACGACGACGACGACGACGACGACGACGACGGACGACGGACGCCACGGTATGGGATAAGCTCACCTCTGCTAAGAGGTGAGCTAAAAACTAATTACCAAGATGACCGCCTGGAGGCCAGAAAGTTGGTCATATCGCGAAAAAGAAAACTACGGCGGGGCATATTGCCCAGTTACCATCACACCAAGTTTTAGCCATCTAGCCCTAGCGGTGACGAAACGTGCTCCGCTAACGGACGACGATGACGACGGACGCCACGGTGTCGTATAAGCTCCCCAGAGGTGAGCTAAAAAGGAAAAACCCTGAAAATGTCCAGTCCGACACAAAACAAGTACTAAGAAATGGCCCTTAGACTGAAATTCGACGTCAGAGGATATCTGACGTAGGGGGGGTCATGTGAACCAATTTTCATGATACCAAGATCGCCTGATTTGGTTTAGTGGTTTTTGCTTTAGAGCCTATTTTGTGAAGCACAGACAGGCTTCATTTGTGCAGAGGAAAAATCTAAATTAGCCATAGTAAGTTTGTGGATTAGCATATCTTTTGGCCTATAAGGCGCTACTTTTTTGTTTGAATGAAACGGCCAGGGGCCATTGTGCTCACCGTATACATCTTTTAGTAGGCAGGATCATGCTTAGTTTAGAGGTGAATATGGTGAACACAATCTGGCATGAAGACTTTTAGATGTGTATTGATGTCAAGTAATAAGACAGGGCAGTATATATAAGTTTATGATCCAACCAATAATTGTCTATGACATCAACAAGATCAATATCGTGTGATTGCTAAGAGTCCCTGCAATAAAAAATTCATCAAAAAAAAGTCATCAATAAGCGAGATATTGCACGTCCTACTTTTTCAGTTTTGACCCCCCTGGTGGCCAAATCAAGAATCTGATCAGGCCAAAATTCGGTGTCAGAGATTATCTGATGTAGGGGGTTACATGTACCAACTTTCAAGTTCATAGCTTCAGCAGTTAAGAAACGTGCCATAGTTACACTCTAATGGCCAATTTACGCCATTTGACTTCTGTGACCAAGAAAAGGAGGTCAAATCCAAAAATCATAGGACATGTGGTGTATCCTTGCTAGAAGTCCCTGCCATAAAAATTTTATCGAAAACAATTCACTCAAATAAGCAAGATATTGCACTTCTTCCTTTTTCCATTATGGCCCCCTGGTGGCCGAATAAAGAATCAGATCAGGCCAAAATTCGGCATCAAAGGTTATCTGATGTAGGGGGTTATATGCACCAAGTTTCAAGTTCATAGCTTTACTGGTTAAGAAACGTGCCATAGTTTACACTCTAACGGCCAATCTACGCCATATGACCTCTGTGACCTTGAAAGGTAGGTCAAATTGAAAACCCGTAAGACATGTGATGTATCCTTGCTATGAGTACCTACCACAAAAGTTTTATCGAAAACAAGTCATCAATAAGCGAGATACTTAAGCGAGACTTTTTAGATATCCACATTCGACCCCCTGGTGGCCAAATTGAGAATCAGATCGGACCGATATTCAGCACAAAAGGTTATCTGATATAGGGGGTTATATGTACCAAGTTTCAAGTTCATAGCTGTGGCGGTTGAGAAACGTGCCATAGTTACACTGAAACAGCCAATTTATGCCATTTGACCTCTGCAACCTTGAAAAGTAGGTCAAATTAAAAACCCGTACAATATATGATGTATCCTTGCTATGAGTACCCACCATGAAAGTTTTATTGAAAACAAGTTATTGATAAGCGAATTATCACACTTTTTAGGTATCCACATTCGGCCCCCTGGTGGCCAATTTGAGAATCAGATCAGACCGAAATTTAGCACCAGAGGTTATCTGGTATAGGGGGTTATATGTACTAAGTTTCAAGTTCATAGCTGTGGAGGTTGAAAAACGTGCCATAGTTACACTGAAACAGCCAATTTACGCCATTTGACCTCTGTGACCTTGAAAAATAGGTCAAATTAAAAACCCGTATGATATATGATGTATCCTTGCTATGAGTACCTATCACAAAAATTTCATTCCAAACAAGTCATTAATAAGCGAGATATCACCCTTTTTAGATATCTACATTCGGCCCCTTGGTGGCCAAATTAAGAATCAGATCGGACCGAAATTTAGTGTCACAGGTCATCTGACCAAGGGAGTCCTGTGTACAAAGTTACAAGTTCATAGGCTTAGCGGTTAAGAAACGTGCCACTGTTTTTGAAACAGGATACGACGACGACGACGGACACTGCGGTATTGTATAGACTCCCCTACGGTGAGCCAAAAAGGGCCAAAATTATTTCCAGGGTCAATTGGTTGACGAACCAAGCAAAGTGCCTGGGGGCTCAGCTGAATGTAAAGATGCTCACTTCTGTTTCCTGGGTCAGTCTAATAAATCTTCCGTCACAAAACAGCTATTCCAAGATGGTCTCGTGCCAAAAAAAAAAAACACGAGGGGCTTTGCTCGATCCATCTTATTGTTTACACAACTTCATATAATGAGTGTGATTAAAACTTGAAGGTTGTTACAGAGATTAAAGGGTAACTCGTGTCAAATTTCACCATATAATGTTTTAGCTGTTTTTGACAAATGACTACGTCACTTTCTCATCAATCGGTAAGGTTTTCGAATCGAAATGCACATTTTCTAGAAATTGATGGTTTTAATCCCGCCCGGACGGCTCGCTCCGATGCCGTTGAAATCGCGCTACGCCGACGACGTTTTCGTTGATGACGTCACAACATGAACATTTTCGTGGTCGCGGTGGTTTACATTCCCACGAAAAAAAAATCTCATTCGTTTATTTACAACTGTCATTGACCATTGACATTCCATCCTGTCCTTACACAATATATACACGATAAGAACTGATGATTATGGAGAAGAAGAAGAAAAGGGTTGTCGAGTGGCGTTGTGCTGCAATGTTTTGCGGCAACACCAGTAAAACTGAAGGTGTTGGGGTTTTCCGCTGGCCTGACCCTATCAAAGAACCGGGCCGTCACCATGAAGTTCAAGTCAAGAGGTCACCAGCTGGTGGTTCATCTTCTCCTCCTGATGCTCCGCCGGAACACAACTTCGAGAACCAACTCCAAATTCGTCTGCCGTTGGGAGTCTTCCAACACATTTGGAAAAAATCCCGAAGTAACGAAGTAAGGGAAGGGACGGCCCCTCCCCCCCATGTCCACAGTCCTAATCATTTCATCATAAATTTCCTAAGTCCAACCAGGAAATTTCATCGCTGACGTCATAATAATGGTATTCCTAAAACTATTTTTATGCCCCCCTTCTTAGGGGGGCTCTTAAGATACACGCGTGTGCGGGAGTATAATGACGAGAAATGACGAGAGTAACTTGCAATGTTGCATAGGCTACAATCAATTTTTTTTGGTTTTTCAAAATGGCGCTCAATTAACTCCGTTTACTTTACGATTTCTCCGCGATCTTCCGGTGGTGGTTGCCATCCCATTGGTTGAAATTAATTTAAATCTTCATGGGAATTCGCTACATATGCCTAAGAAATTGGCCAATTAATTATACTGATATTTTTACGAGGGAAATATCCGTCCTAAATAATGACAGAAAAGGGTGGTTTATTTCAATTTTGTGTCGACATGGTCGAGGTCACGTGACATAAACAAATCAATCGCACACACCCGTCCAAAAAAGGCACTTTAAGAAAAACAAATACATTTTTCCTGCTTAACCTCTTGACTACCGGTACCGTTCGAACGCGTCTATACTGCATTACCTGTAGTAATTATTCAGAATTATGATACCAATTTTCAAAAAATTATATCAATTAGGTTTTTGGTGATACACCCAAAAAACTATACATTTTCGTGAAGGGAATCGACAGGCCTATCGATTGGAATTGGTTGCCAGTTCATATCTGTAAATTGGTGATCAATCACCAATATCGATGTGATTGATTTTTGTCATTTTCTATATAGACAGGAAAAAAACAGATTTTTTTGCAAAACATGTCTTCTCTTTATTGTCAATGAACAGTAGATCAAGTAAAAATTTATATATGACCAGTTACTGATCGATATTGATCGATAATCAAACACTACTTATCGAGATTTTCAACGTTCTATAACATCAACCTTTGTCCTTTGAATTTGGACTTTTGAAGCAAGGATACTCAACATATATGCCTATATGATCAAACATAATGATATAAACATGAATACTGATTGATTGGTTATTGATTAGCGATTAATTGGTTATTGATAAGTGATTTTTGGCCAGATTTTAGCCGATTTTTTTCCTTTTCAAGTCCACAACACACTTTGCCAGCGAAACTAACTGTTCTAGATCTCTAAGTTTTACAGTCAAGAGAGTATTTACTCAGCAGCATAGTCATGTTTGGTGTGCCAGAGTTCGAAGCATGGCGTAATACACAACCCGGGCTGGCTTGGACACTTCGCACAGATGAACTTTGTCGCACATCGGACGCCTTTCTTTGTGCACACTCTGCATCTTGCCACTGGGTTCTTCCAAGTATCACTGTCCGGTTTCCTGGATGGAAAGTGGCGCTCTGTCAGCCTTACAATCGTCTCAACTCTGTTGACATTGGCAGCCGCCCCAGCATCGTCTGGGTTGGGGAAGATAAGGGACCCAATAACCTGGAAAAAAGTAAAAAACGTGACATAATGTGATAAATATTATTCCTTTTTATAACATCCTTGAAGACATAAACTTACCTCATGAGAGAAGGCTAGGAATGCTTGGTTTCCTCCCTGTTTCTTGTACAGAATATGGGCATTCAGAAGGGCAACTTGGATGAGATGGAACGCCAGCTTCTTGTACCATTTGACTGTCTTTCGGGCAGCATTGTAAGGTTTGATAACGTGCACATTCCTCAAGGAAAGAAAGAATTGAAATAAGAAATTGAGATAGGGAACAAACATTACTAAGTTGCTGGTATGGTACTGTTTGAAAAGGATATCTGATCTTGGAAATCAACGCCTCCCATCAATTTATTGTAATCCGTTACTGCCTTCGGCTTCCTCAGTCTTGGCGCTTCATCCCGACGTTGGCCTCTTGCTCTCACAGCAACAGTTTCTTCTGTGTGAATAGTGGTGAGGACATGAACCACCTTTCTGTCATACAACTTGATGAGCAACAGCCTACCAGTCTGGTACCCTCTAATTTGCCCAGCTGGGATGTTGACATTTCGTATGGCTCTGTCAACCTGGTTCTTTCGAATAGTTCCACAGGCATTTGTCAGTCGGTGAAACAGGTACAAGAACAATCTGTGTGTTGTGTAGAAGTTGTCGACATAAAGCTTGTAGCCTTTATCAAGAATGGGAAGCAAGAGGTAGATCACCATCTTTTCTGCTTTGCTGAAGTTGGCTGTTAGCGGAGGTAGATCATTAGCCAGGTCTCGAGTAGGATCTTCCCTTCCTGTGTAAATACGGAAGCGATAGGTGTAGCCAGTTGAGGACTCGCACAGCAAGTATATCTTGATTCCAAAACGAGCACGCTTCAGAGGAATGTACTGACGGAAAACCAATCTCCCCTTCCAAAGAAGTAAGGACTCATCGATGGAAATGTTCTCATTTGGGAGGTAGACTCTTTGGAACACATCGAAGAGTTTATCAATAAGGGGTCGCAACTTGTACAGACGATCTCGGTTGTTGTCGATGCGATCTGGCTCATTGGCTGATTCATTCAAATGAAAGAACTTCAACATCAGTTGATACCTGTTTCGTCCCATGACTTGTCCAAAGATGGGGGTCCTGTACAGACCATCTGTTGACCAATACAAATGAATGCAAGGCTTCTTCACGATGCCCATGAGCAAAGTCAGTCCCAGAAACCTTCTCATTTCCAGCCTATCAACAGGCCTCCACTCCCGGACATGTGAATACCTCGGCAGATTATCTACCCCCCCTTGAGCAGTAATATATTTGTCTGCAAAAAGATTGGTTTGGGTGATGATGTAGTCTATCATGTCGTTCCCAACAAACAACTCAAAATAGTCAATAGGTTTGAAATCCTTAGTGTTGACCGTTACACCTGCTGCCCCAGTAAATGGATGAACAGTTGGTTGTTCCATCGCCGCCGGTCTCCAATTTAGCTCTGGCATGACCCAATCGTCACCACAATCAGATCCAGATCCGTCATCAGATCCGTCATCAGATCCATCATCATCCCCATCACTAGGCCCGTCATCACCAGGACCGGCATCATCCCCATCATCAGCAGGACCGGCATCATCATCATCATCATCGTCATCATCAGTGATGTCCATGGGCCTACGGTTGTAATCTGCACTAGTACTAGCGACGGCAGCAGGCATGATCTTGCGGGCAACTCTGGCCCTGGGCCTAAGACTATCGGTAGGCGTACGTTTAGTGGACGTACTGGGAGTGGGACCAGCAATTGGGGTGGACCTCAGATGTGCTAAAGGAACTAAGTCTTCAGGGGCCCACTCCTCTTCACTGCTATCATCATCACAAGCAGCGTCTCTATCACACCGGTTATCGTTCAAATCATCCTGAACCATTGATGCTGGAAACTGCAAATCAGTTTCATCAAGGTCATCGACCCCATCAAGACACTCCTCACCACTAGTGTCATAGTCTTGAGAGTCCTCTAATATCCTAGAAAGGGCCTCCTCCACCCCAAACTTAGCCCACAAGCTCATATTCAACGTAAAATAATACAATAGAAACGATCCAGAAAGTCACGATACACGCCATGTGCTTCTGAGAGGCTTCCTGATTCAGCGCCAAAAATAATCAAAAGTTTCGCCATCTATACATTTTAGGTCAAACTAGAGGCTCTCATGCCATTTCATACAACCCATAGCAACTCCATACACCGATCAAATAACTATAGGCTATACCTAATTATGTACAGAAAATAATTAGGCAGCGACAGAAAAAACCGTGCAGCGGTAAAAACTTGACTTCAATAGCTACCGACTATGGTTGTCGCCGGTATTCAACTGGTTAAAACCACACTGACAACTGAGTTATATTGGTCTTCTGCCCAAATTTGAAGTATCAAAATGAATCACAAACTAGAACTAGCTCTATTTAGCTATAGTTGCGTGAAAAATTCGGGTGAGCGACATTCTGCACCCTAGCGGCCAATAATTAAACTACTTTCAGCCGTCTGCTCCGGTCTCGTTAGGGAGTTTTTCCCAAATGTACGCGATGATGACGTGCCCCATTAACAGGACATAACATCTATTTTAAAATGCGTTTCCAAAGTGATTGCATGAGGACAACCCATTTGTGTCGTATATCACTGGAAACGCCCGATTCCCGTGATTCTGCAGGATGTTAAATCGGGCATTTTATTTCTTTAAATAAATCATAAGCGTCGCATTTGCTGCTACTAGCTCTGTTCACCATCCCAAATGGCAATATTGCCAATTGGGGTGGACAATCACGAAAAACCACAAATATTATACATTTCTTTCTGAATGAAATGGCCAGGGCCATTGTGCTCACCTCATGTGGAGGAAAGATGGATAAAGAGCATGGTATTATGTCATGTAGTGTTAGGTTTGATGTAGGTCCAAGCAATTACAATTTCCCCAAAATGGCCAATTTACAGTACATTCGACCTCTGTGACCTTGAAAAGTAGGTCAAATCAAAGAAGACCCGGGTGACACATTGAATGGTTGTTAGAATTAGATGTACCTATGATATAAAATTGGTGCCAATCGGGCAAGTAATACTAGGAATAATGACATTTTGAAGAATTTAGGATTTGGCCCCCTCCCTGGAGGCCAAACGGCAAATCAGATCGCACCAAACTTCGGTACCTGAGACCACCTGACCAAGGGGTACATGTGTACTTAATTTGTGATCAATAGTCATTGCAGTTAAGAAACGTGCTATAGTTACGGCCTGACGGCCAATTTACGCCATTTGACCTCTGTGACCTTGACAAGAAGGTCAAATTAAAAACCTGTGTGACATATACTGTATGGTGGTTAGATGTACCCATGATATCAAATTGGTGGCAATCGGGCAAGAAGTTAAGGAATAATCACATTTTTAAGGTTTTTGGATTTTGCCCCCTGGTGGTCAAGTGGTGAATCATATTGGACCAAACTTCGGTCCCTGAGATTACCTGACTAAGGGGTAAATGTGTACCAAATTTGGGATCAATAGTCATTGCAGTTTAGAAACGTGCCATCGTTACATCCTAACGGCCAATTTACACTATTTGACCTCTGTGACCTTGAAAAGGAGGGCAAATCAAAAACCCGGAGGATATATGATGCACCTTTGCTAGAAGTACCTACCATATTTTTTTCAAAATTTCCCGACTACTATTAAGGGAGATATTGCATATTTTCACTTTTAACGTTTGGCCCCCTGGTGGCCAAACCATGAAACGAATCGGACCGAAACTTGGTCTCCAAGGTGTCATTACATAAGGGTACATGTGTACCAAGTTTCAACTCAATAGCTCTAACAGTTACGAAACGTGCCCTGCTAACGGACGACGGACGACGACGACGACAGACACCACGGTATGGGATAAGCTCACCTCTGCTAAGAGGTGAGCTAATAATTCTTACAGTGCCCATTCCCCCATGAAAGACAGTTGCTTACGCTACACAACAATCAAAAAAAAATCGAGGGTCAACCATTGAACTTTTGAGATATGTTGAATTTTGCACAAATCAGCGAAAAATGCACCAACTGGCACTGGACGGCTTTTCAAAACGGGGCCGACGCACATCCCAAGTTCAGTGTACACATACGTCGGCAACAACAGTAAATGCGTAGTTTCTTGCTAGCCGCCTATTTAGTAGCGCTCTAGATTTCAGAAACTCCAACAAAACATGTCTTTACCAAAACCACTGCTAAATCAACACTGACGTACTGTGAGGACCGAGAAATCAATGATTTTAGGAACTACGGTTAGGGCTTGGCCGCGCATGAATAAGGACAATCACAATGTATTACCTTACCAAACAAAAATGTGTCGGAAGGAACTATGGATGGTCCCAACATGGGAGGTTTGGGGGGGTTTCCCCTCCATTGTACAGGGTAAAAACGTTACGCTATCGTAGGGGGGTTCGGGGGTGCTCCCCCGACCTAAAGGGGGGCTCACTAAGTCCTTGACTTTACATATTAGACCTCATTTAATATTCATTAGATTTTCCTGAGCGTACGCGAACAACTGCGGATATAGCTTCTTCCTAGAGCGAATAGGAAAATATTCGACGGTCTGACTTGTTCATGTTGTGACGTCATGAGGTCACGTGACTTAGTGCGGGTTTTTCAAAACGTCTTCGGCAGTTGGCCAGTCTGACGCGATTAAAACAGCAATTTTATAATAAATCAAATCAAAAATGGAAAATTTGAGCTTTACATTTGTGATCAACAATTAAAAACGGACGTATTTCCGCGAAGTTGTAAATCACATCATAGTTTCACTTTAAGTCTTACTAGTTACAAATTTTTTGAGAGTCACAACCCGGTAGACAACCTGTAACTGCAGTCTGGACATTTACATCAATCTGTTGAAGTTAGGCTTGAGACAAACCAGTCCATTAGATGCATGGTCACAACCTAGGCCAAATAAATCTAGTAGTAAATGTAGTCTGGACCTTTGTATCAATTCCTTCATTTTGAAGATGGGAAAAAGACGTTTTGGTTGCAAAGACCTTTGAATCCCCCTCCCCCTGTACGTACTCTTAGCTGTGGACCGACTCCCCTTTTAGTGTGTATGTACTTTATGGACGGTCCCATACAAGCTGGAAGACAAATTTTATAGTTACCCTGTAATACTCCCATCCTTTTGGTTCATAGCCGTCAGGTATTTCAGATAAAGTTGCTTTCCCTGCAAGGGAAAAAACGTTATATAATCAAGGACAAAAGGGGAAAAAGAAATAATCATATGAGGTCACACGAATTTGGATAAAAAGGTACCCATCGTTGACAAACTTCATCATCATGAAGGACTTGTATCGGATGTCTTCGTAAAATACCAGGTAGCCAATCCTTTCTGTACTATATGAAACGGCCAGGGGCCATTGTGCTCACCACATAGATATTTGGTGGTTAGGAATTCATCCTGGTTAAGAAACATGCTACATGTATAGTATATAGGTCAAACCAAAGTCGGTATGACATGTGATGTATCCCTGCTTGGAGTACCTACCACAAAAAGTTATCGAAAACAAGTCACCGATAATCGAGATATGGCACTTTCTGGTGTTGGAGGTTAACAGACCTAGAGGGTCATGTGTACCAAGTTTCAAGTTGTTAGCTTTAGCGGTTAAGAAATGTGCCATTGTTACACTCAAATTGGCAATTTTAGCCATTTGACCTCTTTGACCTTGAAAAGTAGGTTAAATCAAAAACTCATACAACATGTGAAGTATCCTTGCTTGGAGTACCTAAACAAGTCACTAAAAAGCAAGAAATTGCACTTTTTACCTTTTCAGTTTTTGCCACCTGGGGGCCGAGTTGAGAATCAGTTCAAACCAAATTGCGGTCAAAGGTTGTCTGACAAAGGAGATAATCTATACCAAGTTAAAAGTTCATAGTTTTAGTGGTTAACACTTTCCCTACCACAGCTACTTTTAATCATTATCCCCCAGTTTGCGACGATTTCACTATTTTTACCAGATTTTCAATAAATTTCAGAATGAGCAGACAATCGTCTGCATGGAAGCTTAACACATCAAACCTTTTCCCGGTACAGCACCGAGATAACATCTGGTGTTATGATGAAGAACTAACCATTTCATTCTAGAACGAGTTTGGCAGGAAACAGATGGGAAGTTGCGAACGTTCTAGAACGAGTTTGGCAGGGAAAGAGTTAAGAAACGTGCCATGGTTAGACTGAAACAGCCAATTAACACAATTTTACCTCTGTGGCCTTGAAAATTAGGTCAAATCAAAAACCCATATGATATCTGATATATCCTTGCTAGGAGAACCTACCATCAAAATGTTATCGAAAACGAGTCACTCACAAGAGAGATCGCACAATTTTTAGGTTTCCGCTTTTGGCCTGCTGGTGGCCAAGTCAAGAATAAGATCAGATCGAAATCCAGTGTCAGAGGTCACCTGACCAAGGGAGTCCTGTGTACAAAGTTTCAAGTTAGTAGCCCAAGCGGGTAAGAAACTTGCCAGTTTTGAAACAGGATAGACGACATCGGACACTGCGGTATTGTTTAGACTCCCCTACGGTGAGCCAAAAATTTTAAAGAATCTTTGACAATTGGTAGTGAAACGTACCACCATCAGTGAAATTTTAGTTTGACCTTGGAAATTAGGTCAAGGTCACAATGTTATAAGCACTATGTTAAGATTGATCATATCAATCAATGATGCACATTTGAAGATCACACAGTGGAGGTTAATACAATACATGTTATGTCCTTGCCAACCAACTCTACCCCTCATCATGGAGGCATGCTATGTCAAAAACGACAGTACTATGACCAGAATCCCGGTGAATACACTGTTACACGGCCTAATAGAGGCCTGCTATGTATCACTATGCAATAGCTCTAAAGACATACGCCAGTGATGTTTCCTCGGATAATGATTTTTTTTCTGTGCATAGGAGCATTAGCAAGGGTTCTGAATGTAGCCAGGTCATTTTGTATTTGGGCCTTATTTTATGTTACACCCTTTATTGCTGTGTAGGTCTGAGACCAGATTGAACTAAGCCTCAATCTGATGTCACAAAATTCCAAGATGTCAACAATGACCATGTTTTTCATTTTCTCCATTTAAATTCCATTTTTTTCCAACTTTAAAGTGATGTACGTGGCTGTGCCTTTCCCAATGACTCAAACTCAATATTATTAAACCCCCCTGTATCTCTAATTCATAAATAATAGACCCATCAATTCATGTTTTAGGCAATTAGGTTGAGAACAAGCATGTGCTCTGTACAAAATGTAGTGTGTACTTCAAGAGTGTACAATGTGTGCCCAGCATGGCCATTTAAATTGTAATAGCCATTACAACATTGAATAAACACCATGTCACAGACTTAGACTTGTCAATTAGGTTTCGACCCACCAGACTGTGGCTGTAGAGGAGCCAGCCACGCACCACAAGAAAATTATTGTTGTTACATGAACAGGCCCTGCGTACAAGGTTCACGGAGATTTGAAATGGATTTGCTGGAAGGGGCAACATCTGGCGTTTTAAAAAGCTAACTTTAGCTAGCCGGGCTATAGCATGTTACGTGTTTTAAAAAGCTAACTTTAGCTAGCCGGGCTATGTTATGTCCTAGTTAACCGATGCCTATAATCTCACTTTAAAATTGTCAGAAAAAATAAACAATTAGATACACTTATTAAGTACATATATGTACAGCATATATTGTTCCCAAAAATGAATGACTTTGCTGGGATTAAATGTGCCATTAAATCATATCACTTGACCAATTCGAAAAATTAACAAGCGCCCCACGCCCACGGGCCTGGTGCTCAGCTGAATGTTAAGACGCTCACTTTTGTTTCCTGGGTCAGTTTATATAAATATTCCGTCACAAAATTGACCTGAAAATGATTTCCAAGATGGCCTCATGCCAAATTTTTTTAAAATGAGGAGCTTTGCTTGATCCTTCTGATTATTCACATAACTTCATACAATGAGTGCGATAAAAGTTGAAAGTTGTTACAGAGATTAAATCTTACTAGTTGCGATGGTTCCTTCTAGAGTCAGAACCCGGTAGACAACCTGTAACTGCAGTATGGACCTTTACATCAATCCGTTGAAGTTAGGCTTGAGACAAACCAGTCCATTGGATGCATGGTCATAACCCAGGACAACTACATCATGTAGTAAATGTAGTCTGGACCTTTGTATCAATTCCTTTGAATTGCAGGTTGTGAAAAACCAGTCCAGTCGATGCGTGGTCACAACCTTGGGGCAAACAGTTAAAGACCTTAATTCTTTGAGAGCCCTTGACCACCCTGTGGAATCAGCTTCACCCTCACCGAGCATCTCCAACCTCTCCAAGTCATGACCAACCACCTCTCCGAGAAAATCCAACTGAAGACCACCTCCCAACGAGACCCTCGTATAGACCGTACAGCGAACTGATAGCTTTCTCATTGTAATGAGGCTATGCCAGGACCACTAAGGAGCTAGGTGAAGGTGTTCAAACTGATGTTGCATTTCTGGCTCCTCCGTTTCAGCTGTTACAGTTGCGCGTAAAGGAGAAACCGAGGAATACTTTTGAACTGAGTTGCAACATCGGTTTGAAGGCCTCATCATGACTCCTTGTGTATCCTGGCATAGCCTCGCCACAGTGAGGAAGCTGTAAGTTGGATGAACGGTCCATACGAGGACTTTGTATACAGTCAGAAACTGGATATACTCGGCGAGGTGGTTGGTCATGACTCTGAGAGGTTGGAGCTGCTCGGAGAGGGTGCAGCTGATTTCACGGGGTGTTGACGGAAAGGTCCGACTTTCCATCTCATCCTCTAAGTGCCCACGACGGAACTTTTCGATTTTTCGTACGTTCATCACCAGAACGGTAGATGTCTACGTAATCGCCACGAAACAGTGTCTAACGATCGTCGCTCAAGTAGGGATTCCCCAAATGTGCTTCCCGAGTGTATTCCCATTCATGGGCACTAGGGGAAAATCGCGAAAATTGATGGGCACTCATAGAGTTAACATCAAATCCTTTGAAGTGCAGGTTAAGACAAACCAGCCCAGTAGATGCATGGTCACAACCAGAAACAGTCAGAACCTTCACATCAATTCCTTTGAAATGTAGGTTGGTTGTGACAAACTAGTCAAGTGAACATGTCCAGCCTAAGCTGAGACAGCCATGCAGTAATTGCCATCGACTTTACATAAGGGACAACCAATAGTTTCAAAGTGCATGGTGAGGACCAAGTCCAAGGGGTATGATTTTCATAGCCCGCATTGATAGCGAGTAAAAACTTAACAGATACACTTCATTTTTTTGTAAACCAACTGCCACTTATAGTTTTCTTTATTATTAATCAATTTTGAGGTAAGTATTACAATGAAAAAGAATGAAATACTAGAATTGACTTGTTCTCCTGATTACCATGCGGGTGAGCTCTGAAGTTGGAGGTGCAAGGTGTTTGTTTGGTTCTATGAGTATGAGTGTAGCTCAGCTCCTCTCTCTTTGTCATCTGTGATGTGGTCACCAAAAATGTTCAAATGCAGCTGTAGATTATTCCTGTAAAACATGATAATAAAACATTTTAATTTTTATAGCAAAGTTTTATAATACAAGACCAACAACAACTGATGAGGCGCTAATGATTATTGGTCAAGGTATAGGTAGGAACTACTAAGGAGTGCTAATTATCAAGAAAGTTCATTGATACGATTGAGAATACAAGGAGAGTGTGTTGGATGCATTGTGCTGTGTACAGTGTGCATGTGAGTATCGCATTGTTTGTTGACATTTCAAGTCTCCACAGCAGATCATCGATTGCGCTGTTTATTTACATTATCAACCTTATCCATGACTTCAGAACGATGTTTATTATTGTATTGTTTATCGGTTAACAATTGTGATCCTTATTTTTTACTCTAAATTTTTTTTTTCGTCAATTTTCTCCTCGAAATCTATTACTATAGGTCTTATTATTTTTTTTCATAGCCTAGCTAAATTTGTATGCAGTTTTGTCACCTGTTAGATTTATTTGGTATAAATCGCTAGTTTTTGAGAAAAGGTGTTTTTGTGGTCATTTGTCCGTTCATTTCGTGGATATTTTGGGTGATGTCCATTAACCCGATAACTGCTTTTGAAATCAAATAAAAGGTTTTTAAGGTATTTGATATGAATTACTTTACTATTTGTCAAGTGGGATTGACTTTAGACATTGACTATTGAACTGTTATGCGGGAATGACGAAAATATGCCAACATTGTTGAGAGTATATTCACTTCATGAATTAAAACCTTTCCCTTTGAGAATGCCGAATTGTAAAATAGAATATGATTGACAAACCTAGTGTTTTTCGCCAAAATTCATGTGTGCACATTTTCTATGGTTATTGCAATTTATTTCTTATTTTTGAGGATAATTTTGACATGTTCTTATAGAGTATTGTATCATTGATTTTCCCAAGTGCCTTCCAAGTTTTCAAGGCGGTAAAATTTGAATCGAGGGGCTGAAAGCTGAATATTGAAACGACTACAGTAGCGTTTTGGTCTGTAAGATTGCTTTTAATTTTAATGACAACTATACCTTCCCATATCATGTATCCAATCTTTTGCAAGAGAAAATCAAGTCTGTAATGGTGTTTTTGTTGACAATTTTCATGTTGAAATCTCGCTGTTTACATTTTCTGGTTCGTCGACCATTTTGTATGTCACTTGACCTCGAGCTTTTTTATGAGTTAGTTCAATACCTGGCAAATGGCAATTGGCAATGGAAATGTGCGAAAAGTATTATCAAGCTATAAAACAGTACATAAGTTTCAGGAGCCTATGGTCTGACCAATCCAATTGTGAACCTGAGGCCGATAGGCATGTTCACATTAGTTCTCCTATGTGACAAGAGTTATTTTTTGAGTAATCCTAGTGTATAGCCGGACCTTAACATTGTTTTAGATCAGATACTCGGCCGCCATTTTGACAACTTTAGATATCACGTGACAGTGACTTAGCAGATGGACTTTTCGTCTGCTTATGCATAAATTAAAGTTAAACCCAGTTTTGTCAGGGGATAAAAAGCTTGATATCTAAATAAATTGTGGGTGAAAATGTAAAATGATTTAACATATGACTGCAGAATCATCAAGGATGGACAGCAAGAGCATGGACTAGATGAAACGGCCAGGGCCATTGTGCTCACCATCTAGACATTTGGTGTCTAGGAATTCATCCTGGTAAGAAACATTCTACATGTTTTGTATATAGGTCAAACCAAAGTCGGTATGACATATGATGTATCATTGCTTGGAGTATCTACCATAAAAATATTATCGAAAACAAGTCACTTAAGCGAGATATTGCACATTTTAGGTTTTTTAGTTCTGGCCTCTTGCTGGCCAAGTCAAGAATCAGATCAAATCCAAATTCGGTGTCCAAGGTAACATGACATAGGGAGTCATGTGGACCAAATTTCAAGTTCATAGCTTTAGCGGTTAAGAAACGTACCATAGTTACACTCAAACGGCCAATTCACACCATTTGACCTCTGTGACCTTGAAAATTAGGTCAAATCAACCCGTAGTAAATGTGATGTATCCTTGCTACCAGAAAACTACCACTGAAAACGAGTTGCTCATAAGCAAGATATCGCACTTTTTAGGTTATAACTTAAGGCCCGATGGTGGCGAAGTCGAGAACCAGATCAGACCAAAATTCGTCAGAGGTTATATGACGTAGGGAGTCATGTGTACAAAATTTCAAGTTCACAGCTTTATCGGTTAAGAAATGTGCCATAGTTACAGTACACTCAAACCGACAATTTACGGAATTTGACCCGTGACCTTGAAATTTAGGCCAAATCAAAAACCTGTATGATATGTGATGTATGTGATGTATCCTTACTAGGAGAACCTAAGATAATAATTTTAGCGATTACGAGTCACTCATAAGAGAGATATCACACTTTTTAGGTTTCCACTTCTGGCCTCCTGGTGGCCAAGTCCAGAATCAGATCGGACCGAAATTCAGTGTCAGAGGTCACCTGACGTGGGGGGTCCTGTGTACAAAGTTTCAAGTTCATAGCTCTAGCAGTTAAGAAACGTGCTCCTGTTTTGAAACAGGATACAGACGACGACGGATGACAACAGGAGACTGCAGTGTAATATAGACTCCCCTACGGTGAGCTAAAAAACAAGCTGTGAAAAGAGGCAAAATTTGTCATTGAATCTGCGCAATTACACTCTCTTCATAATGTTGCATTCACTGCACATTTCTACAGAGACACTAAATAATCAGATCGTCGCTTCAATATTTCGAGAGAAGGCGGACTCGATTCAAAGGTTGTTTTTATCAAATTGGGTTGAACCCGTCGTTAACAGAGCATATAAACAAATTGTGCCGAATCTTTCATGTCTTTTCTATGAAGTGAAGTTTCATACCATAATTAACCATAATTAGCTTCAGAAATTTGTTACTTACCTAAATTCAATCCATTTAAATAAAATAAAAAGGTCACCATTTTTTCCGGCACATGTCGTCAGCGGGCGCAGTGCCAAAAGGCAAGATCTCCAGCGTAATCCTCTCTGTCACTAGTATTAGCTTCCAAGTTCGAAAGCCACTGTACATTATACATTGCATTGGAGCGAATCCAGCACACTCGGCGGTAATGGTGGGCAATTCTAGCAGGGATACAAATGTATGTCAGTTCAGGGCTGGAAATTGAAACCAGGGTCCAACGACATTTTTGCTAACCACCGCCAACTGGTGATATAAATCGGCAGCATTTCCTGGGCTGTTCATGTCAAATCCCAGATTTGAAGTGCCTCGGTCTTTCGGTTACAAAATGCCTGATTTGTCCACGGATTGATGGAAGGATGGATGGATCGATGTAAGGACACCATTCGAATAGCTATTGATTAGCTCTGCTGACTTTGTCAGCTGAGCTAAAAAGTAATGCCTCATTAAATACAGGGTTTACATTCCTCTCTTAAAGCTACAAATTATGCTAAAGTTGATCTAAATGACAATATTGAATTGACCATCCCTATTCTTACTCATTTTCCATTGAGGCCGATCCGAATGTACCTCTTGTTTTGTATTGTAGTATTCGACTGGCCATATCTCTGGAACCACTCAAGATAATCCAAAATTTCAAAAAGTACCTTGACCCATGCACTTAGCTCTTTTAGAAAAATCCCTAAATGGTACCATTACATGAATATTAAGGCCGTAATGCTAATTATGGTAAAATTCACCAGATACATGACAATGGTCAGCATCAAAGGAGAGCCCTAGTTAAGATCGCCAAAGAGTGAGACTTACCAACAAATACATTAGCACAGAAGATGATTAACCCAAGGGGTATCGCTCCCAGGAGAACATAGAAATGCTGAAGAGGAAAAAAAGGAACTCATTATACTTAACTGCCATTTATTTAATGCAAGCTGAAGGTGGTCACAAACTGATTTGCCTCTGCCCTTGTTTGAGAAAAAAAAGGCAATGATGACACTGATAAGGGGCCATCCGTATACGCACTGAAGGGGGAGTCTAAGAATTTTGGGGAAAATGCCTACACCTGTACATTTAGTCCAAATTGTGCATACAGAGAGAGGGGGTGGGGTCACAAAATCTCCAGTTTGATGCGTACATAATTATGGATGGCTCCTAAATTGTCCCTGGAACAGAATAGTGCTTTGGTGGTCAGTGTGTACAAGCACCTCAAAAAAATACGACACTTGATACGACACTTCGTGAGCACTGTTTGTGATTGGAAACATCAACAAATAGGGAGAGGAAGGTATGACAATTGTGGACTAGATGTTGATTTGACTGAACTTTTTCTGGCAATATTAGCAGGTTGAATGGAGAACTTTATCATTGTTACTTTCATAGCCTCAATCATAACTTACAACATGATCCTTGAAGAGTTTGACCTCATGATTGGATGGCATAACTTGCATGGTCCGTCCAGAAGCCATACGTCGAACAGGGCCACCTGAAGAAAATATAAGATAAACTAGAACTGGCAAAGCCAGATCGACGGTTTTTGTTTGGGGAAACTGGTATTGGCACCTGGAGGTCACATGATGTAACATGTCAGAGGAGAATGGAGAGACTGATGTTCACACCAGAACCCAGTGGGCTATTGCTGAATAAATTTGGCTTTCGGAGCTCAGTGCGACACAGACCAGTATGTTTTGTGCGCCTTCTTATTTCTGCATCCTCCATGATGAAACCAATCCCATTTCAATCGGATGTAGCATATAGGAGAAAAAGCGATCTACGTAGTGTTGTAAACACGTGCGTTTTGTCTGCATGTCAAAATATGAAATGTCATTTAAAGGGGCACTGTATTCAATCGCGAATCGGTTTCAGCACGACCACCGTAGAGGGAGGTGCCCATCGGTAAAACGATGGAACTACAGGAAACGTATCTAAAATACCCAGCACTGTTGTTTGTTTAGTGATGTATTGCCGTCAAAGCTTCCACACAGCTTCTTCAAACATTCTAATGGGATATTATGCTTTCCTGAAGAAAGTTTAATAGACTTAATACAGGTAACAATGGCAATTTAGATAACGTGTTTCTTAGTTTCATTCCTAGCCGATAGGCGCCTCCCTCTATGGTGGTCGTGCTGAAACCGATTCGCGATTGAATGCAGTGCCCCTTTAAACCGTCATTTTGTTGTGCTTGAGGTCAATTAACAGGATTTCGAATGAGCAGAGTGAATTCTGACTGTGCTAAGAGTAAAAAGTTGGCCAAAGAACAGTTGGGATGATGCGTCTAATGTATTACGTCTAAAAAGGCAACTGTCACATACCCACAGTATTTATGTATAATTATCTCATGAATAAAACCATGAATCTCTTGATGCTTTCGATTTGACTTGTTGACTTTTTATTTTGAAGAAGATGTTCTTGGTGCATTCATCAATTCTGGTTTAATACAGTAGGTTTGACTGTATGATCCCGCACAGTGCAGTGCAATGCACGCAGCACGCCGCCACAACACACACACACACACACGACCACGTGCACGAGTGACGAAGACGCTGTCCGACGCTGCCCGGCCACGCGACATCGTTGGACAGCCTGCGGTTTACCTACCTAACCTAGGGTAACCGCTAAAAAAGCGTCGAAGTTAACTTTGCTGGTCAATACTACAAAAGTAAAATCAGTAGCCTGTGCCTCTTTGCACTTCCACAATTGCTGATTTCTTTCGAGAAAAAACTTAATTACCTACCGACCCAGTCGAAATCGAATGTCGAATGCGAAATGGCGAATTGTTAATGACAGCCTACTAAATTGCGACAGTAACCGACAACATGGCTCTCGATTCAAATCACTATCTAAACTATCAATAAATGCCACAAAATGTATACAATTTATTAAAATCCAGTTTGTAGATTATTAAAAAATTAATAAGGATTACCCGTTGCAATAAAAAACAGTTGTCTTAGAGTGTCGAATAGGGTCGCAAATTAGTAAGACCCAATGTGATTCGCGTCATTAGTTTGGTTTCAGAACCCACCGCTAGGGCTAGAAGGGTAGGTATCTAGGCTTGCTCAGGATCTACCATTCGCCGAAACCAAACGCCACCTGGCGTTAAAAGGAGTAAGCTCCACAAACGCTCGCAGTGCCGTTATTTTACCCTTTTGGTGTTTGTCGCTTTTTCAGTCAGCGCCATCTATCGTCAAAACTACTGACAAATTTTGCGTTGCCACTTAATATATATTGTTTCATGCTAAAATTGCATTTTCTCCCTTACGCCAACCCCGATTTGCATGAAACTTTCTTTATCCGAAGCGGAACTCTAATACGCACAAAACATCAGGAGACACGTCACCCCGATTTTGTCAACGGTTTCGACGATAGAGGGCGGTTAGTGAAAAAAAGTTAAAAAATGCATTAAATGCCACCTATTATCAAAACCTGTAACTATAACGTGACTTCGTCGGTAACATCTGGTGGGTAATGAGATTCTGCATCAGATGAAATTAATCCGATTCAATTCGGAGTTCGCATTCGGAAGTTATAGCTCTTGTAAGAAAAACAAGACGGCTGGTCTGGAGGCCATATTGAATATCCGATCGCAACCAAAACCTATATATTCCATGGGCATCATAGGGAGGCATTGTTCTATGCCACTAGAATAAACTCAAAGGCTCGCAGTGCCGATATTTTACCATTTTGGTGTTTGCCCCCTTTTTCCAGTCAGCGCCATCTATCGTCAAAACTGTTGACAAATTTTGGGTCGCCACCCTATATATTTTATGCGCAACAAGATTCTGCATCAGTTGAAAGTAGTTTCGTTCAAATCGGAGTGCGCATTATGGAGAAAAAGCCATTATTAGATTTTCCTCCAACCTAAGGCAGTATACAGTGATATCATGAAGAAATTTTTAAAGAAAAATGACACACCTCTTGGGAAATTTAAAACCAATTTTGTCCTGTCCGACACGTTCTGCGTGTCGGACAGGACAAAAGCATGGCGGACAGGGCACAAATCCTCCTTTGGTTGACTAATGACTACTTGTTTTGATAGCTATTGCATGTTTCACAATGAATAACCTTATTGAAGGTTATTTTGACCTTTTTGATTAAATCAGGAACCTCCAAGGATGATTAAATTGCCAATAAATGGCATCTAAAAAAGGGAAAATGGCTTCCAAATAAAATCGGGTTGGAAGACATATCGTTGGAGTTTGAATGGTTTCTTCCTTTCTGTTTTTGGATGTCTGACATATTTGAGTCAATGAAACCATATTAGCTACCTTGAAACTATATAAAGGACTCTGAAAAAACTGTGTTTTCGTTCAAAACAAATGACAATTCTTGGGTTGATGAAAACAATGTCGTCAGAAAGTTAGAAGTACCAGTCATGAATAATCGCGGGCGATGTTCATTTGATGAATCGATTCCAGTTGTTGAATGAAATAGACAGTTGACAAAGAAACTGATGTGGCCTTCAAATCCAAATACCGAGACAATGAACCGGTACAATTTGCATTTTAAAATGCTTGTCCTGGTCTTCAAGTTGGGGGGGGGGGGGGGGCTTAACTGTGACCCTAGTATATTATTGTAAGCATGAAGCTTCTTGTAGTATTGTGTCTACCACTTTAGTTTTTACTATGAATATAATGAAATTGATTTCATACAATAAAAAGTGTTTTTTCAGTCATTTTTGCCAAAAGGGAAAAGTGTCCTGTCCGACACGTCCTGTCCGACACGCTACCCACTTGAGAACAAATTACCCCCACTCGGCTATCCCTGGAGATTTTGAAACCAAACTTTTTATAAAAGCTACCTAAGGTACTAGGGTACATAACTGGCTAGCTTGATTTGAAATAAATCATGTAATAGATCAGAACTTTTGACTTCCCTAACATACCGAAAAACCCACTTCCTTTTTCTGTCCTGTCCGACACAAGGCTTCTGGCCTCATTTTGAATTGGAAAAAATAATTTCAGAGATTGGATTTTTTTACCATGTCAAGTTGTTCTATAGCACTTGCCTAAAACAAGTTCAAAGTTTTAAATAATTACCCTAAATTAATTTTATTGAGGGGAAAAGGCCTGCAAATGTCCTGCCCGACACGAAACAAATACCATGAAATGGCCCAGACTGGTTGGATATCTGTCCCTCCAACCTTTATCGATGCAATGCTCACCTTTGCAAGCTGCTGCCGTGTGCCAAAGATGGCAAACTCAGTTTTAGTGTCATTGATCATGAGTTCATTTTCAATATACCATGCTCTAACTTTAACTATGCATCGTTCAATGGCTTCCACTGCTTCTGTCTGGCATGCAAGTGGCATTGGTTTAAAGGAAAGATACAACTGATTGTCATCTGAAAACCGTGGGGAGGGTAGATATTTTGAGATGAGGCTGTACAATCTTGAAATGTAAAAGAGAATAGAAATGAGTTATCTGTACTGTGTACAACCACTTGGGGTGTTTCAAGATCAGTGTTGCGCTTTGTGTCAACCAGGGAGCCAAAAAATTTACCCTCCCAATTATGAGTAGGTAATTCCATTCTGAATCAAATTGTACACATCAAAGGAAAAAGGAACTGAAGACGGAATTTGAATACTGGCAATGTGTCCGCAATCTCGGTGCATGGTTTGATTGCAACATGTCCATGGAGACACACGTAAACAAAATGTGTGCCAAGGCATACTATGGTCTCTTATCGGATACGACAAATCCGAACCTCTCTCAGTCTCTGTCGGAAAAATCCGCCAAGACATTGGTACGCTTTTATCATCACCAACCTTGACTATTGTAATGCTCTCCTATGGTATCCCCACCAAGTTTTTGAACCGAATTCAACAGGTTTTCACCTCTGCTGCAAGAGTTACATGTGTTTGGTGGGAAAGTTTGACCATATTTCCCCTGTGTTGGTTCACCTGCACCGGCTACCAGTCCAGCTCAGGATCCAGTACAAGATTCTGCCCTTGGTGTTCAAGTGCTTGGCTGGGGAGGCTCCAGGATATCTCAGATCCATGATTCAGTTAAGAAGGATCGATTGCAAAGCCTTAGATCAGGATCTGCGATGTTCCTTGAGGTTCCTTGGTTCTTAACTTCAAGTGCCAGACTCTTGGTGGTCATTCCTTTGCGGTAGCTGCTCCAAAACTGTAGAACCAGCTGCCGCAAAAGCTTCGTAACATTGATTCCCTCCAGACTTTCAGGTCCCTCCTAAAGGCCCACCTTTTTGCAGTTGCCTTTGGGGAGAAAAGCGCTCAAGAATACCCACTCGCTGAGTAATTGGAGCACTCTACAAATGCCAACATATACATTTATACATACATCGATGTACAGACAATAATGTGCGAATGTCATCTCAAAAAACATGTTATTTATACTGGAAGGAGTGCTGGTTTGAAAAAGATTTTGTGTACGGTATATTTTCTTCTTTTTAAGCGAAGAAGCGAGGATTTTCTCAAAATTTTGTCATCAACCTCGTCTTAAAAGAACCAATAAAAATTAAACACATTCTTTCTTTACCAATATTTGGATCGACAAATAAGCTAAGGTCATTCTTAATCTGTGTCACGCGGCTTTGAGCAGTGGTTTGCAGGAAAAAATAGAAACCAAGCATTTTCCGAACCATGCCAAATCTTCTCAAAATTGCCGCCTAACATTATGTGAATGAGCAAAAAATGACGTCATCGGGGTAAGAAAATGTGCCCGAAAACGGCACTTGGCCGGCTGACTGTTCTGGTGTCGATGCCAGTGATGCCGACACTAGTTTATGCCGTCATCCCTAAAGGCAATCGGTGATGCCAACGCTGCTTCATGCCATCACTGCAAATCGGAGATCGACCGAACTGTTACTGTCACGAACTCCACCGAATTGCAGGAAAGTAGTCCGAGGTTTGGTATTCATACATCAATAAAGCGGATGCAGTACATTACTAGTACTAGTAGGCTATATAAGAAAGTAGGCCGGATTTATGGTACAACTCAATTGAAACTGACAATGACCGGATTGTTGCGATAGGTGTTTATGATAGGAAGAACAATCTCATGCAGATTGTGGTTTCTGTGTACATGCCTTATTATAATGGCAGTCCTGGTCAGACGACAAGCTTTATTGAAACGGTCGACGCATTACAATGCTTTCTTGATAAATATGCAGACCAGGCCCCGGTTATAATATGTGGTGATATAATGTTCAGTTACCAAACTCTGCAACAATTAGTGCTAAACTGGTCTAATAAGCCGGGTTTTTCACGGCATTCGGTCATTTTATATGATTTCTTATTAGCCAATAATTTTACTGTTTCTGATTTCCATTTTAAACAGGAGGTTGAGTATACATATTTTTGCCCTAGTCGCAATGCATTCAGTTGGATTGACCACGTCTTTGTTATTGAAAGACTATTCACACTTGGTAAAACGATGTAATATTGTGCCTCTCGAGTGTGGTAATGTGAGCGATCACCTCCCTATCCACACTGAACTTTTTATACAATCTTATACTGATGACCATGTAGGTAATTCGGGATCTACATGACCTGTTACTAAATGCAGGCGGCCTAATTGGAATAACAAACTCAATAGAAAGAATTATTGTGATCTGGTTAGGGAGAAATTGCTCTCATTTCCTAGAAGTTATGATTATAAGAGTAGAGATGAGGCGTCGTTTTTTGTAAGCTCTAGTTTTGATTTTCTGGCGAACTCCTTTCATGATGCAACCTATGACTCTGGTTGTGCGTCTAAACCTAGAGGGAAATTTAAAGCCTATTGGTGTCCCGAACTGAGTAATCTTAGAAAAAGAAAGATGTTCTGGTGGAAAATTTGGGTTGATAATGGTAGACCCCGCCGGGGGGTCGTCTACGAGTGCTGGAAGAATATTAAGAGATTATTTAGACGCACAACCAGACAGTGTGTTTCAAAGAGTCTCAATAAGTCTGTAAATGATATGGATAGACTTTTTCGGCAGGGAAATCATACTGCGTTCTGGAGTGCTCTGAAAAGTCAAAGCGTGGGAAACAACCAAACTCATGCCAAGGATCGCAGGATTTTGCTAAATCACCTGAGTGAAGTAATGAGTGATCAATCCATGGCTTTGAATGCTGAGCAAATGCGTATCTCGAATGATGTCAGTGAAATATTTGAAAGTCAGAAAGATACCTGTGGTGATCTCACAGTGACCCCGGACCAGATCCAAGGAATAATTCGGCGGCTTAAGTGTAATACCGCCTCTGGAATAGACGATATTTTTTCTGAACATATTATTTATGCCAATTCCCCTGAATTGTGTAATTTTTTAAGTGCTGTTTTTAGTGTTATGATAAATTGGCATGTCCTTCCAGAATGTTTTCTTAAGGGTGTTATCATACCAGTTCTCAAAAAACCATGTTTAAAGGCCATATATCAAGGTTTGAAAACATGCTTGATACTCATGAAATATGTTGAGGGTTAAAAAAACAAGATCCCAGACATTAAAAAAATTCTAATAATAAAGTCATTATTTAGTTATTTCAATTTTCAATTTTAAACTATTTGAATTTCCCACCACACACAACTTTAGATTAGTTCCACATGTGGCCGCTAGGGATTTTTTGATGACGTAGATCAGGTCAGTCAGAACAAAGCAAGATGGCTTCCGCATACAGTTCAGAGAGTGAGAGCAGTGAATTTGAGGATGTTTTGGTCGATACAGAAGGATATTTAAACGTTGAGCCGTACATGTTCGAGCCACTAATATCACTAGATCATAATGAGAGTGATCATTCGGACGAAAGTGATTAGAATTTGTGGTTAATCAATTTGCATGGCAGACCTGCCGATATAGCAAAGAAGACATTGATAGACGGTTGCAGATGCATAACATGTATGATTTTTGAACAGACTAATGTTGCACAATATTGTTTCGCCTCGTCAGTGTTGTATCGCCAGTTATGTCATGACGCTGAACTACTATTGAAAAGTGACGGTATTATGCACTATCATCTTGACGTGACGATATAATGCCGTGCAACGTTAGATAGGCCTAGATGTCAGATGACAATAATCTGTCATTGACAGTGGCTGTCACTGACACTGACCTGTGTCGCTGTCACCTTGCTATGGCTGGAACACAAGAAGACACTATGCGGTATCACAGGCCCCAATAGGGCCTACACATTATGTATAACAACCGACCTCAGCAGCCTCGGGCATTAAATGCAATTGACATGGTTGGAACAGCTGTTTTTAACAAGTGGCATTTAATATTCAGTTGGATGCAGTTATCCGGCTTCATGTGATATTCCGTATCGATAAAGTGATCACTGCAAAGTTTGGCCGAAGGCCCAGGCTTCCAACACTCCAAACGTTTGCACTTCCGAATCCACAGCTTCCTCCTCTCTCGTTCAACTGGCTTTGGAAATTCATGAAAATGGGTCCCATCCGCCATTCGATTGTTCTTTGTGCTATCCTTGACACAATTCGGAGCCACACAATACACCATAGTGAATGAAACACATTACTTCCAGGTGTGCATAATTAATTAAGGCCCTCCTGCTTTTATGATTGCATGACATGTACAGATAACCTGATCTACATCACAACTTTTGCTGAACCCGCCGCCTGGCTCTAACAAGCCAGTTGCTAGCCTGATTAGGTAATCAAGTTGTCAAACACATAATTGGCTATATCTTCAAAATGGATGGAGCTAATTGCATTTGGTTTTCTGTGTTGTATAAAGTGTTAGGTACACTTTTGAAATCGTCTTACAGCAGAAAATGGCAAAAAACATTGATATATGGCCTTTAAACCCAAACGATGTAACTAATTATAGACCTGTCTAAGCTGCTAGAATTTCTTCTTATCCCTGATGATCATATCCATTCCTGTCAATTTGGGTTCCGCCAGAATCGTGGCACTGCAATGGCCACCTCTTGATACATTTAAGTACTTTTCTTCAAAATGCTCGCCTGTATTTGTATTGTATTGTATGTAGTCTCGATGCAGAGAAATGTTTTGATACCATTAGGCACCACGGACTTTTTTACAAACTCTTGGATAAGATTCCTAAAGATCACTGGCTGTTGTTATTTTCGTGGTATAATAACCTTAAAGCATGTGTTCGATTTCTAGACAATGAAAGTGATGAGTTTTTTATCAAAAGAGGTATAAGACAGGGCGGAATTTTGTCGCCAATATTATTTAATTACTTTGTGAATGATCCTTTGAAATTGTTATCGAATTCGGGCGAGGGCCTGTCTATTTTAGATAAAAGGTTTAATTGCTGCGCATATGCGGATGATTTAACAGTGTTCGCCTCTTCTGTTGACGGGTTACAAAAACTAATAAATATTTCTGCTGGGTACTCAAATGATTGGAAATTTTCGTTCGGTCTGAAAAAGACATCGTGCATGACTATTGGCAGGCGTAATTGGAAGGACGAGCCTAGGTGGTGGTTAGGGGAGTCCTTGATTAAGAATGTAGACAGCATGACCTTACTTGGCACGCTTTTTAATTCGAACCTCACTGGCGTTGATCACGTGAATAGTAGAATTTTAGCATGTAGACGAGCAGCGTTTGGCCTTTCCTCGAGTGGCTTGTGTTATCCAGGCCTATCAATTGAAACTAAGACCTTTCTTTGGAGATCTGTGTGTCAACCTACCTTAACTTTTGCTCTCGAATGCAGTACCCTGGACAAATATTCAGCGACTAAGTTAGAGAGTGCTCAGGGTACCCTTGTTAAGGGCTTTTGTGGTGTCTCGAAAAGATCACACCACACTAGACTTTTAGAAGCTCTGGATGTTTCAAAAGTTAAACCATTAGTTGATAGAAATTGTGCCAAATTATATTAGAAACATTTTTAAAACTGACTCCCCGCAAGGGATTTGAATGTAATTTTATAAGTTTTTATCGGAAGGTATGGATTCCGTAAAGGGCACACTTTTATCAAAAACTCTTTCATGTGGTTTTAACCCATTAAAGCTGATGATGGGAGAGGCTGTCCCTCACTCTTTGGCCCCCCGCCGCGCGGAGGATGGTGCCGTTGACAGTCTGCGCTGTCTCCTGCGGGACGAGGGCTACGGGGTCAGGGACTCCCCCTCCCATCGCTTGGTCAAATCATTGCTCAGGCATTAACTGTGTACTAGCATAACCCGTGTAGTGGGCTTAATTCGGGTGGTAGCTAAGGTTGAAAGGCAGGCCTATATTATCATAGGTTGTGCCACTGACCGTGTTTTGTTTGTCATCCGTTCAGTATGTACACACATTTTTCCAATTTGTTAGATACCCCCCCCCCCCCCCGTGTACGCATAGGTGATACAAAGTAATGTACAGCAATTTAATGTATTGGAGTACGCAAAATGGCCCCTATATCGTAACCATGGTTACTGAAATATAAAAACCAAACTTTGAAGAAATCGGCCCGGTAGTTTCTGGAGTCACCCAAAAGGCCAGGTGTGGGGGCGTTGCCGGACACGCATTTATTTCTTTATTGACTTTTGTCTTTTGCATGATAGGACCCAGCCGGCTACCACCACCCTCGGCTAGGCCTATGAATATGATTATGATAGGAACTTGTCGGCGCGGCGGTGGGTCGATCAGATATTCCGGCATGCAGTCATTATTTGTGGGAAATTTCCTTTTTAGAACGACAAAATTGCACTCGCCTTGCTCAACATGCAGTCGACAAATTCAACTTGGACAATCTCGCAAATTCGCACGAACGGTGTGATTCTCTCTGTGATGACGTCATTAGCAACGCGTAGAGAAACTTCCAGCGAAATCGCAAATGAGTGCTTTAGCAAGTGAGTTCTTGCGTTTTCCTGACAAATGCAAGAATAAATTGGCCGCTGACTTTGACAAATGGTGCCGAGGAAGCAAGTTTAAAAATGCATGTCGAGTCGTATAGTCGAATCGAGGGCTTAAAAAGAAGTTGCAAAATGGTCGATCTTCAAAAATTTACTGACACTTGCTGCGAAAACATGGCGGTCGGAGTAAGACTGAGACGGGGAAAAATCTATATAAAATCTTTAAATTTTAATACTTTTCATGTATGATTAGCGATTTGAACTATACGTTGCATCAGGAGAGTATATTCCAAACAACCATGCCGAATTTCGAGGCAAAACAACATCAGCAAGTGTGAGTTTATTCGTCCCCCTTTCAGTATTATTATATAGATATGATACTGTGATTTTATGTATGTGTTCAGGCATCCTACGTGTTCTTCATGTATATGGAGGTTTAATAAATAAATAAATAAATAAATAAATAAATTTAGAGCCGGTGGAAGTGAATATTCAAGTCACTCCTAAAAAATCCCCCAGTTTAGACAGTTTAGGCCATACCCTGCTTGATTCTTGTCTCCTGGCCAGGTAAACAGTGATGTGAACGCCACAGTGCCCGTTTGGCATGGAATGGATAGGCCTACTTTCTTGGTCAATTTCAGGCCTTGTGTTTAGGCCATGAATGAAGTGAAATTCGACCATGTCAAGCAATGTAGCCTACATTTCATTACACTTCCACCTGGAGTGCAACCAAGAATTTGTTTATCAACAACAAGCATGACAAGCATGCAAGGGTGGATGTAATGTAGGCCTATTATTGGCCTGGACGAGACCTAGGCTACCCTAAACTGGATCGAGGAGTCTCGCACACTATTATTAAACCCACACCCAGTATCTGACGTATCACTGCCTCTAAACAAAATAATTCTGTACATACCTAGAGCTACATAACCAGATTGTGGAAGGTTCGAAGTATATCGCAATAGAGGCCATTTGAGCGTTTGAACGCCACTTTTCACAGTGCGAAGGACACTCAACACCGCCATAGTTAGCAGCAGCCTCGCTTTGCCAAGTGACGCTAGAGGCGCTGATTTCATTCCTTAGGTCTCGTTGGGGAGTTTTTCCTAAATGTACGCCATGATGACGAGCCCATTAACAGGACGTAACATCTATTTTAAAATGCGTTTCCATAGTGAATGCATGAGAACAACCCATTTGTGTCGTATATCACTGGAAACGCACGATTCCCCTGATTCTGCAGGATGTTAAATCGGGCATCTTATTTCTTTAAATAAATCATAAGCGTCACATTTGCTCCTGGCTCTGTTCACCATCCCAAATGGCAATATTGCCAATTGGGCTGGACAATCACGAAAAACCCCAAATATTATACATTTTTTCCTGAACAATTCTTACAATGACCATTCTCCCCTGAAAGACAGTTGCTTACGCTACACAAAAATCAAAAAAAATCGAGGCTCAACAAATGAACTTTTGAGATATGTTAAATTTTGCACAAATCAGCAAAAAACGCATGCATTTTCGGACACTAGAACGAAATCTTCCTGCGGATATTGCGGTTTCGGTGATGATTAAAGGAGAAATTGACTGTTCTTAGAGTTGTATGGGATACAACTCTAAGAACAGTCAATTTCTAAGAACAGTCAATTTCTCCTTTAGAAACCGCAATATCCGCAGGAAGATTTCGTTCTAGTGTCCGAAAATGCATGATCTTACAGGGGCGCTAACTCGACAAATAGAGGGAATCTATGGGGATCTATGCGAGTTTTAGGTCCTACAGGTCTCGAAATCTGTAAACATGCCTCCAAATCCCATTATGATAATGAAGAGATTGCCCCATATCTGGGAGACTGTTTTGAAACCATCGCTAATTTTGGAAGATCGGTGCCCGGCTATTTGGTTTAAAAAACCCTATTTTTCCCCCATCAAAACAGCACTTTTCATTATTCAAATGATAACTTATTGTCTGAAGACTTATTTCATAGCAGAAAAGTACTAATAACTCTGATTTGATGCGAAAAATCTAACTTTGTTTGAGGACTTGATTTTACCTTGATCCACGACTTGATTTTCCCTTGGCCGTGGATCGGAGACAAGACCACTAATGAATGTTCATAGCCGGTTGGAGGGTCGAGGCCTATCAGTTAGACGAGTGCATGTATTTTACTCTCAAGTACATATTTGGAGAGGTATTGAAAAAATATTTGTCAATTGTCAATATTTGTCAAAAATATTTGTCATTGCCCCATATCTGGGAGACTGTTTTGAAACCATCGCTAATTTTGGAAGATCGGTGCCGGGCTATTTGGTTTAAAAAACCCTATTTTCCCCCATCAAAACAGCACTTTTCATTATTCAAATGATAACTTATTGTCTGAAGACTTATTTCATAGCAGAAAAGTACTAATAACTCTGATTTGATGCGAAAAATCTAACTTTGTTTGATGACTTGATTTTCCCTTGGCCGTGGATCGGAGACAAGACCACTAATGAATATTCATAGCCGGTTGGAGGGTCGAGGCCTATCAATTAGACGAGTGCATGTTTTTTACTCTCAAGTACATATTTGGAGAGGTATTGAAAAAATATTTGCTGTGGCAAGTCTACAGATATAAATAAATTGTTTGGTAAAAAAAATAATTTTGAATTTCGACAACCTGGCCATAGGGGGGGGGGGGGGGGGGGGTGGTTCAAATTTGGAGTGAAAATGGCCGATATGGGTAAAAATGTCCACTTGTGTCAAACTTGTCAATTTTAAAAAAAATTTCCGTGGTCAATCACCAATTTAAATCGCACCAGTTACTCGCAAGACTAACCCGTATATCATATCCGAATTTCAGTTTCACTACTTGACGCATTCTTTGATGCGTCGCGGTCAAACATTGACAATTTAACTGCTAAAAGGCTTAAAAAATCAATTGTGGTCTTGTCTCATCGAGTTTGTTTACAATATGCAGCGCCATCTTGGAAAAGCCGTGACGTCACCGCGGTATCCTCCTTGGTGTACACATACATCGGCAACAACAGTGAATGCGTAGTTTCTTGTTAGCCGCCTATTGAGTAGCGCTCCAGATTTCAGAAACTCCAAAAACATGTCTTTGCCAAAACAACTGCTAAATCAACACTGACATACTGTGAGGACCGAGAAATCAATGATTTAGGGAACTACGCTTAGAGCTTGGCCGCGCATGAATACAAATAGGTCTCTAATGAGACCTTCAGGTGAGGTTGACATTACCCTGACAGACTTTTTTTAACATATGATAAAACGTCAGCCTCCTACAAGTCTCCTGATAACACAGGTTTCCTCAAAAGGAAAGGCTGGAACAACCATCTAGAAATATCATATGTACTATGACAATCTGCTCAAGTTGTGTCATACTTAGCATCCCATACGTCGAAATATATACAACGCCTCAACTGTGCAAAATAATCACGTTCAGCGTCAATCACATACTGCAAATCATGCATATTATGATCCGAAAAGCATCAAGCTATTCATATATTCAACATATATCATATAGAAGCATATTTTGTTTAGTCCTTGGGCAAGGCAATTTATGCCTTGTGCCACCGCAGTGTTCACATCTGGCGGAAACTGCACTTAAAACAGGTACCCCTTTAAGCTCAACTGGTCATTTTGTATTCGCGCTGCCGGCAAGCAAAACTGACCTTGGGAATGCCGAACAAATTGTATTTTCAGGTAGTCAAGGCATTCCTTTGTAATATGTGGAAAAGGTATGACTGGATTCTCTAAGAGGACACCTTCGTTGTCATGAGATACCAAATTTGATAAAAAGGGCCGAGTTTCACGTCGGGCCTACTGGAAATGCGTTGAGGAAAACGATGACGAACTGTTGTTTCAAACGGCGCTCTGTTCACCAATATTGCAAATTTCATATAGATTTCTGTTGGAAATTATGCAAATTATTCATAGCTACGTGGTTAAGTTGAAAAAAATTCTGAGCTCATGAAAATGTCGTCATTACGTCTTAAGGTAAGGTTGACATTACCCTGACAGCCTTTTTTTAACATATCGTTAGCCTCATAGCATAATTGCCTAACTCATATTAATTTTGCAGGTTTTGAGAAAAATTAAAGAACCTTTTTTCAGACAACGCTTAGGAAATTTTTATTCGAACTTTAACCAGAACTTATAACAGATGTCTCAACATTTTAAAAACCATTTTATAAGTAAACAATGCTTGAATAACACAGAAAGTGACATAGACATAAAATTTTCACATTTTGGCCAAAATATGACTCAGGCAATTATGCTATGAGGCTAACGATATGATAAAACGTCAGCCTCATACAAGTCTCCTGATACCCGACAACATAGGTTTCCTCAAAAGGAAAGGCTGGAACAACCATCTAGAAATATCATATGTACTATGACAATCTGCTCGAATTGTGTCATACTTAGCATCCCATACGTCGGCAACAACAGTAAATGCGTAGTTTCTTGTTAGCCGCCTATTGAGTAGCGCTCTAGGAAACTAAAAAAAACATATCTTTGCCAAAACAACTGCTAAATTAACACTGACATAAGGACCGAGAAATCAATGATTTTAGGAACTGCGGTTAGGGCTTGGCCGCGCTTGAATACAAAAAAGTCCATATACAAGAAACAACGCTTTACATCGAAGCGAAGATCGTAAAACAAGACGGCAGCACCCTGAGAGAAAAAGCAAGCCGATGGAACCACTCTTGAACAAAATGCGCAATGCTATCCGATAAACTACCTATAATCGCTTCCATGTTCAAACAGGTCGAGGTGTCTCTTGCCAGGAAACAAATTGGAACCACTAGCAGCATGTACGCTTATCGATCATACCTGGAAGCATTACTCAGTCATGGAGAATACGCCAAAACTCATCAATTGCGAGCGGGCGGATACTTTAAGGAGCTGGCAAATATGGAGACCACCAGGGCTACGATCAGCGACAGCTCAGCAACTCATAACAAAGGAGCCATAGCTCGCTTCAAGATGGCAAAGTTCAGTCGAAGTTTTGAACTCCAAGGCCGCATCCATAACGAGATGTTCGAGCAAGGAAAACTTCTCCTCAGCAAAGTATCCCTTACAGTCAAATTAACCATGGGAAACCCTGAATTCAACCTGATGTCTGCGTCAACAACTACAGATTATAAGATAAAATTGGAGAAAGCGATCCTCTACGCAAGCCACAAAGAAATTGCATCCTATGTCCGAGTAACCCACGAAGAAAAGCTTCTAACGGCTAATGCAAAATACCCCGTGGCAAGAATCGAAACGCGTTACTTTCAGAAAGCTGCAGGAACTGCCGACATGTCCGAGGCCAATCTGTGCAAGGGAGAGACTCCGAGGAGAATTATTCTGGGCCTGGTCGCCAGCTATGCCATGAACGGTGCTCTCGACGGAAACCCGTTTAATTTCAAGCATTACAAGGCGACCAGCGTAAAACTAACCGTTGCGGGAGCCGAGATTCCTTACGGGGAACTAAAAATGAATTTTGGCGATAAAAAGGTGCTAAACGGGTACATGACGCTCTTCCGAGGGAGCAAGGTCTGGCCTGCCAATAAGAGCAACGACATAACGCTAGAAGACTATGTGGATGGATATGCCCTGTACGTCTTCAACTTAGCCCGAGACGATGCCGGATCGAGTGCATTTCAACTCGCCAAAAAATGGAGACGTAAGCGTGGAAATCAAGCTGTCCGAAGCTACAACCGAAGCGATAAACATCGTAGTTGTGTATGAATACGACTCTTTTGTGCAAATCGACAAAGATCGAAACGGGCATTACGGACATACCGGCTCGGAAAAATAATGAACAAGGGAGAAATAAATACTTCAATGAAAAGACACCCGGAGACTCGAACCATGCACTTTTGTGTGACCGGTGTCCAGAGATACACTTCCTAAAACAGCTCAAAAACGACGTCCTTGTGCCTACATAAGCAACACAGCAAAAGCTCACGAAGCCGGTGAACATTGGATATGCTTGCTCTTCAACCGGAAGCGGCCACACGAATACTTTGATAGCAATGGCGAAGCCCCGACAAAGACAAGTTTCCGTCAAATGCTAAACAAAGAAGGATCATTTAAACGTAACTGCACTCCACTTCAAAGCCCGCTGAGCACGGTTTGCGGACAATATTGCATGTATTATGTCCTCATGCGAAGCAGGGGTCTATCGATGCAAGAGATTCTAGGACAGTTTTCGCCATTCGATCTACTCAAAAATGATATAAAAAAAAAATCGTGCTGTAGAAAAACATTTCGGAATAAAACGAGACATAATACGACACAATATTTCTCACGTCACGTATTTTCCCTCGACTCATTAACGGACTACTGCGAAAGAGATCACCAAGAAACCAGTGATAAAGGCAAAAGAACTGTATCTATTAGAGAAAGACTCGCATGAACGTTCATGAAAAACAGTGGTGTTGGATAGATTCGTTCATTTAATATTTTGTATGTGCCTATTAAATGCACAGCATATTTGAAGAATTGTATTGCATGAAAACGAATATTGCAAAAGAAACAACATTAATATTGCGGATATACGAATGAAATGTAACCCCGATTAAAAGTGTTCTTCTCTTCATCTTATTATTATTACGTATCATTGTTTACTTTCGCTAATAGTTTCTTTAAGATACTTATTTTGGTCTGAAACAAAGCGGTTGTTTCTGCTGTGTTATTCCAAAACTTAAAGGAAAAACAGACAGGGAGGGTAGCCTGCTGCCTGTAGGAAAAACACGATTCCAGAAGAACAAAAATAAAATGTGTATACACATCACTAGATTTTCCATTTTGATATCTTTTAGGCCAACATATTTTAAATGCAAATGCAACAAAAAAAGGGAAGTCCATTTGCGTTTAAAATGCGTTGCCATTTTTGCAGCATTTGCGTTTAAAATGTGTTGGCCTTATACCACTCAACTTCTGTCGCTAAGGTTGGAGTTAACTTATCATAGCGTTATCGCCTTCACTTCTTATCATAGCGTTATCGCCTTCACTTTAGCCCTTAGACTTAACGCCAAGGTAAGTTAACGCCAGTGTTAGTGACATGAGCAACCGGGCCTTGATCTGTTATTTTTAACTATTGTGGGCTTTCAATAGTACTGTCATGTGATCACAGTATCTTTTGGCGATTGCTGGGATGATATATCCAATCACACGATGTTGTGGAATGTTGCATCTTGAGTCTATTGTCTAAATCAGTAATCTCGTCTGGTCTTTCTTTACGGCCTCCGCCCCTTGTGACAATGTGCGTCAAGGCTATTGGCTCCTCCGGACAAGAACTAAAATAACAGCTGGTTAAAATAATTTACAACAATATTTGCGTGCAGCTGGAAAAAAACAAGGTTTCAAGTAAGCCGCGATTAATGTTCATTCTGTCTAAATGAGAATGTCGATGTACTTTACCATATCTGTCCAAGTGTTCTTAGAAATACTTTACCGAGCAGTTCATTCTGAATTGTGCACACTAACGTTCCATAAAGAGTAAAGGTGAATTCCGGAGGGGGTATGAGCAACGGAAGGATAAGTAAACAACATAATGAACCCCGGCCGGCCGCGAAATTTTTTTCTGCAGGATACTTCTGCCATAGTGTACATCTGACAGCCAATCAGAATTCAAGGCAAGCACGTGTCTTTGTTGACATCATCTTTCCACATGGTCCAATAATGTCAACAATGCCACGTGTTCTGATAATCTTGGAAAGAACAAGTTAGCAAATGGTTAGAGGAGTATATTAGCTAAAATATATTTATTTGCAGTATCTTAACATGTATTTTCATTGTCGAGTGGACTGTATTTATTGGACTTGTCTGTTAAGGCGCACTGTGCTCGGCAAAATAGCCGAGGTTGAATGTTTATCTGTCAACCGTGTAACTAGTTCTGCTGTATATGCATAGGTGGCGCCACCATTCAATTTTATTTTGTTTGCTTGTCAAAATGTGTTTCATACAATGGCCCTTCAACAATGTTCAAACTACCAAAATAGGCCTGATACCTTCAACAGCAGACATCGGATACACTGTCCCTTTAATAATTATCAACATTGGCAACACTGTCAGTGTCACTGCCCCTTAAAATTTCACAAATCGCGAGACATCGGATACACTGTCCCTTTAATAATTATCAACATTGGCAACACTGTCAGTGTCACTGCCCCTTAAAATTTCACAAATCAATGCATGCACTGCAATGTAGGATCAGATCAGCTGATGCCTCTTTTGTACGCATAATATCATCAATTTTACAATGAATCTGTGCAATTCATTCCTAAACACTACGACACAAACCTTGAGTTGAGCATACTTGGGGTCAGACAATTATTGTCACATTCACAGTTGAAGTGGCACTCGGCATGCGACTCGGTATCGTCCATTGTATTTGCATTATCATGCATAAATAAACAGTGTGACGTCAAAGATCGCGCCAATTGTGATTGGCTGTCAGATGTACACTGTGGCAGAAGTATCCTGCAGAAAAAAATTTCGCCGGCCGGCCGTTCCCGTATAGTGTTCCACAGCGTTATGGCGAGACCAGTGTAGAGCAGGTTGCTGGGTCGCCTCGACCCAAAATATACCCTCAGGCACAGAATGAATAACCAGTCCACTGCCAGTGAGTGAACAAGCCGCGTCACACGATTTTACAGCACCAACGTTAGGAAAGCTTCAGACCATTACTAATAGTAAGTGGACAAGCCGCGTCACACGACTTGGCAGCACTAACGCCAGGAAAGTTCAGACCACTGCCAACAGCAAGTGGCCAAGGCAGACGTTACATAGAGCTTAACGCTTCACTCCTCACGCCTCATGCTTCACGGTTCACTCGTGAACCGAAGAATTAACAAGGTATTTCAACTTAGGCCCTCATTTTTTCCTATGTAACAGGGCTCATTGAAATACCTTGTTAATTCTTCGTTTCACGAGTGAACCGTGAAGCATGAGGCGTGAGGAGTGAAGCATGACGCTCTATGCAACGTCTGCCCAAGACGCATCGCACGACTCATGCTAGAAGATTCCACTGCCAGCATATCAGAACTGGAGCTCCTTCTGCAAAAATGTCCTACACGGTACACGGTGACTCTAGAAGTGATCTTGTATATTGCTCATACCCCTGAAATTAGCTCATACCCCCGTACACATTACACAATAGGGAGTTCCCCACACCAAGTCATTCAGGCCTAGTTGGACCACTGTTACTTCTGCAAATTCTCAACGTTTATAAGAGTGTCAATTTACAGGGCCGGACACAATCATTTCTGCAATACAAACCCTCCATTTTAACCAGCTAACCAATACAGGGTGTCTAACAAAAAGGGAAGGGGCACTTCGCCACACCCCTATAAAACCGAGCCAAAGCAATGTTTTAAGTCAAACGTTCGAGAATAAACTTGGCTTCTACAGCGATACCAGTGCAGATGTTCAAATGTCACCCTTGGAAAAGTAACGGTTCCAAATTTGTGTTCTGACGAATTGAGGTATGATTCCCTCTTTCAAAATATCATTCGCCACCTGACACAACAATCGATTAGACGATTCAGGAAAGATATATTCTCCTCCCTGATGTCGAACGTGAAAATCATCGATTGGTTAACTTAATGAGTTTCCTCTTGTCCTTCTCAGTCGGAACAGCTCAATTTATCCTTTCCTAAAACGGTTGCCGTTGCGCAGTAAATGAAGAAATTAACGAAGCTGTTTGTAGGTAAAAAAAACGGGAAATGTAGTATAAGGGAGTTGTCCAATCGGTATCAATAGTAAGAGATGTTAACTCTTTAAAAATACTAACTATCTCATTCACAGCCTTTGGTGTCTCTAGTAAAAGGAATACTATCACGACCACGAGCACCCGTATTGTGGCTGTATTTGCTCCTCTTCGTCGGTTGTCTAAACCTCTCGTCGCCATGTCCGTTTTTCTCCTCGAGTCCTTGAGATATTTCAACGCATTGTAAATAGTGAATATGAAAATAATCATTGGCAAAAAAGAAACGACCAAAAATGCAAGGCTTCGATAATAAACAAGGTAGTAAACTGGATGGCCAAAAAGATCAGAATCGTCCATCTTGGTCTCGTCCTGCCAACGCAAGGATCGTAGTAGTACTTAACTGAGTAGGAAAACAACGTTGGAATGTTGTATACAAATGAGCAACTAAACACACATCCAACTGTGATATAAGCGTTTCGATTTGTACAGATCGAGGCTGCCCTAAACGGTCTGCAGACAGCTATAAACCGCTCGATTGCAACGCAGACCGTGAGGTAGTTGGATATCGTCTTGGCAAACAGCATCAGTGTCCGAATATATGGATATAAGATATTATAGTAATCCCAATATGTGTTCATTAATACCACATAATAATGCAATCGTTCCATGGTACTGCGTAGTTCAGTTAGCACTACAAGGTAATCAGCAACAGCCAATGCCCTGAGGAAAACAGATGTTGATGTTAATGGTCGCTCACTACCGATAACGACAAAAGCCATACAATTCCCAACAACAGCCAGAGAAGTGAAGGTCAGCATCAACGGCACGTGGAGGATGAACCTAAGATAGCGCCTCCATCTTGAAAATGATTGCGGTCTGTAGCCAGAAAGACATTTCACAAAGCCCGGAATTGTTGTGGTAAGAGAAGACGTAAACTCCATTGCCTCGGCGACATTCATTGTAAGTGGCAGAGACTCCACTGCCATGGTGAAATTCATTTGAAGCGGCAGAGACTCCATTGCCTCTGTGAAATTCATTTTATCGGCGGGGTCCTTAGAAATGCATAAATATAAGATCGCCAACACTTAGGGCTCGATTCCTCGAAGTCGTTTCTGAGACAAGACGTACCACCATGGATAGGAGAATCCTGACATATCATTTTAACGCAAGTATATTTTTACAGTCCATATCACAATTCACATCTCTTACATCGCGCTAGCTACCCAGTGCGTCGGTCGCGCGTAAGTTGCGTGTAAATACACGCGAAACGTAGAGAGATAGCGCGTCACTTGTGCGTGTATGGCGTGCAACTACTGCGTACGTTGTGCGTCACTATCGCGAAGCAGGATGGATGTCATTGTTGACTTGGACCTAACCATCAATACAACATCTAAATGGTTTTAATATCTCAAACCTTGGAAACCGAGGGTGTTGTTTACCTGTGCTGCAAATTGGTTGCATCGGGTCGAAACATCTCTTGCTCTCAAAAGTACCAATCATCTGTATTTTTCCCTTGTCATTAAATTCAATCGGTTACCCACCAGATAAGTCCAGGATATTACAACCAAATTTTAGATTAACAGCTGCAACTATGATTTGAGTATACTGTTCGGGTCAGTGCACCACTTAATTAAAGCCAACCCGAAATATAATATGACCCTCTAAGTTTTAGATTGCTTTACTTATACACATATTTTGCCCGAGGAACTCACTAAAATTTCATCGGTTACTCACCAGATACAGACCAGGATATCACATCCAAATTTTAGATTGACAGCTGCACCTATGGTGAAAGCACGTGATGGAACATTTTCAAATTAACTGCAAGCTATTCATATCGAAGGCCCTGTATCTTCATTGTGTGTGCAACATTGAGTGTTCGTACCACAGGAATTCCAAGCCCCGTCTCATCTCAACTGTGACGAAGATGGTATTGCTATAATGAAATATCAGAACGACAAAACATATTTGGTGTTACTTTTAAAAACGTTATCGATTTCCAGTCTCCCTAATTTGATAATCAGCAACTGAAACTGCATCCAACAACACTTATCCTTTTTTTAGGAAACACATGATCATTATTACAGTACTGCGTTAGATCAGGTAAAATGTTGATCATTATATCATGGCAGTAAGGATTAAGGAAAAAGATACACGAATTGCCATTTTTCGTTTAATAATAATGTTCCCAAACCCATGCATCCCTAAAATGTGTCACACGAAGATGGCTCTGGTTCAGGTACACTTCAAGCCTGGTGGTTCAAAGTGCCAATGTATAAGCCCATTCATAAGAATAAATCACGTGTTCTAGTGTGTGTGGAAGAACTTGTGAGAATTGCTCTGTAAATGATCGAACCGTTGGCATATTGAAAACATTCCGTGTTGAACGAAGAGGTGACCTTCAGTAAAGTCCTACCCGTTCCTGAAGCTTTGGATAGTTAGGTAGTATTGGCGGTTTAGTGATCTATCTCCTTGTCGACTACGGCTCTCAGTCATAGACCCAATCACGCGTATTATGCTACTGCGGGCTTCAGGGAATTTTAACTTTAAAGCGGGGCAAAGATTTGTGTCTCACGATGTTTTCTAAAATTTTAAAATTGTGCTCTTTCTCAAGTAATCTCCAGATATTGGGTGAAGTGCAGCTTTTAGGATTCGTGCCAATACTTAATACATACTAAGCTACTTAGGGTTAACCATTACAATTTCTCCCCCCCCCCCCCCCCCCGTTGACGGGATCGGACCATAATATTCCCTTCTGAGTATATCAATTGGCCTTGTACCAATCTGAAGTCCCCCCCCCCAACACCCCCCCCCCCCCCACCCTAGAATACAAGTCCGTGCTTGTAGTACAGGACATGTACCTGACGTCATCAGTGTTGTCATTGACGGTCATTCTAGTTAATGGTAGTATTTTAGGAAAATCAGAACTTCTATGACTAAAATTATTATAGGTTTGTCATGGATGGAACCAAAACATTGTGCGTGTCTGACTGTTCAGAAAAGTAATGTAAATGTTCATACTTGTTGTTTATTTTTCCAGGTAACTGGTAGTCCACAGGGTTGGGGCCGACACCAATCGCTGATCGTGTGGTTGCAGGCCCTGGTTGTGCCATTTGTAGCAGGGGCCACGTTCCTGTTACTTTTAGACAGGTATCCGGCGCATCGAAATCAGCAATTTCGTGATGCAATCACCGCAGAGAATGGGACAGACACTTTCATTCCAGGACGATGTACTTCGCTGCTGCAGCCCTTGGACTTGACCGTAAACAGGACCTTCAAGTGTCACCTGAGGACCATTTGGAAAGTGTGGAAAATCGGCCACACTGATGATCAAGGACATTGTGAGCGGATCACCAGGCGGGATGTGGTCAGGATGATCAGCCTCGGCTGGGAAAGGGTCACACAACAGACGATTATGAACGGTTGGAGAGCCAGTGGCCTAGTTCCTTAGGACGATGACGAAGTCGGGGAGGGGGTAGAGATGGTAAATGATGAGCTTGAGCAGTTTGTTGAGGGGATTGAGTTTTCGGAAGGAGAAGAGGATGATGATGTTATTGATGATGACGTGTAAATCCCGTTTGGATAATAAAATTGATTGGTAAATTGATAAGTAAATCTGTGACTCGCTCTACCAAAGCTAGGCGCTTGTCGCATCTGTACTTGACAGGTTGATAACAACAAGTCCGTATCAACCTGTCAAGTTCAGATGCGACAAGCGCCTAGTTTTGGTAGAGCGAGTCGCATCTTTTCTTTAATTTATTCGTTAACAGCAAGACTTCTTTATTGGGACATTCTGCAGACCCATGAAGCTGGATTTATTATAAGCCCTAGATTAGAAATTTCTGGTCAACGAACACTATAGGCATAAAATGAGGACGCTGGATGTATTGTATTCATTCATTCAGTACAGGACTATCCCATGTCAATGTTCATGTCTTTTATCCACTTACGTGGAAGGCATTGACATTGCCCACGAAAAGGGAGTCAATTTTCAGCTGTGGCTGTTCTTTCCAATGTTCGCCTGCCACCAATAAAATCGGCCTATTCATTTGGACTTAGTTATTTTACGATTCAGCCGCGCTCGGTTAAGTGGGAGAAGACAATAGTGAGGTTGAGATCCCAATACTTATACTTATCACTTATGAAATTTGCGAAATACGTCATCAAATTTGATGGGGGCATTTCACCCCGATAAGTTGGCAAAAAGGGCCGATTGGGCCTTGTCAGAAATCAGGTTTTTCGACAGCACCGAGTTGAGCAATCAACCCGGAATTCCGCAGGAAATCATAAGCAGATTGACATGCATGATTCAAGACAAACTGGTGTGCTTTTTGTCACAAACCAAGACCACGATTATGGACAACAGAAAATGTTATATTTCACTGTTTTGCGTCTGCGAGACAAGGTGGGGTCAGTTAAAACTGGGACTTATAAAATGGCTTATGCAATGGTGACGTGTAAATATCCCGCATAATGCGTCATCGCTTTGTAGGCATATCACTCACGAGGCTCGTTACAATACGTTCGGTCCGGGGTTTGTGGACGCATCGGAAAGCAGGCAAGTATATTGGATTTGTTGTCAAACAATTCTGTTTTTCTCGTCCTAACTTCCAAACATATACAATTTACTGCCCTAACTATTTTCGTTGACTCCTATTGCACATGACGAACATAAGAATTCGTCCAGAAAATTGTGCTTTTGTGAATATGAGGGCTTTTTCAAATACGAAGCATGCTTGATTTGTAGATTGGTTATGCGAAGGGCATTCGTCGCCTTATCGGAATTGATGAAACTCGTTGATATGCCGGTAGGTGCGCGTCGATTGCTAGCTAGCTTGCATTCTTCCTTTGATTGAGGATTGATGCCGATTGAAGCCCGGATGTTGTAGGCCGATTGCTGATCTATACGTTTTCTTCTCCGGTTCCATGCAGGCGGGTTCAAATTATTTGGATGGTTTTGAATTTCAGAATGGCACAGAAAAGAAAGAAAAGGGTACACTTTTCAGAAGATGACGACATCATGTTACTTAGAGAAGTTGTCACCCAGAACCCTTTCGTCGAGGGATCATGGGTCCCGGTGGAGGAAAAATTAAAAGCATCCGCTAAAGATGCAAGACCAGCATTGGACGTGGGTGTACGGCGAGTGCGAGAGAGAATTCTCCTGCTTTTGGCCAAATTTGAAAAGGCCGAGAAAGAGGACATGAAAGCGTGAGTGTGCCGCCTCATGAGTACGCTATAACAAGATGATGCTTCATTACAATCTGTTATCGATGTCGATGTTTTGGTTTATTCATTTTTTTTCATGGGAACTTCTTTCTCCTCCTCACTTGGACATTTTTCTCTCAGTTTAACAAAAAAAAACACACCAAAGACGACAATCCACCAAATTTCATATCAAAGTCGAGGCCTACCTACCTCTCTAACTGTAATGCCGTCAAGTTATCAACATCTGCGGATTCCCTTTCTTCATGTGAAGGATTGGCGCTGCGGGTCCTACTACTTGGTTATGAAATAATATTTTCCATTTGTGTTCCTCTCAGGTCTGGAGTCGAACATGAATTCGGGGAAAAAGAACAACTTCTCTTGGAAATACTTGACCTTCGTGACGAAGCTGATAGGAATCAAAAGCAGAAAAAACAGGCGAAAGGGGATGAAGAAGCGAAGGCCAAGGAACTGCGGAAGAAAGCGATGGAAACTCTGTCAACCCCAGTAGAAGAAGGTTAGTGTATACATTCTAAAGATCATAGGTGGGATCGCTCTGTCTCTCACCATCTTGATGGTTATAAAGAAAGGTCATGATGTCTGTTTTGGCCAATTTAAGTTTCAATTTGACTGGTCCTTACTGGCTACTACGTGTCCCTTAAAAAATAATTTCAGGTTAATTACAATTTCAGGTCAAGAAAATGGTGAAAGTGTGGCTAAGCGGAGTAGGACCACGAACAGCAAGGCGCTGGACTTTTTGGCCGACAAATCTAAGCAAGATTAAGGGCTGCAGCGGGAGGAGATTGAGTTGAAGAAAAAACAACTCGAACTGGATACTGCTCGATTTGACTTGGAGAAGGATGAAAGGAGGCTGAGGCTTGAGAGTGAAAGAGAAGAGAAGAAGTTTTTGTGGGACATGATGAAGAGGTTTATGGAGAAATGATCCGGGCCATGATTTTCTAATCATCGAATCAATGAACACTAACTTGAACAAGAACGATGGTGGTTCACATTGCATAGATGATATACGACAACATGTTGTTTTAGGCCTCTTTTTATTTCCGACATATACTTCCTGATATACATGTACATCAAATACCTGAAATGAGTAGACTACAATGTTTTACCACACAAATTTGTATGTTTACGTTTTGTTAACTTTCACCCGTCCACAGTTTAACTTAGGCGGTTAGTTTTTACAGTGAAGTTTTATTTGTCAACTGTTTTGATCAAATTAACTGAAAAATAAAGTCAAGTCGAAGTTAACTGATTCGTTACCATGGTTACGTTGTTTCTACAGCTGGAACGTCCATTCAATTAAGTTGCAGATACTGCTGAAGAGTTGGGGGCTGAAGTCCAAAAAAACTCCCCGTTTGACTTCCATATAAACAGGTGTGGCAGTTAGTGAGGATCACAGCAACTATATAATATTTGGCGACTGGCTGGAGGTACAACTTTTGATTTTTTTTAAAGTCCAGAAATGCGAAATTGGAAATGATCTTCCCAAATGTCCATTCCACAGAGACTCGGAGCCGGGACATCCTCCTGTTAAATTCGGCCTCCTGGTCGTTCAGTGCAGCTCCTCCGAACGGCTTCAACAGATAGGGGCGAATCGGGTAGGCTCGATCACCATATAACATATACCCAGGTGCTTGACGATCCAAAGCCTCGAGCTGGTCAAGCAGCCCACTCATTCTCAGCATTGCGGCATCATGACGCCGGCCCTCTACGGGACCATACATGTTCGCAATCATCCCGTTCGGGGCGGAGACGGACTGAAACTTGTAGCAGTGCTGTCTTTTGTGGCAACTGTACATTTGCCGTTGATTTCGAATTGGCCGACAGATGGCGCGCGCAGTTCCGTCAATAAAGCCCCAGCAGTTTTCTAGGGGGGCACCCTTGTCTCGTATTGCGTCGGCAAACTCCCGTAGCCTTGGCGGAGCCAACCAGTCCTGGTGAAAATCATCCAGTAGATGGGCGTGCTGATCATAAATGAGATCAAGCATTCTATTAACAATGTATGATACCTCACTTGGTGTCTTCCAGTGGTCGATTGAGATATCGATCAACCGATTCGGGGAGGCAAGCCGTCTCAACAGAACATGTAACGCATCTAAACCATGAACTGAAGTTCCATTTCGGCACGTCACCATTTCTGGGATTTGGAGGGCCAAGCACAACCGCTCCACATCCTGCCTCTCGAAGCGAAATATGCGGCGGTATGTCTCGTCATCAAGGTACTGCAGCAACACGCCGAACCGCCTTGGTTTCTCTCTTTCATCATCATACAAAATGAGTAACATGGCATCTTCTGGCTCAAGAACATCAGCCGCAATACCAAGAATTATATCGTTAACAGCAGCCATTTTGGTTCATGGAACAACCTCTAAAATACAAGACCTATTGCGATTTGCTGAGCGGTACGATTGTCACCGAATCAGAGACAATGAGTTATAGAAGATATGTATACGTTATACGTATACGTTCGGTTTTCTCAAGGTGATTTGAGATAAGTAAGAACGTATACGTATCTCGATAAGTGATAAGTTTAAGTATCGGTATCAGTTGTGCATCTCAACCTCTCTAGTATATTGATCAATGGTTATAGGAAGACAAACTTGTAAATGTTGTCAATTCAATAACGCCTGGTCGCGGCCAGGGCCAGTAATCCCTGCAGTCAGGGTGATGATTATTGAAGTTACGTAAGTCCATGTAAATGGTTAACCAATCCTGAGTCTTTCAAATGAATTTATGTTATCTAATCGATTATGGAATCGTTTTCTTGTGGGGGAAAGCCAATAAAGGGCACTTTCGTGTCAAATGTCATAATTGTTGTCTCCCATCTTGCTTTGACCACGTTCTTCTGGTAAGATGCACGCAATGCGATGGATTTTGTGGGTAGGCCTAGCAGGCACCCTGATGATCTTAACGTATTAGTCCTGGTTCTGGGGGGATTCTTGTGTACATCTCTCTTCTACAGCAAAACTTTGGATTTTCCGACATGTAAACCAAAGATTTCTGACACGCAGGTTACACATGGTCCACAGTCATTCAGTAAAGTACTGAAATGCCAGGTGCTGTCCGACTTTCACAAGCCTGCACGCCGTGCGGACATTCCAGCAACTTACAAAGTGGCCGACCTTCCTTACACTTCGTCCCAAGCCGATGCAGCAAAACTGAAGGATGTTTCTTGGACCCTCGCCCGCTTGAACGTCATTCAGGATGAAGTGATCATCTACCCTGAGTCACAAACAATGCCATCATGGAGCGCTAGTAACTCTGTTTGGACAGAAGAGGCCATCCCATTAAAGAATCTTGCATTTGTGCCTGTTCTGCCGCATCCAGTTACAGAGTACTCGACAGTTTATACCGCTATGAAGAACTTTCTGGACATTGGTTCTCAGCTGACTCAAAATGAGATACCAATGTATTGTGATGAAGGTGTGTATTGTATCGTCCGTTATATACAACTGCTGAGACCAGAGGAATTCAGGACCCTGGTTCCTTGCCTGGGAACGTTTCACTTAGTGAAGACTGTTTTGAAATGTATCGGCAAATTCCTGGATGGAAGTGGCGCGGACATCACATGGTTGCAGGCTGGTGTTTTTGGCCCCACTGTAATCGAGAATTCCGTTCTACATGGAGGTCACTACAGCCGCTGTCTTGAGGGTATGCAGCTCCTTGCTGAAGCCTTTGAACGTCTTCTGTACAAAGCATTCTTCTCCGTGACAGGCATCGACCCATATACACATGAGCTTGCCATCCTGACAAACCTCAAGTCTTGTGTCAAGGAGAAATGCATCACAGATAGTCAGAAGTATATGGTTCAGTTTGCTGATGCATCAAAGGTGTTGGTCGAAGAGTTGAACAGATTCATTCAAACACGGTCTGATGCCAATGAAAACTTCAAGTTCTGGGCTCAGTACCTGCAAATGATGGATATTGTCCGTGATCTACTGAGAGCTGACCGTGAAGGAATTTGGGAACTGCATCTTGACGCCGTCCAGCGTGCATTGAACCTGTTTGCGGCATTCGATTCGACAAACTACTTGCGATGGGGTTCTCTGTATCTTGAAGACATGCGACGTCTGCCTGAAACTGCACCATCAGTTTATGAACAGTTTGTCAAAGGCAATTTTTCAATCAAAGAGATACCCGGCCGATTCACTGCTGTTGGAGGAGACCAGAAATTAGAGCAAAGCATAAATCTTTCATCAAAGTGCAGCGATGGGGTCATTGGGCATGCAAAGCAAAAACAGTACGTCGCCCAGTGGGACCTGATATACCACGAAGTGATGGCAGTGAAGAACCTACATCGGCAATACAGTGATGTGATTGATAGGACACACGAGACTTTCAGTCACCACGAATCATCGCAGGCCACAACCAACCGCAAAGAAGGAAATATTCAGGAGATGATGAGATTCATTGAAGAGAAGGGGTCCCCTCTGTCTGTCTGTAGACGCTTCCCAAACACTACAAAACTTTGTGACAAAAGAGGTCATGTCCGAAGATATAAAAATTGACATGCTCAATGCCTTATCAAAAGGAAAAAGACAAATACCTGAAATTCAGAAAGGAAAGGTTTGTCACCAAGACTGAACGAATAAGCAGTACCATTCACCGTGCAAACTTGAAGACGATGAAAACTCTCCGAAAGAAGCCACAGAAGACAACCAAGACGACAGTGAAGGAGATGAACATCGCTGAGAAAACATTGAAATTGCTCGGGAGCGTGGCCTTACAACAGATGATCTTCTAAAGTACGATGTTGTTCCCTCCGCAGTGCTGTTCGATGATGCAGGAATGATGACAAAACCAGCAAAGAGCCAGCTACTGAAGGAGTTGGAAACGCACCTAAAAGCGGAGGAATTCACATACAGTCATCGGAAAGATGCGTCATTTGTAGTTGACATCATGGCCACGATCCGAAAGGTTAATGTTACCAAACTTTCCAAGTTCAATGACCTTCTGTCTGATTTCATGTCATTTTCGGCCAAGTATCGTCAATTTGGTCGAACTGACTATGTGTTTGACATGTATTCTGATGACCCATCAGTGAAGGACAGCGAGAGGAAAAGGCGAAGTGACACTGTACCCATCGAATATAGTTCAATAGAGCCATCAACACCACTACCCAAGGATATGAGGATATGCGCTCAAGGAAGGACACAAAGTATGTGTTGTCATCTCCAATGATACCGATGTAGTTGTTGCTTTGCTCCACCACATGCCTGTCTTTCTCCAACATAACCTAGAGGAGCTGTGGGTACGAGTTGGAGATAGCACTCGGTATGTGCCCCTTCATACCTTGTTCGAGCGCATCGGATGTCAACTCTGTGCTGTTCTTCCTGCAGTCCACAGTCTTACAGGATGTGATATCACTAGCAAAGTTGAGTTGGGACCAAGAAGGCCGCCTTGAAGGCCAAGCCAGAAAAGTTATTAAAGCACTTTGGGGGGGTGCCGACCCTCTCCAAGCCGTCGATTAGGAATGCAGAATTGGTCAAAGTGCTGAAACCAAAAAGCGATGGGAAGACATTTTCAAACTTGCGTGCAGAGATCTTCCATCATGTCAAAGGGAGTTCTCATCACAACCTGCCACCTACCAGCCAAGGTCTCCTGCCACATATCAAGCGCAGCTTTTTCAATGCCTACACTATCATGCATGCTTTGAAGATTCATCAAGATTCTGAACAGGTGATCGCACTGAAGCCAGAGGATTGTGGTTATACGCACGACAAGGAACAGCTCATACCTGAGACAACATGGAAAACTCTAGAATCACATTGGACAGTTGTCTGTTTATGCGCTAAGTGTGCCAGGTCAACATGTCCCTGTAGGACCGCCACAGCCAGATGCGTAAATTTTTGTCATTGCAAAATGCCTCCCCTAATGACTGCAAAAATCCTGTCGCTTAATAAAGAGTACATTGTAGTTGCGCAGGTTGTAAAAGGTGGTGTTATGACAGTTATATTGGGTTTATGGACATGTAATGAATTTAATGAGGATTAATCATTGAGCTATGTTAATAGTTTGGCTGAAGCTGAATTGTGAGCTAAATTTAGTCATCTTCATCATTGCCATAGTTGTTCAGCGCCCATTTTGAAATTATACAAATTATGTCAACTCAAAAGGGGTTGATTATGGCTCCAAAGAACAGCGTGCTATCAAAAACCAATACATTGACACCAAAATCAGTCTGATATCACACTTACTTTTCAAGTTAGTCCAATTCAACCAATTTTGGTTTATACCGTTTTTTTGGGGTAGGGGTAACCTTTGTTGACATTTGACCCCGCTGTCACTATAGAATTTCCTGAATCACAGATATGATGCATAAAATTATCAAAGGACTTCATAAGGAAACTTTTGACCAAATTTAGTTGCTTTATCTACAGAATTGGGTGTATGAGAGGTGATCGGAATTTGAGCGCCTTTCAAACTGAAAGTCATTTTTTGAGAAAAAAACCTTAATTATGTTTTTTTTTTCTAAAAAAGACAATTTAAAGTATTGAGCCATGCTAAAAATGTGTTAGTTATGTCTAAACATGATTAATAAATGTTACATTTGAATCTAAGGTTGCCTCCTCTTGAATTATTCCATGAGAACTGAATTTTGCTATTTTGGCCAATTGCCCTCATGTCATAATCACGTACTGGGCTGTGCAGAAAAAACGTACTTGATCTGGGAGTGTTACCCAGATTTTTTCCAAGGGTGACAACATATAGAACCGGAAAATCCAAAGTTTTGCTGTAGAAGAGAGATGTACACAGGAACCCCCCCAGAGCCTATACTATATGGAATGGAGCATGGAGATGATGTTGACAGCCCTAGCCCTGACCCTGATACCACTACTGATGATGATGATGATGGTGATGATGATGATGATGATGATGTAGATGATGCTAACTAGGCTGTACCTGGTGCACGTAGGCACCAGAAAAGCTGCAGTCTCAATCAGAAGATTGACCTTATCGAGACATACCAATTGGACGTGCTATAGGATTACGTCATGCTGAAACTGCGACATCATTTGCTAGACACCACCGCATAGCACCGCAGACATTTAGACGTTGGATAAGCACACAGGATGACTTGTTAGCCCTCAGAGATAGATCAACTCAAGACCATAGAAGACGGAGGAGACAACGGCAACACGGCACTGATGCACAAGGTAGTGTTTCCACAAGCATTATATTCCTCGCTAAATGAATCTCCTTCTTTGTTGGCCTTTACCGACCGGAATAAGTCCACTCCTGTGTTGTGTCGGAAGAATAAGTCGCATTATACATCAAAGCGACTGACCCTGACCATGCCTTTGACAATATCAGTATTATTGTTCCTGGGACCTTTATTCCTAGGACTAACATTTCGTTCATACCTGTGGTTATCGCCAATCAATATTTCCAAAGATGTTAAACGTGTTAGCTTTTTTATTTCAGCATAGTGGCCCGAAATGGAAAACAATTTGGTTTCCCTGTTTCCGGTGAGGATATTAAAGGGCAAGCTGGAAGAGAATTTCGGCAATGGTGGGCAGAGCTTCCGAACGAAACGAAGGCCGAAAGACAAGAACAGAGACCCCTGCGATACCTTTTCCATGCATCTGCACATTGGCTTAGCAACTTTATGGAAAGGTGAGCTTTATTCCGCTGTTGCATGGATCGGCTTTAACGTTCGGAATGGATTGTATTCGGTGAATTTTAACAATATGCAAATTCCATTTCAGAAAACAAATCAGCTATCGAAGAAAGACCAACGATTCAAGGGGGTTACCTGACAACGCCCAGGCTTTAGTTGCCGACTACCGGGGAGATTTTGCCGACCTCATCAGAGACGCTGATTTTGATGTCATCATGAACATGAATGAGACGTTCGTGTTGTTTGATATGGTGCCAAGATCAACAATGGAAGCGACTGGATCCCAGAATGTTGACATTAGATCATCCCAAGGCAACCCGAAACTTGGATGCACGGTGACTCTAGTAGTTAAGACAGACGGACGAAAAGGACGAGCCGAGCTCAACTTCAGAGGTTTGGCGCCAGATGGTGACGTCATTCGGCAGCTTCAGGTGGATGCTCCAGACAATGTGCGAGTGAGTATTGGCATAGAATACAAGTCCGTGCTTGTAGTACAGGACATGTACCTGACGTCATCAGTGTTGTCATTGACGGTCAGACATTCTAGTTAATGGTAGCATTTTTTAGGAAAATCAGAACTTCAATGACTAAAATTGTTGTAGCTCTATCATTGATGCAACCAAACCATTGTGCGTGTCTAACTGTTCAGAAAAGTAATGTAAATGTTCATACTTGTTGTTTGCTTTTCCAGGTAACTGGTAGTCCACAGGGTTGGGCACGACACAAATCGCTAATCGAGTGGTTGCAGGCCCTGAGTGTGCCATTTGTAGCAGGGGCCACGTTCCTGTTACTTTTAGACAGGTATCCGGCGCCTCGAAATCAGCAATTTCGTGATGCAATCACCGCAGAAAATGGGACAGACACTTTTATCCCAGGGCGATGTACAGTGTACTTCGCTGCTGCAGCCCTTGGACTTAACCGTGAACAGGAGCTTCAAGTGTCACCTGAGGACCATTTGGAAAGTGTGGAAAATCGGTTACACCGATGATCAAGGACATTGTGAGCGGATCACCAGGCGGGATATGGTCAGGATGATCAGCCTCGGCTGGGAAAGGGTCACACAACAGACGATTATGAAGGGTTGGAGAGCCAGTGGCCTAGTTCCTGAGGACGATGACGAAGTCGGGGAGGGGGTAGAGATGGTAAATGATGAGCTTGAGCAGTTTGTTGAGGAGATTGAGTTTTCGGAAGGAGAAGAGGATGATGATGTTATTGATGATGACGTGTAAATCCCGTTTGGATAATAAAATTGATTGGTAAATTGATAAGTAAATCTGTTCTTTTATTCGTTGACAGCAAGACTTCTTTATGGACACTAGATTAGAAATTTTCTGGTCAACTGACACTATAGGCATACAATGAGGACGCTAGTTGTATTGTATTCATTCATTCAGTACAGGACTACCCCATGTCAATGTTCATGTCTTTTATCCACTTACGTGGAAGGCATTGGCATTGCCCACGAAAAGGGAGTCAATTATCAGCTGTGGCTGTTCTTTCTAATGTTCGCCTGCCACCAGTAAAATCGGCCTATTCATTTGGACTTAGTCATTTTACGATTCAGCCGCGCTCAGTTAAGTGGGAGAAGACAGTAATTGGAATAGGTACAATTTGCCACTTTTAGGATATATGTTAGATGAGGTTTATAAATTGCCAGGTCAAACGAGGGTGGGATTTCAAATTAGGGAACATTTACTGACAAGATGGCGGCGCAAGATGACACTACTGACAAGATGGCGGCGCAGAAGTGATTGAGGTTCGTTCGTGCTCTGTCTCAATAGTGTTTCCCTTCGTTTCTGGGGAGCATAGGATACAGTCACATAGCTCGGTTGGCGAGATCGTGTCGGTCAGGATGGGTATTTCGGTCGAGCTGTGGAGGGTCAGAATTGGAAGGTTTACGCCTCCCAAGTCCCGCTTGCATCGTGCAAAATCTACGTACACGCCATTTTCCAAATGGTCAGATGTCCACTACAGGGTGGGCATTGTGTGTGTCTACGCAATGCTGTGGCTCGGCATGGTGCATGTGTGCTTGAGTGCATACCAAGAAGGACTCTTAAACAAAATAGGGCTTAACCAAGAAACCGAATGCCGAGTCGAGTGGAACCGCGCACTCCTGTTGATCCGATGCGGAGATGTCGAGATGAACCCGGGACCTCCGAAGTCGACCCAGGGTACTCCTGGAGGATCTGGTGCGGGATGGAAAACGCGGCAGACGACGTTGCCGGCCACCGAGAGGGAACCAACTCTAGGAGACCTGCTCAAACAAATGAAGAAAATGGAAACGAATATGTCGAACCAGTTCGCAGACGTTAGGAAGGAGTTAAAAGCCGAGGTACACGGTATAATGGTCGTTGTTCAGAGGCTGGAAAATTCTCAAAGGAATTTCGAACGTCAGGTAGAAGCCTTGCAGAAGGAAAACGCTGTGTTGAAGAGAAAGATGGACTATATTGAGGATCAATCCAAACGAAACAACATTGTGGTTCGAGGTGTGGCTGAACAGGCGGATGAGACTTGGGCCGATTGTGAACGTACGGTGAAGGAGTGTATTAAGGACAAGTTGGGCGTAAACGACGACATCCAAATCGAGCGCGCACACCGAATCGCGAGGCGCAAGCAACAGGATACCCGCTCGCCACGTGATCTCATCTTCAAAGTATCCTTCTATAAGGACAAGGAGACGATCCTGAAAGCGGCAAGGCGTAACAAACCAGAAGGACTCTTTTTCCTCGAGGATTTCTGTGATGCGGTGAAGTACGCCAGGTACAGACTCGGCGTCAAGCTTGTTGAGGCACGGGATGCCGGATATACCGCATATATGTCATATAACAAGCTCATCGTGAAAAATCGTGAAAGGTTGAAGAACATATTTGTTTACAATGCTGAAAAGGATGAAGTGAAACAAGTGAAACGGGAGTTTGAGATCTTTTCGGAACCGATAGAGAGAGGTTCAGGAGACGATGATAGTTACGGAAATGAGGAGGGTGACGATGAGCAATGAGGCGTCGGCCGGCCCGAGATTAGTGAGTCGAGGGTGTCAAGAGTATTACGTTCTGTGTCATGGAATGTAGAAGGTTTAAGAAACAAAGTTAGAGATGCGTCTTTCGTAGAATTTCTTAAAGAATTCGATATTTTCGGATTAACCGAGACGTGGTGCGTGGATGCAAGTGAACCTTGTCTACAGTTTGAGGATTACGTCAGCTTTCGGAGGCAACGGAATCATTGTGTGGCGGTAGGGCCATGGGTGGTGTAGCAGTGTGCGTGCGAAGGAATCTTGTGAAATTTGTAACAAGTAGTTTTCAAACCAGAAATATGGTTGCCCTTCGTATTTCAAAAGGTGTGTTTGGTGTTGATAAAGGTATCCTGTTTGTGTGCACATATCTTCCGCTCATGGACTCCCCGATGTTTACTAATATACCTATAATTGGTGTTGAACTTTTTGAGGACAACTTATCGTCTTTGAATGTGGCTCTGGACAGCGTGTACCCCGTATTATGCGGCGATTTCAATGGACGAACAGCCGAATTGGTGGATTATGTAGTAAACCCGGACAACGAGGAAGTAACATTCAATGAACCCATTGAATTGGTGCGTGTGTCGCGAGACTTAGTGGTTAACCGCAGAGGGAGAGACTTGTTGACGTTCTGCAAGAATCATTGTGTGCAAATTGTGAATGGTAGATGTGGCAAGGACGCTGGCATAGGTAATTTTACCTTCCTTGGGGGTAATGGAAAAAGTGTAATAGACTACTTCATTGTTGCGCCAGAACTGTTTAAACTAATAGTTGACTTTGATGTGCATACAGGGGTTGAATCATCCCACATGCCAGTCTCGTGTAGCTTCAGTCGACATTCTATGCTTGATGGTGAAAGACATAATTTTATTCATAATGATATTGGCGAACCGTTGTGTAAATTTGTATGGAAAAGAGATAATGGTTATTTTCTGGAAAATCTAAGTACACCAGAAGTGGCAAGTGATTTATTGAATGTATCTCAGTTTCTGGATAGTACAGAGAATGGTATAGACGCAGCTATCACGGCGTTTACTGGTTTGTTGTGTAAAGCAGGTGATCACTGTAAAAATGTCTGTAAAACGTCCGGTAGTAGAACCAAAGATAACTGATTTGACGCAGAGTGCAGGCGTCAGAAGAGGCGCAGTCAATCGTTATTGAGACGCTTTAGGCGAAGCAGGAACGAGGTGGATTTTCATCAGTACAGGCGAGCAAGGGCTGAGTTTAATAAGACACTTTGTACAGAAAAGAAACATAGGTGGCGTAGGTCAAATGCGAACAAATTGGTGAATTCCCTGCGTGATTCAAAACAATTTTGGTCAATGCTCAGTACTAAATCGGATGGTAAGGTTTCTAATGATACATCTTTAGAAGATTGGCAAACCTATTTTGAGAGGTTATTGAATTCTGGTGAAAATGATACTTAGCAAGGTATTGAAGGTTGGGGCGATCCTGTAGCTGATCGTAATGATGTAATCGCTGACGATGACTTGTTCTATCTATACTATAATGCGCGTTGTGGCCGCTAAATAGGAGGCGATTTTTGTTTCAAAATTGGGCCTCGAAAATGCGTCGAATTCTTGCAACTTTTGGTTTCGTAGGTGTGGATCATAAGTAAGAGTGTCACTGAGGGTGTCATACGTCGAATATCTTCGTGGTTTTAGAATAAATAACAACTTTTCAGAAAGCACGTCGACTGGAGAGCTCCGCTCATTCTCAAAAGCATGCACAAACTTCACGCATATTCTCCCTGCCACATCAGTATCAGCTTCCAGCACGTATGTAGTGCTATACAACCTGGTCCATGGTGCAGGGTATTAGCAGGGAGATTAATGATTAGCCTGTTCTATTTTAGTTCTATTCGAGAAACACTGACCTGAGTGATAAGGCAAATTCTGCAGAGTGGCCTACCGGAACATGTAGTCAGGGTATCAATAAACAGTTATGCCAGGATGGACAAAATATGTACAGTGGCCAGCGCTTGCTCTTTGTTTTATTCCTTACTGACTGATGTTGTCAGTTTGAAATGCGTTCTGCATCTCTCCATGCGCCTGGCTTTGGTCCGACAGTGGCATTGGGTATGGGAGTGGGTAGGTGATATGCCTAATATGTGAGGGCCTTATTTGGAACAGGACCTGCTGTCACTGGTCTCAACGCATTGTGCAAAATAGCGTACTCCAATCAATCTATTGGGGGTTGCATGTAGATAGCAGCAATAAGTCCCTAAATGCAGTTAATTTCGTGTTTAACCTTTAATAAAACTTCAGTAACGTTAGAAATTTAATGTAGCTCAATCATCGTGCCCATTTAACTAATGTATATTACATTTCAACTTTGCCCGCTCCATGGGTATATGCTTATATGTAATGAACCAATATCACAGGAGGAAGTGTTACGTGAGATCAACTCATTGAAGTGTGGCAAAGCTGCTGGGCCTGACATGGTGATACCTGAATTTGTAAAGAATGGGTCTATCTATATCCTACCGATTTTTACAAGGATTTTGAACACAATATTTATGACCGGTTACTTCCCGGCGGAATGGACTAAGTCTTTGGTGATACCATTGTTTAAGAAGGGTGATCGTAACGCTGCGAATAACTATAGGGGTATATCACTTGGAAGTGTGCTAAGCAAGGTTTTCACTAAGGTTTTGAACAGCAGATTAAAATTTTGGGCAGAGGCAGGTGCAAAGCTATCGGAAGCCCAAGGAGGGTATAGGAAAGGTTATAGCACCATAGATAGTGTGTTTACATTACATTCATTGATCCACAGAAACATCTCTAAGAAGAGTGGACGTTTTTATTGTGCCTTTATTGACCTTTCTAAAGCGTATGATTCTGTAAATAGACGTAAGTTGCTGTGGTTGATAGAGAGTCGAGGGATTAGAGGTTTTTTGTTAAATGCTTTAAAGGGAATTTATAGAACTGCGGTTGCATGTGTGAGGGAAAGGCATCTAGTGACAGACTATTTTGACTGTTCCATAGGTTTAAAGCAGGGCTGTATTCTGAGCCCTTTTTTATTTAGTTTGTACATTGATGAGTTGGTGCGTGAAATCACGAAAAGTGGTATTCAAGGTGTTTGGTTGGGAGAAGACAAGCCTAGGCTCCATTTACTGCTCTTTGCAGATGATATTGTACTAATGGCTGATGATAAGAAAAGTCTACAAGCTTTACTAAAGATCCTTGAGAGACATAATAAAAAGTGGGGTTTGAAGGTAAATAGAAGTAAAACAAAGATTATGGTCTTTAGGAAGGGGGGTAGGTTAGCAGCTGACGAACGATGGTTTTATGAGGGGCGTGAGTTAGAGGTTGTCAACGAATATGTCTATCTAGGTGCTAAGTTTACATCAGGCTTGTCGGAAAATAGTATGGTGAGCCAAAGAGCAGAAAAGGGCAAGAGAGCTATGACCATTCTTTTCAGTACATGTACTTTGTATAGATTTGGTACATTATCAAACAATGTGTTTTTTAAAATCTTCGATTCGAAGATAAAGTCAATTCTTTTGTATGGTAGTGAACTGTGGGGGCATAAAGAGTTTGAGTGTACTGAGAGGGTCCAGTATTACAGTTGTAAGCGCTATTTGAAGGTACCGTTACATGCCCATGCAACGTACTCTCTACTATACCACAGTAGAGCATTTTACTGTTGTCGATATTGCATAAAACAGTGAGCATTCTACTTTGTGTTTGCTTTTGCGCACATTCTCTGCGCAACGAAGAATACCATTGAATCTATATAATAATACTGGAAGGGGGACGAATAAACTCACACTTGCCGATGTTGTTTTGCCTCGAAATTCGGCATGGTTGTTTGGAATATACTCTCCTGATGCAACGTATAGTTCAAATCGCTAATCATACATGAAAAGTATTAAAATTTAAAGATTTTATATAGATTTTTCCCCGTCTCAGTCTTACTCCGACCGCCATGTTTTCGCAGCAAGTGTCAGTAAATTTTTGAAGATCGACCATTTTGCAACTTCTTTTTAAGCCCTCGATTCGACTATACGATTCGACATGCATTTTTAAACTTGCTTCCTCGGCACCATTTGTCAAAGTCAGCGGCCAATTTATTCTTGCATTTGTCAGGAAAACGCAAGAACTCACTTGCTAAAGCACTCATTTGCGATTTCGCTGGAAGTTTCTCTACGCGTTGCTAATGACGTCATCACAGAGAGAATCACACCGTTCGTGCGAATTTGCGAGATTGTCCAAGTTGAATTTGTCGACTGCATGTTGAGCAATTTTGTCGTTCTAAAAAGGAAATTTCCCACAAATAATGACTGCATGCCGGAATATCTGATCGATCCACCGCCGCGCCGACAAGTTGAGTCGCGACGGCGCGGTGTAGGCCTAGCATACCGCCTGGCCCAATAGATCGCGCGCCCTCCACCACCAATGCCAACGGACAAGCACCAATCCATCAGCAATGATCAGCGTGTCATTGTCAACCAACGCCAGTCGCCCAGCAACTTACATGTACAAAGGTTGCACTCATTTACGTTCGTATGTTCGTTCAGTGATATTGTCCGGAAATAGGTAGGCCTAGCCGAGGGTGGTGGTAGGCTGGGTCCTATCATAATCATATTCATAGGCCTAGCCGAGGGTGGTGGTAGCCGGCTGGGTCCTATCATGCAAAAGACAAAAGTCAATAAAGAAATAAATGCGTGTCCGGCAACGCCCCCACACCTGGCCTTTTGGGTGACTCCAGAAACTACCGGGCCGATTTCTTCAAAGTTTGGTTTTTACATTTCAGTAACCATGGTTACGATATAGGGGCCATTTTGCGTACTCCAATACATTAATTTGCTGTACATTACTTTGTATCACCTATGTGTACACGGGGGGGGGGGGGGTATCTAACAAATTGGAAAAATGTGTGTACATACTGAACGGATGACAAACAAAACACGGTCAGTGGCACAACCTATGATAATATAGGCCTGCCTTTCAACTCTAGCTACCACCCGAATTATTCCCACTACACGGGTTATGCTAGTATTATATAATATTGCATGTCAAGCCATAGAATAGTCAAAATTATTTGTCAGGTCAAAAATTATTTCACGAGGCTTTAAACCAAACCTTGAAGAAATCGGCCCAGCAGGTTTTGCACAGCGACCCAAACCACTGTCAAAGTGATTTTTAATCGGCGGATACGCAAATCATGTATGGAGCCAAGACGTGTACATTATGTACTGTAGACAGTGTGTGTTTACATTAGCAGACGATGTTTGTTTGAAGCAAGTCCAGTGTAAGTGCGCCTTAGCGCAGTTTTGTAATCTTCAAAAAGTGACGCAGAACTGCGGATACGGAAACTGGGTCGTTTTCCCGCGCTGCCTTCGCGCATGCGCCTAACCTTCGAATATTCGTCATTTTGATATTTTTGTAGTATTGTTGTGGACAACGAAACACATCTATGCAAAGTACAATAGTTCAGGCACTCATAGAGGTAATTACTAAATTAAGGCATAAATGCCTCATGCGTTGTGTTGACCATATTCAGGGAGCATTGCCATTGTATAATTCATAATCAGCCCCCTTTTATAAAGACTTTGTTCCTGCCGTCTTTGGACTTCTCGGATGTGATTTCCCGGGCCCCTTTTCTCGGCAATGTCATTTCAGAATCTCGCTATGCGTGAGCTGTATGTTTGAACTATCGTTGCCTAGGTGAATCTTGATGTATTATCATTGTATTGGTGTTCCTTTCGAACGTTCTATTAGCCCAAATTACTGTTTAATAGAGTATTTACAGCTGAGTTATTTTGGGACACCCTGTATCGCACCCTTTTGCGGGGTCACGTGACCTGCCATCGGTCTGCCTTGTAGTTCCGATTCAAAACACCAGTTGGCAGCACCTCCTTGTCCTTGTTTTATCTGAGGCAAATTACCTATGTTAGCTTCATTTTTGTATCTTTGTAGATTTCATGGACGACACAGAAATTCGTATTAAAGTAAATCATCCCGTCGAGTCCTATGAGTTGTTTGTTGATAGTTTCGCTGCCCGCACCCACAGTGAAATCTCTATGATCAAGAATCGAGATGGATGGAGACAGCCACGCTGATGAGATGTCGAAGCTAAGTAGAGAGGAGAGCGAGGCCAGATTCGAGATAGTGGAGTTGCAGATAGAATTGGAGCACATGGTGAGAAGCAACCAAATAGAAACACAGATGAGAGAAATGACTTTCGAACTTGAAAAGCTCAGACTAGAACGGGAAATCAAGCGTAAGGAAGTTCGGAGACTCGCAGAACAACCAGTAGACTCAGATGAAACGTTAATAACCAACTTGCAGCTCCTTGCTAACGTAGCAGTGGCCAGTACCACCGCCAAGACAACTCCCACGGATGAGGATGCTGACACAACTAGTACTAGCAGACCCCCACCGGAGGTATCGGCACAGCAGAACTTGGACCCACAAGCACCTGTCTTCAAACCAACAGTTGAGAACAGCCACCCACCTGGGATACCGTTTCCCCAGGTACCGCCTACAATGAACCCGCCCTTTTCGGAAGATCAGTTTGGGGAACTCATTAAGATGTTTACAGGCCAGATAACGATCGGACGGCTTCCACCACCCGAGCCCACAGTCTTCAGCGGTGATGCCCTCATGTACCCAGCATGGAAAGCGGCATTTCATACACTAATAGAAGGTCGAGGGATACCTAAGAGGGAACAGATACACTACCTACGGAGATATTTGTCGGGCCCCGCCAAAGAGGCCATTGAAGGTTACCTGTACATGGATACTGAGGAGGCATACATTAGAGCAAAGGAGGTTTTGGAAAAACGGTTTGGTGAGCCATTTGTCGTTGCTGATGCGTTCCGTAAGAAGTTGGAGTCATGGCCTAAGGTTGGAAATCGTGATGGGACGGGATTGAGGAAACTCAGTGATTTCCTACAGCAATGTAATACAGCAATGAGTTCCATTGGTTATCTCAGCATTTTGGACGATTGTCGTGAAAACCGTAAAATACTGGCCAAGTTACCAGATTGGTTAGTATCGAGATGGGGGAGAAAAGTGTCAGACTATAAGCTCGTAACTGAACAGTTTCCACCCTTTCGTGTGTTCGCTGATTTTATGTCTCGTGAAGCCGACATTTCTTGTGATCCTATCACGTCGCTACAGTCTCTTCACTCTGGTGCCACTGGTAACGCCAGGACAGGGGACAAGCCTACAACAGGGTCGTCGCATGGGCATGAAAAGAGAAGCCATGAAAAGATGTCTTCCCTTGCTACTGAGACAACTGAACCCATGAACAGCCATCGAAAATCCACTATGACAGGTTCCTTTGTTGATAAGAAGAAATGCGTTTGCTGTGAAGAGGTCCATATGCTTGATGATTGTCCGGTGTTCTTGGCGAAGACACTGGAGGACCGTAAGCAATTTGTCAAGGCAAACCGTCTTTGTTTTTCCTGTATGAAAAAGGCACACCAAGCTAAGGACTGCAAGAGACGCTCCAAATGTAAAAAGTGTGAGAGAACTCACCCTACTGCACTACATGATGAGACACGCTTTATCCAGGTCAACAGTACGGTAAAAGACAGTGGATTGAAGGAAGATAAGACAGAAAGGGCCAGCGTCAAACATAGCGGAATCAGTCATGTTGGCGGTTGTGACAGTGCATCGGTCAGTAAGAGCTCCATGATAGTACCGGTCTGGGTGTCTCACGAGGACCGGCCTGAGTATGAGATACTATCGTACGCCATGTTGGATACTCAATCCGATACCACGTTTGTATTAGAGAACACTCGGAAAACGCTTGGCTTGGTTGGGACAAAGTCACATCTGAGTTTGTCGACCATGTCTAGAGAAAACGAAATCATAGAAACTGTTAAAGTCAAAGGATTGGTCGTCAGAGGGATGAACAGTGACTTGAAAATAAATCTGCCTCCATCCTTCAGTCGTGATGTGATGCCGATGAACCGGGAACACATTCCCACCCCTGAGATTGCGAATGTGTGGCCCCACCTGACTAGGATTGCATCTGAATTGCCACCACTCCAGGATTGCAACGTCGCGCTGCTGATCGGGTACAACTGCCCCCAGGCCTTGGCCCCAAGAGAAGTTATAGCCCTCTCCGCTAATGCACCCTATGCCCAGAGAACGGATTTGGGATGGGGTATAGTAGGAACCGTAGATCCGAATCAAATCGACATGACGGGTGACAACATAGGTGTGAGCCATAGAATTGTTACGTATGGTGACAAAACCAGCGCTGAACATTGCCAAGAACAAAGAACACTAGTCATGCCAAACCGTATTAAAGAAATCATCACCATCCTCGAGTCTGATTTCAAGGACGCTGATGTCAAGGACAGCTGCGGACCACAGTCTTATGAAGACAAAAAGTTCATGGGCATACTTGATGCTGGCATAGTGCAGCGTGCCGATGGTCACTACGAGATGCCACTGCCTTTTAAGGGAAACCGACCAGAGCTACCAGAGAGTCGGGGAAAGGCGCTGAGGAGACTAAATCAGCTGAAGTTGAAGCTCAACCGGGAACCGGCTTACAGGGATAAGTATGTAGCGTTCATGCAAAGGATGATCGATAAGGGTGATGCCGAGCTTGTACCATGGGATGCTCAGTCATCAAAAGAGCACTCCTCACAGCATTGGTACGTGCCACATTTTGGAGTCGTGAATGCCAAGAAACCCGACAAAGTCAGAGTCGTCTTCGATTGCCAAGCAGAATGTGCCGGACACTCGATAAATAAACATCTGCTGCAGGGACCAGACCTGACCAACTCCCTACTAGGCGTCCTTTGCCGCTTCCGCCAAGAGACCGTAGCAATCACATGTGACGTGGAACAAATGTTCCATCAGTTTAAGGTAGCTGAGGAGGATAGAGACTATCTTCGATTTTTATGGTGGTCCGATGGTAAACTCGATGAGCAGCCCAAGGAGTACCGAATGACTGTGCACCTTTTTGGAGGCACATCATCCCCATCATGCTGCAACTTTGGATTTAAGCGACTGGCAGATGACTATGAAGCTGAGTATGGACACCAGGCTGCTGATTTCATCAGAGATAATTTCTACGTTGATGATGGCCTAACATCGCTACCAAGCGATGGAGAAGTCATACACTTGCTTGAAAACACTCAGAAACTGTGTAAAGAGGGAGGACTGCACCTTCACAAGATCAATTCTAACTCAGACGCTGTGATCCAGAGTGTAGCAGAAAAGGATAGAGCCGCTAAGAATAGTACGCGCCTACTAACTGAGAGCAATATTGTCACTACTCATGAGCCTACACTGGATCGGGCCCTGGGGATATACTGGTGTGTAACATCCGACACGTTTCAGTTCAAGATCGTCCTGCGAGACCGCCCCAACACCCGACGTGGTATTCTGTCAACTATTGGGACCATCTATGACCCAATGGGCTTAATTGGGCCTGTGCTTCTGATCGGCCGGCAGATATTGCAAGAACTCTGTGCTCTTGACCTAGATTGGGACAGTCAACCACCTGAAGACATACTACTGAGATGGGAACGCTGGAGAGATGATTTGTTTACCTTGGATCAGCTGAAAATCCCTCGTTGTTTGAAACCAGCAGATTTTGGTGAAGTCACATCCATAGGTCTTCACCATTTCTCAGATGCTTCGCAGCTTGCTTACGGACAATGTTCCTATGTAAGAATGGTAAATCAAGAAGGAAGAGTTCACTGCAGTCTTGTCCTGGGAAAGGCTAGAGTAGCTCCTTTACGCCCAATCACCATACCACGACTCGAACTCACAGCTGCGGTGCTATCTGCGAATATGAGTGCTGTTGTCAGGAGAGAGCTGACTTACAAGATAGACTCTGAGACTTTCTGGACTGATAGTACTGTAGTCCTAGGGTATATACAGAACGATGCAAAACGCTTCCACGTCTATGTCGCGAATAGAATCCAACAGATTCGGGACAAGAGCAAGTCGAACCAGTGGAGACACGTTAAAGGCGAGAATAACCCAGCAGATGAAGGATCCAGGGGAGTAACTGCGACGAGATTTGTACAGCCTGAGATGACAAAATGGTTGACCGGACCTGCCTTCCTGTGGGAGACCAAACTGCCAGACGCATCTGACATTGAGAGTGCACTATCACCCAAGGACCCTGAGGTGAAAAGTGTTGCCCTGGTCACCAAAGTCACCAAAACAGAACCAGGCCTCATACCAGATCGCCTGACACGTTTCTCTTCCTGGAGCAAAGCTAAGACTTCGATTGCCACCTGTCTTCAGTATAAACGCCGTTTGAGGGACAAAGCCAATGGAGCACAGCTGAAACCCAAGACACTTGACACATCCGATCTAAAAGAGGCTGAGACGGAGATCGTGAAAAGGATACAAGCCCTGGCTTTCGGAGAAGAGATTGAGACATTGAAGCAGTTGAGACGTACAAAGGACAATGTCACAACCAAGAAAAATGCCATCGATAGGAAGCCAGTCTTGAAGGACAACTCGAGATTGCGTAAGCTGGACCCCTACCTGGATGGAGATGACGTACTACGAGTGGGTGGACGGATTAGGAGGGCTGACTTCCCGAATGAGGTAAAACATCCTGCGGTCTTGCCTAGAGACAATCATGTAACAACCCTGGTCATACGGCACTTCCATGAGGCCCAGGGACACACAGGACGTGGGATGACGGTAAATGCTATCAGGTTGGCTGGGTTTTGGATTCTCGGATTTTGACGTGCTGTGGCAAGCTATATACATACCTGCGTCGGTTGCAGAAAATTACGACGTGCGTTGCAAGGGCAGAAGATGGCGGACCTCCCAACCGATCGACTAGAACCAGCGCCCCCCTTTACTCATTGCGGTGTAGATGTTTTCGGGCCTTGGACCATCAAAGAGGGCAGAAAGGAGATTAAGCGATGGGGAGTACTGTACACCTGTCTTGGAATGAGGGCAATACACGTTGAGACGCTTAATTCCATGTCCACAGACTCCTTTATCAACTCGTTGAGACGCTTGATAGCTGTCCGCGGCGCTGTACAACTTATTAGGTGTGATAACGGTACCAACTTCGTAGGAGCGAAAAACGAATTAGAGCAGGCTTGGTCAGAAATGGATTTTGACCAAATACGGAAATACTTGCTGAAAGAAGAATGTGATCTTGATTTCCGGATGAATGTTCCCCGGGCTAGCCATCACGGAGGAGTCTGGGAACGCCAGATACGCTCAGTACGCAACGTTTTGGCAGGGATGCTGTTACATGAAGGAACACAGCTGGATGATGAGTCACTACGCACTCTATTGTATGAGGTGATGGCCATCGTCAATGGGCGCCCTCTCACTACAGACAATCTTTACGATCCTACCTCACTGCAGCCGTTAGTACCAAATCAGTTATTGACCATGAAATCTCGGGTGATCATTCCACCACCAGGCACCTTTCCACGAGAGGACCTACTTCTAAAGAAAAGGTGGCGCCGCGTGCAACATCTTGCAAATCGCTTCTGGTGCCAGTGGCGAAAGGAGTATGTCAATAACCTGCAAGAACGGCCAAAATGGAATCAGGACGTGCGCAATCTCAAAGTCGGTGACATCGTCATCATGAAAGATGATGAGCTACCTCGCAATCTCTGGAGGCTATGTAGAGTAGCAGCTGTCGTGGTGGACGAGGACGGTCATGTCCGTAAAGTCCGTCTTGCTGTAGGAGATCGCGCTCTGGACAAAAATGGAAAACGTATTCAAGCCACCACTTATTTTGAAAGACCTGTACAGAAGGTTGTGCTGATTTGTGAAGGAGACTAGGAGCAGTAGGACATGTACTTGCATAAAGAGCTGCACTAACGATTTCTAGTCATAGTTGTGACGAGGAGCCACAGAGGAGTACGTATAGGATCATACGTTTCATGAGGAGCCATTAAAATCGGATAGCATACGACGGTTCCAAGCGCTTATGTGTGTGAAAATTGAGTCATGTTGGCTCTTTCATAAGGGTGAAGTACTGGCGACCTCTCCCCTTCATTACAAGTGAAATATGTTGATTTTGTTTCAAGCTATCATAGTATAACCACAGACCAATGTTCTTCAGGGAGACAGAGTATCGTTAATAATGACTGGAAATCGTCCTGGGCTGGACATTGTGCAATTTCATGGACTTAATGTCATTCCCTAGAGGAGAGAACATCGGGACTTTGATTTAATGAGGGACCGTGTTTCAAGGCTTGAGTTGTTGAGGAGCAAATTCGCTCGTATCATTTTCTCAAGTAATTATTTGGTCATTTGTTTTGTTGTTTACAGTTGGAATCCTTTAGTATTCCGGGTTTTTTGTAACCGTTCTAAGCAGTTTCATGGAATTTGCCGAAGTTCAGTTCAAGCCTTTGATACATTAAGTTGTGTTTTTATATGTGATGTATGTTAGGAAAATCACCCTAGGTAATTTTGAGGAGCCATGTAAGTGCGCCTTAGCGCAGTTTTGTAATCTTCAAAAAGTGACGCAGAACTGCGGATACGGAAACTGGGTCGTTTTCCCGCGCTGCCTTCGCGCATGCGCCTAACCTTCGAATATTCGTCATTTTGATATTTTTGTAGTATTGTTGTGGACAACGAAACACATCTATGCAAAGTACAATAGTTCAGGCACTCATAGAGGTAATTACTAAATTAAGGCATAAATGCCTCATGCGTTGTGTTGACCATATTCAGGGAGCATTGCCATTGTATAATTCATAATCAGCCCCCTTTTATAAAGACTTTGTTCCTGCCGTCTTTGGACTTCTCGGATGTGATTTCCCGGGCCCCTTTTCTCGGCAATGTCATTTCAGAATCTCGCTATGCGTGAGCTGTATGTTTGAACTATCGTTGCCTAGGTGAATCTTGATGTATTATCATTGTATTGGTGTTCCTTTCGAACGTTCTATTAGCCCAAATTACTGTTTAATAGAGTATTTACAGCTGAGTTATTTTGGGACACCCTGTATCGCACCCTTTTGCGGGGTCACGTGACCTGCCATCGGTCTGCCTTGTAGTTCCGATTCAAAACACCAGTTGGCAGCACCTCCTTGTCCTTGTTTTATCTGAGGCAAATTACCTATGTTAGCTTCATTTTTGTATCTTTGTAGATTTCATGGACGACACAGAAATTCGTATTAAAGTAAATCATCCCGTCGAGTCCTATGAGTTGTTTGTTGATAGTTTCGCTGCCCGCACCCACATCCAGGCCCAACTTGAATGCCTTGTACTTTCTGTTCGTGGATGTAACAGTCCCACCCAATGCAACCTACCTACTTTGTGGGTGTAATTCAAGACCCTGACAGTATCACTGTGCAACTTCCTGGCTTAAAACGCCGTAAATATGCTGTTTTTTATCGCCGATTTCGTCGAAATCTTAATGGCCGCCATTTGCAATATCACGTCATCGATGACGTCAGTCGTGGAAAAATGCCGTGGAATAGTCAAAATTATCGCATGGCACGTGGTCGTGAATGACGCGACGTGATTGGCTCACATACTAATGAGGTATGATAATCTGGAATATTGTTGAATGACCACGTGTTTTTAATTTGTACTATATATATAGTTTTTGACTGTAGCCGAATAGATGATAAATCAATAAATCAATTTGAATTTGAAATTTTGACTCTTTTATTTCATTTTATCAGTGAGGATGGGCGGCTACAGGCGGTATCATTTCCAACAACATGTCACAATAAGAGACCTTTTTCCCCTATGTGCCAGGAGTAAGAGGGGTTGGGGTGGTTAGGTCCTCTCATTCCCAGCTGCCAGTCACAGTCTGGTAAATTTTTGTCTCAAGTATGAATTTTGGCAATGATCATGGGTCGGGGTCCTATCATTCCCAGCCACGAGTCACAATCTGGTAACTTTTTGTCTCACGTATGAAGTTTGGCAGTGATCATGGGTCGGGTCCTATCATTCACAGCCACGAGACACAATCTGGGAACTTTTTGTCTCACATATAAAGTTTGGCAGTGATCATGGGTCGGGGTCCTATCATTCACAGCCGCGAGTCACAATCTGGTAACTTTTTGTCTCACGTATGAAGTTTGGCAGTGATCAGGGGTCGGGCTCCTATCATTCCCAGCCACGAGTCACAATCTGGTAACTTTTTGTCTCACGTATGAAGTTTGGCAGTGATCATGGGTCGGGGTCCTATCATTCCCAGCCGCGAGTCACAATCTGGTAACTTTTTGTCTCACATATAAAGTTTGGCAGTGATCAGGGGTCGGGGTTCTATCATTCCCAGCGACGAGTCACAATCTGGTAACTTTTTGTCTCACATATAAAGTTTGGCAGTGATCAGGGGTCGGGGTCCTATCATTTCCAGCCACGAGTCACAATCTGGTAACTTTTTGTCTCACGTATGAAGTTTGGCAGTGGTCATGGGTCGGGGTCCCATCATTCCCAGCCGTAAGTCACAATCAGGTAACTTTTTGTCTCACATATAAAGTTTGGCAGTGATCAGGGGTCGGGGTCCTATCATTCCCAGCCACGAGTCACAATCTGGTAACTTTTTGTCTCACGTATGAAGTTTGGCAGTGATCATGGGTCGGGGTCCTATCATTCACAGCCACGAGTCACAATCTGGTAACTTTTTGTCTCACATATAAAGTTTGGCAGTGGTCATGGGTCGGGGTCCCATCATTCCAAGCCGTAAGTCACAATCAGGATTTTTTTTGTCTCACATATAAAGTTTGGCAGTGATCAGGGGTCGGGGTCCTATCATTCACAGCCACGAGTCACAATCTGGTTACTTTTTGTCTCACGTATGGGCCCACTCATTGTTAATTCAAGAAGCAGATAATAGACGGCGAAAGCATCTGGCCAACTGTGAACTGTCTACTGTGTAAGTGGAAAATGGAGACAGTGAAGAGTTCACTGTTTTGTGCGGAGCATGCTCTGGCCCATAACCTAGCAGTGATGGGTGACTGTGGCAGGCGAAAGCTGGTCAGTGATTCGCAAGTTCGCTGTCTTACGTACTGATTAAAATTGTTAGAAATGCCACGGTCGAGATACTCTAAATGATGTATGAACGATTGGTCTGTGATTTTCACATTGGTAAAGCCAACTGGGCTTCTGCAGTATGTAATATGTTATCTGTTTTAGGTTTTCAGTTTGCTTGGTTAAATCAGGGGGTAGGGAATGCGGGTAATTTTGTTTCTCTTTTTAAGCAAAGGGTAAGGGATTGTGCTCTGCAGACGTGGAACAGTGAGCTTGAGCAGTCAGCCTCACTGATCCACTACAAATTGTATAAATCAATTTTTGAACCAGAAAGGTTCTTAAATGTGCTATTTCTTAGTAAGTTTAGGCATGCCTTTTCTAGTTTTCGTTGCGGGGCTTTCTTTGATAGATATGGTGGTGAAGTCTTTGATTGTATATTCTGTGACCTGAATGAAAGAGACGATGATTTCCATTTTTTAAATATATGTACTTTTCACGCTGAATTGAGAAACGAATTATTACCATTTTTAGAACCGAATTTAGCATCCTTTATAATCGCAATGAATTCCAAATCCACTTTTGACCATTAGAAATGTTTCAAACTTTCTATTCAAAGCTAAGGAAAAAAGAGAGAAGTTTATATTACCACATGTACTATAGTCAGTGTATGTCAGGGATCAGGGGAGCAACTTTTTGTCGTCTACTGAAATAATAATACTTCTAGATTTATTGTGTACAATGTAAGTGTGAATACTTTGATTGATTTTTCTATAAGGCTTATAATACTAGGAGAGGATGTCATTTTGTAGAAAGTTATGACGAGAAATTGGTTGTTCTTTTGTTGGCACCCGCACAAAATGTTCATGCACGTTCACAATATTTCTGTACTTAGAGTACGATATATCGACGACGGTCGAATGTGACCATCGATATCCCAAACAAGACTGATGCTCCGATGTTGTAGCCCTTTAACTACATTGTACATGTAACCAAGACTTTAACAAGGAGGCAGTAGCGACCTCAGAATTTTTATGAATGAGATGGATTTACAGTTTTCAGAGTTTATTCATGACTAAGACTATATGTTTGATGAGAGTTTTGAACGTTTTCAACCCCTGCAGTTTTGGATTTCGAAAGCATAGTTGTAGGTCAACTAAGGATGACACATTGAGACGATCGACATTTGATGAAATTTGTCCCATCAATTCGGACCACATTCAGCAAGGCTTTTTGTGATGAACGGTCATACGTGGAAGCGAAAACCTTGTAACTGTGCCTTGTTTTTTGGAAACACGGCCCAGTAATATTCTTGTCGGATAAAACAGAATGTACTGGGTGATTTTTTATACGTACTTATATATTTATATTTATATTAATTTATTCAAGGTTGTGCAATAATATGATATCCATGCGAGTGTATACATGACTATATATTGAACCTAAAATACTGTATACGCGGCTGTTAAGATGGTGTATTCCTGTTTCGCCTATTCCTGTTCCGCCTATTCCTGTTTCGCCTAATTCCTTATTCGCCTATTCCTGATTCGCCTACTTCCTGTTTCGCCTACTTTCTGTTTCGCCTAATTCCAGTTTCGCCTATTCCTGTTTCGCCTAATTCCTGTTTCGCCTATTCCTGTTTCGCCTATTGAAATGTATTGCTAACCTCCCCACAGACGTAGGAATATGAACCGTCCCTTTATAGTGTTAAAGGCTATCATTAAGAATAAAGTCTGAAATAATGGATTTAGCGAAATGTCAATTATTTCAGTATTATTCGGAATAACTTTGGAAAATTATACATAGCTTACATAGGCTTATGTTTTAGCTTATTTTAAAAGGCAAGAAATAAAATAGTAAGAAAGTTTTTACTGTGTGTCAGTATGGTCCTATGGTCAAATAAGTCCCGGACTGTCCCCGCTTTCAAGGTGACTCTTTCAAAACGGTCATGGCATGGTTTGTTAACAAAGTTGATGGCATTTGATTAGTCAAATTGTCATCACATCGTTAACATCATCCAATTGTCCCCTCTCATTTTCCCCATAAAATGGACATGCATCCCTAAGGTTCCCCGTGGGAGAGTCGATTTATTGTAGGGGTACTGGAAAGTAGGCGAAACAGGAAGTAGGCGAAACAGGAATAGGCCAAACAGGAAATAGGCCGAACAGGAATAGGCCAAACAGGAATTTTGTAGGCGAGACAGGAATAGGCGAAACAGGCATAAACCGTTAAGATAGTTAAAATCCAATACACGAAAAAATGGCGCTCTTCACATCCTATAGCGCCTGTTCGTATAACCGCATTTTTTCTATTTTCAATGAGACCTCAAAATTTGGGAAATTCAGAAAAAGATTGACCATAAAATGTATAATAAGATAATCATATGCATAATCATCAACCGTCTTCAAAATGGAACTTTACACGAACATTCGCGACTTACATTATAGCTACGACTTATCATAGCTCACTGATTATGCGGTGATGCTATGACGGAAAGTCACTGGCAGACTTGGAAGGGAAAGCCATGCGGGAAAGTGAGAGAAGTGAGAAGTCGGTGAGTCCCACAGCGCCCTCAAGCCCGCATGTGGATAGTGCAAAAGCATGAGCCAGCTTTAGTGTGGAACTGGCCAATTCCCGCACATACAGGTTATCCTTGCCTATAACGTCTTTGGGTGACATTGCAATGAGGCCCGATTGGGTACATAATAGTGGTTTTTGAATAAATCATACGTGATAGAGCAAGACTAGGCCTAGAGGGCGGAGTTTACTTCAAAGATTTCTTGAGTATTCACACCCACTCCTGATGATACCCCTTTGTGGGCCTAATTAAATGTATGGTACATCTTCAGTTGTACAAGAAGGTATATAAGACGTTATAGACAAAGATAACCTGTACATCACGGATAAATAAAGAACGGTGACACATAGTGTTCATGATATAATGTATTGCTCTTGCCACCATTTTGTATTACGAAGTCTACATGTAAACATCGAGGAAACATGGCAACGGGCATAGCAACGGGCGTGTCCGACGTTTTCGATGCGGCATCAGTCATTACCCGAACTGAAAAAGAAATTGAAAACAATTGGTATCTCTTGGATTCCTCCCCAATGTAACTTAAGGGCAGCCCCCCTCACCCCCTCATTTCCATCATTATCACCGGCCTCGTTTAGACTAATTATATTTCAAATAAATGACATGTTCACATAGCATAGTATAGATGTGGAGTGAAAAAGCCCTAAGTCTCAGGATGCATCATCACTCGTTTTTTTTGAGAGGACAACGATGTAATATTTTTAACAATACCCATGCCGTATGGCAAACTATTCATCTTCAAATGAAATCCAAATGAAATGTGTTTATATGAGCAGAAGACGTTTTCATACAGCTAAACACTTTTGTTGTTGTCTTATTTAATTCGACAAATGACATCACAAATAGAAAGGAAACTGGGTGAAAAGACCATACGACCAAGGCAGTCAAAGGGGAATCTTTTCTGATCGAGAGAGCCGATTGATACTCGGCAAGGGGCAGCAGTATTGCGCCGTCACCTGTCTCTGCCCGCAGTACCTCCCCTTGTGGTTTATCTTACCTTAAGGACATTATTTGCAGCAGTGCCCCTTAACCTGTCTCTAACCGCAGTACCTCCCCTTGTGGTTCATCTTACCTTAAGCACATGACTGGCAGCAGTGCTCATTAACCTGACTCTGCCCGCAGTACCTCGCTTTGTGGTTTATCTAATACCTTAAGTACATGACTTGCAGCAGTGCTCCTTAACCTGTCTCTAACCGCAGTACCTCGCCTTGTGGTTCATCTTACCTTAAGCACATGACTGGCAGCAGTGCTCATTAACCTGACTCTTCCCGCAGTACCTCGCCTTGTGGTTTACCTTACCTTAAGCACATGACTTGCAGCGGTGCTCCTTAACCTGACTCTGCCCGCAGTACCTCGCCTTGTGGTTTATCATACCTTAAAGGCCATATATCAAGGTTTGAAAACATGCTTGATACTCATGAAATATGTTGAGGGTTGAAAAAACAAGATCCCAGACATTAAAAAAATTCTAATAATAAAGTCATTATTTAGTTATTTCAATTTTCAATTTTAAACTATTTGAATTTCCCACCACACACAACTTTAGATTAGTTCCACATGTGGCCGCTAGGGATTTTTTGATGACGTAGATCAGGTCAGTCAGAACAAAGCAAGATGGCTTCCGCATACAGTTCAGAGAGTGAGAGCAGTGAATTTGAGGATGTTTTGGTCGATACAGAAGGATATTTAAACGTTGAGCCGTACATGTTAGAGCCATTAATATCACTATATCATAATGAGAGTGATCATTCGGACGAAAGTGATTAGAATTTGTGGTTAATCAATTTGCATGGCAGACTTGCCGATATAGCAAAGAAGACATTGATAGACGGTTGCAGATGCATAACATGTATGATTTTTGAACAGACTAATGTTGCACAATACTGTTTCGCCTCGTCAGTGTTGTATCGCAAGTTATGTCGTGACGCTGAACTACTATTGAAAAGTGACGGTATTATGCACAATCATCTTGACGTGACGATATAATGCCGTGCAACGTTAGATAGGCCTAGATGTCAGATGACAATAATCTGTCATTGACAGTGGCTGTCACTGACACTGACCTGTGTCGCTGTCACCTTGCTATGGCTGGAACACAAGAAGACACTATGCGGTATCACAGGCCCCAATAGGGCCTACACATTATGTATAACAACCGACCTCAGCAGCCTCGGGCATTAAATGCAATTGACATGGTTGGAACAGCTGTTTTTAACAAGTGGCATTTAATATTCAGTTGGATGCAGATATCCGGCTTCATGTGATAATCCGTATCGATAAAGTGATCACTGCAAAGTTTGGCCGAAGGCCCAGGCTTCCAACACTCCAAACGTTTGCACTTCCGAATCCACAGCTTCCTCCTCTCTCGTTCAACTGGCTTTGGAAATTCATGAAAATGGGTCCCATCCGTCATTCGATTGTTCTTTGTGCTAGCCTTGACACAATTCGGAGCCACACAATACACCATAGTGAATGAAACACATTACTTCCAGGTGTGCATAATTAATTAAGGCCCTCCTGCTTTTATGATTGCATGACATGTACAGGTAACCTGATCTACATCACAACTTTTGCTGAACCCGCCGCCTGGCTCTAACAAGCCAGTTGCTAGCCTGATTAGGTAATCAAGTTGTCAAACACATAATTGGCTATATCTTCAAAATGGATGGAGCTAATTGCATTTGGTTTTCTGTATTGTATAAAGTGTTAGGTACACTTTTGAAATCGTCTTACAGCAGAAAATGGCAAAAAACCTTAATATATGGCCTTAAAGCACATGACTTGCAGCAGTGGCCCTTAACCTGTCTCTAACCGCGGTACCTCGCCTTGTTGTTCATCCTACCTTAAGCACATGACCTGCAGCAGTGCTCCTTAACCTGACTCTTCCCGCAGTACCTCGCCTTGTGGTTTACCTTACCTTAAGCACATGACTTGCAGCGGTGCTCCTTAACCTGACTCTGCCCGCAGTACCTCGCCATGTGGTTTATCTTACCTTGATAAGCACATGACTTGCAGCAGTGCTCCTTAATCTGACTCTGCCCGCAGTACCCCGCAGAACATCTTACCTTAAGCACACGACTTGCAGCAGTGCTCCTTAACCTGACTATACCCGCAGTACCACGCTTTGTCTTCCCCAACTAACTGTGCACAGGTCATGCTACCATTCCACAAGAGCAGCGAGTCCCCATACACGCAAGTATCTGGAGAGAAAAAATGACGTCAAAAATTTTGAAGTAAGACTTTTCAAGATAAAGGAGTATTATATAATTCATGAAGTATAGGAATCGGAATTTGTCTTCATGTCAGATGAATGACATCCAAATTGCATCAACCCAACTTGATGTCAATTGACATCCTTTCGTATCAACCGGCCGGTAAGTGCACAACCTACCTGAGTCCATCGCAGGAGCTGCCGAGTCATTGACACAGTCTCCTTCGACACACCACTGAAAGTACGACAACGCTCAATTAATGAGTGAATTCTAACATTCGTACTAAAGTTAAAATTTAACATTATGACGACATTTATAAGGCACTATCAATGAATACCTTTTAATATCATCTTGGTGAAGTTATAATCCTCCCCCGTCGTGCATAACAGGAACTAGAAATATCTGATGACGTCCGCCATACCTGCATCGGCTTCCATGACGACATCAAACATAATTTTAGTGCCTCTACTTGACACTCAAACATCCTGAGAGGTTAAAGTAACCAGGGCATTTAAACTATTTAGGCGCACCTTATGCGTTTCACCCCTAGTGAGTACGACACTTTCGCGTTGGCCAACTCTCAGTCCAATATCGACATCGATGATGTGCAATCACGTATACAGTCACGTTACAAAATGCAGACAAATACTGGCGGAGTGAATACAACATTTACATGTTTGTGTGGAGAATGGATATTATCCTACTATTTACCTTCTTGTTACCACAGCTTGTTCCTCGACTGGCATGGCCGCTTTGCCATGTCCAGCCGTTGACTCCTGACTTCCAACAGTGCAGCAGCCTGCAGAACTTGCTCTCTCCCAACGTCCCCTATGAAGGAAAAACGAAATTGTTCGGATCAAATACAGGTAAAGAGCGAGGTCATTTCAAACTGATACCACAAAATGATATGTTTAGTCTTTTCTTCAACCGATTCCACTACATTTCTATCCTCTCCTCCGACAGCCTCCCTCTAACATGTTTGGTCTTTCCCTCAACAGCTGGATTCGCATTGTGATGGGATTGACCATCCAATAAGGCGGCACACAGGTTTTGCAGCAGTGACGTCAAGGCAGTTACATTATAACTGCCCTGAGAAGGATGTTCCGTGTTTATAACGACGCTAGAGAGATCAAGACCGATCCCGAGTCCTCTGAATCCTCGCTTTACCCTAAAAAGAGCTGATCGGGGGATATTATCAAATTTCAACTAGATAAATCTTAGGTTACCTTTTTTATCAGTGTTCACATCGTGCCTGTTGAATATAATTAAACATAATTAGAAATTCAGGTTTTACATTTTGACCAAGTTACGCACCCTGAGGTATTTATATCCAGCTCCGTGTGCTTGCTCGCACTGGTAGTCAGCGTCGAACTTCTGGCCGGGTGCCTCCACCTCTATTACGTCAGAGCCGTGGGCGGCCGAGTTCAGCAGACAGTTTTGGTTTTCGCTAAATACAAAAAGATGAATAATGTGGAGTTTAAGGGGGTTATCGCTACTTTACCCTTTGGTCAGCCTCCCATACCCCATCAGAAACCCTCGCAGATTTTCGAGGAAAATCACTCGTTGTATTTCTAGCACAAACGTTCTTTTCGCTTATCCAGAAGACCTCGACGTTTCACGTACGCTCTGTGAAAACAATTCGAGAAAACACAAAATCTGGGGAGAAAGCCGTTGCCAAGAATGACACGGCACATCACAGACTGTTGAAAGAATGACGTCCGCGTCCGCGTTTTGCATTAGTAGGTTCAAAATATGATGCAAAAAGGAAAGAGAACAAGGTGACTTTTTTCTTGGGTCGACGTCATCGAGCCAAGTTGATCGTTTTGTATTATTATCATACTATTGGCCTACTAAACATTAAAGACACGCAATTTATTGCAATAGCATTCCGCGAAGTTACAATTTATAGCTCACAAAGTCATTTGCATAAGATATTGATGTCGTTTTAGTCACGTGACAGTCGGACATCGACACTTATTTCTACGCATTTGAGCTTATTTCAAAGTCAATTATCTTTGACCCTGCATTGTTTTTAGCATGAATGATACCATAGAGTCAGATAGAGAATTATTCAGAACAATTATGTAGTATTTCCAACACTCGGACATGTGCCAGATTGAATCTAACTGCCCTTGTTAGAAAGCCTGAATCCATTACGAAACCGCATGTTTGTCCGACATTGCCTGTAATTCAGCGATGGAGAAATAGAGGGCAGCAGCTGCAGTAACCTCATCATCGCGGAATGCTATTCAGACACAGGCAACGAGATATCGGTCGTCGAAAAGCCACCTCGTTATCGTTCTCGGAACAAAATCTGAGCAGCTCAAAAGTTGATTTCCGTGCCGCGTGCATGATACTGTTTAGTTTAGTACACCAGCTGCGAGATAACAATAGAAAACGCCACCATCGTGTCGGAGTCTCTTTCGGCCTCATACCTATTGAGGGCGTTGATTGCGTTCTTGAAGTTAGTGATAGTGCAGGGAGAGAAACTGTACGGGTTCTTGTAAGTATCGTCCGCTGTTGGACTGCCGGTTGAAGGCGACATGATGTAAGCGTCACTCGAGCTACAGGTGTTCCCATCAGCATCGTGTACGGAACCGATACTGAAACAAAAGGGAAATGCATGTACACCTTCAATAAATGCATATTCGTACATGCCTACTTCGTCCCAGTTGATAATTTCGTATAAGGGACGTCCAATGTTTTGTGACTTTAAAGAATGATTTTCGGTAATTTTCATCCCTTTGGTGAGTATCATGACACTCCTTTTGTGTGAATTGTAGAGTAGAGTTGACGTCAATAATGAGAGAATAATGCTTGAATATTATGTTTGTATACATGACCGAGTTCATGTGGAGCCACTGAGATGACTAGTTATTGCAACCGAATTCATGTGGAGCCACTGAGATGACTAGCCAATCGTACTGAAAGAGTAGAACTAATGCAAGACATTAGGAATACACAGACTGAAAATCAAAAAAAAGTTTTGTAATTGTTAAATGCAGGATCTAACCGGAACAAACAAAAAGTAAACACTCTGTCGGTGGATGACTTTTATGATCATTTCTTACATTTAAATGAAGAACAAAATGACGAGGATAGACCAGCTGGGTTTCAAAATGTAAACATGCCCAATATTGACAACTCTCCTTTAAATGAAGCTATCAGTCTTTTAGAGGTGAGGAAAGGTTTGAGATCATCAAAAATGATAAATCGGCCGACCAAGACAAAATTATAAATGAGGTGTTAAAAGCCAATGATGAAAGAATGCTCTCAATGTATGTATAGTTATTCAACATTGTATTATCTACAGGACATATTGCTGAAAAATGTTCAATTGGTGTTGTTAAACCACTCTACAAAAACAAGGGTAATGTCAACGACACAGACAGTTATAGAGAAATAATGTTTATTATAGTGAGTTGCCTAGGTAAACTACTTATTGGAATCCTTAATTCCAGACTGACAAACTTCTTCGACACAAACAAAATAATACTTGAGAACCAAGCTGGTTTCAGTAAAGAATACTCCACAGCCGATCATCTTTTGACCCATAAAATGATTATTGATATTTACCTATTTGCTGGCAGGAGACTGTTTTGTACATTTGTAGACTACCGTTAGGCGTTTGATTCGACTCCAAGAATAGATCTTTGGAGAAAACTTATATCATCCGGTGTATCAGGTAAAATCCTTACTGTTATCACAAATCACTACTATAATGGACGTAGAGCTGAAATAGTTTGTCACACATCTCCTCCGTCAGTTCAGATCGGATGAGCTCGAAACTTTTCCTGAAAGTCGTGGTTGATATGGAGATGGTCCTCGCCGGGTTAAACGGGTAAACTTTGCAGCGATCTCGGAAAAATAGCATTTTTTGTTCTTTCTATATATGGGCATACTCATTAACATAAGGGGCCATTTCAGCAGGTCTGATTTGCAAATGGGGTCATCTATTAAATCAAAAGTGTGGGATTATACAAAAATAAGCCGGGAAAGTATTGGGGCCACTATATGTTTAAAGCATTCATCCATCTCCCCAATTTCCCCCCTTTATTTTGGTCGTACTCTTTCACCTTACGTTGTTAATCGCTCTAAGTTAATTTTTCGAAGTACCGTATGGGAATCTTGATCAGTGTAGGTGTTATATGATCAAACTTTCTAACTCTGCAAACAATGCGAGCAGCGGAATTTTGGACACGAAGAAGTTGGGAGCAGCGAAATTTTGGTGAAGAAGTTGGTCAAATTGATGTAAATGTGCATATGTATATAGATTGCTTTGTTCCTTTATTTTCATTTTACAACAAAACTTTGCATTGTTAGTGCTTGTTGACCAGACCCATAGCATCGCCCAAACCCCGCTCCGTCACAATCAGTAACAAACTTCAGGTAAACATAGGTAAAACAAAGGTTATGGTCATCACTAAATCTAAAGCTCGCGTAAGCAACATGCCAATCTTCAAGTTTGGAGATTCTAACTTAGAACGTGTTGAAGAATACCCTTACTTGGGTATTGTTTTTAATGCGAACGGTAACTTTTCCAAGGCAAAGAAAGCGCTCACCGATAAGGCAACAAGAGCGATGTATGCAGTTATACACAAAGATAGAACTTTTTGACGCATGTGTTACACCAATTTTGTAATATGGATCTGAGGTATGTGGGTTGGAATCTTTTGATATTTTCGAGAAAGTTCAGACAGGGTTTTGTGAATTAACTACCCGTACAAGCAAATACAAACATAACACAGTGTGCTATGGTGAGTTTGGTTGTTTCCCTTTAAAGATGTTAGCAAAACTGAAAATGGTCAATTTTTGGAATGAGATTGTAAACGGTAAAAAGAGCAAATTATCTTATATATTATATAGAATTGTGGTTCATTTAGACCAGGTAGGGAGATACAGCTCTCCTTGGTTAGTATTTGTTAGAAGTATTTTTCAATAGTGTGGTATGAATTATATTTGGTTAAACCAGAGTCTTTCAAATAAAGAGTTAGGCAACTAGGGAACATATGGCTTCAACATCAAAGCCAACGACCATTCCGAAAGACGCGCGTTGGGACAGAGCTCTCTCGGGTCACGTGGTACACCCAAGCCAATTCTGCACAACTGGACTTTGAACAATTCTTCGATCAGCAGAACATGACCGTTACAAATACCCCGTTTTAAGCAAACGCCTGCTTCAAAGTCTGTATAAAACTATTCAGATATAATGTCAAAGATAAAATTTATACGAAAAGCGATATGTTTCGCATTTTGCTTTTCGACAGTTTTGAGGAGAAGTGATGGCACTGGTTTGAGAATAATTTTCGAAAAGCGTTTTTGAACCTTTTTAGTGAATCTGATTGCTTTAGGCTTACACACCTGAAACAATAAACAACCAACAACGTAGATTTTAGTCGCTTCGATGTGGACACAACGGCCATCACCATCTTTCTGTGATGTGACGTCACTGTGGAACCTCTTTTGCCTCATAAGAAACAATTTACAGTATATATGTTGCCATTGATTACAACCTTATTATGGATTTTTTATAACAAATTGCAAACAGATAAGAGTGCATGCAGCCTAATTGTGGTTTAATTATTGTTATGTTTGGCAATTAGCAGCTCATCGACATATCTGCCAAAATTCTTAGATCGTTGCCATCTATATAATTTATATTGTATGTATTTGTAACCCGATAAATCATACATGTATGTGTAACTCATGTGCAGAGTAAATATTTTTCGTTGGATTTTGGTCGATCCTACATTGTTTTGCACTTCAACTCAGTTTGTAGCTGACTTAAAGAGGGCTTCATCATAGCTTCCAGTTAATTGCCCGAGAGAGCTGTGGGATCAAAGGAAAATACCCGTGACCTGACTCTTTATTTGAAAGACTCTGTTTATACCAGACAGCAGACAACCAAGGGAAGTTTGAAATGATAAGTAAGAGAATTAAAACTACCCTGTCCGACCAATTTGTCGTCAAGACTGGACAGAAAAGATCAACAATGAGGACACTTTCATGTTTTACAGAAACACAGCTTTTACAGAAGCACAGCTTTGGTTTTGAAGAGTACTTGAATTTTCTACCAGAACATTTATGTACCACTTTTGTAGACTTTAGAACTTGCTCATACAAGTTACCAATCAACTCCCGGAAAAATATTGCAACTCCAATACATGAAAAGTTTTGCACAAAATGTAATCTCACAAGAACTGAAAATCAGTTTCATTTCATTTTCGAATAATGTCCTGCGATAGATCATCAACGCAGAGAGTTTATTCCTCCCAAATTTTTACAACATCCAAGAAACATGTCAAAATTATTTAACTCTGAAAATAAAGGCCACATTATAAGATTAGCCAAATTTATACAGAAAAGCCTGAAGGAATATGCCCTCCTTCCTGATATCCCGTAGTTATTAGAAACAATTTTCGTTTATGTCGTTTTTATAGTTTTATACATTTTTTTCATCCACCACATAAATGGCATCTTGTGTTCATACTGTAATCAAAAAATGTAACACTATATATATACATGTATATATTAAATTTTGCCCCTCTATACCGCACGTTGCGGTTAGAGCGTAATACAATTTCGTATTTCACTCATGTAACCGAGTTCATCTGGAGCCGCTGAGATGACTACGTACTGTAATCGAGTTCATACGGAGCCACTGAGATAACTAGTCCTGGTGACCGAGTTCATGTGGAGCCACTGAGATGACTAGTTCTAGCAACCGAGTTCATGTGGAGCCACTGAGATGACTACTTACTGTAACCGAGTTCATACGGAGCCACTGAGATGACTAGTTCTTGAACCGGGTTCATTTGGCGCCACTGATGACAACTTACTTGTGACCGAGTTCATGAGCACCAACGGAGATGACCGTCGGAAGTTCCAACTTCTCCTCGACGATTGATACAGCATTTATTCCGAGGCAGATAGATGTCAAGTACGCCACACCTAGAAAACATGCAAAAACAAATAAATTCCAAGTTCGCCAAACCCAGAAAACATGCGAGTGAATAAAGTCCAAGTTCGCCAAACCTGGAAACCTATAATGAGTTTCTTACCTAAGACACTTGTACTCCCGTTGTCCCCATAGATGTTGTACCTTAAAAATAAAACGCCGCATTGTTATTGTGACAGTGTTAAAAAAAGCTCTCCAAGGCGAACACAATTCTCTGATAACGTAACAGCGATATGACAATATTGATATCGTCGAAATGACAATAATAATCTCGTTATGACATGTGGTCAAAGTTGCCATCAAGGGTATTGAACGATTCCAAGTTCCAACATCGCCGAGATATACAAATGTATATCATGAACTTACGCGGTGGTATATGACATATTGATATTAATGTTGTCGTACAACGGAAAAAACGTTGTTATAAACGTATATATCAGAATAACCTTGTCAGATTTTTTTGTGTGATAGTGGTGGAACGCCGCCAAAGCTAGATGAATAAATCAATCGGTCAAAAGGTCAGTTCATGATTTTTCTTTTCATATGCTGGGCAGAAAATTGTAGATCGATAAAAATGGCTTCGAGAAAGCCGCTAACACGGCCAGCTCTAAAGAGAGAGACAAAGATGACGAGAGAATAATATCCGAAGTGACGTGACGTACCACTCCGTTTGTCACGGTATCGGAAGTTTATAAGGCCTCTGAAAGACTTACGCGGTCATGAGCATGGCATGGTCATGGTCGGGGAAAGAGGACTTAACCGACTCTCGCCAGTTCTTGAAATTGGTCAGTGCCAAGGTAGCCTGCACATATCCATTGCTGGCGATTGGGTACGTCCAGCTGTCGGGAGACTGAAGGTCAAGAAACATCTCATAAACGCCATGCTTGGATAGGTTTTGTTACTGACTATGGTCCATTCTATTAGAAGCTGGCCCTTTTATGGCCGGGAGATTTCATGCCGATGTAATATCGACACGGTGTTATAGATCCGCGGTATCGAAGAATCGGCATCGAAAAAAATTGTCAGTATTTCACTTCGAAAAAGCCTCGTTCTTAGCGATGCTTTGGGTGGTTCTGGCAAGGTAGGTAGTCTTACATATATTTATTACTCGTGGTTAAACTGCTGCAATTTCCGGAAGTACCTCCCGGGGCGGGTGAATCTCATGTGGGCCGTGTCTGAACACTAGGGTCTAGGGAGCTTAGCACCACCTAGAAGCGGACTGATAGTTCTTAACCTGAGATTCAGAAATTCAGAGATTCAGATCAGAAATTAATCTACTAAATTTCTGAATAATGACTACTTAATTTCTGATTATTTTACTTACCGTGCTGATTTCCAAAGCAACCAGTCGAAGATACATGGAGAAGGAAGAATCTTCAATGTTTGCGTAGCGGAGGTCCATCTGCGAACAAAAATCACCAACGATATTTTTACCAGCAGGAAAATGCTCAACACAACACTCGATGAATTTGGAGTGATGAAAAATCGGACTTATACGTCAGTTAATTTTATCCTTAAAAGAATTATTCATATCAAATGAAAAATAAACAATAAACATTTGCGGAATGCCATACCAGAGGCGAAGATGTAGCGGGCAATAATCTGTCTTTAAACTATGACCTGCCACGTAGAGCTCAGGGGCTACTTTGTTAATACGAAACACGGTTGCAGGTCAAAAATCAATGAAAAAGGCCCTCACCAGCCCAATTTTTTTTCAAAACGTCTTTAATATGTATGAGCAAGAATTCAAAAAAATAAGAATGTGGATGCAATATAAGGATGTGAATCTTATTTACCACCTGATCATAATTCCAGTGGCGTTATCATTGACTGAGAGGAAATGCATGTCAACTCACTCCATTAATGACGTAGCTGAAGTGCTCTCTAATGTCGTCTGTATTCTGGTTGTGGCTAAAATAGAAAAACTAGAAACACGTAAGATAACCCAATCACGCACTTTTAGCATGAAGGAATTATAAAGGTCTCACGAAAAAAAATTGGCAATTTTTAGTGAGATATTGGTGTGTTCACACTGGATGCGAATTGAAACCGAATTCCGTAGAGCGCTCTCCGGAATACGAATTGATTAATCCAGTTTCAGAACGGTCGCGTCACACTGGCCCGAATACCCATTCAAATTGGTTTAAAACGCGCCACACTCAATGCATACTAACGACGCGCCATCTATTATTATTATTATTATTATTTATTAACCTCCCATATGGGAGAATAAAATTTACGAGTACAAAACATATAAGTATATAATATCACAGTATCACACAGTCATTATTAACAAGTTAAAATCGCGTAAGGTGCTTGACCATTTCCATCTCCCGGCCATGCCTATTGCCAAAGTTCGGGTCAAAGAGGAATGTCCTCAGCGAGTCAACACCACCGTCGCTATTAGCGGAGAATCCCGGCCTCGCCCTCGAAAACGAGGCCAAAACCGGGGAAAACCCCGCCGCGACGATGTTGCTGACCAGCGTACCTTTGACCAACGAACCGGCGGCAACATACCTTGCCAGGAAATGGAAATGCAAGTCACGTGCAAGGGAGTTGATTTTTCCCTATTCTATGGCATAACGAAAAACGATTTGAGTTAATGAGATCATTTAAATACATCAGTTAACTAGTTCGGAGCACGAGTTCCCGCGGTCAAAGGTCACATTCCATGCGCCGGGCGCATGCGCAGTGCGATCGAAAACCTTAATTCGTATCAAGCGCGTCACACTTGAAATCTCAATACGGTTTCGTTGATTCGGATTAGCTGATTCGCATTCAATTCGGTTTAAGAACCGTGTTGGTTAAAGCGGATTGAGATCGGTATGAACCGAATTGAGTGTGACGCCCCAATACGTATCAACGTTTTAATTCGAATTCAATTCGTGTTAAAACCCCAGTGTGACCACGGCATGATTTGCTTCTTCTTCATCCTATTAACCATCCTGATATTCAATCATACGCCGCCTGTCGATGTTTACGTATATGACGATGGAGGAAAAAAGCCTGATCTCATGATGCCTATTTGCTGGAGATTTTGTTTCATCTGAAAGAAGCACCTTACATATCCCGATAATAATTACCATTTTTATTGTGCCTCGAAATGTTGTCACGAATTCAAAATTAGTTGGTACACGCGGCAGTGCTTTGTTACTTCACGCCGCACATCCCAGACTATGCAAAAGAATGGCAATCGCGCGCTCGTTGAGAAATTTGTGTGAAATCGCTTCAATATCATTCAGTGTAATCGTTACCCTTCCACCCGGCTGTTGTCTACTCACTTCTGATAGCACTCGTAGTCGCAGACGAACATCAATTCAATGCCGTAAGCTGTCTTGCCGCTGGCCCTTTTCGACACGATCGGCGGCTTAGCTCTCTTGCTCACTGTCGTCTCGCCAGGGACAAGGAGAGCATCTGATGAGGGGGGAAACACTTGATTATCGGATTGGGGGTCAAGGGACACAAATTCGGGGAGGGGGGGGGGGTCATTTACGAATGCTGGTGCATTCGCCTCTACATTTTCACCATTTGGCATCAGGAGCTGGGGTTCCTGAAATAAATGGAAAATTGTGCGTCGTCGTGTACAATATATAATGTTCATTGCAATCAATTGAAACTTTTGATTGCTTCGCCAGAAATAACAAACATGAAATATGTAAATTTTTCAGAAATTAGCGCGAGTCTCACCATCAAAAACGATCGCAAATGTGGCGCTATATATGCAATATGTAACAACTTACCAATTCCAAAATCCGCTTTTTCATTCCTCTTTCTGACCATCAAGTGCGGTACACCCCCGTCCACATCACGTTTCCTATCCGTAGTGATCTCCTGGCTGGGCTCGAGGTAGATGGTGTGGTCGCGATCATTAAGCAGACCCCTCTATTGGCAGAAGGCAGCATTAAACATGTGCATTGAGGTACACACAGAGTGCAGAGTGCAAAAAGATCTCATCAAAAACTGAATGTTACTGTTGGCCTATCTAAGATTTGCAAGTCATGTCCACAACCACCTCACAATCGATCTGGTGGTCACGGGTTCGACTCCCCGTAAATCCAATACTAATTTTCTCTCTTTTTTCTCTTCTCTTTTTCTAGTCATAATCTAAGGACCGAATTATATATACAAGTACATGAAAATATAGCAGAAAGCCGTTATTTTGCCTACTGCTATGAAGCCATTATCAATAATCAAACAATGGGGTTATGACTAAGTTGGGACTATAAGTTTGACTAAGTTTCCTTTCATATCCGCAACCGAACCAGAATCGCCTGTCGCCATCCGTAGCGACTACTGTGCCACTGTACAGAAATCCGTTCAAGGCCACTAGAATCGCAATGACTGGGCCATTTCTCTGTCAAGGCAAAACAATAATCTTTACTTACCACACTCCTTCTGTAGACGCCATTTTCGGCGAGATCACTTGAGATGAGAAAGGCCGCTCCGCTTTCCGCGTCATGGTAAGCTGTACCCTGAAATCATAGACAATATAAGTATTATTTATTTATTTATTTAATAAAACCTCCTAAAAGGAGAAGTATATACAAGTTAAAAAATACACCAATGACAAAGATAATACACAAAACAGATAATACATAATTAAGGCACATAATACAATGCTAATATTTGTATAAAGTGCACGGGATATTAAAAAGCTTTGGTGAGTAATTTGGCGAGTGTCCTCTCAGTAGAGTCTGGTTTCTAATAAGATTCACTAAAAATTAAGGACCGCAGTGAATCAGTAACCCCATCTGGGGTATTAAGACCTGACTTGCCTCGCTTAACTGTGAAAGCAGCTGTAAGTGGTGAGAGACCCAGTTTTAAAATAGAATCCATAAGGGTACCTTTTACAACATCACCACCAGATAGATAATTAGATAAAAACGCTACATTGAGGTCCCTCGCAGGGAGCACCTTTTGAAAATACACTAAAATAACGAAACCTGTTTGTAACAACCGTTGGTTGTGATTAGGTTTTTTGTCTTCGGCGCATTATATAGTGGTTTATTTTTTGGGACATTCAGTATAGTTTGGTTATTGTCGCTTCGCAATAGACTTTTTGACAGAAAACACTTGTTTTATTTTTACGGACCTTTTGGTGGTTAATTTAACCTATTCTTGACAAGACAGGTCCAGATTTTGAGGCAAATCTATGCAATATTATATTAAGACATACTAGAACTGCTGGTGGCTACCTTTGAGTACGAGTAATACATTAGAATTTCGTCTTTCTTATCGGAGGAAAATGTCTCGCATACGCCACGTGACATTCGGTGTGTGCCGCAGGAAGCCGCACTTCGTAATGTTAGATAAGGGGCATAGTTATAGACTTGTTTTTGGTAATTTTGCCCTGTATGTCAATAGTATACGAGCGCTGTAGCTCTTTTTGCATCTTTGCTAGCCTATGTTGGGTGCTTGTAAGTTTTGAGGACGTTTTCGGTTGTCTTTACATGTTTGTCTTCATTCAATACTGCAAGTTCTTTTTGGTTCCGTCAAGTTAATATAGGTGGCAGCACCTTACTGTAAGCTTCAATAAGGACCTTTTCTTAGGATGTGACTTTGTCTTATACTGTTGTTGTATTTGTATTTTCAGTTTACGTGATGATTCTGATAGTTTAATAAAGAAAACATTAAAAGGACATCGGAGTCGTTATACTTTTGGTCATGTATAACATCTTTGACACTTTTTATACCAGCAGCATTCACAAGTTTGGTGTGATGACTGCGCTTAGGGATACCAAAAATAAGTTTGAAACAAGACCCCTGAAAGGAAACCAGGGAGGCGATGTCTCTAGGGCCAGAGTGAAGTGTCGCACATCCATAAACTAGGATAGGGCACACGGCCATTTTCCACAGATGAACTTTAACCTCAGACGAGAGGCCGGGATAGGAGAAATGGAGCTCAATAGACCGAAGGCTCTGCGCCGTGCAGCAGAGATCCTGTTGTCAAAGTGGGTCACAGGTTTCAGATCGCTTCTAAAGTTAACACCAATGATTTCTAAACTGTTAGCAATAGCAATTATGTCATCACCAAGGCGTAAAGAGGGGGGTTGTTTCAATGAACACTCCCCCAAAACTATACATTTTGTTTTGACGATTCCAAAAAACGAAGCGCCACTTCTTAGAGTAACTGAAACACTTGTCAAGAAGCACTTGAAGTCCGGGAACACTAGCAGCAATTAAATTTATATCGTCAGCGTATGCTGTGTTATTAAAAAGATGTTCAGCTATCCTGACACCACATTCAGTATTGGAAAGATCACACAGCAGGTCATCAATAAACATAGTGAAAAATATGGGTGAAAGAACACTTCCTTGGCGGATACCTCTAGTAATCACGAAAGTAACAGTCTCCACTCCATGCCATCTCATATTTGCCTTCAATTTGAAGTACCAATCGTATAAAACTAACCAATGGCACAGCGGAATTTGTGGTTAAAGTTTATAAAATAGCCCTGCATGCCAAACTCGATCAAAACATTTTTCTGCATCGAGGGTGCAGGTAAAAACTGGAATCCCTGTTGTATTGAAATATGTTGCGATATCGTGAATAAAAGAACAGGCAGTGTCAATTCCAAGGGATTCCCTGAAATCAAATTGTGTATTGCCACAATTGTCAACCTTAGGAATCAGTAAAAGTTCGAAAATCTTGGAATAAGTAGTACTTATAGTAATTGGACGATAGTTAGCAACAATATTAGGGTTTAGATTAGGCTTTTTTAAAATAGGAACAATAGTGCCTATGCACATATCGGCCCCAACAACATACCAACGCAACATGGTTGTGAATAGCGAAGCTAACATTTGACAGAATTCGTCAGACATACCATACTGTAAAGGCCTGAACTCACTGTCGCGTTTTAACGCCTTGGAAAAAACGCTGCGATTTCACGCGACGGGAAAAGTTACGACAGAGATTTCGTAACCTGTTCTCACTGAAGCTTATAATCGCTGGCGGTGAAAGGGTGCAGACAAGGGTATAGACTTTCCATACCAAACAGCTGGCACAGACCTGTTGCAACAATGTCTGACTCGGATTCGGATTTTGCCGAAATCATGGTATCGTACCTGTATGCGAAAAGAAAACGAAAGCGCAGGCAATTGTGGCGAATTTAAAGAAGGCTGGTTTTGGGTGCCATGTTGGTAACCTCTTTTGTGGCGTCTTTGCCTTCGCAGACGACCTAATCATGCCTGCACCCTCATTACGTGGGTTGAAGAAAATGTTGAGTACAGCAAGTTGTTTTTCAATTGACTTTAATATTTCGTTCAATGCATCAAAAAGTAGATTTTTAGTTTTTGGGTTAGATGATCCACCAAGGGCATTGTTTTTTGAGGGCACACAGATACTATTATCTATGGAGGAAGAACACCTCGGTATTATTTTGGGTCCTCGTGTTGATCGGAGAAGAGTAGAGCTTTTAATAAATGACTTGTACAAAAGAACTAACATGTTAATGGCACAGTTCATATTTGCCCATGCGCATGTAAGGTACGCACTTTTCAAAAGTTTTTGTATGTCTTTATATGGTTCTCAGCTTCTGGGCTTGTCTAAGCCTTATATGGAGGAATTGTTTGTTGCGTGGCGGAAGTGTCTGCGACGGGTTTTAAATCTACCATACAGGACTCACAATGATTTACTGCCGTGCATTGTTCACGACTTTTGTATTGAAATTGAATTAGAAAAACGGTTAATGAATTTTATGGGTGGTATGTCTTCATCTAAGAATGTATTTGTCAGCTTGTGTTTTAAACTTGTGTGTCAGGGGAGTGAATCTTCACTGGGGAGAAGTGTCAACATGTTGTATGCAAAATATGGGTTAGATAGGAACAATGTGGACAGCTGGGGAGATATGTTGAGGGTTTTTTATATAGTGAATGATAAGAACGGGCAAAATAGGTTAGCGGAACAGATTAGCGAATTGATGGTCATGCGAGACGTAGGGGATGCGGCGTTTAATCATAGGGAATTAACAGAAATGATTGATTTTCTGTGCACTAGTTAAATTCTTTGAACCTTGATTTTTCACGGATATGTAAATAGACCGTTGTAAACAAGCACCTAGCACCCAGCACAAATCTGTAAATGCACCACATGTGTCAGAACTATTTCTCGACGAATAAACACACATATAATTGTTTTCTTCAGATACCTTCCTTCTTGTCAACATCTTTATATTCTGACAAGGATTTGTCATAAAACGAAGGATGTTTTTCGATTTGAATTATCAATCTCTCTATCAGGTCTGAAGACATGGTGCCAATGGGTTTGGGAGACAATTCCTAACTGCACACATGTACCGGCATTGCAGTGACAAATGCCTATCTTAATACCACAATTTAAACCTCTGTCAACCTTACGATTTATATCACGAGACCCCACGATTCGCGGCGATTATACGCTTCGGTTGCTAATTTTGCAACGTACTTTTGCCCGAGCGCGTGGAACGCCGCGTCAAAAACAAGGTATTTTGTCGCTTCGCCCAAGTGGGAACACATCTATGGAATTCAACAGATACCATTTGTGGCGCTAATCGCGGCGTTTTAACGCAAAGTCGAACGCCGCGTAAAAACGCGACAGTGAGTTCAGGCCTTAAATGTTCCGCAGTGACATTGTCTGTGCCGGCAGATTTGCCACGCTTGAGCTTAGAGATAATTTCCCGTATTTCATATAAAGTGACAGAGCAATCACAGGACACATCATAATTAATGAAAAATGTATCGCTGACCTTCTTACTAATTTCCAATTGTTCAAGGTCAAGATCGTTGTCATCATTCATAATATTACTACAGTGTTGTCACAGGTCGCCAGCAGACAAATATGATAAACTACAGTTTTAGAGGACTGCTTTCTGAGAGCGCTCCAGAAACTTGATTTATCCCTGGCGCAGTAAAGTCTGTTGAGGTAATTCAATGGTTTGTTATGAACAGCCCGCAGACAACGCTGGGAGGCACTACGAAATTGGTTTTTTTCTTCGTATTTCCAGCAATCGAATACTGCACCCGACCTTTGTCGGCCATTGTCAATCCAAAGGTCCCACCAGAACCTTTTAATAACCCGCAGGTAGCTAAGGTCAGCGCACCAATGGGCTTTCGGTTTAAACGACCGCTTAGAGTAACATCCAGACTTCACAGAGGCGCCCATTATATTATCGTTAAGCTTTGCTAACATTTCATTCACATGAGCCTCCGCGGCCACACGGTCAAAGATTGCATTTACATCAGACATGTTCATTACACGAAGTTTCTCCCGGAGAATTTCATTATATTTTTGGCACTGGGCTGGTCGATTCCAAGTAACCGACGGGCATGGGTTTGTTACGGCAGACCACCACAAACAGGCCCACCTGTGGACACACACACCTTGAACACTGTCTTAAGGAAGATGATCGCCCAGGTTACCCTCCTCTAAACTAACTATCGAACACTCCAGAATGTTTTGGCAATCCATATTTGACGCCAAGATGTGGTCGATCCAAGTGAAGACACCCCGCTTTACATTAAAGAAGGTGTATTTGACAGACTGTTCAAACTGGAAGTCAGCTACTTTAAGACCATTTTCGGACATGAAATGATATAAAATTTTTGAGAAACGATTAAAACCATTGGTTTTAAACCAGCTCCTGCATAGACTTGCCTCTAAAGGCAGCGGAGTATTGAAATCTCCACATAGCTTGATTGGATCTGAACTGCCGTATTTATCCAAACAGACTTGCAATGCATCCAGACACTCATTGAATAAAGGATGGTTATTTTTATCAACGTTACTGTCGAAATATGGCATGTACACATTTACCACCACCTGACACAGAACACCATTGGAGTCAGTCCCAGCGACACCAATCAAGCGATCACTGTCAATTTCTATCTCATGCCAGCTTATACTACACTGTTTTCTACACATGATGGCGACACCACCAAACGGCCGCCCTGAATAATCTGGGTCAACGTCACACATACCAGATTTAGCGAACAGATGATACTGTGTTACGTCGGGTTGGGATCCATAGTACCCAGCGCGTCAAGCTTGGAATTCAGTTGGTGAGGCCTGAGCCATATTTCACTGAGACAGAGGATATCATAGTTTTGAAGCCGGCTGGCAATGTAAGAACAGTTTGATTTGAAGCCGTGGCAGTTATAAGTCTCGCAGCTCAAAACACAATCCTCAGTATTGTTCGTACTCCTCCCTTGCCCATGGGTCGTTGGGTCTGGGGTAGTATCCATACGGCTCGTATGAGGTGTAGTATCCCTCAGTTTCGTACACGGCATTTGAAGTGCGTCTGTCTTGGTTCCGCCTTCCTGAATGTCCCACGTGACGTCCTTGGTCATGGGGCCTGCCGTGGTAGTCAGACCTCCGCTTGAATTGACGATTGTTTTTGTTTTCGTGCCGATCCCGGAAGCTAGCTCCAGCCTCTCCAGCCGCCTGGAGATTACTGGAAATCCGCCGAAAGGGCTGCGCGGAGACCCCGGTAGGCCAGTTGTCAGCACCAATGACCTGGTATGTAAAAGCCAGTGTCCACCAAAGCGGCAAAGCGGAAAGCCATGCGCCTTTAAAATGCGTTGGTTTGCCTTTTCTTTTTTCATTAAAAATCACTTGTTCTCCCTTCAACCAGAGTCTGAAAGACTCTGCTTCAACGCAGCTGATTTGGACATTACACATTGTTGTTACTTTACCTATGCACTTTTCAATTTGGCCCTCCGTACAGCGGGACATCGCCATAATTGCCTACGACAAGTTTAGATAGCCAAAGACATGAAGTGAAGTACTGATCGTAGCTGCGGGATATTATTGGACTACCGCAGCGGCAGCAAAAAGAAACTATACGAATGGAACGTTGTGTTGTCTACTCACCAGTGAACGGGATTTCGGCTCCTTCCTTGGCTTTCCATCTTCACCAGTTATGAACACGGGGACGTTCTTGTTGAAATTATCTCTGCGGCGTAGGGTCAACCTTCTCTCCTTTCCTGGTTGGTCAATCTTCAAGTTCACGATCGGAGGATCAGCTTCCCCGCTTTGGTCGAGATCTCTGATGAACACACGCTCGTCATCTTAAGGGACAGAACAATCAGAAGTTCAAATGATGAAAAGCCGAGAAAACTGTGACGAACTTGGATTGGATTCGTTTGCAATAATGCTCTATCCAATCAGTTTCGCATTTGTGAATTTCGGCAATTTTCTTCAATCTCATGACAGGTTTGAATTCATGGATAAACTGTCAATATTTCAAAATAGTCAGGGATAGATTCTGTTAAAATCGACACGGACACCAATTTCGCTGTGATTAAACACGTGCTTCAAATCGCAGTCAAATACGCGAACTTCACCAAAACAGGCTATGACTAACCTCTTTATAAATGGCTTACCTATATATCTGCTGCCGACAACCGCCAACAGGGCGCACAGGCAGATAATAACGGACTTCATGGTTTCTTCAGTGTGTCAGGTCGGTCACCCAAGTGAAGATGAGACCGCGTCTCATTCCTTTTGAAGGGCTGGACAGTCATTGTTGGTTAGTGCTTTTCTATCACACTTTTGCTTCCGGGGATTTGCATTCACAAGATCAATATTACCATAAACTAATCAGGGTAAAGGTCTGATATCCCTAAGAGCGTTTCTCGCGCTGTGATTGCGCGATGCGGCAAAACTTAATCTGTTCCACACCAGTGGTTACTTGGTATTAATTAAAAATACCCACGGCGGGTAGTGCGGTTGGTATCATTAATGACACGTCTGCTTAAAAAAACAGCGCTGGCGAGTAATCTCAATGACCAAATCACCGCTGACGCACAAGTAGTTTTGCAGCGGCGAATACCGCATCAAGAAAAAAGCTCGAAAGGAATGGTCGGCTTTTTACTGCAGTATGTTTGTTTTTTTCTTCTGGTTCATCAGTAAAATATTTTTCTGAACGTATTTGATGCTTTTCCAATTTTTTTTCAGCTCTTAGATAGTAGAAAAACGCGTTATTTGTTATTTTCAGTACGCACAAGTCCTGGCGCGAAATAGAGTGACTCAACCACATATAACAGAAGTTGGTCGTCGATTTTCAAACATGGAATATTTTATTGATTAAATTTGTTTGTCCATACCAACAATCAAATGTGTGTAATTTATGACTGAAACAGACATCTCATATGAAAAACCAACTGTTGAAAAAACAATTGCCTCGTTAAAACACTAAGAAGTTCCTAGCCGAAGATCCTACCATTCCAAAATTCTGGTCAAGGATTACAAAAATAAAATCGTTTAGAATCAGGCCCCGGCAGCTGCCGCCTCAGCGCCACCACGCGGGGCCTAATGGTATTAGGGTAGGCGCGAAAGACCTTTCCCACCATGTGAGATCCGAGTTCACATCACCCCGTTATTAAGACGCAAGGTCATTTCCATTTATCCTCGCAGTTGCGGGGTAATCAAGCGCCATCTGCGTGTCGTCGGAAAAATTGACATCAGCACCAAGACGTCACAGGGAAGATCCATGACTCAAGAACGCGCCTTACCAGTGCATCGTTCCACATGGAAAGGATCGACGCATGGAGAGCTAACTCGGGTCAAATCGGAGTCAACATCGGAAAAGCGTAATAAATCAGTAAGATTTTGAATTTTTCCTTTTTTGTGCAATTTATGGATGAAAATTACTTATGTAGAATAGGAGGTGACTGGGCAGCCGACAGCTGGGAAATATTGCAGAGCAGTGAAAAGGTATTATTATCGTGATGACCAGGCAACTAAAGAGTGACCTCGCATCTATAAAAGGTTCATTCGTTTTATTGTACGTTTATGTTTGAAATAAAGCAGTAATAACCAGCAGAATGTTTGCAGTGTGAGACATATGCGCGCTCATCCAATAAGATATTTTGAATGAATACGTTATTACAGCACTGGTAACGGATAAAATTGATCCTTATGGTAATCAAAAATTTGATTCACGTGTAAATAAACTAGCCTACATGCACACGAATGTTATTAATTTGCTTAACGATTTAACTGACTGGAATTGAATTTTCGTCAATAAGAACGCGAATTTAATTGTTTTACAAACTATCATATCCGCCGTTGAGTCAATTTGCCTCTGCGCACTGGTCAGGATATTGACAATTAAGATACAACGATCGTGTTTTAGTATCCTTTAAATTGGTGAGTGTCTTTGATATTCATTTAGTTAATTAATAAAATCATTGATTCTTTGCAAACACGGTAGTGGTCTCAGTGCCTGGTGTAACATCTGCCAGGGATCCTTACAGTTCCCCTACAACAACCATCACAAGGCCTGGGGCCTATAACATAAATTGTTTTAATGAGGTTCCATAATGTTACTTTAATAGAAGGAATTAAGTCCACGGTAATGCCACGTCATTAAATACTTTTGTTACGAACTCCCTCTGTGAGTTCAAGTGGGTTGTTGGTTCTATGCAAGATGCGACACTTCTGTGTATGAAGAAACTGAACGAGACTGGTGTAAAATGTAAACAAATAATATAAGTTTGATACAAAACATATACAGGAATTCTATGCAAGAGTCACTTCAGAATGAGTTTCGGCGCGTGTCGACATTATTACGTTTCGCAAAAGGGAGCAGACTTCAGAATATTGAGAAGTTCAGAATATTGAGTTTCCTCAGCATACAGGCTAGACACGCCTTGTGGCTTCAAGAATCATTCATGCACGTGCAGCTACATTCGGTTCCCTCGTGGACGTCTCGTGACACTCCCGAACCATTCTTTCTCGTACAGCATACTATTTCGTTTCAACCGTTGGCGGCACTCGGCTTCAGCACTGACCTGGCTTCCTTGTACCCAGCCTAACTCCGGGGCTCCGTCTCAACGTTGCGAGATTTTTCGTTTGCTCTCAATCACGTTCTCCTTTCTCGGCATCACTCTCAAGTCTGCTCTCCTTAAGCTCCCTGCGCGCGCGGTATTTTAAGTTTCATAACACACCAAAGTTCATGTAACACAAAGTTCGCGCAATCTCTACGGCCAACCAAAGTCGATACAGTGAATAGTCAATCGAGCGAGTAGTTTGGATTGACAGACTGGGCGCATTCACATGATCTTTTCCTAATTTATGCACAATAGTCATTGAATATTCTTGCAGTCTGAGGGAACATCTAAGTAATTTCATGCTTTTGTCCTGGCAACTGTTTAACCACACCAGAGGATTGGCATTAACCTCTACAATGAAATGTCTACCATACAAAAAATGGCGGAAATGGTCAACGGTCCAGACAAGCCCGAGACACTCCTTCTCGATTGGAGCTGAGTTGCGCTCGCGATCTAACATTTTCCGACTCGCGTACACAACAGGGTGCTCGAGGCCCTCATTGTCTAACTGATATAGAAATGCGCCATACCCCGGTCACTCGCGTCGACTCGAACAAAGAAAATCCCTGTCATAGTCTGGGGGTTTCAAGACGGTTGACTCTTGACATTATTTCCTTGAGTCTCATAAATGCGCGCTCGCAAGTTTCGGTCCACCGGACGCGATTTGACTGGCCCTTCTTCGTCAAATCTGTGATCGGTGCGGCGGTTTCGGAATAGTTTGGAATGAAACGGTTGTAGTAAGAAACTAATCCTATGAACGATTGGACTTGTTTCTTTGTTTCCGGTTGAGAAAAATTCTTAATCGACAGAACCTTTGCCTCCACTGGTTGCAGCGAACCACTACCAACCACGAAGCCTAAGTAGTCTAAGGCAGCATTGCATACAACGCATTGTTCGGTTTTAGCGTAAGTCACGCGCGTCTGATTCGAGTGAATACTTCATGCAAATCTCTCATGTGATCTTCTAACGTTTCACTGAATATGATGATGTCATCAACGTAGGCCTCAGCATAATCTAAGTCGCCAAGGAGTTCCTGCATGAGTCTCATGTAGGTAGCGCCACTAGAATGAAGGCCGAAAGGCATGATATTAAAGCAATATGAGCCAAATTTGCAAGTGAAGCAACTTTTGGGTTTGGAACTTCCCGCCAAAGGAATTTGCCAATATCCTTTTGTCGCGTCGAGCGTGGTCAAGTACTTTGAATAACCAACTTTTTCTATCAACTCGTCTACACGAGGAATTGGAAAGGGATCAAATTCAGACGCATCGTTGAGTTTTTTGTAGTTTACACACAATCTGATATCGCCCGATTTTTTGGGACAACCACCAATGGCGCCGCGTACACACTAAGACAATGCTGAATGATACCCATTTCGAGCAATTCAGCGATATCCATTTTTACCTTGCGTTTTAAGGATTGTGGTAACCGATACCCACGCTGCCGAACAGGTCTGTCATCAAACTTTTTTATGTCGTGCTGAATCAATTGTGTTCGACCGAGTTTGTCAGACCAACTCAGTCATTTTCTGAAGTCTTTGCCTCATATCTATAACATATTCAACAACATTTTGATCACCAGAAGATTCATCAGTCCACGATTCCTTCAAAAGTGCCAATGGCCCACGAACCTGGTGCCCGTACAACAACTTGAATGGACTAAAACCTAAACTGGCCTCAGGAACCTCTCGGTATGCAAACAACAAATAAGGCAACATTTTATCCTATTCTTTAGGATTATCACCGGAAAACTTCTGAAGCATTGGCTTGAGGCAACAATGAAATCTTTCCACAAGACCGTTACTCTGCTGGTGGTACGGAGAAAATGTAATTTTCTTGATATGCAGGTTACAATACTTGCTGTGAAACCAAGTTTGACAAGAAATTTGTACCCTGATCTGAAACTATTTCATCCGGGATACCAACCTTTGAAATCATATCAATCAATGACTCGGCAACTGTCTCCGTATAGCTGCATCTCGCAAAGCATAGGTTTTGGAATACCTTATGGCGTAATCACATACCGTAAGAATATACCTTTGACAATGGACCAAAAATATCAATGGCAATCTTGCTGAAAGGTTTTTCAATGATCGGAACTCTGATCAGTTTCGCTCTCTCACTTGTCATCAGAAGACACGTTTTCTGACACTCAGGACACGAACCACAATAATCCCTTGCAGCACCATACAACCCAGGCCAATAGAAATGCCAATAGACGTTGACGAGTCTTTTCCATGCCCAGGTGACCAGATATAGGATTGAATGAGCCATATCAAGAACCTTTTCCCGCATAGACTGTGGAACAATCAACTGATCAATAGTACGGCCGGTTGCATCATCTACAACCCGAAGAAATAGCAAATTATTTTTGAACAAGTAGCCTCCTTTTGCATATCCCCAATACCTTAGTCAAAGTAGGATCTGATTTCTGCAATTTGCCAAAATGTTCAGTACTAACAGACCAAAGAGTAGAAGTATCAATATCTTTGTCTACATCAACAACAGGTGGTAAAGGTGGAGTCTCTCCAATCTCACTATCAGGATCCACACACGGTGCAGTTTGAGGTGCTTCGGTGTCGAGAACGTCCTTTAACACAGGTCGTTCACTATCCTGTTGCTCAATCACCTCTGCTTCTCGGTGTTCTTCCTGAATAGCTTTAGACCTAGTTGTAACACTGAAAGCCATGGGTTTGATATCCCGGCTGGTTGACTCATACAGTAAATGGAACAAATCATGACCTGCCAACACATCTACCGGCAAATTCGGCATGACACCGACAACACATATCCCAGAACCACCCGGACCAGACAAATCAACCTCTATCAACGGCACCTCTTGTTTACTACCATTTGCCAACATGATGCTGGTTGACCTGTAACCATCAACTTTGGGATGTACTTATTCTGCATTCACCAATGACAAATTACAACCAGTGTCAACCAAGAAAGTCACAGGTTACCCGTTCAACTTCCCATTCACTTCAAACTTCTCACAACCAACATATCCTGGCCAAGATGAACTCATACACAAGAAACCTGTTTTCTTCTGAGCAGTACAACTTATTGCGTAATGACCTTTTCCCCGCAATCCCCACAAGTCAAATTGGAGGGCGCCGGTCTCCCTTTAAAGTAACCGTCGTTCGGCCTACCGCTGTCAGAGCCCATGGATTTTCGATTTGTTCCACCCCCAGGGTCGGATTTGTTTACAGGATGAATTGTCGCCGTCTTGTTGTCGGTTGTATGGTCTCTTGTTCTGTTTTTGTCGTACCGTCCGTTGTCACGAGCAGGCCGTTTTTTGGTACGTGTTTGGTAATACAAGTCAGCCAATTTGGTCAAGTTTTCAACGCTTTTGGGTTCGCGGTCACGTAACCAAACATTTAGCTCTGGAGGGTTATTTTTCAGTATTTCCTCCATAACAATACGCTCTCTTAGCTTGTCGAAAGTGTCAACTTTATAGTATTCCAGCCAACGTGCCAGAAAACTATCCAGTTTCACAGACCATTCACGTTACGTTTCGTCATACTTCTTGTATGTATTACGAAACTTGTCACGGTAGTGCTCACCGTTCAATTCGTACCGCTCTACGATAGCTCGGCGAACGGCCTGGTATTCGCCGATTGAGTCGATATCCATCCGTGAATATGCATCACGGGCACGTCCCGTCAACAAAGCAGCTAACCGCGGTGCCCACGAGTCTTCGGGACAGTTATTTGCTTTTGCAAGGCGCTCAAAAGTCGAAAGATAAATTTCATCGTCGTCGCCTTCTTTGAACTTGGGGGTATTGGTCCCCGCTTGTTGTCTCGTGTTGGTTCAACAACGGTCCCGTGACCTGTCACAGAAGCTTCAATTTCAAGCTTCTTCAATTCTAGTTCGTGTGCCCGTTGACGGTCACGTTCGTCATGTTCCCGTCTTTCACGTTCAATGTCAAGCTCACGCATTTTGCGGTCGCGATCAAAGTCAGCTTTTTTAAGCTCGAACTCAAGGCATATTTCAACAGCGCGTCAGCAGAGAGTTGTTGCCCAACGTTGGACTCTCCTGCCTGAGCCATGACCGGATTGCCTTGCAAGTTTTCTTCTTGCTCAATTAGTTGCGCGAGGGTGGTTAACATTTCAGTTCGTTCCATGCCTTCTGGGTTAATTGACCGTTGTGGTGATAGGACGTTAAGTCTTGCTGTAGAGCTTTTCTTCAAAGATTCTGCCATATTGTAATTATAGATGGGCGTTAAGAGAAGAAGAAAATACATGTATTACGATTTGAAACAAATTTGAAGCGGGGGACACGCAACTCAAGTTTAAAAGCGGACTTCGCCATACTACAGCCGATTCAGCCTAAAGTTTACCGTACTTTTTCCCTGGCATTAAATGTACCTGCTTAATTCCTGTTCAAACGTCTGGGGCAGATCAGTTACTCTAACAAGTCTTCCACTCAGAAACTTTCGTTTCACTTGATGACGGTTGTTCTAAGATTGCTGATTTTGGCACGGGTAGGGCATTGTGAAAGTTGCTCGAGCGAAATCCGCTTTTAATATTGAGAGACGCTCTGATTGGGCGTTTTTTTCATACCGTTAACTCTCCACAGAAAGGCATGGATTTCATCAGGGGTTTGAAATATCAAGAGGCGGAGTGTATTTAAAACCACTCATTACGTCAGGATGGGGATCAGCTCACCACACATAATGGGAAGGCCCAAAATACCATTCATGTCAGCCCAAAATACACTGGTGAATAAATAGAAAGTTTGATTATACCATCATAATTTATTAAAGGAATCAATAAATTGCGTTTGTACAATTAAATATGAATGTACGATACAAATATACATGTGTTCCTTACAGACCACCGTATAAATCATAGCAAACTCATCAACTCCGAAATTCCTTTCGGTTTTTTTCTAGATCATCAACGATCCGAGTCGATGGCGGGACTTCTTGAAGCATGTGTAGTATTAGTCACATGACTCCTAAGTCTTTGGCGAGTAAAAGTAAACTCGACCGACATGGCGTGAGTTTTCGAAGTCAGAGAACACGGTGGATAGCCGTAGCGGTTTAGCGACCACTATGTACGGTTCAGCGAACTTCCGTTTTGCCATGATTTTCCAGGTAGCACATATTTTTACAATTTTCAATAAGTTCCTTTTTATGCATACATCATCGGTCGTTGTAGTTTACATCAGTATGCCCATGCGGATGTAACTTCGAGAAACGGAGCTAATATTCAGCTTGAAAGGCGAAAATGTAATGCTGTTCAAAGACATCATTTTATGGCGAAGCCTCTCGAATTGACGCCATTCTTGCAGGGCATTCTTGTACTGCAATGTCAACAGTAAAGACTGAAGAAATAGCTAGTAATATGCATTTCGCATTGCTGAGATACAGTGCAAAATATCTTGACTTCATGAACGGTGTTTAGCGAAACTACTGTACTCTGGTTTAGCAATATAACACACTGAAGGTGTACGGGTGGTATGGTCCAACGATTAAAAATTATTTATCGCATTTCACACGAAATATGTCCCAGACACTCAGTTATAATTCCCAATATAAAATGTAACTTTACTACCAATAGTTGATCGTTTTTGCCTTCAAGGCGCGGGAATTGCCTCCAATTAGCCAAATATTTTACTCTATTTCAGGAGCAATGTTTCTTCACAACTTTTGTGAGAAAACGTCGACCAAAATGCACGCTCTCGTCGCGCAGTATCTCCTCATACACCATCCCGGAAAGTGCACTTTATGCTTGTAGGTCTTGTCGCAATCCACACACTTGTAAAGGTTCTCGCCAGTGCTATCTTTAAGGTGTCTTGTGCTGATTGAGCGCCGTCCCTTTTACACACACGTCGAACACCAGTGCTTCGAACCTTACGAGCTTATTACGAACCGTTGCTCGGAGAACAACTTGTTTGTTGAAAGTTTCGGTAAACTTCTACCATTCAAATTGTTGTTTGCTGATACTCTTTGTTCTGTTTATATGAACCTTGGTGATTATTGATGTTCATGTAGACGAGAAGAACTGGGCTCACCATGCCGGTACCGTGCCATGGACATGGAGTGCTGCAGTATACGTCGGAAACTAAATTTCGACGTTCAAATTACCTTGGTTAAACCGTACAAGGTGAAGTCGCTGAACCGTACTCAAGGGTTTGCTAAACATGTACGGTCATTGCAGAATTCCGAAATCAAAATCACGAAAAAAATAAGAAAAGGGCAGCATTTCGAATGAAAAACCACGGAACACATACCCAGAGGTTGACTTCATAGCTTCGAAGGGAATGTGACGGCCTACCATTGACCAGCGATTACATGGTGCCCTACTAAACTTGTTTAAAATTGTAATTAAATAGCCTTATAAACGACAAAAACGGATACGGACACGCATAATATATGAAACTAGTCGGGCCATGGGGTCACTCCGAGCAAAATAGAACCGAAGAAGCAAGTGTTACAATGCCAATCGCGCGAGCACTGTGAAAATATTATTTCAAAATCCCTTTTGATGATTTATTTTTATATTTAAGTTTAAGGCTTCTTTATCTGTATGCGCCCAGAGATTAGTGCTCGATTTTACAATTATTTGGTGGGCTACAAACGGTTTTGGTCATGATGAAACAGTGCTGACACGTAGTGCTCGAATAGACGGGTCATAGGTCAAACATGATACGTCACCCCCAGATTCTGGTGGTGACGAGTGATATGACGTACACGAGTATCCAGGGTCTAGTGGTGCAGCCATTTTGAATGCTAATCAAGTAGACCCCGGATGTAGAGGTTAGGAAAGATGCTCTGCCTGGAATCATACCAACCTCCCTTGCGCATGACCGGAACTATTTATATCCCTACTAGAATTGGCCGCAATCGCAATCTGAATGTGGGTAAATAGTTTAACCACGAAGCCACAATGCTTTTTGTGGGTTTTTTTATTCCAAAATTTCAAAAGAGGTTATCATATTGCATTTCAAGTCTTTGTCTGAAAACTTTCTCCCTAAAACAAAGTGATTTTGAGGGGTTTTATATGCGCACTATTTTGGTAGCGTAGAGAAAATTGACGTGTGATCAGGTTTGTTCGTGGGGCTCTTGAACAGTTTTAATCGGCTCAAAATTGGAATGGATATTCACTTTAGTAATATTTAACAGGGTAACATCACAGCAGACTCGAAGATCTTTAGTAAATCGTCACATTTATGGCATTTTGTTCGAGCATTCTTCCCGAGTTAATTTGTGTACATTTACACGCAATACAGTACGTGTAATGGAAGCCAATACTGGCAGTGATAATCATCCTCTTGCAAACAGGGCCACAACACGACTTCTCCTTACGCAGGTTGGGAGTATGTATGCATCAAGTGAAGTGGCCTGATATGCTTTGGAGAATGGAATCACCATGCTGCCAAATACGGCACAATCACTATCAAACATGTTTAAGTTATAACAAGTATTTGATTTTACCTTCAATCATAGGTTTTGGCACTTTTGTGCCGAGTTTCATTTGTCTCTGATCCTTGTCAACTTCCGGCTCGGTGGATAACCGTAACGGGTTGGCGACCAAATGTACGGTTCAACGAAGTGCCGCTTATGCACTCTAGCGACGACGTGAGTTGAAAATCAGTAAATGAAATAAAATAGGGAAGATATGAAGTCATGACTGGTGACTGGTTACTGCAATTTCCACGCATTGTCAGTCGGCCCACCTTATTGACTTTGCCTCCAAACACCGTGATAATCTATTCGAGGTAATAATTTATCCAGGTAATATCGTTTGATTCTAGAGGATAAGCTAAAACGTGTTAATGCTGATGCTCCCAGTACTATTTCTGATAGGAATACTATGGCATGATATATGTTGCAATATTCAATAAAAATATTTTTCATGCAATATTGATTTTTGTTCATTCATCGTTTCATTTTTGATGCAATGTTACACTTTTTTATGCAATGTTAAAATTTCCATTCAATGTGTGTTCATATTTGATGCAATGTTACATTTCTTTATGCAATGTTTACTCCATAATTGTTCATTCAATGTTTCATATTTGATGCTATGTTTCACTTTTTCATTCAATATTCAAATTTTCATTTGATGATTGCCCTGATAATTGTTCATTCATCGTTTTATTTTTGATGCAATGTTACACTTTTTTTTCATGCAATGTTCAAATTTTCATTCGATAATATGCATTCAAAGTTTCATATTTGATGGAATGTTTTCAATTTTCTTCATGCAATTACGATTAAATTTTCATGCAATATTATTCATTCAATGTTGGCGCAACCTTTTTCTTTCAATACTCTGTGAAAATATTTATGCAAAAACTGCATTGTGGGTAATCTTAGAAACGACCTTAGCAACCAATCAGAAGCCAGTTTACAATATTATAATTAGATTGGTGATGTCATTACCCAAATATGGTATTTGTCAACAATCAAACATGTGGGTTTGTTGTGATTTGTGACTTGCGTCTTTTCAAGGATTCAGAGTCCAGGTGTGAAGAGAACAAGTTGTGTTTTTATCTAAGTGCTGTGTTCTTTCAGTTATTTTCATAAGGATTACAATACCACTAGCACATTGTACACAACTTTTTCCAAAGTCGTTTGATACGAGCTTGGAGGGAGGCTCTCACGACAATCACAGTTGTATGGTTTGGTCTCATTCATATACAGCCATTGACAGCATGTACACAACAATTGAGCTTTTGGTACGTCTGTCTTATTCCCCGTCACGAGATTAGCCAATCAGCGTCCGCGTTTCTAATATTACCCACAATGCAGTTTTCGCATACATATTTTCGCAAAATATTGAATGAAAAAGTTTCCGCCAACATTGAATGAAAAATTGCCAATATTACATGATCATTTTATGAAATTTAGAAATCGTTATTGCATAAAAAAGTGAAACATTGAATCGAATACGAAACATTGAATGATCAATTATCAGGGCAACTATCGAATGAAAATTTGAGCATTATTGCATGAAAAACGTGAATTATTGCATCAAATGTGAAATATCGAATGAACAATTATCGAGTAAACATTGCATAAAGAAATGTAACATTGCATCAAATATGAACACACATTGAATGGAAATTTTAACATTGCATAAAAAAGTGTAACATTGCATCAAAAATGAAACGATGAATGAACAAAAATCAATATTGCATGAAAAATATTTTTATTGAATATTGCAACATATATCATGCCATAGAATACGGCGCAGGAGTATGTTGATAGCATGTTTACTGTTCTCAATGATAACATCCGTACCGCGGCTCGCGAGTGAATGAAATGCTGTGCGCCAGCTCTTTCAGGCTTATTGGTCAACTGACTTCAGCTAACTTCGTGATAGTATCAAGTCATTTTGGTGGAGGCTTTGGGTTATGAAGGAAAGACCCAGGTATGGTGCCGTCTTCGACTGCTGGAAATTTGCTAAGAAAAGATTCCGCAAAACGTCCCGGTCAGCTATTCGTCATGTGTGTAACAGGATTATTCCGTCATTGAATTGGCTTTTCCGCTCCGGAGACAATGGAAGGTTCTGGAATACTCTTAAGCGATTGAAAGCTAAAAACTGCCAATCCACCCTTACCTCTAAAGACTGTAAGGCATTGTAAGGCAGTGCTCACTTCTGTGATATCATGACTGAATGTTTAGATCTGGACGATGAACAAATAGAAATCAGTAGCCTAGTCAAAAAGGAATTCCGCTCACACAGAGATATCTCTTTTGAATGTGAAATTTCTACAGATCAAATCAAATCAGCTATTTTGTCCATGAAAAAAGGTAAAGCGGCTGGTGTTTAACTGATCACTGAGGAACACTTACTACATGTGATGTCCCTAGTGTTATGTAGCCTTCTGAGTCAGATTATTTCTGTGATGCTTAGTGGACATGTCGTAGGTGTTGACATGCTTATTGGCTCTATTGTCCCAGTGTTAAAAAAGCCAACTCTGGATCCTAATGTACCGGGTAATTATCGACCCATAACTGTCGTCAGCACCTGTTATTCAAAAATTCCAGAATGCCTCATTAAACCGAACTGTCAAAATTGCTGTGACACTCAATTTGGGTTCAGGCCAGGCCTTGGTACTGATCAGGCATGTGCTTATCTACACGACACTGTCACATACTTCAACTCTAACTCCAGTCCTGTAGATATATCTGGTCTGGATGCGGAGAAATGCTTTGACCGTATTTGGCATGATGGCCTCTTGTATATGCTACTACCTCGTATCCCTCTGAACCATTGGCTCATTTTGTATGAATGGTGTACCCGCCTTAGAGCATTGGTTGTGTGGAATGGACATTACAGTGAAGAGTTCAGAGTAACCAGGGGGATCCGTCAGGGGAGTATTCTGTCCCCTCTTCTTTTTATTATGTTCACTGATGATCTACTTAAAAAACTTGTCTGGCATCTTGACAATAATGTAATTACCAATGTCGATAAGTCGACATCCTGGGAGTTTGTAATTTTTGTAATAATTTGTCATAATCTCATCATGTTGAGCAGAGCAGAGGGTCTCTGCTGCTCAACGTAGAGCCTACAGTTTGTTCAGTGCAGGGTTCAGCTATCCTGGGCTCTGCTCAGAGGCCTAAGCTTACCTGTGGAAAACTGCCATTCTACCAATTGCTGCCTCTGGGTGTTCTAGTGTTACCGTGAATAATCATGATCTGAATTTGTTAAAAAGCTTCAAGAGTAATCATATCAAAAGGGTGCTTGGTTAACCTAAGCGGGCGCTTATAGTTTGACTCTTACCAGTCTCCTCCATTCACTCATACAGAGACCACATCGCACTTGACGGGGGTGTGGATATTCCGCCAGTCACCAGTCATCACAGCGTTGCTTTACCAGTTGGCAATCATTCCCGCTTCCACATTTTAGGTTGCTCCCATGATTGCCCTGGCTGCTCCCTAAGCGCTCTAAAAATTCCAAGTGTACATGGTGTGGGAAAACGCCCAACCATGACAGGGTCAACTGTCCTGCAAAGGACGCCACATGTAATTCGTGCGGTATTCTTGGGCACTTTGAAAGGGTTTGTCGGAAAAAGAATGGCCATACTCGGGGCCAACATGTCCTTGTTTTAGAGGAAGCCGGTGTTGAAGGAGCCGAACTGGAATTTTGAGAGAAATTGAAACAAAGCACAGTCGGCCATGGATGGTGGAACTTACTTTGAACAGATCTTCCATATGCTTCAAAGTGGTTACCGGGGCTGACGTAACAGCCATCTCCGAGAAACGTATCGCGAAATCTTCAAACCGTCTCAACTCCTGCCAACAGATAGGACACTTCATGGTCCGGGGCAGAAGAAACTGGAAACAATTGGAAAAATTCATGGAGTTTTACACCTAGATTCTAATAGGATATTATGGGCGTGTGCATACTGGTCAGTCGCATCAGAATATTTATATTGTTAAACATCTCAGTCAAGCATTACATTGGGTAGGCCTGCTATCGAAGCGTTGCATATTCTGTCTTAAGCGAATCTTAGTAGCGTGTCCGAGCAACCAAGTGAACTTGAGAGATACAAAAAGCTGTCCCCCAAAGCTCTTTCCATAATTGGATTTGCTTGAGGAAGCTTACAAAATCTATATGAAAGAAGGTGTGGAGCCTCTTGCAATTAGGACTCCTAGAAACGATCAGTTATCACAAATGGCAAAGGTCAAGGATGAGATAATGCGTATGAAAAAACTCGGTGTAACTACACTAGACCAGTTTATCAACCTACTGATTGGTACGCAGGTATGGGAGTTGTACCCAAAGCTAACTCAGAACACGTGCGCATATGTGTTGATATGCAAAGATTGAATGAGGCAGTGCGTCGTGAGCAGCACCCTCTACCATCTGTGGATCAAACGTTGGCAAAAATGCGCGGAGCGAAAGTTTTTTCCAAACTCGACGGTAATTCATGATTCTGGCAGATCGAACTTGACGAAGAATCACAACTTCTCACGACTTTTATGTCTCCATTTGGTCGATTCTGCTTTCGTCGGCTACCATTTGGAATTTCGTCAGGACCTGAACATTTCCAGAAACGCATGCAAAGAATACTCGAAGGAATAAACGGGATTGTCTGTGAAATGGATGAAATTCTAGTTTTTGGAGAGGATCAAAAGCAGCATGATAAACGGTTGATGGACGTTTTACGCAGGTTAGATAAAGCAGGTGTAACCCTCAACACAGAGAAGTGTGTGTTCTCAGTCCATTCTGTAAAATTTGTTGGCCGTATTGTCGGTGAAAATGGAATCAGCGCTAATCCACTCAAAGTGAAAGCGATTGTTGAAATGGACAAACCAACTAACGTAACAGAACTGCGTAGATTCCTTGGCATGGTAAATCAACGGAGTAAATTCACCCTATAGACTTAGCAAAGACTACTGAGCCGCTCAGAAACCTTCTTGCAAAGAAAATTGTGTGGTATTGGTCGGATGCGCAAGAACGTGCATTTTCAAAAGTGAAATCGCTTCTTAGTTCTACTCCTGTGCTGGCTATGTACAGTCCGTGTGCAGAAACTGTACTATCAGCAGACGCATCATCATATGGCTTAGGCACAATCCTCGCTCAAAAGCAACCTGAGACCCGTTGCTTTATGCACCGCGTGCTATGTCAGACACAGAACAGAGATACGCACAAATCGAAAAAGAAGCGCTAGCCATCACGTGGGCATGTGAGCGAATTATTACATTTTTGAACTTCAGTTCCATATTGAGACTGATCACAAACCTTTAGTACCATTGCTTGGGACCAAGAACTTGGGGGATTTACCCCCCAGAGTTCAGCGTTTCCGACTGCGAGTCATGAGGTATTCATACAGCATTTCTCATGTTCCAGGGAAAAACTTAGAAGCTGCAGACACTCTCTCGTGTACACCTGTGAAATCGGCACCACAGGCTGGTGAACGAGTACTGCTGGAGGAAACTGCGGCATACGTAAATGCAGTGTACCAGGGCATACCAGCTTCCCCATCGCGACTCCAACAAATTCAAAGGTGTCAATAAAATGACCCAGTGTGCCAGGTTATTAGACAATACAGCAAAAATGGGTGGCCAGAGCGCACAAAACTTGCTGCCATCACAAAACCGTACTGGTGTGTAAGAGGAGAACTGAACATTGTTGATGGGCTATGGTTGAAAGGGAGCAGGCTGGTTATTCCTCGAGAAACGCAGGGCGAAATGTTACAGAGGATCCATGAGGGCCACCTAGGGCATATCCAAATGTCCAGCACGCGCAAAAACCTCTATCTGGTGGCCAGGATCAAGTACGGAAATTAACGATCTTGTGAAAAACTATCAGTGACACTTGCATCAAACATCAGCAGAACTTCGATGATAGACATTGTGTTGTTGAGCGGAGTTAACTGTCTCCAGGTAACCATGTTTACATCCGGGGAGACGGTTGTTCAGGCCGCAGTACACTCTTAAGCCTTACATTACGCGCTCATGTAGAGAAGTGAAACCGCCTAGTAAACTGGACTGGTAATGTGTTTTCATAAGACTGTATTGATTCCTAAAATTCATTGTTTTAGAGACAGTGACATTGAACTTGTGTGTCTAGCCCATGTTGTGTTTTATTAATGCTGGTGTATGAAGCACTATCGGGACTCTATATAGACCGTATTTGGTTTAAAGACATTATCTATAATTTCTTGTAGTATTATGAATCAGCTGAAATGGACATTCGATGGTAATGCAGCAGTCATTCAGAACCCTGTGCCCCCCTGGTCAGGCATTCGACACCAATTCGACGCTCAGAGAGATTTGGGAGGGTCAGGATTCGACATTTTTTCACTCGAAGATTTCAAGTAATTCGACAAAAATTCACTTCTGCTGCAAGGGCTACTTGGTCAGAATTCGACCCTTATTTACCTGCATGAAAAATTCAGGAATTCATTATGTGTATAAAGGCTAATTAAAAAAACCCAATGAACCTAAAACTTCATGAAAAATACTTTCTGTCATGTCTTCATTTGATTTCTAATGGAATTCCAAAGAAATATTTGGACTCATTGCCAGTCAGTCCAGCACAATAATGCAGGTAGCAGCATCTAATTCATTGCACTGCATTGTTATGCTGGGGCCAGGGCAGGGACTGACTCAGTGAAAGTATTAAGGGCAGTAGCTTGTGCTTTCGGGGGGGGGGCAGTGGGAGAGTTAATATTCATGTGCTTTTATTCTCAGGAGTATGGTGATTTTTGAGTTAAAGTTCTAGTTAAAGACTTTCATAATGTTTCGTGTTCAGTAGTTTAGGTTTTCGTCAGTGTTTGTTCAACAGTTCAGAACTCATCCTGACGTAATCAGTGGTTTTAAATATACTCCGGACCCCCTGGACACGCCCCTGAAACAACACGCGTGTAGCTACAACAGTTTATACTTTTAAAAGGTAAACATGGCAGATCAAGCGACGAAGGTCACTCAAAGAAATCTCGATATCCGACAGGATGATCAAACGACGATGGCCACTTGAAGAAACCCAGCTGTTCGGCAAGCAGGGCAAATGACAAAAGACAACAGCCACTCTTCTTCCCAAGGGCAACCTTGGCATCAAAGTCATCAGCATCTGCGAAAGGAAAGGCACCTCGTCAAAAGAATGAATAGCAGAGTTCAGGAAAACATGTTCCCGTAGGAGAGGCTCGTGGTGAGATCCTTACCATGTCCCAGAACGAACATGACCTGAAGATAAATAAATAAAGCACTCCAAGAAAGAACCCCAGCTGAAGTTGCAGGTTTTGCATCAGCAGCTTGCTTTACTTAATTCAGGTACACGTCCCTCCAGTGCCAATAGCATCCCTGAACCAAACCTGATTGATCTAAGCGTTAGCAAATTATATTCTAGCCCTTAAAATATAAAGACGCTATTGGATGGCACTCGAACAGACACTTGAAATAGGGACAATAATTCAAGCTCTGTTTTATTTGTTTAGTGTGTTGTAGCATATATTCTGTACCATGATGATGGTTTTGAATGTAATTTTTATGCAAGTTACCGATTGAAGAAAATAGGTATACCTGCAACTGAGGTCTATTGCAAACGGCCAAGATGGTCTTAAATTCCGTTTTCTTTTCGTTAGTATATAAGTGCAGGTACATGGTAGCATTCAAAATAGGGCTTTCTGTCATTGTAATAGAAAAAGTGCAAACCATGATCCTGAATAAATAGAACAGGGCACCTACCTGATGTTCTAGGTAGGTGTTGTAGATGTTCTGGCAGGAGGAGGTCTTCGTCATCTGGCATTGGATCACTTAATTTGATGGCTGCATTATGAAGGACCGCTGTACCTATGATGGCAGTAAGTACTCTCGGTAACTTGATTCTAAGCCCAGCTTTCAGCGAGGGGAAATATTTTTTCCACACTACCTCGAATCAACCGTTAAGGCAATTCAAAATGGTCGACTTGTTCAAGAGCGTCAATCCAGTCCATCTTTTCAGTTCAGTCACTTCTTCAAAAATGACCTAATCTAACTACCCCTCGGTAGGTTTAAAATAATCTTTGGCTTAAACCCCGGATAACAGTTAACCTTTGTTGGTGCCTACGAATTATTTTTTAAACCATACTTAAGCCCAGTTGAGGCCTAATCTGTGGTTCATCCTAGCTGGTCCTACCAGCCGTCAGTCATCCAACAGTCGTTGTAGTACTGTATGTGCCGTGTCCAAAGACAATTTTAAGCCGAAACGTCCGGCGAAGACAGAATGTGACAACGACGACCACAACGTCAGACGCGCAAGCCATCGTCTGCTACCGGAGGAAGAGGTCCTCAAATTTCGATGCTACGTTTTATCCGTATAGGGCGGATTTAATGTGCTTAATATGTAAAGTCAAGGACTTAGTGAGCCCCCTTTAGGTCGGGGGAGCTCCCCCGAACCCCCCTACGAGCATATGTTAAGTGCAAGCTCTAACAACTACAGCTGTTACAATGGGGGGACACCCCAAAACCCCCCTCCGTCGACATAGGTTTTTACCAGTGCGTTGGGGGGAAGCTCCCCCCAAACCCCCCCCCCCCCGTGGACAGTCAACTAGCCCTTCTGTGTCATACTGCTGGAGGGGGGGGTGCGATGGGACCATATAGTTCCTTCCGACACATTTTTGTTTTGGTAATGTAATACATTGTGATTGTCCTTATTCACGGGAATCGGGCGTTTCCAGTGATATACGACACTTAAATGGATTGTCCTCATGCATTCACTTTGGAAACGCATTTTAAAATAGATGTCACGTCCTGTTAATGGGGCACGTCATCATCGCGTACATTTGGGAAAAACTCCCTAACGAGACCGGAGCAGACGGCTGAAAGTAGTTTAATTATTGGCCGCTAGGGTTCAGAATGTCGCTCACCCGAATTTTTCACGCAACTTTTGCTAAATAGAGCTAGTTCTAGTTTGTAATTCATTTTGATACTTCAGATTTGGGTAGTAGACTAAAATAACTTAGTCGTCAGTGTGGTTTTAAGCAGGAAAAACGTATTTGTTTTTCTTAAAGTGCCTTTTTTGGACGGGTGTGTGCGATTGTTTTGTTTTTATGTCACGTGACCTCGACCATGTCGACACAAAATTGAAATAAACCACCCTTTTCTGTCATTATTCAGGACGGATATTTCTCTAATAAAAATATTAATATAATTGGCCAATTTCTTAGGCATATGATGTAGCGAATTCCCATGAAGATTTAAATTTAATTTAACTTAATTTCAACCAATGGGATAGCAACCACCACCGGAAGATCGCGGAGAAATCGGTAAACTCAACGGAGTTAATTCAGAAAAATACCAAAAAAAATTGTTTGTAGGATATACAATATTTACTCTCTTTATTTCTCATCAAATCAGTATATACTCCCACACACACCTCCTAAAGGGGGGCTTATGAATTGACAAGCGGGTATAAGAGGAAACACCAATCTTGACATTGGAGGCGTTGATTTCGTTATTTACAACGATTTCGTCAATGTCATGGCGTGTGGGAGGATGTCGACGGTCTGGTCCCATTTATAATGCAATAATCTTGAAAGTACATTGGTCTCAATGTTTATTTCCCCGTTTCCATGACAAAATCCTACCGTGAAACCTGAAACCACTCGTCCATAACACAAGCCATTTCAATTCGATTCCCCTGATTCTGCAGGATGTTAAATCGGGCATTTCATTTCTTTAAATAAATCATAAGCGTCGCATTTGCTCCTAGCTCTGTTCACCATCCGAAGAATGGCAATATTGCCAATTGGGTCGGACAATCGCGGAAAACCCCAAATATCATACATTTCTTCCTGAATAATTCTTACAGTGACCATTCTCCCATGAAAGACAGTTGCTTACGCCTCACAAAAATTTTTAAAAAATCGAGGGTCAACCATTGAACTTTTGAGATATGTTGAATTTTGCACAAATTAGCGAAAAACGCACCAACTGGCACTGGACGGCATTTCAATACGGGGCCGACGCACATCCCAAGTTCATTGTACAAATACGTCGACAACAGCAGTCAAATGCGTAGTTTCTTGTTAGCCGCCTGTTGAGTAGCGCTCTAGGTTTTTAGAAACTCCAAAAAACATGTCTTTGCCAAAACAACTGCTAAATCAATACTGGCATACTGTGAGGACCAAGAAATCAATGATTTTTTAGGAACTGCGGTTAGGGCTTGGCCGCGCATGAATACAAAAAAAACTCCCTAATGAGACCTTAAACTATTCACGCTTATTAGACAAATCCTACACTTGGGTCTTGGGATCATTATGCTTATCTCCGGGCACAAGTACCTATCCTTCTCCTGTTGTGTTTAGTTTCCTCCCGACATTCTCCCCACCTATTTTCTATACTGCGTCAGCGTCTGTTGGGTCAACTGCCATGATGGCATCATCCTAACTATACCCCCCCCCCTCCCCACCACTAACTACTCTCCATCATTGACATTGTGCGCTAACCAACTGCTTCTTCGGTCAACTGCCATGATGGCAGCATCCTAACTATATACCCCCCCCCCCCCCCCCACCACCACCACCACCACCAGCGCCACCACCACCCGAGTCTTCTCGCTCACCAGCCTTATTAACGAAGAGCTCCCTGTCAAGGCCTGAGCCTTCCTCATATTTAAAATATAACGTTTTATGAGAGAAAGTGGCACTAATTCGGCCAGAATAAGATTTACAGTCTGAACTGGGGACACAGTTATGGTGTTTGTGGCATTTGTATGACACACCCAGTATACCGTCATGATAGTCGCGGATAATGTTCTGCACAATTTCTAATGAGTCAGTGAGCATGGCGCTAAGAGCCAGTTTGTAAACCCGAGTATAGTCAAATAAATACGTTATTAGAGAGGTTTCGAGCCATCACATTTAGCTGGCCGACTACGTTTAGGTCATCAGTTTTTGTGGTCTAGTGACGTATACACAGATTATTTCGAGAAGACCTATCTGGAACTACAAAGATAAAGGTGAACGTCAGACGAGTAGAAAAACAGCGTGATTCTATCAATAATGCGATGATCCATGATTAATCGGTCACATAGATTATAATTCAAATGAATTATTGATTTCCATGTTCATTTCATGTGCGGCATTATTTGGTCCTTTGGTGTAAAATTTGGCTTTTGAATGTACGCATGTAACCGTTCAAAATGCCTCGTTTCTTTACAAAGAAAGGCGGGTGCAAAAGGTGTTTCGAAGTCACACGGTTTGGTGAACGATGACTATTAGGTAATCAGTTTATGCTGTGCTGTGACGTATTACACCCAGTACTATAAGTTGACGGGTTAAGATCCATAGCAAACGACCAGTAGAGAGCTGGATACACACAACATAGAAACGGTTAGTAAACATGGTACAAATTGCTTGAATAAATTTACCAAATCAAATTTATTGCATACATTTATTTATTTGGGCATGTAGGCCTAACATTTCATGCACTGGGAATGATGTGGATGTTGTAGACCTACTAGTATTTCGCTTTTGAAATGCCGAGACAAGCAGAGGAGCCATGTGTAGGCCAGGAATGGTTGAACACAGGCAAAGGGTTCCACATAGGATCTATAAAAAGCCTAGGATTCTATGAAAATTCATTATACACAGTGTGTCCCAGAAAGTTTTCGCTCATTCTTGTCAAGGAATGAGGGACACACTTTCTGCGACGCCCTATAAAGGCGGGGCCAACGAAAATGGTAACTAGGATTTCCATATAAATGTTTGGAAAGAAAAATATTATTTTTGGGGTACTAAAATAATTGTGATTATATTTCGGAGAATGGACGCTGGCGAAGGGACATCGGCCGCAAAAGCCAAGCCGATTCGCTTTTATCCAGCCCTGGATATTTTTCTGTTAAGAGAGATGGTTGCAAGGCAACCATCTTCAAAGGTTGGCTGGGATACTCTACATAAAAATGTAAACGCAGCCTTGCAGCAAACAAACCTTAACCATTATGTAACCCTCCGAGCATGCAAAGACAGGGTTCGAACCTTACAAGAGGCATATAGAAAGGACGAAATGAATTCCCTGAGGGCGTAAGTATGTTTCTAATTTGCATCATTGCCATGTTTGTAAAGTGATTTTTAATGTAAAAGATAATTTTAACATTCAGTTTTGCTCCAAACAAATCTTGAAAAGTCTTGGGGTCTGTTTACAAATTTCTATGGTGCCACAGAAAGTTTCTTCCTTGCTCCTGGTATAAACAAATTCTGGGACACTCTGTTTACAATTTATATGGAAATACAATAATTTTTATGGGGAAGTTTTGCTTGTGTAAAGCACTTCATTCTGTACAGTCGTTTTTCTTTCAGGTCCGGAACTGATGAGGAGTTCAATGAGAGAACCCAGCTTCTGACCGAGCTGGCCGAGCTAGTTGATGAAGAAAAGTCCAAAAAGGCGGCAGACAAGACTGATACTGATATGAAAGACAAGCAGGGCAAAGACATTCGCAAGGCTGCTATGGAAACACTTGTTCAGACAAGAAAGAAAAACGACAATGATGAACAACAAGGTTAGTTAGACACAGATTCAGGCCTAAATTTTACTCCACAGGTTGCAAAACGTTACTGGTTTTATGTGGAAACCTTTGACTGCATGGGAGTAGGTGTGATTTAAATTGTAGTCATAGGAATGAAGGTCCTAGGAACAATAGTAATGGTATAGATCAGGAATTTTTGTTCCCGCATCTATGCTACAACAATATAGTAACCCACAAGAATTTAATTATGGTAATTTTGTTTTCAGATGAACATGCTACCCCACCACCACCAAAAAAACGGTGTGCTGATACATCCGCAGATTATGTGCAGTACCTTAAAGAAAAATTGGAATTGGACAAAGAACGGTTCAATGTCGAACGCATGGAAAGGGAGGCAAGGGTCGAGAAAGACAAACAAATGATGGAATTGATGATTTCTTTTGCAAAGAAATCATAAGGTGTTAAAAAAGTGTACCCCCCCCCCCCCCCCCCAGCTCTCTAAATCTCATGGAGTGAGTTTCACTCCATATTGGGTCCCGGGAAGGCCCACTCCATGAAATGGTCCTTCCCGGGACCCAATATGGAGTGAAACTCACTCCATGAGATTTAGAGAGATGCTCTATTGTCTAATATTCCTGGCTCATCACTCTAAAAACGAAAGAATCGTATTTGTGTCTAAAGAGTTGTTTTAACTCCCAAAGAGCGTGTGTGGTCAGTTTTCTTTGAAAGAGCACTAACCACACAAGCTGTTAAAACAACTATTTAGATGAAAATGCAACTCTTTAGTTTTTCGATCCAAAGTACAAAATATAACTTGCCATTATCATTTCGAATGTACATGTACAGTCCTTCAAAAAAGTAAATGGACACACAAAAATCAAATTTTCTTGAAAACGGCTGGTGATAAATCGATGCGGTTTGCTGCATTTGATAGGGCATTTAGTTGTGCATCATGATATCTACCACTTGGAAATTTGCTATTTTACCTATAAGTCAATTTTTTCGATTTATGAAAGGTCCCAAAATCAACTTTTTTATCACGCATTTTTTGGGGGCAAATTTTATATTGACTGGAAGCTTCTGTTGAGTTATGAGTGAATATCTAAGAAATTCCACAGTTTTCACTTGAATCTGCAACTTATTAACCCAACATCCCATTTATATTGAAATTGCTGACATTCAACATGCTCATCGGGCCTATTCACAAAAACTGAATTCAAAATTTTGGAGCGTGTGACCGGGTTCAATACACTAGCATGTTCGAATTCAATAGGCTTGGTGGTGAAGATCACCAGGGGGTTTCTCCAAAGTAATTCCAAAGTCAATAAACAAGGTGCAAAATTTTGACATAAAATGCTGTTTTCCCACCAATTAACACAAGATATTTTCATCACCTTGATGGGGACGTGGGTTTTTCATCATGTTGATTCATCCTATCAAGAAAAAGTACGAAAAAAATCGGAAACGAAAAAGTTGATTTTTGGGGCCTTTTGTAAATCAATAAAAGTCGGTATTAGATAAAATGGCTAATTTTTATGTGGTAGATACCATGATGCACAACTAAATGTCCTATCAAATGCAGCAAACCGAATCGATTTATCACCAGCCGTTTTCAAGAAAATTTGATTTTTGTGTGTCCATTTACTTTTTTGAAGGACTGTACATGTATGTTACATAAGGCCTATATATTTTGGCAATAAAGCAGTCATTGTTCAGACCTTTGTGTTGGACTTTGTTTTCAAACATTTCAGACCAGATAGTTCTCCAAGGTTGGAGGATCTAGGTGGAAGTACTGACTGGTCTGGTTACCATAGAGACATGTGCGGCAGTTGAGGAGCAGGCCACCAACCATGTAGTACTTGGCCACGGGAGACAAGAGAACCTTCAAATTCTTCCGAAAGTCAAAAAATGCAAAATTTCGGACCAAGTTCCCAAATTCCCATTCCACACACTCGCGCACGGAAGACATCCTAGTGTTGAATTCTTCCTCTCCAGCCATTAGATTCGCCCCTCTGAATGGACTGAGAAGATACCTCCTGATCGGATACGCCGGGTCCCCATAAAGCGAAAATGGAACACCACCTCGATCGGTTGCATCTCTATACTCCATCTGTTCCATCAAGTGACTTTCACGAAGTAAGGCACAGTCGTGCCTCCGTCCTTCCATTGGACCATAGAGATGTCCTATCAAGCCACATGGTAGGACCACCGATTGAAATTTAAGCGCATGTATTCGTTTGTGGCCTTATAACAAACACGCTGGTGGATTGTTGGCCTACAAATCGGGCGTATGGTTCCATCAACAAAACCAATGCAGTTTCGCAGTGGTGCGCCTTTCTCGTGAACTGCGTCTGCATGTACCTGGAGTTGTGCAGGGTCGAACCATGGGTTGTCTAGTGTCCGCAAACGGTGCTGATGGTCGTTATATAGAAGATCAACTGTGTGGTTGATGATCATGGAGAGGGAATATAAAGGTCGGCCAAAAAACTGTTCCAACTCACAAAGTCGATTTGGATACGCAAACCTTCTTAACACCATGCACAATGCGTCAACTCCACTGCAACTAGTGCAACCATTCCTCACCGTAATCTGTTCAGGGAGTCCCAGCAACACAGACAGGCGAACTATGTCGTCCTTCCAAAAACGAAAGTTTTTCCAGCACTGGAACATAGTTTGGTCCGCCAAGTTTAATCTTGGCCACGCATGATCATAAGTTATGCCTCTTGGTGGGTCTAAATTTTGATTGGCTAGGAGAAAATACACAAACTCGTCATCCTCATCTTCCATTGCCATTTGCATCAAGTCCATGTTGTTGGCCATCCCTCGAATCTACAAAGTATATAGGCCTAATCGTAGGCTTAGAAGAATGTATATTCTAAAAGGCCTTAGTCACAGTATATCATTGTTTCTAATACAAAATACATTACGCCTCGTTTTGATCGGAGCGGTCTTGGTATCGTAACCAATGACCGCCTGGGTAGGTATAAAATTCTGAATTTTAGCAGACGAATTATTTTCACCAAGAAGCAACGACTCAGCCCCACAAAACAATGTCAAGAACACGAGATTTTGAAGTATTCCCCGATATATTGGGATTTGTGAAGTAGGGAGGATACCCGAGGACTCTTTCGAGGTCGTCAGTCAGGATTCAGAAGAGGTCAAAGACGAGGAAATGGTAGAAATCGAGCTAGCAGACTGGGAATTCCCTTGCTGCGTGACGTCATCTTCACGAGCAACAATATGGCGGAGTTCCGGACACCAGGCTGGATCATTCTTTGACGAAAACGGAACATATATACCTTTCAAATCGTATTTAATTTGTTTAATATTGAAACTTTTTAGAATAGAAATTAATACCTCGCTGTCGGTCATTGGTTGTATAATCAAGACCGCTCGGGTAGACCTCAAATTACGTCCAAAACCCTCGGCGAAGCGCCTCGGGTTTTGGACTGCATTTTCGGTCTACCCGAGCGGTCTTGATTATGCAACCAATGACCGCCAGCTCGGTATTAATTCCTGAACCCTTAACCTATAGGCCTACCTAATATAGGTCTGCATGTATGTACATGTACCCCTAGTGCAGACAGGGCCGACCGCATAGAAACTCCGATAGTGAAGCCGTGTTAATTGTCCTAACAGGGCCTGACAACATATACGGTAACAGAGCCAAAATATTGACCGCATAGAAACGCTGTTAAGATGTTGTTAGTGAAGCCCTCTGTTAGACTATCGGTAGTGTTACGAGACCATTTGCCGGGCCCAAGGTTGATGTCCATTACCATAAGATCTATTGTTGCGCTTTTATTGGCTCACTGTCTATAGTGACCATTAAAGTTGCATGGGTTTTTTAACCTCATTTTGCGATAACCTCGTTTGTCCATAAGGGCTGACCGATTCGGGCGCAATCGGCATCATTGGCTGTGTTTGGCATCATAGGTGTGTCTCGTGAAGTGATTTTGGACAACAAACCATCGTATATATCTGTTTTTTTCGTTTTTCCATGTAATTTTGCCACGCCCCTTTTCCAGGGTGTTATTCATATTGATTTATTATGGTCATATGTACGTACATTCGTACAAGGGGACGAGCTTACTATGTTCCAACAAATCGAGTACATTCGCAAAATGTTGATTTTTTGGAAGCGTGTGAGTAGTGCAAATCGGCCACAAACAATTTATTCCATTTGATTCCATTTGATTCCATCGACAAATATTTAAAGAAAAGAACGAATATCGTGCCAGTTCGATAGTTTCAGGTTTTATTAGTAAGGTTTGATCCGGGGGTGTGATAATGATATGCTACATTAGCCGATAATCAACCTGGGATCGATGAAGTATTGCAGGTGTATGACTGTATGCAACTTAGCTTATGGTGAGCATTCGGAACGAGGTAATCACCGTAATTACCGTCATCCCCGTCATCCATTAATGTTTACATCGTTCACTGCTTGCTTTCCGTACAAAATCAGTAAGTTTTCAGATGTCGAGGTGATGAAAATACTCATCGAAGTGTCAATTAGTTATCTGTGAATCGCTGGCAGCATTGGTATGACCTGGTTTGGGTGACACTGACTGACAGAGTTGCACTTGCAGCCTGATGCGGATGGCCGGTGAATTCTGAAGTCAACGTATACGTATAGGCCGGACATCCTAAACAGCGTCCACCAGCGTCCACCAGCGTCCACCAGGTTTCAAAGTTATCAAAATTATATTTTCTTGACATAAATCAATAATATTATCAGTGCAGTGCCCTAGTAAGCGCGCAGCGCCTTTAGGTTGGGGAAAAACCCCCCAAACCCCCTGGTTGGGAACCTGCTATAGTTCCTTCCGCCAATTTTTTGTTTTCTCCGTGTATCTCTTTAGCAGTAACTCAACTCCATCATCATAATAACCGGCAAAGAAATGGACTATGTCCGGACTATCGTACTCTGGCACTCTGGCAGATTCTAATGTAAAGTGCAAGCTCTATTGAACTCGCGCAACTGTCGACATGGAGAGCACCCCCCCCCCCCCCCCCCACCCCCGTCCTTCTGACATGTTTTAGCCAGTGCATTGGGGGATCGAAGGCCCCTCAAACCGCCTATTGGCCTCTCAATAAGTCCTTCCGAGCTGCTTACCCCGGGGCGCTCGAGTGGAACCCCCAAACCTTCATGATGGTGCAGTCCTTTGACACGTTTAACCCAGAGCGAGGAAGAGGTACTCCTTTGATGGTACCCTAACTCCAACCCTCAACCATCATTATCCTTCCTTTCACTGGCATGATATTGGCAAGACTGCCAAGAGGTCGTACTGGTGGCTTCCTTGAGACAATTGCTTGTGGTCGTACCTGAGCAACCAATTCAAGGGGTCAGGGATCAGGTTTTTCCCCCACCAACATGTTGCCGAATGGTTAATGCATAAAAAATTAGTTGGCAAGGGTTTTTGCAGGCCAAGAGACTGGAAGACACTTGACTCTTGAGGAACACCAGACCCCATAAAAACATGCATTCCTCCTTAAGGTGTCTTCGGATCCCACCACGGCCCATGTGGAATTCGTTCAAAAGGTTTATTGAAATCTCAAAATAATTTTTTTTTTTTTTGGAACGCCTGCCCGTCTTTTGGTTCATTATTTCGGGATTATATCCATTTTAAGCATCTTTTGGATATTATTATTAAAGTCTCAAAAATCAAAACACATATGTCGGGGGGGTAAACCCCCAGAAATTGAAGTTTGATTAAAAAACAGTGAGAATAATCGTGTGGTTCTCTCTCGGAGCTCAGAATAGTCGAGTTGCTTCATTCGCGCGTTTATCTCTTCTGGCGGCCATTTTAAGTCAAATTTAAGCCATTTGAAACGAATCCATGGACTTGAGAAACATTGTGTACATTGGATACGTCGTATGCACGTTAACCATAGTAGCGCTTCGCAGAAAAGCCGGCTTTTCTGCTGCGCGCTTAAAATAGGTTATTTAAAACATATTTTGCAAGTTTTATTGCAATATATTGAAAAATAAGTGAATTATCTGTGCTAGAAGGCTGTAGGAAAAACCCGGAGGAAAGGCTGGCGGTATGTTTCTTCTGGATTAGGCCTACCCACAAGTATGTCTGTGAATAATTTAACAATCTGTAATGAAAAAGGTGAATTCACTGATGACGGCTCATCCAAGGCAACCAATTTGGCCCCAGGCTTTGGCCAGGCTTATTTGCCTTCTCTTCCCAACAGCTAGCGATGGATATGAAAACTCCCTGCACTCCTTCGTGTACGTGGTGAAGTCTTTTCAATGTATTTCACTATTTGTAAACAAAGATTAGATTGCTTATGTAAACTCATTCTTATCATGTACATGTATTTTGCAATTAACGTAGCGAGAAGTCACCACTATAACAGATAAAACTTACATCAATACGCCTGCATATTTCACTGGTAGAGTAACCTGGCCCACTAGCACTGGCTCCCGGCCCCCTCACTCAAAATTTTTTGTGACCGCATGCGCGTACGGGAAATGTACGGAAAAGGGTCACTTTTTCAGGTTTGAGGTACGGAGAAAACCCCGTTCAAACCATGAAGAAAGGGTCAATTTTGCCGATCAGTTCCGTTCAATTTCTGTAAAAAGGGTATGCTGAGAGTCCCATTAATGTGCGCCCCGTATTTTAGGGTCCACACCCCGTATTTAAGGGTATCCTTTTTGTTCCGTAAACGACCACGCCGCAGACACGTGCTTTCTCCCGGTTTTTCTCCATCAAAAAAAGGGTGGTAAAAATCAGTCCTGTCCCCTACTTAAGGGGTCTATCATTTTCTGTGTTCCCTACCAAAGGGGGTCACTCTGAAATTCTGGTACAAGCATAGGTACCCCCTAAATTAATGGAGTGAGGGGGCCGGGCACTGGCTCCACCATGTCCACTTGCACTGGAACGACTACAACAATCGTTCGTGCCAACCAACAAAAAAATGTCCGAAAACGAAGACCATCTAATCCGCCGACATTTTTCTAACAAGTCGGCAGTTTCATAACCCTGGTATGCAAAAGTTATATGGCTCTTGAACGAACTCCCCAACGCCTCATTATCCACGTACTTCAAAATTGATGCGGAAAAAATTGCAGTACGCTTCTCATTCTCCGACACTCCCGCCATTTTGGTTTTTTTCTTCCATAACCTCGGCGGACTAATTCCACATCGCCCGCGGAATGCCGAAGACATTAGAAACCTGCACACCAAACGTCGTCGGCTAACTACTTTGCCTCCAGACGTAATATTATAGTAGGAGGAGTACACAGCTTCACACCACAAGTTTGTTGTGGCAATCTACATCATGTCTTTAGTGGCCGCATCAGGGACACCATGCTAAGTCACATAGTGGAGGTGTGTCCGCCAGACTACCGCGTGATTGGTTGACCTAGTTGATATCTGTGTCATTTCTTTGTTTTTGCGACGACCAATAATGACGAATCATCAGCAAGAGTATTGACTTGTCGTAGTGGCCGGTAAGGGCGATGGGACGAGGCCTTATCACTAAGTCCGTAGTGTAACTAGTTGTAACAACCCTTCTTGGTTTATGCACATTTTGCAGTATTTATACCCTTAAAGAAGCAAATGCTTTCAACACATATAATCTGTGCCTCTTAATGATTCAGCGATATCTAGAAATCATCACTTGCGTGTTTCCAGGGAATGTGAAGATTTTTTTCATATTTTTGCATTTTTCTCCAAATATAGGGTTTAAAATGTGCCTTAGCCTGATTATACTTCTAAGCTCTTCAATTAGTACTCGCATTTTAGTCTGGTGGTCCGCCATCTTGGATTCAGTAAGTGAACCAATTGGTCCAGTCCCTGTACACATTGACAACATTATAGCAATCATTTCTCACAGTGAGCCATTATCGCCGAAGGGCTTGTGTCTGTTTATTTCGGTGTGCATGGGGTTCAAACACGCGCCTTTTTCGCAGTAGTTGTTGCATGTGTCTCGCGGTAGGACCGTCAAACATGTCCAAGACAAAACGTACAAGGGCTCCCGATTATTCGGCGGAGGAAAAGCGGGTAATTACCCGCTTGTTTTGTAAGCACAACAGCATCCTGACAGCAAAACATTCGTCAACAATTTCGCAAAAGGATAAAACAGTGATTTTCGCGGATATTCTTCATCAAGTTAATGCTGTGGGTGTCACCAAACGCAGTCTAGACGGCATCAAGGATAGGTGGCAAGCGATCAAAAGAGAAGTGAAAGCAAAAGTTGCTGCGTATCTTCGCAACAGACTTAAAGAAGCCGTGAAGACAGGTGGTGGCGAAAACCCGTACGCAGATGATGACGATCCTGAAAGCATCCTCAACGAGTATGAGAAGCTGGTTTACGCTATTCTCCCCCCAGAGCAAGTTGCAGGTGGGTTTTGTATTGCTTGCATTGTTTTAATGTTCTATAGTTTTTCTCAAAATAAACATTATATCAAATTATGCGCGGGAGATCGAGAAGCGTGTCACATGCATAACATAGGCTCCATCAATGAGCGCGACAACACAGGGTGATTTTAAAAAAACGCACCGTGAAAGCAAATATGTGACATTGGTAGCATTGAAAAGAGTAGACCAATACATTTCGGATGATGTATATCTCATAATTTTATTGTCAGCAGTTTTCAACATATTTCCCCTTGGATCTGGGTTTCGTTTTTTTTAATCACACTGTAGATTAAATATTTCAATATTTTTATGAAATGAATAAAAGATAGGGCCTTTTAGTGAAAATGAAGCGTGTTTCAAAGTTAATATCCCAAGCTGTTACCTGAACCTCACAAGATTTTAATATAAAAACTTATTTTCTGTTTTAACCGTACCACATTTTGTTTCAGGAATTGAAGGAGGATTCGCTACTGATGAGATTGGCTGCAACCAAGAGAAGTTTGGTTCAGCCTCGACGTCGTCAGCGCACTTGGGTGATGATGACGGGAGTGATTTTCATGACGACGACGATGATGATGTGGATCCTGGGCACTCACTTTCATCATCTCCTGCTGGCAACGAAGGACCGCGGGCTTCTAGTACCTCATCCTTGAAATCTCAGCGAGAATCACGCAGTATGAATTGGCGGGAGATCCATAAAAGTCGCAAGGAACATGGGCCTTCAAAACCTACAGTCACTGCTAGCGAGTACTACGAGGAAATGTTGAAAATTGAGGAAAAGAAATTGAAACTGAAGAGAAAGTTTTTCGAATTGAAGGAATCATATTACAAGGATAAGTTAGCTATTTTGAGGTCGGAAAAAAAGACTCGGCCAACAACATCTTCTGCCTCACAAGGTACCCCAAATACAACGGAATATCACACATTGCAGCCTGCTCCATTGTGGCAACCTTATCACTCTTTTGAAAACAACTAAAATGACGGCTGTTCTGAGGATTAAGATGAACTGCATCATGTGTGGGGAATAAATGAATAACGACTAACACATAGTTACACAGGTGTGGTTCTGACGTGTGCACTTTATTTTAATTCTTATTGAACGGTATCGCTAATTGTTGGGAACGAAAAATAATTTAAAGCCTTACTGCATTGAATGTCAAAATTATCACATATATCTGTCGTGACATAATCCGGAAAACCTCAATCGGAGGCTTGCAGACAAATTCTGTATTGTGGCCCTGGTACACTTTCTTTTACAGCGTCATTGCTACAAAAAGTAAATCACCCGAGCTGAAATTAATTGCGTGTTTGTTTTGATCTTATTGTTATCTGTCAGCAAGAATTTGTCAAAATTTATTTCACTATTTCAGTTTTCAATGTGTAATGTCAGGTACAATCAATAAATTCTCACACATAGTTTTATTTCATTATTTCAAATTATTCGAAAGCCCGACGAACTAGTTCATTCCGAGCTCTTATCCCCTCATTGTTGTTCCGGATTATCGCACGGCCGGCATCTACTTCCATGGCATTCATCACATTTTGATCAATCACTTGATTAAAAGGTACCCTTTGTTGAATTGCGAAATTATGAAGTGCACCACATGCTGCAATAATCCGTGATGCTCTTGCTGGCTGAAACATGATAGGCTTTGTCAGACATCGCCATCGCATCTTCCAGACTCCGTTGCACCTTTCAATTGCTGATCGAATACTTTTGTGAGCCATATTGTAACGATTTTGACCATTATTGCCTGGAGTCGCATATGGTGTAAGAAGCCATTTTTTAAGAGGGTATCCAGAGTCCCCAAGAATCCAACTGTCGGGTACCAAGCCATTCTCGAAGCGATCCCATACATGGGAATTCTGTAGGATGAATGAATCGTGGCTAGACCCCGGCCACCTTGCATCCAAGTCGAATATCTTTAAGTCGGGGCCACAGACTATCTGAGTGTTGATCGAATGCCAACCGCCACGGTTTACGAATGCCGCCTCATTCGCAGGTCTGTGCGGACCAATAACTTCAACATGACTTCCATCTATTAATCCTGCGATGCAAGGAAAGCCACGCCCACGTTCATAGAATGCTTGTTTTGCTAGAGTGATTTCATCAGCATCCGGCCACTGTATGAAAGTGTCCATCCGATGGATAATGGCATTGGCTACAGTATGGATACAGTTGCTTGCGCTACGGTTCGACATCCCATGTACGTCGGCAATCATAGGTAGAAATCCTCCTTGGGCAAAGTACCGCACTGCGGTACACAATTGGTGAGAAGGTTCTAGCGCCTTTGACCTGGAAAAAAAACAGGCAACAGTTTTAGCATTTCTCATAGAATGGTGTATAGGAAATTTGTGATCATCGCATACTATGATAAAATGGAGCATACATGTATCAATGTATGGGATACGTACCTGTGGCTGAAACGTTCTAAGCTTGGTTCCAGTATGTCCACAAGTCCACCAAATATCTCTTTAGGGAAACGGTATTTATCGAAGAATTCACCCTCTCGGTACTGTTCAAATGGGTTTATTCTTTGTTTGAAAGTTCTCATCACATCAATTCCTCCGTATTGAAGCTGTTCCTCTACCGCGATGTTGGCTTCGACTCGCCACATCTTGCCCGCCTCGAAGCAAGACCTCAACTAACAGCGCACTAAAGGTGGTCCCGATCACCTTTACTGAATTGACCTACCAGCGCCTATCGATATGTCCTCCGATATCCTAACAAACTTTATATGCGGCTGCCCTAACAACGTTGTTACGTACCGGAGATTCTATGCGGGGATAGTGCCTATCGGCGGATCCTTAAATCGCCGATAGGCCCTGTTAGCGCTATCGGAGTTTCTATGCGGTCGGCCCTGATTGGCCAAGACTGAATGTTATTTGAGCGTTTGTGTGCCCTAAATATTCGAGCCTTAACAGGCTCAATGAAATTGACCTACCCAAATTCAATTCCCCAGGCCTACTATCCACTATTCAGAAAATCCCCAGGAGAAATCAACTAATTAGCAAAAGAGTGCTATCCATAGACTGGCTAAGCGGACAATTTTCGAAAACACTTCCAGAAAAATGTTAGACGATTACTGTTACAGATAGCTAAATGTAGTCGGTCAGCTAAGTGTGATGGCTCGAAACCTCTCTATTATACCCAGAAGATACCTGTAGAGTGGTATATGACAACAGTTGATGACGTAGGATTGTCAAAACCCTGAATCTCATGATGCTTACATCGAAGACTGCGGCGATTGATCGATTCCAGTGTCCGTTTTTTTAAATTTCGGCACTGGGGCGAGTTTGGTCACGTGTTTCATGATTAGACAGTGGCGCCCCTATCGGGAAAACTAGGCAAATGGGTGTTCAAAAGTCATAACAGTTCAGAACTGAGCTTGGAGATGTAGTAATATGGCCAGTTTCGCCATCTATCCTTAGCTTGCAAGTACGGTGGCTCATATAGGACATGCGTTTATTTTCATTATATTAGAAAAATTTCTTAATACAACGCGATTTTTTCTTTCGAATTAGATATTTTTCTCCTGATTTACAACCAACGTCGTAAATATTGTCCCTGCTGCGGAAAATATTTCTCACCGAAGTTGAAAACCTTTCTCACCGTGGGGTGGAAAATATTTGTCACCGCGGTGGTAAATGTTTATCACCTGATTCCTAGGACAGCATGATACCTGACAATTCACCAATCACGCCCGTGATTGCAGGTAAACATTTACCACCACAGTGAGAAACATTATCCACCGCGGTGACAAATATTTTCCACCCCGCGCTGACAAAAATTTACCACCTCGGTGACAATTATTTCTGAGAGGGGTTATAAATCGGGAGAGAAAAAATCTAACTCAAAAGAAAAAATAGCATTGTATTACGAATTTTTTTCAAATATAATGAAAATAAACGCATGTCCTATACGGGCCACCGTATGCAAGGCTATAGATAGGTCGTCTCTTGGACGTGTCTCTTGGCTGAATAAACCGGATTTGTTGTTAATATGTTACACACTCGTCACCCTCGCTATTCGCCCACATCCTTACGAAACAGCCCTGGTACCAAATGTTCTTCTTCTTCCAATACTGGGTTTCAGTCTAAGCAGACCATTAGTCCCAGGCGCATGTTGAACAGATAAAAGCTTGGTTGGTGAATGGTAAAAGTTGATAAAATGTAAGGTCGTGCAAGCTAAAATAGTTAAAATAAGCGCTGGTCTAGGTGGTGAGCATCTTCCTGAAGGCGTCGGTGTTCTCGGCCGTCACTGTGGCTTCAGGTAGGCTGTTCCAGTCGACGGTCGTACGCGGGAAGAAGGAATTTCTTCGGGCCTCGGTGGTGGTGTGGTCCTGCCTGAAGGATCTTGAGTTGCCATGTCTGGTCCTTCTGGTTGTCGCGATGAGGTGGTGTTCAACGACGACCTGTAGCTGGAGGATTTTGAAGAAGAGCAGGAGCCTGGCTTGGCGTCTTCGTTCCGCAAGGATGGGCCAACCTAGGGTGCCTATCATCTCGGTCACGCTGCTGGTGTTGTGGTGCCTGCCAGTTGCCCATCTGGCCGCTCTTCTCTGGACCATCTCTAATTTGTGGACTTCGTTCTGGTAATGTGAATCCCAGACTGGTGCTGCATATTCTAGCTTGGGTCTTACTAGGGTGGTGTAGGCTTGGGATTTAAGTTTTTGGTTAGAGGTTCTAATGTTTCTTCGTAGAAAGGCAAGAGTGGAATTTGCTGACTTGGCGGTGTTGTCAATGTGTTCTTTCCATTTTAGGTCTTTGGTGAAGGTTATGCCCAAGTATTTGGCAGAGTCGACCTTGTCGAGGCAGTGGTCGTGAAGGTGGTATTCAGGCGGTGGTCTTGCTCTTCCTCTCGATATAGGCAGAAGTACACATTTCTCAGGGTGGAATTCCATGAGCCATTCACTTTCCCAGATCTCGAGCGCGTGGAGGTCGGCTTGAAGCTGTTTTTCATCGCATCTTGATTTTATGAGCCGGTACACGATTGTGTCATCCGCGAATAGGCGTACGTGGGACCTGACACACTCAGGAAGATCATTTATGTACATCAAGAATAACAGAGGGCCAATGACGGAGCCTTGGGGAACTCCTGATGTAACTGGTTCGTTCCTTGAGGCCTCCCCTTCTATGACAACCCGCTGCTTGCGTCCGGTTAGAAAGTTGTTGATCCAGCTTCGGGCTTGCTTTGAGATGCCATATCGCTCTAGTTTGAGGAGGATCCTTGCATGCGAGACCTTGTCGAAGGCCTTGCTAAAGTCCATGATGATAGCATCGGTTCTTTGGCCAGGGATGAGCTCTCGATGGACTTGGTCAACAAACTCGATTAGTTGGGTCTCGCATGACCGCTTTGCCCTGAATCCGTGTTGACGGTTGTGCAGGATGTTGTGGTTCTCAAGGTGTTGCATGGTGTTGCTTGCAATAACATGTTCGAGTAATTTGCTGCATACGCACGTTAGGGATATTGGTCGGTAGTTGGCCGGGTCGCTCTTGTTACCCTTTTTGTAGACGGGTACTACGTTGGCCTGTCTCCAGTCTTGCGGTACCTCTCCTGTGTCAAGGGATCTCTGGAATATCAGCTGGAGGATGGGGGCGATGCTGGTTGCCAGTGTTTTAAGTACCTTCGGGCTGAGCTGGTCTGGGCCGGCAGCTTTGTGGGGCTTGAGGTCTTTTAGGAGTTTGAGGATCCCCTGTGTTGACACATGGATGTTTGGCATCGGGGGGGTCTTTTTCTCAGCAATGTTTTTGCACAGCTGTCTGAGTGATGGTGGTGTGACTCTGCTGAATACAGACAGGAACTGGTTATTTAGTAGCTCTGCCTTCCCTTGACTGTCTACCACCGTATCGCCGTTAGGGCTCTTCATCTGCGGTATTCCTATGCTGTACCTCTTGGTGTGTTTGATTAGGGTCCAAAACCTCTTGTTTGCTTTTGTCCTGTCCTCCATGCTATTTGTGTTTGGGGTGAGGATGTCTTCGATGTAAATCCAGTAGGACTGTCTGATCTTCTTTTGTATCTTGGCCCTCAGTTCACGATGTTTTTGACTGTCCTGGCGTGAGTAGTTGTTCTTGTGCTTTCTTTTGCTTAGTGCTGTGCTCTTCTTCATCAGCTTGCGTATGGGATTCGTTATCCACGGCTTTTGATCTTTGCGCCTGGCGGTCTTGTGTGGTATGTTGGCGTTGATGGCATCCGATAGTGCGTTCTTAAAGGTCAAATGCTGAGCTATTTAACCTGTATTTGTGGTGAATTTTCATAATATGCTATCTTAAAAAAACATAATAAACCGGAAGGAATTCAAAAAATAGTGATTTTTTTTTGAAATAAGTGCTATTTGTTCAGTCCTCTGCGAGCTCGTTTTTGAAGGCGCTTTTGAAAAGACCGCCAGATGTGTAGTTACGCTATTCGCCGCTAGGTTCACATTGGTGACGTCACTAGTGCTGTCAAATCCACGATCATTGACCACTACGCAAGTAAAAATGGCGGCTGCAAGCATGGCGAGCAAAGATTGTGCGGGAGATTTGTTTGATGACGATTTGGTTGTTGATGAAGGCAATGGTGTGATTCAACCCTACATGTACGAGCCAGTAGTGGAGAGTGCGAGAGACGATTCAGATTCTTGTTCTGATTCGGGCGAAGGTGATGATGGGGAGATGGAGGATGAGCGACTTGATCGCATCGGAAATATCAATTGGTGAGTTCCAAGTGCAGTGGCAGTGCACTGTGCATGCCATGTGTATAGGCGCGGCATCAGCTGGACATTATAGGGGGCCTATGCTGATATGAGCCATGTCATCATGTGCATGTATTCATGTACATCTCTACATAGGGCTCCATCGTTCACGGATCGAGTGTTGTCAGTAAACAATTGGCGTTTTTCACCTCGAATATGTCGAAACCACAACGTATCTTGAGTTGAGTGAGTTCATTCCACATCGTTATTTTATAGTAAGTAGGATCTCGGAATACTAAGCCTCAGGGTTTGGTAGTAGGCCTACTCGAATGTAGTGAACTCTAGGCCTAATAACTTGGATTATTACTATACTGAGACTCTTCCATTGCGGAGCATTACCAATACCACACCAAATAGTGAAATACTACACACGCGTAAAGACAACAGTTTATTCTCACCGTAACAACTTAAGGCGAAAGCCTTCGACAATACTACATTAATTGATTGATTGAAACAATGCTAAATCTTACTGAGCTGAGCTCCAGGGGCCTGCCTCTCACTCAAATTTGGCCTACCCTTGGCCTGGGCCCTGATTCATTGATGGCAATGGCTTGAACACATCCTAAGCGTCTTCCATTATCTCGCTGAAAGTATTGGGAGGAAAACCTGAATATCAACCTGATACTCAGGGGCGAGAAAATAAAAGACCGCAAAGGGGGGGTGGGGTGGGCAAAAGGATCCTCCGATCCCCACAGCCCAAAGTTCCAAAAGACAACGTAAGCTAATAAAATTGGGGCCGAGGCGACCAACATGGCACCCAACGGCCATACGCTCAATCCCCGTAGAATACGGGGCAAAAGCTTCTGCCCAGAGATCCTAGAAAGCGAAATACGAAGTGGTCTCTCCTTGGCCCGGGAGCTCAATTTATACTACGCTCGACAATAGAAGACGCTTATGGTGTGAACACATCCTAAGCGTCTTCCATTATCTCGCTGAAAGTATTGGGAGGAAAACCTGAATATCAACCTGATATGGATTCCATTCCATATCACCATTCCAGCTTTTTCCCCCAATACCCCATCACCCCATCACCCATCACCCCACAACACCCAAAACCATGAACAGCAAATGGATGTCCACAGGCAAAGCTCATGGTATCATGGGATGGCAGGAACGACAACTTACATAGACTGAAGAAGAAACTTTTATAATATCCGCTTTAATTACAGAAAATATAAACCTTCAACCCATTTGACAAGAGTTTGCCCTTAAATGGCCTGAAAAAATCATCCACATTAACACCGTCTGTTAGCCATGATAATACTTGGCTAGAAACAGGACAAGTATCAGAAACATGGCCAATGACTTCCCGCCATTGATCTAAATTTTGATGAACTTGACCTGCCACAAAATGATCAGGGTTTCGTAGTGGCAGCTCGTTCAAATCAAAACATACACCGTCATTTATAACGCTTTCAAAATCCGGGCATTGGTGGGTGGAAAGCCGAGGTTCACGCCCATCCAGAGTTGTCCACTGCGGCGACAGATGCTTGGATGCTACTGCTCTCTGCGGATCAAACGGAATCTGGAATTCCCAATCCTGGATTTCGTAACCCAAAATGTCCATACCCTAAAACAAAGAGAGCAGTAGCTTTAAAAGTCGCAGCAGACAAATCCGACGGACGCGAAGCCCGGCCCCCCACCCACGTGAAGATGTAAATCTCCACTAGAGCAGAATGCTCCGGGAGGGGACCTACTTCGTTTTTGCCATCTTCGATGCCTCTTTCATTTTATCGCAATCACGATAAAAATGATCTGGTGATTTACAAAAATAACATTGATAATTATTTGGAGCTTGTCCATCCTAGCCAACTCTCTGGGCTCATCAGGGCTACCATTGAACCGTGCGAACAGCGGCAGCAAACTTTTCCCCACCAGGGAATGCTTTTTCTTTAGGGTAGTCGGCTGAACCATCTGCAACACAAGAAATAATACATTACAAAACAAACCCCTGATATTTGAGCACTCAACAACCGCACTCTGCTATACTGGAGCCGCATATGGCTTGACACAAACTTTGACACGTTTATACCCCACGCGCCGATAGAGCATCCACGAACTATACTTCCATACATGGCACCCCCATGGGCAACAACTATGCAAGCCACACTGCACCCCCACGGGCCTGCCGATACCTACGGAACTACAATTTGAGCTTTACACAGCGTACCCCAACAGGCCCGTTGATACCAACGGACCAACAACTCAAGCTTACACATTGCACCCCTACGGGCTTGCTGGTACCCACGGACCAACAATTTAAGCTTTACACATTGCACCCCTACGGGCTTGTTGATACCCACGGACCAACAATTTAAGCTTTACACATTGCACCCCTACGGGCTTGTTGATACCCACGGACCAACAATTTAAGCAGAGACAAACAGAACATATAAAACATAGACATAAACGAGAAATACGGGAAAAGACGAACACCAAATCCAAGAGAAGCAAGATCCGAAAGCACAGAAGCATAGTAGAGGCCAGAGCACGTAGGCCACAAAGCGGAGACTACACAGTAGGCGTAGCCGAAATACGGACAAAGGAAATCGAGAGCACAAAAGCGGCAGAAATTCTACTTACACCGAAGAATACCAAAGGAATAAAGCCCGGTCCGAGTGCGACGAAAGCGAAATACGAAGTGGTCTCTCCTTGGCCCGGGAGCTCAATTTATACTACGCTCGACAATAGAAGACGCTTATGGTGATCGAAATATCATCACTGCTGTATAACAATAACATTTATATCATACTTGTATTTGTAGGTGTCATTGTGGTGTCTGCACTCCACAAGAGAAGGGGAGGGAATCCTTGTGCTGCTCAGACTATTCACCAGTCCAGGCCAAGAAGGATGAGCTGAAAGTAGAGTGCATCACGCAACACCCAGGTTTTTCCAGCACCTGTCTTGATAGATGGGTGCTGGAAATGTCGATGTATCACTACATCGAAGAGCAGGGACAAATAGGCGATGACCAGCCCATTCACAAGTAAGTAATGATGACCACCTCCATCGCTGTATAATTGAAGACAAGAAAAGGCAATATCAATTCAGAAATGAGATTTTTTTCTCCCTTTGAAGACTAGAAATATAGAAAATAGATATAATAAAATGTATCTACATGTATTTAGTAATAATATTACAAGTTTTCAATAAATCTAAAAAAAACTGTCAATTAAATGTACAAACATTGTTTTCTTCCCAACAATTTCAGGTTATATCGATACGTGGCCTATAGGAACCTTGTCCGTTGGGTTTGGAAGAGGTTGGGGAGAAGGAACCGTTTGCCGCTCCCTGTTTGTGCTCGGGACAAGATACGTGCTGCTTGGCCTGCTCCGGACAATGACGGGTACACAGGATTCAAGTATCCTACGTTCAATTGATTTGGTGTGACCGTTCAATTGATCTGTGATAGTGAACTCTGATGGTGCTATGAATGAACTCTACAGTTTGTTAAACCTCGTTTTTTGTTTCTTCTACAACTTTCATCTTGTCCATGTCGTACTTTGAGCACACTGGACCTGGAATAGGATGAGTCACTTGGTACTTGTCCTTTGCATCTCTTGCCAATTTGTAAGATGGCAGGTCATCTCTCCGCTTCAGCAGGTCCTCCAGAATTAGCTGTACATAGTCTGAAAACATAAAGGGAAGTATTAATACAAGTAATCTTGTTTCTTCTTGTTTCTTGCAGTGCTAGCACTAAAGTAACGATGCTGGCCGTTATACCTACCATATGTTGATTCAATTTTGACCTCTTTTGCTACTGCAGCTCCTCCTCTCCCCTTGGGGTATGAAATCGACCACTGCGGCTGTTCATCTTGTCCAATACGCTGTTTCCGATTTGAATTTTCATTAAAGTGGAGTGTGGCGAGCAGTAACCTGTAAAGAGAATTTGTAATACTGGCATGACTGGTCAATGCTTTCAATCAATGTTTTACTCGCCTCACGCCTTATAGTCCAAGTAGAGTGCAAGAACAAAGTTCAGTTGCATCATGAATAAGGAAAAGTGGGCTTTGATAGCACTCACTCAAAGCATTGCATGAAATTTTTTTCGTGATTTAGTAATGACCCCTGAGAATACATTGTAGTCTATCATACCTTGCTTTCATTGGCTCATAGAAGAAATGGCGGGATTTGGGAGCGAAATAACCAACAATTTTGTGATACGACTCAAGAGATGAAGTCTGTACTCCTGGTGAAACCTTTCTGATGTCCTTGAGCAATATCTTTTGAGTGAGAATCAGCGTAAGTTCCTTGTGGGCCTTGCTACCTGAAAGAGTAATACTGGTTTAAGTAATAAGAAACAAGGAATTAACAGGGCCAAATGACTAGCTGTTTTTCTTTTGATTGAGGGCACTCCTTACTTGTCAAGACAAATTGCATTCATAGCATGGGCTTTATGGCATTTGCAAGTTCCTTTTAAAACGTAACTTTAAACGAACCTTTCTTGATCCATTCTCTGTCTTCTAGAGGACCATGAAGACATTTTGGGTACAAATCCCCATGCCCATCGTGTACGTCGGCAACATGGTTTAGAATGGAGAGCCACTTTGCTTCAACCAAGTCACCATTCCCATTACTTGAGGCAGCACACCAGAAGATATGGTTGGACACTGATTGGGACCATTTTGCGAGTATCCTGCAAAGTTTGTACTTCTTGGCAATATTGTCCATTTTCTTTTTTACACCTGAAAAACATGTACATGTATATATCATGTGTAATGAATTTAGAATGAAACATTATGTTCCAATTTATGAGAAACCCACTTGACTTTTGACCAGTGCCTACAATGTCTTTCATTGGCTAAATTGAAAAAGGCAAAGATACTTGACGGACGAGTTGTTTTTTTGCCTTGTTTATGTTAAAATGAGCAATAACACACCTTTCGCGATATGCCAGCAATCAAACCAGTGTTGTACTCCAGGCCATTTGTCTCTCAGATACTTTTTGATTTGTGAATGCCGATCTGTGACCATCTCTGCAATTGCCAATTTCTTCTCGGTAACAAGTAGTGCCATGCTACGTTTCAAACCCTCGAGTTCCATCCAGTAAGAATTTTTCACTTCATTTGACTGAAAAATAAGTAACCAATAAACCATGTTATTCATGTTTTTAAACCTATTGCTGGTAATAACTATTGGGATAAAGAGAAGGATCTGATCAATGTGGGGAAGCTATCTGCATGAGGATGAATGGCACTATAAAATTGTAAGTGAAGTGTAAAGTTAACACTGACAGTGAACAATCAATTTCATTAGGGAAGTCAGCAATCCATTTTGATGGAATATTGACTTCTGATTTGTTCCAGAACTTCGTTTAACTTGACACAAGGGCAAGGTTTGTCATGTTGACATTGCAATGCACTATTACTAACGTACCTGTACAAGGCTTACATCCAGCACCTTACCGGCTGACTCATCCATCAAACTGTAGCTCCCATATTTGGCAGTGTGGCCTGGCGAGCAACACCTCGCATCTCCAGACAAGGACAGTTGTTTCCTCTTTCGCTCCTTAAACATACTGTCTTGCTTCCTTTGCCAGACTGCGAACACTGATGGTATGAGGTAGAGGCCTTGTATAGTGTAGAATGTCCTTCGGCTTATCACTGCCACACCAATGTTTTTCAGGATATTGAGTCCTCTTACTGGACTTGAACCAGAATATAGAATTCCTGAAACAATTTAATGAGAAATCATAATACTGGTTTGGCTTTCTTTCAGGATTTATGAATTTACTCTTTTTTTGGTATTTCCGGTGGTCCTATTTTTGATTTTTTATTCTCCATATCTCAATAGCATAGAAAACATCGAAAAAATCATTTGTTGCAATTTGTTCCATGTTTTTTCGTATATTGACCCGACTGATGTTTTAAGAATCATGCAGCATACGTATGTAGCCTACCTGCAGCCAAAAGCAAATTTCCAATGGGAAGCTGTCCTTTAAATGGTTGTGATGTCCATTCCTGTTGATGTTGATTTTCACAAATCGCCATCACCATCACAGCTGTGCCAAGTGTACGGAGTGCGACTCGACATGGTGCCCTGCAAACTTGACAAAACATGAACAGAAGCCTCAAGCTTGATTCAAAGACAATGAATTTTCTCTCATATTGAGGGGAGGGCTGTTCATACTCATTGTCGAAATCATAATGTTTGCCGGATCTGAAATAGTAAATAATTATGGTTAAAGATTTGACAATGATTGTTTTTTATCAGTTTATAAACTCACTGTAGAGCATCATTAGTGAGTCCTTCATGAAAAAAGTAAAGTTTTATTAGTGTTAACACTAATAACAGGTCCCAGAAACTGCCATACCGGTACTTTTATGACTATCATTCTATTCATTCACTCTAATACAATTCAATTGTTTTAAAGAATCAATTTCTCAAGAAAGCTACAACAAACACTTACACATTTTCATCATCAAGGAGCGAGTCATCAAATTCTTGACAATAATCATCTTCACATGGCTCCCAGTCTTCATCGTCACTGTCATCAGTCTTCATCGTTTCCTGACTTGGAAAGTGCACCTCTTCATCCTCCATGTCTTCATCACTTGGTTTCAAGCCTGAAAATATTGGGGTGGTCAAAGACATTGTCTGGCACCAAACTGTGACTTATCGGGTACCAGCCTGTTGGTACCTGTCGTATTGCCAGGCACTAACCAAAATTGTGTTAGATAGTAAAACCCAAACTGTCTGACACCTTGTCGGGTTGCTACTAGTATCAACATAATTTTCAGGTTTGGGGTTACCTTGGAAAACTGGCACATCAATGTCAAACAGATCTGTCTGAATGGCAATTTCTCGGACTTCTGGTTCTGCCTGACAGCCAATATCCCCGGTGCAGGAGGTTGTCTGTGAACCTTTGTTCCGAGACCCAGTGACAATATTGACCTGGACAGCCTTGGCAAACCGCATGGAGACTGAGGAGCCAACTTGTGTCCCAATGGCAAAGGTTTCAGGGTGTTCCTGCAAAGATAAGAAATAGAATTGAGGCTATTGTTCCGGGGATGTTGTTTACATTAACTTTCACTACATTAATAATGCAGCTAATTTTTATTACAAGATTGTGGGATTAATCCATCCTCTGATTTATTAGTCTACACTGCTCGGGACATTTATCTATGTAAATATGATCACCCAATATAACCAGTTTTTGTAGAGCCACACCCTGAAGTCAGTTAATAGTAAGCTTATGACACATGGGGCTGGGTTATGATTGAACATACTTGTGGCAAAACCTCCAAATCGTCTAAACTCTGTGGCAGTACTGCATCCTCTATCAGGTGATTGCCAACCTCCTCAAATCGGCCTTCATCAGCCATCAAAAAACCATCATCCTGCTCAGCTGCCTCCTCCGCCTCCTCTCCATACAACACGTTGTATCCCGCTACCGCCTCTGCTACAGCCTACGAAATGAGAAACAAATATTTTAAATAGAAGGCCTATCGTAATTGACTAATAGGAGTAGGACTTTTGTATTTGACTTGCTCCTACAGCTGAAGGTAGCCTAGTAGGTGCAGTCGTGCAGTATCAATTATGAAAATTATCAAGTTGTAGTCTTAAAAGGTCCTCAGGCCCCAGCAACACCACATCCTACACTTCACAATGCCTACCCCATGGTCATGCACTCGAGATGGAGGTATTCCTAGCCTAGGCCTATGGCCATGGGGTATAATTTCATACCTACTATACTGATTTCATAATAAATAATAATCACCTGCTGATGTGCCCTCTTCTGCACAGCTGACCGCGGCGCACTGGTCGTAGGCGTACCATCCATGGCATCGCCTTCACCATGACTGAAGAGTGTAGGGAAGGCACCTGGCTTCAGCAGGCGTTTTTTAGGGTCAAATCCTATCGCACGGCATATGGCTGGGTCCAGCAGGTAATCTCCGGCAACGAAGTGCTTCGAACATACCCTCGCACCGAGAGACGGGACCCAAGAAGACGGACGATGCATGCGTCTTACCCATACTTTTCGGGCCTTCTTGTCGCGAGGAAAATTGTAATAACCGACCCCATCTACTTTCAACACCTTCGTTGAATCACTGCTGCAGTTTGGTGCGACGCAGTAAACCATTTTTGCTTTAGAACATGTAAAATAATTGGTTTTACATGGTAGGAACGGCGTGAACGCAACCAGAAAGTAGAATCAGCTGTCAGATGAATGAAAACAAAACTGGTCTCCTGTCTTGCGCAGGCATCTACAGCATGGCGTTTGTGTATGCAGGCAGTGGGATCAGTCTAACAATGACAGCACTAGTGACGTCACTCCTCATTTGGAATTCCCCAAAACCGCGAGAGTTTCCGAACGAAATACGAACTTTGCCGAAGCAAATTCACGCTGAGACAGGGCGGTTTATTTGAATTTCTTTATTCCATGCGATATTTATGCAAATAAATTTACTACATTTGACATCTAAATGTAACAAAAGGTTATCCTGATGTACTTTGATTAAGATTAGGCCTAACTTTGGCATTTAACCTTTAAGGGATGTCCACATCATTTCGACAGTGCTTCCTGTTTAATCACTATTACAAGAAACTTGTAAAACCTTATCCAGCCAAAATATATATTTTTCGATAGAAAAGTTTAAAATGTTTAAGACCTAATATTCCTACTTCTGAGCAATATTATGCCTTTTGAGAACAATTTTGATTGCACTATTTGCACAAGCCTTCATGATTCGCGGCAGGCGACAAGAGTGAAGCGGCTAAAATGGAACGACACATTCGCTATTCCGGCTGATTCGGGCTATTTCCGACTCACATTTTAGAATAACCGGCCAAACCATTGGGAAAATGATTGGTGGACGTAACAATGGCCTGATTGGTTGGCTAGCCTTGTGACGTCAAACTAGTTTACGCCGAGGGGCAAACTCGCCCCAGTGCCGAAATTAAAAATTTTCAGACACTGGAATTAATCAATTGCCAGCATCCTGAGATTCAGGTCTCACTAGCCGGTGCGGAGGCCAGACCTTGCCTCCAAAAAATACATCTTGCCAAGTTTCAACGTTGTCTAGACATACAGTCATGCATAGACTGATGCAGCACAACGCATGAGACACCCTGTATGTTAACGCAAATTTGAAGAAAAAAATCACTTTTATGCCTTATAACTTCAAGAGTAACAAGGATGGTGAAAAAAAGATTTCATACACGTCTACTCATCACCTTAGAAAGCCAACTGACGACTATTTCAATCTTTTTATATAAAAATAGGCTGTCGTTGCGGCTTTTGTTTGAGTTTTTTGCCCTCGAACTTTTCCTTGAGAACATGTGCAATCTCACAGGAACCAATCGATGTCACCATCCTGTTGAGCTATAAATAGCATTTGGGGCCTGCTGACCGCGTAAGTGCACAGAAGAAACTGGTATTTTCCTCAAATAATCGTCAGAGCTACCCCTTCACAAAAAACATCGGACATTTACATTAGAACAAGTAGCAATAGGGATAGAGTAGGCCCATCTGTATCCATGGTAATCACTCGAGATTGAAGAAGGCTGGTGAGACCTCAGGGTTTGACAATCCTACGTCATAAATTGTGTGGCCAGTTCAGATTGTATATCTTATTGAGGCCGAATTAGTGCCACATTCTCTCATAAAACACTATATTTTATTAACAAATAACAAAATAATGATCTTTATAAATAAAATTTGACACTTACTGGTGGCTTATAAGATGATTTATTGAGAATTACATACGCAGCGTAGAGCAGCAATCATTTTCGCGGGCTTTGTGGTGATGCGATAGCCTCACAGCAATAAGGAAAGGGTAGGCATTAAATACTGGGTGGTAAAGGCATATGGCTAAAAATAGATCAGAATAGTAATTTATGCATGTACATCATGTGACAGTCACGTGTTATCATGGTTATGTAGCGGGAAAAAAATGGCCGAAGTCAAATTTGACAGACAGCCAGTTCAGCCTGTCTGGCAGGCCTTTTGGGACCGTGACATTAGTAATTTCAGTGGTGTGAAGGTGTTTACTTCACTGCCCCCCCCCCTTCCCATCCCTCGCATGCCTCTTAGAATGGTAGCTGACAATTGTTGCGGCGGGGGGGGGGGGGTATTGAGGAGTCACGGGGAGGGGTACCGTACCATACCATGTTCCGGGGGGGGGGGGGGGGGGTTGATTTCAAAGACGGAGTTCACAAGCCCATCGAGTCATATGAAATCGCCACAAAGTCGAAATTCGTCACGAAATGGCTCACACACACATCGGTCCAAATCTAAATTTGGTACATTTGATGTACTTCTTACTTGCACTATGTACACTGTTATGGAAATGGAATAAATACCCCATTATTGTCATTCGTTCTGGAAGTAGTGTTGTGACGATCAGTGATCGTTTGTTATTGCGATCAGCTGACTTCTCCCTTGACCCGGTTTGACCCCGTTATTGTATTATTATTTCCGCGCCAAAAAATTGTTTACCGAGATTTTGCGAGATGTTGGCGAGACTTAGGTAACACCCATGGGCATGTGTGTTCAAGACAGCACTTCGACTCCGTCCGCGATTGAGTGAGGATCGCCGCCGGTTCTGTACTATTCGATAGATGACAACGCCCAGAAGTTCGTAGCGAGATGGTTGAAAATGGTTTGAAGCAGCGTTGAAAATGGTGGTAACGTTTTTATGATTGATTCACGCCGTACTTTACTATGCCATAATTTTACCGGTGTGAAGCCTTTCACGCTTTACGTACATTTGTATACGGCCGATGCACTGACCGTGTGTATCGTGCTGTGTTTGTAACGTATCACCAGTTTGTGTCTTCCTCTCGCTAATGTATAGCTATCTGTGCATTTAATTGACATGGTTTTTCTATAGTTTTAGAAGGGGTCTAAAAGGGGGGTGTATTAATGTTTGAAGGTGCATTCTGGTCTTTGCGGACCAGGTGCTTCGAATAGGCTCGCGTAGATCAGGTCGACCTGAGCAACTTTCCACTCCACTCTTTTAGGCCTATTTTCGATGAATGGGCTAATAGTAATGTTGTTGATTCTCGGTTAGAATGAATCGTTATCGTTTAGTATTTTAGTCCATTGGTGTTATTGGACATACTCGAACCTGTTATATAGACTTTAAAAATTATAGACCGTGCGAACGGATTTCTGGAAAACCATTATATAAAACCCAGTTGTATTTTGGGACTAAAAAGATGTTGTGTTAACCCACGGTTTTAATCTGTGTATGTTGACTTCAGGTGACTGTTTGATAGTTATATTGTTAGAAGCCAGTGGGTGTGATTCCATCACTGTCTCTCCGCTTACGCCAGAAGCCGTGTTGAAGAGTTGGACGAATCCGCCCTGCTGAGATCGAGAAGGACGAGGCCTTGCTGTTGACGTCCCTCCCCGTTTATAGAATACCCGTGGCGGTATAGTATTCTTAATTTACTGGCTAGTTTATTGTTACGACCTGCCGGCTAGTTAGGACTAGTCTGTTGCCATCTCGGCAGAACCGGTTGAGTCGAAGTCACTTATATATAGTCCTAGCTAGCGGTCAGGTTGCTTCAGTCAGCCTGAGTCAATGTTAGACTGTTTGTGTTGTAGCACGTTTTGAGTTGTGAGAAGCATTTTAGTATATATCCCTTAGCGGAAAAAACTTGTATTGATATATTCCCCTTGGCGGGAAGATAATTTGACATATATATAATCTACTACGCCCTTCTACTGACGTTCCGGGCTAGAAGACCGAAGTCTGCAATCGAACACGAGACGGAGGATAGCCTGTTGTAGATGCCGGAGAAGAGACACCGCAATCGTGTGTAAAAAACTAGTACGGAGCCGCTGGCTCTAGGCTGAAGCATTTACAGCTGTAGTGAATTGTAGGTATCTTATGATAGCTTGTACCATATAAATATACAGTCCTCGCACGGTCTATAATTATTAAAGTCTATGGCCCGTATTCTAAGACATCCCTTTAGCTTAAGGTGGGACTTAAGGTCAACCTTTATAAGATTTTCATTTCAGAGATGACCCTTTATGTCAGGTAAAGTGCTCCCTTTGGAAGCTCCCTTAGGAAAAGCGGGGGTCGTTTCACAGACCTCACTTTAGCCTAAAGGAGCGCTTTATTTGCTTCAAAGGGATCCTTAAAATAAAGTTTGGTCTGGACCAAACTTTAGTGTCCCTTAAGCCTCCGACTTGTGTAGGCGACATTCACTTTTGTTGTTGATGGCCGAATATGTACATCGCATTGCTCCACTGTACGACGTAAATCTGGGCAGGGAACGCTTCAGAACCAGATTCCCCATTTTTCAAGAAAATGACCATAATGACGAGTCATTTTTCAAGCGCTTTCGCTTCACAAAGAATGGATTCAATTATCTGACGGATTTCTTGGGGCCCGACTTGCCAGACGCAGCGAACCAACGTGGAATCCCTTTGACACCAAGGACACAACTGCTAGTGGCACTTCGATATTTCGCAACTGGATCATTCCAGATCGTTTCTGGTGACTTGCAAGGTGGTTCCCAACAGTCAGCTTCAAAGATTGTCAAGACGGTTTCCAGAGCTATTGCCAGACATCGAGGACAGATAATTCCAACAGGCCAGGACGCTGTGAGGAATAAGGTAACATTCTATGAAATGCATGGCTTTCCTGATGTTCTGGTATGTATCGATGGTGTTCACATTCCAATACAGGCCCCAAGCGTGGAGGGAAAAGAGATCTATCGATGCCGCAAGGGATTTATGTCCCTGAATGTTCAGGGTATAGCAGATGCCAAACTGAAATTCGTTAACATTGTCAACCGCTGGCCAGGTTCCACTCGTGACTCTCGGATTTTTAACAACAGTCGGATTAGTTTGCTGTTTGAGCAAGGACAGTTCAATGGTCTTCTACTTGGCGATAAGGGATACGCATGTCGACCATTCCTCATGACACCATTCAGGAATCCAGACGACCTCGCTCAGAATGCCTACAACAGATCTCACAAAAGAACACGATCTGTTGTTGAACGAATGTTCGGTATGTGGTATATTTTCTTGTTTGAAGGAGGGAATACGGGTAAAGCTCGACACAGCCATGGCTGTCATAACTGCAACTGCCATCTTGCATAACATTGCTAAAGATCTGAAAGAGCCCGATTTCGGTGTAGAGCGAGTGGTAGAGGATGACGATGCTATGATCAGACATGTCAGAGATGAAGAGATGGGTGTAGTGGTGAGGCAGAGAAAAGTTCAACAGTGGTTTCAATGAAGAGACGTGTATAACAATTACATGTATATTTGACAAGACTACTTTATTACTGATGAATTAACATAACATTCAGACAGTGTCAGAACAAAACAAAACATGTTGTGATGCTTAAAATCACTTGCTTCAGGGATAGTTGTTTCAAAAAGACTGCAGTGTCAGTGTTTATACCATACAACTGTACCATGATTCAGTTAAGCTTAGAATAAATACTAAAAAGTTGGTAATCAGTGGTGTTGTTTGCTGTTTCTTGCTCTGATGATTGTGCCACTTGTTTGTTGACATTTGCCAATAAATTCATCTGATGCCTGAACAGTTCCATGCGCTTGTCATGTTCTTCCCGTTGAAATTGAATCTTCTCCTCCAGATATTTCATTTGGGGAGCATGCTCCTTCCTCTGCATTTCCAGAGCAGTCATAGCAGGGCCGTGGGCAGGGCTTTTGGGAGCCACTTTGGTTTGCTGTTTGGAGGATGTAGCAGGTGTACCAGGCGTACTGTCATCGATGAAGTGGGCTGGCTTACTTCATCTTCACTCCTGGCTGATGGATTCTCTGCATCAGACTTATCGGTCGGCGGTTTTCCAGCAGCTGTATGCTTCTTTATTGTTTCTGCAATAGGGACAAGAAACTCAGTGAGAGTTAGGTGCCATGGGACATTCCAGCATCTGCAAGCAAATTACTAATCCGTCAGCAATGCACATTTCAAGGCAAATAGTGTATATGCCTACTAACCTGGTACATTATGATAGTCGGTGTCATCGTCAAAGCTGTTATCCAATTGGTTCAGCACTTCACAACAATAGGATGCAACCATATGCGACAGATCATCAGCGACAGTGTCTGCCTCCTCCCCCCCCCCCCCCCCCCCCCTGTCTGTTGGCGAGTTTTCTTCTCCTGGGCGACGTCTTTTTTGGCCTTTGCTTTCAAGTTCTCAAGGACCTTCTTCAGCTGTGTGGCACTACACTGCGCTGCACTTCCCCTTTCTTTATTGATGGCTGCTCATTGAACTTTTTGACAATCCTATCCCACGCCTGGTTTTTCTGCTTGTAACTTTGTTCGTATTTTCTTTCAAGTCCAGAATACTCTTTTCCTTTTGCACAAGATTCGTTGGGAACTGCTTCTCTAATTCATTGAAGCTTCGTCGCGTTCGACCTTCGGGACATTTTTTAGAGGCATGGCTGTGCAGATGTTCAACTCGCAGATGTCTGTGATGTTCAACTAGCAGAGGTAGCCACACTGTATACAATGCATGTGCTCAATGATAACGCCATGAATACGTTTAGGTAACCACATGTGGAAATGCATTTTATCACCGAATACATAAGCATAAGGCCGAAGTTACATAGACCTCATTCGTTCATTTCCCAGGACTCATTTTCCCCTTTTGCTTTCGTTCCCCTGTAAAAAGCACGGCCTTGTGGCGTGCATTCACCGAGGAATGAAAGAAAAACCTGGAAAGTGACTCGTGGTAAATGAACGAATGAAGTCTATGTAACTTCGGCCTAAGGGTCACTTAGTAAAAGGGACACTGCTATAAGGGGCCCTTTAGCAATTCTTTATTAAAGTGACACCTTAGTGGAAGGGAAGCCAAAGTCTGGTTCTTGAATACGGATGGCTGAGGGACACTTAAGGAAAGCGACACTTAGCTAAGGGACACTCAACTAAAGGGCCCTTTAATGTTGATTTGAGGAACATCTTAGAATACGGGCCATGTTCCGCGCTAATTACCGATTAGCGCCATCTTAAGATTGCGCTGCACATTCTTAGGATCGTTTAATTGCGCGGCAATCTCGAGATCGCGCAAGGGTGAGCGTGCGCTTTTTGCCGATTGCGCATTTTAGAGATGATGATACTTTTACATGTTCAGCTTTGCATTGCCATTGGTAGCTTTATTTTTTACCTAATTTTTTGCTACACCAACAGTCACATCACTGTCATGTGACTGTCTATTGGATGCTGAAAGTAAATTAATTTAATACCGGCCAAAGTTGACTGTCGACTGGTTGATTTGTATTTTGTACCTCAGGCCATACCTCAGGCCATGGAGGTATTATTAAGATAACTGCAGGCCATGAAGGTATTATTAAGATACCTCCATGCGCAGGCATTCGTTTGAGAAGGGAGACACTTAGGCCTACATGTAAGGTTTTATGTTATCTTCTCATTATAAATACTGTTTTATATTTCAGGTTATCCCCTAACACAGCTTGCTGATGGACATCCAACCTGAGAGCAATGCTTTTGAAAATTAATGATTGATCAAGTACATTTGGTTGTAATCTTGCATCCGGATTTACTTAAACCCCCACCTTGGCTATAAAAGGAGCTCATTGGCCAAGATGGCCGTGATGTCATCTGGAACAGTTTTTGAAACCAGAAGAAATGAAAAAGCTCCAGGAAATTTTTACAGTACTCATTTTATCAGTTATAACAAATTACCAGATTTGGCAGAGATATATATGAATATTCAGAGAAAGCAAATATGTGATCATTTTATAAATACGGCCCTTGGTTTTAACGGAATTAAGGGTAGAAAATTCGAAAATTTCAATATATTTTGTCAGTTTGGAATATTCCATATGAATTTGTAGGGATGGTGAGGTTTTGCCTCCATGGTAACCATTTGTTTACAACATGGCCGCATATGCTCATTGATGTTCAGAAACTTGCATTCTATTTTACGGGTCATGCTGTTAGTAGCTATGAAACTAAACAGCTTCTTCTTGTACTGGATCCTCATCACGGTTTACCATTGGCAACACAAAGACATTTTTTTCTGTTTCTATTTCTTTCAAATCCCAGTCAAAATGGTTGAAATAATCTTGTATGAATTGCACTTGAAAATCTGATAACATGAATGTCCTCGCTATTTGATTATCCTCGTCACCCATCTTTACAAGCAGAAGCTTCCAAGAGAAATGAATGTCTTGGCCCAGAAATACACTCACTTTTCACTTGCAACTAACACAGGATAGGACAGAGTCCCACTGAACTTTCAAATGATTGATCTGGTTGATGACAGATTTAGATATTTTAGAAGCTTCTCTTCCTGGTTTCATGACTTAGGGTCAGACTTATGTCAAGATCAAAGCATTCCAAGCTTCTGTTGAGGAAGAACAGTTGCGACAAGGTCATTGAAAGTGCTATTCACCCAACTGTTGACAGTATGTTTCTAGGAAAGTGACACAAGTTTATACCAGGACAGCCTAATATTCAAGTGGGGGTGGTAGGAAAAGACAACTAGCTCTCATTCAACCAAAGAAACAGAGAATATTATAGCAGCATCCCCTTCTTGTTAAAATGGCATATGTTCAGAGATTTAAAGATTTGCAGCAAAGAAGTCGAAAACCATCTCCTTCTGATTCATCTGAAAAAGTCCGCGAACGCAGTCAAGTTAGAAAAGAAAAAGGCCGTGTGATTAGGGGGCAAATCGAATATGGTGTGGACTCTGATGAGAAAAAGGTTCTGCTTCAGAATAAGCTGGATATGGTCAAGTCCTATCTTGGTGATGGAAAAGTATCTCGTTCAAGCAATTACCAAGCGCTAGAGACCGTCTTCAACTTTTTCATAGCTAATAACCTACCTAGTCCTACTGGAGATGGTGAAAATGAGATACAAACAGGGATTACCCCAACTCCAGTTTATCAGCACTGTGCCAAAGAAGACACCAATGAGGATATATTTCTTACAACAATGTCGGCTCTGAAAAACCTAACTGGCCACATCCAAGAGCATTCCCAAAAGTGCCCTTCAAAGCTTGAATTGACTCAAACGGAAAGAAAAGGACATGTTGCAATGTGCCAGCTAAGTTGCAAAGATGTGACAGGACATAAGTTTAATTGGAATTCGTCTCCCTACATTGGAAGTACTATCACCCCAAGATTTCTTGTGAACTATCGAGTAGGACATGGATACTTTTCTTCAGGAATGCTTCATGCAAATTATGTGAAATTTTGTGAAGCTGCAAATGTTGGTGTAATGAGGGATTTCTACCTCAATTCTATGATGGATATGTATGCCCAAGAAGTAAGAAAATTAGCTGAACTTTCTTGCAAAGCTGCAGTTGAGGAGGAAAGGGGTGATGGGGAAACAGTTGAATTTTTCCTCCACCCATGACGTGCATCTGATAAGATGTCATTTTTCACCGATGTTGTGTTTCTTGGCCATGGGAATCACAAATGCATAAGGCTAGAGTTGGTGACCAAAATGGAGGATAAATGTTCCCAAAGGCATGAAATGGTTGGAGTCAAAAAGTTCTATAAATGGGCAGATGAGAACAATGTAAAGATAAACATTCAAGGGCATGATAGGAATACGTCAATTAACAAATTTCTTCGTGATAAGAGACCAGAGGTCCACAATACAAATGACACTTGGCATGTTTCAAAAGAGGTGGGCAAAGCTATGACCAAAATATCCAAGGGTGCCAAATATAAACACGGAAAGACATGGCATGAGGAACTGTCAGATAAAGGTGCTTCGGTGAAAACTCATTTTTATTGGGCAATGAAAACGTGTGGGGAGTCCGAAGTGAAATTGTTGGCATCATTAGATACAATTGTCGACCATTACTGTGACATTCATACGAATTGCAGCAGTGAATCCCGATGCAAAAAGGCCCCACAATATATTCCATCAAAGATGGTACTTGAAAGTGATATAGCGAAACAGATGCTGACGAATATGATAAGATCAACCCCTATTTATAAGAATCCAAAGGATTATATACTCTGCCGTGATACCCATTATGTTGAAAGTTTCAACAATGCAATGCTACAATATCATGACAAACGAATTTCATATGGACACATAAACTATAGACTAAGGTCAGATTTGTCAGTGTTAGACTGGAATGAACATGTGGATAGAAAATTCACTTCGGTGAGATTGGTTGAGGATGCTGCCAACCCAAGACGAAAGTCAGGATTCAAAGTTCTGTGCAAGAAATCTTACAACTTCAAACAGGATATCTGGGATTCTTGTATGGAGCGACTCTACCTATAGAAAATGGTACGTCCCAATTTTTCTTCTAAGCGAGTGCTCTGTTTTTAGGTCACCTGGTGGAACTAAGTATCTTCCTCTTCGAGCCCAGGGCTCGGGAGTTGGGGGTTTAATGAATAAAGAGATACATCTTATAACTAAGTTCGGTGATACGAACTTCCATGTAAATGATACCAGTGATCGGGACGCCTGTCGTTTCCTGGACATCCTGCAGACCTGCGGTTTCCACCAGAACGTTACTAAACCGACGCACGTCCACGGGAACACTCTAGATGTGATCATTGGCAGGAGTGGCGCAGATCTTGTTAGCAACATTGCCGTCTCCGACCCCGGCTTGTCTGACTCGGAGGGAAAAACCGTCCGCGACCATTTCGCAGTGAGTTTCACAACAAGATTCGAGAAGCCAAGTCCAGTCCAAAAAACTGTGTCATACCGAAAATTACGCAGCATCAATGTGGACGATTTTAGGAATGATATAGTTAATTCTCAGTCATTAAAGGCTGTTGATGGGAGTGTCGATGACTTGGTGGACAGATACACTGAAACGTTGGTGGCTCTTCTTGACAAACACGCACCTTTGCGCAGGAAATCGATTGTCTTACGGCCCCAGCTTCATTGGTACACAGAGGAACTTTATAGCGAGAAACATTTGCGAAGGAAACTAGAGCGTAAATGGCGGTTTTCAAAACTCACAATCGACCATCAGATCTACCGCAATCAATGCGCGAAAGTTAACAGGTTGCTGACAAAAACCAGGACCGCGTACTACTCCACAAAGATTAGTGAATGTGGTCGTGACCAGAAACATGTTTACAGCCTCAGTAGGCAACTAATGGGCGACACTCGGTCATCTCCTCTGCCTCAGTCTGACTCGTCATCTGACCTTGCTCAGACCTTTGCGCAGTTCTTCACTGATAAAATTGTGAAACTGAGGAGTGAACTTGATCAGAAGGCCAATGCCGATATTAAGGATCCGCAGGTACCTGAGGAGACCAAGGCAGTGGAAAGCCGGCTCAGTGAGTTGGCTCCCACCTGTGATGAAGAGGTCGTCTCCATCATTGCTCGTTCACCTTGTAAATAGTGTGATCTGGATCCGATGCCAACCTGGTTACTCAAACAATGTTGCCGTGAACTCGCCCCATACCTGACTGCTATAATCAATGAGTCGCTCAGCTCTGGATCAGTTCCTCAAGCCTTCAAATCGGCACACATCAGGCCACTCTTAAAGAAACCGAACTTAGATCCCGAAACCCTGAAGAACTACCGACCAGTATCCAACTTGCCTTTCATTTCGAAATTGTTGGAAAAAGTTGTAGACAAGCGACTTGCTGAACACCTGCAATCAAATGATTTGTACGAGGATTTTCAGTCCGCCTACAGGAAACATCATTCAACAGAAACAGCCCTGTTGAAGGTACAGAGTGATGTACTGAAGGCCCTGGACAAAGGTCAAGTGGTGATCCTTGTTATGATCGATTTGTCGGCAGCATTCGATACGCTAGACCACCAGACATTGCTGACGCGATTCAAGGACGTGTACGGGATAACCGGTCGGGCACTTGATTGGATGGCGTCATACCTTGGAAATCGGTACCAGACTGTAGTTATTGACGGCAAACAGTCGGAGCCTGTGTTACTTAAATACGGTGTACCTCAGGGATCAGTACTAGGTCCTAAAATGTATACTATGTACACAAAGCCCCTGGGAAGTGTCGTGAGAAATTTTGGTCAGGATTACCATTTCTACGCTGACGACGCACAGCTATATGCCGCTTTCACATTGAAGGAGCCTTCAAACCAACTGGCAACCATTTCTACAGTTGAACGATGTCTGTCAGGAACAGGGACCTGGTTTGATGTAAATATGCTGAGTAAAAACGATGAAAAGACCGAATTGATGCTCTTTGAATCAACACATTCACTCAAGAAAATTGACCATGTGGTTCTTAAAGTTGGTGACACCCAAATTACATCTTCGAGTAGTGTGCGCAACCTCGGTGTCATGTTTGACACTAGCTTAACCTTGGAGCAGCAGGTAAACAGTGTTTGCAGGTCAGCTTACAATCAGCTAAGACTCATTGGTCAAATCAGGCGTTACCTCACCAGGGATGCTACCAAGTCACTGGTTCATGGGCTAGTTATGTCACGCCTTGACTATTGTAACTCGTTGCTCTATGGTGTCACCAAGGCTTTGTCTGACAAGGTGCAACGTGCCCAAAATACCGCCGCGAGGATAATCACGCGTACTGCGAAATTCGCCCACATATCGCCAGTCTTACGTGAACTGCATTGGCTGCCCATTGTCAGTCGGGTAAATTATAAGATACTTCTGCTAGCTTTCAAAGCCATGCGAGGACAGGCCCCCAAGTACCTGTCTGACTTTTTAGAGATCCGTCAGTCACGGCGAGTACTTCGATCAGCAGATACCATCTCGCTAGTGCTCCCGCGCACAAAGACTAGATTTGGCGAGCGTACATTCCAGTGTGCCGCAGCAGCACTCTGGAATGACCTCCCTAGTAATATTCGAAATGCGGACTCCATCACAACTTTTAAGACACTCCTGAAGACCCACCTTTTTCAACAACATTACGAACATTAGAATTGTTTATTGTTGTCAAAGACTATATACTTCTTATAGAGACTCTGTTTTTGTTAAGCGCCTTTGAACGGCCCAATATAGGACTGATAAGGGCGCTATATAAATGTGATACATAGATAGATAGATAGATAGATTTTATTATACGCTTATAATTATTTTATTTATAATAACATCCCAATAGTATTTACATTTCCTTGATATATATGATTACACAATACAATGTTTATGATATTTACACTTACAGTCGCACAATATTGTCATGGAACTTAGTTTATTCACCAATTAATGATAATTGATAATTGGTAATTGGTAATTATATGTAAATTAGCGTTCTGTCATAGTGATCATTTCACCAAAAATTATCAATGAATATTAATCATGATAATTAGTAAGTGCTAAAATTGGCTTGTGTCAAGTCAAATATGAACATATCATCATCTCAGAAGCCTAATTAGCAGTGGTAGGTAATTAATGCAGCCATGCCTTTGATAATGTGAACAGATCTCACTATGACACTTTGACCAATATTTTATACTGACCATCATCTCAGAAGCCGCTAAGGCGGCCATGCCTTTAATAATGTGAACAGATCTCACTATGACACTTTGACCAATATTTTATACTGACCATCATCTCAGAAGCCGCTAAGGCGGCCATGCCTTTCATAATGTGAACATATCTCACTATGACACTTTGACCAATATTTACTGACCATCATCTCAGAAGCCTAATTAGCAGTGGTAATTAATGCGGCCATGCCTTTGATAATGTGAACAGATCTCACTATGACACTTTTTGACCAATATGATATGACTTACTCTCCACAAGGGATGACATTTTCTTTGTCACCAAAGGTGGGATTATAGTCTAATGAATAACGTAGGGGACAACATTTTCTTTCGCACTAAGTGTCCTTTATTCACATTGATGATTATGAACGGCCCCTTACCCCGGTGTAATGTTTTTGAGTGTTTCTGTTTTTGAGTGTTTCCCCTCATTGTTTGGGAACGCTCAAAAATAGATTGACGAGTTTTTCTGTGTATCCCCCCTATTGAAAAGTCATGGTCTCTCTAGCTGCCTATTGTTTGGAAACACTGAAACATGGGGAACAACCACAGATGTTACACCGGCCCTTACCATAAATCTAACAATCCCTGAACAATCATTAAACAATAGAACGAATTCTACTACTGTAACCATCCTCAAGTGAGTTTGCTGATGACAGTGGTCTCTACATTATCTTTGATCCAACTAACCCAACCGTGGTGCAAAATGTTATTTCGAGCCTTACACTATGTGTTGAGTCAATTAAGGAATGGATGGTGAGAAACAAACTGAAATTGAATGACAGTAAGACCGAATTTTTCCTTGCATGTGTAAAGAACCTACAGAAGTATGTGTCTGATCTGAAATTGAAAATTGGCGATACTGAAATTGAGCTGAGTGATACCATCAAGATTCTTGGTGTAACATTTGACAGAGAAATGTCCATGAAAACGCATGTTAACAATGTATGCCGTGCGGCAAATTTCCATCTCTATCGTATAAGCAAGATAAGATCTTTGCTCAGTAAATCAGCAGCAACAAGTGCAGTGCGGACCTTAGTTGTCTCGCGGTTGGACTACGCAAATAGTCTGCTATATAACATCTCTGAGGCCAATGTGCGTAAGCTTCAACTGGTTCAAAACTCGGCAGCTCGTCTCGTCACTAGGGTGTCCAGAGGGGATCATATCACTCCGGTTCTGTGCGCACTCCACTGGCTTCCTTTGAAAGCAAGGCTCGAGTACAAGGTTAATCTAATGGTCTACAAATGTCTACATGATTACGCACCAAAATATCTCGCAGACTGCTTGGAAGTTTACAAACCCTCACGCTCCCTGCGGTCAAGTACAATGGGTCTGTGTAAGGAAATCCGCACAAACCGGGTGATAGGCTCCTCTGCATTCGCAGTGGCGGGACCAAAGCTATGGAATGAGCTTCCAAATAGTGTTCGTGGCCAGAGTACCCTGGGTCGTTTTAAAACTGCACTAAAAACTCATATTTTTAAGAAATTCTTTTGAATCCTTTGCACGTTTTTTTTTTTTTTTTTTTTTTTTTTTTTTTTTAGTAATGACTTTTATTCTATCATGTATTAATGTTATGTTTTATTATAAATTGTAAAGCGCTTAGAAGTTTTAACAACGTTAAGCGCTATAAAAATGTTTTTAATAATAATAATAATAAAAAGTGAGGGAATCGTAGATCTTGCCTACCTAGTGCCATGGCGATACACTGGGCAGCAGTCAAGTATTTTTATGAGAGAAGCCAAACCTCAAGCACCTAAATAAGGGGAAAGGTGAATTCATTTAATTGTTTAAATTTAATGGATCTCATGATGCAGTACAAGTTGTCCACCTACCTTGTTTATTGCGCGTTGGAGGCAGATACGAGTGTATAGTATAAGTCCGAAATTGTTTCAAAGAAATAATGGTGTCTTGTCTTTTGTCCCCCTCTTCCGTCTCTGAGTTGTACCCCAAATTTAGTGGGTATATATACAACCTCGTACCTGCCAACTAATCCATGTAACCATCCTCTAGTGAGGGAATCGTAGATCTTGCCTACCTAGTGCCATGGCGATACACTAGGCAGCAGTCAAGTATTTTTATGAGAGAAGCCAAACCTCAAGCAACTAAATAAGGGGAAAGGTGAATTCAATTAATTGTTTAAAATTTAATGGATCTCATGATGCAGTACAAGTTGTCCACCTACCTTGTTTATTGCGCGTTGGAGGCAGATACGAGTGTATAGTATAAGTCCGAAATTGTTTCAAAGAAATAATGGTGTCTTGTCTTTTGTCCCCCTCTTCCGTCTTTGAGTTGTACCCCAAATTTAGTGGGTATATATACAACCTCGTACCTGCCAACTAATCCAACACACAGTAAACAGAGTTACAAAACCAAGTTTGTTGACCAAAACCATGCCAACTCGAGTATTTTCCGAGAAAACCTCCCACTTGGTCCAGCCAAACGTGGGAAGATCGGAGGGATCTGTCACTCAAAAGTCCTCTTTATCCTCTCGCACGGACCCAAAGAGCAGTGAACCCACGATTTCCTTCCCAAAGGTACCCCAAGAAACCTTATAATCCCCATAAAAACTAATGTCTTGGAAGACAGCGTCCTAAACCTTAGATACTAATAAGTCAATCCTGCAGCTTAAATAACTGCCTGCTGAGGCCATCCTCCGTGTCTCGGATTATTCCAAGATTTGGCGAGAGAGCCTCTTTAACTAGCGTCCGAGAAGGGCATTTTGAGGACAAATCCCTATCTCGAGTGACAAGGTCTTGCTCTAAGACCCGGAACAAATCAACCCAGGGGGAGATAATGTGCGTATTGACGAATTCCGACCTCGTTGAACTCAAAGTGTTTAATAATTGAATATTTTAGCTTCTCAATAAATAAAGAGAAATAGACACTTATAACTGTATCTGAGAATGAAATGAAGAATAATGGTTTAGGAACTCGGTCACTGATTCGTCCTCTGCAACACTACTATAGTTTTACCTGTTGTCGTGGGACAAGGGAGACTAGTGTCTCGTGACAGCAGTACGTAGGGGACACCATTTTCTTTCACACCAAGTTTCCCGTCCTCGTTTTCTTGTAACATTGCAGAAGTTGATGGGACTTTTCACAAAATTCAAGCCCATGATCCGTGCGGAAGATTATTGTTGGAATGGCAACCCATAGTTCATATATTTCATCATAATTTATGCAGTCTGATGTTGCAAATTGTCGGAGAGAACATAATAAGTCAGTTATATTATTTGCAGGACAATCATTCATCATTCGTTCATTGGCTCGCAAGACCCCCCCCCCCCCCCCCCAACTCCCTTGCGCGATCTCGAGATTGCCGCGCAATTATAGGATCCTAAGAATGCGCAGCGCAATCTCTTAAGATAGCGCAGATCGGTAAAATGCGCGGAACATATATAACAGGTTCGAGTATGTCCAATAACACCAATGGACTAAAATACTAAACGATTACGAGATTCATTCTAACCCAGAAGTATTAAGGTAGCAGGAAGGGTTGGGCGTTTGTGGTTTCTGAGTCTGAGGGGGTTGGTGTCTGTTGACTGTGCTTTTAGAGAGACTAGGCATGGCGCCAGTCTCTCTTAAAGCACAGTCAACAGGCATTTGGTCTCAGTATTTGGGTTTTGATTGCCATGACTGTACCCCTGTAAAAGTCAGAGGAGGAGAAGTTTGGAATGATGAAAGCATTGAAGAAGAAGAAATGTTATTATTGAGGAAAGCAAAATTTATTATGAGACTAGAAGGCAGTGTCCTGACTTGATTATTTTGAAAATGGCGGTCTGAACACATTAAAAGGTGGAACATGGCATTTTATCGACTTTGAAGTGTTCCGCAGTTAAAGGGAGACTATAGGCAGCAGCTAGGTAGGCAAGATAAAGTCATACAAATTTGCCAATAGGGGTCAGTCATATCTCTAGGCATGGCGCCAGTCTCTCTTAAAGCACAGTCAACAGGCATTTGGTCTTAGTATTTGGGTAAGTACAGAATCAAGGCAGCTCAGAGAGCAATGATTGAACGATGCTGTGGACAAGTCCAAGGATACTGCATCAGTCACGACCAACTTCTCATCAGAAAGCGTCACCACCAGCATATTCAATGTTCAGTTCCAACCTGTACCAGTCCAATGCACGCCTATCATGGTCAGCAGTGGTCAGCTTAGCGCGATATGGAACATTCTTCCGAAACTCAAGCGAGGGAAGTCTGCTCATTAGCCTATCTCGCGCACTGCTCCTTCTTGTCAAACATCGTAGTGAAATCGTGGTACAGTGGGGCGTCCTCGAGGATTGCAGCTGGTCGGACAGACGTGAGGTGGAATGTGGGCGGCTGCACTTCTTCGTTGATGTGCGATGGCAGATAGCACAGTTGTTGCGTTGCATGACAGCTGAAAGTGAATGTGATATCATAGAACTGAGGCGTTTGCAATGAGACTATAGGTGAAGTAGAAGCAAGGAGTGAAATGGGCCATCTTCCAGTGACTAATATACAGAGTAAGGGCCCTGGGTGTTGTTAGATTCAGCATTGAATGTATTCCTCGTACAAGCGTGAATAGTGTGGACATACAGTGAGAGGTGAGAGACCCCTATTGACTACTTCTTGTAACTTTATCTTGGATATTATGTTAGTATTGAACTTCTAGCCATGGAATATGAAGAAATTGAAGTTGTAGGCATGGAATATGAAAAATTATTCAACGGTGAAAGACATTATTCCATGAGGCTTTGCCGTGATCGCAAAGGACGCGACGCGATTGGTTCACATGCTAATGAGGTATGAATGATAATGATAATTACCTCTATAATGCTACTTGGATAGCGACTGTGTCGTTGATTGCAACAGTGGTCTATGTCAATGTGTGCCTGTAATGTCAATGAAGTATGATGAGGTGATGACGATAGTGCAATTATTAAATATTGGCAAGAGATCATACTACAACATAGGTCTTGTTTTTGACAGATGACTGTGCGACATTCCCATTGGGTCTTGTTAGAGTCAGCGCTGCATGTATTCCTTGTACAAGCTTGAATAGTTGTGACGGACTTTGAGGGGTGAGAGACCCCTATCGGCTACTTCGGCTAACTTTATCTTGCCTACCTAGCTGCTAGCAATAGTGCCCCTTTATCAAGACTGAAACCCACTGTGCGGGGCTAAGAAATTACCTTTATAATCCTAGTTGGATAACCACTGTGTAGATGATTTGAAGAGTGCTCTGTGGATGTGTGCCTGTAATGTCAATGAAAGTATGATGAGGTGATGACGATAGTGGAATGACGAAATATTGGAAAGAGATCTATTCCTAGAAGAACATATGTCCTGTTTTGACTAGGTGGCGCATTTTAGAATCAGCAGTGAGCACTGTGTGTAACATGGTGGAGGCAGCGGAGATAATAACTGTGTCGAAAGTATTGTTATAGGGCCTTCCCTAGGCCCATGGGGTTAAATTTACAATCCACGATTGAAAAGACGTAGTTTGATCGCATTCAACTATAAATCCATTGAACAGTTGTGTTCCTTTAGTCAACCGATGACCTTTTGTTGGGCCATGATCGGGGATTGTAAACTGTAAATGTATTATGGACTGGGAGACGGGGGAAACACAAGTGAAATAGACCAAAACAAGTGATTTTGGGGCTTTGGTTTAGACGCATGCCCCACATGCGCCATGCGGGATTATACGGTTCATGTGAACTTGTTGACATCTACATGATCTAGTGCTGTTATTGGTCATGGTACATGGTAGGCCTAATCATCATGGCTATATGTTTCAGGAAAAGCTCGGAGTAAAATGAACTGCCGATGAATAATGATGTTGTTCATGTTTACCATGTTTACTAGTACATAGCCATAGGGTATGCACTGGCCAGTGCACTTTCTGCACGTCGTCATGGTCATGTACGTGATACCTTGCATATTTTGTTTTTTGAATGCGCATGCTTTTTGGGCAAAATCACTTGTACCAACACTAATGAATAATGTCTTCTTATCCCTATGACTCCATACACAGTGAGGGCATTGTCCCATTCCCATCAAATGGTAACTTATTGTACCGTATTAGGGTGGAAGTTCGGGAGCAGATACCTACCGTTGCACGCCTGTCATAATCAGCAGTGATGAGCTTAGCGCGATATGGAACATTCTTCAGAAACTCAAGCGAGGGAAGTCTGCTCATTGGCATATCTCGCGCACTGCTCCTTCTTGTCAAACATCGTAGTGAAATCGTAATGGAAAACGTCTGGCTTTGCGCCAGACGTTGAGACTAATAAGTGAAGAACTAATAGGTAAAGAACTTCTACTTGCGCGAGACTGCTCTGATAAAATTATCATTGCAGAGACTACGGTGACGTACACACATATTTTTTACAATCAAAAATGCCCTCAAAAGACGACATGGAATGATTATTTTATTGATATTTCCTACTATATACCTTCCAATTATCACTTTATACAAATAGATCGGCGTTAGGTCGCATGCTTTTCTTTCCTGGTGACACTATAAAGCAAAATAGTTGCAACCCCGTAAATGCGCTATAAGTCCAATAATAAGTGACGGTGACCCGTTATAAATGTTTCGCCAGCTTCGCTTTTTTGCCGCTACGCGGCGCGTTGGGCCCTTGCGTCGAGACTCAACAACATTACTAATAGCCCATTCATCGAAAATAGGCCTGAAAGAGTGGAGTGGAAAGTTTCTCAGGTCGACCTGATCTACGCTAGCCTATTCGAAGCACCTGGTCCGCAAAGACCAGAATGCACCTTCAAATATTAATACACCCCCTTCCAGACCCCTTCTCAACTATAGAAAACCATGTAATTTCTATTAAATGCACAGATAGCTATACATTTTGCGAGAGGAAGACGCAAACTGGTGATACGTTACAAACACAGCACGATACACACGGTCAGTGCATCGGCCGTATACAAATGTACGTAAAGCGTGAAAGGCTTCACACCGGTAAAATTATGGCATTTTCCATTCTATCCGTACAGTACGGCGTGAGAATATATGTATTGTGGTGGTAGGAATATAGGTATTTTGAAGCTATTTTGACAAAAGCCCTTACAGGCCTTTTTGTCTCAAATTAGCTTAGAAACCCCTAAGAACCAGACACCACAATACATATATTCTTCAATGAAATTACTGTAGAAATCATCATGTCAGCTTTAACAAAATATCGATCGTATTACGGGGAAAACACTACCTCGTAAACCAGCCAATACGAGGAAAATCCAATTAAGTCATTTCGCAGTAAGTGATTCTCTTAGAAGAGAATCCAATCAATCTGACGTAGATATTCTCTTAGAAGAGAATCCAATGACCTAGTTATTCTCTTCTAAGAGAATCTTATTGATTACCACGTTTGCGAAATGAGTGATCTTCAAAGTCCACATAATTTTACTAGTAAACTAGCATAACCCGCGCTCCGCGCGGAATGTTTGTAAACAGTTACATTGTCACCTGGGCATTGTCAAGACATTAAAAACAGTGATATGTGTTTTTACCTCGGAAATGATCACAGTATTTGTTGATAAACTATATTCTGTGTGACGGCGTCTTCGGCTAGGAATCCTTGTTTTGTGGTTGTATTGATTTGTACAGTAATGTCCTGAAAACGTCTAGCCCTCGAAAAAGCAACATATAGTTGTCCGTGACTGAAAACTGACTGCGGAAGGAAGATACCGAGCTTGTCAAAGGTTTGTCCTTGCGCTTTGTTTATTGTCATACAGTAACTGACCCTGAGTTGGAATTGAGTTCTTTCAAGAATGAAGGGCAAGTTCACATCCGAGGGAGCGATGTGCTCCAGCCGGCCTGGGTCAAATTCATCATCCCGTTTTATGGGGATGATTTATTTGTTTATGTAGCCGACTTCGTCATGTTTGTAAAAGGTAAAAGAGAGATAGATATGGGGTATTGTTGGAGCTTAGTTTTTAGCTTACCATTGCAAACTTTAGGTAAAAGAAGTCGAGATTTGAAGTCTAATCGGGAAAACAAAGAAACTTCGAGAGCACATGGGACTTGCCTCGAAAACTGACCCAACCCATGTCTTCTTTTTTCCAAGCACAAAATATAGTTATTTATCACCAGAAGTGAACTAAATATGCAAAATTTGTGGGCACATTACTTCTCTCACGGTCTATTATGGAATGTTTCTGATAATCATGTGTTCAATTGTGCACAAATTGCTGTGTCTCAATTGGCACATCCATTGTCTTTGCGATCGCTCCACGGTCATTGCGGAATTCGTCCCTTGCAAATTGAAGAAACAACAGACATGGTTTGGGTTGTTTTTGGACAGTATTCTTTTACTTTTGCAAGGAATGCTGAATGAAACGCTATTAACTTACCTTGTTATTGTTTTAGTGCGCAGTACAGCACTTAATTATAGGCAAGGTTCATCTATGGAGAGGTAAAATCGCTGTAGTGAAGTATTCGATGGAAGACGCCGGATTAACTGTGAGGAGTGATGCCGGGTGGCACCGGAGAGTGACAAAGTGGACATGGTTTGGGTTATAAATAACTTTATTTTCCAATCAAAAACGGACATGGTTTGGGTTAATTTACTTTCATTTTCTTTCCATCATTTTGATCCGAAAATGACTAAAAACATGCATAAAGTACCACTTATCTGAGTTTTAACGAAAAACAAAGTGCGCAATCCGGATATAAAACATGTAAGTAAGGTCGTGGTGAAATTTCATGTCAGTTGGTCGAGCAGGAAAGTCGTGATCCGTGAGACAAAGCTCCGAAAACTCCGTAATAATATATTAGATAAATAGAAAATGGCAACAGGATATTTATTAAATACCGAAAGGGCACATAAGATTCCACTTGGTTTGAAAGCTGAGAGGCAGCATCATATCATTACTCATAACCCCTCATCTGCTAACCCCAAAGAAACTTTGTATGTTAGAATACCGGCATTGCGAGAGAATACATTCTTTGTAATGAACCCTTGAAGTTCGCACATCTTGACAGTCCCAGCGTATTCCAATAAATGCTGTAGGCCTACACGACAGCTGTTACAGTGATTAATCATTGTTGCTTGAATCTATTGAAAATATTGTTGACAGAGTCTGCATGTACATGGTAACATATGTTACCAAACAATACTCACGTCCCAAAGTATTACAAAGGTCTATTGTTCGTTAATGCGTTTATCCGACAGAATTTAGAGAAATTATTTTAACGACGCAAAAATAATTTTCAGCGCTGAAAATATTTTCGAAAATTCTGTCGGATAAACGCATTAAGACACAATAGGCCTTTTCATGTCTTTGACAAGCAAAAATAATTAATGACTGCAACATCTGATATGGCCATTGTAATTTGCAAGCACAAATAATTAATGACTGCAACATCTGATATGACCATTGTACAACTGAATATCACTATGGTTTAAAGGCAAATGTTATTCTGTCCATGGAGACATGATGTTAACGTCACACTTTCTCCATCTGGTGAGATTATTCCATTAAAATAAATGGCCTTTTTACTGTCTTCATTATCCAAAACTGAAGTTAAAACCAAACATAATTATTCATCAGCTTCTGGAGTAATAAAGTATTATCCATTAGCAAATCAACATAAAAGTAAATTCACCTATGACTTCTTTAATTTAGAAGTAACTGTTAATACTAATAACTTCTTCCGCCTACAAGAAACTAAGATAACACCTGGGTTTTTGAGTCTGAAAAATAAGAAAGACTGTCTGCGACTGGAAAAGAATCCATTATCGTTTTACCAGAACCAATTTAACATGGCTGTTTGGTTTGCTACAACAGGTTGTGGTATTTCAATAGACGATCACTTGAATCACAGTGACCCATTGTTAAGGTCAATTTACAGGTTTCATGTTTACTATCAAATATTGAAGATCATGAAGAATCTAGAGATACCAATTCCAGGTGAAAGTGATTTTAATGAGACAAACAATAACATTAACCGTAGGAAACTAGGAGGGTTATTGAGTGAATTTGGTTTAAAAGACGAGTACGATTTCTCGGTGTTTGAAAATAACGGTGGTTGGAGGTCATGGAGTGTACTGGATTACAACCCGAACATAACTGATCCCGGATATTACATCAATGATTCTAAAATCAATTTCTTCATCATGCAAGTTCATGAAAATAGAATGCCACCGATGTTCAGTAAAGACTGGGATGCTGGAATGGCTAATTTCAAATATCCAGATATTTTCATCAAGGATCATGTCAGGAGACACAAGAATGTATTTGATGTAATTACACAAAATGAATGTCAAACCTATCAACAATTCATGATATTTAAATCAAATGGTTTCTCTAATCCTGGAATAGAGAGGTTGAATGACACAATAAGAACATATGTTTACTGTATTCTGGGTGCTCAGGCGTTGACCAGAACACCAATAATTGGAGTACCGGGTACAGAATTGGATGCACAGAAGGAATTTAACAAACTATTAAAGGACTCGATTAATCAACATCCTGATATTCCCACTTCAATTCAAAGATACCAAAAAGCAGTGAGTGACACTCATACAAGACTAGATTATGTAATAGCACCAGGATTGTATGTCATAGGATCAAATATGGTACTCGTTATTGGTAAGCTGGATAACTACAATAATAACATTTTAATAGCACCAAAAAATGCTAAACCCGGTAAGAATGACATTAACCACAAAAAGACCTTACCACCACCACTGATGGAAGGAAATAGTTCTAAGAAAATAAGAGTTAAGAGTAGTGTTGGTACTGTCAAGACGGACTTCGTCCTGAGAGCAAAGCTCGAGACCAGTCATAAACCAAAGAGTAATGTTGATACACCAAAAACAACTGAAACCTCAAAGAATACTCCTACTACTACTAACCTTGACACCAAAGTTGAGAAGGTGGATGATACTCATGAAACAATTAAATTCATGCTTTACTCAGTTGTTGGTACATTGATTGTTTTTATGGTTAGATAAATAAGTAATTATGGCTGAAGGAGGTGAAAATTATGAAATGGATGATTACGATTCACAATCATCATCATCATCATCAGGAACTGATAAAGACTGGGATAAATGGAGAAAGTTTATCTTTTATCCAGAATTGGCAGGCACAACATACAACAAATGGATGAGATAGATAATTATCGCATTAGTAATTTGAATGATCCTAATACAGTTGAAACCAATAGAACTTTTCAAGATGACGGCACAACATACAACACAGGAGGTGAAAATCTTACTACTGAAACTTCATTCAGTACACCAGAAAGAGTAAGAGGTATTGTCCCTGAATTGATGGAAAAGGAGTTAAGTTACGATACAATAGAGGATAAACTTGATACAGCATTGGGAGGATCAAACTGGAATTATGACAAGAAAAAATTGAGTAATCTTGCACCACACATTAGTTACAAAGGTAACAAACTTTATTACGATCCGAAAACAAAGTATGAAGTTGATTTGATTAAAGATAAACTAGAAAACAAAAATTTATTTGACTATCCTAATAAGGATGAAACCATTATTACCAAGTTAATTCCTTTAACTAAGGATAATGGAAGCTTCTATGCTGAAGGCACATTAAAGACTAAGTTTGGTACTAGATTTGCTGACATGATTAGAGGTATGATTGCACCTGACCCACCAGTAAGTCAACCTACATTAGTAACCCCTGAAACACAGGCATTAATTAATGAGGTAAACAGTTCAAACAAACCAATAGATAAACTGATAGATTCTAATGATGATGAACTTAAAACACTGGGTTTTACTGAATATGCCTTGAGAGAACTTAGAGGGTTAAAACAGGCTGGTGATGATCTAGCTGCAGTAAAGAGGGATAAGGACATGCAAATAGAGGAATTAGAAAATAAACTTCGTAATTTAACAAGAGACTATGTAAAGTCTGTAGAAGAAGATACTAAAGATAAAGTGGAGTTGAAAAAGCAAATAGATGAACTAAATGACAAATTGCATGAGGAACAGTCAAAGGTATGGAGGTTAGACAATGACAGGGAGTCACAAACTAGAAGAATTAAACGTTTAATTGTTGATGTTCTAAAGAAACCAGATTCAACTATTCCTCTGAAGGACAGAATAAAGTTACTTTTTAAGACATATGGTGTAACCATTAGCGCCATAATAACAGCTGTTGTAATGACATTTACAACTCTAGGTCTTAGTATCAGTAGTGCTTTAAGTGGTGCCACTAAATCTGTAAAACCAACTCCAGGACCAGGACCATCTCCAGGACCAGACCCAACTCCAGGACCTACACCAGAACCAGGACCAAAACCATCAATACCAGATAAAGTAAAAGAAGGTCTCAAGAAGTTTGCTGAATGGCTAAAAGAACTAGCCAAGAAATCAGCTGCAGCTTTACCGGGAATCATCGGTTCTATCGTATCATTTCTCCTGAAAACAATTGGTGCAGTTGTTGGCTTTCTAGCTGAACATCTGATCATAGCAGTTATTGCTATTGTTAGTTCCATAATTTATGGTTTAATTGGAGGTGTTAAAGCCTTAAAATCACGTAAAACAGTAAAATCACGTAAAAGGTCTTAGGTGACCTTCTATCAAAACAATGTTTAAAAAATAATTATTATGTAAATATGAATAAATACATCTCATTAAAAGACTATTATTCTAGTGAGTGGAACAATGAGAATCTTAAAGGATACATTCGTCCTAGGGTTATGGATCGAGCAGAGCTCTCAGGACGAAGTCTGACTGAGACAGGCAAAGTAGTCCTGCCAAGAATGAAAGAATATGACGTCAGTACCAACACTAATGCTCAATTCTGCCGTAATTGTAAAAGGTGGACACTTTTTGAGTATCAAAAAAACTTGAATTCAGCAAGGTACGCAGCTAAAACTGTGAAGTATCAATTCTGCACCAATTGCAATTCGACTACTTACGATGATGATTTTAAAAGTCTTGAGATCAATATTGACAACAAGACACGTTACTTTGACAGTATTCTAAGGAAACTTGGATGGAGGCGGCTGTCCGAATCGGCAGTTAAGTATTTAAAGGACTTTGTGGAAGGGTATTTACAGTGCTACTTTTCAAGTCACAGAAAATGTCTTAGTAAGCAGAGATATGAAAGTACTCTTCAGTCAGCCCTAAAAATGGGTATTAACACTCTCCCCTCTAAGTTATGTAACCAAGGGTTACATGGTGAAGCCATGCTTTTTAAATTTCACTGTGGGGAATATGATTGGTTTCTTGCCATTGAATTTATTAACAGGGCAATTGGTAAACCGCAATTAACCGATGAGAATATCACTGACCTTAGACTAGTGTACTATGCTTTCCTTAGATTTCTGCATTACTGTGGTGTCAAGGTCACCATTAACTACAAGGTATTTTTACACCAAGCCTTTAAAACGCTGAAAATTGATTATGTAATATTTACACCTTTTTTAACCAACAAGGAGCGAGTTAATGATTTGGAGAGATTATGGTATGATTTCACTCAAAGTATTTTCTTCCAGGATTACAAGGTTGAGAAGGAATATGACCAGGATATTGACAAGCAGTTTGACGTTTTACTGAGTGCCAGTGCAGGTCGAGACATTAACTGCATCAGTAGTATTAAGTTTACACCAGCCGGACTTCGTCCTGAGAGCATAGCTCGAGCCGGACTTCGTCCTGAGAGCATAGCTCGAGCCGGACTTCGTCCTGAGAGCATAGCTCGAGCTAGTGTTAAGATGCAATAAAGTTGTGAAAACAGCATTTTGCACTTAACAGTCATTTTTCCATAATTTTAAATGAATAATCAGCAAATGAATAGTCAGACATCTGCAGTGATTGAACAACAGATGAAACAGATTGGTGTTATGAGTCCTGAGAGCTTAGCTCGAGTTGGGGCTTCTAACCAACAGAACACTGGTAGTTACCAACAAAACAGAACTAACTTTCAACAGAACTGCTCTACAAATCAACAAGTTTCAAACAAGCAGTTGAATAGTTCAAATTTAGTTAATCCTAGTCAAGGAATAGTTAATCCCAGTCAAGGAATAGTCAATTCTAGTTGCCAACTAGGATCAACCAGCAATCAACAAAATTTGAACTATTTGACTGATAGTGGCCTTAAAGCCAAACAAGACTTAGAGATTCTAGTTGCAACTGGTAAAAGCAAGGATTTCCTTAATAAACAAATAACTTTTAATGACTTAGATAATATGACTGAAAAAGAAATCTTAAAACATCATAGAATGTATGAAACAAAGATGGCTGCCAGACTTAATGATTCTTTGGGTAAGACAGTAATTAAAGCTTACACTAAATTATCAAGGTGGTTATTACCAATAGATGATGAAGATAATCTTTATCATGATCTTAGAAATGATTATTTGATAACTAACGAGTTGGATAAATGGCTTGGATGGTTGAGTTTGAGAATGGGTCCATTAACTGCACTTGCTTCAACAACACTTATTACTTTAGGTCATTGTCATGAGGAATCATCTATGAATACATCGAGTATGACTGCATCAAATATGAATACACCAAATATGACTGTCTCTGAATGTGACAAACCAATAGATGAAAGTCTAGATATCACAGGTAGTGATGATAAAGAAGACTAAATTAACCTGGTTATGAGAACATAGTTCGAATTAATTTGAGCAAGATAAATGGAACTTGAAACTGTAACTGATACTACTCGAGATATGCTCTCAGGACAAAGTCCGACTAGGACTACGTCCAGAGAACAAAGTTCGACTAAAGTTTCAGTGTCTAAGAAACCTCGATCAGAGAAACAATTAGCATGGTCTAGAGAACTGGGTAGAAGATCTAAGGAATTTAAGAGGATAAAAAAGGATAAGACGACATTTAAAGTACAGGACTCCTCACCAAAAAACAGAGTTGTGGAAAAGGAGGAAGAAGAAGTAGAGGAAGAAGAACCACAATCTCAAAATACTGATGTATCACTGCGTGAATCTAGTAGTAATACTTATGTCTATGTACTAGGTTTAGGTGCCGTTATTTTAGCAGCATTCATTATGTTTAAGAAACTTCCTAAAAAAGTAAGTAAAGAGCAGCGATCAGGCTTGAATCGAACTTTGTTCTCTGGACAAAGTCCGAATGAAGCAGTCATGAAGGGATCAATTAACCCTCTTGTTAAACCTGTAGTTAAAGAGAAGAAATGTACTATTCCTTTAATGGAATGATCTCATCAGGTGGTCGAGCAGAGCTCTCAGGACGAAGTCCGTCTAGGACAAAGGCCAGAGAGCAAAGCTCGATTCTTAACTCTAAAGAAACCTCTGTTCCTCTGAAATTAACTAGCTTACCATTCTCATCAGTGATTTCGAATTTTATGTGATTAGTACACTTATTTATCGTTTTCTTACAATTCGGTTCGTATCGCTGCATTTTTATTTGGTCACCATCTTCTACAGGTATGATGCAGAAAATGTTAGATGGTTTATTGTTGTAGAGGGTCTTAGCTTTGTCAACCAAATTAGCTTGCAGGAATAGATATTTCCTGTAAAAGTTGAGTGGTCTTGTGGAGTAGTATTTTCCTTTCTTGGTGAATTTAGTTTGCTTAAAGCCAAACCACTCATTCACCACTGTGAGCTGTTTTTCTATCACCTCTCTTATGGTTTTGCTTATTTGAAAACCTTCTGTGTTTCTCTCAATCTTGATTTTTTCATTTTTATCTAACTTGTCTACTTTCAGAGGGTACTCTTTATCCTCTGTAAGTTCAAGGGTTATGTAATTATTGTTATCACAGTAAATTTTCACATGGCTAATTCCAATTTCTTTTATGTATTTTTGCCATACCTCACAAAACTCACTTAAACTAAAATGTCGAGAGTATGGAAATGTGTATTGAGTAATGGTGTCTTTAGTTGTGGTAGATTCATTTTCCAAATGCCGTTCGCAAATTTTCATGACTTCCTTTTCAAGTGTATCTGTTTCAAGTCCAGGAGCAAATAATGTCCTACACCATAATTGTTTATCTAAGGGCTCATGTGTTGTAATTCTGGTTATTTCGATTAGAAATGAGAAAATCCTGACTCCCTCTGGTAGAAAATCACCTGTCCACCATGAATTGTAAAAGGTTATCGATTTCAAAGTAATGGATTTTATGTCTAATTGGTCTGTTAAGTAGTTCTCAAATGTGGCTTCATTACATTCTTGTTCATTGATTATGAAGTCCATTTCTATTTAATTCAAGAGATTTATTGAATTTAATAAATTTTAATCTAATAAATAGAATGACTGATAAGAATCAGAAAATACTTTGCACTACATGTGACAAGTACATATCCTACAATAATATGGCTATTCACAGGAGAACCAAAGGTCACTTAAGTAAATTAAATCCGGATTATGTCCCTATTGCTCAACCCCGAGCCCCATCACTGATCCCTAAAACTATGGATAAGAAACTTGCATTTGAGGAAAATGAGCTAGATGGCATAAAGAAAGTGAGTGGAATAGAAATAGTAAAACAATTTGGAAAGCCTGTAATCACCATTAGTTTGAAGATTGACAGAGAAGCTAAACAGGTGTATGAATACAGAGATAAATTAGAGGAGGTATTATTTCAACTCAATGATTACCATCACAAAATTAGCATATCAGTATTTGCTCAGTTTGATCGTCAGGGTGAAAGTGTAACACACCCCATACAGTCTCCAATGGAAAGCATAATTTCAAGGAACCAGGCAATTTATGCCATAACCAACCAGTTAAACTACATTAAGACACAGATTGAGGAAAGGTACTTTCAAGGTTCTGGACTTACTTTAAATAAAATAGAGTCTTGTAACATGACCGTCTGTTCTTACAAGAGGTGTAAAGGTGGTCATTACACTAAATTACCATTTAAAACAAAAGCAGTAATAAATGTGGAATCAAATGACAATAAATGTTTTCTCTGGTCTTTATTGGCCGCTAAATATCTAAAAGAAAATCCAGAGACGGACTTTGTCCTGAGAGCAGAGCTCGAGAGTACATTAAATATTACTACCGATATGCTAGAAATGACTTCGTCACGAGAACAGAGTTCGAAAACTACTGATATCAAAATCAAATCATTTCCTGTATGTATTCAAAAGGATATCCCTAAGATAGAGAGTGATAATAATCTCAAAATTAATGTGTTCAAGTTAGAGAACGAATCGGCTAAGAGCACCTGTGAGGCAAAACTAGAACCTCTCTACCTGTCCAAGAATTATGATGATGATGATGTCATTGATCTGCTCTATTTCAAGGACCATTTCATGTACATAAGAGACATCAATCTTTTCTTCAGGACACTAACTCATAGAGTGTATCTTTGCAGGAGATGCATGAATTACTTTTACAGGAAGTCAACACTAGATAAACATAAAAAGAAATGTGGAGAACACGATTACTGTAAGATTACTTTGCCTCCACCTAACAGTAAATGGTCACAAATTAAATTTGAAAAACACTCATTCAAAAATAGAGTTCCGTTTGTTATCTATGCTGATTTCGAAGCGATAAGCACAACAGTCAATGATAACTCGAGCTCTGCTCTCACAACTCAGACAGATACCACTGTTACCACTAAAAAAACTTTTAAACAAAATGCATCAGCTGTTGGTGTTTATGTTCACTCAGACTACACACACCTTTACAGTAGCCAGTATGTGTCTCACAGGGGTGCTGATGTTGTAGATGTGTTCTGTAATTGGTTAATCAGGATGGAAGAACAATTCTCTAATTTATTGAACTGTAACTTTCCTCTAACAATGACAGATGAAGACTGGCATAAATATCAATTAGAAACACATTGTTACTATTGTAATCAACCTTTGGGATATGACAAGGTCAAGGATCATGATCACTACTGTGGTAGATATCGAGGTGCTGCTCACAACTCGTGTAATTTGAATGAAAAGAAAGCTATGTTTGTTCCAGTGTTTTTTCACAATCTCAGTAATTACGATTCTCACTTATTTATTAAAGAATTAATGACTAAGCTACCGAAGTACAAGAAACTGAAAATACTTGCCAAAACATCAGAGGAATACATCTCATTTCAGTTCGGTTGTTTCAGGTTTTTGGACTCGTACAGATTCCTGCAGTCCAGTTTAGACAACATAACCAAATCAATGTTGGATGATGATTTTAAAATTACCAGACAGCTGTTCCCAAATACCACTGACTTTAAGCTATTGAGGAAGAAGGGTTCAGTACCTTACTCTTTTTACACATCACATGAAAGCTACAATGTTACTTACCTAGAAAAGTCTATGTTTTTTGACGAATTGAAAAATGAAATGGCACCTGATTCTGCCTATGATGAGGCTAAGGTAATATGGGATCATTTCAAGATCAGGAATCACGGTGAGTTCATTGACCTCTACCTCAAAACTGATGTGATCCTTTTAGCTGATTTATTTGAGAAATTCAGGGATGTCAATTTGAGATAGATCCATGTCACTGTTACTCGGCACCAGGCCTAACCTGGCAAGCTGATTTGAAGTACACAGGAATAAACCTAGAACTACTGACTGATACCAACATCTTACTTACTTTTGAGAAAGCAATACGAGGTGGAATTTCGGGTGTTATGGGAACAAGACATGTCAAGGCAGATGAACACCACAAACTACTCTACGTAGACACAAATAATCTCTACGGCTGGTCCATGATGGAACCTCAACCCCATGGTAGTTTTGAAATGATAGATATTGATCCACTCGAGCTATGCTCTCAGGACAAAGTCCGACTAGGACAAAGTCCAGAGAGCAAAGCTCGACTTAACATGAATGTTATCAGTAAAGAGCAGATTATGGCAATTCCAAGTGATAGTGAAGTAGGCTACTTCTTAGAGGTGGATTTGGAGTATCCAGGAAATATTAAATTTAAGTCAAGGAACTTTCCATTCTGTCCCGAATCTCTCTTTATTGAAGATGATGAATTAAGTCCTTACCAGAGAGAGTTACTGGGCGATGATAAAAGATCAAATGTAGAGAAACTAATACTAACACAAAAGGATAAAACTAATTACATAGTGCATTACAGAATGCTACAATTTTACCTAAAGCACGGAATGGTACTTAAGAGGGTTCATTCAGTGATAAGCTTTAAACAATCAAAGTGGTTAGCACCATACATTGATTTTAACACTAAAAGACGTATGGATTCTAAGACTGATTTTGAGAAAGACCATTTTAAGCTCATGAATAATGCGTTCTACGGAAAGACTTGTGAGAATGTAAGGAACAGGGTTGAAATTGAATTTGTATCGGACGGGGAGAGAGCCAGGAATGTAATGGCCAATCCCAGGTTTTCATCGATATGCGTATTTGACGAACATAATGCTGCTATTAGCATGAGGAAAACATCAATGAAATTCAACAAACCAATCTACATAGGAGCTTCAGTACTTGAATTGTCTAAATTATTAATGTATGAATTCTATTATGAAGTTCTTCAACCGTACTTTGGTGAGAAAAATATTGAACTGCTGTATCTAGATACAGATTCCTTTGTACTTAACATTAATACTGATGACTTAACTAAAGACTTAAAGGAGTTGAGACACTATTTTGATTTCAGTAATTATCCAAAAGATCATCCACTCTATGATACCAGTAAAAAGAAGGTACCAGGCTACTTTAAGGATGAGCTAGGAGGAGTAGAGATGACTGAATTCATTGCCCTGAGAAGTAAGATGTACGCTTACAGAACAAAAGATTACGATTCTAAGAAATTGAAGGGTATTGCCAAGAATGTAGTAAGGAGAAATATCTCATTTGATGACTATGTTGATTGTCTTGAAAAGAGTAGGTCATTTTACCACAAGATGAGACACTTAAGATCAGATAAACACCAAATCTATTTGGAAGAAGTTGACAAAAAAAGCCTCAGTCCTTTTGATGACAAGAGGTTCATACTTGAAGATGGAATAAGCACCTTACCATTTGGAATGTATTATGAAGGCTACATAGATTACAGCGATTCAAACTTCGCTTGAGTCCGACTTCGTCTTGAGAGCATAGCTCGAGTTGCAAAAATCATTATTCGGACTTTGTCCTAGTCGAGCTTTGACCTGAGAGCAGAGCTCGATTAAACTAATGAATAGGGTGGTGCTGATGGTAGTGCTACTTGGTGAAATTCATCCCTAACACCGAAGTCATGGTGATAGTGATAGTGATACACCACATTAGGATTAGGACTTTGTCCTAGTCCGACTTCGTCTTGAGAGCATAGCTCGAGTCGAACTTTGTTCTCTGGACGTAGTCCGGGTCCTGTTTGATTTACTGAACTTTTAGTTTTTCTAGCATCTCTGTCTGTGCTAGTTTTTTTCCTTCTTCTAAAAAAGTCTTCTTTAAAGACTCTACATCAACAGCTGAACTTGCCTCCCTTTGTTTTTTCCTAATGGCATTTTTCATCGAAATGTATTTCTCCTTCTCCTTGAGAATCAAAGTAAACTCATCTGTAGATATGTGAGAATCGGTTAAGGCTTTACTAACCAAATCATTGATTGTGTTCAGTTTTGAAATTGCCAACATTCTGATATTCTCATGCTTTTCAATTTTCCTTAGAATATTCTTTTTCTCCCAGCCTAAGGCTGATGAAATAATGGCACTACCTATTGTTACGCCACCCAAAGCTAAGCCTATCGGTGCCGTGATGACACCAGCTAGAGCGGAAACACCAACAGATCCGGCTGCTACGCTAGTTAAATTAAGGAAATGGCTAATGCCAGTAATTACGCTAAATGCTTTTTTGTACTTTGAAAATATCTTTCTTCTAAATTCAATCTCGCTTTCTAAGAAACTCTTAACCTCACATATTTGTTGTAGTCTGAAAGCCTGAGGGTTACTTTCTGTATGCTTTTCAGACCTTTCATAGTTCAATTGACTTTCAGAGTTTAAATTACTTAAATCTGGATAAACCTTATTGTCTCCATCCATTTAATTAGTGGGAATAACTAGAATCAGTTGTTCTGTCATTTCTAGTGTTTAGTGTTGATCCTACAGACACTACAGGTTTTTGTTGTACATTAAATTTTAAAGGTTTTTCTGACCCAACAGGTTTTTCTGACCCAGCAGGCCCAGCAGGTTTTAAAGGTTTTTCGGGACCAGGCTCCAACTTTGACTCTACTTCTGCCTCTAATTCTCTATGAAATCGTTCTAACCTTTCTTTCCAATTACGTGGTCGTTTTGTGTAACCCCAAGTTCTATTCATTTAATTAAGTAAAATAAAATCAATTCACTGCAAAGAGTAAATTTCTTTCAAGTCTATTATTCAACTTAATCATCTCGTTTATGATTTCTGTCTGACTACATATGTTAATGTTCTGGTTCATTCTCATGTTATTATTTAAATTCGATAATCTATCAAGCAGAATCATATTTTCATCACGAAGATAATCCCCGAAATGCTGTGATATCACTATTTTCCAATCTGGTATTACATCCTGGTCTCGAAAGACAAACCAGTTTTCACTTCTCATCTTTACCATGAAATCCATTGACCTATCCAATTGATCCTTAAATAGTGTGTAGTCTACTTTAGCACTCTTCTGTCTGTTTTCTGTCTTTTCCATTGGTCTAATGTTAAACCAAGCAAAGCACAGTTCAGGTTTATCTTTGAATTCCTTGATTGGTAAGACATGATCCAACTCTTCTTCTACTATTCGAACTCTGTTCTCGGGACTTTGTCCTATTGGAGATAGACACCTCTGGTACTCTAACCACTGTGAGAAGAAACTGTCTGTACATCCTAGATTGAATGATGAATTACCGGTCGGACTTCGTCCTGAGAGCAGAGCTCGATTACACTCTCCCTTAGAAATGCGGTTTAGACCAACTCTAATTTTGTGTCTGTCTCTATTACCATTTTGGTCAAGGTAATCCTTTTTGTAATATGAATTAAAACATGATCTGCAGTTACCTCTATTTCCGTCTTTACCAAATTCACCATCACTTAGTAATTTAACTTCTCCACATTTACCACATTTCTTGGTTTTACTTGAACCACATTCTTTACAGTAATCAAGTAGTTTATTACGCCTGTTCTTTTCAAAATTAATTTCAGGTTTCTTTTCACAGCACTTAACACAATAAATTGTAGGTTGATTTTCCATGTTTTGATTCATCATATTTTGATTTTCCATGTTTTGATTTTCCATGTTTTGATTTAAGATAAACTGATTTATCATATTTTGATTTAACATAATCTGATTTATCAGATTTTGATTTAACATATTATTTTGATGCAAATAATACAAAAACTTCTGAATATTTTGATTCATCATATTATCATGATTCATCATATTATTCTGATTCATCATACCGTTTTGATTCATCATACCATTTTGATTATCAAATATTGCTCCATCCATTTCTTTCTTTATTTAGTAGGACATTTTTTTTTTAAATTACGTTTTTCGAACTTGTTCTTGTGACTTAAGTCACTTTAGAGACTTTATTTCATTTCAATGATTTGATATCAGAAACTGGTAACCATTCATTGAACTTATCACTGTAACCCTTCCACTTCACTAATCCGTATTTCTTGCCTTTACTGGTCTTGTACCTTAGGATTTTCTCAATCTTGTACTCTAGCTGGTCAGGATTAGGAACATAGCTCAATTCCTCTTCATAGAAATATCCTTGAATTTCTTCTTTGTGGTAATCCTCAAGCTTGTAGACGATAGGGTGAGTAAAGATGATCTGTTTGATTTGGAACACCTCCTCAGTGTAGTTGGGCATGTAACCTTTACCGAAAATGGACTTGTACTTTGAAATTCTTACACTGTCACCTACTTTGTACTTTGGATTACCAAATGTCTCTTTGAGGTGAAGACCGTAAAGATTGTACCACACTGTTCCTTCGTTTTCCATCTTTCTGGCGTCTACAGGTTTCATACCTATTGATGAGTGAAATGTGTTATTGTAGCCGCTGACCAGGTCATCCAGAACGTCAATCCACTTGTCAGTCTCCTTAGCGGTGAAATAACGCCACATTTTTTCTTTAAGGGTTCTATTGAATCTCTCTACTACTGCTGCCTTCTTATCAGATTTTGTGGAGAACCATTCTATGTCATTTTCTGTTAAGAGTTCCTTGAAGTGTTTGTTGTAAAATTCTTTACCGTCATCAAACTGGATTTTCGTTGGTTTTGCTTCCTCAAATATCACTTTAAATGCATCTCTGATTTCTTCTCCCCTCTTACTCTTAACTGCTAGAGCCCAAGAAAAACGACTAAATAGATCTATGACTGTTAAAATGAATCTGTTGCCTTTATTTTGTTTCTCGAATTTTTGCATGTCAACCAGATCTGCTTGCCATTGTTGATCGATGTACGATACCATTGTCTTCCTGAAGGTGAATTTCTTAATGGCCGGTTTGTGTAGTTGGTGAGTTGGTAGTGTTTCTAGAAATTCTTTCACTTCTTTTTGTTTAATAAGTTTTCCTGAGCTCTGCTCTCGTGACGAAGTCATATCTTCCTTGACCTGTTTCCAGATTTTACTCAAAGAACTGTAAGCCACGGGACTCTCGGGGTTGTAGTACAAATCCCTTAGATACTGCTGTGTGTCATCCTTTACATTCATTTAAACGAGTGAAGTATTTATTTACGAGCCACACAATATGTTAATTTCTGGTGTTACCAATTGTGGTAAGACATATTTTGCCCTTGACCTCTTAGAAAAGGAGTATCAGCACAAGTTCCAGAACATAGTCATTTTCTGTCCAACATATTTCAACAATAAGACATATGAAAGGAAATGGATTTACCAAGACAAGAATGTCTACATAGTTAATCCCGAAGCTGTGGCCAGTAATTTGGACCTTGTGCTTCAGTTTGCTACTCTGACCTTTGCTGGTTCTAACACATTATTCCTCATTGATGACTGTGCTAATTTGAGAGACACAAAAAAGAAGGTGTCCGAGTTATGTAATCTTGCCTTTTCCGGCAGGCACTACAATCTCACTGTTTGGTTACTAGTTCAGAAGTACAATTCAGTTGTCAAGGACTACAGAGAGAACATAAGAATTTTAGTATTATTTTTTAATAAGGATGAATCAGCCATGAAAGATGCCTTAGAAGAAAACAGTGTTATTCCTAAGGAGAAAAGACAGTACTACATAGAAGAACTTAAGATGAAAAAAGGATCAAAACTGATCATTAGACTACAACATCCATTTGGATTTACTCTTTCCCATCAAAAATCTTAGTCCCGCTTCTCATCAATGGTCTTAGTCTTTCTAACCCTAGTAAAATAATAAATTATTAACCCTAAACCACTAAGTCCTAGGATAATCCATAGGTACTCGTATTTCTTCATTTCATCACTAGGTTGGTAGTAATCACTTAATTGTGGTCGCTGAGGTAGTACAATAGTTCTTTCTGGATGTAAATGATTGTAAACAGTAAGTGCTGAATCAGTATTGTTAAAATCAATAGAAGCGTCTCTTTCTCTCTTTAATTCAAGGTTAACAAAGTCAATAGTACTCTTTCTATGCTCATCCCATTCTGTGGATGCTCTTTGCAATTGCTCTTGAGCGAAATTATGTCTCTTAATTTCAGTCTCATAGCCATTCTTGTCTAGTTTTTTAAAAAGGTAACTGGATCCAGTGAATGCTAATCCATTGATTATTGCAGATCCAAATAACATACCAATGCCAGCCATTTAATTTCAACGAATTTTAATTTAAATGATGTGTCCCTGAGAGCATAGCTCGAGTTAATACCAATTGGTACTGTACATCATGACCATTAAGATCGATGATGTCACCTTTTTCATCAGTTAAGCGAATATTCAGCTTATTGAATCTTGGTTTACAGGGAATTGCTATTGGTTTCTCAAATGTGTATGCTATTAAATCCCCAAAATTAGCTTCCTTTATTGGTCTTGTGGTTAGCACATCAGATGCTTCACCATTACTTAATACACTATTAGATTCGATTATGTCACAGTGAAAAACAAAATGGTTAATTGGTCTAAAATTGATGGGTTTCTCGCTTACAACATCATCCTTACTTTTATTGTCTAAAGGGTAAGGCCATTCTGATTTCATGCCAAATAATTCATTACTTTTACCAAGAAAATAGATCTGATAATGCGCCTCATTTTTTCTCTTTAGGAAGTGTAAGATGGCCTTACCTGTTGGTTCTTCAAGGTCAAATCTGACAGCACCTCTACTCATACTATTTTCTTTCAACTTATCCGCAAATACTTTTGAAAAGCTCTGTAGGTCATAGAGACCATCTGGTAGCGTAATCTCTGCCACATCAAACCCCTTAACTTTGATTCGGTTATTCTCCCTGGCTGCACTTATGTTGTAGAATGTACAAGGTATTACTGCAAAAGTTAAAGTGATGCTACATGCATCTTGAATTTCAGTCTTGAGATTGACTGTTAAATCACTTGAACTCTGATCTGGATAGTCACTTGAATCTATGTTCATTACAGTAACCATTTACTTAAGCAAATTTTCGTTTTCAAATTTACCTTTTATCAAATAAGTAAATTATTCTTACTTCATAATATTTCTGGGTAGGATTCCTTGATCGTAAAGGTACTCTAATGTTCCATTACTAATAGCTACAGTTCCGCCCAGTTTAAGAATTTCCTCTAGGTCGGCCTGACTTGGGGGACCAATATTGATTCTCAAGAACCTTTTCAGTAACATAGAGTAACCAATTGTTGTTGATGCCAACAGTAAACTTTGATACAGTGTATTTATGATATCTTTCTTTCCTGGTGTATCCATTTAATTACTTAGAAAATCACTAGTAAAACTCATTTATCTAGTATTCAGTGTTGGAGTGAACTTTGTTCTTGCAGCACCTCAGTGCTGGAGTGAAGCAATCTGAGAATTCTGAATGTTAACCTGGGCGTCAGAAACCACGAATATGTGCATTTTGTATGGTCCCTTTCCAGATTTCTTTGTAATAGATAATTGAATACCATCTTTTGTGTTCTGGAGCTTCTTTCCTGATCCGTGTAGACGATTATCTTCAGAAGTTCTCAGGTCCAACCATAAACCATAGTGATTAGAATCACCATAGTATTTCTCCATGGTCATGTTACAGTCATGAGTTTTCTTCAAATCTTCAGACATAAAATGTTTCTTGATCTCCTCCCATTGATCCATCATTCTCATTCCTTCTTGGAACACCTGATTGGCAACACCCTCTATTGTGATCTGCACTTTACTTATGTTAGGGTTTTCAAACTTCCCTGAATCTCTAGCTCCATCTACATAGTCAGACACAAATAGTAATAATAATCCTTTAATAGACATTCTTGGAAAGTTGATGTTCTCATTAATTAGTGTTTCATTAGCAGTAACATTGACTGTCTTAAAATGGTCTACCCAATCATAAAATATTGAGAATCCAGAATTGTACTTGTTACTCAATTGACTAGCAATCATCTTATTAGTAACCGTGTCGTATTCAAAACAAATATTTTCAAGTTTGTAGCCCATGCTAGCTGTGGTTGTGGTGACTATGATTTCCTCCTTTGGTGCTAAAGTTATTTCAATAATCACATCTTCTTGAATTGGAAACTTGTAAAATGGAGCATGATGATGGAATAGTTCAAAATCTAATGGTATTTTGTACTTCTTGTCAAACACTTTCTTTAAAGTCTTTTCATTAGCTGTTTCTCCAGTGACATCAGCTTCAGCGACTCCTGATCTTAATTCTCTAAGATTTTTTGACTGAATACCCTGAAAAACTCTATCATTTCTTTCTTCTTCTGTAAACCACAGATCTTTAAATGTAGAATAATGACTGTATTCGTCAAGGTCAAATATCTGCTCTGTTCCCCACTTAACCACCATCTTTGAAATCAGGTTTCTACCAAGATTATTTACAACACTATTTTTAGAATCACCAGAAATGGTTACATCAGCAGACAGATAAAGAGATTTAGGTACAAAGAATGTATTCTCTCGCAATGCCGGTATTCTAACATACAAAGTTTCTTTGGGGTTAGCAGATGAGGGGTTATGAGTAATGATATGATGCTGCCTCTCAGCTTTCAAACCAAGTGGAATCTTATGTGCCCTTTCGGTATTTAATAAATATCCTGTTGCCATTTTCTATTTATTTACTAGTAAAATTATGTGGACTTTGAAGATCACTCATTTCGCAAACGTAGTAATCAATAAGATTCTCTTAGAAGAGAATAACTAGGTCATTGGATTCTCTTCTAAGAGAATATCTAGGTCAGATTGATTGGATTCTCTTCTAAGAGAATCACTTACTGCGAAATGACTTAATTGGATTTTCCTCGTATTGGCTGGTTTACGAGGTAGTGTTTTCCCCGAAATACGATCGATATGTTAAAGCTGACATGATGATTTCTACAGTAATTTCATTGAAGAATATATGTATTGTGGTGTCTGGTTCTTAGGGGTTTCTAAGCTAATTTGAGACAAAAAGGCCTGTAAGGGCTTTTGTCAAAATAGCTTCAAAATACCTATATTCCTACCACCACAATACATATATTCTGGCGTGAATCAATCATAAAAACGTTACCACCATTTTAACGCTGCTTCAAACCATTTCAACCATCTCGCTATGAACTTCTGGGCGTTGTCATCTATCGAAGGCGTACAGAACCGGCGGCGATCCTCACTCAATCGCGGACGGAGTCGAAGTGCTCTCTTGAACACACATACCCATGGGCGTTACCCAAGTCTCGCCAACATCTCGCAAAATCTCGGTAAACAATTTTTTGGCGCGGAAATCATAATACAATAACGGGGTCAAACCGGGTCAAGGGAGAAGTCAGCTGATCGCAATAACAAACGATCACTGATCGTCACAACATGTTCATGTTGACGGAAGTAAATCAACCAAACCTGATTGGTCAAATTCATGCATTGAAAATGTATGTAATACGTCACAGGTAAATTAATAAGCCCCCCTTTAGGAGGGGCTCTTAAGATACACGTGTGTGCGGGAGTATATAATGAAAGAGAGTAACTATTGTATATCCTACAAACAATTTTTCTGGTTTTTTTCTGAATTAACTCCGTTGAGTTTACGATTTCTCCGCGATCTTCCGGTGGTGGTCGCTATCCCATTGGTTGAAATTAATTTAAATTTAATTTGAATTAATTTAAATCTTCATGGGAATTCGCTACATATGCCTAAGAAATTGGCCAATTATATATATATTTTTATTAGAGAAATATCCGTCCTAAATAATGACAGAAAAGGGTGGTTTATTTCAATTTTGTGTCGACATGGTCGAGGTCACGTGACATAAACAAGCCAATCGCACACACCCATCCAAAAAAAGGCACTTTAAGAAAAACAAATAAGTTTTTCCAGCTTAAAACCACACTGACGACTAAGTTATATTGGTCTACTGCCCAAATCTGAAGTATCAAAATGAATCACAAACTAGAACTAGCTCTATTTAGCAAAAGTTGCGTGAAAAATTCGAGTGAGCGACATACTGCACCCTAGCGGCCAATAATTAAACTACTTTCAGCCGTCTGCTCCGGTCTCGTTAGGGAGTTTTTCCCAAATGTACGCGATGATGACGTGCCCCATCAACAGGACGTAACATCTATTTTAAAATGCGTTTCCAAAGTGAATGCATGAGGACAACCCATTTGTGTCGTATATCACTGGAAACGCCCGATTCCCGTGAATAAGGACAATCACAATGTATTACATTACCAAAACAAAAATGTGTCGGAAGGAACTATGGATGGTCCCAACATGGGGGTTTTTGGGGGGGGGGGGTTTCCCCTCCATTGTACTGGGTAAAAACGTTACGCTATCGTAGGGGGGTTCGGAGGTGCTCCCCCGACCTAAAGGGGGGCTCACCAAGTCCTTATTGACTTTACATATTAGCCATAAGAAAGATTCTTTCCAGATCTACATCCGTGGTACTGCTTTTCTAGATGGTGGCAACAATTTTGTTCTAGAGGCGTTGTAAGGAACGACATCAGCGCCTCTAGTGTCAAGACTGACCAAGGGTTTTCCTGTTTGAGACAAGACCACTAATGAATATTCATAGCCGGTTGGAGGGTCGAGGCCTATCAATTAGACGAGTGCATGTTTTTAACTCTCAAGTACATATTTGGAGAGGTATTGAAAAAATATTTGCTGTGGCAAGTCTACAGATATAAAGAAATTATTTGATGAAAAAATTAATTTCGAATTTTGCTAATTGGGTAATAGGGGGCGTGTTTTGAGTTTTTTCTGCCAGTTGGCTGAAAAGAGTGGAAATATCAAAGTCTGTCTAATTTGTCGATTATAAAAAAATTTCCGTGGTCAATCACCAATTTAAATCGCACCAGTTACTCGCAAGACTAACCCGTATATCATATCCGAATTTCAGTGTTACAACTCCACGCATTCTTTGATGCGTCGCGGTCAAACATTGACAGTTTTTAAACTGCTAAAAGGCTTAAAAAATCAATTGTGGTCTTGTCTCGTTTTTCATCGTTCATTGAATGCTTTGGTCTCATTAGGGAGTTTTTTTCCTAAAGAAATCATTGATTTCTTGGTCCTCACAGTATGCCAGTGTTGATTTAGCAAATGTTTTGGCAAATAAATGTTATTTGGAGCTTCTGAAACCTGGAGCGCTACCCAATATGCCGGCGGCTAACAAGAAACTACGCATTTTAACTCACACAACGTAGTGAGTGTAATGGTAACGTATGTATAAAGTGTAAACAAAATTCATATATCCATCATGTCCATCGAATCTGAAAAAAATTGTGCAGACCCATGACAATTCTGGTTGCGGTATGGGCCGCGCGTTGGCCGATCCTGCATTCACGACGCGCCGCACCCACAGTTATCACGTCGGACGTGATTCCCATTGTTTCCTTCCTCGTGACGCAATTATTTCATGACGTCATGAGCCGTTGACCATTTACGCAAGTAGATTTATTCACACCGGCGCCACTGAAGTGTAGGTGTGGGACATCATGACTGTATTTAAAAATCGTCTGCTAGGACATACAGGACAACGTCGGCGGAGACAGTTGTGACATTTCATTGCAGACAAAGCAAACGTCCTCTTCTTCTCGATTAACGTACTTTACTTCAAAAAAGTCAGTTTTAACACTACTAAATCCAGATCCAGTCACGTGATTTCTACCCCCAATGTACTGACTAAAACTTGTCACTTTAGAGAACGGGGAGGGGGTTTGGGGGACTCATCCAATGTACTGACTAAATATGTCAGAAGGACGGGGGTTCGGGGGGCTCCCCCATGTCAAACAGTTGTGTGAGTTCACTAGAGCTTGCTCTTTACATATTACTGTTGTTGCCGACCTATGTGTACACTGAACTTGGAATGTGCGTCGGGCCCGTGTTGAAATGTCGTCCAGTGCAGTTGGTGCGTTCTTCGCTGATTTGTGCAAAATTCAACATATATCAAAAGTTCAATGGTTGACCTCGAATGTTTATGTAGCTTAAGCAACTGTCTTTCACGGGAGAATGGTCACTGTTGACTCTAAGAATTATCGAGGAAGAAATATAATAATAATATTTGGGGTTTTCCGTGATTGCATGGCCCAATTGGCAATAGTGCCATTTGGCCCAATTGGCAATATTGCCATTTGGGATGGTGAACAGAGCTGGGAGCAAATGCGACGCTTAATAAAATGGGGTCTGTGAAGTTGGCTCCCAGTTCCCAGTTCCCAGTTCCCAGTTCGCAGTTCCTTATTCGTACCCATGTTTGGGTACGAATTTGGGTACGAATAAGGAACTAGGAAATGGGCTAAGCATTTCCCAGTTCCCAATTCAAATTTCTTTCAAATATTAACCCTCCAAAGTCCGATAACTCAACTTGGTGGTTTTAACCCTTTCCTACCAACCTCCCGATTCAACTATCAGTGACTTTAACCCTTTCTGACACATTTCCCAGTTCAAAATGCCAGTTCCTTATTCGTCTTAACGCATTTTAACCCTCTATAACTCCATTTCCCGATTCATTTACAGTCACTTTAACCCTTTCTGACTCCATTTCATTCATTTACAAGTCACTTTAACCCTTTTTGACTCCATTTCCCGGTTCAAAATGCCACCTCCTTATTCGTCTTAACTCATTTTAACCCTCTATAACTCCATTTCCCAATTCAAATACTGGCTCCCAATTCAGCTACAAGTCATTTTAACCCTTTCTGACTCCATTTCATTCATTTGCAAGTCACTTTAACCCTATATAACTCCATTTCCCTATGCAAATGCTGACTCCCCATTCAGCTACTAGTCACTTTAGCCCTTTCTGACTCCATTTCATTCATTTGCAAGTCACTTTAACCCTTTCTGACTCCATTTCCCGGTTCAAAATGCCAGTTCCTTATTCGCCTTAACTCATTTCAACCCTCTATAAGTCCATTTCCCTATTCAAATGCTGGCTCTCGATTCAGCTACAAGTCACGTTAACCCTTTCTGACTCCATTTCATTCATTTGCAAGTCACTTTAACCCTTTCTGACTCCATTTCCTGGTTCAAAATGCCAGCTCCTTATTCGTTTTAACTCATTCTAACCCTCTATAAGTCCATTTCCCAATTCAAATACTGGCTCCCAATTCAGCTACAAGTCACCTTAACCCTTTCTGACTCCATTTCATTCATTTGCAAGTCTCTTTAACCCTTTCTGATTCCATTTCCCAGTTCAAAATGCCAGTTCCTTATTCGTCTTAACTCATTTTAACCCTCTATAAGTCCATTTCCCTATTCAAATGCTGGCTCCCGATTCAGCTACAAGTCACTTTAACCCTTTCTGACTCCATTTCATTCATTTGCAAGTCACCTTAACCCTTTTTGACTCCATTTCCCAGTTCAAAATGCCAGTTCCTTATTCGTCTTAACTCACTTTACCCCTCTATAAGTCAATTTCCCTATTCAAATGCTGGCTCCCGATTCAGCTACAAGTCACTTTAACCCTTTCTGATTCCATTTCATTCATTTGCAAGTCTCTTTAACCCTTTCTGACTCCATTTCCCGGTTCAAAATGCCAGTTCCTTATTCGTCTTAACTCATTTCAACCCTATATAACTCCATTTCCCTATTCAAATGCTGGCTCCCGATTCAGCTACAAGTCACTTTAACCTTTTCTGACTCCATTTCATTCATTTGCAAGGCACTTTAACCCTTTCTGACTCCATTTGCCCATGATATTGGTTATGAGGTGTCCTATAGTACCATCGTGGTTCAGGGACACCAAGCCGGGTAAGACAGTCACATCTCTTGCCCATGATATTGTTTATGAGGTGTCCTATAGTCCCATCATGGTTCAGGGACACCAAGCCGGGTAAGACAGTCACATCTCTTGCCCATGATATTGTTTATGAGGTGTCCTATAGTCCCATCATGGTTCAGGGACACCAAGCCAGGTAAGACAGTCACATCTCTTGCCCATGATATTGGTTATGAGGTGTCCTTTAGTCCCATCTTGGTTCAGGGACATCTCTTGCCCATGATATTGGTTATGAGGTGTCCTTTAGTCCCATCGTGGTTCAGGGACACCAAGCCGGGAGGACAGTTATATCCCTTGCCCATGATATTGGTTATTGGGTGTCCTATACTTGTCCCATCGAGGTTCAGGACACCAAGACGAGCGAGATGGTCACATCCCTTGCCCATGATATAGGTTATGACATATCCTATACAGAGTCCTATACTGCTTGTCTCATCTTGGTTCAGGGACACTAAGCTGGATGTGTGACGGTCACATCCCTCGCCTATATGTTGGTTATGACATGTCCTATACCAGTGTAGTATGAAGAAGGCAGGTTTAGTTGTGATTTTGAACTCAAGGTACAGCCAATCATCATTTTAACCCCCACACATATATCACTATCAGGTTAAACCTTTTTTCGCTATAGAATTGCATCATATTTATAACACTTTATAGGTACCATCTCTTATGAGGGAATAATATATCTTTCAAAAGCACATGAAAAAAGTGTCATGAGGAATCAGTAAAAAAAGGACCAGTGAATTTTTTTTTCAAGGAAAACCCCATTTTATTATAAAAATACATAGCTAAGTCAGAAGTCATGGATATAATTGTCATTTTCTGAAGATTTAGTGCATCTGCTGAAACTTAAAGGGAGTGTAAACAATCATCAACGTTTGCACAGAAAAATGCCATCAAAGTCATCCTTTAGCTAACTTTGCAATGCTGGCCCAGGCCTACTATTCAAGATGGCAGCCGAAATATAATACACAAAACTTGGTTCACGCCAAGTTGATTCTAATCAATACATATAATCCTAATTACTACAGCAAAACTGAGGGCATACATGGGTGAATTCAGGCCTATTATGTAATCTTCGCACGTTCCGAAAGCTGTCTGGGGTGAGGAACTGGGCTGTTTATTGGGATAGCAATTGATACTTTGGTGTCGCACCTCCCTGCAGAGCGTAATCTGGTAAAACTTGTACTTCAATTCCAGCCGAAACAGCTGTGGTGATAATACCATCGCTAACCTGTAACCTCACCATGCTTCAATGGGTGGGCGATTAAAATGAGTTAAGACGAATAAGTAGCTGGCTTTTGAACCGGGAAATGGGCTAAGAAATAGTTCAAGTGAAATGCAAAGGAATGAAATGGAGTCAGAAAGGGTTAAAGTGACTTGTAGCTGAATCGGGAGCCAGTATTTGAATAGGGAAATGGACTTATAGAGGGTTGAAATGAGTTAAGACGAATAAGGAACTGGGCATTTTGAACTGGGAAATGGAGTCAGAAAGGGTTAAAGAGACTTGCAAATGAATGAAATGGAGTCAGAAAGGGTTAAAGTGACTTGTAGCTGAATTGGGAGCTAGTATTTGAATAGGGAAATGGACTTATAGAGGGTTAAAATGAGTTAAAACGAATAAGGAGCTGGCATTTTGAACCGGGAAATGGAGTCAGAAAGGGTTAAAGTGACTTGCAAATGAATGAAATGGAGTCAGAAAGGGTTAACGTGACTTGTAGCTGAATCGGGAGCCAGCATTTGAATAGGGAAATGGACTTATAGAGGGTTGAAATGAGTTAAGACGAATAAGGAACTGGCATTTTGAACCGGGAAATGGAGTCAGAAAGGGTTAAAGTGACTTGCAAATGAATGAAATGGAGTCAGAAAGGGCTAAAGTGACTAGTAGCTGAATTGGGAGTCAGCATTTGAATAGGGAAATGGAGTTATATAGGGTTAAAGTGACTTGCAAATGAATGAAATGGAGTCAGAAAGGGTTAACGTGCCTTGCAAATGAATGAAATGGAGTCAGAAAGGGTTAAAGTGACTTGTAGCTGAATCGGGAGCCAGCATTTGAATAGGGAAATGGACTGATAGAGGGTTGAAATGAGTTAAGACGAATAAGGAACTGTCATTTTGAACCGGGAAATGGAGTCAGAAAGGGTTAAAGTGCCTTGCAAATGAATGAAATGGAGTCAGAAAGGGTTAAAGTGACTTGTAGCTGAATCGGGAGCCAGCATTTGAATAGGGAAATGGACTGATAGAGGGTTAAAATGAGTTAAGACGAATAAGGAACTGGCATTTTGAACTGGGAAATGGAGTCAAAAAGGGTTAAAGAGACTTGCAAATGAATGAAATGGAGTCAGAAAGGGTTAAAGTGACTTGTAGCTGAATCGGGAGCCAGTATTTGAATAGGGAAATTGACTTATAGAGGGTTAAAATGAGTTAAGACGAATAAGGAACTGGCATTTTGAACTTGGAAATGGAGTCAGAAAGGGTTAAAGTGACTTATAGCTGAATTGGGAGCCAGTATTTGAATAGGGAAATGGAGTTATATAGGGTTAAAATGAGCTAAGACGAATAAGGAGCTGGCATTTTGAACCGGGAAATGGAGTCAAAAAGGGTTAAAGTGACTTGCAAATCAAGGACGATACCGCGGTGACGTCACAGCTTTTCCAAGATGGCGCTGCATATTGTAAACAAACTCGATCCACGGCACTTTGAACTGGGAAATGGAGTCAGAAAGGGTTAAAGAGACTTGCAAATGAATGAAATGGAGTCAGAAAGGGTTAAAGTGACTGTAAATGAATCGGGAAATGGAGTTATAAAGGGTTAAAACGAGTTAAGACGAATAAGGAGCTGGTATTTTGAACCGGGAAATGGGTCAGAAAGGGTTAAAGTCACTGATAGTTGAATCGAGAGGCTTGGTAGGAAAGGGTTAAAACCACCAAGTTGAGTTATCGGACTGTGGAGGGTTAATATTTGAAAGAAATTTGAATTGGGAACTGGAATAAATGCTTAGCCCATTTCGTACCCAAACACACCATGTTTCAAAATGGGTACGAATAACGAACTGGGAACTGGGAACTGGGAACTGGGAGCCAACTTCACAGACCCAATAAAATGCCCGATTTAACATCCTGCAGAATCAGGGGAATCGAGTGTTTCCAGTAATATACGACATAAATGGGTTGTCCTCATGGAATCACATTGGAAACGCATTTTAAAATATGTTACGTCCTGTTAACGGGGCATGCACGTCATCATCGCGTACTTTCGAGACAAACTCTCTAACGAGACCCTATAAAAATGGCGGACCTCCTCGGTTCGATTTTAGGATCGATGGAAAAACCGCCCAGTTCAAGTGATGCAGAACGGAAAAAAGCCCAAGGTATGATGGTCCATCGAAATATTGTAATATATACCTGATATTTAGATTTTATTTCATTTCAATGTGTGTTGTAAGTGTAACATGAAAGAAGGCAACACCATCTCCAAGCAGAGATAATATTCAATTTCAAGCACATAAATGACATACATTCATATATGGTTGGTATACAGGCCACAATGCCAACACTAACAGGGTGTTTCAAAAAAGGGAAATCGAGATTAATTTGTTTATTACCTGGACATGGCTAAATATTTTGGAAATTGGCAACCACCATTTATTACCTAATGATGTCCTCTTTTATATAACACCAAGAATTCCAATTTACTGTCACAGATGACTGTACACGAAACAGTTCTGAGTTCAATCAACCATGATGACCGAATGGTCTTGCATCGGATATAGACGTTTTGGTAATGAACCTTGTCTGCCCAGTGCTCATTTTCTCAGACTAGCAAAGTGCAACTTACATCATAAATACATCTGTGCAGCGTGTGTTTGAGGTAAAAGAGTGGTTGAGGACTGGAAGTCTAGCAAGTATAGCAGATGCATTTGGTGCAATCAACCGTGAGATTAAATGGCCACCAAGGTCCCCTGACCTCAACCCCAGTGATTTTTTTGTGGGCACATCTTGAGAACCATGTTAACCTTAGAGTAACTAGACTAAAGGGAGCAAGTTTGCAGCCGACATCAAACATTCAATCGTACATCCCGCTACAGCATGATCTTCCGCTTATCCACAGCCTCTTAGTCTTAAACCCTCGCTGAGTGTCTTGTGTTAGAACTTGTTACGGAACATTGCCTTATAAATACCTTGGTAATTCCTACATTGGGTTCTCTCGGTATCACTTGGTACTGCCCAAACACCTGGTATCATGTGCAAGCCTGCTTCAGAAAACATTGTTTATATGAAAAAATACTGCCGAGCTGTTTTCTTGCGTATATCAAAACAAAAATCTGAAAGATGACGCGGAAGAAATATATATGCTTCGCCTCGATCAAAAATAATTGACAATACCGGTAGCTCTTTCAGTCTTTGAATATTGTGATTTTATCCTTCTCTCAATTTACATTTCACTCGTGTCTAGTGTTTAGTGGGCCTACTTGGTACCGGCAGCATTATGGCATCCCAACCCTTTGACATTTAATGGCACTTGGCAGTGTAATAGCGGATGGTGTGTGGGGGTATTCACATCGTGAAGTTGAAATGAAAAAACTCCATAGCCTTCATGAAGGCTATGGACTTTTATACCCCTTTTGCTCAGTCTGGATGCAGATCATCTAGACCCTTGAACTTAATATATATTATAATAATGATTCCTCTGTGTCATGCTCCACTCCAAAATAGTATTCATCACCCATAAGAAAGATAATTCCCCCGAGGTTCCCAGGGCCCGAAACATGGTAATATTTTCATGCATGTGTATGTGGCCAGTGCAGACGGATGCATCTTCAGCACAAAGAAAGCTTGTTCACTGATTGGCTAATGGCTGCCACCATCTCGGAGCCTGGCCGGTTGCTAGGAAAGTTTCTCCCCACATGGCTAATGTCGGCCATGTCAACGCGGCATCAGACATTATCATCATCAAAAGGAACTCTTCACCTATACACTAATCTTTATTTAATCATGAGGAAGCTGTGAGGAAGCTGTGAGAAAGTGACTTTGAAGATCATTTTCCAATTAGACTTGTCAGGTTTATAGTCTTCAGGTCTGGAAATACTCCCTCTTGGTCCGATTTCAACCAATCAAAGCGGATTCAACTCAGGCTGTCACTGTCTGCGCATGCCTTCTGAGAAAAAGTTTCTACTGGGTAGCGTTTGCTGCCTAAAGATGCACAGTGGTAACTAAGGGCATCCAAGGAGAGCCAGTGCTACTGGTAGGATTGTATGATTGTATTACAAACGAGGCCTCCAGCTGAGCACTAGATCATACTAGATGGGGTTTATCAGGGCTTATCAGTGGCGGTAGATTTGAACTCGGCTGGGCTTCTAGTGGGTTATACAGTATGTTCTATTGGAAATTATGAGCACAAAATTTCTTACTTGCTCCCTTTTGTCTGGTTATACTCTAGGAGTTAACAAGTCGCCTCCACAAGATATCAGACTTGGCCACCAGGGGGCCAAAACTGAAAACATAAAAAGTGTGATATGTCTCTTATTAATGATCCCGTTTTCAATAAAATTTTTATGGTAGGTACTCCTAGCAAGGATACATCACATATCGTACGGGTATTTGACCTACTTTTCAAGGTCACAGGGGTCAAATGGCATAAATTGGCCGTTAGGATGTAACTATGGCAGGTTTCTTAACCGCAAATGCTATTTATCACAAATTAAGTACACATATACCCCTTGGTCAGGTGATCTCAGGTACCGAAGTTTGGTCCGATCTAATTTGCCGCCTCCAGGGAGGGGGCCAAATCCAAAATTCTTCAAAATGCTATTATTCCTTAATATTTTGGGGACATGTTTTTTTGCTTTTTAGCTTAATTTGGGGACATTTCATCGTGCCAATTTGCCTGAACAGCGACGTCATAAATCAAAGTTAGTGACTGATATCACCACATATACCTGAAAAATCATAATTTTAGGGTAAAACTATAAAATTAGGCCATTTGGATGAGATTTGGTTATGTTAGGGGTCAAAAATTGAAAAAACGCTTCAGGGGGGTCATATTATAAACCTAATTTGGGGACATCCTGTACGGCCTACACCGTTATACGGTGTAGGAATTATGTAATTGAGAGGCCTGATTACTTGCCCGATTGGCACCAATTTCATATCATAGGTACATCTAATTCTAACAGCCATTCAATGTGTCACCTGGGTCTTTTTTGATTTGACCTACTTGTCAGGAACCAGGTGCGATCACGCTGGCGCCCGTGAACGCCCGTGAAAAAAAATTGTTGGAGTGATGTGATGACGCTGGTGAACCATTTTACTGGCGTACTTTGATAGCGCCCGTCAATTATATTCTTGCCAGCGTGAATCACGCCTGTGATCATTCTCGAATCATGCCCGTCATGATTATTCAGCCATTAAACCGAAAGTTGACGAAAAGTACCGAGTCATCTCCAGGAACTGCCAAAAACCATGCACGGCAACTCCCGAGGGCGATCTACTACGTAGCCTAATAGTAATACCAGAATACCATTTGGCCCCGTGTGGTGGGGCTGAGGCGGCCGCTGCCGTGGGCCTAATTCTAAAGGATCGTATTTTTTTCGTATAATGACTTTGTGAGTTGGTTTGTAGGGAAATAAGCAAAGTCTAAGGATCTTTGAGAAATATTATTATTATTTCTCACCATAATTGAGTTGTAACTACAGTACATGTATGTCTGTTATATTTCATAGTGAAGCTCCAACCTGTAACATGCAAAATTGCAAGAAATCCACACAAAAACACTTTTTGACGGTTTTTCACAAAAAATGCGGAATTTGCCAATTTTCCCTCTTTTTGGGAGAGATATCCTCAAAAATTCATTTTTCAATATTTTTATAAAATTATTTTGAGAAAACATGGAGGAGAAGGTTGGCAATGACTCTTGTTTAGGTTTTTTGCAAGAAAGCTTGAAATAAATGGCCCAGTGAGCTTTATTCCGAAAACAACCACCTGATTTCAGTTTTTTCAGAATATGCTAATTAGGCTGTATGACCTAATTTGCATATTTGCATAAGTTAATTTTTTGGTAAAAATAAAGTTTAGGTAGTTGTCCATAACAACTAAGTAGTTGTTTCTTTCTTTCTCGATCTGACATAGTGCAGCAGCCCTTTGTCTTTGAAAAAAACCTCTAAAATTGGTCAAATCTGGCTCAGTACACAGAGCATGCACATAGTGCCAGTAGCGAAAGGGTTAAGTCAGAAAAAAGTACTCGGCTTCTGTTTGATTGTATAAATTTTTATTTCTTGATTTGTTGGATAGTAGTAGTACTTCCTTGGCAATGCAAAAAAATTTAATACTTTATTTTTTGTGTTTAGCACTGCAATAAAGTTAAAGGTTCTTCACAAGAGTCTTTTTTGCTCTTTGTAATTGTATACTATTTTTTTACCATGACCACAGGAGTGAATCACTCCCCTGGGATGCAACTGAGAAGTGATTTTTAAATAGCTTCTGTAGCATTTTCACTGGAGTGATTGGTAGCTCCTTTAGTAAAATCTCCTGACTGACACTGTTCCATTGCATGTGAATTGCATAATTTAAACAAATGTACGCAGCAAGAATGCTCGAACAAAATGTCATAAATGTGCGATTTACTATTAACCCTTTGCCTACTGAGCCACTACCCACCTGGGACACGAGAGCACTTTTTTCATAAAATGTATTTACCTGTGAGAAACACAGTGAGTACTCGCCATTGTGTACTGTCTAATGGCTGCCAAATTTTTGTACTGGCAGCACGTATCATTAGAGTAGTTACGAAAGTTGTTAGGAGATGGTAGTACTATGCATTCACTTAAAACACAATTTTTTTAACGCGTATCCAGTACGCGTGACGTGTCCTGGGATAGCAAATTACTGCGTATGGGGTACACATTATGTAGGCTAAGGGTTGAGAAGACTATAGGCAGGAGCGAGGTTCAGATTATGTTACACGAAGTCACTAATAGGGGTCTCTCCTATCTCACAGAATATCAAAACTAATCATGCTGTATGAGGAATATAATGAAATGGCCTGGGCCATTGTGCTCACCTCATGTGGAGGAAAGATGGATAAAGAGCATGGTATTGTGTCATGTAGTGTTAGGTTTGATGTAGGTCCAAGCAATTACAATTTCCCCAAAATGGCCAATTTACAGTACATTCGACCTATGTGACCTTGAAAAGTAGGTCAAATCAAAGAAGACCCGGGTGACACATTGAATGGTTGTTAGAATTAGATGTACCTATGATATAAAATTGGTGCCAATCGGGCAAGTCATTACTAGAAATAATGGCATTTTGAAGAATTTAGGATTTGGCCCCCTCCCTGGAGGCCAAACGGCAAATCAGATCGCACCAAACTTCGATACCTGCGATCACCTGACCAAGGGGTACATGTGTACTTAATTTGTGATCAATAGTCATTGCAGTTAAGAAACGTGCCATAGTTACGGCCTGACGGCGAATTTACGCCATTTGACCTCTGTGACCTTGACAAGAAGGTCAAATTAAAAACCTGTGTGACATATACTGTATGGTGGTTAGATGTACCCATGATATCAAATTGGTGGCAATCGGGCAAGAAGTTAAGGAATAATCACATTTTTAAGGTTTTTGGATTTTGCCACCTGGTGGTCAAGTGGTGAATCATATTGGACCAAACTTCGGTCCCTGAGATCACCTGACTAAGGGGTAAATGTGTACCAAATTTGGTATCAATAGTCATTGCAGTTTAGAAATGTGCCATCGTTACATCCTAATGGCCAATTTACACCATTTGACCTCTGTGACCTTGAAAAGGAGGTCAAATCAAAAACCCAGAGGTTATATGATGCACCTTTGCTAGAAGTACCTACCATATTTTTTTCAAAATTCCCCGACTACTATTAAGGGAGATATTGCATATTTTCACTTTTAACGTTTGGCCCCCTGGTGGCCAAACCATGAAACGAATCGGACCGAAACTTGGTCTCCAAGGTGTCATTACATAAGGGTATATGTGTACCAAGTTTCAACTCAATAGCTCTAACAGTTACGAAACGTGCCCTGCTAATGGACGACGGACGACGACGACGACGACGACGACGACGACGGACGACGGACGCCACGGTATGGGATAAGCTCACCTCTGCTAAGAGGTGAGCTAATTATCGCTGAATCAATAGCAACCCAGGTCGATTCCCGATCCCCTATTAGCTCCTGCCTATAGTCCTCCAAGGAATTACTGTTATTATTGGCCTGTACCACCCAAATGTGTTGATGCTTTATCAAAGAAGAGCTTTGGAAATCAAAATGTGATCATTTGCAAGAGTGAATACCATTTTGGTCAGTTTTCTACTGGATTTACACTGGATGCCCCCTGGGTTTAGGGTCAGAGGTCAACATTCATTTGGAGGACCCAGTAGTGCCAGTGTATAGTACCAGTGGAGTACCAGTGCAGTACCAGTGGAGTACCAGTGGTAAACATATCTGCATTGGTACCCATGCAGTAGTGGAGTGGAGTACCAGTGGTAAACATATCTGGTACCCATACAGTAGTGCCAGTAGTGGAGTACCAATGGAGTATCAGTGACCTCTGGATTCCAACAATCCAAGCAAAATTATATTGTGTTGAATGTCCACCCACGCCCACCCCGCACCAAGGTTAATACCAAGACTCTTAAGAGGTTTGAGAGTAAATCCCCTTCTCACCTTCAAAGGTAGGTACGTGTTACGGGAGCATAAAGCATGCACATAGACAAGAGTCTGGGGCAACTGAATGGGATCATCATGGGACTGTGAACATTCCAATTTGCTTAATAAAGAAATAAATCCGCCAAACAAACCCTTCAAAGTGTGCCTGGGGAATCTGTGGTAAATGTTATAGATGTTGATTCATGAAGGCATGGTTCTGCCAATGGTGGGCGGCAGTGGTCGGGCCCGTCGACTACTCCAGTCCAAATGTCCGTCCACCATCAGGCAAAATTAAGAAAAAATCCGTCCACCACATATCTTTGTTTCAGCCATTTCAAAACTTGAAAAAAACAAAAAAAATATCAAAAATATTGCGTCTCCGAACAAGCCAAAAAGTTGGGTCCCGTGATTTTCACAGATCTGCATTAACAACTCGTACCGGTATATAATCTGTCGCAGCCTGGCAGGGAAACTCTACCAAAATCAATAGTTTATACGCAGTTGAGTCGGTTTTCCCCGAGCGAAAACTAATGAATGAAAGTCTGTAGTACCGTTGACCATATTTGTAAAACGTAGTATTATCACCTGATAAACAGGCGAGCTACTGTCATATCATCAGCTATGTCTCGCCGCCAATCTTACCGCTACGCGCAGTTCAAATTTTGACCGCAGCGGGAAATTTGGTGGGGCGACGATCACTACACATAAAGTATCATCATTATTACAACGGAGCAGGTTGCCGTATTTACCGATTTGCAGGTTAAATTGTCAACATAAAACAACATAGAAAGTGGGTCTCAGATGCTTGGAAATCGCATATACGGCCTTCTCAAAGTCTAATTTTGGGGGGGGAGACCCCAAACCATATTTTTTTTCTTCATAAATACTTCTTGACAAAACAATTGACAATATCATTCATTTTCCTAATCTAGACGTGTGATTTGTAAGGTATGCCACAGACCTCCAATCGTGGAAATAACCCCTGTTCCAAAACAAACTGATTTTGAGGGGTTTTATGCACACTATTTTTGTCGCGTACATGGAAAATTGCTGTGTGATCAGGCTTGTTCATGCAGACGACGATTTGAAGCGAAGTGTAGCAAAGAAAAGAAAGTGCAAAGAACATTTACTTTGTCTTTATACTGTAAAATTACATTAAAATGCAGCAAATATGCTTTATTTCAAAGAGTACAAATTGGCCCAGGGAACTGCTCAGATTACGTCTGAGGGCATCGATTTAAATAAACTATTATTTTTCCCCAGACCCCCATGGTCAGCCCATTCTCAGCAAGACACTTTATGGCCTTTCAAACAACTCGATCATACAACTGAACATAATTGTCTGCAAGAACTCTAATGTCATCGACATGAATGTTGTGTGCACCTGGACAGCCTTTCAGAACTTGGGCTATTAAACGCTGAAACATCTCAGTAGCCATGTTTGCTGCAAATATGAATCGTTTATACGTGTACAACTTTATATGGCCCTGCGAAAGTTGTGATATCCCTCAACCCGGGGTCCACTTATTCTACCTGATGAAAAGCCATGTTCATATCAAGCTTCTAAAAAACCTTGCATCGAAAGTAGGTACCAGGGCCCGTATTCATAAAAGTTCCTAAGTTAAGTATACCTTAAGTCTTAAGTGTCATACTAAGCTACGCATGATCCTTATGTTGGAATTCATAAAACAACTTGGGCATCATGCCTCGCTTAGTGTGATTAACAAATCTAGGCATTGTACATAACGGTATAACCTTTCCGGCAAGTCGTGCTAGGCCAGTATGTCTGATTGCAACCATGATCATGTCGATTTTTGTGGTTTGGATTTGACTAAAGTGAATGGAAATGTATGAGATTGTGTGGATTTATGGCCAACAAGTTGTTCCGACAGACGTTACACATTCTGAATGTGTGCATTGGCTTCTTTCAATGATCTCTGTAATGGAGAGGACGAAGAGAAAACCAAACATCTCGGAAGCTGAGAAATTCCGTCTTTGCGAGGAATATGAAAGAGAATTTACCACGCTCACAGCAAAGTTTTCTTCCACTGTTTCGAACCATAAAAAACATGACGCATGGAAGAAGATCACAATGGCCCTGAATAGGAGAAATACTTCAGTGATTCGCACAGAAGGCGACTTCCTGAAAAAGTGGCAAAATCTCTGTTCTATTGTGAAAGACGAATATGGCTTGTATAGGAAGGACTAGCTTTGGCATGATTTTTGCGGATTGTATCGTAACTGTCCGTGCAGACAATGGAATCGTCTTTTCCATTGACCGATTCCTCTCTCTACCAAGCATCTTGTTTCCTTAAGTGCGACTTGTTGTAACAACGCTGTGCTGCTGTCTCTGGGTTAAGAAATGGTGTCATGAGCCACGGCCTGACAGGGTAGCCACTATCCCTAAGTAGAATTACCTCTCCATTTAGATGCTCCATGATTTCTGAAATTCCACTTTCCCTAAAAATTACAGAATCATGAGTACTTCCAGGCCAGTTGGCTACGATGTTTATGAATCGGTATCGTGAGTCCATCACAACCAGGGTATTGATTGAATAATAATTTTTCGGTTGTTATACCGCCATTCATGTTCTGTTGGTCCTTGAATCCACACATGTGTTCCATCGACTACGCCCACAACAGCGGGGAAATAAGAAAGATATGTCATGAAATTCCGCAACAATGTTTTGGAATTTCTTGCCGATTTGGGAATGTCACAATTCTTGGAAGCAGAGGCCGGAGAGTATGGGTTACTTGAGAAATAACCCTGCACATCGTGGGTTGCGAGACATTCACAGTGTCCCCATTGGCTAGTTGAAAGGGTCCCGTGGCATAAGCTGGTAACGCTGCAAAAACTTTCAGTTCTCTTGGTAGGGCATGGTTCCTTAGAGCGAGGGAGTCGAGTGCATCACCAACAGCTTCAATCAGTTCCAAAACTGTTTGTCGGTCCAGTCTATATCGTTGGTAGTGTTGCACATCATTGTAAGCATCCAGTGGATGAAGACGGTCACGAAACACACGCTCTCGTCGTATTGCACGCCGTCTGGCAACCTCTTCTTGTGTAGCGAGCATTAATGCGGCGATACTGCTCCAATGTCTTTCAAGGAATGGTCTGAACCGACTGCGAATCACCAACCTTCTTAAACTTAGGACAGCCCAAGGGGTGTCTTAAATATATATAAGTGTAGAAATATGCATCGGTAAGTAGTTTCTTGACTTCCACTTATGCATGACGCATAAGGTAAGTGTGATGTAGAATTCCACTTACGCATGATACCTTAGTTAGGTAGCAACATAGGCATCATACACTTAAGTAGGTTTATGAATACGGGCCCAGATGTTTTTCTCGAATTATGGCCTTGTACACATCTACACAAATCCTGAGATCGCCACTTGGCTTCACAATGGTTACCTGGCCAGTGGATTGACCCAAGAAGTAGGTCCTGTGACCTCTTCAAGTACATCCAACTTTTCCGATTCCTCAAGTTTTTTATATAACCCGGGACGGATATGAAAGGAGTATGTCTACCTTGCACAACAGGTTGGACATCTTTGTTGATATGAAACTTCAACTAATAATTCTTGAGTTTTCCTAAACCACTGAACACCTCAGGATATTTATTTTTGAGTTTTCGTAAGATTTCTTGACCTGGACTATCGCCTAGTGTGCAAGAATTCACTTTGATTTTGGGAGGGCCTACTCTTGAGTATATCCAAATCTAGAGATGTTGATTTACCAAGTAAAACTGGGTACATAAAGAAGTAATTTTGACAAATTTTTCCTCTTTCACCAACCTCCACTCTCGGAGCAGTTCTACCAAAAATCAGTGGATCCTTTGACCTATGTATAAGCATTACTACCGCACTTGCGAATCTGTAAGTCTTTACTACACTCAGTCTTGATCTTTTGGAAAGCTCACTCAGACATAAGGTTGCAGGTTGCACCAGAATCGACAATTATCGGTATAGAGTTCTCCACTGTGTGATTCTGACTGCCACGTCGATTTCTGCCACAATTGCCACGTGAACGATCACGGCCTCGATATGTCTGACGTAGATGCCTGTGACGCTGATCTGCAACAATAAACTTCAAAATGGCCTTGTCTGTTGCATTTTCCGCAGATGTGCTCTTTAGAACATACAATTCTTGGCCATGTGACTTGGCTTATCACAACGATAACATCGGCTATGATGTGACAAATGATGAGTGTCATGTGAGTTTTTAGATCTTTCACCCTTCCTTTCGATAAAGTTTGCACTTGCACTGGCTGAATCAATTGATAAAACTAGGGCTTCCTTTACATGATAGGATCGCGCCACTTTAATTAAGCAAGCTAGAGTCAACTTTTTACTGTCGCGGTGAAGTTTACTAAGTTTTATCAATGATAAACAACAGAACACAATCTCAGCTTTGGTTGTCAATTTCATCTTCTGTAAACTCACAATCTTTGATTACTGTCATTAGGCGTGTCATAAAACTGTTAATGTTCTCACTACTATGGTTTGAGCGTATAGAACTTTTGGCGTGACATGGGTACATTCTTTTTTAAAAACTTGAAATTTCCTTTAAGGCATTTTTCGGCTTTTGTAAATTCCTCAGGTTTCCCTTGCTTGTCAGCTGTTTTTGTAAAGAAAATGTCTGTAATGCTGCTGCCTCCTATAATAACAAGGCACGCTTCTGGCTAGCATCCTTTATGCCAGCGGCACAACGTATAGGTGAAAGTCCTTCAACCACCTGTCCGAACTCTGGGCCAACGCCTTGGGTTGTCCAATTGCGGCAAACGGTGCCAAAGCCGGAAGTCCACCAATGGTGACCGCCATGTTGGAAATTTTCATTCACATATTTTACCAACAAATTTCGGGTTGAAAAAAATTCGATGACACTTGCGTTTCAAGTTCTCACGTTGCCTGGTTACATTCCTTAGTTCTTTGTCGCCATTTATGTTGTATACATGTAGACACGGAGAGAGACCGTGAAGACGGAGCAAGGGAAGGAAAACGGGAGATGATGTCTCAAACGACTTACTAGTTTATTTGTCCATGATGTTACTGCCTATGCGCATGCCAGCTACAATTAGGTACAACTACAATAGGTTACATGAACAACACGGAATGTAGTAAAGTAGAGATGGAACGAAGCATCACCACAGACGATTGACTGTAAAACGAAGATACAGATCATAAGTTTTGATCCTAATAATATGAGATTATTTGATGGAACACGGACGAGATGACTGAATGTTGAAAAAAACGTCTATCTTTTCAAAAATAACGAGAAAATAGTATCGAGCTTATTCGAACTCTTTGTCTCTGGTTTCTAGCTGCGACATCCAAGCCGCAAGGCCAATCTGACAATCCGCTAAATGAGGGATTGCGAATAACATTTGATCAACCTCAAACCACGCTTACGTCATGTTGATCAAAGAAGGTCATGACTAGGCCTACACTAGACAAATGAAATGAACAAACAGTCCATCTCAACCTGTCAAGCTCGAAGCGACATGCAACTTATTTTGTTATGGTGGGTCACATATTATTCAGTCAATGACCACAGGTGAACACATGGTATTCACTCGGTGTTGGGTGTTTCCCCATTATTCCTATACTATTGAACACATGGCCCCTGGCCATTTCATCTTTGTAGCTTTAACATATGGTGTTTATTTCAACAAAAAAGTTGCTCCTGTACGCACACTCCAGTTTGATGCGGAGATGTTCGGAAATCTCCTCTACTTCCTTCTAAATTTTCACACTCTTTTAGCAGAGCGCTCTTCTATTCAATTGATACTAAGAAGCTTGGAAATTACATTTATGGTCTATTCAATGCTGAGATGCTTGGAAAGTATATTTACAGCCTTCTAAATTTTCAGGTTTTTCTCAGGGAACGCAGTTCTGTTTGATGCTTATTGCATTTTTGTCCTTCTTGATAATCAAAAATCAGCACAGGTGTAACCTGAAAATTGCAGTCTGTGTTTGCAACTTCGAAAAAATCCTGCCGAAAAATCCTGGATCTACACCTTGGCTGTCTCGGACTGCAGAGCGACATGATGTCAAGTTATCTTGTATTTCAGCTGAAGAGTTCGATCATGGCCAGGAGGAGTTAGGGAGCAACAATTTCTGCTATGTACAGTACAGTAGTGTTTAGTCTTGACGCTTGTTTTTTCAGAAGCGAAGGCCAAACAGGAGAGGATGATAGAGTATCAGAAAGACCGACTCAGCACTTTCAAACTAAAGGTACGTTTGTTTTGTGTAAAAAATGCATGACATAGGCGGGTACAACTGTGTATAAATGATCTGTATGAACGACAGTTTAGATTTGCCAACTACAGCACAAGATATAGATCGTTTAACTATTAGGGATTCAATTTTGTTTTGGGAAATTTGCTGTTTTTTTAATACCTAGTTTTTGAAGGCTTGTCATGAAGAAACAACTGTTCCTATCATGTTGGTGTAAAGAAAAGGTTTCTTAGATATTTTCAGTTCTTTCAGGTGATTCTAGTTGGGGGTTTACTCGGGTTCGTTTTTGGGTAAAATCCACCAAAATGTGTCAAAAACGCACCTTTTTTGCCGATTTCTTTTGAATGGCTGGTGCGAAAATGCGGAATTACAGGTGAAACAAAGGGAATTCAAAGATTTCTAATGGAATACCTATTGTCGACCTGTGGTCGAAGATGACACCGTAAGGAAGGGTTGGCGCGCCCGTTCGCATTTTTGCCACTTGCGAATGCTGCACATGAGTGGCGAATGTAAAACAATGTCTGGCTAAAAATTTTGCGAATTCAATTTGAATTGACATGATTTGGCGAGAGAGTGATAGTGTTGTGCAAAAATTGATCAAAGTCTATCAAAAAGATCCCCTTCTACACCAAATGCACAAGGAACAATTGTTAGTTAGTCAAACTTTATCATGCGGGCGGCCGCGTTATCACACGTGGTTGCTATTGTCTGCATTGTAGTTCTATCCGTTGCCACTACAGTGATTTTGGTGGCGCTGCTGGTCGCCTTACGCATATATTATCGGCTAGTTTCCCGCTCGCTTCGTTGCCATTGAGTCTCTGGTCACGGGTTCCTCGAATCGTTCGTTGATTTGCTAGTCTCAGTACTGGCGGGCTGCCATTCTCGCACATGTTACTGCAGTCTGGGTCGGCCCCAAGATGAACAAACGATCGGCAATGGCTAGAGCTGACTCAATATGGCTAAAAGTGACAGCCACTTGGCTAAAAAGTGGCTAGGAGGAAAAGATTCACAGCGCCAACCCTGGTAAGGTAAGAATTTTTTGTTGACCCAGGGTCGGCGATGACTGCCTAAGAGTTTTTATCTGTCCTTATGTGGGTACCAATTGTTAGACTTGACGAAACCGTATATGGAAGACCTTTACGTGGAATGGCATAAATGCATTAGACAGATATTGTGTCTCTCATATCGTACACATAATGAGCTATTGACAGATATCATTAATGATTAAAGATTGTTGTATTCAAGTACAATCGGAAAAGAGAATGGTGAAATTCATAAATGGCATATTAGTTGCAAAAAACAAGTACATCCGTAAATGTATCCAGTTGATATTTTTTGGCAGCAGTACACCACCAGGGAAAATTTTTATTTACATTACTCAGAAAAACAATTAGATTAGAATAGGTACAATTTACCCCAATCAGAGGAGTAACTTTTTAGCAACTGCAGAAATAAAACACTTTAGATGAACACTTGATAACTACGATGTATACAACACTAGCAAATACCCGTGCTCCGCACAGTGTTGAAGCGAGCAGTTTCAAGACACACTGATATTGTATTAGACGCTTTGTCATTTGATACGTCAAAAGTAATGAAAGAATTATATAATCTCAACATTTCGAAGGTAAATGGCCCTGAAGGAATTAGTAATAGAATTGTAACAGAAATATTTCCGTGTATTTTACTGTTTGATTTTTCGCTAGTCCATGGTGTCTACCCGGCGAGGTAGAAGATTTCCAAAGTTCTACCAAAGCACAAAAAAGGTGATAAGAGTGTGAGCGTGGTAACCAGGACGTGTTGCCCTTAATATTGAGTCCTACTGGCGACATAGTGCGGAGACGAGTCTGATGGCCTTGGCTTGGGCGCCATCTGGGTGGAGATGCATGAACTCAAGGACTATGATTGTGATGTCCCCTAAACCTTGATTGTTCGGGAGGTTGAAGTGATGCCCTATGACATCCGTGGCATTGTTTTTCGCGACGCTGTAGAAGTGTCCTCGAAAATGTTCTAGTAGTGAATGCTTTTTTCGCCAACATATTGTATGTGACATTGTCTGCATTGGTTGCAATAAATCACATTGTTGCTCTTATAACAAATTTTAGTTTTTGTGTCGTGTTTTTCCCCTTGGTTTTACTTGTGATCTATCCCGTCTTGTCAAGATGAGGACAGTATCTGCATGTCCTTGGGGAGAGGCATGACCAGCCTGGGGGATTAAACGTTTTGCTGTGCACAGAGGCAGTGGGCGGCCCGAACTTGGCTCGGACTAGGTTGTCCTGGATATTCTTGGGTCTTCTGAAGCCATGTATGATTGGTGCCTCATACAGGTGGAGAGTCGTTTTGTGTCTTGCTAGAATGTCCTTGTTATGGTCTCCACACTCTCAGTGGAGACCATCTTGATATCACTAGGTAGGTAGGTTCTGTTTCTTGTTCTTCTTCCACAAAACATTTATGGAGCTTGTCCAGCCAAACTGCTGAATAGATCAAGGATCAATCACTCCAATCCCATTGAAGGAAATTCGATGCATGGAATATCACAAAAAGATTTTCAATAATCTCATTATTTCCATGACTTTGAAGCATTTTTTGCTGAGATTCGTCTGATCGTCTTCTCCCAACATCCTGAAGCCGCGATTCAATCTGACATGCGCAGAGGCGAGATTCTGACACATTTGCATAAGCTCCGCCCCATCATAATGACGTCATTCTTCTCATGGCCGAACCGATCCACATGGAGTTGGTCGAGCGAAGAATGCGTTAGCAGTTTAGTGACTGTTGAATGTAGAAATCAAGGGTAGGGGAGCCAAAGTAATAGCCTTAAATGCTTATCGATAATCCATCCTGCCCATCTAAAATAGTTTGGGTGCTGTTTGAATGATTATTGAGCGTGTTATTTTGAGAAAGAGCGAGCGTCCGGAAATAGATCATGCGTGAATCGGCATGCAGATAGGCGGAATTTCCTCGCTATTCTTTTCCCCGTTGTTTGGAAACTCTACGCCAACTACTTCAACTTTCACTAGTACTCCATCTATAACTGCACCTAGGCCTCCTGGCCCTAGCCCATCACGACACATATCCAGCTCTTATTCCCAAAACCAAACTGTGGCTTCATATGAAGCCAAATCACCATCCATTGCACAGTTTTCTCTATGTGGGGACCATCAAATTTGCTGTAAAGCAAATTTCTCAATTCTAGTTGTCTTTTATGATGGCTGCTGGTTGTGTTAGAGCCGGGTTGTAGGTTGTGACAAAGTAGAAAGGAATTTTGTCTTCCTCCTGGGTTCTTGGTTGGGTTGGGTCTGGGTTGAGAAGAGACCGGCGGTCTTGCCTGTGTGCCCTTATGACTAGGGCGACCTCTATGAGTGGCTTGGGGTAGCCTCTGCGGACGAAATGGTGGCTGATTACGAGTGCATATTTCTCAAAGTTTTCTAGGTTCGAACAGATTCTGCGAATTCTCAGAAATTATCCATATGGTCTGTCTTTCGAGCATGACTGGATGTGTGCTGAAGAGTATCGAAGGTAGTTGTGTGCATCCGTCGGTTGGGTATTCAGGTCTGTGTATATGTGTCCGTGGGGTGTGACATGGACCCGTGTGTCTAGGAATGTGACACTGGTGTCCAAGATATCGGCAGTAAATTTGATAGTGGGGTGTTGTGAGTTGAGATACATCACTGAGTTGCCAACTTTCTCTCTCGTGTGTGCAAAGAGGGCAAAGATGTCATCTATGAATCGTACCAGATTAGTGGTTGTGCATGCAGCATCGGAAATAATAAATTTCCGTACAGTGGCTGATATGGTCAAACAAATTCAACAGATCAGGTGGCTATTACATACCCTCACAAGATTGTGAGGAAAAAAAATGTAACAAAGCACTATGGGCTTGTCTACAACAAGCGCAGGATTGTTTGGAATTATAACACACTACCTTATGGCTATTGACCAGTTGTAATTTTAACTACCTTGTCTTAAACGTTCTATCATTATTTCATCATGCTTCAGACAGTGAACGTCGTTCTAGCTGCAAAATTACTATGAATTGAATTTAACAACCCTGGCAAATACACTGTCAAACATTGTATATAATCCCCATGTATTCAGTGGGGCAATATTGAAATCTAGGAAGATTTGCTCATCCTGTCTGTTATTTAGAACTGGTAATTTAGTTTGTTGCGGGGCTCAGACTGAATCCTTGGCCAAGCAATCCGTACGTCAGTGGGCCAGAATGCTTCAGAAATTGGGGTGTGGGGTTCGACTCAGCCACGTGAAATTGCAAACCATGACCCTCACATATAGTATTAGGTGTAGAATTAATTTACTTGATTTCTGTGCTTAACAAGACCACGTGTCATATGAACAAGAAATATTCCCGGCCGCAATGGTGAAATTGAATAATATGAACTTTGCAATTTTCCAAAGTGGTGAAGTTATTATCAGTGGTGTAAAAGATATAAAAGATGCAGAAAATTCATTTTTACCCATCCTATTGAATATGCAATTGTCCAGTGTTTAGATTTTGCAAATCTTTTTAAAGCTGATGGAGGCGGCTTTGAAAAACATTTATTATGACACATCCCATCCTGCTGGATTCGGGAATGTACAAAAACTTTACAATGCGGTGAAACATCTTGGTTTATCTCAATCAAATGTAAAGCAGTGAATTTGAATTCTAGAATGGCTTAGACGTGATTTCCCGGCATCTGGAGCGCAGATTTCCTGCCGATGCGTGCGGCAGTTTAGGCTTGAATAATACCGTTTTTCGGTTGTAAAATATCATCTTTAATCATCTCACTATAAATAAAATACGTAGAGCTTCAAAAATTCCGAGATAACAAAGCTGGTAGCATGTTGATCGGCAACCTCAATCAACTAAGACTGAAGTAAGCTGAAAAAATCGCTTAGCTAGACTTACATTGCACCGCTTACAAGCAGACCCAACGAGAGAAAAGGACTGCGTAGGCCTTTAATATCTATTTGATAATCAGTGACGATTGACCCTGCTCAGCTGATAAGTATCCATGCTCACAAATCGGCAGACCCATGCAAACGAATCAATGAATTCGCGCGCAATTTCCTCTGTCGTCACCAGCATTTAAGACCTATTCCAATCTCAACACTAGAGCCGCTGATTTCGTTGTGCGTAGCCCCATCCAAGCATCGCGTGTGTCGATGATTGACGTGAAATTAGGACAGCTTATTCGCCGCCGCTCAGTTAAAAATAAATAATTTAGTGGATGCGGTGCCAGATCAAAGAGATCAAAGAGAAGGCTACTGACTCTCCGCCGCCGGGGTCAGCGGCTTGCATTCACGGCGCACTGTTCGATCTGGTTGTGGAGCGTGGAGCCCGTCATCAATGACATGTATACTCCCGCTCCTCGAGGTGATTGGTCAGCAGCGTACGATGACCATATTTGTCTCGGGAATTATCGTCAGGGTTCGGTTTTTCCGTGCATGCGCGGTGCGAAATTTAGCACGTTGAGCTGTATTCAAAGTGAAGTGCTGGTAAATTTTGATGATAACCACGTCGCCTAATAGCGATTAACGTGACTGCCGGAGACCTCGAGGACTAGGAGGGAATTATATAGAACAAGCTCACCTCTTAGCAGAGGTGAGCTTATCCCATACCGTGGCGTCCGTCGTCCGTCGTCGTCGTCGTCCGTCGTCGTCCGTCGTCCGTTAGCAGGGCACGTTTCGTAACTGTTAGAGTTATTGAGTTGAAACTTGGTACACATGTACCCTTATGTAATGACACCTTGGAGACCAAGTTTCGGTCCAATTCGTTTCATGGTTTGGCCACCAGGGGGCCAAATGTTAAAAGTGAAAATATGCAATATCTCCCTTAATAGTAGTCGGGAAATTTTGAAAAAAATATGGTAGGTACTTCTAGCAGAGGTGCATCATATATCCTCCGGGTTTTTGATTTGACCTCCTTCAAGGTCACAGAGGTCAAAGTTTGCTGATTCACTGAACAGTAGCATGTTTCCTATCTATTTTAGCTAGAAGGTTTTAAACCAGTGTGGACATGTATCTGGGGATTCTCTATTCCACCCCTAAAATTTCAGCCGTTCGGACATCAAATATGGCCGCCAGGCAGCCATCTTGAAAAAAAAACACAGTACTATTACTACGAAACTAATGATCGGATTGCAACCAAATTTGATCTGGATGTATATCTATGTACTCTCTACTAAATCCTTGATTTTTTATCAAATGTGATAGCCAATATGGGTGCCAGGAGGGCATCTTGAAAAATTCTTAGTTTGGCCACCCGGGGGCCAAATTTAATGTCCAAAGTTAAAATGTTTGAGTGCTCGTTTAATAGTTGTCTGATTTTCATAACAATTTTATGGTAGGTACTCCTAGCAAGGATACATCACATATCGTACGGGCTTTTGATTTGACCTACTTTTCAAGGTCACAGAGGTCAAATGGTGTAAATTGGCCGTCAGGATGTAACGATGGCACGTTTCTAAACTGCAATGACTATTGATCCCAAATTTGGTTCACATTTACCCCTTAGTGAGGTGATCTCAGGGACCGAAGTTTGACCACCAGGGGGCAAAATCCAAAAACCTTTAAAATGTGATTATTCCTTACTTCTTGCCCGATTGCCACCAATTTGATATCATGGGTACATTCTATTCTAACCGCCACACAGTATATGTCACACAGGTTTTTAATTTGACCTTCTTGCCAAGGTCACAGAGGTCAAATGGCGTAAATTGGCCGTCAGGCCGTAACTATGGCACGTTTCTTAACTGCAATGACTATTGATCACAAATTAAGTACACATATACCCCTTGGTCAGGTGATCTCAGGTACTGAAGTTTGGTGCTATCTGATTTGCCGTTTGGCCTCCAGGGAGGGAGCCAAATCCTAAATTCTTCAAAATGCCATTATTCTTAGTAATTACTTGCCCGATTGGCACCAATTTTATATCATAGGTACATCTAATTCTAACAACCATTCAATGTGTTACCCGGGCCTTCTTTGATTTGACCTACTTTTCAAGGTCACAGAGGTCGAATGTACTGTAAATTGGCCATTTTGGGGAAATTGTAATTGCTTGGACCTACATCAAACCTAACACTACATTACACAATACCATGATCTTTATCCATCTTTCCTCCACATGAGGTGAGCACAATGGCCCTGGCCATTTCATTTGTCCAGGGGGGGCAGTGGGATAGATCGCCGAAGGCGATCTGCATGCGCCGCAGGTGCATCCGAACGGGGGGGTCTGGGGGCCCTCCCCCCCAAAAATTTGAAAATAAAAGGTATGAAATGACATTTTCCTGGCATTTGGAAGTGTGAATCAATAGTATTTTTAGCTCAGCTGACAAAGTCAGCTGAGCTTGTCAAACAAGCTGCTCAGTGGCGTCCGTCTGTCAGTCCGTCCGTCCGTCCGTCCATTAAACCCATGGTGCACATTTTGTAACCGTAAGACCTAGAGACTTCAATTTTGCATTTCTGGATACTTCTGGTCAAACTCTACTTTCAAAACAAAATTTGTCGCCATTCGACCTACTTCCTGCGAGCGAGAGCGCATGAAGGAAACTGGCCTATATCGGCCTAGGAGCAGCAGAATTAGTCGAAATATGCTTTAATATTAAGATAAAATTCTTGAAAAACTATTTTATTGAGAAAAAGTTCAAAATTTTAACAGGAGAGGGCGCTACCTGCCTTTTAATTATTTCTGCTGATTCAAATTCCCGCCCGATGACGTCAGCCATCAATGAAGTCTCCTATTTGCCAGTTCTCAAAACATGGCAGCTACACAAAAAAGCAGCAGCAGCTCCAGGAATAAATCACTGTTCACTTCAGCTTCGTAATCGATTGAACCCCCACTTTATTGTGTTTTGTGTGGTGTTCCTATTCAATCAACGATGTGAGGCCTTATTATGTTGGTTTTAATTGAGAAGGTGCATTTTAGCGGCCTACGAAATACCGAAGCGGAGACAAAATGGCGGCATGTTGTTTACTCGATCCATGTGCAATAATCTTGGAGCTCAATGACACTCAGCTCGATGACGATGGCCCGCTACCTGGCTACGGGCTAGTACTACGGTAGTCTGGTAGGCGATATTATCACCAGTTCGTTTCAGTGGTAGTCGTAAGGTCTTCAGGGACTACTTTCAGAAATTAGTTCTTGAAAATTTGGCCACATTTCTGTGAAAACGATATCGGAAGTGCATGCTCTGATTCGCGATGACATCGCCGATGTATTTTGAAGTGGAGAATTCCCACAGTATGTGCAGTGAATCGGCATGATTCTGTTCGCCTATTATGTTTTAGTTCTACGATTCTTTCATGAGTAAAAAGTAGACATTCTAAGCAATACAATAATGTCACTCCCATAAAAATCGATTGGAAATTGAGGGAGCTACGGCACTCTCTTCAGCAACTGACAGCGCTGAAAAAATACATTGCATACTAGCGTAGGGAATCACCAGAAATGACGTCATCGCTGGTCTAAATAGAAAACTACGGTGGCGCAGTAGAGCACAAGAAAAGGTTTAGCATTAACTTCGTCATGCAATCTTCATCAACAAAACGATTTCTCATGAATGATTTACTTGATCATCATCAGCTTGTTTCCCCTGATAGATAAAAAAATGATTTACAATTTCCACCAAAGTTTTCTATTTTGTGTATAGTCACATGTTATTTAACTGGCAAGGAGCCAAGCAGACAATCAAAACTTACTATGGTTCAATAAAACATAATTTTCTTAACTCTGTCATATTTTTCACTTTCATACTAAACAACGCAGGTTTCCCTTCATGACCCAAGAATAATTCTTTAGACATTTTTAATGACTCGGAATCCATGCACTCTGATTCTCCATAAATGGATGTATGGTTTGACCAATCCTTGCATGACATGTCCACCAAACAAAATGTGAATGCAGTCCGGCAAAGAGGAACAACCAACCATTCACTTCGACTTTTAAAGGCTACATGGTTCCAAGAAAATACATTTATACTACCAAGTAAAAGGTTCATCCTACATTTTCGTTCATATGTAGTCTAGCATTTACTTGTTTTGGTAGCAAATACTGATTTCTAAAAATCCTTTGCTTTCACAAGAACTAAACTATTCCAATTTTTGAAGCATACTAAATACTTCAAAATCTGGAGTAAAAGCTTATGCTAGTTTTTATTCATATGGCCCATCAACAGGTGCATACCATAAACCATGAGAATGTTCCAACAGTGGCATAATTATGTCAACCAAAAACATTGGTACCGTAGTGAACGCAAAAGGATATCAAATACCATGGAGCATGCCATTTTCATGCATAATGAACTAAACACCAGGAAGATATTAATGATATTAACTCAGCTGAGCGCCAGGCCCTTGGGCCTCTTGTTACTCTAAAAAAGGACCACTTTTTTGAAGTATTTTACGAAAATACCACATTTGGACAGAAAATGTTAATTTTCATAGTTTTAATTGTGCAGGATACCGTTAACAAGCAATAACAAGCTAGGCTTTACCTAATGTTGCATCATTGTGTATAACCATAGAAGACTAGGGTCAGGGCACTGGACTGGTCAGATTATAAGGGTTGCACCCGAGTTGATAACATCTGCTATCCATATGCTGCTATCATGCTGGTAAAGCTATGGCTAAGATTAGTTTGTCTTTTTATTACTGTCTGAATTTTTTTTTTCAACATTTATTGCACAGGGGGGGGGCAGCTGCCCCAGCTGCCCCCCCCCCTCTAAATACGGCCCTGACAAGTTACGCTGGAGGAAGACAGTGAGTGTGCCATTTCCAAGGTTGCTAATAAGGTTTGCCGCGCAATTATTTCATTGGTCGCCGTGTTCCGTCCGAGGTTTTCTGCGCCATAAATTATTGATTTTCTGTCAGGAGTGGGTTCGCGATGCGCAAGTTTAGGCCGGCGGGAAGGAAATCCGTCTACCCCGACACAACTGCACAGTATAAAGGGTGGCATACAGGTTTTATTCGTTTATCAGATGCATCTCCGGGCTTCTAATTTCGTTTTTTTTCTGGGGGAGACAAAATAGCGATGCAGGTTATAAATCGGGGCGGCATACTTTTTGATTGGGGCGGCAAAATTTGATCGGGGCGGACTTCGTATATTTCAGATTCAATCGGGGCGGGGCGCCCCGATTGAATGGCCCGTGGAGAAGGCTGCTATATACATAAGCAGGCTAGGAAACACTTTCCAAGACGCATGGTAGAAGTAATCGAGATAGATGAGCAATTCCAAATGGATTTGGCTGACATGTCAAACAAAGTACAACAAAGGTGTAAGATACCTGCTGGTTGTAATTTGCTTGTTTTCCCGTTATTGTTGGGCTCTGCCGATTCGAAACAAACAGCCAATCACAGTGATCAATGCATTCAAAAAAGTGTTGAAGGAGCGTAGACCTGATTGTATATTCACAGATAATGGGACCGAGTTAAAAAATAAAACATTCAAATCATTTTTATGCAAGGAGGAGATTCAATACTTCTTTGCCAACAATCAGGACATCAAAGCACGCATTGATATGCACATTGAGGTCTAAATTATACAAATATTTTTCTGTGAACAACACACGCCATTACCTCCATGACCTCAAGATACTTCTAAAGGTTGTGTCGAGTTATAACCATTCCAAACATCGAAGTATTCAGATGGCCCCTGCCGATGTAACATACGACAATGCAGAAATCATAAGGCAGCAACAAAAATCCAATACCATTAATATAAAGTACAAGTTTAACATTTGCGAAAATGTGTTTGTGAGTAAAGCCAAACATTTGTTCGACAAGGGGTTCTACCCTAGTTATACTGATGAAATATTCACTATTTCTAGACGTAGAAAACGATTGGGGTTGCCAATATACAATTTAAAAGATGACGAGGGTGGAATTTTACAGGGATTTTACAGGCCTGTGCTATGGGAGGTTGAAAAAGTTATAAAAACAAGGGACAGGGGCGTTGACAAAGAATATCTTGTGAGGTGGCACGGTTATCAATCAAAGTTCGATAGCTGGGTCAAAAAACTGTATAAAAATGGCAACGGCAGCTAGTTGGACAGTCTTTGGTAGTAAAGTGCCCAAGGAAGAGATTGTTTATTTTTGTCAAATCCTCATTGTTTATACTGTGATTATTGCATCCATCATAAATTTAATGCTGAAGACCGATCAGCCCTAACTCTAGATTACCCTCCTAAGTAGCGGGATTGGATATCTCATGCTGAATCCGCGACTGGGCGGAAATGGCAACGCAGCCCATCACCTTTTCCCGAAGAATTCACAGAACTCTTACAAAATCAATCTAGCTAAGACAATTGATTTGCAAGGAAGTTGGAGTGTGGTGCTCAGTGAAATTCATTTTGTGGGAGATATTGACAATATTTCAGACAATAATGGGTTTGAGATAAAACTCTATCATACAGGGAAGGAAATTGCAGTGGCTGGGCAGATTACAGTGGGAAAGTACAAAAATATTGCATATGTGGTAAAAGCTGTGAATAAAGCTATTGTTAGTTATTGCGCGGAAAATTCTGATTTTTCAAGATATGTTGAAAAAGTTCATAGGGCTCTTTATTTTGAGTACGATAGAGTAACCGGTTATGTGAAACTAATTAATAATCATCTGAGTCTTAGAATAAATCTTAAGGGGGATTTAGCTAATTGTATGGGTTTCAAAGCCGGTCTGGTATTTGAATGTGATCAGAATGGTGAATATAGAGCAGATATCCATGTTGGTTTTCATACCCTTTATGTGTATTCTGACATTGTAACATCGCAGGTGGTCGGTGATTGCATGGTGCCCCTGATTCGAGTTGTAGATTTTAGTAAGAAGTATGTTGGGAATACTGTTAACATTTACAAAAACCCTTACTATCTCCCTGTTGTACATAAACAATTTGATAATATACAAATAGATATAAGGCGTGATAACGGCGAATTGGTGCAATTCAGACACGGTAAAACAGTGGTTGTACTCCATTTTATGCAAAAATAAGGGCAAATTACAAGCCAGATGTAGGTTGCTGCTGCAATTACTACACTAGCCAGGCGGGCGGTAATGTACCCTTCTATGCCGGTACAACTATGCAGCATGGCGGTGGAGTGGGCGATATTTTAAAAGGGTTGTTTCGATCAGTTTTCCAATTTTAAAGTCAGTTGGCAAGAAAGTACTACCCAAATTAGCAAGTGTTGGTTTGAGAACTGTAAATGATATCATAGTGAAAAGGAAAAATCCAAAGCAAGTGCTGATGGCCAATGCCAGTGAGGCATTGGCGGGGCTAACCAGAAATACAATAAAAGCAAGAGCCAATAGGACTAAAAGAAAGAAGCCAAGAACTGGGACAAGAACTCGAAAATTTGCTAAGCGCCCGCGGCTGAAGGAGAATTATTAAACAATGGCTTTAGTTCATTAGAACTCGGCACCATCCACCAAAAGTGGACTTGAAATTTTTCAATTACCGCCCACGCAAATTGCCGTAGATTTAGCCCAGTGGGTGGAATTCAGGGGCCAATTCCATAAAAGCATTCTAGGCCTAGTTGGTTGCTAAACTTCATTCCATCTCTAGTTCCATGCTAATTCTATTCCATAAAACCGTTCTAAGCTTAGCAAGGTTCCTAGTTGCTTACTATTTCTAGAATAGGTCTTGGGTACTTCTAAATCCTTAGCACCGTTCTAAAATCAATTTTTACCTCTGGACTTCGAAGAGTAAGGATGGCGAGACGGATCCTGGAACTTGCTGAATTGCGTAGAGCAATGCGAAGAGAACGCGTTTTCCGTGATCGTCGAAACCCTTTGGACATTTTTGGTGATGCAGAACTTGTTAAGAGGTATCGATTCTCGAGGGAGGGGATAATGTTGATAACGGACATTGTTGCCCCGGATATTGAACATCCTACAAGGAGAAACTTCGCCCTACTCCCATCTCAGCAGGTGTTGATAGCACTTCAATATTATGCAACTGGCACCTTCCAATATGTTGTTGGGGATCCTCTACAAGTATCTCCGCAAACTGCTTGGCGTGCTATTCATCGTGTGACGGATTCTCTCGCAGAGAAGATAGGTGACTATGTGAAATTCCCTGATGCACGAAATATAGCCCAAATCAAGGATGGATTCTAAAGGATGAGACGTGTACACTTTCCAGAAGTGATAGGCTGCGTGGACAGAACTCATGTTTGGATGTGTTCTCCACATGAGAACGACATCGACTATATCAACAGAAAAGGACATCATTCAATTAATGTGCAAGTCATTTGTGATCACAAGGGGAAATTCATCAAAATCGTGGCAAGATGGCCTGGAGGTGCACACGATAGCAGAATATTGAGGACAACTCAGATTTGGGATCTCATGGAGAGTGGTGCTATTGATGGGTTCATCCTTGGTGATAGCGGATATCCGTGCCGAAGCTGGCTTATGACACCATATAAACAAGAAGATGCAGAGTAGTATGGTCACTCTTTATTTTGAGAACTTACTCCCATGCCTTGTCAAAATATCACCTATCCATGTAAATAGTAGTTGTTGTGGAGTAAGTTGCCGTTGCCGAGTATGGCTCACAGGTGAAAGAATACTTGACCATCGTCTTTGGGCGAGTTCACTTCATTTACTTTATGCTGCAAAAGTCGAATCTGTAACTTAAGTTTCTTTCTTTTCAATTTAAGATTTTTTCGTTTGAGAAGTTCATTTTTTTTCTCAATGTGAACTAAATCATCGAAAGAGGCGTATTTCCTTGGAATCGTGCTTGACGACGGAGTTCCGGTACGGCTTGTGGTTGCACTTGCTGTCGCTTCCTCAGCCGGTGCTGCAGTTTCCTTTCGATTGGTCGCCATCATTGTCGGAACCTGAAAAAAGAACTTTTTCAATGAAAGGTGACAACTGTTCAACTGTATGGTTGCAAATTTGTCTGTTATATTAAATGGTATGTAACTTTAAAAACTGTGTTATTCTGTAATGTTCTTGCAGTGTGTGTTTCTTCCAGCCATCTGTAAACAAAGGTAGTCCTGACTTACCTGCATCGGATGATAATTGATCTTGGGATGCCGACACTGTAGCAGGAGTCTCAGCACCCTTCAGCCCCTTGAACCCAGGGGTTTCTTCACATAGATCTAGGATTTTCTGCTGGGTTGGGTTTGGCTCAGTTGTGGGTTTTCCACCCCCTGTCTTGTTGCGTGATTTCTTTTTCTCCAGAAGCTTCTCTCGAGATTCCATCTTCAGTTTGGAAAGCTTCAGTTTCAGATCATCCTTAGAACGTTCAATATGCGGGAAACTTGCCTTGTGTTGTGCACAGATATTGTCCCATGCTTTGTTCTTCTTCGCGTTGATATTGGCATCCCTGTGTGGTGCGTCTATGATATCCTTAAACTCTTCGTAGCACTCAGCAAGAAAAAGGTTTTCCTTTGTCTCTTTCCAGCTTGAACAACTTTTGCAGTTGCCATTTTGAAGCGTCTGCTCTACAGCCCTATTCTGAATACACACCAAATGCTTAGGCCTAACGCCATGTCCTGAATTGAACCCTTTCCCCATTGTGAAATGAAATTGACCAATGTGGTTTTGTGGTTTCGTAATGAACACACTATTCCAGCCAATGTTTAGCAAGCAACTAGTAAGAATGGTTCATAGAATGGTTTTATGGAATACGATTAAGTTGCTTGCTAACAAGCAACCAACTAAGCATTTGGAATCTTGCTAAGGCCTAGTAACATACTAAGTTAGAATGCTTTTATGGAATTGGCCCCAGGCCTCTGAATACACTAACAGATTGGGGTCCAATAGAGTTGGTGGTGAAGGGTGGACCTGACAACTATCTAGACCTCGCTCATACGCAGTTTATACATCAAGTTGCGTGTGATAAAAAAGGACGGTACGAATTTAACTAAAGAGACTGTAGATGCCGATGGTAGTCAGGTGGCTGGGTCAAGGGTCACCCCTGTTAATCTTTTATTGCATAGCCTGTTTTCACAGGCTGACGTGTCCTTCATCGACCGCTTGATCAGTCCGAGTAGCAATACATATCCTTACAGGGGTTATTTAGAGACCTTACTAAGCTACGGCGCCGAGGCCAAAAGGTACACACCTCGGGCAGGCGTTGTGAATAAAGGATGAGAGCGGGAAATTTGACGTTAATGAGACCCTTGGGCCGATTCTCCCAACAGTGGTTTAGTGAAACGTTACAAGAGCATCAAGGGTAGTAAGGGATCACGTCCAAAGTCCGCACGCGAATATTCGCTCGCGAGTCGGGGCGAAAATTCGCCTGGTCGAATATCGCCACACTCATTCGCCTCCAAATCGCTCCCTGCTTCGGCGATTCTATTATGATCAGGCGAAAATTCAGACTGAATAAAAATCGCAGGCGAAAATAATAATCGCGCCTAATTCGTTCTCACCAACCATCGGAACGAAGCGAATATTAGAGGCCTATTTGTGTTGTAGTATGCCTATTCCGACATCAGCTGATAGCAGACCGAACAAAAACACAAACTGGAATTCCCGGTCAACCTGACTGCAGTAATCATATACATCACATCTATCCACGAGGAGCTACACAAATTTGGCACAGAGGTTTGAGATTCTTAGTATTATGGTATGTATTCCGAAGGATTGTGGCGGAATGTACCGAATCATACAGATAATCATAGTTAGGATATGTTTCCGAGTCTCAGCCAACCAATCAAGATCGTTTTAGTATCCGGTTATCCTAAACAGCGTCCACCAGCGCCAACCAGCGTTCACCAGGTTTAAAGTCGGGTATAAAGTCATCAAAATAAAATTTTGTGGCCAAAACGTAATACGTACACCATAAAAAGTACATTTCCTAAAAATGTCATGCTTATTTCGTTTAAGACCATTAGATTTTACTTTGATGGCTTTAATGTATGTATGTGTTTAAACCTGGTGGACTCTGTTTAGTATGACCCGATTTGTTTACGTGACTGCACTTTTCCGCCAACAAATCAAGACGAAAGTCGTTGCAAAATCGTTCCGAATATCGGACAAGTATGCAAGAGCCACCAATTTCGTAAAATCGCTCCATTATCGCCTGGAGCGATTTTTGGGGCGAAATCGAAGAATTGGCGCGATCGTGGGCGAATTTCGCATCTGACATTCCGGCGATTTCATATTATCGCCTCACATTCGCCGGTCGATTTTCGGACAGATTTCGCAGGCGAAATACTGTAGGGTGAATTTCGCCGGCGAATATCGCGTGCGGACTTTGGACGTGATCCCTAAAACGTTAGAGTTACTCGGTCGGGTGCACACTGATGCTTTTAGTTTGCAGAAGTTGCTTTTGAATAATATCAATGTAAAGTTGAAATTTATACAGCAAAGTGATGCATTTTCCCTAATGTCAAGCGATGAAGACCCCTCCTACAAGATTAATATTATGGAGGCGGCACTTTATGTTAAAAGGGTTCATGTGGCACCCACCATACAGCTGGCACATAATAGAGCCTTGGAAAAAGCCAACGCCAAATATCACCAGACTGATGTTAAAGTAATAAATATGCAGGCCGGTAACAGGACGGTGACAAAGGATAAAGTTTTCTTGGGGGAACTACCCAAGCGGGTAATATTAGGTATGGTCAATGATGCGGCGGCTGTGTCTGGCAATTTTAACTCTTTCAGCCCTATGACCGTGGATACATGGATATCTGAACAATTCCCAAATCCTGCACTCGCATACACACGGTGATGCCGAAACCAGTTTCTAGTTCATCATTGACGATCTATGCGATTGGGGCACCATCTTCAGGTTGCCAATCAAACCAATAGACTTCCAGGCTTCAGGTAAAAAATCACAGACGATTTTTGGTTTGGCTTGCATCCACAGGGGGGCGTGGGTGTTGAATCAGATTTGCAAGGATTACGTGACAGTCCTAGCCATTTTTTTCCAGCAGTTTTTCCTTTAGTTCTTTCTATTTTTAGCTCAGCTGACAAAGTCAGCGGAGCTAGTTAGTAGAATAGCTGTTCAAATGGTGTCCGTCCTGCAATCCATCCATCCATCCATCTAGGAACCCATCTGTGGACAAAATTGGACATTTCTGATTGGGAAGGCCTAGTCACTTCGTTGACGGTGCTAAATTAGGAGTTGCCCAAGGTGAACTCAAAACACGAAAAATCAGCGCGATCCGACCTGTATTAAGAGAATGAGGTCATTTCGCGTTTAGATTTCTTTCCCTTTTTACCTCGGTCCACAGAGCAAATATTGTTTTCAAATGTGGCTGAATATTTTTAAATATTTTTTCATTTTTTACTTTTAATGGAATTAATATAGTTTTCACCGCCAGTTGGCGCTGCAGGCACATTGACTGAATTTTGGCGATTTCAAATTTGGCGGTGGCTCAACTTTTTGCAAGCAGTGCCGCTGATTGGCCGATCGATAGAAGAGATGCCACCATTTAAAAATGGCGGTAGTCGCTGCTTCAATGAAGATGAGTGAACTTTCTCATGTTCAATCGGTTGATACTCTTTTAATCAACATGACCATGTACCTGAAATTTGTTTAGGTACTGAAAAGAGTCTATATAATTCAGATTTATCGATAGTTTTTTATAATATTGCGGAAATTTTGTGCACAAATTAGCGAAAGTTGGTGCTCGTCTCATGTCATTTTAGAGCGAGAAATTTGTTTCCGTCGATCTCTACCACTGAAAAATCGCTTGCATAGCTTCGAATTTTTGTGAAAATAAGTATCTGAACTTGGTTTCAAATAGTCTAGAGAGTTACCTTTGTGGTGATACATATGGTATGTGATAAATATTTGTAGAATTTGTGAAATTCGGTTTTCAAACGTGCCGATGAAGCAAGCGATCTCGCGTGAATTTTGCAAGTCCTGATATGTCGACCGGGTGTCAAAAATCACTCGCCTAAATTCAATTCAAAGATCAAAAATAATATCTGAACTTAGTTTCAAATAGCCTACGCAATTATCATTTCGGTGATATATAATGCATGCATGTAATAATTGATTAATCTGCCTAAAACGCGCAATTAAAACGGCGAAAGATCGTGATAAACACTCTGGTGGCGGTCGCACTAAATAACGACCGGTAGGGCCCGGCGTCTGGTGGAGAAAAAAAGGTAGCGCCCGGAGGTTGAAACGGGATTTTTATGCACTTTTAACTGTATATATATGTTGTTTGGATGTATTTCTAACAGTTCTGTAACTTTGATGACCAGGCTTGCGCCCAAAGTTGGTAAAATTGATGCTTGTTTATGGACTGCGCTAGCGACCGGAGAATTCGCCGTCGGCCATTTTGGCTACGGTCCCTGAGTTGTTGTGGATGGCAATTTTGCAACAAATTTCGCCATTTACGTTTGTTTACAATTATTTTGAAAGTCACATTATGACATCGTAGTATGAATCCCACTGCAGTTTCGTTACGCAGCAATGCTCATGTTTTTGGTTTGCAATCCTGTACTGTCTGTACACTGCGCTGTGCATGGATGTACTGTAGCTGTAAAAAAGACAAAAACCATAGCCTAGCCCTGTAGGACAGGCTTAGAGTATAACTCAACAGGCCCTCATGATTCATTTGATGGACACCTTATTTGATAGTACCTCATCATTAAGTCCACTAGATCCTGTTCTGTCACATGTCGTAGACGATAGACAATTTTCAAAATGTAGTACACCACTCGCTCATCTTTAAGCCCAGCTCTCGGCTCACATCATGTGGGCACGGTTGGCTGTTGAGTGTTATGGTTCAGTCTGTGAGACTAATTAAAAGAAGTTACACTTTTATTTTGAATTGGAAAACAGCCCACAGGACTGACTTTTCACTGAGTAATAAGTGTGCCCTTCGAAGGTTAAGTCTCTTTCTGGATTTGCTTCCATAGATGCCTTGTTCAGGATATCATCTGACCGATGCCTGATCAAGCACAGACTGTATCCGGTGGTGTACATTTCCCCGTCTATGTCACCCTTTTTTATTTAGTCAGTGTTAATTTCTCTTCTCTTTTTTTACAGATCAACTGTTGTTGGTTATTGCAAGAGGAGTCGTTGGCACATTTCAAGTCCAGGAAAGCACTTGCTGTTCCCACATTCAGAGTAAGGTGTGCTTACTCGTTTTACTGCTTTCCATTCCCGGAGAGCGTTATCAAATATCTGCCGCAAGGCAACAAATATCTGCCGCAAGGCGCTTCAAATATCTGCCGAAAGGCATCAAATATCTGCCGCACCAATAAAGTTCATTTTGTTAACCAACTCTTTATCTTCTTTTCTTCACATACAAAAAAGACCGCCCCAAACATTTGGCTGCATCCACTTCATCAATGTCCAGACAACAGTCGGTTCATTTGACCATTGTAAAGCACCAGACCCCACCTCACAAAATACACTGTAATAATTATGTACCTTGTGTCCATGTGCATGTTATTAGTTCCACCTACGCTGCATGAAGACAAGGACTCCACTCTTTCACGTCACCACACAACTCCTTGACATCATCACACACCCCACTACTGCAACGGCAATAGAAATGACTTTACGTCATAATACCAGGGTGACGTCAACTCAGTACTTCAGCATGCACTGATATAGCAAGAAGGTCTTTCGCATCAGCACTTCTGCGTGCTAGACGTTATAGCTTCACGTTGCCTCATAATAACGGTACCGACACACACTTGGCCCTTGCCTTCACCTATCCATTTCAGCTGAGCGCCAGGCCCTTGGGCCTCTTGTTGTATATATCATTCTGAATCGTTTTGGACATTTTTCTTTGTATTCTATACTAGTTCTTTATCTTTAGTATCAGTTTATAAGGAATATTCAAGAAATTTTCAAGGAAATAATTTTTATTGCGATGGAACTTGCTTCTGCCAATTCTTTGGAAAAAAAGTTGAAGACAAAAAATGGCAAAATTGAAGAGACTCAGAAAAATAAACAATTCATTGATAATTATAATCTATATATCACTGTAAGGTAGAGATCAAGACCTTTCTGATGGTGCCCAGCAATTAGTGATAGGGGTAGTAGGTTTTTTTTAAATAAATTTCCGAAATCCTGATTTTTCCCGAAAATCGGGTAGGATCTGGAAGTTGTTGCGTCAAAATCGGCTAGAGCTGAAAGAGTTAAATTAAATCCCTTTCACATGCGACATAATCACATCACTTATTTGAGTACTAGTATTAATGGCCAGCAGATACCTTCACAACCACTTAAACCTGATTTCGATGAGGGGGAGTATGCACGGGCCTACACGTCACTTTTTTTCGGCGAATGGTAATTTGTATAGAGACCAGGGAATAGATATAAGCAGAGATGAATATGCAGAAGGATAGACTTTGTTCGCTTTTGATCTTTCGCCTAGTATTGGTGAGGACAGTCTGTCACTCATTAGAAAGGGTAATTTTAGGATTGAAATGCATTTTGCTGAAGTGCTAACAGAGACAGTAAATTTGCTACTTTACGCCAAATTTGATGATGTCTTTGAAGTAACAAAAGAAAGACAAATACTCGTGGATAGGTAGCCTTGAAATAGGCAACATTCTCTCTAAAAAGATACCAGAATTTGAGGGTGTGTACGCCATTGACACTTTACCAAAGAAACTGCGAAAACATCCTTCTGCTTATATTATTAATTCAGCCACAGTTAGTGAGCCTGGTTTACACTGAATTTCTCTGTACTTTACTTCAGATAGATCGGGTTATCTGTTTGATAGTTTTGGCCTTGGCCCACAATGTTATGGATTAGAAATGTATATAAACAGGAATTGTAAAATATGGAGTTATAATGATAAGCCATGACAGAGGCCACTGTCTTCTGTCTGTGGCGCGTATTGTATATATTTTCTGTTAATGAGAAATGCCCAGGTCAATGAGTGGGCTCACCCTTTTGGTAGTAATTTACTAATGAATGATTGTATTGTACCTGATTTTGTAAAACGATTCGTCGATGTTGCATAGAAAAAAATTCTTATTAACCAAATGGGTTCTTTTCTATTTTTTTAAAAGAAAGAACACTAAGCAAGGTATAGAAAAAACACAACCATGATTTTGAAAGCTGATATTTTTTCATACCCTCGTGTGTTTTAATTCAATTACAAAAGAATGGCACGACAAAACTGATCAATCATAAGAAAAATCTGATTGCCCCTGCTAAGCCATGCATCTGAGATTATCCCATCCGGCCACCTACCTCGTAGTGGGGGCAAGCTTTTCTGGCAAGACAACATTAACAAGACGGCTTAAGCCCGTTACACACGAGGGACTTCTCACCAACTTAGTTGGAATTTTAATTCATAACAGGAATCCAGACCAGGTAACTGATACTTTGCCCGATTGGTTGGAGTTGCTGGTTGCACTACCGACTTGTTCTATTTCTCCACGACATCTTTTGTTTATATAAGGATTTTTTTGTTTATATAAGGAGTGTGGGGGAGAAATTTCCCCGTGTGATTCAGTCAACAACATAGTTGGGCCATATTTTGACTCTTTATCTTTATAGGCGCCATAGGCGCCAAGGCTTTACCTTGTCATGATCCACGATTTGCCCAAAACCTCCTATTATCCCATCAATTTCTCCTTTTCCTCTTTTCACTGATACCTTTTACAATAATAATATATAAAATCTTCTTTTTCTTCCTCTCATTGTACACAACAAAATCATCAGCAGATCTAAGATTTCCCCGCCAGAAATAATAGATATTTGCACTCAGCCTTGACCAAGGTTTTGGCCTAAATATAGTGCAGGACCGAAATATTGCTGGGATTATGTCTTTCGTGTGAGTGGGTGAACGACTCTCAACTTCCAGTCACCTGTACACCTGTTCTTAATTTTAAAACCAACTAAGTTGGTGAGAAATCCCTCGTGTGTAACGGGCTTTATAGAGGAAAATATGTTTGATCCTGTTCCAGAGCACTTGATCTGGTGTTACGGAGAATATCAGACGCTTTATGATGAAAGGCGCCCCTTGGGTATAGAGTTTGTAGAGGGGTTACCAGCCGACCTCCATGATAAGCTAGACCCCACAAGGCGAAACTTGATTGTCATTGACAACCTAATGGATGAAGCAAAGGATGACAAGATGTTGTTAAAACTATTTACTAAAGGAGCACACCATAAAAATGTGTCTGTGATATTCATCTTACAAAATCTATACACCCAGGGTAAATATTGTAGGAATATTAGCCTGAATGCACAATATATTATACTGTTCAAGTCAACACGTGACAATGCCCAGGGGACAATGACGCCATGCCGTGGAAGTTTTTATTGAGATGATCCATACATTGCAAAGGACTCATTGCTGGGATTCGTGGCATGAACCATATCTGGTCCATTGTGAATGGGCCAAACCTATCAGAGTCCATGGGCAACGATCTGTTTAAAATGTACATGTTTCCATCTGCATACCATTTGCTGTGAGATACCATTTTTCCATATCGATGTTTAAAGCGGATTCTGTTAAAATCGCCGAAACCGCAGACATAGACGCCATCCATTTTAACATTGCCCTCAGGGCGAAAAGCCTGAAAAAGTGCAAAGTTCAGGCTTGCCCTTACAGTAGCGGGCAATGATGCTGTATCTGCAGGATCCATTGCTGAAATGAGGCAGCGACATTTGAAAACACACTTTTTGTTCCCCTGAGCTTGTGTATTAGTACATGGCACCAACTTTGTGCTTGTTTCAACCCTACAGCTTCTAAACAACTCAAGCAATTTAAGAGCCAGTTTTTATAAGAATCAGGCAAGATCCTATTAGAGGGTGATTCATGACCCTCTCAGATTTCTTCCAAAATTTTTATATTGGTAGATATATGTTAATAACGGACGGAAATCACATTTTCTATCCTCAATAGGGTCCGCTTTTTTTTTAGGGGCCCCTGGAATATTGGGGTCAAAATGGGCCTAAATGGCAAAATAACCAAAATGTGGTTTTCAAATGCTGGTATTTCTGTGCGCCCTTTGTGAGCCACAGAGATTTTCATGCGTGTAAGTCTATTGGGTATTGACTTTCAGAAAATGTGAAAATTTTGGCGGCTGACTTAGGGCGCAGCCCATAGGTGGCGCTGCAAAACGCGACATTTCGAAATTACACACACCTTCAGAGAGGTTGTGTGGTTTGCGCCCTAAGTCAGCCAGGGTGTTTCATGCGTATTATGATACATTAGCACCTACTACTTTCATTTAAAGGAAATTTACGGCGGCTGACTTTGGGCGCACAAGTATAGGGGGCGCTTTTTGCCGCCAAAAGGTGAAATTACCACCTTTTCGCACAACAAGTTCTCCATGCGCCCGAAGTCAAAATTGATCAAATATAGCTCAAATGGTCCCCCAGCATCTCTAGTACCAGTGGTTTGGAGGGTTTCATGGCTGGTTTGCGTATTAACCCTTTTTGCACCGTTTTTTGTCGGGACACTAGACAAAAAGGCCAAAAATGGTAAACTGTGAACTTTCTCCGATATTCATGAAACTTACAGGATAACTTCCTTACGTTAAAGAAAGTATTTTTTGTGAGTTTTAGGTCAAGGTGGCAAGCTATTTGGTGGCAAAATTGAAATTTTACAGAAAAAGGAGCAATTCATGCAATTTGACCTTTATATCATGAACCGTTTATTCAAAATCAAAAGTATTCAAAAATTACCATGAAATCACCGGTATCTCAGAAACTTAAACCCTTTTACAATGAATATGGTGTAAAACTTCACCAATATTTAAATGTCAGCAGAAATTACACCTCCTTTGGTTTTCATCATCTGCGTTATCGTCAACAGGCCCATCTTCACCCCGGTTGTCATGGGCAACTTGAACGTAGGTCACTGGCGCGCGATACTTTGAACATATCGGTCCACCGATTGGGAACTTTACTTGGTATTTTTCAGATATTTCCTGTGCAAGCTTTAGAGTAGCAGGTCTGGTGGCAAGACGGGCTTTTTTAGATCGAAAATCAACTCTTGGATGTTCTGGATGTTGGCAAATTGCTGGACTTTTCCAATAGATACCAAACGAAAATCTGTGATGGGCACAAATGAACTTGTCAGCGAAGAGATCTCTGCCTGCACGGTTTTCAATAAGTGTTTTTTCATTTAACTCGATGTTGTCTGTTACTGTCAGTCCAAGATTCCTGATGTGATTGTTCACCTCAGCATTCAAGTCCGCCACCTGACAAATACCAGTCTTGCGACTCTTTTTGTGAGCCCCACAGTTTTGAAGATCCGAGAAAAAACAGCATTTCTCATACTCTGTCTCTGAGACTGATGAGGCCATCTTCAAAGCAGCAAACTAAAGGAAAGGGAAGAACTGCAAAAGTATTGTGTAGGCGGGTCAGTTCTCAAGGCAAGATCATTTGGTGAACAGGGTGTGGGCTTGTCCACTTCAGCATGCAGTTTGTTTGATGCATGCATGCATGCACTGTGTGTTCAACATTTGCCACACCCATCTCACATTTTATGATCTTTTACAGTTTTTTTAAGCCCCGAGATTAAAAACTTGCATGTCTTACAAAATTATATCAGTCTTATCTATTACATATTGCCATCATCATACTTACAAAATGCAGGATGTGTTTGATTAAAACAGATTTTTTTAAATGTCATGCCACATGGCAATGTCTTGTCATGCTTGATTGATGTCATTAGCTGCGCTTACACCACGAAATATTGGTGGACCAATTGCACTTACACCACCACATTGCCGCGACAAATTGGTTCGGCAATCCATTGCCGATACAAATTGCCGAGCGAATTTGTCCCACCAAGCTTGATGGTCCAAATTCGCCCGGCTTGCTAAAAGCTCGGCTTTGTCGTGGTGTACGCGCAAATGGATCGGCAATTAGCTAGTTAGATGGTTCGGCTCCAGGCGGCGCTTTCGAAATGGCGCTTTCTGTGCATGCAATTTATTGTTTACGCGCCATCTGTAGCCGTATTTTATAACTAGCTGCAGCGCTGGTGTAAGCGCTTGGTGGATTTTCGATGGTGCGGCATTGGTTCCCGAACCAAGATTGGTGGTCCATTTTCAGGTGGTGTAAGTGCGGCTTTAGACAGGAAGGACACCTATTGGTGAATGGCTATAAACCAACATTGAATTCACAGATCATACTGTTATTGAACTGACTTTTGTCTTGTCTGGCACACTTTTTAAATTGAATAGATTGCTGATTAGTACTGAAATAAGTTTTAGCTTTGATTCAGTGAAAATGTACTCCCAAATTTGATCGAAATCAAATAATTGGTTTGAAAGATACAATTCCACTAAAACTGGTACTTTTGCTTTATAGTTCCAATATTGCCACCAAATGGCAGCCTACAACAAAAGTGGCTTGCTGCATTCCACAGAAACTTTAATAACACCTTTCTCAGTGCAAAAGGAGCTAATCCTGTAAGTTTTATGAATATCGGAGAAAGTTTACAAAATTCCATTTTCAGCCTTTTCGCGTAGTGACCCGACAAAAAACGGTGCAAAAAGTGTTAATACGCAAACCAGCCATGAAACCCTCCAAACCACTGGTACTAGAGATGCTGGGTGACTAGTTGAGCTATGTTTGATCAGTTTTGACTTGGGGCGCATGGAGAACTTGCTGTGCGAAAAGGTGGTAATTTCACCTTTCGGCGGCAAAAAGCGCCCCCTATACTTGTGCGCCCAAAGTCAGCCGCCGTAAATTTCCTTTAAATGAAAGTAGTAGGTGCTAATGTATCATAATACGTATGAAACACCCTGGCTGACTTAGGGCGCAAACCACACAACCTCTCTGAAGGTGTGTGTAATTTCGAAATGTTGCGTTTTGCAGCGCCACCTATGGGCTGCGCCCTAAGTCAGCCGCCAAAATTTTCACATTTTCTGAAAGTCAATACCCAATAGACTTACACGCATGAAAATCTCTGTGGCTCACTAAGGGCGCACAGAAATACCAGCATTTGAAAACCACATTTTGGTTATTTTGCCATTTAGGCCCATTTTGACCCCAATATTCCAGGGGCCCCTAAAAAAAAAGCGGACCCTATTGAGGATAGAAAATGTGATTTCCGTCCGTTATTAACATATATCTACCAATAAAAAAATTTAGGAACAAATCTGAGAGGGTCATGAATCACCACCTGCCTGACTCTTATAAAAACTGGCTCTTAATCGATATTTGGTGGAAGGAGTGAAGGACATCTGAAGATGTGTCCCACTAAAAATCATCGCGGTCAGATTCCCGGCCTGTCCAGTAGGGGGCAAAATGTTGCGCCGCTCGCCGGACGCACGTTTCCTGTCCGCTCTATAACTTCTGAACGACAAATGCTGATAGAGGGTGGGCCAAAGGTGTGTTGCGTCGAAAAATCGGCCGAGGTTGAATCTCCATTTGGCCGCCAGGGGGCCAAAACCAAAAACACATAAAGTGTTAGAACTCACTTAATATTTCTCCGGTCTTTACCATATTTTTATGGTAGAGTAAGCTAACAAGGATACACGATATATCACCCGGATTTTTAGTTTCATGCATTTTTCTGCCCTATTGGGGGCGCTTCCTGAAAATCATGAAAATTCCCTTCCGCTTTGTAACTTCTGAACGACAAAATATTTTGGATTAAAATTTCGTGTGCTGATAGAGGGTGGGCCAAATGTGTGTCAAGTTGAAAAATCGGCCGAGTTTCATTCTCGATTTGGCCACCAGGGGTCCAAAACCAAAAACACATAAAGTGTTAGAACTCGCTTAATATTTCTCCGATCTTTATCAAATCTTTATGGTAGACTAGGCTAAGGTACACGATATATCTCCAAGGTACACGCTATATCTTTCAAGTTTTTAGTTTCATACATTTTTCTGCCCCATAGTGGGCACTTCCGGAAAATCATGAAAATTACCCTCCGCTCTGTAACTTCTGAACGACAAAATATTTTGGCTTGAAATTTGGTGTGTCACGTTACTGGGACACCCAACTGAACCATTAACTTCAGTCAATGACAGCCAACTACACCACACGGATTCAAACTACACATTTTTAGCTCACCTGTCAGGTGAGCTAATACGATACCGCGCCGTATGGCGTCCGTCGTTAACTTTTGACAAAATCGTGGCACGTTTCTTAACCGCTTGACCCAGAAAGTTGATACTTGGTGTGTGGTACCCCTAGGCAAGACCTTCCTTCAGAATGAAAATCAGCGCAATTTGACTGCTGGTCTGCCATATAGGGGGTGCTCTTTGAAAACCTATTTTTGTCATTTTGAAGCTTATGGTTAGAGCTAGAGCGATGAAAATTTTATGGTGGGTGTATCTAATAAAGGTACATCACATATCACACAGGTTTTTGAATTGACCTTCATTTCAAGGTCACAGAGGTCGAACTCTAAAATTTCTTTGATCATGGCACATTTTTTTGCTATTGGTCATAGACTCTCTAAATTTGATATGTAGACACCTATTGGGCATCTCTACATGTTGACACAGATTTAGGTCAGTGTGACCTACTATTCAGGTATAAGTAGGTCAAGGTTAAAAAAGCCCATTTTCTTTATTCCAGCAGATTGAAGTTTGAAATGAAGTTTTAGAGGTTGGCCTGATATAGAGGTTTCGATATTAAATAGATTAATTTCATTTCATATCACTAGGTGGCGGTATTGTGCAAAAATGTCAGTTGGCACATTGCCAGCAGTTTTGAATTTCGCGGTTCGAGGCAATCCGTCGGGGTATCCCAGATGCGCAGTGTTGTACTGCGCCACTAGATCTGCATACTACAAGTATGGAAGACAGCCATTTTATGAATTTGAAGCGAGACGAAGAAGGAATTAAATCACCTTAAATCAATGCTAAAACTTAATCATCCGCTCTTCGGATGAGGTCGTATGTGTTGATTACATTCTTGTGATTGGTTTGAGATTATTAGTTTGTCCTCATTGCCGGTTGTTCTAGAAAATTTTGACTGTGATTGGAAGGTAAAATGAGAAACTTGTCACACTGTTCTTCGGCTTGGAATGGGGATAGTCAATGCAGAGCCAGTTGGTACAAGCTGCCTTGCGAATCGGGGTGGTATAATAAGCTGTGAAAGAACAATAAAATGATGAATTGTAGCAGTGTGTGTCAGAAATTATGTGATTTCCATTGCATTTGACGATCCCAAAGTTTCGAGAGTATGGCAAAATGGCGGCTGCCGTCATTGAAGATTAGCGTCAAGCCGGAACCTTTCGTTACAATGTGGGCTTTTAAACACAAGTTAATGGTTTATAATCACCCAGACGCTACTCATTAGGTAAACCTCTACTAAAAACACTTGCTTTAATTTTTGTAAACATGTCACGAGTGCTTAAAAAGAACCATTTTTGTGATCGTTTTTCATCGCTGTAGAAATCTACACAGTCAGAGTCAGTCAGTGTGTCAACACAACAACGGTGTTGGTATACACATGAATCCATGATACACGGAGACACGAATGTAAACATTTGCCTGTTGGGTCGGAAGGAGTTCACCGTTACCGATCACTGCCCCAAGAAAGGTCATCTGAGCTGGTTGACTAAAGTAGATGATGATAATGATGAAAGTGTAGCACAGCTGTCATCAGTGCTTTTATAGTTAGGCCTAGGCTATAGTCGGATTCATAAGTAAATGTCACTGACTGCCCTTTTGGGTCGCTGTGCAAAAACTATTGGGCCGATTTCTTCAAAGTTTGGTTTTCTTGAATCTAATTTCGGGACCCAACACAATTTCCAGGTTAGAGATTTACAAATTATAAAGAAAAAAATTTTCAACTTTGGAGCCCTTTGGCCATTTTGGGGGAATCTGGAGGGCCCGATTTTTTTTGATGGATAGTTCTAAATGAAACTTGGCAGCTTTAAAGATACACACGAAAAAAAATTAACCTGAACATTTCAGCAAAATGCATCCAGAAATAAGCAGTACAGAGGAGAAAATGTCAAAATCAATACACTACGTCAATGTACACCAATACATACAAAAAAATATTTCGTAACCATGGTTACTGAAATATGAAAATCCTCTTGGGTCCCGAAATTAGATTCAAGAAAAACCAAACTTTGAAGAAATCGGCCCAGTAGTTTTTGCGCAGCGGCCCAAAGGGCAGTGACATTTACTTTTGAATCCGACTATAGGGCTGTCTTGTAACTATGTTATTGTCTCAAAAATGAATACAAACTGCTACCTAGTTACTCAGTACATCATATTCTATACTGTGCATTCCTTGCTTCAATTGTTCTTGTATCATATTTTTCAACATTTCTCTCTAATCGCAAGCCGAGGATAAATACTCCTTTCAAGATAGCGTATTCACACGCAATTCCACAGGTACATCCCATTCATTTGAAATTTCGGCCTATGACAGCAGGTTTTACAAAATGTAAATGCGCTGTTTATTTTCAATAGTCACTGAATAGCTAAGACACATGTAAACCCGTCTTAATTCATAATTGGCCAGAAAACATCTCTCAGCTTCTCCCACAAATAACGATTCACTTATTCCAACGTCAGTAACATGTGCACGCGGAAAACAATACGACTAACTCCACTTTTTCAAGACAAACCACACCATCCCACAACTTTTGCTTGATTAACCCCTAACAATGACAAGTTCTTCCTCATACTCTCCCTTTCATATCGACAGGTGAGCACAGTGGCCCTGGCCATTTCATTCAAAAAACACCCAACAGCGACGGGGGACATTCAACGCTATGCTTGTTAATGATGGGACAAAACAAAAAAGGATTATCTAAATATATCATTTATTTATTATTCACCATGGTGTACATTCAGGACAGTTAAGCGCCCCCTGTTGATTTGAATGATCATCGCACTCGTAACATGGCTTCCAACCATCCACACGTAATGGAATGGAGAACCACTCAGATAACACAGCCCATTCTACATCAGTCAGTGTTACACCTTCTTTGGTAGGCAGCGATAATGAAGATGGTTGGTTGTTGTTCTCATCACCATCGTGGTTAAAGTACTAATGCACATGAATGAGACGCGACGAGTTATAAATGTTGACTGTCAGATATTTCCCAACCCCAAGGTGTTTTGATAAGTCCTCATTTAAACCGAAAGCGTTCTTGACACTCTCATAACACAATGTTAGTTTATACCACTGCTGACAGCTCGGGCTTATACCCTTTACAAATTTGCCGTCAAGCATATGACGGAAGTTGAAATATTTCTCCCCACTGATCAGCGAATGTATAGCATGGCGATCCCTACCTAAATGCTTGCGCATCACTCAGTTCCATTCCTTCAACATCATTGACAGCCGGCGTGAGCGCCACATCAGAAACACGTTTTTGTAGGCTGCCATTAAATTTTCTTGGATGCCATCCAAGGCCGGACAGTACAAAAGACAGACATTTCTAAACACATGCTTTTGTTGCCGATTTTTCTACAACCTTGTCGCTGGTGGATACAAAGGCTATCATTCCAGTTCAGATGGAGCACGACTTGTGTAGCCAAGGTTTGATTCTTAGCGGTGAATGTTCTCACTGGAAAATTATTGTGGTCGTTGTGGACGATACATGTTTAGACTGATGTGGTATCGTCCGAAATCACTTTGGAATTTTTATGATTTAAAAACAATTGTGGCTGTGTATTATTAGGGTGTTCAGGTCAAAATTAAGCTTAAAAGATATGGTAAAGGCAAAATTGAAAGCAGCAGCAATTCTAAGGTCAATGGCTTTTACAGAATGAAAAAATTCCTATGCAATCAAAAGTTATAGCCATTTGAAGGTCGGTACTTTGCATCTTTTTGACCAAGCAGCATAAAAGGAAAATGCATTGGGGGTCAAAGGTCAAACGGCATCCAACATGGCTGCCATCAACAGCCAGAACAAGGACATTCTCACATAACTACCTTATTTTTAGGAATTTTTTGATGAAATTTTCTGGATGGAGTCGTGTTGTGATATCCTTCATCAGACAATCCAAAATGGCCGCCTTAATCCAAAATGGCCGCCTAAATCCAAGATGGACGCCAGAATGAACAGCCAGTGCCAGAAAACTCCATCATAAATCCTTTATTAATAGGATTTTTTTAATGAAATTTCCAGGATTGAGTAGTGTGATGATGGACCATCATCCTAAAATCCAAGATGGCTGCCAAAATCCAAGATGGCCGCCAAAATATGCAGCCAAATTAAGCCGATTTTGATAAAAATCCCCTATTCATGGGAATTTGTAGCGAATTGTCCACGACATGCAAGATGGAGATGTGGTATAATACCCTAAATCTCAAAATCTAAAATGGCCACCAAAATCCAAGATGGCTGACAATTTTTCCAAGATGGCTACCGTCTTTTTTACAAATTCAAATGGGCTGAGCAACTTAAAAATTCCAACCAGGCTTGTGACATATCAAAATTTTCGGGGAGGAGCAGGGAATCCAGTCCATCTAGGCAGCTAAAGATATGAACCAAGCCTATAACTAACAACAGAAGAACTAAAAGATATAACTTGTGTTTCTGAAATGTTCTTTTTCAAGGTACAGATAATATCGATAAAAATCTGTAAATGCTTTTGTTTCCGTAATGTGAATTGTTTCTGTCATACGAGCCCGAATGCCACATGTCAGATCTGAAAGAGAAAAGAGCACATGGTTTAACTATGTTTAAAATTTATAAGCACATCTTGATTTGACTATGCCATGTTTCGCCCATTTCAGGTGCTCGTCAGTGCAGCTAGCCATCACTTTTTGGCTCACCGTAGGGGAGTCTATACAACACCGCAGTGTCCGTCGTCCGTCGTCGTCGTCGTCGTCGTCGTCGTTGTCCGTCGTATCCTAGTTCAAAAACAGTGGCACGTTTTTTAACCGCTAGGCCTATGAACTTAAAACTTTGTACACATGACCCCCTAGGTCAGATGACCCGTGACACTAAATTTCTGTCCGATCTGATTCTCTACTTGGCCACCAGGGGGCCAAATGTGGATATCTAAAAAGTGTGATATCTCGCTTATTAGTGACTTGTTTTCGATAAAACTTTTGTGGTAGGTACTCATAGCAAGGATACATCATATATCTTACGGGTTTTTAATTTGATCTACTTTTCAAGGTCGCAGAGGTCAAATGGCGTGAATTGGCCGTTTGAGTGTAACTATGGCACGTTTCTCAACCACCAAAGCTATGAACTTGAAACTTGGTACATATAACCCCCTATATCAGATAACCTCTGGTGCTGAATTTCAGCCTGATCTGATTCTTGACTTTGCCACCAGGGGGCCAAAACTGAAAAAGTAAGAAGTGCAATAGCCTGTTTATTAGCAAATTGTTTTTGATGAAATTTTTATGGCAGGGACCCCTAGCAAGGTTACCTCAGATGTTGCACGATTTTTCGGATTTGACGTACTTTTTAAGGTCGCAGAGGTCAAATGGCGTAAATTGGCCGTTTGAGTGTAACTATGGCACGTTTCTCAACCGCAACAGTAATGAACTTGAAACTTTGAACAAATGACCCCCTAGGTCAGTTGACCTTTTACACTGAATTTTGGTTCGTTCTGATTATTGACTTGGCCACCAGGGGGCCCAAACTCAAAACTCAAAAAGTGTGATTTCTCGCTTATTACTGATTTGTTTTTGATAAAAGTTTCATGGAAGGTACTCCCAGCAAGGATACATCACATATCTTACAGGTTTTTGATTTGACCCACCTTTCAAGTTCACAGAGGTCAAAGTTGAAAACTTTACCGTTCTTGGTACGTTTTGTCGTTGTTCAATGTAAAGAGTTTTAATTTTGTGTAATGATGCATCTAAGAAGCCACTATTTGTATGCCAAGTTTCAGCCAGATCGGAATTCAAATATGGCCGAAATTGCATGTTTTGTGAGTTTTTCCGCGTATTGTGGCAATCAAAAGGTCGTGAGTTCAAACCCCGGTCAAGGACAGCCAAAAATATTTTTATTTTTCATCTTTTCCTTTTTTCTTTTCTGAGTTCTATCTTACATTTTCTTCATTTTTTTATTCATTTGGTGCCAAAGATTGAATTAGGCGGCCATCTTGGAAATCGTTTTTTGCCGATTGCTGTAGTGTAACGAGTGATGAAATTGTTATGGTCAGGTGGATGTGTCTACATCACATATCACCCTGGTTTGTTATTTGACCTACCTGTCAGGGTCACTGAGGTCAAAGTTAAAAATATATTCACCATTGTCATACTGTAGCACTTTCTGTAACTGTCTACTAAAAATACTTACGGTGAGCACAATGGCCCCTGGCCGTTTCATTTCAATAAATGCTGGAAAAAGAAAACTACAGACATGACAGAGCAAGTGACCCAGCCTGCTAGGATGACAGAACTCTAATTTACTATAGGCCTACCATGACTGTGATTGCTACTTGTTATATATAGATGAACCAGAAAACATCCAAGATTTCATAGATATTTCGCCCAGGAAGCAGAACAAATTACAGTCAACAAAGCCAAAGGGGTAATATATGATGATGACTCATGAAAAAAGAAAGAAAAAGCATCAATGTAACAGTAACAACAGTAAAAAACTGGTTGGATAGGTCATTTGCTCTACATGCCAAATCAAGAATGTGGCCTAACTTTAATTCCTACATTTTATCAAATAGTTGCTCAGTTTTATCAATCAAAAAATGTGACTGAAAATAAATTAATATTATCAAAATCATAAAAGATGAAGTAGTTGGACGGATTTGAGGGCAATGAAAGTGACATAGTTATAACTGGACGGATATATTACTATTAGCACAAACTTTTGGACGGATTTGAGCTGAATGAAATTTGTATAAAACTAAAGTTGCATAATGTTGCAAGACAAAATCATCGGACGGATCTATTGACACAAAAAGCTGAACATTGGACTGAGTTCAATTATTGACAAATTAAATCAAAATAACACAATCAGTTGGACGGACATTTATGTAAAATTTGAAAATAAAAATATTGCTACTGCTAGGGTATAAATTGGACGGAATTCTGGGATGTTGTTTCCATGGATGGAGCTGATGTTGACTGAAATGGTACAAAGGTAGAGGTTACAATTTTTGGTAATGTGACAAGTAGGATTGGAAATTAGACTGGACCACTCCCCAATCGGAACAACAAAGTAACAGACAGATGGACAAACAGGGCATACAAATGTAAGGTGGATAAGGAAGATCTCACAGGGATGCAGATGAGGAATGTTGGCGGACAGAGATAACCTGTTATTACAGAAGTTGCACATTGTATACCTGACGGACACCGAGTGCATTTGCATCCAGTACCCGGACAACAGAAATATTGCGCAGACGTGCTACTTCTTGAGCTGTATGCAGCACCATGCCAGGATGACAATACTTAGCCTGTGATGGATGAGGCACATGGTACGGTGCATCCGTCTCAAGAAGTAGCCTATTCAGCGGGATGTTTTTGGCTACATCTGCAACATTATTACTGCGCCGGTCCCCAATGAGGGTTACCAAACCAGTTACACCAATGTGCAACTTCTGAAAATGAGCCAGGTATTTCTCTGCCAGGACCAAGCCACCAGTGAAGCAGTGCAAATGCACTGGGTGGTCTATCGGCAAATGATGCTTCATTAGCGCCAAGCATTCCTCATCAGCATTCCTGCAGTGAACAATAAGAGGCAGGTTGAGGTGACAGGCCAGTTCACACTGTTTGGCAAACACATACCCTTGACATGGGTTAGAAGCATGTGAGTGCCAGCTCTTGTCGAGCCCTGCCTCCCCAACTGCAATGACTTTTACATTGCTCACAATAATCTCCTTCATCTGTTGGAATACATCCAAATCGAACTGATCAGCCGATTTCGGATGTATTCCAACAGACCCCCAGCAATTTTTTGGCGCCAGGAGCCCAGCAATTTGATCCCAACGCCACGGATGGCAAAAATTTGCAAAACAGCCACCAAACCTTGGGGGGAGTGGCAGCCTCTCCATATTCAAACCTTTCTCTTTCATTATGTCAAGGTGACAGTGACTGTCGAAGATTCGCCCAGATTTTATGTGGGTGAATCTGCAACAGTCACGGTTACAGTTGCCGTACAAATTGGCTGAACAAATGCCCGATACCTCTACCTTGTACTTACAATCCATGGCTTCTTAACAGCTGATGATTCTTTCTCCTGCAAAAATGAAACTTAAAAGTAAATTTCGATATTTTCATAATTTAAATTACAATACAGATTATATACTTTCAGTGGGATCATCATCTGGCCTAAACTGTAAAATCAGGCAGAATGGAAAAAGACAACCAAAAAACGGACGGAGAATCTAATCCATGAGGCAAGACGCCTGAAAAATCAGGATCAACATCAGGCCAACAGTAAGACAGAATAAATCCAGAGCGGCAAAAAGCGGACACGAAATGGACGGAGAATCTAATCCATGAGGCAAGACGCCTGAAAAATCAGGATCAACATCAGGCCAACACAGAATAAATCCAGAGAAACAGAAAGTGATCAAATATCCCCTGTGAGGCAAGACGCCTTGAGGTTAATTTCCTCTTTAGGATCAACATCAGGCCTAACACATGGATAGATTGAAACCACAACGATTGAAATACTGACACTGAGACAATGAAAACACTAGTGGATTCGAAGGAGTAATGAACTGATAGATACAGGATGAAACTTCGCTAAACAAGTGGCAAATTCGGATTGCTGGAAGTGGAAGGATAGATGCAGTACACACAGGAACTGATATGACAGAACAAATGACCAGACGGCGCAGCGCGAGAGACAGTGTCATTCATAGATAATTAGAGATCCATTCTTTAATTCTTGAAGAAGAGGGAAAACATATGTGTCATCAGGATCCAAGTCGTACTTGACCAGATACTCAGTTTTTATCACATTGGTGTCACTTTCCTCCTCAACTTGAACTACAGTGGCAGAGAACCACTCGAATGGTTCTCCAGGTGAATCACGAGTTTTATGGCTGATCTTCTTGCCCTCAAGCTTGGTAGGATCTTGCAGATACAACGGCAGCTTTTCTTTATTGAGTTCGGTTATTCTTTTGTGGCGTGGTTCGGCTAATCTGGCATGAAGCTTCGACTTCTGTACGGCCATTGTTTCTTCCCGTGCGGCGGGGCTCGTTATGGTATAAGGAGTATCGGGCTCCACATACTCAAAATTTGCATTCAATTCTAGAACTTCTAATAAGTTCTTTTTTAACTCGTTTACAGTCAAGGGTTTGGAATTCCGAGTCTGGTAAAACAACTTTGCCTCACCCTTACATTTTATAACCTTTTTACGGTACTTCAACTGAGCAATCAGCGCATCTTTTGCTTTTTTTTCAGATGTTTCTGTGAATTCATCTACCATTTGGTCTACCTGCTCTTTCGTCGTCCAAACCATTCCATAATTTGCGAGGTCATACGTTAGTTTGATGCTATCATCCTGTGCCTTCATCTCACCAGCATCCTTCTTCTCTTTCCTACTCATCAAGATTTTAATCTTTTCCCTCCGAATCTGCTCTTTCCTCTCCCTATATTTCCGCCGAATATCAGGAAGCTGCTTTCTTGCCTCATCCCAGATTTGTACCTTTTCACCATCAATTTTACTACCAAGCCACTCTGATGTTTTATTGGCGGTCCAAAGGATCATTGTCTCATACAGGTCAGTATTTGCGGCGGGTTTTAGGCGGATTAGATAATCAAGGACAGCGAAGTCCCTCTCTGACACGATATTTGTCTTTGGTACTGATGCAGCTTGCTTGCGGAGAGCAACTGTGAGAGAGCCATCACTGTACTTACCACCTGGCAGATGATTTTTTGCTTGTCTCTCCAATATAAGTAAGAGAGATGAGCACATTAACTCTAACGCTTGCTGTGTCAACAAGTCCATTTGAACACTCGAGTTTTCGAAAAGGCTCCAGTACACCTCATCTTTTATCGGTGGAATATCATCGAAAATCACGAACTGTTGCAAAAGAGGAGATGCATCTTCACAGAATCTTTCCAGGCACTTCTGGAGCTGCTCCAGGTACGGATTAGTGGAAAGAATGTTGCCACCCTTCTTTAACATGCCTTCGAATGGTTGGGTCACAAGCTTGAACAGTATGTCCAGCACACGCATACCAGCAATATTGGGCATTTTGTCCAGGTCTTCTTGGACAGAATTAACAAGTCTGTTTCCCTTACCATAAACAACGAAGAACTCGGATATATCATTGCGATGATGATACAGAGCGGCAGCATGCTCATACACGATGTTAAACCGGTTGCCTTCAAACGCAGAGATGTGGCTCTTTCTGCCATTTACAGTCAAGAACGGTTGAAAAAAGCTAGCTATCCCAGCTTCATCGGAGCCGCGAGGGTGGAGCAATTTCACCGAGGTTCTAATAGAGCGCACTGGACCAGATTCAGCAGTTTGAATTGCAGCTCCCAAGTCGGGCATTTTGTCATAGGCCAGCTCTTCAAAAACATGCAGGGTCTTATCACACTCACCTGCAAAGTTCACCAGCATGTGCATTTTGCAGTAGAAGTTGCCCAACTTGATGACTTCATCTTTGCTTTCCCTCGGTAGTGAATCCCAGTTGTCAATGACACTTGGTAACAACTCTTCACGGATAGTAGCAAATTTCGCATTAAACAACGGATTGGTGGCACCTTGATCGGACATGGTGTTCTTAAAAGAAGTCATGATCTCTGCTACTCTCTTCAAACACTCTGGCTCAGATCTTTTCACTTGTAAGCAAATGTCGGACACTATAGATATGAAGTTATCCAATGTGTCTTGGGCAGAACCAGTTGCTTGTTCACGCAGGCCGAGAGATAATGTCTTACCTTCCAAAGTGGTAGCCTGGAAGTTTTGATACTTCTTTGAGAATTTAGTTGTACCATCACCATGCAAAGTGTGACCAATATTTTGCAATGGGTCAATGCAAGAAGACTCAGCTAACTCGTCCTCAAGTTGCTGGTTGATGACAACTTTTGCTTCACCAAGGATTTGCTGCATGACACCAATTGATGGTTCGCGGCCAAGCTTTTTACCGGCAAGTTTTAAAGCGCTATTGATCGACTTGGAGACATTGCGAAGACTCACCTTGCAATCTGTTACCAAGATGACAATACATTCACGGAGGGCATCTTTGAATTTGCCATTTTCAAAGACTTCAACCAGTTGTTCTTGGTCTTCTAGTAGAGCCACAGCGCGATGTAGCTCTCTATTGGCTATCTCCAAGTCTTTCTTTTCATCAATGAGTTTTAAAATAACTTCATTGTCTCTTACCTGAACTTCAGAAGGACAGGCGACCTTCAATTCTCTGGTAAGCTTGAATATTCTTGAGCGCAGCTTGGAAATTTCGGATTCATGCTCAACAATCTTGGACTTGGATTGCCCAAGGACCAATTCCTTCTCCATCAGAAAACTTTCCTTCTCTGCAACTTGACGGCGCAGTGTGTCAATAATTTGCTTCTGTTGTTCTAATTGGCTTTTACAATTATCAAGAGAAACAATGCGGCGGGACAGCTTTTTTAAGGTAAGATTTTTTTCTGACAAATACTTATCCTTTGATTCTTTGTTTTTGGCACTCTGGTATTTCAAGGATAGGAGGGTTTGATTTTCAGTCAGAATTTCAAAATTTTGCGCTCTCACTTCAGTGTGATGGACTGACAATGCATTGAACTTCAAAGACAAGTTCTCCCTATCCGCTTGGGACTTAAGCTTAACTGCTAGCGCCTGATCACGAGCAGCTTCAAGTTGGATGACTTCTAATTCTTTCATAGATTGATCTTGTTCCATTTCTTTCAATTTTCTTTTCAAACCCCTAACCTGAATAGCATTCTGTCGGTTACATTACGAATGCAGTCACCGTTTGCATCGGTACCTGCAGGCCTACTTACAGAAGCCGTAGGTTCAATGCCTTTGGCGACAGGGACGGCAAACAATCTCGCAAAAAACTCATCCTTGTCCTTCTTGTTTTTGACTATTTTCATGCGAAAGTCAAATTCTACTTTCTGTATTTTACTAGAAAGAGTTCTTGATTTGGAGTCATCGGTGCAGTACGATTTAAATTGAGGATACGCCTCAGTAAAGAGCGCCACAAGTGTGATATAACCATTTGGTCTTTGCCTGTCACCAGAGGAGTTCCAACGCTCCCAAATCTTATATGCTTCACCATAGGTAGCCATGACCAATATCAGAGAGAAGAGTAGCTGAAGAGAGGAGATGACAGATGAGAAAAGCAACAGATAACAGATATTTCAATACAATATGAATAGGACAAGGAGGAAGTGAAGAAAAAATACAATTACAATTTTTTCACTGAATTTTCGCTACAAAAGCTAAATATTCACAACAGTCAAACGTAAGAAGTGTCCAGAAGGGACTTGGGTAACTGTCACTAGCTAAAAAAAGATTGAAAAACCTTCAAAACCTTACAGAAACCTTCCCAAACGATATCAAAACATTGGAAACAGCTGACCAGAGAAGCTTAATTTAATTGACGAAGTACCCGGATGTTGAGAAAAATGGCCGTGCGCTCCACGCGGCAGGGTTGGAACTAATTTGGATTTTAAAATTGTTTTTTCCGCGGGAACTGTCAAACTTTTTTTTAAAGAACTGTTCACGATATCAATAATGACCACTTAATTCTTCTTATTATCACTTCTATGAAGTTTCATGCAGGACGAACATATGATTATACGAGCTACCAAAACTTTGAAACGTCTAAAATCGGGAAATATTGAGCAAAATCGGCACAAGTTTCTGCCAACCTCAAAAGTTTGACAAGCAGAGGTCATTTCCGTTGAAATAATTTATAAAGGTCACGTACCCATTAGCGGAAAAGGCGCCAAAGTTTTGAGTAGCAAGTGACAGGTAGCCACGCCCCCATGCCGCGCTTATTTGCATATCATTATGGCGGTCGCAAAGATCGAAGCCGCGGCGAAAGTTGTGCGTAATTTGTAATTTCTCAGCAAATAGTGAATGAATTTCGTTGAAATTTGAAAGAATGAAAGATTAGATACCTGGTTACCTTGGGTCTTCTTGGTTTCTTCATACATCAACAATAAAACACCGAAATTAATCGATCTTCTACAATTAGGTGAAATTTTTTGAGTCATTTTTCGTGCATGACGCTAAAATTCGCCGACGGGACGTGAAAAGTCACGTGACCTGAACACCCTAGTATTATGTGTGACTGGGCTGATTTTATTCTTGACTAACCATGTTTCACACTGAAAAAAAGTTGAAGGTCAAAGGATGATGTATAGACCCTCAGTGTATCACAGAAAATGGGTAACATGCAGATGTCACAATTACTGTCCTTCTTTTTAAGGGCAATGGTATATAAAAACCAAGAACGAAAGTATAACAACAGCTCTAACAACAATAAATTTATTTATAATATCTCCATGATAAATAAACTAACACAGGTGACAAGCGAATCCAAGCCCTGATACAGCTCTACTGTAACAAATAAGAAACAACAGTATTTATTGACACTTTATCATGGAACAACCCTTCTGTTATTGTCTGCCACTAGTTTTGTCTCTGCATGCCTCTTGCTGATGCCCTGTGTGCCACACCAGGAGGTGGTTTCGTTTCCTGTCTGATGGATTTGATGAAACTGTGGATGGAGACCATAAATATTAGCTGACTCCAAGTATGATATGAATAGACACTTTGCCATGGTAACGGCCAAACTGTTGTTATAAGTAATAGCCGCATTGCCAACAATCGTTTTTTAGCTCAGCTGACAAGCTGAGCTATTCATATGAGTAAATGGTAGAATGAATGTCCGTCTGTCTGTCTGTCTGTCTGTCCGTTAAACAGGCACGTTTCAAAACTATGGCGGATAGGCGATAGATTTTCCCTCTGAGGCGTTTAGACCCTTCAGGACTCCTGAATAGACCAAATGTGGGTCCGGCAGGATGAGCGGTTTGGCCACTAGATGGCACGGAGCGAAATGTTCCAAAAACTTTTCCAGCAGCTGATTTCTCCTAATTCTTTAAGTTGGGGATCATGAATCAAATCTAATCTTATAGAGCAAAGCTTTCTCTTTCATTATCAATAGGCGTGGTTCATGAATTTCTCACCAGGTGGTGTTACTGGCAAAATTTAGTGAGCACCCCCCAAGAAGAGCATTTTAAATTTCGCGCAAGTTATCCCACGTGCAGCGAACGTCACGTCTCGGAGTCTGCGCAGTTCAGACGTAAGGAGACCATGCCATGGAATAGATCGCGTTCTGTCAATTCGGAGGTAAGTTCTCATTAAATGCACAATTTCATAGGCGATAATATTTGGCTGCTTGTGTTATTGCATGTTGATGACATTAGGGAAGGCTTGGATTGTTTAATTGGATGTGATTAATTTGAAATAGTTCGTCGACGATCGTTGAAAAACGATCTGCGAAATGCAGCTTGGTCTGAGAAACGATGTCAAAGTCCGGCTTTAAGTCCTGGATTACTCAACAAATAACTCTTGTCACATAGCAGAACTAATGTGAATAAACAAGACAATAATAAACATCGTTCTGATATCATCGGGTAAGGTTGCCAATGTACATAAACAGTGTAATTGAGGATCGACTCCGGCGATTTGAAATGTCAACAAACAATAAATGCGATAGCTGATACACACTGACGGTACATGCACACTGTACATAGCACAATGCTTCAAACGGGGCCGATTCATCACTCTTATCACAATGTATTCTCAATGAACTTCCTTGATCATTCGGCCCTAGCGCCTTATCAGTTGTTGTTGGCCTTGTATTTGATATAAAACTTGGCTAGTTTAGCTATCTATCAAAATTAAAATGTTATCTCCTCATCGTGTTTTGCAGGAATGATCTGCACTACACTACTGGCATACTGCAGCTGCATTTGAACATATTTGGTGACCACATCACAGATGACCAAGACTAGAGAGAGGATCGAGCTATGACTTTGCACATCCCATCGACTTCGGTCTTCATCAGTGCAATCATCAGAAGAGCCAGTCTATTTTAGTATTCAAGTATTTCATTCTGTAATACTTACCTCAAAATTGACTAAATAAAGAAAACCGCATGTGGCAGTTGGGTAAAAAAATCAAGTCTATCTGTTTAAAGTTTTTACTTGCTATCAACATTTCAATGGTGGCATTCTGCTAAGGTTTGTAAGAGTTTCACTTGACTTAAGCAGGGTGTACACTCGTAAAATATTAGCAACATTTTACCAACATTTTTACAACAATTTTGCAACAAGCCCTTCAAGGCCCTGTGTACACTAGCAACAAAATTGCAACAAATTAGCAACATTTTTACAACATGTTGGTAAATTGTTGCAAACTTTTTAGTGGGAACAAAGGGAAATAGGTATTTTGGAGGGAAAATGGATGATTCCAAGGAGAGAAGATGTGTTTTGAGTGCTTCTGCAGCAATTTTAGCTGTCATTGTTGAGAGACTGAAGAGGCGGCGAAATAACCAAAGAGAATATGGACCAGGCCCTGGATCAAAATGAGGGTGTGACAAGACCACTAATGAATATTCATAGGTTGGAGGGTCGAGGCCTATCAATTAGACGTGTGCATGTTTTTAACTCTCAAGTACATATTTGGAGAGGTATTGAAAAAATATTTGTTGTGGCAAGTCTACAGATATAAAGAAATTATTTGATGAAAAAATTAATTTCGAATTTTGCTTATTGGGTAATAGGGGGCGTGTTTTGAGTTTTTTCTGCCAGTTGGCTGAAAAGAGTGGAAATATCAAAGTCTGTCTAATTTGTCGGTTATCAAAAAATTTCCGTGGTCAATCACCATTTTATTTTTCACCATTTACTTGCCCGACTGTCCGGAATAACATAATCTAAATTTCAGATTCACAACACCACGCGTTCTTTGATGCGTCGCGGTCAAACATTGACAATTTAACTGCTAAAAGGCTTAAAAAATCAATTGTGGTCTTGTCTCCATTTACACTACATGTTGGGTCAATATAGTGAAAAATTTGAATGTGCTCAAATCACTCTAATTCATTTAGAATATTGTATTGCTGATGATTTAAGGTCAAAACAAGCTAAAATAATGAGAAAAAAACTTAATTTGACCCAAATAAGAGTCAACCTAACCCCGGTCTAAGTTCGGTTTCATTTTTACAAGTCTTGTTGTGTTGCCATTCATTTTGTAATTTCTTTGAAACTACTTAGGCCTTGATTCTGAAAGTTGTGCCCTAAGCAGCAAAGATATTCCTAAATTACATCCTAAATTTTCAGCTCCATAGCTTGCTTATTCTGGCCAGGGCAGGTCTTTGGTGCTGTTGGCTGCAAAATCATGACTTTTTGTCGCTTTTGTCCTCTTTCGTCGCTTTGGCACAGTTGTACCACTCTTTGAAATGTCTCTCATTTCTCCAAAAATGTCCAGATATGACTTTCCTTTGTTGGAGAGTTGTGGGATGTCATCTACATTAGTTTGAAAAAAATCTCAAAATGTTAACCCCTGAAATGTACCTTCATTGAGACAAGACCACTAATGAATATTCATAGGTTGGAGGGTCGAGGCCTATCAATTAGACGTGTGTATGTTTTGAACTCTCAAGTACATATTTGGAGAGGTATTGAAAAAATATTTGTTGTGGCAAGTCTACAGATATAAAGAAATTATTTGATGAAAAAATTAATTTCGAATTTTGCTAATTGGGTAATAGGGGGCGTGTTTTGAGTTTTTTCTGCCAGTTGGCTGAAAAGAGTGGAAATATCAAAGTCTGTCTAATTTGTCGATTATCAAAAAATTTCCGTGGTCAATCACCATTTTATTTTTCACCATTTACTTGCCCGACTGTCCGGAATAACATAATCTAAATTTCAGATTCACAACACCACGCGTTCTTTGATGCGTCGCGGTCAAACATTGACAATTTAACTGCTAAAAGGCTTAAAAAATCAATTGTGGTCTTGTCTCGGGTGGATCATGGGGCATACCACTGCCTGTTAAAGGAGTTGCGGCTGACTGACAAGCCGTCATACAAAAACTTCCTGCGAATGGATGAAACTTCTAGAAAAGGTTTCATCACCCTACGAAGCAAGACACTCACTTGAGAGTTGCTATACCTGCTTCTTGTTCAAGTCACATGACCTCAGGTAGATCACATGACGCAAATCCTATTTCTGATTGGCTGAAGAGTTTGCAACATTTTTACAACATGCAACAAAGAATTGCATTGCATTTAATTTGCAACAATTTTACAACAATTTTACAACAATTTTACAACATGTTGTAAATGTAAGACGCGTTTTGCTCTGTACACACTACGCAACATTTGTTGCAACTGGAAATGTTGTAAAAATGTTGCTAATATTTTACTAGTGTACACAGGCCTTTAGGCAATAATAGAGTTGGGTAGAGCATTTTGTTAATGTTACCCTTTTAGTTAGGGAAACTGGTGCCTTCTGCATTAGGTGGACCCTACTTGCTCATCTGTCAGACCAGCCTCACACGTCGGCAGTAGAGTTTAAGGTCCAGTCTGCGAGATTTACCCATTTCTACCCAGCCAAAAGCGGGTGATTGGGCTAGTCTCTCCATGTGATTCAATTCGCATGGATTCTTTTGTCCTGTGCTGAAAGGTTCCCTCCACAAGGGCAGACTACATCCGGTGGCACTAAAATATGGAAGAAAGACAGAAGACGACCAATTTGCGAAAAGGATCATCATCATCATCATCATGGTAACAGCTGAGGATGAATCATGTTGCTGTGTGTAGAATTGATGGTCCAATATAGGTTAGGTTATCTGTTTGCGCACACATTGCAAGGGTGGAGCTTGCTTGAAGTAGATTGCGCCAGTCTACCGTAATTCACTGTTACACATCCAGAAGCTAATATCCTCAGGCTTTGAGTCCTTAGTTTAGTAGAGTTTGACGAGTAATGTAATATATACGAACAACGCAGCAACAACTCAGCTGAGCGCCAGGCCCTTGGGCCTCTTGTTTGTTTCCTAATCTATTCTCTCTCAATCTCGACTAGTTTACAAGTATCATACCATAATTGCTGGGATCCAATTTTTCCCTGATCAAAAGTATCAAGCAACAGAGTTGGCGTTGGCACGAAAAAGACAATCAAATGGTGGTACATGTAGTTCAAATCAAATCCAGGAAAACACTGATGTTGAAATTGGTAACAGGACATTTTCTCATGCTTGTTGAAGCAAAATTGTGTCTGCTTTCTTCAGATGCAGGACTTTTAGTTAAAATGTATTATTTTTCATTATATTGTAGGTTCAGAAGCAACTAAATGAATTCATGAAGGATCCAACCCAGGAAAAATACAGATTTCAGCCAATGGATAAAACATGCAGGGCATTGGTGTAAGTTTTGCCTAAAATATTTTGCTGTTTCTCAATTCGATACATTGCAAGATCCTGTCATTGTAAACATTTGCCGTTGTTTATAGCTGACCCTACCTAAACTCCCCTGACTGTAATTCCTCATCGCTTTGATTTTGCACTCCATAAAACCATGATATTTATACAGATCTAGTGATAATTTCAGGTATAAATCCCTGTTCTGATAAAAGCGATTTCCATGTCCGGAATCAAGAATTAAGAAGCCTTTAGGCGTCAAAATTTCAATTGCTGCAGGCGGATTGACTGGAGGGTGTAGAGTCAAGTGGGGCAATTGTTAACATGGTCGACATGTTGCGGTGTGCATAGTTCAGGGTTCGCGCTAGCCCCTCGCCACGTCGCCAACGGCGAATTCAACAGCGATTCAACAGCAGTCTTTTTGGCTCACCAGTACGGTGAGTCTATACAACACCGCAGTGTCCGTCGTCCGACGTATCCTATTTCAAAAACAGTGGCACGTTTTTGAACCCCTAGGGCTATGGACTCAAAACTTTGTATGCATAACCCGCTACGTCAGATGACCTTTGACACTGAATTTCGGTCCAGTCTAATTCTTGACTTGGCCACCAGGGGGCCAAAACTGAAAACATAAATAGTGTGATATCTCACTTATAAGTGATTTGTTTTTGATGAAATTTTTAATGTAGGTACTTCTAGCAAGGATATATCACATATCGTACGGGTTTTTTATTTGACCTACTGTACAAGGTCACAGAGGTCAAATAGCGTAAATTTGCCATTTTAGTGTAATTATGGCATGTTTCTTAACCACTAAAGCTATGAACTTAAAATTTGGTACACATGACTCCCTACGTCATTTAACCTCGGACACCAAATTTCGATCTGATCTGGTACTCAACTTTGCCACCAGGAGGCCAAAACTAAAATAGGTAAAAAGTGCAATATCTCCTTTATAAGACCATATCCACAACTCCGTGGATATGGTCTATTGTTTTTACTGAGCCGATCGCCAGGACCCGAGGGATGTGGTTTTCGACACGTATCACCGAAACTGCCACGCGGAACGACCTGAAATTTGGTTAGGTTACGTTTCATAACCTGCTAACGAACAACGTGTACTATATTTTTGCAGCCGTTGCTTGCTTTTTTAGTTTTCGGGTGATTTTTGGTGAAAATCGCCGGTTCTGAACCGTTCCGGTAATAGCACTGCCTCCCGCGTTTTTACCGATTAGGCAAGTTGCTCAACGTTGATCTGTCCCAACCTGAACAGGTGGGAGGATACCCGCTACATGGAAGAGCCAACAGACATTTCATCTACGCATTCTAGACTGGGTGAGTGTGATTTTTTCGTGATTGTAATCGCCCTCAAATTTGTGTTGAAACACTGCATCAGACAAAATTAACTCATCAGAGGTCAAGAAAAGGATCTTAAGAATATATATTCGCTGTTAGTTTGGGTGATTATAGGGAGCACGTTCATCTTTTGAGGCAAACTTGTCATCCGAAAGTTTCCAGATCCCCGCAATGGCGGATATACATTCATCAAAAAAATTACGAATTCGGGCAAGTTTCATCAAACTGTGCGCCTTAAACACCTAAGAATGTCTGAAAATCACCCAGACTCTACACATGAGATATACCTTCACTGAAAATAATTGCTAAAACCTTGCTTAACGTGTCGCGAGTGCGGAAAGCAACAGTTTTGGAGATCGTTTTTCTGTACATTCTGCTCACTCCTGTAGAAATGTACAGTAAAGCACGTATACACGTGCAGTGTACTGTAAATGGACACACGAATGTACACACCTTCTGAAAATATTGTCAGCAAAGGTGATAAGTGTTTGTTCTGAATTATGACAATGAAATTCATAGACTATTAGCAGGTAGTCAGTGTCTGTTGGTCTGAATAATGAATGATAAAACTTCTGGTGAAGTTAAAATATTTCCTCGCTCTGTTTTACAGCCTGACGCAGTGACGGGGATGATCAGCATCTGTTCTGTTCTGCGACCGCATCAGTCACGGATAATAGGAGCCTTGACCACGAGGAGCTGATGAGGCAAAGTCGTATAACCGTCTTAACCTTGACATCGGTGCAGTGCTGAATTTGCCGTCCGAAGACAAACCAGTATAATATTCCAGCCTTATTTCGTTCTTTTCACTGTAATACTTTTACTTCAAAAAGACTGAATAAATAAACCTACTGTGGCAGTTAGTTTAAAAAGATATTATTGCATTTTACGTTTTTACTCTTAGTGCTGATCGGTCATACCCCTTAGGCCTGGCCGTAACCTTGCATACTGGTTGTCTCGATGCCGTATGCTATGACCATGTATATATCTACTGGACTGGTTTGTTGCACCATGTCGAAGGAATTTTATGTAGAGATCAAGACACTTCCCTCACATCACAATCTACACCTCAAAAGAATGGTTGTAAAAATCCTTGCCATGATTCCCGGTTGCCCCTATGTTGTGACCATGCATGCATCAATGGCCTGGGATGTTGCAACCTACACTTCAAAGGAATGCGAAGTCTAAATCGCATTTATTTTTTGTCCCCAGGTTGTGACTTTCCTAACAGCAATTGCAGACCATATCCCTGGTGATAGTGTTTTGTCATCTTAAAAATGAGCACCAGGACAAAGCACCAAAAACCTGCAACTTAAGATCAGATCAGAAGTTACCTACGTGGTGCCAGTACCCACAAGTGCATGATTGACACCTAGATCATTTGAAGAAAAAATTGGCAGCAGAACCATGTGTGCATGGAGGGAGGTATTATAATATAAATACTGTGGAGACGCAATGTATTATTGGTCGTCCCAACATTGGGAGCTTTCATCCCCACCAGCCATATCAGATGGCCAACTGGTTTCCCTCACTCGACCAGAAAACTCATCAAAAGATACGAAAGATGTTGAGATTCAGATTACATTTGCTTGTTGTCTGCTGGATTCTGACCATCCATATGCTGAGTTGTTGCAGTCCCAGAACCATCGCTAATTCTAGTATTTATGATGCACCTACTGTCACAACCTAATTCAGCTGGTTATTCAGGTTATCTGGTTATATCCTGGTGCAAACCTAATTTCTCAACATGACAAAATACTTTCACCAGGGATATGGTCTGCAATTTGCTGTTAGGCGAATTGCCCAATACTAGTTAGTGACTTGTTTTTGATGATACTGTTATGGTACTTACTCCAAGCAACGATACATCACATGTCATACCGACTTTGGTTTGACCTTTATACTATACATGTACAATGTTCCTTAAAACCAGGATGAATTCCAAAGAACCAAATATCTATACGGTGAGCACAATGGCCCCTGGTTGTTTCATTTAAAATCTGTGTCAGCTACAGAACAAAGGGGGACTACAGGCAGGTTAAATTGGCCATCTCAGGGTAACCATTATGCACAGTAATGGTACTGGGTCCTAAATATATTCCTGTTACAAGCTTGAATAGTTTTGACGAACTGTAAGGTGAAAGAGACCCCTATTGGCAACTCTTGTAACATTATCTTGCCTACATAGCTGCTGCCAATAGAGTCCCTTTAACTCTTTCAGCCCTAGCCGATTTTGACGCAACAACATTACTTCCAGATCCTACCCGATTTTCGGGAAAAATCAGGATTTCGGAAATTTATTAAAAAAAACCTACCACCCCTATCACTAATTGCTGGGCACCATCAGAAAGGTCTTGATCTCTACCTTACAGTGATATATAGATTATAATTATCAATGAATTGGGTTTTTTTCTGAGTCTCTTCAATTTTGCCATTTTTTGTCTTCAATTTTTTTTTCGAAGAATTGGCAGAAGCAAGTTCCATCGCAATAAAAATTATTTCCTTGAAAATTTCTTGAATTATTCCTTATAAACTGATACTAGTGATAAGGAACTAGTATAGAAAACAAAGAAAAATGTCCAAAACGATTCAGAATGATATATACAAAAATAGAAAGAAATAAAGGAAAAATTGCTGGAATATAATGGCTAGGACTGTCACGTAATCCTTGCAAATCTGATTCAACACCCACGCCCCCCCTGTGGACGGTAACCAAACCAAAAATCGTCTGTGATTTTTTACTTGAAGCCTAGAAGTCTATTGGTTTGATTGGCAACCTGAAGATGGCGCCCCAATCGCATTTGAGATCGTCAATGATGAACTAGAAACTGGTTTCGGCGTCACCGTGTATATGCGAGTGCAGGATTTGGGAATTGTTTAGATATCCGTGTATACACGGTCATAGGGCTGAAAGAGTTAACACGGCATAGGTTTTGGCCCCCTTGACGAACCATTCAGTTATAAGTTTACTGTTTATTATTAGTTTTAACTGTCAGCACATGGCGGCCCTAGCCAAAAAATGGCTGCTGCAGCAAATGGGTTAAGGGTCTCATTTCTGCTGTAATGTGCGACTTTACACGCAGGAAATTCTTTTTGCAAATTCAGCACACCCTATTACCCAAAACAACTGTTTTCCCATTGCCCGCTATCTGTCAAACGGATACTATTTTCTAGCAACATTTTCATGACTCGGCCAACGGCCTACTGTCAGGATACATCATATGTCATACAGGTTTCCCATTTGAAACTTTCCCAGTTAATTCCTCTTAGTCAATACCACGTAGCCATGCTAGGTTTACCTGAACATACCCTACAGGTGCAGGATGTAGACTTTACTATCTACCTGGGTGAAAAGCATTTTACTTAACACTCATTTCAAGAGTACATAACATGATGGAAGAATTTGAATTACCTCCTTGCAGTTAAAGAACTGATGCCATTAGTTAAAAGATGATATACACAGGCACTTATCACAAGAGGGGCTGAGTGTTCTAACAAGAAGCACAATTGGAATTCCTGAAAGAATCTCTCGAACAGGGATTGCTTTTCATGTGTTGTTAATTTTCTACTAGCCCTGGCCAGACTCTATTAGCACAACTCTCAGTCAAAGTTAAACTGGTGAGGTCAACAGCCCTTGACTGTTTTGTTTTCAAAGTTGCTGAAGTGAATTGTTGATTGGATATAACTGTGGCACATACCGCCTACCAAGTTTGATGCAAGGAGCACAACAGCCCCTGCCTGTTTCATTGAACCGTATTGTATTGCTTCTATTTTTCCGGGAGTGTATCCATCCTTTTGCTCATGCAATGTGATAGTAGCATGCACAGCAAATTGGCAAATCGTATGGAAGACAAACCAGCATATCGAAATCCTTGAAGAGTGGGGAAATTTATAGGCTGATATCTGATGGTGAAATTGTTGTCTAACTTAACCAATTACCAATTTTGTTTAAAACTATTTTTCAGACATGAAATGGCTGAAGTTGCAGGACTGGCATCTTTCTCTTTTGGACAAGATGAAATTGACAGATATGTCATGCTGTGGAAAAAAGTGAGCATTTACAAGGGGTTCCTGGAACAGTTTATTCAGGTGACTCTGAACACCAAAACTAATATGTCATTTCCTGGAACTCGAAGTCCCGTAGACAACACTGGTAATACCAGCTTACTTGGAAAAACATAATCCTATTCAGCATAATCGTATTTTACATAATCAGGAGTGCGTATTATTTCCATGCCCGCGGTAAATATTCTGACAGCTGATTATAACGAAGTGTGTTTCACTCACTTCATTCAAAAGTTTGGCTGACATACTTGGGATTAACCCATATGGGGGCACCTACGGAGTACGCCGTAGCCTTTTAAAAAGCTGAAAACTGGCACCTACGGCTAATTCCGTATGTTATTTGAATCACCCGCCACAATGGGGAATCCCCATAACGTCATCACTTATCACAGTGCAGCCGTGAAGAATGAACATATGCATATTTTCTCGCCATTGTGTGTTCGATTTCGTCTTTTTTTATGTATTTTGGGGGGTTTGTGTATAGGTTTTCTGAGGGAGGGATCAGACCAGCTATGGAGGATGCACATGAAACATGAATTATAAAATCCAGTATAGGGAATAGGGGCTAGTTTATGACTTTTTTTGATAGTATATCATCTCTAGTTTCAATCTAGAGTACTGTAGTGCGTGTTGGTCAATGTTTGTGGTTGTGAGGGGTAATTTCGGTGACTGACCTCCCCTGGGCCCTTTTTGGTGAATAAGTCCCTTTTTAGTGGGTGCTTGCCTCCATATGGGTTAAGCACATATGGTAGATCTTTGAGAAATGTAGATCATGAGAAGCAACAAATATTTAGAAGTCCTGTCAAAAAATATTTGCCCATTTTGCGAAATCAGGCAATATCAATGCTTATTCCACAGTAAACTCCCCAACTCATCTGTAAATTTCTTCTCTACAGAAAGGAAATTGTCAAAAACCTGGAACTGTTATGTTAAGAATAATGTAGAATCGTAGTTTATCGCCTGTCTACCAGGATGGGTTCATAGTTTATCACCTGTCTTCCAGGATAGGAAATAATTGATGGTCCCCTTTAACCTCGTTCTCATGCTGAATGGTAATGTAGCAACAGTGTATACTGGGTTAGGGATTGTTTCTTGTGCTGAGGTTGAAGATTATGTAAAATGCGATTATGCTATATAGGATTATGCTTTTTAGCTCACCTCTTAGCAGAGGTGAGCTTATCCCATACCGTGGCGTCCGTCGTCCGTCGTCGTCGTCGTCGTCGTCGTCGTCGTCGTCGTCGTCGTCGTCGTCGTCGTCGTCCGTCGTCCGTTAGCAGGGCACGTTTCGTAACTGTTAGAGCTATTGAGTTGAAACTTGGTACACATGTACCCTTATGTAATGACACCTTGGAGACCAAGTTTCGGTCCGATTCGTTTCATAGTTTGGCCACCAGGGGGCCAAACGTTAAAAGTGAAAATATGCAATATCTCCCTTAATAGTAGTCGGGAAATTTTGAAAAAAATATGGTAGGTACTTCTAGCAAAGGTGCATCATATATCCTCCGGGTTTTTGATTTGACCTCCTTTTCAAGGTCACAGAGGTCAAATGGTGTAAATTGGCCGTTAGGATGTAACGATGGCACGTTTCTAAACTGCAATGACTATTGATACCAAATTTGGTACACATTTACCCCTTAGTCAGGTGATCTCAGGGACCGAAGTTTGGTCCAATATGATATACCACTTGACCACCAGGGGGCAAAATCCAAAAACCTTAAAAATGTGATTATTCCTTAACTTCTTGCCCGATTGCCACCAATTTGATATCATGGGTACATCTAACCACCATACAGTATATGTCACACAGGTTTTTAATTTGACCTTCTTGTCAAGGTCACAGAGGTCAAATGGCGTAAATTTGCCGTCAGGCCGTAACAATGGCACGTTTCTTAACTGCAATGACTATTGATCACAAATTAAGTACACATGTACCCCTTGGTCAGGTGATCTTAGGTACCGAAGTTTGGTGCGATCTGATTTGCCGTTTGGCCTCCAGGGAGGGGGCCAAATCCTAAATTCTTCAAAATGCCATTATTCCTAGTAATGACTTGCCCGTTTGGCACCAATTTTATATCATAGGTACATCTAATTCTAACAACCATTCAATGTGTCACCCGGGTCTTCTTTGATTTGACCTACTTTTCAAGGTCACAGAGGTCGAATGTACTGTAAATTGGCCATTTTGGGGAAATTGTAATTGCTTGGACCTACATCAAACCTAACACTACATGACACAATACCATGCTCTTTATCCATCTTTCCTCCACATGAGGTGAGCACAATGGCCCTGGCCATTTCATTAGCTCACCTCTGGGGAGCTTATACAATACCGTGGCGTCCGTCGTCCATCACCGCTAGGGCTAGATGGCCAAATCTCATTGTGATGGTAGCTTTGGGCAGTATGCCCAGACAATTTCTTCTTTTTCGCAATATGACCTACTTTCTGACCTTCAGGCGGCCATCTTGGAAATAGTTTTTTGCCATTTTGAAGCTAATGGTTGTACGTAGAGTGACAACATTTTTATAGTGGGTGTATGTAATAAGGTTTAATGACATATCAGCCAGGTTTTTGATTTGACGTACTTTTCAAGGTCGTAGAGGTCAAAGTTCACTAAATCACCGAGGTGTACGTTTCGTTTCTATTTGAGCTAGAAGGTTCTAAACTTGTGAGGACATAATCTAGGGAGCCTCTTTTCTACCCCAAAAATTTGTCCCGCTCGGACTTCAAATATGGACGCCAGGCGGCCATCTTGAAAATTAAACAAAGTCGCATTCAAACCAAATTTCATGTGATTGTATATCTATGTACTCTTTACAACATCCTTGATTTTCAGTCAAATCGATCGACCAATATGGCCGCCAGGCCGCCATCTTGAAAATTAAACAAAGTCCTATTATTCCGAAACTAATGATCGGATTGCAACCAAACTTCATGTGATTATGTATCTATGTACTCTTATCAATATCCATTATTTTCAGTCAAATCCCATGACAAATATGGCCGCCAGGCCGCCATCTTGAAAATCCAATGAAGTCCTATTACTCCTAAACAGTTTTACAGATGTCAACCAATTTCCATGTGACATGTACACTCTTCAATAACCCTAAAATTCAGTCAACTTTTAATTAAAATGCTATACTTAGATGGTACTGGTAATTTTCTTTTGTGCCATTGAGCCGAAAAGAATAATATTATTCAATGGAATCAAAACTGGTGAAACTAGCCAGGAACTATTCTCCCCATATCCACTGCAAATGACATGTAATACATTACCCGAGGTTAGCACATTTAATTCCAGTTAGAGACCATTTAATTCCAGTTAGCCAGTAATACCAAACAAAACATGCAAACAAAGCCGAACTTTCACTACACTCAAATTTGATATGCAGGTCACTCCACTAGCACATTTCACTGCTTTCCTTAATATATTGCAGGAGTATGCTCCTACAGATGATGAGTTGCTTTCCTACAGGCGTGGGGAGGAGTGGACGCCAGAAAAAGCCAAAGAAATTGCAGAGGAAAGAGAAAGAGACAAATTACAAGAGGAGGAAAATATGCGTCAGAAACCTAAGACAAAAGTTGTCCCCGTTTCTAATTATAAAGATAAATATGAACACTTGATAGGGAAGGTTGCTGCAAAGGATGCAGCAAAGCTAGCAATGGCTAATAAACAGTATGGATTTGGTAAGTCAAAGTGGATTTTTTATACCCCAACAAAAATCTATGGCAATATATCATGGCCTGTGCATGGGTGTGAGTTTACTTTCCACTTTCCGTGGATCATCAGACGATCTCTTTGGTTGAGCGGTCGCATATTTTATTAAGATGAGTGACTAGGATAAGTTCCTTTCAAAAATTGCAGCGTTCTGATATTCAAAATTGCCACCACACGGGGCAGCCATCTAGAATTTGGTTACGTCAAATTGGGGGATAACATCAGATCTGATCAAGCCAATTGTTTTGTGTGTGTGACGGTGTGTGATGGAAATCATCATGGCAATGTTCCTAACAAAAATTGTGCCATCTGATAATCAGTAAAATTGACATGACAGCCTGCTTTAATTTGGTTTCTGTCGATTTGGTTTGACTTTTGATCTGATTGAGGCAATTTTTGTACCACCTTGCTCCGCCAAGTGGAAGAGGGATAAGATACCCTCTATCTGTATCTCTATTCATCAGTTCATCAGTCAGTCGGTCCGGTCCGTCTGTCTATGTTACCATCCGTCCATTGAACTCGTTTTTTGGAGCCTATCTCCGTAACCATAAATGCTAGGCATTTCATCTCTGGGCATCCTCTTGCAAAGAGGGCCTACACGACTTCTCCTTACGCATGTTTCAAACCCTGTTGAATTCCGCGCTATTTCCTAAGGTGGCCGCGAAAGAAAACGTTTTGCTCAATCAGAGCATCGCATTATGATATCAAGCCAACCTGTACAGCATGTGTGATTTCATACATCTAATACACTACAACTGTGTACAAAATTGTTACTGTAACCAAGGTTGAGGTAGACAAAAATTATCAGCATGGTGGATGAAGCTCGATTCGAAAATGCGAGACTGCATTCGCAGTCTCAAAACGGGTCATTGTGGGCACAAGATGTTTGTAAGTCTCACAAAATATCTTCCTCCCATTATTCTGCAAAGCCTCCACACTGCAAAAGCGGCATGGCTGCATATACATTCCAGAAAGAACAAGATTTGGACAGTGAAAATATGCAGAAAGATTGGTCGGTAAAAATATAAATTCATGGAATCCCCAAGGCTTGATTGGGGGAACGTTTACGAAGACGTTGTGTCATGTCACGTTACAGTAATGTAAAAGTGTCGGAGCTGCAATGTATCGTGACGTGATGACGGCCAACATTATATTATGTAAACGTTGTTCCCAAACAAGTGCATGAATCTATAGTCAATGAGAAACAGCTCAACAGTCCAGCTTCACATTTGCTCACACTGCTGTTGGTTTGTGGATTGTCTGTGCTTGTTACTTTAAAAGGAATGTTATGATTTATACATCACTCTTCTTTATTTTCAGTGTCGAGTGAAAATAAACGAGACCGTCGAACAATAGAGCAAGTAATGGCCGACAATAAAGCCAAGAGACAAAAAGTGGATGGGCCAGAAGAATTGACTGATCAAACAGGAGCATCTGCTGGGTCAGAGCTTCAGTAATGAGATTCGACCACAGAAACTGCTGTTCAATCTTATGAGTTACAGCCTTTCTTCATGGAACACAAATTGGTGTCTGTGTGGCAGAGATGATGCCAGTAGCTTTTGGCAGATTCCTCCAGAAAGGATCAGGGCCCGGGGAGAGTGATCGCTACTGGGGACCTTTTGATTCGTGCTGGGGACAGCTTAGCCCATTATACAGGGTGGTCCCAAAAAAACGCACAAGTATACTTCCACTACTCAGAGCCCAAAACCACTGGTATGAATGGATAATGAATCTTTCTAGAAGAAAATACAACCAAGAAGACTCAATACGGTTCAGTAGCTTTACCGTCACAGCCATTTTTGTGAAGCAAGGTCGAACAATCAAGAGCATACACAACAGCGTCGCCTTGTAACTGACAAAAGGTTATCCTGTGCCGGGATCCTGTGGAAAGGTCAAACAAAAATGAAGTACAGACCAATGTCATAAATGAAAATCAAACTTTATTTTTAAACTTAACAACTTATCATCTTATGGCACAGCTAGGCTACTAGTAATCCATTTGGCATCAGTCCCAATTTACATCACCAATTGTGTCTCAAAGCTCAGTTTGTAATGCGTCCTTCAACATGTCCTCCTCCTTGTTGAGGCCGACATGATATGGAGACTTAGTTTCACTGAGAAACTTAACTTTGTAGGAGAGAAGAAAAACAAGAACAACTTCTTTCGTGTGACGACGTTCGGAGAAGGCGCGTAATCTTTTTCCACCCTCCTTTATTAGTAGTACAGGAGGGTTTGATACATGACCTTAGTACAGATGGCAGCACGTTACGGTGCAATTGATGGTATTTAAAGGGACAGTATAGACAGATGAAGTTTACATTCCAACACCCCCACTTAAACTTTATGATGTAAAGCAACCATGAGATTGAGAGTCTATACACACGATAAACAATAAACTTGCAAACCCTACACACGATAAACAAGAAACTTGCAAACCCTACAAGTTGCCATAGATGAGAGTCAAATAAGAAAATGCCTGAATAAGAAAAACAATTACCAGACACAATGCCACAGTAGCCATAAGTTGTGTGACTTTTAGAATCCTGAGATAGCCTTGACAAACTTCTGTAACTTATACCTTGAAACTGGCTTTGTGAACATGTCAGCAACATTGTCTTCTGATGGAATATAGACAAGTTGTAGCAACCCATTTTTGACTTCAGACCGTACAAAATGGTACTTGATGTCCACATGTTTCGTTCTCTGGTGATGAACGGGGTTTTGAGCTAAAGCGATCGCTCCCCGATTGTCATAATGCATACAAACTTGTTCAAGTTTCTTCCCAGTCATACTCGGGTACAATTGCAACAGAAATTTTGCTTCTTGGGTAGCAGTAGCGAGTGCCATGTATTCCGCTTCACAAGTTGACAAAGCAACGGTTTGTTGCTTCTTGCTTTTCCATGAGACCAGTGGCCCCTCAGAAGAAAGTTGAAACCCATAGCCAGAAATGCTACGTCGGTCCTCGCTGGAACTTCCCCAATCAGCATCACAAAAACCTACAAGTGACAAACCGTCAGCTTTCCTGTACACCAACCCTTGGTTTAAAGTGCCCTTCAAATACCTAAGAACATGCTTCACCATTGTCAAATCTTCAACAGTTGGATTAGCCATGTGCTGTGACAGTTTTGTGACAACAAAACATAAGTCAGGCCTGGTGGCCGTCATCACATAGATGAGACTACCTACGATTTCTCTGTAATTTTTGGCATCTACAAGCTCGGAGTTCACAACATTTGTCTTACCAACTTCACATGGAGTAGCCCTAGGCTTAGAGTATGTCATACCAAACCTTGAGAGAATTTTCTCAATATACCTTGACTGATTCATTTCAATGGTACCACTATCAGTCTGTGAAAATTCAATCCCTAGAAAATAGGAAATTTTCCCAAGATCTTTCATTCTGAACCTTTTGCTCAGTGCCTCTTTCACATCATTTAGTTTTGAGTCAAGATTTGAAGCGATGATGATATCATTCACCCACACTATAGCTATGGTCATCTCTTGTTCCGAAATTTTGGAATACACACAGTTGTCAGCAAGTGACTGCTTGAAACCTTGTTCAATCAAATGAGTATGCAACATGTCGTTCCAATTCCTACCGCTCTGTTTGAGCCCATAAAGAGACTTCTTCAGTCTATAGACCAATTTTTCACCTGCCTGGCCCTCTTAAGGCAAAACCTTCAGGCTGTTCAACATAGATTTCACAATCTATAGGTGCGTTTAAATAGGCAGTTTTGACATCCATTTGATGTATCTTCAAATCATACTGTGCAGCCAACTGCATTAGCATTCTGATAGATGTCATGCGTGCTGTGGGGGAGAATGTTTCATAATAATCAATCCCAGGGAGTTGAGAGTACCCTTTCGGTGAAATGTGCAGATGCGACAGAATCCGTGCACACGTTTGTGTTCCGAGTAGGTTTCGATGACGCCGCAAAACCACGGAACAGTCTACTTGTTGATTGTGGGGCAACGGCCCATATCTTGAATGACGAATCGAAATTCATTCGCTTTGATGATCGTTTCTCGCCATCGAGGCATTTTATCGAGCTTGCCAACGGAGAAAAATTCAATAATGTTGCGCTAAAACGTGGAGATGCGAAAGTAATGATCGAGAATAAGGAAGGAAAGCACTGCGCAATGCCCTGCTAATCCTATCGTATCCGCAAGACATTTTTTCCGTACAGTCGGCGACGGAAAAGGGCTCTACTGTCACTTTCAACCCGGACTTTGCTGAACTAGTTACTCCTGATGGAAGCAACTTTAATGTCAAAAAGTCGGGCAGACTATACTACCTGAGTGTTGTGGACAGTGAACCTCCAGACAATTCTACAGATCTTGATTCGGTCAAGGTCACACGAAGCCTTCTAGATTGGCATGAAGTGTTAAGACACTGTAACTTACATGATATTGTTAAGTTGGAGAATGTGGTCGAAGGGATGAAGATAGTCAACACCAGCAAGTTGAGCACTCCTGGAAGTTGCCGTGTTTGCCTATTGGGCAAAATGACACAAGATAGAAGCAGGACTCCCAGGGTTCGCTCAACAGAGCCATTGCAGCTGGTGCACTCTGACTTAGCAGGTCCCATTGACCCCATCTCTTCTGAAGGGTTTAGATATGCCATGATTTTTGTTGATGACTACTCTGGTTTGATATTTGTGTATTTTCTGAAAGAGAAGAGCAATGCTCTTGCAGCCACTGAGAAATTTCTGGCAGATTGTGCCCCGTTTGGAAGGGTTAAATGTTTAAGGTCTGATAATGGTGGTGAGTTTACTTCCAGTGCCTATGGAGAGCTGCTGAGAAAAAATGGAATAAGGCATGACACGTCAGCCCCTTATTCCCCCCACCAAAATGGCACGGCAGAGAGACACTGGAGGGTGCTTTTTGAAATGGCCAGATGTTTGTTAATCCAGGCTAAACTTGAAAAGAGCCTTTGGCCTTATGCTGTGATGGCAGCGGCACATATCAGAAACCTTGTGTCAGGCCGCACCAGCAATGCAAAGAATCCCGAACATCCGCACGATTATCTGCATTGAAATCAAGAGGAGGTTTACCGAACTGGTCGTACTCCCTTACATTTTGCGTATTCACCTTGCCGTTAAGAGGAAATTTCCCTTCATCTCCGATAATGGCAGATTTCCTGTTATCATGAAGGAAACACTCCGAATAACCCAGCCGCCGTTGATAATCTGTCTCGATTATTCCATGTCGCACCTGCATGAGATGGAACTTGACGCAATGGTCCCGGAACCGCCGACAGGCGGCACCACCTCACGACGAAGGCTTTTGCGGACCGCTTCAAATGGTTTCATAAGTCATATTCCTGGTTGTGAATTTCGACCTCCAGTTATTAGACCATATCCACAACTCCGTGGATATGGTCTATTGTTTTTACTGAGCCGATCGCCAGGACCCGAGGGATGTGGTTTTCGACACGTATCTCCGAAACTGCCGCACGGAACGACCTGAAATTTGGTTAGGTTACGTTTCATAACCTGCTAACGAACAACGTGTACTTTATTTTTGCAGCCGTTGCTTACTTTTTTAGTTTTCGGGTGATTTTTGATGAAAATCGCCGGTTCTGAACCGTTCCGGTAATAGCACTGCGTCCCGCGTTTTTACCGATTAGGCAAGTTGCTCAACGTTGATCTGTCCTGACCTGAACAGGTGGGAGAATACCCGCTAGATGGAAGAGCCAACAGACATTTCGTCTACGCATTCTAGACTGGACGCAAGGGCCCAACGCGCCGCGTAGCGGCAAAAAAGCGAAGCTGGCGAAACATTTATAACGGGTCACCGTCACTTATTATTGGACTTATAGCGCATTTACGGGGTTGCAACTATTTTGCTTTATAGTGTCACCAGGAAAGAAAAGCATGCGACCTAACGCCGATCTATTTGTATAAAGTGATAATTGGAAGGTATATAGTAGGAAATATCAATAAAATAATCATTCCATGTCGTCTTTTGAGGGCATTTTTGATTGTAAAAAATATATGTGTACGTCACCGTAGTCTCTGCAATGATAATTTTATCAGAGCAGTCTCGCGCAAGTAGAAGTTCTTTACCTATTAGTTCTTCACTTATTAGTCTCAACGTCTGGCGCAAAGCCAGACGTTTTCCATTACGATTTCACTACGATGTTTGACAAGAAGGAGCAGTGCGCGAGATATGCTAATGAGCAGACTTCCCTCGCTTGAGTTTCTGAAGAATGTTCCATATCGCGCTAAGCTCATCACTACTGATTATGACAGGCGTGCAACGGTAGGTATCTGCTCCCCAACTTCCACCCTAATACGGTACAATAAGTTACCATTTGATGGGAATGGGACAATGCCCTCACTGTGTATGGAGTCATAGGGATAAGAAGACATTATTCATTAGTGTTGGTACAAGTGATTTTGCCCAAAAAGCATGCGCATTCAAAAAACAAAATATGCAAGGTTACGGTATCACGTACATGACCATGACGACGTGCAGAAAGTGCACTGGCCAGTGCATACCCTATGGCTATGTACTAGTAAACATGGTAAACATGAACAACATCATTATTCATCGGCAGTTCATTTTACTCCGAGCTTTTCCTGAAACATATAGCCATGATGATTAGGCCTACCATGTACCATGACCAATAACAGCACCAGATCATGTAGATGTCAACAAGTTCACATGAACCGTATAATCCCGCATGGCGCATGTGGGGCATGCGTCTAAACCAAAGCCCCAAAATCACTTGTTTTGGTCTATTTCACTTGTGTTTCCCCCGTCTCCCAGTCCACAATACATTTACAGTTTACAATCCCCGATCATGGCCCAACAAAAGGTCATCGGTTGACTAAAGGAACACAACTGTTCAATGGATTTATAGTTGAATGCGATCAAACTACGTCTTTTCAATCGTGGATTGTAAATTTAACCCCATGGGCCTAGGGAAGGCCCTATAACAATACTTTCGACACAGTTATTATCTCCGCTGCCTCCACCATGTTACACACAGTGCTCACTGCTGATTCTAAAATGCGCCACCTAGTCAAAACAGGACATATGTTCTTCTAGGAATAGATCTCTTTCCAATATTTCGTCATTCCACTATCGTCATCACCTCATCATACTTTCATTGACATTACAGGCACACATCCACAGAGCACTCTTCAAATCATCTACACAGTGGTTATCCAACTAGGATTATAAAGGTAATTTCTTAGCCCCACACAGTGGGTTTCAGTCTTGATAAAGGGGCACTATTGCTAGCAGCTAGGTAGGCAAGATAAAGTTAGACGAAGTAGCCGATAGGGGTCTCTCACCCCTCAAAGTCCGTCACAACTATTCAAGCTTGTACAAGGAATACATGCAGCGCTGACTCTAACAAGACCCAATGGGAATGTCGCACAGTCATCTGTCAAAAACAAGACCTATGTTGCAGTATGATCTCTTGCCAATATTTAATAATTGCACTATCGTCATCACCTCATCATACTTCATTGACATTACAGGTACACATTGACATAGACCACTGTTGCAGTCAACGACACAGTCGCTATCCAAGTAGCATTATAGAGGTAATTATCATTATCATACCTCATTAGCATGTGAACCAATCACGTCGCGTCCTTTGCGATCACGGCAAAGCCTCATGGAATAATGTCTTTCACCGTTGAATAATTTTTCATATTCCATGCCTACAACTTCAATTTCTTCATATTCCATGGCTAGAAGTTCAATACTAATATAATATCCAAGATAAAGTTACAAGAAGTAGTCAATAGGGGTCTCTCACCTCTCACTGTATGTCCACACTATTCACGCTTGTACGAGGAATACATTCAATGCTGAATCTAACAACACCCAGGGCCCTTACTCTGTATATTAGTCACTGGAAGATGGCCCATTTTACTCCTTGCTTCTACTTCACCTATAGTCTCATTGCAAACGCCTCAGTTCTATGATATCACATTCACTTTCAGCTGTCATGCAACGCAACAACTGTGCTATCTGCCATCGCACATCAACGAAGAAGTGCAGCCGCCCACATTCCACCTCACGTCTGTCCGACCAGCTGCAATCCTCGAGGACGCCCCACTGTACCACGATTTCACTACGATGTTTGACAAGAAGAAACAGTGCGCGAGATAGGCAAATGAGCAGACTTCCCTCGCTTGAGTTTCGGAAGAATGTTCCATATCGCGCTAAGCTGACCACTGCTGACCATGACAGGCGTGCATTTGACTGGTACAGGTTGGAACTGAACATTGAATATGCTGGTGGTGACGCTTTCTGATGAGAAGTTGGTCGTGACTGATGCAGTATCCTAGGACTTGCCCACAGCATCGTTCAATCATTGATCTCTGTGCTGCCTTGATTCTGTACTTACCCAAATACTAAGACCAAATGCCTGTTGACTGTGCTTTAAGAGAGACTGGCGCCATGCCTAGAGATATGACTGACCCCTATTGGCAAATTTGTATGACTTTATCTTGCCTACCTAGCTGCTGCCTATAGTCTCCCTTTAACTGCGGAGCACTTCAAAGTTGATAAAATGCCATGTTCCACCTTTTAATGTGTTCAGACCGCCATTTTCAAAATAATCAAGTCAGGACACTGCCTTCTAGTCTCATAATAAATTTTGCTTTCCTCAATAATAACATTTCTTCTTCTTCAATGCTTTCATCATTCCAAACTTCTCCTCCTCTGACTTTTACAGGGGTACAGTCATGGCAATCAAAACCCAAATACTGAGACCAAATGCCTGTTGACTGTGCTTTAAGAGAGACTGGCGCCATGCCTAGTCTCTCTTAAAGCACAGTCAACAGACACCAACCCCCTCAGACTCAGAAACCACAAACGCCCAACCCTTCCTGCTACCTTAATACTTCTGGGTGAGTGTGAATTTTTCGTGATTGTAATCGCCCTCAAATTTGTGTTGAAACACTGCATCAGACAAAATTAACTCATCAGAGGTCAAGAAAAGGATCTTAAGAATATATATTCGCTGTTAGTGTGGGTGATTATAGGGAGCACGTCCATTTTTTGAGGCAAACTTGTCATCCAAAAGTTTCCAGATCCCCGCAATGGCGGATATACATTCATCAAAAAAATTACGAATTCGGGCAAGTTTCATCAAACTGTGCGCCTTAAACACCTAAGAATGTCTCAAAATAACCCAGACTCTACACATGAGATATACCCTCACTGAAAATAATTGCTGAAACCTCGCTTAACGTGTCGCGAGTGCTGAAAGCAACAGTTTTGGAGATCGTTTTTCTGTACATCCTGCTCACTCCTGTAGAAATGTACAGTAAAGCACGTATACACGTGCAGTGTAAATGGACACACGAATGTATACACACCTTCTGAACATATTGTCAGCAAAGGTGATAAGTGTTTGTTCTGAATTATGACAATGAAATTCATAGACTATTAGCAGGTAGTCAGTGTCTGTTGGTCTGAATAATGAATGATAAAACTTCTGGTGAAGTTAAAATATTTCCTCGCTCTGTTTTACACAGCCTGACGGGGATGATCAGCATCTGTTCTGTTCTGCGACCGCATCAGTCACGGATATAGGAGCCTTGACCACGAGGAGCTGATGAGGCAAAGTCGTATAACCGTCTTAACCTTGACATCGGTGCAGTGCTGAATTTGCCGTCCGAAGACAAACCAGTATAATATTCCAGCCGTATTTCGTTCTTTTTCACTGTAATACTTTTACTTCAAAAAGACTGAATAAATAAACCTACTGTGGCAGTTAGTTTATAAAGATATTATTGCATGTTACGTTTTTACTCTTAGTGCTGATCGGTCATACCCCTTGGGCCTGGCCGTAACCTTGCATACTGGTTGTCTCGATGCCGTATGCTATGACCATGTATATATCTACTGGACTGGTTTGTTGCACCATGTCGAAGGAATTTTATGTAGAGATCAAGACACTTCCCTCGCATCACAATCTACACCTCAAAAGAATGGTTGTAAAAATCCTTGCCATGATTCCCGGTTGCCCTTATGTTGTGACCATGCATGCATCAATGGCCTGGGATGTCGCAACCTACTCTTCAATAATAATAATAATAATAATAATGATGCGTCTTATATAGCGCAGTATCCAGGCCGTTTGCCCGCTCAAAGCGCTTTACATTATTACCCCGGTCTCTCCTGAAACCTTTCAGTAGAACTCAGAAAGGCTGCCGTCAATTCAGCGCACTAGCTGATCATTCCAACCGGTACCCATTTATACACCTGGGTGGAGAGAAGCAACTGCAGGGTTAAGTGTCTTGCCCAGGGACACTGAAACCAGTATTGTGGTTCTAACCGGAGTCGAACCCACGACCTTTTGGTTATGAGTCCGGCGCTCTAACCATTACTCCACTGATTCAAAGGAATGCGAAGTCTAAATCACATTTATTTTTTGTCCCCAGGTTGTGACTTTCCTAACAACAATTGCAGACGATATCCCTGGTGATAGTGTTTTGTCATCTTAAAAATGAGCACCAGGACAAAGCACTAAAAACCTGCCACTTAAGATCAGATCAGAAGTTACCTACGTGGTGCCAGTACCCACAAGTGCATGATTGACACCTAGATCATTTGAAGAAAAAATTGGCAGCAGAACCATGTGTGCATGGAGGGAGGTATTATAATATAAATACTGTGGAGACGCAATGTATTATTGGTCGTCCCAACATTGGGAGCTTTCATCCCCACCAGCCATATCAGATGGCCAACTGGTTTCCCTCACTCGACCAGAAAACTCATCAAAAGATACGAAAGATGTTGAGATTCAGATTACATTTGCTTGTTGTCTGCTGGATTCTGACCATCCATGCTGAGTTGTTGCAGTCCCAGAACCATGGCTAATTCTAGTATTTATGATGCACCTACTGTCACAACCTAATTCAGCTGGTTATTCAGGTTATCTGGTTATATCCTGGTGCAAACCTAATTTTTTCAACATGACAAAATACTTTCACCAGGGATATGGTCTGCAATTTGCTGTTAGGCGAATTGCCCAATACTAGTCTATGATAGAACCCGCTCCAATCGGTTTAACCGCATGGAATAGTTAGCAAAATAATTTTCAAGGTAGTTTACGGTGAAAAGGAGCGCGGACGAAATTTGACTTAGAAGAAAAAAAGGATTTTATCGGTGAATATCAAAACTGATGACGCGTCCGAAATTGTGAACTGATAATTTTTAGCAAGATCCGATGACGACGCAGACATTGCACAATTTTGTGACGTTGCACCACACACGATTTTATGACGTTGTACACCTCGTGTATGCACGTGTATGCTCATGTCATCGTGCGGTAAAATATGACAGCCACAACGGCCGGTACTTTCGGTGTTTGCGCCTTGTAACTGGTAAGTTTGTGGAAAGAGCCATGTTTCAAGTGACATAAGCCATTAGGAATGCGTGTGTATTCTTTGGGCGGCTTGTAGTAATTAATGACACCGAGCTTGAAGTCAAGTAAGTAGTACTAGTGTGGGGTAGGTGATAAAGTATGGAATTAGTGAAACCTTGGAAACACTGATAAACCTTGGAAACACTCCTTAAAATGCATAAAAACATGAAATAATGCCATTCGAACCTAACGTGGTTACGAATCAACATTTGGAGCTTATTCTTACATGATCAGATCGGAATTTTATGGTATTTTAGAAATCTGTCGCATATCCGATTCAATAGTCTATATTTTAGAACAACCCAGTTGTACCTCGCCTCCAGTGTACAGTACTGATCTCCCAAATATGGGAAGACACGCCCACCACACACCCATAATATGGACCAATACCATCCATGCAATGTAATTCAGGTTATCGCATCCGATCCGTGCGTACAGACAGCGTACAGACAGCGTACAGGTCATGAGGTGCATCATCAGCCATGCTGCCATGGCCATTTGCTTTTCGATCAGACGAGTTGCTTGGGAAGTTGGGGGCCTTTCATGCATTATGCATGGATAAGGTTGACGAGTATGTCTAGGCCTAATTGTCTATGATTGACTGATATTTTATAACAAACGATGAATAAAAGAAGCCTAGTCATGTATGTTTATTACCGAAGTTTGCGGATGAAAATTTCCTTCGCCGTGAGCGATTTCTTACATCTTCCAGTACGCATCGAGGGATGTAGAGATCTTTGTGACGTCACCAGTTCTAAGCGGGTTTTTTTATTCACGTGTGTGCTTGTCCTATGATCTCGTGCATCTAGTACCGAGCATAATACTTTATCGTCTATGGAATACAAAACAATCATAAAAACTAATTTTTGCTTCCATTGAAGAGAAATAAAATATTTTATCGACCACAGCGCATTGCCAATTGATGACGTCATCCTCCACATTAAAAATGTTGGCTTCTGAACTAACTGGCAAATTGCTATCAATAAAGTCAGCCGGGACGAGACTGTCAGTTGGGAGGGTATAAATCGTGGAAGGAACGCACCCGATTTCCCGCGCTATTTGCGCAGTGCTTCCATGGTTTACATTGAATATTACAAGGTTTATCAGTGTTTCCAAGGTTTCACTAATTCCATACTTTATCAACTACCCTAGTGTGGGCCTAGGCCCGACCGGCATTCACTCTGCTCATTTCATGATTTGGTCAACGATTTGAAGCAGCCGTATCATACCCAAAAACATTCACAAGTGCAATGTTTCATGCCAGAAAGTTCCACAACATGACATGCACCAAACTTCTTGCAATTATGAAGTCAGTGCATACAGCACATTCCAGTGCCCAAATGCAGCAGGGACAAAATCACATCAATGCATCCTTCTTCTCGTCAACCACAACTGTCCGATATTCCACGACATTTCTATCTGAATGTGAGTACAAACAGAACCAATCAACTTGTATCCGCTTCATCCATTTAACGTCTGCATCACAATGTGAGAGGACGCATTGCCTTCATAAGCAATGCATCCTCTCACCTCTCACCTCCAAACCTCAAACTATCCAAATAAAACTTTCCCTTTTTACAAACTCTACAACAAAACTGAATGTCAGTATAAACCGCTCCTAATCAACTCATATAACCTTAAATCACTTTACATGTGCAGTATCGTGTGAGAGCTTCCACATCATTAAAGCCCTATGATCACCACAGGAGAAAAACCATCCACCATTGCCACCCCAAACCCACAAATACAACCCTACAAGTCGAGAACACCCTCCATATGGCCAAACTCACTGCTCCTTACTAAATAAGCTCAAATAACCAAACCCAGCTTGTTCCGAAAACTCTGGATTTCATGAACAAGACGAGTGAAAGACGTAGGTCCGACACCGATGTTGTTCCATCTCTTGCTTAGATGCGGATCTTGTAAGACGCTTTGACAGATTTCTGCAATTCCTTCTTCTGATCTCAATGTTCGTGGGCGACCAGAGTTCCCTTTGTTTCTGTTCAAACTAGTCCCATGTTGTTGATACTTTTCGTAATTCTGAACAACAGTACTTCTGCAGGGCTGACGAGCTTCTGGAAAATGTTCCTCAAATAATTTTAGGGTCTCATCCGAATCAAGTCATCAGGGTCTTATTTTTCTTCTAGAAAGATTCTGTATCCTTCATACCAGTGCTTTTGGGCTTCGGGTAGGAGACAAGACCACTAATGAATATTTATAGGTTGGATGGTCGAGGCCTATCAATTAGACGAGTGCAAGTTTTTTACTCTCAAGTACATATTTGGAGAGGTATTGAAAAAATATTTGCTGTGGCAAGTCTACAGATATAAATAAATTGTTTGGTAAAAAAAATAATTTTGAGAATTTTGACAACCTGGCCATAGGGGGGGGGGGGGGGGGGGGGTGGTTCAAATTTGGAGTGAAAATGGCCGAAATGGGTAAAAATGTCCACTTGTGTCAAACTTGTCAATTTTAAAAAAAAATTTCGTGGTCAATCACCAATTTAAATCGCACCAGTTACTCTCAAGACTAACCCGTATATCATATCCGAATTTCAGTATCACAACTCCACGCATTCTTTGATGCGTCGCGGTCAAACATTGACAATTTAACTGCTAAAAGGCTTAAAAATCAATTGTGGTCTTGTCTCGTAGTGAAAGTATGCTTGTGCATTTTTTGGACCACCCTGTATAGCCTCGATCCGCTACGCTGTATATCAAGCATATGTGCTACCTCGAAAAAAGCCAGGAATTTAAGCTTACTGCGCAAGCGGAAGTGGAAGGGAAGCAGACAAATTGTTCGCGATTTTGCTACATGTTTTTAACACTTTCTAAATGCAATATTTATTAAGGGTGGAATAAAGCCAAATGTGTACAATTATTATTTGCTTTACAAGATTATCTTACTTACCTGGAAGGGTAAAGGATATTTGGTATCATTAGACACGATATTTTGGTCTGAATCACAGAATGTTAAATGTACAGAAAACTGCAGTATATGTACTGCATGAGAATGATATTTGGCCATTGGCCCATGAGGCCTATGGCAGATGACAGAGAATGAATGCTTCATGAAGACATTCTCTCAGGCAAGCATATGTAGTTGTATGACCCACTATTAACATGATCGGTTGTACTAGCACATAGACCAATGAATAAAAACAAGACAATTACCTTAACACTGTGGCACAGGCATATTTGTTTTGATTTAGCAGGAAGGCACTGGCAAAGCAGCTCTGTACATAAATCACTGCAAGTTGCGATTTAAATTGCATGATAATTCCTTTGTGGTGGCCATCGTAGGTCGCATGACAAAGCCAGCGATTACAGATTTTTAAGGGATCCTTGCACATAGCAGCAGTTATTATAATTGCAGGTAGCTGCAATGTGCATTTCAAGTTGCTTATTTGCCGGGCACTTTAAACGTGAAATGTACCACCCATGACCATGTCAGCTTGAATTTAAACGCGGCCACCTAGCAGAAATGGAATTGAAATAGGCAAGGTCTCTGGTCTTAAGCCCGCAGCACACTAGCCGCCAACTTTGGCGACAAGAAGCGTTCAGCTGACGCCGCAGTTGACGGCCAGTTGATCCCGGTCAGAGCACACCTGCCCAGAATCGGCGTCCAGTAGCATCTTTTCCGCCACTTTAGGCTGCCATTTTGAAATCATGTGACATCAAGACGCATACTGATTGGCCATAGCCTTGCCGCCGAAGCCAATTCAGGCGGCAATCCGTAGCACACCTGGCCTCTTCTTGCGTTCAAACGCGGCGACAAGCGTCAAAAATCAAACATGTTAGATATTTGGCGTTTAGTTGAGGCAAGTGGCGGCAAGTCGCGTTCGCCGACGCCGTTCGTAGCAGACTAGGGATTCTTCAGGCGTTCAGGACTCTCGGCAAAAAACGCCTGTGAACGCCGAAGTTGGCGGCTAGTGTGCTACGGGCTTTATATGGATTTGAAATAACTGTCATAGGAACCCTTTATAAACTGATCATGCTCATGTCAGTCTCTGTTGATGCGGATACTGCTTTTGTGACTGAGGAGACAAAACATATGTTCCAAATCTGAGTTGGCCTTTTCTTTGACAGTTAGTTCTTCAGAATTGACTGTTGTTGGTTATCATGACTATGACAAGAGCTGGCATTCAAGAATCATATTCACACAGCGACTTTGTATTATTTTCTTAACTCTTTCAGTACCCAGGATTTGGGCATTTTTGGGCATTTTCATTACCCAAAATCTCATGAAAATAGGCTATATCGCTTGTCGAATGACAACTTGTCTTCGAAGAATCTCGAAATTCTGTCTCAATTTGTCCGGACGGTCATCTCTACTCTATATTACCAAAATGAGTGCGATTGGTCGAGATGCGCGCCATCGCCGACCATCATCGCAAGTAGGCTATGAAATGAAATTACGAGCAACACGCCATGTTTCTAAATGCATTCTGGGTAAACCTATATTTAACTAATTAACAATTCTATTGCTAGGGGGCGACACTGGGGGGCGTAGGAGACGATATTCTAATACTTATACATTACATGCCCCCTTTTACATACCTGGTTACAGGAGGTGCCCGTGTTCAGATTGCTTGCTCAGGGCAGCTAGGACATTACCAGCTATTGCGGGCCTAGCCAATCAAGCCAATTAGTGCACCTGCTTAATTGGTCCTGGCAAGCCTAATGGAAAATGCATAGGAAATATCAATAAAGTTGGCTTTTTGGGCGGGGTGTAAAAATAATCCCAACTCCCGACTTCTGACATAATTCTATATATGTCTAGGTATTTTAACTGGCAAAATTTGGAGTGATTTGGATGGAAATTCGATGTGTCCATCTATAGGTTGAAAATTTTGGTAAATCTGTAATGCTTCACTCGTAGCCCGTAGTGTAAATTCCTGAGAAAGTGGGTTTTGGGGGCTTTTCTAGCTGCGCTAGCTCCGAAACTATACATTTGATACAAACTCCCGACTTCAGACGTGGTTGATATAACTCTTAGGATTATATTCCCAAGATTTCAGCTTTATTGGAGAAAAATTCATAGTGTCCATAATTGGAGGATTTTCAATTTTTTTCCAAACAAATATGCGAAAAATATTACTTTCCACCTAGAATTAATCAAAATTTCGCAAACTATCATAAAGTACTTCCTTGCAACAATCATTTGTGAAGCTTTCAAAACTTTTGGCTGATTTATTTGACCCTAAATCAGCAAAAACCAAACTTTTTAGTGTTTGTATGCACCAATGCACAGGAGGCTAATTGCCAGATTAATTCACACCTTTCCAATCTCAAACAATAGGAATGATGGAGTCTCCCTCTATTCAAAACAGAGTGTGCTAGGCCCGCAATAGCTGGTAATGATTTTTTCAAAGAGCTTAACAATAAATGAACTTCAAAAATTACATGGAAATATCTGCTGAGTTTAACTGTAGAGATAAACTGTAATGTCCCTCTGGCTGGGTTCATGCCATTCTTAGAAACTGATATAGATTTTCTTTAAACTTGCATAGTGCAATACTAGAAAACTACACTGAGAATGCTGAGTGCCTTAATATAGGGGCACAAAATGAAACTTGAAAAATTAGTAACACAGTGCATTATAGAGCACATTGTCCAACACAACACAGTATTGTCTATTTGTACTGGATATCCATAGTCTTTCACACAAAATTGTATGTATCCAATCTGCTCTTTCCCCTAGAAATCCTTCCACTACTAGTGACTATGTCCTCTCTGACCTTCCCACTTTCATACCTAGCACTAGTAGCAGCAGACTGAGATGATGTACTGGCTGAATTAGATGGTGGCAGACTGGGGGATGGATTTACCTCAGTTTCAACACAGGGCTCATCAGGGACATAAGCCTCAATGTGGGCATCATTATCTGCAGCAACAGGTGGATTTTCAAGGGTAGGATACATACATGTGTCTCCTGTTGCGCTTGAAAATTCTGCCAGATTGTGATTCTACCAATACACTTCTCGGTTGCGGCAACTCTTGCCTCACTACACCATATTCCCACTGATTCCTATTTCTGAATCTGACTGGCTCACCAGGCACTGGCTGGCGAATACTATGACTTTCCCTGTCATAATAGAATTTTTGCTTTTCTTGCCTGGGTTTAAATTTTTGGAGCATAGGTGGCACCACATGCGGCTTTAGTAACTTTTGTGCTGTGGGCAGTTTGGCCCGGAGTAACCTGCCGTGTAGCATTTGGCTGGGTGAATACGCATCAGTGCCATCTAGGGGGGTGTTCCTGAACTCCAATAGGGAGACAAATGGGTCTTTGTGGTCCATTTTGGCCTTTTTCATCAGTCTTTTCACGGATTTGACTGAGTTTTCGACCTGACCATTTGATTGGGAGAATCCAGGGCTGATCGTGATTGCCTCAAATCCCCAGTCCCTAGCGAATTGGCGATATTCCTCACCGTAACAGGGGCCGTTGTCACTGACAACAATGCGCGGAATTCCCAGACGCGCGAATACCGACTTGGATGCCCTTATCACTGATTGTGCGGTCGACAAGCAGGAGGAAATTTTCTGAGCCAATCTCAAATGAATCTGATCCGATTTTGGTCCAAGGGGACTCGGGAATTTCGTGTGGCCTCATGGGCTCTGGGGGTATCTTGTCTCGGTATTGCATACACGTTGGGCACTTGGAGATTATCTCCTCTATTTGCCCGTTCATGCCCGTCCAGAACATGACAGAACGTGCTCTCTGTTTTGACTTCACGATGCCCTGGTGGCTTTCATTCAATAGTGACAGCATTTCTGGCTGCATGGCTTTGGGAATAATAATCCGATTACCCCTAAACAACATGCCATCACATTCTACAATCTCCGAGTGAAATCGGTGGTAAGGACGGGCCTCAGCAGGCACATCCTGTCTCAGCTCTGGCCATCCTGACATTTCTTCGCATTTCTGGTCAGACACGGGTAGTTGACTTGTGATAATGAGGACTCCCGCCTCCTCATCGCGCTCGGATTTTGGGTTTTCTACGGCGGCACGACTCAACGCGTCAGGAAAAAGCATGTTTTTTCCTGGAATCCAAATGACCTCCAGGTCATACGCAAGCAAATTTATGCGCATGCGCTGCAATCGCGCGCTAAGCTTGTGCAAGGGCTTTTGAAATATTCTGACTAATGGCTTGTGGTCCGTGTACACGATTGTTTTGGCGGCGCCGAAAAGCGACAACCGAAGAGAATCGCGCTCATTTCTCTTTCTATGGTATCGTAATTCTTCTCTGCGCTATTTAGCTTACGCGATGCATACGCGACTGGTTGAGTGTCTTGCCTTATCATGGCTCCAAGGCCTAAACTACTCGCGTCGGTTGATAGGACTACTGGCTTTGCGGCGTCATAATGCTTGAGAGCTGGGGCCTCTGATGCGGTCTTGAACAACTCATGATAAGCGTCATTGTGACGTTTATCCCATGTCCATTCTATGCCTTTCTCTAGCAATTCACGGAGTGGCGCAGACATTCGCGACAAATTTGAGACAAATTTCGCGAGGTACACCATTATACCCAGAAATGTCTCTAACTCAGCTTTGGTTGTGGGTGTTTGCATTTCTTGGAGTGCTCGGATTCGCTCTGGATCAGCTTTAAGGCCCTCGTCTGTCATCAAATGACCAGAGTAGCCAACAGAATCTCTGTTAATCTCACATTTGGGACGGTTGAACTTTAGTCCAGAGTCACGGGCGCGGTAAAAGAATGCTTCTAAGCGATCATCATGGATTTCATCTAAATCTGCGGACAAGAGCTTATGATCTACTATGATGTCTAGACCTTCAACTGAGCGAAATTCTTCAATCATGGGTCGCTGCCAAACCTGACCGGCAGAGCTGATTCCAAATGGCATTCTTTTAAAGACAAATCTACCCCATTTGCATTTGGCATCTTAGCAGCAACCTGTTAAAGAGTGGTAGATGGGTAATGTTGGCGGCGTATGGCTCTATTCAAAGGGATGGGGTCTAGTCATACCCTAACCTTGCCATTCTTCTTCATAACAGTAGTAATTTGACTGACCCACTCAGTTGGTTCTGTTATAGGCTCAATGACCCCTAACTTTACCATTCTATCTAATTCATCTTTGACATTGTCTCTTTTATTATAGGGTATCTGGCGTGGAGGTAGCTGAACAGCCGGGACACTGGGGTCCAGCTCTATACCACACTCTCTATTCCTAAGACAACCTAAGCCTTCAAACAAATCCTTATTCTTCTCTAATAGATCTAGGGCTCGTTTACTGGGTTGGTGTGGCGGCTTAGCGGGCTGGCGTGGTTGTGGCGCGGTCGGAGCGGAGCCGAGTGAGCTATGCGGGTACGGGGTTTAGGCACAGGCTTGTTTTGCGTTTCTGATACGACGGACTTGCGAGGTTTCGGAATCGGGGTTTGGGAAATTAGATTTGTCACGATCAGCAGCTGGGGTTTGGGTGTCGCCTACATCATACACACGCTTCGAAATTCCCAATCTCTCACAAGTGTCTTTGCCTAATATGGGGGTTGCACTGCCACCTACTACCTGAAACGTGCAAGTTGCTCTGATCAAACCAGCCACTTTTTCTCTAGCCTTCGCTGTACGAGGCTTCATGGCCAATTCAACCTGCCCAAGGGGCTTTATCATGTGGTTACTATACGATTTGAGGACTAATTCACTGGGCTCTAATTTAGCCTGAATTTCTGCAGGAAGACTTTTGAACGTCTCCTCTGGAATAATGTCAACTTGCGATCCACTGTCAAGTTTGAATTTTACGCGCACATTGCCAATGGCACACGTTTCATACCAATCCCTGCGGTCACTGTTGCCGGCGATCGAACATATTTCGAAGTCGAAATCAATGCTATCAGCTTCATCCTGACTTTCATCGATCTGCTTGGCGGAATTCCTATCGGCGTAAGAGCTTGAACCTCCGCGGGATTTCCCACGACCACGGGAATGGCCTCTGCCCCTACCACGACCTCTCGTCTGTGGGATGTGGCCTCTATTTGACTGTGAGGAGCGACACTTGTCTGCGAAGTAATTCTCCTTGCCACATTTTGCACACGTTTTGCCTTTTGGCTGGACATTTACCAAAGTCATGGTTATAGTTGCAGCAAGGGCATTCGGGAAATTGCCTGGGTTTTGGCTTAGGTTTGCGAGCTTTCGAAGACGTTGTTTTGAGAGAGTTCACATCAGCAGCAGCACCACCACTGATCGATTTTAGCTGGTCTTCGCTCAACTCTGCCACTTTACACGTGTCAATCGCGTTCTGTAGCGTTAGTTTATCCGTGCGTAACAGCCTTGCCCTGACTTTCTCATCTGAGATCCCGCACACAATACGATCCCTCAGGAATTCAACCGAAACAGTGTCAGGAAAGTCACAATCTTTTCTGAGTGTTTTCAGTGCTGTCAGGTAATCTGCGAAGTTTTCACCACTTTTTTGCTGCCTAGAGTTAAACATGTATCTACACACGGTTGGGTTGTTCTTGGGTTCATAAAATTCTGCGAATTTGGCGACAACTTTTGCAATTTTCTTTTCGTCACCTGCCTCAAATGAGAATGTCTCAAAAACCTGCTGGGCCGGAAGCCCTGCTGTGTGGAGGAACGTGGCTACCTGGGCGGCTTCGTCCTTTTTACCTAGCTCTGCAGCAGCGGAAAACATTTCCCAGCTGCGCCGAAAGTCCTTCCATGACTTGGCGATGTTCCCTTCTAAGGATAGAGCGGCTGGCGCCCTGAGATTCAGCTGTTCCATCGGGTTTTTATCCCGTTTTGTGACACCATGAAATGAAATTACGAACAACACGCCATGTTTCTAGATGCATTCTGGGTAAACCTATATTTAACTAATTTACAATGCTATTGCTAGGGGGCGACACTGGCGGGCGTAGCAGACGATATTCTAATACTTATACATTACAGGCTACATCGCTGGTTGAATCACAACGTATCGTCGCAGACTCTCGAAATTTCGGTCTCAATTTGTCCGAACGGTCATCTCGACCCTATATAACGAAAATGAGTGCGATCGGTCGTGACGAGCGCCATCGCCGACCGACTATCGTCGCAAGTAGGCTATATCGCTAGTTGAATCACGACGTATTGTCGCGGAATCTTGAAATTTCAGTCTCAATTTGTCTGAACGGTCATCTTTACTCTGTATAACCTTAACGAACGCGATCAGTTGCGATGAGCACCATTGCAGACCAACTATCATCACCAATAGGCTATATCACTTGTCGAATGACAGCTGATCTTCACTGAATCTCGAAATTACGGTCTAAATTTGTCCGAACGGTCATCTTGACTCTGTACAACCAAAATGAGCATGATCGGTCGCGCCGAGCGCCGACCGACTATCATCGCCAATTCAATATCGCTAGTCGAATGACAACTTATTGTCGTGGAATCTCGTCTCGAAATTTTGGTCTCAATTTGTCTGAAAGGTTATCACGACTCTTTATAACCAAAATAAGTGCGATCGATCGCGACGAGCGCCATCGCCGACCAACTAATATCGCCAATAGGCAAAAACACTTGTCGAATGACAACCTATCTTCGCGGAATCTCACAATTTTGGCATCAATTTGTCCGAACGGTCATCTCGACTCTGTGGAACCAGAATAAGTGCAATCGGTCGCGACGAGCGCCATCACCAACTGACTACGTGAGGATTGGTAATTTGCACGGTAACTTTAGTAATGATATTATGCAATCTTATGTATATAAAGAAAATAAATCTTTTGAAGTAAGAGTCGATCATCAAGTGCCGAATAAGTCGTTTGTTGTTTTGTCGGCACTAACCCGTACTCAACTGCGTGGAAGGAGACGCCCTATGGCCGACATTGGTCCTTCGAACTGGAGTGTTGGATTCGACCGTGGTCTGGCCGTGAAAGTTATGGCGGAGGCGGAGATACGAGCGATATTAAGCCAACGTAAGGTGGCTAAGAGTTCGATTACCAGAAACATTCGTGCACTTGAGAAACTTGTCGACGGCCAGTAGAGACCAGGCACCGTAGTACAGTACGTAGACGAAATTACTCGTAACCGAGATAAAGCTGTAACCTTGTGCGAGCGATTGGTCGAGCAGAGGACGTTGAAATGTGGCTCAACGTCGAATACGTAAGAATAGGCGATGAACAGTCCATAAAACCCATTGCTTTATCGTTCCCGTCAAGCTGTACGGGCCAGCAGGTGAAATTGAGGTTTGCGCTATACTTGATTATTGCAGCACGTGTACTCTATTGTCAAAGAGGTCCGCTGATCAGTTGCTTTTGTCAGGGGAACCGAATGATTTAAAGCTCCGTGATGTGAAGCCTTCCCAAAAAGTAGATCTCAAGCTCCGTGGTGTTCATGATACTAATGTGATTCATGAAATTTCCGGTGTCTGGGTTGTTGACGATTTGAATCTTCCCGCCACCAAGATCGATATGTCCATAGAAAGCAGGCGGTGGCCTCATCTGATTAATCTGGAACTACACTCTGTCCTAGGTAAGGAAATCGATCTTATAATCTATAATCTATTGTCTGAACTCGTTCAAGAATGGTGGAAAACTGAATCATTTGGTTGTAGTCATGATAAGTCCGTAGTTCACTCGGCTGAAGTTAGGAGAGCTCTAGAAATCTTGGAGAGCATTACTAAGAAAGTTGGTGATCGCCTGGAGACTGGTTTGCTTTGGAAAAGTGATGATATTTCCCTTCCGAACAACATGTATCTGGCTGAAAAGCGCTTGAATAGTCTAGAAAAAAGGCTTGATCGTGATCCCATTCTCAAGGAAAGGCGTGAGCAGTGTTGTTGAGTGATGTCGAAAAAGGTTACGCCCGACTACTGAAGTCAGAAGAAATTGATATTCCCCATACCAATCAGTGGTTTTTACCGTACCACCTAGTTTTAAACCCATACAAACCTGGAAAAGTTCGTCGAGTATTTAATGCGGCAGCAAAGTATGAGGGCATATCACTAAACGATTGCTTGCTCACTGGTCCAAACCTGTTTACTTCAATGACAGGTGTCCTCATGAGGTTTCGAGAGGAATCTGTTGCGCTTGTAGCGCATATCGAGGGGATGTATTCTCAGGAAATGGTCCCTGAACCAGACCAATCAGCATTGAGATTTCTGTTTAGACCAACTAGAAACAAGCCCCCGGACATATATCAGTACCGACGTCACATATTCAGCGCTACATCTTCCCGGCGTCCGCAATATATGCATTGCAATCTACTGCTAGAGACCAGCAAAATGTCTACCGGATGCTGCGAAAGCGGTTTTCAGTAGTTTTTAGATGGATGATTGTTTACATTCAGTTGGCGGTATCGATAAAGCTCTGCAGTCCCAGCGCGATCTGGTGGCCATGTTGGCTACAGGTGGGTTTCGTCTTGTGAAGTGATTCGTTTAGATTTGATTTGAATTTAGGCGATAAGGCAAACCTTTCAGCGGCACAATGCCTAACTGTACGTCAAGTTCTCAGTATTACTGCTAGTATATTTTGATCCACTAGGGTTTACTGCCCCAGTTACTCTTTTTCCTAGGGTTCTGATGCAAGATTTCTGGCGTGAACGGTTGGGATTGGATACGGAGGTGACAGTTGATCAGAATGCGGTTTTCACAGAATGGCTGAGTAGCATGGATGAGTTAAAATCGTTGTCTATTCCTAAATTCTATCGGGAATCCAGTAGGCCTATAACAGATTTGAATGTTCAGTTACATACATTTGTTGACGCCTCGGAAAAGGCATTCTCTGCCTCGTGTTATTTCAGGTTCGAGTCGGAAGATAGTCATGTTTGTTGTAGATTCGTCTTGGGTAAGTCGCGTGTCGCCCCAATAAAACTGTGTAAAATTCCCCAATTGGAACTTCAAGCTGCAGTATTGGGAACACGCCTGGCTCAGTCCATTCTCGCTGAACATACCTATCATGTATCAGAGATGCATTTCTGGTCCGACAGTAGTACAGTCATACAATGGATTCAGAACTCCAAAACACGTCACCCAATATTCATCGCAAATAAAATTGATGAAATTCTTGATGTTTCTTGCCAATGGAATCACATTCCTGGGAAGCTAAATGTTGCCGATGATGGTACTCGTGGTCTGACTGCTGAGGCTTTGTCAGATTCATGTCGTTGGTTAAATGGGCCGGCCTTTCTCCTTCTACCAAAGCGTATATGGCCGGAACAGTGTGAGGAATGTGACCTTTCCCAGTTCGCTGATTCAACTTGTGCTGCGGCAGATGTAGAAATTACTGACAAGCAACATGTCCCGGGTGAAGCTTTCATTGATGTTGAAAGATTTACATCTTGGACAAGGTTGTGGCGAAATACCTGTTTGGTATTGCGCTTCATTGGCAATTGCCGCAAGCGTAAAATTGACCGAATGTCCGGGCCTATCACTGTTGATGACAAGATCCAAGCAGAACATGGTTTGATCAAGTTGTCCCAGTCGGCTCTTTTTGCCAATGAGATTGCGAATCTGAGTATGGGCAAGGCTGTATCCTCAAAGAGCAGTCTTAGAAAGTTGAGCCATTTTTTAATTCTGATGGCCTGTTACTGTTGCGGTCACGCGGTCGAATTGGTAAATCGACGTTGGCGTACAGTTCCAAGTACCCGATTATTCTTAGTCCCAAATCAAGGATCACGCGATTGATCATTTTGAGGAATCACCGGCTTGTGTTCCATGAAGGCATTGATTAATTTTGTAACCACATGCGGCAGAATGGATTTTGGATCCTTAAAGCGCGCTCCACTATCAGCAGAGTCCTTAGATCGTGTCCATGTTGCCGAAGCCAAAGCCCCCAATGATGGCTGATTTACCGCAAATCAGACTTCTTGGTGGCACCCCAGTGTTCAATGCGTTCGTAATTGATTACTTTGCTCCAATCATAGTTACGCAATTCCGGAAATCGCAAAAGCGCTACGGTTGTTTGTTTGTGTGTTTAACTACCAAGGCCATCCACGTTGAGATAGCTCAAAGTTTGGAAACCGATTCGTTCATCCTTGCGCTTCGTCGTTTCATTGCTCTGAGAGGTCGCCCAAAAATCATTTACTCCGATAACGGTACAAACTTCGTTGGTGCCGAACGCAAACTCCGAAGATGTATTGAGAAATGGAATCAGTCTAGAATTTTTGGCCAGCTATTGCAGCAAAATGTTGAGTGGCATTTTAACCCCCCTAGTGCGCCTCACTTCAATGGTTTAGCTGAACGACTTGTTTAGTCGTGTACTGGTTCCCTTATAGTCCGCCGGGGTAACTATAGTTAACCAGGTGGGTTGTTCGTGGAATTCGGGCATCCTGCCGCGAGTCTCCCAAAACTAGAAACATCATGTGACCGGCTATCATTGGCTGGCCCTTATAGGGCCTGTATATAAACCAGACCACAGGGCGCCCATCTGAGAGAGAGAGCTAGACAAGGAAGAACTTCAGGGCAAAAAAGGGAAAACATACCAAGGCCGTTTAAAAAGACCTCTCGAGTTTTTTAAATCTTCCAAAATAAAGAACGAGGGTAAGTCCAAAGAATTGCGTGATTATCTTCGTGGTCGGATGACCTTGCCATTAACATATATAAGGGGAAGGATCTCTGGAGACAGACAGTCGAGCATCTGACCTCTGGGAGGCCGTGGACATTTCCCCTCCAAAAGTGACGGCTCGGGGCGGTTCACGCCCTGTACGTTACAGTCGTCAAAACGCTCACCGGTGAAGTTTTGCTCACCGTGGCTGCAGAGGCGGAATAATTTTCCATTATTTCCGTTAGTGATGATGTCGATGACTTGGAGACCCTTACACCCAACCACTTTCTGCTCGGCCAGACTTGCGAAAACCTGCCCCCTTGTGTTTTTTATGGAAAGGAAATTTCCATTGGGCGACGTTGGCGCCAGGCCCAAGCTTTGACCAATAAACTTTGGGAGAGATGGTACAGGGATTACTTGCATACCCTCATGAATAGGAAAAAGTGGTCTACTTCCCGTAAAAACCTTAAAATTGATGATCTGGTCTTGATTTGTGACTTTGACCGCCCTTGCGGTAGTTGGTTGCTAGGGAGAATAGTTAAGGTTTTTGCCGGCTCAGACGGTGTAGTCAGAGTCGCTGAGGTCAAAACAAAATGTGGGCATATAAAACGACCAATTGCCAAGTTGGTGTTAATGAGAAGAGCCTGTCTCCGGCGACCATGACAACCACGAGGACCGCGACTTCGATTTCGAAACGTAGATATCAGAACAAGTAAGTTGTTGGCAACCAGTGTTCAAAGACACGTTTCAAAGATGGCCGAGTCTAGAGAATGAGTTAGTAACTCTACCACCCCCATGGCAAGAAAAAAGTGACAGGCATAACGCATACTTCTTTTTGCCACGGGTAAAACTGGTATGCCATGTCGAAAATGGTAAATAAATCTCCCGAACTTCATCATACAAAAATCTCGAGTGAGGACCCCTACCCCCCCCCCCCCCCCAACCACTACAACCTGATATTGTAACGATGTTGATTCGATAATATGGACCAACTGTTGACTACACAAGGCTGTTTCGATCGAATGTAACAAACCCTCCTCTCTTTGATATCCATTTCAACCACTAAAATTGAATTTACAGGAACTTTGAAACGAAATAGATACCATTGCGTCCCCAGACATTGCCGTCTACGATGAAGACGTCCGTTCTCCTTCTCCACCACCAAGGAATCCCGTCTCCCGATCGTTTATGGAGTCCATGGGAGATTCTCCTCTTCCAGCAAAGACGTCCGCTCGTGTAGATTTGCAGAAATCACTGACTTTAAGTATTGTTTACTTCACCCATGTTAAAGACTAATTGCTCGATTTTATGCCTTAAATATTGGTGATACTTTAAGTATTGTTTACTTCACCCATGTTAAAGACTAATTGCTCGATTTTATGCCTTAAATATTGGTGATACTTTAAGTATTGTTTACTTCACCCATGTTAAAGACTAATTGCTCGATTTTATGCCTTAAATATTGGTGATATTGTATTAAGCGCTAAATAATTAGCTTTATAATCATAAAAGCCTATAAACTAATGCATGAAGCAAACAATTTGTATTTTTTGCTTGTAATCAGTCACAATGGATCTTATTTTTCAGGCTGCTCGAAATAAGAGAGCTTCATGTACCATGACACGCCGTGATGATGTCAACTCCGATGAAGCCGTCCGTTCTCCTACTCCACCACCACAACGCCGCAGCTTGCAATCTTCAAAGTGTGGTTCTTCTGTCCCAGCAAGAACGTCATCTGTACTTGACTTTCGGGGATCACCAAAGGTAAGATAGAAAAAAAATTACTAATTTAGCGGGATGGCCCATGAAGTGGTGTTTGTGCATCTATGTATTTAAGGAAGGAGGGAGTGTTCTAATTTCACATCTCCCTTTCCCCCAAATTACTCGGCTAGAACAGGAAACGTACCGACCGACAGACAGACGAACGCTGCATTTGACAGTACATCCCACACCCCAAAAAGTTTGAGTGGTCAAGAAATGAACTACATAAGAATTTTACTAAAATTAACATGATTTTAATTTCGTCAACATTTCAGACAAATCGTCGAGTTGTAGCGCCATTCATCACTCATCCTGTCGATGACATCTCGGATGGTGACGTTCCTTCAGCTTCATCTTCTTCTGTCCGGCGATCAGGAAAGGCTGGTTCATCCATGGGATCTGCAGCAGAAAGGAAACTTTCCCATGCAGCTGAAGTAGTTGAGGTAGAGAAGGAGCGGGTAGAAGTTGAGAAGGCTGTGCATCTTTTGGAGGTACTAGTCACGAAAGCGGAGGAATATTGTTCGGAGGATTTTGGTCCAAAACGGAAGGAACACAGGTCTAGACCGTCTTCATTTGCTGTACTGGAAAATATGGGCAAAGGAGAGTGATTCCTTCATGGGAAACTTGTTAACACTGCCGAAATATTACGGACAATTGTGCCTGGGTTCTACACCTGCCCTAGGTGACTGAGTTGTAGCCTACTACATGTGTAACCTGTGTGAGATATATAATTGCTTATCATAGTTTTTTTCTTCAAAACAATCATGTGTTATGGTAGATATCATAGTTTTTTTCCTCATGTGTTATGGTAGATCTACAGAATTTTGTTGTTTAACCGTTGTTGTGGCCAATCACACATATTTCTCCCAAGCAGTAATTGGTGATGGTTCGGTTGTTTATTTGGCAATAAAATAAGTAAAGCACCTCCATCTGTTTTTCCATCTTCCAAATGTTCGTTCAATGATGCTTCGAACTCGCCGGTGGTGAACGTTATATCGTCTATCTGCAGCATCTTCTGGGTGGGATACAGGGGTCATTAGGTAGGGTCTGAGAGGATAGGCACTGTCACCTAGCAGGTATCCACCATCATCCAGTAGTCCACGTTCCATCTTCGCCTTTAAGCTGCAGTTACACCAGATAAACGCATCGTGTGTGGCACCTGGCCAACGGGCACCGATATTAGTGAATTTCAAGTCATGCGAACAGACTCCTTGCACATTTATGGCATGTCGCTGTTTCCTGCAGATATAAGACGCCTCGTTTACGGAGGGACACTTAATTGGAATAAGTGAACCATCTATACAGCCGACGACATTCGGAATCCGATGGCGTTCATAGTAGAAACCCTCTTTCTCACGCTCTTGCTCGGCAGCCGTTCGAGGAAACACTATAAACTGCTGTACTTTAGCTTCTAAAGCAGAGGAAACTCTGGTCACAATCCTTGATATGGTTGGTTGACTCAAGCCACTAGCCATGTCCCCATTAACAAGTTGAAAACTGGTAGCAAAAAATCTGAGTGCAACACAGACCTGGAGAGTTGCTGGTACTGCACGTGATCGCATGGTGGCTGGGGCAATCTCACCTGCTAACAGGTCGATGATTTCAAGGAGGACTGGTCGAGTCATCCGGTACCGCTGATGTAAATCTACGTCATCGTAGACGTCGAGTGGTTGTAATCTGTCTCTAAACACACGCTGCCGCCGTAAAGCCCGTCTGGCCTCAACCTCTTCCAATAAAACCAACGCAGCTGCCATGATTGTAGCGTACAAGTGTTTCAAGCTATTTACGAAAACTCAACGAAGCCTAAAACACCTCACGTAATTCTAGTAACCCGTTACGAGGTCGATTGAAGTAACGAGTGCTTTGTGAATATGACGCAAATCGATAAAAGAGCGGTGTACGAGTTCGTAAACCAACGTACTCTCTACTATACAACAGTAGAGCATTTCACTGTTGTCGATATCGCATTAAACAGTGAACATTCTACTGTGTGTTTGCTTTTGCGCAACGAAGAATACCATTGAATATTCTGGAATATTGTTGAATGACCACGTGTTGTTAATTTGTACTATATATATCGTTTTTGACTGTAGTCGAATAGATAATCAATCAATAAATCAATTTGAATTTGAAATTTTGACTCTTTTATTTCATTTTAGCAGCGAGGATGGGCGGCTACAGGCGGTATCATTTCCACCAACATGTCACAATAAGAGACCTTTTTCCCCTATGTGCCAAGAGTATGAGGAGTTGGGACGGTTAGGTCCTATCATTCACAGCCACGAGTCACAATCTCAATGGTAACTTTTTGTCTCACGTATGAATGAGTTTGGCAGTGATCATGGGTCGGGGTCATCATTCCCAGCCACGAGTCACAATCTCAATGGTAACTTTTTGTCTCACGTATGAATGAGTTTGGCAGTGATCATGGGTCGGGGTCATCATTCCCAGCCACGAGTCACAATCTGGTAAATTTTTGTCTCACGTATGAAGTTTGGCAGTGATCATGGGTCGGGGTCATCATTCCCAGCCACGAGTCACAATCTGGTAAATTTTTGTCTCACGCATGAAGTTTGGCAGTGATCATGGGTCGGGGTCCCATCATTCCCAGCCACGAGTCACAATCTGGTAACTTTTTGTCTCACGTATGAAGTTTGGCAGTGATCAGGGGTCGGGGTCCTATCATTCACAGCCACGATTCACAATCTGGTAACTTTTTGTCTCACATATAAAGTTTGGCAGTGATCAGGGGTCGGAGTCCTATCATTCACAGCCACGATTCACAATCTGGTAACTTTTTGTCTCACATATAAAGTTTGGCAGTGATCAAGGGTCGGGGTCCTATCATTCACAGCCACGAGTCACAATCTGGTAACTTTTTGTCTCAGATATAAAGTTTGGCAGTGATCAGGGGTCAGGGTCCTATCATTCCCAGCCACGAGTCACAATCTGGTAACTTTTGTCTCACGTATGAAGTTTGGCAGTGATCAGGGGTCAGGATCCTATCATTCACAGCCACGTGTCACAATCTGGTAACTTTTGTCTCACGTATGGGCCCACTCATTGTTAATTCAAGAAGCGGATAATAGACGGCGAAAGCATCTGGCCAACTGTGAACTGTCTACTGTGTAAGCGGAAAATGGAGACAGTGAAGAGTTCACTATTTTGTGCGGAGCATGCTCTGTATGTTGACCGCATCCCAAAAGGACCTCGGATCCGTTGTTTGCATCTCGTCAAACACTAACATCTTATTTATGGAATAAATACACTCCTAGAACCTTAGTCGTCGGTCAAACCGTGACCTAGCGTCCTTATGCCTAGTACTTTTCACAAAGGCCCTTTCTTTCTTTGTTACATCATACCATAATGCCGAGAATTCGTTGTTGCAATACAGTTTGCAGTGTCTCTGCAATTTCTTTGACTTAGGGCCAACATCAACAAAACGCAGGTGTGAGACCATCTCGGAGATTATTGCCTTAAACAAATTATCATACACCTCATCTACACGTTCTTGTTCTCTCCGAGCCGTCAAAACATTATTAAGAATCTAGGGATTAGGTTGCCGATCGAAAAAACACCTTCTACTTGCCCCTTGATTGGCATCTTAATTCGCCCACCACAGTCTAGTATCATGGTAGCTACAGAGTGATCAGGGCATTACTTCTCTCACCTAACAATCGACTCAAATCTAATTCTTCAACAAAATCAGATATGAGGTCTACTTTACAGCCAGTACACCTCCCAATCGAGTCTTGTGACAGTATTAGATTTGCCACTAGTAGACACGAATGTAAAATTATTATATTCTGGGTTAACTCTACCATTTGCCACCCAAAATCGAATATCCTTGAGGAATCAATGAAGAGACTTCCCTGCTCGTTTCGGGCAGTGTCCAAATATCTACGAGGTGGCACAATGGGTGAGGTCAAATCTCAGAGTTAACTCTACACCTAGATTATCCAAGTGTAATCTCTGTGAAAAGTGTTAACCTGAACCCTAGACACCAAGTTCAGGTTAACACCTTGGTGACACCTGAGTTACACCAAGATTACACTTGAATAATACTTTCCTAACACCTTCTAGATACTTTACTTCTACATGGGCAAGGTGCCAAGCCTGGCACATGTCAGTGGTAAATAATCCATGCCACAGTTACATAATGATGTTAGTTTCACTTGGTTTCCTGGTTGCACAGGTCTGGCACTTTGCCCATGTTGAAGAGAGGTTGAATTGGACTATGCGTAGATCTTAAGTGTAAGTCTGTCATCTGAGCAGTCATCATGGACGGAAAGGGGAAGAAACGCTTCCAGTGGACACTCGAGAAGAGGATGCAAACTCTTGAGTACATGATTGATCACCATGAGGCATTTCGTCGTGCCAAGAAGAATGCTCTGGTCCAGGAATTTTATGCAGCAGTAGGGAACCACGTTGGTACCCACGCCGAAGTGGTTGAAAATATGCTTAAGAACCTAGGGAAGGAATATCGAGATGCCATCAAGACACAGCAGGCTTCAGGGGCTGCAACAGATGATATGCACCCTGGTTTAAAACTCAAGGACTCTCGTGAATTATTTGAACTTTTTGACTCTTTCCATCGACTTTATTATCCGAAGGGCGGGGCAGCCAGACCTGCAATTGTTATGACACCAACCGGCATCACTAGGCCAGGATCTGCAACGAACTCCCGTCCCCAAACCCCTAGCGATGAAAACTGCAGCATACCAGATGACCGCGGTGTTGTCATCAGCTCAGATAGGAGTACTCCATCCCCTTCGACATCAAGGTCTGGAACGCCAACTGTTCAGGCAGGAACCGATGCCAGTACCAGTGCCGGAAAAAAACGTCCTGCTTCACAAATGATGCCCCCGGTGACCACAGGAAAGAAGGCCAGGGACGAAAGTGATTTCATGAACTCTTCTGTGCAACATCAAGAGCAAACTTGTGACTTGATGAAAGAAATCAGGGATACGCTCCGTGAACTTGTGTACGAGATTCGTTTATTCCGTGCTGCTGTGTTGGAGGAGAGAGGAATAACCATTATTGAACAATTACCTGATACCGACTAAATTACAGGCCCTACTAACCCGCTCAATACCGGATTTTTCAAGCACCGAGTCCCGTCATACAGACAAGACTCTTTTTATGCAATTAATTACCATGATTGCTGAGTGAACAACATTTTATTGATGAAAACAGTTACAGAAACTGCGATTTGTCACGCTAACAGCAAGGAATTAGTTTTAGTTAATTTTATAGATGGCTCTTTATAGTGGTGGCTTGATCTATACTATACCCACAAAACAGAGAGGTACAATTGTTGTGTGATAACAGACTATTTTGTTTCTTCAGTTCTAGCCATGACTATTCCATCATATTTTTGGTTCAGGAGTTGTTTACAAGTAGTGACATGCCACAGATTGGACAGCCAAGTAGGCTTCTCTTTCAGTTACTAAATTGGGGATACTAAGAATAAGCAATCATTTTCAGTTATTTTACTTTTGTCTTTGTCTTTCACATATGGTTCAAGCCAAGAAATTGGTGTAAAGGTTGTGTAACACGCATGTTGCTACAGTGCATTTTGATGGAAAAACAGGGCCATATTTCGCAGCGTACCTATTCTCTTTTAGCTGATTGATCCTCCATATCAGTTCAGTACATCCGATAGACCTCTCAACTATTTGACGGAGTCGAGTGCATCTGTTGTTAAAATCTAGTTGTTCCTGTCGAAGATTATTTCCAGTAAAAGTAATCAGCACAGATCGGTGCAGGTTCCTGTAGGCAGGATCACCAAGCATAACATACTCCTCTGGAAGTTGATCAAGGAAGTCGAACAATTCTCGAGACCACTCGGCCGCTGTTTTGTCGTGCGTCGATCCAGGTACTCCGCTTATAACGTGTCTTACCCTGCCAAATCGATCTACAACGTACTGCACGTTGATGGAGTCGCAACATTTCCCCGGCCTCCCACAGTAATACGCATCACCAGCCCTATCAGGCTTTTGGATTTTCACAATAACGCCGTCTATGAAAAGAATCACTTGCCGCTCAACTCCGTCGATATCAACCAGAGGCTGGGCCAGTTGATCAAACTCATCCTGCTCAGGGAATGAAATATGACGCGCAGCTATGTCAAAGAAAAAGTCAGAAACCTCAGTCACATGTAATATTGCAGTTGGCTTAGCATAACCAACAGCATAACCGACCTGTCTGTGAAAGCCTCCTGAAGCGAGGTAGTGCAAAAAAGTGTTCATTCTTCTTGAAGATGTACTTGCGTTGACTTGGCCATTCCCCTGGTGATTAGCCTGCCTCCATCCATGAAAATAATCAACAAGGTGATCAAATTGTTCTTGGTTGAGCCTCATATGCCGCTCAATCGGTTCTCCACTGTAGGCAGGCGTTCGAATAAAGTTCTCTGCTCTTCTATTATGTCTTAGGGCAACAACTTGAAACATAGGAATCGCAAACATGGCTGCCTTTGTAACTCTGAGAATTGACCTCTCACAGGTGTTAACCTCCAGGAGGTTAACACCTGATGTACACGATCTGTAATGCATTTTCTTAACACTTGGCCACTTCCTCAGATTAAGGGAACACCTGAGCGATCAAAGTGTTCCCTAGGTGTCTACCAAGTGTTAACTTAGTGTCAACTCGGTGTTAAGAAAGTGTTAACTAGGAGTCAAGTGAGGAGGTCAAATCTCGGGGTTTTGGAACACTTTCTTAACACCTGGTGTTAACACTTAGTAAACTCTGAGATTTGACCTCACCCAATGTCTTCTCTATCAATGACGTCACTGAGGTTACCAATTCTTGCATTATAGTCACCTCCGAGCACAATACAGTCTGCGTACTGTAGCTAAACGGATATATTTTGGTTATGAGATGCGCGAAAAATTCTGTTGCATCACTTCTACTCGAGTTAGAAGGAGGTAAATAACATGCGAATACAACGAACGTAAAGTCAGACAGTTCGTTTTTTCCAAGACCAAAATGCCATCGACTGATTTATTGCCTATGCTTATATCAAAAGCGTTCACTAAACAGTTTTTTACCGAAATCCCCACACCTCCGGATACATGCGGGACATCCTTGTGGATACAAGTCCACCGGTGGTCAAACCACTTGTAACCATCTACCTCAATCGTATCACCAGTGAGATGGGTTTCGTTCAGACAGAATATGTCATTATTTATGTGGTTTATTATTTTGCAACGTAATTGTTTTCTAATGTCTAGCCATTTATATTCCAGTTCGACACTGATAGCTTCAGGGCTGGGGAATGTACTAGCTTTGATTACCTCCCCGCATAAAATCACGGCAGCGGCTACCGATTAGCGTCATCACTGTAACTCCTATGGCGAGCCAAAGCGGAATTTATTCAAGACTGTGGAATTACTATTCAAGAAGTTAAATATATGTTCAAGACCAAAATATGTTCAACCCTGATGTCCAACCCTTGAACATTTTCAACACATGAATACAACAAGAGGCCCAAGGGCCTGGCGCTCAGCTGAACTGGTGAACAGGAGGGAGGGCAGGTGTGTTGATGCGGTCAAATGTTTGGGATGGTGTTAGTTGCACTGAAGAAAAGACAACAACAAAGAGTTGGTAAACAAAATAAACTTTATTGTTCTAGATTGACCTGCCCAGCAGGTGATTGGAATTTACTCAAAAAGGTTGATTGAAATTAAGAAAATCACATGGGAATCAGATATATTCATGAATATATTGTAAAAGTAAAAAAAAATACACGGGAATCCCTGATCAAGATGGTGCTATGGAATAGAATAGATACAAGGCGAGTCAATAAAAAGGTAATCCGAGATTAAATGTGCCATGTTTAGGAAGAAGGTTTTGGTTTAAATTATGGTTGCTTGTGAAAGTAGTAGCTGGTTAGTTTTGGATAACCTTCTTTATGAGTTGCCTTAAATAAAACACAGACATGTAAAAAGCATGATATTTTGATACGTACAAATGAATGTTTTCAATTACAGGCAGTGTTAACATAAATAGACTTATTGGATTAGGCAATAGATTTTGAGAGCTTTATTGGATTGCACGGAGGCAATAGGTCTTGGATTGCCTGGATGCAATCAACATTTTTCCAATAGGTGCGACCCTGATGGGGAGGCAAACTCAATATTACAACAGCCACCAAATTCAGCGAAGACAATGGGTATCAGCACCTAGTATCTGAAAATAGAAAACAAATTATGAATGATTCATCATTCATCAGTCACTACTTTATATCTTGATACAAACAGCTGTACAATCACTACGCCTACATGTAGATAAATCTTTTTTTTTCAAAAAAATTTAAAATAGATAACAAAGTAGACAGCAGACACCACTCCCTAGTTTACATTCTTCAACTTGTCTTCAGAATCACAACCTTGCAAGTCACAACCTTGTCTCAACATGCACAACCTGTCTCAGAGTCACAACCTCATCTATGGACAACCCGTCTCTCCGAGTCACGAACTCGTCTCTACATGTCTTGGAGTTAAATGTCCAACACAGGCCCACTGGAAGGATTTATAGTGGATACACTCTGCGCTCATCCAGGAAAATACATACTATTAGGCCTATGTCATTTATGGTACGCATAGGTTACTCGAAAGCGAAGACAAAATATAATAATTGAAATAAATCCAAGGGGAGACATACCCTAGTAGGCCTAGCTGTAGCACAGCATCAGAACAAATCAAATGTCTGTCAGTGAGTGTAGACTACCGAATTCCTTACAAACTACCAACCATGCATCACACTGTGCATGATAATGAACCACTGGCACTTGATTATTAAACGCATATTTGCATATTTAACGCAATCTAAACGTTTTTCGACCAGCATCACAGAAACATGACAGACTTACCTCGCACTTCAGAAGTGAAGATGGCGAAATACACCATAACATAGAAATGCGACGAATCGATTTTAGAAATATAAATTATTGACGAAACTCTCAGACTAGGTTTAAAAACCTGCAAATAGAAACAAAATAATATAATTTCCGATCCTAGCATTGTGTCTTGCCCATAGGTCCCAATGGTAAGCCATTTTTTCATATTTTCCTATTTTCTGTTGTTTTATTGTTATTGACAGAAGCGACCCATTATTGAAGAAGGGAATTCTGTTGACGTCATTAGCGGGAAATTCCTTCTAATCAGCGCTAATTCATACAATAAAACAGCGATTAGATAGCAATAACGTCTACCATTGTGGTGTTTACTACCAACAACACCTTGTGCTTGCTTACATTAAAAAATCTGAGCCATATTGGGCGAAATCATCGTCTAAAACTTCGCGAATCGAGAGCTCATATGCCCAGACCGAGAATAAACCCTGAATGAGCAGAGTAATAGTAGTTCCCCGCGAATTTTGAAAACCACTTGGCTTCTTGCCAATTACATAACATGTGATAACACCACTTAAACTTGGTCGAAATTTGAAATCCTTTGGTGATAATTATATGCAAATCTTTGTCTTTCAGGGGAAATGAGCTGTTGTTTGTCCAATGAATAATTCATGAGAAATTGCACTATTTCAACTTGACGCTCCGATTGCCGTAGAATGCTTATTTGTAGGCGCATCGCTCCAATTTTTTGTGTCAACGTACCCTTACTCCTGATGTACACACACGCCAATTTGAGGGCCTCTAGCTCTTCTCAATTCAAAATGTGCACCAGGTGTTTAACGGACGGACCGATGGATGGATGGATGGACAGACGGACGCCACTGAACAACATATTTGACAAGCTCGGCTGACTGAGTCAGCTGAGCTAAAAAGTTGTAAAATCTCATATATGAAAATATAATGCATTCTTGAATACTTTTGTTCAACCTTGAATCAAATATTGTCAACATTCAAGACTCACGTGACCATATCCAAGACGCACGTGACCACGAAATTGATGACGTAGACCCATGGTACTTCTGATGCGTTGCGGAGCTCGAATTCTTCGCACGAGGTTTAACGAGTTTTACAAAACTAAACAGACACACGACTGACAGTGACAGAAGAAGAATCCTTATAATGGACAAGGAGAAGCTAAATTTACTGGCTCATGCCAGTAATTTCGAAGATCTCTTGCGGGATCTTCGAAATGATGTTTATAATGTGTGCCATGCACGCCACTACCGGTAATTCAATCATGTCATTAAGCGCAACGCATCAGAAGTACCATGGGTTCTACGTCATCAACTTTTTGTATTCATGTTTTGAAAATGTTCAAGGGTTGGCCATATTTGATTCAAGGTAGACAATATTTGATTCAAGGTTGACAATATTTGATTCAGGATTGAACATATTTTGGTCTTGAACATATATTTATCTTCTTGAATAGTAATTCCACAGTCTTGAATAAATTCCGCTTTGGCTTGCCATAATATCCCTCTATCGCTGGCAGATGGGCGGTCAAAAGGTGCCTGGTTTTTATCCTCGTCTTCTGGCTGCTTGGCATATTCCCCAATAAGGCACCCGCTACCTGTAATTCTTAACTTCTCGCCATCAGGAATTTCTTTTAATATCTGCCGAAAGTTAAAGTCAGTCAACCGCTCAGCATGGGACGTGGCGCTCTTAACCCTTTCAGGACGAGTCTCGCAAAATTGCGAGCATCGCAATACCTCCGTTCTGGACAGGTCTTGCAGAAATGCGAGATTGACGATCTTTTCACTACATCGGTTTTCCAGTCATTTCTAATGCCAATCCGCATTTTTTAACTGCTCGGAGGGGATTTCCGACCTTCTGGGGAATTACCTTTTCCATTCATGCCAACTTCATAGCGATTCTTGCAAAGCCGATATTTTACTTTCAAAACTTTGATTTTGGACGAAAAAACTTGAAAAATATCCAGACCAGAGAGCGGAGGTTTAGGAAAAAAATATTCAGTCCTGAAAGGGTTAAGACGTACGTTTTTGAAGAGTCAGGGTTATCTTTGAGCTTGTTTTTGGCCCTAAGGACTCTGATTTTATCAGAAACCGATGTGATGCGCATCTTAACAACTCCAGCTTTATTAAACCTGGTCTTGGTTCTCATGCATTTAACACACTTGACATCACTTAGCTCTAGCCAGACACACAGCAGACTCTCGACACTTACGGGTAGTTTTTCATCTGCGTCATCCGGTAACCCAATCGCAATGACAGACGCTTCCGGTCAAAGTCTTTGGCCTTGGGACAAACCACTGGTGTAGCCTCTTCTATTCGATCTATACAACTGCTAATTTCAGCATACTCAATGTCTAAATAGTGTCTCAAATCTTTACTACTACTAATAATGCTATCTTTTACCTCCTTCAGAGTATCGTCAATGCGGTCTGTCCTACTTGCTCAAACATTTTTCTGGTCTTCTCTTAAATTGCGTAACTCTGTATTAAAACAAGTCTCTGATCGACAGGTTCCCCGGATCTGCCTTAGTAGCCACCAATCTACTTCATTTAAACTGTCCATTTTATTTCGATCAGTTCACACAACTTTTAATTCAGGGCTTCCTAAACCTTTCCTGTGGTGATCTCTGATCAGTCTTACAATAAGCCCCAGCCTGCCTCGGTGTATTAATCGCTTGTTGATCTTTTGTTCCCCGACTCATCATGCGGAACGGACGGTACTTTCCTTGTCTGTATGCAATATATGTTCTAAACACACTGCTTGTTTTACTAAACAAAGCCGCTGTCTAATTTGGCCAGAAACCCTTCAGCATGTTCAGCTAAAAAGAGAGAATAAAACCCCCTTTGGTCAATTCTACCACAAGCTCATTGGCTCGTTGCTGCTGCTGTTTACCAAATAGACCTTGTTAATCACAACGTTTCAAAAGAAAAACTGGGTTATAAAACTCGGACCAAAAGAACAGCTTAGCTCCAAACCGCCGCCATTTTTGGTTGTATCTTTGCTAGGAGTACCTACCATAAAAATATCGAGATAAGCGAAATATTGCACTATTTACTTTTTTTAGTCTTGGCCCGCTGGTGGCCAAGTCGAGAATTAGATCGGACCGAAATTCGATGTCAAATATTATATGACATAGGGATCATGTGTACCAAATTGCAAGTTAAGAAACGTGCCATAGTTACACTCAAACGGCCCATTTACGCCATTTGACCTCTATGACTATGTAAATTACGTCAAATCAAAAACCTGTATTATATTATATAATATAAGGAATGTGCCACTGTTTTTGAAACAGGATACAGACGACGACAACGACTGTCGACGGACAACAGACACAGTGCTATTGTATAGACTCCCCTATGGTGAGCCAAAATGCCCAACTGGTCACGTCAACTGTCATTGTTGACCATTTATATTCTATATTGTGTGACTTGAAATGCAAGTTGGTTTACATATGTAAGGTTTTACCAAGTCAAACTTTACACAGTTGGAATTAACTTATGAAACAAAAATTCCATTGGTATGGTAGATTATAGCTCTTGGTATAGTATGGGCATTTGACTTTTTTTCCCTTTGGGTGCTTATATCAAGGCGATTTTGTGTGATTTGTAAAGTGCTGAAATCCTAAGTAAGAACCTGATATTGTTCCAAACAAAGACTCAGGTGTATGGTACAAGGTTCATATTACTGATTTGGATCATAAAAGTCATTGGAATTTGTCATTTTAAGCATAAATTCAGCAAAAAAGTAGATTTTATAATACTTTTCCTTGGTGCAATTGGGGGTGAACATCCAATAGAACAGCTAGTATTAACCACTTGTGAACATAAGTTGATCATTTCATGAGGGCTTTTAAATTCTCTGTTGGTCACAGTCGTCATTTACCTTTGTCTGCTTTGGTGAGCAGTGATTATGTAATACCAACCAACTTGTTTGTACTGGACTGGTTTTCATTGATGAATTGGTTCTAGTGGAGAAGATGCATTAAGTTACACACCATAACGGTAGCCTACGAGAATTTGATTTGACCATGGTCACTTAGAAATGCAGCTATTGCCTTCATGTGTTTGACTGACACCTGCATCTTCTGATGCACAAGTCAGTGTACAATGCAGAAGGTAGAGGGTGGCCCATTTTGTGTCCAGGGGCCGGTCTCAGTTCTTGAAGAGATGACTGACTGTAGACATGCAGAAGGCAATGACAAAAGTTTTACCACACAGTGATGCCTTTTTCCCTAGTCGAACCATAGTGGCTGTTATCTGTCAATGGCCAGGGATGTGATACACATTGGTAAGACATCAAGGAATACAAGGTACCATGTTACACGGAGAAGCCAAGTTGCTTTCACTCGCACTATTGTTGATTTCACATGTTTCTTATTTGTGATGGATATATTACAACTTATAAGAGATATGTGATCAATCCGTGTTTCTTGCAATTTGGTGAGTTAACATATTTCTTTGACTTTTATTTGAATGGGCCCCATCATCCACCACACATAGAATGGCTTCCCTTTGTGATATAATTTGCATTCATGTAACCCTAAAAGGACTTTTATCCGCGATCACTCTATAACTTATAATCTCATTTTATGAAATATTTGGAAAAAGGCGTGCCATAGACGTCATGATGATGACCAATTCTGAACTTTGTCAACACCCACAGTATGATTCCATAGCAAAGTGAGTGATTTTCTTAATTTTGGCATTTGGATGTTATGGAGCATAAAAGGGAAATGGCCCCTTCATCACATCTAGCTCCAGGGATATTACTTGATTCCTGTGGAAACCAGTCCACTGAGGGTCAATACTAGTAATTCAGACCCTATTCTTTCACATTTTTAAGAAACTAGCCAAGCATGACCCATAATAGAGAGCTGGACTACCTCAATTCATAATTGACTCCAAATGGGCAGGCGGTATTTGCACCACGCCACCACGGGCACCACGCGACCACCACGCCACCACGCGAACAGGCGGAGCGATCATAATGACGATATCAAAATAGCGGTCGATTTATTGGATCATGGTTTCTTGGAACAATTATAGATGGCGTTGGCTGCTATCCTAGCTTCTCTGATGCCCGTTCTTGGGATTATTGGAATAAAGGCGTACGCCAACTACGGAAATACGTACTGAATTACCGTTGAGTAACTAGACCTACTCCAACTGACGACAGACCTGCAAAAACCATACGAGTACGAGTGGGTTATATAGTCTCCCTTTAAAGGGGTGGCCGTTCGTTTGGGTGGGGTGGGTTGGGGGGGGGGGAGGAGTTAGATTTATCACTCACTCGAACACGTGTGCATAGTTTCAACATACTGTTGTGTGAGAGACCCTTATTGGCGACTTTGTGTAACTTTATCTTGCCTACCTAGCTGTTGCCTATAGTTTCCCATTAAAGGGGGACTATGTAGGAGCAGGGGGTCAAATTGGCCAACTTTAGCTGACTTATAAACAGAGTAAGGGCATTAGGTCTTATTTGATTCATCACTGAATGTATCCCTGTTACAGGCGTGACTAGGTTAGGACAAACTGTGAGAGGTGAGAGACTCACTGGCTACTTTGTGTAACTTTATGTTGCCTACCAAGATGCTGCCTATAGTGCCCCTTTAATGGACATGTCGACCACCGCCTGGAACAACGCCGTCGCCATCTATTAACACGCGGGTCACGTGAGGGTCTGGGCGGCGATTATCAAAGTGGGTCCTACGAGCGACCAAAAGGTCCCCAGTAGCGATCGCGCTCTCCGAATGCATATGACCTAGGGCAGAATGTTCAAAATCAATGGCCTTATATGAAAGTTAATGCAGTAGTCATCTTTAAATTCCTGAAAAATCACCCGGACTTTTAAAACTGGGGACTATACTGACTTTCAAATGACTGTAATACGTCTACGATGTATAAGCCTGGGCCCATATTGCTATTCATGAAATCCCATCAAACAATAGAACAGGACTTTTAAATAGTGGACTATATTTACTTTCACACCAGTGTCACAGTCTTCATAGTGTTTAAAGGGACGCTCTAGGCAGCAGCTATGTAGGCAAAATAAAGTTACACGAAGTAGCCAATAGGGGTCTCTCACCTCTCACAGGACGTCGAAACTATTCACACATGAGACAATACACCTACAGGCAAGATGAGCCCGTCAGGTATTTGAAATCACTGAACCATTGTCGAACAATAGGGCGGGACCTTTAAAACAGGTCACAATATTTACTTTCACATCAGTGTACCAAATAGGCCTTCAATGCATAAGCGCGCGGCGTACATGCCGTACAGGGTTAAAACGAGTTAAGCGAATAAGGAGCTGGTATTTTGAACCGGGAAATGGGTCAGAAAGGGTTAAAGTCACTGATAGTTGAATCGCGAGCTTGGTAGGAAAGGGTTAAAACCACCAAGTTGAGTTATCGGACTGTGGAGGGTTAATATTTGAAAGAAATTTGAATTGGGAACTGGGAAATGCTTAGCCCATTTCGTACCCAAACACACCATGTTTCAAAATGGGTACGAATAACGAACTGGGAACTGGGAACTGGGAACTAGGAGCCAACTTCACAGGACCTTTACCGGGGACAAGTCTCTGTACAACACGAATTCGCAATAATAGGTCTCCGATCTATACTTTCTCCGCAGTGACAGTATTGTGATAACAATAATGGTGTGTAAGATCTCTCATGACAAACGGTTGGACACGGATGTATAGCGGCTTAATAATAGCCCTGCTTTTTGCGAATGCCATTAACAAGTAATAAATACTCGTAAATCCCGTCAGCGAAATTTTTTTCTGCAGGATACTTCTGCCATAGTGTACATCTGACAGCCAATCAGAATTCAAGGCAAGCACGTGTCTTTGTTGACATCATCTTTCCACATGGCGCAATAATGTCAACAATGCCACGTGTTCTGATAATCTTGGAAAGAACAAGTTAGCAAATGGTTAGAGGAGTATATTAGCTAAAATATATTTATTTGCAGTATCTTAACATGTATTTTCATTGTCGTCAATGTCGAGTGGACTGTATTTATTGGACTTGTCTGTTAAAGGCGCACTGTGCTCGGCAAAATAGCCGAGGTTGAATGTTTATCCGTCAACCTAGTTCTGCTGTATATGCATAGGTGGCGCCACCATTCAATTTATTTTCTTTGCTTGTCAAAATGTGTTTTATACAATGGCCCTTTCAACAATGTTCAAACTACCAAAATAGGCCTGATACCTTCAACAAACAGCAGACATCGGATACACTGTCCCTTTAATAATTATCAACATTGGCAACACTGTCAGTGTCACTGCCCCTTAAAATTTCACAAATCGCGAGACATCGGATACACTGTCCCTTTAATAATTATCAACATTGGCAACACTGTCAGTGTCACTACCCCTTAAAATTTCACAAATCAATGCATGCACTGCAATGTAGCGATCAGATCAGCTGATGTCTCTTTTGTACGCATAATATCATCAATTTTACAATGAATCTGTGCAATTCATTCCTAAACACTACGACACAAACCTTGAGTTGAGCATAATTGGGGTCAGACAATGAACTATTGTCACATTCACAGTTGAAGTGGCACTCGGCATGCGACTCGGTATCGTCCATTGTATTTGCATTATCATGCATAAATAAACAGTGTGACGTCAAAGATCGCGCCAATTGTGATTGGCTGTCAGATGTACACTGTGGCAGAAGTATCCTGCAGAAAAAAATTTCGCATCCCGTCAGGCAACAACGCAGTATACCAACATGCCATCTATAATTGGTAGGTGTAACCACAACTCTCAAGTGTCTGTGGTCTGATTAGCCTGGTACCACTGGCCACCGTCAGACGACGCTGTTGTGTTTGACCTATTTTGACTTCAATACAAAACAAACTCGCACAGTGCCGAAATTAAAATTCAATTTCAGACACTGGAATTGGTAAAATTCCGCCATCTTGGATATCGGCATCCTGAGATTCAGGTGTTTTCAACACTGCGTCACCACCACTTCAAACTCCAAAGTCTTATCCAGGCCTAATAAGTGCCACCTTCTTTCATAAAATGGCTTGTTTTATAAATAAATAACAAAATATGATCTTTGTAAATAAAACCCGAGATGTTCTGGTGTGTTTTTACGTGAATTTATTGCAAACTATCAATGCAGCGTGTTCTCGGGCGTAGTGGTGATGCGATAGCCTCTTTGCAATTGTAAAGATTCTTTACATTTCCACATGCGCGGTACTGCTTTTCAAGATGGTGGCAATTTAGCAGTGCTAGAGCCGTTGTTTAGGAACGACATCAGCGCCTCTAGTGTCAAGATTGCAATACAAAAGTCAAAATAGGTCAAACACAACAGCGTCCTCCGACGGTGGCCAGTGGTACCAGGCTATGGTCTGATGGTCTATTTTGATATCGTCATTATGATCGCTCCGCCTGTTCGCGTGGTGGCGTGGTGGTCGCGTGGTGCCCGTGGTGGCGTGGTGCAAATACCGCCTGCCCTCCAAATGGTTGCTGTTCCAACACATGTTTTCCCCTGTTCACATAGCTGCTTTCTGGCCAAGTTAATACTTTTTCCCTAATTTTACATTGATGTTGGAAAATAACGATGCTTTTTATCATGTTAATGTTATTATATGGTTGATCCTATCACTGGCTGCCTTTTGTTTGGCTGCGGCATAATTTTTCTTGCCTTTTTAAGAAACTTCACTTTTTCACATAATTTGTCTAATAAAATCATCAATTCTAAAGAAATTTTCTATCGCACCTACCCTTATTGTATTAGGACCTACAATCTAATTTAACTACATAATTTTTGTTTCAAAACTTATTTCCAACTGTGTAAAATTTGACTTGGTAAAACGTATGTAAACCAACTTGCTAAGTGACCATCCCCTTTTAAGAGTGTAAACTGTCTTTGAGGAATCTCCTATTAGAGAGCTTATAGCAAAACCTATACATCACAACTTTTGCAAAATACGTCATCAAATATGGGACAGATGTTCCCCTCCTAAATCCTACATAAGTCGAATCCTCCAGCCTCAATTAAAATGCCGGGGAAGGTATGGTGGTTCACTCAGATAACATGGTTGCCACAAGTGAAAACACTGTATTAGCTCACATCTAATAACAACTGCCCACAGATAACCACAGATGGAGAAAAAAGCCTGTTTTGTGGGCACTTTTCTGCGTCCAATTCTTATATGCGGGCATTAGCCAAATACAAAACTCATGATAAGACTTATTCTCTATTCTATGCTGTCGTCGTCATCGATCAGCGTCAAGTCTAATACATAATCGTGTTTCTGTATGGGGAGACCAACAAATACAACAACTTTTAGGGCTACAAAAACATACTTTTTCTTTATTGTTTATTCCGCTCTGACTTCAAAACCATTCACATCAGATTTGATGCAGAATTTAAATTTACACCTTGAGCATGTTATCTTTTTTGTCACAGGTAGGGTTCTGGTAGAAAAATGAGTTTCAGATCAATAGTGTGCCTTCAAAATGTAGCTCATAAGTATGAGGGCTGGCGTATACATGGACCTGTATATTTGTTGATTAATCGAAATCAAAACCAAGGTGAAGTCAAACTCTCTAATATTTCACTGCATATGTCGGGACAGTCATCATGACTTTTTTCTGAGGGGTTCAAGACCAAGACTCGTACAATAAGTTGCAACGAAATGTGTACATGCATCGAGTGGATATAATTATTAGTAATAGTTTCAATAATTACATTTAATCAGTTCTAACTTTTCTTTCTGTCACGTTTTTTATACTTTTACTTCTTTTATGTCCTGTTGCTGTCACAATATTACCATCATCAGGTTCACTGAAAGTTCCAACCTACACGATTCCCTTTTTGAAAAACTAATTTCACATGCAGCACTAATGCCGGGCACAGGCTATGACAACTGATCCATACGTTTTCGTTCACATGCCTCCTTGTACGGTGGGTCTATTGGCATCTGGTTGGGGGCATGGTATGTATATACTCTCTCATTGTTCAGCTGGAAAATAAATAGATAAACTTTATCAATTTTAACAACCACAGCGTTGAATGTCCCCCGTCGCTCTCTGGGCCATCTCAAAAAATGTGTAGTTTGAATCCTTGTGGTGATGCCTTCTGTCATAAATAAATTTGAAATGATAAGTATAGTATGTTTAGGTCTTATTGAAATATTGGGGAAAAATAAAATGAAAGAAATGTTAAGACTGTAATTGACAAAAGTTTCTTTCAGACCTGACTGACATTTATGGTCCAGTTAGGTCTTCAAATTCTGGAAAATGTCATGTGTACACAACTGAGATTTCAATGAGGAAAAATTCTTGTGAAACTGATGAGATAACGCCAACCCAATGGAACTTCTCAGCCACCAAATTCTGTGTAGGAGTTTTAACCCCTTGCCTCCCTAGAGGGGACAATATATAGTCCCTATATTTTGTCTCGCGTATACTTTGTAGGGACGATATATCGTCCCTATACTAATGCATTAGTATAGAACTCGCGGTACGCGTTTGACACTATTGTACAGTGTATTCGTGTCCCTGGTGACCTGCAGAAGACTATATTTAGTTTCATTCATAGTTTGCGGATGGCACTGCAGTTTGATTGGTGCTTGTGCAGCGTCACAGTACTCCAACTGATTAGCATATAAATTGATATTATGTTGTATCATTCGATCAATCAGTAATAGACAGTAGCCAAAGGTTATCAATCAAGTTACGTTGATAATTTGCAGGTTGTAACTGCATTAATAACAGTTCAATAGACTTGTTCAAATCAGAACAAAAGCAACGCAGGGTGTGGCATATGCCCCCCCCTCCTCCGTGAGCACATTGAGTTGGTGTATTAGGAAAGTAAAGTGTTTTTCAGACAACCACGGGCAGCTGGTGTCATAGCTGACTGGGTTTAGTTGACATTGTGAAAGAGTTATTGGTCTGTAATGCCCGCTGTACACGTTATCTTTTTCTACTAGTATTACTAAAATTCTGTTTATAAAAAAAAACGTTAGAAAAAGATGAAGTCCCCGATGTACACCACGTAGAAAATTATTTTCTTTTCGAATATGGCACTGGTCCAATCAGAATACGCAATAATAAAACTTGATCAGAAAAATATTTAAAAAATTCGCGAATGCCTCACGATGGACATATTCGCAGCAAAATATTTTCGCGAGTGAAAAATCTTTTTCCAAGAAAATTTAAACTGTCTTTTTTACTCTAAGCTCTTGGTGTATGGGGACTGTAGTGTAAATGTCCCTTATATAACATAATAATGAGCAATAATTAAGCAAAAGTTGTTCAAAAGGTGTGATTGTTAGGTGTAATTATGATAAGTGCTGACTGTGCGGGGTATACAGGTACGTTGGGCCAAGCTGTATGCAGTGCCTCTGTGGAAACATGGCAACAATGACATGGATTTCAAGCTAAAAGGAAGAGATTTTCGTGGCAGAATATTTTCGCGAACCTGACCTACTCGCGAAATTTTTCTATTCTACAGTATATAGGGGACAATATTTTGGAACTGTAAAATCAAAATTACATGTAAAATTTACAGTCTTTTTACTTAAAGTGGAATTTCAAATGTTCTGGAATAGTGGATTTTACTGAGAAGGTTCATCCTCATGAATCCAATCCCAAATTAAATGTCATTTATACTTGAAAAGAGGGTCACATGTCAACTATGTGTTGTTAAGTTGACTATATTACAATGGCCATTTGTTGCGCTTTACTGTAGAATAGGTTTGAGAAGTTTTGTCATGACTCCATGAAAGAGGAATGTCCGTGAAAGAGAAACGTCCTCTACTTTTCTAGCTCTTCCTTCCAGATGTGGGAAATGTGAATAAAAAAAGCTCAAAATACAGTGCAATCAAGTCTTACATGTGTCAAGAACAACATTAATCAACTGTCAGGCGATAAAAAGAATGAAAACATTGTCAAAATCTACAATAAACTTAACCCAGCAAACCAAACCCAAGCTAATTGAAAATAGGACATGTGCCATCCTCAGCAAAGTTAAAACTACAAAATGAATTATGATCATCAATCATAATTCTTGATTACGAGATCATTTACTTTAATGAAAATGGGATTTACACCCAGAACTATGACTAAATCTCTATGAATGAATATCTAGAGGGTTTTTTTTGGAAGGGATGGTAACAAAATCTGAGGCAAATCTCATGGCCCCTGACATTTGATTGACAACAAGAGGCCCAAGGGCCTGGCGCTCAGCTGGATGACCTAATAACATAGGACTGAGGGTATAAAGTAGATAGTAGTAAATATCGGCTTTATACTACTGTTTGAAGGTCAAGAGAACACGTTATGCCACTAAAATTTCCAATGCAGAGCTGCCAGCTGGATGAAATATGATTGAACTAATCAGCCATGGTATGTATATATTACAGGAGGCAACGGAAGATATCCCAAGTTCAGTATGTTGTATCGGTAGCTTTACAGAAAAGAAGTGTCAGAGAGGATGAGACTTCTCCATGGACAACTGTGGTATGTCCAGGCTGGGCTGGAACCAATCTATCCTTGGCGCAGACAGGTTCAAATTGGCTATATTTTGAATAGATTGAATTGCGATGATAATCTAATGCAATAAAGGAGCAATATCGAAGAGACAAATTAATCAAACCAATTGTCCACAGACTCGGACCCTGAAATGGCACGATGTATGCGTGCATATAAAAGTATATCAATTGGTCCCATAGAGATGATGAGGCAATGTCAATATGCCTTGTTCCTTAGTCAGCAATATGCCCCTTTTTATACGGAGAAGAAGGAGAACCCAGATAGGCTTTCACATGTCGGCTTCCAAATGGCTCGAACCAACTGTACTATCACTACTATAAATTTAAAATGCGTGCTCCTCCAACATGTAGCAATGTCTCGGCCAAAAAGCCACTTAGTCGACAGGCAAGCTAGAAGTTCAGCACCGTGAGCAGCTCATTGGTAAGGCCATGTCAGGTTCCGCGCGCCTCTTCAGATACATCAAGTATTGAAAGCTGTGGTGAGCTGAGCACATAAAAAGACCATGGTCACCTTAATTTGAAAATCCCTTCATAATCAAGGGCTACCTCTGACTAAAACAGCACAATAGACCACCAATTTGACCCCAGCTCCTAACTGCGGGAAAACCCAAGTCAAGCAACCAAAAGTACCAAAAATACATTTTTGTTTACAATAACAATACATTTGAACTGCACACATGCGTTTGTTTACAATTTCATTTCCCGCGAAATCTCGAAAATCAGGTGACCTGCAATCATGGATTGAAAATAACATTAACCTGGGTTCAGCAGGTCAGCAGGTATACCGGCTGTTCCAATCATCCCCCTACAGGCAGCTGTTCAAAAGGTAATGTTATTCACCCCACAGGGAGTGCAGGTAATTGATTAAGCCCCTGCATAACTTAACACTATAACAGCAATGGCTTCAACACCCTCCGCCAGCCTACCTCTCTGGCTGGGCACCACCTCCACAGCTAGGAACCTCTCTGACCAGGAACCACACGTGACTGGTAGTATCACTTCCAACCGTTTGAAGAAATGGCGGTGCTGTTGGTTGATATGTTGGCGTGCAGCAGCAGCTCAGCTCATGCTCCGCGTGCGGGTGTAAAAGAAATGCTGGTCCCCATGAATCTAAGTCCAGTCTAGAATTCCTTTGTGAGGAATATTAGTTCTTGTGGGAAAAGGGAGATATATTGTTCCGCTGTGATAGAATCAAATGCCCTCCCTTTCCTGATGCCCGCCTGTATTGTTCTTCTTCGGATGAAGGGTCTTGGCCTCTTTAGAGTCCTATTGAATGGTGCCGGTGTTCTATTGTTGAGGGCATTTAATATCAGGGGGCATCTGATTCTATTACACCGGCACCTTTAAATCATATGTTGGGTTTCTTTGTTATAGAATATAATAGGGCCTACATGCAGCATAGCACCTTTCCTTATTGCCCTGCCCTTACTTAGAGTAAATTATACTACACACCTACAGGGCCAGGGGCGTAGCTAGCTTTTTGGTGTGGCGGGGGAGGGGCAAAAGGCTCTCTGGGGGACAAAATGACCCTTTATGAAATCTTTTGGCCAAAAACACATATTTTGGTGACCTCGGGGGGAGGGGGCATTTGCCCCCCCCCCTCTGCTACCTACGCCCCTGCTTTCCCGGGCCTGCTATATACTAGTCTCGTTACTCTAAGCCTCCTCTAAGCCCTGCCCGAAATAATCACTATTGTATTAGGTATAGGCTATAGATCACTCTGAAACACTAATTACTTGAGAAGTGTTCTGAGCACATTAATATTGGGTTTGCTGCCCGATGTCCAGCTTGTTCCAGGCTTCTGTCTAGGAGTAAGGAGATAGCGACACCCCCCAGATCGAGCCAATGACTGTCGAGCACATCCTGGGAAGATGCCCAACGCTTGCAGCGTTGAGGAGGGAGACTTGACCGGCTGACGAACACCAACTCCGCTTCTGATTACTAGTAAGTCTGGAGAGTCTGTTAGATGGAAATGAAAACAAAGAAGAAGAATTTCCAGGCTGAGGGTCCAAGTAATGAAATGACCACACGATTTAGTTTTAAAGATGTATTTATTAATCAATCAATAGACATCATTTGAATTACAACAATTTTGTTCAGTGGACACATTCGCATATCTATTAATAAAAAACCTCCTGATGAGAATTGAACATTTTACACTGTGACTACAATCAATGAATACCACTCTTGACTTTTTTAAGTAAAATGACTATAAAGTTATTACCACAATCCACCCAATATTAAATATTTCAAAGAAGTTTCTTCCAAACTGATCAATAACCCAATCTGTTCAATATTGGGCAAACTGTGTTAATTACAGAACATTTCATAGTCATTTCACTTGAAATGGTCGAGAGCAGGTTACCTCCACAGCCAGGCACCACCAAGTGAAAACAGCAGTCTATGTGTCCCTGGCCTTATACAATTGAATACTTGGATAAATAAAACTTTGAATCTGTTCAATATTGGGCAAACTGTGTTAATTACAGAACATTTCACAGTTATTTCACTTGAAATGGTCGTGAGCAGGTTACCTCCACAGCCAGGCACCACCAAGTGAAAACAGCAGTCTATGTGTCCCTGGCCTTATACAATTGAATACTTGGATAAATAAAACTTTGAATCTGTTCAATATTGGGTAAACTGTGTTAATTACAGAACATTTCATAGTTATTTCTCTTGAAATGGTCGAGAGCAGGTTACCTCCACAGCCAGGCACCACCAAGTGAAAAAAGCAGTGTATGTTTCCCTGGCCTTATACAATTGATAACTTTGATAAATAAAACTTTGAATCTGTTCAATATTGGGCAAACTGCCTTAATAATCGAACAATAATATAGTCATTTCTCTTGAAATGGTAGAGAGCAGGTTACCTCCACAGCCAGGCACCACCAAGTGAAAAAAGCATTGTATGTGTCCCTGGCCTTATACATTTGATTACTTGAACAAATAAAACTTTGAGTCTGTTCAATATTGGGTAAACTGTGTTAATAACAGAACATTTCATAGTCTTTTCTCTTGAAATGGTCGAGAGCAGGTTACCTCCACAGCCAGGCACCACCATATTTTCCTTAACTTCAATGCGCCTGCGTTACCGGAAGTGATCAAAACGGAAACGGAATAGATCCAAACGGAGCATGCGCATCCGTGGTGCCTGGTCAGAGAGGTTCCTAGCTGTGGAGGTGGTGCCCAGCCAGAGAGGTAGACTGGCGAACCCTGATCAATGGCTTGGCTTCTGTGGTAAGGAGAATTGACAGTTTTTTTACGGGAGTAACATTATTGTGTTGCTTAAAACGTCTACTTTTTACTCATGTAAGATCGTAGTACTAATAATAACTTCAACTTATTTTCGGGTTATGATAACACAACACGCATCTTTATGATCATGATCTTTCTCAAACTAACTGAATGACCTAATCGCCTTGGACGCACAACCACATATCAATCCGCCCCGACGATCAACAACAAAGTTTTCGTGCTTTTAGCTGTCAACATCAATGGCTATAATATACTCCTGCAGAATAGTAGGATTTATAGAACTAATTTCCGAAGTTTCCAATAGTTTGAACACAAATCAGAACATCACCCATCAGCTGGACTCAGATCTGCATAAATTACGATAAATAATGAGGTCGTCGCTTCAATTTCGCAAAGAAAGTTGACTCCATTCGAATGTTGTTTTGACCAAATTCCGTTGAACTCATCGTTATGAGGGCATTTGAACACATTCTCGTTGATTTTTTCTATAAACGTGTGAAGTTTCGTACCAAAATACATTTCCGTAAAGGCTTAAAAAAGAAAATTTGTCACTTACAAATCATCGCTCCGGTAGAAATAAAAAGGTCGCCGCCATTTTCTTGATGATAGTTCTCCAGTCCAGGTAACCTCGGCGGGAAATTTAAAGCGGGGTCATCCGGGGTCAAACAACAGTTTTGCTCACTACCGCCAACTGGTGATATAAATCGACACTAATCTATTTTATATCAAAACTTCTGTATCATGAAGACCTTTTCAACTTTACTTCAAGCTTTTATCTGCTGGAATAGAGCGTCAAAAAATTGTTTTTTCATTTACGCATTTTGCCCCCTGGGGAGCTGAATTTGAGTCGAATCGCCCAAATTTTTTTCCGTAAGCAACATTTTCTGCCGTGTTTATAAGCAAGACTAGATTTGAAGTGCCTCGGTTGTATGATTACAAAATGCCCAACTTTGTCTACAGATGGCTAGATGGAAGGATGGCAGGATGGATGGAAGGAAGGACGGACACCAATCGAATAGCTATTTGACTAGCTCCGCTGACTTTGTCAGCTGAGCTAAAAAGACTGGTGGACAAGCCCCTGGCTATCCACCTCATTAGCATACCTAGTGCTTGATGAGAGATGCGAAACCCCTATACCTGTCGCACTCAGACAGGTTTTTATTATAAACCCCAACACAGTCTTGATGCATAGTCCAACTAGGCCTCATAAAGTAATGTTCACTTGCAGGCATTAGGTCAAGTCCATAAGAACAAAGTTCTAGATAGACTGTCAATATCCAGGGGGCAATTTCCAAGTTTCGTTGTGTAGTCTACCAACGTTGTCTTGAAGTGAGCAGTGCAACATATTATGAATCTACAGAGGGCTAACAAGAAACTGTCCATATCTAGAGAGTATGCCATTTCGAGATGTATGGCTCTTGTTGACAGGCAAGTGAGCAATAATCCATATCTCTTCTCAGTCTTTCGAGCGTTCCTAACTAACAGCGGCCCGAAATAGTCAAGTCCAGTTGAGGCGAATGGACTCATCATGTTGAAGCATGCTCTTGGAAGATCTGCCATAACCTGCTCCATGGGCTTTACTCATTGCTTCCGGTACAGCAGGTATTTATCTACAATGTTCTTGACTCTGGAACGGGCTTTCAGCAACCAGTAACGTTGTCTCAGCTCATGCAGGGTGTGTTGAACTCCAGTATGAAGAACTCTCACATGGCAGTCGGTGATGATCAATCAGACTATGTCGTGGTGAGGCACATGCAGGGTGTGTTGAACTCCAGTATGAAGAACTCTCGCATGGCGGTCGTTCACGATCAATCAGACTATGTCGTGGTGAGGCAGCAGTACTGGATGCTTTGCTCTACAATGGACTGGTGCATTCTTCAGATGACCTCCTATACTATGCAGACCATTGCCATCGATGAAGAAGTATAAACTGCAGCAATGGGCTCTTGGTTGACAGCTGCTTCCTAGATTGCAGGGCGGCGTACTCATCGTTGAACTCGACTGCTTGTACTAACTGTCTGGATGATCAAGTTCTCAGCAAATCTCAGTTCATCTACAGTGACATGACCAAATCTTGACTGGACTTTCTGGCAGCCATGTTTGACGGCAAAGTTTCTGGCAAATCTGCAAACCAAGGCGGCAACTCTGGTATAACGAGACCAAGCTGAAAACTTCTTCGAGTCTGGGATTACAGCAGCATTCTTCACAGCTACAGCAGTAACTAGGTGCACCTTCAATTCTGGGTCATTATCTCTCGGAGGACTAGCAGGTTCAAAATCACCACCAGTGGGTACACATGGCTCTTCCTATAGAAATGCAGGACCTTGACCAGGACCATCTTGATTCAGCTGACAATCTTGATGCAGGAACACCATGGGTACCATAATTGGCTGCGTTGATCTCTCCTGGCACGTGATGCCATTGTAATGGGGTCGTTGACTCGGGGATTTCGGCGACGCGATTTGCTACAAAGATGTGAAAGCGCCTACTTTCATTTGCGATATAACCTAGGACGACGCGGCTATCGGACCAGAAAACGGTCTCTTCAATGCGGCAAGTTATCTCTTTCGTGAAAGTCTTCGATAGGCGAATGGCGATACCGGCGAACTGTAATTCGATTCGAACGATTGAGAGTTTTTTCAATGGCGCAAGACGGCTTTTGCTGGTAACAAATGCGCAATGAATCCAATCGTTGTAGACTAATCTTAGATATATGACAGTGCACATGGCTTTCTCTGAGGCATCACAGAATACATGCATCTCGTATATGATGGGGTCATCTGGCAGTGGCTTCCAGCATCTTAGAATTTTCAGGGAGTTGAGACTTGGCAGTTCATCTAACCACTTTATCCATGTCTTGAGCTCCTCCCCTTGTATCTCTTCGTCCAATCCTACTTTCTGGCTCCACAGAGTCTGTACTAGTAGTTTTCCAAATAACAATGCAACTGCAGCGATTCCAAGCGGGTCGAAAACCATGGAAATCTTGCTCATGCCTCCTCTCTTGGTAGCAGACGTGGTGACATGGTCTTACTCTAGGTTGACGATTGACTTTGACAGGTTTGGCTCCAAGATCCCAAAACAGGATTCTGCTTTAAGCCGATTTCTCTAAACAAACCCCTTTCTGTCGACTCAAGCCATGGAGTAATTGTTCCCATCTTCAAAGCAGTGCAGTTTCATAATGGTCAGTGACTTTCCTTGTTGATATTTTGCAAAATATCTATAGCGCGAAGATTGTTGCGGGATAGGGATTCATTTCCATTGTGGTTGGTTCCAATGGATTCCCACCAATTTGACACCATGTCATGGAGATTGCTTTCGCTATCAGGCTTGACCACATGCCTGACCTGCACTTCGACTAAGTCTTCACTCCCCAGCATTTGGCCCGCTGTGCGCCCGGTGAATGCCCATCAAAAATCTGTGCGAACGGCGAATGGCTCTGATGGTTTTCCTCTCTGTATCTCATGCTGAACAACAGCTTCCAATGAGCAGTTGCACTTGACCTTCAGAAGGGTATTTCAAGCAGATTTCCTCAAGATGACTTGGTTTGGAGGTTGGTATCTGGTTATAATGAGATATGTGAAGGCTGAGATTTGGCACAGTATAAATTTCATCAACCCGTATGCTCTTCTTACAACAACCATCGCCGCAGGGGGTACTTTCCGTAGCAAAAATTAACATCTCTCGCTGTTGACTGCGACCTTCTACTGTCCCAAGACTTAAACGTTCCACTTGACTTTGAACTTGAAGCTGACTAGCCAATTCTGTATTGCAAAGTGACGTCTGCAATCCAGGGTCCAACAGGGTAAAGGTTCGAACAGCATTTCCATCTAAGCTGTTGAAGGTCATGGGAACAACATGTAGTAGGACAGACTCATCAGTTGTCCTGCGATCAATAAATGTCGACGTGCGAGACTGAAATGGTGTAGCAGCAACATTCAAGGTTGAGCTGGTAACTTTTCGACTTGTTTGGACTTGTCAGGTTTTTGCCGCGAAAATCTCTTGCTTTTAGCTTGAAATCTATGTCATTGTTGCCATGTTTCCATAGAGGCATAGCATACAGCTTGGCCCGTCGAAGGCCTACGTGTATACCCGTGCAATTAGCACTTGTCATAATTACACCTAACTTAAACAACTTTTACTTAATTATTGCTCAGATTATGCTAAGTAGGGGACATTTTACACCACAGTACCCATACACTAATCTTCACTCACGAAAATATTCTGCCGCGAATATGTCCATCGTGAGGCATTTGCGAAAATTTTATTGCACGGATGTTTTCCGTTCTACAGTAACAACTGCGCATGGCTACTGAACACGTTTGAGTGATCAGTCTGGGTGCGGAAAACACTACGACTTGCTCAAGGCAGGGGGTACGCTAATTGATCAGCAAAGCCGTGGCGCTTCATCAAACGATGAGAACCAGGCAAGAACGACAGAAACGCCTTATTTTTTAAGCTCTAAAATCGTTATTCTTCAGTCAATTTCAAAATTTAAAAGAGCTATTTGTGAAAGAGATATATTTGCTGGCGAACAGTCTCATTCCCAAAAGCGACGCTGCACAATATTCATCTTTTATTTCTTTAGTGGGGAGAAAATAATCCCAAGATACACAAACTGAACGGCTAATCCCTCATAATCCCTAGGCAATCTTGATAAATTGGACCCACCAAAAGGGCCAAAATGGAGGGGTTCTTACGGAAAAATCATCAAGGGCAGAGAAACGTAATGCAAGACGAAAATCACTTACCTCAAAAGGGTATGTCTTATCTGAGTCGAATGCACTCAAATCACCACATGCAAGGAAGGGTACAATTATACGATTGGGCCCTTCAAGTTGGTTGAAATCAATATCTGCAATAAAAATGATGGAAGACTGACCTAGTCGTGTCAAACTACAAACTAAAATTGACTTATCAGTCAATTCAAAGACTGCCCATGCCCACAGTAGTGTTACGATCGAAATAATGGGATTGTTTAATCTTCATCCAAATATCTGTCAATGACGCATACAACAGGTTGAGTTATTGACAAAATATTGAAACCGTCTTAACACCTGAGAAGTCCGCAAAGCAACCAGGCAAACAAAACCAGGGACAAATTTTAAATTCAGTACACTGAGGGCAGGATATTTTTATAGTTACGCTCCCTGATTTTTTAAAGATTTTTTGAGGGGAGGGGGAATAAAAATAACAAATAAAAATTCCATGCTGTCTGGAAAAGTTACCAAATATTCACTGATAGTTGAGTAAATATCTCCTTAGTATAGAATATTTGTAGTAGAATATTTGCATTATTTTTCTCCACCTCCTGTGACATCAAAATCTAATTTGCATATTACCAAAAGGCAAGTTTGTCTTCTGGTCATCAAAGCTAAAAGCCTTCATATCTCAGTCAATTTTTGATATTTTTCAATGAAACAAAGACCAAACTATATTGCAGACAGTTATTTCTAAGTCTTCCCCTCAATTCAAAATTCTCAATTGGGTCTGGCCAAAAATAAGAGTTGTAGTGCTTCAGGTTTTATCCTAAACACTTGTAAAAATTTGACATTATTGTCGATTGTCCACTATGATTGAAGACTCTCTTAGGCAGTTGACAATACCTTCAAGTGCAGGTTGTCAGTCTCCAACCAGTCAAGTTGATGCATGCTCACAAGCAATAGGGGCAACCAGTAATTGCAGTCTTGATGTTTACATCAATTCCTCCAATATGCTGTGACAAAGCACTCCACGTGGTCGCGTCATACAACATAGGGACAAGGAGTATGCACTGTCAAGACTTAGTCCAAGGGGAAAAACTTAACAGATGCAATGATATTTTTTTCAAATAAACTGTGACATGCTGTTTTCTTAATTCACTCTAGAATGAGAATAGTACTACTAGTACTAATTACAGTGAAAATGAATGCAAAATTGGATGGAATGTAATTTGCACTGATGTGGAGTAGCCATGGGACAGTGCAAGGTCAATAGCCATTTCTACGAGTGTGCCTAAGCTCTCCTCCGTCAACACTGCATATAACTTCATATAATGAGTGCGAATAAAAGTTGAAGGTTGTAACAGAGATTAAATTTTACCAGTTAAGAAGGTTCCTTCGAGAGTCACAAACCAGTAGACAACCAGTAACTGCAGTATGGACCTTTACATCAATCCATCGAAGTTCAGCTTTAGACAAACCAGTCCATTAGATGCAACCTAGGACAACTAGATCAAGTAGTTAATGTAGTCTGGACCTTTGTATCAATTCCTTCGAAGTGCAGGTTGTGAAAAACCAGTCCAGTCAATGCGTGGTCACAACCTTGGGGCAACCAGTTAATGACCTTAACATCAAATCCTTTGAAGTGCAGGCCGAGACAAACCAGGCCAGTAGATGCATGGTCACAACCAGAAACAGTCTAAACCCTTACATCAGTTCCTTTGAAGTGTAGGTTTGTTGTGACAAACTAGTCTAGTGAACATGGTCCAGCCTAAGCCGGGAGAGCCATGCAGTAATTACCATCGGCTTTACATCAGGGACAACCAATAGTTTCAAAGTGTAAGGCGATGACCAAGGGGTATGATTTTCTTAGCCCACATTTCTAGCAAGTAAAAACTTAACACTTGATTTTTTGGTAAACCAACTGCCACAAACGGTTTTCTTTATTCAATCAATTTTGAGGTAAGAATTACAGTGAAAAAGAATGAAATACTAGAATTGACTGGTTCTCCTGATGACAGCGCGGGTGAGCACTGAAGTTGAGTGGGAGGTGCAAGGTGTTCATTTGGTTCTATTAGTATGAGTGCAGCTCAGCTCCTCTCTCTCCGTGATCTGTGATGTGGTCACCAAAAATGTTCAAATGCAGCTGTAGATTATTCCTGTAAAACATGATGAGAAAACATTTTAATTTTGATAGCCAAGTTTTATAATACATAGACCACTGATAATGCGCTAATGATTATTGATCAAGGTAAAGGTAGGAACTGCTGAGGAAGTGCTAATGACCAAGAAAGTTCATTAATATAAGTGAGAATATGATACGAGTGTGATGATCGGCCCCTGATAGATGCATTGTTCTATGTACAGTGTGCATGTTTGTATCACATTGTTTGTTAACATTTCAAGTCTCCGGAGAGGATCGTCAATTGCGCTGTTTATTTACATTGTCAATCTTACCCGATGACTTCAGAACGATGTTTATTATTGTCTTGTTTACTGACATTAGTTCTGCTATGTGACAAGAGTCATTTGTTGAGTAATCCATCTTTTAGAGCCGGACTTTGACATCGTTTTAGATCAGATACTCTGCCGCCATTTTGACAACTTAAGGTATCACGTGACAGTGACTTACCAAATGATCGTTTCGTCTGCTTGTGCATAAATTAAACCCACCAGTTTTGTCGGGCACTAAAAAGCATTATATCTAAATAAACTGTGGTGGAAATGTAAAATTAAATATTGACTGCTGACTAATCAAGGATGTACAGCGAGAGCTTGGACTAGAAAAACAAGCTGTGAAGAGGCATTAATTTGTCATTTTCGTAATGATGCGTTTACTGTACATTTCTACAGAGATACTTACTGCACTGAATAATGAGATCGTCGCTTCATTATTTCGAAAAGAAGGTCAACTCGATTCGAAGGTTGTTTTTACTAAATTGTGTTGAACCTGTTGTTAACACTACAGAGCATATAAACAAATTGTGCTGAATCTTTTCTATGAATGTGTGAAGTTTCGTACCATAATTAATTTCAGAAATGGCTGAAAATATAAAATTTGTCACTTACCTAAATCAATCCAGTCGAAATATAAAAGTCGACATTTTTTTTCAGCGGGCAAGCAAACTCACACAGTGCATCGCCTGCCTTATCCTCACTGCCACTTTTAGCTTCCTTATTCAGCTAGGGTGTAAATGTAAGTCAGTTCGAGGCGAAAACATTTAAAACAGGGTCAAACAACATTTTTACATAGATACATAATCAAATGAAGTTTGGTTGCAATTCGATCATTAGTTTCGGGGTATAAAGGGACTTAGTTTAATTTTCAAGATGGCCGCCTGGCGACCATATTTGAAGTCCAAGCGAGACAAATTTTGGGGGTAGAGGTTCCTTATATATATATATGTCCTCACAAGTTTAGAACCTTCTGGCTTAAATAGAAACAAAACGTGCCACCTATCGTGAATTTAGTGAACGTTGACCCCCAATCCTTCATGTAAGATCTGAGTTCGCCATAAAGACCCTGACTAACTGCATTGCTGACTATGAGGGGTGTTCTCAAAGGTCACCAGATGTCTGAAAAAAACAATCAACTGTAGTGAGCTAAAACTGATCTTCAAGATGAAAGAATTTAGTAGGAATTTTCCAGCAAAAAAACATTTGTTGCATAGTTCACCCATACATTGTGAAAAAGAACGAAAATGAAATAAAATAAAAAAGTTACTTTTGGAACATTTAAAAATTGCCTGTTACATAATGAAGACACAGGATTAGCTGGGTCAAAATACAACAGATACATGACCAACTAGATAAATCATTCTCTGCTGAAAACCGCATATAATTATCTTATTCTATCTCTGTGATGTTAAAAATGAAACGGCCAGGGGCCATTGTGCTCACCGTATAGATATTTGGTGCTTTGGAGTTCATCCTCGTTAAGAAACATTGCACATGTATAGTATAAAGGTCAAATTTTTAAATGTCACAATGCCACACTAAACACTCCTGATCTCTTTTGGCCTTCCTGGTTGCGATCAAGGGCAAGGAACTTAACCAAGACCACGGTTAACCCTCTGAACCTTACAGAGCTTAATCAACCTGGGTCATGCCTAAACGTGGCTAACTTGGTGACAATTCCTCTTCGCAAACAAACACCCAGCTTGAACAAACCAAGCGCATCTGCCAAGTGCCTCATGCTCAATACACAGTCCATCCGTAACAAGACGACTGAGCTCTTAGAGCTAGTCCAGGAGCATGAAATTGATGTTGTCTTCATCACCAAAACCTGGCTTGCAGCAGACCAGCGCGACGATGCACTGGTTGTTAGGCTAACGCAGTCCGGCTTTGTGTTCCAAAGCTTTCCTCGTGCAACATAAGGAGGTGGTATCGGTGTTCTCCTGAAACCAGGAATTCGTTCTAATGTGGTATGCAGCAAACCCTACGAGACCTTTGAGTGGTTGGAGATACGGGTGTCGGACAGGACAAAGGTCCTACTTATCTATCGACCACCTCCAAGCAGGAAAAACAAATTCAACTTCGGGGGATTCATGCGGGATTTCTCAGATCTGCTTGATCTCTACGCGACTGAAACTGTTCTTCTTACTATCATCGGGAATATAAATGTTAAGGTAAATCGCAAGGAAGATCCCGAGGCAATCAAATACCTCGAACTGTTGCTTAGGCATAGCTTCACTCAGATTGTGGACAAACCCACTCATAAGTCGGGCAATACATTAGATCATGTAATCTTTCGAAAGTCTTCATGCACGGTGCCAAGTTTTAGCGGTGACCCTTTAAAGGCCATTTCAGACCGCTATCCTGTTTTCTTTGACTTGCTCGGTGTGTTTAAAATCAAACCTGTGCTTGTGAATCGCAAAGCCCGCAAACTGAGGAAAATTTACACTGTAGGGTTTTCATCGGATATCAGTGAACTTGTGGTGAGCCCAGACAACCAGGCCATGTTGGACAGTCCTATAACTGTTTACAACGAACTGATATCCACTGTTCTTGACAAACATGCGCCTGTGACAAATGTGCGGATAGAAGGGTTGACTAAAAAACAATGGTATAACGATGAAATTCATCAAGCACGTCGTGTGCGCTGCTGGCTAGAACGGCAGTTTAGGAAAACCGATTTGGAGGTCCACCGTCAAATGTTTGTCGATCAGAGCAAACATGTCATAGCCTTGATCAAACAGGCAAAACAGGCGTTTTTTCTGTCAAAGATAGCTGACTGCAAGAATTCCGGTGAAATGCTCAAGACTGTGAAGGGTTTCTTGTCGGCAGACAATGGTGGTGAGCTTCCTGATGCAAGTGACAGTGGAGAGCTAGCAAATAGGTTTGCTAACTTCTTTCATAACAAGGTTAAGACAATCCATGCTACTTTCAGCAGTCCTTGCACTGAAGCTCATCCTGTGTCTGTCCCTGTTGACAACCAAAATTGTCTTGCTGAGTTCACACCGGTATCAATAGAACAGCTTAAAAAACTGATAAAGACATGCATGTCTTAAGAATGCCCTGGTCAAACCGCTCCTCAAGAAGGCCGGGCTGGATCATAACATCTTGAAGAACTACCGTCCAGTTTCGAACCTCTCTTTCTTCTCGAAAGTTTTGGAGAAGGTGGTTGCGAAACACCTTCTTGATCATATGACCTCGATAACCCACTCCAATCTGCCTATAAAGCGGGCCACAGTACCGAAACAGCGCTTCTGAGAATAAAGGCAGATATGGATGCATCTCTAGATAGCGGGAAAGGGGTTATTCTCATCCTCCTGGACATGTCGGCTGCCTTTGACACCATTAGTCATGATATTCTTATCTCTCGCCTTGAGAATCACTATGGTGTCAGGGGCACAGCCCTGGACTGGTTCAGGTCGTACCTGTCAGCCAGGAGTCACAGTGTTTTGGTGGATGGGAAGAAATCGGATCCAATGCCTTTGTTCTCAGGAGTGCTGCAAGGCTCTGTCTTGGGTCCGTTAATTTTCTCTCTTTATATTAAGTTGCTTGGCACAGTCATCATTGATCATGATATGTATCGTCATGGTTTCGCAGACGATATACAGCTGTACGACATGTTTACGTTTACTCCGGAAGGTTTAGGAGAAGTGATTACAAAGGCTAAGGCATGTGTACGGGATATAAGGAAATGGCTGAAGCCTAACCACCTCAAGGGCAATGACGATAAAATGGAGTTCATGATTATCGCGCCAAATCGCCAGCTTGCCAAATTTGAACCTTTGCCAAATATCCAGATTGGGTCAACCTCTGTCTCAGCATCATCTCATGTCCGAAACCTTGGTGCTAATTTCGCCAAAGAATGTGTATGTCCATGCAGGTCTCAAGATGTGTTCAGGGAGTGTACTGTCAGATTAGTTGAATCGCCAAGATATGGCGTTATCTAGACAGGTCCTCATGTGCCCGTGTAATAAATGCCTTGTTTACATCCTGTCTCGATTTTCAGAACGGCCTGCTTCTTGGTCTGCCACATTATGACTATGAGTTACATCGGCTGCAAAAAGCACAAAATGCTGCAGCTCGACTTCTCACCCAGACCAAGAGGCGGGATCATGTTACACCTGTCTTAAAGGAATTCCATTGGTTGCCCGTGAGTTCGCGCATCGAGTACAAGGTCCTCCTGATTGCCCACAAATCATTGCATCAAGAGGATAGTCCCAGCTACTTGAGAGGGTTGCTCAGCCTGCGTGTGCCGTCCCATGGGCTTCGGTCCTCAGATGATCCATGGCTTCTTACCATTCCACGTTCCAAGGGGTCATATGGCGATCGGAGTCTTGGTGTGATGGTTCCCAGGCTGTGGAACTCTCTCCCTGTCTCTTTGCGCGAGCTTGCGGACACCAATGCATTCAAAAAACGCCTAAAAACTCAGCTTTTTATAAAATGTTTTAGTAATGTCTAGTCAACTTTTTTATCAAAAATGTCAAAAATTGTCTTTTATAATGTACTAAAATCTACTTCTTTTATTTCTGTCCCACTTATTTTACGTCTTTATATGTATATTATCTTTTGTAAAGTGCTTAGGAAATGATTTTATTCGTTATTGTAGCACTCTAATTTAACAAGAGGCCCAAGGGCCTGGCGCTCAGCTGAGTTAATATCATCAATATCTTCCCGGTGTTTAGTTCATTATGCATGAAAATGGCATGCTCCATGGTATTTGATATCCTTTTGCGTTCACTACGGTACCAATGTTTTTGGTTGACATAATTATGCCACTGTTCATTCCTCAATCCTGACCATAATTCGGGTGAAATCATCGTATGAAAATATTCACCGAAACATGAAGTTTATGCCATGAATGAGGATACTCATTGTCATAGCCTCGTTTACAAGTACAAAGTATTTTCCCGCGAATATTCAAAACTGCTTGGCTCCTTGCCAGTTAAATAACATGTGACTATACACAAAATAGAAAACTTTGATGGAAATTGTAAATCATTTTTTTATCTATCAGGGGAAACAAGCTGATGATGATCAAATAAATCATTCATGAGAAATCGTTTTGTTGCTGAAGCTTGCATGACGAAGTTAATGCTAAACCTTTTCTTGTGCTCTACTGCGCCACCGTAGTTTTCTATTTAGACCAGCGATGACGTCATTTCTGGTGATTCCCTACGTTGTCCAATGAGCGCTTTTTAAAATGTGCCATTTGGTATTGTACAGTATGCAATGTATTTTTTCAGCGCTGCCAGTTGCCGAAGAGAATGCCGTAGCTCCCTCAATTTCCAATCAATTTTTATGGGAGTGACATTATTGTATTGCTTAGAATGTCTACTTTTTACTCATGAAAGAATCGTAGAACTAAAACATAATAGGCGAACAGAATCATGCCGATTCACTGCACATACTGTGGGAATTCTCCACTTCAAAATACATCGGCGATGTCATCGCGAACAGAGCATGCACTTCCGATATCGCTTTCACAGAAATGTCGCCAAATATTCAAGAACTAATTTCTGAATTTAGTCCCTAAAGACCTTATGACTACCACTGAAACGAACTAGTGATAATATCGCCTACCAGACTACTTTTTAAGCAGAAAATAGGGTACTTGAGTGTCATTGAGCTCCAAGATTATTGCACATAGCGTAAACAACATGCCGCCATTTTGTCTCCGCTTCGGTATTTCGTACGCCGCTTATAATGCACCTTCTCAATTAAAACCAACATAATAAGGCCTTACATCGTTGATTGAATAGGAACACCACACAAAACACAATAAAGTGGGGGTACAATCGATTACGAAGCTGAAGTGAACAGTGATTTATTCCTGGAGCTACTGCTTTTGTTGTGTAGCTGCCATGTTTTGATAACTGGCAAATAGGAGCCTTCATTGATGGCTGACGTCATCGGGCGGGAATTTGAATCGGCAGAAATAATTAAAAGGCAGGTAACGCCCTCTCCTGTTAAAATTTTGAACTTTTTCTCAATAAAATAGATTTTCAAGAATTTTATCTTAATATTAGAGCATATTTCGACTAATTCTGCTGCTCCTAGGCCGATATAGGCCAGTTTCCTTCATGCACTCTCGCTCGCAGGAAGTAGGTCGAATGGCGACAAATTTTGTTTTGAAAGTAGAGTTTGACCAGAAGTATCCAGAAATGCAAAATTGAAGTCTCTATCTAGGTCTTACGGTTACAAAATGTGCACCATGGGTTTAACGGACGGATGGATGGATGGATGGATGGATGGACAGACGGACGCCACTGAACAACTTATTTGACAAGCTCGGCTGACTTAGTCAGCTGAGCTAATAAATATTATTATTATTATTATTAAACCAAAGTCAGTATGACATGTGATGTATTGTTGCTTGGAGTAAGTACCATGATATAAGAATATCATAAAAAATGAAATGGCCAGGGCCATTGTGCTCACCTCATGTGGAGGAAAGATGGATAAAGAGCATGGTGTTGTGTCATGTAGTGTTAGGTTTGATGTAGGTCCAAGCAATTACAATTTCCCCAAAATGGCCAATTTACAGTACATTCGACCTCTGTGACCTTGAAAAGTAGGTCAAATCAAAGAAGACCCGGATGACACATTGAATGGTTGTTAGAATTAGATGTACCTATGATATAAAATTGGTGCCAATCGGGCAAGTAATACTAGGAATAATGGCATTTTGAAGAATTTAGGATTTGGCCCCCTCCCTGGAGGCCAAACAGCAAATCAGATCGCACCAAACTTCGGTACCTGAGACCACCTGACCAAGGGGTACATGTGTACTTAATTTGTGATCAATAGTCATTGCAGTTAAGAAACGTGCCATAGTTACGGCCTGACGGCCAATTTACGCCATTTGACCTCTGTGACCTTGACAAGAAGGTCAAATTAAAAACCTGTGTGACATATACTGTATGGTGGTTAGATGTACCCATGATATCAAATTGGTGGCAATCGGGCAAGAAGTTAAGGAATAATCACATTTTTAAGGTTTTTGGATTTTGCCCCCTGGTGGTCAAGTGGTGAATCATATTGGACCAAACTTCGGTCCCTGAGATTACCTGACTAAGGGGTAAATGTGCACCAAATTTGGGATCAATAGTCATTGCAGTTTAGAAACGTGCCATCGTTACATCCTAACGGCCAATTTGCACTATTTGACCTCTGTGACCTTGAAAAGGAGGGCAAATCAAAAACCCGGAGGATATATGATGCATCTTTGCTAGAAGTAACTACCATATTTTTTTCAAAATTTCCCGACTACTATTAGGGGAGATATTGCATATTTTCACTTTTAACGTTTGGCCCCCTGGTGGCCAAACCATGAAACGAATCGGACCGAAACTTGGTCTCCAAGGTGTCATTACATAAGGGTACATGTGTACCAAGTTTTAACTCAATAGCTCTAACAGTTACGAAACGTGCCCTGCTAACGGACGACGGACGACGACGACGACGACGACGACGACGACGACGACGACGACGACGACGACGACGACGACGACGACGACGACGACGACGACGACGACGACAACGACGGACGACGGACGCCACGGTATGGGATAAGCTCACCTCTGCTAAGAGGTGAGCTAACAAGTCACTAATAAACGAGATAATGCACTTTTTACCTATTTTAGTTTTGGCCTCCTGGTGGCCAAGTTGAGTGCCAGATCAGATCGAAATTCGGTGTCGGAGGTTACATGAGGTAGGGAGACATGTGTAACAAATTTCAACTTCATAGCTTAAGTGGTTAACAAACGTGCCATAGTTACACTCAAACAACCAATTTACGCCATTTGACCTCTGTGACCTTGAAACAAAGGGCAAATCTAAACCCCGGATATTATGTCCTGTATCCTAATTGGAAGAACCTGGGATAAAAATTTGGAGATGATACAGTCATTAGTTCAGAACTAATAGCACTTTTTGTGTTTTCAATTTCGGCCCCCTAGTGGCCAAGTCAAGAATCAGATTTTTGTTGTCAGAGGTCATCTGGGGGTCTTGTATACAAATTTTCACACCCATAGCCCCAGCAGTTAAGAAACGTGCCACAGTTACGCTCAAACGGCCAATTTACGCCATTTGACCTCTGTGACCCTGAAAAGTAGGTCAAATCAAAAACCCATATAATGTGTGATGTATCCTTTATAGGAGTACCTACCATAGAAATATTATTATAAACAAATCACTAATAAGCGAGATATCACACTTTTTATGTTTTCAGTTTTGGCCCCCTGGTGGCCAAGTCAAGAACCAGACTGGACCGAAATTCAGTGTCAGAGGTCATCTGACCTAGGGGGTAATGTGTACAAAGTTTTAAGTCCATAGCCCTAGCGGTTAAGAAACGTGCCACAGGATACGATGACACTGACGGACGACTGACGCCGGACAACGCGGTATTTTATAGACTCCCCTACGGTGAGCCAAAAACCTGTGGACATTTACTTTCTGGAAGGACTGTACATTGTGCTGTACTGAAATAAAGTTTTGATAGTTTCATGCTTATATTTTAATTACCTTGTCACAGGTATGAGCTTCAAGTGAACATGTTAATGTCCAATTTCAAAATATAGGCACAACTATAGAAGACTATTTCAGTACAGCACAATGTTCATCATCAGTTTGTTCTTCCTGCACCACCTGAGATGTTTGAATTTTCTACCTGCCATAACTTCAAGATGGATAGTTCGATATTTGTGCGGTTTTCACCACTTATGCCCTATCATTTTTTCACTAAGCTAAAAAGTGTTGCAGGTGACCTTTAAATTCACCTTCCTCAAGACTACTGACTTGCCTGTAGATATGTGGTGAAATTTTTTTGACCATAAACTATCATGCCCGCATATGTGCAGGTAAATTATATCGCCATTCAAACCTGTTAGGTAGGTTTTAATGGCTTTTAACAACATGTTCCTGGTAGACCCATGCCTATACATGCCTATACAATCATTATTTTACCTTCGTTCCAGTGTGGGGCTCCAGCGAGTCCTGATTTTAGCTTGAACTTTGCACACTATGGAGCCAGCCCTCTTCGGTCAATTCAAACAAATTTAATAAAAGTATACTGGCGAGCACAGAGTAAATTGATACTTGGAATGGAACTAACGGGTCGTGGCACTACTAGTTCAGAAGGACTATTTCATTGGGCCCTTTGGTGTACTTTTTTTGATTCTTTTTTCAGGGGTATAATTTTGTTCATAGCATTTTTATTTTTCAATATACATGTATATTTAAAAATAAGGTATATTTAGAGACAAGGAGTCCATGATTATCCATTAAATATTACTTCATGAGGGTATGGGTGAAGGAAGTAGTCTAATTTTGAGGTTGAATTGTTTTTGAAAAATTTTAAAAAAAACGACACAGGTCGGTCAGTAATGAAAAAACTACTCGACATTGAACTGGTTAATGCCGGAGTGCATTTAGCAGAGGGATGGTTTACCAACTTTAGGCCATGGCAGGGCCTAGCGCAGCAACCCCATCCAAGCTAGCTTACCAATACTTTTTATTTCATGCCAGAATCATTCACTTATGTCAAAGACTACAGTAAAAAGAATACATGTTTTACACATGTGATACAATTTAAGTGAATTTTCGTCTAAGAGCCCAGTGGGGGTGCACTTGCATCTGGGAGCCTGGAGTTTAAAGGGAAGATAATTTCCTCAAGAAACAAATTTGAGAATACTTTTTCTTCCCTCTTCCCATATTGCAAAGAGTGACAAGCACCTACTTTTGCCAAAGCAAGTCACATTTAGTCTTTGAACTGGCACAGTGTTCTAATGTTCACCTTGTACTTACCGTAATGATTATCCAAGAGAGGATTAGACATATTAGGAATGTAACCTTGTGGTGGAGAATAGTTCTGACATACAACAAACGATTCTGAAATGACAAAACATGCAGATATTTTTAACCTTTAAGTACGGTACAAAATTTTAGTTTTTGAAGAAGGCTAACTGAATTTTGTAAACCAAACAGAAGGGCCTACACCAATATGTGTTTTGCGGGAAAGAAACAAACGCAACAACCTCCACCAGAAGTAATTTAGAAATAGCATTGCAAAGCGAGCATAACCCCTCCACCCACAGACGTTGAAGATGACATTAGAGGGAAGCCGGCATAGTGGACTGTTCGCATCATTCCTGAGATACAGCTGAAAAAGGTTTGTGCCAAAGTACACAATGACATTATAAGGCCATTACAAAACTCAATGATAAAAATTCCAGCAAAAATAGTGACCGAGGCATTTTATGTTATATGATCTCTGTGACCATGAAAAAGAAGATCAAATCAAAAACTCATGTGATTTAGTTCCATGACTGTCCACAGTATAAGGATTTCATGATTTTACAGATGTAGCCAGGAGCGTTCATCTGATTTAGCTAAAAGTAGTTTTTCACATAGCGCCCCACTGGAGCCGAACAAGTCTCAGAAATTCCATGACTATAAGAAATTCCATCACAAAAGTCTGAGAAATTCCATGAATATAGCCGGCAGTGTTCATGAGATAGAGCCAAAAGTAGTTTTTCATGTGACATGCCAGTGAGGGCAGAGCATAGTTCGAAAATCACTAAAACCGTAGAAGGGCACAATGGCATTATGAGACCTTCATACCACCCAAACATGAAGTATCTAATGGTTGCGGAGATATGCTCCAGAAACCAATAACTGTCAATTTGCACTATTTGACCTCTGTGACTTTGAAAAGGTCAAATCAAAAAGTCAGGGCCAACCGATAGCGATGCCGGCAATAGTGGCCTTAACAATGCCTATCAACTGATAGTGTACCAGCGCTGTGAAAGTGGCCGAATCTAAACGTTGTTGGCACACTGGCGGTCCATGTCACAGGTAGGCTATCAGTAAGACCATACCACGTGCGGTTAGGCCCTTTCCTTGAACCAACGTTGATCTTTAAATATCCCTTTTCACGAAATTGATTTTAATTCCTTAGTAAGTTGTGCAATAAGGAAAACATGAGGAGAATAGAGCTTATCATTACCTCTCTGCCCAGTTTGGCTGAAGGGGTTATTGTCGTCCTGGGTGATGCACAATATCACCCAGGCTCTATCTGGCGATGCATAACATCACCCTGGGTGATATTGTGCATGCACAACATCACCCTGGGTGATCTTGTGCATTCGTTTCGCGATTGGTGACGAGGTTGTCAAATCGTAGCATGGTACTTCCGCTATATACCGTAGACGACCGCGCACGGTGAATAAATCCTCGGCACCTTTCTCATGTTTATTTGTTAAACGCACATATTTTTGTTTGATTTCCCGTCCTTTGGCAACTAAAGATGCCCTTTCGACTAAATGATGTTTCAAGTCGCGCTGGTGAACCAGATGAACGGCCGCCATTTTTGTTTTGCCGTGAACATTTCCACGTCCGCCGATTCGACAACCCCGTCACCAATAGCGAAACGAATGCATAACATCACCCTGGGTGATGTTGTGCATGCACAATGTCACCCAGGGTGATGTTATGCATCACCCAGATAGAGGCTGGGTGATATTGTGCATCACCCAGGACGACAATAACCCTTTTGGCCCCAGTTTGTGCCAATCTATGCCATAGACAAGCCAAAAAATAAGTGATGTCATGGGGTGGTTTATTCAGAGGCCAAAATGTGTGATATGGTGAAGCTGTTTAGCCGTAACACTGCCACGCTGAAGGCTAAACACTTGGCCAAAATCATCCAGAGCATCACACTCTGCAACCTGCGACTCAGTTGTGGCAACCTTATAATAAAACTCAGTATTATAACTTACAGCAAGTGGGTAACACTTTTCACATTCAATCGTGGAGAATTAAGATGAGATCTAGCTAATCTTCTAAGCATTTATTTGAGAAAGAAGTTAATTGATTTATATTTGTTCTTGAAATCAAAGTTGTTAAAAATACTACACTATGTCGTTTGTATGAATTTTGGTTCTTTCGCTCAATGACCATTTTGCTCCAAGTCGTTTCCCTCCAAATCGAAGTCGTTTTGCTCCTTGTTTTTCTTCAAATCATAGTCATTTCGCTCCCTGGGACCTTTGGTTTATAGGGAATGGGAAATTAACCTGGTAAAGTACAAGCGTCAAAGTAGATGTGCTTTCCAAATTTACTCCAAATTGAAGTCGTTTTGCTCCTCTTATATGGCTTGGTGTTTTCACTACGTGGGACTTGGGTTAATTTCCCGAGTTATTTAGCCTCACATTAGTCATAAGCATTCATCTTTTGACAAATCAACCATCTATGGTGTCTTAGACATTGTGACTTTGGGCAGCTCACTTTCCTATCTTACTGCTCTGTCCTGTGACCTCTGGCAAGTCTTGACTGTTTAGTGATTTAACCCTTAAAGTTCCGCCCACGTTTTAGGATTACCATAATCCCCGGCCAGCCATTTTTCAGTAAAAACCATATTTTCACCCTGCCATCATTAGAGTCAGGTTCACTGAATCAATACCAGGAAAATTCCAGGAAATTCAGTTTCATCAAAGATCGCTAGGGGCAGTATTGCATTGACAATATCAAAAACGTACCGAAACGCCCGCAGCCTGTGGATGCAGTATTTATTGGACGTTACCAAACGTCTGCAGCACTCTAAGACCTCAGGCAAGTCGTTAGATATAGGGGGTATTTGGTCAAGTAAATTTTCTATCCCATTGGGTTGTGATCTTGAGCAAGACACTTTTATGTTTATTTATTGGTCTTGGGTCGCCGAGATTCTGGAGAGATACTTCGTTTGACTTATTAATTGGTCATTAAATGACTGATCATCTTGAGTTTGACAATTGAGTAACCAGTAAACCAGTTACGGGTATCAAAAGTCCTAATAGTCATGCATGTCATCCCCTTCAGTCTTTTCCCCCTGAATTTGTCTAATTTTCTGTATATTGAGAGGGTCTTTCAGGAATACAAAAATGACCCATTTTCACATCTTTCAGTAGGTGTTCCTTCAGAAGGACTAATCAAGTCCGATCTCCGCGTAATCATCAACTGCAAAACACAGTAACTCTGAAAATACTTCTTTTTATTTAAAATCACATGGAATAATAGCGAAAATGGTCTGACAAAGGCCGCATGGAATCGAAATCCGTCCTGTCATAGAGTCTTGCGCAATGCAGAAGCAGCCGGTCGCGTGCTAGATTATATTTATCATGTATTCGAAAAAAGGCGTAAATATGTGACTTGCGCAAGAGTCATGTTTGATGGTTACAGACGAAAAGCAGACCAGCGTGCTAAACAGGCAGAATGAAAAAAAACCACCTTTTTTTAAACATCATATTTTTATGGTGAATCCGTAACACCGCTCCAAAATGCACTTTTTGGCCAAAATCCGTACAAAATCCGGAAATCCGTAACGGTTTGGAACCTCTGTGAAGTGTGATATTGGGCAAGTCACCTGTCTTTCTTATCTAATTGTCATTAGAGACTCGCCTTGTGAAAGTCACTTGTCTAGCGTATTGATGGGTCGTCTGGTGCTTTCATAGGTCACTGATTAGATATGCTGATACACAGAAAATATCTAACATAAAGCACAAATCATAACAAAAGGGGCCAAGGGCCTAGCGCTCAGCTGAAATTTTGTTAATACCAGAGATGGAACCACTAACCAATGGACAATATGGTGGCCAAAGCCAAGAACAGCCTAACACTCCAATTTGCTCAATGGTCATTGGATGGAATGTCATGATTAATAGTCATCAAGTTGGCAGAATGATGCACCTGTAAAAAGATATTCAAAATAACAAATTAGTTAAGTGGTGAGTCATTGTTTATGAAATTTTCAGACTTTATCTCTTGTCGTTGTTCACACCCAAAAGATTATGATGAGAAAGTGCCTAATTCCACTACATGTACAATCACCTACCTTTGTTTAACACAAAACCACCTGATACAGTCTATGCTCTAACAGGCTAATGATAGCAAGAGCAAGGCATCAAAGACATTTTCAAAATAACATGGTACCAGAAAGTAGAGTGTCCAAAACACTTCAGTGGACCTAAAACAGAGTATGGTATCCTGAATATTTAGGTGGATAGAAGAGGGTTCCTGGATCTATAGGTGGACCTGACAATGAACCACGATGGATGCGGAGACAAAAATAACAAGCTCTAATCTTGCGCACTTCGGCTAACCTAGTTTCAAGATCCATTGATTTCAATCTCGCGCATTCCCAGGGATTGTGTTTTTGTTTACAAACCCAACAAGACCAACTAGAATCAGCTGAGTTCTGTCCTGAACAAGGCCTACTCGCACTGTCACTGTTCATTGTCACTGTGGCTTGAGATGACGCAACATGATCATTAGCTGCACTGGTCACTTCACGGAATGTTTTGCCCGAGTTGGTTTCCCACTACGAATGTCTGCACCTGCCACCTGGCGGATCCATATCTCGCCCCTCATCCATCCAAGTAGCGTACCCACGTCAGGTTGGATACCCTTGGTCTGTTGATGTGCTGCCCATTTCAGTCTGTCAGCGTGATGTAACTTCTTCTCAATCAGGCCGATCGTGGTTGAGTTGTCAATATCTTCAGGACGTTTCAGTTCACTTAACGCATTGTATACCTTCTTTATCAAATGGTGCAATTCAACGAACTGTCCAAGATCATTCCCCGCAACAAATTTGAACCGATTCAATGTTCCTATCAACACGTCAGAAGCCAAGCGTGGATTGCCATACTTATCATCCAATGCTGCCCAAGCCGACTCATTGTCTCGTTCACCTTGAATCCAATCCACAGGCTTCTGTCCAAGACAGGTTTTCAAAATATACAATGTCTCTTCTGGAGTGTATCGCCCATCAACCAAGAATTTAAAGTCCCGCTTGAAATCAAAGAACTCAATAGCGTTCCCATTGAACTTTGGCAATGGAGCTTTTTCCTTTCTGAGGTTAAGCTTTTTAGAAGAACTTGAGGCTGAGCTTTTAGCACTTGAACCCGGTGACGTCACAGTTGAACTGTCACTGGCTGATTTGTAATCATTAATGCACATTGTTAGCTTATCAGAACCCTCTGATATATATTCAATCCAACCGGCTTCACTATCAATTTTGTCCAAATCAAGAAGCATGAGATACTCATCGTGGGACTTGATCACGTTTTCTAAGGCCACTTTGAACTTGCACTCAGCTTCGATGACTTCAACAATAGGGCGTTTTCCCTCAAGGAGCAGTTTCACAGAATTGGAAATGCGGGTCAATATTGCTTTCGCCACCGTGTGGGTCTTCTTTGCCTTTTCGATGTCCGCCATATTGCATTCACAATCTAACGAATTTGAACAATGAAAAACTGAAACGTTCGTACCGTAATCCTGCTGCCCGATCAACTGCCCGTGTTTGTTTACGTTATTCGCAAAGTTGAGTCGAGAGACGTTTCGATTGACTTGCTCCTTTTTCGTTCCACAGCGTCTTATACAATCGGCGACCGAATATGAAGATTAGGCGACCTTGACGGCGTTCATGCGTGCTGGTGTTCGCTGAACACTTTGGGCGTGGCTGATTTGCATCAGACGTGTTTCAGACACGTTTCAAAAGGTGTTGTGCCGGCCAGGGTTGGGCACATAATTTAAGTGAAGATGTCCTTCCAAATAGTGGTTTTATTTGAAACCTATAATAAATACAAGACATTTAGCACCAACAAGACAAATAATATCACAATAAATTGCACTAAATGTTACAAAGGTTTGCCAATTAACATTAACGCCAAACTAATGAGCAGAGATTTAATCAAACTATTTTTTGGCCACTTGCAAAATTGTCCACTTATAGGACGTGGTTATTTTCTCACAATATAAATGATAACTCACACAACGTAGTGAGTGTAATGGTTACGTATGTATAAAGTGTAAACAAAATTCATATATCCATCATGTCCATCGAATCTGAAAAAATTTGTGCAGACCCATGACAATTCTGGTTCCGGTACAGTTTGTCGCATTCCATACGGGCCGCGCTTGCCGATCCTGCTTTCACGACGCACCGCAACCACAGTTACCATGATTCCTCGTGACGCAATTATTTCATGACGTCATGAGCCATTGACCATTCACGCAAGTAGATTTATTCACACCGGCGCCACTGTCCTGAAGTGCGGGTGTGGGACATCATGTATCTAAAAATCGTCTGCTGGAACATACAGGACAACAACGTCGGCGGAGACAGTTGTGACATTTCATTGCAGACGAAGTAAACGTCCTCTTCTTCTCGATTTACGTACTTTACTTCAAAAAGTCAGTTTTAACACTACTGCACAAATATAGAGTGGTCTTAAAGTTCCATTTGGATAGAGATTTGACGGACTGATTTGGAAATTCATTCCAACCATGCAACTGTTTCAGAAATGAGAATGAAATGGCCAGGGCCATTGTGCTCACCTCATGTGGAGGAAAGATGGATAAAGAGCATGGTATTGTGTCATGTAGTGTTAGGTTTGATGTAGGTCCAAGCAATTACAATTTCCCCAAAATGGAAAATTTACAGTACATTCGACCTCTGTGACCTTGAAAAGTAGGTCAAATCAAAGAAGACCCGGGTGACACATTGAATGGTTGTTAGAATTAGATGTACCTATGATATAGAATTGGTGCCAATCGGGCAAGTCATTACTAGGAATAATGGCATTTTGAAGAATTTAGGATTTGGCCCCCTCCCTGGAGGCCAAACAGCAAATCAGATCGCACCAAACTTCAGTAACTGAGATCACCTGACCAAGGGGTACATGTGTACTTAATTTGTGATCAATAGTCATTGCAGTTAAGAAACGTGCCATAATTACGGCCTGACGGCCAATTTACGCCATTTGACCTCTGTGACCTTGACAAGAAGGTCAAGTTAAAAACCTGTGTGACATATACTGTATGGTGGTAAGATGTACCCATGATATCAAATTGGTGGCAATCGGGCAAGAAGTTAAGGAATAATTACATTTTTAAGGTTTTTGGATTTTGCCCCCTGGTGGTCAAGTGGTGAATCATATTGGACCAAACTTCGGTCCCTGAGATCACCTGACTAAGGGGTAAATGTGTACCAAATTTGGTATCAATAGTCATTGCAGTTTAGAAACGTGCCATCGTTACATCCTAACGGCCAATTCACACCATTTGACCTCTGTGACCTTGAAAAGGACGTCAAATCAAAAACGCGGAGGATATATGATGCACCTTTGCTAGAAGTACCTACCATATTTTTTTCAAAATTTCCCGACTAATATTAAGGGAGATATTGCATATTTTCACTTTTAACGTTTGGCCCCCTGGTGGCCAAACCATGAAACGAATCGGACCGAAACTTGGTCTCCAAGGTGTCATTACATAAGGGTACATGTGTACCAAGTTTCAACTCAATAGCTCTAACAGTTACGAAACGTGCCCTGCTAACGGACGACGGACGACGACGACGACGACGGACGACGGACGCCACGGTATGGGATAAGCTCACCTCTGCTATGAGGTGAGCTAAAAAGCTCCAGGGTGTCATGACATGCATGATGTGTCTTGCCTCTGCATTTTTGTACTCAGACATGTCAGAGGGTTTTCAACTTTCATATCATTGAAGAAATAATTCATTCCAATCTACAAGTATATCAATCACATCATTTATTTAAAAATCGTCTGCTAGGACATACAGGACAACGTCGGTGGAGACAGTTGTGACATTTCAATTTTCATTGCATAGAGATTTGACGGACTGATGTGAAAATTCATTCCAAACATGCAACTGTTTCAGAAATGAGAAAAAGCTCCTGGGTGTCATGACATGCATTCAATTATTATTTCACCACAAAGAGCTGCTTCTTTCAGCAGATATGAGACAGCTACCGGGGCGGGGACTATTTCTTTATGGGGCCTTATTGTTCAGCGTCTCCAAGGAATTCTATTTTTAGAGTCCAATGGGGGGGGTTGGGGGGGGCCTTCCCCCCAATGTACTGACTAAAACCTGTCACTTTCAGAGAACGGGGGAGGGGGTTTGGGGGACTCATCCCCCAATGTACTGGCTATATATGTCAGAAGGACGGGGGTTTGGGGGGCTCCCCCATGTCAAACAGTTGTGTGAGTTCACTAGAGATTGCTCTTTACTTATTAATGGAATAAACGAAATAACATCATAATTCTTGCAAAGGCGAAGTATATAGATAAACACTTACGTTGACATCTGTAATTAAGTGTCATTGGATGAGTGGACCATGCAAAAACCAAAAGGAGGTGATAACCCACTGGATCACGGATCTGGCTCATATTTGCCCCAAAGTTTGGTCTTAGGGTAGGGTGTGGGCAGGTAAAGCCTTTCGGCAAAAAAACACACTGGGGTCCGGTTTTAGGGGTCAAATTCTGTTTTGTTCATTTCCCCTTTAAAAAAGTGAGATTTTTTAACCAAAAATCTACCACATTTCTCAATTTTTTGCACCTGCCCCAGCTAATTTACCACATATTGTTTTCAGGGGTTTTGAAGTATAGGTCATTTGCCTGATTCTGAAAAAAAATGGGCTTCATGTTATTTTGGGATTAAGGGTATCATGGCCCTTAAAGTTGCCCTGTCCCTTAGGGCCCAAAAAATTAGTTGAACATATTTTGGGTTTTCTCAACTGCCACAGGGTTTGGGAAAATAATCTTTTATCATAAGTGACATGAAGTTTTAATCTTTCAATTAGAACAATCAAAACTTTGTGCGGTACTTTCCTTTCTTTTACTGAGGGTCATGAACACCCTTGGTTTTTAGTGGTTTTTCAGTTACACAGGGAATGGGCATAAACCCCTGTGATACGAGCAAGAGCCGTCATTCCCTCAGTTAAAGTCATCAAAAGACATATGTTTGCCCCCAGATACCCCCTACCCACCCTCAACAACCCTTCTACTTAGGGTAGGCCCTATACTCGTTTTTTATAGTTCAACCAGACCTGTACGGCAGCTCCGGAACTGGTCTTTACAAGTTTACTTGTAAATGCAAAAGAAAGAAAAAAAGTGCATGCATGAATGAAGAGTTTTGACAGTTCTGTTAGAAATGACTGAAAAATGGGGCCCAAAGCCCATTAACTGCGGGTTTTCAGGCATCTTCCCTGCATTGAGATGTGGCTTGATACGGAAGTATCCAGGCGAGGCTAGTTGTGTTGTTCTGAAGAAGTGTAAGAAGGATATACACAGACATCTTCTCGGATTGAAAGTTCCCCTTCTCAGACATGTGCAAGGTAGCATTGGCCCAAAGTCCGAATGGGAGCTGATCGCCCTGCGTGCAGGTTTGTTTGGTGATGTCGACCAGGACTTGACAATCTGGCCTACCCACCGATATAAACTGGGCCTTGACTGGAAGCCATCCCGTAAATGCCAGCACCCCCTCCATTCGGTATCTTCGAAACGCGTGCCACGTAAAGACCGTGCCATTCCAGCGCTAGTCTCGAAGGAGATAAACCAGATTTGGAATGTTTTGCTGCCAATTGGATCAGGTAGGTTGGCTCCCATCTCTGATTGTTTCATTTCAACAATCAAACTTAGCGTGACTGATACTACATACATGTAGGCCTAGGTCTCGGAGGCCTTTCCAGTTCTATGTATCGCATCAGTCTAGCCTAGGGTAGTTCTTGACATCTTGATCTTTTACATTGCAGCAATTTGTAAAGACTGCGATTCAGGCCACAAGGAGGCGGTGGAGGCGGAAAAAGTGCGGCATCAACAACAGCAGGTAGGCCTACCGTAAGGCTACTCCTAGTCCTAGCCTACCCAGTCATTGTTTTTCATAAGACGACATTATAGCATACCAGTGTATGATATTCTCTCTGCTGTTTACTTTCAGCCAAGAAGATAAAGGGCCGCTTTCCACAAGATGAGCGGTTAACAACACAGCAGGTCTCAAGCTATTTCTCCCGGCTTGCTTGCCAACAGAAATGTGGTCATTTGAGCAGAGATAGAGTTGACAGCCATTCCGATACCCAGCATCAACTTGCTGACAGCATGATGACAAGATCAAGACTGCGAGCTCAGGTGATTGAACAGGTTGATTTGTAATGTAATGATACATAATGTACATGTATTACAGGACTTAGTGTGACTAGTATGTCTCCCCGTTTTAAAATAGAGGCCTATGAGGTTTTGTATTACTAAGGACTAGTATGTCCGTTTTGTTGTTCAGTATGTGCTTTGAATCAAAACTCAATGGCATATTACAGCACTAAAGTTGAGTGGTCTATTACTAAGTGTGCATTTGCCTTGACTAGGATAACCAATCATCGGGGTTCACTGTGTAATGATCATAATAGTCTGAATATTACTCTTCGTTCTACATATAATAAAAATCTGAGAAACACATGACTGCTTCTCTCTACTATTGACCTTGTTGTTCATTTCTTCCTTAATTCTAGCGGTATCCTCCTGGAGAACATGGCGGCATAATGAGAGGAATATGCGGTTATATTCACATGATGGTTGAGAGTACATGTGCAAAGGCCTGTTGATGGTAGGGGCCTACTGTAACTCATTCTCTAAGCCGTCCCAACAACCCAATAGAAGAGGTTCTCAGATGAACATTGCCTTGCTATTTGTATTTTAATGTCATGAACAGCCTGGAATGGACTTGTGCAAGGAGCCAAGTACAAGCAACTCCCCCTACAACCATGCAAATTGGCCTCTCAGGGATGCATGGCTTAGAAAAGATGTTTCAATAGGTGTTCAGAGCCCTCCTGCTAAGTATTCAACATATTGAAGACTGCATTCCATGTTTTAGGTGTAACCGGTGTAATAGGGAAAAGCAGTCCAGACGTGAAAAATCATTTAAATCATGATGGTTATCGACGACTGTTATTCAAAGACTACACTAGCGCACGAAGTTTTGATTGCTGATTATGAAAGATGGTGTAAGTGGCCATACATCCACAAAGTTTTATTACCCAAATCCCAGTGGCAATTGAGATTTTCGCCTTTGAAGTTGCCGACACAAAGGCCCTGTTGAGGGTGGAAGGGCTATACTTCGGCCCCTATCTCTCGAATTTCAGGATATATATTATTGGTTTTCTGGAATTAAGCAGGCCATATGATGGGAAAGCTTGTTTTAAAGGGGCAATATTGCAGCATTTGTCGTTTTTTGTTGAGAACCAATTGTAATAACCGATTGAAAATCCTTTGAAGATAACCTCGTCGACCCCGAAATTTACAAATTGTTAGTTTACTCGATAAATAACAAATAGTTTTTTCTCATATCCTACATTCTTTCATAAGTTGGTCAAGTGTACCTGTCCACCAAATTTCATTGAAATCGGTGAACCACCAGGTTATCACTTTTTGCATGGTCTATCCATGCAATGACACTTAATTCAAAACGATAAAAGAATCACGAACACCAAACATCATCAAATTTGACTGAACTTGTTGAAACCTTCTAGCTTAGTGAGCAATTCCCGTGATCATAATAGCTTGGCCAATAGAATCAAGGTCTTGTGACAAATGGCGCGAAATGATGTAATAAATGGTGCGAATAAAATTGATCAAAGGGCGCGAACCAATGGCGGTAAATTCAACCAAGTTTCAACCATTTCACGTTGTTTCAGCGAAACACTCCCTTGCTTTTACATTTCATCACTTTTGCACGCCGACCAAGCCGACGGTATGGACACCGCATTGCCGAAAAGATGCAGGAGTGACTCCGTTGAAGAGAAACTCAAGTACCAAGACGACTTGGAGGCTGCACTTTTGGCTGGAACTGTTCGCACCCTCAAACAGTTTGCAGCTAACTACAAAATTCTGTATGGGACAATATGCTATTGGAACCGATTCGATCTGGAACAGAAGCTTGAGTACGGCCACAAACCAAGCTCCCGGAAGTGCAAAGCAAAGAACGTCAGTGTATGATAGTAGAGAATGAACTGTTTGAATGGTACGATGGTGTCCATGGTAGAAGCATTCCTGTCTCTGTGAAAAACCCTCAGGCAAAAGGGACTCAAACTGTTCAAAGCATGGTGGCAAGAACTAGACGAGGCGGAGAGTGAGGACATTTTTTCCGAGAATCTTGTGGATGGGCCGATGGCTTCAAAAAGAGGAATAGCATTTCGTTCAGAAATGACAATAAAAACAGTAGCCAGTTACCGTTTGATGCGGCTGACCGTTGTGAACGCTTTCGAAATAATGTTAACGATTCCATTGAATGACTTGGGCTCGAGATGCGAATTGTCATAAACGTTGATCAGACTTTTGTTCTCTTCGATATGGGAACAATGTATACGTACGCCGGAAAGGGCGCCCAAGTCGTAGACGTAAGGACATCACGATCGAATACCAAGCTGGGCTGCACCGTAACATTATGCATCTTCGCAGATGGCGGGAGGCCACGGCCTTTATCACCTCTCCTAGACGGGGATTCGTCCGTCATTTGGATGCTTTAGAGGACGACGACCTGCCTGACAACGTTTGCGTCTCTTCATCAGCCACAGGATGGGTTAGGGAGGAAACCATCCACAATCGGACCGATGATGTTCTGGACCCATACCTTGAAGAACAATAATGCGAGCAGTTCCTCTTGATTCTTGACATGTTTCGAGTCCATAGGACAGAGCCTTTCTGTAACCGAGTGACAGAACGAGGAGGCATGTTAGATTATGTACCATCCGGCTGTACAAGCCTAGCCCAGCCTCTAGACGTCGCAGTTATGAAGAGTTTCAAATGCCACGCACGAGAGGAATGGAAGACGTGGAAAGATGCAAATACGAATGACAATGGGCAGTGTGAGAAGATATCTTTGCACCAGATCATACAGATCATTTCGTTGGCATGGAATGGGGTCAGTGAGCAGGTTATTCACCATTGCTTCGAGAAAGTGCTGCGACGCAACAGATTGAAGGTGGACCAGCACCAATTGGAGAGGGTGCAGACGTCGATGACATACAGTTTTACGATGTTTTTGACATGTCTGAACTGTAAGAGTTCAGTCTCCCAATTCTGATGACTTCACCAATGAAGTTGGACTGTTTCCTTGTCCTTTCCATGTAGAATTAAAGATGTTTTTATCAGGCAGACTGATTGTAGATTCAATGTCGCTGGCTGCCATTGCCCTTTCGTTTACGTAAACCGGTTTTGGTAAAACAAAGTGCAACTCTACTCATGCAGTGATAGGAAAAACTTGCTTTAATCCGGAAATCATGATTTTGTACAGTCAGGGACGTAGCTGCCGGATTTTGGTGGTCAAAGGGTTTGCATGAGGCATCTTTTGTCAGACACTGAGGCACTTGCTATTGCCTTTCCCCTCAACTACATCCCGATTAACTGGTTCAGTCTCTTACGGAACACCCTGTATACCTCTTCTCTATGAAAACCAAGTTGACATGCTTTTGAATACCCCAAGAAATCGATCTGCCCTTCGTAAAAACTCATTTTTTACGGCCCAATTCACAGGTCTGTCGCAAATGCCAAATACATGTATAACTAACATGTGACTTCAATGTGGTGGAGTAGGTGTCACTAATCGAAATTTATGCAGCGATGTCTTAAGACCGATTCTAGGATATCTAGGTGGCCGTGACAATGAGCTACCATGGAGCATTGTGTTCTACATATCAAGTTGAACTTGATATCCAGGCAACATGAATCAGGGTGTCCTAAATACCAAGGTGTACTTGATATTAACATTAGAAACCTGGAATTCACTTGCAGCAAATTTGATGGTGCCCACTTGGTTGGAAAGGCTCTGGTGGAGTTGGACCTGGAGGTTTTAGGCCAGGAGGTTTCGCGGAAATACAAATAGAAAGACCTAAGTTTGTGAAAAACATTTTTACCGCAGTTACAATTGCTCCTGTCGTTAAACCATCCAATTTCCACAGTAATCCTAATCTATCTTTCAGAGGGATCTTTGAGTCTGGTTGTTTCAGAACATCAATGATTAAACGTTTCATTTTTTGAGTTTGTTTTTCTCTAACATTACTTATCTTCCAGATCTTTGTCTATTTCTCATATTATTCGTCTTCTAATTCAACTATTTTCTTTTTGAGGTTAGTTTTCTCAATGAAATCATCAGAAGATGTGTTAAGCGATTTCTCATTCAATCTCTCTTTCTCTTCTTCTAGGTCCTCAATCTGCCTATCCTTCACCATGTTCACCATCTGCAAAATCAACTCCTGCCTTTTTTAACCCCCGAACTTCCGTCATTGCATTTTCACAAAATCAAAGTGCTATCAATTCTTCATCCGTTGCGTCAATTATCTTATCAACCATGTTGCCGAGTTGGTCAACAATATTCTCTATAAAACTGGGTTCCACAGTGTTTGTTTCTTTATGCTGAAATTGAGTGCAGTAATAAGCCATGCACAAAAAACACTAACAGAAAAAATTATGGAAAAATTTGAAAAGGTGAATATAAAGAATACGACAACACCCCACAACCAGCATGGCCGAGGGGTAAAAAGCATCATACGGGCTGAAAAATGTGTTGAAATGGGAGTTACCTTTTTTCTCTTCTCTAGAGGCTTTCTGGCCCTCTTCGTCTTTGAAATATTGCAGCTTTCTCGTTTGGTTTGATTTTTCCATGCTGGCACTTAATCACTATTTTTTCTAACACATTATTTTATCACACTAAAGGGGTTCTTTTCTCGGGGGGGGGGGGGGAACTGATCATAAAACATTTCAAACAATTACATACATAGAAAATGATGGACTGGCTACCGTTCTACAGACATTTTTACATGATGGGGGAGCTGACAAGGAAGGTTCAAGAGCAGATATGAAAGGGTTAACAGATTTAACATTTCTAGGTACCACCCGATGTTAGATAAAGCAGTACAATGCCAGCAAGAAGCTGGAACTATCCTTGATATCCGAGTCAAAGAAATGGAAAATTATACACTTACCGATACTTGAATTGCGACTGCTCCTTGGTTTAGCAATTGTAACAAAGGGGAAAAAAACCTTCAATTGGGAATACAAGAGCGTCGCATCTTTTCCTCTGAATATCTGAAGACAAAGAACACAAGTATAAGCTGGTGGCCTAATTGGCAGAATAGAGAGTACTACTAGCCAGGATAACCAAATTTGGGGCAACTTTGTTCTCAAACTAACCATGGAAAATTATGCTAGAATCTCAATATTTGTCATTTTCATTACCTAATGACCATCATTCAAGGTTATTAGCCTACATGAAATTCAAAGCTCCCGCCATTCAGTTTGCAACATTATGATATTATAGGATATAATCATAATTTAAGCCCAGAATTTTATCCAAAGTTTGGCTAAGAAATTCACTCTCAAATTCACTGAGTAAGTTACTCGTCATAAACATTAGAAAGAGGCATTAGGTCCCATACTTTGTTCTCGAACAACAGTTCAAATACCATTCATAACTCGTAAAAGCATTGAGAGGAATGTAGGGAAGGCTGCTTCGTCAAACAAGTCACTCATAACAGAGATATCATTTGTTTTAGGTTTCCACTTCTGGCCGCCCTGGTGGCCAAGTCGAGAATCAGTTCAGACCGAAATTCATTGTCAGAGGTCACCTGACCTGGGGAGTCCTGTGTACAAAGTTTCAAGTTCAAAGCCCTAGCGGTGAAGCAAAAGGCTATCTCGCTTACTGGCGGAAGAAGAGTGTTCAATTTGGGTCTAAAATTAGCTAATATAATAAAATTTCAGGGAAATATATGCATCGCCAGTAGTGGCAGAATCCTCTCCACACAACACAACACACGATGAGTAGGTAACTTGAGGCAACTGTATTTTAACTCAACTAACTCGCACAGGGTAATGTAGTAACATACTCCTTAGACTCATCTCTGATTTCAGACTCGTCGGGGAATGTTCCCGGCCCTGGTGATATATTGAGCGCAGAGTTTGTGAGTGAGGCACAGGAAGCGGAGGCTGGGAGTAAGGTCCCCGCAGACTTGCCTCAATCAGATATGTGGAAGTTAGGGCCAATGGAGCTAGCCAAGCGCCAAAAGGCAGATGTGAAAATTCAGAAAGTTTTGCAAAAATGCGAGAAGTCCTTTGCTAAGGACTCCATTGGATACTTCTGGAAGGATGGCTTGGCATATCGGCACTCCTTTATTGCAAACCGCCAACCATACATTGACCAGTTGCTGGTTCCCTATGATTATAAATTATATTTGCTGGACCTGGCTCATAGTATTCCATTAGCAGGTCATTTGGGTGTGACTAAAACCAAAGATAGACTGGTCGAGCATTATTACTGGCCTGGGCTACACCAGGATGTGGAAAAATACTGCAGAACCTGTCCCAATTGTCAGAAGTGTGCCAGGAAGTTAGCTTCTAAAAAGGCCCCCTTGATCAGCATTCCTGTCATTGGGAAACCTTTTATAAAGTGGCAACCGACATTGGGCCGGTTCAACGCTCTTCTCATGGTAATAAGTATTTGCTAACCCTAGTTGACTATGCTACGCGATTTCGAGATGCGCTTCCCCTGAAGGATACTACAGCCTCCTCTGTCGCAGATGGGCTGGTTGAGACTCAACAACTCATCAGGCATGCCATACCTTGCGAACATGACCAAGGCTCAAACTTCATGAGTGAGCTGGTGAAACAGTTACTCCCACGGCTTGGTATCAAGACAAGAGGCCCTCAGCTGAGTTGTTGCTGCGTTGTTCGTATATAGTAAAGTAAAGTTTGTTTATTATAGTGTCACCCCTAATGAAAGGGCCAGCCAGCTTTTTGGCTTATGAGACACTCTTCACTTCCAAACTTCTATCTCTAATGCCAGGCGCCTGGCGAGAAGGCAGTTTGTACCCTATATTTAACTAGCTGGCGGCTAACCAACCGGCCGCATCGGAAAGAGGTTACCAGCGGGCCTCGAACCTTCGACCTTCTGTTCACGAGGCGGGCACCTTAACCACTAGGCCATCGAGATCGGTTAATATTACATTATATATTACATTACTCGTCAAACTCTACTAAACTAAAGACTCAAAGCCTAAGGATATTAGCTTCTGGATGTGTAACAGTGAATTACGGTAGACTGGCGCAATCTACTTCAAGCAAGCTCTACCCTTGCAATGTGTGCGCAAACAGATAACCTAACCTATATTGGACCATCAATTCTACACACAGCAACATGAATCATCCTCAGCTGTTACCATGATGATGATGATGATAATCTTTTTCGCAAATTGGTCGTCTTCTGTCTTTCTTCCATACTTTAGTGCCACCGGATGTAGTCTGCGCTGTGGAGGGAGCCTTTGAGCACCGCGACACAAGAATCCATGCGAATTGAATCACATGGAGAGACTAGCCCAATCACCCGCTTTTGGCTGGGTAGAAATGGATAAATCTCACAGACTGGACCTTAAACTCTACTGCCGACGTGTGAGGCCGGTCTGACAGATGAGTAATGCAGCGGTCAATGTAAACCCTGACACCCCCCCCCCCGGTCAGGGATCGATGCTACATCGACGTCGATGTCTGAGTGAAGGATTTTTTCAAACGACGATGTCATGGCGATAAGCTGAAAAGATGTCGGTGAAAAATCGTAGACAGCCTGGACATCAGGAGAATTAGCTTTGTCGAATGGGTGGCGCATGGCTTTTTCCTTGGTGGCGAACGTCTGGCGATCAGGAATCTTGCCCGGCCAACGACGGCGTATCACCATCAGATGCAAGGTGCAGTCTTGATGTACAAGTATTGTGATATTGGGTAGGTCCAGGGTAGATGCTGCCATGCATCTAGTCAATGAAACTGGCTAGTTTTGACCCAGTATTGAAAGACCATGGGCTATAAAGTAGACACAAATTGACAAAGATTGTGTACCTTTTTGCGGTAAGTCAGTCAGTCGGAAACAGTTTTATTTTGTCAAATTGATGTGTTTTATGCACGTATAGCCTACTGAATTTGTTACAAATATTTTAAGAAATCACTGAAGTTCTAGTATTGTTTTGATTGTGATTGTGCAATAGGAATGAAGCGGCCAGGGGCCATTGTGCTCACCGTATACATCTTTTAGTAATTGTGATTGCTAAGAGTCCCTGCAATAAAAAATTCATCGAAAAAAAGTCATCAATAAGCGAGATATTGCACGTCCTACTTTTTCAGTTTTGACCCCCTGGTGGCCAAATCAAGAATCAGATCAGGCCAACATTCGGTGTCAGAGATTATCTGATGTAGGGGGTTACATGTACCAACTTTCAAGTTCATAGCTTCAGCAGTTAAGAAACGTGCCATAGTTACACTCTAATGGCCAATTTACGCCATTTGACCTCTGTGACCTAGAAAAGGAGGTCAAATCCAAAAATCGTAGGACATGTGGTGTATCCTTGCTAAAAGTTCCTGCCATAAAAATTTTATCGAAAACAATTCACTCAAATAAGCAAGATATTGCACTTCTTCCTTTTTCCATTATGGCCCCCTGGTGGCCGAATAAAGAATCAGATCAGGTCAAAATTCGGCATCAAAGGTTATCTGATGTAGGGGGTTATATGCACCAAGTTTCAAGTTTAAGCTTTACTGGTTAAGAAACGTGCCATAGTTTACACTCTAACGGCCAATTTACGCCATATGACCTCTGTGACCTTGAAAAGTAGGTCAAATTAAAAACCCGTAAGACATGTGATGTATTCTTCCTAAGAGTACCTACCATAAAAATGTTATCGAAAAAAAAAGTGACTTATAAGCGAGATATCACACTTTTTAGATATCCACTTTTTGCCCCCTGCTGGCAAAGTTGAGAATCAGATCAAACTAAAATTCAGCACCAGAGGCTATGTGATATAGGGGGTTATATGTACCAAGTTTCAAGTTCATAGCTTTAGTGGTTAAGAAACGTGCCATAGTTTAGTAAGTTTACACGCTAACGGCCAATTTACGCCATATGACCTCTGTGACCTTGAAAAGTAGTCAAATTGAAAACCCGTAAGATATGTGATGTATTCTTCCTAAGAGTACCTACCATAAAAATGTTATCGAAAACAAGTGACTTATAAGCGAGATATCACACTTTTTAGATTTCCACTTTTGGCCCCCTGGTGGCAAAGTTGAGGATCAGATCAAACTGAAATTCAGCACCAGAGGCTATGTGATATAGAGGGTTATATGTACTAAGTTTCAAGTTCATAGCTGTGGAGGTTGAAAAACGTGCCATAGTTACACTGAAACAGCCAATTTACGCCATTTGACCTCTGTGACCTTGAAAAGTAGGTCAAATTAAAAACCCGTAAGATATATGATGTATCCTTGCTATGAGTACCTACCACAAAAATTTCATTCCAAACAAGTCATTAATAAGCGAGATATCACACTTTTTAGATATCTACATTCGGCCCCCTGGTGGCCAAATTAAGAATCAGATCGGACCGAAATTTAGTGTCACAGGTCATCTGACCAAGGGAGTCCTGTGTACAAAGTTACAAGTTCATAGGCTTAGCGGTTAAGAAACGTGCCACTGTTTTTGAAACAGGATACGACGACGACGGACGACGACAGACGACGACGGCCGACGGACACTGCGGTATTCTATAGACTCCCCTACGGTGAGCCAAAAACGAGTGCAATTCTGTTAATTGATGAATAGTAGCAAAAGTAGATGATTTTTTGTATGCTCAAGTAGAGTTATGGTTATCATTTCATTGGTAATCAATTTACCAGTTACTGCATTTGTTACTATCTAGTAAAGGTTAACTGTTAAAAAGCAAGTGGAAGCAATTGCTTCCCTGCAGTCCAGTTCACCACTGCTCTGAGTGTGAACATTGCATTTTAGTGAAATTGCTGCCATTAGTGTATTTGGCACCACCTGCTTTACAATTTGTACCTTATCGGGCCTCTTGCGAGATGCACATAATTATGCAAAATATTGCTATGCTCTCTACCAGTATTACTTCTGTTCATTTAAAGTCAAAGGTGACCTGTCCTCCTACCAGGTACCCTTAGTGAGGCTGATAGAGTATGTCGTCCTGTGTATATATCTCACCCAGGACCAACCTGGACAGGAGATATGGGTAAACCTTGAGGGCTGGGGAAAACCTGGGACGCCTTTTACTTGCTCAGATTGACATTCTTGTGTATGAGTTGTGGTTTGGTCACATTCAGTCAGTAGAACATAAATGCGTGCCTTTAGGTTGAATAGGACTGTCAAGGTCTCAGTAACTCATGATGCTACAGAGACACAGGTTTCTAATTAGTGCAAATTTCTAGCTGGGTATTTAACATGAAGGAACAGTGCATTTACTCTAGATCATTCTGGGTAGTTACCAGGTATCAGCATGGATAACTCTTTAATTATATTTCCATGAGCACAAAATGCCTAACATGTCTGACGAGAAGGTTGTATTGATTTTCATAGACACTTGTAATTTTTTGTTTCCTGTGTCCAGTTTTTTATAGTACATGCAGTCGGTATGTTCAAATATGCATGTTTTTTTCCGCTGTATTCACACCTCTGTTCAATCTTGTCCAGTTATCAAAAAGATTCTATTTTTCTATTAAAGTTTAGGCAATAAACAGTTTATACAAAATATCAGAGTGTTGTCCTAGGTATTATCATATACTCAAAATCCGTGAACCTGGCCTTTAAATGACGAATTGCCCGACAGCAAATGCATTCCAAGTGAGTTTGACCACCCGGACCTTTGAGGTAGATGCCATGAGAGTCAAGTTTTCTCAGACGCACAAGTGCGTTTAAAGTGAGCGGGAAGTCCGAAATTGAGCGGGAGGATCTGGGGGTGTGATCTGCTTCGGTATCACACCCTGTATCGCACAATGTGTTGATCTGGATTTCATCTGTTGGATGACGTCACGAATTTCCTGATAAGCGTCGCCCGCCAGGCATCGGCGAAGTTGTGTCACCAGTGGAACAACGTCATGTTTCATGACGTGATGTCATGGTGGCCGGCAGCAGGCAATTTTTCACAGATTTTGAGCACTGAATTGCCTTTTTGGCGAACATCTTGGTATATGATAATCATAAAAGAACTCTCGTGTGATTTGTGTCAGTGCGCAGAACACACTTGTGATGGTCTGTGATTTTTCAGGCCGAAGACCATCACTCGCGTGTTCTGCGCACTAACAAATCCCACTCGAGTTGTTTTATTATTGTCTCCTTTCGAAGAGTGACTTGGACAAAAAATTAGTTGGGGCATTATGATTGTTTTTATTGTTGTTCTTTTTGACACATTCTTTTTTTTCCTGTTTTTATTAATATGGTGATATCCTGACGTACGTCTGTCTTCTCAATGGTGAAGAACAGTCGAAGCCCTGACCTGTGCAACCAACCTAGGGTGGTGAAGTTCTGGTGCATGTCCGCACCACCCTGGGTGCAAAAGGGTCGATCCCTGGGCGCATTGAAATTTCAAAAATGGTGATAAAGTGTCGAACGCTTGACCAGGGGGGTGTCAGGGTTTACATTGACCGCTGCATAAGTGGGGTCCACCTAATGCAGAAGGCACCAGTTTCCCTAACTAAAAGGGTAACATTAACAAAATGCTCTACCCAACTCTATTATTGCCTAAGTCAAGTGAAACTCTTAACCCTTTTAGTGTCACTCTCGACCTTAGGTCGAGATGGAAAAGCTACCCCGTTAGTGTCACTCTTGACCTGAGGTCGACAGGGGATATAACGTTAGAAAACAGCATGTACATCATTTCAGCATTGTCCAGTTCGTGTTTTATATCTACCTTTCAAAAGAGCCAATCAAATCTGATCGTTTGGTACCGAATACTCATATGCTTTCTACAGTGATATTTCCCGCAATTTCGCTCTGAAAATCAAACCAGCGGAAACACCGAATTCTGACGATAGTTCAAAATCACATTTTCACCCCAAAAAATAACCAATTCATGTTGAAATTTCTTTAGCTTCATCCAGGATAGTGTACTAAACAATTATCAGAAGAGATCTGCTACAAAAAATTACTAAAGTACATTTTAGAAAATTATTTCAAAGAAATCGTCAGAATTTGCGCGTTTTTCACACTTTTTCATGGTTTTTACCCAAAAATGAAATGTTACTGTAAAGTGATAGAAGTGAACACTTCTGAGCTACAAGGCTTCATAAAAGTTACCTAAAAGCTGCTAAAACCCAAAAACATGCTTGACATTCTGGGGTAGGAAAATGTAAAACATGGTTGACACTAAAAGGGTTAACAAACCTTAGCAGAATGCCACCATTGAAATGTTGATAGCAAGTAAAAGCTTTAAACAGATAGACTTGATTTTTTTAACCAACTGCCACATGCGGTTTTCTTTATTTAGTCAATTTTGAGGTAAGTATTACAGAATGAAATATTAGAATACTAGAATTGACGGGCTCTTCTGATGATTGCACTGGTGAACATCGAAGTCGATGGGATGTGCAAAGTCATAGCTCGATCCTCTCTCTTGGTCATCTGTGATGTGGTCACCAAATATGTTCAAATGCAGCTGCAGATCATTCCTGCAAAACATGATGAGGAGATAACATTTTACTTTTGATAGATAGCTAAGCTAGCCAAGTTTTATATCAAATACAAGGCCAACAACAACTGATAAGGCGCTAGGGCCGAATGATCAAGGAAGTTCATTGATATGATTGAGAATACATTGTGATCAGAGTGATGAATCGGCTCCGTTTGAAGCATTGTGCTATGTACAGTGTGCATGTTTCAGTGTGTATCAGCTATCGCATTTATTGTTTGTTGACATTTCAAATCGCCGGAGTCGATCCTCAATTACACTGTTTATGTACATTGGCAACCTTTCCCGATGATATCAGAACGATGTTTATTATTGTCTTGTTTATTCACATTAGTTCTGCTATGTGACAAGAGTTATTTGTTGAGTAATCCATGATTTAAAGCCGGACTTTGACATCGTTTTAGATTGACTGCCACCATTTTGATCACTGTTTACTATTCAATGAAGGTGTCACGTGATCGTTTCGTCTGCAAGTTTCGTCAGGCCGAAAACTAGCTCATCAAAATGGGCACAAAGATTAGCAGCTTTAGTAACTTTACTGCCTTGGTCGTTTGATCAGTGATTTACACTGGATATTTCCCAAATTAACTGATGCAAAGAGCGGATGACACTTACCTCATTTGCATTGGATTGCATAGACTCCTAGGATGGTGGCGAAAAACACGAGAATATCTGCAAGAGACAGAATATTTCAATGCCCATTCCACATGTTACGTGTATTGAACTTGAAAAAAATTATGTTATTTATTTTTACGGCCTATATTTTACTTACTTTCGGACTTTGAAAGACAAATACCTCATTCACCTCCAGTTCTATAAATAGGGCTCTCCCCAATCTACCAACCATGCTTTCATTGTTGACATGTAACAAGAAAACAATGACTATGAATTGTAACTAATTGTGACAAGAAACAATAAAAATTCATTGGTATGGCCTTATGTGCTCTTGTAGGGACAAGAAACCAATTTCCATTGCTGTGACCTTAATAGGCCCAGCACCTTGCGTGCTGGGTTGTAACTTGACACTCAAGCCAGTTATTTTCAGACTTCTTATTTATACCTCCATGCATGCCTGAACGGACTTCCGCCGTTCGGCAATAACATTTTTATACATCGTTGGAAAAATTATGATGTCCAGTCCAGATTTCATCCATATCCTATTTATTCATGTGAAAATACGCACTAACGCCTAAACGTACATGTTACAGAAGCAAAAAAACAAAAAGGGTCTCCGTTCAAGAATGAGTAAGCGTGACCAAATAAGGAATGCCAACGAGGTATGTCGCATTAATTATTGATCGAGACCCGTGAAAGCATGCCGTGAAAGGCGTTCCGACTCGGGATCGGCCTAGTCAATTTCACTCGCGATTTCTATGAAAACTTGACACTTCTGGGAACTGAGAATACGTCAACTTATGACCCATCTCCCCCCCTACCCCCTAGATTTTTATTGCAGATCTGCACGAAGCTCAGGACCCGAGTTTTTGGCTACCTGAAAGCCGGAATGTAACTACACAGTTCAGTTTGACGATCACCGACTCTCAGATCAAGCTGTATTTCGCAGATCGTTTTTCAACGATCGTCGACGAACTATTTCAAATTAATCACATCCAATTAAACAATCCAAGCCTTCCCTAATGTTATCAACACGCAATAACACAAGCAGCCAAATATTATCGCCTATGAAATTGTGAATTTAATGAGAACTTACCTCTGAATTGACAGAACGCAATCTATTCCATAGCATGGTCTCCTTACGTCTGAACTCCGCAGACTCCGAGATGTGACGTTCGCTGCACGTGTGATTGCACGTGGGATAACTCACGCGAAATTTAAAATGCTCTTCTTGGGGGTGCTCACTAAATTGCGCCAGTAACACCACCTGGTGAGAAATTCATGAACCACGCCTATTGATAATGAAAGAGAAAGCTTTGCTCTATAAGATTAGATTTGATTCATGATCCCCAACTTAAAGAATTAGGAGAAATCAGCTGCTGGAAAAGTTTTTGGAAAATTTCGCTCGGTGCCACCTAGTGGCCAAACCGCTCATCCTGCCGGACCCACATTTGGTCTATTCAGGAGTCCTGAAGGGTCTCAACGCCTCAGAGGGAAAATCTATCGCCTATCCGCCATAGTTTTGAAACGTGCCTGTTTAACGGACAGACAGACAGACAGACAGACAGACGGACATTCATTCTACCATTTACTCATATGAATAAAGCTGAGCTAAAAACACTGTAGACTACAGGTCAAGACACGTCCGAGCAGGAGCGTGTCTACAGGAAAGAAGGATGATTGAAGGGCTGGTGGGTGTGAGGTTATAGAGGCGGTGCCAAGTGAGCATGCGCAGTGTGACGTCACTTTTTGTTTACCTGTAGACACGTGCGGATTTAAAGCGGATATGGCATATTGTTACACTACCTCTGGTATTATCCAATATGGTAGATTTTTCTTGAGCGTTACGCTAGAAATGCGTATTTTCCTAGAAGGTGCACAAGTGATTGAACATGCTGAAAACAGCAGTTAACATGCTAAAATGAGTAAAATAGAAGTTGGCACAAAAACTGTAAAGCCAATTTACCATGATTACATGCCTCTTTTACCATAGTTTTGTGTAGGATCTCTCTATACCAGGTTGCCTGTTGATGCCAGTTCATCATCAGAATCATCCTTACTCTTATACATTACATGAGTTCAATCATGTAAGACGAGTTGAAGTTCAGAAATCTTGACAGAAGAGTGTTCATTTATGTCGAAAGGCCGCAATTAATATGGTCGAACGGACATAACTCGGGTAGAAATTTGAACAGGCGTGTAGTTCATTGATGACACACCGATGGCAGGTCGATTTAGTTACTCTCTTAACCCAAGAAAGTGGTTAGACTAGAGCCGATAGGGAAAAACTCAGGATCACAAATTAAACTAGGGTGTTCAGGTCACGTGACTTTCGACGTTCCGTAAGCGCATTTTCGCGTCACGCACAGAAAATGACGAAAAAAACTTTTCACACCTCTTGAAGATCGGTTAATTTCGGCGTCTCATGGATGATGTATGAAGAAACCAGGAAGATCCAAGGTAAACAGGTATCTAATCTTTCATTGTCTCAAATTTCAATGAAATTCATCGAGTATTTGGGGAGAAATTAGAAATTACGCACAACTTGGGCCGCCGTGGCGATCATCATAACGTTATGCTAATGAGGACGGCACGGGGGCGTGGCCAACTGTCACTTGCTCGTCAAATCTTTGGCGCGTTTTCCGCAAAAGGGCATATGACCTATGTAAATTATCTATCCGGAAATGAACTCTACTGCTGAAACTCTTGCTGTTCGTCCAAAACCGGATGAAATTCCGTCAATATTTACCGATTTTAGGCATTTCCAAGATTTGACACTCCTAAACAACACCTAATTATCCCTTCTGAAATCTCATAGAAATGATAATTAAACGGATTTAGTGGTAATTGTAAGTATAAACCTCCGTTTTGATGAAAATAATTTGACATCTCCAGCGGAAACAAGAGTTTATAATTTATTTTGTAGTTCCAACTTGGCCGATGGTGGCGCATGCCCAATTTTTGTAACATCCGGGCACTTTTCCAATTAAATTAGCATTAGAAAATCAGCTGATTTCAGTCAGTTTGGGTAGGTTTATTGTATATTTTGACAATGTTTTCATTCTTGTTATCTCGTGACAGTTGACTAATGTTGTTCTCGACAGTCCTGAGACTCGAATACTCTATATTTAAATGTTTTGTTGGGTAGTTTGGTGAAAATATCAATGTTTTTCTTTTCATTTCCTGGTTCATGCATTCAGCATTGCATGGTTCTAGTGACAGTGTGACAGTGTTCTGTGAGTGACCAGGCCATGTTAGGCTATAGCTGTGTGTACTATAGCACCATCTGTAACTCTGAACCAATAAAGCCTTGGCGGAGATGTCTCATTGACATAAATGATATAATTGAAAGTACCAATACCGACTAAGATATTATTCTTTATTTTGAGGTATTATTCTTTATTTTGAGGTATTATTCTTTATTTTCAGATCTGGCTGGATGAAGAGAATTGAGGCAGATTCAGCACAATGAGGGATTGTGGTTGTCAAGCAGCGAATACATTTGATGGTACTTGAGGCGTATTATCCGTTACTTTCATCTGTAATTTGCGAATGAGCTGAATAATAATGTATGAACTTGATTTATAACGCTTCTAGTCTTTCTGTGTCTGTTAATAGCCACATTTTAAACAGTCGACTGGCGTCCTTACTCTCATCCGATCATTTTGATATATTACAAGCTTGGTTCGAATATTAATGGCGTTGGCAAAGTTTGACGGCCATCTTGGTTTCAATATGGTGGCCATCTTGGTTTCAACATGGCCGCCTGATGGCGATTGCATCAAGTGGATAAAAATAGACTGACCTCAAGCTGCATATCATACCAGTGTCTTAGTTTAAGAAACTGAAATGATATCTACCAACATCCTTATTACTAGCAGCCATATTTCAATATTTGTCCTTGGCGGCCATCTTGGAATGCCGCCATATTGAATTCAAACCCGAATATTCGTAATTATCAAGTTTTACTACTCCTTTGGCTTGCAATGGGAGTCAGAGCTGCAGAAAAGGTTGCCAAGTTACATAGTTTTGGTGGCCATCTTGGATTATTGGTAGCCATCTTGGATTTTGGCGGCCATTTTGGATTTGTTAGGACGGACATCATAATATGACTCCGTTCTATAAATTTTGCTGAAAAATATTCATAAATAAGATTCCTACAGCTAAAATACTGATCATTTTCTCACCCCGGCAGCCATGTTGGATGCCATTTGACCTTTGACCCTGTAAGGCATTTTCCCTTTGGAGCCCTTGGGCAAAATTTCCCAATCTTGCGAAGTTCAAATGCCTATAACTTTGGACTGAACAGGAATTTTTCCATTCTGTAAAAGCCATAATGCTTATAATAGCTGATACTTGAAATATAGCCTGCAATAATAATTGTATATGTAATGGTTTATTTTTAACCTGAACACCCTAATTAAACAGGGTGAAACTAAAATGAATTGGCCAAGACCATGGTAATCACTTGTCAACAACCTGAAGAATGTCAGGGAGACAATCATGCAATAGTTCTGCATATGGTATAATGGTTATGGTAGACAAAAATGAACTTTGACATGATGGGTGTTTCTGACTTCATTGGTAGGACTTGCCTAGAGGCATCTTTGTACAAATTTAGAATGATCTAGGACACATAGTAAGAAAACGTGCCATGTTTGTCGACATTTTCAAAGTTGACCTCTGTGACCTTGAAAAGGACGTCAAATAAAAAAAAAATGGATATTATGTCATGTATCCTTACCAGCTGTACCTAAATAAATATATAAATATATAAATATATAAATATTTAGAAATGATCCAGCCTTTAGTTCAGGAGAAATAGCACTTTTTGTGTTTCGGGTTTTGGCCCCTTGGAGGCCAATCCATGAATCCAATCAGATCGAAATTAAGTAAATGACCTGGTGCACATGTACAAAAATTCACGTCGATATGTACAAAATTTCACGTCAGTAACACCAGCGGTTGTACATACATACATACTTACTGTACTGCGTACATACATACATACTGATTAGACATTATATCCAAATACTTAAGAAAAAAATTGTATAAATATTGCACGTCAACCCATAGAATAATCAAAATTATTTGTCCGGTAAAAATATCATTTCAAGAGGCTTTATTTTATCATGCCTCATACCCGTTTGAATAAGTACAGCGCATTATAATTTAAGTCGAGACGGCACCTTGACGGCCAGCCACATAGACAATAACGCGACAATGATGCGAGTTTAAGGATAAGTATGGCACGTGACGGCGAATGACGCGACGTGATTGGCTCACATACTAATGAGGTATGATAATAAGGAAATATGACATGCCTTGAAGTGACAATTGGGTATTGAGGGATGCTTTAGCGCGTTTAATGAGAATAGCCTCTTTGATACAGCATTGAAAGTCATTTCTGGCCGAGTTAATCTCTGTGAAACTTTCAACAGAATGATTTTTTTCTGACACTGTTTACATGTTTTGAGATGTTCTCTTATAGCAGATGGTGATGCAGATGTGCCATGTTCCTTAACTCTGGTGATCAGGTGTCTCTTAGTTTTACCTATATAGGTTAAGTGCGAACATTGGAATTTGTAGATCACATTGGCCACCAGAAGCAAGGGAGCCTTCAAAGAGAAGCAGTTCCTGACTTTGAAGGATGTATATACAATCTCGACATCAATGAGGAATCGTGATTTGAAGACAACACTCCCGACGAAGCTGTGGGGAAATGTTGACAATCTAACCCATTTGTAAATGTACATTGCTATAGCATGTTGCGAGTGTATGTATATAAATGTGGATAGGCATTTTCAACTGATAGGCACACATATAAACAATAGATTGTTGCCTGTTCTTTCAAAGCCTACTGCATTCATGTTAAAAAAAGAAGAGCTTATATTCGTATAGTAGTTCATATACCAGGTTTTTTAAAAATTGTTCACAACAAAATATGACAAGGAAGAGCAGATGGTTTATCATGGTATAGACTCACCAAAAACTCAACAAAAAGAACTAGAATGAAATTCAACTTACTTTTGCTACAAGCGTGCCACTGGGTTTCAGGACATGAGTTGTTATATTCAGTGCCTGAAATTGGAACACAATTAAGCAATACAGTTCATCACAAAGCTGAAGACATGGTCTGTCTTGAACAAAGAGCAAAACATGGAAGTAAGTAATAGGCATCTTGCCAGATATTTTTATTGCCACCTAGGGTCAGACCGACCCAACTAAGATTTAATTGAAATAACCATTGGCTTCCCCTTCCCGTGCAAACTACAGCAAAACCACGCAATGCATGCGTACCGATCGCAGGCATCATATTCTAAACATTGCAAGAAAGAAATTGATACGTTGAACCCCTTGAATTTAATTAGAGTTTGCTGAAAATCAAAAATATATTGACATTTTGCCCACCTTTTTCGTGTTTACAAAGTTTTCCTACAGGTCACACCAGCCATGGGGAAACCTATTACTGACATTCAACCTCGTTCCCACACAACACAAATTTGGATGGAAGCACCATGGTAACAAAGGACGCGACAGAAGTCTGCAGAATAAATCATTGTTCATGATTCAACAGCGGGTTACTGCTTCGTTCTTAGCGGACACTGCTGTGTCAGTGTCACGCCCTGTTTTTAATTCTATCATAATTTCTTCATAATATAGAATTTTATCAAAAGTTTCACGATTAAGTACTGCATCTTTGATTAACCGAGGTGTGGACTGTGCAAGGATTTTGGTCTGTAGATCACCCTGTTTTGTCCTGGGGACAAGAATAAACATGCAAGTTTTGATGAGGCGTTCTTGGTCTCATTTCATTAATTACACATGACCTTCACCCATATGACCCAGCCGTACATTAGAGTCATGCACACATGCAAATGCGGTGGGGGAAGTAAACACGATCAATCTGCCAAATACATGGGCAAAAACGCAATCAATGTCAATTTTCTACAAAATAACATGTAATTCAAGGGCGGTCAAGGCGTGCTTTATTTTCGTGACGTTGAACATGATGCTTGCGATCGTTACGCATGCATTGCACGGTTTTGCTGTAGTTTGCACGGGAAGGGGAAGCCAATGGTTATTTTAATTAAATCTTAGTTGGGTCAGTCCGACCCTAGGTGGCGTATGCCCTTTCAAGTACCTGACAAAAGGCCTATGGGTATCACAATGACATTGAAAAACATAATCGAAAAGCTGACAGGCATGCATAAAACCCCAAGCAACAGAATGGCATTTTATGTGTCATCATCAACAGATAAGTTCAAAAAAACCTCCAACTTGGATTTCCGCAATTTTTTAATGAAATTGCCACTTTTTAACCCCTATCTGGCGGTCGCAATCTTTGGACGATTGTAATGGCTATGGTCACAAATGAAAAGGCCAGGGGCCATTGTGCTCACCGGTATAACGACTTAATTGACAATTGACCTTGAAAAGTAGGTCAAATCAAAAAACCTGTATAAAATGTAATGTATCCTTGCTGGGAGTACCAACCATAACAACTTTATCGAATACGAATCACTAATGAGCAAGATATCACACTTTATAGGTTTTCACTTTTTGCCCCCTGGTGTCCAAGTCGAGAAACAGATCAGACCAAAATTCAGGGTCAGAGGTAACCTGACCTAGGGGTCTTGTGGACAAAGCTTCAAGCCCATAGCCCTAACAGTTACGAAACGTGCCACAGTTACGCTCAAACGGCCAATTTACGCCATTTGACCTCTATGACCTTGAAAAATACCTCGAAAACCTCTATGATATGTGATATATCCCGGCTGGGAGTACCTACCATAAAAATTTCATCAAAAACAAATCACTAATAAGTGGGATATCACACTTTTTGTGTTTTCAGACCGGACCGAAATTCATTGTCAAAGGTCATCTGACCTAGGGGGTGATGCATACAAAGTTTTAGTCCATATCCCTAGTGGTTAAGAAATGGGCCACTGTTTTTGAAATAGGATACGACGGACAACAACGACAACGGACGCTAAATGACACTAATGCCCTCCCCTTACAGCCGAACAGGGCAATTTAAATATTAATTAGGAAACTCTATCACACTAAGACATAATACGCACATCTGCTTTTGGCCAAAACTGCCTGTCATGAGTGAGTGTCCAGACAGCAAGGATCGGTGGGCCACTAGTGGCATATGAGGGGAACGGGAGGCGAAGAGTGGCGGTGGCAGCCACTAGTTAGCCACCAGTGGCCCTCTGGCTAAATTCGGCCGTGCATGATCACCTATTGGCGACATCCTGCGGCGATCGGAGGAACTAAACAGGAGTTGGTGGCCCGACATCGGGCCCCTGATGCCATCCACTAAAAAACATTATTGGCCAACTGGTGGGCCACTGCTCGACCTCCCGTCAACCATCCACTACGATATGATCAATACTGGTTAACATCATGAAACTTTGCTTTTAATGAATTATTGTGAGAATCAGCTCTCATCCTGTTAGGCCTACTAGCGATTGAGTAGGCCTAGGCCAACCCCGCCGAGCTACGCCACCCATCTCTTTCCCACGCTATTTCGCAAGCGCCAACTATCGGTGGCTTGGTGAAACCGAGTCACGCATGCGTTTTTACTTTGGCGCTCAGTGTATGATTTGATTTACTCCGATTCCCGCATTTCTTTTCATAAGTATCTAAAACCAACATTTCGCCTCCGATTTTAGTTTGATTAGTGCGTAAGTATGCGATTGATATCAAGGTATGTTGTGAAATAGTCAAACTTTCCCGGAAATTGTCAGTTATGTTACTTTTCAGGCTTTTGTGGTGGGCCAAATCATAGATCATCCACACCCTATGCATTCATTCATCGTCATGTACATGATGTATTGCTGATGTACAACATGTACAGAACGTGTAGGCCTCGCCTGTGAATGTAGCTTACAGACACTTTGGTCACACTGCGTGTTGAGACTCGGATTGGTGTTTGCTCAGCAGGTTTTGGTCTGATGGATGATGCCTGTGTGACTGTGAGGCATCTGCACTGCTGACTGTTGCACTGTTGATATTTCTACGATTTGTTAACGCTAACGGGAAAACTAGCCTAAATCTAAGGTAGGCCGGTGCCGGGCTGGTCACAGGGTGCCTTGAATTTTGATGTAGGCCTATTAGCATTTTACATGTATTAAAGCCTGCACTGATAGGTCATTTTTAGGTAGGCAAATTTGATGGGGAGGCCATGCTCCCTTGATTGATGGCATTGCACTGGGTTTGTCAAGAAATGTAGTATTCGTCATAGTGTGGGATAGAATAGGTGGTGTTTAGTGGGTAGATCGAGGTCTACGTACGTGTATGCTATTCAAACTCTGAGCCAAGGGCCTGTGAAAGTGTCCAGAATTAGGTAGGCCAAATTGGATTGACTTGACTTATTTAATTGACCTAGGCCTAAATTTGCATTGATATTCTTGCATGTCTTGAGGAACCTTTCCCCATTTCCATTGAAAATGAACAATCTGGATGAAGATAGAAACAATCTGCAGCAAAGGAGGCAACGCCATGCTTCACAGCAAAGAAAGAGACAACGCCTTGCCTCCTGTGTGCAAGCACACATGGATGCGATTCAAGAATCAGAGGCTGCTGCTTGTCATCAGGGTGCAGATGATGATGATGATGATGAAGAATATCGTGAGTTCTATACCGGTGTCACAGATGTTGGGTTTTCATACTGGGATAAATCTGGATGTTTCACTTGACTCTGGCGGCGTACAGGTTCCTGCTAGTGCTGTCTTTCAAGATGTTTTTGAGGCCAATAACCCTGCAGAAGTAATACTTGCAACATCAGATGTTCATGATCATGGAAGTATAGCTAATGTTTCTGATGGGGACAGGGGTTTTCCTGAGGACCCGGACGCAGACACAGTAAGTGATACAGATTCCTGTGATAGTGACTGTGATGCAAGTAAGGAAGTTAGTTTGAAGGACCGATTGGCAGAATGGGAGGTGGATGTATATCAGTCTAAAGTTACGTCTCTTCTGAAAATCCTGAAATCATATCACCCAGATTTACGCTCTGATGCAAGGACTCTATTAAGAACACAGACTCAATACAATATCAAGGAAATAGCTGGTGGATCCTATTATTATTTTGGTATTGAGAAAGCAGTTCAGAGAGCCATCATTTGTGCAACTGTCAGTATTGAATTGCAAGAGGGTGATACACTTTGGTTATAAGTGAACATTGATGGATTACCTTTATTCAAGAGATCTAGAATTCAGTTTTGGCCCATTTTGGGTAAAGTTGTTCTCCCTTTTGAAACTAAGGTTTTTGCCTTGCCATTGGCCTTTTTGCTGGTGCTGCAAAACCAGTAAATATTGATGAGTTTTTGCATGATTTTGTTCAGGAAATGAAGATGACTGAAGACAATGCCATTAGTGTCAATTCCTTGAGGTGTGATCTTAAAGTTCACTGTTTTATATGCGATACCCCAGCCCGTGCATTTGTTAAACAAGTGAAAGGCCATGCCGGATACGATTGTTGTGAGAAGTATATTCAGAAGGTGAATGGGAAGGAAAATTGACATTTCCTGTTCACCTTTCTTTACTTCAACGTGAAGATGTTCCATTGCGTGATGATGCCCAGTTCAAGGAGCAATTCTACAATGATACTCATCAGGTAGGTATCTCACCGTTGACCGATCTTTCACTTGGTATTGTGTCCCAGTGCCCTTAGATTATATGCATTTAGTATGCCTTGGAGTGATGAAGCGTCTTCTTTGGCTGTGGGCACGTTCCCCTATAAAGAAACACGCATCAAAGTTGTCTGCTAAACACCTCAAGCAAATTTCGGAACAGATACTTCTTTGTCAAGATATTCTTCCATCTGAATTTCAAAGAAAATGTCATTCTCTATCTGAACTGGACAGATGGAAGGCACAGAAAACAGGCAGTTCCTGTTGTACCTCAGTCCTGTTGTCAAGGGGTGCATGTCAGAGCAATGTTACAAAAACTTCTTGTCCTTTCATGTGGCTATCTCTTGTCTAGCCAGTGAGGCTCTTTGGCAATCACTGTGGGTATGCTTATGACCTGCTGGCACATTTTGTGCATACATTTGAAAAGCTCTTTGGGACTGGCCAAATGGTATACAATGTCCACAACTGTATTCATCTGGCCACAGACGCTCAAACATTTGGACCATTGGATTCTTTTTCTGCGTTTGCATTTGAAAGTTTCTTAGTAGGTATGTGACTCGCCAGCGCTGATCCAGGCTGAATCCGTGACGCGATACCTGTGACGCCATATTCATGCGGGTTCCACGGGAGGTGCATTGAAACAGGTGCTGTGATTGGCTGGTGTGTTCTTATGAATATTCAAATGAGTATTTTGACGTAAGGGAATCCCGCAAGAGCCTCGTTCAAGAATTTTTAAAATCGATGCAGGATTGACGGAACTCCGAGATTTTGAAGTTTTTTAGCTGTAAAGATCAACAAATTTAGCAACGATCAAAGGTAAGATTCTCTTTTTATCATACTTTGCTACTATAATAAATGTATTGATGCATGTGGGCGCCGTAAACCCACAGAGGATATGCAGTCTTGTCGACGTGATGGATAACCAATCACCAAGATTATGTACTCCTTAAAAACGTGTTTATTCTTCAAAAGAAGAGAAGGAAGGAAGGAAGGAAGGGTTCACTGAAAAGATACAAATGATACTAGGCATAAGCCAAAGTCTTAAACTTAACAATGGAAACATTGATTATTATAGTAGAGACAAAATGTAGGGCACATCCAAGTCGCAACCTAGAAGACACTGTCCCTGACGTATTGGGAGGTGCTGCCACCTTCGAACACTACAAGACACTAACCAACGCACATGGTGGGAACAGTAAGGATGGTCGGAAATGGCACCAATGTGGGCTGTGCCCAAGAATACCCAAAAATCACCATTTTAAGGTGATAACATCAGAATTACGACCCACAACGGGCACACCATCTACATAGTAGGTCTAAAATTGACCAAGCTGGCACAGCAGCAACAGTAATATCAAGGGAATCTACATTTGACGAGAGGGTCGAACCCGCACACAGTGAAATAACGGCGTCCGACTAATTAAGAGGCATCGCCATAAATCAGGGGTCAAAAGCACCCTTCTTGGGCTATATACATACAAATGTATAAACTTACTAAAACCTTGGTGCCTTTATCCATCATCATACGGCAAACGGCACAGGAGGCAATCTTGCCTGTCAAACAAAACTCTAATAAAGAGTGAGGAAAGCGAACATCCTCGTCATCAAATTGTCTAGTTGCTTAAGAAGCCCCAGACAGATTCCGGGGCCGGGTAGAACAGCGAAGACCGCCGCGGTGGAAACAATGCATTATATCTGTGAATATGAAGGGTATGGAATGTTGCGGGGGTTGGTTTAGCAGCTGCAGAAAAATAGTTGTCATTTTCGAATAGAGTAAAATTTCCAATATGGCGACCGAATATTTGGGAAAAGTTGTCAACATTCATCGCGGATATTCATGGATTTGATTTAGATGACAAGCAGCCCTCTATAAAGTAGATTAAATGCATCATAAATAGCTCTAGATACGTCAGGTATGTTTCAAATATATATGCATGTTGTTATTTGGCCGATGATACTAGATTTAATGTGTAATGAGTCTGACCTCTTTTTCTGACCCAATTCGTTTGCGTAGGTCACGTGACTTATTTCCGTGTGCTGATTAGTTCAGCATCAGCGTTTACAAAACAAATACCACATGGGAATAAGCTAAATCCAAGTTTTGCAGTGTATTCTGTCATTTCATTGTCTTTTATGTAATGGAATTCAAATTTTTTTCAATTCAGGATGCCACATAAGAAGAAATGGAAGTGATCGTTCCCAGAACAGCAAGGGATTGCACAGGATTTCCTGATGAAAACGTATTCCAATTTAAATGACATTGATGTAGACAGTCTACTGAATGGACACATTCTTATCGCATATTCTATGAATAAAAAAAGTGAAACTGAGACGGAGCGGAGCCTGAAAAAGAAGTTTTCTGAGGAGACAATACCAATTAAGAATCGCATTTATATGCTAGTGAAAAGAACGCTTGAAAAATTTAAGAAACTGAGTGATGAAGGTTAACTTTAAAATCTTAAAAAACAATTTGTAACAAGTATAGCGTTGAATGTCCCCCGTCGCTGTTGGGTGTTTTTTGAAAAATGTGTAGTTTGAATCCGTATGGTGTTGTTGGCTGTCATTGACTGAAGTTTATGGTTCAGTTGGGTGTCCCAGTAACGTGACACACCAAATTTCAAGCCAAAATATTCTGTCGTTCAGAAGTTACAGAGCGGAAGGGAACTTTCATGATTTTCAGGAAGTGCCCCCTATGGGGCAGAAAAATGTATGAAACTAAAAACTCAAGATATATATATCGTGTACCTTTGTTAACCTAGTCTACCATAAAGATTTGGTTAAGATCAGAGAAATATTAAGCGAGTTCTAACACTTTATGTGTTTTTGGTTTTGGCCCCCTGGTGGCCAAATCAAGAATCAAACTTGGCTGATTTTTCGACGCGACATACCTTTGTCCCGCCTTCTATCAGCTCACGAAATTTCAATCCAAAATATTTTGTCGTTAAGAAGTTACAGAGCGGAAGGGAAACGTGCGTCCGGCGAGCGCCGAGCGCCGAGCAGCGCAACATTTTGCCCCCTACTGGCCAGGCCGGGAATCTGACCGGGATGATTTTTAGTGGGACGCATCTTCAGATTTCCTTCACTCCTTCCACCAAATATCGATTAAATTGCTTGAGTCGTTTAGAAGCTGTAGGGTTGAAACAAGCACAAAGTTGGTGCCATGTACTAATACCATGTCCCCCTACACAAGCTCCGGGGGACAATGAAGCTTTCAGAATTACAAGAGCAGCACCAGTACCACCCCAAGTTGCTCCTACTATCTCTCAGGATCCAATGCTTACCTTAAATCCGTTGCCTTTTACTAGTGCTACTGCTAGTCACTCTACCGCTGTGACAAATTCTGCCAAATGTCCCAAGTTGAGGATGCGCCTCAACAAATTTATTCAGTTACGCAAGGAGATACATGCTGGGCACGTCCTACTACAGGCCCGAGTAAAGAAACGATCAAGTGATTTACGTGTTTTGAATCAGAAATTGAAAAGGAGAACAATTGCCAATCAAAAACTTCTTGAGAAGAAAAATGCCCTGAACAGAGTAAATATCAAACAAGTGTACCAGGCTGAGAAAAAGAAACTGAAAAGAAAACACAAAGAAGAACTGAATAAATCTCTGAATGAGAAAGATGCAGTGGAACAATAGGTGGATGCAACTCTATCAGATTTGAAAATTAAATCTAAAGAAAAAGATGCTTTGATATCTGAATTGGAGAACTCCAATTTAAAACTAAAAGAAAGGGTTGACAGTTTAGCTGTGCCATTTGTCTTGAGTAGTGAGGGTAGGATCTATTCGGTGACTACTCGCTTATTTGTTTATGACTGTGTGGTGAATCAAGTGCCCACTGGAAATATCCCCAAACTACTGGACTCATTTGTGAAACGTTCTGGAGCCAAGTTAGATCGTTTACCACATTGCAACACTGTGGAAATGATGGCGAGGGAGTTGGGGGTGATCACAACATGTACACCTTCCAGCGTGGTTGCATCAAACCCGACAGTAGAATCAGCATTTTCGAGAATGGTCTCTACTGCTTGAACCTCTAACAGTATCAATGTCACTTTCAAACGTGCTTCATCTCCATGTTTGGTTCTTGCCATTGACCAGCTGCCAGGGGGAACTGCGGAGGACTATAAAAAGACCATGTATGTTCTTCTGTAGACACTTTGGCTGATACTTATTCTTCATTCAATGGGTCTTCGTACCAGGATTCAAAGCAGAGGCTCATCGACAATATCTCGAACACAATGTCCGACCGCGTTGCTTCAAACCATGCTGCGATACGTCTCATAAATGAGGCATGGGACAAGACATTAAATGAATTGAATTGTCACCTTCATCCCTTAGACACAATTGCCAGCTCTTCAAGGTCTGCATTGAAATCCGTTGAACCTAACAAGGGAAAACTATGGGTGAAAGACTGTTTTGCGGCCAATGTTGTATTGTCCCTGAATATAATTAGATTCAAGGACGGCAAAGGTGATCCACTGGGATTTAAAACCTTCCTAGTCAATGAGAAATTAGGCAAAGGATTCATACCACGATACAGGGGCATCACTAGCGACACTATGCGGCGAACGATGACTCTATTCCTTTTTCATGTGTGAGGCGCTCTCACTGAACAGCGATACTTCGGAGCTCCCGATTTTGGTAAATATTTGCTATTTCCCGGGTTGTCATGCCAAGCAAGGGCATAGCCGAGCAAGGGCGGAATTCGTAACATGGCGGTGGCCACAATGCATTGTGTATGTTGATGCGTATGCTGTGTGTATGGTATCTATGCCCCGCATGTTGGAGTGTACATGTAGGGTTTTCTATGTAGACCTAGTATGCGTGTATCCGAGGAAGTATTGCACCAATCAGGTTTTTTCGTTTCAGGTTTCATTTCGTCTGTATAGGGCCTAGTGTATTTTGATTGGTCATTTTATGTCTATGCTCGGTGACAGCACCCTTTAGCAAGTTGTTTGGCCCGATTACGTGTTGCTTTTGGATAGGCCCTGCTGGCCTAGATGCCAGGGAACAGTGGATTTTTGCCTCCGGTGTAATGTCTTTTCTGGGCCTACAAGCATGTTTACATGATTAGCCGGTCTTGCTACATCTAGGCCTAGTACCAGTGGCAGTTACTGGTTCAGTGGTTATCCATTCGAGTTGGCAGTCCATACCATCTGCTGGTGTTTTCACGTAGAATGCATTGGATTTATTATCTGTGTAGTGCTCGCCTGTTTTCCTGGGGCCTGGGCTGTGTTATTATCGTTACGGTATTATCTTTAATGTTGGTTTATTTCAGCTTTACAATGGTTGTGCCAACGGTGCTTAAGAGGCGACATACCCTTCGTGGAAGGGATTTACTTCCCTTGTTGGCAAACTTCAAGGCAGCAGATGCCGCTTCCAAGAATTTGCGAGAATGGTGGTTGATCAGGACATTTCCATGTTGCCAATAGTGGATGTGAAGCGCCATTTTACTGATTTGACAGGGACCTCACCAGACGGTATTATGGATCTGGCTGATTGGGAAAGTAATCTTGACAACAATAGGCTGTTGTTGCATCGGGCGATTATATATGCTAACGAGGTTGGACATCCAAGAGGCAAAGAGTTGCAGGTATGTGGTGATATTTTCATTGGTCTGTGTGGTAGAGGGTGGTGATAGTGTCTGTTATTGTTATAATGTTTCACTGACAGGTTATTTTGATAGAGTTGATGTTCGGTGGAAGCGAATGGCTGTCAATGAACTGAATTGGCTTAGCAGTAACACATTGAGGTTTTGCGCGACTTCTGTAAACTATTTTGGCTCAACGTGCACATACCAGTATGTTGTTCAGTGTTCCCCACAGTTTTTAAGTTAAGAGGGGCGGATAAAAATTAAATTAATTAATTAATTTAAAAAAATAAAAAAATAAAAATTTTGCGGGCATTGGTAAGCAGCAAGGTGGTTTTTGATTAACTATTTTCATATATACGCAGAGTGGCTAATTTAATTCTCTTTTTTTCAGGAATTGCCGGGGGCATCTATGGCTACACCCCAACAGCTGACTCAACCTGCGCGACGATCTGTGTCTCCTCCGACAACTCCTCCACCAAAAAGACAGCGCCTGGATGATAAGGAGAAGGATGTATTGGTAAAAGATATGCAAGACAAGGTGAGGAGTTTGGCGACTCAACAAGATCCAAATACTTCACTGTTACTTCTGTATCTCGATGATTTAGCAAGGTTGGCGGTTAATGTTAATCACTCCGATGCATCGGTTTTTCAAGAGCTGTCGACCAAGGCGTATCGAAATCAGGGCAGACTGCAATTGCTGAAATTTGTCCTGAGTGTCCTTGGAGGTGGGGCATTGGATTTGATTTTCAAGGCTGTGGCCAAATATTCCAAGCCAGTCCCGAAGACTAAACCGGTGAAGAGATCATCGTCAAGCGATGAGGAACAGGAGGAGAAGGCTATTGCAAAACGTTTGGCTTCTCCCTTAGAAAGTTTGTATCCGGATGGTATTAATCCGGCAATGTTTCAGTCACCTATGGGTAGTATGCCATGGCAGTCGCTCCCATGGCAAGGTTATGGTGGATATAGTGGTTTTAGACGAGGCAGGGGTGGTTATAGTGGTAGAGGTGGTTATAGAGGCCGTGGCAGGGGTATGGCATCTTCAGGTTGTTTCTTTTGTGGATCCGACCAGCATTTTGTAAAAGATTGTGAAAAGATGAAACTGGCTAAGGACAAGGCATAAAGGGGACATATTACATCTGTTTTTCTTTCTTATAAGTGTTAGCTGCTTTATCTGAAATCATATAGTTTCTAATGCTACTGCTTCATTTTGAGAAACTATATCCATCATAACCAGGCCATATAGGCCATTGTTTCTTTCCCATTAAGGTTTTTTCAGATGTTATTACATAATTGTTCTTATAGCTATTTAAATGTATGATGGAATTGCTCCTCTGTCTTAACCCAGGGAATCTAATTCCCTAGTGGGGGCTTTTGTCCCTGCGCGGGTTTGGGTTGGGGGTCCTTTCCTTCCGCCTAGAATTGTCCACCTTCTTTTCCAGGACGATCAGTCGATTGGTTTTTCCCAACCGAGACAATTTGGTTTTCATATTCCGGAATGGGAATTGGGTTGTAAATTTGACCCTTTAAAAGCAGCGTCGGAGGTTTCTAAGCAGGTTTTCTGGACAACTCTTGGGTTCCCGGAAGGAAAGGACTCCCGGCCGCCAACTCGCCCAAGGCCATTTGAGCACGTTATTAATGATCAGTCATTATCTCAACTAGAATTGTTAGAGTTGGCTAATTCTATACCAATCAGGAATCCAAATTACTTTGTGGCGGGTGAACTACATCACAATGTTGCCAGTTGGGATGCCATGTTGGCTTCTCTGTCATCAGCTGATTTACCATGTCAGAGCATTAGAAAGTGGATTCATGAAGGTGTAGATATTGAAGAATTTTTTAGGCCCTTTAAGGGTAAATTTCATCGGGAAATGTATGATTCATAGAAGCCGCCATGCAAGTTTTTTCCTAATGCAACAAATTGTTCTGATTTTGGTGAGTTCATTGCACGGGAGTTGGAATCAAAGATAAGGAATGGGGCAATCTCAGTATTAGGTAAAATAGGTGAATGTGAGTTACCTTATTTGATTATGCCTTTGACAGTAGAACCTACGAAGCCTAGATTATGCCACAACGAGCAATTTCTAAATTTGTGGATGAGGGATTCACCCTTTAAGCTGGAGAATTTACGCGATGTTCACAGGATAGTAGGTAAACAAGCCAAAATGGTTTCTTGTGATGACAAGGCAGGATATAACCATGTTTTTTTGGCGCCGTCGTCTAGGAGGTACTTTGGTATCCAGTTTGGTGGGTATCTGATGGTATTTAACACGCTAACTTTTGGATGGAAGGTTAGCCCATACATATATCAGACAGTTGGCATGGCAGCTACGATGTATTTGAGAAGTTTCGGCGTATGTACTACTTTGTACATTGATGACAGATTTGCTGTCGAGGTAATGAATAAGGTAACTCAACATTTAAAGATGGACATTGCTCGTACTAGATATGCTTTGCTAGAATTATTGATCCGATTGGGGTACTTTTTGGCATTGCATAAGTGTGTACTTGAGGGGGTCACCTCTCTCAGACATCTAGGGTTCATTATTGATTCTTCAAAACAAGCGTTTTTGTTACCTGAGGATAAAAAACGGTCCTTTATGGGTTTGAGGGACGCCATACTATCTCAGAAAGAGATAAATGTTAAGACATTGCAGAGGTTTGCGGACAAGTGCATATCTTTGGCGTTAGTGGTTCCGGGGGCTAGATTGTTTACTAGAGAGGCAAATAAGGCCATATCATTTGCAGTGAAGAGTGATTCAACAGTTCCCCTTTATAAAGATTTGAGGGAGGAGATACAATACTGGCGGTTTATTGATGGTTGGACGGGGTTTATGCCATGGAGGCTAGAGGGCCATAAACAGCTGCTGATGGCCACAGATGCTTCACTTTATAAGTTTGGTGCAACAATTTTGAGTGGGGAGAAGAAGGGTGTGTCTTTCTCGGATTTCTGGCAGCTGTCGGACAATAGGCCGATTCATTTGAAAGAGGCTGATGCTATTCTCCGGGCGTTGCAGTCTATGTCTGCTGATATAGCTGGTGATAGGGTGGATGTATTAACAGATAATATGGCCGTTCTATCTGTTTGGCAGAACCAGGGTGCTAAGGATACTGATTTGAACAAGATTGTGAAGGTCATGTTTCGCTTTGTGCATGGGTTAGGGGTTGATCTCTATTTGAGGTATATTCCTTCTGCTAAGAATCCAGCTGACATGCCTTCAAGACACCTATGTCAATCTGATATGATGCTATCCACTGTGTCCTGGGGTCTACTGGAAACAGAGTTTGGGCCACACTCATTAGACCTGATGGCTTTAGATAGCAATGCTATGAGTGATCCGAAAGGTAACCCGTTACGACATTTTACTTTGGCTCCTTCTCAAGGTACAGCAGGCAAGAACATGTTTGCACAAACTATTAAGAAAGAAGAAAATCCATATGTATTTCCACCGTTTCCACTAATTCTGGCGGTGCTCAATTTTTTGTTGGAACAGGAAATTTCATCTTGTACGTTCGTCGTACCTGGGGAAGGAGATGCTCCTTTATGGGCTCCGCTGTTCGCGATGTATTCTGTGGGTTCTGTTAGATTAGGTTCGCGAGGGGATAAAGGTAAGGTGTGGTGAAGCTCCCTACTATGAGAGGCTTTCTCTTGGATATAGAGGGTTTGAAATGGCCCCTAGTGGCACATAGGTTAGTTTTTCGGGTATAGTTACACCCTATTTATTCTTCCAGAGACAGATCGTACTCCCTTCTGTGAATATGAGGGCTATTCAAGACAGGATTTTCGTATCTTCAGAATGTATGGCAAACTTCGGACAAATCCAAGAGGGAATGTGCGGTTAAAAAATCTTTTGTAAGCTTTTGCCGCGTATTACCGCATAGGCCAACTATTGCAGTTTGTGGCCCATCTGATGTTTTAAAATTTATGGTGTGGAAGGATACGGTGGGGAAAACTAAGGTACATGTTATAGATTGTCCTTTTCTCGGTTCAACTGTTTTGAATGAATGCCCCTGCCCACTGAGGCTCGCAGTTAAAACGGTGTCGAATATTCTGCAGAAGTTGGTGGTTATTTTTTAGCAAGAAGGGAGGGGGGCGACATGGAATCAGTTTACGACAAGTGGTAACCCGGCGTGTGCTTTGGCAGTAAAAAGTTATTATAAGCAGGTGGCATTGGAGCAGGCGAAGGCTCATGTGGTACCAAAGCAGGCCAGGCCTTTGTTCTTGAGAAAGCTTCGAAAAGTTTGTACTTACATTAACAATCAGATTTCTAGGCCAGATTTGTCCTTGAGGGAAAGATTTGTGTTAATGAGGGATCAAGCATTTTTTAAATTGCAGTATTTTGCTGGGGACAGAGCATCTGATTTAGCGAAGGTTTCGATTGAAGAGGTCAAAAGATTGAAGGACAATTCTGGTCTACTCCTGTGTCATACCGTCACCAAGACAATTAGAGGTACCTCTGGAATGGTTAATCAATTTGTAATTAAACGTTGTGATGAGAAGTTGATTTGTCCTGTGGAGGCTATGGAGCGGATGTTCAATGGTGCCAGGCTAGGTCAGTTAATATTACGAGAGGCTACTTGTTTAGGATTGTAGATGAGTCGGGCGTGGTTTTGGATCAGGGTGTCACATACTCTACCATGTATATCAGATTTAGGGATTACTTGATTACCCTAGGCATTCATGAAGGTGAAACACCACATAGTCTACGGGCTGGGTGTGCCGTTCATTTAGGCTTGGTTATCACTACTCATGTATAAGTGAAATCTGGCCTGTTACAGGAAGGTATATTAGTACATACATTATATGTAAAAATACATGTGAGACAGGATTTTTGGAAGTCAGGTATATTGATTCAGTCCTTTGTGTAACATTTAACAGGGCATTTATTTTTCTACTGTAAAATTTTTCTATTGTAAAATTTTGTAATTTTCTAAATAAAGTTCATACAGCATATCTCATTTTTCCATTTTGTTTTTAAAACGATACAGTCTTTGAATTCTTTCCTCATTTAATCATTCAGTCCGAAAAGGCACCTGTATCCTACTATATAATTTAAGGAACTGGAGTGGATGTTTGCCCCCTCAAATTGATGATGTGAAGACCTGTGCTCATCAGGAAATATGCCTGTTCTCTCAGTTTCGCTGTTAACTTTGACACTGTCCATAACTTGCAATTTAAAATATAGCACATTCCTAAAATAGAATTTACGACTTTGTGGCCTGTTTTCTCCAGATTTTTGCTTAGTGACGTCATTTCAGTAGTGACGTTGCCAAACTGCGCTATTTCAACATTCGCCAATTTGCATTGCGACACATGTGTTTCACGCGTTTTTCATCAAATAAAAAGGTACGTAAAATCCCTATCACGACATTCTGCAAGAATGAGGCCACCAAGGCAATGGGCTACATGTATAGGAAGTTATTATTAGCATCTAAATCATATCAATATCGTATTAGCAGTTTGAATTGAAACTGGAAGTGTTCACGGCCGCCGATCAACATCGTCCGACAAACAAATGCAAACTAATACTTCATGAAATGCATATAATTCATCCAATAACGACTTGAACTCGAGGCCCACCTCGGATCAACACCGTCTCGGATCTAGCAGAGTGCATTATGACCGAAAACAGATCTGTCCACGGCAACAAATCTGTCCGAAAATAGATTGACAGCCGCGGATCCGACAAACAAATGCATTTTTGTCACAACCGCCAAAAATAACAAAACGGCCACTAATACTTCATAAAATGCATTTAATTCATCCAATAACGGCTTGAACTCGAGGCCCACCTCGGATCAACACTGTCTTGGATCAAGCAGAGTGCATTTTATATGACCGAAAACAAATTTGTCCGAAAATAGATTTTCAGCTATGCATGCTGTACCCATATCAATATCATTACACTCATCCTGTGTTCTCCTATTTTCAGATCACCATAACATCATAACCACCGTCAGCGCCGTAGTAGCCCTACCTATAATACTCTTCCAAGGTAAATATATCGGCCTATCGTACTGTCTGCTGCAGTTCCATCAATGTCTATGCATGCTGTACCCGTATCAATATCATGACACTCATCCTGTGTTCTCCTATTTTCAGATCACCATAACATCATAACCACCGTCAGCGCCGTAGTAACCCTACCCATAATACTATTCAAAGGTAAATATATCGGCCTATCGTACTGTCTGCTGCAGTTCCGTCAACTGTACCCGTATCAATATCACAATACTCCTGCCCTTGCCCTTTATATACAATGCACAATCTTCCCAACAACTTCACAGTCACACTATTCCTTCATGGACACTAATGACAAGAATAAAAATTGGTCATCATGCATCTTCTAACAATATGTTCTCCTTTCAGATGTCGAACATGCCAGTGCCACCCCACTGTCAGGCAACACAACTGGTGAAGGACCTCACCAATTTCCAAGACACCATTGTAACGATATTGTCATTGATTAGTGCTGCCGCCTATTGATATATGTTGTAGTTGTTTTTCATTGTTAAGAATATATACGAAGTACCACCACGAACATGTCTTCTTAATTTCGTCGCTGAAAATTGGAAGCGATTTAGACAAGAATTTGACATATTCTTGGCGGCGAGTGGGCTGGATGAACAAGAGGCCCAAGGGCCTGGCGCTCAGCTGAGTAAGCAGATACAATTCATAGTTTAGCAGTTTTACTGATACTTTTAGATAGATTTGGCAAGGACTATATATAGTTACAATAACCATGGATGCTGTGAAAGATGTAAGTGACATCACATGAAGTAATGCAGTGCGAGTGCGACATTTCCAATAGAGCCAGGATCTATGTCACAGTGACACACAGACAGGATTGGTTTTCCTTCTGGTATCAAAATTGATGTCCTCATACTAGTATGTCCTGAAAAGGTATTTGGACACTTACATGATCATTGTACAGTTGAGTTTGGGTCTGGTGCAATACCAACTTGAAATGGGGGGGTTAGTGGATTTAGCAAAGTGTTTGGGATGCCCTGTATGTGATTGTGAAGAAGTAAGATAAAGAGGTGCTTAAGAAAATTAACTTTATTGTTAAAAGATTGACCTGACCTGCAGGTGATTGGAATTTAACAAAGGCTGATTGCAATCATGGAGTCAATTATATAAGAATCACTGATTTGGCAAAGATTATTACATTTACAAGACCTCAAGATGGAAAGTGATTGTACAGTGTTTGCCAAATCCGGACCTACTTTCCGTCAATGCTGAATACGTCGATGAGAGCTCTCGAACTATCATTCCATGCAAAAAATGGCAATGACAACACCACTAATAACTTCAAATTATTTTCCGGTTATGATAACACAACACGCATCTTCATGATCATGATCTTTCTCAAACTAACTGAATGACCTAATCGCCTTGGACGCACAACCACATATCAATCCGCCCCGACGATCGACACATCCATTCGATTCGATAACACTCGATACAGTTTGATAAATAAACAAAGTTTTCGTGCTTTTAGCTGTCAACATCAATGGCTATAATATACTCCTGCAGAATAGTAGAACTAATAGAACTAATTTCCGAAGTTTCCAATAGTTTGAACACAACTCAGAACATCACCCATCAGCCAAGGAGGATACCGCGGTGACGTCACATCACGTGATCACGACCCATATTACTGATCGCTATGGCCAATCAGATTCAGTCTACTGACAGCACCAGCACTAAACATATCTCCACGTCTCACTGTCTGGTGCGCTCCTGTACACAAATACACCAATAGACATGAAATATTGCAATACCTTGTATGGATTCTTCCTGTGTAAAATAAAATTTACAGAGCAGATTAACTTCCACGAATAAAAAAGACGTTTGGCGTGGCCAAAGTGTGGAAATAATGTCTCTGCTAAAATACACTACGAAATACACTAGGCAATGCACTACGCGATACACGGTAGAGATGCAGTTGAGTTTGTTATTGTTTTGACTTAGAAGCCCGCCCATATCATAATATATTCATGTATTCATGAAGTATGAACTCATTTCTGTCCCATACAACTCCAAGAACAGTCAATTTCTCCTTAAATCATCACCGAAACCGCGATATCCGCAGGAAGATTTCGTTCTAGTGTCTGAAAATGCATGATTTTACAGGGGCGCTAACTCGACAAATAGAGGGGATCTATGGGGAGCTATGCGAGTTTTAGGTCCTACAGGTCTCGAACTTGTAAAATCTGTAAACATGCCTCCAAATCCCATTATGATAATGAAGAGATTGCCCCATGTCTGGGAGACTGTTTTGAAACCATCGCTAATTTTGCCCATCAGCTGGACTCAGATCTGCATAAATTACGATAAATATAAATGAGGTCGTCGCTTCAATTTCGCAAAGGAAGTTGACTCCATTCGAAGGTTGTTTTGACCAAATTCCGTTGAACTCATCGTTATGAGGGCATTTGAACACATTCTCGTTGATCTTTTCTATAAACGTGTGAAGATTCGCACCAAAATACATTTCCGTTAAGGCTTAAATAAGAAAATTTGTCACTTACAAAATCATCGCTCCGGTAGAAATAAAAAGGTCACCGCCATTTTCTTGATGATAGTACTCCAGGTAACCACGACCGCGCAGTGGAGGGTCGAGCCGCCTCGTCAATTTACCCCAGACGAGCCATTCATACAGTGAATGCACTGGCAATACCAGCAGTCCGGTATTCCCTGGTTCGAGGTTTTCATGTCAGTTCGTGGCGGGAAATTTAAAGCGGGGTCATCTGGGGTCAAACAACAGTTTTGCTCACTACCGCCAACTGGTGATATAAATCCACACTAATCTTTTATATCAAAACTTCTGTATCATGAAGACCTTTTCAACTTTATTTCAAGCTTTTATCTGCTCGAATAGAGCGTCAAAAAATTGTTTTTTCATTTACGCCTTTTGCCCCCTGGGGAGCTGAATTTGAGTTGAATCGCCCAAATTTTTTTCTGTAAGCAACATTTTCTGCGGTGTTTATATACAAAACCATATTTGAAGTGCCTCGGCTGTACGGTTACAAAATGCCCAACATGGCTAGATGGATGGCAGGATGGAAGGACAAACACCAATCAATTAGCTATTTGACTAGCTCCGCTGACTTTGTCAGCTGAGCTAAAAACCGGACAGGCGGAAGGTAATGATTCTGCTAAACCTCGTCGGATCCGAGGGCCTCGCAGTGTATAATATGTTTACGTTTGACCCAGCTACTGACAATGAGAAATTTGCTCCTGTATTGACCAAATTCGAAGCATACTGTAATCCCTTGAATGAAACGGCCAGGGGCCATTGTGCTCACCGTATAGATATTTGGTGCTTTGTAATTCATCCAGATTAAGAAACATTGTACATGTATAGTATATAGGTCAAACCAAAGTCGGTATGACATGTGATGTATCGTTGCTTGGAGTAAGTACCATAAGAATATCATCAAAAACAAGTCAATAATAAACGAGATATTGCACTTTTTACCTATTTTAGTTTTGGCCTCCTGGTGGCCGAGTTGAGTACCAGATCAGATCGAAATTCGGTGTCCGAGGTTACATGACGTAGGGAGTCATGTGTATCAAATTTCAAGTTCAAAGCTTTAGTGGTTAAGAAACGTGCCATAGTTACAATCAAACGACAAATTTACGCCATTTGACCTCTGTGACCTTGAAAAGCAGGTCAGATCAAAAACTCATATGATATGTGATGTATCCTTGCTAGGAGAACCTACCATAAAAATGTTATTGAAAACGAATCACTAAAAATAAGCAAGATATTGCACTTCTTACTTTTTCCATTATGGCCCCCTGGTGGCCGAATAAAGAATCAGATCGAGCCAAAATTTGGCATCAGAGGTTATCTGATGTAGGGGGTTATATGCACCAAGTTTCAAGTTCATAGCTTTACTGGTTAAGAAACGTGCCATAGTTTACACTCTAACGGCCAATTTACGCCATATGACCTCTGTGACCTTGAAAAGTAGGTCAAATTGAAAACCCGTAAGATATGTGATGTATTCTTCCTAAGGGTACCTACCATAAAAATTTTATCGAAAACAAGTCACTTATAAGCGAGATATCACACTTTTTAGATTTCCACTTTTGGCCCCCTGGTGGCAAAGTTGAGAATCAGATCAAACTGAAATTCAGCACCAGAGGCTATGTGATATAGGGGGTTATATGTACCAAGTTTCAAGTTCATAGCTTTAGTGGTTAAGAAACGTGCCATAGTTTACACTCTAACGGCCAATTTACGCCATATGACCTCTGTGACCTTGAAAAGTAGGTCAAATTGAAAACCCGTAAGATATGTGATGTATTCTTCCTAAGGGTACCTACCATAAAAATTTTATCGAAAACAAGTCACTTATAAGCGAGATATCACACTTTTTAGATTTCCACTTTTGGCCCCCTGGTGGCAAAGTTGAGAATCAGATCAAACTGAAATTCAGCACCAGAGGCTATGTGATATAGGGGGTTATATGTACCAAGTTTCAAGTTCATAGCTTTAGTGGTTAAGAAACGTGCCATAGTTTACACTCTAACGGCCAATTTACGCCATATGACCTCTGTGACCTTGAAAAGTAGGTCAAATTAAAAACCCGTATGATATAAGATGTATATTTACTATGAGTACCTACAACAAAAGTTTCATCGAAAACAAGTCACTAATAAGCGAGATATCACAGTTTTTAGATATCCACATTTGGCCCCCTGGTGGCCAAGTAGAGGATCAGATCGGACAAAAATTTAGTGTCACGGGTCATCTGACCTAGGGGGTCATGTGTACAAAGTTTTAAGTTCATAGGCCTAGCGGTTAAGAAACGTGCCACTGTTTTTGAACTAGGATACGACGGACGACGACGACGACGACGACGACGACGACGACGACGACGACGACGACGGACGACGACGGACGACGGACACTGCGGTATTGTATAGACTCCCCTACGGTGAGCCAAAAATGAAACGTATGAGAGACATAGGTTCACACACATGAACCAGGGTGCAGATGAATCTATAGATCAGTATGTCACAGAGCAACGTAGGCTGTCCGAGAACTGTAACTACGGGACAATGCGTGAGTCTATGATTAGAGACCAGATTGTGTCAGGCTGTAAAGATGAGGAGACCCAGTTACGTTTACTGAGAGAACCAGATTTGACATTAGAGACTGCAATTAAATTCTGTCGTGCTGCTGAAACGAGCAAAAAGCAGAAGAGTGAAATGGAAAAAACGTCCTCAAGTACTGACTCTAGTGTGAATGCTGTGCATGCCAGCCATCATGGCCATGGTAAAGCTGGTGCATGGCGTGGAGGAAAACGTGGTGGATTTGGCTATCGAGGGGGCCGTGGTAAACCTCCTATGTCACGACAAGCTGCTAGTAATAGTACTGACTCCAGTGCTAAGTCAACGTGTAAACGGTGTGGATTCACATATCACAAGACGGGAACGTGTCCGGCATTAGATAAACAGTGCGGAAAATGTCACAAAATAGGTCATTTTCAGGCATGTTGCAGGGCTTCGAAGTCAGGTCCAGGAAAATCGGTGAATCTGCTAGCTGCTGACGATTTATATGATAATGAGTACGGTACTCTTGAGGAGCATGGATTGTTCGTGGATTCAATCCCGTCAAAAGAGGATCGCAATGTGTGGAAAGTCGATTGTGAAATTCAAAGAAAAGCGGTAAAATTCAAAATCGATACCAACGCCTAGGTGAATTGCATTCCCAAATCTATGTGTTCTGAGTTGGGGATTGCTAAACTTGAGCCAACAACAACCAAGTTGTTGGGATATCTCGGGCAACGTTGCCACCCTATGGGTCAGGTTGTGTTAGATATCACGTATAAAGGTCGCACATACCCTACACAGTTTCAGGTCATCAAGGCCTTGTTCCAGTGAAACCTGTGCTTGGTTTAGAATCTTGTGTAGATATGAAGCTGATTGAGCGCGTATACTCAATGTCAAAGGATCCCAATGATCCTAACCGTATTCTGGATGAATATTCTGATGTGTTTAAAGGCCTTGGCTGTCTGCCGACTACGTATGACATCAAAGTTGATCCAAATGTACCGCCTGTAGTGCATGCACCCCGTCACGTAGCTCATGCATTACATGATCGCTTGAAAGCTCAATTGAGGAAAATGCATATGGAAGGTGTGACTGAACCGGTTGAAGAGCCTAGTGAATGGGTTAATTCAATGGTTGTCATTGAAAAGCCCAGTGGCTCATTGCACATATGTATCGATCCGAAAGATCTCAATAAAGCAATATCCCATGAAATCGCTAGATGGCGTCGTTGGAAAGTTATCGGGCGCTAAATATTTCACTGTCCTGGACGCAGGACAAGCGTATTACCAAGTTCCAGTGTCTGACGTGAGTGCTAAGTTACTTTGTTTCAACACTCCATTCGGGAGGTTTCGCTTTAAGAGAATGCCATTCGGGATAAAATCTGCTCCAGAGGTATGGCAGAGAATCGCATCGCAAATGTTTGATAACCTTGAAGGAGTAGAGGTAATCATGGATGATACCCGTTACGTGAACTCTTGAAAAATGATGTAGCATGGCACTGGGATAGTGGTCACCAGGCATGTTTTCTTGATCTAAAGAATGCACTGACAGTAGCTCCTGTGTTAAGTTACTTTGATCCTGAGAAGGATGTGACATTGTCTGTAGATGCGTCACTACAAGGCCTGGGTGCTTGTGTACTTCAATGTGGAAAACCAGTAGCCTATGCTTCACACGCACTGAACTCTGTTGAACGCAATTACGCTAACATTGAACGGGAGATGCTCGCAATCTCCTGGGGCTGTCATAAATTTCACGATTATATTTATGGCAAAGCTAATGTCGTTGTTGAGAGTGATCATAAGCCTCTTGAGTCCCTGTGGAGAAAACCAGTGGCTCAAGCGCCTCCTAGGATGCAACGTTGGCTGATCAGACTGCAGAAATATGATATCAGTGTGAAATGTGTACCTGGAAAGAACATGCATATTGCAGATGCTCTTAGCCGTGCTTAGCCACCAGAGCATGATGAGGAAGATGACTGTGTTGTAAATGTGATTAGCAACTTGCCAGTTAGTCAGTCCAGACTAGCTGAGTTCAAGGATCAAACTGCCAAAGATGAAACATTGATCAAACTCATGAAGTATGTTATGCAGGGCTGGCCTGAATGTCGTGATCAGGTTGACCTATCTGTGCATCCGTACTGGAACTTCTGTGAGGAAATCGCAACATATGATGGTCTGCTGTTGAAAGCAGATAGACTGATTGTTCCAGAATCAATGCGAGCTGCTATGAGAGAGAAAATTCATAGTAGTCATCTTGGTGTAGAGAAATGTCAACGCAGAGCAAGTGATGTGATGTACTGGCCAAACATGAATGGTGAAATCAAGGACTAAGTCGCTTACTGTCCGTTGTGCGTAGAATTTCGAAACAAGCAGAGCAGAGAACCATTGCTGGTACACCAGATTCCTGACAGACCGTGGCAAAAGTTGTGATCTGACTTGTTTGAGATTGATGGTGTGTCATATGTGTTCCTAGTGGACTACTTCTCCAAGTTCGTTGAGTACATTGAGTTGAAAGTAAAAACGTCGAGCGAGACTGTTAACACGTGGATAAACTTCATGATGCTTACGATCCGCTACAGTATCCACTCCTGTTTCCATATGGTACCGATTGATACACCATCTACCTCAGATCACCGCAAGGCAAAAAAATAACTCAAATGCAGTATTACTCTTACCACATAGTGTGCCGTCCATCAAATCATATCATCAAGGCGAAGCGCCTATTCCAGCAGTTCATCGTGGACATGTACTGTAAAGTCGAAACAGAACGCCTGCAATTCTTGCGTCGTGAACAGAAAATACTCCGTGCCGATAAGTATGCAAATTTGCGCGACAACTTACTTGCAGCCGACAGCAATCCCGCACAAATGGGACAGAGAGTTGTACTACCAGCCACGTTCACTGGGGGGCCCAGATACATGCATCAGAGACAACAGGATGCCATCACGTATGTTAGGGAATACGGCCGCCCTGATCTCTTCGTTACCACCACAACCAACCCCAAATGGCCCGAGATCATAGAGCACCTCCTACCTCACCAGACTGCACCAGATCGACCAGACATTGTGGTACGCGTTTTCCATGCCAAGTTAAAAAAGCTCATGCACTTGCTGAAAAATGGATGCTTCGGCCCAACTCGCGCATGGCTTTATTCCATCGAATTCCAGAAAAGAGGTCTTCCCCACGCACATATTCCAAGATCACTCCAGAGAACATTGACCTCATCATATCGGCAGAAATACCATCGCTAACAGCCATGCCACTTCTCCATGAGATAGTCAAGTCCCACATGGTCCATGGCCCGTGTGGCCCGTTCAACAGACTCAGTCCCTGCATGAAGGACAATCAATGCATGAAATCATTTCCAAAGGACTTCATCGACACAACCATGACAGGACATGATGGCTATCCCAAGTACCGCAGACGCATGGAAGAAGATGGTGGACATACAATTACCTTGACGAAGGACATCGATGGCTCAGTGCAAAAGGTCGTCATCAGCAACCAGTGGGTAGTGACGTACAACCCATTCCTCCTACGTCAAATGAACTCTCATACGAATGTTGAGCTGTGCATGTCGGTCAAGAGCATCAAGTATGTACTGTATGACCAGGCCATATACAGCTTACAGGAGAACACAACTGGGCCTACACCAAGAGACGAAATATCCCAATACCAGCATGCACGATATGTTGGCAGCACCGAAGCTGCATGGCGGCTCCTTGGATTTCCCATGCATGAACACTTTCCTCCCGCAGTCCAACTAGCGATACATTTGGAAAATGGACAACTTGTCTACTTATCTGACTCAACAAGCGCAGAAGAATTAACCAACTGTGAACCACCAAAAACCACGCTGACTGAATTCTTCAACTTATGCCAACAAGACGCCTTTGCCCGAACCCTCACATACCAACAGGTACCTCAGCACTACACTTGGGCGAACCAAAAGTGGAAACGGCGAAAACAAGGATCCCCTGCCCAAAACCATCCCGGAATTTTCAAAGCCCAATGCCTTGGTCGAGTGTACACAATAGCCCCAAATCAAGGAGAATGCTACTACCTGCGTCTACTTTTGCATGAAAGGAAAGGTCCACAGAGTTTCCAAGCCCTCAAAGACGTCGGTGAAGTCACCTGCTCTACCTTCCGTCAGGCATGCCTCCTCCTCGGCTTGATCGCAGACGATAATCACCTTCACAACGCTTTATCTGAGGCAAATGAATCGGGAAGCCCTTCACAACTCAGACATCTTTTCGCCATCATCCTCACCTCATGTGAACCAGCAGACCCATCCAACCTATGGGAACAGCACAAAGACAACCTCTCAGAAGACCTCCTCCGTCCTCACAATCAAGACGACCTCACTCAGGAACAACGTCATCACATCTACAACTCCAGCCTACTCCTCCTATAACAGACTGTTCTCGAAATCGGTGGCCAACAACTTCACAAATACGGGCTGAAGGTGGAAGAAAGCACTACCAACTATGACACTGTTCTCTACAACCGGTACACTCAGTACTCTCCCTCCGAGCAGCAATCATTCCTGAGCGAAAATCAACCGAAACTCACCACAGAACAGAGGCAAATATTTGACCAATTCTGCGATCAAATAGACAAGCCCAGCCTGGTATTCTATTCCTTGATGCGTCAGGAGGCACAGGGAAAAGCTTTTTAGTCAACCTCATCCTTTCATGTGTTCGCGCACAAAGGAAAATCGCCATTGCCACAGCTTCCAGTTGCATTGCAGCTACCATTCTAACCGGAGGCCGTGCACTTCATGCCACCTTCAAAATTCCACTTGATGTTCACATGTATGACAGACCAACATGCTCCATCAAAAAATGATCAACTCTAGCCAAAGTCATCACCAACTGTGCTGCACTTATTGCGGATGAGGCGCCAATGACTCACAAAGCTGCTTTCGAGGCTATTGACCGAACACTACAGGACATTCGAGGTAACCACCAGCCATTTGGTGGTATTCCTGCATTATTATGTGGCGACTTCCGCCAAATACTACCAGTTGTCAAGAATGGGACGCAAGACAACATCATAGACGCCTCACTAAAGAGATCACACCTCTTGCAACAAGTCCATGTCATACGCCTGCAGAAAAACCTACGAGCCCACCTCATTGCCGACTCCCAAGCCACTGTATACTCTGATCTCCTAATGTCCATTGGCAATGGGACGTACGTGACCGCAGAACCTCCAAGCACCATATCCATACCAGACCAACTTCAGAGAGCACCTGACCAGACCACCCTCATCCAGGCTATATTTAACGACCTGCCAACCAAATATTGAGACAACCAGTGGTTATTAGAACGTGCCATTCTCGTCCCACTAAACGACACTGTTGCAGCCCTCAGCATCAGATCCTCAAAATGATGCCAGGCGATGAAATCACCTTCAGATCACTCGACTCAACACAGACAACTGAAGAAGCTGTTCACTTCCCAGTGGAATTCTTGAATTCCTTGCAAGTCCCAGGCCTACCATCCCACAGATTCACTCTAAAAATAGGCTGTCCAATCATGGTACTCAGATCTCTGGACCCTCCCAACATAACTGACGGAACCCGCTGTCGAATCAGAACATGCCATGCTAATGTCATTGAAGTCGTCATCCTACACGGCCCAGCAGCTGGAAAGACTGCATTCATTCCAAGAATTCCGCTCATACCATCCACATCAGATCTACCCTTCCAGTTCAAAAGACTTCAGTTCCCTGTCCGTCTTTGTTATGCCATGACAATTAACAAGTCACAGGGTCAAACCTTCCGTACCATTGACCTAGACCTCACAACCTCTGTTTTCTCACACGGAATGTTGTACGTCGCTCTATCACGAGTAGGAAAACCCAGTGCCATATTCATCTACACTCCCGAAAAAACAACAAAAAACATTGTCTACAGAGAGGCACTTTAGGCTTAGGTAAGCCATACTGTATTGTGTACTGCAAAAATGCCTCACAACAATAACGTCCGAAGGACGGGTACCATGCTAGTCACCAATAAAGACAGTCACATCTTCCCCAGCAGGCAATGCCATCTCCATAGCAGGTGACATTATTCAGGTAAAACCAATATTATCTTCTGAACGTTTCTAATATATGACCCAACACCACGAAATGAGCAGTCAAAGGCATCATGTATTAAAATATTAATAAATTTTTCAGATTTTTTTAATGAATAAATTATACATTCAATAACCATTATTACACATCAACACAGCAAAAGTTTAGTTTGCATCCACTAAAGTACTTAAATCCTGCATTTGATGAAGAGTACACAGTTCCAAATTGGTTAATTACTGCAGAAAACAATGAAAATTGCAACTTTTAGCATAACTTTACAAATGTTTACAACCACGCTATCATCACGTGTCGTATATCAAAATGCAGATCTTGGCTTCGATTTTCCAAATATGGAATAATGAATTCAAATATTCACGGCTATCTACCAATAAGAGCCTTGGATACAAGTTATCCAAAGTATCAACAAAGCACCCAAGCCGAAGGCATTTCGTAACACGCACGCTGATTGGCCCAATCCCGATTCAAAACGAGGTTCTTCAATGGCGGCGACCATGGTTTCAAGAAACTGAGTGACTATTTCCGCAAAAATATCGATTTTTACCCATCAAAATGGCTCTAAGTAAGAAAAAGAAGGTTGCTAGGCTTTGAATGATATTCGGGATTATAACATGCTGAACATTTCGGCCGCCGACTTTGTTTTAGTGACGATAAATGATTATTTTCTTGAGGAGTCTGATTCGGAGTCAGACAAAGCGGATACTGATAGTGATTCAGACTCTGAAATGCTTGAAGGTACAAACGAAAACAGCGTTGGTGATGATGAATTGGTTGCTAACAACTTGTCTGAAACATTTAATGTTGGAGAGTTAGACCCTGAGCTGTTGGAAATGGTTGAAGATGCAGCAAACAACGTGTTGGTGCATGCAGACAATGTTCATGATGATGGTGGTGCACCTGCTGGTTCAGATTCTGATGATGATGATGATGGACCCCTTCTAGAGGACATGGAGGATGCTGTGGGCTTACGAGAGCGTGCCGCCTTCAATGATACAGATGCAGATCTTGAGGCTGTTATGAAATTTAGTTGTGGGTGCAAGAAGTTCAAAGAAGGACAGTGCATCAAACAGTTTGACGATCACTGGATAGTTGCACTCCGTCGCAACATGATGGAGTTTACGTCGGCTGAAAAAGATCCGGTATTGATGGCAACACTGAGGGTGAACTTTAACAACTCAGAGAAAAGAGTCAACCACAAACATGGTCCTGTTGATAAGGATTGCCTGCAACCGAACAACCAGTATGTGATTGAAGGAAAGTCTGTCTGCCGTTCAGCCTTCAAGTTCATGCACAAGTGAGTATGATAACATGACTGATCAGGGTCAGGATATTGATTGTAAAATAATATTCAATACAACTTCCCAGCTATCTGAATATCTTTCTTATAGTACAGAGAAGTGGAACCTACCTTTAGTGAAGAAGATGGCGATAAGAAATCAGATTTGATATGGCTTTCATTTCTTTTCCAGCATCAGCCAGAACTATGGGCGGTTATTACCGCAAATAAAGACAAACCAAAGCAAAGACACTTGTGTAGCATATCAAGGACACGTAGATTGATACTCCTGGGCGGTTATTACCGCAAATAAAGACAAACCAAAGCAAAGACACTTGTGTAGCATATCAAGGACACGTAGATTGATACTCCTGGGCGGTTATTACCGCAAATAAAGACAAACCAAAGCAAAGACACTTGTGTAGCATATCAAGGACACGTAGATTGATACTCCTATGTGTGCCACATCAAAGACATCTGGACCATACACCACGTCAAAGATAACGATGCGAAGTCAACAGGCGGCGCCACTGTAGATTGCTGGCGGCCGTACGCTGCCTGTTGACGTTGTTGTTATTTGCCACCTCTCTCCTATGGCAAGCCGTTGCTTCAAAAAGTCGAAATGATTTTTTTCTAGTCGAAATGATTTTTTTCTAGTCAAGATATTTTTTTTCAAGTCAAGAAAAATTTGAAATTAAATTTTTTTTTCAAGTCGAGATATTTATTTTTCTTCTCATTTAACTTATTGAAGTTGAATCAATTAATAAAAATTTCACTGCGAGAAAAAAATGATTATAAAAATAAAAATAGTCGCTTTTATCAACAAAAACCTATAGTTGTCGAAATCGTTTTTACTTTTCCCAAGACGGTGGCGCCGCCTGTTGACTTCGCATCGTTATCTTTGATGTGGTGTATGGTCCAGATGTCTTTGATGTGGCACACATAGGAGTATCAATCTACGTGTCCTTGATATGCTACACAAGTGTCTTTGCTTTGGTTTGTCTTTATTTGCGGTAATAACCGCCCATACAGAACAAGCTAACAGCTTGCATTGCAAGTTATAAGACAAAAGGGATGTGCCATAGGGAGAAGAAAGCAGGTGGTCGTAAATTCAATCGTCGTGCCCTCACGTATGAAGATACCCAGCGAATCAACACATTCCTGATCAACTTTGCTGAACAGTATGCCCTCGTCCTCCCAGGCTGCGTACCAGGTTTCAAGAGATCAGATCTCAAGCTACTACCCTCCTGTGAAACGAAGGTATCGATATGGAGAAAATACTGCAAGGCTGTGACTGATCTAGGTATGTTGTAAAGCTCAGATTTATTTCTGATAGACACTTTTAACCTGATTATAGATTAAATTTCAGGTTTTTTACATGAATTAGAAACTAATTTCATCAGTTTCAGAAGAAAACAAATCTCTATTTCACGAAAAATAACAGTCAACTTTCATCTATTACTTACAGGTCATCGAACTGCCAAACTGAGTGCCTTCAAGTCAGTATGGAAGAGTGTTGCACCTCACATTGTGAAGACCAAACCGATGACAGACTTGTGTGGGGATTGCCAACTGAACAACTACAAGATATATCGTAGTGCAAATCTCCCCAACTGGGTGAAGGATGCAAAGTTACGGAAGCAGGAGGAGCACCTCAGGATCGTTGAACAGGAACGAGATGTTTTGCGGGCCATGACCAACAAGGCCAAGAAAACAGTAGCAGAGCTTGGTATAGTGACCCTATCTGCGAGTGAACCTTGCTCCAAGGATATTTCTATGCATTACAGTTTTGACTTTGCCCAGCAAGTCCACTACCCGTACAGTCCTTACCAACCAGGGCCAATCTATTTTCTTACACTGAGGAAGTGTGCCATTTTTGGGGTCTGCTGTGAAGCGCTCCCACAGCAGATCAACTACTTGATTGATGAGGGTATGGTGAATGATATCTGCCGTTACGTGGAGGGATAAATCAGACTCAGATATGATGTTGGCTATCACTTTTATTCCATGTTTCTCATCAACTCGAACGTGTGTACATCAAGCCATTACAGCGAAGTTCGGCATCTGGCCGTGGCGGCGCTATCGTCCGGTGTCTCCGGGATTGCGCGGGAAGGGGATCATACAGGGTGATACCATACATCACCCCCCTCCCGAGCGTATGATAGCTCCTGCCATACGCCAAAACATTCAAAATACAAAAAACCCTATCAAAATACAGAAAATAATATACATGAAGGTCGCCAGTCACAAAACGTGACAAAAAAATGAGTGAGGATGATGGATGAAACATCCAAACCTTACCCTCACAACACCAAAACACCCAAATTATCGTCAGGTAGAGTTCCAATAATCAAGAGGAGTCCCAAGTGATGGCATAGATGGAGCAGCATGGGTGCAATGACAGGACCGACTATGTGAGTAACGATCCCACACGCCTGTCCCAGCACGGCAACCGCACCAACCCCATCAATACCCCAAAAAAGTATCATAATCATTAGAATGACAAAACTCCATACATGTATGGTGACAAGATGGAAAACCATACCCAAAAATCTCAAATTAAACCAGATCTCATTACAAATCACACACACATTCACACAGAGATTCACAAGCCATTCACCCCAGCAGGTGCTTAAGCTGCTGTACATTCAAACAGAGATCAGCTATAACCAATTATAAATGAAGGGAAAAGGTACATGTACAATGTAGGTTAGGAATAGAACTCCACTGACAACATCATAAGAAAAACCCCAACAGTTAACAAGCTACCGTTGCAATATGTAAACCTTTGCCAATCGCTGGCAAAAACCTGTGACTGTCCACATCAAAACAGTATGAACAAACATGAATCATAATGAAAACTAGTCAAGAAAATTACTATTGTCTTAATAATACAAAATCGTACTGCAACTCCGCAAGTGAAATGCTGTCAAAAACACTTCTCTATACAAATATAACCAAGAGAAAAGTGCAGCGCACTTGGTCACCTTGACACAAAGCATCCTAGTATGCAGTTCTGGCATCGCACATAATGCTCCAAAGACACATTTTACATTCCAAACAGGTACAATGACTAAATGAAACTAGTGAGTAGTCCAACTTTCAGGTGAGGCAAAATTTAGCCCTATGACATCTATGACCACAAGAACAGTTGGATAAAAATGCCTAGTCATAGACGGTACCAACCTAAAATTTACACAAAAATCAGTTACACAAGTTAACATAAAACACAAAAAAACGTGCACTTGGTGCATAATGCGAAAATTACTTAGCCCACCAGACTAAAAGCACAAGAACTGAAGTGCAAAATGGAGCCCTATAGTTACTCATCCTCAAAAGGGATAGACTAAGAGTAGATTACATACGCGTAGGCTACAAAAAGAAGAGCACGCCTGCCAATACAGTAAAGCGTCTCAACACCTGGGCCATAAAAAGGACCCATAGGCCTACTTCCTACACACTGTGGTAGTATCATAGGATACAAACTGGAAACATGACCAAGTACCAAATAGCAATGTAACTTCTCGTACCCTCAAATCCAGAGGTAGTAAAATGTAACAAGGCACTCCACAACTTCATTCAGTCCAAATGTATCATCAAATATATCATGGTATTCTAAACAGTCCACTATAATTACTCTATTAGTAAGTTGAAAACAAAACAAAAGTGTCCGATTCACGTGACATCATATAGGGAATATATGGAATCCTCCGCAAGTGTCTTTTAGCACAGCAAAACGAAATCCTCACTGAGAGCTGGCCAGTAACGGTCAGTCTCCCCAGTATATAATCCTCTAAACATTGTCTCTAATGTCCACAAGTTGCAAATAACCTTCCCTGCGAGCTGGCCAGTAACGATCCAGTCAGGCTACTCAGAAAAAGCTACTAGTCCCAATGCAACTTATTGAAGTAATCAGCACAACCTGCTATCCAGGAACACACTAGGCACTTACTAGTACACAAATCCAGGTGGTGGTATAACGTGGGTAGGCCTAAGAAATATAGCTTGACCAAATAACATAACGAAGCAGTAGGTCCTATATTTACAACGAACAGTATAGGAGCAACATGCTCAAAGACCTTCAAGCAACTTCGCTTGGAAAAAATAGTGAGAGGACACAAGGCGTTCAGGACTGTTCAGTTATGATAATCACACAACGCACACGAACACACAACGTGTCAATGTAACATCCATACCCATACTGTACAAGCAGGAAGATACAAAAACACAGAAACATTCACACTCGCATTCATAAAACAAACAGCCTTATCACCTCCATCACTCACACACCAGTGTTACAAGGGTCACAGTTATCGAACACTGACCACACACCAACGTGCATCACCCCCAGGAAAAGTAGCAGAGTGAACACTTGCAGCAAGCAGACTACCAACCCTCAACTACCGGATCCTGAGCAATACGTAACTTATCCGCGTGTGTCCGCATGGTGGTCCCTTCCTTATCGATCTGTAGGAGCACTGTGAAGTCTTTATGCAGTTCCTTGACCTTATACGGACCCAACCAGGGCTGATGCCTATCCCCCTTGAAACATCTCCTGGGGTTAAAATACCACACAGCACTTCCTGGCTGCAGAGCTTGATATTTCGGAGATGACGTTACGTACTGTCGCTTCTGTACTCGTTGTACAGTCTTAAGCTTGTCCCTGACAATGGCGTAAGCTTTGGTAAACTCAGCCTCAAGGTCAGCTACATAGGATGAAACAGCAGCTGACTTCTCGGACGGAGCCTTGTAGAGGAGATCCAGTGGCAGACGCATTTCACGGGCTGTAAGCATGAAGTGTGGTGTCTCGCCCGTGCTGGAATGGACCGACGAACGATATGCCATCAGGAAGATGGGCAACATCAGGTACACACAGTACATACCGGTACACACGCTTACGCAATACATATCCGTGTAGATTCCCGTTCTGTTCCCGGCCTTCTCAAAAACACCCGAATAAAGTCAATCAGAAGATTCCATGATAGTCCGAAAAGGAAGGTCGCCAATGAATGATATCTGCCGTTACGTGGAGGGATAAATCAGACTCAGATATGATGCTGGCTATCACTTTTATTCCATGTTTCTCATCAACTCGAACGTGTGTACATCAAGCCATTACAGCAAAGTTCGGCATCTGGCCGTGGCGGCGCTATCGTTCGGTGTCTCCGGGATTGCGCGGGAAGGGGATCATACAGGGTGATACCATACATATGGCGTCATCAAAAGGTTTGAATGCAGCGATATCTATGTTCACCATTTCCTTGGAAATTACGGCTTAGGTGAAAAACATGCGGACTTATGTAACAGGCGGCTTGAAATTCTATTTTTACTTGGAAATTTTATTCCTACTATTGAGAATAATTCGCATTAGTTTTATTTATTTATTTGTCAAAACCTAGATTGGAATATTTCATTGGTAAATTTTAAAATATGGTTGGTCATTTTCCTTCTAGTATGACTCATATAATTTGCCCAAGCCGTCACACACTCGCTCTGAGGTGACACATTAGTTTCGGCAGTACCTGTCATGTAACTCTGATGTAAGGGCCGTGTACAAAAGCATAGGATACATGGGAACTATTCGCGCAATTATCTCTCAGCTGTTGCCTACATTGGTGTACATTTTGACGAAATACATAGGGAGACACCTTTTCAAAACGTGATGTCTAAAACTCTCATCTAGTGTTCATAAATTGTATTAAGATTGTGTTAGTTTATTTGAGTGACATACTTCTACAAATTATGCAGGGCCTAACCATATTTAGGATGAGGGAGGATCATTCTAGTTGTTGCCAGTAATAAGTGGAAAGTCAGACATGATATTATGAGTTAGAATTTCTCCCTTATTTGAAAATGTCATATTGAACACCTTAAAGGGTAGTAACTGCCCTAATTGAATTATTGGATTCTATTCATGTAAGCAAGTTTTATACCTTCTTAAAGTGGAGAAAATGCTTAAGCTTAATTTGAAATATTTTAATTAAAAGCGATAATTTAGGTTTAGCCTGATCATGTTTTCGTCAGCTAGTTTTTCACAAGTTCACAGCTGTCGCGCTCATCAAGGATCGTGTCGCCATTTAGGGATCGCCGAAGCGATAGGCTTGGGTCACCGATGCATGCGGTATGGTCACAGATGCTTGGGTCACAGATGCTCAGTTGTATAGGGGCCAAGGCACGCTCTCGTGGATTTTAGCATCACTTGAACGAGCCGATCCGGACTTCCTATACGCGCTGCTCGGGTGGAGCTAAAATTTCGTCCAAACCCTCGCCTATCGGCTCGGGTTTGGACTGTATTTTAGCTCCACCCGAGAGTGTCTTGGTAACTCAACCAAGGTCCGAAGCCTAGGGTTCAATTCCTTAATCATGACTCCATCATTATGAACTTCTTGATCGCCAGCCATACGAAGTTTGCACCAGATTGGTGTTTTGGGCTTTTCGAGTAACGGTTTCGGAGATGCGAGATGAACACTCTGAATGACATCGCTGATGCAGTCACTACAAGCGCAAATGCAAATTGACCTCAGCTGGTGGGAAATGAACAAGGAGAGTCTTATGTCAACATGTATCAACAAGTTCAGGAAGGCTCTAAAAACTGAGCTTTTCAGAAAACATTTCTCACGCAACTAATGACTGTCAACTATAGTGGGGAGCGCTTTTGAACATTTTCAAATGGAAACAGCGCTTTATAAATTTAACTTTATTATTATTATAACATGTACGATTGGCAGGAGTTCCTGAAGCCTTTCTTCAAGCCGCTGGATGGAATCAAATCGTTGCATGACTTGAGGCAAGTCATCTTAAAATTTCACCCAACAAAAACAAATGAAAAAGTCTACTATCATTTGTATGCACCTGATGAGACCAAAACTTTATTTGAGATGAATACTTTAAGAATATTTGGTGGTTTTATTAAAGCTTGCTTTACCATTATTTTTCAGGTTTGATAGTAGACATCCTGGTGTTGTTTTCACATAGGAACTGTCCTCAGACACGGTGGAAAAAGCCGTCCAACTGCTCAAGAATGTTAATCACCTTCCACCACGTGAACTCCCCACTTGTTTGACACCACCTGGATTAGACTTTGCACACCAGAAGTATCTTTTCGACAAGATATGGGATTACTGCATGAGTGAGGAATCGAAAGGCATTGTTTGTCCCAAGCCGGTAGCTGTAGCAGCAGCAGCAGCAGCAGCAGATGACAGTTCAGATGGTGAGGAATATAGAGCTCCACCTCAGAAGAAGGGACGAAAGAAATAATGTATATTTTATGATAAATTTGTGTTTTCAATTTTCAATGGAATGTGTAGTTCATGAGAAATGGAAGAAAAAAAAAATTCAAGAATTTATTTTCATGAAATTTTTTTTTTTTTTTGAATGTTGGCCGCCAGTGTGCACACTTTGATGACTAGTTTTGCTGCTGATTTCAGATTTGAAAATTGAAAATAGCACATTTTTCTAGCATAAACTGTTGCATATACTAGTTATGAAAAGAATTAAACAAGTTTTATGGACTCATTGTGATGGTTGCTATACTTTTTACTAGTATTGATGCCTCACCTTCAGGTCCATTTTTCTCCTTTTCTTCCTCAAAATAAAAGCGGTTTGGACAGTGTGCAATCCCGAATATGATTTGTCATAACTCTGTAAATATTTGAGCTATAATAAAACTTTTGATATCATTTTGAAGCTTAGATTCTCTGCTTTCTGTTGGTATTTGTAATTCATTTTTGCCAATTTGCTCCAAGTGACTCATTTTGTGGTGTTGGGTCACAATTATGCCGGCATACTTGCCTGACCATTTCACGAAATAGCAGCCAGATACAGCACTTTGACTTGTCATCAGAAAGTTCATAGTGAAAAATAATAATCTGATCTTAACCAGGTTATCAAAGATGGCAAAAACTTCCAAAATGAACATACCACCTGAGCTGATGGTGCAAGCACAATAACTTTTACAACCTCAAACTGTACCTGTGTCTTCCATCACAAAGATCCCAACATCACCTGCCTTAGCAGACACCATAATACATGTGTGACGAAGCTGGTTTGTCTCCGTTTCGTCTTGTCTCTCTGTCCTTGGTTGTGATGGTAGTGTGATTCACTTCGGGCAGATGGCACCACTGTTCTAGGTCAAGCGCCGCCATCTCTCAACCAGTGAACACGTAGATTTTCTTGTCTCCAAACTTCTGTAAATTACTCTATACATTCTCAAGTTGTGTTCATTAAATTATTTCTATTCGATTTCTGTGGTTTTGTGGATTCTTTTGAGGCCACGATACTTTCGCGAGCTGTTGTATCGTAACATATGGGGGCTCGACCAAATTCCGATTAGTGGAAAATAGTTTTTTCAACATGGCGCGCTTGACCCTTGCGAAGGCAAATATAACTCATATTAGTACATGCATTGTGTCCAGTATCGCCATGCATTGTTGTATTGGCGGACTGTAAACACGGGCACTGCACTGCACTGCGCTGTGCATCTATGTGATGTGCATTTGACTGGCATTAAATTATATGTTCACATGCATGCCATTTGTGAAAATCTGTAAACCCGTGTATGGTTTCTGATTTCTTCTTGTAGTATTTCTCAGTTGAGTCTGAGAAATAACTTTTGTGTGCGATTGTTGCACTTGATTGAGTACAGGTACGTAATTTGTACTTAACAACCTTGTTTGTGGCAGATATTGTTCTTGCGTAGACTGTGATATCATTGAGTCACTTTGAAGTCTTCTAGCAATTTTGGTCTGTGCACAGATTTTGAATTGCACTTAGTACATTTTTGAAGTTCGTGTGAATTATTTTTGAATATTTTGTCACATTTTTGTGTTGTGCTAGTGTATGATGGCTTTCAATCTAGAAGCCTTTGTGGAGGATCCCGATTGGGGGATGCTGGAGGACCTATTAAAGGTCAATTTGATCAGTCTAGCTGATTATTTCGGTATTTTGGTCGCAAAACGTGACAGCAAGCAGGTTATTTTAGATACTTTGATATCTGCTCTTCTGGAGAAGAAAATTGTTTGGTGTGGCAAGTGGCAAAAAACCTATTGGCAGTGATGAACCGGTTGTTGACATAATTAGATTGAAGGAGTTTGAGCTCGAACAACAGAGACTTGCATTTGAACAAAGAAAGTTAGAATTTGATCATCAGATCCGTTTGAAAGAGTTAGAGATGAGAGCGGCTACTGCTTTCCCCGGTATACATGTTGGTTCGGTAGGGCAAAAAAATTTGAAACTTGCTCATGGCGCCCCTATGAGTTCCCACCTCGGTATTACAAAAACGTATCTGAGGGTTTTGAGCCATTTTTTTTGGCCTGGTCTTCGATTGGATGTGGTAAAATTTTGTAGAGAGTGCCATACTTGTCAAGTTGTTGGAAAGCCAAACCAGACAATACCTAAGGCACCCCTTCGACTGATACCATCTGTTGGGGAGGCTTTTAGCAGGGTAATCATTAATTGTGTTGGCCCTTTGCCAAAGTCGTCTAGTGGAAACCAATACTTGTTAACGATCATGTGTGCAGCGACAAGGTTCCCCTAAGCCATACCTCTCCGTAACATTGCGTCCAGATCTGTTGTAAAGGCTTTGATCAGGTTCTTCAGTTGGGTCGGCCTGCCAAAGGACACTTTGCAGTCGGATAACGGCTCTAACTTTATTTCCAAAATCTTTCAACAGGTTATGAGTCAGCTTGGAATAAAGCATGTAAAATCCAGTCCTTATCATCCTGAATCTCAAGGGGCCTTTGAAAGGTTCCATTCTACACTGAAGAACTTGCTTTCTGCCTATTGCTATGAGAATGTTAGAGAATGTTAGAGAATGTTAGAGAATGTGTTCAGGAATCTTTAGGTTTTAGTCCTTTTCAGTTGGTGTTTGGGCACGAGGTTAGAGGCCCTTTGAAGTTGCTCCAAGAAAGGTGGCTTTGTGAGTCGGAAGATATTGGTACTGAACGTGGTGTAAATCTTCTAGACTATGTTTCGAAATTTCGAAACCGGTTGTTCAGAGCTGTTGAGATGGCAACGTCAAATTTGGAATCCAGTCAGTCAAAAATGAAGTCTTTGTTTGACAAAAAAGTCAAGGAGAGAAATTTTCAAGTAGGGGACCGTGTATTGGCTCTTCTACCCCTTCAGGGTAACTCTCTCCAGGCCAAGTATTATGGCCCTTACAACATTATCAAAAAGGTTTGTGACACTGACTATGTCATTTCCACTCCAGACAGGGTGAAACAGACTAGACTTTGCCATGTCAATATGCTAAAAGCGTATCACGGTCCTGATGTCTATGCTACTGATACTTTGCTTGGCTCGGTTGCATTAAATTGTGTCCCTGAGAGTTGTTGTGATGAAGACGTATCAGACTATGTTCCAAGGTTGAAGAACTCAGATGTATTAAAAAACTTAGATGCTAAGTTAGCACATATTAAGATCAAGCGTGAACGAGATGCTGTCAAGAGTCTTGTACTGGAATATTCTAAAGTATTTTCTGATGCTCCTACTAAGACTAATGTTCTTGAGCATGATATTGATGTTGGTGATGCAAAACCTGTAAAAAATGGTCCTTATCATAATAGTCCTGTTAAAAACCAAGCTCTTGAAAAGGAGGTAGAGTATATGTTGGAACATGATATTATTGAGCCTTGTCATAGTGAGTGGGCCAGTCGTTGTCTTTTAATCCCTAAAAAAGATGGTAGTTACAGGGTAGTTCAAGACTACCGCCGGGTAAACCTGCTCACAAAAACGGATTGTTTTCCGAACAAAAGGCTGGATGACTGCATTGAAAAAGTGGGAAAGTCTAGATACATTAGCACTTTTGATATGCTTAAGGGGTATTGGGGTGTCCCTCTCTCTGACAGGGCCAAGGATATCTCGGCTTTTACTACTCCTACTGGTTTATATCGTTATAAAGTTATGCCGATGGGATTTAAAAATGCTTCAGCGAGCTATCAGCGTTTGATGAATCGGGTGATGGCGGGGATGAGCAATGCTGAATGTTTTCAGGACGATGCTATACTTGGTGACGATTCGTTTGATGCACACTTAGCTGCCATGCGGCCATTTTTTGAGCGAGTCAGTGAAGCTGGCCTCACAATTAATTTGGTCAAGAGCGAGTTCTTCCGTGGTCAGGTGATCTATCTCGGCCACGTTCTTGGGCATGGCCTTGTTCGACCCATAGAAGCCAAGGTGAAGGCTATGTTGGAGTATCCTGCTCCAGGAAACAAGAAGTCTCCGATGAGGTTTCTTGGTATGGTTGGGTTTTATCGGCGTTTTTGCCCCAACCTATCTCAAATAGTTGCTCCGCTGACCAATCTGTTAAAAAAGGAGGTTCCATATCTATGGAGTGGTGAATGCGAAAGTAGCTTTCAAAAGGCGAAGGCACTTTTGATGACCAGTCCTGTACTTGTCGCTCCAGATTTTTCTAAACCATTCAAGTTGGCTGTTGATGCCAGTGGTTTGGCCGTGGGCAGTGTGCCTTTGCAGGAAGATAAGTGTAGTGTCGATCGTCCTGTTTGTTATTTTTCCAAAAAGCTCAATCAGTACCAGTTAAATTACTCTACAATAGAGAAAGAATGTCTTGCGTTGATCCTCGCTCTGCAGCATTTTTCGGTGTATCTGGATTCTCCATCGCATACAGTGGTTGTGTACACAGATCATAACCCTTTGGTGTTCATTCATAAAATGAAAAATCATAATGCTCTACTTATGAGATGGTGTATGTACTTGCAAGGATTCAATATCGAAATAAGGCACATTCGAGGAAAGGACAATGTGATTGTTGATGCTTACGCGAGCTGTTGTATCGTGACACATGTAAGAAAACCCTCTAATCTAAAATACTACTAAAACAGTCTGCTGTTAACACTTGTTATCACCAGTCCATAGCCAACCATCTCAACTTCTACAGCCAACTTCGTCTACATAGATTTCATTTCATTTCCAGGATGAAGCACCCAGAGAGGTCGGCGATAAGAACCAAAATGCAGTTATGATCAGAAACATCACAGTACAAGATGACACCGCCAAAATTGAAGTAGCCCTCTGGCGTAAACATAGTACTGAAGCAATAAAGATTGGCGACTATGTGACAATCCACAATGCAAAGAGCAGCATACATGATGGGATACTCTCCCTAAACTGCAATAACAGCTCACAAATAGAGGTAAGAATGGCAATGATATTAGCAAAACTGGGAGATAATCATTACCAACTATAACTCGCATTTCTTACAAAAATATATGTACTGTCCACTGATGCTCACTTGCCAACACTCAGCTGATGCTCTGTATCATATGTAATCACATTACTAAACACATCAGAACCACACATTAGACCATCTAGTCTCTGGTCCAGTGCCCATTTGCAAGTCCTGACACCAATCAACTACCACACCTACAACCTTCTTTACCTACCTTCATTGACCACTCTCTTGCAGACTTCTACACCCATATCTGTTATCAAGAAAGTGCAAATGCATACACATTCATTGACACCTATACAGTAAATTTGCTATACTATCTAGTAAGCACTACCATCGCTTATCTTATCTCTCTCATACAGAAAACCACTAGACCGGCTAAAGACGATGACATCACTTTCATTGTGATTGAAAATATCACTGAAGACACCATAACCTTGCTCCAGGAGGACACACTCAACCCATATCACATCCCAAATTCAGTGTTCAACAACACTGTATTGAAATTACCAGATCCTACTAAGGAACAATATGAAGAGGCTATATTAACACTGCTGCCACTACACCTGCAGGTTACCCACCAGGGACCTAATATCAGCGACATCCTCCCATCCATGGACCTAGATAACTAATTCCATTTCCTGTACGCCTTAAAATTGTCAATTGGAAATATGCCTACAGATCATTCAAACTTCTACTACTGATATCAACATGTACAGTAGACTATTGTCATGATTATCATAAGGGCCAGATATACTGATTTTTGGATATGTTTTTAAATGACTTAAATTTCGCTGGCAAATGGTTACCGGGGATTAGTTTACTGACAGTGAAAAGGGTACATGTGCGTATTCTGCCATATATACGCTGCCTTGTAAGAAAATCAGGCGTTGTAGATAGATGCCACAATGGTGGAGCAAGGTCGTATGGCGCTTAGAGACGACGAAAAGGGGCTGATAAGAGCAGCATACAGAGTCCACAGGGACAATTACTGCCGAATTTTAAAGTATGTGAGGGACCACGCGCCAGAAGATCTAAGAGCCATTTACAACGGGAGAAATGATGCCGCGCTGCGGAGGCGAATTCGCGATTACGTCAAAAGAGAAGTGATGGAGTAAGTATACATTTGCAATACTGGACGGCCTACACCGTTCGTTAAAACTTTAGTTTTTTTTGCATTGTGAATTTCAACTTTGCGTATAAAAGTATTAGATATGAATTTCAGCACTGCCGTTATTGCAGACAGATATGCAAAGTAGTATGAACATTTTGTTTCAGTAAATTCGTACATAGTAACTACACTACAGCATTGTGTATAACTGCATGCCTGGCTCACCAGACATAATTAAACAAACGGCAAACCCGTTTAATGCATATTGATCATTAAACTGAAAGTGGATGCCATGTTGTATTTTTGGAGGACATATTTGGGCTACACATATTTCTCCCGTATTGTTTTTCACGGATACTCCCGGGGGATACTCCAGGATGTACTAGAAAAAAAGTGTACAGAATTGCGCATATTTATCTGTAATTTTGGGCGAATTTTTGTTGATCGTTCATATTTCGAGCACCATTGGTAATGTGCATGGAATGTACCACGGTTTCGGGGTTATAGTGTTGCTTAGAGCATGTTGCATATCCCCAAACTTCTGAATAGGTGCAAATTTAATATACCTTTATAATGCAACAATCATTTCGAAAACATATCCAGTCCATGGTCGAAAAATAAATGCACCCGAAAGTTATGACGAAAATATGCAGTTCTTAGTAAAGGAGGTTGGTTGTACATTAAGGGATCACGTCCAAAGTCCGCACGCGAATCGGGGCGAAAATTCGCCTGGTCGAATATCGCCACACTCATTCGCCTCCAAATCGCTCCCTGCTTCGGCGATTCTATTATGATCAGGCGAAAATTCAGACTGAATAAAAATCGCAGGCGAAAATAATAATCGCGCCTAATTCGCTCTCACCAACCATCGGAACGAAGCGAATATTAGAGGCCTATATGTGTTGTAGTATGCGTATTCTGACATCAGCTGATAGCAGACCGAACAAAAACACAAACTGGAATTCCCGGTCAACCTGACTGCAGTAATCATATACATCACATCTATCCACGAGGAGCTACACAAAGTTGGCACAGAGGTTTGAGGTTCTTAGTATTATGGTATGTATTCTGAAGGATTGTGGCGGAATGTACCGAATCATACAGCTAATCATAGTTAGGCTTATGTTTCCGAGTCTCAGCCAACCAATCAAGATCGTTGTAGTATCCGGTTATCCTAAACAGCGTCCACCAGCGCCCACCAGCGTTCACCAGGTTTAAAGTCGGGTATAAAGTCATCAAAATAAAAATTTGTGGCCAAAACGTTATACGTACACCATAAAAAAGACATTTCCTAAAAATTTCATGCTTATTTCGTTTAAGACCATTAGATTTTACTTTGATGGCTTTAATGTATGTATGGTGCTGCTCCCCAATTTCGAGTCATCCCCAATTTCGCGAAAACCCGTTTTTTCCCGTTTTCTCGCGCGTCACTTCGTTTCCAGAGAAGAAATTTTCTGATTTTTGATTTTCATTTCGTTCCGCAAAGAAAGCGCCCAAAATGCGTCCTAAACAGGCAAGCAATTCTCTAATTACGTTCAAAACACTGGGTCAATACCTAGGATCATGCAGACTACACAGAAACACAACAATCAGTCGCGCATGCGCAATACCCGCGAAAATGGGGAGCCGCTTCGGATTTGTTTTGGTCTGCATCGATCTTTCAGTGAGCGATTTCAAGATTAATTCACGCTTAAAACCTCCACGCAGCATCCCAGATATTTCGTTATTGATCTCAAATTTCGTAATAAATAAGCTTTTGCGTGTATGGAATCGCTGGAAGCTAGTAAATCTGCACTTAGTGATAAGACCCGCGAAAACTGGCTCCTACATGATATGTGTTTAAACCTGGTGGACGCTGTTTAGTATGACCCGATTTGTTTACGTGACTGCACTTTTCCACCAATAAAACAAGACGAAAGTCGTTGCAAAATCGTTCCGAATATCGGACAAGCATGCAAGAGCCACCAATTTCGTAAAATCACTCCATTATCGCCTGGAGCGATTTTTGGGGCGAAATCGAAGAATTGGCGCGATTGTGGGCGAATTTCGCATCTGACATTCCGGCGATTTCATATTATCGCCTCACATTCGCCGGTCGATTTTCGGACAGATTTCGCAGGCGAAATACTGTAGGGTGAATTTCGCCGGCGAATATCGCGTGCGGACTTTGGACGTGATCCCTAATGCATACCTTTTTTCCATGAGTTCCATGCAAAACTTGGCATTGTGTGCAACATATCATGAAAACATATAGCAATATCTACAAATGTAATATCACGAACGTCATAGAATGGACCAGAGTATGATACTGTTCATCAATTTGAATGTAACAGCAGGATCTAAAATAATATATCATTTCGTGACTTTTTGATACCGTGATATTTTTATGATATTTTGCACATACATGTATATTCATGTATAACATTTTGCAGATAAAAGGGATCGGTATGACATGCAACATTGGTGGCTGTTGGTCGGTTGTTATGAAAATTAAAGTTCAAGGCGAACCGTCAACGGGTGTTTTTTCCTTTTGTGTGCGCGCGCGTTTGGGGAGGTGCGCGTGTGTGTCAGGGGGGGGAAACTATAGCTTGATTTGAGCACTTAAGGACGTGTTGTTTCGTTGTGTAGAGTTGAGCAACGCATATGTCATTTTTTATAAACTTCTTTCATTCCAGTGCCCTTGATGAACGGTTGAATGAAATGCGCCATGCAAGACCAGCGGCACGCTGGAGAAACTTACCAGCAGCTCAGAATACCAATGACGCCATGCAGCAACCACAACAAGTTAATCCGCCAGTACTCCGCCCATTGGGCAGACAAGCGGCAGGTGAAATGAGAAACCCGTTAGATGATCCCGATGCTGACCAGCTTCCTGATTTGTTCCAAGACGCAGCGTTTCCACCCATTTATGAACCTGCTGCCCCACATGTGCCCCAGCCAAGACCAGCAGGGATCCGTGCGCATGCCCCCATACAGCCTCTGCCGCAAGAGGCTGGTAGACAGCATCAGCCCCAGGAACCCCAGCCAAGACCAGTGGGGACCCGTGCGCCTGCCCCCATACAGCCTCAACGACTTTGTAGACAGCAGCCCCAGGTACCCCACCCAATACCAGTGGAGATCCGTGCGCCTGCCCCAATACAGCCTCAACGACAAGAAGTTGGAAGACCGCAGCCCCATGGACTCCAGCCAAGACCAGTGGGGATCCGTGTGCCTGCCCCCATACAGCCTCAACGACAAGAAGTTGGAAGACCGCAGCCCCATGGACTCCAGCCAAGACCAGTGGGGATCCGTGCGCCTGCCCCCATACAGCTTCAACGACAAGAAGTTAGAAGACAGCAGCCCCAGGTACCCCAGCCACGACCAGTGGGGAACCATGCGCCTGCCCCCATACAGCCTCAACGACAAGAAGTTGGTAGACAGCAGCCCCAGGTACCCCAGCCACGACCAGTGGGGATCCGTGTGCCTGCCCCCATACAGCCTCAACGACAAGAAGTTGGAAGACCGCAGCCCCAGGTACCCCAGCCAAGACCAGTGGGGATCCGTGCGCCTGCCCCCATACAGCTTCAACGACAAGAAGTCAGATTACAGCAGCCCCAGGTACCCCAGCCACGACCAGTGGGGATCCGTGTGCCTGCCCCCATACAGCCTCAACGACAAGAAGTTGGAAGACCGCAGCCCCAGGTACCCCAGCCAAGACCAGTGGGGATCCGTGCGCCTGCCCCCATACAGCTTCAACGACAAGAATTTCGAAGACAGCAGCCCCAGGTACCCCAGCCACGACCAGTGGGGAACCATGCGCCTGCCCCCATACAGCCTCAACGACAAGAAGTTGGTAGACAGCAGCCCCAGGTACCCCAGCCACGACCAGTGGGGAACCGTGCGCCTGCCCCCATACAGCCTCAACGACAAGAAGTTGGTAGACAGCAGCCCCAGGTACCCCAGCCACGACCAGTGGGGAACCGTGCGCCTGCCCCCATACAGCCTCAACGACAAGAAGTTGGTAGACAGCAGCCCCAGGTACCCCAGCCAAGACCACTTCGTGCGCCGAGGCCGGAACCTGCGCCTCCTCAGGTAGCTCCAGAAAATGATCAGAATGATGTCCAGGCCGCGCAAAGAAGGGAGCCACTTTGGGCTATTGCCAGAAGGAACCAAGAAAGGTTCCAAGATAATCTTGACGCGCATGAGCTGCGAATGCAGCGTATCGATCTTTTTTTAGATCATATTGGGGTGTAAATTAAATGGCATTCAGTAGAGTCAGAGTCTTTCTATACAGGGTCTGGTCACTGGTTTCAACATCAAAGCCACCGCCCCGTTGGGACAGAGCTCTCTCGGGTACGCACTTTCCCAAGCCAATTCCGCACAACTGGAACATGATCAGTCAATCTTCGATCAGTTGAAGAACGCCATTACAAAGCTCCATTTTAAAGCAAAATCAAGCTTCAAAAGCACTGATTTCTATAAAACTAATCAGATGTAGTGTCAAAGAAAATATTGATATGAAAAGCGATATGTTTCGACTTTTACTTTTCGGCTGTTTTGGATGTGATGTGATGGAGCTGATTTGAGAAAAAATGTAGAAATGTTTTTTTTTGCTCTAAATCATCGCATAAACTTACGTTTTAAACCTTACATGCATTTATGATGTGTACATTTTGAGTACATGAATAACAGGTCTTGTCACTAGTTTTGCCATTGAGTACAACCCAATTTAAAATGAAAAAAAGGAAAATACTAGGAATTCATTGTAAAATGGTAAGTTAGGTTCAAAAGTGTGACATTTCAAATTTGGTCAAAATCTTGTTCATGGTTTGTTATTTGATCAAGTTTCAAACTGATCTGTGAGTGCATGCAGCTTAATTGTCTTTTAGTCTTTTGTTTGGCAATTAGCAGCCAATCGAAATTCGCTAAAGATGCCTGCTTTAAAAATTGTTAGATCGTTCACATCACATTGATACAAATGTCAACCATTTATAATGAATGATAGTATTCGTAACTCGACGAGTATGGTATTTGTTGTTGAATTTTTAGTCAATCTCTCATTGTTTTGCCCCTAAGCTCAGTTTGTTGCTGAATTGAAATAGGCATCATGATGGCTTCTAGTTAATTGCCCGAGACAGGTGTGGGATCAAAGAAAACTTGCCGGTGACCAGACCCTTTATAGAAAGACTCTGGTAGATTGAACCATCATGCAGTTGAGCAATCTGTATGGCACACCAAAGTGGAATCAATTGCACATGATTAAAAACATGCAATCAATCATCACCTAGGTACACCTACATATGTATTTGAATGGAATGGACAATAAAAATCCACTCAGGAACTTCTTTAAAAATCACCATGTGTTTTAACAAATTTCCCGTTGGCTACCACTGTGACACATGTGTCACAATTTCAAAATGTAGGTCAAAAAGGTCAAATGTCAAATTTGGCATTCAGGATACCTTTTATATCCCTCATAGACCTAGAATATCAAAGGGAATATTTTTTGAATGTCTTGAACTGCCTTTGGTAACTAGAGGGACTTAGAATCGAAGCAGAATAGAATCATCGTTCGTTTTGCACAGGTCGCCATTTTCATGATTTTTTACGATAACTCCAGCCGTTTGGAATTCGTTTGAACACAAACGGCAGGAATTTTTCTTTTTCACGGAAACTATTTGATAGAAAACGAAAAGCGTTTGGAACACGTTTGCTGACAAATGGCGCAATGCCGTTTTTGACGAAATGAAAACGAAACGCTTTTCTAAACGTTCTTCAAACGAATTTCAAACGCTCTTCAAACGAAGTTCGTTTAGGGTGAAACGAAATTGCGTATGCTTTCAAACGCGATATGAAACGGGAAATAAACGGTAGGGCCAGCGTTTGACAATCGTTTTACAAATGTTTCAAGATCGTTTGGGTGCGTTTTTATTGTTCACATTTCAAACGAATTTCAAACGATCTTCGATACGTTTCAAACGCATTTGAAACGAAATCAATTTGGAGACAGCCCCTTCCTTAAAATAAGTCATATTCATAAATATGCTTAAGTCAGGTTGCCCACTCAAATCGAATCTTAGATTTGAGACACCTCCGGGGCGGTCTTAACTCTAAGTGGACTGGTTCTTTCAGTTCATTTTTAGCACGGCGCTCATCGGTGATGAGTTTGTTGATGTTGGCTTGGCAACATGAAATTGCACACAGGGTGCAATTCGCAGGAAAAGGGTTTTTCGTGATCGCCTCCATCCACTAGACTTCTTAAACGACTTGAGGTCATCCTTAGGGCTATCCATTGAGGCCTTAGCTTATGACGCCATTTTTGAACCCTAACATCCCCGGGCAACGATGATACAATTGTCTACAGAAAAGCGGTCAACCTAGCCAAGTGGGGCGCTGAGTAGTTTTATGAATCCCATTTTAGGTGGGGAACTTTGGGAAGTTGACCACTTAGGGTTTTATAGAACTTTTATGAATATGGGCCGTGCCCAAGTCAAGAATCAGATTAGACCAAAATTCAGTGTCAGAGGTTACCTGACCTGGGGTAGTCCTGTGTACAAAGTTTGAAGTTCATAGTTTCATCGGTTTAGAAACGTGCCACTGTTTTTTAAACAGGATATGGATGATGACAACGGCGACGGACGATGAGGATGGACACTGCGGTATTGAATAGACTCACCTACGCCAAAAACGAAAACAAAACAGCCAGGGGCCATTGTGCTCACCGTATAGATATTTAGTGGTTAGGAATTCATCCTGCTTAAGAAACATGGTACATGTGTGTTACATAGGTCAACCAAAGCCGGTATGACATGTGATGTATCATTACTTTGAGTACCTAAAATAAAAATATCATCGAAATATTGCACCTTCTACCCTTTTTAGTTTTGGTCTCCTGGCGGCCAAGTTGAGATATATGACGTAGGGTGTCATGTGTACCAAATTTCAAGTTCATAGCTTTAGCCGTTAAGAAACACGACCTTGAAAATTAGTTCAAATCAAAAACCCTTATGATATTTGATGCATCCTTGCTAGGAAAACCTACCATAAAAATTTTTTATCGATGATGAGTCACTCATAAGTGAGATATCACCATTTTAAGGTTTCCACTTCTTGCCCCCTGATGGCAAAATAAAGAATTAGATTGGACCAAAATTCATTGTCAGAGGTCACCTGACCTTGGGGTTACGTGTACAAAGTTTTAAGTTTATAGCTTTAGTGGATAAGAAATGTGCGAAAGTTACACATAAACGACTATTTTACCCCATTTGACCTCTGTGACCTTGAAAATTAGGTCAAATCGAAAACCTGTAGAATATGTGACGTATCCTTGCTAGGAGTACCTGTTGGGGGCATTTCCTTGGCTGTTCTTCCTTATGGCCAGATTTGAAGTGCCTAGGTCTTATGGTTCAAAACGTGCACCTATGTTGATAGATGGATGATCAGATACCATTCAGCAGAGCTAAAAATAATGACGAAAACCCCACACTGCCCTAAATATAAAAATGAACTTACTGCAAGTAGTAGCTGTGCTTGGATGTATTCATCAATGTCATGTAAGCCTGTAACTGGAGAACAAGAAAGAATGACCTAATGTACAGAACTTTAAAATGGCCAGGCGCTATTTTGCCAACTGCAGACAGGGAAAGCAAACTATGCGTCGGCTGGAAAAAAAAACTTAGTTCTGGACACCTAGAGATTTTGGATTTCAGATCGGACCCAAAATTGATATGGAACCTTTCCCACCCCATCCCATCATTCCACACAGAGTTGAAAGCCATTGGTTGACTCATTCAGCACTTACAGTCCGGAATGTGAATTCCAAGATGGCCACCTGGCAGCCACATTTGATATTGAATCGGGGTAAAATAACTAGGTCACATCACCTACCACACCCCAAAACTCACAGAAAATTCAAGCCAACTTGTTGTGCAGTTACAGTTCAGGATATGAAATCAAAGATGGCCACCTGGCAGACATATTTGATATTAGACCGGGCCTAAAGTCAATATGTCACCTCTCCAAAACCACCCCATGTTTAGAAATTACATTTTTGTTATATTCAAATTTTTCTAATTTAAAGCCACTGTTATTTAATGGGATATTTGATATTTTTGTGATTTGGAAGCCCAGTATCTTGGTTTTTAAGATTAGAAAACGAATAATTTTCTTATCAATGAGCTTGTTTTTGCAAACATTAGGTGCAAAGAAAGTGGTGTGAGGTTTACCGTTCCAATAATGTTGAACTTGCCATTTGGTTTTAAACCCTTCCTACATTTATGATGTGTCTCATAAGATACAACAGTGTGCCTGTCACACGTTTGCAATTGATTACAACATAATTCTGGATTGCAAACAAATCAGTGAGTGCATGAAGCCTATGAAGCCTAATTGCGGTTTGATTATAGTTCTGTTTGCAAATTAGCAGCTAATCGAAATTTACCAGCACATCTGTCTAAATTGTTAGATCATTCAATTCAATATAAAGTCAATAATTTTTATTGTATATATTTGTTACCTGATAAATCATATGTATAGCACATGAGCAGAGTATATTTTTGGTATATTTGTTGGTCGTTCTATTTACTGTTTTGCACCTCAACTCGGTTTGTAGCTGACTTAAAATGGGCTTCACCATAGCTTCCAGTTATTTGCCCAAGAGAGCTGTGGGACCGAAGAAAGCTTGCCGTGGACCTGACTCTTTATTTGAAAGACTGGTAATAAGAAACCAATCCAAAACCCATCAACAAGTAATCACATTTTTTATGTGTTTACGTAATGCCCATAGTTGCGAACTGGGAATGATCAGCGTTCTCGCCAGGCCGGTTTTTCCGGGCGACACCGCTCTGTTATAACACAGAGAGCCGTACACGGCCATGTTATAAAACATGGCACCCTCTGAAAAAAACCTCTTATTACTTGTAAACACGCACTGCTCGTTCAAAACCTCAAAACTGCCATCTCAAGTGATTGACACGCGTAACCATAGCAATAATTTCTGCGGCACGAGTCAACCATTCTTCAGCACAGCGGTCTCGCGATTGGAGCATAGACTAATGATAGCTGGCACCAGGAGGGTTACTTTAGTATCTTGAGCGGTGAAATATTGTAGTAGGGGTTGAAATTAGATTCATCGTTCAGGATTATAGGCCTAAATTGCAGTGCAGGATAGAGAATCAGGGGAGCTATCAATGCCTTCACGATCATTCATAGACTGATGCGTGCGTCAGTGACATCATGGGACGGGTACGTAAACTCCAACTTGCGCCTGCTTCTGCTTGCACCTGCTTCTACTTATAATCCTGGCGAGAGCGCTGATGATATAAGGTGGAAAGTTGATATATGTTTTATGGTGGCTTTTGCATTCCAAAATTAAGTTTTATTATTTGTCTCAATTTAAGTTAGATTTTCCATTTCTCCTTAGTTTTCATACATGTACCAACTCATTCACTAGGATTTCATATCTTTACAATAGTTCTATTTGCCAGCCATTGTTTTTATCTAAGTTTGCTTAGCACTTTGGTCACAACCACTTCCTGGTATTAGAGGCACCCTTTATTCTGGGGTAATTGCTATGAAGACAACTCCCTCTGTAATCTGTGACTGTGTTTGTAACAGCTTAGGCCTTTGTTTTATCATCTTGTATTTGGGAATTTATGTTGTCAAGCCGAAGTTTTCTTGGCATAGTATTTTAGTAGGTTTAGCCATTCAGTGTTTGGATTCCAACCTGGGCACATCCAGATTTAGGACGTTCCTATCTGTGAATACGTGTTGACAATTGTGTAGTGACTGTTGTAAATACCAGTATATATGAAATATAGCATCGAAACGGATTTTATGCTTAAGTTATAATTGAACTCATCTACCAGCTAGTTCCCCCCAGCAAACACCCCCTTTAAAATATTTGGTGGAGACCCAAAGGATCCCTTAGAAACAAGTGGAGGATGCCAAGCGCGTGACTCGACTCATCATGACGATATCGACGCTACCTCAGAGTATCACATCGGTGATAGCCACTCTTGGATTTACCAGTACGCCAAACGAATGGGATATCTCAGCAACTGCAGAAGGAACGTTGCTAACTCTCTTCTGGAACGCTGATGGAGCTTTAAAACGAACTGCTGCACCTCTAAGGATCAAAGGTTTGAAATCACCTTCAACACTTCGTCGTGATAAAAACCGTATGGAACTGTATTTACAGAAAATCAAAGGACGAGACGTGAGTGATAATCCAATTAGCATGCCTTCACGGAAGATGGTTTCATCAATAGCCAAGCCAACTTTTGCAAGAGACACATGTCGACAATCCAGAGGACTTCTCCCATCAAGAAGATTTTACATCAACTCAAATTAGGACTAGGAGTGTGTCATCACAAACTGATGCAGACTCCGTGCCTACGAGAATGTCGGTTGGTGTTCAGTGCAAACCAGAAACAAAGACCTATGCGAGTCAGTTTGCTCCAGAGACTCACACCGTGACAGTACAATGCAGCCAAGAAAAGGTCTCAAAGTCAGTACAGTATGTGTGCAGCAGCACGTCTGTTTCTGTGCAAGTTGCCTCTGAGCGCAACTCGGCATCTGTCCAGTGTGATATGGCTAGTCAGTCCGACAATGACAAGGGGAGGGCGGACAGAAAACCCTCAACAGTTTTCGACTTGGGACACGAGCATGTGATGCCAATCCAGAATGTGCACGGTGATGAATTACAGAAAGATTCAATGAACAGTTTGGCCAAGAAATTCAATTCATGTGGAAATGAAATTAGTAATAATGATGTGATAAGTGTCTTGAGTATCTACCAAGGACAACATCCGATGAATATGTTTCCACAATATCCCATTTATAGTTTAGTTTAGTTTTATTTATTTATTATAGTGACAAGTATACAGTCATAATATATGTACAGATATCTAGAAATTAACTTAAGTACACCCAGCCCTCCTGGGCTTATTTGTCACTTCGAACTAAAAAATACATAATAGTTTTTAAGTGTCCAAAACAAATAGAAAAAGTACACAATATGACAGTGAAAAATAAATAAATAATAATAATTAATTACCACCTTTGTTTAAACAAGAGTAAAAGAAACAGCACCCACCCCAAAATATATCTCTCAGGCAGGGAAAGTACGGACCGACCTTCTGTTTATTTAAACAAAATATCAGTCCGCACCCTCCACGCCCGAGAAACAAATTTTGAGGTTTGTGTTTGCCTATTGGTGCAACAGAAAATTAACTTGGCCTCCTCGGACATTGCTACAAATTCACGATGTGAAATACTAATAGAATTGAAATGAAACGGCCAGGGGCCATTGTGCTCACCGTATACATCTTTTATTAGGCAGGATCATGCTTAGTTTAGAGGTGAATATGGTGAACACAATCAGGCATGAAGACTTTTTTTAGATGTGTATTGATGTCAAGTAATAAGACAGGGCAGTATATATAACTTTATGATCCAACCAATAATTGTCTATGACATCAACAAGATCAATATCGTGTGATTGCTAAGAGTCCCTGCAATAAAAAATTCATCGAAAAAAAGTCATTAATAAGCGAGATATTGCACGTCCTACTTTTTCAGTTTTGACCCCCTGGTGGCCAAATCAAGAATCAGATCAGGCCAAAATTCGGTGTCAGAGATTATCTGATGTAGGGGGTTACATGTACCAACTTTCAAGTTCATAGCTTTAGCAGTTAAGAAACGTGCCATAGTTACACTCGAACGGTCAATTTACGCCATTTGACCTCTGTGACCTAGAAAAGGAGGTCAAATCCAAAAATCATAGGAAATGTGATGTATCCTTGCTAGGAGTCCCTGCCATAAAATTTTATCGAAAACAATTCACTCAAATAGGCAAGATATTGCACTTCTTCCTTTTTCCGTTATGGCCCCCTGGTGGCCGAATAAAGAATCAGATCAGGCCAAAATTCGACATCAGACGTTATCTGATGTAGGGGGTTATATGCACCAAGTTTCAAGTTCATAGCTTTACTGGTTAAGAAACGTGCCATAGTTTACACTCTAACAGCCAATTTACGCCATATGACTTCTGTGACCTTGAAAAGTAGGTCAAATTGAAAACCCGTAAAATATGTGATGTATTCTTCCAAACAGCACCTACCATAAGAATTTTATCGAAAACAAGTCACTTATAAGCGAGATATCACACTTTTTAGATTTCCACTTTTGGCCCCCTGGTGGCAAAGTTAGGAATCAGATCGAACCAAAATTCAGCGCCAGAGGCTATGTGATATAGGGGGTTATATGTACCAAGTTTCAAGTTCATAGCTTTAGTGGTTAAGAAACGTGCCATAGTTTAGGGTAGTTGTAAAACAAGAAACACAGAAACGAAACAGAAACACAGAAACACAGAAACGAAACGCAGAAACCAGTCTTGTGGCGAATTCTGGTCTGCAGACTCCATCTTGTTCCCATGGTTGTGGCCGCGAACGCGGGTGTAACTAAAACTTGTATTCAGTCGGAATGGAAGGAGGAATGCTCATTTCCCAATACCCCTTTTAGCCTCATCAACGTGTGCGCAGATTGGCAGCATCCGGCCTTGATCGTGCCAATACACTACATGTATGTACTACACGGCGTAAATAGAAAATAGTCCTTCGAATAGCGAGTCCTGTTCTTTTGTACATTCCATGGCCTGTGCACGACACTAGGCTGAACTTCCCTACTGCAACCTCATTAACATAAACAGATATTTAAAGGGACTATTTAAAGGCAGCAGCTGGGCAGGCAAGATTGAGTTACTCCAAGTCCAAGTCTAATGCCCGCCCCCCCCCACACTTTACTCTATTCTAGTCGCCAAAATTGGTCTCTCACGTCTCACATAACGTCGAAATGATTCACCCATGTACTGGTACCGTACCTTGCATTTAGTGCTGCATCAGACGGGATTTGTAGAATGATCCTGGTACTTGGCTTACTGGACTTTGCGCAATATTTCGCCAAAAAACTATTCTACGCAACGGTACCTATTGGGCAAGGAAAGTATCGGCGTGCCGCTTCATTCCAACTTTTATGAAAACCCGTTTGATTTTCGTTTCTGCGTTTCGTTTCTGCGTTTCTGTGTTTCTGTTTCGTTTCTGTGTTTCTTGTTTTACAACTACCCCATAGTTTACACTCTAATGGCCAATTTACGCCATATGACCTCTGTGACCTTGAAAAGTAGGTCAAATTGAAAACCCGTATAATATAAAATGTATATTTGCTATGAGTACCTACAACAAAAGTTTTATCGAAAACAAGTCACTTATAAGCGAGATATCACACTTTTTAGATTTCCACTTTTGGCCCCCTGGTGGCAAAGTTAGGAATCAGATCGAACCAAAATTCAGCACCAGAGGCTATGTGATATAGGGGGTTATATGTACCAAGTTTCAAGTTCATAGCTTTAGTGGTTAAGAAACGTGCCATAGTTTACACTCTAATGGCCAATTTACGCCATATGACCTCTGCGACCTTGAAAACAAGGTCAAATTAAAAACCCGTATAATATAAAATGTATATTTGCTATGAGTACCTACAACAAAAGTTTTATCGAAAACAAGTCACTAATAAGCGAGATATCACACTTTTTAGATATCGACATTTGGCCCCCTGGTGGCCAAACAGAGAATCAGATCGGACCGAAAATCAGTGTCAGAGGTCAGCTGACCTAGGGCATTCTGTGTACAAAGTTTCAAGTTCATAGCCCTAGCAGTTAAGAAACGTGCCACTGTTAGGATACGACGACGACGACGACGACGACGACGACGACGACGACGACGACGACGACGGACACAGCGCTATCGTATAGACTCCCCTTACGGTGAGCCAAAAAGTAGCCCTCAATTCGTTAAATCGAGGGCAGGAACATAAAAAGTGCTGCTCATCTTCACATGTGTTTAAATTACAAAGTTTACAAATTCGAAGTGCAGGTGGCGTGCCACTGAAACGACCCGTTTCTATTTCCAGGGGGAGTACCCCACACCGAAATTGTGCAAATAAAGAACGCTGGTATCGCGTTAAAAATGAAAATACATAAGGTTCCGTTTGAAATAAGTGCTTGAACTTTACGTAAGTCCTCAACTTGGGTTTTATTCCTAATGATTGCTCCCAAGTCTCGGAGTGCAACATTCTGATCCGATCCTTAACCTCCGCAAGATTACACGATGTCGGTCTATTACTATCAACAAGATGACCCATATCAAAGTTAGCCAGAATTGATCTTACTTGGGAACACCAGTTGGCATTATCGTGACTACGCCTCAGGTCCTCCCTGAAGACATCCCTCAGTATGCCTTCTCTATTGAGGCCACACAGCCGGTTCCAAAAAATAACAATCTTAATCCACCTTCTGTATCGACCCGGAATCCACCCAAAGTCCCCCTGGTACCCTATGATCGGGGCCCGGGGTGGCAGTCCAAGGAAATAACGTTTTGCGCGATTTTGTACAGTTTCAAGTTTCTCGAACGCTGCAAATCCCCATACTTCTGACCCATAGTCTAGTATTGGGGCCACACCAGACTCAAATAACTTAGTGTACGTACTAAATCCTATGTCTCTGAACTCACGAAATTTGTGAATAATACCACCGAGGGCTCTGCCACCACTTTGGCTTAGCAGCTCTGCGTTTGAGTTCATTTCCAAAAACTCGTCAAAAGTTACCCCTAAGTATATATATTTACTGACTAGTTTGAGGGGGGTTTCATTTACTGAAAACTGGAATGCGGTTTGCCGCCGCCGCTTTTTTCTAAAGTGCATCACTTGTGATTTGTGATTTATAGGATACCGAACAGGGATTTACTTGGTTGCACACAGTACATCGCTATCCCTATCCAGTCACTAAATGGATGTGAGAGTAAAACTATTTTCTTGCCAAATCGATGTACAATAGCGGACTGCATCAGAGAGTATTCAGAGTTTGATACGTCTCTAAATGAACAGGATGTTTTTGCATATTTTGATCACCCAAGACTAAAGCGAACATTCACATTAGGAAGCAACGCCCCAATTACCATGATAGGATTTGTAACTCATTAAATGATAACTCTGCTGGCACTAAGAATTATTGGCACCTGCTTAAGCAGCTCCTCGGGAAAGAATTTTGCACTGGTGTCCCTTCTATTGTGAATGGTGATCAGGTTTTTGACACTGAAAAGCTCAAATGTAATGTGTTTTTAAATCAGTTTATTGGTAAGTTCCACCATGATTTTGATGAGTCAGTAATACCACAGTTTGCTCCCAGGTGTGACTCAGTCCTTGATAAGGTTAATATTTCAAAAGAACTAGTAAATAAATTGTTATTGGATCTAGACGTTTCTAAACAATGTGGTGAGGACGGCTTGACAAATCGTATGCTTAAAATGGTTTCAAATTCTCTTGATGTACCCCTAACTAAACTGTTAAATAAATTTCTCAAAAACGGTGTTTTTCCTGACTTGTGGAAATCTGGTATTGTTGTACCAATTTTCAAAAACAAGGGTTCTAAATCATCTTCTTGTAATTACAGACCTGTTACCTTGTTAAACTCCATATCGAAGGTGTTCGAACGGTTGATTTATAACAGTATGCTTGAACATCTACACTTAAATGAGGTTCTGTTTGAACGTCAGTCTGGGTTCCTTCCTGGGCACGATACCCAGAAGCAACTTGTTGATATAACACACGATACTATCTAGGGAGTCTAACATGGAGACTAGGGGTGTTTTTCTTGACACTGCCGGTGCCTTTGATGCAGTTCCTCACTATCTCCTACTTAAGAAACTCCAAGCCCATGGAATTAGGGGTAATTTATTTTCTCTTATGAAGTCATACCTATTAGGTAGAAGTATTCGTGTACGTGTCAATAATAGCTATTCTGAGAAGTCTAGACCGGACTTTATCAATTGTGGTGTACCTCAAGGGTCAATTTTAGGACCGCTTCTGTTCCTTGTTTATATCAATGATCTCAGTGATGTGGTACAAAATTGTCTTCTCTATTTGTATGCCAATGATAGTTCCTTGTTTTTTCCTGTTCACTGTAATGACAATTCTGATTTGTCAACAAACCTGATTCAAGAAGACCTTGACCGGCTGTCAGAATGGTCTAAATTGTGGAAATTGGAGTTTAAGGCATCCAAGAGTAAGGAAGTAGTCTTTCACTCGCCGCGTAGAGCAGCTAGGAATCATGGTCAGCTTCACTTGAATCAGGACATGATTCATAGGGGCTCTTCTCATAAACATCTCGGCTTAATCCTTGACGAATGTCTTAACTTCAGTGAACATCTTACTGATCTAATTGTCAAATGTAATGCTATGCTAAACCCGATGAAATTGTTAAAATCATCAGTCCGATCAAAACATCTTGAAAAAATGTACATGTCTTTTATCCTGCCTCATCTTGAATTTTGTTCAATCATTTTTGCCTCTGCTAGCCAGATTTTATTAGCTAAACTTGATCAGATCAATTATCGGGCTGCCATAATAGTTAGTGGCTGTCTACATGGAACAAATCATATGAAACTGTATAAAAGGCTTGGCTGGATGACACTTGATTCCCGTCGAGTTGAAAAGAAAGTAATTTTAACGTACGATGTAGAAAATCATTCTGTCCCGTCATATGTTTGTAAAATTTTTAACTCATATCGTAATCAGGTTATAGATGCTAGACTTAGGCAACCTAGACCATATCGTCTTCCTCAGAATGTATCCCAGGGATTCTCCAATTCCACTGTTCTAAGTTCTATTTGTCTATGGGACACTATACCAACTAATGTCAAGCAATGTTTATCGCCTAATTCATTTAAATATAATCTTAGATTACTTCGGAAAGGGCCAAAAGACCCGCTTGTCTCCACTAAATTAGATTTAACCCGGTATGAAGAACTATATCTAAATAGAACCAGGTGTGATTTGATCTTTAAATCACACCTGTTTAGTCATAATTTTACTAATGTACAAAGCCCATCCTGCACCTGTGGTTTTAAGAATCAATCCACAAAACATATATTTCTCGACTGCCCTCCACTTCTAGATCTTCGTGTCTCACTGTTCAATGACCTGGGTTGGCTGACCAACTTTTCTTTTGTCAATTTTCACCACATAGATGAGCGCCTGCAAGCCCTTTTGTATGGTCACAGTTCCCTTTCAACAGCTACTAACAAGAAAGTGGTTGAAAGAGTTGCCAAATTTATTTTTGCTGTGGTAAATTACTTTGCCGACCATTGAAAGGGCTTGCAGCGCTGCATCTCAAAATTACAAAATTTTATTCTTCCTACCTCTTTACTTGTTATTATTTTATACTTCCTTATCTGGTCCATTATCATTTGTAAATATATTGTTTGTACTCCAGGGCTAATAATGCACATTGTGCCCAAGCCCTGGAAATTTATACCTTTGTACGTGAATTTGCGGAGCAAATTATTTGAAACAAGAGGAGTCTTTTATGGTGGCTTTTGCATTCCAAAATTAAGTTTTATTATTTATCTCAATTTAAGTTAGATTTTCCATTTCTCCTTAGTTTTCATACATGTACCAACTCATTCATTAGGATTTCATATCTTTACAATAGTTCTATTTGCCAGCCATTGTTTTTATCTAAGTTTGCTTATCACTTTGGTGACAACCACTTCCTGGTATTAGAGGCACCCTTTATTCTGGGGTAACTGCTATGAAGACAACTCCCTCTGTAATCTGTGACTGTGTTTGTAACAGCTTAGGCCTTTGTTTTATCATCTTGTATTTGGGAATTTATGTTGTCAAGCCAAAGTTTTCTTGGCATAGTATTTTAGTAGGTTTAGCCATTCAGTGTTTGGATTCCAACCTGGGCACATCCAGATTTAGGACGCTCCTATCTGTGAATACGTGTTGACCATTGTGTAGTGACTGTTGTAAATACCAGTATATATGAAATATAGCATCGAAACGGATTTTATGCTAAAGTTATAATTGAACTCGTCAACCAGCTAGTTCCCCCAGCAAACACCCCCTTTATAATATATGAGTTAGAGTCACCTAGGGGTATATAATGTACAGAGATTGGGATAACATTTGAATTTAGCACCTCTCAAGGCAAATTAGCGCCGGACCGTTGAAACTGGGGAAAGCCAAACCTCGAAACGCATGCGCACTGCGCAGAACAAAAATGGCAACTGAAAATTCTGTCATGTTTCTGCAGTCTTCATCTCCTGAATTTGTGCATTCCTTGTGCACTCCAAAAATGAATAGCCATTGACCATGGTCTCATTCAAATGCAGAATGACTACAGGTGAGTTTAATATCTTTCATTTTACAGCTAATGGGCTCATAAGGTTTTTATTTCCAGTTGTTTGAGCGGCGTTTTGAAAGAGTCACTTCAGTTCGGCGAATTGAGCAGGTCACCGCGCTTCAAACCAATTTCTGTTTCTTCTCCGGTGATCAACTGCACGAGTGTAATCAGAGTCGACGCATATCAGGTTACCTGTTGGTGCCAGTTCATCATCAGAAACGTTCTTACTCTTATACATCACATGAGCACTCAAAATGACCTGGTGAAGTTCAGAATGCTTGACAGAAGTGTGTCCATTTTTTTCAAAAACCTCCATTTATATGGTGATCAAACGCAATTTACTCGAGTAAAAACTTGAACGGGTGTGTAGTTCATTGATGACACACCAATGGCAGGTCGATTTAGTTACTCTCCTAACCTGAGTAAGTGGTAAGATTAGAACTGATAGGGAAAAACACAAGATCACGAATTAAACAGGGTGAAACGAAAAAAGCAACACCATTTGACCAAAGTTGAATTTTAATGAACTAAGATCGTATTAGCATATTTGACCTGGATTTGAACTACCCATCTTGAAGTTATGACAGGTATAAAATACTAAAGGCCTGGCGGCCTGAATAGTTACGCCGGCAGAATTGAATAGCAAGTAATGAGATGAATGGAACAAGTAGTATGCATGAACCAGAATGTAGGTTTATGGTAGATAGGGAGATAAGGACAGACTAGATGGAATTAAGCTTAGACAAATTCATCAAGGGCGTTTAGCTTAAAACAGTGTTTAACTACTGAATAGACAGATTCAGGTCCTTAATGTAAATCGTCACAGAATATGAATAGGCCCTGAAACTAATTAGAGAGAAGTTACACACGTCTAACACATAAACACCCTTTATGAATTTGGCCCATAAGGTGGATGACAGTTGTAAAGGTTTTATTTGAACTGCAGTGAATGAAGTAGTTGAGAGGTTCTTTTGTCACATCCACTCTTCAATACCTTCAGTGCCTTTGCTCCAACTGTGTTTAAGCAGGTCAGTGCAAAACTGCTCTTTCAATACCTTTAGTTTGTTACCATTAACGCAACTGCCTTCCTCTAATGGTGTTTAAGTTGTTTAGTAGGTCATAAAAGTAGATCAGGGTAAACCTACTCATAAACACTTTCAGTTAGATAGCAATCACTGATGACACCTTACGCTTTAACCGTCCCCAAGTAAGTCAGTTGGTAATGAAAATGGGTTAGCACAAACCTACTGTTCATTACATTTAGTTCGATACCAAACACGACTACTTTGGCTATAGTAGGGCAGAAGGTCAAATCTCTCCTTCATTATCTTTAGTTTAGATTAGTTCTGGTGACACAAGGCTACAATGCAGTCTCTTGATTGTGACATGTTCTTCTCTCATAACATTCTGGCGACAATGTGGTCTCTTACTTGATTGTGACATGAGGCATGATGACGTCTCTTACATCACCATACGCCTTGCCAGACCTCTTCTGAAAACTTGCTCGACTTTCAGTTGTAAGTTGCGGGAAATTTTCATGTAGACACCATTTGGTTTCCTGGTATCAAATTATCAGACGCAGCGCCATCTTTTACACTGGCAGATAAAGTAAACATAACGGGCTCCAATTGTGCCGTGGATAATTCATTTTCTGAGGCATTACCCTCTCTCGACCCAGGGTCGAGCGCGACAGTAAAGGGGTAGGAATTTTAACTTGTATAATACAGTAAAATAAGACAAAAACGTGAAGGACAAATCAGCTTAGATACAGCGTCTTCTTTCCCGATCCCGTCAATCTCATGGCTGACTGGTTGTTTGGTTTCGTGTCACCAGTTCCACAGCATGCACAGCAACACCACTTTGCTGGCTTCACTGGCACATAAAGTAAACATAACGGACTCCAATTGTGCCGTGGATAATTCATTTTCTGAGGCATTACCCTCTCTCGACCCAGGGTCGAGCGCATCAGTAAAGGGGTAGGAATTTTAACTCGACCTAAGGTCGAGCATGACACTATGAGGGTTAAAGGTTGCATGTTCAAGAGTTTAGGTTTAATAGACAAGCTTTATTTTTTATTATTATAATAAATAAAAATTCAGAGATGCATTTTTCAGAGATTCAGAGATGCATTTCAAGGCTTCTTCATTCAACTTGTATAATACAGTAAAACAAGACAAAAACGTGAAGGACAAATCAGCTTAGATACAGCGTCTTCTTTCCCGATCCTGTCAATCTCATGGCTGACTGGTTGTTTGGTTTCGTGTCACCAGTTCCACAGCATGCACAGCAACACCACTTTGCCTGTGGAGACCACCGGAAAGACTTGTAGATAATAGACTGCATCATCCTGTAAACATGAGAAAAAATAGCACTTAGCAAATAGCACCATCAAAATAAGATAAGCCTGTCCACTCACAGATAACCCTGGTGACATTTATTATTGACATTCCCGATTATGTCACAAAAACAATGAGTGCTGATACACGAAACCGTGAGAGGATATACAACACTGTATGGCTCGCTGTTGATGTTGGTGGTACAGTAAAACATAAATGTACAAAACAGATCAAAACTTCTGTGAAAAACTAGTGAACTGGAGGGGGGGATAAAATAAAATTGGCCTAGGCCTAAATCATAAAAGAACTCATAAAAGTAAAATTTGAACAAGTTCACCCTTATTTACTAAAGTTCACCTTGGTAGAGTTTGGACACATGGCTTGCAACGCATACTTTACCTCCCTGCACAGATGTTGCAGTGCATTACATTTGTTCATGTACCGGTATCGAGGGTGTAATGTATGGTGTAATGCATGGTAAATAATGTAGGCCCAGTTCATGCATACAGCTCGACGCGATTTTACGTATCAGCATCGACTAGAATGGCAGTTTTATTGTACGTTGAAAATACCTCGCATAGCAGCAGACTACTTCGTCGCTATTCTTTGTGTACTGCTCCTTGTTTTTCTCCAAATCATAATCATTTCGCTCCCTGGGACCTTTGGTTAGGGAATGGGAAATTAACCTGGTAAAGTACAAGTGTCAAAGCAGATGTGCTTTCCAAATTTGACCAGTGTGACCAGTGTCACTATCAAAGCTCTACAACATCATTGTTATTTTGACAAGAAACATGAGAAAACGTCAACTTCTTGTGAAGCGGTCCGCCATGTTTGTTCATCTAGCGTTCAGGTTTGTTTTGATTACGTCGATGATGTTTATAAATACAAAGAGACTATTCTTATAACAAATTTTTGTCTGGATTTTAAAGTCATTCTCCTGTAGCTGTTACATTTTGATATATGTGTAATAGATAATTGTGAAGTATTACGATTATTTCATTCTGATGATTGGAAAGAATTTCTTGCAACACCGTTTTGGAATAAAATATTCATGGCGTTCATGTGTGTTTTGATCTTTCACTTCGACTCAATGACTGAGCAAATTTAACGAGACAGAAAGCCAAAAATAGCATCGCAAAGCAAGCAAAACCCCTCAGCCTATTAAGGCTGAAGGTGAGATAATGGTGAGGTTGGCTTAGTGCAGTGGCTAGTTTGCATATGGAAATTAAAATTGTGGAAACCTATTTTGAGGATGTGAGCGTGGTGGCCATATTGAATTTCGAATCGCGCTGATTTTCGAAAGGAACCTTCCCCTTACAAAACTGCATAAGGCCTACACCCACTCAAAATTGATTCCATCCTCCAAGCCGTTCTCCTCGAAATTGACGGAATCCGATTTCAAGCACGTTGCCCTGGTGACCATATCAGAACGAGCCGGTTTTCGAAAGGAACCTTCCTCTAGTCACCCCCAACGTACATACCAAAAATGAATTTGATCGGACAAATGGTTCTCCTCGAAATTGGCGGAAAACGATTTCAAGCACGCCGCCCAGGTGACCATATTGAGAATCAGAACGAGCCAGTTTTCACTACGAGGGCGACGAGTCGAGCCCTCGGAGCTCATCTGGCAGAACTGGAGAAAGAGGTAACGGACAAATTGATAAGAAGTCAATTAGAATTAGACATATCAAAAGCAGAGACTCAATTGCGACAGGAAATCGAAGTAATTGAAAGAACATTGATGAGTGAGCATAGTGAGTGCAGTGAAATAGACCAAGTCCAAGGTGGAGGGGCAAATTCTAGTGAACAGTCGTTGACAGCTGGTCATAGACAGCATCGATCAGGCCGGCAGCAATCGCCAACCGATAATCGTAGATCGCAACCACCGAGAGTGGATCGTAGACGGTAACCGGCAGTCGATAGCAGATGGCAACCGGCAGTTGATAGCAGACGGCAACCGGCAGTTGATAGTAGACAGCAATCTGCAGTTGATAGTAGACAGCAACCGGCAGTTGATAGACAGCAACCACTAGCAGTTGATTGTACACCTACTGGTATTCTTGGGGGGGACACCAGAGGCAGAGAGCACACCAATGGCGCTGAATCCCAGGGCTGTGTCATTCCATCCTGGTCCTTCGCCGGTCCAACCATTGTGGTGGCCAGAGAATCATGTCCATGGAGTTGGACAGGCAGAGTTTAACCACCATTGTAGTGGAGCTGAAAGAGGAGCCCCAGGGCTTGGTAGTACTGAACAGGAGATGGCTAACTTTGGTCGTAGCCATGTTAGCAGTGGAGCGGGAGCCATAGGAGCACAGTGGAATCAGCAGTCATCTACTGGCCGACAGAATCCCAGCCAGGTTGAGAAGGACATATGGCGACAGTTAAAAAGAGTCTCCATTCCAACCTTCGACGGGGATAAAAATCGATATGAAAATTGGAAGGCGGCATTCGTTGCTTGTGTTGACAATGCACCTGTGTCTGATGAGTACAAGCTTCTACAGCTGCGGCAGTATCTTGGTAAACAGCCACCTGAAGTCATAGCGGACTTGGGACACTCTGCTGCGGCTTATGACGTGGCCAAGGCTCGTTTGGATCGAAAATACGGTGGGAAACGTCAACAAGTTGGTCTCATCTTAGAAAAGATCGAAGGGTTCCCGCGGCTGAGAGAAACTCATTTGGAGCAGGATACAGAGAAATTCGCTGATCTGCTAGATATCGCTGTGGTCAATCTGAGAGAGGTTGGCCTGTTGTCAGACCTAGATAGTAAACTGTTGTACAATGCTTTAGTGAGGAAGATGCCGGAGACAATGGTTTTAGACTACCACCGATGGCTGACAAAGAATCACTTTGTAGGATCAGTGGACCAGCTGAGAGTATGGGTGATGGAAGAAGCTGAGTTGCGAGCGGTAGCTCATGAGATGGTGAAAGGGATCGCCGAAGAGCAGAGATAAAAGAAGACACAGACCTTCCCCAGAAAAAGGGAGCACTCAACCACAAGCCTGTTCACAGACACTAGTACCAGTACATCTAAGCCATTAGGTTCAGGTCAATCGGATTCACAGAACTGCAGTTGCTGTGGGAAGCAGCATGGAATCTGGGCTTGCTCTGAGTTTAAAGCCATGCCAGTTGATATACGTGGAGCCTTGCAAGAGAAAAGAGATTGTGCTACAGGTGTCTCGGCAGTCAACATCGGGGATCTGATTGCTCCAGGTCCAGAGTTTGTGGACTCAACGGATGTCGAGAGTCACATAATCGCTTCTTACATGCAGAGAGAAGGGTGACAAGAAACAGCCATTTGCCAAGACCAGAGGCAGCAATCCAAAAGATGGGACAAAGAAGGAGAAAGTCCTTGATGAGAAGCACAAGCCGGAGGTCGCAGTTGATAAAAAGGATTCAACACCAGAAGTGAAAGAAGAACGTACCCACTGTGTGACACTGAGTTCAGAATCATCAGAAGCCATAAGTTTGCGGACAGTTCCTGTGATAATCAAGAGTGGTCATCGGAGTCTGAGGATCAACGCACTGCTAGATGATGCCTCGCCGTCTACATACATCAGTTCCGACATAGCAGGAGAATTGGGTCTGCAGGGAAAATTGGCAAAGATGAATGTGAACGTTTTGAATGGCCAGATCAAGACTTTTGAAACCATGCCGGTGTCATTTGAATTGGGAAATGCCGATGGAACGTCCTGGAAGGATGTCACAGCGAAGACAGTAAAAGACATCACTGGGAGTTTCAGAGCGGTAGAATGGAACAGGGTTAAAAAGAGATTTACTCACCTTGAGAACATCAAGTTTCCTAGCATTGGTGCCAAGAACAAGGTTGATCTGTTGATCGGGGCTGATTACACAGAACTACACATCAGTTTGAAGGAGGTCAGAGGTCGCGAGGGAGAACCGATAGCTCGCCTAACGCCATTAGGCTGGACATGTGTGGGTCCAATCTCCTCAGGGATGAGATCAAGCCAGGAATCAACAAGCTTCTCCTTCTTCACACAAGATGCTGATACCATGCTACGTCGCTTTTGGGAGATAGATAAAGTCACGAACGACAAGATGGTGATAGTACCCGAGGAAAAAAGGGTCTACGAAGATACCCGCCGGTCATTGATAGTAACAGAAGGCCGGTACCAGGTGGATACCCCATGGAAGGGAGGGCACCCTCCAGAGATGCCCTCCAGCCGAGGAATGGCTGAACGAAGGCTGAGGAGCACAGAACGGAAACTGGTTGAGATGGGACTCGGAGAGGCATACCAGGGAGTCATTCAAGATTATCTACAGAAAGGTTACATCAAGAAGTTGGATGGCAGCGAGATCGATGTCCATAAGTCCTGTTTCCTGCCACATTTTCCGATCGTCCGTCTTGACAAGTCAACCACGAAAGTCAGGATCAGTTTTGATGCCTCCTCGAAGGTTGATGGCATTTCTCTCAACTCCAAGATAAACCAGGGACCCAAACTTCAAAAGGAGCTGTTTGATATCCTGCTTCGTTTCAGAAAAAGACCTGTTGCTCTTGTATGTGATGTCAAAGAGATGTACCTTCAAATCGCACTGAATCCAGAGGACAAGCCCTGCCACAGATTTCTTTGGAGGGATCTCGACCAGTCCAAAGATCCTGAGATTTATGAGTTCAGCGCGTTGTATTTTGTGTTAACTCATCACCATTCTTAGCACAGCTAGTCGTACAGGAGCATGCTCGCCAACAGCAACAGACCTACCAGATTGGGCCAGAGTCCATTCTAAAGTCAACATACATGGACGATACTATGGATTCCGTAGATACGATAGAGGATGGAAAGCAACTTTTCCAGGAACTAGGAGTCATATTTGGAGGGGCTGCCATGTATCCAAGGAAATGGCTATCTAACAGTCCCGAGGTGTTGTCCATCATCCCGCCAAAGGACAGAGCGTCTGAGATCAATCTAGATGAGAGAGAACTTCCTGCAGTGAAAACTTTGGGCGTCCTTTGGTCAGCAGAAGAAGATGTATTCCAGTTAAGAGTTGCTCCAGTCGAGGACGATCTGAAGTTTACCAAGAGGACATTGCTGAGGAAAATCGCTACTATCTTCGACCCTCATGGTTTCCTGTCGGCCTATCTAGTCAGAGGCAAGATGCTACTTCAAGAGGCCTGGGCCAGTGGAGCAGATTGGGATGATGATCTTCCTGAGGACTTACAGAGAAAGGTGAAGCAATGGCTGCAAGAGATCGCTGGCCTCAGAGCTGTGAAAGTACCCCGATGTATCCAGATTGATGAGAAACTGGTCAAGTTGGAAATCCACGCATTTGGTGATGCTTCTAAAGATGCGTACGTGAGTGCACTGTATGCCCGCACTACATACGAGAGTGGAGCCGTAGTCAGCAGATTACTAGTCTCAAAAACCAAGGTTGCACCATTATTCACCACGAGCATCCCAAGACTTGAAATAAAGGCAGCTGTCCTTACACTCCATCTTAGTCAATCCGTCTCAGTTGCACTTCATACTCCGATCGAGGACTTCACCTTTTGGAGTGACAGTATGAAGGTTCTTTGGTGGATTAGACGTCCAAGTCGAAAGATGCGCCCATTTATCGCCAATCGTGTCGGAGAGAAACAGTCGTTGACCAATCCCAGCCAGTGGAAGTATGTATCGACAAAAGATAATCCTGCAGATGTGCCATCGAGAGGAGTCCATGCAGCAGTGTTGTCCGAGAGTAAGCTATGGTGGGAAGGGCCGGAATTCCTGAGAAAGGAAAAATCTGAATGGCCCGAAGAAAAGATCATGGAGAGTAGCGAAGTTTTAGAGGAGATGAAGACAGGAGAGCTCGGATTCCTTGCCATTGGAGAAGAACAGCTATTGGAGACGTCAAAGTTAGCAGAAACTCGCCTCAACCCCTCCAGATATTCCAGCTGGTTGAAATTGAAGAGAGTCACTGCATGGGTTACTCGATTCATGATGAACTGCACATCCTCAGCCAAGGAGACAAGGAGAGCTGTCAGTGGAAGAGATGGATGCAGCTGAGATAAAACTTATTGGCTTTGCCCAGCAGGAGTCATTTGCGGGTGAACGTTCGGCGTTGAAAAATGGAAGGGAGTTTCCCAAAGCTAGCACGATTGCCAGTCTCAACCCAAAACTCGATGATGATGGTTTGATTCGTTGTGATGGGAGATTAAGATATGCTGAGCACCTAGCGTTTGACACCAGATATCCCATCCTTCTCCCAAGAAAGCATCCTGTTACCCGCCTGATTGTCCAGTCCTATCACAGAAAGGGACTGCATGTTGGCGGGACCAACACGACGATGTCTGCCTTATCAGCAAGATACTGGATTGTCTGCGGGAGAGAAGTAATCCGGGACTGTGAGGGAAAGTACAACCTCTGCGAGTTAACTCTCTGAAGGACAGGGCGGTCGCCAGCGACCACCCTTTTAAACCCCTTTTAAACCCCCGAAAAATGCTGTTTTTTTCACCCCTTTTAAGCATTTCAAACTTCCTGCGGCGTTCTGAAGTCAGCAGACAACCGGATCTTTTGGTGTACGAAAATTCCGCTAGGTGTCGCATTCTATCGTCTGCTAGAAAAGTATACGCTTATTGAACATTTTCCATTTCGCATTTTATGTTTGTTTTGTGATTTTCTTTCTGTCATTTTTCGTTCATAATTGATTTATTATGGAAGATCGTTTTGGAAGAACCTCATTTCCCCTTATTTTGTTGCCAGATTCACCATCCTTGATGAGTATTGCCTCCAGAATCCAGTCATGATGTAAAATTTGGTGTATCTGCCCGAAGAAAGTGTTCAGAAGTCAGAAAACTGAAAGGTTCTTGCAATTTTCGTGGTATTCTTCAGTTTCTGTGCGTTTCCATGGCAACGGGGTGAAAATATGACAAGTATTCTTGGACTAGTTGAAAGGGAGTTCACTGCCCTAAATCTTGTTTCACACAAGAAGTGTTCTTTGTGTCAAAGTTAGTTCATATCATCACACATAATGTATGTGGTTTTGGTATGTCTGCATCAGTATTTACCCTGTGCTATAGTATAGTGACCTAATGGGTCGGCCTACTGTCCCAAAGGTTTGCCATATCAACCTTGTTCCAAGAGAAATGTTCCTCAAATTCACCATTCTTGATCAAAATTACCTACTAAATTCATTTTTTATGATATTTTTGGTGTGTCTGACCAGGGAAACTGTGTAAAGACTATTATGTTGGGAATACATAACATTGTTGTGGAAATTTAAGACTTTCTGGAGAATTTCAACTGTTACCATGGCAACAAAATCAATATTATGAAACTTACTTAGGTCCCACCTGAAAGGCAGTTCACTACCCCTAAAATAATTCCATTACACCTATACTCTATCTCTCCTATTAAGCCCACAATCATGTCAATCATATTCGTTGGGGTATTTTGACTAAAATCTATCCTAAAAAAATTTTTCCCTCAGAGAGTTAAAGAAGGCCAGAGTCACCAATCAAGTCATGGCTCCCTTGCCAGCGTCAAGAATCACCCAGCCAATCAGAGAATTTTCTATTACATCGGTAGATTATGCAGGTCCCTTCCAAACCAATAACAAGCGAGGTCGGATCACAAACGCTACCTGTGTTTGTTTACATGCCATGCAACCAGGGCGGTTCATCTTGAAATGTCCTATGCCTTGGACACTGAGAGTTTCCTGAACACGTTGAACCGCTTCATAAATCGCCGGGGATTACCCATGGAGATGAAGTCTGATAATGGAAGCAATTTTAAAGGTGCATCCCGAGAGCTGTCTGACCTCATTGCTGAATGGGACCAAGAGAAGATCAAGAGAGCGACTGCAATCCGTGGGATTCGGTGGACGTTCAATCCACCACTCTCACCACACTTCGGAGCCGTGCACGAATCACTCGTTAAAAGTGCAAAGCCGGCGATCTATGCCATATTGGAGAAAGCAGATGAAGAGCGACACTGCATTTACCGGGGCTGAAGTAATGTTAAACTCTAGGCCCCTGACGTAACAGATGACCGTGATGAACCACCATCGACACCTAACCACTTTCTGCATGGTTCCTGTGGAGGACAGTTTGCCCCAGAACTATTAGACAACACCAAGTTCAACCCTAGAAAACGTTGGTGTAAAGTTCAAGAGCTGTTGAAGCACGTATGGAAGCGCTGGATCAAAGAGTGGCTTTCAATGTTACATCAGCACCAGAAATGGAGAGACGTCAGGCAAGAATTGAAAGTCGGGGATGTCGTTCTTGTCGCCGACCCTGCCGCTCCCAGGGGGCACTGGCCCCTTGGTCGGAATACTGAGGTCTACCCAGGAAAGGACGATCATGTTCGAGTGGTCAAGGTACAGATCGGTGAAAAAACCATGGTCCGGAACGTCACACGTATTTGTCCGCTGCAGATGAACTAATCGTGGAAGGAAGTAGACTCAAATCGCAGTGATTAATTCAAATGGATGTGACGAATAGTGATTTAGCCCTAAAAACGTGATTAATGGCAGAATCCTAGAGCTAGTGCATTTTGAATAAGTGAAATGGGAACACTTAGGCAAAGGTCGTGTCTTTGGAAGTTTTGTTGGGAAGTCTAGTGAATTACTAGCCAAGAGCTGAAAAGTATGGTTTTGGTGGTAAACTTTGGTACAAATCATTAGTTCAGATGTGATAGCTCTAGGTGCCTGTCCGGACTATAGCCAGTGGAATCAAAATTCAGGAAGGATACAAAACTTTTTGAGAGATTGAGGTAGCTGTTTCGGTTAAAACTGACGCTGGGTTTACAACAAATGTGGATAAATTGCCATTTCTTCTGTTGCTAACTCTGGTAACAGTTGTCCTCCAGTTTAATGCGAATGATAAGGAGCCCAAAAGCATCCTTAGTCTTGCTCAAAGCCAGAGTCTATGTTATAGAAGTGAAGTTAGTCTTACACTTGGAGATTCGAGATCAAGGACTCTGAATTCATTCGAGGAATTCACAGGAGAAATAGCTTAAGTGCTTCAAAAATGTGGTGTTTTGGAGGGATGTTCCCACCCACTGTGCATAAATTGGGTTTCGAATGAGTTTTCGTTGGAGCTATAGTTTAGTGTCACCCTGTATAGTGTGAATCTTTAGGCAGTTAGAGCTGCAGGTCAATCGCTCTGCTCCTTTCTTCAAAACCCCAACCTTGCACAGCCAGGTGACAGACAATTTTCCAATGCACAAAACGTGTGTGTGTTATAGAGAAAATTTGGACAATTCTAGAGAGAAATCTTCTCAGTTGGGACTCGAGTGGACTAACACTATGCTTGGCAAGCATACAAAACTGCCAGTTGGAGGACAATATCACAAGTGACAGTGAGAGACTGCATTTCTAGTGAAAATGCTCCATGTGGTTCCAAACAGACTCAAAGGGTTAATCTACTAAAAGGTAGAATTTGGAAGATAAGGTGTTTACCTTTGGTATAGTTTTTGGTACAAGAATCGTTTGGAAGAGTATGGTTTATAAATCCTTGGAAGCTGTTTGATCCTGGGAGCCTTTTCAGTTGTACTTTATGGTGCATCGTAAAGATGGCGTTGCAATAGAGTGCCAAGATGAACAAAACCAGTCAATAGTGATTTAAGTTGCCAAATGGCTTGAAATTTATTTTTGCATCTTGTATACCTTGCTTGGGGTTGGATGTTTTTTGGGACTTAACAGTTTCAATTGTTATCTTAATATTAGACTGTCATTTTGGGAGGTAAATCATTGGAGAAATCAATGTTGCCGTTACAGAGGTACTAGTAACAGGGAAGGGAGAATGGTTAGGAGGGTTTCCATTTATGATTGTCTTCGGCCGGGTCACGGCCAGGGCGGAATCGAAGTCGACGGCCCCCGCTGTCAGAAAACTGCACCGAGAAACGTGTTGTAAAAACATGGCTGCAATTCGTTAATTAAATAAGAAAGTAAGAAGAAGTCGCTGTTCCGTCGTCGTTATAGTCAAAGAGAAGGACCTCTATCGTCCACCGTATACTTTTAGTGAGGAAGAAATCATATAGTTGAATGTTTATGAGTTGGTAAAGAGTGATGAAATAGTTTATTTCCGAAAAAATATGCGAATTTTATACAATTGAAATTGTCTGAAAATAGGTGATGAATTAGTGAATCACGCCGAGTGCATGCCTTCATACAATACATACACAATCGATTTCGGGATAAATCCAATTTCACATTTATTCATAACTGCAGGATGATATACGCGCATTCGACTTCCAATGTATTGATGTATTATTTGTCAGCATATTGCACGCGGCCAAGACTTGCTCAGTCATGCAGCAGCCTGCCAAGTTTCTGAAGTTTCCAACGCCCTCATAAACATGGTCAGTGAAAAGTTAGTAAGCAATTGCACTCACCTGATGACTCACCTACCAATCGGCAGATAAAGTACAAACTTTTGGCCGTACAAACTTCATGGGATCAATCAACAGCACCACAACTAAACGAGTTTGTCAAAAACGTGGTACATCCCATAATAATATATTATAATTTCCACACAATGACGGTGCTGACGGCTCTTCCAGTCTACGGGTGCACTCCCTTTTCTGAGTCGTCGGCTCTTCCAAGGTTAACACCAGTTACTCAATTGGACTATATGCGGGAGGTCAGGTAATAGGTGGCACGTGGCAGGGAATTCCGACTGGGGGGATACTTTTGTCAATTGGGAATACCTCTTAAAGAGGTTTCTGTGGAAGCATATTTTAGTTAGTTATCAGGCGTTCGCACAGAGGAACCAAAATCAAGACACCATCCAGCCCCCACACCGATATAAAAGATGAAAATAGGAGTTGTCACCAAGCTGATGCATTGAAAGGTCAATTATGTCAACATTCCTAACCATGGATGGGCCAATCTTCTTTGAGGAGAGACAAAATTGGCCAAGAGTTTTGGTCAAAGAGGTAGAGAGACAGTGACAATACAGAAAATGTCAAGGTGAAATTGAGCAAGGCATACTTGTGAGGGTATGTCAATGAACGTGCAAAAGTTGTAAACATTTTAACACAAATGGTCACAATACCTCCTCTCTATTTATGAAGCCTGCAGAATATTAGCAGTGCAGAGAATGATAATACATACCATCAGGGGCGCCGTCACAGACAACAAGGTCAGCCTGGTTGCCATCAAAATGATCAATAATCTGATGGGCCGTGGATACCTACAATGACACACAGATAAAAACAAGATTAACTCAAGGGTGTGAAATGTAGGCAGCACCAGAAGCAGAGAGCAAACTACCAGAAGACGTTGAAATTTTCTCAAGAATCATATATTTTCATGATTTTTGTGAATGACCTGTCAAAAAAGAACTTAAGAGAAAAGGCCAGGGGCCATTGTGCTCACCGTATAGATATTTGGTAGTTAAGATTTCATGCTGGTTGAGAAACATGCTATAGTATATACAGTAGTGTGAAAAAATATTAGAACACCCCATAAAGGACATTTCTCTCTTCTATGCAACATTCTGTTCTTTTCTTTGCTTTGACAGGCTCACCTCAGTCTTACCTTAATAACTTGAAGATATCAGGAAAATATTACAATTTGAAAATATCATGACAAACCCAACTGTCTCATTCATCAAATAATTGATCGCAAACTAACGTCATACTATTCTATGATCACTCCTAAGAGATCCAGCCAAAAAAATTCTTAAAAACTCCTTTCATTTTGAAAATATCATGAGTTATCGTGAATATATCATCTGGCACCTCTCCAAATAATTTTTCAAATTATGAACTCCCCTTGGAGAACAAACGCGATAATAAGCTGGAGTCATTTTGTTTAGTTTTTGAGAGCCTGATATATCATAAAAATTTTGTCCAAATTTTGAATCTTTCAAAATTTTGTAATACCACGAAGCGGAAGTGAGATTTTCCGAATTTCTTTCTTTGGGAATTCTTATTATTATCCATAGGGCGATGTGACATCATTTTGGGACCAATTATTTGAAGTATCAAAAACGTCTTTTTTTATTAGAAATAACATTATTATTTTGGTTACTTTTTCTAAACTTTATTTAGCAGGATGTTTCTACCAGTGTTCCCTGGTTGTTGTCAAGTGTACAAGTGTCTTTTTTTATGATATCTTTTATTGGGATTTTTTCGTGATATTTTATCAAAATCTTTAAATTGCTGTGCACAACATTCAAAAGTCATTAGGTAATGCTTAAGGTGAGCCAGTCTGGTTTTTAAGGTGGCAGAGAATAGGAAATATCCTGACTTTCTGGGCTGTTGCAATATTTTTTCACACTAATGGAAATTTTATGCCATTAAACCTCTGTGACCTTAAAAAGTAGGTCAAATTAAATCCCATGTGACATATGATAATGTATATGGTAGTTAGATGTAAACAAGATATGAGATTGGTGGCAATCAGGCAAGTGGTAAAGTAATAATCGCATTTTTAAGGTTTTCAGATTTGACCCCCTGCTGGCCAAGCAGCAAATCATGGGTCATGTGTAGCAAGTTTCAAGTTTTTAGCTTTAGTGATTATGAACGTGCCATTATAACACTCAGACCACCAATTTACGTCATTTGACCTCTGTGACTTTGAAAAGTACATCAAATCAAAAACTCATCAGACATGTGATGTAGCCTTGCTTGTGGTACTTTCCATCAATATATTAGCGAATACAAGTCCTTAATAAGAGATATTGGAGTTTTTCCCTTTTCAGTTTTGGCCCCCTGGCGGCTTTGTTGAGAATCATATTGGACCCAAATTCATTGTTGGAGGTTGTCTGACCTAGGGGTATCAAGTTTATGTTGTTAGCTTCAGTGCCATTAGTCCACTCTAATGGCCAATTTAGCCGTTTGACCTCTGTGACCTTGAAAAGTAGGTCAGGTCAAAAAACCGGTACGATATGTGATATCCTTGCTAGGAGAACCTACCATAAAAATTTAATCGAAAACGATCCTCTTATACATCATCCTGAGGATATCAGGGGTTCAATGTTCGCTTTTCCTGCCCTGCACACAAACCCCTCATTCGCCCTCATTTGATGAAGTAGTTAGTGCAGATGCAAGTGCGCCCAAAAGTTAAACAGGTGTTGTTGTCTTTCTGATGATTGGCTAATCTGATGGGGAGGGGCCTGCACATTTCTCCTATGAAGGATGACCCACATGAACAGAACACTGAGAACACTGTGCCCCCTAAAGCGCGAGCCCCACTCATGGTCAGCATCCCATATATTGGAAGCACATCGCATAAGGTTAAGCGCCTTATCTCAAATATAGCGAACATTGATGCTGCATTCTCAAAACAAGCCACTATAATAAACCAACTCAATGCCAATGGTAGAAAACTGGACTTATCGCTAAATCAACAACTAAAGGGTATATTAGATGCATGGTCACAACCTAGGACAACTAGTAAATGTAGTCTGGACCTTTGTATCAATTCCTTTGAAGCGTAGGTTGAAACAAACAAGCCCAGCAGACACATGGTACAACCTTGGGACAACCAGTAACCGTCTGGACCTTTACATTTAGTCCTTGGAGGAGTAGGTTGTGACAAAATAGTCCAGTGAACATGGTCCAGTCAAGGACTCAGCCCAAGAGGGTACATGGTTGATACAAAAAAAGTAAAAACTTAACTTTTTGTAAACCAACAGCCACATAATGTTTTCTTTATTCAATCTATTTGCGTGAAGTATTACAGTGAAAAAGAAAGTGTTGAAGAAGGGTTGCTCAGCTCCTCTCTCTCTCTCTCTTGGTCCTCGGCGAACTATGATGTGGTTACAGAAAACGTTGAAATGCAACTGCCCATCATCCCTGTAAAACATAATGAGACAACATTTTTATTTTGCTTACCAAGTTATATATAATCAACAGACACTGATAAGGTGCTAATGATCAAGGAAATTAATTGATACGATTAAGAATTTAATGATAATTTGGCAGGTTTGTATGCATTCATGTGTAAATTTACACTGCACATGTATCTATACGCGCTGTACAGTACATTTCTACAGGGGTGATCAAGGGAGAGGAAAACGGTCATTAAAATGGTCAGTTTGAGCACTCATGACATGTTTACCGAGGTTTCAGCAATTATTTTCAGGAGGTATATCTTATGAATGGAGTCTGGTAAGTTTGGAGTCATTCATAGGTGTTTTGAACGCACAATTGTCACGGTTGTGATTGTGGCCTAAATTCGATAATGGCAATCCGCCATTGCCGATTTCTCAGAACTTTCGGATCATCATATAGGATAGATATAGCATAAATTATAAAGGACTCTGCTAATTATGTTGTTCACCAGAAATTTATTCACCCGACGAAAATAGAATAGTTCTCTCACCTTCGACACACCCGCAGTGTTCAGCCTAAATTGAGAGTCGGCAGCTGCCTGCAATTTAAGTGAGCTCGCCACTGACCGCCTCACTCATCATATCGATGCGCGTTCTTCCTCAAATACAAACTAACACAAAGTACCATTGTCGTTAAAATTATATTTATTGTTTTAATACTACAAACAATAGGATTACAATGCAAGAAAACACATAAAAATGAAATAGAACTAATAGTTTATGTCAGTGCTACGAACTATTTATATAAGCGGTAGAATATGTCATCATGGCGGCTAAACAGCTGCAACCTCATATTGGGACTACACTCAATATAAGCATCTTAACCTTTGGATTGGTGAATATTTACATTCGGCAAGGCTTATATCTCTTCCGATAGTCATTAATAAAGACCAAGTTTAAACTTAGTCAGCGCGAAAACATGCATTTTGGCGAAATATATATACAATTTTTGCAGAAGATTTTTTGCTAGTGATATTGACTAGGTATGCCTATGCCGATGCAGAGCGCAGTTGTACGTCTCTAATCCTTGATCGAAACTGCGTCGATCTGTCCCCTAAAGTCAAGACATGAGATTCTTCTCCCGTTGCCCATGTGCAGTATGGCAGGGACGAATCTTAACCTTTGGATTGGCGAATATTTACATTCGGCAAGGCTTATATCTCTTCCGATAGTCATTAATAAAGACCAAGTTTAAACTTAGTCAGCGCGAAAACATGCATTTTGGCGAAATATATATACGATTTTTGCAGAAGATTTTATGCTTGTAATATTGACTAGGTATGCCTATGCCGATGCAGAGCGCAGTTGTACGTTTCTAATCCTTGATCGAAACTGCGTCGATCTGTCCCCTCAAGTCAAGACATGAGATTCTTCTCCCGTTGCCCATGTGCAGTATGGCAGGGACGAATCTTAACCTTTGGATTGGCGAATATTTACATTCGGCAAGGCTTATATCTCTTCTGATAGTCATTAATAAAGACCAAGTTTAAACTTAGTCAGCGCGAAAACATGCATTTTGGCGAAATATATATACGATTTTTTCAGAAGATTTTTTCCTAGTGATATTGACTAGGTATGCCTATGCCGATGCAGAGCGCAGTTGTACGTTTCTAATCCTTGATCGAAACTGCGTCGATCTGTCCCCTCAAGTCAAGACATGAGATTCTTCTCCCGTTGCCCATGTGCAGTATGGCAGGGACGAATCTAAAAAGCACGTGTGGCAAACAGCATGCAAAAAAATGTGACCAGGGGGTCCTGTGTACAAGTTCACAGCTCTAGCGGTTAAATGAAATGGCCAGGGCCATTGTGCTCACCTCATGTGGAGGAAAGATGGATAAAGAGCATGGTATTGTGTCATGTAGTGTTAGGTTTGATGTAGGTCCAAGCAATTACAATTTCCCCAAAATGGAAAATTTACAGTACATTCGACCTCTGTGACCTTGAAAAGTAGGTCAAATCAAAGAAGACCCGGGTGACACATTGAATGGTTGTTAGAATTAGATGTACCTATGATATAAAATTGGTGCCAATCGGGCAAGTCATTACTAGGAATAATGGCATTTTGAAGAATTTAGGATTTGGCCCCCTCCCTGGAGGCCAAACGGCAAATCAGATCGCACCAAACTTCAGTACCTGAGATCACCTGACCAAGGGGTACATGTGTACTTAATTTGTGATCAATAGTCATTGCAGTTAAGAAACGTGCCATAATTACGGCCTGACAGCCAATTTACGCCATTTGACCTCTGTGACCTTGACAAGAAGGTCAAATTAAAAACCTGTGTGACATATACTGTATGGTGGTCAGATGTACCCATGATATCAAATTGGTGGCAATCGGGCAAGAAGTAAAGGAATAATTACATTTTTAAGGTTTTTGGATTTTGCCCCCTGGTGGTCAAGTGGTGAATCATATTGGACCAAACTTCGGTCCCTGAGATCACCTGACTAAGGGGTAAATGTGTACCAAATTTGGTATCAATAGTCATTGCAGTTTAGAAACGTGCCATCGTTACATCCTAACGGCCAATTTACACCATTTGACCTCTGTGACCTTGAAAAGGAGGTCAAATCAAAAACCCGGAGGATATATGATGCACCTTTGCTAGAAGTACCTACCATATTTTTTTCCAAATTTCCCGACTACTATTAAGGGAGATATTGCATATTTTCACTTTTAACGTTTGGCCCCCTGGTGGCCAAACCATGAACAAATCGGACCGAAACTTGGTCTCCAAGGTGTCATTACATAAGGGTACATGTGTACCAAGTTTCAACTCAATAGCTCTAACAGTTACGAAACGTGCCCTGCTAACGGACGACGGACGACGGACGACGACGGACGACGACGACGACGACGACGACGACGACGACGACGACGACGACGACGGACGACGGACGCCACGGTATGGGATAAGCTCACCTCTGCTAAGAGGTGAGCTAAAAACAGGACACTGTTTTTGAAACATGATACAGACTACAACGACGACAACGACGACGATGACTGACACAGCAGTGAATGAGCGAAATATTGCACTTTTTTCCTGTTTTAGTTTTGGCCTCCTGGTGGCCAAGTCGAGAATCAGATCGGATCGAAATTCGTTGTCTGAGGTTATATGACATAGGGTGTCGTGTGTACCTAATTTCAAGTTTATAGCATTAGCGGTTAAGAAATGTGACCTTGAAAATTAGGTCGAATCAAAAACCCGTATGATATGTGATGCATCCTTGCTAGGAGAACCAACCATAAAAATGTTATCGAAAACGAGTCACTTATGGTTGCAAAGTCAAGATTCATGTATCGGACCGATATTCAGTATCAGAGGTCACCTGACCTGGGGGGTTCTATGTGCAAAGATTCAGGTTCATAGTCTCATCAGTTAAGAAACGTGCCACTGTTTTGAAAACAGGATACAGACAACGGGCAACAATGAAGACAGACAACGACGATGGACGACAGACACTGCAGTATCGTATTGACTCCCCTACAGTGAGCCAAAAAGCCAAAAATCCCACCAAAATCACGGGTTCTATTGCATGTTTCATGTTTTTGCATTACACCCCCTGGTTGCTAAACCAAGAATAATTTTGGAACAAAATTTGGTGTGGATCGCCCCAGGGTCCAAGGTACATGTCCAGACCTCAAGTGGTTATGAAATGTGCCGTGCTAACATACGCCGACAGTGGACGACGACGGACACCACATCATCGCATCATGCGAGTCATTCTCCAAAGCAACGATAACATTCAAGCATAGTGTAGGACTACTATCACTACTATCCTCTGCGCCGGAGAATGAAGGCGAGTTTGGATGTTGTTTTGGAAATTCCTAGACTCAAATGTAAGCAACACTCTGATTGGGCACACTTACTTCTGCACTGGCTACTTCACCAAATGAAGGCAAATGTCTCGGGGGGTTTGTGTGCAGGGCCGGAGAAGCAAACATTAGCCCCTGATTTCCTCAGGATCGTCTAAAGTGTGTTCAGCAACATATGCTGAAATAACTGCTTAATAGATATGATTACTATGCCTGCGAGTGTACACAAAATATTCGGAATATCGTTTGGGGTTAGAATTCAGACCATATGTGAAATGAAAACCGGCCATGAATTTCCTACCTTAGTGATGTCTCCTTGTATTGTTATCACTCCAGGAATGGGGGCCATAGCCTGCAGATCAACAGCTAATATCTTGGCATCATTTTTACCATCTTCACCCCTGGATAGAAATAAAAGCATCACAGAGTTGATAAAAAGTCAGCCACCTGACCAACAATTAGAGTTAATACAATGCAGAACATGGCTGACATTATCAGCAATGACCATCCTGCTTACAATTCCCCATGCCCCACCCAGATATTATGTGATGTAGTCTCATGAGCAGGGTCAGCAGTAAACATTTCATGATTTAAGCAAGCAGAATTCATGAAATATAGCACAAAGTAGTTTTTCACATGAAGCACCCCCTTGGGCAAAGCGTACTTCAAAAGTGCCAAAAGGCACAATGGCACCATAAGACCTTCAAATCACCGAAAGATGAAAGCCTAGCCTCAATAGTTACGGAGATATGCTCCAGAAACCAATTACGATCAATTTACACCATTTGACCCTTGTGACATTGAAAAGTAGGTCAAATCAAAAACCCAGATTTTATGTGATGTAGTCTCATGAGCAGTGTCCACAGTAAAAATTTCATGATTTTAACTAGCATAATTCATGAGATATAGCCAAAAGTAGTTTCTCACATGAAGCACCCCCTTGGGCCAAGCGTAGTTTGAAAACCATCAAATCCCTACATATTATTTGATGTATTCTCATTAGCAGTGTCCACAGTAAAAATTTCATGACCTTAGCTAGCATAATTCATGAGATACAGACAAAAGTAGTTTTTCACATGAAGCACCCCCTGGAGCCAAGCGTAGCTTGAAAATCATCAAATATGCCAAAAGGCACAATGGCACCATAAGACTTTCAAACCCCCCACAGATGAAAAGTCTAGCATCAATAGCTGTGGCGATATGCGCCAGAAACCAATTACAGTCAATTTATGCAATTGACCCCTCTGACCTTGAAAATCAGGTAATATCAAAACCCTGGGTATTATGTGATAAAGTCTCATGAACACACTGCAGTAAAAATTTCATGATTTTAGCTAGCATAATAATCCATGAGATATAGCCAAAAGTAGTTTATCACATGAAGCACCCCCTGGGCCAGAGTGTAGTTCGAACTGACAAATCACATACCGAATCGCGGTTTTCCCGAGTTCTAATCATCTAATTTATGATATAAGGATCGAACATTGAACACTGAAACAAGATGGAGTTGAAAGCTTGGAAATCGAAATGCTGTTCTGGGGATGCATAATTCCAAATCTTTCTTGAATATCGAGGAACGGATATTGATTTTGATTCACTTTCGTTGGATAACATGCAGTGTCCCAGTTATTTAGATTCCGCTGTTACCCCGGGGTCCGTCGAATGAGAGCTTTATTTGTTGTGCACATATCCTGAATGCTTGATTGATTTATTTGGATCGAACGGGAATATCCCCTAATGAACCACTGGGTTCGTTAGTTTCATTGCAAACTTCAGCAGTGAACGGATAGGCCCTGTGCCAGCACCCACAGATTTGCATTACATGGAGTGGATTCCTAATATCGGTAGTTAGTATATCAAAGCGCAAGAGGTGCCAGTGCCTAGCTGACATAGGATGAACAATCTAACCTGTAAGTAAACTCCAATTATTATTTTATGTGCCCAATTTCACCGTTACATAAGTGGTCTCTCCGACCGGATTCATGCAGAGCTGCTGATAAGGATTCCATGTCTTTATTAGGAGTTTACACTGTGACTTTGACTTGTATTTTGTTGTGATTTGATGGGAATTTCAGATCTTAAAATTGGATTTATTTGGCACCTCATTCACCACACCCGGCTCACTCCCCCCAGTCACTCACTTGATTTCGGATTTATTATTATTTGGACATCAGTCCCACCTTGCGGGCATGAGGATTCTTGTCTGCAGACACTCATTTGTGAGGCGCTACAGGGATTATCTGCTGGATTCAAACAGTTCCATTGATCGCGGACACGGTCAATTGAATTTTCAGGGAACTTCGGATTTACAAAGCACGATATTTAGTGGAAGAGTTGGCCTGTCTGCTGATAGGGTAGGATGTTTCTTTGTGGAGAATGAGGTCATTAACCACAGGCCTAATTTACTTGTATTGTAAATTTTCGGCGCTCGATTTTGACGCTAGGAGATTGGACTACAACGCCCAGATTCAACATGTTGCCAGGAGAAATCAACATTTGTATGTTTTTAGGCATGATCGAAACATATTAGTGAGTTTGCATCAAAACGTTTCCGCTGATAACATTCATGTTACCCAGCCAACTAGAAGGCAGTTATGCCACTACAGCATCCATCATGCGTTCACCACTGGAGTCAGAAGGGTGAGGGAATTATACCCAAGGATGATATAATTGTTGTATAACATAGAAATTTCGAGCTTGTGGAGTATAGAGTGCTGGTATTAATTTAGAAATCTTACATTGTTATCCGGAGGTAAGACCTGTATACTAGTTTTTTGAAACTTCACAAGAGAATTTTAGGTCAGAATTTTGAATTCTAGTTTTAGATCTTCGATAATATACACTGTTATACATACACTTCAGCCATGGCCTACAGTCGTGATTTACCAATACCACGGAAGACAGCTATGTTTACAGGTGAGTTTGAACATAAACAGTTATGGAGACCGAAATAGCAAGTGAGATTACCTAACCATCCTAATGACTACATTGTTGGACATTTCAGAGAGGCTATGTCAATGGATGGAGTATCCACATCTAGTCGGGACTCAGAGATTTTAGAGGTGGGAAGAGAAAACACGATCACAGAAATTAGTTGCCACTGCAAAAAATCAGTCTCCATGTTAGATGCAGGGGCTTCATCAGCGGCACTACAGAGGATAGACTTCAGATTAGGAAAATTCCTACTGGAGTCGAAGTCTGTTACTGATAGCCTGAAGACATCAGGGGACCTCCGTTCCTTTAAGGACCTTCAACTCTTTTGAGAGATGAAACGTCGGGTTAAGGATCACAAAGATTGCATCGCCGATGTGTGGGGAGCAACCACTCATACGCAAGCTCTGAAACGTCAAATAAAACACATGCCTCGTCGAAATCTGAAAAAGTGAGACAGAAGGCGATAAAAGCTGAGGTAGCAGAGCTACTCGTAAAGCAAGACCGAGATGTCTACCTCAATGAACTCCAAATTAGACAGGCCGAGCAGCAGCTCAGATTACAAAGAGAAGCTGATGCTGCTGAACGAGAAAAAGTGGCAGCAGAGCTGAAAATAGAAAGCAGCTAGAGGGTGATGCTTCAACTTTTACATTTAGGCCAAGATCAGGTACATGGACTCAGCTGGATGATCGGTACCCGGCAATAGAGACAACCCCGCATACACAGGTTGATTTCAGTACTCCAAAACCAAGAGAAGAGGAAGAAGAAGTAAAATCCTTCTTTCATGGTATGTCGAAACCAAAACTACCAAAATTCGAGGGCGAAAGAGGTCTATATAGACAATGGTTCGAACAGTTCAACATCTTCGTCCACCAAGCGAAGGCCCCAGTAAAGTTCAAGATGGTAATGCTCAAGAGCAGCTTGGGAGGTACCCCACTGGATCTTGTTAAGAACCTTGGCTACACTGAAGCCCAATATGAAATAGCATTAGAAAAATTGGAGATTCTGTACAGAGGCGGCAAGAGCGCACTGAGGCCATGTACGGGCAACACTATAACAGCGCAGCCTGTTAAGGAGGGAGATTTGACTGAGTAAGCAGAATTTACCAACAAAACTGAGGGACTCTGGACGAGGTAATGAGCTAAAAGGAACTTCGACCATCTCTACACAGTGGTACTGCACAAAATGCCAAATCGACTCCTTTTCCAGTACCAAAACGAGGTGGCTGAGAAGCAGGATGAAGGCTTAGAAACATTTACAACATGGTTAAATCGACAGGCAGCGATCCGTATAGAGATATCTGAGCTTTGAACGGCCATATGATAAACACAGAAAAACGTCCAACGACAAGTTTAAGGAAAAATGGAAATTCAAAAGCAGGTCACATGCTACCGGCACTGGACCAGACAAAAAGGACATGAGAAACCCTACAACAAGGAAGCAACAGACACATGAGAGTGCGGTGTCAGCTGCACAATACTCCAACACGGTACCACAGGGTTGTCCCCTTTGTGAAGAGAAGCATGCTGTATCAAAGTGCAGGATATGGACGGAAGCAAAGATATAGGATAGATGGAAATCAGCCTAAGAAAAAGGACTTTGTTACAGGTGCCAACAGAGAGGACATCGAGGACTACAGTGTGGTGTGTCTAAGAAATGTGGGGTGGATGACTGTATAAGAACACACCATCAAAGCCTGCATGGATCGAATCCAATGACCACCGACACAACCAAGGAAAAAATAGACAAGCCTCACAATGCATTTGGCATTTGATCAGATGGCAAGATACAAACAACCAAGGTAGCCCTCCGTGTACTATCTGTGTATGTTAAAGATAGTAAAGGATGTAATCGGAAGATTTACGCTTTTCTTGACGATGGGTCGGATTCGTCTTATCTGAAAACAGACATGGCCAGGTCACTAGGATTGACGGTGGAACAAACGATCTAACACTTTCCACTCCAGTGAATGAATATACCCAGGTATCTAGTGGATTTGGGACACTCAGTGTGTCTAGCCTGGATGGATCAGTAGAAGTTTGTGGGATATGGGCATCGTACACAAACTAACCAAAGCTCATACCCCAGAAGAAAAAACACCTTTAAAAAAAGGCTCAGAATCCATCACATTCGCAGGAGAGCGATATCGAGTAAAAATCCCCTGCAATGAGGATAGACCAAGTCTACTGGATAATGAAACAGTCAGCAGGACGACTGGAAAACTTGGAGAAAAGTCTGCTCAGAAAACCTGAGGTTGCTGCGAAGTACAGAGAGACATTCCAGAACAACATAGATAAGGGCTACATCCGAGGGATATCTGAAGAGGATGAGAATACACCTGGCTTGTATTACCCTCATTTCGCTGTAGTCCGGGAGGATCGATTCACTACTAAGGTCGGAGTTGTATTCGATGGAGCTGCCACCCAAGCTGGAAAGAGCCTCAACGATGAAATGATGACTGGCCCCAGGTTGCAACTGGACATTGTGGATAGCCTCATCCAATTTAGATAGGGATTAGTGGCCTTGGTTGCAGACATTAAGGAAATGTTCAGCCAGGTAGAGCTGGAGGCTGAAAACACCAAGTAACACCGAATATTATGGAGAGATCTAGATACAGAGAAACAAGTAGAGGTCTACAAGTCAGTCTGCTTGCCATTTGGGGATAGGGCGTCATCGTTTCTTGCACAATTTCTGATCAAGAAACATGCTGAGGATAATGCAGCGGAGTTCCCCATAGTAGCAGGAGCGTGTCTCAATCGGATGTATGCAGATGACTCCCTAAATTCTGAGGACATCGTGAATGAAGTTGTGGAGCTGTGGAGATAATTAACTGAACTATTGAGCAGGATGACGACTGGAGAACTCGAAGCTCCCTTTTGAAGTGAAGCACCCCCTGATTTTGCCATCAGACTCTCACCTGTCCACTCTACTCATTCGAAGATATCATGGAGAATTAGGAATAGGACGTCACCCCAGAGGTGTCTACGCTACCTTGTCGGACCTACGTCAAAGGTACTGGATAGTCCATGGACGGGAGCAGGTGAAGAAAGTACTGAATGATTGTGTGATGTGCAAGAAGCTAAAGCAACAAACATCGCAACAGATAAGGCTAAGAACAGGCTCCATTGCCAGCTTATTGAGTGACAATCCCCCTGCGAGCATTTGCACGGGTCTATGTGGATTACGGAGGTCCGTACATTGTCAAGATTTCTAGAAACAAGACAGATAAGAGATGGCTTTGTTTGTTCACATGCACCACCTCACGTGCTGTGCATTTCGAGGATTTCTCAATCCTTTTTCGAGGATGGTAGCCCGACGCAGGAAACCAGAATTGGTCATCTCAGATAATGGGAGTAATTTCGTGGGTGCAATCAGGGAATTACGGAAGCTTGTTGAGTCTATGGATGCTGGCAGACTGATTTCGGATGCGGCAAACCGAAGAATTGCATGGCGGTTCAATCCCCGATTGGGACCTCATCATGGTGGGATATTTGAATCCATGATCAAATCAGCCAAGAAGTCCCTAAAAGCCATATTGGGAGATGTACGATTGATAGATGAGGAGCTGTTGACAGCTGTTGTAGAAGTCGAGGGGGCTGTTGATTTCTCGACCGCTTGCCTACAGTAGTTCGGATGTATCAGATGAACAGGTCCTGACTCCCAACCACTTCCTGGTTGGTCAGGCTGGAGGGCAACTAGCCCCAGGGGTTCTGGAAGAAGAAGACGCTAATCCCCGAGCAAGGTGGAAATACGTACAATAAATTGTGACGAAGATTTGGAAGAGATGGAACTCAAGAGTTCTTGTCTCTACTGAAGAGTCATGGAGTTACGGTTTATGCCCCCTGGTGAGCCGAATTTCAGTCGAACACACTGAATTTTTAAGTCCAGATCTTAAGCGATAACGAAATGTGATGCGCTGACATACACCGCCGGTGGACGACAATGGATGGCACTTCATCACATAGGCTCACGAGGTGAGCCAAAAATGGCACATTTGTTGAGATTTTTGCACTCTTTTGACCCCTCAAGCTTGTAGAGTCATCTCAGAGTACTGTTCACTGGACACGAAAGCAGAGTGCAAAACGAAGTTGACATTCTGGCTTGGATACCTTTTATTGAGTACAATGACATTGCAGAACAACCAGCTAAACATCAGGTCATCTTAGGTGACGGTACTGTTTATAACTATGGTTCAGTAAGTAAATCACTCAACCGTCATGCTGTTCGTGCCGCCCACATTATTCGCGCCCTGCCCACCTCAACTACAGTGTGGCCAGGGGAATTTATCGAAGTTGAAATCCCGACGGAAATTCCCTCAGACTCCAAATAGGCTCTCGAATTGGTGATAGTTGGCCCACCCCTGACATAGTTACAAGCATTGCTGCCAAGATTCGCATACCAAACTGGACTACTGAAACACAGGTGGTCAAACGAAGTCATCAGGTTGTTTGTAAAACCAGCCAACCGCGATCTATTGAGTCAGTTGTGCCGAGATGAAATTAGACCCAAACAACTATTCGTCACCTCAGGTGACCGCGAAATTCCGAGGTCTATTGCACCAATTTGACGGTGTGTGTAATCCAGAGTTCACAGGGTATATTGGCAATAAGACCGGGGCTACAAATACCCCATTTTACCTTACATAATCACATGAAATTTGCTTGAAATCCGATCATTAGTTTTGGATTAATAGGAATTTGTTTAATTTTCAAGGTGGCCCCCTGGCAGCCATATTGGTAATCGGATTTGACTAAAAATTGGGGACATTTTTAAGAGTACATAGATACATTATCACCTGAAATTTGGTTGTAATCCGATCATTACTTTTGGAGTAATGGACTATGTTTAATTTTCAAGATGGCCGCCCAGCAACCATATCGGTTGACGGATTGTACTGAAAATTTGGGATATTGGTACATAGATACATAAGCAACTGAAATTTGGTTGCAATCCAATGATTAATCTAATGATTAGTTTCAGAGTAAAATGGCTTTGTTTAATTTTCAAGATGGCCCCCTGGTGGCCAAATTTTATGTCCGAGCAGGCTAAATATTTGAGGTAGAATAGAGGGTCCCTAGATACATGTCAACACAAGTTCTGAATCTTCTAGCTCAAATAGAAATGAAACGTGCCACCTATCGGTGATTTAGTGAACATTGACCTCGGTGACCTTGAAGAGTGGGTTAAATCAAAAACCCCTACGATATGTGATGTACCCTATGTGGGAGTACCTACCAAACAAATTTCATGAAAATTCTACCAAAATCTTGGGTCCTACTACACGTTTAGTGTTTTTGCATTACCCCCGGTTGCAAACCAAGAAAAAAATTTCGGAATGAAATTTGGTGTGAATCGCCCCAGGGCCCAAGGGTACATGTGTACAAGTTTTAAGTCCAGACCTCAAGCGGTTACGAAACCTGCCGCGCTAACATACGCTGAAGATGGACGACGGCGACAACGATGACGGATGCCACATCATCATATAGGCTCACGCGATGAGCCAAAAATTTAACATTGAACAAAATTTCAAGAATGAATATCTCCAAACAATTCGACAAAACGCTTGCTGCTGTTTGATGGTGTTTTGCAACAAGTGCACATTACCAAACCCATGCAGACCTTTTGGGGCCAACACAACTAAACACAAAGTTTCCTGATGTAGACAAGGCCTAAGGCGTAAGGCCGTGGCCAACTACCTAACTTCCACTTCTCTATGATTCTACACAAAAGCAAGACAATTTGCAACATGCCACATACATGCCATACATGGAATACCTTAGTTTTCTTGATAAGACTTGAATCCAACTTCCTTGGGCAGCACATAGGTCAACCAGGCTACTTTTGTCCAGGTGTAAAGCTAAGGCCTATCACCAAACTGCCATTTCTCTACGATTCTATGCAAAAGCAAGACAATTTGCAACAAGGCATACCTTAGTTTTCTTGATAAGACTTGACTCCAACTTCCTGGGGCAGCACAGAGGTCAACCACTTTTTTTACACCTATATTCGTACAACAAAAAATTGATTTAGTAACATCTCACACAGTTTTAAAGATCAGAATTTGATGCAGCACAATGCATGAGACACCCTGTGTGTCAACACAAATTTGAAAAATTTCACATTGTTACTTCAAGATTAACAAGGATGGCGAAAAACAATTAACAAATATTTCAAACTTTTATATAAATAGAGGCAAGTATTTTTGTTCGAGTATTTTGCCTTTTTATTCCTCTTATTCCTTCAAAAGTCACAACCAATTAGACAACCAGTATCTTCTGCAGTGTGGACCTTGACATCAATCTGTTGAAAATCAGCTGGAGACAAACCAGTCCATCAGATGCATGGTCAGAACCTAGGACAAGTGCATCATATAATAAATGTAGTCTGGACCTTCGTATCAATTCCTTTGAAATGCAGGTTGTGAAAAACCAGTCCAGTAATCGATGCGCAGTCACAACCTTTGGGCAACCAGTTAAGGATGTTAACATCAAATCCTTTGAAGTGAAGGTTGAGACAAACCAGCCCAGTAGATGCATGGTCATAACCAGAAACAGTCTGATCCTTTACATAAATTCCTTTGAAGTGCAGGTTTGTTGCGACAAACCAGTCCAGTGAACATGGTCCAGCCTACAGCGGTACAGCCATGCAGTAATTACCATCGGCTTTACATCAGGGACAACCAATAGTTTCAAAGTGCAAGGTGAGGACCAAGGGGTATGATAATTTTTTAGCCTGAAAAAAATTAACAGATACACTTGATTTTTTGAACTACCACATAAGGTTTTCTTTATTTAATCAATTTTGAGGTGAGTATTACAGTGAAAAAGAATGACATAATAGAATTGACTGGTTCTTCTGTTGACCGCGCGGGTGAGCACTGAAGTTGGATGGGAGGTGCAAGGTGTTCGTTTGGTTCTATAAGTATGAGTGTAGCTCAGCTCCTCTCCCTCGGTGATCTGTGTAACCAAAATCGTTCAAATGCAGCTGTAGAGTATTCCTGTAAAACATGATAAGAAAACATTTAAATTTTGATAGCCAAGTTTTATAATACAAGACCTACAACAACTGATAAAGCCCTAATGATTATTGATAAAGGTAAAGGTAGGAACTACAGAGGAAGTGCTAATGATCAAGGAAGTTCATTAATATGATTGAGAATATAATAAGAGCCTGATGATCAGCCCCTGTTGGATGCATTGTACTATGTACAGTGTACATGTGTTATTTGTTGACATTTCAAGTCTCAGAGTAGATCGTCAATTGCGCTGTTTATTTACATTGTCAACCTTAGGGGCCTTGTCCAAATTATTCGCCGAAATTCGCCGTAATTCGCCCCAAAAACGCCACAAATTCGCCTTAAATTCGCCGAAAGTCTCCGGAGAATTTTGGCGAAGTTCTGACGATGTTTGGCGAAGTTTGGGCGATTTTGAAGGTGAAGTTCGGCGAATTTGTGGCGAATTAGCGGCGATTTTATGGCGAATTTCAGGCGAATTGCAGGCGAATTTCAGGCGAACTTTCGGTGAATTCCCGACGATTTTTCGACGATTGAACGTTGGCGAAATTTATACCAGGCAAATTTCGACGAGGAGAGGCGAAGTGAAAATCGCCGAAATCTGGCGAATTTCCGTATTTTTGGGCGCATTTTTATACCAGAAAGCAGTCGCAGCTCACCAGTTAGTGTTTTTTGCCTCGTTAATGTGGTTATTTACTTATTCCTATCCTATGATACAAGGCGCGACCAGATAAACGAACATAAGTGAGATCCCAAGGCAGCAAATTCAGCGCCACCGTGGGGACTAATGGTATTAGGCTGGGGATTCCCAGGTATCCTCGTACCTACTGAATACCGGAGCGTTCAGTATTTCTCAGTGCTCTGTACATTGGCTGTACATTGGGCTTTATTCCTAGTGAATCGACGCAGCCCCGGCGGTCGAGGTTACCTGGACTATAGTAATAATTATAATGTTTTTGCTCTGTAGACGTGCATTGAACAGTCAGTTCTACATTGACAGTGGATGTACTATTTTTGGCCAATATTTTTTATAATCCAACACAAGGTAGCTACAGATCTTCTATTTTTACGACATTGCAATGAGGAACCGGCGAGGAGGTGATTTTCGCCAGATTGTAGCGATCTGTGGCGAATTTGAGCCAGATATATTTCGATCGGCGAATTTCGGCGAAGTTCATTGAAATACCAGCGGCGATTTCTCAGCGAAATTTTGGCGAATTAGTGGCGAATTTCCGGCGAATTTGTGGCGATTTTCCGGTGAATTTGTGGCGATTTTCCGGCGAATTTGTGGCGATTTTATGGCGAATTCTCGGCGAATTTATGGCGATTTTATGGCAAATTCTAGGCGATTTCTGGCAAACTTTCCGGCGAATTTTTGACGATTTTTGAGGAGGTTTTGGCGAATTTTGGCGAACTTGTAAAAATTCGCCGTAAATTCGCCAGAAATTCGCCGGTGAATTTCGGCGAATAATTTGGACAAGGCCCCTTACCCCATGACTTCAGAACAATGTTGATCATTGTCTTGCTTGTTCACATTAGTTCTGCTATGTGACAAGAGTTATTTGTTGAGCAATCCATCTTTTAGAGCTGGACTTTGACACTGTTTAGATCAGATACTCAGCCCTCATTTTTACAACTTTAGTTGACAGTGACTTAGCACATGATCGTTTCGTCTGCTTGAGCATAAATTAAACCTAGTTTTGTCGGGCGATAAAAAGCATGATATCTAAATAAATTGTGGGTGAAAATGTAAAATAATTGAATATAATGACTGCTGAATCATCAAGGATGGACAGCAAGAGCTTGAAATCGAAAAACAAGCTGTGAAAAGAGTTAAAATTTGTCATATTCGTAATGTTGCGTTTACTGTACAATTCATCCTAGCTTCAATATTTCGAAAAGAAGGTCGACTCGATTCAAAGGTTATTTTTACCAAATTGGTTTGAACCCGTCGCTTACAGAGCTTATGAACAAATTGTGCTGAATCTTTTCTATGAATGTGTGAAGTTTCATTACCAGAAGTATTAAGGTAGCAGGAAGGGGTGGGCATTTGTGGTTTCTGATTGTAGGTCTTTCATTGTAGCAATGCGAAAATGTAAGCAAGTTTGGTTCGGTCCATCATAACATTGAGTGACTCAACCACTCTCTTGATTACAGTGGCCGCCTCAGCGCCACTACGCGGGGCCTAATGATATTAGGCTAAGTAGCTTCGCAACATATGCACCACTCTGGGAAAACTTAATGTGGAAGTATGATCATTAGCATAATCTATTCTTATCTCCAGCTCGAGGTAATCTTGCGCAGTGTTTCTTCCGCCCAGATACATTGTGGTGGAAAACATCTAGGTCTAGTACAATGAATGCCTGGCTTGCGCGAGACTAATAAGTGAAGAAGGTCTGGCTGCGCGAGACTACTGTGATAAAAATGACTATTGCAGAGATTCAGTGATGTAGGCATATACTTTTTACAATTAAAAATGCTCTCAAAAGACGATAAGGAATGATAATTTATCAACATTTCCTCCGATATTTTGCCGCTACGCGGCGCGTTGGGTCCTTGCGTCAAGGCTTGAAATAACTTTTTTTGGACCTGGAGCAATTTTGCTTTTCAGCAGCTTCATTTGATTAGCAACTTGAGAATTTGGGGAGGAATTTTTTGCAAATGTTTATAAATTTTGCTGCTGAAGGGCTGACATTTCTATACCTGATGAGAGAAATAAAGAAATATTTGTCTAACATGATTTTCTTTATCTTAACTAATATCTCAAAAACATCAATCAACTTGGCAACTCTCTTCATCCCCAACTCATTTCGAAGGCTAAAACCCTAATAATGAATTTTTAATGTACAGAAAATCGTCATTTGGGAAATAATAAACATTCTCAAACGTGGTCACCTTGTGTGAGAATACATAATTATAAGGTCATGTGGGTCCTGCCTCCCATTTGGACCAACATAATGAAATCTAAGTGATGACATAAGTTGGGCGCTCTCCAAAGTCACTTTGCCGAATATACATATCTTCCCATCACCAACAAACTTGCATACACAAATCTAGCAATTGTCAACAGCTTTTCGCAGTTTTAATTTTGACTTCGGGCGTTCGACTCGAAAGTTCGAATTATTCGGTCGCATGTTGCGATATGAAACCGCTTATTTCGAGCCTTGCGTATCATAATTAATTTCAGAAATGGCTTAAAATATAAAATTTGTCACTAACCCAAAATCAATCTGGTCGAAATTAAAAGGTCGAAACCACTACTAGCTTCCATGTTCGAAAGTCACTGTACATTATACATTGTGTTGGAGCGAATCACGCACTACGCGGCGATATTGGCGGCCAATTCTTACAGGGATGGAAATATATGTCAGTTCAGGGCAGGAAATTCAAACTAGGGTCAACTGGGTCAAACGACATTTTTGCTCAGTACCGCCAACTGGTGATATAAATCGAAACTAATCTATTTTATAAAAAAACTTCTATACAATGCAGACCTTTTCAACTTTATTTCAAGCTTCTATCAGCCGGAATAAAGCGACAAAAACTTGTTTTGTAATTTACGCTTTTTGCCCCCCTGGTGAGCTGAATTTGAGTCCAACCACACAAAGTTTTTCTGTCAGCAGCATTTCCTGTGCTGTTCATGTCAAATCCAAGATTTGAAGTGCCTATACGCAAGGGCCCAACGCGCCGCGTAGCGACAAAAAAGCAAAGCTGGCGAAACATTTATAACGGGTCACCGTCACTTTTATTGGACTTATAGCGCATTTACGGGGTTGCAACTATTTTGCTTTATAGTGTCACCAGGAAAGAAAAGCATGCGACCTAACGCCGATCTATTTGTATAAAGTGATAATTGGAAGGTATATAGTAGGAAATATCAATAAAATAATCATTCCATGTCGTCTTTTGAGGGCATTTTTGATTGTAAAAAATATATGTGTACGTCACCGGAGTCTCTGCAATGATAATTTCATCACAGCAGTCTCGCGCAAGTAGAAGTTCTTTACCTATTAGTTCTTCACTTATTAGTCTGGGACAAAGCCAGACGTTTTCCATTACGATTTCACTATGATGTTTGACCAGAAGGAGCAGTGCGCGAGATATGCTAATGAGCAGACTTCCCTCGCTTGAGTTTCGGAAGAATGTTCCATATCGTGCTAAGCTGACCACTGCTGACCATGACAGGCGTGCATTGGACTGGTACAGGTTGGAACTGAACATTGAATATGCTGATGGTGACTCTTTCTGATGAGAAGTTGGTCGTGACTGATGCAGTATCATTGGACTTGTCCACAGCATCACTCAATCATTGCTCTCTGAGCTGGCTTGATTCTGTACTTTCCCAAATACTGAGACCAAATGCCTGTTGACTGTGCTTTAAGAGAGACTGGCGCCATGCCTAGTCTCTCTTAAAGCACAGTCAACAGACACCAACCCCCTCAGACTCAGAAACCACAAACGCCCAACCCTTCCTGCTACCTTAATACTTCTGGGTCTTATGGTTACAAAATGCCTGATTTTGTCTACAGACGGACGGATGGATGGATGGATGGATGGAAGGACGGACACCATTCGAATAATTATTGGACTTGCTCCACTGACTTTGTTAGCTGAGCTAAAAATGGTCTCAAGTTTCTTTTTATCATGGCCAGATATTTAAATGAAACAGCCAGGGCCCTTGTGGTCACCTGTCGATCTGGTGGTCACATTTAAAATCAGATTGGGATCAAAGTGGGTAGTTAAAGTAGGGGATGCATGTGACCACCTTCACACCACATATGATCAATACCAGAGCTCTAGTTTTGACCAAAATAGACTTACATGATTTTTAAAAATTTTGCCCCCTGGTGGCCACATTTGAGTTTGAGTAGGACTTGCCAAGAGGCATCTTTGTACAAGTTCAGAATGATCAAGGTCACATAAGAAAACGTGCAATGTTTCTTGAAATTATCAAAGTTGACCTGTACATCAATTCAAAAACCCGGGTATTATGTCATGTAATCTTACTAGTTGTACCTATGATAAATATTTGAAATGATCCAGCCTTTAGTGCAGGAAAAATAGCACTTTTTGTGTTTCGGGTTTTAACTGAAACACCCTTTTGACCAATCCATGAATCAAATTACATGGATATTTAGTCTCCGAGGTCATTTGACTTAGTGGTGCATATGCACATGATTTCAAGTCAGTAACACCAGCGGTGACGAAATGTGCCACGATGCCGTTAGCAAACTCTGACCTCTGTGACCTTGAAAATTGGGTCAAATCAAAAACCTCAAGTACCCATATGAGATGCGTCTCGTTCCAAATTTAATGATTCTAGCTAGCAGTGTTCATAAGATATAGCCAAAAATAGGTTTTCAAAGAGCGCCACCTATATGGCAGACAAGCAGTCAAATTGTGCTAATTTTCATCTTGAAAGAAGGTCTTGCCTAGGGCTACCCACCCACTAAGTATGAACCTTCTAGGTCAAGTGGTCAGCCCTTTTGGGATAGAGGTTATGTTCACCCAGGGATGGAGCCAAATATGCCATGGGCCTTTTTTAAATGGGCTCGTTCTCAAAAACTAAAAGAGATCACATCAAACTACTATTTGAAACATATAAGCAACTTTCTAAACTTCATTCAAAAATTTAAAACTCTGAAAAAATAATTGCTAACTAGAACTGAGATTTCACAGGAGCACCTGTGAATTCATGACTCCAGGGTTGTTTTGAGGGCGATATCGTAAGAGTTGGTCTTGAGTATGGGGACCTGAAGGTCCGTGTGAGGCACCTGGGGAGAGAAGACTAGTTGAACGATGGGATCTGACACAGACACTACTATTGATCTCATTATATGAATACCATTTAATTACAAACAAGTGAAAACAGATCATATCATATTCCTTGGCATAAATTAAAATAGGAGTGCGGGAACAAGGTTTTTTTAGCAGGAGGAAAGCGAGAACATTTTGCGCCGTCGTATTCCGATTTGACTGGTTAGTGGTGAAATCCGCTTTTAATTTTGCAAATTAACATATTCGTTTTTCTAGTTCTAACGTTGTCGGAATTAAAGATGCTTTCCCAATGCTTGACTGGTCTGGCAAGAGGCATTGCCAGGAAAACGTGACGTCATTTTGGCCATTCTTCTTACCGCACGCCCTCCCTCAGCGTAAAACTTCCTGACATGGTGTGAAGTGGGAGGGCGCACAATGGGAACCACACTGCCGCAATGTTAATAGTTTCTATTTATAGTATTCAGCGACAGAGATTTTAAGCACGGAAAAAGTAGATTAACTCGGCTAATCTCAATGGATTTTACCCAGGAATGTTTTCAAGGCGAGAGAAACATCTGATTTAAGTACTGCGCTTATTAGATTTCATGTTCATGCCGAAGATTGGCCTAAAACATGGACGAAAAGAGTGCATTATCGAGTGTTGGAGAGATCACGTGATTGGACGAGAAACCTGAGCGAAAACAATACTGACTCCAGCTCCCAGAGGGAGGAGCTGGAGTCATAATTAGATCAGATATAATCCCCACTCGGAATCATTTTCCCCACCAGTCACTCAAACCATCATCTCCTAAATCAATATCATCATCCCCACTTTCTGAATCATTCATAAACGCACCGCACCAGCTGGCTCATTCGCCGTAAAAGAGGACGACTGTCTTTTCACCATTATTGCTGCCACATGCCACGCCGCAATTCGCACCAAAATCCCGGGGAAAACCCAGGAAACCAGCCACAACAGATTCGCGAAACCATTAGCTTTAGTTTTATGAGCTATTAGGAGATGGCAGAAACAGGTAGTGTATCACTGTGTTGAAGGCATGATACGCGGAGCGTATCATACGGAAATAGTGTGGGAAATACATAACACGCCCTGCGTACCAAGCGTCTTGAAAGGGTTAAGAAACCTGCGACTCTTTTGTCAAAAGTTAACGACAGACTACGAAGACGCTGGACACCACGGTATATCATATAAGCTCTCCGGAAAGGTGAGTTAAAAAGGTGCCTCCACATTTTCATTCAAGTTCGCAACTTCCTTATTTCGTTTGCCAGTTGAGTGTTTTTTATCGCAAATCGGGACAATGGCAAAGACAGCAGAAACCCTGTGTATGATATGTGATGATTCCATGCTAGGAGAACCTACCATAAAAATGTTATCGAGTCACTCATTAGAGAGACAATCACACTTTTTAGGTTTCCACTTCTGCCCCTGGTGGCAAACTTAAGAATCAGATCGGACCGAAATTCATTGTCGGAGATCACCTGATTTAGAGAGTATTGTGTACCAAATTTCAAGTTCATAGCTTCAGCGGTTATGAAACATGCCATAGTTACCGACAAACGGCCAATTTACTCCATTTGACCTCTGCGACCTTGAAAATTAGGTCAAATCAAAAACTCATACGATATGTAATGAATCATTTCTAGGAGTACCTACCATAAAAATTTTAGCGAAAACGAGCCGCTTATAAGTGAGATATTGCCCTTTTTAGTCAGAGTCAGAGATCACCTTGACTGGGGCCAGTGGGGGGGGGGGGGGGTTATTTGTACAAAATTTCAAGTTCATAGTGAGCGAAAAATGTTGTTCATTAGAGAATTTTTTATTATTATGAGACCAAGCAAAATTAGAACTGGGATTTCACAGGAGCACCTGTGAATTCATGACTCCAGGATTGTTTTGAGAGCGATATCGTAAGAGTTGGCCTTGAGTATGGGGACCTGAAGGTCCGTGTGGGGCACCTGGGGAGAGAAGACTAGTTGAACGATGGGATCTGACACGGACACTACTATTGATCTCATTATATGAATGACCATGACCAGTTATATGGAGATCTCCAGCAGCTGCGCAGGACCACCGACTTTATAATAAAATCCAGACTGACTGTCTAAAACGTGGTGAACGAAAGAAGAAGAAGAAAATTATATGAATACCATTTAATTACAAACAAGTGAAAACAGACCACATCATATTCCTTGGCATAAATTAAAATAGGAGTGCGGGAACAAGTTTTTTTAGCAGGAGGAAAGCGAGAACATTTTGCGCCGTCGTATTCCGATTTGACTGGTTAGTGGTGAAATCTGCTTTTAATTTTGCAAATTAACCTCATTATTTGTTTCTCTAGTTCTAACGTTGTCTGAATTAAAGATGCTTTCCCAATGCTTGACTGGTCTGGCAAGAGGCATTGCCAGGAAAACGTGACGTCATTCTGGCCATTCTTCTTACCGCACGCCCTCCCTCTCCGTAAAACTTCCTGACATGGTGTGAAGTGGGAGGGCACACAATGGGAACCACACTGCCGCGATGTTAATAGTTTCTATTTATAGAATTCAGCGGCACAGATTTTAAACACGGAAAAAGTAGATTAACTCGGCTAATCTCAATGGATTTTACCCAGGAATGTTTTCAAGGCGAGAGAAACATCTGATTTAAGTACAGTACAACCTCTCTATTGCGGACATCCATGGGACTGGGCCAGGGTGTCCGCAATAGAGAGGTGTCCGCACTAAAGAGGTTATGCCAAATCGTCCGATAGGTGGATTTGAAGTTCCCGCCTTGCAGGTCTTTGTTTTCTCTGTGTCGACATATAGCGTAGAAACTTTAAACCTGTTGGCTGATCAGTATTGCTTGTGATGTTGCGTTGAATGACGTGAGCTACTTTGGAACTCAGAGCGTGAATAATCTCTTTAGTAAAAGGTGCCCCTTGTATTGCAAAATCTCCTCAACATGTCATAATGTGTGAAAAAACACCATAATTTCTGTCCATCAGCCACCTTTGATTAATAATTAATTTTTTTTAATTTCTTTACTAACGCATATTCGCCGCAACACTGACAAAACCGCTTGGATTTATGAGTGTCCATTGACACAATACATGCAATAGGCCTATGTGATTAGTTGAAAAGATGAGTAAACAAATGCCGCGGCTTAATTAGGATACAAAAACACAATGCCATGGGGTAATTACGTTGATTAATTACGCAAATATCACACTTGTCGGGCCTACTTGACTCTCCAAGCGCACGCGGGAAACCATTGTTTTTGCCTACTGTCCGTAATTGGGAGGGAATTGGGAGGGAATCGCCCTGTCCGCAATTCGGAATAGAGAGGTGTCCGCCATACAGAGGTTTTTGTTATTGGAAATGACTTAGAAAAAATCGGGACTGGCCGGACGTGTCCGTAATGTAGAGGTGTCCGCCTGGCAGAGGTGTCCACTGAGGGAGGTTCTACTGTACTGCGCTTATTAGATTTCATGTTCATGCCGAAGATTGGCCTAAAACGTGGACGAAAAGAATGCATTATCGAGTGTTGGAGAGGTCACGTGATTGTACGAGAAACCTGAGCGAAAACAATACTGACTCCAGCTCCCAGAGGGAGGAGCTGGAGTCATAACAAAGATCCATCAGATATGACTGATTGCTTTACAATAATCTGCAAAAAATGCCCCAATGATGTAATTTAGACCTTAATAATTTTCACAGTACCTTTAAAGATGCCAAATTCCTCATCAATCTGGAGAAGCTTGAAGGCACTTCTGGCTCTCCACCCCTCTTCCTTTGCCCGGCGATAATAAACATCACGCTTATCCTTGGAAGATTTTCCCATCACTCCAATTCTAAAAGCTGAAAGGTAAAGATCTAAAAATCAAAGCCTTATTCCTCAGGCAACCAGATATTTTAAGATACCACAATTTGTTTAAACCTTATTTGCCCTATATTAAAGGGAATTTCCCACGACCAACGATTTAGCCTACTTTTTACATTTTCTCAGGCGGTGAAATTGTACCTTCTCATTTCTTGTTTTTAAGTCTGGCACAAATCAGTTAGCTAGGTTGGGTCTCATGAACATGTCGACAATAGGGTAAAGATAGGGTTCTTTTATGGTGTTAATTTCAAGTTAGATTCTACAAAATCAAATGTTTTTATGACTTCATATTTTCAAAAGCTAGCCATCCAACTTTAGCAGTTTTAGCAGTTTTATCCCAAACGCAAATATAAGCAGTTCTATGCCTACCAGTATTTATCTTGGCTTATCCACATGTAGCAGTGAGTCAAGAACCTTACTTAGATGTGCCCGCAGGTCAAAGAGGTTTGTTAACTAGAGTCAATATAAGTCAGGAGATTAGCTCCTGGTTTTATCATACTTGTTTTTATGTGAAGTAACTTAGTTAGTTTAAGGCATATTGGTCAAATTGGATTTCTATAAAGTAGCTAGATTGGGTGAGGTGTGTGTTTTCTTAGCAACTGTTTAACCCAAGGCAGGCTTGGCCTGAAAGCCCAGTTATTTTCATATCGTTGATAGCTTACCCAAGAGATTACCATTATGTAACAACTCCAGCCAAGTAAGTTTGGTATCTAGCGAAGGTTGCCAAGGAGGCAAGTTGTGGCCTCAATTTGAGTACACTTGTCTGATTGGTTCTGGACACCCAAGGGGTTGACCTTAGGGGTTCCAAATAGGTCCTGAGTGGTCTCTTATTGGTCAAAGTCTTCATCAGAATATTCATCTGGGCGCACTATATAACCCAGGGCCTCAGCGGAAAAGGCACTTCTGGAATACTTTGACAATAAAAGACATCTTAACAACATATATCATCTCTTCATCTTGAACCTTTCAGGTAAGTGTAAACCTTTGTTAATTCACCTTTATATTCAATATCATCAGTTCACCTTTATATTCAATATCATCTAGTACTTGTAAGTAACTGAAGGAACAGCTCTCTTCAAGTTAGGTTAAATGTCTGGTAACCTGGCCTGATTAGACCTAATCTTTACTGACTTTAGTGAGGTCCTATCTTGTAACCTGTGTATCATTGACTTCTTGTAACCTGTGTATCATCATGACTTCTGGAATACTTTGACAATAAAAGACATCTTAACAACATATATCATCTCTTCATCTTGAACCTTTCAGTTAGACCCCACCCAACCCACATAAAAGTTCCATTCAGAAACTTGTATATGATTTGATATTGAAGTAATATTTTGATGGTGAAAAAATAAATGAAACGGCCAAGGGCCATTGTGCTCACCGTAAAGATATTTGGTGGTTAGGAATTCATCCTGGTAAAGAAATATTGCTACATGTCTAGTATATAGGTGTAACCAAAGTTGGTATTACTTGTGATGTATCCTTGATTGGAGTACCTAACATGAAAATATCATCGAAATCAAGTCACTAATAAGCGACATACTGCACTTCTTACCTTTCTTAGTTTTGGCCCCCTGGTGGCCAAGTGGAGAATAAGGTCGGATCGAAATTCGTTGTTTGAGGTAACATGACGTTGGGAGTCATGTGTACCAAATCTAAAGTTCATAGCCTTAGCAGTTAAGAATCGTGCCCTAGTTACACTCAAACAGCCAATTTAAACCATTTGACCTCTGTGACCTTGAAAATTAGGTCAAATCAAAAACCCATATGATATGTGATGTTTCCTTGCTAGGGGTACCTACATAAAAATTTCATCGAAAAACAAGTCACTAATAAGCAAGATATTGCACTTTTCCCTTTTTTAGTTTTTGCCCCCTGGTGGCCAGGTAATCAATCAGATCAAACCGAAAATCGCTGTCAGCGGTTACATGATGTAGAGAGTCATCAGTACTAAATTTCAAGTTCATAGCTTAGTGTTTAAGAAACGTGCCATAGTTACACTCAAGTCAAACGGCCAATTTAAGACACTTGACCCTCAGTGACCTTGAAACTTAGTTCAAATCAAAAACCTGTATGATATGTGATGTATCCTTACCAGGAGAACCTATCATAAAAATTTTATCGAAAAAGAGTCACTCATGAGAGAGATATCACACTTTTTAGGTTTCCACTTTTGGCCCCCTGGTGGCAAAGTCAAGCAAATCAGATCGGACCGAAATTCATTGTCAGAGGTCTCCTCTGACCTGAAGGGTCCTATGTACAAAGTTTCAAGTTCATAGCCCTTGCAGTTAAGAAATGTGCCACTGTTTTTGAAACAGAATACAGACGATGAGGGCGACGGACGGCAGACGCTGCGGTGTTGTATAGACTACCCTACGGTGAGTAAAAATGCGAGATATTGCACATCGAAAACGAGTCACTCATAAAAGAGGTATCACACTTTTTGGTATCACACTTTTAGGTTTCCACTTCTGGCCCTCTGGTGGCGACGTCAAGAATTAGACCAGACCGAAATTCAGTCTCCGAGGTCATTTGAACTATTGATACATATGTACAAGATTTCAAGTACGTAACACCAGCGGTGACGAAACGTGCTGCTATTACCTAACAGCGATGCCGATAGTGCACTTTGACCTATGTGACCTTGAAAAGTAGGTCAAATCAAAAACCCAGGTTACATTTCAAGCACCCTAATGAGATGCATCTACGGTGAAAATTTCATGATTCTAGCTAGCAGCGTTCACAAGATATAGCCAAAAAAAGGTTTTCAAAGAGCGTCACCTATATGACAGACAAGCAGTCAAATTGCACTACTTTTCATCTTGAAGAAAGGTCTTGCTTAGGGGTACCTACACACTAAGTATGAACCTTCTAGGTCAAGTGGTTAAGAAACGTGCGACTCTTTTGTCAAAAGTTAATGAAGGAGGACGACGACGGACGCCATGGTATCGTATAGGCTGCTCCCCTGGACGGTAAGCTAAAAAGGCTATCACTAGAGCTATCAGTTATTAAACCCTCTTTGTTTTTCATTCACATTTTCAGAAGGCATCAATATTTGTATATATATTATTGATTTCAGATATCAGCAGATTTCAACCGTTTCAGAGTTTGGACTTTAACAATTGTTTGTAATAAAGCAAGTTAAAATTGGCAAAAAAAAGACTAGGAAATGTCAAGAACAACATTCCCAATCAGGAAATTCTTGTATAAAGCACTAATGAAACGGCCAAGAGCCATTGTACTCACCATATAGATATTTGGTGGGTAGAAATTCATCCTGGTTAAGAAACATGCTACATGTATAGTATATAGGTCAAACAAAGGTCGGTATGACATGTGATGTATCGTTGCTCAGAGTACCTACCATAAAAATATCATCGAAAACAAGTAACTAAATATCATTGAAAACAAGTCGCTGATATGGTGTCCGAGGTTACATGACGTAGGGAGTTGTGTACCAAATTTCAAGTTCATAGCTTTAGTGGAAAAGGAACGTGCCATAGTTACACTAAAACGACCAATTTACGCTGTTTGACCTCTGTGACCTTGAAAAGCAGGTCAAATCAAAAACTTATATGATATGTAATGTATCCTTGCTAGGAGAACCTACCATAAATATTTTATTGAAAAGGAGTCACTCATTAGAGAGATATCACACTTGGTGGCCAAGTCGAGAATCAGACCGGACTGAAATTTAGGGTCAGAGGTCACCTGACATAGGGGGTCCTTTGTACAAAGTCTCAAGTTCATAGACTTAAGCCCGGTCTACACTAGCAACACTGAACAACTTCTATATACATTGTTTTGCTCTATCTCCAGAGGCTTTCTCTCTACAGGGTGGAGAAACATCCATTCTCAAAATCATGTTAAAACAAAGAAACCTACCAGCAGGTGAGGTAGCTAAAAATTAGAAGCTACCGGCAGTGAAAGGGTTAAGATACCACAACATGGGAAGGAATATGTCGGATCGGTGCGAGTAGTGGACGCAAACATTTTTACAACAGTAGTGTTGTGATCTGTGAATTATGTTGGACTATGTCTTTGGGCAATACTGGCCGCTTGGATAGCTGCTTCTTGTTTGCTTGTAGTTGCAGCGGTTGAAAGTATAGTGCAGTGGCGACAGGGGGATGAGAAACTTGAATATTTTATTGTTAGAACCACGTTTGCTGAGAAGTGCCAACTTTGAAGGCCTCTAGCTCCTAAATGGTGCAAGATATCGAAAAACGAGAACCACCGAAATGATCTGAAATCTTCTCCTCTCCATTTTGGTGCTTGTTGCGAAGCGATTGGACTTCCCAGTACCGAGCTACAGCCAGTTTCAGTGATGTGAAGTTCGTTTTTGAGATAGTAAATTTTCGATTTTTATCTATCATTCAAACTGCTGCAGAATGAACAATTTTCAACCAACAACCGAGACTCTTGCCACTTCGTGACAACATAGCAATCCATCCTGGGGTTAAAATTGTCCTAAAACCAAGTGAATACTGCTTTCCATTGAGAAAACGCATAAACCCTGTCGAAATAAATCATTACACATTTCGACACTTTGACACGCATCTTTTTCTAGTGAACATACAGACCTATATCATCGCTTATTGTGACGAACTCGGATATCAGTCCGCTAGAGAAACCCGGCCTGAGAACAACCCATTTACCGCCATTTCCTGGACACAGCACACCCTTGCCGTGCCAGGCTAATCATTCCACATTTTACAATGCTCCAATGGTTACCCTGGCCCCAAATGTTTAATCACTATTACAAGAAAATTGTAATACTTTATCCAGCAAAAATATCGCATTTTCTCTCAATACAAAATTTCAAAATGTTTAGAAATTGAGATTCCATTAAAAAGATCTGTCATATTCGGTCAAAATACCCTTTTTTGATAATTTTTGTCTGCACTATTTTGCGAAGGGCTACATACTTCGCGGCAGGCGATTTGGATATTGCCTGTTCACTCAGTCTGCAGCCAATCAATAAGCAGCCTGAGATTTGAATTTGTTGTGATTTATTTGGCGTGCAAATTGCAGCAGACGGGCTAACCACGTGACATGGAGTCTGGAACATGTATAGATCAAGCCTGCTGATTTACAATCATTAACATTCAATTGTAGAAAGAATAAGGCGGCGCCGTCAGCCTGAATATACATACTCCGGATGCTAATTTTTGAGTTACGCTCCGCCTCTGACAAGTTGTAAAAACGTCAGGAAATGGCGATCGCACGCTGACATTTAGCGAAAATTACCAACTTCCATCGGTGATTATGAAATAATAACACAACGACACTGAGAGATACAGAAGTATGTATCTAATAAGAGTCTTAGTTACGTGATACGCATGAGATATTTGATTGTCTGTGGTTTTGTTGGGTGCAATAAGTGATTTTATTGGGGCATGTTTTCGTGTGTGTGGTCACGTATACAGAATAGTGTTTTGCATAGCATTCCCGATCGGCCGAAGCCGTTGAGCTGAAACAAATCAATTCACCGCCTACACTTTTACTCCGATTTTGCTGAAAATTGGTGACAGAGAGGCTTGATGTATTCCGCACAATTCATAGGAAGCGAATTTTGAAAAAAATGATTAAAAATGTTTTTTTCTAAGTAACAAGAGGCCCAATGGCCTGGCACTCAGCTGAGTTAATATCATTAATATCTTCCCGGTGTTTAGTTCATTATGCATGAAAATGGCATGCTCCATGGTATTTGATATCCTTTTGCGTTCACTACGGTACCAATGTTTTTGGTTGACATAATTATGCCACTGTTTATTCCTCAATCCTGACCATAATTCGGGTGAAATCATCGTATGAAAATATTTACCGAAACATGAAGTTTATGCCATGAATGCGGATACTCATTGTCATAGCCTCGTTTACAAGTACAAAGTATTTTCCCCCGAATATTCAAAACTGCTTGGCTCCTTGCCAGATAAATAACATGTGACTATACACAAAATAGAAAACTTTGATGGAAATTGTAAATCATTTTTTTATCTATCAGGGGAAACAAGCTGATGATGATCAAATAAATCATTCATGAGAAATCGTTTTGTTGCTGAAGCTTGCATGACGAAGTTAATGCTAAACCTTTTCTTGTGCTACTGCGCCACCGTAGTTTTCTATTTAGACCAGCGATGACGTCATTTCTGGTGATTCCCTACGTTGTCCAATGAGCGCTTTTTAAAATGTGCCATTTGGTATTGTACGGTATGCAATGTATTTTTTAAGCGCTGCCAGTTGCCGAACAGAATGCCGTAGCTCCCTCAATTTCCAATCAATTTTCATGGGAGTGACATTATTGTATTGCTTAGAATGTCTACTTTTTACTCATGAAAGAATCGTAGAACTAAAACTTAATAGGCGAACAGAATCATGCCGATTCACTGCACATACTGTGGGAAATCTCCACTTCAAAATACATCGGCGATGTCATCGCGAACAGAGCATGCACTTCCGATATCGTTTTCACAGAAATGTGGCCAAATTTTCAAGAACTAATTTCTGAAAGTAGTCCCTAAAGACCTTATGACTACCACTGAAACGAACTAGTGATAATATCGCCTACCAGACTACTTTTTAAGAAGAAAATTGGGTACTTGAGTGTCATTGAGCTCCAAGATTATTGCACATGGCGTAAACAACATGCCGCCATTTTGTCTCCGCTTCGGTATTTCGTACGCCGCTTATAATGCACCTTCTCAATTAAAACCAACATAATAAGGCCTTACATCGTTGATTGAATAGGAACACCACACAAAACACAATAAAGTGGGGGTACAATCGATTACGAAGCTGAAGTGAACAGTGATTTATTCCTGGAGCTACTGCTTTTGTTGTGTAGCTGCCATGTTTTGAGAACTGGCAAATAGGAGACTTCATTGATGGCTGACGTCATCGGGCGGGAATTTGAATCAGCAGAAATAATTAAAAGGCAGGTAGCGCCCTCTCCTGTTAAAATTTTGAACTTTTTCTCAATAAAATAGATTTTCAAGAATTTTATCTTAATATTAGAGCATATTTCGACTAATTCTGCTGCTCCTAGGCCGATATAGGCCAGTTTCCTTCATGCACTCTCGCTCGCAGGAAGTAGGTCGAATGGCGACAAATTTTGTTTTGAAAGTAGAGTTTGACCAGAAGTATCCAGAAATGCAAAATTGAAGTCTCTAGGTCTTACGGTTACAAAATGTGCACCATGGGTTTAACGGATGGACGGACGGACGCCACTGAACAACTTATTTGACAAGCTCGGCTGACTTAGTCAGCTGAGCTAAAAATGGCCGTTGCTAGGCATATGCTGCAACAGACATATCCACGGAAAAACTGACAATAAGGGTCTGCACTGCGTTAGCGACGACCCAAAAATACTTATGACATGCAACACGAAGTCCTGCACTAAGGCCCCATAAAACAAATTGTTAGTTTATCATCCCCGCTCGCATCAAAAAATATTTAATTTTTTAATTTCCAATTTCAATCACTAAATTCGCGCCTTCAGCAGGTCAGAATTATTTCATTATATATTTAGTTGCGGTTCCGATTAAATTCCCTTTCCAATGACACCAAGTACGTCCACTTTGGTTCATTTTATCAGCTATTATTCACTTCTGAATGAAGAAACTCGCCCAAGCGTGGATGCTGGCCAGCGGCATGCCGAACAGACGTGGACTGATTTGGCGCCAAAACGCTACACTCACCAAACATTGTATTGCATGCCAAATCACCATTGACACAACAGATTTTTCAGTGGAAGTTTACATATATAATTTGAAGAGTCTTGGCCAATTAATGAGAAAACGTGCCACCTTTGCTGAAATTTTAGAGTTCGACCTCTGTGACTTTTGAATGTAGGTCAAATCAAAAACCCGTATATTATGTCATGTAGTCTCATCAGAAGTATTGACAGTAAAAATGTCATTGTTCTGCCTATAAGCTTTTCATGAGATATTGACAAAATAAGGTTTTCAAAGATCGCCGCCTGGAGCCCACAAAGTAGTTCGAATGGCGATGAATTTTTTTGTGTCAAGTCACGTTGTCATAAGAAATCCCCACACCAAGTTTGATCTTTCTCGACTCAATAGTGAGCAAACGTTCCCCTATTGTTGACGGGCGACAGCCGCACGGATGGACAGACGACGGACATGACGTGATGACATAAGCTCACCCATGTGAGCTAAAAACTATCACAACATCCTTGAAATGTTTTTTTTATCAACACATAACAAGAAGGCTTTTCAGTCCATGTTACAAGCAGCGCACTATAAACACTGGATCAGTGTGTGGACGATCAAACTGTGGCAGAGGGACTATGTGAGAATTTCAACAGGTGCTTGTAAAATTCAACATTACGGACTGAAGACCGTTACACACTGGCCACCTGGCGGGAGCGTAGGAACAACGTGAATAACAGAAGTTAGTCGTTGATTCTCAAACATGGAATAATTTATTGAATTAAATCTACTTGTCCATACTAATGCAACATATGAATATGTATTAGGTTCACTGGTAGCCGCCAATAGGAACATCCTGTGCCATCTCAGGCTCTGTTATGTAATTCTACATGTACCAGGTGAACCAAGGGGTACTTGGTGTAAGGAGATGAGCCTTGGCGCTGGTCGAGTATAGACTGAGCAGAGGAAGCAAGAGGAAATTAAGAATATAAAGGATATATATCGCGTTGTCATTGAGTTGGAACCTGGAGGTCGAAAGCCAACACATTACACTAACAATCCAATTTGTGTAATTTATGACTAAAACAGACAAATTATATTCTTAAATTAATTTTTGACTGAAACAGACACCTCATACTCTTCAATTTTTGCATTGTTAAAACACTAAAACTTATTCCTAGCCAGAGATTCTGATTTTCCAAAATTCTGGTCAAGGATTACAAGAATCGATTTGAAGTTGCGAGTTGGAATTTCATAACCTCTATTTCCAGGGGTCAATGCGCTCCCCACTTCCGGTGCTCCTCTTAACACTTCCGGTGCTCCTCTTCCGGTGCTCTTCTGGACACATCCAAAAATAAAAGCTGTGATTAGTTACTGAATACTAAATATCGATGACGTCACTCGCTATCACCTGTCATTTTTCTCATGAGCATATGATGATGAACACATTAAATTTTAAGTTTGCTTCTGGTAATCATATGAACAGCAATCCAAACCTCATATGGGTCTATTCTCGCTCTTGACCATTAGTTCTAATTACTGCGTTAATTTTCCCAATGTGGCAAACAAACAATAAATATTTCGGCACTGAAATATTTTATACGACACTAACTAGAATATCAATGACAAATATTTACCTACCATCTGCTGCATGATTATTGTGAATTAACTGCACCAAATACTTGTCATCATGATTAAATGACAGCAACGTAGATTTGTATGGTGGTATTATTTTGAGCAGTCGGCAAAATATTTATATACATATATATCCAAATAATTCAATGGCACTTGAAATGGCTGCATTAGGCCTTCTAGAATTGACAACGGTGTCTTGTTATACTTCCTTCAAGAAGCCATGCAAGCTGTATCCAGGTCATTTCCTTATGATCACATAACTTTATCGGTTAAGAAACGTGCCATAGTTACACTCAAACAGACAATTTACGCCATTTGACCTCAGTAACCTTGAAAATTAGGTCAAATCAAAAAATAGTCATTCATACTGAGATATCACACGTTTTAGGATTCCATTTCTGGCCCCAGGCGGCCAAGTCAAGAATCAAATTGGACTGAAATTCATTGTCAGATGCTACGGGGTCATCCCAATTTGTAAAACAATCGCATCCTCTATGCTATGACTCCACTTATGTAATATAATTCTTTGTATAAATAACAAATTAAACTGTTATCTACTACATCAGCCTCAGGTACTTCATGTACACAATCAAATTACCCTTCAAGAAACCACTATCGGACAAGCTTGTAAAACCTGTAAGCGTTATGGCCAAACAACTCCTATCTCCAAACCATTCCTAATTTTAGCCATAAGCCAATGTCAAAACCTGGTCATCTTGCCATAGTCAGATAGTTGGTAGTGCAATTGTTGGAGCTAACATAGCCCACGCTTTCTCTAAAACATCGTAAACACCTGTGTAAGCTGATGGTACAAGGTAGATAACATCTCGAGCTTGGACTTCCAGTCCACGATAACCTTGGGAAACCCTAACTATTCAGAATCACAGGAACGAGCAATGACGCACACTCTACGGGTTTGAAGATCCGTTCGTTCGGTATTTATTGATTTTGATATCTAAATACGGGTACGTTTTTAGAACGAACAGCTCTCAACGAAGTAGCAGCAATAGTCTTAACTCCGCTCCCGAGCGTAACAGTCAGCTTCCGAGCAGAGCTTATCATCTAGCCTCAGGGCAATAGTTTCAACTCCGCTTCCGAGCGTAACAATCAGTCAGCTTCAGAGCAGTGACTATATTCTAGCTTCAGGGCTAAACATTTTATCAATTCGTCGTGGAAGTAAGCTCACACCAGTATTGTGATATCATCTGTTATAAAATCTGCGAAACTGAATATTCTTGTGTGGACATCAGTGACTAGCATGACCTAACAATTCGTTTCTTGTTTGTGGTGTTATTAACTTGCATTCAACGACTTCCTCTCGTCTCGGCCTTTCTGATTCCCGACCTCTTGATTAGCCATTCGAGTGTCCCTACCATTTGCTACAGTTCCGGACAACATCATACGGAGGACAGTAGGACACGCCCCGGTGCCACACGCTTTACGACCCGTGACATAGTGGAGTGAGAGGAAGTGAGGGTCTAATCTAAACAGGACTTGGTAAATATTGACATTGTTTTCTTTTAAAATGGATGAAATACAGGTGCAACTTGATCAAATAAGAGACAGAATGGATGACGCATTAATCGCTGCCATACCAGGAGGAGTAGAAAGTTTACGCCCTCGGTTTTTCTATGGACATAGCTCTGAAAACCCGGAGGAATTTTTAACTAAATTCCAGGATTTTATGATTGCCGCTCAAATAAGGCCGATTAGATGGTGCCAGCAGTTTTGCCTATATTTGCACGGTCCAGCGTTCCAGTGGTACAGGGAATTGGACGAGGACTTGAGAGGGGACGGAAGTTTTGATGAAATCAAACATGTTTTCCTGGAAAGATTTAACAACGTACAAGCACAGTATGTGCAGAGGATGAGATTTCATGATTTCAGACAGAGTCCTAACCAACCATTGGACCAATTTCTCGACGCTTTTACTACTGCTTGTGCTCGCCTGAATGTCCCAGCAGAGGAACGCATAACCATGTTCATAAGGGCGTTAAAACCAAGGCTACAATCCGCTGTTGTGAGGCATCAGCCAGATACCCTGAATGATGCCATCGCCTTGGCCCGCACAGAGGAGGTGTTTTTGGAAATAGAAAGTGATGCCGCAACAGGCGATGGCGCCCTGACAGCATCCGTATTACAAGGTAACAATACGTCCATCCAAAAACGGCAAGAACTGGTATCACACGCCGAATTTGAATGAGAAAAGGCAGAAATTACTAGGAAGATCGAGGATATGACGCGTTCCTTGAAGACCGAGATTAGGGACTCTTTCAATAAAGTAATGGAGCAAACACCTCGAGCCCCACAATACAATTCGGAGACGTCAACGAGGCCTTTCTGCACTTATTGTAAGCACTTATTGTAAGCGTTCAGGACACTATCACGACCGTTGTTTCCACAACCCACAGCAGAACCAGGAAATGGACAGTGGCAGAAGACAGGACAAATACTGCAGGAATCATGGTAGTTGCAATCATACTGTATAGTACCCCCAGGTATATGGCACGGCTTAACCCGCCGGCCATGAGGGAATTCCTTCATGGCCCAGTGGTTGGCGCGTTGGCCCCAGAGTGGAAGTTAAGCAACGTTGAGCGCGGTCAACCTTTGGATCGGTGACCGGCGCGTATAATACATCTGGCAGACCTTCCCACGCGATGCGAGCTCTGGATTTGTAGTTCGGTACTGAGACGCATGAAGCGCTAAGTAGGATTGCGGACGATCCATCTCTCTCCGAAGGGGGGAATGATGTATAGTACCCGCCGGCCATGAGGGAAGTCCTTTATGGCCCAGTGGTTGGCGCGTTGGCCCCAGAGTGGAAGTTAAGCAAGGCCCCAGAGTGGAAGTCAACCTTTGGATCGGTGACCGGCGCGTACAATACACATACCACAGCAGAATGCTGACAAGCAGGAGTGTACGGAAGAAGAGGACCAGGCACCCATGGATTCGCCCCAAACTCTGGACCGAGTTCAGCCCCAGCCAGACAATGCGGAGCAGCAAACCAAATGGGAGGCAATTTCAACAGACAGTCAGGAAACCAGAAGAGCGGGACATACGAGGACAGGTCTATCGGTATGATCCAACCCGCTATGAAGACCACTACGGACAAGATTTACAGATGGATTTAACATGGCAAAATAAGGTAATAGGTTGTCAAGCAGAGACAGAATCGACAGAATCCTAAATGGAAGGCTGTCCACTTTAGCCAGTCAACATCCAAATGTATTTTCTGTATTACCTGTGCATGAATGTGTTATGAATTATGTTGATCAACCAATAGACAGTATTGACTATGAAATAGAACCAATAACAGAATTAAAATTGGCAGAAGTTACTGTTAGTGCGAATCCCATTGATAAGTGTGAGCAGAATATTGTACTCACGTATGTGAAAGAAAACGATTTAGAAGGTGTGCCGGCTGAGGACGAAGAAATACCGTATTTTGCTGCGTATAAAACGCACCGGGGTATAAAGCGCACCCATTGAGTCCGTAGACAAAATCCAGACATAAGGCGCACCTACGTATAACACGCAGTACATTTTACATACTACTGAGATGCCCCCTGCCTATCTTTCCTTCGTAAAAGCCTCGCTTTGATGTTAAATCATGGCGGCACACGATCAGCTGATTTATCGATTTGGATTTATCTCGCATCTACGCTCTGAATATTGCCGCTAAGGACCCTCAAAAACATTTATAGAAGTAACTGAAATGATAATGAGGATACTAATATGTATTGCGTACAGAACAGGCGAGTTAGCATCGGTGAACTATGCAAAGTGCATCGATATTCCCGATTTTTCTTTCGTGCAAAAATATAAAATGCGCCGACTTGGTTGTGAGCCAAAAAAGCCGTCAAAAGAAATGAGTTGATGAAAAAAATCTTGTGATCATTCGGTGGCTTCCTAGGGCTAGGCCATAGATAACACGCACCTTCGTATAACGCGCACCCCCCGATTTTAGGGCTTTCTTGGGTCAAAGAGCTGCACCTTATACGCAGCAAAATACGGTAGTTAAAATTCCAGTACTCAGCATACAAGTAATTACTGGTACATATGAAAATGGGTCCGACCCAATTCAGACAAAGTCTGATATTGGAGGTATGAGGAGTAAAATAATCCCGACTTAGGTCGAAGAAAGCCAATGGTGTAAGCATGTAGCCAGTGTGGTAACTCACCCAAATATCATGAATAATGAAAATAAGCCAAACGTAGACGTAAATCAACGTCCATCGATAATTCTAGTTAATTTGCCAAGCAACGCTGTCTCAGACGATTCAACTGACAAAAATGGCCAGGGCCATTGTGCTCACCTCATGTGGAGGAAAGATGGATAAAGAGCATGGTATTGTGTCATGTAGTGTTAGGTTTGATGTAGGTCCAAGCAATTACAATTTCCCCAAAATGGCCAATTTACAGTACATTCGACCTCTGTGACCTTGAAAAGTAGGTCAAACTAGTTTTGGGCAATTCGCCTAACAGCAAATTGCAGACCATATCTCTGGTGAAAGTATTTTGTCATGTTGAGAAATTAGGTTTGCACCAGGATATAACCAGATAACCTGAATAACCAGCTGAATTAGGTTGTGACAGTAGGTGCATCATAAATACTAGAATTAGCCATGGTTCTGGGACTGCAACAACTCAGCATGGATGGTCAGAATCCAGCAGACAACAAGCAAATGTAATCTGAATCTCAACATCTTTCGTATCTTTTGATGAGTTTTCTGGTCGAGTGAGGGAAACCAGTTGGCCATCTGATATGGCTGGTGGGGATGAAAGCTCCCAATGTTGGGACGACCAATAATACATTGCGTCTCCACAGTATTTATATTATAATACCTCCCTCCATGCACACATGGTTCTGCTGCCAATTTTTTCTTCAAATGATCTAGGTGTCAATCATGCACTTGTGGGTACTGGCACCACGTAGGTAACTTCTGATCTGATCTTAAGTGGCAGGTTTTTGGTGCTTTGTCCTGGTGCTCATTTTTAAGATGACAAAACACTATCACCAGGGATATGGTCTGCAATTGCTGTTAGGAAAGTCACAACCTGGGGACAAAAAATAAATGTGATTTAGACTTCGCATTCCTTTGAAGTGTAGGTTACGACATCCCAGGCCATTGATGCATGCATGGTCACAACATAGGGGCAACCGGGAATCATGGCAAGGATTTTTACAACCATTCTTTTGAGGTGTAGATTGTGATGCGAGGGAAGTGTCTTGATCTCTACATAAAATTCCTTCGACATGGTGCAACAAACCAGTCCAGTAGATATATACATGGTCATAGCATACAGCATCGAGACAACCAGTATGCAAGGTTACGGCCAGGCCCAAGGGGTATGACCGATCAGCATTTAGAGTAAAAACGTAACATGCAATAATATCTTTTTAAACTAACTGCCACAGTAGGTTTATTTATTCAGTCTTTTTGAAGTAAAAGTATTACAGTGAAAAAGAACGAAATACGGCTGGAATATTATACTGGTTTGTCTTCGGACGGCAAATTCAGCACTGCACCGATGTCAAGGTTAAGACGGTTATACGACTTTGCCTCATCAGCTCCTCGTGGTCAAGGCTCCTATATCCGTGACTGATGCGGTCGCAGAACAGAACAGATGCTGATCATCCCTGTCAGGCTGTAAAACAGAGCGAGGAAATATTTTAACTTCACCAGAAGTTTTATCATTCATTATTCAGACCAACAGACACTGTTACCTGCTAATAGTCTATGAATTTCATTGTCATAATTCAGAACAAACACTTATCACCTTTGCTGACAATATTTTCAGAAGGTGTGTATACATTCGTGTGTCCATTTACACTGCACGTGTATACGTGCTTTACTGTACATTTCTACAGGAGTGAGCAGGATGTACAGAAAAACGATCTCCAAAACTGTTGCTTTTAGCACTCGCGACACGTTAAGCGAGGTTTCAGCAATTATTTTCAGTGAAGGTATATCTCATGTGTAGAGTCTGGGTGATTTTGAGACATTCTTAGGTGTTTAAGGCGCACAGTTTGATGAAACTTGCCCGAATTCGTAATTTTTTTGATGAATGTATATCCGCCATTGCGGGGATCTGGAAACTTTTGGATGACAAGTTTGCCTCAAAAGATGGACGTGCTCCCTATAATCACCCAAACTAACAGCGAATATATATTCTTAAGATCCTTTTCTTGACCTCTGATGAGTTAATTTTGTCTGATGCAGTGTTTCAACACAAATTTGAGCGCGATTACAATCACGAAAAATTCACACTCACCCAGTCTAGAATGCCTACACGAAATGTCTGTTGGCTCTTCCATGTAGCTGGTATCCTCCCACCTGTTCAGGTCGGGACAGATCAACGTTGAGCAACTTGCCCAATCGGTAAAAACGCGGGTGGCAGTGCTATTACCGGAACGGTTCAGAACCGGCGATTTTCATCAAAAATCACCCGAAAACTAAAAATGTAAGCAACGGCTGAAAAAATAAAAGACACGTTGTTCGTTAGCAGGTTATGAAACGTAACCTAATCAAATTTCAGGTCGTTCCGTGCGGCAGTTTCGGAGATACGTGTCGAAAAGCACATCCCTCGGGTCCTGGCGATTGTTCTGGCGATCAACGAATTGACAAGATGACGATAAGAACTATGCCAGAGGTTAATTACTTTATGAAGAGGACTGTATATCTATATGGTACAAGCTATCATAAGATACCTACAATTCACTATAGCTGTAAATGCTTCAGCCTAGAGCCAGCGGCTCCGTACTAGTTTTACACACGATTGCGGTGTCTCTTCTCCGGCATCTACAACAGGCTATCCTCCGTCTCGTGTTTGATTGCAGACTTCGGTCTTCCAGCCCGGAACGTCAGTAGAAGGGCGTAGTAGATTATATATATATATCAAATTATTTTCCCACCAAGGGGAATATATCAATACAAGTTTTTTCCGCTAAGGGATATATACTAAAATGCTTCTCACAACTCAAAGCGTGCTACAACACAAACAGTCTGTAACATTGACTCAGGCTGACTGAAGCAATCCGACCGCTAGCTAGGACTATATAAATGACTTCGACTCAACCGGTTCTGCCCAGATGGCAACAGACTAGTCCTAACTAGCCGGCAGGTCGTAACAATAAACTAGCCAGTAAATTAAGAATACTATACCGCCACGGGTATTCTATAAACGGGGAGGGACGTCAACAGCAAGGCCTCGTCCTTCTCGATCTCTGCAGGGCGGATTCGTCCAAATCGTCAACACGGCTTCTGGCGTAAGCGGAGAGACAGTGATGGAATCACACCCACTGGCTTCTAACTATATAACTATCAAACAGTCACCTGAATTCAACATACACAGATTAAAACGTGGGTTAACACAACATCTTTTTAGTCCCAAAATACAACTGGGTTTTATATAATGGTTTTTTAGAAAAATCCGTTCGCACGGTCTATAATTATTAAAGTCTATATAACAGGTTCGAGTATGTCCAATAACACCAATGGACTAAAATACTAAACGATAACAATTCATTCTAACCGAGAATCAACAACATTACAGCCCATTCATCGAAAATAGGCCTAAAAGAGTGGAGTGGAAAGTTGCTCAGGTCGACCTGATCTACGCGAGCCTATTCGAAGCACCTGGTCCGCAAAGACCAGAATGCACCTTCAAACATTAATACACCCCCCTTTTAGACCCCTTCTCAAACTATAGAAAACCATGTCAATTAAATGCACAGATAGCTATACATTAGCGAGAGGAAGACACAAACTGGTGATACGTTTACAAACACAGCACGATACACACGGTCAGTGCATCGGCCGTATACAAATGTACGTAAAGCGTGAAAGGCTTCACACCGGTAAAATTATGGCATTTTCCATTCTATCGGTAAAGTACGGCGTGAATCAATCATAAAAACGTTACCACCATTTCAACGCTGCTTCAACCATTTCAACCATCTCGCTACGAACTTCTGGGCGTTGTCATCTATAGAATAGTACAGAACCGGCGGCGATCCTCACTCAATCGCGGACGGAGTCGAAGTGCTGTCTTGAACACACATGCCCATGGGTGTTACCTTAGTCTCGCCAACATCTTGCAAAATCTCGGTAAACAATTTTTTGGCGCGGAAATAATAATACAATAACGGGGTCAAACCGGGTCAAGAGAGAAGTCAGCTGATCGCAATAACAAACGATCACTGATCGTCACAACAGCGATCGGCTCAGTAAAAACAATAGACCATATCCACGGAGTTGTGGATATGGTCTAATCAAAGAAGACCCGGGTGACACATTGAATGGTTGTTAGAATTAGATGTACCTATGATATAAAATTGGTGCCAATCGGGCAAGTCATTACTAGGAATAATGGCATATTGAAGAATTTAGGATTTGGCCCCCTCCCTGGAGGCCAAATGGCAAATCAGATCGCACCAAACTACGGTACCTAAGATCACCTCACCAAGGGGTACATGTGTACTTAATTTGTGATCAATAGTCATTGCAGTTAAGAAACGTGCCATAGTTACGGTCTGACGGCCAATTTACGCCATTTGACCTCTGTGACCTTGACAAGAAGGTCAAATTAAAAACCTGTGTGACATATACTGTATGGTGGTTAGATGTACCCATGATATCAAATTGGTGGCAATCGGGCAAGAAGTTAAGGAATAATCACATTTTTAAGGTTTTTGGATTTTGCCCCCTGGTGGTCAAGTGGTGTATCATATTGGACCAAACTTCGGTCCCTGAGATCGCCTGACTAAGAGGTAAATGTGTACCAAATTTGGTATCAATAGTCATTGCAGTTTAGAAACGTGCCATTGTTACATCCTAACGGCCAATTTACACCATTTGACCTCTGTGACCTTGAAAAGTAGGTCAAATCAAAAACCCGTACGATATGTGATGTATCCTTGCTAGGAGTACCTACCATAAAAATGTTATGAAAATCAGACCACTATTAAACGAGCAATCAAACATTTTAACTTTGGACATTAAGATGCCCGCCTGGCACCCATATTGGCTATCACATTTGATAAAAAATCAAGGATTTAGTAGAGAGTACATAGATATACATCCAGATCAAATTTAGTTGCAATCCGATCATTAGTTTCGGAGTAATAGTACTGTGTTTATTTTTCAAGATGGCTGCCTGGCGGCCATATTTGATGTCCGAACGGCCGAAATTTTAGGGGTGGTATAGAGAATCCCCAGATACATGTCCACACTGGTTTAAAACCTTCTAGCTAAAATAGATAGGAAACATGCTACTATTCAGTGAATCAGCAAACTTTGACCTCTGTGACCTTGAAAAGGAGGTCAAATCAAAAACCCGGAGGATATATGATGCACCTTTGCTAGAAGTACCTACCATATTTTTTTCGAAATTTCCCGACTACTATTAAGGGAGATATTGCATATTTTCACTTTTAACGTTTGGCCCCCTGGTGGCCAAACCATGAAACAAATCGGACCGAAACTTGGTCTCCAAGGTGTCATTACATAAGGGTACATGTGTACCAAGTTTCAACTCAATAGCTCTAACAGTTACGAAACGTGCCCTGCTAACGGACGACGGACGACGACGACGACGACGACGACGACGACGGACGACGGACGCCACGGTATGGGATAAGCTCACCTCTGCTAAGAGGTGAGCTAAAAATGAACTAATTCCACGGCTTAGCCAGGTAACCCATTTGACTGAACTTTCACGGCACTTAGCCACATCTGAAAACATCAATCAGACCACAACGCCTGAGGAAAATCCACACGGCAAAACAGGTGTTGCAATTGAGGCATCAAACCAGAATGCTACACCAATAAGAGAAAATCCTGTCGATAAATTGATGCATTTTTCTAAGGCTCGTCCAAATGATACTATGTCTGACCTGGTGAACCAAGAAGAAGAAATCAGCGAGTTGCAGGAATATAGGACAAATTATGATAACCAATTGAATTGTAATAATCTTCAGCCCTTGGCTGCTGGTCAATTTAGTAAAACTGGGAATTATGTCGAGATTGAAATGTTTGGTACTACATGCCACGCCCTATGCGATAGCGGTGCATCAATCAGTCTGGTAGAACAATCCTTGTTAGCCGCGTTGGACCCACATCATTATAAAAGGCAGATATATCCGCCTTCGTTCACATCAGCCAGGTCTATTAGCGGTGAATCCATAGTATTAAACAGAATCATGATATTACCACTTCATATAGGTGAGCGAACCATCCACTCCCCCTTCTATTTGTGCAATAAAATGTCGGTGCCGGTAATCCTAGGTTATGATTTCTTGCAAAAGGAAAGGTGTTTAATAGACTTTAGCAAAAATCTGTTGACAATCAATGGTTCTGAAGGTGTGCCATTGATAACAATTCCAAGCCCAACACGCGTATATCGAGTAGTTCTGGATGCGGGTAAGGTATTGGCCCCTTTAGAGGTAACTGACCTTAAACTCCAGCTCAAAACGACGGTGAATTGACCTCTTACGGGAAGACTCGTACCAAAATGGAACGAATGAAAGAATTCCATATATTCTTGCCGTCCTCGCAACAAAAGTTACTCAGACGCAATAAATTAGTACAACTAGTAACAAACTTGACAAACGTACCAAAAATGTTGTACGCATGAACCCACGTGGCCAATTTCATCACTCAACCACGAGGATGCTTGAAATCAGATCACTCAGAACAGAGCAACTTGATTGACCTGGCAGCGCTCCATGCAGATACTCCTGATAACGTTGTCACAAATAACAACAATGAATCAAGTGATGGTGAAATCATAAACTTGAACCACGCCTTCGATCACGTCCAAGAAGGAGCGGATGAAGAAATTTTTAAAGAATTAAATGGGACACCAGGTTTCATGGAAGATAAGTACAAAAATGACGATGATTATCCAGCTGTATCATTAGAAGGGTCGGCTTTGAATGTAGAGCAGAAGGTTGATATGATGGAACTATCGAAACGCAACAAGGTTGGCTTTTGCAAACTGTGCTTCTGAGTTAACAACTACAAACCGTGTGTACCATACTATTAAAGTTACTGACAAAACTCCCTTTCGCCAAAAGCCGTACAAACAGAGCGTACACCAGTGTCGTGAGTTACAAAAGCATGTGGACGAGTTACTGTCCAAAGGTTAGCCTTCCAGATTGTTCATGAGCAAAGTTAAAACTTACAGTTTCAAAAGCAGGTGTATAAATATTCCAATTGCTTGAGTTTAACCATTATTTCTTACAGTATATTATTACCGCATCACGGGGTAATTCACTTACAACCGTAAATGTAACTAAACCAACTTTCCTTCCAACGTTGTACGAAACTCATTATTCTTTCTTTCCTTCTGACATTTAGGGTCACAATCATCGAATGCTCTTCGCCTATCTATAGTCGTACTTCCACCTATCAAATCCCCGTGTCTTTTGCGCTTACACCTATGAATTGCCGTGTCTAAATAGACCCGTGTGTCAAATCCCCGTGTCTATTAGCCCCATCGAGCTCGATGGGGCTAATCGGGGGCTAATTTAGACCCGTGTTCAACACGGGTTTTTTGATAGGTGGAATCTGAATAGCCCCGGCAATTGCAAGTTCTAAGACCCGGCGAGAGATGGCCCGGTGTAGTTGCCTCGGTATTGCGCACGCGAAATTTCCCTCCAACGGGAAAGAAACACAGGAGAGCTCCCTACCTACAGCGCACCTGTCGCCGGGGCTATTAACCATTATCTAACACCACTGATAGGTGTAAGTGCGCCCCGGGTTTTTTGACACACGGCGAAGACACGGGTCTTGAAATGAAATGGCCAGGGCCATTGTGCTCACCTCATGTGGAGGAAAGATGGATAAAGAGCATGGTATTGTGTCATGTAGTGTTAGGTTTGATGTAGGTCCAAGCAATTACAATTTCCCCAAAATGGCCAATTTACAGTACATTCGACCTCAGTGACCTTGAAAAGTAGGTCAAATCAAAGAAGATCCGGGTGACACACTGAATGGTTGTTAGAATTAGATGTACCTATGATATAAAATTGGTGCCAATCGGGCAAGTCATTACTAGGAATAATGGCATTTTGAAGAATTTAGGATTTGGCCCCCCTCCCTGGAGGCCAAACGGCAAATCAGATCGCACCAAACTTCGGTACCTGAGATCACCTGACCAAGGGATACATGTGTACTTAATTTGTGATCAATAGTCATTGCAGTTAAGAAACGTGCCATAGTTACGGCCTGACGGCGAATTTACGCCATTTGACCTCTGTGACCTTGACAAGAAGGTCAAATTAAAAACCTGTGTGACATATACTGTATGGTGGTTAGATGTACCCATGATATCAAATTGGTGGCAATCGGGCAAGAAGTTAAGGAATAATCACATTTTTAAGGTTTTTGGATTTTGCCCCCTGGTGGTCAAGTGGTGAATCATATTGGACCAAACTTCGGTCCCTGAGATCACCTGACTAAGGGGTAAATGTGTACCAAATTTGGTATCAATAGTCATTGCAGTTTAGAAACGTGCCGTCGTTACATCCTAACGGCCAATTTACACCATTTGACCTCTGTGACCTTGAAAAGGAGGTCAAATCAAAAACCCGGAGGATATATGATGCACCTTTGCTAGAAGTACCTACCATATTTTTTTCAAAATTTCCCGACTACTATTAAAGGAGATATTGCATATTTTCACTTTTAACGTTTGGCCCCCTGGTGGCCAAACCATGAAACGAATCAGACCGAAACTTGGTCTCCAAGGTGTCATTACATAAGGGTACATGTGTACCAAGTTTCAACTCAATAGCTCTAACAGTTACGAAACGTGCCCTGCTAACGGACGACGACGACGACGACGGACGACGGATGCCACGGTATGGGATAAGCTCACCTCTGCTAAGAGGTGAGCTAAAAACACGGGGTTTTATGATAGGTGGAACTACGACTTTTGGGTCCTGCCGCGACCTTGTGCGTCATTGTGAATCAGGAGGCCCGGTGCCGCACCACGTCCTGATCTACCAGGAGGGCCCGATATACTTTTATACAGAGGAACCAACCACACTAACGGCAGTTATCGAGAGGATGATAGCGGACATGCCTCCAGCAGTTCCCTATGGTTCGCTAATCGACACCTCAAGCTTCGCATTCCTCTACAAAAAAAGTAATAAATAAAAATAAAATAAATAAATATATAAATGTATAAAGAAAATAAATCAATTTTATAAAAAATGTTTGGGCCGAACATTAGCGGCAGAGGGGGATGTTACGGGGTCATCCCAATTTGTAAAACAATCGCATCCTCTATGCTATGACTCCACTTATGTAATATAATTCTTTGTATAAATAACAAATTAAACTGTTATCTACTACATCAGCCTCAGGTACTTCATGTACACAATCAAATTACCCTTCAAGAAACCACTATCGGACAAGCTTGTAAAACCTGTAAGCGTTATGGCCAAACAACTCCTATCTCCAAACCATTCCTAATTTTAGCCATAAGCCAATGTCAAAACCTGGTCATCTTGCCATAGTCAGATAGTTGGTAGTGCAATTGTTGGAGCTAACATAGCCCACGCTTTCTCTAAAACATCGTAAACACCTGTGTAAGCTGATGGTACAAGATAGATAACATCTCGAGCTTGGACTTCCAGACCACGATAACCTTGGGAAACCCTAACTATTCAGAATCACAGAAAAGTGCAATGACGCACACTCTAAGGGTTTGAAGATCCGTTCGTTCGGTATTTATTGATTTTGATACCTGAATAAGGGTATGTTTTTAGAACGAACAGCTCTCAACGAAGTAGCAGCAATAGTCTTAACTCCGCTCCCGAGCGTAACAGTCAGCTTCCGAGCAGAGCTTATCATCTAGCCTCAGGGCAATAGTTTCAACTCCGCTTCCGAGCGTAACAATCAGTCAGCTTCAGAGCAGTGACTATATTCTAGCTTCAGGGCTAAACATTTTATCAATTCGTCGTGGAAGTAAGCTCACACCAGTATTGTGATATCATCAGTTATAAAATCTGCGAAACTGAATATTCTTGTGTGGACATCAGTGACTAGCATGACCTAACAATTCGTTTCTTGTTTGTGGTGTTATTAACTTGCATTCAACGACTTCCTCTCGTCTCGGCGTATCTGGTTCCCGACCTCTTGATTAGCCATTCGAGTGTCCCTACCATTTGCTACAGTTCCGGACAACATCTTACGGAGGACAGGAGGACACGCCCCGGCCTCCACGCCTATTTGCGACCCGTGACATCAGATAAGGAATGATGAATACTGCCTTTAATTCACTGCTGATTCTATGTGAAGAGAATGTTAAATATATCTGTAAACCAACTCACCAAGTTGTCAACATAATCAGCCCCTCAGATTGGTAGAGAATTTTGCTAAATAATACAAAATTTGAGTGCTAAATAATCCAAATTTGAGGAGGCCCTGAAGACACTCATTTTTACACACACTTCAGCTCAGTGCAATGCATGGACTGACCCCAAAAACTGATGGGAGCTAATTGCTCAATTAAGTGTCAGAGTCATGTGACCCAAGCTCCCCACTTCATACACTCATTTTCATACACACTATAATCAGAGTCTTTCAATTTTATAAGACTCTGCTATAATCCAGTGCAATGCATTATCTAAGCCCCTTAAACAGTTGGAGTTAATGGATCAATTAGGTGTCATGTGACCAATAGTTCCCTACTTCATACATAGCAATATGGACAATAGATATCAGGATACCCATCAGAAAAGTGCCATAGTTACACTTCAAGGGCCAATTTATGCCAATTGACCTTTATGACCTTGAAAATTAGGTCAAATGGAAAACCTGTATGATATGTGATGTATCCTTGCAAGGAGAACCTACCATACAAATGTCATCGAAAACGAGTCACTCATGAGAGAGATATCACACTTTTTAGGTTTCCACTTATGGCCAAGTAAAGAATAAGATCGGACTGAAATTAACTGTCAGAGGTAACCTGACCTGAGGCCTCCTGTGTACAAAGTTTCAAGTTCATAGCTCTGGCGGTTAAGAAACGTGCCACTGTTTTTGAAACAGGATATAGATGACGACGGATGACAGACACAGCATTGTTGTTATGTATATTCGAAGGATTTCCGAAGTATTATTTCTAAAGAGTACTAATTTATAAAAGAACCCAAGTAAATTATTATGAGGCATTGAAATGATTTTAAATAAAATGAAAAGGCCAGGGGCCATTGTGCTCACCGGTATTTAGGTAACGACTTAATTGACAATGAATGTTTCTTGAGATATGACCGAGGAAGACTCTGAGGTACTACTAGTATCTGTATCCTAATCATAGGGCACTTCATATGCAGTTAAGAAACATGCCATAGTCAGGCCACCAAACAGGAAATTCACGGCATTTGACCTCTTTGACCTTGAAAAGTAGGTCAAATCAAAAACCTGTATAATATGTAATGTATCCTTGCTGGGAGTACCAACCATAACAACTTTATCGAATACGAATCACTTATGAGCGAGATATCACACTTTCTAGGTTTTCACTTTTTGCCCCCTGGTGTCCAAGTTGAGAAACAGATCAGACCAAAATTCAGTGTCAGAGGTAACCCGACCTAGGGGGTCTTGTGTACAAAGTTTCAAGCCCATAGCCCTAGCAGTTACGAAACGTGCCACAGTTACGCTCAAACTGCCAGTTTATGCCATTTGACCTCTAGTCTATGACCTTTAAAATAGGTCAAGTCGAAAACCCCTACGATATGTGATGTATCCTGGCTGGGAGTACCTACCATAAAAATGTCATCAAAAACAAATGTTGAAATCTCACGGTTTACATTTTCTGGTTCGTCGTCACCTCGAGCTTTTTCATGGGTTAGTTCAATACCTGGCAAATGGCAATGGCAATGTGCAAAAAGTATATCAAGCTATAAAACAGTACCTAAGTTTCAGAGGCCTGTAGTCAGACAAATCAATTTATGAACCTGAGGCCGATAGGCTTGTTTCATTTTGTTCATTTTTATATTCAAGTATAAGGCTTCTTTATCTGTATTCACCCGGAGATAATTGCTCAATTTTACAATTATATGGTTGGCAGCAAATGGTTTTGGTCATAGTGAAAGTGCTGACATGTACTGCCTGAATAGACAGGTCATACGTCAAATATGCTACGTCACCGCCAGATTCTGGTGGTGACGAATGATGACGTACCGGTAAACAGGGTCTAGTGGTGCAGCTGTTTTTAATGCTTATGCCAACTCGGCCCATCCCCATCTCGGGCCACCAATTTTGACCGCTTGTACACCACTCGGTCCAACTATGATGGGCACTGTGATATGACCGACAAGTAGGATACTAACACTAACACCAAGAGGTTCAGCAACATGAGGTACATTTGTTCACTTTTCGCATAACGCCCCTGGTGGCTAAACGAGTAATGATATCTGGCAGCGATTCGGTTTCTGGTGAGGAGCAGTCACCCTGGAATGGGGTCGGTTCAAAACCTGGCACTGGCACTCTGGCACTGGCACTGGCACTAGCCCAAAGGTGATTTCTGGTCTGCAGACTAGATTTTGCTAACAAATCGTCATACGATTATCGGATGACCATGATTATATATTTTCAGACATAAAAACACGTTGATATTAAGCATAGATCTGAATCATAGGGATCATAACCCATGCCTGATCACAGTAGGCCTAGTTCGGACACAAATATTGGCCCAAATGTTTACCGGTTGTCCTCTTCCAATTGAAACAACATGATCTCCAGAGCTAGAGATCCATGCACAATCCTTTGTAAAATGTCAGGCAATGCACATGGCATAAGGGATTGAAGCAACTTTTGCACTACGGACACAATAAGCTGCAATCCTCATTAGTTTTCACCAATTGCATTTTATGGGACAGAACACCTACATATATATATCTTGTTGAATTTTCTTGCAAAAACGCTACCAGTGCCAGTGCCAGAGTGCCAGAGCCAGGTTATAAACCGACCACCTGGAATGTGTACCAAGTTTGAATACAGTAAATTCAGCAGTTATGAAACATACCACCCATGTCTTACAATGGCTTACTGGACTTTGCGCAATATTTCGCCCAAAAAGTATTCTACGCAACGGTCCCTAGCTGACTTTTCCTATTCATAATACACAGCCTGTCCATCCTAGATCGTGGTTACATGGGGAGTAATCGTTGTAAAATTAGGCCAAACGCAAAGACAGTTAACCCAGGTACCACTATGTTTACGACGCGAACAAGCCGTGTAAGTCATTATCAGCATTTTTTTTCATTGAACATTTGCGGGTACAGCGTCACAGGGAGCAGCATTGAACGGTAAACAGGTTCACATCATATTCAGACAACGGCTTGTAACGGCCATACAGGAAACGATTCGTATCAACAAAACTACAGGCCGTATCGTCTGTTTCATGTTTTTTTGCATTATGCCCCCTGGTGCCAAACAAAGAATAATTTTGAAACGAAATTTGGTGTGAATTTGTAAACAAAGTTTTAAGTCCAGACCTCAAGCGGTTACGGGTACACACTACATTTATTATCAAATTGCTAAGGCCATTCAAAATAAATTTTTAGATTTACGTCACTCAGATCTGAAAAAATTGGTGGGGAGGAGAATTTGTTTTTTACTTTTTGACATTTTGAAATTTTGAAATTTCATGTACATGTATAAAATGGACAAAATAAAGATATGCTAAACAGACTATCTTTAGTATTAATTTGAACTATGAGCCAATCATGCCAATGATGATGGCAACTACAAACACGAGAAATTACATAGCTGTCACAGCAGTCAGCTTTAAACTCAACAATTCAGCAGTAGTCCGAGTATTAACACACTATGAGGCAACTCTATTCGATCGTTAGTCCCAGTACGCTATCTTTCCAAGTTCATAACTCAGTTCATATTGTTCTAATCTCTTTGTCAAAGATATCATTTTGAAGCTTAGGACTATACTAATTGACTGAAACGCAAATTCGCGGCATCCGTGTCCTCCTCAGTTCGAAAAAGATGAAAGAACCTTCCACTCTAGTCTATTCCCGCAATGCGGCGTCGGTATACTATTGCGTACTACATCTAACGGGAGTTGGATATTTTGGCTAGTAAATGGTCATATAAGCACTGTACCGAAGCTATTCCTCTGAGGAGTTGTGCCAGTTTGGCCATAAAAAAGGTTTCCAATGGGCTTCAAGACCGAACTAATACAAAAAAAAACGTTTTTTTTACAATTTAGCAAAAAACAAAAAAATATTGGGACGGAGGCAAAAACCGGGGCGGGCGGTAACGTAAATCTAAAAATTAATTTTGAATGGCCCAATGCATTAAAAAGTTGAATTGGTCAAGTTTAGCGCCCCATAGATTTTTCCCAGACGTGCCGATGAAAATCAATTTCCGGCAGATAATACAGCCCGGGGTTGGATCTTCAAACCATAGACATTTTGTTGTGGGCTGACCGTGATAATTACCAGGTTGGGGGTCATCTTCGACCATTTGTGACCGGTGAATCGACTTTTCAGCCAACTTAGGGGTTAATTAGGGGTTAATTAACCCCTAAGGGTTAATTTGGCCATTGGGACCACAAAACTTAGGCTCCTAAACTGAAATGTCGTCATCGTTTTCTTCTAATGGAAAGGAATTCATGGTTTTGATTTTTAAAAACACGTATTCATAATGGAGAACACATCCATACTGGTGACTGACACCATGTATCGAACTTGACGTACCGGGGTAAAACATAATGGTCACTCCCCCATTTCGCTTGTTTCCCCATTTCGCTCGTTTTTCGTTGCGCAAAGTCCAGTAAGCCTCTTACAACTGCTGGACGACAGATGACGACACGCTATTGGTAAAAGTACACAAATGTTTATGCCATGCAAGCTGAAATGTTGCATGTTGTCCAGTTACCCTTCGTGCTCACTCACAATCTCCACATCTCTTTCATCGACCGTCTGCGAAAATAAATTTTGGCAAGAGTCAGGTTTTATATCAATCAAATCACCAACAGCATTCAAAATATCATGAAAATTAAAAGGCATGGACAACTTCAAGTAAATTGCTTTAGAATAAGCTTGTATATTTTTACTTTTATGCCCTAGTAAACAAACGTTGCCTGTGAAAAGAGTTGTTTCAAAAGGGCCGAAATTTATTTTGGCATGGTGTCTATAGACCTTTTACACCGTGGGAGGAAGTCATTGCGGGCCAAAACAAATATTGGCACAACGAACAAAAAATCATGTGGTGTGAGACTGCGATCATGCAGTCTTTTGATTGCTGCTTGTTTGTTGTGGTCTTCAGTGGCTTCCTCTCCCTTGTGTGAGGGCCAACAACAAATTTCAGCCATTTTGAAACAACGCTTTTCACAGGCAACGCCTGTTTACCATAGCATAAAAGTACAAATATACAAGCTTTATTCAAGCAATTCACTTGAAGTTGTCCATGTCTTTCAATGTTCATATTTTGAATGCCTTTGAATGCTTTATTCAAGCGATTCACTTGAAGTTGTCCATGTCTTTCAATGTTCATATTTTGAATGCCTTTGGTGATGATTTAATTTAACACATGACTTCTATGTCATGGTAAACTTACGCTGCCTGTGAAAAGGCCTTTTCAAAATGGCCGATATTCATTTTCGCATACGGACTATCGCCAAATAGCACATCAGCATCCAGTATAAAGTACAATAAATAGACTAGGCCCTAGTGAGGAGGTAATCATGTTGAATGTTGAATGTTTATGAGTTCATAAGAGTGATGAAATAGGGCCTAGTTAATTTCACTAAATATATGCGACTTTTAGAGGATTAAAATTGTCCAAGGCAAAAATAGGTTATGTCTCATTGTCTGATGATGGATTAGTCATTCGCGTCTAATGCATGCTGGTTTGCTTCATACCTTCAACAGCGACAGGTATCTGTTTCAGTAAATGGTTGTGTGTCAGATAGTGTCGAGCTGAGGTACGGTGTCCCGCAAGGCTCAGTTTTGGGGCCGATCCTGTTCACTATATACACGCTTCCCCTTGGTGACCTGATCCGTGAGAAGAGGATCACCTTTGAGATGTACGCTGATGATAATCAGCTGATGGACAGCTTTCGCTGTGGTGACAAGGAGGACGGTGCTCAGGTACTCTCTCACGCAGAGGACTGCATCAGTGACATTGGAGATTGGTTAATGGACAATAAACTTGCTCTAAACGCACCTAAGACCGACATGGCAAACTTTGTGTCCTCCAGAAGGTCTGGCTCTATTTCGTCCATTGTGGTTGACGGTCAGGACATTCATGAATCGGATTGTGTGAAGGACTTGGGCGTTTGGCTGGATAAAAATATGACCATGAAGAAACAGGTCTCCTCCATCTGCAGGGCAGCTAGTGCAAGCCTTTACAACATCGGTCGTGTAAGAAAGTACCTCGATCAAGCTAGCGCAGAGCGTTTGGTTTGTGCATTGGTCAGCTCCCGGTTAGATTGCAATAATGGCATTCTGCATGGTCTCCATGAAAGTACCATTGCTCCACTCCAGCGTATTCAGAACTGGGCTGCCAGGATTGTCCTCCGTCTTAGGAAATCTGCGCACATAACCCCTGCCCTTCGGCAATTGCACTGGCTCCCTGTTAGGTCAAGGATCGAGTACAAAATACAAGATCTCGCTGACTGCTTATAAGATCTATAGCGGTCTTGCACCACAATATTTCGATGGGTTTTTGAGTGCTGCACCTGGCCGACGAGAGACGCGGTATTCTGGGCTTGATCGGGTCTCCGTCAAAAGAACCCGAACTCGGCTAGGCGACCGGAGTCTCTCGTCTTGTGCACCTGTTCTTTGGAACGCCCTCCCTGGCCACGTCAAGGCATGCCAAAATATCACCAGTTTCAAACTTCAGCTAAAGACGTGGCTTTTTAAGAAGCACTTCTCTGAATGATGTTTTCGGTTTTGAACGGGGTGGCACCTTGATCAGGCTCATGGAAAGGCGCCGCCTATAAATGCTTTTCATTCATTCATGCGGTCAATAAATACATACCAGTACTACACAATCGATTTCCGGATAAATCAAAACACACATTTATTTATAACTGCAGGATGATATAATCACATTTGTCTAGCAATGTTTTTGATGTATTGCATAGCATATCGTTCATTGTACGCGAAAAAAATGTACATAATGTAGGCCCACAGAAAACATGCATTATACACCTTTTCAGAAATGGGGCGCCGAGTGTCCGAAATAGTGATGTCATAAGGGTAAACAGGCCTTATGGTGGAGGGACAACGGAGGTAGTCATGGTTGACCAACACATTTGACTGCTTTAATGACGGAAAAGGGGAAAAAGTTAGTTCCAATGCAAGCCACCAATTTCAGGAAGCATGTATACCTAGCCGACCACAAGCGACCCGGTGTAGAAGTTTAAGATGTCCCAGGATAAAATGTCCGGAAACAAAGGATTCTATTATGCGCTTCAATCTCTGAGCTATTGACGGTCAGGGTCTCTAGACTATAGAACCATATTGCAGAATACAATAGGGCCGGCACTTTTTCTAGGGGGGGGGGGACACTTTTTCCAGGGGGGGGGACACTTTTTACTTTTACACCGGCACAATGCGGCACAATGAGGCATGCCAAGCCTGGTGAACCGCAAAGATTTGCTTAGCCGTGCGGTCGCCTGCCAAGTGGCAAGTTTCGAAAGTTTCCATCGCCCTCACAAATATCATTGTCAGTGAAGACTCACTGATCTTTACATAAAATACAAACTTGGCCGTACAAACCTCAGGAGATCAATCAAGTTATTACAGTGCACAACTTCTCTCGAAACGTGGCACATCCCATAATATTTATTCTAATTTCCTCACAATGACGGTGTTTGTTTAAGGAATTAATACCGAGCTGGCGGTCATTGGTTGTATAATCAAGACCGCTCGGGTAGACCGAAAATGCAGTCCAAAACCCGAGGCGCTTCGCCGAGGGTTTTGGACGTAATTTGAGGTCTACCCGAGCGGTCTTGATTATACAACCAATGACCGACAGCGAGGTATTAATTTCTATTCTAAAAGGTTTCAAAATTAAACAAATTAAATACGATTTGAAAGGTATATATGTTCCGTTTTCGTCAAAGAATGATCCAGCCTGGTGTCCGGAACTCCGCCATATTGTTGCTTGTGAAGATGACGTCACGCAGCAAGGGAATTCCCAGTCTGCTTGCTCGATTTCTACCATTTCCTCGTCTTTGACCTCTTCTGAATCCTGACTGACGACCTCGAAAGAGTCCTCGGGTATCCTCCCTACTTCACAAATCCCAATATATCGGGGAATACTTCAAAATCTCGTGTTCTTGACATTGTTTTGTGGGGCTGAGTCGTTGCTTCTTGGTGAAAATAATTCGTCTGCTAAAATTCAGAATTTTATACCTACCCAGGCGGTCATTGGTTACGATACCAAGACCGCTCCGATCAAAACGAGGCGTAATGTATTTTGTATTAAGACAATGATATACTGTGACTAAGGCCTTTTAGAATTAAGGAATTAATACCCAGCTGGCGGTCATTGGTTGTATAATCAAGACCGCTCGGGTAGACCGAAAATGCAGTCCAAAACCCGAGGCGCTTCGCCGAGGGTTTTGGACGTAATTTGAGGTCTACCCGAGCGGTCTTGATTATACAACCAATGACCGACAGCGAGGTATTAATTTCTATTCTAAAAGGTTTCAAAATTAAACAAATTAAATACGATTTGAAAGGTATATATGTTCCGTTTTCGTCAAAGAATGATCCAACCTGGTGTCCGGAACTCCGCCATATTGTTGCTTGTAAAGATGACGTCACGCAGCAAGGGAATTCCCAGTCTGCTTGCTCGATTTCTACCATTTCCTCGTCTTTGACCTCTTCTGAATCCTGACTGACGACCTCGAAAGAGTCCTCGGGTATCCTCCCTACTTCACAAATCCCAATATATCGGGGAATACTTCAAAATCTCGTGTTCTTGACATTGTTTTGTGGGGCTGAGTCGTTGCTTCTTGGTGAAAATAATTCGTCTGCTAAAATTCAGAATTTTATACCTACCCAGGCGGTCATTGGTTACGATACCAAGACCGCTCCGATCAAAACGAGGCGTAATGTATTTTGTATTAGAAACAATGATATACTGTGACTAAGGCCTTTTAGAATGAAGAACCATGAATGATCAATGAATATCCACCTTCATGTTCTGTCACCTGGCAATAGATATTGTAACTTATTAGTCACGTGGTCTACTGAGCGCTACTATTTTTGTGCAGAAATCCAGCTCTCAACGACCTGCGATCTGCTTTTACGGGCTTATTGTTGCATCATTTATTACCAGGTTAGGCTTTATTTGTTCTTTGATACACATAGTTTTGTCTCACATTGTGGCCGTTGACTGACTTTGAGCAGTTTTGTTGCCATTGATTTTAAAAGGCCAAATTTGGAGCTATTTTGGACGTTTCAGTGTGTTTTGTAAACAATTTCGCCAAAATGCTGTTAATCCCGAAAGTGATAGGCTAATTTGGTAGTGTTATGCCTTAACAGTCGCCGTGTCGTGTTTCGCCGAAATTGATTGTGTCCAAGGTATAAACAGTAGGTCGTAAAGTGGCCCTATCAACTTGTACGAAACTAACTGAACTAATAACATGAGAATCGGCGCTAGCTCACGGTATCTCGATCTAGGCTCGTTTGTGGCCTTTCTACACTCCGATGCCTACGTTTGCTTTGATGTGTAGAACGATTAGGGACGAGTTTACATGGTATCGGTCCCATGTACTATAACTTATAAGCCCCCCTTTAGGAGGGGCTCTTAAGATACACGTGTGTGTGGGAGTATATACTGATTTGATGAGAAATAAAGAGAGTAAATATTGTATATCCTACAAACAATTTTTTTTGGTATTTTTCTGAATTAAGTGTCAGTCCATGATACCACCATGCAGGATCATGCAAATGGTGGCAAGGTGGGGGGTCAACAGATCTAGTTGTAATTTCTACCACAGACCTGTCCTAGGGTACTATGAAGGCTGGTGGATTGGTTTCGAAAATAACCCCACAGTTTTGGGGTACGGCTGTTAACCATTTCCTACTCATTTTCCTTTTAAAAAAACATGCATTATCCCTCAAAATAGGCTAAGTCTTTTGTCAATTTTCGTGCATCAAACAGAATTATCACTAAACACCGCCTATTGAAATTGAAAGTACATGATCTGAGCTACCTTTTCATGCCTTTTGTTTTGCCCCAGGTACATTTTAATGACAGGTACAGTACGTCCCAAAAACAATGCAATCTCAAATTTCAGTAAAAAGGCAATTTTAACTCACCTTTAGCTCCAACACTGCAGTTTTTTAGGTGATGCCACTTCCAGGTAAGGGAGTCAGAATGCTGTTTTTTAATTTGCAAAAGAAAAAAATCCGGCCGCCCTTACGGTTTTCCGGTGAGGGGTCGAGTCGCGCCCTTCTCACTGGTGCCCATTTTTTGCCCATTCCCTCAGAAAACTGACGAAATACACATGCTTTCCAAATAAAATTACATTTTTAGATGTTAGTGTGGCCTTGATGTGAACTCAAGTTAATGATAAGGATTCAATGGTGATTAAATGGACCACCAATCTTGGTTCGCGAACCAATGCCGCACCATCGAAAATCCACCAAGCGCGCACACCACCGCTGCAGCTAGTTATAAAATCCGGCAACAGATGGCGCGCAAACAATAAATTGCTCTCCAAGCTCCCTGCATTGGAGGTAGAAATATCGTGCACTTACGCTATTTTAATGGCTCCCACAACACTGCACACTCATTGACAAAATGTTATTTCGACAAAAAATGTTGCGGTTGAATGTCAAAATTTCTGTCAGGATTTCCGCGCCAACTTTAGTTTGTTTGCAGAAAGCGCTATTTCGAAAGCGCCGCCTGTCGCCGAACCATCTAACTAGCTAATTGCCGATCCATTAGCGCGTACACCACGACAAAGCCGAGGTTTTAACAAGCCGGGCGAATTTTGACCATCGTTCGGCAATTTGTACCGGTGTAATGTTTTTGAGTGTTTCTGTTTTTAGCTCAGCTGACAAAGTCAGCAGAGCTAGTCAAATAGCTATTCAATTGGTGTCCGTCCTTCCATCCAGCCATCTGTAGACAAAGTTGGGCATTTTGTAATCATACAACCGAGGCACTTCAAATCCAGTCTTGCTTATAAACACCGCAGAAAATGTTGCTTACGGAAAAAAATTTGGGCGATTTGACTCAAATTCAGCTCCCCAGGGGGCAAAATGCGTAAATGAAAAAACGATTTTTTGACGCTCTATTCCAGCAGATAAAAGCTTGAAATAAAGTTGAAAAGGTCTTCATGATACAGAAGTTTTGATATAAAATAGATTAGTGTCGATTTATATCACCAGTTGGCGGTAGTGAGCAAAACTGTTGTTTGACCCCGGATGACCCCGCTTTAAATTTCCCGCCGAGGTTACCTAGAGAACTATCATCAAGAAAATGGCGGCGACCTTTTTATTTCTACCGGAGCGATGATTTGTAAGTGACAAATTTTCTTATTTAAGCCTTTACGGAAATGTATTTTGGTACGAAACTTCACACGTTTATAGAAAAGATCAACGAGAATGTGTTCAAATGCCCTCATAACGATGAGTTCAACGGAATTGGGTCAAAACAACCTTCGAATGGAGTCAACTTTCTTTGCGAAATTGAAGCGACGACCTCATTATTTATCGTAATTTATGCAGATCTGAGTCCAGCTGATGGGTGATGTTCTGATTTGTGTTCAAACTATTGGAAACTTCGGAAATTAGTTCTATTAATTCTACTATTCTGCAGGAGTATATTATAGCCATTGATGTTGACAGCTAAAAGCACGAAAACTTTGTTGTTGATCGTCGGGGCGGATTGATATGTGGTTGTGCGTCCAAGGTGATTAGGTCATTCAGTTAGTTTGAGAAAGATTATGATCATAAAGATGCGTGTTGTGTTATCATAACCGGAAAATAAGTTGAAGTTATTATTAGTACTACGATTCTTACATGAGTAAAAAGTAGACGTTTTAAGCAACACAATAATGTTACTTCCGTAAAAAAAACTGTCAATTCTCCTTACCACAGAAGCCAAGCCATTGCTGTTGTAGTGTTAAGTTATGCAGGGGCTTAATCAATTACCTGCACTCCCTGTGGGGTGAATAACATTACCTTTTGAACAGCTGGCTGTAGGGGGATGATTGGAACAGCCGGTATACCTGCTGACCTGCTGAACCCAGGTTAATGTTATTTTCAATCCACGATTGCAGGTCACCTGATTTTCGAGATTTCGCGGGAAATGAAATTGTAAACAAACGCATGTGTGCAGTTCAAATGTAAACAAAAATGTATTTTTGGTACTTTTGGTTGCTGGACTTGGGTTTTCCCGCAGTTAGGAGCTGGGGTCAAATTGGTGGTCAATTGTTTATGGGTGCTGTTTTAGTCAGAGGTAGCCCTTGATTATGAAGGGATTTTCAAATTAAGGTGACCATGGTCTTTTATGTGCTCACCCATGGAGGTATTAATACCTCCATGGCTCACCACAGCTTTCAATACTTGATGTATATGAAGAGGTGTGCGGAACCTGACATGGCCTTACCAAGGAGCTCCTCACGGTGCTGAACTTCTAGCTTGTCTGTCGACTAAGGCAAGGCATATTGACATTGCCTCATCATCTTTATCGGACCAATTGATATACTTTTATATGCACGCATACATCACGCCATTTCAGGGTCCGAGTCTGTAGACAATTGGTTTGATTAATTTGTCTCTTCGATATTGCTCCTTTATTGCATTAGATTTTCATCGCAATTCAATCTATTCAAGATGTAGCCAATTTGAACCTGTCTGCGCCAAGGATAGATCGACTCACTAGGGATATGCAGTAGAGCACAATGTCATGACACTTTGTATTGTAAATTCCAACCACCTGCAGGACAGGTCAATTTCTCTCAATAAAATTAATTTTGTTGACTCCTGTAATCTTTACCTTATTAAAAAAAAGACAGTGGTGTTAGTCCCAAACTGGTAATTTCTATTTATTTTGACCTCTGTTAAATCAGGATACCTCTCAATTACAGACAGCATTTTGTATCCTTGTGCTGTACAACCCAGCCTGGACATACCACAGTTGTCCATGGAGAAGTCTCATCCTCTCTGACACTTCTTTTCTGTAAAGCTACCGATACAACATACTGAACTTAAGGGATATATTCCGTTGCCTCCTGTAATATTTACATACCATGGCTGATTAGTTCAATCATATTTCATCCAGCTGGCAGCTCTGCATTGGAAATTTTAGTGGTATAACGTGTTCTCTTGACCTTCAAACAGTAGTATAAAGCCGATATTTACTACTTTACACTCTCAGTCCTATGTTATTAGGTCATCCAGCTGAGCGCCAGGCCCTTGGGCCTCTTGTTGAGTGTTTCCCCTCATTGTTTGGGAACGCTCAAAAATAGATTGACGAGTTTTTCTGTGTATCCCCCCTATTGAAAAGTCATGGTCTCTCCAGCTGCCTATTGTTTGGAAACCCTGAAACATGGGGAACAACCACAGATGTTACACCGGCAATTTGTACCGGTGTAGAAGTTTAAAATGTCCTAGGATAAAATGTCCGGGAACAAAGGATTCTATTATACGCTGAGCTATTGACGGTCATTGCCTCTATAGAACCATATGCCATAATCTGTCAGAATACAATAGGCCCGGACACTTTTTCTAGGGGGGGACACTTTTTACTTTTACACCGGCAATGGATTGCCGAACAAATTTGTCGCGGCAATGTGGTGGTGTACGTGCAATTGCTCCACCAATATTTCGTGGTGTACGCGCAACTAATGTGGTCATCTGAGGGATGTGGATTCATACTGGTTTTCTTCTTCTTCAGCGTTCGCTCTGCACTTGATAGGTGATTTTCTCCAGGGTGTATTCCTCTTCCAAGGCAGGACGAGCGTTCATGTGTAACAACACTACGGTTATGCACCAATTGGGTTTATTGGCCTCGTGAATCCGACTACGGCGAGAGGTCGAGTCCACGCAAGCTACTCATGTTTCTCACTTATCTTTAACCTGCCCTGGCATAAGTCGTACTTCCACCTATCAAATCCCCGTGTTTTTTGCGCTTACACCTATCAATTGCCGTGTCTAAATAGACCCGTGTGTCAAATCCCCGTGTCTATTAGCCCCATCGAGCTCGATGGGGCTAATCGAGGGCTAATTTAGACCCGTGTTCAACACGGGTTTTTTGATAGGTGGAAGCTGAATAGCCCCGGCAATTGCAAGTTCTAAGACCCGGCGACAGATGGCGCGGTGTAGTTGCCTCGGTATTGCGCATGCGTGAACATTGTAAACATTCCCGCGAAATTTCTCAGTCTGACAGTTCCCGAATAACACGATCGTTTTGACAGTTTTAACCTAATTCTCTTGCACAAAATGCCGCCTGAACGAAACCATTGGACGGAGGAGGAGTCACTGGCGCTTCTGACGATTTGGGAGCGTGAAGACATCCAAGCGCAACTGGAGGGGACCACGAAAGATGGGAAAGTTTACCGGAAAATAGCCAATGAGCTGGCCGGTGTGGATATTGAACGCACCAAGGATCAGGTGCAAGAAAAGATAAAACGATGGCGCCGGGATTATAAAAAGATCCAGGACAACAATGTGAAGTCGACCGGCCGAAAACGGTTGACCATGGATCATTACGAAAGGATCCATGCAGTCTTGGGCCATAAGCCGAGTTTTAACCCTGACCCAAGCATGATGTTCGAGGGTGGTCGTCGTCGTGAAGGTGCTGCTCGCCGTCAGCACTCGAAGTCAAAGAGACCCAGGTTTACCACCAGCCGCAATGATAAACATGTGATCAGCGACGACAGCGATAGTCAAGATGAGAGTGACAATGTTGACATGATCGATCCCCGTGCAGATCAGGACCACGTTCTTGAGGACGACGACAGATTGTCATCAGATATCAATGACTATGACCATCATCATGACCATGATGACGTCGATGATGAGCTTGTTTTCGATGGTGAGTAGCCAGTACAGTAGGCCCCCTAGGCCTACTCCCTAAAATAGGCTAGGCCTAGCCCATCTAGTGTCACGTCTGCCCTGCCCTACCAAGTACCGTAGGTCTAGGCCTACAGCATACCAAGGACTTACTGATGAGCCAGGGGCCCAGGGCCAGGGGCCTAATCTCTTCCACTTCCACACAACACAGATGCAGATTAGGGGGCTATTAGGGGGCTAGGCCTAGCCATTATATATATAATGTAGGCCTGCACATGAAATGTATTAAACCGACAAACTTATGATTTTTTCTCTTTTCAGGACTAGTGTCAGTGGTGCTGCCTGATCAACGCAAATCTAAGAAAAGGACCAGTAAACGTGCTGGCGATGCTACCTGCAGTACTGCTAGTGGTAGGACAGCAGCAACAGGTGGATGTACTCCAGAAGATCTAGTTATCGCGCCATGGTTCCCGGATGATAGGGCAACACCACCATCAAGGTCCTCCACTCCATCTTCCAGAATGTCTGAAGGAAGGATGAATGTCAGGAGTAACAGCTTGACACTTGAAACGACGACTGTGCCAGTGCCTTCAAGTACAAGTACTCCTAAGCCGAAGGCCCCTTCACCTTTGGGAGAAGCAGCTGTACATATAGGCAGAGGTTGGTAGATCCAAGACCATTGAGCATACATGTCCCGGTACTCAGGAGTCGGTCTGTTGGGTGGGTCGGGGTGGGGTGTCGCTGATGGGTGTGACAAAACAAATTAAAACAGCGTTTTTCTTAAAAAGTAATGTTTTCTTGACATTTATTATATATTCATTCTTTGAAAAATGCACAGGTTGAAATATTCACGTTGCTAACAGTCGTCATACAATATATTACAGGCAAAGGAAAGGGAAAAACTAAGAAAAAAACCCAAGAAAAACAAGAAAACAATGCAAGTGATGGTCTGATTAATGACACTGTTATGACAATGATGAATGCCATGATTCAATCTCAGAGGGAATCTGATGACAAGTTCATTGCAATGGAGAAAGAACGTCAAGAGCAAGAGCGGAGGGACCGGATGGCAGAGCAGATAACAGCTGCTGAGAGGGAAGAAAGACGGGCAAGAGAGGCCAGGGCTCATGAACTCAGAGTGCTAGAGCTCCTAACTTGTAGGAATTGTAACCAGGTACAGAATCAAGGGTATGGTATGCAACCACAGCAACGTGCCCAAGCAAGGCATACTCCAACTGCTCAAAGACCAAGCGTTTTTGAGACAATTTCTTCCATGACCTCGGTTCCCACCACCGAAAACACAGCTAACACTTCCAGCTTCCCTTCAATTACAAGTCTCAGCCCTTACATGTTCCCAGGTAACTAGTCGTTTTACAGAGGCATGTAGATTTCACAATACAGACCTGGAAAAAACTGTCTGGACCAGGTGACAGGTCACAAATACAGGTTTCAATTTAGAGTCACAAAACTGTCAAAAGTACACTCATGGTCAAAAGTAAATGGACACCAGTTTTTCTTGAATTTCTCAAAAACTAGGCTAAGCAGAAACATTCACATAACACCGATTGTAGCAAATGATCTTGGCTATTGAATAATACTAAAATTTTTAAAATCTGTTTAGTTTTGCCTTTGATAGGAGAAATTTGGTAAATGTCTCTTTTTCACTACTTCTTTATTAGCAGGAATTCACCAATAAAAATTACATCCTCATGTTCGACTCATGAAGGCCTTTCATAATATATCCAGTTTTTGAAATAATTCAAACTAGAAATGTGGTTTTTGGCCACTTTTTTTGTGCCTAGTCATTGTGAAACAGACAGATCACGATACAAGACAATTGGCATTCATTCACAACCACTTCACTTCATTTGGAGTTGACAATGGTTTAATGGGACTATGTCAAAGGTGTCTCCAGTGGGGTAAAAATCATTACCGTAAAAGTGGCCAAAAACCACATTTCTAGTTTGAATTATTTCAAAAACTGGATATATTATGAAAGGCCTTCACGAGTCGAACATGAGGATGTAATTTTTATTGGTGAATTCCTGCTAATAAAGAAGAAGTGAAAAAGAGACATTTACCAAATTTCTCCTATCAAAGGCAAAACTAAACAAATTTTTAAAATTTTAGCATTATTCAATAGCCAAGATCATTTGCTACAATCGGTGTTAGGTGAATGTGTCTGCTTAGCCTAGTTTTTGAGAAATTCAAGAAAAACTGGTGTCCATTTACTTTTGACCATGAGTGTACATGTAGCTCTGTATTGAATCAAGAATGATTTGATGACTCTCAACTGAAACAGGTGGTCCAGGAACTTCTTCCCAGGACTGTATACTTGTGCTTCATGCATATTCATCAAAAAGAAATACACTAGTCAAGGGCACATTGCATGGAGCACACGTGACATCTCAAGTCATGTTGGACTGAAGTGGTCCTTCAGGGCATTCCGAATTTGCACTGCATGTGCATCATCTCTGCGCTTGCAGACTTCATTATCATCATTTACCGGAACTTCGTCAAGCCATTTCTTTTTGAATCGCTCTTTGAAAGATTCACACAAGTTGTGGAGGAGTACACATGAGGCCACAATGTTGTTCATGTGACGAAGTTGCACATCACAACGCTTCAACAAAATTCTCCATCGGCCCTTCAACCTGCCATAGGCATTTTCCACAACCATTCGTGCCCTACTCAGCCGATAATTGAAGTGAGCCTGTTCTTTGGTAAGCCTCCCATTGTCTTGGTATGGTTTCATGCACCATGGCAACAACGGATAGGCACTGTCCCCCAGCAGAACCAATGGTACATCGGTGCCATTTATCCTCTCTATCCAGTCCGGGAACAGTTCATTATTCTCACCCCTTTCATAAATGTCAGACAATGCGAATACACGGGCATCATGAACACTTCCAGGGTGACCAAGGTTGATGTCAATAAATTTGTAATCAGCATCAACAGTACCCTGCAACACAATGCTGTAATACTGCTTCCGGCAGAAATAGTCGATTCTATTGTTCCTTGGTCCAATAATAGGAATATGGGAACCATCTACCGCTCCACAACACTGAGGGAAGCCCCACTTCACCTTAAACAGTTCCACAGTTCGTTTCAGTTCTGCTTCATTTGGAAGTCTAACGAATTCCCCAAAGAGAACATCCACAATTGCTCTGCAAGTGTCGTTGACAATTTTTACCACAGAACACTGAGCAACACCAAACAGGTGACCAATAGTTCTGCATCCGCTGTTTGTGGCCAGTCTCCATATCGTGATGGCCACTCTCTTCTCGGTGCTGATGGCTTTCCTCAGATGGGTGTCGGTTCTCTGGATGTACTCCCGTAAAGCATCACAGATGAACTGAAAAATGTGAAAAAAAGGGTTTAGTCAGATTTAACAAGTCAAAATGAAAATGCAAATCATGTAACAATCAAAGTATATTTTATATGTATAAATTGTTTTTAGATGTAGGATTGATTAAAGGTGCATAATCACATGACACCGCTTTTGACATGTTTGATTTTATTTAAAAAGTCTATTGTTGAAAATTGTGGCATTTTACTATTTTGATATTCTATTTTGCATGCATTGTAAATAGCCAGCCGTAATTCAGTTTCATTCTATTTTTGTATGTGACCATTTTAACAATTAATAAAGCATATCTTCTTCTAATAAATCATACACTGTAACTCAACTAGTCAATAAGTCATATCAATTCATAATTAGATACATGTATGTAGGCCTATGGTTTTAGCATGTTTAGTCAAGTTTCATAGCATAGTTTATCACAACAGATGATGCTTTTCAAGTAGTTTTACTTGTAAATTTCATTCTAATGTACCGATGTCTGCTGATGTTTGTGATTAGTTTCAATATTATACTGCTGATTATTTTAAATATCTACTTTTCTTTCTTGATATTGATAATGATAGAGGTTGTGCCTACTACCTAACAAACCAAACAGCGAGACCAACCATGTGCAACAGCGAAGTGGATGAGCATATGATGAGTGCAGTGCACATGGCATATGCATGGTCTGATGGTGCAGTGTCATGTTTGATACGTACGTTGTATGTCCCTTGTTTCATCCTGAAATTCTCATGCCAATCCTTTTCGGTCCATGTCTTAAGGACAATCTCTCGCCAGAACTCCCCTGACCTGGCTTTCACCCATATCCCTCGTTGAACGCGTACGTTCAGACCGCCAACATCGTCATAACCTGTCCGATTCATCAACAGCATCATCATTTGGAAGATCATCATCATGAAGTTCCGCAGTTTTCTTCGCCTGTACGCCATATACAACGACTTTCTACGTTTCGATGCCGTCGTTGAACATGGCAGGTTCTCCAAAGCACTGTTTTTTCGAGAAAGTATCGTCTTCACATAGAACAGAACGTTTTTTTCAACAGAAAATCGCATTTTAACTTCGGTTTGTTTTGGTCGCCATTAAACTCTAATGAATCTCGAAATTCCCCTCCAACGGGTAAGAAACACAGGAGAGCACCCTACCTACAGCGCACCTGTCGCCGGGGCTATTAACCATTATCTAACACCACTGATAGGTGTAAGTGCGCCCCGGGTTTTTTGACACACGGCGAAGACACGGGTCTTGAAAAAACACGGGGTTTTATGATAGGTGGAAGTACGACTATAGATACCAGATACAAAAAACCTCGGTTTTATAGAACTGTGAAGAGCCTGGAATTTTACTTCCTTAAAGCCGCGCTGGTTCATCAAGAAATAAAACCCTTGGTTCTCCCCAGGCGTTTTTGCGTGTCAGTTGCCCAGTTGTCAGTTGACGCTGCCCTTGACGCCTTCCTCCGCACTGTGTAGTGTCACCAAAACATCAAAATCAGTCATTTTCTGAGATGCTATCATAACCCTAGAACAGTCTCCGTATTAAAGCTTTTTGGTTGTTTTCCTGCAATGGTTCATATATGTTCCGTTCCGTTCCTCAAAGTACCATTATCCTGCTGGATATTGGTACTTTGCGAAATGGAACGGAACACGAGATTTTGATGAAAATCAATCAAACTCTCAAAGTTATCGTATTAACCACTAGGCTATGAAGCTCCCCGATTCATACTGGTGATAAACCATGCAATGGAAACTCCAGGCAATGTGGTCATCTGAGAGATAACGATGCTTAGCGGCGTTAAAGAAATGCAAGTCCGCCGGGAACCAAGGTCCTACGCCCATAGGGCCCCCATTCCTTAGGAAAGGTTGTCCTACCCGGACTTCCGTTCCTGGGCTACGATTCCTATATATGAAATGGCCAGGGCCATTGTGCTCACCTCATGTGGAGGAAAGATGGATAAAGAGCATGGTATTGTGTCATGTAGTGTTAGGTTTGATGTAGGTCCAAGCAATAACAATTTCCCCAAAATGGCCAATTTACAGTACATTCGACCTCTGTGACCTTGAAAAGTAGGTCAAATCAAAGAAGACCCGGGTGACACATTGAATGGTTGTTAGAATTAGATGTACCTATGATATAAAATTGGTGCCAATCGGGCAAGTCATTACTAGGAATAATGGCATTTTGAAGAATTTAGGATTTGGCCCTCTCCCTGGAGGCCAAACGGCAAATCAGATCGCACCAAACTTGGGTACCTGAGATCACCTGACCAAGGGGTACATGTGTACTTAATTTGTGATCAATAGTCATTGCAGTTAAGAAATGTGCCATAGTTACGGCCTGACGGCCAATTTACGCCATTTGACCTCTGTGACCTTGACAAGAAGGTCAAATTAAAAACCTGTGTGACATATACTGTATGGTGGTTAGATGTACCCATGATATCAAATTGGTGGCAATCGGGCAAGAAGTTAAGGAATAATCACATTTTTAAGGTTTTTGGATTTTGCCCCCTGGTGGTCAAGTGGTGAATCATATTGGACCAAACTTCGGTCCCTAAGATCACCTGACTAAGGGGTAAATGTGTACCAAATTTGGTATCAATAGTCATTGCAGTTTAGAAACGTGCCATCGTTACATCCTAACGGCCAATTTACACCATTTGACCTCTGTGACCTTGAAAAGGAGGTCAAATCAAAAACCCGGAGGATATATGATGCACCTTTGCCAGAAGTACCTACCATATTTTTTTCAAAATTTCCCGACTACTATTAAGGGAGATATTGCATATTTTCACTTTTAACGTTTGGCCCCCTGGTGGCCAAACCATGAAACGAATCGGACCGAAACTTGGTCTCCCAGGTGTCATTACATAAGGGTACATGTGTACCAAGTTTCAACTCAATAGCTCTAACAGTTACGAAACGTGCCCTGCTAACGGACGACGGACGACGACGGACGACGACGACGACGACGACGACGACGACGACGGACGACGGACGCCACGGTATGGGATAAGCTCACCTCTGCTAAGAGGTGAGCTAAAAAGGTAGGATTCTGGTTACTTGAGAACTCAGCTTTCTTTTACAGCAGTGACAGAAATTAAAGTCCCCTGAAACCAATGTCCGTACCCATTTATTACACACAATAGAATGTACTATGGCATATACATGTAATAGAACATGCGTTCAAATATCTAAGGTTTTGAGGTGTCGGCCAGCCAATCACACGTAGTGTAGTGGTCATGGTCCCTGCTTAGTAAGCAAGGATTGCAGGGTCGAGTCCTCCTTGGTCTACTCTTTTTCTTTTTTTCCTTGTCACCTCTTGCTTAATCGACTGCAATCATTCGACTGATTCTTCAATAAATGAATGGGTCGATCACATTCAAACCATGATCATCAGTCTAGCCTGCTTTCTAGACCTATAAAACGCACGTGGAAACTTGTATTGGCATTCATTCCTGCCGAGATGTCTACCGAAAGAACAGCTCATGACCCAAACGTTATGTTTCGCTAACTGCGGGACCATGCCTAGCCAGCTCATTGCAGTATCTCGAGGAAGCGGTCAATCCGCCGAGCAGCAAAGAACAATTTCAAGGTAAGCTGGATTCCTAGGAAAGCAGGTCTTGGGACTTGTAATCAGCGTCTTAGGTGGACTTTCTTTCCTAGGAATCTAACTCCCCCAGACCTTCTTTCCTAGGAATCTAAGACCCAAAGACCTTCTTTCCTAGAAATCCAAGATTTTGGACCTTCATTCATAAGGAGTCACGGCCCTAAGACATTGATTGCTAGTAACCTAAGTCCTAGGACTCCAGCTCCTAGTTGTCCAGGACCGTAGGACTTCGAATCCTAGGAGTTAGAGGCGGGCGGACTCCAGCTAGGTAGGACCTGGATTAACTTTTACACCGGTGATAAATCATCGAATGGCAACTCAAGTTGATGTGGTTATCTAAGCGATGTGGATTCATACTGGTGATAAACCAGTATGAATGGAGCTCAAGTTAATGTGGTGATAAATAATTCAGTGCAAGCTCAAGTTAATGTCGTCATCTGAAGGATTCATACCGGTGATAAACCATTCAATGGGAACTCAAGTTAATGTGATCATCTGAGGGATATGGATTCATGCTGGAGATAAACCATTCAATGTGTTTTCATTAACATCAAGCACGTGGCCTACAAATCACGGGTTTGGGAAAATGTAATGAGGAACCTGCACAACAAAACCTGCCAATAGGAGGCCCTGCAAGCAAGTGGACCACGGTTGTAATGAGAAAGCCATTTCTCGGGTCAATGATTTTTGAATATTTCATCCTTTAATTACTCTAGCACCAACAAATTAACTAAACTTAATTTTGATGGAAAATGCACTGGAAGTATACCTTTTAGTACTGGTACTGCCATCTGGATTTTTAGTTCTGCAGGTTCCTCATTGAATCAAGTTTTTGAAGCGGGAACACGCAGATTGTCCCCCTCCCTTCACCGACCAGTTGGTTCAATACCTGGCACTGGCGCGCTGGCACTGACACGCTGGCACTGGCACTGGCCCTGGCACAGTGATGCATCCAAAAATGGTCTGCAATTCACTGAGTCTCTACCAAGACCTCTCAAGTTGTGTCTTATGTTAATGATCCAAGGAGATCAAAAGGATGACATCATTAAACAAATGTGAAAACTCCAGATCTGCTTCAGGGCCTCCGATTCGCCAGCTTGACTGAATGTTCTCAATATAACACTCCCTATATATGAAATAGAAAAGTTTTTTTGTCTCGTGTATTTATAGAATGCTGTTATAGAATCTCTAAGTGAAACAAAAAATTAAATTTTGGGAGCTGAATCATATTTACGATACAAAAATAGAACTTTTTTACTCCAAGAATTTTCCGGTAAAACGCACCCATAAGGCTCGGTATAGAGTAACATGACTTTCGGACTTGATATCCCATGCTGTAGAATAAACTCCCTGTATGCAACACCTGTAAAGAGCCTGGGAACAAGGTACCCAATGAAGAATATGAAAGTAAACCTCGTTCACCTGCTGCATCAAGCACAGGTACGTCGGTCTACGTACATTCCATGCATGGCACCAAGCTGTGGCGTATGAATAAATTAATCAAAAATGACAACAAAATCACGTGGTGTACGGGAACGGAGCGACATAAAGTGACAACCTCATGCCATCTCATGATCTGTGGTATAGTCTCTGTAGGCTCCATATGTCCCTATGTTAGCATGTAAATGACATGTTGGAATAAATATTAGTGCAACAGACTTTATGAGTGACCAGCATTAGGTGTAGGCTGCAGCCCAGTGGCTGTGGTGAGGCTGTGTTATGTATTTTATATATATTCTTTATATTTTGTCTTTTAAAATTTGGATTTATTCAATTTGATGCTTACAATCAGATTTATTTTTTTTGAATTTATCTATGTCCCTGAAACACTGTATTTGCATTTTCTGGCAAAAAATATGTCAGTGCCAGTGCCAGCATGCCAAATATCAAACCAACCCTTCACCAATGGCTAAAAACCTGTGCCAAAATTTCACATGATGCTTAATAACGATTCAGTTGGCAGTTGAAGTTACTTGCCCCCAATGTAGTATGCTATAATAAAGAGATTATAAATCTGCAATAATAGGACAGTGTTTGCACTCCACCCCTAGCATGGGCCCTAACCAGGCGGCTTAACTGCAACGGTTCCGAAGTTGCATTATGATAATGAGCCAATTTCCAGGCAAAGTCAGACGGCGCACCTTACCGACTTTGCCTCCAAACGCCGTGAAAATTTAATCTAGGTACAGGAGATACCACTCGTCATGCAACAAAATCGATTCAGTAAAACTCAAAATTTCTGTAGGTTTCAGCAAAATGTCTCTTTGAAATGAATAGGAAGTTCATTGAAATGAAAAGAAAGTCCATGTAAAGTTGCTATTTTGCGAACAATTGCCTCTAACTATGCACTACGTCATGGGATATTCCACCCTCCAAGGCTCAAGCTGATTCGTTCATTTGACTTCGTTTGACTGGTTATTCAATGAAATGGTCCTGGGACCATGTGCTCACCTCGGGTAATGTAAATGTATGTCATTTGCAGTGGATATGGGTAGAACAGTTCTGGTCAATGATGTAAATTTTGCGATCTTAGAGGAAGTGGTATGGTCGTGCAGCTTTTATGTAGAAATCTTAGGCCAAAAAAAGTTAATGTTATGTTTCTGGTTTCATGGTCAACTGAAAATGGATGCGGTCATGCAGGTTTTTTTTCTGTGATGATAATCTTTATTACTTTTAGTAAACTCATTTGGCGATATCCAATCTCCTAACACAGAGGTAAAAAACTGCACAGATTAAGAAAGAATGAAAATACAATAAATACCTGCAACATCTGTCTGTAATATCTGTTTGTGGCCAAACAATGCTGAACATTGTATACAAATCAATGCACGCCTAGAGGGAAATTCTAACTATCAGTCATGCGTATAATAGGTAATTCAAATAAACGTCACGTGGGGCAAAGGTGCAGGATATCGTCTGCTTAGCTACTGAATGGGAAAATAAAAAGATATTGACATGCAAGGGTTTGAATTGACGCGGGCTGAAACCTGAAACATAACATTAACTTTTTTTGGCCTCATGGGCCGAGGGAGATGTATGGAAGGCGATAGTAGTAATGCGGCATAAATCATCTTATGATTAGACCAGTAGTTGTCAATTGCATCAACAGTATCCATGGTTCTGTTTGTGAAAACAAGATCAAGTTTTGAGTGATAGTCTGTAGTTTCTTTAGTAACTAGTTGGTTGAAACCGTACTCAGAAAGGATGTTGCAGAGCGTGAGTTTCTAACTTGTGGTTTATGGGCCCGCCAACATTGAATAATGCCCAAAGGAAAAAAAATTGGGAAAATTGTTTTATTTGTAATGAAGTCTCTGAATTCAGGAAAAAAAAGTACAGTCGTTTTTGTGAAGAAACATACTTTTCTCAGCACTGAACAACATTTTTCTGATCTGATAGATGTAAAATATGATGGTCCACGCATTTTTTTCTGTCCGACGTGATGACCTTAAAGACCCAAAATTTTAATGAAATTGCCAGGAGCCATTGTACTCACCGGATAGATAATTCATCCTGGTTAAGAAACATGCTACATGTATAGAATATAGGTCAAACCAAAGTCGGTACGACATGTGATGTATCCTTGCTAGGGGTATCTACCATAAAAATATCATCGAAAAACAAGTCACTAATAAGCAAGATATTGCACTTTATACCTTTTTTAGTTTTGGCCTCCTGGTGGCCAAGTCGGGAATCAGATCGGACCGAAAATCGCTGTCAGCGGTTATATGACAAAAGGAGTCATCTGTACTAAATTTCAAGTTCATAGCTTAGTGTTTAAGAAACATGCCATAAATACACCCAAACAGCCAATTTATGCCATTATTTTGACCTCTGTGACATTGAAAATTAGGTCAAATCAGAAACCCATATAATATGTGATGTATCCTTGCCAGGAGAACCAACCATAAAATTTTTATCGAAATTGAGTCACTCCTAGAAATATCACAATTTTTAGGTTTCCACTTCTGGCCCCCTGGTGGCCAAGTCAAGAATCAGATCGAACCGAAATTCATTTTCATAGGTCACCTGACCTGGGGGGGTTCTGTGTACAAAGTTTCAAGTTCATAGCTCTAGCGGTTTAGAAACGTGCCACTGCTTTTGAAACAGGATACAGACATCAACGACAAGAGACCATCGGTGTTGTATAGACTCCCCTACGGTGAGCCAAAAAGGTTACGGGGAGGAAATTTGTTTTGAATTTTTCTTTCGGCCCTCCGTACCTCGGGTAACTTTCAGGGTGCCTGTAAACCAAGAATATAATAACTGAGGCCTAAGCTTCAATATCTTGGCTAGTTTCACAGTTTTGATTCCATTGAATGATATTATTATTCTCGGCTCAAAAAGCTGGCACAAAAAAATTACCGGTACCCATCTAAGTATAGCATTTCGCTTATAAATTTGACTGAATTTCATGGAAAATCGTAGTGAGTAAAATAGATACATTGTCACATGAAAATTGGTTGACATCCAATCATTAGTTTAGGAATAATAAGATTTTATTGAATTTTCAAGATGGCCACCGACGGCCATATTGTTTCTGAGATTCAGGGTTATTGTAGAGTTGACATGTCATATGGAAATAAGTTGACATCAGTTTAACAGAGGAGCAATAGAATTTCGTTGAATTTTCAAGATGCCTAACTGGCGGCCATCATGCTCTACTATAGTTACACTCAAACGGCCAATTTACACCTTTAACCTCTGTGACCTTGAAAATTACATCAAATCAAAAACCCGTAAAATATGTGTTGTATCCTTCCTAGGAGTATCTACCATAAAAATTTCATCGAAAACAAGTGAAATGGCCAGGGTCATTGTGCTCATCTCATGTGGAGGAAAGATGGATGAAGAGTATGGTATTGTGTCATGTAGTGTTAGGTTTGATGTAGGTCCAACCAAGTACAATTTCCCCAAAATGGCCAATTTACAGTACATTTGACCTCTGTGACCTTGAAAAGTAGGTTAAATCAAAAAAGACCTGGGTGACACATTGAATGGTTGTTAGAATTAGATGTACCTATGATATAAAATTGGTGCCAATCGGGCAAGTAATTAAGGAATAATAGCATTTTGAAGAATTTTGGATTTGGCCCCCTCCCTGGAGGCCAAACGGCAAATCAGATCGAACCAAACTTCGGTACCTGAGATCACCTGACCAATGGGTACATATGTACTTAATTTGTGATCAATAGTCATTGCGGTTAAGAAACGTGCCATAGTTACGGCCTTACGACCAATTTACGCCATTTGACCTCTGTGACCTTGAAAAGTAGGTCAAAATAAAAACCTGTGTGACATATACTGTATGGTGATTAGATGTACCCATGATATCAAATTGGTGGCAATCGGGCAAGAAGTTAAGGAATAATCACATTTTTAAGGTTTTTGGATTTTGCCCCCTGGTGGTCAAGTGGTGAATCATATTGGACCGAACTTCGGTCCCTGAGATCACCTGACGAAGGGGTACATGTGTACCAAATTTGGTATCAATAGTCATTGCAGTTTAGAAACGTGCCATAGTTACATCCTAACGGCCAATTTACGCCATTTGACCTCTGTGACCTTGAAAAGTACGTCAAATCAAAAACCCGTATGATATGTTATGTATCCTTGCTAGGAGTACCTACCATAAAAGTTTTATTGAAAACGGATCATTAATAGGAGACATATCACACTTTTTATGTTTTCAGTTTTGGCCCCCTGGTGGCCAAGTCATGTAACAGACCGGACCGAAATTCAGTGTCAGAGTACCTCTGACCTAGGAGGTCATGTGTACAAAGTTTCAAGTTCATAGCACAAGCGGTTAAGAAACGTGCCACACAGGATACGGACGACGACGACGACGACGGACGCAGGGCTAGATCGTATAGACTCCCCTAACGGTGAGCCAATAAGCAAGTTATTGCACTTTTAACCTTTTTTAGTTTTGGCCCCCGTGTGAGAATAAGATCAGACCGAAATCCGTTGTCAGTGGTTATATGATGCAGGCAGTCATTTGTATTAAATTTCACGTTCATAGCTTTAGCGGTTAAGAAATGGCCATAGTTACACTCCAACTGCCAATTTACGCCATTTGACCTCTGTGACCTTGAAAATTAGGTCAAATCGAAAACCCGTATGATATGTGATGAATCCTTGCCAGGAGAACCTACCTTACAAATTTAATTGAAATCTAGTCACTCACAAGAGAGATATCACTCTTTTCAGGTTTCCACTTCTGGCCCCTTGGTGGCCAAGTCAAGAATCAGATCAGACCGAAATTCATTGTCAGAGGTCACCTGACCTGGGTGTCATGTGTACAAAGTTTCAAGTTCATAACCCTAGGGGTTAAGAAACGTGCTACTGTTTTTGAAACAGGATGTGGGCGAAGACAGACAGACACTCCAATGTTGTATAGACTCACCTACGGTGAGCAAAAAGTTTGAAATAAAATAGTCTTTTTGGAAGGGTTCTTTAAATGACCGATTACATAATGAAAAAATTATGCAATCACATTCCTGCTAAAATGCATGATTAGAAAACAAAATTCTGACATATGCTAAAAACTGCATTGAATTTGGTCCATTAGTTGGCGAAATATCGTATGAGGTAGGTGTTGATATTAATTATGAGCTAGTCTGTACATTTGTTCACTTTTCGTATGACGCCCCTGATGGCTAAACGAGTAATGATATCCGGCAGCGATTTGGTCTCTAGTGAGGAGCAGTCACCCTGGAATGTGTACCAAGTTTGAGTACAATACATGTAGCTTCAGCAGTAATGAAACGTACCATCCATGTCTTACAACTGCTGGACGACAGATGCCGATAAGCTATTGGTACCAAATGTTAATGGTATACAAATGTTTATGTCTTATAAGCTGAAATGTTGCATGTCGTCCCAGGCTTATTGTACTCGCTCAGAAGTGGACCTACAATCCCCACATCTCATTGCCAAATAGCACATGACCTTCACTTCTGGTATAAAGTATCATAGACTAGTGAGGAAGGAATCATGTCGAATGTTGAATGTTTATGAGTTGATAAAGAGTGATGTGATAGTTTATATTCGAAAAAATATGCGTCTTTTAGACGATTGAAATTGTCCAAAATTGTCCATGAATGAGTGAATTGCACCGAGTGCATGCCTACATACAATACATACACAATCGATTTCCGGATAAATCCAAACTCACATTTATTTATAACCGCAGGATGATATAATCACATTTGACTGCCATTTTTTTTATGTATTACGTGTCAGCATATTGTATGCGAGAAATATGTTGGCCCACACAAAACGTGCATAACTAGCTAAATGCACAACTCCGGCCGAGCGACCTGACATGCCCGGCTTGGTGAACAACACACTGAGTAGTGGAGTTTTCCAATAAAAACACCAGTTTTGTTGCAAGAAAGATTTAACACCAGTAACTCGATTGGACTATACGCAGGAGGTCGGGCAATAGGTGGCACGTGGCAGGGAATTCCGACTTGGCGGCGATTTTCCTCAATGGGGAATACCTTTTGAGACGTGCGACAAACTCATCAAAATATCAATTTCTACAAATCTGATGAAGCCAGAAAACAATAGGTACTTGCCGAGGTACTTTTCTACCAATCCTGTCATTTTGAAAGCTTTAGCTATTGTCTTTTGCGAGTTATCTGATAAAATTAGTAGATCGGTAGTTGTCAGGTAGACGGAGAAAAAAAGTGAGAATTCTTCAGTAAAACCATTAAACTACTGACTGAGTAGTCGGTAGTTCAATTAAATAAAACAAGAAAAAATGTAAATCCTTATATAAGGCATATAATGGTCATCACTTTCAAAGAGCTTTACATTTATTTCCCAGTCCATCCTAAAAGGGTGGACGCCGTTTGTATTTACTTGCAGTCCAGTTAAATAGAAATCTACTGAATACAAGTTTGTTTAAACTTAGTATTCATAATATTTGTAAATCAGTCTACACAACGGTAATCTTGAAATTTATATTTATTATATATTTCTGCAATTGGACATTTTAAAATCCAATTACAAATTCAACATTTTTGGCTCACCGTAGGGGAGTCTATACGATACCGCAGTGTCCGTCGTCCGTCGTCGTCCGTCGTCGTCGTCGTCGTCGTCGTCGTCGTCGTCGTCGTCGTCGTCGTCCGTCGTATCCTAGTTCAATGAAATGGCCAGGGCCATTGTGCTCACCTCATGTGGAGGAAAGATGGATAAAGAGCATGGTATTGTGTCATGTAGTGTTAGGTTTGATGTAGGTCCAAGCAATTACAATTTCCCCAAAATGGCCAATTTACAGTACATTCGACCTCTGTGACCTTGAAAAGTAGGTCAAATCAAAGAAGACCCGGGTGACACATTGAATGGTTGTTAGAATTAGATGTACCTATGATATAAAATTGGTGCCAATCGGGCAAGTCATTACTAGGAATAATGGCATTTTGAAGAATTTAGGATTTGGCCCCCTCCCTGGAGGCCAAACGGCAAATCAGATCGCACCAAACTTCGGTACCTGAGATCACCTGACCAAGGGGTACATGTGTACTTAATTTGTGATCAATAGTCATTGCAGTTAAGAAACGTGCCATCGTTACGGCCTGACGGCGAATTTACGCCATTTGACCTCTGTGACCTTGACAAGAAGGTCAAATTACAAACCTGTGTGACATATACTGTATGGTGGTAAGATGTACCCATGATATCAAATTGGTGGCAATCGGGCAAGAAGTTAAGGAATAATCACATTTTTAAGGTTTTTGGATTTTGCCCCCTGGTGGTCAAGTGGTGAATCATATTGGACCAAACTTCGGTCCCTGAGATCACCTGACTAAGGGGTAAATGTGTACCAAATTTGGTATCAATAGTCATTGCAGTTTAGAAACGTGCCATCGTTGCATCCTAACGGCCAATTTACACCATTTGACCTCTGTGACCTTGAAAAGGAGGTCAAATCAAAAACCCGGAGGATATATGATGCACCTTTGCTAGAAGTACCTACCATATTTTTTTCAAAATTTCCCGACTACTATTAAGGGAGATATTGCATATTTTCACTTTTAACGTTTGGCCCCCTGGTGGCCAAACCATGAAACGAATCGGACCGAAACTTGGTCTCCAAGGTGTCATTACATAAGGGTACATGTGTACCAAGTTTCAACTCAATAGCTCTAACAGTTACGAAACGTGCCCTGCTAACGGACGACGGACGACGACGACGACGACGACGGACGACGGACGCCACGGTATGGGATAAGCTCACCTCTGCTAAGAGGTGAGCTAAAAACAGTGGCACGTTTTTTAACCGCAAGGCCTATGAACTTAAAACTTTGTACACATGACCCCCTAGGTCAGATGACCCGTGACACTAAATTTCTGTCCGATCTGATTCTCTACTTGGCCACCAGGGGGCCAAATGTGGATATCTAAAAAGTGTGATATCTCGCTTATTAGTGACTTGTTTTCGATAAAACTTTTGTGGTAGGTACTCATAGCAAGGATACATCATATATCTTACGGGTTTTTAATTTGATCTACTTTTCAAGGTCGCAGAGGTCAAATGGCGTGAATTGGCTGTTTGAGTGTAACTATGGCACGTTTCTCAACCACCAAAGCTATGAGCTTGAAACTTGGTACATATAACCCCCTATATCAGATAACCTCTGGTGCTGAATTTCAGCCTGATCTGATTATTGACTTTGCCACCAGGGGGCCAAAACAGAAAAAGTAAGAAGTGCAATAGCCTGCTTATTAGCAAATTGTTTTTAATGAAATTTTTATGGCAGGGACCCCTAGCAAGGTTACCTCAGATGTGGCACGGTTTTCGGATTTGACCTACTTTTTAAGGTCGCAGAGGTCAAATGGCGTAAATTTGCCGTTTGAGTGTAACTATGGCACGTTTCTCAACCGCAACAGTTATGAACTTGAAACTTTGAACAAATGACCCCCTAGGTCAGTTGACCTTTTACACTGAATTTTGGTTCGGTCTGATTATCAACTTGGCCACCAGGGGGCCCAAACTCAAAACTCAAAAAGTGTGATTTCTCGCTTATTACTGATTTGTTTTTGATAAAAGTTTCATGGTAGGTACTCCCAGCAAGGATACATCACATATCTTACGGGTTTTTGATTTGACCCACCTTTCAAGTTCACAGAGGTCAAAGTTGAAAACTTTACCGTTCTTGGTACGTTTTGTCGTTGTTCAATGTAAAGAGTTTTAATTTTGTGTAATGATGCATCTAAGAAGCCACTATTTGTATGCCAAGTTTCAGCCAGATCGAAATTCAAATATGGCCGAAATTGCATGTTTTGTGGGTTTTTCCTCGTATTGTGGCAATCCAAAGGTCGTGAGTTCAAACCCCGGTCAAGGACAGCCAAAAATATTTTTATTTTTCATCTTTTCCTTTTTTCTTTTCTGAGTTCTATCTTACATTTTCTTCATTTTTTGATTTATTTGGTGCCATAGATTGAATTAGGCGGCCATCTTGGAAATCGTTTTTTGCCGATTGCTGTAGTGTAACGAGTGATGAAATTGTTATGGTCAGGTGGATGTGTCTACATCACATATCACCCTGGTTTGTTATTTGACCTACCTGTCAGGGTCACTGAGGTCAAAGTTAAAAATATATTCACCATTGTCATGGAGTGGCACATTTCTTCACTATCATTTTCACCTAGACTCTACAAGCTTGGAACCACAAGTCTCGGATTCACCACTTGGCCAGGGCCGGCTCTGAACTGGTCACAGATGCATGTATAAATTATGAGAGGCCTACATACTGTAGCACTTTCTGTAACTGTCTACTAAAAATACTTACGGTGAGCACAATGGCCCCTGGCCGTTTCATTATCAAACGGCGTAGGCCTTTAAACCTTTCGATAGAACTTAGATGTGCTATAACTTAATGGCACTGATTTCAATGCAATGCCTCTTGTATAAGTGAGTAGCCACCATAATGAAAAGTAGTACCGCGCATTTATCAGCAGGCCAAAAAAACACGCAAGGCGGCAGCCATCTCGGATTTGACGCAGTGACCCTATTTTTGATAGGGTTGTTACTAATGCCCATATGTACCAACACACCAAATTCGGCTCTAATTTATTGCCAACTTCTCCAGATATCGCGCTCACACATAAGCCGGCAGCCATCCTCTATTTTGAAGCGGTGACCTACTCTTCGACAGGGTTCTTACTTATTCCTATACATACCAACACACCAAGTTTGGCTTTCATACATTGCTGACTTCTCCCGATATCGCGCTCACACATGCACTCACAAGATTTCAACAAGCAAAGGTGGTAGCCATTGGATTTTAAGGTGGTGACCTGCTTTTCAATACGGTTCTTACTAATGTCTATATGCACCCACATACCAAATTTAGCTTTGATACGTCGCAGACTTCTTCAAATATTGCCCTCACAAATGCACTCAAGAGATTTCAACATGCAAGGCGGCAGCCATCTTGGATTTTGACGCAGTGACCTAATTTTCGATAGGGTTCTTCCTAATGTCTAAATGTACCCACCCACCAACTTCGGCTTTAATATGTTGCCGACTTCTCCAGATATCTTGCTCCGAGTGCACTTGCAAGATTTCAACACGCAAGGCGGCAGCCATCCTGGATTTTCACATGGTGACCTACTTTTCGATAGGGTTCAAATACATACGTACACACCAAATTTGGATTTGATATGTGGCCAACTTCTCCAGCTATCGCGCTCACAAGGGGCCAGACAGACTGACAAACTGATGGCTAGACGGACTGACAGACAGGGTATTTTACAAAGAAACTTCACATTTCGAACTCAGGTGATGCTACTTTTCCACTTGAAAAATGCCCATGCAATTTCTCATAGCAAGACAGTACAGAATACAAAAGAGTAGATAAACATATGTCTAACCAAACTAAAATACGGAATCCATTATTCTTATATCTTTATATTCAGAAAAAAAATAGTGGCGAGGAAAGATGCACTTCAAAGACAATCACTATATAGATTTGAAGCCGAGGTCATGAGGTTTATCAAATTTCTATTCTGTATCCTTTGATAAATGGCAAACCTGTTCCAACTTTTTTCTGATAGTCCAAGTATTGCTCCCCGAAAAAATTCAGTAATGTAATTTCCTCATGGTCGATTCTGTCTTTGAAGAATTTCCATGAGGCAATGGTGTAAGCAGCGAGGCAGAATGGATTACAAAGTATCAGCTGAAAATAAATAAACATTCACCATTATTTTGTAATGTGGATAAAAGAATTCATTAATGTCTTTTGCTGTATAAATCTGTACATTTGGTCCACCATTCTAAAATTCAGCCTAAACGCTCCAGAACAAGACCCAACAGATACAGCATAGGAGATTTCTACATGCTCAAATGACGTCATTCACAATAACATATTGTCCTGTTTGATGCAAACTTTTTGCAAAACTGACCTGCGTGCCAATACTCCAGTAAAACCAGCCAACATATGATGGATGCCGGAAATAGCTGTAGACACCACCAGTCACCAAGACATGTCCCTCTTCCTTCACGTGTTGAACGTAATGATTGAAGTTTGTGCCAGCAGTAAACATAGCTCCTTTCCTCAATGCTTCTCCGAGCACCACCATGATAAGGCCAGTAATACTAATGAATGAGTAATGCTTTAGACCTGAAAAATCCAAAATTATTGTCTCGTTTGATTTTATGTTCAAAATTTGATATTAGATTTTTATACGATGTAAAAACACAGTAAAACAGGAATTCTAAGAAAGCTGCTGACTGTCCACAGATATGTAAATGAAATGGTCCAAGGACCATGTGCTCACCTGCAGACAATGGTTATCTGCATAATGTTGGTTGGATCACAGATCACAGATAACACAAGACACTGACCTTTTTGTCAATGAGAAGAAGGTTAAATAAAACTAACGATATGTGATGTTCCTATCAGTATTAAGGTTATTAGAACATTTGCACCCTTGCTAGAGGTACTTTCTTTTATGGCGCAAAGCACTGCTGATTTGGCAAACTATCTGTTTTGTAATCTATTTTTAAATATCTTAATTATTCTCATTCTCATGCAAACGCACTTCGATTTATTGCTTTTATTATAATTTGGCTAAATAAAGCAGGGCGATACTCTCAGGAGACATGTACTAGTACTCTCAGATTAGTTTTATATAGGTTTTATAAGTATATTCATCGTTGCATTTGTGATTTAGAACTTTCTTTGAGCGCGGTTTCTGCGCGCATATTTCACTGTGTATTCTCGCTAAAACTCGGCATTTTGCCCCATCTCCCGTCGATGATTACGGCTCTGTCCCTTTGTGTATTTCTAAACTAAATACCAGGTTTGATTCGTCTGCCAATGTAGAATCAAACCTGTGTGTTCAGTTCATTATATTTCCCCGTTTTCATACTTTTATCAGCGATGTTCTGAACCACATTTGCGGCCGTTCTCCGTCGTGCGTGTTTGTTTACATTTTAGAGCTTGACGTCACGACATGTTGTAGTCGCGTCGTGATTGGATGACGGTCTGTTTACATTGTTGCCACGTGTGTGCCGTGTCTCGGCGCAGTTCAGAGTTGGATGCAGGGGATGCAGCATCGCATCAGCATCAGAGTAGAGCTATAGTGTATGTAATTATAATTAACGTTGAACAAAGTGCTTTTTAGAATAGTCGTCTTTCTGTTGGATTCTTTTAGAGAGTCGCCCAAGAGTTGAAGAACTGTCTGGATATGACAGTATGTTGTTATTTACTAGTTTTCTTGGTGAATCTCATGTTATTGTGTAGCAATTCAGGTTTTGGACTCAAGGCTGGGAACACAAATATTTGGTTTTCCCATCTGTGATTGTAACTATAACTGAATGTATTTGGATTTATGAAAGTTTATGTCAATTATAAGAAGTTAACAGAATCGACTGGATTCCAAGTTATTTCTACCGCTAGTCTTCCCCGAATTACCTCCTTAATTTTCCCCCAATAATACCTGAATAAAGATTTCTAAATTTTTGGATCAGTATTAAAGAAGTCATTTCATTTTTTCACTTATTGCATTTTTCAAAACAGTACGTTTTTCTGTATGGCATCCTGGTGACCAAAGAAGAAAAGATATGGGGCCCCGATCCACTCATCTAAGTAGTGGTCACCCAGGGGTACATACGTACCAAGTTAAGATCTGTAGCTAATGCAGTTACAATATGTGCCGCTATTGTCTAACGGCAGTGCTGTCGAGACACTTTGAACTCTGTGACCTTGAAATGTGGGTCAAATAAAAAACTTGCTAGAAGTACCTACCACAAAAATGACAAAATTTTTTGAACCAGTATTATTATTTTTATTGAAGGAGTTATTGGATTCTTTCACTTTTTACATTTGGCCCCCTGGTGGACAAACTATGAACCATATAAGTTTGCGAAACAGTCTCTGAATAGTGGTCTGGATAGTGCTGTTTGAGCACTTGGAGAATGGCTGCATCAACAAGAGGCCTAGGGTCTGGCGCTCAGCCGAGTGTTGAATCAGATTGAACCAAGCTTCGGCCGCTGAAATCACCTGACTACAGGGTACTGTACATGTGAATCAAATGTGAGACAAATGGTCATTGCAGTGAAGAAAAGTGCTATACTAAAGCCTTATGACCAATTTGCACCATTTGACCTCCGTGACTTTGATAAGCAGGTCAAATTAAAAATCGGTATGAGATGTATCCTTGGTTGGAGTACCTACCATGACTAGGGCCATCACTATCAGGTGATGGTATAGATTCGTCTCCAGGTAACTGACAGAAAGACGATGTTCAGATGTGATAAGGGAATGATGGACGAGGTTAGGATATTTTGGGATGGTTCCTTTGACTGTCACAACTCAGTAGATGCATGGTCAAAACCCAGTAGACAACCAGTAACAGCAGTCTGGACCTTTATATCAAACCTTTGAAGTGCAGGTTGAGACAAACCAGTCAAGCAGATATATGGTCACAACCTAGGGACAACCATAAACAGTCTGGAGCTTTACATCCATTCCTTTGAGGTGTAGGTTGTGACAAACTAGTCCAGTGAACATGGTCCAGCCTAGGCCAACCACTGAGTCCAAGGGGTATGATTGATAAATAATAAAAAACATGCTACATGTATAGTATACGGGTCAAACCAAAGTCGGTACGACGTGATGTATGGTTGCTTGGAGTAACTACCATTCAAATATCATCGAAAACAAGGCACTAATAAGCGAGATATTGCACTTTTTCCCTTTTTTAATTTTGGCCTCCAGGTGGCCAAGTCGAGAATCAGATCGGATCGAAATTCGGTGTCCGAGGTAACATGACGTAGGGAGTCATGTGTATCAAATTTCAAGTTCATAGCTTTTGCGGTTAAGAAAAGTGCCATAGTTACACTGAAACGACCAATTTACACCATTTGACCTATGTGACCTTGTAAATTTGGACAAATAAAAAACTCGTATGACATATGATGTAACCTTGCTAGGATAACTAGGAAAACGAGTCACTCATAAGAGAGATATCACACTTTTTAGGTTTCCACTTTTGGCCCCCTGGTGGCCAAGTCGAGAATCAGATCGGATCGAAATTCAGTGTCCGAGGTAACATGACATAAGGAGTCATGTGTACCAAATTTCAAGTTCATAGCTTTAGTGGTTAAGAAACGTGCCATAGTTACACTCAAACGGGCAATTTACACCATTCGACCTCCTGAGACCTTGAAAATTAGGTCAAATCAAAAACCCGTACGATATGTGATGTATCCTTGCTAGGAGTACCTACCATAAAAATTTGATCCAAAACAGGTCATTCATAAGAGAGATATCACACTTTTTAGGTTTCTACTTCATGCCCTCTGGTGGCCAAATTAAGAATCAGATCGAACTGAAATTCATTGTCAGATGTTGCCTGACCTAAGGGGTCCTCTGTACAAAGTTTCAAGTTCATAGCCCTAGCGGTTAAGAAACGAGTCACTGCTTTTGAAACAGGATACAGACAACGACGACAAGAGACGACGGACACATCGGTATTGTATAGACTTGAAGAGTCAAAAACTTGACTTTTTGTAAAACAACTGCCACAAAATGTTTGCTTAATTTAATCTATTTCAGTTAAGTATTACAGTGAAAAAGTTAGTGTTGAAAAGTGTTGCTCAGCTCCTCTCTCTCTCTCGGTCATCTGTGAGAATGTGGTCACCGAAAACGTTGAAATGCTGCTGTCGATCATCCCTGTAAAACATAATGAAATGGCCAGGGCCATTGTGCTCATCTCATGTGGAGGAAAGATGGATAAAGAGCATGGTATTGTGTCATGTAGTGTTAGGTTTGATGTAGGTCCAAGCAATTACAATTTCCCCAAAATGGCCAATTTACAATACATTCGACCTCTGTGACCTTGAAAAGTAGGTCAAATCAAAGAAGACCCGGGTGACACATTGAATGGTTGTTAGAATTAGATGTACCTATGATATAAAATTGGTGCCAATCGGGCAAGTCATTACTAGGAATAATGGCATTTTGAAGAATTTAGGATTTGGCCCCCTCCCTGGAGGCCAAACGGCAAATCAGATCGCACCAAACTTCGGTACCTGAGATCACCTGACCAAGGGGTACATGTGTACTTAATTTGTGATCAATAGTCATTGCAGTTAAGAAACGTGCCATAGTTACGGCCTGACGGCGAATTTACGCCATTTGACCTCTGTGACCTTGACAAGAAGGTCAAATTAAAAACCTGTGTGACATATACTGTATGGTGGTTAGATGTACCATGGAGGTATTATTAAGAAGGAGAGAGAACGGAGCCCGCTTCAAAGGATACAATCATCCTTCCGATGTTTGGACAACAATAGATATGTGTATTCGAAACCCCTCGCGTTAATGCCTTCCAATACCCCGGCCGGCCGAGCGCGTTATGTCTGAAAGTATCGGAAACTGCCGAGCTAGTTTCCGAGTCGCGATCGGCAACTTCCGTGACTAATCGGCCATAGAAAGTAGCTAGAGAGAGGGGTGTGGCCATACTGATTTTCCAGAAAACGGTGATCTTCAGAAACAAAATTCTAAATGTTCGCATCAGTTCGCATGCATTTGACAATATGTATACAATCATTCAAACCTTCATCTATTTATTGGTCAAAATCGTTCTTTCTAGAAAGTTTTAGAAACACTTAAAATCTTAATTTGAAAGTAAGTATAGTACAAACCTTAAATCTACTGTGCGTCTGGAATCTATCAACCGATTTTTGCGATATTGGTCTCTTTTTTTCGAGAATTCTGTCGCGAATTCGAAGAACTCGCGGTCATAACTAAATCAACAACAACAAAGCGCGAAACACGAGAATAAAACTTTCGACTACGGGTCGAATTTTATAGAGGGCGCTGCAGTTCGGTTCGCTGTCGGAAGGGATGATCGTACTCAAAGAGCGCTGCCGCGAGGAATGTGTATTGGAGAACAATGGGGCAAACAATGCAAGCCGGGGATTAGTAGGGGATTAATTCTGAGGTCTTAGGCCGTTCTCTCTCCTTCTTAATAATACCTCCATGGATGTACCCATGATACCAAATTGGTGGCAATCGGGCAAGAAGTTAAGGAATAATCACATTTTTAAGGTTTTTGGATTTTGCCCCCTGGTGTTCAAGTGGTGAATCATATTGGACCAAACTTCGGTCCCTAAGATCACCTGACTAAGGGGTAAATGTGTACCAAATTTGGTATCAATAGCCTTTGCAGTTTAGAAACGTGCCATCGTTACATCCTAACGGCCAATTTACACCATTTGACCTCTGTGACCTTGAAAAGGAGGTCAAATCAAAAACCCGGAGGATATATGATGCACCTTTGCTAGAAGTACCTACCATATTTTTTTCAAAATTTCCCGACTACTGTTAAGGGAGATATTGCATATTTTCACTTTTAACGTTTGGCCCCCTGGTGGCCAAACCATGAAACGAATCGGACCGAAACTTGCTCTCCAAGGTGTCATTACATAAGGGTACATGTGTACCAAGTTTCAACTCAATAGCTCTAACAGTTACGAAACGTGCCCTGCTAACGGACGACGACGACGACGGACGACGGACGCCACGGTATGGGATAAGCTCACCTCTGCTAAGAGGTGAGCTAATGAGAAAACATATTAATTTTTTTTGCCAAGTCATATAAGACCAACAGACAATGAGATAAGGTGCTAATAATCATGAAAGTTCATTGACATGATTGAGAATTATTTTCAGTGGAGTTACATCTTATGAGTGGAGTCTAAGTGATTTCAAATCATTCATAGACGTGTTTTGAATGTACAATTGTCACAATTGTGATGAAAGTTTCTGGCCTGAACTCTGCTATTCTGTTAGATTGTTGGATGGCAATCTGCCATTGCCAATTTCTCGGAACATTTGGAACATCATATGGGATGGATATCGCATAAATTCTGACAAACTGCTAATCATCATTATGTTGTTAAACTGTGCTTTATTTACCTGATGAAAATAAAATAATACACACTCACCTTCGACACACCCGGCAACTGAAAACTGGCATTTCGGCGAAAAATATACGATTTTAGCGGAAGGTTTCGCTTGTGATATTACCTAGGTATTCAGCTTGTGCCGATGCAGAGTGCAGTTGTACGCTTCTAAACCTGGAGCCGAGCCTGTGTCAATCTGTCCCCTCAAGTCAATACAAGAGATCCGTCTCTCCCGCTGCGCATGTGCGTCAAGGCGGAGATAAATCCAAAAATAGTATTGAAAACAAGTCACCAATAAGCGTGATACTGCACTTTTTACCTTTTGAGTTTTGGCCCCCTGGTGGCCAGGTCCATTTGGCATTGGAGGTTATCTGATGTAGGGGATCATGTGTACCCAGTGCCTGCCATCAGAAAAAATCCACAGGCACCATCAGTCACTCCAGCAACCTTTTCCACGGGCACTATTTTTTTCACTCCCTCCAGCTGTCCAATGGTTTCGTGGTCAATCGACCATCCTAACATTGTCTTCAGTTTCATCTTGACTGATTATCAGGCCATGACAACAGGACAATGAACGAAATCAAAATGAAATGCTGTCGTTGCCAGGCGCGTGTCAAAACATGTGCTTAGTACCGCGCACTGCAGCAACCGCCAACTATAGCAAAGTGTACAGCTTGGGGTGTACCCAGCGCTAAACGGCATAATTACCGCGTTGAGTGAGACTCTAGATTTCCACGAAACGGAACTCTGGATACCGAATGAATCACGATCGTGCTGGGAATCGGCGGGCGTTATTGCGCTGGTGTTTTTTATGACGGGCGGCACGCGCTCCTCAAGTGTCTGGCGGGCGTTATGGATAGCGCTCGTGCAGAGTAGTTTACGGGCGTTTGTGGGCGCGGGCGTGATCACGCCCGTTTCCTGGCATGGACTGGTGTACCAAGTTTCAAGTTCATAGCTTAAGTGATTAAGGAACGTGCCCTCGTTACTCTCAAGAGGCTAATTTACACCACTTGACCTGTGTGACATTGAAGAGGAGGTCAAATCAAAAAATAGCATCGCAAGGCGACCATTACCCCTCAGCCTAATAAGGTTGAAGGTGAGATAATGGTGAAGTTGGCTTAGTGGAGTAGCTAGTTTGCATATGGAAATTAAAATTGTGGAAACCTATTTTGAGGATGTGAGTGTGGCGGCCATATTGAATTTCGAATCGCGCTGATTTTCGAAAGGAACCTTCCCCTTACAATACTGCATTAGGCTACACCCACTAAAAATTGATTCCACCCTCCAAGCCGTTCTCCTCGAAATTGACGGAAACCGATTTCAAGCACGTTGCCCTGGTGACCATATTGAGAATCAGAACGAGCCGGTTTTCAAAAGGAACCTTCCTCTAGTCACCCCCAACATACATACCAAAAATGAATTTGATCGGACTAACAGTTCTCCTCGAAATTGACGGAAACCAATTTCAAACACGCCGCCCTGGTGGCCATATTAATAATCGGAACAAGCCCGTTTTCGAAAGGAACCTTCCTCTAGTCACCCCCAATGTACATACCACAAAGTGAATTGATTGTCAAAGCCGTTTTCCTAGAAATCGACGGACACCAAGTAGCAGACGCCCGCCCGCCCGCCCAAAGCCGTTCTCCTAGAAATCGACGGAAACCAAGTAGCAGACGCCCGCCCGCCAAGACGGATGGCGCACGTGACGACAATACCCCTCTAGCCCATTTGGGCTGAGGGGTAAAAACCCCACGTTTCATAATGTATCCTTTTAAGGAGTACCTACCATGAAAATATTATTGAAATCACTTATTATTGATAAGCGAGATATTGCACTTTTCACCTTTTCAGTTTTGGCCCCCTGGTGGCCAAGTCAAGAATCAGATCAAAATTTGGTGTTGGAGGTTATCTGATGTAGGGGATCATGTGTACTAAGTTTCAAGTTCATAGCTTAAGTGATTAAGAAACGTGCCATAGGTACTCTCAAAAGGCCAAATAAGCCACTTGACCTGTGTGACCTTGAAAAGTAGGTCAAATCAAAATGATATGTGATGTACCTTTGCTAGGAGAACCTACCATAAAATTTTATCGAAAGAGAGTCACTTATAACAAAGATATTCCACTTTTTACTTTTTAAGTTTTGGCCCCCTGGTGGCCAGGTCAAGAATCATATTAGACCGAAATTCATGGTCGGAGGTTATCTGACCTAAAGGTTGATGTGTTCTAAGTTTCAAGTTCATAACTTTAGCAGTTAAGAAGTGTGCCACTGTTACACTCAAATGGCCAATTTACATCATTAGACCTCTAGAAAAGAATTTGAAATAAAAAAATAAGGCATGTGATGTATCCTTGCTAAGAGTACAGTCCTTCCAGAAAGTAAATGTCCACAGGTTTTTCTTAATATCACAGAGATAGAATAAGATAATTGAATGCGGTTTTCATCAGAGGTATATCTAGTTGGTCATGTATCTGTTGAATTTGGACCCAACTAATCCTGTCTCTTCATTATGTAACAGGCAATTAAAAACATGTTCAAGTAGTAACTTGTTCATTTTATTTTATTTTCATTCTTTTTCACAGTGTATGGGTGAACTATGATGCAACAAAGGTTTTTTGCTTTCATTACTAGATAATTCCTACTAAATTCTTTCATTTTGAAGATTAGTTTTAGCTCGCTACAGGTGATGGTTTTTTTCAGAGAGCTGGTGACCTTTGAGAACACCCCTCATAGTCAGCAATGCAGTCAGTCATGGTTTGTATGGCCAACTCAGCTCATACTTGAAGGATTGGGGGTCTTTATCAAAGGTTATAGAAGAGATTAAAAGAATAACATAATGCAACGGCCAGGGGCCATTGTGCTCACCGTATAGATATTTGGTCCTTTGGAATTCATCCTGGTTAAGAAACATTGTACATGTATAGTATATAGGTCAAACCAAAGTCGGAAGAATATCATCAAAAACAAGTCACTAATAAATGAGATAATGCACTTTTTACCTATTTTAGTTTTGGCCTCCTGGTGGCCAAGTTGAGTACCAGATCAGATCGAAATTCGGTGTCTGAGGTAACATGACGCAGGGGGACATGTGTACCAAATTTCAACTTCATAGCTTAAGTGGTTAAGAAACGTGCCATAGTTACACTCAAACGACCCATTTACGCCAGTTGACCTCTGTGACCTTGAAAGCAAGTCAAATCAAAAACTCATTATGATATGTGATGTATCTATCCTTGCTAGGAGAACCTACCATAAAAATGTTATTGAAAATGAATCACTAATAAGCGAGATATCGCACTTTCTATGTTTTCACTTTTTGCCCCCTGGTGGCCAAGAGAATCAAACCGGACAGAAATTTAGGATCAGAGGTCCCCAGACATAGGGGGTCATACCCACACAGTTTCAAGCCGATAGCCCTAGCAGTCAAGAAACGTGCTACAGTTACGCTCAAACAGTCGATTTACGCCATTTGACCTCTGCGACCTTGAAAAATAGGACAAATCTAAACCCCTGATACTATGTCCTGTATCCTAATTGGAAGTACCTGTGATAAAAATTTGGAGATGATATAGTCATTAGTTCAGGACTTATGGCACTTTTTGTGTTTTCAATTTCGGCCCCCTAGTGGCCAAGTCAAGAATCAGATCAGACCAAATTTGTTGTCAGAGGTCATCTGACCTAGGGGGTCATGCATAAAAACTTCCAAGCGCATTGCCCAACCTGTTAAGAAACATGCCACAGTTACACTCAAACGGCAAATTTATGCCATTTGACCTCTGTGACCTTGAGAAGTAGGTCAAATCAAAATACGTATGATATGTGATATATCCTTGCTAGGTGTACCTATCATAAAAATTTCATCAAAAACAAATCACTAATAAGTGAGATATCACACTATTTATGTTGTCAGTTTCGCCCCCCCTGGTGGCCAAGTCAAGAATCAGACCAGACCGAAATTCAGTTTCAAAGGTCATCTGACCTAACGCGTCACACATACAAAGTTTTGAGTCCATAGCCCTATCGGTTAAGAAACTTGCCACTGTTTTTGAAATAGGATACGATGGACGACGATGATGACGGACGACAGACACTGCCCTGTTGTATAGACTCGCCGTACCGGTGAGCCAAAAACGGTGGACATTTACTTTCGGGAAAGACTGTACCTACAATAAAGTCACTAATATCAAACAAGCAAATATTGCACTTTTTATGTCTTTTAGTTTGGCCCCCTGGTGGCAAAGTCGATAATCAGATTGGAGCTGAATTCGATGTCAGAGGTTATATGATGCGAGGAGTCATGTGTACCACTTAGTTTCAAGTTCATAGCTTTAGTGGTTAAAAAACATGCCACTGTTTTTGAAACAGGATACAGACGATGGACGCTGCTGCGGTATTGTATGGACTCCCCTATGGTGAGCCTAAAAGAAAGGATGGAAAATTATTGCTCAAAGATACATACCAGGCAAAAGATACCATTCAATAAGATATTCCAGCCAACTAGCCACTGCAGCAATCTGATAGGCGGCACTGTGATTTAAAAGGTACGAGTCCAGAGATGTGTGTCTGGGATTCGTAACAGCTGTGCTGAAGTATTCCGACCAATGAAAAAAGCTCAATGTAACGAGGTACCAACCAAATTGACAGAATGGTTGCGGACTGCAACTGATTAGACTGCCAAGTCCGAAGAAGATGCCCAGCATTCCACCACGCCATGCAACCTGTAAGTGGAAACAGGGAAAATATATTGGTTACTCAAAAAAATCTTTTCCCGAAATCTAAAAGACACAAATTCAAATTCAAATTCAAATGAGTTTAATGTTGCCTTATAAAAGTTACATTTCATATCAGCAGAAGTTACAATAAACTGCCTGGTGCAAGGCGCAAATAAGACAGGTTAGAAGGTAGTGAAGCATGCTGAACATTTATTCAGACGATATAATGAGAAGAAGAAGCGTAGTGGTGCAAGACCTGGTTTAGTATATGAAAATACTGTACAAAATAAATTTGACTCTATATTAGTAAGGGTCAACAATGAAGTGTTTTATGGAAGGTTTTCTAGAGAGAATTAGGAAACAATTCTAGAAATACGTCCTTCATATGACCTGAGAAATATAAATATATCCTTGTCAGAAAATTTCCCAATTGACGGATAGTTTGTCTTTAACCCTTTCAGAATGCATCTCGCAAAATTGCGAGCACCGCAATACCTCTGTTCTGGACTACGTTCTATGAAGGTTTTCTAGAGAGAATTAGGAAACAATTCAAGAAATATGACCTTCATATGACCTGAGAAATATAAATATATCCCTGTCAAAAAATTTGCCAATTGACGGATAGTTTGTCTTTAACCCTTTCAGGATGAGTCTCGCAAAATTGCGAGCACTGCAATACCTCTGTTCTGGACGAATCTTGCAGAAATGCGAGATCGACGATCTTTTCACTACATCAGTTTTCCAGTCATTTCTAATGCCAATCCGCAATTTGCTCAGAGGGGATTCCCGACATCCTGTGGAATACCTTTTCTATTGATGCCACATTCATAGCGATTCTTGCAAAGCTGATATTTTGCATTCAAAACCTTTTGATTTCTGATGAAAAAACTTGAAAATATTCAGTCCAGAGCGGAGGTTTAGGAAACAAGCATAGCGTTGAATGTCCCCCGTCGCTGTTGGGTGTTTTTTGAAAAATGTGTAGTTTGAATCCGTGTGGTGTTGTTGGCTGTCATTGACTGAAGTATATGGTTCAGTTGGGTGTCCCAGTTACGTGACTCACCAAATTTCAAGCCAAAATATTTTGTCGTTCAGAAGTTACAGAGCGGAAGGGAATTTTCATGATTTTCAGGAAGTGCCCCTATGGGGCAGAAAAATGTATGAAACTAAAAACTCGAGATATATATCGTGTACCTTTGTTAGCCTAGTCTACCATAAAGATTTGGTAAAGATCGGAGAAATATTAAGCGAGTTCTAACACTTTATGTGTTTCTGGTTGTGGACCCCTGGTGGCCAAATCAAGAATGCAACTCGGCCGATTTTTTGACGCGACACTCCTTTGGCCCACCCTCTATCAGCACACGAAATTTCAATCTAAAATATTTTGTCGTTCAGAAGAAATAGAGAGGAAGGGAATTTTCATGATTTTCAGGAAGCGCCCCTTTTGGGCAGAAAAATGGATGCAACTAAAAACCCGGGTGATATATCGTGTACCTTTGTTAGCTTAGTCTACCATAAAAATTTTGTGAAGATCAGACGAATATTAAGCGAGTTCTAACACTTTATGTGTTTTTGGTTTTTGGCCCCCCTGGAAGCCAAATCAAAAATCAAACTCAGCCGATTTTTCAATGTGACACACCTTTGTCCTGCCCTCTATCAGCACACCAAATTTCAACCCAAAATATTTTGTCGTTCAGAAGTTACAGAGCGGGAGGGAATTTTCATGATTTTCAGGAAGCTCCCCTATAGGGCAGAAAAATGAATGAAACTAAAAACCCGGGTGATATATCGTGTATCTATGTAAGCTTAGTCTACCATAAAAATATGGTAAAGATCGGACGAATATTAAGCGAGTTCTAACACTTTATGCGTTTATGGTTTTGGCCCCCTGGCGGCCAAATGGAGAATCAAACACGGCCGATTTTTTGACGCGACACACCTTTGGCCCACCCTCTATCAGCACACCAAATTTCGTTCAGAAGTTAAAGAGCGGACAGGAAACGTGCGTCCGGCGAGCGCCGAGCGGTGCAACATTTTGCCCCCTACTGGCCAGGCCGGGAATCTGACCAGGATGATTTTTAGTGGGACACATCTTCAGATGTCCTTCACTCCTTCCACTAAATATCGATTAAATTGTTCGAGTCGTTTAGAAGCTGTAGGGTTGAAACGAGCACAAAGTTGGTGCCATGTACTTATACCATGTCCCCCTACACAAGCTCCTGGGGACAAAAAATATTCAGTCCTGAAAGGGTTAAAGGATGCAACATATTGTTTCTTGCAAAACTATGTTTAAGACAATTCAGGAGAAAGTGAAATTGCTCGTTAACGACTGTTATATTAAGAGAATGACAGAAGTCGCAGAACCGTTCATCTTTTGGAATAACAGGCCTTTCATATCTGCCAACCTCTATTTTAAGTCGGTGACAGCTTAACCTAAGACGAGTGTAGGTAACTCTCCGACTCCTGCTTTTAATGTCATTCAAATAATTTTCATACTCTAATTTATCCTTAAAAGTAACAAGACTTGTAAACTTGCCTCCATCCTTGATCCTGTATTTACATATGAATTTTTCAAACCAATGCTCTGAAATTTTTGCCGGAGCAATGCATGCATGTCATTTTTACCGATAGTTAAAAAATTGACTCCTAGATAATTAGACAACTTCTTAACATATGAAAACATTGAGAAGACACCAGCTTTATCAATAGATCAGTAGTCTCATTTAAACATGATTTTATAAGGCTTTTGTTCATCCCGGCTTCATCACTGGATATATGTTCATAACATTGTAATATACTAGCATAATACCCGTGGCGCGGGTTGTTTTAGGGTGATGGCTTACTGTGGGGTCGGGGCAATTCGGGTGAAATGAAATTATATGTCTGGGGGTTGTGATGTTGTCTTGATTTTGATATGCGTAAAATAGGTCGCTGCGCTGACCCAAGTGTTTAAAAATCGAACATGATGATTTGGGGGATGATATTCCTCCAAATTACTTACACTAAACGCGTTTTTGGCCAAAACGACCGGAAAAATCAAACTCCACCACTCTTCAAAGTGGTCTCGACTTATTTTGACGAACTATTTCGCGAATGGTGAAGAGTTGGCGTGTTACAAACTTAGTACAACAAATGTCGCGAGCATAGTGGGTGGCAGCACCAGACGGAGGAAGTAGTTCGCCAAGGGTTTTTTCGCCACCCTCCGCACGGACTCCACTCGTTCCGGAACACTCACTTAACTTTTAATCTGCAGTGGTTAGCCTGTTTTTGAAAGGTGAAAGAGTACGATCAAAATAAAGGGGGAAAATTGCGGAAATGGATGAATGCTTTAAACATATAGTGGCCCCATTACTTTCCGGCTTATTTTTGTATAATCCCACACTTTTGATTTAACAGATGGCCCCATATGCAAATCAGACCTGCTGAAAAGGCCCCTTATATTCATGAGTATGCTCATATATAGAAAGAACAAAAAATTCTATTTCTCCAAGATCGCTGCAAATTTTACCAATTTAACCCAGTGAGGTGCATCTCCATATCAACCAAGACTTTCAGGAAAAGTTTTGAGGTCATCCGATCTGAACTCACGGAGGAGATGTGTGACAAACTATTTCAGCTCTACGTCCATTATAGTAGTGATTACATGCAGTGTCAATAAACAATGGGAAACAGCCTAATTCCCCTCGGACAGCCATATTACAGGATCTTTTTGGAATACCAAGTATATATTTACAAAATGATAAGTGTATTTTTTCAGCTAGTTGTTTATCAATTAACTTATCAAAAACTGTACCAAGCACATCATCAGACTCGTATTTAAAAAAATTATCCGCACCCCAGATCTACGATCCATATAAACAGATAGGTTTAAAGGTTAAATGCCAAAGTTAGGCCTAATCTTAATCAAAGTACATCAGGATAACCTTTTGTTACCTTTAGATGTCAAATGTAGTAAATTTATTTGCATAAATATCGCATGGAATAAAGAAATTCAAATAAACCGCCCTGTCTCAGCGTGAATTTGCTTCGGCAAAGTTCGTATTTCGTTCGGAAACTCTCGCGGTTTTGGGGAATTCCAAATGAGGAGTGACGTCACTAGTGCTGTCATTGTTAGACTGATCCCACTGCCTGCATACACAAACGCCATGCTGTAGATGCCTGCGCAAGACAGGAGACCAGTTTTGTTTTCATTCATCTGACAGCTGATTCTACTTTCTGGTTGCGTTCACGCCGTTCCTACCATGTAAAACCAATTATTTTACATGTTCTAAAGCAAAAATGGTTTACTGCGTCGCACCAAACTGCAGCAGTGATTCAAGGAAGGTGTTGAAAGTAGATGGGGTCGGTTATTACAATTTTCCTCGCGACAAGAAGGCCCGAAAAGTATGGGTAAGACGCATGCATCGTCCGTCTTCTTGGGTCCCGTCTCTCGGTGCGAGGGTATGTTCGAAGCACTTCGTTGCCGGAGATTACCTGCTGGACCCAGCCATATGCCGTGCATGAGGATTTGACCCTAAAAAACGCCTGTTGAAGCCAGGTGCCTTCCCTACACTCTTCAGTCATGGTGAAGGTGATGCCATGGATGGTACGCCTACGACCAGTGCGCCGCGGTCAGCTGTGCAGAAGAGGGCACATCAGCATGTGATTATTATTTATTATGAAATCAGTATAGTAGGTATGAAATTATACCCCATGGCCATAGGCCTAGGCTAGGAATACCTCCATCTCGAGTGCATGACCATGGGGTAGGCATGGTGAAGTGTAGGATGTGGTGTTGCTGGGGCCTGAGGACCTTTTAAGACTACAACTTGATAATTTTCATAATTGATACTGCACGACTGCACCTACTAGGCTACCTTCAGCCTTAGGAGCAAGTCAAATACAAAAGTCCTACTCCTATTAGTCAATTATGATAGGCCTTCTATTTAAAATATTTGTTTCTCATTTAGTAGGCTGTAGCAGAGGCGGTAGCGGGATACAACGTGTTGTATGGAGAGGAGGCGGAGGAGGCAGCTGAGCAGGATGATGGTTTTTTTATGGCTGATAAAGGGCGATTTGAGGAGGTTGGCAATCACCTGATAGAGGATGCAGTACTGCCACAGAGTTTAGACGATTTGGAGGTTTTGCCACAAGTATGTTCAATCATAACCCAGCCCCATGTGTCATAAGCTTACTATTAACTGACTTCAGGGTGTGGCTCTACAAAAACTGGTTATATTGGGTGATCATATTTACATAGATAAATGTCCCGAACAGTGTAGACTAATAAATCAGAGGATGGATTAATCCCACAATCTTGTGATAAAAATTAGCTGCATTAATAGTGTAGTGAAAGTTAATGTAAACAACATCCCCGGAACAATAGCCTCAATTCTATTTCTTATCTTTGCAGGAACACCCTGAAACCTTTGCCATTGGGACACAAGTTGGCTCCTCAGTCTCCATGCGGTTTGCCAAGGCTGTCCAGGTCAATATTGTCACTGGGTCTCGGAACAAAGGTTCACAGACAACCTCCTGCACCGGGGATATTGGCTGTCAGGCAGAACCAGAAGTCCGAGAAATTGCCATTCAGACAGATCTGTTTGACATTGATGTGCCAGTTTTCCAAGGTAACCCCAAACCTGAAAATTATGTTGATACTAGTAGCAACCCGACAAGGTGTCAGACAGTTTGGGTTTTACTATCAAACACAATTTGTGCCTGGCAATACGACAGATAAGTCACAGTTTGGTGCCAGACAATGTCTTTGACCACCCCAATATTTTCAGGCTTGAAACCAAGTGATGAAGACATGGAGGATGAAGAGGTGCACTTTCCAAGTCAGGAAACGATGAAGACTGATGACAGTGACGATGAAGACTGGGAGCCATGTGAAGATGATTATTGTCAAGAATTTGATGACTCGCTCCTTGATGATGAAAATGTGTAAGTGTTTGTTGTAGCTTTCTTGAGAAATTGATTCTTTAAAACAATTGAATTGTATTAGAGTGAATGAATAGAATGATAGTCATAAAAGTACCGGTATGGCAGTTTCTGGGACCTGTTATTAGTGTTAACACTAATAAAACTTTACTTTTTTCATGAAGGACTCACTAATGATGCTCTACAGTGAGTTTATAAACTGATAAAAAAACAATCATTGTCAAATCTTTAACCATAATTATTTACTATTTCAGATCCGGCAAACATTATGATTTCGACAATGAGTATGAACAGCCCTCCCCTCAATATGAGAGAAAATTCATTGTCTTTGAATCAAGCTTGAGGCTTCTGTTCATGTTTGTCAAGTTTGCAGGGCACCATGTCGAGTCGCACTCTGTACACTTGGCACAGCTGTGATGGTGATGGCGATTTGTGAAAATCAACATCAACAGGAATGGACATCACAACCATTTAAAGGACAGCTTCCCATTGGAAATTTGCTTTTGGCTGCAGGTAGGCTACATACGTATGCTGCATGATTCTTAAAACATTAGTCGGGTCAATATACGAAAAAACATGGAACAAATTGCAACAAATGATTTTTTCGATGTTTTCTATGCTATTGAGATATGGAGAATAAAAAATCAAAAATAGGACCACCGGAAATACCAAAAAAAGGGTAAATTCATAAATCCTGAAAGAAAGCCAAACCAGTATTATGATTTCTCATTAAATTGTTTCAGGAATTCTATATTCTGGTTCAAGTCCAGTAAGAGGACTCAATATCCTGAAAAACATTGGTGTGGCAGTGATAAGCCGAAGGACATTCTACACTGTACAAGGCCTCTACCTCATACCATCAGTGTTCGCAGTCTGGCAAAGGAAGCAAGACAGTATGTTTAAGGAGCGAAAGAGGAAACAACTGTCCTTGTCTGGAGATGCGAGGTGTTGCTCGCCAGGCCACACTGCCAAATATGGGAGCTACAGTTTGATGGATGAGTCAGCCGGTAAGGTGCTGGATGTAAGCCTTGTACAGGTACGTTAGTAATAGTGCATTGCAATGTCAACATGACAAACCTTGCCCTTGTGTCAAGTTTAACGAAGTTCTGGAACAAATCAGAAGTCAATATTCCATCAAAATGGATTGCTGACTTCCCTAATGAAATTGATTGTTCACTGTCAGTGTTAACTTTACACTTCACTTACAATTTTATAGTGCCATTCATCCTCATGCAGATAGCTTCCCCACATTGATCAGATCCTTCTCTTTATCCCAATAGTTATTACCAGCAATAGGTTTAAAAACATGAATAACATGGTTTATTGGTTACTTATTTTTCAGTCAAATGAAGTGAAAAATTCTTACTGGATGGAACTCGAGGGTTTGAAACGTAGCATGGCACTACTTGTTGCCGAGAGGAAATTGGCAATTGCAGAGATGGTCACAGATCGGCATTCACAAATCAAAAAGTATCTGAGAGACAAATGGCCTGGAGTACAACACTGGTTTGATTGCTGGCATATCGCGAAAGGTGTGTTATTGCTAATTTTAACATAAACAAGGCAAAAAAACAACTCGTCCGTCAAGTATCTTTGCCTCTTTCAATTTAGCCAATGAAAGACATTGTAGGCACTGGTCAAAAGTCAAGTGGGTTTCTCATAAATTGGAACATAATGTTTCATTCTAAATTCATTACACATGATATATACATATACATGTATTTCAGGTGTAAAAAAGAAAATGGACAATATTGCCAAGAAGTACAAACTTTGCAGGATACTCGCAAAATGGTCCCAATCAGTGTCCAACCATATCTTCTGGTGTGCTGCCTCAAGTAATGGGAATGGTGACTTGGTTGAAGCAAAGTGGCTCTCCATTCTAAACCATGTTGCCGACGTACACGATGGGCATGGGGATTTGTACCCAAAATGTCTTCATGGTCCTCTAGAAGACAGAGAATGGATCAAGAAAGGTTCGTTTAAAGTTACGTTTTAAAAGGAACTTGCAAATGCCATAAAGCCCATGCTATGAATGCAATTTGTCTTGAGAATTTTTGTTGAATTATTTCAAACCAGCACCAGCATGACTGACAAGTAAGGAGTGCCCTCAATCAAAAGAAAAACAGCTAGTCATTTGGCCCTGTTAATTCTTTGTTCCTTATTACTTAAACCAGTATTACTCTTTCAGGTAGCAAGGCCCACAAGGAACTTACGCTGATTCTCACTCAAAAGATATTGCTCAAGGACATCAGAAAGGTTTCACCAGGAGTACAGACTTCATCTCTTGAGTCGTATCACAAAATTGTTGGTTATTTCGCTCCCAAATCCCGCCATTTCTTCTATGAGCCAATGAAAGCAAGGTATGATAGACTACAATATATTCTCAGGGGTCATTACTAAATCACGAAAAAAATTTCATGCAATGCTTTGAGTGAGTGCTATCAAAGCCCACTTTTCCTTATTCGTGATGCAACTGAACTTTGTTCTTGCACTCTACTTGGACTATAAGGCGTGAGGCGAGTAAAACATTGATTGAAAGCATTGACCAGTCATGCCAGTATTACAAATTCTCTTTACAGGTTACTGCTCGCCACACTCCACTTTAATGAAAATTCAAATCGGAAACAGCGTATGGGACAAGATGAACAGCCGCAGTGGTCGATTTCATACCCCAAGGAGAGAGGAGGAGCTGCAGTAGCAAAAGAGGTCAAAATTGAATCAACATATGGTAGGTATAACGGCCAGCATCGTTACTTTAGTGCTAGCACTGCAAGAAACAAGAAGAAACAAGATTACTTGTATTAATACTTCCCTTTATATTTTCAGACTATGTACAGCTAATTCTGGAGGACCTGCTGAAGCGGAGAGATGACCTGCCATCTTACAAATTGGCAAGAGATGCAAAGGACAAGTACCAAGTGACTCATCCTATTCCAGGTCCAGTGTGCTCAAAGTACGACAAGCAGGACAAGATGAAAGTTGTAGAAGAAACAAAAACGAGGTTTAACAAACTGTAGAGTTCATTCATAGCACCATCAGAGTTTACTATCACAGATCAATTGAACGGTCACACCAAATCAATTGAACGTAGGATACTTGAATCCTGTGTACCCGTCATTGTCCGGAGCAGGCCAAGCAGCACGTATCTTGTCCCGAGCACAAACAGGGAGCGGCAAACGGTTCCTTCTCCCCAACCTCTTCCAAACCCAACGGACAAGGTTCCTATAGGCCACGTATCGATATAACCTGAAATTGTTGGGAAGAAAACAATGTTTGTACATTTAATTGACAGTTATTTTAAAATTTATTGAAAACTTGTAATATTATTACTAAATACATGTAGATACATTTTGTTATATCTATTTTCTATATTTCTAGTCTTCAAAGGGAGAAAAAAATCTCATTTCTGAATTGATATTGCCTTTTCTTGTCTTCAATTATACAGCGATGGAGGTGGTCATCATTACTTACTTGTGAATGGGCTGGTCATCGCCTATTTGTCCCTGCTCTTCGATGTAGTGATACATCGACATTTCCAGCACCCATTTTTCAAGACAGGTGCTGGAAAAACCTGGGTGTTGCGTGATGCACTCTACTTTCAGCTCATCCTTCTTGGCCTGGACTGGTGAATAGTCTGAGCAGCACAAGGATTCCCTCCCCTTCTCTTGTGGAGTGCAGACACCACAATGACACCTACAAATACAAGTATAATATAAATGTTATTGTTATACAGCAGTGATGATATTTCGATAGCCATTGCCATCAATGAATCAGGGCCTAGGCCAAGGGTAGGCCAAATTTGAGTGAGAGGCAGGCCCCTGGAGCTCAGCTCAGTAAGATTTAGCATTGTTTCAATCAATCAATTAATGTAGTATTGTCGAAGGCTTTCGCCTTAAGTTGTTACGGTGAGAATAAACTGTTGTCTTTGCGCGGGTGTAGTATTTCACTATTTGGTGTGGTAATGCTCCGCAATGGAAGAGTCTCAGTACAATAATAATCCAAATTATTAGGCCTAGAGTTCACTCCATTCGAGTAGGCCTACTACCAAACCCTGAGGCTTAGTATTCTGATCCGAGATCCTACTTACTTTAAAATAACCATGTGGAATGAACTCACTCAACTCAAGATACGTTGTGGTTTCGACATATTCGAGGTGAAAAACGCCAATTGTTTACTGACAACACTCGATCCGTGAACGATGGAGCCCTATGTAGAGATGTACATGAATACATGCACATGATGACATGGCTCATATCAGCATAGGCCCCCTATAATGTCCAGCTGATGCCGCGCCTATACACATGGCATGCACAGTGCACTGCCACTGCACTTGGAACTCACCAATTGATATTTCCTATGCAATCAAGTCGCTCATCCACCATCTCCCCATCATCACCTTCGCCCGATTCAGAACAAGAATCTGAATCGTCTCTCGCACTCTCCACTAATGGCTCGTACATGTAGGGTTGAATCACACCATTGCCTTCATCAACAACCAAATCGTCATCAAACAAATCTCCCGCACAATCTTCGCTCGCCATGCTTGCAGCCGCCATTTTTACTTGTGCAGTGGTCAATGATCGTGGATTTGACAGCACTAGTGACGTCACCAATGTGAACCTAGCGGCGAATAGCGTAACTACACATCTGGCGGTCTTTTCAAAAGCGCCTTCAAAAACGAGCTCGCAGAGGACTGAACAAATAGCACTTATTTCACAAAAAAATCACTATTTTTTTAATTCCTTCCGGTTTATTATGTTTTTTAAGATAGCATATAATGAAAATTCACCACAAATACAGGTTAAATAGCTCAGCATTTGACCTTTAAGTAAGTGGTCAAAGAGACGAATGCATATCATAGGATTAAAATCATGACTTGAAATATTAGATCTTAGTTTAAACAAGGCCTTCCAAGCCTTATTAGCTAATGTTTGTTTTGCCTGTGAAAAAGACCCTGATGCATTCATAATGATGTCAAGATAACAATAATTTTGTACATATTCAAGTAACGTACCATTCAAGTGAAAGCTATCAATACACTTATGCCCATTTCCACTGAATTTTATAACTTGCGTTTTTTTCGTATTTATTTGCAAATGCCAACGTTTGCAGTATAAACCCAATTGTTTGATTGAATTCTGAAGGCAAGCTGCTGAAAGAGATAACAATACAAGATCATCAGCATACAAAAGGGCACCTGATATCAGACGCGTCCAAAAAGGAGTGTTGTTATCAACTGGAATAGTATCGGGCAAATCATTCGTAAACAGATTAAAAAGAAGAGGGCTCATTATTTCACCTTGTTTTGAAACATGTTTTGAAACATGTAATGATTCAATGGTATCATTATCAACTTTAATGCAGGCTGAGCTGTTTTCACACACACACTAATTTGGCTCATATTGAGATGAGGTAGACACTTAATTTCGCCATGATAGCTGTTGGTACTGTGCCATAGTGAATAGAATCATACAAGGTATAAAAAGAATATATCAACATCAGATATTCTGTGGGTTCTCAATGTGATCCTTATTTCTGTCACTAAATTTGTGGTTTCCGTCGATTTTCTCCTTGAAATCTATCACTTCAGGTCTTATCATTGTTCATAGCCTAGCTGAATTTGTATGCAGTTTTATCTCTCATCAGATTTATATCGTAAAACTTGCTGGTTTTTTGAGAAAAGATGTTTTTGTGGTCATTTGTCCATTTATTTCGTGGATATTTTGGGTGATATCTGTTTACTCGATAATGGCCTTTAAAATCAAATAAAAGGTTTTTAAGGTATTTGATATGAATTGATATTATTATTTGTCGAGTGGGATTGTCGTTGGACGTTGATTGCTGAAGAGTTATGCGGGAATGAGAAAATATGTCCACAGTGTCGAGAGTATATTGACTTCAGGAATTAGAACCTTTCCCTTTGGGAATGCCGAATTGTAAAATAGAACGTGATTGACAAACCTGGTGTTTTTTTGCCAAAATTCAGGTGTGCATGTTTTATATGTTTATTGCAATTTATTTCTTATTTTTGAGGAAAATTTTGACGTGTTCTTATAGAGTATTGCGTCATTGATTTTCGTATGAATACTTCCATGAGTGCATACTGACTTGTGAACTTGAAGGTCTGGGTTATGATATTATTCAATACTTTGATAACATTACTAACATACATTTGGTTCTGTCAAACAGTGACAACTCATATCGATATGACTACCCTCAAGGATTTAGCCGAGTTAGGGGCCAAGTTAGGCTACACAGGAAAGAATCTTGAAGCATTCATTATGGAATCACAGGCGGCTGAGAGAGCCTGGAGAGCTGAAGAGAAGGACAGGAGAGATGAGGAATAGCAGGAGAAGGCAGAGGAGCAGGTGCGACTGAAACTGGAATGGAAGTACAACAGGAGGAGAGAGAAGCAAAGGAAACAGAGAGAGTAAGGGACCACCAGCGCGAACTAGAGCTGTTAGAGGTAAACACAAAGATGAAGTCAGCAGTATCCGAACCGAGAGGACCCAAGCCACCAAAACTGCCATATTTTAATGACGTTCAAGATGATATGGATGCCTCATCCTAACGTTTTGAAAGGTATGCTTTGTCACAGAAGAGGGGTACCACCGAGTGGGCGGTGAACCTTAGTGCTCTGTTAAAGAGAGCTCTAAAGGTACACACGAGACTTCCAAGTGCGGATGCGCCGAGTATGAAAAACTTAAGAAAGGAGTTGTTAAAATGCGGTATTCGGAAACAGGAAGCCAGAGTTGGGTGAAACGTTTGTGCAATTTTCTGCGAGACTGACCAATTATTTGGACAAATGGTTGACCTTGTTAAAGACAACAAAATCGTATACAGCTTTGATTCACCTATTGGTCCGGGACCTATTGCTGGCCTGCTCCGGCTACGAATTAAGGCTATTCCTGAAGTAAGGACACCAAAGTCAGTTGCAGATATTGCCCAACTTGCAGGCCAGTTTCGAGAAGCACGAGGGGGAAACATCGTGAATGTCTCCTACAAACCACCCCAGAAGGCTACACCCAATAGTGAGGTGTGTAGTGATAGGGCTAGCAGACTAACTCGCAATGTTTGCCCCCACTCCATGGGCACCAGTGTCCACAGGCTGTCACTAAACTGGTTTTGAAGTTATGTGGTGTAAAGGAAAGATGGCCTCTTGCTGGCCATATTGAATTTCGGAGCGCGACCAAAATCGATAGGGAATCTCCCCCAATCCACCCTATTAAACCATAGAATTGAGAGATCAATCAGGATACCCGTTCTTGAGTTATAATCCGGAATGGGAAATCCAAGATGGCCTATAGGTGGCCATATCGAATTTCGGAGCGCAACCAAAAGCGATAGGGACCCTTGTCCCATCCACCCCAATTCACCATAAAAAATTACAGATCAATCTGGCCACCGGTTCTTGAGTTATAGTCCGGAATAGATTGCGGCGGACGCGGACACAGAACCAGCTGAAAACATAATGCCCCACCTCAACTTCGTTGAGCTGGGGCATAATGATGATGATGATAATGAAATGCCTTTTGCATATTGGCGATTACGCGGTATGAAATCCAAATGTGGAGAAAGGTCTTTGGTCTTCAACCACCACTATGGCGGGGGCATAATTAGTGAGATGGAGCAACTCTGGGGGGAAACAAGATGGGGGAAACAAAATATCTCGCAGACTGCTTGGAAGTTTACAAACCCTCACGCTCCCTGCGGTCAAGTACAATGGGTCTGTGTAAGGAAATCCGCACAAACCGGGTGATAGGCTCCTCTGCATTCGCAGTGGCGGGACCAAAGCTATGGAATGAGCTTCCAAATAGTGTTCGTGGCCAGAGTACCCTGGGTCGTTTTAAAACTGCACTAAAAACTCATATTTTTAAGAAATTCTTTTGAATCCTTTGCACGTTTTCTTTAGTAATGACTTTTATTCTATCATGTATTAATGTTATGTTTTATTATAAATTGTAAAGCGCTTAGAAGTTTTAACAACGTTAAGCGCTATAAAAATGTTTTTAATAAAAATAATTATAAAAAGATGTAAGGAGACCAGAAGGGACTTCAAATACTGCCTGAATACCAATGGCGAACAAGATTTGTCGTATGTGTCATAGAAAGGGCCATATAGCCAGGTATTGTAAAACCAAGGTGTCTGCATTTTGTCCAAAAACTACAGAAGTGGGAAGAGGGGAGGGGACAGGTGTCCCAGGTGCCATTGTGACCCGTCACAGCAAAATTAGGCACATGTCGCACAAAAGATGTGCCTAAATGACACCAGGAGATAATGGAAGAAATTGATGAGCTCATATTTCACAAACGGCAGACAATAAACAGTTCGTCTCAACCTGCCAAGCTCAGAGCGACATGCGCCTGGTTTTGCTGTGACGGGTCACAATTGGTATTTGTTGTGTGTCCACTGGCATGACTTCTACTAGCCTGTTGATGGCCTGTGAGGTAAAGACAGACTGACGGTGCCATTGGCCAAGGTATATCAGTACCCCTATTTGCCAGAGTGAAGCTACAGCAATGGTAATGGACTACCTGGTGTATGACGTGATCGTTGGGAACATCGAGGGATGGTTTTTGATGCAAAAATCGACGAAGAGAGTGGTAATCCTGTTGTATTCAAGGCGGCACAGGTTGATGACCCGTCACTGAAGATATTCCATCTGCAAGCACGAGATGGTGTGGTTAAGGCCACCAACTTGGGCAAGGTTGAGAAGAGATGAAGTACAAGGCTGGATTACTCTATCTGCAATTTCATTCCCCCACAGTTCCAAATGAAAAATTGTTTCCCCAGCTCGTGGTCCCTAAGGAGTATATGGAGATAGTCATGAGATTTTCAGATGAGTCCATTCTGGCTGGTCACATGGGGAGCAGGAAGACTTGTCACAGGCTATTGAGCCACTTCTTTTGGCCTGGTGTTCACGGCGATGTGGCTAGGTTTGTTCAATCATGTGGTATCTGTCAGCGAACTACGACCAAGGGGAAAACCGGCAAAGTGCCCCTGGGGAGCAAGCCCATTATTGATACACCATCTGAGAGAGTTGCAATAAAATTGGTTGACCCTATATTTCCTCCAACTGGCGGCAGCATTGAAAAGGATTGATTCGGTGACGGCAGCAGAAGCCCTTCTTGATATGTTAAGCAGAGTCTGCATCCCACCAGAGATATTGACTGATTTAGGGACGCAGTTCACATCTGATCTGATCACTAGTTGGTGGCTTTTTCCGACTTATTAACGGTTTCTCTAACTTTTTCCTGACTTCTCCGACTTTGTCTAAAAGGTCAGATTTCCATAAACCTGTGAAAAAAACTAGGTCTTCTCAAACTGTAAATAAGTTGGAAAAAGCCTCCCACTAGTGGATGGTCGTCTGTTGTCCTTCTCCAGGTTGAACAGTACCCTGTACCAACCGATTTGCAATGGTCTCATGGAGAAATTTAATGGTACACTCAGACAGATGATATGTAGGATGTGTGCAGAGAGACCAAAGGACTGGGACCGCAATCTAAATGCAGTCTTATTTGTGTATCAGGAAGCTCCTCAGGTGACGCTGGGATTTGTACCATTTGAACTACTGTGTGGTAGATCCGTGCGAGGCCCTATGGCGATACTCAAGGAGTTTTCGACCAAGGAAGAAGTCGACCCAAATATCAAAACCACCCACCAGTATGTTCTTTATGTGAAAGACGTAAGGAGACTTGTAACTGGGCAATTGACGAAATCAGCAGGGAAGTACAAGGCGTACTACGATCGCAAGGCGAAACTTAGAAGGATGAAAGTCGGTGACAAAGTCCTTGTGCTTCTTTCAACCAAATCTCATAAGCTGTTGATGCAGTGGAAGGGCCCATTTGTTGTCACGGAAGTAGTTGGGAGTATGGAGTACCGCCTCAGCCCCTAGGTGGGGCCCCAGAAGAAAAAGTAACAGCAAGAACTTTTCCAGTGTTGCCATCTTTGCTGCCACTGGGAACTACTGAGTAGTTCAACTACTCAACAGAAGACCTGAAGAAGGCAACTGCTGAGGTTGTTGAAAACTTCGTCTAAAGCAAAGGTAAAAACCCTTTTTGGATTTATCACAAAATTAACTTTCAATCAAACGTATTATCAGAGATCCGATGAAGACTTAAGGATGCAAACAACTTCATCGATGACACTATTCTTGGGACTGTACACTGGGTGGACCATCTGGGAACCATGCGTGGCTTTTTGACAAGATTCCGCGATGGGCATCTGACTGCGAAACCTTCAAATGTTTCATCGAGTTAGAGCGCCTAGACTGTTTCGGACATGAAGTCGGTGGTAATGTGCAGCAGCCGAATATGGACAAGATCAAAGCGATCAGGGAAGCTCCAGTACCAGCTACGAAGCAAGAGGTGAGGGCCTTCCTCAGGTTGATTGGGTTTTACCGCAAGTTCATCCCAACTTCGCAGAGATTGCGCTACCATTGACTCACCTCACGAAAAAAATGGTTGCCAACAAGAATCCTGTTGGGAGATGTACAAGACAGGGCTTTCGCCAATTTAAAGACCATAATCTTGATCAGTCCAATTCTTCGACATCCTGATATGGATAAAAAGGTTTGTCATCAGGACTGATGCATCCGACCGAGCGTCAGGCGCAATCCTGCATCAGGAAGATGGAGGAGTGTTGTGGCCAGTAGCGTACACCAGCAAGAAGTTGCTGCCAAGGGAGATTAACAACTCAACGATTCAAAAGAGTGTTACCCAAATGTATCGTGAATCTCCAAGTTCCAGAGGTACCTTTACGGTGGAGAGTTCACCCTTGAGACCGACCATCAACCACTGCAGTTCCTGCTACAGAAGTGTGCGTCGAACTCGAGACTGATGAGGTGGTCATTGCTGTTACAGCCATACCAATTCACCGTGAGATATAACAAGGCTGTGGACATTGTGGGAGCGGATTGCTTGAATAGAATTTACTGAGCTTGAGCACTTGAAGATGGTATAGTAGGAGATGTAGACATGATATTAATATTGATTTTAGTCACAAAATGAAACGGCCAGGGGCCATTGTGCTCACCGTATAGATTTCTGGTGCTTTGGAATTCATCCTGGTTAACAAACATTGTACATGTATAGTATATAGGTCAAACCAAAGTCTGTATGACATCTGACGTATCGTTGCTTGGAGTAAGTATCATAAGAATATCATCAAAAACAAGTCACTAATAAGCGAGATATTGCAGTTTTTCCCTTTTGAGCTCACCACAGGAGAGCTTATACGATACCGTGGCGTCCGTCTTCTGTTAGCGGAGCACGTTTTGTCACTGCTAGGGCTAGATGGCTAAAACTTGGTGTGATGGTAGCTTTGGGCAATATGCCCAGACCTATTTTTCTTTTTCGCAATATGACCTACTTTCTGCCCTCCAGGCTGCCATCTTGGAAAATTTGTTTTTTGCCTTTTTGAAGCTAATGGTTGTACGTAGAGTGACGAAATTGTTATGGTGGGTGTATCTAATAAGGTTAAATGACATATCACCCAGGTTTTTGATTTGACCTACTTTTCAAGGTCACAGAGGTCAAAGTTCACAAAATCACCGATAGGTGGCACGTTTTGTTTCTATTTGAGCTAGAAGGTTCTAAACTTGTGAGGACATGTATATCTAGGGACCCTCTATCCTTCCCCAAATATTTGGCTCACTCGGACCTCAAATATGGCCACTAGGCGGCCATCTCGAAAATTAAACAAAGTTGGATTGCAACCAAATTTCACGTAGTTGTATATCTATGTACTCTCTACAACATCCCAGATTTTCAGTCAAAGCCATTTACCAATATGGCCACTAGGTGGCCATCTTGAAAATTAAACAAAGTCCTATTACCCTGAAACTAATGATTGGATTGTAACCAAACTTCATGTGATTATGTATCTATGTACTCTTATCAATATCTCTAATTTTCAGTCAAACTCCATGACAAATATGGCCACCAGGTCGCCATCCAACAAAGTCCTAGTACTCCTAAATTGTTAAACATATGTCAACCAATATCCATGTGACATAGACACTCTTCAATAACCCTGAAATTCAGTCTACTTGTATGATATGTGATGTATCCTGACTAGGATAGCCTACCATCAAAATTTTATCAAAAACGAGTCACTCATAAGAGAGATATTACACTTTTTAGGTTTCCATTTATGGCCCCCTGGTGGCCAAGTCAAGAATCAGATCCGACCGAAATTCATTGTCAGAGGTTACATGACAAGGGAGTCATGTGTACCATATTTCAAGTTCATAGCTTTAGCGGTTAAGAAACGTGCCATAGTTACACCCAAACAGCCAATTTACACCATTTGACCTCTGTGACTTTGAAAATATAGTCAAATCAAAAACCCATACGATATTTGATGTATCCTTGCTAGGAGTACCTACCATAATAATTTCATCGAAAAGAAGTTACTAATTAGCAAGATATTGCACTTTTTACCTTTTTCAGTTTTAGCCCCCTGGTGGCCAAGTGAAGAATCAGGTCAGAAATTTGGTGTCTGCGGTTATATGCGGTGTCTGCGCTTTAGCGGTTAAGAAACGTGCCATAGTTTACACTCAAACGGACAAATTACACCATTTGACCTCTGTGACCATGAAAACTAGGTCAAATCAAAAACCCATATGATATGTGATGAATCCTTGCTAGGAGTACCTACCACAAAAATTTTATTGAAAATGGGTCACTCATAAGAGAGATATCACACTTTTTAGGTTTCCACTTCTGGCTGACTGGTGGCCAAGTTAGGAATCAGATCGAACTGAAATTCATTGTCAGAGGTCGCCTGACCTGAGGGGCCCTGTGTACAAAGTTTCAAGTTCATAGCCCTAGCGGTTAACAAACGTGCTGCTGTTTTTGAAATAGGATACGAAGACGGACACTGCGGTATTGTATAGACTCACCTAGACGGTGAGCCAAAAAGGTACTGTTCGGGAGAAGATCACTTGACAACAACTCACAAACTCCTACTGACCACTAGATCACCAGCTAACTGGTTGCTGTGTCACCCATCTTTAAAATACATTGTAGCATCCTGTTAAGTCTTGCTGTATCGATGATTCAGGGCAATTCACCCAAATATATACTCCAATATTTCATATCCAACCATATCGTTATCAGCTTTTGAGGTTCAAAAGAACATTTGGTAGCAGAGCATTGTTTCATTTCGAATGCCGATAAAAGCCATTATTCATAATAATTGAAATGTCCTGGGGTCATTTTGGTCACCTGGGAATCATTTAGTTGCGGATGAAATGACTTTTAGATTTGACAAATGTGGCACTGTCAATGACACTTTTAGAGTTTGACCTCTGTGAAATTGATAAACTAGGTTACAACTGACATAAATTGGGTCAACTCCTACAGATCCCCAATAGGTGTCTCCATTTAAAATTTGAAGAATCTCAGACAAATAGTAGTGAAACATATCAACTTCAGTAGAATTTTAGAGTTTCTGACCTCGGAAACTAGGCCTAGGTCAAAATATTATACGCCCTATGTCAATCTTGATCATATCGATCAATGATGCACCTTTGAGGATTACACAGAGAAGGTTTCTTGATATAACTGACATTGAGTTCTATGACCTGACCTACTTACACTTGTAAAGTAGGTCACATTGACCCGAGTTTTTGTTAATATGTACAGATGCCCAATAGGTGTGTTCATAAGATATTGACAAAGTAAGGTTTTCAAAGATGGCCACCTGGAGCCCAGAAAGTAGGTCAAATGGCGATGATTTTTTTGTCTCAAGTCATGTTGTCATGAGACATCCTGACACCAAGTTTCAACTTTTTAGACTCAATAATGAGCAAACGTGTCCCTATTGTTGACGGATGACGGACGTTCGGACGACGGACAAGACTGGACGAGCTAAAAATGTATCAAAGGTGTACCCATTTCACCTACCCCCATTCCGCCTACCCCATTTCGCCTACACCCATTTTGCCTATTCACCATTTCGCCTACACCCACTTCACCTACACCCATTTCGCCTATTACCCATTTCGCCTACCCCCATTCCGCCTACCCCCATTTCGCCTACACCCATTTTGCCTATTCACCATTTTGCCTACACCCACTTCGCCTATTCACCATTTTGCCTACTCACCATTTTGCCTACTCACCATTTCGCCTTCTCACCATTACGCCTACTCACCATTTCGCCTACTAAAAAGGAAAAGAGTGGTGTGCGCTGGACATTTGAACAATTTTACGAATTGTTGATCTTGGTTTTTTTCCTTCATATTATAGCATATTTCCCAGTTAAACTTTACCATACTTTATCATTCCAACCCGGCCTCTTGAGACAAGACCACCATTGATTTTTTAAGCCTTTTTGCAGTTAAATTGTCACAGTTTGACCGCCTCGCATCAAATAATGCTTCGGGTTGTGAATCTGAAATTTGGATATGACATTCCAGACAGTCAGGCGAGTAAATGGTGAAATTTGAAAATGGCTTTACAAATGGTCATTACAGGGTCGTGATCAAGAAAGAAAACAAATTAAGTATGATCTCTCTCAAGTTTATTATTTGGTCCAATGCTCAAACAGTCTACACACAGGTCCGTCCTGGACACAATATCTTGTTCATATCAGCTTCGACGTAACCCATGCTCTTTGCGGTTACATTTATAAAACTTCAATTTATAAGACTAGCATATACCCAAGGCGCGGGCTGTTCGAGGTATAAAAATCGGATTGTGTGGGTGCTGGTATGTTGTGGGTTTGGTGTAAATGTAGGCGAAATGGGTGTAGGCGAAATGGGGGTACACCCATTGGAGTGCTACCAATCAATCAATATCATTTCAAGGACCCAAAAGAACAAGGCTTTGTAAGTATGGCAATTATTGCTTTACTAGCATTGTACCCGTAGCGCAGGCAGGTTCAAATGGGCTATACCTTGGATAGATTGAATTGCAATGAAAATCTAATGTCGGCCTCCAAATGGCTCGAACCAATTGCACTATCACTACTAAGGTCTCGGGCAAGGCACTTACTCGACAGGCAAGCTAGAAGTTCAGCACCGTGAGCAGCTCCTTGATAAGGCCATGCCAAGTTCAGAGTGCCTCTTCAGATACATCAAGTATTGAAAGCTGTGGTGAGCACATAAACAGACCATGGTAGGCCTAACCTTAATCATTTGAAAATCCCTTCATAATCAAGGGCTAGCTCTGGCTAACACAGCACCCATAGACAATAGACCACCAATTTGACCCCAGCTCCTTACTGCAGGAAAACCAAAGTCAAGCAACCAAAAGTACCAAAAATACATTTTTGTTTACATTTGAACTGGACACATACGTTTGTTTACAATTTCTTTCCTCGCGAAATCTCGAAGATCAGGTGACCTGCAATCGTGGATTGAAAATAACATTAACCTTAGTTCAGCAGGTCGACAGGTACAGGCTGTTCCAATCATCCCCCTACAGCCAGCTGTTCAACAGGTAATGTTGGCCACCCCACAGGGAGTGAAGGTAATTGATTAAGCCCCTGCATAACTAAACAGCAATGACTCGGCTTCTGTGAGTGGTAAGGAGAATTGACAGTGTCCGATTAAAAATCCCTCATTACTGCTCCGCTGAAGTAAATTTCCGAGAATAAACATAACGTTGCATCAGGATAACATATCACCTGCAAACGTGCAAAATTTCGAGACAGAACACTACCCCCAAATGGCACTTTAGCGAGCCGCCTTATAGTATTATGATATAGATATTTATAAAATAACACCTGGGTCATCACAGGTCTAAGTAGTAGCAAAGGAGGAGAAGGGTCAGTGTGATTGCTTAGATATCAGAACATGCTTTACACCTATAAAGAAAACAGTTCTTGGAAGCATAGGAAACTACACAAACAATTTACCAAATGTCCAGGTGCACATACTCAGACAACGATGAAAGCACTGGTATTATTTCTCCTTCTTTCCAAGCAACTCAATTATTCCTGCTTTGAAACATTTTAAATTTACTCAAGTGTCCTATTTCAGGTTGCACTTTAGCAAAGGGCTCAATCTGGTTGGCCGGCTACGGGTTAATGACCGAATCTACAACGTCATAAAGAGGAGGTAATTCAGCTTTTTGTTGTGATAACCTTCGACCAGTGATCAATGCAGAGGGCCTCGTTTGACGGAAACATCATCAGCTGTACATGTTTGGATGCACCAGGCACCAGTCTTGAAAAGACACGAGACACTGTTAAGGACGATGAATGACTATCCTTTGGAACGTTTGGCTATCCCGTGCAAAGTCACCTTCAAACATTTGCCAGTGTACATTCTCTTTTGATTGAGACTGCACATCAAAAACAAGCCTTTTTCTGGGCAATTTTGGACCTCCCTTGGTTCTGTTGGTGACGACAGATACAATCATCACAGTTGTTGTGAGGAGCAGCAATGGTCTAGAGGTTTGTATGGGGAAGGGTTCAGTCTAAAATTTCTTCATTAACACCTTCAGCGCCGAACAACGTAGATCTACATGGCCCAAATCCCCCCTCTTTGAGATGGTTATCGGAGTCTCATGGACTTCATGAAAGAACTACGCCATCGCCATCTTTAGGGCAAGGTAGAAACTTAAAAGAGAAAACCTCTGAATAACAAAATAAAGCTGTTCCGACACTGGAAATTTATAGGGGGGGGGGGGTCGGGGGTGTTGGAAAAGGGGGTCATTTTGGGCATTTTTCAACCAAAATGTGATATATAGTAAAGGAGTGTAGCTTATATAACTCTATTGATTCAAGAAGACCTCGTCTTGGAGAAGTTACTGCAAAAGACCTTACGCAGCCAGCTCTTATACTTTTTTTCTTCTGTGGGTCTGAAAGGGGGTGAAACACCAGCGCTGAATGTGTTAAGTTGAATTTGCATGTATAGAATGTACCATGCCAACACTTGTAACATGTTGTTGATTTTCTTACCATGTACCGTGACATATATAGGAAGATCAATGCAGATTTTTTTTCTGAGAAATGAAGTTTTTCCATTTCCTGTGGAAGTGTCATTTTATTAGTTCATACCTACCCAGGTCAGACTTTTGCATGTGTACTCTTATCGGACACACCCAAGGAATAATTAATCTATTTATAATAGAAAAATGATTAGCTACTTCATTTAGCTACACCTAGGCGGTGCCCCAATACAGCCTCTGCCTCGTGAAAGCCGCCATTGCTCAGTACTTATTACTTGAGCGCCAGAGTAAGTCCCGTTGCTGTGGGGACAGGCAGGGCGGATACTCTTCCCAGGTCAGACTTTTGCATCGAATACCAACAACTCTGGAAGGTGGGTAAACAGTGACGTGTAGTGAAGTGAACTGTCTCCAGAGCCGCATAGCAGAACCTAACGGGTGAGACCAAGGGAACCCAGAAAAATAAGCATGGTGGCAACCCGGGCTAATGGCCAAAAGACCCTTTGAGAAAAAACAAAGGCGAGCCAAACTAGGAACCCCACCCCTCCTAGAGAAGAGGGAAAAACCTCAGCACATTTCGTACACTGTGGAATTACAAGAAATGCTGCGATTCAAAATACGGGGAACCCCAAAAAAGGGACCCACGGAATAACTCCCCAATCTTAGGTGGCTTAACCCTAAGACACCCAGACGGGGTGAATGTGCGGGCATGACAGCCCGGACAAATATCTATGCCCCCCCCCCCACTCTTCTGAGACTCAGGGGGAGGAAGACACCGAGAAAGAGAGAAATTTCGACGAGTGGACTAGGCAGGGAAACACCTAGACCACGTGCTTAGCTGCAACAATTGGACCGAGAGACAGCATAACGTCTGTTAACGCGGAACAATCGCGCATATAATACTGGGAGAAGGTATAGTGGGAACTCCACGTAGCCGCATCTAAAACCTCGTTTAGCGCCACTCCCTTATACTCGGCCCAAGAAGTAGAGATGGCACGAATCTCGTGGGCCGTTATGACGCCCAGGCGGCGAACTCTGGAGAAACGAGAGTCATAGAATAGGCCAGCCAGATGGTGGCCACTAACCACCTAGCGACCGTAGCAACGTCTATCTCCCTAGTAAACCCCTCTTGATAAGACACAAAGAGGCGCTTCCTGCCGAGGTGAACAGCAGGTTCCTTGGTCTTATCAACATAGAACTTCAATGTCCGGGAGATCCCAAGAGACCGTAGCAGACAAGGAGGGGATGAAAACCGGGCGCCTGAAGGTGTGCGGCGCCTGGTTCTTTGGAAGAAAACCTGGGACAAATTCTAGGACAGCGCCCCTCTCATTAAAAACCAATCTATCAAAGGCTAAGGCATGGAGCTCGGACCGTCTCTGCGCCGTGGCCAAAGCCACGAGAAAAACGTTCTTAAAGGTCAGATGTTTAAAATCAGCCTGGTGCATAGGCTCAAACGGAAACTTCATGAGAGCCCTAAGCACCACCAAGAGATCCCATTTGGTGGTACGCAGAATGGAACGAGGACGCCCCAGAGACATATTGTTAGGCAAAGATGACAGCGTCATCCCAAGACGGTTGCCAGGAATCGATCAACTTTAAAGTGACCGAAATGGCAGAGCGATAGCCCTTCACCCCCTGAACTGTAAACTTCCAAACTGAGAATAAGAAATTCAAGAAGTCGAGGAAGTTGGGAAGAGAGGGAGCGACCGAAGAAACTCCGTGCTCCCTACACCAGTCTCGAAAGACATCCCACTTGCTGTCGTATGAAGCAAGGGTAGACTGTCTCTGAGGCTGAGCGACTTTACAGATAACGTCTTACGAAAAGCCTCTCTCTCGGAGGAAACACCCGATAGTCACCAGGCGTGAAGCCTGTAGAAAGAAGGGTCTTGATGAAAGACCCGGTCGATCGGGTGATACAACAGACGGTCCCACCCCGGCAGACGGCGGGGGTGGTCTGTTAGGAGCTCCAGAAGGACCAGGAACCAAGCCTGGTTCAGCCAGCACGGGGCTATCAGACAAACTCCGACTCAAGAACTGGCCACTTTGTTTTGTACCGGAAGCAACAGAGGGATTGGCGGGAACGCATAAGCATTCAGGCCGTCCCAGGAGGCCAACAGGCTGTCCACTCCCAAGGCCTCCTCGTCTGGAAGAGGCGAATAATACAGGGCGAATCCCTTGCTTAGCCGAGTCGCGAACAAGTCTACAACCGGGGCGTCCCACATCCCCGCTAGGTGGGAGACCGCTTCGTGGTGAAGGGTCCTTTCCGTCTGGACCAGACGATCCGCCCTGGAAAGGGCGTCGGGAAGGATGTTCCTCTTGCCTGGGATGTGACGGGGAGGAGCTGAATGTCCAAGCGGCGACAACGCTGCAGGAGCTCCCAAGTGAGGCGACACAAAGTGTCGGACCTCGTCCCCTCTTGTCTCCGGATATAAGCGACCACTGTCGAATTGTCGGAGAAGAAAGAAACCCTGTGACCCCTTAACCGAAACGTGAAGGCCCTCACCACCAGGATGACAGCCTGCATCTCGAGAATATTGATTGAGAGATGTGAATCCTCCGCTGACCACGTGCCCTTGGTGGTCAGGTCCCCTTCATTCAGATGTGCGCCCCAGCCATAGAGGGAGGCGTCCGTGAACAGGGACATCTGAGGGGAGAGAGGACCGAGCTGCACTCCGCCTCCGAGGAGCTCCGTCTCGGACCCCCAGAACTTCCAGACTTCCTCCAGGAGAGAATTCGGGATCGAAAATTGACGATCGAGAGGGTCCGAAAAGGGACGCTAACTCAAGAGGAGGAGAAGCTAAAGGGGGCGTATGTACAGGCGACCGAGAGGGAACTAGTCCACCGCCGAATTGAGCAGGCCCTGCAGAGAAGGAAACTGTCAAGCTGAGACGCTGTCTTGACGGCAAAATACCCCAACCAGGGATAGGATCTTGAGGATCCGGTCTGGAGGGGGGGACATGAGGCCCTCTCGTGTGCAAAAGCGCACACCCACGAAGACATTGTCCAGAAATGGTACTAGCTTGGACTTGTCTAAATTTAAGAGCCACCCCGCTCGCCTGGTTGTCTGAAGCAGGAACTTTGCCTGCTTTCCCAGACGGCAAAGAGCCTGGTAATGAAGCAGCCAGTCGTCGAGATAGCAATGGAGCTTGAAGCCCATGGCGTGAAAAGGCGCGGCGAACGCCTTGACGTCTGTTGTGAAAATAAGCGGCACGGAAGCCAGGCCGAAAGGAAAGGCCTGGAACTGATAGACCTTTCCCTCGAAGTAAAACCGAAGGAAGGGTTGAAAATCTGGATTGATAGGAACGTGAAAATACGCGTCCTGAAGATCCAGCGAGATTGCCCAATCGTTGGGCTGAACCGCAGCTGCTACCGATCTGGTTGTCTCCATCTTGAAGCTGGGCACCCGAAGGAACTGGTTCAAGCTGGAGAGATCGATGACCAGTCTCCACTTCCCCGACCTCTTGGGGACCAAGAAAATGTGGCTGTAAAAGCCTGGGGAGGAATGATTGTCCACCACATTCACAGCCTCCTTCTGGAGGACGGAGAGAACCTCTGTGCGCAGGGCTAGAGCCCTGGCAGGGTTTAGAGGGGGGACGAGCGGGATGGGGATTTTCGTCGTCGGGGGGATGAGAAAAGTCCAAGCGGACACCGTGGCGGAGCATGTCCGGTACGGGGGAGTCCTTTTGACACCACTGATCCCAAAATGCCGCGAAATGGCACAGCCTGCCCCCCACGGCGCCATCCGCGGGGGCACCACCTGTAGGCGCAGGAGGACAGACTAAAAAGTCACTTGTGCTTGCCCCCGCGACCCCTCTTACCTTGGAAGGGTCGCTTGGGCTGCCCGCCGCCCCCGCCCCTACCTGAGGAGCGGTGGCGCTTGGAGCAGCGGGAGGGAGCCTCAGTCTCTGCCTGCCCTGGGGCACAAAAGGAAGAGGAGCCCCGTGAGGACGAGGACCCACGAGGGGCCAAGGAGCCTCGGGGGCGTCGATTCTCCGCCTGACGATATACCTGCCCGCAGACCAAGAAGAGGACCGCGGGTGGGGGGCGGCCTTAGGAGCCGAAGTAGTCTCCGTGAGGCGGTCCGACTGTATCTGGGCACCTAAGCTGTCCTGGAAATTTTTAAACTCCAGGTGGTCCTTGAGGCGCTGAATCATCTGCCTCTGATCAGCCGTAAGGCCAGCGGATGATTTCGGACGAGGGTCCCGAATGGTCTCCCAATTGGCAGGAATGGGAGAGGGGGGATGGGAGCGAGTCTGTGAAACCGACCTGTCCTAAACCCCAGCATGACCAGACGGGACAGGGTGGGGGCGTACCGGTGAAACGGTTTGCCTAACCGTACCCAAGGCGGGGGGGGGGGACACGTGGATCCCTCGCCCGCGCATAATGCGCCCTCACCAAGCCCTTGCCTATACCAGGCAGGACACCTCCCGGCAGGGACAGGGCGGTGAACCGCGGCCCTGCACCACTAGGGGACGCCAAAGGAGGGACCGTCGTCCCTAGGGAGGGAAGGGATGGTGGTCCCCTGGGGCAACCGCAGACGAAGGGAGGGGACTGGCGGTGCCAGTTACGCCCAAGGATGAGAGCGGTCGCAACCCCATCAAAAGCCCCGGAGGGGGACGGGGGAGCACATCTGTGAGGACAGATGGCTCAATACCCAGGGAGGCGCTGCTCACCGGCCTGGATAGGCCGGGAGCGGATCCAGGGGTCTCAACATTGGAGAGTTTGAGGTCATAAAATGCCTGCTCCGACTCCAAACCCTGATCCGCGCCGCCCGAGGGATCGGGACGTAAAGCGTCCAGAGTGCCAACGGGAGTCCTGCCTGCCGAAGAAGGGGGGCGGAGAAAGTCTCACGGAGCATCCCCGAGACAGGGGCACCGATGCTCAATGACAAGATCTCCACAGGGGGCACACCCCCAAAGGGGAGGTTCCCAGCCTTGGGGACGGGTCAGGTGAGGGCAAAACCTCTTCATAGCCCCAGGGACCTCGCCGCTGAAGAGCAGGGTCCCGGCGGAGGAAAAGGAGGGGAGAGACGAAGACTTCCCCCGACCAGGCTTTCTAGGCCCTCTCCGCACAGACTTCTTCAACTTCCGGGAGAAGGAGAAGTCATCCCGGGGGCGGAACAGTCCGACCCAACAGGGACTGACTTGTCAGTACCCTGACCCGGGGAAGGAACAGGGTGGGGACTATGAATCCCCGACACACCAGACACTGGGCCATCACCAACCCGGAAGGGAAGGAGGGCCAGGAGACATAGGGGAAACCGTATAATTATTGTATATTATCATATTTTATTATCGTCGTTTCTTGTTCTTTCTCTGGGGTTCTTATTAAAGAAGGACTGGAATAAAACCATCCTAATAAAATCTGATAATATACAATAATTATATATACCACAGCTATGCAGCAGGGTGAACTTTTTATTTTTTGGGTCACGTGACCAGAAGCCCGGGAAGATACTGGAATAATTTGAGAAGTGGATAAAAACCACTCACAAAGATAAAAAACGGGGAGGAAATAAAAAAAAGAGCGATCTCACCCGCGTCCAGAGATAATCTTCTACCGAAAGGTGTCCCCGGGAGGTCCTTCTTAAACTAGAACAGGCTCTAATAAACGGGAGAAACTCGGCAAAATTGTGCAAAAATGCGCCGAGGAAAAAGTACTGAGTAATGGCGGCTTTCACGAGGCAGAGCCTGTACAGGGTTCATACACCAAAAAGCTCACAAAATTCCATGCTATTCCATGCTATTCCAGACCACTTTTTAATGAAATTCCAGGTCATTTTGAAGCCATCCACAGATGTTTAAAGCAAATTGGCTAGTGCGTTAAGCGACATTCACAAGAAAGAAAATATATGAACATATGAACAATTTATTAGATCAAAAAATATGTTTGTGGTAACTGACACAGTCATATGTTTGTGGTAACTGACACAGTCATATGATATCATGATATTGACAATAATATTGATAACCTGGACACAGCAGTAGTGAGAGTTAAGTCGAATATTTGTTGTAGTGAATAAAAATCACCTTTTCATACAATCGAAGCAATGTTCATTTATTATTGGCTAGGTTCTCCCAACCAGTATGGTTTATGCATTGTGACGCAAAGCAACGATATGTTTTTGAACTGATAAGAATGCCAGGCATTATAAAAAGACAACTAACGAAGAAATTAAAGACTCAAAAGGTGTTTTTAACAGCGCCTTATTAGATTTCCAGGACTTTCCAGGAAATTTCTACAACATCATAGAATTCAAGGATATTCCAGACATGGAAAAAGGATTTCAAAATTTCCATGATATACCAGGATTTCCAGGTCGCGTACGAACCCTGCTGTATTGGTGCGATGCCTAGGTGTAGCTACGTGAACTAGCTAATCATTTTTCTATTATAAATAGATTAATTTTTCCTCGGGTGTGTCCGATAAGAGTACACATGCAAAAGTCTGACCTGGGTAGAGTATGAATCACATAAAATTCAATGTGCGAATATGGCTACGGCCTACATCAATTATTTCTCCTTGGTTTGATCATTAGATTTGAAAGCCGCAGCAGAATATGATGGACATAAAATGGATTAAAGCTGTTGACAAAACTACTGCTTTGTTATCATCATCATTGCCGCCACAACCAAAATGGCGGAAAATACAGAGGAAAACAAAACACATTTTCGGCTCACTAAAAAAATAGTTATTTTGACCGATTTACTAACCAGGGTTCATACACCTACCAAGATATTTTTTAAAAGTATATTTCAGGGGTATATGGTTATGTTTTTCAAGGGTTTTCAAGGGTAAATCTCACCTGAAATTACTATAATGCATTGGGGGTTGGGGATAGTTTTGAGTGTTGAGAGATCCAGCGGGTAGGTTGTCCAGTCTTATGCAAAAAAGAAACTCCGAAAAGGTTACCAGGACAGGTCCTGATGGCATGCAGGAACAAAACCATCACCAGAGACAATGATGTTTGGGGGATTCAATTTATTTGTGGCAATCAGTGTGAAAGAAAGCCATGATAAAAGTGCGGTGGGGGAATTAAAAAATCGGTAACGATGGTCTCTCATTTCATTCTTTGGGCTGTAACTGAAAAAAGTTTCAATAAGAAATTTTGATATTAACGGTCCGAACAATTAACAACGATGTTTTTGGCTTTTTTTTTAAATTCAAGAGATTGGTTTTTTTTAAGTACTCATTTGTAATTTTCCTAAAAAAGAATGCTTAGTAATCCTTATTTTTTCCCCTGTAAAGCACCAGTACTCTTCCATTACCCATAAAAATATGGGATTCATAGCTTTGTAATTAGGAAAGTTATTAATTATCATTTAGGGGTTATTCACACAGGTCCAGAAATAACAAAACTCTCGGGTTTTTTTCACTCATTTAAAGTGGTAAAATGCAAAAACCGAAACCATGGTCCATTATCCTGGGGACAGACGAACTAAATAACTTGGCCAAAAAATTTGACTGATTTTTTGTTTCCATCGCGAACAGTCTTTTTGATATGTAAGAACGATTTTTTGATACGTAAATTTTAATGAAACTTATGAGATTGATACAAATTATTGAAAGTCATGTAGATTTCTTAAAACTTGACCAATTGATGTAATTCGACTTTCTGATGAAGGGTACTACTACTATCTCCTCTTCAAGTTGTCCACGGCCATTGTGCTCACCATATAGATATTTGGTGGTTAGGAATTCATCCTGGTTAAGAAACATGCTACGTGTATGGTATATAGGTCAAACCAAAGTCGGTACAACAAATGATGCATCGTTGCTTGGAGTACCTACCCTAAGAATATCATCGAAAACAAGGTATTAACTAGTATTGGGCAATTCGCCTAACAGCAAATTGCAGACCATATCCCTGGTGAAAGTATTTTGTCATGTTGAGAAATTAGGCTTGCACCAGGATATAACCAGATAAATCAGAGGCAAATAACCCTGAATAACCAGCTGAATTAGGTTGTGACAGTAGGTGCATCATAAATACTAGAAATAGCGATGGTTCTGGGACTGCAACAACTCAGCATATGGATGGTCAGAATCCAGCAGACAACAAGCAAATGTAATCTGAATCTCAACATCTTTCGTATCTTTTGACGAGTTTTCTGGTCGAGTGAGGGAAACCAGTTGACCATCTGATATGGCTGGTGGGGATGAAAGCTCCCAATGTTGGGACGACCAATAAATGAGAGTTGAACATTGAATTCCTTTGAAGTGTAGGTTGTGACGAGTCAGGCCAGTTTGTGCATGATTACAACATAGGGGTAACTAGTTGCAACAATCCTTTTTTAGTGTAGATTGTGAAGGAATAGTCTTGATCTTTCAATTAATTCCTTTGGTATGGTGCAACAAACCAGTCCAGTAGATATATACATGGTCATAGCATACGGCATCGAGACAACCAGTATGCAAGGTTACGGCCAGGCCCAAGGGGTATGACCGATCAGAACTAAGATTAAAAACGTAACATGCATAATATCTTTTTAAACTAACTGCCACAGTAGGTTTATTTATTCAGTCTTTTTGAAGTAAAAGTATTACAGTGAAAAAGAACGAAATACGGCTGGAATATTATACTGGTTTGTCTTCGGACGGCAAATTCAGCACTGCACCGATGTCAAGGTTAAGACAGTTATACGACTTTGCCTCATCAGCTCCTCGTGGTCAAGGCTCCTATATCCGTGACTGATGCGGTCGCAGAACAGAACAGATGCTGATCATCCCCGTCAGGCTGTAAAACAGAGCGAGGAAATATTTTAACTTCACCAGAAGTTTTATCATTCATTATTCAGACCAACAGACACTGTTACCTGCTAATAGTCTATGAATTTCATTGTCATAATTCAGAACAAACACTTATCACCTTTGCTGACAATATTTTCAGAAGGTGTGTATACATTCGTGTGTCCATTTACACTGCACGTGTATACGTGCTTTACTGTACATTTCTACAGGAGTGAGCAGGATGTACAGAAAAACAATCTCCAAAACTGTTGCTTTCAGCACTCGCGACACGTTAAGCGAGGTTTCAGCAATTATTTTCAGTGAAGGTATATCTCATGTGTAGAGTCTGGGTGATTTTGAGACATTCTTAGGTGTTTAAGGCGCACAGTTTGATGAAACTTGCCCGAATTCGTAATTTTTTTGATGAATGTATATCCGCCATTGCGGGGATCTGGAAACTTTTGGATGACAAGTTTGCCTCAAAAGATGGACGTGCTCCCTATAATCACCCAAACTAACAGCGAATATATATTCTTCAGATCCTTTTCTTGACCTCTGATGAGTTAATTTTGTCTGATGCAGTGTTTCAACACAAATTTGAGGGCGATTACAATCACGAAAAATTCACACTCACCCAGTCTAGAATGCGTAGACGAAATGTCTGTTGGCTCTTCCATGTAGCGGGTATCCTCCCACCTTTTCAGGTTGGGACAGATCAACGTTGAGCAACTTGCCTAATCGGTAAAAACGCGGGAGGCAGTGCTATTACCGGAACGGTTCAGAACCGGCGATTTTCATCAAAAATCACCCGAAAACTAAAAAAGTAAGCAACGGCTGCAAAAATAAAGTACACGTTGTTCGTCAGCAGGTTATGAAACGTAACCTAACCAAATTTCAGATCGTTCCGTGCGGCAGTTTCGGAGATACGTGTCGAAAACCACATCCCTCGGGTCCTGGCGATCGGCTCAGTAAAAACAATAGACCATATCCACGGAGTTGTGGATATGGTCTAATAAGCGTGATATTGCACTTTTTCCTTTATTTAGTTTTGGCCTCCTGGTGGCCAAGTCGAGAATCAGATCGGACCGAAATTCAGTGTCATAGGTTACATGACATAGGGAGTAATGTCTACCAAATTTCAAGTTCATAGCTTTAGCGGTTAAGAAACATACCACAGTTACACTCAAATTACGCCATTTGACCTCTGTGACCTTGACCCTTGAATCCCTAGGTCACAATGCTAAAGGTACAAGAGTCCTTTAACGCATGTCCACACTATTCCCGTATCTTTAGCTTATTCGTACGGCATTTCTCCCATGCCGATGTAGTGCAATCAGTATACGGAACTATAACTTACAACTTATGTTGAAAATCTTACACATCTGACACTTTTTTTTATAATATACAGAAGATGTATGCGATATTGTCTGTTATTTTGGAGTGAAAGTCAGTTTTTTAAAATAGATTATGAAATATTCTCACAAAATTTAGAAGAAAACACCCGGGCACAATGGGGCAGAAATTTTTTTAATGTGGCTGTCATGGGATTAGACCCAGGGTCACATTCACATTCGCAGGATATATAAAATTTTGGTTGTTTAAATCAAAGACGTGCGCACTGCCACTGTAACTGAGTATGTAGACAAGACATGTAAGACATTTAGTTACATTGTACATGTTGTATGAAAATAGGGGCGCCACCATATGGCTTAACTGGAGCCTGTAATAAACGACCCGATTTGTTGTTACAAAATTAGCTCTTCATACGAATTATAGAATGCAGACTACCGAGGGATACAATAAACCTGCCGTTGTGGTGAGGGAGGTGGACGAACCAAGATCGTACTATGTACAGGCATCCGAGGGAGGATATCAGTACCGTGGGAACCGTAGACATTTACTAAAAGTGCCGGACAATAACATTCTACAATCAAATTCAATGGAAACGCCATTGACCGCAGACCCTGTGCCACAGTCAGCCTCTACTGCAGAGTCACAACCTACTGTGAACAATACTTCAAAATCACCCGGGCTAACCGAAACTAAAACAATGGACCTATATTATGGAGGGGGGGGGAGGAAGAAGGGGGAAGACTAGCTGTGAATCACTTGGAGTCAAGAAATGTGTTTCACTTCTTATAAATTTGATAAATCTTGAATGACACAACACACACATATAGTTACATTACAATAGATAGGAGAACCAGAACTGTGAGTGTGTGTTTTGTGTGTTTCCAGTCTGGAGTCCAAAACCTGAATACCGTATTTTCTGGATTATCCCCCGCACTGCCATATGACCCGCACCCCCTTTGACCATTACCTAAAGCCACGCAAGACCCGCACCTGATTATGACCCGCACTGCTCCAAGACCCGCATTCTCCAAAAATAGTAAGTCATTCATTGATGTTGACATCCTAGAACCGCCATGTTTTTTTTAATTGTTAACCAAAGTGGATCAATTCCAGCATGGCCGTAACTTGTTTTCCCTAGCGGAGACATCACAAACTATGCGATCATGGCGGAAATATTGGTTGAAAACAATGCGAAAACAATGGACATAGATCCTTATCAAGTAACCAGTTTGGTCCCCTTTTTTTTCTTTGGGGTTGGGGCTTATCCCTCTCAGAATCCACGCAAGACCCGCACCTTTATATTACCCGCACCCCCACTTTTTGGGCCTGTTTGAGGGCAAAAAGTAGCGGGTCATACACCGGAAAATACGGTACATATATTGTTAGTAACTTGTTTTCTTGGTGAATCTCATATCATTGTATATACGAGCATATACCCGAGGCGCGGGCTGTTCGAGGTATAAAAATCTGATTGTGTGGGTGCTGGTATGTTGTGGGTTTGGTGTAAATGGGCTGCTGGTTTGTGAATAAGACTTTTTTTCATGAGTGTAATACTTCTTGAAAACGGAACTATGTAACCATGTACATGATGTACAGGCGTCCACAATGCTAAACCAATTCTCGGAAAACCAAGATGGTGCAGACTGGTGATGTACTCGATATCAGCCAGCGATTAGCGCCAGGATGGTTTAAGTTACCGGTGTGTGCGTAAATCTTGTCTCCCGTTGGGTACACTGTGTCCTAAGATGAGCTATTTGTGAATAAATGGCTGTCTCGAGGTGGAAAAGCAGCATTTTTCCTTCAGAGATGGGCGCCGCCATCTTGCATGATGGCATCACTGACGTCGATTTTGATTGGTGGATGATGCGCGCATGGAAGTGACCATTTGAACAGGACATCTGATTGGTTGATCGCGGAAGTGGGAGGTGGCTCGGCAATTTTCGTGACGGTAATAATGCAGAGAGATTACTGATGGACTTCTCGGGGAAGAGATTACTTGGAGCTCTCCAATTTACGTCATCTCCACAAAGTTGTTATTTATTCCAAAACCACCAAGATATTCGACGTATGACACCCTCAGTGACACTCTTACTTATGATCCACACCTACGAAGCCAAAAGTTGCAAGAATTCGACGCATTTCCTCGGCCCAATTTTGAAACAAAAATCGCCTCCTATTTAGCGGCCACAACGCGCATTATAGTATAGATACAATGATATGAGATTCCCCAAGAAAACAAGTTACTAACAACATAAATTACTTGGAGACAGAAATACAAACAATGCCAAACAGAAACACGTTTTGGAGTGGCTAATCCCTCATCAACAACATGCTGATTAATACCATTATAAACTTTTGTTTTACTTTAAGCTGTGCTAGGTGGCCTAGGCGAAAAGTATATGGTAGAAAGAGAAAGTAAATCACCAAAGATTTACACCTTGATAAAACCTAACCCAAACATATGCGCCAACTCCGCAAATTGTTACCAGAAGTGGGAGACACGTTGTGCCACCCGACAGGTACAAAGATCCTGGGTAAATTTGTGTACTACTAGTACATGTAGTACTACTACAGTTGCCTATAGACAGACTGTTTTCAGTGTTTGTGAAATTCATTTGGTCATGTTTTGTGTACCGTATTTTCCGGTGTATGACCCGCTACTTTTTGCCCTCAAACAGGCCCAAAAAGTGGGGGTGCGGGTAATATAAAGGTGCGGGTCTTGCGTGGATTCTGAGAGGGATAAGCCCCAACCCCAAAGAAAAAAAAGGGGACCAAACTGGTTACTTGATAAGGATCTATGTCCATTGTTTTCGCATTGTTTTCAACCAATATTTCCGCCATGATCGCATAGTTTGTGATGTCTCCGCTAGGGAAAACAAGTTACGGCCATGCTGGAATTGATCCACTTTGGTTAACAATTAAAAAAAACATGGCGGTTCTAGGATGTCAACATCAATGAATGACTTACTATTTTTGGAGAATGCGGGTCTTGGAGCAGTGCGGGTCATAATCAGGTGCGGGTCTTGCGTGGCTTTAGGTAATGGTCAAAGGGGGTGCGGGTCATATGGCAGTGCGGGGGATAATCCAGAAAATACGGTACTACTGTGTTCAAATCGGTAGTTGATAAAGTATGGAATTAGTGAAACCTTGGAAACACTGATAAACCTTGTAATATTCAATGTAAACCATGGAATCACTGTGCAAATAGCGCGGGAAATCGGGTGCGTTCCTTCCACGATTTATACCCTCCCACCTGACAGTCTCGTCCCAGCTGACTTTATTGATAGCAATTTGCCAGTTAGTTCAGAAGCCAACATTTTTAATGTGGAGGATGACGTCATCAATTGGCAATGCGCTGTGGTCGTTAAAATATTTTATTTCTCTTCAATGGAAGCAAAAATTAGTTTTTATGATTGTTTTGTATTCCATAGACGATAAAGTATTATGCTCGGTACTAGATTCACGAGATCATAGGACAAACACACACGTGAATAAAAAAACCGCTTAGAACTGGTGACGTCACAAAGATCTCTGCATCCCTCGATGCGTACTGGAAGATGTAAGAAATCGCTCACGGCGAAGGAAATTTTCATCCGCAAACTTCGGTAATACTAATAATTCTAAAATACCTTGGTACCGTAAAGTCAACTTTTAAATGGAAAATGCATAAGCCTCGTTCTGAGAGTGGAGTGTTTTGGACACGCAACCAAGATGCTCTACCAAAGTTCCCTCGGGTTGCACTAAAATGTGGAAACCATGCACACAGCTCACTTCAGAAGTTTGAGGCTCTCAAAACACTGCTTCAAACACAAATCAGCCAAGGAAGCATCAACCACCCTAAGTTTTTTAATGAGCACTACACATATTTGCTGAGAAAAACGCTCCAAATAGCCCATTTGCGCGGATTTTAGCATCACTTGAGCGAGCCGATCCGGACTTCCTATACGCGCTGCCGTAACATAATGTAAACAACGGCGCTACCGGCGCTCCGGGCAGGCGATGGATGGAATTTGCCAAATTCGCACATATTCAAGTTATTTCGTGGCCTATCTTTTTAAGTTTGAGGTATTTTAGAATAGAAATTGAACCCGAGGCGGAGGACCTTGGTTGAGTTACCAAGACACTCTCGGGTGGAGCTAAAATACAGTCCAAACCCTCGCCGTAGGTTCAATTCCTTAAACATACATGACTAGGCTTCTTTTATTCATCGTTTGTTATAAAATATCAGTCAATCATAGACAATTAGGCCTAGACATAGTCGTCAACCTTATCCATGCATAATGCATGACAGGCCCCCAATTTTCTCTGTATCACCCTGTATGAACAGACCGATCCGTAGTTCAAATAGGCCCCGCGTGGTGGTGGCGTATTTATAAGCGGAGCGCTATTGGTCCATATTATGGGTGTGTGGTGGGCGTGTCTTCCCATATTTGGGAGATCAGTACTGTACACTGGAGGCGAGGTACAACTGGGTTGTTCTAAAATATAGACTATTGAATCGGATATGCGACAGATTTCTAGATTACCATAAAATTCCGATCTGATCATGTAAGAATAAGCTCCAAATGTTGATTCGTAACCACATTAGGTTCGAATGGCATTATTTCATGTTTTTATGCATTTTAAGGAGTGTTTCCAAGGTTTATCAGTGTTTCCAAGGTTTCACTAATTCCATACTTTATCACCTACCGTTCAAATCAGAGTTTACAGTATATTGGACTGTTCTGTTTTGTTTAGAGTTTCATATTTCATAAGGAACTGCTGGTAATTTCCATTTCCGTCATCACAGAACAGTGAGACATTCGTGATATAATCGGACACAATTTTAGATACCATTGGAGACATTTTTAGGCAAGGTTTAGCCAGTATAGAGTGCTACTTTGGTTTAATAGTGTTTAGTACAGTTAATAATATAACCGTTCACTGCATTTTTCAATGCTGTTAAAACTTAGCTTTCAGAATCATTGACTTTTGATCACCATTTGGTGTAATTTGGTTTCTGTTGTGTTCAGGTAAAAAAGTGTACTACGTCAACAATGACATTGTAAGGCTTTAGATAGATAGGAATTTATCTTTTTTTTAAAAGGGAAAGATGTAAGGCCCCATGAAAAAATTATTAGTTTATCATCACTGTGCGCGCGCATGACGAAATCGGCCCGCACCAAAAAAAAATTATTTTTTTTAAATACGTTTTTTGTTGAATTTCACCGACGGCGTTACAGTATTTTGTTAGCAGACATCCTGTGATATCCAAAATGTATACGTTTTATATAGGCTAGAATACTAAGCCTACTTCGTAGCCTGGAAGCAGACACGGCCGTCCCTCCCCTCATATTCCACTGCGCAATGCACATCCATTCCCGCCAAGGCTTCCCGCGTAAATGATATCAGGAAGCTAGCTCGCTGACGGGATTCCTCATAATGATTGTTGAATGTACTGTATGTTGCGGCTTGAAAAAATTAATTTTTTTTTAAGCGCCCTCCCTCGTCACTTTTGTCTGATGGAAAGGATGATAAACTAATGATTTTTTTTATGGGCCTAACTGAGTAGCCTATGCAGACAAAATATGTAAGACATTTAGTTACATTGTATGAACATAGGTATGGCAAGCCAAAGCAGAAAAATGCAGGACTTCATTTGTACGTATAAGAACACGAATTTAACATCAGGACCTTTAATTTTTGATCTAAATTCTCCTTTTTCAATACTTAAAAAAATCAAATCATAAAAAAATTGAAGAGCCTACCATAGAATTAAAGTTTTTTCATCTTGGTTTTCGTCTTTTCATCCGTAAATTTTCCCATAAAGCTTTAAAAATATCAAGTCAAAAATATTTTTTCATATAAGAATTTTTCATTTTGTAAAAATATTTTTTCATAATAGAAAATTTTTCGTTTAGGAAAAATATTTTATCATATCAGAAATTTTTCGTTCAGTAAAATATTTTTCACATCAGGAGCACGTGACCACAAAATTTGCTGACGTCGCGTTTTGGTACTTTCGTAGCGTAGCGGTCGTGATCGTAAAATTAAAAATCGAAAATGTCTCGCCGCGAGGAGATACAATAAGAATTGTATTTCATCATCTGGATGTCGTCTTTGTGTCATTTATACCATGTATATTACCGGTACATGAGTTAGATTTCGGGAGGAATTGAATGATACAGGAGGATTACAATATGAAGCATGGAATCACTTTTGCGACACGAAAATACAGTACAACCTCGCTATTACGGACACCCATGGGACTGGGCCCAGGTGTCTGCAATAGAGAGGTTATGCCAAATCAACTGATAGGTGGATTTGAAGTTCCCGCCTTGCAGGTCTTGGTTTTCTCTGTGTCGACATCTAGCGTAGAAACTTTAAACCTGTTGGCTGATCGGTATTTGCTTGTGATGTTGCGTTGAATGACGTGAGCTACTTTGGAACTCAGAGAGTGAATAATCTCTCTAGTAAAATGTGCCCCTTTTATTGCAAAATCTCCTCGACATATCATAATGTGTGAAAAAACACCATAATTTCTGTCCATCAGCCACCTTTGATTAATAATTATTTTTTTATAATTTCTCTACTAACGCATATTTGCCGCAACACTGACAAAACCGCGTGGATTTATGAGTGTCCGTTGACACAATAGGCCTGCGTGATTAGTTAAAAAGATGAGAAAACAAATACCGCAGCTTAATCAGGATACAAAAACACAACGCCATGGGGTAATTACGTTGATTAATTACGCAAATATCACATTTGTCGGGCCTACTTTACTCTCCAAGCGCACGTGGGAAACCATTGTTTTTGCCTACTGTCCGTAATTGGGAGGGAATTGGACCAAAAATTGGCCATCGCCCTGTCCGCAATTCGGAGTAGAGAGGTGTCCGCCGTACAGAGGTTTTTGTTATTGGAAATGACTTAGAAAAAATCGAGACTGGCCGGACGTGTCCGTAATGTAGAGGTGTCCGCTTCGGAGAGGTGTCCGCTAAGGGAGGTTCTACTGTAGTACCAAACGTGACGTCATCAATTTTTGCGGTCACATGCTCCTGGTATGAAAATGTTTTTACTGAACGAAAAAAAATTCTGATATGATATTGATAAAAATATTTGTGTGATAAACATTTTTCTGTATATAAAAAATGTCTTTACTAAACGAAAAAAAATTGATATGAAAAATCTTTTTACAGAACGAAATATCTTTGACATGATCGATGATAGTTTACGGATATGAAAATATGAAGCCATGATGAATAAAAAGCCCTTTTAAAAAATGTTTATGATTAATGATATAATTCTGTTTTTAAGTATGGAAAAAAGGAGATTTAGGTAAGAAAATGAAAGGTCCTGACGTTTGTGTTCTTATACGTACAAATGAAGTCCTGGATTTTTTCCGCATTGGCTTGCTATACATAGGGGCGCCACCATATGGCTTAACTGGAGCCTGTAATAAACGACCCAATTTGTTGTTACGAAATAAGCTCTTCGTCATTAACATTTACAGTCACTGTGAGTGTGAAGAGTATTATTTCTAAGCCGCAGTTGAGTGACCACAACGTTTTGGGCATGCGCAAAATAACTCCCGTACCATCAGCACTCTGACCTAGGGATATGATATATGGGACCCGTACCTCTTGACAGTGCGAACATTATTTACATCTTATTTGCATGTCAAATGTTATTCGTTGACAAATCAATTATGTTTTAGCTCAACATGATACCAGGGGTAGTGCACTACAAGTGAACATAGGAGCGCGCAATGACCCCTCGGTAAACGAGGTTAATACACCCCTAGGCTAAACACTAACAATATAAAGGGTCTTTCATGCTTTAATCAACTTACCTGAAACCTGGTTGTTCCGTACTGATACAGGAATAGAAATGCTACATTGATTACAATGGCATAGGCCAAGAACGAGATTACAAAATATTCTAATGATGGTATCTCTCCTATCGATGGCACCGAGCAGAAGACATATATTGAAACTACGCCGCAACCGATGAGGAAACTCCGTAAACTGTCTTTGGCATTTTCGGTGAAAGTCATATTGATTGAGGTCCGTTCAAAATGCGACTCCGGCGAAGTTCCGGTGTGCACCAAATTTGTGGGGGGATTCGTATATATCTATTTTTAGAACCAAGTACTCTGTGGATATTATTATGCTCACATGTTTATCATGTGACCTTTTTTTATTCTTGCGGGAAATCTAAAATGACCAATACCTCGAGTTAGTTCAACACTGGCCCCGGTGTAAAAGGAATGGACTTTCCAGGAATGCAGGACCCCATAGCTCTATGTATTGTCAACGAATGTGGTCAATGGTTTGGTTACGGTTAGCAATTACATAATATGTGTGCCAAAATACATTTTTTTAAAACTAAAAATCATTTTCAGATAACTCACGGATAATGCTCGGTAATATACTACAACGACTGTTGGACTTCATATTTTTCACGCTTAGACAGTGGCGCGTCTATCGGGAAAACTGGGCAAGTGGGTGTTCAAAAGTCATAACCACATCTAAAAAATCCGCCATCTTGGATTGGTAATAAGCATGGAGGGGAATTTTCAGATGACGTCATTTCATTAGGAATACCCTCGGAATTGCCTCCACGCCCTTTTTCGGCCATACTACTATCCCTTTAATAAAGTGTTTTGTATGGTTATGTTTACCATACATGTATGAGCATCATAAACTTTTTGTATGAAGATTGTATGAAATGATGTTTAGCAAAAGCATCATCAAGATTAATAAAGTGTTGTTTTTAGCAATTAACTGCCTTGGGTTATTCATTTATAAGGGATTCGTGAGCCAAAAAATTGTGAATGTGAAAGGAGTAGTGAATGAGGAAATTGCAGCCTAAATTCCCTGAAAGACTAAAAAGGAGCTCCAAAATTGAAGCAAATTCTTCAATTTGCCTTTGTCTTTTTCATCTTAACATTTCAAGGAAAATTTACTAAACCCTCTCCTATCCTCTAAAAGAGTAGGAATGAATGCTTTTCTACTGGTGCCAAGCCATTGTTTTGCTTCAGTTACCATGATACTACAGTAAAATCTAATGCAAGTTGCAAAGAGAAGCATCTGAGTTAATGTCAACAAACGCAAGTGGAGTACATGGCTTAAAATAGAACAAAATCGACTAATGACGTCCCATGCTTATTACCAATCCAAGATGGCGGATTTTTTAGATGTGAAAAAAATATTCGCTGGGCAATTGGCGATTTAGCAATGGCAATCTGCCAAAAGTATATCAAATGCTAATAATTCATCATTATTCTTTAGATATTTTACAAATATAACAAAATCAATTTTTTTATCTTGAAAATTTTGCTGAATTCACAGATGACAGTGCCCAAAATCATTATCAAAGCGATCTTAGAATAACCGTCATCAAGTTAAACGAGAGTTTTCGAGTGGAAACCTATTGTCAATATGATATATCCTTGTAGAGTAACTGATCTGCACTAGACTTTTGAGCAGGAATTAGGTAGGTACATTTTTAACGCCCGGGAAAAAGTACGGTAAACGGTAGGCTGAATCGGATGTAGTAGTATGTCGAAATCCGCTTTTAAGCTTCAGTTATCGATGGCTCTTTCTTGAATTGCGTGTCCCCCGCTGCAAGTTTGTTTCATTTCGTAATAAATACACAAAAACACTTCAGCAAAATGTTTGACAGCATAAAATCGATGTAGATTGAAGAATCAAAACGTTAGGAACGTGTTGTATTATACCGCCAATCTGAACATAAACTTCACTCTTCAAGGTGTGTAAAGTAACAGCCACCCTTCCCAGCGTATTGTACTGGATTTTCTCAGGGTTTTGTATACTATGTAGGAGTATCAATAAACCTGTATCCCAGGATGCAAGAGGAAGCGATGGATCCATCATTATTTGACTATCCTGTCCTCCACATGTAACGCTACCTTGAGCTCGGAGTCTGCGAACTGAGGAGTCCTTATGCATGGAGCTGCCCCATACCAAAAACGCAATACTAGTCAATCGATCAGGATCCGCTGTTCATTAAACTGTTAAGGTCCCATTAGAGCCACTTCCCACTACACCCGGGGGACATTTTCTACTTCTACACTAGCGTATTTTTAAGGCAAGTTTGAAATCCCCTATGTCCTAGGATATATTATTTCCGGGCAAAATTGTATTATGTGCGGACACTTTTTCGAGGTGGACATTTTCTCTATCCACACCGGAGAAAAAGTGTTAATCCAAAACGTAAACAACCACCCTCGCTTTGCCAGTTGGCAATAGTTCCCGCTTCCACATTCTGAAACCAAATGTTTTGGGAACTGCCAATTGTCCGTTCGTTAGCGAGCTTTCGCACAAGCCGACTACATCCTTAAAGGCCTATTTATGCTGCAGACGAATGCGAACGCGGACGCGACCACGAACGCGGACGCGGCGTTCGCGTTGGATTGATTTAATGGAATTTAAATGTAGTCGTTCATACATACTACGACCGCGAACGCGGCTGTATTTTTTGTACGCGCGAAAAGCCAACCAGATTGCCCCCAGAGCGAATTTCTGGCAAAAGGTCGCGCGGCATCTTTCTTAACAACCAATCAGATGTTTTGTTTACGTTCATCTGCAACCACGTGGCGATCGACACACGTGGCTCAGTTTACTGTAGGCTTCGTCGATGCAATGTCGCGGGATACAACCGAGCTACCTATTTTGGAAATCAAAAAAAAAACAATACTATACGACAAAGGGCGTCGGGATTTCAAAGACACAACGAAGAAAAAGGATGTGTGGAAAGAAATAGCCAAACGAGTTGGATTAAATGGTTAGTATGGGAATGTTCATTGTTGATTTCATCCCCATTTTGATTACATGCATCAAAGACATTCTGTGTACCGATAAATAGGCAGGCTTATTTGCCATGTTTGGGGTGATTTAACATAACATGTAGGCCTGTGTCTAATTAGCTTGTCCAAAGCATTTGTTGGTTTGCCACGCAACCGCTCCTTCGGGTGACACAAAGTATTCTGTGAAGGCTTCCCTGATATGTATAGCTTCATTTCTTGGCCTATGTCCTGCTCTCTGCATTGGCCTCAAAATGCCATCATGGATATTCTCCTCTTCTTGTTGTTGCTGGACATCCTCTGTTCGATTAACACCACTGTCGTTCCCTGCCTGTAGCATATTGTGTAGAACAATTGTAGCTTTGACAACGGAATTTACATTCTCGGGCGACAATGGTATTTTACGATGGAACACTCTCCATTTATTTGCCAATATACCGAACGCATTTTCAGAGAGCCTCCGTGCAGATGACAGTCAGTAATTAAAAATCCGTTTAGCATCATCTAAACCAGTTCCTGGAAATGGGCGCATGATCTTTCTCATAAGTGGGAATGCCCCATCTCCTATGATAACATATGGAAAGTCCCGGTCATTCTGATTTGACAGCTGTCGCTCTTCTGGAACGCCTAGCGTATCGTTCTGCAACTTGTTGAATAATGCACTCCTCCTGAAAATGCCTGCGTCCCTATTTGAGCCGTATGATCCAATGTCGACTACAGTGAATCGATATCTGTGATCCACTAGGGCCAGTAAAAGAACAGAAAATGTTTTTTTGTAGTTGAAATATAACGATCCTGAGTTTGGAGGGGCTTGGATTAGCACGTGTTTGCCGTCAAGGGCACCTTTACATTTCGGAAAGTGCCAGCGCTCCTCATATCCTTTGGCAATGTCAAGCCATTTTTGGGTGGATGGGGCAGGAACATACTCTGGTTGTAGACGTGTCCAAATAGCCTCGCAGACCTCACGAACGATTATTGATACAGTGGTTATCCCAACGCGATAGCTGAACCCTATGGTTTTGTATGAATCACCAGTCGAGAAAAATCTGAAAATTTTTTTTTTTTCAATACATGAATTAATTTTCATTTCCAGAAAAGGAGGCAGAGACGCACTGGAAGAATGTAAAGGATGGCTTGGCTGAATCTCGTAGGAAATCGAAGACCAAAAGTGGTTATGGAGCCAAAAACGTCAAAATGTACAAGTATGCGAAAATCATGGATTTTTTAGTCCATTTCAAGGCGATCGACAGTAAGTACATGTGGATTTTTACTTATAATAGTTATGTTCTGAAGGACACGGGGTAGCATGGTTACAGATTTTAGGGGGTTGTTTTCGTCACTAAATGCCATGGAGATGGCGACTTAGGAATTATCTTAGGAATTTCTACGTTTTGTCTACCTGAAGGCTGTCACCAAGGCAATGCGAGTATTTATGCTCTACCTATAAGCTCGGTAATGCGCATTTGTTGATGGAATGCACTGGCAATACTCTCCACAATACTGTATTATATATAATCAAATATATCCTATAGACTAAAAATCGTTTTAAGTAATGAATTATCGTCGTAACAAGTACACAATATAATGTTGTAAAATGAAGTTGAAGGGAAACATAATTCATAATTTCAATGTCTCATTTCAAAACCACAAGTAATTTGGTAGATTCCGATGCAGAAACTCAGCCTCCGGAGGAAGAAGAGGTTGATTTCGATCTCAACCACGACACAAGGGATGATGATGACGACAACAGTGAGCCAGAATCACCATCGCCACCACCACCACGAGACGCTCAACCAGGCACGAGTACGCCAGCCACTAGTGTTTCCAAACAAAGCCAAAAAACAAAATGCGAAAGAAAACGCTGTCGTGATGAGGTAGACAAGACCCTTTGTGAGTACTTAAAAAACAAGTCAAGTGCTAGAGTAAAAATGACTACTCCAGAGAAAATGCAACAAAAACCTTTCGATGACTTGGATTTGTTCATGCAGTCGATGGCTGGTACAATACGAAAGTTGCCAGGCCGTCAGTGTTCTGAAGTGTAATTACAAATTCATAATATCGTGCACAAGGCCGAAATGGAGTCCTTGTATCCATCTCCAGAGCCTCAACAGAGAGAACCGGTTCATCAAGACAGCTCCAACCAATTCAGACCGATATCAACAACTTCATCAGGTGATTACTTTGAAAATTTGCATAATGAAAGTGATGGGAGTTCATATGCTGGATGTGAAAGCAATCAATTTAGGCCATCATGTTCTGGTATGGAAAGTAAGAATTATTTCAATATGTAGAAAATATGTCTTAAAACTTATTTCTCCATGTATAAAATCAGTAGTTTAAAATAAAGCATTTGATTATACATGACGTATGTTTTTTTCTCTGTTGACAGACCAGTGAAGCCCCGCTAACAAGGTGACCCTTGGAGACAACTTGAAATTCCTAATCAAAGTCTTTCCTGTTACTGAGATGGCCAATTTCTGGGGTTCAACTGTAAACTACTGTCGCTATACTTCAGTAATACACAAACTACCATTTACCTCAAACAAATGGCAAGCCGCTCTCTGGGAGAAATTGCCTTCCCCCAGATAGTGTCCAACTTTTCAATATCTTCATGTACCATTCCCAGGACATAGTCAAACTGTTCCTCTGTCATCCTAAAGTACTCCTTTAACTTGTCAGGGTAAAAGTGAAGCTCCTTCACTAGATGATGGCATTCTCCGTATTTGTCTCGTTTCTGCAAAATCTCGTGCACACGTATACGCCTCTGTCTCCTTCTCCTCCGTGTGAACAGGTACATTGCCAAAATTTCATCAGCGGTGTCAGTGTCTGAGGAAGACGCCATTTTGCTTGGTTTGGTAGTGGAAGTATTGTAATAATGCTATGCTTCAGCCCTGTGACTGTACTAATTCTTATGTAAACTTTTTTGATGAATAAACCAAATCATGTCTAAAAAGAAAGTACAGGCCTATACAAACGTCCAGCTCGACAAGGTCGCGAATTACGACATGCCGCATCAATAACCGGGTTATGTATGAACGGCGATTCGCGCGGATAGTTGCGCGAAAAGTCGCGCGGAAAGTCGCGTGGTCGCATTCGTCTGCAGCATAACCATGCCTTAACCGCGGTAAGACGGTTTGTTTTGGCCCGTTTCGCAAATGAAGCCGTTGAGGCCGAGACGGATAGTACCATTATTGACGACCATGCTTTTTGAACGTACCAGGTCAATTTAGTTTCTTGCCTAATCATTTTCATATTTTTTGTAATCTGCTCTGAATAATGTAACCGAAAGGAACATGAGTGAGACGTGGTGTTTGTCATACTGAGGTTACCCTCCGTTACGGCCACACTAGTAATCGCGGAAAACGAGCGCAAGTTCGTGGTTTCTTCAGCCTGACGTGTCCACTTGATTTGAAAAGGCATCAGTAAGGCCATGTCAATAAGAAGAAGTCACATGGCATCAATCTAATATTGTCTATACCAACATAAGCGATTGATAGCATTTACCGACCAAGATACGTTTTTGTTCGTGGGCAACGGGCGTAAAATAACAAATATCTTGGAAAGAACTCTCCAAATCACTTATGTGGTGTAGGCCTCTCACGTCCTCTCCCATCAGATGTAAAATTTGTAGATACAGATAATATTATATGACTTATATGACAATAAAATTAGACAAATGGATGCCGTCGCGTTGTGACAGGGTAAAAGGCAGAGTTAGCAGAAACGAGAAGAAAAGAAACGCGACGGAGATAATCAATTTTACATTCATACAAGACGTTGGTTTCACTGGCCATAAATCACTGAAAAATCTGTTAACAACAGGGTAAGACACGGAGACCAAAATTACATCACACCAGAGTGAATGATTGCGAAGTAATCCTGGAACAAAACAAATGAGGCGAGACAGTTATTTCCAGGGGATGCCTTTTTCCTTACACCGATATCTGAATGAAAAATTCTGTCCCGAATTTTGCGCAGTTATGCATGGTGTGACATATCACTGTGCAAGTAATTGCATATAGTTTTCATGTGATAAAATGCGACTTGAAGGATATCATCTGTGCATTAAGGTCTCACTAGCAAGTGGTGATCAGGTCCGGATTGTACCCCCCCCCCCAAAAAAACAACTTTTCTTCAATCTCGGGTGATTACCATGGATACAGATGGGCCTACTCTATCCCTGTTGCTACTTGTTCAAATGTAAATGTCCGAGGTATTTTGTGAAGGGGTAGCTCTGACGATTATTTGAGGAAAATACCGGCTTCTTCTGTGCACTTACGCGGCCCGCATGCTATCTATAGCTCAACAGGAAGTTGACATAAACTGGTTCCTGTGAGATTGCACAGTTCCAGTGAGATTGGTTCATGTGTGTGCTCACTGTAAAATTTCGAGGGCAATAACTCAAACAAAAGCCGCAACGACACCCTATATTTATATAAAGGATTGAAATACATGTAGTTGTCATTTGGCTTTCTCAAGGTGATGAGCAGATGTGTATGTCATTTTTTTCCCTATGTGCTAACTCGAAAAAAAGCCAGGAATTCCAGCCCAAATGCATTTAAGCTCAAGCCATGAAGAAAAACAGGAAAACCCCTCGGTGTAAAAATAGTTTGACGTCACAAGGCTAGCCAACCAATTATGCCATTGTTTCATCAACCAATGATTTTCGCAATAGGAACCTCGCACTTCGTCCCTTTTGGGGACGAAGTATTGGTCTTCCGGGGGTAGTGGAAGTGACCATAGGAGCGCGCAATGACCCCTGGGTAAACAAGAGTGAAAAGCTTTATCTGCCTACCCCGATTTACTATAACCACAGGAGCCGCTCCATATTTTCTGGTCCCACAGGAACTGTTCGGTGTTCCACATCGTTGTTGGGTAGACATGGTAGAATACATCAATCGATCTTCAATAGTGACGTCCCCTGAAGCATGTCTCGAATCTGGCCCGCAGCTTATCCATATACTTATGTCACATTGCTATTTCCAATCCAAGGCAAACAGAGAGGTATACAGCACGAAAAAGCACACTGATGTTCAATAAACTCATTTATTTGGAGGAATTAAATAACCTAACTATACTTGAGCAATGAGAACATTAATTCAAGACTTGATTAACAGTTCTAAATTATGTGTTTTAGACTTGATGTAAAAAAGAAAAAATCACCATAAGTTGAGAATACTTGGTCACATGATGTGCCATGAACACAAACTTGCCCAGTTTTCCCGATAGAGGCGCTTCTGTTTAAGCGTGAAAAACATGAGAAGTCCAACAGTCGTTGTAGTATGCACCAAGCATTATCCGTGAGTTATATGAAAAAAATATTTAGAATGGAGTAAGATCTAAAAGTGAAAAGTAAGAAGTTGCTTCGTCCTTAAATAAATGCCTGTTTTCAGTTACTTTTCTTCCAGTGAATATTCAAAATGACTTTTTTCGAGTAAATTATCTAGTGCCATGTGTCAAAAATAAATCTACGCCTATTTATTGAACATTTTCCTCCTCTGTTGAATGGAAAGTGATATGGCTGAGCGATCCATCATTATTTTCAGCATTGTGCACTAGTTAGCCGAATGTCGTGAAAATGTTAAAATTAATTAAGACGAAACACCTTTGATTCTTGAAGGATCATAATTTATTAAAGACTACTGGACTTATACTGTTTGTACAACTGCTTTTACTTCATGTACGATATATTTACAAAATTATGAGTAAAACATTGGCCAAACCACACACTTGAATAAGAACATGTACCTTGAATAGTAAAAATGACATAGTTTTGTGAATAGACTTTCTCAATGAATATCTAGAGGGATGATATATTTATTTGAAAAAAGACCACTTCTCAATTGCAAGAAAAAGGAGTAATTTTTTTAAATTCCATTTTTCCGATCCGAAATATTTTGTTTGAGAAAAGACCAGTCTTAATACTACAGAAACAAGATAATTTTTTATAGATAATTTCATTTTTCAAAAACCATTTTTTTTTCGTGAAAAGACTTTCCTTGGTCAATGTAGAGAAAAGAATAAATTTTAGCTAATGTCATTTTTCAAATCCCATTTTTTTTTGTGAAAAGACTTTTCTTACAATAAAGTTACAGCAGTAATTTTCTGTAAAATTTCATTTTTTAACCCCCCCCCTTTTCGTTTCGCGAAACAGAAAAACAGAGACAGGAGCAATTTCAAGAAAATGTTCAAATCCCAATTTTTTTTTCGGGAAAAGACTTTTTCATCACTATAGAGACGGGAGCAGTTATGAAAATTAAATTTTTCAAATCCTGGGTTTTTTTTCGTGAAAAGGCTTTTTCATCACTATAAGAGACGGGAGCGATTTTAAGAAAATTAAATTTTTCAAATCACAATATTTTTTTCGTGAAAAGACTTTTCCTCGAATATATTTTCAGAGATGAGGTCTTTAAAAAATGTCTTTTACAATTGTACCAAGATTCAAATCATTACCTCTAACAGTCAAAGTTCAAGATGCATGAATTAATCCTGGCCGGTCAAGGAGTGCAAGCTGTGATTGGCTTAAATTAAATGGTCCATGGACCATGTGCTCACGTTTGTGTTCAAACAGGTTTAGCTTACAGCACTGTTTAGGACATTGGTATAAAGCAGTGTGTATCACTTTTTTGTCATGCTTTCAATGAATAGGACTTCATTTGATTTTCAAGATGGCCACCTGGCAGCCATACTTACTGTCTTAACAGACCAAGATTTAGGGTATGAATAGAGGGTCCCTAGATGGTTTAGAACCTTCTAGCTCAAATAGAAACAAAACATGCTACCATTCGGTGATTTAGCTAGCTTTGACCTCTGTGACCTTGAAAATTAGGTCAAATAAGAAACCCATTAGTTACATGATTCCCCCTTGCTAGAAGTGTCTGCCATAAAAATCTCGTGAAAATTATAACTTTTGACGTTTTGCCCCCTGGTGGCCAAACCGTTTACTATAAAAGATCGCAGTTCGGTCTATGAGTCAGGGCCACCAAGTGATACTTTTGTGCCAAGTTAGGGATCAGTAGCTAAAGCAGTTACAAAACGTGCCGGCATTGTAAAATGCCATAGGTAAAAACTGACCTCTGCGACCTAGAAAAGTAGGTCAAATAAAATAAGAAAATCAAACGAGTGTGTTTTTTGAGCTGAAATATCACGCGAGTGGTTGTCTTGTCTATGCAGCTGGCCTGATACAGATTTCAACAATTGATACATACATGTTCGCCTCATAAGTGAATTGTACATTCTTATGTAACGGCTGCCTAACAAACAATATACTGTGTCTACTCTATTAAGCCGGTTAAGTTCCGGTAGGCCTATCACACGTCATGTAGGCTTTTTCCACAGGTACTGTTCAATCGGCTTAATAGCGTCTCCACAGTATGTACCAGTAACTCTTTGACAGATAACAAAATACTGTAACATGCCTACTGCTACAGATATTGGATCACTCTGCCAGGTACTCCTTATAGATATATACACGATAATGTGACAGAGCGATAAACCAAGTACTGTTCATATAATTGATGAATGTACTTATTACTTTATCAAACTCACAGATGTCAGAGCGCCACCCCCCCCCCCCCCCACCAAACACACACGCACTCCACGTATTTAAGGGGTGCAGTGCTCGTACTATCGTCATATGAATTTTGATCTCCTTGCTCCGTGAGCCAAAAAAGTAGTTCTGAGAAAGCACAACATTTATTGGAGCAGATCATCCTCCATTTCTGTATCATGGCCTGATTATGCAGCTGGCCTGATACAGATTTCAACAATTGATACGTACATGTTTGCCTCATAAATGAATTGTTCATTCCTATATAACGGCTGCCTAACAAATAATATACTGTGTCTACTCTATTAAGCCGGTTAAGTTCCGGTAGGCCTATCACACGTCATGTAGGCTTTTTCCACAGGTACTGTTCAACAGGCTTAATAGCGTCTCCACAGTATGTACCAGTAACTCTTGACAGATAACAAAATACTGTAACATGCCTACTGCTACAGATATTGGATCACTCTGCCAGGTACTCCTTATATACACTGTTATGTAATTGATGAATGTACTTATTACTTATCATACTCACATATGTCAGAGCCCTCCCCCCGCCAAACACACACGCACTCCATCAATTTAAGTGTCGGACAGTGCTCGTACTGGTAGTCTATAATGACCTCCTTTTCTTATGAATTTTGATCGCCTTGCTCAGGTACTTTTTGGTTAAAAAAATCACCTTTTTAACCCATATATTTTCTCTCATTCTCATTTTCATGATTTTTCATACTGAACGGAAAACAAGAGACCGGTTGTTCAAAGCAAATTTTGTCACTAACGCTGACGTAAACTTAACTTGGTGTTAAGTCTAAAGGTTTAACTGAAGGAGATACATGTATGGCCAAACTAAGTTGACACCAGCATTAGTGGCAAAACTTGTTTTGAACAACCGGGCCAAGGCCAAATAAGTCAAGTTTTCACACATTTTGATGAAAAATCACCCCTTTTAACGAGTTACAAGAAATCTTTCTGAAAAAGGACCCCTTTTTGCCCTTTTTAGCTCACCTCTTAGCAGAGGTGAGCTTATCCCATACCGTGGCGTCCGTCGTCCGTCGTCGTCGTCCGTCGTCCGTTAGCAGGGCACGTTTCGTAACTGTTAGAGCTATTGAGTTGAAACTTGGTACACATGTACCCTTATGTAATGACACCTTGGAGACCAAGTTTCGGTCCGATTCGTTTCATGGTTTGGCCACCAGGGGGCCAAATGTTAAAAGTGAAAATATGCAATATCTCCCTTAATAGTAGTCGGGAAATTTTGAAAAAAATATGGTAGGTACTTCTAGGAAAGGTGCATCATATATCATCCGGGTTTTTGATTTGACCTCCTTTTCAAGGTCACAGAGGTCAAACGGTGTAAATTGGCCGTTAGGATGTAACGATGGCACGTTTCTAAACTGCAATGACTATTGATACCAAATTTGGTACACATTTACCCCTTAGTCAGGTGATCTCAGGGACCGAAGTTTGGTCCAATATGATTCACCACTTGACCACCAGGGGGCAAAATCCAAAAACCTTAAAAATGTGATTATTCCTTAACTTCTTGCCCGATTGCCACCAATTTGATATCATGGGTACATCTAACCACCATACAGTATATGTCACACAGGTTTGTAATTTGACCTTCTTGTCAAGGTCACAGAGGTCAAATGGCGTAAATTCGCCGTCAGGCCGTAACTATGGCACGTTTCTTAACTGCAATGACTATTGATCACAAATTAAGTACACATGTACCCCTTGGTCAGGTGATCTCAGGTACCGAAGTTTGGTGCGATCTGATTTGCCGTTTGGCCTCCAGGGAGGGGGCCAAATCCTAAATTCTTCAAAATGCCATTATTTCTAGTAATTACTTGCCCGATTGGCACCAATTTTATATCATAGGTACATCTAATTCTAACAACCATTCAATGTGTCACCCGGGTCTTCTTTGATTTGACCTACTTTTCAAGGTCACAGAGGTCGAATGTACTGTAAATTGGCCATTTTGGGGAAATTGTAATTGCTTGGACCTACATCAAACCTAACACTACATGACACAATACCATGCTCTTTATCCATCTTTCCTCCACATGAGGTGAGCACAATGGCCCTGGCCATTTCATCTTTGACACCCTAGATTTGACCACGGACTAACCCCCGTTCCCCTATAGAAAACTGGATCACACACGCAGCCCCCTAATCTATCTCGGGGGGCGGGGGGGGGGGGGGGGTGTCAGAGTCACTTATCATATAACAAAGGCACTGTTCTTTGACCTAATGTACTGTAATCTTGGATACAAGGTACTTTCTAAATACACAAAGATAGGAATGGGAATTGATAGTATTTACCCCTATCACTGACTGACCAATGTACGGGTCTTTGCTTATTATCACAAACTACATTTTACATAAGCATCCCATCATAGATTCTATTATTGCCAATGGTAGATCCACTGATGGCCCATGGGCCATCCATTGATAGTAGTTCAGTCATAGGACAGTTGGTCTCATAAAAATTAATGTAAGCAGCAAAGTACAAGAATGTATAAACCGTGTCTTTATACATTCTTTGTAAAAAGTATTCAGACCTTTTGAAATTAATAATGTTAACCTAATTTCTTTGATGGCCTGTTAAAACAAATTACAGCATATTCCATACATGGATCTATAATCCTAGATACGACTATGTCATGAGTTCAATCCATGGATCTATCATGGGGATTTTCCATTAGCCATCCATGTATGGAATGTTCATGATCAATCACCATCAGCCATGCCTGCCCTCACCGAAAGGCAGTGCACTGAAAATGACTGCATCACACTGCTTTTGACTGAAACCCCCACTGCATATGACTGTCTTCGGCATATCATTTTTAGCTCACCTCTTAGCAGAGGTGAGCTTATCCCATACCGTGGCGTCCGTCGTCGTCGTCGTCGTCGTCGTCCGTCGTCCGTTAGCAGGGCACGTTTCGTAACTGTTAGAGCTATTGAGATGAAACATTGGTACACATGTACCCTTATGTAATGACACCTTGGAGACCAAGTTTCGGTCCGATTCGTTTCATGGTTTGGCCACCAGGGGGCCAAACGTTAAAAGTGAAAATATGCATTATCTCCCTTAATAGTAGTCGGGAAATTTTGAAAAAAATATGGTAGGTACTTCTAGCAAAGGTGCATCATATATCCTCCGGGTTTTTGATTTGACCTCCTTTTCAAGGTCACAGAGGTCAAATGGTGTAAATTGGCCGTTAGGATGTAACGATGGCACGTTTCTAAACTGCAATGACTATTGATACCAAATTTGGTACACATTTACCCCTTAGTCAGGTGATCTCAGGGACCGAAGTTTGGTCCAATATGATTCACCGCTTGACCACCAGGGGGCAAAATCCAAAAACCTTAAAAATGTGATTATTCCTTAACCTCTTGCCCGATTGCCACCAATTTGATATCATGGGTACATCTAACCACCATACAGTATATGTCACACAGGTTTTTAATTTGACCTTCTTGTCAAGGTCACAGAGGTCAAATGGCGTAAATTCGCCGTCAGGCCGTAACTATGGCACGTTTCTTAACTGCAATGACTATTGATCACAAATTAAGTACACATGTACCCCTTGGTCAGGTGATCTCAGGTACCGAAGTTTAGTGCGATCTGATTTGCCGTTTGGCCTCCAGGGTGGGGGCCAAATCCTAAATTCTTCAAAATGCCATTATTCCTAGTAATGACTTGCCCGATTGGCACCAATTTTATATCATAGGTACATCTAATTCTAGCAACCATTCAATGTGTCACCCGGGTCTTCTTTGATTTGACCTACTTTTCAAGGTCACAGAGGTCGAATGTACTGTAAATTGGCCATTTTGGGGAAATTGTAATTGCTTGGACCTACATCAAACCTAACACTACATGACACAATACCATGCTCTTTATCCATCTTTCCTCCACATGAGGTGAGCACAATGGCCCTGGCCATTTCATTTCTTAATGTTTTAAAACCACTGATTTTGACTGAAAGACCACTGCAAAGCACTGCCACTTGCATATCATTATGAACGACGTATTTCAAAAACACTGCCTATGACTGAAAGACCACTGATTTCCACTTCTCCAACTCTGATCGAAACCCGTGGCATTTTCAACATGACTGAAAACCACTGCTTTATGACTGTTGAGATTAAGACTTGATGGCAGTGTAAAGCAGTGGTAATTGCAGTCAAATTCAGTGTTAAATATCACCCATAATGCAACCTGAGACAGGAAGCTAGTAAGTTTGAATTTGATAGTCAAACATTCAAGAAATCATGGTACCTCTTCATATTTCTCGATATTTACCCGAATTTCAATATGAGAAGAGGGGAGTTTTAGTCAGTTTGAATTGGAACACATAAGGAGCCAAATGAATGCAAAAAGGGTAATCTCGACAGACACTGAAGTTGTATTTTCAGCAAATCAAGAAGGCTGTATAGGCCCAATAGGTGTTGTAATGCATGCATACACTGCAAGATATCTGCATGTATCTTCATGCATCTACTGTAGGCCCTATAGGTGTTAATTGTAATGTATGCATACACTGCAAATTATCTGCATGGGAGCTCAATACACATCAATCAGTAGATCATTATTCTACAGGCCGCGTGCAGTTACTTTATTTGGACGTCAATTTGATCTAGCTTCAATCCCTGACATCACTGACAGTAGCTATGTGCCATGTGTCGTTTCAATTGTCTAGTAACCCCATCTGACCACTGTCATTATGACAAAGTTTGCAATGACGTAGGTCAAGGACGTGAATTTGTCATCTTTTTACTGTGTCACGTCATCATACAATGGCGATGTCCTCTATTTGTGCAGATGACGTCATCACTGCCATATTGGACGCAAACACACCGTCTAAAATAGGACAGCTTAAGTACCGGTAACAGTTCGCTAGAAGTTTTTGCTTTTTCGAACAATTTCTTTGGTTGTCATCAGCACAGGGGGGTCACGTCCCCCAAACCTTTCTCGGCATCCGTGCCTGCATGCCATCAAATAAATTATTCATATTAACACTGAAAATGACTGCTCCCTCCAAGAGGTTTTGGAAATGGCAGTCAAAATCAGTGGTGTTTCAGTGTGGATTTAGTGTGCTGCGAAATATTTAAATTAACACTGAACCCCACTGCCAGCCCTGTGCATGATGCATAGTGGGGATTCATTTTCAGTGTCAAAAGCAGTGGAAATCAGTCAGCCTAAATATTTAAATGAGCACTGCTTTTGACTGCCTTACCACTGATTTTGACTGTCTTGCAACCACTGCTTATGACTCCCTAACCTCTATTTTTGATTGCTGTATAACTGTATGCTTTGGTATTGCGTGACTGAAAAACACTCCCTATGACTGCTTTCCACTGATTTCAACACTGCCATAAAAATGTGAGGTAACACTGCAACCTGACTGAATCCTGACTGATATCACACTGCTTTTCGGTGAGGGATAGCTGTGGACAGGAACTTTTTTCTGTATAGCTGGAAGTGATTTGTCTGTAAACAACTTAGACAATCATTTAACAAAAGATGCAATAGGTTAACAAGATTATTCCAATTTAGAGGCCAAGACACATCTTATACAATGTACTAATGATGATAGTTTCAAGAGACACTTCAGCATTTCATGATGTGCAACAGTAATTTAGCCCGAAATTAAATGAAACAAACAAGATGAAGATGAAGAAGATACTAGCACTCCAAGATGGCAAAACTTTGAACTTTGCAGTCTACATGAGTACAAAGAGGCTAAGACACATCTTATGTACCCATCAATCAGCATCTTAAACCCCCCGCAAGCTTTACCCAAAAAAAATAATTAAAATTTGATGCAAAGGCGGAAAAGCGCTCGTCTCAGTATTAACCACCACTTTCAACAAGCATCCCAGGTTTTTAGTTGAAGATTCACATCATTGTGAAACTGTAAACAAATTCAATGAACTATCATAATGATCTTCTGCTGCCTGGTGTAGTGGTGGTGAATCTCTAAAGCAACCTGGTGGAGACTTTGTTGGAGGTTTTGTTATGTGATGCCAGTCTAGGATATCCCATCGCTGATCTCAAAACATCCCAGATCATTGAGTTGCTAAAGCCTATGCACTGCTTTCCATTGCCTCAAAAAGTTAAAGTTTGTCTTTTTTGTTTGTTGCTGCTTTGCTTACTGCTTGACCATGCTGCATGCTCTGTTGAAATCTTTACTAACATCATCCTAGGGACGTCATGCTTGACTCTGTGTTATAAATCAAATCAAGGTGTTTTGACTGAAAAATAGTCTTTGCACTTCTCTTTTGATATTCATTCCTTCAATGTTTACAGTTTGCGTTTTGTTGGCTCAAGTTTGTGGTCTGCTGGTCTGCTGATGAGTCCCAGAATGACTGCATGGGCCCAATAACACTTATTGGGACGAAACTCAAGGGATTGATGACAAGAGCTCAACTAAAAGCTGCAATCTTATGTCAAGCTGAGCAAAACGTGATCAGATAGGATAATTTTGGAGAAACTACTTGCAGCGTCTTAATTAGTGTAGCTCATAAAATCCCTTGAGTCCAGGCCTTGAAGCTTTGTCACTCAATACTTTCCTGCAGCTGGAAGCTGTGAATGATGATTCAAGATCATATTAAAAGATGGAGGCATGGCAATGAGTTTATAGTTTTTAAAAATTAACAGGTTACCATGGCAACGCATTCTTAATTCTGTGATGATGGGATCTGCCAATAATACGGTCAGGTCTGTCAAGCTACCGTCACCAGTCAAATAATCGTGGAAAAGAAATTATGTAAGGCATACTTCTGACTATAAATGGCCCTACATCAACTAGAAACAGTACAGAGACATGGCATATACTATTTACACACACTCTGACAGCCTACACAGTATACAATGTAAAATGTACATGATGGATTTCACTGTTCACTCTGGATTCAGGCCCATCTCATAGGCCAAGCACATGTTGACCTGAAAGACTTAAAGAGATCCTGTCGTGACCCAAGTCTTTATTTTTGCGTGGCTGAAGGTAGTTAGAATAACTAAATTGGAGATCCTCTTACGCAGTTCATTGAATGGAGCCAGTAATGTTATGCAATGTTAGCCAAATAAACAGCTCACATCAGCAACTACCTAGAGGACCTTGAAACTACTAATATCTAACCAAGGAAGCTTATTCCCGCCATAGGTTTTAACCGGGCCGTTCAAAACTCCCCATTTTTATAAGCATTTCTTGATAGGTTCCCTTTAAGAGGTTTGAATTGAATAATTCCACTTCAACCCATCCCAGCCATGATTCTAAGGCTGATGTTACATAGGAATGAGCTACTCACGCCACATTTTTCATCGACTAACGGCTCATTTTCACGTGTCACTCCTCATTTGTCACGAGTGACCGCGGCGGTTTACATACAGATCATTTTTCGCTCGTTCATTTGTCACTTGGATTTTCTCGGCGATGCACATGGACTCAGAAGAAGAAGTGATGCAGCCATGCTGCTCCCGATGGAGAATAGAAAACGAAAGCGGAGGCGACGGACGAGAACAATGTGGTACATAAAAGTGCTGCATTTTTGCATTTTTTTGTTTCTCATTTCCAATCGAAATTAGCTATTGTATTAATGTGTAAACTAATGAAAATGCCGAAAAGTAGCTATACTCACAGTTTCGAAGGCGATATCACTACAAATGCACATGGACGTCCATTTTCTTTGCCAGCTCATTTCACAAAGAATGAACATGTCCATTCATCGCCTCACGCGTGAAATGACATGAAATGACGTGAGGCGACGAATGCGGGCAAAACTTACAAAATTCACTTCAATGAGAACAGGTCAATAGGTTTTCCAATGTCCATTCATCAGCTCACGAATGACAAGTGACAAATGAGTCGTGAGTCGATGAAACGTGAGGTCTATGTAACTTCAGCCTAACACAACTTGACATTTTGATAGAAAGAAAGAAATATACACGAATGTACGACAATTCTGTCGCTGAAACCACAATGACACCTTCAATTGACAATGTTAGTTCATTGGCACTTACTTAGGGTTGGTCCATAATTTTTAACATTTTCACAAGTGCACAAAACTAATCTTTTGGGCAACCCCCCTCCCCCCCTAAAGTGTACAATCCCGAATGAAAAATTTTGATGGCCGAATGACCCACGTCCCAAAATACACAAGCAAGGGGGTTCTAGTTGTGTTTCCTGGTTGCATTTTGAACTTGGTCAGTCATTGCCCGTCAACATTGTTTTCAAAATAATATAAACAAGATATTGTTCATATTCATTGCTGGGTCGGCTGTGAATAGTCGTATCACTCTTGTTAATTAACAATGAAATGGCCAGGGCCATTGTGCTCACCTCATGTGGAGGAAAGATGGATAAAGAGCATGGTATTGTGTCATGTAGTGTTAGGTTTGATGTAGGTCCAAGCAATTACAATTTCCCCAAAATGGCCAATTTACAGTACATTCGACCTCTGTGACCTTGAAAAGTAGGTCAAATCAAAGAAGACCCGGGTGACACATTGAATGGTTGTTAGAATTAGATGTACCTATGATATAAAATTGGTGCCAATCGGGCAAGTCATTACTAGGAATAATGGCATTTTGAAGAATTTAGGATTTGGCCCCCTCCCTGGAGGCCAAACGGCAAATCAGATCGCACCAAACTTCGGTACCTGAGATCACCTGACCAAGGGGTACATGTGTACTTAATTTGTGATCAATAGTCATTGCAGTTAAGAAACGTGCCATAGTTACGGCCTGACGGCGAATTTATGCCATTTGACCTCTGTGACCTTGACAAGAAGGTCAAATTACAAACCTGTGTGACATATACTGTATGGTGGTTAGATGTACCCATGATATCAAATTGGTGGCAATCGGGCAAGAAGTTAAGGAATAATCACATTTTTAAGGTTTTTGGATTTTGCCCCCTGGTGGTCAAGTGGTGAATCATATTGGATCAAACTTCGGTCCCTGAGATTACCTGACTAAGGGGTAAATGTGTACCAAATTTGGTATCAATAGTCATTGCAATTTAGAAACGTGCCATCGTTACATCCTAACGGCCAATTTACACCATTTGACCTCTGTGACCTTGAAAAGGAGGTCAAATCAAAAACCCGGAGGATATATGATGCACCTTTGCTAGAAGTACCTACCATATTTTTTTCAAAATTTCCCGACTACTATTAAGGGAGATATTGCATATTTTCACTTTTAACGTTTGGCCCCCTGGTGGCCAAACCATGAAACGAATCGGACCGAAACTTGGTCTCCAAGGTGTCATTACATAAGGGTACATGTGTACCAATGTTTCATCTCAATAGCTCTAACAGTTACGAAACGTGCCCTGCTAACGGACGACGGACGACGACGACGACGACGACGGACGCCACGGTATGGGATAAAAATAGCGCATCAAAGTCACCACGTGCGGCCATTGTCTTGTTGAATAGGAAGCAAGCAGAGCTAACCGTGTGAGCAGCGCGCGAAATTTAAATGCGTCCCGCGATTCGTACAATACAGATGATCAACATTTTATTAATTTCTGAAAGTGTACATTGGTGTTTTGACCCCCTCCCTCCCCCGTACGTATTGTGCGCTTGTGAAAATGTTGAAAATTATGGACCACCCCTTATTAGCCAGGGTGGTTTGGTCATTTATGAAAGAGAGGAAGATGTCTCCTCACTATCTATTTGATCGTACCTGTCTTTCAACTCTCTGGCCACAGTCCTAGTCAAACAAGCACCCTTCTCTGTCAATCTAAACCCCAACAGAACAACACTCGTCACATGAACTTCATCCAGCCATGGTACTTGCTTTTTGCTGATGTTGTTGTACCATGGCCGGCAAACTCCATTCCAAGACCCATGGAACCAATGAATCTTGATCGTGTCCTCATTAATATCAATCACCTTGGCGATCCATGGTCTACCCTCCTTTTCCACGGTGTATATTGCCGCCAGATCACCAATCTCAATTTTTGTGCGATCTACCTCTTGAATTGCCGGCATTTGTCCTTGATTACCAATGATCACCTTAAACAAATAAAACTGTGAATAAATTCTTTATAAACTACAGTAGAAATTGATTATCAAGAATCATTAATAAATCCAGCAGTGGTGAGCATTACCCAGTTTACAGCATGTGACAAGGGTATAAGGACATCGAAATAGTAGTCTGTTTATCTTGCATGAATTACGCAGAGATGATGAGGAATCCCCCACCTTGCAGTGGAATAGGATGGCAAAATCTCACTATTGCAACCAACTCGAACAAAATGATTGAAGCTGATGAATTTAACTTCAGACCAGAGGGACTCATTCGAATAAGGGCTATTAGCCCAAAGATTCAACCCTGCAGCTGGAATAAGATAAGCCTTGTTTTTAAGTTTTTGCTGTCTTTTGTTCTCTTACTCTCTGATCATCTTTTATTTTGTTCATTCAAAAATTTAACTTACCGCTGGGCATTGTTGTGTGAGGCCGGATCTGATCTCCAACAGATGCTGCGGTACGTCTGTCAGATCGTCATCAATTTCCCAAAAGCCGATCGTTTGGCTGATTTTGGGCAGCGGCCATTCCTTGTCATTGACCTGCAAGTGCAATACCAAATTCCACTTAAGTGATTATCTTGTCTGGGAAAAAGCAGTTGTGTTGGAGAAAAGTTTGGTTGATGGTGTTGTGAAATCTTTGTCATGGTACAGTGGTAGCAGGTTCATCTTTGTTATTTCAAACTTGTCATAGATCACCACCGTACATGTAATTTCTGGGGCAGCTCTGCATTTTTGACAAGTTTAGCCAAATGGGTAATTTACCAGGATTTTTTCTGACTTTGATGTTTGACTCAACAGTAAAAGCATTTGAAAAGTTTGAGCCAAGTTGCATCAGATTTGAGCCAACCAGGTTTGAGTTTAGTTTTGGCGACAATGGCGAGTGGCAGCGCTGTTAAGTTCTTGGAAAAATTAATTGTTTCGATGAGTAAAGTTGCCTTTAGATAGCACTATCATTCATGAGTGCTGAGTAAAGGCCCCGACCAGGTTCGGAATCGGCAAGCCTTTTTTTTGAAGGAAAGCACAAATGTTGTTATATTTCTTGACAAACATGACTGGTGTCTCCACTCACCCAATCATCCTACCTGTAACCCTCCTCTTTGTTTCATTTTGTGTACCGGGTCCTGTACACAAAATCATGCAGTTCGAATAATTCCATGGCATAATATTCACAACAACCTGCAGCATGCCGTGACAACAGCCTTTCTTATCATTCAATCTGAGAGTGGCTCCTCTATTCTTCTCACCCACAAATCAATGCACTGTACATATGATTCAATTTTTAAAGTGCTTCTTTTTCTTTGATAATAGAAGTTACTGGATACGACCAGTCTTTATAAAGGCTTGGGGTTGTTTAATGTTAAGCAAATTTTTCCTTTTCCTTTTAGTCTAGACACTTTCGAATTTTGATATTGGAAAGCATTGTTATCAAGTACATGCACAACTAACAGCCTGCTTATGATGCAGTTACCTCAGGTTTATTTAAAATCCATTTAAAATGATAGCACTGTGATCGAGCAAGTTAAAAGCTTTACCACAGTGACAATATTTTTAGCTTACGTTAGGATTTTCCAGTGCTAGGAAGTAGCGGTCCCACCACTGGTGATCTCGGGACACCAGTCTTGGCCCGAGAGCCTTGACGCCTTTGCGGACCTCGTCCAGCTCCATCCGCTCGGTGCTGGGTTCAACCACTGCTGGTTCGTCAGCTAAATCTGGGAAAGCCTGAAATTTCAAGACAGAGATTAGGCAAGTTAAATTCAAATGAAATCTGAGTTCAATTGTCTCTTTTGATACTGCCCACATTGCAAGAGATGATTTTTCCATCCTCAGAAAGCACTAGATCCTAAAAAAACAATGTTATATAATATGTCAAGTTAAAGTAAACAGTAATTTAACCTATCTATTCAGGTACACAGTGGCTCTTCCCTTTATGAGCCGACACCTCTCTGCTATACTGAGGACACCTTCTCTATTTAAGGACACTGCCTTTGGTCCCAAATTGGTCCTTTCCATTCAATTTGACCTCTGTATGTGAGGAGCCTCATGGCCTAGTGGTCAACACTGCTGGCCACCACGCAATAGGGCCCGGGTTCGATCCCAGGGAGAACCCAGGTTCTTATTTCTGGATGAAACAGCCTGGCTTTCAGGAACTAAAATTCCTGGCTCTTCACAGTCCTTCGAATAAGACTTTAAACTGAGGTTCCTTGGTATCTGGTGTCTATGCCGGGGCAAGTTAAGACCCCACCAAGTGAGGAACATGAGTAGCTTACGTGGACTCTATCTCTCTCGGCACGGAAGTATATCCCTGGCCACGCCAAAGTCTGACCACTAGGCCAATAAACCCAATTGGCGCATAACCGCAGTGGCAGCGCAAGATACGCTCATCCCGCCTTGGAGGAGGATTGCTCCTAGGAGAATGACCCCTCCAAGTGCCAAAGAGAGAACGCAGAAGAAGAAGAAGACCTCTGTATTCAGTATCATTTCTCAAACAAAGGACAGCAGTTGACTGTGGTCAGCCCAAGGGTGTCCTTAGAGAGAGAAGTACTAATGGAATCGAACCCTGGACCTCCAAGGGCCTGGACTCGGCTGAAATATAAACATGGAAAGTACCGGCAGGTCTCTTTCAACCTCCATTTTGTTGACGGTATGTCTTTATCAGGCCAATATACCAAAGGGCAAAGTAATTTAAACACTTGAGTCGAATCGCGCTAAAAGGCATCTCACGTTTGAAGTGTCTTGGTCTTGGCTTAGCTAAAAAGTAGTAGTAGTACGTGTCGTTTGCGTAGTCAGTTAATCACCAATGACAAATTTATATGTATATCTTTACCTCAAGGCATGTCATGCCTGGTCCCTCAGGTCTCCACGGGTCATCAGCCCACAGGCGATAGCGCATCCTTGCCTGCCCATCTACTTTCCTGAATTGGAACTGGTGTGGCTTGGATTGGCCACTGAAGTTGACAGGCAAGAATGGAATTATGTGGTCACGCCAGTTGAACACACTTTGTACATTATGTACTTAAATCTTAGGCGAGAATGTATCTTTGTCCGTTAGTCTATCCATGAATTCTGAAACCATAATGTTAAGAGGAAACCTAAGACTAAGTGACTTCATTATGCCAATGTAAGCAAATACCATAATATGTCAGTTTGCATCCTCAATCGTGTCAGAACAAATTGCCCAAATAATGTCGCCCGCTCTTGACTCAATATTCTAAAAGGCCTTGGTCACAGGATATCGATGTTTCTAATGGAAAATGCCTTACGCCTCGTTTTGATTTTAGTGGTCCTTGGTATCGCAACCAAGGAAGTAGAAAAAATGTGTCCGCCATCTTGTTTCCCCAGTCTAAAAGTTTGAGGAGCGTTGCCACAATTAGTTAGCAAGAGAAATAAACAATTGCGGACTGTTTCCCAATTACTTTTGGGCACTACAATCTCTATGCCTCTGGTTTTGGTCTGCATTTTTGGTTGACCCGAGCGATCTTGATAGGACAACCAATTCCTCAATTCAAAAATCAGTGAAACATCAAGTCAAACTTACCATCCAGAGTATTGATATTGCCGCAGGAAGAAATGGCTGTATTGATACATCTGCAAGAAGACATTGCAACTGATAACAATTTTACCAGATATGATCCACATGTTTTGAATATTTCACCCATTTAACTAAGACCATAATGTTTTACCATGACGTATTTGCATGGTAATGTACACATCGCTGAATGTGACGTCCTCCGACATTTGACATAGGACATGTAGGAACACATTTTCAACAATGAGTGAATGGTCTTTTGCCAGGAAACGATCTCTTTACCTGAACATCTGATCAACATCCTCATGCGTATGACCAACTGGTAAGAAGTTCAGAGATACCTGAAAACAAGTATTTATAAGAGAACAGTTTTACTTTTCCACATTAAAAATGCAATGCACACCTTTTGCTTTTATATTAAATAATTTTTCGCTCGAAATTAACTGCCGTTTGTAGGTCGGAAATAGTATGTTGTAATTAGAACTGATACTATTACTAGGCATGTCCCTATGTCCATTGAGTTCCTTGTCCTCTGGTCATCACATAGGGCAAAAAAAGATAGTATTGAATGAACTGATGTGTCTTTTCGGTATCCACATGAGGAAGCTTACCTCTTCAAAAACATCTATATGCACAAGGAAGAACAAGAATGAAAGAATGTAGCGATTCTTGTTCTCCCTCCAACAATTGTCCATTTGTAGATGGAGTTTGGGTTTAAAGATGCGGTGGTGCATTAGCACTAGCAGCACATCAAGCAGGATGGAAATGGTCAAATTGGAGTCGTGAGGATACTCATTGACATCAACGTAAACTATTGCGATGACGGAATCTGTGTCCTCGGTAGGCGAACAGTGAATTTTTATTCCTGAAAAGATATACAGTAAACATACACACCTATGGTGTGTGTTTCTAAAACTACAGTAAAATAAGACAAACATGAAGCCACAGACAAAGGAAGTACAATTTTGTAGCCTGATGTAAGTTGATGTTTCATACCATTTTCAGAGTGAAGGTTAGATTTAATCTAAAAATAAAAATCATCTGACAACCGTAAATTGTGATTTTGTCTTTGTTGATCTGGGGCAAGTCACCTTGCTCTGAGATTGTAACGATGTACCCCCTTTCTTTTAAATCTATAATATGTTGCTCTAGGGTGTCACAGACCTATCCAGATCTCACACAAGTGGACAACTGGACTTACCAAGTTTCAGCAATTTCGAACGCATATTTCAACTTTACTACTGCACTGGGAATAATGGGATTTCTATTAATTGGACCACTATTACGTAAAAATCAAGTCTGGTTTGCATTCTTATACTTGTCTTACCTGTGATATGCGTTTTCAGTCTTATCTGACCCTTGCTTGTTTTATCTTCTGTGGTCAGATGCGGTAGATTGGTTTTATTTTGATCCATCCCATCGATGATAACTGTTGTGGTTCAGGAGATTGGGGACTGCGACTGTTCTCGAGTCTTGTGATAAACAAGGCGCAAATCACTGCAATGCAATGCAAGCAAAGATTGGTACTTTCGATGATAAAGATCAACAATCGGGGTCCACAAGGACGGTCATACAAAAACTACATGCAATACAACATGTTGCAAAAATGCTGGAAAAATGTTGCAAATTGAATGCAGTGTCACAGTCATTGTCAATGCAATTCTTTGTCAACATGTTGCAAAGATTTTGCCAGTGTACACCTTGCTTGAATCTTACTTACCCCACAGTCTTATAATGTAGCTCAAGAGATTTCTCAACATGGATAACAACAGATTGTGTTGTTGCCGCTTTGGCAGCATCATGCAGTCGAGTGCATGTAGTGCATTTTGTGAACCCATCAGGCTGAAAAGTAAGATTTAAACGCGTTTTCCTCAACTGATCTTTTATGTAATCTCGAAATCAGCTTTAAACACTGACTATAGACCCATAGGCCCTATACTTCATTAAATTGGGAACAAAGTCATGGAACTTTGGCCGCACTTTGTCTATTTTCTTGCTTTTCCCCTCATTCCATAGCCTATATTGGATTAAGCAAAAAGAACACATTTGACATCTTCACTGACTTCAGGTTATCATCGGGCCTGCCCTCTTCTAATCATTTACCAATTCTAGTCGTGGGGAGGATAGCAGATACGACGCACGTGAGGCATTATGGAGAATGACATTTGAAGGATTATCATCATACTCACTTTTCCACAAATGAGGCGCACACTTCCAGGGCCATCCCCCATCTTCCAGACACTGCATAGATGCTGATATGTGATGATAATTGCTCATCTGCTATGTCACCATACCGCTTTCGAAATTACCTTTCAAGCCGTCGGAAAACCGAGCGTTTTGTGTAGCCCGGAAGGTAGGTAACCTTCTTATTTGGCATGTGTTCTCCCATTACAAGAAAGAAGTCCCTAACCCAGGCCATGCACAGGCCTGTTTTATATGATAGTCGTTTAGACCATTTTCTAAAATCATGTGCATTTCTATGTCCTGATCGCACATCCTTAACCACATCCTCAAGATACTTCTCAGAAATACCATGCACACTACTGCATGCCTTTAGGCACAACTGACACCCTTTTATAACAAACACTGAACCAATTCTACCAAGCTGCTGCCTTACTAAGTCTAAAAAATATTGTCTTCTACTTTCACGTCCCTTGGCTGCGATGTCATTCTGAATTTCTTTAATGTGGACTGGCGAAATTTGCATATAAATGATCGTCAATTGACAGATCACTTGAAATATTTTCTGGTGGCGAGGTCAAATATTTTCGTCGCGTCACCTGCATGTACACACATCCACTGAGACGGAGGACAGGGGCACGATGGCACCTCATCAACATGGCCAGGAAAAAAGGTGGTGGTTTGGGGAGGATACGAAAGAACCAGGCATTTTCCTTTTTGTTAGAAACTCCCAACGAAAAGGAACAAGATGGGAGATGTGATCGGGGATCACGCTTGGTCAGGAAAGGCAGAGGAACATCAAAAGGGATGTCATGGCCTGTATCAAGGATCAAATCGATATCCCCACAACAGCAACCGGAGCCATCAACTTCATCCGGACTGACTCCCAAGACAATAGTCTATTGGTAAGCACAAAGCACAACAGAAAATGAAATACAGTAATAAAGGCAACAAAGCACAGTGTGAAGCCTATATCATTATCAATCAACTAGGCCTATGGCCTGCCCTAGTGCTAGCCTAGGGCCTACCCACTCGTGTACTGTAACCAACGTTGTCGTTAGGCTGACTGCAATGTACTATAAATATAGGCGTAAGTATGTCATGATGTATTGATGTGCAATGATGTACGTGATAGATACGGTCTATCAGCAGATCAGAGATAGTTGAATTGTCATGCATAATTGCATGGTCGTCATGATGGTTGGTAGTCATGCAACCAGCATGAATTATACTTTAGTGGTCATGCCATGCCCCCGGGCCCATGCCACGGCCATGGCACTACATCCTGACAGAGTGACTGGTTAACACATCCTGAACCTCATGGTACTGTCTTTGAACATAGCCATGCACTGCAGGCAGTAATACTTTATCATTCTTGGTATCAGAAATTACATTGGTGGTCATTGGACATTGGTCAAGATGCTGTCCCCACCCTGCGAAATTCGACTGGAAATTGTCGGCAAAAGCCGGCAATTTCCACCTAATTCCAAACTATTTTTCCTTGCCAGGAGGCTGGAATTAGCTGGAAATTCCAGAAAATGTCAGGGCTGGAGTTTGGCGGTATTTTGGTAAATGGCAGTGCCAGAAAATGCCAGCTCTGGAAAAAGCTGGCATAACCTGGCATTAGCTGGAACCCCCTGCGAAATTCGACTGGAAATTGTCGGCAAAAGCCGGCAATTTCCACCTAATTCCAAACTATTTTTCCTTGCCAGGAGGCTGGAATTAGCTGGAAATTCCAGAAAATGTCAGGGCTGGAGTTTGGCGGTATTTTGGTAAATGGCAGTGCCAGAAAATGCCAGCTCTGGAAAAAGCTGGCATAACCTGGCATTAGCTGGAACCTAATTTCCAGAGCTGGAATTAGGTGGAAAAATCTTGACCCAGGCCTTCCAGCTGATTACCAATGTCAGGGCTGTCATTTATTGGAAAAAGCTGGCATTAGTTGACATTAGCTGGAAATTACAAATTCAGCATGCAACGAGGAATGTCAGGGCTGTCATTTATTGGAAATAGCTGGCATTAGTTGACATTAGCTGGAAATTTAATATGGAGTATGTGACCTGCTCTACGTTTGAATCGATCAGAGCACTGCACACTAATAAACAGGCGTTTTTTGTCACTCAACAGTGACTATGATTAGAATCGTTGTGATATGCAACAAGAAGATCTCTTGTCGTGGAGTAAAACCAATAAACGCTTAGTTTTGACTTTGCTGATTGCAATCTTGTCACACGCACCTGCGATTATCACCACAGACAGGCAATTTTTCACATGCAAACATGATTGCATGTTGATTTTGCTTAATCCCAGGCCGTGCGATTTCCAATTCTAATTCAATTTTGATGGCATCTGCAATTATAACTGCAAACAAGCAATTTCTGTCACACAGAAATATGATTAAAGGTTGCAGGTTGATTTTGCTTCCAACAGAGGTTGCTAGGATGACCAGTTCTTGTTGCGGGCACCTGAAATTATCTATGCAAACAAGTGATTTATGTCACTTGCAAACATGATTGCTGTGGCATTATCAAGTTTTGAGCATATGCCACTGACCTAATCCCTTAGTTTTCTGACACAATCTTGTCACACTGTTATAATGTAAATATCATTCTTGGTGTGTGTTGACCATGGACTTACACGAGCATAAGAGGCCCTATCATATAAAACGTAAGATTATTGCTTCACTGAGGCTCCTTGCAGACACCTCTGCCAGGCGGACACTTCCCCATTGCAGATGGTTTAAGTTGCCACATGACCTGGGTTGGAGTGCTCGTCAATGCCGACTGGCATCGTCAGGGCTCAATGCCCATCCTGGAGACAGCACGTCATTTACATCATAGCTAATTGTGATCAGTTGATACGATGACGTCATTGACAATCACTGACAGGAAAATTTTGCCTCTCGTTTAATAATATGGATAGTGCAAAGTATTCACATTGTAATATTAGGCTCGTAAGTTTGAGGATCATGGATTGACCAGATTGGTGTGAATTGCCCCAGGGCCCAATGGAACATATGTGTACCAATTTTAAGCCCAGACTTTACGAAACGTGCCGCGCTAACAATACGGCCGCCACCGACGATGGACGCCACATCATCGCATGAGGCTCACAAGGTGAGCCAAATAAAAAAGAGGTGCCGTTTTAACTGGATACCGTGACATCAACATGATGTTAACCACACATAGCACACTCTGTCACTTTGATGTCTGGAGGGCAGGGTTACAGACGGGGACTGACGTCCAAAATGGATGTCCAAATAACATCACTGCACGACCTTGAAATGAATGATGGAGCAAGCCGACTGTTGATTGACTCCATCACTTACATGAGTCATGAGCTGTGGACATCTCCCATGCAAAATCTTACAGTTATGATACCGTCCGGGTCTACGATCATACATACAATAATACTGAATACAGGCTTACAGCACATACACTGATTCAGGCTTCTTCATATGCTAAAAAAACAACCTCAAGGCCTGTCCAGATTACCCTTTTTGCATTCATTTGAATCCTTATGTGTTCCAATTCAATTTGTGTAAACTTTGGATATCTTGATATCGAATTCGGGGTAAAAATCAAGAAATAAGAAGAGCTCCCACATGATTTCTTTGTTTGACTTGAAAATTCAAACCTACTGGTTCCTGTCTGAGGTGTAATGCATCATGGGATAGGTCAGGTGATAAGACCACATGATAGAATTGCATAACATAATAGCAATTTGCATAATGCCAGCAAATGCCAGCTTTTTCCAACAATTGTCAGAAACATCGAATTTGAAATTTCCAGCTATTTCCAGCTCTGACAATCTCATAGTAAAGTGACAGAGATTTCCAGCGCTGGAACTTTTACGAAAAGTAAAGTTCCAGAAAATGCCAAGAATTTCCACCCCAAAGTTCCAGTTTTTGTCAGCTTTTGCCAGCTATAACTTTTCGATGAAACTCTCTAAATTCAAAGTGTCAGCTTATTCCAGCCAAGAGCTGGAAATTCCAGCTATTTCCAACAAAATCCACCTGAGGTAAAATTCATTTCGCAGGGGACCTTTAAATTTCCAGAGCTGGAATTAGGTGGAAAATCTTGACCCAGGCCTTCCAGCTGATTACCAATGTCAGGGCTGTCATTTATTGGAAATAGCTGGCATTAGTTGACATTAGCTGGAAATTACAAATTCAGCATGCAACGAGGAATGTCAGGGCTGTCATTTATTGGAAATAGCTGGCATTAGTTGACATTAGCTGGAAATTTAATATTGAGTATGTGACCTGCTCTACGTTTGAATCGATCAGAGCACTGCACACTAATAAACAGGCGTTTTTTGTCACTCAACAGTGACTATGATTAGAATCGTTGTGATATGCAACAAGAAGATCTCTTATCGTGGAGTAAAACCAATAATCGCTTAGTTTTGACTTTGCTGATTGCAATCTTGTCACACGCACCTGCGATTATCACCACAGAATTTTTCACATGCAAACATGATTGCATGTTGATTTTGCTTGATCCCAGGCCGTGCGATTTCCAATTCTAATTCAATTTTGATGGCATCTGCAATTATAACTGCAAACAAGCAATTTCTGTCACACAGAAATATGATTAAAGGTTGCAGGTTGATTTTGCTTCCAACAGAGGTTGCTAGGATGACCAGTTCTTGTTGCGGGCACCTGAAATTATCTATGCAAACAAGTGATTTATGTCACTTGCAAACATGATTGCTGTGGCATTATCAAGTTTTGAGCATATGCCACTGACCTAATCCCTTAGTTTTCTGACACAATCTTGTCACACTGTTATAATGTAAATATCATTCTTGGTGTGTGTTGACCATGGACTTACACGAGCATAAGAGGCCCTATCATATAAAACGTAAGATTATTGCTTCACTGAGGCTCCTTGCAGACACGCGGACACTTCCCCATTGCAGATGGTTTAAGTTGCCACATGACCTGGGTTGGAGTGCTCGTCAATGCCAACTGGCGTCGTCAGGGCTCAATGCCCATCCTGGAGACAGCACATCATTTACATCATAGCTAATTGTGATCAGTTGATACGATGACGTCATTGACAATCACTGACAGGAAAATTTTGCCTCTCGTTTAATAATATAGATAGTGCAAAGTATTCACATTGTAATATTAGGCTCGTAAGTTTGAGGATCATGGATTGACCAGATTGGTGTGAATTGCCCCAGGGCCCATGGAACATATGTAGGCCTATACCAATTTTAAGTCCAGACTTTACGAAACGTGCCGCGCTAACAATACGGCCGCCACCGACGATGGACGCCACATCATCGCATAGGCTCACAAGGTGAGCCAAATAAAAAAGAGGTGCCGTTTTAACTGGATACCGTGACATCAACATGATGTTAACCACACATAGCACACTCTGTCACTTTGATGTCTGGAGGGCAGGGTTACAGACGGGGACTGACGTCCAAAATGGATGTCCAAATAACATCACTGCACGACCTTGAAAAGAATGATGGAGCAAGCCGAAGTTGATTGACGCCATCACTTACATGAGTCATGAGCTGTGGACATCTCCCATGCAAAATCTTACAGTTATGATACCGTCCGGGTCTACGATCATGCATACAATAATACAGGCTTACAGCACATACACTGATTCAGGCTTAAAAAAACAACCTCAAGGCCTGTCCAGATTACCCTTTTTGCATTCATTTGAATCCTTATGTGTTCCAATTCAATTTGTGTAAACTTTGGATATCTTGATATCGAATTCGGGGTAAAAATCAAGAAATAAGAAGAGCTCCCACATGATTTCTTTGTTTGACTTGAAAATTCAAACCTACCAGTTCCTGTCTGAGGTGTAATGCATCATGGGATAGGTCAGGTGATAAGACCACATGATAGAATTGCATAACATAATAGCAATTTGCATAATGCCAGCAAATGCCAGCTTTTTCCAACAATTGTCAGAAACATCGAATTTTAAATTTCCAGCTAATTCCAGCTCTGACAATCTCATAGTAAAGTGACAGAGATTTCCAGCACTGGAACTTTTACGAAAAGTAAAGTTCCAGAAAATGCCAAGAATTTCCACCCCATGGATAAAGTTCCATTTTTTGTCAGCTTTTGCCAGCTATAACTTTTCGATGAAACTCTCTAAATTCAAAGTGTCAGCTTATTCCAGCCAAGAGCTGGAAATTCCAGCTATTTCCAACAAAATCCACCTAAGGTAAAATTCATTTCGCAGGGGAGTCTGTCAGTATGGAGATGCACTCCTCAATGAAGTGTCTATGTCATGTCACTGTCATTATCTCAGTCAAATCAGATAGTAAGAGCATTGAATCTGCAACAGTGGTGGTTGGAGAGGAGAGACCCATTCTGACACTATTGTGATTTCAGTCTCAAGTACCGTACAACGTCATGCCAGAATCACAGATCCTATGCAATAGCAATAGACCATAGCAATCAATCTCTCACTCAGTCAGTCACCACAAAACCTACAGAAAATCTGCAGTATAAATGTGAGAATTTTTTTCTTCAAGTTAAATGTGTATTTGATGTGTCATTGTCACAAAGTCACCAACCTGACTACAGACTAGGGACAGGGTTCTCCTCACATTAATCACAACCACAGATTGACAGAAACAAACTATTCACCCATTGTATTTTGTGCTGTTATGAAAAACATCTATAGACTCTTAACAGCAACAGCAACAACACAACCTGATGGGCTACACATAGTCCTCCATAATAAAGTTCTTTGATCAGGTGAGTAGTACTTAGCCAGGTGATGATAAATGACAACCAAAAAGAGATGTTAATCTTTTCAATTCATTTTTAGATAAAAATGTAACAATTACATGCATGACAGGCAAAACTTTGTTAGCGTACACACTGTGACTGACAACATTTTCGAAAATATCTCGGCCGCAACACACGTCACACCTGTGCTTTACATTCATCAGGCATGTCAAGGGCAAATGACAAGGGAATTTTCCAAATGCTGCGCCAATATTGAATCAAAAACCCTTCTTTTTCTTTTCATAATGTACTGCGATAGTCCTAAACCTCTCTTCTCAATCTCAAGTCAATCTCATGTTGCTAGTTTGGCCCTTTCTCTCTATTACGATGTTTTTTGATATGAGAATGAATGGCCAGAAACATGTTCAATCTTAGTTTTTTTAATGATTTTTGAACTCCACTAACTTCAATCAGAATCAGATTGTATCCTTTTAAACTAATGAACATACCTCATCATGATTGGCAGGCGGTATTTGCACCACGCCACTACGGGCACCACGCGACCACCACGCGACCACCACGCGACCACGCGAACAGGCGGAGCGATCATAATGACGATATCAAAACAGACCATCAGACCACAGACACTTGAGAGTTGTGGTTTCACCTACCAATTATAGATGGCATGTTGGTATACTGCGTTGTTGCCTGACGGGATTTACGAGTATTTATTACTTGTTAATGGCATTCGCAAAAAGCAGGGCTATTATTAAGCCGCTACACATCCGTGTCCAACCGTTTGTCATGAGAGATCTTATCACACCATTATTGTTATCACAATACTGTCACTGCGGAGAAAGTATAGATCGGAGACCTATTATTGCGAATTCGTGTTGTACAGAGACTTGTCCATTAAAGGGGCACTATAGGCAGCATCTTGGTAGGCAACATAAAGTTACACAAAGTAGCCAGTGAGTCTCTCACCTCTCACAGTTTGTCCTAACCTAGTCACGCCTGTAACAGGGATACATTCAGTGATGAATCAAATAAGACCTAATGCCCTTACTCTGTTTATAAGTCAGCTATAGTTGGCCAATTTGACCCCCTGCTCCTACATAGTCCCCCTTTAATGGGAAACTATAGGCAACAGCTAGGTAGGCAAGATAAAGTTACACAAAGTCGCCAATAAGGGTCACGCACACAACAGTATGTTGAAACTATGCACACGTGTTCGAGTGAGTGATAAATCTAACTTCCCCCCCAACCCACCCCACCCAAACGAACGGCCACCCCTTTAAAGGTAGGTTATAACCCACTCGTACTCGTATGGTTTTTGCAGGTCAGTCGTCAGTTGGAGTAGGTCTAGTTACTCAACGGTAATTCAGTACGTATTTCCGTAGTTGGCGTACGCCTTTATTCCAATAATCCCAAGAACGGGCATCAGAGAAGCTAGGATAGCAGCCAACGCCATCTATAATTGTTCCAAGAAACCATGATCCAATGAATCGACCGCTATTTTGATATCGTCATTATGATCGCTCCGCCTGTTCGCGTGGTGGCGTGGTGGTTGCGTGGTGCCCGTAGTGGCGTGGTGCAAATACCGCCTGCCATCATGATTGCAGTGGCATGCACTGGTTTTTCATTAGTAGTACCAATATTATTATCACTGAGTCATATGGAACAACTGTAGTGCCATACATGCCATAGCGGTTTACGGTATTATTATCACATCACAAATGCACTGGTTAATCCTCAATATAGTATCCTTGAGCCATGAATTGAAAATCCTCATCAGTAATGAATCCTCAGCATAGTATCCTTGAGCCTGCCCCATGAATTGAAAATCCTTATCGGTATGATGTTAGTCAGTATAGTATAATTGTAGTGCCATGTAGCGGTTTACGGTATACATGTACATTGTACTATCACAGCACAAATGTGTAGCCCTTACTCAGGGTCCAAATACACGTACTGGGAATTGTCGCTGCAAGAAAGGAAGGGAGAAACTTATAATTTTGTGACAGAGGTTCCCGAAACTCGGGTTTATTTCCCCAACAAAATGGCTACTGCCTACATCTAGATTAGGCAAGAATAACGTAATAACAAACACGAAAATAATGGGTTAATCCCACCAACCAGGCCGAAGGAAATTATTCCTAAACTGGCCACACCTTTAAGGAGAAATGGAATGAACAGCATTTTGGTCACAGCCCAACCTAACTCACAGGGTGAAACCATAAAATAAAGGACGCACCTTAATCGCCCAGCAACTTGGAAACAGAGTATAATCTCACACTAGACTATCTGTAGCACAGAAAGGGTTAATCATTACTGGACTCACAAACAGTGACCTCACAAGCTGTTTTGTAATCAAGTAAGTCCAAAACCTTCACTACAAGTTATCACACAACCTTGAAACAACCTATAGAAATTTAGGTGATCTTGTCCTATACCTATACACAGTGTACATTTGTACATGAACCAAAAGTTCCAAAGTTTACTCAACAGTTCACTCCAATTCAGTCTCTTTGTCTTGAAATCATACTCATTACATTTATCTAAATTATCTACACAGCCAGGTCTTGACCATGAAAATAACTAGCAGTAATATCTCTTATAGTCTGGACTCACAAGTCTTTAACTCTGGCTTAGTTACTTAGAAGGAATAACAAAAAGATATTGCAGCCAAATGTAGCAAACACAATCAGCATCTCAAAATATTGTCACATCTCTGACCGTCAGCTGCTGCCACCGGGCGATTATCCGTTAAACTAAACAGCGCTCTGGCTGACCCATCTCTGTGCCCTTTCTGACCCTTATTCATGGCTAAAATCACATGAATCTGACATACGAGTACGACACACAGCTCTGGGTGGCCAAATCAACTACCACAACCACTCCAGAGTGGGCGTTACTTAGATTAACCTGACTTTAATCGGCCGAAACTAAAGCGCGGGAATAAAACCCACGAAAAGTCTGGCCGGCAACCAACCGCGATTGTCACCGCCACTTCAACTGCTAAATATCGTTCAAAAACACGAAAATTGCCCAAAAACCTGGGCATCAGTTTGTACTATATACATTTATCTGTCACTTTGGCCCAGATGTTAGCTTACCTGCAAGAAAGGAAGGGAGAAACTTATAATTTTGTGACAGAGGTTCCCGAAACTCGGGTTTATTTCCCCAACAAAATGGCTACTGCACCGCGTCTTTCCCAGAACCCACCAGGCCACGCCCAGGTGCCTGTTGCTAAGAGACCGCGTGCGGCACAACTCAAATTTTAGGGTACCCCCTTTTAACCTCTCCGTCACACCGTCACACTCTCCCCCCGTTAAGAAAATGTCGTCCCAGACATTGACACCCAGGACAAGAGAAGACAAACCACACAACTTCCTGAAGACGGACTAAAGTAGGAGTCTAAGTATTATACCAGTAGTCAAAGAGTTGTCCAACCTCAAAGACAAACCGTAGAACCTCGTGATCAAGTGGCCATCCTGAACACATATTCGTCAACTAAAGACACGGCCCGACTCCAACATAGCACCCAAATGGGAACAACAGGAAGACAGAGATTGATAACTCAGGACCTGAATATCATCTATTTTCATCCTTGCACAAACCTAGACCAGGATGATCAGATAGAACACTAAAATGTCAAATACAAGAAAAAGCAATATCCTTGGAAAGTTGTGAATATAGCTCAACATCATAACGAACCAACGCACTACATGTACACTCTAAATCAGATTGTTAACAAGTCTGTCCTAACAATTCTGTCCAATTGGTCCTTGGGGCATTGTGGGAGGACATGCAGGATATACTGGATACCATTGTCCACACATCGTTTCAGCTGGCCAGGACCAGAACATCTGAGGTGGGTACTGCTGGATTGGCACATTCTGACCATGGAAGTTTGGAGATGTGGAAATTCCTGGAACCTGCTGAACTTGCCAGGCCTGCGCTGGATGATAGGAGGGGTTTCCCAATTGGTCATATGTCAGAATTGTCTTAGGCCGCAGTGTCCTTATTGGCCTGCCTCTTGCAGTGTCCACCGACGAGTCATCTGAACTTGGGGAGCTCCTGTCCGACTCGCGAGGCGGGCTGTCAGTTGATTCCTCTGGATCGGCAGTGGGAACAAAAGGCGCTGGTTGTGACTCTCCCATGCTAGTGTCAGACGGCCCAGGGTGTGACCCTCCTATGGCGGTGTCAGATGGCTCTGGCAGGGCAGCCCAACCTAAAACCTCTGTTGCATCACTGGAGTCGCTGTCTCCCATTGGATCAATGTTGCGGCCTCTATCCAGCTCTCTCCTTGTCCTTCGCCTCTTGTTCTTGGTCTCTTTTACAGCATCAGCCACTCCTTCGACAGGCAGTTCATCACACTGGAAAAGGAGGTTCCTGTGGAGAATCCTATGCCGCCCCCTACCACTCTCGGGTTGAACTTCATATACAGGCGAGTCATCAGTCATTCTTTTCACGACAACATGGATCCCATCTTCCCAGTAGGATCGGAGCTTTCCCGGGCCACCTCTCTCTGTTAAGTTACGGACCAGTACTCTGTCACCAGGCTTTAATCCGGAGCTCCTCAGACCCTTGTCATACTGCTTCTTGGCTTTGTCAGCCGCTTTGGATGCCTTTTGCTGTGCTGTCCGATATGCCTCCTGCATGCCCTCCAACCACCTGCCAGCTGTATCTTTCCCTTCAGAATACAAACCAAAAATCAAGTCAATTGGTAACCTAGGGGAACGATTGAACAATAGTTTAAAAGGAGAAAAGCCAGTGCTCTCATGTCGGATACAATTGTAAGCATGAACCAGTCGATTGACTTGAGCTTTCCAGTCCTGTTTTTGCTTTTTGTCTAATGTCCGAAGCATGTCGAGCAAAGTCCTATTCATTCTCTCACACTTACCATTGCCCTGCGGATGATAGGGGGTTGTCCTTGACTGTGTCACACCACACTTCTCCTGGAGTCTCTTGAACAGAGAGTTCTCGAATTCGCCGCCCTGGTCATGGTGGAGGCGGTCGACAAAACCAAAACGTGGCATAAACTCATTAAACACTTTGTCAGCGGCTGTCTTACCCGATTTGTTTCTGGTTGGATAAGCCTGAGCAAATCGCGTGAAATGGTCGATTATCACAAGCAAATACTCATATCCTCCCTTGGAGCGTTCTAAGTGCATAAAATCAATGGACACTATCTCAAAAGGATACGTGGCTTGTATTGGTTTCATCTCAGCTCGGCGGGGCCTGGCAGGCCTCTTGTCTTTCAAACATCGGCAGACTTTGGTGACATAGTGAGTGATGTCTTTTGCCATTCCTGGCCAGTGAAACCGGTCCTTCGCCAGGGAGATCACCCTCTCGGGACCTGGGTGTCCCATCTCTTCGTGCAGCTCTTTGAAAACCAACTCCTGGTGTTGTCTAGGCAGGCAAAGTTGCAGAACATTCGAACCATCGCTGAGACGACATGATCTCCTCAAGATGCCATTTTCATCAATTTTCAACCGCTCAAAGTCTCTCATCCATGTCCTCACTCGTGGAGTTTCCTTCTGCAGCTGTCTTTTGGTAGGCCTACTTACCTCGCGGCACATGTCTTTTACTCTCTTGAGCTCTGGGTCTTCATCCTGGGCTTCATTGATCTCAGCAGGGCTCCTCCTGCCAATTGAAGTATCATTCTGGCCGACGTCCTGAGCTGCTTCAAAAAATTGACAGTTGATCCCCATGAGGTTTGCTGTTTCTTGGCCTCCCATCATGGCCCTCACTTGTTCTTGATCAGCTTTTCGGGTACACCGTTGAATATATTCCTCGAAATCCAATGGAAGGCGTGACAGGGCATCGGCGTCTGTGTTCTGTGCCCCTGGCTTGTAGTAGAGGTTGAGGTTGAAATCGGACAGTTCCCCGACCCATCTCTGCCGTGTCGCGTCTAACTTAGCCGAGGTCAGAACGTAGGTTAGGGGGTTATTGTCTGTATAGACGTCAGTGTAAGGGGCATAATACAAAAAATCCCGAAATCTATCACAAACAGCCCATTTCAGAGCCAGAAACTCAAGCTTACCAGAATGATAATTTTTCTCAGCCGGTGACAGGGTACGTGAACCGTAGGCAATCACAACCAGCTTGCCTCCACGGTGCTGATATAGAATGGCTGCCAAACCTTCACCCGAGGCATCTGTATGTAAAATAAAAGGGCTGGAAAAGTCGGGATAGGCCATGACCTCTGGGCTGATTAAAACGTCGATCAACTCTTCGAGCCTAGTTTGGTGGAGGTCCGTCCAGTTCACCGACTGTCGAGAAGGAGCCTGTCCCTTGGTGGTCTTTGTCTTCGGTTTTCCCTTCTTGGGTTTCTGGCCGTCGTCGCTCGGAGTCAGAAGGTCGTAAATCGGTTTGGCCCGTCGACTGAAATCAGGGATGTATTTTCTGAAGTAGCCCAGCAATCCCATCACATGACGTACTTCGCCCACCGTCTTGGGACACTTCGTCTTTAGGGTCACTACAGCTTCCAGATCAGCAGGGTCCATCCGTGTGCCCTCCTCACCAACCAGTGTCCCCAAAAATCTCACTTCTTTCCGGAACAATAGACATTTTCTTGGCTTCAATTTGATGCCTTTGGCCTTCAGACGTCTAAGGACCGCTCTCACATCCTGCAGATGGGCGTCAAAGTCTGGGGAGTACACAAGGACGTCGTCTAAGTAAGGCACGCAACACTTGTCCCGCAGATCCCACAGCACCTCCTCCATAAATGTCTGGAATGCACCACAGCACTGTGACAGGCCAAAGGGAATCCTTACCCATTCATAGAGAGACCACGGTGTGATGAAAGCTGTAAGGGGCCTGCATTCCGGCTTTACGAACCCCTGGTGGTATGCTTTTCCTTGGTCAAGTGTGGAGAACCATCTGTTACCCATCAGGCGGTCAATTGTCTCCTGGATCCGGGGAATGGGTCGCTGGCTGGGAAGTGTCTTGCTGTTTAAGGCCCGATAATCAATGCATAAACGTAGCGAATTATCTCGTTTGCGGACTGCGACCATCGGTGATGAGTAGTTTGAGTCAGACTTCCTAATCCAACCTTTATTGAGAAGATCAAGAATGTAGTCCTTCACCTCCGTATACAGTGGTGGTGGCAGTCTCCGGTATGGTTGTTGAACTGGTGTGTCATCTAAAAGCTTCAACTCCAACTGAAGGTCAGGGGTGCAACCAATATCGTCATCATCGCGGGCAAAGGCTTGGCACTCTTCTCGGAGCATCTCTCGGACTTGGTGAACTTGGTCAGGACTCAGCAGTGTCTCATCCAGCGGTATGTCCGGGTCCCAGTGGTCATCGTGGCTGGCCTGTCCTCCTAGTACAGCATCCACATTCATACACTTAGCTCCCGTCCCTTGTGATGTCTCACTGTCTGAGGTCTGTCTGTCCGTCTCGTATGTCTCAGGTGGTCTTAGAGTCACAACCGACTTCACTGAAACGATAGTACCCAAATGAGAGCCTTTCCTAATAACAATCGGAGAACTAGAATTATTCCTTACCGGGACATTGAAAGTGGTGACTGAACCCCTTTCAAGCTGAATGAGAGACTCTGGAACCTGAATGCCATCTCTATCAACCAAGTCGCTGGGAGAAAAAATAGCCACCTCACCTCCAACAGCACCCTCAGACCTAACAAAACACTTGAAAATCTCACAGGCCCCTGGTTTTACAATCACATTCCGCCGCCCAGCCCGCACCACACCCCACTCCCCCTCTTGCTCCCTTCTAAACATCTGGACCAAAGCATCACTGTCGGCCGCTTTCAAACCCTGAAAAATAGAGCAAGGAGAACATTCATGGTTACTACACAGGTACGGAATGACATTAAAACCAACAACCGGTCTCTGTATCGGCGATGAGGTTACAACAAAAGGCACGGATATTACCTCAGAGTCTGGACCCGTGCTCACATCGAATGCTACCCAACCTTTGATATCAATCAAGCCCCCACTTGCTGAAGAAATAACCAAATCCTGTTCCAAAAGACCCTGATCAAATAACTCTAGCACCCCCCGGACTCGCTTCTCTGGGAATTTCTCTTGTAACCAAGTGTCCTGAACTAAGCTCACTTGAGCCCCAGTATCCCAGAGTGCGCCCCCCTGTTTACCATCAAAATAGAGAGATGTCACACATTTCTCCCCAACAAGGCGGACTAATTGTTTCCTACACTTTGGCGATAAATTGGGAACAGATCCCCGCAGTTCATTATCACTTAATTTCAATTGTTCCTTTTCACGTTTACCCAGAGTCTGGATTGCCTGACACAAGACTTTGTGGGTTTTCCAGTGTCCCTGCTGGCATTGTTTTGAACAGTACAGACTTTTATGACAACCAGAACACCTCCGAAATGTCTCCTTTCCACAAGGTTTGTCGCATCCCGAACATAACCATTCCAGCACCTGTGGTTCCTTCAGGGGAAAATCCTCACGCTGGGCCGCCGGTCCCCCTACTGCCGCGGCCCCGGGGCGTTTCCCTGCTTGTCCTCGCTGTTGGGGGGGTTCCTGCGGTCCGGACAGTTCCACTTGAGATGTGAGCCCCCACAGATGAAGCAGTGGGTGCATCGACTGTTGATATCACCAGACTCACGGCAAGCTTTACACCTTCCACGGATCCTCTTGACTGCACGATTGGACTCAATCTCGGAAGAACTGGCTGAGTTGGCAACACCCCGACCCTGGTTCTGCTGAATCGCCTTCACTGCTACCGATAACGCCCGCAGCTCCTGTAGAATAGAGGCCTGGTCCACCCCGGCAACTGCATCAACTGTCTTAACCGCCATAGCTGTCTTGCCAGCTTGTACCTGCTGGGACTTCCTCTCGACTTCAGCCTGCCGCCTCGTAATCTCATTCATGCCATCAATCAGTCCCTCCTCAGTCTCGCAGTGACTGAGCAGCTCCCGGAGCTCCAGCCTGATGATATTATCCCGCAGCCCGGTACACACAGAATCATTGAACTGATTTCTTATTAGATTGGAATCGTACGACAAATCGGGGCGTTCTCGAGAGGCGAATACGATTTTTTGTTTCAGCGTCAGCGCTCGGTACAAAAACTCTTGCGGAGATTCCCGCGGCCCTTGCCGTAGCGAACACAGTTCTTGGTAGAGTTCGGTCGATGACCGTTCACGGTAAAAGGATCGGATGATTGCCTGTGCTTTATTCAATGTCAGTTCATCTATACCCTCCAGGTATTCCCGGACACCGCATGCTGGGTCAACCGCTCGGATAACACCATCCAGAATATCGGCCTCCGAGAATCCCCTTTTCCTGGCGGCCTCAATTTGACGTAGGAAACTAACATAGCTTAGGGAGCTTGACTTGTCACCAATGTTATTGGAAAGTTTGAAATTCTTTGTATGTACGAGCACTTTCCCCTTAGAGTCGGCAGGTGTAGTCGGTACTGTGGATGATGTCACTGGAGCACTAGTGGTAACAGTAACACCAGTCATCAATGGCGTCAAAGCCGCGCACATCGCCGTCAACGCATCCACCCCATCGTCTTTATCTCTTGATGTCTTGGCCATTTCGTCTTCAAAAAGTCCAATGGCGTCCTCCCGGGACAAGCCCGTTAACTTGTCTTCACCGAACTGTTCCCGGATATATCCAAACAGCGTTTCCTTTTCCGCACCATAGAGCTTGGTGCGCACTCGGGTGAGTGCCCTCTGTCGTTCTCCCATCTTGGTGGTTGATCTTTCTTGCAACTTGACTTGACGTTCCCGGCTGAGCCCCCAAAATGTAGCCCTTACTCAGGGTCCAAATACACGTACTGGGAATTGTCGCTGCAAGAAAGGAAGGGAGAAACTTATAATTTTGTGACAGAGGTTCCCGAAACTCGGGTTTATTTCCCCAACAAAATGGCTACTGCCTACATCTAGATTAGGCAAGAATAACGTAATAACAAACACGAAAATAATGGGTTAATCCCACCAACCAGGCCGAAGGAAATTATTCCTAAACTGGCCACACCTTTAAGGAGAAATGGAATGAACAGCATTTTGGTCACAGCCCAACCTAACTCACAGGGTGAAACCATAAAATAAAGGACGCACCTTAATCGCCCAGCAACTTGGAAACAGAGTATAATCTCACACTAGACTATCTGTAGCACAGAAAGGGTTAATCATTACTGGACTCACAAACAGTGACCTCACAAGCTGTTTTGTAATCAAGTAAGTCCAAAACCTTCACTACAAGTTATCACACAACCTTGAAACAACCTATAGAAATTTAGGTGATCTTGTCCTATACCTATACACAGTGTACATTTGTACATGAACCAAAAGTTCCAAAGTTTACTCAACAGTTCACTCCAATTCAGTCTCTTTGTCTTGAAATCATACTCATTACATTTATCTAAATTATCTACACAGCCAGGTCTTGACCATGAAAATAACTAGCAGTAATATCTCTTATAGTCTGGACTCACAAGTCTTTAACTCTGGCTTAGTTACTTAGAAGGAATAACAAAAAGATATTGCAGCCAAATGTAGCAAACACAATCAGCATCTCAAAATATTGTCACATCTCTGACCGTCAGCTGCTGCCACCGGGCGATTATCCGTTAAACTAAACAGCGCTCTGGCTGACCCATCTCTGTGCCCTTTCTGACCCTTATTCATGGCTAAAATCACATGAATCTGACATACGAGTACGACACACAGCTCTGGGTGGCCAAATCAACTACCACAACCACTCCAGAGTGGGCGTTACTTAGATTAACCTGACTTTAATCGGCCGAAACTAAAGCGCGGGAATAAAACCCACGAAAAGTCTGGCCGGCAACCAACCGCGATTGTCACCGCCACTTCAACTGCTAAATATCGTTCAAAAACACGAAAATTGCCCAAAAACCTGGGCATCAGTTTGTACTATATACATTTATCTGTCACTTTGGCCCAGATGTTAGCTTACCTGCAAGAAAGGAAGGGAGAAACTTATAATTTTGTGACAGAGGTTCCCGAAACTCGGGTTTATTTCCCCAACAAAATGGCTACTGCACCGCGTCTTTCCCAGAACCCACCAGGCCACGCCCAGGTGCCTGTTGCTAAGAGACCGCGTGCGGCACAACTCAAATTTTAGGGTACCCCCTTTTAACCTCTCCGTCACACCGTCACAAATGCACTGGTTATTCCTGAATATAATGTAGTATAGTATCCTTGAGCCAGGAATTTTAGATGGGTAGGAAGTAAAATCCACGAGTCCATGAATGAATAAGTTGAAAAATTTCTCTCAACCTTGGTTTTTTATCCCAATCTCAAAATGTCAAAAGTATGATTTAGAATCCTTCTTCATGAAAGTTGTCCATGTCATTCCAATCACACCACGGCGGCTCCTCCTCTGTAAAATTCTTTGTGGGGATTTCAATCGGATAGATTGCTGAAACAAACAAACACAATAATGAACAGTCAAAATAAGCTGTACGTGCATGAGTCATTTAGTCTAATAACTGCCTAGTGGTGATTGCAATTGTCTGTTAGCTGAGATATTACTGACAAAAGTATCCAAGATATTATTTCATTCATTTCACTTCTAAGGCTTCAAGGTATTTTTGAGACGGTCCCTAAATAACCATACCAATCACTCTCAGTCTCATTGATCAAAGTTTAGATTAATTTTGCGAGAATTCGAATGATGAAGCATAAGAATAAAATGCCTCACCAAAAGCATTCCTCTGAAAGTGTAGGATGTGTGTAAAAATCATTCCAAAAATCCGGGTTTTTTTCAAGTTGTCATTTGGAAAAAAATATCTGGAGTTCATCTCTCTTTGAGTTCCATTCGAAAAAGACCACATGTCGCGATCAGCAGTTGAAATGACGCGTACGTCGCGCGAAGTCAATAGAGAGGTCCAACCAATCCAACCAATCCAACCAATCATGTGAACGTCAGAAACAGTGTAGCAATTCATTCATCAAGAATGCCAATGGATCGAGGTAATGAAAGACGAGGTTGACGGCTATGAGTCCTGTGCATTTGCAATGCATCCAGCTGGAAATAAACCAGCCAATCAACTCCGGTCACGTGGTCGTTCGCCCCAATGGATGCATTGTTGTGGGAGGCAGGGAGTGCATTTGCGTAATTTCTTTTACTACGATACTCTGTAGTATAGTAGGCCTACTTGTAATTGTATGCACGGCAACCAAAGTTTATGGGGCACCTGGAGTATAAATAGGGTGGGAGGAGATGGTAACATGGAAATGTCTGCCAGTTACCATTATGTGAAGAGCTCCTGGACAACGATGTTTTCAAAAGATTCTTAAGCATCAGGATTTGAATGAATATCTTAATGTTACTCATGTAACTGAATGGTGGACATACATGTATGGACTTCCAACTTCTGGGCTATTGAATAAAGAGCTGTTGACATGGTTCAGTTTTACTGAACACACCACGATGCCAAACTGCAAAACAGCTAAATAAATACCGTACAGTTAGTAACCATGTGGAAGTTTGGCGGGAGTGACACCACAGGCTGGCAGGTCAGATACCACATGATTGCCCGGAGGGAGTTGTAATAAGAAGAGCCTCCATGTTGCCATTGGCAGTGGGCCTGAAGGTGAATCTACGAAAAAAATCATGGAGGAATACTGTCTGTTATGAGACCATGAGTTTCAGGATGAGATACTAGAGTCGTATTGTTATCATGAAAAGACAACCAGATCAAATTTGAAAATTACTGTTGATAACAAATATTTTGCAGATTGAATTTTCGGATTCAAAGGATGTCACTCTTAAAACATCTCTTGATCAGTTTGATTGGAACCAGAGTGAGATAAGCAATGAAATGCGAGACTTTGTAGACTCATCCAATGACTTCTGTGCTGCATTCAAACAGTTGAAGGGTAAGTATACAAATAAATGTAAACAATACTGACCTATAGATTGCTTCTTCACAATACTGAGGGGGGGGGGGCTGATCAAGACCCTTGATAGGGTTATGGTTTGATTGGCATATAGAACTTGTCAAAGGTTCCGATTTCATTAATTAATCTAATTAAATTGTCAAATGTATTATTCATTCCTGTAAAGAACTGATATTGAAAGCATCAGAAGTATGAAAAGAGGCACATTAAATCTCTGCAAATGAATAGTTATGAAGTGGCTCTTAAGTGAGACTGTGTGTACATGTATGCATGTATGTAAAACCAGAATGTATTTTGTATCGTTTTAACCAAAATGAAATCATTTTTAAAAGCACACCAAACAAAACCAGTGGGACCGGAAGAACAAGAAGAAGAAACAACAGCGAATGAAAATGATGAAACAGAATCAGAAATCGAGGGGGTGGAGATAGATGAAGAAGAAGAACCAGAACTGAATGATGAAATAGAGAAGATCAGGTAAAAATGACGGGGGGGGGAACAAAAAAATATAAGGCCAAAATCTATGTCCCCCATTAAGCCTGTGTTACTACAAGACCAAAAAGCTTACTGAATAATTTTAGTAGAGGTTTTATTGAAAATCAATATTCCTAGATAAGAAAAAATAGCAACAATACAAATGCATCAGTGTATTCTTGAAGTAATTTAGGTTTTTATCTGTAGGCCTTCAAAACGAAAATTGTCTACCGCGAAAATGGCAGCAAAGAAGAAGAAATTGGAAAATACTAATACGGTTAAGAGAATCAACTTAAAGGAGAAGTTTGTGGGTAAGGACTTAATTAGAGCCAAATTTTAATCCTTACTAAATTTGAGAAAAGTTTGTGTGTTTGTTTGTTTGTTGGTGTGTGCGCTCGTATCTCCCAGACCGAATGGCTGAGTGACCCAAAATTTTGCATGTAGCATTATCTGGTCCCAAAAAGGTACTTACGAAGCCAGGTTTTGGAATTTCCAACTAACATCCATTATAAGGCCGTTTATTGGTTTTATATAACGTTATTCACGTTGTACACACGACAATTTCACCTTCAAGTCATGTGCGTCACGGGTAACTTCAGCCAAAAGCTTTGGCGTGTTCATACACAGCTTGGTGACCCAAAGTCTCGGCCTGTCAGCCGGTCGCCAAAGTCGGACCACTAGGCCAATAAACCCAATTGGCGCACAACCGTAGTGGCAGCACTGGATACGCTCATCCCGCCTTGGAGGAGGATTACTCCTAGGAGGATGACCCCTCCAAGTGCCAAAGAGTGAACGCTGAAGAAGAAGAAGAAGGTGACCCAAAGTGTGAAAAGAAAGTTTGTATTAAATGTATTTGACAAATGAAGAGGTCTTTGGTCTGGGAGAAACAAACACACAAACGGGTACAGTGGACTAATAGTAATTGAAATGCAAGAAAAATAGCTGTGTAATTTTTCAATTTAATCTTACAAAAAAAAGATGAAAAATCTAATAGAATTCTTGAAGGAAAAACTTATTAATATATTTTTCATAGATTATAAATATATCATTCATTTTTATGGCCTGTCAGTGTACATGCTATCAGTGAAGTAATCAACAAATGTTTAATTTTCTAGGCCATCTGTGCATCAATGTTGGCGCGTTGATCAATGGGATAGATGCATCCAGGAACATCCGTCCCATTGATCAACAGTGGAAAGCAACACTGAAAAGGAGAATTCTTAATGGAGAATTTAAAGATGACAATCAACCATTACTTCTGTGTGTAAAGGATGTTACTAAGGAGGATTTTAATGAGAAAAATGTAAGATTCAAAACTAATCATCTGTTCAATTTGGGAATCAACATCTGTTGCCCGTGTATACTGCCACGCAGTCCGAGATTAACTGAGCCTCCTTAGGCTTTGTCATGTTTGTGTCATGGCTAATGCAATAATGGTTTAAGCAAGTGCAATGGAGATGAAATCTCAAGATTGGTGTAAATGCTGTAAGAGCCCTTAGAGGAGGAATTAGTATGTAGCATTAGTAAACCCTAACTGATAGGCGTACAATTTTGTTGCAGATCAATGGATACAACTATGAAGTTCTTGGTGGCCAACACCTAGTGTTGGCCATGTCGGACATTGGGAAAGAATTTGGGGGGGAATATAAAAGAAGTCTGTGGGGTAATGTGTATTGCGGTTTAACCGATGAAGAAGCGATGGTGGCCTCTCACAACCACAACATGGTAGGAGAGGCCAGGCTCAAGATGTCATTCTATGACAAGGTCAGTACTTTGTAATAAATGAATTACAAACAACAAACAATGGCATATAACAGATGAGGAACCTTTGAAACTATTTTCCTTATGACAACACATCTATCATCCGATTTAAAAATGATGTCGCTTGGAAGGAATCTTGTAGAAAGCTTCATGCTGATGAAAAGGTAAAATTTGATTAAAAAAGAGAAAAATAGGTCAGTGGTAGTTAAAAACATCTGCAGTGCCAAACATTCATTTTTGGTACTAATACTAATAGTAATAGTATGTTTTATGAAATGTCAAAAAGCTTGTTTTGCTATGTCATCTTTGGCAGCTATGGGAAAACGGCTCGAGTGGCTGATCCAAGTATACAAGTGTATCATTCATAAAGATCAAATATTTTTATCAATTTTCAGACAACAATAGACTTGGCCATGCGGTTGGCATTATTTCCTGAAGATATGTTCAAGATGCTGATGGAGGTGTTCGCTCTATACGAGGATGGGGCGACAAAAGACCAGCAGCTCAAAGCAAAAGATCTAAAAAAACCAGATCTGCAACATGCCTGTTTCAGTGCTATGGTGCACCTCCACAATGAGGACATTGAATGGCTTTTGCAGAAAATAATGAACAAGGATCTTTCTATCGCCGAAATGAAAAAAAAAGCGAAGGAATTAAAAGGCCTTCAGGTGAATTTATGAGTACATGCAGTTTTAACGGTATATAAGCTTATTACACAGTGACAAAAACTTTGGACAACATCATTTTAAGTAGCTGACATGAAGGGCTAAATTTTCAATCTAGTTTTGAAATAATTCGCCATGGTAGCCAAGTTCAGTTTGAATATTATAAGTGATTTGTGATAGCCCAATCTGGTCATGCAATGGATATAACATTAAGACAAATATGTTCATCTCGTCATAATTTATTTCACATAATTAGACACTTGAGAGTGATTTTTTTCACTAACCTGTGACCAGGAGAATATATTCACAAATCTTGATTTGTTACCTTTTTAAATAACAATTCATTTGAATCTGTTGCAGAAGGTGAAACGTGCCTTCCTGATTGGTGTCGGCAAGGCTACATGGGAGGAAGCAACAAGTGCCTTTCCAGAGGAAACAAAGGATGAATTGCTTTCAAACTGGAAAGATTATTCTTTCAGTGGGGGCTCTGTTCCTGAGTCGTTTAGGTAAGCTGTTGTGTATTTTTCTTCTCCTTAGCCATTTGGAATTTTGAAAAAGCGATGGGAAAGATTCCCAACAAAGAGCCACAGAGCTTATGGTCCGGATGGTGCCCTCTCGCCAGTATTCCAACTGTCATTGAATAGGGAAAAACAAGGTCTATTGTCTTTATTTCAGTGCGTTCATCAGTAGAACAATGGCAGTGAACACAAATGACAATGTGTCTAAGGTGAACTTCCTCAAACTTGGAAAAAATGACATAAGTCCAGATGTAGTGAGTAAAGCAAGCCAACTGGTGATTTGCAAGGTAATTTCAACTAATTAGTGAGTTTCTGCATTGCTCACGAACAACGCTTACGATTATGATTTCTTTGTAATTGAACAGATTACATGCACTTATACAAAGAAATCGTAATCGTTGTTCGTGAGCAATGCGGAAACTCACTAATATGTAGCAAGAACGGATGCGACTTTGAAAAGTAAGGTGGTGCTATGAGGAGATGAAGACTTTGTTGCCTTACTTGCTGTAAAAACAAATAGTTTGCAATTGCAAGCTTGAATAGAAAATAACCTGTGTCATCTGGTGACTCCAATTAGCTCACCATGATGTTTACCTACTATACCATGCAAAGGGTTAACAACAAAGTAAGGGTTGTAGACATGAGACAATGCATTTTGCATATAAAACAACGTTTATCTTAAAATGTTATTCAAATAGCTTAAGGTGCTTCTTGCATTTCAATTCATCTTGTGACAAATTGTAGTCTCATACCGAAAGTGAGAAGCAGTGAACATGATTGGTTAAGACACATTACGTTGCCCGCTCCAGCCAGTCAACATTTTGCATAAATTTTTAAATTGCAGTTCGCATTATTTTCGTATTGGTTTTTCAGGCCAGTTCCACAACACTAAAGAATGTCTCCTTGGCTACAAGAGCAATCAACGTAACCCACGGCTGTACTTTGTACCGGCTTTTGGCCATGGCCGACACAGTCGAGGAGGCCTTAAAAGCAAAGGACTTACTATTAGTGGCCAAAATTGGACCGGAATAGACCTTGGGTTCTGGTACAACCCAGATGTAAATAAACGTAAGGTTTTAAATAAACTGTTTAGTTCATTCATCTACATGTAGCAGTCAGTTGTAATAGCAATACCGTACAGCAGTAAGTGTGCTTTACCAATGAAGTAACAGTAACAAACTTTACATCTAGTGGAGCACTTCGTCTACGGTTCGCTTACAATAGAATAACAGTTAATTAAGACATTTTAGTCTTCAGTTTTTAGGCTGGGAAAAATACTATTTCAACATCTGTGCATTTTTCTTATTGTTTTGTTCGTATAAAAGTGCCTCTGAGTTACTCGATTACATTGATGTTGCCATGTGATGTGCTGAGCAAAGGCAAGTCTCAGAGAGAGATTTATTCTGAAAATATAAATCGCATTAAGGCAATCGATGTCTGTAAGCAAGATATTAGCTCACCAATCGCTCTAACCAATTCATATCATTATTATATGTATCATCACTAAAATGGCAATGATTATACTTCCAGCACAACAAATTGGACAAATGAGGGATAAGGTAACAGCATTTGTGGTAGCTTACTGGACTCCGAATGGGAAAACGAATCAGGACTTCACAATGATTGACATTGATAACTGTTGGAAGTTGAAATCTGAGGCAGCCTTCTTCGATAGAGTTATTCAAGTATTTTCGTGTGAAACAGATCATGTGATGAGCTGTTTCTTTTCAAGTAATGGTAAGCTAAATGGGAATGTACTATTAAGAAAAAACACTCTGTTTGTCCTTGTGTAGATGGCTATCAGCCTATTCAGCTAGCTAGATGATTATTTTTCAATATTGTTTAGGATTTTTTCCCAAACAGTCAACTCACCCGTGAATATGATATTCATACCTCAAATGAAGCGCAAAACAACAATGACAATGAATAATCAGTATGTAAAATTTATAGTTCTTTCATACGTTTTATTACAGGGAATGCTACATTGGCGGCAAGACGTCATAGGAGAGAGGTTACCTGCATTCGTGAAACCAAATGCAACTCGATGATGTCAGGTGCATCCTCAGTGTGGAAGAGTAGATAGTTGTATTCATCCAAGCTTTCAATTTTCCTAGCCAATCCAAGCAGTCAGAGTCAGAGTCACGTTATGAAGTGAGGTATGCGTCCTCCGATCCCGCACCAGCAGTCAATTGGGCCTGTTAACATGTGATGCTGTCCTTATTAGCAGATATCAGCAGATATCAGTTGCTGTGAACTAACTGTTTCATTTTCAATGGTTTAGATATTCTTCAAAAACTCATTTCATAGGACTCAAAATATATTTATACCTCAACGGTTAGAACTATAAAAATGAATACATTTTCAATGACTGATAAGCAAAACATATTGTATGTTTGTAATTTCAATGCTAAGGTACCATTCATCTACATGTTAGTAGAGTTTTGCCTGTACAGAAGCTAGCCATCTACAATGGAGTATTTCAACTGAATAGGCAATTTGAAATGCTTGAAGAAAGTACACTTTACATGCATCAGTGCTTGCATGAATGCTTACTATCACTTGTAGACACTTTTTCAATTTAGAATAACAGAGTGACTTGATTATTGTAATTTCAAAACCCAGGGACTCACAAAATCATAAACTAATTTGGGTGGATTGTGTATTCATATGCTATAGACTGTTTTCAATATGCAGCACGGTGCCCAACAAGACTAACACAGCACAGTCTCTAAAAGAACCAGGTTGACGTCATCTGCACCAAAGTTGGCGGTCATTGTGACGTCACTGCAAAGGGTCTATTCCGATTTTCCATATCAGATTTTAAATGTAATGCAATATGTTCTTGAAGACATATATGACAACGACTGAGGGTCTATGATTTTGTGGGTTTCGGCTCTATTGTTATTTGTTATGGTGCACCCTTCATTGTGAGCCTACTGTGTTACTTTAAAGGGACTCTATAGGCAGCAGCTAGGTAGGCAAGATATAGTTACACACTCAAATAGGGTTATCTCACAGGACACCAAAACTATTCATGTCTGTAAGAGGAAAATATTTAGTGGTGATTCAAATACAACACGGTGCATATAAGTCACCAGAAGATGTGCAATTTAACCCCACTGGTACTGACTATAGTCCCCCTTTAAACACAGCAACCCTATTGGGTTTTTCAACCTGGGCAATGAAGATCTGTGCACAAATTTAATTTGAAACAAAAATCAACAAATGGCAAAGCACTGTTATATAAACTTAAAACAGTTGTTAGTAATAAGTATTGCGCAAAAAAAGGCAAACAGAGACTGGTGCGTTTATGTAGCTGCATTTGTATGCAAAGCATGTTATCAAGTACATGTCTATGTACATGTACCATGTATACAGTCTGGCTCATAATAATATCAATACTCCTCCGCGGTTACAGTAGTGTGATATTGAATATTAACTCTGCTTTTGGAGATTGAATAATATCAACACCTACTTCAAACCATATCTCCCAAATAAGGGCACCAAATACAATGCGGTTCTTATCATTGCAATTGTTTACCCGGGTTTCTTTTCGGGTAAAGAGAAAAAGTTACATCAACAAAAATTGCATGTTTCTTGTGATTTGCTATTGTTGACACAAATGTCTTTTCCCGGGTTTTTTTTCGGGTAAAGGGAAAAAGTTTAGTCAACAAAAATTGCATGTTTCTTGTGATTTGCTATTGTTGACACAAATGTGTTTTTCCGGGGTTTTTTTCGGGTAAAGGGAAAAAGTTTAGTCAACAAAAATTGCATGTTTCTAGTGGTTGGCTATTGTTGACAAAAATGCATTTTCTCAGTTATTTTTTTCGGGTAAAGGGAAAGAATCATTTGATGAACAGTTGCTTTTTTTTTGCTTGGATGTTATTAAGGGCAAGTCTTCTGGTATTTTCAAAGTTGTTGTTGTTTTCAAATGGTTAGAGGTGACTTATTGCTTATTTATATCATTGATAGTATAAATCAGATGATAAATGCAAACACCACTTGGAATTTTTCATATTAACGTCATTCATTAGGTTTTTCGTGAAACATTCATTGTTTACGGTAAATGTATGTAATTAATTTGATAAGTGTTTTATAAATTATATATGTATGTATGAATATTTAGTATAATTTGATTTTTAAAAATAAATAATAAGAATGTTTTATAAATTTCATAGTTAAGTTTCAAGATAAGGGGCATGGTAAATAGCATATTTTTATAAGCTGTTCAAATTTAGTAATTAATTTCTAACTTGGTTGCTGCAAGAAAGACCTGGAGTGTAGATTGAATCAATTTATCTAATATTTCAATTAAAAAATGACCTTTTGGGTGAAGAATGGGTGTTTTTATTGAAACGAAGCAACTTCTTACTTTTCACTTTTAGATCTTACTCCATTTTAGATTAAAATGATGTATTTAGGCATAAAGAACACAATACAATACATGCAAGATATGAATAAGTAATAAGTTTGATAATCCTACGTCTTAAACTGTGTCGCCAGTTCAGACTGTAAATCTTATTCAGGCCGAATTAGTACCACTTTCTCTCATAAAACGTTATATTTCATTTAAAAATAACATAACATGATCTTTATAAATAAAATTCGGCACTTGCTAGTGGGTTTTAAGATGAATGTATTGAGATCTACATACGCAGCGTAGGGCAGCAATTATTTTCGCGGGCTTTGTAGTGATTTGATAGCCTCACAGCAGTAAGAAAGATTATTTCCTAATCTACATCCTATCCGCGGTACTGATTTTCAAGATGGTGGCAACTGTAATACTAGTTCTAGGTGGCACTACACAGTGCGTAGGACGGCGTCAAGGTTAGCGTCAAATCGGCCCCGGGCAACCGACACGAGGTAGTCTTTCAGTTCCTGCTGAGGCCTAATCATACATCATAGGCACCATAATCCATACATTTCTGGGTTATGTCCGATTCTAGAACACATTCTTGGCTTCATCCGAACGGTAATATTTGAACAGATAACTGCCAAGATTTGTGATAACACCCACACAACCTTTAATTAATCATAACCTTCCTACAGGGACGTATAGGACCCAGAGTGTATAAAACCCGCGACACAAAGGGGTGACCCCCGTAAAAAAGCCATGCCCTAATTCTCGAACATGATGTCTTGAACTTGGCTATGATCATCTGACAATGCGAACATGTCGTCTGTAGACAAAATGTCCGGATAACGCAAATCTTGCCAACACTCTTCAGATAACTACCAAACTGAACAAAATGTGTTCCTATCGCATGATATTCAACTCGGTCTTGGAAGACTTTTTCAACCATTCAGAGAACTAGACATATCAGCTAACATTTTTAAACTTTTGTTCATAAGATACTACTTCAGACTTGGGACGTCGGATTGTGGGACGTCAGACTTGTGGGACGTCAGACATGTGGGGTGTCGGACTTGTGGGATGTAAACGCTGTACATATTGGTTACTCGGCCACACGTTGGCACAACAAGATCTAGCTATCTCCGTAAAACTCCCAGATCTAGCTACACAATGTGGTACCTCTGGCATAATTGAATGAAAAGGCCAGGGGCCATTCTGCTCACTGATAGATATTTGATTTGATTTGTTAGGAATTTATGCTTGATAAGAAATCAAAATCGGTATGACATGTGATGTACTCTTGCTTGGAGTACCTACCATGAGAATATTATTGAAAACAAGTCACTATATGGAAGATATTGTACTTTTTATATTTTCAGTTTTGGCCGCCTGGTGGCCAAGTCGAGAATCACATTGGACTGAAATACCTCATCTTAGGTTGGCTGGAGGGTCATGTGTACCAAGTTTCAATCTGTTAGCTAGCGGTTAAGAAAGGTGCCATTGTTACACTCAAACAACCAAGTTTAGCCATTTGACCTCTTTGACCATGAAAAGTAAGTCAAATGAAAAACTCATAAGATATGTGTTGTATCCTCGGTAGGAATAGGAGTACCTACCAAAAAAATATTATCGAGAAAAAGTCATTAAATAATAAGCAAGATATAGCACTTTTGACCTTTTCAGTAATGCCCCCCTGGTGGCCAAGTCGAGGATCAGCTCAAACCGAATTTCGGCATCAGAGGTTATCAGACATAGGGGATCATGTGTACCAAGTTTCAAGTAATAGCCCTAGCAGTTGAGAAACATGCCACTGTTTTTGAAACAGGATACAGACAACGACGGACGACAGACACTGCAGTATTGTATTGACTCCCCTACGGGGAGCCAAAACGGGAGTTTCGTGGGGATGACATCACTTGCATCAGTGACATTCCTCGAATTAGTTACAAATTGGTGACAAATTGGCGACAACTCATCGATAGGTGATCTTTGCTTGAATACTGAGCAGGACGGGTAAATACCAAGGCTTTCCAAACATTGATAAGTTCATACTAACCCCAAACATATCCATGTTGAAAATAGGATTGAGCATGGGGGCCTTACATCTTAAATAGCTCAAGGCGGATTTGCCAACAATTGATACCACACATACTTTCTCATCTTTGTCTTTGATAAACCTGCAGGGAAATTTTTAAAAGACAATGAAAAGGCAAACACTGATTAGAAATTGAATAACTGGATGTCTTGTGGCTTGTTAAACGAAATAATCTAAATAACATAGAAAGAATCACGACCCTAGTTAAGCCTAGTACTTCTAAGCAGTGCAAGAAGGGATACGCGAATGATCGCACCCTAGTTAAGCCTAGTATTTCTAAGCAGTGCTAGAAGGGATACGCGAATGATCGCCCTCGAGAGCGGCCGCTCGCCTAAATCGAATTATACGTGCGTGAACAATCGCTCACGCCAAAAAAAACTTGCCCAGCTCTAGATCTCTTTCATTCCTAGACAGTAATGCCCTTATTTCAACCCACCCCACAGTCAAAAGTTGACCAGAGTTGTTTAATCTTTCAAAAACAAAAGACTCCACAATTGTTTTACCCTGAAGTGCCGACATCAATCGGTCTGAATCCAACCACTGTGCACCATGTATCACCTATACGAGGTAGTCTTTCAGTTCCTGATGAGGCTCAATCATACCTCATACAGGCACCATAATCCATACATTTCTGGGTTCATATGAATACAGAGAAGAAGTCAGCAGCATTTTCATTGCATTTAGTTCATAAGTTCACCGATAGGTGGCGCCACGTTTGACACCACTCGGATCCTGAAAATGGTAAATAATTGACCAAGAAATTGCATGATGTGTGCGATCTTCAAACGCGCCTCAATCGGTTCAAAATAAATGATTTGGGAATGCCATTATCACCGGTAGTTTCTTTATTTGATGTGAAAACATGGGGTCATCTCGGTTATTTTTTCGCTATATGGCCTAGAACTTGGAAAAGCAAAATTGACACTATCATACCTACGCCCAACCTCACGTGGCAGATGGATGGTATGTTACATATTGATGCCAAACTAACCGTAGTTCCTAAAAAAATCATTAATTTCTTGGTCCTCACAGTATGCAAGTGTTGATTTATCAGTTGTTTTGGCAAAGTCATGTTATTTGGTGTTTCTGAAACCTGGAACGCTACTCAATAGGCGGCTAACAAGAAACTACGTATTTTACTGTCGTTGCCGATGTATGTGTACACTGAACTTGGGATGTGCGTCGGGCCCGTATTGAAATGTCATCCAGTGCAGTTGGTGCGTTTTTCGCTGATTTGTTGTGCGAAATTCAACATATCTCAAAAGTTCAATGGTTGACCCTCGATCTTTTTTATTTTTTGTGTAGCGTAAGCAACTCACTTACACGGGAGAATGGTCGCTATAAGAATAACACAGAAAGAAATGCATAATATTTGGGGATTTCCGGGATTGTCCGATCCCATTGGCAATATTGCCATTCGGGACAGTGAACAGACCGAGGAGCGAATGCGACGCTTATGATTTACTTAAAGAAATAAAATGCCCGATTTAATATCCTGCAGAATCAGGGAAATCGGACATTTCCGGTGATATACGACACAAATGGGTTGTCCTCGTGCAATCATAATGGAAACGCATTTTAAAATAGATGTTACGTCCTGTTAACGGCGGCCGGCACGTCATCATCGCGTACATTCGGGAAAAACTCCCTAAGGAGACCTACAACGACTGTGTTTTTCACGATTAGACAGTGTAAATTCTCTACTTCTTCTCGGACATAATTCTAGCTGAACTCCTTGGGTTTCTTGAATAAAACTCTTCTCTTTAATACTTCTTCATCTTACAAGTCTTTCCAAGGGTCAAAAACTGTTTTTTGCCCTGTTAAACGTTACAATTCTTCTATTTTCATCATCTTGTCAAAAATGTGTGTGCAGAGTGCTTGACCCGCCATGCTAGCGCCAATCCAGCCCTCCAGTACTGAAGAAGAGCAACGTTCTTGAAGGCGCGAAATTTGAATTATAAATGGTTGTCTTAAGACGCACAGCCTCCAAAAACTTACACTCCCACCAAAATTCGACATTTGAGAGTTTTTTAACATAAGGTTTTGGAGCATTCTAAACCAATATCAATTTAGCACATATTCTCCAAAATTCAAGTGAATTTCTAAATGTCCACTATTTTCCACAACTATGGAAATGTCCATATTAAATTGCACAACCTGCTATTTTTCAATGAGCAGGAATCATATTGATAGTCTCTAATTATAGATTACACACAGCCTACAAGGCAATGTCCAAATAGGTGACCAGAAGCACTAAATATGGCACAGTCCTTGATTTTGATCGAATAATGTCACTGAACTAAAAGTCTCCACTGAGACATAAAAAAAAACCCACACAATTGTGTGTAAATTTTTGGATTAGATTTTTTTCCAACTGACTGACACTCGGAACGGGCATGATTATATAGCCCCAACACAGTTCCAGTGTATATAAAGCGCAGATTTTAACACAGATAGAGGCTGGGTGAATAAGCTAATTTTAATTTCAGAACTTATTTATCCATTCTCTCACACGCCTTATACTAATAGCTGTTGTTTCAAAACACGACAGACCCCACAAGAGTTCATAGTGGGAACAACAGCTCTGAGTTCGCAATTTTTTACGTAATATGACTGGCTCGATCCGCAGTCTGAATTATAATAATCGATCGGAATTATTTCGATGCTGCGTCGATGTTGGGAACTCGATCTTCGTGCTCGTTGCTGCTTTCGAGTAAGACGATCTTGTTGACAGGACGTTCAAACTCTCCGGTCGATGTTTTGAGTGTAACTTTCCTCACGACGTTGTCCGTCTCTGATGGATGGACTGCAGTAATTAGACCAAGAGGGTAGTGTCCTCGGTGAGCTAGCCTCACCTCATCGACGAGCATCACCAGGTCTCCCACTCGGAAGATCCGTCTCTTGATGATGCTTTTCTGACGTTCTGGAGCGAGGTGAGATACTCCAACTTGAATCTTGACCAAAACTCATTGATCAGTGCCTGGACCTGGCGGTAGCTATTTCTGACAATCAGGTCCTTCTCGTCGAAAATACCTGGTGGATGAGCTGCTACAGGTTCAGGGTTGATGATCATCATCAGCGTGATTGGAAGTGTAGCCCTTGCATTTTTGCTGACTGCACACAAGGGGCGACTGTTATACAACAGCTCGCATTCAGCTACTATTGTAGCTAGCTGGTCCTCAGTTGTGATTCTGCCCTTCAGTGTGTTGAGCATGACTCGTCTCAGTGTGCGAAATGGTCGCTCAAACAGACCATTTCTATTCGATGCCTTTGGTACATTGGGCACCCACTCAATCTCTTTCTCTTGCATGAAGTGCTGAACCCCAGACGAATTGTACAGCTCCTGCAGTTTGTTGATCTCTGCCACTCCTGATGAGAAGGTCCCCGCATTGTCACTGAGTTTCCCAGGTCTTGATCTTCTTGCCAGAAATCTTCTCATCGCGTTGAGAAATGACAGTGTTGTGAGATCAGGCATGATCTCAAAATGGACTGCCTTCACTGTGAAAGAGACTAATCCCAGGATGTACCTCTTCACTTGACTTCTGAGGATCTTGATGAGCACTGGCCCCATTATATCACATCCAGTCTGGGTCCACAAGTTATCACTGGTGATGCGTCCCTTGGGTAGGACTCCCCGGATTTGGTCCCTTGGCAAACCAATCGCTCGCTGGCATGTGATGCATTTCTTCTCAAGTTCATGGACAACACTTGAACCATTTATCACCCAATAGCGCTTCCTGAGAAGACGCAGCAATGTCTGTGGTGGAGCATGCTGATAGGCTTCGTGGTAACTCCTAACGATGATCTCGGTCAGATGATGTGATCTGGGCAGAACAAGTTGATGCTTTTCAGCGAAAATTAGGTCTGACTCTGTTAAACGCCCGCCTACTCTTACTGATCCTGCCTTGTCCTTGTATGGATGGAGATTATGAAACTCGCTGGCATGTGATGCATTTCTTCTCAAGTTCATGGACAACACTTGAACCATTTATCACCCAATAGCGCTTCCTGAGAAGACACAGCAATGTCTGTGGTGGAGCATGCTGATAGGCTTCGTGGTAACTCCTAACGATGATCTCGGTCAGATGATGTGATCTGGGCAGAACAAGTTGATGCTTTTCAGCGAAAATTAGGTCTGACTCTGTTAAACGCCCGCCTACTCTTACTGATCCTGCCTTGTCCTTGTATGGATGGAGATTATGAAACTGGCTGCGGCTCATTTTCGGTCCAATCTTTCCCATCTGCTTCATTTCGCTGGCGAAAACTTCTCCTTGGACATAAGTAACAACCGCTACCTCAGCTTTCTGCAACTCACTGGCCTTGATTGCCCCAGTAGGCCCGGTGTACAGCTCCTTCCTCTTCCCATACTTGGTGTCAATCAACCATTTCTTGAATCTAAGTAGCCATGCAGTGGCAGCTTTTAGTCCACTCCAGCTGGAGAAGCGTTCTACAAATTCCATCAGCTTATCCTGGGTCCGTATTCACAAAGCTTCCGTACGTACGGCTGCCGTAGCCGTGATTTGCGGAGCCCTTGCGGTACCGTACGATTTGCGTTGCGCGGTATTCACAAAAGGTTCCGTATGCCTTCCGTAGACCGTTGCTACGGCACCGTAGAGTTACGGATCCGTAACTTTTCGACGAATCAGATTCGCCGATACATCGCCCGCTACGGGCAACTCTCCGACAACTGAGATAACACTGAAGCGTGGAACTAGTGTATAGTATGTCCAGCCTCCACTGGTGAGGGGTGACTCGCTGTACTTGGCAGTGTATATTGAGGGTTTTCCCAGTTTTCTTTCGTATTGTTGTTGTTTTGTGTGGGAACATAGTGAAAATGGCAGAGAAGAAGAAGGAGCGAAAGGCCAACTTTACCCAGAATGAAATATTACGACTGCTCGAGCTGGTGGAAAAGGACTTCAGAACGATAGATTCGAAATTCACGGATCAAGTGACAAACGTGAGGAAGGGGGAATGCTGGAAAGCAATAGCAAAGAAAGTGAAGCCGATTTCTCCCCCTGACGTAACTCGCACTGTGGATCAGCTGAAAAAAAAGTGGGATGACATGAAAACACGGGCGAAGAAGAATGCGAATAAAGAAAGGGCTGAAGATGGAAAAACGGGCAATGTGAGAGCAGATGATAATAGCCAGATGACGCGCGGATATAGACAGAAGGGTGATTGGTCTTATTGGAGCAACTAGAACCTATGGCATAGTGGGAGGGTTCGACACTGCTGACCCCGGCCTGGCTGTCCCCATGCCCAAGGCGAAACGACAAAAGGTGGGCATAGATTTTATTCTCTTACCTCTGTGGATCGATATATAAAAACGTGACCCATCACAGCAAAAGTAGGCAGAAGTGTTCAAAATTGCAGTGTGGTCTTTTGTGAGCAGATGTGTGGTTGACTGACATTTTTAAACGAAAATCTGTTTGCTGTGGATCTTTTTAAAGAGTTCTATTAGTGGCACATTTATTTCACTTAAAGACTATATGGCCCGAGAAGCCGGTTGGGAGAATTTTGCCAGTCTGACGCAACGCATTGACAATGGCGCCCTCGCTTCAAACCTTTCCAGACTCGCTGTGAGCCAACAGCACAGAGATCAATGAAACTGCGGTCACTGGCCTAGATTTTTGCCAGGAATACGATGATATCGGATACACTTGCTTCAAAGACGGCTTTGGGTGCGTACGCAGGCACTAATTGCTCTATTAATTTTCCATATAACGGGGACTTTCAAAGCTCTGCGATGCGCAGACTAGCTATAAACGTCCCTCCTAAAATCTTGGGCCATATAGTCTTTAAATAAAATGTAATGTCCTTTTCAGAATTCATGTGAGGTAGCCACGTTGTCCATTCCTGTAGTGGAACCCGAGACAACCACACTGTCTGTGCCTGTACTGGAATCCGACGCAGATGACCAGGATGAACTGTCTTTGTGGTCTGGTGACCTTTTCTCGACAAACCCAGATGACGAGATCCTCCCCGTTGCATCTGTACTACAAAGTAAAGCCAGCCGTCTACCGAGCACAGCAACCAATACACGGCCGCCCAGCCAACCAGCTACCAGCCGAACGCGCAGCCCGGTAACCACCCGAACGTCTAGCGCAGCAACCACCCGACCGTCAAGCCCAGCACCTTCATCGGTCAGCATTGAGCTCCTGGCAGTGGAAAAGGAGAAGCTGGAAATCGACAAGCGTCGACTTCAAGTAGAACAGAAAACTCTGTCGGTGCTTGAGCAGTCGCTTGAGATTAAACGTGAAGAGGTAAATCAGCAGAAGCAACGTTCAACGGGTGCATTTGAGTCTTCTGATGATGAGAGGCTGCAGAGTGCCAAGAACATTTTCGAACAAATTATGAGAAATTAAGTGTCAGTCCATGATACCACCATGCAGAGGGTGGCAAGGTGGGGGTCAACCGTTTTTAACGAGATTAGGTATGCAAGATCCTTCCACTAAGACATCATTACACAGCAATTGATGACTCTCAAAAATCACTAGCAACCGAGTTAGGGGCAGGCCTAGTTAGGGGGCTTGTTTTAGCTTTTTTCCCCCTATTTTTTGTGTATTTTTGGGTCAATGTTGGGCACTCCTGCAGAGACTAAAAAAAATAGCTGGATTTTCCCCCTTTGTATGATGGAAGTATTTGATGAGATCTTCCATTCTGCAACAGGTCATTGAGTAACACTTCATACTTTGGTCGTGCTAGGCCTAGTAATTATGCATACCTAGGGGCAGTGCTTAGGAAGAGCTCTCTATCGACGCTCATATCTCCAACACTGCAGGTCTTTGAATGCTGTGGCTTGCACATGATAAAGGTAATGATACCTACTTTCAAAATCAGAAATAAAATTTCCGGCCGCTTTTACTGTTTTCCCAGGATAAACCAAGGAAAAAGTGCTATTTTCCACCAAAATGACACTCATTGGCTAGTGCTGCCACCTTGTGTACACTTGATGAATTATAAAATAAATGCATAATGAACACATAATTTATGCTTGGTGCTGGCCATGAGGATTAGTAGTTACTGTCAACCACCATGATCACCCCCCCCCCATGCCTAGGCCTACTAACCTATTTTAACTTATTTAAGTAGGCCTACCGGTAAATAACTCCACTTGCATTTTTCCCCCAAAAAAAGAACAAGCTCATCACTACAAATTTGCCCTTGATGAAAGCCCTTTGGGGAATTGGGCCCCATAGGTCCTGAAATGCTGATTTGAATTTCAAATAACATTTCGGCCTTGGCCTACCTGATGGCAACGTAATTGAATAAGCTACATGTAGGCCTTCTTACAGTCCGAAAACCTTAAGAAACCCCCCTGTTGGGGAGGATGCTAATGTTGACCCATTCATTAGCCTGTGTCATGCTGCCAGAGCATGTTGTAAGGGTTGGACCCCCCCCCCCCCCATGGCTAAGGCACCTGAAGGGCATGTGGTATGACCTACTAATACATCTTTATCAACCCATGCAGGGATCATCCTGTTCCTAAGAACCTTGCAGAAGTGCTCATTTCACATACTAGTAACACCTTCCATTGCTAAGGAGCCAATTGACCAAAGGTGCAGTTCCTACTGTAATTACTGTTTGATGAGGACAACCCTGCAGTTGGCTGCACCGTCAGAGTACTGCTATTGGAAGTTTTTAGCTCCTTGGTTGGCGCTGAAATGTTCTCCTGGAGTTGCTCTAGCATTGGCTAAATTGTACATATACATGTACTGGAATGGAGAAGTTTTTCATGAACTGAGTTACGGTACTGTCCAGTCCCTTAGGAGAGATCACAACTTTCCACATGCTACACTTGTACCTGTCTGCAGAGGACAGTGCTGCCACTTAAGAAGGGACACTTTTTTTTTTACAAATGGGTGATTTATTTACAAGCTAATATAATGATACATAGAAAAAAGGCTATTTTGCAGGCAATAGCCAAACCACTACTAACCACTACTAGGGAGGGACCAATACTAGTAACACCTCATTTACGGTACTACATGTCAGGCCCAAGTGCAGGATAGTATCAGGAGAGAGTCCCACTTTCCAGTAGCAGGCTTGGTTGTTCAAAACTGACATTAGCGCTACTAAGTATACTGACATTAAAAATCTATCTTGGCATTTACAATTGTTTACTGAAAGCCAAAGTTCAAATTTATCCCAAGATATCACTATAAAATCATTTTTTAACCAAGCCCCGCATTTTACCTGATGAACCATCCGCTAGATATACTAGAACATCAAATCTGGATGTCCTTCATATTGCAGGTTATGTTAGTCAAGGGAGACAAAAACACAGCATGTAACAGTTTTAGGAAATTCACCATGTATTTTTTTTAGAAAAAGAGAGATGTATTGCAGAATGCGAACAATGCATTTGCAATCAATGGCGTGGAAAATCTCAGGTCAAGCCTGATGAATGTACATCCAATAAAGTCGTACCCTTTCATTCTAAATCAAGAATTCTTGATGTGTAGCTGACAACTTTCACTGGGCTGATTCTGCCCAGTCATGACTCAAAGACCAACATTTCAGAAAATCTGTCTCCACCCTCTTATCATTTCTCTCTCCCAGCTCAAGAGTGCTTGACCAGCAGTCCTTATGATACTGTTGCAACAACATTACCCATCAAATTTGCCCTTCTGTCCCGTCTGCTGGGTTTTCTAAGGCGTCGGCTGGTTGAACAGAGGAAGAGGCAACAGCGGACTGAAAAAAGATATTGATGGAGAATCAGGTTTGGCTTAGAATCCCTCATTGCCAAGGAGATGGGAGCCAGAATGGCATCAAGGTTTTCAGCTTAGTCCCTCCTCTCTCATCAGTGACCTTCTTACATGCAAGTCAGTCGCTGCAGGCAGAATTAACCAATATTCACTTTGGCTTGCCCGAATCTTCTCCCCTTTTTTTTCATTCAACTCACCTCTGTATCCATGGGTGCTGGTTCTACTTCTCGTTCTACATTTGCCACAGATACTCGATGTTTAGCCTCACATCCTTTACACAGAGCTGAAAAGGCACCAGATTATGGGGGTAATGATAATATGATGTGCAATATAATAGTGTGAGGACATGATGATGATGATAGACTTGTTTTGATAATGCGACCGGCCATGCTGATTTTGTACGGCAGTGAAGCATCACCTCCAGTGGCACTGGCAGGGAATCATAACTGGGACTTCCTGATCACCAAGCCAAGGCTCCAATCAACTTTCTAGGAAGAACACAAGTGAAGTGGTAAATCGTTATCACTCAGTTGGTTTTGCACCAAAGTTAGGTTTAGTCAGAGTGGGTATCATTACAGGCCTACTGCTTCTTTTCTACTTCAGTGATTTTGAGACTGATCCCTTACCTGAGCCAACTGCGACAAAAACTCCCCACTTGATGTATATTTCCCGAGACATCACTCGATGAACTGAACCACCATCTTTTCTGGGCTTCCGACTTGTTTTAGAGGGTTGATGAAGTGGGTGCTGGCATCTCCTTTGCTGATTCCATGATAAACTTAACTTGTATCGGTGGTTCGGGCATATTGTGGTGTCCAGAACTGGAGAACTCATATCAAACACGCCATCACAAAGTGCTATGAGCTCCCATTCACTTTTGACTTGACTGGCTTTCCTGGAGGACATCCAACGCATCAAATGGGAGTGCACGTCCTTCTTACATTGTTTCAAGGGGATCACACTCTTGTCATTGGGGTATGAAGCGTCAGTACCACACTCGATATCCTTGGATATGACAGCAAATCCACATTTCAACTGTGATTTTTCAGGTTCCATTTTCAATTGACTATCACACAATGTACACGTGCATGTACACAATGCATTGTAACTGTAACTGTTGTTGTTGTTGTCGTTGCTGGTGATCGTTTCCGCCAAGACCGCTAAGCCTCCACAGGGGATATAAAGGCCTCTAGGTTGTTTGAGGGAGTGTGTGGGAGGGGCAAGGGAGAGGGGGGGTTCACTAACATCTAAAAATGTAATTTTATTTGGAAAGCATGTGTATTTCGTCAGTTTTCTGAGGGAATGGGCAAAAAATGGGCACCAGTGAGAAGGGCGCGACTCGACCCCCTCACCGGAAAACCGTAAGGGCGGCCGGATTTTTTTCTTTTGCAAATTAAAAAACAGCATTCTGACTTCCTTACCTGGAAGTGGCATCACCTAAAAAACTGCAGTGTTGGAGCTAAAGGAGAGTTAAAATTGCCTTTTTACTGAAATTTGAGATTGCATTGTTTTTGGGACGTACTGTACCTGTCATTAAAATGTACCTGGGGCAAAACAAAAGGCATGAAAAGGTAGCTCAGATCATGTACTTTCAATTTCAATAGGCGGTGTTTAGTGATAATTCTGTTTGATGCACGAAAATTGACAAAAGACTTAGCCTATTTTGAGGGATAATGCATGTTTTTTTAAAAGGAAAATGAGTAGGAAATGGTTAACAGCCGTACCCCAAAACTGTGGGGTTATATTCGAAACCAATCCACCAGCCTTCATAGTACCCTAGGACAGGTCTGTGGTAGAAATTACAACTAGATCTGTTGACCCCCCACCTTGCCACCATTTGCATGATCCTGCATGGTGGTATCATGGACTGACACTTAAAATTACCCATTGGCTTTCTGATATCTTCATGTGACTGACGTTGGCTCATCGCTTTTTTCTGCGTGTGGTCCAGTGAACACAGTAATTTAAAACAAGGAGGGTCCAACGCTTTTGAGAGGCCCTCTTGAAATTAGCAAATTTGAATTGATGAACACACACCCAGCTTATCTTGCTTATATCGTTTTAGAGGCCTTCTCAAAAGCGTAGGAGACAGGCCTATGACTTTTAAAGATGATAACGCCTGTTGAGAATTGTAATTGTTTGCCATGACCACGTGTATGCTAGGCTAATAGCACATGATTATCTGTTTTTGTTTATTTCTATATTGTTTTGTTTGTCAGGGAGTCGAATCCATCACGCACTATACAGAGAAGTGTCGAACAATATTGGTACACTAGACTAGCCCTATATAGGCTATATAGATTGTTTGTTTCAACTGTTCGAAATCATTTTTGGCATATATTAGCCACTTTCAGATCACTGGACTTTTTATCAATGTCTGCACCCGCTTCAGGAAAAGCAGTCGCACTCACACAAGTAATTACTCGTAATTACCTTAATTACCGGCGGTAGGCCTCTCTTTCTAAATAAAAAAACACAGAAAGACTTTGATTATGCAACAGCCCAAAGCCAATATTTGCCAAGGGAATATTTGCCGAAATTGTGTGGCTTTTGCCTAACCAAAGTTTTTCTGTGAATCACATTAGGCAGATCAATTAATCGCTATAGGGCCTAGGGCCTAGTGCAAAGTCCCGGTGCAAAGTCAAGGAGGATACCGCGGTGACGTCACATCACGTGATCCCGACCCATATTAGTGATCGCTATGGCCAATCAGATTCAGTCTACTGACAGCACCAGCACTGAACACATCTCCACGGCTCACTGTCTGGTGCGCTCCTGTACACAAAAACACCAATAGACATGAAATATTGCAATACCTAGTATGGATTCTTCCTGTGTAGAATAAAATTTACAGAGCAGATTAACTTCCACGAATAAAAAAGACGTTTGGCGTGGCCAAAGTGCGGAAATAATGGGAAATAATGTATCCGCTAAAATACACTACGAAATACACTAGGCAATGCACTACGCGATACACGGTAGAGATGCAGTTGAGTTCGTTATTGTTTTGACTTAGAAGCCCGCCCATATCATAATATATTCATGTATTCATGAAGTATGAACTCATTTCTGTCCCATACAACTCTAAGAACAGTCAATTTCTCCTTAAATCATCACCGAAACCGCGATATCCGCAGGAAGATTTCGTTCTAGTGTCCGAAAATGCATGATCTTACAGGGGCGCTCACTCGACAAATAGAGGGGATCTATGGGGATCTATGCGAGTTTTAGGTATTACAGGTCTCGAACTTGTAAAATCTGTAAACATACCTCCAAATCCCATTATGATAATGAAGAGATTGCCCCATATCTGGGAGACTGTTTTGAAACCATCGCTAATTTTGGAAGATCGGTGCCGGCTATTTGGTTTAAAAAACCCTATTTTTCCCCATCAAAACAGCACTTTTCATTATTCAAATGATAGCTTATTGTCTGAAGACTTATTTCATAGCAGAAAAGTACTAATAACTCTGATTTGATGCGAAAAATCTAACTTTTTTGATGACTTGATTTTCCCTTGGCCGTGGATCGAGTTTGTTTACAATATGAAGCGCCATCTTGGAAAAGCCGTGACGTCACCGCGGTATCCTCCTTGGGTGCAAAGTGGTACATTTCCTTGACGTGACCGTTTTTGCTGGAGCAGGCCTAAGAAATCCTGACAACAAAGATGGATGGAGGTCATTTGTTGTGTACTGGTCGACCAATCCACTGCCAGTGTAAGCTTTCCCATTGTTACATACATTAAGAGGTTGAGCTCCCAGGGTAAAGTAGTATTCAATGATTCATGTGGTGGCCGAAAAAGAGGCGATGTACGGTGTATATCGTGTTCCCTTTCCTAAGACATCCACCTGAGCTGGCTAGTTTAACTGAGAGGCGGACATTAGCCAGGTTAATAGCGAGGTTATACTCCCGTGGTTTAAAAACATAATTCGATCACTCTGCATGAATATTAATCAGGGTACGTCTTCAAGTGGGCGAATTTAAATCCCCGATGAATGCTCGCCTCACAGTTAAACCAGTCAGCACAAGTGGATATCCTAGGAAAGGGAGCACAACACCGTAGATTCACTTTTCTAAGACCAGTTCATTACCTTCATAAATTAACATTTTGGAAAAATAGCCACACTCATCACCAGGGAAATAGGTGGTAGGCGTGTCACACAGGCCTTCTAGCCGTCATGACGACTGGTTGGAGTGGCCAAATGAATAATAAATAGTGGTCAGTTTTTGCATATTTGGCAGTGGTATTAGAAAAGTGAATCTGCGGTATGTACACAATAAATTGTTGTTCAATGTTACTATAGGGAACGCTTGTGGTGATGTCCAGTCAAACACCATTGTTTCAGTTCCAAAAGTTCTCCCTAATCACTCTTGCTCTTGTAGCTGCGCCATCAGCATCATCGTCTATGACTGGGTTGTTCACATCAAGGTCAGGATTGCCACCAATGACGGGGCCTGCGCCGGGGGGGAACTGGCACACCACGTTCCTCACAAATATTGTGCAGCACTGCAGCGGCAACAATGATTCTGCAACAACGCTCTGGGCGGAGTTTGAGGACACCACCTGCAAATAGAAAGGGTTTCAAAAATATTTGTTTGTTTGAGATTAAGGGGGGGGAGCAGCAAAACATTTTAAGAACTAGAGCTGATTTATCAAAATAAAGAAATCGAAATACTGACACAATGTAGCTTGCCGTTATGTGTGCAGTTGAGTCTTTTGATTTTGAATGAGCTCATGTTGTTCAGAAATTTTTTCCCTTTTCATTCACCTCAATATTTCAATAAATATTGGGTGCCCTATCATTTATTTTGATATGTTGTTTATTACATGCGTACTTCGTGACAATTACTATTTCATGGGACGATTCAACGGTAATAAAGGGCATTTTGATAATTCAATGTAACCTTACCGTCCTTGTGTAAGCATTGCCATCTCCTTTTCCATCTGCTAAATGTACCCTCTATCCTTTGACGCATCCTTCGGTGATGGACGTTGTACCTGCGCTCAGCTTCATCCTCAGGGTTCCGCACGGGTGTTAAAACCCAGGGTCGAAGTGGGTATGCGGAGTCCGCAAGAAGATAACCATCTCCGAGACCATTGGCCATTTGTCGGTTGAGATTGGAGTGGCTCCAAATGAACGCATCATGGGTGGAGCCTGGCCACTGTACTACAATGTTAGTGAATCTTTTGTCATGTGAGCAGACCCCCTGTACGTTGATGGCGTGATAGTGATGTCTGCATATGTAGGCAGCTTCTTCTTCGGAGGGGCATTTTATTTCGACGATTGATCCATCAAGACATCCTAAAACGTTCGGGATTCTGTGTCGTTTATCATAGAAGCCTTCCTTGATACGATTCTGTGCCACACGGTCCCGAGGAAACGCAATGACTCGGTGAGAAATCCTTTGAAGTGCCGTGGCAACTCGAGTAACAATCCGGGAAACAGAAGGTTGGCTGATCCCACTCACATCGCCAGTTGCCAACTGGAATTGACCAGTTGCAAAGAATCGCAGGGCTACGAGGATCTGTTGAGTTGCAGGGATTGCATGTGACCGCCGTGTTGGGTGCTCAACTTGGTCTCGGATCAAGTCAATGACTTCAACCAGGACGTGCCTCGGCATTCTGTACCTGTCGATCAAATCTACATCGTCGTAGATGTCCAGGGGTTGAGTCCGATCGCGGAAAATGCGTTGCCGCCTTAATGCTTGCCGATTTTCTTCGGCAAAGAGTACAAACAAGGCCGCCATTTCAGCTGTTACGGAGCTTCCGTAGCATTTACGGGTACTCTGTCGCTCCCGCAAATATTGGCTGGTTTACGGTCGTGATTTGCGGATGCGTAAATTTACGGAAGCTTCGTGAATACCACATAAATCGTTACGGATGCCTTACGGTACCATTGGTGCTTACGGAAGCTTTTGTAATGTCCTTTGATTTGCCTTCTTTGGTACTCGATATACATGATATAGTGAACTAATGAACTTGCAAATCGGCTTTAATTCAACTCGTACTTTATTGTCTCGTCTCGCCCGTCGACTACAATAACAACAACAATGCACCGTTTTCGCCCCGGCCGCAACACGGGCCGAAGACAGACTGGGGTCGCTCGGGACACCACACCATCCCCCACAAAATTTGGTCAGTGTGTAACTGACCACAATGTTACAGAATTCAATTCACTAACATAACAGGGCTTTCATATGTTACCCAAACATAAAACACAAAAATAAGAGTTAGCGTCTTGCTGAGTTGGTTAGGGATTATCCTCCATCATGTCCATCCTCAGTATTGTCTTCTCCAAAATCATGATAATAATAATACTGAAATGATTTTATAATTATCAAATATAAAAAAAAACCATTACTAGCTCCGATCCTGAGCAATAAAATACACAAAACTATAGATCCAAGTACACGCAATAGTACATGAAATGAGTCCTGAGTCCATTTCTCTGCATAGAACAAGGATATACAAACACAACAAATATATCCAAAAATAGTCTTAACATGTGTTGATCAAACACACTAAACGAACAGATTGTCTCTATAGGCTTCCCTCAGTGCACTACTAAATGAATTTAAAAGTCTCTTATCCATTTACTAAGTCCTTATTGCTTCAGAACGAAAATCCTCCTGTGAGCGGCAGATCAAAGGCACCTTAGTACCCTGGCATGAGGTAATGTAAATCTACACCTCTCCCTTCCCGGAGTACAGAGCGTCCCAGGTATAGGGGTGCCAGGTTACAAGTTACCAAATTACTTTTCCGTGGCCTCCATGAATTCAGGAATTGTTTAAAGCTACAAACAGGTTTTCACTATTAAGTCGTTGCTGAGATGCGGTTCAATTTTAACTTTCTGGCGCGCTTGAGCCATCGCATTTTGTTCTGTTGCATTGATGCGGAATCGCGTTGGTTTGTGTCACGCGCGGCGCAATCGATTGACAAACGGAAACGTGCAGGCCTCTGCATATCATTACGTGGTCTTAAGCAATATTTGTTCATGGGTACTTCGTCTGCTGGATCATACACAGATGAATCAATTGAAGAGGCGGTGCCATCCAGGTCTGGGTTTGGAATATCTATTGCAGATTCCCCATCTGGTGGATCTACTGCTCCATCTGATGGTCCCATCCCTGGACGTTGCACGTCGGGGGAACCAGATTGAGAGTTAGGGGTACCAAAGCGGCCCTTCCCTTCTGGTGTATCTAAAGCAGCACCAAGAGGGTCCCTCAAATCTGGTCTTGACATCAGCTTGTCTTGTCCACGAGATTCTGGGGTTTCTTCGCAAGACCTTCCTATAGGCAGTTTCAAAAATTCTAAAGGCATAGTCTCTACCTCTTCTTCAGACTCAGTCTCAGAGTTCTCAGCAGCTGACTCCATTTCAAGTTTCTCAATGAAATCCTTCTTCTCTGATGTTTTATTAGGATGATCATCCACCCGACGTGGCTCATCCTCCGTTCTAATGTAGAAGCGCCGCAAGTTGTTCAGATGGACCACTTTTGTTTGCTTGGTTTTCCCATCGAGAGGCACAATCCTATAGTTCACCTCTGATATCTTTTCCTTAATCTTATAAGGTCCCTTCCATGGCTTGTGGAACTTGTTAACCTCATCTGGCCGAAGATGATAGTCTCTCAAGAGGACTAAATCATCCTGGGAAAAAGAAGAATTTTTCATCTTCTGGTCATAGTACTGTCGCTGTCGCCTCTGAGCCGTCTTCAGGTTGTCCCTGGCATTTCGATATGATGTTTCAATTTTCTCTCGGAGATCCTTCACATATACTGTTGTTTCTGGGGAAGCAGAGCCACATGTAGATGTTCCAATCATAAGGTCAAGAGGTATTTGCATTTCAGCTCCGAAAGTCATTGCAAAAGGAGTTTCCTTTGTTGACTCATGTATACTGGACCTATATGCCATGAGTGCTGATGGTAATCTGTCATCCCAATCCCGTCCCTTTTCATCTACAAGGGTTGTTAGCATTTTCTTCAGGCTTTTATTCAGGTTTTCAACCTGACCGTTGCATTGCGGGTGATATGCAGTTGTCCTAGTCTTCTCAATGCCTAATAAGCTGCACATCTCTCCGAAGATTTTTGATTCAAAATTCCCCCCTTGGTCGGAATGTATACCCTCGGGTGCACCAAAACGCGAGACATATTCGTTGACTAGAACTCTTGCACAGGTGGAGACTTTCTGATTTTTCATTGGCCATGCCTCGGGCCACTTGGTGAACGCATCTTCCACCACCATGATATAACGGTTTCCCCTTCTGGAGGGTGGATTAATGGGCCCCACAAAATCGATATGCAACCTTTGGTTTCGTCTGCCCACTGGAATACTCTGTAAGGGGGCTCTTATTCCCTTGGGTGGTGATTTGCATTTCTGACACTTGGGGCATGTGCGAACAAAGTCTTCAACTAAACGCTTTAAGCCTGGTCGCCAGCAGCGAGATCGAAGTTTGGCATAGGTCTTCCTCATTCCCAAATGGCCACCAGCAAAGCCTTCGTGAGCTTGAACTAAGACTGGCTTTATCAATGCTACTGGGAGAACCAAACGGCTTTGGGTTGACTGATCCGGAGACTTGAAATACAAAACTCCCTCCTCTAGTTCCAACAATTGTCTCTGGGCCCAAACTGCCCGTGTCCGAGTACTGCATCCTTGCAAAACACTTTGTGGAATTATTGTCTCTTTGGAAAGGACATGCTGATAAACTTCGTTGATTTCAGGGTCATTGACCTGAGCTTGTCCAATTTTCTCAGCGGTCCAATCCATAGGCAGTTCCACTAGGGTTGGTACTTTTCTCTGTGGCTTGGACTTTGCACTTGGTTTTGCCTGGGTCACTGCTACACTTGCTAGGTTCACCGACTGAGTTTTTCTGTCCATTGGCGTTTGCTGATCGATTCTCTTTTTGTCAGTGGGCCCACATGATGGGCAATCTCCATGTTGTCTGACTCTACTGGGCTTTCTAGACAGGGCATCAGCATTCCCGTGTAGCCTTCCTGCACGATGTTCAATCTTAAAATCGAACTCGGCTAGGCACTCGAGCCATCTGGCCACCTGTCCGGATGGGTCTTTGAAATTAAGCAGCCAACGGAGCGCAATGTTATCTGTTCGGACCAAGAACCTTTTTCCCAGGAGAAAGTACCTGAAATGCTTAACAAATTTCACGAGAGCTAACATTTCCCGCCGTGTGGTGCAGTAATTATTTTCTCCACCTTGCAAACTCTTGCTGCCATATGCGATCACCCTTTCAGAGCCATCTTCTTGACGCTGGGACAAAACGGCACCTACAGCAAAGTCACTGGCATCAGTGTCCAAGACAAAGAGACCCGCATCTTCGGAGAAGTCAGGGTATGCTAAGACTGGTGCCTCAATCAATGTTTTCTTCAGTTTGGAAAATGACTGTTCACAGGCTTCTGTCCATTCGAAAATTGCATTCTTTCCAGTCAACTGGTGAAGTGGGGCTGCTATCTCTGAGTAGTTCTTGACATACTTTTGATAATATACAGCCAAGCCCATGAAAGATCTTACTTCACCCACATCCTTTGGAGTTGGCCATTCTTGGACCTGACGTATCTTTTCAGAGTCAGTGGCGATCCCGTCCTTGGACACAACATGTCCCAACCATTTCAGACTCCGTCGCAGCAACTTACACTTCACTGGCTTCAACTTCATGTTGGCCTTCCTGAGGCGCTCAAAAACCTCTCGTAACTGCTGAATATGCCGGTCAAACGATGGTGTATGTACGATTATGTCATCCAAATACACGAGACAGTACTCTACCCCCCCTAGCACGATGTTCATGAGCCTGGTAAAAGTTGCTGGGGCTCCAGTCAGACCAAATGGCATGGCCAACCACTCATATTGCTTAACTCCTGTCACAAATCCTGTTTTCTCTCGATCCTCGGGAGCCACGCCCACTTGCCAGTAGCCACTGGCACAATCAAGGCTGCTGAACCAACAGGACCCAGCCAGTCCTCCAAGTGTATCATCTATTCTTGGCAGTGGTTGTGCTGACTTCACAGTGCACTCATTTAGCTTTCGGTAGTCTACACATAGGCGAAAACTCCCATCATGCTTCTTAGCCAGTACGATAGGCGAGCTCCATGGTCCAGTAGACTCCTTTATGAGATTTTTGTCCAAGAGGTCTTTGGTTGTCTCATCAACAAAATGTTGTTGGTGGGGTGGTACCCTCCGCGGCCTCTGCTTTATCGGGACAGCATCTCCGGTGTTTATCCGATGTTCAACCACTGTGGTGTGCCCAATATCCAGATCATCCATTGAGAAAATATCCTGATATTCCGCTATGAGGGAAATCAGCGTGGCACGCTGTGACCCAGTCAGATCTATCTCGTCTATTTCCAATTTTTTCAACAGTTTTCCAAGTCTTTCTGATTGCAAAGGAGATTGGACAGGGTCTGGGGTACAAGGCGTCTCAACACTGGTTACTGCTATGGAAGCTGCAGCCAAGTGTCCCTGTCCGAGTATGGGAGAGTATACAGGGTCTGGGGTACAAAGCGTCCCAGCACTGGTTGCTGCTATATCAGCTGCAGCCAAGTGTTCCTGTTCCTCTCCATTCTCCCTGGCCCCTACATGTTTGTCGTCCTGATGTCCACTTATTTCTGTGACTGGGTGAAACCATCCCAATGTCTGATTGGTCCTCATCCTAATAGGGCTATCTGTGAAATTGGCCACACGAATGGGGAGTTTGCCATGGTTTGACTTCACCAAAGTACGCCCTGTCGTGAACGATGTCGGGCCCCTTTTTGCTTCAATCATTCCTGGTGTCAGATGACTAGCTTCACCTCCCCTAGCAAGTTTTCCTGGCACAATCATCTCAGTCTGTGCTGGGATCTTCACAGATCGCCCAAGGATGACTCGACAAATCTTAAGTTCATCTCTTTGGTGACGCAATGGGATTTCTTCATTGCCAACCTCCAATGTAGCACTTTCATATCGAATGGTACACTGGTGCTTTGCAAAGAAGTCGCTTCCCAAAAGACACGAGTGGCATAGCTTCTTGACCACCACCACTGGATGACAGTAAACATTGGATCCAATCTGTAAATCGGCATCAACCATCCCCATAATGTGCAAGTCTTCCTTGGTGGCTGACATCAGGGATCCCATTGCAGGTTCAAGGGTTTTCTTGGCCGAATCGAGACGGTCCCATAAATCACTACTGATCAATGTTACTGCTGCTCCAGTATCCAAAAGCATGGAAGTTGACTGGTCGTTTACTTTACCACTCAAATAGAGGCTGCTGTCAGCCAGCTGTATACTCCCAATAGTGACGTGTGAATGCCCAGGCTTGGGCTCAAACACTGTCGCCTTGGGGTTCAACATTGAATTCTCCACCAATGTTGAATTTTCTGCCGGGCTAACCTTGTTTTCTTCTTGGACAACGGAATCTACATGTGGGGCCACTACTGCTTCTTCGGGACTGTGCTGCCCCCCGACAATCCCGCCGCCTCGTTTCCCTGCTTGTTGGGGCAATCTTTGGAAATGTGGCCTTTCAAGTGGCATATGAAACACTCGTTTTGAGGGCATCGCCGAAATCTGTGATCACCGCCGCAGGTTTTGCAACCATCTCCCTTACTGGTACTGTGGTTTCCCTTTTGGCCTTCCAATCGCAAGATTCTCTCATTCATGGTGCTCAACAATTCTAATACCTTTGACATATCGGACATATCGGAGTTCTCCGCCGGCTTTGGCGCAACGCTCGCCACTTTCTGTTTTGGCTTGGCCACCTCCTGCTGGCTCGACTCACTTGCCCCCTTTTTCATCACTAGTTGGGCTGCCTCTAGTTGCCTAACCTTGCGAATGGCCTCGCTCAGGGTGGCGGGTGAACTCATTAGCAGCTGCTGTTTGACTGCATCTTCTGCTGTAACTCCGAGAAGAAACTGGTCAAGGGCCATTTCTTGTTGTAGTTCGAACCCACTACTTGGGTACGCGTTAAGGGCAAGTTCTTGGAGGGCATCTGAGAAAGTCTCGTATGTTTCATTTCCACGCTGTACTCTGGCTCTCATCTGTAACTTGTAATCCTCCCTTGAGGTATTATGAAATCGCTTCATTAGTCGAGTACAAAAATCCTCGTAGGATAGGCTTTCCTCCAGGTGTAAATTGTTGACCGCAACATAAGCCTGATGTTCTAGTCTTGAAAGGAGTTGTTCCCGACGCTGTTCATCAGGGATCTTGGCTAACTTCACAAAGTTGTCAAACCTTTCCAGCCAAATTCGGAAGTTTTGATTTAACTGGAAATTTTTCGGTGCCTGAATTTTCACATTTACGGCGGTGGTTGAAGCTGTAGTTGCCTTCACTGTTTCTGGCCCCATTTTGGTCCTCATCAGGTTGGTGAATGTTTCCAAAAATTCTGTCATAGCATCAGGATTAGCCTCTGCCCCTTTTGGGGTTCCACCTGGCCTCATCAGTTGCCTCGGGGTAGTCGCCCCCCTTCCACGTCCTATTGGAGTATCCATAATCACACTAATAGACCTACTTTCTAACAGAACACACTTTCTGTCTCCAAAAATAAACCCTTCAGACTTGTGAACTCCCACAAAATAGGCCTGCAACCACAGCTCAGTGGACTTAACCTGACCAAAATTTATTTATTGATCTTGCAATAATCTGCTCCCCACTGACACACTATACTACTATCAATGTATCTGTGACGACATGCCAGCGTATCGAACTCACTTCGGAAACTTAGGTCACCACGATTTCAGAACAGTGCATAATAATATCAAAAACAGTTCACCCTAACCGGCCTCCGTACAAAAACAAGCATGGGGTTCAAAAACAGTTTGTCCTAACCGCAACCGGCCTCCGTACAAAAACGAGCATGGGTTGGTCAATACGAACGCATGTACAATTACAAACGCAGTTTTCGGCTCTATTTTTGCTGTCACGAGTCTTTAACTAGCTTACACATCATGTACACATGCTAAATTACCGTAAGCAAGTTTCTATACGCGTTGCTTCATTGTATTTGACGGCACAAACAGGACAAATCTAGCTGTGGTCTCCCATTATGTTTACATGCATTGCATCACAATACGCGGGTCGAGCGCGGCAACCGAGCGCGATGACACAACCATTCCTGCCCTCAAATTTTAATTTGGGTTCTTTTTAAATCCTATACGCTGTCACCACTGTAATGTCCTTTGATTTGCCTTCTTTGGTACTCGATATACATGATATAGTGAACTAATGAACTTGCAAATCGGCTTTAATTCAACTCGTACTTTATTGTCTCGTCTCGCCCGTCGACTACAATAACAACAACAATGCACCGTTTTCGCCCCGGCCGCAACACGGGCCGAAGACAGACTGGGGTCGCTCGGGACACCACACTTTGTGAATACGGACCCTGGCCTCTCACAATTGCCATTACAGTAGGTCCCTGTGTGGATTCTTGAGCATCAGATGACTGGAATTCAATGTCAGGCTGACATCTCTCGACTGCCATTACAGTAGCATCTTGTTTCAATTCTGGATCGTCTGGCTCTAGGGGTGCAATAGCAGGGCACATTGGCCAACTCTCTGGTGACTCGCTCAGAAATCCTGGTCCACTGTAGTATTCTTGGCATTGGAGAAACTTCTCAACCGTCAGTCCCCGACTGCAGATGTCAGTTAATTCTGTGGGCCAGGAACATGCCTGATTTGGATTCTCAATTTCTGTTGTAGCTCTCGGATTTCGTGCAGCCTGTTGGCGCAATACGGTAAGAATCGCCTGCTCTGGTTCTTCAACATAGCCAAAACTGCTGTACTGTCTATCCATTGGTATATTTCACCCCATTTCACATCAGTCTGCTGTACATGTACTACAAATTCGATAGCTCTCATGGACAGTAATGCTGCTTGCAACTCGATCCTAGGGATAGTCTTAGTCTTCTGTGGCGTAACCAAAGCTTTTCCCACCAGGAAACTGACATGGATTTCATCTTCTTCAGTTATGTACCTTGCGAAAAGTACATAGCCATATCCAGTTTCAGATCCATCCGAAAATGCATGTAACTCACATCTGGCTATCTTCGCTCCTTTTGGTGCTGTGTTTCTTGGTCTTTTCACACTACCAAGCTTATCCAGGGACTTGAGCCGTGTCCTAACTGCCTTGGCCTCACTTGGCAATTGATCGTCCCATCCCAGTCCCTCTCGTCATTCTCTGTAGAATCTGTTTTGGTTCCAGAGTCACCAGTGCAATCGCTCCCTCGGGGTCAAACATTGACGCGACGTAGCCCAGCAGACCTCGTCTCGTGAGTGGGCGCTCCTTCTTCCTCATTTGGAATACAAATGCGTCCTCCGCCACATCCCATCCAACCCCAAGAACCCTGTCCTGGTGATCTTGGCTAGTTGAGGATTGTCCGAACTCTACAGCCTGCATCGAAGGTGCTCGCCTCTCATTTGTCACGAACTGGAGTAATATCGAGTCGTTTACCACACATTTTGCTAATGTGAAACCTCCTTCATCCAGTAAGTCGAAGATCTGCTCGATTATAATCCTAGCTATCTTTGGGCTGGCTGATTTCAATATGTCATCTACATAACAGTTGCGCAATCCTGTCTTGACGACCTCTGGCAGGTATTTCTCGGCATTATCCTTACAGGTTTTTCGCAATGCATATCCTGCATTTTCCGGAGCATGCTTTCCTCCAAAGAAGTTATGGACAGGTTGAAACTCCACGACTTCGCCATTGAGATTATTATCTTCAAACCAAAGAAAGCGTAACAGATTCCAGTGATGTCTCGACGTGATGGAATGGTACGTAGTTGACAACTTCATCTGTCTCTATCTCATCTGGAGGTATCATCCTGATATAGCCTTTCTTCCGATAATCGTTGAATATTTCGCAGTAAGCCTGATACTCTGTCTTGGATTCTGCTATCAGCCTCCCCGCCATGAGCTTTTTCTTTACTGACATCAGCCTGTTCTGCGCTAACGTTCTATTGTTAGGCATATTGACGTGAGATTCTTTCAATGGTATTGGTACATAGTAGTGTTGGTCACAGAAGTAGGTTCCCTCTTCGAATATCTTCCTAGCCTTGACATCCTCAGCTGACATGGGCTTTTGAAAATCATGCTTGGTTCCCACGTACTCAAACTCTGCCATCTCTATCAGCTTTTGATCCAGGGCTTCATAATCCTGATCCTCTGACTCTGAGATAAAGTTGCAGCTTGACTCCCCAAGTGAAGCTTCTCCTAACAGGGTCCATCCCCAGATGTACCTAACAGCAGCTGGGTCTCCTTCTTCAGGTCCTGGCTTCCACTCGAGTTGTCTATGAGCTTCTGGAACATCGCTCCCCACTAACAATCTCACATGCTGCTTTGGTGCTGATGATATGGGCACCTCCCTGAGATGATCGTATTGTTCCCAAACTGACCGGCTTATGCTTTTCTCCTATGGGCAGTTTGTCCCATGAATGAACGTCCTTCAGGGTGATCTTGGAATTAACGTCATCATTTAATCCTGTTTCGACGAGCTCGACTCTGGTACTCATCCCAGTCATCGCACCATGCATTGTATTCAAGAGCATGGGCTCATCATCTTCTGTGAGGTCCAACTCTCCAAGTAATTCCTTGTCACAAAAGCAGGCAGAGGAAAATGAGTCAATTCCCGCCCATACTTGTACTGTTTTACCTGTTACTGGAGAGCGGACAAGAAAAGGAAAAGCCGGGAAATAAACATTCTCCTTAACATCAGAGCAGTGTACCTCAGCATCAGCGTCATCTTCCCTTCTCTGCCTTTCATCGAAGTGAAACAACGTGTGATGTTTCCTGTCTGTTCTGCATCCCTTGACTCGGCACTCCTTAGGCAAAGGGCATTTTGCAACACCAGAGTGAGGCAGCTTCTCATCCACACTCAAGACAGTTGAAGCACACATTCCGTCTCTTGATAACTTTATGCTGCTGCTTGTATGGCTTGGCTTTAAACTCAGTGCACTTCCACAATGCATGCGGCGCTCCCTGACATAAACATTTCTTGAGATTTTCATCGGACGACTCGATCTTCCTTCCTGCTGAAGTTTCCCTTCTAGTTGATGAGGGCTGTTCCTTCTGTTTTGTTCCTCGTTTCTTCTTGGATGCATCATTCGACTTAACTGCAGCATTGGTTGTCTTATCGGAAGTGAAGTACACCTTTAAACCAGGCTTCTCACCCGTCGTCTTCTTGCTAGTATTCTGCCTCTTGTCGTCGCCTCCCTTCTTCTTATCCAGCAGCATTGCAAATTCAGTGTCGTTGACCTGGCATGCTAAATCCTTGACAAAGACTACAACATCTTTAAAGGTAACATCTCTGCCCGTGTCCCTGATCCTAGCAGTCTTCTTCAGCCATGATCTTCTGTCTGACAATGTCAACTTGCCGACTATCTCCAGCAGATACTCAGAGTGATCTAGAGCAGACTGTTTTCCTAAGCTTCTCAGTTATATCTCAACTGTTTCCAGTACGTCAGCAAACTTCTTGAGATCTCCGCGTTCTCCATATCTGATCTCTGCTGTCTTCTGTAGCCTCTGGTGAAATTCGTGAGTGGTCAGGTGAGGTTGACCGAATCGACGCCACAACTCCTGAGTAGCTTCATCATATGCAGTATCCGGCGGTAACATATCGAATTACTTGATCGCCTCGCAAGCTGCTCCTGTGCAATATTTTCTCAGGTTTTGGTACAATTCAGCTTTGGTCTGGGTGCTGGATTCAACGCCATTTCGAATCTGGCAAAGTCCAGTGGATCACCACTGAATCCTTTGATCTCTGGCTTTGGCAGCTCCAGTCTATTTTGCAAGTTGCGAAGGTGAGCAACCATCTCGGCCTCCATGTTGAACTGGCTCATACTGTTCTGGCTCCCACCATGTTGGCTCGTACTGGTTTGGCTCCCACTACGTTGGCTCATATTTGTCCGATTTAAAGACCTCTGGTAACCATCTGATGGCTTCCCACCCACAGCTTGACGAGTTGACTGCTCCAGATCTGGCGGCTGGTTACAGCTGGGCGACATCTTGCGATCTTCTGAGGACAACATATGGTGCCTGTATGACTGACTTTCAGGCAATGGCTTCACACCCTGAGATGACAGCAACTCCTGACCCGGCAACCTCTCGTTGTGGCCATTTGACGGCATCTGGTGGCATGTGGATGACATCTGGCGACCTTCCAAGGACAACATCTGGTGACCGTGTGACTGACTTTCAGGCAACGGCTTCACACCCCGAGATGACAGCAACTTCTGACCTCGCGACCTCTCGTCGTAGCCATTCGACAGCATCTGGTGGCATGAGGGCAACATCTGGCGACCTTGTGATGACAACGTGGCCATTTGACGGCATCTGGTGACATGTGACGAAATCTGGCGACCTTGTGATGACAACATCTGGTGATCGTATGACGACAACATCTGACCATGTGACTGACCTTCAGGCAACGGCTTCCCACCCTGTGATGACAGCAAATCCTGACCTCGGCAACCTCTCGTTGTGGCAATTTGACGACATCTGGTAACATGTGGACGACATCTGGTGACCTTCTGGCAGCAACATCTGGTGACCGTGTGACTGACCTTCAGGCAACGGCTTCCCACCCTGTGATGACAGCAACTCCTGACCTCGCGACCTCTCGTGGATGCCATATAACGGCATCTGGTGGCATGAGGACAACATCTGGCGACCTTGTGTTGACAACATCTGGTGATCGTATGACGACAACATCTGACCGTGTGACTGACTTTCAGGCAACGGCTTCCCACCCTGAGATGACAGCAACTCCTGACCTCGCGACCTCTCGTCGTAGCCATTTGACAGCATCTGGTGGCATGAGGGCGACATCTGGCGACCTTGTGATGACAACGTGGCCATTTGACGGCATCTGGTGGCATGTGGACGAAATCTGGCGACCTTGTGATGACAACATCTGGTGATCGTATGACAACATCATCTGACCGTGTGACTGATCTTCAGGCAACGGCTTCCCACCCTGTGATGACAGCAACTCCTGACCTCGCGACCTCTCGTCGTGGCCATTGGATGGCATCTGGTGGCATGAGGACGACATCTGGCGACCTTGTGATGACAACATCTGGTGATCGTATGACGACAACATCTGACCGTGTGACTGACCTTCAGGCAACGGCTTCCCACCCTCAGATGACAGTAACTCCTGACCTCGCGACCTCTCGTCGTAGCCATTTGATGGCATCTGGTGGCATGAGGACGACATCTGGTGACCTTGTGATGACAACATCTGTGGAGCGTATGACGACAACATCTGACCGTGTGACTGACCTTCAGGCAACGGCTTCCCACCCTGTGATGACAGCAACTCCTGTCCTCGCGACCTCTCGTCATTTGACGGCATCTGGTGGCATGTGGACGACATCTGGCGACCTTGTGATGACAACATCAGGTGATCGTATGACGAGAACATCTGACCGTGTGACTGACCTTCAGGCAACGGCTTCCCACCCTGTGATGACAGCAACTCCTGACCTTGATCGCGACCTCTCGTGGTGGCCATTTGACGGCATCTGGTGGCATGAGGACGACATCTAGCGACCTTGTGATGACAACATCTGGTGATCGTATGACGACAACATCTGACCGTGTGACTGACCTTCAGACAAAATGACGTCAAAACCTGAGACCACATCTCTTGGCTTCCTGGGGATCTCCGTTTTCCCCATAAGCATTGATCAGCATCTTCTTCTTCACCGTTGAAGCCATTGGCCCTCGAGTCTTCACTAGCAGATGTCGACCCAGCATCATCGACCAACTTGAGCTTTGCCTCTTAAGCCCTACGCGTAAGTTCCAACTGGGTGCGGTTTCTTTCGCAGATCACCTCGGCATTCTTTCTAGCTAGTGTGGCTTCCTGCTCTATCTCCAACAAGCGCTGCTCCGCAATCACCTCGGCCTGCCTCATTTCTATCCCTACTGTAAATTCTCTACTTCTTCTCGGACAAAATTCTAGCTGAACTCCTTGGGTTTCTTGAATAAACTCTTCTCTTTAATACTTCTTCACCTTACAAGTCCTTCCAAGGATCAAAAACTGTTTTTTGCCCTGGTAAACGTTACAATTCTTCTATTTTCATCATCTTGTCAAAAATGTGTGTGCAGAGTGCTTGACCCGCCATGCTAGCGCCAATCTGGACAGCCTCCAGTACTGAAGAAGAGCAAAGTTCTTGAAGGCGCGAAATTTGAATTATAAATGGTTGTCTTAAGACGGGCAGCCTCCAAAAACTTACAGACAGTGGCGCCCCTCTCGGGACAACTAGGTAAGTGGGTGTTCAAAAGTCATAACCATGTGCCATGTGACCAAATTGATACTCTCAACTTTTGTGATTATTTTCCTCCTTATTCAGAGTCTAAAACAAATAAATTTGAACTGTTGCTTGGAATATGGTTAAAAACATGTTTTCATAACTCAAGCGAAGTTAGGTTACTGAATTCCTCCAATAATTGAGTTTTGTGTACATCAGTGTACTTTTTTGTACAGCATTGTATACCTCTGTTTGTAAACAACCCCTTGCAGGTCACGCATCTGTAATAAACCAATCAGCACGCGGTTGTAATACGAGACAAGACCACAATTGATTTTTAAGCCTTTTAGCAGTTAAATTGTCAATGTTTGACGCGACGCATCAAATAATGCGTGGAGTTGTGATACTGAAATTCGGATATGATATACGGGTTAGTCTTGCGAGTAACTGGTGCGATTTAAATTGGTGATTGACCACGGAATTTTTTTTTTTAATTGACAAGTTTGACACAAGTGGACATTTTTACCCATTTCGGCCATTTTCACTCCAAATTTGAACCCCCCAGGCCAGGTTGTCAAAATTCAAAATTATTTTTTTTACCAAACAATTTATTTATATCTGTAGGCTTGCCACAGCAAATATTTTTTCAATACCTCTCCAAATATGTACTTGAGAGTAAAAAACATGCACTCGTCTAATTGATAGGCCTCCAACCTATGAATATTCATTAGTGGTCTTGTCTCATACACGAAAATAGTTCAGTTTGAGATCAACGCGTGGTCTCACCATACCAGTTAAGATAATAATTTCTCTAAAATTGAGAATAAGGTGTGTTTAAAATGAAGAAAATTATGAAGTTTCAGTCCAATTGGCTACTTATGTGGTTTTGAGGCTCAAATTCAACCCGTCGTGGTGAAAAAGCTGACTCGCGGGTCAAAAGCTGTAAAAAATCCCCCCCCCCCCCCACTTCAGACCTCCCAAACCCTGAAATTATCATGCATAACGTGCGTGTAACCCCTGCATGCTATTTATAGCTCAACAGGAAGTTGATAGAGACTGGTTCCTGTGACATTGCACATGTTCTCAAGATAAAATTTCGTGGGCAATCTCAAACAAAAGCAGCAACGACACCCTATTTTTATATAAAAGATTGGAAGAGTTTACAGTTGGCTTTCTAAAGGTGATGAGTAGATGTGTATGAAGTTTTTTTCACCATCCTTGATAATCTTGAAGTTATAAGGCATAATGTTAAAATTTTTCAAATTTGTGTTAACATACAGGGTATCTCATGCATTGTGATTCATCAGTCTATGCATGACTGTATGTCTGTCTATACGACGTTGAAACTTGGCCAGATGTATTTTAGAAGTGACGAGCTGTGCAGAAATGTATAGGTTTGTGTGAAAGTAAGGTACTGCCAAGTCTACAGCAGCCGCTGGAACAGAGGTATGCATGAAATGACGTCGCGTCTTTTTTGGAAGCAGGTAGGCTTGGCCTCCGCACTGGCTAGTGAGACCTTAATTTCGGCACTGGGGCGAGCTTGCCGTTGATCGGGCTGCGCATGCTAATTATACTAAGCTCAAGAGGAAGTTCGTATAGACCAGTAGACTGGTTCCTGTGAGGTTGCACATGTTTATTGGTCAAGGTAAGATTTCGGGGGAAAAAACCACAACGATACCCTATTTTTATACAGAAGATTGAAGTTGTCATTTGGCTTTCTCAAGGTGTTGAGTAATAGATGTGTATGAAAATATTTTTTCACCACCCTCTTGAAGTTAGGCATAAAAAAGGTGAAATATTTTAAATATTGACGTCCCATTCCTGCATTGAATGCATTGTGCTGCATCAGTCTATGCATGACTGTATATCTGATATAGTGTATGTCTAGACGACATTTAAACTTGGCCAGATGTGTTCTAGAAGTGACAAGCTATTCATAAGTGTATACATTGTACTAGGTTTGTGTGAGAGTAAGATACTGCCAGGTCTACAGCCGCTGGATAGAGCATGCAGGGGTATGCATGAAATGACGTCGCATCATTTATTTGGACTGGAGGCAGGTAGGACTGGCCGCGCACTAGTCGAATAAACATAGACGTATAGGCCTATTGGCTGAGACAATCGGATTTACGCCATATATACATCGATGCAAGGATGTCAGAAATACCGCGTAGATGAAAGCACGTAGAAATGTGCATTTGCATATCAAAGAACCCGGAAAAACGCTACGACTAGGCCTATGTGCAAATTTTATAAAAAGTGAACATGTTTCTACAGAATCTACCAAATTAATATTGTTCTTTATGTAGCTGTACAGTGTTTATATGCACCAAATTCGAAATCAACTAAGGCCATTCAAAATTAATTTTTAGATTTACGTCACTCAGATCTGAAAAATTTGGTTGAAAAATAGCGTCTGACAGGTGGCGCGCGCTTGCAATATTAATAGTAACTTCAAAGACCGTTGATTTTTTTATTGAACATGCGCGCCGTACGTGTGTTCAGAGGCTGGCAACTTTATTAAATATTCAAAGCATCCCTGTAGACAGGAATTATCGCAGTGACTGCATGAAATTTTTTGAAGGTTGCCTACAATAGTTTTCCCGCCAAAAACGAAGCCGCTCAGTCGTCTGTCACGTGTACGCGGCAACTCTACCCGATCATTAGTCCCAGTACGCTATCTTTCCAAGTTCATAACTCAGTTCATATTGTTCTAATATCTTTGTCAAAGATATCATTTTGAAGCTTAGGACTATACTAATTGACTGAAACGCAAATTCGCGGCATCCGTGTCCTCCTCATGCAGCGGTCAATTGTAACTCTGACCCCCCCCTTCAGACATTCGACACTTATGCGACACCTGGAAGATATAAGGACGTCCAGGAATCGACACTTGTTCACCCAGAACTTTTAACTTCTACTCCAGGATTTCACTCTTTCTTCCTGTGGTCAAGTTCAGAACGTCACCTTTTTTCCACCTGACAGAATCCTGAAGTTCAGAATGTCACCTTTTTTTCACCTGACAGAATCCTGAACGCCAGGAATTCAACACCAACTCACAGGTATAGCATATTAATCGGCCAAATTGACGATCTCTCAACTGCTTCCGGTCGGAGACATGGAGGCCGCCATCTTGGAATATTGTCAATTTTGACGGCTCAATTTCACACAAAAACCACCTCCGAACTCCGTGAATCACCAATGTCTTCGCCAAAAAAAGGAACCATAACAATCTACAGATATCCCGACGCATGACACTGCTGGAGAGATCAATCAATCTTTGCACTACAGCTGGATATACTAGAAAACATTCTAAGCACTCCACTCACCTGCTGTCCATGATGCTGCCCAGCTCCAAAAACGTGTCTGGGCATGTCTGGGATGGGCCGTGGCAGTTCGTCAGGAATGCGACGCTTGTTCGACATGCCTGTCGCAACTTCGTCGACAGGAATTCACCAAAGACAATTGCTTTTAATATCAGACCTACGACGGAAATTCGATGCTACTCTTTTCCCAATACGCCAGAGGTTCGACTGTCTGATTTTTTCTTAACCCTCAGGAAGCGACACTAATCCGGCGTCGCATTAGCGTCGACGCCTGAGGTGGGGGGTTCAGAGTTAGAATTGACCGCTGCATCAGTTCGAAAAAGATGGAAGAACCTTTCACTCTAGTCTATTCCCGCAATGCGGCGTCGGTATACTATTGCGTACTACATCTAACCGGAGTTGGATATTTTGGCTAGTAATTGGTCATATAAGCACTGTACCGAAGCTATCCCTTTGAGGAGTTGTGCCAGTAGGGCCATAAAAAAGGTTTCCAATGGGCTTCAAGACTGAACTAATACAAAAAAAGTTTTTTTTTAAATTTAGCAAAAAACAAAAAAATATTGGGATGGAGGCAAAAACCGGGGCGGGCGGTAACGTAAATCTAAAAATTAATTTTGAATGGCCTAAGAAATAAAGTCATATTATTGACGAGAAAATCGCAAAGCCGGCATCTTCCACCGTCAATATTATTGTCACGTGCAGTAGGCCTTATCAATCTCCACACCAAAGAGTCGTTCTCTACCCAAGTCTTTCATCCCTGGCAGCAATATGTGAGGAGGTGACCGATAACGATTGAATAAAAACAAAAATTACATCAAATTTCTCAATAGGGTCATTCCATTGGTGATAGATAATATTCTTTTGTAATTTCAGAAAGATAAAAAAATATATCTTGATGCTCTTTTTTCTTCACTGCAATTTTGATGATGTTAAAAAGTGCGCCATTTTGCACAAAATGGCGCCGTTGTTGTCAGCGGTTTACACATATAACATGCAATGACATGTTTTCCCGAGGAGATGTAATCTCTAAACCTATTTTTAGACTGTCTGAAACGAGCCGTCTTCGAAATCAAGTTGGTTTCGAAACGGCCTCCAAATTCACTTGAGATTTTAACCAATTTCCGTCTATGGATTTGACTTTAAAATAAGTTTTTCATCAACCGCAAAGGGTACTTGTGTACTTAAGTGTTTTAAAAGCAATTCATGTTATGGTTTAAGCGCATGCAGTGTGTTTATTACGTCCTCGGTTCGACTACGTTTTTTCTGACTAATGGCCGCTGTTGAGAGAGTTAAGACGGTAAAAGAAGCTTCTTTGAACTTACCGGTAGTGTTTTTTAGCTCAGCTGACTAAGTCAGCCGAGCTTGTCAAATAAGTTGTTCAGTGGCGTCCGTCTGTCCATCCATCCATCCATCCATCCATCCATCCATCCATCCATCCGTCCGTTAAACCCATGGTGCACATTTTGTAACCGTAAGACCTAGAGACTTCAATTTTGCATTTCTGGATACTTCTGGTCAAACTCTACTTTCAAAACAAAATTTGTCGCCATTCGACCTACTTCCTGCGAGCGAGAGTGCATGAAGGAAACTGGCCTATATCGGCCTAGGAGCAGCAGAATTAGTCGAAATATGCTCTAATATTAAGATAAAATTCTTGAAAATCTATTTTATTGAGAAAAAGTTCAAAATTTTAACAGGAGAGGGCGCTACCTGCCTTTTAATTATTTCTGCCGATTCAAATTCCCGCCCGATGACGTCAGCCATCAATGAAGTCTCCTATTTGCCAGTTCTCAAAACATGGCAGCTACACAACAAAAGCAGTAGCTCCAGGAATAAATCACTGTTCACTTCAGCTTCGTAATCGATTGTACCCCCACTTTATTGTGTTTTGTGTGGTGTTCCTATTCAATCAACGATGTAAGGCCTTATTATGTTGGTTTTAATTGAGAAGGTGCATTATAAGCGGCGTACGAAATACCGAAGCAGAGACAAAATGGCGGCATGTTGTTTACGCTATGTGCAATAATCTTGGAGCTCAATGACACTCAAGTACCCAATTTTCTGCTTAAAAAGTAGTCTGGTAGGCGATATTATCACTAGTTCGTTTCAGTGGTAGTCATAAGGTCTTTAGGGACTAAATTCAGAAATTAGTTCTTGAATATTTGGCGACATTTCTGTGAAAACGATATCGGAAGTGCATGCTCTGTTCGCGATGACATCGCCGATGTATTTTGAAGTGGAGAATTCCCACAGTATGTGCAGTGAATCGGCATGATTCTGTTCGCCTATTATGTTTTAGTTCTACGATTCTTTCATGAGTAAAAAGTAGACATTCTAAGCAATACAATAATGTCACTCCCATAAAAATTGATTGGAAATTGAGGGAGCTACGGCATTCTCTTCGGCAACTGGCAGCGCTGAAAAAATACATTGCATACTGTACAATACCAAATGGCACATTTTAAAAAGCGCTCATTGGACAACGTAGGGAATCACCAGAAATGACGTCATCGCTGGTCTAAATAGAAAACTACGGTGGCGCAGTAGAGCACAAGAAAAGGTTTAGCATTAGCTTCAGCAACAAAACGATTTCTCCTGAATGATTTATTTGATCATCATCAGCTTGTTTCCCCTGATAGATAAAAAAATGATTTACAATTTCCATCAAAGTTTTCTATTTTGTGTATAGTCACATGTTATTTAACTGGCAAGGAGCCAAGCAGTTTTGAATATTCGCGGGAAAATACTTCGTACTTGTAAACGAGGCTATGACAATGAGTATCCTCATTCATGGCATAAACTTCATGTTTCGGTAAATATTTTCATACGATGATTTCACCCGAATTATGGTCAGGATTGAGGAATGAACAGTGGCATAATTATGTCAACCAAAAACATTGGTACCGTAGTGAACGCAAAAGGATACTAAACACCGGGAAGATATTAATGATATTAACTCAGCTGAGCGCCAGGCCCTTGGGCCTCTTGTTTCTTTTATCGTCTTAAGTTTTAAGACTACCTCCGCACTGGCTAGTGAGACCTGTCTAATTTCCCCCACAAAATCAACCTCATTTACCCAGGGGTCATCACATGCTTCTATGGTCGCTTTCACTGCGCCTGGACCTATGGTCACTTGTTAAAAGTAAAACATTGATTGGTCAACAAATAACGTTTCACAATGACGTGCAATTCGAATCTGCGAAAAGGGCGACTAATCAGTCTACAAAGCCATTTATCTCAATGGCAATTCGATCACGGAGATCACAAATAAAATGACGGCATGAAAGAACTTAATAGACACGGAAAATATTGTGAGCTAATGCTGATATAAAGCAATAATTGCCTTGACAATAAAATTGCGTCTTTTACTTAACTTAGTCGGGCACTTGAAGCAAAAAGACCAAAGGAGCATGTGTTACAAATGTCAATCGCGAGCAACTACTGTGAAAATATTTTTTCAGAAATCCCTACAGATAATTTATTTTTATATAAGGATAAGGACTCTTTATCTGTATACTCCCTGAAGTAATTGCTCAGTTTCAGTCACAATTATTTGTTCGGCCCCAAACGGTTTTGGTCATGTTGAAACAGTGCTGGCACGTGAAGTAGAGCCCGAATAGACGGGTCATAGGTCAAACATACTATGTCACCCCCAGATTTTGGTGGTGACACGGCATGTGACGTATGGTCACACACCTGTATTAAATCAATCAGCACGCGGTTGTAGTACACAAAAAAAGTTCAGTTTGAGATCAATGCGTGGTCTCACCATACCAGTTGAATGGCATTTTCCATTTAAGACATAATTTTTCTTAAATTGAGAATAAGGTGTGTTTATAATGAAGGAAATGATGAAGTTTCAGTCCAATTGGCTACTTATGTGGTTTTGAGGTTCCATTCAACCCGTCGTTGTGAAAAAGCTGACTCGTGGGTTAAAAAATGTAAAAAATCACCCCCCCCTAACTTCAGACCCCCCAAACCCTGAAATTATCATGCATAACGTACAACGAAAATTTCCAGGTCTGACAGGCTAGGATAGGTCTTTTTGGATTTGAAAGCGTTCCTCCTGGATTACGTCTCGAAAAAAAGTTATGAGCATGTAGAAAGTACGGTTTTAAAGGGAAAACGGCTTAAAACTTTATTACATTTACAGGTGCGTGGTCTATTAGGTCACGCACTTCTATCAAAACAATCGACACGCGGTTGTACACGAAAATAGTTCAGTTTGAGATCAATGCGTGGTCTCAGTCTCACCATACCAGTTGAATGGTATTTTCCATTTAAGACATAATTTTTCTTAAATTGAGAATAAGGTGTGTATAAAATTTAGAAAGCTGACGTGTGGGTAAAGCCGTAAAAAATCACTCCCCTAACTTCAGACCCCATCAAACCCTGAAATTATCATGCATAACGTTGTAACGAAAATTTCATGGTCTGACAGGCAAGGATAGGTCCTCTTGGCTTTGAAAGTGTTCCTCCCTGATTACGTCTCGAAAAAAGTTATGAGCATATAGAAATTACGGTTTAAGGGAAAACGGCTTAAAACTTTAGTACAGGTATGTGGCCGTATGGGTGTTACCAGGGGCTACGATGCAGCCATTTTGAATTTCTTATCGAGTAGTCCCAGGTTGGAGAGGTTGCCACAAAATTTGTGGACCCCTGAACTTCAGGGAAATTGCTGTATGATCCCTAGAGTGCCTCATCCACTCTCTCTATCTTGACGCTAGAGGCGCTGATCCGGTTCCTTACAAATGTAATTTTCATCACAGTGCGAGTTTGCCACTCTCTTGATTACATGTGGCCGCCTCAGTGCCACCACACTGCACGTTTTTGCCTCAAATACTTGTGGCAACATTGGCACTGTGGTCAATTTCCATTCTTATGAAAATACTTATAGTCCAAATCCATGGTCCAAATCGCAGGGTAAGATTAAGAATAAGGTTTTACCAGTCAGCACATTATTTTCAAACAAGAAATTTTGGAAATTTTAAGCATATATGTACAGTGACAGTGACAGTGACAGTACAGTTTATTTTGTACACAAAATTTTCACCATGATGATGCATGTACGGTACCGGTAGTAATTTTTGTTCAGCATTGGAATTCTCAGAAAACCACGATGGTGAGAGATTGGTAGAGAGTTTGAGACCCGCAACTTATAGCAAAACTTATACGTATACAGTACAACCTCTCTATTGCGGACACCCATGGGACTGGACCCAGGTGTCCGCAATAGAGAGGTGTCCGCAATAGAGAGGTTATGCCAAATCGTCCGATAGGTGGATTTGAAGTTCCCGCCTTGCAGGTCTTGGTTTTCTCTGTGTCGACATCTAGCGTAGAAACTTTAAACCTGTTGGCTGATCGGTATTTGCTTGTGATGTTGCGTTGAATGACGTGAGGTACTTTGGAACTCAGAAAGTGAATAATCTCTCTAGTAAAAGGTGCCCCTTTTATAGCAAAATCTCCTTGACATGTAATAATGTGTGAAAAAACACCATAATTTCTGTCCATCAGCCACCTTTGATTGATGATTAATTTTTATGCCTCCGCTTTAGCGAAAGCGAAGGCATTATATTTTCGGTTTTCCATACGTCCGTCCGTACGTCGGGCCGTACGTCCGTCCCGACCAAACTTTTGGTGTCCGTTAATTTAACGGAGAACGATTGAGCAGATTGATTACATTTTTGGATGGTACATTTGTACATACTGGGGGAATGTTGCTTTCGAAACTCGGCATCATCAAATGACCAGTATGGCCGCCATGGCAGCCATCTTGATTTTGGTGTCCGTTAATTTAACGGAGAATGATTGAGCAGATTGATTACATTTTTGGTGGTACATTTGTACATACTGGGGGAACGTTGCTTTCGAAACTCGGCGTCATCGGATGACCAGTATGGCCGCCATGGCAGCCATCTTGATTTTGGTGTCCGTTAATTTAACGGAGAACGATTGAGCAGATTGATTACATTTTTGGATGGTACATTTGTACATACTGGGGGAACGTTGCTTTCGAAACTCGGTGTCATCGGATGACCAGTATGGCTGCCATGGCAGCCGTCTTGATTTTGGTGTCCGTTAATCTAACGGAGAACGATTGAGCAGATTGATTACATTTTTGGATGGTACATTTGTACATACTGGGGGAACGTTGCTTTCGAAACTCGGCGTCATCGGATGACCAGTATGGCCGCCATGGCAGCCATCTTGATTTTGGTGTCCGTTAATTTAGGCCTATGGGATAAGTTGAAAAGATGAGTAAACAAATGCCGCGGCTTAATTAGGATACAAAAACACAATACCATGGAGTAATTACGTTGATTAATTACGCAAATATCACACCTGTCGGGCTTAGAAACCATTGTTTTTGCCTATTGTCCGTAATTGGGAGGGAATTGGACCAAAAATTGGCCATCGCCCTGTCCGCAATTCGAGTAGAGAAGTGTCCGCCGTACAGAGGTTATTGGAAATGACTTAGAAAAAATCGGGACTGGCCGGACGTGTCCGTAATGTCGAGGTGTCCGCCTGGCAGAGGTGTCCGCTAAGGGAGGTTCTACTGTACATGTGCTTATAGACATCTGCTTACGTTGGAAAGTATATAAAATTGAAATGAGAAAACAATGACATGTTCATACAATAATGTAACATGCTGTGTGCTTACACTGTCACTGATGACTATGAGACACAGCTTCCTTGAATAATCCTCGAATATGAACAATTATTAAATCCACTTAAAGGGAAGCTATGGGAATAATTCCCCATTCGACCAACAGTTACAACCTTAACATCTACGTAAACTGCGTATTCTTAAAAACAACTGTGGCGTTTTAATGAGTGAAATGGATGATTTTAATTGCTTATTTTTGAATCAAGTATGCCGCCATCTTGATGGATTTTAATCTGGTCTCTCCTCCAAACGGAGAGCTAATGATGTCATGGATGCAGCCATTGTGACAATCAGCTGTTCGAACAATGGCGAATGCTTGGAATATCAGATGACAGTTCTTCGATTTCTTCGGGTTCTTCGTCGACGTCCAGCGATGAATCCTTCGATTACAACCGTGCATCAGCAGAAGAACGAGCAGGTCTAGTTCCCTATGCGTTTGAGCCAAGGTACCAGGGCAGAAAAAGGTCTGGAAACCTTGTGGAAACTTTTATCAGGTAGCTAAATTTTGGAATACTAACGCGAGCGCGGTTTCAGGTGCACCTGGGGTAGCGAGCATAAAGGGGTCGTAAGCCTACGTCCGGACTAAGCCAGGCGTAGAACTTAGGTCGTAGAGTTAATATGGTGAGCATAAAGGTGGGCGTAAACTGCGCCTGGGTATAAATCTGGTTGTACCTCTACGCCTGCTTGGTAGGAGGCGTAAGTCATTTCAGACCAGTCGTAAGTCGATGGGTCATATTAATAAAGTCTGGTAAATGCTTTTATTTAAGAATTTTACGAGGTTCACCAATGCATATGTACAGCCGAATTCAAGTAAAAGCATTTACTAGCTTTTTTCATATCGTATACAAGAAGGTGCATTTGGAATAGAGTTTAACTGCGCCGATTTGGGCCGCATTTACAATACACGGGAATGCATGTACTTCTCGAAATCAAATTGCCTATGAATTCGTAATGGCCAGACTTATACGGCTTGCGGATGAGTTTGGGCGTCGTCAGATGAGACGTGAGAGGGTTTTCAGGGATAGAACGAATCCACTCGAACGGTACGATGATAGCGAGATCTATGACCGATTTCGATTTCGGAGGGAAGACATCTTCGAACTGATGGACATGCTAGGGGATGAAATTAAAAGTCAAACTAACAGAAACCATTCGATTCCGCCAGTTTTGTGCATGCTTACGGCACTGAGATTCTACGCAACCGGCAATTACCACCTTGTCACAGGAGATTTGTTCGGGATACATCGAACCACTGCATCAAGAATGATCAGACGGGTTTCGGACTCTCTGGCACGCAGATTGGACGAGTACGTTCATTTTCCACCCGAGGGAGATGGCGTGAGGCGTATAAAGGCCGCGTTTTTTGATATAGCAGGATTTCCAAACGTATGCGGTGCCATCAATTGCAGTCACATCCCCATTCAAGCACCAAGTCAAAATGAATTTGAATATGTGAATCGGAAAGGGGTACATTCTATCAATGCTCAGGCAATAAGTGACTCGGGAAACATATTTCTGAATGGTGTGATTCGATGGCCTGGCAGTACCCACAATTCCCGCATCTTAACCAACAGTGAAATATCCTGCGACTTCGAAACTGGACGGATAAGTGGCTTCCTAATCGGAGACAGTGGGTACCCTCTTCGACAATGGCTGATGACGCCACTGTATGTGGCAGCAAATCGGAAGGAGAGGAATACAATACGTCACACAAGCGAACCCGTAGTGTTATCGAGCGCACATTCGGCATATGGAAACGTCGATTCCATTGTCTTCATAACAAACTACGAATGACACCAGAGAGATGCTGCGTAGTGATCGCTGCAACTATGGTATTGCACAACATTGCCATGAGGAAGGGACTGCCAGATTTTGATGATGAAATCCCAGATGAAATGGAAGATATACATGGTGAATACGACGGACAGGAAAACGGACAAGAAATAAGGCGACAGCTCATTGACAACGTTTTTGCGTAGGTAACATTTAATTATCATTTTGACAGAAATGCACATAAAATCTGCTTTTGTAATTACATCAGAGCTCTCCCTACAACCTAAGTTGTTATGTCCTTTCTGTCCATTTTGTCCATTTCCAGCTTTAGTTTCTTCTCTTCCAGCTGAAGCACCTTGCTGTAAGGTACGGACCTGCGGGCGGTAGCAGGAGTTGCAGACGCGTCCTCTTCCGAGTGATGTGAGGAACTGAATGAGGCTTCTCCATCACCATTGGAGTCGCAGTGTGGGGACTGGTTGCCTTGGGTGAAGGCGGACTCATCTGCACCATCATCTGATGTAGCTTAAAGTAAAATAAGAAACATTTCCTAAAATATGCAAGTGCTGCTGATAAAAATAACATTCTAACATGATTAGCACTTATTACTGAACTTTATACTGCTTCTACCCTATTGTATTGAAAGAGTTAATAACATGTTACTGCCGCATGAAAATTTTTCAAAAAATTATTTTGTCGACTTTTTGCTATGAAAATGTTTCGTCTTGTTTCCAATTTGTAAAATACATATTGGATGATGCCACCAATTTTCTACCACCTCCAATTTTCGACCAGGTGGTGTTATTCTTTCCAGTTGATCAAAATATTTTCGATTTCATGAAAGCTCTACCTTCATGTGCATGTCATCTCCACATAAAAATCAAATATTTTTAATCAGACATAAGAAAAACGCGCCTTGGTCGAAAATTGGAGGTTGTCAAAAATTGGTTGTACTGACATACCTTCTATTATGTCTGCTGCCGAGGTCGCCGCCGGTGCCTCAGGTCGAGTAGCCGTTGGCATCCTCGGTCGTTTGGCAGATACCGACGAATGGATCAAGGCTGTGGTGATCCCGGGTCTTAAGGTCGATGTCGGTGCACGAGATATAGTAGCCGTTTGCATCCTCGGTCCTTGGTTAGATATTGATGGGCGAGTTGTCACCGGTATGGTCATTCTTGACCCATGGGTTGACAGTGGTAAACGAGATGTTGAGGGTGATGTGATCTTTTTCTGCTGAGCAATAGATGCCGATCTAGGAGGCTTTGACATCGGTTGACTTTGCAGTATTGCTGCTTTGGTATGGCGCGTGCGGCTCTCAACGCCCTTTAAGCCTGTGAATGATACAGCATCATCTCCGTAGACATCCAAAATCGAAATATCCGAAATTGGAGTTGCTGGTCCTCCTCCAGTGGGCGGGTTCTTGTTTTTTGTGACCTCTTTTTTGGCATCAGAAAGCATGTCTTTCCATTTTTTCCGGACTTCGTCTACTTCTCGTTTCGCCCGTGGATTCAGCGCGTTCACTTTGTTAGTCATTTCCGTCCAAATTTGATTCTTCCGGGTATTCGTAACTGTATTGGAATGTCTGGACGTTAATACCTCGCGGAACTTCGCGAATTCTTCCACAATGCATAGCTTTTCTTCCTGTGAAAAATTCGCCTTTCTTTTGCCACGCTCGGCCATCCTTTAACGTCTCCTGAACAAGGCGCATTCAGAATGCCCCCTAATATAAACGCAGATGGACACCATTGCCCATAAGCAGCCCATACACCATTAAACATTATTATTGGTCCATATGAAGAGCCACGACAATTTAAATCTATTGTTAAACCTTGTTCATACCATTATAAAATTCTACCATCCCATTCTGAAAGGCTTAGGTAATCGGTAATTAAACGCGCCATTCATAGTTTCGCCAAAGGTGCGCCTCCGTCTTAGCGTTATATCATTACGACCGCTTTTATGCTCTCCTTCTAAATCAGGGCCGTAACCTTTATGCTCACCGACTAAAAATATTTACACCTGGTCCTACGTCCAGAGTTACGACCGACTTTAGGCCCTGACTTACAACCTCTTTATGCTCGCTACCCCTGAAGCCTAAGAAAATGTGCAGCCTAAGAGCTGCTGCAAACCTGACTGTAAATGCTGGTATTATTCTACACACTTTGCAAAGACCACAAGCACTTTTTTTCCTGAATGAATATTTCCACTCCTTCCTTGGAATGAATCTCCTGAATTATTCAAATTGAATAATGATACGCTTGCCTTCAGTCAGATGGTAGCTGCAAACCATCAATCTTGACAATACTTCACAACCTGATGACAGCCTGCTGTTGGCGTATCTCCTCGAACCTTTTCTTCGTTGCAGGTAGGTTTTCACCGATCATTTCAACGTATGCTTTGACGTCCTGTGCCAATTCTACCTCGGCAGTAGATGGCGAAGATAACGGTGCTCTGGACAAGGCATAAGCAGTGTACAAATCTTTTCCCAGAACATGTACAATGTCATACGAGTAACGCATCGTACGCAGTTTGAAACGTTGAACTCTTGTGGGTAATCCGTCGACACTCTACGTCCCCAGAAGAGCTAGAAGTGGCTTATGATCTGTTTCTAGAGTAAAGCGCATACCTAGAAGATAGACTTGGAACCGGTCACAAGCCCAAGCTGAAGCCAGTGCTTCCTTTTCCACCTGTGCATACCGTTTTGCGTTTGTTGGCAATTTATAAGAAGAAAGGAGGGTACACGTAGTCTCAAATAACTACTGTCAATCGAAAAGTTTTGAAATCACTGTTCAATTGCACCATGAGCTGGAGCTCACTTTACATTCTCTTGGACTACACATACCTCAGCCTTCATGGGCAATCCAGGGTTCCGGAGATAAATGGATATTTACTTTCAAGTGGAAAATATCTAGTCGTATGATACAGACGTTTGGAGAGAGTGTTCAGCATGTTCAGGGAAACCTGATCAAGCCACTCCCAGTGACAAGGAAATCTGCACGAAAATGTGATCGCGATAGGAAGCGGCTGTTGGAATTCCTTGGGAGAAAAAGAGAAAAGAGCAAAGACCAACGTCGAGAAAAGTGCTGAGGAATTACCTAATATAGTAAGTTACAAGAAATCTGATAATAGTGTACTCAATATAGATGCTGTCCCGTTTAAATCCAGCATCACGGAAGTGGAACCGTCAAACAAAGACTGTAAATCCTTCACACGGGACCAGCAATCATTGAACACTGGCATGCAGACTGATAACGCTATTCAAGAAAGAAATGGTGCATTTCCGAAATCATCAGTTAAGCAATTCAAGTCAAATGCCAGTGGTAGTTTGTGTAGCCACACTTAGCCTTCAAGCTCAACGTGTGGTGGGGTTCAAACACTCTAAAAAAGGAACACGCACAACTTCTTGTCTGAATCTATCATTTTTAAAACATATCAATACAAGAGGTTAATAATCATGACTTATTTACAAAATTATTACTTAATTGAATTATTATGGGCCCCAGACCAACAGTCTGGGGACCATATTGAGATTGCTGGAAGTTCTACATTATTCTATCTGTTCACCCACAAACATTATTGTGAGTGTTCTCTAAAACACCTAAATAAACCAAAAATCTTTCTTCCGTATACCACCAAACATAACCCCAACCATTCATCGTCACCAAAGACTTTTCGAAATTTGGATAATTTTGATGACTTTGAAGCGTTTTTATGCGCCTTTTTTTTTTCTGATTTGCTTTCAAATCTCCGGCACGACACGTACATTAGCATATAAGCTCCGCCCCGTAATGGTGACGTCATATCCTCATGCATCATGGCGGCGGTATCTCTTTGCCGAAGTGACGAGCTGTCGAGTATTTTGAGCAAAGAACGACGGTTGAATGTAGGAATAAAATAAAGGAATAGCCTTAAATGCTTATCGATGATCCATCCTGCCCATCTGAAAAGGTTAGGGTGTTGTTTAAATGTTATTGAGCGTGTGATTTTGAGAAAGCGCGAGCGTGTTTGTCCGGAAATAGATCATCCGCGAAACGGAATAGACTTCAATCCTCCATACGTGTAGTGTGTGCGCCCGTGGGGGCTATCAAATTTGCTGACAAGCAAATTTCAAATTTCTAGTAATCTCTTGTATCTTTGTTATTCATATTCTATCAAAAGTATAAAAAAGGATTTAATTGAATTGTCATCTCAAAACAAAACGTAGTACAGTAGACCTCACCTTAGTCGAACCTATTGGGACCATAGATTTTTCTTCGACTTACACAAAGTCTACTTGGGTGATGATTATTCAAAAGAAAAGCATGAAATTTGCTTCAACTTAATCAGATCTCGGCATATGCAAGTTCAACTTTGGCAAGGTTGACTGTATCTTTAATTTTCATGACACGGCATACCTTTTCAAATGACAACTCAATTATTCCTAAATGGACCAAAGCAGCTGTGCCTGCCATGAAAACCACCACCACTAGCCAATTCTGAGGAAAACCAGATGCTGCTACTATGTTAGTCCTATGGACAACTCCAAAATACAGAAGTACTTGATTTAATCCCACAAAGCAACTACCTTCTTTGCTCTTCTACCCAGGTGCCTCCCTACCTCACAACTTCCATTGTACATCGTCACACCTCCCTCAACCCTAATAAGTGGGGACCATTCAATTTGCTGCCAAGCAAATTCTTAGTTCTAGTTGAAACATTGTTCTTCCAATCACCGGAATAGATGGACCTTCAAGTCTGGAAATACCGCGCACAGGTACTACATATGAATAATTAACGCGAAAGGATAATGTCCGCGCGGCGCGACACGAGTATGCATACGCGAGGGCCCTATATATATATAATTGTAACGAAGAAGCTCTCACCAGCTGGACTGTCCAATCATATCCGATATATCCATCATCCTTCCGAAACTCTGCATGAAAACTGACTATCACGAGCCTTAATCACACATCTCGTGTATGAATATCAACGTCTAACCGCCAAGCAGACACGTCTTGCCTCTCCCTGTTCCTCTGAACAACAACGTTCTTACAATACATGTAGCAAATTGCAAAAGATAAATAAAGAGCCAATTGTTCTCTTAATCTTAAGCTGGCCCCTGGGGGTATAATCATGTACCCCCAGAAGTAGCATGATTAAATCCTCCTCCCAGCCGGAAATGATTTCCCCTGAAATCACCTTATATCAAAATAATCGGAACGATAAGTCTATTTTAAACTTCGTGAAATACTTCGGATAAAATGTCTCCTCATTTGAATCATACGCGCAGAATATATACTCTGAATAAGAATGTCTTTCAGACGGATGACACTTAGCGGAATACTCTGAATAAATGTTCTTCAGGCAGGTTGTACTCGCGGAATGTTCTAAATAAAACGTCCTTAGAATGATCTTAGAAATGTCAATGAGAAACTTCATTTCTAATCTACATAGTCCAAAATGCATATAAAAAGTACTTGACAAGCGCAGTTAACTATCAATGTTATGGTCACGAAATTCTAATCATATAATGTTGCAAAAATCATCATCTTCTTCGTGAACTAATATCTCAAAAGTCCAATCATTCACTAAGCTCTACAATGCGCTACAACATATAAACCTTTAACTGTTATCAAAAGTAATGAGTTCAAAATACCTAGTGGTATATACGACTTATCAACATATAGCAAGTACCAATATATATATATACAAACAGTCATACAAGACAACCCATGTTATCTTGAACAACTAAAACACAATATACATGTAAACTGTTCACAACACAAATTAAGTCCTACTCATCAAACCACGATTTGCAACAAGCATTGACGACCTCTGATAACTGAATTGAACGACTTAAACCATTGACGAGTATTTATACTCATCCAAACAATGACAGAGGACATATTGTACAAATACCAGAATCGGACCACCGAGCTTATGAAAGAACCGACACCGCCTTATATAAAAACTCTCCTCTGAGACGCTCCACATCTAAAAGAAAGAAACAAAACATACCAAAGATTCATGAGCTACTTCTAACACAGAAGCAATCTCAATATACCTGTAGATACAATGCCAATCATGCAGTGACCCAAACAGGATGCAACAACACCATCAGAATCATCATTATTTCAACGGCAAACTCTCACATAGGAATTATTACTTTTCCCAGTAACCAGATGATGTCATGGAAATGGACCATTTTTAATAGGGCCGACATCAAACAACCATCAAAACTTCTAAATTCAAGAAACAACTTGATCTCCTAGACGCTTTAACAACAAGGTAAAGAAGCATGTGAAAACAGAGAATCAAATTCAAAACAAAACTATCAATCAATATGGATTTAAGAGCAACCAACCGATAACAACCGAAAGCAGCTCGAATACAAATCAATGAATACAATTCTTATAGATGATGGAATGATCAGCAAAATAATTTCAAGCGAATGTCAATTTTTACCCAATGAAACTTACTGGGTATTTTGGGAATTTTTGCTAGCCTGTTGATAAGCCTAATCCAATGTCTTCCTAAGGTCCTTAACATAGGTTGATGTAGTGCCTCCGTTCTCGTTCAGATCCTGGTAAGGTAATTGGAAGTACCAATCTATTGGCAGTCGTACCTGACGCTCAAACATGAGTTCGAAAGGGCTGTAACCAGTGGCGTCATTCCGTGTGCAGTTGTACGCATGAACTAACGGCTTCAAGTGCTTTGACCACTCAACCTTCTTTGGCTCGTCCAGCGTTCAAAGCATTTCGATTAGTGTCTTATTAAACCTTTCAACCTGCCCGTTACCCTGAGGATGGTAAGGCTTGGTGAGAGAACCCTTTACACCAACTAGACTGGCCAACTCCTTTGCTAACGAACTGGTGAAACTCGCGTAACTCACCTAGCGTGAGTGATGGAAACTGCATGACAGCTTAACACACAGGAATTGTCTCTATGGCGGGAATACCGTCTGCCTCCATTACCGAGCTACTAACTTCCGCGAATGTAGAGAACTGTGACGCTTCAACAACCTCGGAATCCATGTGTTGTACCCTATCCAGAAGACTTGCGATACGCCTGTTTTCCCTAACCTGGTCAGGGTCAAGTTCCCCGTCCTCGCCATGAGGGATACGTGAAAGTCCATCTGCATCGGCGTTTTTACTCCCAGCCCGATACGAGATTGTGAAATCATAATTCGCCAATTCAGCCAACCACCGGTGACCTGTTGCATCTAACTTAGCTGTTGACAAGACATAAGTCAGTGGGTTGTTATCAGTGATGACCCGAAAGTTTGCACCATAGAGAAAATCGTGGAACTTGTCACAAACGGCCCACTTGAAGGCTAGAAACTCTAACTTGTGGGCAGGGTACTTCTTTTCAGAAGATTTAAGACTCCTGCTTGCATAGCAATTGGGTGGAGCTTACCATCCCGTTCTTGATAGAGAGCAGCACCTAACCCAATACCACTAGCGTCCGTGTGAAGCTCATAAGGCTTGGTGTAATCTGCGACGATAAGTGTGGGTGCCTCCACTAACTGCCCTTTCAGAGTAGTGAAAGCCTGCTCACATTGAGCAGTCCAACTCTCCCCGAATGGTGCATTAACAGCCTGGTGGTCGGTCCCGATCTTATCATTAGATTTCCTGCAAACATAACCCTTTAACAACGCATTTAAAGGGTCCGCTATCTTAGAAATGTCCTTCACAAACCTCCTATAGTAACCACAGAAGCTTAGAAAACTCTTCAGTTCACGCATATTCGACGGACGGGGCCAATCTTTCACTGCAGATACCTTCGAGGGGTCAGTCTCCACTCCCCACTCTGAAATCATATGTCCAAGATATTTAACCATCCTGCGAAAGAAAGAACACTTCTTCGGCGACAACTTGAGTTTGCTCTTACTCAGACGCTCGAACACCTTTCGTAACCTAGCTTCATGCTCCTCCAGCGTAGCAAAAAAAACGATCAAATCATCCAAAATTGCTAAAACCTCCCTCAAATTCATGTTCCCGACACATTTCTCTATCAACCGCTGAAATGTACTAGGGGCGTTGGAGATGCCTTGGGGCATACCGACCCATTCATAGAAACCAAGAGGACAAATAAAAGCTGTTTTAGAGGAATCTGAAAGTTTCATCCTGACCTGGTAATACGAAGATTTCAAATCCATAGTTGAAAACCACTTACACCCTGAAAGCTTTGTGAAAGCGTCTTCGACCCTAGGTAAGCTGTAATACTTGCAGTGTAAGCATCGCGAACTGTGCGACTGTTCAAACGCCTATAATCTCAAGTTAAACGCAAAGAACCATTTCGCTTCCAACATAGGACGATAGGCGAAGCGTACGGACTAGAAGAATCCCTAATGACACCAGCATCCAGTAACCCTTGAATGTGCTGACGCGCATCCTCAATGTCTGCGGGTGGAATGGGACGAGATCTTTCCCAAAATGGACGAGAATCCGTCAAGTTAATCTCATGCTCAACATCTATGGCCTCCCCAAAATCCATGTCATGCTTTGAGAAAATGTGATCATATTCCTTCAACAAAGAGAGTGCTCTATCCTTCCACTCAGATGAAAGTGATGGATCAAATGAGTCATGATCAAATGGAAATTTAAAATCCTCCGTTTGGGGAACCTCACCAGACTTCTTAGGAATAGTGGAAACATTGCATGTAGCATCCCCCAAGCCCATATCACTCGCAGTATCCTTTCCAACAGGACAAACCCACTGAGGCAAGAACAACTCCGCGATGATGGTTTTAGGCTGAATTGTGATTGTGCGCACTGATAAATTCCGTACAGGGACCCTAATCTTTGGCCTAACTATGCCTGGAATTGTCAATAGGATACTCTCTACAAACAACCTCCCTGAATTCGTGTATCCTCGCTGTGATCGAGATACGCAGGATATGGACTCTTTGCACCTTTAACATTCGCTATACAAGACACAAAGGCTGATGCGACAGGTTCTTAGGTGACGCCCTTGTCGCCTAAAATCCTAACCTTACCCAGACGACCAGTCTCACGATCACAAAAAGACGCCGAAACCTTTACAGAATGGTGCAAGTTCTGCACTGAACCAGGTAACTTCGAAAGTTCACCAGGACAATTCCTCAAGATGTTCGTCCCAACCAACACAGGGACATCCTTCGAATACTGGGTGTCCGGACAGACGAAAACAAGTGAACTCCCAGCCTGAGACAGGGAATCAGATTGTATTAAAAGCACCAGGAAAATGTACAACGGCCTCTATAAACCCGAGATAAGGAATGAGATGACCACCTGCACCAGTGATGTTGATAATACAGTCCAACCCTCGTAACATCACCCTGGGCCTGCGCGAAGCGAAAACCCCAGTTAGTTTCTCTGGTTTTGGCGGGAACTCCTCTCGGCTCGCTCCAACAACTTTTGCTGGACTAGCTAAGCATTTGGCTGCCCTGTGCAGTCAGACATATAAAGTGAGTCTAAGCCACATTGATAACAAAAACCTCGTTGCTTCTGTCTTCCTACAGGCGCCGGCGGCTGATCTCTTCCCCGGGGCCTATTCTCAGGTGGGGCTTTGTCTCGTGCTCTCCCTCGTCCCGCACCATTGGACGGCGCAAATCCCTTCATCGTGTCAACAAGTGTCTTCGTGTGAGCGTTGAGGGCTTGTGCAAAGACGTCGCTTAGTTTCTCAATATCTGATTTCTCCGGCAAAGCAGTTGCGGCAGCTGACTTGACATGGGCAACCTTGCTCTTCTTGGCCTCGCCTGGCTCGTTCTTGCGGATATTCTGTCAGTCTTCTCCTTTTTCTTCAGTTCTGCTGCTTTTACTGCCGAGAACAAAGCGCAGAACCCTGGGAACTTATCCGGCTGCGACTCAATGCTAAGGCCTTGGAGCAGTAAATTGTCGCAGCAACCCCGACAAAATTGTTTTCGTAACGATGAATGTTCGGTTTCTGTTGGGATTTCTGTTGTGTCAATGACTTGACGCAACAAGCGTTGCAGCCGCTGAAGGAAATCAGCACAAGTCTCATCCTTGCGCTGAACAGAATCATAAAACCTCATCAAAATGCTATGGCCATCCGAAGGTGGACCATAAGCGACCTGCAAGACCTGAAGGATCTCTTCGAATGAAGCGTCAGGGCCTAAACTCCTGACCAAACCAGCAGCAGGTTGGACCAGACTCTGTACCACGATGGATATTTTAACATCCGCTTCCAGTCCTATCTCATCTTTGATCTTTTCAGCCTGGAACTTCCAGGAATCAAAGTCAAGTTCGCCAGAAGATGGGGACTTTTTTCCAGAAAAAGATTTTAGACGTCTCATCAAGTCAAGGCCCGCTCATCAACCCTGCGCTGAGCGACGGCAGGACCACCTCCCACAGCTCCATTGTCATCGTCCCCAGCCATATTGTGAAAAAAGGTGGGATACCTGGGCAACACCATAAGGGTAAAAAATACTGACTGGGTCACTGCACAATGCTACCTGTGAAAATCCTGGGAGTATAATTACAGTACTCCCTATTTGAAACAAGTAAAACCTCTACACCTAAGTTGCATTTCTAAAGAACCCAGGAAGCAATCCTACAAAACAATGCCAGCAGCACTTCTCAGAAGTCAACCTGATACAAAGGACTCAAAGTACCTAGGATTCAACCACACCCGACAAAGGCTGACCATGCCGAAAAACTACAATGGCCCTTATACAAATAATACAGGGTAGCTCAAACAAAATGGAGCACATACCATTGAACTTAAAACCTGATGAAGACAAGAAATTGTGTGTTTCGAAATACCACTCTCAACATTATGGATTAATGCCTGCTTGTACAAGTTTGACCAGATCAATCCACCTCAAATTTTAACGGGACAAAACATTTGAAAATATTATGCCCCACGTTGGGTGCCAAATTTGTAGCCACACTTAGCCTTCAAGCTCAACGTGTGGTGGGGTTCAAACACACTAAAAAAAGGAACACGCACAACTTCTTGTCTAAATCTATCATTTTTAAAACATATCAATACAAGGGGTTAATAATCATGACTTATTTACAAAATTAATACTTAATTGAATTATTGAAACATTGTTCTTCTAATCACCTGAATAGATGGACCTTAAAGTCAGGAAATACCGTGCACAGGTACTACATATGAATAATCAACGCGAAAGGATAATGTCCGCGCGGCGCGACACGAGTATACATATGCGAGGGCCCTATATATATATAATTGTAACGAAGAAGCTCTCACCAGCTGGACTGTTCGATCATATCCGATATATCCATCATACTTCCGAAACTCTGCATGAAAACTGACTATCACGAGCCTTAATCACACATCTCGTGTATGAATATCAACGTCTAACCGCCGAGCAGACACGTCTTGCCTCTCCCTGTTCCTCCGAACAACAATGTTCTTACAATACATGTAACAAATTGCAAAAGATAAATAAAGAGCCAATTGTTCTCTTAATCTTAAGCTGGCCTTGGCCAGGGGCGCAATGTTCCCTGGGGGTATAATCATGTACCCCCAGAAGTAGCATGGCTACATTTGCATGCAGATGAACGAGACCATCATAAAACAGGATACACAGATGATCCACAGACCGAGTCCGACAATCACAACTCTTTACCAACTCAGAGCATGCCATTTCTCGACACAAAAATACTCTGGAGATCTGAATGATGCAACCCCTATCACGGACACATCAAGCATCAGAAACAGTCAGACGACTACATGTACCTCATCAGTCTCCAGTCTTGAAGTTTTATCACACCAAATCTACTGTATTCAACCCGTTGCATGATGACTGAACTATCGGCTGTGACGCTCTCAATGGACAAGGCCTCCACCATTTCTGACTGTGTAAGGCAGTATAGCGAAACTGTTTTGAAGACCAGGAAACATATGTTCGAAATATCAGTTCATTTTAATCCTTTTCAAGGCAAGGAATTTGAAATAACAGACTGCATTGTGCAAATAGGAGATATACCTTAATGACACCAGTATTGCATCTGACTTTCAGATGGTAACCATTCAATCATAGGATGCTGTCATTTTGGGATACGTGACTGTTTCAGTGTCACAAGGAAGGATTCGTGTAAAGACTAGAATTGTTATCAAAGAGAAGAAAATATGCTTGTCACACCAAACGTATTAGGACATTTCAATTTTGGATGTATGGACAAACTATTTTAATGATTTACCTGACTTATGAAATTTTAGATATCTGGTAATTGTTTCTATTCAAGTGCAGGCCACGCATGCTAGGTTTTGGTTATTATTGTAAAGGGTCAACGCTCTCGCTGGACTCACGGATGTTATTTTGGTGAATCGATTCTTTCTCGAAGGGGGGAACTGTTGAAGAGCCCAGCTCTGATAAGAAGTGATCGTAGCCCTTATTCATTATATCACCGAGACCTGCATTTTGACTTGTGTAAGGTTTGATAATGTAGACTTTGAATATCGAATGATAGTGTTTATCAGGTTGACCTGGGGGATTTGCAATATCGGCATGTAAATTAAACGGCAGTATGGAGTGCGATAGCCAGGCAAACGGATCGGAATCCAGTCTTTGAGGCCTAGTGTACCGACTCAATTCCCGATTCGTCTATTAAAGTGACCTTGATATTGGAAGATTGACGTCAAGAGTATATATTACTACTGATGTTCACCTCGGATCTTCTATCGTTCCGAGGGAGAACAAGGACCCGTTGGCGAACCACGACATAATACACACTCTCCTGTTTCACTGTTATGTTCTCACAGCCAACTTGGCTTTGGTCTTGGGACTTACTCTCCCCAAACATGCCTTCAGGCCTTCATTGTGCTCCATTTCAGGTCTGACTCTGCTGTCAAAGCTAACTTCCTATCTTTTCGTTCAAGCCCAGCATTGTCCAAAAGTTTGAAAGATAAAACTGGGTCTGGGAGCTCCATCTTATGCTTCTTCCACAGGTGGTCGAGTCTTTCAAATTCTAATATATAATCTGTCATGCTTTGAGCCCCAGTTCTTCTGTAATTTTAAAATATTGTGTACAACGAATACGCGAAATCAACTTCATCTAGATTGTATCACTTGTATTCTCTGCTACCATGAAAAGAGGCTCAGTTCGATCACGATATACTCACAACACAACTCTCAGTCTTGTTGGAAACCATTACTGCTTTGTCTCCATAACCACTGGCGTTTCCTCTAACATGTATAGCGATACACATGTATGTAATGCAATACATGCGGCTGAATACACGTCTTGAGTCTCCTCGTGATTAAACATGAAACCCTGAATGAATGCTGGCTGGCCAGGCTCATGTCCCGTTCAGCAATTCGTGCCAATACTTTATAGATATAGCTTTGTCTCAAATAAAACTTCGGAATTAAAACGTCCCAACACCAACACCAGCTGAACTCCGACTGTCCGAAACTGGTCTCCACAAAAACACCCCCTCTCCCACTGCGCATGCACCAGTACACAAAGCTTTGTTATTATCATGAATAAGTCTTGTATTGAGTTTTGTATTTAGGTAAGGGCTGCATATAAGACTTTGACGGATGGAACACAGAAAAGGACCCACAAAACGAGCCTTTTTTCTCTGTCTGTGGTTCTGTTGGCGGTTGTAATTTGATATGAGCTAATATAGTTTCCTTACTTATTGAAGTCGTGTTTTCCATTCGTGAGTCAACAGTCCGAGCATTTTGATCCAGGCTTGAAATTCGACTTAAATGTGCAACTTATGATGGGAAAAAATCAGTCCCATATTTGATGTCGTATTAAGTTTTGTTATAAGTTGCAGATCTCAAACTACCGATCTCAAACTCTCTAATAGAGAGTTTGAGATCTACAACTTACAACAAAACCTACATATACTTATAAACATCCGCTTACATTGGAACGTATAAATTACTTGAGAAAACCCCGACTTATTCATACGATAATGTAACATGAATGCGGGTGATTCCACCAGTGCCTTGTGACCAATTACATCTCGCCTTACAAATGCACGATATTTTGGTGTACAATAACGCAAGAAATGTGAATTATCATACACATTGTCATTCGAGGCCATTCAATGTATTCAAACTCAATCTGGATGGACAATGGGTTGGCCACACAAGTTGCCCGATGGTTATTACGTTACCGGCTGTGCTGTCTTCACCTTTGTGTCAATTTGACTAGTCAGAGTCTTTCAAATAATTTATTTGAAAGACTCTAGATTAATCAACGAATATATGGGTCGATGTATACGCCAGCTCTTATACTTATGAGCTAGATTTTGAAGGTACGCTGTTCATCAAACTCATTTTTAGCTCACCTCTGGGGAGGTTATACAATACTGTGGCGACCGTCTTCCATCATCTTCGTCTGTTGTCGTCCGTTAGGGGAGCGCGTTTCGTCACCGCTAGGGCTAGATGGCTAGAACTTGGAGTGATGGTAGCTTTGGGCAATTTGTCACAACCACTGAGGTACGTTTCATAGACGACATTTTCTAAATCTGGACACATTCAAGGGAGGATTTAGAACACTATAGCTCACCTCAATGGCAGAATACCCAGCATTAAGTTCACTGCCGAGATTTCAGATAAACAGGTCAGCTTCCTGGACACCATGGTCAAAATCGACCATGGGTCTTTTGTGACTGGACTATACTCCAAACCAATGAACTCTCACAATTATATATTCATGTAAAAGGGGTATACCATGCTGTCAATTCCTTCGCATCAGACGCATCTGCAGTCGACTGGAGGACTATGACACCCACTCAATAGAACTAGGGGTCACTTCCTCAGAAGAGGATATCCATTGGACCTAAACGAGGTGCAATGGTGAAGGCTAGAAGGAAAGACAGACACAGGCTACTCAATGGAGGTGGCCCATCATTCTACTTCATCACAACCTTTGCTGGTCCCACAACATTATTAAAAAAAACTGGGACTGCCTTGCCAGATCCAAAACCACACAAAAGGTTCACCAAGCTCCCATTATTTTTGGCCATAGGAGACCAAAAAACCTGAGGGACTTGTTAGTCAGGGCGAAACTGTCTCCACCACAGGGGACACACCCAGGGATCATTGGTCCCATCCCTCTTACCCAGATTGACCAAGGGCTCAACACCTCTCATCCTGGTAGGGGGTTACCTCCTCCCCCCCCCCCCCCCCCAAAGATCTGGGTGCACTTGAGCATCATGTGGATACTGCATCCTACTCGACACCTCCTGCTCTATTCGCAGCCATGTCACGTCTAGGACATACACAACCAGGACAAACATAGATTGTGAAATGTCTATCATGCATGACATGTGGACTACAATATGTGGGTCAAACAAAAAGAAATTACTGTGCACGACTTTGCGAGCACTTCAGGAACATCACAAAAACAATAAAGATGACACTGTGGGTAGCGGTTCAACACCCCGAGACATAAGGGTCTGGATGACATCAATGCGCATGTGCTGGCCATCATCCGTCTTCCACCGAACTCTCAGGAAGCCCTGCAAAAGAGATTGATGACAGAACTTGACTGGATCCACCGCTTACACACACCAGCTTCTTTTGGTGTAAATTTACTGGACTAATTATGCCCCCGCTAAAGTGGGGGCATTATGTTCTTAGGTGGTTTCCGGCCGCGTCCGCCGCACTGAATTCCAGACTATAACTCAAGAACCCCTTGCTCGGCTGACTTGAAATTTTTAGGGGGTGTAGGCCTAGTGTGTCAAAGGGTCCCTATTGTTTTTTGTCGCGTTCCAAAATCCAATATGGCCGCCAGCCGCCATCTTAGATTTTCGCATTCCGCTCGTTTACTAGAGAACCAGAGGTCCAACAGTCTTCAAACTTTTGTGGTGTGATGGTCTATGGTAGGGGAGGTTCCCTATCGATTTTGGGCCCGAACCGAAATCAAAGATGGCCGCCAGCCACCATCTTAGATTTTGGCATTCCGCTCGTTAACTGGAGAACCGGAGGTCCAACAGTCTTCAAACTTTTGTGGTGTAATGGTCTATGGTAGGGGAGGTTCCCTATCGATTTTGGGCCCGACCCGAAATCAAAGATGGCCGCCAGCCACCATCTTAGATTTTCGCATTCCGCTCGTTAACTGGAGAACCGGAGGTCCAACAGTCTTCAAACTTTTGTGGCGTAATGGTCTATGGTAGGGGAGGTTCCCTATCGATTTTGGGCCAGACCCGAAATCAAAGATGGCCACCAGGTCCCCGACTTGGTGATTTGTATTCCGCCCCGTAAATTAAAAACCGAGTGAGTGACAGACTTGAAACTTATGTGGTGTTATTACCTAGTGTAGGGGAGGTGCCCTATCCATTTTGGGCCCGATCTGAAATCCAAGATGGCTGCCAGGCCCGACTTGGTTTTTCGCATTCCGACCTGTAACTCAAGAACCAAGTGAGTGACAGACCTGAAACTTATGTGGTGTGATGAGGTTGTGTAGGGGAGGTTCCCTGTCGATTTTGGGCCTGACGAAAAATTCAATATGGCTGCCAGCAGCCAACTTAGATTTTGTTATTCCGATTGTTAACTGAAGAACTGGAGGTTTGACACACTTCAAACTTTTGTGGTGCAATGGTCATTCAGGGGATGCTCTCTATCAATTTTGGGCGTGTTCCAAAATCCAATATGGCTGCCAGCAGCCAACTTAGATTTTGGTATTCCGATTGTTAACTGAAGAACTAGAGGTTTGACACACTTCAAACTTCTGTGGTGTAATGGTCTTCAGTAGGGGAGTTTCTCTATCGATTTTTGGCGCATTCCAGAATCCAAAATGGCCTCCAGCCGCCATCTTAGATTTTTGCTGAGATGAGATAAGATAAGAGATGAGAAAAATTAAATAGCCACGCAGTTGCTATTCATTGATATCCGAGCATTGGATATTCTGTGACAGACATCAGGAGATGAGATAAATAGCTAGGCAATTCCTATTCATTGATATCCGAGCATTGGATATTCTGTGACTGACACCAGGAGAAGGGATAAATAGCCTGACAGTTGTTATTCATTAGCATGTAAGCAATGGATATTCTGTGACTGATTCTAGCAGATTGCACTAGCTACCCGGCAGTGACTAGTCTTTAACTTCCTGAGTACCAGATATTCTGTGACTGATTCCAGGCGATCGCATAATTGATGCTGTTCCAGTAACAGGGTCAACAGCTTGCCCACTGATCTTCTGTGTAAATTGCTAGCAGGCAATCGCCTTGGAAACGGCAAAAACTTAAAAGATCAAGGAGATGACAACGGCGAAAATAGTATAGACCACGCTTCACCTCTGTAGTGAGTAAATGGGAAAACCAACCTCTGCTGTTCACGTGCATGTCTATTGTCAGACCAACTAGCCCAGTCAACAGCCATATTATTGTGGATGTCATTTGAGAGCCTCCACAAAATTTCATAAATAGCCACAGAGAAGATATTATCGTATTTATGCGCTAAAAAGCGCATTGCGCTTATATTCGAGGTGCGCTTATAGCCACAATTTCATATTTATAGGCTAAATAACGCGCGCAATGAACATATTAACACACCGAACACACCAGAGCGGGGGCATACATTCGCAATTTGCCCCAATTGCGTTATATATTTCTAGTTAGTCACCTGGTGTGTGATACCTAACCTCGTCCCAATATATCAATGACCAAAACTGTTCTCCCCATATCCGCTGCAAATGACATGCGTTAACATTACCCAAGGTGAGCACATGGTCGGTGGACCATTTCATTTTGCACTTGCCACCTATTTTTTTGAGGATTTCACAAATTCAGACATGAATTTTTCAATTATCTTTATGTATTGTTGGTATTCAAAATCATGTATTACAAGTTATATTCATATATAAGCTAATAAAATAAAGAAATTATATATGAAATATTTTTTTTTGGGGGGGGGGTCAACTTTTGGTGAGCTTGACAAGGATGTCAGATTCCCCATATGTAGAGGTCCTAAATCATCATCAGAGTCATCGAACTTGTGAATAATTTGATCTAATCGTTGTATATTCCTTGCTTTCTCAGAGCCAAACTCACTTGATCGCTATAGAAAGATGCAAGTGACAACCTTACTGCAAAAAAATGGGCCCACAATCCGGGGATTCCCCATCGTTATTCCCCCCCCCCCCCGTGATTCCCCGACTCCAAGAATAGATGCCCACATATTTTATTCCATATTCGGATAGCCCGGTGCATCGGCTCAATAATTTGAAAATGATGACGGGGGATTCCCGTTTTAAAGGACATTGTCGATATGGCGGTTCAGCGTGGTCGGGTTTGTGGTCTTGACGTTACACAGTGCAGCATTGTGAATCATGTTAAAAGTGGCCTTGCTACATAATGTATTAGAAAAACAAAGTTCGGTGAATATCCAAAAAATCGAACTGAGTTTGGTGCATTAATTTGGGTGATGTCGATTGAAGTAGGTTTTGGTATGTTGAGCTAGACGCAAGGGCCCAACGCGCCGCGTAGCGGCAAAAAAGCGAAGCTGGCGAAACATTTATAACGGGTCACCGTCACTTATTATTGGACTTATAGCGCATTTACGGGGTTGCAACTATTTTGCTTTATAGTGTCACCAGGAAAGAAAAGCATGCGACCTAACGCCGATCTATTTGTATAAAGTGATAATTGGAAGGTATATAGTAGGAAATATCAATAAAATAATCATTCCATGTCGTCTTTTGAGGGCATTTTTGATTGTAAAAAATATATGTGTACGTCACCGTAGTCTCTGCAATGATAATTTTATCAGAGCAGTCTCGCGCAAGTAGAAGTTCTTTACCTATTAGTTCTTCACTTATTAGTCTCAACGTCTGGCGCAAAGCCAGACGTTTTCCATTACGATTTCACTACGATGTTTGACAAGAAGGAGCAGTGCGCGAGATATGCTAATGAGCAGACTTCCCTCGCTTGAGTTTCTGAAGAATGTTCCATATCGCGCTAAGCTCATCACTGCTGATTTATGACAGGCGTGCAACGGTAGGTATCTGCTCCCCAACTTCCACCCGAATACGGTACAATAAGTTACCATTTGATGGGAATGGGACAATGCCCTCACTGTGTATGGAGTCATAGGGATAAGAAGACATTATTCATTAGTGTTGGTACAAGTGATTTTGCCCAAAAAGCATGCGCATTCAAAAAACAAAATATGCAAGGTATCACGTACATGACCATGACGACGTGCAGAAAGTGCACTGGCCAGTGCATACCCTATGGCTATGTACTAGTAAACATGGTAAACATGGTAAACATGAACAACATCATTATTCATCGGCAGTTCATTTTACTCCGAGCTTTTCCTGAAACATATAGCCATGATGATTTATAGGCCTACCATGTACCATGACCAATAACAGCACTAGATCATGTAGATGTCAACAAGTTCACATGAACCGTATAATCCCGCATGGCGCATGTGGGGCATGCGTCTAAACCAAAGCCCCAAAATCACTTGTTTTGGTCTATTTCACTTGTGTTTCCCCCGTCTCCCAGTCCATAATACATTTACAGTTTACAATCCCCGATCATGGCCCAACAAAAGGTCATCGGTTGACTAAAGGAACACAACTGTTCAATGGATTTATAGTTGAATGCGATCAAACTACGTCTTTTCAATCATGGATTGTAAATTTAACCCCATGGGCCTAGGGAAGGCCCTATAACAATACTTTCGACACAGTTATTATCTCCGCTGCCTCCACCATGTTACACACAGTGCTCACTGCTGATTCTAAAATGCGCCACCTAGTCAAAACAGGACATATGTTCTTCTAGGAATAGATCTCTTTCCAGTATTTCGTCATTCCACTATCGTCATCACCTCATCATACTTTCATTGACATTACAGGCACACATCCACAGAGCACTCTTCAAATCATCTAGTGGTTATCCAACTAGGATTATAAAGGTAATTTCTTAGCCCCACACAGTGGGTTTCAGTCTTGATAAAGGGGCACTATTGCTAGCAGCTAGGTAGGCAAGATAAAGTTAGCCGAAGTAGCCGATAGGGGTCTCTCACCCCTGAAAGTCGTCACAACTATTCAAGCTTGTACAAGGAATACATGCAGCGCTGACTCTAACAAGACCCAATGGGAATGTCGCACAGTCATCTGTCAAAAACAAGACCTATGTTGTAGTATGATCTCTTGCCAATATTTAATAATTGCACTATCGTCATCACCTCATCATACTTCATTGACATTACAGGCACACATTGACATAGACCACTGTTGCAATCAACAACACAGTCGCTATCCAAGTAGCATTATAGAGGTAATTATCATTGTCATACCTCATTAGCATGTGAACCAATCGCGTCGCGTCCTTTGCGATCACGGCAAAGCCTCATGGAATAATGTCTTTCACCGTTGAATAATTTTTCATATTCCATGCCTACAACTTCAATTTCTTCATATTCCATGGCTAGAAGTTCAATACTAATATAATATCCAAGATAAAGTTACAAGAAGTAGTCAATAGGGGTCTCTCACCTCTCACTGTATGTCCACACTATTCACGCTTGTACGAGGAATACATTCAATGCTGAATCTAACAACACCCAGTGCCCTTACTCTGTATATTAGTCACTGGAAGATGGCCCATTTCACTCCTTGCTTCTACTTCACCTATAGTCTCATTGCAAACGCCTCAGTTCTATGATATCACATTCACTTTCAGCTGTCATGCAACGCAACAACTGTGCTATCTGCCATCGCACATCAACGAAGAAGTGCAGCCGCCCACATTCCACCTCACGTCTGTCCGACCAGCTGCAATCCTCGAGGACGCCCCACTGTACCACGATTTCACTACGATGTTTGACAAGAAGGAGCAGTGCGCGAGATAGGCTAATGAGCAGACTTCCCTCGCTTGAGTTTCGGAAGAATGTTCCATATCGCGCTAAGCTGACCACTGCTGACCATGACAGGCGTGCATTGGACTGGTACAGGTTGGAACTGAACATTGAATATGCTGGTGGTGACGCTTTCTGATGAGAAGTTGGTCGTGACTGATGCAGTATCCTTGGACTTGTCCACAGCATCGTTCAATCATTGCTCTCTGAGCTGCCTTGATTCTGTACTTACCCAAATACTAAGACCAAATGCCTCTTGACTGTGCTTTAAGAGAGACTGGCGCCATGCCTAGAGATATGACTGACCCCTATTGGCAAATTTGTATGACTTTATCTTGCCTACCTAGCTGCTGCCTATAGTCTCCCTTTAACTGCGGAACACTTCAAAGTCGATAAAATGCCATGTTCCACCTTTTAATGTGTTCAGACTGCCATTTTCAAAATAATCAAGTCAGGACACTGCCTTCTCGTCTCATAATAAATTTTGCTTTCCTCAATAATAACATTTTCTTCTTCTTCAATGCTTTCATCATTCCAAACTTCTCCTCCTCTGACTTTTACAGGGGTACAGTCATGGCAATCAAAACCCAAATACTGAGACCAAATGCCTGTTGACTGTGCTTTAAGAGAGACTGGCGCCATGCCTAGTCTCTCTTAAAGCACAGTCAACAGACACCAACCCCCTCAGACTCAGAAACCACAAACGCCCAACCCTTCCTGCTACCTTAATACTTCTGGGTGATACAGTTTGGATATAAGGCTACATGCCCGCCAGGGCTTGATAAAGCTCCCCATTATGCTGTGAATTTATCTGCACCATACATGTACATGACGAGTAAAACTGGAATAGTCGAATCGGCAGGTGCTAGCTTGAAGCTTGGTTGGGCTATAACCAATTACCTAACTGGCATATTTAAAGTCATTTTTGGCTCACCGTATATGACACCGCAGTGTCCGTTGTCGTCGTCGTCCATCATATTTTATTTCAAAAACAGTGGCACGTTTCTAAACCGCTGAGGCAATGGACTCAAAACTTTGTATACATGACCCCCTAGGTCAGATGACCTTTGACACTTAATTTTGGTCCGGTCTGATTCTTAACTTGGCCACAAGGGGGCCAAAACTGAAAACATAGATAGTGTGATATCTCACTTATTGGCTCACCGTTCGGGGAGTCTATACAATAGCGCTGTGTCCGGCGTCTGTCGTTGTCGTCGTCCGTCGTCGTATCCTGTGGCACGTTTCTTAACCGCTAGGGCTAGATGGCTAAAACTTGGTGTGATGGTAGCTTTTGGCAATATGCCCAGATTTTTTTTTCTTTTTCGCAATATGACCTACTTTCTGGCCTCCAGGCGGCCATCTTGGAAATTGGTTTTTTGCCTTTTTGAAGCTAATGATTGTACGTAGAGTGACAAAATTTTTATAGTGCGTGTATCTAATAAGGTTAAGTAACATATCACCCGGGTTTTTGATTTGACCCAGGCGGCCATCTTAAAAATTAAGCAAAGTCCGATTCAAACCAAATTTCATGTGATTGTGTATCTGTGTACTCTCTACAACGTCCCTGATTTTCAGTCAAATCCATTGACCAATATGGCTGCCAGGCGGCCATCTTGGAAAGTAAACAAAGTCCTATTACTCCGAAACTAATGATCGGATTGCAACCAAATTACTTGTTATTATGTATCTATGTAGTCTTATCAATATCCCTAATTTTCAGTCAAATCCCATGACAATTATTTGCCGCCAGGCTGCCATCTTCAAAATCCAACAAAGTCCTATGATGGAGCGGCCAGCCATTTCTTTGTTGATCAATGATGAAACGAAAGTCTTGTGCCATTTCCTATACACACACTATGTGTTCTTTATTTACATACTGTATGTGCACGTGGTTTTCTGAAATAAACAATAATGAACACTACTTAATAGGGCTGTTTGGACGACATGAAAAAAACCACATGCGATCCGATTGAATCCGAATGCGTTTTAAATTTTTCTCGTCTAAATGCAAAATGATCCGGATCAATGTGGTCCCATCCGGATTAAAAGAAAACCATCGATCGAGGTAGTTTTAATCTGGATGCATCCGGATCAATAGTGTTGTCTTAACCCAAATTGATACCCAATCTGGTTTCATTCTACCTGGGCGCATGCGCACTAACGTGTGAGTTGTTACTTGAAACGTTTTGCGTTGCACAAGAATTGTGTTTTTGGCGCGGAGAGTGAGATTGTGAGTTGAAGTGTTTTTTTCACGGACTAATTTGCGATTTTTTTCAATCAAGCTATGGCTAAGGCGGATCGGTTTACGGATAGCGATGTGTTCGATCCCGCGAAATTTCCCGCGAAGAAATGCGGTGCAAGTACCAAACCAATTTTTTTACACCTCCACAACCAACAGGTATTGGAGAGTTCCAAAGCTATAGAAATGCGTCCAAATGAGCTCGGATTGCGCTGATCGTCTAAATGCGCGCAATTTTCGAGACCTGAATGTGGTTCAATCGGATCGCATCCGATCCAATCCAAGTGTGGTTTTTCCGCCTGCCGTCTAAATGGCCTTTATATTAAATCTCTTTAACTCTTTCGCGTCCGCTCCCGGGCATGCCGGGTTGCGTTCCCAACAGTTGACAGCCGCTCCCGGCCATGTCCGGGACCCTATCTTCCCCGATTCAAATGCTTGTAGAGCCTACTATGTGTACTAGGGATAAAATACGAGCACACTGTCTGCTTCGTAGATAGTATCGCCATCTATACAAATTTTGACACCTTATATTGGCGGTTTGGGAGCTGGTATTGACCTTTTAGTCGGGCATCTTACCACGTGCATGGTGTGATATTTGTTCCTGGATTTCGATTTTGCTAGCCATAGGTAAAAGCCCTATTTACACATGTAACTGTTACTAACACGTAGTTTTAAGTCCAGAAGTCTCAGAAATACATTGATTGCCAGTTTTAGCTAGGATTTGAGTGGTTTTAGTGATGTTTTTGTGAGGCCACGTGCTGAACAGTTCAGGCCTATGCTATACAGCCTCCCTTCTTCATCAGATTATACGATTTGTACACTATATTTTTCTCTCTTGCATGTTTTATGCATTTCTCAGTGATCTCAAATGCATCCTGAGGATTGTGATTTGCCAAGGTATGGGTGTTTGAAGGCTTCAGGTACCTTTTTGTTGGAGTGGCCCAAACCCTGAAGTATAACAGGACATATATATTGTAATGTTTCTCATCATCAAAGTGCACTTGTCCCTGCAGGTATTTTGTGAGCCGAATCAAAGTGGCTTAGTTAGAAAACACTTACCGGTATTCTTTTCAGAAAAGATGGAAACTGATGAGATAGCCCAGATTTTTATGCATATGGATTCTGAAGATGATTTTGGGGGAGATAGCGACGATGAAGACGATCAGATGGATTATCAAAGTGCAAGCCCTGAACCTCTGATTCTCTGATGCAGGAGATGCTGTGAGGCTGGAGGCAAGATACTCTGAGCATTGGCCTGAAGATCTTCCTTTTCAGGATGCTACACCTGGGATGAAGAGACGGAGGAAGTTGCGCATTTGTGCACAATGTCGAAAGGATCCAAATCCATATGTTGTGAACCACGACCTTCCACGTGCTCTCCCCAGGCCGGAGTCATCAGTCCAATGCCCTAAGTGCCAGGTAGCCCTCCACATCACCCCCTGCTTCAAGCTGTGGCATACATCTGCCTAATTAATTCAACAAACAAGCTGGTAATTGAAAAGTGTTTTTTTTAGCATTTATCAGCTATGATCCGAATCATGCCCCCTACGACCCCCCCACGACCCCCAAGCCCGGGGGGGGGGGGGGGGGGGATACAACAAAAGCTTGTCTTCTATATTGTTCTTTGAATGTTTCCTCCCAAAATTTAATGTTTTCAGTGATAAATAACTAAAGGTAAACCATTTTGATTCATTTCAAAACCGTTCATAATCATTGAAAAATGTGAAAAAAATTTCGACCCTTGCACTCAGTTACTGTAATATTTTGCCTACAAGGGTTTAATCTTTTGACCTGAAACACTACATGCTATTAGCTTATGTTCTTATCATCATTTCCTGAAAGTTTCAAAGCTGTATTGAGTGAAATAAACTTTCTAAACGTTTTGAAGTAAAAAATAAAAAAAAAATTCCCTTTTTGCACCAAATGACCCCAGATTTTAGACCCCAAGGGGTTAAAATTTTTGAAAACTTTGACTATGTTCATGTAGCTAAAGGTCTTGCCATTAGTTTGTAAAAGTTTCGCCTTCATATTCCAAGCAACAAAAGTTCTATGATTTTTTTAGCAAAAAATTTCATTTTCTGCATTCTTCCAAAAAAGTATGCGGCCAGAGACTACGGTACACTATAAAAGTATGTGGACGCGAAAGGGTTAAATGAACTACATGTGCTTCTTCTGTATATCAACCTTAGTTAACATGGTTAAGCTAAACTGAAGCTACTTTCCCGGGGCTACTTTAGGACATTACGATGGATTGTTCTGTACATGGTATATCAACACACACTTACGGATGTTAAAGACCCTACGGCTGATGGCCTCTCCACCGTATACATTATTTTCTTTGCCCTGAAGTGATTCTTTTAACATCTTTTGACATTTCTTATACAGACAATGCAACGCATGGCTAGAAAAACGAACATCCCATAATATTCTTACGGAAATTACGTCACAAACAAATACTACCCGAAACACGGGCAAATCAAAATTACTAAGGATAAAGCGGGTCAAATATCTCACACCTATTACTCCTAAACTGTTGAACAGATGTCAACCAATTTCCATGTGACATGTACACTCTTCAATAACCCTGAAATTTAGTCAACTTTTTAACCAAAATGCTATAGTTAGATGGTACCGGTTATTTTCTCTTCTGCCTTTGAGCCAAGAAGAATAATATTATTCAATGGAATCAAAACTGGTGAAACTAGCCAGAAACTGTTCTCCCCATATCCACTGCAATTGACATGCATTACATTACCCGAGGTGAGCAGATGGCCCCTGGCACATGGCCCTATTTCATTAGTGATTTGTTTTTGATGAAATTTTTATGGTAGGTATTCCTAGCAAGGATATATCACATATCATACGAGTTTTTAATTTGACCTACTTTTCAAGGTCACAGAGGTCAAATGGCGTAAATTTGCTGTTTGAGTGTAACTGTGGCACGTTTCTTAACCAATAAAGCTATGAATTGAAATTTGGTACACATGACTCCCTAGGTCAGATGACCTGTGACACTGATTTTCGGTTCGGTCTGATTCTTAACTTGGCCACCAGTGGGCCAAAACCAAATATTTGAATAGTGCCATATCTCGCTTATTACTGATTCGTTTTTTGAAATTTTTTTATGGTAGATACTGTTGGCAAGGATTCATCACTTATGATATGGGTTTTTGTTTTGACATTCTTATCAAGGTCACAGAGGTCATATGGCGTAAATTGGGCATTTGAGCGTAACTGTGGCGTGTGTATTAACCCCTAAGGCTATGAACTTGAGACTTTGTGCAAAGGACCCTCTAGGTCAGGTGACCTCTGACCTTGAATTTCAGTCTGGTCTGATTCTCGACTTGGCCACCAGGGGGCCAAAAGTGAAAACCTAGAAAGTGTGATATCTCGCTTATTAGTGATTCTTTTCAATAACATTTTGATGGTAGGTTTTCCTAGCAAGGATACATCACATATCATATGAGTTTTTGATTTGACCTGCTTTTCAAGGTCACAGAGGTCAAATGGTGTAAATTGGTCGTTTGAGTGTAACTATGGCATGTTTCGTAACCACTAAAGCTACGAACTTTGGTACACATGACTCCCTACGTCATGTAACTTCGGACACTGAATTATCTGATCTGGTACTCAACTAGACCACCAGGAGGCTAAAACTAAAATAGGTAAAAAGTGCAATATCTTGTTTATTAGTGACTTGTTTTTGGTGATATTCTTATGGTACTTACTCCAAGCAACGATACATCACATGTCATACCGACTTTGGTTTGACCTATATACTATACATGTACAATGTTTCTTTACTAGGATGAATTCCAAAGCATCAAATAACTATATGATGAGCACAATGGCCCATGGCTGTTTCATTAAAGTCATATTTCCAGAAAATTAGTGAATGAGTTCCTTTTTCTGCTCAGTTTCAGAAGTGAAATGAACATGATTAGATCTGTTAGTCATCTCGCAGCATTTTGCAGCAGCTCCTTATCCCAGAGGATTTATGGTAGATTTGTATCATCCACCTTCACTACATCTACGAGAAATTTTGCCACAGATTATGATCCTAATCCTGAGTTCAAGTCGCCATCTCCTTACAAGAGTCCAGAACAATACAGATTTGGTTATAAGGGAAAGATATACACGGGAGGTAAGCAAAGGCCAATAGTCCTCATGAGCTACAGTCAACCTTACATGAGTCGAAATCATTGGGACAAGTAAGTTATGAAAAATTCGACTTGTGATTTATGTGTAGTTCTGTCGTAACCAAAATGTTCTGTGGATAAGTGTGAAAAGATTTTTGGAGAAATTTTATCTGGTATTATTGTAATTGAACAGTACTGAATTATGTAGTAGAACAGACACCTGTCATTTAAAAGCCAATATTTCAGTGCGCCCTCATCACATTTAAATGAAATCTTTTACTAGTATGACTTCTGATGCCAATCCTTCTTTGCCTTTTAGTTCCAAAAAGTGCCACCAGGGGCAAATCTACAGTTTTTTTAAATGGGAATTTTGCTCTCCTTGAGATTGCATAATTGCTAAGAAAAGGGATAATGGGGCTGAACCCCACTTAAATCTTTATAGGACTGTTAGTACACATACAGGGCTACCTGGTGAATAGATTTCATTCAAATGTGATGAGGGCGAATGAGATATTGCAATGTTTTCAGCAACTTTGGCGCCACCTATACTCTCACACCCTCATTGTCCCACAATAATTTCAAGTGACATAGTATTGGACAAGCTATTGGAATCCTGTCATGCATTAATAAGCTTGGGTTGTTGAGGGTGCAGTCTAGGAATGCCTGAAACTAAGTGAAATACATGTGTCATGTCAGAAAAAGCATTGTTTTGGAGCGCCCCCCTACAGGCCACGCCCTCAACAACCCATGGAAACTTTTCAATTTTCTGCAGCTCTTTCAATTATAGACTGACATCTATCAAAATTAAGCTGGGCAGTCACTGGCACTTTAAGATATTTCAACAAAAGTTATTTTTAGCTCACCTCTTAGCAGAGGTGAGCTTATCCCATGCCGTGGCGTCCGTCGTCCGTCGTCGTCCGTCGTCCGTTAGCAGGGCACGTTTCGTAACTGTTAGAGCTATTGAGTTGAAACTTGGTACACATGTACCCTTATGTAATGACACCTGGGAGACCAAGTTTCGGTCCGATTCGTTTCATGGTTTGGCCACCAGGGGGCCAAACGTTAAAAGTGAAAATATGCATTATCTCCCTTAATAGTAGTCGGGAAAAAAATATGGTAGGTACTTCTAGCAAAGGTGCATCATATATCCTCCGGGTTTTTGAATTGACCTCCTTTTCAAGGTCACAGAGGTCAAATGGTGTAAATTGGCCGTTAGGATGTAACGATGGCACGTTTCTAAACTGCAATGACTATTGATACCAAATTTGGTACACATTTACCCCTTAGTCAGGTGATCTCAGGGACCGAAGTTTGGTCCAATATGATTCACCACTTGACCACCAGGGGGCAAAATCCAAAAACCTTAAAAATGTGATTATTCCTTAACTTCTTGCCCGATTGCCACCAATTTGATATCATGGGTACATCTAACCACCATACAGTATATGTCACACAGGTTTTTAATTTGACCTTCTTGTCAAGGTCACAGAGGTCAAATGGCCTAAATTCGCCGTCAGGCCGTAACTATGGCACGTTTCTTAACTGCAATGACTATTGATCACAAATTAAGTACACATGTACCCCTTGGTCAGGTGATCTCAGGTACCGAAGTTTGGTGCGATCTGATTTGCCGTTTGGCCTCCAGGGAGGGGGCCAAATCCTAAATTCTTCAAAATGCCATTATCCCTAGTAATGACTTGCCCGATTGGCACCAATTTTATATCATAGGTACATCTAATTCTAACAACCATTCAATGTGTCACCCGGGTCTTCTTTGATTAGACCTACTTTTCAAGGTCACAGAGGTCGAATGTACTGTAAATTGGCCATTTTGGGGAAATTGTAATTGCTTGGACCTACATCAAACCTAACACTACATGACACAAGACCATGCTCTTTATCCATCTTTCCTCCACATGAGGTGAGCACAATGGCCCTGGCCATTTCATTTTACCAAGTCCAACTTTGACCCTCTCATGCTAGGAAACAAAAAAAGGGATCCATGAATGAGTCTGAAGAAAGCAAGCCCAAAAAGACCAATCTTGTGAAAAGCCAATTAAAATTCTATTGTTCAGATGAACATGAAAAGGTTTCGTTCTTTAACATAATTGTCAAGTTGAAGTTAAAGTTAGGGAGTGTAAAATGCTCAATGATGTCGAATTACAAGTTTCTAAACCGAGTGATTGACTTTTACATCGAAAACAACAGCACGGAGAGCAACAAAACTGCTGAGGATAAGTCTGCTGTCCCCAACAGCGCACCAGCTTACCAGCTCACGACAAACCACACGAAGGATTTCCGACATGATGGACATGTAGGATGTATCAATCTCTCATGCCAAGGAACAGAGAAACATGATATGCATTGGGCATCATCTCCCCACATCAAGGAAGGACAGTTCTAGTGAATGTGAATGCAAGAATAGCGCATGGGTTTTTTACCCCTCAGCCCAAATGGGCTAGAGGGGTATTGTCGTCACGTGCGCCGTCCGTCCGGGCGGCCCAGCGGGCGGGCGGGCATCTGCTACTTGGTTTCCGTTGATTTCTAGGAGAACGGCTTTGACAATCAATTCAATTTTTGGTGTGTACATTGGGGGTGACTAGAGGAAGGTTCCTTTCGAAAACGGGCTTGTTCCGATTATCAATATGGCCACCAGGGTGGCGTGTTTGAAATTGGTTTCCGTCCATTTCGAGGAGAACCGTTCGTCGCAAGTTTCTGTTCCGTCAACAGCCCGCTGCCCGTTATTTGCACCTGGTCCATGGAGATTTATTTCTGACATTTTGGGACTTCCCCATGAAGCTGTGAAGGTAGTTGGAGAAGGCAGCTTGAAGATAGACAATAACGGTGTGTGGCTGATGAGAACCACTGTTAGGCAGGTAAAACCTGACCTAATCGTCGTAGAGTTGGGAACTAATGACCTGGCGGAAATGGACTGTGACAGATTGTAAATGTGTGGACTATTAGTTCTGTAGTACCACCTGTCCTACATGAAATGACAATAGGCTTGTGCTTGTTGAGTTTCTGCACAATAGACTGAATTTCATGATTTGGTTGTTCATAAACGGGGAATTGTTTCACAACAAGTGACAATGCAGCCTACTAGTGTATACTAGATTTACGGGATACGTTTATACCATGTTTCACAGCTGTTTCAGCTAGAATTGACATACAAGTTTTACCAGAATACGCTCTACAGGGAGGTGCGACACCAAAGGGTTAATTGCTATCCCAATCAGGCATGAGAGTTTTCCGGTAATTTCGGTAAATCCGGTTATGAAGTATCCAAAAAGTTGGGTCCCGAGATTCGCGCAGATCTGCAATAAAAATTAGGGGGGGGGGGGTGGGGGGGTAGAGGTGTTGACCTGAACTGAAGAGCCAGCCACAAAACTTTCCGCCCGGCATCAAAATTGTCCGCATTATTCCCGCTAAAGCCAGAGCTAAAGCCATTGAATCACCACGCGCCTTGGCATTAGGCAGGCCGCATAATGTATATCGCGCTGTAGCCGTCAGTCTCTGAATCAACCGTGTGACTCGGCCTTGACAGTGCTGTACCGCCAATGGAACGCATGTGCAAGAGACTAAAATATTGATCGATGCCGTGTGCTGTCTAAAAATAGCGCTGACCTCATCTTCACCGTACAAACAGCCAACGAACTGACGAAACTTGGGGAATCCCCTCACAGCGCAAGGCACTGTGGGATAGCCTCGCCTCATGATCGAAATGGCGCCATGAACACTTATAGCTAGTTGGGTGAATAATGGTGAATTTTAAAAAGAAACCACGCATGAAATCTTTCTGGGGAGGACCCCCACACAATAAACAGAGCAGAATAACTCTGTAATTTGCCAGAAATTACTCCCAATGCATTTGAAATTTGAACTTCTTCAGCGAGTAAGGCACCCCCTTGAACCCTCCCCATCAGAAAAATTTTCAGGTTGTGACCTCTCAGCTCACTCTCATGCCTGCCAATAAACAGCCCAGTTCCTCACCCCAGACAGCTTTCGGAATGTGCGAAGATTACATAATAGGCCTGAATTCACCCATGTATGCCCTCAGTTTTGCTGTAGTAATTAGGATTATATGTATTGATTAGAATCAACTTGGCGTGAACCAAGTTTTGTGTATTTTATTTCGGCTGCCATCTTGAATAGTAGGCCTGGGCCAGCATTGCGAAGTTAGCTAAGGGATGACTTTGATGGCATTTTTCTGTGCAAACGTTGATGATTGTTTACACTCCCTTTAAGTTTCAGCAGATGCACTAAATCTTCAGAAAATGACAATTATATCCATGACGGAGCATATATCCGTAACCATAAATGCTGGGCATTTCATCTCTTGGTGGTTTGAAGTGTTATGGTACCATTGTGCCTTTTGGCAGTTTTGACGGTTTTCGACCTACACTTGGCCCAAGAGGGCGCTTTATGCGCAAAAACTACTTATGGCATTATCTCATGAATTATGCTAGCTTGAATAATGATATTTTTTACTGAGGACAGTACTCATGAGACTACATCACATAATACCCGGGTTTTTGATTTGACCTACTTTTCAAGGTCACAGGGGTCAAGTAGCGTAAATTGACCATCAGTGGTTTCCGGAACAAATATCCGTAACCATAAATGCTGGGCATTTCATCTCTGGGTGGTTTGAAGGTCTTATGGTACCATTGTGCCTTTTGGCAGTTTTGACGGTTTTCGACCTACACTTGGCCCCAGGGGGTGCTTTATGCAAAAAACTACTTTTGGCTATATCTCATGAATTATGCTAGCTTGAATCATGATATTTTTACTCAGGACAGTACTCATGAGACCACATCACATAATTCCCGGGTTTTTGATTTGACCTACTTTTGAAGGTCACAGCGGTCAAATAGTATAAATTGACTATCAGTGGTTTCCGGAGCATATATCCGTAACCATAAATGCTAGGCATTTCATCTCTGGGTGGTTTGAAGGTCTTATGGTACCATTGTGCGTTTTGGCAGTTTCGATGGTTTTCAACCTACACTTGGCCCCAGGGGGCGCTTCATGCGAAAAACTACTTTCGGCTATATCTCAGGAATTATGCTAGCTAAAATCATGATTTTTTTTGGTATGTGCGCTCACATCCTCAAAATAAGTTTCCACAATTTTTATTTCCATATGCAAACTAGCCACTCCACTAAGCCAACTTCACCATTATCTCACCTTCAACCTTAATAGGCTGAGGGGTTATGCTCGCTTTGCGATGCTATTTTTATATGATGGGTACTCTTTATAAGGATACATCACTTATCTTGCGGGTTTTTGATTTTACCTACTAATCAAGGTCACAGAGGTTAAATGGCATGAAATTTGGCTATTTTTGGCCATTTCATTATATACCATAGAGGTTATTCACTGATGTTACATGATGACATTACCAATTTTTTTGCACTGCCATATTGGCCGTCACACGTGGTGGTCATGGCGTAAAGGAAATGCATTCGCAGGTGGCCGTCAAAACGTCACGTCGTGACGTCACATGAAGAACCTCAGTAGCCATTTTGCTATATCCATAGCCACTTGGCTATATACTGTATGCCACGGTTCCTAACTAGCATGAATTCTGAACCACCAAATATCTATACGGTGAGCACTGTGGCCCCTAGCCTTTTTATCTACTAGCTGAAACAAAATTGGAAAAGCATCAAACACGTTCAGAAAAATAGTTTACCGATGAACCAGAGGTACAACAATCCGCTGCAGTAAAAAGCCGCCCATTCCTTTATCTGTTTTCATGCCAAAACTGCTGGAAAGAAAGTGTTTATGTCTCATTTAAATATCTGCTTTTTCAGGACTCTTGCCGCGACATGATGATGTTGATGTTAAACCACTTCCTCTAAATGATTACCGGCCAAGAGATGTGTGGGCTGTGAAGAGAGGACTGTTTGGACAGAATGATTATATTGGTGAGGAATTGAATGCATTTAATTTTGAACATGTTGAAACCCTATGTTTCTGACGCATCGCTCTTTTTGGTCCGAAACGGTTTAAGCAAGTTCTTTTATCAAGCTCTGAACATAGGAAATAAATTGTGTTTTTACCTCTATGCCCATTAAGCCTACAGGGGTATTGGGATGGTGGCTGATGTTTGTTTGTCTTCCTGTCATACTTGTTTCTGGAGCAGGTCTCAGTTTCTATTGATACTGGACTTTAATCTAACGGGTATGAAGGTCCTATACAGGGCGAGTCCAAAAAACCCACATTTCTAAAATGAATTGTCCATTATTCATTGATGGGACTATGAGTATGAGCAAATGTGGTATATTCATGTTAAGTGACTCTTCCTGTTTGATTAGCAACCACATTTATGGAGTTTTCCTTCACGGTTGACTGCACAGCAATCAATGTATGTAGCGGGGCCAAAACCTACTTGTGCCAACTGTTTCAAGTGAGCAGAGGAAGAAACAATTAGGTGATTTGTTCTTTCAAATCCTTTATTTAAAACATTTTGGCTTTACAGTTAACTTGGAGTTTAGATGCAGCTATCCTCAACCACAGTGCTGTTATTCATCTCATTCCTAATCCTCCATATGTCCCCCGTTACATTGCACACAAAGTTGAGCATGACAGATCATATCCTCATAAGCTCGAGGTATCAGTCCCCTGTCTTGCCGAGTAATGTCCACTTCTGCAGTAATTCTTGCCTGCAGTTTGTCAAGGCTTGCTGGAGGGGTCTGGTACACCTTGGATTCAGATCATTGCGAGGTAGTCATCACCATTAACATTATCCCTGAAGAAAAAAGGTCCTATGAGGGTTCCGTTTCCAATAAGGCCTATTTAGACTATAGGTTTTTGGCAACAGTCCCTTTTTAGCTCACCTCTTAGCAAAGGTGAGCTTATCCCATACCTTGGCGTCCGTCGTCCGTCGTCGTCGTCGTCGTCGTCGTCGTCGTCGTCGTCGTCGTCGTCGTCGTCGTCGTCGTCGTCCGTTAGCAGGGCACGTTTCGTGACTGTTAGAGCTATTGAGTTGAAACTTGGTACACATGTACCCTTATGTAATGACACCTTGGAGACCAAGTTTCGGTCCGATTCGTTTCATGGTTTGGCCACCAGGGGGCCAAACGTTAAAAGTGAAAATATGCAATATCTCCCTTAATAGTAGTCGGGAAATTTTGAAAAAAATATGGTAGGTACTTCTAGCAAAGGTGCATCATATATCTCCCGGGTTTTTGATTTGACCTCCTTTTTAAGGTCACAGAGGTCAAATGGTGCAAATTGGCCGTTAGGATGTAACGATGGCACGTTTCTAAACTGCAATGACTATTGATACCAAATTTGGTACACATTTACCCCTCAGTCAGGTGATCTCAGGGACCGAAGTTTGGTCCATTATGATTAACCACTTGACCACCAGGGGGCAAAATCCAAAAACCTTAAAAATGTGATTATTCCTTAACTTCTTGCCCGATTGCCACCAATTTGATATCATGGGTACATCTAACCACCATACAGTATATGTCACACAGGTTTTTAATTTGACCTTCTTTTCAAGGTCACAGAGGTCAAATGGCGTAAATTCGCCGTCAGGCCGTAACTATGGCACGTTTCTTAACTGCAATGATTATTGATCACAAATTAAGTACACATGTACCCCTTGGTCAGGTGATCTCAGGTACCGAAGTTTGGTGGGATCTGATTTGCCGTTTGGCCTCCAGGGAGGGGGCCAAATCCTAAATTCTTCAAAATGCCATTATTCCTAGTAATGACTTGCCCGATTGGCACCAATTTTATATCATAGGTACATCTAATTCTAACAACCATTCAATGTGTCACCCGGGTCTTCTTTGATTTGACCTACTTTTCAGGGTCACAGAGGTCGAATGTACTGTAAATTAGCCATTTTGGGGAAATTGTAATTGCTTGGACCTACATCAAACCTAACACTACATGACACAATACCATGCTCTTTATCCATCTTTCCTCCACATGAGGTGAGCACAATGGCCCTGGCCATTTCATTTAACCGCTAGAGCTGTGAACTTGTACACAGGACCCCCTGGTCACATTTTTTTGCATGCTGTTTGCCACACGTGCTTTTTAGATTCGTCCCTGCCATACTGCACATGGGCAACGGGAGAAGAATCTCATGTCTTGACTTGAGGGGACAGATCGACGCAGTTTCGATCAAGGATTAGAAACGTACAACTGCGCTCTGCATCGGCATAGGCATACCTCCTGGTAAAGAGTCGACCGGAGCGGCCCTTCCCCCCCTTCCTGTCTATGTACATGTAATACTTAAACAATCCCTTAGCAGCCATACTCACAGAACCAGCGAAGCTACCAGGCTGTTAGGCCTCTAGTTTCTGTCGTGTCATTGAAAGTTTTGTTTGCTATCAATTTAAAGTTTGGGAGAAAATAGTGTTTTTGTCACCATTTTCGAGGTTATTTTCAAATGTGATGGTTTGCGCATGATAACTGTCTTTAGAATCCGTAATGAGATTTTTGGCTCACCTTAGGCGAGTCTAATACCGCTGTATCTGTCGTCGGCATCGTCGTCGTCTATCCTGTTTCAAAACCAGTGGCACGTTTCTTAACCACTACAGCTATGAACTTGAAACATTGTACAAAGGGACCCACTATGTCAGGTGACCTCTGAAACTGAATTTCGGTCCGATCTAACTCTTGACTTGGCCACCAGGGGCCAAAAGTGGAAACCTTAAAATATGATATCTCTCTTAGAAAGTGATTTGTTTGAGTGTAACTATGGCAGATCTCTTAACCACTAAATCTATGAAATTGTAATATGGTACACATGACTACCTACATCATATAACCTCTGACAACGAATTTTGGTTCGATCTGAATCTTGACTTGGTCACCAGGGGCCAAAACTAAAAAAGGTCAAAAGTGCAATATCTCGCTTCAATGATATTTTGATGGTAGGTACCCCTAGCAAGGGTACATCAGATATCATACGGGTTTTTGATTTGACCTAATTTTCAATGTCACAGAGGTCAAATGGCGTATATTGGTGGTTTTAGTGTAACTACTAACTATGGCAGGTTCCTTAACCGCTAAACCTATAAACTTGAAATTTGGCACACATGACTCCCTACGTCATGTAACCTTTGACACCTTTGATTCTCGACTTGGGCACCAGGCGGCCAAAACTGAAATGAAACGGCCAGGGGCCATTGTTGTCATGGTATTGAAAGGAGTGGTGGTAAGGAATTCATCCTGGTTAATAAATATGCATGTATAGAACATAGGTCAAACCAAAGTCAGTATGACATGTGATGTATTGTTACTTGGCGAACCTACCATTGAAATATAATCAAAAACAAGTCACTAATAAGCGAGATATTGCACTATTTACCTTTTTGTCTCATCATAGGAGCGTCTATACAACAGCGCAGTGTCTGTTGTCCATCGTCGTCGTCTGTATCTGCCCCCTTGTGGCCAAGTAAAGAATCAGATCAAACCGAAATTCATTATCAGAGGTCACCTGACCTTGGGGTCCTGTGTACAAAGTTTCAAGTTCATAACTCTAACAGTTAAGAAACGTGCCACTGTTTTTGGAACAGGATACGGACGACGACAGACAACGACGGACGACGATGGACACAGCGGTGTTGTATAGACTCCCCTTTGAGCCTAAAAGGAAAAAGTGCAATATCTCACTTATCATGTCCAGTAACTATGCTGGACATATTGAATCCGCTTGTTTTCTTTCTTCATCCCATTTTTGGCTCACCGTAGGGGAGTCTATACGATACCGCAGTGTCCGTCGTCGTCGTCGTCGTCGTCCGTCGTATCCTAGTTCAAAAACAGTGGCACGTTTTTTAACCGCTAGGCCTATTAACTTTGTACACATGACCCCCTAGGTCAGATGACCCGTGACACTAAATTTCTGTCCGATCTGATTCTCTACTTGGCCACCAGGGGGCCAAATGTGGATATCTAAAAAGTGTGATATCTCGCTTATTAGTGACTTGTTTTCGATAAAACTTTTGTGGTAGGTATTCATAGCAAGGATACATCATATATCTTACGGGTTTTTAATTTGATCTACTTTTCAAGGTCGCAGAGGTCAAGTGGCGTGAATTCGCCGTTTGAGTGTAACTATGGCACGTTTCTCAACCACCAAAGCTATGAGCTTGAAACTTGGTACATATAACCCCCTATATCAGATAACCTCTGGTGCTGAATTTCAGCCTGATCTGATTCTTGACTTTGCCACCAGGGGGCCAAAACAGAAAAAGTAAGAAGTGCAACAGCCTGCTTATTAGCAAATTGTTTTTGATGAAATTTTTATGGCAGGGACCCCTAGCAAGGTTACCTCAGATGTTGCACGATTTTTCGGATTTGACCTACTTTTTAAGGTCGCAGAGGTCAAATGGCGTAAATTTGCCGTTTGAGTGTAACTATGGCACGTTTCTCAACCGCAACAGTTATGAACTTGAAACTTTGAACAAATGACCCCCTAGGTCAGTTGACCTTTTACACTGAATTTTGGTTCGGTCTGATTATTGACTTGGCCACCAGGGGGCCCAAACTCAAAACTCAAAAAGTGTGATTTCTCGCTTATTACTGATTTGTTTTTGATAAAAGTTTCATGGTAGGTACTCCCAGCAAGGATACATCACATATCTTACGAGTTTTTGATTTGACCCACCTTTCAAGTTCACAGAGGTCAAAGTTGTAAACTTTACTGTTCTTGGTACGTTTTGTCGTTGTTCAATGTAAAGAGTTTTAATTTTGTGTAATGATGCATCTAAGAAGCCACTATTTGTATGCCAAGTTTCAGCCAGATCGGAATTCAAATATGGCCGAAATTGCATGTTTTGTGGGTTTTTCCTCGTATTGTGGCAATCCAAAGGTCATGAGTTCAAACCCCGGTCAATATAAGGACAGCCAAAAATATTTTTATTTTTCATCTTTTCCTTTTTAGCTCACCTCTTAGCAGAGGCGAGCTTATCCCATACCGTGGCGTCCGTCGTCCGTCGTCGTCGTCGTCGTCCGTCGTCGTCCGTCGTCGTCCGTCGTCCATTAGCAGGGCACGTTTCGTAACTGTTAGAGCTATTGAGTTGAAACTTGGTACACATGTACCCTTATGTAAAAACACCTTGGAGACCAAGTTTTGGTCCGATTCGTTTCATGGTTTGGCCACCAGGGGGCCAAACGTTAAAAGTGAAAATATGCAATATCTCCCTTAATAGTAGTCGGGAAATTTTGAAAAAAATATGGTAGGTACTTCTAGCAAAGGTGCATCATATATCCTCCGGGTTTTTGATTTGACCTCCTTTTCAAGGTCACAGAGGTCAAATGGTGTAAATTGGCCGTTAGGATGTAACGATGGCACGTTTCTAAACTGCAATGACTATTGATACCAAATTTGGTACACATTTACCCCTTAGTCAGGTGATCTCAGGGACCGAAGTTTGGTCCAATATGATTCACCACTTGACCACCAGGGGGCAAAATCCAAAAACCTTAAAAATGTGATTATTCCTTAACTTCTTGCCCGATTGCCACCAATTTGATATCATGGGTACATCTAACCACCATACAGTATATGTCACACAGGTTTTTAATTTGACCTTCTTGTCAAGGTCACAGAGGTCAAATGGCGTAAATTCGCCGTCAGGCCGTAACTATGGCACGTTTCTTAACTGCAATGACTATTGATCACAAATTAAGTACACATGTACCCCTTGGTCAGGTGATCTCAGGTACCGAAGTTTGGTGCGATCTGATTTGCCGTTTGGCCTCCAGGGAGGGGGCCAAATCCTAAATTCTTCAAAATGCCATTATTCCTAGTAATGACTTGCCCGATTGGCACCAATTTTATATCATAGGTACATCTAATTCTAACAACCATTCAATGTGTCACCCGGGTCTTCTTTGATTTGACCTACTTTTCAAGGTCACAGAGGTAGAATGTACTGTAAATTGGCCATTTTGGGGAAATTGTAATTGCTTGGACCTACATCAAACCTAACACTACATGACACAATACCATGCTCTTTATCCATCTTTCCTCCACATGGGGTGAGCACAATGGCCCTGGCCATTTCATTTCTTTTCTGAGTTCTATCTTACATTTTCTTCATTTTTAGCTCACCTCTTAGCAGAGGTGAGCTTATCCCATACCGTGGCGTCCGTCGTCCGTCGTCGTCGTCGTCGTCGTCGTCGTCGTCGTCGTCGTCGTCGTCGTCGTCGTCGTCGTCGTCGTCGTCGTCGTCGTCGTCGTCCGTCCGTCGTCCGTTAGCAGGGCACGTTTCGTAGCTGTTAGAGCTATTGAGTTGAAACTTGGTACACATGTACCCTTATGTAATGACACCTTGGAGACCAAGTTTCAGTCCGATTCGTTTCATGGTTTGGCCACCAGGGGGCCAAACGTTAAAAGTGAAAATATGCAATATCTCCCTTAATAGTAGTCGGGAAATTTTGAAAAAAATATGGTAGGTACTTCTAGCAAAGGTGCATCATATATCTTCCGGGTTTTTGATTTGACCTCCTTTTCAAGGTCACAGAGGTCAAATGGTGTAAATTGGCCATTAGGATGTAACGATGGCACGTTTCTAAACTGCAATGACTATTGATACCAAATTTGGTACACATTTACCCCTTAGTCAGGTGATCTCAGGGACCGAAGTTTGGTCCAATATGATTCACCACTTGACCACCAGGGGGCAAAATCCCAAAACCTTAAAAATGTGATTATTCCATAACTTCTTGCCCGATTGCCACCAATTAGATATCATGGGTACATCTAACCACCATACAGTATATGTCACACAGGTTTTTAATTTGACCTTCTTGTCAAGGTCACAGAGGTCAAATGGTGTAAATTCGCCGTCAGGCCGTAACTATGGCACGTTTCTTAACTGCAATGACTATTGATCACAAATTAAGTACACATGTACCCCTTGGTCAGGTGATCTCAGGTACCGAAATTTGGTGTGATCTGATTTGCCGTTTGGCCTCCAGGGAGGGGGCCAAATCTAAATTCTTCAAAATGCCATTATTCTTTGTAATGACTTGCCCGATTGGCACCAATTTTATATCATAGGTACATCTAATTCTAACAACCATTCAATGTGTCACCCGGGTCTTCTTTGATTTGACCTACTTTTCAAGGTCATCGAGGTCGAATGTACTGTAAATTGGCCATTATGGGGAAATTGTAATTGCTTGGACCTACATCAAACCTAACACTACATGACACAATACCATGCTCTTTATCCATCTTTCCTCCACATGAGGTGAGCACAATGGCCCTGGCCATTTCATTTGATTTATTTGGTGCCATAGATTTAATTAGGCGGCCATCTTGGAAATCGTTTTTTGCCGATTGCTGTAGTGTAACGAGTGATGAAATTGTTATGGTCAGGTGGATGTGTCTACATCACATATCACCCTGGTTTGTTATTTGACCTACCTGTCAGGGTCACTGAGGTCAAAGTTAAAAATATATTCGCCATTGTCATGGAGTGGCACGTTTCTTCACTATCATTTTCACCTAGACTCTACAAGCTTGGAACCACAAGTATGGCACAACATGGCCTACATGAAGCTACTGGTAATGTAACTGTGAATTCAGAGGCAATCTAGCAATTGACAATGTTGTGAGAGCACTGCAAAAGGAACTATTTGTTTACAGCTTAAAGTCACCTTTTTCCGATTGGATTTTCCACGCACTGTGTTCATTTCATGTGCAGTCGAATATCGGACATGTCGGGTATCTATTTTCGGACATGTCAGTATCTTATTATTTTCGCCTTCGAATGTGTCTGGTATCAATTTTCGGAGGTGATCAAATCATAAATACTTTTGGCCTATCCAACCTTTTGGAATCATTGATTTCTACACCCACCAATCCCCATGAAACTAAGTACCATGTCAACATATGTGCACATCACATAATTCACAATTGATGACTTTCAGACTCTGTTTCTATGTACCAAATTTTCAGTCAAATCCGTCAACGGATTTCCCAGGCGGCCAACTTGAAAATCAAACCATGTCCTATTACTCCAAAATGAATTGCAACCAAATTTCATGTGATAATGTATCTATATGCTATTTAAAATATCCTTAACCCTTTTGCTGCCAACTTCGCATTTCTGCACAATGACTTTTGTTCCTTTTGCTGCCAACTTCGCATTTTGGCGAAATTTTCCTATGTGGTGAAAATACATTGATTTTTCGTCTGCTAGCGTCGTTTATGGTATATACCTATAGATGGCGTGGTAGAGGAGTTACCACGCTACGTTTCTACTGTACATGTTATATATCGATTTGCTGAGATTTCGGGTGAAAATCACTTCCAAAAGTTCACAAAATGGCGAATCGGATGTCATTATCACAGGTACTCGATGAATTGGATATCATGCATGATTCAAAGAACTGTTTCGAAAGGTACCAAGCAGTTGTCAATTATTAGAATAGAGTTATCTGACTGCTACATACATTCTATGACAGGACATTTGGCTGAGAAATCTACTATTAGTTCTCTGGTAGCACTAAAAAGGAGCTCTAGGGAGTGAAGGTATGTAATTTAGTCCCAACATATCACCATAAGTAGTAATTTTTGGTCTACAAAGTAAATGGCTGATCATTGAATTTTGAAGAATTTTGCTCGATTTCTGTAAATAACGCATCGGTATTTCTTGGCAATTTTGTTACAAAGCAATACAAATTCAGGGTTTACAAGGTTATGGACTTAGAAAGGAAAGAGTAAAGAAACATGCAGATGCATAAAAATAGTTTTATTAGTTGTATTATTACATTTATTCCAAATTACAGTGGTTTATTCTACAAAATCTTCAATTCTCATTAGTTATTTAAGATGGCGGCATGCAAATTAGGGCGTGACCTACTTTTTAAAAATTTTAATTTGAAGTCCAGGTCATACTGAACAACTTCCATGTGCATTGTTTTGACATATCTCCAATAGTTTTCTCAGGAAAAATATTTAAATTGATCATATCAATTTTTTTCAATTTAACCTAAAATTGTTTGGCACTGAGGACTCAAAAAAAAAAAATTTGCTTGGCAGCAAAAGGGTTAACTTTCAGTTAAATCCGGTGACAAATATGGCTGCCAGGCCGCCATCTTGAAAATTCAGTGAAGTCCTATTACTCCTAAACTGTGCAACATATGTCAACAATTTTCCATGTGACATGTTCAGTCCTTCCAGAAAGTAAATGTCCACCGTTTTTTTTAAAAATCACAGAGATAAAATAAGATATTTGAATGCGGTTTTCAGCAGAGTGGTATATTCAGTTGATCATATATCTGTTGTATTTGGATGCACCCAATTCCATCCCTTCATTATGTAAGAGACATTTTTTAAAATGTCAAAAAATCCCTTTTTTTATTTCATGTGCCTTTTTGGCTCACCGTAGGGGAGTCTATACGATACCGCAGTGTCCGTCGTCCGTCGTCGTCGTCGTCGTCGTCGTCGTCGTCGTCGTCGTCGTCGTCGTCGTCGTCGTCCGTCGTATCCTAGTTCAAAAACAGTGGCACGTTTTTTAACCGCTAGGCCTATGAACTTAAAACTTTGTACACATGACCCCCTAGGTCAGATGACCCGTGACACTAAATTTCTGTCCGATCTGATTTTCTACTTGGCCACCAGGGGGCCAAATGTGGATATCTAAAAAGTGTGATATCTCGCTTATTAGTGACTTGTTTTCGATAAAACTTTTGTGGTAGGAACTCATAGCAAGGACACATCATATATCTTACGGGTTTTTAATTTGATCTACTTTTCAAGGTCGCAGAGGTCAAATGGCGTGAATTGGCCGTTTGAGTGTAACTATGGCACGTTTCTCAACCACCAAAGCTATGAGCTTGAAACTTGGTACATATAACCCCCTATATCAGATAACCTCTGGTGCTGAATTTCAGCCTGATCTGATTCTTGACTTTGCCACCAGGGGGCCAAAACAGAAAAAGTAAGAAGTGCAATAGCCTGCTTATTAGCAAATTGTTTTTGATGAAATTTTTATATTTTGATGATATTTTTATATTTTTCGGATTTGACCTACTTTTTAAGGTTGCAGAGGTCAAATGGCGTAAATTTGCCGTTTGAGTGTAACTATGGCACGTTTCTCAACCGCAACAGTTATGAACTTGAAACTTTGAACAAATGACCCCCTAGGTCAGTTGACCTTTTACACTGAATTTTGGTTCGGTCTGATTATTGACTTGGCCACCAGGGGGCCCAAACTCAAAACTCAAAAAGTGTGATTTCTCGCTTATTACTGATTTGTTTTTGATAAAAGTTTCATGGTAGGTACTCCCAGCAAGGATACATCACATATCTTACGGGTTTTTGATTTGACCCACCTTTCAAGTTCACAGAGGTCAAAGTTGAAAACTTTACCGTTCTTGGTACGTTTTGTCGTTGTTCAATGTAAAGAGTTTTAATTTTGTGTAATGATGCATCTAAGAAGCCACTATTTGTATGCCAAGTTTCAGCCAGATCGGAATTCAAATATGGCCGAAATTGCATGTTTTGTGGGTTTTTCCTCGTATTGTGGCAATCCAAAGGTCGTGAGTTCAAACCCCGGTCAAGGACAGCCAAAAATATTTTTATTTTTCATCTTTTCCTTTTTTCTTTTCTGAGTTCTATCTTACATTTTCTTCATTTTTTTGATTTATTTGGTGCCATAGATTTAATTAGGCGGCCATCTTGGAAATCGTTTTTTGCCGATTGCTGTAGTGTAACGAGTGATGAAATTGTTATGGTCAGGTGGATGTGTCTACATCACATATCACCCTGGTTTGTTATTTGACCTACCTGTCAGGGTCACTGAGGTCAAAGTTAAAAATAATCACCATTGTCATGGAGTGGCACGTTTCTTCACTATCATTTTCACCTAGACTCTACAAGCTTGGAACCACAAGTCTCGGATTCACCACTTGGCCAGGGCCGGCTCTGAACTGGTCACAGATGCATGTATAAATTATGAGAGGCCTACATACTGTAGCACTTTCTGTAACTGTCTACTAACAATACTTACGGTGAGCACAATGGCCCCTGGCCGTTTCATCAACAAAATCACACAACCCCATGAACTGTGCTTTATGACCATCATTTCATGAGGAAACCAGCCCTGTAAAAATTATCTCCTAACCATCCCCCACCAACTAATGGAAAATGCCTTAGAGGCCGGGGGGGGGGGGGGATGGATATTTGATGAGGGGAGAGTTTCTGAGGAATAGTTTATTGACTTTAGCTCTCAGCTTATCTGAGCCAGGTAACCTCCTGCTGAGTTGCCGGACCAAAGGCTGAGGTCAACATAATGTTGTTACATAACCGATCTTGCTATCACATCCTGGTTGCCTTGTAGTCGACCAAGTTACTTCTAATTTTGCCTCATCACAGTAAATTAGTCATGAGTGTTATCACTGGTTACGCTGGCCATTAGGTAGATAAGGTAAATATGCCGATCATCACTGTGTGTAGTATCAGCGGGGTACTTGAAGTTGGAGGGCGACTAAATATTTTACAGGGCTGGTTTCCTCATGTTATGGCACTTGCAATTTCAAAGAATGTGTTTGATAGTGTCAAATCACAGTTTTGATTCGAATTTTTATGTTATGATTTTAATCTCATTACCTTTGATAAAGACCCCCAATCATTCATGTTTGAACTGAATTGGCCAAGGGTCATTCAATTACAATAAAATGAACTCATATTAGATTTCCTATTATGAACATGATCGATCATATTCAATGGGTTTCTAAGTAAACACTACCTGCTTTTGATTGAGACTGAGTTCATCGGGGCATTCAGGGAGTAAGTATGTATCGAGGGAAATGGCCTGATATTGCAATAGGATGGTTTTCGAGGCCACAGGGCTCAAATGGCAAAAATACTTTTCTTTTTGCTATACGCTCTATGATTTGTAGCATGTTTCTAAGCCAGCATGGTCTGTTGTTTACTATTGTTCACTGTAGGAAGCCAGGTGAGCACATAGCCAATGGACCATTTCATTGGGTATAAGAAGGTTAAGGTCATAAGATTCTACCAGCAATATAATTGACAAATTTTGAATTTAAATTTCAGATATCCTCAGTGATGGAGATCTTGAACCGCGTCATTTGACTCGAGGACCAAAATGGTTACGTGGTGGATTCCAGGGTGATGAGTTCATGACTTTAACACGGAGGCTGAAATATCAGTATTTAGAATTACAGGAATATCAGCCAACAAGGTATCATCAAATTAAAAAAAGGGTAAACTATCTTTACAGAAGGCTAAATCATCGCAGTCATAGAGGCTGGTATAAAGGAGAGTATTAGAGACATTGTTGCGAGTACATATAAAGGAAAGTGACTTTGGGTGAATTGAATTCAGTGTTAAGTGAGAGGGCTAGTGTAACAGATCTGTGCCGCTAACAGTAATTGAAAACTCGTTGACCTTTGAACCCTGTAGGCTACTTAAGTGGCCTGAACGTTTAATGAGCCCCACCGTAGTGGCCGCTTAAGCAGCCTGGCATACATACATGAGTGGTACAAGGACTTTCCGAGCATAATAGCAATTCTCAGGTTTGGTTTCGCAATTAGACGGTGGATGTCTCCGCTAAACCCTTGGAGATTGATAGCAACAATCAATGATAGGTGATTGGCTCTAGATTCCTTATTTTCTTGATCGATTTGTGTTCTGAAAAACTCAGAAAAATTAGCTCTTTTTCATGTTCTTCAATAAATGAGTTTAAAAAAACAGCTAATTATATTCCCCTATAAACTTAGTACCAAGTGAAAGAAGAAAGACCAAGCACGAAAATAAGACATGTTCCATGTCTATAGCTATTATAGTTATTTTTTTTCAAAAAGGGTGCCCTGCAGCGGTGCTGAAAAAGACGCACGGGATAAAAGTAAAAAAAGTAAATGCTATGATGTTCACTGATAAAGCTTTATTCTATCTAAAAGCAGGTGGATGGATGAATACAGTACATCTAACTCTATAAAGCTACCTCTCCTAGTTTTTAGCTCACCTCTCTGAGAGGTGAGCTTTTGCTTTGGCGTGGCATCCGTTGTCCGTCGTCGTCCGTTAGCAGGGCACATTTCGTAACTACTCGAGCTATTGACTTGAAACTTCGTACACATGTTTCCCCATGTAATGACACCTGGGTGACTAAATTTCAGTCCGGTCTGATTCCTGATTTGGCCAGCAGGGGACCAAAACTGAAAAGTGTGACATGTCTCTTATTAATGATCTGTTTTCAATAAAAATTACTTTTCAAGGTCACAGAGGTCAAATGGCGTAAATTGCCCGTTAGGATGTAACTATGGCACGTTTCTAAACTGCAATGACTTTTGATCCCAAATTTGGTACACATGTACCCCTTAGTCAGGTGATCTCAGGGACTGAAGTTCGGTCCAATATGATTCACCACTTGACCACCAGGGGGCAAAATCCAAAAACCTTAAAAATGTGATTATTCCTTAACTTCTTGCCCGATTGCCACCAATTTGATATCATGAGTACATCTAACCACCATACAGTATATGGCTCGCAGGTTTTTAATTTGACCTACTTTTCAAGGTCACAGAGGTCAAATTGCGTAAATTGACCGTTAGGCCGTAACTATGGCACGTTTCTTAACCGCAATGACTATTGATCACAAATTAAGTACACATGTACCCCTTGGTCAGATGATCTCAGGTACCGAAGTTTGGTGCGATCTGATTTGCCGTTTGGCCTCCAGGGAGGGGGCCAAATCCAAAATTCTTCAAAATGCTATTATTCCTTAATTACTTGCCCGATTGGCACCAATTTTATACCATAGGTACATCTAATTCTAACAACCATGTGCGCACCTAGCGCACATTTTTTTAGCGCCGTGTCTACAAGGAACAACGATCTTGTATGTACTTAATCGAATTCTTTTTTAGTCATCACAAAACACGATTTGGATCGAATTACATCTTCATAACTTCTATTTTCGTCTTGCTTCCCGTGACACCGAGTGACACTCTGCTAAACTTGAAGTACCAGCAACCTTACAAAGACTGATTCCGCGCAGGCCGGAGTTCTCACTGTCTTCGGTGTTCACATTCTCCCCCCAATGGGCAGTCTTCAGTAAGGATCCATTTAACTGAGCGAGCGCCACACAACACTAATATGCAAGTCCAGAATAATAAACGAGATACACTTGGATTCACAAAGAGAGAAAGCGCTCTCTAAAACGTAACTAATAGTAAAAATGCAACACTATTGCGGCAAGTACTCCAACTAAAGAAACGATGAAAATCCTCGATCACACAATGATCCCCAATGGATCTGATAGTCCACTAAATAACGGTCCTACAACGGTCCATCACTAGGCGAGCCACTGACTACAGTTGGCTATAGTCCAAACACTTTCGATATGATAACACAACACTAACGAACGAACGCGAGTAACGAATATAAATCAAGGAGGGAATTTGGTTCGACGATCACAAACCCAAGGAGTGCAGGGATTATTCTGCCCTGAAACTACACCACTCCTGCGCGAGTAACACTAGTAGGCGGTACGTAATGCGGCACGTAAATCTCTATTTAGATACCAATATAAATGAGAGTTGTCATAGTTTGTCCGGCCTACTCTCTGTTGTCTCGAACTCTACAGCATATACTTTGCCTCTGGAACATCGATATTATGAATGGGAAGGTTGTTTTCTATATTCCGTTGCAATGAAATCACCAGAAAGTTGCCTTTGGCAAGGGAATTCCCTTCCTGACTTGCAAATCTATTTATAGTTCAAGGGATTCCAACACATCGTACGCTGCCATCTGGTGGCGCCAGTTGGTACCTGTACTCTCCCTGTTTGAGTTTCAACCAGAATAGTCCAATAGAACTGATTCTTGCTGTGTTCCCAAACATCGCCACCAACTACACCAGTTGTAATTGGTTGTCCGAGAGAGCGATTTTTGCCCCACGAAATGATGCCGTCAGACACCTCAACAACACGCTACGCTCCTTCAACGTCTTCCTACACAAGAGAAGCTGTACACGTCCACTGACACTGTACCCGACATCGATCAAACCGTTCACTATCCATTTGAATTCCTCAATTCACTCCAACCAAGTGGCATGCCCCCCACATGACCTCAAATTGAAAGTTGGCTGCCAAATAATGCTCCTCCGCAACCTCGATGCCCCAAGATTGTGCAACGGGACACGCCTCATCATTTCAAGGCTTCTAAGCAACATCATTCAAGCTACCATTGCCATCAGCGAATATGCAGGATCAACAGTCTTAATCCCCCGGATACCGCTCATTCCAAGTGACTGTCCATTTCAGTTCAGGCGATTCCAATTTTCCGTGACACCCCCTTTCGCTGTGACAGTGAATAAAGCCCAAGGTCAGACACTAAAAGTCGTTGGACTATCGTTATCCACACCATGCTTCTCCCACGGACAGCTTTATGTAGCATGCTCCAGAGTTGGCCAATCGTCTGCCCTGTACTATCACGCAAACGAAACTAAGACAATAAACATAGTTTATCCAGAGGTACTTCAATAGCAAGAAACGCTACATCGACACCACACAGGTAAACTGCTGGCACGCCCAAACCTGTCACCGACGGGTATCATGCTAGTAGTCTATATACGATTATACGACTCGAAATGTCTTAGTCCTTTCCGCTAGCCTCCAACATGCACAGCTTGTGCACTGGTCTACGGAAAATCATGTTTCCTTTCGTCTTCACCTCTACTACACCTACTTGGCCGTCATCCCCTGGGAAAGTTTGAGTGACCCTTGCGAGTGGCCATTGGCCTCTAGGCGTATCGTCATCCGCGATCATAACAAGATCTCCTACTGCAACGTTCTCCTGCTTCTGTCTCCATTTCGATCTCTGCTGCAATGTTGGAACGTATTCCTTCAGCCATCGCTTCCAAAAGTGTTCTGCTAGAAGCTGGCAACGCTTCCACTGCATGCGGTGGTACTTATCCTCCTTGACGAAAGTACCAGGCGGAAGTGAGATAGCTGGTTTCTGAAGCAAGAAGTGACTCGGCGTGAGTACTTCGTCGTCCTTCGGATCATCGCTAACTTTGCAGAGGGGCCTGCAATTTAGGATTCTCTATGCCTCTACGAAAGTTGTTGTCAGTACTTCATCGGACACCAATGCTTGTCCAAGAAGAGCTTTCAAGGTTAGCTTGACAGACTTGACAAGCCTCTCCCAAATCCCTGACATATGAGATGCTGATGGCGGTTGGAAATGCCAACGAATCCCGCTCTGGGCTAGTTCGTCGTCAACGTGCTGTTCATTCAACTTCTCTCAGCTCCCTCTCACCGCCTGTAAAGTTCGTCCCGTTATCAGACCAGATGTCCTGAGGGTCCCCTCGTCTTTCAAGGAATCTTCTTAGTGCGTTGATGAAAGAGCTGGCATCTAACGACTCTACCACTTCCAGGTGAATGGCTCGAACATTGAGACAAGTAAAGATGGCTCCCCAACGCTTCAGCTCTGAATGTCCTCTCTTCACGGTGAGGGGCCCAAAGTAATCCAGTCCGGTACGGGTGAAAGGCGGTTCGTAGGCGATTAATCTCATCGAAGGAAGATCTGCCATCATCTGGCTTAACCTGCTTGCTAAGCGACGTCTGCAACCAATGCAGGAGCGTATGATCTTCTTGACCGATGAGGTGAGTACCTCCAGGGATAATCATTGGGAATCTTGCATCGTAGGAAGTTGGGGCTCTTGAAAATCGCCCGCCAACACATATGACTTCTTCCACGAATACTGGATTCAGCGACCAAAACCGACTTGACTGCTTCACCTTCCCTTTGCTCTTGAGGTCTTCGATTTCTTCTGCGTAGACTTGTCTCTGGGTGTACTTAACGGTCGCAACAACTGCTCTCTCCAGGTCCAGTTCTGGCTTGTCCACCTTTCTGATGATGTCCGCAAACTTCAGCAAAATGGCAACCTTTCTCTGGAGACCAATCCACGAGGAGTGATAACTGATCATTTTATCCAATGAGTAAGAAGACGCTAGTAGCAATCCAACGATCTTCTCCTCACGGACTTCCGGAACATTTTCTCCCAGTCCGTTTACCTCCGTAACTGGCCACATCTCCTCTTGACTGTCTGAGAAACTGCGGTCCCTGGAACCATCTGCTGTTCTTCTTGAACGATTCTACAGACTGTCCCCTAGATATGTCATCCGCTGGGTTCTCTTTTCCCGGGACGAGTCGCCATTGTGCTGGTTTGCTTGTATCTCGAATTTCTGTAACTCTACTGGCCACATACGTTTTAAATCGTTGACTCTCATTGCAGATGTATTGGAGTGTAATCCTCGAGTCGGTCCAAAATACGGAGCGGTCGATCTTCAGTTCAAACTCTCTGTAATTGCGAATAGCATGTATAACATATAACTTCAACGAATATTGACCCCTTAAAGAAACACTCCTTATTAAGGCCTTATTGGATCCTTCATTCAATCGTAATCGATACATCAATGGTGATCTGCATGACGTTAATCCTTGCGTTACGGCGGTCCAGTAACATCATATGGCGATCAGGTGTTAGGCGGTTAAATCCGTAAGATAATTGCTAAAATAAGCTGTTGTACGAACTAGCTAAAAGATATGAATCTAAGAAATCGACAATAAATGAGATAAATCGGGAACCGGAATTACACTTACAAAGCTGGGGACTCTAAGTTTCTCCAAAAAGGCAATATCTAAATCTTGCTAATAAAATGGTGTTGTAAATGATGTAGCTTAGACATTTCAATTAACATCTTGTCTTCTCTGCTTCTGATACCTCAATGAACCCAAAGGAGCGGGACCATGCCGTGGCCGCCCACAAAAGGAACCAAATTCTTTCCTAGGAATTTCCTGTTAATTATACATTTGTTTCTTAAAGTACCAGTCACCAGAGTACGTCCAAGCTATAGGCCTATCATTGCTAATTAATTTTCCCTGAAATGTCCTGTTTGAGACCATCGTAAAGTTTGACATGCATGACTCCAGTGAGATGCTCAGAATCTCAGGTCACTTGGTTCAAATTAGATTTTGGCTGTAGCATTCCGGCCCCATAAATGCGTCCTAATCTAGCATTTACCTATTAATATTATTGAAATCTAAGTGAGACAAATCCTAAATAATTCTACATAAAATGCTATCATATTCATAATGAATAGTATCCAGAAGTATTAAGGTAGCAGGAAGGGTTGGGCGTTTGTGGTTTCTGAGTCTGAGGGGGTTGGTGTCTGTTGACTGTGCTTTAAGAGAGACTAGGCATGGCGCCAGTCTCTCTTAAAGCACAGTCAACAGGCATTTGGTCTCAGTATTTGGGTTTTGATTGCCATGACTGTACCCCTGTAAAAGTCAGAGGAGGAGAAGTTTGGAATGATGAAAGCATTGAAGAAGAAGAAATGTTATTATTGAGGAAAGCAGAATTTATTATGAGACTAGAAGGCAGTGTCCTGACTTGATTATTTTGAAAATGGCGGTCTGAACACATTAAAAGGTGGAACATGGCATTTTATCGACTTTGAAGTGTTCCGCAGTTAAAGGAGACTATAGGCAGCAGCTAGGTAGGCAAGATAAAGTCATACAAATTTGCCAATAGGGGTCAGTCATATCTCTAGGCATGGCGCCAGTCTCTCTTAAAGCACAGTCAACAGGCATTTGGTCTTAGTATTTGGGTAAGTACAGAATCAAGGCAGCTCAGAGAGCAATGATTGAACGATGCTGTGGACAAGTCCAAGGATACTGCATGAGTCACGACCAACTTCTCATCAGAAAGCGTCACCACCAGCATATTCAATGTTCAGTTCCAACCTGTACCAGTCCAATGCACGCCTGTCATGGTCAGCAGTGGTCAGCTTAGCGCGATATGGAACATTCTTCCGAAACTCAAGCGAGGGAAGTCTGCTCATTAGCATATCTCGCGCACTGCTCCTTCTTGTCAAACATCGTAGTGAAATCGTGGTACAGTGGGGCGTCCTCGAGGATTGCAGCTGGTCGGACAGACGTGAGGTGGAATATGGGCGGCTGCACTTCTCCGTTGATGTGCGATGGCAGATAGCACAGTTGTTGCATTGCATGACAGCTGAAAGTGAATGTGATATCATAGAACTGAGGCGTTTGCAATGAGACTATAGGTGAAGTAGAAGCAAGGAGTGAAATGGGCCATCTTCCAGTGACTAATATACAGAGTAAGGGCACTGGGTGTTGTTAGATTCAGCATTGAATGTATTCCTCGTACAAGCGTGAATAGTGTGGACATACAGTGAGAGGTGAGAGACCCCTATTGACTACTTCTTGTAACTTTATCTTGGATATTATATTAGTATTGAACTTCTAGCCATGGAATATGAAGAAATTGAAGTTGTAGGCATGGAATATGAAAATTGAAGAGTGCTCTGTGGATGTGTGCCTGTAATGTCAATGAAAGTATGATGAGGTGATGACGATAGTGGAATGACCAAATATTGGAAAGAGATCTATTCCAAGAAGAACATATGTCCTATTTTGACTGGCTGGCGCATTTTAGAATCAGCAGTGAGCACTGTGTGTAACATGGTGGAGGTAGCGGAGATAATAACTGTGTCGAAAGTATTGTTATAGGGCCTTCCCTAGGCCCATGGGGTTAAATTTACAATCCACGATTGAAAAGACGTAGTTTGATCGCATTCAACTATAAATCCATTGAACAGTTGTGTTCCTTTAGTCAACCGATGACCTTTTGTTGGGCCATGATCGGGGATTGTAAACTGTAAATGTATTATGGACTGGGAGACGGGGGGAAACACAAGTGAAACTGAAATAGACCAAAACAAGTGATTTTGGGGCTTTGGTTTAGACGCATGCCCCACATGCGCCATGCCCATGCGGGATTATACGGTTCATGTGAACTTGTTGACATCCACATGATCTGTTAGTGCTGTTATTGGTCATGGTACATGGTAGGCCTAATCATCATGGCTATATGTTTCAGGAAAAGCTCGGAGTAAAATGAACTGCCGATGAATAATAATGATGTTGTTCATGTTTACCATGTTTACTAGTACATAGCCATAGGGTATGCACTGGCCAGAGCACTTTCTGCACGTCGTCATGGTCATGTACGTGATACCTTGCATATTTTGTTTTTTGAATGCGCATGCTTTTTGGGCAAAATCACTTGTACCAACACTAATGAATAATGTCTTCTTATCCCTATGACTCCATACACAGTGAGGGCATTGTCCCATTCCCATCAGATGGTAACTTATTGTACCGTATTAGGGTGGAAGTTGGGGAGCAGATACCTACCGTTGCACGCCTGTCATAATCAGCAGTGATGAGCTTAGCGCGATATGGAACATTCTTCAGAAACTCAAGCGAGGGAAGTCTGCTCATTAGCATATCTCGCGCACTGCTCCTTCTTGTCAAACATCGTAGTGAAATCGTAATGGAAAACGTCTGGCTTTGCGCCAGACGTTCAGACTAATAAGTGAAGAACTAATAGGTAAAGAACTTCTACTTGCGCGAGACTGCTCTGATAAAATTATCATTGCAGAGACTCCGGTGACGTACACATATATTTTTTACAATCAAAAATGCCCTCAAAAGACTACATGGAATGATTATTTTATTGATATTTCCTACTATATACCTTCCAATTATCACTTTATACAAATAGATCGGCGTTAGGTCGCATGCTTTTCTTTCCTCGTGACACTATAAAGCAAAATAGTTGCAACCCCGTAAATGCGCTATAAGTCCAATAATAAGTGACAGTGACCCGTTATAAATGTTTCGCCAGCTTCGCTTTTTTGCCGCTATGCGGCGCGTTGGGCCCTTGCGTCAAGCCTAAAACATAGGCCTACATGCATACCATAAAACATATCATGGGTGATTGTATGTCGACCAGGCTGCACGCATCAAACCATTCAATGCCAAAATAAACACATTTGGCTATGCTCATTAGATATATGTCACATCAGTTCATTTAGACACCAGCAGACGACTCAAGTAAACAAAACTTGCTAATAGGTCTCGTCAGCTGATTGTGTTGCGTTTTGACTTTGGCTGACCTTACCTGACCATCTTTTGCAGGATAAGTTTCTATGACTCGTCCCAGAGACCAGGAATTCCTGGGGGGGTTGTCATCAACAATCAGAACCAGGTCGTCTGGGCTCAGGTTTTGGCTAGCATGGCACTTCTGACGTTCTTGTAACGCAGTCAGGTACTCCTTCCTCCATCTATGCCAAAACACGTCTGCAAGGTATTGAACTTGCCTCCATTATCGTCTGTATAGGTCTGTCTCGTCAAATAGTCCAGGTGGTAGACACGATCCTGGCCACAAGAGCAGCAAGTGGTTTTGTGTCATGGGTTCTAAGTCATCAGGGTCATCTGACAGTTTTGTCAAGGGTCGTCCATTTATTATGGCTTTAACTAGACACATCATGGTATGAAGCGTATCGTCAGTCAAGTTCTGAAGCTTCATAATCCCGTCCAAGACCTTTCTAACCGACCTGATCAGTCGTTCCCATACACCTCCCATGTGGGAAGCTGCTGGAGGATTGAACTTCCATATGATCTCCCTCTGCCGCATATATTCATCTATTTGTTGAAGATTCCAGGCCTTTATGGCATCCTTCAACTCTTTCTGGGCACCAACGAAATTAGTACCATTATCGGAATGGATCTTGATTGGTGTACCTCGTCTGCTTATGAATCTCTGCAAGGCATTGATGAAGGAGTCTGTTGTTAGATTCTCCGCCACTTCAATGGGTGATTTTACAATCCAGTGTGTGTTAGGTGTTGGGTGTTAGTGTTACTGATCTGTAACAGATCTGTTAACAGATTCGCTAATCTGGGCTCCTCAAACGGTGCTCAGATTCAACAGGCTGTTAACAAGGTGTTAACACGGTGTTAACAGGGTGTTGAGAAAAAAGTTTTTTTTAGATTACCTGGTAATCATTCAATGAAACTGCATGTGTACAAATCACTGCTACTGTGGCATCACAACTTTTTCCATTGTGACCACAAAAATAAGCATTTCCTGCATGGTCCGGCCTTTGAATGCGAATGATGACCCCATCAATAGACATAATCACAAGTCTAACGCGACCCTCAACATCCTCAAGATCCTGAGCAAGTTCATCGAATTCATCTGGTCCTGGTAGAGATATGTGCTGCGGGGCGATGTCCATGAAGAATGATACAACCTGTCGAATATCGGCAAATGATGTGGAGGTTGCACGACCAAATGCAAATCCGACCAGCCTGTAGTACCCCCCAGACGACACATAATGCAAAAATGTCTCTATCATTTTTCTGGATACGTCATGGCGAGCCTGTCCTTGGTCTCTCCAGGCATGAAATTCATCCGCCAGCTCCTCCACTTGGGGCTCTGTTAGCCTCATGTGTTTCTCTGTAGGCTATGTGCTGGTAGCTGCTGTCCTCACATGATTTTCTTCCCTGTTGATGGCTATGGCTTAGAGAAATGGCTCGAACATCATTTTGACAAGGAAAGCAAATTTCTTCACTTCTAAAGAAAATGGCCGCTAACAGAACACCGAGTTGTGAAATCATGACGGTGTTACACCTCCTTAACCTCTAGAGGTTAGTGTTGAAAGATTTTCCTAAAGTTTGTATTGGTCAAGTAAAGTGAAAGGTACTTATCTATATTGAAACATAGTGATTCTCTAAAAACATTAAATGAGAGATAATGAAATTATCTTAAGAAATATTGAATTAGAAGAAAAACTCGCTTAACAGATTTCAGGTTGCTGAGATTAAGTCAACACCTCATGTTACATATCTGTAAGGTGTTCGTGTTAGTGTGACAGCTCTGTTGAAATTTTGCTATTTTCAACAGATCTGTCACACTAACATGACACTAACACTAGTGTGACACCGGTGTTTGTATCAATTTCAGAACCCAGTGTTAGTGTAACAGATCTGTTACAGATCTGTTACACTAACACATCAACACCTAACACACACTGGATTGTGAAATCACCCAATGTGAATGGCCCTGGTAGTGAGGCAGGTGAAGATGCAGCTGTATCGTTTTATCAAACTTCGACCTCGTTTGGCATGGTATGGCCCAAAGTAGTCCAGTCCCACATGACTGAACGCTGCTCTTGGAGACGCTACTCGATCAGTCGGTAGATCCGCCATCTGCTGGGTCATTGGTTGAGCATTCCTCTTCCGACAACGCATGCATTTGGTGATGTTTCTTCTAACTGCAATCCTGGCCTTGACTATCCAAAACTTCTGTCTGACTTCTGTCAGCACCCTTTCTGACCCGGAGTGGCCAGTCAAGTGGTGATAGTGTCTAACTATCAGGTCCACCACGTGGTGCTTCTTTGGCAGTATGACCTGGTACTTCGTCTGATCAGGCAGGTTAGAGTTTCTGAGGCGACCACTCACCACCATTTGCATCCAATATGGGATTCAGCTTCCTCAGTACACTGCGCTTTGACTGGACATCGTCAAATGCTTCTCTTTGCACGAATTTCAGGACCTCCCGCTCGGTTTCTCGCAATTCACTCACCGTGAGGCTATCACGGGGAGAGGCTGGGGTTGCCTGATCATCTTTGTCCTTGAGTCTCTTGCGTAGCAGCTTCTTCAAACGCATCCACGCCACTCCTTTCTTTAGCCTGTACCAGCAGGAATAGTGTTTTACCATCCTGCCGATAGGATCGTTAGGGTTCTCTCTGGAAGCATGGTAGACCTTCACCTCAGCTTTGACCTCTTCCATCCCTTTGGCCTGGCTCTCTTCAATTATGTCGGGTTGTTTTGGCCAGTCGGCTTCTGGCTTCTTGAGGAACTCTGGTCCCTGCACCCACCTGTCGCTGGTAATCAACTCCTCAGCTGTCATACCCCTGGATACATCATCAGCGGGATTCTGATCAGTGGGTACATGCCTCCATTGAGTGGACACAGTACTCTTATGAATTTTAGCCACCCTATTGGCTACAAAGGTCTGGTATCTCTTTGACTCGTTCTTGATGTAAAACAGCACAATCATGCTGTCTGTCCAAAATACCGACTCTGATATTGGGATTTCAAGTTCGCTGCGCAGGAGTTTATCAGGTTTCACAGCTTCGAAGGCAGCAGTCAGCTCCAGCCTTGGAATGGTAGTGGTCTTCAATCAAGGGAGCCAACTTTGCTTTGCTCATAACTAATGGGGCATCTTTTACTAGAGAGATTATTCACGCTCTGAGTTCCAAAGTAGCTCACGTCATTCAACGCAACATCACAAGCAAATACCGATCAGCCAACAGGTTTAAAGTTTCTGCGAACACCTCTCTATTGCGGACACCTTGGCCCAGTCCCATGGGTGTCCGCAATAGAGAGGTTGTACTGTATATTCCTCCATAATGTGTCTTCGGATCCCACCACGGCTCATGTGGAATTCGTCCAAAAGGTTTATTGAAATCTCAAAAAAAAAAAAATTTCTCTAAACGCCTGCCCGGTTTTTGCTTGATTATTCGGGATTATATCCATTTTAGGCCAGAGCCCTCTATTAAAACCTGTGTACATTACGTGTACATTGTTGTGCATAAGTTTTGGTAAAAAAGTACACCTTGGACCAATCAATCTGCACAAAATTTTATATGTGTCAAGAAGAACCCTTTGCCAATAGCATAATAAAGTTTAAAAACATTCCTTAACCGATTGCCTGAGAAAAAAAGATTTCCGTACACCATAGCCATCAAAACGTCACTGGCGCATTGATATGGCCCTGTCAAAATACAAGTTCTAAACTGACCAGTGAGACCACATTTTCTTGAATATATCATCAAAAAGCATATTTCTGTGATGGCCTGACTCTGTAGATTAAGAATCAACCACAGATTGAGAATTAATTCCACTTTGGTCCATCCCAGCCATGTATTTACCACAACTTGACATTTGGATAAGCTCTATGTGACTGTGCCACACTTCCGGTCGTGGATGAATACATGTCTCTGCCCAAACGCCTGCCCGGTTTTTGCTTGATTATTCGGGATTATATCCGTCTTTTGGATATTGTTACTAAAGTCTCAAAAATCAAAACACATTTGTCTAGGGGGGACCCCCCTCCCCCCCCGAACCCCCCAGAAATTGAAATTTGATTAAAAAACGGTGAGAATAATCGTGTGGTTCTCTCTCGGCGCTCAGAATTGTCGAGTTGCCTCATTCGCGCGTTTATCTCTTTTGGGTGACCTTTGGTGACCTTTTAAGCCATCTGAACCGAATCCATGGACATGAGAAACATTGTTTACATTCGATACGTGTACACGTAAACTATAGTAATGCTTTTCTGCTGCGCACTTATGAAAAGCAGCATGTTTTGTATTTTACCACCAACAGTTTTGAGAAGTAGTGATAGTGATGATTTGAGAATAATTTTCGAAACTTGTTTTCCTTTTCCACATTGTTGCATATTTTTGTGGTAAGCAGTTCTGTATGTTGTCAGTGCTTATGTAGCTTTAAAGAATTTCCATGGATTCATCTGCTTTGCAACCCATAACCAAAGTTCGTAGAACAATTTGGATTTCCTGTTGCCTATTATATCTAGCACTGAAGTAGCACCTGTACGATGTCGGACAATTCATGCAGAGTTTCTGAAACTGGGGGAACTGTTCAACTGTGTGACAGTGGATTGCAGTGCTTGAAGGGAAAAGTCACCAAGTTTGGTCAAGGAAAGCTGTGGTGAGCTGATTTTTGGCTCACCTCGTGGGCCTATGCAATGACGTGGCGTCTGTCATCATCGTTGCGACTGATGGCGTATGTTAACGTGGCACGTTTCGTAACCGCTTGAGGTCTGGACTTTAAACTTGGTATACGTGTACCCTCGAGGCCTTGGGCAATTCACACCAAATTTTGTTCTAACATTTTGCTTGGTTTTGGCGACCAGGGGATGAAATGCAAAAACGTAAAACATGCAATAGGACCCGTGATTTTGGTCTGATTTTCATGAAATGTTTTTTGTAGATACTCCTTGCAAGGATACATCATATATCATACAGGTTTTTGACTTTTCAAGGTCACAGAGGTCAAAGGTCACAGAGGTCACAGCATAACATTGGCAGCAAGGCTGAGTGCGTGCTATATGGAATGTTGAAGAGTTTTCTAATGCACTTTCTCCAGGTAGTTGAGAATCTTTTCAGAGATCTGGCGGAGAAGACCATAAAACGCGACCATATAAACTCATAACATAGGTTTTAAATATCCGATACTTGACCTCCATATCACAATGCCCAAAGGTACTAATTATTGCGTTTGTTTTAGGGCACATAGACATAGCCTCAGTAATCACGACATGTTCAACATTAGGACCAATAATGTGTCCTTAATGATTCGCCCTATCCTCAGCCTCAAGCCGTTTGTTGCGCCACTGTATGAATATATCCAGTCTTTCTGTGCTAAAGAGTAGAAAGTGAGTTTTTATAACATTGAACAGGAGTCTGTATTCTTCCGAGAATTCGTCGCATATCCTCAACATATTGCTAAGACCGTGTCGTGTCGGACATATCCAGAAGTATTAAGGTAGCAGGAAGGGTTTGGCGTTTGTGGTTTCTGAGTCTGAGGGGGTTGGTGTCTGTTGACTGTGCTTTAAGAGAGACTAGGCATGGCACCAGTCTGTCTTAAAGCACAGTCAACAGGCATTTGGTCTCAGTATTTGGGTAAGTACAGAATCAAGCCAGCTCAGAGAGCAATGATTGAACGATGCTGTGGACAAGTCCAAGGATACTGCATCAGTCACAACCAACTTCTCATCAGAAAGCGTCACCACCAGCATATTCAATGTTCAGTTCCAACCTGTATCAGTCCAATGCATGCCTGTCATGGTCAGCAGTGGTATGCTTAGCGCGATATGGAACATTCTTCCGAAACTCAAGTGAGGGAAGTCTGCTCATTAGCATATCTCGCGCACTGTTCCTTCTTGTCAAACATCGTAGTGAAATCGTAATGGAAAACGTCTGGCTTTGCGCCAGACATTGAGACCAATAAGTGAAGAACTAATAGGTAAAAAACTTCTACTTGCGCGAGACTGCTGTGATAAAATTATCATTGCAGAGACTCCGGTGACGTACACATATATTTTTTACAATAAAATATGCCCTCAAAAGACGACATGGAATGATTATTTTATTGATATTTCCTACTATATACCTTCCAATTATCACTTTATACAAATAGATCGGCGTCAGGTCGCATGCTTTTCTTTCCTGGTGACACTATAAAACAAAATAGTTGCAACCCCGTAAATGCGCTATAAGTCCAATAATAAGTGACGGTGACCCGTTATAAATGTTTCGCCAACTTCGCTTTTTGCCGCTACGCGGCGCTTTGGGCCCTTGCGTCAAGACAACGTCATCTTCATACGCCAGGGCACCCAGAAATAATTGTCCAATATAACATCCGGACCCGTTTAAGCTCTGTAACATTTTCTCCGTATATATACACTGTTAGAAAAACCTCCTGTAATTTTACAGAAAAGTGCCTGCAGCAGAGTCTCTTGAACGATTCTGTATTTTTACAACTAGTCTGTAAATTACTAAAGTTATATCATCTGTAATTATATTTTACAGATATCTGTAAATTGGTTATAGGAACACCACTTTTAAATTTACAGATATCTGTAAAGATACAGAAAGGTGCCAGAGACTCTGCTACAGGCAAATTTCTGTAGATTTGCAGATTTCATTCATATTATAATCAATTTACAGTTATCACAAATTCTGTAAAAAAACAGAATAGTTCTCAACACTCTCCTGCAGGCAAATGAAGATAAAACGGAATAGTACATAGATGTACTTAGAAAAGACAAATATGAAAAATAATTCTTCATTTTAGACATTTATTCAACAAATTATCAACATATTCACATGGTATGCAGTTGACAGAGGAACCAATTTATGACCTTTCATGACCACTTTTTACCCTAAATTTATGACCTACGCCGACATGTAACCATTTTGTCTATTCCGTTTAAGCCAATAGTTAGTATATTCCCAACATCTTCCTGGTCCAAACACTCGTCATCTACATAGTTCCCCCACAAACATGAGGAACTATAACAAAAACATCCTCTCAGAATTAAAACTGAAAAAACCAAATATCACCAGCTATTAAATACGTTTTGCTAGCTGTCAAATTTACATCCAAGCACTCTGTCAACACGGGCAATGCACTGTTTATGTGCTTTCAATAGCACTGTTTACATAGTGGCTGACTTTTACAAGAAAGGAGGTTTGAAGTTTTGATTAAAACAACACAAAAGCTTTTCTATTGTATCATTTTTCTTTGAGAAGAGCAAGAACTATATGATTCATGACCTTTATGACCATTCTAGACAGATATTGGTAATTTTATGGACTTCTCAGGCCCTAAATGACTGGGGGTCCAATACCTGACTTTTTAAGAACTTTTAAGGATCCGCAAACACCATGGATATAGAAACTTTATCGTCATTCGAGCCATGGTGAACGCTGCACGCTTTGCCAGTCGTGTGGGGTGCATCGATTGGTGCACAGAGCAAAGATACCAACTCAAACTGGCTAGCGAGACTAAATTACAACTGAGTGAGAAATCTATATTTCCCTATAATGATATACTAATACAACACTTGAACTTGTAAATGCCATAAATGCCCGGCATAAACGTCAACATTGTGGAGGCCAAATCAACAATAATCAAAGATTATTTTCCAATTTCAGGATTCCCACACTGGAAGTCCCAAATAAGAACCTAAATCTTAAAATTACAACTGAGTAAAAAAATCTAAATTTCCCTTATGATATACTAGTACAACAATTGAACTTGGAAATGCCTTTCTGGGCATAAACGTCAACATTGGGAAGGCCCAATCAAAGATTATTTTACAATTTCAGGATTCCCACACTGGAAAGTCCCAAATAAGAACTTAAATCTTAAAATCACAACTGAGTAAAAAATATAAATTTCCCTTATGATATACTAGTACAACACTTGAACTTGAAAATGCCTTTCTGGGCATAAACGTCAACATTGGGAAGGCCCAATCAAACATTATTTTACAATTTCAGATTTCCTACACTGGAGGTAGGGAACTTAAATCGTAATTACAACTGAGTGAGACATCTGAACTTCGATAATAATATTCATACAACACAACAGAGGGTTTTTGCAGCAGAAAGGTCACAAAAAAGATAATACAATGAGACTTGTGCACCATTGTAGCCTGTACAATAAGGAACAACTTGGTGAAAAATTCTGATTAGAAAATTTTGCTTTGTGTTTTTTGTATCGTGTACATTTCTCTGTACTTCAATGTACTACTAATGTGGGGCTCCAATTGGTTTTTCGAACTTAGTTTTTGACACTAAACCAATGTTGAATTCATATTTATTTTCCATGAAGCCAGGGACTGCATGGAACTACTCTATAAACACAGCAGATTAAAATACAACATGGCGTTATTGGTATTTTGATTTGCTCAAATTTGTCATATTTCAGTGTTTCCGATTAATGTCCAACCTAAAGGAGTAAAATACCTTATTATAAATTTTACAAATATTGACCCCATACACCGGTAATTGTTTCAGTCCCAGGCTCATGGATAACTTAGTGAAATTAGCTTTCAACATTGTTGTAGGGTCAAAAACTGAGACTGAAAAAACTACATGAAGCCCTGTATTAGTAGTACATTGAAATACAGGGAAATGTACATGATATAAAAAAACTCAAGTAAAACAAAATTTTCAAATCAGATTTTTTTCACCAAGTTGTTCCTTATTGTACAGGCTACAATGATGCATAGGTCTCATTGTATTATCTTTTTTTCTGACTTTTCTGCTGTTAAAACCCACTGTGGCACTTCAACTTGTACATATGCTATAAACGTCAACATTTGGAAGGTAATTTAGGACTCCAATACTGGAAGTCCAAAATAAGAACTTAGATCTTGATTACAACCGGGTGAGATACCCAAATTTCCCTACTCTGTAATGATGTTCATACAACACTTGAACCTGTACATATGTCATAAACGTCAAGGATTCCTATACCGAAAGTCCAAAATAAGAACTTATCTTAAAATTACAAGTTTCCCTGATGATATTCATACCCCGATTCATACACTTGAACTTGTACAGATGCCATAAACATCAACATTTGGAAGGCCAACCAGGATTCCAACATGTATACTGGAAGTCCGAAATAAGAACTTAGATCTTGATTACAACTGAGTGGGAAATCTAAATCATTTCAATTTAACACTTGAAACTGTTGAGACGCCTACATTGGGAACGGCCAATACTTGACTTGACAAACTCAGAAATGAAGCACCTCTCGCGGACAAAGATAGAACAACTCGACCTATTTTTCAGCGGTTCTGACGCACGCGCAGCAGCGAAACCGGTGAAAAAATGTCGAGTTGTTTTATCTTTGTCCGCGAGAGGCGCTGCATTTCTGAGGTTGGCAAGTCAAGTATTGACAGTCCTTCTGCTTGCACAATTCTTGCATCTACATTGGGCATCCCCAATCGGACTCAAAGTCCCGAATTCCATTAAACAAACTGACAATCCTTGGATGAATTGGCGACTTCTTGGCATGCTTCTTCCGTTTTGTGTTCGTATTATCAGGATTGATTCCGACAAGTTCCCTGAAAAAATCAACAGACTGTTGTCGTCAGCTTAAAAGGTCACAACATCCACTGGTTGTTCGTCCCCTGCATATGAATCAGGGAATATCCTTTCAGCATCATTAAGAGTAGAGCCGAGTAGAAAACACCCAACTTACTGGGTAATAAAATGACAAAGGAACAGCAGGAATATCAAGTTGTTTTTAGCTCAGCTCAGCCGAGCTTGTCAAATAAGTTGTTCAGTGGCGTCAGTCTGTCCATCCATCCATCCATCCATCCATCCATCCATCCGTCCATCCGTTAAACCCATGGTGCACATTTTGTAACAGTAAGACCTAGAGACTTCAATTTTGCATTTCTGGATACTTCTGGTCAAACTCTACTTTCAAAACAAAATTTGTCGCCATTCGACCTATTTCCTGCGAGCGAGAGTGCATGAAGGAAACTGGCCTATATCGGCCTAGGAGCAGCAGAATTAGTCGAAATATGCTCTAATATTAAGATAAAATTCTTGAAAATCTATTTTATTGAGAAAAAGTTCAAAATTTTAACAGGAGAGGGCGCTACCTGCCTTTTAATTATTTCTGCCGATTCAAATTCCCGCCCGATGACGTCAGCCATCAATGAAGTCTCCTATTTGCCAGGTCTCAAAACATGGCAGCTACACAACAAAAGCAGTAGCTCCAGGAATAATCACTGTTCACTTCGGCTTCGTAATCGATTGTACCCCCACTTTATTGTGTTTTGTGTGGTGTTCTTATTCAATCAACGATGTAAGGCCTTATTATGTTGGTTTTAATTGAGAAGGTGCATTATAAGCGGCGTACGAAATACCGAAGCGGAGACAAAATGGGGGCATGTTGTTTACGCCATGTGCAATAATCTTGGAGCTCAATGACACTCAGGTACCCAATTTTCTGCTTAAAAAGTAGTCTGGTAGGCGATATTATCACCAGTTCGTTTCAGTGGTAGTCATTAGCTCTTTAGGGACTACTTTCAGAAATTAGTTCTTGAAAATTTGGTCACATTTCTGTGAAAACGATATCGGAAGTGCATGCTCTGTTCGCGATGACATCGCCGATGTATTTTGAAGTGGAGAATTCCCACAGTATGTGCAGTGAATCGGCATGATTCTGTTCGCCTATTAAGTTTTAGTTCTACGATTCTTTCATGAGTAAAAAGTAGACATTCTAAGCAATACAATAATGTCACTCCCATAAAAATTGATTGGAAATTGAGGGAGCTACGGCATTCTGTTCGGCAACTGGCAGCGCTGAAAAAATACATTGCATACTGTACAATACCAAATGGCACATTTTAAAAAGCGCTCATTGGACAGCGTTGAGAATCACCAGAAATGACGTCATCGCTGGTCTAAATAGAAAACTACGGTGGCGCAGTAGAGCACAAGAAAAGGTTTAGCATCAACTTCGTCATGCAAGCTTCAGCAACAAAACGATTTCTCATGAATGATTTATTTTATCATCATCAGCGTGTTTCCCCTGATAGATAAAAAAATGATTTACAATTTCCATCAAAGTTTTCTATTTTGTGTATAGTTACATGTTATTTAACTGGCAAGGAGCCAAGCAGTTTTGAATATTCGCGGGAAAATACTTCGTACTTGTAATTAACGAGGCTATGACAATGAGTATGCTCATTCATGGCATAAACTTCATGTTTCGGTAAATATTTTCATACGATGATTTCACCCGAATTATGGTCAGGATTGAGGAATGAACAGTGGCATAATTATGTCAACCAAAAACATTGGTACCGTAGTGAACGCAAAAGGATATCAAATACCATGGAGCATGCCATTTTCATGCATAATGAACTAAACACCGGGAAGATATTAATGATATTAACTCAGCTGAGCACCAGGCCCTTGGGCCTCTTGTTTTCATGCTTTATACCACAATTGTCCAATATTTGGCGTGCATACTTCGTATCAAGACCATACAAATGTGAAAGAAGTTCTCAATATTATTTTATCAAATTACCATAGAAGGAAAACATCCTCAATGAACAAAGTCACACCAGCTCACCTCTGAATGAATTCCAGTGTAATTTCAGCTCCTCCAGGGTACTGAATATACAGGACATAAAATGATGCGAAGACGACAACCAAAGCTTCAAAGAATGTTTTCAGCTGATCATTCACAATTTCGTTTTCGACAACGAGGTAGAACAGGAACCTTCCACTGAAGATATCACGGGGATCACCTTGAAAAGGAATTAAAGAAATTGGTGCTATTTTTATGAATGGAACACATACTTGGCTCTAGCTCTGCTGAGTCATATCTAGACTAGCAACCCGGTTGGCATCATCGAAAATCCAGAGTCAGTCCTATCCTCCTTCCCTCGCGCACGTTGCTGACCCTGGCATGCCTGGAGTAACCCGAAGGTTATTCGTGGGATGAGGCGGACAAATCTACTATGCCCAATCAAAACAGTTCTTACATATTTTCCTTGGAACTCAGTTACTATGGAAAACAAAAGCATTTTGTAAAACTCGCTTTTATTGGCTGATATAGGAAAAAACTTGGGACGCAGCTGCGGAATTCCCTGTAATTGCACTAGCTTGAGATGAGCATTCCTCCTCCCCTCGCAATCGGAGAAAAACCTCGAGAAATATCTCAAAAGAACCATATAAGTGTCAATTGAGACAAGCAATGTACAGAATATGACTTATTGAGCAAAGGGAGCAGTTTACAGTATATTCACTTGAAATGTGGTTGAGGCAACAAATGGTACATGTACACATTTTATCATTAAACCGCGTGGGTGTTGTGATTTTAAGAGAACAGCCGGTAATCCCGCTGGAAGCTTGCGGGTCTATTCAGGGCACAAGCTCGATCGTTAGTGCCAAGTGTTGGCCTTAGTTCCGGATGCCCAGTCTGGGTCTTTGCTCCGTCTGCCGTTCGGCAAAGCGAGCAGAATTCACCACAGCTCAAATCACGACAACCACAACACTTTTTTTGAGCCAATGAAAAGGCTGGCTATTCAAGGAGCGGTATTTGATTTTCTCAACGGCATAGCCGGCACTATACCAGAGTTGTGGTTGCTGTGATTCAAGCCGAGGTGAATGCTCACTTTGCCAGTCTCGTGGGGAACCCAGATTGCCGGACGGAGTGAGGTCACCGACTGGCTTGCGAGTCTATAGTGGATAGTCTATAGTTTATAGTGGATTGTAATAGACTGAGACTATATAAATTTAAATCATGGTTTATCCACACTTATCAATGACTGCAATAAATGGTGTCTGGGGTTTTTCTTCATCTTTTTCGACTGCCTGTCTATTACCAGTGACCTGGAAGTAAAGTAATTCAATATGGCTAATTTTCTTGCTTTACACTTTTTAAAGGAAAATGTCAGAAACCAAATACTAGCAGTGTTGACATTTGCCGGCCAGACCATGGTTGACCTTTTCCATCCAAGTATCCTACACGAATATGGGCTGGTGAACATAATTTTATGACTTTCGCTTACCAGGGGCTGGGTCATAGAAGTTAGGCACAGGATTTTCGCCTGCAGTGTATGGATGGCCTGGTGGAGCAGTTACAGAACACATAGCCTATGTATGTCCTAGGCTGACTATGGAGTCAGACATAACAAATTCAAGAATATCACTTACCCCATAGAAGCGGAAGAGTACACCCTCATCTTCTTCAAAGTAATGCATAAGCATGAGTACCACCGCCTGGCACTGTGGTTGTATATTCTTTGTTGCTTTTACCTCATCCTTCACCAGTGAAATCCAAGTTTTCAGTTTGTCCAATTTCTTCAAACCAGATGCAGGTGATACCAAGGGTATATTTGGTTGTATTTAATTTAGTTAAATTGTCATTATTAATTGTGTTGTTAGCCCTATGTTAGAACCACTGCTAGGCTTGTATTTCTACAACAAGGAACTGGATTAGGCATTCCATGTTGGTATTACGTATGGGGATCGTCGATATAACCACGTTGTTACCACAACATGGGTGACCAAAGTCTTGCCAAACTTCCGGCTGGACTTAGCTTTACCCGTGCGTCACTGGTCAAGTTCCTAGAAGTTGTAGGTGTATGTTGTGGTTCGATACATATGACTAACAGAATGTTGATGATTGCTAGGACTTAAAGCTAGTCTCTCTTAGAAACAACCCCATGACTACAGAATGTTTGGCGTATTCGCCCACTCAATTCTCTGAATTGAGTTCCTTATTTTGGTCATTCATGTCATTAGTAACCTAAAACAAAACACAAAATGATATAAATTCTAGCTTGATTCCTAGTTCTAACAGACAGAGATCAGAGGTCAGGATAGACCAGAGTAGACGAGGTCCACAATAATCTATGTACAACAAGACTGATCCAATAAAGAAGCATATAGACGAATCCTGTTGTCCGGCTGTTTAAAGATCAACCAAACAAGAAGGATGTTGGTTTTACAGGTGAGCTCAGGAATTCCCAAATTCTGAAACCCTTATTGCGGGCAACGAGCGATTCTTCAAATGCCGAATCAATCTTAATCCCCGTTAGATGTTCGAAGTGTACTGAAAGACATTCGTACTTGAAAAGGAATGGGCACTCTTCCATCAGTTCTTTCACCGTTAAGTTCTCACATATATTCTTCCGTTGCAGGAAGTAGGTTTCACTCATCAGGCGGGCGACTTCTTCGGAGTCATATTCAGAACCAAAGCTTTTTAACGTACCCTACTTCTCTTCTTGCGTTTGGATTGTCTCTCCTTCAGGCATCTTTGGCTTCCACTGGTGTTCAATGCAACCATAGCGACCTTTATTGTCATCATCTTGGGCCTTACGTTTGGGTGCCTCTCCTGTTTTTAGTTCACTTTGTCTCTGTAGCCGTCTCTTTTTCTGACCTTCATTGTAGATCTTATTTTCCAACTTTGTAAAGAGCGACTGATACCCATTACCCAGTCTCCTCCCGTCCGTGTTTTTATCCTCTAACGATTCAGGGTACTTCGCGACAATATCCTTCGCAACTCGTTTAATGGTCGCACGTTTCGTACAGCCCAGTGCCATCATGTCACCACCGATTAAACCTATAAGATCGCGTCTCTCACTTGGTGTTGGCCTCATGCCGCGTTTGCAGTTTGTCATTAGTGCCTTTGGGAACTTGCTCCATGGAATGCAGAACTCGGGGGAACAATCTTCTATGTCTGTTTCTGGAACTACATCGACAGCATTGGCAGATACACTGGAAATCGAGGAGGGCAGGCTAAGTGTACTTCTTTCTGCAGCAGTTGTACCACAACCTGGAAAGAGAATAATGATGCCACTTCATAGTTCTAGAATAACACTTGAACAGCCTAGAAGCAGAGTTGGCTAACTCCAAACCTTAAAAATTTCAGTCAAGCCCATTATGGGACAATTTTTGTATACCTTTGTACTTGACAGAGGAGACTAATCCGCAATATCTGATTTCTATGTACAATGTTTTACAGAATAACAACAATAATCATAAAACACCCTGGCAGTTTTTTATATCATCAAATGACTTCAACAAAATGACTTGGACAAAAAATGAATGTGGGTTAGCCCACTCTGCTTCGAAGCGCTTCATTTGTTCATTCATGAAACCAGCTTCACACAAATATGGGAAGGCATGATTTGCGTGACCCCAGTGGATAAGGATGGATTGTATTTCTAAGTAATCAACTTTTGTTGGAGTCAGTACACACCAGTCTGAATCCACAAATAACAGTAAGGGAAGATCTCCATGATAATCTGATTTAAGCTATTTCAATTGACAACAACATTACAACATGTACATGGTTCTTGACTGCTTGCAGGTATAAGCTATGGTATAAATACTAACACTCATTCGCAGCACTTAGGAGTCTCCTTTTCTGTAGGGGCTTTAAGAACTTGAGGTCGCCCTCGGTAGCGTACTGTAGGTCTGATGGCTCATAACAACCAAGTTGATCAAGTTCTAGTTTCACTTTGCCTATCTCATCTTCACCAAAGCTCGGGAACACCTTTGCGAGAAAGCTTTTGAGAGGTTCTGGCGTGGAGGTTCTGCTTCTGTCATCCATTTGCACCGACACTGGCTGCACCGCACTACCACCAGCTTCCAGAACAACATCAGTATCCATCGAATCGATTCTGAAATGACAATTTTACAGCCTCATGAAATACAGTTTACCATTGCATTACATTTCTTTCCTTCTGGAGATGGACCATGCGTAGGCTGTGACACTTCATACCAACAGAGCCTGTGGGTTACCCTAGGTTTTCAGCAAAAAAAACATGATTTTGGCCGAAAAATGTCAAAAAGGATCATTTTGCCTCTCCAGAGAACCTTTTCCCCCCCCCCCCCCCCGACCAAAAAGCTAGCTACATGTGTATGCCCCCAATAAGGGTTTTAAGTTCTGATCACTTCATTCTCCCAACAGGTAAAATGTGGCATTATTAGCATGGCACGGGGAGGCTGACAAAACAGCTTTCCGCCAGTTTAGAGAGGGGTGGGGGTGTCAAAAGTTCTCTCCACCAGCCGGAGGGGTAGGGAAGGGGTAATAGCGGTGTAGGCCAGTAGTTTGTTGTTCTTGAATTATCCCACCTTAACATGCCCGTAACACGGGTAATTTGCTAGTCATATTGGTCGTCGCGAGAGCAGACCCTTATTGTCAGGTTCTGTCATTATGTTTGTGGCAGCATGTGCCTAGCAACCATGCCTAGCAACGGGCATTTTACACTAAAAAATATCTTTAAAATAATTTTTTTTAAAATTTGGTTCCGAGGAATTGTTTGCAGTACATTCAGCCTCTTTGTCACCAATTTTGAGACAAATCGGAGTAAAAGTGTAGACGCTGAATCGATTTGTTTCAGGTCCGTTTAGCTAAATGGCGAGATTGACTATGAATGAAGATAGTTTTAGCCCTAGGATGCTCGGCAGTTGTTGAATTGAAATGCAAATTGCGTTGCCAGTATTTGTCCTATTGTAATAAAACTTAAGTTTTCATTAAAGTTCGTTATCTTGTTCATTAAGTCCTTCGTCTCATGTAAAATGCGAAATGAATAAAATTATTAATTGGGAGCTCAAAATTGATGAGCGTGTATACGTAGCATGCAGGAATGTTGTGCTGGCCAGCGAGCAGTATGGTGAGTTTCTTCACAAAGCTACGTGTCTTTATCGATGATGTATGAAGAAACTACGAAGACCCAAGGTAAGCAGTAATCTAATCTGTAATACTCTCAAATTTCAACGAAACCAATCAAGTATTTGCCGAGAAATTAGAAATTACGCACAACTTTACAGGATCGCGTCAGCCATAATAATGACATTAATGTACATGCAAATGAGGACTGTCACTTGCTCGTCAATACCGAGCAGCTAATCACGTGGGCATAATTATGATAATAAGGTACAGCGGTGGAAAAATTCAAATTCAAATTCAAATTCTTTATTACTCTAAAACGCTAAATAGTCTGGTTCTCTGACCTCAATCTCCGGGCTTTTGGTAGGGTTAGGATCGGGTCAGGTAACAACAACCGTCTACAAATAACACGGCAGAAAAGAGGAGTGTTATTTTTAGATTCAGCCATTGTTGTAATTTCCCGAGCCAATTATCGTTTTACGGTCGAATTGAGCGCTGTATCTGTTCTAGGATTATGCACTATTATTGAACACATCATTCTACACTGTAGAAATACCGGAATTACTCTTAAAATGCGCGATTACGGTTATTCATGTTTCAGACAAAGGGGTTTCCCCATATAATGACGTCACTTTTAGCGATATTGTCATTTTCGCAAAAGTACGATTTGGGACGCTAAACCTTGACCGATTGCGTTGGTTTTTGCAGGATAGGTTTTTCATAATATTAAAAAAATTTAGGCATAAGAATTTTTGTGGAAATGGTGGTTTAAGCTATCTATTTATAGATTTTTTTTATTGCCTGACCTACGACAGCGAGAGTGAGGTCAGGAGCCCAGACTATAAAACGCCCACTAGGGGCCAACGGTAACATAAAATGATTACAAGATATACAATATAAAGTTACAGGGTATACAAAATAAGATCACAAATATTTAAAGACAAAAACATAATAATGGAAATCAGGACAATATAGAGTTACGCAGTTTAAAGAACTCGTTGATAATCGCAGCAGAGGGAGGTGAAGGATGTTCCAGAAAATTTTTTGTCAGATCCGACAGAGACAGAAAATGGAGATCACTTCTATTACAACTGCAATGAGTTTTGCTGTTTTGACGCACTCCACAATTACTTCCAAGGATAGCCCTGACAAGAAGGATATAAAGTTAACATCAAGTGCCAGGATTCAAGCCATGCCAACTCTACCATTCGCACATGTACCACCACCTGTCATCACCACTCCTCTACAAGAGATCAGTGCACTGGAAGAAAATACCATCATAATATCTCTCTACTACATAACTTTTATACTTTCATTTCTTATGATTACAACTTGTGATTACAATCATTGTATATGTATAATTCTCCAATATCTTACTGGTTAAGTCTAATCATTGCCATCCATATTCCTTATCTTTTTGTACTGTTCATATTTGCTGACTTCTTACTCTACTCCCATGTTTATTTTGTATATATATATATATAGGCGTACAGTGCCAATTATGGGGTATTGAAATGAGACCTAGAAATCCCGCATGAAAATCAAACCTACATACAGAGGTTGTATATATTATATATATTATATATACCCCACTCATTTATATGTCCAACAACATATATACAATATATATGCCCACCAATTTCCCACTACTATATGCCCTGCAATTTTCCACCACCGTAATTGGGCTTGTTTTGACAATCTGTTTGAGAGAATTTTACTGTATACTGCTGCCACCTGGGGTCACACTATTAATTATTCTTTTAAGGTTGTGTCCCTATATACCCCATAATTATGTCCATCAAAAAACGACCTATTTTACTTTCCATCTCAATTTTGATACAATTAAGATATTTCCAATTTTCTTTCACCAAATTCTTTCATAAGGATCACCATTTTGCAGAAATTAGAAACTTTTTAGGTAGTCAAATTTCAATGATTGATATTAATGTGCTATATCCAGGGCAGCAACACGAACAGACTCTTGCAATCATGTCTGCCGGAATGTTCCTTAGTAACCTCTGAAATGGTCGACCAATATTATTGTCTCCAACACTCCCAGTCTCCTTAAACTTAGGTATCAGGCGCAGGGGTGGATCCAGGAATTTCAGCAGGGGGCGGTCGAGATGGGTTTTCCGGTATTTGAGAACATCAAAAATTGCAAGATTCAGTTGATTTTAGGATGTTTCAGGGCCGTAGGAACGACTTGGGATGGGAGGGGGCTGAGGTGGGTTCTTCAATAAAACATTCACTGTTTAAAGGTCCGGCTCAGGGTGGGGATGTATAGGTGAACCGCCAGCGGGGGGGAGGGGGTCTGATCACTGTCCCCGGAAAAAATTGAAATTTAAAGACCGCAGATGCGTTTTACCGACATTTCAGCACTCTCATTTTCACAACACTGACAAGCCAAATATGGGGGGGGGGGGCAGCTGCCCCCTGCTCCTACGAGCTTGCTTTTTTCCTTGGAAAAATAGTGACGAACTTCAAAACTTTTTCTGACAGTGACCTGACCATGTTCCAGTGTTGTGGAAAGTAATCCATGATGTACAAAAATTTTAATATAATTAGGCGCGACCCGACCGCAGAAGAACACGTGGTCGAGAAGACTTAATTGGTAGGATGAGTTTCGGCCCGAGTTTCCAAAATGACTCGGGGGGGGGGGGGGGGGGGGGTCTGAAAGAGGCTTACTAGTCTTTTACAAAGATTATGGTCATGAAGGTATGCCGTTAATTAGGCTGTCTGGTCACGGAAAACTGGATCCGCCCTTGCAGGCGCTCCATAGTCCGTCTGGTCGGCACATTGTCCCCTTCCAAAATCTCTTGCATACTGTCTTTGCGTCACCACTGATTTTATCGCCGAGTATAGGCCACAACGATTTATATCCGGTGCTGGGCATCTACTCAATATCAGCAGAGCATAATGGAGCAATATTATTAGGAACTTTTTTTAGCGGGAAAACAAATTAGGTAGTTTTTGATAGACCACCCTGGAATTATCTTTTCGAAGATGATGGTTAGGCTGTGCCCTTTCCAGTGTAACTTGGTAGAGGATGAAATCCATTTTATTCTGTCATGTCCAAAAGTTTTTAACTTTAACGAAACCTTTTGTAGAAGACCCTCACAATGGTAGAAGTTACTCTTAGTCCCATTGATTTGTTTATTAAGGTTCTTTACTCTCGCAAATTAATGATATTATACTAAAAATATCAACATTTGTCCATTCACTTTACTGTCTCCAGGCTCTGTCCATTGTTATCTTATTGTAGTTCCTTGTTCATATTACTTGGACAACATCACCAAGATGCCTTTTATCTCACTGAAACAGTAGACCGAGACAGAAACGTCATCTCTCTCCTGGACCAACAAACACCTGCTTTTCCTATAGGCTGTACGGACAATAACAGCCTTTCAAACATACGTGTACATTCAGCAGGGGTTGGTGAGGACTGAGCTAAAACGATGTCCTGCTGTTTATAGGAATATGGTAATATTGAGAGTTCCTTCACCATGCTTTGCCTGGCTTAAAATTCTCTCTTTGATAATCCTCAAAGGAAACTACAAATCAACACATCAAAAGGACATGTTATAAGAAATCAAAATAGAGAATCAGAATTGACTTAAGTATTCTTTTATTTAAAGAGTAAAACATAAAACAGATTTGATTAAAATATAGAACTACAAAATGATCAAGGTAATATTGATATGATGTGCTCTTTGAAACTCGTACAGTTCTTTACTACAACCCACATTTCCCTCTTACATCTGCCAACATGTGTGATTAAAATATTTCCAAAAATAAAGAAATTGTATACTTTGTGTACATTCCTAATTAAAATAGCCCATCCCAATTACAGGGTACTTCTAAGAATCAAACCTTTCTTGCGGGACATTTCAAAACTATGGGGCATACATAATGCCCCACAACCACTTAAGCTGTACTCACAAACACTGCATGTAAACATCTATGTTTCTGGCTCAAATAATAGTTTTGAACAGGAACATTTTCATGAGAACTGTTTGCACTTTGATGGGGGCATTTCTGTTTCATTGCTTTTGGTGTGCTGAATGAAACTGGTGATACAGGAAAATTACTATCAGTTACATCTTGCATATCAATTTCAATGTCTACACAGATAGTAGGCCTAGTGAGTGGTACCAATGCCTCAGTCTTATCACCATCATTTTCAACATTATTTGAATCATCAAAAATATGTTCAATGGTGCTGTGTAGTGGAACTCTTCCCACTGATTGGTAAGTTTGTGAATACCTCTCATAGTTCGCGCCACCCACTCCGACACAATGTGGATCACTATCCTCCTGTGTTACCAAGATGACGGTTTCTTTGGCATTGTCCTCAGATGAATTGCCTTGAAGTTCCTCTGTGACTTCTTCATCATGATAACATGTAATATGAGGCTGCTTTCCTACTGCACGATCCCCATTTCCATTACTCCTATGAGAAGTATCACTCTGTTCTGATAATGTCACTGCAATCATATAAACAAGACAATATACCGTACTTTTTGTTATACCTTCAATCTAGACATTGTCAATGATTGTGAGCAATTATGGAGATACCCCAGCCTGCCTTGCTCCATGTGTGCATCTACACTACAGGAAATAACCGTAACATATATTTGTTGGAAATGAGCAGAAGCTATTTAAGATGGCCTAAGGCTAGTAGCCATATTGGATGAGGGATGTTGAGTCAACACCAGTTAAGTGAACTTGGTTATAAAAAAAATTATATATTGTTATTTTGAACACACTTTGACCTCGGTGACTTTGAAAATTTTGTCAAGGACAAAATACACACTTTACATGTTATGTCTCGTTAAGAGATCCACATTCCACTGAATTTTGGGAAGCTGCAACAGACTTATCACGTTTTGTGTTTTTGCATTCTGCCCCCTATTGGCTTTACTCCAAGTTGAAACAACGAAACCTTGACAAGGCACTGATACATAACCACTAGATGAACATATACCCTAGTTGTTATTGAGAAACTGGGACACACATTTGGCAGCCACCTGCCCGACTATACCCCAAGTCAAGCAAAGGAAATGCAAAAAAGCGGGAATTCAAAAAATTTGAAAAAGGAAACTGCGTCAAGAAAAAAAATCACGTATCATATGATGCAGGGACATGGGCAGATCAATAATCAAAAGTCATTATGGTTCTAGATAGCAGCATTTGCAAGATATGGCCAAAAGAGTTTGAATTAGGGCCGTGAATTTGAGCACCACCTGGTGGCAAATTAGGGCACTCAATTCAGCGGAATTTCGGTTTCCTATTAGAGACCCCCAGGGGCTACCTCTCCACCCCATGTTGACGCCACACACATAAGCCATTTGAGCCATTTTACTAGTACCAGCTCTGCTGACTTCGCCAGCTGAGCTAAAAAATCAGTCGGTCCATTTTCTTTTAAATGAAAGACTATGACACTGACACAATATGCACACTCATGATACCTATAACACATCACCCAAGTATGGGGTATATTTACCAATGAAACCCTCCTTGTTGGGCATTCAAATATATTGGGCATATGAATATAATGCCCCACAATTCTGCACATGGCACGGCTCATGACAAGATACATCTTACTTTATTAAGGCGTGGGTATAATAATGTAATTGTAACTGAGCCTCATCCGACCCTATGACATAAGCAATGCAGAGCGTGGTATGCCCCTGAAAAGGCAACTTCCTTAGAGAGTCAGCTGACTATTTTCCTTTAAATGAGAGGTCTGCACACTCATACTCGGAAGTACGTGTAGCATGATAATCATGTACGGGATATTTTCAGTTTCACCAATCAAACCTTTCATGTAGGGCATATAGAAATAAGGGGCAGATTGTTATCTGGGAAACGTTTGCCTGCATTTTACTTTTGTGACAATTCATGACCTTTATTGCCTGATTAGTTTCCAGAAAAAAAAATCTTTGTCCTTTCTATTTTTTTGCAAGCCATCAAAATTTGACAAAAATAGGTGAATTCCAGTCACATTGGGAAAACTCAAAAGAAATTCGGACACCGAAGGTTTTAAGAGATTGTCGACCTCTGAATGCTGGAATGAAAACAAAAATTGAGGAAAGGTCTGAAAGTATCAAGTAATGAGGGGAACCTGTAATCTAGCCTACAGGTGACTCATGGGGCAAATACCCCCTTTAAACTGAACAGAGGTCCAAAATACCTGCGAGTATGACTAAAGGCATTCAAGAAGTATCCAATTATCTTAATTCCATGAAGGTATTTAGACAAAACACTGGTGGATTTGAAGGGTAATTAGGTCAGGTGCATGTAATAGTGGGGCATTATATATGCCCCATATTTTTTAAATGACCCACAAGAAAGGTTTCATTCTTAAAAGTACCCCGTAATTGGGGTGATACTATATATGCTATTATCACATTTTCTTCATTGTTTTCTGATTTTTTTCTATAATTTCTTGCATTAGTGTGCATTGTTCAGTTAGAAATCAGGGGCCATATTCACAAAGCCTTGAGTTCTTAACTTTACACAGTACGTAAGCTATTGTTAGGCCGGGAATGAACAAAAGGAAACCTGCAAGTGGACAATAGTTTACGCATTGCGTATAGTTAAGAGGGCTTCGTGAATACAGTCCCAGAATTAATGTCTATTGTTCCAAATTCAAAGCCTGCTTTTCTCAAGTTTATCAACTTGAACATGGATTTTATTTTCACTTTGTGCTGTTTGCAATGGGTTTCAGTGGTTTTCTTTAATCAGTGATCATAATCCATGCAGTGGATCTGTTTTGTGACTTTTGAGGGACTGCAACAGCCAAATGGCGCTACGTGCTGACAACACTACACAAGTTACCTTTCATCAAATTCTGTGCAAGTTTTTTTTTAAATTACCTTTGGTTCGGTGTATATCCGATGTTTCAGTCACATCCTCCTGATTAATTGGCCGGACATTTTCTTTCCCTGGCTGATCAGACTCGGTCATAGCACTTTTACTTCCGTCAGACAGGAGTTGCGACTTTCCTGAAAGCAGTCAATTCAAAAACTAGAATTGGAAATTTGCTTGGCAAATTTGATGAACACCACGGAAGACTATATCCGACAAGAGGACAAGGATCAGACTGTTACGGTTAAAACAAATACCAAAGTTTACTTGAAAGCCGCTGTAAGTGACAATGGGGGCAAACCTTCCTCTGAGATAGGTGGTGCTCATAATTACAAAATATCCAGACCAGAGGAAGTGGCGCAGTGGCAAGATCCACGCCTGTTACCACCGAGTTGGCTGGTTCGAATCACAGTCCGACATCAGGCCTCATGTGATAGAAAGGGCGATTCTCTTTGACAGTGTAGGTTTACTCTGAGGACTCCGGTTTCCTCCTACATAGCACCAAATTTGCCCAATTTGTCTAAAGTGCTAATAATGCTGTATTAGGCACTCAGCTCTATTCTCAATATCTTTGATAGAGGCAGTGGACAACACATCACAACCATTAGTTACTGTTAGTGCATACTGAGACTACCTCTCTGACTGGTTTTGAAAGTTCTTCAAGCAAATCTTTTAAGAAATATCTTCTCATTATTACCTTTGAAAGAAAGGTGGAAATCTTGCAGCAGGATATCCATCAGAGTTATCAATAGGCGCCCATTTTCATCCTTCAATTTTCCTGTGGTCAACAGCTCGCACGAGATCATGTTCTCCGGCAACAAAAAGTCATTGCCGGAGAACATGACCTCGTGCGATCTAGTGACTCGGATCACCCATTCGGGCAGTTTTATTATTATATGACTAACTCAAGAGCCTTCATTTAATAACAATTCACAATCTTACCTTTCTTAACATTGCCAGGTCTATCCCCAAGTTTGAATTTGGTAAGAAGGCCTTTGGCTTTCATCCTTATTTCCTCATCACAACTGGACGCACACTGTAAAAGAAAGGATTAGCATGCAAGCTCATTTTCAAAAGCAGCCTTCCTCTACTCACAAACAAGATTAGTTGAGTGGTGAATGAACTCAAAGGCAAATTCACATCTATATGGTTCGAAATAAATTTCAGGAATTCCTACCCAAAGGCAATAGTTGATTGACAAATACAGTAATCAAAGTTCTATTAGAATTGCTAAACAAAATTTTGATATGGCGTCATTGATTTAGATTTTAAAATGCAAAATTGCTGCATGGTTGGAATGAAATGGCCAAGGCCATTGTGCTCACCTCATGTGGAGGAAAGATGGATAAAGAGCATGGTATTGTGTCATGTAGTGTTAGGTTTGATGTAGGTCCAAGCAATTACAATTTCCCCAAAATGGCCAATTTACAGTACATTCGACCTATGTGACCTTGAAAAGTAGGTCAAATCAAAGAAGACCCGGGTGACACATTGAATGGTTGTTAGAACTACATGTACCTGTGATATAAAATTGGTGCCAATCGGGCAAGTCATTACTAGAAATAATGGCATTTTGAAGAATTTAGGATTTGGCCCCCCTCCCTGGAGGCCAAACGGCAAATCAGATCGCACCAAACTTCGGTACCTGCGATCACCTGACCAAGGGGTACATGTGTACTTAATTTGTGATCAATAGTCATTGCAGTTAAGAAACGTGCCATAGTTACGGCCTGACGGCGAATTTACGCCATTTGACCTCTGTGACCTTGACAAGAAGGTCAAATTAAAAACCTGTGTGACATATACTGTATGGTGGTTAGATGTACCCATGATATCAAATTGGTGGCAATCGGGCAAGAAGTTAAGGAATAATCACATTTTTAAGGTTTTTGGATTTTGCCACCTGGTGGTCAAGTGGTGAATCATATTGGACCAAACTTCGGTCCCTGAGATCACCTGACTAAGGGGTAAATCTGTACCAAATTTGGTATCAATAGTCATTGCAGTTTAGAAACGTGCCATCGTTACATCCCAATGGCCAATTTACACCATTTGACCTCTGTGACCTTGAAAAGGAGGTCAAATCAAAAACCCGGAGGATATATGATGCACCTTTGCTAGAAGTACCTACCATATTTTTTTCAAAATTTCCCGACTACTATTAAGGGAGATATTGCATATTTTCACTTTTAACGTTTGGCCCCCTGGTGGCCAAACCATGAAACGAATCGGACCGAAACTTGGTCTCCAAGGTGTCATTACATAAGGGTACATGTGTACCAAGTTTCAACTCAATAGCTCTAACAGTTACGAAACGTGCCCTGCTAACGGACGACGGACGACGACGGACGACGACGACGACGACGACGACGACGACGACGACGACGGACGACGGACGCCACGGTATGGGATAAGCTCACCTCTGCTAAGAGGTGAGCTAAAAAGTAATTTCGAACCTTGCACCATTGATGCTAGACTATGACCAGGGAAAAGAAACAAGACTCGGAGAACAGAATACTTGCGACTGTAATGTCATGACTCACCTTGTCCAATGTTTGCAAAAGTTTAGGGTCTAATTCTTTAAGGCCAAGTAAAAATTGAGGTGTTGCCTCTATATCATCAAGTATCAGAGTCAATGTCCTTCTTGTAAAAAGTACTGCCTGTAATTACAAAAAGGAGTACGATAACAAAACAAATAGTTAGATATGGGATGGAGATTAGTTTTGGGACACATACCTCTCGTTGGGGCTGATGAGTTCAAGAAGTTTGAGAACTTTAAACAGCGCCTGTCAACATACTGAGGGGCTGACAGTCATTTTGAAACTATGCTGTTACATGTACCGGTATGTGATTTTTTTCCTTGCTGTGATAAGTAGACTATCAGCTGGGAATTAAGGGGTATTTCAAAAACCCCACAGTATTGGGCTGCAACCTGCATAGCACCTGCCGACTTTCTAAAATGTGACAAATCCTATGCAAAAATCCCTCATTTCTGAGGTAATTCAGTCCCAAAAGGGTTAATCAAAATACTCCATACATCAAAAGTTCCATTGGAGCAGGGATATCCATGATTCACTAGTAGAAAAATGAATCTGACGTCCCTCTGTTTTTTAGCAAATTTTAGAAATATTACGCCTAAAGTGCCCCCTACTAGTGAAAACTGGTCTGATCAGGACTGATTTCTGGTTTCCCATCAGAGCTCCTAATTAAGGGCTACTCTCCACTAAATTTGAGGTTCACAGCTCTCCAGATGACAAAACATCCACCCCATGTTGACGAGTGGATGGATGCCAAGGACATCCGATGTCATTTGAACCATTTTACCAGCTCTGCCAGCTGAGCTTATGAAATGGACCATGTGCTTACCTCGAGAAAATTGACACAGTTGGAATGCCCGAGTTGGGGACATGGTGGAATTTTCTAGAGGACCAAGTCAAATATACAAGATGGCCTCCTGGTGGCCATATTGGATATCCAATCTGGTCAAAGTTTGGTCACACGGTAGAGGGTACTTTGATACATGCTCACACAAGCCCAGAACATTCTGGCATGTATAATAAGTGAGTAATAGGACCAAGTCCAATTTTCAAGATGACCACCTTGCAGCCATTTTTTGTATCCAATCAGGCCAAAATTAGACGACATGGTAGGAGGTACTTAGATACATGCTCACACAAGCCAAGAACATTCTGACTTAATTAGTGAGTTACTGGATGAAGTCAAATTTTCATGATGGCCGTCTGGTAGCCATATTGGATGTCTGATCAGCCTCAAATTTAATGACATGTTAGAGTCAACTTAGATACATGCACACACAAGATTAGAACACTTGAACTCTGACCTCGGACAGTGATGTCTTGAACTTTTGACCTCTGTGACCTTGAAAAGTAGGTCAATCAAAAACATGTTTGATATGTCATGTGTCCTCTCTAGATACACATACCATAAAAATTTGATCAGGTTACAACCATTCGTTTGAGAGTTATTGCACTTTTTCTGTTTTTACATTGCACACCCTTGTGGCCAACCAGAGAATTGGATCGGTCCGAAAATATGATATGTGGGGAGATTTGACCAAGGGGAACATATGTATGAAGTTTCAAGTCAATCCCTCCAGTGGTTACGAAACGTGCCAAGCTAACGGACGACGACGACGGACGCCATGTGATTGCAAGATCTAAGACTAACACTCCAGTGCTTAGAGGGAGTATGTGTGGTCACTCACCTGTTCAACCCCTTCAGCTGCCTGTTGTTGGCCAACACAAAGGTCGTGATTGAGCTGAACCAGAAACAGATACCCTGAAAATGAAAAATGCCACATGTACCGTACCAGATGTGTCCATCGCATGGCATAAACTATGGTCAGCAATTCATTCAGTACATTTGATGAGCATCACTAGTGGTGAAACTGAATGCGCATTACGAAAATGAGCCCTCAGCCAAATTGGTAGCAAAATTCAATATCAGATTGACCTACTTCAAGCTAATAAATGCCCTAGCTGTTATAGTGTTATTAGATAAAACAATAGGATTAATGTGCCATACAACAAACCATTCTTATCTGACCCAGTTTGCACCAATAACTTATGTATCAATTATGCGGGGATTATGCCCTTGTAACAGACCAGTGTTTTTGCCAAATGGCAAATAAAGGAGAACAAAGTTTTTAGATTTTCGTAATGTAACTGGACATCCTCAAATTTCCTTTCATGTATGCACAGGGCACAATATGGCAGGTAAAGATGGGATGCTCATTGTCAACTTAACATTGAAAAATGATGGGAAATGGAACTAGTGCTGCATACATCACTGTCTACAATGTCAATTTAGTTCCAGTTTCACCCCCTAAGCCTAGATTGATGATGGTTATCCAAAGGATCTATCAGCCATCAGATTTCATAAAAAGCTACGTAAGGCAACCACCAGCCTGGCTTTGGCCTCTGTTTTTTGTGGCAAGGTTTGGTACTAAAGAGTTGTTGGCAACCTCTGAAAGGAATAGCATCAAGCATTTTTGTCATGCTATCTCATGGGAGATAGTTTGGTAATTTAATTCACTACTTACAGAAATCATCCACTCTGATTTGCTCTGGCTCCTGAAATTAGAATGAGTCCATTCAACTGGTGCTTCAACTAGGACCTCCTATAAAATATGTTATCTATGGGGATGCACCTGTAATAATCATGCTAGAACAAGGCACTGGCCTGGGGAGTGATTATTGGCAGAACAAAATGCCTTAAAATCATTTTTTCTGGCAAAAAAAACTATTCAGTTCTGATGATAATTTTCACTACCCCTGTGGCCCCATGCAGAAAAATGGATATTCAGATTTGGTGTAGCTGTAATACCATGGCTACATTTCTCACTGGCTGCATTTCCCCCTTTCAGCTGTTTGATGACTCAGTAAGGGGGATTCCCTATGTCAGTCCCTACCATCTTTAACACTATCAACACAGCAATTTATTAACAACTGACTGGATGCATTCAATTAAAAGCAGAAAAAAATACTGGCTTATATAACATATGTTTCAGATAAAATTGGTGGCTAGACTAACATTTATGAATGGAACTGGTTTTGAAACCCAATCTAAATATTGCATTCATTGCATTGGTATATGGATGAATGACAAACCAGAATAATCAGGGTTTATTGTCGCATAGTATACCACAATCAACCCAGACTAAAAATTAAATAACCGAACAAACCTTTCTCCACTCCAACTCTTTTTCTCCATAATCATATAAAACTTCATCCCCTTTCTTGATTTCTTTGGTAGCATAAAGACAGAGATGAGGATTGCCATTAGTGATTATTTTCTTCATTTTTGCATTCCATCATTCACCAGCCTTGCTAGGCATATTTCTGAAGTGGCATCGATGCTGAAAAAAGACGACGCAAGAATCATACTCATGATGAAAAAGGATGACAAGACAGATGGCCTAAGCCAATCCAAGTTTGAAATAACAAGAAAACCAACATCTATGCGCTCGAGCCATATATCTAAGTGGACATGAAGAAACCGTGAAGACCACCGCAATGAAACCTTCCTTGCGAGTCATTCCAAAAATATGGGGCATACATAATGCCCCACAACTCCCAACCTCCAAGCATTCACTGGGCTACATCCATTTTTTTGTAAAAAGGCTGAAAATCGTAATTATACTTGACCTGAGACAGAATTTCCTGCAAGTACACAGTAACTGTAAGGTCAAGGGAGGTCGCCTGGATTTTTTACATACTTTTTCATGTCATTTGACTAAAAACATGCTAAGTTTTAGATTATGCAAACTAAAAGACATCTCAATGCTATCAGCAGGTGATTCATCTAATTCATTGCTCATTTGATAAATCAACATGACCAACCTAACCGGTATTAAACTAGTGAAGAATGGATGGAGGCACTAATTTTACAAATATTCTGGGCTTGGTTAATCAAACCGGGTTTCTATAAAACATGGCGAATTGGCAAATATGCAGCTTGTGGGATTGAGCCACCATGCCAGCTTGGCAGCCATAGCATTTTTTTCTGCTATTTAAACTAGCACGGCCTAGTGGCTCAATCCCACATGCTCGAAAATGTAGGCCTATGGCTTACCAGATGATACTCAGCCTTCCCTGACCTTACATCTGAGTACCAGTACAGTAAAACATCATGACATGACATCACAGGCCTTTCAATTACGGCATTTGGGCTACACCCTCTATTTTAAATGGTCCCCAATAAATTTGGGCTTTTTTGCCCGTGAATGTAGTTTGTGACATGGTTGAACTCAGTTACAACTATAGGCTTTTTTCTCCTATTAGTCCTAAGCAATAAAGACTTTGACTCTAAATAGTTAAATTGGTGACTTTTAAGACAAAGAGAAACTTAAGCATTTTTTTTTCTCATTTTGGGTGCCCAATTTGGGCCTACAACATAACGTCCTGTTTCATGTAATTGAAAAACCTGCATCACGAATCCAGATGCAAAGCACAACCCTACCAGTATTCCTTGCCACTGTGTGAAAAGTAATATAAGTAATTTCCCAGTTGCAGCTCCTTATATTCTTCACACCTCCGGTCTCCTTCATCAGCAGAGATAAGATCCCCACTGTATCTTAGCAGAAATTGCCCAGGTTGAATACTGTCTGTAGCAATAACACCTCTACCTGAAACATAAAAAACGTAACAGTAGGTGGACTTGGGCTTGGGCTTTCCATTGCCAAGATGAACTAGAGTTGAGTACCAGGTTTTTAAAACGGGGGGGGGGGGGGGGGTCAATACGTATAATTTTTAAGCCATCAAGAAGGATTAGGCCTAAGCCAATTGAAAGTACATTCCCCACCTATTTTGGCTAACTTCAGCTGATACAAACTCAATACAAAAAGACACACTTTTTGTTCCTTCTGACATGACCTGGCCCTTTAGCGGGACACTGCAGAAAGACCTGAAATTTTGCTTTTTTCTGCAGGGCACCCTTCCCATACTAACATCTGATATGAATTTCATTGAAATGGGGCGTGGGGGCACAGGGTTCATGCTAGGATTCTGAATTAGAGAGTAATTATTATCCCTGTGTTGATATTTACTAAGGCAGTCCAGTCAAACTAAAAAAAAGTGAGGTTTGCTAGAAACTCATTTTTTCAAGGGTTACTCATAAGAAAGAAATCAGTTTTCACTGATCAAATGAATGAATCAGAATTTTCCTTTGGATGGCAGTAAATGAGGTTCATGAAATTGATAACCTTTTTTGAAGGTTGTTAAAAACTTGATTTATTTGAGGTTTGCAGAACCCTGAAAAAGTGGTTTTACAATGAGAAACCTCATAAAATCAAGATTCCAATGAAATCTCATTTTTTCAAGGTATGACATGTATGAGAGGGACACAGGACTCACTGCAATTCTCGGAGTCCATAGAGTCAGTTACCCTTACCCTCACCGCCCTATATTACTAAATGGTTCTAAGGAGAATGTTGCCACCTTGGACATTTCTTGGTAGGAAGAGGGGGGAGGTCTTTTTCAACCTACATCTATAGATGAGATTGCCACTTCCAAAAAAATGAGGAAAATGTTTTAATGATCCAATTGTATTGGAATGTGGTGTGCTTTTGCTCTTTGCCCCTTAAACTTGATCACAATCCTACATGCAGTACAATACGATGTACAAACTACAATAGATTCAATAGTCGATGTCAACGGTACTATTGTCATGTAGATTTACGCCAATCGAGAATCAGAACCACGCTCCCGCCAAAGGCACGTGACATTCCTTATAAGGCCATGCTACGCTATGAATCCTCTTCATCCTCGACGCAACAGCATGGCAAGCTTTTATGCACTAGAGAAAGGATAGGCGTACAATCAATGGAAACGAAGTTGAAATTATTGATCAAGCCACGGCTGACGTGGAATCATTCACCTTAGTTTACCATGAAATGCAAAAAAAATATTTTTTGCGAACTTCTGATGCAGCGATTTGCATGATTTGGGGATCGTTAACCCTTTCACTGCCGGAGGCGCACTTCTGCGACAATCAATATTATTCCCTTTACTGCCGAAGGCGCACTTCTGCGACAATTATCCATACACTATAAAACCATTGAAATTTCGTTATTGAGCGTGGTTAGCTTAAAGTTTGATAGATGGCGCGGTAGTATAGATGGATCAGCAAAATATGGCGGAGAGTTTTATATTTCGATGTTTGGAAGTTTATCGAGTAATTTGAAGCCAAAATGACCAAGAAGAAACTGACTGTGTCTGAGGTCCTTGATGAGCTGGATAAAGTGAACGATTCACACTCTGGTGAGGAGTTCGTCGATGATGATGATTTAGATCCTGACTTTGATGTAAATGATGAACAAATTAGCGATAATGAGAGTGTGTATATTGTGTTTTGCCAATTACATAGTTTTTAGCTCACCTCTTAGCAGAGGTGAGCTTATCCCATACCGTGGCGTCCATCGTCCGTCGTCGTCGTCGTCGTCGTCGTCGTCGTCGTCGTCGTCGTCGTCGTCGTCGTCGTCGTCGTCGTCCGTCGTCGTCCGTCGTCCGTTAGCAGGGCACGTTTCGTAACTGTTAGAGCTATTGAGTTGAAACTTGGTACACATGTACCCTTATGTAATGACACCTGGGAGACCAAGTTTCGGTCCGATTCGTTTCATGGTTTGGCCACCAGGGGGCCAAACGTTAAAAGTGAAAATATGCAATATCTCCCTTAATAGTAGTCGGGAAATTTTGAAAAAAATATGGTAGGTACTTCTAGCAAAGGTGCATCATATATCCTCCGGGTTTTTTATTTGACCTCCTTTTCAAGGTCACAGAGGTCAAATGGTGTAAATTGGCCGTTAGGATGTAACGATGGCACGTTTCTAAACTGCAATGACTATTGATACCAAATTTGGTACACATTTACCCCTTAGTCAGGTGATCTCAGGGACCGAAGTTTGGTCCAATATGATTCACCACTTGACCACCAGGGGGCAAAATCCAAAAACCTTAAAAATGTGATTATTCCTTAACTTCTTGCCCGATTGCCACCAATTTGATATCATGGGTACATCTAACCACCATACAGTATATGTCACACAGGTTTTTAATTTGACCTTCTTGTCAAGGTCACAGAGGTCAAATGGCGTAAATTCGCCGTCAGGCCGTAACTATGGCAGGTTTCTTAACTGCAATGACTATTGATCACAAATTAAGTACACATGTACCCCTTGGTCAGGTGATCTCAGGTACCGAAGTTTAGTGCGATCTGATTTGCCGTTTGGCCTCCAGGGAGGGGGCCAAATCCTAAATTCTTCAAAATGCCATTATTCCTAGTAATGACTTGCCCGATTGGCACCAATTTTATATCATAGGTACATCTAATTCTAACAACCATTCAATGTGTCACCCGGGTCTTCTTTGATTTGACCTACTTTTCAAGGTCACAGAGGTCGAATGTACTGTAAATTGGCCATTTTGGGGATATTGTAATTGCTTGGACCTACTACATGACACAAGACCATGCTCTTTATCCATCTTTCCTCCACATGAGGTGAGCACAATGGCCCTGGCCATTTTTTCAAAAAAATTGTCGTCCTCATTATAAATTCAAGATGGCGGTATGCAAATTAGGGCAAATTATGGTCCCATTTTGAAGATTAGGCAACACTGAACAACTTTTATATACATTGTTTTGCTCTATCTCCAGAGGCTTTCTCTCTACAGGGTGGAGAAATATCCATACTCAAAATCATGTTAAAACAAAGAAACCTACCGGCAGGTGAGGTAGCTAAAAATTAGAAGCTACCGGCAGTGAAAGGGTTAACTTACATTCTCATCTATGAACCTAGCAATTGTCGGTGGAGCCGGGTGAATTATGTGTCAAATTTGATTATAATTGGCATTTTTTTTGCAGAAGGCCATAATCTGTGGGGAGAAACAGGCCATTCTTGTACCAATTCTCTCCTAGCCAGTTGCCTTCATCAAGATATCGGACGTGACAAATGAGGTCCGTGAGGACACTGCCAAATTTGCCTAATTAACAGAGCATTGTAACTTCACAGGAATGTCATGTTTTCAAAAGTGAAGGTTAAAAATGGAAGCGTTGGGTTGCCAGACATGATTGAATAAAACCAACTGGCCCTAGTCAGTCGCCCAGTCCACCCATTTCAAATGTTTGCCGACAAACTGTCCAACATGCAACAAACTGGCGGGAAGAAGGAAACGTGGCACAATAGTTTTACAATAGTTCTAGTAACAAATCTTGTGCTTACCTTTTCTGGGATTGAAAAATTTCATTTCCAGATCAGTACAGGGCTTCTCTTCACATGCTTCAGTCCCATTTCCCACACGTGGGCCCCTCGTCTATATCAAAAGAAAATGTTTTAAAATATTGTTATTTTGTGTGGCCAGATCAAGAAATTCTTGAAAAAATATATTTTGCTCACAATTAATTATAGGCCTACTGATAACAGTGTCAATGCTCATTCAAGCCCGCCGAGCAGTCGAGCATTAGACTTCGGTATGGGAAGTTCTGGGTTCAAATCCCAGTTGGAAGATGATTTTTGGGCTGTTACAATAAGTTATACAGTCAGCTAAATCAAATTTTGCAAATGTCTCATATTCAATTATTTTTGTTTCAACAATCCAAAACAATCTCCCAGCAGTTTAGGTAATTTGGGTGGTATTCTATGCAGAAAAAAATATCTTCATAGCTCAATTTGCCACTGAAAAATAGGGAAAAACTACAATTTTCGTCCATGACTCGAGATGACATCATTTCGACATCACGATGGCGAAATGTACAAGCACCCTAAACAAATGTACAGTCTAATCAGAATATCGATTTTTTTTTAAATCTAGATATTTTAAAAATTCTTTTTGAATAAAATATCGCTGCTATTATAATGCAGAGAGAATTTTTGAAATTCGAACGGTTTTAAAGAACTCCAGCTCTTTAAATTCTATATAATCAAAATCCCCAAAAACCCAGCGCAAAATCATTTCCGAATGAACTGTAGGTCTAACTCTGACCTCACTCACTCACTCATAATGATGTGTAATGACATGCGTACTGTGTATCAGGCTATTGTGGGGTGTTTTCTTGCTAAATATAATATGATTCTATTGACTGTTTCCATGATTTTCCACACTCTTTCCAAGTTTTCACTGTTTCCATGGTTTACATGCGTATGCTTCCTTTGAGATTCATGTAAACTTCACAAGTTGACCAAAGAAATGTTTTTAATCTGTAAATTCTGAAGAACATGACGCAAAGAGAAGCATGTTTATCAGGGCTGTTTACCCAAAAGAAATCCTTGTGTATTGTTCCCAACTTCATCTGTATTTTCACTTTTTGCCAGTACGTTTTAGGACAACAAAATTAACTGTAGTTTTCCTAAAAACAATGACTATAGATGGTCATAGGCCAAATCGGTGAAAACCCAAATATTTATAATTTATTCCTCAAAATAACCAAAAATGTAAAAGTTCACCCTAAGTACCGGTACCTTTGCACCAAGTTGACTTCGTAACATCAGAACGTCCTATCGATCTGCAGACTGCACTGTTGTGAAGCGATGTCACGTCGCGCACACGTGGTTCACAGTTGGCTCTAAAACGGCACTTGATATGGACAGTTTTTTCTTTAAAGTCTCATGAGTAACTCAGCTTTTTAAGGGTTGTTTGCAGCAGGTTTCAATTGTCAGACAGTGGGCTATCGAATGAACCTTTTTTCGATTGAAATTTTCCAAAATGGAAGCCTCCAGAACGATCGAAACTTAAAAAATGCAAACTTTGAACCTTGAATTCCGGCAAGTCTGGACTTAAAGTGGTTTTTGCACCCACTTGAGAAGTCAGGCCTATAGGCCTACTAACTTGCAGATTACAAAATCTACGGGCTTTTTTCTGCTCTGTTTTGGTGTATTTCTTTGTTTTGTAGGTGCCACACTTTGAAAGTTATGGAAGTTCGAAAAACCATGACACGTCTCATTTATGTAAACACGGGGCCAATTCATAATCATGGGCTCGATCTAGGCCAGGCCTATTTTTTCATAATGATTTCCCCAGACCCCAGCATTATGCTTACCTGGTTGGGCCAAGTTCCAAGTTGGGCCAAGTTCCATAATCCATTCCATGCCCATGTTTCCATAGGAAATGATAATGATGATGATGAGGTTTCATTCATCACCCAGCGCCGATGGCTAATAATATTGGGACCATGATAATATTCCTTCCATAAAAAAAATAGACTGCTGCCAGTGTCATTGGCTGTGAGGAAGTCCGCATGGGACTCCAGAGTTAAAAACGAACACAATGAAATCCAGAATAGGCCTAGAAGAAAATGGCAATCCGAGTTAAGTTCACCAAAGGCCTGAAGACATTGTATGCAACAAAGTCCAGGAAAACAATCGTACGCTGAAGTAAATCCATCACTGACAAAAATGACTAATGCTCGCCAGCACCGCACTTGACCATGTCAGATCTCATGAGCAGCATGACAAGCCTTGTGTAATATGTAACCAACGTGTGTGTAGCATACATGCATAGGGCCGTCGGTAGTGTATCCCTATCAAACCACGTAGGCCAGCATCAGCGAGTAGTTGATAAAGTATGGAATTAGTGAAACCTTGGAAACACTGATAAACCTTGTAATATTCAATGTAAACCATGGAATCACTCTGGAAATAGCGCGGGAAATCGGGTGCGTTCCTTCCACGATTTATACCCTCCCAACTGACAGTCTCGTCCCAGCTGACTTTATTGATAGCAATTTGCCAGTTCGTTCAGAAGCCAACATTTTTAATGTGGAGGATGACGTCATCAATTGGCAATGCGCTGTGGGCGTTAAAATATTTTATTTCTCTTCAATGGAAGCAAAAATTAGTTTTTATGATTGTTTTGTATTCCATAGACGATATAGTATTATGCTCGGTACTAGATTCACGAGATCATAGGACAAACACACGTGAATAAAAAAACCCGCTTAGAACTGGTGACGTCACAAAGATCTCTGCATCCCTCGATGCGTACTGGAAGATGTAAGAAATCGCTCACGGCGAAGGAAATTTTTCATCCGCAAACTTCGGTAATAAACATACATGACTAGGCTTCTTTTATTCATCGTTTGTTATAAAATATCAGTCAATCATAGACAATTAGGCCTAGACATAGTCGTCAACCTGTCCTTATCCATGCATAATGCATGACAGGCCCCCAACTTCCCAGGCAACTCGTCTGATCGAAAAGGCCCCGTGTGGTGGTGGCGTATTTATAAGCGGAGCGCTATTGGTCCATATTATGGGTGTGTGGTGGGCGTGTCTTCCCATATTTGGGAGATCAGTACTGTACACTGGAGGCGAGGTACAACTGGGTTGTTTTAAAATATAGACTATTGAATCGGATATGCGACAGATTTCTAAATTACCATAAAATTCCGATCTGATCATGTAAGAATAAGCTCCAAATGTTGATTCGTAACCACGTTAGGTTCGAATGGCATTATTTCATGTTTTTATGCATTTTTAGGACTGATTCCAAGGTTTATCACTGGTTCCAAGGATTCACTGATTCCAAGCTTTATCAACTACCGTCTCTGTGACCTAATTTTATAGCTACAGCGCGCTGGGCGTGGTTGTGGCACATATATAAGTACAGGGTATATAAATTACTGAAGGAAAGGGGCAAGAAACTTACCTTCCTACTTGCCATGCTAGTCATTGACATGGCATGCATTGGATTGGAATTTTTTTACACTGCATCTAGGCGCGGAGCTGGCGTGGTTCGATGATGACGTAGCCCTATAGGTCAGGAACGGTCTCAGGTCTCAAAATCTTCTTCGACTGACTGGCCAACCTCGATGCTCCCCCCCCCCCCCCCCAGAGAAAGGCCCCTTGCCAAGGGGACCGATTTGCAGAAAAATGGGTCAATTTACCCAGTACTCCGTTGGTTCATGGCGGTAATACCTCCATGGTTGGTTAGGGAGAAAATTCGCCGGTGAAATCATAAAGCCATTATTACCAATGCCTCAATTCCCGTAGGGGCCTACTAAAAATAATTTTCTAGCTAGGGTGTCCCAGGGTGTTCTCATAGGGTGTTCTAAGGTTTTTGTTCCAAGTGGTATTCCCTAGAACACAGGGGGTATGTTTCGTGAGGTAAATATGAGCTCATTCGGGGTTCGGGGGCCAAAAAACATAAAACAACCCAAGGGATAAAAATCCCCCCGGCCCCTTAACTCACGACACATGTCCCTGTGCCCTAGAGCACCCTAGAAAACCCGAGAGATCCCTTGAACACATTAAGAGATACCACTTAGTATAGAGCACCTCTCAGCAAAGGGTATTTTGGAACAAAAACCTTAGAACACCCTAGAACACCATTGGACACCCTAGAAAATTGTTTTTATAGTAGGGATAAATGTCGGGGATAGAAATGTAATGGCCATATAATGGCCATACGTGTTGTTGACTGAAGGCACTAACGGGGGTTTGGTCGGTAGATTAAGGGATTAACGTGGATATCCAAGCTATATTGCCGATGAAAAAGCCACTCTTCCTTTTCCTGAACGTGTTACCGTATAGGCCTATACGTCCAATAATCAGGCCTAGGCCTAAAAATTGTCTTAAGTTCCTTCAAAAATAAAAAAGGGTTAGGGTCGTCGCCCGGGGGGGGGGGGGTGTCGTCGGTTGTCTAAGAAAAGCCAGCCCAGAATGACAACATTTGCCACGTCATTTTAACCACGGAGAGCCGAGAAAAGTGCCAAAAATGCAATTTCCTGGTCACAACCTTCTTGAAGACAAAAAAAAATATTTTCGCGTAATTCGCGAAGACAAAGACGCCACAAAACTACTGAGACCGATTTGTGTAGACTGAAAGCCATGCAGTAAAATGTCACTGCAAAATACCTTCACGTAGAGATTAGGAGGACCACAACCCACGCGGCTCAAAGGGTTCAAAGGGCCTATAACCTGAAACATTATTTTTCTTCGAAATTTGCATGCGACCTCAAAATGAAGGTCAATAAGCTGCTAGATGCCAAAAATAATGGCCAGTTGTAGCCTCCGAAGAGTGCGTTCTTTGCTGGGAATGTCAAAGCATGCCCCAAGGTATTCAAGCTAGGTCATCTCCGATACTGCATGACTGGCCAGCATCAAAAACTCAATCGAAGCCAAATAAGAGTGTTTTCGGATGGATCGGCCGCAGGGGACAATCGACTGAGTTTTTTTCACAATTTGCAAACTTGGGCTCATTAAAGATCTTGCTCCCGACTCATGGTCTATACACAGGCCTTTTTATCCCTATTTTTCCCCTACATAATTTCTTTTTTTACCGGAAAGTCAAAAAATCACCTCCGGCGGGGATGACCCAGGTCTGCCTCTGCCGCAACCCCACCGCGTCCCTGACTGCACAAAACGAGAACGCCGTCGTAAGAGGTACGTTTTGCTATCCCGTTCCGAGAACATTTCCAAATAAAGTCCAGCGAAAACTTTCGGAGCGGGACCTACAGGCCATACAGGTATAGGCTTAAAGAACGAAACCTCTCGGAAACAAATTTGGCCATCTAGTGGCTTTACTGGCCCTCATTTTAAAGGTCGCATATGATATTTTTTGGAGGAAATGTTTTCCATAAACAAAATTTTTTTTTCAGGGCCCGGCTGCACAATTAACGTTAACACTACCACCAACGTTAGCCCTAACGCTAGCTTAAATCTCACTAATGTAAGAGCTTGTTTTAGTTGAAATGGTATCTAACTCAAAACTGCTGTTTTCCATACACAAATTGACATAATCAACATTATTCAACGTTACATAAGCTATATTTTAAAGCGGGCGTTAACACAAACTTTGGTGTTAACGCTGATTGAGCAACCGGGCCCTGACTCGCATATTACGACGTCTCCACGGACGTGACGCCCACACAAGTCGTTATAGTCAACAAATGATGGCTTTTATAATAATGGGAAAGCATGTACGCAATCCCGACCGAAGACATTGTTCTTTATGACGTTCTTCTGCGCTTGTCTTTGTCTTTGTCTTGTCTTTGATTGTATCGGACAATGATCATAATTCCACTGAATTTAACCATTGTACAGAATTTCTGAGAGAAGCTCCATTTTTCGTTGCCACTCAAGTACGCCCACGGTTTGAGAAATTTCAATCATTCTGCCCACAGATGATGACCAATGCGCAGACGTTTACATATCTTAGCCAGAACACTAGTGTTGTTGGAGAGCATAATGTCTGCGAAGAACCTTCGATCGTACGATCGTTGCATGCTATACAGAAATGTCACAACCAAGGGCAATGTTGACGATTAGCATTAGTAACAAAGGTGGCTTGACTTAAGGCAAACTACAAGTCAAACAAGATCAGTCTACACATTGATAATATTAAAACGGTGTCTTGGCTGGGTGTGGTAAGTAGCCAGCTATTTCGCAATATTTTCATCTCAAACAAGACACTAAAGGTGTCCGCCGCAGGTAGATTATGTACGTCGTCTATTGTGGTGAATTTCCGACAAATGGATGACAACCTAGCTGTAATACACTATAGGCCAAAAGTTTAGGGCCACCCTTCAAAATCCTACTTATTTCCAATAAATCCCTTTTATCCACAAGTCACTGCACCTCAGGCTATTGACAGATCTTTCTGTTTCTGTGTGGATATGCAACTGATGCATCTTCAGGCTAAACTTGGTTGTTTTTTACCAGTAGTTTTGTCTATGGGGCCATTTTGAAAGAGGACAGCAAATAGCAATTGAGAAATCAATTGAAATGAATTCCTTCCTTTAAAAAATGTTCTCAGTGCCCAAAGTACCAACAGTGAAACAACTAAAATGTCCTGAAGAGAAATCAGATACATAACTGAAGATAGAAATATTAATATCAATTGGTTCAATGACTTGACACTATGAGGATAGAAAGGATTTATTGGAAATGAGAAGAATTTTGAAGGGTGGTCCCAAACTTTTGGCCTGTAGTTTATAACTATCAACCAATTGCGATTGCACTTCTGGGCATTTGTTGTTCAACCTCATGTTTGTATCAGATGTAGGCCTACTCCTCGTTTCGACAATGAACACTTCTCTTGACTTTCTCTATTGTTGACATTCATTTCACTATTGAAGGGGCTGGCAGTCCAAGGGAGGTCCGTTTCGGTGCTTGTTGACATAAAGTTGGTATCCTTCCCATTAAACATTATGCAAGGCCATTATATATGCCCCGTGATTTATATATGTCCCGCAAGAAAGGTTTCATTTGTAAAAATGCCCCGTAATAATTGGTTTCAATCTGCACAGTCACTTTTTAAGGTGGCAGCACAGTACAGTAATTGGGAAAGATTCCTCTCTCAAAACCAAGCAATTTCACGAGGTTGGAAAATTTCAGGGCATATATACATATCAGGCTAAATATAGAAAACTATCATCAATATGCAGATTATACCGAAATAAGTGGCATTTTTTGAGGGGCATATATATGTACAGCGTGTATAGGAAAGGAAGTCATAAACCCAAATTCATTGAGCGACTGTGAAAATAGGTAACTCAACACAAAGATTTCTATAAATCTGCCTCCTTTCATTAGCTGGCACTGTGCAACAGGATTTATAAATATGAAAAACTGGTTTAGTTGGCAACCGAGCCAATATTCAAACTTGCTCTTAGTCAAAATTAAATGTTTTGGGTGATATACCGGTCCTAAGTCACCATGCAACATATTCCATTTTCCCAGGATTTCCTCTTGATTCGGCTTAATTACACAAAATTAGAGATTTCGTGATAAAATGTTGCTCAAATAAAAATGAAAGTGTCTTGATAACATTTTTCTGCATCATAATTCAGCATTTGAAGCCACTGATCTTTGGTGAAATGGTCGTCGGATGATTGTCACTCACACAAGTGGAGAGATCTTCAGCGAATTCTGACTATGGGATGTCACATCTTACTATTGAGCAGGCTTTTTAGCTCAGTTCTCCTCAGGCCTTTACACAACTATGTAAGGGTATTAAGAATACCAGCTTACCTTGCTAAGGGAGGATGGTCCTCACTTGGTTTTCCGTTTTATTATGGAACACTACCTGGTTCACGGTTCACTTTTTTTCTAAACCTCGAAATAATGATTACAAGTAGTTCATTTTAAACGTCGAACCATGCATTGCTTATACTATCCACTTGCAACATTGTTCGGTCTAAGTTGGATTATTTCATGTGCTTACCAGGGGCGGATCCAGCCCCCCCCCCTGCTCTCGACCACCAAAGATTTATACATCGATTTTCCGCGACGAGACAGCCTAAGTAACGACATCCCTTCATAACCGTAATCTTGGTAAAAGACTGAGTAAGCCTCTCCCTGACCACGAGTCATGTTGGAAACTCGATCGGACCGAAACCCGCCCTACCAATAAAGTCTTCCGCTGTCAAGGTGTTTTCCGCACACGGGAAGTGCCCGGCAACTTCTGCGGTCGGGTCGCGTCTAGTGGCATTTCGTACATCATAGATTACTTTCCACAACACTGGAACATGGTCAGGTCACTGTCAGAAAACGTTTTGATGGTCGACACTATTTTTCAAGGAATAAACGCAGGCCACCCTCCATATTTGGCTTGTCAAAAAAGTCAGTGTTGTGAAAATGAGATGCTGAAATGTCGGGAAAACGCATCTGCGGTTTTCTAAATTTCAAATTGTCCTGGGGGGAGGACCCGGGCGCTCGACTGACCCAGCCGCCGAGTTGTTTCTTTCAAGAACTCACCTCTAAGGATCACACATATAGCGTCTGGGTCGGACTTTCGGCTCTTATAATGTTTTTGGCTTCCAGAATCTCTGCCAGCCCCCTCCCCCACGGCACTGAAACATCCTAAAATCAAACTGAATCTTGCTATTTTTGATGTTCTCAAATACCGGGAAAACCCATCTGGGGGCATCTAGATTGAAACATTTTCTTGGGGAGGCTCTAGGTATGCCGTAGGCGCGCCGAGATCGCGGGCTTCATCTCGACCCCCCCCCCCCCCCCGCTAAAATTCCTGGATCTGGCCCGCTAACATTTTTACCCCCTTATTTTTACAAGTGTATGGTCACCACTTGCGCTGCACAGTCAGCTGGTTACATGTTGAAAATAATAGGCCGGGAACCTGGACTGTGTTTAGATGAACAGTGATTTCACCAAGATATGGGGTATATATAAAGGCAATAGCCCACAATTTTATATGCCCCACATACAAAAATGCCTCGCAGCTAAAACAATACCAGTGCTGCCACATAACGAATGGAAAAGTAACGAATTCACCCATGTGCATATCAGACAGAGTTATCAGGGACATCACCAGACTGGTTCCCTTGGACCATACTACACGTTAGTAATGCTTTTAGTTGTGGGGCATTATGTATGCCCCATATTTTTGGTATACCCCACAAGAAAGGTTTCATACACAAAAAGACCCCGTATTTGGGGTGTTATGCTATTATATATATATATATATTACTTTACTTGTACTGTAATTCAAATTGCTGTAAAATCTCCCACAACTGTATTTGTCTTCTTACAATGTAAGAACAATTATCTAGTTTAAATCTTTTGTGGAAGATTTCAACCAAATATCTGATTGACCAATTATGTTAAATAAATTGATTCATTTTGATTTAAATCACTGGTGCTAATTACTTGCTGGTCAAGTACAATCATTTCAAGCAATAAAACAAGCATTTTTAACCATACATATCTTTATTCATTCCTTTAATCCTTTATGCCTTCAATTTCCTGGTAACTCCCACAACTCCACTTTAGTTTCAGGATTCAACCTACTTTCAGTCACCTCCACCAAGGACGCCATCCATCCCATCAATAATTTGCAAACTTCACAATACTAGTGACTTTTTGCATTAAATACTTCTTGCAAACATAAACAGAAATAAAAACCAATCTTGCCTCCCAAGTAGATAATGCTGCCAGATTTCATAACAGCCGTCCTACAAATAAAGGCCAACAACATTTCCAAACTTTGGGGACGTTCTGGCATCAACGCGACGACCCATATTCGCCTATAGGCTTGTTATATTAACACTCCGATAACGGGTGAATGAGAGACAATTATCTAGTGACAGCAATGCCAATGGCTAAAGTCAAAATCTAAATTTCTGAGACACGAAATTCAAAAAGTGCATTTACATTTACCAAGTAATTTTTGTTCCACTAGTATTCTTCCCCAAAACAAATGGAGTGCTTGAGGGCAATGAACATGTTATCATCCATCCGATAAGCATTCAGCGGTTGGTAATCCAGTAGTCGACTTCTGTCAAGACACACCATTGCATCAGCATTTGTCACGTGAGTTGTTTCATGAGCTTCGGCCATCGAAACCACTTCATAAACACCAAGATCCATGTTGTACAATCCAATATTCAATTTTACCACAAAATGGCATGTGGAAGAATCACCAATGTCTATCATCATTGACACAATGTCAGCCAGATACAAGCGGAATCGTCCTGCAGTAGGATGCCTTATAACCAAGTACATTCCCTTGCAATATTCGGTGCCATCAATGGTAACTTTGTCTGAAATATGAACCAAGTCCGACTCCTTATGCATCCCACATTTCTTAACAGCAGCAGCCAATGGAGGAGTATACAATTCAGGATGAAATGGTATTGAGGATACTGCTGAAACACCAAGGCAGAAATATTCCCCTTGCCTCAAGTATGCTTGTAGCAGCTGATGCTTTGTTGTCAATGATTTTGTCAAGTTAATGAAGTTTGCACAGTGGCGAACATGAGTCTTGAAGTAGGCGTGTTTACTTTCAAACCGCATTGTCCAAGACCTAATTAGAGGTCCACACTGAAGAATTAGCCGAGGGTAGTGTATCAGGTAGTGATGTTTTGGCCTAAGTTTCACATCAGGGAAGATATTCTTCCTCTCATTAAGGTACTCCTCAATGAGCACTAGAAGGTAAGCCACCTGTCCTTCAGCAATTTTGGGTGAACAGACCAACTCCACAATCTCCCGAAGTAAAAGAATTAACTTCCAGGTTTCATCCTCAGGGTTCTGTACTTTCAAATGCAAGAAAAGAGGGAGATTTCTGAGAAGACACCAGTTTTCTGCGGCATGCCCAGAAAGTTTTTCTCCCTTGCTACTCAGATCTGGAGGTTTATCCCTCATATCAAACAATTTCAGTGAAACCTTTCTGATCATTCTGTTTAGGAAATCATAGTTGAACCACCCTTTCTTTACCAAATCCTTTATAAAGAAAGCTAAATCATATCTTACAATGCCTTCAAATAAGTCATGTCCCAAGCAGGGTGGCAGAGCAGGTGAACAAACATGTAAATATTTCAAAGTGTTGAATGGGGAAGCCCTAACTATCCCTTGGTGCATTGATATTTCACCTTCTTCTAAAATGTCGATGGATGCTGAGTAGTTGGTCACTGTTCTCTGTTCTGACACCGTCAATGGATTCTCAGCAAATTCTTTGTTTGTGATGAGACAGTACCGACACATGTATGGTTGGGTGGAGAAATTCTCTGAAAAACCTCCTATACAATGACTTCCTAAATTATCACCAAGAAAAAACAGAACAGACCCGAGTACCTTATTCCCATTATCATTTGAGTCAATTTGTAGACCCTGCTCTTCAATGTCCTTCAAGTCAGATACAAGGCGAGCAAATATCTTATCCATCTTAAAATATTTAAAGTCCTTTTCACGACACAAAAGCACAAGTTGCAAAGGTTCGACTTTGGAACGATGCTGGGGACAAATGTTGCCGAGAGTTAAATATACAGCTAAAATCTTGTGTTTTATTTTAGATGATCCCAGTGGATTCACAACTTCGAAGGCATCCTGGTATAAAACAAGTGATAGCGCTCCTGGAACATTACCAAACAATTCGTTTGTTTTGAACACTTCCCCATCTTGAAAATCCTGATATACACCAGGTTTGGGGTCTCTTTTCAACTCGTACAGCTTCTGCATGGTCAAGTCCTTAAAAAGTGTTGTTATTGTCTCTTTGATGGGAACGTAATGATAGTGCCTGTCAATATTGTCCTTGTCTCTACCTAAACCAACGGACACTGGAATAACATAATCAAAACTTTCTTTGTAATATTTCTTCCTTGTGTAGTTCGACCTAAGTGTACCATCATGAACAATCTCAAAAAAATCACTCTTGAAAACATCTTCAACAATATAGCCAATTTTTTCATCTGTTACCCCTTCCTCCCAAAGAAGTTTCTTAAGCTGTAGCTGCAGCTCATATTGGCTAAGCTTGTGGAAATCACAGACACTTGTGACTATCTCTTGGATAGCCGATTGCGGTATATGGAATTTTGCCTCAAGTTTAAGATAAAACAAAGCAACACTTTCTAAGAAAACATTGTCTGATAAACCTTCAGTATCAGTTTCATCACCAGGATCATTCTCTTCTGGTCCATCATGGTCCATCACTGCAGCTTCAGGACAAGCAGGCTCAACATTATTTTCAATGTTAACCTCTGGTATGATGGGTCCTACTGCAGTATTCTCATTTTCAACAACTTGAACAAGCACATCACCTTGGTTTCCCATATTCCCTAATGACCAGCTGTTGTGACATCGTGACATATGTGATGTAAATGAAGAGGCAACTTTGTATTTAGATGAACAGTCATGGATAGGACACTTGATTACTATGCCTTCACGGATGTGTTCCTTCAAATGACGCATTATTTCTGCAGGACTATCACACAGTTTCTTGCAATGGTCACAAGTTAGATTCGGAGAGACCAGGTTGTTCACGTTGTCAGCACTATTAGTACTAATGGGCAAATTACCAGTGTTGGCTTCTACATTTTGTCTTACATGTCGGTAGTTTCGGTGATCTCTAGAGAGGTGTGTGCTAAAACTTGAATACAATTTGAAAGTTCTTGGACACCCAGGAACACCACAAGGAAAGCCCACTTGATTCACATGCCGGTGTATAGCATAATGATGTGTATACTCTATAGGAGACTTTCCTTTATACGGACAATGATTGCATTTATACATACCAGTACAAGTAAGTATCTTGTCTGGAACACACAGTTGCGTCGAGCTGAAAGAACAAATAAGATGACAAGTTACAAAACAATTTGACCAAAGTCATCAGTACCTGTAGGCTGTTGTGTACATGAGATAAACTTTCCAAAAGTCGTCTTTTTACCCGGCCTTGTCTTTTTTTCCTTTGTCATATTTACTGTCATCTTTTCTACGATTGGCTTTTTTAGTGTTGTCTATTTTCCCATTGTCTTTTTTATTTTGTCACAATATCCAATTTTCCATTTTTCTATTTTGCAGGATTAACCACCCATAGGTGGCCCTACAGGCATTGACAGATTACCAGAAAAATTTATACGACACATAATCCGCCTAACTAACTTGTGCCAAGGCCTAATATCAGAGATCCTATAATAGCTGTCATAACGTTGTGCATTTTGCCGGTTCGTTATAACGCACCTCCTGGCGATAATAGGTGCACTATAGGCCTATTTAATCTAACAGTTAACAGAAGTGACAGCTAGGGCTACATACAATACATGTATAGGTAGACCTAGCCCTGGGACTAGCATAACAAGCATGTGATGTATATATATCTGATATCTCACACTCGTCGGACCTGCTTACCACAGGCAGAGTTATGACAGTCATGACAGGACAGGCATCAGAGACTGAGCAGCTGCTGAGAGAGCCGTCTTGCTTTGCAATGCATGTAGTAGGCCTTACATGATGTACTAATGCACAGCACTGTAGCCGAATCATGCAGGTGCAGCCAATGCATTATGGTTGCCTGCTTCCTAGCCATGTGCAGCTCATTCCGACTGCCTGTGGCGTAAAATCATAGGGCAAGTTATACAATCTTACACAATCTTCGTTTGTTTGATTATCTTATTTTCACTCTCCGACAACACAATCTCTATGCACAATGCAATCGTCGGATTATGCATGATTTTGTAACAGAAACTTACCAAATCACGCAGGCTCTATCGTCCACAAAGCCAACCGGAAGCATACATGCGCATGTTCAACACGGATTTTGTACAGAAAACTGGGGTAGGCCTACAGAAAACATCTGTAGAAATAAAGCAGAACAGCCGTTCCGCCTTTCTCCTTTTTTTATATGCGATGGCCGTGAACAATTCCGTATGAGCCATGGCCCGAACATTCCAGTCACGCAACAATGCAGGACAGTGGCCGGTGGGGCATATCCACCTCGGGGCGTTGGGAATATAATGATACCGTAATACCTCCATGGTTGAATGGATTCGGGGTATCAAGACGATTGATACGATTCCCCTTGAAAATTGCCCCTCGTCAGTGAAAGACAACCAGCAGGCCGGGGCGTTATGGAGTTATTTCCGTCTCGGGGCAAATCGTCCTGGGGGGGGGGGGGGGGGGGGCTTGGGGAGATACTTCGACCAAGGGGCAAATAAGAATTCATTTGTGTTCGATTTTATGTATTATAGGCCTAGAACGTAGAATCTAGCCTAATTTCGTCAAAAAATATTTTCAGTATAGGCCTTTACAGTATTCTTACGATATTAAGACGGATACGGGTGAAATGCTGTACAAATACAGAATTTCGTTCGATGGTTATTGATTAAAGAACCAGTCTGATAAGAAAGTTATGAAATACAGTATTCGGACGAATAAATAGGGGAAATGCAGTGAATATACAGAACTTATGTAGATTTGATGAATTACAGAACTATTCTGTACAAAAAGTTCTGTAAAATCTACTGTTTTTTTTAACAGTGTACTGAAGAGAATGGGTAATAGAACCCCACCCTGTTTAATACCGTTCTTTACATTTACAGTCCTGCTAAGAGCGTCGCGCCATTTAATTTGTACTTGCTGACATGTATACATTGTAGCCAGAAATTTTGCAATTAGAGGACAGCACCCCCTTTTTGGCTCACCTGTGAGCCTTTACCATCACGCAGCGTCCGTCGTCGTCCGTCGTCGTTAGACATGGGTGGCACGTTTTGTTACCGCTGAAGCCACTGAACTGAAACTTAGTACACATGTACCCCTTGGTGACCACTACTCAGAGACCAAAACGCGGTCTCATATATTTCACGGTTTGGCCACCAGGGGGCCAAAGGTAAAAAAATGAAGAAATGCGTTTTCTCCCTTATAACTGGTCCGAAAAATTTGAAAAAAATATGGTAGGTACTTCTACTAATGGGACATCACATATCCTCCGGGTTTTTGATTTGACCTAATTTTCAAGGTAAGATAGGTCAAAGTTCGCCGACGGCACCGCTGTTAGTCAATGGTGGCACGTTTTGTAACCGCTGAGGCTATTGAACTCAAACTTGGTACATATATACCCTTGGGTGACCTTTACTCAGAGACTGAATCGTGGCGTCATACGATTTACGGTTTGGCCAATAGGGGGCCAAAGGTCAACAATGAAAATATGCGATTACTCGCCTACGTCTGAAAAATTTGAATAAAATATGGCAGGTACTTCTTGCAGTGTTACATCATATATCCTCCGCATTCATTTTTTGGCTCACCTGCCCCTTTTCATCCCCCCCGACCCACCCACCCCTGACCCCACCCCTGACCCCACCCCTGACCCCACCCCTGACCCCTCCCCTGACCCCACCCCTGACCCTACCCCTGACCCCACCCCTGACCCCACCCCTGACCCCACCTCCTCCCCTCCTCCTCCTTCCCCTCTTACAACACTAGAACTCTAAGAACTTCCAAGGCAGGTGTAACTAAGGTCCAAGGCAACAATCGACCTCCACATGGTTTGATATTGTATGTAAAGGAAGAATTCAGATCTGAAATTGGATTTAGTATTTGCTAATGAAACAGTCATCAGAAATATAGCTTATGCTCATGCCATTCAAAACTGGTGGTCTAATCATAAATTCTTGCATGTTGGTCTGACGTATCAGCCAAGATTGATAAAGATAGTATTCAACAATGCTAGATCAGTCAATGAAAAATTTAGAAATTTTCAAGCTGATCCAAATGTCATTGCAGCCTCCATTGTTGCATTTGTAGAATCACGATTAAACCAGTCCAATTCTGACACTAGTCTCTCGCTGCCTAATTTCCAGCATATTCGGCATGACCAACCCCAGGTCCAAGGCAACAATCGACCTCCACATGGTTTGATATTGTATGTAAAGGAAGAATTCAGAATTCTAGAAAAGACATTTTTCAGAAACCGCAACTTTGAAGCAATATATACATGTATCCACTCCCGAAATTCACCCGAAATATTCCACATATTAATTGTTTATGCATCACCCCAATGTTCATTTCAACATGTCACTGATAATCTCTCCACCTGCCTCCGATCATACCAGCCAACTGAAACATATGTCATTCTTGGTGACTTCAACATGAATTCAATAGTGGGAGGTGAAAATTTCAATGCTAAACTTGAAAAATTCTTTCTTCAGGAATATAACATGAAGCAAACAGTCACTGAAGAAACAACTGATTACCACACCAAATTAGACCTTGTATTTACAAATGCACATCATGTGCACCATACAGGGATCATTGACAATTGCTGGTCTGACCATAAAATGATATATACAGCTTTACCAATGTCAGAATCACTGACTCCATAGCCTCCCCTTTGACACAGGTGAGCACATGGTCCCTGGACCATTTCATTATAAGAATTTTTAATAACCGGACATATTCTGCCCTATCGAAAGCACGGCTAGCGTCCAAGAGTGTATGGTATTTAGGGACGAAATATAAGTATGACGAATTATAATCGAACTTGGCTGGTAGCCATTTATTGGAAAGTCCTAAAAACCGGAATCCTCTACGGAGACCACAATACAAGATGAAGAACCGATGCCGACCAATAGTTAAGACACTACAGAGTGTCACGTAAACATTAGTACCACAACATCTCTCCCCACTTTAGAAAGAGTTTCCCTAAGGAACTATTGTACAAAACATCGATGACAAAATACACGCATGTCTCCTGGACTGATTTACAGTAATAACACAATATCCAAATTCTCTATTTTCAGATCGGAACTACTAGGAAACACTAGTCCCTATATTAAGTATTAGCAAATCCTATAAGATGGATTATACAAAATTGACATACAAATAGCATCTAAGAACAAGACAATACATGGTTCAACCAAACAATCATGTCAAGAAGAAACACAAGTATCAGATTATAGAAAATATCCAGAATCCAAAACTACCAGAATGTATGCCCACATTGTTGTCTCATACTCAAATGAATAAAGTCTTGTAGAGTAGGATTGTCTCTGAAATACATGTTGTCTCTCAACTCACATCCATAAAATGTCCATAAATGTTCTTACTACACTGATTTACACACAAATACACATACATTGCTATTTCGTAATCTTAGGCATATCAACCACAAAATCAGAATACTTCTTGGACAATTTGATTTGTCTCCTAGGACGCTCTGACACTGGATAACTAACAGACTGACTAGATATAGGACTATGTCCCGCTGATGCAGGACCTGGACTTAGCACAACAACAGAAGTTATTGAGTGATCTGGAGATACGGGATCTGTCTCTGAGAAATTATCATCATTGATTTCACACTCTTCACTTCGCTCAAGAAGTGGCTCAGTTTCAGTCTTGATCCTTCTAAAACACCTCAGAGAAACATTTGAACTCGAACCTTTGGAATGGAGTTCCATTATTGCTTCTGACCATCTCGGGCACACCCTTAGATGAAAACAATTTGTCTAGTGCATTGATTGTGGAGTCCTCTGATTGCGACGTTAGTATATCTACTTCGGGAAAACGAGAGTAGTCATCACGAGTTACAACAGTGAGTGACCCGAAGGGAGGGGTCCGAAAAAATCAATACTCACTGTCTCCCAAGGCCTACTGGGTAAATCAGTCATCTTAAGAGGTTCACGCCTCTTTGAATCAAATGATGCACAGCATGGTATACACCGTTCTAACCTAGATTCAACCAATGAATCAATCTGGGGAAACCAAACCTTTTCCCTCAGCTGTGCTTTAGTACGAGTTACACCTTGATGGCCCTCATGAGCAAGCACAATTACACGTTTCTTTAACGGTGCTGGTATCACAATACGACATCCCTTGAGTATCAAGCGATCATCATCGTCAAGCTGAGCTCACCACTAACTCTCTTGTATGCTTTCAAAGAGGTTAGATCAACATCGCTGGGCCAAACCATGGGGTTGTCGACCAAATACCACTTGTTGGTCTGAGTCGGGTTTCTGACTGCTTTTACTGTGGGGTCATCTTCGTATGCATCAATGATGTCCTGTCTAGACAATTGCCTTGGGCACAGCCTGGGTTGCGACAAAATTGACATACTCCTCTACCAATTGCTCAAGATCTGATAGCTTGGTACTTGACAGAGGAAGGGGGTGTCGTGACAGGTAGTCAGCTGGATTATCACACCCTTTCTGGTACTTTATATCAGGAGAATAAGGCTGAAGACGCAAATTCCAGCATTCAAGACGTGTTGGGAGATCTCGTTTTCGTACTCCGAAAATTCCTAGCAAAGGTTTGTGATCAGTATGGACCACTACTGGTTTGCCATATATGTAAACATGAAAATGTTCACATGACAAGACCACTGCCAGAGCCTCACGTTCTAACTGTGAATACCGCTGTTCACACTCTTGTTAGAGACTGGCTCGCGTACGCAAAAACCCTGGCAATAGAGAGGTTGAGATGCACAACTTATACCGATACTTAAACTTATCACTTATCGAGATACGTATACGTTCTTACTTATCTCAAATCCCCTTGAGAAAACCGAACGTATACGTATAACATATACATATCTTCTATAACTCCTTGTCTCTAATTCGGTGACAATCATACCGCTCAGCAAATCGCAATAGGTCTTGTATTTTAGAGGTTGTTCCATTAACCAAAATGGCTGCTGTTAACGATATAATTCTTGGTATTGCGGCTGATGTTCTTAAGCCAGAAGATGCCATGTTACTCATTTTGCATGATGATGAAAGAGAGAAACCAAGGTGGTTCGCGTGTTGCTGCAGGACCTTGATGACGAGACATACCGCCGCATATTTCGCTTCGAGAGGCAGGATGTGGAGTGGTTGTGCTTGGCCCTCCAAATCCCTGAAATGGTGACGTGCCGAAATGGAACTTCAGTTCATGGTTTAGATGCGTTACATGTTCTGTTGAGACGGCTTGCCTACCCGAATCGGTTGATCCATATCTCAATCGACCACTGGAAGACACCAAGTGAGGTGTCATACATTGTTAATAGAATGCTTGATCTCATTTATGATCAGCATGCCCATCTACTGGATGATTTTCACCAGGACTGGTTGGCTCCACCAAGGCTACGGGAGTTCGCTGACGAATTACGAGACAAGGGTGCCCCCTAGAAAACTGCTGGGGCTTTATTGACGGAACTGCGCGCGCCATCTGTCGGCCAATTCGAAATCAATGGCAAATGTACAGTGGCCACAAAAGACAGCACCGCTACAAGTTTCAGTCCGTCTCCGCCCCGAACGGGATGATTGCGAACATGTATGGTCCCGTAGAGGGCCGGCGTCATGATGCCGCAATGCTGAGAATGAGAGGGCTGCTTGACCAGCTCGAGGCTTTTGATCGTCAAGCTCCTGTGTATATGTTATATGGTGATCCAGCCTACCCGCCCCTATCTGTTGAAGCCGTTCGGAGGAGCTGCACTGAACGACCGAATTTAACAGGAGGATGTCCCGGCTCCGAGTCTCTGTGGAATGGACATTTGGGAAGATCATTTCGAATTTCTCATTTCTGGACTTAAAAAAAAATCAAAAGTTGTACCTCAAGCCAGTCGCCAAATATTATATAGTTGCTGCGATCCTCACTAACTGCCACACCTGTTTATATGGATGTCAAACGGGGAGCTTTTTTGGACTTCAGCCCCCAACTCTTCAGCAGTATCTGCAACTTAATTGAATGGACATTTCAGCTGTAGAAACAACGTAACCATGGTAACGAATCAGTTGACTTCGACTTGACTTTATTTTTCAGTTAATTTGATCAAAACAGTTGACAAATAAAACTTCACTGTAAAAACTAACCGCCTAAGTTAAACTGTGGACGGGTGAAAGTTAACAAAACGTAAACATACAAATTTGTGTGGTAAAACATTGTGGTCTACTCATTTCAGGTATTTGATGTACATGTATATCAGGAAGTATATGCCGGAAATAAAAAGAGGCCTAAAACAACATGTTGTCGTATATCATCTATGCAATGTGAACCACCATCGTTCTTGTTCAAGTTAGTTAGTGTTCATTGATTCGATGATTAGAAAATCATGGCCCGGATCATTTCTCCATAAACCTCTTCATCATGTCGAACAAAAACTTCTTCTCTTCTCTTTCACTCTCAAGCCTCAGTCTCCTTTCATCCTTCTCCAAGTCAAATCGAGCAGTATCCAGTTCTAGTTGTTTTTTCTTCAACTCAATCTCCTCCCGCTGCAGCCCTTGGTCTTGCTTAGATTTGTCGGCCAAAAAGTCGCCTTGCTGTTCTTGGTCCTACTCCGCTTAGCCACACTTTCAACATTTTCTTGACCTGAAATTGTAATTAACCTGAAATTATTTTTTAAGGGACACCTAGTAGCCAGTAAGGACCAGTCAAATTGAAACTAAATTTGGCCCAAAACAGACATCATGACCTATCTTTATGACCATCAAGATAGTGAGAGACAGAGCGATCCCACCTATGATCTTTAGAATGTATACACTAACCTTCTACTGGGGCTGACAGAGTTTCCATCGCTTTCTTCCGCAGTTCCTTGGCCTTCGCTTCTTCATCCCCTTTCGCCTGTTTTTTCTGCTTTTGATTCCTATCAGCTTCGTCACGAAGGTCAAGTATTTCCGAGAGAAGTTGTTCTTTTTCCCCGAATTCATGTTCGACTCCAGCCCTGAGAGGAACACAAATGGAAAATATTATTTCATAACCGAGTAGTAGGACCCGCAGCGCCAATCCTTCACGCGAAGAAAGGGAATCCGCAGAGGTTGATAACTTGACAGCATTACAGTTAGAGAGGTAGGTAGGCCTCGACTATGATATGAAATTTGGTGGATTGCCGTCTTTGGTGTGGTTTTTTTTTTAAACTGAGAAAAAAATGTCCAAGTGTGGAGGAGAAAGAAGTTCCCATGAAAAAAAATGAATAAACCAAAACATCGACATCGATAACAGAATGTAATGAAGCATCATCTTGTTATAGCCTACTCATGAGGCGGCACTATTACTCACGCTGTCATGTCCTCTTTCTCGGCCTTTTTAAATTTGGCCAAAAGCAGGAGAGTTCTCTCTCGCACTCGCCGTACACCCACGTCCAATGCTGGTCTTGCATCTGTAGCGGATGCTTTTAATTTTTCCTCCACCGAGACCCATGATCCCTCGACGAAAGGGTTCTGGTGACAACTTCTCATGATGTAACATGATGTAACATGATGTCGTCATCTTCTGAAAAGTGTACCATTTTCTTTCTTTTCTGCACCATTCTGAAATTCAAAACCATCCAAATAATTTGAACCCGCCTGCATGGAACCGGAGAAGAAAACGTATAGATCAGCAATTGGCCTACAACGTCCGGGCTTCAATCGGCATCATTCCTCAATCAAAGGAGGAATGCAAGCTAGCTGGCTATCGACGCGCACCTACCGGCATATCAACGAGTTTCATCAATTCCGATAAGGCGACGAAGGCCCTTCGCATAACCAATCTACAAATCAAGCTTGCTTCGTATTTGAAAAAGCCCTCATATTCACAAAAGCACAATTTTCTGGACGAATTCTTATGTTCGTCATGTGCAATAGGAGTCAACGAAAATAGTTAGGGCAGTAAATTGTATATGTTTGGAAGTTAGGACGAGAAAAACAGAATTGTTTGACAACAAATCCAATATACTTGCCTGCTTTCCGATGCGTCCACAAACCCCGGACCGAACGTATTGTAAGGGGCCGTCTCCAAATTGATTTCGTTTCAAACGCGTTTGAAACGGGCAAAAAGCGTTTATTCTAAAATGAAATTCAAACGAAAATCATCCGTTTATCAGCCGTTTGAAAAGCGTTTGAAATCAAACGCACACCCCAGACGAAAATTTCGAAACGCTCCCAAACGAACACGTCCGATCAGAACGCTTGCCAAACGATTTCCAAACGATCGTACTAAACGGATCTCAAACGCACGTCAAACGATTGTCAAACGCACTTCGTTTCAGACGAAACGATTGTCGAACGCACTTTGTTTCAAATGAACTGGAAACTTAATTCGTTTCAAACGAACGGAAAACGCACTATCAAATGAACTTGAAACGTACTTCGTTTCAAACGAAATGTGCACGAAATGCGCATGCGATGCTCTTGTTTCATTCTTTCATTGATTTATATCTTGAAAGACGGATGTGTATTTTGCCCATTTATCTTTGTTATTTTCGATCATTATCGGTAAGTCTAATTGAGATTCAACAGTTGCATCTAGAGAAATTTGCTTCTAATTGCTACCGTATCACTGTTTTTAGTACTCGGCCTATAAATGTGCTTTTATAGGCCTATCTGTTCACAGTCCTGCGACATCAGGGCCGATCGCATGTGTTGAATATCAATCCTAAATTCTCATTTCAAGTAGTTAGGCTTGTATCAAGTAGGCCTAGGTCTATGACTCAGAATTAAATTAGTACCGATTCGCGCACATCGATCTTGCGGTCGGCCCAGACATGACATGTATGTATGGGCAGAATCATTCCTGCCTCCAAGACTTGCCGTTGTGTAACTGCACATGTAGGCTATACTAGTAGTCACTATAGCCTGTCCTAGCCATTCCCTATATTGGTACTCTTGGCTCTTCCATTTGAATGAGTCCTGCCAATACCAAGCTGCAAAACAAATATAATAACATCGTCAGCGCGGTGGCCGTATTGCCTTGGTATATGACTATTAAAGTTTCGAACTTACCCACTCTTTATTACCAACCAAATGACCTAGGCCTACTTAATGACGTTAACAGACTGAAGTAGCGTTTGGTAAAGTAACTACATGCGTATAAATGTTAGGATTTTAATCCAACCGACAACAACAAGAGAAATTTTTTGAGGGCGTTGTGATACTGGGTGATACCGATACCCCCAGATTGTTTTTTGGGTGACTGTATTCTCCCCGGTATTCCCCAATGCATTTAAGATTTAAACGATCGTACAAGTATTTAAACCCCATCTCCACCACCAATTATTTCAGGTTTGTATTCAGCATGATGGATCCCGGTGATGTCAATGACATAGGCCTACCAGGTGCAGAAAAAGGTAGGTTTGATTTTATAATGTAATGCTAATTGCTATACTAAAATGCTCTCTTCGAACTTTGATATACCAACCATCTACCGTACTGTATTTATACTTGGTTTCATAAATTGTGTTCTCACTTCCTTCTGCCACCAATGAAGATGCCTACCGGAAATTCAAGCTGTTTTCATGTTTTCATTATCAAATCAAGAGAAGGCTATGTTTAGAATAATGAAATTAACGTGCACATTTATCTGGTCAGCTTCGTGAGGTCTTATGGCTTCTGTAGGCTTCTGGTAGTGCATTGATATTTCATAATTCTGAATGCTCTTTTTTTAAAAATACATTTAAAATGTATTAACTGGAACGAAAGCATGCATGCGCACACCCATTTACACTTTGATATTTTGGTTGACTATGTCAGTATGTTATCCTTATTTTCAATATTTTGACACAAAGTCTGCGTCAAATCATCGATATTGGCATAAAAATAGAATTATAATCAATACCGGTACAACACTATTCTCAGTCTTGTCAACCCGCCCCTTGATTGATAGGCACGCATGGGCCTCTGTCAGTGTTACTTAAAGGGAAAAAAAGTACACTACATTTCATCAAAAAAAGATACAAGAAAAGTTTGTATTTGGTACATGTGAAACCAATTTAATCATCATTTTACATTTGTACAGGAGCTGCCATGTCTGGAAACTTCTTAGGCTTGACTGCCTATTGGCTATCACTAAAGTCTTTTTCTGTTCTGTTGAAATTTCAACTCGGTTCGACTGATGGAGTCTTCATTCCTTTCACGGATGAAAAGACTCTCAGAGGAATCAAAAAAATATATCAGCCTACATATGACGTATGCAGTGAAGATATGCAATGTTTGTGTAAGTGGATTTTTGTTAGGATGTTATTACTATTAATAGCGGAGATACTCATGGCGTGCAGGCTTAGTGTTTGATTTGTGATGAACATAAGTTTTGCAAGTGTAATAGAGCCGGTTCATATTAGTATTCGTAGCTGTAATGTTATGTGCATGGTATATAATTAATAATTGTGTGTTATGATTTCAGCGTGTTTTCTGTAGAGGCCGTGGGCAGAAAGATAGCAGTCAGGATGAAAGGCCAGCAAAAGCAGATTTGGTGAGCCGCAATGATGGATTGCACCCAACTTTGGAAGGAAGTAAGGTGTTGATGCAGCTTGTGAAGATTACTCTCAAGCTACCGGGGGCTCGTACATCTAAAGTTGAAGATGTGGTTGTTCGTTATCCATATTCGTTCTGCCAGGTGTGCAGGGCAGCTGGACACGGTTCTGGAAATTGTCAGCAGTTTTGGTACAAGTGAAGACTAGACTTGGGTGTTTTTATGTGTTTGTGGTGATTATGATGGTTGTTATTTGAATTGTAGACCTAAAATCTTTTTGTAATGGTGAAGAGTCTTTATATATTGTAAGATTTGAGGGTTTCAATTGTGAATTGATCAGTGGTGAATCGTAATAAATCTGAAGATATTGTCGATTTTGTGTTGGTTAGTATGTTTATTATAGCTGGGTTGTATTGTTTTGTTGGAAATGCGTATGGCAGGTTGTGACATTATTTTGCTTTTGGGAAGGTAGAAAAAGCATCATGTCTTCACTGCATTACTAAAGTATTGAACTAGAACTGTGAAATTTGCTTTCAGCAAATTTGTGTCCATCACCAGGGGGTGACGAGTTGCTCCACAGCCATTCATACGTGGGTATGGCGATTTTACGAATCTGCCCAACATTGCAAAAGGAAGTAGTGTAGTGATCTCCCTGTCTATTCGCTATACCGTTTCGCGAATGATCTATTTCCGGACATATTCGCTCGCTCCTTTCTCAAAATAACACGCTCATTAATCATTCAAACAGTCAGATGGGCATGATAGTTCATCGATAAGCATTTACGGCTCTTAGTTCTGATTCCTACTTTCAACCGTCACACAGTTCTCCGTTTTCTTCGCTGAACATACTCGACAGCTCGCGGGATCGGCCATGAGGATGACGTAAAACATAACGGGGGCAGAGCTTAATACATGCTAATGTATGCGTGATTGACAAAATCCCGGCCTCGCCGGCCGGTGATGTTAAAAATCGAAGCCAAAAAGTGCTTCAAAAGCACCGAAATGATCAGAATCTGGGGCCTATAATCAGCAAAAATCAAATACGTCTGCAAAAGATGATTACGTTAGAGAGTTTAGGGCGATGAAAAAAAGCCGTAACATCAATATTCATGGTAATATCGATGACGTCATTGTGGGGATTGCCGTGTATTAGAACTCTACTAAAATAATCCCTAAAACACCTCAGAAAACACCCTTCAAAACACCTCTGAAACACCACAGAAAACTTCAGACAAGTTGAAGGATGTTTATGTGGTGTTCATGAAGTGGTCCGTGGGTTCTTTTGAAACAAAATACATCTACTGCATACGTCATCTTCAATGCCTTGATAGCCTTGTTGGTCTGCTTTGCCTTCAACCACGCTTTGTCATCCATGTTCCTCGGAGGAATAGTCGAAACTGTCACACACGAATTTGGTGCAGCACACAAACATGACATACTATTTTATAAAAGCAATATTACAGAGACCATAAAACGCTATTTCAAAACCCTATCAACCTCTTCTTCGAAACAAGCAACCTAATCAAGCAATTTTATACTTGAAGTTGTCTATCCATATGTCTTCCAATGTTTACAATATTTTGCATAAGTTCAATGATTGCTTCTTCATCATTTGATTTAAAAAGGACTTTACGTCATATAAAACTTATGGCCAAACTTTACTAGCTCCATGTTCCTTCCACATCAATGCAGGCCTAACACTACCATGATGACTGCTAGCTTGAAAACTTACATAAATGCGATCACAAATTTCCTTAGTCGAGAATCCGGGCCCGCTGGCAGCACAGTCATTCGTCCTGACCAAAATGAATACGTCAGTAAAAGCACCCCACCGTATCTTTTACATTTTTCTAACAAAGAAATAGTGTTTAACCCTTGAAAAGCAAACGTAATGTGGTCACTGAATGGGCATCCAAGAACACTGTTGTCCACATATTTTAGAATCAAAGCAGAAAAAAATCACCGTTCGTTTTGCACAGGTCGCCATTTTCATGATTTTTTACGATAACTCCAGCCATTTGGAATTCGTTTGAACACAAACGGCAGGAATATATTTCTTTTTCACGGAAACTATTTGAAAGAAAACAAAAAGCGTTTGGAACGCGTTTGCTGACAAATGGCGCAATGCCGTTTTTGACGAAACAAAAACGAAACGCTTTTCTAAACGCTCTTCAAACGAATTTCAAACGCTCTTCAAACGAAGTTCGTTTAGGGTGAAACGAAATTGCGTTCGCTTTCAAACGGGAAATAAACGGTAGGGCCAGCGTTTGACAATCGTTTTACAAACGTTTCAAGATCGTTTGGGTGCGTTTTTATTGTTCACATTTCAAACGAATTTCAAACGATCTTAGATACGTTTCAAACGCGTTTGAAACGAAATCAATTTGGAGACGGCCCCTAACGAGCCTCGTGAGTGATATGCCTACAAAGCGATGACGTATTATGCGGGATATTTACACGTCGCCATTGCATAAGCGATTTTATAAGTCCCAGTTTTAACTGACCCCACCTTGTCTCGCAGACGCAAAACATTAAAATATAACATTTTCTGTTGTCCATAATCGTGGTCTTGGTTTGTGACAAAAAGCACACCAGTTTGTCTTGAATCATGCATGTCAATCTGCTTATGATTTCCTGCGGCATTCCGGGTTGATTGCTCAACTCCGTGCTGTCGAAAAACCTGATTTTTGACAAGGCCCAATCGGCCGTTTTTGCCAACTTATCGGGGTGAAATGCCCCCGTCAAATTTGATGATGTATTTCGCAAATTTCATAAATGATAAGTAGAAGTATTGGGATAAGTTGTGGATCTCAACCTCACTAGTGTCCTGATCGGCACATTGTGTGAGAATTCCACATATGCCTACAGGGGAGGCATCAACAAAGATCTCAGTCTTTATGTTCAAGTCAAAGAAAGTTAGAACTGGTTCTTTTGACAAAACATTCAGAATACTCTCTAGTGCCTTTTCCTGATCTGTGCCCCTTACAAAGTCAGTATCTTTCATAGTCAACTTCCTAATGGGCGCAGTCAACGTTGAATAGTTCGGATGAACCTTGCACTGTAGTTTAACATTCCCAAAAAACTGAGAATCTCAGATGTATTTGACGGTGGTGCCATCTTTAACAATGCATCTACCTTGCTAGAGTCTGCATACCAGATTCAGAGAATCTCAGGCCAAAGAAGTTGAGCTCAAGTTTGCTAAACAAACACTTGGGTAGGTTAATGGTGAAACCATGTTCCAAAGGGGGCTGTCAAAACCTTGAGTAGACCCTCATTGTGGTCGTTCGGCCCACAACCGCCAATGATTATATCATCAGAGATGCCCGAATGCCCGAAATCGCTTCTTCTACAGCCTTCTGAAAGAGTTCACTCGCAGAAACTATACCAAAACTCAAACGCTTTGACGGAAAAGACCTAGGTGGCAAGCAAACGTGGTCACATCTCTGCTATCAGGATCAAGTTCCAGATGTAGGTAACCTTGCCTAACAGAAATGATGGAGAAGACATAAATGGTTAAAAGGCAATTTCAAAATTGTTAAAATTCTTACCTCCCAGTCCAAGATTGTTGTATAGCTCTTCTGGCTTCTTACGAAAGGTTTCTTTACACATGTTTATCACACACGCTGCAAAAAAATAACAATTTGAATTTGAATTTGAAATTTCGACAACCATATTCATCATCAGAAACCTTTCTGCGGCTGTCTTAGTGCAGACAATGACAGTCAAACCTTTGTTGCCTTTACATACATGTAGCACGAGAAGTAAAAAGCTTTATGGACTGAATGGTGCAGGAGCTGAGCTTGTGTATGAAGATGAACTTCATACATCATACATGTATGAATTTTAAGAAAAGAGGTTTGACCCAGCACAAAGCCCAAATCAGGTGAAAAATAGATTTTATTCTGTTTTAACTCTTTAAATCCTTGAAATGTTCACCCCAAAAGACCTCCAAATGCCCCCCCCCCCCCCCATGTACAAGACAGCTTATTAATTTCACTAGTATTATTTCATCAATAGATCCCTAAACCGCCCGAAAACCAGCCTTAGTTTCATGATTGATGGCGATGGTGTTGCTTGAGATTAGGTACTGGCAGGCAGCTAGGGAACTAGACAAAAATCAGTGGCCGAATATGGGCCGGTTATGATCTAAAGGGTCAAATATCACATGCCAAAAAATGACAAGCAGTTTTAAAAAACTAACGACCGATGCCATGACTTTCAATTCCAAGCGATAACATATCAATTAAATCAAAAATTTGTGGTGAAAAAGTTTGACCATCCAGCCCACTCGTTTACACTCCATTATCCATAGCCCAAAAACGATGCGGACAAATAATTTATCATGAATGGACTTAACAGTAGTGACAGTATTTTATTGTAAAATAAAAGGCTAAAAATTTTTAGTAAATACTTACGGATTTTACATTCTTCAAAACACTGAGTGTGGGCACAAGTGGCATAAAAAACCCCAGGGGTGGCACGGAGGGCCTGCAACGCCACATTTAAAAAACATGAGTTACCAAGATTTGGTAACCCAATGCAATCATAATCTACAAAACAACTAGAGCTGGCCACGGCCAGCAATGAAGTCGTTGTCGGGCGGGGAGGGGGTATGGGGGGAAGGGTGTCAAAAAGTATGAATATGGAATGGGTGATTTGTGAATTACTGAGAAAAGTTGATTTAGAAAACAATGATATGATTATTTATTTCTCAAAAATTAACATAAGTATCAAAAATAAAGTTTGGTGTAACCTGTAACTTAAAGTTAAAGTTCACTCTTAAAGCGACTAGAGCGTGGATTTGGCTTGGGGGATATTTGTCACAAATAACCCTTTCTTTCTGCTCGTTGCAGCTAGTTCAGAGTTCAATGTTGATTTCGAAGTAATGTGGATATAATAAACTTACAAATTAACAATTACCAGCAACTACTTGTCACTCATTGACTCTTGTCAAAATAGACTGAACATATAATGACTTCTTAACAAATTTCTTCCCTTTCTTCAAGTGTTAGGAAATGGAATATTTTCCAAATCAGATATCTGTGTGGTTCACAGCGAGTAACTTATTTACAGTTACAAACAAATTACCAGCAACTACTTGTCACTTATTGATTCTTCTCAAAATACACGTAAATTGAACATCATTATGAATTCTTATCAATTTTCTTCCCTTTCTTGAAGTCTTAGGAAATGGAATGTTTTCCAAATCAGATATCTGTGTGGTTCACAGCGAGTAACTTAATTTCAGTTACAAACAAATTGCAACTACTTGTCACTTATTGATTCTTCTCAAAATAGACTGAACATCACCATGAATTCTTTACAACTTTCTTCCCTTTCTTCAAGTGTTAGGAAATGGAATATTTTCTAAATCAGATATCTGTGTGGTTCACATTGAGTAACTTAGTTACAGTTACAAACAAATTACCAGCAACTACTTGTCACTTATTGATTCTTCTCAAAATACACGTAGATTGAACATCATGAATTCTTATCAATTTTCTTCCCTTTCTTAAAGTCTTAGGAAATGGAATATTTTCCAAATCAGATATCTGTGTGGTTCACATTGAGTAACTTAGTTACAGTTACAAACAAATTACCAACAACTACTTGTCACTTATTGATTCTTCTCAAAATACACGTAGATTGAACATCATTATGAATTCTTATCAATTTTCTTCCCTTTCTTGAAGTCTTCGGAAATGGAATATTTTCCAAATCGGATATCTGTGTGGTTCACATTGAGTAACTTAGTTACAGTTACAATGTACAAACAAATTACCAGCAACTACATGTCACTTATTGATTCTTTTCAAAATAGATCGAACATCATTATGAATTCTTAACAAATTTCTTCTCTTTCTTGAAGTCTTAGGAAATGGACTATTTTCCAAGTCAGATATCTGTGTCGTTCACAGTGAGTAACTTAATTACAGTTACAAACAAATTACTGGCAACTACTTGTCAATTATTGATTTTTCTCAAAATAGACTGAACATCACTATAAATTCTTTACAACTTTCTTCTGTTTCTTCAAGTGTCAGGAAATGGACTATTTTCCGATTCAGATATCTGTGTGGTTCACAGTGAGTAACTTAATTACAGTTACAAACAAATTACTGGCAACTACTTGTCACTTATTGATTCTTCTCAAAATAGATTGAACATCATAATGAATTCTGAACAAGTTTCTTCTCTTTCTTCAAATGTTAGGAAGTGGAATATCGGTGTGGTTCACAGTGAGTAGAAGTTCACTGAGGTGTAGCAGGTCTTGTGCTGTCTGAATTCTTTACGGCTTTCTTCCCTTTCTTCGTCGACGTGTTAGGCGACGTAATCTTTTCCAAATCGGATATTTGTGTGCCGTTAATTACAACTTTAACAGTGAGTGGAAGCTCGTTGGAGTGTGGTAGGTTCTGTGCTGTTGCTGTGAAAACTTGTGCATCTGACTGATTTTCTATGATGCCGAGGACTTCTGGCGTGGTGTCTTCTTCGTTACTAATGGCGATGATTTGCATCCTTTTGCTTTCTGGTGCGTGTGTTACCTATAGGAATGTAAAATGATAGAAATTGTTACTACATGTATCACTATCATGTTACATAAAGATGCATAAATTCATTAGTCTTGAAGAATTACTAAAATAAGTTTTGTGTTACATTGTTCAGGATGAACTATTCATATATCATGTCAGAAGTCAACTTTAAAACTAAATGGCTTAATTTTATCATTTTACTGCAGTCCTGTAATGTTATGACTATTACTGCACTTACCATTGATGTTTCAGAGGTATTCTTTAGGCTAACTTGCCCCTGGTATATGTCGACTTCTACGTTTTCAATCTTGAGTTTCTTATTGATGTGGTCTTCTTTAACGGTGTCAGCGCTCTCATTCCACATTTTGCAGGTCATGGTATGTCCATCCTCTTCCAGGTACACATCTTTTCTTTTCCAATTTGCACCTGTCTTTAGTGGTGAAACCTGCAAAGATATTCCAGATTATATTTTTGTTTAGTTGAGACAATTTATTGGGCAAAATTAATGACACATGAAAGTTGTATTGTTCTATTTTTTGGATTAGCATCATTTATTTTGAATCTGGTTCATTTGTTGTGTTATAGCCTTGATATGTAGATAGTTAATTTTTTAAAGGAATATCAATGTCTCCAAGTGCAATTTCAGTGACTGAGTGTAATGAATAATTCATTCTTACCTGCTTTACAAGTGCTTCCACGGTTACTCTTGTTTTCTTGGGGGATGTCAACGCATCTTTCAAGGATAGTTGCGGGCATGGAGGAATTTGTCTTCAAGCCCTTCTGGTGTGGAGAATGGCGTGGTGGAAAATATCTGAAACACAGTTTATATCCATTTCAAAATTAACTGGTTGTATTAACTGGTCTATAACATGTATGAATGTGTTTGCGGAGTTCCTTATTGTATATGGAGAGTTAGCTACTATAAGTTATAGAGAATGAAACACAATAAAGTGTTTGTGATCTTTTTCATCAAACGTGGAAGATCAGACTACATTGGTGTCCTATTATATTGTGATTTCAGACTTGTGGTGATATCATGGAATTTGTTTACCTTCGATTGAGGTGTTAGCCTTATAGCTTTTTCCTGGTGGTTTATGGTACCATTGTGTATGAGGAGGTAAGCATCTTTCTTTATCATTTTCCTTTCGGATGTATTGTTCCAATAAACTTGATGCAAATCAGTCTGTCCTGCTATTATGGCAGTTACTGTGGTCATGGATCCTCGAGCACCCGGGTGGTTGAGAATCTTCACTTTTGTTGTATTCATCCTACAAGAAAAAGATAGAATGGATTGGTTAGATAATGGTAGTGATAATTGAGTAATATGAGCAAACTATAAATCCTGCAATAGAAGCATGTTTCATCATGGCAAGTACTTTAGGATGTCTGGTTGCCTCTCATTATCAGAAAGTTGCTCTGTAACATATTGTACATAAAAACTGGAGTATAGGGGCAGGGCAATTGCTTTGCAGATGTGACTTGTCCGTCTAAAAAATTTGTTGTTCAGGGGATCGGGACAACAAGTAAAATCTAACATTGTCATACTGTTGTATGGACTTCAGTTTTTATATGAAATAAATAAATGTGTATTGTTTTAAAATCTTATACTTACTAGTGACATGTGATAGTGTCCAGTGGGTGCATTGGTGCACGAGCTCAAAGTAAACTTTGAGCGCTTTACTTTGAGCGCTTATGCCAAAGCCCCAATTGGGGCATGATGTCTAGCACTCTTACTTGTATTTTTTTTTTTGGAGGAGGGGATGTTTTGATTTGGCTTGTTGTTAATTTTGATTTGCATTCAATTGTAGGTGCTATTACAACGTAACGGAATTTCAATTCACACTATTTTCTATTACACAAGTAGATATTCTGATGATGCTCTCAATTGATTTTGTGCAATTCATTCCATTATATGTGAAGTTTCATTTGTGGCAGGATGCTTTACACATAGTAAGGATGGGGACTGATGGATGTTGAACTGGAGAAGTTTGTGATCAGAATAATATGATTCATGTACAATAAGAGAGAAAATATCTGGATTTATGTTTGTGTATACGAGGTCCAACATACTGTGATAGTCTGTTGTTTCTTCTTGCACATACTGTGTACATTTGTAGAGGGACATCATTGTAGTACATAGATTTTGAAATTCCTGACTAGGTTTTAAGCCATCTATATTGAAATCACCCATGAATACTATAGCTTTATCTGTTATTAGGTTTGACGACAGATTATTGAGTGTGTGAAGTAGGTTTGCATATGGTACTGAAGGTGAATGATATATTGTGACAACTTGAACCAGATCATTACACACTTCTATTACCTGGCAGGTTACTTCAACATTCATGTGATGTGTATAACTGAATGATACAACTGGAAAGTTGTTGTCCTGATAAATTGTAATACCATGACAATATGATGATGGATGATTATTCACATGGGTATCAAACCCGTTTAGTTGATATTCAGGGTTTGTGTAATCTGGGGAAACTCTACATTCAACTAAACATATAAGATTTCAGGTTTTGTGGGTGTAGTTGGTATTTACATCATGGAAATGTGATTTCAAAGATCTGATATTCTGGAACGACATTTGGAATAAAATACATGTACTTGTCTTATGCATGTATTTATCTAGGCACAAAACAGAATTTGTTCGGAGCCGATGCATTTCTTGCATGACATCCTTATTGACTTTTATATCTGCTGGATTGAAATTTTTTAAGTGTAATTTTGATATTGTCTTGCATCTGCTTAAACCAACATAATGCATATGATCAACTTTTCTATTTTCAAAGTTTATGACAATCTCATCTAACGTATCACCTTGTGCCCGATGAATTGTTTTTGCTGTAGCAGGCCGTAGTGGGAATTGCTTTCTTATAATGGTAGCAGAACCATTTCTTCAATATAAGAATTGACGAGTGATTTGCATGATTGGTGTCCATTCTTTCTTTATGCCTTCAGTGTAGAGGTGACGATTCAGAGATCTCTTCTTCAGACCAATGTTTTTTTCATAGAATTGAACCCAGATTACAGATGGTTGAATCTTTTTCAGAAGACAAGGTGCTCCATTAGTAAGTCCATCTTCTGTGTTAAGATTTGATGTCAAATCATATAACAATCCTTCTGATAAGTGAATTGTTTTTGCTAAGCCCATGGTTTTTTGAGGGTCAGTTGGAATGGACTTAACGATGATTTCTTTCGTAGAAGTTGTTATGTCTCCTACTACAGTATCAATGGCATGCACTGATAATTTTTTATTTCCTTCTAGTTCATGGAGAGTGGACACAGAATCGTTAATTAAATCCACCAGTTTATTGGACAGAGCAAGGTGTGGGATACTAATATCGTTTATTTCTAATGGTGCTTTTGAAAGATTTTGTCTGGTTGAAAGCACATTCACGTGATGAGCTGCTTTCCCAGTTGGTGCAACAATTAATACTTTTATATCATCAGGATTTTCCGCTACTTGGGTGTTGTAGTACCGCAACAAAGCTTGGAAAAGTGCTGTAGTCACATAACTTTTCCCTACTCCAGCACCACCAGTACAAAATAAGTAATGAAATGGCCAGGGCCATTGTGCTCACCTGTCGATATGAAAGGGAGAGTATGAGGAAGAACTTGTCATTGTTGGGGGTTAATCAAGCAATAGTTGTGGGATGGTGTGGTTTGTCTTGAAAAAGTGGAGTTAGTCGTATTGTTTTCCGCGTGCACATGTTACTGACGTTGGAATAAGTGAATCGTTATTTGTGGGAGAAGCTGAGAGATGTTTTCTGGCCAATTAAGACGGGTTAACATGTGTCTTAGCTATTCAGTGACTATTGAAAATTAACAGCGCATTTACATTTTGTAAAACCTGCTGTCATTGGCCGAAATTTCAAATGAATGGGATGTACCTGTGGAATTGCGTGTGAATACGCTATCTTGAAAGGAGTATTTATCCTCGGCTTGCGATTAGAGAGAAATGTTGAAAAATATGATACAAGAACAATTGAAGCAAGGAATGCACAGTATAGAATATGATGTACTGAGTAACTAGGTAGCAGTTTGTATTCATTTTTGAGATAATAACATAGTTACAAGACAGCCCTATAGTCGGATTCATAAGTAAATGTCACTGCCCTTTTGGGCCGCTGCGCAAAAACTACTGGGATGATTTCTTCAAAGTTTGGTTTTTCTTGAATCTAATTTCGGGACCCAAGAGGATTTTCACATTTCAGTAACCATGGTTACGAAATAATTTGTTTGTATGTATTGGTGTACATTGACCTAGTAAAGTTGAAAAATTATTTTCTTTATAATTTGCAAATCTCTAACCTGGAAATTGTGTTGGGTCCCGAAATTAGATTTAAGAAAAACCAAACTTTGAAGAAATCGGCCCAATAGTTTTTGCACAGCGACCCAAAAGGGCAGTCAGTGACATTTACTTATGAATCCGACTATAGCCTAGGCCTAACTATAAAAGCACTGATGACAGCTGCGCTACACTTTCATCATTATCATCATCTACTTTAGTCAACCAGCTCAGATGACCTTTCTTGGGGCAGTGATCGGTAACGGTGAACTCCTTCCGACCCAACAGGCAAATGTTTACATTCGTGTCTCCGTGTATCATGGATTCATGTGTATACTAACACCGTTGTTGTGTTGACACACTGACTGACTCCGACTGTGTACATTTCTACAGCGACGAAAAACGATCACAAAAATGGTTCTTTTTAAGCACTTGTGACATGTTTACAAAAATTAAAGCAAGTGTTTTTAGTAGAGGTTTACCTAATGAGAAGCGTCTGGGTGATTATAAACCATTAAGTGTCAGTCCATGATACCACCATGCAGGATCATGCAAATGGTGGCAAGGTGGGGGGTCAACAGATCTAGTTGTAATTTCTACCACAGACCTGTCCTAGGGTACAATGAAGGCTGGTGGATTGGTTTCGAAAATAACCCCACAGTTTTGGGGTACGGCTGTTAACCATTTCCTACTCATTTTCCTTTTAAAAAAACATGCATTATCCCTCAAAATAGGCTAAGTCTTTTGTCAATTTTCGTGCATCAAACAGAATTATCACTAAACACCGCCTATTGAAATTGAAAGTACATGATCTGAGCTACCTTTTCATGCCTTTTGTTTTGCCCCAGGTACATTTTAATGACAGGTACAGTACGTCCCAAAAACAATGCAATCTCAAATTTCAGTAAAAAGGCAATTTTAACTCTCCTTTAGCTCCAACACTGCAGTTTTTTAGGTGATGCCACTTCCAGGTAAGGAAGTCAGAATGCTGTTTTTTAATTTGCAAAAGAAAAAAATCCGGCCGCCCTTACGGTTTTCCGGTGAGGGGGTCGAGTCGCGCCCTTCTCACTGGTGCCCATTTTTTGCCCATTCCCTCAGATAACTGACGAACTACACATGCTTTCCAAATAAAATTACATTTTTAGATGTTAGTGAACCCCCCCTCTCCCTTGCCCCTACCACACACTCCCTCAAACAACCTACAGGCCTTTATTACCCCTGTGGAGGCTTAGCGGTCTAGGCGGAAACGAACACCAGCAACGACAACAACAACAACAGTTACAGTTACAATGCATTGTGTATTTGCTCGTGTACATTGTGTGATAGTCTATTGAAAATGGAACCTGAAAAATCACAGTTGAAATGTGAATTTGCTGTCATATCCAAGGATATCGAGTGTGGTACTTACGCTTCATACCCCAATGACAAGAGTGTGATCCCCTTGAAACAATGTAAGAAGGACGTGCACTCCCATTTGATGCGTTGGATGTCCTCCAGGAAAGCCAGTCAAGTCAAAAGTGAATGGGAGCTCATAGCACTTCGTGCTGGCGTGTTTGATATGAGTTCTCCAGTTCTGGACACCACAATATGCCCGAACCACCGATACAAGTTGAGTTTATCATGGAATCAGCAAAGGAGATGCCAGCACCCACTTCATCAACCCTCTAAAACAAGTCGGAAGCCCAGAAAAGATGGTGGTTCAGTTCAGCGAGTGATGTCTCATGAAATATACATCAAGTGGGGAGTTTTTGTCCCAGTTGGCTCAGGTAAGGGATCAGTCTCAAAATCACTGAAGTAGAAAAGAAGCAGTAGGCCTGTAATGATACCCACTCTGACTAAACCTAACTTTGGTGCAAAACCAACTGAGTGATAACGATTTACCACTTCACTTGTGTTCTTCCTAGAAAGTTGATTGGAGCCTTGGCTTGATGATCAGGAAGTCCAAGTTATGATTCCCTGCCAGTGCCACTGGAGGTCATGCTTCACTGCCGTACATAATCAGCATGGCCGGTCGCATTATCAAAACAAGTCTATCATCATCATCATGTCCTCACACTATTATATTGCACATCATATTATCATTACCCCCATAATCTGGTGCCTTTTCAGCTCTGTGTAAAGGATGTGAGGCTAAACATCGAGTATCTGTGGCAAATGTAGAACCAGAAGTAGAACCAGCACCCATGGATACAGAGGTGAGTTGAATGAAAAAAAAAGGGGAGAAGATTCGGGGCAAGCCAAAGTGAATATTGGTTAATTCTGCCTGCAGCGACTGACTTACATGTAAGAAGGTCACTGATGAGAGAGGAGGGACTAAGCTGAAAACCTTGATGCCATTCTGGCTCCCATCTCCTTGGCAATGAGGGATTCTAAGCCAAACCTGATTCTCCATCAATATCTTTTTTCAGTCCGCTGTTGCCTCTTCCTCTGTTCAACCAGCCGACGCCTTAGAACACCCAGCAGACGGGACAGAAGGGCAAATTTGATGGGTGATGTTGTTGCAACAGTATCATAAGGACTGCTGGTCAAGCACTCTTGAGCTGGGAGAGAGAAATGATAAGAGGGTGGAGACAGATTTTCTGAAACGTTGGTCTTTGAGTCATGACTGGGCAGAATTAGCCCAGTGAAAGTTGTCAGCTACACATCAAGAATTCTTGATTTAGAATGAAAGGGTACGACTTTATTGGATGTACATTCATCAGGCTTGACCTGAGATTTTCCACACCATTGATTGCAAATGCATTGTTCGCATTCTACAATACATCTCTCTTTTTCTAAAAAAAATACATGGTGAATTTCCTAAAACTGTTACATGCTGTGTTTTTGTCTCCCTTGACTAACATAACCTGCAATATGAAGGACATCCAGATTTGATGTTCTAGTATATCTAGCGGATGGTTTATCAGGTAAAATGCGGGGCTTGGTTAAAAAATGATTTTATAGCGATATCTTGGGATAAATTTGAACTTTGGCTTTCAGTAAACAATTGTAAATGCCAAGATAGTTTTTTAATGTCAGTATACTTAGTAGCGCTAATGTCAGTTTTGAACAACCAAGCCTGCTACTGGAAAGTGCGACTCTCTCCTGATACTATCCTGCACTTGGGCATGACATGTAGTACCGTAAATGAGGTGTTACTAGTATTGGTCCCTCCCTAGTAGTGGTTAGTAGTGGTTTGGCTATTGTCTGCAAAATAGCCTTTTTTCTATGTATCATTATATAAGCTTGTAAATAAATCACCCATTTGTAAAAAAAAAGTGTCCCTGCTTCTTAGGTGGCAGCACTGTCCTCTGCAGACAGGTACAAGTGTAGCATGTGGAAAGTTGTGATCTCTCCTAAGGGACTGGACAGTACCGTAACTCAGTTCATGAAAAACTTCCCCATTCCAGTACATGTATATGTACAATTTAGCCAATGCTAGAGCAACTCCAGGAGAACATTTCACCGCCAACCAAGGAGCTAAAAACTTCCAATAGCAGTACTCTTGACGGTGCAGCCAACTGCAGGGTTGTCCTCATCAAACAGTAATTACAGTAGGAACTGCACCTTTGGTCAATTGGCTCCTTAGCAATGGAAGGTGTTACTAGTATGTGAAATGAGCACTTCTGCAAGGTTCTTAGGAACAGGATGATCCCTGCATGGGTTGATAAAGATGTATTAGTAGGTCATACCACATGCCATTCAGGTGCCTTAGCCATGGGGGGGTGGGGGTCCAACCCTTACAACATGCTCTGGCAGCATGACACAGGCTAATGAATGGGTCAACATTAGCATCCTCACCAACAGGGGGGTTTCTTTAGGTTTTCGGACTGTAAGAAGGCCTACATGTGGCTTATTCAATTACGTTGCCATCAGGTAGGCCAAGGCCGAAATGTTATTTGAAATTCAAATCAGCATTTCAGGACCTATGGGGCCCAATTCCCCAAAGGGCTTTCATCAAGGGCAAATTTGTAGTGATGAGCTTGTTCTTTTTTGGGGGGAAAAATGCAAGTGGAGTTATTTACCGGTAGGCCTACTTAAAATAGGTTAGTAGGCCTAGGCATGGGGGGGGGGGGGGGGGGTGATCATGGTGGTTGACAGTAACTACTAATCCTCATGGCCAGCACCAAGCATAAATTATGTGTTCATTATGCATTTATTTTATAATTCATCAAGTGTACACAAGGTGGCAGCACTAGCCAATGAGTGTCATTTTGGTGGGAAATAGCACTTTTTCCTTGGTTTATCCTGGGAAAACAGTAAAAGCGGCCGGAAATTTTATTTCTGATTTTGAAAGTAGGTATCATTACCTTTATCATGTGCAAGCCACAGCATTCAAAGACCTGCAGTGTTGGAGATATGAGCGTCGATAGAGAGCTCTTCCTAAGCACTGCCCCTAGGTATGCATAATTACTAGGCCTAGCACGACCAAAGTATGAAGTGTTACTCAATGACCTGTTGCAGAATGGAAGATCTCATCAAATACTTCCATCATACAAAGGGGGAAAATCCAGCTATTTTTTTAGTCTCTGCAGGAGTGCCCAACATTGACCAAAAAATACACAAAAAATAGGGGGAAAAAAACTAAAACAAGCCCCCTAACTAGGCCTGCCCCTAACTCGGTTGCTAGTGATTTTTGAGAGTCATCAATTGCTGTGTAATGATGTCTTAGTGGAAGGATCTTGCATTCCTAATCTCGTTAAAAACGGTTGACCCCCACCTTGCCACCCTCTGCATGGTGGTATCATGGACTGACACTTAACTTGTGTTTAAATGCCCACATTGTAACGAAAGGTTCCGGCTTGACGCTAATCTCCAATGACGCCAGCCGCCATTTTGCCATACTCTCGAAACTTTGGGATCGTCAAATGCAATGGAAATCACATAATTTCTGACACACACTGCTACAATTCATCATTTTATTGTTCTTTCACAGTATTATTACGCCACCCCGATTCGCAAGGCAGCTTGTACCAACTTGCTCTGCATTGACAATCCCCATTCCAAGCCGAAGAACAGTGTGACAAGTTTCTCATTTTACCTTCCAATCACAGTCAAAATTTTCTAAAACAACCGGCAATGAGGACGAACTAATAATCTCAAACCAATCACAAGAATGTAATGAACACATACAACCTCATCCGAAGAGCGGATGATTAAGTTTTAGCATTGATTCAGGGTGATTTAATTCCTTCTTCGTCTCGCTTCAAATTCATAAAATGGCTGTCTTCCATAGTTGTAGTATGCAGATCTAGTGGCGCAGTACAACACTGCGCATCTGGGATACCCTGACGGATTGCCTCGAACCACGAAATTCAAAACTGCTGGCAATGTGCCAACTGACATTTTTGCACAATACCGCCACCTAGTGATATGAAACGAAATTAATCTATTTAATATCGAAACCTCTATATCAGGCCAACCTCTAAAACTTCATTTCAAACTTCAATCTGCTGGAATAAAGAAAATGGGCTTTTTTAACCTTGACCTACATATACCTGAATAGTAGGTCACACTGACCTAAATCTGTGTCAACATGTAGAGATGCCCAATAGGTGTCTACATATCAAATTTAGAGAGTCTGTGACCAATAGCAAAAAAACGTGCCATGATCAAAGAAATTTTAGAGTTCGACCTCTGTGACCTTGAAATGAAGGTCAAATCAAAAACCCGTGTGATATGTGATGTACCTTTATTAGATACACCCACCATAAAATTTTCATCGCTCTAGCTTTAACCATAAGCTTCAAAATGACAACAAGAGGCCCAAAGGGCTTGGCGCTCAGCTGAGTTAATATCATTAATATCTTCCAGGTGTTTAGTTCATTATGCATGAAAATGGCATGCTCCATGGTATTTGATATCCTTTTGCGTTCACTATGGTACCAATGTTTTTGGTTGACATAATTATGCCACTGTTCATTCCTCAATCCTGACCATAATTCGGGTGAAATCATCGTATGAAAATATGAAGTTTATGCCATGAATGAGGATACTCATTGTCATAGCCTCGTTTACAAGTACGAAGTATTTTCCCGCGAATATTCAAAACTGCTTGGCTCCTTGCCAGTTAAATAACATGTGACTATACACAAAATAGAAAACTTTGATGGAAATTGTAAATCATTTTTTTATCTATCAGGGGAAACAAGCTGATGATGATCAAATAAATCATTCATGAGAAATCATTTTGTTGCTGAAGCTTGCATGACGAAGTTAATGCTAAACCTTTTCTTGTGCTCTACTGCGCCACCGTAGTTTTCTATTTAGACCAGCGATGACGTCATTTCTGGTGACTCCCTACGTTGTCCAATGAGCGCTTTTTAAAATGTGCCATTTGGTATTGTACAGTATGCAATGTATTTTTTCAGCGCTGCCAGTTGCCGAAGAGAATGCCGTAGCTCCCTCAATTTCCAATCAATTTTTATGGGAGTGACATTATTGTATTGCTTGGAATGTCTACTTTTTACTCATAAAAGAATCGTAGAACTAAAACATAATAGGCAAACAGAATCATGCCGATTCACTGCACATACTGTGGGAATTCTCCACTTCAAAATACATCGGCGATGTCATCGCGAACAGAGCATGCACTTCCGATATCGTTTTCACAGAAATGTCGCCAAATATTCAAGAACTAATTTCTGAATTTAGTCCCTAAAGACCTTATGACTACCACTGAAACGAACTAGTGATAATATCGCCTACCAGACTACTTTTTGAGCAGAAAATTGGGTACTTGAGTGTCATTGAGTGGTATTTCGTACGCCGCTTATAATGCACCTTCTCAATTAAGCCAACATAATAAGGCCTTACATCGTTGATTGAATAGGAACACCACACAAAACACAATAAAGTGGGGGTACAATCGATTACGAAGCTGAAGTGAACAGTGATTTATTCCTGGAGCTACTGCTTTTGTTGTGTAGCTGCCATGTTTTGAGAACTGGCAAATAGGAGACTTCATTGATGGCTGACGTCATCGGGCGGGAATTTGAATCGGCAGAAATAATTAAAAGGCAGGTAGCGCCCTCTCCTGTTAAAATTTTGAACCTTTTTTCAATAAAATAGATTTTCAAGAATTTTATCTTAATATTAGAGCACATTTCGACTAATTCTGCTGCTCCTAGGCCGATATAGGCCAGTTTCCTTCATGCACTCTCGCTCGCAGGAAGTACGTCGAATGGCGACAAATTTTGTTTTGAAAGTAGAGTTTGACCAGAAGTATCCAGAAATGCAAAATTGAAGTCTCTAGGTCTTACGGTTACAAAATGTGCACCATGGGTTTAACGGACGGATGGATGGATGGATGGATGGACAGACGGACGCCACTGAACAACTTATTTGACAAGCTCGGCTGACTTAGTCAGCTGAGCTAAAAATAGGTTTTCAAAGAGCACCCCCTATATGGCAGACCAGCAGTCAAATTGCGCTGATTTTCATTCTGAAGGAAGGTCTTGCCTAGGGGTACCCACACACCAAGTATGAACTTTCTGGGTCAAGCGGTTAAGAAACGTGCCACGATTTTGTCAAAAGTTAACGACGGACGACGACGACGACGGACGCCAGACGCCGCGGTATCGTATTAGCTCACCTGACAGGTGAGCTAAAAAGGATCATTTTTTGTTTTGAACCACTTCAGCATGTACAAAACGAGGGTCTTTTGCTTCAGATTCAGATTCCTCATGAGTTGATAATATTCTATATCTTCAAGTTTCTTTACTGATATGGTTTCAATTTGGCTAACTGCAAGTCCCAGATCAGAAGCAATGTCATAGCATTTGAACATTTCATTAGTGCCAGGGTCAAGAACAACATGATCCAGAGAATTACTAGTACCTTCTAAAATGCCAGTCAGTTCCAAATGTTCTGTACATGGTGCCACTGTAGTCAAGTCAAGATCATCTTCCATGATGTGCTTTTCATTTTGCAATTGCTTTTCTGCCAGTTCTAGTGCTTCAGCTTGATTATTATATTTTTGTTCATGAACATTAATGCTGTCTTTGAGTTGTATATACCTGCATTCATATGTTGAACAAGTACCTATGATATCTGTTTCAATTCTCCAAGGATGATAAAGCATCAGTAGCTCACGATAATGTAATTCAGAATTAGTTTTCTTTTGAAATTTGACATATCTTATAACTTTTTCTTTTGAGCGTTTTTTCAGAACTCTTGAGGAGTCAAGGGGAATAGTGAGTGTTGGAACATTTACATCTTCTTCTTCTTCATCTTCAGAACTGTCAGAGAAATAATCTTCTTTTATAGAGCCATCAGTGTCATACACTGGTTTTGACTTTTTTGATTTCCGTATGTAGTGACAGTCATACCATGCTGCAAAGTCTGCCAAAGTGGTGTTTTCTAATGCTGCAGGTCTTCTCATATACCTTTTGAGCAGGGAATCGGCAGTAATGTCTGTGGAGTCATCAGGTAAATGGTCAATAGCTGTGGCATTTTTAAGAAGGCAAACTTGTTGGTCTGGAGGAGATGTATTTATAAAAACAAAGCTCCGTGAACATTTTCTGAGTGGGAGCTGAAGTAATAAAAAACATGCTTCGTGAGCAGATATTTCTACGCTGTTCAAGAATTTGTTACCAATGTGGCGGACTTGTTGGCGAATATCCCTATTCTGTTTGCGAGCTTCAGTGCATGCTTCAGAGAGCAATTTACTCATTCCACGTTGTCCCTTACTCATGTAGGATACAATATACATGGCACAAGCATATGGATCAAGAATGAACTGCAAATCCATATTTGCTTGCCAAGCTCTAAGAATATGAGGATTGTAGTTGTTAATACATGACTCACATGGTGACCTTTTAAGAAAGACTGTTGGTCATTCTATTGATGAGCGGACAGCTAGCACATACTGTTTGAAACTAATATTCAATTTTTTTATTAGATCATCAAATGTGAAATCTTCAATATCTTTGGCCAAGAGCAATTCATTTTGAATTTGTTTGTACATAGCTTGCAATTCTTTTTTCTGGAGTTTTTCTTCTTCATTGAGTGGCTCTAAAATCATAGTGTAAGGCATTGGAGGTTGCGGAAAGTTAAAACGGCAAATTTTGTGTCCTTTTTTCCTGCATGATTTGTAGTGTTTGTGATACTGAAGTGATAAAAATGGGTTTTCAGCACATTTTGTAACCTGGATATACTTGTCTATAAAAGCACATACTTCTTCATCTTTCGCTTGTTTGTACACAGGTGCATTCTCCACATAAAGAAGACAGTGCATGTGAGGGGAACCTCGTTGCTGAAATTCTATCTGTACATATAATCTTTCATTTTACCTAAAGGATTAGATGAACTTTGTAGTACATTTGAAAAGAAGGACTGTAATTGGTGCATGAAATGTCTAGAACATGTAACAGGATCACTCTGGATTAAATGACATTTTTGTTCCCATGTCATATTTTCTATCTGTTCATCAGAATACTCTTTCCCATCAACAATTCGACCAAGAATTTTAAGGAGATGGGGCCACCTAGTTTCCGCTGCAGATAATGTGAAGAAAAAAGTTGGTAGCCCCAATTGCCGTATCATTGCAAATATGTCTTTCTTGCATTGTTCCCAGTATGGTGGAGATCCTCTCAAAGTTTTAATTGCTCTGAATCCTTCATACAACATAATTAAATTGGATATTCCTTCAGATTTCAGGTCACCAGCTTTCAGTTCTTTATTTTGTAATTTACATTTACGGACTGCCACATTGACTTTATCCTGTATGTGCTTTATTTGCATTTTGTTCAGTTTAAAAAAGATGTTTGGAACAGACATTGCAACCCTGCGATCAATGCTCCTTAATTCCCATTTGGAAATAGTGCTGTAATGTACAGGAACTGAACGATTTTCGGGTCTTCGTTCACCGCAGAATATAGTTGGGAAAGATAAATATTCTGAGTCTTTGTCACGGAATAGCCCTAATGGTGTGTTGCCTTCCCCAGGAGCATAGCAAAAGACTTCTGTGCCATTGTAATTTGACATGTCATGTAGAAATGTTTCTACTGCAGGAACTTCCTCATCATCATCAGACCATTTATCTGAATCTGTACTTTCAATTTCATTATCACCACTTTCGTTATTAGATATGCTATCTTTTACAAGATTTTCCTCTGCTTCTGGTGACGGGGATCTTACATTAACACCATATTCTTGAAATAGTGGACTGTGAGTTGTTAACCAAACTGCAGCCTGGTGTACTTTGTTGGGTCGAATATTTTCAAATGCGACATTGGTTTTGTAATTTAGTCTTCTTTTCAATTTAACAGGAATTGTTTCATTATCACGAACTTTCCGTGGCAATAGAGTGACTGTAGATACAACATCTGCCGGGACATTCACTACATTACCATGAATACTGAACTGTTTTCCACATGGCAACTGATGTATTTGCATGAATGGAATTCTTGGTGCGATTAACCTTTCTTCAAGGGGAAAAAGGTCCAGTTGAGGAGGTTTTTTAGGGAAGCACATTCCATTCTGTACTGAACATGGGGGGATTTTCTTTTTTTGGACATATTTTAGACAGGTCGTGCAAATCCATTCTTTGCCTTGCATACTACAATGATTGGTGGTACATTTTCGAAAGGTTTCATTATCAGTGATTCTTTGACAGTTTTGTACATTATTACGATACCATAATTGATTACAACAAGTACACACATATTCTGGACCAAGTTCAATACTTTTACGGAAATTATTAATTGATGATGAAATTGATAAATGTGTATCTTGATTGACATTGTGGTCACCAATTTTTTTCCGTTTCTCTCTCATACATGTAGCTTGTGATTTTTCTTGCATTGAAATCCTTCTCAACTCATTATCATCTTGCCTTTTTTTTCTCTGTTCCTTTTCTTTTTCTTTAAATGTTAAATCCTCGCGTCGTTTTCTCATGGCAAGTTTTTTTCTTTTTCTTTCTCTTTCATCACAACTATACCCACATACATGCCTGGATACATGCAACCCACCTAATATACTTGCACTATATTTCAACCATTTCCAGTCATTATTCGCAATTATGTATGTAAATATGTCAGTGCGAAAGAAATGTGCTGTTGCAATTATCTCTAAAGCTGTTGCCCAAGTTCCAGGATTTGCCATATTACTTTGCTGCAAATAGTCATCAACGGTATCTATATTTTGCGACAGTAGTAAGCCATGAAACAAACTTGGATGAGATTTTATATGGCTTATTATAACCTTTCTGAAATGGAGATGGTAGTATTCAGTACCAAGCACAGCATAAGATATCGAGCGAAAAAAACAGTTTCCATCCGGTATTATTTTGATTATATGTTGTGGAATGCAACTCTGAAGGGGACTTTTAGTATATTGTAAAAATTTGCAAGATGAATCAATAGTAGTGGTGTTTAACCCAACTGCATGACACTGTTCTTTTTGCCATTCAGTATCTACAGGAACAAAATAAAAAAGATTTTGCCTCAAGTCTGGTGACGGCAAAAAGTGTGTTGGATTTAAAGACTGTGTTTGCAAAGACATGTTTGGACTTCCTTCTTTATCACTATCACTAAATTTGACTGTAAATTTCTTTTTACTGAGCTCCTTAGCTAGTTTACTTCCAACTGATGTAAGCTTAATTGGTGTCAAGTCAAACTGTACAACCTGTTGATTTGTTAATGATGTAATGTGCTTCTTCAATTGTGCACACAATGACTGTAGTGATGAAAATGTTAATAAAACACAGGCGCCATCCACATCTTGTAACCCTTCTTTGTTTCTAGCATGGGAATCAAAAATGAAAAAATGTTCATCCTGTAATGCAATTACAATAGTTGATCCATTGAAACACATGAGAGCAGAAGTCACAGTACTGCTACTAAAACAATTACTCAGTGCAGTTTCAAGACTGAGGTATATACCATTATCTGCACCAAATACTGTCCCGACATATAGAGGTTTACAATAAACAGTAAAAATTTTGTCAGTGAAAGATATTAGTTGAAGAAGATCAGTTGGTAGTAGCAAATCGTTTGGATTAAATGCATGTATTCTTTTGTAAAGACAATCCCCAAAATGCAACACAGTGTGTAAGACTTAGTCTTGTCTTTTACCAAGGCCATTAAACCGTTACAAACGCACTGTTTTCCACGTGAGAATTCAGAAAAAATTTCAGATCCTTGATGATAAAGACCATGCACAACACAACAATTTGAATCAATACTTGGAGATGTCACTTTGGGACCAGGATTGACCTCAATGTCATTGCACTGTCTTTGGATATTTTCATTATGCAGTTGATACTGACATGCTACAGCAAATACAAAATACCAAGAGGCTTGAAAATAACATGTTGCATGGAAATCGCTAGAAATCTCTAGAAAGTGTTTTGAAGCTTTTTCCTTATTTTTTTCTCATTCTGTTCTAGCAACTGTGCCTCATGTGCATTATATTTAACAAGTAGACATTTAACATGGTAAATATAAAACTGAACAAACCAAACAGATGTCATATAAAACTTACTTCTCGAACACCCACACTGCGATGATGAAACGGAAGACAGTGTAGAATTGGAAGTAAGACTTTTCTGCCTAGCCTTCTCGAAATAGCAGCCAATTGCAAATCGATATTCAGCAATTGTTATGCCCATTTTAATGCATTTGATACAAGTTACAATACAATCAAAAGACTTTCAGAAGAGCAGTCAAAGCAATCCAATTCTATAAATTATCAAGTACTACAATCCATACGTTTCACCTCTAAAGACTGGTTGTAACTGGAAACTGTCGCAGTAGATTCATTAGCGTGCAGCACTAGTTTCATGACGTAACATGCAGCAGTAGTTTCATGTAGTGTGCAGCAGTAGATTCATGTTGCGTGCAGTAGTTCCATGTAGTGTGCAACAGTAGTTTGATGTGGTGTGCAACAGTAGATTCATGTAGCGTGAAGCAGTAGTTTCATGTAGCGTGCAGCAGTAAATTCATGTAGCGTGCAGCAATAGTTTCATGTAGCGTGCAGCAATAGATTCATGTAGCGTGCAGCAGTTCAATGTTCTACGTACCTGTTGCAAATAAGTCAGTGTATAAGTATATACTGTACATGTAAATTCTGTCCAGCCTGAAAAATACAAAATGATGCGTTACTAAAAATGTTAATAAATTTAAAAGGTATTTAGATTCCCACCATGGGGAGACACAGTCTTATTTTTTTAGCCCAATTTTGCGAGCATTCTGACATGCGTGAAAGAAAATCAGCTACATTTTCCTTCACTGTCGTCAACAAGGTGGTATGAAATGCTCTGTGTGATTGCTTGACAATAATATTGGCAATGTACAGGCCCTGGTGAGCGCATTTTAGGATGACCGCAGGATACAATGACGGACACTGCGGTATTTTTTGTTTATAGAGTAAACCACGTGGTAGGCCTACGGTGAGCCAAAAGGCAAAGTTTTGCCACCAAAAGCTCTTTAAACGAAGAATTTAAGGTACGCACATAAATCTGACTTATCAAGGTTTCAGAAAAGGTGCAGTTTTTAGAGTTTCTCGTGGTTTTAATGGAGTTATCAGCTCCGATTGCGAAACCATTTTTACGCACGCACATGTAATGATGTAGGCCTACAGTAATGGCGGCCGCCGATATGCTCGATGACAACTCGCCGACTTTACAAAGTCTGAAAGCTGCTATCCAATCATCAATTTAACGGTAATCTACATATTATTAGATGCACGCCTTATTAGTTAATGTCTACGGTCACATTTGAACACGTGAACGCGACCTTTTGGACAGAAATGACCAATTCTTCGTTGGGAAAGAACGACTCACCTTGCAAGTTTGCCGCCGTGCAATCCGTGCGGAGTCACACACAGCACCGTGATTTTCCCCGCGACGCCTCCTTGTGTGCATCGCCGGGTTGTAGATACACTATGCTAGATAAAATACTAACACAATGCAGTACAAAAATCTCCCTTTATTACTACATGAGGTCTACGAACAATCAAAATAAAATCTAAAGTCCAGCGGATTTACACAAAAGTCAATGTACACGAAATAGTTGTGAGCCAGTCCCAGGCACTGGTTTTAACATGTAGCTCGTCTCCAGGCTAATTGCCATACATTCAGCCCGCTAAACATGATACAAAATTGTAGGCTGGAGACGAGGCTTCTGGAACACGGTCAAGGTCACACTTGCCCCCACTGCAAGATGAAGTCTACGACTTCATAAAAAGGAATACATGTAAGTGGTTGAAATTTTTTTTGCAACTGATTTGAAACATATCTCAAACGATATGTGCTAGAGATGCCGAGCCTTTTTCATGCCGTCATTGCCATGGTGATGCTGGCCGATGCTATTGCGTCCTGTCAATCAAATATCCTTAAAAAAATTGAATTTTGTAAAACATCTTGACAGTGCATCATACTGTGCACACATGTGCTACCCGCTGACCGACTTTCGAATGGGTCTCGAGCCAATGTGCATCCTTTTCTGTGAAGATCTATTGTAAACATGGTTTGTTTTGGCGACCCTAGGTGGTGCCGGCGTATCTGGCAATGCTGCAAAGGTCCTATAAATAGACCAATTCGAAGAAGTTTGTTTTGGTGCTGACCAGATCATGGTGTCTCTAGGCATTGTCCAAAGTCAGCAAAGGCCTTCTGACGAGTGACATGTTCTGAGTGTGCGCACTCATTGTTGAAATTGTTTTGGAGCCGATTCCTCTTCTTCAAACAGGCCTATCTGGATGAACACACTCCCTCAAGTGCATGTACACAGTCCCTTCACTGCCACAACCTCCTACCAAAATAACATTGCGCAATATTGTTTCACCACTAGGCCTACTCCTCGTTATTTCACCAGTTACGTCATTACGCTGATAGACGAATTCGGAGAAGTTTGCACTGACCCTTGAACAAAGGATCGCCGTGTCTCTCTAGGCACTGTCCGAAGTCGGCTTACTAGGCCATCTGACGTATTCCGAGTGTGCGCATTCGATTTGTTTTGGCAACGATTCTGTCTTCTTTGAATTCGTCTAGAATCAACGAAAAAAACTTGTTCGTCTTCTACCATACTTTTCCCTAAATCATCCAGACCGTAAAACAATAATATTTACCGATTACATGATGGCGAACAGCAATCCCAACGCTAGTGTTTCGGAACAAATAAAATGAAAAGGCACAAACTAGTATAACAGCGGCAAAAGTACGAAAAGCAGCGACAAGGCAGTGTCCAAACGCAAGGGAAATCGTCGTTAATTTGTAAAGTACGCCCTCTCGCGGAGAACGACTGACCCCGTCTCGGCCATTTCAATGTTAGTGCCCTAACAGTCCTGCCCGCCGAAGAAGGGGGCGGAGGAAGTCTCGCGGAGCATCCCTGAGACAGGGGCATCGATGCTCAACGACGAGACCTCCCTAGCGGGCACACCCCCGAAGGGGGTTCCCAGCCTGGGGAACGGGGTCGGGTGAGGGCAAAACCTCTCCAGAGCCCCGGGGACCTCGCCGCTGAAGAGCGGGGGTCCCGGCGGAGGAAAGGGAGGGGGGAAACGAAGACTTCTCTCGACCAGGCTTTCTAGGCCCTCTCCGTACAGACTTCTTCAACTTCTTCCCCGAAGTACCGGGAGAAGGAAAAGTCACCCCGGGGGCACAACTGCCCGACCCAACAGGGACTGACTTGTCAGTACCCTGACCCGGGGTAGGAACGGGGTGGGTGTTTCATGATGCGTATTGAGGTGGAATGAGTGAATGAAAACGAGAGCGTAACAATATACAACTTTCTATTTGTACGCCATGTAATGTACAACGGGTTGGTATGAGACGCGAACCGAACTTAGAACTGGACCGGCAACCGGGAAACCGTAAAAGGGGTGTGGCACATATTGTTACATCCTTTCTCTTTTATGGATTTAATTAAACCTGGCCACAAAGTAAATAAAGTATGCTCAAAACTGCACAAATATAATAGGGTATGATTACCCAGATAGTCCAAGAGTCTGTGTGTGCAGCACTAGAGCAGAGTCCAAACTATTAGATTATTACTAGTACTCAAAACTAAACTTCTCAAACTGTTCTGAAAACACTGAGACTCAAAACCTCAGTCTCTCACTAATTACTGAACAAAATATACCAGTGAACTACACAGTAAGCCAAAATTAGTGGCTGAATATTCAAACATAGAAATTTAACTTCAAACACGAACTATATAACGCTCGAAAACACACATTTTGCGCAATTTAGAAATATTTGTCTTCAATCACCACCATAGAACCAGATTTTCACAACACTAAGGCACATATTCATTGACTTTCTACACATAAGAAGGAGAGGTTACCAGCACTTCACTTCTTCACAAAATCCTTGAATCGCGATGGTGGTCTAATTTGTCTACCAGAGCGTCTGGGGACAAATGGCACAACACTGTCAGACTCAGACTGGATGACATTATCAGATTGAGGACTGACTGTTGTTTCGGGCACAATTTCTGAACCGGTGTCCACTAGAATTTCCTCGTTCTGATGGGAAACTGGCATTTCAGGTGTTTTTCTCAAATCGGTGCGGTTCTTACGAAACATTCCTGTCTCCGTTTTGACCTCGTAAGACCGAATTCCTGGGTTTGAGATGACGGTTCCCTTTCTCCAGTTCTTGTCTTCTTTACGGAAAGGCTTCATCCTGACAGTGTCTCCTACTTTCAGTGATGGTAGGTTCTTGGCAGACTTATTGTAGTAGTGAGCCTGACGTTTCTGGCTTTCTTTCATCTTAGACTGTAACTCTGGATTGACTGGTTGCAACAGTTTAGCACTCACAAGCAATAGAGTTCTGGTACGGCGATTGAGAAGTCTCTGAGCTGGGCTGGTGTCAAGTCCTTGAGTTTGGGTGTTACAATTTTCAAGAACAGCAAGATATTGATCAGTACCAGAGCGTTTTGCTTTGCGCAGGGTTTTCTTAGCAGCCTTCACTGCAGCCTCAACTTTTCCGTTGCTCTGACTATGTCGTGGGCTTATCATCTGATGTTCAAAATCCCACTTTACAGCAAAGTTTGTAAACTCCTGAGAATCGAACTGTCCACCATTATCGCTTACAACTGTCTCTGGACAACCAAATCTAGCGAAGTGAGCTTTCAGCTTTCTGATCACATTCAGGCTAGTTGTACTTCTGAGCCTATCAGTCTCCCAAAAGTTACTATAGTAATCGACTGTAACCATGTAGTCGTTACTATCAAGTTCAAATAGGTCAACACCTACTTTTTGCCATGGCCTAGTGGCCAACTCATGACAAACTAACGTTTCTTTGGTCTGGCAGGACCCTAACTCACGACAAGTGTCACAAAGCGTTATGAACTCCTTCAGATCTCCTGTCATACCCGGCCAGTAAAGACACTCTCTGGCTCTTCTAAGACAGGACTCCACTCCAAGACGCGAGGAGTGAACTAGCCTTTTGAACTCGTTCCTCAGCTTATAAGGAATGATAACACGTTCTCCTCTGAACAAGAGTCCACTTTGTACAGTAATCTCGTCGCGGATATGGAAGAACGGCACTACCTTCGGCGGAAGGTCTTCCTTACGTTCTGGCCATCCGTGTAGAACAATCTCCTTCAGACCTTGGAGGGTTGGATCCTCGGCAGTCTCAAGACAGATTTCTGACAGCCTCTCAGAACGGATAGGCAGAAACTCAGCCATATTGATCTGCTCGAACTCAACATGACTTTTCTCCTCATTGGGCAAATATGACCTAGACAACATGTCCGCAATGTGCATTTCTTTGCCCTTCAAGTACACAATTTCATAGTTATATTTCTGTGTCCTCAGAATCATCCCTTGAAGACGCTTGGGAGCTCTAGTTAAGGGCTTCTTAACTATAGATTCTAAGGGCTTATGATCACTGTGTACGATTGTATAACGTCCGTATGTGTACTGATTGAACTTTTCGAGAGAGAAAACAATGGCCAGCATCTCTTTCTCGATCTGCGCGTATCTAGTCTCAGTTTCAGTCAATGCTCGGCTAGCATAAGCGACAGGTTTCTTATTTTGCAGTAGGGCACAACCTAAACCCTTTAAACTTGCGTCACACTGAATGACAAGAGGTTCTTTCGGATAATAGTATGCTAGCACAGGGGCGGTGGTGACAAGACGTTTCACCTCATCAAACGCTTGGTCATGCTTCTCAGTCCACAACCACGGCACATCCTTGACGGTAAGATGTCTCAAAGGCGCAAGGACATCTGAGAGTTTGGGTAAGAACTTAGCAAGATAGTTCACAAACCCAAGAAAACGACGCATGGATTCCACAGAATCGGGCTTTTCGAACTCCTGGATAGCCCTCAACCTGTCCGGATCAATTTTTAAACCGTCCTTGGTGACCTGGTGTCCCATGAAAATGATAGCATCCTTTCTAAGTTCAGTTTTCGGCAGACTCAACTTGATCCCATTCTTCACACAACACTGAAGGAAACGCTCAAGGTTAGCATCATGTATAGCTTCCCGTAGTGTGAGTTCTTCAATAAACGACACGAGCTTTGAATACTGGTCTGTAACTTTTATTTCTTGTAATCGTCAGGCAAATGCCGTCATGCGAAGTATGGGTTAGACCGTAAAACTGTAATGATATAAGAACACAAATGTTTGAGATTCAACTCAGCAGTATAAATGGCTCCAAACCAGTGTGCTAAGAGACGTTAGAATCCAAGCACTCAAAGTCAAAGGCTCTCAGCACACCAGAAAAGATAACCTTATAAAAATATAAACTAATTAGTGGACCTTAGCCACAGCTCCAATGATCAAATAACCGTGAATGGTTAAGAAATAATACAGCTTAAATGCCTGAGACACAGGGAGCACAGCAACAAGTAAACTACATGACTTGAACAGTGCTGCCATCTGCACTAAGCAGCTTGAACTAGAACTTATTACTTATAAACTGATTTAAGGTCATTAAACAACAATTATTAAGAGGAAATGTCAGCTGGTGACAGGTGCCGCAATCACAGACACTGAATACAGGGACCAAGAAACATTGCTCAAAACTTAAACTTCTTACTTAAGACTTTCCAATATCGGATAGCGCACGAGGTTACACCAACCAGCATGGCGGCCCGCACACCTGGTGGGCTCCAGGGAGGCCGGGCCTCAACAAACATCTAAGATTACATGGAAAGTATAGAATGACGATCAATAAAACCGTTGTCTACATGAACAACAAGCACTGATAAATGAATTACCTCATTGCCAACCTCTACAAATACGGAAAACTACGAAAATCAGACTTCGAAAAGGAAGAAGACCCTTCTTCTAGTCTTCGGCTCGAAACGTATTGGCGAATGCGCCGAAACAAAGGGATGACAACTGGACCACGTGTAGTGGCTACAATTTGCGCAATAACACAAAAACCTTGGGCATGAGTAGACAAATGAACAACGAGGTAATTGAAATATCAGGGTGAAAACAACATACCAGGTCAAAAACAGGCCTCAAACGAGGGGTCAAACAGGGAACTATATTTAAGGCGGACAAAGGACGGGACTTCTTTCAGTGAAAGAAGCTGGTACTGCGACTGCTCTCCGGTCACGAAATCCAATCGGGCAAAACCCCTGAACCAGCAAAACAGCGGCAGCTACACTCCCCCCCCCAAATCACCTGTGATTTATCCATCATGAGATAACTTAACAAAACCTACTCTTAATCTGTGTTGTATGGGCCGAGTGCTGACCGTCATACCTGAAAACAATCTATGCGAATAGAAACTTACTGACCATTTTTGCCTCCTTCAGCTGCGACTAGCAGTGTCAGCTTATGCACAGGTCTGTCAAGTACCGTTGGTTGACCGAGTTGCTTACCGCTCTTGTCCAGTTTGGCAGACGCCACCAACAGTTTAACTTTCCTTACCAAACCATCTTCACTTGGGAAAACTTCTAGTACCCGTGCCAGAGACCAACTACCTCTCACCAGATTCTCTTTCCTCAGTATGACTGTGTCCCCTAACTCAAAATTCCTCTTTTTGCTGAGCCATTTCTGGCGACCTTGAAGCAAGAGCAGGAACTCCTTTTTCCATCTTTGCCAGAACACATCTGCAAGTCTCTGTACCCTTCTCCATCTCTTCCGCGCATATATGTCCTCTGGCATGAATTTTCTTGGCGGGGGAGGTGTCACCATTGACTTGCCTGTCAACAACTGGTTAGGTGTGATCGGTATCGTTGAGGGACTCGACTGTCAAAGGCCTGCCATTGACAATAGACATGGCTTCGTACATAAGCATCCACAGGGAGGAGGAGTCCAGCCTTCCTTTGACTTCATTCAGGAGACCATCAAGAGTGGAACGAATTGTTCGAATCTGGCGTTCCCATACACCTCCGAAGTGGCTTGCCGAGGGAGGGTTCATGGAGAACTCACAATTGTGGCCAAGCAGGTGCAACCGGATACGGCTGTCATCGATCTCGCTCATGGCCTTCTTTAGCTCTTCTCTGGCACCTACGAAATTTGACCCTTGGTCACATCTAATGACCCTGACCAGTCCTCGGATGGCGAGGAAACATCGGAGGCCATTGATTAAAGCGTCTGTCGTCATGTCATCCAAAACTTCTATGTGGATTGCCCTCGGTGCCATACAGGTGAAAACCACTCCATAGCGCTTCAGTTCTCTACGGCCTTCCTTCACTACAAATGGCCCAAAACAATCCATGCCACAGAAAGTGAAGGGTGGAGCTGGTTCAATGCGATCCTTTGGCAGGTCTGCCATACGCTGATTAGACGTGGTGCCCCTTTGCACCCGGCACACATAGCATCGAAAAATGTGGGCAGACACTGCAGCGCTGCACCTAAGGACCCAAAACCCTGCGGCACGAATCTGATTTGTTGTTATTCCCCTGCCTTGATGGGCAACTTCGGCATGATAATGCCCGATTATCAGATCAGTCAAGTGGGCTTTTCTTGGCAAGATGAGTGGGTGCTTCACTTCATTAGGGAGAGACGAACGCTGCAGACGTCCACCCACTCTCATCAGATCATCCTGCATGATGGGGGTCTAGCCTCTTTAAGTTGCTTTCAGCGGGGAGACTGCCCTTTTTGATAAGGGCGATTTCATCACCAAATTCTACGTGTTGAAGCTGTTGAAGGATAAAGTACACGGTAGATCTTCTTTCCTCAACCGGTGACTCTACTTTTCCCTTTACAACCTGAACTCTTCTCAGACGTGAGAAGGCTGTGATAAGCCTTGCCCAGCTTGAGAATTTGCCGAATTTGTTGGTTAGGCTTGGTCTTGTTTGGGATACCGCAAGGGCTTTTGGGTTCTTTTTAACCTCGGGGTCTTCGTCTGAAATGGCAATGTCGAGGGGTTCTGGCGCGACGTCTTTGGCCAGAGGGAGGGTGGTCCTTGCAGCCATGTTGAAGAGGCAATTTCTTCTCCCCTAAGGCCCCATTTTTCCTTGTAGCACGAAGGGTGCCAAAAGGCTCAAGGGGTCGAAAACCGAAGCCACAGCGGACAGGATGCCTAGTCTGGTGGGGGGTTGATTCTTAGGTGTAAGCCGAAATTGGAAGTCATCTTTTTCGACGCACCACTCAATTCCTAGAGCTCTCTCAATCGGGAGCTCCTCGAAAGAAAAGTCCATGCCTTGTGTGGCCTTTGCTCTTTCGGACTCAGGAATTGAGTTGATGACGTCGCGATTATTTGATATAAACTTATGTAGGCGGAGGCCGCCCGTGGCGCAGATTTTCCTGGCATCCTCGATAAGTTTTTTAGCACTTTCTACGTTGTTCAGACTCTTTAGACAGTCGTCTACATAGAAGTACCTCTCAATAAACCTGGCGGCCTGTTGGCCGAGATGCTGACTTCTAGTCGCCACTTCTTTGAGTCCGTAATTGGCTCATGCGGGCGACGAGACGGCACCAAAAATGTGCACCTTCATTCGGAAGTCCACCATTTCCTTGGAGATGTCTCCATCCTCCCATCACAGGAAGCGTAGGTAATCACGATCTGGGGGGTCAACCAGGAACTGGTGAAACATCTTCTCCACGTCGCACATCACTGCGATAGGCTCCTGTTGTAATCTGCACAACACTCCAACCAAGGGGTTGATTAAATCCGGTCCTGAGATCAGGTGCTCATTTAGGGAGGTCCCTTTGCACTTGGCCCAACAATCGAATACAACTCTGATTTTGTGCGGGTGGTAAACGCCGTGATGGGGAATGTACCACGTAGTGCCTATGCTGCTCTGTTCGTCTGGTACAATTTCAGCATCGCCTCTGGCAAGGATTTCATTCATGAAGACTTTGTAGTCGGAAAAGTAGTGGCTGTCTTTTCCAAACCGACGTCGCAAGCTATCGGCTCTGCGTTTTGCCACCAATCGGTTGTTTGGAAGCTCCGGTCTTGCATCTCGGAAGGGAAGCAGCATCACGAAATGCCCATCTTCCTGCTGACGTATTGCATCCTGCATAATCTGCAGGAACCTGAGGTCGTTCTGCAAAACTGGAACATCTGACTTTGTATCATCCACGAAATCGGTCTCAAAGATTTTTAGCAGCGACGACAGTGCTTCAGAGTGGTCTTCGACGACAGCTGTCCTCAGGGTATATTTCACTTCAGAAGATGACCCGGGAACCCGTAAAGCTTCTGGAACATCTGTCGCGATAGACACGTGAGAACTTCCTATGACGTCATCTGAGTCATCATTAGGATTGGTGCATCCTACTATGGTCCATCCAAGGTCCGTCTTGACCGCAAATGGTTCATTTCCTTCGCCTGTTACCGCCTTCCTGGGAGCAAGTGCCTGTGGACAGTTATACCCGATTAGGAGTCGCAATCACGTAAAGGCTCGTACTGACAGGTTTTGATATTTCTTACATCGCAGGACCGATGCTGTGGAAGTCATCGTGGTCAGCCTCAGCTGAGTGTCGCGGCCAACAGCAGTCTTCCGCCTTTCAGCGGTGTGGTTAAGAATGAAGGTGGTGTCCGACTGGGTGTCTAACAGGGCATATACCAACTCTTCTTCATCCGGGCGTTCTTGTGTCGAAACCCACACCGGCACAACCATTGCCGATATCAACTCTGCAGTGCTGCTGGCTCGACAAGACCCTGTTGGTACATCTTCCGTGGTCTTCTTTCTGTCCTCATGAAGGCAGGTTGGGTGTCTCCTGTCACATGTCTTGCAAGTGCTGCGGTCGAGGCACGTCTTTGACATGTGTCCAGGCTTGAGACAGGCAAAACAAAGAAAATTTTTCCTTATGAACTCTTTTTTATTTCCATGGGCTTGGCTGCAAAGGTTTTGCAAACGAGCAATGTATGATTGGATTTATTGCAGAGAGGGCAGCCCGACTTTGAACTTTCACCAGCTTTGGGTCTGAAACTCTCGGCCGGTTTGGCCGCTGTTGACCAAGTGTTGGCTCCAGGGTTCCTCTTCTTAGGACGTTCGCTTCTCCTTTCTGGCGCTGGCTATGATCTCAGGGAACTCAGTGACATGATCGGGTCACATGCCAAGTCAGATTCTTCCTGGATGAATTTGGTGAAGTAAGCAAAGTCTGGATAGCTTCTGACAGCTCTCTGAGCTCGAAGCTATCGTTTCTATTTGGCGACGGTGCCTGTGCTGGACAGAAGGAGTGTGCGGTAGGCCTCAAACTAGAGATGAATGGGGCAGCTGGGCTCGTTTTCATTCGACTGGAAGACGTCAAGGTGAAAGGAGTTCTTTCTTCAATGGAGCTGGGCCAAATGATAAGCAGGATCCTCTGGAAGACTCGGGCTGATTGAAAACCTCTAGCTTGGCTCGTTCAATGATAAGCTGCTGGTCAATCTTCTTGTGCTCTAAGTCACGTCGGAGTTTGGTGATCTCGGCTTCAGCTTCGGCTCGACGAAGCTCTTCTTGACGCTCCCTTTCCCTCAGCTTGTCCTCTTCGAAAGCGGCTTGTCGCTTTGCCACAAGTTCGGCTTCTCAGGCTGCCGCCTTAATGGCAGTTTCATGTTTCGAGCTGGTGGAATGCTCGGAATGTTTGCTTGCAACAGATCTAGGACCTGCAACAGAACCCTTTCGACTATGCTTGAAAAACATGTTGTGGCCAATGGAGAAGGCGCTCTCCAAATCATATCGCCTTATAAGGCGGTCTATTTTCTTCAATTTTTTGTCGAGCAGACTGCGCGCTCTGTCTACCGAGCTCCTTATATCTTTGCTAGGAGACCCTGCAGTTAGCTCTCTTATTTTTGCATAGTGACTGACAATGATTTCACGACGTTCTGCCAGAGACAAGTACAATTCTTGTAGTGACTCGGAGGAGTGAACAGTGAGGTCAAGTTCACTAACAAACTGCAGCAAATCTACATAAGCGTCATTGAACTCATCTTCTAATTCAACTAGCATATTTTCTCTTACCTTGACAGTGGGACGCCGACTCCGCGTTGACCGTCGCTGTTCAACGTCGAACTTGCCTTCTTCGTCCTTCTTTAAGTCAGAAATCTTACCTTCTGCTTTGGCACCTTCTGGGATGTCGCCATCCACCTCTACATTTATCACCTCGACCTCCGCCTCTACTGGCTTATCCTCTGCCGAGGAATTCTTGTTTCCCTTGTCACTCATACTGAAGGAGAATTCACAGAAGAAACAAGCCAAATAATAAGGTACCCGTATTGCTTAAGCTAAGATAACCCTAAATAAGTAATTGAATAAATTTACTCCGAGTGGATTTCTTGACCGCGAGCAGCACCTTAGTACGAGGTGAAAGTGAGACCGATGTTTATGCAAGTATCAATTCGTCTTGTACCCCCCCTCCTCAATGGTAGTTAAGCTATCACCACTAATCTTTGCCGATGCTTGAGTAGTATTTATTTTTCCTTTAGTGAAAATTTGGCGAAGCTGGAAAGAATAAGGATGCTAATGTGTCGATGTCTTGTCGAACATACAGCCTTACCCAGTAAAATTAGTCCGGTTACTTTATATGATGGTGACAACTGATATATTGTTGATGGTGATGTCTTGACGAAAGAAAAAGTAGCATTGGTGAAAAAAGGGTGATGCTTGAGCCTTAAGATGTCGTTATAGGGTGATAAGGTGTCGTACCCTTGAGGAGGGGGGGGGGGGGGGTACAAGACACGAATTGATACTTGCATTAAGGGGGGGTTGAAACAGAACCACGGTAATGACCCGTTTGAAGGCTAAATTTGACTAGACAGACGGACGGCAAGGTTATGCAAGTAGACATGTTTCAGCTGAAAGAGAAACATAATTCAAATCTCAAGACGATGCAAGAATGTTCCATTTTAAATGAAAGTCCAGTTGAATTCTGAGAGTTCTTTGATGAACTGGAAACACGCACTGTCACATTCAATGGATGCACTTGAGAAGTGTCAATGTTCGAATCAGTTGCACAGGATGTCACGGTCTATTTCAATTCGAAAGAGCCGGGCACAACAACAATGCCCTCGAGTATTGCAAGGTTCACCTTCAGACTAGTGGTGGTGGACGAAGAACTAATTATTATTTCTTTTCGTAATGATAGCAATATGACGAGAGTCTGTTGTAAACTAGCAGACAACCATCAATGTCATATCTTAGTACTAGATGTACTGCAGTGCAATTCAGACTGACTTGCATAACTTCATAACGAGTGTGTCGAAACGTTATTTTCTGCTGCCGCGAGCTTGAGATCATCAATGTGGCGTAGGCTGCACACCGTGGGCTTCAGACTTGACACACAGAGACTATCGGAGCCGTTCGAATCGATTGGTCTTGAGTTTTACTATAGCTTCCCGTAGGGCAAGTTCTTCAATAAACGACACGAGCTTTGAATACTGGTCTGTAACTTTTATTTCTTGTAATCGTCAGGCAAATGCCATCATACGAAGTATGGGTTAGACCGTAAAACTGTAACGATATAAGAACACAAATGTTTGAGATTCAACTCAGCAGTATAAATGGCTCCAAACCAGTGTGCTAAGAGACGTTAGAATCCAAGCACTCAAAGTCAAAGGCTCTCAGCACACCAGAAAAGATAACCTTATAAAAATATAAACTAATTAGTGGACCTTAGCCACAGCTCCAATGATCAAATAACCGTGAATGGTTAAGAAATAATACAGCTTAAATGCCTGAGACACAGGGAGCACAGCAACAAGTAAACTACATGACTTGAACAGTGCTGCCATCTGCACTAAGCAGCTTGAACTAGAACTTATTACTTATAAACTGATTTAAGGTCATTAAACAACAATTATTAATAGGAAATGTCAGCTGGTGACAGGTGCCGCAATCACAGACACTGAATACAGGCACTAGAACCAAGAAACATTGCTCAAAACTTAAACTTCCTACTTAAGAATTTCCTATATCGGATAGCGCACGAGGTTACACCAACCAGCATGGCGGCCCGCACAACTGGTGGGCTCCGGGGAGGCCGGGCCTCAACAAACATCTAAGATTACATGGAAAGTATAGAATGACGATCAATAAAACCGTTGTCTACATGAACTACAAGCACTGATAAATGAATTACCTCATTGCCGACCTCTACAAATACGGAAAACTACGAAAATCAGACTTCGAAAAGGAAGAAGACCCTTCTTCTAGTGTTCGGCTCGAAACGTATTGGCGAATGCGCCGAAACAAAGGGATGACAACTGGACCACGTGTAGTGGCTACAATTTGCGCAATAACACAAAAACCTTGGGCATGAGTGGACAAATGAACAACGAGGTAATTGAAATATCAGGGTGAAAACAACATATCAGGTCAAAAACAGGCCTCAAACGACTTTTGAAAGTTCTGGCAAAATGTCATTAATCACTGGGATCTGATAATGTTCACGTTGTAGAGCCTCATTTAAAGGTCCTCGATCGATACAAATCCTCAAGTCACCCGACTTCTTGGTAGCCACAAGGTACTGACTAACCCAGGGGGTTGGCTCATCAACAGGAGCCAAAAGATCCTTCCGAGTAAGGTCCTTAACCTTAGCTTCAAACTTGTCCTTCAAAGACACGGGAGTACGACGCGATGGCAAAATATTGGGTGCACAGGTATCATCGACCTCCAGATGAACTAGACCAGGTAACATACCAACATCACCCTCAAACACTTCCTTATACTTCATTATGAGTGGATCAGTCTCAACTAAAGAAGCAACATGAAAGTTTTCTTCATTAACAGTTATCAACTTCATCTGTTGTATCGCACGCGCGCCTAACATGGGAGTAAATCCTTCATCAACGACGACAAACTCAACTGAGTACTTCTTTCGAGTATCGGGGTTCCTCATAATCACACGACATTTACCCAAAGGCAACACTATTGACTTGTTCCACATCTGCAGCGACTGACTACACTTCTCAAGTTTCTTACCCTGTACATACTTAGCAGGGATAATGTTAACAGATGCGCCACAGTCTAACTGAAACCTTACAGGTTTGTCGTCAACTAGAAATACAGCATGAATAGCCTTGGGAAATCTACAGCATTCACAAGGTCCAATGTCAAACTAACACTGCCGATAAACTCGGACTCAGAATCAACATCTGGCGAAACAGCATGCACCTTCTTCTTTGAACCACGGCCGCCGCCAGGCTTGGATTGAGATTTCAGCCTTTTGCAACACTTAGCAAAATGGTCAAATTCACTACACAGTTTACATTGTTTCTTATATGCTGTACACTTTTCTCGGTCACGTATGTGTTCATAACCACAGAATTTAGAAGCAATTCATTCCGCGGACCTATGAGAGCTGCCCTGTCTAGGCTTGTAGGAACTACTACACAGAAAGAAAAATCGATCTTAACTTGAAACAAAATTGTCTTGAAACGTTTGTCCCCAGGGCAAGGTTAGTTGGTCTCAAGTGGAGATAAGAAGAGTCTTGAAGGTCTGCCTCTCGAATCGAGACTCTTTCATCTTGATTCAATTTCAAGACTCTTTTATCTCCAGTTGAGACAAACGGTTCAAGACAATTTTGTCTCAAGTTAAGATCGATTTTTGTACTCAATTCAAGATAGCGACGTCTTCATTTGACAAATAGCCTTCCCGGCTGCATCCTTTTTTACCGCCCCTCCTACCTCTGGGCGGTAAAAACGCCTGATATCATCAGGATGTCCCTGCTGGTGGAATGAAGTTCACCCGAATACTCATTTTACTTAAAAAATTACCTTTATTTTAAAATCGTTTCAAAACTTGAAAAAACATTTAATGTATTAACCCTTTCGCTGCGGCAGGCTTTTTTCGACGTGTACCGCCCCGTGCGGGAGCATTTTCGGCAAAAATGGGAAAAAATGAAATTTTTCAGAACCATTTTTTTTCGACTTTCTAAGGTCTATTGTGATGCCCCATGATGTTTTATGAAGGAAATAAACAATATTTTGTATCAAAACACTCTTGAAATTTATTTTTCATGATCATTTCCATGGGGGGTCAGGCTCGTTCAACAGGAAGATTTCGTCAAAAACGGAACATTCTGGAATTTCTTTATCTTTGTTCCAAACGAATTTCACAGGGAATCCGATATCTCTATCATGTCCTTCTCATGTTTTTAGCCTCTGTTTATGAATGTCTATGGGGTGGGGCCTACCAAGGGGTCGGGGGGGGGGGGCGGGGGTATGAAAGTCAAAGTCCATTGTTCTATTCAGCACCTCCATCAGCGGCATCGGCTGGAGGATTTGCAGGTTCATCTCTTCTGTAGTCTAGTTTTGTGTGGTACGCCTCGAAACAGTTGTCAATATGGAGGCCTGGCTGAGTTGGGCATGACTTGCAGATATAAGAAGTCTCCTTTGCTCTTCCGTTGGGGAGGAAGTCCTTCCGGGCGTAGCAGACCACGCACCTCTTGGCTGGACGTGCTCTGTTTCCCTGTGGTGGCCTCTTCATTAGGAAGTGGCGTCCAGTAAGTCTAGTGAGGGCGTCTCCGACGGCTGCACCTCGTTGTTTACGTGCTGGGGTCAATATTGCGTTCAGTACGTCGCGGATGAAGTTGAGGAAATCCCTTTTCCCGCCTCGTAGCTGGTACAAACGATGATTGTTCAAGAGACACTGCATCAATAACCTCATAGCAACCTTCTTGTACCATTTCATTGACCTTCGAATGACCTGGTAATAATGCAAAGGTTGGTCGACCATATCGACTCCACCCATAAAGCGATTGTACGCAAGGACACATGAAGGTTTCATCACGGGAGTGCCATCAGCCATTCTCTTACCCGTAGGGCGCACCGTTGCCTCGTACTTGGTCGTGAGCAAATGGACGATCTTTTGTTTTCCATCGGCTTTGTCTTGATGAGCTCTGAACTTTACAACACGGCATTCCTTGTCCACGCATTTGTAAAACGTGGAGGTATTCTTCTCAACCTGAAGATTGACGAGCTCACGAGGGAAATTCTTCCTGTTGGTACGGATTGTCCCACAGACGGATGTATCTCTATCGCTCAGAAAGGTAGCCAATGATGGAGATGAATAGTAATTATCTATGAACAAGTTGTGTCCTTTGTTCTGATAATTCCGCATGAGATGTACGACAATCTGTTCAGATACGTTCAGTTCCGCTATCTCTGGTGGCTGTGGTGGCAGAGAATTAGCCCCGACGTAGACAACTAGATCCAGCGTCACACCCTTTGACGTACAAAGCTCAAAGAACTTCACCCCGTATCTGGATCGTTTGGTCCTTATGAACTGTTTGAAGTTCAGGCGTCCTTTCCAAAGAAGGAGGGATTCATCAATTGAAAGTTCCTGGGATGGACTGTAGACAGTCCGGAAGCGTTCAACGATCATATCCAGTAGTGGTCTCACTTTATAAAGCCGGTCGTAGGAATTTCAGGATGAGTAGAAAACAATCTCTTGACATGCATTCCGAAAAGACTGGTGTAGCAAAGAGGGGGTGCTTTTCCCAATACATATTCAACCTAGGTTTGTAGACAATCCCTTGAAGTATGAGGACTGCAAGAAATGTCTTCATTTCTTCCATTTCCACTTCCTTCCATTGATGGGAGCGGGACCTATCCTTGATTCTATCATGGTTGTCAGTAAGGTACTGGTCTGCGTATATGTTGGTCTCCACTATCGGAAGACGAATAATGTCATCAGTTACATAGAGGGAGACGAAGTCTAGTGGTGTCGGATCATTTGGGAGTAGTAATAAGATCTCCTCATTCCCGGTGAAGACGAAATCCTTGGGCTGAAAGGCATTGGTCCTCTCCCATTCCCATGGTGGTGGTGCGGGGGCTGCTGCACGTCTTTGTCGCGGTCGACGGCCCTGTGCTCGTGCTTGTCCACGTCCTCGACCGCGAGGTTGAGCTGCATTCGCAACAGCTGCAGGAACTTGAGGTGCGTTGGGTGCAGGTACAGGCGCAGGTGCTGCAGGGACCGGCTGGGCTTGTGCTGCTCCCCGACCACGTGCTTGTCTCCGACCGCGTCCTCGACCGCGTGGTTGAGCTGCATTCGCAACAGCTGCAGAAACTTGAGGTGCGTTAGGTACAGGTACAGGCGCAGGTGCTGCAGGGACCGGCTGTGCTTGTGCTGCAGGGACGGGCTGTGCTTGTGCTGCTCCCCGACCACGTGCTTGCCCTCCCCGCATGCGTACACGTCCACGACCACGTTGTGCTTGTTGTGCCCTATCACGGCCCAAGCCAAGGTCAAGCACTTCCTCATCGTCTGCTTCCTCGCCGTCCGTATCACCCAGAGCTGAAATGAAAAACAGGAAAGACAAAATGTCAAGCATACATTTCATTTTTACTTTCATCATCTACAAATCTCTCCTTCATTTTCATACATACCTGGTTGACCACGTGGTGGGCTAGGGCTTTGCGGACGTCTCAGATTGGGCTGGGCTTGCTGGGGATGTGCCACCACTGCCTGTTCATCATCTCCATCCTCATTGTCGGAAGCAAATAGATCTGAAAAGAAAAACAGTAAATGTGAAGGAAAGCTCAAACGAATATATTATGATCTTTGTTACACGAAATCTCCAAATATCAAACAAACCTATTGGAAAACGAGATGGTCCAGATCTGCGCCGCTTTGGAGGGACTGGTGCGTATCTTTCATCATCATCTGTGCCGGAATGGTAATCACTAAGTGATGCATGGCTCGGCTGGGGGCTGGGGATATAGTCGTCATCATTATCGTCATCTTCTGGACCGGTTTCAATTGCTTCCTCAGCATTTGCTCCACCACCAGGTTCATCTCCGTCAGGTGGACCCTCTTGAACTAGCGGCATAGCTTAAAATGAAATAGGAATGAAAACATAACACCCTTGGCAAGGACAAGGCCTACATGTCAGAGCAATTATGCATTTGTCCGTATTTTATTTTCAAACACGTTCCAAAACCTACCTAGTTCAAGAGAAAAAAGGGGAGCAGGGTTATCTCCCAAAGGAGAGGCAGGGTCTAACGTATGATCATCCTCGCCTGATGAATCGTATTCACTGGCTTCCATTGGCTCTTCTGCAGTTTCATCATTATCAGACGGTTCATCAACACTCATTCCTGAAATAGGATGATGGAAATATCAGCAGGCCGGCAGTGATAACTGGCATAGCACCCCACAACACCATAATGATTTGATGTTCCGTACATGATACAGGTGGCGATGCTGTAGTGCCTACACACATGTATGTAAAACAAAGCAATGAAAGTGAAAGTGAACTTGGGCCTACCTTGCTCAAGATCAACGTCTTCGGGTCATCATATTCACCATCAGTACTTCGATCATCGTCAAAGCCGATGTCCATTGGCTCAAAATCACCTCCATCATCCAAATCATCGTCCCCACTATCAGAATCCGCAAGAATTTTAAGGACATCGTTCACTGAAAACTTCTGTCTCCGAGCCATTTTTCAACCACGTGTCATGTCCTGCCCCGTCCTGCTGCCCGCCAAAATAATAGTCGATTGAGGCTCCCCCTTTAGTTTTTACAATGTTATAATGATATCCACATGCGGAGAGCATTTACAGACAGTGTACTGCCCTGTGCGATCAAAAGAAAAATAATGAAAATACTTTACCCTCATGACGTGCGGTGCACGTCAACCGCACAGGGCGGTGCATGTGGCATGACGTGCCCAGCACGTCACCCGCAGCGAAAGGGTTAAGGGGACCATCCATTCATTATGTACGCAGGAAAGGGGGAGGGGTCTAGCCAAAATATCTGATGCATGTACTTTCTCTGTAGATTTTAGTAACAATTTTGTACAGCTTAGGGGACTCATATTCGAATTCTATGCATAGTTAAATGAATGACCCCCAGACATATTTATACCTCAAAAATATGAAAACGTTGTAGCACAGTCTTTGGATATTGTGGTCATTCACCCAGACACCGGCTTCAATATGAATCATCAAATATCCTAATCAGATGAAAATATTGACAAATATGGCAGTTATTTTTCCTATCTATAAATCACTACGCATTACAATCCAAATTACAAATTACATCCAATACTCCTGATGCACTTTGCTCTAAAAAATTATTGCCACCATGCAGTATCAAACACGATAACAGAGAGGTTCTGATTGACTCCTACTCAGACTCCGATTAATTTGGAGTGGGAGTTGGGCCAGATCTGAACCTCCCTGTACCGTACTTTATTGTGTTCCGAGTCAATGTCAAAACGACTGTACATTAATATTATGGCGGATTATGTCGGCACAATTGCTATCAAAACTTCAACATGGACAAATCTATAGGTCTAGTTATGTTTGCCATAACCATAGCCAGAATCACTTATCAAAAATATTACTGATCAAAATTATCAGACTATTGCACACATTTTGGCAGACCTAAATGTATGCATCTTGGCCACAACCACGCAGAAATTATACAAAATTCCTCATCAGTTCTCTAAACAGAAACAATCACCTTTGCTTCATTACCTAAATGTATGCATCTTGGCCACACCAACACAGAAATTATACAAGATTCCTCATCAATTCTCTAAACAGAAACAATCACATTTGCTTCATTAAGCCTGACATACACTTGGAGCATTTTCTATGCTTGATACATATTATCATTTAAAATAGGCTTGGCCCACGGTGAAATCTCACTTGCTCAGGAAATCATGAGTCTGCAAGATCGGGGTCCCTAAATCTTTCGAATGTTTTCAAATTATTGATCAAAATTATCAGACTATTGCACACAACTTGGCCGGGCAGACCTATGCATCTTCGCCACACCCACACATAGATTATTCAAGATTCCTCATCAATTCTCTAAACATCTGACCAACAAATGAAACCGGCAGGGAGCACTGTTCTATGCAACTCGTTCCATCTTGTCCGAGAGCGTGTGAAGCTTCATTGGCAGCTTCTGGTCGTCGAGCACACCCAGGAATACTCCCTGGAGAAATATCAAGGTACACTTGATTGGTGGTGGGTAGTTAATATTGAAAATATAATAGGAAGCCATCATTAGCTTCACCGCTTCAGCCAACGAACCGACCACCAAGAACTCTGTGTCATCAGCAACGAGCCGATATTCCTTTGAATCAAGGATATCCCCATCAGCAATGATATGTGGGAAGGGAGTTTTGGGTGCCTGAAAAAGAAATAATTTGATGAAATTTTATGACCCGACCTCCTTTTAGATCCCTGAAATAGATTTAATTTGGCAACCATCAGCCAGGACAGCTCTCAGGTTTGTCAAGTGGTTTCTTGCTTCACCATCTGCATCAATGATTCTGGAGGACACGCATCATGGTTGAACTAAACTTAGCACTAAAAGGACGACGTGTAGGAGGTTGGCATCTCATATGTTATGTTGACCCCTGATCACTAGACCAGTGGGGTGCAGGGTTAACATTGAGCACTGCATCCCTCAAATCTACTGGTGTCCTTTAACTGGCATGTACAGTACAGCATTTTCCGATGATGAATTTTTAAGACCATATTTTTGAAGGATTTATCTTGGACCTTACCTTTTCTTCCTTGGCAAATAGCCAAGAAACATCCTCTTTTAGCGAGCATGCCAATTTAATTAGTGACGCTTGGATTACTGCAAAGGGAAAGAGGCATTTTCAAATGTAATTTGTGTCCCGGATAGTGGCAGATGAAACTAATTCAGTACCAGTAGGTACTAATTCTTGGAACCACCCATCAGTTCCATCAGTGTGAATGACCAGGTTAAGGGTTAATATGGGCTCTTTACAGGGAATATCCAAACCATAATTGCAATTATCAATAACTTACCTTCAGAGTCATCAGTCAGACGCTGGAGGTCCTCCTTCGTTTTCCCCTTGGCAGGAATTTGCAAAATCCCCCCCCCCTTATTGACCAGGGCGAGGTCAAACTCGTCTAAATATCGGTCACTAATTCTGTAGTACTCGTCTGCAAACTGAAACAAAAGCAAATTTTTAAAATCCATTTTTCAACCTTTATTCAGATGAGGAATACGTGATGGCAAACCCCTTTCCCCAGTTATTAACTCTGACAGTACAAGTCAACTGTAGAGCCTGGGATAGGGCAACCTGTGCACAATCTTACTCCCATGACAATGCATGTAGATTGCGGTGGATGTGGGAAAACCACAGACTAGCTCTCAAACACAAATGAAGAGAAAGAGGCACACCAGCAGTTTGTTCTTGAAAGAACAGACAGTTCTTGATATGAGATAAGTTTTCACAAGGATGCCAAAATTTTTCTCTTCCCAGGAAGGGTCGTTTGTTGCTTCCATTCATTGACTCAATTTTTCCCTGATTGACCAAATCCAAGTAGCCTTTTAACCCTTGACACATACACCTGAAATGTAGTATTTTAGAATACACACCTCTTTGGCAGTGAAGAGCGACGGGTATTGCTCTTTTATCTGTTGTACAGAGTAACCTTCAGTTACAACAAGCCTCCGACGATCCGCAAAGGTACGGTCCATCAACACCTTCATCTTCGTTTGATCCATGTTCTTTTTAGTCGCCTCTACCTTCATCCATTCCTGGAACATAAATGCAGCAGCTTTAGTTTATTGCATTGACTTTATCTGTGTGCAATTAATGCCTATGGGATGCAGTATTATCAAATTGCAACCCCAACAGTCCATCCTCCGTAACATCTGGTAGGCATCATAAATGGTTGTTTGAGATTTCCGGCAATAACACCATCCAATTCAAGAATCACTATGCGTGTGTGGGGAGGGGGGGTGGGGGGGGAGGGGGTTGTAAAGTAAACATATCCAACACTGAGGGCGTCATGAGACCAAAGATGGCCACCAGCAAATGCCAAGCCACAGTCTGAAAAGTTGATATAGTGTTGATACAGTGCACACAATCTCTGGGCTCACCAAGTAGAAGAATTAGGCAGTCATCAAGCATGGGAAACAAACAATTTACCTTATGCTTGGCAATGGTTGCCTCACTTTCTCCAGGCAGTGATATCGGTAAGAAATTGGGCAATGACCATGGACTTGTAGTGGTACTCTCGGCACCAGTGGCAGATGTGGTGGCCTTTTGAGTCGTCTTCGTCTTCTTCTTCTTCCTCGCTGCAACTTCTTCGACATCACTATCAGCCCCTCTGTAGTGTGCGTTTCGAAAGTATGTGCCTAAGTGTCCTGCAAGGTAAAATAAGCTTGTTATTGTAAGCAAACCGCACTATGTGACTGATGGCTGGTGCAAATTCTATCAGTACCTACACAATATCCTTTCATTTTATCTACAAAACGGCTTTTTTCTTGCATTTTGCACATTTTGGCACTCGGTCAAAGTCACTCATTCCATTTGGACTGAGTCCATAGAATGGATACTACCCACCAGCAATTAGCATACCCCGGACCCAATTTCTTTCATTGGGATCACAACTAGAACTAATTTTTGTGAAAGTCTGATACATACCGTCGGGTTAGAACCTGGAAGGGTTGACCTCAGGCAAGGGTATAACGCGCTAGCAATATCCTTCTTTTGGGATGATCCTGGATAGCTGGAGTGAAAATAAAATTTCTAATCACACCAGTAGACTAAAGTTGTTTTGAATCAAACTTATTGGCCTGGGGATATTCTAAAAATACAAAATGCCATAAGGAGCAAGTCCATCAAAAGCTCTATTTTCAGTTCAGCCTGCAGGTTTTCCTTCAACATGTTCAATAAGAGAAGCCTTCCTACATCACATCGATTTGTCTCCAGTTACCATAATATTTTCTATGTTTTGATTATGACCTCCTCTATTTATACCTGTAACTTTCAGGTCTATTAAACCAGTACTTCTTGAGCATTACCAAAAGGAAGATAACGCGTGCCATCCTTACTGGTCAAGCTTTTCCAAACTTGGTAATAGGGACACATATTTCCTTCCTGCCCCCTTTAAGTTGAACTCCTGTAATTGGTACAACTACTGGGCATTGAACAGTACACAGCACATGATTTAGCTTTCTCTTTTAAATCATAAGAAAAACTTACTGAATTCCATAATTATAATTGAGGTCGTTATACAAAACCCCAAATAGTTCTGACTTCTGTCCCTTCCCTAGCAGTCTTGCCTCATGTTCAGTTTCGAGGTGCTTCCTGAGTTTCTTGGAAAACTGCTCTTTGGGAACGCGGTAGTCAGATGACCAAGGCTTTTTCCTGTGGAATGGAACAAAAGGCATGCAATGAATATTTCAACAAGGCTACATGTGATCAGACACACAGCTCATGAGCTGCTAGTTGGTCCATTTCAATTCCAATGACAGACTCTCCATCTATCCAATCGAAAATGAGCTGAAATGCTGGAACAGAGCAGGGTTTTCCCTGTCACATCTTTTCATCCGAAGGTACACTCTTTAGGCAAGAGTGTTTCTGTATATTGCTGGCTTGGGAATCATCCGATACACTCTTGATTCTGAATGGACAAAACTGAACAGATGTTCTTTTTTCTCAAACTATAAAGCCAATACATGAATCCTAAAGCACTGGGGGTAGTGGTGTTGATATTTTTTCAATACCTACCCTGAAGTGTCGTTCTTTGTAAGGATACAATAATCCACTGTAGATGTAGACAAGATGCTACGATTATCTTCCTCCACACTCGTGTCAGCTAAGAAACTTGCACTGCCTGTTGTCCGATCAGCCGAATCCACGATACTTGTGTTGAGCATATCAAAACCGCCTGAGAGATCAGCCGAATCGCCTTGAACTGGGATCACCAAATCAATTTTCTGAACTATTTGCAATTTCATGTTAGCTTCAATGTCATCAAAAGTAATCGATCCAATCCCCCCAACCCTTGTCATAGTATTGGACCCTGACATCATGATCAGCTACCATGATCTTACGAATTTCAGTTTCAATGTTGGCTTTTTTCGCCGTAACCAATTTCTTTAGTCCGCCACATGTCACATTAACAGTGATGATATCGTCCGTTGCCATGTCATTGGCACTGCCGGTTGCCATATTGTTGAGCCTGTAAACAATGGTAAATGGAAACATTTTCAGAGGATGGTATTGGTATTGAACACGCGTTCGAAAAAGAAATCCATAATTTTCTAATTATAATGATAATATGCACGTTCACACAACCATCATGACCATAATAATAGGCATGACAGGGACCTAGCCGTGATGTCAAAAATCATGTCCGTTATACTTGAAAATCGGCTAGGAGCCGCTCATTTGTCCACAGACAGATTTCGCCCATACAAACACTAACAGCTGTTGTGTCCGTCACAGGTCAGACCCATTTCCAATAAGGGATTTTGGCTCAAAAATAATAATCGTTGAGAGTAGGCCTGCCTGAGACCCTTTCAATTTTACAGTAGTAACAAAAGAACATGATTGCTTATGAGCGGCTCCTACCCGATACCCCATTATTTAGCCATTCAACAGAGAACCTGGTGTTCATCAAAGACTTCATCTCAGATTGTTATTTTCTCAGTTGTGATACTTAAATGTTGTCATTTTAAAAAATCACAACCAACACACCAAATAAAATGCTCTTGACATGAAATGAAGAGCAGTAGAAGTGCATTCGTGCTGATTTGTGGATACACGGATGATACTGCTCCCCTGAAGGCCAAATCTAGGAATTTCATTCTCTTAGAATTCAACTACTAGTTTAGGGTATAAATGACCATTTTCTGTCGCGGCTTAGATTGTTTACATTTGTATGTGTTGGTCGTTGGTCATGATTGATATTTGATGTCACAGTTCGAGTCCCCATTATGTGAACATGCCCAAATACAGAAAGTTCAATCACATTTTCTGAAGTATGGCTATTCGCAGCATACATGTACTCACACTAAAGTCATAATTCATATCATATATCAGACAAGAGCAAAACCAATGACCATGTCTGATCAAGTTGAAGGTGCTCCACCCCTAACTTTTTGAATTCATGGCATGCATGGGGGAGCAGGCCTACAAACAAGGGGGGTGGGTGTCAAAAATTAATTATGCATACACCTTGTGGTGCAGCACAACAGCAGGACCAAACTTTGTCTGGTACATGGACAACGGGTGGGGATCTAAGAGATTTGCAGGTGAAATCAGATCTTGCCGATGTGACGTATCAACCATGAAACCATGAATGTGCTTCTCGAAGTAGAGTGAGTATCGCATCTCAACCAATAGAAGAGGCTGCCCATGTAGAGGATGTACAGATTTCACCAAACCAAATTCATATCGTTCCTCATGGTATGGTGCCAGTACAACAACAGACCCTGCAGAATATCTGCAACCTTCCACTACCACAGCAGAGTAGCACTGCAGCTCTTGTACAGCGGCACCTTGGTCATTCGTCATCTGGTCAGATTCTTGCATGATGAGGCCCACTGCCTTCAAGAGATCCTGAACATCAGGGGTGAGGCTGTCAACTTGAACCTTCTTTTCTTTCACGAACTGAGGAGTCTCATAGGCAAGAAACTCAGGCTTGGTATTCTCATAGCATTGTTGTAGCTGATGGGCAGAAGCAAGTGTTTTGCAAATGTTCTTCACATTCTTGGTTTTCTGAGCAGAAGATTTCAAGACATTGTGCTTCCCTTCAAACCGGAGAGTCCAATATGATGTGGGCACTGAGAACTTTTGCATTAGCTGGGGATAATGCAGGAGGTAGTGAGACTTTGGTTTCATTACATAATCAGGGAACAATGAATGCCACAGCTTCAGGAATTCAGAGATGAAATCCTGAAGATAACCCAGGACATTCCTGGGGATGGAATGACTACACATTATGTCAACCAGCTCGTTGAAGATCCAACAAGAGACCCCAAACATCATCATCATGAGGGACACCTTCTCCAACGAGTATTCCAAAAAGCCTCAGCAGGCACCATGTCTGGCATGCAGTTTGCTTCACTGCAAACTTTGAAATTTCTTCACTCATTTCGGAAGGTTTAGTGGATTTGTCTGGTTCCCCATAGTCCAGATTTCGAATAGCCTTATTCAGAGACTTCAGTGAGAAGAAACCCTTTTTGCAACAGTACTTGACTACCAGAACAATCAGCTCGCAGGCAACACCCTCAAAGATATCGTGTGCCAAGTCTGGTGGCAAATCTTCAGCAACATGATAATGTTTGAGAGCATTGAGAGGGGAATCCTTCTTAACACCATATGTACTGGAAAGACGTGGATCTTCAGTAACCATCTCAATCTGATCATTGTAAGAATCAATGGTCCTTTGAGTGAACTCCTGCACATCATGTATCACTTGAATGTCGTCTCTCGTAGCCATACAGAAGCGACAGATGAGCCCAGATGAGAAGTTTTCACTATAACCACCAATCTGATGACAACCAAGATTATCTCCACAGACAAGACAGAGTGCACCCTTCACCTGAACATTCAAACCTGAGGAGGTCAGGTGAATCCCTTCACTCTCAAGTGGCTTCAAATCTCTCAGAAATGGGGCCAATATTGCCTCTAGACCATATTTCTTAACATGGATGCTTCTTGCAAGGCATGCGACTTGAATGACGTAAAGCCTTGACCTAAGTTTTGGTGGAATGTTACCCAAGATATAGTACACTGCTGTTATTTTATACTTCTTTGCTTTGTTTCTCAAGGGATTCTAGACAGTGAATTCATCAACATATCCAAATATCTGGAGATGATGGCAATTCTCTTGAAATATTTCATTCATTTCATACAATGACCCATCACAGTAATCTTCGATTCTTGAAGCATCACTTTTATGTCCAGCAATAACATCTACATCTACATCTTCATGCTTCATCAGAGCAGATAGTTGATCTGGCAATGGAATGTATTGAAATGTATCCACTGGTTTGTTCTGTGCATTTCGACTCGGAACAATTTCAGTAGGCTCAACCAATGAGAACCTTTCTTTGTAGTACCTATTTTTTTTATACAGAGTATTGAGTTGCTGAACAGCAGAGACTTCTTTGGTGTTGGTAAGAATGATATCAGACAGACCAGGAAATTCATCGATACTGAGATTGCGTCCTGCAAGATAGCTTTGTATATTTCTTTCGGTTTCTTTCTTGATGAGAGATGTAATGTATTTAACTTCATCAAGAAAGAGTTGTGGCACATCTGAATGGACCTTGTACTCAACACGAAACTTAAGAAGAAATTTCACAAGATGATCTGTTAAGCTCTCCTTGTCGTCACTTTCTGTTTCTTCATTTTCTTCATTTTCTTCATCCATCTCTTCATCCCCAGACCCTAAATTTGGTTCCTGGTCTTCACTTGGAGGCTCAGGTGGATTCTCAGGCAATTGAAGTTGTATGCCAGCAGGAGCCTGATCTTCCGGCACAGCATCAAGATCACCGGCTGCGAATATATGCAGAGGTACTTCATTTTCTGTCAGTCGATGCTTTCTTTTGATATGTTTCAAAAAAGAATTCACCTTCGTATATCCCACACCCATTCACCCCACAAGCAACACTGCAGAGAGGCTCTGAGCTGTGGACATTTTGCAGATGTCTAACCCACTGGGGGAAAGACTTACACCTGAACACTGATCCAGCATGCCCAAGATGATCAGGCCTACAATGTTTGCAAATATACCACATCCTACATTCATTAACCACTAGCCATAGCCACTTCAATTCCCCTGTGTGTGTGTGTGTGGCAGTGCTATCAATCACGACATGGATGCATGCATGCATGCATGCACAATGTACATAGCTCATGAGCTACACTAAAAAACTACTACAAAGACTACGGGCGGAGAAATTAACTCAGATACAGCTGGTTGTGACGAGTTTTGGTGGAGATCGAATGGATCGATGATATTAGAAGCTGGGTTATTGGGCTTATTAGCAGCGGATACTACGGCGATAGAACTTTACCTGATGAAAAATCGACAAATTCGAATCAATCGCAGAGCTGCATGAAAATGTCAACAACTGTGGCGACGCGCACCGGACCTCGTGGTTATTACGAGATCGTTGTACATTCAGTCGATACCGCTGAATCTCGACTTCAGTAAAGGGATCTCAACTGAAGATAGGCCTAACTCATGTATATCTTCAAATCAAAATACGATTGTTTTACATCTAATCGAAATCGCTGCATCTCAAATTAGTAGAAAAGGATCTCAATTGAAGATAGGCCTGTCGCCAAATAAAAACAAGATCGGACATCTCCAGTCGAGACAATATTTATTGAATAATTGTTTCAAATGAATGTAATGATGTCTCAAAACCTTTTAAGACCCGTTTTGTCTCGTTTGAAGATCGATTTTTTTTTCTGTGTACTACTAGTACGAGTTTTCGTAACTTTGTTCACAGCATCAGTCTTCTCAGTGCCACCCATTGTTTTAAGATGAGCAGCAGATGCCTCCATTGATTTACAGATGTCAATACATTTCTTGAGAGTGAGCTTTCGCTCTTGTAGCAGACTCTTACGGATACGAGTGTCCTTCACTCCGAGTACGATACGATCCTTTAGTAAACTATCACTAGGACAATTGCAGAAATGACAGGTCTGCGCTAACGTACGTAAAGCTGTGACATAGTTTTCAATGGACTCAGAAGATTCTTGATCACGTTTATTGAAATTGTAGCGTTCAAAAGTCTCATTCATCTCACCAATAAAATGTTCATCAAACTTCGTGACAATGTGCGTCAACACATTCTTGTCTTCTCCTTTGGTTTCGTTGAACTGCATAGCATTATAAATGGTCAAAGCTTTCGACCCTATTGCTGCGTTCACACTTGTTCCGCATTCATGCCGACTTCCCTATTCCGAAATACCGAAACCGATTTCACTGTATCGGTTCGGGTCACACTGCACTTGAAATCGACATCGATGCGAAACAAACCGCGTCACACTCAATCCGCAATAGACATACGCCACCTATACGTTAGATAAGAAAACTGCCCTGCAGGGTGAAGGTCATTCATTCCAAAATGGATGCGCCCATGGAAAACAATCCCGAGAGACAAGACCACTAATGAATATTCACAGGTTGGAGGGTCGAGGCCTATCAATTAGACGAGTGCATGTTTTTTACTCTCAAGTACATATTTGGAGAGGTATTGAAAAAATATTTGCTGTGGCAAGTCTACAGATATAAAGAAATTATTTGATGAAAAAATTAATTTCGAATTTTGCTAATTGGGTAATAGGGGGCGTGTTTTGAGTTTTTTCTGCCAGTTGGCTGAAAACAGTGGAAATATCAAAGTCTGTCTAATTTGTCGATTATAAAAAAATTTCCGTGGTCAATCACCAATTTCCATCGCACCAGTTACTCGCAAGACTAACCCGTATATCATATCCGAATTTCAGTTTCACTACTTGACGCGTTCTTTGATGCGTCGCGGTCAAACATTGACAATTTAACTGCTAAAAGGCTTAAAAAATCAATTGTGGTCTTGTCTCTATTTACACTACATTTTGGGTCAATATAGTGAAAAATTTGAATGTGCTCAAATCACTCTAATTCATTTAGAATATTGTATTGCTGATGATTTAAGGTCAAAACAAGCTAAAATAATGAGAAAAAAACTTAATTTGACCCAAATAAGAGTCAACCTAACCCCGGTCTAAGTTCGGTTTCATTTTTACAAGTCTTGTTGTGTTGCCATTCATTTTGTAATTTCTTTGAAACTACTTAGGCCTTGATTCTGAAAGTTGTGCCCTAAGCAGCAAAGATATTCCTAAATCACATCCTAAATTTTCAGCTCCATAGCTTGCATATTCTGGCCAGGGCAGGTCTTTGAATTTGGTGCTGTTGGCTGCAAAATCATGACTTTTTGTCGATTTTGTCCTCTTTCGTCGCTTTGGCACAGTTGTACCACTCTTTGAAATGTCTCTCATTTCTCCAAAAATGTCCAGATATGACTTTCCTTTGTTGGAGAGTTGTGGGATGTCATGTACATTAGTTTGAAAAAAATCTCAAAATGTTAACCCCTGAAATGTACCTTATTTACACTACATTTTGGGTCAATATAGTGAAAAATTTGAATGTGCTCAAATCACTCTAATTCATTTAGAATATTGTATTGCTGATGATTTAAGGTCAAAACAAGCTAAAATAATGAGAAAAAAACTTAATTTGACCCAAATAAGAGTCAACCTAACCCCGGTCTAAGTTCGGTTTCATTTTTACAAGTCTTGTTGTGTTGCCATTCATTTTGTAATTTCTTTGAAACTACTTAGGCCTTGATTCTGAAAGTTGTGCCCTAAGCAGCAAAGATATTCCTAAATCACATCCTAAATTTTCAGCTCCATAGCTTGCATATTCTGGCCAGGGCAGGTCTTTGAATTTGGTGCTGTTGGCTGCAAAATCATGACTTTTTGTCGATTTTGTCCTCTTTCGTCGCTTTGGCACAGTTGTACCACTCTTTGAAATGTCTCTCATTTCTCCAAAAATGTCCAGATATGACTTTCCTTTGTTGGAGAGTTGTGGGATGTCATGTACATTAGTTTGAAAAAAATCTCAAAATGTTAACCCCTGAAATGTACCTCATTTACACTACATTTTGGGTCAATATAGTGAGAAATTTGAATGTGCTCAAATCACTCTAATTCATTTAGAATATTGTATTGCTGATGATTTAAGGTCAAAACAAGCTAAAATAATGAGAAAAAAACTTAATTTGACCCAAATAAGAGTCAACCTAACCCCGGTCTAAGTTCGGTTTCATTTTTACAAGTCTTGTTGTGTTGCCATTCATTTTGTAATTTCTTTGAAACTACTTAGGCCTTGATTCTGAAAGTTGTGCCCTAAGCAGCAAAGATATTCCTAAATCACATCCTAAATTTTCAGCTCCATAGCTTGCATATTCTGGCCAGGGCAGGTCTTTGAATTTGGTGCTGTTGGCTGCAAAATCATGACTTTTTGTCGATTTTGTCCTCTTTCGTCGCTTTGGCACAGTTGTACCACTCTTTGAAATGTCTCTCATTTCTCCAAAAATGTCCAGATATGACTTTCCTTTGTTGGAGAGTTGTGGGATGTCATGTACATTAGTTTGAAAAAAATCTCAAAATGTTAACCCCTGAAATGTACCTTCATTTACACTACATTTTGGGTCAATATAGTGAAAAATTTGAATGTGCTCAAATCACTCTAATTCATTTAGAATATTGTACTGCTGATGATTTAAGGTCAAAACAAGCTAAAATAATGAGAAAAAAACTTAATTTGACCCAAATAAGAGTCAACCTAACCCCGGTCTAAGTTCGGTTTCATTTTTACAAGTCTTGTTGTGTTGCCATTCATTTTGTAATTTCTTTGAAACTACTTAGGCCTTGATTCTGAAAGTTGTGCCCTAAGCAGCAAAGATATTCCTAAATCACATCCTAAATTTTCAGCTCCATAGCTTGCATATTCTGGCCAGGGCAGGTCTTTGAATTTGGTGCTGTTGGCTGCAAAATCATGACTTTTTGTCGATTTTGTCCTCTTTCGTCGCTTTGGCACAGTTGTACCACTCTTTGAAATGTCTCTCATTTCTCCAAAAATGTCCAGATATGACTTTCCTTTGTTGGAGAGTTGTGGGATGTCATGTACATTAGTTTGAAAAAAATCTCAAAATGTTAACCCCTGAAATGTACCTTCATTACACTACATTTTGGGTCAATATAGTGAAAAATTTGAATGTGCTCAAATCACTCTAATTCATTTAGAATATTGTATTGCTGATGATTTAAGGTCAAAACAAGCTAAAATAATGAGAAAAAAACTTAATTTGACCCAAATAAGAGTCAACCTAACCCCGGTCTAAGTTCGGTTTCATTTTTACAAGTCTTGTTGTGTTGCCATTCATTTTGTAATTTCTTTGAAACTACTTAGGCCTTGATTCTGAAAGTTGTGCCCTAAGCAGCAAAGATATTCCTAAATCACATCCTAAATTTTCAGCTCCATAGCTTGCATATTCTGGCCAGGGCAGGTCTTTGAATTTGGTGCTGTTGGCTGCAAAATCATGACTTTTTGTCGATTTTGTCCTCTTTCGTCGCTTTGGCACAGTTGTACCACTCTTTGAAATGTCTCTCATTTCTCCAAAAATGTCCAGATATGACTTTCCTTTGTTGGAGAGTTGTGGGATGTCATGTACATTAGTTTGAAAAAAATCTCAAAATGTTAACCCCTGAAATGTACCTTATTTACACTACATTTTGGGTCAATATAGTGAAAAATTTGAATGTGCTCAAATCACTCTAATTCATTTAGAATATTGTATTGCTGATGATTTAAGGTCAAAACAAGCTAAAATAATGAGAAAAAAACTTAATTTGACCCAAATAAGAGTCAACCTAACCCCGGTCTAAGTTCGGTTTCATTTTTACAAGTCTTGTTGTGTTGCCATTCATTTTGTAATTTCTTTGAAACTACTTAGGCCTTGATTCTGAAAGTTGTGCCCTAAGCAGCAAAGATATTCCTAAATCACATCCTAAATTTTCAGCTCCATAGCTTGCATATTCTGGCCAGGGCAGGTCTTTGAATTTGGTGCTGTTGGCTGCAAAATCATGACTTTTTGTCGATTTTGTCCTCTTTCGTCGCTTTGGCACAGTTGTACCACTCTTTGAAATGTCTCTCATTTCTCCAAAAATGTCCAGATATGACTTTCCTTTGTTGGAGAGTTGTGGGATGTCATGTACATTAGTTTGAAAAAAATCTCAAAATGTTAACCCCTGAAATGTACCTTCATTGAGACAAGACCACTAATGAATATTCACAGGTTGGAGGGTCGAGGCCTATCAATTAGACGAGTGCATGTTTTTTACTCTCAAGTACATATTTGGAGAGGTATTGAAAAAATATTTGCTGTGGCAAGTCTACAGATATAAAGAAATTATTTGATGAAAAAATTAATTTCGAATTTTGCTAATTGGGTAATAGGGGGCGTGTTTTGAGTTTTTTCTGCCAGTTGGCTGAAAACAGTGGAAATATCAAAGTCTGTCTAATTTGTCGATTATAAAAAAATTTCCGTGGTCAATCACCAATTTCCATCGCACCAGTTACTCGCAAGACTAACCCGTATATCATATCCGAATTTCAGTTTCACTACTTGACGCGTTCTTTGATGCGTCGCGGTCAAACATTGACAATTTAACTGCTAAAAGGCTTAAAAAATCAATTGTGGTCTTGTCTCTATTTACACTACATTTTGGGTCAATATAGTGAAAAATTTGAATGTGCTCAAATCACTCTAATTCATTTAGAATATTGTATTGCTGATGATTTAAGGTCAAAACAAGCTAAAATAATGAGAAAAAAACTTAATTTGACCCAAATAAGAGTCAACCTAACCCCGGTCTAAGTTCGGTTTCATTTTTACAAGTCTTGTTGTGTTGCCATTCATTTTGTAATTTCTTTGAAACTACTTAAGCCTTGATTCTGAAAGTTGTGCCCTAAGCAGCAAAGATATTCCTAAATCACATCCTAAATTTTCAGCTCCATAGCTTGCATATTCTGGCCAGGGCAGGTCTTTGAATTTGGTGCTGTTGGCTGCAAAATCATGACTTTTTGTCGATTTTGTCCTCTTTCGTCGCTTTGGCACAGTTGTACCACTCTTTGAAATGTCTCTCATTTCTCCAAAAATGTCCAGATATGACTTTCCTTTGTTGGAGAGTTGTGGGATGTCATGTACATTAGTTTGAAAAAAATCTCAAAATGTTAACCCCTGAAATGTACCTTCATTTTTACACTACATTTTGGGTCAATATAGTGAAAAATTTGAATGTGCTCAAATCACTCTAATTCATTTAGAATATTGTATTGCTGATGATTTAAGGTCAAAACAAGCTAAAATAATGAGAAAAAAACTTAATTTGACCCAAATAAGAGTCAACCTAACCCCGGTCTAAGTTCGGTTTCATTTTTACAAGTCTTGTTGTGTTGCCATTCATTTTGTAATTTCTTTGAAACTACTTAGGCCTTGATTCTGAAAGTTGTGCCCTAAGCAGCAAAGATATTCCTAAATCACATCCTAAATTTTCAGCTCCATAGCTTGCATATTCTGGCCAGGGCAGGTCTTTGAATTTGGTGCTGTTGGCTGCAAAATCATGACTTTTTGTCGATTTTGTCCTCTTTCGTCGCTTTGGCACAGTTGTACCACTCTTTGAAATGTCTCTCATTTCTCCAAAAATGTCCAGATATGACTTTCCTTTGTTGGAGAGTTGTGGGATGTCATGTACATTAGTTTGAAAAAAATCTCAAAATGTTAACCCCTGAAATGTACCTTCATTGAGACAAGACCACTAATGAATATTCACAGGTTGGAGGGTCGAGGCCTATCAATTAGACGAGTGCATGTTTTTTACTCTCAAGTACATATTTGGAGAGGTATTGAAAAAATACCTTGGTACCGTAAAGTCAACTTTTAAATGGAAAATGCATAAGCCTCGTTTTGAGAGTGGAGTGTTTTGGACACGCAACCAAGATGCTCTACCAAAGTTCCCTCGGGTTGCACTAAAATGTGGAACCATGCACACAGCTCACTTCAGAAGTTTGAGGCTCTCAAAACACTGCTTCAAACACAAATCAGCCAAGGAAGCATCAACCACCCTAAGTTTTTTAATGAGCACTACACATATTTGCTGAGAAAAACGCTCCAAATAGCCCATTTGCGCGGATTTTAGCGTCACTTGAGCGAGCCGATCCGGACTTCCTATACGGGCTGCCGTAACATAATGTAAACAACGGCGCTACCGGCGCTCCGGGCAGGCGATGGATGGAATTTGCCAAATTCGCACATATTCAAGTTATTTCGTGGCCTATCTTTTTAAGTTTGAGGTATTTTAGAATAGAAATTGAACCCTCGGCTTCGGACCTTGGTTGAGTTACCAAGACACTCTCGGGTGGAGCTAAAATTTCGTCCAAACCCTCGCCTGTCGGCTCGGGTTTGGACTGTATTTTAGCTCCACCCTCGAGTGTCTTGGTAACTCAACCAAGGTCCTCCGCCTCGGGTTCAATTCCTTAATTGAAAAAATATTTGCTGTGGCAAGTCTACAGATATAAAGAAATTATTTGATGAAAAAATTAATTTCGAATTTTGCTAATTGGGTAATAGGGGGCGTGTTTTGAGTTTTTTCTGCCAGTTGGCTGAAAACAGTGGAAATATCAAAGTCTGTCTAATTTGTCGATTATAAAAAAATTTCCGTGGTCAATCACCAATTTCCATCGCACCAGTTACTCGCAAGACTAACCCGTATATCATATCCGAATTTCAGTTTCACTACTTGACGCGTTCTTTGATGCGTCGCGGTCAAACATTGACAATTTAACTGCTAAAAGGCTTAAAAAATCAATTGTGGTCTTGTCTCTATTTACACTACATTTTGGGTCAATATAGTGAAAAATTTGAATGTGCTCAAATCACTCTAATTCATTTAGAATATTGTATTGCTGATGATTTAAGGTCAAAACAAGCTAAAATAATGAGAAAAAAACTTAATTTGACCCAAATAAGAGTCAACCTAACCCCGGTCTAAGTTCGGTTTCATTTTTACAAGTCTTGTTGTGTTGCCATTCATTTTGTAATTTCTTTGAAACTACTTAGGCCTTGATTCTGAAAGTTGTGCCCTAAGCAGCAAAGATATTCCTAAATCACATCCTAAATTTTCAGCTCCATAGCTTGCATATTCTGGCCAGGGCAGGTCTTTGAATTTGGTGCTGTTGGCTGCAAAATCATGACTTTTTGTCGATTTTGTCCTCTTTCGTCGCTTTGGCACAGTTGTACCACTCTTTGAAATGTCTCTCATTTCTCCAAAAATGTCCAGATATGACTTTCCTTTGTTGGAGAGTTGTGGGATGTCATGTACATTAGTTTGAAAAAAATCTCAAAATGTTAACCCCTGAAATGTACCTTCATTACACTACATTTTGGGTCAATATAGTGAAAAATTTGAATGTGCTCAAATCACTCTAATTCATTTAGAATATTGTATTGCTGATGATTTAAGGTCAAAACAAGCTAAAATAATGAGAAAAAAACTTAATTTGACCCAAATAAGAGTTCGGTTTCATTTTTACAAGTCTTGTTGTGTTGCCATTCATTTTGTAATTTCTTTGAAACTACTTAGGCCTTGATTCTGAAAGTTGTGCCCTAAGCAGCAAAGATATTCCTAAATCACATCCTAAATTTTCAGCTCCATAGCTTGCATATTCTGGCCAGGGCAGGTCTTTGAATTTGGTGCTGTTGGCTGCAAAATCATGACTTTTTGTCGATTTTGTCCTCTTTCGTCGCTTTGGCACAGTTGTACCACTCTTTGAAATGTCTCTCATTTCTCCAAAAATGTCCAGATATGACTTTCCTTTGTTGGAGAGTTGTGGGATGTCATGTACATTAGTTTGAAAAAAATCTCAAAATGTTAACCCCTGAAATGTACCTTCATTGAGACAAGACCACTAATGAATATTCACAGGTTGGAGGGTCGAGGCCTATCAATTAGACGAGTGCATGTTTTTTACTCTCAAGTACATATTTGGAGAGGTATTGAAAAAATATTTGCTGTGGCAAGTCTACAGATATAAAGAAATTATTTGATGAAAAAATTAATTTCGAATTTTGCTAATTGGGTAATAGGGGGCGTGTTTTGAGTTTTTTCTGCCAGTTGGCTGAAAACAGTGGAAATATCAAAGTCTGTCTAATTTGTCGATTATAAAAAAATTTCCGTGGTCAATCACCAATTTCCATCGCACCAGTTACTCGCAAGACTAACCCGTATATCATATCCGAATTTCAGTTTCACTACTTGACGCGTTCTTTGATGCGTCGCGGTCAAACATTGACAATTTAACTGCTAAAAGGCTTAAAAAATCAATTGTGGTCTTGTCTCCCGACGAGACAAGACCACTAATGAATATTCATAGGTTGGAGGGTCGAGGCCTATCAATTAGACGAGTGCATGTTTTTTACTCTCAAGTACATATTTGGAGAGGTATTGAAAAAATATTTGCTGTGGCAAGTCTACAGATATAAAGAAATTATTTGCTGAAAAAATTAATTTCGAATTTTGCTAATTGGGTAATAGGGGGCGTGTTTTGAGTTTTTTCTGCCAGTTGGCTGAAAACAGTGGAAATATCAAAGTCTGTCTAATTTGTCGATTATAAAAAAATTTCCGTGGTCAATCACCAATTTCCATCGCACCAGTTACTCGCAAGACTAACCCGTATATCATATCCGAATTTCAGTTTCACTACTTGACGCGTTCTTTGATGCGTCGCGGTCAAACATTGACAATTTAACTGCTAAAAGGCTTAAAAAATCAATTGTGGTCTTATCTCCGACATTCGTCATGATCGTAATCGAGTTATGTTTTTGATGGTTTTGATGAGAAATGCACAGCAGGATCGTCGAAGACGGCGCCTCAGAGTTGAACATATGGCAAGGCAGAGACGAGCTCGTTTTGAAGAATTTCTGAGAAGGCAGCGTGAGGCAATGTTAGTTTTATTAATCCTACAAGTACAAGAGCAGCAAAATCCGGCCCCCGTATGTGGGTAAAACGCCGTCTCCGTAATTTCTGGGAAGAGGTTTACCATGGAAACTTATGGGACGAAAATGACTGGCGGGAGAATCTTCGAATGTCAAGGGCTACGTTTGAATTGGTTTGCGAGCATCTCAGGCCAGCTATTCAACGTCAGGACACTAGACTGAGACGATCGATCCCACATCATGAGCGACTAGCAGTAACAATATGGAAATTGGCCGTACCCATAGAATACCGTTCACTTGGTCAGAAATTCGGACTTGGTCGATCAACTGTGAGCACCATTATCCACGACACCTGTCAGGCCATTTGCGAAATACTGACACCCTTGTACATTCAATTTCCAACAGGTGAACGCCTTAACCATATAGTTCAGGGTTAATAACCGGTGGGGTTTCCCTCAGTGTGTTGGGGCGATTGACGGGATGCACGTCTCATAAAAGCACCCGAAGAAAATCCAGCTGACTATTATAATAGAAAACACTTTCAATCAATCATCCTACAGGGCCTTTGTGACTTTAATTATAGATTCATTGACATTTTCGTCGGATATGCTGGGCGGGCACATGATGCCCGAGTGTTTGCCAAATCCAGTGTCTACAACCTTGGAATCACGGGACAGTTGTTGCCAGTCCAGTACCGACTACTTGCAGGTGCTCAAATTCCCTTGGTATTGATAAGCGATCCAGCGTATCCACTCCTACCATGGGTAATGAAGCCTTTTACACACAGGGGACATCTCAATGCTGCACAAACGAGATTCAACTATCGCCTCAGCAGGGCACGTATGACTATAGAAAACACGTTTGGCAGGTTAAAAGGAAGGTGGAGGTGCTTGCTCAAGAAGAGCGACTTCCGTCTGGAAAACATAAATCGGATTGTGACCGCATGCTGCACGCTTAACAACATTTGTGAAGTACACAATGAAAGATTCAACAACAACTGGCTGGCTGAGGTTAGACGACTTGAAGACAATGATCCCATCAGGATGGTTGATCAAGCAGTTGACCCACGTCAGATGAATGTCGATACTGCAAATGGCATCCGTGATGCTTATGTACGATTCTTTGATCGTTAAGCGAAATCATACTGAACTGTTGTAGTAATCATCATGGGCGTCCCCCGAATTTTCAGAGTGGGTCGGTTTCCAAAAAATAAGGAATTTCTCAGTCAATTTTAAAGATTTTGAAGGGGGGGGATGCGTTTTATCAAAGTTTGATTTTCACGGTCAATTTCAAAGATTTTTCTCCAAATGGGGTCGTTTGAACCCCGACCCCCCCCCCCCCAGGACGCCTATGATCATGGTGGCTGGTAATCCAGAGCACACCATAGAGGTGAATTTTTGTCACCCAGTTTAAAACACAATTTAAATGTTTTTCTGAACACACACAGGTTTTCAGAAAAGCGTTCAAATGGTGTTCTCAATTTGGTTAAAATGTGTTCAGTTGGTGTTCTCTTTTGGTCCACCCGGTAGATAATGACAGAGGAGCCCTGTATGCTGAACTAATGAATTTATTACAAAAATACAAATAAAGTGTTTTACAAAAAAATAGTTTTTTACAAAAATAGTTGATGCATCTTATCAGCAGTTACACATTTAGACAATTATTGCACAAAGTCTGGGGTGCTCCTGTGCACGGCCATGTCATAGGACTAAAGATTGTTTCTCTTCTTAGTAGGTCTGTTTAAAAATCACCGAACTAGGGTTGGAGCGATTTTCAAAAATTTGGCCAATTCTGAAATGTTCAGAAAGTCACCACTGGCAGTGAAAGGGTTAACGCATTTTGCCCATTTTTTATGATACACCCTGTATTACAGTAGGGAGATTGGGTGGTTCATCTACACTCACTGTATAATGAATCAAACTTGATTTATAAACGATTTTTCAAATAAATCTTTGCTGTATAGAATATTGAACTTGGTATTCCTCATTGAAGCCAGGAAATAGACAAGACAAGTAGATGGCCTATCAAAAAAATTATAACATATTCCATCCATGGATAGCTGATGGGCCCATGTAGATACATCCATGGGTTCCATCCATGGATCATTGATGGGGATTTTCCATCAGCTATCCATGGATGGCCCATGGATGGAACGTTCATGATTATCTTTAATCAGCTATCCATCAGTAGCTAGCTACTGATACTATTCGCTGTTGTTGTCTTTGTTCAGAAGGTCGAAACTTGATGTCAATGTGCTGAACAAGCTGCGGTCTTCTCTTGCACTTCCACGGCCTTGACCATATTGGCTGCTGCGGTCCTGTTGAGATGCATCATCCAGTGGTGCTGTCATCAGGCTGGACATTGATTGATACCCAGACTCTGATGAAGGAATCCCTTGAGCAGCAATTGGAAAATGTTGTCTCATGGGTCTAGGCCTATATGGCATTGGTTGCGCTGCAGGCATGGGAGGCAAGGCTGGTGGTGGGCAAACATTACCCATGTTACCTGTCAATGGAAAGGAATAATGGTCAGGTTGCCCCACTTGTGATTCCTATATAAGTACAATGTACCAAAGGGATGGAATTTATTTTAAGGGTAGAAACGTTTCCCAAGAAGGAATTTTCCGAAACTGAGTAGACCACACATTGGCACCATGGATATGATGCCCATGGAGATACATTCTATCCCCATGACTTCAAAGTTGCACCAACTCCATAAAGCTACACTTTTTTTAATAAGATGGATTTTGAATCTGTCAAATTCAAGAAATTTTTCTTGATGAACAATAAAAGAAATTCTATTTTGCCCAAGACCAAATTTTATATTAAAAAAACAAAAACAAGTCTGTTGTGCATGTTTTGAAAAAATTATATCCCTGCCTCACATAATTATGTTTCAGTCTGAAGGATACAAATGTTTACCCCCCCCCCCCCCCCCCCCCCCGAGATTGAGCCAGGTGAAAACTATTATTATCTTTGTTACAAAATGTTTTTTTCCGCCCCACCCACATGGGTTTTGGTTAATCCAACTTATCAAAAATGTATACAGAGAATTGAAGATATTTATACACTTACCAGGTGCATTGCCACAAAATCCCTTCATCATCTGCATCATTTTGAACTGCTGTTGAAATTCTTGCTCTCTTAATGCTTTCTCAGATTCAAGTTGTTGCCGTCTCACTTTTTGGCTCACCGTAGGGGAGTCTATACGATACCGCAGTGTCCGTCGTCCGTCGTCCGTCGTCGTCGTCGTCGTCGTCGTCCGTCGTATCCTAGTTCAAAAACAGTGGCACGTTTTTTAACCGCTAGGCCTATGAACTTAAAACTTTGTACACATGACCCCCTAGGTCAGATGACCCGTGACACTAAATTTCTGTCCGATCTGATTTTCTACTTGGCCACCAGGGGGCCAAATGTGGATATCTAAAAAGTGTGATATCTCGCTTATTAGTGACTTGTTTTCGATAAAACTTTTGTGGTAGGTACTCATAGCAAGGACACATCATATATCTTACGGGTTTTTAATTTGATCTACTTTTCAAGGTCGCAGAGGTCAAATGGCGTGAATTGGCCGTTTGAGTGTAACTATGGCACGTTTCTCAACCACCAAAGCTATGAGCTTGAAACTTGGTACATGTAACCCCCTATATCAGATAACCTCTGGTGCTGAATTTCAGCCTGATCTGATTCTTGACTTTGCCACCAGGGGGCCAAAACAGAAAAAGTAAGAAGTGCAATAGCCTGCTTATTAGCAAATTGTTTTGATGAAATTTTTATGGCAGGGACCCCTAGCAAGGTTACCTCAGATGTTGCACGATTTTTCGGATTTGACCTACTTTTTAAGGTCGCAGAGGTCAAATGGCGTAAATTTGCCGTTTGAGTGTAACTATGGCACGTTTCTCAACCGCAACAGTTATGAACTTGAAACTTTGAACAAATGACCCCCTAGGTCAGTTGACCTTTTACACTGAATTTTGGTTCGGTCTGATTATTGACTTGGCCACCAGAGGGCCCAAACTCAAAACTCAAAAAGTGTGATTTCTCGCTTATTACTGATTTGTTTTTGATAAAAGTTTCATGGTAGGTACTCCCAGCAAGGATACATCACATATCTTACGGGTTTTTGATTTGACCCACCTTTCAAGTTCACAGAGGTCAAAGTTGAAAACTTTACCGTTCTAGGTACGTTTTGTCGTTGTTCAATGTAAAGAGTTTTAATTTTGTGTAATGATGCATCTAAGAAGCCACTATTTGTATGCCAAGTTTCAGCCAGATCGGAATTCAAATATGGCCGAAATTGCATGTTTTGTGGGTTTTTCCTCGTATTGTGGCAATCCAAAGGTCGTGAGTTCAAACCCCGGTCAAGGACAGCCAAAAATATTTTTATTTTTCATCTTTTCCTTTTTTCTTTTCTGAGTTCTATCTTACATTTTCTTCATTTTTTTGATTTATTTGGTGCCATAGATTTAATTAGGCGGCCGTTTTTTGCCGATTGCTGTAGTGTAACGAGTGATGAAATTGTTATGGTCCGGTGGATGTGTCTACATCACATATCACCCTGGTTTGTTATTTGACCTACCTGTCAGGGTCACTGAGGTCAAAGTTAAAAATAATCACCATTGTCATGGAGTGGCACGTTTCTTCACTATCATTTTCACCTAGACTCTACAAGCTTGGAACCACAAGTCTCGGATTCACCACTTGGCCAGGGCCGGCTCTGAACTGGTCACAGATGCATGTATAAATTATGAGAGGCCTACATACTGTAGCACTTTCTGTAACTGTCTACTAACAATACTTACGGTGAGCACAATGGCCCCTGGCCGTTTCATTCTTCATTCTCACGGAACTCTTTTTGGGCCTGGTCTTGCCTCTTGTAGAAATCTTGCAAAATTTCAGCAAGGTCTTGACCAAATTTACGTTTCCTTTTTCGTCTTGAAAAGTCTGAAACAAAATACTACATGTAAGCTTGGAGGAACTTTTTAATTTCAAAAGGAGGTTTTGATAAGACTACAGTTAGGGGAGTATAAGCAAGGGACTACATGTCGTGTGGTTTCAGTTGCCACTGTTTCCTTGGTATAGTTGTTCAAACATTGGTATGTACACATGATATCGTCTATAAATATTCTGTGCCACACAGGAAAAAACATTTTTATTCCCCCATACAGGGTGACCCAAAATGATAGCAACCCATAAAATGCCTGTCGTTTCTACAACTGATAATGGCTTGTGATTCTTTTGCAAAGTTATTAACAAGTTGATAACAAGTCAGTCCTGTAAGTTTGGGTTCTGCCCAGTCCATATTTGATCACCTTTTCAAAATTGACATGAATTAAGATTTCTTGCCGGTTTATGATTCACCAATTAGGCCCATTTTCTTCTTCCATGTTAAGAGCACAAAGTGATTTTTGGGGCCCAAGATACCAGATACCATCTGACGCCAAGAAATTGCAGCTAATCGAAGACCCAGTAATCACAAAGGAAGTCAGAATTCATGTCAGTTTTGAAAAGGCAACAACTGAAAATATGGACCACAAAACCCAACTGGATTAACAATTCCTGAGATAGCTATCTAAGGAGTATGTCCCCATTCAAAAATGAACCCAACAGAGCCCCCTCAAGACATGGTAAAAGTGATACCAACCATTAACGGACGTCTTCATAGCAACATTGTCTTCTTCAGCAGTACTTGTCCCAGGAATAGGTTCTGATGGCAGTGATGCTTTTGTGGTCGATTTTGGTGATTTTGCAGATCCCACACTTGCCGTTGAAGCATTTGACAGGCTGGAAGCAGGCCTCCCAGTGTCCAAATCCAGAAATGAGTCCTCCTGCACGGACCCTGAAATATGAAGTTTTAGTGCAGCTACGGTACTGAATGCATGAATGAAAGAAATAGCTGTGGTCCTATTGACAAACCCACTAAAGAAAAAAGAGTTGATTAGCGTCCTCTTTTCCAGATGGGTGGGGAGGCCTTTTATTATTATTTTTTTAGTTCATTTGACTGAAAATATTTGTAAAAATAAAATAAAGATATTTTTTAATAGAAAATAAATGCATTATAAATGTACAAAAATATTGTTGGGTCTTCAGCTCAGGATGCCAGGGGACGCTAATCTAATATATTTTTTTTACTTGGCCTGTACATTTATATTTACATCTTGTGGTCTCCAAAGGGAATTCATGGAATTAGTCTGTGTGGTGTGGTGGAATGAGACTTGACCCATTATCATTCATCCATGTTGCCCTATCCAAGATTAAAATTTTTAAACCAACCCATATCATAAGACCAGATTTTGTAGGACAGTCCTGGACAGTTAAGAATTTTTGACATTATTTGTCCAAGGCTCTGAGGATCGTTTAATCGCCTTTAGCTATTGTGTGATCAAGTGTTGTGACTTAACTTGAACGGGGGGAGGGGGTCAGGCTCATCCTGTCGTCAAGTTGACTGACGTAGTTGTGGGGGGGGGGGGGGGGGGGGGGGGGCAGGCTCCGGACACAACCTACCTGTAGAAACATCAGCAAATCCATCTCCATCTGACTCTGAACCACCCTCTTGACCGTCTTGCTCACGCTCTCCATTTCCCCAACCGGTAGCAGGCCTGGGCATGGACAGGGTATCAACAAGTGAGCCAGGGTTGTGAATGGGCCTGTTTCCTAACACTTCTGTTAAGATCTCCCACTCTTCTTCCTGAAGACCCCCGTATCGCCCCCCAGAGGTCCCAGACTTCGCCATATTGTCCCTGGCTTTCGTCCACTTGGCGCGCAGACCCTTAATCTTGCTACGGCACTGCGCTCCCGTCCTGTTGTAGCCATTTCTATTTAGTCGAGCAGCCACCTGATCGTAAACTGGCGTGTTGTGGTGCACACCAGTCAGTTGGCCCTCAACATCCTCATCACGCCAGATCTGCAGGAGCAGCAGCCTCTCTGGAATACCCCAAGTTTCACCTCTCGCCGCCATTACACCAAATTAGGGCCTAAATACTTCAAAATAAGTGGTAGAAATGACAAAATTTTCAACACGTTTTCTCCATACGCTAAAACGGAAATAGAGGTGACATTAGCTACTGCGCCTGCGCGGCTTGATGAGTCATCCACCTTGTTGCGGAATAAACTAATAAAGAGGTCACACTACAATTCTATTGCGGCGTAGCTGTATCGCTTTGGTTGAAGCGCATCGATGTCGATACAAATCACCGGTTTCGCTGGAGCGGTATAAAGGTAATTTATACCGAATCAAGTGTGACGCACCGAAGTGGAATAGCGCCTTATTAGACCATATCCACAACTCCGTGGATATGGTCTATTGTTTTTACTGAGCCGATCGGCAGGACCCGAGGGATGTGGTTTTCGACACGTATCTCCGAAACTGCCGCACGGAACGACCTGAAATTTGGTTAGGTTACGTTTCATAACCTGCTAACGAACAACGTGTACTTTATTTTTGCAGCCGTTGCTTACTTTTTTAGTTTTCGGGTGATTTTTGATGAAAATCGCCGGTTCTGAACCGTTCCGGTAATAGCACTGCCTCCCGCGTTTTTACCGATTAGGCAAGTTGCTCAACGTTGATCTGTCCTGACCTGAACAGGTGGGAGGATACCCGCTACATGGAAGAGCCAACAGACATTTCGTCTACGCATTCTAGACTGGGTGAGTGTGAATTTTTCGTGATTGTAATCGCCCTCAAATTTGTGTTGAAACACTGCATCAGACAAAATTAACTCATCAGAGGTCAAGAAAAGGATCTTAAGAATATATATTCGCTGTTAGCTTGGGTGATTATAGGGAGCACGTCCATCTTTTGAGGCAAACCAGGGCCGTATTTAACTTTTTTGTCCAGGGGGGCAGTGGGATAGATCGCCGAAGGCGATCTGCATGCGCCGCAGGCGCATCCGAACGGGGGGGGGGGGTCTGGGGGCCCTCCCCCGGAAAAATTTGAAAATAAAAGGTCTGAAATGGCATTTTCCTGGCATTTGGAAGTGTGAATCAACAGTACTTTTACTCTAAAAAAGGACCACTTTTATGAGAAAGAATACTAGGGATTTTACTATATGACTTGTATGAAACTCCTCTGTCAGAATAGAAGACTAGGGTCAGGGCACTGGACTGGTCAGATTATAAGGGTTGCACCTGAGTTGATAACATCTGCTATCCATATGCTGCTATCATGCTGGTAAAGCTATGGCTAAGATTAGTTTGTCTTTTTATTGCTGTCTGAAAATTTTTTTTTCAACATTTATTCCACAGGGGGGGCAGCTGCCCCCCCTGCCCCCCCTCTAAATACGGCCCTGCAAACTTGTCATCCGAAAGTTTCCAGATCCCCGCAATGGCGGATATACATTCATCAAAAAAATTACGAATTCGGGCAAGTTTCATCAAACTGTGCGCCTTAAACACCTAAGAATGTCTCAAAATCACCCAGACTCTACACATGAGATATACCTTCACTGAAAATAATTGCTGAAACCTCGCTTAACGTGTCGCGAGTGCTGAAAGCAACAGTTTTGGAGATCGTTTTTCTGTACATCCTGCTCACTCCTGTAGAAATGTACAGTAAAGCACGTATACACGTGCAGTGTAAATGGACACACGAATGTACACACCTTCTGAAAATATTGTCAGCAAAGGTGATAAGTGTTTGTTCTGAATTATGACAATGAAATTCATAGACTATTAGCAGGTAGTCAGAGTCTGTTGGTCTGAATAATGAATGATAAAACTTCTGGTGAAGTTAAAATATTTCCTCGCTCTGTTTTACAGCCTGACGGGGATGATCAGCATCTGTTCTGTTCTGCGACCGCATCAGTCACGGATATAGGAGCCTTGACCACGAGGAGCTGATGAGGCAAAGTCGTATAACTGTCTTAACCTTGACATCGGTGCAGTGCTGAATTTGCCGTCCGAAGACAAACCAGTATAATATTCCAGCCGTATTTCGCTCTTTTTCACTGTAATACTTTTACTTCAAAAAGACTGAATAAATAAACCTACTGTGGCAGTTAGTTTAAAAAGATATTATTGCATGTTACGTTTTTACTCTTAGTGCTGATAGGTCATACCCCTTGGGCCTGGCCGTAACCTTGCATACTGGTTGTCTCGATGCCGTATGCTATGACCATGTATATATCTACTGGACTGGTTTGTTGCACCATGTCGAAGGAATTTTATGTAGAGATAAAGACACTTCCTTCGCATCACAATCTACACCTCAAAAGAATGGTTGTAAAAATCCTTTGCCATGATTCCCGGTTGCCCCTATGTTGTGACCATGCATGCATCAATGGCCTGGGATGTTGCAACCTACACTTCAAAGGAATGCGAAGTCTAAATCACATTTATTTTTTGTCCCCAGGTTGTGACTTTCCTAACAGCAATTGCAGACCATATCCCTGGTGATAGTGTTTTGTCATCTTAAAAATGAGCACCAGGACAAAGCACCAAAAACCTGCCACTTAAGATCAGATCAGAAGTTACCTACGTGGTGCCAGTACCCACAAGTGCATGATTGACACCTAGATCATTTGAAGAAAAAACTGGCAGCAGAACCATGTGTGCATGGAGGGAGGTATTATAATATAAATACTGTGGAGACGCAATGTATTATTGGTCGTCCCAACATTGGGAGCTTTCATCCCCGATGGCCAACTGGTTTTACCTCACTCGACCAGAAAACTCATCAAAAGATACGAAAGATGTTGAGATTCAGATTACATTTGCTTGTTGTCTGCTGGATTCTGACCATCCATATGCTGAGTTGTTGCAGTCCCAGAACCATCGCTAATACTAGTATTTATGATGCACCTACTGTCACAACCTAATTCAGCTGGTTATTCAGGGTTATTTGCCTCTGATTTATCTGGTTATACCTGGTGCAAACCTAATTTCTCAACATGACAAAATACTTTCACCAGGGATATGGTCTGCAATTTGCTGTTAGGCGAATTGCCCAATACTAGTTCCAGTTTCGATTCGGTATAAACCCCCAGTGTGAACGCGGCTTATGCTATGCAAAAACAGAGCTACTCGAAACTGTTCATTTTGGTCTGCAAGCTTGGCTACAACACTATAGTTCATCCACATCTGCTTCCAAAGCTTCCAGTTTTCTACAACACTGCCCTCATCCAACACAAGATTTGATGGAGGGGCAATCCCTGTCAAGGGTAACGGCGTAACAACAGCCGCAGCAGCAACAACTGGCTCGGGATCTCCTTCAGGCATCTTTCAACTTTGGGCGGAAGTACACTACACACGTACACTACACGTGCAAACGACGACTCGACGAAATCACCGGCAAGGCGACGTCAAAGTTCACGATATTTTACGCTTTCTCAAGCGGGTTCATACATATCATAGGCATCAAAAGGACGTATAGACATTGTTCTTTCTCTTATATCGCTGTCACCATGTTTCATGATGCTTATTGAGGTGGAATGAGTGAATGAAAACGAGAGCGTAACAAAATACAACTTTCTATTTGTACGCCATGTAATGTACAACGGGTTTGTATAAGACGCGAACCGAACTAAGAACCGGACCGGTAACCGGGAAACCGTAAAAGGGGTGTGGCACATATTGTTACAGTGGGGACTATGAATCCCCGACACACCGGACACCCGTCCATCACCAACCTGGAAGGGAAGGAGGGCCAGGAGACACGGCGGAAACCCCAGAGAAAAAAGAAACAAGGATAATAAGGACTGGATTAAAACCATCATAATATAATCTGATAATATACAACAATTTTATATATATATATACCACAGCTACGCAGCAGGGTGAACGTTTTCTTTTTGGGTCACGTGACCAGAAGCCCCGGAAGATACTGGAGCTTTATTTAATTTGAGAAGTGGATAAAAACCACACACAAAGATAAAAAACGGGGAGAAAATGAAAAAGGAGCGATCTCACCCGCGTCCAGAGACTATCTTCGACCGAAAGGTGTCCCCGGAGGTCCTTCTTAAACCCGAAACGGCTCTAATCTAGCTGAATTTACGGGAGAAACTCGGCGAATTGTGCAACAAAGCGCCGAAGAGTAATGGCGGCTTTCACCAGAGGCTGTATTGGGGCGCCGCCTAGGTGTAGCTACGTGAACTAGCTGATAATTTTTTCTTTATAAATAGATTAATTTTCTTCTCGGGTGTGTCCGATAAGAGTGCACAGTCTGACCAAGGTAGAGTATGAACGACATAAAATTGCCTACTGGCGATGGTAGTCGGTCGGGAATGGCACTTGTCGTGAGCGATCGCGCTCATTTTGGTTATATAGAGTCGAGTTGACCGTTCGGATGAACTTAGAACGACATTTCGGGAAGCCGCGATGATAAGTTGTCATTCAACTCGCGATATAGCCTACTCTCGATGATAGTCGGTCGGCGATCGCGCTCGTCGTGACCGATCACGCTTATTTTGGTTATACGGATTAGAGATGACCTTTCGGGCAAATTGAGACCTAAATTTCGAGATTCCGTGACGATTAGCTGTCATTCAGCTGGCGATATAGCCTACTGGCGATAATAGTCGGTCGGGGATGGCACTCGTCAGAACCAATCGTGCTCATTTTGGTTATATAGAGTCGAGATGATCGTTCGGATGAATTTAGAGCGTCATTTCGAGAAGCCGCGACGATAAGTTGTCGATCAACTAGCGATATAGCCTACTGGCGATGATAGTCGGTTAGCGATGGTACTCGTCGCGACCGATTGGGCTTATTTCGGTAATACAGAGTCGAGATGACCTTTCGGGACAAATTGAGACCGATATTTCGAGAAGCCAGGACGATTAAGTGTCATTCGACTAGCGATAGCCTATTGGCGATGATAGTCGATCCGTGATCGCGCTCTTCGTGACTGATCATGCTCATTATGGTTATTCAGAGTCGAGATGACCTTTCGGACAAATTGAGACCAAAATTTCGAGATTTCATTACGATAAGCTGTCATTCGACTAGTGATATAGCCTTCTGGTGATGATTGCTGGTCGCCAATGGCGCTCGTTGCGACCGATCGCGCTCATTTTGGTTATACAGAGTCGAGATGACCGTCCGGATAAATTAAGACCATCACTTTGAGAAGCCGCGATAATGAGTTGTCATTCAACTAGCGATGATAGTTGGTTAGCGATGGTACTCGTCGCGACCGATCGCGCTCATTTCGGTCATACAGGGTCGAGATGATCTCTTGGACAAATTGAGACCAATATTTCGAGAAGTCGCGACGAAGAAGTGTCATTTGCCTAGCGATATAGCCTACTGGCGATGAAAGTTGGTTAGCGATGGTACTCGTCGCGACCGATCGCGCTCATTTCGGTTATACAGAGTCGAGATGACCTTTCGGACAAATTGAGACCTAAATTTCGAGATTCCGTGACGATTAGCTGTCATTCAGCTGGCGATATAGCCTACTGGCGATGATAGTCGGTCGGGGATGGCACTCGTCAGGACCAATCGTGCTCATTTTGGTTATACAGAATCGAGATGACCGTTCGGATAAATTTAGATCGTCAATTCGAGAAGCCGCGATGATAAGTTGTCATTCAACTAGCGATATAGACTACTGGCGATGATAATCGGTCGGCGATGGCGCTTGTCGCTACCGATCGCGCTCATTTTGGTTATACAGAGTCGAGATGACCTTTTGGAAAAATTGAGACCGTTATTTCGAGAAGCCGTGACGATAAAGTGTCAGTCGACTAGCGATGTAGCCTACTGGCGATGATGGTCAGTCGGCGATAGCGCTCGTTGTGATGGCCCTGTCACACTATTGCGTATCGTACTAGCGTACGACAGCGTATGAAAAATATAACTCATACGCTGACATACGCTAGGGGTACGTTAGGCATAGGTTGTATACGTTGCAAGCACGGTCGCATACGGTTGCATACGCTGTCATACGGCGAGGCAGACAATTTTTTTAAAGCATGCTTAAAAATGTGGCGCGTATTTGGACGTACGGTTTATACGCTAAGCATACGCTACGCATACGATCTGAATACGCGAGAGTTATGCTAGAGGTACGTTACTCATAGGTCGAGTACGCTGGTCATACGCTAGACATACGTTGGCATGAAGGTGTACCGTACAGCTAGCGTATTGACAGCGCATGAGTAACGTACATCTAACGTATGTGTGACGTTTCTGCAACGTATATAGACATCTTGGCGTACGCCTGACGATTGAGTAACGTATTTAACGTACAACTAGCGTATATGGCGTATGGCCAGCGTATCACCAGCGTATTGCTAGCGTTTTGAGAAAATGTATTTATAGGCTCCCATTTTGAGATATTCTTCAGTTCTTCGTGGACATCTGACGAGAGGGTGGAGGTAGCTCTTCTTCAACATCAGTATGATCTGATCGATTTGGTTGTTCACCACATCCGATATTTAAGAATATAAAGAAGGAAGAGAAAAAGAAGAAGACGTGAAGTCTGGGTGAGACCATGTATCGGAAGGCGACGGCAGTTTGGCCTCTATGACCAGCTCTGGTGAAGGTCCGAAACGAGGACCAAAGATCCTTCAAGAACTTCATGCGGATGCCCCCCTCCCCCGATATGTTCGATGAGCTGCTAGCCAGAGTGGGGCCCAGGATCACCAAACCACACACCTGGTACAGGGAGCCCCTGGAGCCTGGCCTGAAGCTCGCACTGACTTTGCGTCACCTTGCCTCTGGGAGCACGTATTCAACCATGAAGTACGGATGGAGGGTACCCCACAACACCCAGCCACTCGTCGTCAGTGAGGTCTGCCAAGCCATCATCGATGAGTACATGCCCGAGGTGATGACCTGTCCCACCACTCCTGAGGGATGGCGTGCCATATCTGACAAGTTCCTTCAGAAGTGGAACTTCCCCCATACATGTGGTGCACTAGATGGGAAGCACATTGCCTGCAAGTGTCCTCCAAAGAGTGTTTCCCTATACTTTAACTACAAGGGATTTTACTCTTTTGTATTCATGGCCCTTGTAGACGCGGAGTACAAGTTCATCTGGGCAGACCTCGGTGGTACAGGATCAGCATCAGACGCACAGATCTACAATAACTCTGAAATCAAGGAATTTGCTGAAGACCTGTACCATCGGATTCCCTGCCCCAGATCCTTTACCCAATGACTACCAGGATGATGATGGGGTATTCTTGCCTTTTCCTCGGCCTCGGGTAGACGATGTCTTCTTCTTTGGAGGCATGTTGACAGTTTGACGTCTACTGCAATAATGCTCCAATGTGGAAAGGCCGCCGTTTATATGGGCACTTTGTCACATGATAGCGGTACGCTGGTCATGCGCTGGTCATATGCTACTCATACGCTAGCCATACACAGACTACGCTGGCCATACGACGGTCATACGCTGGATATACGCTGACACACGCTGGTCATACGCTGACATTCGCTGGTCATACGTTGGCCATACGCTGGCCATACGCTACTCATACGCTACTCATAGGTTAAATACGGTAAGTATACGCACAATTCTGTATTTTCAAGGGCTTTTTTGTGCGTATGAAAGTTATTTTATGAATTTTCATACGCAACTCATACGTTCCTCACATACGCAATAGTGTGACAGGGCCATGACCGATCACGCTTATTTTGGTTATACAGAGTCGAAATGACCTTTCGGACAAATTGTGACCTAAAGTTCGAGATTCCGTGATGATAAGCTATCATTCACCTAATGATATATCCTTCTGGCAATGAAAGTCGGTCGGGATGGCACTCGTCGCGACCGATCGTGGTCATTTTGGTTATACAGAGTCGAGATGACCTTTTGGACAAACTGAGACATTCATTTTTAGATTCCGCTACGATAAGTTATCATTCAACTAGCGATATAGCATACTGGCCATGATAGTTGGACGGCGATTGCGCCTGATCGATCGTGATCATTTTGTTTATACAGAGTCGAGATGACCTTTTAGAGAAATTGTGGCCAAATTTCGAGAAGCCGCAACGATAAGATGTCATTCAACTGGTGATATACCTTTTTGCGATGATAGTCGGTGGGTAATTGCGCTCATCATGACCGATCGCGCTCACTTTGGTTATCTAAAGTCACGATGACCGTTAAAATAAAATCTAGACCGACATTTCGAGAAGCGGCGATGAGAAGTTGTCATTTAACTATTGGTACAGCCTACTGGCAATGATAATTGGTTAGCGATGGTACTCGTCGCGACCTATTGCTCTCATTTCGGTTATACCGAGTTGAGATGACCTTTCGGACAAAATGAGACCGATATTTCGAGAAGCCACGACGATAAAATGTCATTTGACTAGCGATTTAGCCTACTTTGGTGGGTCCATTTCATCAAGATTGCCAAGGGATTATGAGGGATTAGCCGTTCAGTTTGTGTATCTCGGGATTATTTTCTCCCACTAAAGAAATAAACGATGAAATATTGTGCAGCGTCGCTTTGGGGAACGAGACTGTTCGCCAACTGAAGAATAACGATTTTAAAGGTATCAAAATTAGGCAATTTTTCACCAACCTTCCCATAAGGCGATTTAAAGCCAAAATACAGATTCGGGAATTGTGCCTTCAAGTTGCCCTGGTGACATGCCAATATTCCCCCAATGGTGTTAAAATGGGTACCAGCGGGTTAATAATGGCATTCCAATGCAGAATTTGACCTTAATGGGTTTATTATGTTCAATAATGCCCCTTTAGACTACAGATACAGCAACTAGAGGTGATTAACAAGAGGCCCAAGGGCCTGGCGCTCAGCTGAAATGGCTAGGTGAAGACAAGGGCCAAGTGTGTGTCGGTACCGTTATTATGAGGCAACGTGAAGCTATAACGTCTAGCACGCAGAAGTGCTGGTGCGAAGACCTTCTTGCTATATCAGTGCATGCTGAAGTACTGAGTTGACGTCACCCTGCTATATGACGTAAAGTCATTTCTATTGCCGTTGCAGTAGTGGGGTGTGTGATGACGTCAAGGAGTTGTGTGGTGACGTCAAAGAGTGGAGTCCTTGTCTTCGGTCTCATTAGGGAGTTTTTTTTGTTATTCATGCGCGGCCAACCCTAGTTCCTAAAATCATTGATTTCTCGGTCCTTACAGTATGTCAGCGTTGATTCAGCAGTTGTTTTGGCAAAGACATGTTTTTTTGGAGTTTCTGAAACCTATAGCGCTACTCAATAGGCGACTAACAAGAAACTACGCATTTATACTGTTGTTGCCGACGTATGTGTACACTGAACTTGGGATGTGCGTCGGCCCCGTGTTAAAATGCCGTCCAGTGCCAGTTGGTGCGTTTTTCGCTGATTTGTGCAAAATTCAACATATTATCTCAAAAGTTCAATGGTTGACCCTCGATTTTTTTTTGATTTTTGTGTAGCGTAAGCAACTGTCTTTCATGGGAGAATGGTCTCTGTAAGAATTATTCAGGAAGAAATGTATAATATTTGGGGGTTTTCGTGATTGTCCGGCCCAATTGGCAATATTGCCATTTGGGATGGTGAACATAGCTAGGAGCAAATGCGACGCTTATGATTTATTTAAAGAAATAAAATGCCCGATTTAACATCCTGCAGAATCAGGGGAATCAGGCGTTTCCAGTGATATACGACACAAATGGGTTGTTCTCATGCATTCACTTTGGAAACGCATCTTAAAATATATGTTACGCCCTGTTAATGGGGCACGTCATCATCGCGTACATTTGGGAAAAACTCCCTAACGAGACCTTCATGCAGCGTAGGTGGAACTAATAACATGCACATGGACACAAGGTACATAATTATCACAGTGTATTTTGTGAGGTGGGGCCTGGTGCTTTACAATGGTCAAATGAACCGACTGTTGTCTGGACATTGATGAAGTGGATGCAGCCAAATGTTTGGGACGGTCTTTTTTGTATGTGAAGAAAAGAAGATAAAGAGTTGGTTAACAAAATGAACTTTATTGGTGTGACAGATATTTGATGCCTTTCGGCAGATATTTGAAGCGCCTTGCGGCAGATATTTGTTGCCTTGCGGCAGATATTTGATAACGCTCTCCGGGAATGGAAAGCAGTAAAACGAGTAAGCACACCTTACTCTGAATGTGGGAACAGCAAGTGCTTCCCTGGACTTGAAATGTGCCAACGACTCCTCTTGCAATAACCAACAACAGTAAATCTGTAAAAAAAGAGAAGAGAAATTAACACTGACTGAATAAAAAAGGGTGATATAGACGGGGAAATGTACACCACCGGATACAGTCTGTGCTTGACCAGGCATCGGTCAGATGATATCCTGAACAAGGCATCTATGGAAGCAAATCCAGAAAGAGACTTAACCTTTGAAGGGCACACTTATTACTCAGTGAAAAGTCAGTCCTGTGGGCTGTTTTCCAATTCAAAATAAAAGTGTAACCTCTTTAAATTAGTCTCACAGACTGAACCATAACACTCAACAGCCAACCGTGCCCACATGATGTGAGCCGAGAGCTGGGCTTAAAGATGAGCGAGTGGTGTACTACATTTTGAAAATTGTCTATCGTCTACGACATGTGACAGAACAGGATCTAGTGGACTTAATGATGAGGTACTATCAAATAAGGTGTCCATCAATTGAATCATGAGGGCCTGTTGAGTTATCCTCTTAGTCTTAGGCTATCGTTTTTGTCTTTTTTTACAGCCAACAGTACATTCTAAAATACCTTGGTACCGTAAAGTCAACTTTTAAATGGAAAATGCATAAGCCTCATTCTGAGAGTGGAGTGTTTTGGACACGCAACCAAGATGCTCTACCAAAGTTCCCTCGGGTTGCACTAAAATGTGGAAACCATGCACACAGCTCACTTCAGAAGTTTGAGGCTCTCAAAACACTGCTTCAAACACAAATCAGCCAAGGAAGCATCAACCACCCTAAGTTTTTTAATGAGCACTACACATATTTGCTGAGAAAAACGCTCCAAATAGCCCATTTGCGCGGATTTTAGCATCACTTGAGCGAACCGATCCGGACTTCCAATACGCGCTGCCGTAACATAATGTAAACAACGGCGCTACCGGCGCTCCGGGCAGGCGATGGATGGAATTTGCCAAATTCGCACATATTCAAGTTATTTCGTGGCCTATCTTTTTAAGTTTGAGGTATTTTAGAATAGAAATTGAACCTCGGCTTCGGACCTTGGTTGAGTTACCAAGACACTCTCGGGTGGAGCTAAAATTTCGTCCAAACCCTCGCCTATCGGCGAGGGTTTGGACTGTATTTTAGCTCCACCCGAGAGTGTCTTGGTAACTCAACCAAGGTCCTCCGCCTCGGGTTCAATTCTTTAAACCATGCACAGCACAGTGTACAGACAGTACAGGATTGCAAACCAAAAACATGAGCATTGCTGCCTAACGAAACTGCAGTGGAATTCATACTACGATGTCATAATGTGACTTTCAAAATAATTTTTTTCACGGCCAATGACCAGACAGGGAGAAAACAAACGTAAATGGCGAGATTTGTTGCAAAATTGCCAACCACAACAACTCAGGGACCGTAGCCAAAATGGCCGACGGCGAATTCTCCGGTCGCTCGCGCAGTCCATAAACAAGCATCAATTTTACCAACTTTGGGTGCAAGCTTGGTCATCAAAGTTACAGAACTGTTAGAAATACATCTAAACAACATAAATATACAGTTAAAAGTGCATAAAAATCCCGTTTCAACCTCCGGGCGCTACCTTTTTTTCTCCGCCAGACTTCGGGCCCTACCGGTCGTTATTTAGTGCGACCGCCACCAGAGTGTTTATCAAGATCTTTCGCCGTTTTAATTGCGCGTTTTAGGCAGATCAATCAATTATTACATGCATGCATTATATATCACCGAAATGATAATTGCGTAGGCTATTTGAAACTAAGTTCAGATATTATTTTCGATGTTTGAACTCGCGAGTGATTCTTGACACCCGGTCGACAAATCAGGACTTGCAAAATTCACGTGAGATCGCTTGCATCATCGGCACGTTTGAAAGCCGAATTTCACAAATTCCACAAATATTTATCACATACTATATGTATCACCACAAAGGTAACTCTCTAGACTATTTGAAACCAAGTTCAGATACTTATTTTCACAAAAATTCGAAGCTATGCAAGCGATTTTTCAGTGGTAGAGATCGACGGAAACAAATTCCTCGCTCTAAAATGACATGAGACGAGCACCAACTTTCGCTAATTTGTGCACAAAATTTCCGCAATATTATAAAAAACTATTGATAAATCTGAATTATATAGACTCTTTGCAGTACCTTCACAAATTTCAGGTACATGGTCATGTTGATTAAAAGAGTATCAACCGATTGAACATGAGAAAGTTCACTCACCTTCATTGAAGCAGCGACTACCGCCATTTTTAAATGGTGGCATCTCTTCTATCGATCGGCCAATCAGCAGCACTGCTTGCAAAAAGTTGAGCCACCGCCAAATTTGAAATCGCCAAAATTCAGTCAATGTGCCTGCAGCGCCAACTGGCGGTGAAAACTATATTAATTCCATTAAAAGTAAAAAATGAAAAAATATTAAAAAATATTCAGCCATATTTGAAATCAATATTTGCTCTGTGGACCGAGGTAAAAAGGGAAAGAAATCTAAACGCGAAATGACCTCATTCTCTTAATATAGGTCGGATCGCGCTGATTTTTCGTTTTTTGAGTTCACCTTGGGCAACTCCTAATTTACCACCGTCAACGAAGTGGCTGGGTCTTCCCGGTCAGAAATGTCCAATTTTGTCCACAGATGGGTCCCTAGATGGATGGATGGATGGATTGCAGGACGGACACCATTTGAACAGCTATTCTACTAGCTCCGCTGACTTTGTCAGCTGAGCTAAAAACACAATGGTGTGTCGCATCATGCAACGTGCTCTCTCCACTATACAACAGTAGAGCATTTCACTGTTGTCGATATCGCATTAAACAGTGAACATTCTACTGTGTGTTTGCTTTTGCGCACATTCTCTGTGCAACGAAGAATACCATTGAATATTCTGGAATATTGTTGAATGACCACGTGTTTTTAATTTGTACTATATATATAGTTTTTGACTCTAGCCGAATAGATAATCAATCAATAAATCAATTTGAATTTGAAATGTTGACTCTTTTATTTCATTTTAGCAGTGAGGATGGGCGGCTACAGGCGGTATCATTTCCAACAACATGTCACAATAAGAGACCTTTTTCCCCTATGCACCAGGAGTATGAGGGGTTGGGGCGGTTAGGTCCTCTCATTCCCAGCCGCCAGTCACAATCTGGTAAATTTTTGTCTCAAGTATGACGTTTGTCAATGATCATCATGGGTCGGGGTCCTATCATTCCCAGCCACGAGTCACAATCTGGTAACTTTTTGTCTCACATATAAAGTTTGGCAGTGATCATGGGTCGGGGTCCTATCATTCCCAGCCGCGAGTCACAATCTGGTAACTTTTTGTCTTACATATAAAGTTTGGCAGTGATCAGGGGTCGGGGTCCTATCATTCTCAGCCACGAGTCACAATCTGGTAACTTTTTGTCTCACGTATGAAGTTTGGCAGTGATCATGGGTCGAGGTCCTATCATTCACAGCCACGAGTCACAATCTGGTAACTTTTTGTCTAACATATAAAGTTTGGCAGTGGTCATGGGTAGGAGTCCCATCATTCCCAGCCGTAAGTCAAGTCACAATCAGGTTACTTTTTGGCAGTGATCAGGGGTCGGGGTCCTATCATTCACAGCCACGAGTCACAATCTGGTAACTTTTTGTCTCACGTATGAAGTTTGGCAGTGATCATGGGTCGGGGTCCCATCATTCCCAGCCGTAAGTTACAATCAGGCCAAATGTGAACTGTCTACTGTGTAAGCGGAAAATAGAGACAGTGAAGAGTTCACTGTTTTTTGCGGAGCATGCTCTGGACAGTGAAAGTCGGAGAGATGAAGTCTATTGATGAAGTAGGTATCAGGTATTTGTATAAGAATAAACATTTATTCAACAAAAGTAGTATTATGTTGATGAATGAAAGTAAGACAGTACAATGTAGTCGAGAGGGTGCATCATCGACCGACAATGAATTTAGACAACAACAATATCAACGGATAAACGCCTATAAATATTCCAGCTAGTATGTAGGAAGTTATAAGTTTCCGTGCTTAGATAAGAAACATGAACACCGAGCTATTAACCGTGATAAAGTATGTTTACAGCTGGGCAAGATAGTCCTCAGTTGTATCAAGCAGAGTGACTAATAGTTCATCGGCTTCCTCTATTGTCGAAGGATAAGCAAGGGTTTTCTCCATCATTAGCAACTCAAACAGTTCTGAATACTCGTTCTGACACATCGGTGGTGCAACAGTTAATAAATCAGAAATTGCAACTAATTCAGTATCATCCACCCCAAGTAGATAGTCTCTGCCACCGAACATCTCCGGAATGAAGTAAATGACGTCGGGTCTGCCATGCGGGACATGCTCGTTCCGAGATTTGCGTATATAATGTGTATTCCACAGTTTCATGATATCGTGTAATTCCGCACTGAGAAGTGGCATATAGCAGAATCTACAACATTCAATGTGCAGTTCATTTGTAATGCCAATTTCATTCAATTCTTTGAAATGTGATGTCCAGAAATACATCCCCTGTTGGCCAAATTTGCTCCACCAGCTCTCAATATGCTGATTAGCAGTCGACCTTCCGTACATGAATGTAGTATTATGTAACGCGCGATCATCATCATGTGCACTGCGTAGAAAGGTTTGCATTGTTTCAATGTGAACGTTTTCGGTGCCACGGTCTGCTCTCACTACTCTTGGAACGCCTTTCATTTTTCCTGCTATGTCTGCAAAGTATCTACAAACAACAGACGGGTCGTTATTTGTCGAAGCTACCTGCAGCCAGATGATTCGTCTCGAGTAGCCGTCGATGCAGCCATGGACCGGGAACCCGTACGGCTTTAACTTGTCCCATCCGTCGAGGTGCCATATGTAATTCGGCCCTGGTACTTGATATAGTCGTCTGCGCAACCTGCGTCGTCGACGCATTTCAACTCCATCTGCGTCGAGATGAAGAAGTGTCAAACGGACAGTCTCCCTATCAGTAACTACATCATGAATCTTACGTAATCTCTCGTGCATTGACCTGTATCCTAAGTCACGACCAGAACCAGATAACTCTTGTTCCACTAACTGAACAACATTGTTAAAATCGGTATTGATATTACGCCGTCGAAGACCAAGCCTCCTCAAAATCCGGCTGAGCTGACGTAAACTTAAGCTCACGTCATGGTACAAAGCCAAAACTCGAATAATATCTGCATAACTGAAGCCGAAACTGAAGTAGATCTTAATAACAACATCCCTGTCGACTGTTGTGGCAGCATTTGAATGTAGAGGAAGATATTCAGCAGAGGCCATTTCACGAGATGTCTTGAAACGGTAGCCATTCGAAATATCCGTGTGTCTGACCTTCACCTTAAAAACACATGACGTCATATAGCGCGTCCAATCATCTTCTTGGCTGTAATTAATTACCACCGCGATGGTAATTATTGTCACCGCGGTGGTAATCATTGTCACCGCGGTGGTAATTATTGTCACCGCGGTGGTAATTATTGTCACCGCGGTGGTAATTCGAGGAAAAAAATCCAAATTAAATTATTAAAAAAACATATGGCATATACGGGCCACCGTAGGTTTCTCATGTTCAATAATGCCACTTTAGACGACAGATACAGAAACTAGAAGTGATTACAAACATAGTGGTGTGTCACATCATGGGTAATGTGAAATGGCTTGGTTCCAGTGGCCATTTGAGAATTGACATGTCAATATTCCTCAAAGGTGTTAAAATGAGTAACAGAGAGTTGCTAGTAGCCTACCATTGGCTTATTATCATTTAAAAGGTGATTAAGAACAATGCAGAATATGACCTTTGGCTCATTAATGGGTTTATGATGTTCAATAATGCCCCTTTAGACGACAGATACAGAAACTAGAAGTGATTACAAACACAATGGTGTGTCACATATGGCATGCCAAGGCGGAATTTATCCAGGACGAAATTTTTACATCAGGAATGAATTTTTACGCCAGAATCACGCTACAAATTGCGAAATTGTACAAGAATTTATTTCAGGACAAAGATTTTACAACACCAGGTAAAATATTCCTATCCATTTATTTTTTCCCCTTCAGAACAATTTTTTTTCACGTTTTAAAAAAAATTGTCAGGACGAAAAATACGGCAGAACTTTTTTTCCTTCAGAATTTTTCGACGCCAGGACTCACGTCACTCCTGGCAGAACGCAAGTGACCACTTAAACCGATGACGTCATATATTATATTTTTCGCCACTCACGAACTTTTCTAAAGTTTGACGATTTTACTATGTGCAGCAATGGCGTCCAACTCTATGAATGCGGACGAATTGAACAATTTGTTCAACTGCAGCTCCTTTGATGATCTTTTAAGAGATCTTGGGAGGAATACTTACTTACTTTTAATGATAAAACACCACCAAACTCAGCCAAGCCAATGCATATTGGATAGTACATGTTGCATTGGAATTGGGGTTTCCCCGGTAACCTGGAGCCCAGTGAAAAATCATTGATACCAGGGCGCCGAGTATCAACATGAATGAACATGCAATAACGTTCGTCCACTGTATAAATCAACGAGGCGTCCTCGACCCTCCGCTGCGCGGCGAATAGGGTCGAGGTTACCTGGACTAAGCGAATTGGCTCAGAAATGGCAAATGGAAACGCAGCGATGATGCGCGACTTCATCATTTTCGCGGTCACGTGATTTCTGCCAGGAGTCACGTGACTTCTGCAAGGAGTAAAGTGATTTCTGCCAGGAGTCACGTGATCGCTGGCAGGAGTCACGTGAATTCTGCGAGAATGTTTCGTTCCGCCCGCAAAACGTCCTGACGTCGAAGAAATTCTGAAGAAAAAAAGTCAGAGAGTTGCTAGTGGCCTTCCATTGGCTTATTGGCTTATTGGCATTTTAAAGGTGATTTAGAACAATGCAGAACTTGACCTATGGCCCATTAATGAGTTTATGATGTTCAATAATGCCCCTTTAGACGACAGATACAGAACCTAGAGGTGATTACAAACACAACGGTGTGTCACATCATGGGTTAATGTGAAATGACTTGGTTCCAGTGGCCATTTGAGAATTGAAGGCAAATACACCACGGTGAGCTTTTCACCAACCTTCCCATAAGGCGATTTCAAGCCAAAATGCAGATTCGGGCATGGTGCCTTCAAGTTGCCCTGATGACATGCCACGATTTTTTTTCTTGATGACACTTTTTTAGCTCAGCTGACTAAGTCAGCCGAGCTTGTCAAATAAGTTGTTCAGTGGCGTCCGTCTGTCCATCCATCCATCCATCCATCCGTCCGTTAAACCCATGGTGCACATTTTGTAACCGTAAGACCTAGAGACTTCAATTTTGCATTTCTGGATACTTCTGGTCAAACTCTACTTTCAAAATAAAATTTGTCGCCATTCGACCTACTTCCTGCGAGCGAGAGTGCATGAAGGAAACTGGCCTATATCGGCCTAGGAGCAGCAGAATGAGTCGAAATATGCTCTAATATTAAGATAAAATTCTTTAAAATCTATTTTATTGAGAAAAAGTTCAAAATTTTAACAGGAGAGGGCGCTACCTGCCTTTTAATTATTTCTGCCGATTCAAATTCCCGCCCGATGACGTCAGCCATCAATGAAGTCTCCTATTTGCCAGTTCTCAAAACATGGCAGCTACACAACAAAAGCAGTAGCTCCAGGAATAAATCACTGTTCACTTCAGCTTCGTAATCGATTGTACCCCCACTTTATTGTGTTTTGTGTGGTGTTCCTATTCAATCAACGATGTAAGGCCTTATTATGTTGGTTTTAATTGAGAAGGTGCATTATAAGCGGCGTACGAAATACCGAAGCGGAGACAAAATGGCGGCATGTTGTTTACGTCATGTGCAATAATCTTGGAGCTCAATGACACTCAAGTACCCAATTTTCTGCATAAAAAGTAGTCTGGTAGGCGATATTATCACCAGTTTGTTTCAGTGGTAGTCATAAGGTCTTTAGGGACTACTTTCAGAAATTAGTTCTTGAAAATTTGGCCACATTTCTGTGAAAACGATATCGGAAGTGCATGCTCTGTTCGCGATGACATCGCCGATGTATTTTGAAGTGGAGAATTCCCACAGTATGTGCAGTGAATCGGCATGAGTCTGTTCGCCTATTAAGTTTTAGTTCTACGATTCTTTCATGAGTAAAAAGTAGACATTCTCAGCAATACAATAATGTCACTACCATAAAAATTGATTGGAAATTGAGGGAACTACGGCATTCTGTTCGGCAACTGGCAGCGCTGAAAAAATACATTGCATACTGTACAATACCAAATGGCACATTTTAAAAAGCGCTCATTGGACAACGTAGGGAATCACCAGAAATGACGTCATCGCTGGTCTAAATAGAAAACTACGGTGGCGCAGTAGAGCACAAGAAAAGGTTTAGCATTAACTTTGTCATGCAAGCTTCAGCAACAAAACGATTTCTCATGAATGATTTATTTGATCATCATCAGCTTGTTTCCCCTGATAGATAAAAAAATGATTTACAATTTCCATCAAAGTTTTCTATTTTGTGTATAGTCACATGTTATTTAACTGGCAAGGAGCCAAGCAGTTTTGAATATTCGCGGGAAAATACTTCGTACTTGTAAACGAGGCTATGACAATGAGTATCCTCATTCATGGCATAAACTTCATGTTTCGGTAAATATTTTCATACGATGATTTCACCCGAATTATGGTCAGGATTGAGGAATGAACAGTGGCATAATTATGTCAACCAAAAACATTGGTACCGTAGTGAACGCAAAAGGATATCAAATACCATGGAGCATGCCATTTTCATGCATAATGAACTAAACACCGGGAAGATATTAATGATATTAACTCAGCTGAGCGCCAGGCCCTTGGGCCTCTTGTTTAAATGTACGATTACTTTTTTTTTCGGTGACTTTTTTTTTGTTCGATGGCATTTTTAAATGTTCGATGGCATTTTTAAATGTTCGATTACTTTTTTTGTTGGGCGACATTTTTTTGTTCGATGACATTTTTTAAATGTTCGATTACTTTTTTTGTTCGATGTCTTATTTTGTTGGATTACATTTTTTAGGTGTTCAATTACATTTTTTGTTCGATATTTATATACATATTTTCACTCGCTTCTATTTTGTTTGGACTGATAATATTTCTTAAAACTAAGTTATATTTGTAAATTCAAGACATTGATTTCAAGATATCGTGTGTTTTTTCTTTTCGATTATATTTTTTTTTTGTTGAATTTTTGAAGCAAACGGCGTGCCATATATTTCGTTAATTCAACACTTTTGGACTTTTCAAAACACTATACGGTTTATCAATGGATAAACAAAGGCACGACCATCCGTGGATACAAGCTGAAAAGCTATATAATGCATCAACATAATAGAAACCCCTGATGTAATTCAAGCCAAATGTGCATTCAATTACTGGCGTAAATTCAGCTTTCCCACCGATGCGCCGGCATGTCCGGAATTGGCTGCGACTGGTCCCATTGACAAGGCTCGTAAAATGTTGTTGGATAATCCGCCCATTTGGTATCATTAGTGTTGATTAATGGATTTCTGGCGAAAATGATATTAGGTGCACAATAGAATGCATAGCATGGACACGGCCCTTTAATGGGTTTTCAATAGGTAGCATTAGGGAGGGGTCACTGGGAACAAATCCAACCATGGTGGGTAATCTTCTGGCTCGAGGCTGAGGGTTTTTAATAATCGTTGTGCGACCAGTTGATGTTATGAAATCGATCCGCTATGTACTACAAGAAATGAAAGGCAACAATTGACATGCGTCTATACGTCTCAACTACAGGGTGGCCCAGAATTTTTGGATTTTTGCGGGAGGTATGTAGTCCACTATAGGCTACTGTCCTCTTAATGTGAGATATTTTTCTTGCCCTGGCATAGACACTCAGGTACAAGGGACCACGGCTTTCAGTCTCATCTGACAGACCCTCGAGTACTTGTTGTGAAGAGCCTGGAATTTTAGTGCCTTGAAAGCCACGCCGGTTCATCCAGAAATACAAACCTGGGTTCTCCCGAGATCGAACCCGGGCCCTATTCATTCCAGAAATGCAGCAACCACCTCAGAGTGTGTACGAAAACATGCAATAATGCTTTACCTAAAGTTTAGATCAAAATAAGGAATAATATTTCAGAAAATTTTTAAATTTCAAAGGTTCATTTACTTTGGACCGAGAAATGTACCTTAGTGAAAAATGAGAATTGGAAAGTTCTCAAATAAACCTAAGGACTCTGCACATGTAGTTCTATGTAAGTAGAGTAATTTTGTAATGTAGCGTTTTAATATTCAATAATTCATTAAAAACTAGTGAACTTCTATCGGACAAGGCGAATGGCGTTCACTTCGGGAAAAAACTGGCACTTTGATTTTTGGTTATTTCACTCAAAAAATGCAGAATTGTACAAAATGTTATATTTCATCTTAAGCTTCACAGTCCGATGTATCTAGATTACATTCTTTGCCACACTGGACACGGCATGATCAAGAACGAGCCGTTTGACGCGTAACTGACAACATTTCCTATCCATGTTAGGCTTCTATGCGCGCATAGTGCCATTTTTCGCTGCGGACTATATTTTTTCAGCAGTTCGACATAGTCATACATTTTAAACTTCTGGGAAACAGTTCAGTTGCAGAAATAATTTGGTTTAGTTGGGAAATGCACGGAGGCGGTTTTTCATTATTTGGCAAAAGGAAAATCCGACCAATGGCAATAATTCCTGATTCGAATTTGTCATAGTTTGATACAATGCACCATAGACCTGATGGAGTGACCAGTCGTGACAGAATGAAAGGCTATACATAATGTGCCTCTCTTACGGATAAATCGATCGCTGCTGATCATGAAAATACCGCATATTATGATTTTATGTTTGGATAGCGAGGCAAAATTGATTTCGAGCATTGAACATTCAGGACCAGAAATCTGCTGAATCGCGGCATTGCTTCCGAGTGATTCCATAATTTTCTCAACCACGATTAAAATTACGGATTAGATATTTGTTATTTAGACATTCTGTAACCGTACGCAACCTGAGACAAAATGGATACTTCTTCGGTCGTCTCGATGGACACAATAAGGTCGACGAAGTCCTTTGGCCCAGGTAGGTGTTTTCGATTGATTCAATTCTAACCCTACTTATATTATCAGGACTGGGCAGTTGGTGACAAAGACGTTGCCTCACGTCTGGGGAATGGTGGTTTCAAAAAGTTCGATTAACTCCGTGTAAGACAAAGGCCCACCCGCCATGACCCTTTTGCCGAATTTCGTAATACGCCGATTTGGTCCGATATACACGGTGGTATTTTGATGGAACTGCATTAGAACGGGACAGAAAATTATTTCCGATGTGAGTGAAAATCCGATATGCAAACCCTTTTAGTTACGATGATTTTTAATAGAATAATGTTACACACAGTAAAAAAGTAGTCTCATCGGCACTAAAAAAGAGTGTTGTATTGGACCCCGAAAATCATGATTGATTAAGGGTGTCGGTGTCAGGCATGTCGGTGTTCAGTGAACACCATTTAACAGTGTCTGCAGTTCTACACCGTAAAATGGTGTTCAGTGAACACCAACATGCCCGATACCGAAAAGTGGTGGTGACCCTGAATCGACCATGATTTTTGGTGTCCAATTGAACACCATTTGAGGGTGTCCGCAGTTCTACACCGTAAATTGGTGTTCAGTGATCACCAACATGCCCGATACCGAAAAGCGGTGGTGACCCTGAATCGACCATGATTTTTGGTGTCCAATTGAACACCATTTGACGGTGTCCGCAATTCTACACCGTAAAATAGTGTACCATGTACACCGTATTTCAATTCAATTTTCCATTTCTTTCAATTTTTTATTCAATTTATAAAAGTCCTCTGGTCCAAACATGCAGGAGGAATTCATCTCTCATCTCTCTCGCCTTAAACAAAAAAACGAGCTACGTTTCTGAGCATTAAAACAGACCCAGATTGCATTACATTTGCAAAATACTTCAAATTTGGTTCAACCATTGGTATACACATTGTCCTTACCTCTTTATGAAACGAACGAACGAATTAAGGGCAGCTAAGCTTTACAGGCTTTAGCCTATTTATTGTCCCTACTGTGCCATGTTGTATTTTTGTAAATACTCTCTTTTACACATTAAGAGGTCAGTCCTTGTCAACTTGGTAACACCACCCACTTTTAATATTGGAAGATCAAATATATCACTATAGGCCCTATGTTAAGCCCGACTGGTCAGAAATGCATGTACATTTCCATAAGATCTCTGACGTACACCTAGGCATATTACTGGCCACTTAAATCTGTTGATTTCACATTTTGAATAAGCCTTTATGACAGAATGAAATCAGACAATGATAGTTGTTAAAGGTTTATTATCATACATGTAACATTACAATGCTCGCAGTCAGTCGTAAAGGGTGTCACTAAACGAACTGCACTGGGAGAAAAGAACGAGCTTTATTCCTTTATTACATCTTTGAGTTCTTCAAAGTCATCAATGAACTGAGGTCCATCAACTGGACCCTGCTTGTCGACATATTCAACATGTTCAAGCACAATATCATCTTCCCTCAGAATGTCGTCGAATCCGTTCTTGATAACGAATTGCTGGACTTCCTCCCAGACATTTGAGATAATGGTGGTCTATGGTCAGTAATAATACATAATATAATTTAGAAAATACAACCTATAAACTTTAGAAAGTACAATACTGGGTTAAACAGGGACTGCTTCCCTGACCTTATTTGCCAGAGCAATATATTTTTCTAAGTGACGTATGTCCTTCCTATTAGTTGACGTTAGCAGCAAAACGATTTTTTCCCTGGTCGGCCTTACTCTGTAGTATCTGTTGATACATTTATTCCTGAGGTCAGTGTACCCCGTACAAACTAGGCAAACGTGGAATTCGTCCTCGACCCCTGTATGACATACTTTACAGATACGTTCGGCTCGTGGTATAACGTTGGGTTTGTGCCACCGACCTTTCTCAATCTCAAGCGTGTGGGCTACGCATCTTATCCTGGTTAGGCCAACTGTCTTCCGGTTGCTACAACTATAAATTTTTAAGTGCTCCGAAACTTCAAAGATGGAGTTCTCTTTTATATCAACAAAAAGTTGCATCCGGCTCATAGCCCTGGACTCGGTATTCGAGGTTTTCTGATAGCAGTCTTTGATTCGTTGACGCACAAGGGATAGAAATTGCCATTTATTCCCCACCCCCTGTGCAGCCCATGCATCTCCTAGATCTAGGCCCTGTAGTAGATTCTTGACCTACCCCGACCAATTTTTACTCTTAGACTTAAGTAGCCCCGAATAGCAGACTTTCGGACACCTTTCGTCATCCACCTCCAGCAGTTTCAGCCAATTTTTAGTTACTTTAATTGTGTTTCCTTTGTCACTGGTAGTCTTTCACACTCTAGTAGAAGTAAAACTGGATACCGTCACTGTAGTTTACAACAATGTCCATCGGTCCCTATTGTTGGGCTGTTGTGTTGCTCCACCGACGCGCGTTTCTGCCCCTCTAGGCTTCATCAGGGTGGCTGGGGTTGACTTGCATCTGTCTTGTTCGAAGTTCACAGTTTGAATGACATCATGTCTCAGGGGTGGTTTCTCAATGACGTCGTGACGTTATAGACTTTGTTGCGACTCTGTTGTTGAAACATTCTGTTGTAGTCAAGCAGGTGGGCTGTCCAAATGGCACATGTTGAGGAGTACAGGATCAACCGATGATACACACGGACCAGACAATAAAATCGGAATAGTAGAAGTAAAACTGGATACCGTCACTGTAGTTTACAACAATGTCCATCGGTCCCTATTGTTGGGCTGTTGTGTTGCTCCACCGACGCGCGTTTCTGCCCCTCTAGGCTTCATCAGGGTGGCTGGGGTTGACTTGCATCTGTCTTGTTCGAAGTTCACAGTTTGAATGACATCATGACTCAGGGGTGGTTTCTCAATGACGTTGTGACGTTATAGACTTTGTTGCGACTCTGTTGTTGAAACATTCTGTTGTAGTCAAGCAGGTGGGCTGTCCAAATGGCACATGTTGAGGAGTACAGGATCAACCGATGATACACACGGACCAGACAATAAAATCGGAATAGTAGAAGTAAAACTGGATACCGTCACTGTAGTTTACAACAATGTCCATCGGTCCCTATTGTTGGGCTGTTGTGTTGCTCCACCGACGCGCGTTTCTGCCCCTCTAGGCTTCATCAGGGTGGCTGGGGTTGACTTGCATCTGTCTTGTTCGAAGTTCACAGTTTGAATGACATCATGACTCAGGGGTGGTTTCTCAATGACGTTGTGACGCTATAGACTTTGTTGCGACTCTGTTGTTGAAACATTCTGTTGTAGTCAAGCAGTCGGGCTGTCCAAATGGCACATGTTGAGGAGTACAGGATCAACCGATGATACACACGGACCAGACAATAAAATCGGAATAGTAGAAGTAAAACTGGATACCGTCACTGTAGTTTACAACAATGTCCATCGGTCCCTATTGTTGGGCTGTTGTGTTGCTCCACCGACGCGCGTTTCTGCCCCTCCAGGCTTCATCAGGGTGGCTGGGGTTGACTTGCATCTGTCTTGTTCGAAGTTCACAGTTTGAATGACATCATGACTCAGGGGTGGTTTCTCAATGACGTTGTGACGTTATAGACTTTGTTGCGACTCTGTTGTTGAAACATTCTGTTGTAGTCAAGCAGGTGGGCTGTCTAAATGGCACATGTTGAGGAGTACAGGATCAACCGATGATACACACGGACCAGACAATAAAATCGGAATAGTAGAAGTAAAACTGGATACCGTCACTGTAGTTTACAACAATGTCCATCGGTCCCTATTGTTGGGCTGTTGTGTTGCTCCACCGACGCGCGTTTCTGCCCCTCTAGGCTTCATCAGGGTGGCTGGGGTTGACTTGCATCTGTCTTGTTCGAAGTTCACAGTTTGAATGACATCATGACTCAGGGGTGGTTTCTCAATGACGTTGTGACGTTATAGACTTTGTTGCGACTCTGTTGTTGAAACATTCTGTTGTAGTCAAGCAGGTGGGCTGTCCAAATGGCACATGTTGAGGAGTACAGGATCAACCGATGATACACACGGACCAGACAAAATAAAATCGGAATAGTAGAAGTAAAACTGGATACCGTCATTGTAGTTTACCACAATGTCCATCGGTCCCTATTGTTGGGCTGTTGTGTTGCTCCACCGACGCGCGTTTCTGCCCCTCTAGGCTTCATCAGGGTGGCTGGGGTTGACTTGCATCTGTCTTGTTCGAAGTTCACAGTTTGAATGACATCATGACTCAGGGGTGGTTTCTCAATGACGTTGTGACGTTATAGACTTTGTTGCGACTCTGTTGTTGAAACATTCTGTTGTAGTCAAGCAGGTGGGCTGTCCAAATGGCACATGTTGAGGAGTACAGGATCAACCGATGATACACACGGACCAGACAATAAAATCGGAATAGTAGAAGTAAAACTGGATACCGTCACTGTAGTTTACAACAATGTCAATCGGTCCCTATTGTTGGGCTGTTGTGTTGCTCCACCGACGCGCGTTTCTGCCCCTCTAGGCTTCATCAGGGTGGCTGGGGTTGACTTGCATCTGTCTTGTTCGAAGTTCACAGTTTGAATGACATCATGACTCAGGGGTGGTTTCTCAATGACGTTGTGACGTTATAGACTTTGTTGCGACTCTGTTGTTGAAACATTCTGTTGTAGTCAAGCAGGTGGGCTGTCCAAATGGCACATGTTGAGGAGTACAGGATCAACCGATGATACACACGGACCAGACAATAAAATCGGAATAGTAGAAGTAAAACTGGATACCGTCACTGTAGTTTACAACAATGTCCATCGGTCCCTATTGTTGGGCTGTTGTGTTGCTCCACCGACGCGCGTTTCTGCCCCTCTAGGCTTCATCAGGGTGGCTGGGGTTGACTTGCATCTGTCTTGTTCGAAGTTCACAGTTTGAATGACATCATGACTCAGGGGTGGTTTCTCAATGACGTTGTGACGTTATAGACTTTGTTGCGACTCTGTTGTTGAAACATTCTGTTGTAGTCAAGCAGGTGGGCTGTCCAAATGCAACGTATACTCCACTAAAAAACTGTACATATGTTACTGTTGCCAAAATAGACAAAAACTGTCCAATTGGTACTGTTATATTTTCAACTCCTTCCTGTAGAGGCGCTCAACAATATCCTTTCGTTTATTGTCGGGAATGCTCGGAGCTGCTGAAGGGGGCTTTTCGGATCTGTTTTTCAAACTGAGATTCAGAGCTTTTCATTCTTTACGTCTTCTTGGTTTTCTCCGAGGGTCTACAGGGTCGGAGCGGGGAGCGAGCGGGGCGCAGGGAGGCCGAGGCCGGGAACCTTTTTCCATGAAAATGGTGCCATCTCTCCCTCGGTTTATTCATATAAATTCGCCCCCGGTAAATAAACAGGGAGGGGCAGAAAAAGTGCGTAGAGCCGAAATTGCCTGGGACAGGATCCGCCGTCCGCGCGCGCCCCCCTGTCCCCTGATTGGGTCCTTTCCCGACGAACGAACGGTGCCCCTCCCCCCGGGCGCTCCCGAGAATCATCACTGCCCCTCCCCTCGATCCCCCTCCCCAATGAGGAAAACGCGACTTGCACACTCACATCCAGGTACCCGACTGCCGAAGACACTTCTCCCTGATTGTGACCAGGTGACGACAGTACCAGGCGGCAATCTGACGGGCCAAATCTGACCTCGTTTTCGTTTCTTTGTCTTTGCAAAACAACAGAAAAACTTGAAATTCATTTTAAAATAAAGCCGGTCAAAGTTCTTGATTTTCGCTGACTTACTCTTTTCACCATGGACTCCAAAACAAACCAAAGCAATGGTAAGTATTCATTGTTCTGTTGCATTGTTTGTGTGTGCATAGACAGGTTCACACCAAGTTTGTTGTGGCTATCTACGTCATCATGTCTTTTGTTCGGCCCATTGTTCGGGCCTATTTTTAGACCACCGCGTGCGCTTGCTAGCCAAAATAAAGCCTTATATGGGCATGTGTGAACTTGACTATTATAAGATCTAAAAGGGCCCGAAAATGTTGCTTTTCATACCGAGTTTGAGCAAGTGAAGTGAAACTGAAATCGCTTGGTTTAGACGTGCTAGCTGTACCTTGCGCTGTGCATGCAGTCACTTGGCCTTAGGCTATGCATACCTATGCTTACCTTTCTCCTCTTAGTCTTGTGTTACCATTTTTCAACAGAATTTTATGAATTCAATCATGACTGTATTCTCTAAAGTTTGCTTTCTCTTTCTAGATTAGCGCCTTGAATGGTATTTATAGGCCTTCATGGTATTTATCTATGGCACAGTTCCAACAAGCAGTACGGGACCAATGGCTACTGCACATGTGACCCTGTTTTGTTGGAAATGATGGAGACAACACAAGGAAAAATGTTCATGAGACGTCTTTGAGATCTGTGGCACTGAGACCCAACAGTCAATTTTCCAAGAGCAGACTTAATATTCAAGCATTTTATCTCTGCGTGAGCTGGCTTCCTTTGCACATGCGTGTACATGTATAACAGGAATAATGTACACAAATATACGTGGCAAGAAAGACCGAACAAAATGCCGTTAATGTTGTGATTTACTTAAGATTTTTGATCCTGCTGTAGAGGAACCTTGTTTAATATTGCTAAAGTGAATATTTATTCCCATTTTGAGCTGATTAAAACTGCTTAAGACGGGCCTCGAACAAGTCGTCTGACTTGTCGCTGAAGTGGAAGAGTCTGTGTCTCATACTTGTAGAGGTTGACAGTCTGAATGCTGTGATGGATTCGAATTTCTCAATTATTGCCCTATCAAACCAGTGCATCTGCGTCCGGTGTGGTATGTATGACTACCTTCCACCAGGCAGGGATCGCAATAGAAACCAAGCTCATAGGTTGTTCTTAATGAACAAAATTGACACTGACAACCACAGATCATGCCACAGAGACAATGGCCAATACATGTACATGTAAGCCAGCCAATTGTTCATTTACTGTGATAACACTAACAGGCAAACACTGATACCACAAGTAAGTCTGAAAAATGGGCGTAACTGAGGCACATGCATTCGATGTGGAGGCTCTCAGTAGCTCCACGCAAGGAAGGCATGCTAATGGCTCGCCATAATTCGTACTGCTAAATTTTCTCTCTCATTCTATCATTCACCCGTCACTTTAAGTTTTTGGTTGGTTACATCTGTACGCCATGTACTTCGTAGCGAAACACACTGCACTCAATTCAATGACGACCTTGTGCCAAAGATTGGGAATTGCTGGCTTTCTTAAATTAAAAGTTGGAATCCAAGTCACCCAGTATATACCGTGCTAGTGGGTTGGCCAGAGGTACCTCACTTGAGAGAGTTAATAAACCAGCGACGAGGGATCTTCAAGGAGACAAATCACATCCTCGCATGGGAACACTGTTTTGATGCAAGCCAGTAATGTGACCATGTCTTTTAAAACGGATCCAGACAAACTTGCATTCTTTTGGAAGTACATGCACAGAAGGAAGGCCTGTTTTGAATACTTGTTCATCAGTAACTACTGTTGGCCACCAAACCCAAACTGAGACCATAGATATGAATAGGTGATGCTGCCAAAGTATTCTTGATGGTTCCTCCATGTCCAACAAAAATCAGTGTATAGAGGTGCTCAGCTCCACACATTGCGCACCACTCATTTCATAAAGTGAATAAAAAACACACTATTTATATTGCCAAATGTTTATTTGCAAGTTCCAACAACATATGTTCCATCAAAATGCAAAGCCCATCTCATAATAAATTTAGGATAGGAAAAACATTGTGTGTACATGTACATAGTAAAATTTGCTTTCTAGACAATCAATCAATCATGTTAATGCACCAAACAATCAATCATTCAATCAATCATGTACCAGTCATTCAAATCTTTTTGAATAAGATATATGATGTATCCTTGCTATGAGTACCAACCACAAAAGTTCTTATCGAAAACAAGTCATTAATAAGCGAGATATCACACTTTTTAGATATCCACATTCGGGTGGCCAAGTTGAGAATCAAATCGGACCGAAATTCAGCACCAGAGGTTATCTGATATAGGGGGTTATATGCACCAAGTTTCAAGTTCATAGCTGTGATGTCTCGAGTGTTTTGTTGATCCAAGTCATTGATGAAAAAAGAGAATTGCATCCAAGAGCTTCGAGGTTTCCAACTCCCTCCAAGAATACGACATGCTGATCATATCCATTTTGTGGAAATATCTACATGCTGAACATGGATACGTAAACTGCTTGCCAGAGGATCCAAAGGACATTATAAAAATGTTATTTTCTGTGCTGTTCTTGAATTCATCTACATACCTCTGTTTCTCAATTGCATCACAAAATCTCTTTCTTAGGTGCAAAGTATAACAAATCACCTGCTTCCCTACTCCTTGACCCCTAAAAATCCTGGTATCAGTTTTGTCCATGAGTGCCCCCCATCTAGACTCAACTTTCACCATAAATATGCACTCCTCTCCAATCTCTCCAAACACCGGGCAAACCTCCTTCGTAACGTTGGCGCTGATGTAGCTCTCTTGAGCTATATCCAACCAGTTCCTTACAGTTATCTCTGTCTCTGAAAAGATTGAAGGGGAAACTCTATAGAACATTCATTTCAATGACACTGTAAACAAGCTGTCTGCACATCATTCACATGGTCCTAAAATGATTTTTGCTACCCATAATTAGATCCCTTTGAAATTTGAAACACTGGAAATACAGTAAACCCTGCATATATCGGATTCACTGTGACCAGGACTTTTTGTCCAATGATATCCGTTTAATACACGATGAATTAATGAGGCAGAAACGATACAGTTAGTAAAACGGGACTTGGTAGATCAATTCCTTATAGGCAAACAGTCGGTTTATGGGAATCCGTTATAAGCCAGGTTTACTATTGTAAAGTACAAAAGGGCCAAACGCCACAAAAATATTTATAACGAGAAGACTTGGCCTTCTATTCCCAGATCATTCCATTTAGATTTTATTCCATTTCATAGTGTCACTTCTTCTCTTGCTCCTGGAAATTTTGGGATATGCACTAGGATGCGCACAATGCAGTAAGGCTCATTAATACACAGAAACATAATACATACCATTAGAGGAGTCTTTCTCAGTGTCTGAAAGGATGCTCTTGATTGGCTTCATGGATGACACTTGCTGATCCACTGGCATCGGGTAAATTCCGCTTAATCCTGGTTCAACTAAAAAAAAAGGCCAGCATTACCCACACATGTACATGTACACAGGTAACACTGTGCTTATTCTCTCACAAGTCCTCTTTCAACTCTTGGAAGATCAGCATGGCATTGTCTTCATCATCGTCTAATTTCCATAAACAAACCTACTCGTCCATATGTAGAATGATTATCGGTATTTGTAAATTGTACAATAGTCCCTTCTATTTTTGCTGTAGGTAGTAGTCTAAGATTGATGTTTGTGTATGAATGACAATGGCCTTAGCCAAATCTAAATTGTAAGGGTGTTTATACTACTCAATCTTGATGTTCCTATGCTGCATTTAATCTCAGTGACACAGATGTCGACATCATCAGTATCAGTATGTGTTCATCGAACTCATCAACAGTTCTGCGAGTTATCCAGGGAGCAGTGAATGCACTCTACATTCAATTAAGAACACTTACTTTCCCACTGATCCAATTGCTTTGTATTCCTCTTTTGGTGCTCATAGCCGTAGGTGGATTGTTTGATCCTGAAGTGAAAGAGAGCAGACCTAATTATCTGCTGCTACGGTCACGACGGTTGCTCACAGGAAAGTTATCATGATGATTTCAGAATACAAATATCGCCTACATGAATCTAATGTTATGCCCGATGCCTCTGAACAATAAGGCCTACTGGCCTAGTGCAATAAATCATCGTTCTCCAAGTTCAACATGATCAACTAAAGTCATCAATCAAGGAGAGACAGGCCTGATTCTGCAATCTTAAGCCATTTTTTGAAAGTCTGTTCATTTATCAATATCATACCATAACTTTTAATCAAGCTTATGGAAAGAAAATACCTACTGTAAAGTCATGAAAATCTTGTAGGCAGCATACTCTATCCTCGACATTGAATGCACCTCTTTCAAATGTCGTGTCAGTGTTCTCATAAGGCCATTACTCCGGCAGCCTCGCACCTCACATGTCTCCACATTCTTACACTTCATACTTGTGGAGAGCATTTCAGTTGCAGCACCTTGGCTGCATTCAGGTAGCTGGTCATGTTGCCTCCTTGACACACTGCTGTGGCATCGTGCTAGATGGCCATCCAGGTCCATGAGAACCCTTCCATACATCCGACAGCCAGACACTCTACAAGCTGCCTTAGACTGAGACCATTCATAGAGCTGCAATGATAAAAAGTATTTGTTTCTAATCTAATCTTAAACATCGCCTGTCAGTATACTGCGAGAAAGCTCAGAGGGCCCTACCCGGGGCCCTATCAACAGTAATACATATGTACATTTCACAGAAGCAGTGATTTGTGTTACCACTTAAAACTTCCATTCGTTTCGTTTTTATTGATCTTCAGCTCAAAACCAAACAGGATTTTTGAAGTTCAGTATTCTCGGTGCAGAAATAGAAAAAATTCATCAGCGAAGTCAAGTTGTCATTTTGGGGGTCACCTGGATAGGCCGTATTTTCTTTCTGGATATTTCTCATTCATTCTTAGCACACTTAGTAGATGGACACAAAAGAACAATAACCTGAACATTTCATCCAGATTGGTCAAGAAATAGCCTAAACCGTCCAGTACAGAGGGGTTCGTAAGAAAGCAGGAACGGACCGAAACGGACCAAAACGGGCCGGAACGGAGTTGAAATTTGCCACCAAAGAAATTGATCATTAGGCAGAGCGAAAAATGTCCAAATCCAATGTAGGCCTACTCTATGCATACGAGAAAAAAAATATTTCGCTACCATGGTTACTAAAATGAAAAATTCTTGTTTGGTTTTGAGGTGAAGATTGATAAAAACCAAACTTCAAAGCAATACAACCAGTAGTTTGTCCTCCAGAGCCCCAAACGATGCGGACATAAAATAAACGTGATGATCGACAACACACACGTCATGACGTGTTCGTGTTGATTTGATGTCATGATGCTGTGCATGAAATGATGGCAAAAGAACAAATTAATACAAACCTTCATCACACTCACAGGAGCACGTCGACGCACACGTCCACTTGAGCTCACTGTTCTCATCTTAGACATCCTCCGTTATTCTCCCTACCGATTTCGACACAAATCAATGAAAATAGACCTAGGAGATGCAAAAAACGAAAATCAAGATAAAATGTCGCCGTTGTCGCATGTGGAATTGGTGTTGTGGTCGTTGTGATTGATCGGTACATGTACGGTTGGTCCGGCTGTCTTACTGAAGTCGAAGACTATTACTGTGACTTGGGCACAATTGCAAATCTTGTTCCAATCTGAGGGATTTATGAATTTAATGCATATCTTGAGTGAAACAGACTTTCTAATGACAAAAACAGTAAATATCCAGCTTAAATTGTTCAGTTGCCGATGGGCGTTCCGAAAGAAGATAACGATGGATTTAAACTCTGAACACTTGAAGTATATTTCTAGAACATGACAGCCAATTTGTACAGTACCCTAATCTATCACGAGGTGGCAGCACCTCAAACTCTATGACCCATTTATTCAGATTACACTACATCCCCCTTTCAGTCCTTTGAAAGTCCAATTTCCAATAACCCAGGATGCATCACAACCTCAAGTCTGGTCTAGGCAAACTATGTGTACAAACATACAAACACGTAGAAAATTAGCTTAACTAAGTCAAAACTAAAATGCTGTGGAAATATATCTCAAATCCTACTCGGCTACTACTGACTCCTGTCTATACTTAAGACAAACGAAAGTCCAAAATACGTTGGAGAGTAAACACTACTTATGTGAAAGATATTGAAACTCTAAACATAAACATTTTAACTCGATAACTTCCAACTAATCCGAATATGAAATCACATCCTCAAGTATAGAGAGAATACCACAAAAGCACTATTTGAAAATCATTACTTAGATTTCTCTATGAAATGTCACTGAAATTTCAGATTAACCCTCGGTCACTCTCACACCCTAAAGATCTAGTTTAATGACAGATTTTGAAACCCTGCCTGACCTGGTTACATATTGATCAGAACAACTAGCAGAACGTCCTGGAGAATTATTCACAGTCGTGCTAGAGACACTTTGATCTGATTGAACATTATTCTGGCCATTCTCAGAAGATTGTCCAGCGTTTGGCCACACAATACTCTGTCTCTCTGGGGGAGGCAAAATGTTCTCCTGCACTGATTCATCAGCTGGATTGTCCTGGAGATTCAGTCTCCAGAGTATACGACCGCGGTGTTTCAGCATTTCCCGTGATTATGGCGGGAATGTTTTTATCGCACACCCAAACTTTCTCTCCTTCGCAAAGATCTGACAACACCTGTACACCATCACGCCTGTCTGCGTTTTTTGCCATTTTCATGCGATAATCCTGTTCTGTTTGTACAAGATTGTTTAGATCTGGCCATGCTGGGGCCAGCATATTTGGATGTTGCGGTAAGTTCGTACGAAGACGTCTCCCAAACAAAAGTTCGGCGGGACTGTACCCATGGTACAGTGGTGTAGCTCTGTAAGTCAGCAAAGCTAAATATGGATCCTTGCCTTTCTTCACTAGTCCTTTAACAGTTTTTACAGCACGTTCAACTTCTGCGTTCCCTTGCGGGTAAAGCGGGGAACTTGTAACATGTTGAAATGTGTACACATCGGCAAAGTCTGCGAAGTCCTGCGCTGAATACTGAGGGCCATTGTCAGAACGTACCCGTTCTGGCACACCATGTCTAGCAAAGATCGATTTAAGATGATTGATAGTAGCCCCCGACGAGAGCTCGGTCAGCTTAGCAATTTCGATATAGCGAGAAAAATAGTCCACCACTACTAGATAATGGCGCTTTTTAAACTCGAAAAAGTCAGTGCCAACAACCTGCCATGGTCTCTTAGGGAATTCGGTGGTAATATTTGGTTCATGCCTAACTACCCGCTCTCGAGCACAAATGTTACAGTTCTGGACTAGTGACTCTATTTGTGAACTGAGTCCCGGCCACCAAATTGATTCTTGGGCTCGCCTTCTGCACTTAGTGATACCTTGGTGGCCCTCATGGATTTTGTCCAACAGTTCTAAGCGCATACATGTAGGAATGACTATTCTGGTTCCCTTCATCAATAGTCCATCCATAACAGTCAGTTCACCGGCAACCTGGTAATATGGCAGTATTGCCCCTTTAACAAATGGTCTGTCCGGCCATCCATCTTGACAATACTTGACAACCTGACGGCAAACTTCGTCTTCTTCCTGTTTTTGACGGATTTCCTCGAGCCTTTTCTCCGTCGCAGGTAAGTGTTCAACAACCATGTCAACATACGCTTTTACATCCTGCGCAAATCCTTCCTCGACAGTAGACAATGGCGAAGATATAGGTGCCCTGGACAACGTATCTGCAGTATAAAGTTCTTTCCCCGGAACATGTACGATGTCATATGAGAAACGCATCATACGCAGTTTAAAACGTTGAACTCTCGCAGGCAGTTCATCGACACTCTTCGAACCTAGTAGCGCAACAAGCGGTTTATGGTCCGTTTCTAGGGTAAAGCGCTTACCCAGAAGATACACTTGGAATCGGTCGCAGGCCCAGGCTGACGCCAATGCTTCCTTTTCCACCTGCGCATACCTTTTCTCAGTGTCCGATAATGATCGCGACGCATATGCAATAGGCTTCCACATATCGTCCTCCTGCTTCTGTTTTATCACGGCACCAAACCCGAAAGAGGATGAATCGGCAGAAACAACAGTGTCCCGGCTTGGGTCGTACATTCCGAGTACCGTTGTAGAAGACAAACATGCTTTCAAATCCTGGAAAGCATGGTCCTGAGATGACCCCCAACACCATTGATTCCTTCTTGCTGAGAAGAGACCTAAGAGGCTCGGTTTTGTCCGCTAAATTAGGAATAAACTTTCCCAACTGATTTACCATGCCAAGGAAACGCCTAATGTCTGACACATTTTGCGGTTTTGCCATTTTCTGGATAGCGTTTATCTTGTCACTATCTGGAAATATTCCCTCGGCTGTGATCAAGTACCCAAGATACTTAACCCTGTCTACTGAAAACTCACACTTGGCCTCATTAAGTGTGACACCAGCATCTTTAAGTCTCTGAAGAACAGCTTTGAGTCTCTCATCATGTTCTGCCTGATCAGCCCCAAACACTAGAATATCGTCCATGTGGCACACTACCCCTTCCAGACCATCTAACATCTCCTGCATCCTGCGCTGGAAGATTTCAGGAGCTGATGAAATCCCGAAAGGAAGGCGGTTGAAAACAAATCTCCCGAATGGCGTTATGAAACAGCAAAGACGGGACGACTCCTTGCTAAGAGGAATTTGCCAAAAGCCAGAATTTGCATCTAGCTTAGAGAAAACTTTGGCTCCACTGAGCCGCGCTAGTGTAGAGTCAACTGATGGCAGAGTGTAATTCTCACGTTTTACACTCTCATTTAACTTGGTTAGGTCCACACAGATCCTGACAGTTCCATTGGATTTTGGAACAACGACTATTCCCGCGCACCAATTGGTAGGCTCAGTTATTCTTGAGATCACCCCTAATTTTTCCATACGTAACAGTTCGGCTTTCACTTTATTATAGAGCGGTATGGGAACCCTACGTGGTGATGAAATTGCGTACGGATTCGCACTGTCTTCCAACTTGATCTCGTACTCACCAGTCATTTTCCCAAGATTTGCGAAAAGTTCTGGGAACTGTTTTTTCCATTTGGTGAGTTGACTTTTACAAACGGCGCGGACTACTGACACAAGATTTAGCTTACGAATCGCTTTATCTCCTAGCAACGGTTTTGCTAGGCCGCGCACAACATACACCTCTGCCAATGTAGCGTGCTGCCCTTTAGCAAGCTTAGCATGAAACATTCCAAGAACATCAAGCTTGTTACTGCCAGCTCCAACTAAGACTTTATTGGACTTGTGAAGTTTTCCGAAACTCTCACGATAATCGCGTAGCGGCAGGCATGTTACTTCAGCGCCTGTATCGATTTTCCAATCAAGCTCATGACCAGAAATTTTTACACGACTCGACCATAAGTTAAAATCGTCGTCCTCAGATTCCACGTTTACCGATCCTAGAAATGCGGTTTGCTGATCTTCCGAAATCTGGATTTCGTTGACCCGTTTGCGCGTTCTACAACACTTCTTGTAGTGACCTACTTTCGCACAAAAATGACATTCCGCGTCCTTAGCTGGGCACGGCCTTTTATCATGGTTGAGACCGCAGTTCTGACACGATTTACCCTTTCCTTTAGGCTTGGCCTGAGGTTTACCTTCAGCTGGCCTGCTTGGTTTGTCCTGCTGTTTTGCTTTATGACTGCCTGACTTTTTTCCTTTTTGGAACCCAACTTTGGCCACAACAGCCGGAGAAGTTGCTGCACGAAGAACACCTTGTTGCTTCTTGATTGATTCACTCTGGCGAGTTTTATCCATGGCCGTCTTTAACGAGAGGTCAGCGTCAAGTTGCAACCGTTCTGAAAGTTTACTGTCCCGTAACCCAACGACAATTCGATCGCGAATTAATTCATCGTGCAAAGTTCCAAAGTCACATTTCTCCGCGAGTGTATGCAAGTCAGTTATGAAAGTATCGACACTTTCACCTTCTCGCTGGAAACGTTGGTTAAATTTCGCCCGTTCAAAGATCACATTTCTCTTAGGTTCAAAATAACCTTGTAATTTGGTTTTGATTACTTCGTAATCTTTCTTCTCGTCATTAGTGAGTCTCAACGAGGTCAGAATGTCCTCTGCCTCATCTCCCATGGAGTACACCAGCGTGTTGACCTGCTCCTCTCCTGACTTGGCAGCTAGGCCAGACACTTGTCGAAATCTGTCAAATCGCCGGATCCACTTATTCCACCCTTCAGGCTTACCAAAGTCAAAAGACTCAGGTGGCTGCACTTGGAATTGTGCCATTGTTGTAATAACAGTAACAGGGAAGGGCAAAATGTCACGAAAGTTCCTTAGATTATCTTCAGATTCATCATTCATGGGCGCAACTCGCTGTTCAGCACATGAAAAGTCACTGCACAGCACCTTTATATACATGATGCACACGAGATGTACATGCAGTCATCAGAAACATTTCCTCTGACTGGGGAAAGATTCACGAATCTTGGCTCAAAGCTCATCAACATCGACATCTCTCAACAAAATAACAGTCTCTCCCAGTTCATGAGAGTCTTCTTTAACTTCTGACACCATGTTCAGTTGCCGATGGGCGTTCTGAAAGAAGATAACGATGGATTTAAACTCTGAACACTTGAAGTATATTTCTAGAACATGACAGCCATTTTGTACAGTACCCTAATCTATCACGAGGTGGCAGCACCTCAAACTCTATGACCCATTTATTCAGATTACACTACATAAATCATATTTCACAATATATCTGGTCTCACAGGGGTCACAACCTAGAGACAGTAGGGCGGTCTGGTCTTTAATTGAAAATCTCGTTCTGTTCTGAGGGATTCATGAATTTAATTCATATCTTGAGTGAAGCAGACTTTTTAATGACAAAAGCAGTAAATATCCAGCATATATCATATTTCACGAGATAATCTGGTATCACAGGGGTCACAACCTAGAGACAGTAGGGTGGTCTGGTCTTTAATTGAAAATCTCGTTCTGTTCTGAGGGATTCATGAATTTAATTCATATCTTGAGTGAAGCAGACTTTTTAATGACAAAAACAGTAAATATCCAGCATATATCATATTTCACGAGATAATCTGGTATCACAAGGGTCACAACCTAGAGACTGTTGGGCGGTCTGGTCTTAAATAGCAAATTTTGTTCCAATCTGAGGGAGTCGTGAATTTAATGCATATCTTGCATGAAACAGACTTTCCAATAACAAAAACAGTAAATATCCAGCATATATCATACTTCACGAGATAATCTGGTATCACAGGGGTCACAACCTAGAGACAGTAGGGTGGTCTGGTCTTAAATAGCAAATCTTGTTCCAATCTGAGGGATTCATGAATTTAATGCATATCTTGAGTGAAACAGACTTTCTAATGACAAAAATAGTAAATATCCAGCTTACATCATATTTCACGTGATAATCTGGTACCACAGGGGTCACAACCTAGAGACAGTAGGGCGGTCTGGTCTTAAATTGCAAATCTTGTTCCAATCGGCCGAAGGGTGAATACAGTATTAATCACAGGAACTATTACCTAGTTCATACTTTTGCAAAAGATAATCTGGTATTATAGGGGCCGCATTATAGAGGTAGTATGGAGTCTCGTTGTTGACTTTCACTCCTTTTCAATTTTTTCTCAAGATAATCCTGCTCAACCATGCTTGCTTCTGTCCAACTCATTGTGTACAGATCATTTTTCTGCTACCAACTACTTAATTCTAAAGAAAGGGGATAACAAAAAACAAACACGAAAATAAGAATCTATAAACTCAAATCACTTCTTTATTTTGGAAAGATGACACTGGTTTTTTCTTAAGAATCTGTACAAGAACAATCGCTGCCAGAAAAAGCTGCATTTGACACGAATAAACCAAATACGCCAAACAATCTAACGAAAAAATATGATATTCAGTCTGCCTGATTTACAAAAACAATCCAGAGCAATATTTCATACATGTCATGTGAAATCAGTAAACACCCATTTTCTATAAATAAACTACATCCGAAGACAATTTAAGATCTATGAATACTCTGCATATGCCATTCTGGTGAAAACTGAGCCAAGCAGCAGGCTTCAAGGGACCCTACAGGCAAAGCAGCTACATAGGTAGGCAATATACACCACGTCGATGATCAGGGTCTCGCACATCTCATAGTACATGCACATCAAAACTACTTCCACTGTATTACACTCATTTACATGTAGGAAAATGATTATAGCAGCATACATGTATAACACAATCCATGACACCTGAAGACTATATGTACAGCCTTAATAGCTCCTACAGACAGCTTCCCTTTATAATAGCTTAAGAATATTACCTGGCTTACAGTAAACCGTTCTTTGAACAACTCATGAAGTGCACGTTGTAGAAATTTATTTGCCCGCCTGTTATTCTAGTCTTTATATCATTCCCAAAAAGAGCACTTTACCATCATCTTGGCACCCAATGCTATCACTGCAAATCACTAATGTCCTATTGGTGTTGTGAGCATAGTAAGAATAATTTACATGAAACATCACACATCCTAACAATACATCAGAAAATACGAACGTCTCATTTAAGCATAACATGATAAAAAGCCCAAGTGGCCAAGTGAAAAGAACACAACATCCAAACTGTTAAACATGATAGACACCCAGTGACGGGTCTCACTTTTTTACACAAGTTCATTGATGAGACAGGTCACAGAGGCGATCCGGTGAAAAAAAAAAATTCCTTGCAGAGGGTTCGAACTCGAGACATTTAGCCCTAGACCCTTACCATCTTATCCACTAGGCCATGTGTATTTTCGCATAAAAGCTTGACAGACAAGCTTTTTTTGTGCCCTTTGTATCATTTTCAGTTTCAAAGTAACCCTAAAAATTGCCGATTGACAAAGTAAATCCATAGGATTCATAAACCGAAGTTAACAAGACACCCTGCATTGATTGTAGGACTAAGGAGTCTGTTTGAGTTTTAGAGATGCAAACAATTTTCCTGCTTTGCTAGTATAAACACCACGTGTTCAGGACCTGTCTGATGAGAAGGCATTTGACTTTGTGCAATATTCGCACGAAGTTACAAGGGTAAGACATAGTAATATATATAAACTGATGCTCATACCAATGCTCCCCACCCAGCCCCAATCATTCTCGCACTGACTCGATCAACACAGCTAATTCTTTTTATGTGTTGCGTGACATTGTGACGTAAGTTTAAGGGAACCTATCAAGAAACGCTTATAAAAATGGGGAGTTTTGAATGGCCCAGTCAAAACATAAGGTGGGAATAAGCTTCCTTTGTTAGATATCAGTAGTTTCAAGGGCCCCTAGGTAGCTGCTGATGCAAGCTGTTCATTTGGCTAACATTGCATAACGTTGCATAACATTACTGGCTTCAGTCAATGAACTGCGTAAGAGGTAATCTCCAAATTATCTTGCTTATTCAATGCAGCACTGCTCCACAAACTTCTAGTTGATTGGGGAATCAAAATAATAATACCAAGCAGTCCTTGGGTTCAATACCATGGATGACTGAAATCAAAACAAGGCTTAAAGGGGCAACTCCAGACGGGCAAAACCAATTGCCAGACAAGGGAGTTCCAGTAGTGCACATAGTGTAATGCATTAGTACCACATGTACAGGTGACCCCCCATTGGGCAGTACCCATTCACCTGTTCCCTGGGACGGGCGCTACCTGTTTAAGGCATTTTCCATCAGAAACAACGATATCCGGTGACCAAGGCCTTTTAGAATTACAAACCAAATACGTGGAGAAGCCCTTCAAGTAAAAAACCCTTTCCATCATTACCACTGACCAGAAGCACGATGACCAGTATTTGACTGCTCTATTCATTATTTCCATCATCATCATCATCATCATCATCAACAAAATCATCATCATCGTCATCGTCATCATCATTACTCTCACACTCATAGGCCCTTTCTTCTTCTTCATCCTCCTGATAAAGAATGTCAAACGTTTCCACATATTCTTCGTCACGCATGACCGTATGGAATACATTGGCACTCTGCTCGAGCAGATCTATATAGAACTCCAGTGTTCCACGTATCTCCACCATAGCACCGCGGATTACTCTATCGTTTGCACTGGTTAAATGGTACGCCTCATCCCTATCTAGATAATCTGCAAAGAAAAACAATAGAAAGATCATTTGAAAGGGAGACCAAAATTGGATCAACACACCAAAATCCAATGGACAAGAAATGGAAAATCTGATTTACAAGAAAATGTTGACTAGACTTGCAGAGATTGAAGTGCACATGAACCTATGAGCTCAGTGATGAATTGTCAAAGTTTACATTCAGACCAAAGACTTCCAGATGAGCACATTTTCGGAGTCTATGTTATTATACTCTTCTCCCAACATCCCACCGAAAAACCCAGTTAGGGTTAGAGTAATGAAAAACAGAAGAAGTGATCTAAAGGAAAATGGTTGGAGAGATGCAGCATAAAAGCTGTATCAGTAAGGACACGAAAAACATAACCAATTTGCTTTACAGGTGATAAGATCACTCAGTATCAAATTTCGCCACTCTTCATTGGCCTCATTTTGTTTTGTTCCCATTTGATCATGCGTCCATTACAAGTCAGGAGTCCGAACCAAAGGCCAACTCACTTGCAAACTCTTCAGGACTTCTATCTGCCACCTTCAGCATCTCTTTAAGGCTGATCACTCGCCCTGTCAGGTAAGACGTAGCTGCCTTCATTTCACGAACAAGGAGAAGCTTCTCTTTCTGATATCGATGAATATGTTCATGAATGTCCACCAGTTTCTTCTTCAAAGAGTAGGACATGACAGCGTAACCTGGAATAGATAAGTCAAATGTAATATTGGCATTTAAGATCCAATCAAACACTTCATTCCAATTACAGATGTGAGCATCAAAACCACTTCATTTCCCTGACAAGCAACTGGTATTGTGTGAGCACATCGCAATTGCCTTTTCACTTCATGCTTCAGAGGAGTAGTGGTGCTGGGTGCTACCTCCGGTCTTCCTAAATTCACATAATGCAGGGTTTTTTCATGATCCACGAAGGTCTGTTTTTGGCTTTAGTTGAAGAAAATAAATCTATTATTAACTGACCTGAACATTGCTCCCAAGGGAAAATGTAATCTTCCTTAGTGACATCTTCAATCACAATCTCCTCACCAGACTTCGAAGTGTACAACTCAATGACTGCTGCAAGTTTTTTCTTTTCTTTTTCCATCTTTTGTCGGAGATGGCCACGTTTTTTCGACGAGTCTAAAATGAACAACGATGGAGAAATACTCAATACCCACATGAATGAAACTGAAGAAATGAATCTCCATACAATATGTAGCATTTTAACTAATTTAGTAGGGTTTATTGAGGCTATGAAATGAAGAAATTGTGTATTAATGGACTTCTCAAAACGAAGACAATTCATCTTGACCACCAATGTTTATTGCATCTAAAGATCTAAAACCTTGGCATATTGGAAATGCCAGGGAATAGTTCATGGGTAATACCCCGGCTACAATGCATATCTAAAGGAGTATTAGCCATGAGGTTCAGGATGAGACAACTGAGACATCCAGTACAACATATCACCAACTGGCACCACATGTGAAAAAGATGACTTCATAATGCCCTACTGATAGGCCAATTCTTCACACGGATGAGTGATCTTACGAGCCTGGCATGCATTGCTATAAATGCGAATATATTGTACATGTAGCTCAATTGCATACTTTTACCAATGCCCTGCCCATATGAAAAAAATGTCTCACTCTTACCTGCACATTTGCTAATGTCGTATTTCTGCTGTTTGATGTTGCTAGAATAGACTTCTATTTCTATCCGTATTGAATCCAGAGCAGACGAATCACTGAAATTAGACAAGCAGATACGAGACTCAAGATTTGAAGGGGGACTACAGGCAGAAGTAACATATCAATGGACATCATCAGGTGACTAGTGTATTTGGGTCATGATATGTTAAACATCAAATATCTTGCATGTACAAGCATGAATAGTTTTGATGAACTGTGAGATGTTATTGTTGGGGACCCATACTGTCCACTGTCTAGAGTCCCTTTAAGAAAATCCCTGTTCATTTTCATTAAAATGCGAGATGGTGCTCCAATTAGTGATCATTTATCCTAAATCTTTTTTAATACCTAATATGGAAAATCCCTTACCAAGCAGTGTTCAAATTCCTTCGCCTATCTGATCTGCCACTTTTTACAGCTGAAAAATACAAATTCAAAAATCCATTAGAAATTATGCCAGTAAGGGAAGTGAATAAATGACCAGGGGCCATGCCACTCACTTGCTCACACTTTAGTAGACAATGGGACTAGTTTGTACCAATTTTACCTCCGTTTGATTTGTAATTGAATAATACATGATACTTGTACATGTATTTTATGTCCATTCTTGAGAATTGACCACTGCCGAGTAATCACCTGTAATTCATTTCAGCATTACCGACCAACTGACCTAGATCTGACTGGACCCTGGCCTTTAATCGTAAAACCAGAAGCCGGTTGGTGCTCATCCAATTTACAAAGGGTTTAAAAGGCATAAATCTTACCTTTGGCAAATTCCTGGACCTCAGATTTCCAGTCAACATATCTTGGTTCGCACCTAGCCATGTCATTATTTTTGAATAATGATTGCAATGTCAATTTTAGATCAATATGTAAACAACAAGATGGTACTGAAAATGAGCTGAGTTTTCAGCCTTCCAACAATTTTTTTTGAATGAGCTCTGATTTCTCTTCAAAGAGAAGGTACATAGATAGGGCCTAGGTCCAGGCAGCTGGCCACAACCACAACCACTAAGAATATAGTTGGGTAAGAAGGAAACAACACGCACATGTACGGTGGCTGCAGGGTGGTGGGGTGGGCCTATACTTTTTGGTTCAATGTTCAGTGAGCTTAGTTTTTTTTGTGACTAGGCCAAGCTGGCTGAGACTTCCTGATATTGACTACAGTGTATGTGAGGCTTTCTCTCGTGCCGCGATGGCCGTGTTGTGTGCCATTTTCTTTGAAACAACCACGCACCAAAGCCACTGAACGACAGCGGCATAACCCTATAACATATTAAAAGTAACCAATCTATCAAAAATTGACTGCCGGTGGGAACTTGGCCTACATGTAGGCAGTCCCTAGGTAGACTACCTGGATCGGCAATGCTAGAAATGTACGCAATGTATAACATGACCACTCATTTATGAAGACATGTATATAGACATACTAGGCCAACCATGACTACCGAGTAATGTGGCCCATGCCCAAACCAGCCTACGCCCTGCCTTGAATATGGTGTTGAAGGGTGTACGTAGGACTCGGCCTATAGTGTTAGCCTACACCATAGTGAACTGAAGTATAGTTGTTTGATAGAATGTATATAGCAAGTGAAGAAACTCCCGAGGTAATGATCGAGGACTCGAAATATAAAATGCATCCCTCCCACAGTACGGTAAGCAAATGAATTGTTGTCGATCCATATGGTTGATCTATCATGGTATATGCCGACACAAGTGCAGAGATTCCTGTCCGGCATTCCATTTTTGAAGCCATTTTCTAATCGGGTCCTCGATGTTTACCTTACCTCCATGTTGGAAGTTTCCTCACCTTCTTCACTGTGCCTACACCACCATGATGTAGAACATCCAACATGTACAAGAAGTACGGTAACCGGAAAAACGCCGACCGACCGACCGACCGACCGACCGACCGACCGACCTACCTACCGACCTACCGTCGTATCCCTTTCGCTTTTCTATAGCATGTATCTGTGGGTAACCGGAAAAACGCTGACCGACCGACCGACCTACCGACCTACCGACCCAAGGAGTTTCGTAGTTGAGTCTCAGGTCTCATAAGTCAATGTGATATATCCAATCCACGATAGCAGGTCATGTGAAATGAAATAAGGTGCAATATTGCGTGTTGCAGTTCATGCATTGCATCGGTCGAGACACTCGAGTAGAAAAACTTATACAGTGCATAGATTAGGCCCAAATCATGTTTTTATATCCACCGACCATGTAGACAAAGCATATCTTTAGAGTAACGTTATCAGTTCCTTACCGCGTGGGCTCGTTTTCCCGGTATAATTGACTGAAGATGCTGCTGTCAGACATGTCGGAATCCATCACGTCCATTGCGCTGGGCACTACACAGATACATGTGCTATAGAAAAGCGAAAGGGATATGACGGTAGGTCGGTCGGTCGGTCGGTCGGTCGGTCGGTCGGCGTTTTTCCGGTTACCAAGAAGTACTGCAATATGTACAAGTACTAAGTAGGCAGTAGGTACATGGCCATGGGGTAGGCATAGGCCTAAATCCTGTAATCTGATACTTACAATCGTAGCATGACATGCTTGAAGTCCACACAACCACAGAAAGAGCCAAAACAAAGCAGCAGTTGGCTGGAAATTCATTAATTGTCGGCCTTTTTCACTGATCGACCATTTTGATCATGGCTTGGATCATGTGACGATTTTCAGCGGGTTTTTTTTTCTTCTTTCATCCGGCATAAACTTTTGATTAATTCCGAGAAAGCCGATGCAGATTACGCCTTGCGTAGTTGTGACGGCTGTGTGCGTTTACTGCCACTGCATGGAATGGCCACCATTGCTAACAGAATGTGTGAAAATCGCTCAGCCACAAAATTTAGGACTTTTGGCTGATGTATTCCGAAAATAGAAAAAAACAATTTCTGTTATTTTGCACGTAGTCTTTTTCTGAACAATCCTTTCTATAATATGTAAAGAGCAATCTCTAGTGAACTCACACAACTGTCCTTCTGACATATATAGCCAGTACATTGGGGGATGAGTCCCCCAAACCCCCTCCCCCGTTCTCTGAAAGTGACAGGTTTTAGTCAGTACATTGGGGGGAAGCCCCCCCCCCATTGGACTCTAAAAATAGAATTCCTTGGAGACGCTGAACAATAAGGCCCCATAAAGAAATAGTCCCCGCCCCGGTAGCTGTCTCATATCTGCTGGAAGAAGCAGCTCTTTGTGGTAAATAATAATTGAATGCATGTCATGACACCCAGGAGCTTTTTCTCATTTCTGAAACAGTTGCATGGTTGGAATGAATTTCCAAATCAGTCCGTCAAATCTCTATGCAATGAAAATTGAAATGTCACAACTGTCTCCACCGACGTTGTCCTGTATGTCCTAGCAGACGATTTTTAAATAAATGATGTGATTGATATACTTGTAGATTGGAATGAATTATTTCTTCAATGATATGAAAGTTGAAAACCCTCTGACATGTCTGAGTACAAAAATGCAGAGGCAAGACACATAATGCCTGTCATGACACCTAGAAGCTTTTTCTCATTTCTGAAACAGTTGCATGGTTGGAATGAATTTCCAAATCAGTCCGTCAAATCTCTATCCAAATGGAACTTTAAGACCACTCTATATTTGTGCAGTAGTGTTAAAACTGACTTTTTGAAGTAAAGTACGTAAATCGAGAAGAAGAGGACGTTTACTTCGTCTGCAATGAAATGTCACAACTGTCTCCGCCGACGTTGTTGTCCTGTATGTTCTAGCAGACGATTTTTAGATACACTTCAAGACAGTGGCGCCGGTGTGAATAAATCTACTTGCGTGATTGGTCAATGGCTCATGACGTCATGAAATAATTGCGTCAACAACGGGAATCATGGTAACTGTGGTTGCGGTGCGTCGTGAAAGCAGGATCGGCAAGCGCGGCCCGTATGGAATGCAACAAACTGTACCGGAATTAACCGGAACTGTCATGGGTCTGCACAAATTTTTTCAGATTCGATGGACATGATGGATATATGAATTTTGTTTACACTTTATACATACACGTAACCATTACACTCACTACGTTGTGTGAGTTACTAAGTGATATGAGTTGTCTTTAAACGCGCACTATTTTAGTCCGCGCATTCAGGCATTGGAAATTGACGTTGGCCTAAGTTAGCTCATAATCCGATTCGGACGATACTACAATCAAGATGTACAGACCAGGGGAGCTGGCAGTACGTACCCATAAGTCTTTGCGGTAGTCTCGCGCGAACCGGATATAACCTATAAAGCTTTTCTCCTTCAGAGAAATACTGCGTTGCGCTCAAGTGCCTTATAAAAGGCTGTGAATAAAATTAACGTTCGACCAATGAGAAAGCCACATTACCCTGCATACGAGGTTGGACGCGTGATCACTTAGTGACAAGTAAAAATAGAATCAGACCACATGTTTCTATATGTCAGAATGCTGCCGTTTGCGCTGTAGTACACGTGTGTTGTCCAAATTTTCGATTTCAAGCAAGTTTAAGGCCAACCTCGTGTCCACCAGACTAATGCATAATTGGCAGTTGAGCGCAACGCAGTATTTCTCTGAAGGAGAAAAGCTTGATAGGTTATATCCGGTACGCGCGAGACTACCGCAAAGACTTATGGGTACGTACTGCCAGCTCCCCCGGTCTGTACATCTTGATTGTCGTATTATTTGTTCAGGCAAGACAAGGCTAAGGGAGGTGAATTTTGACCCTGAAACAATTTTAATCGGTTTAGAATGGGACTGAATATTTAATTTAGTACCGGTAAATTCGAAAGGGTTGCATAACAGTAGATTTGATATAAGGCCGCCGTCAAGAGAGTATCGGTAGTAAATCGAAAAGAAAATGTTTTAGAGCCATTTGGTGTGTTTCTTGTGTAGATGCAATACTTTATATCAAGTAACTACCATCAAAAATGTCCTGAACAGCAAGTGGCGCCAATAAAACTAAAAAGTGCGTATCGGCGGCTTTCAAAATGCCACTGTGATTCTCCAAACTGATGTTTAGTAAGTTTAGTAATGCGCATGCGTAAATTTCGGTGTGTGGAGAGCATATCTCAACAGTACGATTTGGACTGTTTTTGGACCTATTTGTAACAGTCTAATACAGACAGTTTTTGGTGGGGAATGCACTGCCAAATGGCACATGTTGAGGAGTACAGGATCAACCGATGATACACACGGACCAGACAATAAAATCGGAATAGTAGAAGTAAAACTGGATACCGTCACTGTAGTTTACAACAATGTCCATCGGTCCCTATTGTTGGGCTGTTGTGTTGCTCGGCAGAAGTGTAGAATCCCCCGTCGGAAGTTCCTCCGCTTTTTTTCCAGGAGTGAATCGGTTGTATAGTCAAGTTAGTTCGTCGATTGGTCGGATGGTCGGGCGGTCGATTGGTCGGGTAGTGACGTCACCCAGAGCGGATGACGTCATTCGGGCCCCGCTTGACGTCACTTCGCACACCAGGGAGTCGTCTTTGTGACGTCGTCACGTCACGTCGCCTCGTCACGTCAGCGAACAGTCTCCGGCGGAATTCCGGCCTGACTTTGGTCTCATTAGGGAGTTCTTTTTTTTATTCATGCGCGGCCAACCCCTAACCGTAGTTCCTAAAAAGATTTCTCGGTCCTTACAGTATGTCAGCGTTGATTCAGCAGTTGTTTTGGCAAATACATGTTTTTTTGGAGTTTCTGAAACCTAGAGCGCTACTCAATAGGCGACTAACAAGAAACTACGCATTTGTACTGTTGTTGCCGACGTATGTGTACACTGAACTTGAGATGTGCGTCGGCCCCGTGTTGAAATGCCGTCCAGTGCCAGTTGGTGCGTTTTTCGCTGATTTGTGCAAAATTCAACATATCTCAAAAGTTCAATGGTTGACCCTCGATTTTTTTTTGATTTTTGTATAGCGTAAGCAACTGTCTTTCATGGGAGAATGGTCTCTGTAAGAATTATTCAGGAAGAAATGTATAATATTTGGGGTTTTTCGTGATTGTCCGGCCCAATTGGCAATATTGCCATTTGGGATGGTGAACATAGCTAGGAGCAAATGCGACGCTTATGATTTATTTAAGGAAATAAAATGCCCGATTTAACATCCTGCAGAATCAGGGGAATCGGGCGTTTCCAGTGATATACGACACAAATGGGTTGTCCTCATGCATCCACTTTGGAAACGCATTTAACATCCTGCAGAATCAGGGGAATCGGGCGTTTCCAGTGATATACGACACAAATGGGTTTTCCTCATGCATCCACTTTGGAAACGCATTTTAAAATAGATGTTACGTCCTGTTAATGGGGCACGTCATCATCGCGTACATTTGAGAAAAACTCCCTAACGAGACCTTTAATACAATCCGGTGGTCCATTTCAGCCTCGTTCCAGTCATCGCACCTACGCATCTCATTATGGGGATTGCTCTGTCTGCTGATGCCTTGACGATCTCGCAACGGCGCACCATTCAGCGACGATAAAAAGTTGAATAGCATTTTTTTGAAAAGGTTGATTTTGGGATAGTTTGTATCATTAAAAACGTGAGGGCTTAAACTTGGTACAGACAACTTGATTTTCAATTTTTTTTCAATTTTGAGTTAGTTATCACACTTTTTGCATGTGCCAAGTGGTCCTTTTGATGGTTGTTATGGCTCTCAAGACTTTGGACACTGCATTCTATTCATTTATTAGAATATAGCCCCGTTCTGCGCCCCGACTCGATAGAGTACAAAGACAAGCAGGAGAACGCTGCATGGTGGATTGAATCACTAGCTGATAGTAATTAACATCTCGCGACCAGTCCAGAGACTGACGCCAATAAACATGTTGAGACCGGAGCGACGGGGTTTCCACTACCGGTACTTTCAGGTTAGCACGCTGCCGGTCACCTGACAACTTGACCACCCGACCAATCGACCAATCCGCCCCTCGGCCTCATCCCCTACCGACCAATCGACCACCCGACCAATCGACCACCCGACCAATCGACCACCCGACCAATCGACCATCCGACCAATCGATCAATCCACCTCGATCATCCCTACCAATCGACCACCCCTCATCCCCTATTATAATACCTCCATGCCTCTACGGCTCTGCTATTCAGTGCAATTGATTCCGGGACTACTTTTTATATTTTTTATTTTCATTTTTATTTTTTACTGCGCTACTTTTGACGGGGGATTCTACACTCCTTCCTGTTGCTCCACCGACGCGCGTTTCTGCCCCTCTAGGCTTCATCAGGGTGGCTGGGGTTGACTTGCATCTGTCTTGTTCGAAGTTCACAGTTTGAATGACACAGTTTGAATGTTTCAACAACAGCGTCGCAACAAGTCTATAACGTCACAACGTCATTGAGAAACCACCCCTGAGTCATGATGTCATTCAAACTGTGAACTTCGAATAAGACAGATGCAAGTCAACCCCAGCCACCCTGATGAAGCCTAGAGGGGCAGAAACGCGCGTCGGTGGAGCAACACAACAGCCCAACAATAGGGACCGATGGACATTGTTGTAAACTACAGTGACGGTATCCAGTTTTACTTCTACTATTCCAGTCTTTCACACTCTACCCGCACAGCGTTATTAGGGGTGCTTTGTCTAACACTCAGTAACCTTTCTTGAAAGTCAGTGTGGACATTTTCAATGGCCTGACATTTAGAAAAGCCCCATATCTTCGCGCCATATTCGTAGACTGGGGTCACATCGGTGTTGAATATGTCTAAGCTAGTTTTAACATCATTGGCCCGGTTGTTCAAAGCCCCCGCTAAGTTAGCCGGTCGCTAGCACTAGCCAGTCGCTAAAAATGCTATCCGGCCGCTAGTTATCCGGTTGCTAACTTTGAGTTGTTCAAAATGCTTTTCATCCCCTCGCTAACTATCCAGTGGCTGAACCCTTGTTATCTCCCATAATTCCCCAAAATCTCACTTCCCATGAAAGCAAACATGGCCGATTTAAACAAATCAAACCCCCTGAGCTCTGCTCAACAAAACAAAAAAGGGCCCGATCCGAGAATTGGAGCCCTGATGAAAAAGCTATGCTTGCGGAGATGGTTGAGGAGAATTTCGGTATCCTCCTTAACAAAAAGACAAATGTGGAAAACAATGCGAAAAAGCAGAAGGTGTGGGAGGGCATTGCCCTTGCTGTCACTGCACTTGGGACTAGCACCAGGACCTGGGACCAGTGCAGGGACAAGTGGCACAAGATGTGTACGAGTGGGAAAGAGTATGTATCAAAGAGGAAGAGAGCGGCCAGTAAGACTGGGGGGGGGGGGGGGGGGGCAGCTATGGAAGAGGACACCGAGGACCCTCTTTTGGAGAAGGTGGGTGCCCTCCACAAAGGCAATCCATCTTGGTATGGCATTCGAGGAGGGAGTGAGACTGGCCCCACATCATCATCATCAGCAACAGCCCTACCAGCACCTCGTCCAAGTCCACAGGCATCAACATCAGCCACTGCAGCAGCCAAATCTGGTGAGTTTCTTCAGGTTTTTATTAAAATTGGCCTGCAAAAGGCTAGCCAATGCATGCATTGAACACTTGAAATACATTGCCGTGTACATGATGTATGTAGCATGTACAGTGCAGTACTGTAACTCTCGCTAATTCCGTAGAGGGCGTCGCGACTGTCACTGGATGGCCTTTTAGAGTTTTTGCTGCCACCACCCGTATTAAGGGAATTAATAAAATCTCACCAGTTTCTATATAGAGGCGAGAGAGTTGGGGTTCGTTAAAAGAACACAAAACACTAAACTAAACCACGTGAATAAGAACAAGGGACTAAAATATCTTGGTAATTAATATTTCATATTTCATCTCAATTATTTAGACAAGATTCATCATTCATTATATACAAATTCATTTACAAAATGGTACAAATACCAAAGGCAATTCTATTCGATTTCTGCTAAAACGACTCGGTAAATCCAAAGAATCTTCTCAAAACCCCCTCAAACTCTGTTCCCGATTTAAATAAACCCAAACACCGCACAACGCGCTCTCACCGAAACGTACCGAGTCGGACCTCTGTTCCAGACTACCCTGCGCGACGTCATCAACCAGTTTAAATACCCCGCCGACGCTAAAACCGCACTACCTTGGTGACGTCACGTAAAAATGTACACTTACACACTGAATGTAACACAGAAAGAGAGCCTACTCTTTAACGCTCAAAATACTTGTATCATCTATCAAAAACCCTCGGAATTCTCACCCCAGGTCACAAACTGACATTACAATAAGTATCTAAACACTTCGTCAACCTAATGAAATATATTCAGATTACACCAAGAACTATTTTAAACCTCTCACACAGCGCGAGGATCAATGCGCTGAATTTACATCGACGAAATGTCAACATTGAAGATCGTGAACCAGAAACAAACCTCATATAAATTGGGAAACCGTATTCATTAAATTAAACCAGACCAGAAACAATATCTGAATATGATAAGAATTTAACCCCAAGTGTGAAAATAACTAAGAAGTACTCAAACCCCTACAATTTTGACCCGAATTTCAGTCAAAAGACAAAATGAACACTCTACCTCATTTCCATAAACAGCGGTGCGAACTGTCAAATGTTAAACCCGTAAAAACACAATGAAATTTGTACAAAGGGACAAAAATCATACACACACATATTCTTACCGGTGAAAAGACACAAACCTATAAGTTTCTATTAAAATACCTACGTTTTCTGTACGTAAAAATGCATATTGACACTGTTCGGAAGTTTCGCAAATCTATGACCATGGCAAAGATCCAAAAGATGAGGTCACAGGTCACGTTAATATTCAAATGAGCCATGCGCGTGAAGCACGTGCACAACGTAAATATCAACAGAGGAATTTCGCTACAACTACCCCCCACTAAGACTGTACGTCCCGGACAGTATACATTCAAAACACCCAAGACGTCACGTGACGTAACCACATGTTTCTGTTTCCACGAAGACACCTTCACATCCCCGAATATCGTAACCATGGTAACCATGACGCAGTGACTGCAGAGGCAATCAACTCAGATTATCCCATTGTAACATACACCGTAAAATACGAGTCACTTACACTGGAAAATTCTAAATACAGTATATACAGGTACGGCACAAATTTTTACCTAGGTAGACCAATACCTTTAAAAGAAATTCACTAGCATATATAATTTACAACAGTAACAGTAACAATCACTATAAAAACGCACCAGCCTAGGTCTAGGTCTATACATATACTTACCAATTAAATTTCCTCCTAGAGAAAACCCTTTTTACAACTATCTAGATATAAAAAAAATTCAAAACCCTTCAACAATGAAATATATATACAGTTAGACTGTCATAATATATAACTTACAGTTAAATATCCTCAAGTATTCTCGGTAAACCTTAAAATAATTACAATCTATACAAATTCAACAATATTCGAAATTCCACTATTCCTCCGTAGTCGTTTGGGTCCGAGCATCCCTCATATGAATATTGTCTCTGAAAACGTACGTACACTGTTCGTTGCAAATCGTTCCATCTGGGTAACTCCATGTCCTGTTTCGATGTAGAACGTAAGGTCTCTCAAACTCCTTGGACGGCTTGTCCCCTCTAGTCGGTACTAAAGGCAGTTTCTCTCCATCGCCATCTTCATGGCTATCGCTGAGGCAGCTTGCTTTCCCTAACGCCTCGGCAGGGGTAGTCTTTGGTGCGCACGAGGAGAACTCCTTCTCCACAGGTCGGGACTCATCCCCCTCACCTACATTACTGGCCATGGACGATTCCAAATCGCCTGGATCTTCGAATTCCTCGCTTACCACAACGGTAAGTTTCTGGGTATTCCCCGACCGAAACTCCTCTTCGAATTTTGCGAGCTCCTCCGTAGGTTCTGCCGACATATCTCTTGCCAGAGTCTGAGCTCTTCGGTGTCGCTGCTCGTGGAGCCTCAGCTCCACACGTTGAGTCTTCGGAAACTTCTGCTGGCAATACTGGCAAGATAGTTTGCCCCACTCAGGATGTTCCTCGTCTTTATGCTGCATCAGCTGCGCTCTTGTCGCAAATTTTCTTTGACATCCGAAACACTTGAACTTCGTCATCTTTATCCTTAAAATAAATAAATATATACACACATCAGTTAATGGAATTGCAATTAACTTTGAACACATTTTAAACATTGCAAACCCGTCCAATTTTAACATCCGGTCTCATGACAGAAGCTACCCATTCCCCAAATCTTTGAGGAACACTCTTGTTCCTTCCGCTTCGTCGGCCAACACCGGTGTCCTGTTCATGGACAATCGAAGATTTCTCTCCAGTATCTTTACCCAACTCTGAACTAGATTCATGACCTACTTCAATATTTTCACGGGCGTCTACCGCGCCAGCGTCCGTATCTACCCCTTGATTTTCCTCAATGATTTCCGGAGTAGTATCCTTGGATACCTCCCCCTCCCTATAATGATGTCTCCTCCTGGAGACTCTTCTCCTGGAGTAACCTCCACCATTTCATTTATCTTCGGGAGCCAAGCTTTGAAATCACATCCCTTATAGGGCTTCAAACGGTCATAATGACAGACTATAGGACTAGCTTGAGGTGATTTCTGAAGTCTGTACACAACGTCGTCAATCTTTCCTACTACGAGAAACGGACCTTTCCAGTGACACTGAAGTTTGGGACACACCCCTTTCTTTCGTGCAGGATTATATACCCAGACTACATCACCAACAGAATACGCGGATCCGAATCTTTGTCTATCATAATATCGCTTCTGACGCTCAGAATTTTTCTTAGTTTCATTTCTCGCCATTTCATGAGCTACATGAATATTTTCTCTCAGGGTTTCTACGTAATTAATAGGCTTTACTTGATCAGCATTGTCTTCGATAGGAAAACCTGTCACTAAGTCTAGAGGTAACTCAACCTCCCTTCCCAACATCATTTTGTTCGGCGTTTGACCAGTCGTGTCATGTCTGGTTGCCCGATAAGCCATCATAGCAAAGGGAAGGCACTCTTGCCAGTCTTCTTGGCGCCTAATCGTCTTTGCTAAAATAGCCTCTATGGTCTGATTCATTCGTTCGCATTGTGAATTAGATTGAGGTCGCATCGGACTTGTCCTAGTTTTCTCTATTTCAAGCATTTCAGAGACTGCCCGAAATAACTTAGACTCATAGGACGCGCCTCGGTCACTGTGAAGTTGTCTAGCACAACCGAATCTGCACAAAAACTCTCTAACAATTTTATTTGCAATAGTCTCCATTTCTTGATTAGGGATAGGATAGGCCTCAGCCCACTTAGTCCAGCTGTCCGTCACTAAGAGGATAAAACGGTTACCGTCACCCTTACTAATCCGCTCTAATGTGTTTCCCACCCGATACTGTTTCAATTCAGCACGTCTTTTCTTACCCGGTCTCTTTCTCTGAGCGCAAATATCACACTGTTCAACCCAAGTGATAATATCCCTACTCATACCAGGCCACCAAAACCTTTGTTGTGCGAGAGGCAAAACTCGTTTTGCACCGAAATGCCCTGCGGTTTTAGAAAAATGCAGATCACGGAAAATATCTCGGCGGTATTCGTTGGGTGGAATCATTTTCCAAACGTAAGTTTTCCCGTCGACAGATTCCCAGTTTAATCCTAATACACCTGCTTGGAACTTTAACCTATCCCATTTGGCCCAATATGCCTTAGACAAAGCGTTTCGACTGGAAACATTTTTCCAATCCGGCCTCTCATTTAAGTTCTTTTTGGCATTTAGTATCCAAGTCAACTCTTGGTCTTCAGATTGTTTCTGAGCTAACATTGTCGGGGTCCACTTGTCAGTATCTTGGCTAAATTGCACTGTTTTGCATTTCTGATAAGATCTGGAGGAGTGTTCTTTAACACTATTCGCCTCAATTTCGTGAGCTGCGTCTCCTTTCAATCTGGTACTGTCACTCAGACACCCTACGTCACTACATAGTTCAGATGATGTGCATGACTGATCCAGGGAGAAACTGTCTTTACCGTTTTTCGTCTCCGTTGGCAAAGCCATTACGTCACCTACGTCACTATTGTCAATATCTTTTGACAGAGCGGTGTCACTTTGACACCTGCGTCTCTCAGTCTCATCTTCGTATCGTGACATGCATGACTGATCCAAGGGGAAATGGTCTTTACCACTCTTCATCACCTTCGGAGAAGCCATGACGTCACCTACGTCACTATTGTCAATATCTTTTGAGAAAGTCGTGTCACTTTGACACCTGCGTCTCTCAGTCTCATCTTCGTGTAGTGACATGCATGACTGATCCAAGGGGAAATGGTCTTTACCACTCTTCATCACCTTCGGAGAAGCCATGACGTCACCTACGTCATCAACATCAACATCTTTTTGGAGAGTAGCGTCACTTTGACACTTTTGTCTCTCAGTCTTAACCTCATGTTGTGACATGCATGACTGATCCAGGGAGAAATGGTCTTTACCATTTTTCGTCTCCGTTGGCAAAGCCATGACGTCACCTACGTCATCAACATCAACATCTTTTGTGAGAGTAGTGTCACTTTGACACCTTTGTCTCTCAGTCTTAACCTCATGTTGTGACATGCATGATTGATCCAGGGAGAAATGGTCTTTACCATTTTTCGTCTCCGTTGACAAAGCCACGACGTCACCTACGTCATCAACATCAACATCTTTTGTGAGAGTAGTGTCACTTTGACACCTTTTTCTCACAGTCTTAACTTCCTGTTGTGACATGCATGACTGATCCAGGGAGAAATGGTCTTTACCATTTTTCGTCTCCGTTGGCAAAGCCATGACGTCACAACTTAAATCAGTCGTGTGGTCAATCTCCGTCACTTCTGTCAGCTCAACAACTCTATTAACCAGAATGTCCCCATCGTACCCCATTCTGTCACATTGTTTACAGTTTGTGCACGGGATTCTACTTAGTCCGTCAGCGTTCCCATGAAGACGGCCTGCTCGGTGTTCAATTTTATAGTTGTAGGTTTCTAACACTTCCAACCACCTAGCCACTTGACCCTCTGGTTCTTTGAAATTTTTAAGCCATGTGAGACTAGCATGATCAGTTCTGATCGTGAAAAATCTACCGTACAAGTAATGTTTGAAATGTTTCACAAAATGTACTACGGCTAGGAGCTCCCTCCTGGTTGTACAATAGTTACGTTCAGTTTTAGACAATGACCGGCTACCATACGCAATAACCCTCTCGTGTCCATCCTGAATTTGGCTAAGGACGCCTCCTATACCAAATAGACTAGTATCTGTATCTAGTACCCATTCACCTTCTTCTCTAGGGTGTCCAAGAATTGGTGCAGACATCAGGCACCCTTTGAGAATGTCAAATGCCACTTCCTGTTCTTCACCCCATACCCATAATTCATCTTTCTGCGTTAATTTGTTTAACGGCCTAGCTATGGTAGAGAACCCTCGTATGTACTTGCGATAATAGGCTAGTGTCCCCAAGAAACTACGCAACTCTGACAAATCCTTTGGCCTCGGCCACTCTTTGACAACTCTAACTTTTTCTGGATCACATGCTACTCCATTTTCGCTTACAACGTGTCCTAGAAAATGTACACTAAGTTGAAGGAGATTACATTTCTTAGGTTTCAACTTTACATTGGCCTGTTCGAATCGTCCTAGCACAGTTCTCAAATTCTTTATTGCCTCATCAAAATCTCGTCCCCAGGTGATCACATCATCAAGATATACCAAGCAGACTTCAAATAACAAATTTGACATCATTTTGTTCATCATATAGGTGAAGGTCATCGGACTATTCACCATACCGAATGGCATAACTTTGAAGGAGTAAACATTGGTCCTATCTCGGAAACAAGAAATTTTGGATGCCCTTTCTGTAAGATCTACTTGCCAGAATCCCGCCTGCGCGTCGAGTGCTGAAAAGTATTTGGCCCCAGCTAATGATGATAGTAAAGTTTCTTGATTAGCCATAGGTACAGCAGAAACCACAGTCTTTTTATTGACAAGTCGATAGTCCACACAGAAACGATTTGTCCCGTCGCGCTTCTTTACTAGCGTTATGGCCGCTGCCCACGGACTATCAGGACATGGCACAATGATGTCATTCTCTAGCATTGATTTTATTTCTTTGTCAATTTCTTTTTGTTTCTCTATAGGGAATCTCCTTGGAGGTACCCTAATTGGTTTTGCATCACCAACGTCTATATCATGTTTGACAATTTTAGTCCTACCCAGATCAGTCGGTGAAGTGGCGAATGCCCCCGAAAAATCGTTCAGACAACGTGCCAATTCATTACGTTGATAATCAGTTTCAAGATCCTTAGAACATCTCTCATAGAGCTCCTTTAGGTGCTCAGGTATTTCTAAAATACCGGTATCGGTCTTCTCCGATTCTTTTACTAAATTAACAGCATTGTTCGCAGGAGGTTTCACATCCTCTCTTTCTACAATTTGAGTGCATGAATCTACGGGACACAATACTCCTAAGTACGTTCCCTTTCTTACTATTTGGGCCTGATCCCCGAAATTAGCAACCCTTATGGGGCACTCCCCATTTCTTGAGTCCACCAAAGTTTTCCCTAGTACACAAAATTCTGGAAGTCTCGTCTTCCTTGTAGGTTCAGCCACAGCCCAACCACCAGATGCGCGCTCTAGTGGCTTAGCAGGGACACCACTCAACAACACTTGGTGACCTGCCGGTAATGTAACAGTAGACATAGCAAATATTTTACAACATCTCAACTTAGGCGCTCTATTAATTCGACATAGCACCTCAGTCTTCCCACACCATAAGACACCTCTACGCGCATCAATGGTACAACCCAGCTGTCCAAGAAAATCTAAGCCTAATATTCCATCTCCAGGGACATCAGCAATGATAACTGACCCTTCGGTCAATATATCGTCTGTCAATTCTATCACCACTTCACCTCGTCCTAATACTTTTAAAGCAGACCCCTCGACACCTTCGAGGACAGGCACCTCTGTACCTAATCTTGGCCTCATTTCTTTTTTAATAGACTGAAATTTCTCTCTGGAGAGTATGGTGACACATGATCCTGTGTCTATCAAAAATTCAACATGTTCTCCACAAATTTTACTTGGCACATACAACCCCGAGTTGTTTTTCCCAATATTGACTTTAATAGGTGTACCATTGACGACGTCGGTCTTATGATGTGAGGCTTCCGTCTCCTTTACAACTGAGAAGCGCCCCCCTTTCCCAGTTGATTCCCGTTTCCCTGATCGGTCCTATAGTTACCGTTATCGCGCCAATTATTCCTTGCCGTATTGTCTCTTCCTCCCTGCGCCTCATTTTGACTATGTGGACAACGGCTGCTAAAATGACCAAATTCATTACATGTCCAGCACTGGATGTCCTTCAACGGTTTCTTAGGCCTACGCATGTTGTCACCAGCCTCATTGCCAGCGTAACCAGGTTGCGCACCTATTTGAAATGATTCAAGGAGTTTCGTCAGGTTTGTTATATTGCCACTCACTGATGCCAAACCCTCTTCTAGGCCCTTAAGTCTAGACTCAAATTTCTCCTGGTCTCCTCCTTTTTTACTACTAGCACTTACATGTTTGATTGCGCCCTGACTCTTGTCATTGTTTTGAAATTTCTGACGGTCATCTCTAGTAGTTGTGGCTTTCAAAGATCTAGGTAATGTCTCAACATTTCCACTTGATGACGTTTCATCAAGGTCCTCAGCCCTCACCATTTTACAGACCCCTTTAGGACTTGGTAGACCACCGTTATTTCTACGCGACTCAATCTTTTGGAAATTTTCCATTTCTAAAGCCACCGTAATGGCTTGTTCAAGCGTGTCCGGAGCTGCCTGAAAAAGTCTGACTCTCACGTCAGAATCATCTATAGCGTCAACGAAATGTTGCCGCGCCATACGCTCAGTCCACTGTAGGCCTAGACCTGGATATGCTAAAGAGCAGAGACGTCTTATATCCTGCCCCAATTCATGTAAACTTTCATTTTTGTGGCGTCTTCTATTACGAAGTTCAGCGGTGTATAGCTCGGTTCGATTGGCTGGGCCAAAGCGTTTCTCCAAAGCCCTAGAGAGTTTCTTGAAATTTGTACGGTCCCGCCTGGGGAGATCTGCCATTACTTGTAAGGCCGGCCCGCGGAGACACACCCCCATGCCTTGAGCCTTATCTTCATCATCCCATCCATTCAGATCCGAAACCATCTCAAAATGTGCCATGAAATCAACCCAACTGGTAGACCCATTATAACATTGAGGAACTACTTCCCGCTTAGTACGACGCACTCGTGCGTGTGGGGCTCTGGCCTGGTCTCCACCAGCCAAGCGAAAATTAGGCGAATTATCCCTTGAGGACTCATCCTCTGTGGTGGACGTATCATTACCATCACCTCGCCCATTTCTTCCCTCGTTCATAATAATCACCTCGTGATCAGAGTCTGACATTACTAATTAGTCTGATATGCTTCACACTAAACGAATCTAAGGCCTAAACCTTTATCTACGGCTACTTTGATGATTTTAGTCGCACACGACTAAATCTAAACAGTAAACTCAGTGAACCGGTACTACTTCCGAACTCTAAAGTTCAGTCATAATAATGACCAACAAAATTGTGTCCGTTGAAGTCTCAATAGGTTCACTCATTTTTACTTCAATTTCAAATGATGCGTCTCTTATTTTCATTGATTGAATTGCTCTTTGAGTTTGATATTACAAAATTATCCCACCGCTGCCACCAGTTGTAACTCTCGCTAATTCCGTAGAGGGCGTCGCGACTGTCACTGGATGGCCTTTTAGAGTTTTTGCTGCCACCACCCGTATAAGGGGAATTAATAAAATCTCACCAGTTTCTATATAGAGGCGAGAGAGTTGGGGTTCGTTAAAAGAACACAAAACACTAAACTAAACCACGTGAATAAGAACAAGGGACTAAAATATCTTGGTAATTAATATTTCATATTTCATCTCAATTATTTAGACAAGATTCATCATTCATTATATACAAATTCATTTACAAAATGGTACAAATACCAAAGGCAATTCTATTCGATTTCTGCTAAAACGACTCGGTAAATCCAAAGAATCTTCTCAAAACCCTCTCAAACTCTGTTCCCGATTTAAATAAACCCAAACACCGCACAACGCGCTCTCACCGAAACGTACCGAGTCGGACCTCTGTTCCAGACTACCCTGCGCGACGTCATCAACCAGTTTAAATACCCCGCCGACGCTAAAACCGCTCTACCTTGGTGACGTCACGTAAAAATGTACACTTACACACTGAATGTAACACAGAAAGAGAGCCTACTCTTTCACGCCCAAAATACTTGTATCATCTATCAAAAACCCTCGAAATTCTCACCCCAGGTCACAAACTGACATTACAATAAGTATCTAAACACTTCGTCAACCTAATGAAATATATTCAGATTACACCAAGAACTATTTTAAACCTCTCACACAGCGCGAGGATCAATGCGCTGAATTTACATCGACGAAATGTCAACATTGAAGATCGTGAACCAGAAACAAACCTCATATAAATTGGGAAACCGTATTCATTAAATTAAACCAGACCAGAAACAATATCTGAATATGATAAGAATTTAACCCCAAGTGTGAAAATAACTAAGAAGTACTCAAACCCCTACAATTTTGACCCGAATTTCAGTCAAAAGACAGAATGAACACTCTACCTCATTTCCATATACAGCGGTGCGAACTGTCAAATGTTAAACCCGTAAAAACACAATGAAATTTGTTCAAAGGGACAAAAATTATACACACACACATTCTTACCGGTGAAAAGACACAAACCTATAAGTTTCTATTAAAATACCTACGTTTTCTGTACGTAAAAATGCAAATATTGACACTGTTCGGAAGTTTCGCAAATCTATGACCATGGCAAAGATCCAAAAGATGAGGTCACAGGTCACGTAAATATTCAAATGAGCCATGCGCGTGAAGCACGTGCACAACGTAAATATCAACAGAGGAATTTCGCTACAGTACAGTGACAGAAAGCGTCTGCTATTTTGACCCAATTAACATTGGCACAGGGCCATAACCTGGCAGACATGGCATATGGCCGCCTCCATTTTCACAAGCATGGGCGGTTCAACTGGCATCCAAAAGTGAGCCGTTGCAGCAGACAATAAAATCACGACAATCAAGTATCAACATCACTATGATCACCTGACTCTGCCTAAGAATATCCACTAAGTCATGATCCATGACCAACACCATTTGAGCAGAAATATCACTTTTATGCGACCAGTTTTGGGCACACCCTCAGCCATGTTGCAACTGGGCGAGATCCGCTTTTATTTCATGCATATGGGATGCCTTCAAAGTAAAAAAAATGATAAAAGAAGATCTCACCATTTTTTCAGACTATGCCTACTTATAAAAAACAAGTATCAGAAATCTTTAAAAAAAGAAATCGCAAATGAATGGTATCAGGTTCCCTCCGGATCATGGGAGGGGACCTGATAACATTCAGTTATTTGCGGGGGCATGTCCTGGGAGGGGGGGGGGGGGGTCAAATGAGTGGCCTCTTAATTACCATGCATGAATCAGCTTTAAAATTCACACAATTCTTTATTTTTTATTTTCAGATTATGTTCCCGTGTGGGAAGTAGGCGACAAATCAGATGAGCTGGAGAGGAAGTGCGCCGAATTAAATGCCCAATTCTCCCCTGTGACAACTGACAAGTTTCATGTCGACTTCCAGCAATCTGAGCTGAAAGATCGTGAAGATGATGCCGGGGAAATGTCAGCAAGGGATATGGCAGCGTACATTGAGGGCAGAGGGTCAAAGCTAGGAAGTTGAAGAAATCAAAGAAGTCAGCTAAGAAGACCAGCAATGCCAAAAACTCTGAAAGTGACATGGGGTGTAAATGCTATTGCCCGGTGCAGCATGCCTTTCTCGTACAGGAGCTTAAGAACGCGAAAATCAAGGAATTACTTTTGTTGGCAGAGCTTGAGAAGATTCGTGGGAAGGACAGCACTCATGCAAGTGAACAATGAACAATGAACTGTTATTGAAAGAGTTAGTTAAAATTGGTTGATAAATATTTTATTAATTGACTAGAGTTTTAAGCAAATTGTAAATACAATTAAATGTTGATCCATCAATTTATGCGATAATATCCATATCCCATTGCTCAAAAGAATGTGTTTGACACATATTCCCTAGTGGCTCGTCCATTCTGATGTCCTTGATAGACCTCCTCCTCATCACTACTACTGTCATTGCTACTGCTGCTGTCACTATCACTACTGTCCTCTAGTATGTGCAACCGCCTGTCTACACAAATGTTGTTAAGTACCCCACAAGCAACTATTATGTTACACACCCGGTCTGGCTGCATGCGTATCCCCCCTTTTAATACATGGAATCTGCGTTTCATAATCCCAAAGGTCCGTTCGATTATATTTCGGCCCCTGATTTGGGCCCTATTGTACCGCCTCTGACTTGGGGTCCCTGGGTTGAGATATGGTGTCAGCAAATATGGTTTACATGGGTACCCACTGTCCCCCAGCAGATAGCCTTCATGTGGATTCCTCTCTAGGTGCTGGGCAATCTCACTCTCTCTGAAGATATGGCTGTCATGGGTTGCCCCTGGCCAGCGCGCTGCTATGTTGGTGAGCTTTTCTGAAAAGATAGATTGAAAACATATTGTCAGATTAGCAGCAAAAAGTTTCAATTATGTTATTTATCCAGCACAATTAACATTAATTGAAAAAGGCCACAGGGTGCATGTTACTATGTGACACTCTGTATATCATATTTGAAATTATTTCAATAAAGGCACCCCATATGAAATATAGGTCATGCTGGCAGAATTGATGATGTCATCATTTTGCACTGTAAACAACTTTATGAACTTTTTATGAAGTACCACTTTTACAGTTGAAGTTTATCAGTTTATTCATTAGGTACACCCCTATTGAGTTTGGTGAGGGGTAGGTTACATACTAAACCCAGACCTGACCTGTCATTATTTTGAAATCAGTGAGTGTTGTGTTTTTGGCTGAAGATTTACTCAGTCAGTCACTGATCAGCCACGCAGTTGATCAGTACACTACAGTGTACTGTGTGCTGGCCTACACACACTACAGAGAAACAAACACTGCCGACAGCATATATGATGATAATCCATGATAATATAGCACTACAACAGGCCAGTCTAAATACAGTGGCTTAGAAAACTCTTCTCTCTCTCTCTCTCTCTCTCGAGGGGGGGGGGGGTAGCTATAGGATGCTACTCACCTTCATGATTGCAAATGCCCTGTACATTTATCGGAGTAGAAATGCTTCCTGCAGAAAAAGGCAGCCTCATACAGCATTGGGTGAGCCATGGCCTCAGCAACTTCTCTTGGTGGATAGGGGGCTTGGATTTTGATGTGGGTCCCATCCACACATCCAATGACGTTTGGAAATCTGTGTTTCTCCATAAATGTTTGCCTGATGTGTCTTCGCTCCCCTGCATCAGGCCACCTGATGAACCTGTCTTTTTGTTCCACCAGGGATGCAGCCACCGTATGGATGATTCTCGATACAGTCCCCTTATCTATGCCAAAAATGTCACCAACATCGTCCAGAAAAGATCCGGATGCAAAGAATTTGAGGGCGACCAACGCCTGTGTTTCCACATTCAGGCTGTGATTTCTGTCCGTGTCCCTCATCAAATCATCCCTCACCAAGTCACAGATGAAATGTATGCCTTCAGAATTGAATCTGTACTTTTTCTGCAATTTTATCTCACTAAATTCCTCCAACGGCAATGGTCTGTGGCGGAAATTACGCTGAAATCTGCGATTTTGGGCTGGAAAGTCAAGGAGCAGCATCCTGTGCGCAGCCATCTTGGATGATAGAGCAGACGACAAATGCTAGCGGTGGCTTAGCAAGGAGATATCGGTGCCCCCTGGGCCCGCTAAATATGACCAGATTTAGCAGATCGAACCGTCATCGATACTTTGTTATATATTATAACCATGAGTGCCTTAATTAAGTATCTGGGTAAGCGGCATTTGATGAGTTTATAGAATACCATAGCTCTATCGGTCTTGCCAAAGGTCTTAGAATAATCGACAAACAGGCAGTATAATCGGCCGTTGCGTTTTCTCAAAGTTGTCTAGATTTTTGCATTTAGTACAAAACAGTTGTCTACTGTGGCAAAGTTGCTTCTGAAGCCAGCCTGTTCTTCGACCAATATGTTCCGATCTTTGATAAACCATTTGATGCGCTCAAGTAACCCATCCGTGGAAACTTTGTTAAGGATAGGAGTTAAAGATATGCCCCTGTAGTTACTCACTAAAGATCTATCACCTTTTTTAAATACTGGACATAGGATGGAGGTACACCAAGCATTGGGATATTTACCCTGCTTCAGTATGGTGTTGAAAAAAGCTTGCCAAAAAACAAGACCAAGTGAGCTCAGCATATTTAAAGACCTCAGGTGGATGGCCATCAATGCCCCCAGCTTTACCAGTTTTCAATGCCTTCACCTTTTATATATATTTGTTTCATTTTGGTTTTCTTCATATTACATATATATATAATTACAATTTCAGCGTTTCTCTTATGATTTTTCAATTTGTGACCAGGCCCGTATAAATTGCCCTAACACCGCTCCGTCACAAATGTACCATGAGAAATGCTGCTCCCTTGTCAATGCAAGTGTGGCTTTAAATAAAGAGACCAGTAACTTCGAAAATATTTTATTTTGAAATAATGCCAGACAAACCAATATGTAACCTCGAATGTATCGTTGGTACATAGAGGGTTAACATTGTATCTTAATCAAATAGATTGATCAAATAATATAATTCAGATATAAGAATGAAAAACCTAGCATCTTCATAATTTATGACAGGATATATCGAGCTATTTATAGGGGCCAGAAATACCCCGAACCAACGGGCTACAAATACCCTGCGGGGACCATGGTCAGAAAAGTGTCTCTGAAAATTTTACTTAAAATAATAATGACAAGAAATGCCGCATACAACATTCTCTACACTCAACACTGATCAGATGAACCAAGTTTCCAATATATCAATGCTCTACATGGTGTATCAAAAAGGAACAGTTGCTCTTTTCCCTAATATTTACAACTCTAGGATAGATATGACAAATACATGTAGGTCATATCATGCGTATAGATCTTAGCTTCAAATTGACACCATTCATGTTTGAATAACGTTCCGCATGGCTGGTAAGGCACTTTTTAAACCCCATTTGTCGCAGGGTGAGCATTACGTTTGTAATTGATGCTCTGTGTGTTATTCACTGCATAACATTCTCAAGTAATGCCCAGATGGTAGGAAAATTGGTGTCAGTCGATTCAGGTATTGAAAAGGGGCACCATCCTGAGCCCATCAAAGATCACGAAAACCTGCCTAATTCCTCCTAAATTGAGCATTAAGCACTGGAATGATCTGAAGGTTTATCATTGCCAAGTAACGTTTGCTGTTTACGTTCCGTTCACAGAACACGGGCCCGATCAACAGTCCATTGCCGCAAAGTCCGAGCCATAACGTCAGTTTTTGGCGCGAATCATTTCTATCGAAAGTGGATGGTGGATGGATTTCCTGATGGGACAGATCTGTTGGGTTACTCGACGGGCGAAGGCTTCTATCACTCTTGCCAAACTTCCCAAGCGCACATATTCAGTGACAACGAAGGAACTCTCCTGTGGCCTTAATTAGCTGCCCAATTTTTCAAATGAGCATGCACATATGCATTACATCATATGTCCTACCATATGGGCATCATATAAGAATGTTATGCAATGAATAAGAGACCTTGCGCCAAATACAAACGTAATCCTCACCCTGCAACAAATGGGATTTTGGGCCATTTTGTTTAAACAGTGCCTGACCAGCCATGCGGAACGTTATTCATACACAAATGGTGTCAATTTGAAGCTAAGATCTCTACGCATAATACGACCTACATGTATTTGTCATATCTATCCTAGAGTTGTAAATATTGGGGAAAATAGCAAATGTTCCGTTTTTATTGATACAACCTGTGTAAGTGTGAAAAAATCGTACCTGCAAAATGTTCGACCCCAACTTTTTTTGTGCATGTGTCTGATTTGTTTACTTTTTATAGCCAAAGCTCTTACATAACAGGTTTCATAATCAAAAACTATCGTGGTACCCAAATGTCACCTATTTCATATCATGCTTGCGTTGGTTAAATAATTTCATGGTTAGCGGAATATGAATCAAAAACACTGTCAGGGGCTACAATTAGACCGGGGCTACAACTACCCTATTTTACCATATATAATGACTTGTCTCCCTTTGTGTGTGTAAATTTAGGTCATTTCTATATTGTCATGAGTGTTTAAGTAATGTCAAATTAAAGAAGTGCCCGTCAAAATCATCACTTCACAGTCGCCTACATTTGTATACAAATTAAAATAAATGATATTCTTTGTTTTGTTTTGTTGGAAGTGCCTTTTTATGTACCCAATGTTCATAAATGAGATATGTACACATTTTGGACACTGTTTGTGCGTCGAAATCCATAATACTAGTGGTCGTGTGTCATATACTGCTCTATAGAAAAAGCTGGAGTTGTTACATTCAGCTTTTTTTTTCATCATTCATTTCTGATTTTCTTGAGAAGTAGAAAAGCCATACAGGAAAGTGAGGTGTCATTTGTTTGCTTATCTTGTTGCCTTTCAAATGAGACTGATTTCAAATGCCCCAGAATAAAGACAAAGGTGTAGGATGGTCAGAGAGAAAAAAGCCAGGGGTGGAGCACGCGGCGGTGGAGGTGGCGGTGGAGGTGCAAGTACAAAAAACATAATTTTCATACAATACAAGAGTCTATTTTACAAATCTAGTTTATTTCACTGGTCTAATACCAGTTGACACTGTATGGAAGCCACAAAGCAAAGAGTAAACTGTTTTGGTGGCATTTCCAGAAGTGAGAAAAAACTCAGTGTTGACTGCATCCAAAGGGACTCCAGCTTGAATTTTAACACCAAAGTTCCCACTTGCACATGAACCACTTTCTTTGAAGAACATGGGAAACTAATGACTGGATATGATAGAGCAGAGTCTCCTCTTCATTTTAAAGCAAACAGAACTCAATTTGGGCAAAGAATAATGATTTTACATGTTTTTTTCTGACGACTGTCTATTTTGAGAAAATGAAGAAAACGTTTGTTCATTGTAATGCATTATCCTATTAATTCTTGACGCTTTGTTGGCATTATCTCGTTAATGGGTGATGATAAAAGAGAAAGAAGTATATTTTCTGATAGGCCTTGGGTGGCTTATATATATATCCAAAAATCCATAAAAGGTCATTTTTGACCATGTAACACTTTTTACAAGCAGTTTGTGACTCACGACCTAGTATACGACTTCAGAGACATCGGTTTTTTAATAACCCAATATAACAACTTTGACAATCTTACTTTATTTCAGACGACATACCTTCGTGTCCGAGATGTTGGTTCCAACTGCTCACTATTGTTACTATGATCAAGGCCGTCATTGCCAGGCTAATATTTGGCATCCATTCCTTTGTGGCAATTTGGAGAGTAACAGATGTAAAGGGGCCGGTCTATTGGTGTCTGGCTCTGGCACTGATGGTTCTCATGATAGAGGGAGTCATGACGATCTGGAAAAAAAAGGGAGCCGAATGGAAATGGTAAGTGCTACACAGAGAAAATTTGGTGATGTGTGTTGGGCTGGGTTTATATACATTTTTAGTTTGACGTCCATACTACGAAACAGAAAAGCCGTCAAAATAAAAATACATTCGTTGTTTTTTTAATGGCTTTCGATGGGATCAACAGAAAATGACTTCGGTAAACTTCATGACCAAAGGATACGGGGATACTTTCTCAAAGCCATTGGTTATGTGTACACGAACACAAGCGCATGCGAGGGGATAAAAACCAACATGTTCGAAACCACCTGCGATGTGCGCCAAGGAGAGTGTCTGTCTCTGGGTCACGACAGCATAATAGATTTTTTTGGAAAATAAATACCCATAAAACTCATATGATGCACCGAGGACGCAATTTCCATTCTCCTTCAAGGGAATGAGCTATTAGATCTTGTCTTGGAACGACATTTGTGGGACGAACCTAAACGACTCGCTTGATTATACTCACACTTTGGACGAACTGTCGATACTGACCTCTAAAACTCTGGCAGGTAATCGAACTAAACACTTCATCACTGGAGGTCTCGATTTAATTATACAAACACCCAGTTCGAGATTCGAAAACCTAAATTCAGAAGTCGACTTAGAGATTCAAAGCTTAACTTCAAAATTAAAAACTCGACTGAAGGATTCAAAATTTGAAATTGACCAATGAAAAGCCGTTTTACAACACAATATTGACTGGTCGATCATGTGCAACGCTGCCTTGTTAACTTATCATTTTGTGAAGTCTCCCGTTGTGGTTCGTCCATTTTATATGTAACCCTAACAAGTTGTCAGTGCACCAAGCCTAGTGCCTGGGATGGGGCTTTTTATAACGTTACCTCTAGAAAAGTCCCCCTTCCTTTCGCCAATGAAAATTCAAATTCAAATCTTTTTTTACTCTAAATGCCTACTTGGGACCAACGGTAACATACAATACTTACAAAATTACGCATACATGAGCCGCTGTGACGATAGCGACGGTCACCAAAACATTAACACGAATGTTGTGGTGGGTGGATCCATGTCTACCTTGTTCTTTTATAACGGGGGACCTATGGTATACAGGAGAGATTTGATTTGTTGATTTGGTTTTGAATTTCGAAGTCGACTTTTGAATCTCAAAATCGAATTTTGAATCTCGAGTCGAGTTTTGTTTGAATCTCGAAGTCAAGCTTTGAATTTCGAAGTAGAGTTTTGACGAATCTCGAAATGAGTCTCCTGGGACTTTGTACGATTACCATTCATTCAGCAGCTTGTATTACGCAAAAGTGATACCTCTTGTCGATTACGCATGTCGTGTTTTGGGGTTTAAGACATCTAAACAATGCCACAAAATTCTTTTTAAAGCCACACGCTCATTGCTAGGTCTCGGAAAGTTCTCCGCACTCCCTTTAATCGTAAAACATTGGTTGGCTACCGCAAACGGTTAGACGAAGTGTTGAAATTCTCAAATTATGGTTCCGCTTGGCTATGTGCCCTTTTTCTGATGAAGGGCTAGTAGAACGCATTTTTCTGAATAATTACAATCTATTTGAATCGGGAAAAGACAATTGCTGCAAAGAGAAAAAAGACTATCTTTACAAATTATGATATGGTACATCACTACAATGGCATTATTGACCCCACAGCAATCTGAATGCGGCAGAAACAAGGAATATAATAACAAGATGCACGCTCTCTTGCGGAAACAATGGGCTAAATGGTATTTGCATATCAATGAGATGCCAAAATGAGAAATAGAGAACTTATAAACTACTTTAGCAAACCTTTGGAATAAATGACCATGTTAAGATACTTATGCAGACAGGACCACTCAATTCTGGCTATGTTACGAAACGGAACTTTCCTAACGAATATTGAAACTGGGCAATACCGGAGAATCCCTGTAGATCAACGTGTACGCGAAATTTGCGGTCATTATGATGTAGGTAGCGCTTATGACAATTTAAGAAATATATAGCAACAAATCATAATTTGACAAAAAATAGTTGACAAAATGAACAAAAACAAAAATACCTTTAGACAATTCAACTGAATTCAGATAACCAGTCACATAGTAATCATGCTCTCAACAGGAAATCGAGCAGGTATGGTTATCAGCGTTGGGATTCGGACAGTGTCAGCAAGGCACTGGGTGAGTCCACAACTCACATTGGACCGACCTAAAATTGTGGTTCAGGTTAACATCTTGCTAATCATAGACCACTGTAGTCCGACATATATATTTATATCTGATACTACGAGTGTGAACTCTACACAAACATTGGTGTTGCATACTGGCATTAGTGTGACAGATATGTTGAAAACGAAAGTTTTCTGTTACACCCAACAGGGAAAATTGACTCAATCACAGCAAACTGGAATCTGTTTAAGGAATGGGCGGCTTTTAATTGCAGTATGTTTGTTCTTCTTCTCGTGCATCAGTAAGCTATTTTTCTGAACATGTTTGATGCTTTTACCTATTTTGTTTCGGCACTTAGATTGTAGAAAAACGCGTTATTCGTTATTTTCAGTACGCGCAAGTCCTGGCGCGAAATACCTTTCCCGCCACGTGAGTACACGCCGAGAACCGAGTTCACGTCATCCCGCTATCAGGACGCAACGTGATTTCCATTATCGTCGCAGTAGCAGGGTTATCACGGTGACGTCGGAAAAATCTATATCAGCACCAAAACGTCTCCGGATAGATCCATGGCTCCAGGAAGCGCCTTGTTAATGTATCGTTCAACATGGAAAGGATCGACCCATGAAGAGCTAACTCGGGTCAAATCGGAGTCAACATCTGAAAAGCGCGATAATTCGGTCAGATTTTGAACGTTTCCTTTTTTTGTGCAATACAGCGATGGAAACTACACTGTAGAATAGGAGGGGACTGGGCAGCCGACAGCTGGGAAATATTGCCCTTAATAATGCCAATGGTCCTTGCGTTTATGTCATTACTTTCATATTCCTAATGGAAAGTTACGTTTTTTGGCAAGAATATTACTTTTGATCAACACAAAGAGGAATACATGTAGTTGCCTCTCTAAGATTGTTTCATCAATATCATTAACTTCATTAACAACTAGCATTGGGCAATTCGCCTAACAGCAAATTGCAGACCATATCGCTGGTGATAGTGTTTTGTCATGTTGAAAATGAGCACCAGGACAACCAGGTAAATCACAAGCAAATAATCAGCTGAAGGTTGTGACAGTAGGTGCATCATGCATTACTAGAATCAGCGATGGTTCTTTGACTGCGACAACTCAGCATATGCATTGTCACAACCCAGTAGACAGCCAGTAAATGCAATCTGAACCTCAACGTCTTTCTTATCCTTTGATGAATTTTGAGGCTGAGTGAGAAAAACCACTCGGCCATCTAGGAGATGAAAAGTCACAACCTGGGGACAAAAAATAAATGCGATATAGACTTCGAATTCCTTTGAAGTGTAGGTTGTGACATACCAGGCCAGTTGATGCATGGTCACAACATAGGGGCAACCGGGAATCATGGCAAGGATTTTACAACCATTCTTTTGAGGTGTAGATTGTGATGTGAGGAAAGTGTCTTGATCTATACATCAAATTCCTTCGATATGGTGCAACAAACCAGTCCAGTAGATATATACATGGTCATAGCATACGGCATCGAGACAACCAGTATGCAAGGTTACGGCCAAGTCCAAGGGGTATAACCGATCAGCACTAAGAGTAACGTAACATGCAATAATATCTTTTTAAACTAACTACCACAGTAGGTTTGTTTATTCAGTCTTTTTAAAGTAAAAGTATTACAGTGAAAAAGAACGAAATACGGCTGGAATATACTGGTTCGTCTTCGGACGGCAATTTCAACACTGCACCGATGTCAAATGACCATGAGATGGTCCGAGGTTAAGAAGGTTATACGACTTTGCCTCATCAGCTCCTCGTGGTCAAGGCTCCAATATCCGTGACTGAACAGATGTGGTCGCAGAACAGAACAGATGTTGATCATCCCTGTCAGGCTGTAAAACAGAGCGAGGAAATATTTTGATTTCACCAGAAGTTTTATCATTCATAATAATTATGAATGACAAACAGACACTGACTAGCTGCTAATAGTCTATGAAGTTCATTGTCATAATTCAGAACAAAGACCCATCACCTTTGCTGACAATATTTTCAGAAGGTTTGTATACATTCGTGTGTCCATTTACACTGCACGTGTATCTATACGTGCTTTACTGTACATTTCTACAGGATGTACAGAAAAACGATCTCCAAAACTGTTGCTTTCAGCACTCGTGACACGTTAAGCAAGGTTTCAGCAACTATTTTCAGTGAAGGTATATCTCATGTGTAGAGTCTGGGTGATTTTGAGACATTCTTAGGTGTTTAGGGCGCACAGTTTGATGAAACTTGCCCGAATTCGTAATTCTTTTGATGAATGTTTATCCGCCATTGCGGGGATCTCGAAACTTTTGGATGACAAGTTAGCCTCAAAAGATGGACGTGCTCCCTATAACCACCCAAACTAACAGCGAATATATATTCTTAAGATCTTTTTCTTGACCTCTGATGAGTTAATTTTGTCTGATGCAGTGTTTGAACACAAATTTGAGGGCGATTACAATCACGAAAAATTCACACTCACCCGGTCCACCCGGTCTAGAATGCGTAGATGAAATGTCTGTTGGCTCTTCCATGTAGCGGGTATCCTCCCACCTGTTCAGGTCGGGGACAGATCAACGTTGAGCAACTTGCCTAATCGGTAAAAACGCGGGAGGCAGTGCTATTATCGGAACGGTTCAGAACCGGCGATTTTCATCAAAAATCACCCGAAAACTAAAAAAGTAAGCAACGGCTGCAAAAATAAAGTACACGTTGTTCGTTAGCAGGTTATGAAACGTAACCTGACCAAATTTCAGGTCATTCCGTGCGGCAGTTTCGGAGATACGTGCCGAAAACCACATCCCTCGGGTCCTGGCAATCGGCTCAGTAAAAACAAGAGACCATATCCACGGAGTTGTGGATATGGTCTAATAACCACTAGAGGTTTAGCAGGTGTTACATCGTAACGAGTTCACAGCTCAGATCTGAGCACATTTTGAGCAAGATGATGATTAAGGAAACTTTAAACCCACATTGATATGTAAAGTGCAAGCTCTGGGGAACTCACACAACTTGTTGACATGGGAGATCACCGATTTCCCAAACCCCTCACCGTCCTTTTGACATGCTTTAGCCAGTATATTGAGGTTAAGCCCCCCCCTCCCCCCATTGGACTCTCAATAAGTCCTTCGGAGACGCCTATCCCGAGGCGATGGAGTGGAACCCCCGAACCACTTTATCCTTCCGACACTTTATAGTGGTGCGCTAACCACAACCATCATTACCCTTCCTTTTCATGCTACAGCTATAAATCCCAACCATAACGCTTCCTTTTCATCTTGCTATTGATAACCTCAACCATGCCACTTCCTTCTCATACATGCTAGAGCTATCTCCAACCATGACCTTTGATATTGATGTCATTGCTAACCCCAACAATTACCCAGCCTTTTCTTGCTACAGATAACCCCAACCATGACCCTTCCTTCGCATGTGCTATAGCTAACACAACCATGACCTTTGATTTTGGTGCTGGTGCTAACTCCAACAATTAGCCATCCTTATCATGCTAAAGCTAAACCCAACCATGACCCTTCCTTTTCACGCTATTGCTAATCTCAACCATGACCCTTCCTTCTCATAATGCATAATGCTTTATATAGCTAACTCCAACCATGACCTTTGATTTTGATGCTATTGATCTCCAACCAATGACCCATACTTTTGATGCTACAGCTAATCCCAACAGGTAAAGTGACCCTTAATTTTGATACTATCGCTTACCCGAACCGTGACATTTAGTCTTCATGAAATAGCTATTGTTAGGGACGCACCCGTGAAAATAAATAAGGTGGATATACTTATTTTTTGACACACCCTGTAGTACACAATTATCTAATCCGTTCACCGACAGCAAACGATCAATTTCAGAACAATGAAATGATTTAAGTGCAAAATACCAACATTGACATTTTCGTCTCGTCTTGTCGAAGTTTTTTTTTTCAATTCATTTTTTCTTTCCGTCGCCGCCGCCACTTGCTCCAGACGCTGCCGGTGTAAAAGAAATGCAAGTCCCCGGAATCTAAGTCCGGTCCTTTTGTTAAAGTGAATAGAGTCGCCGAGTTCCTTTGTTGAAGATTATGTAGCTTACCCTAACTAAACTATTAACCACATTCGTTGACAATACACTCCTTTTACACCTGTACTTCGGTGCATTCCTTCGTTGAGTCTTGAGAGGGACGGTAGTTGACGGTAGCAGTCCACGAAAAAAAATCCAGAACTGTCATGGGTCAACCGCAAATTTTCAGATTCATGGATTAGAAATTATAAGAATCCAGGTCTCAAACTCAACCAACCAACTCGAGTATCTTTATCACAGCAGGTTTATTTCAAACTCGGAAAAACTGAAACACATAAAGTAAATGAATTACAATTAACCAAACATACAAATTACACAGGATATACATGTATACACGTTCACTACAATTACTAACTTTGGCATCTTCGCATTATACTACTTTAGAGGACGTATCAAAACCGGGGTATCAAACTTCAACCACACACCAAGACTCAATTTGTCTCTAAACCCAACATCAATAAAGTCTATCCACAAGCTAACCTTATCAAATAATCTAATTCATCAAATTCATCAAAGACTACCCCACAGCAAATACCAGTCAGTCCTCTCACTCTCACCAACCTCAAGCTTCAACTCACTCCAATCACCTTCCATACAAGCAAACCCTACACCAAACCTCCATCCAATTATATAACGACAAAGAAAGAGTAAACTCAAGGATTAAAACATGAATGTGTTTATTTACAAGTGAATTACGCATAACACACAATGAGTGGCCTCGGTAAGGATCAATGATTAAAACATGAATGGCACGAGTAGTGGAAATTGTTACAAACGCCCCTCCTAGGAAAAAGTGTTCATACTTTTCTCCAATACAACAATTTCACTCAAATTTGTCGCCTATCACTGCTTCCTACTTCTTCAACTAATCTTAGTCAATCCTACTAAGGTAATCGGCAGCGACGTTGTCAATTCCCTTGATCGCGTGGATAGTGAACCGATCGGGCTGCAGCAACAGTGCCCATCGCATCAATCGTCCATTTGTGGATTTCTTCTACGGAATGAAGGACAATGGCCGATGGTCCGTTTCTAGAATGAACTCCACTCCGTAAAGGTAGCGATGGAATTTATGGATTCCCACACGACTGCCGAGCACTCCAGCTCAATTGTTGCGTAATTCATCTCTCTTGGTAGCAGTTTCTTGCTCGCATATGCCACTGGCAGTTTCACTCCACCCGAAAACTGCAGAAGTACTGCACCTAGACCTTGGCATGGGCCTCAGGGTATCTTCTCCCACGAGATGTCCAAGGCAGTCCAAATTGGTATATCCAATAAAGATCTTTGATGGTCTTGCCGTCAAACCACCAACCCGGAGCCTCTGGAAGAAATCCACAATATGACCACACCACTACAATTGAATAAATGACCACACCACTACATCCCGTGTCTCTCAGGACAGAAACAAATTTAGCTCTTCCCTCGACAAGTCCCGAAAAGACTGGCATTAGTCCACACGCTGGGGAAGCACACATATAAGCAGGTGACATGGACGACAGAGTAGCATTCTCGCCTGCAGTAGAGTCGAGGACTGTACTTTTGGTGCTGGTCAAACAGAATGATACTTCAGCACTATCATCCACTCCAGTGGTTTCCGCCCCCCTCTCTGTCTCAAGGCTTGCCGCAGACAAACGCTTTAGGCAAAACCAAGATATGTGTCCCATTCTGTGGCAGTAATAGCATTCTCGAGTATCTCTTGGCGGAATCTTGATGTCTCGGCTCTCTCTTTGCGTAATCTTAGCATTCTCGCCTGCAGTAGAATCGAGGACGGTACTTTTGGTGATGGTCAAACAGAATGATACTTCAGCACTATCATCCACTCCAGTGGTTTCCGCCCCCCTCTCTGTCTCAAGACTTGCCGCAGACAAACGCTTTGGGCAAAACCTAGATACGTGTCCTATTCTGTGGCAGTAATAGCATTCTCGAGTATCTCTTGGCGTAATCTTGGTGTCTCGACGCTTCCCAGGTAAGTCGTTGGCCTTACCCTGATCAGGGTTGGTATTTCGCACTGGATGGAAAAGTATATTGAGGATGTTTCCTCCCTTGGCCTCACGAAATTGATCAGCCAAGGCTGCCATGTCCTTAGTAGAACCCGGGACTCTCTCCCGGAGGAACAATTTCAATTCAGACCCACAGACACGGAGTAGCTGCTCTCTAAGCACGAGGTCAATTACTCCCTCACATGTTCTGGTGGCTTTCGCCAATTCTGTCCAACGGCCAAAGTAGTTACGAAGCCTTGTTGCAAACTGGCCGAATGTTTCGCCAAAATATGGTTTACTGGTTCTGAACTTTTTTTGGAACCCATCGACAGTTAGATCAAATCGTATAAGCAATGCCGCTTTTAGCTTGTCGTAGTCCATTGCCTCGGTGCTTGTCAATCGAGAGTATACATCAAGTGTTTTTTCTTTTAATAGGGCACTCAAGCTTATTCCCCACTGATCCCTCGGCCACGACTGCGCCTCCGCATAGCGCTCGAAGCGTTGAAAGTATCCATCCATATCATCTCGGTCCTCATCAAACGTGGGTAACTTCGGTGGTTTTGGCATCTTGGTTTTGGTCGTGGGGCCTCCTCCAGCTTTCAGGGGTTCCAACTTGCGTTCATGTTCAAGTTCTCGTGCTTTGGCTTCGGCCTCCATTTTGGCCAGATCTGCCCTTCTTGTCGCTTCTCGGTCATCCATTTCAGCTTGAAGCCTCATCTCCCCTCTCTTTTCAGCCCTCTCATCTCTGGCCAGCTGTTGCTGATCCTTAATGAACTCTCGTAAATCTCTTACATCAAGGCCAAGTGCTTTGCCCGCACGAGCGAAGTCATCTAACGTTGCCATGTGTGCGGCGTACTCAAACTAGGAACTTATACTTATTAACACAAAACTTGACTACTTAATCCCTACGACGTCAGACTTATCTCGCTTTGATATAGCTATTCCATCAACGCCTACATAGTTGTGTCATCATGACACACATATGCATGCATTAATGATATGACTTATAAGCTAGGTTTTGCTATGAATTTTTTTTCCTCTGAAATCTAAGTCTGCACCCGTTACTATTCACACGAACAATGACACACAATTCTGACACACTTTTTTTTCAAGCAACTGAGGACTGACACACACATACACATGCACGCAGACCGTTAAACCTTTCCTTTCTTTTTAAAAAAAAAGTCGCATATTACATTACAATCACATTTAACAAATACATTTCACATTTACATGTCATTTCACATTTACATTTCACAATACATTCGTTTATTTGAAAGAAGGCAAATAATTGCTGCAGGTTTTTCCTGTCGAGTCCTCCGGTGTATTTCAACAACTGAGTGTTCGTTTGTCCAAGAGCTCACGAGATATACTGTTCACACTTATGAGATACATGTAACATAACACGACGCGATTCTGTACCGGTGTAACATCTGTGGTTGTTTCCCATGTGTCAGTGTTTCCAAACAATAGGCAGCTAGAGAGGCCATGACTTTTCAATAGGGGGAAACACAGAAAAACTTGTCAATCTATCTTTTAGCGTTCCCAAACAATGAAGGGAAACACTCAAAAATAGAAACACTCAAAAACATTACACCGGTACTACAACAATAGTTAAGCGCTTTTCGATCTACGTTATGCGAATTCGTCTTCTGCAGATGTTTAACTTATATGATTTCATTCATCGACACGTGACTCGGGTACAACCGTATATCCTCTGCATGAACTGCACACTCTTCTCTGCATACGCTGCAGCACTGCCGTACTGCAGTCCTGGGAAGGTCGCCAATGTAAGGATCCAGGTCTCAAACTCAACCAACCAACTCGAGTATCTTTATCACAGCAGGTTTATTTCAAACTCGGAAAAACTGAAACACATAAAGTAAATGAATTACAATTAACCAAACATACAAATTACACAGGATATACATGTATACACGCTCACTACAATTACTAACTTTGGCATCTTCGCATTATACTACTTCAGAGGACGTATCAAAACCGGGGTATCAAACTTCAACCACACACCAAAACTCAATTTGTCTCTAAACCCAACATCAATAAAGTCTATCCACGAGCTAACCTTATCAAATAATCTAATTCATCAAATTCATCAAAGACTACATCAAAATATAACCTACCCCACAGCAAATACCAGTCAGTCCTCTCACCCTCACCAACCTCAAGCTTCAACTCACTCCAATCACCTTCCATACAAGCAAACCCTACACCAAACCTCCACCCAATTATATAACAACAAAGAAAGAGTAAACTCAAGGATTAAAACATGAATGTGTTTATTTACAAGTGAATTACGCATAACACACAATGAGTGGCCTCGGTAAGGATCAATGATTAAAACATGAATGGCGCGAGTTGTGGAAATTGCTACAGAAATGAATTTTGACATTTATATACATACACACCATTAGACTCACACCTGTTGTGTGAGTTACTACCTCCGTCAGGGCCGAATAAAGAGTTTCATAGCCTCGAGTTGTATAGCCTCGAGTTGAATAGCCTCGAGTTGTACAGCCTCGAGTTGTACAGCCTCGAGTTGTACAGGCTCGAGTTGTACAGGCTCGAGTTGTACAGGCTCGAGTTGTGTAGCCTCGAGTTGTGTAGCCTCGAGTTGTGTAGCCTCGAGTTGTGTAGCCTCGAGTTGTGTAGCCTCGAGTTGTGTAGCCTCGAGTTGTGTAGCCTCGAGTTGTGTAGCCTCGAGTTGTGTAGCCTCGAGTTGTGTAGCCTCGAGTTGTGTAGCCTCGAGTTGTGTAGCCTCGAGTTGTGTAGCCTCGAGTTGTGTAGCCTCGAGTTGTGTAGCCTCGAGTTGTGTAGCCTCGAGTTGTGTAGCCTCGAGTTGTGTAGCCTCGAGTTGTGTAGCCTCGAGTTGTGTAGCCTCGAGTTGTGTAGCCTCGAGTTGTGTAGCCTCGAGTTGTATAGCCTCGAGTTGTATAGCCTCGAGTTATATAGCCTCGAGTTATATAGCCTCGATCCGCTACGCTGTACATCGAGCCTAAAGGAATACAGCCCAAACGCATTTAAGCTTTAGCCATGATGAAAAACAGGAAAAACCCTCGGCGTAAAAATAGTTTGACGTCACAAGGCTAGCCAACCAATCAGGCCATTGTTTCGTCAACCAATCATTTTCGCAATAGGCACCTCGCACTTCGTCCCTTTTGGGGACGAATTATTGGTCTAACAGTTTCAAAGCTTCTACAGTGAAGTACGTTGGCTGGGAAAGGACATGGTGATTTTTTTTCTTCAATGACGATGTTTTATTTTTTATCTCAGGGGCCTGACTTACTATCTCAGCCGCAATGGCATCCATCTGGAACTCACCAGCCTCGTTTTCGTTAGTCAGGCGCCTGAAATAGTAAGTCAACTGCCTGAGTTAATAAGTCAGGCACCTAAGTTACTAAGTCAGGCGCCTGAGATTCACAAAAAAGGTGTCATTGAAGAAACAAAAATCGCCATGTCCTTTCCCAGCCACCGAAGAAATGTTTTATAGCTTTGATTAGTGTATTTATGACTACCGTAAAAATCATTTATGACTGGGTGTATTACATATAGTAGGCCCGTAAACATCAAAGTCCTTTGTTAAATGGGGTTAATGAGGTGTGACGCAAACACCCAGAGCGACCCTAGGTGTGCATACTAATTACTTCCTCCCCTTTGGACCATTTGCATGTCACACATGAGTGCATCTGGCTTGGGCCACTCCATGTTTAAACAGGGGGGACTTCGTATGTAATACTAGATAAAACACAATTGTAATTCAATTTCAAAGTTTCAAATTATTGGCTAGTAATTATGTTTTGCAATTGAATGACATTATTCCTGAACTGAAAGGGAAATTATTGATACAATCAATTTTGCAAATAGATCTGAGCATGGTGTACAATTCAAGAATTTCTTTAATGTAAACAACTGTTTTTTGGTATTGAATGTTTCGTCAAGTAAGATGATCGATGAGAAGACACAGTGAGGAGATAATTATGCTGGCTAAAATCTAACAACTTTATTCAAGACATGTGGAAAGTAAAACTACATCGACGACTTCCCAGTGGCCCGTGGCCCAACCGAAGACACCACGCAACATTGAACTTACATGTAAGTATTGGTCTGTATTATGCAAATAGATACTGTAAATATTTTGTAAATAACACAGTTCAGTACACCAAAAATATATTTAATTCACATGAGGCAATGCCATCAAAATAGGCCTATTTTCGTAAAAATCTACCCTGCTTAATTTAAACATGGAGTGCCCAAACCGAGATCCACTCGTGTGTGACATGCAAAGGGTCCAATGGGGAGGAAGTAATTAGTATTCACAACTAGGGTCACTCTGGGTATTTGCATCACACCTCATTAACCCCATTTAATTGAGGCCTTTGATCTTTAATTAATGGCCTACTTTGGGAAGACCTAGGTTTTTTTTCACAGTTCAGGATGGACATCCGATCTTTTGGAAAAGTCGGACAATGTCGGAGAAAAAGGAAAAAGGTCAGGAAAAAGTTAAAGAAACCGTTCATAACTCGGAAAAACCTCCCACTAGTGTATACGATTTTCTTTTCATATGCGGTCTCTGAAATGTTCTCGAAATATTTTTCTTTGGGAATGGTGTGCATTATAAAGCTGCGAGGTGAGGCCTACATATCATGTTGTGATTTTCTCAATATATCAGTTACACTAACATCAACACAAACACACATGTAACACAAACCAGTTCATATTCATAATTAGTGTAACATATCTGCGACAAATCTGTTACACTAACATCTAACACCAAGTTTATTCGGCTATGTGAACTCACCCACTGCTCACTATGGTTACCATAGCGCAAGCAGACGACAACAACAAAACGGGCAGATTCAATAGCGAATATTTCCTGTTCTGTGGCACTCGACGCGGATTCGCTGGTAGATATTTCTCTGATAACTTGAACACATATGTTGATAGGTTTATATCGATATAGGTGTCCTAATAATCAAGTAGAGAAATCCGTGTTTTTGTAGCCCTATGCCTAAAATACGGAAAACATTGCGCTTATTTCTACCATATGTGTCTAAATTGTGAAGATTATTACATGCGCTGTGTTGTGTAGTATGTACACCAGTATAGGCAGATGTGATAACAGGCATTTCGCTCGAAGTGTTTTTTAAAGTGTATTAAAATGCAATAATAGAAGGCCGACTATCCACTATGGTTACCGTAGTTTGCCATTTGGTAAAAGCTTTAAAAACTAAACCGTTTGTAAAAAAACATGAAATGTCACATATTCCGATGTATTCCGTCGAGGAAAAATTATTGGCCGGTGCACTTTTTACACAACATTGCGACACCTATACTAACTTGCAGAACTGAAATAATCAACGTATCACTTGAAACATGGTAAAACGTAGAAAAAATCAAACAAAGGGGCTGCCAAAATAATTCCTACATTTTACCATCAAAGCAAACAAAGACTTCAACGATTTCAAATTTGTACCATGTAATCCGTGCAGTGCTAATTGGAGGGCTCCAGTACATGTATACTGTATTGGGCTAACCGAAGGTACCCTGAAGAATTTGTGTTTTGTAATATTGCCCTTACGGCCCAATTCTCCCCCTTTTACGCAACCTCTACATCCGGGGTCCATTTGATTAGCATTCAAAATGGCTGCACCACTAGACCCTGAATACTCGTGTACGTCGTATCACTCGACACCGCTAGAATCTGGGGGTATCGTAGCATGTTTAACCTATGACCCGTCTATTTGGGCATTACGTGTCAGCACTGTTTCATCATGACCAAAACCGTTTGTAGCCGACCAAATAATTGCAAAATATTGAGCAATTATCTCAGGGCAAATACAGAATAGAAGCCTTATACTTAAATATAAAAATAAATTATCGAAAGGGATCTTGAAACACGCTTCTTCGCATCTATTTTGCTCGGAGTGCCCCCATGGCCCGTCTAAATGACGCAGTTTTCTGGTAGAGGCAATTAATTTTTTATATCAGCATTATTTTCATAATCCGTGTCCATCAAGTTCCATTATACCGTCAATCGATTTGTGATCGCATAAGGGTAAATGCTTATGTGGACTGACAATGCCGCCCTTTTCGCCGATTCAAAATACCATGAATATGCCAAGTGTCAAAACATTATTTACATCTTATTTGCATGTCAAGCGTTATTCGTTGACCAATCAATGTTTTAGCTCAACATGATAGCAGGGGTAGTGTAAGTGACCACAGGAGCGCGCAATGACCCCTCGGTAAACGAGGTTGCTTTTTACCAACCTCTGCATCCGGGGTGTACTTGATTAGCATTCAAAATGGCTGCAACACTAGACCCTGAATACTCGTGTACGTCATTTCCAATCGTATCGATCGTCACCACCAGAATCTAGCGGTGACCTATGACCCGGGCACTACGTGTCAACACTGTTTCTACATGACCAAAAACCGTTTACAGCCTACCAAATAATTGCAAAATTGACCAATTATCTCAGGATGTATACATAAGCCTTATGCTCAAATATAAAAATAAATTATCAAAAGTGATTTTGAAATAATAATGTTAACAGTGCTCGCGCGATTTGGATTTTTAACACGTGCTTCTTCGGTTCTATTTTGCTCGGAGTGCCCGCATGGCCAGACTAAATGACGCAATTTTCTTGCAGAGGCAATTAATTTTTTATATCAGCATTAGCTCATATATTATCCGTGTCCATGAAATTCTATCATTCCGTCAATTGATTTGTGATCGCATAATAGTAATGGTTATGTAGACTACGAAAGCCCAGAAGGCTCATTCGACAAAACTTACTTCGACAAAACTCACTTCAATAAAACTTGACTTCGACAAAACTCAACAAAGACTTCGACAAAGTTGATTTCGACAAAACTCATTTCGACAAAATTGACTTCGACAAAACTCACTTCGACAAAATCGACTAATCAAATCGTGTTTTACATACCTACCTATGTGTTTTACATAGGTAGGCCAGAGGTCGGTATTCAGGTCATAGCAGCTATCATGGCGGCCAAGGATTCATCCAACACGAGAGTATCAATCTCTGATGAGCAAAACTCGTTCGTATTTATTTTTTGCTTCATTCGTTGACCAATTAAATATGTTTTAGCTCAACATGATACCAGGGGCAAGTGCAAGTGACCATAGGAGCGCACAATGACCCCTGGGTTGGCCTTTTAAGGCCCTTTTTGGCAATTTTTCAGCGCCCTACACGGCGCCCTCCTAAAATAGGCCAATACAGTACACATGTACTACCATCTTAAAACATTAAAAGATAATTATTGAATGTATTCCTTCCTTGCAAGACCAATTATTCGCTGATTACTAACAGATTTCATGCACCCAAAGCCTTGCCACACAAGACATCCTATCCATAAATACAAGAATGACATCCAAGCCCCTTTAATAGCGCAATGCCCAATGACACAATGCAATCATTGACCCCATATAGGCCTAATTCATTTCTCGAACATTGCAGCATTAAACGCACTGCGCCATCTGAATGAGACCACTTTACACTTGACGCAAGGGCCCAACGCGCCGCGTAGCGGCAAAAAAGCGAAGCTGGCGAAACATTTATAACGGGTCACCGTCACTTATTATTGGACTTATAGCGCATTTACGGGGTTGCAACTATTTTGCTTTATAGTGTCACCAGGAAAGAAAAGCATGCGACCTAACGCCGATCTATTTGTATAAAGTGATAATTGGAAGGTATATAGTAGGAAATATCAATAAAATAATCATTCCATGTCGTCTTTTGAGGGCATTTTTGATTGTAAAAAATATATGTGTACGTCACCGTAGTCTCTGCAATGATAATTTTATCAGAGCAGTCTCGCGCAAGTAGAAGTTCTTTACCTATTAGTTCTTCACTTATTAGTCTCAACGTCTGGCGCAAAGCCAGACGTTTTCCATTACGATTTCACTACGATGTTTGACAAGAAGGAGCAGTGCGCGAGATATGCTAATGAGCAGACTTCCCTCGCTTGAGTTTCTGAAGAATGTTCCATATCGGGCTAAGCTCATCACTGCTGATTTATGACAGGCGTGCAACGGTAGGTATCTGCTCCCCAACTTCCACCCTTATACGGTACAATAAGTTACCATTTGATGGGAATGGGACAATGCCCTCACTGTGTATGGAGTCATAGGGATAAGAAGACATTATTCATTAGTGTTGGTACAAGTGATTTTGCCCAAAAAGCATGCGCATTCAAAAAACAAAATATGCAAGGTATCACACATGACCATGGCGACGTGCAGAAAGTGCACTGGCCAGTGCATACCTTATGGCTATGTACTAGTAAACATTGGCAGTTCATTTTACTCCGAGCTTTTCCTGAAACATATAGCCATGATGATTAGGCCTACCATGTACCATGACCAATAACAGCACTAGATCATGTCGATGTCAACAAGTTCACATGAACCGTATAATCCCGCATGGCGCTTGTGGGGCATGCGTCTAAACCAAAGCCCCCAAATCACTTGTTTTGGTCTATTTCACTTGTGTTTCCCCCCTCTCCCAGTCCATAATACATTTACAGTTTACAATCCCCGATCATGGCCCAACAAAAGGTCATCGGTTGACTAAAGGAACACAACTGTTCAATGGATTTATAGTTGAATGCGATCAAACTACGTCTTTTCAATCGTGGATTGTAAATTTAACCCCATGGGCCTAGGGAAGGCCCTATAACAATACTTTCGACACAGTTATTATCTCCGCTGCCTCCACCATCCACCATGTTACACACAGTGCTCACTGCTGATTCTAAAATGCGCCACCTAGTCAAAACAGGACATATGTTCTTCTAGGAATAGATCTCTTTCCAATATTTCGTCATTCCACTATCGTCATCACCTCATCATACTTTCATTGACATTACAGGCACACATCCACAGAGCACTCTTCAAATCATCTACACAGTGGTTATCCAACTAGGATTATAAAGGTAATTTCTTAGCCCCGCACAGTGGGTTTCAGTCTTGATAAAGGGGCACTATTGCTAGCAGCTAGGTAGGCAAGATAAAGTTAGCCGAAGTAGCCGATAGGGGTCTCTCACCCCTCAAAGTCTGTCACAACTATTCAAGTTTGTACAAGGAATACATGCAGCGCTGACTCTAACAAGACCCAATGGGAATGTCGCACAGTCATCTGTCAAAAACAAGACCTATGTTGTAGTATGATCTCTTGCCAATATTTAATAATTGCACTATCGTCATCACCTCATCATACTTCATTGACATTACAGGCACAAATTGACATAGACCTGACCACTGTTGCAATCAACGACACAGTCGCTATCCAAGTAGCATTATAGAGGTAATTATCATTATCATACCTCATTAGCATGTGAACCAATCGCGTCGCGTCCTTTGCGATCACGGCAAAGCCTCATGGAATAATGTCTTTCACCGTTGAATAATTTTTCATATTCCATGCCTACAACTTCAATTTCTTCATATTCCATGGCTAGAAGTTCAATACTAATATAATATCCAAGATAAAGTTACAAGAAGTAGTCAATAGGGGTCTCTCACCTCTCACTGTATGTCCATACTATTCACGCTTGTACGAGGAATACATTCAATGCTGAATCTAACAACACCCAGTGCCCTTACTCTGTATATTAGTCACTGGAAGATGGCCCATTTCACTCCTTGCTTCTACTTCACCTATAGTCTCATTGCAAACGCCTCACTTCTATGATATCACATTCACTTTCAGCTGTCATGCAACGCAACAACTGTGCTATCTGCCATCGCACATCAACGAAGAAGTGCAGCCGCCCACATTCCACCTCACGTCTGTCCGACCAGCTGCAATCCTCGAGGACGCCCCACTGTACCACAATTTCACTACGATGTTTGACAAGAAGGAGCAGTGCGCGAGATAGGCTAATGAGCAGACTTCCCTCGCTTGAGTTTCAGAAGAATGTTCCATATCGCGCTAAGCTGACCACTGCTGACCATGACAGGCGTGCATTGGACTGGTACAGGTTGGAACTGAACATTGAATATGCTGGTGGTGACGCTTTCTGATGAGAAGTTGGTCGTGACTGATGCAGTATCCTTGGACTTGTCCACACCATCGTTCAATCATTGCTCTCTGAGCTGCCTTGATTCTGTACTTACCCAAATACTAAGACCAAATGCCTGTTGACTGTGCTTTAAGAGAGACTGGCGCCATGCCTAGAGATATGACTGACCCCTATTGGCAAATTTGTATGACTTTATCTTGCCTACCTAGCTGCTGCCTATAGTCTCCCTTTAACTGCGGAACACTTCAAAGTCGATAAAATGCCATGTTCCACCTTTTAATGTGTTCAGACCGCCATTTTCAAAATAATCAAGTCAGGACACTGCCTTCTGGTCTCATAATAAATTTTGCTTTCCTCAATAATAACATTTCTTCTTCTTCAATGCTTTCATCATTCCAAACTTCTCCTCCTCTGACTTTTACAGGGGTACAGTCATGGCAATCAAAACCCAAATACTGAGACCAAATGCCTGTTGACTGTGCTTTAAGAGAGACTGGCGCCATGCCTAGTCTCTCTTAAAGCACAGTCAACAGACACCAACCCCCTCAGACTCAGAAACCACAAACGCCCAACCCTTCCTGCTACCTTAATACTTCTGGATTGATTTTACAGGCTCATTCATTATGTGCTCATTCACAGTGTGGGGATTCGGACAGTGTCAGCAAATCACTGTCCGCTATTATACCAAAGCGGCTATAGCAGACGATAGCAAATAAATTGAAATCATAGGCAGATTCAACCGCGATTATTTCCTGTGCTATGGCACTCGCGTAGATTTGCTGGTTGGTATTTCTAGACGCAAGGGCCCAAAGCGCCGCGTAGCGGCAAAAAAGCGTAGCTGGCGAAACATTTATAACGGGTCACCGTCACTTATTATTGGACTTATAGCGCATTTACGGGGTTGCAACTATTTTGCTTTATAGTGTCACCAGGAAAGAAAAGCATGCGACCTGACGCCGATCTATTGGTATAAAGTGATAATTGGAAGGTATATAGTAGGAAATATCAATAAAATAATCATTCCATGTCGTCTTTTGATGGCATTTTTGATTGTAAAAAATATATGTGTACGTCACCGGAGTCTCTGCAATGATAATTTTATCACAGCAGTCTCGCGCAAGTAGAAGTTCTTTACCTATTAGTTCTTCACTTGTTAGTCTCAATGTCTGGCGCAAAGCCAGACGTTTTCCATTACGATTTCACTACGATGTTTGACAAGAAGGAGCAGTGCGCGAGATATGCTAATGAGCAGACTTCCCTCGCTTGAGTTTCGGAAGAATGTTCCATATCGCGCTAAGCTGACCACTGCTGACCATGACAGGCGTGCATTGGACTGGTACAGGTTGGAACTGAACATTGAATATGCTGGTGGTGACGCTTTCTGATGAGAAGTTGGTCGTGACTGATGCAGTATCCTTGGACTTGTCCACAGCATCGTCCAATCATTGCTCTCTGAGCTGGCTTGATTCTGTACTTACCCAAATACTGAGACCAAATGCCTGTTGACTGTGCTTTAAGAGAGACTGGCGCCATGCCTAGTCTCTCTTAAAGCACAGTCAACAGACACCAACCCCCTCAGACTCAGAAACCACAAACGCCCAACCCTTCCTGCTACCTTTATACTTCTGGATAAGGCTGTCCTAAATAAGCAGTGAAATCAGTGTTTTTGTAGCCCTACGCCCAATTAAGGGTACCAATTGCGCTTATATCTATCATATCTGCCAAAGTTGTGATTATCATTGCACGTGTTGTGTTGTGTAACGCAAGAATAGGAAGATGTGATAACAAGCACTTGCCTCTAAATGTTTCATAACATGGCTTAAAATGCAGTTACAGCTGGCATACTGTCCGCTATGGTTACATGAAGACACTGTCATGACTGTCCGCTATGTTTATATTGTAATCATAGTGGACAGTCACACAGATGCACAGATGCATAGCGGACAGTCTGCGATATATTTTTGCATTTTTAGTCACTTCATAGAATACTTTGAGCCAAACGCTTGTAATCACATCTTTCTATTCTGGTGTACATGCTTCACACAATGCCCGTACAACAATCTCCACAACTTAGGCAATTATGGTAGAAATAAGCCCAAATTGAGCCATTAATTTGGCATACAGCTACAAAAACACTGATTAATCTACTTATTCAGGACAACTTCATCAATATAAAGATATTAACAGGTGTGTTTAAGGTATCATCAAGATATACCAACTAGTAAATCCACGCCATAGAACAGGAAATATTCGCGGTTGAATCTGCCTGTGCTTTCAATTTATTTGCTGTCGTCTGCTAGCCATACCGGACATTGATTTGCTGACACTGTCTGAATCCCCACACTGATTCAGAAGGCGGGGATAATACACTATGACAGTAAAGCTATACCCGGTTGATTAAATTTTATGTTATCCACGTTTTTGAGTTCTGCTGGAAACTAGAGTTACTTCTTATACTTTTAGTGAAAAGAAATTCTCGTTTAATGTTCTTGATGTTGTATAGAAATAATCAAAATTTTGATATTTCATTATTCTTCGAAATTTTACGATTTTTCAATGTACATGTAATTGAATACTAGAGGGGGTTATGTGAACACATAAAAAGTCAAATCAAAATATCACCTGTAGAGGCAGAAACATCTCAAAACTAGTATGATGGGCAGAGACATGTATTCATCCACTGGCGGAAGTGTGACACATAGTCCGTGCTGAACTGTGAAGCTGTGGTAAATACATGACTGTGATGGGTGAAAGTGGATTTATTCTTCAATCTTTGGTGGATTCTTAATCGACAGAGCCAGGCCATAACAAGGATATACTTTTTGATAATTAATCTAAGGAAATATTGTGTCAGTGGCCAGTTTAGAACTTGTATTCTAATAGGCCCATATCAGTCCGCGAGTGACGATTTGATGGCAATCCTGTACACAAATCAATTTTTCTCAGGCAATCGGTATTGCAATGTTTTGAATTTTTACTATTATTTTGATAAAAGCCTCTTCATAACACATATTAAATTTGGTAGGAATTAAATCACCCTTGGTGTAATTTTTTCACCGACCTATGTTCATTAAAATGTACACAGAATGTACACGCTGGCTAATAGAGGTCTCTGGCCTGATTACGATGATATTCTAATTCGCTTAAGATTTCAAGATTTCAAGATTCCAAAATGTGATAATGCTCAAGTTTATGGAATATGTCATGGGGGAATGGACAGAACATAGTTGCATTTTGAAAAATCTTGCAAAATATCAAATGATAATGAAATGTCCTTGGGACATTGTGCTCACCTGGTGTTGATTTTTTCTTAGACGCAAGGGCCCAAAGTGCCGCGTAGCGGCAAAAAAGCGAAGCTGGCGAAACATTTATAACGGGTCACTGTCACTTATTATTGGACTTATAGCGCATTTACGGGGTTGCAACTATTTTGCTTTATAGTGTCACCAGGAAAGAAAAGCATGCGACCCAACGCCGATCTATTTGTATAAAGTGATAATTGGAAGGTATATAGTTGGAAATATCAATAAATAATCATTCCATGTCGTCTTTTGATGGCATTTTTGATTGTAAAAAATATATGTGTACGTCACCGGAGTCTCTGCAATGATAATTTTATCACAGCAGTCTCACGCAAGTAGAAGTTCTTTACCTATTAGTTCTTCACTTATTAGTCTCAATGTCTGGCGCAAAGCCAGACGTTTTCCATTACGATTTCACTACGATCTTTGACAAGAAGGAGCAGTGCGCGAGATATGCTAATGAGCAGACTTCCCTCGCTTGAGTTTCGGAAGAATGTTCCATATCGCGCTAAGCTGACCACTGCTGACCATGACAGGCGTGCATTGGACTGGTACAGTTTGGAACTGAACATTGAATATTATGCTGGTGGTGACACTTTCTGATGAGAAGTTGGTCGTGACTGATGCAGTATCCTTGGACTTGTCCACAGCATCGTTCAATCATTGCTCTCTGAGCTGCCTTGATTCTGTACTTGCCCAAATACTGAGGCCAAATGCCTGTTGACTGTGCTTTAAGAGAGACTGGCGCCATGCCTAGTCTCTCTTAAAGCACAGTCAACAGACACCAACCCCCTCAGACTCAGAAACCACAAACGCCCAACCCTTCCTGCTACCTTAATACTTCTGGATATTATGACAGATTTGTAGTTTGGTAGTTGACATGAACTAATTGGTGTGGATGAAGGCTGTCAGTATTGTGGGTTTTCTAAGATATAGTTGCAGAGAGAGTGTGATGCCTGCAGCTGATTGCATGAGTGAAACTGGACATACGCCATAACAGCGATTGGCACTATGATGATGATACCACCAACAGTTGAGGAGTCTGGTATTTGAATGGTTGAGAGGATATAGTGATGAAATGAATAGGGGCAATGTATGCAATTTGAACACTCTCTCCTTAAGGACTGGGAGTGATAATGAGATATATGTAACGGGATGTAGTTGAATAAGGTCTACCTACAATAATGATAGGATTAGTCATCTTAGTTGGCTTTCTAAATAATCATATAATAGTGTCGTAAGCCCGTGGTCACATCCAATTAGAGGGCTTTTAAGAAAGGCCTAAACTGAGTTGGGTCCATGATTGGGAAGTTTTTGTCACCTACCACCTTGCCTAGTAAAGATTGAAGTGAAAGCATTATTTGTTTTTGCCAAATAGTTTATTCTTACATCTCAGGGGTCAAGGAGTTAGTATGGTTAGCATGAGGAGTAAAAATGGAGATATGAAATGTGTGACATCAGATTTGAAATAAAGGAAATAGTATAGTTCTGTAAAGATCTTTCTGGGCTAGGCATTTGAATTGATTTCCTTCATGTCTCACCAGCAGAGTACTATGTCAGCTACAGTTCTCACTTCACATGGATGCATGTGACCCTTAAGCACAAGTGGCTGTGTGAAGTGAGAACTATTGCTGACATAGTTCTGCATGAGCCATTACTGGTGAGATATAGAGGAAATCAGTGCAAACACTGGGCCCTGAAACTTCTTTGCAGAACTGTACTGCTATAGCTGTATTGTTCTGATTGGGTGAAAGTCCAACAAATCCTTGAGACTGGATGTCCTTGTCTGATTAGTCTTTTACTAACTGCATCGTTTCAATCTTTCCTGATCTTGCAGTTATTGTGTATTTCTGATCCAGCAAGGGGATTTCCGTGTAGCGGAATTCTTTCATGCCTTCATCTTCTTGATCTATGACCCAGACTGTTGCATTTTCCTCATTAAAATTGCAACAATGGTGACCACCGTATTTTCTTCTTGAATCTGCAATGAGAGATGTCATTTTGTACCCTTTGTTGTTTTGGAGTGCACTGTTATGTGTATTAGAGTATGAATGATGTTAGGAGGAGTATAATTGTGCTGCATGGCAAGGGTCTACAGTATTGACAATATCCTGCTAGGGAAATGGATAGGCACCATGTTTACCTGTCTGTCATGCTTTCTTGCAGACCTACCTCAATGGTTGTGACTCTTGTTGACCTGGTTGTTTTTTCCTTGTGGAATTCTGTCACAACAACATTATGGACGATGATGTAATCGCACACTGTTAATGGCGTCGCAATGAAATAATTTGGGAAATAGTCTTTATTGACAGCATTTGACAAAATAGTAAAAAAATGTAATAGGAAGTCAACCTACATGATAATGCACTGCAGAACCACATGATATGGCAAAATAGGCATTCATTCTTGAGTCATCCTGGAACAAGGGAGAATGGGAAATCTGGCCATTCTAACAGAGGGGGTATATTCCTGGCACTGGTTTGATATTGTTTATAGCAGGCATGCAGGCTACTTGCCTACTGTTGAAATATTGTATAATTTAGCTATATAGTCTACAAATAGAGAGGAGCAAATAGACAGATAGGAATCACACTGACTTGGTCATTTTGGCTGTTCTACCAGAGGGGGTTCATTCCTGGCACTGCTTTGATATTGTTCTAAGTAGGCATGCAGGCTATTTACAAACTTACTGTTGAAATATTGCCTAATTTAGCTATAGTCTTGAAATAGAGAGGAGCAAATACACAGAGAGGAATCACATTGACTTGGTCAAGTCATGTGTAACCTTGGGCAACACAATTTCCTATTAATAATGTCTTCATAGGATTTTACAAACTTGACCTACTTATCACTGAAAAGTTGGTCACATTGACCTACTTTTTTGGTCAACATGTAGAGATGCTCAATAAGTGTCTACATACCAAATTTAAAGAGTCTACAACAAGTGATTACGAAACGTGCCATCTGCGGTGAAATTATAGAGTTTGACCTCTATAACCTTGAAAAGTAGGTCAAATCAAAAGCCCGGGTATTGAGTCATGAAGTCTCTTCAGAGGTATCCACAGAAAAAAATTCAAGATCCTAGCTATCAGCATTCATGAGATATTGACAAAATAAGGTTTTCAAAGATGGCCGTCTGGAGCCCAGAAAGTAGGTCAAATTGCAATGATTTTCGGTATGTCAGGTCATGCTGTCATAAGACATCCACACACCAAGGTTCAACCTCCTAGCCTCAATGGTGAGCAAACGTGCCACCATTGTTGACGGACGCCGGACGGCCCGACAGACGGACGGACGGCCGGGCGGACGGCCCGACGACGGACGACGGACAAGACGTGACGACATAAGCTCACCCAGGTGAGCTAAAAATATCAATTCTTTTTTGATATTTGATATATCACAAAATCAATCAAGCATATCTCTGAATATCCCTTTCACTTCTCATCACACGATAACTTAACCAGCTCCTGAATACATTTTGCCTCTGAATCCAAGGTAGAATTGACCGAATTAGTTGCCAAATAGTGACTTAGAGGTACCCCAGTGTACGCTTAGTAGTCAAGATAGTTGCCAACTAGGCTTGCAAGCTTTTATGAATAATTATGGGCCCAGGGGCCAATTCCATAAAACCATTCTAAGCCTAGTTGGTTGCTAACTTCCTTTCTATCTCTAGTTCCTTGCTAAATCTATTCCATAAAACCATTCTAAAGTTGGAAAGGTTCCTAGTTGCTTGCTAAACTTATAGTAGCTCTGGGGTACTTCTAAATCCTTAGCACCATTCTAAGTCATTTCAACTCTGGACTTCATGGAGTAAGGATGGCAAGGCGGATACTTGAACTTGCTTAATTGCGTCGAGCTATGCGGAGAGAACGCGTTTTCCGTGACCGCCGGAATCCAATTGACATATTTGATGATGCGGAACTTTTAAAAAGATATCGGTTCTCAAGGGAGGGGATAATGAGAATCACTGATATTGTTGCCAATGACATTGAACATCCAACAAGGAGGAATTGTGCCCTACTCCCATCTCAGCAGGTTTTGATAGCCCTGCAATACTATGCAACTGGCACGTTCCAATATGTTGTTGGAGATCCTTTGCAAGTGTCACAGCAAACTGCTTGGCGTGCTATTCATCATGTGACAAATTCTCTCGCAGCGAAAATTGGCGATTATGTGAAATTCCCCAATGGACAAAATGTGGCCAATATCAAGGATGGTTTTTATAGGTTGAGAAATATACAATTTCCAGGAGTGATAGGCTGCGTAGATGGGACTCACGTTTGGATTAGCACTCCACACGAAAGTGAAGTAGACTATGTGAATAGAAAAGGATACCATTCTGTCAATGTACGAGTCATATGTGACCACAAGGGGAAATTCATAAACATTGTGGCACGATGGCCTGGAGGTTGACATGATAGTAGGATACTGAGATCAAGTCATGTATGGGATCTAATGGAGAGTGGTGAAATTGATGCTTTCATCCTTGGTGATAGTGGATATCCATGCCGAAGCTGGCTCATGACACCACTTCTAAATCCACACACTGCTCCTGAGCGACGTTACAACTCCGCTCATAAGCGGACTAGGGTTTTGGTTGAGCAAACTATTGGCAGATGGAAACGAAGATTTCTTCTATTACATCTTGAAAGTCGGATGAGAAATCCAGAGGATAATTGCAAAGTGATAGCAGCAACAGATGTGCTGCACAATATCGCAGATGACAGAAATGAGCAAGAGGTGGCTGATATTGAGCCTGGGCAACCACAGCCCGATCTGGAGGAATATACTGGACTATTAAATGGACACCGAGCACGGGCCTTATTGATACAAAATCGATTCTGACTTTATTCTGACATTCTTTATTACATGTATGAGGATCATTATGAGGATACCCTAGTGTTTATTTGTCGATTACAATGCCCTAGAGTTCAGTGTGAGCCATCAATGTAGAGTGTTATATTCCCTCTCAGAGGGAGACTGTATATCTACTATTTCCAGCTGACATTTCAGAAATTAAATGCCTAGCGAAATGGTATTTAAAATAACTGTACAGGGTGGCCCAGAAAACGTTTCCCTGAGTTTCATGATTTGGAAAAACGGAGTATTGTACAGACTACATGCAATTTGTACAATATCCCGTTTCCAAATCATGGGACATAGGAAAACGTTTTTTTGGGCCACCCTGCCTGTAAAGCAGCTAGCTCTTGACGCTGTGTACGGTTCATAGGTTGAAGTATACAGGGTGGTCAGTGTCCATTTCAGGAGTTGTTACTACACTTAATTTCTGCTCCAAAAGTTGAGTCTCTAATTTAAGTTTCTTTTGTTCTAATTTGAGGTTTTCTTGTTTTAGAAGTGCATTTGCCTTCTCAACATCTACCAAATCATCAAAGGATGCATATTTCTTTGGAATCTTGCGTGCAGGAATTTCAGCACTGTTTGATGACCCAGTACCATCGTTAGCTGCTACTTTATTCACATTAGATTGGCCACCATCATCAGACTCTGAAAATAAGATGCATTTTAAGTGAAAGTGACAAACATTTCAGTCACTTTGAAGTGTTTCAGTATTTATTAATGTCACTTTTTAATATTTCAAATGTATAATTTAATACGACCAGTATGTAGGCTGAAAGAGCAAGGTGGCAAACATGTATATATAAGCTAGATGTATGTGACTTGACAATGTTTATTTAGTTACTTTAAACTATTGTACTTCAACTTTTTGGCTGGTTATCTTGAGTTTAAAAATCTGTTAAGGTGATTTTTTTCCATTCCGTAAAATTGCCCAAGTGCATTTTCAGGGGTTGTGAAAATTCTGTGACTTTCTTTCATAAAATTTCATGGGCTTCAATTAACATGTCAAATCCATTCCACGAGTGAGCCATACAATATTGAAAGAAATCACTTTACCTGCATCAGATGATAAATGATCCTGGGAAGCAGACGCAGTAGCAGGAGTTTCCACTCCCTGGAGCCCCTTGAAGCCAGAGGTGTCTTCGCATAGATCCAAGATTTTCTGCTGTGCCGGGGTTGGGTCTGCTGTGGGCTTTCCGCCTCCAGTTTTGTTGCGCGTTTATTTTGTTCCAGCAGCTCTTCACGTGAATCCATCTTCAGTTTTGACAGCTTCAGTTTGAGCTTGTCCATAGACCTTTCAACATGAGGGAATCGAGCTTTATGTTTTGAACTGATAGCCTCCCATGCCTTCTTCTTCCTGGAATTAGTATTGACATCCTTTTGCGGAGAGTCAAGAATAACCTTATATTCTTCATCTGTTCATAGCGCTCGGCAAGGAAAAGACTTTCCTGAGACGAGTAATTCGGCTGCCGGCTTCCCTTTTTTGTGTTGCAACACTTTCCGACATTTCTGAAGCATGTGTTTATACAAGACCTATATAGAATAGACAGGAATGCCTTGCCCAGTAGGCCTACAACCCACAACATGTCCTGAATTAAACTCTTTCCCTATTGTGGAATGAAATTGGGCATGTGGTTTTGTGGTTTCGTAAGGAACACACCATTCCAATCAATTCCTAGCAAGCAACTCGTAAGAATGGTTCATAGAATGGTTTTATGGAATACGATTTAGTTGTTTGCTAACAAGCAAATTGTGAATTTACTACGTCAAGATTAGTGGACCCCAGAAGGGAACTAGGGCTGGAAAAAAGGCAAGTTTACAATAACAAGTGAAGCAAAGACCTAACGGACAATGAGCACACCTTTTAGCCTTGTTGTGCGTAGTGGTTATTGTACAATGATCAGGCTTGTCTGTTTCAATTTTTTTCATGGTTCCTACTAGGACATCAACACTCTCCTGTATGACTAGATCATGAAGAAACCATGCCTAAGTTAGAGAAAATACGTGAACATTGGGTAGTTGCCTTCTTTTATACCCCGTTGTGGTTCTTAAATGCATATTATAAAAAAAATCAATAAAATAAAACCTGGTGTCAGTCAATGATCATGCCACAAAACCAGTGAATTGATTTATTTTGTGCTCCATCATAGATGTCTTTAAAGGTACATAAGTCGGCATCATAAAGAAAACTATTCACATGAATTAAGAATAGTATGTAACAAAAGAACTTAACCTGTGGGTTATGTGGGGGTCCTTACCCACATGCCAATGATTGTCCAGCTAAGGGTAAGACGCTTCAGAACTGGGGTATTATAAATCACTAGCATTGTACCCGCGGCGCAGGCAGGTTCAAATGGGCTATACCTTGAATAGATTGAATTATTATTATTATTTTATTTTTTTATTATTATAAAACATTTGCAATGAAAATCTAATGCAATATCAAGGGAGCCATATCGAAGAGGCAAATTAAACCAACCATTTGTCCACAGACTCGGACCTAGCTGTGAGCTGTGGGGTGCTGTATGCGTGCATATAAAAGTATATCAGTTGGTCCGATAGAGATGATGATGCAATGCCTCGTTCCTTAGTCAGCAATATGCGCCTTGCGGAGAAGAAGGAGTACCCAGATAGGCCTTCACATGTCGGCCTCCAAATGGCTCGAACCAATTGCACTATCACTACTATAACTTTAAAATGCGTGCTCCTCCTACATGTAGCCAGGTCTCGGGCAAGGCTCTTACTCGACAGGCAAGCTAGAAGTTCAGCACCGTGAGCAGCTCCTTGATAAGGCCATTTCAGGTTCAGCTCGCCTCTTCAGATCAAGTATTGAAAGCTGTGGTGAGCACATAAACAGACCATGGTAACCTTCATTTGAAAATCCCCTCATAATCAAGGGCTAGCTCTGGCTAACACAGCACCCATAAACAATAGACCACCAATTTGACCCCAGCTCCTTACTGCGGGAAAACCCAAGTCCAGCAACCGAAAGTACCAAAAATACATTTTTGTTTACATTTGAACTGCACACATACGTTTGTTTACAATTTCTTTCCCCAGCGAAATCTCGAACATCAGGTGACCTGCAATCGTGAATTGAAAATAACATTAACCTTAGTTCAGCAGGTCAACAGGTACAGGCTGTTCCAATCATCCCCATACAGCCAGCTGTTCAACAGGTAATTTTAGCCACCCCACAGGGAGTGCAGGTAATTGATTAATCCCCTGCATAACTAAACAGCAATGGAGATGTGAGGAGAAATCCTTATAGAAATCAGATTGATTACATACTTATCCGTAACAAATACAAAAAAACTGGTAACAAACTCTAGATCTTTCAACGGGATTAATACAAGCACAGATCATCGACTCGTAATGACAACCATGAGCCTGAACTGGTACAAAGTCCAACATGAAGCGCCCGAAAAAAGAGCCCAATATGAAGTCCAACAACTCAAAACGAAAAGTAGTCAGTACAAGAAACTAGTGGAGGAGAAAATTGAGAATGAAACACAACCATCATCAGTGCAGAAAAAATCGAACAATATCAGAATAGCATGCCTAGATACCGCACAAAAGATCGCTCCCAAGCAGAAACAGAAGAAGAGTACCAATGACACAATCCAAGAGATGTCAAAGGAACAGAAAAAGATCAGAATCGATATAGACGCCACCAAAGATAAAAGCAGAAGACAAGAACTCCGCAAAGAAAGAAATAAACTTCTTCGAGATATTCGCAAACAACTAGCAAAAGAAGAACTTGCACATATTGAAGAACTAACCGAAGAAATAGAGAACAGCAAAGACGACTCCACCCGAATGTTCAAGGCAGTCCGTGCTCTGAAATCTACCAAACCCAAGAAACAACTAATTGTCGAAGGTGAAAAAGGAATAGCAACTAGTGAGCAACAACAAGTAGAACTCGTGTCACAGCACTTCCAAAAGATCTTTCATCAAGACGACCAAGAAGAAATACAGTACATCCAACCACAAGAGATGAGACATCCTTTTACTGCTAAAGAAGTCCAACAAGCTGCTAAGACCCTTGGTAACAACAAAAGTGCGGGATGTGATGATCTGAAAGCCGAACTCATCAAACACAGTCCTACCATAGTCTTTCAAGAAATAGCTGACATCCTAAACCACATGGCAAAGACAGGCGAACACCCAACGGAGATAAAACAAGGAATCCTAGTCCCTCTTCCAAAGCCAAGAAAGAAACAAGGACCAGCGCAGAACTTAAGACCCATAATTCTACTCTCGATACTACGTAAAATCCTGGCCATAATCATGATAAGACGAACTGCAGCAAAACTCAATGATGCCATCCCTATTACCCAAGCAGCATACAGATCCGGACGCAGCACCACAGAACATGTTTTCACTCTAAACTAAAACTCCTAGCAGAAAAAGCAATAACATCTACAGATTACGAAATTCACATCCTACTCCTAGACATGAGTAAAGCCTTCGATACAGTGAGACGAGCAGATCTAATCAAAGACCTAGGAGAAGTACTAGAAGAAGACGAACTCCATATGTTTGATCTACTCCTACGAGATGTCCAAATAAAAGTCAGATGCGGGAAAACTTTCGGAGAAAATTTCAAAACCAATATAGGAACACCCCAAGGAGACTGCGCCAGTGCCACTCTCTTCACACTGTATTTAGCAAAATCCATCCAAGAAGCCAGACCACCGAACCCTCAACACCTCCTTGATCACAACTATCACAGAGCTAATCCACAGCCAGTGATTACCCCTCCACATCTCCAAGACCATAACTATCACCAACCAAACCCAGCCAAAAAACTCAACATTGATCAACAGTATGCAGACGATATAGGATGGGCCACAACAAGTAAAGGAATCAGAAGCTACGTCAAAGAAAACATCCCACCAAAAATAAAGAAAAGAAACCTCCATGTCAACCTAGAGAAAACAGAAGAATTTACCATCAGCCGAACAGGAGACGAGGAATGGAAAAAAAGGCAAATACCTGGGAAGCCACCTTGACACGGAGAAGGATATAAAGAGAAGAAAAGGCCTAGCCATGGACGCCTTCAACACCCTATCCAAATACTTCACCAACCCAAGAGCCACAACCAGAATCAAAATGAACATCTTCAGAACTTTCGTCACCAGCATTTTTCTTTACAACAGTGAACTCTGGACCCTCACGAAACTACTGGGAAACAAAATCGACACCTTCCAAAGAACCCTCCTGAGAAGAATAATTAATGTCAAAAGAGCAGACAGAATCTCAAACCAAGAACTGTGCCAAACAACCAAAACCCACTCATGGAGCCAAGATGTAAAAAGGAGAAGACTGAACTGGCTTGGACACCACCTAAGACTACCAGAGGGAACACCAGCAAAACAAGCCATAGATGAATTCCGAAAGCCGACAAGAAGACCCAGAGGCAAACCAAGAACCACGTGGATGAGCCAAATAAAAACAGACCTCGCTACTATCAGCATAAAACTTTGATATAGATCACGTGACCGAACTGGCAAATGATAGGGCAGCATGGAGATGCCTTGTGACGCGCGCAATGTCAGCCAATGACGGAAAGCGTATTTGATGATAACTAAACAGCAATGACTTGGCTTCTGTGAGTGGTAAGGAGAATTGACAGTGTCCGATTAAAAATCCCTCATTACTGCTCCGCTGAAGTAAATTTCCGAAAATAAACATAACGTTGCATCAGGATAACATATCACCTGCAAACGTGCAAAATTTCGAGACGAAACACTACCCTCAAATGGCACTTTATCGAGCCGCCTTATTGTATTATGATATAGATTTCGAAAAAGTCTGCCGCAAACCAAAGCAGACAAATTTAACTTAAAGCTTAACTGCATGCCCAAAACCAGAGCGTCAATAGTAAGAAACTCAAACGATCGAAAGGACCTTCTGAATATGGCCTGAAACATGATAGACCTCCAATGCTTCGATGCGCTTGATTTCACAAACCAGCAAGCCACAGGACGATGCGGACAGTCTCGGAGAATTATGGAAGAGAAAAAAATCAAAATCTTCTCGAGGGATTCGAACCCGGGAACTCGGGCTCAGAATGCGAACGCTCTAACCGTCTGAGCCTGGGGGCTTTCTTATGAACTGCTGCCAGCAAATATATCTTATATGACTGGCGATAATGCTTTATTTTTGAGAGATGAACCCAAAATTTTCTCAAGTACATGTACTAGAAGAAGATACCAAGACAAAGGTGAACATTGCTAAGAAAAAACGTAGACTCCGCATACATAATCACGCACAGCAAAGAAAAAATGACTTTCTTCCTGCAGTTGCCCACTGGAAGCCGCTCAAAAATGTTGAACAAAGATTACACACAAATGTTTGCACATTCTATAAAGGCGTATAAAACGACAGGCATTTCAAGCAGCCAAGTTGCCTTGAGGATAAGAGTGTTGGCAAATAAAACCGGAGGTCTCGAGTTCGAGTCCCGATGAGAGGACCATTTTATTTTTTTCCTTCCAGAATTCTCTGCGAAGGTCCGCATCGTCCCACGGCTTGCTGGTTTGTGAAATCAAGCGCATCGAAGCATTGGAGGTCTATCGTGTTTCAGGCCGTATTCAGAAGGGCCTTTCGGTCGTTTGAATTTCTTACTATTGCCGCATGGGGTGCTCTGGTTTTGTGCATGCAGCTTTAGTGTTTTTGTGAACAGAACATAAAGGTCTACATTTAGATCAATGTGACTGTTCTATTTGATTAAGTCAAATAGCCTACATTTAAAGTCTACGTTTCAACTTGGAGTGTAAATTCACATTTTGCTAAATCTATGAACCCTACACCCTAAAGCCTACATTCGAATTTGATTCATAACCTTCAAAGTAGGCAGCCCTACGCTTAACACAACATCGATTTTCAATGCAATCAATACATGCACCAAGAAGCCTACACTGAAGCCTACACTGAAATTTTTGAATCTTTAACTAGATGTTGTGAACACTACATAAAAGTCTACATTTAGATTTATATAATTACACTTTAATACAGCAAAATATACTACATTCAAAGTCTACGTTTTATCTTGAGACATATATTTAATTTTTGCTAAATCTATGAACCCTACACCCTAAAGCCTACATTCGAATTTGGATCGTAACCTTAAATCAGGCAACCCTACGCTTAACACAACATCGATTTTCAAATGCAAAAAAAACATGCACCAAGAAGCCTACACTGAAGCCTACACTGAACTGTTTGAATCTTTAACTAAATGTTGTGAACACTACATAAAAGTCTACATTTAGATTTATATAATTATACGTTGTTAAAGTCAAATATCCTTCATTCAAAGTCTACGTTTTATCTTGAAATACCTGTTCAATTTTTGCTAAATCTATGAAGCTTACACGCTAAAGCCTACATTCGAATTTGATTCATAACTAACCCTGCGCTTAAAGGGCCATATGGTACTGGTGACTAGTGGACAATCTGGAGGTTGTTCTATAAACACAGCATGTGGTATCTAACCTGACCTGATTGGCCATTCACAGCTGATGAGTATCTGTCATGCTATCTTGTGATGTCACTCCCGCCAAATTTCCACATGGCTACAGTATTTATTGAGTGGTTTTGCATTTGAGCAGTGTGGTTATGTTCAGTTAATTCAACAGCTTTTGAAATAGTTTGAACATGTGGCCAGACTTTCTTACTCATAAGCCAAAGAAAGGTCAAGCAAATTGTCAGCTTCTTGCCTTGTTCATCAATGTAAAAGTTCATTGTTTTTGTTTAATCTAATTTTCTTAAAATTGGACAAGAAGCAATAAAATCACATTACAAATTTACAGAAGTCAGTTGCCAGGGGGTACTTATAAACTTGCTATCTGAAGTTATTTATTCTCATCCTGTTGCATCAGGCTGTGCCAGGACACTGGTAATTAGCCGGACTGTACCATTTCTGGGTAAGATAGGTTAAATAACTGTTATACTGAAGCCCTCAAAATTGCAGTAGAAGTTGAAATGACAACAATGGAAAGTGAAATGAACATTCTTGCTAGTAGTGAAGGGGTCCGGGATGTAGACCTAGGCCTGGAGAGATTCCGTGATGAGAACCGCCAACAGCATTCGAGGAAACGAAAAAGTACCAATCGATCGAGAAATGAGGCAACTGAGACGAAGAAAGCTCTTGTGAAAGGAGGACTGAATTTGTATTGCGCAAACGATGAAGAAAAGGTGAACTTTTTTAACAAAATGGACAGGATAAAGGCAAAACTTGGTGGAGGGATATGTTCAGTGGTCTCCAACTATCCATTCCTGAATGAAGTGATTGACTTTTATGTGGAAAATAATGCGACTCACAATGAAAATGATGACGCTTCATCACCAGCAATGACCAGCACAACTGTGCCTCAAGTAACACCCAGTTACCAGCTTTGTGCAAGAGAAGATATCAAGCAGCCACTTTTTGTCTGTACCGGGTCCTCTATCAGGAACTTGATTGGCAGGGTACAGACCCATTCCCTAAATTGCAAGGGCAATCTGCACACGAAGGAGTTCAGAAGGGATGGTCACACAGCTTGTTTGACCTTAGCATGCCAAGGAACGGAGCAGCACAATCTCTACTGGACCTCTTCCCCACATGTTGAGAATGGTGGCAAGTTTCTTGTCAATGCGAGGCTAGCCCATGGCTTTTTAGCTCACCTCTTAGCAGAGGTGAGCTTATCCCATACCGTGGCGTCCGTCGTCCGTCGTCGTCGTCGTCGTCGTCGTCGTCGTCGTCGTCGTCGTCGTCGTCGTCGTCGTCGTCCGTCGTCCGTTAGCAGGGCACGTTTCGTAACTGTTAGAGCTATTGAGTTGAAACTTGGTACACATGTACCCTTATGTAATGACACCTTGGAGACCAAGTTTCGGTCCGATTCGTTTCATGGTTTGGCCACCAGGGGGCCAAACGTTAAAAGTGAAAATATGCAATATCTCCCTTAATAGTAGTCGGGAATTTTTGAAAAAAATATGGTAGGTACTTCTAGCAAAGGTGCATCATATATCCTCCAGGTTTTTGATTTGACCTCCTTTTCAAGGTCACAGAGGTCAAATGGTGTAAATTGGCCATTAGGATGTAACGATGGCACGTTTCTAAACTGCAATGACTATTGATACCAAATTTGGTACACATTTACCCCTTAGTCAGGTGATCTCAGGGACCGAAGTTTGGTCCAATATGATTCACCACTTGACCACCAGGGGGCAAAATCCAAAAACCTTAAAAATGTGATTATTCCTTAACTTCTTGACCGATTGCCACCAATTTGATATCATGGGTACATCTAACCACCATACAGTATATGTCACACAGGTTTTTAATTTGACCTTCTTGTCAAGGTCACAGAGGTCAAATGGCGTAAATTCGCCGTCAGGCCGTAACTATGGCACGTTTCTTAACTGCAATGACTATTGATCACAAATTAAGTACACATGTACCCCTTGGTCAGGTGATCTTAGGTACCGAAGTTTGATGCGATCTGATTTGCCGTTTGGCCTCCAGGGAGGGGGCCAAATCGTAAATTCTTCAAAATGCCATTATTCCTAGTAATGACTTGCCCGATTGGCACCAATTTTATATCATAGGTACATCTAATTCTAACAACCATTCAATGTGTCACCCGGGTCTTCTTTGATTTGACCTACTTTTCAAGGTCACAGAGGTCGAATGTACTGTAAATTTGCCATTTTGGGGAAATTGTAATTGCTTGGACCTACATCAAACCTAACACTACATGACACAATACCATGCTCTTTATCCATCTTTCCTCCACATGAGGTGAGCACAATGGCCCTGGCCATTTCATTTACATCAGGACTACTGCCAGTGCAATACACCAAATTCGTGGAAAGCTCTGACATTGGAGTGCTATCATCAGAAACCCTGAACAGATTTATGGACACTTATTGTCCGATCGTGCAGCAACAGGCTGAAGAGTCAAAACAAGATGATATCCTCATGGAAAGTAGCCTTTCAATGGCAAATGGTGTAGAAGCGATAGATATTTCGACAGATGCTCGCCACTGCTGGCGCAAGAATGCCGAATTTAGTGATGTTGTTTGCCTTGGCGACCAGAGCCACAAGGTGCTCCACATCGCTACCATTTCGAAGACGGTGGATGATCCTGTGACACAAAGACATGAGCTGATCGGTGTGAAAGAGATTTATAAAGTACTCGATGACCAACAAGTTCCTGTACGTTATCACAGTCATGATCACAACAACAGCATAACAAAGTTTGTTACCGAGGAGAGCACGAAACGCCGAAGACATCTGGCATACCACGAAGGGTATTGCCAAGAGTGTAAGGAAGATAACGCAAGGCCCAAAAAAGGACATGGGGAAAAAATGGCATCAACAGCAAGCTGACAAAGCTGCGTCGATTAAGACGCATGTGTACTGGTGCATTAAAAACTGTGACGCAGATGAACAGAAACTGAGAGCTGGGATTGGTAATATCATTGACCATTATCAAGGCAACCACAGCAAATGCAGCAAAGATTCGCGATGCCAGGAGGAACATTACGAGCCCTCGAAGAAACTGATTACGGACACAGTCGCAGAGAAATTGCTAAAAGACTATCTCTACAAATTGGACATATATAAAAGACCCCAAAATTATGCTGGATCAAAAGACACACTGTACGTAGAATCATTCAACAACGCCCTCCTCCAATTTCACGACAAAAGGATTGTCTTTGGAGAGAGGTCCTACAAACTGAGGACAAATCTGGCTTTGATCGACTGGAACGCGAATGTTAACCGTGACCATACCTCCGTCAAATTTGTGTTTGATGCCAAGGCACCAAGGCGACAAGTGGGGAAGCCAGTGTTGGTGAAAAAAACTTATGACTACCGTGATGAGATTCTGGATAGGTGGATGCACACATCCATGCACCCCCCACGCTTGGACTGTCCCATTCATAGTGAATTTGGCGGGCCTGTTCCAGGTTCAAGTCAGTAGATTGTAGATCACACCATGGCAGAAGAATTGAAGGTTGTTTCCCTTGCACTTACTACTGAACAAAGGGAAGCTATACATGCTTTTTTTAATTTCTATAATTGGGACTATGTTGAATTAGACCATCCTCCAAATGAGGAGAATCAAGCACTGCAAAATGATATACAGAATGAGGGGAATATTCAAGGAGATAATGATGAGCTGGAACCTTTGCCTGTGCCTGGTGGTGTAGTTGATCCACCCCCACCACAACCACAGGAGGAGGACCATGAACTATCCGAACCAGTTATTGCTCCTGTGCCAGGGGCAGATATGTGCCAACATTGCAATTCTTCTCCATGTGTGACTACTCATCCACAAAGATGGCTGGGAAATGGACAAGCACCCAGAAATGGAAATAATTTGATCAGGAAACAACTTTACAAAAAGTTTTGGAAAATGATGGAGGACCGGGGATCCTGGAACCATCCTCTCTATATTGGCAAAAAACAGCAGATGCAACAGCAGTATATGGCAGATGACCCATCAATAGTTTGGACATGTCGTGAAGTGATGCCAGATTGTGTTTTGGAGACTGTGAGAAATCTTTATCCAAATCCGCCAGGGATTCCATACATGGGCCATAAGTGGCAATAGGTTTCAGCAGCACTGATAGATAGACTACATTATTTTTTTGAGAAGGTGTTTTGGACGATTTTGAAATTTACAGTGCACTTTGACAAATTTGTGACAGTTTTAATTTTCGAGGATTCTAGGATTTTGCTCCTTGTTTCAATCATAGATACCATGGATATCTATCATAATACTTATGCGGATTAGCAAATATATATGCTTTAGAATTATAGAATTGCGTAGACTACCCTATCATAGACATGGATCATCTAAACAAAACAATATTCAGTAGGATTGTGACATCACATAGTTATAGACTTGGATTATTAGTATCATATACAATGTACATTATTCAGTAGGATTAAAATATATATAATTCAGTAGGATAAGGATATATACTTATGGACTAAAGGATACAGAAAACAGACCAAAATCACTTTGGTAGGAAACTCTTTATTATGCATGATCTCCAGCATATCTAGTTCTTTCCTGCATGCTCACTCATGATTATTAGCCATGTGCTCAATGTTTGTAAATAATGCATCACGAGGGCTATAACCAATCAGATTCAAGCTGGTAAATTCAACTTCAAGGCTTTTCAACAGTGCTGTGTAAAAAAGTTCCATAATCTCATAACATAGACGATTTCTCAGGTTGATTTTAATACATCATGTTCCTATGTTATTCATAAGTGTCTGATATCAAATTCATTCAAATGTGTTTGATAGTGACAAAGAATTTTTTTAAAACATTGTGAAAAGCCCAGGAGCTCTCTTCATGATAGTAACAGGCAGACATTTGCATGCTATCATCCCCTCCCACACTATTTATACTCCAGGTGCCCCTTTAACACAACATCGATTTTGAATGCAATAAATCCATGCACCAATGAGCCTACACTGAAGCCTACACTGAAATGTTTAACTTTATGTTGTGAACACTACATAAAAGTTTACATTTAGATTAATATAATAACACTTTGATAAAGCCAAATATCCTACATTTGAAATCTACGTTTTATCTTGAAATATATATTCAATTTTTGCTAAATCCATGAAGCCTACATTCGAATTTGAATCATAACCTTAAAGGGAACTGGAACCGCCGAGCGATTTATTCAACTTTTCGACTTTCACCGCCCGAGAAAGTCAAACTTCCAACTTCCTATTCGAGTTCAGATTTGTAGCTCCGCCCCCAGTGCCCGAGCATGCGCAGTTCAATTTGTTATTATTGAGAATCATGTGAGAATCACGTGAGTCATGCGATCTTTTATTCATGAGTTTTCGTAGTAAATTCCATAGTAGTGACGTCACTCAATGATTGACAGCCAGGCGCCATGTTTCATTCATGCCTCGTTCTGATCACCCGATACGCGGGAAATGAAAACGAGGTCATACGAACTGGCTTGGCGGTTTCAGTTCCCTTTAAAATCAAGTGACCCTACGCTTAAAGCCCTCCATACACTGCATGACAAAAGTAATTTTGTGGCTTGTTTCCAAAAAAATGTTGCAATGTGTATACGATTGGAACATTTGTTACGAAGTATCCATATGTCCCGCCTTGTTGAAAGTTGTATAACATTAACCACAAAAGTCAATAGGTGTGTAAATGATTACGACTATTGTGACCGTGTTTCAGGTGGCCGCTCCAGCTTCAAACTCTGGAGTCATCTTTTATAAAAGTCATTCAGTGTGTTTTCACTCAGTGACCTTTGCGGGCATGTTTACCCCTGTGGAAAGCCTGTGGAAAGCTGTGGACAGCTGAATTGAATAATGTTCAATTTTTGGAGACCTCTTGCTCATGGGACAGGAAGATGGCTACGTGGTATTTAGAAAAAACATCAAGATTTTGTGATCTTTTGTGGGTGCAAGAATGTCTTTTCAACGTCAAGTCTCCTCTGTACCACGATAGGAACGAAAAGAGGAAAAAGATAGCCGAAATCGCTACTGAATTGGACGTCACAGGTAAGGTTCACATTGGTAATGTTGGTAAATATGCCCCGACCAATTTCAATACACGTTTACCCAAGAAATAAATGAACAAAATATATTAATATAAGGAATTGATATAAGCAGAAGCGAATATGCAAAAGGGTACACTTTGTTTGCATTCGACATTTTTCCTAGTATTGATGAGGATAGTCTGTCTCTTATCAGAAAGGGTAATTTCAGGATTGAAATGCATTTTGGTGAAGCATTAACTGGAACAGTAAATTTGCTACTTCATGCGGAATTTGACGATGTCTTTGAGGTCACAAAAGAAAGACAAATACTCATGGATGGGTAGTGTTCAAATAGGAAAAATTCTAAGTGAAAAGATACCAGAATTCCAGGGCGCGTATGCCATTGATACTTTACAGTGAGAAAAACTCCTTCTGCTTATGTAATCGACTCAGGTACAATTAAGGGGCCAGGTATCCATTTGATTTCTTTGTATTTAACTAAGGATGGCGCGGGTTATCTGGTTGACAGTTTTGGGCTTAGTCCGCAATTTTATGGACTAGAAATGTATTTGAATAGTAACTGTAAAACCTGGACCTATGATGATATGTCATTGCAGAGTCCAGTATTTTCTTTATGCGGGGCATATTGTATATATTTTCTGTTAATGAAAATGCCCAGAATGCAGAATGGAGTGAACCTTTTGGTAGAAATGTACTCCTGAATGATTGTATTGTACTCGATTTTGTGAAACGATTCATTGATGAAGCTCTTTGATGATAAATGATTTCTTACTGATCAAAAAAATCCTTTTCTCTATTTGTGAACATAAAAGTAAAATAAAATGTTTGTTGAAGGTCTAAAAAAATGCAACCATGATTTTTTGAGGTGGTGTTTTTTCATACCCTCTCATATTTTAATTTACTTATAAAAGAACACCACAGCAGCTTTTCATTGTAAGAAGAGCTGATAATTTCCAAAAACCATGTCTTTGAAGTTAACTCACCCAGCCACTTACCTCATAGCGGGGCAAGCTTTTCTGGCAAGACAACACTGACGAGGCGGCTAATTCAGGAGAAAATGTTTGATCCTTTTCCTGAACACATTATATGGTGCTATGGAGAATACCAGCCTCTGTACAATGAAATGTTGCCCCTGGGTATTGACTTTGTGGAAGGATTACCACCTGACCTGTATGACAAGTTAGACCCCTCAAGACGGCATTTGGTCGCTATTGATGACTTGATGGATGAAGCAAAGGATGACAAGATGCTCTCAAAACTTTTTACCAAAGGGGCACACCACAAAAATGTATCGGTAATTTTTATCCTACAAACTTTATTCCCTCAGGGGAAATACTGTAGAAATATCAGCCTTAATGTCCAATACATTGTCTTGTTCAAATCAACCCGTGACAAAAGCCATATAAGCTGTCTGGGGCGGCAAATAATTCCAGGGCAGAGCAAGTTCTTCCAAGAAGCATATAATGATGATACAGAGGAGAGGGGCTCCTATTTACTAATTGCCCTCCAAGTGGACACACCGGAAAATTGGCTGCTTCGAACGCAAAGTTTCCCCGGAGAAAAGAATTTTATGAACATTCCTAAATAAAAGGATGGACATCCTGTGTAATGAGTTAAATGATTTGAAACTTGATAGGGATGAAATCGTATTCACTGTCAAGTTTGACAGAGTGCATCTGCATATCCCCTGGTGGCGTTTGAGGACATTAGAGAGAAAGATAAAGCATGCCTGTACCAAGCAATATAAAGAAACATGACCCGTACCTGCACGTTATTGCCAAGGTAAAAATGGGTATGCGATACCATCAGATAAGAATCTTATTGCTGCGATATGTGAATGCTGTAAAATCTCTCTACACGGAAATATTCACCATAGTGAAAAAGATAAAAAAGAAAGCTTAGACAATATAAACGCTGGATTAAAATGGTGATGAACAAAAAGGTCGGCATTAATACTAAAAACGAATCCTGCAACAAAAGGGTGGTTTCCTACCCATAATACTACACTGTAAAAAGTGAGACACTATCGGAACACCGGCTCAACATTAGATTGAACATTTCCTCGCGTTCTCTCGTGTGCTTAACGTGTTCTCGTGATTTATATATGTTCTAGTTCTGTTCCAGAGAAAATTGTCTGTGCCACATGTGTTTCCCGCGTGTTCAAAAATTGTCTTTCTAAACCGGCAACAGTTAAGTAACGTTACCAGAACACCTGCGGAGAATGATGAACGGGATAGGCGCAGCGCGGAACACCCACTAAACGACCACCGTGTCTCGGGAGTGTTCTGTATCCGTGATGCATCATGAAGCGTTCCAAATCTAGTCAAGGTCAGTCGACACGCGTCTCTGCCAGCAAAAAGGTATAAGCTCGTGTGGCCCTCAAATCATCTAAATTCACCCGATTACCCGATTTAATGAAGATGTCTCCAGTTGGTAACTGCGGAGAGTAAAATGCATAGGTCTTTTGACATTCTCGGTTGCCCACATCGCACTCGCACCTTTTGGCAATCCTGGCCTAAAAAAACTGGCATGCCCGGTCACTGTGACAACTGACATTATGACTATAGGTATACATGACATACAACATGTACAAAGGCCACCATGCATTGTGGTGTGTATGATGGAGGCTGCGCGCTGCTCGTGCATGGGCACGCGCCCCAGTGGACTATAGGCCTATGTCATTGTCTTGTCATACACCCGGTACCGGTATGTCAAACAGCAGCTGTTCATTATATGTGTATATTCCTGTACCTACACCCATGCACATTTATAAAATAACCCCGGGCCCTGCTGAGTGAGAGGCCGTAGGGATGATCTGTTTTGACCTGGCAGGCTTAAGTAATTGCATTTTTGTGTGTTTTGTATTAAACCGCATTAGCTATAACTTCATATTAACAGAGATGATGTTGTCCATGGGCGATTCTCGCCTTCGTGGCCATGGTCACCAGGTGAGCACATGGTCCATGGACCATTTCATTCTTGTTTTGATTGCTCAATGGTGGATGTTTCTAGATTCCATGTGTATTAATTGCCCTTAGGCCTTATATTTTAATGAAAGCAGAGCATGTAATACATGAATTGAAGCACTATGAAATATTGTATATTACTTTTATTATTATTATTATTATTATTATTATTATTATTCCAGGCCTCTGACTTCGGTGATGCATATGTGGCTGGGAACAACATCAAGGCTCCAAAGTTGGTGGTTGTCACTGGTAATCAGCCTGCTAACCAATATTTCATCCAGGTGGAGAACACCATTCTGGACACAAGCTCAGTCGGTGTCCCTGAGGCTCTTCTATTCTTATTGGGACTGTACTACGTGATGGATGTACAGTATCCAAAATGCTTTTTACCTGTGTTGGGATTTTTCCAGGTTCATGCCCTACATAAAGATGAAACATTTTTCAAAGGAGCACGCTACACCAAATTTCAGCAACTTGTGGGTGATGGACTATGATTTCATCGTGAAATGATTTTGACTCCGGGCTAGAATCTTGATAGGTCAACATGATTCAGGCACAGGACTGTTGAACTCCAACAGAAAACCAAAAATAGTTCTTATCTATTTTTGATAAAACTGATTTGACAATGTATGTTCTCGCATATTGCCATTCCTGGTTGTAATTCAATCTCAGGTCATGTGACTGTGGAAATTGATAGTATTTGTGTTTCTGACATTTATGATTTATAAAGCCTGAGATGATTCAGGCACTAGACTGAAGGACTTTTAAACATAAAACTGATTTTGCTATGTTCTGACATTGGATGATTTTAAAGTTGGTGTGACCCTGGTGTTCCGTGTTAGTGTCAAGTGTTGGTGTTAATTTCAGCCCTTTTACACCAGTATTAATGTAACACTTACACCAATGTTAGTGTAACATTAACACTGTTCACACTAACACAACTCCACCATTCCCCTGAACTACTGAGTCCTGGAATCCACATTCTAGCTTACATTCTGAATTACCAACTCGCACTGCCAAACTCGCTTTGTTTATGTAAGTATCTTCATTTTTTCTCTTTGCACATGGGCAAAAAGTTTCTTAACACCAGCTTTAAAGTCTTCTTGGTGTTAACGCTTAGAGGTTAGTAGTGTTAGAGCTGTGGAAAGCCCTGTACAAATAATTGAGTTTTAACACCCAGTTGAAATTAACACCAGTGTTAAACGTTCTGGTTGGTGTAAGTGTAACACTCCCTAACACTGACTGTAAACTGAGATAACACTAACACCAATCATTTTATTTATGGTGTCCCAGACAGTGTGAGTGTTACACTAACACTAAACACCCGATTTGAACACCAACTTAAAAATCACCCATTGTTATTCCTGTTGTAATTAAGATCTCAGGTCTTGTCCTTAATTGAATTGATAATCATTTTATGACTGTGGAAACTGGGAGTATTTGGATATTTTTGTTCCTTGGATTTGTGATTATTCTATAGCCTGACATGATTTAGGCAGATGACTGTTTTTGTCATGTGTGATTCCTGTTGTAATTCAATCTCAGGGTTTAAGGGTAAGGTATAGTGAAATGCATTGGGTAGGCTATGAAAATAAACAAGCCACAAAGTGCTATAAATACATTATTCCCAATAAGATTTAGGTACCACAAGCATCTATTTTTCTGATGGACACAAAATATCCTGGTTTGAAGATAATTCATTAACAGGTTATGTAACAACCAAAAAAGACAAAGGATAATTTTTGCCACCCTAGAACTCAATTTCGCTTGGTGAGACAGGCGAAATATTTGATACAGAATTTGACTTACTCCCTTATGAAGGTCACCCGAGCCTTGGATTTCCGTATTTTGCAACAGAAGTAAAAATATCCCAAATTTTCTTATTCTTAACAAACCATAAATTGATACTCATTTTAAGATTGTAAAGACTTGCTACAGATACGGTCGGGTATTGAATATTTCAGGCATTTGTGATTTATTGTTGAATGATTCAGGCTATGCCTCTTAGTTATGGAAAATCAAGGTTTCGTTAATAAAGATTATGATTTTTTATTTAAAAAAAACATCTGTTGTGTTTGATTATTGACATCAAGATACTCTTTCATTTCAGAACACTTCTAGAATGCTTCAAGCACATTTTGAGATGTTCTCGGAGTGTTCTAGGAATTGGTGTTCTGAATTAGCTGACAAAGCACTGTTCAGAATAGTGTTATAAAAGTGTTCGGAAAAGTGTGCTCAGGTGTTCACTGCTGTGCCAGATGTGTTCAGACTGATGTTTTTGTGTGTTCTACAGAGGCGTTCTATAGTGTTCAATGAGGTGTTCTGTAAGAGATGTTCCATGGCGTTCTAAAATAGGTGACAAAGTGGTGTTCTGATTGGTGTTCTATTTGGCGTTCTCATACTGTTCTCACTTTTTAGAGTGTAGGTCCTTTGTTGGGCATGGGCGGAAAAATCTTAACTTCTTTATTTGGTGGAATTATCGGAAACCGCTCATAAAGAATGGAACACGCCAAGAGAATGATTCTGGTGCCTGAGAGCACTTTATTAAGACTCAAAAACCCTGTAACAGCTAACGACATTCAACTTTCAACCATGGACAAAGACATGGCACATGTCATGGGGAGGACAGACATACAGGCCAGTGAACAGTTGAAGCTTTATAATCAACTCTTGCAATAATACATGACAGTGCGAAAAGGAATTACCGGACAAGTACAGGCTGCAGGAAATGTAGAACCGAAAGCAGCATTGGAGAAACAGTTAGAGGATGTGGAAGTTAGTGATGAATCAATTAATAAGTCTCCTGAGCACAGTAAACCTGATCGTATGACATCTATTGACTCACAGATCCACAACAATGCAACCAATAATCTAATAAAAAAAACTGAGCGATTGTTACAATTAGTAACGGAGAATCGAGATAATGTTGTGGATCGGTTCCGTGATGCAATGGTCTTACGAATAAAGCTATGCGCCAAAAGGGTGGCAGATTTTCCTAAAAAGGCTTCGGGACATGGACACCCCAAAGTCATATATCCAAAATCAGGTCAGACGTAAAAAACTTGAGGAATTTGATTGGAAGAAATAACTTAGAAAACCTTTATCTGTATCAGGTGACATGTTCAATAACTGGCTCACATACTAAATATTTTGGTAATAAAGATCATGATACATTGATATTTCCTTGTTGTTGAATGTGTGCTTTAAAGTATAATAATGACACTAGTGATCAGCGTGATCGTTGAACTCATATTTTTATTCAAATACTTAAATAGTTACATCCAATTTTCAGGGTGATTCTAATCCTGGGCGATAATACCATAACGTTATCACCAAGATGTGGAAACCATCTCTCTCTCTAATATGCATAGAAGTTCCTTTCACCTCTTTATCATACTCTCTCGTTACAACAACTTGGGAAATGATTAAACCGTCATACGCAAAGAGTTCGCGTTGATAGTGTTCTTTGACATAGTCTATCGATTTTTGAATGCTGTAGGGTGGTGAATCCTCAATGTACACCCGTGTACCTGGTTGAGGTAAGGCCCAACAATACCCAGGGGGCAATGACGACATGTCGGGGAAGTTTTTCTTGAGATAATCCATACATTCCAAAGGACTCATCGTGGGGACTCGTAGCATTATCCATATTTGGTCCATTGTGAATGGGCCGAACCTTTCCGAGTGGGTAGCGACCTGTTTAAGATGTACAAGTCTCCATCCGCATACCAATTGCCGTGAGAGAGCATTCTCCCATTTTGAAGTTTGAAGCGGATTTTGTCGAAATTAGTCAGTAAAACGTTTTCGAATGCAGCCGGATCTTTGAAATAGTCCAAGATTCGATCCAATATGGAAAACCAAGTCGTTTCAGTCATCAATATACTGACATCCGTGGGTAGAAATTTCCCGGAGGTTGTGACCAAGCAGGGTCGCAGACAGTAGCCAGGGGTAGATTTCAGAACTTTGGTAGTATCATCGAGGTCCCAGATCGTGCCACCTTCAGCGAGCTGACGCATCCCCTCCAGACTCTCTTGAGTGAGGCCAATCCATTTACCATCTCGCTTGATATTTACCTGACTCGGATAGAGGTCATGATTGGTAACTGAAAAATATCTGAACTATCCATAGCGATTGATAAAGGACACGCAGGGCAAGTCCAAACAAATTGAAGAATTTATGTGTAACATTATCTTAACATGCCCCGACAAGCTCTGCAATGATGATTCATTGCGTTGTCTGCTTGAGCAAGTTAAACCATGGACTTACCTGTCAGCATACTTCTCCCTGTAGAGCTTGATTAAAACATGCCCATGACATGGTAGTGGGTCACAGAAACAGGCCAAAACTTTTCCACTGAGCTCAATATATAAATGGTCCATCAAATTGTTCCTTGCATCGAGTTCGTATTTCCGTATGCTCTCCTCCCTTGTATATTCCATCAGAGTGTAAGGATTGCCCCACTTAATGTCCTCGAGTTTAGCATCAGCAACATACTTTTTGAAGTTGCGGCCAATGTGCATATGGTTATCACACTCCAACCAGACCCTCAGCTTCCTGAACCCATTCTTCCTAATGTTTACAACTCGCAGTGGCGGTGATCTTCTCTTCATCATGGCTTGAATTGACATGTACACAACAACCATACACATTCTTCAGCGTTCCATGAATAAACATGGCTGCCATTGGAGTATTTCGTCACAGCAACATACTTCTTGTCCAAACACGCCTGTTGACGTCACCACTTTCATCCAGGTATGCAAATCATGCCAAGACTTGTTCAGTGTGACGTCAGAGGTAAGATGACATTATCAGTGATGAGATCATCGGTGATGTCAATCACCTGGGGGAACGTCATAGTGCACGCTCAGGTACGCTGTCGTCATCAGAGGTCACTCAGTGCACAAATGGATGGGTAGGCATCTAAGACTACTAAGATTCTTTGTCAATAGACCTATAGGCTAATATTAACCACACCATAACCACTGATAGAATTATTATAGCGGTTAGGTCACAGGTGATCTGTTCATTCCCAATGACAACCACTGTCCCATTAACTTACTATACATGAAGACCAACAAGTGTGAGCCAATCAGTAAGAAGGGACCGCGGCCTGTTTGATGCATATAATACTGGGGGCGGTCTTGCCTCAAAGTAATGAACCGGTCCTATAATGGTGAGTCTAGAGTATATACTCTCTTTTACACACTAAGAGGCCAGTTCTTGTAAACTTGGTAATACCATCCACTCTTAATATTGGACGGTCAAATATACCAATATTGGCCCTATATTAAGCCCGATTGGTCAGAAATTCACCCGTAAGTAATTACCACCAATGAAAATGTACAATTCTAGTTGCCAATGGAACATAGAATTGGGCTGTGTAACCTGTCAATTTTGTTTTTTGTACACTCTTGGGGCTGACCTCTTAATGGGTAAAAACCAGTATATACCCTATATCTGGAACTATAACACAAGATAACTCTACCCCGAACCAGTCAATTTATGTTCACCATGACTTACCATCATGACCTGCTTATTTCTGGTTGGTTGATGCATGAAATAAGACATAAGAAGGCTGTAGTAATCAACACTGAGCAGCTTAGGCCAGGTATGACTGAGGCTTTCGCAACGGTCATTAATATTCACCATTAAGGCAGGCCCAGTGCCTTTTCTTTGTCTGGTGTTAATAGTTCTGGAGATAGAGTATATACTCTCAACCCACCGATCTTACACCGTTTCTTGATATGCAGGCCAAGTCCCCTTTAATACCTATATATACATTTTAAAATCAGGATGGACGATGTCATTAGACCTAGGCTACTTATAGACAGGGAAACTGACTAACCACAGCATTACTAGTCCACTGATAGATATGTTGTAGTATACATTTGATCTCTTCATTCCCAATGACAATCACTGTTCATCAATTTACTATACAGTGACAAGTAGTGCATAGTTGCATAAAAACTATACATCTTATCAGTTATCATATATATACATTATACAGTACTCCAATATTCATTAAATAGCAATGACCAAGCTAGTCACAAGCAAATACATATAAAACGGTAAAGATTCAGACCCCTCCCCTCCGCCGGCGGCGTGCAGGTTCCAATTTTCACAGGGCGATGGAGGAAATCACTACAAGTGCCCTCCCCCATATAAATTTGCCGAGGCTGTATGGGGAGGGGAGGGGGTTATACAATTCATTCCAGAACTATGTTCATGATATAACGGGTGGGGTCGGGGTCATGACGACACCGGGAAATCTGGGGAATCGGGAATTTCCCAAGAAAAACCTATTTGGGATTCAAAACGAATCCAAAATAATTGCTCTTGAAAATCAATGGAGGGACGGAATGACTTCATTAATGAAAGATAGTTCCGGTCATGCGCAACGAGGATGGCCGACGCCCCCTCCCCCCCCCCCCCCCCCACCCCATCCGACCCACCCACTCTGGTGCGATTGTGGAGCGAGTGGCTAGGCCGTTTTCATCGCAGACGAGAATCAGCTAGAATCTAAATGCCAGCCCCGCCCTCTATTCTAAGATCGTTTTATACGCCCTATACGCCCAACTCCCCTCCCGCTTGCAAAGTATCACAATCTGACTGTACTAAAACAAATCTTGAGGTTCTCTAAAAATAACCCCGTTCCGACTTCAACTGATGCTCATGAAACTTAGAAGGTTAAAATTTACTGACAAATGACGTTTAATAATTCAAACTACTTTTTGTTGTTCAATGTTAAACCACATCCTCTTTGGACTATGTCAGTTTCGTAGAACCAGATGCTAACTAATTTTAGCAATCAAAGGCTCCGGGTACCTCCGCACTGATCTCATAGTCTGATTTGCCGCCAAATCCAAACAAACGGAAAAACTTTGAATGTAGGTTTGTCTGTATGAAATCATGATTTCCCTTCAAAATGTAGGCTTTAAAGGTCATATATCAAGGTTTTTTGCCATTTTCTGCTGTAAGACGATTTCAAAAGTGTACCTAACACTTTATACAATACAGAAAACCCCATGCAATTAGCTCCATCCATTTTGAAGATATAGCCAATTATGTGTTTGACAACTTGATTACCTGATCAGGCTAGCAACTGGCTTGTTAGAGCCAGGCGGCGGGTTCAGCAAAAGTTGTGATGTAGATCAGGTCATCTGTACATGTCATGCAATCATAAAAGCAGGAGGGCCTTAATTAATTATGCACACCTGGAAGTAATGTGTTTCATTCACTATGGTGTATTGTGTGGCTCCGAATTGTGTCAAGGCTAGCACAAAGAACAATCGAATGACGGATGGGACCCATTTTCATGAATTTCCAAAGCCAGTTGAACGAGAGAGGAGGAAGCTGTGGATTCGGAAGTGCAAACGTTTGGAGTGTTGGAAGCCTGGGCCTTCGGCCAAACTTTGCAGTGATCACTTTATCGATACGGATTATCACATGAAGCCGGATATCTGCATCCAACTGAATATTAAATGCCACTTGTTAAAAACAGCTGTTCCATCTGTATTCGATTTGACCAACCCCACTTACATGCGACAGCCTCCAAAGGAACGTTCGTTAGCCAAAAAACGTAAACATCAAGATTTCATGATTTATACACTGCTGATGCACACAACACTCATACTACCCAAATGGCACATGTCATCCACTGTACAGTGGCTACACAACCATGTCAATTGCATTTAATGCCCGAGGCTGCTGAGGTCGGTTGTTAAACATAATGTGTAGGCCCTAATGGGGCCTGTGATACCGCATAGTGTCTTCTTGTGTTCCAGCCATAGCAAGGTGACAGCGAGGTGACAGCGACACAGGTCAGTGTCAGTGACAGCCACTGTCAATGACAGATTATTGTCATCTGACATCTAGGCCTATCTAATGTTGCACGGCATTATATCGTCACGTCAAGATGATTGTGCATAATACCGTCACTTTTCAATAGTAGTTCAGCGTCATGACATAACTGGCGATACAACACAGACGAGGCGAAACAATATTGTGCAACATTAGTCTGTTTAAAAATCATACATGTTATGCATCTGCAACCGTCTATCAATGTCTTCTTTGTTATATCGGCAGGTCTGCCATGCAAATTGATTAACCACAAATTCTGATCACTTTCGTCCGAATGATCACTCTCATTATGATCTAGTGATATTAATGGCTCGAACATGTACGGCTCAACGTTTAAATATCCTTCTGTATCGACCAAAACATCCTCAAATTCACTGCTCTCACTCTCTGAACTGTATGCGGAAGCCATCTTGCTTTGTTCTGACTGACCTGATCTACGTCATCAAAAAATCCCTAGCGGCCACATGTGGAACTAATCTAAAGTTGTGTGTGGTGGGAAATTCAAATAGTTTAAAATTGAAAATTGAAATAACTAAATAATGACTTTATTATTAGAATTTTTTTAATGTCTGGGATCTTGTTTTTTTAACCCTCAACATATTTCATGAGTATCAAGCATGTTTTCAAACCTTGATATATGGCCTTTAAAGGTCAATGCTCCAGGTATTTGGATACCGTCATACAGAAGGAAGTGGCAAAAGTACACCTTACAATTTGTACAATACAGAAAACCCCATGCAATTTGCTCCATCCATTTTGAAGATATAGCCATTGATGTGTTTGACAACTAGATTACCTAATCAGGCTAGCAACTGGCTTGTTGGAGCCAGGCGGCGGGTTCACCAAAAGCTGTGATGTAGATCAGACTATTGCCCTACTTGGGAGGACAAATATCAATCAATGCTCATAAAATTGATAAATGAAGTCTGTTTCTCATTGACATTTTCAATGTTCAAGTATGAAGGCATACTTTTGCCCATGATAAATGATGTTATTGTATTCCAAGAAATAGTTTTATCCAATTTTTTTATTTTTTTGAAAACCTGTGATATTTGTTTTAGAAGCCAAATCTCACATCTAAAAAGTGTTATTTGAGCTAATGCATGAAGTGGGAAAAGAAAATCAATGCCGAAAACAACATAGACCACCACAAATATGGTCCAATTTAGGTTTTATAGACAATTTAGGCAAATTTATAGAACTTAATGAATATTTCAAATTCAATTTTTTTTACAGATATTTGCATCAAATGCATGAATTTATACAATGCTTAAACTATCATAATGTATTTCTTATTCAAAGCTATGATTTACCTTATAGTAAGGTAAGGTAATACAGAGATGTAGTGTTAATTGTAGGGTTTCTAGAAATAAGAGTTCTGGATCAAATTCAGATGTTGGTTTTAGGGTGTAGGGCGTCCCAGAATAACCAAAAAGTGAATACATATATGTTTCAGTACTAAACGTTGACTTTGAATGTAGGTTATTTGTCTGTATGAAATCATGATTACTTCCTTCAAAATGCAGGCTTTAATGTAGTGTTCACATAAAATGGTTTGATAATTTAACTCTTTGAGACTGTTAAACAGCATAAGTCGTTATGGTAAATCAGGCACCAGTAACGTTGAACGACCTATGCCGTTTGCATACATTACTTTCTACACATGGTTTAGCTGTGCTCAGGACTGTCTGGAATCAATTCGAGAAACATCTACAGTCAACAACTGCGTCCAATATTTTTCTTACTATCACTAGTGTCCAGTGCCCAATCGTCGGAGCAAATCATACATGCAATATCAGTCCGACGATTTGGCACGTGACGGACCTCTATGTTCGGGTGATGGTTGGGTGATAGTTGGGTGGTGATAGCTAGCAGACGATTTTCTGTCAAAATGTCAGGCAATTCAGATTTACAGCCCATGAGGTTTTGGATGCATAAGACAATGTTTTATTATGCAGTTTGTTGCTATGGACTTCTAGGAACATTTTCTGTGTTGTTTTTATGACTTGTTGTGGCTTTCTAGAAGAATCATAGTGGAATGTCTAGTTCTGCCAACTATTTCAGAATTGGGTGAGGGGCGAAAACTATATTTCTTAAAAAAAAACACTGTAGGTCAGGAGTTTTACCTAAATTGGAATGCTATGAAGCAAAGAAAAGCACTCAGAAAGACCTTTCAGGAGATATATAATGCAAGTAACTTTGATGATTCGTTTTACGTTTTTATTTTTGTTGAAAATAGTGCTTTTCAAGAAAAATTGCACGTTCCTGGTATTGCGACAGAAAAAAATGTCCCGATCTCAAAGTGTTCAAATGTCAGTGTAGGCTTCAGTGAAGGTTTCTTGGTTATTGGAAAGATTGGTGTAGTGTTAATTGTAGGGTTTCTAGAAATAAGAGTTCTTGATGAAATTTCAAATGTAGGCTTTAGGGTGTAGGCTTCCCAGAATAAAGCAAAATGTGAATATATGTTTCAGAACTGACCATTGATTTTAGATGTAGGTTATTTGGCAGTATGAAATTATGATTTTTTTCAATCAAAATGTAGGCTTTAATGTAGTGTTCTCAACTTATGGTCTAACATTTTCAAATGTAAGTGTTGGTTTCTTCATGATAATTTTTTGGCTTCGAAAAAATTAGCCAATCATAGGGTTTCTTAAATTAAGAGTTTAAAATATCAATTCATTTTGTAGATTCTAAGAAATAATGTAATTTGAAAATTTAGAAATTCATAACCACTAATTAGATGTAAGTTTTTCACATCAATACTATTTTATGTTTGTTCTTTGAATACTTCACTATGTGATAAACATCTTCAAAAAATGTTGTGAGAGAAAAAGATGGTTTTTCAAAATGCTTTTAGAAAAAAAGAAAAAAAAGAAAGTTTTTAATAAAATGGATGATAAAACCTACAAAACAGACAATGCCTTCATTGCTCCCCCTAATTCGTGCCATATATACGAGCACACTGACTGCTAATATGCTGCACGCATCTCATGTGACCCAGTGAAGTGACTGATAAGAGATATAATTAATTATTTGCTACAAACAATTCTAACTCATCAGAAAGGAGAAAATGACCATGCATTTTTTTCTAGGCGTTTAGATCTCGAATACACAACTACATGTACTTAGCACACGTGCATCTATGGGTCATTTATATTAAAACATTTTCCCATTGCAGGTTTTCTCCCGTGGTATTTTTCTACTTGTGCAGTGTCGTGCCAGCTATATGGTTTCTCGAGCTTGACATCCTAGAAAAGAGACTACACAATAGGAACCTGGTGGAAAGCGGGAAACCTTCAGCGCTCAATTTATCCAGATCTGTTCAGAGTCAGACGTCATCCGAGGGTCTGTCTATGATCAGGGGAGTTGGGGTAGGTAGCCCATTGAAATATGCCTAGATCGGCATATGATGAAAGACGCCCGGACGCCCGGCGCCAATGCCCGACCCCACCACACCGAGGTCTGCAGACTACCTTTACCAAAATGAAATGGTAACAGATCAAACCTCAAATAGAGACGTAACGAAATACTTTCACTTTCTAAAATTGTAAGGTCGCTCAAAATATACAATAGTTTTCAGTAATTAGTAAAGAATGAAGTCACACATTTCTTAAACATTTTGTTGTTTGTTAAAAAAAAGATTTTATTACACCTCAATTTTGGGTTTATTTTGTTACGCGGCCTCTTCCCGCCCCTCTTGGTGAATGATATTTACGATTGCAGGTCACCTGATCTTTGAGAAATGAAATTGTTAACAAACTCACGTGCGCAGTTCGAATGTCAACAAAAATGCACGTGAGTGGTAGCTGGACTTGGGTTTTCCTGGTGTTTTGAAAAGGGTTTCTTAAAGGAGGACTATAGGTAGAAGCTGGGGGAGTCAAATTGGTGGTCTTTATTTTACTATTATGTACAGTTAGGGGATGGGGACTAAGTTCACCGTGTGTTTACATACGCAAGCATCTGAGAATTACATGGAGTGGGGACAATTTTGAGTACACCGTACATTTTTACAATTATTTGCATGTCTGATGGTACGTATTTTAAAAAAGTACGGCCCCTTAATGATAAACAAAGGATAACCAAGAGTCATTGGCGACCAGAGACTGATGACAAGACGCGCCTACTAAAAAAAATTACCCTTGGTTAAGTTACTGTGAGGTATTTTTAGGGTATTGTAAGGTAAATGAGGCGGTAATTCGGCAGGATCGAAGTGGGATCTCTCTCTATTTCTTTCTGATTGCATGCGTTCCTTGAAATTTCAAGCCCTTCAGTCCTGATGGTCTGTACAACCTCAATACAAGAGGCAAAGACTTTGCCAGTGTTTCAGACCTGTGAAGGTGTCAAATACATGCAACCTGTCGAATTCCTGCACGAAATTCCCGGGAAAATCCATATCAGTATTTGGTATTGAAGTGCAAAGTTTGGATCACGTGCGTTTATTCACAACACATGACCTGCAATCGTGGATTGAATACAACATTTGCAAAGGTATAACCTGTGGTTGGCGTTAGTGGTGATCGGGCTTCCCGGCGTCTTTCATCATAAGCCGGTTAGATCCGCTACGCTGTACATCGAGCCTATCTGCGGCTTTGAGTAGCCTACTGCGCAGCTTCTGCGAAGACGGAGGCACCGGCTGTGTAATGTATTGACTATGGTCTCTCTCCACAGTATATGTGAATTCATCAGACGTGACATCATACCAAATTTCATAGATTTCATAAATTTCATCCAAGTTCAAACCTTTAGCAGATAAGAAACGTGCCATATTGCCATTTGACCTCCGTTACCTTGAAAATCCTGTCAAATCAAAAACCTGTAAGAGTTGTGATGTATCCTTGCTCGGAGTACCTACCATAAACATATGATCGAAAACAAGTCCCTGATAAGGAAGATATTGCACTTTTAACTTTTTTTTGTTTTGGCCCCCTGGTGGCCTAGCTGAGAATCAGATCAGACTGAAATTCAGTGTCAGCGGTGATATGACGTAGGGTGTCATGTGTACCAAATTTAAAGTTCATAACTTTAGGGGTTAAGAAACGTGCAATAGTTACATTCAAACAGCCATTTATTACGCCATTTGACCTCTGTGACCTAAAAAAAATAATTTCAAATCAAAAATCTGTAAGCTATGTGATGTATATTAGCTACGAGTACCTACCATAAAAATATGATCGAAGACAAGTGACTAATAAGCAAGATATTGCACTTTTTACCTTTTTTGATTTGGCCCCCTGGTGGCCAAGTTGAGAATGAGATCAGGCCGAAATTCAGTGTCAGCGGTTATATAACGTAGGGAGTCATGTGTACCAAGTTCATAGCTTTAGCAGTTAAGAAACGTCCCATAGTTAAACTCAAACGGCCAATTTATGCCATTTGACCTCTCTGTTCTTGAGCGTCTTCACTGTCTTCATTCCTTTCCGTTAAAGATGCTTAATTTGATTATATTGTCGGACAAATAAACGAAAAAAGGCGGCTTTCAAAATATGTTGATGTTCTCTGTTCTAAACTCTTTAAAACACTTCTACATTGGCCGTGACGGGCCGGAGACAACAATTTCTTCTAAACAGTCTCCCCTTTCTCGATATGTACGGATAAAAACCAGGGTCATATTGGCAGTCCAAACAAAACATATCTCGAGAGTACAGACTTATCATACCGGTTTAACGAAACGAACTATAACTCTTAATAAACGCGAACTAAACTGCGAAAGAATTTAAAATTCGCTGCGAAAACGTCTGAGTCTGAATACGATGATCAAAGAAGTCCTCAATTCAAGCTGTATACATGTACTTTGTGGAAGCGTAATAATTTCGATATACTATACTGATAATGCGAAGTTCTAAGTTTGACCAATAATTTCGCGTTCACAAATTTGCGAGTCTATGGATTCACGAATGTCTTTGGCGCGCACACAAACGCTTCTCACATCGCGGTCTAACTAACGGCAACTGAATAGTAACTGATAACGCATACTTATAGCGCTATCTTAATCTGAATACGTAGAACAAAGTCCAGTAGCGCACACAATTATACTCGTAACGCAGGCAGGAAATACGAATGTCCAAATAAGATACAAAAGAGTGATTCTTTGTATCACGCGATTAGCTAGTACTAAATAGCTAATATAGTCCATATTTGACGCGGTTATATGCGATTAGCTAATATCAATAGCTAATATAGTCAATATTCACCAACGATACGTCTAGGATCCTTATAGTCATGATCATCTACCAGTTTGGCTCAACGTTGGTATCCATCTCCTCGGTTGGGTTTCATCTAGTCGGTCCATCTCCCTCCTCGGTTGATCTTCAAGACTCGGCTATGGAGACTCTAAAGGACAAAGTCAGCCGATGATCTTCACAGTACGCCTATGTAGACTGTAGAGGGCTAAGTCTACTGATAGGTCGTGTCATCACGTTCTTTCGGATCTGCACCTTGGCCACCCTGACATGGCCATCTCCGCCAGGACAAACTTCATGATGACTAAAACAATTTCACCGACCTCGATGTCCTTCATCTCCTTGGCCCATTTGTTTCTCGGGTGCAGCATAGGAAGTCACTCTTTCATCCAGCGCCCCCAGAAGTGCTTAAGCAATCTCTGAACTTGTCGTCATATCTTCCTTGGGTTGTAGGCAACACTGTCTGCAGCTTCAGGCGCGAAGTCACCACCAACTTGACCATGTAACAGGTGGTTCGGTGTCGATGGCGTGTCATCATGAGGGTCTGCAGACTGGTAGGTTAGGGGCCTGGAATTTAAGAGGGCTTCCGTGCCAGTAAAGGCAATCATCAACTCTTCATCATTGATGTCGGCGTTCCACAGTATTGCAGCAGTAGCTTTCTTAGCAGCTTTTATCATTATCTCGTGGACTCCTCCAAAGTGGGGTCCGAGGGGAGGGTTAAACGCCCACTTGATTACTCTGACTACTCCGTATTTCTCAATCATATATTCGTCAAACTGCTCTACCAACTCTCACAGCTCCCTTTCTCAACAGACGAAATTCGTCCCATTATCTGAGTACATCTCCAACCTCTTCGGTTCATTATACGGTTAAAACAATGCAGGAACGAATCTGTGTCGAGACTAAATGCCATCTCGAGGTGTACTGCTCTGGACAGGAGGCAAGTAAACAGATATAAGTAGCGTTTAGTACGGATCTTGCCACGGCCCTGCTTCGTCAGGTAAGGGCCGCCATAATCCACTGAGGTTCGTGCAAAGGCTCTAAGTGGTAACCTCAGTCTAACTCTTGGGAGTGGTGCCATTAGCTCTGTCGCGGCCTTAGCTTTTCTCCGTCTGCATTCATAAAATGACTTCTTGAACTCGTGGATACCTTCTCTACCTGCTGGTATGCAATACTTCGCAGATAATGATGCCAAGGTGTGGTTGATTCCGGCTGCATGGTTAGCTTGTTCATGATGAAGTCTCATGATCAGCGTTGTCACCAAACCCTTCCGTGGTAGTATATCATGCTAACCAACATCATAAGCAAGGAATTCAGCTTTCTCAAGTCGGAAATTGCTCCCGAGTATACCATCTTCATCAATCATACGCCGTAGTCTCGGAATCTTGCTTGAACCTGGTAATGCTTTCTTCTTCTGCAGTGCCTTGTAACCTGCCGGAAAAGCCTCTAGCTGAGCTTGTCTTATCAACTGTTGTTCGGCCTCTTAGATCTCCTCTGCATTGAGTTCTCCATGTCTCCTTTGATCCACAGGCTGCATGCAGTTTTCAACGAAACGTTGAACCCAAGCAGAAACTCTGGTCAATCTCACCCAGCTAGAGTATCGCTCTGGGTTTAATCGCCACTCTTGTACTCTTTCATCAGCAACTTGAACATTCTGCTCCTTGTCTTTTTGCTGTGGTGCGTTCTGTACTGTTACAAAAACTCCATTTGAGCTTTTTTTCCGCGCACTCGATGGCGACTTGTCTTCTCCAATGTTCTGTTCTGGCCTGATGGCAGGTAAATGAGGTAAGTACCACTTTGACAATGGCTTTGCCTCACTTAGTGAAACCTTGCGTACGTAGTTCTTCTTAAGATACTGCTCGATGGTAGCTCTATACGCTCTCGCAACAATCTTCGTTCTGTGCTTGCAAGTCTCTGCAATGCCATCTGACTATTGTCTGGTAGTTTGGGTCTGCCTTTTCTACTTGGCAGCGGAACTTCATAACAATTGTCTTTGTCGACCATCTCCTTGTCGCCTCTCCGTGTCGCCGTGCAAATTGCCTTGTCATCCAGTGACATATGACTACTTCCATGGTTCTCGGATTTGACTCCCGAGCTGTCTATCTCCCAAAATTGTAGCATCGATCTCATCCAAGACCGTATTCTTCCAACCAACAAAGAAGTTCCTCTGTTTTTTTTCTCTGCTTGGACACCCTACACATGTCCATCCAAGTGTCGTCTTTCTAGCAATTGGCTCGCCATGATTTCCTGCTAAAAGTGTAAAGTGTAACTCCGGGTAGTCGACGCCGATCAACATATCTATGGTTTCTCTCCTTCCATGCTTCTGGAACTCAATGTTCGAACTTGTCAGCATAACCTCTCCAGCCAATCGCTTTCATATCTCCAGTGACGTTATCGGTAGTCCTTGATCTTCATGTCGATTCGCTTGTCTAAACTCTCAAATCCAACTTCAACAGGTGTTGTCTCGAAAGACTCAATCATTCCATTGGGTATGTGGACAGTAGTCTTCATGGCTTCTCCTTTAAGTCCCAACTCTTCAGCTACTTCTGTGTTGAGGTAGGTCGTCGCACTTCCGTCATCTGACAGCATGTTGACTTTCAAACGTTTCTTTCCGTTCTTCAGAATTACTGGGACAGTCCGAAGAGCAATATACTCCGATTCTTCTTTGTTGTCAGATGTCGTTGTCAGGCTTCCATAATTCTGACTTTTATGCTTCTCGCCACTTGATGAAGGCTTTTCTCTTTCCTTATCTCCCCTTTCGTGGCTGATCCTTCTTCTTTCTTTCGTGGGGATTGGTGTAATAAACGATTGTGGGTTTCTTTACATCCTTCGATTCCACATATGCGGCTACGTTTGCAGTCAACACCACGATGATTGCTGCCGGATAGACATCTAAAGGAAAGTTTTAGCTCCTTTGCCATCTCCCATCTCCTGTCCACGATTTGTTCTTTAAACTTGTCACAATTCCATATGCCATGTTGCTCTTGACATGATGAAATTGGACAGTCCTTTTTCAAGCCTGGTTCTGCTGTTTCTCAGAGTCCTGATGTGAAAAAGCTCTTTTTCCTCTTGTTATCATCTGTTCTGATACTCCTGTCGTCATCTGTACTGTGTCCCTCCTTCCTATCATCTGTATGTAATGGACCATCTGTAAATCCACGGACAGCTTCATGAGCTACGACTCTGACTTGAGCTTCCTTTATGACCCGAGCACAGAGAACTTCAATCAATTCCTTGTACTGATAGTCGTCTAGCCAACGGTGATACTCGGCATCCATCTTTTCTGTCATTTTCTTCATCAAGACTGAGTACAATAAACGACTGTCAATGTCACTGTAAAGACCAGACTCCTTCAGGTTTATGACGGTAAGATCCAACAAATCCGCGAATTCTTCCTCGTCTTCTTTTAGCTTTCTTGGTCGTATTGGTCGGAAGTCATGGATTTCCTCAAAGTGTAGCGCCGCCTGTCTCCTATACCCACTATATTTCCGATCCAATCTATCCTTGGCCGCTTGATATGCTGCTGTCGAGTGTCCAAGATTTTCGATAACCTTCAAAGCTTCACCTTTGAGATGAACCCTCAAATGCAAAAGTTTGAATTCTGCAGTGGCTGGTGCCCTGTCAATGCATGCCACAAATGTAATAGGCATCTGGGTAGGACGACTGTATGTCCCATAGTTGACTGGGGACCATCCCGGAATACTATCAATATCCTTTCCCTAATATCTGAGGGGTCTACTGTCCTGTTTAGGCTGATTACTTCCGATGGCCTTCTCACCCATGTAGACTCCATTAGCAGCAGGCTCAACAACATGACAATTATCTGCATGCTCAGCAACTCGACGCTCATCAGCGGGCTCCGCAACTCGACGATTATCAGCAGGCTCCGCAACACGACGATTATCAGCATGCTCAGCAACGCGACGCCTATCAGCAGGCTCAGCAACACGACGATTATGGGAAGGCTCCCTGTGACGACTATTCTTAGGCTCAGCTGGACGATCAAAAGGCTGAACCCTCTTCGAACCCTCAACTTGCTTACTGCTACTGTGTCTTGCTTCTTCATCTGCTATGACAGTCACACATACCTTTAATCTGCTGTGTAGCCGTTTGTTTCTGCTGAGTGACTATTTTCGATTGGCTGACTTTATTCTGTTGTGGTGGTGCTGAATCATCTGATGTAACATCAATAGTGACCTTGGTGATATCACTTCTGTCTTGATCGATGACTGAATTTGAACCAAACCCGCCACCAGGCTCTTTGTCACCCATGGCAAGATCGCCCTTGGCTATCTCCCCAGGGTCTTCATCACCAATGGCAATCTCACCCATTGCAATCTTACCATGATCTTTGATAACTGCTGGTTGTTGTACCCCAACATTATATAGCGTGCGATCATCAGGTGTGCGATGAGCTTCAATCATTACGTCATCTTGAGGCCTATATTCTGTTTCAGGTAGGTCGATTTCCGGTTTTTCACGATCTACGGCCGGTCCGAAAGGTGTAATAGGTGACTGAAATAGCAGACTAGGCAAGGAGGATACCGCGGTGACGTCACATCACGTGATCCCGACCCATATTAGTGATCGCTATGGCCAATCAGATTCAGTCTACTCACAGCACCAGCACTGAACACATCTCCACGTCTCACTGTCTGGTGCGCTCCTATGCACAAAAACACCAATAGACATGAAATATTGCAATACCTAGTATGGATTCTTTCTGTGTAAAATAAAATTTACAGAGCAGATTAACTTCCACGAATAAAAAAGACGTTTGGCGTGGCCAAAGTGCGGAAATAATGTCTCCGCTAAAATACACTACGAAATACACTAGGCAATACACTACGCAATATACAGTAGAGGTGCAGTTGAGTTCGTTATTGTTTTGACTTAGAAGCCCGCCCATATCATAATATATTCATGTATTCATGAAGTATGAACTCATTTCTGTCCCATACAACTCTGAGAACAGTCAATTTCTCCTTAAATCATCACCGAAACCGCGATATCCACAGGAAGATTTCGTTCTAGTGTCCCAAAATGCATGATCTTACAGGGGCGCTAACTCGACAAATAGAGGGGATCTATGGGGATCTATGCGAGTTTTAGGTCCTACAGGTCTCGAACTTGTTAAATATGTAAAAATGCCTCCAAATCCCATTATGATAATGAAGAGATTGCCCATATCTGGGAGACTGTTTTGAAACCATCGCTAATTTTGGAAGATCGGTGCCCGGCTATTTGGTTAAAAAAAAACTATTTTTCCCCATCAAAACAGTACTTTTCATTATTCAAATGATAGCTTATTGTCTGAAGACTTATTTCATAGCAGAAAAGTACTAATAACTCTGATTTGATGCGAAAAATCTAACTTTTTTGATGACTTGATTTTCCCTTGGCCGTGGATCGAGTTTGTTTACAATATGCAGCGCCATCTTGGAAAAGCCGTGACGTCACCGCGGTATCCTCCTTGGCAGACTAGGTATACTAAGTGTCGATCTGCCACTTGACTGTTCTCTTCTTTCTGCAAAATATCGTTTAACTGCATTCTGAGAATCAGCAAATTCTTCTTCAATCTTTTCTATTTCGGCTGTCACTATATCAAAGTCTTCAAATCTATTTTCGGATGCATACAAATCAGCTAGAGTGTTCATACTGTTCATAGCTTTTTCATGTGCATCATCAACTTTTCTAGCCGCTGCCTGTATGACCTGACTGCCCGCAAGTGCAAACAATGCGTCCCCACTATCGTCTGCAATTAATTCTGTTAACTGCCGCCTGGCCCTGGTAGATTTCTGCGCCGCCTTCACTTTCCTCAACTTCTTTCGTACCATCCGGAGGGACATATCACCTTTTGAGAGCCCTCAGCGCACCGAGCGTAGCTCCGTCCTATGCCGTCTGTACTCTCGCATGTACAAGCAGGGGGAAAACGTTCGATTGGCTGGGGCTTTTTATCTGGGTCATCGCGGCCTGGTTTTCATAGGGGCGTGTTTTGACACTGTTCACATCAGTTTCTATGCTTCGGTCACCCTTCCAAAAGTACTGTAACAAACTACGCTCTGTCTACATTATGTTCTTGAGTGTCTTCACTGTCTTCATTCGTTTCCGTTAAATATGCTTAATTCGATGATATTGTCGGACAAATAAACGGAATAAGGCGGCTTTCACAATACGTTGATGTTCTCTATTCTAAACTCTTCAAAACACCTCTACATTGGCCGTGACGGGTCGAAGACAACAATATCTTCTAAACAACCTTGAAAATTAGGTCAAATAAAAAGCCCGTATGATATGTGATGTATTCTTGCTAGGAGAACTTACCATAAGAATATTATTGAAAACGGGTCCCTCACAAGAGAAATATCACACTTTTTTTGGTTTCAACTTCTGGCTCCCTGGTGGCAAGGTCAAGAATCCGATCAGACTGAAATTCATTGTCAGAGGTCACCTGACCTGGAGGGTCCCGTGTACAAAGTTTCAAGTTCATAGCCCTAGGGGTTAAGAAACGTGCCGCCGTTTTTGAAACGGGACACGTCGACGACGACGGGTGACGACTGACGACGGACACTGCGGTGTTGTATAGACTCCCCTACGGTGAGCCAAAAAGGTAATCCAGAAGAAAAGGTGTGTACTGAATGTTCTTTACCGTTATAAAGAAATCACGTACGTATAATGTGGAAATTATCAAATTTAACCGATTTCCCGATTATTTAGCTGTAAGTCTACTGTAGCCAATGCCACCGCAATTATAGCATGGTCGTTTGCACATCATTAGAATGGGAAGACAACGGTTAGAACTAAAACATATATCAAAATAAATAGGTGACCTTTTGGTATCAATAATGTTTTGGCACTTTTTGTTGTAAGCGCACAATGGATGTTGCATGACGAGCAATGCCGAAGCCGAGCACTCGTGAGAGTGCAAAGATAGATTGACAAAACTATTTGTAGCTTTGAGAATAATAAACACCAATATAATCATTCTTCGGTCATCACAAAGTTGGTATTGAAATAAATCTTTACGCATTTTCCTACTGCAACTCATTGATTCAAATTTGATCTTTCGAAATCAATCTCATTTAAATCTTTTCTGTCTCAAGCTAAAGTTTATTATGAGAAATTGAAGAAATCAATGCATTTAGAGACCAACCTGATAATAAACCGTAGAAATGAGAGGGATATGTTCGAGTCATTTTTTTTGTCGTTGCTTTACCATATTTTAAATGTGAACCTTACCGTTACAGCGCGGTGGCCAGACGTTGAATCGTCTTCTGAGTTCATCGTCCAACTACTTAATACACTGTTCTCTGGACGCTTTCTCTCGAGGTGTACCCTTCGGTGCAGAGAATGGTTCGCTTTCGAGTTGTGCACTGGGGGTAATGGGTATATTCATCAGCAGAAGATCAAATACATGAGGTTCCTCTAACAGAATGTCACAATTATTATTGGAAAAGAAAGATGTAGTCAAAGTTCAACATGAAAATTGAGATATACAGAAGACCATGAAAAATCAATAGGCTTGACACCAGCTTGACAGGCTTTTTTTAGATTGACAATGATTGACAGATGCCAACACATGGCAGCTAGCATGAACATGATGAAGGTCACATTGCGCAGCTCTGATATTGCATTTTTTGACATGCTGTTTTGAATTTGAAAATGCTCGCATAACTTGCATCGATCTTTTAGATATTTTGCAGACTTGTTGATAATATCCTACGGTTACTATGTGACAGTTTTCATCGATTTCGGTTATTATATCAAAAAGCGGGTTTTATTTTGGGACACCCGATATATTTGACCCTTCACCTTTAAGTGGTACATCAATTTGGCGATATCGGGTTAGTAACTGGACCTATGACGAAAATGTGGGTTGAAAACAACCTCGGTTCGGTGTATTGAATGCAGTGAGCAGTGGCAAAACTGACGTTTTTCCAGATAGTTCCACCTCACTTCCTATTGGCAAGCCACAATACAGTCGATTACATCATGAAGCAGCCCCCGGTATAACCGGAGCAAAAGAGTTAAGGATTTGGGTTTGAAAAGATTCTGCAAACCATATAAACCTCCAAAGTGCATATAAATGTAATCTAAAATGACAACAGGCGACGAATAATTATGCACTTTTCTTAAGTGAACAGTGCTTGATTACCAAGCTATCATTGAAACGAGAAAGAACCATTTATTTACTGCACTCAAACGTCATTATTCAGCAAAGTAAAACAGAAACAAGAAACAACAACAAGAAATTTTAACAGTTGTCAATTTCCATTTTCCAGATCTATATTCCCATCCAACTAAAGGCAGAGGACTGGACGAAGGTTCTGGAACAATTGCTCCTTCTCTTCCTCATTGTTGGCAGATGGCTGCTGCCTAAGGGAGACATAACACGTGACCAGTTATCTCAACTCTTATTAGTAAATATCGGTATGGCTGCGGACATCATAGAACTATTCGAAGCATTTCGAGAGGAACAGGTCAAACACAACTGGATACTCACTGTTGCAATACTTTCACTTTGGACCGGAAGTTTGTTACAGTTTACGCTGGTTGTTACAGCAACTAAAGCTCGCAAGCCACGTGTTGCGATATCTTCACGAAAATCTGATCTTGGTACTTGTTTCTGTTGCGAGACGGAGATTTGGGCGATCTTGACGTCCATAGCAATGCAGGACGGTCCGTTCCTCGTTCTTCGCCTACTACTAATATTACGATACGAGGTGGTGTCATATATGAATGTGTTTTTCACCTGTAAAAATACCCTCGTCATGCTTTTGCAGATTTACAGAATAGCTGTGGTTATTACGGAAAGAGGACAGCAGAAGAGAGACAAGGAAAAGGAGAGAGAGGATACGGAGATCATGACGCTCTCACACTCAGAGAGCAATCTAAAGTCCCGCACCGCCAGGCACTCACATCCAGCAATTCGTAAATCAAAATCATTCGCCGGGTTACAAAAGACAAACAGCATCAATGAAATGTCAAATAAAACCAAACCCGCTCGTTCCTATCCAGCCATACCAAACAGTTCATTCTCGAGGCCAGGGTTTACGGAGTATGCTGACGAACTCTACCCCCGGCCCTTGTTGCGTCCGAGGTACCCGAATGAGTTTCAGCTTCTCCCAGCCCGGAATGAGCTCAGCGATATGGCTACGCAGGACAGTTATTCCTCTGGGGAAATATCTCGTCACAGCTCTTTGGAGAGAAACTCATTTCGGAAGGACTTCCTGCATGAATCTCTAAGGAGAAACTCGTTCATTCAATCACCAAAGATAGACTCGTTTCAAGACTCTGACCGGTGGAACTCGATTCGAGAAGCAACTAAACAAAATTCTCTTCATGATAACATTGTAATGTGCGAGAAGGATACATTCCCGTTAGCTGCGAATGTGGAATTATCAAACGTTTGATGGCAATATAACTATACAATCCATGGGACTGTGCAGGCTTTCTCTACAATAAGCATATGATGCTAAGGCCAATATAGGTACCGGAAGTGTGTATTGGCGGAGTTTATATGGGTATTCGAAAAAGCTGGACTGCTGGATTTACTGAAATGCCTCATGGTTCACCACCAACTGGATGGATTGCATAATTCAGGAATCCCTAACGCTACCAACAATGTGCTTCTAGTGCACACACTCAGGCTGCCACTGCAGTATCTAACTCTTCACCGGGCTATTACTGGCGGTTCTACATGAACTACAATGCTGACAGAAGGTTTGTATCATAGCTGAAAAACTTCCTGAGTCAATGTGTGAATGATTATGTACTTTAGTCGGGGCATTCAATTAGACAGTTGTGATAATGACAGCAAGAGGATGCTGAGTATTGCAACATGAACGGAAGGCCTACTGGCCGGCTGCACAACAGAACAGCATGCAGTGCCCGCTACAGCAGCCATTTTCCAAACGATCTCCAATCCAGGCGGTGGTGATCCATGAGTCACAATCCGTTGAATCCAGCAGTCAGGCGAGTCAGCTTTTCGAATACCCAGTGTTTATGCCGTACAAAAAGGGTAAAAACCACAGAGGTCATCATGCCTCTTCATCGGAAAAGTAAATGGCGTCATTAAACCAAAACATTGGCATAGTGAAAACTAGTCCATAACAATCTGATAACAGGCATAAATCAAGGGTATTCGAAAAAGCTAGATTGCTGGACTGCTGAATTCGCTGGATTGAGACTCATGGAACACCACCGCCTGGATTGGGGATCTTTCGGAAAATGGTATATGACATTCCTGCGTACCGTATGTATATAGAATGCTGTACTATACAGTGTGTTTGAAAAAAAGGAAACACAGAAGTATTAAGGTAGCAGGAAGGGTTGGGCGTTTGTGGTTTCTGAGTCTGAGGGGGTTGGTGTCTGTTGACTGTGCTTTAAGAGAGACTAGGCATGGCGCCAGTCTCTCTTAAAGCACAGTCAACAGGCATTTGGTCTCAATATTTGGGTAAGTACAGAATCAAGCCAGCTCAGAGAGCAATGATTGAACGATGCTGTGGACAAGTCCAAGGATACTGCATCAGTCACGACCAACTTCTTATCAGAAAGCGTCACCACCAGCATATTCAATGTTCAGTTCCAACCTGTACCAGTCCAATGCACGCCTGTCATGGTCAGCAGTGGTCAGCTTAGCGCGATATGGAACATTCTTCCGAAACTCAAGCGAGGGAAGTCTGCTCATTAGCATATCTCGCGCACTGCTCCTTCTTGTCAAACATCGTAGTGAAATCGTAATGGAAAACGTCTGGCTTTGCGCCAGACATTGAGACTAATAAGTGAAGAACTAATAGGTAAAGAACTTCTAATTGCGCGAGACTGCTGTGATAAAATTATCATTGCAGAGACTCCGGTGACGTACACATATATTTTTTACAATCAAAAATGCCCTCAAAAGACGACATGGAATGATTATTTTATTGATATTTCCTACTATATACCTTCCAATTATCACTTTATACTAATAGATCGGCGTTAGGTCGCATGCTTTTCTTTCGTGGTGACACTATAAAGCGAAATAGTTGCAACCCCGTAAATGCGCTATAAGTCCAATAATAAGTGACGGTGACCCGTTATAAATGTTTCGCCAGCTACGCTTTTTTGCCGCTCCGCGGCGCTTTGGGCCCTTGCATCGAGATTAATTTGTTAATTTCTTAGAAAACGCTAAATATTTTGGAAATTGGCAACCACCATTTATTACCTAATGATGTCCTCTTTGTTATGACACCAAGAAATCCAATTTAATGTCACAGATGACTGAACACGAAACAATTCAATCAACCATATCTGAACTGGTCTTGCACCAGATTTACCGCAGCGTAACTTCGACAAAGAAGAAAGACCAGTGTGTCCTTAGCAAAAGTTTTATTGAATGATTTAACGTCTAGGTGTTTATTCCTGTATCAACCTAACCCCAGTGTCCTGCGACATGCAACTGATTCCTTTTAACGCAAACTTCAGTTCAGGTTCTCATTGCTCTCAATGCATTTCTGATTACGTCTCTCTATCCTCTTAAGGACACAAATGCAGCAAGGATTCTGGCACATACATGTAATTCATTGATATCTTGTGGAGGCAACTTGTAAACTTGGTTCTTAAGATGTTCTCACCCAAAAAAAACACAGGGGGTGAGGCCAGGGGACCTTGGTTGCAACTCAAACTCATGGTTGATTGCACCAAATGCATCTGCTGCTTGCTGGAGGCTTCCAGTCCTCAACCACTCTGTTACACGCTGCTCAGCTGTACGCTGCATTTTGCTGGTCTGTGAAAATGAGCAACCTTTCCAACTTTTAAGGAGTGTGCAATGAAAAAAACATGCAGAGGATTGCATAATTTGAAGGCCAAACAAAAGCGCTGCACTCGGCAAACAGGGTTCGATCATTACCAAAACATCTATTTGATGTAAGGATAGTTCTGACATGGCTGATTGAACTATTTCGTGCTCAGTCATCTGTGAAAGTAAATTGGATTTTTTGGTGTCATAAGAAAGAGGCAATCATTAGGTAATAAATGGCGGCTGCCAATTTCCAAAAATTTAGCTATGTCCAAGAAATTAACAAATTAATCTCGGTTTCCTTTTTTTGAAACACCCTGTAGTGTATGATACAATACTCTACGTCATGCTGTCATTACGTGTATCACAACTGTCTAATTGAATGCCCCGATCTACACATAATCAAACACACGTTGACTTAGGATGTTCTTCAGCTAAAATACCAACCTTCTGTCGGTTTTGTAGTTGGGTAGTTATAAAACAAGAAACACAGAAACGAAACAGAAATGCAGAAACGAAACACAGAAACGAAAAAGAGACGGGTTTACATGAATGCAGGCATAGGCGACACCCCGATACTTTCCATGACTAAGTCATTGTTATCGTCGTTAAAGTCAACTCTGGGGATGACTCCATCAGGCGCACGAAGGGAGTGCAGTCTATTTGATCATAATTCCTCAAAGTATAATAAAAGCTGAAATGAAACGACCAAAGGCCATTGTGCTCACCGACTAGATATGTCGTGGTTAGGAATTCATCCTGGTTAAGAACCATTCTACATGTATAGTATATAGATCAAACCAAAGTCGGTATGACATGTAATGTATCGTTGCTTGGAGTACCTACCATAAAAATGTCATCGAAAATATAGTCACTAATGAAACGGCCACGGGCCATTGTGCTCACCATATAGATATTAGGTGGTAAGGAATTCACCCTGGTAAAGAAACATGCTACATGTCTAGTGTATACGTAGGTCAAACCAAAGTCGGTATACGACATGTAATGTATCCATGTTTAGAGTACCTACCATTAAAAAATCATTGGAAAAAGTCACTAATAAGCGAGATTTTGCACTTTTTACCATTTTGGCTCACCGGTACGGTGAGTCTATTACAACAGCACCGTGTCCGTCGTCCGTCGTCGTCGTCGTCGTCCGTTGTATCCTATTTCAAAAACAATATCACGTTTCTTAACCGCTAGGGCTATGGACTCAAAATTTTGTATGCATGACCCCCTAGGTCAGATAACCTTTGACACTGAATTTCGGTCCGGTCTGATTCTTGACTTGGCCACTAGGGGGCCAAAACTGAAAACATAAATAGTGTGATATCTCACTTATCAGTGATTTGTTTTTGATGATATTTTTATGGTAGATACTACTAGCAAGGATATATCACATATCAAACGTGTTTTTGATTTGACCTACTTTTCAAGGTCACAGAGGTCAAATGGCGTACATTTGCCGTTTGAGTGTAACTGTGGCACGTTTCTTAACTGGTACGGCTCTGAGCTTGAAAGTTGTTGTGTATGACCCCCCTAGGTCAGGTGACCTTTGACACTGAATTTCGGTCCGGTTTGATTCTTGACTTGGTCACCAGGGGGCAAAAACTGAAAACATAAATAGTGTGATATCTCACTTATTAGTGATTTGTGTTTGATGAAATTTTTATGGTAGATACTACTAGCAAGGATACATCACATATTATAGGGGTTTTTGATTTGAGCTATTTTTCAAGGTCATAGAGGTCCAATGGCGTAAATTAGCCGTTTTAGCGTAACTGCGGCAAGTTTCGTAACTGCTAGGGCTATGGGCTTGAAACTTTGTACACAAGACCCCCTAGGCCAGGTTACCTCTGACACTGAATTGTGGTCTGATTTGTTTCTCGACCTGGAAACCAGGGGGCAAAAAAAGAAAACCTAGAAAGTGTGATATCTTGCCCATTAGTTATTCGTATTCGATAAAGTTTTTATGGTTGGTACTCCCAGCAAGGATACATTACATATTATACAGGTTTTTGATTTGACCTACTTTTCAAGGTCAAAGAGGTAAAATGCTGTGAATTTGCTGTTTTGCGGCCTAACTATGGCATGTTTCTTAACTGCAACGACATATGACGTGCCCTATGATTAGGATAAAGATACTAGTAGTACATCAGAGTCTTCCTCGGTCATATCTTAAGAAACATTCATTGTCAATTAACTCCTTACATAAATACCGGTGAGCACAATGGCCCCTGGCCCTTTCATTTAGTTTTGGCCTCCTGGTGGCCAAGTCGAGAATCAGATCAGATTAAAAATCAGTGTCAGAGGTTACAAGACGTAGGGAGTCATGTGTACCTAATTTCAAGTTCATGTGTTACGTGCCATAGTAACACTCAAACGGCATATTTCCACAATTTGACCTCTGTGACCTTGAAAATTAGGTCAAATCGAAAACCCGTAGGATATGTGATGTATCCTTGCTAGGAGAACGTACCATAAAAATATCATCGAATGAAATGGCCAGGACCATTGTGCTCACCTGTCGATATGAAAGGGAGAGTTTGAGGAAAAACTTGTCGTTGTTAGGGGTTAATCATGCAATAGTTGTGGGATGGTGTGGTTTGTCTTGAAAAAGTGGAGTTGGTCATATTGTTTTCCGCGTGCACATTTTACTGACGTTGGAATAAGTGAATCGTTATTTGTGGGAGAAGCTGAGAAATGTTTTCTGGCCAATTAAAACGGGTTTACATGTGTCTTAGCTATTCGGTGACTATTGAAAATAAACAGCGCATTTACATTTTGTAAAACCTGTTGTCATTGGCCGATTGAGATGTACCTGTGGAATTGCGTGTGATTACGCTATCTTGAAAGGAGTATTTGTCCTCGGCTTGCGATTGGAGAGAAATGTTGAAAAATATGATACAAGAACAATTGAAGCAAGGAATGCACAGTATAGAATATGATGTACTGAGTAACTAGGTAGCAGTTTGTATTCATTTTTGAGACAATATGAGCACTCGTGACACGTTTACAAAAGTTAAAGCAACTATTTTTAGTGGATGTTTACCCAATAAGTAGCGTCTGGGTCATAATAAGCAGTTAACATGAGTTTAAAAGCGCAGAGTGTAACGAAAGGTTCCGGCTTGACGCTAATCTCCGATGACGGCATCCGCCATTTTGACGTATTCTCGAAACTTCGGGATCGTCAAATGGAATGGACATCACAAAATTTCTGACACACACTGCTACAATTCATCATTTTATTGTTCTTTAGCAGTATTATTACGCCACCCGTATTGGCAGGGCAGCTTGAACACAACTGCGCTTTGCATTGACCAATATTCCCCATTCCAAACCGAAGGACAATCCGACAAGTTTGTCATTTTACCTTCCAATCATAATCAAAATTTTCTGAAACAATCGGCAATGAGGACAAACTTATAATTTTAAAACAATCACAAGAATGTAATCAACACATACCACCTGGTCTGAAGAGCGGATGATCGACTTATACCATTGATTGAAGGTGATTTAATTCCTTGTTCGTCTCGCTTCAAACTTATAAAATGGCTGTCGTCCATACTTGTAGTATGCAGCTCTAGTGGCGCAGAACAACACTGCGCATCTGGGATACCGACGGATTGCCTCGAACCGCGAAATTCAAAACTGCTGGCAATGTGCCAACTAACATTTTTGCCCAATACCGCCAACTAGTGATGTGAAACGTAACTAATCTATTTGATATCGAAACCTCTATATCATGCAGACCTCTAAAACTTCATTTCAAACTTCAATCTGCTGGAATAAAGCAAATGGGCTTTTTTAACTTTGACCTACTTATAACTGAACTGTAGGTCACACTGACCTAAATCTGTGTCAGCATGTAGAGATGCATAATAGGTGTCTACATATTAAATTTAGAGAGTCTATGACCAATAGTAAAGAAACATGCCACCATCAAAGAAATTTTAGAGTTCGACCTTTGTGACCTTCAAAGGTCAAATCAAAAACCCGTGTGATATGTGATGTACCTTTATTAGATACACCCACCATAAAATTTTCATTGCTCTAGCTTTAACCATAAGCTTCAAAATGACAAAAATAAGTTTTCAAAGACCGCCCCCTATATTGCAGACAGGCTGTCAAATTGCACTGATTTTCATTCTGAAGGAAGGTCTTGCCTAGGGGTCCCCACACACCAAGTACGAACTTTCTGGGTCAAAGGGTTAAGAAACGTGCCACTATTTTGTCAAAAGTTAACGACAGACGACGACGACGACGACGGACGACGACGGACGCCAAACGCCGCAGTATCGTATAAGCTCACCTGACAGGTGAGCTAAAAAGGCAAGTACGGCCACGTGGCCTTATCTGGATGACACGCACGTGCACTATGTTTACATTTGACGTCATTCTACTTGACCAATCAGAAGCCGGTTGACGCGTTTTCCCTGACCACAAGTCCTGGGTTTTGAGGGAGGTTAACTCATTTGCATAATGTACGAACTTCGGAACCGAGGAGCGCAGCTATCGCTATATTGTGGCTTTGAAGAGGATAAAAGGGATATTTGGAAAAGAGCATTTCTTCTTCCATTCCGACTGAGTTCCTCTTATCGATACATCCACTTTTGCAGCAACAACCATGGCACCAGGATGGTGTCTGCAGACCAGAATTTGCCACGGGAGTGGCGGTTCCTGCGTTCATTTTTCGTGTCTGTGTTTCTTGCTTTACAACTACCCTTTGTAGTTTACACTGAGAAATCCATGTTGGCAGTGCGTGCACTTGAAGCACAAGGTGGGAAGTGTTAGGGATTTGGGATTGGACAATCTATCCAGGCGGTGGTGATCCACGAGTAAAAATCTTGTAAATCCAGCAGTTCAGTAATCCAGAGCTTTTCAAATACCCATAAATCAGGCACACAGACTTGAAGGGCTTACTAATAGGTGTGATCACATCCGTAACTATAGTACCTGCCGACCCCACGATACATCAAGCCAAACTCGGTATACACTGTATATAAATCCTCATCCCGCACCCCGAATCAGATAACGGTTCGAAGTTTATTTCCTTGATGTTCAGTCCATTCGTATAGTGTTACTTGAAGATGCCTCTATTCCAATATAAGCCACCGAGTTTAATTTCGATATATCCTTATACTTGTTAATCGGGCAGAACGGTACGCAACCAAGGCCTCATTGATGTGACCGCAGTTATAATTGTTCCAAAATACCAGTGCTTCATTGGCTGCTTTGATCAGGATTGCAGTACTTGGGGGGGGGGGGGGGGAGGGGAGTTTTTTTTCTTTGCCATGTTTTACTAAACCCGACATTTCAGTAGGCATATCATCTGATCCGGATAAATCGCGATACGCCAATGATAGCAAAAATATCGATAACCAAGATAGATTCCATTCCGACTGAGTACCTCTTATCGATACATCCGCTTTTGCAGCAACAACCATGGCAACAGGATGGTGTCTGCAGACCAGAATTTGCCGCGGGAGTGGCGGTTCCTGCGTTCATCTTTCGTGTCTGTGTTTCTTGCTTTACAACTGCCCTTTGTAGTTTACACTGAGAAATCCATGTTGGCAGTTTACTGGCGATGAAAGTCAGTCGGTGATGGCGCTCGTCGCGTCCAATCACGCTCATTTTGGTTATATATAGTCGAGATGCTCGATTGGACAAACTGAGACCGCAATTTCGAGATTCTGCGATGATTAGTTGTCATTCGACTAGCAATATTACATTACTGGCGATGAAAGTCGGTCGGCGATGGCGCTCGTCGCGTCCAATCACGCTTATTTTGGTTATACAGAGTCGAGATGACCGATTTGACAATCTCAGACCGCAATTTCGAGATTCTGCGATGATAAGTTGTCATACGATAGCGATATTACACTACTGGCGATGAAAGTCGGTCGGCGATGGCGCTCGTCGCGACCGATCACGCTCATTTTGGTTACACAGAGTCAAGATGACCGATTTGTCAATCTGAGACCGCAACTTCGAGATTCTGCGATGATAAGTTGTCATTCGATAGCGATATTACACTGCTGGTGATGAAAGTTAGTCGGCGATGGCGCTCGTCACGACCGCTCACGCTCACATTTGTTATGCAGAGTCGAAATGACCTATGGTCAAACTGAGACCGCAATTTTGAGATTCTGCGATGATTAGTTGTCATTCGATAGCGACATTACACTACTGGCGATGAAAGTCGGTCGGCGATGGCGCTCGTCGCGACCGATCACGCTCATTTTGGTTAAACAGAGTCGAGATGACCGATTGGACAAACTGAGACCACAATTTCGATATTCTGCGATGATAAGTTGTCATTCGATAGCGATATTACACTGCTGGTGATAAAAGTTAGTCGGCGATGGCGCTCGTCGCGACCAAACACGCTGACTTTGGTTATTCAGAGTCGAGATGACCGATTAGACAAACTGAGACCGCAATTTTGAGATTCTGCGATGATTAGTTGTCATTAGACTAGCAATATTACACTACTGGCGATGAAAGTCGGTCGGCGATGGCGCTCGTCGCGACCGATCACGCTCACTTTGGTTATGCAGAGTCGAAAAGACCTATGGTCAAACTGATACCGAAATTTTGAGATTCTGCGATGATAAGTTGTCATTCGATAGCGATATTACACTACTGGCGATGAAAGTCAGTCGGCGATGGCGCTCGTCGCGACCAATCACGCTCATTTTGGTTATACAGAGTCGACATGACCGATTGGACAAATTGAGACCACAATTTCGATATTCTGCGATGATTAGTAGTCTTTCGATAGCAATATTACACTACTTGCGATGAAAGTCAGTCGGCGATGGCGTTGGTGCCGACCAATCACGCTCACTTTGGTTATGCAGGGTCGAGATGCTCGATTGGACAAACTGAGACCGCAATTTTGAGATTCTGCGATGATTACTTGTCATTCGACTAGCAATAGTACACTACTGGCGATGAAAGTCGGTCAGCGATGGCGCTCGTCGTGTCCAATCACGCTCATTTTGGTCATACAGAGGTGAGATGCTCGATTGGACAAACTGAGACCGCAATTTCGAGATTCTGCGATGATTAGTTGTCATTCGAATAGCGATATTACTCTACTAGCGATGAAAGTCGTCGGCGATGGCGCTTGTCGCGTCCATTCACGCTCAAATTAGTTATGCAGAGTCGAAATGACCGATGGTCAAACTGAGACCACAATTTCGAGATTCTGCGATGATTACTTGTCATTCGAATAGCAATATTACACTACTGGCGATGAAAGTCGGTCAGCGATGGCGCTCGTCGTGTCCAATCACGCTCATTTTGGTCATACAGAGGTGAGATGCTCGATTGGACAAACTGTGACCGCAATTTCGAGATTCTGCGATGATTACTTGTCATTCGACTAGCAATATTACACTACTGGCGATGAAAGTCGGTCAGCGATGGCGCTCGTCATGTCCAATCACGCTCATTTTGGTCATACAGAGGTGAGATGCTCGATTGGACAAACTGAGACCGCAATTTCGAGATTCTGCGATGATTAGTTGTCATTCGAATAGCGATTTTACTCTACTAGCGATGAAAGTCGTCAGCGATGACGCTTGTCGCGTCCATTCACGCTCAAATTGGTTATGCAGAGTCGAAATGACCGATGGTCAAACTGAGACCATAATTTCGAGATTCTGCGATGATTAGTTGTCATTAGACTAGCAATATTACGCTACTGGCGATGAAAGTCGGTCGGCGATGGCGCTCGTCGCGTCCAATCACGCTCACATTGGTTATGCAGAGTCGAAATGACCTATGGTCAAACTGAGACCGCAATTTCGAGATTCTGCGATGATTAGTTGTCATTCGAATAGCGATATTACTCTACTAGCGATGAAAGTCGTCGGCGATGGCGCTTGTCGCGTCCATTCACGCTCAAATTAGTTATGCAGAGTCGAAATGACCGATGGTCAAACTGAGACCACAATTTCGAGATTCTGCGATGATTACTTGTCATTCGAATAGCAATATTACACTACTGGCGATGAAAGTCGGTCAGCGATGGCGCTCGTCGTGTCCAATCACGCTCATTTTGGTCATACAGAGGTGAGATGCTCGATTGGACAAACTGTGACCGCAATTTCGAGATTCTGCGATGATTACTTGTCATTCGACTAGCAATATCACACTACTGGCGATGAAAGTCGGTCAGCGATGGCGCTCGTCATGTCCAATCACGCTCATTTTGGTCATACAGAGGTGAGATGCTCGATTGGACAAACTGAGACCGCAATTTCGAGATTCTGCGATGATTAGTTGTCATTCGAATAGCGATATTACTCTACTAGCGATGAAAGTCGTCAGCGATGACGCTTGTCGCGTCCATTCACGCTCAAATTGGTTATGCAGAGTCGAAATGACCGATGGTCAAACTGAGACCACAATTTCGAGATTCTGCGATGATTAGTTGTCATTAGACTAGCAATATTACGCTACTGGCGATGAAAGTCGGTCGGCGATGGCGCTCGTCGCGTCCAATCACGCTCACATTGGTTATGCAGAGTCGAAATGACCTATGGTCAAACTGAGACCGCAATTTCGAGATTCTGCGATGATTAGTTGTCATTCGATGATAGCGATATTACACTGCTTGTGATGAAAGTTAGTCGGCGATGGCGCTCGTCGCGACCAAACACGCTGATTTTGGTTATACAGAGTCGAGATGACCGATTGGACAAACTGAGACCACAATTTCGATATTCTGCGATGATAAGTTTTCATTCGATGATAGCGATATTACACTGCTTGTGATGAAAGTTAGTCGGCGATGGAGCTTGTCGCGACCAAACACGCTGATTTTGGTTATTCAGAGTCGAGATGACCGATCAGACAAACTGAGACCGCAATTTTGAGATTCTGCGATGATTAGTTGTCATTAGACTAGCAATATTACACTACTGGCGATGAAAGTCGGTCGGCGATGGCGCTCGTCGCGACCGATCACGCTCACTTTAATTATGCAGAGTCGAAAAGACGTATGGTCAAACTGATACCGCAATTTTGAGATTCTGCGATGATTAGTTGTCATTAGACTAGCAATATTACACTGCAGTCGATGAAAGTCGGTCGTCGATGGCGCTCGTCGCGACCGATCACGCTCACATTGGTTATGCAGAGTCGAAATGACCTATGGTCAAACTGAGACCGCAATTTTGAGATTCTGCGATGATTAGTTGTTATTCGATAGCGATATTACACTACTGGCGATGAAAGTCGGTCGGCGATGGCGCTCGTCGCGACCGATCACGCTCATTTTGGTTATACAGAGTCGAGATGACCGACTGGACAAACTGAGACCGCAATTTAGAGATTCTGCGATGATTAGTTGTCATTAGACTAGCAATATTACACTGCAGTCGATGAAAGTCGGTCGTCGATGGCGCTCGTCGCGACCGATCACGCTCACATTGGTTATGCAGAGTCGAAATGACCTATGGTCAAACTGAGACCACAATTTCGAGATTCTGCGATGATTACTTGTCATTCGACTAGCAATATTACACTACTGGCGATGAAAGTCGGTCAGCGATGGCGCCCATCGTGTCCAATCACACTCATTTTGGTCATACAGAGGTGAGATGCTCGATTGGACAAACTGAGACCGCAATTTCGAGATTCTGCGATGATTACTTGTCATTCGAATAGCGATATTACTCTCCTAGCGATGAAAATCGTCGGCGATGGCGCTTGTCGCGTCCATTCACGCTCAAATTGGTTATGCAGAGTCGAAATGACCGATGGTCAAACTGAGACCACAATTTCGAGATTCTGCGATGATTAGTGGTCATTAGACTAGCAATATTACGCTGCTGGCGATGAAAGTCGGTCGGCGATGGCGCTTGTCGCGTCCAATCACGCTCACATTGGTTATGCAGAGTCGAAAAGACCTATGGTCAAACTGAGACCGCAATTTTGAGATTCTGCGATGATTAGTTGTCATTCGATAGCGATATTACACTACTGGCGATGAAAGTCGGTCGGTGATGGCGCTCGTCGCGACCGATCTTGCTCATTTTGGTTATACAGAGTCGAGATGACCGATTTGACAAACTGAGACCACAATTTCGATATTCTGCGATGATTAGTTGTCATTCGATAGCGATATTACACTGCTGGTGATGAAAGTTAGTCGGCGATGGCGCTTGTCGCGACCAAACACGCTGACTTTGGTTATTCAGAGTCGAGATGACCGATTCGACAAACTGAGACAGCAATTTTGAGATTCTGCGATGATTAGTTGTCATTAGACTAGCAATATTACACTACTGGCGATGAAAGTCGGTCGGCGATGGCGCTCGTCGCGACCGATCACGCTCACTTTGGTTATGCAGAGTCGAAAAGACCTATGGTCAAACTGATACCGCAATTTTGAGATTCTGCGATGATAAGTTGTCATTCGATAGCGATATTACACTACTGGCGATGAAAGTCAGTCGGCGATGGCGCTCGTCGCGACCAATCACGCTCATTTTGGTTATACAGAGTCGACATGACCGATTGGACAAATTGAGACCACAATTTCGATATTCTGCGATGATAAGTAGTCTTTCGATAGCAATATTACACTACTGGCGATGAAAGTCAGTCGGCGATGGCGCTGGTGCCGACCAATCACGCTCACTTTGGTTATGCAGGGTCGAGATGCTCGATTGGACAAACTGAGACCGCAATTTTGAGATTCTGCGATGATTAGTTGTCATTAGACTAGCAATATTACACTACTGGCGATGAATGTCGGTCGGCGATGGCGCTCGTCGCGTCCAATCACGCTCACATTGGTTATGCAGAGTCGAAATGACCTATGGTCAAACTGAGACCACAATTTCGAGATTCTGCGATGATTACTTGTCATTCGACTAGCAATATTACACTACTGGCGATGAAAGTCGGTCAGCGATTGCTCCCGTCGTGTCCAATCACGCTCATTTTGGTCATACAGAGGTGAGATGCTCGATTGGACAAACTGAGACCGCTGTCGGGGATGCCCAGGTTCTAAGGGAATAACGACCACCCAGTTCTATGTAAAACTTCAACTCATTTATTACTAGACTCGAGTCAGAATGAACATGTGATATAGTTACATAATTCAGAAATACATGTTTCTAAAAGACATTCAATAACTCCAATAGACCAGCTATTGGCGGCGACTATAATCTGTTCCCAACATTACTCCCGGGCGGGAAGTGACTGGAACATAAACTAATAATTGGGTGAAACGCACATCAAAATACAATGATGTTATGAAATGGCAAACTATTTTTTTGATTTTCTCAAACATACAAATATTGAATAAATAGAATTGAGTGACTAGATTCAAACGCAACCAAATGTGAAAGAATGATTAAAACCATGGAAGTATGTAGCAAAGATGAAATGCGTTAACAACAGATAAAATGAATCAAAATATTGACACTAGAAACAGTTGACCGTTTAAGATTATGTCATGCAATCAAAACACTCAGGTCAGTATTCAAAATGTTCAGCTCAATAAAGGCATGAAATCCATTTACGGATCGGACATAAGTGCAATGCGTCGGCGCGCTTCAATGGCGGCTTGTCTAACAGGCCTGTGCTCAGCTGCACACTCGGAATTGTCTGACAAAGGAACACGCGAGTTGTGTTCAATAGGCCTCGATAATGTCTCGCCATTGTTGGTTTCCAAAGGATACAATTTGGTTATCGGGCGGTTTGTCTGACCACGGCTTGTTTTGATGTCTACAGAACGCACTAAACCATCATTACCGCAATTCAATCTCAACACACGCGCAAGTTGCCACTTTACACGTGGTACGCAGTCTTCATGAATGAGCACTATGTCCCCAACTTGAATCTGATTTTGCGTAATGCCCTTACCACAATTGCGATCTCTTTCACGTAAAGCCGCTAGGTACTCTTGTGACCACCGGTTCCAAAACTGTGCTTGCACACTGGCCATCAACACAGCGCGTCGTTGTAATTCTGACTGACTGCCAAACGTTGGGTCACGCAACTCATCAGTATCGTACAACTCATGAGGAACAGTAGACAGTGGTCTACCATGTAAAATGCGATGGCGTAAGCGGTTGTAAATCATCAGTATCTGAGGACAGATATGTGATCGGTCGGTCATTGAGTATGGCCTCAATCTCGGTGAGGACAGTCTGTAACTCATCAAGCGTTAAGAAACGGCGGCCTAGCACCTTTTTCATGGCTGTCTTTGTCAACCCAATCAACCGTTCCCAAAAACCACCGTACCAAGGTGCCCGTTTCGGTATGAACAACCATTCAACACGGCGGTTAGCTAAATAGGTTTTAACTGATTCAGATTCAAACAACTGCTTGAGTTCTGCAGCCGCAGAGAGATAGGTTGACGCATTGTCAGAAATCATTTTGCTCGGAAGCGATCTCCGGGCGGCAAAACGTCTGAACGCACGAAGGAATGTTCCAACTGAGAGATCAGTAACAAGTTCTAGATGAACGGCTCTGATAACGGCGCATGTAAAGAGGCACACGTAAGCCTTCGATTCTGAGTGTTCGTTTCGTATGAATAAAGCACCACTGAAATCTACACCAGTCACAGTAAATGGGGGTGCCTTAAGTAGTCTCGACGCTTGTAATGGTGGTGGAATAGGTGACCTATATGGTTTCCCCATAACCCTCTTGCAAGTGACACACTGCCGTAACAACGATTTTACGCGCTGTCTAATGTTGGTAATCCAGAAACGCTGGCGAATACGCGTGATAGTAGATTGTAATCCTGAATGAAGAACGTTCGTATGTGCATTCCAAATGATAAGTTCCGCGAATCGATGTCTAGATGGAATCAGAATCGGAAATTTCGTTCCGTAGTCAATAGGCGCGTTATGCAATCGTCCGCCTGCGCGTAATATTCCATCGTTGTCAAGAAATAACCGAAGTTGTTTCACGAGTGGACCTGCTGTCCTACGTTTTGACATTAACGTCTTGATCTCATCTCCGTAGCTCTGACGTTGAACATGTTTAATCCACATTGTTTCTGCGTCTTGAATTTCACCTGCCGTGAGCGGTCCAACGTTTTGTAGTTGGGGATTTTTTTTCGCATTTGCAACAAATCTGAGTACGAGAGCACTGATGCGCAACAGTTTCGTATACGAACGTTCGGGGTCGATTACGTTGGTGATGCGCATGTCTACATCAGGTTCACCGACTGCGTTGGTTACAATGACGACCGGATCATGATCAGCGTTGTCAGTATCCATTGTATGCGATTTACCATCGAATAGCTCGCATTGTGGCCACTCAGAAGTTCTAAGCCAGTGTGGACCGTTCCACCAGAGTATGGCGTTTTGAAGATCTGATGCATTCATTCCCCGAGTAAGAATATCGGCAGGGTTATCCTTTGTGGGACAGTATTTGAATCTGGTTAAGACTTGGCAAGCACGTATTTCTCTTACACGGTTCTCAACGAATAAAGGCAGCTTTTTCTCACTGTGTATCCAGTGTAGAACTATCTGACTGTCCGACCAAAGGAATGCATGTTCAATGTTGATCAGTTGTTTGAGGTTTCTGTGAAGATAGTTCAGTAAACGTGATCCGATTAAAGCGGCCATTAGCTCTAATCTAGGCAGCGAGATGGGTTTGATCGGCGCAACCCGAGTTTTTGCCATCACAAGTGAAGTGCATCCGCCACATTTCAAATATGCAACAGCCCCGTAGGCCTTTGGGCTCGCGTCAGAATATATGTATTGTGGTGGTAGGAATGTAGGTAATTCTAAGCTATTTTAACAAAAGCCCTTACAGGCCTTTTTGTCTCAAATTAGCTTAGAAACCCCTAAGAACCAGACACCACAATACATATATTCTATCATTCATTAGATTCCCAGTGAAGCGTTGCAATGAAATGGTCAATGAAATGGTAAGGGAATACTAGAGTTCAATGGGTTAATGTAATCATGACTTACTGTATTCCAACAGAAAGTACACGTCAATAGCTTTTTTCCGTGCATTTTACCTGATATATGATGTTGGCACTGTTCACTGCATGTACATAATTTTACTAGTAAATAAATAGAAAATGGCAACAGGATATTTATTAAATACCGAAAGGGCACATAAGATTCCACTTGGTTTGAAAGCTGAGAGGCAGCATCATATCATTACTCATAACCCATCATCTGCTAACCCCAAAGAAACAATGTATGTTAGAATACCTGCATTGCGAGAGAATACATTCTTTGTACCTAAATCTCTTTATCTGTCTGCTGATGTAACCATTTCTGGTGATTCTAAAAATAGTGTTGTAAATAATCTTGGTAGAAACCTGATTTCAAAGATGGTGGTTAAGTGGGGAACAGAGCAGATATTTGACCTTGACGAATACAGTCATTATTCTACATTTAAAGATCTGTGGTTTACAGAAGAAGAAAGAAATGATAGAGTTTTTCAGGGTATTCAGTCAAAAAATCTTAGAGAATTAAGATCAGGAGTCGCTGAAGCTGATGTCACTGGAGAAACAGCTAATGAAAAGACTTTAAAGAAAGTGTTTGACAAGAAGTACAAAATACCATTAGATTTTGAACTATTCCATCATCATGCTCCATTTTACAAGTTTCCAATTCAAGAAGATGTGATTATTGAAATAACTTTAGCACCAAAGGAGGAAATCATAGTCACCACAAACACAGCTAGCATGGGCTACAAACTAGAGAATATTTGTTTTGAATATGATACCGTAACCAACAAAATGATTGCTAGTCAATTGAGTAACAAGTACAATTCTGGATTCTCAATATTTTATGATTGGGTAGACCATTTTAAGACAGTCAATGTTACTGCTAATGAAACACTAATTAATGAGAACATCAACTTTCCAAGAATGTCTATTAAAGGATTATTATTACTATTTGTGTCTGACTATGTAGATGGAGCTAGAGATTCAGAGAAGTTTGAAAACCCTAACATAAGTAAAGTGCAGATCACAATAGAGGGTGTTGCCAATCAGGTGTTCCCAGAAGGAATGAGAATGATGGATCAATGGGAGGAGATCAAGAAACATTTTATGTCTGAAGATTTGAAGAAAACTCATGACTGTAACATGACCATGGAAAAATACTATGGTGATTCTAATCACTATGGTTTATGGTTGGACCTGAGAACTTCTGAGGATAATCGCCTTCACGGATCAGGAAAGAAGCTCCAGAACACAAAAGATGGTATTCAATTATCTATTACAAAGAAATCTGGAAAGGGACCATACAAAATGCACATATTCGTGGTTTCTGACGCCCAGGTTAACATTCAGAATTCTCAGATTGCTTCACTCCAGCACTGAGGTGCTGCAAGAACAAAGTTCGCTCCAACACTGAAACAAAGTTCGTACAACACTAAATTAAATACTGAATACTAGATAAATGAGTTTTACTAGTGATTTTCTAAGTAATTAAATGGATACACCAGGAAAGAAAGATATCATAAATACACTGTATCAAAGTTTACTGTTGGCATCAACAACAATTGGTTACTCTATGTTACTGAAAAGGTTCTTGAGAATCAATATTGGTCCCCCAAGTCAGGCCAACCTAGAGGAAATTCTTAAACTGGGAGGAACTGTAGCTATTAGTAATGGAACATTAGAGTACCTTTACGATCAAGGAATCCTACCCAGAAATATTATGAAGTAAGAATAATTTACTTATTTGATAAAAGCTAAATTTGAAAACGAAAATTTGCTTAAGTAAATGATTACTGTAATGAACATAGATTCAAGTGACTATCCAGATCAGAGTTCAAGTGATTTAACAGTCAATCTCAAGACTGAAATTCAGGATGCATGTAGCATCACTTTAACTTTTGCAGTAATACCTTGTACATTCTACAACATAAGTGCAGCCAGGGAGAATAACCGAATCAAAGTTAAGGGTTTTGATGTGGCAGAGATTACGCTACCAGATGGTCTCTATGACCTACAGAGCTTTTCAAAAGTATTTGCGGATAAGTTGAAAGAAAATAGTATGAGTAGAGGTGCTGTCAGATTTGACCTTGAAGAACCAACAGGTAAGGCCATCTTACACTTCCTAAAGAGAAAAAATGAGGCGCATTATCAGATCTATTTTATTGGTAAAAGTAATGAATTATTTGGCATGAAATCAGAATGGCCTTACCCTTTAGACAATAAAAGTAAGGATGATGTTGTAAGCGAGAAACCCATCAATTTTAGACCAATTAACCATTTTGTTTTTCACTGTGACATAATCGAATCTAATAGTGTATTAAGTAATGGCGAAGCATCTGATGTGCTAACCACAAGACCAATAAAGGAAGCTAATTTTGGGGATTTAATAGCATACACATTTGAGAAACCAATAGCAATTCCCTGTAAACCAAGATTCAATAAGCTGAATATTCGCTTAACTGATGAAAAAGGTGAAATCATCGATCTTAATGGTCATAATGTACAGTACCAATTGGTATTAACTCGAGCTATGCTCTCAGGGACACATCATTGAAATTAAAATTCATTGGAATTAAATGGCTGGCATTGGCATGTTATTTGGATCTGCAATAATCAATGGATTAGCATTCACTGGATCCGGTTACCTTTTTAAAAAACTAGACAAGAATGGCTATGAGACTGAAGTGAAAAGACATGATTTGGCTCAGGAGCAATTACAGAAGGCCTCCACAGAATGGGATGAGCATAGGAAAAGTACCATTGACTTCGTTAATCTTGAATTAAAGAGAGAAAGAGACGCTTCTATTGATTTTAACAATACTGATTCAGCACTTACTGTTTACAATCATTTACATCCAGAAAGAACTATTGTACTACCTCAGCGACCACAATTAAGTGATTACTACCAACCTAGTGATGAAATGAAGAAATACGAGTACCTATGGATTATCCTAGGACTTAGTGGTTTAGGGTTAATTATTTATTATTTTACTAGGGTTAGAAAGACTAAGACAACTGATCGGACACAGTCCTGATGATCGGACACAGTCCTGATGATCGGACACAGTCCTGAGAGCATAGCTCGATCAGAAGCGGGACTAAGATTTTTGATGTGAAAGAGTAAATCCAAATGGATGTTGTAGTCTAATGATCAGTTTTGATCCTTTTTTCATCTTAAGTTCTTCTATGTAGTACTGTCTTTTCTCCTTAGGAATAACACTGTTTTCTTCTAAGGCATCTTTCATGGCTGATTCATCCTTATTAAAAAATAATACTAAAATTCTTATGTTCTCTCTGTAGTCCTTAACAACTGAATTGTACTTCTGAACTAGTAACCAAACAGTGAGATTGTAGTGCCTGCCGGAAAAGGCAAGATTACATAACTCGGACACCTTCTTTTTTGTGTCTCTCAAATTAGCACAGTCATCAATGAGGAATAATGTGTTAGAACCAGCAAAGGTCAGAGTAGCAAACTGAAGCACAAGGTCCAAATTACTGGCCACAGCTTCGGGATTAACTATGTAGACGTTCTTGTCTTGGTAAATCCATTTCCTTTCATATGTCTTATTGTTGAAATATGTTGGACAGAAAATGACTATGTTCTGGAACTTGTGCCGATACTCCTTTTCTAAGAGGTCAAGGGCAAAATATGTCTTACCACAATTGGTAACACCAGAAATTAACATATTGTGTGGCTCGTAAATAAATAATTCACTCATTTAAATGAATGTAAAGGATGACACACAGCAGTATCTAAGGGATTTGTACTACAACCCCGAGAGTCCCGTGGCTTACAGTTCTTTGAGTAAAATCTGGAAACAGGTCAAGGAAGATATGACTTCGTCACGAGAGCAGAGCACAACTTCGTTGTTAGGGACAAAGTCCCGCTCAGGAAAACTTATTAAAAAAAAAGAAGTGAAAGAATTTCTAGAAACACTACCAACTCACCAACTACACAAACCGGCCATTAAGAAATTCACCTTCAGGAAGACAATGGTATCGTACATCGATCAACAATGGCAAGCAGATCTGGTTGACATGCAGAAATTCGAGAAACAAAATAAAGGCAACAGATTCATTTTAACAGTCATAGATCTATTTAGTCGTTTTTCTTGGGCTCTAGCAGTTAAGAGTAAGAGGGGAGAAGAAATCAGAGATGCATTCAAATTGATTTTCAGAGAAGCAAAACCAACGAAAATCCAGTTTGATGACGGTAAAGAATTTTACAACAAACACTTCAAGGAACTCTTAACAGAAAATGACATAGACTGGTTCTCCACAAAATCTGATAAGAAGGCAGCAGTAGTAGAGAGATTCAATAGAACCCTTAAAGAAAAAATGTGGCGTTATTTCACCGCTAAGGAGACTGACAAGTGGATTGACGTTCTGGATGACCTGGTCAGCGGCTACAATAACACATTTCACTCATCAATAGGTATGAAACCTGTAGACGCCAGAAAGATGGAAAACGAAGGAACAGTGTGGTACAATCTTTACGGTCTTCACCTCAAAGAGACATTTGGTGATCCAAAGTACAAAGTAGGTGACAGTGTAAGAATTTCAAAGTACAAGTCCATTTTCGGTAAAGGTTACATGCCCAACTACACTGAGGAGGTGTTCCAAATCAAACAGATCATATTTACTCACCCTATCGTCTACCAGCTTGAGGATTACCACAAAGAAGAAATTCAAGGATATTTCTATGAAGAGGAATTGAGCTATGTTCCTAATCCTGACCAGCTAGAGTACAAGATCGAGAAAATCCTAAGGTACAAGACCAGTAAAGGCAAGAAATACGGATTAGTGAAGTGGAAGGGTTACAGTGATAAGTTCAATGAATGGTTACCAGTTTCTGATATCAAATCATTGAAATGAAATAAAGTCTCTAAAGTGACTTAAGTCACAAGAACAAGTTCGAAAAACGTAATTTAAAAAAAAAATGTCCTACTAAATAAAGAAAGAAATGGATGTAGCAATATTTAATGCTACTGTCAATGTGTATCAGCAACAACCTATGTATCAGCAGCAACCTATGTTTCAGCAGCAACCTATGTATCAGCAACAACCAATAATTTCAGGACCTACAATTTATTGTGTTAAGTGCTGTGAAAAGAAACCTGAAATTAATTTTGAAAAGAACAGGCGTAATAAACTACTTGATTACTGTAAAGAATGTGGTTCAAGTAAAATCAAGGGATGTAATAAATGTTATGAAAATAAATTACTAAGTGATGGTGAATTTGGTAAAGACGGAAATAGAGGTAACTGCAGATCATGTTTTAATTCATATTACAAAAAGGATTACCTTGACCAAAATGGTAATAGAGACAGACACAAAATTAGAGTTGGTCTAAACCGCATTTCTAAGGGAGAGTGTAACGGTAATTCCTCATTTAATCTAGGATGTACAGACAGTTTCTTTTCACAGTGGTTAAAGTACCAGAGGAGTCTATCTCCAATAGGACAAAGTCCCGAGAAAAGAGTTCGAATAGTAGAAGAAGAGTTGGATCATGTCTTACCAATCAAGGAATTCAAAGATAAACCTGAACTGTGCTTTGCTTGGTTTAACATTAGACCAATGTCTAAAACACAAAACAGACAGAAGAGTGCTAAAGTAGACTACACACTATTTAAGGATCAATTGGATAGGTCAATGGATTTCATGGTAAAAATGAGAAGTGAAAACTGGTTTGTCTTTCGAGACCAGGATGTAATACCAAATTGGAAAATAGTGATATCACAGCATTTCGGGGATTATCTTCGTGATGAAAATATGATTCTGCTTGATAGATTATCGAATTTAAATAATAACATGAGAATGAACCAGAACATTAACATATGTAGTCAGACAGAAATCATAAACGAGATGATTAAGTTGAATAATAGACTTGAAAGAAATTTACTCTTTGCAGTGAATTGATTTTATTTTACTTAATTAAATGAATAGAACTTGGGGTTACACAAAACGACCACGTAATTGGAAAGAAAGATTAGAACGATTTCATAGAGAATTAGAGGCAGAAGTAGAGTCAAAGTTGGAGTCTGGTCCCGAAAAACCTTTAAAACCTGCTGGGCCTGCTGGGACAGAAAAACCTGTTGGGTCAGAAAAACCTGTTGGGTCAGAAAAACCTTTAAAATTTAATGTACTTCAAAAACCTGTAGTGTCTGTAGGATCAACACTAAACACTAGAAATGACAGAACAACTGATTCTAGTTATTCCCACTAATTAAATGGATGGAGACAATAAGGTTTATCCAGATTTAAGTAATTTAAACTCTGAAAGTCATTTGAACTATGAAAGGTCTGAAAAGCATACAGAAAGTAACCCTCAGGCTTTCAGACTACAACAAATATGTGAGGTTAAGAGTTTCTTAGAAAGCGAGATTGAATTTAGAAGAAAGATATTTTCAAAGTACAAAAAAGCATTTAGCGTAATTACTGGCATTAGCCATTTCCTTAATTTTGCCAGCGTTGCAGCCGGATCTGTTGGTGTTTCCGCTCTAGCTGGTGTCATCACGGCACCGATAGGCTTAGCTTTGGGTGGCGTAACAATAGGTAGTGCCATTATTTCATCAGCCTTAGGCTGGGAGAAAAAGAATATTCTTAAGAAAATTGAAAAGCATGAGAATATCAGAATGTTGGCAATTTCAAAACTGAACACAATCAATGATTTGGTTAGTAAAGCCTTAACCGATTCTCACATATCTACAGATGAGTTTACTTTGATTCTCAAGGAGAAGGAGAAATACATTTCGATGAAAAATGCCATTAGGAAAAAACAAAGGGAGGCAAGTTCAGCTGTTGATGTAGAGTCTTTAAAGAAGACTTTTTTAGAAGAAGGAAAAAAACTAGCACAGACAGAGATGCTAGAAAAACTAAAAGTTCAGTAAATCAAACAGGACCCGGACTACGTCCAGAGAACAAAGTTCGACTCGAGCTATGCTCTCAAGACGAAGTCGGACCCGGACTACGTCCTAATCCTAATGTGGTGTATCACTATCACTATTATCATGACTTCGGTGTTAGGGATGAATTTCACCAAGTAACACTACCATCAGCACCACCCTATTCATTAGTTTAATCTAGCTATGCTCTCAGGACAAAGTCCGAATAATGATTTTGCAACTCGAGCTATGCTCTCAAGACGAAGTCGGACTCAAGCGAAGTTTGAATCGCTGTAATCTATGTAGCCTTCATAATACATTCCAAATGGTAAGGTGCTTATTCAAGTATGAACCTCTTGTCATCAAAAGGACTGAGGCTTTTTTTGTCAACTTCTTCCAAATAGATTTGGTGTTTATCTGATCTTAAGTGTCTCATCTTGTGGTAAAATGACCTACTCTTTTCAAGACAATCAACATAGTCATCAAATAAGATATTTCTCCTTACTACATTCTTGGCAATACCCTTCAATTTCTTAGAATCGTAATCTTTTGTCGAACTTTGTTCTCGGGACTTTGTCTTAGTCGAGCCTTGCTCTCCAGACATAGTCTTGGTCCTGTAAGCGTACATCTTACTTCTCAGGGCAATGAATTCAGTCATCTCTACTCCTCCTAGCTCATCCTTAAAGTAGCCTGGTACCTTCTTCTTACTGGTATCATAGAGTGGATGATCTTTTGGATAATTACTGAAGTCAAAATAGTGTTTCAACTCCTTTAAGTCTTTAGTTAAGTCATCAGTATTAATGTTAAGTACAAAGGAATCTGTATCTAGATACAGTAGTTCAATATTTTTCTCACCAAAGTACGGTTGAAGAACTTCATAATAGAATTCATACATTAATAATTTAGACAATTCAAGTACTGAAGCTCCTATGTAGATTGGTTTGTTGAATTTCATTGATGTTTTCCTCATGCTAATAGCAGCATTATGTTCGTCAAATACGCATATCGATGAAAACCTGGGATTGGCCATTACATTCCTGGCTCTCTCCCCGTCCGATACAAATTCAATTTCAACCCTGTTCCTTACATTCTCACAAGTCTTTCCGTAGAACGCATTATTCATCAGTTTAAAATAGTCTTTCTCAAAATCAGTCTTAGAATCCATACGTCTTTTAGTGTTAAAATCAATGTATGGTGCTAACCACTTTGATTGTTTAAAGCTTATCACTGAATGAACCCTCTTAAGTACCATTCCGTGCTTTAGGTAAAATTGTAGCATTCTGTAATGCACTATGTAATTAGTTTTATCCTTTTGTGTTAGTATTAGTTTCTCTACATTTGATCTTTTATCATCACCCAGTAACTCTCTCTGGTAAGGACTTAATTCATCATCTTCAATAAAGAGAGATTCGGGACAGAATGGAAAGTTCCTTGACTTAAATTTAATATTTCCTGGATACTCCAAATCCACCTCTAAGAAGTAGCCTACTTCACTATCACTTGGAATTGCCATAATCTGCTCTTTACTGATAACATTCATGTTAAGTCGAACCTTGTTCTCTGGACTTTGTCCTAGTCGAGCTTTGTCCTGAGAGCATAGCTCGAGTGGATCAATATCTATCATTTCAAAACTACCATAGGGTTGAGGTTCCATCATGGACCAGCCGTAGAGATTATTTGCGTCTACGTAGAGTAGTTTGTGGTGTTCATCTGCCTTGACATGTCTTGTTCCCATAACACCCGAAATTCCACCTCGTATTGCTTTCTCAAAAGTAAGTAAGATGTTGGTATCAGTCAGTAGTTCTAGGTTTATTCCTGTGTACTTCAAACCAGCTTGCCAGGTTAGGCCTGGTGCCGAGTAACAGTGACATGGATCTATCTGAAAGTAGTTCAAATTGACATCCCTGAATTTCTCAAATAAATCAGCTAAAAGGATCACATCAGTTTTGAGGTAGAGGTCAATGAACTCACCGTGATTCCTGATCTTGAAATGATCCCATATTACCTTAGCCTCATCATAGGCAGAATCAGGTGCCATTTCATTTTTCAATTCGTCAAAAAACATAGACTTTTCTAGGTAAGTAACATTGTAGCTTTCATGTGATGTGTAAAAAGAGTAAGGTACTGAACCCTTCTTCCTCAATAGCTTAAAGTCAGTGGTATTTGGGAACAGCTGTCTGGTAATTTTAAAATCATCATCCAACATTGATTTGGTTATGTTGTCTAAACTGGACTGCAGGAATCTGTACGAGTCCAAAAACCTGAAACAACCGAACTGAAATGAGATGTATTCCTCTGATGTTTTGGCAAGTATTTTCAGTTTCTTGTACTTCGGTAGCTTATTCATTAATTCTTTAATAAATAAGTGAGAATCGTAATTACTGAGATTGTGAAAAAACACTGGAACAAACATAGCTTTCTTTTCATTCAAATTACACGAGTTGTGAGCAGCACCTCGATATCTACCACAGTAGTGATCATGATCCTTGACCTTGTCATATCCCAAAGGTTGATTACAATAGTAACAATGTGTTTCTAATTGATATTTATGCCAGTCGGACTTCGTCCTGAGAGCAGAGCTCGAGTCTTCATCTGTCATTGTTAGAGGAAAGTTACAGTTCAATAAATTAGAGAATTGTTCTTCCATCCTGATTAACCAATTACAGAACACATCTACAACATCAGCACCCCTGTGAGACACATACTGGCTACTGTAAAGGTATGTGTAGTCTGAGTGAACATAAACACCAACAGCTGATGCATTTTGTTTAAAAAGTTTCTTTGAACTCGGTTCTTTCATCATAGGTGGCTCTACTGATACTACTGGTATGTTGCCTTCGGCAGAAGAACAAGGTTCGCTTATCGCTTCGAAATCAGCATAGATCACAAACGGAACTCTATTTTTGAATGAGTGTTTTTCAAATTTAATTTGTGACCATTTACTGTTAGGTGGAGGCAAAGTAATCTTACAGTAATCGTGTTCTCCACATTTCTTTTTATGTTTATCTAGTGTTGACTTCCTGTAAAAGTAATTCATGCATCTCCTGCAAAGATACACTCTATGAGCTAGTGTCCTGAAGAAAAGATTGATGTCTCTTATGGACATGAAATGGTCCTTGAAATACAACAGATCGATGACATCATCATCATCATAATTCTTGGACAGGTAGAGAGGTTCTAGTTTTGCCTCACATGTGCTCTTAGCCGATTCGTTCTCTAACTTGAACACATTAATTTTGAGATTATTATCACTCTCTATCTTAGGGATATCCTTTTGAATACATACAGGAAATGATTTGATTTTGATATCAGTAGTTTTCGAACTCTGTTCTCGTGACGAAGTCATTTCTAGCATATCGGTAGTGATATTGAATGTACTCTCGAGCTCTGCTCTCAGGACAAAGTCCGTCTCTGGATTTTCTTTCAGATATTTAGCGGCCAATAAAGACCAGAGAAAACATTTATTGTCATTTGATTCCACATTTATTACTGCTTTTGTTTTAAATGGTAATTTAGTGTAATGACCACCTTTACACCTCTTGTAAGAACAGATGGTCATGTTACAAGACTCTATTTTATTTAAAGTAAGTCCAGACCCTTGAAAGTACCTTTCCTCAATCTGTGTCTTAATGTAGTTTAACTGGTTGGTTATGGCATAAATTGCCTGGTTCCTTGAAATTATGCTTTCCATTGGAGACTGTATGGGGTGTGTTACACTTTCACCCTGACGATCAAACTGAGCAAATACTGATATGCTAATTTTGTGATGGTAATCATTGAGTTGAAATAATACCTCCTCTAATTTATCTCTGTATTCATACACTTGTTTAGCTTCTCTGTCAATCTTCAAACTAATGGTGACTACAGGCTTGCCAAATTGTTTTACTATTTCTATTCCACTCACTTTCTTTATGCCATCTAGCTCATTTTCCTCAAATGCAAGTTTCTTATCCATAGTTTTAGGGATCAGTGATGGGGCTCGGGGTTGAGCAAGAGGCACATAATCCGGATTTAATTTACTTAAGTGACCTTTGGTTCTCCTGTGAATAGCCATATTATTGTAGGATATGTACTTGTCACATGTAGTGCAAAGTATTTTCTGATTCTTATCAGTCATTCTATTTATTAGATTAAAATTTATTAAATTCAATAAATATCTTGAATTAAATAGAAATGGACTTCATAATCAATGAACAAGAATGTAATGAAGCCAAATTTGAGTACTACTTAACAGACCAATTAGACATAAAATCCATTACTTTGAAATCGATAACCTTTTACAATTCATGGTGGACAGGTGATTTTCTACCAGAGGGAGTAAGGATTTTCTCATTTCTAGTCGAAATAACCAGAATTACAAAACATGAGCCCTTAGATAAAAAATTATGGTGTAGGACATTATTTGCTCCTGGACTTGAAACAGATACACTTGAAAAGGAAGTCATGAAAATTTGCGAACGGCATTTGGAAAATGATTCTACCACAACTAAAGACACCATTACTCAATACACATTTCCATACTCTCGACATTTTAGTTTAAGTGAGTTTTGTGAGGTATGGCAAAAATACATAAAAGAAATTGGAATAAGCCATGTGAAAATTTACTGTGATAACAATAATTACATAACCCTTGAACTTACAGAGGATAAAGAGTACCCTCTGAAAGTAGACAAGTTAGATAAAAATGAAAAAATCAAGATTGAGAGAAACACAGAAGGTTTTCAAATAAGCAAAACCATAAGAGAGGTGATAGAAAAACAGCTCACAGTGGTGAATGAGTGGTTTGGCTTTAAGCAAACTAAATTCACCAAGAAAGGAAAATACTACTCCACAAGACCACTCAACTTTTACAGGAAATATCTATTCCTGCAAGCTAATTTGGTTGACAAAGCTAAGACCCTTTACAACAATAAACCATCTAACATTTTCTGCATCATACCTGTAGAAGATGGTGACCAAATAAAAATGCAGCGATACGAACCGAATTGTAAGAAAACGATAAATAAGTGTACTAATCACATAAAATTCGAAATCACTGATGAGAATGGTAAGCTAGTTAATTTCAGAGGAACAGAGGTTTCTTTAGAGTTAAGAATCGAGCTTTGCTCTCAAGACGAAGTCTGACTGAGACAAGGTCCAGAGAACAAAGTTCGACTCGAGCAGAGCTCTCAAGACGAAGTCGGACTAGGACAAAGTCCAGAGAGCAAAGCTTGACCACCTGATGAGATCATTCCATTAAATGAATAGTACATTTCTTCTCTTTAACTACAGGTTTAACAAGAGGGTTAAGTCGGACTTCGTCCTGAGAGCATAGCTCGATTGATCCCTTCATGACTGCTTCATTCGGACTTTGTCCAGAGAGCATAGCTCGATTAGGACTACGTCCAGAGAACAAAGTTCGATTAGGACTACGTCCAGAGAACAAAGTTCGATTCAAGCCTGATCGCTGCTCTTTACTTACTTTTTTAGTAAGTTTCTTAAACATGATAAATGATGCTAAAATAATTGCACCTAAACCTAGTACATAGACATAAGTATTACTACTAGATTCACGCAGTGATACATCAGTATTTTGAGATTGTGGTTCTTCTTCCTCTACTTCTTCTTCCTCCTTTTCCACAACTCTGTTGTTTGGTGAGGAGTCCTGTACTTTAAATGTCGTCTTATCCTTTTTTATCCTCTTAAATTCCTTAGATCTTCTACCCAGTTCTCTAGACCATGCTAATTGTTTCTCTGATCGAGGTTTCTTAGACACTGAAACTTTAGTCGGACTTTGTCCTGAGAGCATAGCTCGAGTAGTATCAGTTACAGTTTCAAGTTCCATTTATCTTGGCCGAATTTAATTCGAACTATGTTCTCATAACCAGGTTAATTTAGTCTTCTTTATCATCACTACCTGTGATATCTAGACTTTCATCTATTGATTTGTCACATTCAGAGACAGTCATATTTGGTGTATTCATATTTGATGCAGTCATACTCGATGTATTCATAGATGATTCCTCATGACAATGACCTAAAGTAATAAGTGTTGTTGAGGCAAGTGCAGTTAATGGTCCCATTCTCAAACTCAACCATCCAAGCCATTTATCCAACTCGATAGTTATCAAATAATCATTTCTAAGATCATGGTAAAGATTATCTTCATCATCTATTGGTAATAACCACCTTGATAATTTAGTGTAAGCTTTAATTACTGTCTTACCCAAAGAATCATTAAGTCTGGCAGCCATCTTTGTTTCATACATTCTATGGTGTTTTAAGATTTCTTTTTCAGTCATATTATCTAAGTCATTAAAAGTTATTTGTTTATTAAGGAAATCCTTGCTTTTACCAGTTGCAACTAGAATCTCTAAGTCTTGTTTGGCTTAAAGGCCACTATCAGTCAAATAGTTCAAATTTTGTTGATTGCTAGTCGGACTTTGTCCTGAGAGCGTAGCTCGAGTTGAGCCTAGTTGGCAACTAGAATTGACTATTCCTTGACTGGGATTAACTATTCCTTGACTAGGATTAACAAAATTGGAACTATTCAACTGCTTGTTTGAAACTTGTTGATTTGTAGAGCAGTTCTGTTGAAAGTTAGTTCTGTTTTGTTGGTAACTACCAGTGTTCTGTTGGTTAGAAGCCCCAACTCGAGCTAAGCTCTCAGGACTCATAACACCAATCTGTTTCATCTGTTGTTCAATCACTGCAGATGTCTGACTATTCATTTGCTGATTATTCATTTAAAATTATGGAAAAATGACTGTTAAGTGCAAAATGCTGTTTTCACAACTTTATTGCATCTTAACACTAGCTCGAGCTATGCTCTAAGGACGAAGTCCGGCTCGAGCTGTGCTCTCAGGACGAAGTCCGGCTCGAGCTGTGCTCTCAGGACGAAGTCCGGCTGGTGTAAACTTAATATTACTGATGCAGTTAATGTCTCGACCTGCACTGGCACTCAGTAAAACGTCAAACTGCTTGTCAATATCCTGGTCATATTCCTTCTCAACCTTGTAATTCTGGAAGAAAATACTTTGAGTGAAATCATACCATAATCTCTCCAAATCATTTACTCGCTCCTTGTTGGTTAAAAAAGGTGTAAATATTACATAATCAATTTTCAGCGTTTTAAAGGCTTGGTGTAAAAATACCTTGTAGTTAATGGTGACCTTGACACCACAGTAATGCAGAAATCTAAGGAAAGCATAGTACACTAGTCTAAGGTCAGTGATATTCTCATCGGTTAATTGCGGTTTACCAATTGCCTTGTTAATAAATTCAATGGCAAGAAACCAATCATATTCCCCACAGTGAAATTTAAAAAGCATGGCTTCACCATGTAACCCTTGGTTACATAACTTAGAGGGGAGAGTGTTAATACCCATTTTTAGGGCTGACTGAAGAGTACTTTCATATCTCTGCTTACTAAGACATTTTCTGTGACTTGAAAAGTAGCACTGTAAATACCCTTCCACAAAGTCCTTTAAATACTTAACTGCCGATTCGGACAGCCGACTCCATCCAAGTTTCCTTAGAATACTGTCAAAGTAACGTGTCTTGTTGTCAATATTGATCTCAAGAGTTTTAAAATCATCGTCGTAAGTAGTCGAATTGCAATTGGTGCAGAATTGATACTTCACAGTTTTAGCTGCGTACCTTGCTGAATTCAAGTTTTTTTTATACTCAAAAAGTGTCCACCTTTTACAATTACGGCAGAATTGAGCATTAGTGTTGGTACTGACGTCATATTCTTTCATTCTTGGCAGGACTACTTTGATTGTCTCAGTAGGCTTATCAAATTTCCCACTGTCATAATTCTTGCTGACATTTTCTTCACTAAAATTTCTATCCATGACCCTAGGACGAATGTATCCTTTAAGATTCTCATTGTTCCACTCGAGCTCTGCTCTCAGGACGAAGTCCGACTCACTAGAATAATAGTCTTTTAATGAGATGTATTTATTCATATTTACATAATAATTATTTTTTAAACATTGTTTTGATAGAAGGTCACCTAAGACCTTTTACGTGATTTTACTGTTTTACGTGATTTTAAGGCTTTAACACCCCCAATTAAACCATAAATTATGGAGCTCACAATAGCAATATCTGCTATGATCAGATGTTCAGCTAGAAAGCCAACAACTGCACCAATTGTTTTCAGGAGAAATGATACGATAGAACCGATGATTCCCGGTAAAGCCGCAGCTGATTTCTTGGCTAGTTCTTTTAGCCATTCAGCAAACTTCTTGAGACCTTCTTTTACTTTATCTGGTATTGATGGTTTTGGTCCAGGTTCTGGTGTAGGTCCTGGAGTTGGGTCTGGTCCTGGAGTTGGTTTTACAGATTTAGTGGCACCACTTAAAGCACTACTGATACTAAGACCTAGAGTTGTAAATGTCATTACAACAGCTGTTATTATGGCGCTAATGGTTACACCATACGTCTTAAAAAGTAACTTTATTCTGTCCTTCAGAGGAATAGTTGAATCTGGTTTCTTTAGAACATCAACAATTAAACGTTTAATTCTTCTAGTTTGTGACTCCCTGTCATTGTCTAACCTCCATACCTTTGACTGTTCCTCATACAATTTGTCATTTAGTTCATCTATTTGCTTTTTCAACTCTCCTTTATCTTCAGTATCTTCTTCTACAGACTTTACATAGTCTCTTGTTAAATTATTAAGTTCTTCTTCTAGGCTTTCTATTTGCATGTCCTTATCCCTCTTTACTGCAGCTAGATCATCACCAGCCTGTTTTAACCCTCTAAGTTCTCTCAAGGCAGATTCAGTAAAACCCAGTGTTTTAAGTTCATCATCATTAGAATCAATTAATTTATCTATTGGTTGGTTTGAACTGTATACCTCATTAATTACTGCCTGTGTTTCAGGGGTTACTAATGTAGGTTGACTTACTGGTGGGTCAGGTGCAATCATACCTCTAATCATGTTAGCAAATCTAGTACCAAACTTAGTCTTTAATGTGCCTTCAGAAAGGAATTTACCATCTGATTTAATTAAAGGAATGATAAGGGCATTCCCTCCATTAGGATTAGGAATTTCATTCATATTGTTCTTTTGTTGTTCTGTAAAGTTTGCTAATTCTCCTTTTGTAGGCAAGAAGTAAGGTTCCTCGTTGTGCAAATAAATACGTGTTGCTAGTTTACTTAGTTTGTTAGGGTCATATTTCCATTTACCACTTTTTTTCAATGCTGTATCAAGTTTATCCTCTTTATCATCTAGAAATGACTCCTTTTCCATCAATTCAGGGACAATACCTCTTACTCTTTCTGGAGGTGTACTTAATGAAGTTTCATCAGTAAGATTTTCACCTCCTGTGTTGTATGTTGTGCCTGGCCTTTCTGGAGTTGTAGTGAATGAAGTTTCAGTAGAAAGATTTCCACCTCCTGTGTTGTATGTTGTGCCGTCATCTTGAAAAGTTCTATTGGTTTCACTTGTATTAGGATCTATCTCATCCATTTGGATATATTCACCTCCTGTGTTGTATGTTGTGCCGGCATCTTGAAAAGTTCTATTGGTTTCACCTGTGTTGTATCTTGCGTGATAATATTGATTAATTAAATCATCCTTTCTCATTTCTAGAATTTGTTCAAAAGTTCCTGATGATGATGATGATGATTGTGAATCGTAATCATCCATTTCATAATTTTCACCTCCTTCAGCCATAATTACTTATTTATCTAACCATAAAAACAATCAATGTACCAACAACTGAGTAAAGCATGAATTTAATTGTTTCATGAGTATCATCCACCTTCTCAACTTTGGTGTCAAGTTTAGTAGTAGTAGGAGTATTCTTTGAGGTTTCAGTTGTTTTTGGTGTATCAACATTACTATTTGGTTTATGACTGGTCTCGAGCTTTGCTCTCAGGACGAAGTCCGACTTGACAGTACCAACACTACTCTTAACTCTTATTTTCTTAGAACTATTTCCTTCCATCAGTGGTGGTGGTAAGGTCTTTTTGTGGTTAATGTCATTCTTACCGGGTTTAGCATTTTTTGGCGCTATTAAAATGTTATTATTGTAGTTATCCAGCTTACCAATAACGAGTACCATATTTGAACCTATGACATACAATCCTGGTGCTATTACATAATCTAGTCTTGTATGAGTGTCACTCACTGCTTTTTGATATCTTTGAATTGAAGTGGGAATATCAGGATGTTGATTAATCGAATCCTTTAATAGTTTGTTAAATTCCTTCTGTGCATCCAATTCTGTACCCGGTACTCCAATTATTGGTGTTCTGGTCAACGCCTGAGCACCCAGAATACAGTAAACATATGTTCTTATTGTATCATTTAACCTCTCTATTCCAGGATTAGAGAAACCATTTGATTTAAATATCATGAATTGTTGATAGGTTTGACATTCATTTTGTGTAATTACATCAAATACATTCTTGTGTCTCCTGACATGATCCTTGATGAAAATATCTGGATATTTGAAATTAGCCATTCCAGCATCCCAGTCTTTACTGAACATCGGTGGCATTCTATTTTCATGAACTTGCATGAGGAAGAAATTGATTTTAGAATCATTGATGTAATATCCGGGATCAGTTATGTTCGGGTTGTAATCCGGTACACTCCATGATCTCCAACCACCGTTATTTTCAAACACCGAGAAATCGTACTCGTCTTTTAAACCAAATTCACTCAATAACCCTCCTAGTTTCCTACGGTTAATGTTATTGTTTGTCTCATTAAAATCACTTTCACCTGGAATTGGTATCTCTAGATTCTTCATGATCTTCAATATTTGATAGTAAACATGAAACCTGTAAATTGACCTTAACAATGGGTCACTGTGATTCAAGTGATCGTCTATTGAAATACCACAACCTGTTGTAGCAAACCAAACAGCCATGTTAAATTGGTTCTGGTAAAACGATAATGGATTCTTTTCCAGTAGCAGACAGTCTTTCTTATTTTTCAGGCTCAAAAACCCAGGTGTTATCTTAGTTTCTTGTAGGCGGAAGAAGTTATTAGTATTAACAGTTACTTCTAAATTAAAGAAGTCATAGGTGAATTTACTTTTATGTTGATTTGCTATTGGATAATACATTTAATTTACTTGAATTTTTTCCTTGAATTTTGGTTAATGAAGACAGTAAAAAGGCCATTTATTTTAATGGAATAACCCATTGAACTCTAGTATTCCCTTACCATTTCACTGCAACGCTTCACTGACCATTTCATGAATGATAGAATATATGTATTGTGGTGTCTGGTTCTTAGGGGTTTCTAAGCTAATTTGAGACAAAAAGGCCTGTAAGGGCTTTTGTTAAAATAGCTTAGAATTACCTAGATTCCTACCACCACAATACATATATTCTCGCGTCTGCAAATACATGAAGCTCATACAAATCGTTGCTAGTGTTTTGACAATCGAAGTATTTGCGATCAATGGCACATGATTGTGTCACGGTTGACAGCTCCTGACTCAACCTTCTCCAAGTATGGTTAAGCTCGTCCGGCAGCGGTTCGTCCCAATCTAACTTGTGTGTCCATAGCTCTTGTATAAATATCTTAGCCATAACATGTACTGGAGACAGAAGTCCAGGTGGATCATAGATACTGCTTGTAACTTGAACAACTTCACGTTTTGTCACCAGATTGTCTATTGAAGGTTCAATTTTCCGCTTTGAATATCGCAGAATGTCCTGTTCAGTATCCCAGTCTAGTCCAAGCACATTAGCAATTCGATCTGGGTTGTAAACGTTGTCTGCTTCAGCCAATTTCCGAAGTTCAGGGCAATTGGACGACCATGCTCGGAGATTGAATCCACCAGATTTCATTACCTTTCTGGATTCCTGGTAGTATTTCACAGTGTCATGTGTGCTTTCAGCTCCACTCGCTACATTGTCAACATAGATATTGTCCTTCATATCGGCTGCAACTGGGGATTCGTGTTTGTCTAAGTGTGACCTGACAGTGGCGTTTAGAATAAAAGGTGAGCACACTGCTCCGAAAAGCACCACTTTAAACTGGTACACCTTGAAGGCACTGTTTGGGTCGTTACTATCCGTCAACCACAGAAATTTTGTAAACTTCCGATCCTCTGCGTCAAGCCCAACGTTCAGAAACGCCTTTTCTATGTCAGTTGCTAGAGCGTAGTGATGTAGGCGAAATCTAACAAGGATTGCAGCAAGATCGTTCTGAAGTGGCGGTCCAGTCTCTAAACAGTCATTAAGGCTAGCTCCTTCACCAACTTTACAGCTACAGTCGTATACTATTCCTATTGGAGTTGTAGCTGAATCTTTCTTGACTGGCCTATGTGGGAGATAGTGACCACAGGCTACATCATCTATGGGAACTTCTTCAATGAAGTCACGTCTGGTTTGATCCTGGATAATGTCATTGTACATCTTGCGTAAGTCGGGTGATAGCTTTCGAATCATATTTCGTGTACGTCGCACGCACACGTCATAATTCGTTGGCAAGGGTGGATACTCTGCTTTCCACGGAAGTCTTGCAATGTAGCCGTTGTCCTCAAACCGTAAATGCGTTTCACAGTATGACTCAAAATCCATTGACTTGCATAGGTCAGATGGGTCATCTTTGATACCTAACGTTTCTAAATCCCAATATTCCTGAAGTTTGGTTTTCTCATCGAGAATATTAGTAGCTATGTGTAGTATCGTAGTGTTCGATTCATGAGATTCCTTGTATATCGGGCCAGAGAGTAAGTAACCGAGCTTGGACTGCACTGCAGTGGGTCCAGGGCCTCGTATTACGTGATCCATCATGAAATCCCAATAGAAATCGGCCCCGATGAGAACCGATATCTCGAACTAATCCACATTGGAAACTGGATGAGCGAAAGGTAATTCCCGTAGGTGAGGTAAATCCAAGAGTGAAGCATTAACGAAGTTTTTGATGGGAGCGGAAATTTTCGGAACTACAAGTGCTGAAATATCCATCTTTCCACCGGTGATCGTATGCACTGCGAATGACACCTTATCGTAGGATTTGACATGAGAAGGTTTGCCACCGAATGCAGCAAGTTGAATTTTCTGCGATCCCTCCGGCGTGATATCCAACTTTCGTGCGAAATCCTTCGTTATAAACGATCGTGTTGCGCCTTCGTCGAAAAGTATCGTCGCTGTATAAGTATATGATCCAGAAGAGATTTCAGCAACGGCTGTTTTCAGTAAAACTGTTCCCGACTTCGACAAACCGTCAACATTGACGTCACCTGCTGACACCGACTTAGCGTGAACTTGCGTCGTATTTCGACAGGCTCTAACTTCGTTATCCGTACACGTAGTTGATTGCGTCATTAATGTTTCGGATCCCATATTGGTTGACCTACAGAGGGACGTGTGATGTTTCCGACTACAGTGGCGACATGTTCGTTTCGACTTACAGTCCTTTATTTTGTGATTGCCAAGGCAGTTAAAGCAAAGACGATCTCGCTTTACGATTTGTTGACGTTTGTCATGATCTATTACTGTCTTGCAATTCACCGAATTATGTGAAGCGTCCTTACAGAATGCGCATGTCTTATGAAACGGTTTAGTATCCGTATGGAAAGCTGCAGTTGAAGATGAGATAGCACTGGGAGTTGTGTAACTGGTCACATTTCCTTCTTCAATAGCTTCGATTTCTTTCAAAAGATTCGTTCGTAAGTCTTTCAACTTCCAATCACTACTTCCGTGGGTTCTTGCCAATTGTTGTCGAATAGATCCTGGAAGCTTCTCAAGGACGATAGGTACTAACAGGTCACCGTAGGTATTCTCTGATTTTCCCAGGGTATCTAATCCACGAATAAGAATTTCAAGAGTGTCATAGAAGTGACGTAATCCAGTGAATTCACCACTTGGCTTAGGGAGGTCCCATAAAGCTTTCATGTATGCACTAGAAAGTTTATGCGGTTGTCCGTAACGGTTTCGTAATAGTTCCAGGGCGTGTGCATAGTTTGCATTAGTTAATGCTAGTCCTTGAATAACACGAGATGCTTCTCCTGTAAGCTGAGCCTTTAGGTACTGGAATTTATGGAAACCGTCTAAGTCTGGGTCACTATGCACCGATGCTGCGAAACTGTCAAAAAAGCTCTGCCACTTGAGTAAATCCCCATCGAATGACGCTAGGCTTAGTTTAGGAAGTCGGACGGTCTTCGCCTTCGGTGGTACAACTGCGGGAGTGGGCGTTGGCTTTTTTTTGTGTGTTTGTCTCTCAATATGTCTTTTGAGTTTCAGGAGGTATTCCTCAACTTCAGCGTTATGGTCGTCAGCCTCTACGATTACCTCTGCTACGTCGTCGTCCTTAGTAATTTCAAGCAGCTCAGCATCTAACTTCCTAACTTGCTCGAATGCCTTAGTTATATGTTGTTCGACTGCTGTGAGTTGATCTAGATGGTCTTCTGTTAATTCTATACTGGTGATCGTTTCGGCTTTCGTGATGGACTTCGAGATTTGTCCGCGGTACGCGCCTCTTGACTTGCGAATTCTAGTGTGCGTTGCCATCTTCGAGAGAGAGTCCTGGACCTGGTCACGGCACCAAAATGTCGGGGATGCCCAGGTTCTAAGGGAATAACGACCACCCAGTTCTATGTAAAACTTCAACTCATTTATTACTAGACTCGAGTCAGAATGAACATGTGATATAGTTAAATAATTCAGAAATACATGTTTCTAAAAGACATTCAATAACTCCAATAGACCAGCTATTTGCGGCGACTATAATCTGTTCCCAACAACCGCAATTTCGAGATTCTGCGATGATTACTTGTCATTCGAATAGCGATATTACTCTCCTAGCGATGAAAGTCGTCGGCGATGGCGCTTGTCGCGTCCATTCACGCTCAAATTGGTTATGCAGAGTCGAAATGACCGATGGTCAAACTGAGACCACAATTTCGAGATTCTGCGATGATTAGTTGTCATTAGACTAGCAATATTTCGCTACTGGCGATGGAAGTCGGTCGGCAATGGCGCTCGTCGCGTCCAATCACGCTCACATTGGTTATGCAGAGTCGAAATGACCTATGGTCAAACTGAGACCGCAATTTCGAGATTCTGCGATGATTAGTTGTCATTCGATAGCGATATTACACTACTGGCGATGAAAGTCGGTCGGCGATGGCGATCGTCGCGACCAATCACGCTCATTTTGGTTATACAGAGTCGACATGACCGATTGGACAAACTGAGACCGCAATTGAGAGATTCTGCGATGATTAGTTGTCATTAGACTAGCAATATTACACTGCAGTCGATGAAAATCGGTCGTCGATGGCGCTCGTCGCGACCGATCACGCTCACTTTGGTTATGCAGAGTCGAAATGACCTATGGTCAAACTGAGACCGCAATTTTGAGATTCTGCGATGATTAGTTGTCATTCGATAGCGATATTACACTACTGGCGATAAAAGTGGGTCGGCGATGGTGCTCGTCGCGACCGATCACGCTCATTTTAGTTATACAGAGTGGAGATGACCGATTGGACAAACTGAGACCACAATTTCGATATTCTGCGATGATAAGTTGTCATTCGATAGCGATATTACACTGCTGGTGATGAAAGTTAGTCGGCGATGGCGCTCGTCGCGACCAAACACGCTGACTTTGGTTATTCAGAGTCGAGATGACCGATTAGACAAACTGAGACCGCAATTTTGAGATTCTGCGATGATTAGTTGTCATTAGACTAGCAATATAACACTACTGGCGATGAAAGTCGGTCGGCGATGGCGCTCGTCGCGACCGATCACGCTCACTTTGGTTATGCAGAGTCGAAAAGACCTATGGTCAAACTGATACCGCAATTTTGAGATTCTGCGATGATAAGTTGTCATTCGATAGCGATATTACACTACTGGCGATGAAAGTCAGTCGGCGATGGCGCTCGTCGCGACCGATCACGCTCACTTTGGTTATGCAGAGTCGAGATGACCTATGGTCAAACTGAGACCGCAATTTCGAGATTCTGCGATGATTACTTGTCATTAGATTAGCAATATTACACTACTGGCGACGAAAGTCGGTCGGCGATCGCGCACGTCGCGTCCAATCATGCTCATTTTGGTTATACATAGTCGAGATGCTCGATTGGACAAACCGAGACCGCAATTTTGAGATTCTGCGATGATTAGTTGTCATTAGACTAGCAATATTACACTACTGGCGATGAAAGTCGGTCGGCGATGGCGCTCGTCGCGCCCAATCTTGCTCATTTTGGTTATACATAGTCGAGATGCTCGATTTGACAATCTGAGACCGCAATTTCGAGATTTTGCGATGATTACTTGTCATTAGACTAGCAATATATTACACTACTGGCGACGAAAGTCAGTCGGCGATCGCGCTCATCGCGTCCAATCACGCTCATTTTGGTTCTACAGAGTCGAGATGACTGATTTGACAATCTGAGACCGCAATTTCGAGATTCTGCGATGATTACTTGTCATTAGACTAGCAATATTACACTACAGGCGATGAAAGTCGGCCGGCGATGGCGCTCATCGCGACTGATCACGCTCACTTTGGTTATGCAGAGTCGAGATGACTGATTTGACAATCTGAGACCGCAATCTCGAGATTCTGCGATGATTACTTGTCATTAGACTAGCAATATTACACTACTGGCGATGAAATTCGGTTGGCGATGGAGCTCGTCGCGTCCAATCACGCTCACATTGGTTATGCAGAGTCGAGATGACCTATGATCAAACTGAGACCACAATGTCGAGATTCTGCGATGATTAGGTGTCATTAGACTAGCAATATTACACTACTGGCGATGAAAGTCGGTCGGCAATGGCGCTCGTCGCGTCCAATCACGCTCACATTGGTAATGCAGAGTCGAGATGACCTATGGTCAAACTGAGACCGCAATATCGAGATACTGCGATGATTACTGGTAATTAGACTCGCAATATAACACTACTGGCGAAGAAAGTCGATCGGCGATCGCGCTCGTCGCGTCCAATAACGCTCATTTTGGTTATACATAGTCGGGATGCTCGCTTGGACAAACTGAGACCGCAATTTTGAGATTCTGCAATGATTAGTTGTCATTAGACTAGCAATATTACACTACTGGCGATGAAAGTCAGTCGGCGATGGCGCTCGTCGCGACCGATCACGCTCACTTTGGTTATGCAGAGTCGAGATGACCTATGGTCAAACTGAGACCGCAATTTCGAGATTCTGCGATGATTACTTGTCATTAGATTAGCAATATTACACTACTGGCGACGAAAGTCGGTCGGCGATCGCGCACGTCGCGTCCAATCATGCTCATTTTGGTTATACATAGTCGAGATGCTCGATTGGACAAACCGAGACCGCAATTTTGAGATTCTGCGATGATTAGTTGTCATTAGACTAGCAATATTACACTACTGGCGATGAAAGTCGGTCGGCGATGGCGCTCGTCGCGCCCAATCTTGCTCATTTTGGTTATACATAGTCGAGATGCTCGATTTGACAATCTGAGACCGCAATTTCGAGATTTTGCGATGATTACTTGTCATTAGACTAGCAATATATTACACTACTGGCGACGAAAGTCAGTCGGCGATCGCGCTCATCGCGTCCAATCACGCTCATTTTGGTTCTACAGAGTCGAGATGACTGATTTGACAATCTGAGACCGCAATTTCGAGATTCTGCGATGATTACTTGTCGTTAGACTAGCAATATTACACTACAGGCGATGAAAGTCGGCCGGCGATGGCGCTCATCGCGACCGATCACGCTCACTTTGGTTATGCAGAGTCGAGATGACTGATTTGACAATCTGAGACCGCAATCTCGAGATTCTGCGATGATTAGGTGTCATTAGACTAGCAATATTACACTACTGGCGATGAAAGTCGGTCGGCAATGGCGCTCGTCGCGTCCAATCACGCTCACATTGGTAATGCAGAGTCGAGATGACCTATGATCAAACTGAGACCACAATGTCGAGATTCTGCGATGATTAGGTGTCATTAGACTAGCAATATTACACTACTGGCGATGAAAGTCGGTCGGCAATGGCGCTCGTCGCGTCCAATCACGCTCACATTGGTAATGCAGAGTCGAGATGACCTATGATCAAACTGAGACCGCAATTTCAAGATTCTGCGATGATTACTTGTCATTAGACTAGCAATATTACACTACTGGCGACGAAAGTCGGTCGGCGATCGCGCTCGTCGCGTCCAATCACGCTCATTTTGGTTATACATAGTCGAGATGCTTGATTGGACAAACTGAGACCGCAATTTTGAGATTCTGCGATGATTAGTTGTCATTAGACTAGCAACATTAACTACTGGCGATGAAAGTCGGTCGGCGATGGCGCTCGTCGCGTCCAATCACGCTCACATTGGTTATGCAGAGTCGAGATGACCTATGGTCAAACTGAGACCGCAATATCGAGATACTGCGATGATTACTGGTAATTAGACTCGCAATATAACACTACTGGCGAAGAAAGTCGGTCGGCGATCGCGCTCGTCGCGTCCAATAACGCTCATTTTGGTTATACATAGTCGGGATGCTCGCTTGGACAAACTGAGACCGCAATTTTGAGATACTGCAATGATTAGTTGTCATTAGACTAGCAATATTACACTACTGGCGATGAAAGTCAGTCGGCGATGGCGCTCGTCGCGTCCAATCACGCTTATTTTGATTATACAGAGTCGAGATGACCGATTTGACAATCTGAGACCTTAATTTAGAGATTCTGCGATGATTACTTGTCATTCGACTAGCAATATTACACTACAGGCGATGAAAGTCGGTCGGCGATCGCGCTCGTCGCGTCCAATAACGCTCATTTTGGTTATACATAGTCGGGATGCTCGCTTGGACAAACTGAGACCGCAATTTTGAGATTCTGCAATGATTAGTTGTCATTAGACTAGAAATATTACACTACTGGTGATGAAAGTCGGTCAGCGATGGCGCTCGTCACGTCCAATCACGCTCACATTGGTTATGCAGAGTCGAGATGACCTATGGTCAAACTGAGACCGCAATTTCCAGATTCTGCGATGATTACTTGTCATTAGACTAGCAATATTACACTACTGGCGATGAAAGTCGGTCGGCGATGGCGCTCGTCACGTCCAATCACGCTCACATTGGTTATGCAGAGTCGAGATGACCTATGGTCAAACTGAGATCGCAATTTCGAGATTCTGCGATGATTACTTGTCATCAGACTAGCAATATTACACTACAGGCAATGAAAGTCGGTCTGCTATGCCGCTCGTTGCGTCCAATCACGATCATGTTTGTTAAACAGAGTCGAGATGACCGATTGGACAAATTGAGACCACAATTTTGATATTCTACGATGATAAGTTGTCATTCGATAGCGATACTACACTACTAGCGATGAAAGCCGGTCGTCGATGGCGCTCATCGCGTCCAATCACGCTCATTTTGGTTATACAGAGTCGAGATGACCGATTGGACAACTTAAGACCACAATTTCGATATTCTGCGATGATAAGTTGTCATTCGATAGCAATATTACACTACTGGCAATGAAAGTCAGTCGGCGATGGCGCTCATCGCGACCAATCACGCTTGAATGATATCTGCCGTTACGTGGAGGGATAAATCAGACTCAGATATGATGTTGGCTATCACTTTTATTCCATGTTTCTCATCAACTCGAACGTGTGTACATCAAGCCATTACAGCGAAGTTGGGCATCTGGCCGTGGCGGCGCTATCGTCCGGTGTCTCCGGGATTGCGCGGGAAGGGGATCATACAGGGTGATACCATACATCACCCCCCTCCCGAGCGTATGATAGCTCCCGCCATACGCCAAAACATTCAAAATACAAAAAACCCTATCAAAATACAGAAAATAATATACATGAAGGTCGCCAGTCACAAAACGTGACAAAAAAATGAGTGAGGATGATGGATGAAACATCCAAACCTTACCCTCACAACACCAAAACACCCAAATTATCGTCAGGTAGAGTTCCAATAATCAAGAGGAGTCCCAAGTGATGGCATAGATGGAGCAGCATGGGTGCAATGACAGGACCGACTATGTGAGTAACAATCCCACACGCCTGTCCCAGCACGGCAACCGCACCAACCCCATCAATACCCCAAAAAAGAAAGTATCATAATCATTAGAATGACAAAACTCCATACATGTATGGTGACAAGATGGAAAACCATACCCAAAAATCTCAAATTAAACCAGATCTCATTACAAATCACACACACATTCACACAGAGATTCACAAGCCATTCACCCCAGCAGGTGCTTAAGCTGCTGTACATTCAAACAGAGATCAACTATAACCAATTATAAATGAAGGGAAAAGGTACATGTACAATGTAGGTTAGGAATAGAACTCCACTGACAACATCATAAGAAAAACCCCAACAGTTAACAAGCTACCGTTGCAATATGTAAACCTTTGCCAATCGCTGGCAAAAACCTGTGACTGTCCACATCAAAACAGTATGAACAAACATGAATCATAATGAAAACTAGTCAAGAAAATTACTATTGTCTTAATAATACAAAATCGTACTGCAACTCCGCAAGTGAAATGCTGTCAAAAACACTTCTCTAATACAAATATAACCAAGAGAAAAGTGCAGCGCACTTGGTCACCTTGACACGAAGCATCCTAGTATGCAGTTCTGGCATCGCACATAATGCTCCAAAGACACATTTTACATTCCAAACAGGTACAATGACTAAATGAAACTAGTGAGTAGTCCAACTTTCAGGTGAGGCAAAATTTAGCCCTATGACATCTATGAACACACGAACAGTTGGATAACAAGAGGCCCAAGGGCCTGGCGCTCAGCTGAAATGGATAGGTGAAGGCAAGGGCCAAGTGTGTGTCGGTACCGTTATTATGAGGCAACGTGAAGCTATAACGTCTAGCACGCAGAAGTGCTGATGCGAAAGACCTTCTTGCTATATCAGTGCATGCTAAAGTACTGAGTTGACGTCACCCTGGTATTATGACGTAAAGTCATTTCTATTGCCGTTGCAGTAGTGGGGTGTGTGATGACGTCAAGGAGTTGTGTGGTGACGTCAAAGAGTGGAGTCCTTGTCTTCATGCAGCGTAGGTGGAACTAATAACATGCACATGGACACAAGGTACATAATTATTACAGTGTATTTTGTGAGGTGGGGTCTGGTGCTTTACAATGGTCAAATGAACCGACTGTTGTCTGGACATTGATGAAGTGGATGCAGCCAAATGTTTGGGACGGTCTTTTTTGTATGTGAAGAAAAGAAGATAAAGAGTTGGTTAACAAAATGAACTTTATTGGTGCGGCAGATATTTGATGCCTTTCGGCAGATATTTGAAGCGCCTTGCGGCAGATATTTGTTGCCTTGCGGCAGATATTTGATAACGCTCTCCGGGAATGGAAAGCAGTAAAACGAGTAAGCACACCTTACTCTGAATGTGGGAACAGCAAGTGCTTTCCTGGACTTGAAATGTGCCAATGACTCCTCTTGCAATAACCAACAACAGTTGATCTGTAAAAAAAGAGAAGAGAAATTAACACTGACTAAATAAATGAAATGGCCAGGGCCATTGTGCTCACCTCATGTGGAGGAAAGATGGATAAAGAGCATGGTATTGTGTCATGTAGTGTTAGGTTTGATGTAGGTCCAAGCAATTACAATTTCCCCAAAATGGCCAATTTACAGTACATTCGACCTCTGTGACCTTGAAAAGTAGGTCAAATCAAAGAAGACCCGGGTGACACATTGAATGGTTGTTAGAATTAGATGTACCTATGATATAAAATTGGTGCCAATCGGGCAAGTCATTAATAGGAATAATAGCATTTTGATGAATTTAGGATTTGGCCCCCTCCCTGGAGGCCAAACGGCAAATCAGATCGCACCAAACTTCGGTACCTGAGATCACCTGACCAAGGGGTACATGTGTACTTAATTTGTGATCAATAGTCATTGCAGTTAAGAAACGTGCCATAGTTACGGCCTGACGGCGAATTTACGTCATTTGACCTCTGTGACCTTGACAAGAAGGTCAAATTGAAAACCTGTGTGACATATACTGTATGGTGGTTAGATGTACCCATGATATCAAATTGGTGGCAATCGGGCAAGAAGTTAAGGAATAATCACATTTTTAAGGTTTTTGGATTTTGCCCCCTGGTGGTCAAGTGGTGAATCATATTGGACCAAACTTTGGTCCCTGAGATCACCTGACTAAGGGGTAAATGTGTAACAAATTTGGTATCAATAGTCATTGCAGTTTAGAAACATGCCATCGTTACATCCTAATGGCCAATTTACACCATTTGACCTCTGTGACCTTAAAAAGGAGGTCAAATCAAAAACCCGGAGGATATATGATGCACCTTTGCTAGAAGTACCTACCATATTTTTTTCAAAATTTCCCGACTACTATTAAGGGAGATATTGCACATTTTCACTTTTAACGTTTGGCCCCCTGGTGGACAAACCATGAAACGAATCAGACCGAAACTTGGTCTCCAAGGTGTCATTACATAAGGGTACATGTGTACCAAGTTTCAACTCAATAGCTCTAACAGTTACGAAACGTGCCCTGCTAACGGACGACGGACGACGACGGACGACGACGACGACGACGACGACGACGACGACGACGACGACGACGACGGACGACGGACGCCACGGTATTGGATAAGCTCACCTCTGCTAAGAGGTGAGCTAAAAAAGGGTGACATAGACGGGGAAATGTACACCACCGGATACAGTCTGTGCTTGATCAGGCATCGGTCAGATGATATCCTGAACAAGGCATCTATGGAAGCAAATCCAGAAAGAGACTTAACCTTCGAAGGGCACACTTATTACTCAGTGAAAAGTCAGTCCTGTGGGCTGTTTTCCAATTCAAAATAAAAGTGTAACCTCTTTAAATTAGTCTCACAGACTGAACCATAACACTCAACAGCCAACCGTGCCCACATGATGTGAGCCGAGAGCTGGGCTTAAAGATGAGCGAGTGGTGTACTACATTTTGAAAATTGTCTATCGTCTACGACATGTGACAGAACAGGATCTAGTGGACTTAATGATGAGGTACTATCAAATAAGGTGTCCATCAAATGAATCATGAGGGCCTGTTGAGTTATACTCTAAGCCTGTCCTACAGGGCTAGGCTATGGTTTTTGTCTTTTTTACAGCTACAGTACATCCATGCACAGCGCAGTGTACAGACAGTACAGGATTGCAAACCAAAAACATGAGCATTGCTGCGTAACGAAACTGCAGTGGGATTCATACTACGATGTCATAATGTGACTTTCAAAATAATTGTAAACAAACGAAAATGGCGAAATTTGTTGCAAAATGGGTAGTTGTAAAACAAGAAACACAGAAACGAAACAGAAACACAGAAACACAGAAACGAAACGCAGAAACCAGTCTTGTGGCGAATTCTGGTCTACAGACTCCATCTTGTTGCCATGGTTGTGGCCGCGAACGCGGGTGTAACTAAAACTGGTATTCAGTCGGAATGGAAGGAGGAATGCTCATTTCCCAATACCCCTTTTAGCCTCATCAACGTGTGTGCAGATTGGCAGCATCCGGCCTTGATCGTGCCCCTGACCATGCCGATCCACCATCTGTAGGGCATGAGGACTTTATGATCGATATGAGCCGCCAGTAAGTCGGCATGACCAATGACCAGAACACGACCATAGGCCTGCTAGGAATGTACAATAGAACATGACTCTCTATTCGAAGGACTATTTTCTATTTACACTGACCTCCCCAATACACTACATGTATGTACTACACGGCGTAAATAGAAAATAGCCCTTCGAATAGCGAGTCCTGTTCTTTTGTACATTCCATGGCCTGTGCACGACACTAGGCTGAACTTCCCTACTGCAACCTCATTAACATAAACATATATTTAAAGGGACTATTTAAAGGCAGCAGCTGGGCAGGCAAGATTGAGTTACTCCAAGTCCAGGTCTAGTGCCCGCCCCCCCCCCCCACTTTACTCTATTCTAGTCGCCAAAATTGGTCTCTCACGTCTCACATAACGTCGAAATGATTCACCCATGTACTGGTACCGTACCTTGTATTTAGTGCTGCATCAGACGGGATTTGTAGGATGATCCTGGTACTTCATGTAAATTGAACACCACAAGGCAAGATGTTGCACTGCACCTTCATTTTAAATAACATGCTGTAGGAATCGAATCGAACCTACCAAAGTACTACACCACCACCTCAAAAGACTTCACCCATATCGTGCCGCCCCCCCCCCCCCCCCCCCCCAAGTTGCTCCATGTATCCCCTCAACAACTCTATTGCATTCCGGCTGGCCGCAACCCACCAACCTCAGATTTTACTTTTAAACGACAATAACAACGGATTGGGCAAGGAAAGTATCGGCGTGCCGCTTGATTCCAACTTTTATGAAAACCCGTTTGATTTTCGTTTCTGCGTTTCGTTTCTGCGTTTCTGTGTTTCTGTTTCGTTTCTGTGTTTCTTGTTTTACAACTACCCTTGCAAAATTGCCATCCACAACGATCAGGGTTCGCCAGTCTACCTCTCTGGCTGGGCACCACCTCCACAGCTAGGAACCTCTCTGACCAGGCACCACGGATGCGCATGCTCCGTTTGGATCTATTCCGTTTCCGTTTTGATCACTTCCGGTAACGCAGGCGCATTGAAGTTTCAAGAGAAAAGACTATGAAATGTTCTGTTATTAACACAGTTTACCCAATATTGAACAGACTCAAAGTTTTATTTGTTCGAGTAATCAAATGTTTTAGGCCAGGGACACATACACTGCTTTTTTCACTTGGTGGTGCCTGGCTGTGGAGGTAACCTGCTTTCGACCATTTCAAGAGAAATGACTATGAAATGTTCGATTATTAAGGCAGTTTACCCAATATTGAACAGACTCAAAGTTTTATTTGTTCAAGTAATCAAATGTATAAGGCTAGGGACACATACAATGCTTTTTTCACTTGGTGGTGCCTGGCTGTGGAGGTTACCTGCTTTCGACCATTTCAAGAGAAATGACTATGAAATGTTCGATTATTAAGGCAGTTTACCCAATATTGAACAGACTCAAAGTTTTATTTGTTCAAGTAATCAAATGTATAAGGCTAGGGACACATACAATGCTTTTTTCACTTGGTGGTGCCTGGCTGCGGAGGTAACCTGATCTCGACCATTTCAAGTGAAATGACTATGAAATGTTCTGTAATTAACACAGTTTGCCCAATATTGAACAGATTTGGTTATTGATCAGTTTGGAAGAAACTTCTTTGAAATATTCAATATTGGGTGGATTGTGGTAATAACTTTATAATCATTTTACTTAAAAAGTCAAGAGTGGTATTCATTGATTGTAGTCACAGTGTAAAATGTTCAATTCTCATCAGGAGGTTTTTATTAATAGATATGCGAATGTGTCCACTGAACAAAATTGTTGTAATTCAAATGATGTCTATTGATTGATTAATAAATACATCTTTAAAACTAAATCGTGTGCTCATTTCATTACTTGGACCCTTCAGCCTGGAAATTCTTCTTCTTTGTGTTCATTTCCATCTAACAGACTCTCCAGACTTAGTAGTTATCAGAAGCGGAGTTGGTGTTCGTCAGCCGGTCAAGTCTCCCTCCTCAACGCTGCAAGCGTTGGGCATCTTCCCAGGATGTGCTCTACAGTCATTGGCTCGATCTGGGGGGTGTCGCTATCTCCTTACTCCTAGACAGAAGCCTGGAACAAGCTGGACATCGGGCAGCAAACCCAATATTAATGTGCTCAGAACACTTCTCAAGTAATTAGTGTTTCAGAGTGATCTATAGCCTATACCTAATACAATAGTGATGGCTTCGGGCAGGGCTTAGAGGAGGCTTAGAGTAACGAGACTAGTATATAGCAGGCCCGGGAAAGCAGGGGCGTAGGTAGCAGGGGGGGGGGGGGCAAATGCCCCCTCCCCCGAGGTCACCAAAATATGTGTTTTTGGCCAAAAGATTTCATAAAGGGTCATTTTGTCCCCCAGAGAGCCTTTTGCCCCCCCCCCGCCAGACCAAAAAGCTAGCTACGCCCCTGGCCCTGTAGGTGTATAGTATAATTTACTCTAAGTAAGGGCAGGGCAATAAGGAAAGGTGCTATGCTGCATGTAGGCCCTATTATATTCTATAACAAAGAAACCCAACATATGATTTAAAGGTGCCGGTGTAATAGAATCAGATGGCCCCTGATATTAAATGCCCTCAACAATAGAACACCGGCACCATTCAATAGGACTCTAAAGAGGCCAAGACCCTTCATCCGAAGAAGAACAATACAGGCGGGCATCAGGAAAGGGAGGGCATTTGATTCTATCACAGCGGAACAATATATCTCCCTTTTCCCACAAGAACTAATATTCCTCACAAAGGAATTATAGACTGGACTTAGATTCATGGGGACCAGCATTTCTTTTACACCCGCACGCGGAGCATGAGCTGAGCTACTACTGCACGCCAACATATCAACCAACAGCAAACCAATTTCTTCAAACGGTTGGAAGTGATACTACCAGTCACGTGTAGTTCCTGGTCAGAGAGGTTCCTAGCTGTGGAGGTGGTGCCCAGCCAGAGAGGTAGGCTGGCGGAGGGTGTTGTCCACAACAACTCAGGGACCGTAGCCAAAATGGCCGACGGCGAATTCTCCGGTCGCTAGCGCAGTCCATAAACAAGCATCAATTTTACCAACTTTGGGCGCAAGCCTGGTCATCAAAGTTACAGAACTGTTAGAAATACATCCAAACAACATATATATACAGTTAAAAGTGCATAAAAATCCCGTTTCAACCTCCGGGCGCTACCTTTTTTTCTCCGCCAGACGCCGGGCCCTACCGGTCGTTATTTAGTGCGACCGCCACCAGAGTGTTTATCACGATCTTTCGCCGTTTTAATTGCGCGTTTTAGGCAGATTAATCAATTATTACATGCATGCATTATATATCACCGAAATGATAATTGCGTAGGCTATTTGAAACTAAGTTCAGATATTATTTTTGATCTTTGAATTGAATTTAGGCGAGTGATTTTTGACACCCGGTCGACATATCAGGACTTGCAAAATTCACGCGAGATCGCTTGCTTCATCGGCACGTTTGAAAATCGAATTTCACAAATTCTACAAATATTTATCACATACCATATGTATCACCACAAAGGTAACTCTCTAGACTATTTGAAACCAAGTTCAGATACTTATTTTCACAAAAATTCGAAGCTATGCAAGCGATTTTTCAGTGGTAGAGATCGACGGAAACAAATTTCTCGCTCTAAAATGACATGAGACGAGCACCAACTTTCGCTAATTTGTGCACAAAATTTCCGCAATATTATAAAAAACTATCGATAAATCTGAATTATATAGACTCTTTTCAGTACCTAAACAAATTTCAGGTACATGGTCATGTTGATTAAAAGAGTATCAACCGATTGAACATGAGAAAGTTCACTCATCTTCATTGAAGCAGCGACTACCGCCATTTTTAAATGGTGGCATCTCTTCTATCGATCGGCCAATCAGCGGCACTGCTTGCAAAAAGTTGAGCCACCGCCAAATTTGAAATCGCCAAAATTCAGTCAATGTGCCTGCAGCGCCAACTGGCGGTGAAAACTATATTAATTCCATTAAAAGTAAAAAATGAAAAAATATTAAAAAATATTCAGCCACATTTGAAAACAATATTTGCTCTGTGGACCGAGGTAAAAAGGGAAAGAAATCTAAACGCGAAATGACCTCATTCTCTTAATACAGGTCGGATCGCGCTGATTTTTCGTGTTTTGAGTTCACCTTGGGCAACTCCTAATTTAGCACCGTCAACGAAGTGGCTAGGCCTTCCCAATCAGAAATGTCCAATTTTGTCCACAGATGGGTCCCTAGATGGATGGATGGATGGATGGATGGATGGATTGCAGGACGGACACCATTTGAACAGCTATTCTACTAGCTCCGCTGACTTTGTCAGCTGAGCTAAAAATGCCTAGTCATAGACGGTACCAACCTAAAATTTACACAAAAATCAGTTACACAAGTTAACATAAAACACAAAAAAACGTGCACTTGGTGCATAATGCGAAAATTACTTAGCCCACCAGACTAAAAGCACAAGAACTGAAGTGCAAAATGGAGCCCTATAGTTACTCATCCTCAAAAGGGATAGACTAAGAGTAGATTACATACGCGTAGGCTACAAAAAGAAGAGCACGCCTGCCAATACAGTAAAGCGTCTCAACACCTGGGCCATAAAAAGGACCCATAGGCCTACTTCCTACACACTGAGGTAGTATCATAGGATACAAACTGGAAACATGACCAAGTACCAAATAGCAATGTAACTTCTAGTACCCTCAAATCCAGAGGTAGTAAAATGTAACAAGGCACTCCACAACTTCTTTCAGTCCAAATGTATCATCAAATATATCATGGTATTCTAAACAGTCCCAATATTTACTTTTAGTAAGTTGAAAACAAAACAAAAGTGTCCGATTCACGTGACATCATATAGGGAATATATGGAATCCTCCGCAAGTGTCTCTTAGCACAGCAAAACGAAATCCTCACTGAGAGCTGGCCAGTAACGGTCAGTCTCCCCAGTATATAATCCTCTAAACATTGTCTCTAATGTCCACAAGTTGCAAATAACCTTCCCTGCGAGCTGGCCAGTAACGATCCAGTCAGGCTACTCAGAAAAAGCTACTAGTCCCAATGCAACTTATTGAAGTAATCAGCACAACCTGCTATCCAGGAACACACTAGGCACTTACTAGTACACAAATCCAGGTGGTGGTATAACGTGGGTAGGCCTAAGAAATATAGCTTGACCAAATAACATAACGAAGCAGTTGGTCCTAGATTTACAACGAACAGTATAGGAGCAACATGCTCAAAGACCTTCAGGCAACTTCGTTTGGAAAAAATAGTGAGAGGACACAAGGCGTTCAGGACTGTTCAGTTATGATAATCACACAACGCACACGAACACACAACGTGTCAATGTAACATCCATACCCATACTGTACAAGCAGGAAGATACAAAAACACAGAAATATTCACACTCGCATTCATAAAACAGCCTTATCACCTCCATCACTCACACACCAGTGTTACAAGGGTCACAGTTATCGAACACTGACCACACACCAACGTGCATCACCCCAAGGAAAAGTAGCAGAGTGAACCATTGCAGCAAGCAGACTACCAACCCTCAACTACCGGATCCTGAGCAATACGTAACTTATCCGCGTGTGTCCGCATGGTGGTCCCTTCCTTATCGATCTGTAGGAGCACTGTGAAGTCTTCATGCAGTTCCTTGACCTTATACGGACCCAACCAGGGCTGATGCCTATCCCCCTTGAAACATCTCCTTGGGTTAAAATACCACACAGCACTTCCTGGCTGCAGAGCTTGATAATTCGGAGATGACGTTTCGTACTGTCGTTTCTGTACTCGTTGTACAGTCTTAAGCTTGTCCCTGACAATGGCGTAAGCTTTGGTAAACTTAGCCTCAAGGTCAGCTACATAGGATGGAACAGCAGCTGACTTCTCGGACGGAGCCTTGTAGAGGAGATCCAGTGGCAGACGCATTTCACGGGCTGTAAGCATGAAGTGTGGTGTCTCGCCCGTGCTGGAATGGACCGACGAACGATATGCCATCAGGAAGATGGGCAACATCAGGTACACACAGTACATACCGGTACACACGCTTACGCAGATCGTGTAGATTCCCGTCCTGTTCCCGGCCTTCTCAAAAACACCCGAATAAAGTCAATCAGAAGATTCCATGATAGTCCGAAAAGGAAGGTTGCCAATGAATGATATCTGCCGTTAAACGTGGAGGGATAAATCAGACTCAGATATGATGTTGGCTATCACTTTTATTCCATGTTTCTCATCAACTCGAACGTGTGTACATCCATGGAAGCCATTACAGCGAAGTTGGGCATCTGGCCGTGGCGGCGCTATCGTCCGGTGTCTCCGGGATTGCGCGGGAAGGGGATCATACAGGGTGATACCATACAACGCTCACTTTTCTTATGCAGAGTCGAGATGACCTATGGTCAAACTGAGACTGCAATTTCGAGATTCTGCGATGATTACTTGTCATTAGACTAGCAATATTACACTACTGGCGATGAAAGTCGGTCGGCGATGGCGCTCGTCGCGTCGAATCACGCTCACATTGGTTATGCAGAGTCGAGATGACCTATGGTCAAACTGAGACCACAATTTCGAGATTATGCGATGATTAGTTGTCATTAGATTAGCAATATTACACTACTGGCGACGAAAGTCAGTCGGCAATCGCGCTCGTCGCGTCCAATCATGCTCATTTTGGTTATACATAGTCGAGATGCTCAATTGGACAAACTGAGACCGCAATTTCGAGATTCTGCGATGATTACTTGTCATTAGACTAGCAATATTACACTACTGGCGATGAAAGTCGATCGGCGATGGCGCTCGTCGCGACCGATCATGCACACTTTGGTTATGCAGAGTCGAAATGACCTATGGTCAAACTGAGACCGCAATTTCGAGATTCTGCGATGATTAGTTGTCATTAGACTAGCAATATTACACTACTGGCGATGAAAGTCCGTCGGCGATGGCGCTCGTCGCGACCGATCACGCTCACTTTGGTTATGCAGAGTCGTGATGAACTATGGTCAAACTGAGACCGCAATTTCGAGATTCTGCGATGATTACTTGTCATTAGACTAGCAATATTACACTACTGGCGACGAAAGTCGGTCGGCGATCGCGCACGTCGCGTCCAATCATGCTCATTTTGGTTATACATAGTCGAGATGCTCGATTGGACAAACTGAGACCGCAATTTCGAGATTCTGCGATGATTACTTGTCATTAGACTAGGAATATTACACTACTGGCGATGAAAGTCGGTCGGCGATGGCGCTCGTCGCGTCGAATCACGCTCACATTGGTTATGCAGAGTCGAGATGACCTATGGTCAAACTGAGACCACAATTTCGAGATTCTGCGATGATTAGTTGTCATTAGATTAGCAATATTACACTACTGGCGACGAAAGTCAGTCGACAATCGCGCTCGTCGCGTCCAATCATGCTCATTTTGGTTATACATAGTCGAGATGCTCAATTGGACAAACTGAGACCGCAATTTCGAGATTCTGCGATGATTACTTGTCATTAGACTAGCAATATTACACTACTGGCGATGAAAGTCGGTCGGCAATGGCGCTCGTCGCGTCCAATCACGCTCACATTGGTAATGCAGAGTCGAGATGACCTATGATCAAACTGAGACCGCAATTTCAAGATTCTGCGATGATTACTTGTCATTAGACTAGCAATATTACACTACTGGCGACGAAAGTCGGTCGGCGATCGCGCTCGTCGCGTCCAATCACGCTCATTTTGGTTATACATAGTCGAGATGCTTGATTGGACAAACTGAGACCGCAATTTTGAGATTCTGCGATGATTAGTTGTCATTAGACTAGCAACATTAACTACTGGCGATGAAAGTCGGTCGGCGATGGCGCTCGTCGCGTCCAATCACGCTCACATTGGTTATGCAGAGTCGAGATGACCTATGGTCAAACTGAGACCGCAATATCGAGATACTGCGATGATTACTGGTAATTAGACTCGCAATATAACACTACTGGCGAAGAAAGTCGGTCGGCGATCGCGCTCGTCGCGTCCAATAACGCTCATTTTGGTTATACATAGTCGGGATGCTCGCTTGGACAAACTGAGACCGCAATTTTGAGATTCTGCAATGATTAGTTGTCATTAGACTAGCAATATTACACTACTGGCGATGAAAGTCAGTCGGCGATGGCGCTCGTCGCGTCCAATCACGCTTATTTTGATTATACAGAGTCGAGATGACCGATTTGACAATCTGAGACCTTAATTTAGAGATTCTGCGATGATTACTTGTCATTCGACTAGCAATATTACACTACAGGCGATGAAAGTCGGTCGGCGATCGCGCTCGTCGCGTCCAATAACGCTCATTTTGGTTATACATAGTCGGGATGCTCGCTTGGACAAACTGAGACCGCAATTTTGAGATTCTGCAATGATTAGTTGTCATTAGACTAGAAATATTACACTACTGGTGATGAAAGTCGGTCAGCGATGGCGCTCGTCACGTCCAATCACGCTCACATTGTTATGCAGAGTGGAGATGACCTATGGTCAAACTGAGACCGCAATTTCCAGATTCTGCGATGATTACTTGTCATTAGACTAGCAATATTACACTACTGGCGATGAAAGTCGGTCGGCGATGGCGCTCGTCACGTCCAATCACGCTCACATTGGTTATGCAGAGTCGAGATGACCTATGGTCAAACTGAGATCGCAATTTCGAGATTCTGCGATGATTACTTGTCATCAGACTAGCAATATTACACTACAGGCAATGAAAGTCGGTCTGCTATGCCGCTCGTTGCGTCCAATCACGATCATGTTTGTTAAACAGAGTCGAGATGACCGATTGGACAAATTGAGACCACAATTTCGATATTCTACGATGATAAGTTGTCATTCGATAGCGATATTACACTACTGGCGATGAAAATCGGTCGTCGATGGCGCTCATCGCGTCCAATCACGCTCATTTTGGTTATACAGAGTCGAGATGACCGATTGGACAACTTAAGACCACAATTTCGATATTCTGCGATGATAAGTTGTCATTCGATAGCAATATTACACTACTGGCAATGAAAGTCAGTCGGCGATGGCGCTCATCGCGACCAATCACGCTTGAATGATATCTGCCGTTACGTGGAGGGATAAATCAGACTCAGATATGATGTTGGCTATCACTTTTATTCCATGTTTCTCATCAACTCGAACGTGTGTACATCAAGCCATTACAGCGAAGTTGGGCATCTGGCCGTGGCGGCGCTATCGTCCGGTGTCTCCGGGATTGCGCGGGAAGGGGATCATACAGGGTGATACCATACATCACCCCCCTCCCGAGCGTATGATAGCTCCCGCCATACGCCAAAACATTCAAAATACAAAAAACCCTATCAAAATACAGAAAATAATATACATGAAGGTCGCCAGTCACAAAACGTGACAAAAAAATGAGTGAGGATGATGGATGAAACATCCAAACCTTACCCTCACAACACCAAAACACCCAAATTATCGTCAGGTAGAGTTCCAATAATCAAGAGGAGTCCCAAGTGATGGCATAGATGGAGCAGCATGGGTGCAATGACAGGACCGACTATGTGAGTAACAATCCCACACGCCTGTCCCAGCACGGCAACCGCACCAACCCCATCAATACCCCAAAAAAGAAAGTATCATAATCATTAGAATGACAAAACTCCATACATGTATGGTGACAAGATGGAAAACCATACCCAAAAATCTCAAAATAAACCAGATCTCATTACAAATCACACACACATTCACACAGAGATTCACAAGCCATTCACCCCAGCAGGTGCTTAAGCTGCTGTACATTCAAACAGAGATCAACTATAACCAATTATAAATGAAGGGAAAAGGTACATGTACAATGTAGGTTAGGAATAGAACTCCACTGACAACATCATAAGAAAAACCCCAACAGTTAACAAGCTACCGTTGCAATATGTAAACCTTTGCCAATCGCTGGCAAAAACCTGTGACTGTCCACATCAAAACAGTATGAACAAACATGAATCATAATGAAAACTAGTCAAGAAAATTACTATTGTCTTAATAATACAAAATCGTACTGCAACTCCGCAAGTGAAATGCTGTCAAAAACACTTCTCTAATACAAATATAACCAAGAGAAAAGTGCAGCGCACTTGGTCACCTTGACACGAAGCATCCTAGTATGCAGTTCTGGCATCGCACATAATGCTCCAAAGACACATTTTACATTCCAAACAGGTACAATGACTAAATGAAACTAGTGAGTAGTCCAACTTTCAGGTGAGGCAAAATTTAGCCCTATGACATCTATGAACACACGAACAGTTGGATAACAAGAGGCCCAAGGGCCTGGCGCTCAGCTGAAATGGATAGGTGAAGGCAAGGGCCAAGTGTGTGTCGGTACCGTTATTATGAGGCAACGTGAAGCTATAACGTCTAGCACGCAGAAGTGCTGATGCGAAAGACCTTCTTGCTATATCAGTGCATGCTAAAGTACTGAGTTGACGTCACCCTGGTATTATGACGTAAAGTCATTTCTATTGCCGTTGCAGTAGTGGGGTGTGTGATGACGTCAAGGAGTTGTGTGGTGACGTCAAAGAGTGGAGTCCTTGTCTTCATGCAGCGTAGGTGGAACTAATAACATGCACATGGACACAAGGTACATAATTATTACAGTGTATTTTGTGAGGTGGGGTCTGGTGCTTTACAATGGTCAAATGAACCGACTGTTGTCTGGACATTGATGAAGTGGATGCAGCCAAATGTTTGGGACGGTCTTTTTTGTATGTGAAGAAAAGAAGATAAAGAGTTGGTTAACAAAATGAACTTTATTGGTGCGGCAGATATTTGATGCCTTTCGGCAGATATTTGAAGCGCCTTGCGGCAGATATTTGTTGCCTTGCGGCAGATATTTGATAACGCTCTCCGGGAATGGAAAGCAGTAAAACGAGTAAGCACACCTTACTCTGAATGTGGGAACAGCAAGTGCTTTCCTGGACTTGAAATGTGCCAATGACTCCTCTTGCAATAACCAACAACAGTTGATCTGTAAAAAAAGAGAAGAGAAATTAACACTGACTAAATAAATGAAATGGCCAGGGCCATTGTGCTCACCTCATGTGGAGGAAAGATGGATAAAGAGCATGGTATTGTGTCATGTAGTGTTAGGTTTGATGTAGGTCCAAGCAATTACAATTTCCCCAAAATGGCCAATTTACAGTACATTCGACCTCTGTGACCTTGAAAAGTAGGTCAAATCAAAGAAGACCCGGGTGACACATTGAATGGTTGTTAGAATTAGATGTACCTATGATATAAAATTGGTGCCAATCGGGCAAGTCATTAATAGGAATAATAGCATTTTGATGAATTTAGGATTTGGCCCCCTCCCTGGAGGCCAAACGGCAAATCAGATCGCACCAAACTTCGGTACCTGAGATCACCTGACCAAGGGGTACATGTGTACTTAATTTGTGATCAATAGTCATTGCAGTTAAGAAACGTGCCATAGTTACGGCCTGACGGCGAATTTACGTCATTTGACCTCTGTGACCTTGACAAGAAGGTCAAATTGAAAACCTGTGTGACATATACTGTATGGTGGTTAGATGTACCCATGATATCAAATTGGTGGCAATCGGGCAAGAAGTTAAGGAATAATCACATTTTTAAGGTTTTTGGATTTTGCCCCCTGGTGGTCAAGTGGTGAATCATATTGGACCAAACTTTGGTCCCTGAGATCACCTGACTAAGGGGTAAATGTGTAACAAATTTGGTATCAATAGTCATTGCAGTTTAGAAACATGCCATCGTTACATCCTAATGGCCAATTTACACCATTTGACCTCTGTGACCTTAAAAAGGAGGTCAAATCAAAAACCCGGAGGATATATGATGCACCTTTGCTAGAAGTACCTACCATATTTTTTTCAAAATTTCCCGACTACTATTAAGGGAGATATTGCACATTTTCACTTTTAACGTTTGGCCCCCTGGTGGACAAACCATGAAACGAATCAGACCGAAACTTGGTCTCCAAGGTGTCATTACATAAGGGTACATGTGTACCAAGTTTCAACTCAATAGCTCTAACAGTTACGAAACGTGCCCTGCTAACGGACGACGGACGACGACGGACGACGACGACGACGACGACGACGACGACGACGACGACGACGACGACGACGGACGACGGACGCCACGGTATTGGATAAGCTCACCTCTGCTAAGAGGTGAGCTAAAAAAGGGTGACATAGACGGGGAAATGTACACCACCGGATACAGTCTGTGCTTGATCAGGCATCGGTCAGATGATATCCTGAACAAGGCATCTATGGAAGCAAATCCAGAAAGAGACTTAACCTTCGAAGGGCACACTTATTACTCAGTGAAAAGTCAGTCCTGTGGGCTGTTTTCCAATTCAAAATAAAAGTGTAACCTCTTTAAATTAGTCTCACAGACTGAACCATAACACTCAACAGCCAACCGTGCCCACATGATGTGAGCCGAGAGCTGGGCTTAAAGATGAGCGAGTGGTGTACTACATTTTGAAAATTGTCTATCGTCTACGACATGTGACAGAACAGGATCTAGTGGACTTAATGATGAGGTACTATCAAATAAGGTGTCCATCAAATGAATCATGAGGGCCTGTTGAGTTATACTCTAAGCCTGTCCTACAGGGCTAGGCTATGGTTTTTGTCTTTTTTACAGCTACAGTACATCCATGCACAGCGCAGTGTACAGACAGTACAGGATTGCAAACCAAAAACATGAGCATTGCTGCGTAACGAAACTGCAGTGGGATTCATACTACGATGTCATAATGTGACTTTCAAAATAATTGTAAACAAACGAAAATGGCGAAATTTGTTGCAAAATGGGTAGTTGTAAAACAAGAAACACAGAAACGAAACAGAAACACAGAAACACAGAAACGAAACGCAGAAACCAGTCTTGTGGCGAATTCTGGTCTACAGACTCCATCTTGTTGCCATGGTTGTGGCCGCGAACGCGGGTGTAACTAAAACTGGTATTCAGTCGGAATGGAAGGAGGAATGCTCATTTCCCAATACCCCTTTTAGCCTCATCAACGTGTGTGCAGATTGGCAGCATCCGGCCTTGATCGTGCCCCTGACCATGCCGATCCACCATCTGTAGGGCATGAGGACTTTATGATCGATATGAGCCGCCAGTAAGTCGGCATGACCAATGACCAGAACACGACCATAGGCCTGCTAGGAATGTACAATAGAACATGACTCTCTATTCGAAGGACTATTTTCTATTTACACTGACCTCCCCAATACACTACATGTATGTACTACACGGCGTAAATAGAAAATAGCCCTTCGAATAGCGAGTCCTGTTCTTTTGTACATTCCATGGCCTGTGCACGACACTAGGCTGAACTTCCCTACTGCAACCTCATTAACATAAACAGATATTTAAAGGGACTATTTAAAGGCAGCAGCTGGGCAGGCAAGATTGAGTTACTCCAAGTCCAGGTCTAGTGCCCGCCCCCCCCCCCCCCCCCACTTTACTCTATTCTAGTCGCCAAAATTGGTCTCTCACGTCTCACATAACGTCGAAATGATTCACCCATGTACTGGTACCGTACCTTGTATTTAGTGCTGCATCAGACGGGATTTGTAGGATGATCCTGGTACTTCATGTAAATTGAACACCACAAGGCAAGATGTTGCACTGCACCTTCATTTTAAATAACATGCTGTAGGAATCGAATCGAACCTACCAAAGTACTACACCACCACCTCAAAAGACTTCACCCATATCGTGCCGCCCCCTCCCCCCCCCCCCCCCCAAGTTGCTCCATGTATCCCCTCAACAACTCTATTGCATTCCGGCTGGCCGCAACCCACCAACCTCAGATTTTACTTTTAAACGACAATAACAACGGATTGGGCAAGGAAAGTATCGGCGTGCCGCTTGATTCCAACTTTTATGAAAACCCGTTTGATTTTCGTTTCTGCGTTTCGTTTCTGCGTTTCTGTGTTTCTGTTTCGTTTCTGTGTTTCTTGTTTTACAACTACCCTTGCAAAATTGCCATCCACAACGATCAGGGTTCGCCAGTCTACCTCTCTGGCTGGGCACCACCTCCACAGCTAGGAACCTCTCTGACCAGGCACCACGGATGCGCATGCTCCGTTTGGATCTATTCCGTTTCCGTTTTGATCACTTCCGGTAACGCAGGCGCATTGAAGTTTCAAGAGAAAAGACTATGAAATGTTCTGTTATTAACACAGTTTACCCAATATTGAACAGACTCAAAGTTTTATTTGTTCAAGTAATCAAATGTTTTAGGCCAGGGACACATACACTGCTTTTTTCACTTGGTGGTGCCTGGCTGTGGAGGTAACCTGCTTTCGACCATTTCAAGAGAAATGACTATGAAATGTTCGATTATTAAGGCAGTTTACCCAATATTGAACAGACTCAAAGTTTTATTTGTTCAAGTAATCAAATGTATAAGGCTAGGGACACATACAATGCTTTTTTCACTTGGTGGTGCCTGGCTGTGGAGGTTACCTGCTTTCGACCATTTCAAGAGAAATGACTATGAAATGTTCGATTATTAAGGCAGTTTACCCAATATTGAACAGACTCAAAGTTTTATTTGTTCAAGTAATCAAATGTATAAGGCTAGGGACACATACAATGCTTTTTTCACTTGGTGGTGCCTGGCTGCGGAGGTAACCTGATCTCGACCATTTCAAGTGAAATGACTATGAAATGTTCTGTAATTAACACAGTTTGCCCAATATTGAACAGATTTGGTTATTGATCAGTTTGGAAGAAACTTCTTTGAAATATTCAATATTGGGTGGATTGTGGTAATAACTTTATAATCATTTTACTTAAAAAGTCAAGAGTGGTATTCATTGATTGTAGTCACAGTGTAAAATGTTCAATTCTCATCAGGAGGTTTTTATTAATAGATATGCGAATGTGTCCACTGAACAAAATTGTTGTAATTCAAATGATGTCTATTGATTGATTAATAAATACATCTTTAAAACTAAATCGTGTGCTCATTTCATTACTTGGACCCTTCAGCCTGGAAATTCTTCTTCTTTGTGTTCATTTCCATCTAACAGACTCTCCAGACTTAGTAGTTATCAGAAGCGGAGTTGGTGTTCGTCAGCCGGTCAAGTCTCCCTCCTCAACGCTGCAAGCGTTGGGCATCTTCCCAGGATGTGCTCTACAGTCATTGGCTCGATCTGGGGGGTGTCGCTATCTCCTTACTCCTAGACAGAAGCCTGGAACAAGCTGGACATCGGGCAGCAAACCCAATATTAATGTGCTCAGAACACTTCTCAAGTAATTAGTGTTTCAGAGTGATCTATAGCCTATACCTAATACAATAGTGATGGCTTCGGGCAGGGCTTAGAGGAGGCTTAGAGTAACGAGACTAGTATATAGCAGGCCCGGGAAAGCAGGGGCGTAGGTAGCAGGGGGGGGGGGGGGGGCAAATGCCCCCTCCCCCGAGGTCACCAAAATATGTGTTTTTGGCCAAAAGATTTCATAAAGGGTCATTTTGTCCCCCAGAGAGCCTTTTGCCCCCCCCCCCCCCGCCAGACCAAAAAGCTAGCTACGCCCCTGGCCCTGTAGGTGTATAGTATAATTTACTCTAAGTAAGGGCAGGGCAATAAGGAAAGGTGCTATGCTGCATGTAGGCCCTATTATATTCTATAACAAAGAAACCCAACATATGATTTAAAGGTGCCGGTGTAATAGAATCAGATGGCCCCTGATATTAAATGCCCTCAACAATAGAACACCGGCACCATTCAATAGGACTCTAAAGAGGCCAAGACCCTTCATCCGAAGAAGAACAATACAGGCGGGCATCAGGAAAGGGAGGGCATTTGATTCTATCACAGCGGAACAATATATCTCCCTTTTCCCACAAGAACTAATATTCCTCACAAAGGAATTATAGACTGGACTTAGATTCATGGGGACCAGCATTTCTTTTACACCCGCACGCGGAGCATGAGCTGAGCTACTACTGCACGCCAACATATCAACCAACAGCAAACCAATTTCTTCAAACGGTTGGAAGTGATACTACCAGTCACGTGTAGTTCCTGGTCAGAGAGGTTCCTAGCTGTGGAGGTGGTGCCCAGCCAGAGAGGTAGGCTGGCGGAGGGTGTTGTCCACAACAACTCAGGGACCGTAGCCAAAATGGCCGACGGCGAATTCTCCGGTCGCTAGCGCAGTCCATAAACAAGCATCAATTTTACCAACTTTGGGCGCAAGCCTGGTCATCAAAGTTACAGAACTGTTAGAAATACATCCAAACAACATATATATACAGTTAAAAGTGCATAAAAATCCCGTTTCAACCTCCGGGCGCTACCTTTTTTTCTCCGCCAGACGCCGGGCCCTACCGGTCGTTATTTAGTGCGACCGCCACCAGAGTGTTTATCACGATCTTTCGCCGTTTTAATTGCGCGTTTTAGGCAGATTAATCAATTATTACATGCATGCATTATATATCACCGAAATGATAATTGCGTAGGCTATTTGAAACTAAGTTCAGATATTATTTTTGATCTTTGAATTGAATTTAGGCGAGTGATTTTTGACACCCGGTCGACATATCAGGACTTGCAAAATTCACGCGAGATCGCTTGCTTCATCGGCACGTTTGAAAATCGAATTTCACAAATTCTACAAATATTTATCACATACCATATGTATCACCACAAAGGTAACTCTCTAGACTATTTGAAACCAAGTTCAGATACTTATTTTCACAAAAATTCGAAGCTATGCAAGCGATTTTTCAGTGGTAGAGATCGACGGAAACAAATTTCTCGCTCTAAAATGACATGAGACGAGCACCAACTTTCGCTAATTTGTGCACAAAATTTCCGCAATATTATAAAAAACTATCGATAAATCTGAATTATATAGACTCTTTTCAGTACCTAAACAAATTTCAGGTACATGGTCATGTTGATTAAAAGAGTATCAACCGATTGAACATGAGAAAGTTCACTCATCTTCATTGAAGCAGCGACTACCGCCATTTTTAAATGGTGGCATCTCTTCTATCGATCGGCCAATCAGCGGCACTGCTTGCAAAAAGTTGAGCCACCGCCAAATTTGAAATCGCCAAAATTCAGTCAATGTGCCTGCAGCGCCAACTGGCGGTGAAAACTATATTAATTCCATTAAAAGTAAAAAATGAAAAAATATTAAAAAATATTCAGCCACATTTGAAAACAATATTTGCTCTGTGGACCGAGGTAAAAAGGGAAAGAAATCTAAACGCGAAATGACCTCATTCTCTTAATACAGGTCGGATCGCGCTGATTTTTCGTGTTTTGAGTTCACCTTGGGCAACTCCTAATTTAGCACCGTCAACGAAGTGGCTAGGCCTTCCCAATCAGAAATGTCCAATTTTGTCCACAGATGGGTCCCTAGATGGATGGATGGATGGATGGATGGATGGATTGCAGGACGGACACCATTTGAACAGCTATTCTACTAGCTCCGCTGACTTTGTCAGCTGAGCTAAAAATGCCTAGTCATAGACGGTACCAACCTAAAATTTACACAAAAATCAGTTACACAAGTTAACATAAAACACAAAAAAACGTGCACTTGGTGCATAATGCGAAAATTACTTAGCCCACCAGACTAAAAGCACAAGAACTGAAGTGCAAAATGGAGCCCTATAGTTACTCATCCTCAAAAGGGATAGACTAAGAGTAGATTACATACGCGTAGGCTACAAAAAGAAGAGCACGCCTGCCAATACAGTAAAGCGTCTCAACACCTGGGCCATAAAAAGGACCCATAGGCCTACTTCCTACACACTGAGGTAGTATCATAGGATACAAACTGGAAACATGACCAAGTACCAAATAGCAATGTAACTTCTAGTACCCTCAAATCCAGAGGTAGTAAAATGTAACAAGGCACTCCACAACTTCTTTCAGTCCAAATGTATCATCAAATATATCATGGTATTCTAAACAGTCCCAATATTTACTTTTAGTAAGTTGAAAACAAAACAAAAGTGTCCGATTCACGTGACATCATATAGGGAATATATGGAATCCTCCGCAAGTGTCTCTTAGCACAGCAAAACGAAATCCTCACTGAGAGCTGGCCAGTAACGGTCAGTCTCCCCAGTATATAATCCTCTAAACATTGTCTCTAATGTCCACAAGTTGCAAATAACCTTCCCTGCGAGCTGGCCAGTAACGATCCAGTCAGGCTACTCAGAAAAAGCTACTAGTCCCAATGCAACTTATTGAAGTAATCAGCACAACCTGCTATCCAGGAACACACTAGGCACTTACTAGTACACAAATCCAGGTGGTGGTATAACGTGGGTAGGCCTAAGAAATATAGCTTGACCAAATAACATAACGAAGCAGTTGGTCCTAGATTTACAACGAACAGTATAGGAGCAACATGCTCAAAGACCTTCAGGCAACTTCGTTTGGAAAAAATAGTGAGAGGACACAAGGCGTTCAGGACTGTTCAGTTATGATAATCACACAACGCACACGAACACACAACGTGTCAATGTAACATCCATACCCATACTGTACAAGCAGGAAGATACAAAAACACAGAAATATTCACACTCGCATTCATAAAACAGCCTTATCACCTCCATCACTCACACACCAGTGTTACAAGGGTCACAGTTATCGAACACTGACCACACACCAACGTGCATCACCCCAAGGAAAAGTAGCAGAGTGAACCATTGCAGCAAGCAGACTACCAACCCTCAACTACCGGATCCTGAGCAATACGTAACTTATCCGCGTGTGTCCGCATGGTGGTCCCTTCCTTATCGATCTGTAGGAGCACTGTGAAGTCTTCATGCAGTTCCTTGACCTTATACGGACCCAACCAGGGCTGATGCCTATCCCCCTTGAAACATCTCCTTGGGTTAAAATACCACACAGCACTTCCTGGCTGCAGAGCTTGATAATTCGGAGATGACGTTTCGTACTGTCGTTTCTGTACTCGTTGTACAGTCTTAAGCTTGTCCCTGACAATGGCGTAAGCTTTGGTAAACTTAGCCTCAAGGTCAGCTACATAGGATGGAACAGCAGCTGACTTCTCGGACGGAGCCTTGTAGAGGAGATCCAGTGGCAGACGCATTTCACGGGCTGTAAGCATGAAGTGTGGTGTCTCGCCCGTGCTGGAATGGACCGACGAACGATATGCCATCAGGAAGATGGGCAACATCAGGTACACACAGTACATACCGGTACACACGCTTACGCAGATCGTGTAGATTCCCGTCCTGTTCCCGGCCTTCTCAAAAACACCCGAATAAAGTCAATCAGAAGATTCCATGATAGTCCGAAAAGGAAGGTTGCCAATGAATGATATCTGCCGTTAAACGTGGAGGGATAAATCAGACTCAGATATGATGTTGGCTATCACTTTTATTCCATGTTTCTCATCAACTCGAACGTGTGTACATCCATGGAAGCCATTACAGCGAAGTTGGGCATCTGGCCGTGGCGGCGCTATCGTCCGGTGTCTCCGGGATTGCGCGGGAAGGGGATCATACAGGGTGATACCATACAACGCTCACTTTTCTTATGCAGAGTCGAGATGACCTAT